>NC_138350.1:75857500-80657500 GCF_046562875.1 Panthera onca | reverse complement strand
AGCAAAGAACGGGAATCACAAAGGCTAAAAGTGTATCGTCTCTAAATTCATGAAACGCACAGACTACTGAAAATAAATAGGAAGTATTAAAATAGGGTGGGTTTTCATTTTGGCCCCTCATCTGTAGCATGTAGGATAAAAAAGAATGTTCTTGAAAATGGTGCACACGAACCGTTTAAAACCTGTATTCAGTCTAATTGGTCTCCTCAACATGTAATATTTCACACCACTCTTTCTTAGTCTAGCTACAACTCACCTTTAGCAAAAATGACTACTTGAGTTTAACTTCTTTCTGCCTTCGCTGATTCCACAGAATAGATGTGCTCATGTGAAACAGCTAGAAGGGAAGTAGGGAAAGGGAACAAGCGGAAAGATTATCATCGTTCAGGAACTAAGTGACTATCAAGAGCTGGAACCACATGGGTAGAGTCCTTCGATACATACGGCAAAATGTAAAATGATAATAACAACAGAGTAGATAATTTGAAGATTTCCCCTGCCATTTTTGGCCAAGTTGACTGCAGGGGAACACAAATCCCACAGGAGGACTCGAGTGGAGAACATGATCGATTACATGTGTTTTCAGTCTTTCTTCCAACCTATTTCATGTTCAGTAATAAAAGAGAGTTCAGTTCTGAGTTCAGATGGATAAGAGTGTAGGTGTAGATATTGTCTGGGAGAACACGGTAAATCATCCTTCAGCTCGTGGTAGAGCACAAAGCATCCATTAGGGTTCTTTTTAAAAATATTTTTAATGTTTTTGTTTGTTTGTTTGTTTAATTTGAGAGAGAGGGAAAGAGACAGAGCATGAGCGGGGGAGGGGCAGAGAGAGGAGACATAGAATCCGAAGCATCTCTGAGCTGTCCGCACATAGCCAGAGGCGGGGCTCAAACTCACAAAGAGTGCGATCATAACCTCTGCCGGAAAGACCATGACCTCAGCTGACATCAGACCCTTAACTGACAGAGCCACCTGGGCGTCCCTAGGGTTCTTTTTAAAAAACCACCTCTCACCCTCCTCCCAGATTTTTTTGATGCAGATTCTAACATTAAATTACATTCACATAAATAAAATTTAAAATTAGTAAATTAATCTTTTAGGAGGAAAGAGAGACATACCGAGTACTGATATAATTTTATTGTTTCACTGAGTATTAATTTTAATGCTGGGATTTCTAAAAGGCCAAGCAAAAAGAGAACTATATTGTAATGTATTCTTTCTGCCTGAGTAAAAGAAACAACAGGTTTTCCAGAGAAGCACATTGTATTCCTAGAAGAAACAAAAAAAAAAAAGCACCTCCAAAGAAATTAAGAAATTCATCACATGAATCCTGGAATGAGAGACAATAGTCAACAAATACTATCTTCCACTGCAGTTTTGTAAAAGATCCAAATTATCCTATAAAAAGGATATTTCTTAAACTGATGCTATATAAAAGCCAGCCCACTTACGTTCTCCACTTCTCATTTTAGGGACAATATTTAAAATATTTCACAACGAAGTGGCACACGTCTTGGCATTGGTGCAGAGCCCAAGAGGAGCCCTGCCTGCAGTGTCATGGGTATTTCCTTTATTTGCTGGCCTGGGGGGAAAGTCCAAGAGTCCTGAGGGAAGGGCTTTGACTGCAGAGAGTTCACTCAGGGGGCTCAGGACAGTGATTATTTATTGCCTGGTATAGAAGAATTTTAATGTATTAGCACCTGGTATGTCCATATCTGTACACACAGCCCTGTGGGTAATTCTAGAGTGAGATAAGATGCACGACCTATCACCAGAGAGACAATCAATTATAGATCAAAAGATACCCCTTAAGTCCTGCACCCCAATAGTTTTAAGGCGATAGCTGGCTATGATGTTCATCTCTGTCCTCCCAGGTAAATCATCAAGTACCGCTGACAGTCATGTCGAACCCCTCCCTCCAAGCCTGTGCTTGTGCAGCTTTAAATAAAATAACATTTTCCAGTAGGTAAAGGTTCACTGACTTCTTCAGTTTATGTTAGACAGCAGTTGAAGATCCTGACCTGGAGGTGACAGGTGACAGGTGCTGGTGTCACAGTCTAAGAATATATGTCTTCTATTCTCCTCATTTGGGTCAAATGAGCCAGGCGGATGAATAGCTAGGACTTTCTGCACAAGAAGCTCAGGAAACCTGAAAAGATCACTCTTTCAGAGAATTAACTTTTCTATTTAAATCTCTCTAAAGCCAAACTACATTGAATGTAAGTGATTTGGGTTGTTCATTTGCAAAACAATTAGACAGACACTATTATTTTATTTAATCTGACACTTCACATTAGCATCAGGCAGTGACATTGGCTGTCATTGATAGCAACTTTAAAACAGAACGATCCCAAAAGAAGACCTAAAGCATATTTCTTACTGGAGTAGCTTAGTTCTACCTTAGAAAGCTCAGTGTGTGAAGCTGAACTCAGCCTCCACTCTCCCCACATTCACTCACTTAGTAAAACCCCAAATTCCTCATTTTCAGAATGTTCTGGTCACTCTATACGAGAATCAAATTCAGAAAAGAGAGTAACACACAAGAAAGGTGCACCGGTTACTTAAGGAGGTTGAGGTTGCATGCAGAATAGAATGCAGAAACAAACATGCACAGATACGTGTTACTAACAAGAACCATCCCACACAACAGGTAGAAGTTTGCAAAAAGACTGGATCATGGCATTGGCTTCCAAGAGACTTTATAAAGTGTTGCTTCCTCGGTTAATTTAACATGAGCTGGAGGCTGATCCTTAGGCTGAAAACAGGTACAGTCTTGCTAACTTGTCTCTTAACACAACAGACATAAACCAGGCTGTCAAGGATGTTTAGAACCAGACTAGCAATCCCTTAAGCAACAGTGAAACCACCATGTGAATGGGGACGCTGGAACAGGAAGGGATTTGCCTGTCGGTCTCTCTGACTCCAGGGTCCAGTTTCACTACCAGCTGTGTGGCTTTGGCGAGGCACCTCATGACTCTGAGAGCCTCAGTTTCATCTGCAAGATGGGGATGATAAGAAGTAACTACTTATTGTAATTACTGTGAGAAATTAATGAGACAATAGAATGCAAAATGCCAACCACGGGGCTAGGCACACAACTTGTGTTCAATACCTATGATAAAACAGGTATTATAGAGAGCAGAAATATAGAAATTATATTGCAATACCTGTAACACGGCAGTGCAGTGAAGAGGGGCCCTAAATATTGAGTGAGTAAAAAGGGATAAATTATATATATATATATATATATATATATATATGTATATATATATGTATATATTATTTTGGACTCCCAGCATCTTACCTGCTTTCAAAGTGGTTGCCACTGCACTGATGTATAACAGGGATATATGTAGCGTGATATTCAGATAAAAATGCTTTTCCTTTTGTTGAACAAATTTTAAATCTATGAAATATGTCTCTTGCCTGACTAGAGGCACGGAGGTTTAAGTAACTCTATTATAATTTATTGACCATTTAATACAATCGTTTGTTAAAAATCCTAAATCACGGGGCGCCTGGGTGGCGCAGTCGGTTAAGCGTCCGACTTCAGCCAGGTCACGATCTCGCGGTCCGTGAGTTCGAGCCCCGCGTCAGGCTCTGGGCTGATGGCTCGGAGCCTGGAGCCTGTTTCCGATTCTGTGTCTCCCTCTCTCTCTGCCCCTCCCCCGTTCATGCTCTGTCTCTCTCTGTCCCAAAAATAAATAAAAAACGTTGAAAAAAAAAATTTAAAAAAAAAAATAAAAAAATAAAAAAAAAATCCTAAATCACAACTAGTTATTTGGAGAGATCTCTGGAATGCCTATCCTGTGCTAGGGGCAGAGGGGATATAAAGCTGGAAAGTCTGTAATCAATTAGAAAGTAAACATGGATTTGCTGACCGCTATTTGTTGACTCAGTCCAAGCCCTTGGTAGTTAAGATGCATCTAGTAAACATCCGTGGAATGGAGGGTGTGTTCTCAGAGTTCTTGGCAAAGGAAGGAAATATTAAGGGCAACCTCACTTCTCAGTGAACAGCTCTCCACTCACAGAGGTGGGGCCAGAGTCTGAGTCAACGGCCATATGCAGATGAGCAGCTGAGACGGGGACATCTGAGACCTACTGGATTTAATAGGAAAAAAATAATCATTCTTTAGCATTTTTCTAAAATGGCTACTATTATGTTTTCTTGTGAAAAGTGTAATGACTGCAATTGTTTCGTGAAAGTACGTTCATTGCACAAAATTTGGAAAATACAGAAAAGGAAGGAATTGAAATCATCTCTAATGCGACCACTGAGATGACCCTTATTAAGATTTTGGTGTAGTTACTTTGGAAAAAAAAAATATATATATATATACACAAATGATGATGGAACAGAGGAAGGGAGAGGCTGTATGGGAAACTGGCACCTTCCAATTGCAAGGTAATAAGGATCCAACTCAGAGTAAAAGAATTGAGGAAAAGCAGCACAAGAGGATAAATGTAAGAGATACAGGTACAGATACAGGTACAGATATAGAAATAGGTACAGGTGAACGCGTGTAGAAGAAATATAGATAATAGAGGCACAGGTGTAGATGTAGATATAGATGAGAACTGGATGATACAGGTTTAAGATAGATACACACACATATATACACACATACACACATGTATGTATTTTTTAAGTGCAAAATAAATTATTATTGGGATATTTTTAAGATTTCTCTATTACAGAGGCTGAACAGTCATGGTACTAATTAAGGGATGAATATTTGAGAATGTGACTTAAGATGGGAGGGACGCTCTCTAGGTGCTTCCTTTTTTCTTAATGTTTATTTGTTTATCGTGTGTATGAGAGATAAAGAGAGAGAGTGTGAGCACAGGTGTGGGGAAGGAGCAGAGAAAGAGAGGGAAAGAGAGAATCTCAAGCAAGCTCTGCACTGTTAGTGCAGAGCCCAACGCAGGGCTTGATCTCAGGAACCGCGAGATCATGACCTGAGTCATTATCAAGAGTTGGATGCTTAATCGACTGAGCCACTCAGGCACCCCTAGGTGCTTCCTGCATAATTGTGAAAGAAAAAAGCCAACCTCTGTTTTGGAGACTTGAGACAGAAATGTGTGTAAGAAACTAGGACGAGAGGAAAAGATATTGGGGGTACTAGGGGTAGCAGATACCTGGGGTATAAGGCGGCCACTGAGAATCTGCGTGGCCAGGCAGGGAGAAGGAAGAGCGGACTTCTAGGAGTTGTCCTCAGCTGGGAAACCACGAAGGAACAAACCCACAAATTGAGGCAGGAAAACATTATTTTAAGGAAGGTGGGGAAAAGATGCTCAAGTGTATAGGCAACAGTGGTGGGTCTTAGGGAGAGGATTCTCTTAAGACAGTTATTTACAAGCTTCTGATTGAACATGTTCTGCAGAGAAATGAGGGGCAGAGCTAGAGTATCCGTGGTCAGTGGACAGGAGGATGGTTAGGAAGAAAAACAACGTGTCCCTATCATAGGTTCATTAGGTCAAAATCTGCTTTCATCAAAAATGAATTCAGAGCAAGAGCATAGGATTTGGAGTCAGACTGCCCAGAATAGAAGCCTGGCCATGCCAGTGACAAGGTGCCTGAACTTCCAGTAAAAATAATAGAGCCACTTCAAAGGGTTGATGTATATTTAGTAAGTATATAAAGCTCTCAATACAGGGCCAGCACAGAGTAAATACTACAGGATTGTTTGCTACCATCATCATCATTGCAATTGTCAATTGATTAATAGCAAGATTTCACTACAGACCAAGGGCTCCAGTTTAATTCAACAAATGTTTCTTGAGCACCTTACAGATGCGATGACTATAAACCATTATGGGAAGATGATTAAAATTGGCCTTTGGCCTCAATGCATTTTTTTAAATTCACTCAGTTTGCCAATAGCTTTTACTGAATCTCTACATATGCCAGACATTCTACCTGGCAGAACATGGAAATTATAGCAGAGTGTGATTCTAGCATAGTGTAACTCATGCTGTGATAGAGACACACAGAGTAGGGGCATATTAGTCAGAAAGAGGTCTGTGGACTCTTCCTAAAGCACTTGAGGGAAACCAGCTGAGAGCTTCTCAACATTGCAGGCTGGGCATTCAACCAGAACATTCTGGATGTTTACAGCCAGTTAGGTTCTGATCAGTGGGTAGCCATGCTGTGAAGAGGGTAAATATTGTGAATGCCATTCCTGGAGAAGTACAACCTCAGGGATAATCTGGTGTGCACACAGGGGGAGGAGAGGAGCAAGGGGAATGTCTGAGGAGGTTTTTTTGGGACAGGTAGTGTTTACATGGACATTGAATGATAAGACATTAACATACAGAAACGTGAAAGAAAAGAACATTCTAGAAAAAAGAACGGGATGAGCCAAAAAACAGAGTTGGGGGTGAGGGGAGCATCTGGAATACATATTTAGGCGTAGTTAGGGTGTGACTGTGTTAGCAGAGAATGGGGTACAGCGTGATAATAAGAATGAGAATGGTCAGGGGGCCTGGCGGTAGGGACATCCATGCAGGAGCTGAGTGAGCTGACTCGTTTCTGCCATTTGTAATTCTTGAAGATCTCTAAAAGGGGTGTGCTTTAATTAAGACCATTTTGGAGAAGAAATTTTGAGTTCATCCTAGAGGAGCTGACGGAAGGGGAGGGAGGGGTCCGTGGGGCCATTGCGGCAATTCAGGTGAAAAGTGTTGAAGGGATAAACTAGGGCAGGTGCTTAGGGAGATCAGGCAGTGGTGGTCAGCAGTGTCATGGTGAATGCTCAGTGACCTGGAGTATTTAAAATGATCACACATAAGGGCACCTGGGTGGCTCAGTCGTTTAAGCGTCTGACTTCAGCTCAGGTCATGATCTCACGGCTCGTGAGTTCCAGCCCCGCGTCGGGCTCTGTGCTGACAGCTCAGAGCCTGGAGCCTGCTTCGGATTCTGTGTCTTCGTCTGTCTCTCTCCCTGCCCCTCACCCACTTACACTCTGTCTCTCTCTCTCTCTCTCTCTCAAAAATAAATACACATTAAAGAAATGAAAACATAAAATAAAATGATCACACAGCCATTCGGAGTTATCTTGTGTAAAACATGCATGTTACCTGTACCATATATAAACTATAGGTGAATGTATGCATCACTGCCTTAGAGAACGTTACGCTCGGTTTTATTTTATATTTTAGTAAACCTTATTTTTTAGAGCCGTTTTAGGTTCACAGCAAAACTGAGAGGAAAGTACAGAGATCTCCTGGATGCCCTCTATCCCCACACATGCATAGCTCTCCCCTTTAACAACGTCCCCCACCAGAGCGGTACAGTTCTTACAATTGATGGACCTACACTGACACATCATTATCGCCCAGAGTCCAGAGTTTATATGAGGGTTCCCTCTTAGTGTACATTGTCTGGGTCTTGACAAATGTACTCTAATGACATGTATCCACCAGTATAGTATCATACAGAGTAATTTCGATGCCCGAAGTATAATAGACTTTTAAAGTAAAATATTTTTTTTTAATTTACTGAAATTTTGAGCACACATCTACAAGTAATTTTAAAGTCGAACACACTCCTAGCAATTTACAAGAAAGTTTCTGTGGAAACACATTTTCCAGTAGTCTATAATCATCCACAGTCTGCTTTGTATAGTGCACAGAAATATTTAAGTGTGTTGATGATATTCATTTTCACTTGCAATCTGGTTTAACTGGCAACTGGCAAAACCAGTTAAAATTAAGAAGATAGATATTTTGAGCTAAACTACAAACAATTCTGCCGGAAATAGAACGTGGTAACTAAATTGCTATCATTCATGCCTTGGTCTCTAGAATCTGAAAAATGGAGGATTAAAGAGGCTACACTTCCCTACACGGAACAAAACAAAACAAACCAGTGCATCGGCTCTCCGTGAGCATCTGAAATGTCCTCCCAGACACCTCACAGATGCACAAAGGAAGTTAGTGCTAATACAAACATCATTCTCCATCATCTCGACCCCTAATATGTCGAGCAGGAATTTCTCTCCAAACTCTACAGAGCCTAAACGCATACCCTAGTTAAAGCGTCCATTTAATTCATCACTGTGTGCACTTTACACAGGGGTACTAGATCATTAATCTGAACCAGCTTTAGCAGTTAATAGAAAGATCTGGTGTGTCAGTCAAGCAGACTGTTTCTCTAAATTTAACTATCATTCAGACTTTAGAATCTTTTTAACAACAACAAAAAAATCAAAGCCATCTTAGAGAGAGATTGGAAGAGGAGCATCTATTCTGTGAACATCCATCATGATTGGCTTGGTTTCTTTGCTAATTGTGCTCCACATCATGTTGGGACCTTTGACAGCCAAGCTCTTATTACTCACGCCCCTGTTCTCCTTATAGGGAAGTGCCCCCCACAGTGCCCATAAATCTTTTTTGTAAAGAAGAATAATTAGGTATAACTGCTTCTCAAAAACGAAGGGGAAGCACACACACACACACACACACACACACACGCAAAATACTGATGATCCAAAGCTTATTGTTCATGCAGTTTTTTTTGTCGTTTTGTTTTTGTTTTTGTCTTTGTTTTTGTCATGGTGGGGGTTCTTTCTATACTTTTAGTTATTTTCATGAGCATGGAAAAGGAGCACCACTGTCCATTTTGTATCTATCTGACAGATTGCATAAGCGTACCCAAAAGCAAAAGCAAAATTGTGTCCCCAAACCGTAATAAGATATTAAAAAAAAAAAGCAGTGGAGAAAGAAAATTTTAGTAGTAGATCAGTCTTTGAGGTAGAACAACCCAGAAAGTTTTCAATTTCTTGCCTACTGTCAAAGAAGTTCAAGAAAACCCATTTCACCCCTGCGAGACGAGACGCAGAGAGAGTGCCTTGGGAAGAGCTCCCAGAAGAGGTGCCTTTTCCATTCATTCACTTTGAGGAGCCATGTTAGGGTGAATTTCCATCAAACTAAATGTAAAAAAGTATCATAAATTTTGTATCAATAAGGCAGAAAGTCTATAACAACCGAATTCCTAGAAGTTCTAGCCATATCTTGTTCAGTAAAAGTACACATATCCATTTCATCTCACCTTTTTAATCCCTATAAGGCTTGGCCCAGGAAAATTCACTATGTAATTAATTGTATATAATTGTTACTAATTGCAATGAATCGATACATTGGTTAACAAGTATGCTAAGTGAAAAATCAAGCCCTTTTCCAATCTGAACTTCATGAAATTCTCAGAATTTCAATTTAATCATTTTCTGAACAATTTCCCACTGACCAGGCCAGCTCTAGCTGTATTCCTCCTGTTTGGTCTGTCTCTGATTCCTTCTGTTCTCGTTTTTGGTTTCACTCAAGGCTTACTGAAAATCCCTTCTCTCCTAGGAGTTTTTTACCCATAGTTATTATATTATACAGGTGTTTTGTTTTGTTTTGTTTTTTGTCACTTAACTGTTAATTGCCTGACAAAGATTCTTAAGCTCCTCAGCTACACCACACATTCTTAAAGATCAGAACCTATGGTTCCTTTTTTCTACACTTGCACAAAAGAGGTATTCATTAAACATGTGCTTCACATATCACTTAATAAATTAATTATATAAATAAAAACATAGAAACTAATTGTCTAACAACACATAGTCACTGAGCCCCTATCTTGTACGAAGTGTGGTCCTGTGTATGAAGGAAGATATTAATATATATACATAAGGCAGGGTCAACTAGTTTTATTTTGTGTTTAGGGAGAGGAGACCTAGGTTGATGACAGACAGGCAACAACACATAGATAGTAAGTGTAAACTTAGCAGTGCCAAATTATGGGTTAACAGAGTCTAGATTACAGTAGACAAGAAGTGTTGAATGGAAATGTCAAATGAAAACAAATCTGGACTTAGGTAAAGAGAGACTTTATTTGAAAGGATGATTACAATAGGGAAGGGAGGCCATTGCAGCAGGGGAGGAGGGTGTCATCTTAATAAGGTAAGGGGACCGGTTCATGTAGGGGACAATGACCATTATAATAGGAAGAACATTCTTATTGAAAGGAATGTGTCTGAAGGTCAGGCAGGAGTGCACTTGTCTTATATGGGGACAAGTCAATAAGCTAGAAAGAACTGAGTGGGGTGGGAGCTGAGTTGGTACTGAGACCTGATTAGAGACTGTAACTCCTTGAAGTCTCCTAACTATCCCAAGGGGCTGTTCTGTGTTCCAGGGCTCAAGGATGGGCAAAGTTTCAGAGTTTGTGGAAGGAGAGACGCTGGATGAGACGAAGTGTGGGAATTTGGACAGGTAGCCTGACTGCAGTTTCTTAACATCACAGAATTGTGCATTTTCTTCATCTGTAAAATAAAAGCATTAAAGGAGGTGATGGCTGAGGTTCCTTTAAGCTCTTTTTATGGACTTAAATACCAGAGGCACGCCCCCCCCCTCCCCTGCTGGACCCAATCAGAATAAAATGCCTCTGTTCACACTCAGGAATTACTTTTATATAATACATTCAGGCTGGAGAATCCAAGACTCTCTGAGTTTTTCCTCTACTTAATTATTAGAAAATCTCCATAAGATGGATATTATTCTCACAATTCTTTAAGAAGCAAAACAAAGTCTTAGAGAGATGGCGTTCCTTATTTATCGAAGGGCAAAGAAAAGAGAAGTAGGCAAAGCCAGGAATAAACATGACACCCGTGGACAGTTTCATTTGCTACACCCTATAAGCCTCTCAAGAAGGGTTTAACTATAAATATCACTTTTCTGAGTTTAGAGGGGAAAAAATGCATGGAAACATGGAGTCTGTATCTGCTCACTCGAGAAACCCAGGGCTGCCCTCTAACTAAACCTGTGGTGATTCATACCACTTAGAAGCCCCTTTAAAAGCTATCCTAAATGGTAACCCAGTGGGGGTAAAATTTGCTAAATCTGGAGAGAGAACTCTTTTGACTGCCCTCCTTGAAAGGCCTGAATTGTACATACTTCTCTGGGCCCAAGACACTCACCAAAAGCAGTACACTCTGAAGTCAAGGTCACAGAATTCCAAGCTTGGAATGTAAACTTCTCCATTGGTTATAAATGTCCCCATTTTACAGGTGAGGAAGTGGCATAAGGCATAGGAAATTCACTGATTTTGACGCCAACCAGAATGAATTTCGAAATACAGTTCTGACACCTTTGTTGTGAAATCTGGAGTATCATAGGTAACTTCTCTGCCTTTTCTTATCTGCAGAACAGAGCTACCAATGTGTTACTCCTCTGACTATTATAAGCATTAGATAAGATTATTATACAGGGTCTATTATAGGGGCACCTGGGTGGCTCAGTTGGTTAAGCATTCAACTCTTGGTTTTGGCTCAGGTCATGATCTTGAGGTTCGTGGGATCAAGCCCCATGTCAGGCTCTGTTTTGTCAGTGCAGAGCCTGCTGGGGATTCTCTCTCTCCTTCTCTCTCTCTCTCTGCCCCTCTGCCACTCACATTTTTGTTCTCTCTCTCTCTTTCTCTCAAAATAAATAAGTAAATAAACTTAAAAAAAAAGAAAGGATTTCTTTCATAATAAATAAGTAAATAAATAAATAAATAAATAATAAATAAGTAAATACAGGGTCTATCATAGTAGGAATGCTTCGTAGGCATCTAAGTATCACTGACCTAGAGGGCATTGGGGACACGGAGGGTATTCTACCTAAGTCACATGGATTCTTGGGAGCAGTGTTCAAGATTTTGAGTCTAGTTACGTCATTTCCCCATAAAATGGAGCTCTATAGAAGGACCACAGTTAGCATTTTGTTAGTAATCCCAGGAGAGTTCTGAGGTTTGTCTATAAATACTCAATTTGTTGAGGTGAGCAAGGCCTGAGAGCCTGAGAAAATTACTACAGGGAATAAATGAGAAGAATAAAAGTATCATGCAAACATAGATTAAAAACACAGTCATTTGAACTTTTTGTTTTGCTCTGTTTCAATAAAGGAATCAGGTGTGTGGGTCTTGGTGTGCCATCACTGCAGAGGCCCCTTCCCCACCTCTGGACTCAACCCTGTCAAAGGCCTGTGGCAGCTGTGAGTTTAGCACTTTTTGTTGTGTAAAAAAGTGTGTAAGAAAGAAGGGCAAGCGATTTCATGCAACTATCAAAGCAAAAATTGCATTGGACCCGTTTAACCAGGCAGGGAACACTTTATTCAAGGCTATTGCAATACAGGAGAGAAAACTGAACTCACTCCTCAACCTCCCTGAAACTAAGGGCTGAAGGTTTCTGAACTGAGGTGGGGGATCTCAGAGCATCTCTGTTGGTGAGTTGGCCTTCCTCAAAGGAAAAGTTGAGATTTTCTCCTCTTTTCATGACAAGAGGTAATTTTAGAACTTGGAACAAGTTAGGTTCCTACCCTCCCACTGAAACTCGTAAGTAGGGGTGCCATCTTCCTTGATGATGGCATTTCAGAGGGATGACTCCAGGTCCTTGAGAATGACAGATAGTCCTGTCTGGTGAGAAGGACAAGAGGCTTTTAACAAGTTTTACATCTCAAAAGGGTGGAGAAAGAACTTATACTTGCAAGTTTTCAAAAGCAAAGGCTCTGAGGAAGATTAGGAGCCTGAAGTAGGAAAAGCCCGTCTAAACATTTAGTCCAACTGAGGAGAATGTTAGGGCTTTCCTGGTCGGACTCATGAGAGGATTTAAAAAACAAAAAAACAAAAAAACCTGGAATCTTCTGCACTTCAAAATGTCCTACAATATTTCAGCACATAGAATGGGTCTTGGGCCTTCCTTCCACCATCCCATCTGACACTTCCCCTCCTCCTCACTTATCCCCACAGACAGCACCCCACACACATACGTGCAAGACACTCCTACCTGTACTTCTTCCTTCCTTGCAAAGTCCCTGAGCTGGAAAACCTTCTAATTTGTTCCTCAATGAGGCCATGTTGCCTCAGGCAGCTGTCTGCTTTCTCAGTAGGATGTCCCATAGTGTAATCTCTATCCATACCCTAAGTGATGGTTCATGGTAGATTAATGCGTCACCCCTCTAAAGATGCCTGCATACATAAAGTGGACATCTGGGAACGCAATATCCTCTCACTAGACAGATGCTCAAGAAATGATCAAACTTGGTACTTGGAAAATGTGGGTAAGACAGATGATTTGGGTTGGAGGTAAGGTGGGGGTGAATGTAGTTTTCACAGCCTCTCCTACATTATAGCACACTGCTTTCCTGGAGGCTTTCCTGGTTTCCTTTAAAACCACCTAAAGTGACTGACTGCAAACTGGCACATCATCCCAGCTCTACGTGGGGGCAGTGGGGGTAGGGAAGGGCATTTTGAAATACTTGGAAGGTTTTCAGACTTTTTTCCTTACGCATATTTTCTCTTACTATCATCACCCAGTAGCTTCTCACACAAACTCATTAAAAGGGACGCCTGGGTGACTCAGTGGGTTAAGTGTCCGACTTCAGTTTGTGAGTTGGAGCCCCACATTGGGCTTGCTTCTGTCAGCACAGAGCCCGCCTCAGATTCTCTGTCCCCACCCCTCTGCCCCTCCACCACCTGCGTTCTCTCTCTCTCTCAAAAATAAAATAAAACATTAAAAAAAATACTCAAGACAAATAGACATTCTTAGAACAAGCACCAAAGGAGATATCAGAAATTTCCAGTATAGACTTAGGGTATAAAATGTGAGGAATCAAATCAGAATCACCCCTGTTCATAACATACAGTGAACTTGCATTTTGTTCCATTTGGCTCCTGAAGCGATTGAAGTAACAAAATGAGCCACCTCCTTCCTCTCCCAAAGTGGATTTATAAGACATCACTGAAGAGAATGGCAGGGAGGATCCCTTTGGAAGTTTTCTCTTTCAGACTCTGAAATTTATACTTTGTCCCATTTTTATGTGCTTCTTATCAATATCGCAAATCTTTACTTCAGATTTGATAGCTATTTGTGAATATATCAATGGAAAAGTCACATCGGTGAGAGTTAGAAATGTCAGTATGTTCGAATATGCCTAAGGAATCTCCAAAGAGATATCATGGAAATCTGTAGCGTTTTACCATGACCGGGTGGTTCTCCAGCAACAAAGGGCAAGGTCAAGATCATCTGTCTCTTTCCCACACATCTGCTCTATACATATTGGGTCCACACACACTCCACGCACGGCTGAAGCTGTCACTGCCATCCTGTCCCTGAGGGCAGAACAGGGGCTTCAGACGCATGTGGTCCAAATGCTGCTGGGCACTCCCACTGCTCCCTGGGCCTGGGGAGGAAGCAGGTGTGCATCTCACACAACAGGGCCAGTCTAGAGGTCCAACACTCCTCTAAGTAACCTGTAAGTGTTTTGCTTTCCATGGGGGCAGTGACGGGGGAGGGTAGAAATTTTGAACATTAAATAGTCAAATGAAGGAAAATAGCTATGGCTTTTTTCCAGGATTTTCCAGGATATGCACACCGTGTTTGGGGTAATGATTACAACAATCTTGTTTTTTGGCTCTTACTCACAGTTGGGCTTTGTGCTACATTATCTCCTCGATCTTTATTTTAAATTGGAAAGCTGAGTCTCATTATAAGTGGAAACTAAGTCAACTGCCAAGGCAGTACCTGGCAGAGACAGGTGTGGTTCCGGGTCCATCTGGCCACACAACCCACGCTCACGCTGCCCCTCGCTCTGCTGTGTCAGGATCTGCAAGTGTGGACATCGGGAGCTTGAGTGTTGGAATGAATGGTTTCCGAACGCCGAATCTGCAGTGTACTCGGTGTATAAACTTTAGACAAAGTTTTTAATACCTCCTAGTGTCAGTTTTCCATTCTATAAATTATAGGAAATTGTCATGAGAGCTCTCAGCACAGGGCTGAGCATGTATTAATAGGCTCACAGTAACTACTATGTATCAGATGCCTTCTTTTCCTTCCTGGAGTATGAAACAACGAAAACCAAGCCAAAACAAACAAACAGAAAACTACTGTTGTTTTCTTAACCAGAAGTTGGGAAAAAGAAGTAAAATTTTTGGCGTCTCAGGAGAGAACACTATATTCAAATATGAAGCTAACACCATTGACTGGGAAATAAAATATAGAAGGATCTTTCTGGAAAGAGAGATCAATGGTCTGAGAAAGACACCTATGATAGAAGAGGATGAAGAGAGGGAAGATTTGTGAATAAATATTTATTCAACAATGGAGAAAGGGAAAAAATGAAATAATTAATCGCCAGTGTGATGAACTGCTGGCCAACCCTTAAGTACTGCATTTTGCTCATCAAAGATAAATGACATTATACCATTAAATTCTACTTACGTTACCATCCCCTCAATAAAATTAGTCTCAATAAAAATAATACCAGAAATACTTTTCCTCTCTGAGAAAAATGCACAGGCTAACTTTAAGTCAAGCCACATAATTTATTCCAGGGCAAATGCTAGTCTTTGCAGGGTGAATCTGACTGAACATTTCAGGATAAATGTTCCCATTGTTCTTCGGGAACAAACAAGCTTGGGTTTTTTAAAAGTAACGTGTGCAGGGGGCGCCTGGGTGGCTCAGTCGGTTAAGAGTCCAGCTTCGACTCAGGTCATGATCTCACGGTTTGTGAGCTGGAGCCCTGCGTCAGGCTCTGTGCTGATGGCTCAGAGCTTGGGGCCCGCTTTGGTTTCTGTGTCTCCCTCCATCTCTCTCTGCCCCTTCCCTGCTCGCACTCTGTCTCTCTCTCTCTCTCAAAAATAAACATTAAAAAAAACTTATAAAAGTAATGTGTGCAAAGGGAAACGTTTGAAAAATAATTTCTTAAAGAGCAGTGTGTAGTTGCTAATGGGCTATGACACGCTATTTTTCCAGTCTTCCATTTTCAATCCATATTTCTGAATAGCTTTGTGAGATTTTGCATTAGCTTCACAGATTCCCCCAAATGATTATGCCGCAGTAATAGAAGAAGGAGCATCTGTGGCAGACTGATCGTATCGCAGTGTTTACTGGGAATGAAGAACTGTCACGGGCAGGCTGATCGGAGAAATAAGCTTGAAGATTACTATTATTAAACAACCAACTGTTAAAAGACCCACACAACATATTAAGGGGAAATACAGACTAAGCTGGTTTTGTCGCTGAAGCCAAATATTTTGGAATTCATCCACATTAAGCTCTCACTTTCTCTCACCATGGTGCTTGATTCTGCGATGTTTGCATACATTATTCTTCCCTGAGGTACATTTAGTTTAATTAAATTTTACTATTAAAAAGTATTAAAGCCTGCTTTTCATAATCCTTCGGAAGCCTGGCGTGGAAACACGTTCCATCCGCAGCCCTTGCCTACAGGAGCTGCGACGACTTTCTGCGAGCGGGTTTGGCGACGGGACAGCCATCCGGGAGGAATCACATTGGGAAAGGGCAGGACACTTATCTTTTGCTTCTGAGTCTACCGGTGACCTCAGTCTTTTCATAGTCCGTTTTATGATGCCACAGCTACTTCTTTCCTTCCTCTTCTCTGGAGAAGAATTCCCATTTCAAATGGCAGAAAGGAAGTGGTGTTGGTCTGCACGTGAGCCTGGCTGAGACAGGACATTGCCGCTGTTTCTCTCACCCAGGGTTGACCGGGAACCTCCAGAGAGCCAGGTCCCAGGCTAGGGCCGAATCCTTTCGGCCAAGGCATTTGCAATCTTGTGGTGAAAACACCCTGCCTTAATTCCTATCTCACGCTGACAGCTGGTCTTGAAGGACGGATAGCTACGAGCTCTGTTGGTCATTCTTCAAAGAGATGAAATGGGAAAACATGATATGTCATAATAAGGAAACCATCCTGACTCACTAAACGCTAAAGAACTGCAGCTATGTAATTGAAGGTAGTTTGTAATATTTTCTCCACACAGTCTCTCCTCTGACAGGTTAACTGTGTACTCAGTGGGTCTGCGATGGCCAATCATCTGTATCCACGGTACTTAACAAAACGGAACCCCGCTCTGTTCTGAGAAGGCACCACACGGAGATCCTAAAGCACTAATCAGGATGTAGAAAAACACACCAGTCACCCGGCGTTGGAAACCGGGACTTGCTTTTGGAGCCATATTTCAAGCTGGGAGGTCATTAGCGGTGCGTCCATCCACAGCGAAGTGTTTTGCCACAGGTAATAACGGCTGTAGTTATTCCTAATGTCTTCAAGTGTAGCATGAATGAATGAGCCGGTGTTTGTGTCAGGCCAAAGCACAGGGTCTTTTGTAGCTGTTTATTTACTTATTTGGGGGGGGGGGGGGTTGGGGAGCAAGCAGTGGGGGGAGGGGGAAGAGAGGGAGAGAGAGAATCCCCAGCAGGCTCCGCGCTGTCAGCACAGAGCCTGATGCGGGGCTCCAACTCACGAACCTGGAGATCATGACCTGAGCTGAAATCGAGAGTCAAAGGCTTAACTGGCTGATTTTCCCAGGCGCCCCTGTGTCGGTAACTTTAGGTTTCACCATAAATATCTCAAGTATTTCTTCTTCAAAGAGTGTTCATTTATGCCTCCAAAGACTTTCCACGTCGCTTCTCTAAGCTACCATTCCTCTACAGTGCTCTCGGTCTAGCAGACACTAGTTAGCTGGTCAACGTATCCAAACTAATTTACAGTCATCAGGTTTTGAAGACAAAAACAGACAGGTTCATACTCCAGCTCAACAATCTAATAGGCAATACCAAATAAGTCCTCGTATTTCTCCAGGCCTTAGTTTTCTCACCTGTAAAATGTAACTCAATAAGTAAATAGACTTTGTAGAATAAGGACAGGCTAGGTAACCCTACAGTAACAAGCAATTCTACCCAATGGCTTCAAACAATAGGCGTCATTCCCTATTCACGCAAAGTCCTCTGTGGGACCAGCAGGCATCTCAGGATCCAAACTACCTAATTATTTTGACCCTACCATCTCAAAGCAAAGCTTTCCAGAAAGGAATGGAGCAGAGGCTTTCCCACCGGCAGTTGAGTGCTTTGACCCGACAGTGGCACAAATCACTTCCCTTCCCTGCCCAAAGGCTAGAATCAATGTATGGCCACACCCAGCTTGGAAGAGCTTGGAAAAGGCCGCCTTCTGTGTGCCCAGGGGCAAGAAAGATAAAGATATGTGTTGAAGAGCATTACTAATAGTTTTCTTTACCCAAATTGTTAAGATTAATGAGGCAACCCATTAACTATGACAATGGAGCAATGTGGGAATGAATGTCAGAAACAGAATGGCACAGGAAGTGGTTCTCAAGAGCACTCGTCATTGGGGCCCCAGGCTTCTAGGGGGTAATCGGTTCTGAGTTTGTACAGGCAGCACTCAGACGCCATAACCAAGGGAGCCTGAGAGGAGGTGCTGTCCCAGCCAGCCTGTCTCCGTGTTTCCAGGCAATGCACATGCCCGGCTTTACAGAAACTCCCTGCGAGAAGCTAACCTCAAAGGCAAGGAGATTAGGGAGCTAAACAGAGGTAAGTAACAGGTCACTGGATAAAACATACAGAAAATTCTGAATTGACGGGTAACCTGAAAACATTGAAGTTCTGTAGCATTAAATAAACCTTCTAAAGTTCAGGTGCCAATCAGAGCTTCAGTTTGTAAAAGTAGAAATCTCAAAGGCTAACTGCTGACAAATTGCTAGCATTTCCTTCCTTGCTTGAGGCCAGAATGTCATGGGAAACGATGTTACATGCATTCCTACAAACTAAGACCTAGGTATGGCCAATGGAAGAGTATGAGAAAGCATGGGGGAAGAATGCCCTTTTTAACTGTATTTCTTCAATGTCACTCAGAATTGCTATTTTCCCCTAATTTGGTTCATGTAGGAATAACTTCCAGCTCTTGAAACTCGGATGGCATCTCTCACCTAGGATTCCAGGTTGTCCTTGGGTACTAAGGGAAACACTTCCCACAGTGCTGATACCATCAGAAAGGGCTGCAGCCCCTTTGAGAAATGTGAACCAAACAGTGGCAGGGATTGAAACTCCATTCTTACTGCAGACGTTGGGGAATGAGATCACTATCAGTGTCCCAGTAAGCAAGAAGTATTTTCTAGAAAACTTATATATATGTTTTATGTTTACACAATGTTAGTGGGCTTTATCCTCAATTTCTTAGTAACAGATTTCACTAGATCATGTTTTTTATATTGAACTGTCACTCTTGTCCCTTTTTTCCTTCCCTACCAGCAGGTGGAAGGAACTGGGCAGAGTTGCTTCTAGGAAGCTGTGTAGAAAGATAGAAGCACAAAGAACTTTTGTGGCTTCAAGGTTTTGGGGCATTCAAAGGATTTGCGAAGGAAGTTAAGAGGTTGGGTTGTTGTTGCTAAAGTGGTAAAGTGGGAGACCACGAACAGAGAATCTTAGAGGCACTGTAGGGATTGGGAGAAATGGCTGCATGATGAGGGTCCAGGCAGATAGGACCATGGCTGCCTCACAGAGGAGTCACACACTGGAAGCAGGGGAGAGAAGCCACTCCTGAAGAAGACATCTGAACGGAACTCGCCCTTATCTCCCAAAGAGGTTTGGTTCCCTACAGGTTTATAGAGCTCTGGCTACTTCTCTCTCAGAAAAAGAAAATAAAAGCCTGCCCCAACAGTAAATTCCCACTCCAGGCACTTACTCATCCCAGTCATTATCAGACTCTGACTCTAGGCTCTAGAATAAAGTGGAGCACTGCAGGTCGACAGGCAAGGAGAGTCTTTGATCAAGCCGGAAGCTGGATTCCTAAAGAGGATCTGAAAGTCTACTGTGAATGTTTACAGTCTGGACACCCAGGTGAGCTCTCTTTTTTCTCTTCCCCAAGATGAATCTGGAGTATGCGTTCCTAAACAATATGCTGGCCATCAGCATTTCCTGATAGCACTTTTAGAACAGACTAGAAGGGAGAATGCAGGGAGGGTGCAGAGCTCAGGAACCTGGATACTATTCAAGGAATATGGAGAAGACTTCAAATGGTTACTCACCATCCCCCAATACTGCCTCCTCACAATATGCATCCAGAAAGTTCTTTCTCAGAAGAGCCCATCACCCACCACTCACGATATAAACTGTGTTCCCAACCTTCGTTATTGGCTCTAGATGGTATCAGGCAGTGAGTCCCAACACTGGTACCATCTAATCCCGAAGGTTCTCACCCTTGATGAGGACCCAACACTATAAGAACGGAATGTCTTAAATGTCTTAAAACATGCAGTGACCCTTAAGAAAAGTTGAAACATACATTTGGTACTAGTCTTGGAAGTGAGAAGAGAGAAAGGAAAGACGACATAATATTCTAGGAGAAACAAACTAAGAATGAAAAGACTGACATAAATTTTCTAATTATGAAATAAACCATGGGGCGCCTGGGTGGCGCAGTCGGTTAAGCGTCCGACTTCAGCCAGGTCACGATCTCGCGGTCCGCGAGTTCGAGCCCCGCGTCAGGCTCTGGGCTGATGGCTCGGAGCCTGGAGCCTGTTTCCAATTCTGTATCTCCCTCTCTCTCTGCCCCTCCCCCGTTCATGCTCTGTCTCTCTCTGTCCCAAAAATAAAAAAAAAAAAAAAAAAAAAAAAGAAATAAACCACATCTTGGGCAGGATAGATAAAACCAAATACATGTCTAGACCTAGTTAAGAGAAACTGGAGAATGCTGAAGACAGAGGAAGCAACCTGGAAGGGAGGAAAAACTACCCATGAAAGGATGACAACTACAGGCTTTCTATTAGTAACAAGAAAAACTACAAATAAGGGCTTGATATCCTCAAGCTGCTTAGGAAAAAAATCATCACCCCATACTGGGTTGAACTTTCAGTTCAAGAGTGATGTTGACTGAAATAAAGAAATTTACACAGAAAGACTGAGTGAGTTCTAGTTCAGGAAGACAAAAGTCGATAAGGAAAAAGTGGAATAGAAGTAAGACAGAGCGGCAAGGACGATGGCACACGTGTTGTCAAACCTGGGTACAGTTTTATGTTAAGATTTTTGTTTTCATTCTTGTGATCCTGAAACTGGAAATGGAATGTGACAGAGAGGGTATACCGCCAAGAAGAAAAATAAGGAAATTAGGACGAAATCAAGAGCTGTTTCAGGTATTGGGAATTACGAGAAAAAATCAGCTACAGAGCCTGCTTGCCTTGCCTGTGACTGTCAGTCAGGGTCCAGACATAAATTGATCACCGGCATACCCACCCAGACTAACTTTAAGTGTTTCTGTCTTTTCTGCTACTTAGTTGAATGTATACCTTTATTTCTTCATAATTGCTTTTTTTAATATTAAATATTGTAAATGCCATTATATTTTATTTTACCCCTTATATTTACATTCTCAATAAGGAGCAGAGGACTTGTAAACTCAGAGTGCAGGTTCGTGAACACGGACATCCTGAATGTCTACTTAAAATGAATCAAAAAATTGCTATGGAACTCTAAGATGAGGTGACCGATAAAAATGCTAATTTTTGTTCATTTTTTTCATCCCCTGAGCACTAGTATATCTAATCACTAGATCAGGTGAAATAATAGTGAATGAACATAGCAAGGGAAGGGTAGTCAACAGAGCCTCAGCAATCTCTCATGAAAGCATTCTGGTTGGTTGTCACTGAGGTTTTTGTGCTTGTGTATGTTTCTGTGGCTAGAGAGGGTAAGCTTCAAATGTTTCCGAAATGAACGGCAGTCCCTGGGAGCATCTAAGCTTGGGATGGTGCTGCGAGTTTATCAAAGTGACGTAGGTAGCGAGATTTGACAAGGCACAAATTCCAGTGTGGGGTTACGTGGGGGAACTTTAGAACATATCAGGGGAATCATTTTGTGCTCTAGAAAGATGGTTTGCAAAAGCGTACCCAGTGGCCTGAAAGATTCAGCCACATTCAAAAATCCAGGTTCACTTGTAGCATATAACCCACGCCATGGAAGAGTGTGGCATTACACTTACACCATACTCAAGATAGGTGCCCTTTTGGATAATGATCCTGGAAAATTGTTTTTACTTTCTGTAAAGGAGCTCCAGGGGACCACAGACGCTGTAAAAGGATGTACTAGGTTTGTAGAGTATCCTTCAAAAGCTCATGATCACTCAGAACTTCAGGAGGTAACCTGATTTGGAAATAGGGCCTTTGTCGATGTGATTAGTTATGATGAGGTCATACTGGACCCTGATTCAATGACTGGTGCCCTTAGAAGAGGACAATTTAGATACAGACGTGTGTATAGAAGGAAGACAGTGTGGAGACAGACGCAAAGAAAGTACCATGTAACAAGGGAAGCAGAGATTGGAAGATGCGTCCACAAACCAAGGAATGCCAAAGCAAGGAAGGATTTTCCCATAAATCCTTCAGAGAAAGTACTGTCCTGCCAACACCTCCATTTCAGACTTCTAGCCCCCAGAACAGAGACTGTCAATTCCGTTGTTGAGAAAACTGCTACCCAGGACGTCGCTCTCATAAGGGCTCAGGTTCCTTTCCATTATCACGTTCTCTTCCCTCAACCCTGAGTTACCCCTCAGAGCTCAGCTTCATTTCTTTCTGATCTGACAGATACAGCTTCTCAAACCCTTCTCCTCTGTTGAGGCAACTATAGAAAGGGGTTACTGCATATAAGCCCACAGTGAGATTCAAATAAGAATGGATATAAATAACACTTTCAACAGCAGAGATCAGGTTACCCAGAGCGTCTGCAAAGATGTCCAGCTTTACGTCCCTGCTGATCAAAGGAGCATTTTACCCATTTCGGTGTTCCATGGGACATGTTTGCAGAGCACTCCCAGAAAGAACTGGAAAGCAAGCCCCCTGTTCCCCTGCTTAAAATGAATGGAGACACAAATGCACTCTATCTCAAACAAGACAGTCAGGAAACTCTGACCTTCGCCTTCCCTGGGACATCATCGCTCTCCCACCCAAACAGCCCTGGAGCTGAAGGGAGCCAGTTGGCTGCCGGAATGAAGCAAGCAGCCACGTACGGGCACATATGTACACAGATCTCTAAGTGCCGATTCCAAACTGCAGTATGTCCCTGGAGAAATGCACATGCTATAAATACATAGGAGATCATTTTTCAGGGGAAAAGAGAACATTTATTTCTGATTTCAGATAAAAAGAGGAAATCAATGTCTTCTAAGACCTGATGAGTCATTTCAGGTATTTGTACTCGCTTGCTTAAGGATGTGGGAAAAGGCAGGTTAAACGGAGCTTCCACTAATAACTAGTGATGAGGAGGGACTGATTTTACAATCCTTGATCTGACTCCTTCAAGTCGTTCTGGAAAGTTCCCTGAGGAAGAGCAACGCCTGGCCCCGGGAGTCAGTCCTGAAGTCTTGCAGGATGAACATCTGCCCTCCTGTGACATTTGTCGACACTTCCGTGAAGTTTCCTAGATAGCAGAGCTCTGCTTTATTCTGTGTATTTAATTAAATGGAACAAATACCACACTTGAGTAGCTTTGTGTCTGTTGAAGAATCACATAGAATAAGCTCATTGCTTTACCTTCATAAAGCCAGAGAATCCTCATAACCGTCCCCCCATTAAAAAAAAGTAAAGAAAAACCTTAAAAACTAAAACTTAGAGTTAGCAAGCCAGTTATCTCATAAGAATAATTAGATATTAAGTCTTCCTTCCTTTATTTATTTATTTATTTATTTATTTATTGTAAATGTTTATTTGTGAGAGAGAAAGAGACAGAGTGAGAGTAGGGGAGGGGCAGAGAGAGAGAGAGAAAGAGAGAGACAGAATCTGAAACAGGCTCCAAGCTCCGAGCTGTCAGCACAGAGCCCGATGTGGGGCTCAAACCCACAAACCGTGAGATCATGACCTGAGCCGAAGTCAGATGCTTAAGCGACTGAGCCACCCGGCACCCCAGCTTTATTTACTTATTTTTTTTAGGTAAGCTTCACACCCAGCACGGAGCCCAATGTGGGGCTTGAACTCACAACCCAAGACCTGAGCTGAGATCAAAGCCAGGCTCTCAATCAACTGAGCCACCCTGGCACCCCAAGTCTTCCTTTAAAACTATATGTTCTATGTCAAAGCAGGGTTGCATGATAAATAGACACCGTGACTAATTCCGAGTGTCAAACTGCAGCTAATTGGCAGCACCCAGAGCAACATAGAACGTCCTGCAACTTTGCATAACTTTGAACTTACTTGTGTTGGGAAATGTGGCATGTAAGTTAACAAGGAGCCACAGAGCACATGTTTTACGCTATTTGACAGGCTTTGTCAAGAACGTATCAAGAAAGCATTCAAGAGTCCCACTAACAACCTGGAAGGACGGAGACTACAAAATCAATCAATTGCGATTGCAAAGGAGGATCCCAGGGTCTAATGAAACCAAAGATTGCTGCTTTTGACTTTGGGTACAGAGTTCTTCCACTTACAAGTTAAATCCTCTCTGAAATCCTATGACAAGAAAAAGGAAAGGTAAATCAAATGACTTCAGGTGATGAGCTAGCCAAAGACGTGTTTTCTGGAGAGGTCAACTCTGTAACCACAGGCCACTCTTCTCTCTCTTCTCTACCGGTGCTTAATCCCACCTCCCGGGCTCTCCGCATCTTACCATCAAAGTATGTAAACATGTTGACGTGTTTGGCTCGCCTGCCAGGCTGTGCACCTCTCAGGCTGTGTCTCATATATCTTTGCATCCATCACACTTCACCCAAAGTTTGGCATGAGGTCAGGGCTTCATAAATGGTGCTTTTAAATAAACTTTTAATGTCACACAATTAGAGACCACACATATGTGAAATGTGGCCATGCTCAGGGAACACATAGCCGTGAAAATGTACAACCAAAAGGTAAAAAAAAACAATGTCCCCAGGCATATTGGATATAAAATAGAATTCTTCACTCCTCTTCTTAGGAAGTTTTCATCTTTTGGAAAAAGTACATGACTGCTTAGTGGTAAGAAGAAGAAGGTAAAGAGTGCACTAAAGAAATAATATCTTGGGGCACCTGGGTGGTTCAGTCGGTTAAGCTCAGACTTCTGCTCAGGTCATGATCTCACGGTTCGTGGGTTCGAGCCCCGCGTTGGGCTCTATGGTGACAGCTCGGAGCCTGGAGCCTGCTCCGGATTCTGTGTCTCCCTCCCTCTGCCCCTCCTCCGCTCATGCTCTGTCTCTCTCTTAAAAATAAACAGACATTAATAAAAAAAAAAAAAGAGAGAGACAGAATATATTTTCTTCTCACCGATTTGAATCACAGCCCTCCTCTGCCCACACACCCAACTTTCCCTCTACACATTGGATGCCAAGATACCTTCTTTCTCCGTAGTCTTTTCCTCCTTCTTTATGGTGCAGGAAGCTTCAACTGTCCTTGTCACTGGACTTAGTGCCTAGACCCTACCAAACAATTGTGTCAAATTAAATCAGTGGCATGCATAAATTCAGAAAAAACTCTCAGGCTAATCTAAACCAGTTGTATGCAAATAAGAGGACATGGTTAAGGTTGTTCAGGTCCAGGCTTCATGCCAGCTGAGCACTGATCCACACCGCAGAGCAGGAGATACTTAACTCCCGTTACTCGCTTTCATTGTTTTTGCAGAATTCACTGAAATTCACGTTTTACTGTCTTTTTTCACTCGTAGGATGGAAAGCATCTGGTCTTCCCCTCTGGGTATGATCAACCTTCATATACATGAACAGTGTTGAATAACCATTTCAAATTCCCCCTGTAAGATAACTAACCTAAGAAGCAATAATCCTGTTTGTTGTATTTTGTCATATTTTCCCCCCGAATTTGAACACTACTGACGATATGTGTGAACTCACTTCAAATTTTCTCCTTCTCTCTCCAGATGTAGAACCAACAACTGAATGCAGAACTTGAGCTCAACTGACACTCATAAAAAAAAAAGAATTATCCTCATTGTTGCCGCATCCAGCACTCTAGTTAATACCTCACATTATCATGGTTTTTATGATAAAACGGAACTCACTCCTGGTTCTCACTGTGTGGTAGTTTACCATAGAAACTCCAAGCATGGTTGAATTTATAAAGAACGCACACAGGTGCTGGGAACAGGAACACTAGTTCTGAACTCTGATTGTTGACATAGAAAAAGCCTTCAATTAGACTGATTTACCTTCAACTTTTATATTTAATGAACTATTTTGAAAGAGAACGTTGCTCGTGCGTCTTCATTAAGTTGCAGATAAAAGATGGTGAATTATTCAGTAGTTAGGTGTTCATGACTTCTTGCTTTCCACCATCTTGTTCCCTGGCTCACTTACCAAGCCCACTACATGCAAAAGAGAAAAAGATAAAGCAGACAAGTACACGCTTCAATCAGCCAGGTTTTTGTTTCTCAGCAACACTTACAAAGGTCAAATGTGCCAAGTCGGAGGACAGACAGACATTAGAATGAAATGAAATTCTCTGGATTAAGAATAAAGTTAAGTTTAATGTTTCACTAAATCATCAAATAAGACAGATTTTTTTAAAGTTATCATAAAGAGGGGCGCCTGGGTGGCTCAATCGGTTAAGCGTCCGACTTCACCTCAGATCACGATCTCGTGGTCCGTGAGTTCGAGCCCCGCGTCGGGCTCTGGGCTGACGGCTGACGGCTGAGAGCCTGGAGCCTGCTTCCGATTCTGTGTCTCCTTCTCTCTCTGCCCCTCCCCCGTCATGCTCTGTCTCTCTCTGTCTCAAAAATGAATAAACGTTAAAAAAAAAATAAAGTTATCATAAAGAAATATTTCTATGGTGACATACTTTTTCATTAGTATCCAACATGCAAACTTGAAATAATATTACACTTCTGATAATAGACTGCTTGGATTTGGTGCACTTTTTTTTGCAATCTAAAAGCTCCCTCTTCTGACCATGCGACATAATTCTTCATATATTCTCTTTACATTTTAAAGCTCTTGCAGCTCATCCTAAGAACGAACAAATCTGATGTCATATAAAATACAGCTTGTGCTTAACTTTGACCTGGAACTGTAAGTTTTAAGATTTTTTTTCTCCAAAATTACAAGTGGTATTTCTGAAAAAAAAAAAAAAAATCAGCATTCGTTGTCTTAACTAGTCAGTCTAAGCTGCAAATATTGTGTTCCTCAATCACCATTCGTGGGGCAAACTCTTTGGTTTTTATAAAAATAATATAATTTTATATTACACAAATAAAATAACTCATAGAAAAATTTTAAAGTGTACAAGATGAGTTTAACTCACAACACGTTAATTTAGGTGTTAGAGTCTTTGAAAATATATCTTTCATGACTGCATAGTATTCTATGGTAAGTATAGGCCATAATTTCTTTATATAATAGCATAAAGGTACATAGATTATTCCCTGCTTCCACCATTATAAGTGATGTTGAAGTTACTTATTTTAAATAAATATTCCCAATTACTAATTAAAAAAACAACTAAAAAGGATTTCTAGGAGCACCTGGGTGGCTCAGTAGGTTAAGTGCCTATCTCTTGATTTCGACTCAGGTCATGATCTCACAGTTCGTGAGTTGGAGCCCCACGTCAGGCTCTGCGCTGACAGCCTGCTTGGGATTCTCTGTCTCCCTCTCTCTCTCTCTGCCCCTCAGCTACTCACGTTCCGGCTCTCTCTCAAACTAAATAAACAAACATTAAAAAAAAGAAGAAGAAGAACTCTGTCAGTATTTTAGTGTTCTTCTCATTTTGGAATGAGAAACTGGAATTGTTGAAATTCCAAATGTTTATGGAGAAAAAATTTAGATGTTGATCTCTTCAATAACATTTTTCCGTGTTTCATAACTTCCCCCAGGTTCTCACTGAGCTGGTTTTATAGGAAGGTTTGGGCCTTTCTTCAGCTCAGAAAATGATTTTGTGTGTTTGAAGTAATTGTATTTGTGTTAGTCTCAGGTTCAGAAACATCAAATACGTGGGTTCTGGAACTCCAGACTCCCCTCCGCCATGTCTGTCTCGTCATTTTTCTTTCTCTATTTCAGTTTATTTAATTCGGCTCCTCATGTGTGTTTCCCATCTACTAATTAGAAGTTGTGCAGCGTTGGCTCTGTTCTTTTATGGATTCTAAAACAGTTTTAAATTCCACCTTCGCATCTTTGATTTTCTCGAATTATTTTCCTTTCCTTTTCTTTGACTTTCAGATAGCTTGTTTTACTTCAGCCTGTGTGATTTCTGTCATCTTTCACTCCTTATATAAAAGCCCCTCTTGTCTTATAGTTTACGGACATCATAAAACAGGTATTGCCCAAATATAATTTATTTCCTGTAGTAAATCTTTTCAAAACCAGCTCTTTCCCTGGATAGTGAGTACCTTGTCCCTTTCCTTATTTTGAGCTGTAAAATCTTTTCACAGGCCTCCTCCTGTTGGCTGTTTTCTATCTGTGCATCCTTGAGAGAGGAGAGATCTCTCCTAGCCTCCTGTTTGCACCTAAATAGACGGGAGGATCCTCCTGTGTCTCCTCACTGTCCATCTGCTTACAGGTCTAATCTTCTTTCAAATTTTAAGCTCAGAAGATTTTGTTTGTTTGTTTTTACTTACGTTTGCTTTACCAGCAGCCTAAAAGAAACGAGGAGAAAACCAGAACCGTGGGCAAACAAGGCCAGCTCGGTGAGGTCCGGACTCAGCCATCTGTATCTGACGCTATTCTCCTCCTCGTCTCCACCACGGGCCCGGGGATCCAGGCTTCTCATTAGGAGGCTGCTCTTGTCCAGGTAGTTCTGCTTTCTGAGGCGGAGGCCCGCCGTCTGGAGGAGAGCCTTACCCCATGCTATTGGTGGAGCCATACCGGAAGGAAGCCCTGGACTGCCTTGGATGGCTCCTTAATTCCCAGCAGCAGAAGTGACTCTGAGGGCAGTGCGTTCTCTGTCTGCCCCCAGCCTACCGTCACGCCTCCAAATTAAGGAATATCCCTCGAGTTCTATAGGATTTGCTCTCCTTAATTCCCAGGTTGGCACCATCTTCCCAGAAGGGGACCCCGAGCCAGCCTTCAGTGTTCCCTCAATCTGGCTCCGGTTGCTCTGTATCCAGCAGAGATGCTTTGCAAGTTCTCCCGAGTGATGGGCTGTCTTCCCTAGTTTTCAGGAACAACAAGCCACATTGCCTCCCTTTGTTTTGTATCATTTTGGCCATCTTTACCAAAATGCCATTCATTTCATTTTTTTCTCCCCCAGCTCCAGGTACATCGAGGGATTTGCACTCACCTGGCCCCAACTCCTTTCGGCTGGAAATCACTTCTCCCTCCTCCCGAGAGCACTTTACCTTTATTTCTCACTTTTTATGGGCGCTTCTCTCGACAACTGGATTGCAAGTTCTTTGAGGGTGAGTAGGGTGATCAGCTCCTCCTGGTTTCCCCAGGACCTCTCCAGATTTGAAACCAGAAGGCCCAGGAATCGCCTCAGACCTAGACCAGGTGGTTGCCCTGAGCAAGGTCAATGTAGGCTTTATCTTTAAGCCCCTCCCCCACACCCATTATCTAAAACTGTCATGCCCAAAGCAGAAGTTCATGAAACATATACTGATGAGTCATTTCTCCCTGCCCCTACACTCCAAGCACGTTCATAGAGTCAAGGACAAAGCTGATGCCTGCCAACCAGACAAGCTAAGTAAATGAACGAGCACATCAAGTCTATTCGTGTGGTGAAGTTGAGAACTTTTCATAATAAATAACACAGCCTGGTTCATGATCTCTAGATACTTACAAATTAAAAGAAACCTCGTCACTGGAGAAGTTTCAGGCGTAATTACAAAGAGTAAAGTATGGATAGAATGATTCCTCTAAGACTAATATTTTCAGAAACTAGCTATTATGCCATTCAGTAGATATGCAAAATCTATTTCTAGAAGCACCTACGCCTCTCAGGCTGCCCTCCACAGGCATTTAAAATACTACCATTAATTACCTACTGTATGGGTAATAATATACCAACTGTGCTTGGAGACATCTTCTCTGTCCTAAAGAAGATTTTGTTTAGAAGGAATGGTTGAGAGCTGTAGCTGTTTACTTTTTCCCTATGGCCGACTCAAAAATCACCGCAAGTATGGCCCTAATAAAAATAAGATTCTGAACAGTTTCTCATTTCTTACAATATTTCTAAGTGACTTTCTCTTTTTAAGTAGAGAGAACAAGTCTTGCTTGCAGCATAACAACTGAGAGAACCCACTTGGGTCCTTGGTGAGATCCACCCAAGCACTGACCACGTCTCACGTCTTATAGGATTCTAGAGGCCTCCAAGGCCAGGAAAAGGGGAAAAAACCTACCGTGCTTAATTTGAAGAATCGAATAACCCATCAACGTTTTCCAAACCACAACCATGCGGCAGAGGAAAAAATCACAGAGCCACCATGCAATTGATGCGGGCCAAAAAAACCCTAGAAACTAGAAAAAGCTCTTGAGAAAAACAAAACCTGTGAAGACAGGACAAAGGAGCTGAAATTGATGGCAATTTCCTAAGGCAATTTTTGCTTTTCAAACATATTCAAGTTTCCTGAGGGCAGAGATCGCTCCTCGTGAACGAAATCGTTTTCTCTTTCAGACGTCAGTGCATAGGAAGTGGTTTTGTGAGGAAAGGAAAGCGATTGAATTTAGATAAATGCCAGTCCCAGAGCAGATGTTCGCTGCTTGGACAAAGAAATAAAGCACAGGGAGAAAAAGTCATTCGGAAATTAAAATTAAAAATCACGTATTGATTGTGGAGTGACTAATCATCGGACCACGCTACTGATGACTGTGCCATCTGTCGTCAGAGATCTCCAAATATGGCCACCGGAGGGCTGAGTGTGCGGAATCCGGAGCCCAGCACGACAGCCCGGGTCAGCACGTGGACGCCAGTGTCTCACGGCCTCAGTCAACTCCTGGCTCCGTCACCTTCCACGCGGGCCACCTTGAAAGTGACCTGACCTCTCTAAACCTCGGTTTCCTGATGGAGGACAGTAACACCTCCCTCCAAGGTTGTCACGTGGGGCGGTCAATGCCTCAGCAGAGGAATGAGTTCGGGAGAGGTGACATCACAACCTCCTATCGTTTGATCCGTAGCGTCTGAGTCTGTGGCTTGGAAACTGTTCCAACCAACCTCCCAACGGACCTCTAATGCGTCTGGAGTCATGCTGTTGGTCTGTGCTACTAAAGAGCGCACTCAGTGCTTTCTGCTTGCAGACATTTAGTGAGGTTCTGTAAAGACGCTTCCATCTAAGCGTTAAGAGATCCCCTCAACTTGGCCTCCCCTTATCGATTGAAACATTCGTCTCTGTTCTCCCAAATACACACGTTTCCGTGTCCCTTCCAACATGGACAGCTTCATTTTGCCCCCCACGTGCCCTGCTTATTTCTACCGTGCTTTATCCCCTACTAATTGCTCTCTGAAGGACCCTTCCCTGTGTGGGGTTTGTTCCTGTTTGCTCTGGAAGACCGTTCCCTGCCCTTCCCTTCCTCCTGACTGGATCAAGTGACCTTCCTCAGTCTGCTTGGACAACCGGCTTCCCCCGTGGCCCTCACTCACCACCGAGAGCCTGTCCCCTTAGCCCTGGCAATGCTGTCTTCTCCTTTGTCCCTCTAGCCCTATGGCCGGTCCACTCTCTGTCCATGCCAACTTCTAGGTTGAGTTCTTGTCCCCCTTTTTCCTCCAGTTTTTTTTTTTTCTTATTGTGGTAAGATACACAGAGCCTAAAATTTACTACCTTAACTCTTTTGAAGTGAACAGTTCAGTGATATTAAGTACAGTCATATTGTACAACCATCCCTATCTTGTAGAAAGACACCTCCCTAGTGTAGGCTGCTGGCAGTGCAGATGAGGAGACGGGGGCAGGAAAGTTATTTGTCCAGAATGGAGAGGGAAGGGTTGAAAAATAAGCGACAAACTTTCTGGTCATTTACGAAAACTTCGACGACGGTTCCAGGCCAGGTGGATCTTTTCTCTCCAAATCTCCCACCCGAGCAGTAACCCATTTCATTATCTCCCATTCTCGGAAACGTTCATTCTTGCCCTCCTCTCCTCCAGACTGAATGATGGGTTCTTAAAGATAAAAGCAACAGCTTTATTTTTTCTATCCCCCCGTGTTCCTTATAATATTTCATATATAAGGATGTTTAACAGATTTCTTTGAGGACTCTAGTTCTTCAAAAAAGGATACATTACCACAACCCAGATTAAGTAATAATTCAAGAATTTAATAAAAAATCTAACTTTTTTGCTTTCCAAAACTAACAACTTCCTAAACATTAATTATCAAATGGAATAGAAAGGGCAATCTTACTTTTAAGAGTTTGAGCTTCTACAGTTTCAGCTTAATCTTACCAACCAACTTCGGTAATAAAGAGTTAGTAATGGCTTGATGATCTGAAATCAGAGACCCAATTTGATTAGATTTTCTGATTAAGTGGACTAATGTTAACTATGCAATATGATGCATAATAATATATCAAACCCCATTTTGGGGCTCTCCTTTAACGGAGGGCTTACTGCATGATTAGAAAATGAAAAATGCAGTTTTTCAGGATTCATTTACTGTAAATTGACCGAAATTGAGTGGAAGGAAATCTAAGCCTATTTGCCGTATTGATGCTATTTCCATGTATATAATAATTATTTCTTAATATCGATTTGAGAAGCTGTAATTTGTTTTCATAATGAATCAATGGAGAGCAATATTTGAATCAGAATCCTTCTTGAGTAATCCCATAATTACTACATTATAGAGCCCTCTCTTTCCTTTCCCTCACCAGCAATTTTAGATTTCTGCTTCCTACCAAACCGTTTAGCCTATTTGGAATTCATGCAACATTTTACATGGAAAGAAGTGTGAAATGCCACTTTCCATACTGCTTCCTTATAAATTATTCATCCCTGCTGTTTATCAGGCAGCTTCTGCACTTAGATAAGAAGTCACCTCTTGTGTGCTGCACACATCACAGGGACCTAAATAATCAAAAATAGTGTGTAGCCTGCTAAGAGAGCAAGGAGAAATTCCAAGCAAGCACAGTTTGGGATAAGACTCTCCCATGCTGAAACCAGCCCCACCAATCTTACTTGACATGAATGATACCATTTAGCTTGCAAAGTGTATGGTTGGGAGAAAGATCTACACTCTCAATAGCGGACAGGCAGTAGAACGTAAACTTTCTCTACCTTGATGGGTAGCTTTATTGAATCAAACGCCAAATGAGAAATCGTTGTCACCTCTACAAGTGACCTTACAAATTGCCAAAGCTATAACTACTAAAAGAATCTCTTTTTTTTTTTCTTTCTGAAAATTGTGACAGTTTCCCCATCAATATTATCCCATCATCTGCTCTCTTTTCTCCATGATTTTGTAATGCCCTCCTCCACAGTCGGGTGGGATCTGACCTATATATTGATCTAGAATATCCATTTTTCACCAACTTAAGATACCGAATCCATTGATTATATTTAAAGACAATAATTTAGTGGATGAAAATTTGGCCTTAAGAAGGATGACTAAGTTTATCATGACTTTAAATGATTATTACTGATAAAAGATCATTGAACTAACTCCAACATTTCTGGGCCAGCTCATTTTTCCACTGTAACTTTTTTTACTACACTTGGTTGATCCAATTCTACATTTTCACACAGTATAAGTTCAGGGTTTGTTTGGGGAGACCCTCACATACCTCATTATGCTTATAAAATAATCAATTTATCAGGGGCGCCTGGGTGGTTCAGTAGGTTAAGCATTCAACTTTGGCTCAGGTCACAATCTTGCAGTTTGTGAGTGTGAGTCCTGCCTCAGGCTCTGTGCTAACAGCTCAGAGCCTGAAGCCTGCTTCAGATTCTGTGTCCCCCTCTCTCTCTGCCCTTCCCCTGCTCACATTCTGTCTCTCTCTCTCTCTTTCTCTCTGTCTCTCTCAATAATAAATAAACATTAAATTTTTTTAAATAAAATAAAATAATCTATCAATCAATAAAAATCATATGTTAAAAACTTACCCTGTACTTGACAGAGTACTAAATGAGATGCTATGGTAAACTGAAAAGAAACCTAAGTTATAGAGTGGAGTGCCTTCTAGTAGGTACCCTCTGCTCTAGCCCCCACAGCTTAAAAATGGTAATGCACAGACAAAGACTAAAACAGCTTCCCTAACTAGTTAATGACAGAGTCAACACCAGGACTCAAGTTTCCAGTCATCGAAGCTATAATTTTTCCCACTTCTTCAAGGAGCCTGCATTCTGTCTGGACAGTTACTAATTACACATGCGTAAAGATCAGAACAAATAGCATCTAGATTATAATTAAGTGTTAGGCGGGAGAAAGGGGCAGTGAGAGCTTAGAAAACTGGTAGGAATGTTTTAGTATGAAGGAGAAGGAAGACTTCATGGGGAAAATGGGTCTTAAACTGTGCCCTGCAAAATGCATAAGGATAAATGAGAATCAAATAGGTAGATGTGAATAGGAGGGCAATAGCTAGTTGTCTGGATTAATGAGTCAGTAGTGTGAACAAAGACAAGACAGAGGCTTTATTAATCGGGGAAGCATCAGAAGTCAATCTGAGCAGGGGTCAGTGAAGTCATTGTCGGTGGCAGAATATTAGAAGGCACAATATGACCAGTGTCATCCCTCCCTGAAATACACATCCACAGTTTTCTCCAGGCAACTAGTCGATAGCAGCCAACACCATGTGTGGTAGATGGCATCATTGGATCTTAATTCTTCATACCTCTTACGTCAGCACTTTTTTTTCTACAACTGTGTAGTTCACCCCCACCAGGGTCAGAGTGACCTGCCATGATTCTTGATTTTGGGTTCAGCCATGGACTTGCCTTGACCAACATATGATGTTACCAGAAGTGAAGTAGGTAGAGGTTTGAAAAGAGCTTTGTGCGGGGGCAGGGTGGCGGGGCGGGGGGGGGGGGGCTTACTCTCTTGTGTACCCACCAGCAGCATGAGAAGGCTGGCTTCTGGCACATGAGGAAGCTAGATCTCATCAGCCAGGTCCTGCCTAGATCACCCAGACACAGCCAACCTCACATGGCCACGTGAGCCTAGCCAAAAGCAGCACAGCCCCTGAGGCAAACCCAGCCTGGATGGGACGAACCCAGCAGATACATGAGAGGAAGGTTTATTAGAGTGTATCCCTGAGGGTTTCTGGTTGTGTATTATTGAACAAATGTTAAGTGATACATCATGCAAGACCCTGTTCAAATAATGCCAATTTCCTACTTGAATAATATATAAAATATCCAAAAATACGGAGCCCTAAAGAAAAGAGGTCAACAACACTACATGTCCACTGTGTCTCAGTTAATGAAATGGATACTATGGGAGTACGAAAGAGAGAAAGCATTATTGCCTTTATTCTAAGAAGGTTACAGTGAAGTTGAAATATTATGCCATACATAGAAGAAAAAAAGACAAGTAAGATTACTCAGCTATTCAAATGTAGATATTGCCTTTCTTGAAACATTATCTGTATGTGAGATGTTGTTCAATAGATTAGGAAAAATAGGGAATTCGCTTAATGGTGAGAAAACTTTCTTAGGGAACACAAGACATCTAGGGAGCAGGTGTGTATCATTTGGGTATTTCCAGTAACAACCTGAATGTCGATCCTGGAGCTTCAGGGGCTCTGACCAGCCCTAGACGTGCTTGTCCTTGGAGATGAGAGAAAACCCAGCCCAGGCCTCCTCCCTATTGGAACTTGCCCAGAAATAAGGTCCACATCTAAGAAAATGGGCCTGTCTTCCTCTTAAGTGGACACTCCCGGCAGTTCCAGAGGCCTAACAAGTTAAGATTGCCATCAAGCAAGCTTATAACTATCCCGAAAGAAAGAAAGAAAGAAAGAAAGAAACCAAAAACCAAAAACCAAAAAGAAAACAAAACAGCTACTCTGACCAGACTCTCTCCAAACCCCATAAAGAGAGTGAGGAAAAAAAATTAAGTTATGGTGACCAGGGGCGTGTAAATGGCTAAAAGATTAAAGGCAAAATGTAAGGACAAGGTAAAATGAAATGGAGTGAAAAGAACATGCAAACAATGAAAACTCCAATGATATTAGCAAGTTCAACTTTAAGAATTGAATCAGAAGTTGTAAATTTTTATATGGAATTAAAATAGATGCATTTTTGCGCAAATGTGTTAAAACCAAGAACTTAAAAAGAAGAAGAATTTTAAAAGAAGAAGCAAAAAGCCTAAAAAAAAAAATGAACAGATGGGGTTAACTAAAGTAGAAGTGGAAAATAAATGTAAATAACCAGCATAAAGAAAGGGAATGGGAAGCTCTAAAACTGCTGAAAAACTAATGAAACAGAATAAAGCTGTAAAGAAACAAGAATAGACAGTCCATGTGGGGAAGAGGGGACATCACTGGAAATGCAAGCAGGGATGGAGGAGGGAATCCAGGATTCCCACTGTAGCAATCATGAGCTACCAGTGGTGAGGATCCCTACTTACACTTCATGGAATCCGTGTTCTGTGTTTGCTGAGACATATCCTCCTCAAGACCTCAGCACAGAGAAATAAAGTAGCCTTCCCCCCCTTTTCTTTTATCCCTCACTGTGTCCATACTGCCTTTTCCCTTAATTTCCCCAAAGAATAGGCTCCCCAAACCATCTGTCCGATTGGGTCATGTCCACCCACAGAGGGCACATTTCTCCAGCTGTGGCCTCAGATGTTTCTTAAAACTGACCCCACAAACTCACATAATATTTTCACAGCTTAGACTTGTCAAAATTTAACTTCCCAGATATTTGCAAATGACATATTCGATAAAGGGTTAGTATCCAAATTCTATAAAGAACTTACCAAACTCAACACCCCAAAAACAAGTAATCCAGTTAAGAAATGGGCAGAAGACACGAATAGATATTTTTCCAAAGAAGACCTCCAGGTGGCTGGAGACCTAACAGACATATGAAAAGATCCTCAACGTCATTCGTCATCAGGGAATACAGATCAAAACCACGATGAGATACCACCTCACACCTATCAGAATGGCTAAAATTAACAACACAGGAAATAACAGATGTTGTTGAGGATGTGGAGAAAGGGAAACCCTCTTCAACTGTTGGTGTGAATGCAAATTGGTGCAGCCACTCTGGAAAACAATATGGAGGTTCTTCAAAAAGTTGAAAATGGAACTACCCTATGATCCGGCAATTGCACTACTAGGTATTTACTCAAAGGATACAAAAATACTAACTTGAAGGGGTACATGCATTCTGATGTTTATAGCAACATTATCAACAATAGTCAAATTATGGCAAAAGCCCAAGTGTCATCAACAGATGAATGGCTAAAGAAGATGTGGTATATATGTGTGTGTGTGTGCAAAGGAATATCATTCAGCCATAAAGAATGAAATCTTGCCATTTGCAAGATTGGATGGATGAACTAGAGTGTTTTATGCTAAATGAAACAAAGAAGGACACATACCATATGATTTCACTCTCACGTGTGGAATTTAAGAAACAAAACAGATGAACATAGGAGAAGGGGCAGGGGAGAGAGGGATGCAAACCGTAAAAGACTCTTAACTATAGAGAACAAACTGAGGGTTGCTGGAGGGGTGTGGGTGGGGGATGGGCTAGATGGGTGATGGGCATTAAGGAGGGTGCTTGTTGGGATGAGCACTGGGTGTTGTACGTAAATGATAAATCACTAAACTTTAGTCCGGAAACCAATATTACACTATAGGTTAACTAACTAGAATTTAAATAAATATTTGGAAGAATAAATTTTTTTTTCTTGAATACTTAAGGTATTCAAGTATTCAAGTAATACTTAGGTCAAATTCTTTTAACCTAACATGTATATGATTCACTTCAGAAATATTCAGCAATGAAATTCAAACAAGTTTGTTGAGCAAGGACCACTTAAATTAAACAATAAATGAATATTTTCTTGGCAGCAAATAAACCTAGGTAACTTGTTCTCTTTGAGAAATATTTTTTTCCTTATGACTGTTGGTTTATGCAAGTAGCTGTCTCTTAAGAGCTCACACCCTGACCTTGCAACCTGATGCCTGAGGACTCAATAGTCGTCTGGTTCTCTTTCCTTTAATGTCCTTCCAGTCTGACCTGGTACTTGTATAGTTTAATCCTTACATTAATATTTTAATATAGGTTTGATTGGGGTTGAAATGAGCAAGAAGATTCTCTGCGATCTATCTAAAGAGATTCTTTGTGTGAGTTCATTTCTCTGCATTAGTATTCTGAGATAGATACATTCTATTAGCAGAGTATACCTACATCTGAATCAAGTGTCTTGCCACAAGGCAATGTGACATCTAAGCTTGAGGTTCATAAAACAGCTATTTGGTTCAGGAAAAATAAAACATCTCTCAGCTTTTCAGTTAAACCAAACCTGCTCCTCTTTTCCAGATGGATTATACTGGATGAACTTCTTTATCCCCGTCTTCAATACTGACACACACACACACATACAAACCCACAATGTGCATCTTGAGACTAAGTTTGTCATCTGCACAGTAAAGGAATTGGACTTGATAGTTTTTCTTTTTCAAAATAAAATATTTTTTATTTTAAAAATAATTAGGTGTTATTGGAGGAAAGGAAAAGGGTTAAAATAAGTCAAGATTGTCCTTCCAGCAATAATAAATAATTACTGTTAATATCCTCATATGTATCCTTATAGGTATGTTATGTGTATATATGTATATAAATACACATAGCATACACTTTAAATAATCTATCAAATATTCTGTTTGATACCATCTTCCACTTATTGCAATGTCTCTGTTGAGATAATCCTTTAATTTGATGAACCACAAATTGTACAAACTGGCTTTAATCAATGGACCTAAAACTATTGTCTGCTTTCTGCTCTATGAATAATTTTGTGATGATAATCCTCATATAGATATCTCTGAATATTCATTCAATTATTTTTTAGAATAATTGCTTGCAAGTAGAATTTCTATTACAAAAAGTATGGATATTCTAAATTTTAATATGTATGAATTTTTAATCATTTGATCAAGATTTTAAAATCCCTTGGGTTTTTTATTGGGATCTCATTGAATTTGTAGAATAGGTTAATGAGAATCCATTCATTCATTCATGTAACACATACAAATTGAACTGCTAGGATGGGCCAGATACTAGCACAGCAGTGGAAAAATCAAAGAGCCTTCCCTATGGTGCATTTGCATAAAAGAGTCAAAACCAATAAACAAACAGATACATAACATGAAGTCAGAGTGTGGACAGTGGTAGAGGTTAAATGCTCTGAAGAAAAAATAAAGCAAAGTAAAGATGATAGGGGGTGATACTGTACTTAAGATGATTGGAAGGTTTCTGAAATCGGTATTGATCCAGACCTGAAAGATGCAAGGAAGGAAGCCACATGGTTATCAGAGGGAAGAAGCAAGGAGACAGAGGAGGAGGAGGAGAGTGTCCTCAAGGAAGGGAGATGAGAAGGGCAAGATCAGAGAGGGGTCAGAGCCCCACCATGAAGCACCTTTGGGTGAGTGGCAGGGACTTTGGGGTTTACTCTGTCATCAGAATCCTTCAAAGAATTTTGTGCACTCCACTTTCTTCCTGAACGAAGGTCTGATCTCGTTACTTGTCTCGCAGGACAACATGATAGTTTCAGTACATTCTTGCTAAATGTTTTATTAAGTATTTGTTTTACTCAAGTACACTTCTAAGTAAGAATTTATTTTCATTATTTTTATAATTAGTATTTTAGCTACAAAAACAAAATCTTACAGGCCCCTTCAATACTTAATTCTAGGGTTCCATGAACTTGGTGCTGTACAGGTGATTCAAAATTCTCTGTGGATCCATACAAGAACAAATGCTTCTAGGGAGTTATGGAGAATGGTCTCAGGCCACTTTCTACTCCTGCTCCCCACAGTCACCTCAGAGGAGATACAAGGATAGAGTCAAAGACATTAATGTCAGAGCAGTGACTTCTGGGACAACTGTGCCTCTCCACCCATCAACCTCTTACACTTCTCTGGCTTCTGTGCAATTTGCTTCCCAAGCCCTTAGATCTTTCCTGAATTAAATTTCCTAGATAAGTGTTTTCCAAAAAGTGGGCAGCAAAATCACCTTGGAAACCTAAAAATCACTTCCCCAACCCCATCCCTGGTGATTCTGATCCCGAAGGTCTGGATTCTAATATGCGACAAAGTGGGGAAGGACTATCCAAGACCAATCTTAGACCCGCCACATTCCTGCACATCCAGGATTTCCCATCATTGCACCAGCAGTGACCAGGACAGACCTTGGAAAGCAAGTCACCTGAGGGAGTTGCTCAACGTGAAAGTGTCATCATATGGCTGCGTTCTTGAGTCTGAGAAAAGCGAAATGGAGGGGAACTCAATATCTGAGGTTAACCTGGGTCCCATTCACGTTGAAAAAGAAAAACAAACAGAGGTACCTGGTGGCTCAGTCATTTGAGCATCTGACTCTTGATTTTGGCCCAGGTCAAGATCTCAGGATTCGTGGGATCAAGCCCCACGCTGGGCTCCACTCTGATAGCATGGAGCCTGATTGGGATTCTTTCTCTCTCTCTCTCTCTCTCTCTCTCTCTCTGTGTGTGTGTGTGTGTCTCTGTCTCTTTTGTCTCTCTCTTTCTCTCTTAAAATACATACACATTTAAAAAAAAAGAAAAACAAACATGTTTCAGCTAACAGTTATCTTTGTATCTTTACAATTTTCCAGGAAACACTCTGGGTAAAATTAAAATTTAGATATAATGTAGATGAATCTATAGCATCGTGGAAAGGCTATGTCATGAAATGAAGCTCTTAAGGCTAGACCCTCCCAAGATAAGGAAAGTAGCTTGGTTTAGTGGAATGAGAATGAGTTAGGGTGCCAGTGGCCTAGTTTCAAATATCTGGTCACTGAATTTGATAAAGCCTCAGTTTAGTCAGCTATAAAATAGAGAAACGGTGTACTTGTCTTTAATTCAGTTGCTTTAAAGACCAAATATGCAAATGCATATTAAAATATTCTATTAAATGCTAAATATACACAAACCATCATTCCATTTAGGTTTCTAGAAGGCATATACCACTGCTTCACTTCTTAGGAGAGCGTTCATTCTCCACATTCATCCTTGGGATGGAGACTTCCAGACATTCAAACCTTGGGTGCCGGATGCTTCAGAGCTAAGATTCCTCCAGATAATTTAAGATTATAAGGCAGTCATCAGAAAAGACTGAAGTCTATTCATAACCTGGGATAGATTTCGGTTATTTTTTTTTCACTGAGTTCTGCTGTCATATAAAAATAACATGAAAAAATAATGACAAACTAAAATTAAAAGCCATTGGGAAATAACCCAGTTGCTGTTTTCATACTTGGAGCATGGGACTCCTAAGGTATTTGCAATTTGTGATATGGAGCTACAAGTCTTGTAACGTTGCCAAGGACCACAGAGAAAGAACAGAGAACAGACGAAACAGGAAACTCGACATTATTATTTATTCAACTAGTAGTTACCAAGCTGATCACATACTCTTTGCAACATATTATGTTAAGCACTGCAGGGGATATAGAGAAGCATTAACCATCAAAGAGCTGACATTTGGAGTGAGAAAACAAAACATACACCTGTGAACATTTAGGTAGTAAAATGACAGATTAAACAGCAACCATACCAAAGGATATTACAACAGAAACAACAATGAATATGACTCAATATTCAGTGAGGACAAGAAGAGACCAGTCTGACTTCTTCAAGAGATGAATTTGAGGGGCGCCTGGGTGGCTCAGTTGGTTAAGCATCTGACTTCGGCTCGGGTCATGATCTCACAGTCTGTGAGTTCAAGCCCCACGTTGGGCTCTGTGCTGACAGCTCGGAGCCTGGAGCCTGCTTCAGATGCTGTGTCTCCCTCTCTCTGACCCTCCCCCGTTCATGCTCTGTCTTTCTCTGTCTCAAAAATAAATAAATATTTAAAAAAAATTTTTTTTAAAGAGATGAATTTGAGCGTCACATTTGGGTGAAATTAAAAAGGATAATTTTTCAAAAATAGGGTGAAATCACAATTCTCATATAGATTTAAAATGAATACATGTTGGGCGCCTGGGTGGCACAGTCGGTTACGCATCCGACTTCAGCCAGGTCACGATCTCGCGGTCCGTTAGTTCGAGCCCCGCGTCAGGCTCTGGGCTGATGGCTCGGAGCCTGTTTCCGATTCTGTGTCTCCCTCTCTCTCTGCCCCTCCCCCGTTCATGCTCTGTCTCTCTCTGTCCCAAAAATAAATAAAAAACGTTGAAAAAAAAATTTAAAATGAACACATGTTAACGACTGTATTTAGCTCATCGTTAATGAGGACACCAGTAAGATGTTACAACCAGTTCAGAAGAGCAACAAAGGAAGCACAAATTTATATGTAGTAAAGGACAGTTAAAACAAATTTACGAATTGGGAGTAAACATGGACTTTTTCCATGTAGTGGGGGAGGGAAGTCACTTGAACCACCAGATGGAATATTTTTTCATGTCTATAGGCAAAATTTATTTTGCATTGCGATCAGTTATAACCTCCACAGTTGTAAAACACACTCGAGGAGACATAAAGACCCAGAGCCCCCACCCACCCCGAATCAGAGTCAGATGACCCAGAATGTGCTCCAAACATGCATGGTGTTCCATTGAAGCACAAAATTTTCCCTACAAGGGAAATCTAAATCTAAACTCTCTTTCCCACACTTGGTTTCCAAGAGGGTATTTATTATGAAGATATCACTAATATGAGAAGCTTTATTAAGGGTTATTACATATTTGTAGTATACAAAATATTTTAAATGACTTTAGTTAGTAAAGACCAGAGTTAATAAAAACCACATATTTGTATCTTAGTGTATGAGAAAGTATGATATGAACTATATTAATCCAAAGTACATCTCACCTAATGGAATTCAGTATAAAATGGTAACATAAGTTATAGCATATAAAAGTTTGAGGCATCTGTAAAATAAAGTTTCCACCCCCATGAGGAGCTCTCAAAGATCAAAATGGTGGCTTCACTAAAATGTCTCAAGGTCAATGTACTTATTCAGTAGATACTATTTTCAAATTCATGCAAGAAAGAAAGCCATCTTTTCAGAAAATTCGTTTTTGGCTCCTTCAAGGAGCTTCTCTCTAAGTTTGTTTTCTGACAAAATACGTTACATCATTGATCTTATGCCCATTACCGAAAATAAATATATCTTGATCCCTAAGGAAACCAATGTTGGGGACCTTATATTAATTCAAATCAATTTTTTCCTCCCCAAATAACAATGTGTGACAGTCCCAAAGTAGAAAGCATGTGCCCTGCTGAGTCATATTCTCCCTAGTCACCTTGTCTCCTGATTCTCTTGTCATTTAATTACAAGTCTAGATCTACTAAATATAGCGTTTGGCTGCTTTTACCTCTTCTAGGGGTTATAGGTGATTTACAGGATGACACTGACTTGAGCTGGCTGACTCACAGGTAGCCAGCCTTCAGACTGATGCAATAGACCCTCTCTGGGCTCTGAGCCCTAAAACCTGGGAGGATTGACGGCTTTATGTACAACTCTTAGGAGGCTCAAAGTAATGTTTTCCCTTCATTTTCCCTGAACTTAAAACTGTGTTCTAAGAAGGCATTAAATCCCAAAGTTAATTGCAAATTCATGAAGGTCGCAGAGGTGCTGGCCCCATGGAAGGCTAAGTGAAAGAACGGTTCGAACCCAAGAATACATCGGCCCTGCCTTGGTCCTCCCACCACATGTTTAACCAATTCCAAGGCTGCAGAAAAGGGTATCTCCTGGTGGAGACTGAAACACAGTGGGTGGGGCATTCACCTCATGCAGGGTCGGTTTCTAGAAAATATTGGGAATACACAACACTAGAACAGTATCTGTGCCTCTCCATAGAGGTGTGAGAGTTTACTTCTGGTGACTATATAACCCTTATTCCACGAAGTAGCTGGGACATGACAAAGCAGGGGGAGCCGGATTCCAGAACCTTCCCCTCCCACCCCCACCTCAGCTCTCTGCTCCTGTGAACCTCAACTTGCTTATCTATAAAATCGGAAATAGCTCCTTGTAAAGGACTACTACACTGTTGCAAAGGATAAAAATATGCAGGCAGTTGGTACATTTTAATAATTCTTTTTTTTTAATTTTTCTCCAGGAAATGAAAATTATGAGCACAAAATCACAGACAGAAGGTTTTCCTCGTGGGGTCCCACAAGGCCGGTTCTTCATTGAATATAGGCTGGGAAGTCAGAGAGGAAAATGCAGTTTTTCACATTCACCTTCAGGCTGACCTAGCCCCTTTTCCCCGCACGTCACCCTCAGAAAGAGACATTTCTGCCCCCAGTGAAGGACAGAAACAACGGTCCCAGTCCAGGTCAGGCAGAGTGAGAAAAAACATGCCTTTGGGAGTCAGCAAACCCCAGCTTCAAATTCTGGCTCCTTTACTGTCTTTAGGATCACTTTGAAGCTTTGTTCTTTTATCCTATAAATAAAGCAAATAACATCTTCCTTTAAAACTGTTGCAAAGACTAAAGAACATACACATGCCAGAAGCATACTGAGCTCGACTTATGTGTCCATACCCTTTCTCTTCCTGCCGGACAGGGACCATTGCTTCCTAACCTCTGCCAAATGTTACTTTGAAAATAGGTCTCTTTCCAAGGAATCAAGTTCTATCAAGAAATGATGGAGCCCTTGGAGGAGCGAAAGGCAAGATAGGATCAGCCTGATGCCTCGTGTGGAGTGAAGAATTAACCTGACCGGAAGAGAGGTCTGGGCTCTACTCTTGACTGCTGGGAGCAATCTCCCAGCCCTGGGGATGTCCTTCCCGATGGGAGTGTCTAAGATTGTGATTTAGGATGGGGCTCTGGCCACGCCGTATCAGTTCCAACCTCCAAAGGAGCTGATGGCTAAAGTCATTAGCTGGACCTCCAGGACAGCTGGAGACTAAAATGTGACCATGCAGGCAGTATGCGATTGACCCCAAATAAAACCCTGCTAACGAAAGGCACAGATGATCTTCCCTGGTTGGCAATACTCAGCCTGTGTTGTCACACATCACTGCCAGGAGGAGGTTATGCCATGCAGGACCCCTCGGGTAGAACGACCAGAACTCCACATTCGTACCCCTCCTGGACTCTGCCCTCCATGCCTCTTCCCTTGGCTGACTTTAATCGACATCATTTTGTGTAAAAAAAAAAAAAAAAGTAAAAACAAACAAAACCTATAACCATGAGTATAACAGCTTTCAGTGAGTTTTGTGAGTCCTTCTAGAGAATTATCAACACAGAGGGCGGCCTGGGAACCCTGTCACACCTACAATTAGTGTCAGAAGCGAGAACAGTCTGGTAGGGACTGTCCCCTCTAACCTTGCGGTTGGTCCACATTCCTCACACTTCTAAAAAGAGGGGAAAAGTCAATAGCGAATGTCAGCTCCGTCAGCACACGGCTCGCATTTGGACTCGACCATTTGTGGATGAGCAGTCCTTTAGGACTTCCGTGTAATTAAGTATTGTGTCTCCTCACAGATCAAAACTTCCTCCTGCCACCACACTTCACAGCCTTGCTAGGTACGAGAGGACAAGCACCCAGTTTGTGAGTATTCCAAACGCAGCAACATAAAGTGTGTGGTTAGGTGTTTTTAATCATGTGTTTCTTTTTTGCGCCTACCCGTTCTTTTCACCTAAATTTCTGCATTTAATACCACTTCTGTAATACAGAACTTTTCACAGCCTCCATATACCTCTGACACCGAGTCCGAGGACCCGTGTGGCTGAGACATATTTATAAGGAATGCCGCTGGCAGGGCACACGGTCCCAAGCAGAGATTCAAGGTCAGCCCCTCTACCTGACCTGCTATGAGTCCATACTTTTCACTCATTTAGTAAAATCTCGTACAAGTAGCTCTTTACAGAGAAACAGGAAGTGACTTAACAAGTGGAAATTTATTAATGAATGTAGACATCTTCTCCCGTAAATTATCCCCTAAAACAAAAATCTCAGAGAGAAGAAGCAAGGATTGCGGTTTCTGATATATCTGAGCCCTTTTCGTCTTTATTGCTCTTAGTAACAGAGTAGTCTTCGGGATGGCCACAGTTCTTTAATGAATTATCATTCGTTGAGCAAACACCTTTTGAAGATCTACCCCTGCATCAGGTCACTGCTGCGAACTATAACAGATACGAAGTTGTTTCATCATGGGGCCATCCGCCTTCAAGGAGGGGAGACCGAGAGTTTGTGTAACTCCCTGAAAATCACAAAACAAGTCGTCCCTGGAACTCCAAGAAGGGAAAGGTCACTTCTACCTGGACAATCACGGAAGATTTGTGATCCATCAGCTGGGCTGGAAAGGCTGAGAGTATTTGGGTAGATGGACACGGCTGAGGGAATTTTAAGGGGACACATGACGACGGGGGGAAGAAAGCCTGAGAAGGGAAGGGCAAATCAATTTTTCTAAAAAAAAAGATATATGGGGAATCGTAATGGGTAGCAAGACAGCAAATGTGAAGAGGTATTTTAGAACAGTGCTGGGCTAGACACATAAGAATCTATTGGCAAGCTGTTTAAAAATAAAGACTCTAGGATAATACCCCCAGAGATCCTGATTCGGTAGGTTTAGAATCAGAGCTCAAGGAATCTGTAGTTTTTAAAGCACCCTGGGTGATTCTGATGCGCAGCCCCACTCAGGAACGACTAATGTATGGGCAAATTATAGAGGACTTTAAATGCCAAGCTAAAGTGAATGAACAATTTTTTCTAAGTGCTTGTCCCATAGGTCCTTTCTTCTAAGGTCTCTGTTTTCTTTTTTTTTTAACAACTAACAGAGTTCTTGATTAAAAATTCATTTATGATTTCCAAGTATGCCACGTTTAACAGCGCAGGAAGAGTGTCCTTCAATTTGAGATCACTTCAGGAAGCATATGAAGCATGCTTCAAGCTCTTCTGAGCAGTGCCTCTCTTGTACCTGTCTTCCCATTATTATCCCTCTTTCTACACAGGACAGCTCTATGATGCAAATTGAGTTGCTCTAAATCAGAGGGCCCGGCAGCCCTATTTGACACGGCAAAGTTATTAAGTTTGGAGTGTTCAATTTTCCATTTTGGTGGGATCCAACCTGTAGGCTCCCCCAACACCTAAATATCTGGTGGTCTCATCTTACCAAGGAACTCTTTCAAGTCTCCCCACATTGCTAACGGTGGCCCTATGCTTCAAAATTACATTTTACAACCTGGAAGCAGTCACAAATTTAACAAGAGACGCATTAACCTTATGGCCTTGAATGTATAAGATTGCAGGATGCACTATGAGAATGAATGGATTTTAGGCAGAGGTAAATATTTTGGGTCTCTGGCTACTTTTGAACACTCCATAAAAGATACAAACCCCTCCTACGAGAAGGAACAAGAAAGAGACTTACAGCAGGCTTGGCAAACTTTTTCTGGAAAGGGGAAAACGATAAATACTTTAGACTTTGTGGACTGGTTACAGTCTTTGTCACAACCACTCAACCCTGTCATTGTAGAGAGAAAGCAGCTATAGATGATATGGAAACAAATGGATGTGGTTGTGTTCCAATAAAGCTTTATTTACAAAAAAGTGGCAGCCTGGCTTTGACACTAAAGCCGCGGTTGACTGGCCCCTGGTTTAGAACATTGGGGAAGATAGTCTACGGCCATACCACCCTGAATGCGCCCGATCTCGTCTGATCTCAGAACATTGGGGAAGATAGAAAAGTTTGAGGGAACCCATAAGAAAACTACTAGAATTAATAAGAGACTTGAACAAGCCTGTCAGAGACTGAATCAATTACAAGAATAATAGCACTTTTTTACACTAGCAATAACCAATTAGAGGATGAGATTAAAAATAAGACACCATATACTAGAGTGACAAACATTATAGAAAACCCAGGAATTAACCAAGAGCATGCAGCACTTCCTTGGGGGGAACTCTAACACAGGACATAGCAGCTGATCTCTGTAAAAAAGAGAAATATAGGCTTCCTTAACTTCTCCCCAAAGTTATCTGTAAATGCAATGCAATTCTGTGGTAGGTAGAAGAATGACCCCCCCAAAGATGTCTGCATCCTGATCCCCAGACTCTGCCGATATGTCACCCTATGAGGCAAAAGGATTTGCAAATATGATGAAGGTTATTATCTCTGAGATGGGGAGATTACCCCAGATTAGCCAAGTAGGCTGATGTAATCACGAGTCCTCAAACAGGGAGGATCTCTCCCAGCTGTAGTCAGAGGGAAATGTGACAAAGGAAGCAGGGTCCGAGACATGATATGCTGCTGGCTCTAAAGATGGAGAAAAAGGGCCCAGAGCTAAGGAGTATGGGTGTCCTCTAAAAGCTAGGAAAGGCAAAAAAATAAAAATAAAAATAAATAAAAAAAATAAAAGCTAGGAAAGGCAAGGAAACAGATTCTCCTCTAAACTCTCCAGGAGAAAATGCAACCTTACTGATGCTTTGACTTCAGTCAAGTAAGGTCATCTCTGATTTCTAACCTACAGAGCTGTAATAGGATAAATTTGTGTTGTTTTAAGCTACAAATTTGAGGTAGTTTGTTACGTCAGCCATAGGAAACTACTACAGATGCCAGTCAAATTTGTAGTTGGGGTTTTTGTGTCTTTTGAGGAATTTGCAAACTTAGTGTAAAATCTATAATGTCCTCAAGAGTTTCCACGTGGGAAAGGAAGAGTGAAAGTGGAGTTATATATTGCCCAGGACTGACATAGGACAAAGCCATCATGGTGAAAACTGTATGGGATAGAAACCAAAACAGACTAAAGAGCTCAGAAACACACTCACTATATGTCCTGGCACACAATTCTGACGAAACTTTCCACAAATCACTGGGGAACATATGAGTTACTTAAAAGAACACATTTGAGGGGCACCTGGGTGGCTCAGTTGGTTCAGCCTCCAACTTCGGCTCAGGTCGTGATCTCACGGTTGGTGAGTTCGAGCCCCACGTCGGACTCTGTGCTGACAGCTCTGTCTCTCTCTCTCTCTCTCCCCTTCAAAAATAAATAAACATTAAAAAAATGTTTTTTAAAGAACACATTTGATTTTTTTAATGTTTATTTTTTAGAGAGAGCATGAGCAGGGGAGGGGCAGAGAGAGACAAAGACACAGAATCCAAAGCAGGCTCCAGGCTCTGATCTCTCAGCACAGAGCCTGACACGGGGCTCAAACTCACGAGCCATGAGATCATGACCTGAGCCAAAGTCAGATGATTAACCAACTGAACCACCCAGATGCCTCAAAAGAACATATTTGAAAACGAACCTATCTTAAAAGAAAAAAAAACTGGATCCCTATCTTACAACAAACCACAACAAATTCAAGATGGATTAACAATCAATTCAAGAGACGAAAAAAAAAACCTTTAAAGTTAATAGAAATATAGGGTGCAAATAAAGTAATCAGAAATATATTTATAAAGGAAGACATCTTAAAATTTCAAAACAAAAGTTGTAAGCTATATACATAATGTTTAGTAGTATCAGAATTAAAGATTTTTATTCAAAGACATATAACATGGACAGACCTAACAGATGAAAAAAAGAGTGGAAGAAGGAACTTGCATGCCTTAAACAAACAAGGAAATAATATTTAGAAAACACCATGTAACCATTCTTAATTGACAGGAAAACGGGGAGCAACCACAATAGAAAAGTAGGCAAAGGGCATATGAATAGGAAACCCAAAAGTTAAGGTTATGAATATACGAAAAGATGCCCAAACTTATTAGACCTCAGAAATATGCAAATTAAAGAGAGAGAGAGGGATTAGCATCTATTAGATTAGCAAAAACTGGAAAGCCAGATAAATGATGAGATTGTGGAGATAGGGACCTATGAGCACTACTGGTGGGATTGTAAACTGCAGTGGCCCCTATGGAGAGCATCTGGTACATTCGGGTAAATTTTATATCAGCCTGCCGTGTGATCCAGCCTGTCACTCCTGGGTTTATATCCCAGCGAATTTTTCCCACAGACTCCTAACGTGACATGGATAAGGATATTTATTGCAGCATTATTTGAGGAAGTGTAGAGTTGGAAGCAAGACTGGGTTTGTTTGTTGCTAGAAAGTGGATAAAGATTGATGGTTTACCTGTCAGGAGTACTAGAGAGAAGAAAGGGACAACACCCAGGTGCTCAGTTAGCAACACAGATGGATCTTATAAACAAAATGCAGGGGAATGATATTACAAAACAACAACAACACCAGAATTTGTTATATGACCCAATAGCTTTTATATATGTTCAAAATGCATGAACTCAAAAAATAATATACTTTTTCAAAAGCGCGTGTGAACCCAAAGACATTAGAATAGTTGCTTATGTTGGAAAAGGAGAATGAAAATGGGTAGTGGTGAGAAAATGGAATGAATAAGGTATTGCACCTCAATCGATAATTGAGGGGATTTTACTGGGTAAATAATGATAATGTGCCATGAACTCACCTTCTGCATTTGGCCAGAAAAAATAGGAACAGGAAATTTGAATGGAAAACAAGGGATTGAGTGGTCTCTAACTTCTAAATTCAAGCCATGTGGTTTGAAGCATGGGTGAGGAATGAGTGAGGAGTATTCTTGCAGTGCTTTAATTTTTAATTCATAACTTCGAATTATGTGGTTCTTAAGTGGTTCCTTAAATATAACATCACATTTTAGCAAAAACAATAATGTCTTCATATCCATATCAAGTTGGTCTACAGAGGCAAAGAAACAAAAAGCAAGACCTTAATTAAGCACTTGTGCCAAAATTAACTCCTAATCTAGTTTTCATTCCTAAAGTAGATTTGTCTTTTGAATGCTTACCTTCTATGATACTAATTGCTATAGGAGACTACAGAATTTTCTCCCAATGCAGAGATAAATAAGAAGTCATCCTTAAGCTCAGATATTTCTTCAGAAGTTTGAGCAATTTGTTCTATCTTGTTTTTATATAAATTCATTTGTGTCTTCCATATTGTGACTGTTCAAGCAATATATGCTGAATTAAATTGAATGGATTTTAGTCATGATAAATAATCTGTTTCAAATAAGGCTTCTTGGAACACCCTACTTTTTTTCAGAAATAATAAAAATATTTTACTTAAAATATTATTTTTGAGTAATTTGGGGGTATTTATTTTTCACCAGTGTTTAACATGATTTTTTTTGTTCCAGTTATTTTCAGTCATTCTTAGGGAAGATGAATCGCCATTAGAGGCTCCCCAAAATGAAAAGGAATTACATATATCAAGGACAGAGGGAAGTCATGTCCATTAAATGAGGGATATTGGTTTTACAAGAGAAGATCACTTTATCCTTTAAACATGATTATTGTTAGTACTGAGATTTAGGCCTTAGACCATAAGGGAAAACATTTGTCAATGAGTTTTCAAATCTTTATAGGTCTGTTTTCTTCTACGAATATCTTGGCAGAATCCTCTGGGAGAAAAACATCTAAAAGTATAGATACTATGAGAATGACAAATTCTCGCAGTTACATATATAACGGCTAACAACATAATCAGCAAGAAGAAAAAAATATATACTTTTCTGCCAAGCTACAGTTCAGGATCTGTCCTCAACGAGTCTGACTATCGTGGTGGAGGAGGGGGATGCTTAATCAAATTTGATAATGAAACGATTGCTTCTCGATGAAGCATCAAAAAATGTATAAAATATTAGAATGCAAATTTTGAAAGGTTTACCAAATATGTGTTGCCTGATTATACAATGAGACATTCCCTCTGTCTTTGTCTCTGTCTCTCTCTCTGTCTCTGTCCCTCTCTCTAACATTTGCAGAATGATTTCTTTGTTATGTTTTGCATGACTTTGGGGAGGACGCGAACATTTGGTTGATGGTAAATGGTATGGTGAGAAAAGACCAAAATCGTTTCCTTAGATGAGCTTAGTGCAGTTCTTATCTCTGAGAGCTCAGGGAACAGCCCTACATGGATTATAGAGGGGAAGAAACCTTGAGGATGGCCTGTGTGTAAGTACATGAAATTCAAAAGGCTGTCCAACTTCCCCTTCTACAACAAGGTGATCTCATCTACTCACTCACAGTCAGAGGACTGGAGGAACCAGGGTCTCAAATGGAAAACACCAACCCAAAGGCTGGCAGATAGTAGGTCCTCAATAATAAATGTTTGTTCTCTTTCCCCTGAAAGACAAGACCTCATAAGTAAGACATCCTTGAAACAGACTTCTCAAATCCCTTTCATTAACATCTTCTGGATACAGCACTCACATTACCTTCAAAAGGAATCCTTCCTGCAGAGCCTGTAATTAGGATGCCGGGGAGAGTTGAACACCTGAAAAGCACAGCGGTGCCTGCTTATTGTTTTGGCTGCCTCTCATCTCTCTAGCCCTGTGATATCAAAAACACCCAGTGCAAATTACAGATGCGAACACCTGACCAATCTCAAAGTCAGTCCATCTCCCATCAGAAATACTGGCGGTGCAGTTTTCTTGCAACTGGAACTGCAGAACAGCGCATCCAATAATTAGTGCATGATTTCCTTTCCATTTGAGTGTTTTCTCTTTCTCTCTCACTATTTCAGCAACTGAGTGCTGGAGGGAAAAAATAATGTCTCAAAGTGTGATTCATTTTTCAAAGCAGAGGGCAAGGTCCAGCTTCTTGATGTAAGCTTCCACCTTTTAATTTAGATGAAGTGAAGCTAAATTTATTTTGTTGGAGGATTTGAACGGGTCGGTGAGGCACATGGTTCAACAGTCAGGCGTCCTGTAATTAACTGTCAAGAGCCCAAGACAAAGCAGTGAAATGCACTGGGTCAGCCTCAGAAGGGTTTAAATTCTGACGAAATTTTATAAGAATGGCCTTTCATGGAAACATTCATCCCAGTCAATTGTTCACCGTATAAGCAACAGCAAGTGTAGGTGGTTATCAAACAGGCGGCTTGAACTCCCATTAAGTTCCAACTGCCCTTTCTGGTGATCACTGACGCTCTTTTACCAGAGACACCTTCCCCCTGCAGCTCCTGGGCACCAAGAGGATGCCTTTGGGGATGTGAAGGTTGAGGGGCTTGCAAAGAACTCTTCAGCTGCTATTGTACGTTGAGTAATGGAATCTCCCTGACTCACCACCTAAGTGACAGAATGTCCTTCTTTTCACACATACGCGGATGAGTTACTGAACCGCATCCCAGACTACATAGCTCACGAAGGGTTCACAGGCAGAGTGAGCCAACAGAGGGATCGGTTTCACGTAGGGTATTGTCATAATCTCAGCAAAACAGAAGTACTTGTCCTGTGACTCAGAAGTGAAAATATTTCCATAACAACAGAAAGCTTTTCAGCTCTGCAGTGACCAGGAGCAAAATCTCTGATCTCTTGACATTTGTAACCACAGAGCAGAGAACAGTAGGCGTGCAACTGGTCTGCCTACAACCGGAATATCACTGAAATTTACCAAATTGTGCGTAAAGGGCAAGGAACGTTTGGATTTTTTCACACTTCCTTTTGCAGGCTAGTGATAAATAAGACTGGATATAAATATGAATTATTGGCATGACCAAAAAACTCATTGGTGAAAAATAAATTTGTTTCCAATTAAATTTTAAAGGCTTAGAGAACAGGGTGGCCTGTGTGGCTGTCGGTTGAGCGTCTGACTTTGGCTCAGGTCATGATCTCACACAGTTCTTGAGTTCGAGCCCTATGTCAGGCTCTGTGCTGACAGTTCAGAACCTGGAACCTGCTTCAGATTCTGTATGTGTGTCTCTCTCTCTGCCCCTCCCCTGCTTGTGCTCTGTCCCTGTCTCTGTCTCTCTCTCTCCAAAATAAATAATCATTAAAAAACTTTTTTTAAGAATTAAAAAAACCCCATAAAGTCTTAGAGCACAAAGTATTCACCTCCAAAAGTATTAGCTAAGGCAAAATTTTGTTCCTTGGTGGCTCCCATAAATGCTTAATTCCATTGGTTAATGATCGAATTTTACTATTTCATTACTACCATATTGTATCTGCCAGCTTTTCTCTCTTACCAGAAGATTTTCAAGTCCCTCGTACATAGTAGGAATAAAATGCAATTAAGTGTTCTGTATTAAACAAGGGAATTATGCCTTTGTACAATAAATTACTTTCTTAAAAAAGAGTTAATTTCCAGAAGCTATAGTGGTGACCACAAGTCACCGAAAAATACAAAAACTAAGCCAGTGACTTGTGGAAAGGGGAGTTCAGTAAAAGTGGGCAAAAGTTGAAGTATATTAATATAATGTTAAAGAAAATCTTCATAAAACACATATGCACTCACTGCATCTAGTGTATATCTAGTGTGTATTTAAAATAATAAGAAAGGCAACTAATCCTTCCACTGTATCTACGAGCCTATGGTTAAACTGCAGAAGGTGCTGTTAATTTGGGATTTATCATTTTAATATTGTGACTTTCTTTTTAAAAACATCTTACCACCTTTGTTGGAGAATAATTGACAATAAATCGCAGACAAGTAGAGTATCTAATTTGACAAATTTGGACATACGTATACACCACAAAAGGGTGACTACCATCAACATAATGAATATAGGGGTGCCTGGGTGGCTCAGTCAGTTAAGCGACCAATGCTTAATTTTCGGCTAATGTCGTGATCTCACAGTTCGTGATTTCGAGCCCCATCGGGGGCTGACAGTGTGGAGCCTGCTTGGGATTCTCTCTCTCCCAATCTCTCTCTCTCTCTTTCTGCCCCTTTTCTGCTCTCACTCACATGCTCTCTCTCTCAAAATAAATAAATAAACTTAACCTAACTTAAAATTAAAATTTTATTTACAAAATGTAAACTATAAGGTATATAACAGGGCTTACTTTCGTGGCACAATGTATTTTCTAAACAGGCAGCACCAATATATTTATCTCATGCTACTTGTTCTTTCCAGCGATAGCATAGGACTATGTTCCTCCCTTTAAATCTGCCCCATTGGAGTATAACCTCAGTGATGCCATAGGACTTCGGAAACTAGATTGTAGACAGTGACACATCTTTGGTCTGGCTCAATGGCCCTCACCTTCAGTTGTTTGCACTGGGGTAATATCATCTGCATGCAGAGAAAAGGCCCACTGTAGACCATGAGGAGAAGCCATGTGGAAAGCCAAGAAGAACGGAAATGAAGTCTCTTGGTCAAGATGTGTGTCTGCTCTCTTAGGTCTCCAGTTATTTCTACAAGCAAATTTGCAAATAAAATGTGTAGCTCATAATCAAACACAAGTAGGCTAAGCGGGAGAAGGGGAACCAGAAAGTACCAAACAAGCAAGCCTCCCTGATAATTAAGCACTAGCTTTATATAACTATGCTTACTATGTTCAAGGAGATAAAAAACAAGTTTAAATATTTTGGCAGAGAACTGGAACAGGGCTTCTAAAAGTGCAAAACTGATTTGGAAACAACAAATAGAAATTCTAAAAGTAAAAAAAAGAAATGATACTAAGAACTCAATGGGTGTGTTTGAGAGTGTACCTCTTAGGAACAGTTAAAGAAAAAGAAGTTAGCAAATGGAATAAACACCAGGAAAAAAATCTAGAATAAAGCCCAAAGAAACAAAATTTTGAGAAATAAAGAAGCATTAATTTAAGAGACCATGACAATACAATGAAAAGTACTAAGAGTAATGTAGTTAGAATTACAAAAAAAAAAAAGAATTTCAGAAAGAATATTTGAACGGAAAATGAACAAAATTTTTCAAACCTGATGGATGGCCACTATGCAGATTCACTAAGCTCAATGGATCACGGGAACAAAGAAAAAAACTGCACATACTACAATTATAAATGACTATAATACAAGTTTGAAAAGAAAGAAAAAGAAGGAAGGAAGGAAGGAAGGGAGGAAGGAAGGGAGCGAGGAAAGAAGGAAAGAAGGGAGGGAGGGAGGAAAGAAGGAAGGAAAGAAGGGAGGGAGGGAGGAAGGAAGGAAAGGAGGGAGGGAGGGAGGAAGGAAGGAAGGACAGAAGGAAGGAAGGAAGGAGGGAGAGAAAGAAGGAAGGAAAGGAGGGAGGGAGGAAGGAAGGAAAGAAAGAAAGAAGGAAAGGAGGGAGGGAGGGAGAAAAGAAAAGAGAGTATATATATATGTGTGTATATATATATATGTGTGTGTGTGTGTGTGTGTGCGCGCATGTGTGTGTGTGTGTGTGTGTGTGTGTGTATATATATATAACACACACATTTCTTTTGTATTGAAGATACAAAGTCCTTGTGACTTCCAATTCCACTCCTAGGTAGGTACCATAAAGAAATGAGTGCACACGTGCTACAGTATTCATATACAGGAGTGTCCATAGCAACATTATTTGTAATGACCACAAGAGGAAACAGCCCAAATGTCTATCAGTCTTGTGGCTAAATAAATGGTGGCATATTCATCCAATGGAACACTTCACAATAACTAAAATTAAGACATCACGGCTACATGCAGCAGTGTGGATTGATCTCAAACACGGCAGTGGGCAAGAGAAGACATCTCAAATACTATTTGTCTTTTGTTTCCATTTAAATGCATTTCAAGGCTGGATCAGATTGAAGTAGTACTTAGGAATGCACACTTAGGTGGTAAAGACATAAAGAAAAGGTTACAAGGAAAGCGAGGATTGATTAGTAGGAAAGTCTAGATAGTGGTTATCTTTGATGAGAAGGGGGTGGGGATTTGGATAGGAAAGGGCACACAGAGGCTCGAGGTAGTCAATGTTATAATTCCTAATGTGAATGGTGCATGCATGGGTGTGTCAAAGGAAAATTTCACTGGATGGAGTTACCACAGGCAAAGAAGACTTTATTCAAGACTAATGCACTGTGGCGCAGAGATTGACTTCCATTCCCCTGAAACAAAAGGCAGGAGGATCTTGCCTGAAAAAGTACTGGAGGATATTAGTGGAAGGTTGGTCAATGTGACTAGGCCATCTGTGTTTGCTAACTGAGATTTATGGAAATTAGGCTCCTATCTCTGAGACTGGGAGAAAGGGGCCCTGTCTTTCCTGAGAATTACATTTCAGAGGATGGTTCTTGGGTTCTTCCTGAATTGAAATTCTTGGGTTGTAGACGATTTCCATCTCAAAGGAGCAGAGAAAGAACTTACAAGTTTTGGAAAGTAAATGCTCTAAGAAAAGGGAGGTCAGGAAGAAACTTGCCTTAGGTTTAGTCCAGCTGTGGGGATCATTAAGGTTCTCTCGGTCAGTTGCCAGCTGTATAATAGTTTGTTTAGAGATACATTTACATTTTATGCAGCTTCCTATATATACATTGAAAAGCAGTTTAGGACAAAGTCATAAGATATAATATCTGGTTTTAAAAGAGATAAATATATTGAATAATTATGCAGCATAAAAGTCCTATTAAAAACAGATACCAAAGATAAACAGTGATTTTTTTTAACAAATGATAAAATATTAAGTGACTTAAATTAATTTTTATTTTTGCTTATGTTTTTAGGTTTTCTACTCTAGCCTCATAAGGTTCAGGTAGTATAAAACGATAATAAAGAAAAACATATTTCCCCAAATAAAATGCACCTACCTACATTCTACTCGTATGAAAGCTAGACAGATTTGTAATTAACACTGTTGAAATATAATTCACCCCAAGGAATCTTAGGTTCTCCTTTGTTCAGAAACCAAAATAAGGAATGTGGTTAACTGTATCTACCTGTCCCCTCTCTTCCTTTTCCAGAAGTCTGGAGATGAAATGTGGGATTAAGCAAAATCAACTGGATTTTCCCAGACAGTGATCTATTCTCTGCAAATATTTTCAGTCTTGTTGGGGGAAAAAATGCATTAACTCATTGAAAGACTATCCTGCTTTTTAAATGGAAATTTTCCGACAATATGTGACTTGAAGAGCATCCAATGGGCCTAATATCCTCCTGAGGAGTAAGGTAAACAGAGGGAAAACCAGAGTTTCTGTGCATTAATTTACTTGAGTTCCTATGAATTCAGAATATACTGAGGTTGAAGGGACTTTGTGAAAAGTACCTGAGCCAATTCTTGTTGCCTGTGAGAAAATTCAATCTAATAGCGCATGTTGAATATTTACATCTTTATACAGTTTATAATATCTTTGTTTTCCCCAGCCTTTATTATTACTTATGTATGCTTCTCTATTCAATACTTACCAAACCCTGAGGCTACCCAATAACAGTGTAACGTTCTTCACTTCAGTCAATGAACTTTAACAGAAACCAATGCATTTTTAACTGAATTTTTGTTTATCTCAAGGAGCACATTTTAATGAAATCAATACATTCTTGCTGAAAGCCACATGAATCTGTTGGAAAGAATACATTGTTACCGAAACCAATATACAGCTTTATAATGTCTGTATGTTTTAGGGTAAGCATAACCATACATTTTAGCTGTAACCAATATATTTCTGTAGGGCTGATACTGAGAAAGCCTTATTTCAGAGTGAAGTCAATTCATTCTTACAGAAACTAATACTGTATTCCATATTCCTGAACCAACAGTGTCAGGCTAAATGGAGACTATGATTTATATTGCTGAAAAATGTAAATACTCCCGGAAATGACATTAAAAAAACAAACAAACAAACTAGTTTTGCAAGTGTACAAAGTAGTTTAATATCTTCATTAAAGTTACAAAAGCAGCTGGAGAAAGGTTTTTGGATTGAAAAGTTAAGGACCTTGTTTACAATTTGCATTTAGATTAAATACACAAATATATATTAACATTATGTTTCTATATTAGTCACTGGATTTTTCAAATTTGTGTTCACTTCATTAGATGCCCATGAAAAGTATGTATCTTTCAGGAGAAATCAGAGGTTAAAATATTTAGATATTTCCAACCCTAGACCTTTTCATCTAACCTAGGCATGACAAAACTCGTAAGATTCTCCCTCGGAATCCCATCCCTCCCTCCAAAATGTTAATATTAATGGAGTCATTGTAGTCAAAAGTTAGCAGGAGAACCCTGAAGGAAATAAATTCAAACAAGGACTCAACAATGAAACAACCAAATGAAAATATTTTAAAAGGGTTATGCAAATCTTTACATATGTCCATATGCATGTATGTATGTTTGTATATGTTCGTAGTTAATTGAAAGGAAATTGAAAGGAAAGTCTCTTGACCTGTATTATCATATTCCCCATACCCACATCATCCTCCTACACTTTATACTTAGCCTGGTGATTGAAAATGCATCACCTTTTATAAAGTTTACATTTTAAAATTCAAATGCACTTGTATTTAGAAAGTGACTGGTTATCTCCCAAGACATTATCTAATTGGGAGAGCAACCTTGTTGTAGAATTTATCCAGAGGAAAAGCAAGGGCATCCCTGCTTCCTCAGATATCTTCATTGGCCTTTTTAGTTTTTACCACTAATGACATTTCCAGAAGATGAATAAAACGAAAAGAAGAATTACACTACAGTAAATGTAATAAACGCAAAGTCAATTCTTTTAAGAAGCACGTATTTCAGGAAAATATGTATCCTAGTCACAATTGAAATGTTAGGGGCGCCTGAGTGGCTCAGTCGGTTGACCGTCTGACTTCGGCTCAGGTCATGATCTCAGTTTGTGAGTTCAAGCCCTGCATCAGGTTCTGTGCTGACAGCTCAGAGCCTGGAGCCTGCTTCAGATTCTGTGTCTCCCTCTCTCTCTGCCCCTCCCCTGCACACACTCTGTCTGTCTCTCTCTCAGAAATAAATAAACATAAAAAAAATTTTTTTAATTAAAAAATAAAATTAGAATGTTATATTTAACATTCATATAAACAATAAAAAATCAATAAGCAGTAAGAATTCTCAAACCACCTAGTTGGCTTCTCTAATTAGAAAAGTAGACAAAACACCATGATTTTGAAGAAAGGACAGTATTCTTGACAGATAAATAAAAAGAAAAAAAATTCTAGGGGCGCCTGGGTGGCTCAGTTGGTTAAGTATCCAACCCTTGATATCGGCTCAGCTCATGATCTCACTGTTTGTGAGACTGAGCCCTACATCGGTCTCTGCACTGACAGTGCAGAGCCTGCTTGGGATTTTCTCTCTCCCTTTCTCTCTGCCTTCCCCTGCTCACATTCTCTCTCTCAAAAACAAATTTGAAAAAAGAAAGAAAAAAGAAAAAATTCTGTGTTACACACATGCTACACTGAAAAAATGCACTGAAAACTTTTTGTCTTATTAAAGCAACTCTTGAAATCATTGAACATTCTTTGGCTTCCAGGCTTCTTTGTAAACGTTCCCCCTAGGGCTGTGTCTCTGTCCCTACAAAGATCCCAATTCCTAAATAGCTGCTTCAGTCAGAGTTTATTTTTCTTAATGAGGCCCAACTCAGATGCAGTGCTCTCTACCCTACAGATCAGTCTTTACAGTAAGTCCCTTTAACTTCCTTAAGTGTTTGCATGCCAGAAACTGACGTAGTTAGTGGATCTCAAAAAGCACATTTAATACAACCCGAAATTTCACAAAAACACTAGAGCCATATTGTTTTGCTTCCCCCTTTTGTTTTCACGGGGGCAGGATGTCTACCGTCACTTTCTGGTAGCAGAGAAAGCAGAGAAAGCAGAGAAGCCAAGGAGTCTACGTGATTACAGCAGATGATGGTTATCTTTCCAAGGGGGGAACCCTGGGCGCAGAGGACAGCACACAAAGGTGAAAAATCAAAGCCCATCCTAGAACTCACCTTTCGTGGTCTTACACCATATGGGTGGACTCCTGATGTCAGAGGACTCACACCCGCATGGAGTGAAGAGTCCAGCTGGACAGAGTCAACATCTGGGCAGAAGACAATCAATCATGAACAGGATGTTGAACCAAAGCGCAGTCACCTACTCTGCTATTCTTCGCAGAGAAAGGTGAGGGTATGGGATGAGCACTAAATTATGTTCTTCCTTCTCCAAATAAGTAAATCCTGGAGCTTCACTGAACCCATAATTCATGCCCAGTGCTCTTCTTCACCAAGCTGGTGCCCGGCTTCATTCACTTCTACTCTTTGCTCACCCACCCTATTTGCACCCATCATTTTATAACTTTTTTTAAAAAAAATTTACTTATTTATTTTTGAGAGCACTATAGACAGCATGAATAGGGGAGGGGCAGATAGAGGGGAGAGAGAGAATCCCAAGCAGGCTCTGCACTGTCAGCACAGAGCCCAATGCAGGGTTGGAACTCACAAAATCGGGAGATCATGACCTGAGTCAAAACCAAGAGTCAGATGCGTAACTGACTGAACCACCGAGGAACCCCTAACACCCATCGTTTTAATCATCAAGCACTTAGAAAAATCACTGAAATCATATAAGACAGTCTAGCTATCACTTCCTCTCCAAATCCTTCCATATGATAGATAGATCCATATGATATTAAAAATTTTTTTTATTTTTATTTTAGAGAAAGAGAGAGCATGAGTGGGGGAGAGGGGCAGGGGGGAGAGAGAAAGATAGACAGAGACTGAGAGAGACAGAGAGAGAAAGAATCCCAAGCAGGGTCCATGCTCATCACAGAGCCCAGTGCGGGGCTCCATCCCATGATGCTGGGATCACGGCCTGAAAGGAAATCAAGAGTCAGATGCTCAACCAGCTGAGCCACGCAGGCACCCTACTACCTTTTTATTTTTTAATAACTTCCAGGAGCTTATTGTTCCCTGCCTTGCACTCACACGTGAGCCTCCCACCCACCAAGGTCCCCTTTTCTGTTCAGATCTACCCTGTAAGTGGCCTCTCTTCTCCTGGCTTCACTTTGTCAATCGATCAGCAATCCTGCGGCATTAGCGACTGTTGGAGATGGTAGGGTGACCTGTCACACAACCATGAATGAGGCCGGGAGCCATACATGGAGTCCAAATGAATTTAGACAGTTTATTGGCCATGGCACAGAAGACCTGGGCTTCATGTTTACACTGGTCCCCCTGGCACCCCAAGACCCACGGGGGCAATGCAGAGGCAGCCCAGGTGAGCCTGCACACATAATAGACTGGTGTCACACTCGAGGAACTCCGGATAAGAACACCTTGATCTCATACAGGGCCCACAGGCAAACCTGCCACTCTTCCCCTCCCTATGAGAGATCTTAGCTTTATTCCCTGTAACACCGCTAGTGAGGGGACAGAGGCATCCCCAGGGGGAAAGTTCTCCGTGTCTCTGTGGGGAATCACTGCCTGTATCTTCCCCAAAGCTATCTTAATATGCAAAATCCTTGAGCAGAGTTCTCAACATCCTTTGCTCAGAAGAGTTCCAGAAATGCCACATCATGGAGAGTCCTCTCCCAACATACTTCCATGTCCAGCTTAGACCCCGTGGTTTATCTAGAAAGACTTTTCTGGACAACATCCTCAGCTCCCTCTGCACCTGAACTACCACACACATCTTGCCAACAGTCCACACCTATTGTCTCGCAAGGTGCATTTTCACTCTTTCATTGAATTCCTTGAGCAGTGTTGGAGGGAGGAACGTCACAAGGGTACAGATTGATAACATTTCAAGTTAGTTATCTCAGATTTAGCTGGGTCCTCAAAACCCCACAGGAAGACTTTTCTTTAAAAATTTTTTTTTACATTTATTTATTTTTGAGAGACAGAGAGAAACAGAGCACACGTTGTGGAGAGTCAGAGAGAGAAGGAGACACAGAGTCCGAAGCAGGCTCCAGGCTCTGAGCTGTCAGCACAGAGCCCAATGCGGGGCTCGAAATCACAGACTATGAGATCATGACCTAAGCTGAAGCTGGACACTTAACCGACTGAGCCACCCAGGCGCCCCACACAGGAAGCCTCTCCTGTCACCTATCAGCTGCTTGCCCCTTCCCCACATGGCTATTTCAAATCTTCAGAGCCTTCTAAGCCTTCATACCTCCCTGCAAATCAACCTGCCTCCAAACTGTGAACAGCTATCTACACCCTGCACCCAACCTAACTGCAAGGCCTCTGTCTTTTTTTTATGTTTTATTTTATATTTGAGAGACAGAGCGCTAGCAGGGGAGGGGCAGAGAGATGGAGACAGAATCTGAAGCAGGCTCCAGGCTCTGAGCTGTCAGCACAGAGCCTGATGTGGGGCTCGAACTCACAAACCAGGAGATCATGACCTGAGCCAAAGCTGGATGGAGGCTTAACCAACTCAGCTACCCAGGCACCCCCAAATTTTGTAATTTTTAAAGTTGAATAGTTGAAATTTTGATGATGTCAACTAAAATGTAGAGTGAAACATTTTTAGAGGCAATGGTACATTCAGCTTTCTCACCTCTTGCCAATTTATTTTACATAAACTTCTTTTAGCTCCATCTTTTATTATGACTATTTTTAATGTTTATGTATTATTTTTAAGACAGAGAGAGAAAGAGAGAGAACACGAATGGGGGAGGGACAGAGAGAGACAGAGACACAGAATCCGAAGCAGGCTCCAGACCCCGAGCTGTCAGCACAGAGCCCGACACGAGGCTCAAACTCACAAACCATGAGATCATGACCTGAGCTGAAGTCAGACACTTAACCAACTGAGCCACCCAGGCACCCCAACTTTACATGACTCTTAAAAGTTGGGGTCTACTCATGACATTTACTCCTCTTCGTATTCACTCACTCTGCTGCCAGAGACTGAGTTACTACCTCTATTGCTTCTGATGCCGTAATTTTTTTTCTCATCTGCAGGTCTCCATGGATTTCTGATCATTACTGGACTTACGAATCCGCAAGTACCATAGCACCCCAAATCCAGCAAGTTTAAAATTTACCTTACAATACCTACACACCCCTAAGTTTCCTCCATTACCAATGTTTCCAAACATAGTGATGCCACACTCTTCTCACTCGCTCAGGCCAGAGCCATGGGACACACACATGCCCCCATACACATATTTTCAGTAGGTCTCTTTGGATTCAGCCTACTGACCATCCTTCCATCCTGTCCCATTTCTACTGCACATGACTGTCGTAGTGGAGTCTATCATCGTTTATTGCCCAGAATATCACAACTGCTCTCTCTGTTCTTATCCATTGTCTACATAGCATCTAAGGTGATTGTTTTAATAAGACAAACTTAATTGGGTCAAAATTCAGCTTTAATTTCTCCCTACTGCATACAGAATACAGTGCAAACTCCTTAGCATGCGTATGTGATCCTCCTTATGCTCTCGGCTACAATTCAGGTCAATTCTGCAAATTCATTCCATGAAAAGACTCACTAAATCATGTGGACTTCCCCTCATGCAATGACACTTTGCTTTTTTTTTATTCTCTTTACTTGCATACCTTCTTATCTTTGTGCGGTGAACTCTTACTCACACCCCAACTCAAAATGACACTATCATCTCTTCTGTGAATGGGCCACAAGAGACAGAAGCTCCCTTCTCCCTAATGCCTATTTTATTATAGACATACGCGATCACAGCAATGACTACTCTGTTTTGTAACTCTTTCCTTATTGTGATTGCTGGTTCCCCAGTGCTCTTCTCACTTTAGAAAAGAGGATACTCAGTAAGAGGATTACAAGTAAATAATTAATAGCTGTGACGTGTATATATGTATGAGGACTTTAAATGGCTGTCTTGTTGACAATGGCTTTATGTTATTTATTGTTGTTCCTCTAACAACTTCTAAAGTGATTTTTTTCAAGTAGTTATTTATTAAATGTTTATTGACTGAATTTCTCAGGGGCCCGTTACTTCTGTGGGAAGAGAAAGAATAATTATATCTCTTCCTTTTTAGTGTTATTTATTTGTCTTTATTCAATTTCTTCACCACTGGCATTCACAATTTTATAGACAGTGATAAGTTTATAAAGAGTCTGTGTTTGGATTCAACTAAAATTTCCTTGCTATTTAAGAGACTTTCAAGAAGAAATTAAAGCTTGAACTTTTGAAAATAAGCCAAGTTTAATATACTCACACCTCACGATCACTTTTTAAAGCTCTCGAGAAACAAGCTGAAAATATCATATAGTATGTAGAGGCTAAGATTAAAGCCCCGGTGTTTCATTCTTGAACTCTCCTGGATTATAAAACATTCTAGATTTATTGATAAAAAGTAAGTGGCATATTTGCAAATTTAGTTAATTAAGAAAAAGATTATAAGAAGCCCTAAGTGTGCTAATATTGCTTTGTGTTTTGTAGATGTAGTGAAGTAACCATAATGACCTCTAGGTTATTTGAGAGAACAGATCAACATCCTCCTGTGGTTCTTACGGCATCTCCCACCATGCTGATTAACCAGTGCTGTGCTGGTACTTGCTATAGCTCCTGTACATGATAATGACGATGATCTCTTGGATGATTATCAGTAGACTCATACATCAAATTGTCAGACATTCTGAAAAATGCTCTTTTCTTTTTTTTTTAATTTTTTTTAACGTTTATTTATTTTTGAGACAGAGACAGAGCATGAACGGGGGAGGGTCAGAGAGAGGGAGACACAGAATCTGAAACAGGCTCCAGGCTCTGAGTGGTCAGCACAGAGCCCGATGCGGGGCTTGAACTCACTGACCGCGAGATCATGACCTGAGCCAAAGTCGGCCGCTTAACCGACTGAGCCACCCAGGCGCCCCCAAAAATGCTCTTTTCTAAATGCCTCACGAGTACCCACTTTTGATCATAGTTTCCAAGCAAAGTCAGCCAAACAATGCCAAAAGACCTCTACTCACTCGAACAAAACCACCACAGACTTTAATGCCTGGAAACTGTTGAGGCCAACAATTTCAAAACCCACTCTTTTTTCTCTGGTTTGTATAAAAGCCACTTTTTAAAAAAATGTTTATTTATTTTTAGAGAGAGAGAAAGAGAGAATGAGAGTGGGGGAGGAGCAGAGAGACTGAGAGAGAGAATCCCAAGCAGGTCCCATGCTGTAAGCTCAGAGCCCAATGCGGGGCTTGATCTCCTGAACCATGAGATCATGACCTTGAGCCAAACTCAAGAACCAGACACTTAACCAACTGAGCCACCCAGGTGCCCCTGAAATCCATTCCTTTTAAGGGCAACTTTTAAAAGTTGTATATCCTTCTAACCCCCAAGGCATCATCACAGTAATGAGCAAGAGTTAGAAAACTCAAAGTTAACTGATACTATTTCACCAGAAATAGTCAACAATTAGGGGAATGTGACTATCAGAAAATTGTATTAAGGATATAGCTATTACTTTGAAGGTACAGATATTTTCTTTATTTTGCAACATATAAAGAAAATACCCTTTCTCTTTATGGCTTTCTGACATATTCATTGTTGTAATAGAACCCAAAGGACTCTGAAAAGAGAAACCTTTGCATGTGGAGGTAACACGTGTCCTCTGAAGGGGAAACAACCCAGACTATTCACTCTGCCATTCATCGCACCATTGTCCATTTTTGTATCACACCAACTATATTCTCATCCCCTTCAGCTACACAATGGATGGCACTCAGAGTTTCCTAATTTCAAAGGCATATTGAGTAAATAAACCTTGACAGGCTTTCAGTGCTTTAGAAATAAGGCAAAAGATTGCTATTGTCAGAAGATTAATCTCATCCTATAGCTGGAGCTCAGATCCCATGTGCACTGGAGTCCCTGAATTTAAACTATGGGGAACATATATACAGTCAAACTTTGGTTTGCAAAAATAATTCATTCCAGAAACATACCAAAGCAATTTTTCCTATTAGAAATAATGGAGGGGCGCCTGGGTGGCTCAGTCGGTTGAGCGTCCAACTTCAGCTCAGGTCATGATCTCACAGTTCTTGAGTTCGAGCCCTGCGTCAGGGTCTGTGCTGACCGCTCGGAGACTGGGGCCTGCTTCAGACTCTGTGTCTCCCTCTCTCTCTGCCCCTCCCCCACTCGTACTCTGTCTCTCTCTCTCTCTCTCTCTCTTTCTCTCTCTCAAAAATAAACATTTTTTAAAAAAATTTAAAAAAAAGAAATGATGGAAACTCAGATGATTAGTTCCATAACCAAAAAATATTCATATAAAAATGATTACAATACTGTAATATAATAAAATAATAAGGAAAATACAAAATATGAAGAAAAACGAACAAATTAACCTGCATGTACCTTTGCAACCTTTGTGGCTGGTGTAAGGGAGGCAAAGAGAGAGGAGGGTTATTGTGTAGGACGCCGTTCACTATCACTAATGGAATCATTGCTATCTATTGGCTCAACGGAATCTTCTTCTTTTTGTGCACCTTTAACAAAGAACCTATCCAATGACACTTGCTTTTGCCTCCTTTTGAGAATTTTGCAGACATGTGACATTGCATTGTCGTTAAACAGATTCGTCACTTGCACTGCTACAGTCTTATTCGGGTGGTGCTTTTTTTTACAAAAGTTTGCACTGTTTCCCACATTTTACACATCTCCCTAATCTCATTTGAAGTGAGGGATTCCTCTGCCTTTTTTTCCTCCTTCTTCTCTACAGACGAGATACAGATGTAGACTTCTTATAAAATCTTGCAATTTCAGCCACTCACAAAACTCATTTGTATTTCTCGATTTCCATAACTTCCACTGTAATCATCTCCTTCTTCTTATCTCTTTTTTTTCAACCTTTTTCTGCATGGGGGCCATTGTCTACATTCACATGAATGTTGACTACAGTACAGTATTAACAAACTATTGTCATATACTGTATTGAATGTAACTGGCAACAAGGCAGCAGAGGAAAGGGTCTAGATCTGCAGGCGGCCCGACCTAGAATGAAGCAAAGCATTCCTAAGCTTCCTCTTGTATGGAAATACAAAGGACGGTCCATAGGTGCTTTGAAGTGACAAAAAATATACTAGTGCCAGTTGTGGGCACCTCCCAGCATTCCGAAAAATCACTGATTTCTGCCAAACACCACAGCCTGAGACCAAGCATTCGAGAATGGGAGATGATCACCCACAATCCAGAGAGAGAGAGACAGAGAGAGAAGAACCATTGGCTAGTTGTGATCATGTGACGTTCCACATCACGTACTACTTGAATTGTAAGACATCACTCACTTATCAAGTTGAAATCTACTGGAAATATTTGCTCATCTTGCGGAACACTCGCAGAACAAGTTCCTTGCAATCCAAGGTTGTACTGTATATATTTGTAATGGTGACCTCTGGTGGTGATTTTATTTTACTATTTTTTTGCTTGTCTTTTCTATATTTTATACTAATTATTTTTGCAATTAGAAACACAAAAACATTTTTAAAGTCAGTCTGAATACCAAGTAAGACCTTCAACTGTACACATGAAACTGGGACAGATGACCTGGCAACATACTGTCATTTGCTCCTTACTTAACCTCCAGCCACCCACTAAAAGTATTTTTACTGTCTTTTAACTCTAATCACCATGCAAAAGATTGTAACAGTGGATATTGATTTATGCCCGGTGTGGCCCATTTAAGCATCTCCCATAATCATTTTAAAGCAGTTAATTCATGTCTATTTACCTATCCACAGATAGATTGCCATTAGTGAAATGTGTTTGTCAAGCATTTTCCCTCCCATTCATCTTTGAAACATTCTAACATTAAAATTGTGCCAGCTGGTAAAATCTGGTGACTGCAAAATACATTTTGTTTGTTTGTTTGTTTGGGCATGCCAGTTAGAAAACGCAGTCCCAATTTTCATATTAAGTTTACGTTTGAGGTATTAATCGAGTCTGTGTCCCATGGTTTGCAGAATATGAAACATAGTGTGAAATGCAAAGCTCCACCACCCATATGTAATGACAATTGGTGACCCCAGTGGCAGCTGCATTAGTAAATTTTCACTCAACAAACCTGGAAGTGGGCCCTTCATACATTAAAGAAATAGAATAGTGTTAATCTATCTGAATCTAATCTTAAAACACACACACACACACACACACACACACACACACACACAGAACCTCTAGGTTTTAATTTTTTTATTGGAAGGAGAGAGATTTTTCTCATATCAATTTTCTTTTTATTTTGAGGGCATTCTAATTTCTACTGTTTCAGTAATTTTGGACAAGTCACTAAACATCTGTAAGTCTTAGGGGTAAAGAGATACAGAGTTCTTCCAGGTAAAAAGAGGTATGTTTTGGGCAGGAACTACCTTCCTAGTATTTAATATTTGTACAGAGACCAGAATGATGACAGAACCTAACCAAGGGGGGAGGAATGGAGAAAGGCCCAAGGCAGGATGTGTTATTAGGGGGCCAGTAGGTCAGTGGCCTAGAGCACAGGAATAAGAATGGTCAGGGAAGACATTGAAGAAGTAGGCAGGAGTCAGAACAGAAGAGTTTCTGTAGACCACACAAAGAGTTAGGATCTCATTCTAAGTTTAAAATGGAAGCCATTGGAGGGTTCGAAGCAAGGGAATCATGTGATCAGATATAATTTTTAAAGTTTCTATCCTGGAAGCAGGGAGGATGGTCAGGAGTTTACTGAGGTAGGTCAGTCAAGAGATGAGGGTGGCTTGATCTTAGCTGCCATGACATAATTAACAACTAAGTACGGTAAATAATTAATAGTCAAATTTAAAATTCATTTTCAAATGAATTACATTATTGCCTGCTCAACCCAGTCCCAAAGCAAACCTCTCATCTCATTCCCAGTTTTCAGATGACCAACCTAAAACTTAGACAGTATGTGATGTATCCAGTGTCACACAAGCATTTGGCTCAAGATTCAGAATTCAGATCTAGGCTTTATGGCTCCATGACTACTATACCTGTGGCTCTATAACAACACCTAATAGTATTGATTTAACATTATCAGGGGTGCCTGGGTGGCTCAATCGTTTGAGCGTCCGACTTCGGCTCAGGTCACGATCTCACGGTCCGTGAGTTCGAGCCCTGCATCGGGCTCTGGGCTGACAGCTCGGAGCCTGGAGCCTGCTTCCAATTCTGTGTCTCCCTCTCTCTCTGCCCCTCCCCCATTCATCCTCTGTCTCTCTCTGTCTCAAAAATAAATAAACGTTAAAAAATTTTTTTTAAAAAACATTATCATTGGGCCATTGGCTGCTTTACAGAATTATATCATTTTTAGTTGGTAGGGACTTTTAAGACTGTCTCTTTTGACACTGACTCTATGGATTGAGGAAACCAAGAGTTTTTTTTTCAAGTTTGCTCAACAAGTAGCTGACAAGGATGGCAGTATGTTCAAGTATCTTGGTTCTTAGACTAACATTCTTTCCACAACAGAGTAATAAATCCACTCTAGGGTGCCTTCTGTGACAGGAAATAAATAGGAATTTTGAGAGTACAGAGGAGATTTCACTTAGTTCCCAGGTATATCTGATTTACCTTGTTCATTTTTCATACATCTGTTGAATATCCATTCTAAAGCATTATAATAGATTATGGATATTTAGAAATCGATGTTACAGTCCCAGTTCTCCAGAAGATTATAATCAAAAAAGAAAGCCAGAAATAATGTAAAATATATTTCCATACAGCATGGTAAAGGCCAAAACACAAAAAGGGATAGAATTATGGGAGCACAGAAAATACAACAATGGATACTTGTGCCTGGAAGCATGAGGAAAGATTAAAAAATGTAATTTCTTCTGAAACCTTCACCATTGAGCCAATGACAAGATTGGGAAGGGTGTTCTAGGTGGAAGGAAAAGCATGGACAAGGCTTGGATTTATGAAAACAAGTAGCATGTCCAAGGGACAGTGAGCCTGTCAGTGAGGACCTGACTGGTGTATACGGGTAAGAATGACAAGAAGTTGGGGTAGACTTTGCAGCTTTCTGTAACGAAGCCATGGGCTTTGATCTTGCCCTATGGGCAGTGGGTGCTGGAAAAACAAGAATAAATCCCCTCTCTTGACTTTCTCAAAATAGAAAAACAAAACTGTTTCCAAAAAAGTTGAAGGAATAAAGGAATAAAGCTTATCTAAAGCCTCTTCTACCAATCACATTGGAAGGTCATGACAGCAACCTTCTCAGGTTATATAATGGTAGCTCATTCTAGATTCTTTTGTGTGTTACACTGAAAGTAGTGACTTAAGAATTGTGATTTGCATCCGCAAAGCTGTATCATTCTACAGTCAGTAGATACTTTTCTACCCTTGGAAATAAAACAACCTAAAAGTACACATGGACCAGTGAGTCCCTACTATTGTTGACTATTGTTTGGTTCTCTTTTCTCCATTTTATCTCCTATCCCAGAAAAAGCCCACCCTTTCTCATTATTCCAACCCCACCTACACTACTAAATCTCAAATAGTATCTACAGGTAGACTTACTAGGGGAAGTCAGTTTCCTGTTGGGTGGCAGTGAGGAGTGTCCTTTCCCCTTGATTGCTATTTACAGACCTGATATCCAGAACTGGCCCAGAAAAAGCTAGTGCCTGAATTAGAATGTTCAAAACCAAAGAGTAGGCCAAATAACAAAGAAATCAAGCTATTAAACCAAAACAGAAAGCATGAATTACCTCCATGTGTGCATATAGAGTCTTCCAACATAACATCGGTCAAATTTTATTGCCTTTTCTATTTTACATGTGTCCTCCCTTGTCAGACTATTAGCTCATCGTGAGGAAGGAATATATCTTACTTATATCCCTAGTACTGCTTAGGCTAGGGTCTAGTAGACACACACACACACACACACACACACACTAAATGAATGAGTAGTATGTAAAAAATGCATCCTGAGGTTTTTGGCTCCTCCATGGCACCATTAAGTCTTAGCAGATTCATAGGATCTCTGAAGCATAGTGTCTTAGCATCAAGAGAGTTATTAAAAGTCTTCAAGTGTAACCCTGTGCAACAAAGAACTTCTTTCTCCCCCGTGCACCTGAAAACCTAGGATGATAGAAGATTCACTACCTTCTGAGACTGTTGTTCATTCTTTAAACAGCTTAAATTGTTGGTGAGTTGTTTCTTTTATTGAGCTGATATCTCTGGCTTCCTCCCACACATTCTAGTCGTGCCTTAGGGCTTTCAGTGAATACATATAATCTCTCAGAAGATTCTTTACCATTGATTTGAGAGCCATGTCTAGGTCATATATGATTTCAGACTGAACTTGTTATTAGTCTTAAGTATTTTCATTCACAAATCCCAACAAAGGATTAATCGAAACCCAATTGAAATGTGCTCAGTGCAACAATAGCAAAGTGATGTCTTCTTTCTTAGGATCTTACCCTTGTTTAATAAAGAAGGGAGAAAAGGCCTATAAACCAGTTAGTATCAACAATGCTCAGCGAGTTTCCACATTCTTCTTACTTCAACTCAACTTGCCTCACCAATTATGGTACAAATAGTATCATTATTCTCCTCTTACAGATATGCTAATAGATATTGTTAAGGGAGCCAATTGTCTCAGGTTCAAAAATATAATGATCTGTATTTGATTTTAGATAGATCTGACTGGAAAATTATCATAAATTAATGCATTAATTTAAAAATATGAATCCATCATTGGCAGAGAAATTGCCTTCCTCTGAGTAGGCACCATGGATTTCAGAATCAAAGGGATCTTGGCTCCGTTTCCTGGCTCTGCCTCTTCATAGCTAGGTAATCCGGAGCAAGATGTGTAACTTCTCTGGGATGTAGTATCCTCATCTGTGAAATGATGCTAATAACATCAACCTGGAAAGGTTGGAGTCAGGATACATTGGCACCATGTGTGTAAATGTTGAATACGATGCCCAGGACGTAGCAATGAAGATTATGATGAAGATAACGTCAAGATCCAGCTGAAGAAGAACCCATAAGTTTTCAGCGCCAGGTAGCACTTTAGCAATCACTTAGTCAAACTCTTTCTCTCTGTCTCTCTCTGTCTCTGTCTCTGTCTCTCTCTCTCTATATATATATATACACACAAACATACATACATACGTATGTTTCTATACATTTCTAATAAATTTTAACTTGATAAACAAGCAACGTCTTGACACGGAATGGCTCATGATCAAAGTGAGCCAATGTTCTTGAAATGTGCTTTGACATGAGTGCTTTAGATTACAAGCATGTTTCTAGAATTAATTATGCTCACAAACCAAGGTTTCACTTGGAGATATATATATAAAATGCAGGCTCCATTCAACGTCATTGAGCAAGTCAGTATGGGTTGCCTGTTCCCCAGATCTCTGCTCCTCCCTGTAGTCCACAGAGTCCCCCAGGCTTAGCATCTCCTCACTAAGTTAGGACAGAAACCAGTCTGCAAGGCAGCCCCTGGCACTCAGCTTGTGCTCTAACCCTCGTGAGGGGTGCAGGAGAAAGAGAAGCCCGGCCTCCTCCCTTCCTCACACTCTTCCCGGTGTTCCTTTCATGTGTAATCACTAGAGACAGTCACAAGAAAAATAGATCTTCATTTCTATGGGGTCCAGATGCCAGCTCATGAATGCATCTCAATTTTAAATGAACAGTCGAATAAAATGCTACCATCAAGGCTGCCTCACAGGGGGTTAAAAGTCACAATGACGGAGCCCCTCCTGAGGCACCAAGCTGATGGCTCTCCCTCATGCCGCAGCCCTGCTCCTGTTAGCGAGAAGGGTAAAAAGAGCCTGTCAAAGCTGCTTCCCCAGGACATGGGGCCCTCAGGCAGACAGATGTGCTGAGTCTGAAAAGTTTTCAAATGAATTCCTTGCTCCTAGCCTGGGGCAGAGCAAACAAGGCTGGGGAGCAACATTACCAGAGCTACTGGCCTCCAGGGCAGATGCCCCAGATCCTGGATTTTAACTTCACCTTCTGACTTCCCCTGCTGCGGTTCATTTTGTTTATGTTTTTTTGTTTTTCATTTTAATACATTTGTAAAATTATTTTTCTTGGATCCTCCCCATCAAACCTATGTGCGGCCATGACATAGAATCAAGAAGGTAGGCTCCAGTCTCATCATGACTGAGTGAAGAACACATAAGATTGGCAGGGAAGGGCTGGAAAGAGCTGAATCCTGTTTCTAAGTAGCTCCCACTTTTCATTATACCACCATTTACTCTGCCCAATCTAAACAGCAGAGTGATGGGTGGAAATCATTCCTCTACTATTCTGAATTTTCTGTGGGAAACCACATCTCCCCCATTTCAACCCATTTTTAATGCTGTGGTGGACATGTGACTCACATCCAGCCCATCAGAACAGACAATGTGGGCACAGCAATGTGATCCAGTCACGATCCATTGGCTACACCAGGCTTGTTCTGAGACTATTGGAAAAGAATTCTGTTCTCACATCTACAAATTTTAATCTGAAAATGTATAAGCCTAGAAATGTTGGGAGCCACCACAAGAAATCAGAGAATGAAGGCTACTCAAGAGAAGTCAGAGCCCAGAAATGGAGAAAAAGTCTATTCTGATGAAGTCAGTTGAAAGCCTAGATCAAACAACGATTGAAACTGTGATTTTCCTTTTTGCCAGTTTCTGCATTCTGTCATTAGTGAGTAAAAGAAAACCTGACTGATACTCCTTCATTTGATAATCTACATTAATAAAGATTTTGGTAAGACAGGTGCAGTGTGAAGATAGGTGAACTTGTTAGCACAAGATGTTGAAATAAAAACCTCATGGGTTACTTCCTAGCATAATCTGATTTCTCTGGCAAGCACAACACAAGAAGAAAAATATCCAGGGAAAAGTTTGTTTTAGTGATTTAGTCACTGATATGTCTTGAGCAGTACAATACAGTGCCCACCCATTTACTACTCTGATTAAATTTTTCTGAACTCCAACTCCCACCTTGTAACATGTCTTTCTTTCTTTCCTACACAGTTAGCACCTTCTTTGGGTTCCCTCAAATCCAGTGAGTCGATCTGACTGATGGTCCTCCAAGCAGAGAAAATGAACACATGCCCAGTGCCAGAGGATCATGTGTTCCCCCATTACAGCTGTCACCGACACATGGGGCTGGCAGTTTCAAGCCCTATAGGGACAGAAAGCCACCCTGCAACCTCTGGCTTGGGAACAGTTTCTCTAGATGTCAGAAGGAGAGAATGGTCTTTCTTCCTCACATTGATGCTCAAATATTGTCACTGCGTGCCAACATCGGTATGAGCTTCCCATGACAAAACATGCCGGAATCTTGATCCCCTTGGTGTACACATAGTCATTGTTTGAGGCACACCCAAGTTGCCAGGATGCCTGGATTAGATAGAATTTGACCGCGAGACTCATATTGTGTCTAGAGATAACTCTCTTTTAAGGTACACACACACACACACACACACACACACCAAGAGACACACACAGAGAGAGAGAGACCTAGGGAGTGGGGAAGAAAGGGACTTTACTTGGTTCAAGAGGTAGGTTCTGGTTCCTCTCACTGATCACTGAAAAGACTGGAATTCTCTAGGCACATGGTGGGGTGACTGTGAATGGAGGGAGGCTGAGAGGTTCTGGGCAGCAAAAACAATGCCTTTTCCAATGCCCCCCCCCCCCCCATACACTACCACACATTCTCATTCTAGCCTGACATATATATTTTTCCAAGGCAACTGTCTTAGAACTAATTCAAGTTCTTCTAATAACCTCCAGAGCAGGATATTATTTTCTATAAGGAGTCAGCTCTCTACCACACTATACACTGGTTTCCACTAACATTAGCCTCTGCATCTGGTGGTACTTTGTGCTTCATCACCAATAGTGCATTCCTATTTTAGAACAGCACTGACATCCAGTATGCGCATGAAAGTACCTAACCCACTTTCCACCCTGTGGTATCTATGGAAATAACACATCTGCCAACCACTCTAAGATATTAATAGCAATAAAAAAACATATCCCTGCATGCCACCCTAGGCATGCTATTTACAATAAAATAAGTATTCAAACTTTCCCAGACCACACAGTCCTTCCCCACTGTCAGGAAAGCACTGGGCTTGCCATGAATTGCTCTGATTCTGTATGATAAACAGACACCCAAAGGGTCAAACCCCACTAACAACCAACTTGGATCAGAATAGCAAAACCTACATGCCCTAGAATGGGGGCAGTGGGAGTCACTGCCTCCACACCAAGGTTTTCTGAGCTCCCAGATGAAATGCTTCTGATATAGCATAAATGACTACAAAGTTTCACCCAGGATTCCTCATTCCACGTTTGGGAAGTCAATGGAGAACGTGGATCTGACAACCAGGCAATAACCAGCCCTCAGCAGCAGTGGGACCATCACAGATTGGCTGACCCTGAGGAACTGCAGACCACTCGAAAGTATGAGGACAAGGGAGAGAAGACAGCATAGGGCTGGCCACAGGCCCAGGAAACCAGTGGCAGAGAACTGAGAGTTGTCAAGGAAATCGGTGAGGGGAGCTGGCCATCGCTCCCTACCCAGTAACTTCTGCTTCCCTGTAGAAGTGACAGAAACACAAGAGCAAACAAGAGACACCCAGGGGCACAGAAACATACGCTCCATTCAGATGGCCTCACTCTGGACATCCCGTGTGCCCTCAGGATTCTACGACTAAAGGTGTCCTTGAGACCGTGCCATCCTAAAGAATTGGATTGGAGAAATGGGTCAAAGGTGATTCTGGGACCATGGAAAAGGGGGGAAGGGTATGTGTTTAAATCACAGCAAAAAGTTGAGCGGCTGTCGAGTGAATGAGAAGACAATGAAGGCTTCGAGTGTTCTCATCCCCGGCTAGGGGCAATGAGCGCACAGCCTGCAGGAGAAAACACAACGGGTCCAACATGCAGGAGAGGCTCGGGTATGTCCTGCGTGGTGCTCTATGAGGAGATGTATTTCGTGTGTGTTCATTTGTTTTGTTTTTAGTTTGGGGCTTTGTTTGTTTGTTTGTTTTTAGTGAAACTGACAATTCTCAGAGAAGCTGTGAGGGAAGCAGAATCTGGTCCCCCAGATGGAAAGGCAGGAGCCGCACCGGGAGATGTGTGGGAGTGAGAAGAGAGGAACAAGGTGCAAGTTGGAGGGTGGGGGAGGCCGGATGGGCAAAGAGGACAGGTCTATGCTGGAAATAGCCAGTACAAATAGAAATCAAGGGGTCCTGGGTGTTCTGGCAAAAGCACTGAGTAAGACCTACCTTTGACTTGTAGCAACAAGGAAAGTGAATCTGGGACCCCAAGATGGAAGGAGTCTTGTGCAGGAATGCAGAGCCTTCCACCCAGGCTTGAAATTGCAGGATGGAGACTGGCCCCAGCCTCCTCATTCATGGTCGATGCAACGTAAAAATAACAAAGGAAAAAAATTATCATTTTTAGCACTATTATAAACCTCATTGACTACACACCAAGACTTAATAGGGTTTTCTGGAGACAATTATTTGATGGATTTAGGTATTCAGACCTTGCCCCCCTACAATGTACAAACTATAAGAGAAGGTATTTTGCAAGGTATTTGTCAAATTCAAAATATTCTTTTTTTCATATTAGAATACATTCTGGATGCAAATATTAAAATAGAGACAGGGGTGCCTGGGTGGTTTGTGGGTTGGGGCCCTGCTGTGGGGCTCTGCACAGAAAACAGTAGAGCCTACTTAGGATTCTCTCTCCCCATCTCTCTCTGCACTTCCCCCACTTGCAAGCACTTTCTCTCTCAAAAGTAAGTAAATAAACCTCCTGGGTGGCTCTGTAGGTAAAGCGTCTGACTTCAGCTCAGGTCATGATCCCATGGCTTGTGGATTCGAGCCCCACGTCGGGCTCTGTGCTGACAGCTCAGAGACTGGAGCCTGCTTCGGATTCTGTGTCTCCGTCTCTTTGCCCTTCCCCCATATGACTCCATCTCCCAAAAATAAATAACTATTTTTTAAATTTTTAAGTAAATAAACGTTTAAAATAAAAAAAGTAAAATAGAGACAAAGACGCAGATGAAAAAATTTTAAAACACCGAAGACCAAAAACTTTCCATGAAGACAAAAAAAAAATTGTGAGTACTTTGCATTTGTTTGTTTGTTCTTTCTGTTTGCCTAAGTACTTTCAAAGCATTAAAACGTCATTACTCAGGACCACATTTTCTAGATGGGTGGTAAGAAAATCCTCTAGTATGGAAGCTAGAGTAAACCGTCTTGGTTTGATTGGTAGTAAGATATATTTAAAACAAAAGCTAGGTGAGTTACTTTTAGTTATTATATGTTATGCCAAATACACATAAAGTATTTTTTTAGCTGTTCCCAAAACGAAAGGCAAAATATACTGGAATAACTTAATTCCTGCAATAAACAAAGGATATAAGATACAAAAACAACTCTAAAATAGCAGGGAAAATGAACTCATTTTAAAATAGGTCTTTAGCAGGTATAATGAAGAAGATAAATTTGAACAATTAGGAACTAATGCAGACTTTGTAAAAATTGCTATTTTCAAAGAGTAAGTGAAAAAATGGTTGGAAAACATGGACATATATTAAGCAATAGGTCTGAATGACAAATGCCCTAGGCTATTAAGGAAATTAGTCAAGAAACTTAATTAACTTACAATGATTTTTCAAAACTCTTATAATGGATTGGATACTGGCAACATGGCACCCATCTTCAGAAAAAGATGAAAAAGAATGAGCTCAGAAATTAACGGGTGGTAATTTTTCCACTAATCATATTAATCACCAGTAAAATCATAGAATACAGCTCATGACAAAAAGATGTTGGCACCAGAATCATAACAATCATGAAATCCTGAAAAAGAAAACACAAAACAAAACAAACTTTAATCTTTTCCCCTCAATACCACTGAAATACAGAGGGGGGAAAATGAAATTGACAGTGACTATTGAATATGTATTCTTTAAAATAATTTTGGAATGTGAGAAATCAAACATTCACCTGCCAAATGACTTTTAATTGACTTATTCAGAAGTTCAGCTATGTAAAATGAAATGTCATTGGTGAGGGAAACTGATCATTAATCTTCACATAAAAGAAGTCTCTAGGGAGGGGTCGCAGTAGTTGACCAGTCTATGCCCTATACTCAAGATGTCAAGACTGAACATTGTGAAATCTGGTTATGTCTCAACACTGAGAGCAATTTTCCGATTTAAACGTTCATTGCATTGGGAATTTGTGGTTAGCGTTGGTATGGGTGGAAAGAGAGTGAATCTAAAAACCTCAAAGCCAGGGGAAAAAAAATAGCTTTAAATGAGAAAATTGGAGACAAGTATTTGAGAGGAAACAAAGTCTTTAATGAAGATAAATGGGTGGATAAAAGCAAGTAATCAGTGAAAGAAGGATGTTCCCCAGCCAGTGGCAATCCTAATGAATTATTCACTAGAACCAGGCGAGGGCCTGCTGGGAGCTGTCCTCTCCTCACTATGCGGTTACCAGCAAAGGCAATGGCTGCACCGAGACCTGACTGCCTCCAAGCGGGGCCCAGCCTTCAGGGGAGTCAGACTGTGGCAGGTTTGGGGGGATGACCTTCATGTCGTTGACGTAGACAGTAGCCTATGTCCACATACTTAACCAGAACATTAGACACAGACGGTCCGGACTGATAAACACAGTTTTAAATCACATCCTTGTGAGGTTCAAGACTAATAGTAACTTTCTTCCCATCTCCAAACAATGCAAAGTAGACTCTCTCCACAAAACAAAATGAAACAAACCCCGGTTGCAAAATAGAGATGATTTTTTGCAAGACCTACTTAACACGGTGAGAAGATCAGTTACATAAGATAACATGTGCTAAAGTTATTCATAAATTTTATGTGCCATATGCATCTGTTACGATCCCCACATTCTGGCTAGATCATATTTGTACCCGTCCCCAAAGTATGAACATGTACATGGACCCATTTAACAAACATTTATTGTGCCTCTCAATACTGTGCTACTATAACAGGTTCAAGGATAGCGTGATAAACAGTTCTCTGCCCTCTAACTTCCCAAGGGGGAGAGTGATATTGCAACACAATGGATCTAATTTTAAAAAAAAAAATTAATTGATTTTTGAGAGAGAGAGAGAGAGAGAGAGAGAGAGTGAGCAGGGGAGAGGCAGAGAGAGAGGGGGACAGAGGATCCGAAGCGGGCTCTGTGATGATAGCAGAGACAGAAGTCGGATGCTTAACCGACAGAGCCACACAGGTGCCCTGAATTTTTTTAATGGGTGTCCGTGGGAGGCACACTTATTCCAGTTTTGGGTCAAGGAAGACTTCCTGGAGGAAGTGATATCAAAGATAAGAATTCATGTATACATGAAATTTAGAGAAGAGAGGTTTTGAGGAAGGAGCATACCCCACCCAGAATAAACAACACATCAAAGACCTGGAGGAGACATTCACTGAAGATTTCTGAAGCTGCACACAGTCCAGTTGAGATAAACTGAATAGTGTAGCCCTGAATGTAAGGAGAGATGAGACTGGGAAAGTTTATAGAAACCAAATCTTGAATGGTCTTATACAGCATGGACTTTAGAGATTCTGGACTTTTCCCAGTGGGTGAAAGCAGGTGTTGAGGGTTTTAAGCAGGCTATGGCATGATCAGATTAGCAGTATTAAGGACTGGACCAAGGATTTAAATTAGAATTGTTGCAGCAACCCAGATGAAATATGAGAGCAAAATGTTCATAAAGTTCTACTGGAACACAACCACATTCACTTACATATCGCTTATGTCTGCTTCAGCACAACAATGTCAGGGCTGGATATCATGACAGAGACTGTTCGTCCCCCAAAACTGAAAATATTTACCATCAGGTACTGACCAAACATCTTTGCCACCCTTTGATCTAAGGAAAAACATGTTAGGAATGGAGAGAAGGAGAAGGCATTGCAGAAATAACAAAGAGCTAAAATTGATAGGTTGTGACTGATTAAACATGGAGCAGGAAGAAAAGTCAAAGATGTCTAATGTGGGTTGAGTGAATAGGTGATAAATAAGTAAGCTATAGGGGCGCCTGGGTGGCTCAGTTGGTTGGGCGTCCGACTTCGGCTCAGATCATGATCTCACGGTTTGTGGGTTCGAGCCCTGCATCGGGCTCCGTTCTGACAGCTCGGAGCCTGAAGCCTGCTTTGGATTCTGTGTCTCCTTCTCTCTGCCCCTCCCCCACTCGTGCTCTGTCTCTCTCTGTCTCTCAAAAATAAATCAATGTAAAATAAATAAATTAAATAAGCTATATATAATAACATATTTATAAATGTTCAACTGTGAGGAAGGAATCATGCTCTCTGATAATCACACATCAGGGTAGAATACACATACTATAGAATCTTCAACCTACAAAAATGTTCATTCATATGGTTCAACACATAAATGTAATAGACCAGTATTTTATTTTGAATCAAAGTTGGAATGAATACTATTTTCCAAATATAGATGAACTTGTGCTTTCAAACCTGATTTTGTTTTTCTTGATTGAGTCTCATAGCTATTTGTGGCATTAACTATGCATCTTGGGCAAATCCTTTCAAGTCTCAGTGTTCTCGTTTGGAAAATCACTACTTCTATCACCCCAACATTAAAGGTTCACACATTAATGATTCTGTATCATGATGTTTTCAATTAATTTGCAACAGAGGAAAAGAGCCGAAAGATGGTTGAGGTGGCCGTAAATCTGAGAAATAAAACATTGAGAGAGGGAGCCATATTTTAAGGGAGAGATTACTGAGCTAAAAAGGGAAAGTTCCAGACTAGATGCTTGGGAGGCATGTGTCCAGTCTAGTCTTCCCCTGGACTGGATACAGGCAATGGTTAGCTGGTTTATACTTTTAAAAGGAAGAATATGGAAGCCTTTTTAGTGGCCTATTTCCGGACTTTCTAGTATTTCTAATGCCATGATGATTCATCTCTATTGAGAAACTCAGTATAACTACTGATTTGTTTCTCTGTCTTTATGGTGTAGAATCAGTCATTGTAGTTGTTTTGTCAACTGACTGAGGGGGTATATTGGAAAGATTGAGTCAGTCCACTACGATATAAACCTTGGTAAGCCACTTTGCTTTTTGATGTTCTAGAGACACTTCTGAAAGTTTTCTCTGTCTTACTTTTTCCTTTGCAAGTCCTGATGGGTGGAGAGAGAAGGGAAGGATATGTTGTGGTATGATACACACGGTTGATTCCAAAGGCAGTGTTTGTCTTTCAGAAGAGGAGATTGAAGTGAAAGTTGCATATACGTAGGTAGTATAAGGGTTATATTGTCTATTACTTCAGCATTAGGCATTTGCATTTAAAACCAAGAGCACAAATATTCTGAGTCAGGATCAATTTTTCTGTGAATCAGTTGGGTAGATCCAGAGCCAAGACACTGGCAGCCAAGGTACCTGTTAAAGGAGATGATAAATTGAGTCCTTAAGTCCTTGGCAGAGGAGCTGACTTGGAGATAAGAGATAAGAAAATGAGTTTGCAACAGAATCTCTAATGATTCGTTGGGATGGAAATCAGAAGGTCTTCTGTAGTCTTGATTACATTTTTTTATGATCTTGGCAACTTATTTGGTACATCAGCATATTTTACAACTTTCCCCCCCCTTGATCCCTTCACGAACGTCTTTTGCTTGAACGAGCAGTAAATAACAAGGAGAACTAGGGACAATTAACTATTATTGTAGCCCTATGACTAATGAAAACTCGTACATTGCACTTTGGGGGGAAATGTACTTATTAACATGCCTGTGGGGGGTAGGTTAATGTTGCTCTTTTAACTTTGCTTAGGAGAAACCGAAGTAGAATAACTTGCCCAAGGTTAGCCGGCTGTGGCAGTCAGAATTCCTTGAGCAGGTTTCTTCCCAGCAATGGCCGGTGAAGAAAGTCAAGGGGACCCGCAGCATCCTCCGGCAACGCCCCATACTCGAGCCACAGGACTCATCTCTGCACCGCAAAACACCACTGGCTCACCAAAAAATGTACGTATAAACTAAAAAAAAAAAAAAGAAAGAAATCACATCTTGACACTCCCAAATCTTTTCACATGCACTCACACATTGATTTAATCAATCATTTTTGAGGATTTTTGAACCCAAGGAAAACTCCACGACCCAAAGAAGAAAGTTTTAATAGTGATGTGCCAATTGGCAGGTTGGGGTGCGAGTCCATTGGCCATCAAATCGCGCTGTCAGTTATTCTTTATTAATTCGACCAAAATTGATCGAACACCTGCTGGGTAGCTCAGTGTTGCTATAGCGCAAACCTTAATGGAGTCCTGTGCTTACATGACATGGAAAAAAGGATTTCATTCTCTAGTTAAGGGTTAGCTACTAGAAAATCGGAACAGGGGTTTCACTTGATTAGATTTTCTTGACTGGTTCTGGCAACAATCTAAAGCGGAGAGGAGAGGAGAAGCTGGGTGAGTAGCCCTTTTCTGAGAGAGAGAGAGAGAGAGAGAGAGAGATGGTGAGAACTTGAACTTGGAGAGATGAAGACAGATTATGAGAGACATCAGTGTTCACAGGACAAGGAGGCAGGGAGGCCTGAGTGACAGGATGTGGGAGGCAAAAGAAAGAGGAGGTCTGGGGTGACTTCTGGGTTTTCCAGCTTGGAGAACATGGTTGGAAGGTTGGTGCCATTTGGTGAGATTGGAATCACACGAGGGAAATCAGGTGAGTGCTGGGTGGGGTGCAGTAGATACAGGGATGGAAACGGCTTTACATTGAAATATGTGCAGTTTGGATAACTGCGGATGTCTAAGAAGTAATTTCCAATAGGCAGTTTGATATACGGGTCTAAACCCCAAGGCTCAATCTGTGTAACATAAAGATTTGATAGTCATGCGGGAGTGGGCACTCACGTACCGTGGCTGACCTTGATTCTTCATCCAGCCAGGACATGATCCTCAGTGAAGGTTATCATCTTTAGAACTGAAAAACTGAACATGGTCATTCATTCGCTCTTTGACTTTGTTTTTAATTTTTTTTTTAAGCCATGAAGAAATCGAATGATCTTAGCAAGTACTGTGGAAAATACACAGTCAAATATCAACATGTGCCTAATAAACTCTGATATATTTTTTATGTGTAACTTGTAGATGCTTCCCGGTCTTTCCTCTATTTCTAATGGTTTCCCTGAGTATTTTTGACATTTGCCCTCTGCCTCATGGGAATCGTTAAGATAAAGTGACTTGTAAGCTGCAGAGCGTTACACGAAAGTAAAAAATTTGAACGGTTGTAATGATGAAGATGATGAGACTTTATATACTTTATAGACTTTATAAATCATTTAATACAATGTCTTCACGCCACAAATATCCAATCGATATTATTTGTCTTAACCCATTTCAATGGACCCAAGTACTTACGGCATCTCCAGCACAACAAAACTAAACTGGCACTAATAATCAAATTACTAGTCGTAAGAAATCAATTCTAAAAATTCCATTCGCTTTGCATTGATTTGCCCTTGACAGTATTTTAAGGGTTTCCTTCTGGTGCCGTTATTTCTGTTTAGTGCACCAAGATGAGGCTTTTTATTTTTAATACGAGACCTGTTCGTTGGAATTTGTCTAGTGAAATGCACCCAAAGTCGCTTGATATTAAGTTTTGAAAAGTAAAATTAAAAATGAAGAATTTAAGCTGAATTCTGATAGATCTCTTCCAGTTTAGCCCCAAAGTACTTCTTTAAAGTAAACAAGCTGTCATTTGTCTACAATTCAGAAAGAAACGGCAGTTCAGTCAACTACATACAAATAGCGACACCAAGTGGTGCCATTTGGGAAATGTTTTTAGACTTTTTTAAACATCTGAAATTACCTGAGAAAATGGTTGTCAGTGACCAACTTAGTCTGTAATTTGGCTCTGAAATGGATGGAGTTTTTCAACTATAATTACAACCATTGCTTCTATATTGAAAATTTGTCTCCAGCCCAGACTCAGAGTCAAATTAAAAAATTCCATAGGGACAACCATGATTAAATGAGCATAATTAGTTCTGTTTGTCGTTTTGGAAATAAGGACGAGACAGGTGTTGTGCATTCTGCAGAGGTAGCTGCTGCCCCTAATGATGAGAGATACTGATGGGAAGGTTAATTGAGTAATGTCAAATCCTTCTTTGCTGCCTATTAGGCATATGATTTGCAGCCCATTATTTAAAATCTCTCAGCGAGGTTTTTTCTCATCTCTAAAATGGGGATAACTAAACTTATTGGTATGAGGGGAGACTGGCTACAGAAGGATATGTTATCACTATTAGATAGACGAGCTCCTCTCAATACCTTTACCAGGGGACCCCCTGCAAACTCCTCCAGGTTGCAAGGTGCTCCCTGGGAGGGTAGGTGATGGCAAGAAGCCGAGCAGAAACACCTGGGCGGGTTTGACCAATAGCCACAATGCGAACACGTGAAGCAGCAAGGAATGTAAATCAAACGACGGGCTCCACTATAGTCGAACTGTTATGTGCAAGTGAAAGGGAATGGGAAGCAAAGAGCATCAAGAATAGTGAGGGGACAGACCATAAAAGGCCACATCACTTGAACAAGGTCGGATTTTATCACGAAGGCACTGAAAAGTGGGGAACGGTATGAATGTATTTGTTTGCATAAATCATGACCCTAATAGTGTAAGGACTAGACTCAGGAGAGGGTGGATAATAAGCCTGGAGCAGAGGAACCAGGGAAGGGTTGGGGGCGTGGCAGGCGTGCATGGGCGGGGTGTTTAATTGATTGACTATGGGGGTACCAGAGAGGTGGAAACCAGGGACGGTGCCCAGCTTTCTCCTGGTGTGCGTTGGCGGACGCTATTCTATACCTGGGGAAGGAGGCGCCGAAACAGCTCTCTCTTGCTTTTTCTAAAGGCCAAAGTCTCAAGTCCCAGAGCAAGACTCAGAACGGGCCATGGGAAAGGAGGGGCTGCGAGCGCCAGAGACTCTCCTGTAGCTCTCTGCCTTCCCATTCTCCCGCACCCAGAATTGAGGGGCTGTCCCCACTTAACCCAAAACTGTTTAATAAACTGCTCTAATGTGTAAGGCAATATGCTGGGTGCTGGGCAAGGCATACAAACTCTCCAGGTCTCAGATTCCATAGAGCTGGGGTCGTGTTTAGAGTATTCCTAAAATCGCTCCCCATTCAAATACTGAATCTCTGTGATTGCCCAATAAATCCCTTCTTAAACACTTGTCACCCTTACCAATGACAAAATTTATTTCTTGCGCTCATCACCCATAGTATTTCTCTCCGCTATCTACCTACAGGTAAGAACATGATCCTTCCTTCAATCTCCCCTTCAGAGCAGAAGTATCAGAGGTTCTGGGTTTTCTAGAACAATCCTGATTTCAAACCTATTTCTCAGACAACACGCTTGCCCCGATTCAGGATCTGGGGGCAATGACCTAAGTGGAGGCAGTTAGAATGCTTTCCTTATGCACCTCCGGGAAGGCTCTGTGACCCACGGAGTCGGCAAGGCCTCTCCCCCCCCACCACGCTCCACTGGCCAGCTGTGCCGCTCGGGAAGGGATAACCGGGTCAGCTGTCCTTTCTGCCTCCAGGCCCGGGACCCCCAGGCCTCTATCGGGGAAGATACACGTCGGATCTGTTGAATATAAATAAGCTTACTTCCAAACAGCAGCACTAAAGCAACAGCAGCCCCCGAGCCCCAGGCGGGTTTTCTCCTCCAAATCCTGGTCCTCTAATTGAACGCTGCTCTATTTATGGGGAAGAGGAGACTGCCCAGAGACCTTGATTAGCACGTGAGCAGGCTTGCCAGAACCTCCTTCTCTGTCAGGAGCAGCAGCCCCGGAGGACTGTTAGCAAAGGCCTTCATTCTGTCGGGAGAAACTTCAAAGGCCCCAAATGAGGAGAGACGTGTCACTGGAAAATGTCGAAATGACAAATAGCAATATTTCCGCTGACAAAAGATAAAGATGAAACAAATGTTAGAACAGAAAACATGATTTTATTTTGCCATGCTCTCACTGGAAACTGTCATCAAAGTCTTTAACTGAAATGAAAAAGGTGTCGAAATAACAAGCACACCAGAGCCAACTTAGATTTCTAACCACGAAAAGTCATCTTCGAAATAACAAAAGCTTACAAAGTAATGAAAAATCTCAACGAAGAAAGTAAAGCTTACGGCCCCAAATAGTGTCGTGCTGCGCGTTTATTAGACAGCGCGAGAGCTGGGAGATACTTAGGGATCTTCTGGGCAAACCCTTTCTCCTTACCAAGGAGGAGACTCTGAACCCAAAGGCCTCTAAATAACTTGCTCAAGGTCGTGCAACTAGTTAGTGGCGTCCGAATTGCTAGCAACTGCTTCCTCTCCAAGCACACAGCCAATCTCTGAAGTCTTCTGGCTGCAAATCCAATCCATCTCTGCCCAGTTATTGAGGCGTCCCTGATCTGGGCTGAAGGTCAAGGTCACCAGACGCCGGGGCTTAGTATTGGTCTCACTGTCTTTGATCCACGCTGTACCGTGCTCGTTGAGCACAGACTTGCCCAGACAGACCCAGTATTCTGAGGCAGCAGATACTGAAGGAGAGAGGTGGCTCCCGCTGGCTCCCTCTCTCCCACCTTCCCACTACAGGGTGATCGGCAATCTAGAACTGTCCTCTGGAGAATCACTAATAGCGTGAGCTTTTTTGTAAAGAAATGTTTAAAATCTGGCCTGAGAGAGAAGAGGATTTTAGTATGGATACTGGAGTCCAAGAGCAGAATTCATCTTCGTCTGAGATTTGAGAGAGAATTAAGGTAGGAGGCGGGAGGGTAGAGTTGGTGGTTAACGGGGCAACCATGCCAAGCTTCTCTGCCTGTACGCCCTCTGGCACAGATGCAGGTTGACTTGCTTTTCCAGAAAACATGAGGCATCTCAATTAAGCATGCTTTTGGAAGGGAGGCCTATTGAGGAGATAGAGTTACCTATACCTATACACAATAGTAGAAATGATGTAAGTGAGTTGCCTACACCAAGAATCGAAACTTTTCATTACTAGACAGGAATGGGCAAGCCTTACAAGGAGCTTTGAAGAATATCATTGGTTTACTCTCCAAAGAACGATACTGATACTCAGAAGAGTTGACCTGGAGGAAACAATTTAAGCAAGAACATTTAAAAATTCCAATTAGTATTCGTAGCTAACTCAAGAACTCATCATACACGCTCACAAACACACACACCCACACACAGACTGATACAAAAAAGAAATCATCAAAAGGCAAGAAAGTATGCTTATGAAATTTAAGACATAATTCCCCCCCAAAAAAAAATTAAGAGAAGGACTAAGAGAAAATATTCAGGAAATCTCTCTGGATTTAAGAATGGAAAAGTTGAGCTGTCTGTGATCAATTCAGAGGGCTCAGCTGTAGATGCTCATACGCTCTAGCCAGTAAGATAGGAAAGGAAGAAATAATCAAATCAATTGTACCACATTTTGTCAATTCTAAAATGATCTCAGCTCTAAAACGTTATTATTTCACGTATCGCCAAGGAAATAAAGGCTGTGCCAATCGCATTATGAGACAATACTTTATTTCACTTGAATTTTTATTTTATAAATATGTAAAGAGTTCTTTTAGCTGTACTTAGATGTATGTTTTATTATATTTTATTCTTTTTCATATGTAAAATTAAATATTTGCAAAATAAATTTCAAAATAACCTTGAAACCGGTTCAGAAACTGTCTCAATAGTTATGGGGCTGAAAAGCATAGATGTTCATGTTTTTTGTGGGGTTTTTTTTGTCCAAGTATTATTTATTGTGCCATCAGGAAATGTGGTATGTGGGCGTTACCAAACATGTGAGCAGACAGAGCACTAGTGTCTCTAGGAATTTTTTTTGCAAACTGCTGGCACCCTTTCTGCAAGCTTTGATGCTGGTGAGTGATGGGTAATCCTATAGCATAGCTTCTTCTCAGGTTCTATAAATCATGGCTGGTGCTTTGCAACAGAATAGGGAATTTTACCCCTTCCTCTAAACCTAAGGATTTGCTTCTCTAAGATCAAATTTCACATCACTATTCTAGCTTAATAATTTTTGGCATTCACAATAATTTTTTGGCGCCAAATGATAATATGATCTTCAAAAATTAATGGCAACTATAGTCAACATAAAGATGTACAAAAATGGGTCTTAGTGTGAAGTATGGTGTAATATTGAGCTTTTTCACTGAGTTTTTACTGTTTTTTCCATGTTATTTGTCCAGTAGTGAAAGGGGCACATTGAAAATATTTTTGTCTTTTAATAGGGAAGTTACATTTATTGCGATTATTAAATTTAACAGTATTTGGTCTTATTTTTCTCAGCTTATTGTAGTTCTTTTTTTTTTTTTTTTTTTTTTTTTTTTTTCAACGTTTTTATTTTATTTTTGGGACAGAGAGAGACAGAGCATGAACGGGGGAGGGACAGAGAGAGAGGGAGACACAGAATCGGAAACAGGCTCCAGGCTCCCAGCCATCAGCCCAGAGCCCGACGCGGGGCTCGAACTCACGGACCGTGAGATCGTGACCTGGCTGAAGTCGGACGCTTAACCGACTGCGCCACCCAGGCGCCCCAGCTTATTGTAGTTCTTATCACACCATACTATACCATGATTTCTCCATTCTTGTGTCAAATTTCTTTTTATTGTGAAATGTATCAGGCATATAACACAATGGATATACCAATGGGTATATTTAAATGTATATTTTTAAAGATTAATAGTAAATTTAATAAACATCAAATATCCACTACCCAGCTTAAGAAACTATCGTGAATAACTCTGAAGCTTCCTGTTGGCCTAGCTGATCATTCTTTTCCTGCCCTGGATTTAATAGTAGCTTGTATTTTGCATTAATAATTCCTGTATTTTTCTTATAGCTCTACTACACGTATACATCCTTCACAGCATAATGATCAGTTTGCTTACTGTTTAACTTGGTGCAAATGTAATTGACTCTTGCTATTTTTGTTCTACATTATGTTTTATGCTGATAGCTAGGATTAATTCACTTTCCCCAATATGTGGTATTCCATACAAATCTGTACAACTTCCAGAAGATACCACTCCACGATGATCTATATGAAAGGTGCTAACAATGTGAATAGCGCCCCAGAGCTCAGCAAGGTTATGACCCTGATTCTGCTAACTGCCTACAACAGAATTTATTCATTTTAATAAGTCAGCATTTTTCCTACAGGTTTTTTTTCAACATTTTTTCTTGCCATGAGGAACAATATTGCTATGAGCATTATTTTACATGTCTCTCAAACATACAGCTGCTCTAGTGGTGAACTAGGAGTGGGATATCTGATCATAGTCTATACAAATGCATGCAGTAGTAAACTGTTTTCCTCTTGCTAATTTGTCTTCGTGTTAAAGGGTCTCGGTGAAAACCCAAGATGGGTAGAGGTAAAGATTTCCTCCCCTACAAAAGCATAAGATGGACTGGACTGCCATTGCTGGCTTGGAAAATGGAAGAAGGAGGAGGCCAAGAAGCTGGGAAATGTCCCACTGACCGCTAACAAGGAAACACGAACTTGGTTCCACAAAGAGCTCAGTGTTGTGCTCAGTAACCTGAATGTCCCTGAAGTGTATTCTACTTTGGAGCCCCAGAAAGGAGGTGGGTAGTCCTGCCGGCACTCTGACTTTAACCTGGTAAGACTGGGGCAGGCAAGTCAAGTCTACTGACCTACCAAACTGCGAAATAACAAATCCACGTTGCGTGAGCCTCTCAATCTGGGGTCATCTGTCAAGGCAGCAACAGAAAACCAATACGGTAGGTGAACTTTGCTCGTGATAATGTTGTTGGTCCAAATGCTTTAATTTTTTTTTCTAATTTTTTAATGTTTATTTATTTTTGAGAGAGACAGAGACAGAGAGTAAGCAGGGGAGGGGCAGAGAGAGAAGGAGACACGGAATCAGAAGCAGGTTCCAGGCTCTGAGCTGTCAGCCCAGAGCCCGATGCTGGGCTCGAATCCACGAACTGTAAGATCATGACCAGAGCAGAAGTTGGATCCTTAACCGACTGAGCCACCCAGGCATCCTGGTCCAAATGCTTTTAAATAACTGGATCAATGTTCTTTTTAGTTAATCTTTTCTGGTTGTGTTTATCTCTGACTGATGGATGGAAGCTCAATTAAGGCCAAAACAGGTTGAGTAGGATACAGACACTTGATGATCTTCCAAGCTTCATATTATAAAAACTTTTCTCTGGTTCATCCCTATGGTTTCCCAGGGAGGCAGGATGTCGGTACATCCTAGCCCCTTTGGCCTTGTTGTTCGTTCTAGGGTAAGTTACAAAATGGCCAATCCAAGATGATGGTTGATGGTTAGAGGGGTGGATATCCACCTCGAGTTCCATGGGGAAAGAAAAGGAAGCTGACACTTAAGAGAAACAACAAAGCCAGAGATGGGGAGTGAGCCTAAGCCAATGGAGTCCACGGTCCTAGTTATTCCTCAGGTACTTTTCTAAGCTTGATATGGGATAATAAATTACTTTTTTCTTAAGTTAGACAGAAATGTGTTTGTCATTTGCAAAAGAAAAGCAACAGTATTGAATACTTTATTGATTTCTTGCTGATACTGTGATAAATTATTACAAACTGCAAGATCTGAAACACGAATTCACTATGTCACAGTTCCGCTGGTCGGAAGTCCAAGGCAGGTAGGTCTCAGTGGGCTAGAACCAGGGTACCCGTGGGGCTATGCTCCTCTCTGGAGGCTCTAGGGCAGAATCCATTTCCCTGTCTTCTTCAGCTTCTCCATCTACATTCTTTGGCTCGGTCCCCTTTCCTCCATCTTCAAAACCGAAAACATTGCATGTCTCTGCCTTTCCTCCATGGCCCCACCTCCCTCGGACCTCTAATTCCTATTTTAATTTGCTTTCATTAATGACATTGAGCATCTTTTCATATGTTTATTGACCTTTTCTGTTTTCTCCTTTGTGACTTAGCTCTTCAAGTCTTTACCCATTTTTCCATTGGCTTACCATTTTCTTAGATTCTTTCATGAAAGTTTTTTGGTTTTGGATATTTCGCTTTTAATATCTTTTAAATGTGTTACACTATCATCTCCTGGTTTGAGCCTATGTTGTTATAATCTTTACGATGTATTTTAAAGTACATTTTTTTAAGTAGGCTTCACACCTAGTGGAACCCAGTGAGGGGCTTGAACCCACGACCGTGAGATCAAGACCTCAACTTAGATCAAGAGTCGGATGCTTAACCGATTGAACCACCCCGGTGCCCCTAAAGTACATGTTTTAATGTAGCTGATTTTGTCAGTTGTTTGCCTTAATTATTGCTTTTGTGTATTGTTTAAGAAATCTATCCCTTCCTGAGAGTCATAAAATACTCTGCTGTATTTTCTTGAAAAGCTTACAAAATTTGGTTTTCATATTTTGGTATTTAATCGCTCAGTAATCAATTTTGTTTTCTTTTATCTAAGGAAGTTGTCCCAGCACATTATCTTGGGTTGGCATTTCCCTATTGCCCTCTAATGCCAGTTCTATCCCATTTCCATTTTCATATGTGAATATGCTTTTGAGCTCTATTCTGTACCTTTAATCTGTTTGTCTATCCCCGTGTAAACACCACACTGAATTATTAAAACTTTATCATAAGCTACAATATCTGGTACAGCGGTGCTCTGCAACTTGATCTTTTTCTGCAGGAGGGTGATGGGTATTTTTGGCCCTTTGCTTATTCATATAAATCTTTCAATGTACTCGTCAAGTTCCACAGAAAACACTGCTGGAATTTGGATTAGAATCACATTACATCCACAGGACAAGTGAGGGAAAACTGATGACTTTTCAACTCAAGGTCTTTCTATTCATGGTACGAAATCTCTCCATTTCTTTTGGTCATCTCTGATGACTTTCTATAGCATTTTTTAAAATATTTATTTATTTTTGAGAGAGAGAGAAAGAGAGAGAGAGAGAGAAAAGAGAGCACGAGCATGGGAGGGGCAGAGAGAGAGGGAAGCAGGCTCCAGAGACTCTGAGCTGTCAGCACAGAACCTGACACGGGGCTCGAACTCACCGACAGCAATATCATGACCGGAGCCGAAGTCAGATGCTCAACTGACTGAGCCACCCAGGCGCCCCTCTCTAGCATTTCTTAATTTTCATTGTAACAGCCTTACTTATCTCAAATTAATTATTATTACTGAGAACACTATATTTTTTAGTGCAAAATTAACTACATTTCTCATTATTGCTTTTTAGATGCACAAAAATGCAAGTGAGACTTGTCTAATAATGAGTCACCAATTATATGCTGTGTCCAGTATACTATGCCAGGCGTGGTTCCAACCTCTTTACATGCCCAGTAAGTTCTCTCAACAACTCTATGGAGTTGGATCCTGTTCTCATCATCACTTTTCATGTTAGTTCCTGGGTGTTATGCTTGGGACACAGAGGGGCCCTCCGAGGACCTTTGCAGTTTTGAGACCCCATCTGGGCCGGGTTTCAGCTATATGGAACATCAGCTGTATAGAACATTTCCACTTTACTAGAGAGAACTCCCAAGCTAACCCCTGCCCAGAGATTTGAGGCCACTGACCTCTGACCTTGACATCCTGCTTCTGTCCCCTCTGGGGACAGAAGGATCTCAACCTGACCCCTACTCTGCTTTATTTGGAAAGCAAGGAGGTCTAGGTAAAAGTTGGCGAGTCTCCCTAAGTCACCTCCTGGCCCAGTCATAGGGACTGTCAGTGTGGAGACCTTAGAGGACTGCCCGACAGGCCTCCCCTGGCCTGGTACCTGGCCATTTGTTCACTGGTTCGGTTTCATGGGTACCTACATGTGTCAAAACCTATCAACCTGTACATTGTATATATGTAAAGTTTTTTCTGTGTAAATTGTACCTCAATAAAGATTGCAGATTCTTTTAAATTAGAGGTGGAAATGAGATTAAAACTAAAAGATGCAGGCCTTCTAGTCCCGTGGATTAACTTTCGACCAAGTCTTCTTTGGAAAGTATAGCCCCTAAAATGAATGTGACCTAACAGAGAACGTATTCTAGCTTGATGAATCGTTAAGTAAGAACTATAATATGGATGGTTCATATTACAGTAACTGTGAACTGTGAATCCAAAACAGAAGTCAGGAATAACCAATCATTAAAAAAAAAAAAAAGGAAGAGAAAATGGCCATCCACAGCTAGTGGTAGTGTAAATGGTAATGAACAGGGGGTTATAAATCCTTACGGCATTCTGGAGACTAATTTGGAAGAAGTCTCAAGATGTGCCCCACTTTTATCTTGACAGTACTTTTTAGGAACATTTCTTTTAAAATATGAAGGATGTGAGCAAATATTTAGTATGTTCACATAAGAGTACGGTATACAACATAAATCATTTCGGTTATCTAAATTGTCTAAAAGCAGATCCAATAGAAGAAAATAGAGCCTTAGAATAGGACACATGAAATTGATGACATAATTATCTTGAGGAAAGTTTATACCAAGTAAGGGTAGGAACAGCTACCAAAGTATATGATTAACTTGTGCTAACACGTTTCTAAACTTGCATTTGCATACACAGAATAGGGAAGGATATATGTCACTCATCGTGATTTAACAGTGCTGATTTAACAGTGCTGATTATGGGTGACTCCAGTTTTCTTTGGGACTTTTCAACAGCTTCCAAATTGCTACCATAATACAAATTTATTTTTTGAGTCAAAAGAATACTGCAGGGAGGCCCGTTTGTAAGCTAGATGGGCTGGAGACACATGTGAGCACAGGTGATGAACTAGAGGGACTCTGCTCCTGGCAGGTGCTTCCTGCGAAGGTCCCTGCGGGGCAGGGAGAGGCAGGGACGGTGCTTCAGAACGGAGAGGACCACACGGCACAGTCAGAGCTCTGCCTCCAAGCTCAGGCCTGAAGGGTTATGGCAAGAAGATCTGAAGGTGTTGCCTTCGTGAGGGACTGTGTGAGACGTGAGATACGCAGGCGGTCCGTGTGACGTTGGGGGAGAGACACTTCATCTCGGCTGCTTGTCTGAGACTGGCTGGCTGCAGGGTTTCCTCTGTGGTGTTGGTCCCTGGCTGTGTGTGCAGCGGGGCTGGGCCCTGGCATCTCCACGTGGGCCCGGCAGCGAAGGTGGGCAGAGCTTCGAGGTCACTGAAGGACGGGAAAGCGTACGGAGGGCTGGTTTGGGAATCCTTAACACCCACAAACAGCGAGAGCAGACTGAGAGGAGCGGGCCATCCTCCGATAAGCAGATGTGGGCAGAGTCACTGAGGCAGAGGAGCTCCCCGAACCCTCCAGAATAAGCATGGCCTTCTCATCCCCAAATGTCACACACCTGATGCCTCAGTTTTCCCAGTGCCTGGGGAATATTCGGTAAGAACGTTCACACACTTCCCGGGTGCACGCACTTTATTTTGGCATTCAAAGCACCTTACCAATTGGGTCACAAGGAATCTGCGTTAAAGCCAGGTGGGCAGAAGGGAAGAAGTGTGCACACGGGAACCGCCCCTCCTTACGGAGAAGAGAAGCGGCCGCAGAACAAGATGCTGTTGGTGCCGTGGTGCATGATGAAGAAAAGGAAAGGGTGGTCTGCACAAAATCTTGGTTCGATTCTGCAGCACCGGGCATTCCTGACCACGGCCGTGGCCGCGGCCGCCTCTGTGCCCTCCTCATTGACCTCTACGAAGCACTTGTGCGCGACCTTGGACACAGGCACATTCTTCTTTGCTGACATTCCCGAAAAGTCTGCCTTGGCTTCCTCAAACGCATCGGTCATACCTAAACCTCGAAGAAAAGACTCCAAGTCGTAACTCTCTGCCAGCTTCAATCGGGGAAGGAAAACCTGAACTTTTTCCTCAGTCATCTTTTCTGGATTTGTCCAGGCTCTGAACTTCTCGTATGTAAGTGTTTCTTCCACCTGAAATAATGAGGAGTCAAATCTTCAAATGTAAACACAACAGCCTGGTGCCCACGTCCCCACTCAGTTCCCCTCCCCGATGCCATGAGTTCTGGCCCAAGACAATCGACGGACATTTTCCTCTTGTAAACACACCAAGATTTCCCCTCAAATTCTCATCTTTTTCCCTGTTCTATGGATGTAAGAGGAAAACAGCTAAAACAAAAAAAGAAACACTTGAAACAGGGGAGGTGTGTGGGGTTTTTTTAACTATCCGTACTAAACTCACTTCAAATATTTTTCATTTAGAAAGCTCTCATGACCAATCGATTGTACTCGTGCGATGCACACTACTGTGAATGAGAGAGACGGTCGGACAAAAAAGAGACAGAGCTTGGGTCGGAACTCTGACGGGTCAAAGAGGGGGAAACCGGGGACGATCTGAACAGGAAGGGAGACATGGCTTCTGGGGAAGGGGAGCGCAGAAACGGAGAATTCAACAAGACCGTTGCTTCTGGCATTCGTGTTTGTCTTCTTGCCTGCCCTGGGGTTCGTTTCCAAACCTCCAGCCTCATCACTCATTCTGTTTGTCCACGATGAAAAAAGAAACAGAGGAGAAGAGAGCGAGACTGGCTGGCTGCAGGGTTTCCTCTGTGGTGTTGGTCCCTGGCTGTGTGTGCAGCGGGGCTGGGCCCTGGCATCTCCACGTGGGCCTGGCAGCGGAGGTGGGCGGAGCTTGTCCCCCTTCTCTTCACCACCTGGAGCCCAGGTGAGTGCCCCTCTCCAGTGATGGCTGTTTGGACATCAGCTCTGTTTCCCAGACTCTCCTAATTTTCTTCTTACGCGGCCACGACAGATCTCATCCGTGACGGACGCCACGGGAATCAGCAAGTGTTAGAAAGGAAGCCTTTCCCCAGCCCCGGAGAGCTAGATAACACGCTCACGACTGGTCCCGCACCTCCTTACAAATTGACTTTCTCCCATCCTGAACTGTGTTCCTTTTCTCTCATGGGAAGACGTCCCTCTCCTCCCGGCCAAGGGAAATTCTTCGCCGGTCCTTGAGACGCTTGCTACTCAAAGTGCGGCCCTTGACCAGCAGCATCGGAGACATCAGGAATCTTGTTAGAAATGCAAAATCTCAGGCCATACCCCCCCTGAGTCAAAATCTGCATTTTAGCAAGATCCCCAGGAGATTCCTATGCACATCAATGTTTGAGAAACACTGCCCAGATCAATCCTCCTCCTTTTCTAGTACTTTTGTTCAGTAATTATTGGGACCTCCGGGGCGCCTGGGTGGCTCAGTCAGTTGAGCATCCGACTCGTGGTTTCGGCTCAGGTCATGATCCCAGGGCTGTGGTATCGAGCTCCGCTCTGGGCTCTGCGCTAAGCCCAGAGTCTGCTCGAGATTCTCTCTCCCTCTGCCCCTCTCCCCTGCTTGCACTCTCTCTCCCTCTAATAAAAAACATTAATTTAAAAAATTAAAAAAAAATTATGGACACCTCAACCAGCCCCTCCCTTCAGAATAGAGAACAGGGCTCTTCTGGAACTCTCTCTTCTTAGCTTCATCAGAATGTGTCCTCACCAACCATTCCATTCCTAGGTAGATACTCAACAGAAATGCCAACACATGTCCACCCAAGACCTGAGATGATGTTCGGCCACTCCTCATAACCCTACACTGGAAATTCCTCAAAAGCTATCTGGTCGACGGACATAAAGACATGAGCGCCGGCTGCCTGCATGGACCCTCAGGCCCACTGGCAAGGGCTTCCTTACCACGGCGAGATCCGTGTTGTCATCTGGCAGCAGAACGACCAGGCACATCTCCTTCCCCGCGTAGGGCAGCTCCAGGACCTGCATGGGCACCTCGTCCACATAGCTCATTCTAAATTTAGCTTGCTTAAACATCATCTGCACGGTCTTTTTCTCCTAATGAAAATAGGAAACTTAAATCAGACTACTGAAAAAAAGGAGCACAGCTTACCAAAATAAGGGAAATCTAATTTGCAGAACCCCTAGGTACGTATAACAGGATTATGATTTCTGTGCATTATGCTGATAGATGGAAGATCTTCTTTATTACATATTAGTATTGAATACAACACGCTATTGTCCCAGCAGGTCAAATATTACCAGGCGAGAGAGGATAAAATTGGCAAATAGAGAGAGAGAAACATAAAACCCTACGTTATTTTTGGAAGAAGCCGTGTTTTTCTCTTCTGGGAAGATGCATTAGAGGAGCACTCCCAGTGACCTCATAATTAAGAATTATTTATCCAAGTTAAGGGGAGGATTAACTAATATTCAGGTTTGGGGGTTGAAGGATGTGGTTAGAAAAGATGTAGAGGCCACAGAGAGTTATATTTTTATTCTGGAAAGTTGCTCACTTATATAATTGGCTTTATGGCTTTGGTTTTCTTGGAGAGGGACCTTGACAAGAGTTTCAGTGTCCACCTCTTCTAAAGCTCGCATCAAACGTATTCCAGACTTTCAAATCTGTGTGCAATGTGCTATCACCAAGTTGATGCACATCAAGTTTTCAGCTAATTGCTCCTGACAGCCAGACATTATCAGGCTCAAAAGGGAATACGGCCAAAAAAATTTCTTAAGTTAGGCTTTCAGTCTGAAGATCTGATGTCCAGCATGATGGCTGCAGTTAATAATACCGTAGGGAATGCTGGAAATTTGCTAAGAGAGTAGATTTCAGGCGCTCTCATCACAAAAATAATACGGTAACCATGTGAGGAAAGTGTATGTTACTTAGCTTGACTGTGGCACTTCTTTCACTATAATGCGTATATCAAAATCGTCTCACACACCGTAAACATATACGATTTTTCTTTTTAAGAAGGTCCAAAAAAATAACAAAGACAAAATTAGCCTGAACATCTGCTAACACTCTTTTTTTCTTGTGTTCGGAATTATATGGCTCTGACTTATAAGGCAACACACAGGCATAGTTCTCACTGATATTGCAAGAAGGTGTCTATGTAAATAGAGACGGTGATGGTACAATACAAACATAACTCCAAGGGTCAGAAGAAATTTTCTTTCAATCCAAATTAATATGACCCAAGACAGAAGAATCAGTCTGACAAAGGAAGCAAACAAACACAAAACTGTCAATATAAAAATGATTTCAGCTTTTCTCTTTCCCTGTCCAATAAAAGATACAAGGGGGCATGAAATTCATTCAGAAATATAGTATGAACTACATTATTTTTTTCCATTCAATCACAATCTTTCCCAGCGCAGTATTTTAAGTCGTAGTACACCTGAAAATGTATTTCCCTACCTGGTTGGTTTTAAAGGGCATTCCCCTTGTGAGCTTTCTGTCAAACTGCTCGTTCCACTTTCCTTTGAAATAGATGGCATTCACGAGAACCAGCTTCGTCAGTCGGTCAACTGTCCCAGGAGCCAGTATCTCTGAAATCTTACCTGCAAAGAATACGAGAGAACTTGATTGCTATTTGGGGGAGAGGGGAGGGGAATAAACATTGTTTCCCACAATCCTCTTGACATACGAAGCCTGGCTTGGTTGACAGCCAGGCTGGAATCCTGTCTTCCTGGCCACCTGAGGAACAGGGCGATGCATTGCAGTGCTGTGCACATACACAGGGTATTGTTCGTCCTTAAACAACAATCTTGAAGCAGGCAGGTCAACCATCGTTTTACCCTCACATTATAGATAGAGAAATTCAGGCCAGAGCATTTGCCTGACATTTGTGCCAAGGACCCATAGGTGGCAAGTGGCTGAGCTGAGAAAATAACCCAAGAGTCTTGAGTCTAACGGTAAGCTTCCCAGCCATGGCGCCATAATTTTTCAACCATGCCGCTACTAGCATGTAAAGCCAGATAATTCTTTGTGGTGGGGAGTGTCCTGTGCATTGTAGGATGTTAAGCCAGATAGCATTAACCCAACTGTAACAACCCAAGTATCTTCAGCCCTTGGCAGATGGTACCCAGGGGCTGATTCTGAGAATCACTGCTCTACGCCAACCTTCAAATCTCATTTAGGTGGGGAGAAGCTTCCAAAGGATGAAGGAATACAGACCTGAAAATGGGTGGAAGCAGTCTTCCTGAAGGCATGCATGGGGTAAAGGAATTAAGGGGTGCAATACAGGGGCCCAAACTGAGTTATCCAATGAGACCGGGGACAAAGTGAACCCCAATGCCCCCTCTGGCTCTGGTATTTGGGGGAAACATATTGATGGTCAATGTGACGAAGAGGAAGTGAGTGGTGTAGTGAGAGTAGTATATGGAGAACCTTCCAGCTTCCCCTCGTGACCCATTACTGCTGGATCAACTGGAGAGCAAGAGACCACTGCACATACAACGTAGGAAAATGTGAAACACTCTGCCCTTCCGACGGTCATTATTTCATTGGCTTTCAGTGTAATCACGGCTGCCGCCTCACATGCACTGGGCACACACCAGAAAGACTGAGCTCTGTACTCAGAGCTCTGCGGGCTCCGTGGGGACTGCACCTCCAGAGTCTGCAGTAAAGTGGGAAAAGGTCGCGCTCTGAAAGCAAACTCAGCCACAGCCACATCAGCCAGGGAGGGGAGGACTGCAGAAAAAACGAGCTATGCTCACTACCACAGGGAGATCACGTGAAACGTTGCCCTATCTCAGCTGCCACCTACACTGAATGTCACTCTACCCTCAGGGCAAGGCAAGGGTCTCCCCCTCCCCAGAAGGAAGGTTAACGGGGCCCCAAGGAGGAAGCAATTTTCAGAAATTTTCCAGCACAGTCCAGCGGGGAGAAGGTCTGAGATCCTTACACTAGGTTCACGTATTTTTTAGCAATCACCACTTCGTGATCTCATAAACCCAAGAAAACTATCAGAATTGCATTGCTGGCCTGAAAATCTGGCAAACACACACAAGAAGGTCACTGGTTGCGGGGCCCCCAGGGGGAGGGAGAGGCGGGGCAACACCACGGAGGCCACAACCCCGCCAATCTCGGCTCTCTTTCCTGCAAAATGCCAGGTGCACTGCGGTGAAAATCGCTCACCTTCGGTCTTTTCTGTCACCCAGTCGTTTATGTGTCTCCTGCATTCTTCGGTGTCCTCTGCGAAGGACAACTCCTCCAGTTGTGCCTGGTAGAACTTCTCGCAGGACTCCCTAAAGGCCTGCAAACACAGGACACCGCGTTCACCCTGTTCAGCAAAGTGCCCACGAGTGCGAACGCATTTTTTCCTCTTAGCATATTTCCAGCATAAATTCCTGCACGGGCCGTCCTGCATCTTAAGACTCGTTCACGCAGTTGACAAAAATGTGTGGACCACCGGCTCCGCGCCTCACCCTGTGCCAGCTGGCGGACATCAGGGGAAAGACAAGATATCGGACCTGAGGCGGCTCGCAGTCGGCTGGGAGAAACCACATCCACACACAGACGGTTACAAATGCTTCGAGAACACGGATGGCGGTAGGCATGCACAGAACCGCCATGAGAGTCCCAGTCGGACACTCCAGCTCCACACTGACTTCCTGTTTGATCATCTGTCTGTCTGCCAGGCACTCTAACTTTCTTTGGCTCGTTTTCGTATCACCAGCACCAACCACAATGTCTGAAATTTGTGAATGACTGGGAGGCTCCATGGTGGAACCAGATCATCCTGAAATCTTTGGGTCCTCCCGGACTGGAATAGTCTAGATGTCAGGTCTAGATGTCAGGTCTAGATCACCGTGGGGCTGTGGGGGTAGGGAGGTGGGGATTAGGGACAACAGTGCCAAGGGCTGAGCCTTGAAATGTAAGGTAAGGTCAGCTCAGGAAGAGCCTGTACCCAGTACATGAAAACCCAAAGATAACTCACCTCACAAAAACTTGGTTTCAGATATAATGTGCCTGCAATTGGCTCCCATCCTCCGCCCATCTCCTGTTCTCAAATATTTTAGCTTCTACAGAAGAAAGAAAACGTAGAGAGAAAGAGAAGCCAAGCAACTGAGGAAAGGGGAAGGCGGCTCCCTGTGTCCCCAGTATTCCCCAACGACAATACTCAAAGATCAGGCCAACATTCAACAATGAACACCAACTAGGAGATTCCTGGGATCATCAGTGCTTGTCCTAGAAGACCCAGAATTCTCTCCAATGATACTCAAGTCCAGAGCAGGCAACTTCCGTGGGGTAGCACCCAACAGCAGCCAGGGCAGGGAGGTATTTGAGTCTCACAGAAGAATCCGTGGAACTGCCAGCCAGTAAGATGGCCAGGTTTGCCTAGATCACTTCATTAATCTGCGGTAGCATCAATCTGCATGGTGCGCGGCATAATTTTTTGGACCTCACTTACCGCATTATGGCAGGCTTTTACTGGACTAAGGAACTTGGGAATTATATGCTTCAGAAAATAGGCACTACACGGATTTAAAAACCTGTTTTATGAACCAATTTTCATTTGAGAAAGACTACTCTGTCAGGAATGTGGAAGAACCCGGCAGGACTTGGAGAGTTCCATAGGGAAGAATTAAAATAATGGTGCAGAAGATACAGTGAGAGTCTGCACCCAGGCAGTGGTGGTGGTGATTCAGAAGAGGGGACAAATGTAAGAGGCCTTGAGAGACCAGGGGACAGCCTAACAACCAGAGGTGAGACTGGGGATAGCTGTGTAGGCACACAAGACAGTGTGGTCACTGAAGAGAGGAGTCAATGGGGAGAAGCAGGTCTGGATGCAGGAGGATGGACATACTGAGTTTGACATCCGGAAGGAATCTATCAAGAACAACTTTAAAATGGACATAGTTCAGAGGCAAACATAAAATTCAAAATTACAATTACAGAAGTACAATTCTGAGCACATTTATAAGGCAAGAGAATTATACTTTATCTCTGTTCTTTCATAGTTTCTATTTTATTTTCAATTTCTTTAACATCGATGTGCAAGTACCACTTACTGGAAAGAAGTCACACGTCTTCTCTCCAAACAGTCTGTTGGCAGTTTTGAGCACGTACTGAGTGCCAGATTTGTTCACCTCCGTGAGAAGTGCCTGGAAACTTTGGTGAACATCTCCACTTCCGTTCAAACAAAGAGCCTGGTAAGAGAAAACAAGGGCACAAACTTGTAACACTGCCGCCATCTTGGTCCCCCAAAGAGCAATCTCCACACAAACGCCTGCACTGAAAATCACAAAGGATCCTACCTTGAAAGGAGTTTGATTTAATCTCACACAGTCCTTTTTCACCTGGGCACTACTGACTTTTGGGGCCAGATACTTGGTTGCTGTTCTGTGTAAGGTATTTTGCAGCATTTCTGGCCTCTACCCACTAGATGTCAGTAGCACCTCTCATTTAGGACAACCAAACTGCCCAGACAGTGGTGAAGATCCGCTGGAAGGCAAAATCGGCCCTAGGTGTGACCCACTGCCCTGGTAGATTTCTCCACTTAGAAACGTGGGTGTGATGGGGACCTGGGGGGCTCAGTCAGTTAACCCTCCGACTTTGGCTCCGGTCATGATCTCAAGGTTCGTGAATTCGAACCCCACGTTGGACTCTATGCTGACAGCCCAGAGCCTGGAGCCTGCTTCGGATTCTGTGTCTCCCTCTCTCTCTGCACCTCCCCTGCTCACGCTCTGTCTCTCTCTCTCAAAAATAAACAAACATTAAAGAAGAAATTTTTTTAATAAAAAAAAATAAATAAGAAAGGCAGGTATGATAACTCAGGAGGGAATCAGAACAGAACAAATAGATAGCTGGAATGAATCCAGCACGACCCAGGGAATACAAGAATGAGCAGAAATCAACAGAAAATACTTCATCAGCAACTGCACAGAAGTTCTCCAGACCAGACTGTGACTTCCAAGTCAAGTCGTTCCTCTGTCTCCCAAGGGCCCGGGTCCAAAGCCCCCCTCCTCCAGTGAGCACTTCCAGAGGGCGCCCGCGCACCCCTGCTATTAATGGGAAAGCGGTGTGCATTGGCAATGTTCTGGGACACTCACAAGGTTGTCGAAGAAACGTAAGGTACAAAGAGGTTAAAGACTATTCCCCTCAAGTGTTTGCCACTACTTGGTTTGCAGCGCAGATCCCACAGAACCCAGTTCAGACCAATCAGATTCTATATTCCCTCTAAAAACTTCCGGAGGCAGACGTCCATGTTTGTGTTACATGTTTGTGTTACTTTCATCTTGCACTTGTGCACACACAATCATACACTTTTAGAAAGAACCCATGTAACAGAAAGTTGATTCACACGGCTACAATTCAATCTGATACAGAACATTAGAAAAAATTTAAAATATAACAAAGTTGAAATCCTCGGACTTCTTGTGGGACAGAATTGTAGCTTATCCTACTTATCAAAGTTTGCTGTAACATATTGATGCCTCTATCCAGTGCAAATGACATAATGACTTGATTTCTCCTGTAAACGCTAAGGGTAGACGGTGGGTCTTAAAAATAATTCCTATTTCTGCCCATGTCTGCTCTCTTTCCCTCACCACGGTGCCCCTCGCCACCGACCAGCCACACTGGTGGTGATCCGCTGTGGTGAGGTATGAAGAAAGCATCAGGAAGCAAAGAAGCAGCCCACCGCTCTTCCTCTGCGACAGGCAGGCATACCTGGGACATCTGGGTGGCAGTGTTTCCTTTGGCCCCCATGAAGACCATGGCCAGGGCAGACGAGATGCTCAGCGGGGAGCAGAACACATTTCGTGAGCTGTCCTCTTTACCCAACATTTTTAATAAGTTGATGGCAAAACTGCCATTGGCTTCACAGAGATCATCCATCAGGAAAGGTCTGCACCAAAAAAAAGCACAACAGGGAGGCACATCAGCCAAGCCCACTGTTAGGTCATCTAGTCACGAGTGCCCGTCAGAGGCCACTGGGTGTGGTCAGCAGAATATCCACGCCCCCACAGCCATCCACATGGAATCTCCCAGCCCTTCGGCATCTTCCATGGCATTAGGGACCTTGCAGATGTGATGGACTGAGCCAAGGATCGTGAGATGGGGGGATTTCCTGCATTATCCAGGGGGGCTCAGTGTAACTACAGGGCCTTTACAAGAGGAAGGCAGGAGGTGAGAGCCAGAGAAGGAGATGACACAACAGAAGCAAAGGCCAGAAAGGACACGAGGCCACGGAGCATGGAATGCAGGCAGCCTGTAGGAGCTGCAAGAGGCCAGGAAACAATTCTTCCCTAGAGCCTCCAGGAAAACATGAAGCTCTGCGGACCTATATTGATGTAATTTCTTATGCCTGTCTGTCTGTCTGTTTAGAGCGTGAAAGCACAAGCCAGGAGGGGCACAGAGAGGGAGAGAGACTCCCGAGTAGGCTCCACGCTGTCAGCAAAGAGCCCAACGCGGGCCCATCTCACCAACCCGTGAGATCATGACCTGAGCCGAAATCAGGACTCAGACACTTAACCGACTGAGTCACCCAGGCGCCCCTCTGTAGGCCTATTATGGACTTGTGACCTCTAGAGCTGTAAAATAATAAATTTTACTGTGTTCAGGCAGTAAATTTAGGGTAAGGCGTTACAGTATTAATAAGAAACTAATACCCTGGTTTATTCACAAAGCAGCCAATCGCAGGGCTGAAGGATGAATGCCACCCTCAGCAACAGGACCACTGCAGGGGCTCAGAGTCCCTTCGGGACCTGACGACTCCCTCCCTTCGTGTCACAAAGGCCAATGCATCTCAGTGCCAGGTTCTCAGGTTTTACGGGAATCTCTTAATCCCCACAACAATACATGAGGTCACCACAGTTGACCCACCCTAGAGACAGGGAGCCTGGGCGAGGACCATGAGCCTCTTCCAGATCCCACAGACGGTCATCAAGGAATCTGGGTCGGAACCTGCGATCTCAACCCAGAGCCTGAATTCATCATTACACAAACCCCTCACTGCTTGCAAGTTCTCCCTCAGTTTGGTCTCTCTATATAATCTATAAACAGTGTTCTGTTATAAATAAGTCTTGGTAGGAGCCTGGGGGGCTCAGTCAGTGAAGCCTTTGACTCTGGATTTCGGCTCAGGTCACGATCTCACAGTTTGTGAGTTCAAGCCCCGTGCAGGGCTTTGCGCTGACAGCATGGAGCCCTACTGGGATTCTCTCCCTCTCTCGCTGCCTCTCCCTCTCTCTCTCTCTCTCCATCAGAATACATTTTAAAAAATAAAAATAAATAAATCTTTGTAAATAAATACATTTCTGTCACCATGTTGTGTGAAATCAACTGGATGGATTTCTTTCTATTTTTTTTTTAACGTTTATTTATTTTTGAGAGACAGAGAGAGACAGAGTGTGAGCAGGGGAGGGGCAGAGAGAAAGACACAGAATCTGAAGAGGCTCCAGGCTCTGAGCCGTCAGCACAGAGCCTGATGCGGGGCTCGAACCCACAAACTGTGAGATCATGACCTGATCCGAAGTCGGATGCTTAACCAACTGAGCCACCCAGGTGCCCCCCTTTTTTTAAAATTTTTTTTAACGTTTATTTATTTTTGAGACAGAGAGAGACAGAGTGTGAGCAGGGGAGGGGCAGAGAGAGAAAGAGAGAGAGAGAAAGACACAGATCAACTGGATGGATTTCAACACATTTTAAAGGTGGGTTTAGGATGATCTGACCTAAAATAGGGAGACAGAAAACTGGGAAGACAGAAAATTCACTTTGAATCAGGAAGACTCCAAAAGACACACTATTTTCCATGGACCATATCTGGTTTGAAATTGGGGGGAGTGGCAAGCACCCAGCAACAGAGCCAATAAGCAGGGAAACAAAATATGAATGTAAATCTCAAGTCATTGGGTGAACACTCTGAGTCAGAGGCACCAAATCTGAGTCCAACCTGACCAAGCCAGCCTTGACCTTCATCTCAGCTTATTCCTTCCTGCCTTCCTGACCTCTCTCCCTTTCCTTAGAGCATTTACTTTAAACAATGTGTCACTGTAAATTGTTTCCCTGCTCTGTTGAGATAAAAATACAGTAAAACCTTGGATTGGGAGGAACTTGTTCTGCGAGTGTTCTGCAAGATGAGCAAACATTTCCAGTACATTTCAACTCGATAAATGAGTGATGTCTTGCAATTCGAGTAGTACGTGACGCTGAATGTCACATGATCACACTGAGCCAATGGTTCCCCTCTCTCTCTCTCTCTCTCTGCGGGATTGTGGGTGATCATCTCCCATGCTCAGGCAACGGCATTTGGCAGAAATCAGTGATTTTTCAGAACGTTGGGAGGTGCCCACAACAGGCACTAGTATATTTTTTGTCACTTCAAAGCACCCATGGACAGTCCTTTGCTTTTCCATACAAGCTTTAGGAATGCTTTCCTTCATTCTAGGTCAGGCTGCCTGCAGATACAGACCCGTTCCTCTGCTGCCTTATTGCCAGTTACGTTAAATACAGTATATGGCAAGAGTTTATTGAAAGTCATCCTACGCAATAACCCTCCTTTCTCTTGCTTTCCTCACACCAGCCATGTAGGTTTTCAAAGGTAAGTGCAGGTTAATTTGTTCATTTTTCTTTCTATTTTCTATTCTCTTTATGGTTTAATATTATATTACAGCATTATAATAATTTTTATATGAATATTTTTGGGTTGTGCAATGAATCATCTGACTTTCCGTTATTTCTCCTGAGGAAATTCACTTTGATATACAAATGCTTTGGATTACATGCATGTTTCCAGAATGAATTATGCTCACAAACCAAGGTTTTATTGTATTTTTTAAAAGCCTCTTTCCTGTTTTAAACCCAAGACAGTCAGTCTTTCTCAATCCCTAGAAGGCATTCCTTTAAAAATGGAATTATCAAGGGGCTCCTGGGTGGCTCAGTTGGTTAAGTGTCCGACTTCAGTTCAGATCATAATCTCACAGTTCATGAGTTCGAGCCCCATGTCAGGCACTGTGCTGACTGCTCAGAACCTGGAGCCTGCTTTGGATTCTGTGTCTCCCTCTTTGTCTGCCCTTCCCCTGTTCATTCTCTCTTCTCTCTCTCTCTCTCAAAAATAAATAAATATTTAACAAATGGAATTAGCAGGGTGCCTGGGTAGCTCAGTTGGTTAGGCATCCAACTCTTGATTTCAGCTCAGGTCATGATCTGACAATTTCGTGAGTTCCAACCCTGCATGAGGCTCTGTGCTGACAGTGCAGAGCCTGCTTGGGATTCCCTCTCTCTCTCTCTCTCTCTCTCAAAATAATTAAATAAATTAAAAAAAAAAGAAAGACATTTTTAAAACATCAACCAAGAGAATACAATAATAACACAGCTTGCACGGCAGTATGCTATACTTAACGGGTCATTAGAGGACAGAAGTGAAAGCTTCCTTCCTCTGGAAGCCTCTCCAGACCCTTCAGCTGCACAGTTTGAACCCCAGGGCTGCAGACTTGGGGAAACCGACGTGTCTGCAGCAGGCGAGTCCCACAACAGATCAGGGCCCAGCCTCCCTGCAGGCCACTCCCGGCCCCACATTCCCTCACCTCAAATATGAGGACTTTTCAGAAAATAAACAGCTAGAAGCCAAAGGGATAGGCGACCTTCACAGCACTGGGCCGCCAAAGAAGGTGGCACTGAAGAGCCCAAAGGAGGAGAGCCTTTGGTAAACAGGAATGTGGATGTGATCCTACCTGAGCATAAGTGTAGGCTGGTGAGTGTGCGTGTGTGTGCGTGCGTGTGTGTGGTCCGGCCTGAACAGGCAAAGGAGTGAACTGGGATATCACAGCAATCCCAACTTTATGTTTTAACTGCACTTAATGGCAAATGCCTGCTTCTGGTTTCTTCCACCTTTCCTCTTCCTTCACTTGCACGCCATCAGGTGCTGGTCACTAGCAGAGTATTCACCATCAGTGTCTGCCCCACGGCAATGACTCACTGGGTGCACACTCACCGCAAAAGCACCTCCGGGGCGGGTCCCAGGTCACAGCGGTGAAGAGGCAGGAGCTGGAACAGGAGAACCGAATGATTCTTTCCCCCCGCTGGCTCTCGGTGCCCCAACCTCAGGTGTCTATTAAGCCTTTGAGAGGGCTGGACTTCAACCAAAGTGGAACCTGCCCAATAAACATGAAAAGGACTGAATTTCAATACAACATGCAACGACACCTCTGGGTACCAGTGCCACCACGGAGTTCAGTGTTGTGTCACAAAAACACAACAATGTGGAAAGATTTCCAGGCTGTAACATAAGTCGGCATTAAGCTAGTTTTTCTTTGATGAACAGGGTCAGGGCAATTAAAGACTGTCCTCAAGGCTCACAGTAAGAGTAGCAGATTGGGCAGCAAGTACGAGGCGTCGCTCTCCCCCCCCCCCACCGCCCGGAGGGACCCTGAATGCCTGTGATCCCCTCGCTCCCTCCACCTCCCCACAGACACGTCCAAAAGTGGATTGAGCCAAACAGCATTTATGCAGAACTTTCCTTATGTGGTTTAGAGAGGAGAACGAGCAGTAGATGCCATAATTCCTGACTGGGAGCTCCCACCCTAGACACACACACACACACACACACACACACACACACACACACAGAAACGTGTGGTCTCAAGCCAACTGTGTGCTCTGAAACCGGATATTTTACAAAGTGCTAAGGAAGCCCACGGAGAAGTGGAATGAATTCTCTTTAGAAGCTCAGGAGAAGGCGCGGAGTAGCTGGCTCTAAGGGGCTGGGCAGGGGTCTCTGTGAGGCCGTGACAGGGGAGGTGACTGCTGAGGCCGCAGCCGGGGGTGGGGCTGGCTGGGGGAAAGACGGCAGCAGGTGCACGGTTCGTGCACGTGGGGCCCAGGGAGGGGGGTCTTGGGTGACAGGCAAGGTGTGCTGAGACAAGAAGTTTGCACTGGAAAAGCCAGGTATGGTATTTAAACGAATGTCGTACAGGCGTGCCCTGGGTTTTAGGAAACTGCAGTGGCCCGCCGCTGAGCCTGGGGAAGCCGCCCACCCACCCCGGCCACAGACCAGTCGCTGCCAACCACCGAGGAAACGCGAGCCCCAGAGAGCGGAAGGTGGCATTGCCGGGCTGGGTGACTCATCATACGAGGGACAGGGAGCAGGAAGGGTCAGGGCCTACGCCCAGGCTGGTTAGAAACAAGAGCACAGGCCCCATGTGGAGTTGCTTATGCTCAGCCCCAGATCCAGAGACTTAACCTAATTACATTCTGGCTCTCCCAGAATCGGAATCTTAAACCAGTCAGTCGGGAGCTGCCTGACCAGCTCCAGCGAGGTCATCGACCTGACAGACCCCTGCCATCCCCTAGGGGAAAGGGGCTTTTGCGATATGTCTTCCCCGTGTAACTTCCTCGTTCCCAATCCCTTCTGCTTATAAATCTTTGCTTTTGCACAGCTCCTCAGAGCTCCTTTCCGCCTGCTAGATTGGATGCTGCCCCATCCAAATTAATCTTGCTCAAATACACTTTTTTTTTTTAGAAAATGCTTATTTACTTATTTTGAGAGAGAGAGAGAGAGAGAGAGAGGGTGCACGCACATAATGGAGCAGGGGAGGGGCAGAGAGAGAGGGAGAGAGAATCCCAAGCATGTCCCACAATGTCAGCGTAGAGCCGGACACGGGGCTTGAACACACGACACGAGATCACGACTTGAACCGAAATCAAGAGTGGGACCTTCAACCGTCTGAGCCACCCAGGCACCCCTAAACGTAACTTTTTAATACGTCTCAGTTTATCTTTTAACAGACTTGCAGCTAATTTACGCTTAGGGTGAACCACGAACCATCGGAAATTTGTATGAGGAGCCAGATGGAATGAAAAAGGCGATCCATCCCGAGTCGGATGTGTGGAACGCACCATACTGAAGACGGGCACACGTCCCAGAGCGAGAGATTGGAGCCATCAGCGCTCAGACCGCCCAAGATTCTAGGCGAATGGGAAGAAATTACTTAGAACATACAGAGAAGGCATAGGAGAAGAAACTCACCCAGTTTTTAAGAATTGCCAGCGTTTGCAGGTAGAAAAAGGAGTCAGACAGGAGGACGACAACAGTCAGGGATGCCCTGGGAGACCTGGGAGGGTGTGACTGGGGGGCCCAGGGAAACAGGACAGGAAGGCAGCACAGGGGGAGGGAGGCAAGGAGTGGGAACGGCAGCTGGGGAGCACCTGGGAAGTGGGGAGTCCATTAAATTAAGTACTGTGGCTGCAGATGAGGTGGAAACAGGCAAGGAAGCATTTTCTCAAGTTGAGGAAAAGCAGCCAAAGAACAGATGAAAGATGTGAAAGGGGGCGCCTGGGTGGTTCAGTTGGCTGAGCCTCAGACTTCAGCTCAGGTCATGATCTCACAGGTCCCTGGGTTCCAGACTCGCAGTTGGGCTCTGTGCTGACAGCTGGGGTCCTGGAGCCTACTGGAACTGTGTCTCCCCCTGTCTCCTCTGCCTCTCTCTCTCTCTCAAAAATAAATAAACATTTAAAAATTTTTTAATAGAAAAAGAAAGATGTGGAAGAAAGAAAGACAAAGAATATGGAAGAAAAACAGATAACAAGAAAGACAAAGACTACGGCAGAAAACCAGAAAACAAGAAGGAAGGAGGGAAGCCCGGCAGGAGCGAGGAGGCAGAGAGGAGGCGGGAGGGACCGCGGAGCCCGCAGGCATTCCCCCGGGAGGTGGCGCTGACCCAGCACCTCCCCGGAGCTGGCCCCAGGCTCCATGAAACTCCAGGCCCGGCTGCCCCGGGCGCCCGGGTGTCCCTGCTGCACCCCTGCGGCGGTTCCCACGCACCCTCGCAGGGGCTCCCGCCCCGCCTTCTCCCGCAACAGCACCCCAGGCTTGGGGCACCGGCCTCCCCCTCCTGCTGGCAAATCGCGGCGCGGTGGCGTCAGCCGGCCCGGAGTCACTCCCACCCCGGGGACCCCCTCCTACCCCGGGCGCGTCTGCGCGCCGCGCTCCCGCGCTGGTGCCACCGCCCGCCTCGCCGACGCTCACCTTAGCGCCCCACGCGGCGACCCCGCGGCCGTCCGGTGCGATCGGGCCGCGCCGGCAGCGCCCCCTCCCCCGTCCTCTCCTCCCCCTTCTCCTGCCCGCCCGCCTCCCTCCCTCCCCGCCCGGGTCCCGCGCCGCCGCGCTCCAGTCGGGGGACCCCCGCCGGGGGGGGCGGGGGGGGGGACCGGGGCCCCGCGCGCGCCTCCCAGCCCCGGTACCTGGGCCGTTCCTGCTCCTGCTGCGGCTGCTCCTCTGGCCGGCTGCGCGCTTCCCGGCCGCTGAGATCTCGGGCGAGGCTTCCGGCGGGTGACTCAGAGCCGACCCGGATTGCAGGGCTCCGCGTGTTGTCCGCGGGAGGAGCCCCAGCCTCCCCCGCGGTCCTCGGGCCCGGGCCGGAGCGCACTTGGCCTCGCGGGGGAGGCTGGCGCCGAGGCTGGTGAAGGTGTTTGCAGAACGCGTCCTCGATTGAGGCTCGGTTCGTTCTCCTGGGTTGGTTGGCGCAGTATTCGTGGTGTGTGTGTGTGTGTGTGTGTGTGTGTGTGTGTGTGTGTTCGCGCGCGCGCCCAAGAGCAGTTTCAAATTTGGGACGTCGCCTTGGAAATTGACTAAAAGCAAGACCAGAGGTTAAAGGTTCTTAAAGCCGGTGGTTTCCAAACCTTTTCGGTAGGACACCCATCAAGAGAGTTTTTGAGCGTGCGTCTCTGCTATCCATATGAAGTCATATGTGCCAATGTGCTAAATAGTAACATAAACGCTATAGAACATAAAAATTTCAAAAACTAAAAAAAGAAATTTTAGAATCTGAAGCAGGCTCTAGGCTCTGAGCTGTCAGCACAGAGTCCCAGGGATTGTGAGATCATGACCTGAGCTGAAACCCAGTGCTTAACCTACTAAGCACCCCAAGTTTAGTTTATTTCTAAATTGGGGTTGATAGCTGTCATAAGGAAATGCTTCTCAGGAAATGGGTTGATTAAAATAGATCAGGTCATCATTGTTTGTATTGACTAAACCTTGACACTTGGTTTTCATTCACATACTAACTGTGCAGATTCCTGGTTGAAGTCTAAATGTTAAAAATCTGTTTATCCTCTTGAAAATCGTTTGCTTTTGCAAACCAAAATTTTGCAACATTATACTTTCAATATGTGAACAGGTAGAAGCCCATCAAATCTTTTCTTTTGGGAAGATTTTTACGAAGTTCACAAATTATATTTGCAAGTTTTTTTAAGTGCCCATATTTGAAAGTTTTAACATTATTTTAGTAATAAAATCAGGTATCAATGGAAAAACATCCCAATAGATGTTCTCAAAATGATCACTCAAAAGCAGTTGATTTCACATTCATAGATAAAACATGCCTTTACCTAAAGGCAGCTGTCAATCAGCAGTGTTTTTTAAAAAAAATACTTCCTAGATGTTTTACTAGTAACAGCCACTTATCACAGAAAAAGTCAGCACATTTGGAACACTAGACTTTTTTTAAAAAATGCAAATAATTAATTAACCTCACACCAATGCCGTGTGTTGTGGAGAGCCCTGAAGTTTAAATAAGAGGTGAATCCAAAGGCCCAATTGGTCAGAAAGTCTGTAAATGCAGAGAAAAATCCAGGTAGGTAAGTAGGTGAGCTCCGTGGGGAGCAGTACCTGTCTGCTCTGATATCTTTTATAAATATTTACAAAACTGAGATTTTACTGTGGTAGGGTCCCCTCCCTAAGGAAAGAAATCTCAAGGCCGCTTGAAAACACCCCTCACGACCTTGTAACATGAGACCACTTAATCAGACCGCCCCCCCCACTCCCATGGGGGACTCCCGTGGGGGACTCCCGTGGGGGACTCAGTTCTTTGGGTATGAAACCAACTGAGCCTGGGTGCCCGCAGGAATATGCCAGCAGGAATATGCCTGCAGGAATAAAGTCGCTTCCTGGAAAGAAAAGCCTCGGGGTCACGACCCTCGACCCTCCCTCCGTGCAGAATCCTGCTACATTGTCAGTGAGGATTGTAACACATTCACAATGAGTCATCACAAAAGGTCAATACGTTTGACAAAAAGTATTTGATTTCCACGTCAAAAAGATGCCATAAAACTAAAAGGTGAATAAGAGGATAAGAAAATATTTTAAAAACTCTTTAAATGTCACTTAAATAGCTCAAGAGAAAAGCTGATTTTAAAAAAAAAGACAACAGACCCTAGTAGAAATCATGTGCCAAGGACATCAGCAAATTTGTGGCAAAGAAAAACAGTGGCTCTTTTATACCTGGAACTAATGTAACATAGTTTGCCAACTACACTCAAATTAAATTAAAAAGGAAATAAAAAGAAAGCAATGGCTAATCATACAAAAAAGGGCTAACCTCGAAGAAAATAATAAATAATTTTTGAGTTCATACTATGTGCTAGACCCTATACTAGAGCTTTTCTCGCAAGACTTCATTTAATCTGGACAACTCTGGGAGGTCAGTGCCATGAACGTCTGAGCAAAGCATCGAGCCTTAGCTCTTTAAGTTTCTGGTCCCTGAAGTCACACGGCTCCAAGCAACCAAGGTTTCCACCTGGTTTCCAGGTCTGTGTGACTCTGGAGTTCACTGTTTCAATCAACTGCTACATGATGGCCTTCCAAAAAGAAAGAAGTAGGGGAGAGCAGATGAAGGTTGCCTTTTTAAAACATAAAAATTTGCAAGTATAATAACCATACACTTCCAATGCTGGTAAGATAAGATGGGCGTGACTTTTTATTTAAAAAAAAGTTTATTTATTATGAGAGGGAGAGAGAGAGAGAGAAGGAGCACGTGTGAGGGAGAGGCCAAGAGAGACGGAGAGAGAGAATCCCAAGCAGGCTCCCCATGGTCAGCACAGAGCCCGAAGCAGGGCTCGATCTCACGAACCGTGAGATCATGACCTGAGCCAAAATCAAGAGTCAGATGGGTAACCAACTGAGCCACCCAGGCATCCCATATGTGCATGACTTCTTAGTCTCCATCAGCAATGCTGTGAATTGGATACCAGTTACTGATTTAGAATTTAGAATTGAATTTTTAAAAAAGAAAGAAAAGAAAAGAAGGATGGGTGAAATAAGAAAGAAGAAATTGCCATGAAAACATTTATACCTTCTGAATCAAAACTGGCATTTCAAGGAATTTCACTGAAAGTAAAACTCACAGATATGGAGTAGAATATTGTGCAGAATGATGACCACTTCATCTTTGACTTTTCACGCACAGAAAACCTCCAAATGCCCAACAGAGAACAGATTAGATTCTATCACATCCATGGTAGGATACTACCGTATCTTGTAGAAAAAAACAGTATTGCCACGGGAGTGATATTAAGTGTAAATTAGGAATACGGTTACATGTGAGCATAATTCTATAGACAGACTAGAAAGAAAGAAATTCTGTACATCACCTGTTTCTGGGCAATGGGGAAATTTTATGTTATTTATGTTTATCTTAGGGTTTCTTAATTTTTTTTACGGATTAATGTGCATACACTTAGCTGAAAAAGCACAGTGCTGAAGGAGATATTTGTAAAGACAATAAGTTCCTAGCCACCCCTCCCAACTCCCCAGAAGCAGTCACTCTCAAGTTGTTTGTTCTTTCTCCTGGTATCTGCCTCCATAATTCCAAATAATATGGATATATGACCATTTTTATCTAACAATTTTAGATATCTGTTGCCTTCCTAATTTAGGGGGTGAGGATTCAATCCTCTTACACCACTCACACTATCTCACTTTCCCTGTTTACTTTATCACAACTAAATAGTATTCATCGCTAAGTTAAACAGTGTCCTATGAATGCATTCCTTTTTCGTATAACACCATTTTTCCTTATTTTCATATTGCCTTCTTCCCCATTTCTTTAGTTTTCTAGGTTTTCTAGTTTTCTAGTTTTCTACGGCAAATGTGCCCCTCCTAAATGTTCTACAGATCAGGCAAAACTTGTGGATGTTTTCTCACATGCTCACTCCCATTTGGGAAACTCATGAACTCCAGTTTTCCTCTCCTGGTCTGCTACCCTGCTGGTGAGGAAGTTGTTCCTTAAAGTTTGTGGGATTTTCATTGGCAAGGTGTAATTTCAGAAGCAGGGAACAACTTTCCCTACCTTTATACCTAATTTAACGGGCGACATATTTTTTGTCGATGGAGTAAAAAAAATTTTTTTCTCAAACATTAAGGCATACTACCTACACAGGAAATAAATAATTTTTTCTTAATGTTTAAGGATTGATTACATAATCTGTCAGATTTTTTTAAAACACCTTTAAAAATAAACTTACAAAGTTTCACAAACACACTTTTTAAAAATATTTATTTATTTTGAGAAAGAGACAGAGAGCAGGGAGGGGCACAGAGAGAGGGAAAGAGAGAATCCCAAGCAGCCTCCATACTCAGCATGGAGCCCCATGAGGAGTCAATCTTATGACTTCGAGATCAGGACCTGAGCCAATATCAAGAGTTGGACACTTAACCTACTGAGCCACCCAGCACCCCACAAACACACTTTTACAAACATTTGAACTTCCGTAAATCTAATCAATCAGGACTTACAAATCTAGCGAACTAGACTTTTCCAAGATTCAAACATGTTTAAAAAACACACAAAATGGGGGCGCCTGCGTGGCTCAGTCGGTTACGCGACCGACTCTGGCTCAGGTCATGATCTCACGGTTTGTGAGTTCGAGCCCTGCGTCGGGCTCACTGCTGTTAACACAGAGCCTGCTTCGGATTCTCTGGCCACCCCTCTCTCTACACCCCCCCCTCCAACTCTCACCTGCTCTCTCTCTCAAAAATAAACATTTAAAAAATTAAGTAAATTTTAAAAAATACACAAAATAGTACAGTGATTGCAAAACTTATCCTACTAATCTCGTGGTCACTCATCTGAAGTTTCTAGTATCATCCTTTTTTCCTTGTTGTTTGTTTGAAAAACATTGTGTTCAATAGTCTCTGATTGTCAGTCTCTGAGAGTGTTATGATGGTCTCCCTTTATGATGTTTAAGGACTTTCAATTTACTAGAACACAGACACAAAGGCTTTGTTTTGCTGCTACTTATCCATCTCACATGATGGATAGAGGCACAATGTTTCATAGACATATGATAAAATGTCATATATATTACAAATTCCTGTCTTTGAAGCTATGGCTTTTTTTTTTTTTTAATCCTATAATACTGAACCAGGATTTTATATCAGAAAACACATTTTCTTATACTAATGTACAGAGCTGTTCATGACAGCTCTAGTCTTTCATTTTATTAGATGAATATAAGAAAGAAACCTGGAGTATATAATCACTCTCTAAAATGAAAATAACAGCTAATAGACTGTCCACAAACAGTTGTGTGAACGGCTTTTGACGACATTGGAAAAACACGGCCAATTTTATGAAGATTTAGTGTGACTAAGAACATCTTCTTATAACTTACAATACATATTATATCAATTAGAAATTTGTTCTGCTTCATAAAAATGTTAAAAGCAGGGATGTTAGCATGACGACACTTTTACACATGATAATTATTCTTCATGAAATGTTTATTTTTGAACACTTTTCCATTCACAGAAAGTAGCAAAGATAATACAGGGAATTCTGTATACTACTAACACATTTTCCCCAGGCCTAACACCTAACATTATCATTATACATTTGTTCAAACTAAGACGGCAATTAATTGTTAATAACTAATCTCCATATTTCATTTGGATTTCACTGGCTTTTCCATTAATGTCAACATAAGTATTTTTTTCTTAAACACTCTGCAGAAAGGGTGGGAGCTTCATTTTACAGCGGTAGTTTCTGAACTATCAAAATTACACTCCTGAGAAAATTCTGGCTTATCCATATATCACCTTTGTGAAGATTTTTCTTCACTCAATGAGGCATGTGAACCATAAGTGACACTGATAATACAGTGACCAAGGAGTTCCGAAATGGTAAGACGCTCAATTGAATAACATAGCACTTCTGAAATGTAAATAAAAGTCACATCAAGACAAAATGTTAAGTGGTAAAAATGGCTGTATAGGTATGAAAAAAATCACTAGAATGCATTATTTCAAGGCTTATCGGCTAACATTTGACTGTGAAAAAGATATGAGCTATAAGCTGATTTTTATTATAATTGTGTTTTTTCCTCTTTTGGTGCACTTTCCACACTGTAAAATGGTCTCATTTGGTGAGAGAGATACATGGTTTAGGGGGAGCAGAATCTCCCGTAAAAGAGAATGCTATTGGTTCTGTTGTGCCTGATGAAGAAGAGGAATGGGTGATTCGCATTAAATTCAATGGAGGGGAGTCTGCTTCGAAAACTCACCTCACTCCCGGTGCCGGCTGAAGCCTCTGTACCTTGTTCATTTATTTCTACAAAAGACTTGTGGAAAACATTGGACAGAAATAAGTTTCTGTCCATAGACATTCCTGAGAAATCAGCTTTGCCCTGGTTAAAGGCGTCGCTCATGCCCATACTGCTCAGGGTCGACTTGAGGTCATAGGTCTCTTGGAGCATGAACTTGGGGAGATACAGCTGCACTTCACACAGCTCCATCATGTCTGCGCTGGTCCACCCACTCAGCTTCTCATAGGTGATGGCCTTTTCCAGCTGCGGGTGTGGAACAAGAAGGAGAGAGTCAAAGTAGAGGGAGGAATATTGGTTGGGCGAGGCCTCGGGATAGAACATAGATGAATTACCATCACTCCCGTTACCCCGGGTAGCAGAGCACACACTTTCGAAAATTATTTCTGTAATGAAATGCTTCACACTGTTGACCTACAGAATCTTTGTTTTGCAACTTAGTAGTTCTCAGGATACAGGGGAACTAGACTTTGATTCAAAATGGCAGTACTTTTGCATCACCTGGGTGGCTTAGTAGGTTAAGCATCCGTCTCCTGATTTAGGCTCAGGTCATGATCTCACAGTTCGTGAGCTTGAGCCCCACATCAGGTTCAGTACTGACAGCATGGATCCTGCTTGGGATTCTCTCTCTGTCTCTGTCTCTCTCTCTCTCTCTCTCTCTCTCTCAAAATAAATAAATAAACATTTAAAACAATGGCAGCACTTCTATAACAGTAATGCAAGACATCAACTACACATGGAAATGCAGTAGAAATATTCATTTAGATTCTGTCTACGCAAAAGCATAACCTTTGGAAGAAATTGTGTGCCAGGGTACAAAAAAAAAAACCATATTTGTTACATTAACATGGGAGACAGTTCTTTGAAAACAAAATCTGAGATGAGATAAAATGTCACAACAATATGAAATTAGTCACTATAAGCTATGCAAAAAAGAAGTGAAGGAAAAGTAAAGAAAGGAAACTCTCCAAATCTTAAGAGTGATGCCTTTTTTAGCGTAGTTTTGAGAGTGTTTATCTCCTCTTTATATTAAAAAATTTTTAAATGATAAATACATATACCTCCATATGCATAAGGATATATCTAAAAAATGTGCTTTTTAAAAAAATGTTAAGTGTATTTATTTATTTATTTAGAGAGACAGAACACAAGCAGAGGAGGAGCAGAGAGAGGGACAGAGAGAATCCCAAGCAGGCTCTACCCTGCCAGCGCAGAGCCCAGTTCAGGGCTTGAGTTCACAAACTGTGAGAACGTGACCTGAGCCGAGATCAGGAGTTGGATGTTTAACCGACTGCACCACATTTTTAAAAAATAGCATGTTTGTTTCAAAACCCTTGCTTTTGCTGCTCTGAGAGTTTTCTACACCCAAGCATTGCTGTCAATTACATACTTGTAGATGGTGTACATTGTTAATCTGACACCATATTCAGCTCAGGAACCTGCACTCTTAGGAGGAAAGGCTTATCTTACAAGCGTGTGACCCTAATGGCTTAGTGTCCACACTTGGTCTTATTTTTACCATCCTCTCTGGCTTCACAAATCTTATGATACAATTTGGAAATCTTTTCTACCTTCTCACAGGACTGTGGAAACGTTTAAGTATAAAGGATCTGGCACACATGAGAAGTTACGCACTGTGCAAAGAAAGCCAGGCCACTCATTGCATGAGAGACTGACGTTCAATTTAAATTTACAAATGGCTCAGAAACATGGTCTGACCAAAGTTCTGTCCACCATAACAGAAATTTGGCTGATAAACAACTTAAATAATGCTTGAAGGTGGTCTGATACAGACTATTTCTCCTGAAGACTATTTACATGATTAAAAAAAATTTTTTTAAGTCTTGGCAGTCAGTATCTTGTTTAAAAATGTATATCCAAAGCTAGATTGATGCAAGGGTTAGCCTCCAATTAGGTGGGCTTTACAAGAGGGAGAAGAAAGACCCAGACTGATTGAAAGATGGATCAATGCACACAGCTTTGTGACAGGCACTCTGTTGCTCGTGTGGCTGTTTGTTTAGCTACCCAATGCTAGAGCCTGTAGATTCCTAGCCTTTCTGAGGATAGTAATACCAAACTGACAGACTTTTAGAAAGCTTAAATGACACTGTGAAGGTGAAGTCCCTAGGGCTCCGATGTGTTGGTTGCCTTCCTCTACAGGAATCAAAGAACAAGGAGATTATGTCTTATATTTACCCCCAGAGCAGTGAACACTGAAACCACCTTCACATCAGACAGACTGTACCTGATCCAGTCCTTCGATATCTTCTGGCAGCAGGATGAGCAGGCTAAGGTCACGGCTGTTATAGTAGAGTTGGAGGCCCGTGGCCTGTGGCTCTTCAATGTGAAAAGCTTGGAGTTTTGTTTTCATGGACATCATTTGCACTGGTTTGCTTATACTCTATGGGAAGTAAGTAGCAAAGATTGGTGTTCCACCAAATCTTTAAATTATTTTTATCATAGTTGGTGCCCGGTAGTCTGAGATACTGGTAAAACGTGATTCTCTGCAAAATGCTGAATAAAGTTATTCAGACCTTGCTTTCTGGAAATATGTGTCCCAGTGGAAACCATTATCCATAAGTGATGTGGAAGTTTCTTTTATAACACTATTGTGGCAACCTCTGTAAATCATAGCAAGATAGATCTTACTGAACACCTAAAAAACTATATAATCTTATGTAAACTATGTAAATGTCAACGATTCAGAAACTGAATAAGGTGTATTTCACATGCAAGCCATTTGAGAAAGTAGTTTAGTGTCATAAACACTGCAATTTACTAAGGGAATAAAAAGATAATAGACTAGGAGGAAATATTTGCAAAACACATATCTGATAAAGAGCTGGTATCAAAACATACAAAGAACTCTTATAAAGTCAATGATAAAACAACCCAATTTTACAATATAGGCAAAAGATATGAACAGATACCTCACCAAAGGAAGACACATAGTATTTGAAAAGATGCTCAACCATATGTCATTAGGTAATTGCAAATTAGAACGAGACACCACTACAGACCTTTTAGGATGGCTAAAAGTCCAAAACACTGATAATATCAACTGCTGGCAAGAATGTGGAGCAACATGAAATGTCTTTCTCTATCAGTGGGAATGCAAAGAGCAAACCCCTTCAGAAGACAGTTCTTTTGGTAGGTTCTTACAAAACTAAATGTAGTATTACTGTATGATCCAGGTGTGCTAATATGAGTGAAAAACTTATATCCACAAAGTCTTGTGCACAAATATTTATAGCAGCTTTATTTATAATTGCCAAAAACTTAAAGCAACCAAGATGTCCCTCAGAGGGCGAATGGCTAAGCAAACTGCAATACCTCCAGTCAGTGGAATACCATTCAACAATAAAGTGAAATGATCTATCAAGCCGTGGAAAGACAGGGAGAAAACTTAAATACATATCGCTTAGTGGAAGAAGCCAGTCTGAAAAGGCTACATACTATACAATTCCAACGATATGACACTCCAGAAAAAGTAAACCTGTAGAGACAGTAAGAAGATCAGTGGTTGCCAGGTATTTAGGAGGAGGGATGAGTAGGTGGAGTACAGGGCATTTTTAGGGCAGTTAAACTATTCCATATGATACTATAATGACAGATCCATGACAAAAAGCATTAGTCAAAACCCATGGAACTGTACAAGACCGAGTGAACCCTAAATGTAAACTATGGACTTCAGTTAATGAAAAGGTATCAATATTGGCTCATTAATTGTGACAAATGCACCACACTAAGGCAAAATGCTAATAATAAGAGAAATTATGTGAGTGGGGGGGGTGTAAGGGAACACTACTTTGCTCTCAATTTTGCTATAAACCTAAAAATGCTCTTGAAAGTGTCCATTTTTAGTAAAGACAATGGTAAAAAAAACAAAACAAAACCCTGCAATTCAGATATTGGGAAATATGTCATTTATCCATTCTATATGGAGCTAAATGGCAATCACAAAGCCCCACCCTTCTGCTAATGTAGTGGCCATATGACCAGAGCTGTTCGTTCAGGATACTACATGATACGGTGATTGTTTCGGGGATGAGCACATGAATGGCACAAAATAGAGTCTTCCTTGGGAGCCTTCTGTTAGAGCTAGCAGCAGACTTTATCTACCAGGGTTTCGAAGCTAGAAGACTGACAAAGGGGCAACCATATTCCCAGGTCGTGTGGATAAATTGTATCTTCAGTATTAGATTCCCTGGAGCTCTCAATTCCTCTCAGTTACACGAACTAATGCTAATACAATTCCCATTTCCCCGGAGCTAGTTTGGAATGCTATTTTTATCACTTGCAACTGAAAATTCCTTGTGGATATACTAAGCCAGGTAACTATCCAGCTCATTTCTGGCTAGTCTATTTGATTACATGTTCAGTCCCTTCCCCATCTTTATCCCACTGATTATGTAAGAACCATCTATTGTACACATCCACGTGATTGCTGCAGTAGGTCCCTGGCAACACTGTTTATGTGAGATGAGCCACTCCAGGACCAAACAGCTCCAAACAAATGTTGGATAATCAATTCCTTTCCTGGGAATTTAAAATGAGATCTATCAGAACGGTCTCTAAAACAGAGACAGTGTTGTGAGTAGACAGATTGTGCCATTGTGGATGGGGAAGAAGAGAAAGTTAGACTTTAGCATGGTGTAAGAATGATGGGAGAAACAGAGTTGAAAAGGTAGAGGCTGAGTCTTGTTTCCACTCAAGTTCCAAGGCCCAGCCACATCCCAGCCCTTGGATTCTATGAGATCTATCTGTCACCTTATATTAGTCTCCCTTTTTGTTGCCATCGGTTCCTATCACAAAAATAAGCATGATGCATCCTAACGCTAGGAGAAAACTCAATGAAAGAGATGAGATTTTAAATTTGTGTTTCTTTTACTTTTGGAAGTGTAAGAGTTTGGTAGAAGAGAGTATTTCTCTGGTAGAACAAGAACAGAACTTATAGTGAAGAGTTGGGGTTACAGTTCTGGTAGGTTTCTGACTTAACATGACTCCAGTCATGTGACTCCAGCCACTTAGCCACCTGGGAAATAAATATAATAACTACCTTATGTACTCTATCATAGCCGTAGCAAGGACTGAGTGATAAATCTGTGAATAGTCTATTTTAAGAGAAAAAAAAAAAACAATGAAAGGGGAAATCCCAAGTGTGATGGATTTGGGAGCTTTTAGTTCAGCCATCCCTGTCCTGGTAAGAAGCAGAGTTATAGGAACACATATTCAGAAAGAAGAGTGAATTTACACTAGAATCTCCTTCACAATGTCGTGTAAAAGCTCATGCTGATTATTAAGAGATTTCTACCTTGTTTATTCTGAAAGGCTTTTCTGTAGTATTTTGGACTAAGAATTGATGTTCCCAGATTCCTTTAAAGTAAAGGGCGTTCACCAGAACCATTCTGGTTGCAGAATTCACAGCATCATCAGGTAGGAGATTCACAATTTTTCCTAAAAGAGCAAGAGGACAGATTATAAATAGTATCATTGCATCCTGGCAATATGCCACACTTATAAAAATAATAATTATGGGATACTGTTAAGTGATAATATCTCATATCCACCAATGATCGAAACTGGGATGTTAGCACTGATATAATATTACTAACAGAGCCTATTTAAATTTCATCTATTTTTCGAAGAAAGTCCTTCTTCTGGACCAAAAATCAATCCAAGATCTCAAGTTGTGTTTAAGTGTCATTTCATCTTAATCCCTTTGAATCTGGGACAGTTCTCATTCATTCTTTGTCTTTCATGACTTGAACATTTTTGAAAAAAGTTTGGTAGCATGTCCCTCAATTCTAGTTCAGATTTGTCTGATGTTTCGTCAATTGTTTCCACCGAGAAAGATACGTTAGTTCCTAACAGCCAATGCCTGTAAATGCAATCTTATTTGGAAACAGGGTCTTGACAGATCAAATCAAGTTAAAATGAGGTCATACCGGATTAGGATAGCTCCAATCCAATGACGGACATCCTCACAAGAGGAGGAAAATTTGGACATAGACACAAAGAAAGGACAAGGCTTTGTGAAAACACAGACACGGGACAGACATAAAGAAAAAATTATGTGCCAACAGAGGCAGAAATTGGAGTGAAGTGTCCATAAACCAAGAAACTTTCAAGGATTGCCAGCAACCACCAGAAGCTAGGAGAGAGACATGGAACAATGCCTTCCCTACTCATTTAGAGGAAGCATGACCCTGCTAACACCTTGATTTCGGACTTGCAGCCTCCAGAGTTACGGGAGAACACCCTTCTATTGTTTGAAATGAACCAGTGTGTCGTAATTTGTTATGGCAGCCCTGGGAAACCATCACAACCACGGAAGTGATGTTGTGTCTTTCTCAATGAATCATACCAGGAAATATATGATGTTCATATGTCCCATTAGTAGTGATATTAACCTTGATGATTTGATGTCTACAGGTTTCTCAGTGTAAAATTATGACGTCTTCCCTTTGTAATTAATAAGTATCATGTGGGGACATACTTTGAGACCATACAAATTTCCTGTATTCACCAAACTTTTGCTCACTGATTTTAGCATTTATTGATGATCTTGACTGAAACAATTATTACTGCAGTTTTTGCCAAATGGTGATTTTCAATTTCCACTATTCCTTCTACATTTATTAATTGGAATTCTACTACGAGGAAGAACTTTCCCATCTCCTTCTTTTACTTAGGTATTCAATAATTTATATCCCTATAGACGCATGCATATTTGTTTTACTCTGTGTCTTATAATTTATTACTATCATTATTTATTTTGTTTCTCAAACTCTCCCAGATTTGGCTATTGGGAACTTCCTCAGCTTGGCTCCTATGTCCATTTGACATGTTCCCAAATATTTTGAGCACTTCCCTACATTCTGGTACCACAGTATATCCTACGGTTTGTCTGGTGCTTTCTAGGAACCCTGGTTACTTTTTTGAAAGGATGGCTTTTAGAAATCAAGATGTGAATGTTAGCTATGCTGATTACTACTGGGGTATCATTGCTCAGCAGGGAAAGCTAGGAAATTCATATATTATACACACATCTGTAAGTATTTTCATATCTATATAATTCTCTTTCTTCTGATCTGTTAAAGATGAGGAAATCATATTGATATCACCTGTTTCAATCCAACACTGTGGGGTTTATGCTCACCTTTGCTTTTCCTTATTTGTAGTTCCTTTCTCTGTCAACTAGAAACCTGGGCCTTATTATTCCCAATATATTTACTTATTTGCTCAATCCTAGAATATACGTAAAATAGGTTCAGAATGGCTAATCCATTCTCCTATGGAAAACAAATTTGATAACTAGGGTACAAGATTTGTATACGGTTCCCTTTTTTAAGCCTTAGATTGATTACGTAATGAAAATATTGTTTTACTAGAGCAAAGATTTGTTCAAAAGAATAATTCTGAAATGGGATTGTAAGCCAAGAAAAGATGCTATTGAAGGACCGGAAGTTTTGAAGAGAAAATACAGATGGATTAGACTGATAGGTGAAGCCACAGTGTGTATGCGCATACACACACACACACACATACACACGAGGACTACTGAGGAAGTCCAAGTGTTATCCAGGGAGTTGGAATCTCAAAGGCCACGAGCAATGGAGCTTGTTGGGAAAAGGGGAATGTCAATAAGATTGAGGGAATTATTTCATTCACAGCAATTTTTCTTAGCCTTGACTGTGAATTAGAATCACCTGAGGATTTAGAAATACTGATGCTTGAGCCTCACTTCCAGAGACCTGAATTAATTCACCTGGAGTTGGGCTTAGGAATTATTAGATGTAGTTTCAGTAAATTTAGTTTCACCTATAGTGAGGACTGAGAGCCACCGGTTTGAAGACTTTTGGTCTATTGGCCTTTTATACCTCCCTGCGTGCCAGCAATGGGTAGCAAATATGTTAGCTTGCAGGTTAGTGCAGTGAGTAAGGACGCTCCCATCACAGTAGGGTTAGGACGTAGAGGGATTGCTGAATTGCGTTTTTAAAAAATAAGGATTATATGTAACACTTGTAATAAAACTTTAAAAGTAAAGAATAACTAAAATTAGGGGCGCCTGGGTGGCTCAGTCAGTTAGGCGTCTGACTCTTGATCTGAGCTCAGGTCATGATCTAACAGTTCTCGAGTTCGAGCCCTGCGTTGGGCTCTGTGCTGTACAATGCAGAGCCTGCTTGGGATTCTCTCCCTCTCCCTCTCTCTCCCTGCTCCCGTCCCTCAAAATAAATAAATAAACTTCTAAAAATGTTTATGAAAGAACAACTAAAATTAGGTCTACTAAACTTCTCAGTTTCCCTTTACTTTTACAAATGTAAAGTAGGTCTGGAAAATGATAGTAGGTGAGTGAAATTTAACAAAGCAGCAGTGAAACGAAATCCAGAGCTCTGGTCTTCCATTTCGAGTGGCTTGCTGGTCAACTAACTCCAGGTAGGGGTGGGAGAGAAGGAGACACCCGATTTGTAGCCCGTGTCTGTAGTGTCAATATTCTCACCATATTGATTTCAAGCTACCAACGTGAAGTCACTGAAAGAGGGATTGGGAAGAGATGGGTACAGACAGCCAACGGGCTCCGCGAGCCTGCACTATGCCACATGCACCGCCTGCTGCAGTCCTCACAGGGGGCACATCAGAAGCACCTGTGTGGCTTTTTAAAAAACTTCTAGAGATGCCAGTAGATCTGAGGTACGACTTGGACATGTCTTTTCAAAACAAGACAAAACAACATCTCCCTCATCTATGAAACAGACATTTTGATTTTAATAATTAAATTTGAATTCGATTTTAAATGATAATGTCAAAACTTAAACACGTTAGCATCTCTTTTTCTATCTTATGAAACACAGCATATTAAACTTAATTTAAAATGTCTTTGATGGTTCAGCATGGGGAGGCCATCTACATCCTTTTTTTTAAATCTTCATTTTTGCACAGAAGCTTTACATTTGAAAAGTTCTGGTTCATTTTTAACCAATGACTCTATCATGTGATAGAGCCGCGGGTGCAAATAGGGAACGTATCGAGGACTGGGTTTGCACAGACTTATCTCAAGTTGACCAAGATCCAGATGATGTAAGCTTTATTGCATTGTTCCCTGGGTTCATACGCTTTCAAGGAAACTAGCTTCTTGAAACTTCTAACCACATGTTAGAACATGTACAATATAATTATTTTACAAAGGATGTAAAAAATGTAGTTAAATGCAACTTTAAAGTAACACACAGAGCCAAATTTGACGAGGATTTTCCTACACTCTCGAGAACTAACGTCCACCTACTGGCTGGCTCGTTGCATGCGTCCTTGGTAGTTTTAGGTATTGGGAAGGACAATCTTCAAAGATTTTCAGGGTTAAGTCCTGCTGGGCACCGAGTTATTAATGTGACACTAGAGTACCCCATGTGCCAAGCAGATGATAGATTTTGAGATTACAAACACGGAGACAAACATGGATTACCAACCCCCACTTTTAAGGAGTTTATAGACTATAGGGAAGACAAATCAGAAAACAATTGCAACATTTAACAACACTATCATTGAGTGATATGTGTGTGTCCAGCGTATGTCCCAGTGATATGTGTGTGCTGTGTATGGCCCAGTAGTCCATATGACTACTTGAAAGATGACCTATTTGAAAGCAGAAGGAAAGAAGCTTCCTTCAGGTGGCTCAGAGGGAACGCAGTCATGCCAGAGTTTCTAGCAACTTTCCTTTACGGATGTGCAGAACTCTGCCTCAACAAAGTTCCTGCCTAGCTGGTTAATTCCTTACCTTATCTGATGTTGAATAGCCCTCAAATAGCAGATGTTTGTGTTCAATATGTAAAGAGAAAATATAGAAAGATTACAGCTTTCTTCCTCTTTAGAAGAGTCTGCTTCCCCTCTCCCTACCAGACCACATAATAGGCACTGGGTTAGGAATTTGAGACCTCAGATTTAGTTCAGCCTCAGACTATCCTTAGGCCTTAGGCCCACTTCTGTCATATTGAATGCTTTTGCCTGTATAATCCCATGTGGTCCTCCTGCTAACTGAAACAGTGCACGTATTCAGTAAAGACTAGCTGACCTAGTCTTTACTAGGCTTACTTTTGAATGAATCCAAACCAGATGTAAGTTAAGTAAAATGGTCACTCTTGCCTCACCGTGGCTTTTGAGTCACTAATACAATGAAAAAGGAACTGAGAATTCAGGGCTGCCAACTTCCTCAGTTTAGTTCAACAAACAGTAACGTTCCGAACAACTGCTATGGGTGGGCCTGCCGTGTGTTAGTTGATTCACCTCGAATCAGGCAGCATCATTGCACTTGGGTCCTTCAGTCTAGTAGGGGAGGCCTCAGCAGTTAACTTCAATAACAATATGGCGCCTGTCAAGGTAAACTTTCGCACTGAGTACGATGCGAACAAAGAGGAAGACGCTTAGCCAGGCCTGGGAGCCAGCAGCTTCTTGGAGGACATTACACCTGAGGGAAGCCTGAGGGGTTATCCCATGCCAACAGAGGGGCTGGGAGTGGCAGGGCAGGGCAGGATGTTTCAGATAGAGGGAAGAGCTTACGCAAATGCACGGGGTCATGAGGTGGCACAGGGAGTTCTGGAGACTCTGTGGCACTTGGAATTCCTAAAGTACAAATTCTGAGTCAGAGAATGACAAAGGTTGAAGTGGGGAGACAAGCAGAGCTCTAGGGGCCTGCTGGGCCTTTTATGTCAGTTTAGGGAGCTTGAACTCATCCTGTGGGTCATGGGGCACCATGATGGTATTGGGTTCAAGAGTCACATTATCTCCCTGGTCTAATTCACATTATAGGTACATCATCTGGGTGGCTGACAGGAGATGAGATTTGAGGGAAGCAAGAATAGAGGCAGATTATTGTATTAGCACAGATAAATGATAACCAAAGCCAAAAGCAGGGGAGGAAGAAATTGGAAGGAAAGGTGAACTGAGAAACATGTAGGAGAAGGCAAAGGAAAGGGGAGAGCTGAGAGCATCTGTCAGATTTCTGGTGTGAGCAAGAGTGTGCATGCCATCACTGAGATGGAGAACGAACACACGAGGAAGATGAGGTGTGGCAGAACCATTCTGAGGTGTGACTTCAGGTCCGTTGAGTTTGAAATATGTGGGGCCCTCAGCAGGCATGTCTGGCAGGTATATATAACGAGCACCGAAGTTCCAGGGGTACGCCTAAACATTCCACATACTTGGATGCCATGCTAAGGCTTAATTATTAGTATTCATTAATAATTACATCTTTTGCATTTCTTTGTGAGATATAATGGACCGTCAACAGTTATATCGATTTAAAAGGCAGCTTGGTCTGTTGAAATGAGTTCAGACTTTGGAGCGAAACTGACTTAGATTGGAATCTTATCTTGCTCTTATCTCTGAAGATTTAAACTCTGTGATCTTGGACAAATTAATTTCTCTAAAGCCTCAGCTTCCTAATTTCTAAGATAAGGATTACAGTAAAAGACTGCTAGGTTGTCTACGAGAGTCTTTCTACTATTTCCTTTTAGAAATAGAACGCTTGTGTTGTTAATTTTAGCCATGCTGACAGGTGTGAGGTGATATCTCATTGTAGTTTTCATTTGTATTTCCTTGATGATGAGTGATGTTGAGCATCTTTTCATGTGTCTGTTAGCCATCTGGAGGTCTTCTTTGGAAGAATGTCTGCTCTCGTCTTCTGCCCGTATTTAACTGGATTATTCATTGTTTGGGTGCTAAGTTTGATAAGTTCTTTATATATTTTGGATACTAACCCTTTCTCAGATAGGTCATTTGCAAATATCTTCTCCCATCCCGTAGGCTGCCTTTTAGTTTTGTTGATTGTTTCCTTCTCTGTGCAGAAGTATTTTGTTTTGATGAAGTCCCAATGGTTTATTTTTGCATTTGTTTCCCTTGCCTCAGGAGACATACCTAGTAAGAAGTTGCTACATCCAATGTCAAACAGGTTACTGCTTGTAGGATTTTAATAGTTTCCTGTCTCACTTCACACCAGTCAGAATGACTAAAAAATTAATGACACAGGAAACAACAGATTTGGGGGAGGAGGTGGAGAAAGGGGAACCTCTTGCACTGCTGGTGGGAATGCAAACTGGTGCAGCCACTCTGGACAACAGTATGAAGATTCCTCAAAAAGTTAAAAAACAGAACTACCCTACAGTCCAGCAGTTGCATTACTGGGTACTTACCCTAGTAAATTTTTGAATAGAAAAATATAATTTGAAGGGATACATACACCCCAATGTTTATAGCAGCATTCTCAACAATAGCCAAATTATGGAAAGAGCCCACATGTCCATCAACTGATGAATGGATAAGGAAGTGACAGTATATATACACAACGGAATATTACTCAGCCATTAAAAAGAATGAAATCTTGCTATCTGCAACGAGTTGGAAAGAGCTAGAGAGTATGCTGAGTGAACTAAGGATCAGAGAAAGACAAATACCATATGATTTCACTCAGATGTGGAATTTAAGAAACAAATGATAATAGGGGAAAAGATGAAAGAGGAAAACCAAGAAACAGACTCTTAACTATAGAGAACAAACTGATGGGGACAGAGGGGAGTTGGATGGGGGTGAGTTAAATGGGTGATGGGGATTAAGGAGAGCACTTGTTGTGGTGAGCACCATGTGTTGTATGGAAGTGACCAATCGCTAAATTTTACACCTGAAACTAATATTACACTATATGTTAGGTAACTGGGATTTAAATAAAAACTCAAAGTATTTAAAATTAAAATTAAAAAAGAAATAGAATGCTCAAATTTTAGGTGAGCATGCGGCTACACATCTAAAAACGACATCTTAGGGGCGCCTGGGTGGTTCAGTCGGTTAAGCGTCTGGCTTCGGCTCAGGTCATGATCTCACGGTTTGTGAGTTCGAGCCCCACGTCAGGCTCTGTGCTGATGGCTCAGAGCCTGGAGCCTGCTTCGGATTCTGTGTCTCCCTCTGTCTCTGCCCCTCCCCTGCTCATGCTGTCTCTCTCTCTCTCTCTCTCAAAAATAAATAAACATTAAAAAAATTTTTTTTGTAAAGTTTATAAAAACAACATCTTACAGGGGCACCTGGGTGGCTCAGTTGGTTAAGCGTCCTACTGGCTCACATCATGATTATGCGGTTTGTGAGTTCGAGCACCACATCAGGCTCTCTGCTGACATTTTTTAAAATGACATCTTATAGATCTTTATTACAGCAAGTCTAGGGGGCCAACTATCCCAGTTCGCCTGGGACTGAGAGAGCTTTAGGTGCTAAATCCAGGAAAATCTCAGGCAAATCAGCACAGGTTGGTTACCGAAGCATAAAGTACGCCATGTAACTGACTTTGGGATATGAGTGAAACTGTTGTGTGAAACTCTCAGGTCATGTCCTTAAGAGCAAAGAGGCTTTCTTCTCCCCATTTTTACTGACTGTAAAATGACAAACATAAGAATCATCTTAGACGTAAATATGAAAGCCATGTTTTCAGCATGGCAGAGCTGACCCACTAGTCTGGGTCTCCGGATGGCCTCATGGAACAGACTGCTTATCTCCCTTTTGACTATTTGTGAAAGAAAAATGAGCTTCTATCCTATCATTAAGCTACTGTATTTCAGGTCTCTTTGTCACAGCAGCATAGCCCTCACTCTAACACGTGGCCTTGTTTTGAAAATTACTTAAAATCACATGACATTTTTAAGGCCACAATTTTGTTATTAACTACTAGCTATTTTTCTTTAGAAATCACAAATGTAGCAGTGTCCTAAATTTCCTTTTTGCATTTTTCTACTTTTTACCCCTGGACTTCTCTTTAGATTTACTGGGATATAAGAATTCCTTGTCCACTTAGTAAAGGGGGTATCTTGACTTTTAAGTTTTGGAAAAGACTAATTGAGAAAGCTGTGGATCTCAAAACCATGGGCATGAATAGAAAGACATGTTCTGAATACCTAGAACATGACCACAGTTCTACTTACGAAATACACATACTTACACTCAATGCAAACTCAAAAAAAATACAACAATGCTTGGAGAAAGTGCTCTGTCAAGCACCCCGGTGAAAGCTTACCCTCAGTCTGGCTTTCAACCCAAGAGTTGATCTCCTTTCGGATTTGTCCAGAAGCTCCCACAAAGTCAACAGACCGTGGCTCCGCACCAAAGTATGTTTTCATGTCTTCTAAATATTTCTGGAAGATATAGGTAATATCTCCGTCTGTAGAGTTTATCCGAAACTGAGAAATCAAGTCTACTGATGGGCAGGTGCAAACCCCCACCTCGTTGCCCCTTTCTGTCTTTCCATACTCCCATTTTGGTCAAAAACTAAATACCTCCTCTCTAAAACTGGATGGGCACTGACTCGCCAAGCAGAAGCCCAGATGGGGAGGGAGGCCTGCCCATGTATCCATGCCCTGTATTTATTCATGCCTATGAAATGGGGCTGGAATGAAAAGAGACAGGATTCTAGGAATCCCAGGACTGACCCCAGTGAGCAAGAGTTTTTCGCGGTTGCACTTGGCTTTCTGTAGCAGAGGTGGAGCCTAAGTGAAGCCTGAAGGGTCTGGCAGCTGGCCCCTGGGACTCTGAGTGCCCATGAGCCCGTGATGGGCCCCTGAGGAAAACTCTACACTGCCGTGCAAATTGATCGGTAGGCATGGCTGGAGGTTCAGCGGGCTTTCTGAGGGAAGAAAGCTGGCCTTTCGGCCTTTGGTGTCCACCTTGATGGCAGTCATATAAGTGGGCTGTAGGGTTGCTGCTTGTGGGAGAACCTGCCTCGGGAACACAATTTACTCCTCAGGACAGCTGTCATACTTCTTATTTTTATTACTTTATGTAGGAATCGTGTGCAGTAAAAAAAAAAATGAGTTAACTCAGCTTCCAGAAATCTAAATTCTGTAGAATTTATAATCTGGTTAAAAAAAAAAAAATTGAAGAGTCACAAGGCACCATTCTTTGTCTTGCCTCATGGCTTCTGATCAACCTGTCTGAGCACATCCAGGGCTGGTGGACACTTTAAAAGATGTATCATTTTGTATCTCTGTGTCCTTCTCATCTCTCAGGGCCCACCGGACTCAAATACCTCCTGCTTCTGGATCAAACCCGAATGCACACGACTACCAGTAGCAAATGTCTTTAAGACCTTGTTTGGATGCTTTCATGCCTTTCGTAAGCATAACAAAGCCCAAGTCCTCAACTTCCCAGAATTCACTGACTATGGTCAGGGATAGCACTACTGGGTACCACAAGGTACTTCATCTCTTACATTGTTATCCCTCTACCCTATCTGATCTCCTTCCTGTTTGCCCACTGGGCACCCGCTCTCTTATGAGATGGGCTCTGAGGAGCCTTTGAATCTGAAGCAAGGAAGAAATCATGGTCTGCGTTGAGGGGTCTTGACCATCAGAGAAGGAGAGAAGTTGGTATTATTCTATATTAAGGGTGTTTCCTAAAGTCTCAAAAGTCATGTTGTGAAACGACTTGTCTGATCCCGAAGTCAGCTTTGCTCTTGAGACCGAAGTCTGCAGTCATACGTTCAGGACGAGTACCTCCTTTTGTTTCTGCAGATTAAACCTCCTGAGTTACTCCACTTGTTTGTTCCACTTCCTGTGAAACAAATGCTAACCCAGAGATTAGACAAACCACGTTTCATGTTCACAGGCTGTTCCTCGAGTGTACCCCTTTATTCTAGACGTAAAGATCTGATCGCTAGATCTGGTTTGAGACTGATTATTGGTTTTTGTTAGACACTTACGGGTGCTCCAAATGGTTGTTTACCAGAAATACTGACCACATTTGTTAACTTTGTCCCTGGGATCTCTAGAGAAACGTACAAAGAGTTTACTGATTGGTCTCGCATGGCTCTTTCTTTCCCACCAGCTTAAAACATGTTTGCACTTACGGTGTGAAATGGGTAAGTTTGCTCTCCATATATCGCATTGGCTGTTTTAAGAGTGTAAGCATTGCTGGGATTGTTGATTTCCGAGATGAGTGCCTGGAAGTGAGAGTGTATTTCTTCAACCTTGCCCAAACCGAATTCCTTTAAAAGAAAAGGGATTAGTCAAATAAAAATGTCCAACAAAAAACTGTCTATATATGAACAACCTGTATTGAACTGAAATGATTTGGTGCACTGCATACAAAAGTTGAAATTGATTGCATGATGGACAAACAATGTCTTCTTTAACGTTATCAGTGCAAGAATTTAAAAGTTTTTGGGGCTTTGTTTTCTTTGCATTTAGTTTGGAAAGGCAAGAACAAGTTTGAATATGGGGCAGTTTTGAAAGGGAAGAAAAAGGTGGAGAGAGAAAAAGGGAAAGAATATGACCCTTCCAAAAAGTGTACACATTTTTGTATTTTGGAAATTTTTCTATAATTTTCTGATATCTAAAAATTTTTAATATTTATTTATTTTTTGAGAAAGAGAGAGAGAGTGAGAGAAACATGAGTGGGGGAGGGGCAGAAAGAGAGGGAGACAGAGAATCCAAAGCAGGCTTTACACTGTCAGCATGAAGCCTGATGTGGGGCTCAAACCCATGAACGGTGAGTGAGATCATGATCTGAGCCAAAACCAAGAGTCAGATGCTTAACTAACTGAGCCATGCAGGCGCCCCTATGCTACTTTCCTAAGAAAAGTTACCTATCAAAGGGTGCCGAAATTTGCCACAAAAAGACACGTGCTTCAAGTGTTTTCCCCTTGATCATAAAATAGATATTAAAAATAAGACATACCATCTTTCTTTTCTTTTCACTTTCAGGACAAGATTTGTTGTCCTGGTCTCTGAATTGAAGCACCTGTCATTTGAACAAAAAGGCAATATGTGAACACACTTTGCAAAGATGTAATCCTATGAAATACTTATCAGTAAATACAAGTCAGTCATTCCCATCCATACAGAACATATAATTAATTAACCCGGGGAGGGGAGGGTTCTGATTTCAGTTAAATAATGCGAATGGATGAAGTCATCAGCGACTTTTAAACAGATTTTTGAAACTCCAGTTTAAGTAGCTAGTCTCTTTCTTCCAATACTCTTTATAGGACATTGGAGATGATGTTGGGAATACCCTTAGAGGTAACATTCCCTCGTATTCCATGATTTATTTTTTTATCTATGGCTGTTTTGAAAACTAGGTTTCTGTTGAGAGCATCATTTAGACAATTTCAGCAAAAGCAACCATTGCTCTAGTTATCTAGAAAACTGAGGGATTTTAGCTGTTTATTCTAGTTCAGTGTTTCGGTTCTCATTGTGTAACCCCCCCCCCCCCTTTGACATTTATAGACACACTCTTTGTGTTCACCACAGCATTTCCTTTGGAAGTTAACAAGGAGGAGGTGCACATCCTTGTTTCCTCTGAAGTGTGCAACAGTGGGAAACAAGGTGATAATTCCATCTCTCACATCCTGGACCCAGCTTACGCTAAGAAATAAAGTCTAGTTTACCAAAGGTTATGCTGACACAAAATAACAGACAGGGGTACATGAACAATTCCGTCTCCATTGCAAACTGAAGCTGTTGATATTTAACTAACATTTAAGTAAAGCAAGGGGGAGACACAATCATATATTTATGTGAAATGGATCCAAATTGGAGTCCACCTAAGATTGCCTATCACATCAATGGTTAAACCTTTTAACGATTACTAATGATCAACAAGTCGTGAACGAGGATTTTGTTGTTGTGTTTAAACTATGCAATATCATGTGAACCAAAAGAATAAGAATGATATCCTTGGCTGAAACTGACAGAATATATATTCTGCCTATTTTACTCAGGATTACTGGCTGTGCCCTTTTCCATATTTGGCACAGAGAAAACTACCTTGAGTGGAAATTCTGTCACTTGTCCTTTTGATTATTGCATGATTTAGGGCTGGATTTACTATTTTATATTTTTTTGTTTTAAAACACACACATATATTTGTATGTTTACACATTTGCACACATAAACACATATGTGGATTTTTAATTATATTTTTGCGATCTATGGCTATACTCACGGGTATACACACACACACACACACACACACACACACACACACACTATGCCTGAAGATGCTTACAGCAAGTCAATAATTGTTTATATGGTAATATTGTTTCATTATTTTAATGCTCTCAATAAGCTGTTTAGGATCATTCAGACAATGAGGGATTGAATGAAGACACAACCAAACAAATCACAAAGAATAGAATTCACTTGATTTTTCTATTTGTGTCTTCAAGAAAATCCTTCTGAGATCGGAAAGATGATGACAATATTTAAAATATGAGCCATTCAAATACCATATGATTTTGCTCATCTGTAGAATTTAAGCAGCAAAAAAAGGAACAAAGAAAAAAGAAGACAAAACAAAACAAAGAAACAAACAAACAAACAAAAAACCAGTTCTCTTAACTATAGAGAACAAACTCGTGGCTGCCAGAGGGGAGGTGAGTGGAGGGATGGGTGAAATAAATAAAAGAGATTAAGAGCTCATTTTGATGAGCACTGAGTGATGTGTAGAATTGTTGACTCTGAAACTAATATAATACCATATGTTAACTTCGCTGGAACTAAAATTTTAAAATAAAAAAAAATGAAGTATGAGCCATAACTTCTTGAAATCTGTTAATAATCAAAATTAAATTGTTTTTGATGTTGAACCAAACTTGATAATGTTATTGTTTCTGTCTGATCTTGCTAAAAAACACAGGCTCTTAACATGGTTTCTCAAGCAGCAGTTTTCTAAGTGATTCTCTTTCCAAGACTTCTTTTTATGGCCTAAGGAAATGTTTAAGTGTCTCTTTTGTTTTGAAGGATATGGCCGTCCAATGGAAGCTGTTTGGATTTCAGGAGGCAAATGATGATAAAAGTCAAAGAAACCATTTGGTTTGAGGGCCACAGAGGATGGTCTCCCCTACTCACCTGGGCTATCTGGGCTGCAGTGGTACCCTGGGTGCCGAAATACACCATGGCCAAGGAGGTTGAGATGCCCCAAGGAGAAAAGAAAATATTTTTGCCCTCAGCAGATTCAGCTATCTTTTTGCTAAAATCCAGGGCAAATCGGTTGATTGATTTCACTAGAGAGTCCATTGGGAAAACCTAAGAAAAATAAAGTAGGGATGGAAAACTTGTTAATCGTCTCCACTTATTTTACTTCTGAAAAAAGGATTTGTTGGCAGACACAAATACCTCCCTTTAATCACCCCTTCCTGCAATGACAAAAAATAAATATTATCGAATTCGATTTTATATAGTATATAGAATGCATATATTTCTATCCATTATGTACACATATGTTTCCATTCATCCTTATATGTGTACCTATTCATGACAGCTGAATGAACTGTAGGAAAATTCCACACCAACACTATCCGTTTACATACTAGAAAACTGAAGTCCAGGGGCACCTGGGTGGCTCAGTGGGTTAAGGTCAGGTCACGATCTTGTGGTTCGTGAGTTCAAGCCCCGCGTTGGGCTCTACACTGACAGCAGGGAGCCTTGGGATTCTCTCTCTCTCCCTCTCTCTCTACCCTTTCCCCACTCATGCTCTAAATAAATAAATAAATAAATAAACTTAAAAAAAAAACAAAGAAAACTGAAGTCCAGAGAGTTTAAGAGAATTGCTCAAATTTTAGCATGAAGGCATAACAGAGAACAATAGGATGCTGTCAGTTGGCGGCTCCGTGTTAAGAAAACCACAACGAAAGAGGTAGTGGAACCAGGTCTCCGGCGCTGTTAGCCTTGTCCTTCTTTTCAATGCACCACGTGACTGCTGACTTTCCGCAGTAGATGAGAAATCACTATACATCGTTCCAAGACACTTTATGCTTTTTATCACTTACCTATCGCCCATATTTGTACACGTTTTAACCCTATTTACTCATTCATGCCGTTACGTGTGACATTCCCAGTTCCTGGAATGCCTTGACCCTCCTTGACTCTATTAAAATCCAATTCTGTTCGAAGTTTCTCTTTTTCTTCAGAAGCTTTAAGGGTATGTCCCACAACCTCATTTTTTGCCCCTTGCTTGACATTTCTCACACCACTAGCTCTGTCTTCGTATGTTCAGAGCTTTCCAACTCCAGAGGAAGTTCCTTGAGAGTGAAATTTTCTGTATGTCCAATGACACCTTGCTCCGGACTTCACACAAAATGGATGCTGACAAATACCTGTTTATTACTTCTTTACAATGTTCGTTGTTTGGCCTCCAGCCACCATACTTTCTTCATTTAAACTTGAAACCACACACAATTTAGTGGGAAATGCTCTTAGAGAAGTAAGGAACTCCAGGCTCTTTGCCTTTACTCCCACTCACTTGAGAGTCTCTGAAACTGGTCTTTTTGAACAAAAGAGCTCAGGTTTTCTCATTTTTTTTTTAAATTACATTCAACCTCTAAATTTTACCTTGAATTACGCTGACACTGTAAGTCTTTTAAGACTTGGGTTCTATCAAAGAAATAACTACTTCAATCTGTTGTCATTTTATAGCCAAATAATTTCTCAAACTGGTTAAGTGATGAAACATAAATCAAATTCCTAGACCTAGAAATTCCCAGTAGTGCCAATGACTGTATAGAACTTCATCTTACACTAATATCACCTAGCCCTCAGAACTTTAGAAAGGCCAGGAGTTCTCGCTGGTCAAACAGCTGAATCAAGGGAGAGGCATGTGTAGGCAAAGTTTTGGTTTCATCATGAATTGGATTAACGGTGATCCCATTGAAATCCCTCCTAACCGTAGGCTTACATCTAATTCCAGACTCTGACTCCTGCCTCAGTTGTAGCTTCCGCTTACTGCTGAAGATGATGATAATCCTAGGCTAATATTACTTGACTAAAGAAAAAAACCACAACCTTGGGGTTGCAGTAATTCGAAACTTGCCAATGTCTATTTTTTTCTTGATAGATCCATTGCCATCTTGGAAATAACCTCCTTGGTCTCTTTACAGCTGTGTTCATTCAAATGATGCTCTGTTTACTGCCTCTATATCAAGCTTTATCTCTTCAAATCTCATGAATTACGTTCATATGAAAAATGCTTGAGTCTTCCAAAACGTACTGACTGTGAAGGGAGGAGAGAGTAATATCTTTGGGCCCGAGATCTTTGTCTTTCTACCTATGGTTTACAGTTATTCTAGAGTTTAATTCTTTGTAACGAATTCCTGAAAACAATAATTTTCTCTAATGAAAGAGCTAATTTCTCGTGCAAAGTTAATATCCAGTTATCTTCAGCTTCATTAATTCTCTTGTTAATATCATCATTAATATACGAGGTATAGCCCAGAACATAAAAGAACAATTCCTGCCATTTTTTTTAACAAAAAAACTTGTAGAAGTGGTAATCCATTAATGAAATTTGACCCAAGAGTAGAAAGTACCTTCTGAAGGAGGCAGAATTTTAGGATGATATTTTACAGGAAATAATTGATCCATACAAGGGTTAGACAATGATTTTTTTCAAGGAAGAGTATAAACGTGTAGGTCGGAATCCTACTATGCTATTTTCAGAATAAATTATTCTTCTGCAGTTTTCAAGAGTTATAGCTGTATCAGCTTACATGTATATAAATATATAAAAATGTAACACATACATTATATATGTTAAATATGTAAATTTCAACCTGTCAAGGGCTTAGAGAAGAAGCTGGAGAACTATGAAAATAATAAAAGAACAGTGTCATTCATCAAAATATCACATCATAGATACCCACAGTCCCAAAGAACCTCCCAGTCCCCTCTAATCCAATTGCCTTGTTTTATCTGCTAGGCAACTAAGGCCCAGAGAGGTTCAATGTGCTGCCCCGTATGCACAGCCAGCTAAGAGCAAAGCTATCACTGCAACCCCATTCTCTGGACTCTGAATGCCATTGCTTTTGTCATCTCATTGTCTTTAAGATTTTAATGGTAAGGGGCACCTGGATGGTTCAGCGTCTGACTCTTGATTTCTGCTCAGGTCATGATCTCATAGTTCATGGGATCAAGCCCTTCGTCAGGCTCTGCTCTGATGGCGTTGAGCCTTCTTGGGGTTCTCTCTCTCCCTCTGTCTCTCTCTCTCTCTCTCTGTTCCTCCCCTGCTGTGCCTCTCTCTCTCTCTCTCTCTCAAAATAAATAAACATTAAAAAAAATTTTAATGGTAAAAGGGAGAGATTGTGTGATAAAAGAAGGTGAACAGGAGGAATAAAGGAGAGAAGATGGTGTGAAGGAGGACAGTGTGGGAGAGATCCTCGCCCTGTTTTCCATAAGAGGATACTCAACGCTCCTTGCCTTCCCGGTGATACTGATGATACTGCCTGCTTTGTGGGGCTGTGTCTACCAGAAGATAACATGTCCCTCCACCACTTCTATATTCACCCAAAGCCATTTTCTAGGGGAAGCAATAGTTTGGGGTGTTTCATGATGAGTGCGTAGTGGAAGATTGGGGCTTAGACTCTCCACGGAAGAGAAGGAAGCTAACAGTCCCTAGCGTGTGGTGATCGGGACAGGATGTCGGCTGGGAGATCAGGGACAAAAGCCAGACCGTTAGTTCCATACATTAATGAGTGGCCTCAAATACATGTTGCCAGGCCTCTCTTCTAGAAGGGTTAGAAGGGTTAGAAGGGTTAGAAGGGTTAGAAGGGTTGGGGCTCAATTATTCTAACAGTACTCTATTTCTCTTTGCCTAGGTTGACGGATACGGAGGTCATCCATCTAGAAATGTGACTAAAGGAGATTCCGTTTAGTTTCACTGTTCCTGGTAAAACAGTAACTCCTTTTAAATGAATGCTCTCTCTCCCCCTTTGCCCTCTTTCCCCTACAAACTTTGAAGCAGATTGGGGTTAAATCTGTCTGACTCGCACAGAATTCTTGAGGGGATGAAGCTTTCTTTACTTATTATTTCTGTCTGAGGGAGCTCTTGATCATTTGTTACTTACCTAGGCACTTCAGCAAAGAAGGGGAAAATAAATAAACACTTTAAAACAAAGAAAGTTTTACCATACCTTGTTTTCTTCCACACAAGCAGAACTGGCAAGTGGCTCCTTCTGTAAGTGATTGTGGCTGAGTTAAGTAACCTATAACTGTAGAAATCTTCTTTAAAAATTCTAGCACCTCCCTTTTCTTAGCCCCACCCTCTGATTCACTCTCAGAAACCCAGACACTCTTCCTTTCAAGTTTATCTTGGCCTAGAGCTCAAATAAAAAGACAGAGCTAGATGATTATGGTTTTGCCTGAATTACTTAATTAGCCACATTTTCCACGTCTGTCCGCATGTAGAGACCTGAACGCTGACAAATTGTAACCCACACTTTCCTTGCTTAATCTCTTCTCTAGGCTGCCAATTGGCAGCAATTATAGTGGTTTTCCCCAGTAGTCTTCTTAATTAAAAAAAAAAAAAAAAAAATAGAGGGGCACCTGGGTGGCTCAGTCCATTAAAAATCCGACTTCAGCTCAGGTCATGATCTCGCGGTCATGAGTTTGAGCCCCACATCAGGTTCTCTGCTGTCAGCATGGAGTCCGCTTCAGATGCTCTGTCTCCCTCTCTCTCTCCCTGCCCCTCCCCGCTCACTCTCTCTCTCTCTCAAAAATAAATAAACATTTAAAAAATTGCAAGAATTAAAAATTTTTTAAATAGAAAACTCCAAATTAGTGGAATGGTAATGGGCAGTAAAACAGAAAATATTATGGGCGAAATATTTGCTGTTAAATCGTCAAAGCTGCTTTTTTTTTAAGGTGCCGTGTGTGAGAGGCAGCCAAGGAACATTGGTCCTCTTCTCCTTTGGTGTGTTGGTGTGGAACCCGGGCATAACTCCAACACGTTGGATGTCCATTCTCCCACCCCAGGGACAAGGGAACTGGATTAATGTTTTAGACACCGTCCCTGAGTCAGATGCTGGTTCATCATTTTTTGATTATCTTTTACTTCTTCCTATGAATGTCCCCTCACTCCTCCGTATTTATTCCACAGGGAAAACAATAGTTGTTGTTTCATTTTCTACCGCTGTATGCCTGTGCTTGGCAAGGTGGTGAGAGGAACGGAGAGCAGGAAGGACAGGGGGAACATTCCAAAGGGATCGAAGGAGAGAAGGAGCCTCTCTACTTATGACAGATTTGGAATGTCCTTCATGCACTTTGCATTTGTATCTCCATGGGACACACGTCTCGTGGGAACCTGGCTCAGCGTGTAACATTTGAATGTTAGTGGGGAACCCAGCACCGAGTTTTTCTCTGGACTTCACTAGAGAATGTGACTTGCAGCGGGAAATTCCGTGGTGCCTGCCTGACGTGTGCTGAGCAGATAGTATTATCCACTGGTGCCTCCAGACTATTTTCAGCTGAAAGTATCACATGGAGGCTGGAGATTAAGGGGGCTTCTTTATCTTGTAAATGCAAGAGGTAAGAACCCTTAATTTTCTTTTTTTTTTAAACGTTTATTTATTTTTTTGAGACAGAGAGAGACAGAGCATGAATGGGAGAGGGTCAGAGAGAGAGGGAGACACAGACTCCAAAACGGGCTCCAGGCTCTGAGCTGTCCGCACAGAGCCCGACACGGGGCTCGAACTCAAGGACCGCGAGATCTTGACCTGAGCTGAAGTCGCTCAACCGACTGAGCCACCCAGGTGCCCCAAGAACCCTTAATTTTCAATAATGTCTGATTTAGAGGAAGTAAACTACTGTTCAAGACTTTAAAACTTAATTTTTTATAATTTTCTGGGATTCTACATTTTTAAAATTATTTTACTGCATTTAAGTAATCTCCACACCCAACATGGGGCTCAAACTCACGACCCCAAAATCAAGAGTTACACGTTCTACTGACTGAGCCAGCCAAGCGCCCCTGGGATTCTACTTCTGACAAGCTGACAGTGTAACAGTTTTATTTCTGACAAAGGTAATGATCACCAACACTAGTATTTATTAAACACTGTACGCGATCTACATTATTTTAATTGCTTATGATGTATGAATTCATTTAACCATCATGGCAACCTTATGGGAAAGCCTTACTTTTTCTAGTTGACAAGGAAAGAAAACCAAAGTATATAGAAGCACCATTCCAGGCCCATGGTTAGATGAGTCATAAGTGCCAACACTGAGAGTTTAGGTGTGGACAGTCAAGGGCCTGAGGTAACCTGTTTAGCCACCATGTTCCAGTGGGTCATCGGTCCCTGTCTTCCAATACAAGCAGGGGGCTGCCTGGGAAACATTCCCAGGATCCAACCACGCTCCTGCAGCCAGACTCTGCCACCAGGTCAGACTCCCCAAACTAGACCTGCCTTAGTTCTCAGGACTTAGAATACATTCTGCTCTGAGTAAGACCCACTCAAAAGCTTTCAGGGCTATTTTGAAACAAACACCCCTAAAAGAAGCCATTTGTATTTCTCCTCCAGCCCATTTCCCCTCCTCCGAACTCTCAGCTCAATGACCTTGACCTTGGTTCTATGTCTGAACCACTGGGCTTGGTGTTTATTCCTGATATCCTTGAGTTTAAATGTGAGTATCCCCTAAGCACCAAGCCTCAAACTCTTCTGAATCACTGTGCCTTTGACTGCTATGAGAAGGCATCTCAAAACCATTTTTCACACGATCCCACCCCATTCCCAACAGTGGGGCTCCTTGCAGGATCAATTCTCCCCTTGTCTCCTTTATTGTGTGGGGTTTTTTGGTCCCCCAAAATGAGACATGATGCTTGATTCCTGGGAATTGAGGTATAACGGTCTTATGGTCTAAAAACCTAGTGGAAGGACAACAAACAAATGGTTGTGTGGAGACATGTTTATTTTTTATATATTTGCCATTTCACATAAGTTATAGACACAACCATGTGATACATTAAGGCTGGAAATGCACATAACATACATTTTCCTGTCGTTCACTGCTTTCTTCTGGGTATTTGTTATAAAGGGCATGGAAGGACTACTACTCATTCTTCATTATACAAATGAGCAAATCCATTTTTTTAGGTAGAAAAGTAACTGATCACCTGCTTCTCTAACTATATCAGCTTCAGCAACTGGCGGTGAACAATAACAAAAGCCATTATATAAAATAATAAATAATACAGTAAAAGTCAATGTTACAAAATAAACTAAATAGTAAGGAAGAACTAAATGGAACATCCTTCCACTTAGAGACCAAATGGTTAACAGGGTTGCAGAGTTATGGTTGACAGTGGTCTAGTTATTTCTGTACTTATCATTAGCGTGTAGTAGAAGTTGTTCAGAGGGGAAAAAAAAACCAGAAATAGGTAGAAAAAGTCTCTAAATGTTTGGCAACTAACAGCAATTCCGAGGCTTACAGTTCATACTACAAAATCCTGTGCAGAAACAGAACTTTTCCACTTTAGGGTGAGACAAACCTGCCAAAAAAGAGAATGTTCTTAGTGATTTTGTGCAGGATAAAGAAGAGAAAAGGATGATCCGCCACAAACTGTGGGCCACCGTGGCCAGTTCTGCCTGACATCGTGGCCCCGGTGCCAGCGGCTGCCTCAGTGCCCTCCTCGTTCACATCCACAGTGGCCTGATGGAACACTTTGGACAGAAACAGGTCATTCCTTTCAGACATTCCAGAGAAATCGGCCTGGCTCTTGCTGAAGGCATCCTCTAGGCCCATGCTCCTGAGAATGGATTGGAGCTCATAATGCTCTTCTAATTTGAACTGGGGCAGGTACACTTCCACATCATCTTCGGCCATCGTGTCTTTGCTGGTCCACTTAATGAATTTATCATAGGTTATTTCCCTTTCGAGCTACAAATCCACACATTAAAAAAAAAAAGTCAGTAAGTGCTCGCAAAAGAAGGAAAACAACTTAAAAGTCTAATGTTAAAAATCAATGACTTTAGGGCACCTGGGTGGCTCATTGGTTAAGAGTCTGACTTTGGCTCAGGTCATGATCTCGTGGTTCATGAGTTCAAGCCACACTTTGGGCTCAGCTCAGAGCCTGGAGCCTGCTTGGGATTCTGTGTCTCCCTCTCTCTCTGCCACCCCCCCCCCCCACCTCCGGCTCATGCTCTGTCTCTGTCTGTCTGTCTGTCTCTCTCTCTCTCTCAAAAATAAACAAACATTTAAAAAAAATCAATGACTTTAACTTTACCACATTGTGGGTGATATAAAAATTCAATACACTGGTAAAATTTTTGCAGGAAGTTAGCCTGTGTGACATATTTTAATGCTCTGAATGAAAGTTTGTGACGTGCACATTTATTACTAACCAATTTATGTGTCTGTGAGAAACTGTATACCACTTTCTAAGGTGCAGACATGTTTATCAGGGAAAGTAAGTTTAGCTCCAGAGGTTTAAACCAATACAAGCTGGAACAGCTTACCAACTCCAAGCCAGTAGACATATTCCCAATTTCATCTGGAAGCAACAGGAACATGCTAACATCTCCAGCGTATGGGAGTTCTAGAATCTGAGTCTTTAGGTCCCCTATGTATCCAATGTTCAGGTCTTCACGCAGGTACATCATCTGAACAGGTGTGCGCTGAGTCTAAAATTATTAAAAAGCAAAATAAGGAAGTTGATATTAAGATGTCAAGAGTTTTACAATTAGACATAAAAGAGAATAGATTCGGCTTAGGTGTTGAGGAGATATATTCTTAAAAGTCAACAAAACAAATTATTTGTATGCCCTTATAGTTATTTTTAAGATGGACAATAATAATAATTATAATAACACTAAAATATTTGTTTAGTACCTGCCATGGGCCAAGAATTCCTTGAAATCTCATTGAAACCTTACGACGGCCAAGTGTTATTGATCACAAAAATGGAACACATGGAAGATAAATAAGGTCTTGTCTGGTCAGTGGTAGAACCCTCGCGGCGGAGCCTACATCTACATCCACGATTGTATAATTACAAAGCCCATGGTCTCCACCACTATTCATATGGCCTCTCAGAAAATTACTGAGTGATACTCAGTAGTTTGAAAGAGTCAACCCACTGTCCAATGTGCATAATGTATGACGAGCAAGTCAGTGTCATGTGACCAGCTTCCAAACGTCCACTCAATATATCCCCCAGGCATCACCGTTCTTGGCCACTACTGAAAACTGCCAAGGCTTCACTTAACTTTGTGACATAAGTGACAGAATGAATGTGGTCATTAACAAATAAACAGAGAATTCCCTCAAATTATTATAAAATTGGGTAAAAAAAAAAAAATCAGCCCGAAGGATGGCTTGGCACTGTGACAACATAATTCCTAGATTCACAGCCACTGAAGGCAATACTTGAAGAGAAACAGTTTATGCAGACTGTTCAGTTGATGCATGGTCTTTAACTTTTCTTCCTCTGTCTTGGCTAAGATCCTAAAACATATTTCAGGAAAATTCATAATTCATCTTGTCTCATACCGCATTCACACGGAAAGGATAAAGCCTGTTTAATTTCTTCTCAAACGGAGTTTTCCACTTTCCTTTGAAGTAGACAGCATTCACCAGGACCATCTTGGTGTCCCTGTCTACAGAACCTTCAGGTAACAAGTCTGGGATTTTGCCTATGGAAAACATGACACATGTTAGGTTTCATGACCAAGAAGCGTGACCTTACTATGATTTGAAATCCTTGGAGTCACCATCAAACTCATCATCTACAATTGTCAAACTCTGCAGAGGTGATGGCCTCAAGCTCAAGTTTTTCTCCCAATTTATTCAAAGCATAAATAAAGCAGACCACATTTCTCAGAAGGTTTGCAAATTCCAAGAGAAAATGGAGGAGTAATGCATCGAAAATTTAGAATGACCATCAAACTTGGAAAGACTTTCACCTCCTTTGTTCTCTCAAAGTCTCTCAAAGTTTGGTGCTCCTTCTAGATCTGGTCCAGACAATCAATGGGTCTGATCCATGGATCCATTCAAAAACTTTTTTTTTTTTTAAAGTCCTGCTAGACCTTCACTAGGAGTCATACAGAAACAAGAGGAGAAAAAAGGAAATACTGCCCTGGTGGGGCTGAGAATATTGGAAGAGGCATTCAAAACCAGCTGTCAAACAATGTGTAAGAAACTATGAGATTGCAAAGTCCCATGGCAATGCAGAGAAGGGAATACAAGAGTGTGCCCGGGAAGGAAGGTTCTCAGAAATTGGAACATCCAAGGATGGCTTGGCATTGTGACAATGTAATTCCTAGATTCACAGCCACTGAAGGCAATACTTGAAGAGAAACGGTTCGTGCTCTTCCAAAAAAGCAAAACTTCCACATGTCTCCTGAATTCTGCAGTTTTTACTTTCATTTCTGTTAATCTTCACGTTCTCTGCTTCCTGTGTGTCCCCAGTTCATCACTATTTTAGAATAGTAATTTCAAAATCCACAATAGAAATGAATAACAGAAGTAGATGGACTATTTTCAGAGAAACAAAAATATTTTTGAAATTCTACAGGGCTTAATTCATATGCTTTTTCCCAGTATGGGAGCCGGGAAACCCAGCCACGCCAAACTATTGCCAGAAACAATGTTTTACACACAAGAGTCACGTGAAAAGTTGTTTTTTGCCTAAGTTACCAAACAAACTCTTTAAACATCCAAATGAAGAATTCCAGAATGAGACTAGGGATCAAAGAAGAGGAACCCCCAGCTTCACCACTCACTGATAGTGAAATCTTGAATGAGTTGATTAACATCTCAGGGGCCTGGAGTCTACAACCCTAAAGGGGTAAATTTGGATAAGTTATCTCCAAGGACCTTTCCAGTCCTAACAGCTCATTAATCTATGAAATACCAAAACAGCTCTGCCTTCATAATAATCTCTGTTTTTCTTCTTAGAAATCCATCTATATGTTGCTATTCAGTAATTATTTGTTTAAGACCTATAATTCTACGTGGAAATTTGGAAGAATGAAGGCTTTCCATTATCAGCCAAAGACTGTGCTAATTTTTGCGAGGACACAGGAGAGGTGGACATATTGGCCCTCCCCGCGAGTATGGTGGTCTATGTGGGATGGCAAAGTTAACAAAATCAAATCCATTCGGTAACAGTTCAAGGCTGTACAAGGCAAACCTTAACAGGCATCATGAAGCTGACAAAGCACCAAAGGAGTGGAGAAGAGGGGGAGATGAGAACGTGGCTGGAAGATGCCTCTAGGCAAGGCTAGGACTTTGGTTTGCCACTTAAACTCTGAAGTTAAGGAACGCATAAAAAGTAAGCATGGCGGTAGGAATGAGCTCGAGAGCCAAGAGTGGTGAAGCACAGGCTGTTGGATTAAACTAGAGTCTGGGTTCTGTTTCATTTGCCATTTTCAGCCTCCTTCGCATGTTCAGCGCCTGGCACATAATATGTGATGGATAAATACCATTGTTGACTGAAGGATTGAATTCAGGAACAACGGACGGAAGGTTTAATTAAGTTTGAGTCCTTGTGACGAATACAAAGTGAGGCAGGAGCCTTCACAAAGAATTGGGGGCTTGAGCTGCAACAGCAGAAGTGGTTTATCAGGGACCAAAGGAACTTCACGGCAGATGGACTCTGAATGGTGAAAAACAGTTAAAATAGTTTTCTGGCCCCTCTCTTTCTACTGCCGATGGTCTCACACCGGTTACTCACTGGAGGGTCACGTCTCTTTTCTTTGTTTTTGTCCACAGTGGACACAGAGCACAATGATTTCAGTTCTGATTATTTCCTACATTGGAAAACATGTCTGTCTGCTGTCACAGTCCATCCCAAGGTCACATCAAAATCAGATTATTTAAGTATTTAAGTACCAAACTTACATCTTCCATTAGTTAGACCTCAACTATTTTTCTCACTTAAAATGCCACTCAGCTAAACAAGAAAAAGATTACATTAAGCAAATAACTAAGATTGGGTGAATTTTAAGGGAGTTAGGGCTAAGTATAGGAATGATTTTTTTTTTTTTTTTTGGTAAATAGATCAGAGTTTTATAAGAGAAGAACAGAAAATAATTGCTTTGGTTTTACCTTTGGTTTGAGTCTTGACCCAGGAATTAATCTCTTTTCTGGCTTCTTCTGCACATTCTAGGAAGTCAAGCGCCTGGGGTTCCGTAGAGTAGTATTTATTGGACAGTTGTATATATTCCTTTAAAACAAGAAATGGGCCGAAGGTTACATCGAATATATACCGAACAAGTCTTAGTATAATTGTAAATCACGAGCTCTCCTATCAAGACTCAGGGGCCTGAGTAGGTAGGGGTAGGGGTGGAGGGGGATGGGGGGGTTGGGGGGCTGGAAGAGGAAATGGTGTGGATTATAAGTGCTCTGTTGACCCTCTTCCCCACACTCATTTGCCCTCCTGCACTGTGCGTTATAGACACTAGGAAGGAGGGAAAGGCTGGGCTTGTGGTAGCAGCTCTGGAAATCACTGTCCCTCTATATTTAGGACTCATTCTGCACACGAGGCTTTTGCAGCCATGGGAGGGGTCATCCAACAAAGGGAGCCTGCCACGACCAAGGGCGTTCAGGAGCCTTAGGGAGCTTGCGTGGAACTCTGATTCTCTCCACGACTGCAGATTCTCTCAGACTACAGCTTTGAAAGTGACCTCATGGCAGGTTGGGGGCCTTGCAATTTCAATTACAGGTTTCACTTACTTCCTTGAATCTCGCAGACTTCTCTCCAAACAGCTTATTGACAGTCTCCAATAAATACCCCCCTGTGGATGCGTTGATTGCAGAGCTGAGCGAATGGAAAGATGAATGGATTTTATCTCCAGCTTGTGCCTTAAACAGAAAAGAGGGACTCTATTTATATAACACAGGACGACTAAACAAGTTATTTCTTAAGCAAACATTTTTTTTTTCAATGCAACAATAAAATGCTGTATTAAGGTATACTTTTTTCTGACGCTTTAGAGGAATCTCTGAGGAAATACTTTTGATGCAGTGCATTAAAACTAATGAGGTAATGTTTCACTTGTTTCAAATTTTGCTGCGCCTACAGGTTGTACTTAACCGTGAAGTGACCGACATCTTAAAGAAAGTGAGGCTTCTTTTATGATTTCCTAAACTTCCAGGTCTCTAAGGAATTTTATTACATTAACATTTAAAATCTAGAGGGGATCTAGAAAAAGTTCATATAATGCCTGAAAGTACCCATTTTACAATTAAAGGGCAGTTTGTGCAGTGGAAAATCTGGGTTTTCGGAAGTCTTAAAAACAAAGAGGAATTCTGATCCTCAACCCCGAGTTTGTAAGCATGATGGTAGACAATGGGGCTTAGTCACTGCAGCAGCCAAGCCCGGAACCCTGCAGATGGACTGTCCCAGGTGTCACGGGAGACCTGGCTGAGTCTCCATATTGAAGGGGGTCTCTCCACTGCCTCTAGCCCATAATTCCTTGGGCAGTGGACAGATGGAGTACCATTCCCAAGAAGGAAGCTATGGGAGGTATCTCCCCCGCCTAACTCACAAGCGTGATTATGGAAGTTGTTTATTCAATAGGAGCACATCTATGCCCAGTTCTTGTAAGTTAGCTGGATAGCTTGTGTTTAAGGAAATAGAGTACTGAGAAAAGATATTAGTCTGAGATAGACAGATGATAAATAGATACATACACACACACACACACATTACACACATGGACAGATGATAGATAGAGGGGTCTGGAGGGAGATCTAAGTGTCGATGGTCTCTCACAAAATCACTGGGCACGACCTACCCCACTCCTCAAGTTTTGGTCACTCCTTACCTTCTCCTACCTGGAACTCTTCATCCGTGCATGTGTATTCTAGGAGTTGCTACCACAGTTTCAGAATAAATTACACATGCCCAGCTCCGGGTGTGATCAAATTTAGACTCAGTCTTGGCCTGAAAGTCATAAAGTATAGCTTCTACCCTGGCCCTGCCCGTGCTTCGCGGTGTGCCTGTAGGATATTTATTTAAGGGTTCTGAGTCTCAGTTTTCTTTCGATGAACAGGGGAAGTTGTACTAGTTTCTTTCCTTGTCTAACATTGTGACTTTAAGACAAGAAGATTCCAGAAATAAAATACAAAAGAAATTAGGAACCAGTGAGTCAGATACCTGCAAAATAGCCTCAGGATAAGGGCCCTTCTGGATCTGCTGCATGAGTTCACAGCCCGTGAACTTCTCCGGGGTCACTGCAGGGACGTCATGGGCTCCAACTTTGTTAAACTGAAACACCTACAATTGGAATTAGAGGGAATAGATTTATGAGTATATTTTCCTGCTAGATTACTTGACCTGTAAACCAGTGGCAATCAAGTACCTCTTAGTGGTCCTGTCTGTTTCCCTGCCTTTGCGTCGGGGAACGAGCACAGATACTCTTTATACAAAATATACTAGAATATATATTGTATTATAATATAAAAATAATATATATTTTTACATAATATATAAGAAATTTCCCTCATAGAAAACAGCCTGAGTTATTTTATATTAATCCATATGCTGGCCATTTTGACAACAATTTGTTATTATGGAGATGATTTATAACCTCTTCACGAAATCATCTAAATTATCATCCAGCCCATAAGTTGCCTTGATAAAAAAATGCCAGTATTTTGAAGAAAGTAATAAAGTTAATTTGTGACCTCCCTTTTCAACGGCCTTATGTACTACATACTTTTAATCTGTCAAAAACTACAAGACAAAGTCAGTTTGAGCATAAAAACAGCTAATCTTAACAGGTATCGCCTAAAATACTCGCACATACCATATTACACATAGAAATGAACATCCAGGTGGGGGGCAGGTGACAGGGGTCAGTTGACATTATGAACCTCTTTATGTTGTAGGTGGCAGATCCAGATATCACAGTGAAGCTGGCAGGTGCAGACTGGCCCTCTATGAAGCTGCCTCAGACTCCTTCCCAGCATTACAACTTCCCAGCCTGGCCTCTCCAGTCTCAGCACCCCCAGGCTGGCCCTGTACCCAGGCCTCCCGCCAGCCTCCAACAGCCCTTGGGTCCCACTGGTCCTGCGGCACATCCCTTGTGGGGCCCACGGTGAGGAGGAACTCATCTGGTAAACAGACTGATGGCGGGGACTCGGCTACCAAAGGAAAGGCAGGCTTATCCAGCCAGGGGATGAGTGTCTGGGTTGGAAGGAAAGGTGGCAGGGGTTGTGGGATCTTTCTCTGCTCCTCAGATTCTACACCATAAGTCCTAGCTGACCTTCTGAAGAGAGGTGGTCCTACTCTGTCCCTGAAACAGCATTTCTGGTTTTCATCCCTCCTAGGGAGGTTGATGCTTAAATCAGGAGTCTCCTGGGTAACACTAAAGCCTTCCTGAGACACTGCAAAGCCTTCCTGAATCATTGCAAAAGCCCCTGTAGAAACTGGGAAATGGGAGGGGGGACCCTGGGCCGTGCTGAGTCATGGAGTAAATAGGGAGGCAGGCACACTACCCGGATAGGCAGCTGAGCCGGGGCGGGTCTGTGGCCTTATCCTGAACAGAAGAGCTGGAAGAGAGGCACCTGGGTGGCTCAGTCAGTAGAGCGTTCCAACTTCAGCTCAGGTCATGATCTCACAGTTCATGGGTTTGAGCCCCGTGTCGGGCTCTGTGCTGACAGCTCAGAGCCCAGAGCCTGCTTCCGATTCTGTGTCTCCCTCTCTCTCTGCTCCTCCCCCACTCATGCTCTATGGCTCTTTCTCTCAAAAATAAATAAACATTACAAAAAAAGTAAAAAATAAAAAGAGCTAGAAGAAACACTCCTTGCTTGCATGCCGGTCTCACATAGATGTGTGCTACCAGAGTTCATCCTTTCGATGTCTTCCTTTCTTCCCACTACAACACCACTGTCTTTACCAGCCGCACCAATTTTCAACAATGCAGCCTCTTCCTGCCCCTGCTTCCTTATCTGCAAAATGAGTATGGTGATCATAGCCTCTGCCTCATAGGATTGTGTAGCATGGGGGCAAATTCATAAAACGCTCTTAGAAAGGTGCCTCGCTAAGGCACTAATAAAGCATTAGCTGTTAGATCAAGGACTGCCAGCAGCTGCTTTTCATGTTATCTCTAATCTGCACAACTGTCTTGCAGGCTGGGTATTTCCATTCTCATACTGTAGATGAGAAAACTGAGGTGCAGGGACTTTCAATGCCTTTCCTCACACACCTCATAAAGAGTGGCAAAGCCACCGCTCAAACCCAACCTGGCCTGTCCCCCAAGTCCTTGCTTCCTCCTCCAAGCCAACCAGTCTATTTTTCTTTTTAGTAGAGAATTAACCAAATTTGCCTTTAAAGTTTAAAATCCGTACATGCAGCGGAGTTACAGGAAAACAGCATAAAATCCTTGCATAGACCCACGAGCTTAAAGCTCTTTCCCGATACGGAAAAGCTGTACTGTGCCCAGAGTGACCAGCAAGTTCATTTGCCTTTGGGATCAAAATCTATTTTTCCATTTTAACAACGTAGAGCACTTACTTCACTTATCATTTTCCCTCAAAACATATTGCTTCTGATCCCTTCTTCATTAAAAAAAAATTGAGACCCAGGGCGCCTAGGTGGCTCAGTCGGTTAAGCGTCCGACTTCAGCTCAGGTCATGATATCGGGGTCCATGAGTTCAAGCCCCGCGTCGGGCTCTGGGCTGACAGCTCAGAGCCTGGAGCCTGCTTCGGATTCTGTGTGTGTCTCCCTCTCTCTCTCTGTCCTCCCCAACTCGTGCTCTGTCTCTCAAAAATAAATAGACATTAAAATTTTTTTTTTAATTAAGACCCCGCCATTTTCTAAAGTTTGCAACGCAGCTCACGGTTTGTCTTTTTTCAAGGGGAAGAAAATTAAGAGGAAGAGGTGTTGCCAAATGTTGCTGGTATCAGAGTTGAGCAACCGAATTTTGTTGAAAGTCTTGATGGCTAAACTACCAAACACACACAGGGAGTGATGGTTTTTTTCTTCCTTTCCTCCTGCAGTGAGATTGGCTAACACTCTTTCTGTGAACCACCTCAACCAAGGCCCAAGGTAAATGGGTCACTGTGCACCTGAGGACGCATCTGCACTCAGCCACGGTTCTCATGGGAAACGCAAACATGGCCAGGGGCACTTTGGTGTGACTCAAACACAGTCCGTGCTTGTGAGAAAGTGGAGCCTGGATTTCAAGCACACAATGTCAAGGTTTGTGTGTCTGTGAATCTGAAAGAATCTTAATTGCGTGATGACCGTATCTGGCTCATGGACCGAGGATGTCTCAGGAACATGTGCCTTTTAAATGTACCGAATTCATCCCGTGGGAGCGCCGTGGTGCGGGGTTCAATGTATTTCCAAGGCCCTTGACTCAGCGAAAGTGTCCCCTGACTGAGCTTATGTCCCTTCACCAAGGACTGAAGCCAGCGGCCTTGACGTAAATACCTCACAATGCTGCTGCACACCCTGCGGACCTCGATTTGGAAAACGGGGCCATCGTGCCACACCCCATTTTGTTGACATGACCCCATGGGGTGGATAACGTGGCCGAGGCCCTGTGATGTCACACGCTCCCCTTGTCTCTCCAGCAGTGTGGTGACCAACTCTTCATGACACTCTCTTAAAACCACTGGAGGGATTCTTTGATTGTGTGAGGAGCGGACACATCACAGCGGTAGAGCCATTGAAAGAGCCTGATCTAGGGGCGCTTGGGCGGCTCAGTCAGTTAAGCCTCCGAATCTCGTTTTCAGCTCTGGTCACCGTCTCATGGTTTCATCAGTTCGAGCCCCGCATCGGGCCGTGGGCTGACAGCGTGGAGTTTGCTCGGGATTCTCTCTCTCTCCCTCTCGCTCCCTGCCCCTCCCCCGCTCGCACTGTCTCTGTCTGTCGCGAAACAAATGAACAAACTTAAAAACAAAACAAAAACCAGAGCCTGATCTAGGAGTGAAGAAACCGCAGGAGACCCTGGGAGCTGCTGGGCTCACACTGCCTTGTCTTCCAACTGTAAAATGACACTTGTCTTAAAGCCAAATGAGATAAAGCACGCAAGATGCTTTGGAAAGTATAAACATTATGTTATAAGACACCGGATGTTGTCACTGTTTCCAGCCTTGCACGAGCAGAAACTCTGGTGCGCCCTCTGCACTCGACTCGACGGTTGTGAGTTTCTGTGGTTTAGCGGTTCTGCAGATTTGAATCTAGGCCACTTGTGTCGTAAGGGCACGTTACGATTGTTGCAGTCAAGCTACCTCCAAACCATGATATTGCGATTCTATCATTCCACTCAGGAATGACCCAGTCCTGGTTTGGGGCTTTCACAAACACTTACCCTGGCCATCTGGTCTGCAGTGTTGCCCCTGGCACCGAGGTAGACCATGGCCATGGTGGATGAGATACTCCAAGGGGAGAAGAAGAGATTCGGGGTGGAGCTGGTGTTTGCCAGATGCTTGAAAAAATTGAGGGCGAATATCGTGTTTGCCACATAAAGGTCTTCCATTATTTCAGCCTAGAAGGAAAGTGAGGAAGGAAAAAAAAAAAAACAGCTCTAAAATGTGACTCAATATTTTGGGTGATATCAGCAGAGTAGCACAGGGTGTACCCTTCACGGGACAGGGGCTCCCTCTCTGCTCTTCCTTTATGGAACCACATGAAGTAGAGGCCGGAGGGTGTCATGCTCATGTGACCTGTGCAGCCACAAAGGGCTCCGTGCTTGGTGAGATGCTCTGCTCTCACCAGCATGAGTAACTTACTCATAAAATAATGAAACTTAGTCATTTTAAACAGGGGGTTCTGCATTTTCTTTTTGCATTGGATCCTGGGGATGATGTGGCCGATCCTGAGATGTAGTGAACAGCTAAAAGATGAGTAGTGATACTCCACACAATAATAATAACAATAATAACAATAAACAGCGTCCATTAGATTCTTACTATACAACCGATGCTGTCCTAAACATTTTACCAACTATTTAATTCTTGCCAAACCCCGTTGAGAAAGGCATTGCTATTCATGTTTTACAATGGAAGAAACTGCTGCCCAGAGCATCAGAGAAGTGACCAGCGTCCCTCACCTGGGAGGGGCAGGACTAGGCATTGAAGCCAGGTGGGGTGGCCTCCACGGTCATGCTCTCAAGCTCTGAGCTGCATCCACAAATATACAGCACGCACAGAAGCAAACACACACATATTCAAACGTGTGCCACATGCACACTTATTCTTGTTGGCCCCGGGTTGAGACTGTCAATCTTCTTTCAGATTCCCTGCTTCTAGAAGCGGCTTAGAGTCATTGTTTGAGGGTTGGTATTTTCACCCAGCTCCTACCTCCCGTCCCCCCGACCCCCACCACACACACACCTTCATCTGCAGCCGGCTATGAAACAGCTCCCTCTGCTAGGGAGTTCAGTATGGGGGTGCTGGAAAGGCCACCTGCTTCTCCCGACACCCTCTAGCAGGAAAAACCATTGTAGGCAAAACCATAGAGATCATCCTGGGAGCATGAAACACGCACGTGCACGCGCGCACACGCACACACACACACACACACCCTATCACCACCTGAAGATAAAGGACAGACACACCTTCCGTGACCCAAGACTCCGTGTGCAGAGGAATGCATGGACACACCCGAGGTGTGTAGGTATCTGTTAGTACTGGCCAGTGATCATTTCTCGACTGTGTATTATGCTCTCACGGTGGCTTAAAACACACCCTATAATTAACCAAAATATATAAATCTGCCACATGACGCTGACACTCACGATCCCACAGGAAATCTTCTTGTGACCGTGGCTTCTCAGAGCTGAGGAGGGGCTGAGGGTAGGCCCCAAGGTGAAGGACATGCTGCATCTGTAGGCTTGGCTCACTCAGCAGGCTTCCGAACAAGGGCCAGCACTCACTTTCCTCCCAAACAAGGGCCAGCACTCACCTTCCTCCCCATCCGTGGCTGTCTTAGGTGACCACTTGGGTCATGAACCCTTCTTTTTAAGAAAAGTATTGCCATTTTGTTTCAAGGTTTCTCATTTGTATTTTATCAGGACACAGTTGTAAATTAAGCAAAAGTTGTCCCTGAAACTGTCATCTCTTCTCATTCAATCCTCACAGGATCTGCAAAAGGTAGATACTTTGCCTTATAGGTTACCTCCTGATGCTGAGAGAGGCTAAGAAACTTGCATAAGGTACTTGCAATGGTGCAGGGGTTCAAGCCTAGGTCTGCTTCAGAAACCCACTCGAGCCAATGCCCCCCACTGCCTGTCCTGCTGGTGATGAACTGCACTGTTGTGTGTGAGAGTTTGGGCAAGTTACTAGCTTGAGAAATGCTAGAAAGAGGAAATGAAAATAGGAAAGTAGTGAGTCTGTTATGCTCCTAGAAGGAGTATTAAGTTAAAAAAAGAAAGAAAGAAAGAAAGAAAGAGAAAGAAGAAAGAAAGAAAGAAAGAAAGAAAGAAAGAAAGAAGGAAAGAGAAAAAGAAAAGAAAAACAAAACAAAAAACCTCACTTTTGTTTTTTCTTGCTTCATCACTGAGATTAGATGAATTTGGGTGACTCAGAAATTTGTTTCCTCTTCCTTCTACTGATGTAAAACCATCTGTAAGTTAATTAGGCTTATTGGGCAGATGATTTTTGTAAATTATATCAATAATATTTTGGAAACAAACTGAGAATTAGCATAATAAAAAAAATATTTCTCTAACCTCGTATGAAAAATGTAAATAAGGCCCCAGAGCCAGAAAAACGAACTGTAGGCTTCTCCTATATCGAAATCTTCATAGTCTCCTGTGTAGTAGGTCACTTTGACACTAACAAAACTTAAGTGTAAGTTTAAGTGTCAAGACAAGCTATTGGGGAGGCTTTTAATGCCAAGTTAGATTTCTGGCGACTGTATAAAGAAAAAAAAAGTAAATAAGGACAAAATTCAATTGTCCCATACGCATTTGCTTCTTTTAAAAAGTCTAGCTTTTATTTTTTAGATAAAGTGCAATTAACCGCACGTAACATAAAACAGTAATATGTCACGTCTATACTGCCGTTACTAAATTCCTTCAGAAGCGTTGTTTTGTTTAATTTATGTAATCACTTGCCCAGGAGAATCTAGTAATATCTAGTTACCAAAGGATAAACATGCAGTTTGCCCAGTTAGTGAGCTCCGAAGCCACGAATCTCAGTCTTCTGATTCCGAGCCTGGTGCTTTTCAAATGGGGTTTGAGAAGCTTTTAGCCTTCCGAATCTATCAAGGCTTACGGAGAGTGCGTTTCCTCTCAGACAAGTCCACGGCTCACATTTGGGAGGGAATCTGCCCAAGACAATGTCAAACTGACATCCCAGAATGACATCAAATAGCATAATTGCCCCAAACAGGTAACACCTGTTGGGATTTCTTAACTCCCACAATTTACAGTTTCATTACCTTCCAAATATCATGCCGCTAATTAAGGTTTAATATTATCACGGAGAAGAATAAATGGAGAGCATATGTGGGGCTGGGCTCCGTGACAGCTGTGTCACTTCCTGCAACACACGTTGACAAGTGTGCACTGGGACTCGGCACACGAACCAAGAGGTGGGGAGGGGCCCCCAGGCACACCATCACAGCCCTCTTCCCATGGACACTGGATGCCAGCTCTGAGTTTGCTGTGGCTTGTGAAACAGTTTTGCGACTACGGGGTGGGAGTACTTAGAAATTGACCACAAACATCAATGCAAAGAGAAAACAGTAACTTTCAGGAAACCTCCCACCCAAACTTATACATTCCCTTCCCAACAAAATCAAAAGCAATTCCTGTTGTTCGGTGACTTTCATAATGAATGTCTGTTTATGGTTATTAAATTATTTATGAAACTATTACTTCCACCAATCCAACAACTAGTTTGGCTAATTCTTCTCTTTCACTAAATTGACCAGTTATAAACTAAACTTCAATAGATAACACTCTGGTGTTAAACTGACCCAACCCAGTTTGCTTCATTTCTGGTTTCTGATCGTTATAAAGACCGTCATCTTTTTTAAAAAATGTTTTATGATATTGATATACAATTTATAGTTTACCTTCCTTGCCTAAATGAATATATGTTAATCAACCTTACTCTTTCCATCAAATTCAGTGCCAAAACCCTACTTAGTAAAGAACATCCATATTCTAACCTGTTCGATGAATTTGGCATCATCACCTGCGTGTGCACTTTGGTTCGGTTAATGCTACACAGGCATTTGCTGGCTCCTGAGATTCAAGATTAAGTCTTAATTTAGTGCCATATTAAATGTCAATTTGGTTCAATATTAAATGTAAATTTAGTTCAAATCTTAAGTGACAATATTTTCACTTAAAAAAATCTAAACGAGAGACATGCCCCTACATTTTTACTCTTTTTCTAAAGACATCCCACACTTTAATTTTCATTATATTAGTAATAGCAGCAGGAAAGAAGAAGAAATGAAACCATATTTCATGGAGATGGCCATGAAAATCAGTGAGATACCTGGTTATTCCCGGAGGCACTCCCGACAGGAAACAGTCCTCAGCGAGCTGTCTGAGTACACACATGGAGAAGGCTGGTTTTATAAAGCTCTGCCCCTCCCACGGAACATTTTTTTTTTCCCTCTCTCTCCCTTTCTAATCTGTATCCTTTGAGTGATTCAACATTTTACTCAGAAAGACATCACTATTATAAAAATGCTTGTTTGCTAAGGCACCCTTTAAGAAATTTGTTCTAGAGGATGACGTCATTCAGAAACTTAAGAATTTTGCAATACCTACACATGCCTGTTAAAATTAGCTGAAGTCTGTCAGCCTCAGGTTCAAGTGTCCCCCTCTACACATGCGCCCAAGGACAGTGCCGAATTCTAAAACGTCCCTCTTATCTTTGTGCAGGAAAGGCTGGTGGGTCTTTGCAATATTTAAAGACAACGCAATCCTTTTTCTCTCTCGAGTGTAAGCAGCCCCCAAGCGACTCCTGGGCATGGAAAGGAAAAGAAAAACCACTATTTTTCCTCTTTGGAGCTTATTTTAAACTGTCTTAAATTTCTCCAACTGTAATTTCCTAAATGATTCTGGTTCCAGCCTAGTCCCCTGTCACCAGCCACACCCAAAGAACTTTCTATTTGCCCATCTTTCCAATGCAGATCTTATCTTCTATTATACAGATAAAATCCACTGTGTACTTGAAATTGACTTTTAACTGTAGAATCACGATGTTGAAAACTTGATTGAAGAAAATCACTAGGTGTTTCGATACAGCCAAAGGAATTTGAGGAACAGAAACAGATAAAAGACACAGTGAAAGATAATTTGGGTCTAAAACTGTTCGTAGTGCTGTAGCTTTTTGAAAAGTGCAACACACTGTGAAGGTGGCTTCTCTTCTCTTTGCTTTCCTGTTACGTATGGAAATCCCCAAGAAGGGATGAGTGGAAGTAAAATCATATCTCTTCTCCGCTGCTATGGGGAGCTCCATGGCCATGCGTGGGAGCTGGGTTGACAACCTGCATGTCGGTGAAACCAAGACTATGGATTTGAGCCCCGTGTGAGCTGCTTATCTTGGCTGTGGTTCACAGAACCAGATCGACCCTCACCTCATCTTGCTCGGTTGAGTCTCTGGCCATAATGAGTGGAGGTGCCTTAACCCAAACCCCTCGTTATTATCAGAGGGACAATGGGATAGGCGTGTTCTTCAGAATCTGTGTCTGGCAGCCAAAAGCCAAATTATGTGATTTTTTTTTTTTTTAATTGCTGGAAGATCTCAGGTCACATGAAAAAAAAGCTGGAATCCCACACTCAACAATGATTTTTCAACTCCTAAGTGCTCCCATTACATCAAATGAAATTTTCGGGTAGCCGTTGACACTTTTCCAAGTTATTCTTCTCAACAGGAATGCCTCCTCCCTTTTCCCCACTGACCCACATCTGTGAGGTTCTACTCACATCCCAGAGATCCCATGAAATCCAGTTTGATTTCTACAATCTTCAGTGAACTCATGCTATGCAGAACTGTACCTCTCAGAGCTACAACATGAAAATGTATTATTCATTGATTCACCATCTAATCGTGTGTGTTCTAAGTATTTTATTTGAGTGAACTTCTATTCCTCAGTAGATTCCACACTGGATTCCCCTTTAGCAGCAAGAACAGTGCTGAGCATCAAGTCGGTACTTACAAAATATCTTTTGACTGAGTGAAATGTCAAAATTTTCGAGAAAAGCCCTTTAGTGTGGTGAACAATGATAGGGATCCTGAGAGACTCAGAAAGCTCTAATTTGAATGTTCTTTCTGCCACTTATTAGTTGTATAATCTTGCACAAATTTCTTTCTCAACCTCTGTGAGCTTCAATTTCCTAATAATGCTGGTACTGTTCATTGCCTAAACAGAAGCAATCCTCTTTGCTATTCTTCTCCCTGATTTTGTTTAGGTGTCAAGGGATTCCTTTATCTCGGGGACTAGTTGTTGGCCAAGGGGGGTAGATATATAACCACATTCTGGTCAGTGAGGCTTGGGAGAAATCTGCTGGGGAATGTCTAGGCACATTTTTCCTTCCTGATAAGAAGGAGACATGCAAAGAGATTTTCCCTATCCTATCCCATCCCCTTCTACCTGACTTTGAGCCTGACTGTACGAGGATGTGATGCCAGGAGATGCTCCCGCCATACATCAGCTACACAGGAAGGCCAAGAGGTTTGCAGAGATGCCAAAGCAGGGACTTAACACCAGAGCACTCCCAAGTCAGTTCTGGAAATGACCTACCTCTGGTCTTCATTCTTGTTGTTATTGTTACATGAGATGATAAATAATAAGTCTATATTATTTAAGCATTCCTAAATGGCATAGACTTCTGTGAAGAATCAACGAGATCATGTTTGCCAGATGCTTAGCGTATTATCTTTCACACAGTAAGTGTTCCACAGGGTTAGCTAGTATAATGGAGTGATTGTTGGTGGCCAGATTTGGAAGTTGCCTTCCTGCCTAGATTAGAGAAATTTTATGAGCTCAGTATAAACAGAAACTATGGCCACACATCAAACCGCTGGAGGAAGCATAAAAGGCAATTTGTGATAAAAAGCCAAACTGAGTGGCGGAAGGATTGATAAATGTGTGCGAGGGCCTCAAGGAAACAATAAAGAGAAATGAAAAAAAAAAAAATGAAGATTGAAAGGGGAAGGCACTAGAATTGCAGAAGTGGGAAGCGAAGACCGTTGAGCAGTTGTCTGAGATCTGCTTGGTGCAGCCGGTGTTGTAGGGGAAGGAGAGAGAGGAGAGGGGACCTGATATCAGACTGAGCTGAGATCTAATCTAAAGACATCCCGCGTAAACTCTGGGGAAGGGAAGTTGCTTGTAAAAAGTGGAAGAAGAAGAAGAAGAAGAAGAAGAAGAAGAAGAAGAAGAAGAAGAAGGAGGAGGAGGAGGAGGAGAAAAAGAATCTGAAAAGTCTAGAAGAGGGAGAACCAGAAGGCTGAGACCCCTACCAGGAGACCACTGAAATACTCCAATCAGTAAGTGGTTTAGAAGACCAGAGCTACAACACAGTGACTCTTACCATCATAAAATCAACAAGGTGAAGTCTCTCGAACCTGAAATAGTACTTGCAGCAGCTGTATGTCAGCTCACTTCTGTGGAAGTTGGGAATAAGGAAACAGCAGATTCCTTATCTTATCCTCCAGGAAAATGTGTGAGATCATCATATGGGGAAAATAGGATGCAACATTATACATGCAGTACAACCTCAACTATAGAAATAAAATATGTGCAGAAAGAGGACCTGAAGGGAGTGTGCCAAAATATAAAGTGACTCTAGTAAGTTTAGAGATGTTTGTCAATTTCTTTTTTTACTTTAAACAATTCCCCCCATTTTCCACAATAGGCGTGCATTACTTTGACAACCAGAAATACGTGATCAAAGTGTCTATATCAAGGTGTATCTTTTCTTCCCGGGAGCACTACAGTGAAACATGCAGAAAGGACAAATAAGATCCAAAATAAGAAAACAACTGTTTAATAAAGTTCTAATGTTCTACTTTGGAGATTACAGGCACTGTGTTTTTTGCTCGGAAACACCTGTCCAACTGTGACTGAGGGAGCTGCCCTTAACCACCACTCAGTGTCTGTCTCCCGGTACATGGTAAGTACCATGACTCTATATCCACGACCGTCTTCCCCAGTGACGGAGATAGGCACTTGGCTCAAATTAGAGTGCTCACTAGGTGTTTGCTGAATGACTTCTTCATGCCCAGCGCCTTGCAATGTTACTTCTTTTCTCTTTTCCGCTTTGAATGAACAACCACTGGTGCTTCCACAGTCACCCTTCCCGTGTGATTTGCCAGTTGCTGGGAACTATCTCTCCACGAGCAGCAATGTCACCACTGAAATGATCCAAGGCGTGATACGATTGCAGGCCAAAAGGGAAGTCCCATTCTGACATAAAATTCCATCTAAGAATCTTATCTTACCAGTGACTTTCCATGAAATATCTTGAAACACTGTTTTTACAACGAAGATCGTTAACATTAATCAGCCCTAGTATTTCTTTTTTTTTTTTAATTTTTTTTAACGTTTATTTATTTTTCAGACAGAGAGAGACAGAGCATGAACGGGGGAGGGGCAGAGAGAGAGGGAGACACAGAATCGGAAGCAGGCTCCAGGCTCTGAGCCATCAGCCCAGAGCCCGACGCGGGGCTCGAACTCACGAACCGCGAGATCCTGACCTGAGCTGAAGTCGGACGCTTAACCGACTAAGCCACCCAGGCGCCCCAGCCCTAGTATTTCAATAGCATGGTGCACCCTAGAAACTTCAGTAGCTGTCACCGTAAGCAGGAGCAAATGAACGTGAAAGTAGCCACTTCTTTGGTGTTACTTTGGGGCCACCTTGACTAAGACATCGTGCGGTATATACTTTTTGAAATACCTCTGTCAGAGAATGAACACCTCCTTCTACAATTAGCAATAAAATTCATCTTGGCTCTAGGAGAAATAATACATGTTTCTAAATTCCTGCAGAAAGCGTTTTGACAGAGTGGGGAGAGGTGGCCAGGAAAAGGAGTTTCGGGCTGTGTGAGGAAGAGAAGCAAAAGACCGAGGTGGCTTTGAATGAGTGAGCCAAAGCCACAGAAAGGGACAGTATCCTCATCCAGGGCAACAGAAAGCAAACCTTGCCTATTTTAAGGTATTGCCCTGGGCTAGCCACGAGTGTGAGAAAGTCTGCACGCGAGACAAGTTCTGTTAGGGAGTGTAACACTTCAGTCAGGGTATTTATCTTGTTGCCAAGTGATAACCCCAACATAGATGCCACGGCTGGCAGGCTGTGGGAACAAATATCCAGTGTTCTGTGATTCAGCTACTTGAGAAAAGCAATAACCTTCCTACAACCTGTCATGCCAAAAGCACGCAGAGAGAGATCAAATTTCCAGAGCAGCCCCCGAATGCATTGTGAGTCATGAATTCACTCATTCTACACACCAGATGAAACTCTGTGCTTGTGGTGATGCATTTCCGTCAAGGATCTAATGATACAACACTGGATCCGTGTAACCTGTTACCCTTGTGGATTATTTTTGGATAAGTGGATTATTTATATTACCTAACAAGTCTTAATTTAGTCTCTTTTATCTAGTGTGTACTGAGTACATCTAGGCCAGTACTGTATGCCTAGGAAAAGTAACACATTGTTTTTTAAAGATACCTTAAAGTTTATTTATTTTTGACAGAGAGAGAGAGAGAGAGAGAGACAGAGCATGAGTGGGGGAGGGGCAGAGAGAGGGAGACACAGAATCTGAGGCAGGCTCCAGGCTCTGAGCGGTCAGCACAGGGCCGGATGCAGGGGTCGAACTCTAGGACCGCGAGATCATGACCTGAGTCGAAGTTGGACGCTCAACCGACTGAGCCACCCAGGCGCCCTGGAAAAGTAAGACATTTTAATGGTAATTTTCATAAAACATACTTAGAAGGTAAAATAATAATAATAATAATAATAAGGACATAATCAGAAAATGCATTCCAAATCCAGATGTCGATTACTTTTGTTTTACCCTCTTTATGAACTTGCGTATCTTGTTTTTTCCCCCATTAAGAGTACATAAAAAGACCAGAGACCAATTGACACTTACTACTAAAATACATAAATGATTTAGACACAGATTTCAGATTTGGTCCCATATAAAATGACTGGGAGAATCCCTGATTTCTAGAAACGAACTGCCAAAAAAAAAAAAAAAGTAGATATACGGGGGCACAGTGATGCATCTTATCACAGGGTGGGGTCAGAGTACCTACGTCGCCTTCAAATGAAGACAGCCTTATTTAGACTTGTGTCAAAGTGAGGAGAAGGAGGGGAAATGATTGCTCAGTTCTCCCTCTGTTAATTAGTCATAATTCACGGAACGCGTGGACAGGAATACGGGAATGTAAGTGGGATGCATGGGTGACGAGAGCAGAAGGGGTGGAAAGGAGACAACAAAGGCTCCTGCAACTCTGTCTTCAACCTCGACCTCTCCTGGGATCCCGAGATGGCCGGATGAAGACTCCTAGTGGACACCCGCCCTTGAACGCCTGTCTTTGTCCATCCATCCCTGACCTCTGTCCCCCTGTTCCTCCTCACCTGCTTCCCATCTGCCTATCAGACACCCAAGCCAAAACTGAAGCAACATCCTTGATTCTTTTCTTTACATCCACTTTCACATCTATCATTTAACTAGCCCACTAACTTTAGTTTTGAATATTTCCTGAGTGGATGTGCTCTTCTTTTTTCTCTGAAACTATTACTCTTTGGTCTCCGTCATCTCCGCGTCTCTAGTGTCTTGTCGCTTAAGCCGTAAGCCGCATCTATTTAATGTAAATCCGACCTAGCTATGACTCTTCTGAAAATTCTTCATCGGGTCCTCAGTAAACACAAGACAAAGTCCAGTCGGAGTCCAAGTCCATCTGTGATCTGGCCTCTGCCTTCTTTTCCAATAACATTAATTTAAATACTGTGAAATAAGTCTTTAATACCTGGCACTTAACGCTCAAATTTGTTAGCATTAGTGATCCGCTTTATTGCTGTACTTAGAAAACTCTTAAGTTCTATTTTTACACATTTGTCTCCCTGGTAAGGCTCTTACGAACAGAAACTGTGTATGTCAGTTTCTATTCCCACAATTTTAATATAATATGTGCTCACTTAATGTTTTTGGACTGAATTGAAGACAAACTTGTATTCTAAGTTTGATCCTCCTTAGCACTACTGAGATAGCCTCAAAGTGTGGCCTTCCTTCTCTTCCTTCCTCCTTTGCTATGAAGATAGAAAACGTTATCATCTGGGACAGGGAGCCATTAAGGGTGAATCCCATCAAATGATGTGAGTTGAATGTGAGCATCCTGGGTCAGGAGTTTGGAGAACTTCAGCGGCAGGTGCTGAGATAGGACTCCATCAGCAAAAGAATAGAGACCTTGATCGTGACTAGCTACAGTAGACACAGAGAGGGTCAGGCCTGTGGCAGGGAAAGTACCTCATCTACTCCAGGGTTCAGGTGAAGGCATCTTAGGAGTTGGGGCCCCAGGAGCTGTAAGCAGTGCTCAAGTATCAAGCACTAGGAAAGGAGACTAAAAGCTAAGAGAAAATGAGGGTGGGGGTGGGGGTGGTTAAGGACACAAGGGAAGAAGGCTACTTCATTTGCCTCAGTTTTCTAAGTTTTGGACATTTGACTACAAACAGAAATATATAAACTTTCAATGGGAAAAAATTTTTTGAAGATGCTGCTAATCACCATGCTACTAATAGAATTGCAAGAGTATTAACTTCAGGGAAAGAAATGATTTAAATGATTTATGTATTTGACATTGAAGTGAGTAGGCTAATGAGATCATACAAAGATCAGAACATCTCAGATTTCCATCAGGTCAGGGCTTGTGATGGCTGTGTGTGCGTGTGTGTGTGTGTGAGAGAGAGAGAGAGAGAGAGACAGAGAGAGACAGAGAGAGAGACAGAGAGACAGAGAGAGAGGGAGAGAAAGAGAGAGAGAGAGAGAGAGAAAGAGAGAGAGAGAGAGAGATTTCATTCCAGACTTAATCTATCCTTTTACAGTGTTTGTTTTTTATCTGAAGTCTGAGTCAGATGAATTATCTGAATGAATTATCTCCCAAAGTATATCATTTCTCGGTGAGTTTTGCCCTTACCATGCTTCCAGCACTGTTTCAATCATACTTCTTAGTCATTTCAATATTTTTACCCATATGCTTGTTGCCTTAATATGAAAGTGCTTCTGTCTCTTTTCATACACAGGCAAGGTGTAGTGCTGTGTTCCAATTTAACTTTTCTATAGTAATGACTTCTTAGAGTGCAGAGGCTCTTTGATTTATCAGAACTGGCTATGGACTGTATCAGTCTCATATTTCATCAAGTGATGCTAAGAAACCCAAATATGTGGAGGGATAAAGAATCAATCCATACCATTTATTCAAGGAAAGTTCTAGACTTTTCCACAACACTCAAGGACGCATATCTTTGTGGCCAATTCCTAGGGTTACAAATGCTTAACAACTCTTACTCCATAACAAGTTCCTGTTTTCCTGGACATGAGCACATAAAACCCATTTCAAAATTTGTTGGAAAACTTTACCATCAAGGAGGAATCTTTGGTCATCACACTTTTTTAATGAAGAGTCATGAGCATTTAGCCTGACTCAAATTGAAATTATGTTGCATGATATTCAAATATAGCATCATGATCTTGAAGCATAAGATCCTCTTTCTTCTTATATTAATGTAGAGAGTTAAGCACATATCCTGCATTTCCAAAATTTCTGCTATAGTCATATAAAATATAATAATGTTCATGAATTCCGTCAGCTCTGGATAAAACTGAGAGATATAAAAGGAGCCTCGCCTTCTACGTGAAAGACTAAAATATTTTTTGTTATATATGAAATAATGTAGAAAAAGTGAAAGGCAGAATGTCTACTCATAATAAGCAATTGATATTATTATTATTATCATTATTTTTACTGCTGAAGTGCTGTTGGTAATTATCTCCACTTGAATGTTATACTGACATCTGATAATACCCAATATGATCTTGGGTAGGTCATTTCACTTTGGGGGGCTTCCTTTCCTTTTGGGCTCCCCACATTATGATGGTCCCATACAGCTTATAAAATATTTCAATGCACATGATCTTATTTAATATTTTCAGTGATTGTTTAAGTAGGATAAGTCATTGTCTCACAGGTAAGAAAACAGAACAGTAGTCAAGTGATTCGCCTCAGTGTTAATAAATGGTAAGAATTAAATTAAACCCAAATGTTGTAGGTCGACGTTTGTTCCACTGACAATAACTTTGATGTTCTTTCCAGTTTTGAAATGTATTATTCTATGTTCCTGTGGTTAAGAAGCTATTAGAAACTCAAGGACAGAGACAATGTCATATTCACTCTTGAGTTGCCCAGTGTTTCACAATGTAAAACTGGATCCTCCTTTGTCCATGCTGCCTATGACAAGGCATCATCCAGCATCCCACCGTTCTAATGGCTGGGCTTTGCTCTGCATTGGTTGCTGTCAGAAAAGGGAGGAGGTGTAATTCCTTGATTGGTATCTCCATAAATCTTATTTATAGGGAAGATAAAACTGTAAATGGTAAAGAAGTAGCAATCAATCATTTTTGGGTGAGAGACAGGTGTGTTTGCTATTTAATGGACAGCCGAGTGAACTTGCTTTTGCCTGTACTTGAACAAAATTATGACATGGGCTTATGTTGTCTCATTTTTGCGTGGTCTCAGAGTAACTTGTCTGAGGATGGGATTCTGTGACAAGGTTTATGTCTAATAGAATGACATGACCTGGCTGCTGTGTCAGACCAGTTTCTGAGTGTCAGAGCAGAGGATGCTTCCCCCCCCCCCCCACCCACTTTCTGACTGCCAAACAACACTCGTTTCTGGAAGAACAGCTTCACATGAATGGAAAGATTATGTAATGTGCTGAAGACGTTACAAAAAAAAAAAAAAAGCATCTCATCCTCGTAGATTCAAGCTGACTTGTTTAATTAATTTCTTTTAAGGGAGAGGCCAATTCCAGATATCGTTGTATTTTCTTGGTTAGTTGGTTAAACCGGGAAGGGATGATCCTATTTAATACATCAGATTTTGGTCTATGGTGTCATTTTTGTAACTTATTTTTAAAATTTTAATTAAAAGCATACATAATTTTTCTTCTCGGATTTCTCACTCTGGAAAGGAATTCTTTTTAACTCCTTTAGCTAATTCTTTTGGTATTTTCCTCCATATCTCTCCTAAAACTGTTTAAGAAGTAGCCATATAACCATGGTCTTTAGAGATACACATGTGCACACCTCCCATCCTGCCATATATAATAATATCTAAATTTTTGTTACATTAATATTTGCTTTTTAATTATTATGACTAAGTGCATGGAATTCAAGTTGGGCCATATTCTATAATTGTACTTTTTGCACGTTTTGTTTTTCTAGAGTTCTTAATTATCTTGTCTTTTAAATGTATCTAGGGGCAGCTGGGTAGCTCAGTTGGTTAAGCGTCTGACTCTCGATTTGGACTCAGGTTATGATCCCACAATGCTGAGATTGAGCCCCATGTAGGGCCCCATACTGAGTGTGGAGCCTTCTTGGGATTCTCTCTCTCTCTCTCTCTCTCTGCCCCTCCCCCACTCACACTCTCTCTCTCTCTCTCTCTCTCTCTCTCTCTCTCTCTCCCCCTCTTGCTCTCAAAATAAATAAATAAACATTTTTTAATGTATTTAGTTTATATATACTTATTTAACTCAACCACAAATCTCTCCCAGCAAGATAAATCTTATTTTACACATTTAATGAGACAAGAAAAAAAAAAAGCAGGAGATATCACACTCCCAATTACAAGCTATATTATAAAACTGTAGTCATCAAAACACTTTGACACTAGCATAAAAACAGACAAACATATCAATGGAACAGAATCAAGAGCCCAGAAATAAACACAATAATATATGGTCAACTAATATTTGACAAGGGAGCCAAGAATACTCAATGGAGAGGAGACAGTCCCTTTGATAAATGGAAAATTGGATAGTCACGTGTAAAAGACTGAAATGAGCCACAGCTTATACCACTTACAAATGGAGTGGTTCCTTGACAAGGATCTTGGTAAATAAATAAATAAATAAATAAATAAATAAAATACAAGGATCTTGGTAAATAAATAAATAAAAATAAATAACCCAATTTAAAATGGGCAAAGGACATGAAGAGACATCACTCCAAAGATGTATGAAAGATATATGAAAGGCAGATACATGGACAGATGTTCAACATCACTAGTCATTAGCTGTGCGCAAATTAAAACTGCAGTGGATACTACCTCATGCCCGTCACATGGCCATCAAAAGACAAGAGATAACAAAGGTTGGTGTAGATGTGAGGATAAGGGAGCCCTTGTCCACTGCTGCTGGGACTGTAAATTGGTGAAGCCACCATGGATAATAGTATCGAGTCCCTCAAACAATTAAATATAGAACTACCATATGATCCAGTAAATCCACTTCTGGGAATATATCCAAAGGTAATGAAAACACTAAATCGAAAAGACATCTGTACCCCCATGTTCATAGCAACATTATTTACAACAGCCAAGACATGGAAAGCACGTAAATGCCCACTGATGGATAACTGGATAAAGAAGTTGTGTATGTATATAATGAAATATCATTTAGCCATAAAATAGGAGGAATGGCAGGAGTATTGCAATATGGATGGACCCACGGGGCATTAGGCTAAGTGACATGAGTTAGATAGAAAAAGGGAAATACTATATCATCTCACTTATACATGGAATGTTTAAAAAAGAAAGAAAAAACTCATAGGAAAGGATATCAGACTTGGGTTTACCAGAGACAAGGGTTGGGGAGAAGAAGGACTTGAAGAACATGGTCAAAAGGCACACACTTTCAGTTGTAAGACAAACGAGTACTATATGTAATGCACGTGAAGTATCTAATCAATTTCGTTTTCTTAAAATAACGATGCTCAGAGCCTCTGATCTGGTTCAGACCAAATAGTTGGTCTCAAGGCTCCTGAAAGTCTGTCCTCTTGTGATGACCTAGAATCTGAGGATTGTGGGGTTTTCTGTTGTTCTTTTTTTTTGTTTTTTGTTTTTTGTTTTTTGATGTCTCTCTGGGATTGGATTCTCTTTATCCTACATTCTTCATCATCTTTCTCTTGGTTCACTAACCCAATGTTGTCGAGCACATGCTCCGTTAGCAACTTGAAAAAAGTGGCACAGGGAGTAGCTTTTTAGATCTCGAATACTTCAAAATGCCTTTTCCTTCCCCTTTGCTAAATTATTAGTTTGGTGTTGTATAGGATTCTAGGCTAAAAAATATTTTCCTTCTGAAATACCAATAGGCATTTTCTGTCATAGTCTAGTATTTAGCCTTGCTAGTAAAAACTCAAAAGTTGTTCTAATTTCTGATCTTTTGTCTATGACGTTAACTTTGATCTCTGGAAGCTTACGGAATTTCTGTCTGCAATGTCCTGAAATTTCATAATGGTGGACTTACTCTTGTACAATTCTACTGGTACTCAGCCTCTTTTAATCTGGAAGCTTATGTCATTCCGTCCTGAGAAATTTTTCTGGAATTATTTATTTTGGTTTTTTAAATTTACTTTTTGTTATATTTCTAGTACAATATTTAATGCATAGAAGGAATAGTGCCATTAACTTCTATTTACTATGTATGTCTCCCCATTCCATCCTCTACCTTCTGATTCCTACGTGAAGAAAACACTATTCTGAATTTTTATTCATCATTCCCTGGTTTTATTTGTATATCCTTATCATGAAAATATGAGAAAACAATAGGTTGTTTATTTTCACTTCTTTGTGAGCTTTGGTAACATTTGGCAGTATCTAGGGGAGGCTGGGTGGCTCAGTCGGTTAAGCGTCAGGCTTTGGCTCACGTCATGATCTAGCGGTTTGTGAGTTTGAGCCCTGTGTCAGGCTCTGTGCTGACAGCTCAGAGTCTGGAGCCTGCTTCAGGTTCTGTGTCTCCCCCATTCTCTGCCCCTTCCCTGCTCACGCTGTGTCTCTCTGTCCCTCAGTAATAAATAAATGTTAAAAAAAAATTGGCACTATCTTACACGTACTGTAGCATAGTAGGGGGCAGCAAATGTGTTTGGTAAAGGGCCAGATAGTAAATATGTTAGTCTTTGTGGGCCATCTGGTCTCTATTACCATTACTCTGTCACTGTGGTGGGGAAACAGAAATGAACAAATGGGTGCGGCTGTATTCAAATACAATTTTACTTGCAAAAGCATGTGGTAGGCCATATGCTGTAATTCACTGACCCCCGCCCTAGAGAGACTCTGCATAGGTACACAGATAATGCAAGAGTTTCTCCAGGGTATGTACAATACAATGCCAAATTGTTTATTAAAATTCTACATATTCTGTAGTCTTCTGGATCTTGGTTGTTCCATTCTACATTGTGTTTCTAAAACTCAGGTTGTTTCTAGGTATAGTTCTTTTCTTTTTTAATGTTTATTTATTTTTGGAAGAGAGAGAGAGAGAGAGAGAGAGAGAGAGTGAGCTGGGGAGAGGCAGAGAGAGGCGGACAGAAGATCCAAATCGGGCTCTGTGCTGACAGCAGACAGCTTGATGCAGGGCTTGAACTCATGAACCGCGAGATCATGCCCTGAGCTGAAGTCCAATGCTTAATCAACTGAGCCACGCAGGCATCCCAGTATAGTTCATTTTTTCCATGGAATAGCAATGAGTTGAATGAATTAAAATATTACAAATTATTTACGCATTCGCCAATTTCCTAATATATATTCTCAACAGCACTATACAAAGACATCCCCGTCACGCACCTCTCCAGAGCTTGATATTGTCAGATTTCTTGATTTTTGACCATTGAGCACGGTTAAAATGGTATGTCATAATTTGCATTTCCCTGATTGCCAAAGAGATTGAACATTCTTTCATAAGACTGTGACGATGTGGATTTCCTCTCTTGTGAATGTGAAATCCTTATTTGAAATTTATTTTGGTCAAGGAAAGTTTGGAGAAACATTTTTTTTTTCTAATTGATTTATTGGAGTTCCTTCTATATACTGTTGATTATATACGTTGCCAAAATACTCTAATTTGGCATTTGAAAGTGTTTAAGATATGTCTTGATACTGTTAAATATATCTGTATTCTCCTTATGTGCTTAACATTTTGTATCTTTTTAAGGAAATTTTTTCCATCTCATAGTCGGGAAGATATTCTCCTGTAGTAACTTCTAAAACTTTTGTTGCTAGAGACAATTAGGGCTACTTAAAAAAATACAGTAAAACCTTAGATTCCGAGTAACTTGTTATGCGAGTATTCCTCAAGATGAGCAAACGTTTCTATAAATTTCAACTTAATAAGTGAGCCATGTCTTGCAATATAAGGAAGACACGGTGCTCAACAGCACATGGTCGCAACGGAGCCAATGGTTCTTGAAACCAACCCGTGTTGATATACAAGTGCTTTGGATTACAAGGCATGTTTCCAGAATGAATTATGCTCGCAAACCAAGGTTTTACTGTAACTGATTCTAGGCCCGGGGCCGGAAATACAGGATGAATATGAGTATCTTGTTATGGCAGAAAGCAAAGAGGCCATTAAAGACTACTGGGGTCATGTCAAAAGGACCCAGAAGCCAACGTGAAAAAGTTCCCACTGACCAAAAATAAGGCAATTTGAGCATGAAAGAAAAATTAAAATGGAAATGAATTTAAACATTTCAAATACATTAAAATTTATGAGTTAAAATGATACTTAGAGGAATTATATATATGTATATATACATATGTATATATATGGTGGACTTATTTGAATTAACCAACTACAAAAGGAGAAAATTCTAAATCAAGTAGAGAAATTTAAAGAATGTTGGGTTTTTTTAAATGATATGGAGAAGTTATTTTTTTAGTTATGATAAAAGGTATTGTGTTATGATTTTAAAGACCCATCACCTTTAGTAAGAGACACTTAAGTATTTGTGGGTAACATGAGATGATGCCTAGACTTTGCTTCAAAGCCATCAAAGTTGAGGGAGAAAGGGAGTAGAAGAATGGGTGAGCCAGGAGAGGCCATGGGTGACAATAACCAAAGCTACCTGGTGAGTATATGGAGGCTCATTAAACTGTTCTCTCTGCTTTCGTATACATTTGGCATTTTCTGTAATCACAGGAAAATAAAAATCAATAGCTTCATGCCCTAAAAGGCTGCTTTCAAATCCTCCAGAGGCCCATGTGAACCAGTGGGTAGAGAGTGAACCGTCTGCTCTGTGTGGTCATTCTCAGGCCTGGGTGTAGTATCTTGTGTTATCTGGCAAAAGAGCCTAAGGAAAAGCTCGCATGTTCATGGGTCTTGTACGGTGCAATTCTGGGGCATCCAGGGGGAAAGAGAAGGAAAGTGATACAGAGGAAGAAGGGAAGCTAACCTCCTCGTTGGCCAGAGCTTACAAACCCAACCAGGTACTCATCCACCCAGCGTATTCATCGCAGAGAAGCCGTATGGAAATAGCATACCTTGGGACAGTCCTTCAAAGTGAACAGAGAGGGATTCCTCTATGGGTTTGTCTCTTCTCCTGTCCTGTCTCTGGTCCAAGTTGTTCTGTGGAACGTTAACTCTTTTAGCTTCTGAACTGTTTTCCAGCCCCTCTGGACAGCTGCTGGGAGAAGCATCTGAAGCGTGGAAAATGCTTTGATGTTCTTTCATTATTAGATACCGCGGGAAGGGGCTTGATCTTACCCTGCTTAGCTCCCTTGATTATATGGTCTGTCTCCAGTCTCACCGAGGCTACGGTTGAGAGAAAAACGGCCACCCATGTAATGATGTTATGGAAATATAGACCTCTAAACGAACATGATGCGCTTTGACCCAAAATAGAGGGGTCCGAGCATCAAAGCGGGGGGAGGTGGTAGGGTCCCCTCCCTAAGGAGAGAGGAAAAAAGGGAGAGAAAACTTCAAGATAACCTGGCTGTGCGCCTAGGTGACAACATCCCTCATGACCTTGTAAACTGAGACCACTTAATCAGACTGCATGTTTATGTGTGTTACCATTTACGGGAGACAAAGAAATAGAAAATGTATACAAAAAACTATGCCACGTGACGTTCGGTGCTCCGTTCTTTGGGTATGAACCCAACTGAGCAGTGCCGGCACGAATAAAAGTTTCTTGCTGGAAATTAAAAAGCCTCAGTGTCACGACCATCTGTGCGAGAATCCCGCTACATCACTTGTAGATACCTGCTAGTCTGCTCCTGGTTCAGAACGGAACATCAAAAAGCTAACCGGAAACTCTGCTCGGAAGGGAGCCTGGCCGAAAGGGAGAAAAGTGTGGAATGTAGGGTGATCAATCTGGGCTGTGTCTTTGGGAGATCCCCAATATTACTATCTTTCAATGCCTGGAGAAAACTGTTCTGATCTAATGGCTGTGGGATTTCTGGGTCCTATGGAGACCTATCCAATTCAAAATTTAAACTTTTCCTTACTCTTCTCTTTTCATTATGGCAGCCTTGAGCTTAGCTGTGTCTGGCGTTCGGCTGTCTACAGGCTACCACCATCTGTTTTGCTGTCTCTGGAGAATCAACTCCCAGTCACCTGCCTGCCTTACTAGAGGGGGAGGGGCGGCATGCTGATGCACGGACCGTGGGAGAGGATCGGAATGCCAGACTGAATCTTCAGCAGACTACCAATCGGTCCACTGGTCTATTTTTGGCTCAAGCTTCCATCCCTAAGGTACCTGGTGCTGCTAATTCTTCAGCCTTTAGAGACATGCTGTGGATACATTACATTTATTATCAGTCTTCCTGATTGTTCATGTTCTAGGATTCAGGTTTCTTGGTTCTCCTAAGTCAACCACCACCCACAATAAGCAACCTACTTTTTGCCTCCTAAAAGTTATTGCTGTTACATTCTCTTCAATTCCCTTTGCCTTCCTAGCTCACTGCTCTAAATCAACAGCGGTCAAAACTACGATGTTCGTGTGTCATTTTAGAAATATCCTGAGGTTAAACGACTGTGTGTCATCTGAGTCTTTAGCCAGATGGCCCTCAAACTGTGCTGCAAGCAGCCCTCCAGAGATGGTGTCCCCTCGGAGATGGTGTCAGCTGACTGACTACAGTGTGACTTTAATGGCAGGAAGTTTCAATGTTGCGGAAGAGACATTTTTGTCCTGTTGGGGGCCTCCTGGTGACCAACATATTTTACCCCAGAGTATTCTCCTCATGCATGACTTGTGCCATGACTCCTTTAATGATGCATAACTGAGTCAAGTGATTTACCTGCTGTGACTTTTCAATATGCTTTTCAAGCTTAGATTGTGGAGTCAACTCTAAATCTTGCATTATTTTATATTTTGCTCTTTCCTCTGTCAGTGCCCAAACTTTTCCTCCTCATCCTCTCCCCACTTCCCTCCCCAAAAGATCCTAGTTCTTGCTGAAATAATGGAGACTGAACAGTCTGGAAATTTGGGACCTGCAAGCCTGGTGTGATAGAGCTCCAGGTAGGGAAGCGAGCACTGCCCTGCCCGCAGTCAGGAACGCATTCTCTTGTCCCTGGTTTCAGCTGCTAGGCCAGAGGGCCTTCAGACTAAGAACTTTCTAAGCCCACCATGTTGCAGCCCAGATCGTGATGCTTATTCCTGCCAGTTTAGGAGGTCTGTAGATCATCTTTTCTAACATTCTGGAGCCAAGACCATTGGAAGTTAATGTGCATACCTATCTCCCGGAGATCTTATTAATATTTGGTTTCTGATTAACTAGTCTTCCATTGGGCCTAAGTCTCCACGTTTCTAACAAGTTCCTTGTTGGTGGATCCCATTAGGCCAGATGCTGTTGGTCTGAGGCCACAGTTTGAGTAGCAAGGTTCGGGGTGCTCTTTTCTTCTTTATGACCTGTCTACCACCTCCCCCGCTGGTGGGTGGGGGACACTGTTGGTACCTTGCCCGCCTGCTCACCCTCTAGCTTCTGTCCACTTGCTGATACAGGCTTGCAACGGAACATTCAGAAATTTTCCAGTGGGTGGTAAAGCCATGTCTCCAGTAATGAGAGCTGGAAGTGCCTGTGAGTTTTACATCTCCCATGGGAGGCCCATAGCCAATAGCTGCCGGATGTGAGAATACAGAAGCCCAGCTCCTGTGTCCTGAGTGTTATGTTCTAGAGCTCCCCGCGGGATCAGGTGAGTCTGGGACTTCCCCTGAAACTCCACCCTGGTGTGGCTTCTTCTCCTTCCTCATCCTGCCTCCCCTGAGCCCTTCCTGGTTTCCCCTGGAGGTCTCTCCTTAAATAAATCAGCTCTCCAGGAATCCTAGGCTTGAGGTCTCCTTCTGAGAGAATGCAACCTAAAACAGGTGGCCTCCTCCAAGAGAGAGATTAATAAGAGAAAAACTCCACGTTAAGAAACTGTGTGCTGCTCTGTCCCAGCACCCAGCCTAGCACCCAGCATGTAGGAAATGCTTCATCCATTTTCGTTTGATAAAGTTCATTTATATATCTGGACCCACAAGATGGGAGTCCCTAGCCACTGGCCTGGCCCACATCACAAGGTAAACCAAAGTCAACCTGCACTTACAGGAAATGCCTATCAAGGAAACCTAACCCAGACCAATCACGATGCTGCCATTCAGCTCTAGGTAGCTTACTTTACCCTAGAAAATCCCCTTATAAGGAAATCCCCAGCTTCCTAGCCAATCATGTCCTGTTTCCACATTGCCTCTCCTAATGCTCCATAAAACTCACTCTTGCCCCCGCTCCAGAATGGCCCCCCACTGCCTGTGATCCATACACTGGTTCCCTTGAATGAAGGACATCAAAGTCTTTCCTCAATCGTTTTCGTGTTGCTTTTGGTAAGCTGAATGATTTGCATGATTGTGTCAACTTTCTCAATAAAATTGATTTAAAACCTTACGTGACTTTCTGATCCTGTGGTCATGGCAGAGCCTGAGCCCTCCTCCTACAGGAATACTTGCCCAGACAGGGTTGGCCCATTTACTCCCACACCTCTAAACCTCTCAAACACTACTGGGATCTCCAGCGGTATAGAAGCTTCAGCCACAAATGTCCCCAGATCCCACTCTTTTTACATAGAACTGTACTGAAGACCTTGGTCGTTGGCAGGCCTGCCTCAACCATTTCGCTCCAGCCTTCACGCCCGCTCCAGAAAAGAACCCCAGGATATCTAGTAAGTTGCCACATCAACGCAGAGCTGCTGACCCAGCACTCCTCCTTGATAATATGGCTTTCTAATCATGAGGAAACACAGGAAGATCGCTCCACACGCAAACCCATTTCCTGCATGTTGGTCATGGCAGCACATCATGCAGCTGCTGAATCGTGTGGCAACCCCACGGTGCACATATTCTTGCAACATGTTTGGAATGCAGACCCAGCAAACACGCACGTGGAAGGAAACATCGTCATTCTAAGGACAATGAATCTACATGGAAAGTTTTCAAGCAGATGTTCACAAAATCTTCTATTTTTTATGGTCCCTTCAAGTTCCTGCATAGCTTAAGAAATGAAGCCGAAAGTCAACGCGTATCACGGCCCATGTGGACACAATGCGAAAAATACAATTATAGAGGTAGTTGGCCACAGAAACACCCAAACATAAAAAGGCAGAACAAATGGTTTCTCAAGTAACAATCTCCATCTCCGAGGAGAGGTTTGAAGCATTTTATTTTGGCTTACAAAAGAGTGAAATCTGGGCGCCTGGGTGGCTCAGTTCGTTAAGTGTCCAACTTTGGCTCAGGTCACGATCTCGCGGTCTGGGAGTTCGAGCCCAGCATGGAGCTCTCTGCTGTCAGCTCAGAGCCTGCAGCCTGTTTCGGATTCTGTATCTCCCTCTCTCTCTGCCCCTCCCCTGCTCATGCTCTGTCTCTCTCTCACACACACACGCAAATAAATAAACATTAAAAAAAATTTTTTTTTAATGAGTGAAATCAGTGTCAAAGGATGTTTGCCTAAAACACTCTCCCACACACCTGTGTGGCAAGTGATTCTCTCTGTCTTACATTTTGCATTACTGTTCATTCTTGGCTCTTCATGCAGTTTTCTCATTTAATGTTTTTTGGGTTTTGGTGGTGTTTATTTGTTTTTTTGTTTTATTTGTTTTTTTGATTTTTTGGGTTTTTTTTCGGTAGCCTTGGCCCACATTTGTTCATTTCTAATTATTCTTTCACGCTTTTATAATAGACTATGAAACCTCGTTAGTGTGGAAACAAACAAAAAAAAACCCTGACACTGTTCCTTGCTTCCAGTGGGATTCAACACCTTGCATACAAGGACAAACAGATGGCATCCTGAGATCATTAATAACACGCTCAGATCTGGTGATGGTCCCTCAAAGAATAAAACCCTGAATAAGCCTGGACTCCCTTAAGAGAACTTTGCTATGTTGACACTTGAAGCGCTGCTCGTGAATAGGACAGGTGTATGAATGTGGTTTCCTCACCATGAGTGGATTCACGTAAATTCAGAAAACGTGGTGAGTTTGCACATCATTTCCTTGGGAAGCTTAAAGCTAACTTTTTCTCTCCCTTTCTGAATGTCTGTGCTCTGGTCATTTCCTGAGGTTCCACCCAGACAAAGCTGACCTGAGTTAAACACTTAACGCCAGGAACATGTGGTTCACGGCACGCCTTGTGCCGACAGTGTAGAGACCAGAAATAACCAATTCCACCCTTTACCTCCATCTCCTGGGAGAATATTAAAGGGTTTCAAGTTGGGAACCCAGAACATGACCTGGTAAGTCCCTTTGCCACTCTTTTTTTTTTTTATGTTCATTTATTTTTGGGTGGGCAGAAGGGGCAGAGAGAGAGGGGGACAGACAGAGGTTCTGAAGTAGGCTCTGTGCCAACAGGAGAGAGCCTGAGCCCCATGTGGGGCTCGAACTCACTAACAGAACAGTGAGATCATGACCCGAGCAGAAGTCAGATGCTTAACCAACTGAGCCACTCAGGCACCCCTGCCATGATTTTCCCAGCCCAGTCCCCTCTTCGCCCAAGCTCCCCGCTCTGCTGTCCTTCTTTCAGCCCGGACCTCTCGCTGGACAACAATTCATTCGGCCCCTGTCCTCACCTCTCTTTGGTCAGCCCTAAAGGACTGTATAGGTTCATTTACCCTCTGGCCTCTTTTCATTTCCTCTTTGTGATATGCATTACTCAGCTTCTCCTGCCTGGAAGCGAATCTGTGAGGCAAGAAAGCTCCCCACCTAACAGAAACAGAGAGAATAGAGGGAAACAGGGGTGGAGGGAAGTTGTGAACACTCATTCATTGACAATTTATTGTTGTAATTAGTATTAAATTTTTGTTGCTTTATTTATTATTTAATTTATGCATTTGATTCAATAAGTCAAAAGTTTTTAATCCGATTTACAATGAGGGTTTACATTATCTTTATTGGAGAGTGTTTTATTACTGTCTTAAAACTCAGCCAAGGGCACACACAGCTGTGTAAAGTATCCGCCACTCCCGACTCCCCACCTCACCCCACCCAGCTACTCTCACTCGTTCAAACATGTTGATTCCTTCCTGACTCTCAGTTTCTGCCTCCATATCCCAGTTTTTTTTATCATTGCTTTGGGCCTCCTTTGGCTTTGGCAATCCTTAAAGTTCCTTTTTTGGCTTTTTTGGGTGGGGAGGGGTGTAAAAAGTTGCACATCTGACTTCTAGTGCGTCTTGCTCCTTGTTCTTGCTATAACCATTTCCGGGGCTGAGAACTTCCCCTAACCCTCCAGCACATACCTGGTTCCCTCCCCCCCAAATTCCAACAGGCAATGGTTTACTTGTCTGTCTTGCCCTCTTGGCCATGATTTTACAGTGTATCATATTTATCTTTGCTTTGAATAAAGCAAGCATTCGGTGACTGTTGAGTGAATTTAATTCAACTGAGCTATTTTTCGTGGTGCTCCCTCAAGCCCCCCCAGCCACCCAAAGCCACCCTCCACATCCTTTGCACCGCCATTCCGGCACCTTCTCTGTGAGCCCTCCAGGAACCACTGCTTCCTCCTTCCCACCTCCACCCACAACCCCCTTCCATCAATGCTGTGCTGAAGGACCCACCTCATTTCTGCTTCCCCTACTTTTGTACTTATATACAGACAATATGTTTTTCCAGTGAAAAGAGCACCAGCTTCGATGTAATTAATAACAATAACAATAATACCACAGTGACAAATAACAGTTGTAGAGTAGCTACCGTATGCGTTCACTGTACTGAGTGATTTACATGTGATCTAATTTAATTTATACAGTAATCAATGCATTTAGTACTATTGTTACTCTGTTTCAGAGGAGAAAACAAGTTCAAAAGACATTAAGGCTACACAGATAGTAAGGATCAGAGCTGGAACTCTAATACTCTCTGGGCACGAAGTTAAAGGTGTTCAGATGCCTGGATTTGGGTTTCGGGGGGTGGTAGGTGTTAGGAGACACCCCTGAGAGCCCAAGATCAGCAGAGGATGTGCCTCTAAGCCCCAAGAGCATAACACACCATCTAGTTCCACACTGCTCTACTCTGTTGACTACACCACCTTTAGTTAAGTCTCATTAACTCCACTGAAAATCCACCATCAACGCAATGATAAAAGAACAGCATGATAGCTAAACCCACAGGCTACAGAGGTAGATAGTGGATTCCAAGCCTGGTTTTGCCACTTACTAGCTGTGTGACTTTGGGCAAGCTACTTAAACTTTGGGGTACCTGGATGGCCCAGACAGTGAAGTAACCGATTCTCGATTTCAGCTCAGGTCATGATCTCATAGTTTGTAGGATCGAGCCCCACACTGGGCTCTGCACTGACAGTGCAGAGTCTGCTTGGGATTCAGTTAGGTCTTGAACCCAGTTGGAATTTATTTTTGCGTATAGTTTAAGAAAGTGGCCCGGTTTCATTCTTTTGCGTGTTACTGTCCAGTTTTCTCAACACCATTTGTTGAAAAGACTGTCTTTTTCCAATTGGATATTCTTTCCTGCTTTGTTGGACATTAATTGACTTTATAGTTGTGGGTTCATTTCAGTTTCATTGATCTGTGTGTCTATCTTTGTGCTAGTACCATACTGTTTTGATTACTATAGCTTTGTAATATACCTTGAAGTCCAGAACTGTGATGCCTCCAGCTTTGCTTTTCTTTTTCAAGGATGCTTTGGCTATTTAGGGTTTTTGTGGTTCCATACAAATTTAGTGTTATTTGTTCTAGCTCTGTGAAAAATGCTGCTGGCATTTTGATAGGAGTTACATTAAATGTGTAGAGTGCTTTGGATAGTACAGACATTTTAACAATATTTATTCTTCTAATCCATGGGCATGGGATGTCTAAAGGAGTTCATGACCACTAAACCATCCCTACAAGAAATATTAAAGGGGCCTCTTAGAGTGGAAAGGAGAAACTGAAAGTGACAGAGACAAGAAAGGATCAGAGAAAATCTCCAAAAACGGTGACAAAACAAGTAACAAAATGGCAATAAATACATATTAATTATTACTCCAAATTACTCTATTAATAATTACTCCAAATGTAAATGGACTAAATGCTCCGGTCAAAAGACATAAGGTGTCAGAATGAATAAAAAATCAAGACCCATCTACATTCTGCCTACAAGAGGCTCATTTTAGACCTAAAGACACCTGAAGATTGAAAGTGTGGGGACAGAGTAATATTTATCAGGTAAATGGATGTCGAAAAAAGTTGGAAGAGCAATATACATATCAGACAAGCTAGATTTTAAAACAAAAACTGTAAGAGATAAAGAAGGGCACTATATCATAATAAAGGGGACAATCCAACAAGAAGATCTAACAATTGGAAATATTTATGCACCCAAAATGAAAGCACCCAAATATATAAAACAATTAATAACAGACATAAAGGAACTAATTGGTAATAATACAATAATAGTAGAGGACTTTAACATCCCACTGACATCAATGGACAGATTATCTAATAGAAAATCAACAAAGAAACAATGGCTTTGAATGACATACTGGACCAGATGGACTTAACAGCCATATACAGAACATTCCATCCTAAAACAACAGAATACACATTCTTTTCAAGTGCACGTGGGACATTCTCTAGAATAGACCAATACTAGCTCACAAATCAGGCCTCAACAAATACAGAAAGACTGAAATCGTACCATGCATCTTTTCTGAACACAACATTATGAAACTTGAAGTCAACCACAAGAAAATTTGGAAAGATCACAAATACATGAAGGTTGAAAAACATGCTACTAAACAACAAATAGGTCAACCAGGAAATCAAAGAAGACATTTTAAAAATACATGGAAACAAATGAAAATGAAAACACAATGGTCTAAAACCTTTGGGATGCAGCAAAAGGAGTCTTAAGAGAGAAGTATAGAGCAATACAGACCCACCTTAAGAAGCGAGAAAATTTCAATAAAAAGCCTAAGCTTACACCTAATGGAACTAGATGAGGAACAACAAATTAAGCCTAAATCCAGAAGGAGGGAGGAAATAATGAATACTAAAGCAAAAATAAATGATATATAAACTAAAAAATAAAATAAAATAAAATAAAATAAAATAAAATAAAATAAAACAAAACAAAGCAAAAACCCCAGTAGAACAGATCAATAAAACCAGGAGCTGGTGCTTTGAAAAAGTTAATAAAATTGATAAACTTCTAGCCAGACTTATTAAAAATAAAAGAGAAAGGATGCACACAAAACCACAAATGAGAAAGGAGAAATAACAATCAACACCACAGAAATACAATTATAAGAGAACATTATGAAAAACTATATGCCAACAAATTGGACAATCTGAAAGAAATGAATAAATCCCCAAAACTATAAACTACCAAAACTGAAACAGGAAGAAATAGAAAACTTGAACAGATCAATAACCAGCAAAAAAATTGAATCACAATTCAAAAAACTCCTAACAGACAAGAGTCCAGGGCCAGATGGCTTCAAAGGTGAATTCTACCAAACATTTAAAGAAGAGTTAATACCTATTGTTCTCAAACTATTCTAAAAAACGGAAAAGGAAGAAAAATTTCCAAACTTATTCCACAAAGCCAACATTACCCTGATACAAAAACTAGATGAAGATTCCACTAAAAAATAGAACTACAGGCCAATCTCCCTGATGAACATGGATGTACAACTCTCAATAAAATACTAACAAACTGAATCCAACAATATATTTTAAAAAATCACTCACCACAATGAAGTGGGATTTATTCCTGGGTTGCAAGTGTGGTTCAATTATTTTAAATCAGCAACATGATACACAACATTAATAAAAGAAACGATAAGAACGATATGATCATTTCCGGAGATGGAGAAAAAGCATTTAACAAAGTAAAACATCCATTCATGATTAAAAAAAAAAAACAACACCTCAACAAAGTAGGTTTAGGTTTACAGGGAACATACCTCAACATAAAAAAGTCATAGATGAAAAGCCCGCAGCTAATATCATCCTCAGTGGGGACAAACGGAGAGTTTTTCCTCTACAGTCAGGAACAAGACAGGGATGTCCGCTCTCACAACTGTTATTTTTTTTTTTTTACGTTTATTTATTTTTGAGACACAGAGAGACAAAGCATGAACGGGGGAGGGTCAGAGAGAGAGGGAGACACAGAATCCGAAACAGGCTCCAGGCTCTGAGCTGTCAGCACAGAGCCCGACACGGAGCTCGAACTCACGGACCGCGAGATTATGACCTGAGCTGAAGTCGGCCGCCCAACCAACTGAGCCACCCAGGCGCCCCTCACAACTGTTATTTAACATAGTACTGGAAGTGCTAGCTACAGCGATCAGACAACAAAAAGAAATAAAAGGCATCCAAATCACCAGGGGAGAAGTAAAATTTCACTACTTACAGATGACATGATACTGTATGTAGAGAACCCAAAGACTCCACCAGAAAATTGGCCGAACTGATACTCGAATTCAGGAAAGTCACAGCATACCAAATCAACATACAGAATTCTCATCCATGTCTATACTCCAATAATGAAGCAACAGAAAGAGAAATTACGGAATTGATCCCATTTACAACTGCACCAAAACCAATAAGATACCTAGAAATAAGACTAACCGAGGTGAAAGACCTGTGCTCTGAAAACTATAAAACAATGGTGAAAGGAATCGAAGATGACACAGAGACATGGAAAGACATTCCATGCTCATGGATTCGAAGAACAAATATTGTTAAAATGCAGCTTATTGTACAGAACATGCCAATAAGTTTGTAAAAAGTATACACTTTTTACAAGGAGATCAAGGAGATATGAAAATTTTCTCATTAGTTAGTGCGGAAGTAAGATCCTCACTCATACCCTGCCAGTTCCAGCATCTGTCTGCCTCCTTCTACCACCTCCATACTCTGTAACTTACTAGTAGCTGACATTGGCTCTTGGTAGTTTAAGTGCAACACCTGTCCTCTAGGGGTCAGTCTTGTTCCAGAAAAATAATTCAAACTAGTAAATGCGCTACCTCACTTTGTGGGAAAGTAGCCTTAAGATGTATTGGAGGGTGTGTGTGTGTGTGTGTGTGTGTGTGTGTGTTTAGTTTTGCATCAAATAAAAAGACTGGTGTGTTTTAGTATGATAGCCTCCTGCCCTACCATTCTCAAAAAAAAAAAAAAAAAAAAAAGCATTCCCCTAGAGTAAATATGGTGACAGTTAACATTTGATGGGAGAACTCTTTAGAGAAGTCTAAGAAGGATATAAAATTAGGAACTCCTGGCTCTATGCAGGTGTTAAACCAGAAGTACTTTGGAAAAAGCAGGCACACGTAGTTATTCAGGTTATTTTCTGCCAGAAGGGAATGTTGGAACAACTTAGTAAAGAACAAGCATTCATTGAGGGTCAACCGTGTACTGGGACAGTGATAGGCACATTATACGTGCCACCATGTTAATCCTTACAACAGTGCTCCAAAGCTGGCACTAGTCTTTCCTATTTTCACTGGAGAAGCAGAGAGCCAGAGAGGCAAAGTAAGTCTCCAAATTCCCATGGCACTGGAGCCTGGCTTCAATCCCTGGTCCTCTTACCTTCAAAACTTAATTGATTACCACTAAAAGATATTACGTTTTAATTTTAACAAATCTTCTCAGGCATTAACCCAAACGTATTGTTCATTAATATAAATTTCTGTCCATAGCTGAAGTTTTTGGCCACAGGGTTTTTAAGGGCTACTGGTATCCCCCTAAAGGGCAAACAGAGCCATCGGATATGTTATTTAATGACTACCAAAGGCAGTGATGACCAGTTGTTTGAATTCGTAGATGACACGAATCTAAGAGGAAATATGTTCCTCTTCTGTAGGTAAGATAATACATTCAGAATATATCAAATCCAAAAATGTAAAATTTAATAGGGATAGATTTTTGAAAAACCTGGCAGAGATTTGCAAGAGCAATGTAGAGGGAGGATTTAAGCATTTGAACATGGGGCAATATTTATGAAGGTGTGGGTCTCCAATTCCCACATCCTATAGGAGATCGCCCCAGACTAGAAAGGGGTTTACCCATGACTCCCAATGAAGCTATTTGGAGGAAAAGGGGTAATTCAGAGCAAATATTCTCTATGACTTCCCTCCTACATAGATACCCAGGACAAGTGATGGAATTTGGAACCAACTGAGACCCACATCAACACAGAGGGCCTATCAATAAAGGCATCCAGGATCCTAGAATGCTTATTTCTTAGTTCTTCATGAAGCCAAGATGATGTCAAATTGCCAGTTCACTTAGTTAATCAGCTCCATATACTTTATACAGTGTAGGATCATAATGCTCAGGGAATCTGGTCATAGTATCGAATTCTTCCCAGGTCAATCTACAGGTAGCATGTTCTAGTCAAGAAAAGCCCCTTATTGGATCAGCCTAGCCTCTAAAATCCTCATTCCTGAGTTGAGGGCTTTGCCCTCAATGATCTTAATCTCTTTATTCCTTTTTTTTTTTTTTTTTTTTTTTTTGAATCCTCAAACTTGGCAGGATTTCCATTCCTTCTCTGAGGCAAAGATAGTATTGCGGTCAACTAGAAAATTAAGAACAGTAGGGGTTGTTAGCAATGTCTGGAGACAGTTTTGACTGTCACAACTTGGGAGGAAGTGGTGCTATTCGATTATGTAGAGGCGACAGCTGCTACTAAATCTATGTAGCTCTCAATGTGCAGGACAGTCAACCACAACAAAAATTCATCTGGCAGAAAATGCCATTAATGTTGAGGGTGAAAAAACCGGAGGTACAACCGGCAACCCTTGATGGAGAACCATTTGAGAAACTACAGAAGCAGCAAAGAAAAACACTAGGGGTCAGTAAGAACTCACGAAACGTCCCTTCCTAAGTAACCTTCAGCCTGTTAACAAGAGTTTCAAACTGATTCCAAAATATTTTTGTATGCATTATAGGAAGTAAGTAAATATATCGATGTTTCCGAGAAGCAGGTCTTTCACTGTGGGAGAGTGATTTGCAAATAAAACATGGAGCAGGGTGAAGACAAACCCTGCAGGGCTGGATTTGACACGTGGCTACCGGTGTAAATACACATTATGATATGACATGATACGATACGCTATTAATTATATTTGTTATTACATTTGTTATATATCATATCACTTCATGGTACTTTTCTCTCTCTGCCTACCGAAATGTCTTAGAAATGAAGATACCCATAAAGCAAGGAGCACTTCTGGCACCCAAATCTTGTTTTCTAAATACCATTCTCTAATAAAAGGAACTAGAGCTTCTCAAAGAATTGGCTGATTTGGGAAATTAGACAGGGAAAGTACAGAGTAGTCCTGGGATATCTTGTAGGACCAAGGAGTAAGGAAGTGCTCCAAACATGATGAAAACATGTCGCAATAACTTGGGATCTGCCTTGAGGGGGCTTCAAGTGGCCAGATTTAGGGCAGTTTGTGCCTGATAAAGAAGAACAAGCTAATGTATATAATATCTAAACTAATTTAAATGTGGTACAAATTAATGAAAGAGAGACAATATTATCATAAGGAAAGTAACTCCTTTTAAAAAATATTTGTTGGTGTGCCTGGGTGGCTCAGTCAGTTAAACATCTGACTTTGGCTCAGATCATGATCTCATGGTTCATGGGTTCGAGTCCTGCATCCATTGGGTGAGCTCTAGCCCTGCTTCAGGTAAACACAGGCCCTGCTTGGAGTAAGCCCCACTTTCTCTCTCTCTCTCTCTCTCTCTCTCTCTCTTTCTGTTTCTGCCACCTTGCTCATTTGTGCTCTCTCTCTCTCTCTCAAAAAATTTTTTTTTTTGTAGAATAGTCATAGGGGTAGAGGGAGGGCTCTTTTCTAGAAAAGTATATATATTTCAATCAGGAAAAATAAGATATTGTACAAGTTATAGTCCATAGCTTTCATGGTTCTTTGTTTAGAAACATTTCCTAAATAGAACACTTGTTAAATTCTATTTCTCAAATATTATTCTCCATATGGAAGTATATGGTTTTCTGCTCTGAAATTTTAATTACTCCCATAAAATTATTTACAAGTGTTTACTCCTGATCCTTTGGCCTAGATGTCTTGGTCTAAGATAGAGCCAGGTGAAGCTTATTTTAAGTGTTCAACTTAATGATTTATTCATCATTTTGACAGATTTTCTCCCTTCATTCCTTGTTCTCAATTTTTCAATGTCAAGACCAAGGAGATTAATTCATAAGACATTTCATTTCAAATTTTATCTTTAATCTCATGCCAAATTTTTCTTAAAACAGCAGTACCTATCTGCTAGAACAGAGTTGCACAGGGAACAGCCCTCAGGCATTCTAGAAGGAGAGCTGTGTGAGGGAGCTGAGGTTTTCTTGTGCAATGGAGTCTCCTTGTTGCTATGTTGAAGGTGGAAGGAGAAATCTTTGGGTGGCGCCATGTTCCCTAATGTTCAAGCTACAGGTGGTGGCTGGCTTATTGACTCAACTTCATGAATATTCTCAATTCATGTATAGATCTAAGTATAGCTTTCCAAGGTGAAGCATAGAAGATATAAATTTTGATGAAGAGAAATGAAATATTTTCATCAAGTATGAAGTAAGGAATTCCTCTGAACCCATTGTTTGTGCTATTATGCATCTCCATGGTCACTTTTGCCTGTCTGTGTATATTCCACACACATTCCAGACTCTTTTGAAACAGACCTTCTTTATTTGATGTAAAGGCATTTTTCTTTAATCCATCTTATCTACCAGAAACCGTTGTTGGTTTTTTCAAAGCACTTATTTTCAAAAACAGATGCTTGTTAAAAGTAATTCTAAATAATATTTAGGTTTCTAATTTTAAAAAACTAGTAATTGATTTATGGATGTATTCTTTTTTCTTTTACACAGATATTTTCTCCTCTTAATGGGTACATGATTTTCTGTTTTATTTTGACTTGTCCTCATGAGGCAGCTGGGATTCACATAATTCTATTTACAATTGCCATCTTCGGATGTTAAGAAATTTAGTGTACCCATGGGTGGTAGTTTCTGTATATGATTCTTGGTGTGTCCTATATGCAACATGCTTATCTATTTATATCTCTTTCCAGGAAATAGAAATTGTGATCTAATTTTTAAAACAAATTTAAGTTTATTTATTTTTGAGAGAGATAGCGACAGCCAAGTGGGGGAGGGGCAGAGAGAGAAGGAGACAGAGATTCTCAAGCAGACTCTGCCCTGTCAGCACGGATCCCGATGGGGGGATTGAACTCACAAAACTGTGAGATCATGACCCGAGTGGAAACCAAGAGCCAAACGCTTAACTGACTGAGCCATCCACGCTCCCCGCGATCTGATTTTGACTGCATTGTTTCCTTCTATCAAATGGATGTTATCCTGTTTAAAATAAAATATATTAATCAAAGGTGTCAAACTACTTCTATATTCAGTAATGATTTTATGATTAAAGTTAAGCTCTAGCACATGATAGTGGAAAGAAAAACGTCTTATTCTCATATTATGTTTGACATCAATTAGTATCAGTTTGGGGAGAGAGTTAAGTCTATAAGGGAATTAGTAATACTCTAGTAAACCCAGAAAAAATTTACTTCCCCAAAAGAAAAACAGAAAGAAACATGCTGACAGAATAAAAATGGAAGAGCAGAAAGTGGCAAAGAATGTCATGAGACGAAGAGTATGGAAATGTGTGTGTGTGAGGGTTGCAGTGACGTAGTTTGGAGGGAGAAGGCAGAGGAATTTGAGGTATAAAATAATGAGGGTACAGAAAAGACACAATTACAGCCCCCCATTATCCAATCAATATCGAAATGCAAGTCTAGTGAAAAAAGTCAAAATGGTTTGAATTTGAAGAGAAAAAATCATCAATGAACCAGGACACCTGGTCAGATAAGTGATGATATAAGCCAATGTAGAATTTAGAAAGTATAATCAATGGAACCATTTGTGGACAAATCCACACATTCAGCAAATTCATTTATGAGAGATACTAAAATGATTTAGATATCTCTTCTTTTTATCACACTTTTTCATGAGCAGAACCAAAGTCACCATATTAAAAAAAATGGCCAATTAAGCTTCTTGATTCCATTTGTTGGGAGAGGAAGGGTTGGCATTCCACAACCAGAGGGCTCCCTCAGCAGAACTGGCTGCTACACCCTCCAGAAGCATATCCCTGGCAAGAAAAGGCTTCAGGAGGGGGAACTGATTGTCTTGTTTCCATTAGAGATACAATGGCTTAATATTCAGCCTCTGTACATTCTGTTTGAACTAAAGGTTAGGCTCCTAGAATGTTAGAACGTTATGTTCGTAGAAAACAGTTCACAAAACTGTGTGAGTCCCTCTTTCCACTAATTACATTTTTTCTTTTCTTTTTCCTTTTCTTTTTTCTCGTCTTTTTTTTTTTCTTCTTTCTTTTCTCTTCTCTTTTCTTTCTTTCCCCTGCATAACTGATTAGGGGCAAGGATATGAAAGTTGAAAAGGAAGAAAACCCCGCAGCATTAAAATGAAAAAAACCCATAGTTAAAATGTTCCAACATACCGTATGCTTTGCTCTCCACCTTTTATTTTTTACTTCCTTGGCTTCTCTGGCATTAATTGTCTTCTTGTACCTCTTTGGCTGCCTCCAACAGCACTTCATATGGAAACTATGAGGACTCAAAGGTCAGCTGAGACAGTGGAAGCTATTTACAACAAACTCTGGGAATGTGTTATTAGCGTGAACCAACCCACATGGGTTGTGCAAAGTGACGCACTGGAAAACACTCTACGCAACAGTAAACTTTTAATAGCGCAGCATCACCAATATTTCCTCAGTGGTTATATGTTGCGGAATTTTATTCAGTCCTGTGAAAATATAATTGCTATATCCAACCTAAAGCAATTAAAATCTAAATTGTGAGGTAGTGGAGATTGGGAAACAATCTCATTACAATGAATCCGCATCACTGGAATGACTCACCTGATTCAAAGTTACCCATCAAATGAGTTAAGGGAAGTGGTTAATATTAGATTTATTATATCAGCAAGTTTAAAGGTAAATGGCAAAATGAAAAAAATAATGTTCTGTCATAAACAAAGGGATTGAACTAGTTGTGAGTTGGAATGTGTCCTCAACTCACTTAAAAAGAGAGATACAATTCGAATTTTAAAAATCTGAGAAAAGTGCTCAAAACTGTTTCTCTGAATCATTCCCACCAGACAAAACTAGAAATTCAGAATGACTGCAAAATGACACCACTAGGGTAAGTAAGGAATTGGCATTAGATAATCAAGCCTGCAGACAACATGGAGAAGGAGTAAGCAGAGAGAGAAGTAGGAAGAGACACAACAAAAGAAAGCATGACCCAAGGAATATTCTTTGGGGCCCTTGTGCAGGGCCCCAGATAGCTGTGCATTTTGGCAGCCTGTAATTTTTTTTTTATTATTTACAATAGAATTATTTATTTATTTATTTATTTATTTTTTAATTTAAATCCAGGTTAGTTATCATATAGTGTAATAATGATTTCAGGAGTAATTTAGTGATTCATCACTTACATATAATACCCAGTGTTCATCCCAAGTGCCCTCCTTAATGCCCATCGCCCGTTTAGCCCATCCCCCTACCCAACACCCCGCCAGCAATCCTCAGTTTGTTCTCTGGATTTATGGTTTGCCTTCCTCTCTGTTTTAGTCTTATTTTTCCATCCCTTCCCCTATGTTCACCTGTTTTGGTTCTTAAATTCCACATATGAGTAAAATCATATGATACTTGTCTTTCTCTAACTGACTTATTATTGCTTAGCATAATATATTCTAGTGCCATCCACACTGTTGCAAATGGCAAGATTTCATTCTTTTTGATTGCCTAGTAGTATTCCATTCTGCATAGTATATATTCTACATATACCACATCTTCTTAATCCACTTATTAGTCAATGGACGTTTGGGCTCTTTCCATAATTTGGCTATTGTTGATAGTGCTGGTATAAACATTGGGGTGTGTGTGCCCCTTCAAATCAGCACTTCTGTATCCTTTGGATAAATACTTACTAGTGCAATTGCTGGGTCATAGGGTAGTTCTGTTTTTAATTTTTTGAGGAACCTCCAAACTGTTTTCCGGAGTGGCTGCACCAGTTTGCATTCCCACCAGCAGTGCAAAAGTGTTCCCATTTCTCTGCATTCTCCCCAACATCTGTTGTTCAACACCTGAGTTGTTCTTTTTAGCCATTCTGACAGGTGTGAGGTGGTATCTCATTGTGGTTTTGATTTGCATTTCCCTGATGAGGAGTGATGTTGAGCATCTTTTCATGTGTCTGTTAGCCATCTGGATGTCTTCTTTGGAAAAGTGTCTGTTCATGTCTTTTGCCCGCTTCTTGACTGGATTATTTGTTTATTAGGTGTTGAGTTTAAAGTTAACAGCTTATCAAGCCCTTCCTTTAGAATCTCCCAGCAGCCTAGTGAAGGAGGCCATCTTGGAATGTGCATTCTGCACAGGAAGGAGACTGAACTCTGAGAAGCGGATGCCTTCCCCCCAAGCCCGTCAGCTTCTAGGTGCACAGAAACAGGATTTCAACTGAGATCTCCCGACACCAAATCCAGGGCTCTTTCCATTCCATTCTGGAGAGGGACTTGCGACAATGAGCCCCTAAAGGCCAGAAGAAAGAAGAGCGTGACGAAGAGGAAGTGAGAGATAAGAACTGCAGTTACACACAGAAAAAAAGAATGCACATAAAATAAAGCACACTTGCCCATGAAATGATTTCAAGTATGAAACTTCTTTGGAAGCTTGTAAATCTTCCATAAATGTTATTTCTAAACTGTGCCCATTCCTGCATGAAGGAAAGGAGGAATAGACTCCTTTTTTTTTTCCTTTCTGCTTCATTTTGTGCCACAGAGGCCCCGTTTCTGAGTCCCACAACACAAAGCAGTAAATAGGGCAGGGTTTATCATGGTCAAGGGCTGAGGTCTTGTATCAAACTCTCTGGGTCTGAAAATCCAGTCTGTCACTTTTCACTTGTGTGTTAAATTACTAAGCCTAAGCCTCGGTTTCCCATCTGTAAAATGCAGAAAATATGGCTCAGTCGTTTAAGTGTCCGACTTCGACTTGATCTCACGGTCTGTGAATTGGAGCCCTGTATCGGGCTCTCTGCTGTCAGCACAGAGCCTGCTTCGGATCCTCTGTCCCCCTCTGTCTCTGTCTCTCTCTCTCTCTCTCAAAAATAAATAAACGTGTAAAAACATTTTAAGTGGAGAAAATAATAATTCCTTCCTCTCAGAGTTTCGCTCTGTGCCGGGTACGTACCCATGCCCAGCGAAGGTTAGCTCCTCACTGATACCATAGTTCAGCTGCAGATGAGGGAAACAAGTTTTGAAGAACTACCTTGGTAATATAATCACACTGAACAACATTGTTTCTTTGAAAAAAGGCATTCTGAGTTTTAGCAACCTATAAACGAGGTTCTGAGTAAGTTGAAGGCTATCAAAGAAAAGAAATGGTGTTGATCATAATTTTTTAGTAAGTACAACTATTGGTGGGGCACCCGGGTGGCTTAGTCAGTTAAGCGACAGACTTCGGCTCAGGTCATGATCTCACGACATGTGAATTCAAGCCCCACATCGGGCTCTGTGCTGACAGCTCAGAGCCTGGAGCCTGCTTCGGATTCTGTGTCTCTCTCTCTCTGCCCCTCCCCTACTTGTGCTCTCTCTCTCTCTCTCTCTCTCTCTCTCAAAAATGAATAAACTTAAAAAAAATAAGTACAATTAACAGCATGCTGTAATTCATTTAATCAGTGTAAGCCAAACCAAGGAAGAATGGGTTGGGTATTCTACATGAGATAGCTGAAAGAAAAACATTGCTAAGAAGTATGGTTTATCTGTTTCAGTTGCAACTATGTTAAATGCTTTCTTCCAGTTCGTACAATCCAGCTAATTTAAAGAATCAGTTATTTGAGCATAAATTCATTATCCCTTCCTTAAGCGGTGGAGAGTCTGCCAAAGAAGGGAATCATCTTAGTTTCCTAAAACTAAGGGGAGGAAAGGCCAGTCCACCTTGAAGATTTCAGGATTTTCCACTTTGCATGTTTGGCTGGTAAATGTTCACTCTGAACCACCCTCAGTGACCTCTAGCACGACCTTATTGATGATCTTGGAGGCCACAGGGCCTCCTCCTGCAATTATGCCAGACAAGTTAGCCCCTGAGGGGATCAAAGACATCAGTCATTCCCAAAGCCGCCCACGTGCAAGTTACACCCTCGTGACACCCGTCAAGTCTGAGCTGGGACAGAGGCAGACCACAGCAGTCTCTTTCACGGTCACTGAAACTATTAAGTGTTTCTGTTTCTCCTAAGTGATTTCCGTGGTAACCTATGGGAAAGAATGCAGGAAGCAAAATGTGAAAAATTGTGTTTAGACAAAAACTGTACCCAAATGTGAAGCATTCTAAGGGCTGGATGTGAGGCTATGAATAGGCAAGGCTACTTTCCCTAGCCATTTTGGAAAGCAGGTTCTATAAGAACAAGAGGGAGAAGTGCAGCCGTGTGCACGAGCTGCAACTGAAAGCCCCGGAACCTATGCCTAGACACATCGTCCAAGACTCACTTGGGGAAAAAAACCAAAACAAAACTAAATCATCATAGGGAATTCCTACTTTCTTCCTTTTGTGATCACTCTATAACGAGCACAACATGTATTATAATTGTACACTTTCTGTAAGTGCCTACCGTTTTCCCTCGCCCACATTCAGAGACATCTTTGGAAGCCGAGATCTTCCAGTGTTGACACCATCAATTCGAATTCTAGACTGACCGACTTACGTTTCTACCTCAACTCAAACCAACATTCTCATTAGTCAGGCATCCATAGAGACTGAATTTAAATCACAGTAACATCGGTAAAGGATTAGAATCAAATAATCTGAAATTTGAAAAAGACCGTCAAGGAGCGCTTCCCACAGCATTAGTGACACCAGTCAGCACCCACCGGAGAAGCCCTTGTGTTGGTGGTTCGCCTCTTTAGAAAACAGCCAGACTCCATGGTGGCACAGCTCAGCCCTCAAGAAAGGCCCTTCCCATTTGGACCATAAACCTTCTTCCTTGTAATTCCCACCTATTGGTTTTGGTTTTCCCTCGGGAGCCACACATTATCCATTCCTTCTTCCAGAGAGGCAGGAGATATTGTGACACAATGAACACACTCCCGAACAAAGTGCCCCTTTATTCATTCATTCTTAACAGAGCACCTTCTCTGGCTTATCCTCATTCCAGTTGTCCTTACTAGGAGAAGGCTTAAGTGTTCCATGACTCATCTAGACTATGTTGGGGATGGAGTCTATCAGGAAGTAGGCAGACCAGACACTAAACAATGCAATCTCAAGCAGAAAAAAAAATTTTGTTCTGCAGCTCACACTCATTTGAGAAACCAGGGCTGACTGTCCATACCCACGAAGATGCATTAATGTTAAGTACCGTAACAGGAAAAAATTGTTTGACTATAAAGACCAACTAATTCCACCCCCATTCCCTCTTTAAGATCATTTTAACCAACTGCGATTGTGCCTCTGAATCTGCTTCCATCTCAGAGCTCTTAACATTATTCTAAAATGTTCCGATGTTACGACCCAGGTCAAGGATACTGAAGTACACCACAAAGCATTGTCAATGTCATTGTGCACCTTATATTAGATGGATGCCATTTCACTGACCTTTCATAAGATTATCAAATTGAAGAGCTCAGAGGAACCACAGGAATAATTTACTGGACTGTCTTCATGGTGTGAATGAATCAAGGTTTGGAGAGGTTAAATGACCATCTCATAGTTCGATAGTGAGTTTGTGGCAAAACTATAGTCAGATTCCAATGTTGCCACCTATAAATTCAGCATTTGTTTTATTTTCAATCCATGAGTTAATCTGCATTCTGGCTTCTACTAAGTTATTTTTGAAATCCAAAATTTCATGTTTCAATTTATATAATTGTTCAATGCAGTCTAAATATTCCTATTAAGTGAGCATAGAAAAAGAAGAGAGGTGGTAAATAAATTATGATTTTAATCCATTTAGACCATACATGGTAGAAATCATATGTAAATAGAGGCAGAACTATACAAAATTCAAGTATGCAGGACTAGGACCAACTAAAAAACAATATACATTTGTCATATTTGAGGCATATTTTGAAGTAAAATGAACAAATTATTATAGGATGTTATGTCAATGACAAAGGACATTTATCTTTCTTTTCAGCCTCTGAGGGTGTACTTTATACCATAACTACATAATTAGGATAATCTGACAGAAGAATTAATGCCATCAGTAATTAGTGTCAGATATCTTGGGTTCCAAGATACCAATTCCTTTTTTATTACCGATATCAAAATTTCATTAGTGTTGTCGCTTTTAATCATAAACTATGTAAAATGTATTCTTTTTATGCTTCAACCAGGCTCATCTGAAACGTGACTGAACATGTCACAAATTAACATTTGAAAATTAGAAGCCTAAACCCTTGTGTATGAAATAAACTCATATATAAAATATATTGTATGTTCTCCATATAGCAATATCTATCTCAATATATACATTATCTCTTGTTTATTTTCCTACAGTTTTGATAATACAAACAATGCTAGAATAAATTAAATGAAGGAAGGAAGGAAAGGCTTCTCTACCTTCCTTCTGCAAACTCAGAGGCATGGATGGGCTCCTTCTGCCAATAGTCCACTTGCCATGTGGACTTGACTGGACATGTTGATTTCTGACAGAAGTGTTTGAATGTGTAAATGGACCCCTGTTTCTTGTTCACACTAGAGTGAAATTAGAAAACACTTGAAAACAGGGGCCATATCATCCCCACTTAAGTATCAGCTGAGGTTAGACGAGAGGGTCTTGGGTTTGCATTGGACATGCAATTTCAGAAAAACAAACAAACAAAAAGATTCAAAGACTACTCGTTCCACCATTTGGATAAATTGAATTTTTTGCCTTTCACTGACTCTGACAATGAGACCATGGTCAGAGAGCAGGTGCCACAGCATGTCACAATCACCCCATGGGTGTGAGGGACAATGGCACAGTCCATGCCCTGGTCAGAGCTTGCCCTGTCTCCTCCACAAGATGGCCCCGAGCACACATTCATACAGACATACTAATTTTAGTATAGTTGGCATCAGAAAAAAATGTGTTTGCTATATTTTGTAATAAATAAGAATTCTGGGCAATGAAGTTGGGTCTTAGTAGCCCACCATAGGTAACAGTGGTCTAGAAGGTCACATCTTCTAGAAAGTTATAGACCCCCTTACATAAATGAAGGAATGTATTACATTGTTTCTGTAGAAATTACCAATAAGAAAAAGGCATTTAACAATAAATCTCATAAAGATAAGCCATCTTCAGTTACCTTCTCAAAAAATAGTATATTTACATATTTTGAGCACTGACTATGGTCCAGGCACTTCTGTCTGGGTAGCTTTTGGATTCCATTATGAAGTCAGTCTGACACTAATCTCCCCTCTGTACTTATTGTTCAAGGAAGGAAATAACCTTTCTTCTTGAAGACTGTCTCTTTCTCAACTTTTTTGACAGTGTCCATTTCATCATCTCGTTTGTCCAAACCTCAATGTGATCATTTTAAAACAGCATGTGCAGGAGTTTCACTATCTAGATCTATATTCTAGACTGAAAGGGCATGTGAAATAAATACCCTGTTTTATTGCCTTAAACTTTTAGCCCTCCTCCTCGTGGACTAAACATGAACTGCCATTAAAAAAAAAAAATGAAAAGAGAAGTAGGAACTATGCATACCTTTGTGTTTAAGGAATTTGCAGTTCTTGTTAATTCATTCAAGCATCTACAGTGGGAAACAAAGAATTATTTACAAAGGCTGTTCAAATGCTGCTCCAACAGACCAGATGGTGATATAGGAAATCAATTTCTTGCCATAAACGTTAAGCTGTTTACATTTTTATGAACTTTCTTTTCTTCATCACCTCTTTCTTTTATCTGTTTCTTAGTCTTGTTCCTCATGGGGGAAAAAAGGTATTATTTCAAAGAGGAAAGGTGAGTTTGGAAAACAAAACCTTTCATGTACTCTGAAACAGGAGTGAATGTTACTGTGTTAGAGATGTGTTGTAGGCACTTACGTGTGTGTGTGTGTGTGTGTGTGTGTACCTTTATAATCCCTGTGATAGAATGCAAGATGAAGACTTTTTTAAAAGTTTTAGGAAGGTGCTTAAAAATCATTTCGGCCTTATTCATTTGTGTTGTCACTTAACTGTGTTCATCCCTACATTCCCAGTTGTGAAACATAGTAGGAATCCCATAAGTATTTACTGAGTGAAGAATGAAATGATTGTGTGAATTAATGAAGGGATCTTAACATCATTTGCGGGCAGTTAATATCATTGGTTACTCACCAAGCATGCAAAGATGATGATTAAATTAATACAATAGATAATTATTGTCAAATTATTTTCACAAACTGTATCTGATTTGATGATCACAGTATTCCTTGGAGATTCCAGTAGCTTGTATCATTTTCCCCACAAAGGTAAGTTTCTTACAGTCCTACTGACTAACCCAAGGTGTAATTGTAGTTTCCTAAGACCTTTATCAGAAGACAGCTGAAATAAAACATTGGAATGCTCTTCATATATTTAAAAGGTTAGTAGAAATGTGATAAAAAGGCAGTCGATATAGGACAAATATTTCAACTTTCTTAAAATACACACGGAAGAGGATATAATTTTTGTGCATGTCTTTAAGACAGGAAAATGAGCCAGTAAAGGGCCAATGGTAATGGAGAGGTAGACTTTAGCTGAAGGCAAGGAAGAACTTTCTACAATGTGGAATTTTCTGAATGTTCGTTAAAAAGTTACCTCACACTATTAAGCTCTGCCTTGTTGGAGGACTTCAAAGAAAAGAGCCACCTCTTGCCTGCTGGCTTCCAGATGGAAGCGGAGAGTGGAGAGTGGGGGCTGAATGACTCCTGGTTCTGAGCTTGCCTGTCAGTGTCCGACATCATAGGACATAATATTGCATAACGCATGGACTCTGCATGAATGGCGCCCCCTGGTGTAGCTTCAGTGCCCAGCATCCTCTGACTCCTCAAAAGAAAGCACGATTGTTGAACCTGGAACTCTTGAGCCTCTGTCTTTGAATGTTGTAAGAGAGAATCATTAAGAGGATGAAAATATGAGGGATTTTCCTCCATTCTGTATGTGAAGCAGCAAGAAAAAAAAATGTGAATTCTTTAGTTCTCTGCTAACTCAGGCTGCTTGGCAGAAGAGGCAATGAATTATTTCTGCTCCAGACTCTGCCTGACTTGCGCCCTCAGCACAGTGGGCCAGGCCGTCTCCGGTTGCAAAACCTGAAGCAAGAACAAGGGTAGATGAAGCCGCCGGCGAGCAGGCTATCCCTCATGTTGAAGGAGGGGTGACAGGAAGAGGTGACTCTGCACATACTCATCCCATGACAACTTGTGAAGAGCCCTCAGCATCCTCAGGCACGACTATTTCTCCCTGTCCACAAACAAGTATTGACTGAACATCTATGGTGGGTAAGACAGTTGAGACCTAGTCTTCCAATGCACAGAAACAGAACAAAATTGAACACGAGAGCTTTTACAGGTAATTTTTCTTGAGTTGAAATGTCATTAAATTCAGAATTTGACTCCAGCTTTTCAAATCCATTTCCACTTGAAATCCTGACTGGGGAGAAGCTTTGTTAATCATTTGAGGTAAGCATTCCCTCTGTAATAAGCAGAGAGATGATTAAGGCATGTTGACTGAGGCCTACTAAGAAATGTTTCTTCCAGTCACCCCAAACTATTGGTTGAATTAAGGCGCTCGTGATCGCTCTGAAAACTTCATGGCATAGATTATAAATCCTTGAAAATATTCTTTATGTGAACCTCAACAGGAAGGGCCTGTTGGGTGGGTGGGGGTGGAGGTGGGGACTCTCGGTTCTGTAATGGCTAAGGCTTACCTGGCTCAGTGTGCCTGTTTGGCCTCAGCTGCGTTCCCTTACCCCTGGCCCCTCAGAACAGAGCTGTGGAAAACCTTACCTTCTGAACCCTTTTTGAAAGAGCCAATTTGATAGATAACCTGAAACGAAGGTGGACATTCTCCTATGTTTACAGAGTGGGGCAGCTATGAAATCTCCTGACAAGTGCTTGATATCCTCCCATGATTTTCTTCTAGACATGGCTGAACGTGCCTTTGTGACATAACCTCTTCCATCTGCCATGCATCATGGCCTCCGGCCCCAAAGAGCACTGCAGCCAGGATGGAGAGGAGACTCAAGGGAGAAAAGAAGACGATCGCATGGTGAGGTCATAGCTCATCTTGTTAAAGACATCAAAGCAGAAGGGGGGGCCCGGGTGGCTCAGTCGGTTAAGTGTCCAACTCTCGATTTCAGCTCAGGTCATGATCTCACAGTTCGTGAGTTCGAGCCCTGCATCGGGTTCTGCACTGGCGGCACGGAGCCTGCTGGAATTCTCTCTCTGTGTGTGTCCGTCCCCTGCTCTCTCTCACACACTCTCTCTCTCTCAAGATAAATAAATAAACCTTAAAAAAAAAGACATCAAAGCAGAACCGATCATTCCTTCACTGAGTTCTGGAATACAAGTGCATACACAACAAAAATGCACATGCAACCGGCACTATTTAGCAGTTTATTTCACGTTAGGCAAAGAGTTACTTCTATCTCGTGAAATCAAAATGCTCTAAGAGGGGCTTTATGGAAGCAAAAAGAACACAGATTTGGAACAAAATGCCTTTCCATCTCTGCCACAATCTAGCCTCATGACCCTAGGAGAGTTACTTCAGTTCTCCTGGTCTCTCCTTTCTCTCTGGCAGTGGCTAAGCGACCGCTTTCTCGCAGGATTCTTGTGAGGATTAAATTATGTAATAGCTGTAAAGTAGCCAGGACTGTGCCTGCAGATAGTGGGTGGTCAGATAGGTCAGTGACTATTGTCATTATTGTTGTTGCCCTTAGTTTAGTGTAGTTCATTTGGTTAGGGTAATGACAAACAGGACAAGGTTATAGCTTTGATCCCAGTAGACACATGACCTCACTGAGTCTTTCAAAAGTGCACAAAAGGGACTGACTGAGTGAGAGGGTAAGAACACACGACCAAAAACCCATTTGCCTCACTGGAAAAACATCTCAAAGTGCATACCTCCCACAGTGGGATTTCAGCTCAGGTCCTGATCCCAGGGTCATGGGATCAAGCCCCACGTTGGGCTCTGTGGTGACTGTGGAGCCTGCTTAGGATTCTGTCTCTTTCTCCTCCTCTCTCTCTCTCTCTCTCTTTGACCCTCTCCCCTGCTCGTGTGCTCTCTCTAAAATAAAAAATAATAATAAAATTTGTTTTTTCAGTCCTCAAATATTTGAGAAAGACGGAGCTCCCTGCTCTAGGCTGTCGGGCTGGAAGACCTTACTTTGACTTGACGCTTTCATGTGGCCACTCACAACCACAGCAGGGCTTCAAAGCTCTGAATCTCTCCAAGGGAGTTATGCAAAGTCAAGTAAATGGAGCATTCTTAGATGAAGGACAGTCTGTCATTCCTTCTTCATTCACTAAATTCTCCCTTCCCCTGGGCAATGTCTAGAGAAATGAGGTTAAAGAACAATGGGGAAGCTCAGGAGTTTTGCTCCTATTGGTGCTTGGTGGAATCAGATAATGGGACCCCATGTACTGTGTGGGGCTATTCTGAAGAACCACTTGGAGTCTGGGCCCCCTGGGATCAGTGTTGGAACAAGGAGGAATGAAGACCCGAGGGTGCAAAATTTTAGGAAGCACTCACTTTACTGTGTTGACCCTCTGCTTGTGTGGCCCTGTCCCTGGCAGTGAGTACGTCCTTAAAAGGAGCCACCTACTGAGCAAAATTTCAGGAGGCACGGGCACTCAGGGTCATAAAGTCGCAGGGCCTGCACCTAAGAATGAGTGCTTCCTTAAATTTTGCTCCTTTGGGAACCTTGCTTGCCTGTCCTTGTTCCTGGCCCTGCTTGGGACACCAGGTCAGGGTTTTGGATACAGGAGCCTGCAGGTCTGTGTTTCTGGTGACTGTACTGTTCTATTATACTACAGACACCTTAAAGGGTTTCCATTAAGATATCGGAATCAGAGTGAAATTCTCCCGTTGTCTGCTGTTGATGTCAATGGAGTATCTTACCCTTAGGAAAGTCAAAGTGTTTTAGGAAAATGCCTTCTTTTTCCTGCACATTTTAAAGGGGAAAAAACTCAACGTGGTACATTTCCTTAAAAAACATCTGAAAAAGAAAAATATAGTTGCTGAGTTTGAGTAAAGATATAAATATCTTTATATTTTCCACCGAAGTATTTAACTTATACAACATCGTCTTGCCAATATCCGGGGGCCCAGAAGCAATTTTCTCAACCCAGGGGTGTGGTTCCAATAAAACAGCCTTAAGAGTTCCTACACAGAGAGGATCAAGTTTAAACAATTTGGCTAGCTAGGAAGCTGACGTTTCATAGGGACCAGAAATGTTCCGACTTGCTTAAAAGCTACCACTCTCTTCCCATCAACAGGGATGTAAAATCCTCTAAGACACCAGTATATTTCTGTATATTCTGGGGATTGATGGGGGGAGAAAAATATGGGTCAGATGGGGTTCAAGTTTACAAGAAAATAGAAACAGATGTACAGGCTAAGATCTGTTTCTCAGAGTCTGTGAGACACTGACCCATTGGGTTTTTTTCCTCCCTCATTCAACTGTTTGAGAAATCTACCTCCTGGTAACCTTTCATGGCCACCCTATAAGCAAAAACAGTCCTCTGGCTATACCAGTTAATTCTAACTGGATCCACAGAATCTGAGAAATATGATTGCTGAAAGGACAATTAGCTGAAATGGCCAATCACGGGTCTTGATAACAGAGAGCCTTTAAATCTGACAAACTTGAGTTCTAATATGAACTTTGCCTTCTGCTACACGTGTGAGTAACTTACTTAACTTCTCTGAACCTACCCATAAAATAAATCTCTGAGTGCAAAATAGGAGTCACCTGACAAGGTTGTGGTGAGTATGAAATATAGATAAAGCCTCTGAATAGAAACATTATTCAATACTCTTATCTCCCTCCCCTCTTCTAAGGATTATGGATTTAACTCAAGGAAGAGTCATAGATTTGAGAAGGAAAGTATCAGGTCCCCAAATTAATTCTACAAATGGGGAAACTGAAGTGAGCCTAGCAGGGCTGCATAATTTACTCAAGTCCACACAGCTAGAAAACATCCAATTTACCAGGAACACCCAGTTTTCCTGACACACTGGCCAGCATCTTACCCTCTAATTTACCAGATAGATACACAACGTAGAAAAAGAAGATCTAACGTTGGCACCACAGAGCACAGTTTCTTCGTACGTGTTGTAGCCATCTACGAGCAAATTTCTCACTCAGCCTGAGTTCAGTCACCATGAAAGTCCTTACCTTAACCTGGGAATAAAGATGGGTGACAGGAATGGCTCTCTCCGGTGTTGGAAAACATGACATCAAAAAGCTCCCTCAGTGAGTGTGAATAGTGGAAAACAGAACCACAATGCCTTGTTTTACATTTGTGCCTCCCTTCCACCCGCCCCCCACCCCTCAAACCATGGTGCTTCTCACTGTCCTTTGATTACAACCAAATACATTCTCCTGTAGTTTCTCAGACGACTCATCAGCAGTTATAAACATCGTGTCAAAGAAGCTACGGTTTACTTTGCATTTATACCTTGTCTTCAGATGGGCTGAAATTCTGTTCTGTGTGCCCACAGCTGTGTCTACAACACAGAGACAAACACAGTACTCCAGTACTCACCACCCAAAGTCTTCTCAGAATTTGGTTGCACAAGTCATTTTTCTTTGCATTGTGAAGTGATTTAAAGTATTTATGCAAAGGAGTAGAGAATAAGCCAGCTGATGTATGCAATGTAAAACACACTGCTTCTCTGGTCAACGTAGTGACTCAAGAGATATGGAAAATCTTTTTTTATTATTTAAAAAAACATTTTTAATGTTTATTTATTTTTGAGAGAGGGAGAGAGAGAGAGACAGAGAGAGAGAGAGAGAGAGAGAGAGAAAGAAGGAGGAGGAGGAGGAGGGGAAGAGAGAGAAGGAGACACAGAATCTGAAGCAGGCTCCAGGCTCTGAGCTGTCAGCACGGAGCCCAATGCGGGGCTTGAACTCACGAACCATGAGATCATGACCTGAGCTGAAGTCAAATGTTCAACTGACTGAGTCACCCAGGTGCCCCAAGATGTGGAAAATCTTAATGAAACATTTAATGCCATGGATTTTATACAATAAATTGGGTGCTACTTTATAATTACAGAATATATTAGATGTTCAAAAATTAAATGTAATGTGCGTATATTTATTACATAGCACCCTCTGGCTATGACAATAAATTATTGATGTTTAAAAGGCAGAGTGGAGGCATTTTTGTCTTGGGAACTGGAAACACATTTCTTTCCTTGACTCCTAAGATGAGACATGATGAAGGAAATGTTGTTCTCTCTGAAACAGAGGCATCCAAGGATGAAGTAACCCTTGTTGAGTATTTCAGACTCCTCATGGCAAATGTAGCCAGGATTCCCACAGGGAGAAAGTTACAGATCAACTATAGCTCCAACTCAGAGGAAGACCAATGTGGTGTAAAATCAGAATGTGAGGCATGAAGGGAACTTAAACGGGGTTTCTTCAGAGACTTTTAAACCCCAATGAAGAAATACTCCTTACACTGTGATCCAGAATAGGTATTCAAAATGGAAACAAGAGTTGCGCAAAAAATACTTCCCCTTAGGACTAATGACTCATTCTGATATTTTCTTTTCTATCCTCTCCTTTTTGATGTTTTAAACACTGGTAGCAATTCACTAAATTGTTTTTGCAACCCACTAATTGGTCCCATCCCACAGCTGGAAAATGCTGATCTAGCCCAACTGTCTCATCTTGCACAAGAGGAAATAAAGCCCTAGATAAGTTTAATGTAACTAAGTATGCATTTAATACAGTGCTTAGACTAGAATGGATTCGTGTTTTCAAATTGTTTAGTAGAGGGAAGTAACTTAAATAAAAGATGATAATTCTGGGTGTTTGCGTTCAACTGCAGATTTTACCTATATATTGGTACTAGGCTTCCCAGTTGAGTTCATTCATTTCATCTAAATTCCCTAACACCTTTTGGCTTTGATTTTACCCCTACAAATTAAACCACTATAGTATAAATGCATTCTTTGCTAAAAATAAGGCATACATTTTTGCCTTTTTCATAAAGAATCACCGCAATAAATTATTATCTCACACTAATTAGGTGCAATTAGAGTCAGATCCAGCCATTTGTACCAACTCCTTTCATACATAGAAAAGCTTCTCCTTTTTAAAAATGATATCCAAACTACAAATATGTCCAGAGGAAGAAGAATATAACTCATGGAAGAAAAAGATTCAAGTTCAAGGCAATGAAAAAGAAAAAGTAAAAGAAAAAAAAAAAAGAGAAAGAAAAAGAAAAAGAAAAAAAGTGGGGGGATGGGGAGCAGGATTTAGGTCCTTTGTATTTCCATCACATGACCCCTGATTTGTGCAGGTAACATAAACATAGACACAAATTAGAGTTGTAACAGGAAACAGATCCAATAGTTCCCTTTATACAACTTTATAGTGAACTGATAGAAAATTTTATAAAATTATGGCACATCCAGGAATAAAAACTTGGATTAGTGTCTTCACAAAACCGAATTGTCAAACACCCATCATATTAGATTAGTATCAGTGTTTGGCTTCACCCTAATGAGTGGGAAAAGAAAATGGCACACAAGCCAGTAGGAAACACCCCTTTGTTCCCTTGGGTTCTCAGATTCTCAGAAGGTAAAGGGAAGAAATGAAGCAACTTAATGACTTATGACAGATGAGGCATCCTGGATGCTCAGACTGTATTCTCAAGAGTCCACTCACCTCCCTGAAGCACTCCAGGCTGCAATCCTCCCTTCGGGGTAAAGACTCATTTAAAAGGGATGCAGGAGACGTGGTGTCCCTTGTTGAGGAGTGGAGAAGGGCACAGGGACTCTTGAGAAAGAGAAAAGGGTTCATATTCATGCTCTGGAGAGAAATGAACTTCCAAATGACTGTTAAAATCTTCTTCAGTCTCTCAAAGAAATACATCTTGAAATATTTTGTCTGCCAATACAGAGAACTTGACTTCTCTCATGTAGAAGGATTTGGATTCAAGGAGGAGAAGGGGTCCCAGTGAATAAAGAAGTGTACCAACTTCACAAGACTTTCATCATCTATAGATGATGTTCAGATAAAGTATCTGCTGAACAGATACTTTAAAAGAAAAAGTAAATTATTCACTGGTTGGCTAGTCACAGAACCATGGGGCTCTTTGCAAAGAGTTGGCTGGGTGTGTTCAATGACTTCCTGTGCTGTTGTTAGCTGTAAACACTACTAACAAAAGGGCATGTACTGGTTTATCTTGCATATAAAGCCTCTTCTCTATAAAGAGTCTGATTAACAGATAGGAGTGAGGCTGTGTGTTCCTGCCTATTGTCCTAGATGGTTAAATGGACAGATAATTGTATACAGTCACCCCTGGAGCCCTAATTTCATAGAAACAGTACGCATTTAGTGGATCATGGCTCTTGCATTTAATTTTCTCTGTGTTACGATGGATGGCTTCCACCCAGAATTCATTAACTGACGTATATATATAACAGCGATTTTCCTTAAATTTTTTTTTAACATTTATTCATTTTTGAGAGACATACAGCATGAGCAAGGGAGGGGCAGAGAGAGAGGGAGACGCAGAATCTGAAGCAGGCTCCAGGCTCTGAGCTGTCAGCACAGAGCCCAACGCAGGGTACAAACCCATGAACCATAAGATTGTGACCTGAGCCGAAGTTGGACGCTTAACCACGTAAGCCACCCAGGCACCCCTGAGGTATACGTAACAATGATTTTTAATCCAGCCGATGAGAGTCAAGCAGTCTTTGAACTTAAATTTGTACATGTAAATTCTTATATATGTGCTTGTTTTGATATTTTAATCTGATTCTTAAAGGGAGCATTTATTTCAAAAATAAAGGAGCATGACAATCAAAGCTCCTAGTGACCTCACACTGGTGCCCCTGTGCTTCAGCCTTCCCCGTCTCTGGTGTCCACCCTCTGTGCTCTGGCTGCCTGATGTCACCGTCATTTAAAGAGTGCTAAATTGAATCTTGAGAAGTCCTTATCTTTTGCCCCCAAATTCGCTCAGTCACGAAGTCCTGACCCCATATTCATTCAACCAAAGGCTATGTACGACACCTGTCACCTGACTACCCTTAAGACCTGCATTCTGGTCCAGACCATCATTGCCTCCCAGCTGGACCACTTCCCACTTCTCCCTGCTAACAGTCTTGTAGCACCATATCAGCGTCCACGCAGCAAACACAATCATTCAAAATGCAGACTTGAGAGCCGTCGCTCTCCTCCTTGAAGCCTTTCCTGCCTTTGCACCAAACTTTGAATAAGGCAAACCCCACATAGTAGTGCCCGGGGCCCTGCTCCAGCTCCTACCAGTCTACTTTTCACAGCCCTCTGCCCTCACATTCCGCGGTCACCCGTGCAGTGATCAGAGGAGCCCGGGGTCTTTCGCTGGTGGGCCTTAAACATTCTGGCGCCTCTACTGGACCCCTCCTCCCCTCTCCTCCTTGTCCCTTTACCTACTCCTCCTTCTGGTTTGAGCTACAAGGTTCCTTCCTCCAGGAAGCCCTCCTGTTCTACAAAGGCTGGTTGAGAAGCCCCTGCCGCACACTTTCACAGCATCTCTGCCTCATTCACAGAACTCATCACACTGCTATGGTTTGCAAAAATTGTGATAGTTCTGTCCAGCCTAAGACTCAAACTCATAGCAGCGTCGACAAGTCCTTTCTGAAGAGACACACTTGGAGAGAAATTTTACATTTAAAAATGAAATGTTTTAAAAATATCTAGAAAGTATTTCTGTCTTCTCTTCCCTCCACACTCTCTTTCCATTCTGCTCCCTTTTCTCTCCCTCCTAACACACTGAGTATACCCAAGCACATTATTTTTCATCATTCAAATTACAAGCCAATCATAAAACTTAATATTTAGAAAAGATTAGTCACCTTAGTTTCACTAAATGACTTTCAAGTTTCAAGTACAATGGCATTCTTGTTTTTGGTTTGCCGTGCCACAGGCAAGAAAGAAGAAGTACAGAGAATATCAGAGAAATGTCTCATAACACAATTAAGTTCTAACAGCCGACATTTACCACTTGGAGGTAAACTCACTGTGGCTTTCTCTTCTTCAAGGTGCTGCTGGCATCTATAGGGAAGATTAAGCTTATGAAGGCTGTTCTAGTCATGGCTCTTTACAAATTCTAGGTTTGTCGGTCAGGACAGAAATGCAATGTTAGTGTCAAATGACAACCAGATTACAGACACATATGCTGGCTTTGTTTGTTGATGACTAGAACCTGTCAGTCAGTGAAGGGGTGTTGAACGTGCAGAAGAGAAATTACAAAGCAAGCAGAAGATAATTGTCTCTTGTCTCAGAGAGTTTATACTTAGGAGGGTTTATGATTGGAAGAGTCTATAATATCATTATAATTCCTATATAGACTCTCAAAAAGTATATTAGTAAGACAAATGATACAGAGTCAAGTTAATCACCTAAATCATAAAAGTGTAAATGGCCCAAATATAAGAACACAGAGTCATGTAATTTTGGATTTGCCCAAATTTATAAGAGGTGTGGTGTTTTAGGAAAGCCTGAGGTCATCCGAGACACGTGGTGTCAGTCGGTAGGCATGCCAAAGAAGGAGTGAGCCATGTGAGGTGTTGGAGCATGAGATGGGAGGATCCTGAGCAGAACCAAGGTGCAAGTGAGATTCGGAAGGACGTCCGAGGCAGTGTGTTACGATGGAAAGAGCACACGTGATGTCAGGCAATTGCCCAGCTTCTCTGACCCCAATTTTCCTGATGAAATAAAAATAAATAACATTAAGAATTATAATAGGTTCCACCTTACAGGACTGTAAGCAGAATCGAGATGGGGTCCGCGAAAACATTTTGGAAATGATGAAGCAGTGACGGTGGGTAAGGACGACGACAATGTTGCTCTTCCTCTTCATTGGAGAATGGGTGGAAAACAGCTTCTTCCCGTTCCTGCAAACATACAAGAGCCAACAGTGCTCTCACCCACCTTTGAGAGCTTGCCTTTAGATTGGCTTTGGCACCTGACTCGCGCGGCACGCCCTCAAGGAGGCACTGACAAGGTGCTGGCAAGGTCCTCACTATCTGGCCAGAGTCTCCATCTATACCACACTCTCCGAGTTTTTTTTCTTGGGTCCTTTAGAGGACCTATTGATTTGAGATGAGGAAGGGACCTCACCATACCAACCATATGCCATACCCTGCCTTTAAAGAGCTTATAACCTAGCCACATGCGCGCACACACACCCACTAACAGAACATAGCAAGAAATGTGAGCATAGCTCTCATAAAAGGAGGCACGATGTGTTTTGTGGGTCTACTCGAATAGAGATCTCCCCAGGGAATATGAACATGGTCAGATGTTTAAAAATTGGATGGATATTAAGCAAAGATGGGGAGAGTATGTCACTCAGAAGGGACAGGTTGAACAACATGAAATATTGGATTTGGTTTTCAATTAGTCCAAGGTGTGTTGAGTTCAGAGTCTTGTCGGAGAGTGGCTAAGTGGCTAAACGAGGTAAAGAGGAGGATAAGGAAAATTGGGGAAGGCCTGCAGTGCCATGCAGAAGTTTAGACTCTGTCTTTAGGTGGTAAAGAGGAATCAAGTCTTTTATAAGACAGTGGCTTCTTCCCATCTGTGTTTCAGGAAGATAACTGGCATCTCCGGATGAAAACAGAAATCTCTGGGGCACCTGGGTGGCTCAGTCAGTTAAGGGTCCAACTTTGGCTCAGGTTATGATCTTGAGGTTCATGGGTTTGAGCCCTGCATTGGGCTCTGTGCTGACAGGTCAGAGTCTGGAGCCTGCTTTGGATTCTGTGACTCCCTGTCTCTCTGCCCCTCCCCCGCTCATTCTCTCTCTCTCTCTCTCTCTCTCTCTCTCTCTCTCTCTCTCTCAAAAATAAATAAACATTAAAATTTTGTTCTTAAGAAGGAAACAGAAATCTTCACAACTTTGGGCTTAAGAGTGAAAGGGAAATACAAGTCACAAGAAGCAGGAAGAAAAGATAAGCAACAAACTACAGAAGTAGTTTGAATTTGCCTAAACTCAAGCAGTACTCATGGGAAGGAAGAAAAAGAGATAAATTCAAGAGACGTTTTAGTAGTAAGACCAGCGAACAGTTCCAGTGTGAAAAAGAAGGAATACACAAAGATAATCTTGATGTTTTGAGCTTGGAGTTTTAGAAAACATTTGTCCTTAACTAAAGGTGGGCCCCCAAGAAGATCATGTGGAGGATGGTGATGTGTTTTAGCTGAGACATGTTTAGTTTTACTCTAGGAAATTCAGGTGGACATTTCAGGAGGCAGTAGTGAATTTGGATGAAGTTACACATAGAGATAGGTGTCATCAGCTATTACGGAAGCCACGTGTTTAGATGGGATCATACAGAGAGAGAATTTTGAGTAAGTGAAGAAGAGATTTGGAAATACTTATGGTTAAATAAGCAGACTGAAAAAAAAATATGACCCTAAAAGATAAAAAGTAGTCTTTGTATAAAAAGAAATCAATTACAAGATCAATGACTTGATCTTATACCAAAGTGGTCCCTGAGGTCTCATTTCCATCTCAAATCACACCCTTGGGACTCACAACTACACTTATTTTAAAGATACAGTGAGTGCCTGTTATACATTAAGCATTGTTCTAGAGGTGTTGGTTATAGAAACAAATCAGGCATGGCTCCTGCCTCAAGAAGCATGAAGTTCAATGCTAACACAAAATTCAACAGCTGTTACCTTTGCTGTCACTGAGCCAGGGGTGTACTGACAACAGTTACAGACTTGTGAAATTAACACCAAACTAAGCCTAGATCATGACTAGACAAGGTAGACCTTCTCTGCATGAGCTAGGGTCCTTAACCATGAGGTGGCCATGTGGGCAGGACCAACCAACCGAAATTGTAGGGCAAGCTTCTACGAGTTTTTCCAAACTATCTCCTTACAGACCTGACCAAAGTCTTCCTGATGCTTGCTTCAAACCTCAGTAGCTGCGAGTCCCACAGAAAATGCTATCCGCAGAGAGAAGCGTCCATGCTTCTGAACATTATGGCTACCGTCAGCACTCATGCTCCTGTACCCTCATCCTGTATCTTTATCATCTAAGAGCAGAATCTAGAAGTATGTCATTTTTGAATGGCAATAGGTGGGAATGGGGTTAATCAGAAAAATTAGTTCCTGAAAAAAAAAGATACCCATGCATACCAGTTAATTTCACTCCCCCCACCCCCCACCATAAATATCTCTTAAAGACACAATAGTTATTTCAGGTGTGGCAGATTAGTGATTATTCGGTCGGAGGTTTTTCTACATCTGTCAAATCATGTCACATTAACTCATTCGTGCTGTATTCACGGACTCCAAAATAATGGTTGAAAATCAAATAGCTGCCAGGGCTAGTTTTATGCACCACAATGCCATGCTATAGACTATCCAGATTTATTTAGTTTCTATTCAGGTGAAAGTCTTCTGTGATAAAAACATAAGTCAATAGGCTGTTCCTGTTTATAAAATTCTAAATGAGTTCAGCTTGGTCTACTCATTCTCAACTTATTTTTGATCTGTTTTGTAAAGTTACTTATGTCTTATTATAAATATTCACATATGCAAATCCTTTTCCTAATGAACTTAAATCTTAGTATTTAAAATTACCTTATCAGCCTATGTGTCTGTAAAAGTAACTTTCATGTGTAATAAATTAGCAACATTGAACCAAATCAGATTTATACTTAAAAAGCATTCTTTCCACTTGTTGCTTGTTTGCTTGGCCTACCAGATAAAGTGCTGGTAGTCTTACCATTGGTTAGAGGAGAACAATCACACTGTCCAGCTCTGTTGTATTTATTTATTCTGATAAATAAGAGGAAAAACTTGTAAACTACACAGCACATGAGATATCTACTGTAAATAACAAATGGCAGTAGTGAAAAGATATTTAATATTTGAAAAACTATGTACATATTAAGTCTCTATCAAGGAAAAAAAGTCTGTATCAAGGAAAGACTGAAAGACATCAACTTGAAGTTATTGACGAAATATTTTCGTTGTCCCCTAATCCCAAATCTATAGTTTTTAGCATCTAAATTAGACACTGATTTCAAATCAGATGTGTGAAAGTAAGCTCTACTGTCTTCTTAGGTCGGCAAGGAAAGGTTATCCCTCACACCCAGGTTCAGTAGCCGGGCTTCCTTCCGAGCTCGTTAACCATGAAACCGGAGTAGCTGGGATATCCATATCCAGTAGCTGGGATAACTACAGAGTTTCAGACAAGATCCGAGGGCTGCTTCTGCATCGTCACTGCCAGCAGAGCAACTCCACAATTCCCAGATGGGGCCCAGCTCTGGGTGCAAGGGGCTCCAGGGGAGAATGGCGGGAATGAGTGGGGGTAAAAAGAGAGTGAACTTAGAAATGGGCGAGGCACACGGTAGTAGAAAGGCTAAAGTGGGATCAGGACAAGCAACCAGGTGTCTGCGAAGGGTCAAGACACCCAAATCATCTGCCTGACCAATATTAGAAGGAAGGAAATGCAAGGGAAACACCATGTGCTTCCGTCACACTCAAATCTATTCCCTTGTGGTGGTTCCTTGATGTTGCAGGGAACTACTGTCATAGAAACCAACTGGATTTTCAAGGGCAAGAGACTTTGCCGCTAAACAAGATGATGTCATCCTTCCTGATGACAAAGAGGAACGGGTGATCAGCTCTGAACACCCTGGACTCAGGGAGCTGCTTTTCTACTATGTTATTCCCTGTGGCGGCGGCCGCCTCCGTGCCCTCCTCAGCAACCTCTATGTATGACTTGTGCATCATTTTGGACACATACAGACGACCTCCAGCAGCTATACCAGAGAGATCAGCTCTGGATTCATCAAAGATGTCCTTCAGCCCCAGGGCTCTTAAATGATGCTTGATTTCATAATTCTTCTCTATCTTGAACCGAGGGAGAAACACCTCGACATGCTGAGAGCTCATTTTTCTCGGATCGGTCCACTGCATTAGATTCCGAAAGGTCAGCTTGTTTTCAATCTGTAGGAATGTTGAAAAGGCAATTTAGAATCATATGCTTAAGGCACAACTGGGTGGCCCAGCTGGCTGAGCATGGGAATCTTGATTTTGACTCAGGTCATGATCCCAGGGTTGTGGGATCGAGCCCGACATCAGGCTCTGCACTGAGCATGGAGCCTGCTTGATATTCATTCTCTCTCTCTCTCTCTCGCTCTCCCTCTGCCCCTCTCTCCTGCTAGTGCTCTCCCCCTCTCTCTGCCCCTCCCCTGCTCTCCCACACACTGTCTCTCTCAAAAAAAAAATATATGCTTAAGAGAGAAATGAAATATCATCAACTACAAAGACAGTTTTCCATAATTATCCTCTCCTAGATATTTGCATGTAAGTATGTGAATGGATTTTGGAGAGTCTGAAAATGGGAAACTATTAACACAAACAGTTCAAGCACTCTATTAAATCACTTGTTTAATTTGCTCTGCTGTGACAAGGTGTGACTTGTATTTCCAGGCATTTCTGTTCTCTGCCCCCATACAAACAAATATAGCCACAAATATAGCCAAAGTGGAACAACGGGCAAGTGAAGGAATTAGGGTATCAGAGATCATCAGAGGGAGAAAGGAAGTTAGTGGTCATTTAAGTCAGCATTTCTCGACCATTTCCCATCACTAAAGACATAGAAAATGGTAATGTTTGCACAGCTTGCGGGAAGAACCAATGGACCCCAGGTGGCCCAAGGCAAGGAGCCCAGAGCTCTAGCTTCGAGGGTTTAGGTGATCACTACCTTCCAGCACCGTCACCTACACCATCTGGGCGGCTTGGATCCAAACACGCTCTCCTACCCAACTTGACAGCTGAAGTTCAAGACATTGTAAGGAAATGTGCTGAACTGCATAGGTGGGCACCTCGGTTACACAGCTAGGAGCCCACGGCTCTCTCTCTAGCACCACTGTTGCCCCAGATGATTCATGAGTGGAATTCACCAACTCCTGAATACTGAGAACTGATCAGAGACTAGTCACACGCACACTGATTACAAATCTTATATATAGACATTTGTTCTCAAATTCAGGCTCACTAGAATCCTAAACAGCCTTTCACAGCTATCCTTATCAAGAACCTAAACTTATATAATCAAATTTAGCCTAATTTAAATTTTATGTGTGTAAATTATCCAGTTCATGGTTAGTCAGTAATAACGTCTCATTCTGACTTAGAATTTTTTCCTCATTTGATGGCTCACTGTAAAGCCAACTTCCTCATTATTCCATTATGTAGGATAATGTAAGTATATAGTGGATTTATATTAATCTGATTGAAACATCATTAGGAAAATCCATGACAGAAAAGAAAAACTCAGACAGTAAGTGTAAGAACAAATCTATCTTTCGAGTTATCTACTGTTTGTTTTATATGGGCTACTTTCTCTATTACTGTAGATTATTTGAAGTTAAAATAATTGATGTGTGCTAAAATGTTGATAAAGATTATCGAGTGAATTATTGATTTCATAGGAATACCAATATTTTATATTGTCAACTTTAGATTTAATAATAGCAACTTTATGACATTCTTCTTGCTGTCCATGTCCAAAAAGGTAATTAAAATGAAGCTAAATGAAAATCATTATAATGATTGGGTGGTTTTGTCCCTGTAGAAATTACATGTCCCAAGTTTTAAAGTCCAAAGTTTCTAAATCATAGGAAAAAGATGGAATGGAAAATAATGCCTCTGGGTAGGAGGAGCATTTCTTCATATTCTTTTTACTTCCCAGTTATTTTAAAAGCAACATTCATTATTTTACAAATCAAAACACAAAAATATTTTAAACTTTAGATGTAACTTTTTAGGGTAGTTGATATATGTGCACACGCACACACACACACACACACATTTGTACATAGGTATTTATCAGACAAATTGACCAAATCCCATGAGCCTCCTTTCCCTATCCCACATGGTTGCTGTGTGGACCAAATAAGACAACATGAATGAGGCTCAGAGCACACAGCCCGGCACACAGTAGGTGCTCACTGAATGGCGTCTATTATTCCTTCTGACTGGAAGTACAGAGAGCAACCAAAGATCCAGGCTTCTGGGATTTCAGGTCACAGGCTCAGGAGGCCAAATTCACAGGGAGGAAACGAGAAAGAAGGACTGGAAGAAAATCAGGATCTGAGACATGGTGATGCCATGTGGCCTTGTGGGGCCCCTGGGATGCCTCTTTTTGTCCCTTGCACTGTGCTGGTCTGTTGCCCTGGCTACATCAGTCACAGGGCAGTCCCTAACCTACGCTTTTCGCAGAGACACAGAAACTCGGTGAGACCGTACATTTTGATGCTCAAAGGCCCAAAACCCCACTGTATCATTCCTGCCTAAAATGGTCAGTCTATCAAAGTTCTAATAACACATGCAAGACTGTTTTGATGGTCAAGTGCAAAGACCTAAACTCATACCCTTTTCCCTCCAACGCTGAGTTTTGAGAGGGTGCCAATTTCATAGCTATTCAACTAAAATTTAGGCTAAACTGAAGTAAGTCAATCTCAGCATCTATCTATAATGGTGTCAGGCACAGAGTAGGTACTCCTTAAATATTTGTCAAATAAAGGAATCAGCAGGCAAATCTCTGATTCTTACAGCCTGAAATCATCAAGTGGATGCATAAAAACACAATCAATAATATCTTAAAAATCTTCTAAGTCCCCAGTAGTGAAAGTGGCAGTAGTAACTTACTTGGGACAGGTCATTCTCGGGCAGCATTATGTACATGCTTATGCCGCCATGATACTTGAGCTCAACAACCTGCATGGGCGGGTCCCTAATGACAGACAAATTGAACTTCCGTTCTTGGTGCATCATGGTGATTGCTTTCCCAGGACACTGAAAGTCAAGTCACAAAAAACATTTTATAAGCCCACCTTATTTCACAATAAAATAAGAATAGTCTTTAGCCTTTGTCCAGTCGATTCAGTAGATTCTTCCTGACCTGTTGCCAATAGTGATTGCATTGCATTGGTTCCCAGCTTTGGGATTAACTGCCTGGGTTTAAAACTCCCAGATGTATAGCTTTGGGCTAGCACCTCTCTGTGCTTCCATTTCCTCATCCATATAATGCGGGTAAAAATAGTCTCTACTGCATAGGATCATTGTAGAGATGATGTGACTTAATATACCTAGAACTTGGTACATGGCCTTGCACCTAGTGTTTTACCTGAAAATGTCTATATAAGTAATGAATAATTATTAAATAGAATTATAATTTAAAATGAATGCTACAGATTTTTTAATAAGACCTCATCTAAAATTGTGTGATTTTGATAGTACTGGTCTGTATTTTACCTCCAATGAAAGAAAATATCTTCAGTATTCATAGCAATATTTATCAAGTTTAGTCTTCTCTGCATGAACATAAAAGGCTGAATGATTGAAAGAAACTTTATAGGTCAGTTAGCGGAATCGCCTTATTTGGGAGGGTAGGAAGGTCTACGGTGGTTAAGCTGACTTGCCTAGGACAACGCAGATTCTGTGACACGAGGCAGGGACCCCGACACAGTACTTCCGACTCCAAAGCCTTGATGCTACTACTATACTCTAAGATTATTGTGTACAAATTGGTAAAAACAAAAAACAAACAAAAAACACAAGAATATATATTTTACAAAAGTTGATTAGGACTGACACTTGGAAATGCATAACGTTACTAAACATAACTTCTTCCTCTGTAAAAGGAAACAAATGCACCCTCACTTTGACTCGGGAAAACTCATCGGTATTAAATGACTAGAACCGTACACCCCACCCACAGTTAGAATCGGAAGAAAAATACAGGACACGCTTTTGTCCCATTTTCTTCTTACAAGCATCCAACTAGAATATCTTAAAAATGAATTCGTACTTTATTACCTTTCTCAATTTTGAATATATTTTAAGAAATGTCAATTTCTGGGATACCTCCAATTGTGATCCATAACCTGCATTATCAGGAGAATAGAAAGTGTGTTTTATAAGCAATCCACCACAAAGCATTGGTGAGCAGTGGAAGAAAGGAGCAAAGAAATGATGAGTCCATCCTTTGTCTATGTAAATATCATAATTTCTGCAAAGGAATACTATTGGCAATAGCTTCTCGGCCTTTTGGCTAAGATCAAGTGTGGGAATACTCTTGGCAAAAGAATCTTAATTGAATAGATTTCCATACCTTGGGAGATCTGAAACGGCAATTTAGGGTTTCGTTCTTGGAGAAGGCCGACTCCCACTTGCCCTTGAAGTACACAGCGTTCACCAGCACCATGACAGCAGAAGAACTTATGCTACCTTCTTGAAAGATGTTCTTGATTTTGCCTTTTGAAAAATAAGTGGAGGAAAAAAATGTTAAGTTTTAATGTAATTTTTCTAAAAAGACAAGATGAACATGATATTCTTCCTTAAGACATAATTAGAATAATAACAATGATATTTGTCATAGCCTATGAGCAATCAATCACTCTGTCCAGTACTCTCTAAATACTTTGTGTGCAAGATTTGGTTTAATCCTCACAAAAGTCTCTGTGGGGTAGGCACTATGATTGTTTCCATTTCCTGTTGAGGATGCTGGAGCACAGAGAGAGTAAGTAATTTTTACATCACACAACAAGAAGTTACGGCAACAGGATTCCAACCCAGAAAGAGGACTCCCGAAGCCCCTCCTTGCTGGTAAGCCCAAACTACCTTTACCACCTGGACGAGGCCACAGCATTCCAGATAGAACTTAACTCCATTCTGTTGAGAGGGCTAATTACTTCCTTCATTCCACATAACAAGATTTTTGCTCGACGTCAACCCTATTCTTGATGCTTGAATCACAACCATGAAAGACATGGTCTTTGCCAACATTGGACTCACAGTCCAGTTCAGGGAGCTGCCTACACTGGTACCATAGTCATGTGCTCAGTGTGCTGTGGGAGCACAGACAAGGGCTGCCCTCTCTGGCTCGGCCCTCTGCTTGAGCTGAGGGTGAGGCGCGAGGTGGAGAGAAATTGCGTATAGCAGAAGCTCTTTATTCGAAGACATGGAAGCCTGGAAAAGCACGGTGTGTTTGGGGAAAGCCTAGCACATTCTGATGCATTAGGGAAAGGAGGGTTGGAAAGGTTAGAGGGAGGGGCCAACTAATGAAGAGTCTTGAATGTCTGGCAGTAATTTTGGATTATCCTGAAGGCAATGGAAAATGATTGCTGAGGATCCATTGGAAGATAAGAAAGGACAAGGTCATGATGGGTCAGATTTACCTTCCAAAAGGGGTGCTCTGGTAGTGTGCGGAGGATGGGCAAGGGGCAACAAGACTTGGGTGAGTTCGGTGAAATGTTGGCAGCATTCTGAAGTATTCAGCATTAAGAACCAATGCTTACCAAAATGAGAATAATTTTCGGATAGATTTGAATAAAAAAGGAAGAGAAATTAATCATTGGTCCAGATGGAAAAACGTATTAGCAATCTGATACCCTTAAACACTAAACACTAAATAGAGTCCCACTCAGTTATTAGAAAAAGCAATTGCAGGGGCGCCTGGGTGGTCCAGTCAGTTAAGCTTCTGACTTCAGCTCAGGTCATGGTCTTATGGTTCGTGAGTTTGAGCTCGCATCAGGCTCTCTGCTGTCAGCACAGAGACACTTCAGATCCTCTGTCTCCCTCTCTCTCTCAAAAATAAAGAAATAAACTTAAAAGAAAGAAAAAGCAATTGCATATTTTTTCTTGGTTTGAGAGTAGTATATTTGAAACATGTGATGGCTAATGGTCAAAGTAACCCTCTACTGAGGTAATGACCATGAACAAAAAGCAAATTGAGACACTGCACTCTTATTCCCAGGGCTAATTATAGTATGTTTGCATTGAAGAATGCAAGTCATGTCTCATATTTTTGAAACAGAACCAGACTCAGCAAATACATGTGTGTTTTTCAGAGTATAAACCAAGGTCAGCCTTTGGTAAAGAAATGACTCGGTTTGGAATCGACCGATTAGCAAAATAGCAGTGAATACATTTTCTTATTTGTTTTGAACTAAACCAGAACATTTGCGGGAATTCAGTTTTTAGCTGTGCAAGACACTTACCAACCAATTAAGCAATGTACTTTTTCGGGAAGATACTACCTTTGACACATATATTATTTTGATAAATGAAGAGAATTTTAAAGTGAAAGATAAACTACGCATCTTGTAAGAGAAGCAATCATATAAAAATACATTTCACAGTAGGATGTCATAATTTTAATGCGATTCTTCAACCCAAGAAGAAAACAGAAAGATATTGGATTAATCATTAGAATGAAATATAATGCTGTGGTCATTGAAAATAATATCCTATAAACCACTTTTAGTCTTTGTTCACTAACCAGGTGTAAGATAATGAGGATAATTGAGTATATTAATTCAGCTTGTCACTAATTTATGAAATGGTCATAATAAAATCAGTATTTGTCTCACAGGATTCTTTCTCAATCCAATGAGATAATGTAATAATAGATAAGATTTCTGAAAAGTATAAAGCATTCCCATTATTAAAATTACTCAAAACCACATTGTGGACAAATACTAAAGCAATTTTCTTTCTTTTTTATTTAATAATATATTTTATTTAACCAGTATGTCTCAAATATTATCACTCCACCATATAAGAAGTAGAAAAATTATTAAGGGTTATGTTTACATTCTTTATTTCATACTTGGTCTATGCAATTAAATGGTTATGAAAAATTGCAAAGTCGCCTGTAAAAGTGTCAGAGATAGAATGTGAAGAAGAAAATCTAGACACAGATGTGAACATAAACTATGAACATAACTAGGTCAACTTATTCCTTATGCATAAGGCCAAGGACTAGAATAGAACATGGGAAAATGAAGCCAGTGATTTGTTGAGGTGCTAGGATTATGAGGAATTTTTGCTCGCCATTTTTTAATGTGAGTGAAAAAACATAAAATTTATCATCTAACAGGTCAGTGGCATTAATGGTGAACATTTTGTTGTATATCACATATTCAGAACTCATCTCACAAAACTGAAACTCTAAATGCACCGAACAACTCCCCTTTAAGCACCAACCCCCAGCCCTTGGTAACCGCCATTCTATTTTTTTTTTAATTGAAGTATAACTAACATACAGTGTTATATTCCTTTCAGGTATACAATATGATCATTCAACAAGTCTACGCATTACTCAGTGCTCATCAAGATAAGTGTATCTTAATTCCCTTCACCTATTTCATACTCACACCTGCCTCCCCTCTGGCAACCATTAGTTTGTTCTCTGTATTTAAAAGTCTGGTCGTTTGTTTGTATCTTTTTTCTTTATTTGTTTTGTTTTTTAAATTCAACATATGAGTGAAATCATAATATTTGTCTTTCTCTGTCTCACTTATTTCAGTTAGCATAATACCCACTAGGTCCAGCCACATTGGTGCAAATGGTAAGATCTCATTCTTTTTTATAGCTTACTAATACTCTTATCTATCTATCTATCTATCTATCTATCTATCTATTTATCTCTCTATCTAGATATAGATACATATACCACATATTCTTTATTAATCTCCTGATGGGCACATGGGCTGCTTCCATAACTTGGCTACTGTTAATAATGCTGCAGTAACCACAGGCGTGCATGTATCTTTTCAAATTAGTGTTTTTGTTTTCTTTGGGTAAATACCCAGGAGTGGAATTACTGGGTCATATTGATAATTCTGTTTTTAACTTTTTGAAGAACCTCCATGCTGTTTTCCACAGTGGCTGCACCAATTTGCTTCCCACCAACAGTGCACGAGCAATTTTCAATAACAGCAATCATTACATTGGATTAGGAGGAACTGTTTCCTTTCACGTCTTACAAAAGACTTCCAGCTCTAAAGTTGACCATTCTCAGGATTCACATATCACTGACAAATCTTTTAGAAAAATAGGGTTGCACTCACCATGTGTCTCATTTTCAATCCATTTATTAATTTTATATCTGGTATCTTCTACATCATTTGTAAAGTCAACTCGTTCCACTTTGGCATTGTATAATTTTTCAGCACACTCAATATAGTTCTAAAAAACATAAATAATTACAGTAATAAGTAAGTCTATAAGCAATACACAGTTCTTGTATTTACACCATTAACTAAGCATATAACAAATCTGTTTTTGAACTTGTCTCTTTATTTCCATCATCTTACTCGAGGACTCATTCCTCACTCAAAGATGGGGAAATATGGCTAGAAATATGAAAATATGGCTGGAAGGGGAGCTGGAAAGCCTGCAACTGAATTTGCACAGCAAGCACGCTATTTGAACGTAAGTTTATCTGAAATGGATTAGGGGAGGCTAACAGCGACTACGACTAAAGCCCATTCTCTTGGCTTTACCACTGCTTTCTCATCACAAACATGTCAACAGCCTCCTAGCTTGCCTCCCTTGCTTGCATCACCCCCTTCATACTGAAAGCAGTAGGAAGGCTTCCGGGCTACTTCCTGCACTTAAGATACAGCCCAAGCCCCTAGACTTGCCTGTACTTGAAAGAAATGAAGTTGGGGCGCCTGGCTGGCTTAGTCAGAGGAGCATGTGACTCTTGAGCCCCACATTGGGTATAGAGCTTATTTAAATAAATAAAACTGAAAGAAAGAAAGAAAGAAAGAAAGAAAGAAAGGAAGGAAGACGTGAAGTTGAGGAGGAAGAGCAGAAAAGGCGAGCCCTCCAGGCAGCAGTACCCTCAGGGGAGTAAGAGGATCTTTGCACACTCAGGAGCCCAGCAGGAGTTTCTGATGCCTGAAGCCTATGGTGAATGGGGCAAGTGGAGGCACAAGCCAGGACAGAGGAAGAGCATGTCTTATCTCCTTGGATAAGGAGCTTTCGTTTTATTTTAGGGAGAGTTATTGAAAGGATGTAAAGAGGAGAGTAATGTAATTAAATGTGCATTTTGTAAAGGTGACTCTGAAATCAGCCTAGGAAAAACAATGGATTGGAGATAAAGGAACTTGTTAAAATGTCCTTAGAGTTTATCCAGAGGGATATAGAAAGGTCCTGAATTGAGGCAGCTAGTAGACGCAAATTGGAAGTTGCCTGAGGGCAAAACTCTAAAGAACACTCCTATTTCAGAGATGAGTAGACGAATAAAGATAAACAAAGGAAATGGAGATAAAGGAGAAGACAGAAAAACAGGAGAAATTAATGCCACAGAAACCACGAAGGGGGAAAGTTTTCGGGGTTGCTACAGCAGTGTGGAACACTAAGGAGGCAGATAAGATCAAAACTTTGCCAAGAGCCCACAGCCTGGTGTCCATTGGAAGCCATTAATCACCTTGGTAAGAGAAGCTTCAGGAGAAGTAGAAGGTAGAAGGTGTATTGCAATAGAGAGAGCAGTGAGAGAGGGTGGAAAACGGATTCTGCCTATACAGAAGCTTGATTGGAGAAGCTTGACTTTTCAAGCTTAGATTGACAGAGTGAGATGCCCAGAAAAGGGAAGAGAATCATGGGGTAGCTTTAAAAAAAAAAAAAAAAAAAGGAGAGAAAAATTTAGAAGATGTGTACCTGGAGCACATTTATATGCTATGAGGAAGAAAACGGTAGAGTGAGAGAGATTCCAGAAAAATACTGCTAGAAACATGTCACCAAGCAACTGGGGGTGAAGAGGCAAAAAGAAATGGATGAATTATCCATTAAACAAAGTATCCCCTCCGAAAATGAAGGGAAGGGGAAAGGGGGCAGGGTGTAAGTTAGATGTGGATCCCCCCGATGGCCTCTATTGTCTTTGTCAAGTAAAAGACAAGTGGAGATGGGAATTTATTGCTTAAAAATGAAAACACATTATTCTGAGGTGGATGTGCTTCTACCTGTAGAAGAGAAGCTGAAACGTAAGACAACTCATGTCCAATCCTTTGTCTCCATATACAGTTTGTTCCATGAACGTACATAATGTGTTCATCTTTAAGAAAGAGTCATACTGTTGCTTTGTCTCTTGAAAATTCCTCCATTAACTTTAAGATCAAATTGCCTATCTAGGACAAAATATTCATCCTTGTATATTACAACATATATTTCATTTCAGTATTAAATTAATTTTCTCTTAAAGAAAAAGACATTTGAAAGTTGAAAGTGCTTGTGCCAGGGATGGAAACTATTTTTGGGTACATGGCAAACGATTGGAAGATTTAGGATCAAGTCCCAGTCTGTGGTCATGACAAGGTGGAGAGCAGTGGGGTGGTGGGGGTGAGGGGGGGGGCGAGCAGAGCCATCCCTTCCCTCTGGCTGGTCATTCCAGGAGCCCAGAGCGGCAGCTCTAAGGAGCAAAGGGGTGTCACCCTGAGGTCTCGGGCAACCCCTCATGATCCAGACATCCACCCACCCAAAGGCAGTGGTTGAAATCCTGTTACTGTGGTGATTCTCTGACCAGGGGAGGCAGCAAGTATACTGAAGAAAGCCCAGGCTTTTTTCCACTAAATCCCACGACTTCCTGTCCTCACATGGGCTCCCACACCACTAGGCCCTTCTCCTGCTCCAGGGCCAACTAGAAAAATCTAAGGCATCAGAGACCTGGAGCTCCTGGCACAGACCTAGTTGAAACTGATGGTGGCAATAAGAGGTTGTTGGGAAATTGAGAGAAGCAGAAGAGATTTCAATAACTGTTGTGAGGAATGGGAAAAAGAAATGACCATGAGCACACAGCTGACTGTCGGTCAGCACTGAGAACACCTAGCTAGGCTGGGAGCCCAGGGTGTTGCGGTGGTGACCACATATCCAGGCGTGGCACAAGCGTCACGTAGGAGCTGAGGTGCACCTGCGGAGAGAAGTCATGGGGTTGATCCAGGTGGGGTTCTGTTGGGGGAAAGAGAGAGCTGATACGTTGAGAGCCGATGCAGAGAGGGAAAGATTGCAGAACTCAGTCAGTGCAAGTTGAGGAACAGGTAGAGTGGGCATGAAATAATGAGAGACTGAGAAGTATGGGATGATGTGGCCACTAAGGAGAAACTCAAGTTGTAGATTTCAGGAGTGCAACATTCTGGGCGTTGATGAGTTTCAGGGTGTGGCTTGAGCATTTGTCACTGTAATGGTAGAGAGAGAGGGTCAGGAGACTATAAGGAGGGAAGGTGACCTCACAGCTGGGTGTCGCAGGACACTGAACTTACCCAAAATGATAGCAGAGCTTGGGGGAGTAATGGAATGACATCCTCAGAGGTCTGACCAAGAGAGATTTAGCACGGATTTGGGGAGGAGGGAGAAAGTATGGGGAGATGGTGGTTAGGTCTTCTATGCTACCTTACTTTTTGTAAAGATAATTTATACGTTATTATTATCCTCATCAGTTCTCATAGACTCATCCATATTCAGATATGAGTAAAAAAAAAAACTGTTGAAAAACAAATGTAAAAAAATTGGAGATGCTCTATCTTTGTACTGATCAGACAACTGAAAGTTAACAATAGTTACATCTTTAATCAAAACTAGTTTTTATGGGGCACCTGGATGGCTCAGTCGATTAAACATCCGATTCTTGATGTCGGCTCAGGTCATCTCATGCATGGTTTGTGAGTTCAAGCCCTGCATTGGGCTCTGTGCTGACAGCATCGAGCCTTCTTGGAATTCTCTCTCTCTGCCCCTCCCCTACTCATGCTCTGTCCCTCTCTCAAAATAGAGAAACTTTTTAAAAGTTCTCATTTTATTTTATTTTTTATTGTTGAGAGAGAGCGTGAACACAAGCAGGGGAAGGTCAGAGGGAGGGAGAGAGAGAGAGAGAGAGAGAGAGAGAGAGAGGGAGGGAGAGAGAGAGAATCTTAAGCAGGCTCCACACTCTGCGAGGAGCCCAGTTCAAGACTCAGTCTCCTGAACCGTGAGATCATGACCTGAGCCGAAATCAAGAGCCGGACACTTAACCAACTAAGCCATCCAGGCACCCCCAAAAAGGACTCTTTAGAATAACTACCTCTACTTGTAAATGTCTGGGAGGGAAAAGACGGCAGTGTCTCTATTTTCCATGTTCGTGGTCAGATCTCACGTTCACAGTGCTTCTGGGTGCCCTGCTCCCCACACACACTAAGTGCTGGATACGGGAACCCGGATGTGTGCTGTGAACAGTAACATGATAGACACCTCGACTTCCTGTTCAACAGAGTTGGCAGTCCCTCAGGAACTCGGCAGTGTGTGGGAAAAGAGACACAAAATGTGGATCTGAACATACAGGGTGGCCCCTGTAAAGCTTGTGTGGGATTCTTCTTGGAAACATTAAAAAACAAAGTGGCTTCATGCCTCATAATTGGCAGGCTGCCAAAGGGTTGGGAGTGGCGTCAGAAGGGGGCAAAGAATCCGTGTGGGTGACAGACAGAGGAGACGATGATGGTTGGGTGGAACACAGAATGCTGGCAAAGATACAAGTGGAGATTAGCCCGGAGAGGGCATGGAAGCAAAGCTTTACGGTTGTCTGACAAGTGGAGAATTAAAAGGGAGAACACACACGCCCTGAAAATCATGGGCACTGCATCCGCTTGAATGCATCTACTAACCAGCTTCCGGTTGTCACAGCAGCGATGGCTCGAACGCATGGATCGAGCACAGTGGCACAGAGAACACAGTGTGGGTCTCCCTGGTCCTTGGGTGAGTGGGATGCCACAGCAAATGCTCAGACTTCACGAGCAGTATGAGCCACTCACCTGCTGACCTCGAGTGAACCATATCCCTGCCTCTATCCAGCCCGATCTGCCCCCCTGCCGGGGTCCTTACCTGCCTACGTCCCCCACAAGGGGCTCTTGTAAGTGATCGCCCTGCAAAGTTACTGCTGGCAGGAGAGATCACGGGGCACAGCTGAGAACAGAGGAGGTGAACTCAGCTCTGGGGATGCACAGCGATCCCAGGATCACAGAGCTTAGAGGAAAAGTGGGTAGACTTTTTCTCCTGCCCACGGACAACCCTAAATGAGCTGCCTTCTCCTCCCACCCGATTATAGCTCTGCCTCACTGCCAGAGAGCACTGTCTCTTCTGGTTTTGGAGCCTCTCAGTCTGGTGACCCTGAACGTGGGGATCCCTCAGCTAAAGACGTAAAGCTGTACTCTGGAAACACAGTGATGATATTTCAAAGATATCTGGGAACATGATTAGCAGCTATAAGAAACAAAAAAATCACCATTGTCTGGCTCTGTAGAAAGACACAAGCCCTTTTACAGACGATGGATCGAACAAGACTAGGATCCAGAGTGGAAATAACCTTGTGACATGGGAGGCCGCACTTACCTTGTGAAAGTCAAACACTTTTTCTGCAAAAAGACCATTGGCAATGCTGAGCTCATAGTCCCTATGGGATGTGTTTATGTCGGAGAGAACTCTCTTCAGTTGAGACTGAAGTCCTGGCTGTTATTGAAAAGATTATAAAAAAATGTGTTATGGGATGGCAAATATATCCACGTTCTCATTTACACATGAAATAAAACATGTATATTGTGCTATAAAAGAACTGAAAAAGAATGATGCTCATAAAAGCAGCAATGCCACAGAAATTTACGATTTCTTGCCCTTCTCAGAATAGCATCTGTGATCAAAGTTAATTAAAAGTTTTACTAAAATAATTAACCTCAGAATAAAATTCTTAACAGCAGATAATGAATCTGCCTCATATGTGTGCTAAATAATTCATTTTATCTCTCTAAGTTGGCCATGGATATCAAAGGATAAAAACAAAACATTTAGTTCCATACTGTCTTGCCAAAATCCAGCCAACACATGGTGAAATATTGGGAAATTAACAATTAACAAGTAAATTATCAAAACTTGTTCCTGAGATACCACAATATGGCAATCCGAGTGAGACATACTCTTCTGCTTTGAGGAGACAGCGAGCATAATTAAATACATCGGCGAGACAGTAATTTCTCGAATTTTAGCCCCACATTCCCCTTCCCTAGAAGAACGTATTGTCTTTACCTGAGTGTTAGAAGAGTTTCCCCATCCTGAGACCCTGTGGAAGTGAAGTATCTGCAGACAGGAAAGGAGAAAAGCAGTTACCAGGTCCTGATGAACGAGAAGAGACCCCACAGAACCAAGCAAGGAAGATACTTCATTGTTAACGGCTGTATCTGTGTGTGTGCTTATTAGCACACCGGGCAGCAGGGAAAGGTGCAGCCACCCTACTGACATGGTTAGAACACAGATACTCAGGGCAAGTGCCACCAGCCGGCAGAGTTAATAAATTGATGGCTACAAAATGAAATGTGTTTGATAACTATTTTGGTTTGCTCATTCTGGTGGAACAATCTTACAATTACTCACTGACTAAACGTAGACAAGGATCAAAACGAATCACATAAAAAACTGAAATCAAATAGAAAACTTTGGGTCGCCTGGGTGGCTCAGTGGGTTAACTGTCTGACTTCGGCTCAGGTCACGATCTCATGGTTCATGAGTTTGAGCCCCGTGTCGGGCTCTGTGCCGACAACTCAAAGTCTGAAGCCTGCTTCGGATTCTGTGTCTCCCTCTCTCTCTCTCTGCCCTTACCCTGCTCATGCTCTCCTTCTCCCTCCCTCTCTCTCTCTCTCAAAAATAGACATTAAAAAAAAATGGAAACTTTATTTACCTACGTGGCGGCCAAGATTAGGGCTAATTACGTAGGCACCAAGACGGAAAAGGGAGAAGTAGTTACTGAACATCTAGGAAATCCTAAATGTGAAGCGAAATTGGGACTTGAGAGATGTAATTTCAGCTTCTTCAATTATTTGGAATTAAATCATTTTAGGTGTTTGCTTTTCCTGTGTGGCTCTTATAATCCCATTGCTCTCATAATTGCTATTCTGCCCAAGCTTTAATGTTCTGTTGCACTTTATCTGAATTTCCCCAGGCCCTGATGTCCACAGGATCTGAAATGCAAAACAGCTTCTCATAGAGCGTTCTACGCATATGATACTCATTTATGCAACTGTCGGGAGCAAACCGAATGTGTTCTGACTCCCAGGCGTGGGTGGATGATACACAGAAACAGCTAAGATTTTCTGTAAGAAAGATGTAGGTTTTCCTGAAGGGCTCGTATGTGCTACATTTGAACAATATCCCTAGTGGGAGGTGGAGGGAGGGAGAAGGGGTGAAGTCCATTAGAAATTACACATGGGAATTTAATTAAGTCAGTGCTGCTATCCGTGCCTCTGTGCAGCCTTTCAACTTCAAGGCTTCAGAACCCTAATCAATAGCACCATCTTACTGGGTAGGAGAAAATGGAACAGCTCAGTAAAATATATGAAAATGTATGAAGGCTATGAGTGTCACTGTTAGTCTCAACAGGTCACGGAGAATTGGAGCCTACCTCAATTTCTACATCCTCTTAATCTGGAATAATAATTAATGAGATGGAGTGAGAGATAAGGCACAGGTAACAAGGCACGTTCAATACACAAATTGGTAGTCAGTTTAAAATTCACCATGCCTGGCAACGAGGGGGTCATCCCGCCGTCCCCCACCCCCCAGGACTGTGCCATTGTGGAGCATGAAAACTATCAGCCTCCTTTCTCATTTTGCCTTGACATTGGATAGATGGGCATTTGGGAATATATGGATGTACCAGAAACATAAAGTATCGTGGGACAGGGTCAGGACTCAAAAATGCAAATGTCTTGCCTGAACTAACTTTTGTGGAACCCAAGCAATATTATAAAAGGTGTCTGAATCCCTAGAAGTCATCCTTGTTAAGTTTTTGAATAAAGTTTTAACAAGCACAAACATTTAACATCATTCTTTGATCATTTCTAATTTTAATCTATTTTGATAATGATCTGGCCATCTCTTCTGATATTCCCAATTGGCTTTTAGTAAACCTGACTGGTACAATATTGAGGTGATACATACGTGTTTTTACATTTTCAGAAACTCTAAGAAATTGTACATTCAACAATAAAACTACCATGACTAAAGATGAACAGGGACACTAGTAAACAGTCAAATGTAATAAATATGAAATAAAATATCAAAGGGCATAGATATCACAATCCAAAATGCTAGCAGTCCTGTGGTCTCATATTCCCTGATTGACCCATGTAGGAAAATCAGAATTTCTTTTTCTTGTTCATAACTGGTAACATATTCAGATAATGACAAACAAGGAAAATCCTGGATCTACACAATGTAAGATATTTCAGGATCTTTGGATTGAGGGTAAAAAAAAAAAAAAAAAGACTGGGGCACCTCGGTGGCTCAGTCAGATAAGCATCTGACTTCAGCTCAGGTCCTTATCTCGCAGTTCGGGAGTTCGGCCCCGCGTCGGGCTCTGTGTTGACAGCTCAGAGCCTGAAGGCTGCTTCAGGTTCTGTGTCTCCTTCTCTCTCTGCCCTTCCCTCACCTCACACTCTGTCTCTCAAAAATAAATAAACATTAAAAAAATTTTTTTCCAAAAAAAAAAAAAAAAAAAGACTATGAATTATCTGCATCCCAATGGACTTCTTTCTACCTGTGTATTCTTGCCAAATGATAAAACTATGATGTCTTCTCACAGAAGTGGTAGAATAAGTAACATATTACAGTGATTATTTTTGAAATGTTTTTGGTAAAACCCAATTGTTTTAGAAAATTCAAATTTGCCTAACTTTGAAAAAACACTGTGATATAAAGACATGATTTAAGACAAAAATTTATGACATACTTTATTTCAATGAAATGTTATGTGAGAGAAAAGAGAGGAAGTAGGCATCTCAAAGAAAACAAAACTAAATTTTAAAAACCATTGTATTTAAAAAGCACAGTAATATTAAAGCTAAATGAAAAAATATGAACCTGAACACATGATCTTGTAAATAAATGTACTTTTCTGCTTTTTCACTCAAATGGGAATCAGCCTGCTATGTCACCTGAACTCCACTGAACTGATTGCAGATTTCATGCCGATTCTGGATTTCAGTACTGTTATCCAGTAAAGGAATCACATCTTTGCTGAGAGTAGCTGACCTATCTTGAACCAAGAAAATTCAGGACAGGCCCAGAACACCGGGTCGGGTAGCAAAGATTTAGAGCCATCTGAAAGGACTGTTTAAAAAGGACAAGTTTAGGGGGCACCTGGGTGGCTCAGTCGGTTTAGTGTCTGACTCTTGATTTTGGCTCGGGTCATGATCTCACAGTTCCCAGGATTGAGTCCCATGTTGGGCTCTGTGCTGACAGTGAGGAGCGTGCTTGGGATTCTCTCTCTCTCTCTCTCTCTCTCTCTCTCTCTCTGCCCCTCCCCTGCTCGCTCGCTGTCTCTCAAATAAAAATAAATTTTAAAACAAAAAAAAGGGACAAGTTTAAAGGGATTTCTCCTGGCCCAACTGTGACCATCCGAGCATCAAAAATAAAAAATAAGAATGACCACTGGTCCATGGCAATGCTTAAGAGAGACAGATAGATGGATGCCACAGAGACTAAACTGATCAAATATACATATGTGACACACAGAATCAAGTGTTGGGCACTGCGACAAGAAACTAACTGGGCCAGGGTTGTGGGGGCGAGAGGGGGAAGCTAAACAATCGATTTCCAAGGAGGTATACTGCAGAGGACTAAATATTTGTACAAATGAGTTATGTGAATGGTTTTGTGCCTACAGTTGTCATTTTTTTCCTGTTACATACTTCTTTTTTTTTTTTTTTTAAACTTATTTTGACAGAGAGAGAGAGCAGGGGAAGGGCAGAGAGGGAGAGAGGGTCCTCTTACCTGTTTCTTATAAGAGGTTGTAAGAGCAGGGGCCATAAAAAGTAATTCAGGAAAGGCACTGATCCCGTCAGTGACTATAAAAGAGCAGACCCCAGCAATACAGGCTCTTTGAATTCACTGTGACCCACCTCCCAAGGGTTGACTGGTCCCGCCAGGCAGCTTGGGAGGGGGGCAGGAGAGGGGCTCGCAAAGAGACCTCAGGAAATGAATCAGGCAATAGCCCAAGAAAGTTCCTAACCTGACATCATACAATAACAAGTAACTGTGTCTTCTGTTGTGTTAAAGGCATGGTGTTTCATCATAGGTGTGAAGTCTCCACGTCTTTGGAATAGAAACACCTTTTAAGCTATTTTTTAAGTGGGTACCAACAAGTCCCCTCTCCGCCCCACCACCCTATAGTTTACAGGTAAGGATACTGAGGCTAACACAGATGAACTAATTTTCCCAAACCAGAATTTGGATCTAATTTTCTAACTCCAAGACCAAGTTGCCTTCCTTGGTTCTAAAGCATTATGTACTTATACTAATGAATGAATACATTTTTATTAGTGGCTACATTCCCCCCCCCCCCCGCCAAAGGCTATATATTTATCAAAGCACTAACTTCATAAAAACTGAGGCTTTGTAATAATGTACTTCGGGCTGCATTTCAGTTCGGTGGCTTTAGGGAAAATGGTTCTCGACTCTTTTGATTCTGCCTCCTGGGGGATATCTGGCAATATCTGGAGGCATTTTTGCTTCTCACTACTGGAAAGAGGTACCCGAATGGTATCTAGTGGGGAAAAGCCCCTCACAATGAAGAACTATCTGGCCCAAAATGTCCAAGGTTTTGAAACCCTGATTTAGAAGGTCACCCTGAATTTGAATCATAGCTCTGCCACTTGCTAGTCAAGGTGGCACGGGAACACACGAAATCAAGGTAATACCACCTACTCTGATGTCACTGCGAGCAGCAAATAAGATATCTGTAGAGCTTAGCCCAGAGCCTGACACTGACGAAGTTCCCAGCAGTTATAGCTGCTGTCATCGCATTAAAGGTGCTCAGTGTACTTGGCTGGGACTCACTCCGGCTCTTGGAAACAAATGGCATCCTGAGGCCATCCTGGTTATTCCCTAGCAGCAAATATTCACTGAGCTATCGGGAGAGAGAAATGAATTATTCTAATAATACTCTAATGAGTAATTCTAAATTACCTGCACAAACACTTTTAACAAGTGCTTAGTTGTGAAAGGTTACAACACGGACCAGCTTCCTCTAGCTCCAGTTTATGAACGAAAATAATGGGGGGAACGAGGGGGCAGAAAGGGATGACAAAGACCTCCACGTGCAGCGTGGACCTGCTGTCTCACCTGCCATCGAGCTCCTACAACTCCCAAGAGGAGAGGGAAACCATGATCGTTTCACTTCCCCGTCCAGCCTGGTTCGGGGTACTGTACGAAGGGTAAGGTAAAAAGCGCTTTCTACGGCTGTTGGTGACAATGTGAAAACCACTCAGGTAGGCTGCTGTTACCTGGAATGTACTATTGCATCATTTGTGCCCAGGTCATTCATGTTTAAGTTGGGACCCTGGCATCTTCTGCTTGTGCTTCTTTCTTATCTACTTCTACTGAGGCACTGGCTCCCAAGCCTTCGCGTGCACCTGCAGAGTTTATGAAACCACAGATTGCTGGGCTCCATCCCCATAATCTCTGATTCACTAGGTCTCAGGTGGGGTCCAAGCATTTGCATTCCTAACAAATTCTCCAGGGGGCACCTGGGTGGCTCAGTCGGTTGGGCGTCCGACTTCGGCTCAGGTCATGATCTCGCGGTCTGTGAGTTCGAGCCCCGCGTCGGGCTCCGTGCTGACAGCTCAGAGCCTGGAGCCTGCTTCGGATGCTGTGTCTCCCTCTCTCTCTGCCCCTCCCCTGCTTGCGCTCTGTCTCTGTCTGTCTCTCTCTCTCTCTCAAAAATAAATAAACACTAACAAGTCCTCCAGGTGATGCTGATGCAGCAGGTCTAGGAAACACACTTCGAGAACCACTTGACCAAGGTAAAGAATCAAAGCGACAGTTCTGAGAAAATTCCTGTTGTCTCTCATCTCAAACCCAAGCGCTAGGAGCAGCGTGTGTCCTTCGCCTCCTTGAGATGGCCTCATTTACATGGGACCATTGCAGTAGAATATGCTCTTGCAGAAAACAATCTGCCCTAAAAGATTCATTGCCGGAACCATGGGCAGTGGCACAACCCGAGACTGACCTTATCAATCTGAGAAGCACAGTCACCTCGTGCACCCAAACGGACCAGGGCCAGGGCAGTGAAGATGCTCAGAGAAGAAAAGAACACATTTCCATTTCCTTGACTGTTATCCATCTCTCCGAACAGGTTGATGCAAAACTCTGCATTTGTTGCAGCAAGGGAGGCCATTGCAGAACGGTGCGCAGCCTAGAGAACGCAGAGAAACGGGATGAGTTCCAAGTACACCCTCTGGACGTGAGAAGGTTTTTATATTCATCTGTTGTTTTAGATCTGAAGCTTCATTTCTTCAGCCTTGGAGGTAACCATCAAATAACTTAGAACAAAAAGAAAACAACTTCCTCTGATCCAGTGTCCTTGTTACCAACAACTCTAAAACGATCTCTCCTGGCAACATCATGATACATGCATCTTTTTTACACGGACACACATTAGTGCAATGTCTCTATGTCTCTGCCTCTGCTCTCCTACTCACATCCAGGACGGATTCCCATTTGTCCTTCATAGGGCATTTCTAGCATCGGTGGCCTCAGACAGTTCTGTTCTCACCTCCTAAGCAGACCCCCTCCTGGGGCCGTTTAGTGAATCACCTCAACTTCCTAAGCTGAAATAGAGCAAAAGTGCTCTTTGCAGTAAAACAAATATTAGGACATTAGACAGTCTATTAAAGAAGCTATAGTCCTTGCTTTCTAAATCTGTAGTTTTAAAAAAGGTTAACATTTGGAGATTGAACACATAATTTTCTACTCTCCAGTATAGCCACCATACATGTGCTTAGAGTGATCCTATATCCTAACTCTTTTCAGGACTTCCCCAATTTCAAATATTATACATCCTTAATCCTGTAGTTGTTATTGTCACACCTTTTTCTAATTTAGGGGGAATGGAAATGCTATTAACCATATTATGAATCACAAACACGCACATGACCTTCCAACACAGAGGTCTATCTCTTACCGGAGAACCTAAGGTATAACAGCTAATTTAGAATCTAGGATGAAAATGAGGCTGTCTTCAAATTCTTGATAATGTTTCCAAAATATAGAAGGCTGCCACCGGCATGGAATTCTTCAGGTATCTGCTCTGGTATTTCTTTGCAGACTTTTTCCACAATGCTCAAACTGATCCCCAGTCCCACAGGTGGGGTTGCCCTGACTAAATGGATTAACATGGATCCTCCAAATTATTCTCCTTGAATATTCTGTGACATTACACCTAATGGTGTGGCAGGTTCCAAGAGTCCCTTAAGGGACCCACTGCTAATCCCAAACTTGTTACTAACAGTTGTATGACCTGGGTCAAGTCTTTCACTTCCGTAACCTTCTAAATTACATCTTATTCAGGGTTGCCCGGGTGGCTCTGTCGGTTAAGTGTCCAACTTCGGCTCAGGTCATGATCTCGAGGTTCGTGAGTTCGAGCCCCGCGTTGGGCTCTGTGCTGACAGCTCAGAGCCTGGAGCCTGCTTTGGATTCTGTGTCTCCCTCTCTTTCTGCCCTTACCCCACTCATTCTCTCTCTCTCTCTCTCAAATATATATAAACTTCAAAATTAATTAATTAATTAATGGTACCAGATCACTTATCCTTAAACGTTCCTGTACAGACATGTTTATGCATTTTGAAAATAAATGCCAATAGTATGTTTCCACTTCACATACTTGTTTTTATCTTTCTCTACGCAGGTGCACGGTTAGTTTCCAGAAATGAAAGCAAGATTCTTTCCTTCTCTTTTGATATAAAGTCTAAATCCCATTGGCAAATAGATAACTATATTTAAGGTCAAATTACTTTTTATACACTCCCCAGATTCCATCTGGTGACATGAATAAATACTAGCATTAGTATTTATTGGAGTATTATTTCCTTATTATTATAAGGAAAAGTGTGATTTTCCTTTCTCCTATAATTACTTTGCATAGCATCTTTTAAAGAAATAAACAAGCACCAACAGAAATAAGTTAATACGCACAAGTATCCAGTGATTTGGGTCCCAGTTAAATAACTGAAGGAAGTTGAAGAAGAAAATAAGTTACGTGAAGCCACAGAAAATGTCAGCATGACTCTACCCATTAGGCCATGGTCCAGACATAGCAACCAAGGAATATTCTTTCCAAATCAAGACAGAATCTGGCTTCAGATTAATTTTTCATTCCACTAAAGATATACTGTATTCTTACATTCTTTACACAAACATTTTAGTTTAATGTACAGACATGAAATTTACAATTTACAGGTTAACACAAACTAACAAAGACTCATGATGGTTTTTAAATCCCAAACATCCAACTTAAGGATCTAAAAGTCCACAGGAGCCCAAAGCCCATTTGCTTACTTAATGGTATATTTCAATGCAAGAAATGTGCTATCCTTCTTAACTACATTTTTCATGTCAAAACAAAAGGATACGTATGTTCTCACTGAAGTTTTTTAAGTCTAATAAAAGGCAAGAAAAATAATTTTTAAATAAAGCATAGGAAAAACTAGGGACAAAACACACTAAAAAACCCCATGAAATTATAGTGATATTTTATGGACCCAAACTTACTATACTTGATTGATAAATAATGTGCCTTAAATGATTGATCAAAATATTACCTAATCTCAGGATAATTTTGTTTATACAAGGAAAAGCAATCTTACTTCATGGTACATTGTTGAAGAAAATAAAAACTCCTATAGTTACTGAATTAGAATACACATACTGGAGGGGGAAAGCAGTAGGTAAAAACTACTATTGAGCATGCTTAATTTTTATTCCTATCATATAAATCAGATGTAAGGCTATCAGTAGTTACTTTTCTACCCAAGTATTTTCAAATCTATTTCTTTCAGAATATGGTTTCAAATTTTGATAACTCTGTCATCAAAAATCTTGCTGAGTGATTTTTAAAGTTCAGTTCTCATCTCAAAACTTAGTATATTCCAACCCATAATGCCTTGGAGAAAAACACTGGAAATACAGAATCTAGATTTGTACAGAATGTTTCTCTATTCCAAAATGGAATATGAGGTATTCAACTTGTCGCTGATCCCCTGCATGATGGTGCCTGCCATCCTCCCCACGACACCACATACACTCAGCCATAGACAAGCCAGAAGACAGAGAAGCTGACGACAGGACTAGACAATGACTTTGATGTTGTTTGATGAGTTCAGACCCTCAGGTACAGTGAAACAGCCACTGTTCTCTCTCGCACTCTCTCTCTCTCTACCTTTCTCTCTTAACGTCTTTGACTCTCATTCAAAGTGTCTGCCAGACTTTAAGTTGTGGGCTTCAGAAATATTTACCTTACTCTCTTCATAGAGGAAGTTAGCAGCTGGTTGGGTGAGTCTGAAAGAGTTCCTTGCATTACTCTGAAATATAAAGCCTCTGACTCAGACACTCCCTGCTTCCTTTTGTGATGACCATGGAAATTTTAAATAATGGCATTAAAATGCAATTATATTAAGGCCCTTTATAAAGCAAATGAAGAGAAATGTGTCACATACGTCCTACAGATCCAATTCAAAGTAGTCAAAACAGATAGGTTTTAATAGTCAAATTTTAGCATGGAATTTTATCTAATTTGATATTAACATCACATCGTATTTTTATGTAGTATATGTAAATATTCATGTATCGTGGGACACCTGGTATTTTTCCATATGGAAAGGCTTCCTCCCTAGAGGAGGGCAGAGAGCAAAGAGCTGGAGGACAGAGTGCCGGGAGGCACTGCTCTGGCCCCAAGACTGGGGATTTCTGTTTTTGGGAGAGCAGGGGAGCTCAGTCTTTCAGGAGTCGTCAGGTTTTACTTCACATAGATAGTGTTTCTCATTTTGCCTTACATGCTATTCCTACAAGCGTTCGCCCACCCTGCCTTCATTTAGTTGTATGTTTTAATGCTAAAAGGGAATATCCTGATCTCCTGATCATTGAAAGTTGAAAGTTCTCTAAGGTGAATATCCCACCAGAGGGATAGATGTGTTAGAACGTATATAAAACATGGCGTAATACCTATCTCCACCAGAGAGGAATGAGCTGGTGATAGGAACCCTGGAAACTAAACAAATAACGAAAAAGGGTGGGGGGGAATATAATTGTTAATTAGTGAGAAAGCACAGATTCCACAATGAAACATATATCCCACTACACTTTTTTTTTTAATGTTTATTTATTTTTTAGAGAGAGAGAGAGAGACAGAGTGAGTGGGGGAGGGGCAGAGAGAGAGGGAGACACAGAATCTGAAGCAGGCTCAAGGCCCTGAGCTGTCAGCAGAGAGCCCGACATGGGGTTCGAACTCACAAACAGTGAGATCATGACCTGAGCTGAAGTCAGATGCTTAACCAACTGAGCCACCCAGGCACCCCCCCACTGCATTTTATAGTTCAGCTGTGGATAATATTCTCTTAGTTGTAATGATTTAAACAACCAAGTACTGATCTAAACAAGACTCATGATTTCTAAGGATGCTGGGAGGAAATTGTAGGGGGTGGGTGGGGAATGGGGAATCCAGGAAGCATATCTTCCTTCCATGAAACGAAGTCTACAAATAATCCATAAGAGTAAAATGTAAAACAAAACAACAACAACAACAACAACAACAAACCCAAAAACCCAAAAACAAAAAACCAAGCAACATTAGCATGGTATTGAGATGTCTGGAGAAAGATCCAAGCACTTGAGATTGGAGATAAGTATACACCCATGAAATCACCACCACAATCAATCATACTTTAATGAAGTGGTTTTAAAAACAGAAGCATTGAGAGTTGTTTTTCCTGTTATGGGAGAAGCAGGGTGAGAGGGGGAGGGAGGAGGGCACTGCTGGTCTACTCCATCAGCTCTGAGGTCTCCTTGGTCTCCTTTAGAGACCGTTCACTGCTTAGATCCTATATGAACTTGGCAAATAGATGGATAAAATACTAGATCTAGGAATACATTCCAGCCAGGCAACTCAACTAGCTGTGTGACCTTGAGCAAATAACTTCATTTCTCTGAGCCCCCCATTCTCCCATCTGTAAAATAAGAATTCAGATCAGTACTATTTTTATTGTTATTTGAAAACATATGAATGCACGTGCACATACGTAGATACTATATACACCAGCACAGCGTTGGCTGCAGGATGGGCCCTCGAAAATGTTAATCCTCCTCAACGCTCACTTTGCCTTTGCTATATCGTATTACCTGTGATTACACACAGTATAAGAAGTTGGATCACTTCAACTGTTTTTATGTAGCATTCTGCCTTCCAGAATCTGGAGTTTTACTGCTACTATCCCTCTAGTGTGATAGTTCCATCCCTCTGAAATAATACAGTGATACATAATATATGGAGATTTGGGGGGGCACCTGGGTGGCTAAGTCAGTTAAGCATCCGACTCTTGATTTCAGCTCAGGTCATAATTTCATGGTCTCGTGGGAACAAGCCCCAAGTCAGGCTCTGCTGGGCCTGGAGCCTGCTTGGGATTCTCTTTCTCCCTCTCCTTCTGCCCCTCCCCTGCTCTCACTCTCTCTCTCTCTCTCTCTCAAAATATTTGAGAGATTTTCATCCTCCTTCATAGGAGGAATGGGGAAGACTTTTAGGACTAGTGGGCAGTTGGGAGTGAAAGCTGAGAGTTAAGAGTGGGGGAAGGGACCACTGTTGGCATGGAGCTTGATATGTGGGCAAAAGAACTGAGTATTCAATTGGTTCCAGTTTGCCTGAAAGTCCCACATCCTGGGACCCCCTCAGTCCTGGTTGGATGCAAGAACAGTTCCCAGACCGTTGCTCATCTAGCACACCCCAAAACTGTGCTCCACAGCAGGTCATGGTCATTCGACTCAAACTATCTTGAGACAGACATGTATTCCAGACGCTAAGAATATGTCCTCATCTGCTCACTGATGCGTGAAATCACCGTGACTGGTGGGGTCCCAAGCCACAGTCAGAAGTAAGGCACAAAAGACTACACACATTACGATTCCCTTTATGAAAAGATCCGGCCAAGAAAAATTGCATTTTTAATGATGCCTACATAGGTGGGCAGACTATGTATGTTAAGGGAATGATTCCCTTTACTTAGCTCTACTTACCTCTTGGGAGAGGGAAGATTTTGTTGGTAAAAGAATGAGGAGGGAGGTGTCAGAGGTTCTGAAAATGTTCTATTTGTTAAACTGTGTACATATACAACTGCATATGTAAATATGCATACATAAAACGTATGTATGTACTTGTATGTATCCAAGTTATATTTCATAATTTTAAAAAGTTGGTCAAAATACATAAGGAAATAAAATACCTCCGAAACAGGAGCAAGTGTGTTGTACGTTAACTGATAATTGGTCTATTCCTGAGTGCAGATTTTGATGGAGGATAGGCTGGGGACCCTGAGCCCAAGATAAACAGAGTGGCAATGAGGTAAAGAGTAGGATGTCAGAGAAGGCCAAGAGACCAGACCAACACAGTGCATGATGGAGACCAGGGGTCCCCATGTTCCCTCCAGCAACCCCCAAACCTAGCAATCCCTCCGGAGAAGTGACCTGGAGAGATTTCAGGCCTCTGCATGAAATCATTGGCCATTTTTCTACATCTTTCTGGAGATTCAGCAGGGAGCTTTCCTCTTCCCTACTGCAGCAGAAATGGGAGAAGCCTTTTGAATATGCAAATCAATAATGCATATTCATACCCACATCCCTGGTGCACAATGCAGTGATGAGAATCTGATCTCCTTTCTCAAAGTGATGCATTCTCACAAAGGAAATATTTCCATGCTGCTCTGGACTGTTCAGCCTCCATGTGTTCCCTGCGCAGTTAGGAAGAGGACAAAAGCTGAAAGAGGCAAGCTGAAAGCCTGAGTCACCACCCGCCAATAAAAAGAAACAAGCGTCCCTAAGTAGATTTTTTTCTAAAAACCTTAGGATTAGGTGTTAAAGGCTGTCTGCGGGTGCAGTCTACACCCTCCCTGCCCAAGCACCTGCTTATTGATGTGTAGACTTACCTTCTGGGATGGATTCCCTGTGACTCAGAGCAAGCACTGTCTCTAAAGAAGCTAACAAGCATTTAGACCTTCGCCCCAGGTTTCAGAATAGTCTCTGGATAAAGACGGTCATTATGGGATTCACTCAGTTTGTATATGAGTCAAATTAAAAAATTGTTTTTAATTTTTATTTGTCTTGGGGGGGGGGAGAGAAAGTGTGAGTGGGGGAGGGGGAGGGGCAGAGAGAGAGAGGGAGACACAGAATCTGAAGCAGGCTCCAGGCTCTGAGCTGTCAGCACAGAGCCCAACACAGGGCTTAAACTTACAGACCACGAGATCATGGCCTGAGCTGAAGTCGGACGCCTAACCTACTGAGCCACTCCGGTGCCCCAAAATGTAAAGGTGTAACTTGCCCATCTCTGTTCTTTACAATGCCAATGGTTTTAATGTAAACATGAAAAAAAAATTCAGGATCTACAGTATTTATCAGCCTGTCTCAAAACATATCCTTTGTGAGAAGGATCATCAACAGATTAAAAAAAGACAGCAGAGACTCTGAGTTTTCTACAAAGTTTTATCACACCTTGTCGATGATCTCTAATCCTCTAATTCCTTTCAACCCTATCCTGTGTAAATGTGCTTAGCTTAAGGGCCTAAAATAGAATTTAATACAATATTTTCATCATTCCTCAGACTCAGATGTTCATCTGGACCTCAGACTATTTTCACTGGTTTCTTTTTGTCCTGTCCTCCATCCTTCCCCTACTTTCCCTTTATCCCAGTTTTTTTCTGGCCCGAAATTTTCCAGAAACATATCTGTTGGGTTTGTAATCCCACCTGGCTTCTCTAGATGCACACCTGAATGCAGCAGCCTCAGGTAGAAGCTGAAACTTGGGGTGTTAGTTCATTATTGTCACTCAGCCAGACTCTTCTCCACCCTTCTGATCTGGCAATGGAAAGCCACATCTACAACACCTAGATTCTCCCTCCTAGAATACTGGCTAGAGTTCATCGAAATGGGTTTGCCCCTTGCTTAAGTGGCCACGTGTAGACAAAGGTAGGTTGGGACCAACTGGGTGCTGACACCTTTACCATCAGAACATACCATACTGGGGCATACATTCCAGTGTCTGTGCTAACATCACATGTTTGAGCTCCTTGCTGTACCCACCTGCGTCTGCTGTGCACAAAAGGAACTACAAGCCTAGTTCTTCTCGCTGAATGTTTTCCAAAGAGTCGCCAACGCTTACCCAAATTACTGGATCCTCTATTGTAAAGAGCTATTGGAATCTGAAGGGGCCATAATCTTACAGTGGCTTGTCAATTTTGTCTAGTCTTGTTTCTTTCCCAGGAAGAAGGAGATCCAACTAGCTTATCCAGAATCAAATGGATCATTTATTTCCATGATGGTCTATGAGTAATATAACAGTAGAGAAAAATAAAGTCACAATTAATCTGGGAAACTTGATTTTGACTTAGCAGTTTCAATAAATTTTCTGATGGAGAAGGCTGTTGTTAATACGGAAGACAGGGTTACAGATGGATTTCCTGTTCTCTGTATTCTCATTGCACAGAGCTGAAATACGTTGAATTCCAAATTCTTCCTACCATCTATCTACCTGTTGTAGGCAGAAAGTACTTCCAAGTGGTGAAACAGCCAATAGGTAAAAGGTAAGAGATTCGAGTGACACATAAACTGGCCAATCCTCCTGGAATTACCAAGAGTCAATCATAATTAAAGTTCTCATCATTGTTTCCTTCTCCACTTTAACCCAGGCAACTCTCTTACTACCGTATTTGCAATAGGCTATTTAGAACTAACCAATCCCAAAGTGACGTAAGTCTGGGAAGGAAGTTCAGCCATGGGAACTGGTGTGTCACGTCAATTCTTCTCCTTTGCCACACGTCAACAACCAATTTCCAAAGGCCTCACCAGTTCATGAGTACAGATGAGGTTTCATAAATTGTAATAAGCTAAATTTGACTGTCTCTTGCCCTCACTTATTTACCCAGGACTGAAGCCTGCTATGATGCTTGAGGGTTCCCAAGGAAACAAATTTGCTCATCAGCTGGAACCACTACATAAGCCTTCCATATTTCCTGTCTGTTCTGGTACCTTCATCAACATCCTCAACCTCCAGGATCCTTGAGGCTCCCTCACCCTTGTTACTGCTGCTGGTGCTTAATGAGGGAGCACTGGTGTCCCTACCAAGAATACCTTCCTGGTGCCCTCACAACTGTCATGGAGGGGTTTTCAACATCTTCATTTGGCCCCATGAAGAAATGGGAAGAAGGTCCCTTCCCTGTTCATATTATACTGTATTGCCAGGCACCTAGCAGGGATGCATCTCCCAGGATTTGTCATCTTAACAGTTTCTTTGGCTGATGCTTATCCTTAGGACCAGACGAATAACAGAGGTTCCTCTGTTCTTGTTTTCTCACTCGCCCGTGGTGCCCATAAATGCCTATGCATGAACATCCTTTGGATAGGCTCCTTGCCTCAATTAAACAATAATAAGCAGGCACTTTGGGGGACTACCGAGCCATCATATGACCCAAATATGTCTGCATTTTCTTTAAAGTAACTACTGCACTTTCTATCTTTATTTTTTTTTTAGTTTTTTTTTTAACGTTTTTATTTTTGAGACAGAGAGAGAGCATGAATGGGGGAGGGTCAGAAAGAGGGAGACACAGAATCTGAAACAGGCTCCAGGCTCCGAGCTGTCAGCACAGAGCCCGATGCGGGGCTCGAACTCACGGACCGTGAAATCATGACCTGAGCCGAAGTCGGCCGCTTAACCGACTGAGCCACCCAGGCGCCCCTGCACTTTCTATCTTTAACATTTAATACAAAGGCTTTATCTGAAGCATGTTTTTCTGTTACTGTCCTCAAATGGCCCACTAGGCATATATTCTCTTTAAAGGCATAATATAAAGTGAATAAAATGCCCACTCTTTCCAACAGAAGTCTGGGGAATAAAACCAAGTAGTCTATCTAGACCCAAAGGCATCTCTCTTTCTTCCCTCATGTATATGACAGCGTCTGGTATTTCATTCCGCCTTAATAAATACTATTGAATTAATGAAAGGGCCTAGGGTAAAATAAACGTTATGACAGAAAAGCAAACAAGTGAGAGCTCTACAGAAGGAATAATTGGAAGTGGGAGTCTTAAGTAGGCCTCAGAAGTGAACAAGCATTTGAGCTGGATCTTGGGAAATGGAGAAAATGAGAGGCATTCCGGGGAGACAGAACAGCAGGAGTGCAAGACCTTGGGAAGTGCTGTACACAGTGTGCTCTCGGAATAGCCCGGCAAGTACCTAGTGAGGTGGCGTGGAGGGCTGGAGGCCCCGTAGGCTCTGCCGCCTGGGTAGGTGACGGACGATGTCATGAACAGAGACAAAGAACCCAGCAGGAAGAGTATGTGGGACAGGAGAAGAAGAGGTAACAAGGTCTGCTTTTAATATGTTGAATTTGAGATGCCTAGAGGACACCCAGATGGAAAAAAAAAAAAAGTACTTGGAAATTCAGGTCTATGAAAGAGGCAGTTGGCGATGCAGATGCGAATTTAGGAATCTTTGACACCGGGATGGTAACTAAAACCATGACTGAGATTACCAGACAAAGGGTCCAGAGCAAGAAGACTAAAACCTCATTGGGAAGGATCCCTGAGACATTTCTCCATTTACAAGATAGGCACAGCAAGGATCTAGACCCCTAATGAGACTTACAAAGTCCAGGCAACCAGCTGTGGCTAGAAATTAAATACCCGAAGAGGAGCTAAGTAGCAAGGTCGCGTGACTTCTCCGCAGTAGCAGCAGGAAGTCCAAGAGCAGCGCAGAGAAAAAAAATGGTTGGGTTTTGAATTTTAAATGCAGATGAGGTGGATTCAAAGTTAGTGTTGATGAAAGTGTGGGTGAAATGGTGGAGCACAAAGTTCAGGTTAGACATAGCGTAGTAAAGAGAGAGCATGACCGTCTTCACAATATTCCAGAGCAGAGACTGTTTCAGAACCATGGACATCAACACAGGGGGCTCCCACCCGAAATTCCCGTAACTGCCCTGAGCATGGTGAGCCTTGGCGGGCTACAGAGAAGATGGAATGTGGGGCACCTGGGTGGCTCAGTCAGTTAAGCATCCGACTCTTGGTTAAGGCACTGGTCATGATCTCACGGTTCAGGGGATCAAGCCCTGCGTTGTGCTCTGCAGTGACAGAGTGGAGCCTGCTTAGGATTCTCTCCTTGTCTCTCTGTCCCTCTCTCTCTGTTCTTCCCCCACTCATGGGTGTGCTCTCTCCCTCTCTCAAAATAAACAAATAAATACACAAATAAACATTTTTAAAAATGTTTATTAAAAAAATGATGGAACATAAGATTATGCACATCACTATGCTGGAAGACAAGATGTTACTAAGCATGTTTATTGGGAATGTGGGCCACACAAAGGTCAGTACATGTGACTGGGGTAAAGGGCTCAAAACTTCAGAAGTGGACCCTCTTCAGCAGATAACAAGGTCCACACGTGCTCAGAGAAATGGGCAGCTGAGGAAGACAGGAGGCTAGATATCAGATGGCATACCAACGTGAATGTTCAAGCCAGGAACGCTTGTAAGCAAAATCAAAAACAGTAACTAAGATACCAAAGTCCTCTAGAGTTCTAAGGGGGTAACTAAGAATCTGGCAGATGGGAGAAAGGAGAAAGGGCAATACAAGAAGATAGAAAAATTCTCTGAAAATGATGGTGGGGAGCCAGAGTAAACCTCCTACCTTCTTCTCCTGGCCTCAGATAAGGAGTTCATAGGGAGTAAACAGCTTCCATTGAGAAGAATTTGTAGCAAGTACTCAGAATAAATTCAGGATTATATGAGGTATGGGTTGAGGAGGCTGTGAACTCTGATTAGAGAGCTCTGTAGTTGGGCTGAGAATACACAGTTTCTGTGGTGAAAGAATACTAACGGGGAGGGCATACTGGAGGGTGCAAATCTAGAAGGGTGCTCTGAAAGGGGACTGGCCTACGGCTTAGTGCTGACTTTCCCAAGGAACAGAACAAAAACTCTTTATTACGTGCCTTCCATAGTAAGATTCTAAAAGGGGCGTGATTAAAGCACAGACGGGGAGTGAAAAAAGAAGTCCCTGTCCTCATGGACTTTTCAGTATACTTAGGGTGAAAGGACATTAAAATGCATACAAAGAAGGAGAGATACAGAGCGGCATTGACAAATAATACACAGTCTAAGTGTATAGAGTTTAGAGTCTAAGTGGACAGAGGCTGAGATCCTCGCAGTCTGAAGTTGTCACGATTGCGGCATGGACGATGCCAGTTTTGAACTTGTGTGTTTAGAATGAAGAGAAGCAGGAAGGCTACTCCGGGAGAGGATGTTCGCATCGGAAAGACCTGACCTGAGCATTAAAATTGACACCTTATTAAGGATTTGTTTCAAAATAACCCCACGATGTGGCAGAATGACGTGGGGATGAAACAATGCTGGCCACGTGTTGAATCTGTTCAATCTGGTTGGTGGATACAGGGTTTGCTTTAGACTACTTTCTCTCTCTCTGTCTCTGCATGTACTTCAGAAACAATAAAATGTAATTTTAAAATGTCTATTGGAGGGGTGCCTGGGTGGTTCAGTCGGTTGAGCATCCGACTTCGACTCAGGTCGTGATCTCACAGCTTGCGAGTTTGAGCCCCGCGTCGGTCTCCATGCTGACAGCTCGGAGCCTGGAGCCTGCTTCAGATTCTGTGTCTCCCTCTCTCTCTGCCCCTAAACCACTCACATTCTGTCTCTGTCTCTCTTAAATATTAAAAACAACAACAACAACAATTTAAAATGTCTATTGGAATGACAGTCTAGGAAGAGAACAATAGTACACCATTAAATTAAGTTAAAAAAAAAAAAAGGATAAAATACACATTTCATGTCCTCACTGCTTGAAGGGGAAAGAGACCAGTTGGGGTCCCTTATAGCATTCATGTGTAGGTCAAGTTTGAGAGCTGGGACAGAGACCTGTAGGAGACCCCTGAGGACTAGGCTGCCGTATTTTGACTGTTTCCTCTACTACAACCATCATCGTCACCCTCTTCAGCACCAAATATTCCTCTGTGAGCTCCTAGAGTTGGCAGGGAACACTCTGAGGTATGCAAATAGTCTAATCAAGATCTACCTGTCATTTCAGGTTGATGTTTTGCAATCCACGGGCTTGCTGAATTCTCATTGGTGGGCTAGGTAGGATTCAGTCTGATCGAATAAGCATCCAAGGCAGAAGCAAGAGGCGAGAGAGTAGGAGGAAAACTGGGAGGAAGTTTGCAGACCTCCAAAATGCTTATTCCTCTCACTACACTAAACTGTTTACTGACGTAATGATGTTTTCACCTTTTCTCCCTGAAGTTTCTCTTTACACAATTTTTAACTGTTACAATACAGTTATGGCCACTTCCTTTGAAAAGCAACGAATTCATACTGCATCGCTTCTGCCTCTTCTTCAGCAGTGCTAGTTTTGGAGGTTATTATTAAAATCCATCAAAAAGCATAGCAATAAAACATTACTTAAGGGAAATTTCCTACACATCTTAAAATAGATTATGACACTCCCTCCCTGGAAGCTGAAGTCATTTGCATTTTGTTTTGTTTGGTGTTTCGTTCGTTTGTTCTGAATTGCAGACACTGAAATTTTATTATAAACTGTGTGTACCCTATCTAATCCTCTAATCTAAGTTATCTATTTGAGTAAAACCTTGCAGCAGCAAGTTCCATGGCTTAATATCATATTGCGTCATGGTTAATTCATCCTAAATGCTTTGAATGCTAGGTCTATTTTTATTTCTTGTATTCTCTGTTGTTGCGAGATGGGCAGGGCACAAAAGAATTCCATTAGTCTACATCTCTTATTTACATGTATTTACCCAATCTTCCCTTCTCGGTCTTCCTCCTCCACTTTCTTCTTCCCCCTTTTATTTATGAAATGAATGAGCTTAGCTCTCACCTGGCCATAAATACCGTGATGGAGCATTCTCCTCCAACATTTCAATGAATGCAGTCATTGGAACGTCCTACAATCTTTTCCCATGAGAATTTCAAATATCGGAGGCCTTATTGGTTTCCACTTATTTCTGCCATGTCATTTTGCACTGGGGTCATGGTCACAAACAACAGAATAATAAGTGGTAAGTTCCCAAAGAATTGAGTCATCACTGTTGCTTCTTAGCAACCTTTCCTATTTGAACTCTTTTAGTTCTAGCTTAAGAAGCAAATTAGAGTCCACTTTTCCATCGCAGAATGTCAATTTCCCAAATAAATGCAATAATCGGCCCCATTTGGTTTCCTGAATTACATTTTCACCCCAACTGGAATATCACCTATCTTTCATGAAAAATAAAGATTTTAAATCCGCAGACTCATGAAGCTTTGAACAACTTTGGTGGTCAAGTTGAACATAAGTGATGTACAGACATCCCCCACTTCTCCAAGTTAAGCCACTTGGCTTTTAAGGAAAGACCTGCATCAGTAGGTCTAACCGAAATAATTCCAAAGAGGAGTTTCTCTTTTATGAGAAAAGGTACAAAATGAGTTTTGCAGGAGCCACTGCAGAGGCAGCACTAACCTAGCAGCGAGAGTGGTACTTGCCCAGCTCCTTCCGGGGAACCGCACAAGGCGTCTCAGCAGCAAGCCCCAGACCTTTGAACTGTGTGTGTGAGCATCTGGGCTTTGTCTCCATTTACTGGTGCATCTGTGTCCTAAGGTACCAGGAAAGCCTAACAGGGGTTATTTGGGGGTCAGGGAATACTCAAATATTTGCCATGTAAATTAATAGTAATCGCTTCTTCTTCTTCTTCGCTTGAGGCCATTTCAGCTTACAAAAGGATAGCAGGGGAAACCTTTGTATTTAGTTTTTCTATAACCTTTTATTTCCTCATCCTTTAACATCATGGTTCTGGGGGCGCCAGGGCGGCTCTGTAGGTTAAGCATCCAACGCTTGATTTTGGCTCAGGTCATGATGTCACGGTTGTGACATTGGGCCCCAATTCTCTCTCTTTCCCTCTCTCCATGCCCTTCCCCTGTTCCTGCTCTCTCTCTCCCTCTCTTTCTCAAAATAAATAAACTCTAAAAAAAAGTCACATTCAAAGAAAACACATATCCCACTCCATTTATTAGCTTCCTTAAAGAGACCATTCTAAGGACTTTGCAAAGCCTGCCACACAAAAAGTCCCTCCTAGATCCTTTTTAGATCTCTCTTCCCACCCCCAAACTGTCACTCACAGCAGCAGCTAAATATCCTTCCCTGTATCGCAAACACATATTTCCTCACCACGATTATGCCCCACTTTCCATTCACCCCTTCCTGTTTTACTCAAGATTGCAGTATCCCCGCCCACGGAACACCTAACGGCAGGGGACCCACCGCTCCTCCCCACCACGCGAAGTGCATGCACATCTTTTGGAAGTTCAGCTTCTCTCCCACTCTGGTTACATTTCATGAGACTATCATCCCCCTTTATTCTGGTGAAGGGTGGTAACATTCTTTGGCGTGTGTGTGTGTGTGTGTGTGTGTGTGAGACAGAGAAAGACATAGCAATAAAATAAGGTAGGATGCTAACATATTTACACAGCATTGTCATCAGAGTAAATCTAATGGACCTATATGAATTTTATATCCTGAGAACACAGAATACACTCTTCTCAAATGCCCATGGCTAATTCATAGAACTTGACCATATACTGGCTCACAAAGAAAGCATCCATCAGTGGCTTCAACAAAGGGAGTACTGCCAACAACACCTTCTGATCCCATCGCAGCAAAACTAGAGTTTACGAACAAACACAGAGCACAAAAAGACCCTTCCACATAGATAGTAAACGTCCTGTTAACTCCTAGGGGAAAGGGAAAATAGAAACTGAAATTACAATAATAATAATAATAATAATGACAATGGTTTCCAGTTCTAGTCAGAATAGGAAAAACACATCCCACCCCATTTTTTCCTATGAATTACAACTAAAATCCCTGGACAAAAGCCATGAGACGACTGTGAATGGTGGGAAAAAAAAGGAGGAAGAAAGGCTAGAACCTCAGGACTAGAGGCACAGCTGGGTCTTTATCCTCCTATACATTCCAGCCTGTGTTCCATACTTTGGAAGTACTACCAGGGACAGGAAAGAAATCTGAAGGAAAGCCTGTTCTCTCCAGCCAGAGGTCTAGGAAGAGGGTAGCCCGGCAGGACAGAGCCCTTTAGACCGCACCCAAACAATTACAGGCAGCTGTCGTGAGGGAAGCAACGCCCCAACTCCCCCTCACCTTGGCCTGGTTGCGGCAGAGACGGTGGGGTGAAACCACGGTGAGCGTCCCCACCCTACCTCAAGCAAACAGTGTCACACGTCTGGCCACTGGTGGTGGCTGCAGCCACAGAAAACAGAACCCTACTCCTTCCCATTTACACCGAGAACACAGTCTTTGAGGTGGGATCTTGTCCACTCTGACCACCCTGAAGGAAGGAAAATGAAGAATACAATAACCAACAAAGAAGTAGCCCCCTCCTCTCCCAACTAGAGAGTTTGAGAAGGATCACACAAAGGCAAGAGATGGAAAAAAAAGATCCTTCAAATTTGTATATGAAGCCCCAGGCACACCCCTGTTCCACTCATCTGTAAAACCAAACAGAATCAATAAAGCAAACACTGGGAGAAGGGAATTGTGGTGCAGTTTCACACAGGCCTCTGGATAATGCAGAAGTGGGGCAGACCAGAATAGTACTGCAAAGATTGTGGCAACTAAATCGACACTAAAACCACAGCCTACCAAAGGGAGCCAGGATGTGCTTTGTAATAATAAATGTGTTAAATCCTACCAAAGAGAAGATTGAAATGAAACCCGAGTCTCCTTACAAAATACTCAAAATGTTTAGGATACAATTCAAAATTCATCATCATACCAAAATCCATGAAAATCCCAATTCACATGACAGAAGATAATTAATAGATTTCAACATCAAGATGATACAGGTGTTGGAATTATCTAACGAGGATTTTATTTTTATGTATTTTTTAAAATATTTTTTACATTTATTTATTTTTGAGAGACAGAGAGAGAGAGTGTGTGAGTGGGGACAGACAGAGACAAAGGGAGACACAGAATCTGAAGCAGGCTCCAGGCTCTGAGCTGTCAGCACAGAGCCCGACGCGAGGCTCGAACTCACGAGCTGTGAGATCATGACCTGAGTCGAAGTCGGATGCTTAACCGAATGAGCCACCCAGGTGCCCCAAATGAGGATTTTAAAACAGCTATTAGAAAATGCTTTTGTAAGTTTCAAACACTTTCGTAAGAAATAGAAGACACACAAACAAATAAATGCAGATACACTGGAAAATCCAGCTGAATTGGATAATTCCCTAAAGAAATACAGATTACTAAAACCAGATTAGAGCTGAGAAACTTAAACAGACCAATTTCCATTAGAGAAATAGAGAGCATTATTAAGGAACTACTCCACAAAAAAACATCAGGTACAGATGGTTTGACAGTAGAATTCGACCAAACTTCCAAAGACCAGAGTCCCAGTGCTCATTATTCTAGAACACTGAAAGGAAAGAAAACATCCCAATTCCTTCCCTGAAGCAAGTGTAACATTGCTACCTAAACCAGAGGAAGACAGTAGGGCAGGGAGGGGACACATACCACACATCACAAATACTGATGCAGAAATTCTAAACAAAATATTAGCAAATAGAATCCAATACGACATTAAGAAAACAATACACCAATACCTTGTGGAATTTATTACAGAAAGGCAAGGTTAGCTCAATATTAGGAACTTTATTGCTATAATATACCATATTAATAAATCTAAGGAAAAAATATTATGATTATCCGGACATATGATGAAAAATCCACTGACAAAACTTAATACCCATTCGTGATTAAAAAAAAATAATTTAAATGCTGAAGAAAAAAGATGTCCACTATCTCTGCTACTACTCAGCTTTGCACTGAAGGTAGGGGCAAATTCCCTTAGACAAGAGAACTTAATCAGAAGAATAACAGTGGATGAAAAAAATAAGTTAAATCACCTGTATTTTCTAGATGCTATAATAGTATAGCCGGACAGCCATAGATAATCAGTAATAAGAGCAAATCAAACAATTAAAGAATTCAATGAAGTAGCAGGCATAAAAGAAACATTAAAGAAAGTCCACAGTTACATCCAAATACCTATGGCAAATTAGAATATGATAAAGGCAGCATCTCAAATCAATGGAATAAAGATGGACATTTAAATAAGCAACTCTGGGACAATTGGGTAGTCAATTGTAGGTAGGACAATTGGGTAGAAAAAGATAAAATTAGATCCATATCTCACCCCATCTATAGGAATCAACTCCAAATGGATAGGGATCTAAATGTAAAAAACTGAATCATGGAAGTACTAGAAAAAAAAAATACTGGTCAATTCCTCTTTAACTTCTGTGAAGAAAAAGGCTTTGTAAAAATCCAGAGACAATAAAAGAAAAGCTTAATAAATGTGACTAAAAAATTAAAATTAATGCATGTCAGAAAATACCAAAAACCAAGTCAAGCTATAGGAACATTAACAACATACACCACAGACACAAGGTCTATACTTCGAATATGGAAAGAAGTCTTAAATGTGATGGGCAAAGGACCAAAAACTTGATGGAAAAAATGTAGAAAAGTCGTGACCAGGCAATTCATACATAAAAGAAATTTTTTTAATGGACTTTTTTTTAAGAGAAATTTTAGGTTCACGGCAAAACTGAGTGGCAGGTAACCAGATTTCCCATATACACCCTACCCCCATTCATAGCTAGCCTCCCACACAATGTCTCCCACCTAAGTGGTACATTTGTTACATCTGATGAACCTACAATGACACATCATAATCACCCAACGTTTATAGTCGATTAAATTAGAGTTCACTCTTATTATATATTCTGTGGGTTGGACAAATGTATAATGACACATAGCCACCAGTATATAGTATTATACGGAGCAGTTTCACTGCCCTAAAAATCCTCTGTGCTCTGCCTACACATCCCTCCCCTCCTCCCCACTCCTATTTTAAATGTTTATGCAATTAAAAATACGTGATTTCTTCTACTGCTCTTATGTTTAAAAATTCCCTCTGTGCTCTGAGATTCAATATCTACTTGCCCATGTCTTCTGCTAGTTTGTTTTGTTTCTTTCTGTTATTTTTTTGGTATGAAATGAAGATCTACATATTTAATAATAATAATAATAATAATAATAATAATAATCAATTATCCTACTAGTATTCCTTTAAACTCTCTTCCCTCCACAAATCTGGGTGATTCCCATTCATCACAAGCTAAGTTTTAACTATGTAAGTCTATTTCTGCATTCTATTCCATGCCATTCATCTGTCCATTTCTTTGCAGTGAATTAAAACTGTTTCATGAAAGTGTGTTTCAGTATTTGCTAAGGCAAGTCCCTCCAATTGCTCCTCGCTTTCAAAACAGTCTTGACTACTTTCAACTCACTTCAATTTTCTACAGAATTTTAGATTTATTTTTCAAGAAAAACATCCCATTACAGAGTATAGTGGAATTAATGTCTGTGATTTTAAAAATACATTGAGTCATGTGTTCCTTAAGGATACTAGCCTTGTTTCTCTGATGACAGCCACTCCTGGAAGACTAGTATGAAGGCTCCTCAGGACACTTCCATCAGCAGCTTGGAAGGAGCAGGAAAGAACATACAAGGGATGTAGAAAGAGATAGAGACAGTCAGAACTCAAACAAGCAGAGACCTGACTTCCTTCAAAGGGCCAGACTATTCAGTCACTCCATGTTTACCTGAATATGAATCAGACAGAAAACAAATTTGGTCTCGTGAAACATCCAAAAACCCCAGTGTCACTGGGGTACAGTCTGCAGAAGAACAGAGGTGGCATCTTCGTAGGTTAGATAACCAAATCCCATCTGCTTTCACATTATTCTACTCCAGATCCTGGGACCAAGGCTGTAAGTGACGGAGAACGATTCACCCAAACGTGTCAGATCATCCATCACTCATAAGAGTCCAAGTCTTGGGAGAATTTTCTTTTACCCTTAAGGTTGGGTAAGTTTCACTGTTGGGCCTGCCTTCAATTCAGTTCATACCACGTAAATGGCATGCAGTTTCTGTTTTCATAACTTGGGAAATACTACACAACTGTAATTGTTTTGTAATGCAATTCTTTATAGTGACCCATTTAGAAACACAGGTCAAACTTGTTCTTTTCTGGGTTCCTTGGCCTGGAATATGTTCCCAAGTCATGGAATTCTCAAAGCATGGCATGGTGAGATGATAGAATTCAAGTTGCCAAAAATTAGTAAAATAACTTAGTGCATGTTAGTAAAATAACTTAGTGCACGTTCCAAGGACACGATCTTTAACAAAGGAAGCTAGTTATAGTCTTCTTTGCCCAATGGCTACTAATTTCTGCCTCACTAAACCCAAATCAAAGCTATCACTAACACCTGCAACTCTCCTAGCTCCAGCCCCTAACCTTTCTCTGACTTTCTGTTATTTAAAGTACTCTACATAAATGCTTTATATTCCCTTAACACCTTAACAACAACTACTTAAAATGTGGACAAGTAATAATCTTTTAGGTCAAGCAGCTGATGAACTGGAACATTACCAAATTTAGTTTTGGCTGTAACTTCCCCAGGATTATTTTAAAATAAAATTATTTATGAGTGGGCCTTTTTTAGACCCACTAATAAATTTGAAGTGGATTAGTTACCAGTTTTTTCAATATTGAAACTAGACTATCTCAAACATAAGCAGCAAGAAAGTTTGTAGCACAAAGCTACATAGAGAAGACATAAAGATTTCAACAATTCCCTGTAGCAGTTCAGAAAAATGATGTCTATATTTTGATAATGAAAAGCAGAGATTTGTGTGATATTGGTTAGGGTGCTCAATCTCTTTCTGGAGTTGGACTTTCATCCATCCTTTTATTCCTTTCCATAATTACAAAGTGAGTCTGTGGCTAACCTCATCCACCCAATTCCCAAGGTTATAGAATATGTTTAACACTAGACTATAGTAGCTGGGCCCCCTCCCTTTATTTCTGATGGAGTCTGAAAGTAAGGATATGACCTAACCTCAAACATATCTTATCAGCCTCTTAATTCACAATTATCTGCTAATATTATAGGCATGAGAGTAATTCAATGTTTAATTTAAAATGTTATGATATTTATATAGTTCTTGTTTTATGGTCAAATACATAAAAATAAATCTAGAATGTGCCACTGAATATAGTGAAATGTGTCATTATGTTAAGTGACTCTTATCTTCCTAAATATTCATACCTGGAGAGGCCACGTTTAATTGAGCCCTTATTTTACCTATCTGTTTTAAAAAGTTAAGTGTTCATAGCAGTTGGTTGTGAAGAGAGAAAATGCTCAAAGCCACAGAACAAGTGAGGGTCAAATGGATCAACAAAACTCAGGCCTCTCGCTCTGTCTCCTGCGCGTGCCCCTGCCCCTCGGACATCTTCAGAGGTGGATGAAAGTCTTGTGGAGCCTCTACCCATCCTCAGTCTCCTCTGCGGGATCCTCCTGTTTGCTTCCTGCTGTAAATGCTGGTCCTCTCTTCCCACCCTCTCTCTGGAAGATCTCAGCCACTCCCATTACTTCCACGGTCACCCACCACCGAGGACTCCCAAAATTGCATCTCCAGACCCAAGATCTCCTTCAATTCCTATATTCTAATGTCTACTGGACATCTCACAAGCATCTCATGATCTTCCCTCATGATCTTTCCCCAAACCTGTTCTTCCTTTTCAGCCCTTCTTTCTATGTAAATGGAACTTCTATTAGTCCAGTTGTTCAGCACACAATTTTGAGGGTAACCTTTGAATTCTCCATCTCCCCCATACTTATGCAATCCATTGCCAAGTCCTACAGTGAACTCCTACTCCAAAACCTATCCCAGGTCTATCCACTTCTTATCATCTCTTACTGGACTACCTTAGTGCAAACCACCATCATTGCTTATATGCCTTTAGAGCTGACAACTATAGCTCTTAAGCTATAAGAGCTTACAACTATGTATATGTGTATTTGTTTAATGTCTGTCTCTCCTTTATACTTTAGGCCCCATGAAGGCAATGCCTGTGTCTGTTGTATCACTACAATAACCTCTATCTTAGTAGAAACTAACAACAGTCCTTCCATAAATGAAATTACAGAAAGAAGAGAGGACTAAACAATCTCCTCTTGTTGGTGAGTTTTCCGAGAAGTGGCATTTCCCATGTTGAATTAGTTGAAAGCCATCAACCATATTAAAGTTAAATTTTAACTAAATATTGATAAAATGAATTATATTCTTACATTCCATAGATATAGGATTAATTCAATTGAATCGATACAAAATTTGAGATGAAAATGCCACTGCAAGGGAAAGTACTTCCTCTTAGATATCTGGTCTGCTGGAGAACAAGCCCAGTTGCTTCCATGCACCAACCCCCATGTGCACTGGCTGAGACAGCCACGATACCCAATCAACAACCATGCCAATGAAAACCATGCAGATCAGATCCTTGGCACATGCAGTCTTTCATGAATGTGCCTGAAGCTAGGATCCTTAATATGCATATAATCTCTTCCCACTTCCCTGCAGCCCATAAACATGTCTAGGAGGCCACTGTGTCTCCTACCATCTGATCCACATACTAATGCACATAACAATCTTTAAGTCAGACTCAGCAGTAGTAGAATGTCTTGGGCAAGTATGACCTGAATGAAGATGCAAAGACTGTACACCAGAGAGAAGAGGGAAAAAACCTCACAGTATTATTTCGGGAGGAAATTCTATGGACATTTTGGCATCATTCACAAAACCAAAGAAGACTATTAACAGAACCAATTTTTTTTTAATGTTTATTTATATTTGAGAGAGAGAGACAGAACATGAGCATGGGCAGGGGAAGGGCAGAGAGACCGAGAGAATCTGAGGCAGGCTCCAGGCTCTGAGCTGTCAGCACAGAGCCAGACGTGGAGATGGAACCTATAAGCTGTGAGATCATGACCTGAGCCACAACCAATGGAGCCACCCAGGCGCCCCATAGAACTTATTTTAATAAGGTTGCCCATTCAAATCCTTCATCTAGTGGTTCTTCCCCCTCCAGTCAGCAGTTCCAAATTATCTACTCATTGATCCAACAAATTTTCATCAGGGGCCAGCCAACTGGATGTTAGGCTTGCGCCACACCGTGGGGATGCCATGGTAGGTAAATTAAAACACCGTCCCAGCCTTCAATGAGCCCAAAGTTTGGTAAAGGAGACAGCTGATGAACAATTACAAGGCAGCATGAAAAGTGCCACAGGGGGGTGTTGTCTGAACAACCAAGAAATAGAGTTCATTAAGAACTAGAGGGAGCAGGGAACCCAGCAGAGACAAGTGGACTTGATCCAGTCTGGAGGGGAAGAAAGGAAGCCAGAGCCACACATGCAAGTGTTCAGGGACAGTAGGGAACATGGCAACCCTTTAAGTGGCCGATGGAACTAGTGGTCAAAGGCAGAAAGAAAAAAGAAAAAAGAAAAAAGACAAGGGGAAATAAGAAAGGAAGAGAAAAAGCTAGATAATGAAATTAAAAAGACAGTCAGGATTTTAAATTAACCCATCCAGTTGTAGAAGGAAAAAAGATGTGTATGTCCGAGAGGCCTGAGTGCTCCATTAGGTCCCTGTGTCATGCTGTGTCATGTGTGAAAGAAAATATATATTGTTTCCTAGCCATCAATTTTAGTAGGCAAGAGTCAGTAATGTACCTAGAACGTTGCTTTTCAAACTGCAGATTATAATCCACTGGGGAAAATGAAATAAATTTAGTGGATGGACATCAACATTAAAAAAAAAAAAGAAATACATTGGTACATGATAAGACAGAATAGTATAGGACACATGAGAACAAATAGAATAGATCATAAAGCACTGCTCACAGGAAGGGCAAGTATTATTTCATGGGTACCCATGCATGTGATCAATTACAATTGCTTGATAGCCACCCACCAAGAAGTGGGTCCAGTGACGATTCCAATCAAGTCTTGGCATCCCTTTGAAATCTTTCTTAAATATTTAGGGCTTACTAAAGCTCCTGGACCCTGGCCAAAAGGTAAAATTCTTGCTCTCTGCTGTTAAGTGAACTTGGATGCTGGGAGAATGCCTTTGAAGAGCTGGGCTCTGTGCCAAAGGTGGGGAGGAGGGGCCTCATAGTGGTCGTTCACCTTGGAGGGAGGGTCAGGGAGGGAAGCCTATCACACACAGCCACCAGGGTTTCCATGACAGTCTTGTGTATGTCACATATACCAAAAATCCAGATGCTAGGAGGATCGGTTGTTTAAACGGGCCCATGCACTAAAGCATCTTTTCCCTGTAACTGTCCCAGAAACTTCTCTCTACAGTCAACCACTGCCTCTCCAGGGGCCAGACACAGAAGATTTGAGACTGGATGATAAGAGCCAAGTCATTGGTGTTTAGAGCCAGTTTCTAGACAGTGGTTCTATTTCTGAGGGCTTCGGTGAATCAGGTAGCATCTTTAAGAAAGGAGTTCATGACTTTTTGCTTCACTTTATATTAACTAATCCATTCTAGGCAGTGAACATTTGTTTATTATAAAATTTAAGTCCCATGTGCCACTCTTCACCAGCCAGGACATGCACAAATATCTGAGGAAAAAGAATTCATCTCTGCGGATGGTGTCAGGCTCTGGGCACGGGTAGGCAGTTGGGCTAAGTTGTGGTCATGATACTAATAAAGATTTCTGGGGCTTTATATCTGTAAATATTTTAAAGTCACACCAATAGTGCAATTTGTTGCCTGCCACGTAGGCCAAAGTTAGCGATGGCAGTTGTACCAAGTGTGTGCATGACAGGGGCGGGGCCAGGTGCTGTGAGAATGTGGCAACGTGACACTGAAGGTTTGAAGAAGTAATTACTAGAATATGTGGGCAACACACCCTCCTGGTAAAGCCACTTGCGGTTGAGGGACAAACAAGCGAACAGGAAAGCACCCCTCAGAAACTAAAACTTACCAGAGAGGCAAACTAGACTGTGAACTCAAAGGGGAGCTCTGTTGATATTTTGCTAAGTGTGGTGTCCAGTGTTGACAATTATATGAAAGACTGAGTACTGCAGTGCAGAAATTTCGAGACCGTTTATTTCATCAGGAACTCCTGGGAGCAGAGGTTGGCAAACTTTTTCTGCGAGCGACCAGACAGTAAATATTTTGGGTCTGTGTGCCGTGTGGCCATCTTTCACAGCTCAATGTTTCAGTTGTAGCATGAAAGCAGACATAGCAAGTAAGTAAACAAATGGACATGACTATGTTCCACTAAAACTTTATTTACAAAATCAGGTTTGGACTGAGAGCTAAAGTCTGCCAACTCCTACCCTAAAGCATTAAATGCCCCTCTGGAAATCAATGAGATTAAAGACTTTGGCAAACCACACAATTGATTCTTGACAGACCTCTATCCAACTTTATAACTTAAAACTATTATACCAACTAAAACTATAAAAAGGCAACAGCAAATTAGCCTCTCTCTTGACCCTCAATATCGTTATTTTATTATTGTCACTATTGTTATTCCTATTTTCAGCTGAAAATTTCAAGCGATTCAATTGCTTTTCCAAGGGTACACATGCTGTAATAAATAGAATTTATGCACAATCATTTGACTCCATAAGAATCAGAAAATCCAGAATCCAAATTTTTGTTTTGTAGCTAACCAAATTTCCTAGACAAGGAAGATAAACTTTCTATGTTTTTAACTCGAAACACGGAACAGAAACTTTCAAAATGGTAATGGTGACTAACTTGGGAAGCAGTAGAGAATTTGAGAAAAGAAAGACTTAATTCACTGTTATGACAACCGCAAACAAATCAGAGTCCTTGTAAGTGTTTCCATTTCCTCACATATCTCTTTCTCCTCCTTCTCTCTGTCTCTCTCTCTGTCTCTCTCTGTCTCTCTGTCTCTCTCTCTCTCTCACACACACACACACACACACACACACACACACACACACACTCTGAGTCCACCCAAAACTCTGGAAATAACTGGCAAAATCTAAAATGTAGGACAGGAGTCTTGGAGGAAGCTGCCAGGAAGTCTTGGAGTGCCAGGCCTAACCACCCTAGGTAATTGATGCCTTCTAATCTCACAGAATCTCCTTCACCAGTTCCCCCCAAAATACTGAGCAGCAACCTCTGTTTATCCTCCACCCTGATTTCAACTGTGATGGAGCGGAGGTCCAGACCCACTTTGTCATATGAGATGAATGGCTTGCCTGGCTTTCACAACCTTTAACAAGAGACCGGGCTGAGACTGCTGTTAGATTGTGGTGTTGTCACTGGATCCTTCTGCGGGTCCTGCGGGTGTGGCTGAGAGCAAACCACTCATAAATGGATGCTCTGTGCCCCACGGACAGAAATGGCCAGTCACTGTCCATGTGCAGGAACACACATTCCCAACCACTTTGCTGAAACACTTCATAAACCCACCCCGTGTAATGATTTTATGAGACCTGGCACACATCAAAGTTCATAATCTGAGCCTGAAAACAGGTAGCAACAGGTGTGAGAAAACAGCTCTGGTCTTTACTTTGTATCCCCTACGGCATGCTCTCATTACATAACATCATGTGCCCTGAGATGAGTACCTTCCTACTTTTAAACTTCAAAGTCTCATGTATAAATCCCTAATATTTATCTCAATAAATGTTATTGCTATTTGTTTCCACCTTTGGTGACAGGTAATAACATATTGGTCAACCATTACAATGATCTTATATAGAGAACTGCAGGCTTTTTACTGGTGATGTGATACAATTCTTGTCTATAGTTGAATAAAGATTTTTAAAATTCTTCAAGTTTGCCTCACTAACTCACCTTTAAAATGATACTATTGTAAGTGAATTCTGTTCAGTCAACCTGCAAACTCCAGTGTCTGCCATTAAAACAGGCTAATTGTAATGCCAAGGGGACCAGTAGAAAGAAATCAGGGTCTTTCTCATCTTATCCCGATTTTTGTCCCTATTCATGCCTCCTCTAACCCCAAAATTTCTCAACTTCTCATAGGAAAAGAAAAAATGGGGGAAAAAAAGGTGGGGGAGAGGAGGGGAAATGAGAAGAAAAGAAGTATAGAAAAATTGTTTTCCTTCATTTCAGAAATAGGAAAAAAAAAAAAAAAAACAGGAATCCTCTAGCTATGGCCTGAAATGCCACCTCAACTCAACACTTCAGATTGAACACTGTGGGCACTAGGAAATTACTAACATTTTCCATGCCTCCTTCCAACAGTCCATGCTCTGTGATGGCTGGAGATACTTGGAAAGAGCTTTGGGGCAGGCAGAGCAACTAACTGCAGGAGGCTTTCCAGGAGAGACGATGCTCCAACTCCTTCTGGAACAAGGAAGGAGAGAAGCCAGTGAGGTTGACTGAGCTGGAGGGAAGGGCTTGGGCACAGAGAATCTCATGCACTACAGTCCTTGGGGCTCCAGCTTCTCTCTGGATGGCCCGGACAACCAGCCTTATCCCATCTTTGCACCTCTGGGGAACATTCTAAGACTAGAGGGCTTGTACCTAGAAAATGTCACAGGTAGAGCTTTTTATCTATTTGCTGGTGTTCCAGGCAGCATCACCTACGGCAACACTACCAAGTTCAGACAGGAAAACATAATCTGATTATTTCTCAAAGAATAAAGGAGGAAATCTGTGTTTGCTTTGGAGCAAACCCAGACCCCATATTCTGTCACGAAACATGAATAGAATAGCACACTTCCCTAGTGTGAAACTGAGGTTTTCAGTCCGCTCTATATGGATCTCCCAGCACTTTTCAGCCAGACAAAAGACTTCACACCTCTTTTCTAAGATAAACTTCCAGAATAGTTTTACTTCATCCCTGTCAAGGAATAAATGCAAATTGATTTATCAATATAAATATAAGCTTCTCTTCAAATATGTTAGCATTGAAAACTCCACCATAGACTTTGGATCAAAATCTTCCAGCTACAACTTTGATTAAATGCGAGGTTTCCTGTTGTAGTTCTGTTCTAACCGCAGAGGTCAGGGCGTCACAAATTAAAAAGTCCTTTTCCTTCCCCTCCTCTTGTGTCATGCCGTTTGGGGGCCCCATGAGAAGCCCACTCCCTAGTCCGTCTGTATCGAATGCAAAAATACTAGCAGAGATATCCAGGCTATAAATTATTATAGAAGACAACATTTACAGTACAGAGACCTTCTAAAGCTCAGCTGTACCCAGCTTTGGCTTTTTTTGGAGAACTTCTGATTCTGAATAAGTTTATCAAGTACTCAAAAGCTCCAAACATTACTAAAAACAACAACAAGCTCAAGCCTCTCACCATTGTTGCTAGAAGTTGCCAAATATCATTGATAATAATGAAAATATCATCAACAGGGAGCGTCTAACACGTAGCAGACTTTTGGGGGGAATGCAACTTGTCATCAGGGTTTTAGATCATTTGCTGTTAAAAAAAAAAAGTAGAAAACACTAGCTTGTAAATATCCATTCATTCATTCACACATATTTATTCGTGTCGTTACGCCTGGGGGATAGAAAGCCCAGATGCAAGAATTAAGTATATTCATTCAGTGCATAAGTTATCTTTTATAAGCATGGCTTTGTTCTGCAATTGGCAGGCATTTTTCACACACAGTAAAGAACAAAGCTGATTTTCCTATATCCAATATGTCGGCCAGTGGGATAGAGGCTGCCATCCACTGTCATCCTCATTGCAAAATCACTCTACAACGACCCTGAAGAGAATAGAGTAGGACAGGGGAGTTTACAATGCCTTCAGGGAAGCAAGAGAAGGCTACAGTTTTACCAAGCAAGTCATTGTCTAACTTCCAGAAACCCAGATGCCGGAGGCAAAGCTGTTCCTCTGAAGGCAGATAAATGCTCACACAGACAGCCCTCAGGCTCTGGGGGTTGTCATCCATTTTCGGGTGTCTGAGAATACTCTAGAATAACCCAGCATGCATAAGAATGCCACTTACCTCCTCCCACTGCAGTTCTGCCACCTGCACTGATGGGCTCAGGTTCCTCCTGCCTCCTCCCTCCTGACTCCTCACTCCTCCCACCTCACCTCTGCCAAGGTCCAGGGAAAGTTCTCCAGAATTCCCACTGGCTCAACCCCTGAGGGAGAGGCCGGTCACTACAGCAGCAGTAGTGACAGCAATGCACGGAAGTCCCTCCCCCCTCCCAGACTGCACTAGTACGAAAATCATGGAGGGGACACCAAAGAGGCATACCAACTAGGCTTCCCTGTCCAGCTCAGGAAGGCACACGGCAGCCCCCTGCTCAGCAGGAAGCCTAGGGTGGTGCCATAGTGTCTGTTATTCATCCTACTATTTGTTCATGAGCAAGTAAACCACAGAAAGAAAACATCCCCATCTAAACCGTATGTACCTGGATGTTGGGCAGGTTATCAGTCAAGAGCCAAGGATCAGAGCCAGCAGAATAGAACACAAAGAAGGGAGGCACATGGGGTAAGCCAGAGCCAAGAGGGGCCAAGCACCAGGTGCAGGACTCAGACAGTCCTGTCCTCTGCCCAGGACTGAGACCATTCCGAGGGCACTGTCTAGAGTTCAAATGGTGTCCCTGGAAGATGAAACGACTCAAGTCCCAGATCTCAAGATAAGCTTGCAACACATGGATCGTTTGTGCCAATGACAGATGGCAGTGTGCGACTCTGGAGAAACACTGATGACCCAATACACGGCAGAGACCATATACTCCGAACCAGACGTCAGGATATGTCTTCTGGGAAGCACACTTTTGGTGGCAGAATACAGAAGGGTGTGGTGTACTGGAAATTCCAGCTCCTCACCTTGTACCCATGTGACCTTTGGCAAGCTCTCTAAGTCTTGCTTTGCTTATTTGAAAAATGGGGAGGATTTTGGTAATGGGGAAAAACGGGGACGATTAATGGTTGAGAGGATTATAGGTAGCATACGCAAAGTACTTAGTATATAGTAGGCATTTAATAAATGTGTTATTAACGTAATAACAGATTGAGGCAGTCCTGGAAAATCTGTATCTATAATGAGAACTTCTATCTACATGTTCTATTCTTCTATCTACTTGTTACCCACTACTCAAGGTCCATGTCAAGTCTCCCCATTTTCACCATCTTCTATATGAGCATGCACCCATATTGATTTCTTTCATTCTTGATAATATGTTTTCAACATATATTTTACTGAATGTTCTACCTTTTAGATACAATTTTACCTTGTAAGTTCTAAGTCCCTCCTATAAGATCTTTTCCTGAGCACAGAAAGCAAGCCATGCTACTTTAAAATCCCAAAGATTTAATATAACGTAAGAGACCTGGTAAGCATTTGAAAAATATGTACTTAATTAATTGTGGTCCAAGCAGTATTTTTGGTTGGCCGTGACTATAAACATCCTTCATATCCACCTGCACATTTCCTAAATTATTTCTGAAAGAAGACTTTTCATGTTTGCATTGCACCATGATCTATATGGAAAATAAAAATCCTATCCACCTCGCAAAATTATCGTCACTTTGCTTTTGTCGTTAAATACAGCTATGGCCCTGTGACAGTGGAACATGGAGATGTCGTGTCTGTGTGCTGAAATAAGGAGACATCCCTGCTTGTGTTAAATAAAGTCAGCCAGCATCACTGATTTATGGAACCACTTCTGTCCTCTATTTCCATTTATTTGGGCTGGGGATACCCAGTCTCCATCTTACTGGATGCCCTGGTCCATGGGGTGAGTGCCAGGTTAGAAAGGGTAAGCATGGCAAAATACAGTAAGTTATCTGAAGGTCACTAGTCTTTTATAGAAACAACATCCCCTGTACCCCCTCACCCTCTCACCACAAACACACTCACCCCTATGGATACAGGAAGAGTCAGACCCATTGCCAAGGCTAGACTTAGGGTATAAGTATGAGTACATCCCTTTTCCTCATTCCCTCCCATTCAAATGCCCAATGCCCTCCAAATCTCCCTTAGGTTTTGACCCCTTCCCCAGTAACAAAACCTGTTCTTATCTCAAAAGCAGTGATATTTGCCATTACTTCTTAATCTGAACCTTTATCAGAATCACTTTCCCAAAGAAACCCGTACTTGGATATCCCTCTAATCTTGGAGGAAAGAGTTTTTCCCTTAAGAGATTTTTTTTTTTAACGTTTATTTATTTTTGAGACAGAGAGAGACAAAGCATGAACGGGGGAGGGTCAGAGAGAGGGAGACACAGAATCTGAAACAGGCTCCAGGCTCCGAGCTGTCAGCACAGAGCCGATGCGGGGCTCGAACTCACGGACCGCGAGATCATGACCTGAGCCGAAGTCAGCCGCTTAACCCACTGAGCCACCCAGGTGCCCCGATCCCTTAAGAGATTTCAACATCAGAAGCAGGTGAAAGAGTTTTGAAGATAACACCTCTCCATATTCTAATGTATTAACTAGTACAACGGTTTTAAAGCTGTGGGAAAAGATGAGATTTGAAAACATACATTTAATTCTCACCCCCTCATCCCATCCCCCATATAATGTTAATGGAAATTCTGTAAGAAATTGTAATGATAAAAAGTACATCATTGATGGTAGGGAAGAGAGTTATGTAAGCACCAGAAATGCCAGGGAAAGATAAACAGGGTTGACTTGCAAATCACCATCACAAGGAGCAGTGACTCAGAGGGAGTAAGTGATGGGACCCTGCACTCCCCTCCTGGACATGAAAATAGAAGAAAGAAGTGGAGGAAGAGAATCAGGGGGCATGACCAGTGGAGAATGGCTTCACATGGACTCTCTTTTGCTGCTGCAGACTGGTGGAACTGGAAAGCAGAGTTCCAGTGGAACCCAGAAATTCAGATGGATACAAGGGCAGAAAGCCCCTAGAAGGAGATTTCCTGAGATGAGAAGACATGTTAGAGTGAGGAACTTCATGAAAAAAAAAGGTCTTAAAAACCAGGGGTACCAGAAGTTACACCAAGATACCACTGGCAAAGTGTTCGAAGAGTGAATTCCCAGGGTGGCTTTGTTATAAACTGGTGAATAAAACAGGGTTCTTCTACTCAAAAATGGATTGGATACTTGGCTACAGAGGATCCCACACCTACCTCAAGGCATTGAAAAACAACCACCATCACAAGAAAAAAAAGCAAAACAAACAAATCAAAACAGAGACAGGACAGCACAGAAATGAGTCTTCCCTAGCAGGCTTGTCCATGACTCTGAATCTCATCTTCTGCCCTGACATTTTCCTTGCTGAATTAGCAAATATGAAGATTGATGACATTTCTAAAGGGATCCAAAAATCCAAGAATGGTCAAGACCTCCTCACAGAACATTAAAAGAATGTAATTGAGAGACATGAAAGAAAGTCTAAATGGCAGGACTTATTATGCTTATGGATGGAAAACTAAATATTGGAAATATGTCAATTCCTCAAAATTTTTTCATAGATTTTTTTTTGCTATTCAACCAAAATCCAGTAACTTATGTGTATGTATTTGTAAACTGATGCGCTGATTCTTTTTTTTTTTATTTTTTAGACATTTTTTAATCAAGTGTAATTAACATACAGTATTGTATTCGTTTCATACGTACAGTATAATGATTCCAACAATTCTGTATATTACTTATTGCTCATTATAAGTGTATTTAGTCCTTTTACCAATTCCACTCATCCCTCCACCTGCCTCCCCTTCAGCAACCAACCACCAGTTTATTCTTTATATTTGAGTCTGGTTTTTTGGTTTCTCTCTCTCTCTCTCTTTTATTCATTTGTTTTGTTTTTTAAATTCCACATATGAATGAAAGAAATCATGTGGTATTTGTCTTCCTCTGACTTATTTCACTTAGCATTATATCCTGTAGCTCCATCCATGTTGTTGCAAAGGGCAAGATTTCATTCTTTCTTGTGGCTGAGTAGTTAGTATTCCATAGTATGTATGCATATATATATACCACATCTTTTTATCCATTTATCTATTGATGGACACTTGGATTGCTTCCATAACTTGGTTATTATAAATAATGCTGAAATAAACACAGGGGCACATAATGTCTCTTTTACTTGGGTAAATACCCAGTAGCAGAATTACTGGCCCATATGGTAATTCCATCTTTAATTTTGGGGAGAATGTCCACACTGTTTTCCACAGTGACTGCACCAGCTACCATTCCTACCAACAGTGCATGTGTTTCCTTTTTCTCCACATCCTTGCCAACACTTGTTATTTTTTTGTATTTGATTTCAGCTATTCTGACAGGTGTGAGGTGGTATCTCAATGAGCTTTTGATTTGCGTTTCCCTGATGATTAGTGATAAAGAGCATCTTTCCATGTGTCTGTTGACCATCTACATGTCTTCTTTGGAAAAATGTCTATTCATTTCCTCTGCCCATATTTTTTTGTTATTTTTTTAAAATTTATACCCAAGTTAGTTAACATGTAGTGTAATAGTGATTTCAGGAATAGAATTTAGTGATTGCTCACTTACATATAACACCCAGTGCTCATCCCCACAAGTGTCCTCCTTAATTCCCCTTGACTGATGGGCTAATTCTAAAATTTATATACAAATATAAAAATTTATATACATAAAAGAAGACAACCTTGAAATATAAAAACAAAGTTGGAGCCTTCCGTTAGGAGATGCCAAACTTAGAAAGCTATAGAAATTAAGAGTGGTATTAGTGGAAGGACAGACTAACAGGCCAATAGAGCAGAATACAGAAGCTAGAAACAGATCAACGAATTTGATTTTTATTTAAAACAAAGACACCACTAAGTAGGGGAAGAGGGAGGGAATACGGATAGCCATACTTCTTTTAAACAAATGAAGTCTGACCTATACTTCACAGCCTTCACAAAAATAGATTCCAGATGGATTATAGTTCTTAAGGGAAATGATTCAACACTAAAACTTCTAGAAGATAACAATGGGGAATATCTTCGTTAACTAGGTTTAGACAAAAATTTCTTGAACGGATAACAAAAAGCATTAGCCGTAAAGGAAAAGATTGATAAATTGATTCCATTAAAATTAAGAACTTTCTGGTCATCAAAGGGACACCTTCAAGAGAGTGAAAACATAAGCCAGAAACTGGTAGAAGATGTTTGCAAAAAATATTTATGACAAAGATCTGTTATCCAAATACATGAAGCGTGTTCTACAAATTAGTAATAAAAGGAAAGAAAACCCAATAGAAAAATGTGCAAAAGATTTGAACAAGAACTTCTCATACATTGCTGGTGGGAGTATAAAGTGCAAACTCTACTTTGGGATACTCTCTGGCAGTATCTCAAACTGATTATAAGTCTGTGTATAAGCTGTTTCAGCCCTATATACGTACTCAGCAGAAATGTACACACACATGTGTCAAATTAACTGCATATTCTGCTTCTCTCATGGTTTGCATCCTGCATTTTTAGTGCCAAATCTTGGAAATTCAGAAAGCCTAGTCTCTCAAATTCAGGTATATGCAAACAAAACCTTGACTTTCAAGGCTATTAACTAGAAAATCCATTGAGGAACCCTTTCACTACCCAGAGCATTCTCTTGCTTCATGAAGCCAATGTACACAGAAAGCCTAGAGGTGGATCTGAGACATCAAGGGGGCAAGTAGCCCTCAAATATTATCGCAAGCTATCATCTGATACGTTTAAAATTTAAAAAGTAAACCAACTGAAAATATACAATGATAAGGAATTATTTATAGAAATCCTGCTGCATCCTGTAAATGAACACTGTACTGCTCTTAAGAATTATTTAATGTTTTAAGTACACAAATCAAGTTTAACATGATATATGCAATATAAGCCTTCTTAAAACAGAAACTGAAATATATGTGTATATATACATAGGAAAATTATAAAGGATACTGGCATAATCTTAACAAAGGTTAGAGTTCAAGGAAGAATTAATAAGGTTTTTTTTTTCTTTATGATTACCTATGATTTCTAATGTTTACACACTGGGTAAATTTTTGCAAATACAATGTCTCTTTAAATTTTCAATGGATATAAGAGGGTGGATCCTATTCCGTTCACTACTGTTGAAATTTGCTTCCAACATTTTTTTCAGAGCATAGTTTCTTACTTTAAAAACATCCAAATTGAGGTCCAGAGAGATCCAGTTGGGGAATTTAATTACACGTCAGTAAAATAATCTTTACCTGAACCAGCAAATAGGTAGTAGGTGTACAATATATGCACACTTCGCTGTCTCTTATCCACACTCCAGTGCAAGTACCTAGAGGGTCACAGAAGAATAAAAACTGAGGCCGACAGTATAGCGATTGGCCAAATGGATCATACGGCAATGTACAGCAGAAAAAGATGCTAAAATTGGTGGGCGAAGCTTGAGGGGAGACTAGATTTGCATCATCTCCAGAAAAAATCTCCTCAAAGGTGTTTAGTAAGACAAAGGGATAAAGAAGTAACTTTATAATGGAGAAACCTAGCAATCGTCACATCATCCAAGCGATCAAGGTAAACATCACCATCAATAAGACATATCAACATCATGAACACCCTGATGTAGTGCACAGATGAAAGCACATCATTCTTCTGGTTTTCTTGCCCCAAATGCAACACCTCACTCCAATTAGCAGAATACATTGGACAAATCCAAACTAATGGACATTCTGTAAAATAATGGATCGATAGAAACTGTCAAGGTCATGACACCAGGAAAAAAATCAAGGAATTTTTACAGAACTGGAGAAGACTAAGAAAACATAATAACTAAATATAATGTGAAACCCTAAGTATGGGCCCAAAACAGAAAGAGAACATTAGCAGGGAAAAAAATGGGCGTAATTCAAGTAAGGTTTGTAGTTTAATTAATAAGACCGTACCAATGTTAATTTTATATTCTTGATATCTGCACTAAGGTAATGTAAGACGTTAACATTACAGGAAATGGAGTGACAGATATAAGGAAACTCTGTATTACGTTTTCAACTTTTCTATAACACTAACATTTGTTCAAAATGAAAAGGGAAAGGAAATCCTTACAACATAAAAAAAAAAAAAAAAAAAAGAAAGAAAACCTCAAATAATTTTGAGTCCTGACTATAGGCCAGATACTGTTCTGGTCATTGTCATGAGCGAGGCAGCCAAATTCCCTGCTATCTGACTTATACTCCTTTTGTAGATAATGTATACATTGAACAAACAGACAGGAAAAGGGGGAACTATTAAATACAAACTGAAAGAAATGTAATGAGTAGAAATGTAATGAATATTTATAATACCAACTGAAATAGCCCATAAACTATTTTACCAGTAGGATAGAGATTTACAAAGTAAATACCATACATACATCTATACCACACCTTCCCCTCCCTCCCGCCACCAACTCTGCCATCTAGTGATAGGAAGGGGAGCTGCCCCAATACATCTAGAGCCTTTAAGCAAGTGTCAATTAGCCCAAAGTGTTTAAGGACTATAGGACTTAAAGGGGAGTGTGGCAGAAGCAGAGTTAGAACACAGGCCTTTAAACTGCCAATCTAACCCCCCGCTCCAACTTTCACAAATGTACCAAGTAGCATTACAGCAATGGCGCAGAGGACAGAACACAGACTCTAAAGTCAAGCTGCTGGGGCTCACATTTTGGCCCTACAACCAACAGTGTGACCTTAGGTAAGTTACTCATTCTTATTCAGTCCAAGTGACCGAGGGACATCACATACAGTTGTGGGGATCAAATTGGTAAAATCTTAAAATGGTGGCTGGCATGTAGTAACACCTCAATAAACTTAGTTCCCACTGCCATTACTGTCATCACGGTCTCCCATAAGCAGATTATGTTCTTTACACATCTTATACTATGGTCTCACCCAGCAGGAAGAGCCTAAGACACACTGACTGGCAAAGAGGTGGTGACTTAGCATAAAAGCTGAATATGAGATACCACCTCATACGTGTCAGAATGACTAAAACTAACAACACAAGAAACAACAGATGTTGGCCAGGATGTGGAGAAAGGGGAGTCCTCTTACATCGTTGGTGGGAATGCAAACTGGTGCAGCCACTCAGGAGAATGCTGCGGAGCTTCCTCAAAAAGTTAAAAACAGAATTACCCTACAATACAGCAATTGCACTACGAGGTATTTACCCAAAGGATACAAAAGTAGAGATTTGAAGGGGTACATGCACCCCAATATTATAGCAGCATTATCAACAACAGCCAAACTATGGAGAGAGCCCAAATGTCCACCGACTACAAAACGGATAAAGAAGAGATGGTATCTAAATACCATGGAATGTTACTCAGCGATAAAAAAGAGTGAAATCTTACCATGTGCAACAATGTGGATGGAGCTAGAGTGTATTATGCTGAGCAAAATAAGTCAGTCAGAGAAACACAAATACCGTATGATTTCACTCACAGGTGGAATTTAAGACAACAAAACAGATGAACATATGGCAGAGGGGAAACGAGAGAGAGAGAGGGAAACAAATCGTAAGAGACCCTTGAAGACTTAAAGATAGAGAACAAACAGTTAAGGGAGGGAGGTGACTGGGGGATGGGCTAGGTGGGTGATGGGTATTAAGGAGGGCACTTGTGCTGAGCACTGGATGTTGCTTGTAAGTGATGAACCACTAATGTCTACTCCTGAAACCAAAATTGCACTGTATGTCAACGAACTAGAATTTAAATAAAAATCTGGGGGTGGGGGGGAAGCTGAGTAAAATTTAGCTGAAGTAATTTCAAAACCTGGTTACATTATATAACACGATGAAATTTTGTTTTGGAGATGCCAGAAGACTCTTGACCATCCTTAACAATTTGACTTGATTTGAATGATGTCCTAACAAACTAGCAACCGCTAAACTGCTCAGCTCGCTGTTATCAGCACCTTGCACTCAGTTAGACAGGTTGGACGTCCCCTTTCACTTATAAGCATCATTGCAATGGGTCAGCTGACTTCAGTGGTCATGGACTCTCCTCAACTGTGGTTTAGATGTTCTGGGAAACCCAGCTCAACACAAGGTGCATCTTAAACCTATCTTACATCGGAGTATACAGGCTCTTTCACCTTCTTTATCAGAAGAGATTGCGCATGCAGAAATAAAACATTTTTCCACATTGCAGCCTGGGGTCATCTTAATTTCACTATAAGCAATCCTATTAGAATTGTCACATGAGTTCTGCCATGGGCCAAGTTCACTGCATTAGCCCCCATTCAGCATATCTCACTCAGACCAATAAATGCTCTTCATTTCCCAAATCAAGAACATAGTAGACACTCGACGTACTGAAGGATTTAAAGATTTAATTCCTCAACTGATTCAACTGGCATTTATTGTGCATCTGTTATGTTCTATGCATTACTGGAACTGAGACAACAAAAAATATTTTAAAAAACAGCCCTTATGAAGTTCACATGCTAGTGGGGAAAGACTGTCACTAAACTAAATAAATAAAATATATAATGAGAGTGACAAGTATTAACGAGAAAAGCAAAACAGAGAAGAGGGACTGTGTGTAGTGAGGCTGCGAATTAGAAGTTTGGAGGCTGATATGTATAAGTGAAAACTGGGAGCATGGCCAGATGGACCTGTGGTCCACGCAGGAATTCAGGTGGCATGGGCACACAGGTGGGAGAGCGCACTGGAGCCCATATGCACGAGGAACCAAGAGGCATCCTGGAAAGAATTCATGTTCAGGAGGAGAGTCAGGGCGTCCATGAACCAAGGACAGTGGCTCAGGTTCAGAGATGAAGGGCAATTGTATAAGCAGCCCACCTGTATGCTCAGGTCATGTCCCTCCCACACTCGAGCCTGAGTCTCAGGGCAAAAAGCTTCGTGGGGCAGTTCAAATAGCCTCTGCGTCATCCTTGAACAAGACTGGGACAGCAATGCAGCCCTGCTTGGGAATGACGGGATGGGATATGGCAAACAGGTAGTGAGAGTTTTCCGACCCCAGCTTCCACTGCAAGCAACGAATTGCCTCCTCACACCAAATCCTTGGGCCCCCTGGACAGGGGCAGCAGGTCCAGGCCTAACCCAGTGCGGTTCTGGACACAGCACCAACAGAGGGTGGCCCCTTCGTGGACCCATTAGTGACATCACAGGTGGCTTCTGTGGCACCAGAGAGAGGGGAGCAGATTCGACACTGAGCCAACCACAGGGAAGGGAAAAGTGGGGAGTCTCAGAGAGGATTTGGGGCACTATGGAAGTAAGGGGTGGGATTCTGAAGGACCCACAGTAACCAGTGGGAACAAGCGCAGGAAGAGTCTGTTGGTTCGGTGTAAGTTCTGTAAGACTTACCAAGATTTAATTAATAGAAAGCAGTATTTTAAAAAATAAATCTGAAGATTGCGTACAGAACCTAGAAACCCTGCCAAACCCACGCTGGTAAATGTCAGCCAACAGCCTTATTACCTCTTCACATGAGTCTTTTCTACATTGATGGTCAAAGATGCTTGGGGACTAGACTGGGGGATTCTTGGCATAGATGTATCAGAGCTGCTGTGAGCGACGCTGACTCATGTCCACATTACTGGACATTTCCATCACCCATTTAAGCATCTTAACGGCGCCTTCACTGTCACACCTAAATTGTCAAAGATGCTATCTGCATATAACCAAAACAAACCATGAGCAGGCATTGTACCCGTACCTCTAGCCTCTTCGGGTTCTGTCAAAATAATTGTTAACGTGGAAAATACTCCTTATGATGTACTTTATGTAGCTTATATTGCATCTTTCCCATTACAAAGGTGGCCATTTAGAAGCTCAAGTGATGTTTACAGAATGCAAATCTGATCAAGTCATTTGTCTTGGAAGAAAGTCCTCATTCCCTGAAATGGCTTACAGCGTTCCGCATTAGGAGGTCCCCACCCATCACTCAACGCTTGTCCTTGCCCATCGAAGCCTTCTCACAGCGCCCAGCACCCAAGTGGCGTTACTGTTCTGAAGTCTGTCTTCTCTGTTTATGAAGACAAGGACTGAGGCTCTGAGGCTCTTTGGTATTCATTTTATATATACATAAATTCATATATATGTATATATATATAATGAATAAAATACATAAATAATATGTATAATAATACACACAAGGCTTAGAACTTAGGTGCTCCAGAAATATATCTTCCAAAAATTAACCAGGTTATAAATGAATAATGAAATGACAACAATCTTTTAAAGTCATTCACTCTTGGGCAGCAAATCTGGGGCTGACTGGAGGTACACGTGCTTTTTTGTGTTGGACTGAGGGTGGGCTGGGTGCCTCACTGAACTCCGCTTTCTCTACTGACCCAAAGGAAAAATCAAGTGCCACCAATGGAAAGAAACAAAAGGAGACGGTTCCCCCACAATAAGACATAGAAGGAGCAGCTTCCCCGAGAAAGGCCCCAAAACAAGAAGAGGGATGACACTCTCAGGAAGTGAATCAAAGGAACATGGGACATGAAAGCAAACACCAAGAGCTGGCCGAGCATCAGTGTTATAGCTGCCGGGAGAAGTGGAGCCTCCTTCCAGCTGCCCTTTTCTGTTGCCTTAGGTAACTAACAGCCATTTGATAGTTTGACCACAGACCATGACATAATATCCAGTAGGATTAAGGTAGGAAAACCATATAACTTATAATCCAAACCAGGATACTTTTGAGCATGAAATGGGAAGCTGTTGGTTGTTACACAAGGAAAATGGGGGTGAGCTAAGACCGGGCCAGTCACACCAGTATTTTGGTTACCCCATTAATCCAGGCACTCCAAGGACAGCATGGGGAGAAGGATCTAGATTCCTCAATGCAGAAGTCTGAGGGGGATTTCTCCCCAAGAAGCGTCTCCATTAAGTCTTCATTTCTGCCATTCCATTCTACTCCTGAAAAAAAAAAAAAAAAAAATTAGAAGTCAAGGGAAAAAGCTGTACTTATCAGTAAACACACAGACAAATCTCTCACTGTACCAAATTTTTTTTCACTTCATCTTTTAATTGTGCAGTAATTTCACATGGAGGAGGTCACTCCGAAAAGAGAGATCCGAGAAAAGTCCGAGCTTCTATGCCCCGTTAATGCACAAGGACGCAGAATCTGGTGTGATGCTATTTACTGTCCAGGGGGGCGTCCCAGGCTTCCCTGTACATTATAGTGAGGATGTGAATGCAGTTAGGAAAGCAGCGATTTTGCCTGAGTCACTGTGACATTGTATATACCAAACACTGATCTGGAGGTTCAGTGTTCCTGAAATAGAAAAAAAGACGATTGATAAACTAAGAAGAGTGTTTAAGTATGAAAGGGAGTAAAACTGATAGAAATGAAAACAAAATACTATCAGAAAACACCTAAAAAAAAAAAGTAGAGACTTTTTGGTTTTTGAAATCCATGTAAAGGAGATTTCCTCCCTACTAACTTTTTTTTTCTTTTAATTATTAGTCTTTAAGTTTTTTGGAGCAGTTTTAGCTTTACAGAAAAATCGAGCAAAAAGACTTCCTATCTACTCCCTTTGCCCATCCCTCTGAATTTCCCCATTATTTAACATCTGGCATTAGTCATACACGTATCCTCCCATATGGTGTCACATTCAACAGTTTCATGGCTCTCGGTGATGGATACTTGGGTTGTTTTCCTGTCTTGGATATTATGAATAGTCCTGCAATGAACCTGGGAGTACAGATATATCTTCAATACACTTACTTCATTTCCACTGGATATGTATCCAGAGATGGGATTGGGGGATCTTATAGTAGTTCTGTTTTTAACTTTCTGAGGAACCTCTGTACTGTTGCAGTAATGGCTAGACCAATTTACACTGCCACTGACCGTGCATAAGGTTCCCTTTTATTTACATCCTTGCCAACACTGGTTAGTGCTTTTCTTTTTGACACGGCCATCTTAACAAGTGTGAGGTGATATCTCATTGTGGTTTTGATTTGCATTTCCCTGACGATTAGTGATGTTGAGTAATCTTTTCATGTACCTGTTGGCTTTTTGGAGGTCTTCTTTGAAGAAATGTCTTTCCAGGTCCTTTGCCCATTTTTTTTTTTTTTTTTTTTTTTTACTGAGATATAATTGACATATAATGTTAGCTCTTGAAAGAGTGAAAACAGCTGTGTTCTCTGTATCTGGGGGAGATGTAGGAGAAAAAGGTCAAAGGAAAAGACCTCAAAAGGGAAAGGCTGCAGCAGGTGCAAGGCCTTAGGACATGTTTTCACAGCTGCTCTTAAGGAATGCCTTGAGCCATTAGCATTGTCCAGGGCCTTCATGGCTGACCCTTCCTGGTCATAAAGAACAATCATCTAGAAATTCAACCTTGAAAAACAAAACCATTAAGTTGATTAACACACTCGCTTAGCTGACTTTTTGCACGTAGTCTTTAGCAATTTCCCTAATAAAAGAGGGCCTCATTCTGACTTCAGCATGAGGACCTTCACTTAACTGCATTTTGTTTAAGGACTCATCTTTTGCAACTCTGGCCATACTCCCTGCAACGGGTGCCTGAGTGCCCTAAAAAGCTCCCCATCCTACAGACTTCGGAGAATGACTCCAGCACCCCTCCCAGCTTTGCTCTCCCAGGCTGATTTAGTCACTGTCTCTCCAAGTCCTCCTCTCCTATCCCAGCACTCACACTGGTGTTTCTGAAGACCCCTCTCTGAGACTTATTCCTGGCTTTGACTCTAAATGATGACCATCACCAGCTCAGTCCCCATCCCTTCAAGCGGGTTTTGGGGTTCTAGGACTGCAGCCTGTGAGCAGACACTCAGTCTGAGTCTTTTTAACAGACAGAGGCCAAGCCAAGTGATCGCCATGATGCTCTGCTATGGTCAAGCCCACAGCACTTGGCCTATGTGATACCCCTGAGTTCCTATACAGCATATGCCAGGTTCATATAGAAGGACGCGGCATTCACTGGACAGGTCCTAGTCATCGTTTCATTAGGATGTTTAAAGTGAATAGTAGATGCCAAGATACAACTCTTTTCTCCACCCATCATTGTTGCTTCAGGTATCTCCACTGTAGCACAGTTAAACCCTCTGTGCTTGGGGACCACTGGGTTATTCTGTGAAGTAGGCCAAGGTGGCCTCTTGGCTTTATGCCATGTGACAAATGGGCTTATAAAGGATCATTAGGATAGCCCATCCTTCAGTGCCCTGATGGGGAAAAAAAGCCATCACTGGCTGCCACCACTGTCAGTAGAAAAAGAGGGTGTCCCATCACCTTAGGGGGTAAGCAGTGGCCTGTTATGGACTGCCCCTTCTAAGATTGGGTTACGGAAGAGAGAACTGAAGGGCCCCTATGCTTTGTTCACATCTCTGAGAGAGTTCTGGTAGGAAGCATTTATGAAGAGGGCACTGAAAAGGCAGTAAACGTATCATGGCCATCATTATCTGATTATCACTTCATGTTATCTTGAGTAGAAATTAAGGAGGATTTCTTTTTTTAAAAAGGTTATCTTTTAAATAAAAATCTCCTGATTGATTTCTGTTTTTGCTGTTCTGAATTTTTATTCATTGCATTATTGAAAAAAAAGAGACAGGGAGGGAAGAAGGTAGGAAGGAAGGAGAGAGAGGAGAGGAGAGAGGGAAAGAGAAAAATGAAGGAAAAATGGAAAGAATAAAGGAAGGGAGGGAGGCAAAAAGAAAAATCAGTTATCCAATTTAGGGCTTGAAAACATTTGGCCAAAAATTCCACGAAAATGTTGATTTAGACTCCTCCTTCTTCAATCTCCTTTGGTAAGTCATTTAATTACTGGAGTATATTAAAAATCTTCACAGAACTGAAGGCATTTTATATATTTATTATAATGAATACAGAATTTTGAACTAAAATTCATGATGTTATGTCTACACATGCAAGGAAAACTATATTTAAAAATCCAACCAAAGCTGAAGCCCTTAATTTAGTTTTCTGAAGGTAGATTGGTCACTTGTTCAAGAGATCACGGATATATACAAGTCAAGTAAATCTAACCCTTGAAAACTGTTCTCATTGACTTGATCATGTCACCCAGATAGCACTTAAATGAGGCCCCAAAGATAAGAGAACCAGAGAAGCTTTTTTTGTAAATGTATCTTCTTCCATGATTTCCATAATTTTAGGGTTCACCAATTCAAGGTATAAGTTGAGAGAGATCCTAGACCCATTTTGCTGATGAGCAAAGTAAGGCACAGAGGTGTGTAAGGGATGAGCTACTTTTAGTCATGGGTTTGTCCCTGTACCTCTTCTGTGACCCTGAGCCCCCCTCAGCCCCACTTGTTTAGGGAGAGGCGAGCTTGCCACAGAAGACGATCATGTTGGTAGGGATGTGCCTTATGAAAAACAGGAAAGGGTGGTTCGCCATGAACTGAGCTCGGATGGGGAGTCTTTTTACAACGAAGCTGTCCCCAGTAGCTGCTGCTGCCTCGGTGCCCTCTTCATTGACATCCACATATGACTTGTGGATGACCTTTGATAAATGCAGGCCTTTGGCTGGTGATATTCCAGAGAGATCAGCTTTGATTTCGTTGAAGATATCTGTCATCCCAAGGGAGTTTAGCAAAGCATTTAGCTCATACTTCATTTCAAGTTTGAACCTGGGGATATGGACTTCAACTTCCCTCTCTATCATGTTAGCAGAGCTGGTCCACTCGTAAAACGTCTTCATGTTCAGCTGTTTCTCTATCTAAGAGACAAAACACAGATGAGCCCATGTAAGCCAAACACGTGCCTGTGGCATTAAATGCCATTCGTTTTATAATTCTCAGTGTGAATGATTTCATGTATTGTTTTCTTTTGTACCTTGAAAATATGCTCAAGTCCTATCTGGGAAAAAACAAAAAAACAAAAAACACAAAGAATGTTGCATTCAGCCACATCTTCCCCATTCTATTGTCTACTTTCCATCGATGTTTCATAAGTAAACGCCCCAAACGTGTATCCTACAGTCTTCTGCCTTAACTCCCTCAGATGCAGACTTCATCTAAACTCCCTCTCTTGCCTCTGAAGTCCTTGTGTTTCCTGGATGAAGTCACCATTTCTTGATTTGGTTCTCAACTCCGAAACATTAAATCACACCCTCTATTACAAATTTGTTGCTCACTTGACTTCTGTGATGCCAGGAACCCCTCATTACACTGGCTTCCCTCCTGACTTTGCCCTTGCCCTCACTGCCTCTGCTATGTGACTACTCCCGAAGTCCCGAAGAACTGAGGTTCTACACACCTTCCACACCTCCGCTCAGCCATGCAGCCTACCAGGCCCCTTCTCATCCCCCCACCCAGTGCCATCATTCCGTGTAAGCCCTTCAAACCGCTCCCCTTGGGCATGTGATCCCTCCAGCCAGTCCTCCCCACAGCTCCAAGACCAGCAGGCCAAAGCCCATCATCCCACAACAAGAGTTGAAAACTTTTTGTCACCTTCTCTCCATCCTGACAATATACAATCAGACATAAACTATCTTTTCCTTTTGTCCTTTTCTGCCCTAATCTGAGTTACCATGATGCAAATCTGTCTTACTGGTCTCATATCTCTAGGGCATTTTCATGAGCATTTTGCTCTAGTTGGAACCCCAGGGTACCCTTGTTCACCTATTCATCTTCTACCCCTCCACCTGTGAGACATCAAGGTTACTCTACCAGGAGCCTTCCAGATCCCCTCATTGTCTACTCTCTCTACTCCCACAGGACTTCCGGCAGAGTATCATGGCACTTGTTACATGCTACTTATAACTGTGTGTTGGAACCACACATTTGTCTATGTTTCAGAACCCACTATGTCTATGTTCTATGTTCCAGAACCCACTAGAATTCTCAGCATAAACAATGTTTGGTGTATGAATGGCTAAACGAATAGATAAATGAATGCATCACAAGCTAATAAAGACCATTTCTACACTGCTTCCAAAATGCTATCTGCCTCCAAATATCTTCCCTGGCAGTCCACAACAGGTGCCCAGAGGTCTGAGCCCCTCTGAATAGGCCACGCCAGTATCACACCTGTTCTCCTGGCCACAGCCATGCTTCTCTTCCTAGAGGTCCACACACACACATCCCAACCCAGGTGCTTCAAGAAGCCTTCCCTAGGCCCCACCCGCCCGTGCCACATTGTTTAACCTCAAGCAGGCGCTCCCTGCCTTAGAAACCTCTGACTGGGACCATCCCGTCCGTGCATGTACGTCAGCTTCCTCTTTGTCATTCCCGCAGAGCACTGGAGAGTTCCAGCAAGGCTGGGGAGGTGCGCTCACTTCATGTCAGTGGCTTGCCTGCTTCTGTGCTAGGCAGTTTTGGCTGCAGCCAGAGAGGGGGGGCTTTGACCCAAACCCCTGCCACCACCATGACCTTTTCTCAATGGCTGTGGCACTCATTTCCCCTACAATAGCAGGATGCTAAAAAAGAGTGGTTGCCTCACGAAAGCATGTTATAACTGGGTTGGAAAAACTGCTCCCGAGTGGAAGGTGGCTTAATCAGATTGCTGTGTACTAAGACCCTAACCGGCATTACAAATCCATCACTAGAGAAAGATGCTTCCCAAATGTCAAGTAAGCAGCAGGTGCATGTATTAGTACAAGATGGCACTTTTGCCTCCTTGTGCCCTCTTTTATGGAACAATAGATTATTCCCCCTGGAATGCATGGTCCCGAAGGCAGGGCCCAGGGTCCCCCTTCCTCTCACAGCCCCTGCGGCCTACCGCTGAACCCAGCGTGTGACTGAATTAGGGACTGACCACACTAGCGTCACACACACGTGCACATGTGTTTCCTCTTCACATTAGCATTTTCTAACTTCACCTGTTCCAGGCTGGCCGTGCCCGCGGGAAGCAGAACAATCATGCTTAGTTTGTGGTTCACGTAGGGCAGCTCCAGAATTTGCATCCGCGGCTCCTTTATGAAGGCTAATTTATATGTTCCCGTTTGATACATCATTTCCACAAGTACGCTTTTACCCTATTAAAAAAGGGGGGGGGGGTTCTCATTAGGTACAACAGTCACATATTTGCATGCACATGTACGTATGCTGATGTTTTTGCAAAACACGAATATTTGCATTAACACTAAAGGCGTGGGTAAAATAAAACCAATAAAGGACACCCTTTATTACTTTCCTTTGCAAAGGTTATGAATTTTTTATTTTAAAATAAGTCATTGTTAGAGCCTGTCTAGTTCAAATACTATATACAGTCATCTACATATAAAATATCTTTTATATATTAGCTTGAGACGCATTCAAAACGAAGCTAGCGTTACCACCTAAGATGATTTATGTGGAAAAATGACATCATAGGATCATTTTCTTTGCTAATCCAATTGGAGGCTCTCTAGCAGAAAAGTAATACGGAGAGCTGTGTTGTGCTGAGAAAGCAACCCCAGCATACGTGGACAGAATGCATGGCTACGGGAAGAGGCTCTCTTATCTGCGAGAGGGGTGCCAGTGTCCAAAGGCTCCAGTTACGGGCCCCATGAGAAAGATTACTGGCACTTCGTGTGGAAAAATGAAAGTAAAATTCACAGAAAACACAATTAAAGAAACCTATGGAGGGGCGTCTGGGTGACTCACTCGGTTAAGTGTCCAACTTCGGCTAAGGTTGTGATCTCGCAGTTCGTGAGTTCGAGCCCCACATCAGGCTCTGTGCTGACAGCTCGGAGCCTGGAGCCTGCCTTGGATTCTGTGTCTCCCTCTCTCTCTCTGCCTTCCCCCCATTCACGCTCTGTCTCTCTCTACCCCCACCCAAATAAATAAGTAAATAAATAATAAACATTTTAAAACAAGAAAGAAACCTAGACCAGTGTCTTCACTGAAACTTTCTAAATTGGCCTTAACATTCTCCAGAATTTATCATCAGTCTGAAAACAAAATACTTACCCCACTTAGCAGAAAAGGGGTTTTAATTGTCTCTCTTTCCTGAAACTTATTTTGCCATTGTCCTTTGAAATATATGGCGTTCACCAGGACCATTACACAAGAAGGATCAATTGTGCCCTTTCCAAAGAGGTTTGTGACTTTTCCTTATAATAATAATTTAAAAAAAAAAGATAATATATTTGGATTAGAACTTGGGTTTATTGATAACAGAGAGTTGAACATTCACTAGAAATCTGGAACCATTTCTTATTTTTTTTTAATGTTTATTTGCTTTTGAGGGAGAGACAGAGCGCGATCAGGAGACGGGCAGAGAGAGAGGGAGACACAGAATCTGAAGCAGGCTCCAGGCTCTGAGCTGTCAGTGCGGAGCCCGACGTGGAGCTCAAACCTGCAAACTGTGAGATATGACCTGAGCCAAAGTCAGACGCTCAAACCGACTGAGTCACCCAGGCAGCCCTGGAACCATTTCCTTTTTAAGGCTAGTTATAAATTTGAGACACCAGAAGAACCCTTTTATCTCCTGGCCATGGAGGCTGCCCTTGTCAAATGAAGTTTATATCACAGGATTGAATGCTTTGTTATTTCTAATCAGAAGATGGCATCCGGAGAGTAGCTAGTATATTAGCTAATGATCCACTTGTCTGATACCTAGTCATATCCAATGCCTTCCTATACATTACTGCTTATTTAGAAAATCTTTAATAATTTCTTATGGCTTCCCTTTAATAGTTATCAGGCTTCATACTTACCAGCACTTCACCACATCCAAATAGGTTAAGCATTCAAAAGATTCACTGATTCTTACAATGTACTAGCAATTCGTGTATCACAAGTATATACCAACACTTAAAGTAAATACATATCTAAAAATCAGAATTTATAAAAAACATACAAGATGTTTACTGCTTTGTTAATATACTGTTCAAATTGAACACCAAGCCCCCTTGGTGCACCCTACTACGCTGCAATTTACAAAACCTTAATTCAATACAAGCTAGCAATAGGAAACATAAGGATATCTGGAACATCAGACTCTAAGCTTAATTTTTCCACTACTGTTCTAAGTAAATTAACAGATCTGAAAATGTGTAGACCTTTCCAAGCATTTTCTAACTTAATACAAAGAAGTGAATAAATGCGTATTTTAATCTTGTCACCTATTACTAAACTTGAATAACACCCATCAGTCCACCCATCAACAAAATATTGTTGACACTTCACTGATAAGTGAAATAGTGAGATACGAATATGTTAGGGGCAGTCTTTAGGCTCAGAGAAGTATTTATTTTGTTCTACTGACATGTTCTTCATAAATGCAATTAGCTTTAATTTAATACTTTGATGTTATTTCATCCTAATTTTATTACTTAATAAGCTTTATTTCTCCTGTACCAAGGAATATGATTGCCTACATTCATAAACCTCAGAGACTACCAGTACAATGAGTTGATGGCATAACCACACAGACGGGGATTTCAGCATGGTACTTCGTGCATCTCTAGTGGGATAGACCCAAAGGACAAAAAGAACTCCAAACAACATCTTAAGCTACTGTTATATTTTATTAGTATTGTTATTTGGAGACTGTGTGTATTGTTGGATGATGCGATTTTGCAATAATATTGGTGACATTGGAATCTGGGATTTTTGACACAAGATAAAAGGGAAATAGATGTAAAAAAGGGAGGGCTGTTAAGTAAAAATCCTATGAACTGGAATTTGAATTGGTCGTATCAGTAAGAAATTATTCTGTATTTCATCTAAAAAATGTATTCACTGAGAAGGCCTTAAACAATGACCATGCCAGTATCAATGGGAACTCTTGTACCCAGGCTATGGTCTCTAATATCATTTCTCATGAGAATGATCCAGGATTCCCGCGAGAAGTAATTCTAGGTCATCAGCAGGACATGAGTCTGGAACATCTGGTAAAATTAGAAAGCAAAGAAGCCATCAAATTCCACAAGAGTAGGGTCAAAAGGACTTAGGAGCCAATATAAAGATGGGACCCCTGACTAAAAGGAGACAATAAATTGAAACATCTCAAAATGTTTAAATTTATGAATTCATAATGATACTTTAAAAAGAAAACAGGGCACCTGGGTGGCTCAGCTGGTTAAGCGTTCAACTCTTGATTTTGGCTCAGGTCATGATCTCTGAGTTCGTGGAATCGAGCCCTGCGTTGGGCTCTATGCTGACTGAATCCCTGCTTGGGATTCTCTCTCTCCCTTTCTCTCTGCCCCTCCCCTGCTCAGCTCGCTCTCGCTCTCTCTCAAAATAAGTAAAAAAACATTTAAAAAAATCTTTGGGGAAAAACTCATTGGCTGTCTTCGAGGATGCTCAGAGGGAGTAAACGTTGGCTCAAAAACTGGTATTGAAGAGAAGGAATCTGGCATCCTTTTTTTTTGTTTTCCTCATATCAACTGTACTTAGAATAACCAAATATTTTATGAGTAGAAGTTTCTCATAATCCAGATTATAAAGAAGGAATGGAAGAATTGGAATACTGCATGGGGCGCCTGGGTGGCTCAGTCAGTTGAGCGTCCGACTTCGTTCAGCTCAGGTCATGATCTCGCGGTCTGTGAGTTTGAGCCCTGCATCGGGCTCTGTGCTGACAGTTCGGAGGCTGGAACCTGCTGCGGATTCTGTGTCTCCCTCTCACTCTACTCCCACCCCCCAACTTGTGCTCTCTCTCTCCTTCAAAAATAAATAAACATTAACAAAATTTTTTAAAGAAATAAATGTTTAAAAAAAAAGTATTTTTAAAAAATTAGAGCTAAAGGAAGCCAGGCAGTCAATGCTGAAGGGGTAAAGATCTCATAGGCAAGAGAAACACAAACAGATGAGCTCAACAGGGACTTCTGAATAATTTTTTCCTCAAGGTATAGTGAAGTTTCAAAAGTTTCCCCAAGCCTCGATAAGGAAAAACATGACAGAAACTGAAGACCAAGAATTTAAGAACTACTTTTCTCAGTGTCTCAGTGCTAGTGAAAAAATAATGAAGTTCAGGAGCTGGCAAGGTGGGAGAGATGTTTCAGAATAACACAAGGAGCAATCCACTGAGAATGTATGGCAATTTAAATACCTATGCACTTAAAAACGTGCAGCCTCAAAATATGTGCGGCAAAATTGGACGTAACTAAAAGGAGAAACGTAAAAATCCACAATCATAGTGCAAGATTTTAATACAGCTTTTCTCAGTAAATGATGATAAAAAGCAGTCAAGAAAGAAGCAAAGACACTCAAACACAGACATCACAAATAACAAAGTCAGCCTAACCGATAAAATTAAAAAATCTCACCCAGTAACTAAAGAATACACATTATTTTTAAGTGCACATGAAAATTTTACCAAAATTAAAACATATGTTTTACCTCAAAAGTCTCAATAAATTGCAAACAATTGATTATTATGTTCTCTGATTACAACAGAACTGAGCTAAAAATCAGTAACTAAAAAACAACCAGAAAATTTCCACTTTTAAATAACCCCTGAGTCAGAGAAGAAATCTCAATGAAAATTAGAAAATATTTTGAGGCCCCTGGGTGGCTCAGTTGATTGAGCATCCAACTTTGGCTCAGGTCATGAGTTTGAGTCCCACATCAGTCTCTCTGCCTCCAGTGTGGATGGATTCCACTTCAAACCCGCTATCCCCCTCTCTCTCTGCCCTTCCCCGCTCATGTGTGCGCATGCACGCACACACACTCTCTCTCTCTCTCTAAAAATAAAACATTAAAAAAAAGAAAATCAGAGAATATTTTGAACTGAATGATAATGGAAATACAATGAAAAATTGTGAGATGGAGTTAAAGTCATACCTAGAGGGAAAGCAATTGTCTTAAGTGCATATATTAAAAGAATGTCTGAAAATCAACTGTTCATCTCAAGAAAATTACAGAAAGAGTAGTAATTTAATACCAAGATAGTAAAAAGAAGGAAATAAATGATAATCATAAATACTCATGTAATAAAAAAACTACAATAGGGAACACACAAGTTGATTCTTTGAAAAGACTAAAAAATTACCAATCCATAACAAGTCTAATTAGGAAAAAAGAAAAAATGCACAATTCATGTTTCCAGAAATAAAAAAAGAGAAAACATTATATAACCAAAAGACATTAAGAAGGTAATACAACTTTATTATGAGCAATTTTATGCTAATACATTTGAAAATTCAGATAAAATGGCTGTATCCCGTGAGAAAAAAACTCAAAAACGTACACAAGAAGAAACAGAAAATATAAGTAGGTCTCTATTTATTAGAGGAATCAAATCTCTAATCAAAATCTTCCCACATAGAAAACACCAGGCACAGAGGGCTCACCTTGGAATTTATGTAAGATTGTTTATGTAAGATTGGCGTGAATTCTTCCAAATATTTGAAGGAGAAAAATTCACACCAATCTTGCATAAACTCTCTTTTGGAAATTAGAAAAAGGGGAGAAACACTGCCAACTGGTTTCATGAAGTGAGCATAACCTGGATACCTGAACTGACAAGAATATTTGAATAAATAAAAACTAAGGTCAAATTCTTTCATGAACACAGGTGCAAAACCTCTAAAGAAAATATCAGGAAATCAAATCTGGTGATATGCAAAAACCATAACATACCATGATCATGTTTTGTCGATCCTAGGACAAAAAGGTTGGTTTAACATTAAAAATCAATGTAGTTCCCTAAATTAGTATACTAAAGAAGAAAAATCATAGCTAAATAGATACAGAGAAGGCTTCAATATGATATGGTTAGTATCTATGCCTAAAATTCTTAGTAAACCAGAAATAGAAACTTCTTTAATCTGAAAAAATGCATTCATAAAAATACAGCAACAAACATTATGCTTAAATACATATTATCAAAACCATTCAGAAACAAGATATAAATCCAGAAACAAGACACAACGTAAGGATGCCCAATATCAGTACCTCTATTCAGTGGAAAGTCCTAGCCAATAAGAAAAGAAAAGCAGCAAGGAAGGCTGAAGAGGAAATGACTGTATTTATAGAAAATCTAAAATAATATAAGAGTAAACTAGAGTTATGAGAACTCAGCAATCTTAATATATGACAGCCAGTTATATGCTCCTACATCAACAACAAATAAAATTTGGAATAACTGATACTAGTAAAAATTCAGTAAACACCTCAAATATCTGAAAACCATTTGTCACAAGACATTAACATAGAAAAATACAAAATGTTAATGAAAGACATTAAAGGGGACCTAAATAGAGATAAACTTCGTGGAAGTGGATTGGAAGCTGAATATTATAAAGATGCCTGTTCTTCTCCAACTCTATAGACTCTATATCACTCCAACTAAAATTTCAACTAGAATATTGACAAAAATTGACAAGTTGATTTTAAAATGTACATGGATTCCACTTATGAGTAAAATCATATGCCATCTGCTCTCAGGCTGACTTATTTCACTTAGTATAATACCCTCTAGATCCATCCATGTTGTCTCACATGGCATGATCTCATCCTTCTTTATGACTGCATAAGAAAAACAACAAACGGGGGCATCTGGGTGGTTCAGCTCAGGTCATGATCTCACCGTTCATGGGTTCAAGCCCCGCATCAGGCTCTGCACTGACAGTGTGGAGCTGTTTGGGATTCTCTCTCTACCTCTCTCTCTGCCCCTCCCTTGCTTGCTTGTGCTCGTTCTCTCTCTCTCTCTCTCTCTCAAAATAAATAAGTAAACTTAAAAAAATGAATAAACAAAGAGCAGAATCAGACCCATAAATACAAAGAACAAAGTAATAATTGCCAGAGGGGAGGGGGTTGGGGGTTGGCCAGAATGGGTGAAGAGGAAAGGGAGATACTGGCTTCCAGTTATAGAATGAGTAAGTCAAGGGAACAAAAACCACAGCCTAAGAAACATAGTCAGGGATACTGTAATAGTGATGTGTTGGGACAGATGGAGCTACACCTGCGGTGAACACAGCATAATGTATAGACTGAATCACTATGTTGTACACTTGCAACTAATGTTACCAGCGTGCATCAACTATACTCAAATGAAAATAAATAAAATGTATGTGTAATGCAAAAGATCAAGTTAAATCAAGGCTCTTTGGAGAGGATCAACAATGGACTTAGACTTCCAGCTATCAAGACATATTATAAAGCTATTATAATTGTGGTATTTTCATGAGAATAAATAAATAGACAAATGGAGCCCACTGAAGAACCCAGAAACAGACTCACAGATATGATCATCCGGCTTATGAAAAAATGTACGTTGGAGTGTAATGGTGACAGGATCCTTTTCCCAATAAACAGTGGTATGTGAAGTAGATGTCCATGTGGAGTGGAATGAACTTTTAAATGAATCGTGACTGTAGTGAAACAGTAAAGCTTCTAGCAGACAGCATAAAAATATTTTCATGAGCTAGGAGTAGGCAAAAGATTTATTTAAAAGTATGCCAAGGTACTGACTATAAAAGAAAAGATTGATAAATTTTGCTCCTTTGAAATTGAGAACTTCTATTCATCAAAGGCACCATTAAGGGAAGGAAAAGACACGATACAAAATGGTAGAAATTACTTGCAACATACATATTCAGTATATGCAAAGAATTCCCTAAAAATGTGTAAGAAAAAAACCAGACAAATCATCCTGATGTATGGACAAAATATTTAAACAGGCACTTTACAAAGGAAGATATGAAGTGTATAAAAATGTTCAATGATATAATTCAAAAAGGAAATGCAAATTAAAACTAAACTCACTACAATGGCTAAAGTTAATAAGACTCACAGGTGTTGGCAAAGTTGAGGAACAAATAAAACTCTCATTCATTGCTTGGGAAAGTGCATTGGCAAACCACTTTAGAAAATAGTTTTGGGGGCGCCTGGGTGGCTCAGTCGGTTGAGCGTCCGACTTCGGCTCAGGTCATGATCTCACGGTCCGTGAGTTCGAGCCCCCCGTCGGGCTCTGTGCTGACAGCTCAGAGCCTGGAGCCCGTTTCAGATTCTATGTCTCCCTCTCTCTCTGCTCCTCCCCTGTTCATGCTCTGTCTCTCTCTGTCTCAAAAATAAATAAAAACATTAAAAAAATTAAAAAAAAAGAAAACTGTTTTGTATCTATTCAAATTAAATACACACATACCTTATATGGTCAGCAATTTCATTTCCAGGTATCCATCCAACAAAATCACATACAGTATATGTACCAAAAGAAGTGAATCAAAATGCTGATAGCAGTGCTGTTCATAATAGACCCAAACTAAAAATGTTCCGAGTGTTCATTAAGACTCAGTAGACTGGATAAATATATTTAGGTATTTTCAGAGAACAAAGATAGACATCAATGAAAATGAGCAAACCATGAAACATGTAGTCACAGGGACGAATCTCACAAAATGTTGAGCTTAAAAAACCGTAAACACATGCTTTATGATTCCAGTTAACATGAAATTTAAAAATAGGCAGAACTAATATATAGTAAAAGGAGTCAGAGAAGTCTTAATGTTTGGCAATAGGGTGGGTTCGTTTCTGGGAGGAAACACGAGAGTGGCCTTGGAGTGTGCCCTTCCTAGTAACTAATGTTTTATTTCTCTGACCTGCTAAAGGTAGAGGGGGGTTACCTGAGGGCATTTGCTTTTGTGATAATTTCTGCTTTGTGATAATTCATTGAACAGCAAACATATACTGTATATATTTCTGTAAGTATATATATATATATACACATACATATACACACACACACACATATATATATATATATATATTTCAGTCAAAAAAATTATTTTAAAAATCAAGATAAGGGGCACCTGGGTGGCGCAGTCAGTTAAGCGTCTGACTCTTGATTTCAGCTCAGGTCATGATCCCAGGGTCTTAGGATCAAGCCCCGCATCATCTACCCCACTGAGCATGGAGATTAAGATTCATTCTCTCTCTCTCTCTCTGCTCCCCCAAACTTCCCCCACTTGCACTCTCTCAAAATAAAATAAAATTAAATTAAATTAAATTAAAATCCAGACGTAAGAAACATACTGACCAACTGCAATGTATAAATGTTACCTGAGTCCTGATTCACACAAAAGCGAGACAATTGGGGGGAATACAAAAACTCGCTGCATATTTGTTAATATAAACGGTTATTTTTAACTTGCTATATGTAATAATGGTGCAGTGGTATTTTCTTTTAAATAATTTATATTTTTGAGAGACACAACCTGAAAAAAGATATCTGGGCTTTGTCATGGAAGAGGCAGTGAGAGAAGAGTGAGAGTACAGATAGAGAATTGGCCTTAAGTAATAAATCTTGCAGCTGAGAGGTAAATAAGGATTCACTATATTATTCTCTCTCTTTTTTATTTAAATATTTCCTTAACTAGATGTTTTTAAATAATGAAATGAACACATCTTTAAATCTAAATATTTAATCTGCCATTTTTTGAAGAAGTATTTGACAACTGCAAGATTGATTTTAAAATCACGAAAGGCGGATTTCAATTTAATTAAATTTAATTGCAGAATGTACAACCCTTCTATAAAGTAGAAATACTGTTCTCATTCTCAGAATCACCTGGCTTAGCTCACAATCAGGACAAATGATTGTAAAGAATATTCCAAATTACTCCCTTCTTGTCCTCCCTTGTTGATCTATGTTAGGTCCTGGAGGTCACCCAGCTTCCTTGTTAGCACTGACTCAGGGAGTTTATCAAAACAGTGCAATTAAAGTTTGAAGACACCCGTGGGACTTATTCTTACCATTAGTTTTACTTGCAACCCAAGCATTAATAGTTTTCCTCGTTTCTTCTGGAGACCGTTCAAAATCAACAGTTTGCGGCATGGTTTGATACAGTTTCTCAGAACAGTTTAGATATTGCTGTAAAAAGAAAGGACAATAGCACAACACAAAAACAGTAGAAGGGAAGCAAAAGCCTACAGCTCTATGTGTTCTAAAAATCACAACACAGAGGGGTACCTGGGTGGCTCAGTCGGTTAAGCATCCAACTCTTGATTTTGGCTCAGGTCATGATCTCATGGTTCATGAGTTTGACCCCCAAGTCTTGGGCTCTGAGCTGACAGCATGGAGCCTGCTTGGGATTCTCTCTCTCCCTCTCTCTCCATCCCTCCTCTGCTCGTGCACACTCTCTCTCAAAATAAAAAAAATGAAACTTAAAAAAAAAATAAGTAAAATAAAATCGCAACACAGAGACAAAAGCAGCTCGTGTTTATATGTCTGAAAGGAAGCCTAATCCATGTATACTTATTCTTTAATTTTTTTTTTATGTTTATTCATTCCTGAAAGACAGAGAGAGACAGAGCACAAGCAGGGGTGGGGCAGAGAGAGAGAGGGACACAGAATCTGAAGCAGGCTCCAGGCTCTGAGCTGTCAGCACGAAGCCTGACACGGGGCTCGAACTCACGAGCCGTGAGATCATGACCTGAGCCGAAGTGGGACGCTCAACCGACTGAGCCACCCAGGCACCCCCATGTATACTTATTCTTAATAAAGCAAATGGATTTAAACAAATCAAACAGCTTTCCAAAAGGAATGTTCAGAAGTGTTTGGTTGTCTCTTCTGCCCTATCATTGGCATTCTTTGTTCTAAAATGCTCAAAGCAAAATGACAAGTTACAATTTACTCTCACTGCTCTGTCCTCTCAAACAGACAAATGGGAGTCACTGCCCTACATTCTAGATGGGAAAACTGAGGACTAGAGTGACGAAGTGATTCAGGACCGGGGTGATTACATTTTGCTTGTTGGAGGCCTAACAGAGGGCTTGGTCTCCCCGTGGTATTTGTATCAACCTCCCTAAAAGCCACTATAATTAAAATGGTAATAATATTCTCCGGTGGACATAATTGACATTTTTTCAACTTTATGTAAAATGTGAACAAAAATAACTTAAGGAATTCACTATTTTACTCACCTATACTAGTAATCCAAGTAAAAACAGTGTGCAAAATCAGTATAAAGAACCTAGCCCTCTCTTTTAACCAAGTTCCCAAGCTGGCCCCAATATGACATTCTGGACCCACCACTGATTACCACCCATGCATGGCCCTTGATTTCTAGAACTGGGAACTTTCCACTGCCTCACTGCCAAGACAGCAGTCAAATCTACATCGACTCAAATGAAATTGTCTGCTGTTCCATTCTTGAGACCTTGGGGACATACCTCTATGGTATGTCCATAGTAGGACCCAAGGCCCCACCATGAACTGAGCAGGATGATACAAGACTTAGAAATATGGCAGGTAAGAAAGTGGCTGCCTGGGGTGTGGCTTGCCATTTGCTTAACTGGGTTCTCTTGTGCCTAAATCCATTATAGAACAAAAGGAAAGCTTGCTAAGAGCAAACTCTGGGCCTCGGGATGACTCTTGTCCTGAGCTGGTCCAACTGTGGCTAGAACATGCTTAAGTGATTGTCCTTAATCCATGAGATGAAAGTTTTTCCAGACAGAATCCTGGGATAATAATATCTCATGCACGATACAGATCATGACAATCTGCATGACACTAATGAGGAGCTTCACATTTTAGGAACAGATGCATTCGTCATTATCTCAAATCAACATTTCTCTACTACCTACGTCCAGATCACTGTTTGGGGAAGACACGGGGCAGGAGAGAGAGTATTCCAACTTTAGGGACCATGACTGCTAATCCCTACCACATCAGCAGGCACTCCATAGAAGAGTCACTGTAAGCTTTTAGGACAGTAGGAAACAACACTTCTGAAACAGGTCCACACCCCAGGATGGACCACCCCAAGTTGCAAAAATTCTGACAATCAACTGTTAAGACACAGACTACATTACCAGACTAGAGGAGAACATTAGAAATTCAGGACTTCATTCTGCTTCCCCGAGCCAGCATTTAAATAAAACTGGTCAAATAAAAGCTATGTCACTGAGGCTAGCATTTCACCTTAATCACATCAGGATAACACAGCAATTAAAACAGGAAGATAGATTTGGATAGGGGTCGCACTCAGGCTTTGCCACTTAATTATCTCGGCTACCTTTGTCAACTTGACTTTTCAGAATCTGCCTCACAATTGTAGAATTAATGGCAATTTTGTACTTATATTAGGACTATGTAGCAGTTAATGTGATAAGACCTACAACGTATTAAGTAGAGTAAACGGCACATGGTAAACACTCAATAAAACTACATATTACACTACTGTTGGGAAATGTTATAAATAGTGTTAGAATCTTGAAGCTAAAAGGGATTTAAGTCTAATTCTCTCATTTTAAAGATAAAGGTGACTTTCCCAAAGTCATGTGTCTCACAGGGAACAGAATTCACATCTCTTGGCTCCCAGTCCGGTATGCTTCCCATTGATTCTTAGTACTCTGCCATTAAAGACCTCTGAAGAAGGGGCGAGAAACGTATTTTGCTTTTTCGTGATCCACAAGAGAATTCTTAACTACTTTGTTTTGTGCTTCATCCCTGACCTTGCTGCTTGGACAACTTTGGTGGTTTTTGCAAAAATAAAATTGTTATGTGATATTTCACAACTTTAAATGGGATTTTGATAAAACCATTTCACTGAAACTCTAAGTCAGCTCAAAATTTAATCTCTTACAGATGAATGCCATGTGGCTCTGCTCACTCTTCCCTTATTTTATGGTTTGAAACTAGAGGGTGCCAAGACAGCTGTGGGTCACCATTCCAGACGGACTTACCTGATGGAACATCATCGCCTTTGTCCCGTAGAGTCTGTTGGCCATGCTGAGGGTATAGTTAGAGTCTGGCTGGTTAATTTGAGAGAATAAGACTCCAAACGCTGAATGAATCCTTCCAGCTTGGCTGCACTGAGGCACCAATAAACAAAGGATGGAGTATTAAGTTGCTTGATTTCTTGCCATTGGAGGGTTATAAATAATGTGGAAACAGTAAGCAGACAGCAAGGTGTTTGCCTCTGAATAAAAGGGTAGGGAATACTAACAAGCAAAGAGTTGGGGAGTTTAAAGCATATTCCTTCTCTAGATTTCCTCCAGCACAACAATCTCAGCACTCTGTGACCTTAGTCACAAGTTGTGTGCAGAACTGTAAGCTATTGCAAAACACACAAGCACTTGTTGGCCCCTATGGTTAAATCCAAAAGCACAAGTTTTCATAAAGAGATCCTAGTGGGGTCTTTAGGGTGACGATCCAAGTTTTGCTGCTGTCCCTGTACCTATAGAATCATCTCTGTCACGCTCCTTCCAACGTCTCCATTTTCTGTGTGACCATGGAACCAAACACTTTAGCCCTTTGCTGAACTGATCTCACCCATCCAACCCATTCCCAGGAGCAATTCTGTTAGACCTATGGCTTTGAGGCATCTGCACTCAAGGACATTATTGGGGTCTACCCACATTCCCTGAAGCAAAGTTTCCCAAACTACGGACGTGCTTTAATCTCCTCACAACAAGTTGGGTTCTGTGAAGCAAGTATTTTTTGAACCTGTATGTATTTATGTGTTTTCTGAATCAATCACAATCAAACACATAACCATATCACGTGTGAGTTCTAATTTTGATGTCAACAGGAATTCTCCTACTAGAGAGAAGTGGGAATCACAGTCCCAGGCAGTGTGGGCTGGGCAACATCAGGCCCCGTTTTCCTGGGGTCTAACTATAAGGCAATGGGTCCTCTCTCAGTGACCCCACTGCAAAACTCTACTCCCTCACAGATGAGGCTGGCAGACTCAGTCCCATGTTGAGATTTACAGCACAGTCCATGAAAGAACAGAAAGCTTGAGCAAGAATAACAATAAGACATATGATAAAAGCTGGGGGACTTTAATACTGTAATTATTTTCATTATGTTAACTGTATAGGCTGTAGCAATTACCAGGAAGACTAAAGGACTTGACCAACGGAGACAATGCTGCTGGGTCCTTTAGGGGCCAAAGAGAGGCTCTGCCACTCAACCCCTGCACTATTAGTCCTTGGTGCTCTTATGTTGAAGAGCATTTGATAGCTCAGTAGTGATACTATCATACCTTAGCTGAGGCCTTGAACTCTGGTTTTAAGGATTCTGCAATACGATTAAAGTGAAGCACCTAGGAAGGAAAAAGAGGAGTCAATTGATATCAAAAGCAACATACAGTCTATAAACGTGAATATTTACAAGTTATCTGTTTTTCCATTTCAGAAAATGACCAATGATAACAGCTAACATTTAGTGATGTCATCTTCCGGGTACCGAACTAAGCTTTGGCATATCTTACCGAATCCTCGTAAGAGCTTCGTAAGTAGATGCTATTATCCCCATTCACGTAGGGAAACCGAGATCAAGAGAGAGGTTCCCTGACAACTGTCTGTCCATCTCCAGACAGTAATGAGGCTCCTCTGCCCCCTCCTACTGTTCTCAGGCCCTTCACTATGACAGTGACCCTCTAGGGTCATGTAAAACATCACATGGTGTCCCTTTACAATATCTACTTTAAGCCAAGAAAATCATGAAAGTGCATCAAAATATGGAGGAAAGAAATAAAGGACAAACAATAATATGATGTATAAGTATCCAAAGAGTTGTTAAGTGATATTCATCTAGACTTTCCATAGCGATCAAAAATACATATAATGGAAAAATCACTATGTATCAGCCTTTGTAACCAGAAAAGTCACCCCTTTTCTCTTAGTCTTTCTGTTTCCCCACGTGCAAAATAGGGATAATAATCCCTACCTACCACATAGGGCTGTTGTGAACGTCAAATGTACTAATGAATTATTTTTTTTACACTTGAGAGCTTTTAAAGTGTTATTAAGTTTTTCTATTGGTTGCAATCCTGGAGGGCAAGAATAGTATCACACATGTGTTCTCTGTCATATTTAAATCACTGAAAAAAAGTGAACTCCAAAAGTAAACTACAGAAGGGTATGCATGGGAACACCAATGGGAAGGAAGAGACTGTGTTGCGTTTATTGTGTTATTTGCACTATAAGTATTGCATCATTTAACCATTATTCTAAGAAATACGATTTTCCCAAATGTGTTTCTTCAGTCACAAGATGGCAGAATTTCCTTGGTATCAAGATGCGTGTATCTGGCTGACCCAGACGGGTGCACAGAACACGTGAAAGGTCTGTGGAAATCTCTACTGTGTTCCATACCTTCTCCATCTGCCCTGCACTGTTTCCTCTGGCCCCAAGGAGAACCATACTTAGAGCATAAAGCAGACTCAGTGGTGAAAAGAAGATGTTTTCTCCTACGTTGTGCCTGTTCAGCTCTTTGAACACATCAAGGCAAAAGTCAACGTTTGCTGTGCTGAGAGGATCCATTTTATGCCAAGCACTACCTGAGAACACATGGAGGGAAAAAAATCTCAGAATATTACTTGGAAGTACAGGTAACACATAGAGTTCGGTTATTAAATTTCATGAATTTATGAGTCTGAGCACACTGCTTCGTGAAAAATTACATACTAATGAATAGAAGTCACTAATGAATAGAAATCACTAATGAATAGAAGATTTAGTGTTCCTTTCAACCAGTGGTTCAAAGCTGTCTCACTCTCATTTGTGAACATTTAAAAGTAATTGTTCTGCGGCAGAAGAACAGAAGGAATTAGGTCTTCGTGCTCTTAATGTCAATGCTACAAGATCCTCCTCATCCTGGAATTTGTACAGAGAAATTCTCTAGCTACACAAGTTCAGCCAAACAAGTTGCTTTACCACTAGACTGCACACCTTCACAGCCTCACAGGAGAACACTTTTCTCTTTCCAGATACCTTCAAGTTCTCCCCAGATAGCACTGTAAAAACATTAACTACCTGCTGCTCATCCCTTCATTTCCTTTCCTTTCCTTTCCTTTCCTTTCCTTTCCTTTCCTTTCCTTTCCTTCCCCTTCCCTTCACTCCCCCTTCCCTTCCCTCCCCCTTCCCTTCCCTCCCCTCCCTTCCCTTCCCTTCCTCTTCCTTTCCCTCCCCTCCCCTCCCCTTCCCTTCCTCTGTGCTGAGAGGACACAGATTTCATGAATCCACTTTCATGTAACCATGCACTTCAGAGAAGGCTTCAGGATCTCCATACCCCAGGGGCCAGCCTTGACTGGCCTAAGCCAAGTGAGGTAATTCTGTCTCCTGCAACAGTGACTAATTGGGTACCAACTTTGAGTTATATTCTGAGGATCCAATGTACAGCATGGTGACTCTAGTTAATAATACAGTATCGTATAGTTAGTTGAAAGTTGCTGAGAGTAGATCTTAAGCATTCGTGCGCACACACACAGAAAGTTAACTGTGTCAGGGGTTGGATGTGATCCTGGGAATCATTCCATGGTGTTTATGAATATGAAATCATCACATTGTACCTTTTAAATATATACTATTATATTCGGCAGTTATTGCTCAGTCAAGTTTGGGGGGAAACAAATAAAATTTTAACGATCAGAAGGTGCCGTGATTCTTGCCAATAAGGACAAAAGGTCATTGCTGGGCTTCTAGAAGAGGCTTCCCTCTGATAAAAAAAAGAGAGAGAGAGAGAGAGAGAGAGAGAGACTCACAAGAGGAAGACATCCCTCTTCTTCCTCTTGTTTTGTCTTCATGTGACTACTATCACAGCAGCGACTGTGTGACCGGGATGTAGCCAGCCCAAGAGGATAAGCCAGACGTCGGAGAGGAAAGGTGGACGGAACCTGAGTCCTTGCTGATGCACCATTAAGTGGATGGATTAATCCACCCTGGATCTGTCCTACCTTGGGATTTCTCATCATGTAGGATGATGTTTCCTTATATTTTAACTCATTTTGGTTGAGTCTTCTGTTACTTGCAACAAAAAGCACCCCAGCCTCCCCAGGCATTTCTTCCTACGCCCTTGTCCGCTAGGACCCATTAGCCCACCTGCCTCACATTCACACATGTCTAGCACAGCTGCATCTTTCTCCCTTATTTAGTTCGCCAGCGATCTACAACTACTTTGTTCTTCTTCCTCTCATCTTCTAGATTACAGCTTCGCACTCTTGTAGAATTCAAGTCTAGGCCTATATTCTGTAGGCTATTATGACAGGTGACCAGTCCACTGCCTCCGCCCGGGTATGTTTATTTTAGTTACTAACTTGCCTTGTTTTCAGTACATATCTGAGTTGAGCTCACTGGAAGTGTGTTCTCTGGGGCGTGACTCTGTTGGCTACTGATGTAGGCATTCGTGTCATACCTCTCACTAAAACATACTTCTCTGTGCCTTTAGAGCCAAAGGAAGCTAAGCTGAAGGTGAATGCCTTAGAACTGGGGCTGGGAGGAGGGTGCACAGCTCAGCGCTTCTCGGGCAGAGACACCTGAAAGGAAACGTGTCGCTTGTAGACTTTCAAAATAATGACCCACCAAATTTATATGGCAAAAATGGTGATGACACATCCCTGTAATTAAAACTGGTTGTCCTAAAATAATCATTAAGGACTAAGTGCTATGTATTCGAATCATCAGACCACCCAAGATAGTATAATAGAGCCTAGCAGTTATATTATAACAAGCCTGGACTGCATTTTTCTTTGCTTTGGACAATTTTTTCTAAAGGTAGAACACAAGGGTTTTGCTAATCTTATTTAATGAAAATACTAGCACGTGCCTTTAACAGGATACTGTTCTTCAAGTTAGTTTTAATACAGCTCTCTGTAGCTGGTCTAATAATAACAATATTATTGTTGTTATTCCAGAGCGACATGGATAGAGCTTGAAAGCTCTTTATTTCACTACCTTAATAATGAAACCAGTTTTGGTCCAATAATGAGGCATGTCCGAGGCAGATGCTCTTTATACTGCCTTCTGCGTTTCGGTAAATGGGGTTAGCTAAAGGAATCAGGTTCTAGAATGAAATTTCAGATTTCAGATTTATAAGTGAATGTAAATTTATTCTTCTTACATCTACATCATCATATTGTCATTATTAAAAACCTGCCTACATATTAGAGTGAACAGTAGCCCTACAGTTATGGGGGCACCTACCAAAAGAGTCTGGAATATACTGATAGACCACCTGTATGAGCCACCTACTTTTATATTACTAATCTGTTGGTTACTTTCTCTTTTTTCAACCACAAGCATAGAAAGCAGAAGTAATCACACCCCTCAGTTCTTGGCACAGCCATCATTAGACCATAATTCTCTTCTTGGCTAACTGACTTCAACCCAATTCATTTTCTTTCTCCTCCATCCCCGTAGACAACACTTATCATTCGTTTAAAGCATATTCTTATACCTACATGTGTCCTTAAAAAATATTTGTTTCTTTATGTAGCTTTTCATTTTCATAAATGAGCTTATATCAAGTAATTTCTTTTTCACCGAGTACTTTTTTAAGACTCATCCGTGTCACTCTGGAAACATCATCTGTTACTTGCAAGTACTGTGCTTTTGTGCCTTTGCATTTTGCCAATCCATTCCCCAGTGACAGACGCCCAGACGGCCTCCTCCTCATGTCGTCACCAGCAGTGCTGCGATGGGCATCCTCACACAGACCCCCCGATGCTCCCGTGTGAGATCTCTTCACAAAGGAAAGGACTGCATCACAGGCTCCATGTACATGCCAAGCACTGCATACGTTATTCAGAGTTTAAGTCGTACAGGATGGGTCGGGTTACCCCAGTTTTGCAGACAAGGCGGTGAGGGGTTGAGAAATTCACATGGCATACGTGGGGTGGCCATGACATGAATGCAAGTCCACGTCTTCTGAAACCTATGCTCATTCCACTTGCCACTGGACACATTCAGATAAGCTTTTATTTGAGGTAACATGATTTTACTTTTGTGGCACTGTGACTATTATCCCTAATTGATAAGGACAGCATCTTACCAGAAAAATTAAGACATGTTGTCCAAGATATAAGGCATTAATAGGCTTAATCTGTTCACGAATGGTTACTAAATATAGTATTATTTGCCTCACTTCACAGTGAGATCTTCTAGCTCTCCAAGCATTTGGTTCACAATACCAAGAAGAGAAACATTAGGCTTAGGTTTTTCAACAATTACTGGGAATACATAATTCTAATTAATTCACGAACTTTGGCATTTGGCATGTCTATTTGCAAGATAGAGTTTTCACTATCGTTAACCTAGCTCTTAAGATCTCTATTTTCATCATTCACTTTCCAAGGCCCCACTCTTCTTAGTACAACAGAGTGTCCATACTAATCTTAAACTCAATAGATTTTATGCAGTAACCTTGACTGACAATTTCCCCTACATCTGAGTAATTGTCTTTGGAAAACACTGAGACGCAAATATGTGGATGAATTCGCCGATTCTTGTTAACTGAGTAACTTCCTCACTAGATTTAGCGTTCTTTGAGGGCAGGGAAAATCTACCGGTGAAATTATCAGTGTCTTGCACAACCACCCAATCACCAACACATATTAGAGAAGTCAACATTATAAACAGTTTACAGTTTCTGGTCTAATTAATATTATGCAGTCAGTTGCCGAAAAGAGGATGCCATGAGGGACAGAAGTCCCAAGGCACAAAGAATCCTACCAAAGATGCACAGACCCCAGAGAAGGTTCCACCCAGGAGATGAGGGAGAGCTGACGTGCCCCTAGAAGTAGAAGGACTTTGAATTGAGCTCCCAAAGAAGGAAGGAATTGCAGAAAATTCCTTGTAGTGTATCGTCCTGCCTGCTTTTAGACTGAAAAAACCCCTCCCAAGCAAAAGGAATAGGTCACCTGGAGGCTGCCGTGGGAGAAAACCAAGAAAAAGATGCCGGAAACTGCAGCCCTTCTAGGTTAAGAAGGGGGATTTCTAGGAAAAAAATAAAAAACTATTCAGGAAACGCGAAGAGAGGACATGTCTTAGAGGGGGATGTTGGCAATAAAGTACTGAAAGAGGACACAGCACTGGAAGGCATTCTTCCCAGGACATCAAGTTATTGATAAGGCCAGTCCAGTGCAGTTAAGATCTTCTAAAGAACCAAGAAGAGTTTTGCTACACAGAGGCCACGGCCATGTGTAACCAGCTCCGTTCTGGATAAGGGTTATTGGTAAGTAGAAAGTATCAACAGAGTTCTGTTTTGCTAAACAAATCAGAGGTTGGAAATTAAGTCAGCCTGCCTCCAGGATTTTAAAAATGCACACCATCCACGTTAATGTATTAACAAGCATGATAATGTACTCATCAAGGGATCAGCAAAAGGCACGCTCAAAGAATAATCTTCGCCCTCGTGTGGCTCATTACACACCTGTCCAATCGTCCTGTTTTACTGCTCTTATCTGTTCGGGTCTGGCAACAAGCGCAGCTGAAACACTGAAGCACAGAAATACTTCTCTTTACCTTTGCTGCTTTCCCGGGTGAAGCGGACAATTTGGCAGGTGAGATTGGAGCTGTGTCCCTGACGAGGAAATATAAAGCCTTCACTTTTTGCCCCTCCCTTTCCATTGTGTCCTTAGTGATTCAGCTCCACATCCGCCTGGCAGAAAGCACAGCCCTGGGAAGGAAGTCCCTCTAGAGGCCACCCGGAGCTGCCTTGCATCTAGGAGACTCTCAGGACGGCCAGTGCTTTCTGGAGAAGTGTGCAGTGCTTACCCGCCTTCTGCCCTGCTAAGGAGGAAACATTTGCAAGCCTAATCTCTATTCGAGAAAATAAGCTGTCTTTCTAAAAGGAGTACCTGGAACATATTCAAGTGGGCAGGGCCGTGTTCAAAATTCCAAAGACTGCTGTTTCCGTGTGCACGGCACAGAGCAATTCAAAAAGAAAGCTCTCGGCTGTGGCAGAAAGATTCCAGCCATCATGGCTGCTTCCCGGCCCGAGGCCCATTCATCCCGAGATTTTCTGAGCTCTGTTGCGCGGAGTAGATGTTTTTGTGCGAAGCTTCTGCAATCTGCTGGCAGGTAATTCCTGTCCCATATAAAGGACATAAGAATGAGCTCAAGCAGGACTTACTCTGTGGTTTCAGTTTAAAAGCTTGGTAGGAACAACAAGCCACCTCTACCTAAACTGAGTTCAGAGGTATGATTCAGCGCCATGCAAGAAAGATTACAAATTAGGGGTAGAGATCAAAGCTGGAGACAAAAAAAAAAGGGGGGGCTGTGCAGTAGTCGAGAATCAGCGCCAAGAGACAAGCCTAGCTTCCCAGAGGCTATTCTTGCCCGTGTGATCCAGAGCCCAGCCTCTCCGGGGGAATACCACTGTCCACACTTAAACTATGATGGCAGACTGCACTGCGCTTGCGATAAGAGAAAGCCCTTTACGGCCAGTGATTTTTCTTTTCAACAGGATGTTCTCCCCTAGTCGAAACTCAACCATTCTAAAAGACATTAAGAGCCAGAAGAGTGAGATGTAAAATTGTGGCCCTAATAGCCACCAGGCCCATAAGATTCTCATAGAAACAAGTGTATACAACGAACCCTACGGAACTAAAAAGAGTCCTAGATCTGTCCAGTCTTTTTTGCCCAGGGCAAGTGTTTTCTGTCATGAGCCCATTCTGCCTGGGGGTTTCCATCCACTTGGAAGCCTCGTGTCCATGGCTAGCACTCACCTTCCACCTCTTCAGCTTGTCTCATCTCCCTGCAGATCTAATAAGGAAAAGGCTGATTTGCTTAGCTTTCTTGCTATCTAAGGATTGAGCTGATCCAAGATCTTCTCCATCCTTGGTCTAGACGGAACCCCTGTTATTTTCCGCTAGAGAACAAGTTCTTGCACTCCATTTGATTTTTTTCTTCCAGGTGGAAGGATACTCATAACACTCTTTGTCCCTCTTTACTCTCTCACCTACTCCTCCTTCCCCAGTGTCCCAGCCTGGATTCCCCAAAAACAGAGCCTTAGACAAAGTCTTGCTTGCCTGGAATTAATTCAGGAATGATCTCAGGGAATAGAAGAGAAAGAAGGGGTCCAGGAAAAGACAAAAAGCTAATACGATGATTGTTGTAAGGTGGCCACCGATACCTGATCCCATGGACCTTCAAAGGAACCTTATAAAATGTATCTCAGAACTGTCCACATAGAGGAAAAGTGAGGGAAGCATTTATCCCCACTGGTCAAAAGTGACCCCGTGGGTTTTAACTCGGGTCGTACTTGTACGCACGTCAAGCGTGCACATCCCACACCAGGGCATCAGAAAAGCGGCGGAGCCGGAAGCAACATGTGAGTGGAGATGTTATCAGGTTGCAACGCACGAAGGCATTGAAAGCATGTGCACAACCCATAGCCTCCCAAGCAGCTAGATTAGGTGGGTGACAGAATGTCCAGTGGCTCAGAACAGCTGTCCCACCCCTCTAAGCCATGACCTTACCTGTAGGCAGATTTGGGAGAAAAGCTGCCAGTTTCCTTATGTGGGTGCTAGCTACCCAAAGGAAGTGCACAAAAGACTCTGGTCTTTTCGTCCTGCCCTAGGTACTTCCTGGGGCAGTGCCCCACATTGAGGGTCCAGGAATTCCTATGACTAGGTTGTACATCTGTCTAATTCTGTGGACAATAATTTTTTTACTGTTTATTTATTTTTGAGAGAGAGAGAGAAAGAGAGAGAGTGAGCACGAGTGGGGGAGGGGCAGAGACAGATACACGCAGAATCCAAAACAGACTCCAGGCTCTGAGCTGTCGGCAGAGTCCAACGCGGGGCTCGAAATCATGAACAGTGAGGTGATGACTCGAGTCGAAGTTGGACACGTAACCCACTAAGCCACCCAGGTGTCCCTGTGGATGATAATTAGAATCCATTGCTGCCTCATACCTAATCCAGTCTTTCAACCTATCTGACCTGTCATAAATATTTTGTTCTCCATCTCCCTAATTCTTCACTTTTCTCTCAATATTTTTCAAGACGCAGGTGAGGTAAGAGTGTTATTTACTGGACCTCATAGCCTACGACAGTTAGCATGGGCTAGAGACAGAGTACAGGCTGGATTTCTGTCCCCAGCTATTCCCTCCTCTTGGGCAGACCATCTTGATGATGGCCTCCATCAGGAGTTAAAGAAACATCTGGGGAGCCTGGGTGGCTCAGTCGGTTGAGCGTCTGACTTCATCTCAGGTCATGATCTCGCAGCTCGTGAGTTCAAGCCCTGCGTCGGGCTCTATGCTGACAGCTTGGAGCCTGGAGCCTGCTTCGGATTCTGTGCCTCCCTCTCTCTCTGCCCCTCCCCTGCTCACGCTCTGTCTCTCTCTGTCCCTCAAAAATAAATGAACATTAAGAAAATTAAAAAAAAAAAAAACAAGAAGTTAAAGAAAAATTTTAAGAAAGAACCTGGAGGCAACCAAGAGGGCATAAGTAATCTTAACAGAAATTGCTTTAATGGTGTTCTAAAGGAAGAATGTAGGCTGTAATGCATTGCAGAACATATTAGAAAAGAACACACCCTTGAAGGGAAGTTGTAACATAAGATAACGCTAGAGGAAGCAAAGTTGAAGAACTTTTATCTGTGACTTTATTGAGTAAGTTGTTCTTGGGAGCTTAGCATGGAAGAGAGGGTGAGGAGGAATTCAGGAGCACCTACTCTATGTGGGAGATAGAAAGGGATGGAGAATGTTGACTTCTGGAATTTTCTTTTTTTTCCATTTGTAAGCATTTATTATGACTTCTGGAATTTTCATTTGCATTATGTCATCCCCCTTTGTAGGGTAGCCAAATTTAGCAAGTAAAACTACAGGATGCCCAGTTATAGGAATAATTTTACAGAAGTATATCCCAAATACTGTATGAAACAAATTTATACTATATACAGCACGTTTCCACTAAAAAAAGCATTATTTATCTGAAATTCAAATTTAACTGGGTGTTCTGTATTTTATCTGGCAACACCACTTCTTTGACATTTTCCTGAGAGACTATAGTAAATATATATATTTAATGGACATTTATTTGACCTAGACACAGAATTAGGAAAGGTCCACAAGGCAGCTTGATGCAGATTTGGGTACCAAATTTATGTACTGAAGAAAAGAAAAACAAAATGGACAAGTGGCTATTGTTAAGAGAAAAAAGAGAAAAATTGATGAGAAAAACCACCCAAAGAGATATAATGTGGCAAGATGCTATGCGGATGGAAGAACCAACTTTACCCAAAATGACAGATGGTCCTTCCCAAACAAAAGAGTAGAGCAGAAAAAAATGGATACACATTTAAACAAATTTGCATATATGAGGGGCACCTGAGTGGCTCAGTCGGTTGAGTGTCCGACTTCAGCTCAGGTCATGATCTCACAGTCTGTGAGTTCAAGCCCCGCATCGGGTTCTGTGCTGACAGCTCAGAGCCTGGAGCCTGCTTCGCATTCTGTGTCTCCCTCTCTCTCTGCTCCTCTCCCACTCATGCTCTCTCTCTCTCTCCTTCAAAAATAAATAAAAACATTAAAAAAATTTTGCATATATGAGAGTTAAAAGTTTTGTCCAAATTGTTAATTCCTTATGGACAGAGACCACATTTTTGCCAAATGCCTGACATTCAGTAAGCACTCAATCACCATTTGTTAAACTGAACTGCTCATCTCTTTATTGACAGGAGGGGAAAGGGATGTGTTTCACACGGAGATGGGGCAAGACGTGAAGGTTGGGAAAAGTGAAGAAGGGCCTGATAAGACCTAAAAGACTTCACTGACTGTCACTTGGGGCTGGAACCACACGATTCATGATACAAAGTGAGAGTGATGTGCTAACAGGTACGTTTTGCTGCGTTTGTACACTCCCAGACCCTTGGAATGTAATCACCCAGCCAATCTCCATCTTTTTTTTTTTGCAAACATTTCAGTTTTCTGATGGAACATTTACAAAAAACAGGACTTTCCAGTGAAACTAGAACTCCTACTTTCCCAGACATAAAGCTACTCTTTCAAAAGAAGTCAGGTCACGTGAAAACCCAGAGTTTGGAGAACAACACTGAGGGCACTTCCCTAGCTCTTGACAAAGACCTGGCTGCAACAAAATGGAAAGAGTGTGAGGCACCGACCCAAGAAAAATAATCAACAATGCTACTGTTTTATTTTCCACGAGGCACAGAAAGAGCCTTTCAACTACAACAAGCAACTCCAGGTACTAGAAAGGTGGGCCCTTCAGCCCTCAATAGGTCTCCATACTTTAGTCCGTATACTTGCGGTATTCTTCAGGTAAGTCAAGAGGAATTCACTACCTAAAGCAAACAAAAAAACTGAAAAAACTAAAAAACAACAACAACAACAAAAAAAACTGGTCTCTCAAAAACTCTTACAAGCCTCATCAAAAGACCCTGGTAAGAAACTAGGCAAGTCACAGATCGGGGGGAAAATACTGACAACACATACACCTGAAAAAGGATAGGTACTTAGAACACACAAACACCTACAACCAAAAAAAGTTAAAGACAAATAAATGGTCAAATATTTGCACACACACTTCACCGAAGAATATGTATGAATGGCCAACAAGCGCAGAACAAAGTGCTCAACATCATTAGTCATCAGAGAAATGCAAACTAAAACAAAAGACGTAACATTTCATAGCCGCTAGAATGAGTACATAAAAAAGGCCGACCATACCAAAGGTTGACGAGGAACTGGAGCAAAGAGAACTCTCGCACACCTGCTGGCGGGGATGTAAAATCGGACAGCCACTTGGGGAAAAGGACAAGGTTCTTCAAAAGTTAAACGTGCACCTACCCTGTGATCTAACAGTTCCTCTTCAAAGTATTTATCCAAGAGAAATGAAAACGCATTTCCACCCCTAGCCTTGTACGAGAATGTTGACAGTGGCTTCAAACACAAGAGCTGAACACTAGATGTCCGACAAGAGAAAATATAAACAAACTATGACACGTCCATATACTGGAAAACTACAAAGCATTGAGAAGAAACAAGTTACCAATACATACAATAACACTGAGTCAATGTGAAAAGCATTAATGCTGAGTGAAAGAAGTCAGTCGAGGGGAACAAAAAAACTACGCAGGCATCCGGTAAGTACATACGATTTAAAAAAAAAAAATCAAAACAGCGGTTGTTCCTCTTGGGGCAGGGTTAACTGGGAAGGGGCATACACCTCGGTGCAGGCATTAGTGAGTAAACTGACTGATTTTAACACTTCACTATATGTAAATGATACAGTAATAATAGTGTTCTATTTTAAATTAGATAATCTAATTTAACTTTTCCCAACATTTCCTTAATATTTTTTCCCAATATTTTCTTTTCCCAATATTTTCCCAATATTTTTTTTCCAAAAATTTTTATAGTTTTACATTTTACATTTAAAGGTTAATTCTGAGGGGCGCCTGGGTGGCTCAGTCTTTTAAGCATCAGACTTTGGCTCAGATCATGATCTCACGGTCTGTGGGTTAGAGCCCTGCATCGGGCTTTGTGCGGACAGCTCAGAGCCTGAAGCCTGTTTCGGATTCTGTGTCTCCCTCTCTCTCTGCCCCTCCCCTTCTCATGCTCTATCTCTGTCTGTCTCTGAAAAATGAATAAACCTTAAAAAAAATGTTTTTTAACAAATGAATAAAAGTTAATTTTGAATTAATTTTTGTATGAGGTTTAGGTCAAGATTTTCTTTCTTTTTTCTTTTTTTTTTCTTCCAAATTTTTATTTAAATTCCAGCAAGTTAAGATACAGTGTAATATTAGTTTCAGGTATAGAATTTAGTGATTCAGCACTTCATATGATACCCAGCACTATCACAAGTGCCCTCCTTAATCCTCTATTTCCCTCATCCCGGACCCACCTCCCCTCTGGTAACCATCAGTTTGTTCTCTATAGTTAAGTGTCTGTTTCTTGGTTCCTCTCTGTTCCCCCCATCCCCCCCCCCCCGCCCCACACACACACATACACCATGTTCATTTGTTTTGTTTCTTAAATTTGCAACAACATGAGTTGGGTATCATGCTAAGTGAAATAAATCAGTTAGAGAAAGACAAATTCCATATGATTTTCACTCGTGTGAAATTTAAGGTTCTTTTTTCTTTCCTTTTTTTGGAGGGGAGGGTCTATGGCTGTCCAATTTCCCCAATATCATTTGTTGAAAATGCTCCTTTTTCCACTGAATAGTTTTTGAACCCTTGTCAAGAATCTACTGGGCATAGTAGTGTGAATCTTCTTGTGGATTCTCAGTTCTTATTCCATTGATCATTGTGACTATCCCTTTGCCAATACTACACAATCTCGGTTATCTATATAATACATCTTATAACAGAATAGAATGATAATTCGTATTTCTTCTTCCTCTTTAAAATAATTAGTTTAAAAGGCTGTTAGGCTTAGAATTAGTATTTAAAATAATACTCTTTCAGACATAATTTACAAACCAGGAGAAAGTCACCAAACCTTAGTGACCCTGGAACAGTCAAGAAGCACCTAGGACATACACTGCAAATCCTAGTTCCTTGCACTTGGAGAGGGTTTGGGCACTGGTACCAGTCTGTCGGGGTCTCAACCACAAAGCCTCCCATTGCCCACACTAGACACTGACTTCAAATATTTCTTGTAGGACTTCATCAGTATCATACAAGTTAGGGCATGAATGGAAGGAGGTTCTTGTGGTTCTCTAATAGTTCAGGTGTATAAATTACTTCTCCAATGTGATCTCTTACATTGGTGGCCCTCAATGAAACTCTCAAAAGTTATACCTTCTGTGGTCCCTCCCTCTGTGACTTGCTTTAAACATTAGAATGTGTCAAAAATTTTGTTTTGGTTAACATATAAAAGTCAATCCCCTCTTTCCTATAGACTAGCAATGAACAATTGGAATTTTTTTTTTAATTTTTTTTTTAACGTTTATTTATTTTGGGGACAGAGAGAGACAGAGCATGAACGGGGGAGGGGCAGAGAGAGAGGGAGACACAGAATCGGAAGCAGGCTCCAGGCTCTGAGCCATCAGCCCTGAGCCCGACGCGGGGCTCGAACTCACGAACCGCGAAGATCGTGACCTGAGCCGAAGTCGGACGCTCAACCGACTGAGCCACCCAGGCGCCCCTGAACAATTGGAATTTGAAACTAAAAACAAAGCACCATTTACATTAGCACGCCCAAAAATGAAATACTCAGATGTAAATCTAACAAAATATTATAAGACCTATATGAGGAAAATTACAAAAGTCTCATGAAAGAAATCAAAGATATAAATAAATGGAGAGATATTCCATGTTCATAGATAAGAAGACTCAATACTGCTAAGATGTCAGTTCTTCCCACCTTCACCTACAGATTCAAAACGTTCCCAATCAAAATCCCAGCAAGTGACTTGGTAGACTTCTGCAAGCTGACTCGAAAGTTTAAGTAGACAGGCGAAAGATCCAGAATAACCAACACGATATTTGTTTAGGATAAGAATATAGCTATGGGAAGGTTATCCTATTTTTTAAATTGAAACAAAATTGACATATAACATTGGGTAAGTTTAAGGTGTGCAACATGTTGATTTGATATATTTATATATTACAATATGATTACCACTGTAGCTGTAGCTAAAGTAATACTTCTACCATGTCCTATAATTATTTTTTTTTTTTTTGTAGTGGGAACAATTAAGATCTCATCTCTTAGCAACTTTGAAGTGTATAATACAGTATTGTTAACTATAATCACTGGGCTGTGCATTAGCTCTCCAGCACTTATTTACCTACTAATTCTGACATATTCCCAACACAATACTGAAAAAGAAAAACAAAGTCTTCTTGGGTAGGGAACTGATATTACCTGACCTCAAAACTTACTATAAAGCTACAGGAACTAAAACAAGGTACTCCTGGTGAAAGAATAGACAAATATATCAATGGAACATAATAGAGAGCCAGAAATGGACCCATGCAAATAAAAACAACTGACCTTGACAAAGGTAGCAAAAGCAATTTAGTGGAGAAAGAATAGTCTTTTCCACAAATGATGCTGGAATAACTGGACAATCATCTTTAAAAATGAATTTAGACAGTAACTTTACACTGCTCGTAAAACTTAACTCAAAACTGGTTACAAACCTAAATGCAAAATCAAAGCTATAAAACTTCTACAACACAATACGGAAAACAATCTAGGTGACCTTGGGTTAGGTAACAACACAGTTTTTGGATACAATATCAAAAGCATTCTCCCAGCAACACATTTGGTAAGTCGGGCTTCGTTAAAATGTAAAACTTCTGCACTGCAAAAGATACTGTGAAGAGAATGAGAAGATAATCCTACCGACCAGGAGAAAATATTTACAAAACACACATCTGATAAAGGACTTGTATTCAAAATATACAAAGAACTCAAAACTCAACTATCAGAAACATAAGCCACGTAATTAAAAAGGGGGCAAAAGATCTGAACAGACATCACCAAAGGAGATATGCAGGTGACAAACACAAAAAGGTACTCAACATTATTTGCCATTAGCGAATTGCAAATTGAGGCGACAGTGAGATAGCCCCACACATCTAGCAGAATGGCCAAAATCAAAAGCACTGAAAACCCCCAAGGCTGGTGAAGATGTGGCACAACAAGGGCTCTCACCCGTTGGAAATGCGAAATGGTGCTGCCATTTTGGAAGAAAGTTTGGGAGTTTCTTAACAAAGCTAAATATAGTTCTACCACGTGATGCAGTAATCATGCTCCTAGGTATTTACCCAAATGAGGTGAACACTTATGTCCACGTAAACACCTACACACAAATGTTTATAGAAGCTTCCTTCACAATTGTCAAACACTGGAGCAGCAAAGATGCCCTTCAGTAGCTGAGTGGATGAACAAACTGTGGTACCTTCATACAATGGAATATCACTTGGCACTAAAGAGAAATGAACTATCAAGCCATGCAGAGACACGGGGGGATCTTAAATGCATACGATTAAGTGAAAAAAATCCAACATGAAAAGGTTAAATACTGTTTGATTCCAAGTACATGGCATTGTGGAAAAGGCAAAACTGTAGAGACTGAGAAGATAAGCAGTTTGCAGGGAGTCGGCAGGGATAAATATGTGGAGAACAGAATTTTTAGGGCAGGAAAGTTTTCTATAGATATCGTAATGGTGGATGTGTGACATTATGCATTTGCCAAAGCCCCAAGAACCATATAACATAGAGTGAACTCTAAGGTAAACTATGGACTTCAGTTAATAATAATGTATCGAGATCCATCCGTCGAATATAACCACACTAATCCAAGTTGACAACAGGGAATACTATGGAGGGTACAGAGAGAACCCTCTCTACTTTCTGAAAAATTTTTCGGTAAAACTAAAACTGCTCTATGAAAAAGTCTATTCGTTGTGTGTGTGTGTTTGTTTTAAATAGCAATGCGATGCCTGTCCTGGACATAAGCCTTAAGAAGACCCACTAGTTTTGACCACTGTGCCGTGGGGAGTCTTTAGCCACCATTAAGTCCCAGTACCATGCTTGAGGGACAATGTGAGAAGGCCACACGGAGGGATCAAGCGGAGAAAAAAGTCCCAGAAACAGCAGAGGAGAGTCAAAGAACCCAGCCAACAGCAAAATCCGAGGCCCAGACCCTGACCCCAGCTGAGCCACCGCAGCCAGCCTCCCAAGCCACTTCCGACAGCCTCGAAGAGGCACCAGACATGTGAGTGAGCGGTCATCCTGGAGTTTCCAGTCCCAGCAGACGCCATGCAGGAAAGACAACCCATCCCCTCTGTGCCCGGTTTTGAAGTTCTGACCCCATACAATCATGAGCAAATAAAATGGTTATTTGAAGTTTTGCTACTCAGCGATAGATTAAGTCAAAAAGACCAAACAACATAAAAGTTACTGAAGAACAGCAGGTACTTTGTTTTGCCTCCCTTCCCCATCATGTTTGGCTCCAAGCAAGTGCAAAGTATAACTGACTCACAAAACAATCATAGGCCTTATGAAGGCAGGCGGCTTTCACGCTCTGTCCATTCAGCAGAGGTTACTAGGGGGGTGCAGTCAGTTCAGTTTTCTGCTATCATATCCTTTAGTTTGGAATTTTAGGAGTGGAGTCAATGATCAGCTGATCTCATTGTGTAAAGCATGTTTAGTTGGCAAACATGACCGTAAGCGACAGAGGAGTGACAGGTGGTGGTTCCCAGCCTTCATTTCTAAGCCTTCCTCACTAGGCATACGTGGATACTCAACCGATATTTATGGAGGGCCTGCCATGAGCCAGGCACTGTGCTTAGCATGCTGCGACTGGCAGAGAAAACCACAAAGCAGCTGTCACCAGGGATGCGTCCTTCAGTGACTGTGTGGCAAGTGGTGAGCTGGCTTGGATGGACCCTATTGAGACATCCAGGTTTTGCAAACGTTCCTCCACCCTTGTTTCAGAAGGCTCCTGATGCTCTTGTTACGAAAATAAGTATATAATAAAAATAGAGGGGCACCTGGGTGGCTCAGTCGGTTAAGCATCCAACCTCAGCTCAGGTCAAGTTCTCAAGGTGAGTTCGAGCTTCGTGCTCTCTTCTATCAGCATAGAGCCTGCTTGAAATCCTCTGTCTCCCTCTCTCTCTGTCCCTCCCCCGCTGGTTCTCTCACTCGCTCTCAAAATAAATGAACTTCAAAAAATAGTAAAAATAGTAATAGAGAAGCCCTTTTTACTTAGTTACAGGAAATTCTGAGTTTCTGTCAGTAATTCAGATTTTTCAGTGCAGCATCTTCGTCGATTATAAAGAGGAGTGCTTTCTTCTGTAGCTGCCTGACGTCTGCTGCTAATTCCCCTTTATCCCAGGGAGTATCTCTCTCGCATCTATGGGCACTGAAGCTTCCGTCTTGGAACTGTAGTCCCCACCTCGCTGCCTCTCTGCCTAAGCCTTGGCCGGAGTGGTGGGTGATTGAATCTGAAGTGAAAGGGAACATCCATGGTGCCCAAACTAGAAATATCTGATGTATCTGTGAACTCTGTTCAACCCCTCTTCTGACGGCCACAGGCCCTGAATTTAAGAACTTACAGGCTGGTGTGCCTCCTGACTTTCTCAGTCCCCCAAAAAATCACCACCACCACCACCCCCCAGCCTGACCTGGCACCACTCTCTCCACTGGCATGCCCCTGGGGGGCTGCATTCCACGGTGCTTGTATTCCTGGGACGGGGAGGCGAAGTTCAGCTGCACAAAGCCTTACCCAGAGAGGACCCAGGTTGACAGCTAGGAGTTACGGTGCAGTCATACTGTTATTTTTAGATTTTCAACCAGTGAAATGCTGAGAGCAGGAAGTGGTGAATATTATATGCTGCTGTTATCTGAAGCTTGTGTATACAAAACAGTCTCATTTGGGGAGGGGAGGGGAGGGGAGGGGAGGAGAGGAGTGGGGAGGGGAGGGGAGCAATGTCAGAAGACCGTTCTGTTGACTAACTCGCTGCTTCACAGGAAGAGGCCAACTAGAATTGCTTCTTCCAATTACACAGCACGATGAAGAACTACGAGGTGATAACATTTGTAGTTCACGTTTGATCAATGTATTAAAGGACAAAAGCTTGCAGAATCGCCAGAGCTTGTTGGGGGGGGGGGGAGGGGGACGGGTGGCAAAGGGTCCTAAGGCTTTAAGATTGATTGTGTTTAAACAACGGTCCCAGATTTTTCAGGTAGCTTCATGGAGCATCAGCGTTGCTACCTTGTACACGGAGTCTAAGCACACTCTGTGTCTCGGCCTCTCAAATTACTTCTTCATTTCGCTGAATGTGCGTTTAGTGGCAGATACTCTGCCAACTGAGTGGCAGAGCCACGTAGGGTAGAACTGGTCTCATTTTACTCTTACAGAAGCGAGGACGAAACCCGCCCAGGGCAAGCACACAAAACACGCTAGATTAATTAGTGATGATGAACCAAATGACAGAATACATCATTAGTGAACAAATGACCAAATCGTGTTGTGGTACAAGCAGACGCACCAGAGCTGGTCTCTAGGTCCTGTCGTCCCCAAACCCAATTGCCTCAATTCTGGGAGACATTGGTGGGGTGTGGAAGAAACTGGCCTGACACCCTCACTCAACTGCATGTAAAATGGATGGGTTTCAGCTTACACACACGAGAGCTGAGAGAGACCCCCAAGTTCACTTAGGTCAAAGTGCTCACCTTACAGAAGACAAAAAAAGGAAGCTTAGAATTGACTATTTGGTCGGGACCTGACTAGGACTGGAACCTACTGGTAGTCAGTCTGCACCTTGACCAATCAGGTCGCTTTACCTTGATGACATCTGACTCTTCCTTTTTTTTTTTTTTTTAATTCTTTTTTTTTTTTTTTTTTAATTTACATCCAAGTGAGTTAGCATATAGTGCAATAATGATTTTAGGAGTAGAATCCACTGATTCATCCCCTACATATAACATCCAGTGCTCATCCCAACAAGTGTCTTCCTTAATGCCTCCTGCCCGTTTAGCCGTCCCTCCACCCACAACCTCTCCAGCAACCTTCAATTTGTTCTCTGTTTTTAAGAGTCTCTTGCTTTGTTCCCCTCCCTGTTTTCATATTATCTTTGTTTCCCTTCCCTTATGTTCATCTGTTTTGTATCTTAAATTCCACATATGAGTGAAGTCATATGACTTGTCCTTCTCTGACTAATTTTGCTTAGCAAAATACACTCTAGCTCCATCCACATTGTTGCAAACGGCAAAACTTTATTCTTTTCGATCGCTGAGTAATACTCCATTGTATATATATATATATATATACACCACATCTTCTTTATCCATTCATCAGTCAATGGACATTTGGGCTCTTTCCATACTTTGGCTATTGTTGATAGCACCGCTATAAGCCGTGGGGAGCATGTGCCCCTTTGAAACAGCACCCCTGTATCCCCTGGATAAATGCCTAGGCGTGCAACTGCTGGGTCATAGGGTAGTTCTATTTTTAGTTTTTTGAGGAGCCTCCATACTATTTTCCAGAGTGGCTGTACCAGTTTGCATTTCCACCAGCAGTGCAAAAGGTGAATCTTCTAAATTTCCAAGCAATGACTTTTAAAATGATAAATGGGGGGGGGGGGGGGGGGCGCCTGTGTGGCTCAGTCGGTTAGGCATCCGACTTTGGCTCAGGTCATGATCTCACGGTTTGGGAGTGAGCCCTGCACTGAAAGCTCAGAGCCTGGAGCCTGCTTCGGATTCTGTGTCTCCCTCTCTCTGCCCCTCCCCCGTTCACGCTCTGTCTTTCTCTGTCTCTCAATAATAAATAAATGTTTAAAAAAATTTTTTTAAAGCAAAATGATAAATGGTGGGGTGCCTGGGTGGCTCAGTTAAGTGACTGACTTCGGCTCAGGTCATGATCCCATGGTTTGTGAGTCGGCTCTGTGCTGACAGCTCGGAGCCCGGAGCCTGTTTCGGATTCTGTGTCTCCTTCTCTCTCTCTGCCCCTCCTCCGCTCATGCTCTGTCTCTCTCTCTCTCTCTCAAAAATAAATAAAAATTAAAAAAAAATTTTTAACAAATTTTTTTTACCTCATTCGTTTTAGAAATTATATTGATGACTGAAATAACACTCTCTGAAATTCACAACAATGAAATTTTAAAGTGAGGGAGAAAAAGACCAATATCAATATCATTAATAAAACAAGGGATATTTTACCAGATCCTGCAGCCATTAAGGCGTAATAAGGGAAAGCTACAAACAACTTCAAACGGATAACTCTGACAATTTAGAAAAAATGATCCAATTCTATGCTAACCATAAACTAGTAAACTAAGGTGAAATAGGTCATCGTAATTGTTTTATAAGGATTGAATCTCCAAGTACAAATGGTTTCATGAAAAAAATTTCAACAATCATTTAAAGAAAAATGAATGCTAAATAGAAAATAGAAAGTAAACAGAAGAGAAAAAACACTTCCCATTTCATTGTATTAGGCCAGCATTACCTTGATACCAAAGACTGATGAAGACAGTATTTAAAAAAACTAAAGAAAACTACAAACCAATAACTCTCCATGAACATAAATGCAAAAATCCTCAACAAAATATTAGCAACTCAAATCCAATAATGTATAGAAAAAATTAGATAACATTACCAAGCGGAATTTATTCCAAGTATGAAATATTGGTCCATCATTCAAAAGTCTCCACCATATCAACAGTTTAAAGAAGAAAAATCATATTATCATAGCAAATGATCCAGAAAACATTTAACAAAATCCGGCACCCACTCATGATCAAACCTCAGCAGAATAGGAATAAAGGCAAAGTTTGCCTCAACTTGCTAAAGAGCATCTACAAAAAACCTACAGCTAACAGTAAATTTAAAAGTGAAATATTTAAATCTTTCCCTTAATACCGGGAACAAAACCAAGATGTCCCTCTTGCCACTCTTATTCACCATAGTCCTGGAAATTCTAGCTGCTTCAATAAGGTAAGAAAAAAAGAATGAAAGATGTGTTGGGAAGAAAGAAAACGCTCCTCATTTTCAGAAGACAGGACTGTCTACATAGAAAATCCCAGATTCCTATAGAGGAATCTCCAGAAAACGTCTATAATTAATAAGTGAGTTCAGCAACGTTGCAGGATACAGTATCAACACATAAAAGTTAATCTCATTTCTCTATACTAACAATGAGCATGTGGAAACCAAAACATACGTTAAATTCAAAACACACGATTTGCTTACGATTTCTCAAAAAATAAAATACTTAAGATATTCACATGTCACTCATTCACAGATTTCTTACCTTATCTCTTAAAGGGAGAAAGTATTTTGTATTTCAGTGTCATTTTTTTAACTTATGCCTCACTTGGCACTTTTTTTTTTTTTTTTGCCACATTAATTTACTGCAGAATACTAGCAAATCTATGCAGACGATGAAACAAATCAATTCAATTCCATCTCACTGGAGGACATGCAAGCCAAGATCATAGAAAATATATGGGTTAGATAAGTTTGTACAGACATTAATTATAGTGCAGTTGGCCAGGAGATCAATGCTGAGGACTTAACAACATACATTTAAATGAGAGTGTCTATAAGCAGAAAACAAGGTGATGTACTCATTGGCTAACATAAATATGGTGACCAGAGGCTCAAAGGAATCTAACCCTATAATTCCCAAAAGAGGAATGGTTCAGTATCCACTAATTCAGTGCTTCATGATGACTTTAAAGAACATAATTATCACGAATACGAAAATTGGATGGTATCTTGTTTCTTCTCTAAATACAGCCTAAAGAAGAATTTATGGGAACCTGGCTACCTTGCAATGTTGCAAAACATCAATATTCTAAATATCACAATCTGGTGTGAAAGGAATTAAGAATATGTTAACATCACCGATGTTAATATTAATGTTCTGATGAATATTGTGAAAACTCACCTCAGAAAAAATACCTGTGCACACATTCATACAGTTTTGAAACCATAAGAACTTCTGATGTAGTCCAATCTGCATTTTAAGACAAAGAAATAAACTCACAGACTCAGGAAGCACATGAAAGACATGGGCGAGTCCACCAATGAGCAAAACCAAGAAAACGAAACGAACGAGAGAGTATCATTTTATACATATCAGAACAAGGTGACTTAATGGACAGTGGACAAACAGAATTATCCTGATGCCCACTATTTCGTGCAGAAGCATTCTGAGCTTAGGAGTGCAAAAACCAATTAGAGCCTTGTCCCTAGGAATAAAAGAAAAGGAGGATTAATGTAATTTCCTCCTTAGCATTGTCATAATGATTAAAAATAATGTATAATAGGGTACAGCCGCTCTGAAAAACAGTGTGGAACATCCTCAAAAAATTAAAAATAGAATTACCCCACGACCCAGCAATAGCACTACTAGGAATTTATCCAAAGGATACAGGAGGGCTGATTCATTGGGGCACATGGACCCCAATGTTTATGGCAGTGGTACCAACAATATGGTTGTTCCAAAAATTCCAAAATTTCCAAATTATGGAAAGAGCCCAAATGTCCATCCACTGATGAATGGACAAAGAAGATATAGTTTATATATACAATGGAATACTACTTGGCAATGAGAAAGAATGAAATCTTGCCATTTGCAACAATGTGGATGGAACTGGAAGGTATTATGCTAAGTGAAATAAGTCAGAGAAAGACAGATAGCATATGTTTTCACTCATATGTAGAATTTGAAAACCTTACCAGAAGACTATGGGGGAAGAGAAGGGGAAAAAATAGTTTCAGAGAGGGAGGCAAACCATAAGAGACTCTTAAATACAGTGAACAAACTGAGGGCTGATGGCAGGGTGGGGGACAGAGGAAATGGGGGATGGGCATTGAGGAGGGCACTTGTTGGGATGAGCACTGGGTGTTGTATGTAAGTGATGAATCATGGGAATCTACTCCCAAAGCCAAGAGCACACTGTATACACTGTATATTAGCTAACTTGACGATAAATTATATTTTAAAAAAATTTTTAATGTATAATCATACCAATAATGTATAAGGCTTATAAAAGACACTCAAAAAACAGCAGGTTCCATTACTATAACAGCCGATGCTGCTGAAGACTGTTCAAACTATGTGGGGAGAGAATGTGGAGCCCTCATACTCTCCCAGCTGGAATACAAAAGGGTGCAACCACTTCGGAAAACAATGTGGTTGTGTTATTTTTTCCATCTGTATTAAGATATAAGTGACCCATTACACAGTGTAAGTTTAAGGTGAACACACTATTAATTTGATACACTTACATATTGCAATAGGACCATTGCCATTGTGTTGGCTAACACCGCCATCATGTCACGTGATTATCCTCTCTTTCTTGTGTGTGCGTGAGCTGTTTTTGTTCAAGGAGAGCTAATTGTTCATCTCTGTGGGGGGATGAAGGCTCGGGTCTCTTACGCTGCCATTTTGGAGACAGCAGTCCAGAAAGCTTTAAATCTCTCAGGGATGAACAATTTCACTTCTAGAGAAAGTCTTCCTCACATGTACAAAGAGACATTCATTGTTAAAGCATATACTTACCATACGATCCAGTAATTCCACGCTTTGAAATTTACCCAATAGAACAGAATGCACATGTCACAAAAGGACTAGTATGCAAATGCTTATAGACACCTTATTCATAACAGCCCCAAACTGGGAATACCTCAAATTTTTATCAGCTGGCGAATGGTCATGGAAGAGTATTCAGTGATACAAAGGAAGGAACTACAGATTCCTGCAGCAACGTGAATGAAACTCCCAAACACTACACTGGGCAAAAGAAGTGGGACAGAAGGAGTATATATTATATACTTTTGTCTACATGATGTCCTAGAACAGGCAAAACTAACAGAAATCTGATTAGTGGTTTCCTAGGGCTGGAACTAGAGAGGAAAAAGATGATAAAACAGCCCTAGGAAAATTTCTGGTTGAAATGAATGCTCTACAACTTGATTGGGGGGTGATTACACAGGTGTTTACATCTGTCAAAAGTCACTGCACTATACTTTTATAATGCATGAATTTATTTTATGTAAATTATAAATCAATAAAATTGATAAACAAAGAGGAATAGGAAAAGGTTTGTCCAAAGTACACAAAGTAACTACTGTTTTTGGAAGTGGGGGGGGGGGGGGCAGAACGTGTCTTAATTAAATCTGTTTTCAAGAATAACCCCATACTTAAGAAAAAATTGCAGGTTACATTATGCATACTTCTCATGTCACCTCACCTAATTTTGTGAGGTAGATTCAATAAAATCTTCAGTTAAATATTTTAATGGTTCAAAAAGACCATGAAGTCAAAAACAGCGTGTGTGTGTGTGTGTGTGTGTGTGTGTGTAAGTGGAGAATCCATATACTAGTATGCTTTGGGGCTACAGCCTTGATTCATGGTAAAGTGCCAGCACTTTTAAAAATCATTGCTTTTGCACCACCTGTATGAATCTCAACAGAGTGAAAAAGGCAAATAAGGTCTTAGTGTTTTTATGAAACTGGTTCTCATCTTGAGCTCTGGGAAACTTCCAGGGTCTGCAGATCACACAAGAAGAATCCTTTCTACACATATTAACCTTGGAAATGTTTACTAGATTAGAAATTCAGAAAGTCTATATAATTAACTTAAGCAAAAAGTATGCTGCTAAAATACTGGTAAGATGCTAAATTTGCAGTGGGTAAAGAAGGGAAAATGTGGACTGTAGACTCCCAAAACCTTGAGTGACAAAAGAAGTTTACTGCATAGAGTGGTTAGAAGAAAGTGGTTTATTTGCTTACCTAAGAATAAAAGAGTTCACAAGAGGGGGAGGTTGTTTAGAAAAGGCATGTTATAATGAAAGAAGTTCATGAGAAAATAGAAAATGTGAATAAGAGAACATAAAGAAGGACAAGTGCAGGGCACATAGGTCTGAAGCTTAGAAGATGATGAGAAGCTCAAAAAGTTCCAAAACAATATCCTTTTCTCTTTCCTTTAATGAAATAGGAAAAGACATCAACTGGAAGTGATAATGCTATAGGATGAGTAGAGAATTTGAGAAAGGAAAGAAAGTTAATAGAAGCTTGGAGGGAAATGTGAAAGGGAGTTGACTCAAGATGATAAAAAGATTGGGAAATAATGTTGGGAGAACAGCTTAAATCAGAAATCATGACTTGCATGTGTGTGAGGGTGCTAAAATATACCTAACATGAAACTTACCACCATCATCATTTTTTAACTCTACAATTCAGTGGCATTAAGTACATTCACACCCTTGTGCAGCCATCACCAATATGGTGGTTCCTCAAACTGTTTTACACACACGTGCACCATTTTACATTTCCACTAGCAATGCACAAGGGTTCCGTTCTCTTCATATTCTTGCATACACTTGTTATTTTCTTGGAGGGCGTCTGTATATCTTCTTTGGGAAAATGTCTATTCAAGTCCTTTGCAACTTTTTATTGGGTTTTGGTTTTTTGTTATTGAGTGGTAGAATTCTTAATATATTGTGGATATTAATCCCTTATGATTTGCAAATGTTTTTTTTTCCCATTCTGCAAATTGCTTTACACTCTCTAGATAGTGCCCTTTGATGCCAAAAAAAAGTTTTACATTTTGATCAAGTCCAATTTATCAATTTCGTCTTTTGCTGCCCATGTTTTAGGTAGCATATCAAAGAAATCATTGCTAAATCCAATGTTATGTTTTCCACTATGCATTCTTCTAAGAACATTCTAGTTTTAGCTCTTGCATTTAGGTCTTTGGCCCATTTTGACAATGTTTATATATACAGTGTAAGGTGAGAGCCCAAACCTGATTCTTTTCCATGTGGATACCCAGTTTTACCAAGATTGTCCTCTTCTCCACTGAATGGTCTTGACACCCTGTCAAAAACCATTTGGCCATATATTCAAAAGTTTATTTCCAGGTTTTCTATACTATCCCACAGGTATATAGTCTGTCTTTATGCCACACTGTTTGGATTACTGTAAGTTCATAGTATGTTTTGAAACTAGAAAATGTAAACTTCCAAATTTATTCTTCTTTTCCAAGATTGTTTTTTTGGATACTGGGAATGTCTTGAGACTACATTTGAATTTTAAAATGTGTTTTCCTGGGGCGCCTGGGTGGCTCAGTCGGTTAAGCGGCCGACTTTGGCTCAGGTCACGATCTCACGGTCCGTGAGTTCGAGCCCCGCGTCGGGCTCTGGGCTGACTGCTCAGAGCCTGGAGCCTGTTTCAGATTCTGTGTCTCCCTCTCTCTCTGACCCTCCCCCGTTCATGCTTTGTCTCTCTCTGTCTCAAAAATAAATAAACGTTAAAAAATAAATAAATAAATAAATAAATAATGTGTTTTCCTGTTTGGAAAAGAAAAAAAAAAGTCATTGGAATTTTGATAGGGATTGTATCAAACCTGTACATAGATTTGAATAGTATTGTCATTTTAGCGATGTTAACTTTCCAAGAACACAGGGTGTCTTTCCTTTATTTATGTCTTAATTCCTTTCCTCAATGATTTGTAGTTTTCATTCTATAAATTTGGCCTACCTAGTTAATCCCTGGTATTTAATTCTCTCTGATGCTGTTGCGAATGCATATGTTTTCTTAATCTCCTTTTCAGATTCTTCTTGTTTAGAGTACAAAAATACAAACAATTTTTGTTTGTTGATTTCATATCTTGGAAATTTCCTGAATTATTGATTAGTTGTAACAGACATTTTGTGGAATCTTTAGGGTTTTCTGCATATAAGATCATATCGTCTTAAATACAGAGATCATTGTACTTCTTCCTTTCCAATGTGAATGTCTTTAATTTCTTTTTCTGGCCTAACTGTTCTGTCTGGGACTTCCAATACTATGTGAGGTAGAAATGGAAAAAGGGTAACAGAGTTCAGTCTTTCTCTCTGCAATATGATGTTACTTGTGGGTATTTCAGAAATATCCTTTATCATGTGGAGGAGATCTCCTTCTATGCCTAATTTGTTGAGTATTTTTATCATGAAAAGGTGTTGAATGTTGTCTAATGATTTTCTACATCATTCGAGATGGTCACATGATGTTTTCCTCCTCACTCTGTTAATGTGGCGTAGCACATTGATTGATTTCCATCTGTTGATCTATTCTTGCATCCCATAAATAAATCCTACCTAGTCATGATGCATAATCCTTTTAGTACGCTGCTGAAGTCAGTTTGTTGGTACTTTATGAGGATTCTAGTATCAATATTTATAAGAGATATTGGTCTGTACTTGTCTTGCTGTAGTGTCCCTCTTGCTCTGATATCAGGGTAATGCTGCCCACAGAGAATGAGTTAGCAAGTCATCCCTCCACTTCAGTTTTTGGAGACGTCTGAAAAGGATTGAGGTTAATTTTTGCAGTATCATATACAATTCACCTGCGATGTGACTTAGCCCAGCGCTTTCCCTTGTTGGAAGAAACTAAGACTTTAATGAATACAAAATAAGACCACATTCGTCTTTATGATCAGATCAAATATAATCCATCCACCATCCTATTTAGGATGCCATTCTCTCTCCCTGGATTCTCCCTCTCTCAACAACTTTAAAAATCCCAGAACATTTATTATGTGCAGATGTGGAGGGGGAATCTCAGTCTTCTATGTGTTTTACAGAAGAAATACCAGAAACCTCTCTTGTTCCCAGGAAGTCTCGTGCTACTGACTTGCTGTTGCAGCCACTGCCACACAGTGTCACTAGTGGTGTGGCCTGAAGCGGGTAGCAGACGGCAACACCAAGGATCTGGACCCTGCAAGAGTGACCGCCAGACCCTTTGCTCAAGAGCAACCCGGAACTTTAAAGCCTCACACACGTCTTAGTTGACACCTAAATTTGTGTCCACAGTTACAAAGGATATAACTTATGACATGTTATGCGTGTGGCTATTTTAAAATAAACTCATTGTAGCACTCTTTAAAAGGCATCCAATGGAATCAAGCTATAGTACCTACTATTTACCCGTTTCTAAAACACACGAACAAGCCCTTTCACTTTTCAAGATTTTAAATCATTCTTCGTCACCTGGAAATTCTATGTCCATTCCACTTTCTTCAAAGAATTTCATCCTGATTTAATATTTTTATATCTTAAAGTCTTCTATTGATAACTTGGTCATCCTTCCTTCCAATGAAAATGTTTGTGAATTTAAAATATAAAATGTTCTTACTTCCCATGATCATATTGCTTTAAATGTTTAAAATATGTTTTCTTATCCCTACACTTACTATTAGCATAAAACTGGAGGAAAATATTAAAAAATTGATGCGTAATTATTGAACACAAAAGCTATTTTTTTCAATTAGAGAAACATCTCTTAATGAGATGAATCAGAACATTTCCCTGTGCTTTTTCGTTTAAGATAAAAATGTATCTTGCTAAAAAATCATTGGTTCTGCATCTAACACAAAATTTTGGACTTTGCGGGGCGCCTGGGTGGCTCAGTCGGGTGAGTGTCCGAATTCGGCTCGGGTCATGATCTCACGGTTCGTGAGTTCGAGCCCCGCGTCGGGCTCTGTGCTCAGAGCCTGGAGCCTGCTTTGGATTCTGCGTGTGTCTGTCTACCACCCACCCGCTTGCTGTCTCTCAAAATAAATAAATGCTAAAAAAAATTTTTTTGGACTTTGTTAGGAGCAGGTTGAACCATTAACCATTTTTAGAAATGAAATAAAATGAAGATTCACTTTCATAGGAAAAAATATTCATGATGAGATTTGAAAAAATAGATTTTATATGTGAACTGAATAATACACACCATATCTGAAATAAATTCCATAGGTTTTATGTGATGTATCTGAAAAATACATAACCCGGTAAAACACTCAGTACAACCAGTTAGTTTGGTATCTTCTTGCACCTGAGACAGTATCTGGCACAGCAGAAAAGAATTTGTCACAGTAAGTAGCAAAGTCCTATTTAGTGTTCAGTAGCCTTTGAGATGCTCTTCTGCTTGTCTCTCCCGTTTAACACAATCTTGATAATAGTCAGAGGCTTAAAGGGGCTGTGTTATTGAAAAATTATCATTACTCCCACGGTCACTCTGCCTTCATTTATATATATTCTTGATTCGGAACTCACCATGAGCTAAAATACTTCCCTTCTGACATTCTATTCTTCACAGATGACAGGAGTCTGTCGAAAATAGGGAAAGGGAGAAGCCCTATGGGTGGACGTGAAGTATCTCAATTAATCGTGAAAGAGTTTTGTCTTTGTTGCCTCCTGGGCATCCCTATAGTAAGATCTGAAGTAGGTGACAAGTTTGCTTTTCTTTTGTGAAATGTGGAAGAACTGGGACGCCTGCCTCTGTGAACACAGGACATTTTCAGGCATATAAATTTTGGAGAAGAGGACACATGCATTTGAAATTTTGTAATTCTCCTATAAAAGTCTCTGTGGGCACCTTTGGGGTTATTCTAATCTGAGGACTGCTGTTTTGGAAGATGTGTGGGTTAGGGGAAGCCTCTTGTCTCTAGGATAGTCGGCTGTGAAGGGTCCATGACCCACCGGTCCACCTTGGTGGCATTCGTTCTGTCTCTTGCCTTCCCTCCTTCCCTCTCTTCCCTTCCCTCCCTGCCTCTCCATGCATAGTCTTCCTCCCCCACTTCTCTCTCTCTTCCCCCCGCCTCTCATCCTATAACCACACACACACATCATCCGACCAAGGGGGCTAAGCCAGAAGTGGTCCATCATTAAACACATCTTGCCTTTGGAACTAGCACTCCTGGGAAGTCTGGGGTAGGGCCACTCACATAGCTTGCCCCCTTCCTTTACTGTTCCCTCACTGTCCGCTCTAGAAACTAGGGCCTGACCTCCATGGTCTCTCCAGTGCTGCCACCAGAAGTGGTCCAAAAACCAATGGAGAAGCCAAAGTGAAGCTCCTTCTGAGCTTGTTTCATGAGGCCGAGTGTGGATGAGCACCACAGCAGCCATGACCTCGGTCGGATGGTTCCTTCAGGGCTGCTGCAAGTCCCTCCTACTGCCAGTGCCATGGCCTGTCCACTTGCTGTGTCAATCCTAACACCTACAGTCTTGACCCCAGCATCGTCAGTAGATCATCACGAAGAAGTACAGTCTGGTGTCCATGGATTACCCAGTGTCTGGGCTGTTCACGCTTACCCAGGAGCACATGGGTGCAGGGATGTGTCTTGTACTTAGGTAAAAACAGCTAGATGGTTTCTTCTCCACTGTTAAAAGTTTTGACTTCAGCTAAGGGAGTGTTAACTGTAGTGGAGTGAATACGCACTGCACAAGTACAGTAAAGGTAACTTCATGTCTATCAAGTATCTCAGAGTATGACCTAATTTAGCTATAGAAACTTTGCAGCCGTAATTAGTTAACACGGGGAAATACCGGCTTAGGGTAAGTTCTAATCCAGTATCCAGTTGTCCTTAGAAGAAGAGAAGAGACACACAGAGGAAAAGATCATACAAAGACAAAGGCACAGACCGAATGCGCAAACCAAGGAACAGCAGGAGCCACCAGAAGCTGGAAGAGGCAAGGGGTCTCCCCTAGAGCCTTCAGGGGAGCATGGTCCTCACAACCTCTTGATTTTAGAGTCCTAGCTTCCACAAGGGTGAAAGAATACATTTTGTTCATTTCCATCCACACAGTTTTTAGGTACTTAACGATGGTGGTCCTAGGAATCCACTACCGTGCTTGAGAGTGGACGAGGAGTTCCCCCTGTATTTTGCTGCCTACGCTTCTGAACAATCTTTACTTACCAGAGCAAGCATCAAGTATTTCAACAATTAAAAAACACCTTTAAAGAAGCACATGTACTTCCAAGCATCACTGGAATACTATTGTATATCAAATTGATACTGACCAAAATTCAACTTAATGCCCTGAATTTCAGGAATCCATGTTAATTCATTGTACTTTAGGTAAAAGTACAATGAATTAATACGCTTTGTCAAGCACTCCTCATAGCGTAGGGAAGACATCACTGGAACAATTCAAGGCCAGGAGTTTCTTGCGCAGTGGTGTATAATTACTGGTACCTATGAAAGTAGATCTGTCATGCTTGGGTGGCCGGAAAACTGAAGGAGGTGATGATAACTGTTCCTGGCAGTCTGGAGAGACAGATGTTAAAGGCAGCGTCACTTCCAGAATGCAGAGGCTTGTTCCAGAGGTTAATGAGATGGGCAGTATATGGTGATAGGATGGTCATGGAATTTTGGCTCAGGGTATGAGGCTAAGTCACTTGCCACCCAAATGTAAAAGGAACCTTGGCAAACTTCCCCTGTCGGTGACGTCCCTGCTTCTGGCCCTGTGCTGGAGACCACGCATTTAGCCTACCACGTCACAGAAAATAACTAAGAACCCATTGCATGGACAACGGGTCACTAAAGATGCCTTAAAAATATGATGGCCAAACATATTATGTAACCACGCCTAAATTCAAACAAATCTTCAAGAAACATTCACCCAAATGTAAACAGCCAATAATCAGTTGTTCCTGGTTACTGCTAGACTTGGAGCACAGAAAGAATGCTCTCTCCTTATGTTCCAAAGACAGGCTAATTCTACTGAAACATCACCAGAAGCCCAAAACGGAAGGGGTGGACAGCAGTGTAATCTTTCTGATAAGATGAAAAGTTATAGAATGAAATTTTAAAACAGAACTGATGAAAATGATTTAAAATATCAATCAATCAAAATGATAAACATCAACCCAAAACTAATGAAAAGGAAGGGCTGTATGAATGGCACTAGAGATGGAAAGGGAGGAAGGGAATGCTCTAAACTGAGACAAATGGACCAGGGAACTCATGGACTGAAGCAGAGTGGCGAGGGGGCCCAGGTAGGCTGGAAAGGGAGCGCCTGCAGAAGACCCCCAGGAGAAGCAGAAACCTGCAACTGAGGGGTAGCAGTGGGAGGGGGGTCAGAGATATAGAGCACTAAAGGTAGAATCCCAAGGGAGACGAGTCAACAGTGACAATTCAGAAAATTCCCTGTCAAGGACTGGATAAAGGGCCATCAGAAGGCTATGACAAAACCACCCACGCATGGACTTTAGCAGGAATGTTGACAGGGTATAATGGGGTTAGAGTACAATGGATATAGAAATAGATGAGCTGTCTGTCCCCATCTAGCTAAACCTCAAGCCTGAAAGGACAAACCACAGACGGTTTTGATGTGGCTTGGTGTTTGGACAAATTTTCTTTCTTTTTTTTTTTTTCTTAATATATGAAATTTATTGTCAAATTGGTTTCCATACAACACCCAGTGCTCATCCCAAAAGATGCCCTCTTCAATGCCCATCACCTACCCTTCCTCCCTCCCAAATAGTCTCCTGATTTGTTCATTTTGGCCACTCTGACTGGCCTGAGGTGATATCTGAGTGTGGTTTTGATTTGTATTTCCCTGATGAGGAGCGACGTTTAGCATCTTTTCATGTGCCTGTTGGCCATCTGGATGTCTTCTTTAGGGAAGTGTCTATTCATGTTTTCTGCCCATTTCTTGGTTTATTGGTTTTCTTGGATTATTTGGTTTTTGGGTGTGGAGTTTGGTGAGCTCTTTATAGATTTTGGATACCAGCCCTTTGTCCGATATGTCATTTGCAAATATCGTTTCCCATTCCGTTGGTTGCCTTTTAGTTTTGTTGATTGTGTCCTTTGCTGTGTAGAAGCTTTTTATCTTCACGAGGTCCCAATAGTTCATTTTTGCTTTTAGTTCCCTTGCCTTTGGGGATGTGTCAAGTAAGAAATTGCTGCAGCTGAGGTCAGAGAGGTCTTTTCCTGCTTTCTCCTCTAGGGTTTTGATAGCTTCCTGTTTCACATTCAGGTCCTTTATCCATTTTGAGTTTATTTTTGTGAATGGTGTGAGAAAGTGGTCTAGTTTCATTCTTCTGCATGTTGCTGTCCAGTTCTCCCAGCACCATTTGTTAAAGAGACTGTCTTTTTTCCATTGGATATTCTTTCCTGCTTTGTCAAAGATGAGTTGGCCATACTTTTGTGGGTCTAGTTCTGGGGTTTCTGTTCTATTCCGTTGGTCTATGTGTCTGTTTTTGTGCCAATACCATGCTGTCTTGATGATTACAGCTTTGTAGTAGAGGCTAAAGTCTGGGACTGTGATGCCTCCTGCTTGGACAAATTTTCTAAGAGCAGTTGGCCCTCAATGCTAATTATCATTGGTCACAAATAGGCGCTATATGATACCCAATGACATTTCTCCATTTCTGAAGCAGGCGTGCCCCCTAGTTCCCAAGAATTACATCTCAATGATGAAGCTCCCTACCTTCCCCACCCACACTGCAAAAAAAACCAAAAAAACAAAAAACAATGATAACTACATATCCTTTCCCCCATGATTTTTCTCCACGGCACATTATGGTTAAAGATCTATCCTTTCTGATACATGAATATCTGGTTCATTTACATTCACTGCTGTACAATATTCCGTTGGATGAACATAGCATGATTTCTTTAGTCTTCTATTAATATACATCTAAATTGTTTCTACCTCTTGCCATTGCCAACTGTACTGCAATTAACCCCCTTACACGTGTATCCTTGAGCACTGCATGTAGGGGTACATCTAAGGTGTACTGTATTTAGACAGAGAACTGCCGACTCTTTTTTTAAGTTTACTTATTATTTTTGAGAGAGAGAGCACAATAGGGGAAGGGCAGACAGTGCGAGAGAGAATTCCAAACAGGCTCCACGTTGACAGTATAGAATGTGGGGCTCAAACCCAAGAACCATGAGATCATGACCTGAGCTGAAACCAAGGGTCAGATGCTTAACTGACTGAGCCACTCAGGCATCCCGAGAACTGCTGACTCTTAAGCACATACTGCCAAATATTCCCAAAGTAGTTGTACTAACATCTTCACCAAGATTTTATCAATAATTCTCTTCTTCCACATAACACCAATCCTGAGTATTTAAAAACTGTTACTGGTGTTAATCTCACTGTTGTCTTAATTGCATTTTCTTAGAAAGGTGAAACATCTTATCACTACAAACGTATTATATCTTTTAGTATTTACTTGTCAAGATCCATGGAAAACATGTTTCAGATTTCAGTTGGAATTGAACTTCCCAAGCCCATCATAAGTAAGCAGCTGATCCCACAATCTTTATAATCAAAGTTGTCACCATAGCAACTAAGCACCACAGCCACCTGATGTCCCCACACCTTTCCACTGCACTTTATGTCTTGCTTCCATCAATGGGAACTTGTTGCCATATGCCAATGCCCCATTTGCTCTCAGCACGTGCTTCTCAATACGTGAGCAACCTGATTTCCATTTGAAGATATTTCTCCTAAAGCAATTTACTTACTGTATTGGTCAAGGGCCCAGCAGAAAACAAATGACATAGTCAAGATGGATAATTCAGGAAAGTTTAATAAAGAGACTATACAATGTATGGTCAGGTCTAAGAGAAACCGAGAAAAGATAGTGAATATCACAAGACTGACAACAGTGGGGAGACACTGCCATCCCTAGACCTAAAGAGCAAAGGGAGAGGTTACCAAAATCCAGAAAACAGCTGTAGCTACAGAAAAGGTTTCCCAATAGCATCTGTGGCTTTTGGGAAATAAATGCATTCATCCCTTGGCAACCTAGCTGAGAGGAAGCTAGGTGACTCTTGTTGCCTCAACACTGGCCAAATGCAACTGTCTGTCAGAGGACGAGACCTTGATTATGGCTCCCTATGTCTCAGCTTCCTGGAACCCACAGGAAGTTGAAAGAGCAAAGGGTAGAACTGGAAAAGCAAATTAAATCCCCAGCAAACCAACATCTCATATACTCAAGTTTCTTTACCCCTCTAGAACTTTGCCTTTCCTTTGATACTCCAAAGAAGGCATCAACAACATTACCTTATATAAAGAGCATATAAAGAGCAAATAGATAAGAAACATCATGAATCCAGTGAAGAAAAGGGCAAAAGACACGAGAAGCTTGTCACAAAGAAGGAGGTTCAGCTAAAACAGAAATGTAAAATAAAATACGTATGGATTCCATTTGTTGACTATGAAAGTTTTGAAGTCACCCGGAATACTGGAAGCATTTAGAATGAAGAGCTAAAACCATAAAAGGGTGCAGAGGTAACAGATGACCTGGTGAATATTAAGGAGTAACACACAAGACGGTCAGTGGGCACATGGTGATATACCCTCATGGCTGGAAACTGAAAACAGGTCATTGAAGACAGTAAAAAAAGCAATGGCTAGAAAAAGCAGTGGAAATAAAAGAAAGAGAAGACCATGTATCTTGGCTTCACAGTATGAAGTTGGGGGAGTGAGAAGGAGCCTCTGAGGAAAGATCAAGTGACATGCAGTCAGTCATGGGGAAAATCCATTATTTCAGAAAAGCAAAGAGGAAGAGGAAAAGCGGGAGCCCATGCCTACATTGGTGTTTCTTGCCAAAGGAATGTCACCATGAATCAGGGAGGGAGTTGTAACAGAACAACAAGGAACAGTGTTGGATTCAATCGAAAGCACAGAGTAGGATGACTGTTCTGGGTGGTGCTGGAGGTGTGGAAATGGGGAAATGGGTGGGGGTAATATGGATTTGTCTGTCTTCCATGATATACTTACACAGGAGACCACTGCCCTAACTGATGTCTCTTTAAATCTTAGCGGAATGAGTGATCCTCTGTGAATTTTTTTTACAAAGCTACTTAACCCCATTCTGATGTCATTCAATGTATACATAGCTGTATCTATATCTGTATCTGCAGGGAATACAGTAATTGGCAGATATTCTATTACTGGATGCTTAGTCTCCACTAACCAGTTTGCCTGCAAACAGACACAAGCATATGCTTCGTAAGAAGGAAGAAATAAGATTTCCCCTAGGATGTGCAACTTGACACATCATGCCCTTCACAAGGAAGTAAGGGTCAGGAAAACCAAGGGGATATTTCTTCACCAACCTATAAAGGCATTAGCAATAGGAGGATGGCTCCTGAAAGTGTACATTCCTAAGTTTTATTGGGTTCCTGGAACCTAATATCATTGGTTAATGATATTGGTGTATATTTAGAAAATACCCAGAGACACAAGTTGGCAGGTAATCACATGTGAAAACGTCTGAGAATTGCTGAGTCTTCTGTGACAGTGTAAGACATCAGGATGTCACAATCCTGTCTATTACGTGCCAGGAACGCTTTTTGGGAACAGAAGAAAAGTATGAAGTTATTTTTCATGTGAGCCCAAGCTCTCTCTAAATTTAAGCAAACTCCTGGTCCTTATAATGAGTCCCCTTTCCTCAGACTCACTTCTGCATGACAAATCTTAGCAGCTTAGTCTCAGGAGAATTCGGCCTCGGTCAGAAGTTCCCTTCAAAGCCAATTGATCCCACATTGTCGCCAAATTTCTTCCTTCCAAGCCCAGCCTGAGCTGCTTTTTTTCTGTCCCGTAAGGTCAGGTCCCTTTCTCTTGGAGCCCAGAGAAACCCCTCCTGCTCCTTCTCCTCCTCCTCCAGGAACCCCCATTTCTATCTGGTGACAATGGCCTGTGATTGTCTCCTGTGACTGAATAGGAGCTTGACAGAGAAGTGCCTATTCCTCGTGTTTGTAATTTTTCATCGTGGTTCTTTTTCTTGTCATTTACTTCTGTCTTTGGACCCACTCCTTCATCAAAACCCCAGTAGTCTTCCTCCTCCCTTACCCTCATCCAGTCTCAACTCCGGGGTCCTGTTACATAACAGTCCCACTCAGAATTCACTCCACACAGGGGGCTAGAGGAGAGCTAAGAGCAAGCAGCCATGCCCAAGGGGTCGGGCCCCCTACCTCCACCCCCTCCCTCCATCTTCTGAGCTCCTGGGACATTGTTGCAGGTGAATCTTCCTGTGAATTCATGATGTGCTGAGACACAAGACCCTGTCCTTGGCAAGTGTTAGAAAGGACCCACAAGAGTAACGAGTGCTGGAGAACCGTGCTAGAACTCCCACACATAACCCCGTCATATTCTGGTGGGAATATAAAATGGCATAGTCTGGCGGTTCAGAATCAAACACAGAATTACCATATTGACAGTGAGTTCACTCCTTGGTATATGCCCAAGAGAAGAAAACATACGTCCATGCTGAAATTTCTACGCGAAAGGTCACTTCAGCATCATTCACGATAGCCAAAGAGTGACCAAACCCAAATGTACACTGGCACATGAATGGATTACAAACAGTGCTATTATCACACGATGGAACGTTATTTAGTCATATAAAGAAACGAAGCAGCAACACATGCTACAATATGGGTGAAGACCGCTAAGTGGAAGGAACATGAGACAAGGCCATACACCCTGCAAGTCCATCTAAATGAAAAATCCAGAACAGACAAATTCACAGAGACAAGTAGATTAGTGGCTTCCAGAGACTGTGGTAAGGGAGAACCATGGAGGGGTCTCTTAGTGGGGGTGATGAAACTCTTCTGGAATTAATTCATGGTGATCTGCACAACCTTGTCACTGTACTACAAACTAGTGAATTTTACATTTTAAAAAAGGAAGCTTATAGCATGTGAACTATAAATTCGACCCGCAGTACAAATAGCCCCCACCCTCATGGCAGGGCAGATGTTGTGCCAGATGTCCCACGATCACCACCCTCTCCCCACCACAGCCAGGCTTCAGGGTACGGTGTATCTGGGGAAAAACACTTTCTTTCGTCTGCCTCTTTCCCCGCCCTCCTATTAATTTCTACTAAACCCCAGCTTGAGAGAGCTGTCTGGGGGAAGGGAGGGTTGGATATGATTTGATTCTCTCTCTGAGCCTCACGCTCAAAGGAAATCACCCTGATTTGATTCGCCACTCGCTGTTCTTGGCTGTCTCAGGACAGAGCCCTAAACGGGCATCTGAAAGCCCAGCCTCCTCTCCTGGTGACCGTGGGACTTAGTATTTGACTGAGCCTCACCTCTTCCGATTTTGTAGGAAGACTTTACTTTCTTTTGAGAGTGCAGAAGGTTCCTTTCACTTAAACACAAGGAGATATGTCATCTCAAACCCAGAGTCTGTCTAACCTAGTCTGGGTAGCGGATACACAGGCAGGTTCCTGAGCCAGCTTATCTGCCTAGATAGCTCACCTGTGCAATTCACTACCCCTAGAAACCTGAGCCTTTATTCAACTGCTCTGTGCCTTGTTTCTGTCATCTGTGAAATGGGGATAACAAAGAGACCTGCCTTAATAAGCTGTTAAAGGTGTCCCCACTCGATAGAAGTCAAGTTTTTAATATTAGCTCATCTATGCACGTGAGCAGCGTAAGGTTCCAGTGATAGAAGAATTAACCATGGCATTCAAAGAACACCTTTTCCTCATTTTTTCTTACCACTTTTTCTGACTATGGTGTCCAGTCCATGAATATGACACCGGAATAGTGAAGGCCAAGTGACAGATAAACGTCATGATTCTGGAGCTCAAACGATCTATTTTTGATTCATATTTATACAAAAAAATCAGAATGCTGCCACTCGAGATGGTTCCTGTTGATATTGATTGTTCTTCTCATTGTGAGCAGGTGAACACCGCGAGGTAAATGAGCCCCACACTGATCTTCAAACACAGAGAAAATCCGGGACTGGCTGCGAGGGGGCATGGGCGGTCCCAAGGAGGACAGTTCTCAAGGCACAGCCTTTAGGGGAAGACAACAGACTCTTGTTCCCTGCCTATTGCTGGGCCACCTCGGCAGTAGAGCTTTCGACAGAACTTGAGCTATTTTCCTGGTTATACAGAATAATTACTAAGGAAATGGACAGGCTGAACAAGCCTGTTTCAGAACAGGAGACAGAAAATGTAAACTTTTTCACTATTTCTGTTTGATGTGGGCCTTAAAGACATCAACATCCAAGAGAAGACTTTTTAAGGGTTATTTCCAGGTGGCTGTAGCAGGTGGGTGAGAGGAAGCTGGCATTTTAACTTTATCCTCACTGGTACTAGAAAAGACACCTATATGCATCTCCTAAGAGCCGAGGATTGCAGGGCTGCAGTATTTTCTGCTGCATGTGGAAAGGAAGTACAGTAATGGAACAATCATGTTTTATTCTCATAAATATTTTGAGTGGATACATGTCACGGTTAGCCTGATTAAGAAATCAAAAGTTGATTTACTTGAAATACCAACTGCAAGGAGGAGCGGAAGGTGGCAGGAGAGAGGTATATATATTCAGGATCTCCCCACTCACTGCAAACAGGCTGACAGGCTCCCTGCCCACCTCTGCTTCCTCCAGGGACACAGGTAAGTGCTTCCAGCCGCTCCAGCTTAATAACTGGAATCATTTCTGAAAATAATGGCAATGACGCTTTATAGCATGCGTCTATTTCATTCCATGCGATTATATTCTACTTACTCTGCCAGAGTACATTTGAAACACCTTCTTCATCTGATTTACCCTTTATTTATTTATTTCTGATTATGCAATGCCCCCTGTGGAACATGGGGGGTGGGGAGAGGGTCTGGCACCCACAGAACCTTGAAGGAAAAGGCAGAGAGGTGCCTCATGGGACGCGGCTGAATGTTATGACATGAATCTGTGTGTTAGTATCTGCAATAAAGCATTTTCTACCGAGGCCTAGTCCTGCCAGTAATGAAAGAAAGAAAGAAAGAAAGAAAGAAAGAAAGAAAGAAAGAAAGAAAGAAGTTCCATTACTTTATCACAAAAGTTTTTTTTTATGTGTACAGTAATTTTGATAGTTGTCTAATTATGAAATTTATACATATACATTGCAAGGGGTTAAAAAGTAAAAGGAAGAAAAACTTTAGTTGCCAAAATCCCACAATCCAAATAAAAGTCATTTCTTTTCAGAAAATTTCATTATACCAGGGCACCTGGGTGGCTCAGTCTGTTAAGTGTCTGACTTAGACTCAGGTCATGATCTCGCGGTCTGTCCGTGGGTTCAAGCCGTGCATCAGGCTCTGTGCTGACAGCTCAGAGCCTGGAGACTGCTTCAGATTCTCTGTGTCTCTCTCTTTCTGCTCCTCCTCAGCTCTCTCTCTCTCTCAAAAATAAACATTTAAAAAAAATTTTTTTAAGAAAATTCATGATAGACTAACCCTCCCTTCAGTAAAGCCATAATATGAACCTGATGCTTCTCTAGGAACTCCAGGTCACATCAAGGTCGCCATGGATTCACTCAGTGAAGCAAACACCCACTTTGCATTGGATCTGTTCCAGCAGTTCAAACTATCAAAGAAGAATGACAACATCTTCTATTCCCCTTTATCCATCGCATCAGCATTAGCCATGACCTACTTAGGAGCCAAAGAAAACACCGCCCTCGAAATTGGGAAGGTAGGTGTCAGCTGCCTACACACTGACCAGCCTAGACGGATCTCTCCGTTGGCTTGGGTGCAGATGACCACAGATCCGGCTGTAGAGCACAGGAGGCTGGGCAAACATTCCCATAAGTGGGTGAGCACAGAGCTGTGGGGAGCACACGCCCTCCCCTGGGCTCTGCCCCATTTGCCTCCCTGTGCCTACATTTCCTCTGGGAGCTGGGATGAACTCCCACAACTGCACAACAAGTAGAGGAGAGGCTTAAATGGAAGAGTAACAGTCAAAGTGAGGCGCTGACTGAAATCCATGGAAAACATCCTCACGTTTCCCGAACAATGAATAACAACACAGGATTCTTTGAAGTGGCCGGTGATCAATCAGCTTTGCGGTCGTTTTTCAAGGAGCAAATGCTTACGCTGCAGTTTTCTCTTTTTCCTTTGCGTATTGGTTTTGTTTGGTTTGCTATGAGGTTTTGTTTTGTTTGTATTGGGGTTCTTTCTCTCTTTTTGACTTCCAGATCTTTTAAGTACTTTTCTTGTCCCACTTCCTGCCTCTTCCAGGTCCTTCACCTCAACGAAGCCACACACAACACGAGAGGAAGAACTACGACAGATCACGTGAGTCACAGAGCACTGGGGTCTAGAAGGAGAATCACACACCCAAGAGGGTCCCACTTTAAAACGGGAATTTCAGATAAACTGGGAAAAGTCAGCTTTTAGGAGAAATCTTAAGCAAAATAGATTGGACAGAGTTGTTTCTCATTTCATATTACATATTGATTTCTTTCGTATTTTTGTTTCCGGAGTGGAGATCACTACTGTTCTTAAAGAGCTTCAAATTCCTGCTCTGCTGTTCACCACTGGGGAACGTGAACAAGACACAACTGCTCTGAGGCACAGTGACCTCAGCCTGGAGAACTGGGAGTAATAAAAGAATCTGCCTCAGTACATACAGACAGATGTAAAACATTACGACAGTGCCTAGATTACTGGAAACCCTGACAAATTTTATGTATTGTCATCATAGAAAAACAATAATTACAGTAATCATAAAACTGTTGCTAAAATAGTATCATTTTAATTAATTCACAAATGGAATTAAGAGGAATAAGCACACATCCAAGTAAATTGTGAAAAATGATTATATGAGTTATAGAGTTTATAACCTGATGGTCCAAATCTCTTAGCTAGCAAGTGGAAGTTTCTGGATTCAGACAGGCCTAGGTTCAAAAATTGTCGCTGGCTACCCATGGCTCTTTGGAAAGTTTATTTAATTCTGAGTTTCTTTTTTCATCTGAATTAGTCTAAAGACCCACAGATACCAATGTGAAGTCCTTACCAGGCACATACTGTTCCTACATGTAAGAGTACGGCTATCATGAGTGAAGGTCATGGTCAGTAGGTCTTAGAACATAATATCATCTAGGAGGGCACAGGACTTCATGTCATAATGTAACTGAAATGTACAAATCCAACATTATCATACCAGTGATGCTGCTAAAATGAAATATGCTTCTAGTCCTTAGGGAGCTTACGTTTAGCTGGGAAGCTTAACCTAATTGTTTGTAGCAATTAGAAGGCAATCCAATGGTGGAATTGTACTGCATCTACAGTTCAAAAGTGAAAAGACTGGATTATTTAGAGCAGGAACAAAGAATTTCCTAGAAGAGACTGAATGTAAAGATTCTGAAGAATATTTAAGTAAATCCACCGAAAATCAGGGAACAACAATGAATGTCATCTGTGGGAATACCAAACTTTACCTTCGGATCTAATAGATATACACGGGGTTAGTATTTATATTTACGTTGACAGAGACTACAATGAGCTTACTTTTTGATATTTGAAGGTTGAAAAGTTGGGCAATGTGCACCACCAATTTCAAAAGCTTCTAACGGAATTAAAGAAACCCACTGATGCATATGAACTGAACATTGCCAACAAGTTCTATGGAGAAAACAAGTTTCCATTTCTTCAAGTAAGTTTCACCTGGCCTTCCACACCTTATTTGAATCCTGGGCCGTCAGTCCTTCAATGACCAAACGGGAGACAGTCAGGCAGATGAACCTGGCTGATCCACATGGGGAGCATTTACACGGGGTGCAAGATTCCCTTGCCTCAACTATACCAGATGAAGTTTCCTAGAACCTGACAATCTGCCAGTATACAGTGTGGGTTCAGGGATTACTTTATAACCCAAGGGAAGCCTCAGTAGCATAGGAAGTCATGAGATGCCCCTCGTGAGCTGACACCACTGTTACACAGTATAAATTTTGATGGGCAATGACTAATGGGATACTGATGAGAGGGCAGGCTTGTGAGTCTCTAAGGAGAGTTGGGGAAGTACCAGGGAAGACTGAATGCCCAGAATGGAAGACTAAGGATTGACAGTACTGGTGAGGAGTCCCAGAAGCACACCATCTCCTTTGGGGCATCACGCTTTGCAGTTTGCAACCCACGGCCTCTCCTGTCCCAGCCTAGGTACAGAAGGCATTGCCCTTCGAAGACTTCATTCTTGCACCAGCCTGTGCTTCCTTTTCACGTTACCCACGTGGTAACTGTGTAAAATATGCATGGGCAGGAAAAAGTAGATTTCTCCAGGGTTCGTCTAGATTCCTTGTACTCTGTCTTGTCAAGATTGAAGATAATTAACTTGGGAATACATAGTTACTGACAAATTACTCTTAATTCTTCTTTGTGTCCTTCCTTCCTTCCCACATCAAAGGAATATATGGATAACGTCAAGAAATTTTACCTAGCCAGTGTGGAATCTGTTGATTTTCAAAAGGCGGCAGAAGAAACTCGTAAGAAGATTAATTCCTGGGTGGAAAGCCAAACAAATGGTAGAGTATGGGAGCTCTCCCATTTAAAAAACAAAACAAAACACTTTTGAGTCCCTGCTGTGCATGAAACCTATTCTTGACACCCTATGGGATGCCCGTGGGGCGGGGCTTGGCTTTGAAGAGAGGATGGAGAAGGGCACTGCAGATGACCGAATGGTCCAAGTCAACGTGGAGAGTAACAAGGGGAGCCTGGGAGGTAGAACAGAAAGACGACTATAAGGAAACACGGCTGGCAATCTGTGTTTGCTCGTGGCCAGAGATGACCGGATATCTGTGAACCTCAACACTCTGCTCAGACCCTGTCTTCGGTTCACATCCTCTGTTCTCTATTCTAGTGGAGAATAAAGAGGAAGACACCGCAGGGAGTGGTGTCTGACAGCACGTATGTTTCAGACTAGAGAGCTCGCGCCATTTGTCCTAAAGAACAATCAAGCCCTATTTCCTCACAGCCATGAGCCTAAAGTTGAAAAACAGAAAGGAAAGGAAGGAGGGAGGAGTGGAAGAACTGAGGGAGGGGAGGGGGGTGGAGTCGCTTGCAAGAGCAGCTGACCCCAGTGTATGACTCTTCAGTGTGTGGTGACCGAAGTCCTCCAAAAACAGAAGCTGAACACCTTTCCCATGACAACGAGGGGTGTCTCTATAAGGCTGGTGCCGTGAGGCAAGCTGAACCTCGAGAACCACTGCTCACTGTCCCTAAAGTATTGACTTGTGTGAATAATTAATGATTGCTTGTAACTTTCAGAGCATCTTCCAAACAAACCACTTGTACTTCTACGGCAGACCTCTGATGTTCTTACTTTTGCAGGAAAAATCAAGGATCTGCTTCCCGAAAACTCTCTTGAGTCTACCGTTCTGGTTCTGGTGAACGCAGTCTATTTCAAAGGACTGTGGGACAAGAAATTTGATAAAAAATATACGGTGGAGGAAAAATTTTGGCTGAACAAGGTATTATAATTGATTTATTTATTTAATGTTTATTTATTTTTGAGAGAGAGAGAGACAGAGCATGAGTTGGGGAGGGGCAGAGAGAGAGGGAGACCCAGAATCTGAAGCAGGCTCCTGACTCCGAGCTGTCAGCACAGAGCCCGACGCGGGGCTTGAACTCACAGACCGTGAGATCATGAATGGAGCCAATGTTGGACGCTTAACAGATAGAGCCACCCAGGTGCCCCTGTAATTTATTTATAATGATGTAACACAGTCATACATGGAATGTTAACTTTCAACTCCTATCTGATAGTGTGTACAACTGCAGGTAGAAAACAGAATTTGCATTGGCTGCATTGTCCTCTTCTTTGATTTTTTTGACTCTATTTACTTGGGGATACTTGAAGAACCCTACCATCTGTTAGAAGGAGGATGTGTATCTCAATAGCGTTATCTTCCGTTGAATAATGCCTCACTTGGCATTTGTTTGCCACGTCAATTACCTCAGGATACAAGCAAACCCGTGCAGATGATGAAACAATCCAGTGTCTTCAATTTCACCTCACTGGAGGACGTACAGGCCAAGATCCTGGAAATGCCATACAAAGGCAAGGATCTAAGCATGATGTTGCTGTTGCCAAATGAAGTGGACGGTCTGCAGAAGGTACAGTCTTGTATCTCTGATTCTTCCTACTATTGCCTGACTTCCCAGCAGTACAATGCTTGTGTGCGTCATTCACTGCACCAATGATCACAGTTAGCTGGTGGTGGCTGACAGAGTTCAAGTACAGAGTACGTCATTTCTTCTCTGCCAACAGCCTAAAAAAGAATTGTTAAGCAGAATCTGGAATGCTGTGTGTTCCAAAAAGTAAATATCTTTTTTTTTTTACATTTTATTTATTTTTGAGAGAGAGAGACAGAGAGAGACAGAGCACAAGTGGGGGAGAGGCAGAGAGAGAGAGGGAGACACAGAATCTGAAGCAGGCTCCAGGCTCTGAGCTGTCAGCACAGAGCCCGACATGGGGCTCAAACTCACAAACCGTGAGATCATGACCTGAGCCGAAGCCAGACGCTTAACCAACTGAGCCACCCAGGCGCCCCTCAAACAGTAAAGATCTTAAATATCGCAGCGTGATATAGAAGATTATACAGAAAATCTCAACATCACAGGTCCCATTAATATTCTGAAAAACCTACCTAGGTACACACATTAATATTTTGCAACCATAAGAACTTCTAATATATTCCAGTCTATTCACGTGAAGACAAGGAAATAAGCACTCATATGTAGGCAACGTGACACATGGAAATATTTGCAAGCTCACTTATAAACAAAACGAGCAAATTAAAACAACAAAGGGTACATTTGAAATATTAAATCACAGTCGTTTTGCAGACAACAGACAAACAGATTTAGCTTTTCAATCTGGAAGTATTCTGTTGCTAGGAGCTCGAAAATCATTCAGAGTCTCATTGCTCAGAGACAAACAAACAAACAAACAAACAAAAAATGTGTGTGGAGGGACTACCATTTTCCTCTTAAAACTGTTATAATGAAGTTAATATAGAAGAATACCAACAATAGTATCTGACGCATAAAAGACAATCCAAAGATGGCAGCTTGCAATGACTCCAACAGCCCGTGATGCTGCTGACATCCCAGTGACCTTGCTGCAACCAAAACAGATACTGTGCTAACGCTGGGCTTTGGAGATCCTCAGGGAAAGTAATACGGCAGTACACATGAAGAGCCACGACCCTGTGCATACTCCAGCTCAGCAATCCTCATGATCAATAACATCAGGAATCCCAGTCCTGGGATTTTAACTTAAAGTAACGAATCCAACAAGGCAAGGAGCTCAAAATATTGAAAGGTTCAGAACAAGGAACAATGGCGTATCTTCCTATCGCCAAGAGTTTAACTTAGCGACTGACACATAGTGAATGTTTAAAAATATGTATACCTTGAATCATCAATTTAGTGTTAATAGTGTGTAACAATTTAAACTTGTTTAGAGTACTATATATCTGTATGAGAAATGTTTACAAATAGGTCAAGCAAGAAAAAGGAATATAAGTAGGACATACACTATCATCATTATTTAAATCAGGGTGTAAAAAGTTAGGTATACAAGGATAGTAACAAGATGAGTCTATTTGAAAATGAAGCATGTCATGTGGGGACTGTAAAAAATAGATACATAGTTCATTTCTCACAAAATGATCTGATTTAATAATTCTGTCGCGCATATATGTATGCATATGTATCCATGTGTATATATTTATACAATGCATATGTATTTACGGATACAGAAATATAACACAGTCATGAATATATAGTACATTTTTCAATTGTATAATATCTTTTTATGACTGTGTTATTTTTGCCTCCTCAGATAAGATGTAATAAACTGAATCTCCTGTATTTACATTTACTGTCAAAATAAAAGGTTTCTATAATTCAATCCAATGTTAAATCATGTTTGATGTCCAATGAGAATCATGTCGGTTGTTCCTGTTTTCTACCGCTGTAGCTTGAAGACCAGCTCACCGCTGAGAAACTAGCAGAGTGGACGAGCTCACAAAATATGAGCGATAGATGGGTGGATTTATATTTACCTCGGTTCAAAGTGGAAGACGACTATGACCTCAAGGCCACGCTGCAAGCCTTGGGGATGCTGGACGCCTTCAATACACAGAGAGCCAACTTCTCAGGCATGACAGGGAGCCTGGATCTCGCGGTGTCTAAAGCCCTCCACAAGTCCTTTGTGGAGGTGACTGAAGAGGGCACCGAGGCCACAGCTTCTACAGACGTAAATGCTGGGTATACATCACTGCCAACTTACCATTTTCGTTGTGATCACCCTTTCCTGTTCTTCATCAAGCACAATAAGACCAACTGCATTCTCTTCCTGGGCAGAGTCTCTTCCCCTTAGATACAATTAGCCTGCCACTACTTACTGAGAAATGCAGTTTTTCCAGTACACTGACTGCTAAAAATAACATATTCTCTTTCATTCTTTTGTTCCTTTCCAATCTCATAGTCATCACTGGGAACGTAATGGTTGTCTATCTATCTCCCTCTTTCTACAAACACATGTAAACCTACTTTATCTCCCCATGATAATTCCCCTTTGGACAAAATGTTCAACACGAGGTAAAAGGATATTTTAATACTCTATCTTCTACTAAATTTGAATAATATCTATTTCAAAAACCATATCTACTCTTCAAACGTACTAACCTAAATACCCACATTTATTTGAATTTAGGTGACATCTAGCACCCTTACTTGTCTAAATTTCTTTTGTTTTGTGAAATAGATGATCAATAAAACATTTATTCAAATTATTTGTTGCTTTCCTCTTTTTTTCATTTCAACAAAGTACAAGTGACCCACCACACAGAGGAAAGATAATTTAAAAATATACTATCACATTAAAAAGAAAATTCAAAATAGGAGCAGAGCATGGTAAGGCTGAAGGTAGTTTGGTACCAAACATGAAAGGTGCCGTAGGCCACGTTCACAACTTTCTATTTTATCCTAAAACAAATGGAAAGCCAGTACGGGTTTCATTTGTTTGTTTCCCAAAGATGAGACTGAGATCATCATATCTGCATTTTAAAATTATATCTCTGGCTATTGTGATATAAATGGATGAGAGAAAAGAACAGTGTAGATACAGTGAGATTAATCAGTAAGCCATCAGAATGTCAGAAGTGGCACTGGGGAAAACCAGATATGTAAGAATTACTTCACAAGTAAAGTGCACAGAATTCCAGCAACACATTATATATGACAGAAATGAGAGACAGAAGCCAAAAACCATGTCCAAGTTTCCGGCCTACCCAACTGGTCGCATGGAAGAAGATTTTGTTTTGGAAGGAAGAAAAGATCGTGGGTTTAGGTTTGTATCTGTCGAATTTTAACTGCTTTTTTTTTAAGTTTATTTATTTTGGGGGGGTGCGCATGCAGGGGGGAAGGGCAAAGAGAGAGAAAGAGAATCCCAAGCAGGCTCTGCACTGTGAGTGCAGACGCAGGTACAGGGCTTGAACTCACAAACCATGAGATCATGACGTGAGCTGAAATCAAGAGTCCGACACTTCACCAACTGAGCCCCCCAGATGCCCCTTAATTATTTTTGAGACATCTCAATGGACTTGTCCAGTAAGCACTAGAATACATGAGTCCAGAAAGCCAGTGCAGGATATGATCTGAAGCTCTAAATTTGTCATGTTCAACATAAAAGTTTTTCCATATTTATTCAGGAACTCTAAAACTTGGTTAAAAAAAAATAAATAAAAAAGGGCAGCTAAAGGCAAGAATGAGATCCTAGGGAGAGAATGTAACGTGATGAGAAAGGAGGGCCTAGAACTGCCTCTGAAGTACATCAACATACAAAGATCAGGTATTGACAAGTTTTAGTTTCTAGGACACAGCTTTGCTTAAAAGGACTGTGTTCATTCCAAATCCTTCTCAGTCAGTACTGAATCCCCGCTGATTTCATAAAACGTGAATTCTGGAGGATTTGAGAAAGGTCTAAATTTTCTCCGGCAGAATTCAGCAGCCCAAGAACACAGCAGAGCAAGTAAATATTTCAGCACGTAAGGATAAGACTCGGCCACGAGAACTGAGCGACCACGGGGTGAACAGGCTGGGAAAGGAAGGCAAGGTGGCCCGCGGCTGTCTGGATGCACAGAGAGGCTCTGGGCTACCTGACAAGGCTGAAGAAAAGAAATGAGAGGAATGAGTTGGTGACAAATGTAAAAGGATCAGAAGGTTGGCCCAAGACCTGGGATCCTGAATAGTATTTTAAAAGAAAGTTTTCAGTAAGAAGTAAATTCAGAGTGTCAACGCTCAGTCTTCTAAATTCAGTCTTCACTCATTTCTAATGATTCAATGAAGGCGAAACTGGTATAGCATTCTGGGGGGTTCGAAGACTTGATTGTTGGAATGCCTTTAGACCACAACTTTCAACTGCTTGTTATTTTATTTGGGGTTCAAAAGAAACTTTACAAAAGCACGCAAGACAAAGGCTCATAGGCATCGGAATCCTATGTGGTAGAGGGCACGAATGATACCTAGTTGTGAGAACTGAAAACTTTTGCCTGCATTCTAGGCCAGTCAGAGAAGCAACCAGCGACTGCTGCCTGCACTGGGGCCCTGCGTAGGGAAATGGATGGAAAATTCAAATCTCGTGTCTTTATTTTTAAAGTAATACATTATAATTCATTGCCTAACACAGGATATACTGACTCCGTATTGATAAATAAAGAAATGCCTCAGTGAAAAGTTGTATAAGGAATGGATAGTTATGTGCTCTCGAGCTTCTGCCCCCACAGAGTACACCTCGCACCCATCACAGGGGTCCAAACTCTAATTTTAGTTCTAAAAGCTGGCCATATCAATGTTGGAGAGAATACGGAGCAAGAACGCCCATACGCTACTGGAGGGGGACACAGAAAGGTGCGACCCCTTTGGAAATCAGTGTGGCCAATTCTTATAAAAAGTAAACAGGTACCTAACATATGACCTAGCAGCCCCCCCCCCCCCCCCCCCCGCCGATATTTACCTAAGAGAACTGAAAACCTGTATCCATGAAAGGACTACACCCAAATGTCCAGAGCAACTTTATTCGCAGGGCCAAAAGCCAGAAATAACTCAAATATGCATGAGCAGGGGAATGGACAAACAATGGAATAATAGGACTCGGTGACAGACAGGAAGAAAAGTACCGACTCCTGCACGGGATGAACCTCCCACACGCTGTGCTGAGCAAAAGCAGCGGGACGGAGAGAACACGTAATGTGTGTTTCCACATCTACGAAGCCGAGCCTGCGGTGACCAAAAGCTGACTGGCGGTTTCCTGGGGCTGGAGCTGGGGAGGATACTGATGGTAAGAGAGTCCAAGGGAAACTTCTGGTGGGACGAACGCTCTACAAGTTGATTGGCTGGTGGTTACACAGGAGTTTATATTTTCGAAAGGCACTGATGTGCACGCTTACAGGGCATGCGTTTTCTTTCATGTAAATTATGACTCAATAAAGTGAGCCGAGAAGGATGAGGAAGAGAATTGCACAAAACACACATAATTACTATTGTTTCTGGAAGGACTTGGGTGGAAAAGACTTCTTAATTAAATTTGTTTTTAAGAGCAACCTCCTTCTTACCAACTCCGGGCCAATGCTCAATGTGTTCATATACATTTAACCATATTTAATGATACGCCGGTGTCCCTGTCATATGGAAGCATCATGAAACTGCAAATTAAAAAATGAAATTCTGTGATCTGTGATCTACCAAGTTGCCTTCACTGGTCATCAAGATGTTAAAAATGACCATATTTAAATTGTAATATGAGACTTGAGGGAGTTTAATGAGAAAATTCATTTCCAGATAATTTTCTGTTAAATGTCATGAGATAACATTTGGCATTTCAAGCTATTTTTATGTCAGTTTTTGACACAATTTTCACAATAGACAAAGATGAAAGCCGAGCTTCACAAACTATTTCTGTTTATAAATGGAAGGATACATACCTTCTTCCCTTATGAGATGATATCGTCCTCTGGGGACAACCCTCAATGGACAATCCTACCGACTCCCTCAGAACAGGGAGTCTGCCCAAATTATTTATGCTGTATACCTGAAGCACACACAGGTGGTCAGTGACAATGTGACAAATTAACGAATGACTGAGTCTTTCCCCATAAACCACTCAGGAGCCTATCATTTGTCCTATAAGAACTCATTTGTATTTCTACTATAAAAGACATAATAAACATCTGGAAAATGTGTTATCTGCCTCACTGTGTGCACTGTAGTGTAGGCCATTCAACTAACAATTATTCTGTCCCTACAGTGTGCCATGCTGAATCAGGCAGTGGGTTCCCATATATAATAGGGTGACCAAAAAATAAATAAATAAGCCAAGCGTCCTGAAGGCCAGAATATGGGAACTGGATTCAAAACACAAGCAGGCCAAAATTTGGGAAAACGTCCCAATGTTAGTGATCAAGGCAGAGTTCAAGGTCTGGACCTAGACGAGGAGTATGAATGCAATATATTACAGGTAAGTACCTGAGACCGGTCAGAAAATAGCTGGTGGGCAATCAGAAAACTAAATATCCAAAAAACTTAAGAATCCCATAAAGAAAAGGCAAACTCATAAATTCAGGAAGACATTTTACAATAGACAGAACAGCCCAGAACTTCCCTGAGGGTTCTCCCTCCCAAGTGGCTATGCGTGTGTGATTGCCCAGAGGACAGGGATGTCCCAGAGCACAGAAACCCAAGGCCAGGCCCCGGCCTTCTAGAATCTTAACATTTAAGACTGCTATTGTTTCTGTGTCTCATCACTGTCTACCCAAATGGGTGGAAACCGGCAACACGCACAACCCAGAAGATTGCCTAAGATGATTCATATTTCACTTGAGACTACTAATGTAATTGCTTTCTCCCTAAGAAGGACTCTTTGACCTGTATTTTTTATCTAACACTCATTTTAAGAAAAACAATAGCTTGCGTTTTTAGTATGTTTTTTGAGCGGTCAGACCAAAGGGAAGTGAAGATAACCTGCACACAACAGAGCACCGTCCGCATTTCCGCCTGGGAGGTGATGTTTACGCCCACTCCAAGAGTGGCACATCAACGACCTGGAAGGCAACGCACGCTGACACCGCTGAGAACCGGTCATTCCGCCGACACATCCCGCAGTGACAGGCTTCCAATGTGGCAATGAGATACCGTCTGTTTGCAGATGCAGAATGCCATCACAAATAGAGAATCGTACGTGAGTAGTTTTAAAACCCAGGGGATTAGTCTGTGTGAGCTCAGTGAGCCAGACCTCGTAAACACCCTTGATGGGCTTAATACACATATTGGGGTCCTGGAACACTTTTCCAAACTCTGATGCAGAGACATAAAGCAACCTGGGAGAGAACTGCTGCTCCACCTGGAATCCAGTAACACTTTAGAACTGAGGAAACGGCACCTTATATTCTAATACGGTGGCTAAAAGCAAGATGACCGTGATTTGGTTTAACAAGGCATGACTCATACGAAATAAAACAGAAAACTCGGCAATTATCCTACTGTCTACGAGGAGTCGCTATTTTCTACACTCTGTAACTCTAATAAGTGGGCTTGCTGGATACTATTTCCAAAAATCTGGCACTATCAGTTCAAGACAGTAAACACGATGATAAAGAAAACAATGTAATGAGCTCAAAGAGACAGAGACTTGAAAGTATATTTACGACCGCATTGTCTTACATAAATTTTGGAGTGAGATAGGACAGCTGTGGTAAGTAGGCTGCGACTAACTGCCCTAATAGTAAATGCAAAAACACAAGGTCAATGCCAACAACATTAAGGGCAAATACAAATTAAAAATAGGGGCACCTTGGGGCGCCTGGGTGGCTCAGTTGGTTGAGTGTCTGACTTCGGCTCATGTCATGATCTCATGGCTCATGAGTTCGAGCCCCGCATCCGGCTCTGCTGACAGCCCAGAGCCTGGAGCCTGCTTCGGATTCTGTGTCTCGCTCTCTCTCTGCCCCTAACCCACTTGCATTCTGTCTCTGTCTCTCTCAAAAAATAAATAAACATTAAAAAAATTAAAAAAAAATAAAAATAAAAATAGGGGCACCTGGGTGGCTCCGTTGGTTAAGTGTCCAACTTCGGCTCAGGTCATGATCTCGCGGTTCACGAGTTCAAGCCCTGCCTAGGGCTCTGTGCTGACAGCTCAGAGCCTGGAGCCTGCCTCAGATCCTGTGTCTCCCTCTCTCTCTGCCCCTCCCCCTGCTTGTGCTTGCTCTCTCTCGCTCTCTCCCTCTCTCTCGAAAATAAACGTTAAAAAAAACTTTTAAAAATAAATTAAAAATAAGAGGCTTAATTCTTCCTGTCGAATACAAGAGATTCCCCTCCTCTCCTTTTTCTCATCATTTACTCTAGAAAATGTGTAATTCTAAGCACTTTCTCCTCTTTGAAATGTCTATACCCCCTTTTGAAGATTGAGCCTTCTGTCAGCTTCATGGCTTGAGGAAAGCCTTTTCTCAAGGACCCGTGAACCACCTCTTGGAAATGTAAACTTCATGGGAGCCAGCACCCCATCTCCCAGTTTCCTAGAAGGGTAGGCACCTAAGTCAGAGGGCCAGGTTTCAAAAACTGCCTCCGACCCTAAAAATAGAAGTCTGTTTTTCCTCTGGATAAAGCCAAGTAGCTCACACAGATGGTCACCTCAATTCCCAGATGAATCTAGGATGAACTGTTTGTGACACATGATGCTATCAAGTCCTCTTACTTGAGGAATAGTTATGGTTTATTGTTTCAGAATATGTATGTTATGAGTTCCATCTGCTTGGCTATATAACAGGCTGTGGTTGCCCTCTGCCTTTATACTCTCTTAGTGAATGGCCTGTGATACGCGTCACATTCTGGTTTAAGGCTTCTTCAATAATAAAAGTGTTTTCTTTTTCTACCACCTTTGTCAGGAGAATCTCTAGGTTGGAAGAACACTTTAGTGTTTAATTCTATTTCCCCAACACTTTCCACAGTTACAAAGAGCATGCTTCGTCCCACCAGAATCCTGCCATGGGACACTAAAAGAAAATGTGTGTGATAATTTTAACTTTAACGTTTGTTTATTTTTGAGACAGAGAGAGACAGAGCATGAACAGGGGAGGGGCAGAGAGAGAGGGAGACACAGAATCCGAAACAGGCTCCAGGCTCTGTGCTGTCAGCACAGAGCCTGACGCGGGGCTTGAACTCACGGACCGTGAGATCATGACCTGAGCCGAAGTCGGACGCTTAACCGACCAAGCCACCCAGGCGCCCCGATAATTTTAACTTTAAAGAAAGGACGTTCTGTTTTCTTATACAGCCTCTGATGCTAAGCTCTACCAAGATTCCTAACCCACAGGAAAAATCAGATCAGAAATATTTACTGCTTTCAACTCGCACATTTTGGTGTAATTTTTTATGCACCCAATAAATAACGAATACGGGAACTGATTTTTTTTACTTTAATTTAAATGTAATGTAGCCGTGTGCGGCTGATCGCTATACTATTGAAAACCAGAGGTTTAAAAATTTTGTTTGCTTGCCATTTCATGGCTCTATCCGTGAATTTGGAGTCTCAAGCAAGGCAAGAAAAGTCCAATTTTACGTCCCCATGGGTCCATCATATGTGCCTTAGGAGTCCAATCACCTCCATACTTCTAGCCAAAGAGCCGCTTGATTTCACCCACAAAATTTCATTAAATGGTAAAGAAAATCATACCAATAGAAACTCGGATCTACAGAAAGTACTAAAGATTGACCAAAATGGTAAACTGTGAGTAATTATAAAAGACATTTTTGCTCATTTTCAAAAGATAATTGACGGCTTAAAGCAAAAACAACAGCAATCTATTTCAAGGTTTATAAGAAACAGAAATAAAATCTGTCACTAGAAGAGCAAAACGGAGGAGAGCATAAAATGGAAGCACACTCTTTGAAAGTTCGCACATTAACAATTAAGTGGTGTATTTCCTGAAGATGGTCGGTGAAGGGTTAAATATGCAAAGTGTAGAAGATCTAAACCAACCACTAATAAATCAATATTGGAGATAAATATAATACTAAAGGGGCCCCTGGGTGGTTCAGTCAGTTGTGCACCGACTCTTAGTTTCAGCTCAGCTCATGATCTCAAGGTTGGTGGGTTTGAGCCCCGTGTCAGGCTGTGTGCTAACAGTGTGGAGCCTGCTTGGGATTCTCTCTCTCTCTGCTCCCCCCCCCCCCCCGCCTGTGCATGTGCTCTCTCACTCCCTCTCTCTCAAAATAAATAAGCTCTTAAAAACTGGGGCGCCTGGGTGGCTCAGTCGGTTAAGCGGCTGACTTCCGCTCAGGTCATGATCTCGCGGTCTGTGAGTTCGAGCCCCGTGTCGGGCTCTGTGCCAGTTGACTGCTCAGAGCCCGGAGCCTGTTTCAGATTCTGTGTCTCCCTCTCTCTCTGACCCTACCCCATTCATGCTCTGTCTCTCTCTGTCTCAAAAATAAATAAACGTTAAAAAAAAAATTAAAAAAAAACTAAAATGAAAACTAGCTTATCAGGGCACCTGGGTGGCTCAGTTGGTCAAGCGTCCGGCTTCAGCCCAGGTCACAGTTCATGAGGTCAAGTTCTGTGTTGACAGCTCAGAACCTGGAGCCTGCTTCTGATTCTGTGTCTCCCTCTCTCTCTCTGCCCCTGCCCCACACACGCTCTGTCTCTCTGTCACTCTGTCTCTGTGTGTCTCTCTCTCAAAAATAAAAATAAACATTAAAAAAACATTCTTGAAAAAACTAGCTTATCAAACACTTTAAAAAAATGTAATACTAAAAATTCTCAATCAGAAAGATGTCAAGAAAAAAAGAAAAAGGAAACAACAAATGAAACAAGCAGAAAACATGGCAATATGGAAGATTTAAACCCAAACGCAAGCATAGTTACATCAAACATAATGATCTAAACGTTCTATTTCAAGGACAGAAACTGTCAGACCGCCAGAAAAAGCAACACCCAATGGAACACAGTCCAGCTCCAAGTTTGATATTTGACTGCTGAGGGCATTCAAGTCCCATGGCTCTCTCCCTGGGACCCACATCTGGGCTCGCTCGTAAGAAAGCCCTAGAGCTCCCTCCCTCGGCACCTGCAGGAAGTGCAGGGCACCAAGCAAGCCCTGACAACCAGGTTAAGGAGCTCTTACCCAGGGCCAACTCCTAACCACAGTAAAGCCCTCCTGGCACCGAAACCCGGAACCTCAGTATTCCCTGCATCCGACTCTGTGATGACAGCTCAGAGCCTGGAGCCTGCTTCCCATTCTGTCTCACTCTCTCTCCCTCCCCCACTCATGCTGTCTCTCTGTCTCTCAAAAATGAACGCTTTAAAAAAAAAAATTACAAGGAAAATAAAACAGAGGAACCAGAAACTGACCCACACATACATATGTCACAAAGTTTCCAAGGTAAGTAATTATTGGGGTAAGAAGAGTCTTTTCAACAAATGATGCTGTAACAACCGAAAATTCACATGAAAACCAATGCGCCCTAACCCTTACTTAACAAAAACGTACTCAAGATAAATCATACACCTCAGTGTAAAAGCTATTAGTATAAAAGTTCTAGGGAAAAAAATAAATAAAACACAGAAGATGGTCTTAGCAAATTTGAGATAGGCAAAGATTTCTTCTTTTTTTTTTTAACCTAATTCTTGCTCAACATGTTTATTTTTTTCTTCTTTTTTTTCTTCAATTTATGAAATATATTGTCAAATTGGTTTCCCTACAACACCCAGTGCTCATCCCAAAAGGTGCCCTCCTCAATACCCATCACCCACCCTCCCCTCCCTCCCACCCCCATCAACCCTCAGTTTGTTCTCAGTTTTTAAGAGTCTCTTATGCTTTGGCTCTCTCCCACTCTAACCTCTTTTTTTGGCAAAGATTTCTTAAATAAGACCAAAACGAGAAAGAAAATCCAGAACTCATAGAAGAAAAAAAGCGACGAATTGGACTTCATCAAAATGTAAACCATCCCACTGCGGGGGCGCCCCCTCTCTGGCGCCCAGCAGGAACCCCGGGCATGGGGCGCGGGGTCCCCCAGGCACTGGCGTCCTGCCACGGCGGGCCAGGAGGCCGGGCGGGGGTCTCCGGGGCCCGGATCCCGGGTGTCCTTAGCGTCCTGCATCACCTTCCCCACCACCCGGCGCGTGAAGAGGCAGCCGCAGCTACACGAGGGCCCGCAGTGGCCTACCTGGGCTTTGGGGACTGCGTGCGGCGACGGTCTCGCCCCAGGCCTCCATCCGGCGGGCTAGGACCCTCTGTCCCTTAGCAACCACACAGCACGCGCCGCCTGCTGTGTGGCTGAGGCCCAAGTGGTCCGGCGCCTCCCGGAGGCGTTCACCGTGAAGTTCACCCACGACCAGAGGTGCCCCAACCCCGACTCCAGAGGATGCTCCCACGGGGGTCACGGAGACCGTGCGCAAACAAGGGCTGAAGGGGACGAGCCAGGGCCTCACCGGGCCACCCGCCTCTCGGTCAAGACCCACCCCCGCGCAGCTGCTGTGGAAAGGTCAACTTAAGGAGGCCCGGAACCCGGGGTCACCGGGCGCTCCCAGCTCTCGCGTGAACACGTCCCTGCGTCATCGAGACCCGGATGCGGGACGTGGGGACGCGCAGCTTCAACCGCGTGCGAGCGCGCCTGCAGACTGTGAGCGGTGAGCGGCTCAAGGCGCTCTGCCGGGGCTCTGACCCCCGCCTGGGCAGGGCCAGCCTGGACGTGGCCATCCTGTTGGTCGTCTGTGATGAGGTGGAAGCAGCTTAGGTAAGTGTGCAAGACGGACTGAGCCCCAGAGGGGCTGCGCGGGGTGCTAACCCCCAGGCACCTCCAGCCCAGCCCCTGCCGCCCTCTTACCATGATTGCTGTGCAGTCGAGCCCAAAAGCCCCCTTACCCTGTCCTTTGCACTCCATGGCCTAGGTCAGCCCTCTGTGGCCATCGAGTCTACATGTCATGTTGTGCCATGTGTCCCTTGTGGTCTGGTATGACACCGCCATTTTATCCACGTGTTTGGCCATGGCTGGGTGCCCCTCTGGCCTGTGAATCTTTGCCCACTTGTCCGTGTGCTTACTCTTGAGCTGTGTGCCTCTGTGTCACGTTCCGTGTCACATGACCCTGTGCCCCGCTTCCTGGGGTGCCTGTGTGGCTTGGGTCCATAGCCCTGGAGCCCCAGCCCAGCCCCAGCCAGTGCCTTCCGCTCTGGCAGCAGGGGCATCTGCGCCGTCCTCCCACAGCCACCTCTGGGGCCCCAGCCTGGCCTCACCACATTCCAGGGGCTTAGCGCCATGCCCTGCCACCCTCGTCCTGCCACGGGCTTTAACTGACCCTCAGGCCCTCCCTCTTCTGGCACAGGGTGGGTACCCACCACTCTCCCCAAGGCAGAATAAACTGGATCCTGGGCAGACGGCGGGGGGTGGGCGGAATGAAAGAAGAGAGTTAGAAAAGCAATCCATATATTTGACGTGGAATTTGTATTCAGAATATATTAAGAGCAATTACAAATCGACAACGGCAAGACAATGTAATAGAAACAGGCAAACGCTTTGGACAGACACTTTACCGAAGAAGAGAACCACAGTGAGAGAACACCTGCACACCCATTAGAATGTGTGCGATGGAGAAGACCGGCCACACCAACCACGGGTGAGAATGCAGAGCGACTGGGCTGCTCATACGCTCCTGGTAGGAGTGGAACATGGAGAACATTTCTTAGAAATTTAAATGTATCATATGATACAGCAATTTCACTCCTAGATGTCTAAATGAAAACATACGTCTGCATAAAGACTCATGCGCACAAATGTGCATAGTAGTGTTATGCATGGTGGCCAAATGCCAGAAGCAACACAAAAGCCCATCAGTGGGTAAGTGGGTAAACAAGATGTGGTTTCTCCAGACAACAGAATAGTGTTTGTCAGTAAAGAGTAACAAACTACCGACACCTCAGCAACGTTGATGAATCTCAAACACACAACGCTGAGCAAAAAGAAGGGGGCACAAAAGAGGATATCCTATCTGAATCCACTCGAATGAAACCCTAGAAATGACAAATCTACCCTGACGTGATTGAAGGCAGATCAGCAGTTGCTGGGCTGGCTGTTGACCGGGAAGCAAAAGAAGAGAAACTTGCAGGGATAATGGAAATATTCTGCATCTTGGTTGTGGTGTTTTCATGGATACATACATTTACAAAGATTCACCTTCTACATTTCAAGTAGGTGAATTATTTTATGTAAATTGCATCTCTGTCAAGCCAATTAACTGTTAATTTTTTTAAGTCTCTTCTGAACCTTCCTATGGAAAAATCCCAAATAACATAAGTAGATACTCTCCCCCCCAGAAGATAGAGCTTAATCCCTCCACCGCCAGTAGGATAAATGGAACTTAGTGACTTGCTTTCAAAGAGTATAGAGTACGAAAGGGGGAAAATAGCAACTTTATAGTGTAGAAACCTGACAGGCTCTACCTGAAGGAGGAGATCAAGGTTAACATCCCCAGTGATGTCACGTACATGTCAGGTTCTTCCTCATATGATGTAATGAGAAGGCACTTCACCTCTGTGATATTCTTTCAGAAATCCCAGAACCCCAGTCTAACCATGAGGAAACAAGTCAGGCAAGCCCCAAATACAAAATACCAAACCAGTGCCCCTCAAAACTGCCGAGGTCATGAAAAACAAGAAAAGGTTGGTAAATTGTCACAGATCAGAGGAGACTGTGGAGATATGACAACGAGACGTGTTGTTATTTTCTGTACTAGATTCTAGAACACCTAATGGACGTTAATGAAAAAATTAATGGTAACATCCAGGTAAAGCCTGGAGTTTACCCAATAGTAATTATGTTAATTTTCTATTACTTCATAATCAAGTACCAAAAATATTCCCACACAGCTCTATGGATCAGAAGTCCTGGCACAATGGGACCAAATCCCATTTAGGGACTACCCCCAGGGACTTACAAAGCTGGAATCAGAGTATCAGCCAGGCTGTGCTCCTTTCTAGAGGCTCTGAGGAAGAATACACTTCAGCTGGGTCGTTGGTCAAATTTATCTGTTGCACTTACAAGACTGAGTTTCCCACTTACTTACCGTCTGTGAGTTAAGGGTCACCGTAAACATCTGAAGACTCTCAGGGCCTCGCCACATAGCATCCTCCATGTTCAAAGTTAGCAAGAGAATTTTGCTTCTATCAAATCCCTCGGGCTTTGCCTCTGACATCCCTGTCTCTGAGCTCTAGACCAAGATGCTACAGGTTCATGGGATTAGACCAGGCCCACCCTGGTAATTTCCCTTCCCTAAAGTGAACTGATTTGGATTCTCAGTTGCTTCTGCAAATTCCCTTCACAGCAACACCTACATTAGTATTGGATTGACTAGGACACCAGGTGGAATCGTAGAATGCTGCCTGCCACAGTGACCGATGTACCAACATTGATTTCTTCGATTTGACAAACATGCCCTAGTGCTGTGAGATGATAACATTAGGGCAAGGAGTTTATGGAAACTCACCGTACCATCTTTGCAACTTTTTAAATCTAAAACTATTCCAAATAAAAGGTTTGTGTAGAAAACAGTGTCTTCAAAAATCCGAAGTAAATGGAATGTGCCATCTTGTGCCTCCTGGGACACAAACTGATAGAATCACTGTATTTGATGACTGTGAACAGTAGCAGCATAGAGGATTGAGGAGCAATGAGGAACAATAACAAGGAAGCAGGAGGAGGAGGGAGAGAAGAGGAAAAGGAAGAGAAAGAGAAACAGGAGGAGGGGGAAGCAGCAGCTTACATTTATTGACCATTTAAGTGCCAGGCATTTTCTTAAGTACTGTGTAGAAATAGTCTTATTTAACCTCTGCGATGACCAGACAGGGCATTATCTTATTGAGTTATCTCCTGATGTTACAGTTGAGGAAATTGCAATAGAAAAGGTTACATGGCTTCCTGGAAGTCGCACAGTCAGTCAGTGCTGGAGGCGGGAATCAAATTTGGGTAATCGGACTCCTGAGTCTTCATTCAGAAGCATCTTCCCATTTGATTCCCCATAGTTCACACATCCACAACATCAACCCACTCCTTCACCCATTCTGCTCTTCCCTGAAAAGCAGGTCGCTTCCAAAGAATGTAACATACGCAGTAGTTTACATTTGACTCAAATACTAGTAGTGCGAATGCAGTCCACCACCATGAAAGCCCAAATGACAGTGTCCTGAAATGCCTTGCATAAGAGAATATTTGAAACCCCAGTCATCTCACGTGTCTTTTTCCCTGTGCATAGAGCTCCGAGCTCATTCTGATGAGCTTGTGTTTATTTGTAAACACATTCTTTCTTTTTTAATGTTTATTTATTTTTGAAAGAGTGAGACAGAGAGAGCATGAGCAGGGGAGGGACAGAGAGAGGGAGACACAGAATCCAAAGCAGGCTCCAGGCTTGAGCTGTCAGCACAGAAACCCAACGCAGGGCTTGAACCCAGAACTGAGAGATCTTGACCTGAGCTGAAGTCGGCACTTAGCCAACTGAGCCACCCAGGCGCCCTGTAAACACGTTCCTATGCATAGAGTTTGATCTACTGCGATTATATTTCCAATGAGATCTTAGCCAACCTATCTATTTTCGAGCAGATGTGAATTATCCAATTCATTCTGAGAACAAGAAGCAAAAGATTGACTTGCAAAACAATTAAGTGGAATCTTTTTTAAGATTAAACTCTGAGAGTTTTCTCTTCTTGAGAAATTTCTCTTCTCTTACAGCATATCGGCTGTGCCATTGGCACTCCCAATATCTGCAGCAGATGAAAATATTTTTAATCAATCCCTCAAAACAACTAGGAGTTCAGGCATCCCCAAAAACGTGGGTCCCAACTTCCCTGCTATCTTTCAAGCTTTTGTCTAAGGGGGCTATATATTCTTCAGGATTCTTCAGGCACCGAGTAACAAAACTCAGGGGTTTTTTTGTTTTGTTTTGCTTTTTTGGTAGAGTGGTGAAAACAGTATATCAAGTTCTCTCTCCATAGATACATGACAGGTAGGTAGTGGGTAAGGTAAGTGGGTAGGTAAATAGGTAGGTAGGCAGGTAGATACATGATAGATGTCTCCTTTTTTCAGATCACTTGTTTTCAGTATTGATCTCATCTTCTACTATATAAAGGAAAGCTTCCTATGTCTCAAGAAGACTAGTGTTTGACTTCAGCTACTACCTAGATTATCTTCCAGCTAGTAACCCTCAAGAGAGCTTCTCTCCTCCCATCTTTATGTGAAGTCCCAGACCACATTCCCACCCTTTACACAGATTACTGTGGCTGGAAGATAAGTTAACAATGATTGGCTAAGCCCAGAACATGTCACCTTTCAAGGGCCTTTAGTACTGTGGTTACTTCGTACTAATGGTTAGCAACCTCACCCAGATTGGCACCAGAAAGGACTTCACCAACAGCTCCTCTGCTGTTTGCCAAATAGGATGTTGCTCAACTGGGTCACTTGGCTTTTTGTCCCAAGGCCATCCACTTATAGACCTGCCCAGCTCCATTGAGGACATTTGTGAAACCAAAAAAAGAGATCCTGGACGCTTGGTCAAGGATATGTGGAGTGAGGAGGCTCTATCACTGAGGCTGGTAGACAAGCACCAGTTAAGATCCTGAACTGCCATTGTAGTTGGTGACACCTCTGTCATATCTGTCTTCTTATCAGAACATCCCGACCTGCATTTTGAGCCACTGTACTTTCTAAAGCCTTATTACTCATAACTCAGATGAATCACCTCCTCCCTTGCTTCCTTGCCTTTTTAAATAAACTTCAGTTTAGGGGCGCCTGGGTGGCTCAGTCGGTTAAGTGTCTGACTTCGACTCAGGTCATAATCTCATGGTTCGTGGGTTCAAGCCCCACATCAGGCTCTGTGCTGACAGTGCAGAGCCTGGAGCCTGCTTCGGATTATGTCTCCCTCTCTTTCTCTCTGCCCCTCACCCGCTCGCTCTCTCTCTCTCTCTCTCTCTCGCTTGCTCAAAAATAAATAAACATTAAAAAAGAAAAAAAATCACTCAACAAAATACCCATTAACACTCCTTTTAAATTCCTTTTTAAATTCCTTTAAACATCTTATTTCATGCTTCTTTTATTCTTATCTTATGTGTAATAAATGTGTACATATTTAAGGTATACAACCTAATGATTTGATATCCAAATTAAAATGATCCCATTCACCATAGCATCAAAAATTGTCAAAATAAATTCAATGAAAAAAGGATTTGTACACTTAAATCTATAAAATATTGCTGAAAGAAATGAAATTACTAAGTAAACGGAGAGACATTTGATATTCATGGATTAGAAAATTCAGTATTGAACAAATTGGTCCATAGATTTAATGCCATTCCTATCCAAATTCCAGTAGGCTTTTTAAATAAATTGACAAACTGATTCTCAATTTTACATGAAAATGCACAAGACCTAGTCTAACCAAAAAGGATTCTGAAAAAGAACAAAGTAATCACACTCACTGATTTCAAAATTTACTACAAAGTTATAGTAATCAAGACAATGCAGTATGGTCATATCAGTAAGCATATAAATCAACAGAACAAAATTGAGACACCAGAAATAAAACCTTATATTTACGGCTAATTGATTTCAATAAAGGTACCCAGACAATTCAGTGAAGAAAGAATTGTCTTTTTGATAAATGATGCTGTGGATAATGATACATCTGTATACAAAAAAAATCATAACCTAGACCTTACCCCACGACACAGACACACACACACACGCAGAAACGGACCATGGATTTAAATGGAAGAGTTAAAACTGTAAAACTTCTGGAAGAAAACAGGAGAAAATCTTTGTAAACTTGGATTAGGGAAAGAGTTTCCTAGATACACCAAAAACATTATCCTTCAAAGATAATATTGCTACATTAGACTCTGCACTTCAAAAGACGCCATAAAACTGTCAGATACTGCTTCACAATCACCAGGACAGCTATTGGCGAAGAGGAGTAGAAATGGTACCCTCCTACATTGCTATGAGATTGTAAAATGGTTGCAGCCCCTCTGGAAAACAATTTGGCAGGTCCTCAAAATGACAAACACAAAGGCACTAATCCCATTTCTAGGTATGTACCCAAGAGAAATGGAAATATGTGTCCACACAAAACTTGTATACAAAATGTTCATAGCTGAGCTATTCACAATAGCCAAAAGGCAGAAACAATATAAATGTTCATCAGTTGATGAATGGATAAACAAAATCTGAAATATCCACGTAACAGAATATTACTCAGCCATAAAAAGAATGAAGTATTGATTTATGCTGTGACTTGGAGGAACCTTGAAAATCTTATGCTAAGAAGTCAGATGCAAAAAAAAACCCTACATATTTAACAACTTCATTTATATGAAATATCAAAGAAAATTTTACAAATACAGAAAACAAATCAATAGTTGCCTGGGATTGGGGATGGAAACAAGCATCAGGGAAACATTGTAGGATGATGGATATGTTCCAAAACTGGATTGTGGTAACAGATGCACAACTATAGAAATCTACCAAAAATCATTGAACCATAAATTTCCAAAGCGTGGATTTTATCGTAGGTAAATTACAGTTCAATAGAGCTGTTAAAAATAATTGATAGGCTACAATATTTATCTTCTCAAAATCGCCTTTATTTCACAATATCAAAAGGCTTACACAACTGACAACAGATAATATGCTCCGTTTGAAGAGAAGATGAAAATATGGGAATCCTTTGTCTGATACATTGTTTTATTTTTTCCTGGCTTTAAGCCTGAATTTATGTTTTGCTGACGTGCTTCTAAATCCTCTTTCTTCTATGCACTTTGCTGCACTTGCCGAGAAAGAAAAAAGTAACACATGAATCGAGTAAATTACTGTTTTATTTAGGCGCGCCTGAGTGGCTCAGTTGAGCTTCCGACTGGCTCAGGTCATGATCTCGCGGTCCATGAGTTCCACCCCGCTTGGGGCTTGGTGCTAACAGCTCGGAGCCTGGAGTCTGTTTCAGATTCTGTGTCTCCCTCCCTCTCTGACCCTACCCCATTCATTCTCTCTCTCTCAAAAATAAACAAACGTTAAAAAAAAAAAAAAAAAACCTCCCCCATTCATGCTCTCTCTGTCTCAAAAATAAATAAACGTTAAAAAAAAATTTTTAAATTACTGTTTTATTTGTGTATTACATCAAACTATTGGAACTAGAGGGACTCCAAGAATCACTAGTCTGTGTCTTTTCTGAAGAGTCTGTTTCTCGCCATTAGTACACAAAACCACAAGAGGTTGATTTACTTCCAGAAGAAATCAACAGATTATTACCGAGCCTCGATTTAACTTGGTTTTTACTGAGCACAAACAAAAGGACATTTCAGCTTTAAGGAGAATTATAAGTACACGCACCCTGTTACAGTCACCGGGTCATTGATTTTGATGGTAAGATTGGAATGCAAGCAAGTAAGACAATTTTTCTTAAAGAACGGGCTACGTCCGTAGTCTTAACTGATACTCTAACACTGGTTTTCCGCCAAGGCCATGACTGTCCTAAGGAGAAGAGAATCTACCGAAGAAGAGGATGCTGTTGGACTCATTGTGCCTGACGAAGAACAGGAAAGGGTGATTGCAATGAAAATGTTCATAACCCGGCGCCAGTGTGAGAGCAAAGCCCACACCGGTGCCTGCTGCGGCCTCAGTCCCTTCCTCGGTGACTGCCACAAAGGCCCTGTGCAGGAACTTCTTCACCTGCAGCCCGGAGTGTGAGGACAGCCCCGGAGAGTCCGTTCTGTACTCGCTGAAAGCGTCTGCCGGCCCCATGGCTGCCAAGACGGCCTCCAGGGCCTCCAGATCGTACCCATCTTCCACTTCAAACCGCGGTAAGTGCAAGGTCACGTTCCTTTCTTCCATATGCCCCGGGTTAGTCCACTCTACTAAATTTTCTGGAGTTATTTGATCTATAATCTATGCAGGAAAAGTGGTATGATTATCAACACAAAGTTAGAACACTGTAACACTGATTTGAAGCTGTTAGAAATGATTAATTTTAATAATGCACAAAAGAAATGTTATTCCACTAGACCGTTGTCTTTATAGCAGGCACTTGTCTTATACTTCTTTATTCATCTTTATGTATGTGAAAACTCAGTAATAGTAAATGAATTTTTAAGGATGAGAAATAAGGTATTTCTTATTCTATCAATCCACATATTATTTCATTTTTTACTATTCCCCTGTACTCTTTTATGCATACATAATGTATAATTTATATAGAATAAATCATATATTTATATGAATTATCTGTAATAAATATGTAATAATATACCTTACATAATATATATGTCTACTTAACATGATATATATATTTACATAGTTGCAATTACAGTGAATGTCCATGTTACTTGTTTTAATGTAAACTTTTTCAGAGGTCTGTATCTCTCCTAAATATCTTCAGACTGATAGATAATACTTCCATTGAGCTGATAAATTTTGCCAAACATTCATCCACTCATTTTACGATCATCTAGTAAGTATGCAGCATGATAGATGCTGATAGATATTGTGGATCTGAAAATAGCGATGATGATGATGATGATGATGATGGTGATGATGAATTTTGAACTAGGTATCTTAGTATATTTAATGCAGAAATTACTGATTTGACTCAGAAAAGCAATTTTGTTTCTTCTGAACTGGAATTTTGGAGTCAGAGTATGAATACTCTTAAAGCTTTCATACATATTGGCATTCTGCTATCCCAAATTTTTCCAACATGCAAAGCAACTAGAGATGTTTCACAGCCAGAGAACAGCATCTAGTATCATCATAATGTAGCATCCATCATTTATCAAGTTCTTTGCATGTACTGGACCTCTTTTTGGAGCTATCTTAGACTAGGTTTAAATGAAGGGGGACTAAATCAAAGGGTTCAAGATTAAAGATCTTATGGATTTGGAGCGATTATTATGTGTCAATGGAGGTTCATCTTTGGATTAAAAAAATTACCACTCTGGTAAGTGATGTTGATTATGGAGGAGACTGTGTATGTGGGGGCAGGGAGGAAATGGGAAATCTCTGTACCTTCCTCTTAATTTTGCTGTGAACCAAAACTGCTCCAAAAAAAAAATAAAATAAAATCTTTAAAAAGAAATTAGGGGTGTCTGGGTGGCTCAGTCAGTGAAGCGATCGACTCTATTTTGGTTCAGGTCATGATCTCACTGTTCATGAGTCTGAGAGCCCCACATCGGGCTCTGTGCTAACAGCAGAGCCTGTTGGGATTCTCTCTCTCTCCCTCTCTCTCTGTTCCTCCCCCACTTGTGCCCTCTCTCTCAAAATAAATCAAGACACTTAAAATTTTTTTAAAACAAATAAAAAGAAATTAAAGTTCCAAGAAAGAAATTCAGGAAGTCTAATAGCCTACTGAACAGGATGCAAAATTTGCTATATGTGCAAATGCCGTTCTTTTCTGGGGAAAAGGTGCACAGAGATCAACCATTTCTCAGAATAGTCGCTGATCTTTGGAACTCCTATATGACCTTAAATGTTCCTGTTTGCTCATCCCCAACTATTTCTGTATTGGTTGTTTTCAGGAAACCCGATACTGCTTAATGCCCCTTTTTAGACATCCGTCTGTAGCTGCTGCACAGAGTAAGGAACAGTGTCTGCTCGACACCAGCTCCAGATCAGTAGTCCTGTTTCCAAGCTTACCCAGAAACAAGCTTTGGGACACAAAGCCTCAGGAGATGAAAGCAAGACTGGGGAGATGCAAGGTGTTACCTTCTCCAGGCCATCTGTGTCATTGGGCAGCAACACACACAGGCTTAGGTCATTGTTTCTATATGGAATTCCCAGAATCTTGGCTTGTAAGTCCTCCAGGAAAGTGAAGCTGTAGGTATGGGTCTGTGTCATCATCGGCACACATTTGCTCGCACTCTGCAACAAAGCAATAGAGCGTGCAGTGTCAGAGGAGGCGGAAGACAGCCAGGTTCGCCCACCAAAGTGATTGGCTCCCCCAAAAATAGTGCTAAAGATCAGGGCCTCCAGTCAGTATTTGCTGTCTACCATGTTCGTTTGCTCAAGTAGGGCTTTAGGTTGTACGTTCCACGTGTCAACACATCACATACATAAATTAGGGGCCATACCTTATTCAGCCAAAACTCTTCCTCTTTGGTATTTTCTTTCTTAAACTCCCTGTCCCATTGCCCTTTAAAATAAACTGTGTTCACCAGCGCCAGCTTGGTGAAGCTGTCTAGAGAACCATCTGGAAACAGGTCCTTGATTTTTTCTGCAAATGAACAACAACAACAACAAAGTTGGCCCATCTTCAAAATCACAAGTGCTAGGCAAGGCAGATATGATGAAGGTGGACTTGACTCGTCACTAAAAACTCAGCCAGGCCAGCACCTGAGGGCCTTGCCGACAAAGGGTTTGCTGGCAGGGTTGTAGGGAGGCCCTCGCTTTGCCCACAGCCCGTGTGTCCCATTGGATAAATTGAAGTACGATGGTTAAGCGTTCGGGTTCTGGGACCAGACTGCCTCTGTTAGCATCCAGTTTTGCTTCTTACCAGTTGAGGAATCTTGGGCAAGTTATTTAAGCTTGCTGTGCCTCAGTTTCCACATCTGCAAAACAGGAATAAAACCTGCCTCATGGAGTGGTTATGAGGAGTAGATGACTTAATATGTGTAGAGCACTTGGAGCGCTCTCCAGCTCATAAGAAGCACGCAGTAAGTGTAAGCTCTTATTTTTACCCATTTGATATAGTTACCACCCAAAATTTAGGGATTTATTATATTATTGGAAAAGAAACTGATGTTTTTGTCTCTGGGTTTAGCCCCTCCCACACTAAATTCTGAAGAATATTGCCATCAGTCAACCCTTTGATAGACCCTCCTTTTTTCCTGCTCTTCAAATTTTATTTTATTTTTTGGTCTAAGTATAAAGATGGAAAAATTGTATTGTGAAATAATAATGTCTTCCTGATAACTGGAATTTTAAAAAATGTATTCTGAAATTCTAACACTAAAGTATCAGCTATTGCCCCCCCACCCCCAAGTGTATTTCCATATTAAATAGTTCTCTCTGGTATTTCTTGTGTGTTTGGCTCATACTAGGGGATAAGGAGAGAGCATGAAGTGAGGCTTTGTCAAGTTCTGTGCTGAGGATGGGGCTGAAAGTTGTTACCGTCCCAGCATGATGCTCTAGTGGAGATGAAGGCCAGGAAGCCCCAGCTGGAGGCCATAAAGATCTTGGTGGGAGGAGAGCTAAATGTCTCTCACTTGACAAGAGAAAGGAGACACTCTATGACATTTCCTCTTACAGACCCAGACTAAGAAAGAAAGGCTCTCATATAAAGGAAAAGATGTGAACCCAACACAGACACGGGTCCAGTTTCAGGAGTCCCGAAGATACTGTGAGGCACAGCCATGTTCAAATCATTCTTCGTTATGGAGCTGGCTTCCTTTGGTCCCTCCCTGGGGCCCCCTTGGCTCTCTCCCATTTGCTGAGACTATTCCACTCTCTGTAGTGTCTTCTCCCACTCCTCATGCCTAGCCCTGCCCTTCTAACCCTAACAAACTTATCTCAAGTCTGAACCCCCCAAAGGCTTGTGCACCCTGGCACCCTATGAGTGTCCAGCTCAGAGCAGGTGCTCAAGAAGCATTTTATGATGAATGACCCATCCATACTGTACCCTTTGTTTGGCTTTCGACCCAGGAATTAATCTTCTTTCGACTTTCGTCTGCTGCATTTACAAAGTCAACAGGTTCCAGAGAAGCGTGGTAATATTTTTCCACATAATCTAAGTATTTCTTTAGGAGGAACAGGGAAAGAATAGAAGGAGGTTGAAAATTTAATTTATTTTGAAAAACGGAAATTCAGTTTATCCATTTCCAACATCTCTAAAAAATGTGTCTGTACATTAAAGATGGCTGACATTGTTATCAGGGTGTCTTAGGACCTGGGAAAATCACTTCTGAGTACTTCCAGGCACGTTTTTGGCAGGTACAATAGGGTTAAGGCAAAAAGCAGATTTAGACTGCCAGAATTAAAAAGAAGCTCCCAAAGGGCCTGAATGTCTGGAGAACAGGCAGGGGGACACCCAGTGATGTGGACTGAGCCAGGCAGTCAGCTCAGGCAGTATGCCTCCAGGACCCACAGTCCTAAATGGGCCATCGGCCATTCATGAATACCACTCACAGATGTGGTGGATACAGCTAAACTTACTTGAAGGAAGAGGTATGTCTTTTCTCCAAAGAGCCTGTTGGCTATTCTTAGTTCATAACCATTAGTGGATTTGCCTATCTCACTCAAAAACTCTTGGAATTGGTGATGTATCTCTTCTGTCTTCTCAATCTTCAAAATCAAAACAATATATATGTTATATATATGATATGCTGTATTTTTATAATAAAGTAAGCTCAATAAAAGACAATGTTATTAAGAAAGTCATAAGGAAGAGAAAATACATTTACAGTACTGTATTTATCAAAAAAAAGATCTGCATCTAAGTGGACCTGTGCCATTCAACCCCATGTTGTTCAAGGGTCAACTATCCCTGAATATCAATGACTGGTGACTTCAAGGCCAGTGGGGTTTCAGGTCCCACTCTCTCTGTACAACTGTATGAAATGGGCCAATATACACTGCCAAGTGGTACAGATATTGGTATGATCCCCTTGGCAAACAGTTTGGTGATATTTAATAAAGTTGAACATACATACACCCTACCTTCCAGATACGTACTATAGACCAGTGTTGCCCCATAGAAATATAATGCAAGCCACAAATGTGAGCCACATATATAATCTTTTTTTAAAAGTTTTTATTATTTTAGAGAGGGAGAGAGCGTGAGTGGGGGAGAGGGGCAGAGGAGAGAGAGAGAATCTTAAGTAGGCTCCACACTCAGCATGGGGCCTGATGTGGAGCTTGATCCCACAACCTCAGGATCATTTCTTGAGTCAGATGCTTTACCAACTGAACCACCCAGGCGCCCCAGCCACATATATAATTTTAAATTTTCTAGTGACTACATTCTTAAAAGTAAAAAGCAGATAAAATCAAACGTAGTATTATATTTTATCAAACCAAATATATCTAGAACATCATTTTGACATAACTATAATACATAATTATATATATATAAATATACAAGTATATATTATTTCAACAAAAATAATATATAAAAATTAACAAGATGTTTTTTATCTGTGACATGATAAAAAAATGTATACTTGGTCTGTTTCTCCGGTGTCTAACACAGAGCTCCTAAACCTTGTAATTTGCTGACTACAAATTCCTGGGTGCTAGGAGGCATCTTTTCTTTCGATATTTTCTCTTTGATCCCAGTTCCTGACACAGAACTCCTAAATTCCTTGGAATTTCCTGGGTGATAGGGGCATCTGTTGTTCTAACAACTTCAGGATGGGGGCTGGTCATTGGAAAAGACCAAACCATAATTAGAAGCTTGGAATTTTCAGTCCCATCTCCCATCCTCCAGGGAAAGGAGAGGGGCTGGAGGTAGAGCTAATCACTGAAAGTGCCTCTATGATAAAGCTTTCATAAAAATCCCTAAACTACAGCATTTAAAGACCTTCTGGGTTGGTGAACACATCCATGTTCTAGGAGGGTGGTGCACCCCAAACTCTTGGGAAAATCTGAGACTTCACCCTATATACCTCTTCATCTGGCTATTTGTTTGTATTCTTTACAAGAAACCAGTGTTTCCCTAAGTTCTGTGAGCCATTATAGAAAATTATCAAATTTGAGTAGGGGGTAATGGAGTCCTCTGATTTGTAGCCAAGTTGGGCAGAAGTGTGAATAATCTGGGAACCTACTTCCTTGCAATTAGCATCTGAAATAGGGCAAGTCTTGTGGAATGGAGCTCTTTAACGTGTGGGGTCTGCACTGACTTCATGCAGTTAGTGTCAAAATTGTTTAATACAAGGAAACTCACACATTCGGTGTTAGAAGTGTTGTGAGTAGTAAAACAGTTTTCCTTCAACATTATTTGCTCATACTAAGATCTTGAAATGTGATGTATATTTGACACTTACAGCACCTTTCAGTTTGAACTAGGTATATTTCAAATACTCTATAGCCAATTCAGTGGCTACCATATTTGAAAGCTGAGGACTAGAGAGACTCTCATCCAGGGAAACTACAAGGCTTGTATAAGAAGGGTCATCTGTTTTTAATAAGAAGGAAGAAAGGAAGCAAGGAAGAAAGAAATCACCTATGAACAGGATCAGTGGGTTAATAGCCATGAAAATGAATCATCAATGGCTACAAGTATCCACCTAACATAAATGAATCTTATAAATACAATCCTGAGCCCAAAATAATGAGGTTTCAAAGAATAATAAAATTTAAAAAAAAATACATGCAATGAAATAATACAGAAACAACAAACACCAAGTTCAGGATAGTGGAACTTCTTCTTTCAGGAAAGGCTGGGAATGTGTTCAAGGAAAGTACTTGGGGGCATTAGCTAATTTGTCAATAGTTTATTTCTTTTTTATTATTATTTTTTAACATTCATTTTTGAAAGACAGAGACAGTGTGAATGGGGAAGGGGCAGAAAGAGAGGGAGACACAGAATTCAGAGCAGGCTCCAGGCTCCAAGCTGTCAGCACAGAGCCCGACACGGGGCTCAAACTCACAGACTGCAAGATCATGACCTAAGCCGAAGTCAGCCGCCCAACCGACTGAGCCACCCAGGTGCCCCCTCAATAGTTTATTTCTTACACTAGAAGGGAGAGTTAAAAGGTATTCAGAATTGCATTATTCAGAATTGCAGAAGTGTATAAGAATTCCTAATACCTTTTGTACATGATATCTTAAAATTTTATCTTCAATTTTTAAAAGCAAGGTTCAGAATACTCTAAGTTTATGTGATAATGAAATGTGCATCTGGCATGTCTTTGAGCAAATCACTGTACTCCTCTGCTTTCTCATCTATTGAAAGAGGAGATTAGAGCATGTGGCCTCCAAGACATGCCTCAGTCCTAATGTCCTTTCAGTCAGTAATTCTATTCTCCTTCATGCTTCTGTGGGTCCCAGAAAAGTCCTGAGGGGTGGACAGAGTTGCTATGCAGACTTGTACAGGTTGTGCCCTGCACAAAGCTGAAATTCAACCGTCACCCCCCAAGGGGGCAATCCTTTTTCTAATTCCTGCAAAGATTCTGTCCAGGCTACCATGCTTGGGAGGGAGAGTGCTCTGAAAACAACTGTGCTCCGTGGTCAAGTGGACAGTGGAGCAGCTATGTGACCCAGTTCTGTTACACAAACTTTGTAAGGAAGCCTGACTCTCCACATATGCCCCAGAGCCAACCAGACAACCTGGCTGTGTGGGACTGTGAAATGAACAGCTCGGATTGCTGGGTGATTGGAGCCACGATTTTATGGGCATCTGGTGCCGAGCCATGACTACTGTCAGGGTAGATGTGCCTTCCCCCACCCCGAGAGCTCTAACCGTCCCCAGATGCCAGCCCTGACCTCTGGACTGTCCCATGTTCGAGCAGATTGTCCTTTGAGGAGCAATACTACAACCCTAGAGCCAGAAGTGACCCTAAGAAGTCATTGGTCCTGTGCTAATACATCGTTAATGTAAAATATCAGCAAGGGAGCTTAAAATAAAAATAGAATGTAGTGATAGTATCGCCTACTACCGCCATTATTACTGGGTGAGTCAGCAGTATGTTCCAGACCTCCACTGGGTACTTCATAGAGGCTCAAAGAAAATGAATAGCTTACCCAAAGTAGCATGGCTGGTTAAGTGACTGGCTGAGGCTTTGAACTCAAATCTGTTTAACTCCTAAACCCATTCACTCTGCCATAGGGACTTTTCAGTCCATGCATATTTACATCGGAGTGGTCAAGGTGCTTTAAAGTTAAAGTCTCCTCTTGGGGCACCTGGGTGGTTCAGTCGGTTTAAACATTCGACTTCGGCTCAGGTCATGATCTCGCGGTTTGTGGATTCAAGCCCCGTGTTGGGTTCTGTGCTGACAGCTCAGAGCCTGGAGCCTGCTTCGGATTCTGTGTCTCCTTCTCTTGCACTCATTCTCTCTCTCTCCCTCTCTCTCTCTCAAAAGGAAATAAACATTAAAAAAAAATTTAAAAATAAAGTTAAAATCTCCTCTTAACATTAAGGGTTTGTTACTATATAATACCAGCAACCCTACTTGGCTGCAGTGATTAAAAACAAGCATAAACTATTACCCCTCCTACACATTTTCCCAGGGAGCCCATATCAACATAGCAGACTTACTGAAGACTGTAACACATATCTCCTCACCTTTTTTTCTTCGGCTTTGATTCTTGAGTTCCCTGCCTCTTTTTCAGAAGAGAGCATCTGGAAGGACAGAAAATATTATGGTTGTGGTCAGAATAGAGAAACCCTCACATAGAATCAGTCCGGGGGTGTTGAATGTTTGTTCAAGAAACTTCAGTGGTAGACAGGTAGCATTTCTCTCCTTGCAAAATCATGCACAGGTCTGGATTGCCCATTGATCTCACCTACATTGGTTAATCCTTTCATGTACTGATCTTTGATGCGTCTTTTATAGGCTAGTGGGGATTACGCAACTTCTTCCAGTAGGTTTTGTTCTTCATGCTGTGTCTTTAGTAGTGAGGTTAAAGACTTTGGGGGCGCCTGGGTGGCGCAGTCGGTTAAGCGTCCGACTTCAGCCACGTCACGATCTCGTGGTCCGTGAGTTCGAGCCCCGCGTCAGGCTCTGGGCTGATGGCTCGGAGCCTGGAGCCTGTTTCCGATTCTGTGTCTCCCTCTCTCTCTGCCCCTCCCCCGTTCATGCTCTGTGTCTCTCTGTCCCAAAAATAAATAAAAAACGTTGAAAAAAAAAAAAAAAAAAAAAGACTTTGGACAAGGCCACTCAGCACCCCCTCAAAGGAATTTCAAGCACCAGGGAGCAGATTGCTTGGCGATATTTGGAGAGGGAGGAGGACTTCCCTCATAGACCTGCAATTGCCCTGTGCCTTCACGTGCATTCTCTGTTGCCTAGCCCCATTTCAGGGTAATGCCGGAGGGCTGCCCCCAGAGACGAGCCTGCCTGGACAGCTTCCTTACCTTCTGTAACTGGGCTGCGGTGGCTCCTTGGGTCCCGAAGACGAGCATGCCGATGGCAGCTGAAATGCCCACGGGGGAAAAGAAGATGTTGCCATCTTTTGTCTTATTCAGCTTTTGGAAAAGATTAAACCCAAACCTTGTGTATGCTGCAGCAAGCGAATCCATGAAGATCCCAGCAAGATCTAGAACAGCAACAACAGTCAAAACCAAACAAGTTCATTTCACCTATTTGAATTGCTTTCTGTCACAGGAACCCGTCCTGCTTCTCTTCCTGTCCGTGCATTGATTCAGGAAACAGAGATTTTCATCCTCCCAGGGAAAAGTCACTGCTGCCTGCTTCTCACCCCTTTCCTTGGCCTTCTCTGGACAGGAGACGCGAATCAATCTGGCATCATCCGGTGTTTCTGTTCTCATTTCCCTAGGCATCAGGGTTGACACCTAAATGGTTTTTTCTCTTGTTCTCTGCCAGAGTCTACCTGTGTCTGCCTGCCCACTGCTTCCTCCCCCCAGGCAGGCCCAGCCCTTTCCTGCTCCCTTCTGATGGCCCAGCTGCTGGCCTGTGACCAGGCCAGTGAAGGGCCTGAGAATTCCTGATCTCAGGTCTCCGAACCAACCTTAAAATAATAAAGTCCATAGTGGCTCCTTCTCAGGTACTTTGTATTTCTCAACTGATTGAAATCTAGTGCAGAAGAGAGTGACTGGATGGATTAACTATCTTAAACCCCAGTCCCTAACTGCATGAAAACCGGAGTCTTGTCTGAATTTTCCCTAAAGGGCAATGACAGATCTCTTTGCCATGGATTATTAAGTAGAGATAAAAGTGTTTTCTTTCCTCTACTTTTTCTATATTGTTTCAGGCTTGTGCCATGAGTTCATATTACTTTTGTAATCTCACACACACACACACACACACACAATTTTAAAGAGCAATTACTATTTACTAAAGTAAGCAATTACAACACATTTTATGCTTTCTTCACCACCAGCTATGTTACAACTAGTGAATGAAGGCTTTAAGAAAAATCCTAAAACAAGAATGAGATTAGTGTGGAAGAAAATTTTTTGAAAGCCAAAATACTTTGAGGGGTTTTTGAATCAAGGGCCCATCCCTGTGAAGGCATTCCACATCTGCTGTTAAAACTTCCATTTCAACCCCAAGTTTCCTTTCAAGGATTCCTTACGAGTTAACTCAGAAATCAAATCAATCAGGGTGCCTAGGTGGCTCAGGCAGTTGAGAGTCTGACTTCGGCTCAGTTCATGATCTCACAGTTTGTGAGTTCGAGCCCCACATCAGGCTCTGTGCTGATAGCTCAGAGCCTGGAACCTGCTTCAGATTCTGTATCTCCCTCTTTTTCTGCCCCTCCCCCACTTGTGCTTCCTCTCTCTCTCTCTCTCTCTCTCTCTCTGTCTCTGTCTCTCTCTCTTTCTCTTTCTCTCAAAAATAAATAAAACACTAAAAAACTTTTTTAAAAAAATAAAATCAATTAACTTACAGTCAAACAAGATGATACATTGTCATGACTATGTAGGCACTGAATTAAATAAAACCAGCCCAAGGAAAATTATGCACAATAAAAGTAATTCTTTCAAATCAACAAACATCAGTGTTCCCAAAACACTGAAGTCTTAAGCTGAAGCTAAAGAAAGGACTTACCTGGATTTTGGAGAGACAGAGGTGGCTAGGAAAGGAACCAGGAAGCATATGTAGCAGGAGTTGTTGAGATCTTTAATTTATAGCTCTCTCTCTGTCTCTCCCTGCCTCTCCCTAGTCATTATCTTTGCATTTCAAGTAAAACAATTTTGGTTTCTCAATGATAATTTCTCTAATAAAATTAGCATACACGGTTTATGACAAGCTGAGGATTACATTTCCTATTTCTTCCACTCATGGCCATGAAGCTGTGCACTTGATCTCAGCAACTGTTTTGTGAACTGTAGTTCACAAAGGGTGCACCTGAAGACATAGAGGAATAGAGTTTAAATTCTAATTCCTTACAAAGGATTTTGGAGGCCCAAGCATAAGAAGATCAAAATCAGCCAGACAGCAAAATAAAATTAAAAGCAGGAGCTCAACCCAAGACCAAAGAGTAGCATGAGAATGACCAAGTTAAATGGATTATGACTCAGGTGGAAAAACCATCAGAGGGCGGGCTTTCATCCCCAGTGATCTTCAGGATCCTTTGGAAAGAATTGTTTAGATGACTGGTTCTCCACCTTGGATACACACTAAAATCTCCTGGGAAACAAACAAAAACTATGCCCAAGCCTTACCCCCAGACAACAAAGTCAGCATTTGCTGGGGTGGGAACCAGACATCAGAATTTTTATCACCCCAGGTGATTATGATGTGCAGCCAAGGTTGGAAACCACTGGTTTATAGCCTGACAAAGATCTGAATTAATACGTGCTTTACTTACCATGGAAGTATGGGGCTGTGTCCTAGCAAGCCCAGTCTCTGCAATAAAGTTAACTTAGCAGTTGCTCCTTATTTTAGGATGCTGAATGAAAAGAAGAAAATGAAAGAAAACTACCTTACAAGATAAAAAAACAAAAAGTGGTGAGAAAAGTTTGGGCAGGTAGCTAAACACACACACGCACACACGCATGCACTTCACCACTCTTGTTCTCAAGCATTCTCTCTTTAAGTATGAAATCCCTCATTTTAGTTCATTCAGTAAGCATTGGTTGAGAGTCTACTATGTACCAAACACTGGGCTAAGGACCAATAATTCATAACACCCAACAAGCTCATTGTTTCAGGAAAACAACACTGTTTCCAAAAACAACTCAATAAGAGATTACACCTCCAAATTCCAGTTTTTCCTGCTAACCCTGAGGCATCCCTACTGGCTGTACTAGTCCATTAAAGAAACAGTGCTTGGATTATTCTTAACATTGGTCTTGGGTAAAGGGTGTGAAGATTCATCGTTGTTGCCAAGAAACAAATCTTAGAAGGACATTTTAGCTATTCCCTCTCACCCACACGTCTGCCTAAGGAAGCAGCTCAGTGATGTACCTTCTAAGGGCATGGTCAAGTGTGTACCAATCTCAATATTCACACTTTGCTTTCTGTTTTTTGTTTTGTTTTGTTTTGTTTTTTTCCTGAACACAACTCTTCAAGCAAATTCAAAGCAGTATTTAATTAACTTTGCTTTCTAATTGTCACTGAGAAACATGCCAGTTGAGTAAGGTTTGGAAAGAAAAAATACTTGGTTGTGGAGTTGACCTTGGATGCCAAGAAAGGTTTTTTTTTAGATGGTATGAAATCTTTGAGTCGGCAATAATGCTCCATTTTTGAACCTCCCTATCAGTATATGTCTTCTAATTCCTTTCTCTGTGACCCTAGACTCTGTTGTATGGCCCAGCTACCTCTGCAAGCCCTCCACATTTTCCTAAAGCATTTCCTCTATCAGGCACTTTCACAGGGAGGCCTGGCTTTCCCCTAGGGACCACACATCCCACAATCTTCCCTGGGACAAACACTCATATCTTGGGATCAGGAAGCAAAGTCCCCATTCCTAGTCTCTCTCCTACCTTTGCTCCTTCCAAGCCTTTCTTCCTTCAACACCTTCAGTGTTCCCTTTAGAGATTTACCCTGTCTCGCTGTGCCCTTCCCGAACCATAGCTACCCCCACCACCCCTGCTAGGCATGGTCTTCTTGTTCGCTCTAACCCCACTGCCCCTCTGTACATCTTCATAGTCCATGCCAGGGGCAGCTCGCACATTCCTGACATCTTCCCTCTCCTCTTGTGGTCCACACACATGGTCACACTTTAGGTGTCGTCACCACCAGGAACTGCTCCTGCTGGAAATTACTGGACACCGAAATTCTTCCCTCTGGCTATGGAGTCTTATCCCTGTTCCTCCTAAACCTAATTTTCAATGTCGTCACAACCTCCAATCATTGCACCCCTCCCTAACCTTCTATTTCATCAGCCTCTCCCTCCCAGTATCAAAACTGTCCCAAAGGTAGAAAATACATTAGCAATTAGAAGAGTAGTTCAAATGTTTCTGGGTGAGGAGACGAAAATAATTAAGCCCTGAACCAGAGTGCTAGAGGGTTCCCATCTATCCCAAGTTTGGACACAACCTCTACATCCGTGCATCAGTCTGTGACTGACGCTGGCATGTAACACTTCTTCTCCAAGACTATAATGTAATGGATGCCACTGGGTCCCAACCAGATCCCTTTTGCCAGCCAGTGCTCCTGTCGCCTGGCCGCCATTTTGTCTGACAGTTCAGTGGGGAACCATGCGGCACCCCACCTCCAGCCAGCGCACACCTCAGGTTTGACACACTGGCATAAGATACAAAAAGACAGGACATGAATTTCGTGGTGTAATTTTTCCTCCAGAGCTTCTGCCATAGGATCAGAGTGAATCTAATCTCTAGCTGAGACCACATGACTGATGAACAGGTTTCCATTCCCTGTGCTTCCTCTCTCAAGGAGAGGAAACCCTCTCCTCTCCTCCCCATCCAAAAAATTCCCTGAACAAGAACCCCTGTCTGCAGCACTGCTTCTGGGGAAGCTGACCAAGACCAGGTGTCTTCATATCTCACCCAAGATCTCTCATTGATTTTGCTTTCTAAACAGTCCTTGGCAATTCTTGCAAATACTCTCCTTTAGATTAACTTTTCCATCAGTTTACCAAGGCCAATGAAAATTCCCCTGGGTATTTAGATTGGAACCTTTAGAATTGACACATTCATTGGGGGAAATTGTCATCTTCACATTAGGAACCAGAAACATGTTTATCTTACATGCCCCTCAGTAGAGTTTATAGATAGAAAGAAATGGAGAAAGAATGAAATAGAAAACCAGTTTTATCTTTGTGATCAAAAATAAAACAAGTATGCCACTATCACTGCTTCCATTCAAAATTAAACCAGGGCTTGGAGGGAAAGAACAGAAAAAAGTAAACAAACAACAACAACAACAAAAAACAGAATTCAGCAAATGTGATATGGCAATTGAATAATTAATTAAGTTTCAAGACCCAAAATGAAATAAAATTATCATTCACACAGGAATTGACACATATGTTACAAGAATTTAAAAGTGAGTTTAGTAAAATTACTGAATGCAAGGTCTCTATAAAAAATCAAATATTGTTTATATACTAGCAACACAATGAAATGCAAAAAAAATGAAAAATTTTTTAAGTATATGATTTGATAGAGTACCCCAAACCATCACATACCTACTAAAAATGAAAGATGTGTAAGCCTCCACATAGAAAAGATCAAACATAATACAGGAAAATTAGGAAGACCTCAATAGATGAAGGAATGCTTTATTTATGGTTTAGAAGACTCAATATTGCCAAGATGTCAACTCTCTCAAAATTGGCCATTGCAAACTCGGTTGAAATCCCAGGAGGTTTTTTTTGTTGTTGCTTTTCAAAAATTTGAGAAGCTGATTCAGAGCTCTGAGAATAACCAAAACACTCTTGGAGAAGGAGGAGGAGGAGGTAAGACCTGTTCTATCAGGTAGCAAGACTTGTTAATAAAGTGTGGCAAAGGATAGGGCAAAAGAAAGGCCTAGAAAGGTGTCTGTGCATATCTGCACACTAGATTTTTTTTTTAAGTATTACTGCAGAGCAGTGGGGGAAAAGTGATATTTTCGATAAACTATGCTGAGACAGTTGGATATCCATTGGGGAAAAAATAAATCTTGACTACTGCCTCATACCACATGCAAAACATCAAGCCTAAATGACCTGCAGAGCTAAATGAAACACAACAAAAACATTAACATTAATAGTAAAGATTAATAAATTGGACTACACAAAAGGTAAAAAGTTTCATTAATCAAAACGCATTATTAAAGTTGAACATACACATATCCCATGGCCCAGCATTTCCACCTCAGCTATACACCCAACAGAAATGTGTGCTCATGGGCACCGAAAGACACGTCCGATGGTAGAACATAGAAATAAATTATGGTGTAGTCACACAATAAAATACTATACAGCCATGACGAGAAATGAGCTAAAGCTAGAGTCAACAAAATGGGTGGGCATCAAAAACAATACTGAAGAAAAGAAGCCAAATCCGAAAGAATAGAACTGTGGGGTTCCATTTATAAGAAGAAGTTCAAAAGCAGGCAAAACTAAACTACAATGCTACAAGTTGGCATACCGGTTATATTTTGAAGAGGATGAGGAAAGTAAAAATCGGAAAGTGATGCAAGGGAGGCCTTGAAGTAATGATGATGTTATACTTTTTTTTACCTGGATGGTGGTGGCATAGATGTTCACTGTTTGACAATTCATTGAACTGTATGTTTATATATTTTTAATATTTCCATATTTGTGTTACTCGTCACACAAAACACATTTCTTTTTAGACTTATTCAGGTATTTTATAGTTTTGATATTCTTGTGAACAGAGTCTTTGCTTTTTCCATTCATTCATTTATTCAACAAGGACTATTTGAGCATTTTCTCCAATGTCAGATAACTGGTTTAAGTACCGAGGAACAGCAATGAATAAGATGTAAAACATCCCTTCTCTTGTCAGATTTACATTCTACAAGAAAATATCAAGTAGAACTAAGTGCTATTAAGTTTTAAAGAATGTTGAACTTGCAAATAGTGATTACTGCTGTAAAAACAACTTTTTAAAAAAATTTTGGATAACTAGCCAACTACCTTGAAGAACTTTCTTCTTTGCTAAACTGTCAGCTAACTCATTTGGATTTTTTAGAAAGATGATCATAAAATCTCTGCATAATGACTTGATCTCTCTTTACCAATATTTATTCTTCTGGGGGAACTGTTGCCCCGTTTAATGGAAGGCACTTAATTTCAAATATCTGTGCACATAGATCAACAAGCATAGCAATAAGGCCCCATTTGTTTTGCAAGCTGCACTTAACTATGCCAACAGAATTGGGCATTCTTGATCCAAGACACATTGCCTTCCTATAGTAACCTGTCATTTTTAGCCCAAAATTCCTATACATTTCAGTATGAACAGAAAAAGTTGCCCAACAAACGTGCAAAACTACCGTAAGAAAATAGTGAAAATCAAAACTTTTCAGTTAATGAAAATAATCCCCGAGAAATCAACCATGAGCCAAAAAAAAAAAAACCAAAACCAAAACCAAAAGCTGCTGCATACTACCTAATGAATTAAATACCATTTGAAAAGCAATTGTGAACAGGAAGAATGCTTCAAATCATAATTTCAAATCAGAATGGAGATGAACAACAACAAAAAGAAATATGTGTCATGATTATCTTTGTTTCTGTTACTGATATAGGCTTTGATTAATTTTTTCATCTGATTGTTACTATCCTCACTTTCCTTCTTTTAATGTTTCTCTGGTATTTCCTCTTCTCTATCATTACTCTAATCTTCCTATTGTTATTACTATGTCCTAGTAATAGTCTATAAATAAACCTTTCTCTTTTTAATGCAGTCTGTCTTGTAACTGTGCAATTTAACTTATCCACATTTCTAGGACCTAGTCTTTTTTTTTTAATGTTTATTTTTGAGAGAGAAAGAGAGAGAGAGAGAGAGAGACAGCACAAGTGAAGGAGGGGCAGAGAGAGAGGGAGACACAGAATCCGAAGCAGGCTCCAGGCTCTGAGCTGTCAGCACAGACCCCAACGCAGGGTTCGAACTCAGGAACCTCAAGATCATTCTAGGACCTAGTCTTATTTGGACTTATTTACCACCTTGTTTTACATGTTGTGTACACTATGCTTTCTTGTTTCTTTTTTCTTCTTCATCACATTTTTTTGAATTGATCAAGTACTTTTCATTCTTTTTTCTCCTAACGTTTCAGCAAGTATGTATCCTATCTCAGTTCTTCAACTGGTCAACCTTTGGTTTAACACAAATATTAGGGGGTCCAGGGTGGCCTCAGTCAGTTAACCAAATCCAACTTCAGCTCAGGTCATGATCTCATGGTTTGTGAGTTCGGGCCTCGCGTCAGGCTCTATGCTGACAGCTCAGAGCCTGAAGCCAGCTTCAGATTCTGTGTCTTCCTCTCTCTGCCCCGCCCCACTCACACTCTGTCTGTCTCTCTCTCCCTCAAAAATAAACAAGCATTAAAAAAAATTTTTTTAACACAAATGTTAAACATAATGTCTAAAGTGAATCCCTCTTCACTCCTCAACCTTACCACCTCCCACTTCTCATGTTGAGATCGTCTGAATCTTCATTTTTTTAATAATTAATTCTAATTTAAGCTTTCATCCCATTTGACTCCTGTTTTTTTTTTCTTTTTTGGCATCACGGCTATTCATAGCTTACCATTTCTTCTCTGATTCATCTTTTAAAATTTTTTTGCAGTAGAACTTCTAAACATTCCTTAGCTTACAGACAGTCTCTACAAGTCCCTGCTCATGCATTTTGCTGTCCCCCTTTACTAACAGTTTGTATGGTACACACTCTAATTGCATTTCCTTTTTCTCAGAATTTCAAAATATTGCCCTGTGTCGTCTTGCAGGGCCCACAAGCAACCTAAACTCTATCTGACTCTCATTCTGTTTTATGAATTCTATCTCTTTTGACTCACAAATCTTTGAGAATACTCCCTTCTTTCCCTGATCTTCCATAATTTTGCCACGGTGTGAAGTGTAGTTCTCAATGGGCCCTTCCAATCTGTGTGAATTTGTTTCAATTTTGTGTATTTTTCTTGTTCTGTATCTTGGAGTACTTCCTCCCCTCAGCTCTCTTTGTTCCTGAAATGCTCACCAATGAATGTTGGAGCTTCTTCAACTACAGTATTTTAAATGTGCTTTCTTTCTCTTTATCCTTCTATTCTACGTGTTGTAGAATTTCACGGCTCAGTCTTCCAGCTGACTCATTGGCTGTGTTCATTCTGCTATTCAGTCAGCTTACTGACCTCTTGTAATAATTAAGTTTATTTCCAGGAGCTTTAAATAAGATCTTAACTTCCTGTTTTTATTTTATATTTCTTAATGTATTTTATTTGATCTATTAACTCTATCAAAGTTGATTTCTGAATTCTTTCATGCGGTTATTTCCTTCACACATTTGGTAATCTATGTCACATGCTTATCTCTGTATTTGAGATTCCTCATTAGACTGTCTGTGGATGCTCTTTTGTGGTTACCACCTCCTGCTTTAGCAACTTAGGAGTGAGAGACTCTGCATGTGCTTCCTGGCAAGGCTGCTAGCAGCTTATACCCCATGAGTGGGAACTTGGCCATCTTGGTGACAGTGGCAGTTACCTGGGGACATGACTCTGCCCCTGTGTCTCAAGTGGACCCACTTACAGCTGGGGGCAAAGACCTCTGCCACTCAATGCCTGGCACCGGGCTGGGCCAGGAAGAGGCACACCTGCCCAAATCCTTCTACTGAATTACTCAAACTTGCCACCATGATGGTGGCCCACCTGGTACTCCCCCTGGCCTCTGAATTCTCCACCTCGAGGCTCAAAGAACATCGAAACCCAAAACTTCCTCTCAAGTAATTCCTTGACCATCAAAGTTCATGCTTGCAAAATAAAAAATTGGAAGTAAATGACGTCTTATATTCTTTATTTCTATTTGAAAGGGTATATTGGGCAGTGGTTACAAATCCACGTTATAACATCCAGCCAGACTGCCTGGTTCAAAATCTTAGTTCAACCATTTGCAACCTGGGTGACTTTGTAAGTTACTCTCTCTGTGCCTCAGTTTCCTCACCTGTTAGCTATGGACACTAGTAATAACCTGCCTCTGAGGATGATTGAGAGGATTAAATGGGTTAACACACATAAAGGTCTTTGATCAATACCAGTGCACATAAGTACTCAAGAAATACCAAGAACTATTACTCTTCCAATTCAGAGATTTCATGACTGCAGTCTTATTCTGGATATTGAAATTCATCCGTGCCTGGACATGATATTAACAACAGCAATAACAACAACAAAAAAATAGTGCCAAAGGGAAGAGTCACAGCTGCCAACAGTTTGGGGACATAATTAGAATTTAAAATCAAGTATTTCTCTTCTTCCTTTGATTGTCAGTTGAAATCATATTTTTACAATTACCTTACCTTTTGGAGCCTTTGACTACATTGGATTTTACTCAAAGCAACATGAATTTAGTTTCATTTCCTTTGTGTTTATAGCATGGTGCTAGGTGTTGGATATTAAACATACAATGCCCACATATGCAGAGATACAGCCAGGAAGGATTTTCTGTTGCATTTGCAACTTGATTGGGCAAGAAATTCTTTAATCATATGTTTCCCCTCAAACCTGTAGACTAGGTTTCCTTGTCTTCAGAAATTTAATACAACAGGAATGTCTGGGGACCCTCTGTTTATGCTTTGTAAATGAACGATTTTCTTTTTTTGCCCAAATGCTAAGAGAATTATCTTCTCAACCTTTTATTTTTATAATTGTTTAGCAAGCCAATTTTTGCTTACTTTTCTTGGAAATTGATCTATGTAATCAGGTGACTATCCATGTTAAGAAAGTTTTCTTTAATTGTGTCTTTGGTTATTAATTTCATGCCAATTAATAGACTTGCTTTCTCAGAAACACCATAATTCTTAGGTTTTCTACAGCTGCAGATTTCCCTTTTCTTATTTCCTGTATATTCTAAGACAAATGCTGAAACACACCCTAGTCATCACTAATCAAATTTTCCAGTGCATCAGTTCTGCTTCTTTACTGCCTCTAAAATCTATTTAAATTTCGATATTATATTTTTAGTCCCCTGGAAATCTTTATATTTCATTCAAATTCTTTCACACCTCATCACAGTTTATTTTCATAGATCTCTGCTCCAATTCCATAGATGCATGCCTTCCTAAAATCTGTCAATCATACCAAAAAGTTTTCTAAAGTTCTCTTCTGGTTCTTGCCACGAATCATTTTCTGAAGTCTCACTTTTTTTTTCTATAGCATGATGTATTTATTCCTTATTTGGCATTAGTTGTTTGTTTTTTCACAGCTGTATATATATTTTTTCCCTATTTCCTTAACCTTGAACCTGGGATGATCTCTTTAGAACCCATGTGTGTCAAGAAAAGGTGTGTGGGTTTCCACCAGCTCCACTGTTGTGCATCTGGTTGCTTCTCAAATCCTTTCACTCACCTGTAGCTAAAACATTGTTCGAAGCACCTGATGGGTAACATTATTTAGGAGGGAAACAGTCAATGAAAATACGATAATTCCTAAATTAAATGTTAAGTATACAGAATGAATGGGTAAAAAGTGTGTGCCGTATGTTGGGATAAATCTTATGTTTTAGCTAGCTAGCTAGCTAGCTGTTTTGTTTTGGAGAGAGAGATGGCACAAGTGGGGGAGAGGGTCAGAGGGAGAGGAAGGGAGAATCTCAAGCAGGCTCCATGCTAAGTGTGGACATGGAGTTTGATCCCATGACCCTGGGATCATGACCTGAGCTGAAATCAAGAGCTGGACATTCAACCAACTGAGCTACACAGGCGTACCTTGTATTATATTTATTGAGTAAAAAAATAAAAGAATAAGACAATGGATTGGGGAAAACAAGAATACAACACAAGTAATGTGGATGAAGAATACATTTGACATTGGCATTCAACTACGGAACAAAGAAACCCACAGAGACAACCACACAGCTTCCTCACCCATCATCCCAATCATAGGGCTTCCGCCTAAGGTTAATGATACTGAAAAAAAAAAAAAAAAAAAAAAAAGCCATACATACAAAGGAAGGAAGCATCAATCAGGGATGAAGCAACACATGTTCTAGCTTGCTCCAGCTCAAGGGGAAATATACATTAGATAATATATGAAATCATAAGAAGGGCCCAGGTTGAAATAAAATAGAACATACGGAGCCTGTGAACTAGAGAGTGCCAGAGAGCCTGTTGGGTACTACACATTCATGGTTCTCTTCCCAGAACGTTTGTAGTCGGGGTAGATGAATCATTTGTTTTTGAATCTGCATGGCCTCATTTGTTTTACCTGTCAACATTGCTGGGTGGAGGAAATCTTGAACTAGAAATGGAGGAGCTCAGTCCCCGATTTGCAGGTTCTGGCTGGTTTTCTATCAATTATAGAGCACGGACTTGCATTTTCTCTCTGCCTCTGGCTGCCATATTAAAGGGTCAGTCTCACTGGTGCAAGAGTGAAGAGTCAAGAGCTCCTGATTTTAACATAATTCCCAGTTTCTTATAGGCTTGCATCTACTGTAGTTCACTGGACTGTCAGAAAGCTCTCGCCTCCCTGTATGATCTGACTCTCTGACACTCTGAATGGAGGAGGTAAATGAAATATATGAACCCAACAACATTGCCAGCAGGGTTCTTTCTGTCTTTATCCCACCAAAACTACTCTGCTTGTGAAGACTAAACTGCCTTGGGGGGAAAATGCCAATACCTGTCCTCACTTCCTATGAGTTGTACTGGGGGAGTTTCATTCAGTCTTCAAATGGCTACAGAAAGGAAAAAACTGATAAGAAAGACAGGGGCTAGGGGCGCCTGAGTGGCTCAGTCAGTTAAACATAGGACTCTTGATTCTGGCTGAGGTCATGATCTCATGGTCATGAGATGGGGCCCGGCATTGGACTCTGAGCTGACAGTGCAGAGCCTCCCTGAGATTCTCTCTCTCTCTCTCTCTCTCTCTCTCTCTCTGCCCCTCCCTCACTTTCACTGTCTCTTTCAAAAATAAATAAACATAAAAAAAAAAAAAGAAAGAAAGAAAAACAGAGGCTAGGAGACAGCAACAAGGACAAAGTGGAGATGGATGTCTGGAATTTAAATTGGCACAGCTCTTATGTTTCTGAACCCCAGGGGAGGCAGTAGTGGGAGGGAACAAAGCAGACTGACACATGGGTGGCATGATACAGGGAGCCCTCGACTAGGCTTTCCATCCGGCTCTTAACCTGTAGTCAGCAGAAATGTCTTCCAAATTTGATGATCCATTGGCTGTCACTCCCAGGTTTTAGAGCTGTTGTAAGCCTTCATCTTTTGTGTATGCCTTCATATGTAAGCATGGTGGAAAGGTGGGAAAGATTTCCTGGCACAAGATACATCTTTCCTACATAATTGAGATGAATTGTTAGTTCTGTAGATTGTGTATTTCTATATTTTGGGATGAAAAAAATTTTCAAGTTAGGTCTCTGTCACTAAAAAAGTCAGCTGGCACATAACATGTTGCACATATTTTAACTAATGACAAAGTGCTTTATTTACTAAGAAGAGACATTTTAATCAATCGAAGATTAGTAAAGAATATATTTACTGATTTACAGAAAAGTTTAAGAATCTCACTCTTTCTCATTTTTGTAAATAGTTACATTTTCCCTTTGTGATTAAAATTCTGAGAAACCCCAATACAAATGAGAAGATGTGTTTATAAAGGGAAAGAATAAAAATGTAAGCAATGCCAGACAGTGCCAAACCTTCATGGGGGCCATAGTTATCCAACTCAGTATCCAGCAATGATACCAGGTCAGGCCCAGAGTCATCAAAACATCAACCCCAAAAGGAACCACAGAAGAGACTTTGTATTAGATTATCTGACATAAACTTGACCCAGGGGACGTGCGTTCCGTGGAAAGGACTTGGAGGAGCCACCACACACTGTCTCACGTAATCAGTGAGGAATTTGCATACCACAGACAACCTTGGGCAATGAAAAGACTGCATGGAGAACATGGAGCTAGTTGTTCACAGCACAAAGAAACCATTAATGTAGATGAGAAGTGGGGAGAGGGGGCCCGCATGACAGCAGGCGAAGTTAGCCTGCCTTCCCCTACAAAAACTGATACAGCCACACTTATCCAACACAGTGGCAACTGGGAAGAGGGAGCCATAGGGCAGGGCAGGGAAACGGAGCTCTAATGACCGTCCAGGTCTTTGAGTTAGGCGTTGTTAGTGGTCATTCCAGAGCATTCTGCTAAGGCCAAGAATAAGAATTCACACAGACGTATCAGGGGATTAAGGTCCCGGGTCCTGGACCCTTGAACACTCAGGCATCAGGCTTTCAGTAGACTAGAGCCTGATACGAAGCCAAGGGCCTTCCTGACAAAGGTTTCCACATGCATCATTCCCAGACCCAGGCCTGCTCTCAGGTTGTAACCAGGCATGAGATCTCCAGGAGGAAACAGTTCTATTTCCAGGTGGCCAGACTACAGAGATAGGGGGACGGGGAGCCCAGCAGTCAGCAGTAAGGGCAGTGCTCCCCTCCCCCACCTTGCATGCTGAGTATTTAGGGTTAACTACAGAGGAGAATTCTCTGAGGAAGGGGGTGAAGAAGACACAGAGGACAGTGCTTCATGACAATGGCCTGGGAGACTCAATAAGGAAAGCCGGACTAATTTTTAAATGCACTGCGGTTCTCCTGGGTCAACGTCAGATTCACAAAACAAACACCATCCTCCCGCACAGAATGAGTGCTGGTCAGGGCAGGCTTCTGTCTTGAGCTCCCACTTAAATCCACCCCAGGCCCCACTTTCTGCCAGATGAGAAGCACCTCACAGGGCATCTTCCATGCAGTAGAAGATGGGCGAGAAAGAGGCAGGGAATCTTGCCCAGCGACCGGCCATGGTTTTAATAGCCATAGAAATAGAGCTGAGCTTCCAAAACACATTCCACTTAAACGTTTCTTCTTGCCACGCATGTTAAAGTGGTTTCTGAGTTTGTCATCTCCTAGAAGTGGTCTAATGATTTGGACTTTCAGAATTCCTTCATAACGAGGTAGGGAACTTAGTCAGTACCATCCCCATTATGTTGACCTGCCCATGACAGAGGGTGAATTATATGCTTGAAAGCTTAGCATGGAGAAAGGTTAGGGAGGGAGCAAGGGCCTTTGATACTAATGCACATAGTTAAAAGTCAGCTACAGGGTGAAAGAAGGATCAGGACACACACGAGCCAGTGGCTGGAGGAAGGGAGCATGGAGCTGTGATAGGATTCCATCAGCTTTGGATATTAGCAAGAACACAAATGCACACATTGCGCCAGGGGAAGACTATACTGCCATTTTCTTCCAGGTCCCAGGCACTAGACAGCATGCTCCTTTCAAGGAGAGCAGACCCTGCCATAGAAGAGAATGGTTTGGGTTTTGTTGTGTCTGATGAAAAAGAGAAAAGGGTGATTGGCATTAAACGTCACCCAGGATGGTATGGACCTTTCCATGCTGGCAACACCACTGGCGGCTACTGCCTGGGTGCCATTTTCATCCACCTCCAGAAAGGTTTTATGGACAACTTTTGACAGGTACAAATTGGGACTTGGAGAGATGCCAGTAAGATCAGCCTTCCTTTCCTCGAAGATATCCGTGATGCCCATGCCCTGTAGAGTAGAATTCAGATCATAGCTGTCTTCTAGGGTGAACTGTGGGAAGGAGACGGCTACTGGTTTTTCTGACATATTTTCCGAGCTGCTCCAGACCATTATTTTTTCATGGGTGATGTTCCTTTCAAGCTACAAGAGGGAGAAGATAATGTTCAGGGTCAGATTATAAGCCTGCAAAGGATGCCCCAATTACTTCAAGGGCTTGAGTCTATTTCAACAGCCAGTAGCAATCTTCGAGGTTCTTTCCTAAGCCTCAAAATACTCCTGTTTCATTTAAATTCCCCCAAGCAAGTCTCTTTCCTCTTTAGAAGTCACAAGACAATTTGAGTTCTTTGTCCTCTGGTGTCGAAGGCCCTTGCTCCCTCCCTAACCTTTCCCCACAGTAAGCTTTCTGTCCTCTGGTGTCTGACAGACTGGTGTCTGGGTGCCGAAGCCCAGCAAAGCTCAGTTGACCAAGTTGCGTGCCAAGCCTTGACATTGTGAAGTTCAACCCCCTCTTCTATAAAACAGAAATAATGCCGTTAGGCTCTTGCAAGGACTGAACAAGATAACGTATGTAAAGGAATTAACGGACCAGAAGTCAGGTAATTCATAGAAAAGGATTCATAGGTCCGGAGAACAATTGTAGAAGACTGTGAGATTGGAGAGGAAAGTCTTAGCCAACCTTTTTGGTATTTGTTCTTTTCTAAACACCAGAGGAAGACCTATCTCCACAAATTCAGATTCTTATATATTCTTTGATATCTCTGAGAGCCAAGGTGCCATCCTTCCTCAGGACAGTAAATGGTAACTTGGGCCGCTCTCCAGAGATCTACAATGAAATATTTCGTAGACACTTGAAAGTGAAGACTTACCTCTTCCAGGCCCTTTAAGTTATCTTCAGAGAAAGCCGGCAGCAGGACAAACATGCTGAGCGCCCCCTTGGTATACCTTATTTCAAGGATCTGTGCCCTCAGCTCCTCTATGAAGCCAATCCTAAATAGGCCCTTTTGATTCATCATCCTCACGGTCTTCTTTTCATTCTGTAGTGGACAAGATGGCAAGTCACGGGACTGCCAGAGTAGCTCACAGACTCACACGGCCCCATCACTCCTGAAAACAGGGCTCCATTACGATGAGAAGGGTCTTCACCAGAGGCTCTGAGCCACACCAGTGATCCAACCTAAACAGTCTTCTGCCCACTGATCAGTCAGCCCTTCCTTTACCAACACTTTTTTCCCCTTGGTTTTAATAGGCTTTTCAGCTGCCAAGCCCACCTGTTGGTAAACTGTCTATCCAGGCATCTACCTACAGTCCAGCCAGTGGAAACAAGCCCCACCAGCTTTCTACCTTCCCTGCCTGCACCACCCAGTCTATTTGCCTCATCTTGCCCTTTCTGGCCTGCGTGACCCACCCAGTTGGAGCCTTGGTTAAATGATAACCATCTAAATGCTAAGTAACAACACTTGTTCCATAGGCTTCCATCAGACAGAAAGGCACCATCCCAAACACCTTGTGGACGTGCGGGGTCATCAGTCTACAGATGAGGATGTACAGTGCCTGCTAACAGGTGACAGGCTGGAGTCTGATCTTTCCCTTTACTCCATTCTACAGTCTGGTGCCTTGGAACGTGGGTTTTTGAGACAAATACTCACAGATGTGAATGCTAATGCATGAATTTAGCTAAGTAACCTAACCCTTGCATTCTTCCCCCTCCCCCATTTCTCCTAGAATGAGAAAAATAATAACACCCACTTTCATAATGTCGTTTTTGGGAAACAAATGAAGTAGTGAGTGGAAAATGCTCAGCGCAGTGAGTGGAAAATGCTCATCTTGGCACCAAGATGTTCAACAATTTCAGGTACTGATTTTTGCTAATAACAAAATATTCTTATTATATTGTATGCTGCAACCCACAGACCTGAAGTTTTCAAGTTGAGAGTACATACTGAAATCATAATTTCTTAGTGGCAATTATGAGCAGAATATATAGAAAACCGTGTGTTCTAATATCATACCTCATTTAGAGAGAAAGGTGCATCCACTGTGTTTTCACAGTCAAAATATTTTTCCCATTTGGCCTTGAAGTAAACAGCATTCACCAGAACCAGCACAGTTGTGCTGTTAATAGTATCCTTGCTGAAGAGTTCCTTGATTTTACCTTAAAAAAAAAAAAAAAAAGGTTCCAGAGAATATCCAGCATATGAATCATGTCAGAGGGATTCACATAGACAGATTATTCTTAATGCCACTTAACATCCCCAAGGATAGAGCATGTCTGATTCAAGAACGAACCCAAGAAAACTACACCATTCATCGTCCCAGAGGGGACAGAGGTGAGGGTGGGAGTTATAGGGAAGGAACTGTCACTCAACCCAAGGAGGGACCCATTCTAAAGCACTGAGTCTGCTTCAATTTACTGAATCATTGTGGTTGGAACTTGCCATCAGCTATCCTATGCCATGATTTACTTTTCAAAGTAGACCCTGCCACCTGATTATATTATAACCTCCTGGAGAAACAGAACTATTGTGGAAACTTCCTGTCTTAAGCACTCATCACAGCAGAGTGTATATGTTTAAATATAAACAAAAATGCTTGTAAATGTGCTAGACCAGGACATAAAACCTATTTGATAGGGGCTTTCGCGTGTGCTGTTTCATTCCATCCCACGTCAGCCACGAGAAGTGGGTATTGTTATCCCTTCTTATAGAGGAATAAACCACAGCCAGCGAGAGGTGAGGCTACACAGCCAAAAATCAGCAAGGTCAGCTGAGATCAGTCCTGGGGCCTTCTGGCTCTAGGCTCCTTCCACAGTAGCACAGCCCTGAGGCAGACTGGAACATCCCAGGCTGTCAAGCAATCATCCATTTTCAGTGCCCATCCCTTTCCACCTCCAAGTACCAAACCATCAGTTATTTGAATGCATGCTGAGTCCTTAAAGATGAGTAGAGCTTTTTACTGCAAGACTTCCACTTAAACCCCATAATAATAGATTACGTTGACATCACCTACACTTACAATATTCCAGAAGAGTTGGCTAACCAGGAAAAAGTAGATAGTCATGCCTTAATACGACCTTTTTTAGTGAACACACTTTCCTCTTGGCAACTGAGTGGAACCTTGAAGGAATGGGAATTTTTGTGGCATGTGGACCAAGTGAGGGGAAATAATTTTGGAGTTTGGGTGCTTCTCCCAAGAAAAGGCTGGACAGGGGATTTTCACATTAAAAAATTATTCTGGGGGCACCTGGGTGACTCAGTCAGTTAAGCGTCTGGCTCTTGATTTTGGCTCAAGCCATGATCTCACAGTTGGTTGGGTTTGGGCTTAGTGCTGACAGTGCAAAGTCTGCTTGGGATTCTCTCTCTCTCTCTCTCTCTCTCTCTCTCTCTCTTTCAAAATAAATAAACTTTAAAAACTTATTCCAGGGGCTCCTGGGTGGCTCAGTCAGTTAAGTGTTAGTCTTCAGCTCAGGTCATGATCTCATGGTTTGTGAGTTCCAGCCCCACCTTGGGCTCTGTGCTGACAGCTCAGAGCCTGGAGCCTGCTTCTGATTGTGTGTCTCCCTCTCTCTCTGCCCTTCCCTCGCTCTCACTCTGTCTCTCTCTCTCAAAAATAAATAAACATTTAAAAAAAATTTTTTTAAACTTACTCCATTTTACATTGAATCCATAGTTTCACTATTCATCACTAGCTCTAAACCCCCTTTACCCAGAAAACACCTATGTACTTAGTGAAGCGTTGATAAAAATTGAGATTTTATCATTTCCATTTCCCTCTGAATAACTAGATTCTCTTCACAATCTTTCTACTAAACTTTTTTTTTAAATGGAAACAGTTAACATCCTGCTGGCATGTGCTTGCCTGAAAAGATTTTACCTTTTATGATGGAGCAAAGAAGCATCAGTAAGTAACATAGCATCTAAGCATTTGACTCTTTGCACCTGCAAAACGGGCTTTGAACATGGCCCATGTTTGTGAGCATCTGGCCTTGACAGACTAGCCATCTGAGAAACCAGGCTGACTTTTCTCCTTTTAAATGGAAAGGAATACCAGCCATAATGTGTTTGGTCTTTCTTACCTTGGCACTGAGATTCAACCCAAAAGTTAATCTGTTGTCTGGACTTTTCGGTGTCTTTCCGGAAATCAACACTTTCAATGGTTGTGTGGTAAAATTGAATCACGCCATCTAAGTATTCCTGTTAAATTGAAATAAAGGGAAATAGTGCAATGAAATCAGATAACTGTGCTAACAGGAGTGAGGCAGTCAGGAGAAGCCTAATGAGAGAGATGTGCCCAGTCATTTAAACAGGATGTGTGTCGTCTCTAGCTATCCCCACTCTTAATTAGCCAGTGGCATTTCACTCATTGTGGTGACAATTTAGGATATAGAGTGCTTGTTCATGAAGCAGTCCACAGTTACAAGGGCACAAGCCTTTCCTACCAGATACCCTTTACCTTGGACATCCCATTTGTGGAGATGTTGCAACATGAATATCAAGTAACTTGAGAGACTTAACTATATAACATTCCTCTATTTTTAAGAATTAAAACCTTACTTACTAGTTAGAGTTTCTGGGATGATAAAAGCATTTTGGAAATCAGGTGATGCTTACACAACATTGTAAATGTAATCAAGGTTACCGGATTGTATACTTAAAACTGGTTAAGGAACGCCTGAGTGGCTCAGTCGGTTAAGCATCTGATTCTTGATTTTGGCTCAGGTCATGATCTCATGGTTGGTGAATTTGAACCCCGCATGGGGCTCTGTGCTGACAGTGCAGAGCATGCTTGAGATTCTCTCTCTCTCTCTCTCTGCCTCTTGCTCTCTCTCTCTCTCAAAATAAATATTGTTTAAGAATGGTTAAAATAGCAATTTTTATGTTATATTTTACCACAATTTTTTAAAAGTTATAAGGTAATATACCAAAACCACTGGTGTGTACATTTTTAATAGGTGGATTATATGATATGTGAATTTATACCTCAATACAGCTAGTTTAAAAGAAAAATCAGTATATAAAATCTCATTTCCATTGTAAGAAAACATACTTATTCTGGGTAAAGTGTGCTCAGCCTGCCCCCTTACGAGGCCAGCCTAGCCAACTGTATCACACATTTGCCTGTGGTCACACCCCTCAAGTTTATTGCTAAGTCTGTGGCTCCTTCCAGTGGTGACAGAGGAAATTGAAGCCAGGGCTCAGAGGCGTGCTGCTCTACATACACACTGCTTAGCCAGGGAGACAAGCCAAGCACCTTTTTGGATCCAAATGCAGTCTCCTTCTGCTACACCATTTTGCTGATAGGTGCATACAATTATATCGAGGGGTGTCCTGATCGTGGTATGAAAGGTGATTTTAGAGAAGTGTTGGTGGGGGTTGGGGAGGGGCCGGAAGAGGACCTACCAAGTGTATCTACTAGGCATCTTCACGGGGAAAGACAGTCACAAGAAGGAAGGCCATTACCAAAAAGCTCCAAAAGCTATTAGTTACATGACCCTCTTTCCGCCCACCAGCACCGGCCTCATAAACTGCTCAAGTTGAAAACTGGGAGGAGGGCAATGGAAGGTGTGGGAGAGAAAGAGGTGGGCCCCAGACAGCCCACCAGTCCACGGCACATCCTCCTGTCAGAGAGGACTGTGTTCCAGATGGCAGATGAGTAATCCAGCTACTCACTGATTTTTTTAATTAGTATGCTATATGATAGTTTTAATCACCAGCCATACCAAACTCACCGGACAGATGGGGAATTCCTGCTCTCCGTAAAGCCTGTTGGCAATGCTTAGGGTGTAATCAACTCTGATCCTGTCTAACTTGGCGAGAAGCTGCCCAAAGTAGCAACTGAGCAGTCCACTCTCGTCATTGGAAGACTCAGCCTAACAAAAGAAGAAAAAAATGTGGTTTCATCAGGGGGATGAAATGCCACTAAGGCACGTCGTCATTTCACTTTGTTACCATGTGGGGGAGCAATCTGAGAGGAAGAGAGGCCAGGAAGTGGTCCCAAGAGATGATCGTGGCTCCCACTTGGTATCAAGGTCATCCAGGAACAATATATCTGGGGACTCAGCAGTGCACACTACACTTGAGATCAGTGCACATTACTTTTCTTTATATTCAAAAAGATACAAGAAAAAGACCATCTTCTCTCCACCCTCTTCTTAAACTTTCTAAGGTATGAGCATGGATAACCTGGAGAATATCTTTCCCACTCCTGCTGTGAGACAACCAGTAAAAGCTTTGCGTGTCAGGAGATTTCAGCATGAAACACAAGAGGCAAAAGTGGAGAAAGAGGGTAAGACTCCCACAGCGGATCCACGCCCCTTCCCGCCCTTCATCTTCAACCATGCTCCGTCCTGGGGACCTGTGGCCTGTACAACTAGGTGCGTAATGGGGTTCTGATCTAATCGTCTTTCTCATGAGCAGAAGATACCAGATCCTACTCTTGAGAAAACTGGCTGATAGCCAACAACATCTGAGATACATAATCAGAAAGGAACTGGAGGTCATACGGGGTTATTGCTATTGTTGCTGACGATGATGGCCACAACGTAATGTTTGGGAATAAGAAACCATTGCCAAATATAGCACAGCCAGAATGAGTGGTTCAGAAGAAGAGGGGAAGGGGTCTGTGGTGGCTCACCTGCAGAGTCAGAGACCCCCTTGTTTCCTTCTGCCCCTCCAGAGAGCCATCAGCGAGTTCTTCTGGGTTTTTCCTTTTCAGACAGGGATCAGGTTCCTTTCTTTCACTCTGGGAAAACTCATTGAAGTGTAGCACCTGCATGATGGCGATTACGGGGTCTTTCAGACAGTACGAACAGCAGGAAGTCTGAATAGCTTCAGCAACATTTTTACAGTGTCACAGGGACGATGATTACGTGGTCAAACAACAATAGTTTAAAGAATAGTGGATGTTTTACTTGGCTGTGGAATGGAAGGAAAGGAAACTGCATGCTATCTCCTGGGTCTGCATTTAAGAATGAAAGTAACCAGGGGCACCCAGGTGGCTCAGTCAGTTAAGCATCCAACTCTCGATTTTGGCTCAGGTCATGATCTCACAGTTCATGAGTTTGAGCCCCATGTCAGGCTCTGGGCTGAGAGCACAGAGCCCTCTTGGGAGTCTCTCTCTGCCCTCCCACCCCCTCCCCACCAATCGTGCTCTCTCTCTGTCTGTCAAAATAAGCAAAAATTTCAAAAAAAAAAAAAAAAAGAGGGGTGCCTGGGTGATTCAGCTGGTTAAGTGTCCAACTCTTGATTTCAGCTCAGGTCATGATCTCAAGGTTCATGGGTTTGAGCCCTACATCGGGCTCTGCTCTGGCAGTGTGGAGCCTGCTTGGGATTCTCTCTCTCTGCTTCTCCCTCTGCCCCTCCCCTGATCTCTCTCTCAAAATAAATAAATAAATAAACTTTTAAAAGATTTAAAAATTTTTTTAAAAAAGAATGAATGTAACCAAACTAAACGAATTTGGAGGTATCCATGAGACCACACGTGGCTATTGAGCCAGTCAGACTGTTAGTGTAAAATACACATTGGATTTTTGAAGACTTAGCATGAAAAAAAAAAAAGTAAAAGATCTCATTTAAAGTTTTAATTGATTGCATGTTGATAAGATATTTTGGATGCATCGGATTAAATAAAATCAAATACATTATTAAAATTAGTTGCACCTATTTCTTTTTACTTTCTTAGTATGGCTATTAAAACTTTTTAAATTATATATGGGATTTGAATTATATTTTTGTTAGCACTGATCTAGACCTTCCAACCAATCAAGCAAGCGAGGACAGCAAAAGACAAGTTACCCAGAGCAGTGCAGAAAGGCAGGAGACAAATGCATGCCTTGCCCTGCCCAGGACACTTTTGCTGAGCAGGGTGAAACCCAAGGGCCTGGAGAAAGAACATCTGAAACTGAACGTGGAGGGTGCCAACCACACTCTAAAGCTAAGTTTTGCTGATGGCATAATATTCCAAATCAAAGTAAACGCATAAAGCAGGATGAGCTCAGACACATTCTACCTTAATCCAAGAATTCAGCTCCTCCGTATAGGCCTGGGTTCCCATATAACCTCTGTGTTGGATGCTAGATCCAGGGAAGTTATAAGACCCACCTCAGGAGCCTATAGTTTATCTGGGGAGTTGTTCTTGTCACTTTCACTCATTCACTCTACAAATTTATATTGGATGGCTACTATAAGCCAAGTACTGTTCTAGGATAAAGACCTTCACCATCTGGGAGATGATATTCTAGAGGGGGAAGCATATGAAAAATAATACACATAGTAATGATTATTGTATGCAGTATGTTAGAAGATGAGAAGTGCCAAGTAGGGGGAAAGTAGCTAAGGTAAGAGGGAATTTTACAGGGTTGGGGGCCAATCTGCAGCATTAGACTGCTGGTCTAGTCAAGCAAGGTAAGCCTGGTTGAGAAGGTAAACTCTGATCAAAGACTTGAAGGAGAAAGCAAATTATAGATCAGATATCTGGGGTGAGGGAGTGGGGGGAGGAGAGCCAGCAGGCAAAGGGAACGGAGCAAAAGCCCTAAGACATGAGTAGGCACGGCTTACCCAAGGACTCTGAATGACAGTGTGGCTGGAGGAGTGGGGAGGGACAGGATGAGAGAGGGAGTCACCTGGTTGTCTGGATTCAGGTACCAGACCTTCATGGGCCACTGTAAGGACTCCGGCTTCTATCATTAGTGAAATCAGAAGTCTGGGTTTTGAGCACATGAGAAACAGGATCTGATTGAGGTTTTCAAAGGATCCTTCTGGCAGCTGGGTTGAGAACAGACCATCAGCAGAAACAAGGAAGCCCATGAGGAAGTTGTATCCATAAGGGATGGTGGTGGTCAGACCTCAGGGAGACAGTGGGGAGTGCCTACGTTCTGGTTGTGTATAGAGAGGAAAGCCTGTTGGAATTTGACGACAAGGGAGAGAGAAAGAGAGGAGTCAAGAAGGATGCTGTGATCTTTAGCCACCAGATATGTAACTGGGGCTTACTAAATATTTATTTATGGAAAGAAAGAAAACGCATACATACATTAAAAAATATTGCTAGCAGTGGGGCACTTGGGTGGCTCGTCCCACTCTTGATCTCCGGTTATGATCTCATCATTTGTGAGTTCGAGCCCCACATTGGGCTCTACGCTGATGGCACAGAGCATGCTTGGGATTCTGTCTCTCCCTCTCTCTCTATCCCTTCCCGGTTCGTGGTGTCTCTCTCTCTCTCTCTCTCTCTCTCTCTTCCTCTAAATTTAAAAATATATATATTGCTAGCAGTATCGGTATGGATAACTATGGAGAGAAAGTGGGACAGACATGCAGACAGACAGAAACAGAGAAGATGAATAAGAACAGCTATCAGACTGTGGAGGCTGGAGAAGTGTCATACCGGAGGCAGAGGTTTAATTGGGCCTTGAAGAGAAAGCAAGGCGGGGTGTAAATGAAAGCTCCGGGGCAGACCAGGCTCCCCCCTCAAGCCCCGGGCTCGGGAACAGCTTGGCTTGCCAAGGAGGAACTAGGGTATGACCCTGGGAGTGGACCTAGAGATACTGATCCACACCTGGTCTATCTGCTGTGCGCTGTCACTTCTGGCTCCCAAGCGGACCATGCCAAGGGCAGCCGAGAGGCTCAGAGGACAGAAGAAGAAGTTTTTATGGTGATCATCTTTGCTTATCTCCTGGAAAAGATCAAAGCCAAATTTGGTGTTTGCTGCAACCAGAGAATCCATCCTGAAATTGATGATAGTCTAAAACCAAAGACAAAACAGAGAAAGAGAACACAATGATTAGAGGAAAACAAATAAACAGTTCTCATTTTAAATACACGTGATACAGTAATATACAGTGATTCAATATGTTATTAAAAACCAGAAAACTAAGGTCACCATCATCCTGGTACATAGATATTGATGTCCATACTGCTATTGATACAAAAAGAAGTCTGTTTTCATTTAGGGGTGCGAATTAGTTTCCTAAAGCTACCATAACAAATTATCACAAACCAGGTGGCTTAAACAACAGGAATTTATCCTGTCTTCATTCTGGAGACCAGACGTCCAAAATCAAGGTGTGGGGAGCATCACTTCATTCTGGAGGCTGTCAGGAAAAAGGTTTCCTGCCTCTCCCAACTTCTAGTGGCTGCCAGCAACCCTCAGTGTTCCTTGGTTTATAGAGGCATCACTTATCTCCGCCTCCAACTTCATACGGTGTTCTTCCCTGTGTCTTCTGTGTGAGTCCAAATGTCCCCTTTCTTGTAAGGACACCAGTCATTGGATGAGGGCCCACACTAACCCAGTATGACCTCATCTTAACTTGATTACATTTGCAAAGACCCTATTTCCCAAGAAGAGTACATTCACAGGTACCAGTGATAAGGACTTAAACCAATCTTTGGGGGACACAATTCTACCCACTTTGTGGTAGAACTTCCTTTATTCAGGTAAGACAAATTTACAGGCAACCGTGTCCTCAAAGTCAAGTTTGCAATCAAGAAAACTTCATTCCACCTCCTTCTCCACAGGCTATTCCCGGTTCTGCTTCAGTCTTCTGCCTGTGCTCTCCCCTCAGCATGCTAGGATTGAGGAATGCCCAGCAAATTGTCATGGGTCATGTCCTTGGTCACCTCACATCCTTCTGACTCACTCCACATGCAGCCTGTAGGACTTGAGGTGCTCCTGTCAGTCATTGATATTGTTTAAGAGATCATTGATCTTGAAAGATGTTGGGAGTTTAGAAATTCTACGCTGAACCACAGGTGATAGAGAACCAACATAAGGAAGTGACTCCTTGAGGACAGATTCCTTGCCCCCCACAATAATCTATTCTAGAAGTATCAAGAAAATCTTACATAGGAGCGCCTGGGTGGCTCAGTCGGTTAAGCATCCAACTCCTGATTTCGGATCATACCATGATCTCACAGTTCATGAGATCAAGCCCTACATTGGGCTCTACACTGACAGTGCAGAGCCTGCTTGGGATTCTCTCTCTCCCTCTCTCTCTGCCCCTATCTACTCTGCTCATGCTTTTTCTCCCAAAATAAATTTTTAAAAAACATTGAAAAAAAAAAAAAAAGAAAATCTTACATAGATCTCACTTTGGACCATCCCTCTCCGATGAAATGTCTTTTCTTTTGTCATTTAGTCTATGGATATTGTGTATTTCCTAGAGGGAAATGTGAACCTCTTGTTTGTGTTTTTTTATCATCAGACATGTGGCACATTATAAACATTAAGAAATTGTTACTGCATTGAACGGTGTACATTGGTTCTAGAATCATCCCAGTTTGATATGGGCCTTTTTAGTCTATAAACCTAATTCAAAAAGATACCATGAGATACCTTTTTTAGAATGTGCTAGATAAGGGCGCCTGGGTGGCTTAGTTGGTTAAGTGCCCGACTTCAGCTCAGGTCATCATCTCACAGTTTGTAGGCTTAAGCCCCATGTCAGGCTCTGTGCTGACAGCTCAGAGCCTGGAACCTGCTTCAGATTCTGTCTCCCTCTCTCTCTGCCCCTCCCCGACTCATGCTCTGTCTCTGTCTCTCAAAAATAAGTAAGATCAATAAAATAAAATAGATAAAATAAAATAAAATATGCCAGACATATGTTTTACATATATTAGCTTTAACCCCACAACTCTCCAGGCTAGATATTGGCAGTCCCTTTATACCAGATGAGTAAAGAATTGAAGAATCGAATCACACATGTTGGCCTAATCTACGTGCTGTTTCTGCTGTAGCTTCTATTTCTGCTAAGTTGCCCTCCGTATAGGATAGGCTGACCAAACACACGCCCACTATACGTTGGTATTTTTCCCCCTTGTTCAGCTTACAGTCCATTTTTATCCTTAGGTTTTTTTCCTGCCAAATTTGCACATGACTTGTATTTCTCATTCTGTACTGATAAAACTGGGTTCAGTTATGTGTTTTCCAAGAAACCTATGTCCTGAGCATGCCTCGAAATTCAGTAATGCCTCACACCTCAGAAATCTACACATCCAACATATTCACTCTACAACAATGGCTGGCATTACCCATTTAGGAACAAATTTACTAAGAAAGTAGAGAAATCAGATAAAGTCAAGGTGGTCTGGGTTGAGGGGATTGCACAGGCTTTCGTTAAATCATAAAATTTTGGATAAAAAGTAGTCTGATGTTTTTTAAAGCCTCGTTCATATAACCAAGGTGGATATTTAACTAAAACGTTTGGCATCAAAGGAAAAAGCAGTGGATATTCTGGCTCTTTGTTCATTGCTATTAAAGAAGCCTAGAGACACAACACTAAAGGAAAAGAAGAGATTTGGATTTAAAACTGCATTATCCCAATCTGGCTCTTTAAAAAATGTTCCAGCCATTTGCTCAACTTTACCCTGTTTCTTTGTGTAGATGTGCCTCTGGCATCAGAGGGGTGGGGTGTTCCTTTCTGGCACGAGATGCATGGAACTGAACAACTGGAGTCTTAACCTGCTGTGGAAAGGATGTGATTGCTCATGCAGGCCAACTCCCTTCTTCTTGAGACGAAAAAAACCCGAGGCCCGAAGCGGTGAAGTGATTTGCACCCGGTCACGAAGTTGGCCCAGAGAAAGGCAAGGCTATGACCTCTCCACGCCCAGGCCTGCTCTCTCCTGGAATATGCAGTGTTTTGTACCCATTTCTAATTCTGCCGCTACCCTTATTCATGCTGGGAGCTGCAGTGCACCCTCAAACTCTCTCTGCCCATTGGTGCATAAAGAACGAGGAGCCCATGCTAAATTTTGTCTCAGGAGTTTCCCAACCTGGCTCCAAATACTATCATGTTCTCCCCCAGCAACAAGTCCCTTTTCTGAGCCTTAGCTGCTTCTACCCCGTGGACTGGTTCTGAGTGTCCATGAGAGTCTATGGAGCTTTAATTCTGCCCCGCCTTCCAAGGGAGAAGTGAGAATGGTAGTAATGGAAAACCAGCCTGAAAGTCGCAGTATATGTTAGATGACTATAGGTGAGCATTTATTATAGGAAAATCTTGCCTGGGGTTATAGAAAACTCTAAAATATAGAAATATAACTTTATTGCTGGAGGGGTTGTCGGTGAGAGGATGGGCTAAATGCGTAAGGGGCATTAAGGAAGACACTTGTTGGGATGAGCACTGAGTGTTATACATAGAGATGAATCAGTGGAATCTACTTCTGAAATCATCATTGCACTATATGCTAACTCATCGGGATGTAAATAAATAAATAATAACAAATTTATTAAAATGGCATCTGGTAATTACCTTTGGAGTACTGTTGTTTTGCTTGTTTTTAAATCAGAAACTGGCCAAATTTGACAGTGACCTAATTGCTCTTTAAACATTTATCAAGTTCTCCCATTGGGGGGCAGTGATTACACATCAAAGGATGAAATGAATGAGACCCAGTCTCTGCCTCTGAGAAATCCACCCTCTGATAGAGCACGTACTACATTAGAAGCAGCTCCAGTGGGGATATAAGAGCATAGATAGGAGAATACGGTATCAGTTCACAAAATGAAATGGAAAAGGCAAAAGAGTATTATGTAGGAAAAAAATTTTAAACAGCCCTCATCAAGACTTATTCGAGTATTATCCTAATAATATTCAAACAGGCAATTTAAAAATATAATACTGTTAACATTTTTAAGTCCACTTAACACTGTTTTTATTCATTAGAGATAAGCTTTGGTGGGCAGTAAAAGTCATGTCATGTTGTCACAACAAAAGATAAAGTAAAATAAAAAGAACTCTAAGGTCACTTTTCTTGTCCTTACCAAAAATCCCTTTACATCAGTACTAATCTGAAAACAGTAGGACTAAACCAGTCTCCAAATCCACTGGATTTACAAGTGGGACCAACTTACCAACAAATGGACAGTAGAGATCTAATCATCATCATACTAAAATGTAACCATAACAGATATTTTCCAGAGATGCAAAATCATTTTCAGATTTAAAAAACTGTGTGCACAAATACATTCATACAAACACTTCTGTCACAGCCCAAACTCAGAAGCAAACCAAATGTCCATCATCAGTAAGATAAACAGCTTGTGGGTTACAAGTCCTACAACGGAATACGCACACCCATGGGTCTGAGTGAACTCTAGTCACCCCATAATAACATGGATGTCACAAGTACAATGTTGAGTGAAAGAAGCTGTACAGGAAGGGTCCATAATAATATGGTTATATATGACTTTTCTATATATTGATGTATGTATATATATTTATACATAAATTATATATATATTTAAAGTTTAATTTTACTTAAAAATTTTTTTTAATGTTTATTTATTTTTAAAGGAGACAGAGACAGAGCATGAGCTCTGAGAGGGAGACAGAGAATCTGAAGCAGGCTCCAGGCTCTGAGCTGTCAGCACAGAGTCCGACTTGGGACTCGAACTCACAAACTGTGAGATCATGGCCTGAGCTGAAGTCGGACGCTTAACCAACTGAGCCACCCAGGCGCCCCTCTAAAGTGTAATTATTTTAAAATGTACTGCAGATGTATCACTAAGCATGGCAGCACATTTTCAGACACTGCAACTTTATTTGTGTTTAACACAAGAACCAGGATGCTATTGAAAATTGAAGACTAACTTCTGACAATGAAATGTAGTCTCCAGATGCAATTAGGATGTTCCCTAAGCATTAACAGGAGGTTCTTTACATCCGCTCTGGAAAACATCTACCACACAAAGAAGTTAGTTCAGCTAAGTCTAAGCCCAAAGGCTGATTGCTGATGTAAGCTGCTTCTTAATACTCCAAAACTTGAAAAACTTGTACATAATTTACTTCAGTCATCATTATTTCCAAACAGAGTTGAAATAATCTTTAAAATAGTAAGGTCCTTCAAAAATCTATTCAGCTGAAGGAATTAATACTATCCCACCTATGATGACTTTATAATAATAGCTACCATTTAATTTGCCTACAATATGCATGGCATTTCACACACGTTGTCTCTAATTCTCAGCAACCGTGTAAGTTAGAAATTATCTTCATTTTAAATCCAATCATTAAGTGACACAGCCGGTCTACAAATCTGGCCGTTCAGTCCAACATCAAAGCCACCGTCTTTCTTCCTACACCACGCGCTGCCGTTGGAGCAGATAATCCTGTGCTCCACAGGACCATGGCTCGACTAACCCACCACGTAGTTTCATGACAGGAAGATGTTCTTCTAATAAATGAGAAAATAATCATGTAAAATAAGGATAATAAAATAATTAAACACGTATTATTGGTTTCATTGGTGTCTCTGACCAGTGGCCACCACTGGGCATCCATCAGGACTGCTCTGACCAACCTCTCTGCCAAGGAACATCTTGAGCTCCAGTGCGTCCTTCCAAGACTCCTCTAATCTGCTGAGGGATTGCTTCTCTACACTGAACATTTACTTAAAAATCTCCCACACGTTGCATTAAAATCCATGCAAATGTGTCATAGAAATAGATGGGAACTGCGTGATTGCAAACAACTTTATCCCAAATTAGACCTGACTTAGGTCATTTTGTACTTACTGTCCCCAGTATCACCTCCTACCATATCACCATAACTTTAAAGGCAGGGGCTAATTGGCAATTTTTATTCAGGAGAAAAAGGAAAACTAACTTTGATATCAATAAAAATATCAGCATATTTTTGCCTACAGTTCTTTCCGAATAAGTGATTCATTATTTAACCTCTAATGAAGCAAAAGCACTTGGGTTCTCAAATTCAAAGTTATCGTGCAGAGGGAAGAAAATCAGGCATCATTAATGATATTCTGAAACCTCAACAATAAATTTGAATTTTTCTCTCACACTATTGACAAATCAATTGTCTTTATTTTCCGCGTGCTTTCTAATCTTGCAATTATAGCAGAGGTATAAAGATATTAAACACACGACATTCATATTTCTGTTTCCCTTATCATGCTGTGAGGTGAATTTTTTTTTATATTTCTGTCTTTGCTTCCAAAGCATAATTCTCTTCCAGGCAGGTTCCGTGTTTTATATTCATCTTTGTACCCCATCAGTAAAGAATATAAATCGTGGCACAATAAGAGCACTTAATAAGCTTTTATGGATTTATTTGCTAACATCTGCCCCTTTTTCATTGCAAATAATTCGAATGTTTGAAATATTAGATGATAATTCTGTATTTCATATTCACTCTGCATACATTCTGCAGGCACCTATAATCGATAAAGATGTTACATAGCAGAATCAACTTTTGATTAACTTTCTACTGTTTTAGGAATAGTTCACTTGTGAAAATTGGTTTCCTTTACAGTGAAAATATAAAAGTTTAGACAAGATAGGTTTTCCAACACCCCCAAAAAATCTTGGGGAAAATTGTTCTTTACTATATAGTAGGGAGAAAAAATTATATCCCCAGAATATTTCATGTCTTGTGATATTCATAATGATCACAAAACCATTAATAACCCAAGAATGAAATTCCAACTTTACACAGGTAGATGGTCTACTGCTAGAATAAATACTCAGCTCTGGTTACAGCTAACTAAATGACAAACAATATGGACAAACAAAGAAATAGTTGTGAAAGATGCAATCAAAAGCATTTCCAGGGGCATCTGGAAATGGTGGCTCGGTCAGTTAAGCATCTGACTTCGGCTCAGGTCATGATCTCATGGTCCGTGGGTTCGAGCTCCAAATCTCACCGTCCGTGGGTTCGAGCTCCACATCGGGCTCTGTGCTGACAGTTCAGAGCCTGGAGCCTGCTTCAGATTCTGTGTCTCCTCTCTCTGCCCCTCCCCTGCTCATGCTCTGTCTCTCTCTCTCTCAAAAATAAACATTTTTTTAAAAAAAAGCATTCCCAATTTATGGTGCAAAAGAGAAATGCAAGCTCATATTATTTAAAATATAGACAATCTGACAATCTATTCATGGTGAAGGTAGTAGTTTTAGAAAAGCTACTGAGGATGAGACCAGTGCTAAAGTTGAATGGGCTAATAGATATGAGCCGCCAGTCCAAAAATCTGCTTAAAATTCAGATATTTAATGGTGACAAATAAAAAAATCTTACTTGTGATGTTTAAAAATAGATATTCTAAATATTGCATCATTTTATATTACAGAAGTAACAAAAAGATAAAATACAATCTGCCAAGTATGTAAAGATTTTTAAAACTATCCAGGGGCGCCTGGGTGGCGCAGTCGGTTAAGCATCCGACTTCAGCCAGGTCACGATCTCGCGGTCCGTGAGTTCGAGCCCCGCGTCAGGCTCTGGGCTGATGGCTCGGAGCCTGGAGCCTGTTTCCGATTCTGTGTCTCCCTCTCTCTCTGCCCCTCCCCTGTTCATGCTCTGTCTCTCTCTGTCCCAAAAATAAATAAAAAACGTTGAAAAAAAATTTTTTTTAAATAAAAAAAACTATCCAAACATCCACATTTTAAGAAAATCAAGCAGGTACATCAGACAGCTGACCGGGTGCAGGGGGACCAAAGAAGGTGACAGATGTTGCTAATATCTCCTGGCAAGTATTGCCACATTTACAAGAAATTCAACACATCATCAAACCAACTGCTCTTTTTTAAAAGACATTGACTTAGTAATAAAAATGGCACATCCTTTGGCTTCAGCCAAATCTCTTGGCTTTCTGTAATTTGAAATAATTTTCCAGTGCAATATGCATTGTTAAAAACGATATTAGGCAATGCTCGCAGTTACCTTCTTGCCTTCAGAGTTGCTGCTAACAGCTGGCTGGGTAAGTTTCAATCCACACCCTGTCGGGAGTGGAAATATATGAACTTTGCCCCTCCCACAAGGGCACTTTTCCAAGAGCCATTTGGGAATCCAGGGTAAAATTGTCATTGATTGATTAAAGAGAACAAAAAAGAGAAGTGTGTGGTATATGTATTTTCAAACAAATTTAAACCTTCTATGCTCTCCACTAAAATATTTAACTTACCATGCTTATTTTTTTAATGTGTATTGATTTATTTTGAGAAAGAGAGAGAGAGGAAGAGAGCAGGGAAGGGGCAAAGAGAGAGGGAGAGACAGAATCCTAAGCGGGCTCCACGCTGTCAGCACAGAGCCTGACGTGAGACGCAGGGCTTGACTCAGGGCTTGAACCCACGAACCATGAGATCATGACCCCAGGTGAAACCAAGAGTCAGACACTTAACTGACTGAGCCATTCAGGCTCCCCTTAACTTACTGTGTTTGTATTTTCTATGCTTTTTCCAGTTGGGTCTCTTTTGAGATGCCTCATTTGACCTACACCTTTCAACCCAAATTCCTATACTAGAGAGAGAGGAAGAGAACTATTATACTTCATATAACCATTGTGTTGGACATTCTCTTATACTCCCATTTCTATATTTTTCTAACCTTTTTTTGACTGCAAAATGTATGTTAAGCTATTCTCAATGTTCTTTTTTTTTTCCTGCAGCAGCCATGGGGTGGAAATGGGGGTTACGATTTAATTTATCAACTAGAATAGCTGAATACCAATCAGAGGATGGAAATTATCAAGATCTGCTGATAGACCAGGTGGGGGTGCTTTCCAGAAGAAAACTACTTTGCTAGGAAGCTAAGAACTGATCAACTGTGTGCCAGTATCTCCAGAAAGTCTGTCCAATTTCATCTCCACATCCTGTGATCTGCTCATCTCTTTATCTTATTTATTTCCTCAAGGAATTTTAGAGCCCCAGACACTCACTCTCTTCCTTTCCCTTCCTCCCTCCCTTTCTTCTTCCTCTCTTCCTTCCTTCTTCCCTCTTTTCTGTCCATCCTTCTTTCCCTTCTTTTTTCCTTCCCTCTTCCCTTCCTTTGCCCCCTTCTTTCCTTTTTCCCTTTTTTTCTTATCAGCCTTCTAATAAAGTTTTCATGGGGCAAATATATTCCAGCAGTAAAAAAACCAAAGTTTCAAACTGAGTCAGATAGCTTCTGATGTTGCTTTTAGTTCTAACATTCTGCAGTCCTGATTTGTTTGTGGCTATAAACATGGGGGTCGGTGAATCGAGAACAAAGGTTGTAACTAGGGAAGAGTTAGGAAGAGTGAAAGCTGTGGAACTGACAAGATTTAGGGACAGAACGAGGACTCCTCTCTGGCCTGGTTCCCTTTTTGACAGCTTCGTCTTCCTTTCCTAACATCTTGACAGACAATAATATTTCAGAGCTCCGGCCCCACAAATATGATTATATGAGACAGAGAAATTCAAAAGAAAACTTTTTTAAAGTAGGGATATTGCCATTATGGAGAACATAAGCTGCTTATAGATAACGTACGTACATCTATATGGAGAATATAAGCTGCTTATGCAGCTAGTGGTAGTGTATAAATGCAGTAAATACAAGCCAGTTTTACAAGGCAAGATATTGACCAATGGAAATCCGTAACTGATCATCGAGAGGGCCTCTCAATTATCAATAGTGAGTGTAGAAAGCAAATATGTGGTTAATTCTCTTCCCTTCCTTTTTTCATTTGAAAAAATGCTTGTGGGTTTTTTCTCTAAACTTTTCCACAAAATTCTAAAAACCATCATTTTTCAGTTGAATTTTGTCATTGATTATGACTTACAAGAGGCTGGAAAATTTTAACGTGTAATCAATTAATACTCCATTCTAGCTGATCAGTACTTCACACGGCTGCGGTCCAGCATCATCTTTCAAAAAAGATACTATTTACATTAAATCCAGGGTGCGGATTTCTGGTTGTCACATGTGTTGTCGTTGGCGCTGAAATTCGCATCGCTTTGGGCTTCTGGGTGCCTGAGCAGATTCAAAGCTTGTTGGAATATCTTTCATCTAGGATGGCATCTGTTTATCCTCTCAAATAATCACCTGTTTATCTTCCGATATAATGCAACAAAGGTCTGACTACAGATGACTGTACCCTACAAGCCTAAAAATTTGGTGTGGTGTGATTGTTCAATCAGCAATGATGACATCTGCCACTAAATGTAGCTAAATATTCAGGTACGGTAATAAATTGCTCAGGAGCATGTGAGAATCCGTTGAGCACCTACAATGTGCTAAGCATCGTGTGCGATTCTGCATACATAATAATCTCACGTGAGTGAAAAAAGTCAGTCTCTCTAATGTCAGTGACTTAAAGTGTCAGCAAATTACACTAGAGTTTGAAGGAATGTTGGAGGTCGCTAACCCGACACTGCAAGGCAAGCTGGCAAGGCTTTCTGTGTCAACAGGCTGTGAGAACACAGTTTCATCAAGGGCAGAGTCGGACGGCTCCTCCTAGGTATGTTACAACGCATCATGAGTTATGAACCAATCTTTTAACTCGTTACTAACTAGTCATTTTCTGCCCAGATTAAAAATCCAGGAATGCCAGAACGATTCACCGAAGTCTTTGCCAGCTGGTGATGCAACACAATATGATTAAAATTCTCCGGTGCCATAAAGGCAGTCTTTTTGAAAGACTGTCGAGAGGCTCTTTTTCTTCTAATTTTACATCACATCACCGAGGAAACAAAATGTGTCTGGGGAAAATATCAGCATAGAGGCCTTTGAATCTAATGAAAAATGGATCTTTTACGTAAACTGCTGACCTCACATGCATCGTTTTATCCTCCAAACTTAAAAGCCTGGGTAACAGCATATAAAATCAAACACACACACACACACACACACACACACACACACACACACACACAGCACTAAAACAACAAAAAGCAACAATAATAAAGATGAAAACACACCAAGCTTGTTTTAGCAGTTGCAGTTACTCTTAAGATATCAATCACCCTTTCCAGAAAAGCCCTCAGTTCTCCTAGATCCCAAGCCGAGGGCTCCAGGCTTGGCATCAGTACCACTCCCTACCCCAATGGGACAGAGACACAGGGACCGCAGAGGGTCAAAGCTACGAGATGGCGAAGAATACAACACGGAACCAGCAGCACATTTGCGATCGGAGGGTGCAGATCCCGCTCTGAATCTTACTAGCCTGACATCTGGAGCAAATACCTCTTGAACTTCAATTTTCTCACCTATTCAAAAAATAGGAATAACAAGGCGGCCTTCCTTGCCCTAATATGTTACACAATATGTTAGTATTACTAGTATAATTACATAGAATTAGTACTGCATAAATGTTTTTTTACTTCTTAACAAAATCCGTATGACATCTATCTATTTCTTCTGTAATTGTAAACCAGGGTTTCAACATTCTGATCAAGGTTCACAGACTACAGTCTTTGGGTTAAATCCAGCCCACTGTCTCTTTTTAATAAATAAATTTTTATAAACACACAGCCGTGCCCATTCATTTACTACTGTCTGTGCCTGCTTTCCAGCTATAATGGCAGAGCTGAAGAGTTATAAAGAGACCATATGGCCTGCAAAATCAAAAATATTTATTATCTGGTCTTTACTAAGAAGTTTGCCAGTCCTTGCTTTAAATGATAAAGCACCATAATTTTTAACACCTATGAAATTTTTATAGCCTTAGATATATAACTTCTCTTTACAAAGAACAAACGTTATAATATACTGATAAGAAATACAGTTTCTTAAATTAAAAATATACATTTGGCGGGGGGTGGTGCCTGGCTGGCTCAGTTGGTTAAATGTCTGACTTCGACTCAGAACTCACATTCGTGAATTCGAGCCCTGTGTCAGGCTCTGTGCTGACAGCTCAGGACCTGAAGCCTGCTTTGGATTCTGTATCTCCCCCTCTCTCTACCCCTCCCCCAGTCTCTCTCTCTCTTTTTCTCTCTCTCTCTCTCTCAAAAATAAATAAGCATTTACAATTTTTTTTCAGTATGTATTTGGATTTGACCTCAACCCCAGACAAAACTCTAGATCCCTTGAATACTGCAGTAAAAGAATAGCCCAGACATCCATTCAGTAAATAACTATTTCTGAGTGCCTACTATGTGTCAGGCACTGGCTGTCCGGTGAGCAAGAACGTGATTGCCCCTGCACTCATGACAGCTAGTGCAGGAGGAACTTACATCCCGGACTGTCTTACCTGCATCTAGATGTCATAAACATTTACAGGGGACCTAATATGTCACAGGCCCTTCCGCATCCATTACCTCACTCAGTCCTTCCAATAAGTCAAGGAGGAAGACATTGTTTTCCTAATAGACAAATGAGGAAAGCTAGGACTCAGACACATTAAGTTGCTCGCAGTCGTGAAAGTAGAAAGTAGCAGGAGAATGTGATGATAAAGTAACACCTCCCTTTCCCCCCAACGCCAGGAATAAAGATCTTCAAACATCTAGTTTCAACGCTGCGACCACTGGCCTCAGAGACACCTGCACCACCAACTGCTTGCCCGCCTCCCCAGGACATACCTGGAAGCCGGTGAGAACTGTCCCCAGCGAAGGTTTGTGCTCTGATGAAGTCAATTCAGTTATCACACAGAGGAGGGAGCAGCCGAGGCTTACCGCCTATGAAAACTGGTAAGGACAGGTGTTGAGCAAGTAATTCTATGTGCTTTTTAATTATGACCATGAATCACAATGGTTAGCCTATAAGACAGAGTGGGGGGAAAGACACACGTTTATGGTCATTAACTCAATGAATTTTAAATTAAAGTAATTACCTCTAAGTCTGTTATCGCTCTTTTAAAATAGAACATTCCACTGGCACAGCCTCCTTGTAAGTCGCCTCACAGCCTGCTATTTTCAGGAAACCAGAGGTTACAGAGGAAGCCTTTAGAAAGCACTCCTAGAAAGGGTTGGATTTCTCTCTCCATTCCTTATTCTCCCCAAACAACTTAGATACCTTTCAGCACTCTGAAACTCCATGAGTTCATAGTTTGTAAATGGAACACACAAAACCCAAAGGGAATGCTTTTCACAGTGTGTCCCAACCCACTCCCAGCAAATGGATTGAGGGCGACAGAACTCTACTGTCTGAGCTAAGTATGAAGAGAAGTAATGTGTCGCGGACAGAGGAGAATCGGGTATTGAAAGCTATGTTCTCTGTGTGTCTGTTACCTATCTGTCACGTTACAATCCAGAGCTATCTAGGACGACTCACCGAGCATCCTTACCAGCTACTACTTTTTCTTCTCACACCTCAGACAAAACTTAACAAGTGAACAAATTTCTCCTGTTGCCTGTCTGTATCTCTGTCTTCCTTAGCTCCTCATTCCTTCTCCCCTAGGCTCACCCGACCTATTTCCCCATTGGTTTTTCTCTTTGTCTCTGAGTAAGGCTATTCCAAGGAATTATTTCACCTGCAAAACTCACCAGATACTACCTTTCATCATCAAAAAACATTGGGTCGGGGCACCTGGGTGGCTCAGTCGGTTGGGCGTCCGACTTCGGCTCAGGTCACGATCTCACGGTCCGTGAGTTCGAGTCCCGCGTCGGGCTCTGTGCTGACAGCTCAGAGCCTGGAGCCTGCTTCAGATTCTGTGTCTCCCTCTCTCTCTCTGCTCCTCCCCCATTCATGCTCTGTCTCTCTCTGTCTCAAAAATTAAAAAACGTTTAAAAAAAAAAAAACATTGGGTCTTTTTCAAAACATGGTTCATATTTTGTTAAGGAAAATAACACATCCTTGGAGGAATTCTGAGCTATTTAGAGGCTGTTCAATTCATTTTGCAGTTTACAGCAAAGCTCTAGCATTGAATTTCCTTAGAAAGACCCTTCCTCTCTATGTAATTTGAGGACAGTATACTCGATGTTCCATGAAAACCCACCCCTGAGTCATCACTCAGTGAGAATCATAATTTGTGGAGCAAATGCTGTCAAACATGAAGATTTCACCTCATTACCAAAGAAAACCCTGCAGTCCTGTGGAATGTTAAAGTTGTAAACTCCTAACCTATAAACCAAGAGTCAGACAATCTGTGAGGTTGACTGGCTGCAAACATGAAATTGGGTTCCCATAAGTCATATTTAACCCACAGAATAATACAGTCACTGGGAATATAACTGTAAAAGCGATAAAAGCTTTGACTTCGAAAGATGGCCAGAAATTTGGGAGAGTAGATTACAAATGAATTTTAAATAATACATGTTATTTGAGAAAATTGAGGATATTTAATAACGTAAATAAAAAATAAAGATAGTGATAAGCCCATCAAATCACAATTTTCTTTTTTTCTATACATTCTGTTTTTACATAGTTGAGTTCTCACTACATTGTAGTTGTATGTCCTGCTTTTCTTTTTTTTCATTTAATACTTCACCCTAATTATGTCTCCATATTTTGAAATTCTGTTCATAAGAATTACTTTTAATGACTATGTGAATGTGCCGTCAATTACTCATCCATTCTTTTATTAATTCAACATTTAGGTGGTTTCCAACTGACATAAATAGTACTACTAAAAATATTTGGTTTTAGTCTGCTTATCTGAATCTCAGATGGTCTCCTTAGCGTAAATATCTAAGTACTGAATTAATGGATAAAATTTACGAACATTTTTATACCTGACTATACCATGTCAAGTGTACTCCACAGAAATTCCACCAGAGAAGGAGGTGCCATTACACTGTCGTTTCCTAACCAGTTTTTCTTCTCCTAAAACCTGGTAACCAAACCTTCTCCCTCCTAAGAAAAGTCCCTGAGAGAACCATGAAAAAGGTCAGGATTCTTTACCACTCCTCCTACACCAATCACTACTCTGCACAATTAGATAAATGACTCTTTAGACCGGCTAGGTTTCTTTCAGGTCAGGTTTTAAGCGTCCTTCCGATGGTCTCTCATGTGGAGGTGGGGACATGGTGTGACCAACTAATTTCAGAATACTCCTAAGAGAACACCAAAGACAAGCTTGAGCCTACCTTTCTAGTACTTTCCCTCGTGGCTCCTCCCCCTGTTGCAATTCTCCATGTCCAGTGGCAGCCCCGGCCATGATGTACGTAGGATGTGCCATCGCAAAACTTAGGAGACAAGCCTCCGTTCATCTTGTTATATCAGTGCGCAGAATTGGACTAAAAAGAAATGGTGTACACAGGGCTTATCCATGAAGTTACCCAGCTGGTGCTACCCTCCCCCATGAGGGTTTCTGAGAGAACGACCACTCCACCACCATCTGTTTCCCAGTGTGCTTTGAGAATATAACCCACTTAGAAAAGCTGTGCAATAGACATCAGTGTGAATACTCAAACTGAATGACAGGATTTTCCTGGCATTTAATTTGAAAGTGGAGGGAGGGGGACAGGACGAGGAGAAGAAGATGAAGAGGACAAACATTTGTTCTTCACACAGCCAGAGGAGAAAGCAAAGTCTTTGGTGTCCCCCCCACCCACCCAATCCCTTCCTGATGCCCTCTGTTCTCCCACATCCTAGAACCCTCTCCCTATTTCTACAGACGATGCTGGTGAAAACCCTGTAACATGCAACACCTCCTGGCGTTTACTCAGTTTTGTCGAAGAAGTGTGAATGTGCACCCTCTTTCCCTCCCTTTTCTTAATAGATTTTTTAGAGCATTTGTAGGTGTGCTGAACAATTGCACAGGAACTAAGAAAGCATGATTTTTAGTTTCGCACCTTCTTACTGGCTCTGACTGAGCTTCTGGAATGGCCTTGGCTGTCGCTACTACTGGCAAGGACAATGGGAGCCCCTAAGAAGAGCCATGGTCACAAAAAGGAAACAATGCAAGGGGTGAAGAAGTGACTGGTAAATGCGGAACCTTGAGTCTCTTTTTTTCCACAGAAAGAACAGCTGTTAGTCCCAGCCTTTCCAAGAGTCTCCATAGTTTAAATATTGGCCAGAAATGAAGGAAAATTTCTCAAGGAGAATTTATTCCTATAAAATTTAATTCAGTTACCTTGGACTTTAAAAAAAAATTTATTTATTAATTAATTAATTTATTTATTTATTTATTTATTTATTTATTTTGAGAGGGACAGAGAGAGCAAGAGCCGAGGAGGGGCAGAGAGAGAGGAAGAATCCAAAGCAGTCTCCACACTCAGCACAGAGCCCAATGCGGGGCTCAAGCTCACCAAAGCTATGAGATCCTGACCTGAGCCAAAATCAAGAGTCAGACGCTTAACCAACTGAGCCTTCCAGGTGCCTCTCAGTTACCTTGGACTTCAGGGAAAAGAGTAAATAAATAACTATGGGTCAAGTCAGGGGATTTACCTCATTGTATCTGTCTCAAGTGAACTTTCTCGTTTCAGACAGTGTGAGATCCACAGGCAGCAACCAGTAAGTCTAAGGGCATGTGGCTATGTATAAAACCCCAAGAACAGAAAATATATCTATCAGTTCAGTCTAATAATTATGCTTAAACTTGAGGGAAGCATCAGTATATTTGCAGAAATTCTTCTGTCAGACTTCTTCATTGTGTAACATTAACCTAGTCAGCAAAACTTACTGAGGCTTAGTTTCTTCACCAAAACTCACTGAGCCTTCTGGTTTCTTCAACACCAGAAGATAAAAGGAATGTCCAGGGGACCAGGGGTGGCTCAGTCAATCGAGTGTCTGACTCCTGATTTCGGCTCAGGTCATGACCCCAGTGTCGTGGGATCGAGTCACACATCGGGCTCTGTGCTGAGTGTGGAGCCTTCTTGAGAGTCTCTCTCTTTCTCCTTCTGCCCCTCTCCCCTGCTCACTCTCTCTCTCTCTCTCTCTCTCTAAAATAAGAAAAAAAATTAATAATGTCCAAGTAGCCACACAATATATGTCAACACCACATTTTGGTGCCACAAGAAAAGAGACCAATAGTCGAAGTTAAGGTGGCAAAGAAGAGAGCCACAAATCACAGTTGGTGGCAGAGGGATCGGGGAAGACCGGATCTCTCTGTTTCATCGTGATGTAACAAGAGCCTTGACCCATCTGTATGCCGAAGCCAAAACACATTTGTCCCCTGCTCAATAATTCAAGAAATCTGATCACAATAAGAAATCAAATTCTTTTTGACCTGACTTGTTCTTTCATGTTTTAATTCCACACTGACTAATTTATTTTTAAATCACTTTTTTTGAGCTATAATTGACATACAAAAAAAAAGGCTGTACATATTTAATGTATATAACGTGATGGTCTTGAAGATAAGTATACACTTGGGAACCTATCACTATAACCTATGCCATAAACATCTCCACGACCTCCAAAAGTTTCTTCCCACCCTCCTTGTTTACTAGATTTTGTTCTTAGAAAACTCTTGGGTGACCCAACAACCCACCACTTCCTTTCCTAAAGGCAAACAAACTACAGTCTTTTGCACTTTTTCTGGGAATGTACTTCAGCCTCACTCTTCCCTCATTTCTTCAAGCTTTACTTCATTCTGGCATTAGATTTCTTGGAATTTTTCTCATTAGCTTACACAACATTCAGTTTGGATTATATGCGCTGCCTATTTTCTGTTGCACATGATGCGTTAAAATCTGAGCTCATCACCCAAACTTGTAGCTGTGCATGTTTCCTTAAATGTTGTCTTCTTTCTCCTTTCATCAGATTTCCTGATTCTCATGGAGTCAGAATTTCATTTTTAGTCCTCTGGAGCCACAATCCCTTTTAATGTCTCAGAGCAAAGGATATAATTTTGTTGAGTTTTTAAATATGTATTTAGAAAGTCTGGCTCCATACTCCCGGAGTCCTTGCATTCCTTACCTTTGACCTCTGACTTTTGCCCTCACAAAAGGGCTTGCCCAGGGCTTCCATCATACCAGTGAGATCTTTTCTTGTTAGTCAAAACTAAATCCAGAGCATTCCACAAACAGAAGAATGAAGTTGGACCCTGCCTGACACCATACACAAAAATTAATTCAAAATTGATTAGACATAAGTGTAAGGGCTAAAACTAAAAACCTCTTATAAGAGGGGCACTGGGTGGGTCGGTTGGTTGAGACTTTGACTCTTGGTTTCGGCTCAGGTTATCGTGATCTCATGGTTCGTGGGTTCTAGCCCTGCTGACAGCACAGAGCCTGCTTGGGATTCTCTGTCTCCCTCTCTCTCTGCCCCTCCCTGACTCATGAGCACTCTTTCTCTCTCTTTCTCTAAATAAGTAAACAAAATAAACTTTAAAAAAAAAACCTTTTACAAGAAAAATAGAAATAAATCTTTATGACCTTGGGTTAGGCAGTGTTTTGTTACATGTGACACACACACACACACACACACACACACAGCACCAAAAGGAAAAACAGCTGCACTGGAATTCACCAAAATTAAAAACTTCTGTGTTGCAAAAGACACCATCAAGAAATGGAAAAAAACAAGCCACAAAATGGGAGAATATGTCTGCAAATCACTTATCTGGTAAGGGATTTGTACAGAAAGCACTTACAACTCAACAATGACAAAATAAATCACCCAGTTTTTAAATGGGCAAATGACTTCCACAGAAATTCCTCCAGAGGAGATATGCAAACTGAACAGTAAGCACGTGAAAAGACACCCAACATCACTAGTCATTAGGGAAGGGCAAATGCAAACCCCAGTGACATTACCACTCCGTGGCTCATCCCTCTTTTTCACTCGACTCAGCCAAATGGGCTGCCACACGCTCTAAACCTCATCTTTTAAGTGCAAAGACACAATACTATTTTTATATAATAGTAATAAAACATTACTAAAGATTAGTCATTATATATAATTCTACAAATGTAATCTATTTTCATGGGTTTTTTTAAAACCATGCACAAGGGGGTTTCGATATGATAATATGTAAATGTAATTCCACAAATGTAATCTATTTTCACGGGCTTTTTTTCTAAACCATGCACAAGGGGGTTTCCATATGATAATACGTAATTCAGATGATGTGGTGACTTGATCGTTTTTAGTTGGCTGTCTAGAAAAGCAGACTTTTGTTGAGTTGCTTTAGTCTCCCAAACTTTTAATGACAATTTATTGGGCACAGTAGAATAATCCCACAATCCATCCACATTCCTAGGGAAGTTAGAAGTACGGGCGTAGAACTCAGTCAATCAAAGTGCTTCAGAGCACTAAACTGTTCCAGCGCTCTCATGACCCATCTATGTCACTGGTCTAGGACACGCTATTGTACCTTCCTGTCATGCTTCTCTGGCCACACCTGAATACCATTCCTTTGTTTCCCCAGTCTCTGAAAACACAGAACAGAATGCACATGGTGGCCCAAGTCAGCACAAGACACCAGGGACACATGGATGAGCAGAATACACAGTTCTTCCCTGGAGGAGCCCAGAATTTGGTAGGAGAGACTCAAGAGTACATTCGATGTCACCCTGCATACCTCAGCATGCTCGTTTTCTAACATCGCCCTAGGTGTTTTCTCCAAATAAGTCCTAGTTGGTAGTCAGTCCATGATGTTGGTAGGTATCGGTTGACCCTGATAAATAGGTCTTTTAATGTGATAAGTGTATCTCTTCCTTGATAATTTCTTGTCGTTTCTATTTATAAAGTCTTTCCCTTTCCAGAGAATAGGTAATAACTTACCTACACTTTCCTGTAGGTTTTTCTCTTCACCTTTTCTTTTTTTTTTTAACTTTTTTTTAATGTTTATTTGTTTTTGAGAGAGACAGAGTGAAAGAGAGACAGAGCATGAGTGGGGAAGGGGCAGAGAGAGAGGGAGACACAGAATCTGAAGCAGGCTCCAGGCTCTAAGCTGTCAGCACAGACAGGGACCTGAACTCGTGAACTGCGAGATCATGACCTGAGCCAAAGTCAAATGCTTAACCAATTGAGCACCCCCCACCTTTTATTTTTAGTCCATCAAGAATTTATTTTGGTCTATGATATAGGGTAGGAATATGAATAAATACTCAAAACCCCTAACTACCTTGCCAGTGTGTCCAGCACTATTTGGTAAATTACCAACCCCTTCTCCTGTGGTTGGAATTACTTCTCTTATGGCTAATTAATTTTAATATATGATAAAGCTAAAATATTGATGAAATGGAAATAATAATAGTACCAACTTTATAGAACTGTTTTAAGGGCTGACTGAAATAATGTATGTATATAATGTACTCCACCCTGTGTCTAGCTCATGGGAGCTCGCAATGTAATGTAATGATTAGCTTAGCCCAATGCAGATCAGGTTCTGTCCAACCTAACCAATCCTCCTTGAGTAGAATGAGTCGGAAGTGGAAAAATATAGAAGTGTTAGTCCATTCGTGCTTTCTTCATGAGAGTAGAAGAAAAAGAAGCCCTGGGGGGGGCACCTGGGTGGCTCAGTTGGTTGAGTGGCTGACTCGATCCTGCATGGACCACCATGTTAGTGTGGAGCCTGCTTGGGGTCCTCTGTCTCTCCCTCTGCCCCTCTACCCAACTCATGCGCTCTTGCCCTCTCTCTCTCTCTCTCTCTCTCTCAAAAATAAAATAAATAAATAAATAAAATAAAGAAGCCTTCAATTTTCCCTAACATAATCAATTTTTATAAATTGGCTAACAGTGGTAAGCATGAAATTACCCTCGTTTTAATTCTTTGATTCATTATAAATTAAGCATCTATTCACATTCATTGGCATTTTTTTTTCTGTTAAGTGCATTTTTGTATGCATTACATTTAATATTTGAGTTATTTATATATTTTTAATTTTTTATTGTTTATTATTTATTTTTGAGAGAGAGAGAGAGACAGAACACAAGAGGGGAGGGACAGAGAAAGAGGGAGACACAGGATCCAAAGCAGGCTCCAGGCTCTGAGCTGTCAGCACAGAGCCCAACATGGGGCTAGAACTCACGAACTGCAAGATCATGACCCGAGCTGAAGCTGGACGCTTAACCGACTGAGCCACCCAAGTGCTCCTATATTTTCTTAATTTACAGATATTCATTTGATATCAGAAACATATATGAACTCTATCTATTGTGTTTTTCCATTGCTGTCATTTGACCTTTAATTGATTATACTTTCAAAGTATAGACATTTTTTAATTTTTATTAAATCAAGTCTGTTTTTTCTTTATAACTTTTCTAGGAAAATGGTTTTTTTTTTACTTTTATTTAGAATTAATTTCAAACTTGCAGAAAGTTGTAGGAATGTTACAAAGAATAACTGTATATACTTTACCCAGATTTACCAATCACTAACTTTTCATCTCATTTGCTCTATAATGCTTTCCTCTTGTATATATACTTATATACACACAGACATCTATTTTGAAGTATGGGTGAATAAGCTGCATACATCATGCCCCTTTGCTCCTAAATATTTTGGTACATAATTCTTAAGAAAAATGACATCTCTTACAGTTATCAAAAAACAGAAAGGAAAGAGATCTTTTGAAACTATAACTATCTTGGTCTTCACCAAATATTTTCAAATTTTAGCACCCATTAGTGATTCTTGCTTGGATCAATTTTTACAGTAACTGTTTCAAAATAGTGATTTTCTACTCAGTATTTCATCTATATTTATAAGATGGTGTTCCAAGAAGCCATTCTTAAAATCAGTAAACCAAGAGAAAAAAAAAAACCTAATTGAGCAGAGCTTATCTACATTTTGTTTCAACCTGTCATCCAAAATTTTTTAAGAAAAAGATTGTCATTTCTCTGAGACATTGCCTCTGTTCATAGAAAATCTAAGGGTGTCCCACATGATTATGTGACTCTGGCCTATTCTAGTTTGTTGGTCATAATGTGGTATGGATGAATCTATGTTTTACAGTTTCAATTTCCAAATCAGCTTGATCAGAGGCACTTACCTTCCTGAGCCACCCAGTCATTATAGCAGGAGAAGCCCAGTAAGACAAATGTTCAATTGCAAAGTCTTAACCAGTCTGGAAAAGAAATTCAAAAGACAAGTACGGATGACTAAGTACAAAGATTCTGTATTAGAATATGAATGAGTACAAATTACTGGAGATTTTACTTGGCTATGTCTATCTCAACATCTATTCTTTGTGCTAGAAGAAAGAGTGGGGAAAGAAAGCTTGTGAATTCCAATAGAGTTAATCCTCAGATTACAAGAGTACAAGAGTACAATCAAAGTCTACAGAGTCCAGCTCTCCTGTGCTGGCCAACACCATGCTTGTTCATGAAAGTTCACAGAACAAAACAATTTTTGTTTTGAGTAGTAAATGATTGGGAAATCTAATCCTTTTGTGTAATTAACAGCACAATAAGGGCAGTGCCTGGGTGGCTCAGGTCTTGATTTCATGGTTCACGAGTTCGAGCCCCATGTTGGGCTCTGTTCTGACAGCTGGAAACCTGGAGCCTGCTTCAGATTCTGTGTCTCCCTCTGTCTCTGACCCTCCCCTACTCTCTCTCTCTCTCTCCCTCAAAAAAAATAAATAATTTAAAAAAAAAACGCACAATAAGGCGGGAGAGCATAGTATGAAAAATTCAGAGTACTCTCACTTGATAAGTCCCTCAGGTCTCCACACTAGTTTTGCTTTCTAATGAGTTATCTCCTTATGAAATAGAGTATAAGTTACTATGAATTTTACAGTTGCTTTTGATGACACAAAGAACCACAAGGTCCTACAAATCAGTTCACCTGCTTCCAAAATTATGTTCAGTCAAATAGGTCTTCAGATCACTATTTCTCATGTCTCCAATGAGTTTCTCAGTTATATCAAAATATTTTTTCAAAACCATATTTTTACAACTGTAGCATCATTTTTCAAATAGTTTTTGGAAACAAAATGCTTTGAAATTTAAAATTTCAAATCACAATTTAGATGAATGGTTTAAAATGGAAATATAAAGCAAAAGCTTGACCTCAACAATGGCTTTGAGAAAATTAAAACACAAGACAGAATATAAAGGGGCACCTGGGTGGCTCAGTTGGTTAAGCATCTGGCTCTTGATCATGGCTCAGGTCATGATCTCATGATTCATGGGATCAAGTCCCACATGGAGCTCTGTGCTGACCGTGGAGTCTGCTTGGGATTCTCTCTCTCCTCTCTCTCCCCCATTCACACTCTCACATACATGCTCTCTCTCTCAAAACAAATAAACATAAGAAAGAAAGAAAGAAAGAAAGAAAGAAAGAAAGAAAGAAAGAAAGAGAAAGAAAAGAAAGAAAAGAAAGAAAGAAAGAAAGAAAGAAAGAAAGAAAGAAAAGGGAGAAAGAGGGGCGCCTGGGTAGCTCAGTCGGTTAAGCGTCCGACTTCGGCTCAGGTCATGATCTCCCAGTTTGTAGGTTTGAGACTCACATCGGGCTCTATGCTGACAGCTCAGAACCTGAAGTCTGCTTCGGATTCTGTGTCTCCTTCTCTCTCTGTCCCTCCCCCACTTGTGCTCTGTCTCTGTCAAAAATAAATAATAAACAATAAAAAAATTCTTAAAATTATAAATAACTCTCTCTCTCTCTCTCTCAAAAATAAATAAACATTAAAAAAAAGAATCTAAAAATCGTCAGTAGTTGTGGTTGGTATATTGCAGTCTGTGGAGTTTCCCAGAATGAACCTGACAACCAAGCAACTAAGAGGAAAGCATAGCAGTGAATCTGAAATGGCACTTAGAGGCCTTGCTTTTCCAGTAAGTGTTTACTATAGGGATCCAAATAAACCCAAACCTTAGTGTTTCTTTGGTTAAAAAAAAAAGACATATGTCACATATGTCATAAGGTGCATAAATATATCTTAAATACATGAAACCACCGATTTTACAGAGGGGAGGTAGGAGGTTCCCAAAGTTATGAATATGCCATTATAGATGGAGTTAGCCAAACTAACCTCTACAACCCCAGCTCTGGGTCAACAGTGAAGACCAGCACCTATTCATTATTAGGGCCATGAGGTATCTGGATTAACGTGTCTTCAAAAGGATTAAAACTATGCTTCTATTTAATTATCTGTGAAATTAAGGGTTTGTGCAATGGGAACTTCAGCCCTGACATTCTGTAATTTCAGACCTGAAATTGAAGTCGGGGTGAAGTATAATAGGGTGTCATATTTGTTTATATGAGAGTGTAAGGTGAGGACAATGACTGGATCGACCAGTGATCATACCAAGATGTCAGGGTTGAAAGATCTCATCAAAAGCCATGTTCATGATTCAACCTTCTTACACACCCTCAACCATGAGAACTCAAATTTGCATTCATTCCTTTAATAAACATGCATGAAGACTCACTCTGTACCAAGAATTTGTGTTATAAGGAGCTTCTGTTACTCCCAAGGTCAACTTTTTCAGGCTCAGGAAGGGTTGGGGGTACACTGCAAACATATCCTGGTAAAAAGCAAGAATGGTGGTAGGGTTTGCTATTGTTGCTGTTATTTCTGTTGCTGCCATTGTCCTTATTTTGCAATCATCCTCATTTGCAAACATAGCCCAGAAGGCAGAATTTGTGCCACCTTAGAGGTAGCACAGTGTTTTTCGTGGCACCAGCCCTTTAGCAAACTCGTTCATACCAGGCCACAAGAATATTTGCATCTACCGTGGAGATAATCTCTTCGATCTCAAACAACCCTAATCTTGAGGATGAAGACAGGGAGGGGTGAAAGACAAAACTGGAGAGTAAGCAAATATCCGTATCACATGAAACACCATTCCTAAAACCACACTGGCTGGAGGTTCTCAAACTGTGCTCCCACGGTGTCCTGGGTGCCACAAATTGGATCAAAATGTTCCTCGACTGCACTTAAATAACATTTCCCCCATTCAAGGAAATAAAATATTAATAGATACGATTTACATAATTTCTTAAATCTGTCATTTATTGAAGGTTATTTACGTCAGAAATAGATAAAATGGTATTTAATTTTGACAAATGAAAGAAGTAACATTTATGTCTTTCATTTTTTATTTGTAAATTTTTTTAAGCTTATTTATTCTGAGAGAGAGAGAGAGACAGAGTATAAGGGGAGGGAGGGGGAGAGAGAGAGAGAGAGGTTCCATGTTGTCAACACAGAACCCAACATAGGGCTCGAACCCACGAACCATGAGATCACGACCTGAGCAGAAACCGAGAGTCGGACTCTCAACCCACTGAGCCACCCAGGTACCCCTAACATATTTCTTGAATGTTTCCCAGCCTCAGGCACTAAACGAGGTGTTTTATTAGTTCATCTCATGTAACCCTCCATGAGAGATAGGGAATATTCTCTGTATGTTACAGGTCAGGAAATGAGAGCTCAGAGAAGCTAAGGGAGCTGCTAAAGGTCTCTAAACAGTGAGCTCCAAATAGTGTGATTCAAACCCGTGTCTTTCTTACTCTAAAGTCTGTCTTGCCTCAAAAACCATATGCCTGCATTATGCATCCATAAAACAGTGTTACTTAATAGTGAAAATCATATACTGTTCAGGAATGAACCATAGACCCAGCCTAGATCTTTGGAAGTTTTTCCTTCTCCTTGTCAAGTCGGCACAAATTACTAACCTGTGTGTTGACTAGAATTGAAGAAAGGCTTCAGCATCCAAGCTGAAAGATCCCAAGATCTGCCAGGTGAGAGAAAATCAAAGGACAAAGGAGAAATGCTCTTAATCTATTTGTCTGCATGGATTATTATCAACAAACATTGAACTCCCCCCAGTATTTGGGGTTTGGCAAACCCCTTGCAGACCACTGCATATTTGGGCAAGCATGCTATGCCCTTCAGGCTATAATTTTATAATGAAAGACTTAGGTCTAAAGTGCTTTGTGGAACCCCAATGATTATAAAGAATTAGTGGCTGTTTCTGCCAATGGGAAGACTATGAATTCATAAGTATGAATTTTATTCATAGGGACATAAGTAATAATTCTATGTATTTTTTTTAAGTGTATTTATTTCAGAGAGAGCGTGAGCAGGGGAGGGGTAGTGAGAAAGGGTGAGAGAGAATCCCAAGCAGGTTTCCTCCCTGTCAGCGCAGAGCCCGATGCAGGCCTCAAACTCACCAACCGTGAGATCATGACCTGAGCAGAAATCAAGAGTCAGACACTTAACCAGCTGAGCCGCCCGGGCACCCCAGTACTCATTCTATTTCTTAGAACAAAAGCAATGCGTATGGACGTGCCTGGCTCCTAGAGGCTAATCAGCAAATGTTTATTAAATATGATCTGAGTCTCCGAACTGTTGAGAGTGTATACCTCCATTTTTTTTTCCCAACTCATTCTCCCCTTCTCTAACCCACCCCTCCCATTGAAAAATACTGCTCCAATTATTCCCCTTCTGTGAACATAATTCACTTAATTATACACTTGTGTCTGTAAATCCTTGAGGGAGGGCCTGAGTCTAGGAGCGTGATGTGTTACGTCATCTGCAGCAACTTGATAAGTACTTGCTGACCGACGATACTGACTGATAGAACTTGACACCAGCATCCAGCTGAGGGGAAGACGCTCGTATAGACGACAGAAGGTCCCCAGGACTAGAAGACGGCCCCCTGATGGTCCGCTTGGTGTAGACCACCACTCTTAGGGACCGCGGGGACCCGAGACGCCAGGCGTCTGTGAAGAAGCACCGACCCCACGGGGCTAACACAGCTTCTCCATGCGGGATCCTTGAAACTTGCCTCAGAGTCACTGGCGGTGTTTGTTTCAAAATACTTCTTCTTGACTTTCGCCTTAGATGATAAATCAGAACCCACAGGGATGGCACCTCCAACGTGCACTTTCCACGAGGCTCCCAGCAGATTCTGACACACGCAAAACTTGTCATATTCCTAGACGAGCAATAAGGCATCTCACGACAGCGGGTGAAGAGAGAAGCCCACCGACACCCAGCCCTCTGCACCGGATTCCACCCAGGAAGCCCGGTTCCCTGACGTAAAGGAGATTCCTTCTTTCCATCACTGAACTGCGATAATGTGCATGGTACGAATCCAGGCAACGAAGCTAGTAACGCCATCCACTGGTTTTTCAAGCTGAAGGAGATAGCAGGGGTGGGGTTGGGGAGGCAAAGGAACTCAAAAGTTCGAGAAGCTGAGCGAGGCTGCAGATGCCCACATCCAACAGGGCTTTTGTGCCGCACACGCACCAAGTAGTGTATGGAAGCATCTGGCACGTGCCTGGTACAGAGCAGATTCTCAACACACGTCAGCCGCCCCGGGATCGTTTCCGCCGACTTTTCCTTTCAAGTGCCCTTTGCTGAGTCTGGAGAAGGTTCCGAGGAATTCACCCAGGATGAGCACCATCCCCAGTGCACACATCTGGTGCCCACAAGCTATGTACGTCAGGCGACTGGGGCTGAGTTCACCGTCTCACCCTTGAGGGGTGTTCTCACGGATAGGGGTGCTCTTGGGGAGAGTGTTGCTCCTACTCATTAGGGCCCCGGGGCCACTGACCTCTGCAAGCCAATCTACCAAATATTCTGGTCTCCCCGCCCTGAATTGTGGGGAGCACAGGATGCAGGGAGAGGTCCAGAAGGACCGAAAGGGGTGAAGCTCTGAAATTTCACAAGAATTGCATGGAAGGCTAAAGATGATGGTGTTTGTCACAGAACAGGGCCCGGAGCTGTCTTCCGGCTTTCCTCTATGCCAAGCGGCTCAAATGTCACAGAAGAGGGTCAGAGTAGGTTTTTATCCACTCTTGGTGTTCAGTACCTATTGGCTGGGGCTCCCTTTGACCCCTACAGGGTGATCTGTAGGTCCTTGTAAAGTGGTGCAGAAGTACCTCCGACACAAAATGTCCCCGAGTCAACCCATCTTCTCCCCTAAGCTTGCCCCTTCTCTGGGATTGCCAACTCTGACTGACGGCCTCGCCATCAGGCCATTGGCTCGACGGAAAACCTAAATCCCATTCCACTCTCCTCCTCTTTTCTCCTGCATCCAAAACATCCTGTCAATGTTAACTCTCACCGAATGTTACGGCTCTTCTCTCCTCCCCACTATCGCTGACTTAGTTGAGACCTCGACATTGCTCACTCAGGATACTGCCAGAGCCTCCAGGCTATACTTCCCACTTCTAATCTTTCTCCCCTCTGATACATTTGCCACAGGACCATCGTAGTGATTCTTCTTAATAAACGAGATAACCGTACCGTACCTCCTATTAAAAAAAAAAAATCTCTACTATTTTCTGCATTGTTTAGTGCATTGCTTTCTTCAGGAAGACACGTAAGATGGTCTTTGTATCACGCCTCGGGCAGTATGGAATCCTAGGTTCCTTTCTCTACAAAACAGCTTACTCCTGAAAAGCGTACCCTTTAATGCATCATTGGTCTCCCATGATGTAGAAGTGATGTTCAAGAACAGCACTGTCCAGGAGGAATGTCTGCAGTGATGATAGTGTTCTCTGCTGTCCAGTGTCTTTGCCACTAGCTACACGTAGCTCTTGATCTCTGGAAACGTGTCTAGTGTGACTGAGAAGCCGTAGGTTTAATTTTACTTCATTTTACTTACCACAAATAGCCTGTGGCTGTCATACTGTGAGCTGAAATCTGAGCCTCAAAGGGTAAGCAAACTCAAGAAGTGGGAAATCTGATTCCTAGACTTCCACATGAAGCCCTGGGTGCTCAAGACCGGGCTAGATCAATTATGGCTCAGTAGCGCCCCCTGGCTCTCAGGAAAGGAAGACGCAAATCATTTGAGAATAAATGCCTCCAGTATTCCCACAGATTACTATCAACCAACTATGATTTTACAATACAGTATCACCAAACATACAATAAAACAAGCCACCACGAAATAAGGTCAGCATAAACAACAAACAAACAAAAACAGACTTAAAGCCTAAGATTCTCAGCTACTGGAATTATCACATACAGAATATAAAATAACCATGGATGAAATATTAAAAAAAAAATTAAGAGTTTCCAAAATGAACAAGTGGTAAGACCATCATATATGACCCAGCCTATTCGAAAAGAAACCAAACAAATTTTAGAGATGAAATATGTAAGTATTTCAATTAAAAATTGAACAGAGGGTTAAACAAATTAGACACCACTAACAAGAGAGTTCGTGAGATAAAAGATAGATATGAAGAAGTAGCTGAGAATAAAGTGTAAGGACATGGAAAATATAAAAGGAAGATTAATAGACGCAGAACATAAAATAAGAAATTCTACGTCTATTTTAAGTCTCAGAAGCAGAAAATACAGAAAGTGAATGAGAGGCAAATTTGAAGAGATGTGGCTGAGAAATTCTCAGAGCTTATGAGATACACGAATCCACAGAGTTTGAAAGCAGTCTTATGAGCACAACCAGATCCATAAAGAATTACAAGATAGATTATCTTCTTGGTCCCTCCTATTCTTGGAAATGTTCTTCTCATTTTCAAGGATCCTCTTCCAAGCTTCCAAATGCCCAGTTTCCCCCACACTGCCCCCAGCCCACTCAAGTTTATTTATTATACACGTGCCCTCATCCAAACAGGCATCTTTCAAGATATGGTAATGAAATAATCAGATAAACCAGCTTGTGCTTATGTATGTTCCAGCTAATGGGTTGCCTCTCCCATTAGATAATGCTTTAAAATAACTTTATGTTACAGATGTCCCTTGAGGAGTGACACAATTATTGGAATTCAAGGCCCAGTGCCAAAAGAAGATTTGAAAGAGAAAAAGACTCTGAGTGTTCTCAGTTTGAGGGCCCTACCCAGCTGGATCACTCCTAAGATGGATGAGTGTCTAACTCACCCACACGTCAAATTAGCCCACCAGGGTAGTGGGTCCTTCATCATCCAAGAGAACTGATTTCATATTTATTATCAAAATTAGGAGGATGGAAATCAATATGTCTTGTCTCTCAGAGTATCCCCCAACCCTATAAATGGCATATATGACCAATGTCTAAGACAACTAACACACAACATTTCTCTGGCCACAACTATTGGTTCAACAGGGAACGCAGCCACTCAACAAATACTTGTTGAGCACTTAGTATGCCTCAGGCACTGGAGACACAGCACACAATAAAGTGGACAAGATCTCTGCCCTAATGGACCTTATGCTGGGGTGAGGCGGACACAATATATAAATAAACAAATATGTTTATATACACATCTTTATACACATCTCTTTAGGCAGGCATATAGATGTATACATGCATCTGTGTATACGTATACTTATATATGTGCATATATTTGTATACATGTGTGTGTGTGTGGCTGCACTGTGAAGAATGGATAGAGGAAAAGAAAGACAGGATGCACGTTAGGAGTTCTGTTTCTGGTATCCAGAGGAGGGACCATGGAGGATAATGGGTGAATTTGAAAGATACCAGGATGTCGTGTTGGTCATCCTGATACGGGCAAAGGAAGAAAATCACTGTGGAAAATGATATATGAGTCCCATTTGGACCTCTGGGTAGATGGTATGGCCGTTTTACAAAGAGCATAGGGAAAGAGGGGTGGGTGAATTCAGTGTGGGGTGTCTGTGTCACCTGTAGGTGTCCATGGGAGCAGTTGGATATGTGGCTGGAACTCAGCAAGAAGACCCAGGAGATAAAGATTGGAGAGCGGGTCAACAGAGAGCTAATAACTGAAGCCAAGTCACTGTTATCGGTAACAAATGGCACCCCGCAAGAAAACTTTAAGGAATGTTAACACTTCAGGGGTAGGCAGAGGGAGTGTTGGAGGGTGTTGTGTCTGGGCAGCAAAGAGAAGAAAGCACTTCAAGAACGTCCGCAGAGAAGCAGAGGGAGGAGGTCCAAGGCACCGCTGGAGTTCTAAGTCTTTAAGAAAAGCTGTTAAAACTGCTGGTTTGAGACCGGGAGCAGCAGAGATAGTGTGATGAACAGCGCCATCTCGTGGAAGATAAGATGAACAGCCGGGCGAAGACCGATTTTCTTGCTTGTTGATCCTCGGTCACATTGACTTGGAATTGGAAAGAATCTTAAAGATATATTTTCAGAGGAAGCATAGGCCACAAGAACTAAGTTTGGCTTCCCCACGAGTCATGTAAGTTCTCCAGTGAGAGCTAGGACGAGTACCTGGCTTGTGGGCTCCCAAGCCAGTAGCCTCATTACACTGTCCTGCTTCTGAGGGGACTATTAAGTCATAGAACAGTCAGACCCAGACTAACTGTGACCAAGGTGTCCCTGGGGTCTCTCTGCTCCTTCGTGCCTGTACAAGGTTTGGATCAGAAATCCCCATTCCTCGCCCTGCAGAACATCCACCGCTCTCCCAAGACCTGTGTAAATTCCAGAACACCTTGGGATATCCAGAATCTTCCTCTCACCAGTTCCCATCTTCAACTTTATCTCTGTGTTTGCATCACCCCCAGATTGAAAACAAACCCTGTCGAGGGTCCCAACGTTGAGAGAACAACCAAGACGAGCCCCACACCACCACAAACCACAACAAGCAAAACACCTCATTCGACGTCAATATGGAGATGAAAACTGGACATTAAGAAGCCCTGTCTTGACAGTATTTTGCCAATTCCACCACAGTTCATGGGTTTCCTTCTCTCTGCTTTCTCCCCTGACGCTTTCAGGAGAAAACCATTTTTTCCACATTGTCTTTCATAAAGAGTGTGATCATACAATTAATCCTCCAAACCAAGACATTTCTGAAAGTAAAAAAAGCACCAAAAATGATTCAAGACAGACCGACAGAGTAGGGCATAGATGTAGATCTATGATGTCTTTCCTTGACTGCCAAACGGGTTTTATTTTATTGGTGGATCCTTAAAGTAGTTCTACACAAAAGCTCTTTTCAGCACGCCTGGGTGGCTCAGTCGGTTAAGGGTCCAGCTCTTGATTTTGGCTCAGGTCATGATCTCACGGTTCATGAGTTTGAGCTCCAAGTTGAGCTCTGTGCTGACAGTGCGGAACCCACTTGGGATTCTCTCTCTCTCTGACCCTCCCCCACCTGCTCTCTATCTCTCTCTCAAAATAAATAAAAGTAAACTTAAAAATAAAACCATTTTCAAAATTAAAACTATCTTTTAAAATAATATGTGTCGATGCACACTAAGCAAAATGTGAAAAAGAAAAAAAAACCCTTGACTTGATTATCTGAGCGTTAAAAAAATAATAACATAAACACAAGCGGGATAATTACTGTGTACTTTAAACAGTGTTTGAGATGCACTGCTATCCAAACCTGTGTCACTTGTATTTTTCTGAAGACTATAGTTTTTCAATATGATTTATTTTTAATTCTTTCATGAAACCGGCAGAAATCTTCAAAGTTGCATCTTATAATTAATAAAATTAATATTATTGAGAAAATCATCTCGCTACAGGTGCCAAGGTAGCTGGTAAGCTCAGAGCTAGTTCTCCTGCGAAGGAATATTTTCAATTCGAACTTTCTGTATCTCAGTACTAGAGTAATCCAGCCCCAATAGTGTCACAGGTACAGTGTCTTTGCCTTGACTCAAAGGACATTTATCCTACAAGCCAAACGTGTCGAATAAGTTATCTCTGTAGATCTCTTTGAACATACCACCAATTTTAGATTATGCAAAACTGAGGGTCTCACCTTTATTCTATCCTGGTATGAAAATATAAATGGATATAGAATTAAAAATCCAAGCTCTATCAAAGGATTCTTCCCACAAGTTGAGATCTTCTAAAGGGCAGTTACAGAATTCTGAATTTAAGTCTTATACACCTTTGAGCAACTCTTGTTCCTAAATGTAGTCAGCTCTCCCTTTCTTCTTCAGTAATTAATTTAAATGCTTTCCTGTCTGCAGGTTTTGTGTTCAGTAATTGCAGTTAGCCAAAAGTATCAAAAGCTGAGGTTTGGGGATGTGCTGTTCCTTAAATGCTTTGATCAGAGACTTCCAGCGAGTAGTGAACAAAACACAACCAACAGGTAAAGAATCCACTTGCCAAAACCAAGAACAAAACCTTAAGACGCGGACATAAGGAGAACTTGAGTTGGTTTACAACATAGCTCTTCACGGACTCAATGAAAGACGACGTCAACTACCTCCATGTTGACCTCAGTCTGTACTTTCTAACTGATTAAGTTCTGTCCAGCTTATCTCAGGCTGGAAAGGCCAAAGACATGGCGGGCAAAGCATCCCCTGATGGGAGCCGAAACTACCCCCTCAAGCAATAAGGACCGCCCTGAGCCTGCAAGACCCCACATGCTTGACCCCAAGACAATGATCAACTTGACTTTTACAGCCCACCTGCATGTAGCCACCAACCTTCGTCCCACATTTTCCTTGTATAAACCCGGAAGTATTGTTGGCACTTTGGAGCACAATCTTTGAGACGCTGGTTCACTGTTTCCCAGGTGTTGGCCTCACTGAAATAAATTCCTTTCTGTTTCACCACCCCTCATCTCTCCGCCTTTGGATTTTGCCTGCGGCAAATGGCTGAATCTGGTCTGTTTGGGCCCCCCTAAGCCCAGACGCTCTTACCCCCCTGCACCCCAGTTACATCAAGCTTTTCCAAATTCCCATTGATGATGGTGTCACAAAAATTCTGTAGTTACTCTGTGTGTATTTAAAAATCTATAAATTTTTACAACTGCAACTTCTATTTTGGTAGAGTAACACAGCATATTTGGACACCCTTATGAATTTTATGAACACCACACACAATTCCAAGTCTATTGCTGTTTTAAGAGGCTTTTTTCACTTAGGAGAGAAAGTTGTTTTCATTAAAACATTGAGGTCCACCAAAGTTTCTATTTATGTCATCAGTATAAAAATAATTTTATCTTTAATGTTGAGCCTTTTAACTAAATTTACAGTAGAGTTCATAAGAATGTCAGGAGTTTTTCCTTTGATAAATTGAAATCCGAAAAGCTTATGAACCAGACAAAAGGAAAAGAGAACGGTTGTTGAAATTAACATAAGTGATTTTCTATTTGAAGCAGCTGGAAACACTGATATAAAGCTGACATCATGTGGGACGTCCAGATGGCTCAGTCAGTAAGCATCTGACTTCAGCTCAGGTCATGATCTCTTGGTTCATGGGTTCAAGACCCGCGTCAGGCTCTTTGCTGACAGCTCAGAGCGTAGAGCCTGCTTCGGATTCTGTGTCTCCCTCTCTCTCTGCTCCTCCCCCACTTGCACTCTATCTCTCTGTCTCTCTCTCTCTCTCAAAAATAAATGAACATTAAAAGAATTGTTTTAAGATGACATCATTTAACCGAGGCATTCTTCTGCTAATGGAACCAATACATCCATAGCTATTGCTTCACTTGGCCTCTGCACACAAAAAACGTGGGACTGAAAACAAGTTCATTAATTTAGAAAAATAGTCACATGAATATGAATGAAAAACACATTTCCCAAAGTGCCCCATAAAAGTGCCTTCTCAATGGGGTGTGTTTATATACAATGGAATACTATTCAGCCATAAGAAGAAGGAAATCTTGCCTTCTGCAACACCGTGGATGGCTCTTGAGGGCATTATGCTAAGTGAAGTAAACTGCCAATGTTCTCACGGGTTTTCACACCCCTACCACCCAACAACTAGCCTAATCCCCTGCCTCTCTGCTTTGCAAGTACTGTTCCCTCCCTTACTTTCCTCATCTACATAATGCCTACTTGTCCTTTAAAACTCAGTTCGGATTCTGGAGGATCCCTGGGCTGGGCTGGGAGCCCTCCATCTGTGCTCAGAGGTCTCCCTGATCACCTCCTCCTAACCAGTGGCTGCTCATTTCCTGCGTGACTATGGCCTCTGTGTCTTGATTTCCCACATTTTTTCCAGTGTCCAACACAATCAATGTCTATCAAATGAATAATTGAATGATTGAGTTGATGAAAATTTTATTGATAACTTTGTGGACAAGATGGAGATAGGAAATGATCGCCCACTTAGGAAGTTTCGTTAGAGTAGCAAGCGTCTTTGCCTGTTGGATGCTCGAGACAATTTGATTTAAAAAAAAGAAATTCATTATTGAGCCTGGTGCACTTAAAATTATTGACAACAGAAGCATAAAGCATAGGCACTTATTCACTGCCTATTGTAACTCCATCATTAGTGCTTGAATTCCCGCTGGGATTTATCTTATGGCAAGAGAACGACGCTCAGGATGGCCACTTACGCCAGCTCAGGCAGGCTCACTCTCTGGCCAGCAACTTTGCAATGATGCCTCGCCAAGAATGGGAAAACCTGTTCTCTACCTGGAAAGCCATCGACCTAATTACCCTACCCATTTAGTTTCTGCTTTTTCCACAGTCAGCAAAGAATAAGAATTAAGGGCAGGGGAACACAGCTCATGTCAGCTCCCCATGACCTGCCTTCGGTGTTTGATCAAACTTAGGGGATCAACACCAGGCTCTTGAAAAAGGAATTTTGGATAGTGCTCCAGTGAACTTAGGAGTGCAACTATCTCTTCGAGATCCTGACTTCAATTCCTGTGGATAAGTCCCCAGCCCCGGCATTGCAGGATCATTACAGTAGTTTTAGCTTTAGTTTTTTGAGGAGCTGCTTCCCATGGCAGCTGCATCGCTTTACCTTCCCACCAACAGCGCACAGGGAAAGTCCATCTACTTCTAATTGGCCTGACTTTACATAAGCGTCGTTATCTTAAGAAAGTAGACTATTAAATTGATGATGATGACATCAACAATGGTAATTATAATAGAAGTAATGATGGTGTGATGATGCTTTTACTTCTTTTGAAAATGTCACCGAGTACCGAACAGGGCCACCTTTAGCCTGTACAGCACCTTTGTATGAATTCAGAACAGGTGACTCTTCCTCAGACTGACACAGCCTCACACCCTGGCGCACTGAGCTATGAAGGGAATGCCAGCTTGATGTCAGCCCCCTTGCCCTCTCACGAGGTGCCCTTGTGCAGCCAGCAACCCGCACAACCACGCGCAGTGGTGTTGGGGGACATCCAAATAAAGGGGAAAAGACTGGGTGGTCCGTAGGAAAAGAGCCAGTTCTGTGTTATAAGCAGACAGAAAAAAACAACAACTAGATGATGCCAAGGAGAAGAAGCTGGTTTCATTGCCTTGACACTTTCTGGCTGCCTCAATAACCTCCTTTCTAGGAGTGCTGGGGGAAGACTCATTTGACCACTAACGTGAGGTCCTAGAATCGGCACAGAAGAGGCTCTGCGTCAGGTGTTTCCATCCTCTACCTAAGTGAGAGGGCCATGGCAATCATGCCTCTCCATCCTGGAAAGGCCAACCTTGGTTCCCATTGACAAAAAGGAGAGCCAGCTCCTTGACCATGCTCTCAAGGGTGGAGGTGGTGATTGGCTCTGCATAGATGGATGAGTGAGGACTTGCTCGATAGAGAAGACTTGTGTTGGCCTGTGGGGGGGACTTACTGCCATCAGTAGGAATCTAAGAGATCATCGAGATAAAGGTTCTCCCTCATATTTAAGTAGCACGTGAGCCTTTGAAAGGGTGCATGGCTTGGATGCTGGGATCCAGGCTTCCTGCTCCCCATGCCAGCGTTCTTTTCACAGCACCCACCTGGCAAGCTGACAAATCTGGGCTTTTCTCCCCAACTTGATGTTCCAGGGAAGTTTACTTTGTCCAAAACTTGCTCCGCGAAACAATAGCCCTCCAAGATAGGTGTAACTGGCACGTGTAGGGTTCATTGAAATTGAAGCAACAAGGCGGCACCTGGATGGTTCAGTCAGTTAAGTGACCAACTCTTGATTTCTGCTCGGGTCATGATCTCACGGTTCATGGGATCAAGCCCTGAGTTAGGCTGTATACTGACAGCATGAAGCCTGCTTGGGATTCCCTCTCATCCCTCTCTCTCTCTGCCCTCCTCCCTCAAAATAAATGAATAAACATTTTAAAAATGAATAAATTTAAGAAACAAGGTCCCACATGCTTCCCCAGAGAGTTGCAAAGCCCACTGACTTCTCAAAAGCTTAGAAAGTACTGCAGGAACCTCTTTCATCTCATTCAACACAATCTGTGCACGACTTTTTAAGCATGGATTCCTATTTTCATAGCATCGTCTCATCCCCACAGAACTATTGATCCTCCAGACTCATTTCAGAAGTGCTGAATGATTTTTTTTAAGTCGGCAAAGAAGGCGTTGTTAGTTCTAAGAGAGAGCAAAACAACTCAAACGTGTGGATTACCTGCAGAATCAGATGCTCTTTTCCCATCAATCAGAAGTATGTATTAATATTTACTGTTTGTGGAAGGCACGGAGCTTATGGTAGAGATAGAGAGGACTCAGTCCGACTGCAGGGGTCTGGTAAGGCTCCTAAAAGGCAGTGAGGAGTTCCAGTGACACGGCTGTCCCTACCGTGTCTCTAACAGAGAATAGCGCCGTCTACTTATTCTGTTCCAGGACTTGGGTCAGGAAGAGTCATTCCCTATGATCTGCTCACTTGAAAGCCCCCACAGACTGGAGCTGCTATTACAGTCGGGCCAGAGGATGGAAACAGGGAGAGAAACCTGTGAGCAGGGACACACCCATCTACTAAATCCTCTGTGGCCGTGGGGTGGGGCCGAGGGCAAGAATGCTGTGGAAGCAGTTTCAGGCCTAAGAGCGAAAAACTAAAATAGGGAAGCCTTTCAAATCCGGTAGGAAGAGCAAATGGCATACAGGTGACTGAATATGACCCCCGAGGAAAGAGCTCCGAACGGTTAAAAAATAGATTACATTTACCCAGAAATGTTTGAAAAGTAAACATTCCTACAAGGTTTGCTTACAGAGGGAAATATTTAGCTAAGGTTTATCTTTACCTACATTCGTTTGTCTTACTTAACACAATATTTGTGTGTCTTATTTAACACAATATTTCATCTTTTTAATGCTTATTTATTTTTGAGAGAGAGAGAGAGAGAGAGAGAGAGCGAGCATGAGTGGGGGAGGGGCAGAGACAGAGGAGGACAGTGGATCTGAAGTGGGCTCTGTGCTGTCAGTTCCCAGAGGTTTGTCTCTTCCTGCCAGGTTTTGCTGTCGGCTCAAATGTGCCCAGGTGTAACCAGCTCAGTTGGGTACATTGCTAGAACATCCTCTACGGGCCAGGTGTTGTATGTGAAAGTCTTTATGGATGTTACTCATTTGCGTATTCTTACAATAACCCTAGAGTTAGGCGCGATGCCCATATATTTCAGGAGGAAATATGGGCTTAGAGGAATTGGGCAAAGCATCCAAATCGGTGATTGGCAGAGTATGTCTGCAGCTCTGTCTGACCCCAGAGCCTACGGTCCTTCCGCGGTGACTTACGGCCCTTGAACCACGCACTGGGGCAGGCTCCCTCTGGATGGCTTTGCACTAACTCATGCATCACATGGGACCTCTGGCCACCCAGTGTTGCCAAAGCAATGCCTGTCCCTTGTCCTTTAAGAACACAGAACAGAACAAAACTTCTTGGTTAGTCCCTGTGCTGGTCGTCACCAGGACACCAGGAGCACCTCTCCCCTGCCCTGAGGGGCTGCATAGGCTCACTAGCACTCAGTGACAGGGTAGTGTCTCTCTGCTGAGGTGGCTGCACCCAGAAAGCAGTGGGAAGGAGAGTGGATTTCAGAAGGGCCTGGAGCCTTAGTCCAGATGTGGAAAGAGAGAGAGGGCAGGGACCCCACGGAAAGAAGCACGTGCTCGGTGGTCCTGTTAGGAAAATGAAGTGTTGCACACGAGGCTCAGAGTGCATGTGGAACCAGAAGGAAACAGCAAGAGTCCAGATTGAAACTGGCTGGATGGGGGGTCCTGGCACCAGGCGGCCTGATGATATCTGTGTCCAGGGCTGCGGGGCTGACCCAGAGCTGCCTTGCAATGGCCGTGTATAAGGAGGGCACATACAAATATAACTTACAGGGGCCCCTGGTGGCTCAGTCGAGTAAGCATCCAACTCATGATTTCTGCTCAAGTCATGATCTCACGGTTGTGGGATCGAGCCCTGCATCAGACTCCACACCGTCTCCCAAGTGGATCCTGCTTGGGATTCCCTCTCTCCCTCTCCCTGTGTGCCCCCCACTCGCACACTCTCTCTCTCTCAAAAAAAAAAAAAAATATATATATATATATATAACTTGTATATATTTATACACACACATACTTGGGAAATGGAATTACTGACCCATATGCAAATATTCAGCCAGTTTTCCAAAGTCGTTTTCCAGGTTCCTCACTGGAGGAACGCACTGGGGCAGGCTCCCTCTGGATGGCTTTGCACTAACTCATGCAAATGAGTTATAATAATGTATATATTATATATATACATGTATATAATGTATAATTAAATGTATGAAAAAGTATAATTACATTATTATAATTATTACTGTAATTATAATAGTAATATTTTATAAATAGTGCTAGTATATTATTACTAGTACCATTATTATTAAATAATTATTATTAATGAGCATTTTTTCAACTCTTACTTTTATCAACCCCACCGCCGGTTAGGAGCTGGGTACTGTGCTAAGCATAACATGCATTTTAATTCAGCTTCCACAACAATCCTGAGGACCGGCTAAAGGAATTGAGGCTTTAGAGACACGGAAGAAACTTGCTGAGCGCATGTGGCTGCTAGATTGTGTTACGAAGATGGACACCCTCACTCTTGGACTCAGAACCCATACTTTTAACCTCAGTGCATTTGATTCCATTAACAATTCTTACTTGATGAATTCCATTAAATTTGCTTCAAGGGCCGATCTTGTTCGATTCATGTTAAAAATGAAATTTTTGTGGTGCGCCTGGGGGGCTCAGTCGGTTGAGCATCTGACTTTGGCTCGGGTCATGATCTCACAGTTCATGAGTTTGAGCCCCACGTGGCCCCACATGGTCCAAGGACCATAAGTCACCGCGGAAGGACCGTAGGCTCTGGGGTCAGACAGAGCTGCAGACATACTCTGCCAGTCACCGATTTGGATGCTTTGCCCAATTCCTCTAAGCCCATATTTCCTCCTGAAATATATGGGCATCGCGCCTAACTCTAGGGTTATTGTAAGAATACGCAAATGAGTAACATCCATAAAGACTTTCACATACAACACCTGGCCCGTAGAGGATGTTCTAGCAATGTACCCAACTGAGCTGGTTACACCTGGGCACATTTGAGCCGACAGCAAAACCTGGCAGGAAGAGACAAACCTCTGGGAACTCCAAAACAGAGAAGGTCCAGAGGAGGGAGGAATTCTTCCAGGCACCTGCAGTGGCCGCTCGCCAGGGGCCAATGCCAGGCGGAAGTTGGTGGCAGCGAGGTCAGAGCCCTGGCTCTGGACTCAGTCTGCAGGAGTTCGAATCTGGCCATCGGCTCTCATCAGCTCTGTGCCCTTGCCCTGGTGATGTACCCATTCCGTGTCTCAGTATCCTCACTTATAAGACGGGATTGTGGTTTCCTCCTCATACGTCTGTTGCCATGATTAAATGAGGTAATGTACCTGTAACGGGTTTATTGGTGAACCGGGCACTTACTGCTTCCTTTCCGATGCCTTCTCAAGTCCACGCAGCTCCATTGTCCTCCGCACCCCCTAAACCAAATGCCCTAGACTGATGCCTCTCCAGTCACTTCCATGTATTAATAAAGACATTTTCAGAAGTGAAAAAGCCCAGAATTCTGCTAAATCAGAACTTCACATTCTCCATCCATCACAGCCTGGGGTCTGTTGGGGCTCACTAACCCACAGGGGACGGAAGTGGAGGCAGGCTTCCCCCCCCCCCCCCACTTACCCACCCTGCTCTTCTGCTGCTCCTTATAATACGCAACTCGTGGGGCGAGGGGAGGAAGGAGAGGGAAGGGGAGAAGGGAAGGACCTCGCCTCACTGGTGCAACTGGACTTAGGGCGAGAGGTGCCTCTCTCACAGGACGCTCCCGTGGGCTCCCGGGAGAACTCACACCTTCACTGGGCGGACCTTTGAGCAGAGTCTTAAAATACTCCAGCGTGGCCCCCTGCACGTGTCACTGCCGCTGACAGCAGGCACCCTCTCTGCATGCCCCCTGCACCCCCTTCTCCCTGCTCTGCCTGGGGGACCCCTCCCCAGCATCTGTTCTTTAGATAGGGCCCCAGCTTCCTCACCCTCAGCAGTGCTCAGTGTTGGCCATTCTCTGCTCTGGGATGTTCTGGGCATGGTAGAATATTGAGAATTCTTGGCCTTTACCCACTAGATGCCAGCAGCACCCCACCCTAGTTGTGACAACAAAATGTCCCCTAGGGGACAGAACTGCCCCTGGTTGAAAACCACTGGATTAGAGCATCCCAGGCAAGAGTAAATCTGAAGTTTTGGTGCTTTCCAAATTCCAGGAGACATTTCAAGCTCCCTGAACACTTGGCTTAAGAGGCATTAATCCCTTCCCTCCTCTAAATACTCACTACACCTTTCTGCATTAACCCATACTTTCTGTTTCATAGCCTAGAGGGGGTAACGAGCCAAGAGTGGCAAAACCTGGTTTGGACCACCCCCCCCTCCCCAGCAAGCCTGCACAAATGGCTCTTTCTTTTGGGGGGAATGGGGAGCATTTTCCACTTTTTGTGCTCAACCATTCCTGCAGGAGAGGACACATTCTATGTGGGCACAGCACAAGGACAGGAAAAGGACCGTGTTGGATGTTAGGTTCAGGGATACTGTAACTGATTGAAAACAAATGTACCTTGAGAAACATGTACTTAATAGCAAATATTTTGAGTATATACACCTTACTTAATAAAACTAGATTTTGAGCGGGCACCTGGGTGGCTCAGTCAGTAAAGCGTCCAACTCTTGATTTTGGCTCAGGTCATGATCTCACGGTTTGTGGGATTGAGCCCCGTGTCGGGCTCTGCACTGAGTGTGGGTTCCGCTTGGGACCCTCTCTCTCTGCCCCTTCCCCATGCACGTGAGCGCTCTCAGATCTCTCTCTCTCTCTCTCTCTCTCTCTCAAAATAAATAAATAGACATTAAAAAAAGAGAGAGAAAAAAATAAAATTAGATTTGGGGCTGGGCCTTCAGTACAAACTTCAGGAGAAAAGCTCTGTGTCCTGTTCCCGAGTGCCTCTCATGTCATTGCACACTTTCATGCCGCGGAAATGCATCCCAGATCTCCTCTGGCTGAAGAGGGAGTTAACCCTAACCCTAACCCCACACCCACCCACCCCCCCACGATGAAAGGGAATGGGGGCAGGAAGCAAGCTTGGTGGGCAGGAAGAAAGGAAGACAAGGAATAAGGACAGTAATTATTCTTATTCCTTTTTATTCTACATCGGCCCCCTCAAAAAGCACTCACATACAGGAATGCTTTTGTAAACGCTGGCTTCGGTCTATTTCAAAATAGGAAACTTGATGTCATGGAAGAAACAAGACACACAGTTCCATAATATTTTATTGTCCATAGCATCCAAGAAATTAAATATTGAAACTTCGGAGCAAGAAGAAAGTTGAACATAGTTACAACGAATGCCAGAGAAGAGATGAGCAAAGGAATATCATGAAACCTTCAGTAAATGCGCCCTCCTTGCCAGTGAATTAATCCGTGTATTTGCAGCATAGATTACTGGACAGGCCACCTTCCCAAATTACGTTCATGGAAGTTACTGACTAGCCATCCACAGTAACTAAAGCCACAGTCTGGAAACATGCATGTCACGGCAGTGAGAGCACTGAGTTGCTTTAGTTCTGTTTCCCAAAGGTTTCCCAAAGGCATTAACTCCTTTCCCCTTCCCACTATCACATCGGACAAACGGAAAAGTTCCTTACTCTCTCATTGGCTCCCTTAAAAGTCCCCTCGGGTTTGAGGCCCCCGGTTGTCAGACACCCAAGACCTTGCCAACTCAGCGTTCACTGCCAGTCACTGGTCTAACCACCAACCAAGCGACTGGGTGGGTGTCCTGCTTAAAGTGAAAGTGGGCTTTTAGTAAAATCCTGCCTCCCCGCCAAGGTGCTGCGCTTCAGCTGCTACAGGTCTGCAATCCCTTCTCCAACACTCTAAAATTTCCAAAAGTTCTGAAAACACAGTCTTCATAAGCTGCTGGCACACTCATTTGGTGGCAAAACCTGGTACTCACGGGCTGCTCAGAGTCTGTCTACCCAGCTTGTGTGAATATGTATGGGTTGTGGCAAAGATATTAAGGTGTTGATTTATAGGGTGCTGTCCCAGACTCTATCAGTGGAGTTCCAAAACACATAGTATGTGCAACAGGTTAGCTTTCTAAAATCCCAAAAAGTCAGAGTTTGAGGAAAACACCGGTACCACCATTTAGCATAAGGAGCTGTGGGCTGACAGTAGCCTGAACGTGTGCCCAAGTTCCAGCAGGGCTAGGAAAGTTTTGTGGATCCCGTGTACCAGTTTCTTTAGTCTTTCGGGGAAGTAAGAATGTCTGGAACATTCTGGTGTTCCCAGAATTCTGATCCCAGTGAAGGAAGGTAAAGCTCTAAAATCCTCCAGATCCCCCTTCCGGGGATTTTCTTTGTGAAAGTCTGTATTCCTGCCAACAACCTGAGATAATTTGACAAATAATGAATACATATATTTCCTCCAGAGTAACTCCTTTTCATTAAAAGCATTGTGTCTTATGGGGAGGAGGTGAACGGAGAACAAAACAAAGAATTGGAAAAGAAGGGTCTGTTGGTATGAGGGCTACACAGGTCAAGTACCAGCAGCTTCCAGATCCAGCAATATTAACAATTTATTGTATTTAGAAAGTGTTTCTTTGGATGCAGAGTTTACAGAAAAGTCAGGTGGGACTTAACCTGGGCTTTTGCCACTTAAGGGGAACAGAACTTGCCAAAGAAAATGATGTTTCGCGTTTTGTTGTGCCTGACGATGTAAATAAATGGGTGGTCGGCATTGAATTCATCCTTGTGTTGCAGGATTCGTGACCCTGGCACCTCCATGGAATCCCCACCATCTTCAGTTATTTCTAAGCACACTCTGTGAACAACATTGGAGAGGGCCACTCCCTTGGTCTCTGACATTCCAGAGAAATCAGATGTATTCTCATTAAAGATATTTTTCAGCCCTAGATTTTCCAGACTAGCTTTGGGATCAACAATCTTTTCCACCTTAAATTTTGGAATGGAGAGTTTGACTTTGGCATTGGCCATGGTGCTGGGATTAGTCCACTGCAAGAGCGTCTCTGAGTTGAGTTGTTGTTCAACCTGAAGGACCAAAGGGAAAGGAAATTATTTTTTTATTCCCAGATGTGAAAGATCCAGCTTGATTGGCAACAGAAAGTGCCATCGTGAGTCCAGTGCTGAAGCAGTGCCCTCGGACCACCGAAAATGGAATCAACCCTGCGGTCTGGGTGTGGGACTGGTTTCTCGTCTCAAAGATGCACCCGGCCACCCAGCACTGCTCTCCTCCCCGCCATGCTCCAACCACAGTCCCCTTGCCCTGAAATGTCTCAGGCTGTTTCTTTCAAGTCATAGAGTAGAAATGGATGTGTGGCCGATGATGTTGCATAAATAAGAGTAAAATGAACATAAAACTAGGAGGGCTTTTATACATACTATTGCTTGAATGCTTGTTTTAATTTCTCCTCTAGGAAATCCAGAATATTCGGGTACTTGGCCTGGCATCAAAAGTAACTCAGATCAAATCTAAAGTTACTCTTTGTAAAATGAGTTACTCTTTGTTAAGCTGTCTATGGTCATTCTCTAAGACCGGGGGTGATGAATGCATCCCTTTCAGTTGGTTATTTTAAAAATGAGAGCTATGCCATGACACGTGAAATGGTTGAGTCACAAAATTCTTCACTGAGCAAATCTGAAATTGCCCCTTGCCCTCCCAACCCCTCACTGGCTGGAGAAGAAACAAGAATACAACAGAATGGTAGTACCTTGACCGTATTATCATGGGACAATCCTGCACTGAAGTTATTCACATGAAACTCATAAAAATCAGTAACATGGCAAGGTCACAGACTGGTCACAAGTCTGTTTGTTTTGTGTTTAGTGGGGGAAGGTACCGTTGGATTCTCTTGTTCATCTATGATAATCTGGTTTTCAATGACTACTGTTTTTATTTATGGCACATTATTAGAACCGAAAGATTGCCATAAGTAACTAGAGTTTTTCAGCCAAAAGGTATATTCTCTTGCCCATTTATTATCTGAGAATGAAGAGAGGGAAGAATATTCATTCATAATTCAAAAAGACTAGTCAGAAGGGGGGACAAAAGTATTTTCCTCTCCTCCATTATATATGTGTTATGGGTCAAATTGTGCCCCCTCCCCGCAAAAAACTAAATTTTTATATTGAAGTCTTAACCCACGGTGCCTTAGAATGTGACCTTACGGGGAAACAGAATCCTTGTAGGTGTCATTACTTAAGACGAAGTCATTAGGATGGGCCCTGACTTAATATGACCAGTGTCCTTATAAAAAGGAAAATTTTGGACACAGATACACACGCATACAGGGAGGAAGCCACGTGAAGACAGAGGCAGAGATTGAAGTGACACATGTATAAGCCAAGGGACACCAAAGATTGGCGGCCAATCTCCAGAAGCTAAGGGGGGAGGCATAGAACAGAGTCTCCTTCACAACCCTCAGCAGGAACCAACACCTGAGCTCAGATTTCTAGCCTCTCGAACTGTGAGAGAATAGATTCTTGTTTAAGCTACTCAGTTTGTGGTACTTATTATGGTGGCCCCTGGAGAAGAACACAAAGCGTGTTCTTGAATTTCTCTGAGGCTCAAAAGTTCGGTTTCTCCCATTCTGTACTTTAATCAGAAAAAAAAAAATGGTATGAGGGTCTTTCACGTAAGTAAGGTAAAGTGTAAAACAGCTGAATAACAACAGCGAGAGAAGAGGAGATAGGGCATGGAGTGGAGTGAAAAAGAAAATGCACAGTGAATGTGAATAAAAGAATAATGAAGGCCAGGGACGCCTGGGTGGCTCAGTCCCTTAAGCGTCCGACTCTTGGTTTTGGCTCAGGTCACGATCTCACGGTTTGATCATGGGTTTCAGCCCCACATCAGGGCTTGGGATTCTCTGTCTCCCTCTCTCTCTGCCCCTCCCCTGCTCGAGCTCTAAATAAATAAATAAATAAATAAATAAACAAACAAACATGAAGGAAAAAGAGTAACGAAGGCCAGTGATGGATAAAGCCTAATGACCATTAAAGCAGCAGGTAGGACGGACATGGACTGAGACCACTCCCTGGAAAGCCAGGGCGTAACCGAGGCATGACTGGAAATGAAGCAGGTGACCTCTGGGGTCCTCAACGAGCCTGTCCTTCTCCCTGGCCAAGGGCCGAGGCCCCGGTGGAGGGGAGCTAGGGAGCTGGGAAAACGGGGCCGAGGGGGGAGCAGGTGGCCCTGGGTGGCTGGATGGGGCTGCCAGAGCAGAGGGGGAGCAAAAGCATCCTTCACAAGGAGATGAACCTCTACTGCTATCTACACCTCGTGCCTCTAATAACCTCCATAAAGGATGAAGCATAATAAAATCTCCTCTGGGTGTACGCATTAAAAGAGCTTTTCCGGACCAATAGAAGGTACAACACAAAGTGAACCCTAAAGCAGGCTGCAGACTTTATGAATAATGTGTGGACAACTGGTTCATCGGTTGTTTAACAGATGTACCACACTAACGCAAGATGCTAATAATAGGCACTCGGGGCTAGATTAAGAACACAGATTCCAACTTCCTGGGCTCCAATTCTGATTCTACGTGCCACCGATGAGTTAGGTGACCACAGACTTGTCACCTCCCCTGCTGTGCCTCAGGTCCCTCAGTCAACAAGAGCACCGTGACAGCTTCTAATAAATAGATAGGCCTGTCCCAAGAAGTCGAGGAGAAGGCGTACGTGGGGACCTCCCAGCTCCTGGCTCGTCACGAGTGCCAAATACATGCTGGCCGTTTTCGTATTAAAGACAAAGGCCCAGAAAGGACCACGAAACCCTTGGAGACGACCGAGCAAGTGATGTGTAAGGCAGGGCAGCGTCACAGCCACACGCAGTGCCCTCCACACGGCTCCTTGTCACAGCAGGTGGCACCTTTGTGTTGAACACCCCTCTCCCTCCTCACCTTCTCCAGGCCCGTGGACTCATCCTCCACATCCTTGGGGAGCAGAATAAGCAGGCTGAGGTGTTTGTTTTGAAAGGGAAGCTCTATGACCTTACAATTGATACCATCAATGTTGCCCATACAGAACGTGGCGTCCATATTCATCATCTGCACCGGTTTGGTCTCTGTCTGTAAGAGGAGAAGAAATTCGGATCACTTGCTTTTCGATTCACACAAGCATAAATACACACACCCGCACGCACACGCACACACGCACGTTTGTTCTTGTTATAGTTTCAGACCATTGTGGTGTAATCATCCATCCGCTGGGATCCCAACTGTACTGGACCCAGACCATCACCGACTGTCCCCGGACGAGCAGTGACTTCCTCTGAAAAGCCATTCACATGCCTTATCATTCCAATATATTTCGGGAACTATACGTAATACGGCACTTATACAAAACATTGAAAATAAGACAGTAAGACTGAAAACAGAGGCAGACTTTGACTTAGTCTTTATAGATGCTCATAATTGCCAGCTCTTTATTCCTGGTGGAGTGGACTTGAAAATAAATTCGAGGGCAAACCACATAGCTACTTAGGCAGCGTTTGCTGATCGAATACATATGAGGGAACACTCAGCACACAGCAAGACACAAATCACATTTGTTTGGTCCTCTGTTCTCCTTTGTTTCTAATCCCCCTCTCCCTGTACGGCCGCCTACTCTGATCTGAGCTGTGAAGAAGTCTGGATTTGAGATAAGAACCTGGGGTTTCAGTCTCAAATGTGACATAAACAGATGGTGTGATCTTAAGGGAATCACTTCACTTCTTGGACCTCAGTTTCCTTGTCAGTAGCAGGAGGGAATTGGACATTTCAGAATGGTCGTTACCTCTGGGGAGGAACCTTGAGACAGGGAAGGAGGGGCTACCCAGGGGAAGTGCTATTGTTGCTGTATTTTTTTTTTCTTCAAAACATCTGAAATAGAGGCGCCTGGGTGGCTCAGTCGGTTAAGCGTCCGACTTCGACTTCAGCTCAGGTCATGATCTCGAGGTTTGTGAGTTCAAGCCCCGCGTCGGGCTCTGTGCTGACAGCTCGGAGCCTGGAGCCTGCTTTGGATTCCGTGCCTCCCTCTTTCTCTGTCCCACCCCTGCTCACACTCTGGGTCTCCGTGTCTCTCAATAATAAATAAACATTAAAAAAAAATTTAAAGATCTAAAATAAATACAGCAAAATATAAAGATTGGCAAAGCTGTTGAGTACATTGGAGTTTGTTTTATTATTTTCTAGAATACTCTACATGTTTAAAATATTTCATAATCTCTTAAATGAAACTATTAAGTAACCAAATTATCTCTTAAGTCGCTTCTAGTTCCAATGCATTCCACACTCCTCCAAAAGGGTCTTGGTGCCCAGGTTTTTCTCTCTGGGCAGCATCCCAGGCCCTTCCTTCTCTCTGTCCCCACTGATATCTGACTGTGTCTCTGCTACTGACATGACTGATTCTCTGAAGGAAAATTAGTTCATACTAAAGAGTAAGAGACTGACAGTAAATTACTGTAGCTTATTATTTCGATCTATACCTCCCTCAGGATATTTGCCTGTTAACTGGATCTCTTTTAGGGGAGATTTTAAACTTCATATCAGGCCTGGGAGATAATATTTCAGTAAAACTTATATCTGGGATCTTCAAACAGTAAACTGAATTTCCCCCAACACCTCTCAGCAGAGCTAGACTGTACTAATTTTAGTTTTTGTAATACCTCTATTTCAATACTTGTCACTTGGTTAGAAATGTTTGTTTATGTGACTGTTTCCCACACACACACACCCCTCACCCTAACTAGACTACAGTCAAAGCAGAAACCATGTCTTATGATCTTGATATATCCCATCACGTAGTAGTTGCTCACTAAATATTTGGTCAATAAATAATTAAAGACTTCCATTCTAGGTACAACCAGAAATAGAATTAGGATAGAAAAGCACACTACTTTTGAAATTTACTGCTAATGCTTCCATTTATTTCTCTTAAAGATGCTCTAGATTTGTCTAAAACTCTCCATCAAGTTAGACGGCTAGTCGTCTGAATTTGCATATAGTTGTGGCCACCAAATACAGTCGTCTATTTCATTTATCAGCACCGAAGATGGATACAATAATTCCGTTTTCTAGAATATAAATCGAGAGACATATCTTCTGAACACATGACTAAATACAGACTCTTCCAAAAAACGTGTGTGTGTGTTCACCTTGTCCGAACAGGCACTATTTACACCTTTCATAATATAACTTCCTCAATTTAGTCTACCCTTAAAGAAGACATCATGGGACAGGAGAAAAGGTTTATTTAGTAAAACCTGTGAAAAAGTTCAGAGGCTGACAAAAGTAATGCAACGGAAACGAAGGAAAAGTCCGCATTCAAAAGGAGGGCGTATCCCCACGCAGCCTGGAGCAGTGTTTTCCTGCTTGGTTAGAGGCCACGCTGAAAAATCAGTGACATTTCAAATCTTGGGTGAACTCTTCTAGAGTCTGAGTCTCCAGGATCTGACACCTCCCAGCTTTATGATTTAATGACAGTAAAGGAGTCCCCCGCACTCCCCCTCCCTTCCGCCCATGAACACTTTCTTAAATATAAAAACTACACCTCTGGGTGCAGTGGGGGCGTGCTCACTGACTATTACAAGAGGGGATTATGGTTCTTTGCCCACCCCTCCCCTCCCAACCATTGGTCTCAGGAAAGGCACACTACCTCCTATGCCTCAATTTTCCATAATTTTTCAGATCTGTACTTGGGAGCCTTTGACACGCGGCCTTACGTACCTTGTTGATTCTGAAAGGGCATTCTCTGGTTTCGGATTCAGGAAATTTCTTCATCCACTTTCCAACGAAGTAGGCAGCATTAACCACAAGGATTTGGGTCTGGTCACTGACACTGCTGTCAGACAAAATGTTCTCAAAGCGGCCTGCAAACAATTGTAGGAAACCACAGATTGCACAGGGTTATTCTTCAACACCACATCTGGGATCCACACCGCATCCGCTCCCTGGGTATTTGTCACGGCTGGAGCCACCCATGCAAGGTTCGATCGATGGCCCGGAATGCTTCACAAGGGTTCCTTCCTCTCCTTTCATCCTGTTTCGAGAAGACTTACCGAAGAGATCTGGCGGCAGGGGTGGGGCGGGCAGAAAGCAGAGGGGAAGGGAGGGAGAAGAACAGGAAGAACAGGAAGAAGAAAAACACGAGCTACCCCTTTTGAATGCCTTGTGTGGGGCAGTGTGCTAGAGATTTCCTATGCACGATATCGTGTATTTCTCCCCATTTTACAGATGAGGACGCTGAGACTTGCTGTTAAGTCACTTGCCCAAGATGACACATGAGCAAGGAGGGATTCGGGATTCAAATGAGTCTTTTGGACTGCAAAGCCTGTGCTCTGGGATGAAAATGCACGAGTGTAATTTTAGCCTTTTCACGCGTGTTCCCTCACAATGATCCTGTAAGGCCAGGATCTTCTGCCGCATTTTATACTTGAGGAACCTGGGACTCGGAAAGGCCAAGCAGCCTTCCCCGTGCCCGCAGCTGGAAAGCAGATCCGCACAGAACCAAGCTGCACTCTTGGCCAAACAGCTTGGCACCCTCCCCTCCCCCACCCAAAGATTACATTGCTGCAGACACCTGTTTGTGTCAAGGTCGGCACTGTAATTACCACAGAGATCAAGCTCCCAACAGCCACAACAGTTCAGTGGTGATAATGCCTTGATAGAGCAAAGTCCTCACATTTGAATAGTACTGACATGTTTTGCAAGGGATTCTCACTGACCTAATCCCTCGGATTGTCACCTCTCCGCTCAGGACCCGCTTCGTGGACCTGTGGCGGTGTGTGTGCAAGGCCCTGTACCGGCTTCATGCTCCCCTGTCACCACCTTAAAATGCGTAATACCTTTTTTAATAAGGAGCCCCGCATTTTCAGTCCCGCCAACATCACATGATGTGCCGAATCTGTAATCATGTCAAGGAAGGAACTTAAAGACCAGAGAAGAAGGGGAGCCAGCAGGTGGTCCTTTCAACCGAAACCTCGAATTTCTGATTCTAAACTCAGAGGACTTTTCACTAAGCTACCTTCTCCCATAAAAACCTTAAATTTGTGAAGGTCTTTTGAAGGCCCTTGGGGAGCAAAATACAATTATATGGCAATTCTAGAAGCAAAACAATCACACAGCGATTTAAACGGAGCTGCTTTTGCTTATAAATTTTTAAATTGTGCGCAGCCTGGTGTTACTTATACCTGTTTTTTCTTTACATATGAAGGCAATGAAAAGGTCATTTCAAGGACATATATATGTATGAATATGCACGTGTGTCCACGCATAGCTATGGCTACCATATATTACCTTCGCTATCTTGTATTATTCGTTAACCTCTATTATCTAACCTGATTCTCACAACAACCGTGTAAAAATTAACCAAGTAACATATGCCCCATTTTACAGTTCACTAAACTGAGGTTCTCTAGCCAAGTAACTCAGTGCAAAGCGGCAGTGTCTGGATTTGAACCTGGATTTGAACCTGGGTCTTACATGACTCTGAGACCACGTTCTCTCCATGGCCTCACTCTGCAGTTACAGCGTGGAACCTGTCATTCCTGAGTCAGCGGCACGACAGGCCCCCTCTGGCCATTCCTACAGGAAGCGTGTACAACACAACACAAACATGTCCCCGGGAAGGGACACATGGACACTGACCGGCACTCAGACTCATCCCAGCTCCAATTCCTATCCGGGGAGGACGACTCACCATGGAGGTGGGGTGGGGCGGGGAGGGTCGGTGCAGGAGGAGAGCACTGAGCCAGGGGCAGGACCAGGCAGATACTGCGGAAGAGACCCTGAGGCTAGCAGAGGGCAGACCAGCACTGGGAGTGGTGGGTCTGAGGACGAGTTTCCTCCTCAGTTCGCTTTGTTTTGTTTTTTCTGGACGTGTGTTTGATCGCCTAGGAGCTTCTGTCCTTTTTTCCTTCAAAAAATTTGCAGAATTTTTGAGCCGAAGGTGGCCGCAGGGATTAAGTTAAAGCCCAAGCCCTTCGTCTCCGCATCGAGAAACCGGCCAGTGAGTGGCCCAAAGCCACCCTCTGTTGGAGGCAGGGCTGGGGCTCCAGGAGGACCAGCCAGCAGCTCCCTGGGGAGCACAGCAAAGTGGACCAGAACTGAAGCACCAGGAATTCCTGCCAAGCCTTAGATGACGAGGGTGTCGACACGCCCAGGAGTCACGTGGTTGACATGTCTGGCATTTCAAGGGCAAGAATTTAGCCTGTCTACCGAAAGCATCCAAGGAAGCCTCCACATATTCAGTCCTCTGCTTAGCAGAAAGAGTCAAGAGAAGGCGGTGTCCAAGTAAGTAAAAGATACTTGCCGTCGGTGAGGTCCTTGATGGACTGGTTGATCTGACTTTTCGTCTCTTCCAATTTATCTTTGAAGTCAACGGTTTCCATTTCCTTCGCGTAGGGTCTCTTTGTAGAGCTGATGAACTCCTGAAAAACGTCCAGCTCATAAAATCACAAAATACCTGAACTCTGCAGCCAAACCATCGTGCCCTTCCACGATTCCAACTAAATTGGGGTTTGTAAAATGTCCAGGTGGGTGGATACCCTTTCAGCATCTGTAAATACTATAAATGGAGGCTTGGTGTGGAAATCAATGAAATGCCCTTCGTACAAAGTGTTTCATTTCTTCAATTCTAAGACAATAGCTATTATTAAATGCCTCTCTCAGTGTAGTAGCAGCTTTGGAGGAAAGAAAGAAACATTACACTACACGAGAGTTACAATATGAATTCCAACTTAGAAACATTAAAGGGCATATTATATAGATATAGATATAGATATAGATATAGATATAGATATAGATATAGATAGATATCTTAGAACAGAAGAAATGTACAGAAAAGAGAACTCTGTGAGCAGAAAACTCTTACTCACTGAAATTCATACCAACTCTAGAGATTTCTTGCTACTTAAAGTGGAGCTCAAGGACCAAGAGCCACAGCATCACCTGGGATCTTAATAGAAATGCAAATTCTTGGGGCGCCTGGGTGGCTCAGTTGATTAAACATCTGACTTTGGTTCAGGTCATGATCTCAAGGTTCCAGGGTTTGAACCCCGCATGGGACTCTCTGCTGACAGATCAGAGCCTGGAGGCTGCTTCAGATTCTGCGTCTCCCTCTCTCTCTGCCCCTCCCCCCCCCACTCTGTCTCTCTCTCAAAAATAAATAAATGGTAAAAAAAATTAAAAAAAAAAAAAAGAAATGCAGGCTCTCAGGCCCCACCCCAGACCTACTGAACCAGAATGTGCATTTTAACAAGATTCCCGGGGGACTCTTCTCACATTTAAGTTTGAAACACGGCTCCGTAGTGAACGCGGCAGGGGTTCTATTGTTAAAAATGCCAAACCCCAAGACCCATCCCTGTTGAGTGATCTGAGGCCAGGAATTAGCACTTTTCACAAACATCCAGGTAGTTCTGAGGCAGGCAGCCCCCCTCAGGCCACGCACTCCTTTGTTCTATTAGTGGTGCATTTGCAAGTGATGTACACCCAACAGAAGGATGGAAAAAATTTCTTTAAACTTCAAAAATTTCTTTAAACCGGCTTTGAAAAAATCTCTTTCAACTCCAAACTCAAGTTTGGTTGAAATAATTCAAAATGTTGAACGGAAGTTCAACCAAATGAAACATATCTGATTAAACGTCCTAAGCACAGGGGGCCCCTTGAATTTCTTCACAGCAGCGACAGCCTCAGCCACTCTGCATCTGTGAACTACAACCCAACCTTGGGACTGCGTGTTGCCGTTGACTGAGAGCACTGGGGCCACCCCAAAACATCAGATAAAGACACCTCCACTGTCCTCACTGCTGGCACAAAATGTATTCAGCATCTCCCTAAGGACCACCTGGGGAGCTTTCAAAAAACTTTCCATGTTCGGACCCCAGCTCACATCTCAGTATTTTTTTTTTTAATTCTGTGGGTGATTGTTAGCAGAAAAGAAGGCTATGTATATATGTCTTCAAACAATAAGAATAAAGTTACAACATGGGGCGCCTGGGTGGCTCAGTGGGTCAAGCATTGACTTCGGCTCAGCTCGTGATCTCATGGTTCACGAGTTTGAGCCCCGAGTCAGGCTCTGGGCTGACAGCTCAGCTCAGAGCCTGGAGCCTGCTTCAGATTCTGTCTCCCTCTCTCTCTGCCCCTCCCCGACTCGTGCTCTGTCTCTCTCTCTCCCTCTCAAAAAAATGAATAAACATTAAAAAAAATTTTTTTAAGAATAAAGTCACAACAATATCTAGTGATGGATGTCCTCAAAAGATCTCAACCAGAAAGACAGCTACAGTAGCAATTAGTAAAACTATGGTAAGCTATTTAACTGGCAGTCTACCTTTTAGATTTGGAGAGCTTGCAGTTTTGACCAGGCAACCACAAACTGAATCAATTCTTTATTGTTAGAGAAAGAACGTCTATGTGGTAGTCTAGAATGCTGGCTACATGTTTCAAATACAGACTTGAAAAATATTGTGATATACTCTGGGATCAAATTTAAGGATACTACAGTATACTTTATATGATTCCTTCAAGAAACAGCTAAAAGTAAATAATTAGAGCTACCTTGTACAGATACCCACGCGACCAGCCGAGTAAAACAAACAAAACCAATTTGTGACGGATGAAAACTATTAATTCATACAGTTGTTATTTTTCTCATTGATTTGGGAAACATCAAGAGAATATTGTATGCAGAAACAGATGAGGCGGAGAACTTTAGAGAACTCAAAATGTTCATCCAGGTCATTTGCCCTGCTGTTTAAGGAGAACCTTAGCTGACCCAATGGTCACAGATATTAAAAAAGGAGAATTCCATACATTCCCTTACCCCCTCACCTCCCCCCTTAACTAAGCCCCCCACTACTTTCTCAGGGCAGACAGTCTCTCCCTGGCTGTCCTGTCTGCCCCTCCTGGCGGTGTATCAATAAACTTCTATCTCCTTTGTTCTGTCTCAGGGCCCTCCCCACCCCCCACCCCCACCCCCACCCCCACCCCCGCCACCCTCTATCCGAGATCGGGCCACACCACACTTGGCGCCCCCCATCTGATCAAGAGACCCCACACTCCCCACCAGGACTGATTTATTTTAATAAGCTTCAAATCATCAATGAGCATCTTAGAAGTGGATTTCGCTGAAAACAAAGTGGTGGGTGTAACCGCATGAAAATGCCACTCCTGGTAAAGAGTCGAATGGTGCGAATTGCTTTAACCCACTTACTGTAGAAGGATTCAGAGATTTGTCTACGTAGAGTCGTTTGATCAGTTTCAGGGAGTAAAAGGAACTAAGTTTGTTCACATCCGATGTCACTGTTTGAAATCCAAAGGGTACATCTTTGATGTTTCCAAAATGAAGGACCTGTGAAGAGAAAACAACCCATCATCCATGAAGCTTTGTCTCTTCCCGCTACAATGGATACAGGACCGTGGTCAGCCGCCTCGGGGGAGCAGTATCTTCCTGCTCAACTGTCCTCATAAAGCAAGGCTTCTCGACCTGAGTGTCATTGACATCTGGGGCGGGATAATTCTTGGGGGTGTGTGGGGGTGCAGTCCTGGGTACCGGAGGATGCTTAGCGGCACACTAACTGCCAGTAGCACTCCTTCCTCCATTTGTGACACCAAAAATGTCTGCGGGCCTTGCCAGATGTCCCTGGGATGAGAGGGAGAGGAACCGTCCCCAGCTGAGAAACACTGCCATAATGATACTCTTCTCTTTACTCAACTATTGGGGGGATTTTGCCCTTTGCTCAAAACGATGCCTCTGAGGCTCAGACCAAGGCCTTTCTAAACATGGGAAAGAGTGAAGCTGGGGTATAATTTCTATCCAATTTATTTATTACTTTTTTGATATTTACATATTTATGTATTTATTTATTTTTGAAAGAGAGAGAGAGAGAGAGTACGCGCGCATGTACGCACAAGTTGGGGAGGGGCAGAGAGAGGGGGAGAGAGGATCCCAAGCAGGGATTCAACGCTGTCAGTGCAGAGCCCTACATGGGGTTCGAACCCGCAAACGGCAAGATCGTGACCTGAGCCGAAATCAAGAGTCAGACACTCAAGCAACCGAGCCACCCACGCGCCCCCCTTCTATCTAGTTTAGACGCACGCAAAGGGAGATTAACACCAAGAGAGACCATCACTAGGCAGATGTCAGATTCGGGGATAGAGGGTCTCTAGCAAGGTCTATGTGACCCCATCAGTTGCTCCAACAAGTCGCTCTAACCGTGAGCTGCTGCATCACCGGGGGTAGGGTCAGCACAAGTGGTGGCTGCCCTGGGTGGGCTACAGTCAGACACCCTTGCCTTGGAATCCCAGCCTGTACCCGCCAGAAACGTGATCTTGCCCAGCCCTTCAGAGCTTCCCTTTCCCCTCTGTAAAATGGACTGAGAATACCTACTTTTCGTCATTGCAATGATCATTGCAGACATTATATGGAAACCATCTAAAACATCATATCGAAACCTTAACGATGAGGGGCGCCCGGGTGGCTCAGTCGGTTAACCTCCTGACTTCGGCTCAGGTCACGATCCACGGTTCGTGACTTCGAGCCCCACGACCGGCTCTGTGGTGACAGCTCGGAACCTGGAGCCTGCTGTGGATTCACTGTCTCCCTGTCTCTCTGTCCCTCCCCGCTTATACTCTGTCTCTCAAAATAAATAAACATTTAAAAATAATTTAAAAAGGGCGCGTGGGTGGCTCAGTCGGTTGAGCGCCCGACTTCGGCTCAGGTCATGATCTCACAGTTTGTGAGTTCGAGCCCCGCATCGGTCTCTGTGCTGGCAGCTCAGAGCCTGGAGCCTGCTTGGGATTCTGCGTCTCCCTCTCTCTCTGCCCCTTCCCCACTCATGCTCTGTCTCTCTCTGTCTCTCAAAAATGAATAAACATTAAAAAAAATTTTTTTAATAAATAAATAAATAAATAAATAAATAAAAATAATTTTAAAAGAAAAGAAAAGAAACCTTAATGATGAAATTAGGAAGTGGGGTTCATGAGCAAATGGCTAAGAATTCTTGAGACATTTTTGGTGCAAAAAGGTAATTTTAATATAGCACAGGGACAGGACTTGTGGGGAGAAAGAGCTGCGCTGGGGTTGTGAAGGACTGATTGTATACTTTTAAGTTCGTGGTGGGAAGGAGAATAGAGATAAAGTAAGTTTCTAAGGATTTTGAAGCAAGGCTTTCAGGACCTTGTGGGGCTTAGGTGCCATTAAGATAAAGTTACTTTTAGCTTTTAATGACATATAAACATTGAGGCAGCCATGAGTCCCTGAGGAAGGTCACACTCAGGAGGTTTCAGGTGTCAGTGGGCTGCAAGCTGTAAGGAAATTTAATTTAAGCTACGTGTCTCTTGCCTTTGTTTCCCTAGTCAGTTAGTAGTTATTCTTACAGTTCTATTCTAAGCTACTTAAAACCACGATGCTATCTTCTGGAAGAAGTCCCCTTCTATTTTGTTCCTAACTTTTCTTTCATTCCAACCGATAGCCCAGCAGCTCTTGTGTTTCATGGTGCCCCAAAACGATGTCTGCATAAGGTGATTCTCTCCTGACTCTTAAGTCATAATAACTGCCCTGACACCACACCCTAGGTAATGTCACTAAATGGGCACATTGTGCCTGTGACTCACAAAGCCTCAGTACTGCAGGGTTAGATGTCTGATCCAAGGCAGTACATAGCTCTCCTGCCTAATGACAGGTAAAAAGACCAAAAAATTAAAGAACCCAGGTCACCATTACTGAGGGAACCATTGTAGGTACTGAAAAGAGCTTTATTATTATTACTAAGAGCAGACCCACCACCAGGAAGGTCTCTTTACCATCCCTTCTCTAGTGGGAGACAAGGAAGGTAAAAGGGGGTAGGAATGGAGGGATGGGGGGTGAGGAACCAAGGACGGAGAAGAGAGAGACAGCTTTTCTCCACAAATGAAGTTTCTTTTCCAAGCCTCACTCAATTTCAAGTGTAAATTGTTCATCCTGACCAAAATAATACTTTGTGGGTCTTACTTTGTAGGGATTTATGGATGTAAGAAGAGGTCCCTAGTTTTGAAATGCTTGTGAGTTGATGGAAGAGAAGATTCTACTGAACATAAAACCATCAACCTAAGAAGATAACGGAATGGAATTAGAAGCACATCCACCTACGATCCAAAAGGGGACAAAACTTCCAGGCATAAAATAAATAATTCATGGGAATGTAATGTACAGCATGAGGACTGTAGTTAATAACACTGTATTATATACTTGAAAGTTGCTGAGGGAGTAGATCTCAAAAGTTCTCTTACAAGAAAAAAAAAGAATTTGTAACAAAGTAGAGTGAGAGATGTCAACTAGACTTATCGTGGCGATCATTTCCAATATGTGCAGATATCAAATTATTATATGGTACATCTAGAACGAATATGTTGTATGTCAATTATATAACAGTTGAGAAGAATGATAGCCTAAAATAAAGGTAAGTGAGCAAATATGAAATGTAGCAAGATAGAGAAGATCACTCCATTTGGAGGTCTAAGAATTTTACAAAGCTAGATGGTCAGCCATAGCCAAAAAGAAACTCAAACAACAACAAAAAAAGTAAAATACACGCACATATACATATAACTATATGCATATGTGGGGGAGGGTCGACATCAGTTCATTGCATTCTTCTTAAATAGGATACTCAAGCCCCAGGGAGTATTCTGGAACGTAAATAAGCACGACGCATCTGCTTCTTTATCCCTGTTACTTGAAGGCAGAAAAAATTTTAAGTTATTTCTATACCAACATAAGCACAGATCGATTTATCTGATATGGACATATTATAGGGTAGAATATATCACAGAGCAGAATGAAGTTGAGCCTGCATCTTAAAATAAAGCATGATGCCATAAATAAACACGCACTGGACGGGGTATCTGCAGTGTCACATTTAACAAACACCATCTTGAATGATTTTCACAAAGTATCAGATAGACTCGCCAAAGGCTACTGGTTAGTGTAAATATTGTGATTGCCTAGCAAGCAGGTCCCCAGGTGGTCCATCACAACATGGTACTTGTAAATGTGGGTCGCAGGACAGATTAACGACACACTTAAAGATAGATTAAGACGATGCGAGAAATGGCATATCTCTCAATCCTGAGGAATTTTCTCCAAGAGCCCCCATTCATTTTCCCGAGGCACCGCCTCTGTGTTCTGGTAAGTCTGTTCCCACCGAAAGCAGAAACAAGGTATGGAGCTTACCTGTCCAATTTCATTTGCTGTGTCACCTTTGGTGCCTACTTGAGCAAGTGACAGAGAGGTGGAGAGACAGATCGGAGAGAAGAGGACATTGCCCGCTGGCTCCTTTTCACACAGTTGTTTGAACAGGTCAACTGCAAAAGCCGAATTTGCCAGTTGTAGAGCGTCCATTGTGGGCCTGCAGCAAAGGACAAGGATGAGGTTATTTCTAAAGCGTCTTTGAGGTGTTCTCAACGGCAGTCTGCCAATGCAACGGGATTCTATTCAAACAAAGTAACGGTCTTGGGTAGAAGAGAGGAAGGAACTTTCAGTAAATGCAATCTGAAAAGCCAATGGTGAAGAAACTTCTGGGAAAATGTCCTAAGGTCTGAACAGTCCAGCACATGGGATCCTCTGTGTGTCCAGCTCTGCCCAGAATCTCCAGATTCAGGCCTACTCGGCCACAAAGGCCATCCTCAGGAGCCTGCACACCTCTTCCTCAGCAGGTGGACGGAACAGTTGACGGCACTGATCAAAATCAGTCGGTCTTAAGGGCACCCGTGTGGTTCAGTCGGTTGAGCCTCCCACTTTGGCTCAGGTCACGATCTCACAGTTTGTGAGTTCGAGCCCCGCATTGGGATCTCTGCGGCCAGCACAGAGCCTACTTTAGATCCTCTGTCCCCCTCTCTCTCCTCCCCTCATCCACTGGCTCTCTCTCTCCCTCTCTCAAAAATAAATCAAAAAATCAGAGCAGTTTGGTATGGTTCAATTTAATATTTAGTAAGTGTTACAGGTTGAATAGTGTCTCCCCAGAGGATATGTTGAGGTCGTGAGGGTGGCCCTAATCCAATATGACCAAGGTCCTTGTAAAAACAGGAGAAAAGACACTGAGACAGACGTGCACAAAGGGAAGATGGTGTGAATGCACCCATGGGGAAGGCCGCATGACAACAGAGGTAGAGAGTGAACTGGCGTTTCTACAAGCCAAGGAATACCAAAGATCACTGGTAACACCAGAGCCTGAGAGAAAAACGTGGAACAGACTCTCCCCTACGGCTTGCAGAGGGAGCAGGGCCCCGCGGGTACCTTGATTTCAGGCCCCTCCAGACGGTGGGAGAATAAATTTCTATTGGTTTAAGCCACGCAATTGGTGGTACTTTGTCATAACAGCTCTAGGAGACTCATACAGTCAGTCATGCCTTAGTAGGCCACCTAGAACACAGCAATAGTTAATAAATACAGCTGTTAATGTTTTTGTTGTTAGTACACACCTACAGTGTGGAAGACACTACACAAAGTATTAGAAGGATCAACTGAGTCCCTCCTCTTCTGAGCCTGCCATCTCTGGGGGCAGATACGTAGGCAAGTAAGGGGAATGTGCAGCTGCCCGTGCCGTGCGAGCGGTGTGACAAATCATATAGGAGTTAACGAAAAGAGAGAGAAGGTGGGTTCAGCTAAAAATACGGGGCCCGGGGAACTGGAGACAACAGCAAGCGGGCACCTAGTCCTGTCTGAGGACTCTTATTCTCCTGTAGGTTCTCTAAGTCCCTGAGACCCTTTCGGTGGGTCTGTGAGGTCAAAACCACTTTCAGGGGCACCTGGCTGGCTCCGTCGGTGGGGAATGCAACTCTTGATCTTGGAGTCGAGGTCGAGCCCCTCGAGGGGCACGGAGATTTTTTTAACGTCATAGAAGTTTTTAGACATTGTTTGTCTTTCCATTGTCAATCTGTCACAAATATGCAGCAGAGTTTCCAGAGTCTGCGTGATGTGTCTTCTATTAAACCAAATATTAAAGAGATTTGAGGAAATGAAGAGACAGTGTTACTTTTCTTTCTGCACCTCTTTTCCTTTAGAAAACAGTGGTTTTTCATAGAAATAGGTTATTCGTGTTAATATGTAAGGGTCACGTGATTGGTATCTTCAATAAATGAGTAACTATTTTAAAATTTCTCCAGTTTTAATTTCTGATTTGGTCAATACCAATAGATATAATTGACATCAAAAAAAAAAAGAAAGGAAAAGAAAAGAAAAACAACTCTTTGGGATCCTTGGTAATTTTTAAGAGGTCAAAGGCATCTTGGAATTGAAAAGTTTGAGAACTGTTATTCTAAGAAAAGGTCGACCTTTCTGTTCAATCCAGTCATTACTGACCAAGCCTGAAGGCACCTAACTGAAGGAGTCAGGGCATAACACTTTCTTGAACAGAACTGGGCTACATAGACTCTTCAGCCCCTGCCTGAGCCCAGGATAGGAATCCGCCTTTTATGGGACATGTGGCTTGTGTGCAAGATGGATTCGAGAAGGTTATAATGTATCTCAGAGTCTATAAAAGCAAATCCATTACCAAAAAGAATGTTTTGTTGACCCATTCATGCTCGCTGGTCATCTCCAATGACTTCTTCCTCCTTTGTTTTATGTTCCCAATAAGAACAGCTAAGTGAACTTAGGTCATTGTTCTGAAAACCTACCACAAGGTAACCTTAAATCTTACATTTCTTTGGGGCCCGAGACCTTCTCCTCTCTCTGGGGCGGGATCTGCTCGGGATGACTGTACACTCCCAGGCAAAGCCGCCCAACATCAAGGGTACGGAGGGCAATGAGACAGAAATGGAAGCACGCAGGGTGTTTTGACCAGTACGTCCACCACGAAGAAATTAAAAGAAACTTCACGAAAGGTTTGGGGGATCTCTGTAACAGACTTTCAGGACTTGAAGTCTGGCTTTCTCCAACAGCAAATTTAACACGGATGGGACTGAGTTCATCAACGACTAAAATTCAACATGAGTCATTTCTCCATCAAATAAAGATGCCTATATGAGCTATTTCTTCACCAAAGAGAGAGGCCTAAACCCAAGCCACTGCAAACTTCTCGAAGCTTTTACAACTTGAGGCCTGATCACATCAATAATAAGATGAAAACATACCAACTCTGCTTGAACAAACATCAGTAGTCCTTCCCAGCATGTACTTCCTACCCTTCAAGAAGAGAAATTAGAATAATTTTGCGTAATCGATACAAACTTTACTTTTAAAGTTTGATTTCCTCTGTGTATTCAAGGCCTTGGAGTAATCCGCTCAGGGAATTCTGACTGCAAACACCTAGAAGCGGATCAAAGGGTAAGGAAATGTTCATTTTACCACATTGTTCAAGTGAAGCACTCTTCATTCATCCTTTAAAGCATCTGAAGGTAAATTTAGTCTAAATGGTTCCATGCGATACAAGATAATGGCGGTTTTTAGGACAGCGGATTACACAATCCAGTTAACACTGTGTTGCAATTCAAGGCTTGGATTTCCAGTCCCTGATGGAAAATGTAAATCAGTACACGTCTATCAGCTGATGCTTTCCCGACAGGGGCAGACCCTCCCTTTCAAGAGTCTGTTCCTTTGCATGAAAGTCCTCAGTGTAGGCGTCCAAACAGGTGTGCCTTCTTATCTGTGTGCTGACTGACTCCTTTCTCAGAAAATTCTCCCGCGAGTCAGGGAAGGTCCTACGGCCTTAATATCTGAGGTCCTAGAGATAACAATATTGTTGGATGCCTGACGAAGGAAGCAGAAAATGGGTGCACACGGAAATCTGTGTAGAGGCAAGCAATCACCAAGCAAGTAATCCACCAGATATCGCATGGCAGACCTCATCACCTGCTTGGTGATTAATACCAGCAGATCTAAAAACACTTAAAGCCGATCTGGTCTGAGGTGGTTCCAAGGGATGACTTTGGCCACAGCCCATTGCCACCTCAAGGTGCTGCAAGACAAAGCATGCAAAAAAAATCCCAGCAACGTAGCAATACAAGCCCAGGAAAATGCATCCGGTCTTACACGGGCCATTTTGTGCAGCTAATGCTATACAAATTATGGGTCCAAGAGTAGAGGTTAGCAAGTCCTCCATCATAATTGTACATGCCTAATGACCTGTGTTCAGAGTGCGAAAAATCACTGCAGGTTTTTTTTTATTTGTTTTACTTTTCACTTGGTCACAGAGAGAACTTCTGTCCTTTTCATGAAAACCCTCTGACAATTATAACAAAAAAGAATTTCCATTACAGCTCCAACGTAGGAAACGCTACATGTTTTAGTCACTTAAATGTTTCAAAGGCACTTTTATTTTAACCAGAGAAAAGTGAGATGGAAACGTAAGGCACAAGTACAGACACAACAAACAAAAACTTGTAAGAATGTATTGCAAAGTTGCCCGCTGTTTGCGTTATGTCCTAAAATCGTAAGCCTTGAAAGTGGAGCCAGATCTTGGAATGGATCTAGTCTGGCTCCTCCTGTTCATGTCCCAGTGAGGAAAGTGAAGTGGGCAGAGATGAAGTGATTGTCCCAGGCCACCCACACAGGGAGGTGAAAGTGGCAAAACCAGACTTTCATTTCCACCAGCTGCCAGCCGGGTACTCCCGACCACACCTCATCATAATCGTGTCTTGGCTGGTATGTGTTCTCTGGAGTGTCTTCGGAGCTCCAAAAATTCTACACATCCTGAATTACCCCTTTAGAGATACCGAGAGACTTTGCATATTGTTTTAAATCAACACAAAACTTTGTTTCCCATTTTTGAAGAAGTTCTTGTTCTCTCTCTGCTATTTACATCGCAAGCTATTAATTTGATATTGCTCTCATCTGATAAGTATGGCCTGAGCACCTAATTTGTGCCAGGCACTGAGCTAGACATTAAGGAACCACAGGGGAATACACACTTGGTTCCTGCCTCTGAAGAGCTGTCGTGTGGCCTCACACGTGTGATAGTGCGATTAGTGTTTGGACGGGGGCACAAGTTACTTGTGGGGGGCACAAGTACTTCGGGAGAGGCAGTTCACTCATAGAAAAATCTCAGTGAGGGGTGCCTGGATGGCTCCGTCGGTTAAGCGGCCGACTTCAGCTCAGGTCACGATCTCATGGTCTGTGAGTTCGAGCCCCGCGTTGGGCTCTGTGCTGACGGCTCAGGGCCTGGAGCCTGCTTCAGATTCTGTGTCTCCCTCTCTCTGACCCTCCCTCGTTCATGCTCTGTCTCCCTCTGTCTCAAAAATAAATAAACGTTAAAAAAAAATTTTTTTTTAAAAAGAAACATCTCAGTGAGGTCTCCTCAGAATCAGTTCCATCCAAGTAAGTCCCACCAAAGACGGGTCCTAAAGGATAAGTAGGAGATAGTCATGCAAAAGTGTGTGCCGGAGAGAACAGACCCAATTCAGAGAGTGCAGGTGACTCCCAAATGAGAGCAGGCACATGTACTAGGATGTAAGCTGGGTCACTGAGCTCAGTTCTCTAGACCTAGAGCTGGTCACTGGCCCCTGCATAAAGATTCCTAAAGGTTCTTTTTTTAAATTTTTGTTAATGTTTATTCATTTTTGAGAGAGACAGGGAGACAGAGAGACAGAACATGAGCGGGGGAGGAGCAAAGACGATGGAGACAGAATCTGAAGCAGGCTCTGGGGATCTGAGCTGTCGGCACAGAGACCAACACGGGGTTTGAACCCACAACCCGTGAGATCACAACCTGAGCCCAAGTCAGACACTTAATAGCCGACTGAGCCACCCAGGCACCCCAAGATTCCTAAAGTTTTTAATGCATCTAAGCCAATGGTCCTCAAACTTTTCATCTGTAGACCATCTGGCTGAGATAAAGACCTTATGGGCAGGTCGACCATATGTCCCGTTTTGCCTGGGACAGTCCTGGTTTATCTGTGTTGTCCTAACATTAGCAAGAGTGCCCCTTTCCCTCTTAAACATGCTGTATTTGAACCAGATAAGTTCACTCTACCAACAGACCCATTCTTCTATGCACAAATGCATGTGCACACACACATGCACGCACGCACACACACACACAGCTATGTACATAAGCTTTTTCATTCCTTACCAACTAACTTTTCACTGTGTCAGGTTATTGTGGAAATCATTTAGACTAGCCTGCCTCAGTTTACAGATGAAGAAAAATGTGGTGAATAAAAAACCTCTAAGTATTCAGTATAGCCAGTCCCTAGGCAATGTGTCGAGAAACCTTGCCTCTAATAATAATAACTACAGTGGAGAATGCCTAAAACCCCAGTCTCTGCTGTCTGCACTCCCGAGAAGAAAAAGTCAGAGCCGGATTAAGAAAATAGGAGTTCTTGCAGCTTCTGCAGGGTGAAAGAGTTATCATGAGGATTAAACAAAGCCATGAAATGAGTAGATGCATGTGAAAAGTGCTTCGTTAGCAGGAAAGGAGAACGCAGCTATTAGTAATAAGGCCAATGGCTTGATTGCCGGTGGCAGGGGTGCTACTGTGCTCAGATACTCTGTTTGGAAGCCTGATCTTGACCCCTGAGCCTTCCCACTGCTGCTTAACACTAGAGTCAGGCTTGCCACACCAGAATGACCAAAATTGCTCTGACTGCATACTTTCAAAGTCAAGCAGAGGGATCGAAGGGACAGAATTGAAAGCATTAGGAAGCGAAGAAATAAACCGGCTGAGTCATCTGGACAATGCCTTTCTTCAGGCGGCTGCCATCTCTCCACCCATCAAGGAACCCACCCAACTTGCACAGACTGGTGAGGACTGAGATTTGGGACACACCTGATTCTATTCGAAACCTCTTTGGTGACGTTGGGGTGAAAAAGTTAAGGGTGCCTGTGGAGTCGTGGAAAAGTCTACAAGCTATGAGTTTGAAGGCCCGCAATCTACTTCATCTCCCCACTTAGAAGTCGCGTGACTGCGGACACCGCTTCGCCTCTGCGAACCTCCACTCCTCATCCACAAGCAAAGGGCCGAGCTGTGGTCTGGCTAAACCCCTCAGCTCCGCAAAATCGTGTGTAATCTGATTACGAGCCAACTGAACAGCCTGGCTTGTTAAATTGATCTTTAGTATGATACACTTAAAGAAACCACAAAAACCATAGTGTGTATCAGGAAGAAACCATGAACCAGCCCATTTGAAAGAACACACACTGTAGGGACGCCTGGGTGGCTCAGTCAGTGAAACGCCCGACTCTTGATTTCGGCTCAAGTCATGATCTCATGGTCGTGGGTTTGAGCCCTGTGTCAGGCTCCATGGAGCCTACTTAGGATTCTCTCTGTCCCTCCCTCTCTCTGCCCCTCCCCTGCTCTCACACGCACATGCTCTCTCTCTCTCTCCCTCTCAAAAATAAAGAAACGTTAAAAAAAAAAAAAGAACATATATTTGAAATATGTAAATTGTTTCAACTGTCCTGAAACCCATAAACAGGGAGGGAGAATAGTCTCCGCCCGGAAGAATGTGGTTGCTAGTAAAGTGAACAGTGACTGGTTGCATTAAATTGTCAAAAAGAAGAATGGTTCCAAAACTGAACTCTCACCCAACCAGGAAGGTGGGCCAGACTCTCAAACGCCTTCGCAGTCTCTCCGGTTTTCAGCACCTGGCCCTTCCTGAAATTAGTGTCACAAAATCCATTCTGAATTCCCAGGCACGGCTGAAGATGTCCTCAGGAATACTTTCTCCTCCGGGAATCACTGTTGCGCTGCCCGCCCCCCCACCACCACCCGAACCCCCTAGCCAGGTTACGTCTTCACAGTTGGATGTGATCTTGCTCCCTACCTGGCATTCCTGGTTCCCGAAGGACCCAGAGCTCAAAGTGCCGCCCACGTGGCGACACTACAGCCCACAGCCTATCCTTGACAGTAACCTTCATGGCGACCGACTCCACCATCTTGAAACAGCTCAAATAATTATTGCGTTTCAAGAATCTCCCTGAAAAATCGCCCTGCTCCCGCGCTTTGCTCACCTGGAGTCACAGTTATCCCAGAAAACGCACAGCAAGGGAAAAGGAACACGAGAGCCTCCCAAGGACCTTGATGTAGGAGCAACCCTCTGTGGGGCAGAGGCAGGGCTGGCTCCCCTGAGCAGGCACCACTCCCTCTGTGACCACTCCCAGCCTGCGCTCCCGGCTCTTACTCATGCCTCTTGGCAGCAGGTCCATGACTGGAAAAAAAAATGATTCAGGTTGAAGTTGCTGTTGTCTGCACAGCCTCCAAGGGCCTCCAACATGCTCGGGCAGGAAGGGCTTCGGTGGATCCTGCCTTGGGCTAAATATGTACATACATTCATCAGGGCAACCCTGATAGGCCACGTGGGACCGGAAGGTGAAATATGATATGAAATAGAAGGAATATGTGACGGTCGTAATGATTCAGACTTCTCAAATAGGGTGGTGCCCGAAAAGCTCCCTAACCCCCACCTTTCCACGTAAACTGGGGCAGCTCTCTCTGCTAGGTGCGAAAGAGGTACTCCCTATCAAACAGGATGGCGATCACAAAGGAAGAGGGCCTAGAAATTAAATGAAGTATGCTTAGCAAAATACGTAATACCAAACTGATAGGAGAAAGTGCTTGATGAAGTTCCCAGTGATTAAGATACACAGCTTTGCTCTCTGTGGAGCCTGCTCTTTGCAGATTCCAGAGTTCCTGCCATCCTGTGGCTCCTTCATTCAGTGGGACCTACACGCTTCCTACCAAATCTGTTCTCAGGAAAGTACCTGAAACTAAGCCATTCATTTTTCTGCTCTGCTCCCATTACCATCTATATATTGTACAGTCTTTTCTATCTGACCACAAGACGGTAACGACAGAGACGGAGAATCCTACAGATGAAAGACCAAGCCCCATTCATTTTTGTAACACCAGCTTGGTATGGGCTTGAGAGACAGCGTGCATGCAGTCGATAAATGCTGGTCTACAGGAATGAGAGCGCCTCATTTTGCCAAACTAAGATTGACTGATCGCTTCCCTTCCCCCGATGCCTGCTTATTATTAACCAGGATCAAAGTCATAAACCAAATGAGCTGAACTCTGAAAGGAGAATCTCAGGAGCAAGTGGAGGCAAGAAGGTCCTGAGAGGGTGATGTGGGCAGGCTGCCTCTCAACACTTACATCCCCAGCTGGAGTGGGGAGATGTGGGTTTAGGGGCAGAGTCATACGTTTAGAAACCTACTGTACCATTCGATGTTTGAGATATCCTAGTCCAAGCGCTTAACCTCTCTAGCCTCAGTGTCCTCATCTGTGAAATGAGACACACATATTCATGAAGACAGAAAACATATGAAGTGTCGGCATATGCGTGTGCCTCCTAACTACGGTGGATATTATTTTACCACTTTGTCTATTCCTCAGGCAGGCACGGGCTCAGGGGATAATCATAATGGCCAAAAGCCTGGTGCAGAATATTCACACCCTAGTCTCTACAATAACTTATTGAGCAGCTGCTGCCTGCTTGCCACTGTGACCCAAAGATTTTAAGAGACGTGCACTTGAATCAGAGAGCTTTGTCCATTCCCCCTTTTGGTATTTGAATTTCCTCTGTAATACTCTTGCTCAGTGCTTATCAAACCTGAACAGAAATGCTTCCAGTGAGGGGCACCTGGGTGGCTCAGTTGGTTAAGCCTTCGACTTGGGCTCAGGTCATGATCGCACAGCTCGTGAGTTCGAGCCCCGCATCGGGCTCTGTGCTGACAGCTCAGAGCCTGGAGCCTGCTTCGGTTTCTGTGTCCTCGTCTCCCTCTCTGCCCCTCCCTCATTCATGCTCTGTCTCTCTGTCTCTCAAAAATAAATAAACATTAAAAAAAAATTTTTTTTTTAAGGAAATGCTTCCAGTGACAGGAATTTAGCAATGCCCCAGGAAGCCCGACCGTAATTCTGACTGTCGGAAATAAATACTCCATTGAAAATATTTAGTGGAAAATGATACACCGGTTTGTAAGAAGCGCCATTTGCTTTCTAATTCCCCCAAATAATCGACAATTTTCTTCCCTTTCTCTTTCATTTGCCACAAAAACCATGTTATTTGCTGTCCATTGAAGGGTACATATTTGCAGGGGGGGAGAAGAAACACAGCTTAAAGAATGAATTATCCATTCAGTCATCATACAATTTTATCAAACATAATTTTCTCTAGTTCAACGAAAGCAATCATCGGCCCAAATATTTAATAACCTAGGAGACTGGTAGGTTGGTGTGCCTTTTCTTACCTATAGGCTGAAACCCTGTGAACATTATTAACTTGATGACTCGGCATTCTGGCTGAGGGCTGGCTTACCACACCCCGCCACTCCCAGGAGCTTCTCAAAGGAGCTTTGTTATAGCATGCTTAAAATCACTCTGTCTGTCTGTCTCTCCCTCTTTCTTCTCTTCCAAGAAGACAAATTTCAGCCACAAATTCTTGAGTATGCTCCCCAGATACCTACAAATCATCAGTGTTTTGTTTTGCTTTTTCACCGCTGGTGGGTATGATTCCCACCGATGGGCACGACAGTTCTCGCGTACAACAGAGGAATACAGAGAAGCGTGCTCGTTTCCAACTACTCACAGAATCGCACAATAAGGCCCCCAGCTACTCACTGAGGACTGTCACCTCCTTTTCACATGTGGAGAAACTGAATCAGGATGGTTAAGGCAACTTTACCTTAGAGTTTCTGACTGAGATACAAAACCACGTGTTCAAAACCCCAGATGTATAATCCTTCACCCAAACTATGTCCATTTCAAGAGTCCAACAGCTTTAACAGGCTTTCGGGCTCAATTTACCGATATCTGGCATTTGAGAAGCCTAAAATTCTGTCTAGAAGGAATTTTATATTAAATGATGGCCTGTAATGGAAAATCACTCACATGAAATTTCTACTAAGATGCAAACTTATAGGAAAAAACAAAAAACAAAAAACCTAACACTGAAAAAAGTGAAGGGAAATAGTATAAGTGACATAATCCTTAATCCTGAGCGTCAAGGTATATCCAAGCAGAAAATTCGATATCAAATCACTTGCATCTGGTTGATGGATGTAGAGGAAAAGAAGGTGACAGTGTGGGAAAGAGAATTCAATTCATCTTAGAGTCGATTCTGAGCCACACTCATGGCTCAGTAAGTATTCGTCATCAGCGAGAAACTTAGCTTCTCTGGACCTCAGGCTCCTGCAGTGTAAAAAAGAGGCAAAGGTTGGACCTGTTGTCCTAATGTTCCTTTTAGATGTAAAGTCAGAGAGTAAAACTTCCCTTTACCTACGCGGGGCTCAGGATGTTATCTTTTTAATACTTTTAATGTCCATCTCCTTTGACCCAATAATACAGCCTTTAGAAAATTTTCTCAGGAAATAATCACAGGGGCGCCTGAGACTCAGTCAGTTGAGGGCCCAACTCTTGATTTCAGCTCAGGTCATGATCCCAGGGTCATGGGATCGAGCTCCAAGTTGAGCTCGGCACTGAGCGTGGTGCCTGCTTACGGTTCTCTCTCTCTCTTTCTCTCTCTCTCTCTCTCTCTCTCCTTCTGCCCCCTCCCTTGCTCCTGCTTTCACTCTCTCTCTCTCTCAAAAAAAGAAAGAATTACAGATAAAGTCAATGATTAATGTACAGAAATATCCACAATAATATTATTTCTAACAGAAAAACAGAAACCAGCTGAGTGTCCATCTTTAAGGAAAATAACTACATGTTTTTGAAGGGTAGTGGTCACAAGATTAAGTCACGTAACAGTAAGTTAAGAAATATATAGATACATACACGTATTTAGAGACTTTTGGGTCTTGCTGTAATGCACTTAAGGGTTGCTTGATTTCATGTTGACAAATTACGTCTGTGCATATACTCAGAAGACTTAAACACCGCGCATAAAATAATTTATCAGTAAGGGGTGCCTGGGTGGCTCAGTCAGTTGAGCCACCAGCTCTTGATTTCAGCTCAGGTCATGATCCCAGGGTCATGGGATTGAGCCCCACATCGGGCTCCACGTTGAGCATGGAGCCTGCTTGGGATTCTTTCTCTCTCCCTCTCCATCTGTCCCTCTCCCCTGCTTGTGGTCTCTCTCTCTCTAAAATAAAAAAAAAAAAAAAATTTAAATAATAATCTAACAGTAATGATTTCTGGCTGATGAAATTGCAAGTGACTTTTATTTTCTTTCCATACTTCCCTGTGTCTGCCAAACTTTCTAAAATCATCATATATTATTTCTTGTGATTAGCAAGTTATGCTTCTTGACAAGTTGTTTTCAAAAAAAGCTCTCTGCCACCACTGGGCCTTTGCATAATAAATCTCTAGCCGTAGCCAACGATTACCTGGGCTGTCCGATAAAGGCTATGCAACTCAAAACCGAAATTGTGTTTCTTAAGAAGTAGAAATTTCAGACTTTCCTTTGATGAGGTCCAGGACCTCTCACCGGCCCAGCAGAAGCTGGTGTCACAGCTGAGCCAAGCAACCAGCCCCAACCCCTCCCTAGATGAGCCAGACCAAGGAGAACAGGAGCCCAAGGCCCTGGGGCCCAGGAACACCTCCAGGAGGATCCCTGCCCCAGGCCCCGGGAGGGGATTGCAAGTGGAGACTGGCCTGACCCTCTTTCTCCCTCCTCCTGCCTCCTCCCTCTCCTCCTCCACAGCATCAGCTGCCGTGCTGACTCAGTTGCGGGCTTTGCTCTCCGCCTTCCTACACGATGCAACTAAAGCCTGTCCGGGAGAAGCTGACACTTCAGAAGGAAACTCAGCCATCACCAAGTCCAAGTCCCTTGTGTCCAAATGGTGAAACTTAAGCCCACACAGTGCCTTGTGCACACATTTTTTTTTTAACGTTTTTTATTTACTTTTGAGAGAACGCAAGCAGGGGCGGGGCAGAGAGACAGAGGGACAGAGGATCTGATGCAGGCTCCGCGCTGACAGCAGCGAGCCCGATGTGGAGCTTGAACCCCAAACCGCAAGATCACAACCTGAGCCTAAGTCGGGCACTCAACCCACTGAGCCACCCAGGTGCCCCTGCGTACACACTTTTAAAGGTGATGCAAGATTCTTTAGTGCATGCCTTGTAACAATCATTTTTTTTACGTTCTGTTTTTATTCCATTTTCATTAATGAAAAAGAAAAAACTACAGAGGCACAGGGCTGTTGCATAACTTCCCCCAGGTCACAACATTAGTAAATGGTGGAAACAGATTCCAGATTTAAATCCAGGTGGTGCTCTTAACAAATACACTATGCTTTTTTGTTTTTTAAGTTTATTTACTTATTTTGAGAGAAATGGAGAACGTGTGATGGGGGAGGGGCAGAGAAAGAGGGGGACAGAGAATCCCCAATAGGCTCCACACCATCGGGGCAGAGCCCTACATGGGGCTCAAACTCACGAATTTGAGGGGCGGGGGAGAAATGTATGAATCAACCTATACTATGCATGCTAGGCTCTTCATATGAGAATTCTAGTTCTGGTCTCTGCCTCCGAAGATGGGATTTAAAGGTAAAACGTTCTATCCAGTGCCGTCATCTCCCTGGACCTGGGCGACTCCAGGATTCTCTTACTGTGCCTCCAAATCCTCCCAATGTGGACACTTGAAACCTGGCATTTCTTCACTGAGCCCCATTCTGTACACATACTTCTTCACTCACACCCACATTATTTTGTGCATTTGAGCCTGGTCCCTCCCTGGGCCCCAGGCCACATGAGAGCAAGGCTGCTTTATTTATCTACACATTCCTTCTCCCCCTCCTAGAACTCACACGGTGCTTTGCACAATCACATTAAATAAACATCTCTTAAATTTGTAAAACAACACATGAGCCGAAATCGAGCAGTAGAAAGCAGTAAGTTATTTGTAGCAATGGCGGGTGCAGACGATGGTCGCCATGAAAGCAACTGGTGTCCAATTCCAAGAAAGAGAGTTGCTTTTCTAGTGTTTTGAAACATAAAGAATTGAAAATTGTAGTAAACAAATCAAATTGTCTTTTTTTATCTAATTAGATCAAAATACTTATGTTACTGGTTCTTTGATGCCATTGTGCATTAGAATCTTGGGGGGGGGGGGGCAGGAAATGGGAGGGGGTGAGAGAAGGGGGACAAGAAAGGAAGTACAGTCAAATTACAGATTCCCCGATCCAAATCTCCTGACATTGTGACTCAATATGCCTAAGCCCTGGAATCTGAATTCCTTTCAGATTCAGGGCTGGTTGTTCACAGATCAGCCTTTCAAAATCACAGGCTTCTGTCGGGTTCCTCGCCAACACAGGCCATCCAATGGTTAGCGCTGATTCTGAAAGGAGATTGACTGGTTCCCAGCTCCGCTATATACTGACTCCGTGGCCTTGGACAAAGTACTAAACTCACGTTGCCTCAGTCTCCTCATCTGTAAAATGGGGTGATGTTAGCAACTCTTCCTAGGGTTATAATAAGAACTGAATGAGATAACACAGGTCAAGTGCTTCGAATAGTGCCTGCCACCAATAAAAGTCCAATAAATGTTAACCATCATGATTCTTCCTTGCTAAAAGCTGTCGCAAGGTTACAAACCTCAGAGAGATTAGTTTTACCTATATAGTAGATATAGAGAAAAAAGAGGAGGTTCTTTTTTTTAATGGAAGAAAATTTAATAGTCTATAAAGCTTGAGAAGAATTAAGAATCTTTGGCTGTATCCCACACGTGCACAGACATACACACACTCACATGCACACGTGTACCCAAATATACATGCCCAATTTATATGAGGTTTTCTCTTTCTACATTTAGGCCTGGGTTTTTTTATAAATAGCAAAAAGTAACAGCCAAAGAATAAATATGAAAAACAAAAATAAAAGTGGAATTTACTGGTAGTAAGAGAGGAAGATTAAGACTTTGAAGAGGGGAGTATATAATTAATATTTCATATTAAATTTTATATCAGATAATAGACATTTATTGTGACTATCCCTGACAGCCTATAATACTTTGCAATTTATAAGTTCTTATTGCACACCCAGTCTTTTCCCCAAAGCAATTTTGTGTATATTATTTCTTTCAACTCAGAAGGAGAAAAGCCAAGAAAAGCTAATGCAGTTCCCTAAAAAACCCTGAATGAACTAGCACACGTAGGCCATGATCATCAATGGTAGATACCATCCCAAAAAGAGACACAGTCGAATCTTGTGTATTTCTTGATGGAAGTTCACAATAAACAGCTTTATTGACGCACAAACTGAGGATTAAAAATAGAGAAGAGGGACGCCTGGGTGGCTCAGCCTCTTGAGCATCTAACTCTTGATTTCGGCCCAAGTCATGATCCCAGTGTTGTGGGATCAACATTGGGCTCCACGCTGTGTGTGAAGCCTACTTAAGATTTTCTCTCTCTCTCTTTCTCTCTCTCTCTCTCTTCCTCTGCCCCCTCCCCCACTTGCTCTTTTTAGAGCGAGAGATTTCCTTTTAGAAATTTAGATTTAGATTTCTGTTTAGAAATCTCTTTTGAGAGAGAGAGAGAGAGAAGAAATGTGAAGTGTCAATTAAACAGAGATTTCTCACCCAAGAAGTCTTACACGTAGCATTTGATTCCTGAACTAAAATCTACAGTACGTGGAATATACGCTAATATATTTATTTTCTTTTCAAAGAGGAGATGAACTCCCAGGTCATCATTAAACTCTCCAGATGGCTTTTAGGTTAGGGGGTGTTGTTAAGCAACTAATAAGACAAGCCTAATGTCAGAAAGAGGCTCCTGGGTTTCTTCCTTTTGAAAAACGCCTTCTGCTGCCTTGCTTTTCACCTCACTCTCCTACCACTGGCAGCCGTGTTTGTGCTGATGAGGCAAGCTCACCAGAGATCTAAGCAATTACGAGCTGGAGGCGCAATTAGTCTGGGTGGAGAACACAAATTTTGGATGCTCCAGCTCCGAAGTATTGGGATTATTTTAACTTCATCATCTCTGTGGTGAAAACTCTGAGTGCCAACCCTGGTGTTGAAAAGACTGAGTCCGAAGGATTATATCATGTCTTGCTTGATCCAGCTCACGACGACATGTGATCTCGCAGCAGGAACTATGTTCAAAGTGTAACACAAATACTATCTTTCCTTCACACGGAAAATCGTCAGTGTAGACTACACAATTCCAACTTAGAGAAAAACAATCATCGTCTTGCAAATGCCGGGTGTGCAATCAGTGAGGAATCTGGATCTAGTGGAGAGTTTCCCTGTCCTTGTATGCTCTAAGGATATTCACAGTGGCAACATGTAGCAAGTTATTTGTTTTTAGTGATCTGACAAGCATTTGCTCGTTACCTGCCATGTATCAGGCGTTATGATATATACTCCTCTGATAATACCCACGGCACAGCCAACACTCAAATTTCTGCACCCTACACAGTACATGGTGTCAGAACTGATTCAGTGGTCTCTACTCCTTTTTCCTCTGACGCTCCCTGTATCTCTCTTCCCAGCATGACATTCTAAATTAAGCCATATATAAATTATATTATCTCTCATGATGCCCTGTTAGCTTGGGGCAAGTTGCTCTCACATCTTCTTCAAGTCTCTATTTTCTTATCTTTAAAATGAGGTTAATAACACCTACCTATTGGGGAGATGAGAGAAATAATTATCCCTGAAATGCTTTGAAGATGAAAAGTGCCACATCGCTCTTTGTGCTCAATGCCTGGCAAAAGATGCCGAATTTTCCACTTGCATTGGCATGTTCTTTAGGAAAACCAAAGACGAGACTGTCATAAAGAGGCTGTATGGTCAATTCGTGGCCAATGAGCAAACAAAGTCTATAATTACCTTCTTCTACTGTCTTAAACAATACACTCTCCCAACCAGTTTACTGTTTTGAGAATGGACACAAAAGGGAAAGAACCCAACATTTATTTTGCCTTTCCTGTGCAATCTCGGATAACCAAGCAGCTGATAAAGAGTTTTCTCTTTACAAATGTTTTCCAGCCGGGCACCTGGGTGCCTTAGTTGGTTCAGCGTCTGGCTTCAGCTCAGGTTATGATCTCACGGCTCATGAGTTCGAGCCCCACGTCGGGCTCTGTGCTGACAGCTCAGAGCCTGGAGCCTCTTCAGATTCTGTGTCTCCCTCTCTGTCTGCCCCTCCCCCACTTACACTCTGTCTCTCAAAAATTAGCAATAACATAAACACACAAAAAAAATTTGAACAAATTGTATTCCAGCTGATGGATAAAGAAGTGATAGGATTGGAGCACCACTTTATAACCCCAAATGAACGAGCACAGGTAGTTCCTGATCATCAATGGCTGATACTGTCACAAAAAAGAGACACAATCAGACCTTGTGTATTTCTTGATGAAAGTTAACAGCAGCCCTTCTGAAGTAGTCTAACCAAAACAAATCAAACCTGAATATGGATCAACCTTCTATATTTAACTATGAATTTCAGGAAATATAAGGAAGAGAACTTTACACCATAGAGTCCAGAGCAAAATCCAGAAAACAGGAACATCTACAAACATATGATCTATTTTCTTTAATATTTAAACTTCGAGATGGGGTTCCTGGGTGGCTCAGTCAGTTAAGCATCTGACTTCAGCTCAGGTCATGATCTCGTGGTCCGTGGGTTCGAGCCCCGCATCGGGCTCTGTGCTGACAGCTCAGAGCCTGGAGCCTGTTTCAGATTCTGTGTCTCCCTCTCTCTCTGACCCTCCCCCGTTCATGCTCTGTCTCTCTCTGTCTCAAAAATAAATAAACGTTAAAATAATAATTAATAATAATAATAAACTTCAAGAACAACAAGTGGCAACCTGTAAATTCAAAGGAATTTATGCAATGCCAAATAATCACAATTATTTAGAGCATGCTCACACAAACTGTAAAAATAATAACAATGATAACAATAAGGATTAGAAATCCAAGAAGATTTGAATACTAACTGGATATTGATGATATTAAAAGGCTGATGTAATTTATGTCAGGTGTAACTGTGATATCAGGGTTACAATTTTTGTAATTCCTCTTCAGTTAGATATACCTCTAATATTTATACGGATAAAACAAGGGTGCATGATAGGATTTTCTTTACTTTTGAACACATTTGAAATATTCCACAATAAAAGCTTTCAAAGAATGGGAGAGAATTTAAAAATGAAAAAGAGTAAAAAGTCAAAAATCTAAAAGGAAAAAAGTATACAGGCTCTGAATACAAGAAACAGGAGAGACTGCTAAATAAAATGAGTTAATCTTAAAGACAGAAGATTTTAGGTACTGAGAAGAGATTTTAGGAGCAGAAATCCAGAAATTTCACCCAAAGAAATCAAAATATACATCCTCACAAAAAAATTAATAACAGCCTTATTTGTAAGAGAAAACAAAGGAAACAACCCCAATATCCATGTTCTTTAGCTCTATCGGACATTACTGAAACATTGGGACAACTGGAAAAATTTGGATGAGATCTGTGCATTAGATAACAGTATTGTATCAATTGTAATCCCCTGACTAAAATACTTATACTATGGATATGGGAGAAAATGTCCTTGTTTTGAGAAAACACCGGTGAAATATTTAGAGGTGAAAGGACAACATGCAATTATTCTCAGTGGTGGAGGAAGAGAGGGAATAATAAAGCAATCAGGTAAAATAATAACATTTGGAGAATTTAGGTGAAGAATATAAGGTAATTCCTTGTACTATTATTGTAATTTTTCCAGAAGTCCGAAAAGAAGTTAAAAAGAAACAACCAATTTGAGCAATTTTGGAGTTAGTGGAATTGTAAAACTAGAACTTTGAGTTAAAAAACACAACAAAACTTGTGACTTGATTTCACTTTATACAGTAATGCAAATGAATCAGGAACTTCCAATCAAATGTTTGGACCTGAGATGGAATATTCAAATAAGCAGAACCCCAGACCAAAGAACTAAGGGGTCCCACCGAGGTCAGAAGAAACCAAGGTGGTCCACTGGTCAGGGTCTGAAGGAGCTGTTTCCTCCAACAAACAAGAGTAGGGTGAGGCCAAATCAGGAGCCAGTCATTTCCATCCCAAGTCTAGCTCTGGGGAAACCAAGCTCCCTTCTCCGACCTCCTTATCCCACATCCCTGTTCTCCTTACCCCCACGGAAGTGTCAAGAGGAAGTTCTGGAACCTGGCAGGAAAGGTAAGGATGAAAGTAACCAAAGCAATGTAATCTGGGGAAGATCAAAAGTACCTACTCTTCATGGAATGTTTCTGCAATTCGTTTCATTTTCTTGTATTTCCAAATGCATTGCAATTAACATACATAGCTTTTATAATTAACACTGCACAGCACAAGTGACAACAGAAACCGATGCTTTTGGCTTTCAAGAAGATACTCTAAGGGCACCTGGGTGGCTCTGTCGGTTGGGCATCTGACTTCAGCTCAGGTCGTGATCTCACAGTTCGTGAGGTCAAGCCCCACGTCGGGCTCTGTGCTGACCGCTCAGAGCCTGGAGCCTGCTTCAGTTTCTGTGTCTCCCTCTCTCTGTGCCTCTCCCCCACTTGTGCTGTGTCTCTCTCTGTCTCTCAAAAAAAAAAAAAGAAGAAGAAGAAGAAACATTAAAAATTTAAAAAAGAAGATATTCTAGGTAAAAATGTATATATACTAAGTATGACTATAATACCTGGATGTGTTATAAAAATTGAAAATTTACGTAAAGCTTGAACATAAACCTACAGGAATCCTTTATGCATGTGAAAGTGAGTTTTCTCAGAACTCTATTGAGACAATGCAAATGATCATATATTGGGTGAAAAACATAAGGGGAACAAAATCTAAGTCTCATCTTTTATAACACTATAGTTAGAATGTTTAACAGTTATGAAAAAAAGCTGTGGATAAATTCGTAAATCACTGGAACTGTAAGCATCGTGGAAGGAAAGGAATAGGGAGCCACTGTGACTACTCACGGGTTCTCGGTATTTGTTTTGATCTAGAAACATGTGTGTTAACACCTAAAGTCCCATTTGTGTAAGCTGTGATTTTTCACCTCTGGTGCGTGGTGCTTTTGCATAATCTCACCTGTAGCCAAAATATATAGCAATTCATAGTATTAGAAAACATTCATGTGTGAAGGAAAATTCTAGAAAACATTCATGTGTGAAGGATATCTGAAGAAAAACAAATATCTCCCCCTTTGATATATACGCCCCCAAAAGGAAAACATGTGCACAAACACTTGACCGTAAACGTCCATAGCAGCTTTATTCATCATAGCCAAAAATAAAAATAAACCAAACGTACACCAACTAATGAATAGAATGTGGCACATTCATACAATGGAATCTTATTCAGCCTTCAAAGAAAGAAGTACTGGGGCACCTGGGTGACTCAGTCGGTTAGGCATCCAACTTCGGCTCGGGTCATGATCTCATGGTTCGTGAGTTCGAGCCCCGCATCGGGCTCTGTGCTGACAGTGCCTGCTTGGGATATTCTAGCCTTCTCTCTGTCCCTCCCCACTCACACTCTGTCTCAAAAATAAATAAACATTTAAATTAAATTTTTTTTAACAGAAAGAAGTATTGACGAATCATGAAAATATCATGCAAAGCGAATAGATCAGTCACAAAGGACCACATATTGTATGAGTGGGTCCAGAAGAAATGCCTAGAATAAAATCTACAGAAGCAGAAAGTAGATTAGTGGTTGCCTAAGACTAGGAGAGGGGAAGGTGGAGTGAACTGGGAGTGACCGCTAACGGGTACCGGGTCTTTTTAGGGATAATAAAAATGTCTGAAATCAGGTAGTGATGGTAGATGCACAACTCTGTGAATATGCTTAAGGGAAACTGATTTGTACACCTTAAAAGAGTGAGCTCTAATATGAATTAGATCTCAATAAAGCAGTTTTTTAAAAAAGAATTCCTTCGGGGAAGTCGTAGTAAAACATAAAGGCTAGAAGCAAACCAGCTGCAGGAAAAAGGAAAATCGTGCTTTGCTGACACTCCTTGAGAGAATCTAGGGCTGTTTCAGAGGTAAGAAAACAGACAAGATGAACCAGATTGTGCCACTGGAAGACCGAGTGGGTAGAGCCCGTGCATCAGGGGCTTGCATCCAGCCCTTGCATCGAAGGTGTCGCTGCAGACCCCGCCAGAGGAGGAAAGAAAAAGTCGCACTGGGCACAGATACGCCGGGGAGGGGTTTCTTCTGTGACATCATACAGGAGCAACACATCTCAGTAGCCTTCTGGATATCATTCCAGAGCACTAGTGAAAAAATCTAAAACCTAGAATATTAGTCTCTCTTTCAAACTCAAAGTCTGCCTTCAGTAGCAAAGTTTTTGTGTTGTGGTCTACCAAGAAAAATGTAAACCTTATGTGAATGCCAAAAATACATAACATTCCTATATTTAATTAAAAGGAGCATCATACAGGGGTGCCTGGGTGGCTCAGTCGGTTAAGCATCCAACTCTTGATTTCGGCTCAGGTCAGGATCTCATGGATGGTGAGTTCAAGCCCTGGGGCTCTCTGTGCTGATGGCATGAAGCCTGCTTGGGATTCTCTCTCCTTTCTCTGCCCCTCCCTGGCTTGTACTCGTTTGCTCTCTCTCTCTCTCTCTCTCTCTCTCTCTCTCTCTCTCCCCCCCAATAAACAAACTAAAAAAAAAAAAAAAAAAAGGATCACTAGGGGCACCTGGGTGGCTCCGTTGGTTGAGCATCCGACTTCTGCTCTGGTCATGATCTCATGGTCTGTGAGTTCGAGCCCCGCGTCAGGCTCTGTGCTGACAGCTCGAAGCTTGGAGCCTGCTTCGGATTCTGTGTCTCCTCCTCTCTCTGCCTCTCCCCTGCTCAAGCTCTGTCTCTCCCTGTCTCTTAATAATAAATAAACATTTTTTTTAATTAAAAAAAAAAAAGGAATCGCTATACCAAAAGCCCCTCTCTTAAATCAGGAGTTAATGGAGCAATGGGTGGGGCAGTTAATGGCAGGGTCCAACAGCCCCGGGCTACTGGAAGCTCTCTGTGAGTAAGCGTGAGTCGCCCAAAGTCAAAGCCAAGCCCCATTAGTCTGGCAGCCAGTGATGTCACAGGCCAGGAAGAAGCAGAATGACGGCTGGGGTCACACCCTTTGTTAGATGTTGTGGCAGATCAGGTGCGAAACACTGCAAATGAGGGCATGAGCGATTAAGTACTTTCTTTCAATTATTGTACATGAATTAACGTCCCACTGAGACTCCAAATGCAATTGTTCTGGGCAGCATCTGCTTGGTAGGAACTGACTGACTTATCTGGAAGGGGTCTCTGGCCGCAGTGAGTGCGAGTCACTGGTATGTGACCCTTCTTTACAAGAACAGCTGGCCTGATAAATCAGCAATGCCGTATCCATTGCCAAGGTTGTGGACAACTGGTTGGTCCATCATTCATCCCATTACATGCCTGAGACCACCTAGGTTATAAAACAATGTGTAAAAATAGATTTTAGTGGGGGCAATTTTCCATGAAGCCATTTTGATCATCAGTTCATTTGCATTTCAAAGTTGAATCAAATGCGTTTTCATTCTTTCATAGCATCTCTTGGTGGAAGGAGATAGCAAAATATATTAGAAGAGGTCTGTGGCCTCAGGATCCAATGCTGGTTCCAATACTCCTAAGATGTATGTCCTCAGATTAATTATATAACTTTTGTGAGCCTCAGGTTCTTTTTTACCTTTAAATGGGGATAATTATACCAAACTCACAGATTGTTGTGAGATAAAAAAAAAAAAAAAAAAAGCACACACATTAAATTGTAAGGAAACACAATTTTCCCCATGTACACAATTGAATGCCAACTTTACCCTAGAAGTCCATTGTCTAGCTCGGACCCTCCTTGCCCAAACTACAAGTTGGAATTAACCTGAGAGCATTTTAGCAAAGACGGTTCTCAAGCTCTGCCCCCAGAAATTCTGCTGTAATTGATCCGGAGGAGGTAGGGCAGGCATCATACATTTGCAAAAAGCTGCTAGCAACTCCAAACAGCAGCCAGGGTTGGCAATCATTGGATAGGAAGAAGTGTTCTCAAATTGTGATTCAATAGAATCACCAGGTTTGGCTGTAAAATGAGGATTCTGGGGGTTGGGCCCCACCCTATGCTTACTGAGCCAGATTTCCGGGTAGAGCTTCCCAAATCACCATTTTTAACAACTTCCCCGGTAATTAGAATGTACACCAAAAATGAAGACCGGGAGGAGCAGGAGGCTAGCGTGACCAGTGCTTCCCAAATCGGATTAAAAGGACATTTCTCTGAGCCCCACCCCCAGAAAAGATGACCTCGTCTTGTTTTTATATCTGTTCACGTGTCTGAAGTTTGGGACTCACTCATCTAGACTTCCAGCACCTCTGTCATTCAGATACAAAGGACCAACTCTCTGATACACGATCCAGATTCAGGATGAGGATATTCCTCAACCAGTTTAGCTCTCACATTTTAACATGAGAGAATATGTGGGAGACACAGCTTCCTATTCACTTGGGAAGGGATGTAAGTTTGTATGTTGGGATTCCCCACCTTCTGTCTCCCTTTCAAGCTGCCTACACCTCCCCAGCTTCAAGGAGAGAAAAGACAGAAAAATCGTGTATTTATTCAGGAAGAACAGATTCACTAATATATATATTACAATTAAACATTCACGTATATATACCAAGTCACATACACACACATACACTAATACATGTGCATACACATATACATGCACACATGCACCTATTTACACACATATGTATACACGCACACACACACATACTCATCAAATTCATTCAAGAATATTTCTTCACTGAATGGATCCATCAATGAATTGAGTTGACTTGACTTAAATCAACCCAGAGCCCATATTCTGGTCAAGGGGAACGCATGGTTCCCTGAATAAACCACTTGTTTTCCTGCTCTTTGCCATTTCCACCAGTGCGCCTGGAACATTCCATTTCCCCTCCTTCCACTGGTGAACACCTCCCCACCTTTAACATCTAGCTCAAATGAAAACAGTCTTCTGCCCATAACTACTGGCCCAACAGCCTTCTTCTGTTCCCTCTCCCCACCAGAAACTAAAGTATTTATCCCTCCGCACAGCCCCCCCACAGCAGGTGTTCAGCATAGGACGCCACAGGGAGCAGTTGTTCTCAAGATGGTCAACAGTCTCTGTGTTATCTCTTAGGAGATGCTGCTTCCATTCTTACAAGTCCCCTCTGGGGTATACTAGACATTTACAAGCTGTACTTGTAGTTAATGAAATATTGCCTGCTACAGCTCCCAAAATATAGAGAATGGACCTAAGGAATTGTTAGAACCACAGAGGCAAGAGCCAGAAGGATTTCAAACAATGATCCATGGAATTCATACATCATTAGATACTTCTGGTCACATTAAAAATTTTAGTCGGAAGCATTTTGAGGACCCTTGAAAGGTGTGGGAAAGTAGCCAGACACTAAAAAAAAACCCAAAAAACAAAACAAAAGGCAGGGGTGGGGTGGGGAACTTATATAAAGTCCCAGAAAAACAAAATGAGTTGTAAGAAAAGAAATGTAACTATATTATATACTATTTGCTTTGGTGATGAACAACATTCGCAGTGTTACGAGAATGAAAATGTCATGTGGACTGAACCAGGAAGTCATAGGTCTTGTGAGATGAATTGTGCTCCCCAAAGAGATATTCTTGAGGTCGCAGTAACTACATGTGACCTTACTGGGAAATAAGGACTTTGCAGATGTAATCAAGTCAAGATAAGGTCTTTCAGATGGGTCCTAAGCCAGTATGACTGGTGTCCTTATTCGACAAGGGAAATTTGGACACAAAAACACACATGCAGGGAAGAAGATGGGGAGTTGTATCAAGAGAAGGGCCCTGTGATGATAGAAGCAAAAGAATTGAAAGCAATTGCTTCTGGGGAGTAAGGACTTATTTGAGTGAGCGTGCTAACACCATCTGAGTTTTTTAAACTATGCATATGTTTATGCACAGGCATAAAAATGAAAATTAAATTTCAAAAATAAGAAATAACTTATATGGTTGCCTAATGGAGGTCACAGCTACAGTACCTACAAAACAGATGAAAAAGTCTGTCAGGCTTGGGGTCCAGGACAGTTTGAAGTGTAATCACACAGAGCCCGACTTTCAGACAATGCAGATGAAAGCTGTGACGTGCCGTAGAGAGCTCTGATTCAGGAAGTGGTGCCACTGGTAAAGATGACGTTGATGCAAAGATATTCAAAAGCATTTGAATCAGATTGTTTCAGAAACATGAATCTGGGGAAATGTGATCTCTCTAGATGAATCTATTGTTGGATAACATGATTTTAAATCTGTGCATTAGTAATCGAATTAATATAACATAAATAAAAAGGGGAAAGAAATGGACTAGATCAGTCACTGCTTTCAAATAGACAGAACCTTAATTTCCTTATTTCACAGTTGAGGACACTGAGAGCCAAAGAGATTAACAACTGCCTGAATTTACTCAGCCAGGCAGTGGACAAGGAAGCCTAGAAGCTGACCTTGTTGCTTGCTTGTACTTGCAATTTACCATTTGCATAGCACCTTTCAAGAAAGGACAAGAAAGAACCTATGAGCCCTATTAAGCCTCATGACTCTTTGAAGCAAGAGAGAAACAAATTTTGGTCTTCATGTGAAGTCACTGAAAGAACAGAAAACACAAAGAGAGCGTTACTACCAACGAGAATAAAGCCTTTACGTATATAGTGTCTGTGCTGTCAGAAGGTCATGCTATTAATCCTCCATCCTGCCTCTTCACGAGGAAAGCAGGTAGCAATTAGCCTCCTTGTTTTACAGAAGGGTACACTGAGGCCAAGAGACGCTACCTATAAATCTGATAACCTAGATGAAACAGACCAATTCCTTGAAAGACATAATCTGCCGAAACTCACACAAGAGGAAACAGACTATCTGAGGAGGTTTATATCTAACAAAGAAATTGAATCAATAATAAAAAAACCCTTCCTAAACAGAATGCACCAAATGGGCTCATTAATGAATGCTACCAAATATTTAAGGAAACAATTATAGCAGTTTTCTACTATCTCCTCTAGAAGATAGAAACAGGAGGAATACTTTCTAACTCATTCTCTGAGGCCATCGTTACCCTAATACCGAAATCAAAGACATTACGAGAAAACTACAGAACCATTTCTGACAAAACTAGACGTACTCTTGCCGTATAATCCAGCAATCACACTCCTTGATATTTATCCAAAGGAGGTGAAAATGTATGCGCACACAAAAACCTGCACATGGATATTTATAGCAGCTTTACTCATAATTGCCCAAACTTGGAAGCAACCATGATGTCTTTGGTAGGTGAATGGATAAATACATTGTGATACATCCTGACAATGGGCTACTATCCAGTGTTAAAAAGAAAGCTATCAAGCCGTGAAAAGACATGGAAGAAACTTAAATGCGTATTAGCGAGTGAAAAAAATCTGAAAAGACCATATACCATGATTCCAACCATACGGCATTCTGGAAAAGGCAAAATTATAAGGAGAATAAAAAGATCAACAGTAACCAGAGGGTAGGCGAAGGCAGGGATGAATAAGCAAAGCACGGAAGATATTTAGGGCAGTGAAAATACTCTGTATGATGCTATAACGATCAATGCACGTCATTGTAAGTTTATCCAAACCCACAGAAGGTTCAACATCAAGAGTGGCCCCTAGGATAGACTACGGACTTTGGGTGATTATGCCGTGTCCGTGTAGATTCGCCAATTGTAACAAATGCACCACTCTGGTGAGGGATGTGGACGACGGAGGAGGCTGTGCGTGTGTGAAGACAAGAGGTATGTGGCAAAGCCCTGCTCCTTCCTCTCAATTTTGCTACGAAACCAACACTGCTCTTAAAAAAAATTTTTTTTTTTAACCAATATTAAACAATAGGCCTACTCAAGGGGTTAACGTTAACATCAGCAGTAGCGGGACAAACTGAAAACATGCACCACCTCTCACCTCCATCGAGCCCACCCCCTCTACTGTTATCATAAAACCTCTAGGAGAACTCGTTCATTTCTTCACAAGACATTTGGCTCTTGGAGGCAGATGTGAGTGGGCAAGTTCTCTGCCCGGGCCCCGGGCACAGCTTTGTGGGATTTGTTCTAGTAGTGGACCGCCCAAATACGTCCCTGCAAGAGAACCACCCACCGGATCGTATGCAGGTAGGAATGAGTATCTTTGCTACACATTTGAAAAGAACATTTCATTCGGGCCACGGAGCAAGCCTTGTCCTCACTGAATGTTGGTTCGACGCAACGAACTCACGTGTGGAGGAAGGACAAGGAGGTGATTAGGGGGACGGTTTTAAAAAGGATCATATCTTAGATCCTCGCCACCCCAGGAATGGGTCTCCTGAGCTGTACCTTTGAAGAATGAATGCTGATCACACTGATCCATCATGACAGTCATTCTCCCTTAGGGATAAATATTTACGTGGTGATCAGAAATAACGCATATAGGTATGCATTTCCAGAGACCTATTTACACCTCCAGGAACGAGAGGCAGAGCAACAGGTTTCCCTGGGGACTCATTTTTCTAACTTCCTGTCAGGCTCAGTGGTGGCCCCCCTGGGTTTACTGCCAATGAGTGACATCACCGCCGCCCCACTCAGCACATTTTAAGGAGACACTCCACTTGACCCACTCCGACACACTGGGCTCGAGAGGGCTGCCACATGCTTTTAATCTATTGCATTTTCAAATGTCTAAGCATTTACTCAAGGATAAAAGAGAGTACATTTTAATGCCCAAGAAATAAAATAAGCGATCATGTTTCCAACTACAACACTGAAGTTGAAAAAAATGAAAAAAGTAAGAAACGAAATTTTTAGAACCAGGGTACAAAATGAAATATAGGCGAAGGTCTGTTTACTCTGAATTCCTCCACTTCTGCCAGCAGGACACTTAACTTGACTCAATGCCCCTCAATTCCAATACCCACCATCACTGGTTCTTTGTACAGACCTCTGACTCTGTTTCTTCCCCGGCTCACTGCTCTGTCTGGATTAGCTCTGGCCTCCCCAACACCCACATCACCCCACCCACGACCCTCCCAGGCGGGGTCATGTTGGAACCCCTGTTTTCTTGTGAACAGAGACGGTGTTCATGAGCTATGATCGCAGGTGGTTCCCACCCTCCACCCACATCTCTCATTTACCTCTTGAGCCTGCCCAACCGCCCCCGCGTGGCCTGAATTACCAAACAACGAAGACGTTGAAAGGAGGAAGGCAGAAAAGCTGTGAAAGGAGGAAGGAAAGAGCTGACCTGGTTCCCCAGCCCCCACTCCTGCTCCAGTAAAACAGAAGACCCTCTCCTTTGGGAAGAAGGAGGTGGAAAGTGGAAAAGAAGCAAGAAGGTCATTTTCAGGGTGGGAGCCACACAATCTGCCTCTCCCTTGGCAAGTCAGGTCAGAGGTGGAAGAAGGAGAAAGAGCACATGGGAAAGACCCCACTGAGGTTTCAGAATCCAACGACAGGCAGGACCTGAGCCTCAGGTCCTGGAAGAGGCCCAGAGACACAGCAGGCTGCGCAGAGGGGTCCTCCCCAGGGTTAGCAGCCCTAACGGGGGGAAATGGCAATCCACGTGTGTGTGTGTAGCATGGGAGGGCGTCTGGGTCGGCCATGGAGACCCCTTCTCCCAGGGGGCTAGGATGCAAACCCGTCACATCCTAACATCTACCCTGGAGAAGCGAATAGTGCCCGGAAGGATAAGATTGAACGCGACTACATTTGTTCTGGGAGTGACACTCTCTTAAATCAGGTGTGCCCCTCAAAATTACTGAATGTAACTGAACTGACTTACAAGTAGCGAGACTAGGGGCTCCTGGGTGTCAGTTAAGCATTCAACTCTTTTTTTTTTTTTTTAATTTACATCTAAGGTAGTTAGCATACAGTGCAGTACAACAATGATTTCAGGAGTAGATTCCTTAGTGCCCCTTCCCCATTTAGCCCATCCCCCCTCCTACAACCCCTCCAGTAACCCTCTGTTTGTTCTCCATATTTAAGAGTCTCTTATGTTTTGTCCCCCTCCCTGTTTTTATATTCTTTTTGCTTCCCTGCCCTTATGTTCATCTGTTTTGTCTCTTAAAATCCTCCTATGAGTGAAGTCACATGATATTTGTCTTTCTCTGGCTGACTAATTTCGCTTAGCATAATACCCTCTGGTTCCATCCACATTGTTACCGAACAATGGTAGGTTGGTAAGATTTCATTCTTTTTGATCTCCAAGTAGTATTCCATTATATATATATATATATATATATATATATATATATATCCCACATCTTCTTTATGCATTCATCTGTCAATGGACCTTTGGATTCTTTCCATACTTTGGCTATTGGCAATGGCGTTGCTATAAACATTGGGGTGTATGTGCCCCTTCGAAATAGCACACCTGTATCCATTGGATAAATACCTAGTAGTGCAATTGCTGGGTCATAGGGTAGTTCTATTTTTAGTTTTCCGAGGAACCTCCATACTGTTTTCCAGAGTGGCTTCACCAGTTTGTGTTCCCACCAGCAGCGCAAAAGCGTTCCTCTTTCTCCACATCCTCGCCAACATCTGCTGTTGCCTGAGTTGTTAATTTTAGCTATTCTGACAGATGTGAGGTGGTATCTCATTGTGGTTTTGCTTTGCATTTCCCTGATGATGAGTGATGTTGAGCATTTTTTCATGTGTCTGTTAGCCATCTGGATGTCTTCTTTTAAAAAGACGATTTTTTCCTTTTTGGGTGTTGAGTTTGAGACGTTCTTTATAGGTTTTGGATACTAACCCTTTATCTGAAAAAGCATTTGACTCTTGATTTCAGCTCAGGTCCTGATCTCACAGTCATGAGTTTGAGCCCGGCATCAGACTCCTTGCTGAGTGTGGAGGCTGCTTAGGATTTTCTCTCTCCCCCTCTCTCTCTGCCCCTCCCCAGCTCACACACACACACTCTCTCTCAGAATAAATAAACATTTAAAAAGAAATAAATACCCAGGTTATTTTATTTTCTCTGTATTAGAACTAAATTCAGTTATCCAAAAAGTTATATTTTTATGTGTGATTTTTGAAAGTGCATCACACTAATGCATAATTTGCATTGTATCTCCAAACATTTATTTCTTTGTTATACCTGTTCTGTCTCCATCCATTAAAGTACTTGGAATTTGACTTTTAACCACTGACATCACATCCCTACAGTCTTCTCCAGTGGAAGGTGAGTTTCATCATTTCTCTCTAGGAACACCTTCCGTGGCTCCCTCCCTCCTTCCTTACCATGTCCTCATCACAGCATTTATAGCACTTATAACTGTCTGTGATTACCTATTTTAGTATTTATTTATTACTCTGATTATCTCACCAACCGGACGGTAAGATCTGTGTCTTTTTGACTGCATCTATCCCCAGCATCCAGCATGGTGCCCATCCCATATTGGGTATTCAGTGGAATCTGGCAGATTCCACAAACTCTACTCACAAACTTGCAACCCACAAAATCGTCGCAGGAATGTACAAGCTCCTCTGGAAGGCAAGAATGTATTGGGTCTAATCACCAACAAAATTATGGTCTAGCGTCCAATACAAGTACGGTTCATTTACAGGGAAAGTAAATGGGTGACTTTTCTTGGAACACAACCAGTTGCTCCTTGGGACACATTTCTGCAAAAAAAAAAAGCTCCGTCTCCATCTTTGGGCATCATCCTGAATCTTTAAACTGTCCTAAGTTAAAACTGTCCTAATTCTTTATCTTTTTTGCAGGAGAAAACACAGTTCCACTTGGGATAGTTGAGTGAGAATGCTCATTTTAAATGACCTTAGTGATTTACTTTTAGCTCTCCCAATGGTAGGCAGACGTGGAGACAAAGTTGGCCAATATAAAGAGGGGGAAATAAGAGGAACCCCAATATGGAAGCAAAGTCTGAGGAGGAGGGACGGGGTGCTGGTTAAGATATAGTAACAGGTGTAGAGATCCAGAAGTCCCTTGCCTAATGAACTCCTCGTGGAGAGGCTTTCATTGCCATCGGCGTTTCATACTCTTCCTGAAGGAGCAATCCACTACTGCCGTGCTCCATGTTTGATTTATGTATTCCTCCAACATTGTCTGGGAGGTGTCCAACCCCCAAGACACAGAGTAGAAAGGCAAAGACCTATCCTCAAAGACTCCCAGTGGAGTCATGAACCAAGTGAATAGTTACCATCTAATATGGGGCCCGTGACAGGACGGAGCAGCACAGGGGGTAAAATGAGAGCAGAGCCAGGCTGAGGAGGGACAGAAACTCTCAGAGAGGAAGAAGGGCTGGGAAATGGGAAAGGTGAGCATTTGTGGTGGAGACAGGGAGGGAAAGGGCTAAATTCTCACCTTCCAGAGTGGAAAGGCGAAAGATGATAAGTAAAGCTGAAAAATCCAGAAGTAGAAATACATGGACGCTCTTTGGAGAACTGGAAATAAACCCTAAAATGGCCAGTTCAGAAAAGCTGAAAGAGGAGGCCAGTGGGAACAGAAAAGGTGGAAGGAAAGGGGGGGTGGGGCTGATGCTTTCTATAACAAACCATCCAAAACTCTTGGGTATCACTGACAAAACCAAAAACCGAAGAGGAGGGAAAACATTCATGGAAAGCTTACCTGGAAAGCTGCATAATATCTATCATATGGAGATACATGGTCAAGCAATTACCAAATGTCGAATGTTTAAGCTGCTTCGGTGTTTCCCTAACAAAACAAGGCCACGTAGAACAGCTTCAGTGGGCAGATCTCTTGCTCTGCATCTTTGATTAGGCCCCTAGGGTAGCTTCCCATTCTGGGGCAGAAAGACTTAGACTCTGTTAGAAAAGCCACTCTCTTCCACCACAACCCATGGCTTCTTCTAATCAGACCCAACAAAAATGCCCTTGAGGACAAAGACCTTCATGATCAGTAGTAAATGTCATCAGTTTAATTATAGACTTATTTTAATGAGGTAAATTACATATGTTGATTCATTAGTGTAATTTCATATATGCATCTTACGTTTAAGCAGCCCACCCAGCCTCGGACCCCACAGGAAGGGGAGGGAAAGCAAGCCAAGCGTGTGACCAGCAGGCTCCAGGTTGCCCAGGTTCCTGGGCCCTGACATGGGGTGTGGGTGGAGCTTGACGGCGGAAGGTTGCAGCCATCCCGAGAGCGAGAGCCCAGAGACAGGGACTCCAAGAGCCATTACGACTGTCCAAGAGGAGCCGGGGGGGGGGCCGCCTGCGCTCACATCCCACTGCTACCACTCCCACAAGTGCAACTATCGGCCCAGAGCATCTAAATGTTCGGAAGCTCTGGGAACATGACATCAAACCACTCTCCAGGGCCCTATACAATGTAGGCACCCCTGGCAGGGACACACAGAAAACATGAACCCCTGGGCTCTAGGCCCCTGCAAGCCAGTCTATTAACGTTTGATGGTCCTCTTCTAAACAGATTTTGGACAAACCATAAGATGCTGCCCTGAACTATGAATTGTAAATTATGAAACAGCTAACACCGTATCCTTCCTTCGGGTTCCTATTCTTGCTTTTGGAGTTTCTCTAGTCCCGGGCTAAATAACCACCAGCCCCGTGGGGCTACTGAACACCTGAAATATGGCTAGTCTGAGTTAGGATGTGCTCTGAGTGCAAAATACATCCCAGATTTCAGAGGCCTAGTGCAACAAAAGAGTGTAAAAAAAGCCTCATTTTTTATATTGATTGCCGAAGTGATGATATTTTGGATATATTAGATTAAATAAAAACACATAATTAAAATTAACTTTGTTTCATTTTATTTTATTTTCACTGTGGCTACTAGGGAATTTAAAAGTATTATATGGGGCTCACATTTGTGCCTTGAATTACTTGTCTATTGGACAACGTTATTCTATAACGAAGCATTTTACATTTCAACCCTGACAGCTGTAGGCCATGATTTGCTTCATGGCTCATTTCCTAATCTGTGCCTTTTCTTGTTCCTGCCCTGAGGCTACCACCTCTGACAATTTCCAAGGAGGGAACACCACCAAAGGTAAATGGCTTACTTGGGAATCAGTCACAGCTGCAGAGGTAGAGAACTGTAGTTTCCCCCAAGTAACCACTAGAGGGACCTCTTATCACGCTTACGACTGAAAAACAGTGCGTGCTCTGAAATACAAATTCTTTTTCGGTAACTTCAGGTTGTTAATTAACAGATTGATTGAACTAAGAAAATTAATGTATTAATACTGAGTGGGAGAATTTCTTTAAGTTCCGCAGATGGCTCTGATATCAGGGAACTGTTCCAACACCCCAAAAAGCATTAAGAAGCAATGTTTCAACTTCTCTTTTAGTTTTCTCAAATCCTTTTGAATTACAACTTTTAGGATAATTGTATTCCTCTTTCAGATCCCTAGACATTGAGGAGTAAAATTCCAATATTTCCTGATGTAACTATTTATAAATGAGCTTTATATCCTTTGTCATTTGTATAAAATATTTACAACAAAAAGTGACTAGGGAGTCAATATTTAATGTCCTGTCATAACCAATGCTCTTAATGGCAGTTATGCTTTTGAGGCTAATTGTCCCTGGATTCTGCTTCTCCTTGGGACCTTCTGGTAACACTTGGGTAATAAATCAGTTTGTTCATACTGCTGCTACTCAGAGTTCTTGCCTGCAAACAAGAAAAGCTGACTGTCTTATTTAAACGAAGGAGAGCGAATTTGTTGCAAGGATATTAGGACGATTGTAAAAGTGAAGGCAAGGCCACGCAGTCAAGTTCAGGAATTAAGCACAACTAGAGGAGACCAGAAAGCCCACCCACCCACCTGTGTGCCACTGTCTCTGGCCACTGTGACACACAGGGCCACCCATTCGCTGCCAGGTTGTGGAGCCCAAGTTCACTGTCGCGACAGCTTTGGGGCACTTGCTCAGGATGCAAACGCGCGGACAAGAGCACCCAAGCTGGGGTTGTGGGTTCACGCTCTATCCACCAAGGAGGCTGCCCCTTCCAGCCTCTCCCCCAGCCTCCACGCTGAGAAGCAGAAGTCACCAAGTCAAGAAGAGATTGTAGTGAATTCGGTGAGGCCCGTATCCAAGATGGCTGGTGTCCTCGTAAGAAAAGGGAAATCTGGGCACAGAGGCTCAGACACGAGCAGAGCACCAGGAGACATCAGAGGCAGAGGTTAGAGGGATTTGTCTACAAAGCAAGGAGCACCAAGGATTACAGGAAACCACCAGGATGTAGGAGACCCAGGTGCAGGCAAGGCTCCTCCCCTAGAGCCGTCACAGGGATCCTAGCTCTGCCAACACTTTGACGTGGACTCCTCACCGCCACAACGGCAAGAGAGTAACTATCTGCTGCTTGAAGCCACAAGTTCGTGGCACTTTGTTACAGCAGCCCGGGGAGACTAACACACCGGGGGTCCCCTAAACCAGGAAAGGTCATTGGAAGCTGGGCCACCAGAAACCCCACCCACCATCCTCTGCTTTCTGTGTTTAGACGTTTGACAAGATTTCCTTAAAATCATTTGCTAGTTATTCTTTCAATCCATCAGAGAAATATTCCAGAAATAACAAAGAGCCAGGAAACGTTTAGATCTCCTACATTTGGATTTAGTCACCTAAATATGTTAATGAATTTGTGAATCAATTATAACACAAAACTCATGAACTGTAGCCGTAAATATGACCCTTTCCACCTGTCACAGATAGATTTCCGTGGAGCAGAGGCAGAGGTGACACCTCACGTTCATCAAGGGACTGCTCCCTCTCAGTAAAATGGGTTCCATCTTAAGGGTCACGTTAACCCTCGATGCTGGCTGTCGCTGTTGAGAAAATCAGGATTAGACATGCGGTCTAGCCAAGCTCGCGGCCTGTGGGACAGGACACCCACTTTTCTGCCGTGTCCTAGGCTGAAAAGAATATCCACAGCAAAGATGAGCTGATGAGTCCATTGGGAAATCAGAATCTCCAGTGGGGCGTCTCGGAGAAAGAATCTGCACAAACCAGGGGTCAGCCCTCGTCCTGCCCCCACACCTGACCCAGCCTCTCCTCTCCCACAACCAAGAGCCAGCTCCGGAGTTTGTTCCCTGAGTAGCCAGCCTGGCCCAGCTCACGGTGAGCTCTTCTCCCACTCACGCCTGCCTCTCGGGACTGTCTGTTACTGATCTCTTTTTTTTTTTTTTTTTTTTTAATTTATTTTTGGGACAGAGAGAGACAGAGCATGAACGGGGGAGGGGCAGAGAGAGAGGGAGACACAGAATCGGAAACAGGCTCCAGGCTCCGAGCCATCAGCCCAGAGCCTGACGCGGGGCTCGAACTCACGGACCGCGAGATCGTGTTACTGATCTCTTAATACAGGAACCGACCGTGAAATCTCTGAGAGCAGGGATGGTGCCTTATACAAGGGGGCTGACGGCGAAACCGTGGAAGCTGGAGACGCTATGTCTCAACGCTCACGTGCGAACACTGACAAGAAGTCCCAGGTCCCAAAACAGGGAGTGACAGGTGCTCAAAAATGAGCTAAATTAATTCATTCGAAGTAGATTCCTGAATCACACACGACTGTGTAACCCTCAAAGGGTTTCTAACTTTGCACCTTGGAACGATCGCTGTCGGTGCACCTGAGATGAGGGGACGTGGTCAAGGTCGACACGAATCTGTGTGTTGTTCTGTTTGTTTCGCGAGGCAGGATCCAGATGTGGCAAAAATGCAGAAGTGCGGAGCAGTGGCTACCCCACATGCCAGGGATGGCGGCGGAAAGAGAAGCCTGCAAGGAATCATTGAGGAAGATGCCAAGCCAAGACGGAGCTTCATCTGGACCACAGTGTAGCCCGTAGGTCAGCTCGGGGCCTGCCTGAGCTGGCCCAACCGTGGGCATTAAGTGTCAGAATCCCAGACCGTGAGATCTGGGTAAGCGACATTACAAAGGTAACATCCAATACCTTTGCAAAGTAATGGACTCCCACCGGAGTCCATTAGTAAGTTTTTCTAACAGTTCCTACCTGAGCACCGTTACAAAAGATAGCATTATGCCGTGTTAGCCGCAGCGATGCCCTAGAAACTGTGGATGGTGATACAGTTCGTCTTATTTTCCCGCGGGAATAATGCTATACCTTGGCAGCGAGTAGTTAGTTCATAAAGGGAAAAATAAAAAGCACCATCATTTACTGAACGTCCACTCCGGGCCAGACATCGTGGTTCATTATCTCTCATCTTTGCAGGAACCCTGTAAAGTAGGTGTGATTAGCCCAGTTTTAAAGATAAGAACATTAAGTTTCAGAGCAGCTAAGTGCCTGACCTTGGGTCTCACATCAAAACCTTTTTCTGGTATACCACAGCGCCTCAACAATCTGACGTGAAAACAAAGAAGCAGGTCTAAGCACCCACAGTGATTGCAAGTAATATAATTATGCTGTGCTTCGACAGACTGGCTGAAAGCAGCAAGAGATCTTAGAGACGATCTAGCTCAACCTCGTCACAAACAAGCAAATGAAAAACAAGAGAAACTAAGAACCTATCCAAGATCCAAATGCAAGGGAGAGGCGTAGCTGGGTATAGAAGCAGGATCTTCTGATTCAATCACAACACGTCTCATCAGAGCCCCTCTCTTAGCTAAGAAAGGCCCACGAGCTGTCGACTGGGAGAGTCAGGATTAACACCTGGGACATCAGACTCCAAGCCCAGAGAGAGCTCTTTCCGCCACCCTATAAAATTACAACATCACTGTTGGCACGTCTAAAAATATATTTGTCTTGTAATACCCATTAGTTAGACAATCAATGCACAATGCTGGCCCTTTTCATTTGAGAAATTTAGAAGGAGCTTGGAGGGTTAGATCCCTTTCACATAATAGCTCGATTTAGATTTGTTGATTGACATATTGTCCTCTTGGATCAATTACATGATACTTTACACTGCGGGGTCTTTGAAGAGAGTCGACTTCTAAATAAGTTAATGTCTCCATCTCTCTCCAAGGTATATATTTCCCCTGACCTAAATCTGCCCCCTGGAGGCTCTTATAATATCCCTTTTCTGGAATTTCTCACTGGCACAATAAACCACTTTCTGTGGGGGTATTCCTTGCCTTGATAGGCGTAGTATACTTTCTCTTTTAAGAAAGAACTTGAGCCTTTTGCTTCTAAAAGTCCCACCATTTCAAAAACAGACCTGAGAACAGGAACAATCAAGCTGAACATTTCCGTCTTTTCACACGTTATTTGTCACCTCCCCAGGCATGACATCTCTTACTGCAGTATTTTAACCACCTGTGAATACCTGATCATGACAACATATGGAAAGCACCTGTCATTAACGCTGCAATTTGCTGCTTTCTCCTATGATTTTTATAGACCCAGGTTATCTCTTTATAAAACCTGTTACAAAATTGCTTTTCAGACCGCTACCAGTTGTTATTCGTGTGTACCTGGGTGTCTTTTACATAACTGTCTGGCCCAGTGCTTCCTTGCACTAGGTTAGGTAAGTCGAGGAACTCTCCTAGAGCACGGAGGGGTGGAGGATGGAATTTTCCAATGAAAAACATAGTCATTTTGCAACTTCACAATATCACTGGCCAGGAATTGCCCTTGGGAGTAGATTGTCTGGCATAGAATCTCTTTATTTTCCCAGCATGACCTTAGGATATAATTTGGTAATGAGATCATTTGGCAACCTTGAGCTCTAATACAGTGAAATTAAATAATTGAATTGGCTGTGGCTTTTAACCTATCCTTACTCTTCCAAGGTGGACTTTGGCCAAGATTATGAATAAACACTTAAGCTTTCAAGACTTCCATTTTGTAATTATAATTTGAATAACATGAAAGGACAACTCTCCTCGGAAGCACAGAGCGTCTTTATATGAATAAGTGTAAATTCCTTCATTGTATCTAAATTTGCTCTCCACTCAACTATTCAGGCCCAGCCTTTTCCGCGATCACTGCAGCCAATAATTCTCACTACTTGTTTACACATATTTGTATGTATTTATCATGCATTGTGACCTATGAAGACTGCTTCCTGTTTGCAACTGCTTTATTTTTCCAACTATAGTAGCAGTTCTTGGGAGAAGGGGCCGCGTTTGACTTCTCATGTGGATTCATTTAAATATCAGATTCCAGGGGCGCCTGGGTGGCTCAGTTGGTTAAGCGTCCGACTTCGGCTCAGGTCCTGATCTCACAGCTCATGAGTTCAAACCTCACATCGGGCTCTGTGCTGACAGCTCAGAGCCTGAAGCCTGCTTTGGATTCTGTGTCTCCCTCTCTCTGTCCCTTCTCTGCTCATGCTCTCTCTCTCTCGAGGTAAATAAATTTTAAAAAACATTTAAAAAATTTAAATATCGGACTTGGGGGCTGCATATTTAATTGAAGCTCTGTCAGCACCAGTTGGTTGAGTGATTAAAAAATATTGATGGTTCAAGGCATAGGGGACATAGTCATCGATGTGATTATGGCGAATGGTTAGTGACACTGTGGTGAACAAAGCAGAAGACATAGAGTTGTTGAATCACTATGTTGTGTATCTAAAACCAATGTAACATTGTGTTTCAAGATGACTCATATAAAAAATGTTTTTTTAATTTTTTTATATTTATTTATTTTTGAGAGAGAGAGAGAGAGAGACAGAGCGTGAGCAAGGGAGGGCGCAGAGAGAGAGAGGGAGACACAGAATCCGAAGCAGGCTCCAGGCTCCGAGCTGTCAGCACAGAGCCCAACGCGGGGCTCGAGCTCGCGGACTGTGAGATCATGACCTGAGCCGAAATCAGTCGCCCCACCGACTGAGCCATCCAGGTGCCCTTAATAAAAAAAAAAAGTTTTAAGAAAAATATTGTTGATTCAAGCATAGGCATATCACCAATTCTATTGTGTCTTCTTAGAGCCCCTGGGTTTATATCTATTTACACACATAAATAAGAATTCCATGTAACATGCCTTGATCCCAAAGTCCAACACAATTACAAAGGGGGGGGGGGGGCGGGTGGCGCCTGGGTGTCTCAGTAGGTTAAACGTCAGACCCTTGATTTCAGCTCAGGTCATTATCTTGCAGTTCGTGAGTTCGAGCCCTGCATCGGGCTCTGCGCTGACAGTCTGGAATCTGCTTGGGATTCTGTCTCTCTCTCTCTCTCTCTCTCTCTCTCTCTCTGCTCCTCCCCCAACCTCAAAAATAAATAAACTTTTAAAAAGTTATAAAAATTTTTCAAATAGAGTAGGAAAGACACAGTATTAAAGGTCTTATCTAGTTAATGCATTGACCTGAAGGTGCATTAAAACAGCAGTTTTCAACAAAACATTTTTTAGGTCTGGCAATTTTTGGCTCACCATCTCACCATTGACATACATCATTTCCAAATTTGTTTTTTTTTTAATTTTTTTAATGTTAATTACTTGTCTTTGAGAGAGAGAGAGAGCAGGGGAGGGGCAGACAGAAGGAGACACAGAATCCAAAGCAGGTTCCAGGCTCTGAGCTGTCAATGCAGAGCCTGACCCGGGGCTCGAACCCACAAGCTGCAAGATCATGACGCGAGCTGAAGTCCACGCTCAACCGGCTGAGCCACCCAGGCGCCCCCCAAATTTGTTTTTAAATACTAAACAGGGAAACTGACAAATCGCAAAGAAGAAAGTTGCCAGCTCGTTTTCAGTTTCAAGGTGGTCAGGCTGACCTTTTACTTAGGGGTCCAATCCTGAACCCCCACACTCTCCTCTCCCCAGAGTACTATCCACATTTGTTCCTTAGAAATTTACAGTCCTGCCATTTACTAAATGTGTAGCTAGTAATTAAATCATGAGACTTCTCTACATGTTCTACACAAAACCACAACCAACTTTTTCTTCTGACACAATGATACCTTTCTGAAAATGTTTGCAGATGCAAGCCTGAAAAGGAAGAAGATGAAGATGGAAGTAAAGTTTAAGGTCTGGACAGATTTGCTTGAAGTTGATACTAATGAGCTTGTGAAAGAGTGAAGGGAGCTTTATACTATTTTCAGAAGACTACTAAGCAGACATCATGTCCAAGCCCTGTCTGGTACAACATGTCATTGCTACTCCCGTGGTGTATTCGTTTTATTTCTGCTTAATCTTGTTGTTGAGCTGACTTAATTTAGCAATCAAGTGGGACGATGAACAACTGATTTAGACTGTAATTCCAGGGAAAGTGTTCATTTAGATAACAAAATGCAAAATTTCATTGCTAATCTAGACAGTCATTAGCTTGACGATGGCATTGTCGCTGTTTGGAAGATTGTGCTATCTGGTGCTAGAGGCTGTCCTGAGATTGAACCTAAATTCTCCTAAGTCCTTCTTCTGGAATTAGTCCATGAGAAGTAAATGGAGGCTGATTCTTGGTCTAAAAATGATTCCACCCCAACACTCTCACCTCAGATCTCCGTGTTGGTTTAGTGGTAGAGATCTTGGGACATTTTGCCTGCTCCAAAGACAACAGGAATGAGATTCTGGGGAAGAAGCTCCCAGTGGACAATGAGAGCTTCTAGGTTCAAGTCATTTCACTGCTAGAATATGTATTGGTCAGCATATTTCAAAGGTACAGAGAAGCGATTCCTCTTTCTAAACCAAATGCTTCTGCTCTGTACAATTTTCCAAGGCAGCAACTCATCAGAAAGATCTTCTTTATAAGCATCTATATTTAGTCACTGCATTTTTTTTATTATCTCTTTTTGTTATCTTAATGAATGTAATAATTATCATAGTCCTGTAAAAGAAATCCTATCTACATACATATAGAGATAGAGATGGCAATATGCATATAGACTACCAACAAAAATTATATAGTTGCTTTATTTATTTGGTAGTATTTATAATATGAAATCTTACATATTTCTCTTATACTAAGAACAGAGCATTAATTTCTCCTCTTTATAAGGATGTCTTCTAAAGTATCACTGTTGTAGACCCAGTGCCCCAAAGACCCCCCAATGAGTCATGCCCTTGAATAATCCTCTTTCCTAAGTACAGACAGAACCTGTGACTTCAAACCAATAGAATATGGCCAAAGTGAAGGGGTTTTACAGGTATAATGAATGTCCCTAATTATCTGACTTGCAGTGAATCCAAAGGGAAATTATCCTGGGTGGGTATGACCTAATCAGGTAAGCCCTATTAGAAGAGAATCTGAATCTTCTCTGAGGTCAGAGACTTGAAGCATCAGAGATGGTGGGTGTGGGTGTGGGTGTGCACGTGTGTGTGTGTGTGCATGTGCACACGTGCGTGTGTATTCCTGGTTTTGATGAAGCCAGCTATCATGAATTCTACAGAGAAAAGAAATCGAATGCTGCCAACAACCTCAGGGAGCTTGGGAGCACATCCTTCCCTAGTTGAGTCTCCAGAACATGAAGCCCAGCCTGCACCTTAATTTCAGCCTTGTGAGACTCTGAGCAGAAAACCTAGCTTGGCCGTGCCTGGACTTCTGACCCACGGAAACTGTGAGATGCCAAGAGTGTGTTGCTTTAAGCTGCTGTGTTTAAGCAATGATAATGTATGCAATAAGGTTGAAAATAATTATTTATGACACCACAAGCATTCCTTTAAGTCAGGAAGAAGAAAGACTAGGATGACTGCCCTCGACACTTTCGACATCACACAGGAAAGAGACAAAGGTATCACTGTCTGCAGATGTTTTCACTGTTCATCCAGAAACCCAAGAGATATATTGTTAATCTATCAGAAACAACACGTATGCCAAATTAATCTACCTATATTCATGGTTTCCTACATTTGAATCACAATTAACTACAAAAAATATAAAGAGAAGAAATTATACTACTTATGATAGCAACAATGACACAACAAAATACCTAGAAATTAGCCTAGAAGAAATGCTCAGAAACTATATAAAGAAAAAAAAAATGAAACTCTACTAAGAAGCATACAAGGAGGCTTGAATTAAGACATATTTTGGAAATCTGAGAAAATTCCATATCATAAAGATGTTCCTCTGCCCCAATTAATCTACCAATCCAATTTCAGAATAAATAAGCTTTTTAGGTGGAACTTGACAAAGGGATACCAAAGTTGGCAGGGAAGAATAAATATAAGAAAATCATAACTACCCGGAAAATGATTAATAGCTCACACCTGGTGGGTGTAAACCATGTTCCAAGCCCAATTCTGCTATACACTAGGCTCACCTAATTTTTGCACAGCCCCGTTAGACAGGTAGTATTATGATCCTCGTTTCATAGAAGCAAAAACAGCATCCTAGAGATGGTAAGTAATTATCTGATATCCATTCAAGCCGAGGTTTGAACCAAGCATTCCTACATCAGAGCCTGAATCCTTAGTTTTCCCTTCTGCCTCGAATGAATCAGGCAGTTCCACAAAATATTGAGGTGAATTACAAAGCTACAGCAATAAAAACTATTTTCCTGGCATAAGAATAGATGATGAAAAGGAGTAGTTGAAACGTAATCAAGATTTCAGACAAACCCTTGTGAGAAACTGGTCTACACGAAAGGTAGTCTTTCAGATGAGTGGAGAAAAAACGGGCGCTAAATAAATAATATTGGGGGACACCCGCGTGGCTCAGTCGGTTAAGCCTCTGACTCTTATCTCAGCTCAGGTCTTGATCTCAGGGCTATGAGTTCAAGCCCTGCATCGGGCTCCATGCTGGGCAGGAAGCCTATTTAATTAAAAAAAAATGTTTTTTAATTTAGAAAGAAATGAATTGGGACAATTGATTATCCATTTGAAATAAATAAAAAGAAACAACAAAGCTAGATCTTGGCCTTAATTGTTACATCCAAATGAATTCCAGAGAGGTCAAAGACTTAATGCAACAAAATATTGAAAGTACTGTAGGAAGATACAGGTATAGTGTTGTTGTTTTAAACAATCTAGCCGTGGGTAAGATCTCTCTAAGCATAACAAGAAAAAAAGAAAGAAAGAAAAAGGAAAAGAATGATAAATGTAACTGTGTTGAAACGTAAATGTTCATGCCAAAAGAAGTAATAACAAAGAACAAAATGGGAAAATATTTGCAACACATATACCGAAAGAACTTTCTGAACATACAAAGGACTTTAATAAATCAATAAAAGAAGGAAGAAAAGGTGAGCACCAGAATGGAAAACTGGATGAAGAATTTGAACAGAGTTCAACACAAACATGGAAATACAATTAAAAAAAAAAAAAAAAAAAAACCTCTTATTGTGGAGAATTTTAAACCTATAGTAAAGTGGAAAGACTGGTTCAACGGGCAGTCTCTTCCCAGCGATGGTCATCAAGGCGGCAAGTCACGGCCGCTTGTGTTTCTCACACACACACACACACACACACACACACACACACACACTTGCACACACTTCCATCCTAGCCACGGAAAAAATACAGCTCACACCTGATACTGTCTGAAAGGGGGGGAAAAAAGGAGTTTTGACCTTTTTCAGCCTTCAGCCACAACTGCTTGAATGCTGAATCTAGCACAAGAGCGCTGGAGGCATTCTTAGACGAAAGTGTTCAGGAAAAGACTTGGGTTGAACAGTAGTGGGGAAAGGAGTTTGAAATCAATTCTTTCTTTAAAAAAAATTTTTTTTTGTAATGCTTATTTATATTTGAGAGAGCGGGTGGGGGGAGGGGCAGAGGGACAGACACCAAATCGAATCGGAAGCAGGCTCCAGGCTCTGAGCTGTCAGCACAGAGCCCCAGGAAGGGCTTGACCTCAAGAGCAGTGAGATCGTGACCTGAGCCGAAGTCCGACGCTCAACCGACTGAGCCACCCAGGCGCCCTCAAATCCGTTATTTCTAAGTGCATTCTCTGTGTTCTGAGTGTTTACAGTCTGGGGGATGGTGGTGGTGGCCTGTAAACATCTTGAGGACAGGTGCCTCAGCTTTCCTTCTGCACCAAAGCCTTAGGGTGCACCTGCCCCGAGGTCATCAACAACCAGGAATGGCTGCTTCGATGGACACACCCTCCCTCAAGGGGCTGACTGACATTGAGGCCATCAGTCCAGAAACTCTGTGGCTTCCTAGGAGTAAAATGAATCACAGCTGTTGAGGAAGGGCTGGGTCTCCAGGCTTCCCGGGTACATTCAGAAAGGTATGCTGCCCGATATGGAGAACAGGTTTCCTGCCCGAGAACGGCCCATGTCACTTCTTTCACGTGATCAGCACTGCCAGGGCCTCGCCTTCCTTATAGTCATGCTGTAGGGAGGAAGCTGGTGACTCAACGAGCTGGGACGACACTTCTGGGTGGACTTGAATGGCTGTGCAGGGCAGGCTATGAGGACTTTACCAGTAGGCATTTCCTTGAAGATGCTTGGAATGAGATGGATTTGGTCCTGGACGGACCTGGAGAGACCCTGCTGAGCCCGAATCCACAAATGTCGCTCAACACTCAACTGAACGTCTTGATATCCAAAACCCTTGATCGTGAGCAAGGAGGCTTCATTTTGTTCAACGAGCCTTGGCTAGTCAAGCACCTATCCTGTATGGACATGTGGGGAGCCAGGGCACAGGGAGGGTTACAGAAGTGAATAAGATGAAGTCTTTGCCCTCGGTGATTTGACCGTCTAGAAAGGATGGACGCCGTGTGAGTGAGACGAGCCATTTTTGGTGCACCCGCAGTGCTCCGGGACCTATTTTAGGGACTTAGCATGCGTGACCTAAGGACAATCCAAGGTCAAAAGTGCTATGAAAGTTCGGAGAGGTTTTGATGTTTTCTCGAGGAACTAACATCGGAACGAGCCCTTGAAGAATAGGTATGATTTTCACCAGGTTGAAATGGAGAAAGCAATTGTGGGAAAGAGGACGATTTAATCACGGTCCAAGTAGGTGCTGGGCTTCAGGAATGGGACGTAGGCTGTTGGGCTCTCCCCATCCTGTTGTCTAAACCAGAACACCGCTGCTGTCGCCTCCTACTCCATCTTCCTGGCTCCTCTCTCCCCCTGGTGCACCCTACAAACTGTGACACCCATTTTCATCAAACCAATATTGAACGAAATCAGGATTCTATATACTCTACTTTCTTCCAAAAGGAAGAAAATTACAGAGAAGGGAGAGGACAAAGGGCAGGAGAAAGGGGCTGGGGCGGGGGAGCCTGCCGATGAATCCTTAGTCCCTGCCGAACCAAGTCTGAACTCTTTATCATTCAAAGCCTTGAGCACCTGGCAGTGCCTCCTGGTGCGTTTTTAGCTTCCCTCCTGCCTCTCCTTCCTCAGAGCGCCTGTCGCTTCCCCCATTCTAGCCTTCCCTCAAACATGCCAGATGTTTATTCTCCTGTGCCTTTATTCATGCTTTGCTTCTGCTCGAAAGGGCCTACATTCTGTCCAAATCAGTTTAAGATTTTAAGATTTGGTTTAACTGACACCTTCCCTGAGAAATTCTTCACCGCTCCTTCCAAATTAAGCATCCCCCCTCATGGTGCAAACTGCCTGTGTCTATGAGTCCTTGTCTGTCTTCTAACATCCCATCTGGAGTCATGTGACCTGGGATCAAACTCCAGCTTTATCACTTAGAAGCTGCATGGATTGGGGACCATCTATCTCTCTGAGGCTGTTTTCCTCATTTGTAAAAATGGGATACTTAAGATCCACTTCACAGAATTCAGAAATAAGATAATGTATGTGGAAGTATTTTATAAACCATGATACAGGTAACAATTTTAGATTTACATTTTTCAACATGAAAAAGTAACAAGTTTCTATACCACTGTAATGCAAACTCCCAAAGAGCAGGAATTTAAAAAAAAAATCTTTTATTTTAAAATAATTACAAAAGAGTTGCAAAGATATTTAGAGAATTCCCATATAGTCTTTTTTTTTTTTTAAGTTTATTCATTTATTTTGAGAGAGAGCATGAGCAGGGGAGGTGCAGAGAAAGAGGGAGGGAGAGAATACCAAGCAGACCCCACACTGTCAGCACAGAGCCCGATGCAGGGCTCGATCCCACGAACTGCAAGATCATGACCTGAGTCAAAATTAAGAGTCAGACGTTTAACTGACTGAGCCATCCAGGTGCCCTGCCCATATACACTTTACCCAATATCCCCTACTGTTAGCATCTTATCTTGTTTATTTATCAAAACTCAGGGTGCCTGGGTGGCTCAGTCGGTTAAGCATCCGACTTCCACTCAGGTCATGATATCTAAGCTTGTGAGTTTGAGCCACACATTGGGCTCTGTGCCGACAGTTCAGAGCCTGAAGCCAGCTTCAGATTCTGTGTCTCCCCCTCTCTCTGCTCCTGCCCTACTTGCACTCTGTCTCTCTCGAAAATAAGTAAACATAAAAACCCTATAAAATTTGTTTCAGTGTAGTACTATTAGCTAAAATCCAGACTTAATTTGTGTTTTTATCAGTTTTTCCACTGATGTCTTTTGTTGTTGTTCCAGGATCCAACCCAGAATCCCATATTGCATTTAGTTGTCATGTCTCCTTAGTTCCCTGCAATCTGTGACAGTTTCTCAGTCTTTTCTTATCTTTCATTACTTTGACATTTTTGAAGAGCCTGGTTAGGCATTTTTTTAGAAGTAGAAAAGCCCTCAATTTGTGTTTTTCTTGTGTTTTCTCACGAGTAGACTAAAATTATGGATTTTTGAAAATACCTTACAGACGATAGCCTTCTCTTTGAATATTGAGGGTACGTGATACTAACACGATTTGTTGATAGTGATAAAAGAGGGATTTTTGACCGTTTGGTTCATATCCAATATCCACAGCAGCCTGGCACATGGTGGTAATTTATATCAGTGGATTCTCTTTTCACTATTATGTGTCTGTGTCTTCCACTAAATTGTAAACTCCTGAATGGCAAAGACCATACCATATTCATCTCTGTAGTTTTTTAATGCCTAGTCGACTTACATTTAGTGGGTGTTCCATAGACTCTTAGGGATTGAGGTGAAAGGTAAATTGGAGTCTAGTTGTATCTTCAGGGAAAATCAGGTTTATCCAATAGTCATTAAGGATCTAGCAATTTCTTTTAAGCAGCTCAGTTAAAAGGTTTAGTATTTATTAAATGTCTATGATGTGCTGACACTGTAAGGGCTGCGATCCCTACAGCATTTTCAGTAAGTGGAAGGGAACAGAGGGGTGGAAAGGTGAACTGGCAGATGAAGGCAGAGGGAGGGCTGACTTTGAGCTTTGAGCCTGGATGATGGAGTTTTCGTGATGTTATTCTGAGAAGTTTGGGGTAGATGATCATTAACTTGACTACAAATGTGTTGAATTTGTCTTGTGGGAAAGTCCTGTGATTTCTGGAGATCTCTGGAAGGTTATGAATGCAAGACAGAAGACAGCATTAGGCCTAGAGATGTAGATTGGAAGTCATTTCTATTATATTGCTATATAAAGTCCAGGAAGGGGATAAGATGAGCAGGGATGGAGTAGTTTGATTAAAGAGAACATGACTCTTGACACAACGCTACAGATAGAGAAGAACAAGTAGGGGAAACAGTGGGACACCTGGGTGGCTCAGTCGGTTAAGCATCTGACTCCTGACTTCAGCTCAGGTCATGATCTCACAGTTCTTGGGATCAAGCCCCGCATCAGGCTCTGTACTGATGGCATGGAGCCTGCCTGGGATTCTGTCTCACTCGCTCTCTGCCCTTCCCCCGCTTGCTCTCAAAATAAATAATAATTTTTTTTTTTTTAAAAAGAAGGGGAGACAGTGAAGGAGAAAGACAAAGAATATTAGGATTCTCTACAAGTGAGAGTTCAAGAACTGGGTAGTTGACAATACCTAGTAAGAAGGGCGAGGGAAGAACTTTAGTAGGAGACATCAGATGATCGGGAAGAATTAGGGAGTGAGTAGGAAATAAAATGGAGGAATGATTAAATACCTATTTCACTTTCCTTGGGGAAGCTTACCTACATAAGGATAAAGAAAAAGGGGATTTTGACTGCAAACGATAGAAAGGCTGAGGCAAGGTCTTATTGAAGGTCTGCGACTAATCCCTGACATGTGATCTCACAGAAAGCACTTAACCTCTGTCATTAACCTTCCTTATAAATGGTGTAAAAGATAATCTGATCTGCCAGTTTCATAAGACTTGTGTTCAGGAGCCTGCTTCCCCACCAAACCGTGAGCTCCTAGAGGGCAGCAACCACACCTGTCTTTTACTAACATTCTCAGGACCTCACGGAGCCATGACAACTTATTGAATAAAGTGTACAGTGTTGAGTAATAAACGCTGAGGCTTACTGAGATCTTACTGTTCACCCAACACTATGCCAGCGCATGCTACTAGCATTCTTCACAATCCTGAGGTGGGTACTGTATATAATTAACCCCGTCTTACAGAGGAGAAAACGGAATGAATGAGACACAGTAAACGAGCCCGAAGTCCCCACATGGTGGGTCTTGGGGACGGGATGACTTTTTCACTCAAAAGCCACAGAACTCCAGGGCACGCTCCATGATGTGGACTGAAAGGAGCCAGAGCCAATAATTCACCTCAAGTGTAAAACATCTGGAAAAAGAAGAAAACGTAACAGGTCTTGGCTCTAGGACGCATCTCCGCCCCTACGTAAGAGCCTCAGTGCGCTTGCGCCCAGCCTGACTTCCACTAGGCCCGGGAGCGCTTCCGGGCTCCCGGCATCGCGAGACCCCGGGGCCGAGGCGAGACCAGAATGGCTGGAGACTGTGTAGCGCGCGTGCTGATGACGAAAGCGGAAGTGCCGAGGCCAGAGGCGGGACGAGAGCCCGGAGGGGGCTCAGAATTGCGGAAGTTTTCTGAGAAGGGTCGGCGGCGCTTGGAGCGGCTTGCGGTTTTGGAACCAGTTCGCGAAGGGGAGGCGTCGCTCCGGGTCCGAGGGCTACCAGCCTGCGCACGTTTGAGGCAACACCGGGCGCGATTCGACGTTGCCGCTGTTGGCTTCCTCTGCCCTAGTTCTTCCCCAGGGAGCCGCCTCGGATCTCCGCCATGGCATCCACCTCGTCCAATCTCCAGGTATCACTGTTCTCCCGCGTCCTGGAGAGCCGGAGCCGAGGGGCGGCGCGGGGTTAGGATTGGAGACCGGGGAGGAGGGAGGAAGCGGCCGCGCCCCTGGTGCCGGACGGAGGAGGGCGGCGCCCCCGCCCAGCCGCAGGTGGGAGGGTCGGGCGCTTTCCGCCCGCTCCGGGATCTCCCAAGCCCACCCGCTGTGCGAGACGCTTCACTTTTGTTGAGGTGGGTTTTCTTCCTCTTTTGAACAGAACTGGGCAGAGCTTTGAACCGGAGGCACAGACGCTCCAATCACTGTAAGACAGAGAGGAAAGAACGTAATGTTTGCAAAGCACTGGTGATCTTAGTTCTCCGTCTCAAGCTGGTGTAGCAAAGCCCTTCTCTTTTAGCTGTCAGGTGAATAGAAACGTGAGGACAGTCTTGGAATTTGAGGAATCCGTCAGTTCATTGAGCTATGCATTCATGTGCACTCTGCCATGGCTCCCAAAATGTATATAAAATCAGGGAGTGTTCTTAAGCTTTGTGGCTCCATCTCCCCACCCTTACCACAGTGAGTACAGTGTTTTGTACATAAATCGTAGAACCTTAAACTTTTAGACATGATTGCTTGGACATCTGTGAGATTCATTGAGAAATTTGTGAAATCGTGCCTCCGATGCCCAGAAGGGATCTGAGGTTTCAGAGGGATTTAGAATGTGACTTAGCCTCGAGGACTCCCAGTCCACTGGGTCATTTTGGGAGAAAAGATCAGCATAAAATATTGAACCCTTGTCTTCGTCTTGCAGTCGTTGATGAGACATTCATTGAGTGTCCAGTACAAGCACTAAGGATAATGGAGGACCTGCTCAAACCTGGGTAATTGACAAGAAACACCACTGAAAGTAGATACATTAAAGTAGAACTCAGAATTTCACACACAGAAAGAGGTAGGATAGGAAGGAGTTTTGGGGGATTTTTTTTTTTTTTTTAACGTTTATTTTGGGAAAGAGAGAGAGAGAGAGACAGAATGTGCGTGGGGGAGGGGCAGAGAGAGAGGGAGAGACAGAATCCAAAGCAGGCTCCAGGCTCTGAGCTGTCAGCACAGAGCCCGACGTGGGGCTCGAACTTACCAACCGCGAGGTCATGACCTGAGCGGAAGTGGGTCGCTTAACAAACTGAGCCACCCAGGCGTCCCTTTCTTGGGATTTTTACCTTGAAAATCAACCCAAAAGATTATGAAAATAAATGTTTTATGTGTCTCAGAATGTTATAATTGCAACTATGGCTTATTCCTTAGAATGAAGAATAAGTCATGTATTGATTTTTGTGTGTATCTTTTCCAACAGGGTTGCATTAGACTAAGATATAACAATCTCCACTTAGCGTTGACTTTTTTTGTAGCCCATTCAGAAAGGGTCTTTTTGGTAAATGTTTTTGGAAAAAGTATTGTTTCTTTGATAAAAGCATTGTTTCTTTAATATCAAAAGTGATTTCTTTTGAAGTACTGTCTTGTCTTCATATTTGTTGGTTTTTTAGTTAACTCTTTATTTCATCAGCTTTTCACTTGTCAAAACTGCATGTAATTTGGACATTCTGCAACATAATTTTCATCCATTTACTGATACCTTTTTCCTTTTTTTTTTTTTTTAAGGCTTTTATGTTTTGAGAGCCAGCATGAGTGGGGGAGGGGCAAAGAGAGAGGGGGACAGGGGATCCAAAGCAGGCTCTGCGCTGACAGGCTGACAGCAGCAAGCCCGATGATGCTGGGCTCCAACTCAACTCGAGAACTGCAAGATCATGACCTGAGCCGAAGTCGGGTGCTCAACCCACTGAGCCACCCAGGCGCCCCTGTTTTTTCTTTTGCAAGAATTGCACTTTGGTTTTATGGTCAGTTTGCGTCATATTTGAATTGGGTTGTTGGATGTTCCTTAATGAATCGGCTAGAGGTTGACACAAATGAAAGGCACGTTGCTAGTTTTAAACGGGGAGTGATGTTTAATTTTATGGTGGTTGGGTCATAGGTGCACTTTCTCATTCAAACCTTTTTAACCTTCTAACCTAGGAAATTTGGATGAAGAATATTCTTAAATAGCAAATAACTTTCCCACCAAACAAGGCAAAACTCCCCATAACCAGGAGCTCTTAACTAATGGAGGAATGCAGATAACTAAAACTCAAAATTATAAAATAACACAATAGTGCTATGATAGAATTAAAGGTTAGTATAGGAGGGCAGAAAGGAAGGGCTTATCTAACTCTTCAAAGGTAACTGAGAAATGTTCCACAGAGGAGATGATGTGAGCTTAGATAATGTGTAAGGTGCCGACACTAACTGTCCACCGGGTGTTTGGTGTGATCTTAATCCTCAAAGTAACTCTTCAAGGTGAATGTTACTTCAGTTTCACGGTATAAGAATCCAAAGTTTATTAAGGTTATGATTTAACCCAAGACATGCAGTTAGTTAGTATAGAAGACAGTTTCGAATCCAGGTTTATGTGTTATACATTTGTACTTTTTTCACTATGAAGTTATGCCTTCTTGGACCAGAAAATGGGATGCATTCCAGGTAAAGAAAAAGAATATATGCCTCAGTCTAGAAGTGCAATAAACCTTAGAGAGGGTTGGCAGAAATTGCGAGTAATGCGGTATACGTAGAACTCAAGGTTTACTCAGTCCTAAATGTGCCATACATTTTGCTAAGTCTTAGGGAATCATAAAAGAAATATGTCATCCTTGAAATCCAAGGGCTTACATTCTGATGTGAAAAGACATATAAAGTGGCTGGGGTGCCTTGATGGTTCAGTCGGTCAAGTACCCGACATCAGCTCAGGTCGTGATCTCACAGTTCATGGGTCCGAACCCCGTGTCAGGCTCTGTGCTGACAGCTCAGAGCTTGGAGCCTGCTTCAAATTCTGTGTCTCCCTCTCTCTCTGTCCCTCCCCCACTCTTTCTCTCTCTCTCTCTCTCAAAAAATGAATAAACATTTAAAAAGTTTTTGAAGTGGCTAACAGGGATACTGTGTGATCTTTGGAAATGTGTAACAGAGGCAGTGGAAATTTAGAGGAAGCATAGGGTAGGCCACTTGGGGGTATCAGGGACACTTTGCAGCAGGAGGACCGTGACTGTGCCGAGTCTTAGAGAAGCTGGAGTTATGTGGGGAGATAACTGGATAGGATATTCCAGGTGGAGAGTACACTATAAACAGGCATGAAGTCTCAGTTGTCCCATCAGTTTGGCATGACTGGAACAGCGTGCATAAGGTGAGTGGACAAGCCTAGTTAGGCCATGGAAGGGTGTGTGCTAACACAGAGATGATTGGTCCTCATCCTGCTATAGTCAGGAGTCTGCGAAGGTAATATGCTCAGGGTTTTGTTTTAGAAGGAAACTACCATGCGTGCATGGGGGACAGCCAGACCGGTAGCCACCCTGGGAACATGGGAGACCAGTTAGGAGGCAGGGTTCTGTGTGATGGGAGATGGGGAGGGCCAAAGTAGTGTAGTACCTCTTAAAGAAGAAAGGATTAATCAAAGACAGATTGGAGAGGAAGAAGTCAGGCTTGGCTCTGCATTTAGAAAGAGGGGTGCAGAGGAGGCTGAGTTTTCGCCCCTCTTCCTGGGTTGGATATCTCAGTGGGGAAGAATTGGGTCTGGGATTACAAGAAGAGGCACATATTTGGGCGCAGGTGATCTTGAACTTTTTGGGTTTGAAATGCATGTACGGGCAACCAAGTGGAAATGTTCCATGAGCAGTTGGAGACATATGTGTAGAACTAGAGGGAGAGAGCTGGAAACAAGCATTGGAGAGTTATTAGCATACAGATGGTAGCAGAGGTTGAGGGTATCTTGGAGAGGTCATAGCATGAGGAGGAACAAGAACGCTGTGCAATATTGGCATAGAAGGAGAGAAAAAAGGGCGCCTGCAGAAGAATCGCTGCACAGTCAAGAGTAGAACTGAGAGAGAAGGGTGCCATGGAGGCCGGAGGAGGAGGCCGAGTCCAGATGTCTGCTTTGAGGGTTGAATGCTGCGGACAGAGGTCATTGCGAGGCCTGGCAGGCAGCAGGAAGCACTGGAGGAGTCAAGAAAGCATGACGCGCTCGGGGTTCTCTTTGGGATTTTGCTCTGGAGGTGAAGAGATAAGTGAGATGTTAACCAGGGAGGAACCTAGAAACTGGGGAGAGCCAGCGGGTTTTCGTTTGTGTTTTGGAGATATGAGTCTGAGGTAGGACTTTACGTATATTTTAATGCTGAGGAAGGCCCCAATTAAACAAAAAAAAAGGTTACGTTGGGGAGAGCAGCAGAGTGGGCATGTGATTCATAGAGTGGATGTCAGAGAAGGAAGATGGGGGTGGTCTCCAGAGCCCAGGGGAGAGAAATAGCATGGACAGGCAGGAAAACATCCAGTGGAGGAAAGTTGTTAGAGATGATAGGGGTGGAATAACCAAAAGGAAGAAGATTCTGAGAAAGCAATAGGGGATTTTTTTTCCTTCGTTCGGCAATGTTATTAAGTGCCCAGTGTGTGCCAGGCACCGGCTCTGGGGTGGGGGGAGAACCGAGAGCAGGGGCAGAGTGCAGCCTCTGCAGTAGATTAGGGAGGGCCTCTCTGAGGACTTGGCATTTGAACTGTGAAAAAGAGACTGTCCTGCGCCTGTTGGGGAAGAACATTCTAGGCCGAGGGATCAGCCGTGCGCAGGCTTCCTGAGTAAAGGTGAACTAACAGGTTTGGGGTGAGATCCGGAAGGAGCCAGGGCACACACAGGTCATTTAAGGCCCTGTCGACCGTGAGCCAGCATCTGGGTTTTATTAACTACCGTGCAAACCCACCGAAGAGGGCCCATCGTTGGCTGCCAGGTGGACTCCAGGGTGTTGAGTGTGGAAGCAGGCTGACCACTCGGGAGGCTCAGTGGTAGTTTTGAAACACGTGCGATGGAAGTGGTCAGGGTTAGGAATAACTGGCACTCCCAAACCACACCAGACACAGTCACTTTCATTTCAGATGAAAAATGGTGATAGAACCAAGGTTGAAGTGGGGTGTTCAGCAAGGGAAAAAGAGATATATACCCTCAAATCATTTTTGATTAAAGGTTTAACATGCGCTGTTCAGTAGTAGCTGCATGTGACTATTTAAATTTATTTATTTTAATTTTTTTATGTTTATTTATTTTTGAGTGACAGAGCACAAGCAGGGTAGGGGCAGAGAGAGAGAGAGAGAGGGAGACACAGAATCTGAAGCAGGCCCCAGGCTCTGAGCTGTCAGCACAGAGCCTGTTGCGGGGCTCGAACTCAAGAACTATGAGATCATGACTTGAGCTGGAAGTCAGATGCTTAACCGACTGAGCCACCCAGGCGCCTCTATTTAAATTTAAATTTTACTCAAAATTTAGAACTCGTCAGTCACACTAGCCATGGGTGCTCAGAAGCCGATTGTAGCTAGTGGCTCACGGTTGGACAGTGCAAATACAGGCCTGTCCGTCATCAAAGAAGGGCTGGTTTAAAGTCATTGTTACCGTATTTGGAGCTAGGTAATTAAATACCAAGTGTAAGAGTTTTCCTTAACCATCACTGTGGTGCTGAAAATAGGACTGACTGCGGATGAGGAGAACATATAGCTAGAGAGGTGAGCGGCACAACAATTCAAAATAATAGAAGAAAATTGTAGCTAGAATAAGAAAGAACTTATTTCTCCTGCATGGCTTAGCCGTGGAGTCTTCTAGGCGCATTTTTATGTGACAAGGTGCCCCAGTCCACCGGTTGCCCACACGTATGAGTGCTATGAGTTCACCCTTTATATCCCACCTAGCTTACCAGACTTTTGAAAATTCACCATCAAATTCAGCTATTTGAACTGTGAAACATCTTATCAACTCTACCATTTTTTTTCCCTCCTGCAACAACAGAGGGAAGGTCTGTTCCTCCTGTTTACAGCTTTCATTCCATCTATGCATTCCATTAGCAACTGCTTCAAAATATAATATTCTCACGTATGGTTGGTTTGGGATTGAGTGGTTTTTTTCTTATATGCTTATTTTTAATATAGCATAACCATGATCCTTTTTTTCTACTGGCTCTTTTGTTGAATACAGTTTTACTACTTAGACTAATCCAGGTGGAATGTTTTAATAAACCATGCTTGTTATTTACATGTGTGTATGTGTGTTTAAATATTAAAGTTGGTTTTTTAATGAAGGTTTTATTTTGCTATAACCGTGGGTTCACATGCGATGGTGAGAAATCATATAGAGGGGTTCTGTGGACCCTTCACCCATTTGCTCCCAGTGGTAGCATTTTATAAAACTATAGTACAGTATAACCTGGAGGTTGACATTGATACATTCCACCAGTCTTACTCAGATTTTCCAGTTTTACTTGTATTCATGTATATTGTGTGTGTGTGTGTGTGTGTGTGTGTGTGCAGAGCTGTGTCATATGGGTAAGTTCCTGGATCCTCCATCAAAGTCATGATACAGAATAGTTCTACCCACAGGGACCCCTCCTGTGGCCCTTTTATAGATTTTTTTAGTGTATTTTTATTTTTTGAGAGATAGAGAAAGAAACGGCATGTGGGGGCAGGGCAGAGGAATAGGGAGAGAGAGAATCTTAAGCAGGCTCCCCACCCAGCACAGTCTCACCGCCATGAAATCCTCACCTGGGCTGAAATCAAGAGTCAGATGCTTACACAGACTTTTTTTTTTTTTTTTTTGAGAGAGAGACAGAGACAGAATGCAAATGGGTTAGGGGCAGAGAGAGAGGGAGACACTGAATCTGAAGCAGGATCCAGGCTCTGAGCTGTCAGCACAGAGCCTGATGTGGGGCTTGAACTCACGAACCATGAGATCATGACCTGAGCCGAAGTCGGACGCTCAACCGACTGAGCCACCCAGGCGCCCCTCAAGAGTCAGATGCTTAACTAACTGAGCCACCAAGGAGCCCCCTGTTGCCCTTTTAGAACCACAATCACCTCTCTTTCTTGCCACCCCCCCCCCCCACCATCCCTGTTTCCTGACAATACTAATATGCTCTCCATCTCTGGTTTTGTCATTTCCAGAAAGTTACATAAATGGAATCATACGATATGTAACTTTCTGGGATATGTAACTTTCTGGAATCGGTTCTTCCTCAAGATCCATTCATGTTGTGTGTATCAAAGTAGTTTCTTTTTGTAACTGAACCGTACTCCTTGGTATGGGTGTAGCACACTTTGTTTAACCATGCTGTATGGTTGAAGGACATCTGGAATGTTCATGTATAAATTTTTGTGTGAACAGAAGTCTTCATTTCTCTGGGGTAAATACCCAGGAGTGCAGTCACTGGTTCATATGGTAGCTGCACGTTTAGATTTGTGAAAAAAAACAAAACAAAACAAAAACAAAACAGTTTCCCAGAGTGACTCTACCATTTTACATCCTACCAGCAATGTGTAAGTGATCCAGTTCTCTGGAGCGTTTGGTATTATTGTCACTTTTTTTTTTTTTTTTAAAGCCATTCTGATACATGTTTCAAGATATCTCATGGTGGTTTTAATTTGCATTTCTCTAATGGCTGGTGATGTTAAACATCTTTTTGTGTGCTACTTTACCATGTGTATATCCTCTTTGGTGAAATGTCTGTTTATGTCTTCAGCCCATTTTCTACTTGGATTGTTTTTAAATTGTTGAGTTTTGGGAGTTCTTTCTATTCTAAAATACTAGTCCTTTTATAAATATGTAGTCTGCAAATATTTCTCTCAGTCTGTAGCTTGTCTTTTCATCCTTTTAATAGGATTTTTTACAGAGTAAAACTTTTATAATTTGATGAGGTCCAATTTATCATTTTCCTTTTCTTTCTTTTCTTTTCTTTTTTTTTTTTTTTTTTTTTTTTTTTTTTGAGGTATAATTGACGTATATTCATTTCAGGTGTACAACAGGATTCATTTTTTTTTTTTTTTTGTATGCGGTGTGAGATGACACCACAGTAAGTCTAGGTAACACCTGTCACCTTTCATTGTTACAAAAATGGTTTTCCAGTGATGAGAATTTTAAGACACTCTCTTAGCAACTTTCAAATATGCAACACAGTGTTATTAACTGTAGTCACCATACTGTATATTACATCCCTATGACATTTATTTTATAACTAGAGGTTTGGATCTTTGGACTCCCTCCACCTGTTTCACCTTTCCCCACCTCTGGTAACTACCTGTATGTTCTCTGTATCTATTAGCTTGGATTTATTTGTGGATGTTTTCTCTTTCAATTTCACACATAAATGAGATCGTATGGTATTTGTCTTTCTTTGACTTATTTCCTTTAGCGTAATGCCCTTAATTCTATTCATGTCGTCACACATGTCAAGATTTCCTTCTTTTTATGGCTAAATAATATTCCATTGTGTACGTAACCACATTCTCTATCCATTCGTCTGTCTGTGGACACTTAGGTTGTTTCCATAAGTTGGCTATTTTAAATAATGCTGCATTGAACATTGAGGTGCGTGTATCTTTCGACAAAGTTCATGTTTTCGTTTTCTCTGGATAAATAGTGAAATTGCTGAATCATGTGGTAGTTCTATTTTTAATTTTTTGAGGAACCTCCATAGTGTTTTCCACAGCGGCTGCACCAATTACGGTCCCACCAACAGTGTACAAGGGTTCCCTTTTGTCCACATCCTCACCAATACTTGCTATTTCTTGTTTTATTGATAATAGCCATTCTAGCAGATGTGAGGTCACAGCTCATTGTAGTTTCAATTTGCATTTCCCTGACGTTTAGTGATCTTGAGTGCTGTTTCATATACCTGTTGGGCGTTTGTATGTCTTTGGGAAAATATCTGTTCAGATCCTCGAGTCATTTTTTAATTGGGTTGCTTGGTTTTTTTGCTGTTGAGTTTTATGAGTTCTTCTCTCTACACACTGGATATTAACCCTTTAGCAGGACACAATTTGTAAATATTTTCTCCCATGTGGTAGGTTGCTTTTTCATTTTGTTGATGGTTTCCTTTGCTGTGCAGAAGCTTTTTAGTTTGATGGAGTCCCACTTGTTCATCTTTGTTTTTGTTGCCTTGGCTTTTGGTGTCAAATCCAAAAAATCATCACCAAGACTGGAGTTGGAGCTTAACTTGCCTATATTTTCTTCAAGGCGTTTTATGGTGTCAGGTGTTCTGTTCAAATCTTTTGAGTTAATTTTTGTGGATGGCGTAAGGCAGTGGTCCAGTTTCGTTCTTTTGCATTTTGCTGTCCAGTTTTCCCAACACTATTTATTGAAGAGACTGTCCTTTCCTCTTTGGGTATTCTTGACTCCTTTGTGGTGAGTTAATTCACTGTACACACATAGGTTTATTTCTGGGCTCTCTATTCTGTTCCATTGATGTATGTGTCTGTCTTTATGCCAGTCCCATGTTGTTTTCATTTTATATATTGTGTTTTTTGGCACATATAGTCTAAGAACTTTGCCTAGCCCTAGATGCTGGAGATTTTCAGTTTTTTCTAAGGATTTTATGGTTTCATATTTTATATTAAAGTCCACAATCCATTGTGATTTAATTTTTTTTCAACCTACAACAACCTTAACTTACTGTCTCCGTTTCTGTGGGTTAGAAGTCCAGGTCGAGCATCGCTCAGCGGGGCTCTAGCTCAGAGTCTCACCAGGCTGACTGAGGTGTCAGCAGGGCTGCGTGTCTGTCTGTTTGGTGGTTGTTCATGAAGTCTCTGGGGATGTGTCTGCTTCTAAACACATGCGTGTTGTTGGCAGACTTCAGTTTCATGTGGTTGTCAGCCAGGTTCTTTTGCTTGGATGCCAGTGTGGTCGGGTGGATTTTCATCAGGCTTCTATTCTTTCTGACTTCTCCTGCCTCCTGTCTCCTACTTCCAGCTAGAGAAAATTCTCTGCTTTTAAGAACTTACGGGATTTTTTTTAAGTTTTTATTTAATTTCTAGTTAGTTAAATACAGTGTAACATTAGTTACAGGTGTACAGTGTAGTGAGTTAATTTTTGTGGTTTAGGTCAAGATTCTCTGTCTCTGTCTTTTTTTATTTCTTAATTTTTTTTTGCTAAAGATGTCTGATTGCTCCAGCACTGTTTCTTCTGCCATTAACTTGCTTTTGCAAATTGTCAAAAGTCCGTTGACATATTTGTATGGGTCTATTTCTAGGGGTTTTGTGTTTTTTGGCTTTTTTTTTTAAATACCACAAAAGTCCATGTTCATTATGGACACTTTTAGAAGATGAGAAAAAGCAGAAAAAGAAGAAATTGAGTCTTATCAAAAATGAGCTGTGTTAAATTTTCTCTACATCTTTTTCCTGGGTTTTGCTTGTTTTTGCTATTGTTTCAAGTAGCTGAACTCCTGCTACATGTAAAAATTGTATTGTGCTTTTTAAAAAATCCCATTATAGACATTTTTCCATGTTATTGTGAATGGTTTAATATTATTTTAATGATCCTATAATATTCCATTGTGTGGCATCTGTTTGCTGTGTAAAATTAATGTTTCCAAGTTTTGTTTTTGTTTTTTAAAAAGACCCCTCTGGTTACTGTCTTACTGGATTAAAAGATTTGGGCATTTTCATATTCTTGCAATTTCATTGCCCCATTGCTTCTGAGGGGGTTTTACACCATTTACATTTTACTGTTGTTATATGATTTATCTATAACAACATTGCATTTCTGAGAATTTCCCTGAATACTTTTAACTTGAATTTTCATATTATTTGATTATTCCTTACTAGCTTTAAGCTTGACTTATGTTGAATGAAAATTAATGAGAATCTTAGGGATTGGTACTAGGTAAAAGTAGTAGTCAGCATTAACCCATTTAACAAATGTAGTTTACATTTTGTAAATCATTATAATGTATAGTAACATGCAATTGAGATTTAGGGAAAACAGGTGGATTTGTTTTAAGATTGCTTTTACTTATTTATTTAAAAATATTTATTTTGGGGAGAGCACGGGGCGGGGGGGGAGGGGCGGGCAGAGAGAGGGGGACAGAGGATCTGAAGCAGGCTCTGCGCTAACAGACTGACAGCAGTGAGCCCCGTGCGGGGCTCGAACTCATGAACGGTGAGATCATGACCTGAGCCGAAGTCAGACACTCAGCCAACCGACTGAGCCACCCAGGTGTCCCTGAGGTTGCTTTTAGTTAAAAAAAAAAAAAAAAAAGAAAAAGAAAAGGAAAAAACCACGTTCAATATGATCATTTACATCACAGTGTTGTTGCTTATTTGATTTTGATGATATGATTTTGCCTCCCTTCAAACAGAAAGCAATAGATCTTGCTAGCAAAGCAGCCCAGGAAGACAAAGCTGGGAACTATGAGGAAGCTCTTCAACTCTACCAACACGCTGTTCAGTATTTTCTCCATGTAGTTAAATGTAAGGCCATAGTTTGTTTTCTGTTTTAAAAGTTAAAGGAAAAGATTATTCTGTTTCTTTTATAAAAGTTGAAATATAATGCCAGAAAATTCTAAACCATCCATTTGCAAAATATTCCCGGTAGCTTGTTAATAATTTTTAAGTAGTCGGCAAACAAATGTGCATAGCTATCCTAGTTATTGTTATTTGTCTACCTAAAAATATTAAAATGCCATATAATCGATGTAAATAGTTTTTATTTTACTGGCGATATACCCACATTATGTACGAACCACATTTTCTAAGCGTCTCTGAAAATACTCTCTTAAGTACTTGTAAAAAAATAGGTTGGGAGCCATTTTGTTCGTATGTTTTCCAAATACGTACTGCATGTTTCCCACGCACCAGGTACTGTTTTAGGCACCGGGATGCGACGGTGAGGGGAAAGTGGGTAAAAACCCTGCCTCCGTGGCTCTTCAGCATAAGCTGAGCATACGACAAAAGTGTCTCTCTGGCAAACTGAAAGTTATTTTTTACTGAAAACTTCAGCGGTTGGATAATTTAGGATTTTCTTTTGAGCTTCTTCATTTCATGTTGAGGTTTTCTGTCAAATAAAAGTGAAACTAAAAATGAATCCTAAGATAATTGATTATTGCAATTGATAATTGCCCTGCATGGACTGCTCAAGTCGGCTTTTGAGACAGCTCCCACAGAGGCCTTTGTGGAGTAAAATTACTGTATTGGGGGCACCTGTAACATACGGAATTTCCGGCATTCTTCTACCATGAGATGAATCTTACGTAGACATTAATGGAAACGGTTGATATTACTTTTGTTGGTCTTAGAATTGGTTTTATGCGAGAGCAGCCGCTTTCAGCTGTCCGCACAAAATGTTAAAGGAAGAATAGAAAACCCACAGAATATTACATAATTTCTTCTTATTATTTAGCATTAACTTAACATATCCTAGTGTCTTGCTCAGATTTCTTTCTGCCTCAGACCTGCTGTTGGCTTCCAGCCGTGCTGGAGGGAAGCAGACAAGAGTTGGTGATGGTTGGTTACGAGGCTTAGAGATACCCTTCCTCCCTCCCCCCGCTCCCAAACTAGATTGTCCATGTCTCAAAAGTGTGTCTAAGAGTTTAAACCTGTCCATGTAGAAGACTAATGGAAAAATCTCTCTCACTTGCCTTTAATAGATGAAGCCCAGGGTGATAAAGCCAAGCAGAGTATCAGGGCAAAGTGTACAGAGTATCTTGATAGAGCAGAAAAACTAAAGGAGTACCTGAAAAAGAAAGAGAAAACTCCACAGAAGCCAGTGAAAGAGGGACAGCCGAATCCAGCGGAGGAGAAAGGGTATGTATTTTAGAGTGTTAGACTTTATTATATCTACTTAAACGAGAAAACTACATTTAACTTGTGAAATCCGTTTCTTTTGTTTAAACCAGCTGTTGGCAACCCAGGACTCAGAGGCCAAATCTGACCGGCTGCCAGTTTTTGTAAGCAAAGTCTTACCGGAACATAGTCTCTTACGTCTAAGAAAATGAGATTGTGGGACCTTGCTATCTGGCCTGGTTGGGTTTGCAGGCAGGAGGTTCTGGTCAGCTGTACGGACTGTGACGCTCACTGTTCGTGGTGTGCAGTGGCACAAGTTACTTGGGTAGTCCCTGTGGTCGCCGGGAAGGGAGTGCCTTGCAGGCAGGGCTTTGGGGCAGCTTCCGAAGGCCATTTTAAAGGACATAAGGAATGGAAGAACTAGAGGTGACTGGCTGCTTCAGACTGCACGGAAGGGTTTGAGGAAAACTGCAAATTCAGCGTTTTATATCCTCTGTTGAAGACATGGTCAGGGAATCGGCGGTTCCTGTGACACCTAAGAATATTTTCTCTTCTGTACCTACAGCACTGACATAACAAAAACCAGACCCCACCTGATCTTGCGGATTACTGCATTTCAACGTGGAATCAACTTCAGGGTTTCTTACATGAAAGTTGGGCCATTTACTGGCGGACTAATGAAACCATTGGAAAAATTTTAGTTAACCTCGAATGACCCCCTGACTCTTCCTGAGACTCCTTTGCCGGGAGAAATGTCCTCTCCTCCCTGTGAGTTGAGGACCCTGTGGGGTCCACTCCTGAGATGGCTCCCTAGAAGGGGGATTCCAATTCTGTATTGAATAGCAGGACCCATCTTGGCCAATTTAAGCAAAAAGGGATTTATTACAGAGTCTTAACCTTATAGATCTGGGGGAGGGCGGGCAGGGAATCCAGCTTGGATTCCGTAGCGTTAGGAGAAATGCCCGCCTCCCCCAGGGTGGTTCTGGTAAGGATCCGAGGCCTCCTGGTGCCAGGCAGGAGGACCTCCGCCCAGTTCGCTCGCAGGCATGGTCTCCTTGCACGCAGCGGCCACCTCAGCTGCTTGCCTCCGCCTTCTCAGAGGGACTTCAGTCTCCTGTGGGGCCCCAGCTGCAAGGAAGCCCGGGCAGGGCAGTTGTGTGAAAGCACCGTCTTCATTGTGCAAGAAAGCACGGTGGGACGAGGCTGGAGTAGGCGTCAGGTGAATCGTTTGGCGGTCTCCACCTCACCTGTAACCCCACCATCCTAGGATAACCAAGCCAGTCCCATTTGGGGGAAAAGATGTCTAGCTTTTTAATCCCCCTTTATATTTGATATGTAAAAAATGATGTAATGCCATATTTTTTGCTTTACCACTTTTTCATTCAACATCGTGTTGTAAATATCTTTCCAATAAACTATTTCTACATCATTTTTAAATACTGCAATGTGTTCTATCATATACTAATCCCTATAATTAAGCATACTCTCTTTCTAATTTTTTCCCCTTTGGGAACAGTGTGGGCGTGATTATCCTTGTCGTCAACTCTTTGAACTTATTTTAAATTATTTTTTCAGGATAAATTCTTAGATATGAAATATCTGGGTTGATTTACTTGTCTTTTGGTCTCAGTTCATTTTCATCAAAAGCTTCATCTATTCTTTGGAACCCCCCAACCTAAGGATTACAGACCTTGATACCTTAAATAATTAATATTCGGGGTTTTTCTCTCCTGGTTATGGCTTCTTGTTCTGATACATAGTTTGCCTGGTTTGGTGTTTTTATGTTGTTTACAACTCTTCTGTAACTCATCTAAAGTCTTTTGTGGAATGAGGTGTGGGGCATGCGTCTATAAATGTGCACATACATAGGTATGTCATGGGAATTTGGAGCTGGTTCCTGACTTCATTCTGGTCTTTTTGCCCCTTTCCTGTTCATGATTCCATATTGACAGATAACATGCCTGCTTACCATTTTGGTTAATATATTCTTATTAAAAGTAATAAAATAAGGATAACTTTTAATACGAATGTCTTATTTTGCCACTTAAAGTACAAATATTTCAGATTAATTTTTCCTTCATTTTTGCCTTATTTTGATAGCAATGAGTGATCATTTGAATATATTAAATTCTTTTTATTAGGAATGACAGTGATGGGGAAGGAGAATCTGATGATCCTGAAAAAAAGAAACTACAGAATCAACTTCAAGGTTGCTTTAGATTTCATTTTTAAATTTACTATCTTATATTTTTTTAAAAAACCTCATAGTGAATTGTCTATCTGAATTGCTTTTTCCACCTGTATTCAAATGAGGTTCAAGAACTGGCTTTGGTTCCCAGTGGCCCCATGCTGGCTCTGTGTAGGCCATTTTCACAGGATTTGCTCCGTAGGATCTCAGCTAGGTTGTTTTTTCTATGTAGTCAAATATTGTTTGGTTTTATATGTGCCTTAGAAGCCTGTCCGTCAACTTACTCGTTTTCATTTTGTCTTATTTGCCCCCTTCTAGAGAAGGTCGCATTTACGCTAGTAGCATGCTGCAAAATCTAATGGTATTAAAATTCCCAAACTGTCAGAGGAACCGAAGGAGTTAGGACTCACGCTTGGCTTTTAGTGCTGTTGCCGTAGCGTATTCATTGATGGTTTATTTCATGTTTCCAGACCTTTCGCATCAGCTTCTTATTCTGTTTCAGTGTTGCCATTTACATTAATCTCTTCCAGCTTTCTGTTTTTACCTTCCACACCTGTAAAAGCCTGTTCGTTCTCCTGTGCTCGTAGTATAGCGGTGTGATGGGGAGGGTATGGATTTTTAGTTCCATTCAGGTCTGGGTTCCCCTCCAGGGCCTCCTGCTGAAAAGCTGTCTAATCTTGGGCAGGTTCCATAGCCTCTCAGAGTAGAAGACCCCAGCTCTAGTATGGAAATTAACAATACCTTCTTTTCTGGGCAATTAAAAGATTATGGCAGCGTAAAACCTGACAATGTTATATCTGACAAATTTTAGGGCCTCAGTAAATGGTAGTCATTCTGTGTATCTAAAATGGCATCTACTCAATTGCTGACTATATATACTGAGATTTGATCATCATTTGATATGTTAGCTGATGACTTTTTGGATTGAGTTTTATGTATTTTGTTAATTTGGATCTTACCGAATAGATGCATAGCTGGGAAGGATTTCCATTATATAGGCACAGCCTTGGTGAGTGAATGGTGACTGCACCCTGCTTGGCCAGTCTTTTAATCTTACTGCGCTAACTGGTCTCTTCATTTTTATTCTGTTACCTGTCTTACTAACCGCACTGGGACATCTAGGAGAATACTCTAAGGGTAACACCTTGGAAATGCTACCGTTAGTGAGGATACTTGTACGTCTGAGAGCTTGAGTGGTGGATAAAATCAAAAAGCAAAGACCGCGTTTCTGCTGCCACAGCAGCACTGCCTGGAGCGGTGCGAGCACACGCTTGCTACTCAGTGAGCTCTGCTGGACAACCCCGTGGTCTGTGCCAGGTGGCAAAAGACATTTTTTTCTGTCCTGCTTTTGTTTCCCCTCTCTCCCCCACAAAGTAAAAACTGGATGGTATCTTTAGTTTTGGAAAAGATACAAGCCAATTTTTAATAGGGAATTTTTCTTTAAAAATGAGTAATGATAGGGGCCCCTGGGTGGCTCAGTCGGTTGAGCGTCCACCTTTGGCTCAGGTCATGATCTCACAGCTCCTGAGTTCGAGCCCCGCGTCGGGCTCTGTGCTGACAGCTCGGAGCCTGGAGCCTGCTTCCCGTTCTGTGTCTTCTTCTCTCTCTGCCCCTAACCCACTCCCATTCTGTCTTTGTCTCTCTCAAAAATAAACAAACGTTAAAAAAAAATCAGTAATGATAAGGACCAGAGGTGTACAAAAATACAAATGCTGAAAACACATAAATGAGAACATTTATTTGGAATTTCAGGATGAAGTGTAGTATGAAATCCTATCCTTTCATATCTAAGTCATTTTTTCCGTCTTTTCAAGAGTTGCTCATGGATTTCACTGTAAAATAGCCTTTCTTGAATCTTGCCTCTTTTCCCTGAAAGAGTATTTTAAATCTTTTACTTCTGTTTTAAGTTATGATTTTAAATGTAATATTTGATTATTAAAATTAAATAATTTATGATTTGAGTTTTCTGTTAGCTGTTTTGATGCTCACGGACTTTTTTTTTGAGGTTAAATAACATTAGTGTAATAAAGAGTAGAGTCAAAGACTGGCTGAATTTATATAATTGGAAAACAAATCATTTGGCTTGTATTCCCAATAATCCTTCTCCTCCTTTTTAGTTACTACTTTTGTCAATGTTACTTTTATCTGAATTTTTTATCACTAAACATTCCAAAGTCACTTTTCAACTTTGAAAAGTATTAATTAAGTGTTAAGATAAATTATGGCATATTTAGAAAATTCATACTTAGGAAAAACTTTAATTGGCCAGATGATATTTACATAATTTAAAGTAAATTTACTTTTGTTTACCTATCACAAAATCCTATGGGGTGTTGTAAATGTTTCCTTACTAATCTGAGTGGAACATAGAAAAGAAAAAGTGAATTGGCTTTACCTTATACTTACTGTAAACTTTTAGAATGTAGAAAGTGTTTAAGGTTTCATTTCAATTTTTTTTTCAAGATTTTATTTTTTTAAGTTATCTCTGCACCCAACGTGGGGCTCGAACTTAAAACCCTGAGATCAAGAGTCACATGCTCCACTGACTGAGCCAGCCAGGCACCCCAGTTTCATTTAATTTAGATCTATAGCTAAAGATTTTCATAATTTAAGTAGGTTGTGTAATATAATTACTCTTTGAATAATAGATGATCTTTCCTAACAAGAAGAAATACCCATAAAACTAAATTTATTGGTAATCAGCAGACTGTGTAAGTGGTAATATTTTGTTATACTTAAAACAGTTATATATCACCTTAGAACTGGCTTTTGGAAATGCTTTTTTGTTGTTATTTTTTTTTTTTAATGTTTACTTTTGAGAGAGAGAGAGAATGAATGCAAGCAGGGGAGGGGCACAGAGACAGGGAGACACAGAATCAGAAGCAGGCTCCAGGCTCTGAGCCGAAGTCAGACACTTAACCGACTGAGCCACAAAGGTGCCTTCGAAAAGCTTTTGATAAAAGAATAACTAAAGTTTTGCCAATAAGCTATATTAGAAGAAATCTTTTGTGGATTCTTACTGCAACAATTAGTGTCGCCTTTGAATATATTATACAGAAAAACTAAATCATTTAGATAGCTTTTTTAATGTACAAAAATTTTAAGTAGGTCTATTTAGAAGCCAAAAAGAAAATTTGGCAAATCTTAGGAAAATACTGCAAATCTACAAGAGCACACTTCTCTCTCTTCCATCATCCCCTCCCTTCCCTTCTCCCTACTATTTATCTGTGCATCCATCTGTCTGTCATCAGTTAAAACTTTTGAGGACATTTTTCTTTTTGTGGTTAAGGAGAGCATTAGATCACTGGGTGTTTTTGTTAAAAAAAAAAAAAAGAACTAGTAGATCAGCCCCCATTGAACAAGTACTTCCGATACTTTAGTGCATTCAAACATGACCGCCACTTGCTGTAATGTCTGGTGATTTTCCAAACACTCTAGTATTCATTATGTCATTTGATCCTTACGCTAACCCATCTTAAGTAGTTTGGGCAGATAGTGTTATTTCCATTTTACAGTGAGGAAGCAGAAATAGAAAAGCTAAGTGACCTCCCCGAGGTGATCTAGTCGCCCACCCCAGCTTCCAGACTCCTGTTGACTCCGCCCTAATAACTACTTCCTTGTCACATGAGTTCTAAAAGGTTCTTAATAGATAAAACTTTTCCAGACAGTTTTATAACGTGTTTCTTGAACGTCATTATTTCGTGTTGTATTCTACATTTGATAGAATAGTCTTCCTTAATTTAAAGGTGACATAATGTTTTTGTAGGTGCCATTGTTATAGAGCGACCAAATGTGAAATGGAGCGACGTTGCTGGTCTTGAAGGAGCCAAAGAGGCACTGAAAGAGGCTGTGATCTTGCCTATTAAATTTCCTCATCTTTTTACAGGTGAGATGAATGTTAAATATTTTTTTGGTCATTGTTTAAAAAGTCATTGATGACTGAAGTAGAGTGTTGTGAATTTTTGTATTATAAGGTAACAGCTTACATCAGTTCTGTTATGAGGTGGTGATACACCTTTACACAAAGGTATTTATTTCATACGCATATTTGTAATATGTACATATATAGATATATAGCCACACAATGTAAATGTCAACCAGTAGGGTGATCACCGACATGCAGTGGAGTGCTGTGTGCTCACTAAAATATAGGGCACATTTACAGATCTACATTATTAACATGAAGGCATGCCCACGTGTATGATAAAGGTCAAATCCCATGTTATAAACGTGTGTGGTATGTCTCTATATTTGTTAAATAAATGTGTGTGCGGGGAAGTAAAAGTAGACCGACCAAAATGTTAAGGCTATGCCTGGGTGATAAGATTAGGGGTGATTTTTACTTCTTTGAACTTTCATCTGAAGTTTTTGCAGTGGCCATGCACTAGTTTTATGAGAGTTCTTCCATTTCTTGAAAAGAGGAATAGGAATTATTTACCATTTTCAGATGAAGTACCTACCTCTAGGGACAGCTGCTTCTCACTGTGACAGAATATTGCTAAGCCAGCCGTCTGGGTGTCGTTGAAGTTACAGCTCCAGCAGTAGGTGATTTGTGCTGCACCTTTCCTTCATTTCGTCCTGTGTATGACCGAGAGCCTGCCTGTGTTTGTGCTGTGGCTGTACCCACAGTGTCACAGTGAAACAGGGCTTCCCTTTTAGAAGCAAGCTGGTTTATGTAGAGAGCGGATCTGTGCTGTTGGCCTCAAGCTGAACACTTCCAGAAGGTACTGTCGTATAGAGTAGTGATGGGCAGAGAACCCGTGGGCCCCCAGTGGTCCACCTAGCAAGGTATGACTTACAACCTAACTTCAGAAATAGGAAATTAACAGTGTCAAAGTGACATCGTGGGGGTGCCTGGGTGACTCAGTCTGTTAAGTGTCAGACTTCAGCTCGGGTCATGATCTCACGGTTTGTGGGTTTGAGCCCCGCGGCGGGCTCTGTGCTGACAGCTCGGAGCCTGGAGCCTGCTTCGGGTTCTGTGTCTCCCTCTCGCACTCTGTCTCCCTCTCAAAAATAAACATTAAAAAAAATTTTTTTTAATTAAAAGTTGACATCATGATTCTATAAAGGCACAAAAGTATGGTTGAGATCATTTTATATTACTTACATCACTGTTTTGCAAACACGTCATTTATGTATCTTCTTTATGATTGTTTCCATATATGTGTACCATTATTATTTTTTTAAATTTTTCTTTAAATCACTCATTTATAGAGCAAATTTGTATAGCCTAAATATACAGAGACCAGCAGGAACCTGTAAGTGTTCAGCTTCATAAGTTATCAGAAAGTAAGTATATCTATGTAATCATCATCACACAGATCAAGAAATAATACCAATAACCCAGAAGTCTCCCTCTGCCAAATCTTTCCTCTGCAAAGGTAATCACTCTCTTGACTCCTCTAACACCGTAGATTGTTTTGTCTGTATTTGAACTTTTAAGTCATCTTATTTTTATGTACTATCTTCATTTAAAAAAATTTTTTTAACGTTTATTCACCTTTGAGAGAGAGAGAGAGACAGAGCATGAATGGGGAAGGGTCACGGAGAGAGGGAGACACAGAATCCGAAGCAGGTTCCAGGCCCCAAGCTGTCAGCACAGAGCTTGACATGGGGCTCGAACCCATGAACCGTGAGATCATGACCTGAGCCAAAGTCTGCAACGTAACTGACTGAGCCACCCAGGCGCCCCTATATTAACTTCATTTTAAAAGATTGCTTTGTGCCTGCTATAAATGGAAAAAAATTAATAATTTTCTAATATTTAAAAATTATTTAAATACAAAGTATTTGTGTGCTGCATAGAAAGCACTTCATATGCCACTAATTATATGTACCACATTTAAGGGAACACTGACTTACAATTGTAGACATTTAAAATAGGAAGATAGAATTCAAGTCAAAGATGAGGCTTATGTAACAATACTCAGATTTGCCATTAGTAATCTGCATGTCATTCTTTTATTTTTATTCTTTTTTTATTTTCTTAAGTTTATATATTTATTTTGAGAGACAGAGTGCATGCAAGCAGGTGAGGGTCAGAGAGAGAGGGAGAGAGAGTCCCCAGCAGGCTCCACATATAGAGCCAGACACAGAGCTGGATCTCATGAACCGTGAGATCATGACCTGAGCAGAAATCAAGCCTCCACGATGCCTAACCCACTGAGCCACCCGAGGCACCCCACATGCCATTCTCCTATGGATACCATGTACCCATCCAGTTTGCACCTAGAAGTTTTTTAAGTGTATAGTTAATATTTTTTTGCCAGATGTAACTCAGCCTGTTTTATTTTAGGCAGTGTTATGATTTCTCATTAGGAAAATCGAAATACAGAGTTGATTTGCTCACTTGTTATATTTTGGCAAAACTAGGATTTCAGGTAGAGTCCCCTTATCGTTACCCAACCACTTGAACAAGAATACAAGAATAGGCTCTCTGTAATAGTAACCTTTGCCTCCTTGTGGAATCAGGAACTGAATAGAACTTTGCGAGGGGTCACCCAAACTGTGTTAGTTTCATCCCCCCAAGCGTCAAATATTTAAAAGAAAATGTTTCCAGCTGCCCTTGCCCTACGGATATAGTTTGTCCTACAGTGTTCTGGTATTAAGGATCATACACAGTAGACCATCAGGTAGTACGTTTTAGCTGAACGAGTCTGCCTTTACTAGATTGCAAGATCCTCTTGTATTCACAGTTCTCCGTCTGTACGTTGTGGTTTCAGTGCATAGTGGCTGAATGAATGAGTGAGCAAGCAGTTGAGCTTCCTATTAGAAGGATTATATATCTATGTAAACCCATTGGACAAAGTGGTCTCTAGAAAAAGCAAATATAATACTTCTAAGACATACTTACCTTAGATTGATTTATTTAAAAAAAAAAAATTACTGTTAGCTGCAGAGTGAAAACTTCTCCACAGTATTCTTCAGTATGGGTGATGTCTCTAGTAACTGAAATTAACAGTCTTAGGTTCTCATGTTATTTTTCTCATGCGAATTTTAGGCAAGAGAACACCTTGGAGGGGAATTCTGTTATTTGGCCCACCGGGAACAGGAAAGTCCTATTTAGCCAAAGCTGTGGCAACAGAAGCAAACAACTCAACGTTTTTTTCAATATCTTCCTCTGACCTTGTCTCTAAGTGGCTGGGAGAAAGTGAAAAGTAAGTAGTAAGTTGTTGTTTTGGTGGGGTTTTTTTTTTTGTTTGTTTTTTTGGTTTTTTTGGCTTTTTAGTTTTTCTTTGCCAGGTAGTCACTATATCAGTATATAAAGGAAGAGGCTTCCTACATCATGAATAGACATTCAGAGAAGTGTCTGAATATGAAATAAGTATTCATTTCGTTGTCAGATCAGTCCCTAGTTTGACATTTATTTCATAGGAAAAAGGTAGCATATGTATAGTTATATATAGCATAGTTTAGTAAATCATAAAGTGAATCATCCAGTTGTAGTATTCTTATTTTCTAGACCAAAACATAGTTGGTTGGACCTTTTAATCTGTAGAGTTCTTATAATACTGTATATGTGTTGTGTTTTTTTTTTTTTTTCATTAAGTCCTTTGTCATTTACTATTCTTTTAAGAAGCTGAAAGCTTTTCTTATTTTTAGGCTAGTTAAGAACTTATTTCAGCTTGCCAGAGAGAGTAAACCTTCCATCATCTTCATCGATGAAATTGATTCTCTGTGTGGCTCAAGAAGCGAAAACGAAAGTGAAGCTGCCCGTAGAATTAAGACGGAGTTCTTAGTTCAAATGCAAGGTAGGCTGACTGGCTTTTCGCATAGTTTCTGTTATTGTATCACCATTATCATCACAATAATGAAACAGTGAAATTCTAGCTGAATTTCTTCATTTTAGCAGACCACATGTTTGATTATGCCAAGCTTCATTCCGGTCGTCCTCCATGGTGTAATCATCTTGCAGTACTCTGGCAGAAACAGGAAGATTTGCATATTCACTTACATCATACCAGGAACAGTATCAGCAAAAGGAATTTGTAGACTTCAAATGAAATCTTTCAAGAAATATTTTGAAAAGAATATTAATAGTATTTGCCCACAGTCTAGCAGATTTGATTCTTGGGAATATTTGCATTGTATTTTAATAATGTGATATTTGATTTTTCAAAGAGACTCTCTCAAGATGGGGCACTATAACATTAAAACCCCACATTCTTAACAGAACGTATAGGCAATGTTTAAAGAACACTAAAACGGAAAATTATTTAAAATATTACTTATTTTGGTGCAGGCGTTGGTGTAGACAATGATGGAATTTTGGTTCTGGGAGCTACAAATATCCCCTGGGTTCTGGATTCTGCCATTAGAAGAAGGTATGAAAATATAGTGAAGATCTTATTTCTAACTACAGATGTAACAAGTCAGTAGCAATTCCCTTTTGTCTAGTGAAGAGGCATTCTGAAAACTTTTCAGAATTTTTTTTAAATTTTTTTTCACATTTATTTTTGAGACAGAGAGAGACAGAGCATGAACGGGGGAGAGTCAGAGAGAGAGAGGGAGATACAGAATCTGAAACAGGCTCCAGGCTCTGAGCTGTCAGCACAGAGCCCGACACTGGGCTTGAACTCACGAACCGCGAGATCATGACCTGAGCCGAAGTCAGACGCTTAACCGACTGAGCCACCCAGGCGCCCCTAGAATTTTTTTGATGTGCCCTAGTCCTGCTGACCCCCAGTGTCGGAGGAAGAGAGGCAGGCGTTTGTTTGCTTGCTATATTAAAGTTACAAGATATCCACTTACGAATCTTTCACATTGGAACATATATTACCTAATGCTTAACTTGTAATTCAGACTATGCTTAGTGGGCACTGATGCTTCTAAAATTTACAAATATAGCTTGATATTTCAATGGAAAACTTTCACATAAAATTTTAGCAAAATGACAGTTACATAGGTTAAAGTATGATAGATAACCAAGATATATTTTCATAAAAAAATTTACGTTTATGGGGCACCTGGGTGGTTTAGTTGGTTGAGTGTCCGACTTCGGCTCAGGTCATGATCTTGCAGTATGTGGGTTCTCGAGCCCCGTGTCAGGCTCTGTGCCCAGAGCCTGGAGCCTGCTTTGGATACTGTGTCTCCCTCTCTCTCTCTGCCTCTCCCCTGCTCACGCTCTGTCTCTCTCTCAAAAATAAATAAACATTAAAAAGGAAGTAATTAAAATAAATTTGTCTATAATTTTTAAGTTGCATACGAAACTTGAGCTACAGGGAAGGTATATAGTCTTGTTACTTTTATTTATTTATTTATTTATTTTTTTATGTTTATTGAGAGACAGAGAGAAACAGAGCATGAGCATGGGAGGGGCACAGAGAGGAGGAGACGTAGAATCCGAAGCAGGCTCCAGGCTCAGCTGTCAGCACAGAGCCCGACGTGGGGCTCGAACTCACAAACCACAAGATCGTGACCTGAGCCGAAGTTGGACGCTTAACCGACTGAGCCACCCGGGTGCCTCTAGTCTCGTTACTTTTCACGCACATAGTTCCCTATTTCAGTCACTGAATTTTGCATGGTAAAAATTAGCATCAGTTCCTGCCGCTTTTACCCCATTCACTTGATGCTTTGCCAAGATGCTAGGTTACTGTCCAGTATCAAGAGAGGAAATCTGCCCGTTACTTTTGCAAACTGGTCTAGTTCTAAATGCATGTCTGTAGATAATGGAAACTTAAACTTCTTACTGCCACAGAGAGTTACCTAAAGGGAGAACAATCTTCACAGCCACTTAAATTGGCCTTTGTTACTTCCTATCTCCAAATGCTGTCTAAGAAGGCAAGCAAAATTATTCTTAATAAAACAGTGTTTATGAGATAGTATAACTATTTATTCTGAATGTACCTATTATGATAAAGTGGACATTTTGTGTCAACATATGCTTATTATATAAGATTTTGAGTAATTTTACTGTTTCGGATTTGGAGAATTATTTTGTCCTCTCTTATTTCATATGATGAACCATAATCCCTTGATCAGGAGTTCAGAGTATAAATCTATGGAGAGCTAATCTTGTGAGACATACCAGGTTGTGACCTCTAGACATACAAAGACTATGGCCAAAATAACCCAAAAATCATGTGAGAAAGATTAAATCACTCCAAACTGGTTCTCTGACTATGTTGGTTTTACTTGTTAGTTGTTAACATGTTCTGGATATTTTCCCACTGTTTAACCAAAATATATATCTTTAGCTCTGACACATAGAAATCAACCAGCTTAGCTTTGTATATATGAGACCATCTGAGTATCTTGTTTCTTCTTGAAAAATCTGAATTTTCAACTGAAATTAAATATATGTAGTAATATTCTTGGTATAATTTTTCTTTCAAGATTCGAGAAACGAATTTATATTCCGTTGCCTGAGGCCCATGCCCGAGCAGCAATGTTTAAATTGCACTTGGGGACCACTCAGAACAGTCTAACGGAAACAGACTTCCGAGAACTTGGGAAGAAAACCGATGGTTATTCGGGAGCAGACATAAGTATCATTGTGCGTGATGCGCTCATGCAGCCTGTTAGAAAAGTACAGTCAGCTACTCATTTTAAAAAGGTAAGGAACTTTGATCCACCCTTTCATAGGTTTTTAAAGTCAGGCCATCATTAATTTGTCTTCAGAGAATTTCAGGAAGGTTTCAGTTCTGTAAACTAAAGTGCGTTTATAGAATAGACATTTCCATTTCATTGCAAATAAGTTCTCCCACAAAGTTTATTAATAGCCTTAAAGTATTTTAAAATGTTACGTGCAGTGATTTTTTTAAGTACTTATTATTTTGATGTAAGTATAGAAAGTATGAGTACTTAAAAGTACATACTTTTAAGTATATAGTTACCTTTGATGTAACTAGAAGGAATATCTTTGAGCAGAACCTGGTGCATTTACACTTCATTAACAAAAACGGCCGCCTGGGTGGCTCTGTCAGTTGAGTGTTCAACTCTTGACTTCTGCTCAGGCTGTGGTCCCAGGGGTCGTGGCATCCAGCCCTGCGATGGGCTCTGCGCTGAGTGTGGAGCCTGCTTGAGATTCATTCTCTTGCTCTCTCGCTCTCGCTCTCTCTCCCCCCGCTTCTCTCTCCTCCTCTCTCCCTCCCTCTCTCCCTTCTCCTCTCCCTCCCCTTTCCCCCACTCCTCTCCCTTTCTCCCCCCCACTGTGCTCTCTGTCTCATAAAAAAAAAAAGGGGGTAAAAATAATAATGGCTGATACTAAATATTCCCATGCCTGGCGCTGTGTTCTATTCTTTATCTTACTGTTGCATTTGGTCCTCACAAAAACTCTGCAGGAGGTGCCTTTCGCCACCTGTTGATCATTAATCTGAGACGTAGGTGTTAACATGATAAAACTGGGGCTTGGACGCTGACCTGGTTTGCCGGGGTACAACCGGAGGGGTGCAGAGGTGTGATTTTTCTCTAGGTCACGTGTACTTCGGAATGTGAAGCCTTGCTTCCCATACACCATTCTGTCTGCATGAATGAGTTGAGCATATAGTGTTTTGTCCAACGACCATGGTCTTGGGACGTCCATTGTAAGTAACAGTGGAGTAGGTAATATGGACTAACCCTGTTCCTAAGGGCTGCAGTGTCCAATGTTACTCATGAACATTGATGTGAGAATCCTGAAAAACTATTAGTAAACCTAATCCAGCAATCTATGACAAGACTACTATATCATGAGTAAGTTACATACGTATGTCTGTTAACCCCACAATGAAATAAGATTTTAAGAAAAGGATGAACTGGAATTAAAACCTGAATTTAAAGCCTGAGTTCACAGTTTGCTTGTCACATCTCCTTGAGCACATTTTGTTACCCGTTTCAAGCTCATTTGTATCTTCTCTAAAGTGGAGATGACAACACTGCCTCGAAGTGCTCTGTGCGAGAGGAGTGAAGCAGCTCTCACACAGCATCTCTGTCCTGGTACCTGAGCAGCCCAGGAAACCGCTCTTTCCACTTCTTCAGCCATTTCATCACTGAGGGAAATACAGGAGGCTCAGGGTCAAGTTTAGTCTCAGCCACTGTTATTTTCTTTTAAATTCTCTTTGCCATTTAGAAACTATAGATTTTTAGGAATCCAGTCCTTTCTTACCCAGAAGTTTTCATTCCATTCTCTGTATTACTACCGGGACAGGCTACACGACCCGGAAGCCAGGTCCTTACTAGGAGGACAAAGGCAAAGCAGCCGAATCAGGGTTAACACCAGGCCTTCTCTGCATCACCAGCTATGGTAGAGCTCTCCGTGGCTGCATGCTTTACTCCCATTTTGAAGGATGATTATTTCAATCAAAAACAAGATTGCCTGTTTATTTTGTCAAATGTCTAAAGTACTGGTAAGTCAGGAAGCACCACAGTCAAAAACAAAAATCCCGGGGCGCCTGGGTGGCTCAGTCGGTTGAGCGTCCGACTTCGGCTCAGGTCACGATCTCACAGTGTGTGAATCCGAGCCCCACATCGGGCTCTGTGCTGATGGCTCAGAGCCTGGAGCCTGCTTCCGATTCTGTGTCTCCCTCTCTCTCTGCCCCTTCCCTGCTCATGCTCTGTCTCTCTCTGTCTCAAAAATAAATAAAAACATGAAGAAAAAAAATTCAAAACAAAACAAAAATCCCTTGTGCTCTCTTTGGCACCACATTTCCTACAAACAAAAATCCCCGCAGCTGAAAGGCTGGTGGGGAAAGACAGACAATAAAATAGACATAATAAGTGAAGTTAGAATGTTTATTTTTCTGCACCTACCCTAATCCTGGGATAATACTTAAGATTGATCATCAAATAAATAAGTGTGAAAGCAGCTCCCAACTGGTATAGATTTGTTGCCATCTAAAAAATACTTGCGTGTGACTCTGTCACAAAGGTTCTCTCTCTGGGTGTTATTAAAATTTTATTTTAAATTAGTTATGAATCACAAAATAGCACTGAAATTATACTTAGCATTTATTTTTGTGCTTATATTTAAAGAAGAAATTTTAAAAAAGACAAAGATTCGGTGATTTCACACTAATAAATCTAAATATCACAGAAACTTTCTCAGCTTTAGAAAATAGAGAAACTTAGGAGAATTATTGAGGATTACTTTTTTTTTGGTCTCTAAGAGCATTTAATAAGCATTAGAGAAGAAAAGAGAACTCTTAATCACGGGTACCTGTTTTGTTTTGTTTTTTAATTTTAATTCATTTTCTCCTTGTGATCATGTAAGTAATTTATGGTAGGAAATTTCAGACTATAGGAAAGCATCAAGAAAAAAATTAAAACTAAGCAAAACCTATCCCATCACCCAAAGACAGCTAGCTCCATTTTGTTGTATATTCTATTTATTTGTGGAAGTCAACATTTTAACAAAGTATAGAATGGTACACTTTCACATTTCCTGATAATGGCCTAAACCTTAATTTTGTTAATTTGTTCAAGTAAATATTTCAGATTACTATTTACTCCAGGTTCGCGGACCTTCACGAGCTGATCCTAACAAAATAGTAGATGATCTGCTAACACCGTGTTCTCCAGGTGACCCTGGTGCCATTGAAATGACATGGATGGACGTCCCTGGGGATAAACTTCTGGAGCCAGTTGTTTGCATGGTTTGACATTTTGTTTGCTTTTAACAAAAAACTTAAAACATAATTTGTAATTTGTGAGACAAAGGTAAACATTTTACGTAAAATTAGCTAGGAAATTGTTAGTGTGTGTAATACTAACTATTCAGTTAAAAAGTTGTAAAGATAATTAAACTTAAAATGTAACAAATAATTATCTTTAAAATATTTTCTTGGGCTTTAAGGAAAATTTAATTTTAAGTGAAAAAGCTATTTTTCAAAAACAGGTTTCTAAGTTTATAGGTCTTACAGCTGGGATACGATCACCAAAAGACTTATCTATAAATTATTGTCAAGACTTAATAAAAAGTGGAATTGTTGAAAATTTCTTTTCTGGGGATTCTAAGATTTTGTAAAATATCTGGAAACCCTAATGCATGTATCATAGTATTCGTGATGGTATTTTTGTTTTACTTCTTCAGGCTTCATAGGAAGTGTAAATATTATAGTGCTTGAAAAAAAAATCCTGAAACCAAGTTTTTATGATAAAAAATTAAAGTTCTGTAGTTTTTATTGGAGGAATTAAAATAATTTGTAAGACTTATTTTGTAACGTATAGGAAGCTTACTGTGATTGAAAAGCTACATTTACTGTTTTTATGTTTTCTTATTAGTGAATGTTCAGTTTTTTTTAAATCTTCTACTTCAGTTACGTATTTGCAAAGAGCTTTGTGTCAGAATTAACAGTAACTTCCAGAAAAAAAACTTACTTACATGGTATATACTCTATATCTATAGACGTACATGTACCTCTATAAGTACATAAGTATGTCTATGGATATATTTATGTGTTAACCATACTGCTTCTCTGAAAAGTTATTCAGTTGTTGCAGTCCTTGCTATATTATTTTTTAAAGATTTTGTTCTTTAGATCATTTTTCATATAAGAGACATAGCCTAGAACTTAATTTTTTAATGACTCCCTAATATTAGCATATTTTCTTACCATTTGATCATAATTTTGACTAATAGCTAAAAAATTCTGATAGTTGGTTTTAATTAAATGGTATTGTGTTTCACATAAGTGTAAGTGAATGATTTCTGTAAGTGAATGATTATGTTCCTTTTGAATTGCACTTGGTGAACTCTCTTGTTTAAGAAAGAAAAACAGGTAAGACTAGGAAAGAGATCAGGGACATATTCTGGAGGGCCTTATTCTGGAGAGCCTCAGGCTTATTAACAGGATTGTACTTCTGATGGGTAGTGGGGAGCCATTGAAAGTTGTGGTCAGAACAAGGCAACCATTTGAAAGCTGCTGTGCAAAAGAATAACATGATCAAAGATTTTCTCTAGAAGAATAAGAGAGTTTGTTGTGAATAACTTATGGCACACTGCAAATACTTAGATTTAACCTTAGATGGAAAGTCAGTAGTAATAATGATGACACAGTGGTTTTTAGTTGATTAAACCTATTACTAACACCTCCCTTCTTTTTCCCTGACAGTCGGATATGTTACGGTCACTGTCTAACACAAAGCCCACAGTCAATGAACATGACTTGTTGAAATTGAAGAAGTTTACGGAAGATTTTGGCCAAGAAGGCTAAACCAAAGATAACAAGGAGGACGTTTACCATGTGTGTTCTTTCCTTCGTAGGTACTTTTGCCTTTCTTAATGGCATTCAGATTGTTTCCAGTAAAACTCTTTTACCACAGGAAAATACAGATCTCACTCCAGAGTCCCTTTAATTTTATATGTACCTTTGCTCCATTACCAGTTAAATGCTCCTGTTAACAAAAATGATAAAATAATGGATTATAAAGAGATCGGTGATATATGAATGGCAAAAAATAGGAATTGCCCAGTTAAGAAGAGGATTAAAATTGATTGAGATACCAATATTTAGGATGGGTGGTCTTTACAAAGAGCATTTATTTTTTATTTCCTCTCTCTCTCTCTCTCTCTCTCTCTCTCTCTTTCTTTTTTTTTTTTTTTACCAGAATGTAATAGGGCTTATTTTATATTTTGAAAAAAAAAATTCTTAAGCATCATTTGCTTCAATGTAAAATTTATTTACTTTATTAAATGATAGAATCTTTATTCTCAGGGATGGGCAATACTAGCAAAGAGCACTGTGATTGGGCTTGAAAGATTTTGAATTGTGTTCTAGCCGGGTCTCATTGAGTTTTGATAGGCTGACATTTTTCTTTGTGTAGATTTCAGTAATTTCTTTAAAAACAATGGGCTTCTATATTTAATTAAATAATACCTTTCACTGTGCAGTCTCAAAAGAAAGACTTTCTAAATTAGGCATTGTCTTTATCTTGAAGAAGAAAATTGTCTATTTCAGTGTCTTTTTGTAGCAAGATTGACCAAAACGGATGGCAAATAAATACATACTTTTTAAATAACTCTGTCATGAAATGCTATAATGGGAACCTTTGCTAAAAGGAATGGCCTCCCTTTGAATTGTGGCAAGTTTCTTGTGGGTGTGTGTGTACATATATATGTAATTTTTTTTTTTTTAATATAGGCTACCAAGGGTTTTATCTTTTACCTTTTAAGTTCAGGGAATAGTTTGTCTTGGCCACACATATGTTATCAGTATAATGCTTGTGAAGCTTTAGAAATGAACTAATGTCTCATTAAATAATAAAATACAAACATGATACGTTATTTTAATATCTTCAAATAAATAATCTGAGGGTGTATGTTAGACACTTTAGCATCAACACTAAGTTGTGCCTTGTGCATTTGCATTGGCTATATATGCAAAAGGATTATTACATTAGCTGGAATGAGATAGGTTCCTTAATTACTGTAAAGTTCTACCTTGCAAATGCTATAGAGTAACTCGCATTTTAAAGTATATTTGCACATTTTACATATAATGCTTTCTGGTTGCCTTTCGGTTTTCTGTACAGATTGTTTTTGTTGATACTAAATGGAAATCATAGGCCTGAAATAAGCTGTTCTTAGTGAAGTAAATTGATATAACCTACTATTGGCTATATTCTGTGTATGCTTCTTTATTTTGGGATCTCCTGTATGGAAGAAAATAGTATCTGAATGGATTACGTACAAAGAAATCATTAGAAATCATTAAATAAGAATGTATCCCTGAAAACTCCATTCTTCGGCAACTTTTATGTGAGAGTTTGGAATTAATTTGGCAGACTAACGTAATTCTTTGTGGCTGCCTTGTAAGATAATTTATATTCTTTATCAGCCTTGGAATTATATAGTGTTGCTATTAATTATACTAAGAGAATTCACATAACTATGTTATTATAATTAATAGTTGAAATCCAGAATTTTTTGTAAATCTAGAATTTGTTTTGAGGAAGTATTTTAAATAATTTGATAAAATACATGACCCAATGGTATAGAAGTATAGTGTTGATGATAAATGGGTACTTTATCACACTTGATTCCCACATGGGCTTTGAGAACTGTATCTCAGTACCCATATCACTTGTGGCCATAGCTCCATTTTCTGCATTGCATCTTCTACATTTTTAACATTTCTGGTTCTAAACCTATTTCTGGAGTCATATAATTTTAGACTTATCCTAGAATGGTAGCACATAGGCCATTTCCCCTGAGTTCCTTGTGGACAGATTACTCAGGCTGTGTCTGAACCTTGACCATTATGAAATTTTGGGTAGATGGTTTCTGAGGCTACTTGAGTACCTCTATGAGCCACACCCTAGATGTTAAAGAACATTCTTTTTCGCAGCCTGAAAATTACAGGGGTCTTAGTAAAAAGAGTTTCAGTAGAAAAGTGACTTTTGAGTTCACTGTCATCTACATGCAGAAAAACAGAATGAGTATGTATATTTGATTATTAATATGAAGTCCCATTTACCTACTTGCATGGTTGAGAAATTGAGACACAGCTCCTTAACCTTGTAGCCATAAATGTTGCTCGACGCTGTTGCAAATGAAGCGACAGTGAATGCCCAGCATGGACACCGAATTTATCTCAACTTTATGAGCTCTCTTAGATGTCACGTCATCTCCTACCTCTGTACCTTCTTTATGTCAATTTTGTTACTCGCACATAGAGTCCTTTCTTCTTTGCTGGTCCAAATCCCATTATCTCTATTAAGACCTAGCTCATGACGTGTATAATCTCTTGAAGGAGCGTTCCTAAACTCACCCCATCCTACCTTTGGATTCCGTTAGTAATAAATTGCTACTCCTGTCTTAAAATCTTTATCCAAATTGCAAGCACATTCTATTAATCTTGTTTAGATCATTTACACTGTAAGCTCTTCAAAGCGATATTACATTTTCTCCTGCAGCTGGCACAGTGTGTGACCTCTCTTATTAGGTACTTGCTGAAGGCTCGAGAAATCAGGGTGTCAAGTCCTTATCTACTTCCTGGATTATCTGTGAGACTTTTTATAAAATAGAGAATTTGAAGTGGCTTTGTTCTTGCTGGTCTAGTGAAATGATAAATCTCAGTCTTGGTTACCAGGGACTGAAGGCCGAGGTTCGCCAGCGCTGGCTCGTGTCAGCTTACGAGGACCAGTGCACGTGTCTCCCCACCTGAGAGGTCTGGGAGCTCACGCCGGTACCTTGAAATCTGCCGTGGCAAGAGGTGTCACACCACAGAGGTCAAGTTTCCGTTCACGTGACGCCACACAAAACACAGCGTGTCCATAATTTAAATGGAAAAACTAATTTATTGCATTTGTAAAAATAACATACCGAAGTTACATGTGTAGAGTCCTAAAAAGCATGTGATAAAATCCAGTACCCACGTATGATTTGTTTTAAAAACGTCACACACTAGGAACAGAAGGGAGCTTCTTAGTTTAAGAAAGGGCATCTACCAAGAAGAAAAAAGCGCTATAGCAGGCACCATACTTAATTGTGAATTTTTGAAAACTTTACCCCCCAGAGATCAGGAAAAAGATACTGGAGCCTGCTATCACCACTTCTTTTCAACTTTGGACAGGAGAGTCTAAGTTTAGGGATTAAAAACAAAGACACAAAATTGTCCTTCGCAGGGGACATCATATATGTAGCACATCCAAATTAATATAAACTCCGAATTTGAATTTAACGAGATGATAGGATGCAGAGTTAATAAAATCATGGTATTTGAGCAACAATCAGGAACTGAAGTTAGGAAAATAGTACCAATTGTAATAGCATCAGAAAGCACCCACTGCCTCAAAATAAATCTGAAAGATGTGCAGACCTTCCCATAGAAAGCTAGGACACATTACAAACGGAAGCTCAAGAATTAACACCTGAGTCAGTGGAGAGATGGGTCCTGTCCGTGACTTGGAAGCCTGTGACCAAAATATCCATTCTAACCCAGTTGATACTGGACTTTAGTTAATCCCAAATCTGGATCTGGGTGATACATAGATCTGTCTGTATTTCTACGTATATATTATCTATCTCTCTAAAAAGTAGATCCTTGGTAAATTCATCGATGATTAAAAAATTTTGTAGTTTGAACCCATTTTTATAACAGTATAGTTCTCCTAGCTGTATCTGTCCATATAAACATTCATCCAGATATCTGTACGTACACAGAGAAACATAACGAATTATTTTCACCTTGTGTTCGTTATCTTATTTGTGGGTAGTGAGATTTTGGTTGATTTTTTAAATTTTCTCTACCTCTTTCATCTCCTATTTTCAGATGTCACCTTTTCAGTGAGGCAGTCCCTGCTCATCCTGTTGAAACTTGCAATCCCTCCTGACGCTCCTTATACCCATTCCCTGCCTTTATTTTCCTCTGTAGCACTTACCATGTAACATATTGTATAGTGTACTGTTTTCCTTATTTGTAATTTCTCCTACTAACATGTATGTTCTGTGAGAGCTGGGATTTTGTCTTTTTTTTTTTTTTCTTTGCTGTATTTCAATATCTGGAACAGTGCCTGGTGCCTGGTGGGTGGTCAATAAATATTTATTGAGCGAATGAATCTTTGGATTTTTTCTAAGTGTTACTACTTTACAGTGTTTATAATTTTGCCCCCCCCCCCCCATTTTCACCTTTAAAAAAAAATTAAGAATGAAAACAGATACATCAAGAAATTAACAGTGGCTAAATTTGGGTGGTAGAAATATGGATACTTGTTAGTTTTTTTCTTTGTTTCCATTTTTATTTAAATTTCCCAGGGCACCTAGGTGGCCCAGTCAAGAGTCCAACTTGATTTCGGCTCAGGTCATGATCTCCAGGTTCCTGAGAATCAGGTGCCGCTTGGGGCTTTACGCTGACAGCACGGAGCCTACTTGGGATTCTCTCTTTCTCTCTCTCTCAAAATAAATAAACATTTAAAAAAGAGTTTGGGGGCACCTGGGTGGCTCAGTCGGTTAAGCTTCCGACTTCGGCTCAGGTCATGATCTCATGGTCCATGAGTTCGAGCCCCGCGTCGGGCTCTATGCTGACAGCTCAGAGCCTGGAGCCTGCTTCAGATTCTATGTCTCCCTCTCTCTCTGACCCTCCCCCGTTCATGCTCTGTCTCTGTCTCAAAAATAAATAAAACATTAAAAAATTTTAAAAAAATAAAAAAAAGTTTTAGTTTCCCAAAATAAGTACAAGTTTTTAATTAAGAGTTTAGGTGGGGGTGGGGGGGGTGCCTCGATGGCTCGCTTGGTTAAGAGCCTGGAGCCTGCTTCGGATTCTGTGTCTCCCTCTCTCTCTGCCCCTTGCCCCACTCGTGCTCTTTCTCAAAAAATAAACTTAAAAAAACCAACAACAACAAGGTACCGTTAGGCTGACACCTGATCACAGGCATTTGTCTCCCCCTTGGGAACCCTATGAAACAACAGAACAGGTTTTAAGAAGAGAGAGGGAGAAAGAGAGAAACAGGACAACATACTCCTCAAACAAATGTACTTTGGAGGAGTGCTGTTCATCCAAACTGCCTTCCTGGTTTGGGGAATGCCCCTGGCCGCCTGCTGCAGAAACCACAGTGGGGACATCCTGTTTTTCTTCATCGTCTGGCAGGCATCACAGGGGCACCTGACTAGCCTTGGTTAACCAGGTGCCATCTAGGTCCATCCGTCTGGAGCACCACAAAGATGGCAGGATGTTAAAAGCAGGACTGTAGCAGCATCAATATCATCCAACCCAATGAGAACCTGGTACCTGTGGTGAAACAGCTAATTACCTTACGGCTGCATGGAGGAAGTCCCCAGTGAGGACAAGACATTGGGGAACCACTTCATAGCTGCTGTAGAACAGAATGAAGGCACGAGAACTCGAAGGGCTGCTAGTTGAGGTCAAGGCCAGGAGAGCAGCCCAAGGATCTTCTGAGACTAGGACTACAAACATATCCTGCATCCACAGTACTAAAATAATCAAGTGAAACTTAATAGTTGATCCTGCAGGTTACCTTACCAAGTGATACCAGTTGAATTCAGATTCAACAAGTTTGGGTTTGGGGTTGGTAGTGGGGGGAGGTTATGTGAAGGTAAGGAAATTTGGGAGGGAAGGAGCAGGGTGCACAGTATTGGGATATGTATATTTAGAAGGATGTGGGGGCTTCTGAGTCTCAGGAAATACTTGGGGCATTGTGTGTGGGGATTTTGGTGATCAGCCAAGAAAAGGAGAACCTAGTTTCAGATCGAATCTATTGATGTGATTTCAGTCACAGACTGAATTTACTGTTTTAGTTTGAGCTGCTGGGAGTGGTTTTAATTGTTTGCTTGGCGGCTTGAAGAAACAATTCAACAATCGACTCACTTGGAACTCCATTAATATGTAATGTAAAAGGAAGAACCCAACATCTTTAGGAGATAGAAATGCTGGTGTGGATTTCTCATGTGAGAACCATTCACAAGGCCTCAACTGTTCCCAGAGGTCAATAACCCAGTCCCTTAACCAAACCTTTGTTGGGTGAAAGGATGCTTTCCAAAGTGTTTTGCTGTCTTTTTGATATCATCGGAGCTGGAACGATCCGATCCTTCGGTTGCAGAAGCCAAGTAGTGGCAGTTAACCATTACAAGCCAAGTGGGCTTAGCTCATTATGCAGGAGAGCTAGCCTGATCATCGGAATGGTCTTTGCCACGGAGATCGTAAGCAATAGTTCAGTGATGATGGGGCCTTAAACCCAAAGTAAGTGAAGGTGCTACTTCATTAGTATAATCAAAAACCTCCCAAGTCTGGCCTCCAAGAAGCCTGACCATCATGGCTTAAAGCACTACTTTCTCTCTTGATTTCTGTGGCTCAGGAACTCCTGAGGTCTAGCTAGGAACCATGTGTACAGTTGTGGTCAGACACTGGCTGGGGCTGAAAGACCAGAGGGCTGAGACATCTGGGGCCAGTAGGACATGTGCATGAAATCCCAGGGCCTCTCCAAGCCGTCTGTGCATGGGCTAGTTTGGGCTTCCACACAGCACGGTGGCCTCAGGGCAGTTAGAATGAAGGCTACAATATCAAGTATTCCAGAGAAGCAGAAACTATTCCCTTTAATGTTGGTCCTGGAAGTCACATAGTGTCACCTCTGCCATACTCTACTGGTTGAAACAGTCACAAAAGCCCTCCAGTTTCAAGGGGAGAGGATATAGGTCCCACTTGTCACTGAGAGAAACAGCAAGGTGACATTGTAAATAAGGCATTTGGGTTGAAAGAAGTCGTGGCCATTTTTCTGAAAAAAAAAATTACAAAAACCAAAGCTAAAAAACCGAAAATGATCATCTCTGGTGGAGTTGAGGGTTTGAGGGCCAGGAACTAATTTATATTACTGGCCCACTATATTTGTTTTATAACCACATGCAGTTATTCTTTTGATTAAAAAATGAAAAAGCATCAAAATCACCAAAAGACAAAGCAATTACACCATTAAAAAATTATCAGATATTATCTATGTAAGATAAGTAAGGGCATGACAAATCTAGTTTCACTTAGAACTTACTTGTACTTGGCTTAGCTTCTGAGTCCCTGCCCTCAAGGAACGTAAAGTTCAGTTAAACAGATCAACAAATGAATCAATTATACTGCAATGTTCTAAATTCAATGGCAGATCTGCAGAGGGCACAACTATGGAGGACAAACATCTAAAGAAGACTAGAAAAGAAGTAGAGGGGCAAAGAACCTTATTTGCCATCCTTGGGGGTTGAATATTACTCAACTTTTTATTCTGAAACTAATAATGGAAAAGATTAAACATTTACCCTTCATTTTTAGGAGAAACAGTAGTTTATACCTAGTTAATGAGAGAAAGCTGGTGTGTTTCTCTCTCTCCCACCGTCCCTCTCTCTGCAGAAGAATGCCAGCTAATAATGTAGAGAGGAGATCAAAACTTGAACTATCCTGGGTCAACCCCAATGAAATAATTGACCCAGGCAACGATCATCAATGGATCCTAAAACTATCACGTGAAACAGAATATTTACATGGGATTTGTTTCCTGAATAACAAACCACTCAAAATCAATCAATGCCGGCTCAAAGTACCATTTATTTTTTCTCACGACTGCAAATTCGGCAGAACTCTGTGGAGCCTCTGTTCCACGTAGTGTTGGCTGGGGTGGTTTGACCAGGGCTGAGGAATTGAAGATGGCTTCACTCCTATTTCTAGTGCCTCCGGGTGGGCTGGCTGGGCCTCTCTCCGCTATGTGATCTCTCATCATTCAGTTGTCCAGCCTGAGTTTATTTGACGTCTTGAACCCAAGTGGACAAAAAGAGAAGCTTCAGGGCCTTTTAAGGCTTGGGCCCAGAAATAAGGCAATACCACTTCCACCACATAATGCCAGTCCAGATTCAAGGGATGAAAACTAGATTTCTACCTCTTGATGGGAGAAGCAGCATACGTTAACAGAAGTTGGAGGCATTATTGGTGACAATTTACAAACATTGCATGATGTCACTCCCAGATTATCTGCCGATTGCAAAGGGCAACATGATCTTTACAATGGAGAGATATGGTTGTTTACCACCCTACCCAAGAAAGCAGATTAAGTTGAGTATCCTTATAGGGGAAAAACCGGCACGTGCTGCTGGGGAGGATGCGATACAAAATACAGTTACGAAGTGTTCCTACCAAAACTGTGTAATCTGAATCTAAACAAGCCACAGACCTAACTGCTGGGTTATAGGAAATTCGAGGGAGAGAGAAATAAATAACATCAGGAAGAACCAGTCAAAAGAGAATGTAGGGCATCTACTAGACAACTGGCCTGGTCTCCAAAAAGTCGATGCCATTAAACAAAACAATGTTGCAATATCAAAATGCTTTTGTATTTTTTTAAGTTTATCTCGAGAGAGACAGAGACAGTGCAAGTGGGGGAGGGGAAGAAAGAGGAGAGAGAGAGAAAGAGAGAGAGAGAGAGAGAGAGAGAGAGAATCCTAAGCAGTCCCCACACACTGCCAGCACAGAGCCCAATGTGAGACTCGAACCCACAAAGCGTCAAGATCATGACCTGAGCCGAAACCAAGAGTCAGACGCTTGGCCGACTGATGCCACCCAGGCATCCCGAGGCTTTTGGATTCTTAAATGCAACATAGGATGTCTTAGGCCATAAATAATTCCAGTGACAATTTTATAGAAACCTTTGAAAGCTCCACATTAAAGAATAAGTGATGACAAGAAAAAGTATCACACCAAAGAGCTCTAGATGATTCAATTAAAACATTAAAACTGAAAATGGAGGGAACTGCTAGCGACCACACGAGAGTGAACAGGGTGGTTTGCAGCACGGCACTGGCCGGTCAGAACAGTGGGCTGCTATCGACAGCCGCTCATCTCCAAGGTGATAACACACACACACACACACACACACACACACACGCACACACACCGCTTTCCACTAAAAGAAAACATTAGTCCTCATGGATTCCTTCTGGTAGAGGTTTGACTACAAAGTACAGGAAACACCGACATTTTTCTATTACTTCGGGGCTGTTGAAAGTATGGGCACTCAACGTATGCCGAGTCTACATCTCGGCCCACAGATTCCAGTAGGCAGAGAAGACCGTACTTCTACATCACCATTAAACCAAATCCAAATCTGCTGTGCTGTCAGGGAAACCACTGTGAAGTCTTTATTAGGCCTCTTCGCCAAAGGGTTGCATTAAGGTCCAAGAGGCTCTCGGGAGATGGATCTCTCGTGCACCAAGTCTAGAACTGGCATTCTTATTGCTTAAGTCCGCAGACGTCCTCAGCTCTCCCCTTCCACGCAGAGGAATCTTTGCAGAGGCTGGAAACCTCAGAGCCATCCTATCCCAGGTTTGGCCGCTGGTGGGTGTGGGCGGCTCCAACCTGCAGACCTTGTGAGGTGAGAAATTCTGTCCCCAGTCCTTCCGGGGGCCGACAAAATCTCTCTTTTTTCCGGTTGCTCTCAAAGTCTTTAGCTTAATCTCTTCGGTGACATGACAGATTAGGATTTGTTAGAGGGAGCCAGCAGAAAGGAAAATGTCTTGCCAGCCATTATGTTTTTGCCTGTCTACACAATGCAAGGGAAGGGGAAATCCAGAGAGGAAAAATTAACGTCTTAATAAGGTCGCCACATATTGTGAGGTCATCCCAAGATGTGAGAAAAGTCTGGAGCCAAATCAGCTACCTCTCTGAGTGCTAGCATTAGAACTAATTTAAAATATATTCTTTATTTTCTTATTTTTTTTAACTTTATGAAGTGAGCATTTGTTATTTTTACTGCAAAAGATACATGACATAAAAGGCACCACTTTTTTCTATTTTTTTTTTTTTTTAATTTTTTTTAATGTTTATTTATTTTTGAGAGAGAGACAGAGACAGAGCTCCAGGGACAGAGCAGCAGAGAGAGAAGGAGACACAGAATCCAAAGCAGGCTCCAGGCTCTGAGCTGTCAGCACAGAGCCCGACGCGGGGCTCGAACCCACGAACCGTGAGATCATGACCTGAGCCGAAGTCGGACGCTCAACCGACTGAGCCACCCAGGCGCCCCACTTTTTTCTATTTTTAAGTGTACAATTCTGTAGCATTAAGTATATTCACAGTGTTGTAGAATCATCGCCACTTTCCATTTCCAGAATTTTCATCAACCCGAACTGAAACTCTCTATTAAATAATAACTTCCCACCCCCCCCTCCAGTCCCTGGTGACCACAATTCTACTTTCTTTCTCTGTGAAATTGGCTTGTTCTAAGTACCTCATTTATATAAGTACCTCATATTAATGGACTCATTCACTATTTGTCCTTTTGTATGTGGCTTATTTCACTTGAGATAGTATCTTCAAGGTTCATCCATGTGGCGGCACATATCGGAACTTCATTTTTTCAATCTGAATAATAGTCCATTGTGTGTATGTATATGCCACATTTTGCTTATCCATTTATCTGTTAATGAACATTTTAAGTTGTTCCCACCTTTGGCTATTGTGAGTAATGCTGTTAAGGACACGGGTGTACAAGGATCTGTTTGAGTCTCTTTTGGGTATAAACCTAGGAGTGGAGTTGCTGGGTCATATGGTGATTCTGTGTTTAACTTCTTGAGAAACCACCACAGTGGCTGTGCCATTTTACATTCCTGCCGCCAATGCATGATGGCTCCAATTTCTCCACATCATCACCAACACTTATTATTTGGGTTTTGTCTAGATTTTTTTAAAGAACAAAAATGCGAAGTCTACTTGTTATTTTTCAAATCAGAAAAAAATGTTGGAATCAACAATTTTTAAAGACCAAGAATGAGGTGATAACCTGCTTTGGGGTGGTGACCGTAGGAATGTAACCCCGTTACAAACTTCTATGACTCATTCGGTCAGTCATGTTGAGATGATCTTTACGATTTTGATATGGTTTCACCATGGATTTTTTTGCATTAATTTTGTTGTTTTTGTAATATCGTCTTAAAACATTGTTTATCTTGATTACTGATTATTTTGGCATCCCATCAAACTTTGTGCCTGAGTCAGGTGCCCACATTTCTTCACCCTTATCTTGTCCTGCCGTGTTCAGAGACTGGAAGTACGGTTGAAGTTGCCAGAATTAATGTCAGATGCAGGGCTTTACCTTGCTAAACCTATCAGATTAATAGCCACACATATTTCATGCTACAGATTTTGAGAAAAGAGCTCCTGCTGATGTGCAGAAAAGGGCCATTTAGTACTACCAGTAATGACAAAGAGTCAGCATTTGGAATTTCCTAAATGACTCATACCAAAAGTAAGATTTTTGGAGTTGGGTCTAAATTCTAACCAGGTTTATGTTACTTTTTGTATAATTCAAATGCTAGAATTTGAGGAAAGTACAAATTACATTTTATAATACCTAAGGGGCACCTGGGTAGCTTAGTCGGTTGAGAGTCTGACTCCTGATTTCAGCTCAGGTCATGATCTCAAGGTCGTGGGATGGGGCCGAGCACGAGCCTGCTTGGGAATATCTCTCTCTCTCTCTCTCTCTCTCTTTCCCCCCTGTGCTGTCCCCACCCTCAAAATAAATAAATAAGCATTTAAAATAGGTAAGAAGGAAAGTTGTCAGAATAAGGGTTGGGTGACAGTTGTTGTTAGAAGTAGAATTCTCCAGAAGCCAACAAGAGGAGTTTGGGGAGCAAGAACTGGCCAAAAAAAAAAAAAAAAGAAGTCAAAATCTACAATCCAGGCAGGGCTCAGCATGGATGGCTCATCTCTGCTCCGTGAGGCATCACTGGGGGATGGAGGGTGAACTTTCGAAATGACTCACTCACTTGGCTGGCAAGTCTGTGTTAGCGATTGGGTGGGAACTCAACTGGGACTATGTTCTCTACAAGGACATCGCCACAGACTTCTTGAGCTTACTCAGAGCTTCATGGATCAGTTGTCGGGTTTCATGTCCCAAGAAAACCAGGGAGGAGCTACCTGGGCTTTTGGAGCCTGCTTTCGTAAGTCCTCCAGTGTCATTTCTGCCACAGTTGATGGGTCAAAGCAGTCCAAAGGCCAACCCAGGCTCAAGGGGAGGGGCTATAGACCCCACCACTCAATGGAATAAGTGTCACATTAGAAAAGAACATACTGGATTGGAGATGTTGTGGCAGCCATCTTTGGAAAATCTAGCTCACTACAAAAAATAATCCTCTACATGAATCACTTTTATGCATACTTTTAACAAAGAACCTAGCAGTTTTGTCATTCTTTTTCTCGAAATTATGTTTGTTCAGATTATATTTACTGTTTTTAAGCCTGTTGACTCTCATAGCAAATCATTAAAGCTTGTATTTTGTGTGTGTTTGTTTTGGTTAGTTCTCCTTCCATTTTTCTGATTGGTTTGCCACAGAAAGGAACGATGAAAGGAAACGGGACATTCCACACAGTTTGAGAAGCACTGAAAGCCCTAATCTCAGCTGAGAGTGGAAAGGGCAGGGCCACCCGGTAGGTGCCAGCCAGCCCTGCCTAACACAGAATGCCCCAGAATACCCTGGGGCCCCAGAAGCAGCAAGGGCAGTGGAAGCAGAAAAGAACGCAATCGTGTCATCACTCAAGAGTGTTATTTTCCCTCTTCCTTTTTTCAGGTCTGTTATTAGGAAAGTTTGTACTGTTTTGTTCGCCTCTGTAATTACACCTCATTTGGCCCCATATCCCTCTACTTCCTTTGATAATATCTTAGTCCTTTACCATAAACAATGATAAAATGTACATACTTCCTCTTTCTTCCCCACTCATCTGATTTGAGTCAATAATTCTTCATGTTTACCTTGATGACGTTAAATGTCTATACTGCTCTTTTAAGTTTATTTATTTATTTTGAGAGATTCAGAGACCGCGCGAGTGGGGCAGGGAGAGAGGGAGAGGGAGAATCCCAAGCAGGCTCAGAACTGTCAGCACAGAGCCCAACATGGGGCTCGAAACTGTGAGATCATGACCTAAGCGGAAGCCAGGTCAGACACTCAACCGACTGGGCCACCCAGGTGCCCCTAAATGTCTATACTTCTATTACTTGATGTGTCAGATTGAAATGATACCTTTGGATTTCAGTTACAAATGATGTAATTTATAAAGTCACGCCTACCTTGCACGTTTTCCTCCTTCCCCTTCTAAAATGCATGTCTTTTATTATTATTTCACATTGTTAAGGTATATGTCAATTACAAAGCATTCTAGCCCCGACGTTTGTTTTAGTCTTTGTTCTACTGTTAAATATATCCATTTCTCAAAGTCTCCAAAGGCAGTGCTATATTTTTCCAGTCATCTTTCTGGCTGGCTACGTATTGAATATTTGTGTTCCCCGAAATTCTTATGTTAAATCCTAATGCCCAACAGGATGGCATTTGGAGGTGGGCCTTTGAGAGGTGATTTTGGTCTCACGAATGGGATCAGTGCTCTTCTAAAAGAGACCCAAAGAGCTCCCTTCCCCTTCCACCATGTGAGGACAGTATGAACTAGGAAGTGAGCCCTTACCAAACACCCCGTCTGCCAGCACCTTGATTTTGGACTTCCCAGCCTCCAGAACTGTAAGAAATAAATCTCTGTGGTTTGTAAGCCACCCAGTCTGTGGTATTGTTTTAGAGCAGCCCGAGTGGGCTCATTGCCTTAACACTTTCCTCAAGGAACACTCATAGGAAAAACATTTCCTTAATTATTACACGTTCAATGGGTGAAATACAGATTAGCTCGCTACAAAACCTTGGCTCAACATTCTTTCCTTGAGGATCTTACAGATGTCATTGTTCCCTCATGATGAATGTTACCATGGAGAAATCTGAAACTAGCTTGATTTCTTTTATAAATTAATGACCTGATTTTTTTTATTTTTTTATTTTTTTGCCTGACTGACCAACGTCTTCATTCTTCTTAAAATCCAGTGTTTTCTTTGGAGCGCCCAGGTGGCTCACCCTTAAGTGTCCGACTTTGGCTCCGGTCATGATTTCATGGCTTGTGAGTCATGGCTCGTGAGTTCGAGCCCCACGTGGAGCTCTGTGCTGACAGCTCAGAGCTTGGAGCCTGCTTTGGATTCTGTCTCCGTCTCTGTCCTCTCCCTCTCTTGTGCACTGTCTGTCTCTCTCTAGAGAGAATGTTTGAACAGACTCTGTAAAGTGCTTACATCTCCTTTATGTGAAAGTACTAGAGGGATGGATTTTGTGTCTGACTGGGGAAAGTTTCCTCTACCTAGTGCCATGAAACAGAGGGCAGGTAACCCTGTCCTTTCACACAATGTTGGCTGAGCATCCTAACTGGGAACCAAGAACCTTGCCCAAGCCCACGCAGGTTGTTGATTTTAAACAGTATGGGATACCTGCTAGACAAAACATGTTACAAGACCTGGTTTATTTGGATTTTGCAGGGTGCATATTCCACATCTGGAAATCTTCCTAAGATCTTACCCCTCCAACCACTTGGAAGCAGTCTTGGAATCCTTATCCAGACTGGGGCTCACAGCAAGAGGCTGTGAGCACCACCTATTTATTAATGACTGCCGAGAGTCTGGACGGAAGATTTCCATTTCAGAGGCAATTACTACCTTGGTATTGGACTACCTTGCTAATGGCCCCGGTGACTGAAGAACATAAAATAATCTTGAAACCTGAAAGACACATAATGTCTTAGGTGACCTTGGAGAAAACACTCTAATGGAGAAGGCAATGCCCAGAAGAGTGCCATGGTAAAACGGGGCTGGTTTTGCGGGAACGTGGAACCAGGGTATGCAAGAGGATACACATATGTTCATAAGCAGCTAGAATTATTTCCCCTAAGGCCGACTCGGGAATCACGAGAGAAATTGCTGGCCCTATAGCCACTTGGGCAGTGCTGTCTATTAACCAAAAAAGAGCTGCTTGGTTTACAGATGTCAGTTTCAAGGTGAATGGATAGCGTGGTGTTTGGAAGGCTGCCAAATGAGTTCAGTGGCTGAATTCCATGATGTGATCCCTATGTTAGGGTTTTTGGGGTTTTTTTATGTTTATCTTTGAGAGAGAGAGACAGACAGACAGACAGAGCATGAACAGGGGAGAAGCAGAGAGACAGGGAGGCACAGAATCCGAAGCAGGCTCCAGGCTCCCAGCTGTCAGCACAGAGCCCGACGTGGGGCTGGAACTCACAAACAGTGAGATCATGACCTGGGCCGAAGTCGGACCCTCAACCAACTGAGCCACCCAAGCGCCCCTCTATGTTAGGGTTTTGAACCAACTCATGGGCAACAGCTAATGTCTTGACCATGTGGGTAAGTAGAAGAACAATGGAAAATTTGCCTATTAAAGGGATGCCTGTTGGGGGGCACTGCCCTGTGGAAATGACTATGGGCATTCGGGGGTACATTAAAGTGGGGCATGTCACTGTCCATCAGAAGAACCTCCTTGTAGGACTGGGAGGGGACTGGAACCAGCAAGTGGATATCCTGGTGTTCTCACTTGAGGTAGCCCCCTGGGCCCACGGAATGAGTGGATATGGGGCGTTCAGCAGTGCAGAGATGGGACAAATCTAGACATCGCCCTCTCAAACCCTCTGGAGCACAAAATGCCAAGAAGAACTTCGTTGTGGGCCAGCAAAAATGATGGAGGCTACAGATGGCTGTGGGGCAGATTCCCTGGGGGAAAGGCCCGATGCAGAGCTGGCGGCTGGACTGATGCTGGAAGCCCTGGAAGGTTCCAAATGGGTTTTGGTAGGAATAGACACACTCTGGACCGGGTTTTCCATGCCTAGAGGTAGATGCAAATGTTCAACATACTATAAAAAGACTGGACCAGAAGCTATTGCACCAGTCTGGACCACCAATTCCCATTTCTTCAGACCAAAGAACACACTTCATAGCCCAGAGTGTCCAACAATGAACAAACAGATATCACATCAAACGGACGAGTCAGGTTGCATAGCTTGAGTAAAGGTATAACCGAGAATTGGAACAGGCAATTGGAACATTGGTTGTCTAAAATGGGGGACGGAGAAAAAATAAAATGGGGGAGGGAGAGATAAGGCATGAAGGGTTGACTTACGTATCTTCATGAGGGTGTTGCTTACTCGGTAGATTTCTCTGCTTTTCTGGGGGGTCTGGAGAAGGGGTGAGGGAGAACGCTGGTATGACTGTGTAGCTCTTCCCATGGAGAGAAGACAGTATGAGTATAGTTTTTGCTTTTTTTCCCTCCACGTTGCCTCAACTTTCTTATTTTTCTTCCTGATGCAGTGGTCCCAAGGACCAGGGCTTCAACTGCAAGTGCCAGAACCAAGGATGGTCCCTAAGCAAGAAACTATGACTACATTTTTAAACCATTACACTAGAATTCCCAAGACGTTGATGGGGTGGATTACGCTTTCACTCCATCTGGCAAAATTGGAATTGATAGCAAATGGAGCCGTGCCGCCTGGTGGTCGAGAAGGCCCACAAGTTATGCAGCTCTGTTCACCTTACCTTCTATGAGTGGGAATGGACTGAGGGGGGTGCATTTCCTCAAGTAGTGTCAGTGCAGGCAATGTGAAACAGCGCATCCCTAGGCTGAACTTCGCGCGCGTTCCTTCCAACAGGAGATCGTCTGAATAAAAATAAATCACAAATAGAGAGAAGGAGAAATCGTAGCTAAGGGCAAAAGAACAAATAAATAGGCTATGCCACAAGAAAAATCCAGTATTACATTAACACCTTGCGGGGTGGGGGTGGGGGCTCGGAGCGAGAGACGAGATGGTCTCCTAAGAGCACTCGGTAGACGTCTCTGGGGGTAGAGACCTCTCCTGTTTCTAGAAACTGATGAGTTGAATGGAAACCTGAAAACCTGAGTGGGAATGCTTTGGGACCCATTGTGGTCGTATGACATGATGACGAGTTGGGCCGGTTGTCGATGACTGAGTGGAACTCCAGTAATATGCCACCGTCTTGTGACTCTTACCCTTCAGGTTACGTCCACTCCCCGTACTGTGATGTGGTGTAACGTTGGTACCGTGTCACCGGGAAGATTGCACCACTGATATTGATAGTCTGAAAACTGAGTTAAGAGCCTCCTACTCCACGCTGCCACCTCCAAACGTTAGGGCATATGTTTATTTTGCTGCAGGAGAGCTTTGGATAAAGGCCAGGTGGTGCAGTAAAGAATTTGGGCTTGCCTGAAGAGGAGGTCTGGCCTTTGTCTTTGCCTTCTGGGAGGTAATCCATGCCGCACCTGATAGAAGCGTCTTTGTTTAGACGAGGGCAGGCCAATCTGTACTCTAAGGTGGAGGCTGGTCATGCCAGAAAGACCCATCCAGGAGATGTAGCCGGGAGATCCCATCATGTATCGTTAAGTTGACCTGAAGAATGACTTCAGCCATATGGGCAATCAATCAATCAGTCACGCCTACATACTGGAAGCTCCAATAAACACTCTGAACAGCAGACAAGCTTCCCTGGTTTGCAATCCTCACACACCCAGGCTGGGCGTGTTACACGCCCTGACTGCATGGGAGGCGACAGCAGCTTTGCGTGTGGAGGCCCCCACACTTTGCCCTCCGCACTTCTTCCCTTAGCTGGCTTCATCAGGAACCACAGCCACGGGGAGTGCCTCTGTGAGTTCTGGGAGGCCTTCCAGAGAATTATCAAAAGTGAAGGTGGTTTGGGAGTGCCCAGTTTTGTTTAATGTTTATTTGTTTATTTTCTGAGAAAGAGAGAGAAAGAAAGAGAGCAAACCATGGAGGGGCAGAGAGAGAGGGAGAGAGAGAGAGAGGAGACGCCCCAAGAGTCAGATGCTCAACTGAGCCATGCAGGCGCCCCTGTTTTTTTTATTTTTAATTTGTTTATATTTGGGGGGGAACCCCCAAATTTGTAATTGGGGTCAGAAGTCCTGGGGCCTGTGCCCTCAAACCTTGCAATTTGCCTAACTCGGGACAACACAATTAAGAGGAAAAAGTAAGATCAGTTCCTTTGCCCCTGAGCCTTCTTTCTTTTTTTAATGTTTGTTTATTTTGAGAGAGGGAGAGAGAGGGGTTAGGTAGGGAAAGAAAAGAGAGAGAGAGAACCCCAAGCAGGCTTCACACTGTCAGCACAGAGCCAGACTTGGGGCTCGATCCCACGATCCGTGAGATCACGATCTGAGCCGAGATGAAGAGTTGGAGGCTTAACCGACCGAGCCTCACAGGCGCCCGTCCTTCGTATTTCTAAAAACAACAGAAAGGAAAAGCAAGCAAGCAAACAAAAATATATACCTTATGCAAATCAAAACCACGATGAAATATCACACCCACTAGAAAGGCTATCGTTAAAAAGATAGATGATAACAAGTGTTGGTGAGGATATGGAGAAATTGGAACCCTCATATATTGTTGGTGGGAATATAAAATGGTGTGGCTGCTTTGGAAAACATCTGGCAGTTCAGGTTAAACATGATCCAGCAATTCTACTCCTGGGTATATACCCAGGAGAAATGAAAGCATATATGCACACAAAATCTTGTACCCGAATGTTCACTGCAGTATTATTCATAATAGCCCCCAAATGGAAACAACCCATATGTCCATCAGGTGATGATGGGATAAATGAAAAGTGGTATATTTATTCAATGGAATACAAGTTGGTGATAGAAAGAATGAAGTACCGATACATGTATAACATGGATGAACGTCGAAAACGTAAAGTGAAATAAGCCCGACAGAAAAGGCTGCATATCATAGAATTCCATTTATATGAAATATCCAGGTTAGGCAGATCTATAGAGACAGAAAGATGGGTGAGAGCCAACGGCTGGGCGCGGTTCGGGAGGAACCCGGCGTGGCTGTTGATGGGTACCAAGCGATTTTGTGTAACCAAATGTCCTAAAATTGATCCTGGTGGTGGTTGCACAGGTCTGTGACTATACTAAAACCCACTTGCTATGCACTTTAAATCGGTGAATCGTATGGGATGTGAATTAGACCTCCATAAAGCTGTTTTTGTTTTGTTTTGTTTTGGAACCCAGCCTTGGGAAAGGAAATGCGACCTGAGTGGTGCGTTAAACTCCACGGTAAAGCTTTCCCGGTCCAGTGAAACGCGACGGTGGGCTGCGACCAAGTTCGGAGCACGCCGAGAAAGCTTGACATGGGGCCGGATGTCAGCTGGCTCCCGGGGCTCCCACGCTGCGACGGGGGCCGCCGATCCCCGCGCGGGCGTTCCGAGCGCCCGGGATCGCGTCGCCCCCGCGCCTCCCGCGGCCTCCCCGCGCGAGGGCGGAACCCGGCCCCGAGCGGCTCCCACCGCCCCCGCCCCCCACCCCCGACGCGGCTCTGGGAGGCCTGGAAACCGGCCTCCGCGGTCCTAAGACGCACCCCGCCCCGGAGCGTCACCCGGCCCTTCGGGAGGCGCTCGCAAGTGGCGCCGCCAGGGCCCTCAGCCGAGCGCTCGGGGCCAGCCCCTCCCCCGGGAGGTCGCGGGCCGCGTCCGACCCTCGGGGACAGGCCCCGGCCCCCCGCCTCCGGGAAGCACCGCCCCGCCGCGGTCGCGCCCTCTGCCGGCTCCGCCTCTTCCCCTCCGGCCGCCGCCCCGCCCCGCGCCGGCCGCGAACCCAAACAGCGGCTCTCGCTGCGCGCGGCCGCGCGTGATCGCCGCGCCGCCGAGCCCCGCGCGCCCGCCCGCCCGCCCGGCCCGGCCCGGCCCGGCCCGGCCCCGCCGAGCGATGCTGCTGCTGGCGGCCGCCTTCCTCGTGGCGTTCGTGCTGCTGCTCTACATGGTGTCTCCGCTCATCAGCCCCAAGCCCCTCGCCCTGCCCGGGGCGCATGTGGTGGTGAGTGGCCTCCTGTTGCTGCGCCGCCGCCGCCCGGCCCGCTCGGCCGCCCCGAGCCCGCCCCCTGGCGCGCCGGCCCGTGCCCGAGGCCCGGCCGCCCGCGTCCCTTTCTCCGCGGAGGGCCACCTGCCGCCGCGCAGCTCGGCCGGGTCCCTGCTGGGGGGGGGGGGGGGGGGGGCCGCGAGGACCCGCCCTCCGCCGCATCTGGCCCTCGCGGGGCCGGAGGGCGGGGTGCCGGGGCGCCGGGGGCTCGGGGGCCGCTCGTTAATCCCCGGGGCACCCGTGGGTTGTGGATATTTTTGTCCTCGGTTTTCCCGATGAGTCAACTGAGGAACGGAGAGGCTGAGAAACTTTGCCAAGGACACCGCGGTCGGCGGCCGCGCGGGGCGAGGCGCGCGGTCCCGGCCGGGTCGCGGGGAGGCGGGCGGCGGGGAAGGGGTCCCGGCCGCCGGGACCCGCCGGGGCAGCTCGGACCGGGAAGACGGCCTGTGCCCGTGACAGAAAGAGCAGTTGCCGGAGGAATCCAGGAAGTGACTCACCTGGGGGGAAAACCGCTCCGAACCCAGTAGGCTGGCAGTCCTAGCTGGGCGGTGTTGGGACGCTTCTGTCCTGTCTGCACCGCCTGGCTCTCGGAGCTCAGCCCGGGGTTGGCTGATCGCCGTTTCAGTGCAGCCCTCTGCCATCATTTCAGAGCCCGAGGGATGAGCTGACCGAGCTGCCGGTGCTCTAGGAATTGAGGGACTGTGCATGGGTTTGGTTTGTTTCTTACCGGAAGCTCGTGGCTTCAGAGATCCCTTTTCTGCAGGTGTGGGAGCCTTCCTCACCTGCGCCCAGCACTTGGCCGCTTGCCGTGGCTTTCTCTTCCGTTTTCGTATTTTGATCTCACCGCACCGAGGTGGCAGGTTATTGAATAAGGAGAGTTAGTTACTAAGCTGGCCGCACAAATCCTTCTGGTCCCCGAGGTGACACATGCGTGTGTCCGCTGAGATGGAGCCTCCCCACTGAGCTGTCCTAGGATGGGATGGCCTTTCATTTTAATGTGCTTTAAATCTGGACAAGCATCTGTGAGTTAGAAAACGTATTTTTCTTTAGATTGTCCTTTACAAAACTACTAGTGAATTAACAACTCCTGCTCTTCCTGATGTAGAAGACAGATGAGGTTAGTGTACATTCGTTTAAAAAGAGAAGGAAAACTTTACACTTATGCCAGATTCTGAAAGTGTCAGATCCACAAGAGAACTTCTGCCTCAGAAGCATGGCTTTAAAAGTTGGAATCTTTTAGAGCGTATGTTTGCAGAGCGTAACTTGGAAAAAAGGTAAAGCCAAAAGCAAGCATGAACAGTGTGATTCAGTATTTCTAAGGGAGCTTCACTTGACCTTGACTCTAGTCCTTCTAGCCTCATGGCGCTGCAGGCCATTAGTGAGGTAACGAGTCCGTTGGGGTAAACGAAGAAGAATTTATTTTCGCCATCCTGTTTTGATATGCCACAATAAATAATGTGAGGACGACATGAATAATTCACATGATGTCACCATCTGTCTTCTTTTCTAATGTCACAAGATGAGGGAAAGCACAATTCTTTCTCTTGAGATTTGTTAGGACCGGACCAGGTGGTGTTAGGAGAGGGAGCTAACATTTAGAGTGTCTGCTTATGTGAAAAAAGGAGCGGACTTAGGTCTTAATTATTTATTGTTGTTCTTTTTAGAATAATTCTTATATGCTAGTGTTATCTCCCTAACGATAGCGGTAAAACTGCAGAAGTGTTACAGGGTCTGTACTTCCTTTTTAAAAACTGTTTCATCGACTTGGTGAGAACTGGAAAATCAGGTCCTCCCATTTTGGGGGATGGCTGGGAGCGGTTCTTGCCCTCAGTAAGAGTTGCAGGATGTGATTAAAGAGATAGTAATATTTATTTTTTTTTAAAGTTTATTTATTTTTGACAGAGAGAGAGGCAGAGAATGAGCAGGGGAGAGGCAGAGAGAGATGGAGACACAGACTCGGAAGCAGGCTCCAGGCTCTGAATTGTCAGCACAGAGCCTGACGCGGGGCTCGAACTCACAAACTGCGAGATCATGACCTGAGCTGAAGTCAGATGCTCAACCAACTGAGCCACCCAGGCGCCCCAAGAGATAGTAATATTTAAACAATATTTTGCATTGAACAGTAAGAGGCAGTGCTAAGGAAAGGAAATTAAACTATTATCTTTAGTGACCCACATCTGGACTCAGTTTACCAATTGTCAGGCAACTCGATCCGTATGTCCCACTTTTCTCAGCCCATAGGAAAATCTCTTCTATTTTCTTGTACCACTCAGCATAACATAGCCTAGACTTGGTTTATGTCTATTCTTAGATGCCTTTGAAGAATTAGCTTGATTAGAAGGTTCGTTTCCCATGAGCTCTGACCCAAGGATTGTGTCTTAACCTTGCTGTTATGGAAAAAACTTACAAGTGATCACGCTGAGCCGTTCTTGGCTATGCAGTAAATGTGCACAGCTAGCTTACCTCTCGCAGTCTAGAAGAAGGACGGCAATAACAATAGCACTTTAGAGTATATAAATTTTCTCATCAACCTCCTAACTTCAACTTCCGTTAATTTATTGAATAACAAACAGGGACACTTTACTTACCACTTTTTGGGGCATTGTATTTTTCAGAGAAATGGTACCGTGCACCATTTTGCAAATTAATGTAGGCCGAGTGCTAATTTAGCAACTGTTTATGCCAGGTTCTGTGCTCACAGTGAGGGAGATAAATTGGACTCGGTGCTCGTCCTCAAGGAGCTTATAGTCAGGTGAGGGAGCTAAGACACGTGCACAAAGTAGAAAGTGACAGGTAAAGGAAGGACAGGACTGGGTGGCAGGAAAGCTTCTTGGAGGAGAGGACATTGGAACTGGCCTCTGCAGGGTGGGTAGGATTTGGATCGGTAGGTATGTGGGGGTTGTAGGGTGGAGGGACATCGAGGTGGCAGCAGTCCCATCATACGGCAGCTGGGGTCCTGTCAATTGCTACGGAAATAGAATGTCTGGTGGAAATTAAGGCAAAGCCACCGTGAGATATCTCAGCAGCCAAGAGCTCCTCAGAGGCCACTGTTAGTTGGGGCAACAGGTAGATTTTTACAGTAGCCTTCTGTAGATAATTAGTTAATTATCTGCCAAGGAAATCTCTTCCATAGTGAGGACTTGAGGCTAAAGAGAAGTTGGGGAGCCTAAGCCCCCAAGAGATTGGTACATTGTGTAGGAGTGGCTTCATGATGGTTTTAAAGTCATTGAGATGGGGCCAAAGATGTTCATTACAGCATGATAGATAGCTGGCAGTAAAATATTTGAAATAATCCAAATGTCCGGTAGAGGGAAATGGTCAATTAAGTTTTAATACAGCTCCTTAATGTAATATTATGAAGCCTTTTAGTTTTTTGGACATAGGATATCTATCTATATATAGATATATGTAATAAGATATATCTCTGTATATAGATATGTATCTTAGGATGTGATACCATGTAAGGACAGGTGCCCCTCTGATACTTCTCCACTTGCTTCACCAGACAACCCTGGGCCCCCCGCTCTCTTGACCATGTTGTATGATTTGTGTAGTAAAAATGACTAGGACGATAGTGTTGCATTTGTCTTACTGAGCTAAATATATATTGAGTCCTTCCTATAGGCGGGGCACTGTGCTAAGTGCTAGGAATATAGTGGGGAGCAGAACTAGAGTTGGTATTTTTGTGGCGTTTAGGAGGCTGTGATAGGAGAGATGATTGTGAATCAAATAATCGCACAAATACACGCATGGCTGTTTGATTATGTGAGCGCCATTGAGTAAAGGACAAAGAATGTAGTGCTGAAAAGTGGATTGAGGTTGGGGAAGGGGCAGTGAGTGAAGGTTTTGCTGAGGAAGTGATGTGTGAGCTGAGATTTAATGGGTGAGTGGGGTGCCAGCTAGATGAAAAGGCGGGGAAGAACGTTCCTGGCTGGGAAATAGAACGTGCAAAGATCCTGGGGTTGGAGGGAGCATGGAACTCAAAACAGTCAGTAGGGCTGAGCTATAGAATGTGAGGGGCAGAATAGCCCAAGAAGAAAAACTTTACTTTTCAATATTTCCATGTGATCATATATTACTTTTATAGTAAACAGTCTCATAAAATCTCAGAAGAGCTAAGTTGGTGGCTATTCTTTTTGTCTCTTGTGGAGATTGTCATATAGAAGATATGTAAGTAAGGAAATAAGATTCATTTGGATTTGGACCCAGAGGTAGATTAATGTATTATTTATTAGCTCGATGTATAGGGCACTTGCCCTCCAGTGAACTCAGAAAAATATGGGTGGGCAATTTATAATTCAGTACCAAAAAACAGTCAAAGCAGCAGGACCTGTGGACAGCAAAATCTTTCATGTTTGTACTTAACTTCATTCATTCACCCCAGGATGTAGAAACTACAGTAGCTGAAAATCTGGTTCACTCGCACTCTCTCTCTCTGTCTCTCAAAAATACATAAATGTTGGAAAAATTTTAAGAATCTCGTTCTTGTAGAGATTCTTGTAGATTGGGTTTTAGAGCCCATCGTAGTTGTTTTGTTTGTTTTTTAATTTTTTTAATGTTTTATTTATTTATTTATTTTTTTTGAGAGAGAGAGAGAGAGACAGAGTGTGAATAGGGGAGGGACAGAGAGAAAGGGAGACATAGAATCTAAAGCAGGCTCTCAGCCCCAAGCTGTCAGAGCCCGACGCAGGGCTTGAACCCATACACTGTGAGATCGTGACCTGAGCCAAAGTCAGACGCCCAACCAACTGAGCCACCCAGGCACCCCTGTTTGTTTTGTTTTTTAATGTTTATTTATTTTGAGAGAGAGAGAGCGCGTGCGCGCGTGTGCAAGTGGGGAAGGGACACAGAATGAGAGAAAGAGAGAATCCCAAGCAGGATCTGCACGTCAGCACAGAGCCCCGTGCGGGGCTTGAACTCACCAACTGTGAGATCATGACCTGAGCCAATAGCAAGAGTCGGACGCTTAACCAGCCGAGCCACCCAAGTGCCCCCCCAGTGTAAACAAACCTCCCACGGAAGGGAAATTTCAAGAGCCAAGAAGATTTTATTATTTTTGCTTTTAGGTTACAGGAGGCTCCAGCGGCATCGGGAAGTGTATTGCTATCGAGTGCTATAAACAAGGAGCGTTTATAACTCTGGTGGCACGAAATGAGGTAAGTCTCCTGGGTGTGTTGTTCCTAACTTACTTCTTCGGCTTTAGGTTAGTCAGGGGCTGTGCAGATGTCCCAGCGTTCACACCTGTGCTAGGAATCGCTCCTCTCCCTGGATCAACGTGTGACTTTTGAACCATTGGTTATTTCTCACATTCAGGGCAAAAAGATTTTTTGGTTGAAGTCGGGTCAGTTCCGCAAATAATTTATTTAGTTTCAACAACTGTTAGGCAACATCAGAGGCAATGCACATTGAGATGGGAGAGGCCACAGACCGTCCGGGGCATACGTCCCTGGCCGTGGGGAGCCGGGCTGGGCCCCCACCTGCCCTCGGGTGGCCCAGCCGGTCACGGAGCTGATACCCGAGTCCGGGAGGACGTGTAGGTGTTTCTGCGTAATTTGCTTATGACATGACGCACGTCTCTGGTGAAATCCAGGCTCCTCGGGGGCCTCTTGTTCCTCCCCAGCAGTTTAGCAAAATGTGTGTTTTTTCTGTGTCAAGTCAACACGAAGTCTGTTTTTTCTTTTCTTTTCTTTTCTTTTCTTTTCTTTTCTTTTCTTTTCTTTTCTTTTCTTTTCTTTTTTCTTTTCTCTTTTCTCCTATCCTCTCCTCTCCTCTCCTCTCCTCTCCTCTCCTCTCCTCTCCTCTCCCTCTCCTCTCCTCTCCTCTCCTCTCCTCTCCTCTCCTCTCCTCTCCCTCTCCTCTCCCTCTCCCTCTCCTCTCCTCTCCCTCTCCTCTCCTCTCCTCCCCTCCCCTCCCCTCCCCTCCCCTCCCCTCCCTTCCCCTCCCCTCCCCTCTCCTCTTTTTCCCCCCAGGGTCTGTTATTCTTGCCAAAGCTGTTTCCGCAGCCAAAGCAGTCACACTGTATTCACACGAACAGTTGTGGGGTCCTCTTGCTCCAGGGAGAGCGGGGGTAGGTGACCATGACCGCATTGTGCCCCGCTGTTATTCTGTGCTGGGCATCATGCTTGGCTCGTGGTTGTGGAAAGAAGAAACAAGGCAGGAATGGGCTTCCTGGGGGTGTTGGCTTCACATAGGCCACAGGAGGGCACAGCAGGGTGACCGCTCGGGTGGGGGTGCACAGCTGCCAGGGAGGGCCTCTGGGGGAACTGTTTAAACAACGGCACAGAAGTAGGCTTCGATGTTCGTAATTTCTTCTTAAACTCAAGAAGGGCAGAATTGCTACCTTTCGTGGGTATCCTGACGTCCCTAACCATGCATTTGTTTTGGCGTTGAAGTCACTTTGCGGGAGTGAAAACATAACTTCAGTAAAGTGGCATTATCTGAGATTCAAGCAATGCTGATATTTGACACGAGACAGATAAGAAGGAGACAGAGGAGGGCCCGGGTTTCAGGTGCTCGCAAACTCTTTCTGTGGTCCTCACATTGCGAGGCATGAATGAGCAGACGAGCCTCCTGGGATCCAGAAATTCTTTATTTTCTAACGTCATTCTTTATTCCAATTTGGACAAAGGCAAGTTGTGTGTATCTTTATTAATAGAACAGCACTGTTTCATTATAGACACGTTCATGTTTAGGAATCGCATGTGTCTTTCCAAAGGATTCCTCTGCCGTTTTGTTCTTCTCAAGCTGTCCTGGTGTATTCAAGTGACAACTTTTATAGCACATTAAGACACTGTAAACTGATATATCTGTCTTCTTGGAAATGAGTAAAATAAGCAAAATGGAGACCTTGGAAGAATTACTCAACTGGGGGGGACCTTTGCTTCTTTTCAGATTATTTTTGAAAGTAGCCAGGATTAGATTTTCTCAGTCCGTCTCAAAAGTGACTTTTCCTATCTATATTTGCTTTTATAGTAGGGGAGGGAGATAGTGGACAGTCGCTTATGAAAGTACTCTTGACATGGAATCACATGTTCCCTTAAGTTTGGGAAGCATTGCGTGGCCATGTGGTTGTTCCCGTTTTATATCACGACTAAATAATGTCAGATCAAAACATTTATTAGAATTGATATGGTGCCCATCAGCAATTAAGTTGTTAATTGGGATTTTGCAGTTCATTTATTTTTCTGTCATCTTTCTCTGCAGTGAATTAAAACCCTCTCTATCACTTGGTCGTAGTTTTATAGCTTCTGTCTTTCGTAGACTGTGGCCCATAGCTATGCAATATAGGTGCCGTCTCGTGTGTTTTCTAGAATTTAATAAACACACAAATAATTGCGTTTTCACTCCATTTAAACAAGCAAGGAGGCAAATAGACAATCAGCAGAACTAATTGTTCTTTTTTGCTTTTAGGACAAGCTGCTGCAGGCAAAGAAAGAAATTGAAAAGCACTCTATTAACGATAAACAGGTATGATCAGTCTTCATGATGCATTTTCTGTACTAATCGACACAGTTGTATAGAGGGAAAAAAGGGTTATTTCAACTGAGAATAGTTCATTGAAAGCATGTAGGATTTTTTTTTTTTTCATTAAAATACCTGTCAGACTGTTTTTTAAACAGGCCAAATTGTTTGAATTGTCTTCAGGTTATCACAAAAAAAGTTATAGACTTTGACATACACTCACAAATGACCAAATAACGTTTTTCTAGAAAATGATTTTATTTCAATTATTTATTTAAGTTAACTTCATACAAACACTTAAGAGGAAAGGAGTATTAAAATTTTTTTGGCTATGGAATTTTTTAGATAAATAAAAATGGTGTTTGCTTTTCTTCCTAATTTGACTGTATGTGCACGTGACCCTAAATAGTGTACCGTTTACTTCTCTTCGTTTTGAACTTTATGGCATCACTCTTATTTTTTTGTCAGCCTTATTAAAGCACAATTCACTTGCCATTCAATTCACCGATTTAAAGTGTACAATTCAGTGGTGTTTAGCGTATCCACAGAGTTGCACAAACGTCACGAGAGTCAACTTTAGAACTTTCTCATCATCCCGTGAAGTCCGCACCTAGTCACTCCCCACTTCTCCCAGCCCGCTCTCCTCACCCCTGCCCTGGGCAATCACTGGTCTACTTTCTGTCTCTGTTAGATTTGGAGGACATCATTCTGTATGCATTTTTGTGCAACTTGATTTCTTCACTAGATACTGTTTTTTCAAATTTCCTCCGTGTGGCCACATAAAGTAGTAGTTCACTCATTTTTTTTTTTTACCGCTCTGCAGCATTTTCCTACAAATATGTACACTGCCTTTTGTTCATCAGTTCTGCTGGTGGTAGCTATTTCATTTCCAGTTTTTTGGTTAGTTTTATTTCTTGCCATTACTAAAGTTTTTCTCCATGTCTCTGTGTGCTTGCCCAAGAGTGGACCGTGCCGGGAAATGGCATCGTGGACTAACGGCGTGCGTGTGCATTTCAGCAGCTTCGCCTACCAGCAATGCCCGGTGGTTCTCGTTGTTCGCATCCTTGCCAGCCCTTGGTACTGGCACGCTCTCTAATTTTTGCCTTTCAGATGGGTATTAGATGGTATTTCACTGTAGTTTTGACTGCCTCTTTTTCCCCCTCCAAAATATGTTAGAGACCTTTCCATGTCAATAAAAATAAATCAGCCTCATTGTTTTCACAGCCGTGGCGCAGTCTCGGGCACCCCACGGTGTGTTTAGTTCCTTGTACAGGGTTGCATGTCTTTGGCTCTGGTACTCTGTGCTGCAGGTGGAAATTGTCACGCACGCCTCCTTGCGCACATATGTGAGGTTTTCTCTACTCCTGTGGCCTCCGATCGTGCCTGTGAACATGGAAAGCAGGCAGCTTCGCAAAGCTTCCTGTTTTTGTTTTGTTTTATTTTCGTATTCGTGTAAATTCTGATAGAGGAAGAAATATCCTCTAAAACCAAGGAGCTTGAATGCTCCCGGCTAAAGGCCAGGCCCGCGGTCAGCACCGTCTCTGTGCCCCGGACTTCTTCTCCGTGGCTCCTGCCCCCACTTCGTCTGTCAGAAGGCTTTAGGGCATGTGACAGGTTCCTGACATCTACATCAGGGAAGGGAAGATCGTCAGGGCCGGGGTGGCACGAGGGAGCTCCGTCCTGCTGGCACAGAGTGGGTTTGTTGTATGGCTTAGCGTAAGCAGTACCCGTGGAGTGGATGCTCTTTTCCTGGTGATTTGTTGAGCCTTTTTTTCCCTGAAATTTTGCTGGCCTGTGGCATAGCTTCTATTTATAGTAAATGATCTAATACTATATAAAAAGACTTGTGTAAAAATCCCGTGATTATAGGGATATAAAACCCAAGGGCAACTCTTCTGGAGTATTCTCGGTTACATTTGTGTTTCCTTTTCTTAGGAATTTAGATCATCTGGATAGGGTTCCTTCCTGCATCAAATAGGACTTGCCGCCTGGTGCAGCAGATTCTAAGGTGGTGTCCTTTCATGTCGTGGCTTTATTCTTCACGTTGTGTCTTCCTAGAGCTAGAAGGGATCTTTGGCGTCACCAGCTTCTGATCCCTTTGCTTGAAGGTGAGGCCACTGCAGGCTCCCCAGGTTCTGCTCAGCCAGTGAACGAACGGGCCGCCCGCCTTGGGCCCGCAGCTACATGTGGGTGCACGTGTTGACGCGTCTGTGCCCTCGTTCTGTCTGCCCCGTGGTGTGGCGGCCAGTGTCAACAGAGAAGAACTCATGGAAATACCGAGAAGAAATGCCTTTCTGCTTCTCTCGGTGACCCCCCTTGGAATGTAGAACATTCCTATGTCAGAGGCTAAGCTCTGGCTTTGAAAACATTATCCAAAAAAGGAAACTAAAACAATAGCTCATTGTCGGTACCCATTAGTATTCTTAACTGCTGTTTTACAAATTTCTGTCAAAGTAAGTAAGCACTGAAATATGTGCTTTTTTTCCCCCCCTTTCCTTCTTCCCTTCCTTCCCTCCTTCCTTTCCAAAGACTAATTGTTTTCCATGGTAAGCACGGGCTGGCCTCTTCCTGCCGTCTCTCTGGGCTGTGAACCTCTGGGCATGGCCAGGTTTGTCCTGGGCTCTTGGTGGGTTTCCCTTGGTGACCCCTTGTCTAGAGAATCTGTGAGTGGCGGGTCACAAGCTCCCACAGGCCCAGAGCGACCCTTGGCCTTGAAGGATAAAGTCACCTGGCTCAGCCTCTGAGGAGGGACCCGAACTGAGGTCCCAGGCCTTGGTGAGTAGGTATGGTGTGCGTATCTCTGTATTCTGCCCGCCGATAGGGAACCCCAGGAGGGCAGTCACAGCTCTGGTATGGCTCCAACAGGAGTCTTTGTGTAAGCTTATTTATTAGATTTATTGTTTTTATTTTTAACAACCTAAGGTGTTAACTTGAGATACGATTTATGTACAGTTTATTTTTCACGTGAATTATGTTTTCTTTTCAACGACCTGAGATGTAATTGATGTACCGTAAACCACACCCACCGAAGGGGTACAGGGCGCGCTTGGGTGGCTTAGTCGGCTCTCAGCTCAGGGCTTGATCTCAGGGGCGTGAGTTTTAAGCCCTGCATCAGGCTCCATGCTGCATGTGAAGCCTACTCAAAAAAACTAAAAATAAATAAAAAAGAGTACAGTTTGATGGCTTTTGACAGATATATACGCATGTGAAACCACCAGTGAAATGGACACAGAACGTGTCCATATCTCTAGGGTTCCCTTTGCCTCTTTGCTGTCCGGGCCTCTCTCCACATCTGGCTGCAGGTGATCTCAGACCTGCTTTCTGTCACTATAGATCAGTGGCATTCCAAGAGGAGCTTTTTACATTTCGTTTCCTTTCTGTTTCCGGCTTTACTGAGGTATAATAGACAAAAATTGAATGTATTTGAGGTGTATCACGTGATGATTTGATACACATTTACACTGTGAAATGTTTACCGCCTCAAGCTGGCTCACACATCCATCACCTCACATAGTTATTGTGTGTGTGTGACTATGTGAGTTGAGAACACAGAAGGTCCACTCTCTTAGCCGGTTTCAAGCAGACAATGCAGTGTTCGGAACGGGGGTCACCACACCGTACGTGAGATTCCCAGAACTTACTTATTTTATGCCTAAAAATCTGTACTTTGGCCAACATTTCTTAACACATGTTTTTGAGTTTGTGCAAGAGTTTTTTGTGAAAATGGCCAAGAAAATTAAGCTCTCCTGTTGCACCATCAGATTTCTGACACTACTCTCTGTGCATAGAAAACTAGACTCCCTAGTTATTGGAAACAATTGCCTTTACTTTAAAAAAATTCTTTAAAAAATAGTTTTAGACACCTGCATGGCTTTGATCATTTTTGTGTCCTCTTTCTAACAGGTGGTGCTGTGTATATCAGTTGACGTATCTCAAGACTACAGCCAAGTAGAAAATGTCATAAAACAAGTAAGGGGCCGGGTTAACCGGAAAGAATTCACTTGCCTTTCGATTGGTTCTTACTGTTTTAGCGTGCAGTGTGGAGCTGTTAAATCATCTCTGTAGGTTTAATGGTTTTATAGATTGTATTTATTGGCACTGATCTGCTACGACGCGATTCTTCTCTTTCTTATTGCCTGCTCTCATAAATTTTTTCAGGCACAGGAAAAACTGGGCCCAGTAGACATGCTTGTGAACTGTGCAGGAATGTCGCTTTCGGGAAAATTTGAAGACCTTGAAGTTAGCACTTTTGAAGTAAGTAGACATTTGTGTTTTTCGCTGGTCGAGTAGGCCATATGCTAGAAGTAGAACGGGGCCACAGGCGAAGGCTTTACCAACGGCATAGATAAAATGCATTCAGGATTAATAGAAGTTTTAGAAGGCGAGGGGAGGGTTCGACAAGGTTTTGGTTCCAGCGCCATGACCATCCAGCGTTAAGAATTCAGACGGGTCTCTGGACCGTGGCTTCCCGAGCTGTAACACGGGGGTGACCCCTCCAAGCGGACACACATCGCTGTGACGACTCACCGAGCTACTCCCTTTAAGAGAGGTCTCTGCAAGCCAAGGGCTGCTGGGTTTTCATCTCAAGCGTCAGGGTTTGGGAAGCCAAAAAAGCTCATGAGCAGACCCTTTTGAGTTCTGAAATCAAGACGAAAAGACCATGCATCATGTTTCTGTTTATACTTTTAAACAAGTTTTCCAGGGAACTTCTCTTAGTAATCTATGTCAGCTCTAAATAAATGGACATCAGTTTTGAAATCTTTCTTAAGTACAAGACAGTCTTTTAGGGGCGCCTGGGTGGCTGAGTCAGTTAATTGTCTGACTTCGGCTCAGCTTGTGATCTCCCGGTTTGTGGGTTCGAACCCTGAGTCCGGCTTTGTGTTGACAGCTCAGAGCCCGGAGCCTGCTTTGGATTCTGTGTCTCCCTCTCTCTCTGTCCCTCCCCTCCTCCTCAAAAATAAATAAACATTAAAAAAAATTTTAAAACAGGTTTTTAGTTGACATCCTATCAACTGTCTTTTTCTTCACGTTCCATTAGCCTTTACTGCTGTAGTGGATTTTTTTTTTTTTTTTAACGTTTATTTATTTTTGAGACAGAGAGAAACAGAGCATGAACGGGGGAGGGTCAGAGAGAGAGGGAGACACAGAATCTGAAACAGGCTCCAGGCTCTGAACAGTCAGCACAGAGCCCGACGCGGGGCTCGAACTCACATACCGTGAGATCGTGACCTGAGCCGAAGTCGGACGCTCAACCGACTGAGCCACCCAGGTGCCCCTGTAGTGGATTTTGAACGCTTTACCCCGCGAAGGTAAATGCCATCCCCCTTTTGTGGAGAAGGAGACTGCGGGCCTAGTAGTTGAGATGCCTTGCTTCTGGCGGCCTGTGGGAAGGCGTGTGGCCTGTGTGGTACAAAGTCCAGTCAGAGGAGAGTCCAGACGTAGCTGTAAGCAGAGGGCACCTGATCTGGGGCTGGAGTGTGTTAAGGCTCCTTTATCTACTCGGCCTAAATAAGGCAGTTGTCTTGACCTGCACGCCTTTACTGTAAGTAATCGAAGGGGGACTTTGAAGATGATTTCAACAGCTGGATAAAGAATCAGCTGGGGAAGCTCGTGGTCGTATTCGTCTCGGTGTGACGTGCTGAGGGGGCCAGCAGGAAAGGGGTCGGGTGTGTATGAGCGTGAGCGAATGTATGAGAATGTGTGAGTGTGTGTGTGAGAGAGAGAGATTGAGAGAGAGAGAGGCTAACGGAGGGGGAATCCACAGACCCACCCTGACTGAGCACGGAGGGCGAACTCAAGGAACTGACCAGGAGCCTTTACAGGCCAGAGGGGTGGGGAGTCAGCTCTTGGAGCGATGTGGAGTGGAGCAGGGGCCAGAACCGCTGGGGCCTAATGGCCACCACGGGGAGTTTGGATTTTAGTCCAAAACCTTTTGAAGGGGCTTAAGGTCAGCTGGGTGGTGGTGTGATCTGCGTTTCGGTTGTTAGAGGTGCTTTCTGCCTGCTGCATCAGGAGGGAAGGTAGTCGAGGCAGGGGGCAGTGATGGGGAACCTCGGAGTGAGGGGTGGGGGACGGAGGTCAGCACGCAGTTGGCGGGGGGAGGAGTGGGCAGCTGATAGCGGGTGTCGGAAGCGGTCTCAGCCCAGTGAGAACCAGACTTTTTTTTATTTATTTATTTACTTTTAACATTTTATTTATTTTTGAGACAGAGGGAGACAGAGCATGAGCAGGGGAGGGACAGAAAGAGAGGGAGACACAGAATCCGAAGCAGGCTCCAGGCTCCGAGCTGTCAGCACAGAGCCCGACACGGGGCTCGAACTCACGAACCGCGAGATCATGACCTGAGCCGAAGTCGGACGCTCAACCGACTGAGCCGCTCAGGCGCCCTGAGAACCAGATTTTTAAAAAGAGAGGACTGTTAACCCAAAGCCTGTTTGCCTCTATCGGTGACCGGGCCTCCCCCCCCCCCCCCCCCCGCCCCGTGTTCATGGCCCGCTCTAGAAGGGCCCTCTTCCCGGCTGAGGCCGGTATCTGCCCCTCGGCTGTCCCCCTTCTCCGTCTCCGTCCCTTGCCGTGTCGTGGTCACATCTGGATGTGTGCTCATCGTGGGTAAGGCCTGTTGGAACGCCCACTGCTAGGCTTGATGCATTTTCTGAAGATAAGAGTTCATTTCTATTTAAAATCAATTCGCTTTCATTTTTTTTTTTTTTTTATTGTTTTGTTTTGTTTTGATGATTTGTTTGTTTGCTTGGTTGATTTTAGCTTTACTGAGGCCCACAGGGTTCTCATGCACAGAAGTTGCCTGCACAGCATACTTGTTAGAACTCATCGCTGGGGGGGTCTCAGCACGTGCTGTATGATTCCCCGGGGAGAGGACTTTGGGAAATTTGCCTGGTTCCTCTGGACTTTGGCCCAGGTGCCTTTTGCCCTTGCTGATTTTGTTTTGTGCCTTTTCACTGTCATAAATCTTAGTCACGGGTATGATCAGGGCAGAGTTCCGTGAGGTTGTCCGTGAATCACCGAAACTGGTGGTGGTCCCGGGGAACTTCTCTTAATTTTCCTTTTTAATGGTTTTCTTTGTGGATCCTTGGAACTATATTTTGTTTTATCTACCTGTGGATTTTAAGGATAATTATTGTCAGCTTTTGATTGGGGTTACATTGAGTCTGTAGATCCACATGGGGATAATTGACATTGTAACAATAACTGAGTCTTCTAACCTGTGAACGTAGTGTATATCTCCCATTTATTTACATTTTCTTTTGCGTCTCAGCAGTGTTTTGTAGGTTTCAATGTATGGGTCTTACACATCGTTTTTCAGCATTTCCTGTTTTTTGATGCTAGTGTAAATGGCATTTTTCATGTCAGTTTCTGAGTGTTCATTGCGAACGAACGTAGAGAAATCCAATTGATATTTTTGTATTGATCTTGCAGTCTTGCTAAAGTCAGTTATTGATTCTAGTGCTCACTGGCTTTTCTTCATTCAAGATCATGTCATCTGCAACAATTTTACTTTTTCTGTTCCCATCTGGATACCCTTATTGTACGGCTAGAACATCCAGTACAGAATAGAAGTTGTGAGAGCAGACATACTTGTGGTGTTCCTGATCTTGGGAGAAAACTTTTGTTTTGTTTTGTTTTTTAATCATTAAGTATGATGTTTTCTGTAGTTCTGTTTTGCTTTGTTTTGGTAGATGTCTTTTATCAAGTTGAGAAAGTTCTTTTCTATTCCTAGCTTGCTGAGAGTGTTTATAAGGAATGGAGGTTGAATTTTGGCAGGTGTTTTTTCTGCATCTATTGGGAGGATCACAGAATTCTGTTTTTAGTTTGTTAATATGGTGAATTACACTGATTAATTTCCCATGTTAAACCAGCTTGCATTCCTGGGATAGACCCAGTTGTAGTTTTTTTCTGATTTTTTTGTAAAAGTATTGCTGACCTCTTAGCATAAGTGGGGGAGTATTCCTGCCTATTCACTTTTCTGGAAGAATTTGTGTAGGATTGATATTAACCTTCTTTAAATGTTTGGTAGAATTTACCACGGAAGCCTAAGGTTTTCTTTGTGGGAAGATTTCTAACTTTAATTCAATTTCTTTAATAAATGTAGGGCTACATCTATATCTTCTTATCTATTTCTTTTGAGTGACTTTGGTAGCTTGTGTCTTTCAAGGAATTGGTCCATTTCATCTAAGTCATTGAATGGATTGGCAGAGTTATTCATCATATTCCGTTATTGTCCTTTTAATATCTATAGATAAACACCTGACTTTTCATTTCAGCTGTGTCATGATCTTGTGGTTCATGGGTTTGAGTCCCACATTGGGCTCTGTGCTGGTAGTACAGAGCCTACTTGGGGTTCTCTCTCTCCCTCTGTCTGCCCCTCCCTGGCCTCTCAAAATAGATAAATAAACTTAGAGTTTGTAGTGATGTCATCCCCCTCATTCTTGAGATTGATAATTTGTGTCCTTTATCTTTCTTGACCAGCATGGCTAGAGATTTTTCAGTTTTATTGATCTTCTTAATAACCAGCTTTCGGTTTTGTTAATTTTCTGTTTTCTATTTCATTTATTTTTTCTGTTTTCTATTTCATTTATTTCCTTCTTTTATTTTTAATATTTTTTTATGCATGCTTTTGGTTTAATTTGTTCTTATATGTATGTATATATGTATATATATATATATATATATGTATATATATATATATATTTTTTTTAATTTTTGAGAGAAAGAGACAGAGCACAAAGGGGGAGGGGCAGAGAGAGAGGGAGACACAGAATCCAAAGCGGGCCCCAGGCTCTGAGCTATCAGTACAGAGCCCGACGTGGGACTTGAACTCACAAGCTGCGAGATCATGACCTGAGCCAAAGTCACATGCTTAACCAACTGAGTCACCCAGACGCCCCCAGTTTCTCTGCTCCTTGCTTCTAGCATTCAGCTTTCCACTAAGTTTGTTATCACTCGCCATGCTGATTTTCAGCTTCCAAAATGTTATTTTCTTTCCTGTTGTCTGTGCTCTGTGGGTTCTTGCCTTTACAAAAATTTATCTTTTTTTTTTTTTTTAAAACGTTTTATTTATTTTTGAGACAGAGAGAGACAGAGCATGAACGGGGGAGGGGCAGAGAGAGAGGGAGACTCAGAATCGGAAGCAGGCTCCAGGCTCTGAGCCATCAGCCCAGAGCCCGACACGGGGCTCGAACTCACAGACCGCGAGATCGTGACCTGAGCTGAAGTCGGACGCTTAACCGACGACTGAGCCACCCAGGCGCCCCAAAAATGTATCTTTTTATTGAGATTTTAGTTAGGTCTCTAGAAGGGAGCTGAAGTAAACACTTGGGTTTAGTGTGCTATCTTTTGGGGTACTTTTTAAGAGCATTTTTGTTATCAAGACAATATAATGATATTAAAAGACATTTTGGGAAAAGTGGGAATCCCAACATCCTAACACAATCATTTACAGTGTTCTGGAGTTCCTTGGTTTTGCACCTATGCACGTGTACTTTTGTGTAATATTTGAATTAGTTACAGTCACTGTAAATATAGTATGCAATGAAGTGTTTGGTTTCACATGGTGATAGATGTAGTATTTTTACAGGACTTTAAATATAGAAACATTTCTTAATATTTTATTTATCTTGAGAGAGAGAGAGAGAGAGCACACCCATGCACGAGCAGGGGAGGGGCAGAGAGAGAGGGAGAGAGAAAATCCCAAGCAGGCTCCACTCTGTCATCACAGAGTCTGACACGGGGCTCAATCTCATGAAATGAGACCATGACCTGAGCCGAAATCAAGGGTCAGCCTCTTAACCAACTGAGCCACCCAGGTGCCCCTTAATATAGAAACAATTTAATGCCAGTACTCTTAGATTTCCAAGTTAAAATGTAAGGTTTTTGAGAGTTGCCAGGATGAAAGGAAGATACACTCTTGGTACCTACGTAAGTTCTTACGCATCATGATGTAAGAGCCAACACTGACCGAGCAGGTGACGGTGGGTCAGAGGCTATGCCTTGACTTGTGTTTCCTCTTTCAACGCTTGCAACAACCCTATGGCTACTACCTGCACTAGCCCTGTGTGCAGCTGCCGAAATAAGTAGTGCCTGACTCTCTTGTTCATCATCCAATAGGTAGTAACCACAGTCCATGCCGTTAACCACGTCCTAGTCTCTTTGTGATGTTTCCGAAGCTTGGAACTAACAGGGCCAGAGATCCTTGGGGGGCTTTTTCCTAAAACTGTTTTTCAGAAAGTATTGCTTGCAGTACACAGCATACTTTGGATCAGGAGAAGACTAATCCTGACCGGTTTTCAGCGAAGACATCACTGCCGTCACGAGGAGAATAAGAGACTAGACTGAAGTAGGCTTGAGAGGGCAGGTCATGGGCACCGGGGCGCATTTACAGCATCACTGCATCGTTCATTCCCTCGACACATCCCTTGGGCTCCCAGTCACTTGGGGTCCACTGGCCCTCAGATCCGGAGAGCAGACAACTGCCGTGGAGCGCAGCCCTGAGGCTTTGACCTTGCTCACTCCTCACGTGGCCCTTTGTTCCCGGCAGAGACTAATGAGCGTCAACTACCTGGGCAGCGTGTACCCCAGCCGAGCAGTGATCACCACCATGAAGGAGCGTCGTGTCGGCCGGATAGTCTTTGTCTCGTCCCAGGCAGGACAGCTGGGATTATTCGGTTTTACGGCCTACTCTTCATCCAAGTTTGCCATCAGGGGACTGGCTGAAGCTTTGCAGATGGAGGTAAACGCTGTATTCAGTTTCACAGTTTTTATCTTCCAGCTCGGCAGTGGATGTTCCCCTTTGGTTTGCAGCTACTTGCCACGTGTTGTCGTATCACGTTAGACATTTGTAGACGTGACGTTAGCGAAAGGGCATCGGCTCAGCCCTTGAATTCTGCAGGTAACATTTTTCATCGCATAAAGACTCTACTGGGGATAGAAGCAAAAGGGCTGGGAGGTGTTTCGCTGGCTTAATTTAATACACAAAGTACTACTTTATATTTACTCTGTATTTTTCAGTCTAATACCATGTGAGCCTGCGATTCTCTAGAGGTGTTTCTTTAACGAAAAGATCTCTGGTTTAAGACTGAGTGATGAAATTAGCACGTGTTTGAGGGAAAAGCTTGAATCAGCTCCCGTCTAGCTCTCAGCTGTGAGACAAATCATTTAACTGGGTCTGTTTCCTTTTCTGTAAAACAAGAGGGTTGGATTAAAAATATCATTTGGCTCTCCTGAGACTTATACTTTAGTATCTTAAAGAAATCTTGATGACAGCGAATGCTTTTTATTTTCACAGTTAAGAGAACGTGTTGTGAAAGAGGGTGTGGTTAGCATTAGCATCGAAATAAATGCTTGTCATGATGTGACAACCTTCACACAACCTCAGCTGTGGGAAGCTGACTGCCGCATTGTTGTCCAATGGGGACGCTTAGAAAGTACCACACATATCTATCCCAAATCACACACTGAAAAGGCAAGGTAAAATTCTTTCTATTGTAACTTGCACTGAAATGTAACACTACATCGTGATGTTAAAAGCCCGGAAGAAAATTCATTTTGACCAACCTTCTCATGGTAGGAGTGTGTGTGACCTGGGGATCCTGTTTAATAATTTAGGTTAGGGGTTGGCAACTTTTTTCTGTAAAGGGCCAGATTGTAGGCATTTTAGCCTTCAAGGGCTGGATGGTGTCTGTCGCGACTACTCAAGTCTACTGTGAGAGCAGGAAAACAACCATGTGCAATAGGTAAATGAACAGAGATAGCTGTGTTCTGGTAAAACTTTATTTGCAAAAAGAGGTAGAGGGCCAGATTTGTCCATAGGGCCATAGTTGGCTGATCGCCGATTTATAAAATCCCCAGAAGAGCCCTTGATGGTGTGTGACAGAGCACCACATTGCCCAGCATCACAGTGCAGATGAGTTGTCCAATCAATGACAGAATCCTCATGCGCCACTTAGAGACTGGTAGACTGTGCCATTCTCATCGAAAAGGAACCAGCCCCAAATTTCATTTTCGTCAACTTTCTTAATACTCATAATCAATAAGGGGCACCTGAGTGGCTCAGTCGGTTAAGCCTCCGACTTTGGTTCAGGTCATGATCTCACAGTTTATGTGAGTTCGAGCCCCACATCGGGCTCTGTGCCGACAGCTCAGGGCCTGGAGCCTGCTTCAGATTCTCCGTCTCCCTCTCTCTCTGCCCCTCCCCTGCTCATGCTCTGTCTCTCTCTCTCTCTCTCTCTCTTTCTCTCTCAAAAATAAATAAAGATTTAAAAAAATACTCATAATCAATAATAGCTCTTTATAATATGTTTAGCCAATAGGACACGTAAGGCTGTGAAATTTCAAACAAGAATGCCAGCATTTCTTTTGAAATTTTTACTTGGAAAGTCCCTTTGCAAATAACCATTTATTTATGTTTTTATTAAAATGTTTATTTATTTTGAAAGAGAGCAAGAGTGAGCACGCACATCCGTGCACATGAGCAGGGGAGGGGCAGAGAGAAGGAGAATCCCAAGCAGGCTCTGCATTGTTGGCACAGAGCCCAGTACGGGACTCGGTCTCACCAACCATGAGATCATGACCTAAGCTGAAATCGAGAGTCAGGTGCTTTGCCAACTGAGCCACCCAGGCACGCTTATAAAAGTTTTGGGAAATCTGTGAGGCAGATGTCGTTTTTCCACCTTATAGAAAGGAACGCTGAGTTTTGGTAGTTCATCGAGTTGCTTAAAGCCGCTTTGTTACTTTGTAACAAACGCAGTAACAACGTCTTGGCTTTCTGGTTCCCTGGGCAGATGGTGTGTCTATAATTCAGGTCAGAAGTTACCTGATTGATCCGGCCTTAGACATCTGGTAAGTGAAGGGCTGTTTTGGAAATGAAAAATCTGCTTATTAGGGCTTTTTGTCCCTAAGCCTTGTACATGGTAGAACAGACATGTTACTGAAGAGGAGGAAAAGGAAAGTGAGTTGCTAATACAGACAGAGTCCCCAAAGCCTCTTTGTGACAAATGTGATTCACACGCTGCAGGAAGCTTGCCTGGACTTGAAAGTCAGCTTGACTCCTGTCCATATTCAGACTCCATGAAAAATGTCCCCACAGAAACACGGAATAAGATAAACACGTGAAAAGTAGGCTTAGAGGAGAATAAATTCAATAATCAAAATCCAGTTTGTTCATAGTAGACCTACGTCAGAACAGTTGTTTCCCTGCAAACTTACAGTGTTGTGTTTTGGAACCTGGATACTTCAGTCTGTTTTGCCATCGTGGTTGTGTTTTCTGTGAATGAAACAGACCTCATAGAATTGCTCAGACTTGAAGTACTTTGTGATGATCTTATTCGGATTAATTTAAAAAAAATTTTTTTTTTAACGTTTATTTATTTTTGAGACAGAGAGTCAGAGCACGAACAGGGGAGGGTCAGAGAGAGAGGGAGACACAGAATCTGACACAGGCTCCAGGCTCTGAGCTGCCAGCACAGAGCCCGATGCGGGGCTTGAACTCATGAGCTGTGAGATCATGACCTGAGCCGAAGTCGGACGCTCAACCGACTGAGCCACCCAGGTGCCCCGGTTTAACTAACTCTTAAGTCTTCCTGTCCACCCCACCCTTTGCCCGCCAAACTGAAGTAGGACCCTAGCCATGCTTTGTGCATAATAAAACATTTGTTGCACCTTTTGGTGTTCCTTTTTTTTTTTTTTTAAACTCTGTTTTTTTAGGTACGAGTATATGATTTAAAGATTCTAAAAGTTAATCTTTTTGGAAAGCCAACTTCTGCTGGGTTACGGCCAAAGATGTGGGTAGCAGAGACCAAGTCAAAGAAAAATAGCCTTTGTGCTTCCCTCCTTCCCATCATGCTCCCCTCCCCGTAAGGCCATCTTGTCCCACAGCCTTGAAAAGTAAGCTTAGCTGAAATTCTGGAGCTTCTCAGACACAGCTCTGCTCCTCCCTCCAGGACCCCCGCCCCCCTCGCCCCGTCTTCGTTTCGATGAAATTAGGAACCACACATTGTAGGCGGGATGATTTTGGTAGTCAGTTCTTGAGCAGACGGTTGTCTTTCTGATTGAAATGGAGACCAGGGGAAGGAAGAACATGACGAAAAGCATGGAGGTGGGCAGAGCAGGAGAAAAGAGGATGGTCAGTCAGCAGGGACAAGGAGAAACACACGGCCACAAGGTGAGCAGAGGAGTCAGCTAGTGAAGTCTGGGCTTGTAAATTCCTAGAGACAGGGGTGATCTCTAGGAGTCGGCATCGTCTGAGCAAGAGCAAGTGAAGCCACATCAACCCCCTTTCGTTTTCTGCCGGGGCTGTGGGACTAGTTGATTAAAGGAAAGTGTAGATGGAGTATAGCGTATGTAGATGTTACCGGTTATTTGACCAAGAGTTTCAAGAGACGGGCCGCGCCACGAGGGCAGGGGCTCTCTCGCGTTGTTGACGTCCACGTCTTCATTCACAGAACAATACGGGACTCATTCAGTAAGTATCCCTTGGATGAGTAAATACAACAACGAAGGGATTAGCCGCCGGAGGAACCCAACCACAGACTGAGAGGGTCATGTGACTTCAAGACTACCAGCACCCCAAACTACTTCTTCCGGGACCGGCTTCTTCCAACCCCGACGATCTGTGTCTACGCCAGGAGAAAGCTGTTCTGAAAAGCTGTTTCAGGCGTTTGGTAGCTCAGCCATAACCTTGAACTTGAGAAACACTGCTCTGACACACTGTCTTACATTCGCTTGTGCGCCAAGGTCCTTACGCATTTCAGGGGGAAGGGGCACAGGAGCGTTAGAGAAACGTCTGAGTCGAGTCTGCTTCAGGCCTTCTGTGGGCCAGTTACCACTCACCGGCTTTTTTGGTGGTGTTTTTGTCTGGTCTGTGCACAACAGAGGGCAAGGCCGTGGGAGACGGTTTTTGAAGTCACTATCTCAAAAACAAGTGGAAGAGAAATTGCTTGCTCATCAACCTCACTGGCTGGCCCGAATCCAGAGCTATTTCTGAGCACGGCTGGGCCTTGAAGCTGCATGCCCCGTGGAGGCCGAGTGAACGGGCTCTCTCACGCCCTGAGTGCAGTGGCTCTGAACCAACAAAGACATCACCCTTTGCTATTGTGCTGTTCAGCATGGCTGGCCAGGATCTAATGCTTCTCCCGACCCCGACAGCTCCTCCCACAGGCTTCAGAACTGTGCCCGGCAGAGGGACCCAGGGAGAATAAGGGCTGTGTGAACAGACGGGACCCTGGGGTGCTCTCTGAGGGCACCTGGGGTGCCTGAGGGTCCTCTGGGTTGCCTGAGGACTCGCTATTAGCACTCTTCAACCTCCTTGAGATGCACAGTGGCCTACCTACCCCCAGCTGTGTGTCCGCTTTTAACTCCCCGAGGTAGCAAGGTAGCGTCCTGGGGCTAAGCAGCGAGCCAGGAGCAAATAAAAATCGGGACAGAAATTTGGATGGTGTGAACTATCACCCTTAGAGCTACTCAGAATCAGGGCCAGATGAGAGTGTGGAGCAGGGCCACTGAAGTGCAGGATCTTTGGGAAGGGTATGTCCTGGCCGACTCGCTCTCGGGAGAATCTTCTGGAATTGCTGGGGGTGTATTTCTGAGTGGAGGCGTGGAGGCCTTGTAGTGAGGCAAAGAAGCCTGGGAACCTGTTTGAAGCTGGGAAGGGGTTTCTGCATATAAATAAGGGTGAGGTCGTCTTTCCTGGAGTTGCTTGGCTGGTCTGACCTGGCGGCTCCACTGGGGGGGGGGGGGGGGCGAATCCTGTTGGTTTCTTCTGTGGGGGAGGGTACAAGTGACTCCTGACTCCCTATTGGGCAGGGGCTGGTGGAGACCTCCCTTTAGCTGTCCACCTTCCTCCTGGACAGCTCCTAGGGCCTTGCCTGCTCAGTGGGGGTGGGCAGCACTCAGAAGGAGGTGAATCTCCGCCAGCTGTTTTCGGGAGTAGAGGTTGTTGGGGTGAACCCTGTGCCTTTATTTCCAAACGATCTTCATGGAGAGGAGTTTTCCTGACCCAGTCGGTGCTGGTTCTCCACCCAGAGCCACATCCTGCCTTGGGAAAATCAGGGCAGGATTCACGACGTTTGCCTGGTGGCCGGTGCAGGTGGCTAAGGGTCGTTGCAGAATTGGACCTTGTTTACTGAAGGGGCATATGTTGTTTCCGAAATGCAGGTGAAGCCATATAACGTCTACGTCACAGTGGCCTACCCGCCCGACACAGATACCCCTGGGTTTGCGGAAGAAAACAAAACAAAGGTAAGTATTCCTCTGTTTCGAGCCTTTAATGTTGTAAATCTTCCTTTTTCAATTTTCTGACTTTCCACCCCTCAGCCTGGAGTCATTTTCATCATACAGAAAACTGCGTTCTTTACAATTGATGTGCAAGGTAGAGGCCTCTGAACTTTCCAGAACTCTCATGTGGAGTCTTAGAGAACACAGCCCATATTTTCCAAGGCCATGAGTTTTGCTAATAATCTTCAAAGGCTTACTTAATTAATAAGGTATTATCTTCACGAATACAGCCTGCATTTTTAGCAAATGAGAGGATACTCTTTAGAAATAATATCCTCTCCTCTGGACTTAAACACCTGGTTGCTGGGGCACCTCAGACTTAGCGTTTCAAAAACAGAATGTTTGATTCCCTCTCATTGCCCCTCATTGCTTTTCATCTCCTTGGTAACCGAGAAGCCAGCCTTGGTTCTTCCTCCCACACCACACGTCTTGACCCGAGCACTTCCTCCTGGCTCTACTCTCAGAACTTGTCCTGAATTGGCCCGTTTTTTTTCAGACCGCAGCTGTCAGTACCATCCTCGTAATGGTAGCTGCTGGTATTTTTGCCGGAACTGCTCTTCATAATCTTCAAACTGGTGTGCTGCTTCTGCCCCTCTTCCTGACCCCCTGTCTGTTCCTCATATAGTGACCAGTGATCCTTTTATACTGTAAGTCAGGTCTTGTCACTCCCCTGTTCAAACACCTCTTCTGCAAGGAAGAAAAAAAAAAGCCAAAAACAAAACCAGAAAAACCCTTCTTAAACAGCACGGTTTAATAGAATGCTCTAGAATGGAAATGTTCTGTGTCTGCCTTCTCCAATCTGGTAGTCACATTGTGGCTGTTGAACACTTGAATGCAGCTAGTGGGACCCCCCCCCCCCCCGCCATCATAAAACTGAATTTTTAATTTTCACTCCTTTAAAGTTAGTATTAAAACGCACATGTTGGTCTTGTCATGTGTTAGTATGGCCCCAGTGGCTCCCATTATGCCTAGAGTAGAATCTAAAGGTCTTTTCTTTTAAAAAAATTTTTTTTAACATTTATTTATTTTTGAGAGACAGAGAGAGAACACGAGTGGGGGAAGGGCAGAGAGAGAGAGGGAGATACAGAATCCGAAGCAGGCTCCAGGCTCTGAGCTGTCAGCACAGAGCCCTATGTGAGATCGTGACCTGAGCCAAAGTCAGCAGCTTCACTGACTGAGCCACCCGGGTGCCCCGAATCCAAAGGTGTTGCAGCTCATTGGGTTTTGCACTATGTGGACCTTGGCCACCTGTCCACAGTGGTGTCTTCTGTTGCCCTCAGCCCTACCAGAGCCCCCCATCTGTTCTTTGAGCTTGCCCAGGCTGTCCTCACCTGTGGGCTTTGTTTACGCTTGCTCCCCCCTCTCTCTGGATGTTCAAATGGCTTCATCCCTTGTTTCTTTCTATCTCTGTACAGACATCACCCTGAGAGGACTTCCCTGACCCTCTGTCTCTCAAATGTCAGTCCCTTGGAACACTCACCATCCTTTCCTCTGGCTTTGCTTTTCTCTATGATGCTTATCCGCACTGGACAGGTACATCACACACAATGACAGACTGAGCTGAATGCAAGCTTTGCACGTTGTTCAAAGGAACTTCTTTCTTCCTTGCCTTGATGCGTTGTAGGCATCCTCCGAGCACATGAATCAAGTGGAGAAGAAAGGAATCGGCCAGAACTTAACTACCTTGAATGGGCGTTGATTGGTTTTCTTTTCCTTCGTAGTAATGCTTTAGTAAGTGCGAGTTTCTGCAGCATAAAAATTGGCACTTATGCTCCATAGACTGTGTATTTGCAAAAAGATGTGTATGATTTAGAACGTTTTTTTCCCTATTCACTTCTTTTTGAGTCTGCCTCTTAAAATTACAACTATTTCAAAGAAGTAAATGTAAGCCAAACGCCCTGTCTTAGAATGAGCAGGGGCCCGCTAAGCGGATTTGTAACATTTGGTAAGCAGTCTTTTCTGTTTGAAGCCAAAGCTGACAAAAAGTGGTGATTTCCCTGGGAAGATCTGATTTTGATCTTAAGTTGGTTTTTTTCCCTCTGGTGTAGTGTTGAGCCAACTTTGGATAAATGAAATTCTATGTCGATGTGTGAGCCCTGCAGGGGGCGCCATAGTGCTTTTCAGTCTACTGTGTGTGTGGCCTGGTGGTCTGGAAGAAGGAGCAAGGCACTTTCAGAAGAACCCTTCTCTTAATTCAGGTTCATCAAGAAGTACTTGACTTTTATGAAGTGCTATGCTTTTCCAATTTAAGAAAATACATTCTGTTCTTTATTTTAATTTTCTCAATCCTACGTGGTAAAAAAATATGTATAGTTTCACGCAGTTTAAGGCGTTAAGATTTAAAACTTCAAACTGAAACTCCCTTTTAAAGAATTTCTGAGCACGTGTTTATGTCACATTAAGGAAGATAAAAAAAAGTGTGGGGGGGAGCCCTTTCCCACAAAGAACTTAGGAGGTAAAATACAAACATACAAGTAGCTATAATATATATTAAGGCAGCAACATGCAAAGATGAAAAGAGAAAGGACTTCCAGTTAAGAATTCAGGAAAGGAGGGGCGCCTGGGTAGCTCAGTCGGTTAAGCATCCGACTTCGGCTCGGGTCGCGATCTTGTGGTCCGTGAGTTCAAGCCCCACGTCGGGCTCTGTGCTGACCGCTCAGAGCCTGGAGCCTGTTTCAGATTCTGTGTCTCCCTCTCTCTCTGACCCTCCCCCGTTCATGCTCTGTCTCTCTCTCTCTCAAAAATAAATAAACGTTAAAAAAATTTTTTTTTAAAAATTCAGGAAAGGAGACAACTGAGGTGGACCTTTAACCACCTTTGATTTGGGGTGCTGATGCCCCAGCCTGGTAATGAGAGCACAGCCTGTCCAGGGGCCCCTCGGTGTTTTCTGTCCCAGTTTCCTCCTTCCCGCCTCCTCCTCAGGTCCTTTAAGAAGCAGCGGCATTGTTGAACAGGGACTGGGCTGGGGCTGTCTCGACCCAGGGCCTCAGCTCTGTCCGCGTGTCAGTCTTTTGCTAGCCTGGGAGTATGGTCAGAACGGAGACGCTGGTCATCTTGCTCAGGACACACGGTCGAGGCTCTGCATAAACACTGCCGGTCAGGTGTCTGGCCAGCAGTGAGGCGTCTACCAGGATGGTCCCAGTGGCGTTTTCTTATTCCAGCTCTGGTGGTCCCCACTGGAGCCGAGACCACATGTGTCCAACGGAGAGTGGCAAGGGCCTCCTGATCTTGCTTCAGCTACTGCACTAAATTTTATACAGTAACCAGGTAGAAACCGAGTTAGAATCCAGATGGACCGGATTCTAAAAGTAGGAATCTGCTCAAAGGTGGAAAACTGGAATTATTTACAAAGAAGGGGAAGGAGGGTTGTAAGAATTATTTGTTCTTGGGGCACCTGGGTGGCTCAGTCGGTCGAGCGTCCGACTTCGGCTCAGGTCACGATCTCGCGGTCCGTGAGTTCGAGCCCCGCGTCAGGCTCTGTGCTGACAGCTCGGAGCCCGGAGCCTGCTTCCGGTTCTGTGTCTCCTTCTCTCTCTGCCCCAGCCCCGCTTGTGCTCTGTCTCTCTCTGTCTCTCAAAAATAAATAAATGTAAAAAATAAAAATAAAAAAAAAAAAGAACTATTTGTTCTTTAACTTAATGGGCAATAATGGTGCTGATGCATCCATTTTTTTTCCCACCTTCAGCCTCTGGAGACTCGTCTGATTTCAGAGACCGTATCTGTTTGCAAACCAGAGCAAGTGGCCAAACAAATTGTTAAGGATGCCATAGTAAGTACAGTCCTTGTTTTCTTCATTAATAGTTGTGATGCTGGATTTCTGAAAAGAGATACGATGTTTGTCCCAGGGCTTATTTTAAAGCGTAAGTCATTGTTGCTTCTGGGTCACATTCATGTCGCATGTTGGACGCCACTCTTCTCCCTTAGATGCTTTATTGATTCCATGTAAAGTAGTAGGCTTCTGGAAACTAAGTACATATCTTAACCTTAGGAACAGATTGATGAGTAAGGATGCCTGGGAACTTTGGTTCTTTAAAAAGAACGTGAGACCTTCGAGCCGTGTGTCAGTAGTGGGGACCACGTTCCATGTCTGGCCCTGCTGCCTTTTGCTGCTTGCCCACAGCACTCGCACTTGTAGGCGATGTTAGGTACTTGATTAACTGCCTGACTCCTTGACGAAGGACTTTTCCTTCCACCTCCCTGCTCCCCAGTGCCATTTTTCCCAAATGCTCACTAACAAGGAAGTGTGTCCAACCCCACCGGGCCACCATCCTGTCCACCCAGATAATGTGCCTCCAGGCTGCTGAGTCTATTTGGAGCCTGCCATCTTCTAAAACAACGTATGTGCTACAGACTTTTTTCTTTTTCAGGTGTTGGTTGGTTTGTTTTGAGAGAGAGAGCGAGAGCAGGGGAGGGGCACAGAGAGAAAGGGAGGGCGAGAATCCCAAGCAGGCTCCTCTCTGTCAGCACAGAGCCCGCTGCGGGGCTGGAACTCCGGAACTGTGAGATCACGACCCGAGCCAAAACCGAGAGTCGGACGCTTAACCACCCGAGCCACCCAGGCGCCCCGACTGCCACACACTTTTGACAACATCCTGTCAGCCCACGTGCAGAAGAACACACACCAACGGGGGATGTCTGTAAACTTCAGGCCTACGCCGCACGTGGGAGATTTGAGGACCCGTGCAATGAGGTGTCAGCGGGCCGCTCAGCCTCCCTGAAGGGCCGCATGCACTGTTGCACGAGCACCGGCTGAGCAGGATACGAGAAGTATCGAACTCCATTAAGATACAGCCAGTTGGGAGACCTGTGCCCTGTGCTCAAAGGCACAGAAGTGGGGCGCCTGGGTGGCTCAGTTGGCCAAGCGTCCGACTTTGGCTCAGGTCGGGGTCTCACAGTCCGTGAGTTGAAGCCCCACGTGGGGCTCACTGCTGTCCGTGCAGAGCTCGCTTCAGACCCTCCGTCCCCTTCTCTCTCTGCCCCTCCCCCACTTGCACTTTCTCTCTCAGAAATAAACATTAAAAAAAAAAAAGGCACAGAAAGATGGCAGGAGTGGATGGAGCGGACTTAGCTTTTCCTGCTCCTCTCAGATCAAAGCGGACACAGCCCGTGCCTTGAACGATCTGAAATAGCTCTTTGTATGTTGGCAGGGCTCCTTGAGTCAGGTGGTCTTGAAACTTCATTTTTTGGCCACTTTCCACGGGAAACTATTGACCATCCCAGTGATTTCTTTACAGGTTTATATTATCAATGCTTGCCGTATTAGAAACTGCAAATGCATAATCTAAAAAGTATTTATTAATCCGCTTAAAATAACCACAATTTAACCCATTACATCTTAATGCAATTTTCCTACAATAATAGTTTTCCAAAACACAGCTTCAGCGAGACAAGTGCCATTGTTTTACGTTTCACCAACGTCTTTAATGTTTCTGTGAAGAGAAGACAGCTGGACTCTTATCACTGCCTCCGCATTCCGCCTGCCCTAAAATGTTGTTTGGAGTGAAGGATATAAAAAAAAATCTGCCCTTATACAGATATGTAGTTAGGAAACGGAGGAATATTAAATAGGCTTTTCAGAGAATTGCAGACATTCTTCTTTGATATTAAACCCAAACCGGATGAATAGTAGTTTCTTAAAGGTTAATTACAGTGTGGAATTGGAAACCACATTAATGAACTTTTTGTTCTCTGTTACATTAAAACCCGTTGGTCTTTGCACTTTGCATGTTTTGTACCCATTCATGATTTTGTAATGTTATGCATCCGTCATGTGGAAAATATGGGTTCATTGAGTTACCAAAAAAAAAAAAAAACAAAAAAAAACCAAATTTCATCCATTCGTATCACTGCTGGTCTTATCATAAAAGTCTTTACATATTGGGCAGCTGACAGTCTCACAATGGCGGACAGGTTTTCACAAATCGTAATTTTTCCTTGAAAGCTCAGATGTTAACATTGACCATAAAAGCTGCTGCCAGCTTTCCTTGAAGTCACAGGCTCCTGTCATTCTTGTTCCACAAAATGTCTTCCAAATACCCAAGTCTGAATAACCACAGATTAATTTTCATGACTTAAACAGTCAGAGGAGGGCCTTTCTGCTGGGCAGCCGTCCCCCTTGGGTACGGAACACAGCAGAAGGCGCTGGGTGTGCCCTCTCTTTTTGTGACGTAGGCTCTTAAGACTTGCCCTTAAGGGTTGAGATTTAATAAAATGAGTAATTTTAGGGGTGCCTGGGTGGCTCAGTCGGTTTAGCGTCCGACTTCGGCTCAGGTCATGATCTCGCGGTCCGTGGGTTCGAGCCCCGCGTCGGGCTCTGTGCTGACAGCTCAGAGCCTGGATCCTGTTTTGGATTCTGTGTCTCCCTCTCTCTCTGACCCTCCCCCATTCATGCTCTGTCTCTCTCTGTCTCAAAAATAAATAAATGTTAAAAAAAAAAATTTAAAAAAAATGAGTAATTTTATTGCTTTATCAAAGGCATTTTATTTTATTTTTAAATTTTTCTAAGTTTATATATTTTGAGAGAGAGCAAGCGAGCAGGGGAGGGGCAGAGAGAGAGAGGCAGAGAGAGAAGCCCAAGCAGGCTCCACACTGTCAGTGCAGAGCCTTGTGTGGGGCTCATACTCACAAACCGTGAGATCATGACCTGAGCCAAAGTCAAGAGTTGGACACTCAACCCACTGAGCTACCCAGGCACCCCTATCAAGGGCATTTTAAAGCACAACTGACATTTAAAAATTATTTTAAGATTTTTTTTTAATGTTTGTTTATTTTGGAGAGAGAGAGAGAGAGAGAGAGAGAGAGAGAGTGGGGGAGGGGCAGAAGAAAGGGGGACAGAGGATCCGAGGCAGGCTCTTCGCTGACAGCAAGGAGTTTGAACGGAGGCTTGAACTCACGAGCCATGAGATCATGACCCGGGCCGAAGTCAGACGCTCAACCCACTGAGCCACCCAGGCGCCTCTTTAAAGACTTTTTAAATTTCTGTACATTATTACTGCAAGTGCATGTGGCAGTGGGGAGGTGCTGCTACTGTGGTTTGTGCTAACGAGCTAGCAGTTTCGCCCGTCGGTGCAGATGTCACTCAGCGACAAGGCGATTAAGGTCTTCGTATTGTTATGACCATCTTTTTGTCCTCCTGGATCCCCTGAAAGGGTCTCAGGAGCCCCAGCGTCCACGGATGTACATTTTGGGAACCACCTGTGTCACTATTCCAGCCCATCTGCCAAGGTCACATTCATCTGTGAGCTCCGACGTAGGCTCTGTCACCCTGGTATGCCACCTAGAGTGGCCCGCTTCGTTGTTTCTGCCGTGCTGTTTCCTTTCCTGGTTACTACCGTTGCCTCTTTTCCTTTTCTTTTAGCAAGGAAATTTTAACAGTTCCATTGGCTCAGATGGGTACATGCTCTCATCCCTGACCTGTGGAATGGCTCCTGTGACTTCTATTACTGAAGGGCTCCAGCAGGTGAGCTATGCCTACGTCAACGGACAGACGGACAGACAGACAGTGCCTTTCATTGAACCCCAATGAGAAAAGGCTAAAGGAAGACTCAGTGACTTCATCTGAGGATGGGGCCGTATCCGTTGTCTCCCTCCCTGTGTCAGGGACACGAAACTCGGACATAGGTTAAAGACACCACCGGAGGGCTTCCGACAGGGGAGAGGTCTTCTGTGTTCTGGGCGCTGTGGACACAGAGAGGGAAGGCCGCTTCCGCCCTCGGGGTGTTCGTCCGGGTTCTCGTCTGAGAACCACCGATCCGAGTGTTTGCGGTAGAGTGATGGAAGGTACTGGGTATCGGAACAGAACACCTTTCCTAGGCGAGTCAGGTCACGGGCAACTAAGCCTAGGGAGGTAACGAGTCAAGGATTCAACGCAGAGCCTACTCTTCCACAAATTCTGGTCCATCCAGGCCACACGGAAGCTAACCGCTTGTGGATGTGCCGCGTGCAGAATCAGAAGGGAGCAATGTCTCCAGCCCCAGGGGCTTACGGGCTAGGGGGAGACACAGACAAAAAAGTGCTACCCGTGCCATGTCATATAACAAGTGTCCTAACGGAGGGCTGGCTCTGCACAGACCCGATGGCGGATGGTGGAGTGTAGACGGAGAGAAGGCTGCCCGCGAAGGGGCCTGTCTACGCTGATGGGTAGTTTATAACCAGGTACGAAGTTACGTGCCGCCGACCGTGTCTAGACTGAAAACCCAAATGGCTCGGGTGTGGGTTTCCCTCACTCTTCTCTTCCACGACTCTGTGACTTTCTCTTAGAGACGGAGGCTGTACTACGTGACGCCCCTCTCGGCCCGCGCCTGGCACATGCTAGGAGCTTCGGAGGCTGGCTGGAGCCGCCGCCCGCGTTGCTCACGTGCTGTGTGGTCACCTCGTCCCTTCTGCTTCCGTGACGCCAAACCTAAAACTTGAGCACGGAGCTGCTTCCTCCACTCCGGTGCCGAATACGCTTCTTTGAGGCGTTTCCCTGGGCTGTGACCGCACTGCCCACAGTAGAGCCCTGTTTCCCAGCATCCCGGCCCCGATTCCGTGTTGGCGCTGTGATCAGTATCGGTGTTCGTGTTCACTCAGGAGCCCGACGAGGCAGTGGGTGGCGTCCCTGGCCCCCCTCGTTCTGCCCCGTGCGTGAGGGGTCAGGTCCATCCCTCCCTCCCTCCAGTCCCTGGTCCGCTCCTTAACCCAGCGGCCGCTGCTCTCGCAGTTCGGGCCTGGGACGCCGCGGTCGGCTCCCTGCCTGGGTCTCACGCTCTGCGAGCCAGAGGTCGCCACTGGGGGCCCGAGGGCCTATAAAATGTTTGGTTCATCTGTTTGGTGCTTGTTGAGATAAAAATTTTTTAATTAGATTTTCCACACAAAGTGCAGATTTCGGACTTCTCTTGGGAAATCAGAAGGCCTCACGGCACCTGGCAGTAACCAGCTGGGGCAGGTGGCGGCCCCTCCGGTGACACGGGGCGCGGTCCCCCCATCCCGGGGGTCTCACAGCACCCGTCCCAGGCCCGGTGCACCAGAGCGCCATCACTGTTCCACGCTGGTTTTTCTGAACTGCAGACCCACCTGGCATGGCAACCCTCAGTGGCTCCCCAGTACCACTGAGGTAAACAGCTTCTGTGACGGCACGTGGGGTAACCCTCTGACCTTTGACCCCGCTCACCCTCTGCCTTTCTTCCCCCTCTTTCCAAGACTTTGTCTCTGCCCCTCTATCCCCACGCTTCCTTTTCTGACCAACTGTTACAACCAACCCACCAACTGCAAGTCTCCCCTTTTATGTTGCTTTTTTGCAGAAAACTCCCAAGACAGTAAAATTCCTTGGACTTAAGTATTTTGGTGTTTTGGCAGGCGGTGTTACAGTTGCTTTTTCTTGATGTGTTTTTCTTTCCGTTAGGTGTTTTTTTCTTTTCAAGTAATAAACTGTATTTTTTAGGACAGTTTTATGTTGATAGAAGATTTGAGTTGAGGGGTCCCTGGGTGGCTCAGTTGGTTGGGCTGAGTTGCCTGGGTGGACCTCCCCTCAGGTCACGACCCCAGGGTTCCCCGAGCCCCACATCCGGCTCCCTGAGGTCAGGGCAGAGCCCACTTCGGATCCTCTGCCCCCCTCTCTGTCTGCCCCTCCCCCGCTCATGCTCACTCGCCCCAAAATAAATAAAACGTTTCAAAAAAATTTGAGTTGAAATTAGGGAGCTCTCTTCCTGTCCCCACCCGGCTCCCCCATTCTTAGCATCTTGCATCAATTAGCACGGTCTGTTGTCGCCGTTGATGAGCCAGTCTGCAGACGTCATTGGTTTGCATTAGGGTTCAGTCTTGGGGTCACACCTCTTTTGACAGGTGTATAGCTGCCACGTGACCATCGTTGGACTGTCACGTGGGATAGTTCCCCAGCCCGAACATTCTCCTGTGCTTCGCCTGCTCATCCCTCCCTCCCTCCTCCTGAACCCCGGGCAACCACTGACCTCATTGCTGGCCCTCTCGCCTTGCCTTTTTCCAGCCTCCCTTTGGTTCTTAGTTTTTTCAGCGTTGTCCTGACATGCCCTTCCGAGAACCAGTGTTCTCAGGGCTCCCTCGGAGCAACAGCGGCCCCTGTGCCACATGCCCCTCTTTGCCCGCCCCCCGCGCAGCCATGCTGTCCTGTGGGCAGGGCCTCCTGAGATTCGCCTCCACATCTCCATCGAGGGTGCATCCAGAGTCTAGACTGCCGTGGCCCCCTCCGCTGATTTCTACCCAGACAGATGAGGAGTTAGCTCGTCTTCACACCCTCCTCCTGCTTACAGCCACCTCCCTTCTATTCGCACCCCCCCTTTTTACTTCTGTTGCGATTTGGGTTAGATCTGTATTTGAGGTCATCATTATTTTGGCTATTTAAATGCTATTCGCAGCCGAACTCTGTATTACACATTATCAATTTTCCTTTCTTGTGCAACCTTTTGTTTTCCCCGGAACCATTATTGGCCTTTTTCTATGTATGATTAACAATGACCGTCTTCATTTCCTCTCTGGCATATCAGGCACTCTGTCACTTTCCCCTTCTGGAAGGAATCCTTCCTGGAGCCTCTGAGCCACCCGTCAGGACTGACTGCCGCAAGTCCGGGAGTCCCCTCTGCCTCTCATCTGGGCCGGGTCCCCCGCCTCCTGGGTCACATGACATTGTTTTTCTTTGTTGACCGCTTAATGTGCCTTTTTAACTCTTCTAATACTTTTCTGGAAAAGGGCACGTGGGAGGCAAGGTTTTTGAGAACGGGTGTATTTGAAAATGCCTCTCCTTGTGTTTCTAGGAATTTAAAAAATTCCTAGGGAGAGCGCAGTGGCAGAAAGAGTGACAGTTAATGGACATCCGCTGTCTCAACTGGACGCAGTAATTACCTCCTCCAGCTGGTTGTCTTTCCAATTATCTAATAAGCTCGTGGAGGGCAAGCACGGTGTCTTTCTCCCCACAGTGTTAGCGCTGAGCATGCGGTCTGACTTTTGCGATCAGAACGTAAGTCTTGCACCACAAAGCGTTAATGGTAGTTTGGATATTTGGGATGCTGGAGTGGCTCTTCCCTAGCTGGTAGAACCCTAGGACTAGTGGGAATACCTATTTTTGTTGTTTGTATAATTTGAGTTTATTAATCGGACAAATATTTCGCTGTGACACCTCTGAACGACACGTGCCGTCCAGGGGTGCAGAGCGGACAGCTCCTGTCCTCTGTGTTCTCCTGACACTTCCGGGGTTTTCATCGTGCCTATCCTTGGAGCAGATTGGAAGATGTGTCTTAGAAACCGTTTATCAGGGGCACCCGGGTGGCTCAGTTGGTTAAGCGTCGGACTTCGGCTCAGGTCACAATCTCCCGGTTCGTGAGTTCAAGCCCCACATTGGGCCCTGCATGCTTGGGATTCTCTCTCTCCCTCTCTCTCTGCCCTTCTTCCGCTCATGTTCCATCTCTCTCTCTTTCTCTCTCAAAAGAAACAAAACTTAAAAACAAACCCTTGAAGAGAGCTGTTGTTTTGTGCTGTCGGACGAGCTCAGGGGTCTGTCTCTGTCTTGCAGGTGGTTACCATGGGCCTGTTCCGCACCATTGCTCTGTTTTACCTGGGAAGTTTCGACAGCATAGTCCGTCGCTGCATGATGCAGAGAGCGAAATCTGAAGTTGCAGACAAAACTGCCTAATTCTTACCCCGGGAGAAAAGACTGTTTCTAAATAATCTGAACAGCCTGCTGCTTAAAGGGACCCAGATTGTGGCCTACAGCCACTTAAATGTGTTGCTTTTGAATCTGTGAGATAGGACCGGCGCTCTTCAGATACCTGGCTCAGGCGAGGGGATAGATGTTCAGCGCCCGGTGATATTATTAATACTATGCAAATATGGAACGGGAGGCCCCTGATCGTCTGAGGCGGAGACATGAGGATCGTATGGGACCAGAGGGCCCGTGAGCAGGGGAAAGAACGTCATTCCAGAGTGATCATTTACATTTTTCTATTTATTCTCTTTTTCTTCCTCCACTGAGATTAAGCCCAGAAATGTACCTTATGATACATAGGACGACGTCTCGAGGACATTCTTAACCTTCCACGAAAGGCAGTCTGTGGGTTTGGGGAGCCTTTTTTTTTTCCCCCTTCTTTTTAACATGGTGTATTTGATTCAAGAGGAGTTTCACACATTGCTGGAGACTCTGAATGCACGAGAGAGCCCCTGACTCCCTGTGCTTCTGGTGGAAACTCGTGGCTTCTCTCTCTCTTTGATCCCGTAAAACTACAGGGGGATGAGAGAGGGCAGTGCAGTGGAAGGGAAGGAGAGAAGTATCCTCCAGTAGGAAAAATCACGCTTTCCTGCCTTCTTTAGATAGACGCGAATGCTTAGAGCACTTCTCATTTTTCATTCACGGGGAAAGGCAGCCTCCCCCAATTTTTTCTGAAGAGAAATAAAATCTTAGAAGCTTAAAAGTTTACAATTTCTTCAATAGCCATGGTGACGTGGAGCCCGCCCATTCCGTTAGAGGGCTCTTTCCATTCTTCCCATCCCTTCCTTTCCAGTTTTGCTGATACTGCTATACTATTTTTGTAAAAAAACAAAAACAAAACCAAAAAATGGCCAGTGAAAATTTTTTGACTTGACTTTTTAAATTAACTCATGAGTTAATTAAAGCACGAAAAAACTTAGAAAAGCGTGACATTCTTCTCGTAGCATACATGTAGCTTTTAGGAAAGGCTGATGAGCGTCCATGTATGGTTTCCTCATTAAGAAAAAGAAGATAGGACAGGGCCGAGCTCACAGATCCTCATCTTGGCAAGAAAATGATCACCCATCGTTTCTGTGATTCCTGCGGACCCAGAGAACCTTCTCTCCATGCCCCATGGTAAGGAAGCCCAGTTATCACTCCTGTCACATAGCCCTGGAGCCCTCTCGGCCCCGTGACTGCCGTTTTTAGATCCCAAGCTCCGTTGCTCAGTTTAGTGGATTTCTACAATAAAGTGCCTCTGATGAGTTTGGCCGATGTTCCCTGCTTCACGCCATCACTGTACTTGCTACCCTGCTGAAGGCAAGTCACCTTCCTCATAATGCTACCCCCCCCTCCTCCTTGCATACACAAGTATGCATATACTATGCATACAAAAGATTAAAGACTTAAAAATTATAGCCAACCTTTTTTGCTCTTGAGTTTTTGGCTCTCTTGACTTCAAAATGACTTCTTCTTCTTTTTTTTTTTTTTTTTTTTTTTAAGTAAGATGTTTCATGGCTTTATTTCCTGGTGTTCTTTTAATGAGGATCTGGGAATGGCATACTTTAACACTGACAAAGTTAGAAGAAATTATTATCGAATATATACGTTGCTTGGAATGACTTCATTGCAGTTTGTGGGGGTGGGTTGAGCCACAGTACTTTCATGATTCAGTCTCCTACAGCCACTGTTTATTGTTTGCAAACTATGTTAGGTCGTATTTCACAGCCTCTGAGAGAGAGTAATGACTGTGTCTCCTTAATGTACGGAAAACATTTATGTTAATATCGGGATGTTTCTCACTTGTATTTGTTTCTCCCCTAAATGTTCCTTGAATATCAGCACTTTCTACTGCTGGTCTATATGAAAATCTAGTCCAAGATGGTGTCTCATTTAATACAGTTAACTATTTAACCACAGTTATTTCAATATACACTCCTCAAGTTATCCTCATAGACTGTACTGTTATTACCTCCAGGGAATCTGCTACCTGAACAAACTGAAGAGCCCCTGTTCCATGGTGGGAACTATTATCCCCAGCCCACTGGAAGCTCTCTCACGAGAGCAGATTTTGTTTAGACCAAAATGTCAGGGAATGGGCTTTTTTTGTCAGAGATGTCAAAGGGCCAAAGCTCTGTATCCAGAAAGCTTTGAAAACTAAGGTGGTTTTTTTTTTTTTTTTCCTCTTTCTAAATTTAGTGCCATTATTCACTTGTATAGTTTTGATTTATCCATTTCATCTACTACTCATTTTTCCTGAAGAGACACTAGTGGGTTTAATTGTAGGTATTGCCCCGGATTCTGTGGAGATGTTCCATAATATCCAGTGTATGTCCCATATACCTTTTCCAAATCTAACAAATTAAGAAATCTGAAACACATCTGGCCCTAAGGGTTTGGTAAAGGATTATAGAAATTCAGCAGCATCACGCAAAGATCTGACTTCATCCGAAACATGAAAGTATGACAAAGGCAAATTCTATTTTTTATCTTCTTTGGCTCAATTTTTATTCTTTTTTTTTTTTTTTTTACGTAGACTTGTGTTTTTGCTCAGGGGAAGGAAAACAAAAAACCATGAGTCAGATTGTTCAGGAAGCTATTGGCTTTTTTTTTTTTTTTTTTTTTTTTAAAGGGGTCATTGATTCAACAGAAGTGTCTATGCCTTACCTGTGGCAGAAAGAGTTTAATTACAATTCTGATGAAATGTTGGCTTTCTGTTTGTAGCCAACAACAGTTTATTATGTGAGTGTTGGTTCTAAATCTTGTCTCTGCCGGCTTTGGTTTTATTGTTTTGTTATAGCGTATTTGCGAGTATATTTATTTAAAAATGCCTGATGTCATTCATCCATAGAAATACCAAAATATATTCAAGGACCCTTCATTACTAAAAAAGGTTTAAAAAGGTTTTTTTTGTTTTTTTTTTTTTTTACAAAAAAACCAAGTCGAGGTAATTGTTCTTTTCTGTATTTTTTAATATTTAATTTTCAAAGCTGAGAGAGGGAGAATTAAAAATGCTGTCCATAATGGCCTCTTTACGTTAATATGTATATACGTTTAGTTATAAATCTGTTTGTTAAACCGTATATTGTCGATTCTTGGAAGTGAAACATTGAGAGACCGTTTCTAATATTTAGATGACAAAAACATTTAGGAAGTAGTTGCTTCAATTCAAAGAATTGTACGTCTTTGTCTTTCTAGAAGAAGGCAATACCATGATAATTTTTTTTACTGAATTATATCATCAACAGATTTAATTTTATTATGTCATGTTCTAATTTAAACATGTCTTACTCACATGAGGACACTTTTAAATATTCATAGTTTTTGACATACGATGCTTTGTATCTTTCTCATGTCCTTAGTTCTTATTAGTAACTCAGTTTTAAAAAGTACATACTAAACATAACCTTCCATATCCTGGACTAAATCTTGCTTAGTTCGCTGCAGTGATGGCAGATTTGATATTTTGAAGAGGAGTTCATAGCTATTATATTTTACACTTGCTTGATGGGCAACTTTAAAGACATTTTTAAAGTGTAAGAATGCACATGGCTATTTTGATATATATTAGAACTTGTGTTTGCTACTTTGGAAGCTTTTGTGGCAGAATTGTAACCTAATTTTCATATCTTGTATTTCTGAATCACAACAAAAAAATAAAGGGGGAACAAGCTTTACAGATTTGAGAACTTATTTTTCTAGAAATTTGCATTTTTAAGAGACAGTGAATTAAGCAAAACACAGATCTCTTTCGTGATGTTATCCTCACCTTGCATCCTAAACATTGGTAAGGCTTGGTTTCGATCATTTTCTAGGAAGTAATATTTTCAGAGTAAGTACTTGGTATTGTGAGCCCTCATTTCAAATACATTCTGTGTTTGTGTGACTCAGATTGGGGGGGGGGGGCAGATACCTGAGTAAAAGGATAAGAAATGTGGAATTTAGTAAAGTTTCCTAATGTCATTATGTTTCATATAAAAACAAATAGATTTCCCATACTTTCTTTTTAAAAATTTGTAAATGTTCATTTATATTTGAGAGAGAGAGAGAGAGAGAGACTGTGTGTGAGTGGGGAAGGGGCAGAGAGAGGGAGACACAGAATCCGAAGCAGGCTCCAGGCTCTGAGCTGTCAGCACAGAGCCTGATGCAGGGCTCGAACTCACGAACCACGAGATCATGACATGAGCCAAAGTCAGACGCTTAACCGACTGAGCCACCCAGGCGCCCCGATTTCCCATACTTTAACCCTGCATATATTAACAATGAAATATCTCTTAGATGCTGAGGGGCACAGAAGACTGATATATAAAATAACATGCCTTAATATTTCTCAGTCCTCAGGTGGGAAAATTTGGTTTACATTGTGAAGAGATTCTTTGGACATCTTGGTTTGCAAGCTTAAGCTTTCTTTAAATTTTTTTTTTTCAACGTTTTTTATTTATTTTGGGGACAGAGGGAGACAGAGCATGAACGGGGGAGGGGCAGAGAGAGAGGGAGACACAGAATCGGAAACAGGCTCCAGGCTCCGAGCCATCAGCCCAGAGCCCGACGCGGGGCTCGAACTCACGGACCGCGAGATCGTGACCTGGCTGAAGTCGGACGCTTAACCGACTGCGCCACCCAGGCGCCCCAGCTTAAGCTTTCTTTAAATTTGAGCAACATCTGTACATTAATGGCACACGACATCCCTTCTATGATTTTCACACGGAGGTGTTTAAAAAGGAAAAAAAAATATTTCTTTTGTTCCACTCCTGTTGTATACCCCCCGATTTCCCCTCTTTGAACATATTTATTGAGTGCCCGTGATGAGCTCGGCATCTAGGCACCCAGGGATACCATCTGCATAAAGAGTTTGTCCCTCCGTGGTGGTGATTACATTTCTCGTTTCTTGCGTCCCTGTGCCTTCATCCCTCTGAAGGCTCTACAAGTCTTCCTGGAGAAAGAGGAACCACTCCCCCATGCCTTTCTTCAGCTTGGGGCCTCTGCATTTTACGCCACAAATGTTTGAATGTCAGAGACTATTCTAGGCTGGGAATGCACAAAGGAAAAATACAGTCCTTGTCCTCAAATAGTTTGTAATCTACAGAGGAAAACATATGCCAGAAATTACACTGTGAATCTGACAATAGCTATGATTCACAGATCGTAATTAACATTGAAACACGTAGCCCGTGCCAGTCACTGTTGTGAGCGTATCACATTTAATTCATTTCAATCATACACTAACCCTCAAGTGGTACTACTTATACCCCCCTGTTATACGGAGGGGCACAGGCAGAGAGAGGTTAGGTAACTATCCCAAGGTTATAGCTGCTAAGTGACGGAGCCCAGACCCAAACCCCTGTTTTCTGACTTTTAAGTTTCTCTCCTCAGTACCGACCCTCTTGTGGGCTCGTAGGACTGCCCAGGGAGGTGAGGCATGGTCTCACAGGGGAGGAAGTTCTGGAGACGAGACGTGAGGAATGAGTAAAAATTTGTTACGAGAAGATTGGGTGCATTTCAGCGAGACAAGCAGACGTACAGGGCAGAAGACACGGGGGATTTCGGCGGATTCCAGAAAACACACAGTTCATATAGCTGCAAGAAGGGGAGACGTAAGGAAAGGGTGGTACCCAGGTGGGAGACCTGCACCAGATCATTCCATGCAGAGGAGTTGAGATTTTAACCTATGAAGAACTTCGAGCGGAAATATGAAATGGCCAGATTTGAGCTTTAAGAAGATCATGGTTTTGGGGAGCCTGCGTGGTATAGTCGGTTAAGCGTCTGACTTTTGGTTCAGGTCATGAGCTCACCGTTTGTGCGTTCAAGCCCTGTGTTGGGCTCTGTGCTGACAACTTGGAGCCTGGCGTCTGCTTCGGAGTCTGTGCCTCCCTGTCTCTCTCTCTCTCTCTCTCTCTGCCCCTTACCTACTTGTGCTCTCTCAAAAACAAGTAACAAACATGTAAAAAGATCATGGTTCCCCATGAACCATAGGGAACCATGGGGTTGCTGGGCCCTTGAGTCTTGGCGTAAACAATTCTCATTAGTTTGAAAGATCCCATATTGGATACATAGTTACTCGTTGAGTTGTGTGCTCAAAAGATGTCTCTTAACCTCCAGTATCTGTGAATGTGACCTTACTTGGAAATAGGGTCTTTGCAGATACAACCAAGTTACGATGAGGTTATTAGGTTCCTAATCCAATATGGCTGGTGCCCTTAACAAGAACAGAAAACAGACACAGAGAAGGCCAGGTGACAACAGAGGCAGAGATCAGAGTGACCCAGGTGCATACCAAGGAACACCAAGGGTTGCCAGCCATCACCAGAAGCTAGGGAGGGGCAAGGAAAGGTTTTTCCCTAGAGCCTTCAGAGAGAGCATGGTCCAGCTGACACCTTGATCTTGGACTTCAAGCCTCCTGACTTGTGGGAGAATAAATTTCTGGTTCAAGTCGCCTAGTCTGTGTGGTACTTTGTTACGGCATCCCTAGGAAACAAAAATATTAACCTTACTTTCTCTAAATGTGTTCATCAGTAAGTAATATCTGGGAGATGCTGTGCTCTGTGCTAAAGTGCATAAGGGAATAAAAGTCATGACACAGAAGAGTAAATTCTTTGCCAATTTCCCCTCTATGCTGTGGTGTTTTACCTTGTCTGGTTCCACTCCTGCAGTTTCAGTCCAATGAGAGTAGTAGCCATTTGAAAAATAGAATTTCCCTTTCTTATTTTACTTCACTCTAAATGCCAAGTCGTGAATTTCAAAGGGAAAAAATTTGCCATGAGTAAATTTCCTGCACTTGCCTTTGCAAACCGGAAGGAAACACTATTTGCCCACTATTACCCTCACACAACAGAAGGATTTATCTGTCTGCAGTTCGTTGCCTAGTTTCAAAGGTGGTTGCTCAATTATTCTAAACATTTTTTTGAGGTTGAGGGCCCACCATAAATTAGGTAGGTGTCTCAGTTAAAGCAAGGCTTGTTGGTTTAGATTTGGCAAAAGAGTTTTCTCGTGATGACAAGGGTGGTTTGAGAGCACATAGCTGATGAACTGGGTTCCAGAAGACAAGGCTCTGGAGCAGCAATGACTCGGGAGCAGTATTACTGTTAGCAACTAATGCTAATTGGGAATTAGTATAATAATAATAATAATAATAATAATAATAATAATAATAATATATAATAAATTACCAACAACATAGGCAAACCATCTGAAGGCACATGACACTACTTAGCATCAGAGTTCATAATATATATGTCCATTGTATCTCGATAAAGCGGGAAACAACAGAGAAGACACCTGAAGTTGGAATTTAGCATTTTGGATTGCTTGTCTGGGCCTGGAAGATGTTTGGTTTTTTTCCAATTTTTTAAAAATTTAGTAGTAATATTTACAACATGCCTGTATTGAAAATTTGTATGTCCAGATCGGAATAATGTCCTTCTTGAATTTCATAAACTTTGGAAGTGTTTATACTGGCGATGGAGGAAGAGAACTTTCTGAATGATACTGATACTGTTAAACATCAACCAGTAGGTGGCGAAACCTGGCAATAAAAAGCTTTTTGTTTGGCAGACTGGTGAATAAAGAAGGAAAACACAGGCCTCTCAGACTCTTGATACAATCTCTATTCCCTGCATCTTGTTCTTTTCCCTTCCTGGTGCTACCCGACCAGAATCCAGCCAGGCGAAGCTGGCCGAAGGGTAGCCCATTGGCTCTTAAAAGTGGAAGACATCCTGCAAAGTCAAAAGCTTGTAGCGCATACAGGTGAAAGGTTGTTGGAAGGTGTCAGGCACAGATCTAGGATTCAAACCCAGGACTCCTGACTCAGGCCAGGGCTCTCGCCACTCCCTCGCCAGTACCCAGAGACAAACAGTTAATCTACACATTTCCTACAATACTTGCCCTCACGCTTTAAGATGGAATCTAATAACCAAATCTGAATGCAGGAATGGTTTCGCTCTTCCTGTACAAAGAAAGTTCAGGACAGTCCTGTGGAATATATAATCTTAGGCAAGGACTGTAATGCAGACCTGTCCTGAGAATGTCTGCTGATGGCCGAGATGCCACAGAAGGAGTAAGTCTTAGAGAAACCTGTAAAGTGAGGCTCTATGGGAGCAAAGGAGGGAAAAAAATAAGGAGACTTTTCTTCCTCTGGGAATGGGAGATCCATTTCCTTCTGGGAGGGGGGGGCTTCTTTGCAGAAGTACAATCTCTTCTCCAGCTCTGTCGTCACATTTCCTCACTCACATGCTGGGTCTCAGAAGCACTAAGGCTTTCAATTCCTCTTAAGTAATTTTGGGGGGGTTAAAGCAAGGTTCTGAGCTGATCCTTAAACTATAATGTTGTGGCATTGGTACAGGTTTCTACTATTTCCCTGAGAACATGTATCCCGGGTCAGTCTATGCCCAGTGTCTATCTCCAGGCCAGAACCTGTCCGCCACCCCCACCCCACCCCACCCCATTGCCATGTCACAGCCATTAGGAAGTAGGAAGGAGGACCTTCCTTCATTCCTTGCCTGGATAAGTTTGTACAAGGCACCCATTCCTACATGCAAGAGCTTGGCACATTGGTTGACTGGGTATGATAAATGAAATGAAAGTAATTTGTGCTTATTTTGCTTAAGAATACACGCTTTGATTTTAGACTAGGAATGAGACAAAATAAAGATGATGCCAGAACATGTTTGTACACATTGCAGTGCTCATTTGTCACGTTTCTATGAGCACCGTAATCCAGCGTCCCTATATGCTTATGTTTGAGCCCTGTTAGGTAAGCCGCTGTGCTTTCAATAAACACTTTTTTTCTTGGCACTTTATTTGTCAAAGACTTTTAGAGACAGAAAATAGTTAAACATGCACAACTCGTTTGTCCTCTTGTGCCTTTTTCTCCTAGGGGCTATTCATGCTGATGAATGAACGAGTGTGTGTGCTTGTGTGTACAATGTATCTGTAGGTAGTGTGTGTGTGTAGATAACTCGAGGAGGTGCAGCCATCTAGCATTGGCTGCGGGGCGACCCCAGAAGCCTTGGGAAACCGACCCACGCTGGTGTTAGACCGTGGGCCCGAAAGTCACCCTGGAGACCTCTGCAGCGTCCAGCCCCAACCGTCGGGGGCAGAGGAAAAACATTTGCTTAGCCATTTTAAAGCCCTTGATATCCTTGACTGGCCCCTCGCTGGCCCGCTGGGAGCCATGTCTGGCCTTGGTCACGGACGGGGTCTCCAGGGTGTGCGTCCTACCTGCACACCTAGGAAGCGGACTTGAAAGTAAACACTCCTCCTGGGGCTTCCCTTGCCTCTCTTCACGGCCGAGGGCCCATTGCTCGGGGGCAACAGGGGCCTGGGTCTTCTCCCTGGCAGCTGCCAAGAGCTGGTACCACGATGTGAACGTACGTACGTACGTACACACACACACACACACACACACACACACACCACCACACACACTCGGTTGAAAGGGTCAAAGCAGTTCCCGGCACTTACACACACCACACACGCACACACTAGGTTAAAAGGGTTGAAACGATTCCCGGCGCTTACACACAGCACGCGCGCGCGCGCGCACACACACACACACACACACACACACACACACACGATTAAAAGGGTCGAAGCGATCCCCGGCGCTGGCGTCCTCGGCGCAGCCGCCCGGCCGCCCGCGCGCGGTCCCCCGGGCGCCCCCGGCCCCTCGCGGGCCCCCGGGCGCTTGCCGGGCCCGCCGCAGGCCCGAGGAGGCCCCGCGCACACCCACCGCGCCGCCGCCGCGCGGGAGGCCTGCGCCGCCCGCGCCACCCACCGGCCGGGCCGGGCGGGCGGAGCGCAGCGGGCCGGGCGGGCGGGGGCATCGCGGGCGCGCCCTCCCCGGCCGCGGCCCTGCGCGCCATGTGTCCTCGGCGGGGCGCGCCGCTCCCGGCCCGGCCGCGGCTCCTTTAACCCGGGAAGGGGAGCGGGGCGGAGGGGCGGCGGGGCGGCTCCGCGGAGGGCTCTTTCTTTCTTCTTTTTTTGAATGAACCGTGTGACGTACGTACAGGAAACCGGTCGGTTAGAGAGAATGAAGTAAGAGGCCAGCCCGCCCCCCCCCCCCGCCCCGCGCCCGCCCCCTTCCTCCCCGCCCCCTCCCCCGCCCGCCGCGCTCCCGCCCGCCGCTCTCGGTTTCCCCGCCGAGCCGCCGCCGCCGCCGCCAGCGAAGGTGCCGAGCGCCGGGCCCTCCCCGCCGGCGCGGCCGTCATCGCCCAGAGCGGGTGCGCGGCGGGAGCGCGGAGGGGGCGGCCGCCGCCAGCGCCGCCGCCGCGCAGGAGCAGGAGGAGGAGAAAGGGTGCGCAGCCCGGAGGCGGGGTGCGCCGGTGGGGTGCAGCGGAAGAGGGGGTCCAGGGGGGAGAACTTCGTAGCAGTCATCCTTTTTAGGAAAAGAGGGAAAAAATAAAACCCTCCCCCACCGCCGCCTTCTCCCCACCCCGCCGCCGCACCACACACAGCGCGGGCTTCTCGCGCTCGGCACCGGCGGGCCGGGCGCGTCCTGCCTTCATTTATCAAGCAGCTTTTCGGAAAATGCATTTGCTGGTCGGAGTTTAATCCGAAGAGGATTCCTGCCCCCGTGCCCGGCTCGTCCACCGGCCCCCCGTCCCTGTCCGTCTCCCGTGGAGGCGTGAAGCGGTCCCGCGGATAGAGATCCATGTCTGTGCCCGCGCGTGTGTGTGCGTGTGTAAATTGCCGAGAGGGGGAAAATCACAGGACTTCTGCCAGTACCGGACTGAAAATTGTAATTCATCTGCCGCCGCCGCTGCCTTTTTTTTCTCGTGCTCTTGAGCTCTCCGGTCGGGATTCCTGCGGATTGACATTTCTGTGAAGGAGAAGTCTGGGAATCAAACTGGAAATTCTCCTCATTTGTACCCACCGCACCCCACCCCCGACTCCTGATTCATTTGGAAGTTTCAGAGCAGCTATAACTGGAGAGTTCTGGAGATCGATGGAATCTTTGCCTTATGCATTTGTTTTGTTTTCACAAAAAAGGAAACTTGACAGAGGATCATGCTGTCCTTAAAAAATACAAGTAAGTTCTTTGCACAGGAAATGGGTTTAATGTAACTTTCAATGGAAAACCTTTGAGATTTTAACTTTAAGTGCGTTCGAGTGAGTTGAATTTCCAGGCAGTTTAATACATTCTTTTCAGCCGTGTAACTTGCAGTATATGTCCGGCTTCCACCCAGTGTTTAAAAGGAAAGTGCACCTGATTTTGACTTAGTTTTGTTTTGTTTTGTTTTGTTTTAACCTTTCAGCATCACAGAGGAAGTAGACTGATATTAACAATAATTAATAATAATGTGCCTCATGCAATAAAGATCCGAAAGGAATTTAAGTAAAAATTTCCTGCATCTCATGCCAAGAGGGAAACACCAGAATCAAGTGTTCCGCGTGACTGAAGACACCCCCTCATCCAAGAATGCGAAGCACATCCAATAAAATAGCTGGATTATAACTATTCTTTCTTTCGGGGCCGTGGGGCGGGAGCAGGGGCGAGAGGTGCTGTTGGTCCCCGGCTGCTTTTCCTCGGGGGCAGGATGGCGCACGCTGGGAGAACAGGGTATGATAACCGGGAGATAGTCATGAAGTACATCCACTATAAGCTGTCGCAGAGGGGCTACGAGTGGGATGCCGGGGACGCGGGCGCCGCGCCCCCGGGGGCCGCCCCCGCGCCGGGCATCTTCTCCTCCCAGCCCGGGCGCACCCCTGCGCCCGCCAGGACCTCCCCGCCGCCGCCCCCGGTCGCCCCCGCCGCCGCCGCCGCCGCCGCGGGCCCTGCGCTCAGCCCCGTGCCACCTGTGGTCCACCTGACCCTGCGCCAGGCCGGCGATGACTTCTCCCGTCGCTACCGCCGCGACTTCGCGGAGATGTCCAGCCAGCTGCACCTGACACCCTTTACCGCAAGGGGACGCTTTGCCACGGTGGTGGAGGAGCTCTTCAGGGATGGAGTGAACTGGGGGAGGATTGTGGCCTTCTTTGAGTTCGGTGGGGTCATGTGTGTGGAGAGCGTCAACCGAGAGATGTCGCCCCTGGTGGACAACATCGCCCTGTGGATGACTGAGTACCTGAACCGGCACCTGCACACCTGGATCCAAGACAACGGAGGCTGGGTAGGTGCATGTCCGCTTGAATGTGGGCTGGACGTTACCGATCTGAGGCTGAGAATCCATGGTTGAGTGTGGGTGGGCTTTTGGGCCAAGGGCAGGCAGGCTGATGGGCCAGTGAAATAAAGTCAGATTGCCCGCCCCCGCCCTGCCCGGTAAAGAGCTCTCTCCCTGCCAACCCTACTCTTGATGATTCCTTCTGGCCAAAAGTGGTTTTTCCTCGCTTGCCATCCGTTGAGGTTTAAAGACCCAGCATTTGCTATCCGGTGGGAGCTCGGGGTAAATGGTATGCCTTCAGGGTTTCTCAAACCGGGGGCCCAAGTCTCCCCCCCCCCCCCCCCCCCCACGGGAGACTACTCATGAACTAGACGTCAGGTTGGGTTGGCAGTCCGCATCCTGGCCAAGTTCCCCTGGGGGTTTGTGATTTGTACTAAAATTGGAGAACCACCCAATTAGAAGAACAGACCTCACCAGAGGACTAAGGGCATGCCTTTTCTGACTCACTTGGTAAAATCTGCCCAAAGAGGAAATCTGACGTAGCCCCCTTCCCTGGAAAACTTAGCTGTGTTTGTAAGGAGGTAAGCTGGCTTTCCAAAAGTCCGGGAACTTCATCCCGCGGCGTGTGTGCGGTCATTCCCAGTGGGCACGGCTGAGTGTCTTCAAGAACACTGGGCTAAGGAAACCTTATCTCATCGGTGACACGATTTGTCCTGGCCACATGCTTTGTGTTCTGTTTCCATAACCGGTGTACGATTTTAAAGTTTACTGTAATTGTAGTATCTTTTACTTTTCCCCGGCTAGAGTCCGCATCCTTTGGTGGTCTCCTCTCCTGAAAAAACTTGTGTCTACGATATCCATATAAAGTGTAGAAGGTTTGTGTGTGTGATTCTCTGGGGGAGGGGTCCAGATCCTAAGACTGAAGAATTGTCGTTGAGATCTACATCTTCTATCTAAAATTACGAATTTAGGAAAAAAGCAAAAGGAGTGATTCTTGTCCAAAAATTGTTTCGGGCTTTTTGTTTTAACTTGAAGAACGATTTATGAGAAAGGATGCCACTCAGTGCTTCCTTGTATGTAGTCTCTAGGGAGAATTAGTGATATTATTTTATAGGACCTAACAGGAGCACAAAACCTAGAAATGACTGCAAGTGGATGCAGTTTCAAGGAGCACATTACATATTTTACTACAGTTTACAAGTGTGCTAACATTAAGGCCAAGAAAAAAGAGAAAAAGCCAAGAAAAGTCGATGGCTGACATGAAAATCTGATCCTACTTGGTCAAAGTTGACCAGGTATTGGTGCCACTGTTGAGTGTTTAAAAGTAAAATATCCCCATTTAAATCTCTAAAATGTAAAATGCTCCTCATGAGTTGTTTTGTTGAGATCCCATGTTGTCAGATCTTTAGTAATTGTGGAAGAATTCACTAAAGGGCCAAAGAATATTTTCTTAAATGTTTGGTTGAGTAGGTGGTTTTATTTTTAACCACCATCACCAAAAAGGTACAGAGTTCCAGACTCCAAAAGGATGGTTTTAAGACCAAAGTAAAACTGATTTGACTATTCTACTCTTCTGTATTTTTATGAAAAAATATTTCAAAAATTTCTTTCTGGCTGAAAGGAACCCAAGGTGGCAACTGTCATCTATTAAGTAATTTAATAAACAGAGAGAAAACAGAGCCATAGACATATGTTTATGATAGAGATTAAGACATGACCTGGTCTTTGTTTTGTTGCATTGTAGTATATTAACATCTCATACAACTGAGTTTTCATTTTAAGTGAAGGCTCACTTTTAACTCCTTTCAAAATAGAGTTTTCCTGGGAGAGCCTATCTTTGTGGTCAACAGGTATCTGAGATTGATAAACGTAGAGACTATATTTTATGATGCCAAACCACAATGACATACCGTAGAAAGTGATAAAAAATACTTTGACAAAACCTCTTCTAGTACAAATAAATCATATAGAGGCACAAATAGCTGTTGATAAAATGCGTCGTCTTCAGGACAACATGTAGATGGATGGCTCTTTAGGAAAACAAGGGAATTTGGCAAAAAAAAGGGTATATGTCAGGCAATGTAATCATAAATGAACACTTTGGAATAAAAGTGCTAGCATTTGAGAGTTATAAATGATTTACGTATCCTTTCATATTAAAATACTCTGAATACCAATGGTCAAGTTTCAGAAGAGAGCTAGTACATTCTTCTGACCTTTGACAATGACTCGTGTGGTTTCTAGGCCTCAGTGGATCAGATCCTTTATTGCACATGTAATCATGGGGGCTTGAGATTTGAAGTCCCTTTTTCTCTTTGCTGCTCTTGACGCCAAATCAGTCTTCTGAGATTAAGGAAAACTGTGTGTGTTTCATGTTCCATAACTTGGAGAAAGCAGCGTCTTGGAATGATAGGCGTCTGAGAGATAGTCCCAGAAGCCTACAAATCAAATAAAGACTAAAGAAGAAATTGAGTTAGAGTGGAGTGTGGTTTTATTCCTAAGTCCGAATAAGGCACCGTGTGGCAGCAGGACAGAGGGAGCACAAGACAGTATCGGTTCTGGGAAATGTCTGAGGCTCTGCTACTCCGGGTGTGGTTCACAGACCGACAGCAGGAGCATCACCTGGGAGACCGTCAGACGTGCAGAATCTCCATTCTCACCCCACAGCTAATGAGTCTGAATTGGTGGGTTCACGTGAGATAGATAGAGGCTTTCGGGTGCACGTGAAAATGAGAGACGTTGACCATTACCTACCATTGGTTCCTGGGGACATCTTTTGGGAAAAATGAAAATCTGGGGTGGATCCTACAGCGTCCGATTCCAGTGGCCTCACAGGTTTCTAGTATTGCCTAGAATGTTGAGTATTTCCCAGATGTCCACTAGTGTGATCTGATCCTTGGAAGAAATAAGTTGGAACGAAAGAGAGGAGATAATTTACCGTAAGCTCAGTCTTCTCAAGAATGTTTTTCATGGTAGCTGTGCAGTTTGTATTGGCATTATTGGTCTCCATGAAGTGACATCGCTTTTCTATTCCAATCAAAGGCAGGCGATTTAGCTCTTTTGATATTATTTTAATAGCTCATTAGCTATTATTTCACCCCCTCGTATAACATAGTTTGAGTTCTACAGGTGCATTGAGTGGCCCTCAGATTGCTTCAAGGGGAGGGGGCTCTTACAGTCAAAGCGTTGAGATACAGGAAAGTTGATGGATGGTGAGTGAAACTGATATCTCCCTCCAGGCTGAGAAATGAGACAACATTTAGCTTCATGTCCCAGAAGAGAGTGAGGTGTGGTCTCCTAAAAGAAAGAGGGGGCTTCACAGGAGATTAGCTTCATTCTGTTGATGAGATGGTGGTGGTGTGACTTTTTCTTTTTTCTTTTTTTTTGTCTTTTGGTCTATGTGGTTTAGGACGACAGGAACTTACTTCTCCACATCCAGTAGAGGTTAGCTTCCTTTTTATTAGTTGGTCAGCAGACAGTTTCTGCCTTCTGTGTGCAGTCCAAATCTACCAAAACATTTGATTAATTGGAAAGCAATACCATGCTCATGCCAGTGTGCAAAATACGTGAAAAAGCATCATTTATCTAGCGGCTGAGTATCAGCTGCTTATGGCCAAGTTGGCAGCAGAATGATAGGGATTAAAAATAGTCTGAAGATGATCCAGCCTTAAATAATATTTTTAATGATGAACTTTCCTTGGGAAAGTGTGTTTCTGCCTGCGAAGAATCACATGCTTCCCGGCAATAATTTACTTTGTAGAAAAAACTACATTATCGCCCCTCGAGTTTGCAAGTCACGTGCTGTTGAGAGATTATGTTTCGGGACCTTTGTAAAATTTTATGGTTCACTTAGTTCCCTTTTCTGTTTTAGGGCTTTTGTTGCTATTTAATGTCTGTTAAAAAAACGTGGCTTTCTTTTGTGAATCTTGTTACTTTTCGCTGTGCTTTCTAGTGAGAACTGATTGATCTTTTAGCAATCCTTGATGGAGCTGATACATTTCAGATTGCTTAAATGTCATTGAGCCACACAGCACATCAGGTAACAGAAAGCCACAATTTTTTTTTTTTTTTTTTAAAGCAAACTCTTAAAGTCTTGCCTTACCTCTACTTCCAGTCCTAGTCAGCTTTTTGGAGGAAGGATAAAGTCACTCGTAAGGCAGGTGTGTGGGTGCTGTGTGTATTAACTAGCAGTCGCTCCCAATCAGTTCACCCCACACCCATTGCTGCGGTCACTCATCAGGTTTTAGCAATAGCTGATCAAGGCAGTATCTTAGCACAAGTGCATTTGTGCTGGAAAAACAACACTGTCTTTGTAGTGTACAAGTAGAAAGGTTTTCCCCCCAGAGATATATTGTATTTGAAGTTCAAAGGTTCCGTTAAACCTTTTTAAGGTAATCTAATATCACCTTATTCAGGTATAGCCATAACCTCGAAAGCTGGTCACCCTTTCCCCCAGCTACATACAGGAGACCACTCAGTGAATTTACTTCACTCCGAAGCTTTCCTTTCATTCTCCTTGGTTTGATTCAAACAATATTAGCGTTTCACATATAAACAGGATTAACACTGAAAATCATCCAAGGACTAAGACAATTGTTGGACAGACATGATTGCAAGGCTTTATGTGCCTGGCCCTGGGTTGGGTTGAGGACACAGGAAAGAGAGCTTTACCTCTGCCCTGGATGACCTCACAGGCTCGTGTTGCAGGTGTCTAAGTAAACTCATAGATACTCGCAGCCTTATAAACACGATCCCGGATTCTAGGACTTAGAGAGAAAAAGGAAAAAACAAACCAACATATATTATTCTGCATACACTTCAGTCATTGTCTAAAAAAGTTACTTCTAACCATATGGCTGTTCATGTGTACATTAGGATTTAAATAGGAGGAGAAATGTAGATAATTTAAAAAATACAACACAAACACTTAAGAATACTGAAAGGCGGGGGGTTCCCTTGTTAAATGTTTACCCATTAAGCACTCTTAGTACACATTAAGAAGACTTAATAAACACCTGTCTTCAGTTTTTAAAGTATTTCCTTAATTCTTTGTATGTAAAAGACAATCAAGTCTTTGATTAGGATGATTAGAATAATTTAACTTGAAGAACTGTCTTTTTCTTAAATCATCCTTGTATGCAGAAAAATACAGGTTGATTTTGAACAGAACAGGGGCTCTTCCTTGGGGAGAGATTTTTTTTTTAATAGGATTTATTGTTAAGTTAGCTAACATACCGTGTATACAGTGTGCTCTTGGTTTGGGAGTAGATTCCCATGATTCATCACTTACGTACAACACTCAGTGCTCATCCCAACAAGTGCCCTCCTCAGTACCCATCCCCCATTTCCCCTGTCCCCCACCCTGCCATCAACCCTCAGTTTGTTCTCTGTATTTAAGAGTCTCTTATGGTTTGCCTCCCTCTCTGTTTGAAACTATTTTTTCCCCTTCTCTTCCCCCATGGTCTTCTGTTAACTTGGGGAGAGATTTTTTTTTTTTTTTAAAAAGCTTTTGTTTTCTTTTGTTTTAGGTTATGGTACTGTTTCATTTACTGAGTGGCATCTCTTCCAAAACTGTTTATAGAAATTTCTAGTCCACGGTAGCATTTGTGTTCCTGAAGGGCAGGCGTCGTACTGTCTACCTGCTGGCACTCGCGGTCCTCCTTCTTTACAGGAGACGGTCAAACTTTGGAAATTACGACAAAGCCTTTTTTCATTTTAGAAAGTATTTCTGTAGGCTACAGCTTGGTCTGATATACGCTCAACTCTATGGTGCTGACATTTCTCTGCTTTTTACTTTAACCCAGCTGTCCTTCAGTGAGAATGATGATTGAATGATTGTTTCTATCTCTCCAAAACCATTTGGGCTTTCTCGTGGGGACCCTACCCCCACCTGCCCATCATTCCACCACCAGGAGGCCCGGGTGTAGCTCTCTCTTCCCTCCCTACACAGTCGGCGTCGAATTCACCTGAAGAAAAGAGCATCATGCCTCAAGTACCAGCAAGAGGGAGCGGAAAAGGGCCCTTCAGGGCTAGAAAATCACCTCTCCTCCAGTCTTGCTGTAGCAGGACGAGGCAGAATTCTGTCAGCAGATCCGATGCTTTCCCTCCAGAGATCATGAATTCCAACCACGTGCGGGGGGGGGAAAAGATAGCATCTGCTGGCGGAACTCTTACTTGCTCTGATCTCTGCAGTGTGAGATTAGAAGGCTTATCCTCCAGCCATAGATAAGTTTTGACTAACGAAAACAGCTCAAGTAATGTATTCGAGACTTCTTCCCCAACCGCCCTCTCGAACCTGTTAGAAAGGGAATCTCCCTGCCATGCTGGGGTGACCCTTTGTAGCAACGTACGAAGCGCCGCTTGGGTGATTTTCTTGGGCAATTGACCGGATTCGCTGAGCCATTTCTCTGCGGAATGTGGACCTCTCTTACACATGACACATAGAACATGCACTTCGCTGGGAAACCGTTGGGAAAATTTGTGTTCTCGTTCTGTTCCCTGTTTTGCCTTCCGAATTTCAGGGATAAAGCCATATTCCATTTTTAGTTAATAATCAGCTCATTGGCTCTCTGGGGCTTTGGCATAATGAGTCAGAAGCTTATGACTGACCCCACTCTCCTCTTTACTCTGTCTCCTGAAAACAACCCGGGGACCCACTGTGTCAAGTGAAGCTTTAATATTTCAAAGGAGATTTTCCATTGAGACTAATACAGCTTTCTTGTGACACTTCCAATTACTATCTCTCTGTTTTTAACTGTCTCTTCTTAAGCTGTGGAAACATCGAGAGCCTGCGACTTTTAATGCTCAGAGGACCAAACAAGGGATCAGTGTCATAGGCCGTTTCTTTTTGACTTTTCCCATCACCTCGTAGCTGAGAATGAAGATTTCTCTGCCTGTATGACACCACGAAGGTTGTATCTGTGGAGTCACTCTAGAATTGAATTGCGGCCAAATGTTCCATTCAGGTGCATTCGAATTTTCCAGGCGAATGTGGGGCAAATACTTAGTACTCTTAATTCACTGCCTAGTTGCTCTATATATTACCTTCTTACGATTAGAATAGGAATAAAATTAACTGCAAATTATAGCCTCAGCTTTGGAGATTGATTTTTTATCCTTTAAGGAAAGAAGAAAGGTCAGTCCATAAATGATGCCAGTTGGCACTTCTGAGTCTAAAGTTTCAGGACTCCCTCCTAGTCATTTCCGTTGTGAATTCCTGCCAGTATCTCTTTCTCTCCCTCCCTCCCTCCCTCCCTCCCTCTCTCTTTCTTTCGTTTTAGGACTGAAAACTTTTGGAGGTGGCTTTGAGTTTTTTTCATAACAAAATTATAAGGAAAGTGAGGCAGGGCCACTTACTAAATATTAAAGTGACAGTGCGAGAAGAAAATGGCGTGAGGAAGTCTTCTCAAGGAAAATGAGCAATTGTTTACAAAGCTGAACTCACAAAGGGCAGAGAGAGAAATGGAAAGCGTTATGAAGATCTCGTGATTTTGTGTATCAGGCACCTTAATACTCGCCTCCTAGGTGCGAGGTTCTATGCCAGGTGTTTTAGCTGAGTAAAAAAATGTGTCAGATCAACTTTGTCTTCAAGGAACTTACCAACCAGTAGTGGGACTAAAGAGATGTAAATTGCTATGATCTTTGCCACTCTTTAGTGGGCAGAGAGCTCTGGTCCAGCTGGAAGGGGAAATGGAAGAGGTTCATGAAGGAGGTAGTAGGAGATCTGGAGAGATCTGGAGAGAGGGCATGTTAGATAACTGGACTCGAGACGTCAAAGCAGACAGGAATGTGTGAGGTGTGATTGGGGAATAGTGGGAATAGTAAAGAATCTGGCTTGGTTGGGGCGTAGAGATCACTCATGCGGTATGACTGGGCCCCAAGCTGAGAGGGTTGTATTTAACTTGGTAGAAAGTTATATCGAAACGGTTATGGAAAGGATATCGAAACGGTTCTGAGGCAAGGCGGGATGTGTGGGCTTGTGGGAGATCGCTGGACACTGGGAGACCAGATAGGAGGTTTGAACCATGGTGGCAGAGTGGGGAATGGAAAAGATGGGGGGCAGATATGGGGGAAAGGCCTGACAACAGATTGAAGAAGCCAAGGACTCTGGTCTGAAACCCAGCTGGTTCAAAAAATGATATTGTCCTCAAGAGAGAGAGGACAGTCGCTGTTTGGTGGGATAAAGGGGATGAAGTTAATTTTGGACATTTTGAGTTTCCAACCTGGGCGTCCAACCCACGTGGAAATGCCCAACAGCAGTTGGCCTTAACGATCTGGAGCTCAAGAAAGAATCTGGGGCAAGAATACAATATGCCTTTCCCCCCACACCATGTAGATTTCCCATTTCCTTCCTTCATTTCCAAAAGTGGTCCTAACTGCCCATGCTGAATGCATACCGCTTTTCTCCAGAAGTCCTCCATAGACCTCTGTGGATTGGATGAAGGTGGTTAACTTGGGAGTTCTGCTGTTCAAAGCTTGGCTTCCCACTCCCAGTTTGCCTCCTGAAAAAGCAATTCAACTGGAGTCAAATTCGTGTTGTTCCAGTATCTTAATAATGACCACCATTTGTGGAGGTCTTCTAAAATCAAAGTGTTCTCCTCCACTTCCTCACTTAATGAAATATTTCTCTTATTATATTTATCCTCTACCCAGCAGAGTAGGTACCAGGCACACACAGTAATTGTGTATTGAATGAATGAATGAATGAATGAATAAAAGATTATGTGAGAGGGACTTTGATCATCTAACTCATCCTAACCAACTAATGTTCTCCTACTCCCCTTGCTGTAGAGTGTGTGTGTGTGTGTGTGTGTGTGTGTTCCAAATGTCCCATTTCACAGACCTGTTAATACCTAATAGAAATGAAAAAAGAAAAACACCCATTAAGTGTTTTGATTTCATCCATGCCTCATCATGGAATTGAAAAAGGATGTCATTCATACCTGAAGAGAGGTCTAGATTTTGCTTTATATTAGATGTTCAACTTTCATAAAAGTCCCTAATGCTCATTCTAGACACTAGGCCATTGGTTGTCCCATTGTGTCTGTTTGTACAAAGAATGCACACAGTCTGTATAGATGTGCTTAGCTGCTCTCCGTCCCATGGCTCAAATCTCAAGCCCAGTGGAAGTCTTGATGCCTGATATGATTCATGACCTTATCATTAAAGAAATCAGGGCTTGTCTAGGGTTCTCACAGTGGGAACAAGGTGGTTTTTCCCTTCCGATTAGTGGTGTAGCTCAAATATAAAAGAATTACAGCTTAAAAGTCATCGGGGTAAATGGTCCCCTAGTTCTCCCGCAAACACAAGCAGCCGATCGAGGGTGGAAGTCAGTAGGGTTCAGCGATCCCAGAGGTGGGACCACCTAAGATTTTATTTCTCCGGACGCTGACCTGCAAGGAGACCACCGGAGGGGGGGGGGGGTGTCCTGGAGAGAACCGCCCAGAGCTTTGGGCTGAATCCTCGGTACTGCCTGAAGCAAGAATCACAGCCCGTCTGTGGTCTTAAGAACTGGTGGAATTTGTACTTTAAGACGCCTCATCCCTTGGCATGAAGCAAACTCAAAATGTTATTGCCCATCATTTGTCATCTGTTTGAGAACGATCGTGTGATTTGTTTACTTGTAATGAAGCTTGACCATACTTCTCCAGGGGCTTTTTAAAAAGAGGGATGTGTCAGCTTGCAGATTTGTCCCCATGAATGAAACCACAAGCAAATTCTCTTCTCTCTCCCACCCTCCCTCTCATTTCTTCAGTGACCATCTGTGCGTTATGTTGCCATTGCCAGACCCTCTTCAAGTGGCTTATCTGTGAGTGAATTCAGAAACTTCAAATTATAAAGGACACCCAGATAATTGGCCTGTTCTCCAAAGTATCCGTCCCCTGTGTTGCTGCCAGATTCCTTCTTAATGAATACATCCAGTGACAGTGGGATTCTCGAGCCCGTCCGTATCCGTGAGAAAATGAGCTTCCCTGCTTTGTAACAGCTTGTGGCTCCAGGGGGAAAAAAAAATGGCAGCCATTGCACAAAGTTTCCTTTGAATGTAGTTTTCTTTCCCATAAATGATACTTTGAGAATACACTTAAGGGGTTATTAGTTTTCTATTTCATGCTTGGCCTGTGTGTGAGAATAACACAAGCTGTCGCTGCAAATCAGTAGCTAAACACGCTTTGTCTGGTTAATGTGAGCATTTAATATTTGGCTCAATTAAAAATTAACTGATGAAAGCGCATGTCAAATGGAAATTGAAAATACCTTTGTAAGGAATATTGAAAGGGCATGACCAATGGGGAAATTCGTGGTTTTAAAATGTGGAGACTCAACGGGCGCCTGGGTGGCTCAGTCGGTTAAGCATCTGACTTCAGCTCAGGTCGTGATCTCGCGGTTCGTGGGGTCGAGCCCCGCGTCGGGCTCTGTGCTGACCGCTCGGGGCCTGGAGCCTGCTTCGGATTCTGTGTCTCCCTCTCTCTCTGTCCCTTCCCCTTTTTGTTCTCTCTCTCTTTTCTCTCAGAAACGGGTAGATGAACATTGTTTTGAAAAAATGTGGAGACTTTGGGGAAATTTAATAGGAGTTGAGACGCTAGACTCTTCCTTCAGGCCTCTCTACCTGTTGGGCTCGGCCTGATACTGAAGGATGTACTCCGTTTTGTTATGAAGGACCCAGCTGCGCCTCTGTGTTTTCTAGGGAATAACTGTGCCGTTTTGTGTTGTTTTGTGCTGGATCATAGGATGAAAGCAGACAGAATAGGAGATCGGTTATTCATTAGTCCCACGCATCTTTGTTTTTTTTTTTAATTGAGCACATGCTGTAGGCTAGGCCCTGGGGATGTGGGAGGTGGGCACCAGATAGACCCGGCTCACAGTCTGCGGGGTGGAGATCATTACACAGCAACTGCAGTGGAGCCTGGGTAGAGCGAGGAGAGAAGAAAGGCAACCACAGGAGGGGCATGTGCTGGAGTCAGGGGAGTCTTCCCAGGAAAGGGGGCTGAAGCCTGAAGGATGAGTGAGACGTAACCTAGAGACGTGGGCAGGAGGAGCCACGTGTGGCCAGCAGACAGAAGGTGTAGAACAAAGGCCAGAGGCCTGAGAGCTGGTCAGCTGCGGGAACCGAGGAGTCCAGCCTGGCTGGAGAGAGGAGAGCAAGTGGACAGATCAGAAAGGTGACATGGGAGATGTGCCACCGTGGAGGGGTTTATTCTAGAAAGAGCCTGCCGTTAACGAGACTGGGGAGAGATTAGGGACAGGGAGGAGGCTAGCTCAGTAACTGGGCAAGAGACTGTGTGCCTGACCTAGAGGAGCAGTAGTGGCGACAGCAAGAAATTGAGAGCGCTGAGCAATGGTCAGGACTTGAATGGAGAGATTTTTGGGAAGATGTAGTGATGGACTGAGTGCTTCAGAACCTGGCTCATTTCTTCTTCAGGGACAGTGCTCTTTTTCCATAATCATTTTGAAAAGAGTACGGTCCTTTTTATAGTCATCATATATATATATATATATATATATATATACACACACACACATATAAATATATGTATACATATATACATAAAAATACATCTATATATGGTCTATAAAAAGGACCATACATATATACGTATTTTTTTTTCTTATTTCCCATTCTTTTAAATTAACACTGCCTGGTTGAAAATGTCATTTTGTTAGAATTCACGTGGTAATCATTAACAACCAACAGGCGTGTGCTTGAGGAAGGAATTCAGTCACACAAGGCAGTTCTCACAGAAATTTCCTCCACGTGAAAACATCGCAACAGTGGGACCTCACCCGGACAGAGGATGTTTGAAAGTTTCAAAGGAGCTCCGTGTCTGGTGGCCCACGTGGTCTTTTTGACAACCCCAGGCATGGCAGATACCATACTCCCTCTTCTCTTCTGCCTGGCTCTTCCCACACCCTGTTTGTCCCGTGTTTATTCCCGTGCGAAGAGAGAACTGCCGGGCAGAGCTGCTCGACAGCCAGCAAGCGCAGGGGAACTGGTATTTATCCCCAGACTCGGAGCCCAGCGAAGCTTCCTCGACCCTGGGCTGCTTCTCAGGGTCCGTTTTCGCACGGACACCAGACTCCTCCACAGAAACGTAACCAAGTATATCCAGTTTTGGTAAATTGTATCCTCTACTGCTTTTCATCTCAAAAACCATCAGGATAACTCACATGTGGTCTTTTAGGGTATTTTCTCTCCTTCGATTTAGCTTTTGAAGGGTGTTTCATGTTGATGGCGGGGAGGGGGGGGTGGGCATCGAACCTCTTGCCATGTGATGCCCGCACGTTTGCTCAAGACCCCATGGCTGTGCTTGTGAGCTGGGTGGGCTTGAGCGTGTAACTCCTCTAGGGAGACGGTAGCATGAGGGACGGGAGAGTTCTCTAAACTCCGCGAGGGTTCTGGAAGGCAGCAGGGCAGGTGGGATTATAGGTGCTCATTTTGACTGGCGTCTCAGTAGCAATCCACGTTTTTATTTACTTTTAAAAGTTTCTCTTCGGGTAAGCAACAGAAACTTGAGGACCCGGGTGCTTCTTGAATTTAAAAAATGGTGGAGGCTTCATCCGTAGGATTCCCATAGTGTCTAAAGGGCATGTGGCTGTGTTCGTTCAACCTCATTTATTCAACACCCATGTCGAAGAGCACGGAGGCTGTCACAGAAAGCGTGGCGGTCCAGAACCGTCTCTTATACCTCTCATGGACCCAACATGGTGGGGAAGTTAGAATAGTAAATCAGCAAATGATTAACAATATAAGGACTACAATGTAACAGAAATGGGACAAAATGATACAGCGGTGTCTATGGGGCTTACTGACTCTTGCATGCTCTTCTGAGGGTGGTCTAGTCATATTGCACATTACACAGAGGAGAGCAAATGGCTTTTGTTTTTAAAGCTTAACAGCTGAAAACATAATGCCCTACCTTAAAATTAATGTGTATATTAGTATAATACAGCCTGTATGTCAGTTTAAGACGGGTTACCATACACAATATAGAACTAAAGATGACTTCCATTTTTGGCTAAAATGTTTAGACCATTTTTCCCCCTTACCCCTTCTGATCTTTTCATTTTCCCCATTCCTTTTTAGTATCACCTTGGCCAATGACCCCAGTCACTGAAAGTCAGGAGGAAGCATGGAATTTAGTGAACCCCAACATGTGCCAGACTTACTGCTTCTATGAATAGGAGATGATCTAACCCTCACAACCTCTTCTCAGGGTAGGAAGTAGAATTACAGATTGAGGAATCAAAGGTTCTGTTTAATCAAGGAATTTTGCCTCTTAAGAGACAAAACCAGATTCTTTTTTAGGCACTCCAAGTGGTAATGGATGTCCTCTAAAACTTAAAGAATTTTTTTTAAATGTAAAACAGAGCCCTATTAAAAAGTAACAATTTGATGCATGTGACTTTTTCGTTTCTTTTGTGTTTCCTTGGGAAGCCAATTAGTCATCTTTATTTTAGTAACTAGGAGGTGAAATCTTCCATAAAGGGGACTTTTAAAACTTCTTTCATAGCTGGAAAAAAAAAGAGAGAGAGAGAGAGAGAGAAACATTTTGTTTCTGTCTCTCTTCTCTTTGGCTCCAACAGTCTGTGTAAATAGCCTTTGAAAAACAAGTAGTAATCGCTGTTTCCTGGGAAGACCAGACACCTGATTCAGAAGCTGTCCCAGGGGTCTGCATGTGTTTGTTGGAATGACAGATCCATAGTGCTTTCCTGGTTCCAGAGAAATGACCTCACTGTCCAATTGTAACCTGCCTGATGCCGTAATCAAAAGGTGGGGAAAGTCTGCGGTTTTACCTCCAGTGTGATCCTCAGCCCTTCGCTGTCTTATTTTAGGCATGACCTTAGTGTTTTTTTCCAGAGTCCAGAGGTGAAATGACATGTTACTCAAGCTTACAAGATGATGATGTATCTTTTTTTATGTATATATTTAGCTGTAAATTTTATTCTACTCATAAACAAATCCACTTTCAGCAACCACGGTGTATCAGGGGAGAGTTATTTCCATCCCTTGGTTTAATTTGGATACATTTGACCTAGAACAGCACAGTGTTTCCACAATAACATTTGAACAGGATGCCGCTGTGCTGGTTTGCAGGGCTCAGGGAGTGTCAGCACGGGCCAGGAAACTACTTTCTTAAAAGAAACTTAAACACTAAGTTCTGACAAGATAGGAAACTCTTACTAGTCTCCTTAGTAAACCTATCTCTCTTTTTTTTCTTGCCTTTTCATTAATTTACATATCTCTTGGTGTTATTAAACAGTAAGATTGAATATTTAACGTAAGTTCATGTGCCGAATAAGTAAGTCTGATTCAGAAGGAAAAAAAAAAACTGTCTTAAGGGGTTTGTTTACGAAAGCATATGTAAATAAAAAACTAGGGGCGCCTGGGTGCCTCAGTCGGTTGAGCGTCTGGCTTCGGCTCAGGTCATGATCTCACGGTTTGTGAGTTTGAGCCCCGCGTCGGGCTCTGTGCTGACAGCTCAGAGCCTGGAGCCTGTTTCAGATTCTGTGTCTCCCCCTCTCTCTGCCCCTCCCCTGCTCATTCTCTGTCGCGTTCTCTCAAGAATAAATAAATAAAAATTAAAAAACTAAATTAAACATTTTTCCCAGGCACAACATGTTACAATTTTTAGAGTAGAATCTCTTGGTATTTCATAAGGAAGCACAGAAAGGAAGGGAAATTATCATTCAGGCAGAGGGCCAATAGTAACCTGTCATTAATTGAGACAGAGTTCAAAACCAGGCTTCCGAAACCCTGGGGTCTGTGTCAGTAGAACTGAACAAGCCACGGGCTCTTTCCTCTGTCTTCTGTGGACTAGACTGCTTTAAAAATGTGGGTCCAGGGGCTCCTTGGTGGCTCAGTCGGTTAGATGTTGGACTTCAGCTCAGGTCACGATCTCGTGGTTTGTGAGTTCGAGCCCCGTGTCGGATTCTGTGCTGACAGCTCAGAGCCTGGAGCCTGCTTCCGATTCTGTGCCTCCCTCTCTCTCTGTCCCTTCCCCACTCACTCTGTGTGTGTCTCTCTCAAAAATACATAAATATTAAAAAAAATGTTTTAAGTAAGAAATAAAAATGTGCTTCCAACAGAATCTAAAATGTTTAATTTATAAGCTACAACCCAACACTATAATATTTAAAAGCCTGCTTAATGTATCTTTACAAATCCTTAAAATCCCAATGACTTGAGATAATTAGATTCTTTGTTCTTTAATGGCTTTCTATGTGACCTCCTAGCGGTAGGGCCTGATCTCAGGACAAGGGAGGAGTAAATTTGGATTCCGTGCCCAGGACAGGCTCCCTAGTTTCCCGGGTGAAGAGAAGAAAACTCTGCCCTTTCTCTGCCTCCGTTTTCTACCCGGGATTATTTGTGATGTCTACGTGGAAATGTAGAGCATTCGTTTGTCCCCAGGATCGTGATTGGTGAATGAAAGGCCTTTATGACTGCAAAGTCCATTAACACCCTGTTTAGCAATTAGGATGATTCTAAACACAACTAAGAACTAGGAAGGAATTTCAGCCCCTGCTATGCAGAAGGGTAACACAAGGTTACACGCCAAAGGTCACACCCATTATTCATAAGAGCTTGGCCATCATTCTTAACAGATTTGTTAAGTGTGTGTGTGTGTGTGTGTGTAGAAAAAGAGAGAGACAAATGTACATAACCTAAAGGGTACCATTGTAACCATTCCTTTAAGCGTAGTTAGTGGCATCCAGTACATTCACAGGGTGGTACAACCCTCCCCACAGTCTATCTCCAGAACCATCTATCTCCCAAACTGAAACTCTGTATCCATTAAGCACAAAGCCCCCGTTCCCTCCCCGCACTCCCTCACCGCAGCCCCTGCTAACTACTAGCCTGCTGTCTCTAGAATGTGACTACTCTAGGTACCATGTACGAGGGAATCATGCTGTATTTGTCCTTCTGCCCCGGCACCTCTCGCTTAACGTCATGTTTTCAAGGTCCATCCGTGCTGGAGCGGGTGTCACAATCTCATTCCTAATTTTTAAGGCTAAATAATTTCCCGCTCCCATTTTCCTTTAAATACACGTCCTCACAAGATGGGTTCTCATTTTGTTTCCAGCCAATAGAAATGGCACCTGCGGCCGGTTAGTACTGAGTGGTCATCAGAGCCTGCAAGTTATTAGAGCAGTTATTCCAAGAGTCTGACGGTCAGGGAGAAGATAACCGTGCTGTGAAACCCGGCTCAGGAACCACAGACACAGCCTCGGTGTGGGGCAGGCGGTCGTGAAGATCTCAGCAGCCCTTGAAGTTATCTCTGGGCTGTGGCACAGGCTGACTTATTCCTAATGATGCTGCTGGGTCATCAAGACAGGGTCCCTTTCCATAGGGAGAGGCGAAGAGTTCAGGGGAAGCGGGTGGTCCCTATCTGAAATGACTCCATTCCAAATGGTTAAAATTTTTGAAAAGTGTAGGCTTCAGTCAGCTGAAAAATCCACCTCTGTGAAATGACTTATTCCAGAGCATGGCGAAAGAGAGGGGGCACGGCAGGGGCGGTGTGACAAAGATTACACAGGCTGAGCGCCCTCAAAGGGCATGTGCTTCTCTGCGTGTCCCTTGTCTCCCACCTCGCTTTTTAGAGCGGAGAATCGAGAGGAGCTTGACCTAAGTCGATCCGGGGATTGGTAGTTCTGGGGGAGTTTCTGCCGTCCGGCTGTGTCTAAATGATCCTCGCTCTGCCTGAGTGACATTGTCCGCATATTAAGCGTCGCTGGCCACCCCGCTGCGAGACACGGAGGGGCTCGTGAGCGGAGCCTTCTCGCAACGCCTGAACCCTGAGCATCTGCCTGGTGACTTCAGTTTGGAGGCTCTGGCCCGTGACATGTGGTCATCTGTTCATTCACCATTCTCAGTGCCTTCGAGGTTTCTCCATGCCGTCTCTGACCTCGTGGAGGGCAGTCTCCCCTGGGGCATCTGACGCGCGAACAGAAAGATCTCTTCCCCTTGCGTTTTTCCTGAGAGAGTCAGGGAGGGCTTCCCAGAGGAGGTGCCATTTGGCCTGAATCTGGAAGGATAATTGAGAGCCTACCTTGTGGGGAATGGGAAAGGGCACTGCGTGCAAATAAACAGAGTGATGAGAAGGGTCTAACGAGCTCGGGGATGGTACAGAAGTGAGCATGACCAGAATAGACGGGTTGTGGGGGTAGAAGGCAAGGAGAGGAGGCTGGAGGTATAGCTGAGGCCGATTCACTAGGGCCTGAGTGTCCCCTGCACCCCGCGAGCAGTTTAGACTTCATCTTTCATGCAGTGGAGAGCCAGTGAAGGTTTCTAGCAGGATCATGAGTTGTGATGGTGGTGGAGGGGGCAGGAGGGAGGCCAGGTGGGAAGATGGGGCAGGTGTCCATCTTGCGATGGGGCCGAGCGCCTGCCCCTTCTTCCCCCTGGGATAGGACAACCGTGAAAGACATTTCAAAGGTAGCATCTGAGAATATGGATACAATTTGACCACCACGGAATACTCCGGGCTTAGCGCAGGGAAAGCACATAGTAGGTGCCCAGTAAACATTGGCCGAACTGAACGAATGGACAGCTGGCCGTGTGATGTCGCAGGCAGCGCTGGCCGCGTTAGGGGGACAGCCCAGCCATATCACGATGAAGCGCCCGTTTGTGGGGTGTCTACTCCGTGCCAGATACTTTCTAAATCCTATCTGCACGAACGTGTTTCTTTCTTAGGACAGTCCAGAGAGGTCAGTGCGGTTTTATCCCTGGAGATGAGGACACAGGGGCTTGGAGAGGCGACTAACTCGGCCACTTCTGGGGTTGAGCTGGGATTTGAACTCAGGAAGCCACAGAGTACTCTGTGCCCTTAATCACAGCACTGTGGCCTCTCCTCTTCTGGAGTTTCCTGGAAGCTGCTTGTGTCAAGGCCCCAGGAGTGATGAGTGGGCAAACGTAAGCAGCGGCAGGATGTAGAGAAGCCTGTTTAGGAAACCATTTATCTCACGTAGACATACCATCTGAGATGACCTTAGTAGAAATAACAATGCAATAATAACAGCACCACAGTCTTCCCTGGCATAAGAAACCAGCTTTGTAATGAAAATGGAATTTCTCTGGGAAATAGTCCTAGAAAGAGATAGGCGGCTGAGAAAAAATAACAAAATGTAAACGCGTATCAAATTGCTTGCTGTGCGATTCCCCCTGGCACGTTCGCCCTCTCTGTTGTGTCCTTTACTTCGCTCACTTGCTGCCTGAAGATCTGTGGCCCCCTGCCCCTCGCGCCTGTCCCACCCCCCCCCCCGTGCCCCACCCCTCCCCTCCCTCCCCGACCCAAAGGAAGAGAAAGGAGACCGTGCACCCAAAGGCAGTCGCTCCCCACCTTGAGTTTACCCTCAACGTGCCTGGTGGAAAGGGGAAGGGGTCCTCTAGGGTAAACTCTGCTTTGGGGATGCAAGTCTGTGGCTTTCTGGAATGAAGGGTGGTGAGTTTGGTTTCCCAGGGGGCCCACGGGCAGGAATCTGAGCTCGAGGGCGCTCAGGTGTGCGCGCCGTCATGGATCGTTACAACCCCAACTGAAGCTGAGTTTTTCGTGCCGTAGGTCAGAGTCCCATAAAATAAACTCTTGTCATAACAAAGGATGCAGCGGCCAGATTACATCTCAGAGTTCCTTCACTCGTTTACCCCCGAGGACACGGACTTTCATGGCAGTGTGGGGAAGGGATTCTATTTTAATGCTGATCCTAATGGGGGGTCTGTCTCCCTTTACCACCCTTGTAAATGGTGATCAACAGTGATGGCCACAGCAGCGTGGAGAAAGAGCGTGGCCTGGAAGCCCAGCCAAGCTCTCTTGACTCCAGTTTTACGCAGATTTGCGGAACAGAATGCAAATGATTTCACAGTAATACGGGACCCAGGGGTAAGTGCTCCTCTGTTTTCAGCTGTCTCCCTGAGCTTCTGGCAGCAGCCACTGTGGACGAATGGACAGGTCTGCAATGACGCAGGTAAAAAGGTGGCTGGGAAGGAACGGCCCCCACCGTCAGCAGAGACCTCGCCTGGGATTCCACCAGGAGCGGTCTCTTTCCCTTGAGCGTCCTGCAAGCCAGGACTTCTGGGTTTCAAGAACAGGAGAAGATCAACACAGACTAATGCTTTTGGGAGTCCTTTATTCCTCCTTTTATCCCAAAGATGTTCCGTGGTCACAGTAGACATCTAGACGCTTCTGTATCTCACAGATATTGACTGGGCGTTTACTTGCTACGAGGCAGTGTGTTAGGCATCGAAAAAAGACTCGTGTGCAACCGTGAAAGCGTGAAACCGTAAGGTTGTGTCTAAAATCTCCTTCGCTGTCCAGTGTGGCAGCCACTGGGCGTGTGACATGTGGCTAGTGTGATGGAGTGTTAAAATACACACCAGATGGAAACCAATTCGACAGTAAATTTCATTAAAAAAATAATAATAATATAAATAAATAAATAAATAAATAAAATACACACCAGATGGAAACCAATTCGACAGTAAATTTCATTAAAAAAATAATAATAATATAAATAAATAAATAAATAAATAAATAAATAAATAAAATACACACCAGATGGAAACCAATTCGACAGTAAATTTCATTAAAAAAATAATAATAACATAAAAATAAATAAATAAAATAAAATACACACCAGATTTTAAAGACGTAAAAAGATGAGCACAAAAAGACTTTATTAGTCATTTTCATGTTAATTGCACGTTGAAATAATATTTTGGATACATTGGTTTCAATAAAAATACATTAAATGTGACCACTAGAAAATTTAAAATTACATATGTGGCTCATATTATATTTCTATCGGACAGCACTGGTCCAGACTGCTAACCATTTATTACACAGTGTGGTCACCTTTTGACTCCCATCTTTGGTTACTATTACACAGGAGGGTAAAGGGAGCTTTCTGTTTTGCACAGATGGGGTGTAGTTTAGACAGTTCTGTGGCACTCTGTGCGACTTTTACCAAGTGCATCCGCATCCGTGGTCTTGCTGAGCCCACTCCTGGTCCACTCAGGGAGGGTCTGGCTATGCTTTTATCGGTGAGTATGTGACAGTATGAGAGGGGGCTGGCCTACCCGCCTTGCATTAGAATTAAGAGTACAACATCAGACTTTCAGCTTCTAGTTCAATGCCTGTGAGAGATAAACTAGAAATTACCCGTGGAAATATTTACTTGTGTTTCTGTACCAAAGATAATGGAACAGGGTCCTATTTAGAAGTAAATATGCCTGTGTTTGTGTATGTGAGTATACACGAGCATGTCCCGTGACGAATAGGACACATTAATCAAAGGTCGTAGCCAATGTTCAATGGAAAGGTTTGACTCATGTTGAATTTTTGGAGCCATGAGGTCGAGGTTAGGGGAGGGATCGTACATGTTGTCACGACAAGGGGATTTTTTTTTTTTTTTTTTTTTCCGTTGGAAGTCCGCATGGTCATGTCAAATTCCTGGCAGCACGTAGCAAGGCCTGTGGCTCTCACCTGTCCGAAAGGTCCGAGACCGAGTTGGGTCACCCATGGGATGGGAGGACCGGCGGGTACCCCGCTCCAAAGAGGCAAGGGATCAGATGCCAGGAGGCACGTCTGAGTTATTTGACCCCCAGCATGTCTAGCACCAGATGACTGGGGGTTTCTCTCACACCAACAACCAATTCTCTGCATCTCTGGACATCAGCTAGGTGTCCTACAACTTAATTCAATTTTGACACTGACTACCTAGAGTTAGCGTCAGATTCCACGGAGCGCCCCCACTTTAGACACCACATGAATGTCTGGGGCACCCGCACTTCTGACCGACTGGTTACCAATCAGAGGTTTTCACTATCCCTTCCTCACGTTTGATAATTTATTAGAACGGTTCCTATGACTCAGGGACACACTTCCTCTGACTGGTTTGTTATAAAGGATACACCTCAGGAACAACCACGGGGAAGACACGCATAGGGCAAGGGATGGGGAAGGGCTGTGGGGCTTCATGCCCTCTCTGGCTGTTCATCAACTTAGAAGCTCTCAGAACCCCATGGTCAAGGGGTTTTAATGAAGGTTCCATTACGCAGGCACGAGTGATCAGATCATTGGCCCTTGGTGATTGACTCAGTCTCCACAGAAGGTTGGGGGTGGGGCTGAAAGTTCCATCCCCCTGTAATCAAGCCTTGGACTTTCTGGTGGCAGGCTTCCCGCCATCCTGAGTAGATCCAAGGGCCCCCAGCCACTAGACATCTAATTAGCTTACAAAAGACACTCATCACTGGAGATTCCAAGGGTCTTAGACGCTCTTGTGTCCGGAACTGGGGACTAAGGCCCAGCATCATAACAAAAGATATTGCTGTCACCCCGGTCATTCAGGAAATTCCAAGAGTTTTAGGAGCTCTGTGCTAGGAACAGGAGGTGAAGACCAAATACATACTTCTTGTTATATCACAATATCGGACACTCAGTACAGACAAAGACTGAGGGGAGGTACACTTCTAGGAAAGAAGCCATCAAGAGCAGGAATAGGTGGCCGATATGGCGGGTGAGATTATCACGGTACTGAGGGCCGGGAGGTGGGGTGGAGGGCAAGGGCCTTGGGTTAAATCCTGGCCCTCCCAGAAACCTACTGTTGGGGAATGTCACATACTTCTCTGAGCTTCTTTAATCCAACGAGAGGGTTGGATGAAAGGATCTCGCACTAAAATTTTGTGATTCTATGAGTTTTGAGGGCCAGAGAATCAACTAAAATAGTAATCATATGCATTCAGTGATAGCTTAGGGGGTTGGTTTTATGGCTGTTCTTTTGTCTAATATACTTGGGAGCCCTGCGATCCATGGTAAATACCATCACTGGCTTGCACTCTTCATATGGCCCTGAATGAGACAGGGGTTGGGTCAAGGACCACCTTGTAGCTGTAGCCAATAAACAGGTGTTGCACTAGAATATCTAAAAGCATTTGTACTCATTTGTCTTCCTTGGCTCTCTTTATCCCTATCTTTTCTGTGAATTATCATTATTTCTTCTGATATCTTGTAAGTCTGCTGCTGTGTGGGTAGGAACTCTCCCCACATCGATCACGATCACAGGCTTTAGTAAATCACTGCTTGTTCTCTGTCTCCAGCTAATCTTGCTGCCTCGTACCTCGTATGAATTAAAAAGCTCCCGGGCTCTCCGTGAAGACGTAAGAATTTCACCCTCTTTTCTTTTTAAAGACTAGATTTTAATTGCTTTCAGGAGGGATGGGGAGACAAAAGGCCTTGGATCTGGAGGTAGCTTTGTATTTGGTAGAGACTCACTCCAGGAGCACATTCCCCCACTGAGGGCACAGCCACCTTTTCTGCTTCATTATACTTTGCTGAGCGCTGAGAAGTCTGGCATCGTTTCTGGTGGAATGAAAAGACTGGCAGAGCGGCCCTAGACAGAAGCGCCACAAAACACTGTGGCAGAAGGTTTGGTCTACATACCAAGGCAGCCAGAGTATTAATTGCATTCTCTGTGATCACGTTAAAAAAAAAAAAAAAGGCGCTGAATTATTCTCTTCATGTTTTAAGAATGACAGGCTTTTGCTCTGCCAGCTCTAAGCGTAGTGAGATCACATGGCAAGGAGATGCTAGATTTGGAGGAAAAAAAAGCGTAGAAGTGAAGGTCTCTGGTAGGCAGCTAGTTCTTAAAAAAGATCTGAAGATGAATCGTTTCATGATCAGTACCTGTAGAAGATGGGGAGCGGGGCGAGGGAGTGTTTCCGCGCATTCGCACGATCTCTTCTAGGTTCCCGTGCGGAGATCTTGCTTTAACTTTTGAAATGGGAAAATACACAAATAGAATAAATCTTGAAATGTGACTTTTGAAGATGCCTGCTGTAGTTCGTCTTTATTTTTGTGTGTGGATTAGCGGAGACGTGGTCCCGGACGAGCTTTATATGTACTTACCTGCCCCCTGACCCCATGCGAGCGCGTTGGCGAAGATTCCGATTATCCGTGCTCACATCCCCTGAGCCTCCGTCGTGAACATACCCCTTTCCCAGCCCACGCTGACGCGGACACCAGCCCGACGCATGCCCGGCCCCTGCTGGGTCCCTGTCGTCTCTGAGCCCACGGAGGGTGTTTCGTCGAGACCTGTTTGTGATGATTTAACTTGGTTGGGGAGAATAGATAAAGCAGGTGTCAGCCTGCGTACTGGGGATTTTCCTATGCTGAAAATTGTTATTCTGTGCAGCACCCCACCCTCCCTCCACAACCCTGAAAAAGAGAAGTACGTGCGCTGCTGATGCTCAAGGTCTGAGTGTGTTTTGGCTTAAAATGTTCAGTGGATCAGAGAGCATTTCATTCTGGGTAGTGCAGTCTGGAGAAGTGTTTTGGTTTCATGTGATTAGACCTGTCTCACCAACCCTGCTGCTTCTGGTCTCAGTGGGTGGGGGGGAGGGGAGGGGAGGGCGGAGTGCAGGGGGAGCAACCACGAGAGCCTGGCTGGGCCCTGGTGGGAGGAGACCAGGGGCTGGGGCCGGGTAGGTACACATGTCGCCTGTTCACGGGAGGCTTAGAGCCCAGCTCGCCTCTTCTGAATGTGCCCGCACCTGCTCGGTGCCGTGCACGAACACTTCTTCTGTGTGCGAGCCCCACTCGGTGATCAGAATGTCACTGCCCACCCAGAATTGTGAATGTAAGTGCAGTATGTAAAGCCTGGATTATTACTTAAATATGTTCCTTAGTTCAGAAGGAAAGCCCTTCTGAAATTTTGTATTTAATTTTAATGTTCTCCTTAATCTATTAGATTGCCAATCATTCAGACCTAGTATGACCGTAAAGTTTATTGTCCACGCTGGGACCCTTACAAGGGTGAAAGGAGGTGTTATTAATTACTACACTGGGACATCAGAATAAACTAGGATGGTCCCAGGTGCTGGCATCTATAGTAATAAACCTCAGTGTATCCATCTTTTTAAGGATTAGGCATGATTCTTTTAGTTTTTATATTTTTATTAAAAATTTTTCTTAATGTTTATTTTTGAGAGAGAGAGAGAGAGAGAATGAGCAAGGGAGGGGCAGAGAGAGGGAGACACAGAATCTGAAGCAGGCTCCAGGCTCTGAGCTGTCAGCACAGACCTGACGCGGGGCTCGAACCCACAAGCCATGAGATCAAGATCTGAGCTGAAGTCGGACCCTCAACCAACTGAGCCACCCAGGCGCCCTGGTGGGGCATGATTTTTTAAAAAAAAAAATTATGCTGAATCCTTTGAACATTTTTCTGAAAACCAAATGGACCGTTTTACAGGTTTCCATGTCATAATAAACCACCATCCAGATGTATTCATGAGAACCGCTCTAGCTGACCTGTTAAATCTTTCACTGGGTCTTGTCTGGACTCCGCATTTCCACGCAGAGGATGCGGCTGCATTAGGTTTTCCTATTGCCTCACGGTCCCGTGAGCCTCAACCCTGTTTGAAAGTGGCTTCCAGCCTTTGTGGACTCTGGCCGAACTTTCTTCCTACGACGTTCTTCTCTTTTACAAACACATTTCTTTGTTTAGGGGCCTAAGAATAGGAAGAAGAGTCATAAGCAAGGCTCGGTGTCTGTTTCAGAAAGGCTGTCCTCCACCCTTCGTGAGAAAGGAACGCATCTAAAACATCCTTTTAGCGGGTTTCCCTCTATGGCCACTGGCTCGCCTTTGTGCTGTCGAACGTGCTCTTGTGTGCACTTTTACAGGTCGGGAGAGGATACCTTGGTTTAAACTGCAAACCCCAAGAGAGTGTTTGCTCTGTTTGTGTCACTTTCTGTGACTGATGCCCCGACGCAGGCTTGTGGATCCTTGACACTCGATGAGTATTGGTTTCCAGAGCCGACGAGGACCTGTTGAGCATCAGGTGCGTGTGACAGGAGCTGTCCAGCTAGGTGATGTTCCCCTCGACACGGTCTTCCGAGTCCTTGATAAGAAGGGTGATGACTTTTTGAAAACTGTAGACTATTTTTCTGATGACCGTGAACTTCCATCTCCTCGGTCACAATAATAACACGTTGCGGGGGGAACAATTTAGAGGGGCTTTCAACAAACAAAGAATGTACACCAGGACTATGTGCCTCAAGAATGCGACATGGGAAGCAATTCTGCTTCATCGTACTATGTAACTCTTGTGAAAACCTCATCCACTTTTTTTTGTTTTTTGGGTTTCTTTTGCACTTTTCAATCTGCAGCTAAATTAGGCCACAGGAAAAGGATATCGTACCTTCAAAGAGCCAGTTGGGTTGGCTGGGTTCTTTCTATTCGTGGAAAACAGCTGTGGGTGCCGAGTAGAAGTCAGGCTCTTGTTCCCTGCAAAGGTGGGAAGGTTCGCTCTTGAGATGCGTCGCCCCTTCTGTGGAGGAGTGCGCAGATGTGAAGCTGCTTTATCAACATCTTCGAGGCGTTTGAAATGTGTTGATAATGACCTGGGAAAGAGAGACGGGCGGGACGAGGGTGGGAGTAGGAAAGAACATTCCTCCTACACAGTGAGCACATCTTCTCTTGTTTTTCTATCTGTGTTGACTGCAGATTAAGTGAATTGGGTTATTCATTTCCCTTGCCTTCCACCAGATAGAAGTGCTTCTGTAAGCCCGTGGTGATTGTTGCCTGCTGCATGCACATGAAGGAAGTCTCTGGAAGGAGAGCCGGCCCGAGCAGTGGGCGACATTCCCCTCCTCCCAGCAGGCTCCCTCGCTCAAGCGGAAGGCCAGCAATGGGGTTTAGCTTGGGTTTTGTTGAACAGGATTGCTGCCGTGGCCCTTATTGTGAGTGAGGTGCGGTGGCTTCAAGTTAAAAACCAGGCTCTGGAGTTCTCTTTTGCTTTGAAAAACATGTTCTGAGGGGGCGTGCTGAGTAAATGTTTTGGAAAATCCTTGGATACTGTTTCTTGGGGCCCCCCGGGTGGCTCGGTCAGTTGAGCCTCCGGCTCAGGTCATGATCTCGTGGTTCGTGGGTTCCAGCCCTGTGTCGGGCTCTATACTGATAGCTGGGAGCCTGGAGCCTGCTTTGGATTCTGTGTCTCCCTCTCTCGCTGCCCGTCCCCCGCTCACACTCTGTCTCTCTGTCTCTCTCTCTCTCATTAAAAAAAAAAAAAAAAAAAAAAAAAAATTATACTGTTTCTTTCTCTCCCTCTCTCTTCCTGACTCTCTTTCCAGTGACTTCTCCAGCCCCACAGCCTCAGGATCGCCTGTATGTGGCTGATTCTCAAATGGGTTTCTCTGCACAGTCCAGTTCTGCCTGTATACTCCTGCCTCGTGAGCCTGTCCACCCAGATGTCCTGTTGATGGCTCCAACCTACCATATCATCAGAATGCTTAATTCAGGACTAAACTCATGATCCTGCTTCCAAAACCTTTCTTGGACTCCACGATTTCTCTCCACATCAGCACCTTCATCCTGATCACCCAGGCGCAGAACTCAGGACGCCTCATTCGCGCTTCTGCTCAGCACCCACGCAGGGAGCCACAGGCCCTGTCATCCCCAGCGACTTCCCAGTCTTGCTGCCACTGCCCTTCCTAACTCTTGCCTAGGAGATCCTATGAACCTGCTCAAGTTTCTCCTCACCCCAGTTGATCTGCCTTGTCACAGACTTGCTGAGAACTCTCCCCTGCTTAAAACAAGGCTCCTCCTCTTCTACAAGAAAAAGGAGCCTCCTGCCAAGCTCCTCCCTTACTGTGAATCCTCCCCCCTCGTCCCTGCTGCTCTTCAGCAAGATATGCTTTTCCTCAAACCCCTCCAGCCTCCTCTGCTCGGGGCATATTTCTTTCCTGTTATTTTTTTTTAAACAATTTTTTTTAACATTTATTTATTTCTTGAGAGACAGAGAGAGACAGAGCACGAGCAGGGGAGGGGCAGAGAGAGAGGGAGACACAGAATCCGAAGCAGGCTCCAGGCTCTGAGCCATCAGCACAGAGCCCGACGTGGGGCTCGAACTCACCAGCCATGAGATGGTGACCTGAGCTGAAGTCGGAGGCTTAACTGACTGAGCCACCCAGGCGCCCCTCTTTCCTGTTATTTTTAAATCCCATAGTGCTCTGCTTCCATCCAACTTTTCCACGATTCTGCATCCCTTTAAGGTTCGGATGCCCCGGATGAAGGGGTCCCCATTAGCAGTGACTCCTCCCACCTCTACGTCTCTACCAGGCTTCCAGCCTTTCTTGTGCCTCCCTTCTAAGCTCTGTCACATGCTCTGATACACAGATGTTTGCCATCCTTTTCTTTCTTCCTCTTCTGGGTTACAAATGTGTTGGGGCCCAGTGCTGTATCTTCTGCATTTGAATATCCACCACCATGCCTACAAATGGTCTGGTGCCCAATGACATTTGCTGAATGGATGAATCAGCCAAGGAAGTATAAGTGGCCTTTGCCTTCTCTTACTTCTAAGATCTGTTCACTTCTCTCCTAGCTTCATTCATTCATTCATTCATTCATTCATTTGGCCCTTATACACTAGGAGCCTGCTGTGGTGCCAGGCACACGGATACATCAGCAAGCAAAACCAAGGTCTCTACCGGAAGGTGCCAACATTCTACCTTCTTCTTCAGACTCCCCATCTTTGCAGTCCCCCTGCTCAGCTCTGGAAGAAACAGAGAGCTGTTGTTTTCAATATTATGAACTTTGTATTTTGTTATTCTGCCATCCAACCTTGCTGCGAAGAAGTTAGGCCTTCTTGGTGGTTTGCAACTGTGGGGCTCTTGGTCTTAAAATGGGTTCCGTATCCCAGGGGCTGTGAGGGTGTTGGAAACGCTGCTTCTTTTCGCTGCCTGGCTATTAAGCCAAGGCATTTTGCAAACTGCTCTGAAATCGTGACGAAAGTCTCCTTGGTTTGAGGTTTTTATCTGCAGCGTTGAGACTTTTGCGAGGTTACCGCTGATGGTGTAGAACAACTCCGTGCTCACGTTCCTTGGTTATTTGCTACACATTGTATAACAAAAGCAAAAACAAAACAGCAGCGAATTACCTCCTGGCATCGGCATCGATAAGAATGGAAAACAACTGTTTCAAAGTTTGATCTGGAGGAAATTTATATGTCGTTGTATAGACCCTTGAAAATATGGTAGTGTTAATGGCAAACACCTTGATGGAGAATGTCCCTAAAATCTTTACTGGGTCAATGTCCTTCTCTCCTTGTGATTTTGAACGACTGTTGGCCACAACACACAAAGTCAACATACCGTCTTCGAGTAGGACTCTATAGCCACGAGTTCTTTCTTATTGTAGCTGCAGTGAAACAGTACTTGTGGCAAGATACTGCTCTCAATGCCAAAACCCAACAATTTTGTTTTCAAATTCCTGAAAACTAAAAAAAGAAGTCCTGGTGACATAAATGTTCCAAATTCAAAATATCCAAAAGTGAACTCATCCACTTCCTCCTTGAGCCTGGCCGTTCCGTGTCTGTTCTGTCTGGGTAATGATATCACCAGCCACCCAGACAAAGCCCAAACCCTTAGATCGTTTTCAGCTCAGTTTTCTGGTATGTGAGGTAGAACTTTTTTTCCCCCTGAATGATCTCTTAAGATCTCTTGCAAAATGTCTAGAAATCTATGTCCCACGGTTCTCTGGTTCCTTCTTCACATGGATTCCAGGCATATCTCAGTCCCGCCTTTGAATTCTCTCACCTAGAGCCCCACCCCTGCTTTTTATGCTACTCCTGATGTAGCTCAGCATCCCTGTCACTTCTTGACAACTCGGTCATCTCTCTGCTGGTCTGCCAGTTGTTTTAAATTCTTGGTTTTAAATTGACATACGGTAAAATTCGCTGTTATTGCATACGGTTTTGAGTTTTGGCGGGTGTATAGAGACATAACCACCACCAGAATCAGGACACAGAGCCAGCTCTTTCATCCCTAAGATAATTTCCTCATGTTGCCCCCTTGGTGGTCGAACTCTTCTCTACCTTTAGCCCCCGGGCAACCGCCGACTCTTCCCTGTCCCTTGAGTTCCGCCTTCTTCAAAATGTGATCGGAATTGGCCTCGCGCTCTCTGAGCACCTGCTCCCAGTCTGTTCATTCTCTTTTCCATAATATCTTCCTAAAACACCTGTCCTAGCCCTTGAGAAATTCCTAATTCCTCGGAGCTTCTGTTTCCTTGTTAGTTTGTGACTGGCCAAGACTATAAAATTATTAGCCTAGAGAATTCTAATACTTTCTAAGAAGGTTGGCTCCTTTTGTCTTGCTAATTCAGGGGACTGGTGGGAAGGACCAGGAAAGCAGTAAGTTGGTCTGAGTATGAAACGGCCCCTGGAGCAATTGGGACGGGAGAGAAAGGAGAGGGAGGGAGCGAAGGGTGGTGTGCAGAGAAGTTTCAGGGCGAGCATTGTGTGAAATGTGCCAGTTTTCTCCACAGTGTCCTGCATGAGAGACCTGCATTCCTTCAACGCCCTCAGGGCTGTCTGGGGCACCTTTTGGATGGGTCTTCATATTGGCAAGGGAGTCGGGAGACCCAGATCTACAACGGGGGCAATCACATCTACCCCATGGCGTTCTTATGGCGGTATCATGAGGCAGCAAGCTGGCGCTGTGCCCGGCCGAGTTGGGATACTAAGGAAATGTTGACCTTCCTCCCACGATTCTGCGCCATATCCAACCTCTCTTGTCACATCTACCCCTCACCCCGAAACTGCCCCAATTCTCACGATTTAGCTCGTTATTCAGGCACCTTCTGGGCTGGTACCCGTCCTCCTCATTCCCACTTACCTCTTATGAACCCTCGGTCTCCTCTCCACTTCCTGCTCTCCGCCCCCCACCCCTACCCCTGCCCCTGCCCGCAGCCCCAGTCTCTTTGTTGAATCTCTCCTTCAATCAGTGTTAACCTTCCCTTTGTCTGTGTTCTCTTTGTATTTCTATAAAGTGCAGTAGGTTCTTTGGGGTGCCTGGGTGGCTCAGTCAGTTAAGCGTCTGACTTCGGCTCAGGTCATGATCTCGCGGTTCATGGGTTCGAGCCCCATGTCAGGCTCTGTGCTGACCGCTCAGAGCCTGGAGCCTGCTTTGGATTCTGTGTCTCCCTCTCTCTCTGTTCCTCCCCCGCTCAGGCTATATGTCTCTCTCTGTCTCAAAAATAAATAAAAACATTACAAAGAAGATTTTTAAGTGCAGTAGGTTCGTATCATAATCATTCATGTGTGTCCCCGCCCCTCCCCCAACTGTGTAAAAGCTTCTCTAATCATATTTGACGGCACAAAATCAATTCCCAAATAATTACTGCAACTTTAAGAATAGTACAGGGAACCGTCGGGCATCTTGCCTGTCAGGGGGCAGATTTTATCCCACCGATGTCCCGAAGCTGTGAGTACATCATGGTGTCTGTGGTCTGTTTTCAAACAGCTGTCATAGGGGCAGAGCCCCTCAGGAGACCCTTCTAGGACAAAGTCCAGATATACCCAGAGCAGGATGGGCCTCCCGACCCCAGAGAGTGGGGGACAGAATGCCCCCTTACAGCAGCAGGGGACCTACACCACCTCCCATCTCCCACATCCCCATCGGATAGTTTGTATGTTGCCAAGTTTGAGTCACCCGCGGAAGGCAGGGAATACAAAGACCTGTTTGCTAAATGAAAGTGAGTGAGGGCACTTCCGGTCCCTTCCAGGCCGGGCTGATGTGGTGCGGGCGCCCCCCCTCCCCCTGCATAGCTGCCACCACCCTGATATCACTGTCTCCCCCTTGCACGGTGAGCCTGTTTGTGAAATCCAAGCACAGCGTTCCGCTCCCGGGGAAGAGCCGTGGCACATGGCTGACATATGTTCAATGTGTGGCCCGTGCAAGCCTCTAGAACATTTCTGCCATCCAGCACCTCACCAGCCATCACCCGTCTTGTATTTGCATCCGCTGTCCTTTCACGAGGCCGTGGGGAGGGGGCACCGTGTAGCTGCCTCCCTGCCCGGGTACAGCTCCAGGTAAGGCCAGGCATCCTCAGGGGGGATGGCAGGAGGATGGCCAGGGCCCCTTCCACCTCCTGGGGCTCAGTTCCAGAGGTCAGCCAGCGAGGGAACGCAGCAAGGACAGAGCCCCCACTGACATTTTTCTTCCCACCCAGCCCATCTCCAGGGCAATGGTCTTCAGCGGGGAACAACAATCCCTCATTCCTTGCCAGGGGAGCTGAGTACAACAGACTCTTGGGCGAGTGAGAAGTTCCCCCAATGACCTTTGTTTTTCCATTAAGAGATTAGAACTCTTGTTCCAGCCCCCTTTCCCCCAGCTGCTGCATAGACGCACTTCTTGGGCCCTTGGATGGTGTGGCCGTAGGTAAGCAGCCGTCATGGACCCTGAAAGACAGAGCGAGGCGGGGAGCCTGGGCTTGCGAGACCTCGGTGCCTCGGGGGTGCTCTGCAACCCGCTGCCAGGAACTCCTTTCCCTTTTTCCCCGGCGTCTACACTCTGGAGTGGAGGATCCAGCCCCCGTGAGAGGATCCAGCCCCCGTGAACTTCCAGGATTCTCAGAGTCTGGATCCAGAGCTGTGTGTGCCTGTCTCGGGCCTGGGGGAGGAAAACCCCACACTTCTCACCCGCTCGACCCCGAATGCACCGCAACCAAAAACTTAGGATGCCCCGATGCTGTTTTAAAGTAAGATGCTCCAGCTGTTGGGGCGGCACAGTTCTCTGCTTTGAGACTTTCTGCTCTTGAGGCCTGGATTTGAGGGTTCCTTTTTCTCATCTGAAATTTCAAGGGGCGCCTGGGTGGCTCAGGCAGTTAAGCATCCGTCTTCGGCTCCGGTCACCATCTCACGGTTAGGGAGTTCGAGCCCCAGGTCAGACTCCGCGGTGACAGTGCGGAGCCTGCCTGGGATTCTCCCTCTCTGCCTCTGTCTCTCCCCGCTCCCCCCAAGACAAACTGGAGAAAGTAAGATAAAATCAAATGTCAAAGCAACCAGCTCGTTTTCAATTCCCCGTGGAGCGTGAGGGGCAGTCCTGCCACCACGTATTGCAGAGGCCGCGTGGTACGGACACGTGGGGCCTCGTGTCGAGGCCGTGGGCTCAGGGCCCAGCCCTGCGTGACCGCCTTGTGGTGAATGACCCTTGTGACGACTCGGAGTGCCTTTGGCACAACTCAGATCGTGGAAGTGTCTCTTTCTGGGGCCCCCAAGTAGGGGAGGCTGTGCTCAGGCCCGCATCTGGGTCCTTGCATGAGAGCCCTGCAGAATTATGTGTGACCCTCCCCCTCTGCACCCCGCCCCGGTGTGGGGAATCCTTCTGCTTCTTAGCGAGGAAGCAGCTGTGGCTGTCGGATCGTGGGGCCCCTACCGGCACCTGTACCCTCAGCCCACCCCTGGCTTCACTTACCTTACAGGGCTTCTCTGAGCTCTGTGCCCACAGGGAGCCCCACCTGCACCTCCCTTGGCATGGGGGCCTCTTGACCAAATTTTTGCTGTATACTCAATACTTGTGTCCCTTTCCCAAACTTCTAGCGTTTGGGAGGTGATTAGGTCGTAAGGCGGGTGGAGGTGAATCCGATCAGTGCCCTTGTGGAAGAGACCCCAGAGAGCTTCCTCCCCTCTTCTGGCTTGGGAGGACACGGAAGATGCCTGTCTCTGAACCGGGAGGGGGGGGGGGGGGGGCTCTCCTGAGACATCGAATCTGCCAGCTTCTCGATCGTGGACTTCCCAGTATTTAGAACTAGGAGAAAAATAGGTTTCTGTTGTTTATAGGCCACCCAGTCTGTGCTCTTATTTCATCGCAGCCCGGACGGACTAAGAAGATACCGGGGTCTCACCCTTGGCCGCGCATTCAAATCACCCAGGGAACACTGAAAACTCCCAGGCCACACGGCGGACCAATTGAATCGTGACATGTCGGTGTAGAGGGTGGGACCCAGAAATCACTAGGTTTTAAAGCTCCCCAGATGGTCCACCAGGCGAAGACTGCCACCAGACTTACTAACATTCAGCGGCCCACGGGCACCTCTTTTGTTGACCTGCTTACGGTTAAGGTGACAAAAGCTTGATTCTGGTTGCGCGCGGGAAAGGCAAGCTGCTTTTGTGTCGCTAAAGAATCTGAAGTCAGATTTTCCATGGGAATGAGACAGGAACTCCAAGTTTATTTTAAAAGTGCTCTTGATCTACCTAAAACTAGGAAGTATAAAGAATCCTGGGGGAGCCATTTATTCTCACATTTGAATGCGTTTTTGCTTCCTCTGCACGAAGCCTTATGGTTTTATCCGTTACCAGAGGGGCCCTGTGGCTTACTAGGAATATCATTGAACTGAAAATTCTGGGGTTGTGCACTGGGCGACTGGGAAAAGGATTGAAACGGTTTTTCCCTACACAGTGCAAAGGAACGTGGAGAGGATACGCGTCTCTATAAACTGCCCACTTTTCTGTCCTGTTTCTGGGTTGGGACGTGTATCTTACAAGCAGAGGGTCATTCCCGGCTGAATATGTCAGGGGATGATTTGTCTAAAACTTTTAAAAGAAGAGCAGACACGGTACATTTGCATTCCGTTAACCACGCAAACATTTTTAGGCTAACAAAATAAACAACTGAATTGGCGGTTTGTTTTATTACCAAACTAGTCAGGTTGCCCAAGGCGGGCAAGAGTCTACCTCCCCGATTGGAAAAGGTTAAGCGTCTTGTCAAGGAAGACTAAAAACTTGAAAAGCGTTACCATTTGGTTGGATCTCACCGAAATCAGAAAGTGATCCATTTGAGAGCTAGCAGCCCAAGACCTTTGGTGGAGACACGGAATGTTTTTAATTCTGAGAGATGGGCTTTTCAGAACTCTGCAAATGACATTTGTTTGGCATTTGGTGTTTTTGTTGCCATATTTATTGTCTTTACTTCCTAATGGGAGTAGTTTTCTGCTCTTAATTACCCAAAAGGCCAGGAAAAAAAATAACTAGAATGAAAGGAGGGGGAAGGGGAAATATATCTTGAAAGTTTCATTAATTGCAAAATGAAGTTAAATGGTGCGTTCGATAAAAGTACTTCTCAGAACCGATGGAGGATTTCTCAGAAAGAGCCCATTAAAGCTGGATCCTCTAAAGCAGTGGAAATCCCAGGAACAAAAGCCAAATGCCTAGGAATTGAGTTTCAGAAGAAATTTTGAATTGGTGCAGCTTGGTAATTTACAAACTGCAATGGAATCACTGATTGTTCTCACATCCGTTCGGCGAAAATGGGATAATACATTCACCTTACAGGCACGTTCAATTCTTGCTATTATTATATTATTTGCTGCCATTTATTAAGCATTTTTTTTCTGGGAGTCAGGGCCAGTGTTTTGGCATTCGTGATTTTACTTTTGATGATTACAAAGATTCAGTGATTTTCGTAGAAGTCATCAGTAGATTGTACGGGGGTCCTAATGCCAACTCTTCTGGTGTGTCAAGTAAGTGAAATCTGTGGTGGCGTTTGAAATGTGATTTAGCTGTGCGTTGAAGCTGACCTTGAAAATGAGATTTGCATTTCATTGACATGCTTTATAAATTGGACCTCTGCTCAGGAGGAGAAAAGAAAAATAAGTGAAATCAACTTGCTCGATTTCTTGCTAGAACCCTGGGTTAACCTGGGTATTTGGGCAGATCTTGTTCAAGGCAAACTATAGGCTGTTGCACGCAGATCTGGGTTTTTGAAGATGGGAAGCAGTTCTGATAAACTTCCAGGGTAAATTCTGACCCTTGGGCACGTGAGAGAAATAACAAGTAGTTACAGCTCATGGATTGGAAGTGCAGTTTCAAGATAATCAGAATGGCAGGTAAATATCATCAAAGGGTAACCCGTAGCTTAACTTCCTTAATTACGTAAGCTGAGAACTTGGGATAACGGCACTAACTGAATTGAGTTATTAAGTCGAGTAATATTAGTGCCCTTTGAATCAACTCTGATCTTTAATTTAGCGAGCAGCATTAAGTTCACCTTACCTGATGATCGCTATGGGCTACAGTCACGCTGCAAATAGAGTAACTTGGTAATATTAGTTACTGCTATGGACTTCTTTTAGTTCACTCCCTACCATTAGAAATTCCTGTTGGTATTTATGTTGAAAAATGAAATAGCTTACGGAAATCGTTAATTGAGTGTTGGATGGGGTAATAAACAACAGCAACTACCAACCGACACATAAACCGTGAGCCTCTATGGATGTCTTCTTTCTGTTGTGAACATGTTAACTTCCCTTGTTTGTGGAGGTACCTTACAATAACTGTTGCTACTGCCTCTTTTTTTTTTTTAATTTTAAAAGGAGTTTTAAAAACTGTGGTAGAGGCACCTGGGTGGCTCAGTCAGTTGAGCGTCTGACTTCGGCTGAGGTCAGCGTGATCTCACGGTTGGGGAGTTCAGGCTCGCGTCGGGCTCTTTACTGTCAGCACAGAGCCTGCTTTGGATCCTCTGTCCCCCCACCTCTGCCCCTCCCCCACTCATGCTATCTCTCTCCGTCTCTCTCAAAAATAAACATTTAAAAAAATTTTTTTAATAATAGAAGAAAAGAATATAATATAAAATAAAAATTGTGGTAAAATAGCGGTGCCTGGGTGGCTCACTCGGTTAAGCGTCCAACTCTTGATTTCGGCCCAGGCCCCGTGATCGGGGTTCATGAGTTCGAACCCCGAGTTGGGCTCTGTGCTGACATCTCAGAACCTGGATCCCTCTTTGTATTCTGTGTCTCCCTCTTTGCCTCTCTCTCTCTCTCTCTCTCTCAAAAATAAACGTTAAATTTTTTTTAAAAAATTGTCCAGTCTTTTTATTTTGGCTATTCTAGTGTGTTTGTAGTGCTATCACATTGTGGGATTTCAGTACTAGGTATTGAGCGCTAGGTATTGAGCACTAATTGTTTTTCATGTATATTGGTCATCCTTTTTGTGAGGTGCTTGTTCAAGTCTCTTGCCCATTTTTCACCTGTGTTGCCTGTCTTTTGTTTTGTTAGGTTTATTTATTTAGAGAGAGGAGGAGGGGCAGAGAGAGAGAATCCCAAGCAGGCTCCACAGTCAGCGCAGAGCCCTACTCGGGGCTCGAACTCACCAACCATGAGATGGTGACCTGAGTGGAAACCAAGAGTCAGATGCTTAACCGACTGAGCCACCCGGGATCCCTGCCTGTCTTTTTTGTTATGTATTTATAGGAGTTCTTCACATTTTTTGGATTGAGCCCTTCGTCAGTCGTTTGTGTTGCTAACTATCTTCTCCCACCTTTGTACTCTCTTAGCAGAATCTTTTGACGGAAAGAAGTTTTAATTTGAATGTAGCCTGATTTATTGCTCTTTTCCTTCACGGTTAGCGTTTATTATGTCTGGCTTGGAAATCTCTCCCATCCCAAGGTCATGAAGATTTCTCTAATGTTAACTTCTAAAAGTGGTATTGTTTTGCTGTCCACGTTGACATTTATATGATGCCCCTGGAACTAAGTTATGTGAAGGTTTTCAGCTGGGAGGGCAAAAGGTTTTTTTGTTTTGTTTTGGTTTTTTGTTTTGTTTTGTTTTGTTTGCCCCGCATGGATATCCAGTCAACTCAACCCCATTTATTGGGTGGGGGGCGGGGGGGACTCCAACGTGTGTTTCCCTGTGGTGAGTAGAGAGGGTGGATAGGACACATCGAGGATTAGGCTCAGTGCCATGTTGGAGTCTGTGCCACACGGTTGTCCTGAAAAGATGATTATTTAAAATTTTTTTTTAGTGTTTATTCCTGAGAGAGAGAGACAGAGCATGAGTGGGGGAAGGGCAGGGGGAGAGAGAGAGAGAAGGAGACACAGAATCTGAAACAGGCAGGCTCCTCCAGGCTCTGAGCTGTCAGCACAGGGCCCGACATGGGGCTCGAACCCACGAACTGCGAGATCATGACCTGAGCCGAAGTCAGACGCTTAACCGACTGAGCCACCCAGGCGCCCCCAAAAGATGATTATTTTTAAAAAATTTGCCCTGCTCCTTTTTTCTGGCTTCTTTCCCTTTTATGCTCTTTAATGGGGCAAAGGGTGCAGCCTGGACAACACGGCCAGTGGAAGGAAGAGCACGTTTTGCAGCGGCTCTGGGAGGGTTTGCTGGTTCGCAGGGAACTGGAGCCTGTTTGCAGGACCGAACTTCAGTTTATCTGCTGGTTTGTTTGTCCTGTTTGTCCGCAAATGTTAACAGGTACCTGTTCCTGGTGCTTGAGAATAAGATAGCCAGCCCTTGGTGTCATAGAACTTCATTCTAGCAGCAGAGAAAGTCAATATACAATTCAGTTCAAAATTTAGTGTTGGGCATTGATAAATTCTATAGAAAGAAAAAGGAGGGTAAGGGGACAGTGAGGGGGTGGAGGCAGGTAGCCTTGTAGGTGTCTGAGAGACACATACACGGGCTGGCCATGTTCAAGGGGGCAGCTCAGAGTGAGAGGGGGAGGGGGTGGGAAGTAAGGTGGAGGGAGGTGGCCCTTGGCCAGACCCAGATCTTGCTTTTTACAGCAGATATTAAGTGACACTCCTTTTACTTTCCTGCAATGAAATTTGCAGGAGACAAATGTGCAAAGACAACCTACCTACCCACGTGATTGCAGATCGTCAATATAATGCCATAACCGTACTGTAAAGGAAATACAAAAAAAAGAGCCAGTTGCAATGAAATGAGTATTTCAGCATGTCAGGGTAGGCGTGACCACGCTGGAAGTCAGAGCAGTGTGGTCACGCGCTCGCCATCCCCTTGTAGGGTCACCGGGAACGTGGCAGCAATAAAGGTAGGTGGGGCAGAGGTGTTATGTTGGCAGCTCGGTGACAATCGGTGTCGCCTTTAATGACGTGAGATTTCTGACAAGTTCTGGGTGAAGTTCTAACTGACACAAAATACATCATTCCCTGTCGCATTCTCGGAGATTCCGTGTTTATGCCGATCTCGGAGAAAACGCTTTGGCTTGACGTGTAAAACGGAGTCAGGGTTTTTCACTGGAAGGGGCGTCCGTTTCTTGATCGGGCTGGATCATCGACACATTTCAGGTTGTCTGCCGTCTAAACACCACCAGCGACCCCCACGTAGCCAGTGGCTATCAGGACAATCCAGATTTCCTGAATGCCCCTGGGGCAGTCTGTTGCCATCAAGAATTACCGTAGGGCCTGAAGGACTCTCACAGGATTTCGGATTTTGTTTTGTGTGAGCTGGGCAGCCAGGGGACGGTTTTGAGCAGAGAAGTGAAGCGATCTGATTTAGGTTTTAGAGCCATCTCCTGCTCATCAATGAAATGGAGACCGAGGTTCGAGTGTCGCTGAGTGAGAACTTGTTCCCTGAGAGATAGCTGCAGAGGCACTGAGCTCAGACCTCACTCTTTCCCACCTGGAAGTCTGTCTGTCTGTCCCCAGAGCTTCCCCAATCCCCCATTGGAGGAGGGCCTCTGTAAGCAGCTCAGCAGAACTTGCTGTCCATTTCGGCATGCCGCCCCCATGCTTCTGTGTCCCAGACCCCCTCCGAGCGCACGTGCTGGCCGTCACCTCAAGCAGGACTCAAGGTCATCACTCCCCTCCCCCCCCCCCCCCCATACTCTCCCCTAATCGGTTTTTACTCCCCTTCCTACAGCAAATAACAGATCCATGCAAAGCGGTTGGAAGTAGCTTTGTAGTTGAACTTCACACTTGGGTTATTTTGCTGGGCGGCCTCCCCCTCCACACCTCCCCCCCTCCAGCGCGTACACACCCCTGTTGGATATGCAGGGCTTGCTCTGGGCCTGCAGTCACAGAAGCATTTCCTGTAACTGGAACCCCCCGTGCCAGGCCTGCCAGACAATAGACAGATAATTGGATAAATCCTAAACTAGAAACTGCAAACAATAAAAAAGAACACCCCACGTAAAGTAGTGTGCACACCACCGCCCCCCCCCCCCACCCCACCAGCCCAGCTGTTTACATACGAAACTACTTAAGCAAGTCCTTTATTTTTCAACAACAATGAAACTCATTTAGTCATGAAGCTCAGGGGCCCTCTCAAAGTGTGTTTAAGAAAAGAGTCAGGGCTGTATCGTGTTTAGCACCAGAGTGGCAGGGCACATCCCAAGGTCTCTTCCCTCCTGTGTCCCTGGGGGTGTGTGGGGTTTGTTGAGGAGGACAGTGAGGGTGGGGCTGCTTGTGACTTGCCCTGCTTGGGTGCAGGTGCGGCAGGAGCATTCTGGGTGTGTTTCCGTGAAATCTCACATTGTTTAACGTGGCCTCCGTAACAACGTGGTCTTTAGGTCACCCAGACTTTGGCTCTCGAAAATGACTTCCAGGTTTGTTTTTTTAAAATATATATTTTTTAATGTTTTTCTTTATTTTTGAGAAAGAGAGACAGAGCACAAGCAGGGGAGGAGCAGAGAGAGAGAGGGAGACACAGAATCTGAAGCGGGCTCCAGGCTCCCAGCTGTCAGCACAGAGCCCGGCGTGGGGCTTGAACTCACGACCCACGGGATCATGACCCGAGCCGGAATCAGACACTTAACCGACTGAGCCACCCAGGCACCTGCAGATATTTTTGATAGTAAAGGACATTGGAGCAGAAGAGTGAACGTGTATGCCATAGTAGCTGACTAAATACTTCCTCAGGGACCACACACAGACTTATGAAGGCAGAATCTATTTCTGTTCTTAAGTGTGTTGGTGAACCAATGTTTGGGTTCTAGAATGTAATGGTAGCAGCACTACACTCTTCACAGCTTGAGCATAGCTGGACTTCAAACTTTCTATTTAAAAAAATTACACTTTTATTTAGATTTACCGGTTAGACTGACAAACACCTGGCTTCAGCCAAGCGCCTGGAAGTTTCTTCCTTTGGGTGAAGTGGGGCTCTAGGCAGAAATCACTGCCCCCCACCCGGTGCCTTCACTCATATGTGGCAGGTTGAAGAAGATTTTACTGCTTCAAAAATAAAAGTGGGAAGAATTCAAATATTGACCTTTGTGGGTATCCAGGGTGGGAAAAGTGTTATTTAAAATACCTTCACAAAAGGTCAACTCCCGTGGTAGTTGGGCCTAATCAAAGTTTAGCAGGAAGTTCAGAAATCAGTGTATGAAATTATAGGAATGATCCAAATTTGGCCACATCAGAAGAGAGTGAGGAAAAAAAGACCTTTCTCACCTTTTTGATTTTGAGGGCGGTCGGAAATAAGAAGAATCAGGGCCGCAAGAAGGGGACTGAGGAAGGAGAATATGAACATGGTTTCCTAGAGCCTTTGTTGGGGGGGGAAAAAAAAGTCCAGCATTTCCAAAAATGACCTTTTCCTCTTCACAGAGGTGTTTTTCTTCCTTACGGAGAAATATCATCTCCATGATCTTAGTTCATCCTTTTTATTCTCTCCTTACTATTCATTTGATCTGAGATGCTTATGACACAGGAAGCAGAGAGCATCTCGATCAGGAAAGTCTGAGAAAGATCTCGGCTTTGTCTGCTACCGTCGCTTGCCGGGACCAGAGTCAGGGAGTAGCCACGGCCTTTGATCATAAACCGTGGACGCTTAGAGCTGGAAGGAACCTCAGAATCACCTTGTTAACTCCCTCATTTCATAGGTAAGAAAAATAAGGTCTAAAGAGTTAAAGAGACTGTCAGAGCCTGAACAGCTAATTGGTGGCTCTGCTATCAATCTAGGGGTAGATTTTTGATGAGGAACTTTCTGAAAGTTCTTCAGATAAGCTCACCTGACTGACACGGAGAGTAGGAGGGACTTGGAAGAGTCTTTTTTTTTGTTCTTTTTCTTTTTTTTCAACCATAGGCTGTTTTAATTCTTTATCAGTGTCAATTTACTTTGGTTTGCCTTTGACCTTCACCACCCCCGCTGAAAGCGTAAATTGTGGTTGTTAATTTGCTTTCTTTGACATGTCTGTGAAGGACTCTCTTTTTAAGGAGTTAGTGGGGCTTAGAAGGGAGAGTGTTTGTTGTAAGCCAATCCAGAATGGCCTTGAAAGGTCTTAGTAGGCGGGCACAGTGGAAATCTGGGCGCTGCTCTGCAAAAGTTTGCACGGTGCAGTGTTCGCATGCGTTGGTCGATGGGTCTTGTGGGAAAATCTAACCAAGAGAAAGAATTCACCGGCACGGGCTTTGTTCTTCGTGTGTCCGATTTATACTCTCTGGGTTTTGTCTATAACATTTGCCACTTAGAAAGAACTATCCTTTCATAGACAATGGACTTGGTTTTTAAAATACGTATAGCATTATGGAAATGTTGCTGCATTACCAAACCCTCCCCAGAGGTTGGGAGGCTTATTTTGATTTGATCCCGTCTTTTCCTGTGATTTGAGACTAGGTTGTAAAAAAGCCGTAATGCAAAGGGACTACCATAAGATGTACAGCAGAAGCAGGCTCAGAAATAGAAATTGAATTTATAGGCAGTGAGATAGGATAATTAGTTTTTATATTTAAAAATATCCTCAAACCAGAAGAGTCTGTTGTCTCAGATAGGAAATGGAATTGAGTTTGAATTCCCAGTACCTCAATAATAATTTAGTGGAAACTGTCTGCTTTGTGTAAAATAAGTCTGCTGTGTATATGTGTATATATGTATATGTGTATATATATAGATGATGCGTATATTCCTCTCAAACACATGAATTAAAGTGTCCGTTTAAAAATTCAGATGGCACAAATTGCACTTATAATTCTTAGCCTTAAATGTTGATAATAGCTAAAGATAATCCGATTAGCCCACTGTCTGCCTTCTTTTTTTTTTTTTTTTACCCCTTTGAGTAGTTATCTGGAGTTCCCAAATCAGACAAACAAAAACCTTTTCTGCTTTTTGCCAGGAGAGCAAGAACTGTATCTGATGTTTGCTCAAAGTTTTGTGTTTGCTGTTTCGCATCCAACGGTCGATCACTACAGAATATACATTCAAATATACAGAATATACATTCAAATATACAGAATATACATTCAAAACAGCGTATGTAGGTAAATGATGAAAGACACAGGAATATGCAGTGTCTCCTGGTGTTAAATGTGTGTCAGTTCAACAGACCTCCTGTAATGACGGTGTCTTACGGCAGAAACCAGATCCTGGTTTTGGATCTCGAACAGATTTTTTTTTTCAAGGGTTGCATCATGACTTAGGGCATCCTGTCTGCCGTGTGCTGTCTCCCCGGGCTGGGTCAGCGGGGACAGAGAGAAATCGCATCTGCTACTGTGCTGGAGTAGCCCACGCGTGGGGTCAGTCTCTGCTTCTTTGCTGAGGGTTCAGCCAGTGAAACCGCCCTTGCTTGTGGCACCTCTGTGTCCGTGGAGAGAGGTGTGATCACGGGATGAACTTGGAAACCGGAAGAAACCTGTCTTCCTTCTCACTGGTGTTCTCTGATCTGCCTCTGAGCAAAGACAAGTCAGAGGCATGTACCCCTGGGACCCTGCCCTCTGGATCATGGAAGCCTTCGCCAACCCTATGAGCTCTCTCTCTCTGCCTCTCCGCCTCCTGTCCTAATAAATCTCTGTTTCAAAGGAGGAGAAAGGAGATGGTGTTAAGGCATAAACCTCCAGGTCGGCTGCTGTAGCATCGACCTCCAAGATGCTGTCCAAAAGCTTTTGTTGAGCTGAAATGCTAGGTTAGGTGACTGAGCCATTCATTGCCTGGGGATAGGAAATCTTTCTGTTGCGGAAAGGTGGCTGCTTGGTTGGCGCGTGGGTGTGTTTGCGCCTCTAGAAAGTGGGATGGGTTTTGCAATACCGTTTGCCTTACTGTTTGCCTTGTGGGGACTGAACACGGAAAACGGCAAGGCTCGGTGCACCTAAAAACTAGAGGAGGTTGGCTAGGGGGGATCACCCGTATTTCCAGAGCAGTTTTTGTTCAGGTACAGATTCTTGCAGCCGCTCGAAGTTTTCAGTGTCAGCTCAAGTTTTCTGTCGCGTGCCACCAGCACCTCATATGCTTGTCTGCCATCTGTTCATTTCCATTGCAAACTGCTCTTTACACAGTGTCACTGGGTGCTAATTAGAACACGTGTCTCTTTGTCACTCATCTGGGGAAGGGGTTAATGATGACTTATGTCCCTCTAATTGGTTTTCCTCCAAACTGTTATATGTCACTTACTATTTCATAAGAACCCCAAGAGAATGGAAGGAGAATGAGCACCTAATTTTTATTCCCCATATTCTTTGTTTAAGAAATGTGGTCGTCCAGGGGCGCCTGGGTGGCTCAGTCAGTTAAGTGTCCAAGTCTTGATTTCAGCTCAGGTCATGATCTCGTGGTTCGTGGGTTTGAGCCCAGAGTCAGGGGTGGGACTCATGGGGCACTCAGAGTGTGGAGCCTGCTTGGGATTCTCTCTCTCCCCCAATCTCTCTACCCCTCCTTGCCTTGTTCTTTCTCTCACTCAATAAATAAATAAACTTAAAAAGAAACAAAGAAATGAGGTCCTCCAAGTTCTTAGTAAGTACTAATACATATAAGTGTGAATTTACTGCTTATCAGTGGATAATTTATTGTTATTCATATTTGCTAATTGATATTATTCTTTTTTAATGTTTTCTTTGTAATTTATTTATTTGAGAGAGAGAGAGAGAGAGCACGAGCAGGGGAGGGGCAGAGAGAGAGGGAGAGAGAGAATCCCAAACAGGCTCCATGTTGTCAGCACCAAGCCCAATGGAAGGCTCGATCCCATCAACCATGAGATCAGGACCTGAGCCGAAATCAAGAGACAGACGCTTAACCGAATGAGCCAGCCAGGCGCCCCATTAATTTATTCTTAAATAAGGAACATGGTCACATGATTCAAAGTTCAGAAGATCCCCAAGAAGTATTCAGGGGAGAATCTTCTTCCTATTATTATCCCCAGATAACAGGTTTCCTTTCCCAGAATCTGTGTTATCAGGGTCGTGTGTGTGTATGTGTGTGTGTGTGTGTGTGTGTGTGTGTGTGTGTGTGTGCGTGCGTGTTTAGACTTCTGTAATTCACATATGTGTAGATCTATATATGGGTATATGCAGATGTACATGTATGAGAATGTATATGTATATACTTATTTTCCCCTTTTTTATACAGAGTGTGGCAGACATCCATGCTTTTCTGCATGGGGTTTTCACTTAAATTTTTTTGGAATTCAGTGTGAGTTAGGAGCACGCGTCCTCTTTCTTTGTTAAAGCTACATCGTATTGACGTACTCTCACTCGTTAACTCGTCCCTTCCTGACAGACATTTAGGCTGCTTCCAGTTTTTTTTTTTCTGAGACAGACAATGATGTGGTTAATAGCCTTGTATTACATTATTTGCTGTATCTATAGGAAGGAAATCCGAGAAATGGAATTTCTGCATTTGCTGCAACGCAAAGTCAAGCTCGTTTGTCATTTTGATTGATTCTGTCAAATGTCCCCTCCTAGAAGCAAGCGCTTTTGTGTTACTGAGAGCATATATGCCATAAATATTGGAAGATACCTCATATTGCCCTTTATATGATTACCAAAAGCATATTGCTGAAATCCGATTTCAACGGAAATTATTCTTCTAAATAATGCATTTCTAGCTAATCTAATCAGACTTTGATTTGTAAGGGTGCCTTACCTGATCTCTTTTAAGATGCAGTATTTTAGGTCAATTAAACTCTGACGTATGTTGCTTTTTACGAAAAGTACATGGATTCTAGAGAAATCACATTTGGACAGATACAATGGAAAAAAATGTTTTAGATGGAAAAATGGCCACCTCCTCCTTGATATTTTTCTTTGTATTGAGCTTCAGATGAAAATCCGTCGTGGATATATTTTTTAAAATATAATTCATTGTCAAATTGGCTAACGTCCAGCGTGTAAAGTGTGCTCTTGGGTTTGGGGGTAGATTCCCATGGTTCATCGCTTACATACAACACCCAGTGCTCATCCCAACAGGTGCCCTTGTGGATATTTGTAGTGACTGTTGCCTTGCTATACTAGCTGAAGCCATCTAGATGGTCCCATGACCCTTACTGGAGAGAGAAGCCAGAAAGTCTTTTATTTGGGTTAGTTGTCCTGGCCCATATTCCTTACAAGTTACACAAGTCTCTAGAAAAGTTTTGTAACTCTCAAAAGTTGCAGCAGTCTCTACAAATGGGAAAATACATTGTCCGTTTCCTGATAAGACCAAACTTTCTATCATATTTTTAAGAGGTAAGCTAATTATTTACATAGTTAGAGATGAATACTTTCCATGGCATGGGTGCTCTATTCTTCCCCCCGGGAGTCCCCACCTGTGGATGCTTCAGGCCACGAAAAGAGATAGCTTCTTTGGCAAGTAAGAAATTTGAAAACTGGGCGCCTGATGTGTTATAAATAGTAGGACTTTCCCTTTGGGACCAATATACTCAACACAGACTTGCAAATATTGCAGCAAACTCTGTGAATGATAAAGTAGGAATATTTCTATTGCCCAGTCAGGAAATCAACCAATCTCCAAAAATGGAGTTGGTTGAATGCTTAATGGCAGTGTTGAATTGTTGAAATATTCCACCCCGTCACGAAACCAATTGTTAATCCTCCCTCGCATCTAGACTCACATGCTTTTAGAGCCAGAGGAGATTTGGAGACGGTCCAGCAGTTAATCTCAGTTTTGTAGGTGAGAATAGTGAACACGAGAGAAGGTCAGCATCATTTTGGTGAACGTCAGAGCTGGCACTCTCGAATCCTGGCCCCAGACCTCACCTGGCTGAATTGTTCCAGAAATCTTGCTTAAGCATGATTTTTTTTAAACTAGAAAAACGTGTGCTTTTTTTCAAAATCAGTTCTAAGCCTCTTAGTGAATCCCTTTGGTGGGTGGACTTTAAGAGGGGTTGGTTTTTGCCGAGACCCCTCATCAGGAGAAGACCACAGAATGCTCTTCCTAAGAAACAGCTGGACAGTGCACCTGTTGAGACAGGCACACGGGAGAATAAGGTCTTCAAAGATGCTCCCCACGGAGATACACCTGTGGCACAGTGACAACTTTCTAGTGACTTAGCTATGTGTGAAGAGAGAATTAAAAGGAGAATAGGAATGTTGGGAAAAGTAAAGTCATCACCACTGATTAGCTGGGATTGGTTAGAGATGGGCTGCTTTGTGCAAAACTTTACAGAAACCTCGTGTGAGGACTTTTATTCTGTTTTTAGGAAAGAAGGAAGACAGAAAAGACAGAAAGAGAAAAGGAAGGAGGGAGAGAGGGGAGCAGAGAGGGGGCACGGGCCTTGCCTGTATCACAGGTCATATACCTTCTCAAAAGTCTCTTCCTTGGACCAAAGGGACCATTGCTATTTGCTGGCAGCTGCCCTAACCATAAGCCAGAGCTTTTAAGAATTCAGAAATTTTCCTCTACCTCCCAGAGCTGTATTTCCTTCCCGAGCCCCTCAACAGGGGTTTAGACACCGGTAGCCAAACACGGATTACCTGGGAGACACTTGAACGTCGACGCACCTGGGGCCTAACTGGCCGTCTTCCATCCATCCTGAGCCAGTTCCTTGCCTGCACTCCTTCTCAGCGGGTCCCATCGCAGTCCTCCAAATAAGCCAGGTCAGAACTCGGGGATGGTCCCGGCCCCATCGACCCTTCCTCTGGTCCTCCCCTCCGCCACCGTCTTAGCTCACAACAGCCTCGTTTCTTCTTGAGTTGCTGCGACAGTCTCCAGGAACCCTCTGCCACCCCCCAGGTTCTGCCTCTGTCTGACTTGTCTTCTAGATTGTTGCCAGAGAACGCTTTCTAGGAAAGCCCGTCCAACTGTGGGATTCCCCTGCCTGAAATGCTCCGTTTGCTTCCCATCCCACACGGGGAATCATGGCCTGATGGGCCCACACTCACTCCTTTACCCGTGCCTCTTGCCCAGGCTACACTCTGGGCACTGCCCCTCCTCATCCACCTCGAGTGCACTGGTACGTTTTCCTACCCCCTGACCTTTGCACATGCCGCTCCTTCTGAGCAATACCTTCTGCTTCCCCCTTGCCCCCCCCCGCCCCGCCCCTCTAATTCTTACTGATATTTCCCATCTCAGCTTAGGTGGGACTCATTTAATAAACTCCTACACACATTTACGGTTGGCGCTAGGAGGTGGTCTAAGGGTTTTATGTATATTTATTCATTTACTCCTCAAAACCTCAGGAGAGACAAAGGATTATTATCCCCATTTTACAGGTGAGGAAGCTGAGGCTTTGAGCGATCAAGTACCTTCTCTCGCTAGCCCACTTGTTGCAAGACTGGGCCAGGAGCTAGCTTTGGCCAAACGTTTAGTGCTTGATATTGATTTGTGGGGGTTGTGTATCTATATCTAGATATGTATGTGTGTATCCATACGTATGTGTGTATGTGTATGTATGTAATACTTTGAATAGGTAATATAAACACATAGTATTAAATTTAAAGCATGCAAAACATACAGTGACAAGGATGTCTCCAACCTAACCTTATCCCACCCATTTCTCTCTGGAAAGAACTATTGTCTGTGTGTCTTTCTAGGGGGTGCATTTAAATATATGTGCATGCAGTATATAATTTTGTTCCTCCATGTGTGATAGCATATTCTGCTTGCCATTTTTAATTTGCTATGTTTACTTAGCAATATTCCTTGGAGCTTGTTCCATAACAATACATTAAGAGCTTCCTCTTCTCTTTTATGGCTAAATAATAGGTCATTATAGGGCTATGCCATAATTTATTTAATCGGTCTGCTTTTGTTGGCTATTTAGATTGTTCTCAGACTTTCGCCAGTACGAACCTTGCTGCAAAGGTTGGCTTTCTACAGGCATCATTTTGCACACACGTGGGTTTTATCTGCAGGATAAGATCCTGGAATTGGAATTTGGGGTCAGAGGGTAAGCGCATTTATAAATTTTGGTTTATAAACCAGATTGTGTTTATAGCGATGTGCCTACTTTATTCTTTCGTTAGTAACCCTCACCAAAGGGTGTGTAATAAAATGTCCTGTTGTTCAGCAAGCCTAACACATTCAGTGTGCATTCTCTTATTATGAGTAAAGTTTAATATCTTTTAATGTGGTCGTGAGCTATTTGATTTTCTTTTTCTATTAGCTGACTGTTTATTTGGCTTTGTTGGGTCTTTTCTTATTGATTTATAGGCATTCCTTATATATTGATGAAATTAGCCTTTTCTCTATGATTTATGTTCCAAATAGTTCCCTGGTTTGTCATTTGTCTTTGTTTATGGTTTCTTTTTTCCCCAGGCAGAAAATTTTTGTTTTCATGTAATCAGATTTATCAGGGTTTTTTTTTTTTTTTAGCCACAGGAGTTTGAGTCACAGTGAGACTGACCTGCCCATGCCTAGATTATAAAGTTCTCTTCCTGTTTTAAAGAAAATTTTTAATGTTTATTTATTTTTGAGAGAGAGAGAGAGAGACAGAGACAGAGCATGAGCAGGGGAGGGGCAGAGAGAAAGGGAGAGAGAATCCGAAGCAGGCTCCCAGCTCTGAGCTGTTAGCACAGAGCCCCATGTGGGGCTCGAACTCATGAACCGCGAGATCATGACCTGAGCTGAAGCCAGACGCTCAACGGACCGAGTCACCCAGGCGCCCCGATAAAGGTCTCTTCCATGTGCTCAGTAGAGTAGAAAAGCTTGGCAAACAGATCCTGGAGTCCAACTGACCTTACTCTTAGCCCTGGCTTCACCTCTAACTCGTTCCACCATCTTGGACAAAATGTTTCAACGGGTTATAAGTACCTGTGCCACAGGGTTACTGAGAAGATCAAATGGGACAATAGGAAAGTGCCTTGTGTTTAATTACTGAGAGCCGCCCTTGCGGTGTTGTTATTTCTCTCCAAATGCAACGACAGTGGCCGGAGGACAGAAGGCCTTTCTTCTCTTCCTTTGCGTTCCTCCTGCCATCCGGCCCCCGCTCCCAGCCTCAGCCGGGTGCTCTGTTGGAAGGACACGAGTGCTCGTTTGGATTGCTTCGCTGTTTATTTTGATTTGAGAGGGAGAGGCCTGGAGCCCTTGCTGGAGCCACCTCCCTGCTCCTCCAGAGTCCTCGCTTGCGTCTGTCCTCCCAGGCACCTCGAGGACCCTGGCGCCTTGCCGGATCTTGAAGTTGTGTTTCTTTTCATGGGTCACCGGTGAGTGCCTGTTCCCGCAGCCCCTGCTCTGTCGTCCCCTTGCACCTGTGACGTCCATCTGTAGACACGCAGCAGGCACGTCACCTCCCATCCCTGCATCTTTGTGGGTGGGCCGGTGCCTTCCTTGTCCCACTCACATTCCGAGGCGACTTGGTACAGTGTGCTCCACAGGGTAGGTGCCCAAGAAGCCCTGTGACCAGATGACCAAGAAGGAGGAGGTTGGGCGTTGGCACTGACTGGAAGAACCACGCACCCGTGGGCTACGTCTTCTGTGCCCGTCGACCATACAGGAAGGGATAATCCAAAGTAGTAGGTTTGTTAGTGGACGATCGCCCTCAACATTTGTATCCTGTCAGCTTCTGTTAATGTCTACTAAGGTTGTCGTTCTCGTAGGGTTCGACTCCTTAAAAATATCTTCTGTTGTGCAGGCCGTTCAAAGACACCCAGAACTTGGAGGCAGAGCTGAAAGCTAGGCCTTAACTTCTTGGCTTTTATCTCCGTTGGTCCCCTTAATTCTCCTTGGCCTCTTTCGGTATTTCCTTTGCTTAATTTCCACAGTGGCCCCTCGCCATTCCAGCGGTAGGAAGTGCAGTGGAGCCGCAGAGCAGGTCGCCTCATAGTTAATTTTGCCACGATCTTCGCCGTCAGCGCGATCGTGCTCGGAGCCCAAGTGGCGAGTCTTACAGCGGGGTGGGACAGAGGTTGGTCAGGACTGATCTGAAGCGTGCCAGTACAGCGCCAGAGAGCGAGCTTCAGGGCAAAGGCAAAGGACAAACGATGAGGAAAAGAAGCAACAGAGGAAGTAAGGCATCTGACTCTTTGGTTTAATTTAATGGGAGCCCGAAGTGCCCCGCGGGATGCGAAACTGAGGACGTCACAGCCCCCGAACCAAAGGCAGGACCTACTGGGTGCCAGGCACTTTCCTTACAGTTTTACCCTGGAGATTGGCAAGAATCCTTAATGATGGGAAGCATTATCCCAAGTTTTACAGGTAAGGGATTTGTGCTGACGAGCCGTTGTGTAACTTGGGATCCCATGGCGATCACAGAGCCGGCATTATAATGGGTGAAGCCCGGGGTGTTCTGCGGTCTTGCCTTCCAGGACCTTAGGGTCCGGGAGAAGGCAGCGGGTCATACACCGTGATGTGACTGTTTTCACTGGAAAAGTCAAAATCATGACCTAAAAATAAGAGGAAGTTTCTGACGCCCTCGCATCTGCTTTGTGGTTGGAGCTCTCAGCTCTGAGTTCTGTAGCGCACTTCAGGACGGCGAGCATTCAGGAGAGAAAGGTCACTCCTCAGCCGTCCCGCTCCCCCAGCTCCCACCTTGGTCAAAGGAGTCTGCTTGCCACCTGACTCACCTGCAGGTAACAAAACAGGTTTTTAAAATCTGTAATAAAGGAGCACTCACTGCTTGTTCCTCCCTGGCCGCGATCCCGGAGGAAGTTAGACTATACTGGTGCTGCCTAGAACCCCGGACCCAGGGGGTTAATTTAAAAAAAAAAAAAAAAAAAAAAGCTTGAGGTTCCTGAGTTCCCATGGGATGTTACTAGAACGTTCTATAGCTTTCACTCTCAGCGCTCACTTCCCGCCACCCACACCTATTCTGCATGTTTGGGGACAAGTCGTTCCACCATCCACGTCAGACGCCCCTAAATGTTGCCGTGCACCCAGAGCGTAGAGTTTCCTTGGCAGGATTTCAGCCCCTGTGTGAAAGACTCCGGTTATCTCTGTTCCTTCCAGAAGTAGCTTCTCTACCCCGACTTGAAATCTTGCTGTCTTCCTGAGTGTTTTGGAAACAAAATGTGCAGTAGGAGAATTCCTGCTTTGTGAATATTGGATCACTTTGTTCCCTGGCACAACAATCTCTCCTTTGTATTACACATCTGAGGACAGAAGTCCTAAATAACATTTTTATATTCCCTGTCGATACGGGTTCTTTATTTGGGGGCAACAGTTTGGTGCTTGTTTCTCTGTCAAATTCTGATGTCCTTTCCCTTTCTCCAACGACGAGGATGCCGTCGTCCCACAGCCTGGAATGACGCTGGTGTAGGGGTGACGAGCGGTTAGCTTCTTTCTGGGACTTTCTTGTCGGGTCTCTCTTGTCTCCAGTGAGTGGCCCGTGTCATGATGGGATGGCCAACTGGTCAGAGCCCAGGCCACTAACCGAGTGCTGGCCTGACCATGAGCCGAGTGGCTGAGCCAGGCAGCTACAAAGAGACCAGATGGGCAGACAGACCAAAATAGTCACTTACCCACCTCCTTCCTGGAAATACAGAAGGCCTGTCCCGGAGGTCCACGGAGGCCTAATTTGGTCAAAAAAACCCTCACTTACCCTGAACCGGAGGTTGAGTGGTGACCCTGATGTGAGTTCCCTACTTCCAATGTTTGATTTTCCCCAAACCCACGTGTACCTCCTCAGGTTGGCCAGCCAGGTCAGCAACAACTAATTGGTAACAAATACCCTGACATTAAAGAACTTCTGATTATTTTCCTTTTGGTACTTGTACAGCGTGCCCGTACTTTTACTCCAAAGAAAACAAATAGATGTGCTTTCTTCTTTAGGCAAACCCAATATTATAAAAATTCAGTTGTGTGAGCCAAAGTAGGACATTTTTCCCCCCAGAAAATGGATCACCGCGTTCCTTAAATGGCATAGGCAGGATAATAAAAATATGATCTATTCCCCCCAAAATGTTTCTATTTCTGGGTAAGGTTCAGAGCCTGTGAGCTCCTCGTGTGTTATCCCTCTGGGTCGGAGATGCGTTTCTCCCTCCTCATTTCTGCAGGGAGTATTTATTTTATGCATCCTGTGGGGCAAGCATCGTGCCGGTGTTCTCCACGCCTTGTTCCTGGTGGGGGCGGTTGGACATAGCGGGTACTGTCCTCGGGAGGTTCGGCCTCCCTCACAACCCAGCAGCTGGTCCTCGGTACGGCCAGGAGGTCTCCTCGGAAGCAGGTGTCCCACGAGAGGCCCCACGAGCCTGGGCCACGGGGATGGATTGGATTATTTTCTAAGTAGAAGAATATTCTGCTTCTTCTGTGGAACCTTTCCTTACAAACTAAAGTGGGGAAATCACTCTCCAAACAGACAAGCTCAAGGGAGGATAAGAAAATACCCTCCACGAGGCCTCCTGATGGTACCTGCGTTAGCCAGTGTTTGGATAAGACCAAACCCCTCGAGGAGGAAGGGGACCCTTCTCCGGGCCTTAATTGATTTTTGTGTTCATTCTGCCTCTTGTGATTCTTCGCGGAAAAGTGATTTGCAGAGCAAAGTGGCTTTCCGTGTTGTAGGTGCTAGATTATGTAATACCGTTCTTATCAAAAGATCATTTCTGCTTGTTTTGACTTTTTTTTTTTTAATTTCTGATGCAGCCCATGCTGATTTTTCTTGTTTCACTTTATTTCTTCTTGTTTATACAGTTAATGTTCCTCTTATTTCTCCCATCATCTGCCAGAGAAATGGGAAGAGATGGGGGCATTTGGTTTATTCTTTTTTTTTTAAACGTTTATTTATTTTTGAGAGATAGAGAGAGACAGAGCATGAGCGAGGGAGGAGCAGAGAGAGAGGGAGACAGACTCGGAAGCAGGCTCCAGGCTCTGAGCTGTCTACACAGAGCCCGATGTGGGACTTGAACTCACAAACGTGAGATTGTGACCTGAGCCGAAATCGATGCTTAACTAACTGAGCCCCCCAGGCACCCCTGGTTTATTCTTTTTTTAATTGTCGAAACCCATCGGCTGGACATCTTCAGAGATAGTCCTCTTTTTCCCTAGTGAGTCCGTGAGATGATGCGGAGTCTCATTAGTCATAAATGTGACCCCTGAGAAGTTGTGTGATGCTCATCCCCAAGGATTAAGGCCGTCCCAGCCTGGCTGTCCCTCCAGGGTCCGTGCCGTCATCCACGCCTGGTGACCCAGGTGAGCCTGGCTCACGAAGAAGGCCGCCCCTTCCGGAGGCACCCTGTCGTGTTCTCTAGATCAGTGGCGACCAAAATCTCTTTTGGTAAAATGAGGTTGTAAAGCCTCCGCCATGTGCCTGCGAAACAATTTACATAATAAATCCAGAACTTGGAGATCCAAAGGGTATTGGCCTGTCTTGGGTTATGTTGCTAGGGAACCCTGCCTGTGTCCTCCCGTGATCCGTTGCTCTGTGTGTGCGTGCACGTGCGTACATGTGTGTGTACGTACGGAAGGGGAAAAAATGAGATAATCCATCGTCAGGTGCCATAGGGAGAGACGCTCTAGACTTTACGCCACGCCTAAAAGGACAGAATTTGTTTACGGCACTGGTAATGTGGCCAAGAACAAAGCAGAAGAGAAGTAGCCAGGCGTGATCAAAGCACAATCTAATATATCAGGTTTCTGGAACATCTGAGTCTGAGCGTTTGGTTTTCATCACGATATGTTGAGAGGTGATGCTTTTAAAGCGAGAAGGGAGAAAAGGGCAGCCGCAGAGAATGGGAACGGAGACAATTAGAAGGCAGATGTGTGCCCTTGAACGCCGTCAGCGACGTTCACAGAATCCACGCTCTCTCCGGTCCGTGGGGCCGGAGGGAGAGTTCCGGGAAAGGGCACATAAAAAGGGAGCCCCACGCTATGCTATGTGTTCGATATGGAGCCCTATGTTCGACGGCTTCGCGAGTTGTGACTTGCTTTCTCGTGGGCACAGTTCACACCTGTCTTTGGGAGTCCATTCTGGGTGAGCTGGCCCCCTGGAGCACGGAAGGGCAAGCCCTTGCTGAGTCTGGATGTCGGATATCCCAGCGGGTAGGGCGGGCGACCCCCCCCCCCCCCCGGGCGGCTGGTGAGGTGTCACCCCCGGAAACCGAAGTCTGGTTCGGAACTAAAAGCAAACCGTCTCCCCTCGGGCCGTTGCATCGACTGCGGTCGGGATTCTCCTCCTGATGAAATGCTGCGCCTTTGTCCTGCTCCCTGCGTGTTCCCCCATGTGCTCGCGGTTAGTTCATTCACTCTCCGTCCACCCGGCGTCAGCGCCGACGAGCTCCAGGTGCTTCCCAGCGGCGCGGGGAACCGGGTGCACACAGAGCTGAGCCGAGGCCTTCTGTGCACACGCCCCGTGTTTGTCTGCGGCGTCCTGTGTCTCCGGCCTGGGGCATGCTGGGAACACCAACACGCGGTCCTGCTCCCTCCGTGGTGGGGGCTGGTGCCCTCGTACCAGATCCCCCACAGTCATCAATAGGCCTGTTCATGGGGGAGGTGACAACACATTTTGCCGCAACATTATGGGCCGCTGGGCTCAGTGTGAGCATTCTTCTTTAGACTGAGCAGAGGGCATGGGACTTCTCGTGGCCGGGAAAGTCACAGCCCGCAGCACAGATCGGAGATACTCGATCCGGGCCCCGGAGGGAGCACATAGCTTTCCTTCCTGTGGGTTAAATAAAATGTGATGAGCAAACGTTTGTGATTAAGCTCTATTGTGAGGTTTTCTGACAATGCATAACCTAATCACTGAAATCTTTGTCGGACGATTGTTTTGCATTTTAATCTATAAAAGAAGCCAGTGACAAGCTCTGTGACATCCTCTGTTTTCACTGTGGATGATTCTTCATCATCTGAATCCATAGGGAAAATTACCATCATCGATGACACAAACCCACCAAAGTCCGAAAATACTTTGTGTTTGACTTCGGGATGCAGACAGCGGGTGTGTGAGCAGACATTCGGCCTCCGTGCGTGGGCAGCTCGCTCCCTCCCCGCTTGGCTTCAGCTGTCCCCGAGATGGGGCCAGTGCCCAGGGAGTGTCCCCTGGAGGGGAGGAGGTGGGGCCGGGGTATGGGTGGAGAAGGTGGTCATCAGTCCTCAGGGTAGAGCATCGGCTCTGGAGAAGGCTGACTAGGTTGCTCTGATGACATCACGTGGATATTTTATTTATGCTTTTTAAAGATCAGAGTAACACATGTGTATGGCTAAAAGCCAAATAGTCCGGAAGGCGTTTAATAAAATATAACAGCCCTCGTGTTACTCCTTTTTTCCCTCAGGCCCACTTCGCAGAGGCAACATCTAACCCTCCCACCTTTAAGAAAAGATTTTTTTTTTTAATGTTTATTTCTTTTTGAGGGAGAGAGAGAGAGAGAGCAAGCACAAGTGGGGCAGGGGCAGAGAGAGAGGGAGAAGCAGAATCCAAGGCAGGTTCCAGGCTCCGAGCCGTCAGCACAGAGCCCGACGCGGGGCTCGAACCCACAAACCGTGAGATCACCACCTGAGCCCTGAGCCGAAGCCGGATGCTTGATGGAATGAGCCACCCAGGCGCCGCCCCCCCCACCCTTGTTAAAAGTTCTTCTGGTGATTGGCTTCACAGCTTTAAATAATACATGTCTCTTGGGGTTGCTGTGACAAAGTACCGCTAAGAGTGAAGCAATAGAAATGTCTTCTCTCACAGAGAAGGCTCCCTCTGAAGGCTCTGGGGGAGAACTCACCTCTCTCCTCCCTGGCTCGTGGCTGTGGCTCTGATCCCTGGCGTTCCTTGGCCTGTAGGTCATCAGCCCGGTCCCTACCTCGTCACCTTGTCGCCTGCCACTCTCCCAGCGTGTTTCCGCCTTCGCGTAGCGTTTCCCTTCTCTTTTGAGGACTCCAGGCATACTGGATCACAGCCCATCCCAGGGACCTCACCTCAACTTGATGGCTCTACGGAGACCCTGTTTCCCACAAAGGTCACGTTCGCAGGGACCAGGGTTAGGGCTGGAGCGTATCTTTCGGGGGGACAGCCCCACCCATCACACCACTGTTTCTCGGTTCATAAACCCTTGGCTCTGCTGACTTTGTTCTAGGGCAGATGAGGTTTCTGTCCCTCATTCAACCCCAACTTCTTCCCTGTGGTGATGTTGGCATCCCAGCCTCTCCCCGTAAAGGACCCCACATGAATTTCAGACAAATAATTTTTTTGTTTTATTTATTTAATTTTATTTTTTATTTTTTTAAATTTACATCCACATTAGTTAGCATCTAGTGCAACAATGATTTCAGCAGTAGATTCCTTAGTGCCCCTTCCCCATTTAGTCCATCCTGCCTCCCGCAACCCCTCCAGCAACCCTCAGTTTGTTCTCCATTTTTATGAGTCTCTTGTGTTTTGTCCCCCTCCCTGTTTTTATATTCTTTTTGCTTCCCTTCCCTTATGGTCATCTGTTTTGTCTCTTAAAGTCCTCATATGAGTGAAGACATATGATTTTTGTCTTTCTCTGACTAATTTCACTTAGCATAATACCCTCCAGTTCCATCCACGTAGTTGCAAATGGCAAGATTTCATTCTTTTTGATTGCCGAGTAATACTCCATTGTATATATATCCCACATCTTCTTTATCCATTCAGCCATCGATGGACATTTGGGCTCTTTCCATACTTTGGCTGTTGTTGATAGTGCTGCTATAAACATGGGGGTGCATGTGTCCCTTCAAAACAGCACACCTGTATCTCATGGATAAATACCTAGTAGTGCAATTGCCGGGTCATAGGGTAGTTCTATTTTTAGTTTTTTGAGGAACCTCCATACTGTTTTCCAGAGTGGCTGCACCAGCTTGCATCCCCACCAACAATGCCAAAGAGATCCTCTTTCTCCGCATCCCCGCCAACATCTGTTGTTGCCTGAGTTGTTAATGTTAGCCATTCTGACAGGTGGGAGGTGGTATCATGGTGGTTTTGATTTGTATTTCCCTGATGATGAGTGAAGTTGAGCATTTTTTCACGTGTCGGTCGGCCATCTGGATGTCAGACAAATTCTTGCAACATCATTTCTTATTTTGTTAACCTTAGAGAGCATCGCTTAATTATCTATTAAAAACAAGAACATTAGCTCTTCCGGCCCCTCTCCTCTCTTCCGTCTCCCAGCCTCTGTCACCTGCTTCCAGGGCTGAGAACACCTGGGTTCTTCTTGGTTAACTGAATGGCTAAAGCCTCTGTTGTCTGTCCTCAGTTGCAGAATTGATATTTGTGTATAACTTCTATAGATAGGATCTAGGAGTAGCAAACCAGTAAACAGTGTTTTCATTCTTTATTACTATGCTGATGTCGGTTGGGTTATATTGCCTTGTATGCCCTCTGGGTTTTAATTAAAATGCTTTCTACCATTTGAAGAATGACAATGTAATGTATGTTTGTAGAGTACTTTAGAATCTACATTGCATTTAACTTTAGATGGCAGCATACTTTTGTAGCACAGTTTGGAAACTTGGTTTATTCGTACAACTTCAAATCCGTTTCTATTCCATATCGAAATGAAACTTTGTGTCTTATTAGGAAATGTTCCATCACATGAAACAATACCCATGCGGGTCTCTACTCTTTATGAGTATGTTTTTTAAGTTTATTTACTTTGAGAGAGAACACGCACAAGCAGGGGAGGGGGAGAGAGAGGGGCGGGGGGAGGAACCCAAGCAGGCTCTACGCTGTCAGCTCAGAGCCCAACTCAGGACTCTATCTCATGAACTGTGAAATCATGACCTGAACCAAGGTCAAAAGTTGGACGCTTAACTGACTGAACAACTCAGGTGCCCCCTCTTTATGAGGTTTTAACAGCAGGTAATTTCTTCTGAGGCAGTGCTAGTCAAACTTCTGGATTTCAAAAATTTGTTTGCTCTCTCCCTCTCTTTCTCTTTCTGTTAATTTTTTTTAGGTATTTATTTTTGAGAGAGAGTGACAGCATGAGTGGAAGAGGGGCAGAGAGAGAGGGAGACACGGAATCCGAAGCAGGCTCCAGGTTCTGAGCTGTCAGCACAGAGCCCGACGTGGGGCTGGAACTCACGAGCCGTGAGATCATGACCTGGGCTGAAGTCGGATGCTTAACTGACTGAGCCACCCGGGTGCCGCTCTCTCTTTTAAAATTTAAGTACCGAGGTGCCTGGGTGACTCAGTTGGTTGAGTGTCCCACTCTTGCTTTTGGCTCAGGTCATGATCTCAGCGTTGTGGGATCTAAAGATTCTCTCCCTCTGCCCCTCTCCCCAGTTTGCTCTCTCTCTCTCTCTCTAAAAAATACATTAAAAAAATAAAATTTAAGGACCAATAGAGAGATGCTAATGTCTTACTTTGCCAAGTTGGGATATTAAAAAATTAGCTACTACTTACTCTCACAGACAACTAAAATCATTTAACACCAAAAAAGTAGAAAAAAACCATAATCTCAGATTAAATTATACTATTTTTAAATGGAATGAATTTAACTTAAAAAAAAAAGTACCTCCCCTAATTTTCCCTATTTTGTATAGACTGGCAAACACAGTCTGGGTAGAGTTTTCTCGGGCAATCTTGTTTAGTGGACACGTTTTTTGGTTTCAGTGGGTGTTGAGTATAGCTGTTAATTCCTCCACTTACTCTGCAAACCTAAGCATTCCACAGGTTTTTATAGTATTTTATAGTATAGGGTAGTATAGCATAGCAGCGTTTTTATAGTATTCCCAAACTAAACTAAATCTCAAACAGAATGAGGTTACTGATTATATTGGTCCCATCAAATATATTTGATTAATTAGCCATCTGCTCAAGCTCTTCTCTGCTTAAAGGACTTGTAGATTAGAATATCACCATTCCTCAGTTTTAGTGCATTCCCTTGCCATCGAATTCACTTTTCAGAATGTTAATGTTTTTCATATGATGTTTTGTGAGATCTCCCAAATAAGAAGAGAATTCTTTCCTTCCTTCCTTCCTTCCTTCCTTCCTTCCTTCCTTCCTTCCTCTCTCTTGTTCCCCTTTCTCCTCTTCCTCCCCTTCCTCCCCTCCTCCTCCTCTTCCTTTCCTTCTCCTTCTTCATTAAGAAATGTGTGTATGCCTAGGCACCAGGGTGGCTCAGTCGGTTAAGCGTCTGACTTCGGCTCAGGTCATAATCTCGTGATTCATGAGTTCAAGCCCCACATCAGGCTCTGTGCTGACAGCTCGGAGCCTGGAGCCTGCTTCAGATTCTGTGTCTCCCCCTCTCTCTGCCCCTCCCATCCTCACGCTCTGTCTCTCTGTCTCTCGGTAATAAATAAACTTAAAAAATTTTTTTTAATTAAAAAGAAGTGTATGTGTGCCTTTAACCTGGTATGGATGATTTTAGCGATGACAATGTATAGCCTACGGTGCTGTCCTAACACTGTGTGGTTTTTCAAACATTAGTTAGGTAATTTTCACAACATTCCTGAGAGGTAGTTAGACATGGTCTTCCCGTGGTTTTTACACAAGGGAAATCCAAAGTTAAGCAAGTAGCCCAAGTTTACTCACCAACTCAGTTGCCGAGTGAGAAACAGGAGTCCGGTCTCGTAGAGCCTCATCGCCTGTCCTGGCTAGTAAGTGGCATCTCCGTGTGTCCTTATTCTCGACTGTCGGGATTCACACCAAGCCACTTGGGCTTTTGAAGAACTCGACAGTCCAAGGGATCCCACGTGGCTGTCCAGTTCCAAGTGCAGAGGGTCCTGTCCCTCGAGGGTTTGGTGCTGTCGTCGTCCTGGGGCCCGGTCCCGTTCTGGTAGAGCAGGAAGGGGACTCTGCCCCCTCAGCATGGCGGAGTGTGGTCTGTTTGTGAGAAGTGTTGCTCTGGATACCGCTGGCCACACTGCCATTCTGTCTCATCTGTGACAGCGATGCACACTGCAGAAAAGAGTCACCCACGACTTAGGGAGCTGGAAAAGGTGACGGTGCTGGCCCGCACTGCTCCCTGTCACTCAGCTTCCTTGGACCTTCGCTGTGTCACCAGGAAAGTGGGGGGGATGCTGTTAACTGCCTGAAGGCAGGGATCGGAGGAGACCTTCCGTTGTATGTAACTCGATTCTTCTAAATGCCCACGAGGGGAATCGGACTTGGAACCACATGCTCTTCAGGTCCACACGCCCAACAGTGGGGTCCCCAGCCAGATCCAGGTACAGGCCAGGCCCATGTTTACGGCTTTGCGTTCTGCCCTCCACCTCTCACCTCCGCATTCCCCGTGACCTTCGGAAGCCCTCATGCCTCCCTCCCTGTGTGTTTGTTCCCGTCCGATGGCTTTTGCTGAGGTCTAGGGAATGTGCCCCACGGGCCCTGTCAGGGTGGCGCCCTGTGGTCCCCGGCTTGAAGAGGTGTTCTTCCTTCGCGCTGAAACCTCACACTCAGTGTGAAGAGGGAGGACAGCGCACCTCAAAGGTTTGGATCACTACATACGGCATCTCTTCTGTAACCCGCATTTGGAATGTATCTCAGCTTATGATACAAGCACTTGGAAGTTTTAAATGACACTGGACTATATATATTAAAAAAACCAAACAAACTGGCATCTCTTATCGCGATCCCAGCAATGAGGAGTCCTAGCCAGAGGAAGGTGGAATTCTGTTTGAGGACATTTTAGTTTTTGCCTGGTCATGTTGTACGTGGTAATTGTTATAAAGCAGAAAAACCACCAGGCATCCCTTTATCTCCCAAACAAACATTCTAAACAGTCAAGGAGTTTTCTGTACATAAAAGGAAGCTTTCTCTTATGCCAAAGCTTGCCAGACGAATTGTGATCCCCAAAGTAAAGCTTAAACAAGTTTTCAGTGGGTGGAAAATAAACACTAACTTGATATGTATTTCAAGAACGTAGAAGACACAGGTGGGAAATGAAGCCTCCTCGATAAGAAAGAAATGCTTAGTTGGGTGGAAAAAAAAAAAAAAACATTCAGCAGTTTTTGGAACTGTGCAAGTCCGGACAGTTTCTTTCTTTCCCTTTTTTTTTTTTTTTTTTTTTTTTTTTCTGGTTAGCTGCTCATAGCCACAAATATGTGTATTATTTCCTTCTTGCCCACAATTATACTAAGAATCATTTTCTAATATACTGGGGAATCCCAAATAAAAATCTCATTTTCCTAAAAACAGACAAGCCTTTAACTCCAGCAGTGAGATTATTCATATCGAGAACGTAAAGGAAGTGATCGAGTTGTCGTAGAAGTCTCTAATGGCCGCCTCAAATACTTTTCTCCCCAAATTTATACCGTGAACAGCTGACAGTCTTCAGGAGGGCTTTGCCCCGGTCACTGCTGTCTTGAACTAGCACTCAGAAACCACCTTCCCGAGGTCCGTCTAGTGACCAGGTTGCCCCAGTTACGTGACGGAGTGGTAGGACCACAGAATGTCTTAACCCTTTTTTGAATATTGGAATATATTCTTATATGGGACGTGATTATTGGCTACTTTGAATTTGCATCTTATCCAAGCTTGTCGAGATAATCAACCCCGCTGACTTCATAATTGGTCATAAAGTGTCAGGTCTTAGCCACGTGGGCCTGAGAGGCCTGCCCAGATTCTAACCTCAGCTCTGCCCTTTGCTACCTGGTTTTTGATGCTCCCTTTTCCTTATCTGCAAAGTGCCAATTATAACAGCTCCTTCCTTTCTAAGTGCTGTTGTGCGTTAATATGAGTCAAATGCTTATGACAATGCACGGCATACGCTGAACACTTTGTAAGTGGCGGTTCTGTTTTCTGTTTTCTTTTTTCACAGTGAGGGAAATGAGGAACAAATCCAAACTGTGCTCAGCCCAGGAATAATTCTGTTTACCATTAAAATATGATTTTGTTTACAGAATTGGTATCTGCTGTCTATGCATTCATTAACAAAAATCAGATCTGAAATAGCAGATGCTAGGAAGCTATTTATTTTGCCTATTGTTTTCTTCTTAATTTCTGCCGGCTCCCTCTTCTATTGTAGGTCAAGGTCTGATAGATTTCTCTGTGCAGAATTTCTCCATGCAGAGCCTCTGCAGAACTGACCCTGTCCTATTTACTTGGATACGGGAGGAGGGACAATAGTGACTCTGATAAGAGCTGTCCCACCAGGACATGAGGACATGTGTGGAAACCTGAATCCATAAAGGGAGTTTGGAATGTTAATGAAGCGAATGATAGAGTCAAGTAGGTTTTGCCAGTTCACTTGAAAGTAATTTTTCTGTCCATAAGCTGTGACAGGAACAGTCAAGAATTTACAATTCTCTTTGCTTGGAAATTTTCGCTTCTTTGTTACGTCTCATAACCTCAGTGAATGACAATCTCACCGATGTCTTTTTTGAGGTATCAGGAAAATTAGCATTCCTCATATTTGAGGAATAGAAGAGTGGTAGAGACATAAATTGTTTATTTTTAACTTGGCCTTATTTTAATTTCCAGATGACAAACCTAATGCTAAAGTTCACTACCTCATACTGACAGAAAAGTTTGTCTTGGCAGTCAAATATGAAATATTTTTCTTAGTAATTTTTTTCCTAAGTCTACACGGTCATGATTGACTTAAATACTAAAATTAAAATTTTTCTCCTTCTACCAATATTGAAACTTCATGTTATCCATAAGCTGAGTTGCACATTAAGTATTATAAAGAACGATATAAATTCTCCCAGACCAGTATTTTTTTAAACTTGATTACTCATGGGTTTGTGACGATTATTATTTGTTGTTAGTTTATTGGTGTCATCTTTAATATTTTACCTGGACTTAGGAACTATGAGTTGCTTCGGAAATTCTCCAAAAGGCAGTAATTCCACTAATAAGTAGGAAAAAAATGACTTACCGGTATTCAAAATACCTCAAAAATGCACATAAAGAAGTTTAAATTTTTGAGTTTGGATTAGTGACAGATGAATATGAAAAAGAACACTCTTACGGTTTACCAGTTGATTTTATCTGGAGAAAGTTTCCTTTCCCCACGAGCACTACAGCAGTTTTTTTGTTTGTTTCTTTCAGAAGGGGAGAGAGAGAGAGAGCACGCGTGTGAGCGCACACACACACACAGACACACACACACTCACGCAAACATGGTGGGGGAGGGGCAGAGAGAGAGGAAGACAGAGAATCCCAAGCTGACAGCACAGAGCCCAACGCGGGGCTCGATCTCACAAACTGTGAGATCGTGACCTGAACTGAAACCAAGAGTCGAACACTTAACCGACTGAGCCACCCAGGCGCCCCCCGTGGTTTTGAGTGGTATATGTTTGGGTATATAAAATGAAGATATACCACCACCACCACCATATTAACTGGACTTGCACCCACCCCAGATTTCACGAGTTGTAACCAAAATGAGTCAGCATTTGACAGGAGAAGCCAATCAATGCTAATATTCAACGGTCGTGTGAAACTTTGCAAATATATTATTTTTGGCGTTCCATGGTACTAGATTTAGCCCTTGTTATTTGATTAACTTGATTCCGTTTTTGCCAGTTAAGAGGTTTTTTTATTTCATTAATAGTGAATTCAAAAATTTGCTCTCTTCTTCACATTCACAAATGATGGACTATTTTGATGGGAAGCAAAGGCTAACTTTGTCTTCTTCCTTGCAGGAGTGGCCATAGTCTCCGCCCTCGATGTCAGATATGCAAATTCCTGGCTTAATATATAATTCAACATGCTCCTATTGTGGGCCTCTTTGTTAAGGGAATAGAATGCACTAGCAGGAGTATGTGTTTTGGGGTCAGACTGTTCTTGGCTCAAATCCTGACACAGCGACCTGCGCTCTGGGTGGCTTTGAGCTTCCTCGTCACGCAAATACCTGACCCGCGGAGCTGCTTGAGAGTTACGAGAGGGGATGGAGGTGCAAGTGTGTGGCTTGTGGTGGGTGCTCTAGTGGCTTCCCTTGGCATCTCTTCCCTTCTCCTTCCCACTGGGGGCCCACTGTTGTATTCCTGTCCACAGCGTGGATGGCAAAGCAGAGGCTAAACTGCCTGACATCACCCTTGCCTTTTAGGGAGCCAAACGTATTGTATGGTGACATCCTAAGCCAGTACCCTTCACCACGGAGGCGTTCGTTAACAACTCTGTTAAATTCAGGGGTTGACCTTTACTTTACGATTATTTCTAAGAGCCCTTCCAGACCTGACCTTCTGTGAGTCTCTTGCTGTTACAAAGCAATAGGTTAAAGAATAGGAAACTTAACAATAGGGCGTTCAACGGGCAGTATCGACCACAATAACATATCGTGAAGAAAGGATCCATCAGACTTAATGACAGGTTAGAGATTAGCCAATGAATCAGAAGTTAAGGTAGCATTCCCCAGTGTGTCCCCTGTGAAACACTAGTTCCTCAGGATGGTTATGGGTATTCACTGAGAATAAGTTTCTGAACATCATTTGGGAAATGCTGACTTAAACAGGTTTCTTTTCTGACGGACTTCTCAGAATCTTTAATATGCACGTGTGCATTATGATTCTGAAATGGGGGAACGTAGTGGTTGTGGAAACATTTCCAAAATGCATCTCATCATGGAATCAGAATTGTTTTGCACCCAAGTGAAATCTTGCCAGACTAGTATTTTGTGGGACGTATTTTGTAAAACGCTGCTTTATGGGTTTAAACCAGGAATGGTGTAGACTATGGATACCATTGACTTAAGGCACTGACTATGCTCAACGTTGACCACTTACAAGGCCGCACGGAAGCCAGAGGTGAATGAGATCCGCTCTTTGCAACAGGTTTGGCGATAAGGCTTTAAGTGCAGTGTTGTCCACAAGGCTAAGAGCAGGGATGCCCTGGCGAGACAGTACCCCAGCAAGTTACTGACCAGAATCAATGGAGGCAGTATCCTGAGGGCGAAGGGTCTTGACTTCTGCCTTGGGCGTCTTTCTCTCTCAAGCTCTCATAAGGGTATTTGCACTCTGTTCACCTCAGAGAAGTTCTGAAGATAACATGAACGTATGTGCCCAAATTCAGGTGGTTGGAGTGAAACCGGTTTCATTCAGGAGGGGATTTAGCCAAATTTAGGGGGGGGCTTTGCTTTTGAGTCAAATCGTAGTGGTTCGACCACCACTTCGACACCTGGCTCCAGAGTCGAAACATAATCTCAGGAGAGGAACCTGCAAAAACAAACCTACTACACACGTAGGCAACCTACTTCTTTATGAGGGATGTGGAATTTAAGTGTTGGTTGGACCCTGATGGCTCATCTATTTTTTATTTCTCACTGACGAGACATGAGCTAGAGGCCCGATGGCAAATTTTACAGAGACGAACCTTCCCTTCTCTCCAGGCGCGTCTGTGGACTCGTTCACCACTGGATTTTTCTGCCTGTTAGGCCTTAGGAAACATTTTGGCAGGTTGCACCGTTATTTTGCTCATGTTGTGAGTAGCATTTCTCTGACCTTTTGTTATTTACTGAAACAGTCCGGCCTGTTTTCTCTTAAGAGGAGCGTGAAATGAAGGGGAGTCCGTCAGCATAGGCTGACTTGGTATCAGAAGACTAACTTCAGGCTGTTCGGCTCCAAGGACACTTTTAAAGTTGAGGGGTCATTGGCCTCCTTGCTTCTTATTCCCATGATGTTAAGGGGTCTTTTGGAGGAGTTTTTTTTCTTCTGCACCAAGGCAGACCATTTATTTAAAACATTTCACCACATCTAAGAACACAGCCCTCGAAGAGTTTTCTTCTGACGTCTTGAGCCTGGTGGGTTGTCCAGAGCCTTTCCTGCTTTGATGTGACGTATTCCAGGAGAAGACAGCTCCAGACTGATGATTTGGTGACAGGGGAACCTTTAACTCCTGAGCTCTCACGATCCTTATGAGTCCACGCAGTGGAGGTGATGACATTATTCAGGACACTCTCCGTGTCTCACGGGGGCTCCTTCTGCATTCCTTTTACCTGCCCGTGCCCGCCATACGTATCTCCCTGGTGCTCTTCTGTCCTCTGTCAGGGGACTCCCCATTCATTGCAGGCTGGCTTACAAGGGTAAGGGAAGCATCAAGATCCCATGACATCTTTGGAGATGAGAAAGTGTGTGTGTGTGTGTGTGTGTGTGTGTGTGTGTGTATTCAGATGTCCACTTGTTCCTGTCTCCCCATCAATCTACTCCCCCGCTCCTGATCTCTTTCTACCTGAGACAGAAAATTCAACAGGAATCCTGTCTTTTCATTGGGATTCCCATTGAGCTCTTGAACTCAGCTGCTAGCCTTAAAAACCCCCAGTCAAATTTTTGTCATGTTTATTCCCTTAGCCAAACATAAAATGACCTTGGCATACGTGAACCAGCCTGAATGATTGCTAACGAAGGCTCTGTGTCATTTAATGATGATCTGTGTGTTTGCGAATTGCCACGGTCGAATGGCCCTCGTTTTAGAGATGTTATTCATTTCTTCGGGCATGCAGTCAATAAATAGTTACTGCCCTGTCCTCAGGGTCGGGGACCTGCTGGTGAGCAGAAGAGACAGGTGTTCTGGAGGTCATATGTGAATGCAGAGATACAGGTGATAAATAAGTAAAGTGAAAGGTCAGGTGCTGATAGACAACAAAAAGAACAATGTTGGGTAGCTGGGGAGGGGCGGGCTGGTTTAGATGGAGTGTCACAGGGGATCTTGCGTTTGCCACAGACCTGTAATGTGAGGCAGAACCATGAGAAGTCCTGGGAGAAGCTTGTGGAGACAGAAAAAAGAGCCAAGTCTTGGCCTGAGTTACACCCCTCTCTCCTCCCTGTTCCTTAGCTAATGGCCTCATCTCTGTGTTTGCCAGTTGGGGACTAGGACCGGATTGTTCTTTAAACCTCTGTGTCATTGGGAAAACCCGTGAAACAACTGAAAGATGCCGTCTTATCAGAAGGCTGGTTGGGATGCCGGATGCCGGCCGGCCCGGCGTGAGCCACTCAGAATCCATCATCCCTGCTCATCCCCTCTCCACGGCCCTCCTATTCAAAGAGGCCACGTGGTGCAGACGAGAAGATAAGTCGACTTCATTTCATAGAGAAAGGTCGTAGGAAGTACTTCAAAATACTGTGAGTAGACAAAGAAGCAGCCGAGATCTTCGGATACAACGAGGCTACGATGGCCAAGGCTACGATGCCAGATAAGTGCTAACTTTCTCATGCCACTCTTTAAACTTTTTATCTTGCAGTAACTATAGATCCACAGGAAGTTGCAAAAATAGCAGAGAGAGGTCCTATGTACTCTTCATCTGGCTGCCCCCGATGGTAACATCCTGCACAGCTAGCTCAGAGTATGGTGTATATAGCATACCCGTTATCAACGCCAGGAGATTGACGTTAGTATAACCTCCGGACCGTATTCAGATTTCACTAGTTTTTCCCCGCCCCCGTCTGTGGTCATGCCTGTGTGCGTACTTCACCCCACATCCAGATTCCTGTGACCACCATTTCCATCAGGTTACAGAACTGTTCCATCACCACGAAGAAGCTCCCGTGTTTCATGGCACTTTTGTGTACGAGAAGTCGTCGCAGACGTTATCCTTTATCTCCAGTGGGTCGTATTCCGCGTGAGTCTGTAGCGAGGTTGGATAAGTCTCTGAAATCTATCGCTTGCTTTGGCTGCCGTGGGATCTGTGTAATTGACTTACAAATGGAGATCCTCGGTCTGACTTGTATCAAGAGCATCTTCAAGGCCGGAACAACAACAACAACAACAAAACCCACAGGGTTGAATAAACGGGTGCCCGTCACTTGATACCCAGTTGGTTTAAGAGGCCGGTACCAGTCACGTGACCTCAGTAGTCGACTTCTAAGAAAAGCAAAACCCTTTCTGATGCCACACAGCTTTGGGGACGTCATGTCTACGTGGGGCTTTTACTACGGCATTTCTTGGAGATGGCTGAGGAACTCCCCAGTAATGGGTTAACCGGATACCTGATGAGTGGACGCATTCCTTATAGAAGAGAGAACAAATTACTGCAAAATGCCCCTTTGTGTGTGGCGGGAAGCTGCCTTTAGGACGTGCAGTGAGTGAGGACTGGAGGTGTGGGCTGACAGGGAGGCAGCTATAAACAGATTGAAGGAGAGACAACGGACTTAAGGGAAAACATCTGCCGGCTGCGTCTGACATCCAAAAGCCTCATCTGTGGCCCAGGATCAGTCTCGTAATGCTTAAAAAAAGGAATGTGAAGGGGCCCGACTCGGGTTCTGAAAATTTCTTTTTTTTTCCTCGAGATTTTTCTGTTTGCTTTGCCCAGAATGCTGCCAGGGAGTGATGGAAGGATCACATCTGGTCCCGCTTCCTGAGGCCAAAGCGGCATTCCTTAGAAGCGAACTCTTGCATCATTGATTTGAAAGACGTTTTTACCTGTATCGTTCTAGGCACACCAATCAGAGAGCCCACTTATTTGGCTTAAGTGAAGCCTCTGGAAATCTCGAGATGGACTCTTCAAAGATCTCGCATTTCAAGGAGAAGGTTTGGTATTCATGAAGCTGGAAACCAGAAGAGAGAAGCAGATAATGTTCTCATGGGGCCTCAGCAGAGATTAAGAGCATCTCTCTCAATGATAGATTGAACTTAACATTTGTCAAATAAGTCCCTTGACTTACGCGTTATGTTTTCTCTTCAGCCATTAGTTTGCGTCCTGTGGGCACACAGCCCGGGAGGCTGAGTCAAAGGAAATGAAGATCGGGTGTTCTGCATCCATATGCTAGCGTTCGGTTTCTTGAGATGGAAGAAAAAGGGGATCCTGAGTAATGAGATCTACTCTTGGCTCGCGGATCGCGTCCCTGCTACGCACAGCACCCTCACAGCGGGTTGCCGATTCCTTTACTCTGCACGTTCAATGATTTTTGCCGTGGGGCATGTCACCTGGACTGTTGTAATGGAGACGGAGGAAGTTGTCCTAAATATTGTAAACAGCCTTATTGGACATTTCACTATAGGTCCTCCCTAGCGTCCTCCTTGCCTTCCATTATCTACTTCACACGATCCCTCTTTATTTTTATACATCTAACCCCCGACCAAGATGGCCAGGGGCCTCCCATGTGCCATTGCCACATGGGATATGAGCACTTCAGAATTCCTCGAAATGTGAATTCAGTCCGTGTAAATAATCACTTCAGGTGCATGATGCTCTTGGCTAGAGCTCTGTTCGGAACACGGTGAGAATGGCTCCACGTCCGGTAGCAGGGGAGAGCAATGAGAAGTGACTGATAATAAGGCCCTGTGGCGACACTAGAAGGGTAGGAGATGGGATAAACAGAGGAGAGGAATGGGGGATGGTGACGCACAAGTGTTGCAAAAGGAGCAGTGACAGTCACTTGTGCTTTGTGCCCGGAATCTATGGCATCCTCATTGTCTCCTCTCCAACACAGGCATGGGATAGATTCTCAGCATTTGTTGAAATAAATTGGGCCATACACCGTATTGCCCCTCAGTAACGTGCGTACCTTAGCCCTATGGTACAAAAGGGCAAGTTTCGTTAACGTCGGATAATTTGCCTCAAGTCACATAGGTCGAATGTGGTAGATTTGCAGTCGGGTCTTTTGAGCCCCCGGTGGTACCTTCTATCTGCAAGCCAGTGGTTTCTTGTTTCCTTAAGGCACAGAGTCCTTCTGAGTATCTATCTGAATGTGGTCCAGGTGCTGAGAAGTTTGGAAAGTCTCAAACTGCATTTTTTCTTTCTTACAAGAAACCTCTAGAACTGTTTCCTGGTACCCTAGGGATGACGGGCACAGTTTCAAGAGCCACACCTTGGAGAAGCGCATCTCAAAAAATGTCTGTGGGTGCGTGTCTATGCGTCGTTTGCTGCGCATTTATTTCCTCATACCTCGGGAACACCTGGTTGAATTTTTCCAAACCGAGCAATTGACCTTACGACTTTGTATCCTTTGAGTTCCCACCACAGTTCAGATCCAGCTCCTTTTTTTAAAAATTTCATTTCACACCAAGATAGCTGGGCGGTGAGGGATAGAGTAAGGGTGGGTGGGGCATTCGCAAACCAGGTCAGGGCGACAGGCTGGGACATCTTGTTTTCATCAAGTCCTCGTAGTTACCCTTTACTTCTCTGTGTGTTTGCTGGGCTTTCGAGATTCTGTTGTGCTCTTTGGAGCTGGATGTTTTCCAGAAGGTCATCAAGAAAAAGGAGGATGTATCTTCTGCATTAATAACCTTTGGCAGTAAAATCAGACCAAATGATCTGGTAGAGAGCAGGAACGAAGTGGGGGGGGTGCATTTACTCCCCCTTTCCAGGAAAGTGTCAAGTTCACTGTGCCCCAGCACCAGACTCCTCACCCAGTAACTCCGAGATCTTATATCAAGTTTACTCAATAATGGTGATGTCAATGGCAAAACTGCTATCCCATTTTTGAGGGATAAGAATTGTTCCTTTTAAAGGCATACGGTAAACAAAGTAAGTGACCATGAAATACACTTGGAGTAATGGCTAATTTCTGTATGTGCTTTCCTGGTTGTTGGTTTTTTTTTTTAAATATTTATTTATTTTGAGAGAGAGAGAGAGAGAGAGAGAGAGAGAGAGAGAGGCAGAGATTGGGGGAGAGAGAATCCCAAGCAGACTCCATGCTGTCAGTGCAGAGCCTGATTTGGGGCTCGAACTCACGAACCGTGAGATCGCAACCTGAGCCAAAATCAAAAGTCAGTTGCTTAACAGACTGAGCCACCTAGGTGTCCCTGGATTTTTTTTTTTAAGTGGATTCATTAATGTGGAGTTTCAAAACAGCTCTTACATATTTATATTTTTGGCACTTTATGTAATTATTGATATTCACAGGGAATATATGAAAATTCAAAGAATATACTAAGGTTTATGGCAGCGATAGACACCATCGATCAAGGGTCAAACGTCTATGGCCTGTGGGCCAAATCTAGCTTGCCATTTATTTTTATAAATAAAGTTTTATTGGAACACAGCCATGCCCATTTGTATATGGATTGCCTGTACCTGTTCTCCTATAATAACAGCAGAGTTGAATAGTTATGATAGAGACCATATATCTTAAAATATTTACAAGGGCCCTTTACTGAAAGAGTTTTCCAACCCTTGCCATAGACATCTCCGTGACATTTATTTACTCATTCATTTTGTGAACACCAAGTATGTTATAGGTACTCTGGGGGAATATAAAGATGAATAAAACAGTCCCTGATACGCAAGAACTTCTAATGTAACGGAGACATGTTCTCTAAGAGCCACCTGACCAGGTGGATGGCAACATGTAGTACAGACAAGAAATAATTGAGTTGGTCTGTGGTTCAGAGCTGGTGAAGGTCGTCTGACAAAGGGAAAGAATTGGGACCAGTGAGAGGATATCGCTTTCATAACTGTGGCTCGCAGCGATTTCCCAGTGGGAACTTCATGAGAAGTAAGAGTCATTTCCTTCATGGAATTTTATAAATTGTGGTATCCAAAAGGTGGAAGTGATTTAGGATATTACTTAGCGTCCAAATTTCTTTATCTGGAAGCCTGTTTCCCCTGTAACTATGGGAAATCATATTTCTAAAAAATGTTTAAAGATTTGAAGAAAGGCTTCCTTATTCAAGGACACAAGAAACTCTTTTTCTTTTTCTTTCTTTCTTTTTTCTTTTTTGTTTCCTAACTGTTCACTGAACAGAGTAATATTAAATGGTATGGGTCTTGAAGAAGGGATCTTGACAGCAAATCTCTCAAATGTCAGATGAATTAAAAACAAGGTGAAATTACAGAGCCCAGCCATGAATAAGCATGACTCAGTGACAGTTACATTTCTTTCCTCTCCAGAATGCCACAGTGTACAAGTGGGCATGGGGCTTTTGGTAAAGGTTCAGGTCAAATGCCACCACACCCTGGAAACACTGCATGCAGGGAGCTTCCTGAACCCTCCCAGTTGGGATTAATGTCTGCCTCCTCATTTCTGACTTGCTAGGGCCGGGTTTGTGCCTTTTTTTTAAGAAGTTTTTTAGGGGTGCCTGGGTGGCTCAGTCAGTTAAGCGTCCGACTTCAGCTCAGGTCACGATCTCACGGTCCGTGAGTTCGAGCCCCGCGTCGGGCTCTGGGCTGATGGCTCAGAGCCTGGAGCTTGCTTCCGATTCTGTGTCTCCCTCTCTCTCTGCCCCTCCCCTGTTCATGCTCTGTCTCTCTCTGTCTCAAAAATAAATAAACGTTAAAAAAAATTTTTTTAAGTTTTTTAAATGTTTATTTATTTATTTTGGGGGTGCAGAGAGAGAAAGAGAGAGAGAGAGGATCCCAGAAAGGCTCCACACTCAGCTCAGAGCCCAATGCGAGGCCTGATCTCACAACCTTGCGATCGTGACCTAAGGCGAAATCAAGAGTCAGACGCTTGACTGACTGAGCCACCCAGGTGCCCCAGGTTTCGTGCCTTTTTGATTTGTGTATCACCAGTTGTGCCTACTCCGTGATTTGTGTTTTCCAAATATTTAGTGGATTAACATGAATTGAACTCAGACCTATGCTGTGCATTCACAGTCTAAGTGGCTGATTTTGGTAAAGGACCAAGAATTGCAGGTTAGTCTAAATACGAAACAGGTGAGACTCTTTCCGTTCCGCATCCACCAGAGGATCAAAATCGTTGGCTAAATTCTGGCCACCCATTGTCTGTATTCGTGACGATAGAGATATCCGAGAAAATGCAGCCCAGTTGTGTTTGAGGATAGGACCCTGTCAAGTTTTACCCCCTGAAAGCGTAGGATTTTGACTGATAAAGTCTGTTTAGTGAGAAAGCTACTGAAAGAAAACATCGGACCCGTAACAGGTAGTTTCAATCTTAGGAGGCTCCAAGACGGAATATTTTCTATTTCCTCTAAGTAGGAGAGCCCCCTGAGCCAGCCGCCCGACCACATTGTCCCCTGGGACTCTGGCCTCCCCTTGCCAAGAAGCCCAAACCACCCTGTCTCCCTCTCCACTGCCATCTTTTACAACAGCCCGGATGCCAGCAGCCAGGCGTATGCCCCAGATGGAGATGACGAGAGGGAGACACGGTCGGGAAGGTCACCCGGCCTCCCTCCTTCCCCTCCGTCAGCCTGAAGGAGGATATCCAGCTTTTGTGGATGGGGAACGCACTTTGGGGCACTTACTGGCAAAAGAAACAGAGTGACTGCATGTGCACTCGAGGGCCGTATTCTGTCAAAACTGTCTAAATAAACAGACTCGGCCATCTCCTTCGAGCCCCACCGTGTATTTATGAATGGGATTGCCTCATCACTTTCTTTTCATGTTGGTAGCCGGGAAGTCAGAAAGCATTACCTCTAAAATGGGGAGAAAACATTGCGAATGCATGCATTTCCAGCCAGCTGCGGCCGTAACCAGCAAACAGAATTACTTCACCCCGTCGTCATGGGCCCCCTCCCTGTGGGATTTTTCCTGAGTTTCTGATTTATAACGCTCACTTTTGAAGGCCTAGAGATGCGTAGGTGAGATTAAATTACTGATGATCCCCAAGTCCTGTTTTCACTGGAGCCTCTCTGGATGGCTGCTGATTCCGTCCCGATTCAAGCATTCGGTGGCATGAATCCCCTGGGTTTCTGCCCACATCACTGCATTCCTGGGATGCCTTCACAGGCCTTCGCAAGATCATCTGACAGCCGCCTGTGGGGTCAATGAACTTTATACATAATTAAACATTCGCAGTTAGGAGAATTAACTTTTTTTTCCCCTCCCTGAGAAGCAGAGAAAGTACACGCTCTGTGGCCCTCCATTTAGCGAATACGAGTTCTGGGGAGCGATCGGGCTAGTTTCTCATGATTTAATGCTGAACCGAGCAAGAAAGTGATTGCATCCTCCACCGGGCCTCACAGAACCGTCACCACCCACACTGTTTATTCAGACTCGGATCTTGGCCATTTGGGGTTTAAGCCAGAAGAAGGGGAAAAAAAAATCCAACCCTGGAATGAACGCTTTGGAAACTCTGTATTCTTCGTGAAATACAGCCAGCGATTCTTTTAAAAATCTATTTAAAATCAATTACTAGGATCATATTTTCATTTATGACGGATTGTGAGCAACAGCTAATTTTCTCTGTTTCCGTCCAGCTTTGGAGTCGAGGCTGGGATTGGAATCGTCCCCCTGTTTTGCCTGGGCATCTGATGCGACCGCCAAACTATGTGTGGGTAGTTGGGCAACTCTGACCTTTGACCAGCTTTCCATAAAATAACAAGGAAAGGTGCGAGGAGGCGAGGAACCGAATGAAAACAAGCCCGAGGGCTGACACTAAGTGTGCATGAGGGGGAAGGAAATCACACAGGAGGCATATACACTAATGAGAAGCACAGGGGAACACAAGAGGCAGGACCGCGTGCCTGAGAGGAGGGCCGATTGGGCACCAGGTCCTTCTGTCTCCAGGCAGGATTGCAAAAAGTCGTCTCAGATATGTGAGGTTGTATCGAGTTTCTAAAGATCTCTAGAGGAGATTCTGGAACCTCCCTTGGTTACCCACCCTACTATTTGGCAGTTCCTACAGCCAGGAAATTCTTTCTTATTTCCAGCCTAAAATGTGCATGTAGTGCTGCTTTAGGGGCTAAGCTGTTGGTGGGGACCCTCCTCCCCCCCTTCCCGTGGCGTGTATTTACTGCAGGGGCGGAATGCGCGGTTAAAGCTACAGTCATGAGGCCTCCATGCCTAGCAGCTCACAGACAAGCAGGATAGAGACGGTGCTGGGGAGCCGGCCGGAGGAGGGGCCTTATTGACTTCCAGACACCAAGTACTATTACTGGGCATTTCGTGGCTGTCACCGAGGGGAAAGAACATAGCTGGGACACGTCCAGGACTCAGCCTCAAAATCATGTGCAGATATTAAACGCAGAAGCTCTCTTTCGGATTTTAGAAGAAAAGGGAAAACAAATCCTGAAAGACAGGGGAGGTGGATTCTAGAATTTCACTGGCCTCGAGATGGCAGTCCACCTTTTCAGCTGGAAATAAGAGGGGCTGGAAGCCAGAGCCCGTAAGGGACCAATCCAGGACGGGATCTCAAGGCTCGCGTCCCCGGTGTAGCGTCCCATTTGCACGGGGCGCTGGGCTCTGAAGGCGAAGTGACCAGAACCGAGGTCACTTTTCTCACTTCCTCCTCCTCGGCAGGTGCACAGGGAATGGTCGGCCTCTCCGCGAATGAATTACGGATTCCCTGAAAAAGCTGTCAGATGACCCGGGCAGCCTGTCTTCTTCCCCTTTTTTATCAAGTTATGTCATTGCCCTTCCTCAGGCTGCGGTTTGTTCCAGAAGGGAAGAGGTTGTCTTCTCCTTCACCCGCCTACCCTACCCTAAGTTGTGCCAGTTTCTGGTTCCCTGTGTGATGTAAATTATTGAATGAGCGGAGTGACTGGTCCTCGGAGTGAGTGGTCCTCGCGCTGTGATGCTGAGGGCTCTGAGCCTGTGATGCTAAATCATGTGCCTTCCTGCCCACTCCTCCCTCACCTGCATCATCTGTCAAGGGATAATAGTGACACTTGTCGTGCCCGCCTCCAGGCCTCCTAGGAACAAGTGATGATCTCTACTGATATCTTGAAAATGTGCAAAACACAGTACTTTTTTTTTTTTTTAATTATGAACAACTCCAGGCCAACAGGAAATATGGAAAATAAGATAGCAAATGCCTGTGTGTTATTAGTTTTGTCATATCTTGATGCCATATGTGCTTTAGATCTTCCCACCCACCTGGAGAGAGAGAGAGAGAGAGAGAGAGAAAGATAAAGCACTTTTCGGTCCCATGCCTCTCCTCCCTTCTGAGAGCCTCCCAGCTTGGATTTAAATTTAATGCTTATTATTACCATGTGTCAGTGCATCTTTTACACATATGTATCCATAGACAGTGGGTGTATTTTTCAATGTTTGTAAACTTTATCGAAAGAGATGTCATTGGGTTTGTGTTCTGCATCATATCTATAAGATTAATCTGTTGAGAAAGATAGACCTCTACCTCATCCATGTTCCATGACGTATAGTATTCAAAGGAGGGACATTAAAGTTGTTTCTAACTTTTTAAATGCCCCTTTGAAGGATATTACAGTTGTTTCTAACTTCGTGACCTTACAGATGATGCTACAACCTGCGCATGTTCTTTGCACACACGTGGAACAGTTTCTCTTAGGGATGTGTGTGTGTGTGTGTGCGCGCACGTGTGCATGTGTACCACATTTTTAAAAAGATTTTTTGCAGGTGTGCCTGGCTGGCTGCGTTGCAGAGCCCACAACTCTTAATCTCTGGGTTGTGAGTTAGAGCCTCATGTTGGGCATAGAGATTACTTAAAAGTAAAATCTTTAAAAATTTTAAAAAAATGTTTATTCATTTTTGAGAGAGAGAAAGACAGAGAGAGAGAACAGGGGAGGGGCAGAGAGAGGGAGACACAGAATCCGAAGCAGGCTCCAGGCTCTGAGCCGTCAGCACAGAGCCCCGTGCAGGGCTCACACTCATGAACTACAAGATCATGACCTGAGCCGAAGTCGGACACTTAACGGACTGAGCCACCCAGGCACCCCCAAAATAAAATCTTTATTTTAAAAGAAGATTATTTACAGAAAATGTTACAGTTAGTCTGTTTTCCGCTACACCCTGATGTCTTCCCTTATCAAACGTATAGATGCAAATGTGCAATTTCTGGGTCTGGGGGCAGAAACCTCAACCTTGGTAGATGTCGCCAGACTGCTCTCCCAACAATGTGAGTGGGTTTTCCTCACCCTGTGTCTTCTCCAACTTGGCATCATCAGGCTTTTATATGTTGCTTCTCTGATAGATTGTAAAAGTATCTCACTGTGGTATTGGTTTATATTTCTGATTTCCAGTGAGCTTATACTTTTCTTTCTCATGAACGTTGGTGATTGGGGTTTCTTTGTCTACCTATTGCCAGTTTATGGAATTTGATCATTTTTTTGGTAGCGGGTTGTTTTCTTCCTTATAGATTAAAAAAATCCTGAATTAAAAAAAATTCCAATACAGTTAACCTCTAGTGTTATATTAGTTTTCAGGTATGTAGTATAGCGATTCAACAATTCTATACATTAGTCAGTGCTCATCATGATAAGTGTACTCTTTAATCTCTGTCACCCATTTCACCCATCCCTCCACCCAGCTCACCTCCAGTAAACCATCAGTTTGTTCTCTGTAGTTAAGAGTCTCTTTTTCAGTTTGTCTCTTTTTTTCTCCTTTGTTCATTTGTTTTGTTTCTTAAATTCCACATAAGAGTGACGTCATATGGTATTTGTTTTCCTCTGATGGACTTATTTCATTTATCATTATGCTCTCTAGATCCATCCATGTTGTTGCAAATGGCAAGATTTCATTCTTTTTTTATGGCTGAGTAATAGTCCATTGTGTGAAATTTTTTACACACACACCACATCTGCTTTATCCATTCGTCCATCTATGGACACTCGGGCTGTTTTCCTAATTTGGCTATTGTAAATAACTCTGCACCGAACATAAGGGTGCATATATCTTCTCAAATTAGTGTTTTCATATTCTGTGGGCAAATAACTACCCATTGGTGGAATCATGGGATCATATGGTAATTCTCTTTTTTAAGTTTTTGAGGAACCTCCATACTGTTTTCCACAGTGGCTGCACCAGTTTGCATTCCCACCAGTAGTGCAGAAGGGTTCCTTTCTCTCCACATCCTTGCCAACACTTGTTTCTTGTGTTTTTGATGTTGGCCATTCTGACAGGTATGAGGGGATATCTCATTGTGGTTTTGACTTGCATTTCCTTGGTGAGTGATGTTGAGCATCAGGTGTCTGTTTGGCCATCTGTATGTCTTCCTTGAAAAAATGTCTGTTCATGTCTTCTGCCCATTTTTAAGTCGGATTGTTTGTTGTTTTTTTGTTTTTTTGTGTTTTTTTTGGTGTTGAGTTGTATAAGTTCTTTACATATTTTGGATACTAAGCCTTTATTAGGTATATCATTTGTGAATATTTTATCCCATTCTGTAGGTTGCCTTTTAGTTTTGTTGATTGTTTTCTTTGCTGTGTAGAAGCCTTTTATTTTGATGTAGTCCCAACTGGATTTAAAAAAAAAAACTTTTATCTCTCAGTATATTTCTTGCCTTTAAGCTTTGTCTTCTAGTGTCTTTTGTCACAAGAGTTTTAAAATCAAATTTATCACCACTTTTTCTCTCTTTTTTTACTATTGTGTCATTCCCCAACCTAAGATTATAAAAATAGTGACTGTATTTTGTTCTAAATATTTTAAAGTTAACTATAATTCTCTTGGAACCCATTTTGTGGATGAAGTGAGAGTTTGAGATCAATTTTTTTCCCCTGTGAATAACCAATTGTCCCGGAACCATCTATGAAATAGTTCAGTCCTTAACCACAGTTTTCTAATGCTACCTCTGTCTCATCCCAAATTCTGATACATGGAGGGGCTCTCTCTATTGAATTGGTTAAGTTATCTATATCTGCCCCAATCCTAATGTGCCTGAATTATAAGGCTTTAATTAATGTCTTAATATCAGGACAAGTGCCCACTTTATATGTTTTCAGTATTATCTTGGCTGTTCATTGACCTTAATTCTTCTGTGTGAATTTTTAAACCAGGTAAAAATGTTTATGAAAAAGATTTCTGGGATTTTATTATGAATTACATTAGATTTATATATTAACTTAAAAGGAAGGTATTGATGTTAAATTTCCAAATCTCTGAGCATGATACAAATCACTGTTTATTTAGCTCTTATGACTTCTAGTGAAGTTTAATAATTTGCTTTAGATTTATTCCTAGGTTTGTCATAGTTTATTGCTGTTGCTAATGGGATCTTTTAAAAACTACATTTTCTAGTTGATTGTTGCTGATAAGAATGTCATGAGTGTTTTTTGTATGTTAACCTTGTCTCCGGGTGTTCGTGCCAGACTCTCTTATTACTTGTAATTGTTTGTAGTTTCTTTTGGATTCTCTATGTAGACAGTCTTATCATCTGCAAATAATGCTTCTTTTGTTTCTCCATTTCTAATCCTTATTTCTGTTACTCCTTTCCCTTGTTTTATTGCATCAGCTCTGTATCTCACACAATGATGAATGGGGGGAGAGGGTGATGGAAAAAGCATATTTGTCTAGTTCCTGACTTTAAAGGAGATGTGTTCCTAAAGTTTATTGTAGGTTCTTCATAGAAACTACTTCTTAGTTAAAACTTCCTTCTGTTCTTGGTTGGCTAGGTATTTTATTGCATTTTAAAATTGTGAATGGGTGGTCAATTTCATTAAATACTTTTTCTGCATCTATTGGGATGATTATATAGTTTTTCCTTTTGTAATCTGTCAGCGTGCCGAATTACATTAGCTAATGTTAAATCTTCATTGCGCTTCTAGGATAAACCCTACCGGATCATCACAAACACACACATAGACTCACAGCACATATTAAGCATGTGATAAATATATGTGATACATGATATATATCAGATTGAAAACATATATTTTTAGAGAAATATTATATATTTATGCACACACTACACTCATGAATATGTTTGTTGATATTTTACTTTGGATTTTTGCTTTGATATTTTGAACTGAGATTGACTGATTGCTTTCCTGTTTTGTACTGTCAGTCTATTTCTAAAGTCCAGACTGAACTTTTATAAAAATACATCCAGGAGCTTTTGTTGTTTGTCTGTTTTTTTTCTGTCAATTTTGGTAACATATTTTTCTAGGAGATTTTTTTATTTCATCTGTTTTTAGATTTATTGCTTTAAAGCAGAGAATAGAATTCTCATACTTAAAAAAATAATTGCTGTATTGTAGTTATGGGGTTTTTATGCCTAATAGCATTTATTTGTGCCTTCTTTTATTTCTCTTAGTCATGCTTGTTGTGTTTCTACCAATTTTATTAGTCTTTTTAAAGAATCAACCTTTGTTTTCTTCCTGCTCTATGTTGTTTCTTGGTTTTTACTTTATTGATTTGTTGTCGTTATTATTGCCTTCCTACTGCCTTATCCATTTGTGGAAAAAAGAACTTTCTTCTATTGTCTTTATTTTATTGCTCCCTACCTTCTTAATTTTGAATTTTTCTTGTTTTTTGATATCGCACTTAATGCTAAGCATTCCTTCTACTAAAATCTAAGGTTTCAACTATTGTTGTGCAATTCTAAATGTTTTGTTACTTTCATTTCTATTTCATATTAATAACTCAGTAGTGTGTTTTTGAAATTTCAAATGTACTGGGGCTTGGTGGCTGTGGTTTTGTTATTGATTTCAAGTTTTATTGTATTTTGGTTGATGATTGTGGTCTGAATGTTAGCAGTTCTTTGAAATTTGTTGGGACTTGCTCTGTGGCTTAGAACTTGGTCAATTTTTGTAAACATTTCATGTGTATTCTTTATTGGGTGGAGTATTCTCTTTCCGTATACATTAGATGAAGTTTATGAGATGCATTGTATAAATCTGTATTTTTTTTCTCTTCTTTAGTTTGATCTATTTATTTCATGAGATGTGTGCTAAAATCTCTCACTATAATTTTGAATTGTTACATTCATATGATTAACTCAGTTTTTGCTATATATGCTTGACAGAGTACTGTTAGGTACACAGAAGGATTCCTGGTGAATGCATCCTTTTATCATTAGGCAGTGACCCTCTTTATCACCCCAAATGCTTTTGGCTTTGAAGTCTCTTTTAGCAGATTCGTTTATTCATTCAATTAAAAGAAATATTTATTGCATATTTATTATTTGTAGGGACACTTATATTTGAACACATTATTTTATGTGTATCCCTGCTGTGACATTATGTTTTAGGTTTCTGTCTTGTAAACAGCTGGAGTTTTACAAAATTCAGTCTGACGATTTCTGCCTTTTAAGGGATTCGTTTTAAGCCATTTACATTTATTTGATAAGTCATATATTTGGAGTTCACTAGGAATCCAAATGTCTTCTATACGCCATGCTTCTTCTTCACTTGTTTTTTCTTCCTATTCTGTCTTCTGTTAGATGACTTGAGTCTTCCTGTTGGTTTTGCTTTCCCTTTCCTGTGCTCACTCCTTGCTCCCCGTGTGGCATTAGGCCTCCCGGCCATGGCCACGCTCAAGGTCCAGCCTGGACCCCAAGTGCAGGAGGCTATGTTCCATGAGGACAGAGGACCTACTCAGGAACTATTTCCCCAAGAAGACTTCTGAGCTGGAAGCATTTTTAAAGGATCCAGCTCTGCATGAAGCAATCTGAGGGCCCCATTGGATGTCCTGGTGCCTAATCCTGTCAAGGGGAAAGAGAAGGAAGAGCAGAAGAAACTGCAAGAGAAGGAAGATGAGGATTAAAAGATGAGAGGGCAAGCTGAGAGCCGAGGTTCTCCCAGGAGTCCAGTAAATGGCAAGAAAATCGTGATCCTCTTGCAGCACCTGCCGCCTGAGACCGAGGATGTCACTGGGCAGTCAGCCTGGCCCCCACCTGGCTGCAGCTGGAGATACCTCGGATTGAGGACAGCGTCAGTTTTGGAGTGGCTGTCCGGCAGGAGGTGTGTGAGCTGAAGAGACCACCCTTCACACCTAGTTGGAAGCCTCCCACGCTCCCTCCAGTCTCCAAGGATTCCTTGGAAGGGGGCAGGGTGGCCGAGTAGCCCCACGGGTGGGATTATCCACAGCTGGTGCAAGAGCTGGATGAGGTAGAGTGCTAGGACTTTGGCTGGTGGTCATGGAGATCTGCAGTGCTTGTGTGGTGCTGTATGACATCATCCCAAAGAACTTCAAGAAGCTCAAGAAACCCAGGGGAGAAACAAAGGCAATGGTGTATCGAGAGCCCTCCCTCTTGTTATGTGCTGAGCCCAGCAGATACATCCCCACCTCTAACTGGGGCTCCAGACTTTCCCTACCTTCCTCCTTTTGGGGTTTCTTCCTCACTTTGGATCCCAGGTACAAGAAATACACATCTACCATTTTTAAAAAATGCTGTTTTCCTCTTGTAACGTATGTGTTTTGTTCTGTTATTTTAGCTGTTACTCTTGAACCTTAAAAATTGTATTTGAGTCAACAAAGTCTAAAGCTAAAGTTTATATGGGGGCGCCTGGGTGGCTCAGTCGGTTGAGCATCTGACTTTGGCTCAGGTCATGATCTCGCAGTTCACGAGTTCGAGCCCCGCACCGGGCTCTGTGCTGACAGCTCAGAGCCTGGAGTCCGCTTCGGATTCTGTGTCTCCCTCTCCTGCTTGTGCTCTGTTGCTCTGTCTCTCCAAAATAAATCAAAAGAACATTTAAAAAAAGTTTATCTGTATCTCTGTTTTCTTCTCAAATAACATAACAGACCCCTTAGAACACTTTAATGACGCTTTTATCTCTCGAATTCTGATATGACACTGTTGAATATTTTATCATCTATCATTTTGGTTTTTTGTTCCCAACTAGTTTTTTTGTTTTGTTTTGGTTTGTTTTTTTTACAAATCTACTTTTTAAAATATGTCAACACAGGGGCACCTGGGTGGCTCAGTCGGTTGAGTGTCCGACTTCGGCTCAGGCCACGATCTCACAGTTCGTGAGTTTGAGTCCCGCATCAGGCTCTGTGCTGACAGCTCAGAGCCTGGCCTGCTTCTGATTCTGTGTCTCCCTCTCTCTCTGCTCCTCCCCCACTCATGCTCTGTCTCTCTCTCAAAAATAAATAAACATTTAAAAAAATTTAAAATATGTCAACTCATGTACCATTTTATTTACACTGTGGTTAAGAGTATGAAAACCAGAAGCAAACTGCTCTAATTTGAATTTCAATTTTATGGTAAATCGCTTAGAATTGGTGCCTGGTATGCAGTAACGTACAGAGTTAACCCTCAGGAAATGTTCCTCATGTTGCTTTTTGGATTCTGTTCATCCTTTCTCAGTTCAGATTCCTTTTTACTGAAGTACATCCTTGGGTAGTTATTTCATGTAAGGTTTAGGAAGATTAAACAATCTCTCTCAGTCTGTCTGCCAGTATCTTTAACTTTTACCCTCAGTCTTGAATAATAACTTTCTAGGGATAGAATTCTATGTAGCTCTTTTCCCTCAGCATTTGAAATTATTGTTTCACTGCCTTCCAACACCTACCATTGATAAGGTGTAGTTATGCTAATCTGTCATTCGTTTACAGGTGTCTATTTTTTCCTCTCTGATGGCTTTACAGGGGGTGTTTTTGTTATTGTCGTTATTTTTCCTTTTGTTCTTGTCTGATTATCTGCAGTTTCAACACAGTCCTGTCTGGGATTCAATATGCTTCTTGAATCTAAGTGTTCCTAATACTCAGCAACTTGGAGAAATTCTCAATCATAATCTCTGAACGTTGTCTCTCTCCAGTTGTCTTTGTTATATCTTCCTTATCTCTCGGTTACATTTACATTAGACCTTGGTATTCTCTTCTTCATGTCTCTTACCGGTGTTTTCTATTTCCCGCATTGCTATTTAACTGTGGTTGATTTTTTTCTCAATCTTCCCTTACCCTTTCCATTCCTGTCCTAAGGTAAAGAGCGTTAACATCTGGCATGCATCCTTCCACACATTTATTGAAGCTCATATAACCACACGGCACGTATACATCCATATAAATTAAACAACAGTGTTTTGTTTCTGTTTGCAAAAACTCCAGTCATACGTATGCATCACAGCCTGTCTTTCTTAGTAAATTAAGAATATCCCTCCAGATAAGTACACACACATTTAACCATTTAAAAAACATTTTTTATTGTTTACTTATTTTGAAGGAGAGCTAGAGAGACAGAGCGTGAGTGGGGGAGGGGCAGAGAGAGAGGGAGACGCAGAATCCCAAGAAGGTTCCAGGCTGTGAGCTGTCAGCACAGAGCCCCACGCGGGGCTTGAACTCACAGACCGCGAGACCATGACCTGAGCCGAGGTCAGAAGCCTAACCGACTGAGCCGCCCTGGCGCCCCTAAATTTAACTATTTTTTAAAAGTAGCTAAGTAGGGGCTCCTGGGCGGCTCGGTCGGTTAAGTGTCTGACTTCTGCTTTCGGCTCAGGTCATGACCTCGTGGTTTGTGAGTTCGGTCGGGCTCCACGCCGACAGCGTGGGGCCTGCTTGGGATTCTCTGTCCCTCTCTCTCTCTCCCTCTCTTTCTGCCCCTCCCCTGCTTGCGTGCTCTCTCTCTCTCTCAAAATAAATAAATGCACTGTAAATAAATAAGGAAATAAATAAGTAAATGAATAAATAAAAGCTAAGTAAATTCTGTGCTGTGGCCAGTGTACAGTTCATTCAGCTGTTCCACTATTGGTGAACCCGGAAGTTATTTTCGGTGTTGTGTCTCCACAAGCATCATAGACAACAACATCCCGGTACATATTTACCTATGTGCTATTTCCTTAGTTGCTACGGGAACAAATTCGACCCTACCCTGCTACCCCCGGGCCCCTCCTGAAGGACGTCACTTTCTATCGTTTGGCCTTTTCTTCTGGCGTGTATACACGTCCACATCTAAATCGTGTCTATACCGTTTGGTGTTATCAACCTTCTTCGCGATGCCGTAACTTGATTCGCGCTCTCTTATGTGACTGTATCCGCTGCTCACCCTGCACTTTCTCCCAGTAGAATTGTGTTTGCAGTTGTGGGTTAAATCGGTTGTGAGGGTTTTCGCTACGTCGCCTGTGTAAATCACATTATCAGCTGAGCTGTTTATTTTCATCAAGTTAAAATCTGTGTTGTTTTTTTTTTTCATTTCCTTAGCAAGCGCTTCATACCTATTGCACATTTCCCCTAGCTCTTGCATACCCCACGAGTACATTTTTTCCACAAGGCTGATCACATCAGTAACCTGTTGGTTCCACTTATTTTCTTGGTGACATCCTTTCTGCCGACTTCCATTTTCCTTTTATCTGGACTTTTCTCTAGGCCTGCTCTACACCTGTCATGCTGGGATATGTCGTCTTATTCTAGTACTTGCCATTGTCCTTCTTCTGAGTTGAATCCGCTCTCGTGATTTACTCCATTGTTTGAGGTAACATAGCCTCCCTCCCCCGCCCAGCAAATTATGAGAATTAAAACCCAGTAGAGTAGTGGTAGCCTCCAGGACGTCTTTCTCTTGATCCACTGGCCCAGTCTGGATGGACTGCTCTCTATGCCCGGGGCCCAGTTGTCTGCTCCCTTCACCACATCATCCCTCTGCCTTAGTCTTATGTGGGATTGCATAAAATTCCCTCTCTTTTCCACTCACTCATTTTTGTGGTTCCCAGCCTGCATCGCCTATCAAAAATGGACCCACAAGAGATACAGCCGCACTTTGAATGTCTCAGAAGGTCTTTATTGTCTCATCTCACTTGATGGTTTCTGTCTTACACAAGGAACTCTAAGTCAAAAATACATCTTCTTCTGAAGTTTGAAGACATTGCTTCTTAGGTATGCTAACTCCCAGTGCTGTGGTCGGAAGGCTAAACCCGTTCTGACTCTTGATGCTTTGTACCTGATCTTTCTCTTCTTCCTCCCTACAACTTGTAGACTCTTGCCTTTGCCCCAGGATTCTAAATTTCACAATACTTGTCCTCTGTGTGAATCTGTTTTCATCTATTGTACTTAGCACTCAATGTGTTCTTTCAGTGTGCTGGGATTTTCTTCTACGAGCTCCAGCTTTCCTTTCCAGAGCTCCTATTATTTGGGTGTTGTACTTTCTAGACCAGTCCTCCAGTTTTCTCACATTTTATCTCCTGTTTTCTGTCTCTCTATTGTTTTGCTCTTCTTGGGGGCCGTTTCTTAAACTTCAATTTCCAACCTGTCTATTGGGTTTTCATTTCTGTTATTATTTTAAATTTCCTCTTTTCATCTATAAATAGTTGGGTGTTTTTTTTTTTAAAGCATTGTGTTCTGTTTTCATGTGTGTAAGTAACATTCTCATAGCTTTCTGAGAGACATTTTTTTTATCTCTTTTGAAATTTTCTTCTTCTTTCATGATCTCTATTTCCCCCCATTACCTTTTCCTCTTTTCTGATTTGAACTCTGTTTTTCATGTCGAGGCTCTCCTTGCGTGTCTGGTAATCCTTGGTCGTCTGCCTTTTTTCAAGACTGAAGAACTCATAAGCTTAGAAGCTCCGAGGTTGTGTGAGGGGCTCGCTAACTCTGAACATCACCATGGAATAATATGTTTATGCCATTTGTTGGGGGAACTCCTATAGTCAGCCCCTACACATGAGGAGTCTCAGGGAGAGAACACTCCTCCAGACTCTCACATGGAAGGGAAGGATCTGCCTGTGAGAGCTGAGAGCTGTGGGAGGAATAAGACTGGAGGGGTCAGCATTCAGAATGCAACTTTCTCTTTTGTTTGATGGATGATGTCTCCTGATCCAGGAATCTTCTCTCCAAAGACTAAACATCCAGTTGTACCCACTGGGATAGAGGCTGCTGCCCAGCAGGATGGAGTTGACGAGAGGACCTGGGATCTGGAAATATAATTCATTCTTACAAATCTTTCTCTTCATTCTCCTTATTTTATCACCCTTTCTCTCTTTTTCCTCCTCCATTCCGGACGTAACTAACAGTATCTGTTCCTGGGCCTTTGGAGCAACTGCTGGTTGGCTCCTAACATTCTTTCTTCCTAGTTTAGAACTCAGCTTCCTTTGATCTGCTAGTTCTGTTCCTGCTCGTCCATCTCTTTTCCATCTTCCAGAATCTTGTTACTATTATCTCTTCACCTGTTCTCCTTGTCCTTGTGGGTTAAATGGTCGTTTTCTCTAGTTTCCCTAGCAAGGAAATGTTAGTATCCCTAGCGAGTGAAACCATGGTGTGTTCGATTCTCCATTTTTACTTGGAAGTCCTTTGTTACATTTTGGTTGATTTCCCCAAATCTCTTCTTCTGTGTCACTAGATCTATGTTTGTGTTGTTCCACTGCCTAACTTTTCCATTGAGTTATTTTTAAGGGTTCTGTTTTGTTTTTCTTTTCACATCTGCCTATTGCCTTTATTTACTCCTATTGGTTCCTTATGGTTTTTAGTCTTTCTTATATTACTTCATTGATTTTAAGCAATCTTATTTTGTAGGCCATTTCAGATTTTAGTATTTTTCCAGTTCTTAGGATTTGAGTTGTTCAGAATTTCCCTTTATGACGGTTCCTCATGGCAGTTTATTTCCCCGTGCGTGCGTTTGTGTGTGCGTGTTCTTGCAGGCTCATCTCACAGATTTCTTTTCTATGGGAACCTTGTGAGTCCTGAGGTGTGACAGTGTCCTGCATGGTGGCCACATATTTGTTTTTTCTGGAGATTAAGGAATTTCAACGGTCCTGGAATTTTGTTTACATTCATTTCTTGTCATGGGACTCCTACGCCTAGATGTATAGATAGTGTAAATTCTGATCCTTCCATTGAATGAGGGCCATGTTTAGGGTTTTTGTTTTGCAAGGTGTCCTGAACCGTGGATATAGGGCAATTTTCTGCCCTTCATTTTTGGCTCTGCGGGCAGAGTGCTTTTCATTTCTTTTTCACGGGTAAGGTGGCTTTTTAAGGCTTTCACATTTATGAAGGGGGCTCAATTCTGGCCCCCTGCCTCATACAGGACCAAGGCCATACCCCTTCATGGGCCTTAGAATCTTATCACTATTCCCAGATCTCTAGGGACATTTGTGTAAGTCTGAAACCCACTTTGGGCACTGTGGAGTCCAGTTTTGGTTAAAGCTCTGGTTTCGGTTTTTGTCTTCATTCCTATAGGCTGTGCTTTTTTCCCCTCCTTCCTTTGTCCCTAGCTTAGCTCTCGGATGTTTTCTTGAGAATTGCACATCTTAGTAGTGGGAAGGGACCCATAGCATCAGCCCCATGTTTGCTGTTTTCTGGAAATTAACACTCACATCCACTATTGAGCTAAACCTAGAACATACTAAACAAAAGCTCAAGTTGAACGTAGAGGACCATGGATTGCTGGAGATGGAAGGGTTCTTAGAGACCATTTCATCTAGCCCTAGCATTTTATTTGAGGAAACGAAGGCTCAAAACTGATGAAACCGCTTGCCCACAGACACTTGGCCAGTTAGTGAAAAGGCTGGGGATAGAACTCAAAGGGTGGCCACTTTCTTTCTCACCACATCACAGGGAAGAGCACTGTCATCTAGCAGCTAGCACTTGTCTGGTTCCAGGACACCTCGATCTGATGACTGTGATTTAAATCACTGCAAGATTTTGGGAAAGCCACTTAGACCATTGTGTTTCTTTTATCTTGTTTTTACCTTCTGGAATAAAAAGTAGTAATGCTTGTCGGATCACTTGCGTGGCTTATTCCCGTCCCGATTTTGATTGTTTTCTGCTTTTATTTTTCTCGAAGAAAAATGCCTGTTTCTCTCCTTTCTTCTTCTTTCCTTCTTTTGTAGCCCAGTTAAGGTTTTGTCTTCCAGAACCCTCCCCTGAAGTCTGAAGCCCAGGGAGGGTTTTTTCTCTTCTCCGACTCCTTTTAAAATTATCGTTTGAACATCACAGTTGGCACCATACTTATGAATATTTCTGACCCTGTTTAATGATTGAACATACATGTACTTTATTTCCTCAACTAAATTGTAATGGCTAGTTCGTAGAAATCATACTTACGCATCTTTACCATTTCTCGGAGTGGTTTTCTTGATTAATTCTTGAGGAAACAACTTAGAGGAAATATGGTCTCTGAGATAGAGCCTTCGCTTCGTGTCAGGAAGCCTGGATTTTGCCCCTTTTCTCAGCCTCAGCTCACTCGTAATAGAGTGGTCATGTAATTTATCAAACTGGGACACTTATGAGAGTAAAGGGGGCCCTATTAATAATTTTGCAGGGAAAACAGGTGTAAACCAGGACGCTCCCTGACAAGCTGGCACATATGGTCACCTTATGTCATAGATCACCTTGGGCTCTTTAGAAAAATTTGCACAGCTGCCACCAAGATACCGGTCTTCAAACAAAAAATTACCATCTCTTAAAAAAGTTCTCATCTACTAGCAGAACTTCCTAGGTAATAAAATTTTTAGTTTTCTCAGCTACTTTCATGGCTTTAAATGCTCGTCGTAACTGAAGTTAACATAAATTATGGGGTCTGAGAGTCAGGACTGCTAAGAGATGAATGCCTTTATTTTCCATATCAACCCACTCTCTGCCCTGAAAGGAAAGAACACTCCCGATTTCTAGAGTTGTGAGCCTTCTTTTCTTGGTGCTTCTTGAAACATAGGCATCTTACCTCTGCTACATGCAGTGATGGAGGGAAGTTCTGTGAGTGATTGCCGATCCACAAGAGGGGATACATCTTCAAATAATGGTGTATTTGGTGGCTTAGCCTAGTAAGATGAGTAGGTCCTTAAAAGATGCACTGTAAAAGCACTGTGGCTCACTAATCGGCTTGCTTCTACAGCTCCTGCCATAGTGCTGTGCACATAGTAGGTACTTGATAAACGTTTGTTAGCTTGAAATTCTGAGGAGCACTTGGAAGACCGTGGTAGCTCGTAAACTCCCTTACCAGTGCTAGTAACTTCATTTCTGCTTATGCTTGGGGAGTACCGGCGTGGTTGGGGCATGGTGTTGGAATGCTAAGAAAAACAGATACTATCTCTACCCTGCAGTATTTTATGATCTAGAGGCAGCTTCAGAGCATAAACAACTAAGGCTGGGAAAGTTCAGGAGAAAGAACAATCAATTTTGACCTGGGGGAGTTAAGTGGCATTTGAGCTAAGTTTAAGAACTAAGATTTTATTCTAGGACAGAGGTGGGAGAAGGTCGTTTCACACAATGGGAACAGCATGAACAAAAACCCACTGGGTACAACTGCTTGGTACGTTTGGGGAATCAGAAGACACTCTACATGTTTGGAAGATAAGCTTTCATAGGCGGTGGGATGTGAAAGACAACAATCTTTTAACGTCAACCTTGGGAACTCAGCTTATATTATGTAGACAATGGGAATCACAGTTTTGAATGAGTGCAGGGATATCAACCAACTCATGGGAAGAATGATAACCTGGCTGCAGGGAGACCAGTTGTGAAGAGGCTCTTGTGTCTAGCAGAGATATCAGGGCAAGGGGGGATAAAAAGAAGGAGCCAGATATGAGATACAGAACTGACAGTTTGTTGGATGTTGGGCTGAGGAGAAGGCAAGAGCCAAACGCAGCACCAAGGGACTGAGTAGGTGATGACACTGTGAAAAGACGCTGGAAAGGCAGAGAGGAGCAGAGTTGGACTGGTAGATATTTCTAGAGAGGTCTGTGAGGAGACTGAGGTAGTGCATGAAAAAACCTTGAACAGTGCTTTCCATAAAGTAGGGGTCTAATAAACACTAAATTAAAAGAAGGAGGGGAGGAAGGAAAGAAAGGAAGGAGGGAACTTTTCCTGTCTCTCCGCACGGTACCACAACAAGGAACACATTTATTTAGGGTGTTAGGAGATCCATTGGGAATCATTCATTGGGGCTGTTCCTGTCAATACACTTGCTAATTATTTCACGTTAGTTGCACGTACAGGACATGAGGGAGCTCAGAAAAAAACCAAGACCAGAATTTGCTGGGGTCAGACAGAGGAGAGGTGAGCTTCAAGCCAAACTTGGCAGGAAGACAGAGAATTGGAGTGATGAACAGGCCCTCCGGAGACAGAGGGAGGCAAGAAGGCAGACGTGAACACACCAGCCATATAGGGAGCGAGAAGGATGCTGGTTGACCTTGCAGGGAGTCTCCACGCATGGAGAAATGTCATTGGGTGAGCTGTGGGGCAGTCCTCCCAAGGAGGATGTTGCTTACTTTCTGATGAGCCTATCCTCAAATTCTGTCAGGTGAACCCTGTCCTCCATGATAACCAGCCCTATTCCTCTTAAATTTGTCCTGTTTGGAATAATAACAAGCAACCAAGACGCCAAGTCACATTGACTTTTTCTGGAGAGCCATTTCAGGATAACTCGATAAATCCTTTTATTGGAAGTCCTGGCCAATACTTTGCCTCATGAAATGACTTTGGGTTTCTTTGCCTCAGTCTTCAATTACTGCGTAAACATTGTAGTCTCGTGATTACGTGGTGTTTAGAGGGCAGTGCGTCAAGTGCATTGCTAAAACTGTTCGCCTGCAGCGAGATCACATCTGCTTCAGGAAAACCAGAAAGCAGAAACACAGCTTATTTGGTAAACAGCCTCAATTAGAGCATCAGAGAGAGAGAAGGTGTAAAATCTGGCCGTGGGCGTGATGTCTCCTCTTAAATCAGAGAATCTTGAAGCTGGGGAAGTTCTGTGGAAGCCTTCCATGGCCACTTTATGCAGCTGGTGCCACTCATACCCCTCCTGAATGCTTCTATGGAAGGGGAGTTCTCAGAATGTGCCAACTTGTACAAAAAGGCAAAACCACAGTTGAATGAAAACTTTCAAGTTAACCTCTCCTAACACTGGTTGCAAACTCATTGTGTTGGCCACAGTATAAAATGAATGCCACCCAGAGGTTACCTGGGAATATTTTTATTCAATCTACAGAATCCCAGTGTTGGTCAATGATGCATCTCTTTTCTGTATGGAGAAAATCTTCTTACATCATCTTCTCCTATAATTTCTCTTCATCTTCATCACCATAGACTTATTTTGTCTTTTCCCCGGGGGTACCATGCCTTCTCTTGCTATGGGTTCCAAGAAGTGGCTGCACTCAGAGGTTTGATAATAAAAATGGGCCGGTCTCAAAAACGACAGTTCTCCGTAAATGTTGGATCACGTCAACGGACTTCGACATTTGGCTGCGCTGTTGTAGACATTCACATAAATCTTTACAAAGTGCCACTGCAACTTAGCATTTCTTCGTCCCTGTTTCCACTCTTTCCTCTTTATTTGAGGCCATTATCAACCCACGCTGACACGACTGCTTTGTAAATGGGTTTTAATCTCTGCCTCTGGGGGCCACTGCATAGTGTCCTAAAACCTCACTTTGATGATTACCCCGTCTCACTTAACAACCTTGATGGCAACATTTTAAAAATAATATATTGTCCTGACCACAAATGCAAGATATGGTTTATTTGCAGAAAAGTGGGAAAATAGGGAAAAGCAAAAAGAAGGGGAAAAAATCACTCATAATCCACCACCACCAAAAGAACCCTAGCCCATTGTTAATAGGTTGATGCACATCCTAGAAGTGTTCCCCTGCCTCTGCCTGGCACTGAGGACCTTCCCAGCATGGTCCCAGCTGGACTTTACAGCCTTACCTCTCTGCTTGCTTTTGCTCTGGGGGCCCATACTGCCTTGCATAGGACTTTTCCTTTGTCCCCGTCAATGATTTTTTTTTCTGATTATGTAAATAATACATGTTGGTTGTGAATATTTTTTTTAAATACATAAAAGGAATAAAGTAAGACTTATCTTTCAAAACATCTCAACACCCTGAAATAAAAAAATATTGACGTTCTGCAGACCATCTCATGATCATCAGTTCACCTATGTGTACCTCAGCACACACACATGATTTCCTATAAATGAGATCATAGCATCCATGTGGTTTTTATGGTTGACATCTTTCATTTTCACTTACTTCTTTTCCTCCCACTGCCTTTCTTCCCTCCACCCCTCATCCCTCTCCCCCGGGTTGTCAGAGTTATCAACCTTGTGTATATCCAGCCACGATTTACTCCACACCTACGTAATTAGACCAAGCAGTAGATAGATAGGTATATTCCCACATACATGTTGTGATTCTTCCCCTTGCTTTATAAAAATCAGATCATATCCAATGTCCTCTCTGCATCTTGCTTTTTCACTCGCTTCACAATGATACCTTGTTGAAATTCTTCCATTCTTTCTTTTTCATGAGTGCATACTACTCTTTGGTTGTCTGTAGCGGGACTTAGTGAATGATTCTATTATGAACAACATGGTAGCAAACATCCCTCTGCTCATATAGGCATGAGATGGCTTGATCAGTGGCAGTATTTGCACATTTGGATAGGCATTCACAGATGGCTTTCTGAATGGCACAGCAATATCTATTTCCACCAGCAGTGTATCAAAGTACTTCTTTCTACATCCTTCGTGTGGCTATGACATCATCACCACCAAGGGGCAGTGCCTCTATGTTTCAGGAGAGGATGGGGGGCGGGGGGCGGCATCCCTTTGAAGTCTCAAACTGCAATACAGATATGGGCCCATAATAAAACCATCACAGTAACATATATGTGTGTATATTCTCATATATATATGTATATTCTTATGTGTATGTGTATTTTTGTATGTATATGTGTATATACATGTATGTGTGTGTATACACATATATACGTATACACATATATAAGAATTCATTAAGAGGAGATCATAGATCATAGCTTACTAGAGTTTGGTTCTAGGGAACTAATATTTGTAGAAATGAACCCTATGGCCTGAAGTGTTATTTTATTTTTAGAATGATTTTTTTTTTTTTTTTAACTTAGCATGGCAGCTCGAAATTTCCCTCTTGGCTTTAATTTGCTTCTTTGCAGTTTTTGTCAGAACTCAAACGGTAAAACACATCACACTCAACTTATGAACTTTGAGTCAATCTTGAAACCATGCAGATGGATGTATGTCAAGGGGAGAGCTGACAAAAGTTTCCATGAACATGGTTTATATTTTAAATGCTTTTAAAATAACTGTTGACGTGGCATTAGAAGCCAGTGGGAGGGCTGGATTTCACAGCCATCTCCTGAGCTGTGCAGGGATGTTTGTCTCCCTCCTTTCCTCCAAGATGGCAGCATGGCCCCATTCTCCCACTCCCACGGCCTGTCTGCCTCTAAGTCATGGACTGTGTGGTGCTTTCTGCTCTCATCCTGGCTGCAAGACCTGCCACCACTTCTCTTGTTCTTCTCCTTTGTCCCTTCTGCCCCTCTCCCTTCCATTTCTCCCGTATTTCTCCGCTTTCCCACAGAGAGGCTTGGCCTTTGCAGAGTCGTTGCCAGCCATTGAGATTGCCTTTTTTGACCAGCAAGCCTGCCCTCCCGTATCATTTTGGATGCAGCCTCAAGGTCGCTGGCCCCTCTTAGCTGTTTTCGTCCCTAATTTGCCTCTTGATGGGCTCTCCACCTGACATAAATGCTTCTCCCAGCCCCCTTTAATTTTTTTTATATGACATCATTTGGGGACCTTGAATCTCTGTGGGCTGGAGGCTTCCCTTTAGTTTGAGGTAGAAATAGATTTTATCTCCAGGAAACCTCTGACCAGCCTGTTCTGTGGAAGAATGTTGGCTGTTGGTACCCTACCAAGTAAAGAACCTTTGGATTATGATGGATGGTTAAAGCTGATGGAAGAGGAAAGGTAATCTAGAATGTCGTTCTATTACTCTCCCATGTGTTCTCAGTGTCAGGGAAAGTCATGAGTGGGATTCTGGTCTTAACTCCTTAATGCAGAATCTGCTTACAATTGTAGATTAGACAAAGCCTAAACATTATTTTGATATAGTGTGTGTGTGGTTTAATATGTACAACTTGTCTGAACACAGTCGCTTTGTGGTTTATCTTTTACCGAGAACTGCTTTTTTTTTCTTCCTTTTCTAAGAAAATGCAAGTTTTCTAAACTAAAGTCTTTCTTGTGAGTTCATCAGCGGTGAGGGATGTTGTGTGAGGACGTGTTGGTGATAATAAGATCAAACAATTGCCCGATTCAGGTGACTTCAACACGAATCATATTGACTAAAATAGTATTAAGCATGTGATGCTGGCATGTGACGTTTGAATATTTGCCAAGAAAAGCACTCAGGTCACTACGACTGGCTGCAAGAGTGAGAGATTTTCCTCGTTTACTGTTTTTGCATACGTTTTTGTTTGAGAATCTGAAACGAGCCTTTATAATTTGTGGAGGGAAAGTGACGTGTACAGTCAGCATGAATCTGTTTGCCTTTTCCCTGAAAGGCTTATAAGAACCTGGATCACTTAGTCCTCATCCAGAGCAATGTACGAGTTAGGGGACATGCACCTTAACAAATTTGAAATTTCTAGATGTTCTTTCTCTCTCACGCCTCCTGCCTACAATTTCTTTCCATACTTTTTCATCCTAGGTGTACAGGTGGCAAGGATACTGTGAAGTGGCTTGGGATTCACACCTAAGATACCTGGGTCCCACTTGTGCCTTATGGCCACTTACTACTGTGAGAGTCACTCTAGCCTTGGTTTTGTTTTTTTGTATATATAATTTTTTTCAATGTTTATTTTTGAAGGAGAGAGAGAGAGACAGAGTGTGAGCGGGGGAGGGGCAGAGAGAGAGGGAGACACAGAATCTGAAGCAAGTTCTGGGCTCTGAGCTGTCAGCCAGAGCCCGAAGTGGGGCTTGAACCCCACCGACCGCGAGATCATGACCTGAGCCGAAGTCGGACGCTTAACCTACGGAGCCACCCAGGCGCCCCTCTGATCTTGGTTCTCTAATCTCTAAAATGGGACATCCTACCTCAGGTGGCTGTTGAAAAGCACCATAACTTCCTTCCTTTCCTTCTTTCTTTTGGAGAAACTCAGAATTTTCAAAATATTAAATGCAGTATTTTTAGGGTCATTTAGAAGTTGCTCCTAACAATAGAGAACAACAGGAAATGCCATATTCTATTATTGTATTTGTCACAATGATATCGCATAATCTGACCTCCATGGAGCAAGCCAGTGACATTTCTGATAAAACCTGATTGCATCCTAATAAAGCCTGTTCACGGAGCAGGACAGTCATAGATGGTAGGTCCCTGTCCTTCCCTGATTTAAGACCTTGGCCTTGGTGCCTCCGGAGAAGGGCCTTTGCGTAGTGTGGCTCTGCTGTGTTGGCGAACGTGTTGCTAGCCGTGTATAGACAGAGATCGCAGCCAAGTTCGACAAATACCAAACGCTGTAATATGTTACATGCAGAAGAAAACGAACTGCAGGTCAGCAACGTATTACGGTCGAGCACCTGTTTCCCTACACATGTCTGAAAGACTAAAATGAGGCCAGACTCCCTAAAATAAAGTGTAGAAAGTCAGGGGCTTCCAAAACGACAGAGCTCTGCCAAAGGGAATTAGCTAAGGATTAGCGGTGGCCACTTTAAGAGTAGAGATGGCTTCAAACTGGAAATAAAGGGCGCCACACAGAAATTCCTGTGGACTCAGAAAATCAGAGGATGGAGGCTTGAGTCCAGGGGAAACAAACGTAGCCACCCTGAAACGGCAAGTTTTCTGAAGGCTTTGGAGAAGGGTGAAGAAACGGAGGCCGTGGATGCCGAGTGGAGAGAACAGAGCAGCCTGGGAGGGAAGATTCGATGTTCAGGGGGACGTGGATTGCAGTAGAGAGAAGGGCAGGAGATTTGGAACTGAGTCAGAGGACAATTAGATCACGAGTGAGGCTCCGGCTTGTGGGTCACACGGACCGGCAGGAGGGGCCAGATGTTCACGGTCGGGCTGAGCGAGAAGCCATCGGATTTATTTAACGGAGTCCTGCAGGAGGGAATGGTAAGAAAAGAACATTCAAAACAAAACAAAATGAAAGAAAACCTACAGCCCTGTAGGAACAGCAGGCGGGTGCTGAACTGACAGGAAAGCAGGAAGCTCGTGGACAAGATAGGCTCCTTCTGAGACACGACCGAACTGAAATCAGAGAGGAGAGTCGCCTAGTCCGGCGTCTTTCATTACTTACAAGTTCAGCTTCTTTGTATTTCATTCACAAAAGTGCCAAATGTGCGTAAATGTCTGTACTTGCTCGTAGAATAGCGCTTAGAAACTCGCTGCTGATGGGAATGGTAAGAATTAGGGGAGTCGAACCGGATAACATGGGAACAGTATAACGTGGGAACGCCGTTGGGAGCTGTCGATGAGGGAATTAAACCCTCGGTGCAGGGGCGCCTGGGTGGCTCAGTGGGTTGAGCGCCCAGCTCTTGAATTCAGCTCGGGTCACGATCTCCCAGTTTGTGGGATCGAGCCCCCCCTGGGGCTCCACACTGACAGCACTGAGCCTGCCTGGGATTCTCTCTCTCCCTCTCTGTCTGCACACCCTCTCTCCTGCTCACACACGCATACACACTCTCACTCTCAAAATAAGTAAATAAACTAAAACAAGCAAACAAATAAACAGTGTTACCTTACATTCGCTATTTTGTAAAAATCAAAGATTCAGCCCGCTGGGGATTGCCTCCTGGGCATTCTTTCTGAACCCTCCACCCCTGTCCTCCCTTCGAGGGACTAGTCCAGGCCCTCCCAGGGGTCCCCGGCCGTCCCTCACCTTCCAAAACCTCCCCCTCATCACCTCCGCGTGTGCTCAGGGCCCCCAGTCCTGCAAACAGTTGCCTTGAATCCAGCTGCTCCTTTGGACCGTTGCCATCTTCCTCCCAGGGTCTTAAGCTGCTTCAAAGCTGCATCGTCTCTGAGTGCTCTGCCCCACTGCCCTTCCCCTCCCACCCCCTCCAGCAGGGCCGTGTTTCTGTCGCCCTAACAAAACAGCCGTCTCCTAAGTGGGTTACGTAGCAATTTCTGACGACATCCAGAGCCGTGATGGTTTCCTTTGCTGCAGCACCTGGGAAGCGGGGGAAATGCCTCTCTTTGAACACTTGACCTTCTTGCGTCTGTTCCACCAGCCTGGTTCTTCCTTGGATCTCGCTGCCAGCGCATCTCTGTCCAGGACACCAGGTTCTCTTTCTTCTCCCACCTGGCAGGTGCAGACGTTGCCCCAGTGTAAACAGGGTTTCTCCCCTCTGGGTTCTTTCTCTTCGAGATCTCGTGGACTCCCGCGAAACCTTTCAACTTGGATGCACTGTGTTCCAAAACCCCCACCTCCGGACCTGACAGGTCGCCCGTTTCCATCCCAAATTGCCAGCTCTCTGCTGGTCACAGCAACTTGGACAACCCACCGTCGTTGAGAACCCAGCTCTGCCTCTCCCTCCCCCAAACCAAGCCCGCCCTGTGGCATTGCTGGTCTCTGTTATGGGGACATCTCGCCCTGGTCCCCATCCCTCAAGTTTGGTTCCATTTGACTTTCCTTTCTATCCGTAGTCTCACTGATGCTCATTTCCTCTATCTCAAACTCTGTCCTTATGGTGTTCCTAGAGGTGAAACGGATGGCAGTCTACTCCATCCTGACTCGATCTGTGTAACCAGAAGAGTTCTAGATCAAGGGAATGTAAGTCTAACTCGAATCGTGAAAACAGAGAGTCATGGCCTCTCCGTCAACTCCCAGACTTGAGTCAGTTTACAGACCCAGAACCCTCGGCTGGGGGGAAGGAAGGCTAGGTCCCCTGCTACACTGCCAAAAATTTACATCGCTAATCTTTCCCCAGTCTTCCTCAAAGGGTTCGGCAGCCTTTTCCCAGAGTAACTGTGCACTGGGGAAAAGAAAACAATCAGACCTTCCTAGGATTTCTGGACACTGGCTCTGAACTGATAATTCCAAGAGACCCAAAGCATGTGTGGGCCACCCGTCAGAGGTCAGGTGATCCCTGCGGTTTTAGCTCTGTCGGATGGGTCCCTACAGCACTTTGTGCGGATGGAGGGGGCTGGCTGCGTGTGCTGGAGGGGCTTCCTGTGGGTTCGCCGTCCTCCCTGTCCTGGGCTCTGCCAAAGCGCCTCGGTGCCCAAATCTGGGAAAGAGGCAGTCTTTAGCCTGGTTGTTAAAACTCTCCACAAAGAATTCTTCCTTCGCTGCAGCCTCCATGGCTGCAAGTCCTCAACCCAAAACTCTGCCCTGCACCCGCCCCACCCCCATATACAGTCTCCCAAACGGGGCACACGTTGCTTCCTCTCGCTTTTGCCTTCACTCACTCTGTTCCCTGCGTCTGGCATTTCTTTCTGGCTCACTTCTCCGGATTTGTGTGGTGCCTGTTTTTAGCACAAATATACCATGTTCCCTTGTAAAACTGTTTTCTCCATTTCAGTCTGTAACAGCCAGGGAAATGAGCAAGAAAGCGTGGATGGATTAATTCACCAGTCTCAGGGGAATAGAGGGGTCCTTCTAGGTGTGGGTCGTTACCAAACTTCATAAACAAAAGATCGCCTTGTTTATACCTCTTCTGCATAGTCAGCATTTCTGAAATCTGCTTCAGGTGAAAGTGAGTTGTTTGTGTTTGAAAAAAAAAATCATATGGGAAGCACAGAAATAAGAAATGTTCATTTTGTGTAATGCGTGAGTATATTCCACGACAGGTGGCCTCTCGACTTGCGCAAATAAAGCAGAATTGGTTGGCTGAAACCTACCAGCGGGGCAGAAGGGGTAGTGGCCAGGTGGCGGGACCAGGGGCAGATGGGAAATATTTACTTAGATCTTCAATTCGTCTTGTTAAGAGTCCCTGTAATCAAGCACCTTCCCTCAGATGTGAAATACACGTCCAGTAACTTTGAGCAGTCTTTTGTTTGAAAGGGTAATGTCTGTGCCGCCTTCTCCTTTTTCCAAAGTCAGAGTTACGATGATCAGACAGTGAGCAGTGGAGTCCCTACACGCTTGAATACTCCACGTTTCATTTAAAAAGTTTCCGGGTCTCTCAGTCAAAATTAAAGCAGCCCGAAAGTCTTACAAAGTTTTATTTTTTTATTTTTGAGAGAGACACTGACCGTGTGAGCAGGGGACGGTCAGGAGAAAACGGGAGCGAGAGAATCCCCAGCAGGCTCTGCGGTGTCAGCACAGAGCCCAGTGCAGGGCTTGAACTCCCCGAACCGTGAGATCACGGCCTGCGCTGAAACCAAGAGTGGATGCTTAACCGACGGAGCCACCCCGGCCCCCAAAACGGCACAAAAGTTAAATTGAAAATGGGATAAATCTTGGGATTTTTTTCTTTCATACCAAATAAGGCAAGGTCACCCTGGGGGTCTGTGCAGGCTCTGCTGCTGAGGGAGAGCTTCCTCATGACTGGCTCACCCACCCGAGCACTGTAGACCCAGGCAGCCTGGAACCCTATGTGCTAGACCCCTCGGTGTCCCTCCTGGTCTTCGGGAAATCTTGTCATTCTCAATGCAGCGTTAGCCCTTAAACAGCTTTGGATTCTTCTCTGCCTGTGACGTATGCGACAGGGCTCTGTTGCTGGTTTTCGGCCCACTTGGCTGACTGCTGCACTTCCGTTTGCCTCTGCAAACATTTGTGAAGCATTTATGTGGCGCCTGCTGGTAACAGCCACGTGCAGCTGCGTGGATCTATATACAAAGAGGGACAGGACGTGCCCCTGCTCGTTAGGGGGCTCGGGGCTCACTCCACCGCCTCCCCACTCTTCTTCCTCCTCCTCTATCTGGAACTCTGAGCACTCAGAGTGCTCCCCAAAACCCTTCCCTTCTTCTGCTCTCCCCTGTGCACCCACCCCTTCCAAAAGGCTTTCTCTCTCTCTCTCTCTCTCTCACAGCTTCAACCATAAAACTATATTCCCACTTTTCTTTTCTCATCTGTAATACTACATTTTTTCTTGTTTTCCCCCCAAATCAGTGTGTCCCGGGCCAACCAGCTCCCCACAAGTGCTCTCTGTCTCTATCAGGATTGGCACAGGGTTCCTTTTTTTCCCCAGCCCCCCCCCCCCCCCCACAAACCTGGAAACCATCGTAGGCCATCCTCCCCTTTTTTTCTCTGGGTCCAGGGATCGGCGTTCAGGCTTCCTCCCACCGGCTCGTTGATCCCTGTTCACCACCCACACTGCATCCATTCCCGTCTGGTCCTGATGGCCACACGTTTGCCCCAGCCCTTCCAGTGACCTCTGTGTCTCCAAGCCAGCGTCCTCTTCTCGCAATCCCGTCTCATGGACGCCCCTCTCCTGAAGGGGCAGAGATGACGCCTTACTCGTGTAGCTCTCTGTCTGACAGCCTCTGACCCGGCTCCTTGCACACGGTAGGCGCATAACCAGCGTTTATTGATCTGTTGCGGCACACGCCTACCTGGATGTTGTCCACCTCCGCTTTCCTACTATCTTTACCTTGCAGCGCCTCCCGGCGGTAATCCCCGCAGTGACCGGCCCTACTGTTGTAGCCCTGGGGCGAGCGCAGCGTGGCAGAGAGCAGTGAAACAGACCGAAGAATTGAGCAATGAAATCCAAGAGGGAAGTTAGGGGTTTGGAATTATTTGACATGCGAGGAACCCAGATGGTGAGAGCTTATGGTAGGACACTGGGTAGGTGCTCTGCCTCTCTTGAGACAGTTGTATCCACAGCCTTAGTTTTTGCTCTTACTTATGCATGCCCTTTAATACTTAGTGCCTGCTGGTCTACGTCATTATTGCCCATGGCTCTTTTTTTTTTTTTTAATGTTTATTTAATTTTTGGGAGAGAGACAGAGAATGAGCAAGGGAGGGGCAGAGAGAGAGAGAGAGAGAGACAAAGAACCCGAAACAGGCTCCAGGCTCTGAGCTGTCAGCACAGAGCCCGACACGGGGCTCAAACCCCACGAACTGAGATCATGCCCTGAGCCGAAGTCGGACGCTTAACCGACTGAGCCACCTAGGCGCCCCTGCCCATGGCTCTTATTTTGTGTTGCGTTCATGGAGCACAGACATAGTGCCAAGGCCACGCGGTGCTGGTGGGTGGCACAGCCCAGGACGCACAAGGGTTGGGATGGCTCTGCCTGCCGACTGACCGAGCACATCCTGGAAGCAGAGATGTGGACACGGCCATGGAGGAGACCCAGATTCCTCCTCAAAGAGGTCAAGCTTTCCTAGGAGTCAGATGTGGAGACAGCAAGCTATAATAGAAGACGGAGAGCGTAAGGCACAGTAGGAAATGTACAGATTCAAAGTAAAGGAAGATCTCTAGCGAGAATTGGCAAACCCCAGTGGGTTACGGAGAAAGCTTGTGGCACCCTCTTTCCTAGAAATGCCGAAGTCGTAACAGACAAAGCGGCTGCAGTGGCCTGAACCCGTACTTCTCCGGAGGTTGGAGGGTAGGAAAGGAGGCCTCTGGTGCTCCATTCCCACAGCCCACTTATCTGGATTGTTCCGTTTGCTTTGCAGGGAGTTGGCTGCAGGCTGCTGCTTACTCAACCACAGAAGTGAAATTTGTTACTTGTGAGAAATAATAAAAGATCTTTCTTTTTCTAGACTTCCTCTAGTCAAACGGGTCTGTTTTTTCTTTCTAAATGGGGGAGCGTGTTTTGCTTTTTTTTTTCCTTTCGTGGCATTCAAATTACCTCTTGTATATACTCTGCCCAGTAGTGCAGAGGATATTTACAAGAGAAGCGAAGCCTCAAATCATAATGCATGCTCACCACGTTCCTTAAAGATGGTGTGTGGAGCATGTGCACAGACAGAAGAAGTTAGGCCGTTGAAGATCTGATTGGAACTCACCGGCATTAACAGTGGACATTTTTAGTATTGTCAGAATGTGTTTACGTATTTCTTTGGCTCAACAACCATTTACTGAGCACTTACTCTGTGCCCTACGCCCTGCTTGCAAGTTGCAGAAGAAACAAAATGTGTAAGACATGGTCCCTGCTTTCAAGGCACCCGCAGTCTGGTAGGGAAGAAAAAATGTGTGTGCAGATAGCCGTATGTAGGACAAAGAAAGGATTACTCTGGTTCAAAGGAAGGCCATTATAGAGAATCATGGTAAAATTATAATAATCAATTTGAAATACTACTTTTGCAAGCTTTGTCCTTTCAAGCGTCTGTTAGCCTGGTTTTTCACTTAAAAAATGATTTCTGACTAGGTAATAATTCACATGGTTTATATACTGAAATAATTTAGCAAGGGATTTATTGACAAGTTTCACTGCCACCTCTGTCCCCATCTACCAACTCACTACCCTCTGACTCGATTGAAACAGGTACCTATGTATGTTAATTCCCTGAGTATGTGTCCCTTCATGCCAGATAATTATACATATATTTAAATTTTCCCTCTTTCTTACACAAAAGGCAGCATACTTTTTGCCTTGTTCTTCACTTGACCTGTGAATTTAACAGTGTATCTTAGAGACCTTCATATATCAGTACATAGGGTGTATCCTTTTTTCTTTCTTCTTTGGTAGGATACTACCTTCATAGTTTTCCATCGTTTTGGAGATACCACAGTGTATCGGTTATGTGTCGCTGCATAACAGACTGCTCCATAGCTTAGTGGCTTAAAACAACAATGGTTTTATTATTCACAACAAACAGGGGAGGCTGTTTGGAGTCAGCTGGGCGGTTTTTCTTCTGGTTTTGCATGGGTTTACTCAAACGGATGAGATCATCTGGCAACTCGACAGGGGCTAGGTGGCCCAAGATGGCTTCGCTCACGTGTTGCTGGTAGATTTTGACCGCCAGCTGGACGAGCTGGACTAGCCCAGGTTTCTAAACGTGGGGACTGGATTCGAAAAGCAGAGAGGCTTTATGCCCCCTGCAACAGGGGCTTGTTAAGCCTCTGCCTGTATCTCATATGCTAATGTTCCATTAGCAAAGCAGCTCATAGGGCCGACCCCAGAGCCAACATGGGAAGGACCTACACAAGGGAGGGAACACCTCGAGGAGGGATTCGTTGGAGGTCACCGTGTTTCTGTCACCTACGCACGTCTCATAACCACCCTATTGATGGGCACATGGTTATCTCCAGTCTTTTGGTATCACAAATGCCCCAATTGACTGCCGTGTCCATTTTTCAATTCATACACGAGTAGGATAAATTTCCAGAAGTGTGTTGCTGGGGCAAAGGGTAAATGCTTTTTCAGTGATCTACCTACTCTATTTCTGTGGTGCTATTTCTCTGGTTATTTTAAGCTTGTGCCCTTCCTTCCTTCACTTGTGCAAGAGCTTTGAAAATGTGAACAGACTTTGGATAGGAAATGCATATAAACTGAATTAATTAGAAACTCATTCCTAAAATAGCAAAAAAAGATGAAAGCTACACTAGAAATCAGATAGTTTTGAATAAAGTAACATGTATTTGAATTAATAGGTCTGTTTTGACAATGCTTTACATTGCTGTTGTGTTTACGATACAGAGACGGTTTGTTTTTAGTATCTCACGATAATTCTATGAGTTAAGGGTATAATTGACCCCATTATGTATATATAAAATAGGTGTATTATATGAGTATTTTTTAATGTTTGTTTATTTTTGAGAGAGAGAGAGAGAGAGAGCAAACAGAGGAGGGGCAGAGAGCGAAGGGGACAGAAGATCTGAAGCAGACTCTGTGCTGACAGCACGGAGCCCCATGTAGGGCTTGAACTCGCAAACAGCAAGATCGTGACCTGAGCCGAAGTCAGACACTCAACCGACTAAGCCACCCGGGTGCCCCTGTGTGTGTATTTCTTAAGACTTAGCGAAGTTACATGACTTATCCCAACCAGTGGGTTATAGCCAGGATATATACCCAGCCCTGTGACAACAGACTTGACTTTTTCCCATCAAGCGCCTCTCATTCCGTAGGGACTTGTGTGTCATATCTTAGCTTAGCCTCGCTTGACACTAAGTTGCTCTGGTTGCTAATTGCCATGGTAGTACATCACACTCACAAATGGTACCTTCTCGAGAGCCTCTTTTTTAAGACTTAGAAATAGTTTGTTTCTCATGTCTGAGTCCTTGGAGAGCATCCCTGAAGTGCTGTCCTCTTTTGCAGGTGAGATCTCTGTCCACGTTGAGAGCTCCGTTCCTGATCTTAGTCCCTAGTAAATCTTGAAAGATTTAAGCCCATATGCTAGCTTTCAGCCTTCAGGAAAGAGGAGTTATTTTTAAATAAAACCTTGTCTTGGCCCTCCTGCCGCGGACATGGAAAGTAGACTGTTTTCTTCTTTTCATTCACACTCAGACATTTTCATAGGGGCTCGGTCACGGCAAAGTGGGCCCCACGTACAAACCACCCACTTCCCTGAAGCATGATTGATAAGCAAAGCTGTTCTGCCCAAGGGCAGCCTGTTTGCCTGAGCCTGGATGTTGACAGGTTCGACATGCACAGATTTTAAAACAGGTCTCTCGTCCCCAGGCTGCGGGCTGTGGGCCAGGACGCTTGTTCTTGAGGGAGGAGAGAAGAGGAAGGATACACTTTGGGTAGCAGGGCAGGCTGCATGAACCAGGAACCACCTCACATTCTAGAATTCCTGAAACATGGCAGCTCGGGCCAAGGTCAGTACTAGGTTAGAGCTCCCGATGGCGCAGGTGCCCTGAAAAGCAGGCTGCAGAAGAAATGTGAGGTACAGGTCAATGGAGGGATGCTCAGGCCGAGCCGGGGGGGGGGGGGGGGGGGAGACAGGAGCGGACCCCCTTTGACTGAGAATTGGTAAGCGTCGAAGGGAGGCATCCCTTTTCAAAAAGGTTGGAAATGTGATGCCTAGTCAACATAACTTATGCTGGACGTTTGGAAAGATAGCCAAGCAGTGACCCCGTAAACAGGAGGAGGTCGGGCCCCCGTGCCTTTGCACGTCTGTCTCCTTTGTAGCATCTAGCGGGGTGTCTTTCACAGAGCAGAAGCCACACCAGTGTGTGCTCCCAAAGTGCTAAGGCTTAAGGTAGACGTAGGAAGCCATCTTGTCCAGGGGCACCTGGGTGGCTCAGTGGGTTAAGCGCCCGACTTCACCATAGGTCATGATCTCACAGCTTGTGAGTTCGAGCCCCATACCGGGCTCTGCGCTGACAGCTCGGAGCCTGGAGCCTGCTTCGGATTCTCTGTCTCCCTCTCTTTCTGCCCCTCCCCCACTCACGCTCTGTCTCCGTCTCTTTCTCAAAAATAAACAAACATTAAAAAAAAATTGAAAAAAAAAGAAAGAAGCCATCTTGTCTAGGCCTCACCATTTTAGAGATTTGTAAACTGAGGCACAGGAAGGTTAGGTCACTGGTCTCAGGTGGTTCTCCTGGTGAGCCAGGTGTTCTAAATATTAGTGATGTTACCTGTCACAGAACCGCGCTGCCGATATTCTAACGAATGTTGAGTGAATGAATGCACTGATTTCCTTTTTAAAGAAACTTATTTAAAAACCAGTCATTCAGTAAAGTTGCATGGAATCATCCCCTTAATTTACTTCTTATTAACCTTAGGTGATCACCCCAGGGACATTCTGTTGGGGGTGACAGGAAAAGGGGGGTCTATGAAGACAAATGGTTAGTGTCTTCTGAAAGACTTTCAGGAATCTGGGTTTTAAGACATTTGAGCCATCGCACAGAAGGTCTTAAGTGTCAGCCTCGGATGAAGAAATTGGACTTTCTTCCTGGGATGCGTTAAACGCTCAAGGCGCGGATGGCCTGGTAGGGAAGCTTCAGCCCGAGGCTGAGAGTGGTCTTTCAGTGCACTTGGGTGACCTGGATGTCAGTGCGGCGGCAGGAGCAGAAGTCACTAGGGAGACGGGGCCCGATCTTACACCTGATTCCTCTTGAGGGTCACCTGCTCCCTGCCCACACCACGCAGAGGCACCTGACTTGCTCTCGACACCCCGCCTGACAGGCTTAGGGCTTGGCAGGTTCCGTTGCTCTGTGGGAATGCCACCCTTTCCTTCATGGCTCCGTTTGTCTCCTGTCACATGGTCCGCTGTCACTTCTATCTCATCTTTGGCTCATGACCGTCTCGCCACCCAGGACGGAGGGAAGAGACTTTTGCGAGCCCTTCCACAGATGCGTCTGATGGCGTCTGTTGTCATAACTAGATTCTGACACGTGACAGAAGAGCGTCTAGACTCTCACTCTCCTCTACAAGGTGTAAGGGATAAGTCATCGCTGCCTTTTTGGGTAGAAGTCAGTTCTTGTCCTGCCAGCCACTGAGAACGTTCGAGAAGCCCATTTATCAGTGTCTGCAACAGTGCCTCCTCTTTGGTTTCCTGTGTGGAGTGAAGAAAAACCTGCAAGTAACTAAAAGTAGGGATTCCAGCGAAATGTGGGTTCTACTTTGCTCTAGCTGGTGTGGGAGGCTGTGTAACTCTAAGAATACCGGCAGTGGTATCTACGTTCTAAGAATTTAGGGAGGTGAGGTTTGTACAGAATTAAATCACCCTGTCGTATCTGTGAGGCTTCCTGCAAAACGCAGGCAAGAATAAACCCAAACAAAACAGGAACATGTCTGCAAACAGTGAGATACATGCTTCTCGAACAGTAAAGATTTTGAAATGGTTCTTGAAAATTTCACTGGAGCCCACCTTGCTTGAGAAGATGATTCCTCTCTCTTTCTCTCTCTCTCTCTCTCTCTCTCTCAGTAGAGTTGTTTTGTTATTGTTTTGGTTTTGGTTCTTACTCTCATATTTCACCCATGCACGGTTGGAAATGTCAGGATTTTCTTGACAAAAAGTGGAGGGGAGGGAAGATTCTGCCACTCCCACCGCGGAAGAGGTCGGATGAGCCTAGCTGGGAAGTGCGTGTGCATGGGTGTGTGTCTTTGTGTGTCTAGTGTGCTTGTGTTGAGTCTCTATGTATGTGTGTCTGTGTGTGTGTGTGTGTAAGTGTGTGTGTGGGGGTACATAGCATTGTCAGGCAAAACCTCCTTCCTTCAGGATCCTGGTTCTCTTTTCCTCGTCCTGAAACTATTTTGCTTTGTTGTTAAAGCAAATACAACTACTTTCTTACAAAATAAAGACCAAATACCCTGAAGAGCTCAAATAAAATCCTCCTGGTGCCCCAATATTAAAAAACAGAGACATTTCCCATGGAGAAAATCCCACACCAGGCCGAGGAAGGCTGAACAAGTTAACCTGAGTCTCTTGCTTGTTTGTATTCCTTTTTTGCCCCCTACGAAGAAGGCTATCTCACAGGCTACGCATGGCATTTCTCCACGTCTGCCTCCTAATGGTTTTCATTTGAACGTGAAATGTTTGGTGCTCCTTGGAGAAGGCTGAAGAAGCAAGGTTGAATATTGCATTACCTTATGAAAGCTTGCCTCTCCCCTTCCCCCTCCTGCTCCCCCCATCTTCCCCTCCAACCCCCCCTCCGCCCCCCCTCACCCCCGTTTGCCCTGCTTTACCAGATGTGAGCCAGCAAAAGGCCCACTCTGGGGGTGAGCTCCACCTGGCAGGCACTAGTCCTCTGAGGCAGCGCCCCTGCGGAACTTCATGGAAAATGCGGGAACGCTTTGGCATTCGGTTGCATCCTGCACGCTTGGAACGGGACAGATTGCAGCAGCAGACGATGACAGAAATAGCCCCTAGAGAGTGGGTTCTCACCATGTGACAGACACTGTGTTAAACGCTTACCTTGCACCGTCTGAGTCCTGAAAACCACTAGCAGGTATGAGACTTGTTCCTCATTTTCGGACAAGAAAACCAAAGCTCAGAAACGCGAGTGACCTGTCAACAGTGACCCAGCTCTGAAGGCGCGGGGTGAGCCTTGAGCCAGGCCGTTCGTCGCTGCAGCATCCCCAGGAGAAGCTGAGCCCTTAAATACACATTAAAATCTACTTCACATATGAACTTGGCAGCCACATGTCACCAAGCCATCGTATTCGTGGCTATTTTGGAAAAAAATTACTTTTCCTCACCTGCATTTATAATCATCCTATTTTCTTTTTTTAAAGTTTATGTATTTTCATTTTTGTAATGTTTATTTATTTTTGAGAGAGAAAGATGGGGGGGGAGACCGGGGGAGGGGCAGAGAAAGAGGGGGACACACACAATCTAAAGCAGGCTCCAGGCTCCGAGCTGTCAGCACAGAGCCTGACACAGGGCTCGAACTCACAAACCATGAGATCATGACCTGAGTCGAAATCAAGAGTCAGATGCTTAGCGGACTGAGCCACCCAGGCTCCCCAAGAGTCATCCTATTTTCTATAGTAAGAAATAGCAATGCCTAAAGAAGATAGATTTGAGGGACGCCCGGGTGCCTCAGTCAGTTAAGCATCCACTTTCGGCTCAGGTTGTGATCTCACAGTTCTGTGGGTTCTAGCCCCACGCTGGGCTCTGTTTGACAGATCAAGCCTGGAGCCTGCTTCAGATTCGGTGTCTCCCTCTCTCTCCCTGCTCCTCCCCCGCTCACACTCTGTCTCTCTGTCTCAAAAATAAAACAAACATTAAAAAAGTTTTTCTAAATAGACAAGATTTGAAAAAGAATTGCTTTTCGTTGTGAGGTGGAGGCTGATTTAGGTGCTAAAATTTGGGGATTTATATTAATGATGAAACACATATATTAATGAAGAGGAAAAGGAGGTTGCAAGGTGGAATTAAATCCGAGAAATGTAAGAAAGCCAAGCCCCAAGGAGCCCGTACCTATAATGCATCCAGGGTAGGAAACATCAGGTTCATGTCTGGCCAGCTTTCTGGAAGGGCATTTGTGTTTTATCCTGTGCGTAAAGGCCTGCATAGTTCTTTCTTGCTGCCTGAGTTAACTAAGCATATTAACTGCGTGCAATGCTCATCTCTCATTAATTTTCCATGGGCTCACTTGGCTTTGATCTTTTCATTTCAAGACCCAAAAAAGACCATCTAGAGGGAGAAGTGATCACGTTATGTCTCCTCCAAAGTGTGTCATTCAATCCCTAACGATGCCTTTCAATCAGGGAAAAGGTTTTAGTAACCAAGTGACTAAATTATACCACTAAACTTCCCCCGCCTCCTTTATCAAAACTTAATTACTATTGATGCTTTTCTTGGTTAAATCCCATTGCAAAACCTGTGTAAATGACCTTTTTCCATAGCCGAACCTTTTAAAGTTAGATACCTGAAATATCTTTAAGCCTAAGAGAATAGCTTTTTAAACAAGTTACACATTGATTTCCTCTTCCCCTGAATTATTTCTTGCCTGATTTTCCTGAGGTTGTTCTTGAAACATTCTTTGTGGTTCATTGAACACAAAAAACAAACCACGTATCAGGTGGGGTGAGGCTACAGGGATAAGGGTAACACAGCATTTGTACTCAAGGAACGTGAAGTCTCGTCAAGGAAATGAGACACTTCAACAAATAGCCACGAGGTAAAATAGAAAATTGTCAAGTGCTATAATTTTAATGTTGATTACTACATACCTAAAAGCTGGTAAAATTACAGTTTTATTGAATGCTAACGAATTATTACTTCTCTCCTGCACAGAATTTTTAAAACTCTTTGCTTTCTCTGGCTTATAATTATGGTGACCACATTTTCCATACCCAAAATTAAGACCATGGTCTGACAAAGGATTCTTGTGCCACTTCTAGCTGTGAGACCACCCATAGTTAGATTTTTTTTTTTTTTTTTTAAGCAGGCTTTCTCACGGCAGGCTCTATAAAAATAGAAGTTTGTTAAATGGGCGTGTTTTTAGACTTTTCATTAAAAAGGACCATACAAACAGTTATTTTATTTTGTATCTGAATCACCATGTTATATCCTAAAGCACTACTTTACAGCCTAAGGGTATGTGTTAGCCTATTCATAAGAACACGCTGCTGCATAGAGTAATCATACCTGCCATTATCCAGGTGTAATAAAAAGGTCCCAAGTGGTCTGCTCCAGGTCTTTAATTTCCCTTTTGAAGATAAAGCCCCTTATTTCACTTTCAAGGTTCCACATTTTTGAAACTTGCAAATGATTACCATTGAGGCATGCCAGATGTGAGCAATTGTGAACCGTACTTCTTGAAAAGAGGGTAAAGGAGTGAATTTCTCTTCCTTGTTTTCTCCCGTGATTATCATGTGCGGTTTCCATACATGTAATTTTTCACAACAGCAAGGCCGTGTGGATGGATAGTGGCCGGGGCTGCCATAGCCCAGGCATGGGGCTTTTGAACTCTGAGAGATAAATGAGGTCAATGGCGATCATTTAAACGTGGTGAAAGCCAAGTGTGTGTAGGCAGATAGGAGACGTCTTTCCCCAAAGCCATACGGCTTGTCAGTGGCACAGCCGACTCCTGATTCCCTAGCTTTCGGACCAAGGTGGGTTCCTGTTCCCCAGCATGATGTTTTCTTCTGTTCTGGCGTAACTCTGGCCAATTCCCAACAACTCTGATGTTGGGGCAGCCCCAGCCCCGGAGGGGTGATGACTGAGAGGTGGCCTTGCAGGCATCAGGACCTCCTCGGGCTGACCCTCAGCGAGCCGAAGTTGAGTTCAAGGCCAAGTCTTAAGTTCCCACTTTCCTGGGGACCATTGACCTCCTGCTGAGCCATAAGCCCTTGGGGCCAGACTTTTCCCACTAATGCTTTATTTGAAGCTAAAGTACCAAAATGTGTAGTTGAAGCCACTGCTGTCTTTAATAGATGATTTTGATCCTTTATTTTGTGTGATGGCTGCATGTCTAAGTTGATTATCTGAACGCATTCTGAATATATCTGTTCCCCCCAAAATGTGGGCAATTCAGCTATGAAGATTGACCTTCACATTCAGCCTCATGTCACTATAACCTCCGAGTCATCTATTGGATAATTACTTATTGAGCATGGACTCTGGAACAGGGACTTGTCAGGGTCCTGAAGCGTCAGCTGTGAACAGGCAAAAATTCCAATCCTTTTGTGGCATATAAAGCCATTGGATGGTGCTAAAAAAGTATGCAAAAAGGAAAACTCTTAGCTTGCTGTAAGTTTGGATTGCCGTGGGAGCAGAAAGCTACAGGAAAAGCGAACTGACATTTATTGGACGTCTCTGGCTTTGTCATGTGCTGTGTTGGATGCTTTATCTCCTACCTTCATCACAACAACCCTATGGAAGATGAATATGATTATCATTATTTTTTACAGATGAGGAGCCAAGGCTTAGGAATGTAATCTGTCTTGTTCAAGGTCATGCTAGTAAGGAAATAAATCTCCTCTGGTGTCTTCAGCACCATTCTAGATGTGATCATATGCTTTTAGAACCATGTCTTTGATGTATGGCCACAATGCCCTCAAAGAAAAATAGGTTGAGAAATCTTAGGGCACATTTTTTTTGGTCAATGTTAATAATAAATATCAAGAAATGTCATTTCATTGGACTCATTGGAAATGTCATTTGAAATTTAGTTGTTAAGCCCGTGCTCTCTTTACCATTTGTATCAATTTATTTCTGTTTCTGAATAACAGAACTCACTCTAGTACTCTCTGCTTTCATAACAAGCATCTTCCATGGACACCTCACCCCAGATTAGCTATTTGATGACCACAGTACCATGTGCTTCTCAGATAACACATGACCTTTCATTTGGCTCAGAACTTAGTGGTTGACTTTGCTAAAAATAAGTCTTTAATGGTTGAGTGTGACATTCATCACGGGGTGCTGATATTTGGGAGTTTTGCTCTTGGTATCATGAAATGTACCCATGTGTGGCTGCAGAATTGATTAACCTTGTTTCTTTGATGAAACACATTAAGCATGTCAAAGATAGTTCCCTGTATTTTTTGTCCCCAAAATTAGTTAACAGAGAAGTATGGAATCTGCCGGTGCTTGGGGACCCAAAGCCTTTGATGTCTCTAAACACAGAGAGTAGACCAGGATGGTGTTTCTGGGGAGGAGTAAGAGGCTGGATTAAGTGTGGAAGCTGGGGCACGGTCAAGGGAGAAGGCCTTCTGCTGACTTCTGTCTTGACCAAACAAGTGCTGATGTAATGGCGTGTGCTGTGGTTGTGGTGTCACATGCTGATGTCATTCCAAGAACCCAGCTGCCATCAGAGCTTCTCCGAGCCTCACTGAGGGCTGTCGGGAACTTCAGCTACCTCTTCCCCCCCACCGTCTTCGGTCATCTCTCTAGTTTGGGGTCTTTGCAGAAGACCGTGTTTCCGTCTACCTTATCACCCGAATTACTTCCCATCATGCTTCAGCCACGATCCACACTCCTTTCCAAAGTCCTTCCCGGCCTGATCCCTTCACAGCTCTCCAGCTCATCTGTTACCGCCTACCCATTGCTCGCCGGCCATGCGGGCTGGATTCCTGATCTTCATACACAGCAAGCTCCCCCGCTCTCGGGTCCTTCTGCTGCCTGTGACCTCTACCCGGATCGCACTCCTCCTGATTGTCCCAGGGCCCCTCCTTCCTGCCTTTCAAATATTTAAAGGTCACTCCCTCACAGAAGCTCCCCCAGTCTTTGCCTCTCCCGTCACCCCACTTTAGTTTGCCAGATATTTTCATCCTATGCATATTCATATTAACCAGAACACCTCACTCTTCTAGATAACTGTGCTTTGTGTGTGTATTCTTTGAGCTCCATGAAAGCAGGGACCATGCCTGGCTTATTTGCCACAACAGCCCCAGCCCCTGGAACACTGAGTGCAGAGTAGTTGAATACACATGCTGTCACGCAAAGGAAGGAGGCGCCCAAATTGTGGGTGATTTATGTGCCACACGTTATACTTTTAGGTTATTTTTTAATAATTCGAAAGAAAGAAAAGCCAGGTCTTTTTTTTTTTTTTCTTTTAATGTTTATTTATTTTTGAGCGAGAGGGAGCAAGAGAGAGTGGGGGAGGAGCAAAGAGAGAGGGGGACAGAGGACCCGAAGCAGGCTCTATGCTGAGAGCAGAGAGCCTGATGAGAGGCTAGAACTCACGAACCGTGAGATTATGACCTGAGCCAAAGTCAGACGCTTAACCTACTGAGCCACCCAGGCGCCCCAGGGCTTGCTTTTTTTTTTAAATTTTTTCTTTTTTAATTTCCCATTTCACTTCAATATTTAGCAATTTCCGATTGGTCAGTGATTAATTAATCACATACAACAGCCTGTCCTAAGGGGATCCCAGTGCACCGCCCTTACAACCTTTGCAAGCTAACTGTCTTACAGGTTTATTACTCTCTGGCACCGATTTCAGAATCTCCAGAAACCTTTAGGGCTTATCCTGAACTCCAAGGCTGGCTTCCTTTCTTCAGTAAGCAGCTGCTGCGCACGGATACCCACAGCAAGTGATTTCACAGAAACCTGCCTCAGATACCTAAATAGAGTTTGATGTATTTCACACACACAAAAAGCACTTTTTCATTTGAGTAGGTTAGTGACGCTATTGAATACAAATGACCTGTTTCTGAATATACTGGAATGTCACTAAAATTTTTCTGGCTAGAAAGTGGAATTCGGTGGAAGGTAGGCCTGTCAATAGACAGACCAAGGGGATTTATAGTTACTAAAATAAAGATTCTCAAAGTGGTTTCATTTTCTGGGGCAGCCCCCTGGCTTCTGGGGCGCAGAAACCATTACCGGGGACTTGACCTTCAGAAAGGGAGTCTGGAGAATCCCTCCTTCCCTCACAGGCAGCAGAGTGGGGGTGTGATGGTGGTGGGCCTGCTGTCTGAAAGGTGAGCTCTGCTAAGTCCCACAATGCTGTTGGTGCCCAGCTTCTGATACTTCATGGAGCATGTCTCCGAGCTTGGGGGAAGGGGGGAGTCTTGTTAATTTGAGGAGAAAATGTAGATTCATTTTCAAAAGCCTGATTTTTGAGGGGCGCTTGGGTGGCTCAGTCGGTTGAGCGTCCGACTTCGGCTCGGGTCATGATCTCGCGGTTTGTGGGTTCAAGCCCCGCGTCGGGCTCTGTGCTGAGATCTCAGAGCCTGGAGCCTGTTTCGGGTTCTGTGTCTCCCTTTCTCTCTGCCCCTCCCCCGCTCGTGCTGTGTCTCTCAAAAAATGAATAAATGTAAAAACGCAAAACAAAACAAAACTGATTTTTGGAAAACTTTCAGAAAAAAAGTTTTAAATGTATTAGAGAATATACTGGGGCCGTAAGTCCTTTAGTCAAGCTCTGCATTCCAAACCAATTACTTTTTGGGTCTAACCTCAGTGATGTGGCTGCTCCCTGGGAGATCATTTGTCAGTGTGTGTGTGTGACAGAGCCATGCTGGATTCTGACTAGGGAAATGGTCTTGCTCACATTTTTTTACCTTGGGAGGGGGGCATCTATTCTTTTGCTCAGTTTGACAGCAGGAGTGAAGTACTTGAGTACGGTGGAGTCCCCGGTTAGCTAGAAGAGTGAGGCGTTCTGGTTCGTTCGCCGTTCTGTTTTACCCGGAGGTTATCGAAAAGGCCACTTCTCCGTGACCAGGGTTCATAGGATTCAGATAGGACAGACTACACGTAACACCCAAACTGCGTCAAACTCCTGTCCATCTCTTTCAATGATCAGAAGACACTTCAGCATCTCCCCAAGCTTCGGGTCAGCAAGAGGAACAGCAGTTATGGGGATTTGGGGCCAACAGATGGCCGGCCTATGCTGGCTCAAAGGGGTACCGCGTTTCCTTGGGGGAGAGTTGGGGGAGGGGGCTGGGCGAGTGGGAAATGGTGGGGGTGCGGGGCTTTGATATCTTCACGGCTGTCACCAGAGGTGAAGGACAGCCGTTTTCCCAGGTCTCATCGGGCAACCTGGGAGGCTTTTATTGGGCTCATAAGTGCCCGCAAATACACAGACCCTAAAGCGAGATCGTGTCTGTGAAATACCTAAGCGCTGAGCCTCACGTGGAGAAACCTTGAGTAAATGCAACCCTGGATGCATTTATCTGTGAATTGTCTTGGTTGATTTTTGTTTTAACTTGATTGTTGCTTTTTATTTTTGGGGGCTGGAGAGCTCTTCCTGGCCCCCTCCTTGACGGGACGGACTTGATACACCTAAGCTAGGAGGAACAGAAACTTTTAGACCTCCAGTGTTGTTTACATTTCTAAAGGAAGCATTTCCAGATGAGACCTGCAAGAAACTGTCACGAATTAAGGGTAAATATCAAAGGGTAAATATTTAAATCAGTTACTATGATGACTTCAGGTTGTACCTTCTTCTCGGGGTCATGTCTAGAAAGAGCGAGAGTTAGGGGAAGCAAGTGTAAAACAGTCAGGGGTTTTTCTGTTTTTGTTTTTTCACACGCCATTAAAGGAAGGTATATTTTGGTGAATTTTTTTGGAGGGCAGTTTGACCTCAGTTTTGAAAATACTGAGTTTGTGTGCGCTTTGACTCAGCAATCTCACTTCTAGGGGTTTTCCCATGTATATGGAAGGACATCCATCATAGCGTTATTTATTTTGTTTTTGCAGCAAAAGCATAAAACAAACAAACAAACTGAGGAAGAAAAAGAAATATCTGTGCAGGGGCCTGGCTAAATGATGGTAAATTGGTATTATGAAATTAAATATAGCTGTTAAAAACCGCGGTGGATGTTTATGAACTGACATAGAAAGATGCGTGAGATTAGCGTAGAGTGGAAAAGTTGAAGTCTGTATGGAGAGTGTGCTGTATAAGCATGGCATTTTTTGGAAGGATATAAAATATACTGTCCTGGTAATATAATATAATTTACTAATTATGGAGTATTATAAAGTAAATTAAAATTAAAAGTAATTAAAATTACTTTTTAAAATAAAAATTTACTTTTTTTAAAAGTAAAATTTAAAAAAAATTACTTTTTAAAATAAAATTAATAATTATGACAAAGTAATACAAACTGAAATTAGTTAGGGGCACCTGGGTGGCTCAGTTGGTTAAGCGTCTGACTTTGGCTCAGGTCATGATCTCACGGTTCGCGGGTTCAAGCCCCACGTCGGGCTCTATGCTGACAGCTCAGAGCCTGGAACCTGCTTCGGATTCTGTGTCTCCCTCTCTCTGTCTGCCCCTCCCCAGCTTGCGCTCTCTCTCAAAAATAAGTAAATAAACATCAAAAAAATTTTTTTTAAAGATTAGCTTACATACCCATATTGTTTATAGTAAAACGGGTGTTATTAAAATGCTTGAAAGTTTGCTGTCTTCTGTTTGTCAGCTACTTTCTAGTTTGCATTCTGATTTGCTTATTCAGACCGTTATGCATATCACATAAGCAACTAAACTTCAGTCCAGCCTAGGGTCGTTCATAATTTCCAAATTGATGTTTTTACTGTTTCTCCAATGGTGTTAAAGATAATGGCGATCGCAGTAGTCGTTATTATTGAACCAGGAGCTGAACACTTGTATTATATGTTCTGTAAACCTCACAAAACCCCGACAGACGATGAAGAAGTGGAGGCTGGACCAACTTAAGTAACTTGCCAAAGTTGTGTAGCCAAGGAAGTTTGGGAGCTAGCCCTCAAGCCCGGCCTAACGCCAAAGACCGTGCTATTTCCATATGTCGTTCTGCCTGAGACATGGCACTGGTGAATTAATTTCTGAGCGTCTGTTTTGCTGTTGAAACAGATAACTTTGGAAAAAGATATAACAGCAAACATGCTTTAATCGTTCGTTATCATCTTGCTTTCGAGCACATTTCACTCACCATTGTGATTATTTATTCCTTGCTTCACATTTGTCTGAGCTCTGACCCTATAGCTATGAAGCTAATGGAAACTTCCCAAGCTCATTTGGTTCTGCTGATATTTCCATCGGGTAAACGCCAGCCCTCCATGAGCAGGGCCAAGTGGGACATGCCACCTGCCATCTGAAAACCGCTCCAGCCTTCAGGGCCGGGCCTGATTCAGATTTGAACGCCATACCGTTGTTTATTTTCTTGAGATGAAGAACAAAGAAAAATAAAAAAGCAAGACCTGCTTTGGAAACATTCAAGTAATGTAATTTCTATTAGTTGAACTAATTTTAGGCTTGGCCTGGTTTTGATTTACAAGATTTCCACAGTTCCATAGGGTCCACCCAGGGTGGCCATGTAGAAGTCACGGTAACAGTCCTAGACAGGCCCTTCCAAGCCCCCATCCCCATTCTTGCTTTCCTGCCACCCTCCACCCATTCTCCCACTCAACTCTTTCCTGGGACCTGGTCTTCAGGGGCTGCTGGCATTTTGCAACCTTGTAAGGTAAGTGGGATTGGCATAGCCGTGGGACCATGCCCCCGGAATAGGGAATCTGACCCAATTTTGGGAAAAGCTTTTTAGAGGAAATGGGAACGAAGTCCTGAAAGAAAAGGAATTGAAGTGCCCAGTTATCTGCGGCGAGAGAACAGAATGTGCTGATGTCCAGAGGTAAAAGAGAACTCGGTGCATGTGTGAAGTGCCTGGCCTTCTCTTGTGAATGAGGATCTTGACTACGGATTGATTCCTGGACCTTGTTAAGGGCTCTCGACATCATGGCACAAAACCGCCCAGAATAAATGACTTTGTTTCTAAACATTCCTCCAACACCATCATTGATCCTGAGGGCATTTAGGAGTCATCTTCGTGTCTGGTCATACCTTCCCTTCTTCGTAAATTCACCCTGGCAGGTGACACGCCTGGGCAAGGTGGAAAACTTCAGGGGCTCCTGTGGAAGGAAGTAACTGCTGGTTCTTGGACAGGGACTGTGGCATAATATCCTTATTTTGAAGCCGGGAAATGCTTAAGGCTGGAGTTTCTGTTTTCAATAACAAGGACGGATATTCACACGAGGGGAGACAAAAGGAAACAGAATGCCCCCAGCCTTAGGCTAATAAGCATTTGGGCTATTTTTATGTGTCACTGACAGAAACATCAGATGACAACCCTCGCTCCATTTCTCTTTATACATTCGGCACTAAGGCCTGCTTCTAAATCTTAAGTTCTGTTAACTGCTGACAACACACAAACCTGGTTTTCCAGTTTATGCACGCCAGAATTTGGGGCTCTCATCTGTCCTCCAGCTGGTCAAGGAAATCTTTCTCTGCGGTTCTTTTCCTTACTCCGTCTCATCATCTGAATTTATTTTTTGCCCATGAATACGAAAACCGAAAAGGTGAAGACCAAATTTGAAAATGCATCTGTGTCCCTGCCCTCATCCACCTGAAAAAATAAGACGTATGTATATATTGGACTTCAGAAAGTCAACTGAGGAAGAAAGGCAATTGTATTTGTAGTTTTAAAATAACACATCTAGGGGCACCCGTGTGGCTCAGTCGGTTAAGTGTCTGACTCTTGATTTCAGCTCAGGTCATGATCTCACAGTTCATGAGCTCGAGCTGCACATCGGGCTCTGGGCTGACAGGGTGGAGCCTGCTTGAGATTCTCTCTCTCTCTCCCTCTTTCTCTGCCCCTCCTTCGCCTCTCTCCCCCTCAAAATAAAAAAATTAACTTGAAAAAAAAAATAACAGATCTATTCCGATTCAAGGTCAGCCATAAATGGAATTGTAAAGGATAAAAAATAATACATGGTTACTATCCAGGGACAAGAATGATCGTATCATATACAAAATGAATTTAGTTACAAAAGAAACGGTAAAATGCTATTCTTCTAATTGTCAGCAAATTTCCACCAATTATAAATTAAATGCAGTCGGTAAATCCCTTAGATAAAAAAGCTAGTTGAAAACTGAGAGCCCTGTAGTGATATTAAGTGTTGTTGGGTACATTAGTCACATGTGTGTAATAGAGACAATAAATTGACAGAAGTGTAGCGGTGATGAAATGTGTATAAAGCACTGTGAATGCCACAGAAGTAAGCAAAATATAAATAGATAGCATGCTCGGGCAGAGAGAAAATCAAGTGCTATTTTAGCACTTGGGATGGTGATAATTTATTGTCCAGGCTCTCTGGTTGAGTCAGTGTTTATACGGTGCCGTATATTAACTGAGACAGAAATAGTCCGTACACATCACTGTCTTGGAGAGGTCACGGAGTGATCCACAGAGATCGCACCAAACAGCCACTCCCTACAAGCAAGGGATTTATAATATTTTCAATATTCATCCCAAATATCTAAGGCATTTTGACAATTCTGTCCGGTAATGAGTAGGACTCAAAGAGGTGTGTGTGGCGTATGTAACGAGAAAAGACTGGAAAGTGGTTAACGTCCCAGACTCGGGGCCCACATTGCCTGGATTCAAATCCCAGCTCTCACGTACGAGCTGTGTTGACCTTGGGCAAATTACTTAACTCCTCCGGGCCTTGCTTTGCTCATCAGTAAACGGAGTTAATAATGGTACCTACCTCGTAAGGTCGCTGCCACGTGAAATGAGCTAATGCGATAAGGCACTGACAACAGTGCCTGATACAGAGTGAGCATAAAGTGTCCTCCCCTTTCCCCTGCTGCATGGAGATTTCTTAGCGACCGTTTCTCCAGCACCTCCCATGCGTCAGGCACTTTGTGCCCACCCTGCTGAGCCTCGCCTGTACCTTACGAAGTCACAAACAGGCGAGCGTTAGAATCCGGGTCCATTTGACTTCCAGACCCGTCCTTTTTATCATGACACTAAGCTGACTCCACTCAATTCTGGCTGATTCCTTTATTGGCTTGGGCTATGTTTTTATTTGTGTCATTAACTATGCTTGATCGTTTCATGTATATATCTCCCCAGCTAAATCCTTTGTTCTTTAAGAGCAGACATCTCTCACACTGGGCAACCTTTCTGACTGGAATTCAGTCTGACTATATTAGAATCAGGGGTGGCTGAAGGAATAAACAGATCAGAATTTATATCCGCTGTGAAATTTTCCACGTAGCTAGGGAGTGAAACCGATGCCCGCTGCTCCTTGCACCGCGGAAATCACGCAAGGCGTCCACACCCTGCAAAACTCTGGTCATTTCTGAATCTACTCTTCACTTGAGGAAAGTGCATAAGTTCAAGAAGCAGCCACGGAAGGCTTTCAACAATTTGTTGGGCTACTGGCACGGGAAGCTGAAGAGGGTGACTCTAAGAGGCTTCTGAGGGTGACATTACCTGTTGGATTCACCGCGGCACGGGGTGTGAACCTCATGGCGGCTGCACAAAGACCTGATATGTCCATTCCTCAAGGACAAATCCATCTCTTAGGGGCTGACTCCCACTAACAGCCCACTGGACAGGTGTTCAGCCCACAGTGCCAGCATATTCATTTGTAAGGAGATACAGACGCTTACCTGCCCCAGCCCATGGTCCCTCTGTGGGTAGATTTTCTTGGGAAGCCAGATGAGCTTAAGAGGTAGCTTAGTGAGCACAGAGTCTGAACACGAGAAGTTAGGAGACTGTGTTGGTGGTCAAGGTAATGGCACCACGATGGTGTCACATGCTTAATCCTAAGGAAAGGAGAAAGGTTGGCATGGGCGCTGCCAATGTTGGCCTTTCCATCTTACCAACGACCGACAAGTGTGTTCTGATTGGTGTCACCATCCCCTGAATACATCCATTGGGACGTAGTCAAACTCTCCAGGATCCGGTCCGTTCCATTTCTTCCAGGTGCCTTTTTCTTTTCTGCTCTGGCTGCCACATATTTGTGCCTGTGTGGTCCCCGGGGCAGTGCGTGTTTGAAGGGCAGGCCTCCTACGCCGTGGAGTGGAGGGTCAGCGCTCCGTGGCAAGCTGCCTTCCAAATAAGCTCCTAGTCGGGCCGTAAGAGGGGAGTACAGTTATTCCTGCTGAAATAAATCGCACTGTGTAAAGTACACAGGAGAGAGGAAAGAGAGAGCCGAGGAATCTCTCCAGCGAATGGTGACTGTTCCAACTGCGTGATTCCAGATATCTGTGTCGAGTTCTCAGACACGTTTTTCTGAGTTCCCCACACCCACACAGAGGATGATGGCCTGGTGTCCCCTCCCTCTGAACTCCTGCTGCACACGTAGCCTTTCCGATGCGCCCTTTGTCTTTGGTGCCCTTTGTGGAGTTGGTTTCATTCTTGCCGCCTTTGCAAAGCCTCTCAATTCGCAGCTGCTTCAGCTCTCCCCAAGGTGCCGGCGGGCGCAGCCGAGCACGGGGCCTCGGGGGATAGGGGACATGGCCCAGGACACAGGCTCCCACGGAGGGCCCGCTTTCCTCACCTGGGGAGCTGGAGGAGCAGACACACCGCCTCTACTCTTCTTCTCCTCCTCGTTCCTGGCCCGCAGCCAAGGGGAGGGGCATCCCAGGGGGCCTTTTCCAGCCCTCCCTGGTGGCTGGCGCTCAGGACGAGCCCTGGCCCCTTCTGTGCTCCCATCCGCCAGCTGGGCACGCTCCGTGTGGGAAGCCCCGTGCTCGCTAGCCTTCCTCAGCAGTTCCTTGTCCGTGGCAAGTAGTGGGTTTCAACTCCACCTTCAACATGACATGCGTTTGCTCACTCATTGGCGACCTGCGTGCACCAGGCTCCGTGCCAAGTGCGGGAGACAGAGCGCGCGCTTCCCGCCGCACTACCCTGACTTCCACGGTGTGCACAAGCCTCGGCTGTTTGGGTAATGCTCTGTTCCCAGCCTGCCCGTCCCTGAGGGGCTGCAGGCCGGGTCATCCCCAGAATCCGTTGCAGGGAGTTGCCCTCGTCCTCAGACAAATGCCCAGGGCGGGAACACGAGGTTTTGTAACAGTCTGAACGACTTCCGTAAGGAGATTGGTGCAGAGCAGAGCTCCACGTAAAACTGTCCGTCCTGTGCCAGGTCTGTGTGTCTGTGTGCAACGACGCTGGAGAGCTGCTTTGCAGAAGGGCCAGCTAGCTTTAAGGTCTGCTTTGTGGTGTGGGTCTCACCAGGAGAGCCGAGTTGGCCCCGGCGCCCCTCGTTTCGGGCTCTTTAAAATGCAGGGAAGGGCGCCTGGCTGGCTCAGTGGGTTAAGTGTCCGACTCTTCGTTTCGGCTCAGGTCATGATCTGGCGGTTCGTGAGTTGGAGCCCCATGTCGGGCTCTGTGCTCATGCAGAAGCTGCTTGGGATTCTGTCTCTCCCTTTCTCTCTGCCCTTCCCCTGCTCTCATGCTCTCTCTCTCTCTCTCTCTCTCAAAATAGATAAACAACCAAAACAAAAATTTTTTTAATAAAAAAGTAAAATGCAGGGAGGCTGTGCTAGCCACGTTCCTTGCCGTCACACAGCTTGCAGACAGCCGCTGGTCCCAAGGGAGACTCTGTTTTCTCAGAGTCCCTCTGCAGAGACCCGCCAAGCCGCACTTCGCCCATGGAGGTGTTTGGGCTTCTCGCTCCGGGAGGGCAGCCGGGACGGCCAGGTGTTCTCGGCTGACACGGCTAGAGCGTCATCGGGGCCACTTGCGTGCTTCTTCGTGGTGCTTTATTGAAAACAGCGGGACCGTAGGCAGCCACCTTGTCAGCCTGGCCGTGTCCAGGTGACCTTCCTGATCCTGCAGGCTGCGTCTGACCGACCCAAATAAAGCAGGTCTCCACACATCTTCGCTGCACGTTAGAGTCATTGCGGAGTGTTTAACGATCCTGACGCCCAGGCCACATCCCGAACCCAGTCCTCCAGACCCTCTGCACGTGGCACTTGGAGCTCCCGGAGTGATTTCGCTGTTAGGAAGACGAGAGTGACTTGTATAAAGGACAGGAGAAAAGGTGAAGGCAAAGCCAGATAAGGGAGAAGGACGGGGGCGCCTGGGTGGCTCAGTTGGCTAAGCATCCAACTTTGGCTCAGGTCATGATCTCACGGTTCGTGGGTTCGAGCCCCAAATCAGGCTATGTGCTGACAATGCAAAGCCTGCTTGGGGTTCTTTTTCCCTCTCTCTCTCTGTCCCTCCCGCACTTGGTCACTCTCTCTATCTCTCAAAATAAATAAATAAGCTTTGAAAAAAAAAGTATTAGAAGGAATTTACATTTCTATTTCAATAAACCTTTACCAACTCTTCTCATCCTTATTTCTCTCCACTGTCCTGAAAGGCAGTGGTTCTGAAGTCTTGGTTTAGGACAGCTACCAAAGACTCCAGAGGCCTGGCCTCACAGAAGAGCCCACACAACTGTATTTTTGCCAAGCTCCTGGGCAATTCTGATACAGCCAATGCCAAGAGCGCCTCTGTAAGAGAAAGCCAAACCCTCACCCTCTCTGTAGGTGAGGACACAGAAGGGTCAAGTGGAAACACGGGACATACGCCGAACCTGAGCCTCACCGTCTTCCACTGCTTGTGTCCCACCTCCTAGTTTCCTGAACTTTCTAGTGATGTCAGCGAACTTCTGCCCCACCCCAGCATGGAAAACGGGTTGTGAGGCATGTTGGGGCCAGCAGCCACACAGCAGGGTAATTTTGGCTAGTTTCCACCTTTCATTTACAAGTCAAACTGAGATGAACTCTAAAACTGGCATCCTCGAAATTAGTAACCCCTGGCCAAACAAGGCAAAATCTCTTCATTTCTGACTAGACAGGCAACAATGAGTGTCCTCTGTCCCTTTTTTGCACTTGATTGCCCTGAAAGTGTCTCATTTGGAGCCTTCCATCACCAGCTAGGAAGAGTGCAAAATGAAACAGAGCGCCCTCGCAGCGTTAATGTTTATTTTTAAAGGCACGAGAAGCCCCTTGGACCGCAGTGAACCAGAGGGTCTGTGCATTGACAAGTTTCCACGGGCATTGTGAGGATGTTGATTAGTGGGAGCCCACGAGGACCCTCGGTGGATTTTCTGCTTATTGTCTTTGTTGTAACTATAATAGGAAAAAGGACGTGTCTGCCCATGGGGGCAGCTCCCGCAGGAGCCCTGCTCCAAAGCACCACCAGCAAAGCACTGGTGATGGGTCCCCACTGCAGGAAGCGGGTCTCCTGTATTGATGGGAGATCCCTGTACTCCCCCCTGCAGCGTCAGCCCCCAGAAACAGTGTCTCAGCAGAGCAGCCTCCCCGCCACCGAGCTGGCTGGTAGCGATCATTCACATAGCTCTGCTTGGGCTGGGAGGGTGGAAAACACCCTGGAGACTGAGCCCGGATGGGGTGGGCAGACAGCCTGCCTCCACCTCCTCTCTCCAGGGACTGAACGCTGCACGAGGAGCCCTGTAGGACAGGGAGCTGGCAGATGATTCCGTTTCCATTTCACAAAGGGAGAGAGGGGACTCCTGCCGCAGTCTTTGCTCAAGGACGGGCGTTCCTAGCAACGCAGAGGGCTTCTGCTTTATGGGGGGAGTTCGGTCTCTCTCGCCCCTGCTCTTCATGATTTGGCGAACGACTTTGTAAGTGACATTTATCTTCGTACTACTGAACCTCACCTTCCATAACCTGTCAGGGCTTAATAAAACGTCTGCGAGGAATCTTTAGAGGATTTGGAAGGGAGAAGAAAGGAGAAAGGGGAAATGAAGGAAGGGAACTTGTGGGAAAGGAAGGCTTTTTTAATCATGTCAAAACTTGTGCTTCCTTGACGGCATAGATTGCCTGCCGTATGCTTATTTGACTGGACCCCCTGGAGTTCTTTCGTGAATGAAGGGGGACGTTAAACGTTCATCAGAATACCTTTGTAATGGGTGTCAAAGTATAGAAAGTTCATCGAGCGAGAAAACGGAAGGCTGAGTGAATGAACAGAGAATAATGGCACCTGCAACAGTGATGAAATTTACTGTCTGCCCAGCACCCACGATGGGCCACACCATGTATGCCCACCCGTTCCGTTTTCGTAAGAACCCTAACCCGTGAGGTGGGCACAACTCCTGTCCCTCATCTTAGAAAGGAGGATGAGCCAACAATGACGTTAATCAAAAGATTTCTTTAATCAAAGAATATTTCTTCAATGTCAGTGTCCAAAGACCAGTGGTCATATTCAGGCCTGGAAACGATCAGGCCCCGGGCTCAGATGTGCTCCCTCCCTAAGGTGGAGCTGGGGGCCCTCTTCCCCACACCCCAACGGGTCGCTCTCTGGGAACCAAACCCACAGGATGAGAATGTCTTTGCGGTCACCCGTCTCCTCGCTTTACAAATGGAGTCAGGAGAGAATATGTGGAGGGGTTCCTATATAGCACTTCCGAAGATTTGGAGCCAGATGAGAGATTCAGGGGCTCTGGAAGGATCCAGGGCCTCCTTCTTAAAGGCGGAGTGTCCCGTGTCTGAGAATCTGGCAAGGCCGCCAAGCCAGGGAACTTTCCTACGGCCTCTTTCTCTCTAGTCTTTTCTGCCAATGCCTTGAGAACTCATATTCTTTTTCTTCCCCCCACCAACTCCAGCAGCTTTGCCGAGCACCTCCCTGGCCCTCAGGAAATGTTCAGCTGTGGGTGGGCCATTTATCCTCCCTCTCGGCTGCCGAATCTTTGTGTGTCCAGGGCAGGAAAGGAGGTAAAAACAGCCGCTTGTGCGGCACCCATGCTGTGCCTCAGGAAGCCTACTCCGAGATTCCTAAGCAGGCTCAAGAATGGAGGCAGAGAACAAGCCAGAATATCCTTGCCGTTTTATTTTACTATTATCTTTAAATGGCAGACTTGTATTTTTCCATTAATTTCAGTTGAGTCAAGGCCCATGACTTTTGTGATCCCCAAATCCTCTGTAAATTCACTGCAATTGGTTTCCCCACCCCCCACCCCCCACCGCTGCCCAAACCCCTCTCCAGTCCCTGCCTGGGAACCTGCCCTTTAAATTTGACATGGCTAGGATTTTAATCTCTTCTCAAAGGCACAGTGACAATTTCACAACAAAGCAGAGAGGTTGGGTGGTGGGGGTGGGGGGTGGGGGGGTTGTTTTCTGCTCCCATTAAGAGAGCAACTGTTCTGTCTTTGTCCCGTGGGGCAGCTCTTGGCACAAGACCGGGGAGACCTCGAACTTGGTGTTGCAACATCCATCAGACCCAAGTGCGTCTGGGCTCCTTGAAGGTGAACTGCAGCTGTTTGGATAAAATTCTAAAATCTTGTTTGTGAGATTCTCAGGCCTTGTTTTACAATCGTTCTCCTTGGCAGAGAAACCAGGAAGCTTTACTTTCCCAGGATCCCAGGCAGGTAATTGTTTTCCCAAACTGCATTTTAATCTCTGATGGAAATGGACATTCTTCACTCTGAGAACCTTCGCCCACATCTATAAACCGTCTGTATTTGCCCTGTGCGTTGGAGAAGCCTGACAGCCCCGAGACTCGAGACTCGATTACAGAATGGCCCTCCCTGCCCCTAGATGCGTTTCCCTCTCTGGTTATAATTTAGGGCCATTTACATTTCTAAACAACAGTTAGGAGCCTTTTAGTCTCTTGGAATCTTGGAGCGCTTTCCTCTTCCTCGTAAGCGGCCGGTCACTTCCAGGTGGCGGATGATCTCCTAAGATTGAGAATTGGCAGACTGTGTTATCGGTGCAGTTTTTAAGCAAAGCAGCGTAAGCTCTAACTATCTGGTGGTTTATGCCACAGCCAGGCGCTTTCGTGGCCCCCAGTCTCCTACTGATTTATCCCTAGGCTCCTCAGGACTAGGGCCCCGGTTCTATTCCCATCCCTCCAGCTCACTGGGACTGTGGGACAGCTCAGAGAAGTGGCTGGTGACCAGATAGCACTGTTGAGAGGTGTGCACATACCTGTGAGGCTGGCTTGGTGCCGGGCTCTGGAGAGGGACGGGCGAGTTCATTTTCTACCGTCGTCTCTTCGTGGAGGTAGGGAGAGCGTGCTCCAGGGAGCACCTTACAGCCCTTCCCTGGTGAATTGTCAGTCTGCACACAGGTCGGCCTGGAAGCCCGACTTCTCAGGCACGTCCTGTGCCCCTTCTCTCCAGGTCTCTGAGAGCCAGTGCCACTTCTGAATCCAGAGTTCGAGGCCCTGTCTCCCTGGGGGTCATCCAAAACATAAAGGCCAAAACACTTGAAAAGCCTAACTTGCCATGATGTCTTTGTTATTCTTCAACAGACATCCACCTGCCAAGCCTGGTGCTAGGTTCTCTGACACTGGAGGGGTCCAAATCCGGTTTGAAACACGAGCAGAGTTGCCAGTCCAAGGCAGTCTTCAGCAAACGCCTGGGGGTGGGAGGGGCGTGCAGTGGATGGTGAGAGGTGAGGTGAGGAGGGCCTGTCGGGCCACGTGGCTCTTGTCCATGGTCTCCTAAGGCGGGCTGTTTTAGGAGAGCGGGAAGGGAGAAGACAGGCCTTTCCGGGCTGAGTGGACAGCCTGCTGGTGAAGGGCTCAGGGTAGATATTCAGAGAAGGACGAGGGGACATTAGGTTTTCTGTGGTTATTTTTTAATGTTTATTTATTTATTTTGAAAGAGAGAGAAAGAGGGAGGGAGTGCGAGCAGGGGAGGGGCAGAGAGAGAGAAAGAGAATCCCGAGCAGGCTCCACGTTGTCAGCACAGAGCCCGACGCAGGGCTTGAACCCGCAAACTCAGATCGTGACCTGAGCTGAGATGAAGTCTTAACTGCCCGAGCCACCCAGGAGCCTTGGTTGTGGGGTTTTTTTGTCAGGTGTTCATTGTGCTAGTTGTGCGGAGAGGCAGGGTGGTGCAGGTGAATGAGGTGGGAAACGCAGAGGTGTGGCTGGATAGTTAACACTTCCCCTGCCCTTAGCAAAGGCATGTTTGGTACATTCTATCCGAGGGGTCCCAGCAATCCGCCGAAGTCTGAGGATTCCGGCCCTTGGACATACCCACCACGAACTCATTCGTTCATTTTTTGTTTCACTTATTTGCTCACTCGTTCAATCAGCCAACATTTCCTGAGCAAGCACTGACTCGCATGGACGTTGCGAGGCAGCCGAGAGCAGGAAGGCTCTTGCACCGTGGTCCCCGGGTGCCTGACCACCCACATCAGTCCCCTAGGTCTCCCTCGCACCCCCAGTGGGTCTCTACCGTCAGAAGGGTGTGGAGAAAGGGTGAAAGACAGACCCATTTTTCTCTGGCTGGGTCTCGTCGTCATGGAAAACACTGATTAGCTGGCAAGCGATTTTATCAAAAGGGTTCTCTAAACACTCAATTCTGTTCCCGCCACTGCTCCCCGTCCTAATAAAGTAATATCCTGTGGGCGGACCATGCAGAATGCTGACAGGAACAAAGCAAACTCATCCGGGAAGGTACACAACCAAACGACCGTGGCGGGACTTTGAGCCAACACCGGTTTTTAGCTTTACCTTTGCTTCAAAGTGCCATCCACAGTTTTCACCTCCCTTCCCATCCTCCTAAGCCACATCTCTGGTGTGAGCGCTTCGCGTGTCTCAGGCTTCAAGGATCCTGGCGAGGCTGGTGCCACCGGCCAGCCAACCCCAGGTCACTCTGTTCTAAGAGGTGCAAGCCCCACAGAAAAGTCGAGAGCAGGGGTCACCTGTCCCGCGGGCTCTAAAGACGTGCCTAGGTAGGTAGACTGCTGACCGGTCCCAGTCAGCTTTGTTGTCCCCTGTGGCATAGGGTCCAGGCAAGGTGGGCTCCCCGAGAACATTTCTGGGCATGTGCAAAGTGGAAGGAGGGGAGAGAGGGGGTCAGAGAAGCGGCTTTGAATCTCATCTCCAGTGTTTTAGTAGGTAGTTAGTTCAGGCCACCTCTCAACTTCTCTGAGCTCGGTTTCTTCCCCTTTGAGTTTCTTCTTCAACCCATTGGTGAAACAGGTTTGGCACCATTAGGGACCTCAAATAAACTAACCGGGGCTGGAATTCACCTGGGATGGCCCAGCACAGCTATGCCAGCTGTTTACAGCCAGCTGAAATCCACCCTGATTGGCCTGGGTGCACGCCGTGCTGGTTGGTAAATACTCTGGCTGTGACTCCTGGAAATAATTTGTGTGAGAGAGTTTGCAGACAGAACAGCGCACTGTTAGCTAGTTTCACTGTGGCTTTTGGGTAGCTGCCTTTTCCAAGTCTAACTTAAAATGCATTCCCTATATACATTTTTTCCTCAGCTGACAAATTAATATTCTTCAAATTAGCGTATATCCTTTGAGGCTCAGCAGAGGAGAATTACTGCAACGTCGAAGCTTAAACATTCTTGCCCAGTGTTTTCCGTGAGTGCTGATGACTTAGCTTCCCGAAGTTCCAGGGCATGAAACATACCTGAGCCTTGGAAAGTGACCAGAGGGTCACTCATGTCGGCCTTTTGAATGATGATTATATTCGAGGAAGGTAACTCAGGGCATAATATGACGGACTCCTATAGAATGTCAAGGTCTCCCTTAATTTTGATTTGGGGTTCCGTGTGACATCGTAGGTGAAATGCCAGACAATAAATGTTTTTGAAAGGGGGGTGTGCTCTGTGGTTCTTAATGGGATTCCACGAAATTAAATGTGTGTGTATAATAAATATGTCTATATATCTTTGAGAATTAAATTAAAGCTACGTACCTTCTTCTCAGAAAAATTCACACAGGGCATTTAGCCTTATATTTTCAGGGAATTTATGGATGACTCAAGGCTGTAAGCATCCTAACAAAGGGTTCTGTTATCCAAAGGAGGAAACCCTGTGTCTAATGTCCCTTTCTTTGCTAAGATTCTCATTGTTTTTCTCACTTAAAAGGAAACTTCAAGAAGGGGCATCTGGGTGGTTCAGTCGGTTGAACGCCCAACTCCTGGTTTCGACTTTGGTCATGATCCCAGGGACATGGGTTGACCCCCATGTCAGACTCCATGCTGAGCGTGGAGCCTGCTTAAGATTCTCTCTCTCTCTCTCTCTCTCTCTCTCTCTCTCTCTCGACCCCTTGACCCCTCTCCTTCACTCACACGCTCTCTCTCTCTCAAATAAAAAAAAAGAGAAACTGCAAGTCAAATTTTATTAGAGTCAATATTATTCTACCATAAATATTTCTTAATAACCACTTCCTAAAATTTCTCAGCTCAGTCCTGTCAAGACTTTACCCAATGACAAAAAGTCTGGTACGAAAAAAGCAGTTTCATATAATTATAATAGTTCATAGTAACAGGACTTGGTATCCAATAACAGGAAAAATTATTCTATGGACATGTATTTATTTTGAAGCTTAACTCAAATAGGAGTAATGTTTTTTCTTTCCTCGCTTGTACAGGGTGGAGATAAACTTTTTTCTTTCAATTTGTTTTTCCACATCTATTTAGAGCAGTCAAAATAGGAAAACTACTACACAGGTCCTAACATTCACTTCCTCCATCCGTTTTTTGCAATCGGTCCCAGGTCTGATGAATATAACGTTTTAAACATGCCATTTATTTTTATTTTAGTCTAAATGTCCCTTCAGAAACACCAAGGGAAAATATTTTTAGCCTCACTAAAAAAACAAACAAACATGTTTAAACAAATAACACCCAAAACGTCCAGGTGGAATTGGTGTTCTCAGAGTTTGCCTGTTTTAACAGTGAGCCCATAAGATACATACGCTGCAACAGAATTTCTCTTCGTCTTGGATATGCCAGTTTCTTTCAGGAATTAAAACAAAGAGAAGACTCGATCGTAACTTCTGCAGCGGAACTAAACCTGTTGTGTTGAAAGGTGTTTGCGAGCTAGACAATCAGCTGCCTTTTCCCCTCCGTTTTTAATCACTGTGCAGAGCCAGTGGAGAAAATGGAGAAAAAGAAGAGCTAGAAAAGGCCTAAATGCTGAGTTCAGCCCCATCTGGGCTCCATAAAGATCGCCTTTTCTGCCTTCGGGGTCTCACAGGAGACTTTTTACATTTTCGGGTAGAATTAGTGGTTGAAAATTCTTCACTTCCTGTTTTGATCCTCACTCTGAGGACAGGATCCTCGATCCCCTGAAGATCCGAGGAGGGAAAATAATTATATTTTGATTAAAAAGCAAGATCCTTCTTACCAGTGCTTCAGGGTCGAACAGCCAGAGCATCTTTAACGTCTGTAATTGCTCTCGCTCCGTGAGCAGGTGAATGTGGAGTTAATACTCACGAATGAGTCAATACTGTTCACCGAGTGATTACCTGGTGATGTGCTTCCTTCATTTTAGAAATTGTTCATAGAGATTGCATTCCCTCGTGGGGTTCTGAATGGCAAGCCTGTGGCTAAGCCCAGCGCTCTGCATTAAGGGGTCGGTTGGAATACTCTGTGTCTTTACATGTCCCCCCCAACTATAGGTCAGTCAGATTTTCGATTTTATTAATTACATTTATTACCTCTATCTCCTATAACTCGAAGCATGGTAACCATATATATTTCTGCCTAGCAGTTTTCTAGTTTCACTTAGCCCGTGGCGTCGGATAGATCTTTTGTGAGTGATCTTAACTAGACTTGTGCCAAAATAAATGACGTTATCTATCTGTCAGTTGAGGGTAGTAGCCCTTCTCATCTCGTGACTATAAGTGCTTTTCTCTTGCAAGCCTCCTGAACCCTGTTGGGACCTCAGTTGCTAAGCATTTTCATTGCCCTTTATCTGAATTTATCAGGATCTCCTAACCTCCCTCACCTCGGCAGTGAATCAGGCTTATTCACACCACACAAGAACAATCGCAGGCAGGCACTGTGAAATGTATCAGCAGGCTATTTAAATCCTTTTATTTCCTAAAAGTTTCAAAGGTCAGATCTTTGAAATTAAGGGGTTTGTCCTTTTCTTAAGACCTCATTAGGCTGGGGACTGAATCTTGAAAAGTGTATAAACTCTCACCATTGGCAGGGTGGTCATCTATATCACACATGCCTGTGAATACATCGGCAAAACAGGGTTTTTAGACTTCTGCACAAAAAGTTCACTCCGCATTCAGAAAGGAAGAAAACATTAGTTGTAACAGTGAGAAAACCCCACAGAAACTTAGCTTAAAATATTTTATGAACATCTGAAGGATCAATTGTTTTCCAATGTTCTCCCAAAAAGTCCCTTCACCAAAAATGTCTAATGAAAAGGTTGTCTTCTTTCTGATTCTAAGTTTTTAGGAGAAGGTGCCTGATTGGTTTAATTCTCTTTGTGCCAATGCCCAGCCAACTGCCAATAACGGCACAATGACCTTCTGTGACTAGTCTGATTGATTTCATCCCCCTTTTCACGTTTTCATTTGTACCTGTTTCCTTACGTGCAGAATAGAAATACAAGTGAATAAAGGTTTCCAGGGGTGCAGGTGGCTTCAAGATTTGAAGAGGACGGGAGGGAAACCTTGTAGAAGGATAATGAAGCCGGGGAAAAATCTCCGGAAAGGGGCCTGCCTTATGGGTCATGTAAGCATTTTTGCCATGTTAGTGGAAGATTCTCTCTGATGTGGGGCTGGGGTCAGAGCCTTTTCTCCCTGAACGCCAAAGGTGGCAGAGAGGAAGCAAAATGTAATGTGGTCCACAGAGCTCTGCAAGGGTAAGTGAAGGTCATAAACAATAATTCAAAATAAGAGTAGCACCCAGGTGCCCAAGATACTAATTGCTACCATCAAGTGCTTACTGTGCACAGGCACAGTTCAGCTCTTTGCTGTATTCTTGCAGCCATTTAGAATCCAGGGTCGAGGGCACCTGGGTGGCTTGTTGGTTAAGTGTCCAACTCTTGATCTCAGCTCGGGTCATGATCTCATGGTCATGAGACTTGAGCCCTGCATCAGGTTCTGTGTTGGATGTGGAACCTGCTTGGGATTCTCTCTCTCTCTCTCTCTCTCTCTCTCTCTCTCTCTCCCTCTCCCTCTCCCTCTCCCTCTCCCTCTCCCTCTCCCTCTCCCTCTCTCCCTTTGCCCCTCCCCACTCATGTTCGCCCTCTCTCAAAAGGAAGGAAGGAAGGAAGGAAAGAAGGAAGGGAAGGAGGGAGGGAGAAAGAAAAGGAAGGAAGGAAGGAAGGAAGGAAGGAAAGAAGGAACGGAAGGAGGGAGGGAGAAAGAAAAGGAAGGAAGGAAGGAAAGAAGGAACGGAAGGAGGGAGGGAGAAAGAAAAGGAAGGAAGGAAGGAAGGAAGATTAAAACAAATAAAATAAAACCCATGTTGCTAGATGCTGCCTCATCTGCTTGGTTTTGATTAGCTCTGTCATTTATTCATTCTTAATAATACTAATAACTAACATAGAGTACTTACCATGCTCCAGGTACTACTTTAAGCAGATTATGTGTAATAACTCATTTAATCCTAACAAGAACTGAATGAGATAGGTCCTATCATTCTCCCCACTTGATAGATGAAGAAACCAGGGCACAGAGATAGATTTAGCACCTTGCCCAAGTTCACACAGTAGTTTGTGGCTGAGCCAGGATTAGACCCGTGTTTGTGTTCTTAGCTACTGCGTTGGGCTTCCTCTCAGGTGCTGATCACTGATTACAATCGTAATATGGCTATTAGTTATATGAGTTTACATGGAAAAACGTAAAAAAATATAAAACAGGGGCACCTGGGTGGCTCAGTCAGTTAGGCATCTGACCTCGGCTCAGGTTATGATCCCACTGTTCATGAGTTCGAGCCCCACATCAGGCTGTGTGCTGACAGTTCAGAGCCTGGAGCCTTCTTCACATTCTGTGTCTCCGTCTTTCTGCCCCTCCCCCATTCACACTCTGTCTCTGTCTCTCTCAAAAATAAACATTGGGCCACTTGGGTGACTCAGTTGGTTAAACGTCCAATTCTTGATCTTGGCTCAGGTCAAGATCTCACAGTTCATGTGTTCGAGCCCTGCATCAGGCTCTGCGTGGATGATGCGGAGCCTGCCTGGGATTCTGCCTCTCCTGTTCTCTGCCCCTCCCCCGCTTGTGTGCATGCTCTCTCTCTCTCTCTCTCTAAATAAACTTACAAAAATTTAAAAATAAATAAACATATAAAAGTTAAAAAAAAAAAGAATATAAAACAGACCATCTCTGTTCTCCCCAAAGATAAAATTTAAAAAGAGGATTAAAATTACCTTGATGATGTCCCCTGGTGTCCATCTCTGAAAGAAAACGCAATCTTTTGTCTGCATTTAATTTAGAAAACGAGGTCCTGTTGCTCCAGACAGCCCCCAAGAAGCCCTCCATGGAATCACTTAGGGAGTGAAGGTCGCTAGACGTTATTGGGCACCTGCCGCCTGCCTGTGCTTGTAGATGTGCGAAGCCCTTGTCAGACTTTAAGAATCTGGGACGATAAACCAGGACCTCAGAATCAGGCCTATCGATTCAGCACTCTTAGGCCAATAAGCAGGTCTTATCAGAAACCGAAGACCCCAAAATAAAGACTCACGGCCGCCGAGCCTCCTCCGTGTGTGTGAAGCGGTGTTTGTGTTCACCTGTTTACTTTGGATTCCGGTAGAGAAAGTGCAGTAACCGTCCGTCCGCAGTGTTCTAGACACCGTCCTCGGATGACCCTTCCTCTTCTTACGGATACACAGACCACCTAGCAAACCCTGACGTTCCAGGAGGACATTTTACTTAGCAGAGCACGAGGGAGCCTCTGGAAATTCGTGCGACAGAGGCCCAATTTACCAGTGAACGGAGCTGTTTACATTTCCCTCCGATTGGAAGCATATCAAAAGCTTCAGGGCATCAGAAAATGCGAGCTACATAACAAAATTCCGAGTCCAAGCATGTCATGGGTTTTTGGCTCTTGATGTCAGTTATGGGGGATTATAACCCTGGTGAGATTCTCAGCGCAGCACTGGCAGTCTGTCTTAGAACGGCAGCCGGCTGCGACAATGACCTCTAAGACTGTGGAAATGTACCCTCCAGGGCTGCTGTTTCTCTCCTCAGCTTTTGGCCTGGGCAGCCAGTCCCAGTACTGACAGGGTAGCAGCTGCTCAGGGTCCAAAGGGACTTACAGGTTCTTGGCAGTGAAGGAAACAAGGATGTACGGGAGCCCTTGAAAAGCCCTCTGGTCGTCCCTGCTGCCTTTAGGCAGGACCACCCAACTGTCCCAGCCAGTTGAAACCAGTCCTATTTTAAGACCTCTGGAGAAGGAACTCCAAACTCCCTTTGTCAGCTTTGCCAAATGCTGGCAAAATGGTCTTTGGTAGCTAGGCTGTCCCATCAGCAGGAAGAGGAACCTGTCTTAGAAAGTGGTAGGATCGGGGCACCTGGGTGGCTGGGTCGGTTGGGCGTCTGACCCTTGATTTTGGCTCCGGTCGTGATGTCATGGCTGTGGGATCAGGCCTCATGTCAGGCTCCGTGCTGAGTGTGGAGCCTGCTTGGGATTCTCTCTCTTCCTCTCTCTATGCCCCTCCCCACCCCCTCTCTCAAAAATACATACATACATACATACACTTTTTTTTAAAAAGCAAGTTATATAATCTAAAATGTTCCAGAGATAGATGATAGATAGATAGATAGATAGATAGATAGATAGATAGATAGATGATGGAGAGAGGGAGGTAATAGATGAATAGAAGGGGGGGAGGAAGGGAACAAGGGAGAGAGAGAGGGAGACAGAGAGGAAAGCTAGTTGTGAAAGATAGCTAAACCCCAAGCAATGGGACATTTGAGAAATATTTATTACAGAATTATATGCCAGGGGAGTCCCCTAAACCCCATTGAAAACAGATGCCACCTTCTCTCACGCTCCTAGAGCATTCTCCACATACCTCTATTATAGCACCTTCTTGTGTTGCAACATGAGAATTTGCTAGCTCTTCGTCTCCCTAGCTACAGTGTGAGCTTCATAAGGCAGGGATTGTATCTTATTCTCGTGTGTAGCCTCAGCATCTAGCCCAGTGTCTAGCTCCATGGAAGGGAAGGAGGGAGGGAGGAAGGAAGGAATGGAAAGGGGAGGGAGGGAGGTACGTAGGTCACCCAATATGAGAAATAAATCCAGTTCCCTTAAGGAGTGCATCATTCCTAAATCTTTGATGTTTAACGTTTTCCCACCCAAACTAGACCTATCTGACGTCCCACTTCGCCTCGGTGAACTGTCACACTCAAAGTCAATACGATTATATAATCTGCCCGGTATTGGAAGGATTTGTGAACACTTATCTCTGTTTAACACCTTTCTAAGGAACACCCATTCATTGTAATGTTATTTGTCTCTGAAATGATTTCCCCCCAAGTATATTTCATGTGAGTTCATTGTTTACATAGATACGCATTTTCCACGGTCCGAGTACTATTGTGTGGTCTTGGCCAGTGAGAGCTGGTGTGGCACACCGGAGGGTAGCCTCTGGTTCTGTGACTACTCGTGTCCTTGTGCACGTATTCCCAGCCATAGCATCCTCCCCGTGTGTGCCATCATGGAGTATGTTCTGTCTCCTCTGACTCTCTTGCTACTGTTGACACACAGTGGCTGGGGAAGAGGCGTGGGAGTAAAAGCCCAGCTCCTAGTGCCATCGGGGGAAGTTTCGGGAAAAGGGCAAAGCCAGCTGGCAATTCAGGCTTGCCAGGAATTCCTGGGACCTGGAAACCGGTGTCACCGGTGTTCTAGCCTGGAGGGTCACTGTGTAAGGAATGGGGAGCAGTGGGAGCTGCAGGCACGGCGTGACTTTGTGGGGATCTTAGGACCATGGGAGGTGACAGAGTGCGATGCTAGGAACGTCACTCCACGGGGACCCTCAGCGTCCGAGGTTGCGTCCCAGAGCCAGGCAGGATATGCGTGTATTAGCCCTGCTGTCCATGAGAGCTCCGGGAAGCTAATCTGTCTGGGGTAAACCCCCTCCCTTCCCAGATCCATATCCTCTCATCTTTCAAAGCCCAATCCAAGGTTTGGCCAAGTTTCTCCTCCTCCTCAGGATATTCTCCTCCCCTTGGAGCTCTCGCTCTCTCTCTCTCTCTCTCTCTCTCTCTACCTTAGCACCTGCTGGCATCCCTCTTGTCCTGTGAGCTGTCTCTCTCCGGGGTCCCGTGCCAGGCTGTGGATAAAGGCCTGAGTGCCTGCCATACTGCAGATTCTTTCTGCAGAGGGTGACCAGCCCCTCACACCGAGGGCCAGGCGTTGTGTCTTGTGGGCCTCCGACCGCAACCATATCCCATGTTGGATTAAAGCGCCCAGTTTAACAAAGGGGCAACGGACTTGCTCACGGGTAGACGGTGCAGCCGGTGAGCTGATCTGGCACAAGGACTCGGCCCATTTGGGGCATTGGTTTTCGATGATAACTGTCTGGATCAATTAGACCCTTCCTGGGAGTCGTCGCTGTATTTCATGTCATCATAGAGCTTATTTGTGCTTTCCCTTGGGCTGGGGTCTTTTTATTTAATGTTTTATTTATTTTTGAGAGACTGAGTGCAAGCGGGAGAGGGGCAGAGAGAGAGGGAGACACAGACTCTGAAGCAGGCTCCAGGCTCTGAGCTGTCGGCACAGAGCCCGACGTGGGGCTGGAACCCACAAACCATGAGATCATGACCTGAGCCGAAGTCAGACGCTTAACCCACTGAGCCACCCAGGGGCCCCAGGTCTTTTTTATTCCCTCTCTAGATCATCAGGTCCTGGAGGACAGAGTCTTACCTAATCCTTCTTTCCTCGCCCTCTGTCCCTGGGTTCTTGGCATTCAGGAAATATTGAGCAGGTGAATATGAAACACGTTGGCCTGATGCCTTCACCCAAGGACTGGCCTACTCTTCTGGCTTCTTCTCAGGTTCTGCAGCCAACGATACAAGAGAGAAGGGATCAGAAAGGTCTCAGCATCCCTGAGCAGTGTGAATTGGGCCACTGGAGAGGGCAGTGGAGGCAACAGCAGCAGCTGGCCAAGGATGTGGTTGGAGGGATAAACACACAAGATGCCTGCGGGCCGCCCAGGCCAGAGAGGTCTGAGGCTTGGAGTCTGGGATGTGGGGACAAAACAGTCCTAAGACAATGAAGACAGAGCCAGAGACACGAAAAGCGGACAGGGGCAAGCCCGTGGAGAGGGACAGACACACAGACAGAAATACCAAATGATGTTCATCCAAACGGGAACACGTCTGCCCGTGCTAGCCAGCGTGAGCTCCTGCTTACCCCCAGCCCCAGGTGGTAAGAGCCTCAGAAGCAGGGGATCTTGTATTTTGTTCACCTCGCTACGCCCAGGGCCCCACAGGACCCACATAGGGCCTGGCACACTGTAGGCTCCCGGTCGTGGTTTTTAACCTGAGCCAAATTGATAAAAAAGGATTTCGCAGCCTGTCTTGACGCTATATCCAGAGGGCTACCAAGGTTTCAATCACCTTGAATGTTATGAAGTTCTCTCCCTTAAATCTAACTGCGCTTTCCTGACACAGCTTAAGTCCATTTCCTCTCCAGTGGCTTAAAATGCACGGGATGATTTTTCCGCCATTCAGGAAGAAGGAATGCTGTGTCTAAAGCCTGGATTCAATAAAGCCAGATTTTTAAAAAACAGCTCTTAGCATCTTCTACTACAGACACTGGTCTGGGCAGGGCTTTTTACTTTATTGAATCCAGCTGAATAGCTTGACTACATTAATAATGGGGCTTCATTTCCAACCACTGCCTCCCAGTCTTTTCCCCTAAAAGCCTTATGGTACTTAAGCAACTGCTAATACATGAATAATTGCTGGTGGCATCATTTCCTGCCATGATTTGACCACCAGGATGAGGTTTTTCTTCTTGTACCTAATCTGGAGTTCTCGAGCATGCCATGTGTGGGCTTGCAAGATCATATTTATAAAACACAGTAAACAAATCCAACTGTAGCTATGATTTGGGCTGCACTGAGGTTCTCTGTGCTGAGAAATTAGGGATTTGGGAAGATTCTGTCGGGCGTATAGTAACATTGGTCTGAAGGGGATCTTCCCTCAAGCTTGTTGAGACGTTTGAGCCGGTATCTCCATGGAGCGTGGGTAGTGCCATTTTGAGGTCTCCCAGGATGGCACAGTTGCCTTCCTGCGTTTCAAAGGGACGCTGTTTACTTAGTGCCCGTATCGCCCTACTTCCTTTTGAAGTCTCCCCGGAAGATGACATCACATCATTAGTTCTCTTTACGTTGGACTTGAGTGATGATGGTCTTTAGCATACATAAGCGGACGAGGTATCCGTGTAGAAGGCCGCTGAAAACACACCACTTTGCTGCAACAGGAAAGTCGCTTAGCCCTTAGGAGCACACACGGGACCCACATGGCCTGTGTCTAAATCCAGCTCGGACACTCTCTGGCTATTAGTTACCTACTCTGCCTCAGTCTCCTCATACGTGATGTGGGGATAACACTACCTACCTCACTGCGTCCAGACGAGATCCCGGTGAATTGATATTTGTTAGATGCTTACGTCGATGCTTGTGCGTGGTGAGATGTAAGTGCCCGGCGTTGCCTGTATTTATTTGTCCTTGTGTTGAAGAACCAATGCATTTATTCCTCTCCACCCAGCCGCCGACTGGGATGAGCGGTAAAGTCTTTCAGCTGGCACGCAGTCAGATTTAACAGGGGGCTAGAGACTAGGCACGCCTTGCTGGTCACACCTTTTCGGCAAAAATAAATTATTAGTTCTTTTCATCTGGAAGTCCCATCTGCCCATTGCTGTGGGGCCGGGGACTGCGGGGATGTGCAGAGCGAAATTCCTCACCGCCCTCCTCAGAGAACCTGCAGTCGATGTGGAAAGCACGACTATCATCCGTCCAGTAGCAAACTGAGACCAGAGAGCTGACATGATGAAGTATCAAAGTGGAGGAGACGTACATGGTCAGAGAGCAGGCAAAAGAGTTTTTAGAGTTGGTTTAATAGAAAAAAGGAAGTGAGAAGGAGGTAGGAAACACTATCTAGAGCGTTCGGCAGCTGTATCACCCGACGTCCTTCCTCCAACAGTCCCCCGTCCCTGAGCTGGGCCCTGCACCTTCTGCAAGTGAGAGAAGAATAAAGACAAACTGGAGAAATAAAAACGTTTTCACGTATGTGAGTTATCAAGTCAGACCACAGCAGATCCCGGGAACGTTTTTCTGTTTTGGAAATGAAGCAGTGGTGGGCTGTGTGAGTGCATGCATGCGTGTGTGTGTGTGTGTGTGTGTGTGTGTGTGTGTGTGTATGAGGAGGGGGGGGAGAGGGAGCGCTCCTCTTCTTAGGTCTAAAATCGACTGGGACAAAAAGAAACAGAATTCGGATCAGTCTTTTGTTTATGTGGATCTTCATCGTGTGAGATTTTTATGGGTTTTTCTCAGAGCTTCTTGATAGTCTGCTAATACAAAATAAGTTTATGAGGTCGTTTGCCTGTCTCTTTCCTCCTCGGGACCTTTTATTTTTCTCTCGCTGGATGATGTGCTCTGCTTCCTCCGTGGGGCCCGTCCCAGGCCGGAGCCGGGAGCACGCAGTACCCAGCAGCTCATCTGTATCACGGTCGCTCAGCCCCCGTGAAGGGAAATAAACAGCACGTGGGAGGGGGGAAATCTGTGTTCTAAGAACTGCTTTGGTTTACACATCTATAGATACACTCAACCAGTACTGCGGGTCACATGTACCGGCTGGTGAAACTGAGCATGAGTCACTTTTAAATTACTCATAGAGCAAGAAATATGTTTCTTTAAAAGCCAGCGCCGTTGGCTTCCACACAGAGCGGGGGGGGGGGGGGGGGGGGGGGGGGGAGGGGGTGAGCAGGAGGCCTCATAAAGCACCCGGGCCTCCCGTGACAGCTGGCCTGCACAGGGCATCTGGCGGGAAGCTTCGAGGGGTCCCGGGCCCGAGGGCTCTTTGCCGTATGTTAGATTTGGAGGTGAGACCCTCCATCAGTGGAGACCCCTGTACCGAGGCAGCTGGTGCTTAGGATAAATTTGCGAGTTAGCCCATCTTTGTTTTACGGCCTCACTTTGTAATGGGCACTAGAACTCTTGATGAAGGCCTTCAATTACTCGGTCTAGTGGTGGAGACCAAAGCCTGTGGGCCGGAAGTGTGGAATAGTATGTCCATTCGACAAGAGGTCGGGGAGGGGGAGGCTGAGGAGAGACAGATCCAACAGGGATCGTGTCGTGGAGTACGGGGACTTCAGCTGAGCCTTGAAGGGCTTAGTTTGCTGTGAAAGAGAAGGAATGACATCCCAAGCGACGTGGAAAAACCATCTGAGCCACAAAAAAAAAAAAAAAAAAACGCACAAATGACAAAAATGGCATGCTGGTTTTTTTCTGTTGGGAGCCTAAATTTTTTTGAAGTAAAAAATATACATATACAGGACGAGAACAATCACCAAGGGAGCCCAGGGCAATGCTTACTAAATTGGTCCAAAAGAGGGATTTCACCAAATGCAAATGAACAAAGAACAATACATGTGACTCAAAATATCCGTTATGCTCTTAGGCGAGAGGGTGTGAGGCAGGGAGGTGACCTTTGAAAGGTTTTAAAGTTGTAAACTTTTGCAACCACATTGTTTTGATTGCCGGGGGATTTAAGAAAGGATTACCTCAGGGTACCATTTTGGAAAAGTGATTTAAAAAAAAAAAAAAAACCTACTTCCTGCATAATATTTTAGGATGGTTTTGTTTTGTTTTGTTTTTTTCATTCTGTTTTTGCTTTGAAGACCGACAGTCCAAATATCCGTGAAGTGGGTCGGCCTTTCCTGAGACACTACCACCCAGAAGAGTGGAGGTGCCTGGCTTCCCCTCCGTCCGTCCACTCCCGGTCCCTCTGCCAGAATTGCGGTTCACTGGAACAAGGGTACCTCCTATTCCCACCCCAGAGGAAGTACATTCAGCCTTGATTTTCCTCTCGGCCCAGCCCCTCCCCCCTTCGACAGGCCAGGAGGGCCACCTCCCATCAAAGCACTGTCCCTTGCTCTGGGCCAGACTTTCCCTGTTGGTCTCTGAAATTTGGGAAACAGGAAATGTTAAGAAAATGTCTAATTTGCCTGGTCTTGCGAACTCCTCTTCCGATGTTGCAACAGAATTTTGGAAACGAGCTCAGCGCTCTGAGCCCTGCTCGCACCCTCCTAATTGGAGAGCGTTTGCTCCTTTGAGACTCTGGTACATTTGACTATCCAGCCTCAACTTCCCTCTTTCTAAACATGTAAACCCCAGCGCCTGAAGATCAAAACCAGAAAAACCCATGCAATCTGTTACATGATCAAGTGCCAGCGGGGTTGCAGAGCGGGGCCTGTGCGCCCGTCCCTGAAAAGCCCCTTGGCATTTAATAAAAGCACCGTCCCCGCGAACGTGTCTGTGCAGGTTCACGCACCATCTTCAGAACCTTCGCTACCTGTGTTTGTAGGAGATGATTGATGATTAGCCTCTCTTCCCACACATTTGGCTTTGATAATCTCCATGCACAAGAACATGCAGATGCAAATCGTTTAAAAACAAAGTGGCTTCCAGGGGTCTTTCTGGGAGGGTGGAAAAGCTCCCTATCTTGACGGAGAGGGGGCGGGGGGTTCCAGGCGTGTATGCGTTTGTCAAAATTCGTGAAAATGTACACAGAAAACGTATTCATTTTGCTATACGTAAATTACAGCCTTGATGGGAATTTTTTAAATACTAAAGGGGCTTGAGGGTAGAAAAGCTGAAAAGTGGGCGTGATGTAAATAGCCCCATTTAAAGAGATGTAGAAACATAAGGGTTGGCCAGCAGAAATGAAGCAGGGAACATATGTGGGCAGTCCCCACTGTACGGGAAATCTTTGCAAGGTGAGCAGATTGAGCCCAGTTTATAGACATGACAGCTGGTTATGTGCACGCGTCTGTGTTTTCACATGTGGGGGGGTTTTCTTTTCGTCTTTATGTCCATTCTTGTTTGGCTCATTTCCCTATTCAGTTGGATTTTGTCTTCGATTTCCTGAATATGACTCCTCCCCAGTACCTGATATCTCAGGCCTGTAAGAAGTGAATGCCCAATGAACGTCCCTCCGTCCAGAACACTCTACTGAAATTAGCCAGGGCATGTTGGCCTTAGATGCATAATGTCAAAACGGAAAGTGAAAGGAGAAACCTCCATACTTGTGCTAGTTTTGAGAAAATTCCCAGGTCTCTCTGCTCCTAAAAAAAAAACCCACTTCAGCACTTACTTTGGAAAAACTACTTTTGCCTAACCAGAAAAAGAAAACTTGGTACTCCGTGAGTAGTGATATTTATTTTAAAGCAAGGAAACACTTAATGATTATGTCTGCATGTGGGCGGGGGGCGGGGGGGGGGGGTACCCTGGCTTTTCCTCCTGTTCCTGGGGAATTAGAACAGGTGTGGAAATTCCCCCAGGTTATACTGTGTCAGTTGACACGTTTGTATACAGAGTTTCATGTGTGTTTTTTTATTTTTCTGAAAGTTATTCTCTTGTCATCATCTCATCTTGAAACTAGAGAGGAAGGGAATGGAAAAGCAAATTGCTAATATCAGAGGCTTCTGGAAATTCCCCTTTTATGGTACACGAGTCTTTCTTAAGAACAGTTCTCTTTCGGTTGTGTTTTTGTGATTTGGGTGAAAACCACTCTGCTCGGCCCGACCTCTGGTTCACTTAAGCATGATCCCAACTCTCCGGAGAGCAAGGGGCTGGCTCCGGACATGGCCAGGGGATGAAAAGTTGATGTGTACTGCTTGGGAGGAAAGAGACCCATGTAGAGACTTTGTTTTTAAAGTAGATAAACTGAGCATAAATCCACATTCACATGATTTAAAATCATTAACTTATCCAGTATCGCTTAGAAACCGATGAATCTCACATGAACTAGTGACTCACCCCTGCCCGCGTGGTGGGCAGGCAGGCAGGCAGCTGTCTAAATATCTATTGGCATTTTGTATTAACGAACTGTGATCAGTTCCAGTTACAGCCCGGCTTCAATGGAAGCTCACTGACCTGTTTTCGAGTCAGTGCAGTGCCAGCTTATTTTAGAGCAAAATGCTTTTTTTCCCCACCCAGCTTCAGAAGATGCGTGGTTAAAGACAGATGTAGGCCTTGGATTCTGGTGCTGGGACAGGCTTGTGTCCGATGTGCCCGCAGGTGGACAGGGCCAGCGTGGGGCCAGCGGGTGGAAGGAGCCCCTGGAGGAAAGGCCATCTTGCTGCTCCTGGGACTGGCTGGCAGGCTGCCTGGGGGCGGAGGGCCCACCACAGACTCATGCTTGGAATGTGGGAAGCATGTGACAGCCAGTCCCAAAGCTGGGCTTTGAGGGACTATGCTAATTAGCAAAGCCCCTGCTAGGGTCAGGTCACTGGGCGGCCAGGTAAACACTATCAGGTTATTTCTGCACCGGCAGACGGAGGCGGTGGGCTAGAGCCCTTCCCCGCGTAGAGTGGTTCTTGGCAGTTACTTATTAATTGTACCTCAAGGCACCGCTAGGTTCGACAAGAAAAATACTCCTCCAGCAGCTCTCTCTCTGACTTCCTCTCTCCCCCAACATCCTCACGCTCTACTCCTCCAGCCTGGGAAACTGAGGGCACCTCCTACCTGGGAACTCTGAGCACAGCCAGCCTCCCAGGCCCCTGGAACACACAGTCTGTTCCCTCCACTAAGGAACTCTAGATCATTCTAGGCCAGGTGAGTGGAGACCCAGTCGGGGCTGTTCTTATGAAATGTCTTGACTTTTGGGTTTCTTTTTCCTGCTACGCTGAGCCCTCTATGTATTTGTTTTCTTTCTAATTTTGGCGTTAGAAATAAAAGAAAAGAATGTTTGGGTACAGTGTAAAAGTTTTCTCGTATCCACGTTGGAAACTCCCCAGTCCCCCTGAAACCGGACAGGTGCCTGTTTGTTTCTCTGTCAATAAACTGTGCGCACTCAGCAGGTCAAGTGCTGGTAACCGGGGTGGACACGGCCCCGTTTCAGTGTTCTAGAAGGACTCGGTGGCTCTGAGTTAGGAGCAAAGCCTGCCTCTCCTCTTCTTTTCTGATCTTCTGATAGAGACCACATCGTGTTCTCTTCACGGTATTTTGATGCCATATGGTGTATAAACACAGGTGTGACCTTTACACCGTGCACGGGGTTACAATATAATGGGCGAGAGAAGATAAAACCAGCTGGAGTTTAAGGTTAGAGCTGAAAACAGCTAATTCGAATTTTCACTGAAAACAACGTCACAGAGCCCGGCACGGGTGCCCTCTAAGGGACGCTCTTCAGTCCCTTCTAAACGAGCCCCGGGCAAAAGGTTTCCACGAAATAAGCCATCTCTTGAGGTGCAGACATGCCTGGTGACACCCACTCTGAGGACACCCTCCTCTGAGGTGCCCTGTGCCTCCTGCCCGGCTGCATGGAGGGGAGTGTTGGGAACTTTGTTTTGTGTCTGGTCCTGGCTTCTGTGCTGGCTGGCATTTCCCTTCTTTGGGACTCTGGTTCCTCACGTACAAAAATAGAGGGACTTGGAACCTGTTCCTTACGCTTCTTGCATTCTGGCTTTTCTGGATGGAGGCTCAGCCTGGAAGCCTAATACCATTTGGGTACTTAATTCTGAGGGGAAAAAAAATATGTATATGTGCATATACATATGCATACATATATCAGACCCACAATTAACTTAATTGCTTATTTGTGCCAAGGCTTTCTTTCTTAACTCCGGGACTTGCTGTCTGAATTTGAAGGAGGGTGGCCCCAGATTCATGTTCGCAGAAGTAGCCGCTGCGGCTTTTTCTTACTGAGCAGCCAGCTCAGAGGAGAGGAGACGGAGGAGAAGCTGGAGAGCGAAGTCTCCAAGGTTAACGCCACCACCCCAGGGCTGCCTCTGGGCAGACACTTTTACCTGAGTCTCTGGTTGTCCGGGAAGTCAGGACTCTGGGCGCAGAGCTGCTTTGAGGTTATGAAATCCACTGGTTTGCAGTCGCTGAGCAGAGCAAGAGAGGGGCCCTCGGGTCAGGACGTGGGCCTCCGAAGGAAGCCTCTGTTTCTGTTTCTGTGAATGTCAAGTGGACGGGCAGGTGGACATATGTGGCATTCTTGTGGTGCTCAGGGGAGGAGGAGGGGAAGGAAGTACAGCTCTGGGCATTGGGGGAGGAGGGTCCTGCCGATTCTCTAAGGCTGGGATCGTCAACAGGGGACTGTTGGCAAGGTCTGGAGACGTTATGGGTTGTTTCTGCCAGGCCGGGGTTTTTATTTGAATTTAGTGGGTAGAGGCCACAGAGGTTACTACATATCCTACGATGCCCTCCCCCAAGAGAGAAGTACCTGGCCCCAAATGTCAACTGATCTAAGTCCTAAAGCTAGTTGTGTTTTCTAAGTTGAAAACACTGGGCTGGGGCGAATGGGAAAAGTTATTTGCAATTTTCCCCGCTCAAGGGACAATCTGCCTCATGGCTGTTGGGTGAGGCTTCGTGTTAACTATAGCTTCCTTCACTTCACTCCCTGTCTCTGTCTTCCAGCCCCTCAGCCCTTTATTTCCTTTTTCTTCCTTCCTTCCTTCCTTCCTTCCTTCCTTCCTTCCTTCCTTCCTCCCTCCCTCCCTCCCTCCCTCCCTCCCTCTCTCTCTTTCTTTCTTTCTTTCTTTCTTTCTTTCTTTCTTTCTTTCTTTCCTTTCGTTTTGCTTCTCCACAAACTTCATGCATATTAACTGGGTGTTCAGGGATGAAACAATTTCTGGCCTCGAGAAATGCCCTCAGGCAAGACACACAGTGAGAACAGAAGTCCCAAGAATGCTAAGTGCTCCTTCCCTTGGTCACACCTGTGGTCTACACCGGGAGACAGAGGGTGAGCCTCTGACCGGCAAGGAGAAAATGAGGGGAGGGTGCGGAAGAGAGAGGGTGTGACCGGCGCTCCAGGGAAAGAAAGGGGGCGAGGGCTGAAGGTGACCCCGACAGGCCCCCTCTCTTGCCCACCTCCACTCCCTGCCCCACTGGCTGTATTTCTTCCTCCCACCACCTTACTTGCTGGTCCATCCCTCTCCTCGCAGCCACCGTCCTGCTCTTCCCTCTACGCACCAACAGGGGGCAGCAGAGAGCAGCCAACAGAGCCTAAGGCGAGGAACCCAAGGTGGGAACCATGGCCTCACCTAGACTCCAGAGCACCCCTTGGCTTCCGTGCCGACACCTTGATGCCCTGCGACCCTCCTCTTCCGTCAGCCTGTCTCTGCACCCTCAACCCCTGGAGAGCGCTCCCCACCCAGCGCACAGCACATCCCACGCCAACCTGGCCACGGATCATGTTCAGGCTGGTGACTCATCTAGTGTTACTGACTTGCTGTGTGGTTTCTCAGCCTTTCAGACGAGGCTATTTTGCCTCGTCAAGCTGACTGTCCGTCCCCTGAGGCAGGAGCCGTGCTCTGCCCCCGATGTTTCCCCCAGGCCCCGGTCCAGCGCTGTTCCCAGAGTCTGTGCTCCATTCCGTGGATTGTTGGGGAGGGCCCTACCATCTGCCGCCTGCCTGCTGTCTCCCGGCAGACCCGCCTTTGCCCAGGCCCTCGCAGCCAATGCTATCACCCCCTCATCTTTATAGGTGAATAACTGAGACCCAGAGGCGTTAGACATCTTGGTCCAGGGCTTAACGCTACGAAGCAGTAGACTTGGAAACCCAACTCGACGTTTTAGACTCTGCCACGCACCGTGTTGCCATCCCAGTGCCATCCAGGCCTAAGAACCTCGTACCGCATCTTCCCTTGAGCACTTCCTTGAGTCTTTATGGATTGTGCTGTTCATTTATTTATTCGCTCCCCATACACACAGCTTCTGCCAGCTGTCAGGCATCGTTAGACCTCAAGAGGACAGAGATGAAGAAGGTCATTGCTGCCCGAGAGGGGAGGGACATGGACACATGGCAGTGAGCTTGGTGGCGAGCAGAGACGGGGGTGGTGGGGAGGGGACGGGCTTGGTCAAGAAGAGTTTCACAGAGGAGGTGCAGTAGAGCAGAGTGTTGAGAGGCACGAGGATGTGGTGTGGGCCAGGCTCAGCTGGAGTCCCGTGGGGTACGAGGCACGGGCTGGGTATGGCTGGAGGCATGCGTCAGGGCCGGTTGACCCTGCAGATAATGGAGGGTCGCTCAGGGCCTTTGGATGAGAAAGAGGGACATGATCCTTTGTGGTTTAGAAGGAGCCCCCAGCAGCAGTGCTGAGGCGGGTGCCGCAGGGAGCAGGGGGGTGTAGGCAGGTTGGGAGCCATGCAGTGGGGTAAGGGGATCTGGCATCGGAGGGCTGGAGAGAGGAGGCGTCAACAGAGAAGACAGTGACATGTGTGGGTGGGGAGGGAGGATGGAGACGTTGAGAATGACTTCAGGGTCTCCCACTAAGTTGCAGGCTACCGAGGGCTGACCAGAGGGTTAGAGGCCGATTTTAGGAAGGCTTGATGAGTTCCCTTAACGAGTGCATTGGGTTTGAGGTACCCGAAATATACGTGGATACGTTTGGTTCCGGGTTAGGGTTCCACGGCTCATTGGGAAGCCATCAGCGTAAAGGCTCCTTAGCAAAGTTGTAGCTAAAATCGAAGAAGAGTATGAAGTCTCTACTGCTTGGGGGCAGCCAGTTCCATTAGTCCATCCCTCTGTGTGGAATAGCACTGCATTTTCTTCGTTGCTAAGCTACCTACTCCAGGTCAACAGGAATGGCCCACAGTTGGAAGGTTCAGGGATGTGATAAATAAATGAGTTTCTTCTTTTCTGTACCACTGAGAGTTCACGAACATCCCCAGATTCCACATTCAGGCTTCCCCTTTCCAGGGCCACAGCTGATTTGTAAACATCATCGTCTTATGGAAGGTTCCTCACCTCTTGACTATGCTGTCTGTCTTCCTCTGGACCTGCCATTGGCTTTTTGAACTATCCAGGTCTGTATGGAGCATCCCAGGTGGGGACCTCATGGCTTGGTACAGTTACATGTCCTTTCTGTTGCCTGATGAGGACCAGGCTGGCCTTTGTGCACTGAGATCTGGAGAAACTAGCTTCCCTGACTCCAGATCTCTTCTCCTGGGCTTGTAGCTGACAGCCCAAAGGTATCAAGTCTAGTTTGAATCTTCGTGGTTGTTGTTTAAGAATGACCTTGCCTAATGATATTAGGAAATAAGGTCCTAAAATCAAAACCACAAGCCCTGCAAACAGAACTTTACCAGCTTCCGACATTGCACACTGCTGTTTTCATATGTGTATTTCCTACCACTTCCTTATAAACAAAAGTCCCCAGGAAAGGGACACTGAGAGCTCCGACAGTTCAATGGAAAGACAAGAGAGGGCCAGAAGGGACTCACAATTACTGAGTGCCAGTCCCTGTGCTGAGCTCTTCACAGAAGTCACTTCTCCTGGTGATGACTCCAGCACCAGAGTCTTATTTTCCACATCTTATGAATTAAGAAATTGAGGCTCAGAGAGGTTGAAGAACTCATGTCACCTGAGTTAGATTTAAGCATTCCTGGGAAAGAAAGGACAGTTAACTCATCCAACGCATTGACACAGCGAGTCATGTGCAGAGTCCCGGTTCAAGGCCAGATCTGCCTTATTCTAACACTTGTGTGCCCTCCTTTGCATCGACCTTCATCCTGGAGGGGTGGAAGGAGGAGGCCCAGGATCAGAGGCCAAGCGAGGTAGTTTCTTAGGTGAGAGAGCTGAAGCTGTATGGGTCCACGAGCCTCTTACATTGTCTGCTGAAAGAGCCGTTGTGAAACAGATGGAAAGTACCCAAACTGAAGACACAGTGAGGCATCATCACCCGACCAATCCACCATACAGCCATAATGGGTACTCTGTAATTTCACCCAAACCAAGTAATTACGTCTTCCAGTAAGAAAGGAAGGTGCTGGGACGCACGAGTGGCTCAGTCGGTTAAGCGTCTGACTTCGGCTCAGGTCATGATCTCAAGGTTTGTGGGTTTGAGCCCCACATTGAGCTCTCCGGATCCTCCTCTCTCTCTCTCTCTTTCTCTCTCCGTCAAAAATAAATAAATATTTACCAAAAAAGAAAAAAAAAAAAAAAAAAAGGAAGGAAGGTGCTGAGAACAGGCACATGATTTATTACATTTTTGCCTCCCCGGGAATACTTCTCCTTTTATGATTTGGCAGTAAGAATATTTAGGAGTAGCGCTCTGTACATAGATTGGTTGGCTGTGCACGTGCGCTAGAAAATTAAGGACTAGATTTCATTGTCATCATCCCCTCTGACCGCACTTCACAGCAAAATCTCAGGCGTGTGGATGAATTGGGGGGGGGGAGGGGGGAAGGTTTCTACCAACTAATGAAAAAAAATCTTTAATTTTAGAATCTCTTGAAAGAGATTGTTTTTAAAATTTCAAGTACCCCGAGTCAGGCACACAGAGTGTTGTTTCCAAGTGGTGGCTCTGTTTAGCGAATAATGACCACATCAAAACGCCAGGCTCAGTATGGTGTGCTCCGTTTCTGGTCCCCCAACAGTCACATCAGTTTGGTGTCAGATGCGTGTTTCTAAAGAACTCGAACGTTGTTTTCTCTTAGTGAGATAAACAAACTCCTTGATGTCTATTTATAACCATTCGTTAGCGAGTCTCTTGTCAGCTCTACACGGCAGTTGGAACACACGAGAGATGTTTTGCAGGTTGGCCGTTGAGTCCAGACTGTCTGTTTCGACCAGGGTCTCGGTATCTCCTACCCAAGCCCCTGCTTGCGGCTCTGAATTCGTATTTTTCCGAATGGCGTCCAAAGCTGTTCTGCCAGCTGCCGTAGATTATATACGGAGAGAACAGCTACCAGGTTTCCTCTGTCCCGTGAAGGAGCCTGGCCTTGAGCATTAGCCAACGGGCCCATTTAACTCTGTTTCCCAGCTCATTTCTCCAAGGGCTCAGTGCACCACTGAAAACCTTCACCTAACAGAAAGCCAGTGTTTGGGGGGCATTTGGTTTCAACTTGCTTGTGTTTGAACATTTATATTTATAATAGTGCTAATCTCTAAGGGACTCAAATCACATTAAGAGCTTTATCTAAGGCTGCCAAGGAAATTAGCATGTATCCACATGACTGGGAATGATGAGAAATGGGGTTGGGCCTACAGAAATTTAATAAGCTCCGACTTTCATTTCAACGATCTTTTCCATGAGATTGTCTTTTTCAGCCCGCGCAGTCAGGCCTGGGTACACATTTCCCCCTCCGCCCCCAGCTCGTGCCGTCACCTGCACCCCGGGCCCCTCACCGCCGTGGCCACCTTGCTGGGATGAACTGGCCTGCTTTATCCCCTCCTGCTCTGCACTCCCCCCCACCCCCCGGCCCGCATATCTGTGACACTTACTCGTTCTTTGTTGTCTTTCTCCCTCCTGGCTTCTCACAGACTTGTCTCCTGCTAGAGGGAGAAGAACGTTTGTGACTTTCTCTTGAGTTCACCCCAGAGTTTAGGTCAGGCTAGCCTCGTAACTGTGCCCGGTAAGTAACGTGGGATAGATGGTCAGTCCGTCAGGGGGTGGACCCACCGGTGCACCGGTAGGAGTTAGATAGGCCGTGGGGAAAAGCAGCTGGGGGTCACAGCACACAGTCGGCGTGGGGAAGGGAATTTCGGGGGGAAATCTAGATAGATTGACTTGATCACTCTATCAGGCCAATTTATAGAAAAGGCACAAGAAGGGGAAAATTCCCTGTGAGCCGTTGGAGAGATGAAAGAGACGTAGGGAATGCCCCTTACTGCATTACAGAAGGGGAAACCAAGATGACTTACCGAGTAATTTTTTTGACGCTAAAATGAAAGCTCAGCATAGTCAGGACAAAAAGAGGCACATTTGCCTTCTCGGTAGAGACACGGCTTGGTACTCTTTGAAGAATGTTGCCCGTCAAACTAGGAGAATATGACAGGAGTCCCCCAGTGGAGGGTGGAGAGTCAATCCCCACTCTCCCAACTGGGATAACTCCTTTGTAAGCATCAGACTTGGCGTTGCAGTCCGACATTCCTAGAACTGTTACTGCCAGAGCTCTGCACAATGACTTAGCTAAGCTTTGGCATTTCGTTAGGAATCCCTATGTAAATTTACTTCTTGATCCCGACACGGAGACTGTTGGTTTATCACTGAAACAGCTCACCAAAGGCCGAGCAGAATCTGGTTGTAGATTCGGCTCCAGGCTTTTGAGTACAGAGCAGCCTTTATAACGACAGTGTCACAGCCTGGGGAGGACGTAACTCGAGGGAAGATAGGAGCAAAGACAAATGCAAAGAGAAAGGGTGATGGCAAAGTAAGAGGGATAAAGGAAGGGGGAAGAAAGAGTAGATATACATAGCAATAAGAGAAGAAAAATCATTACAATGCCCCATGGACAAAAAAAGTGAGTTTTCTGTTTTTCTTCAGGCCCTACTGCACCCACCACTGTTGCTAGAAGGTGAGAGCAGGTGCGTTCTGTGGAACCCACTCTTGAAGTGGTGTCTCTGAAGCAAGAGGGGAGACACCATAGCAATCTTTCTACCAGATCTCTGCTTTTGTTTTGTTTCATTTTGGGGCTGACTCCAGCAAAGTGGGGAAAAATCCTAGGTGGACAAAGGCAACTTCCCTCCCTGAATCTAAAAACCTTGTGTCGAGAGAACCCTTTCTGGAGAGAGCCATCTAGTTAAGCGTTGTGCTTGATTCCACACAGAAACTAGAGAAAGGGTTATTCCTGGCATCTCTTTTCCTCACTGCTAATGCCTCTGCCAGGCCACTGTAGGGACAGTGGAAAGGAATATTGGAGATTCCATCAAGAAAAGGCTTTTAAAGGAAGGCTGTGTTCTTGCATTATTACATCGACTGTCTCTCTGAATACAGGACTGGTTCCAGTTTTTGTTCATATGGGTTGAGAGTGGCAGAATTAAATCTCACCGGGCTAGAATAGCAAATTCGGCAGAAAGAAGTCAAAGCCCTCTATTATCAACCGACACTTTCGATAGAAATTACCTTGGTTTTTTTCCCCCATAATTTAAAATTCTTCAAAGTGACAGAGATGTTATAAGGAAGGGAGCCCCTGTTGTATCCAAGCTCACAACATCATGACTCTGTGCAAGCCCGTGACTCTTTTTAGGGAGACCGTGTGATAGAGTAGAAGGGCCAGGTATTTGAGGGTAGAATTATGGGTTGGAGTCCTGGTTCCACTCTCGCTTAACCACCATGTATCCTTGGGAAAGTTACATATTTTTGATCGTCTGTAAGATGGGGGTGACAACAGTCACGACTTACCAGTGGTTTGTTGAGAGGCTCACTAGTTGGTAGGTATGGAAGCACTTTCTCAACTAGAGTACTCCGGGTGAATATTTGTTTTCATTCACAATAAGTACCTTTGTTGTGATGGGAAAGAGAATGCTTTTGTTTCATTTTCACTATACGTTCACTTTTTATTTAATAACCCTTTTGGTGTTCTGCTATGTTCCAGCCGGCAAACCAGAGACCAGGAGGACCCTCTGTCACTTCCTACTCTTATATTGAATTAGTGTGAGGTTCACTCCTTAGCCAGCACTGGATAATTTTTGGCCTTTGCAAAGAAGGATAGAAGTCCAAGAGCCAGAGAGATTAAGGATTAAATTAATTTTTAAAATAACAAGTCTTTTCATATATTCTCTTCTCATTTGTATGGTGCTGGTAATTTTTAAAATGAGATTTTCTTGAGGGCATTTCATACTAAAAATGATGGAGTTCCTTGTCCCTTGTAATTGCATTTCTTTTGATTTTCGTTTATTATGACTTGCATATCACTGACACTTTTTTCCTGGAATGTTCAAAGTATACATTATCCAACTAAAAGGAGAAAATACTGTCTTAATAAAAAAGGATAAGAGAGAAAGAGCGAGAGTGGATATCCCTCTCTTTTGGTTCCAAACAAGGCAAAGTCCTCATTCCTCATTCTTTGTACATGCCAAGGTTGATGTCATGGATCCAAACCAGTTTGGGGTTATCTGAAATGAAAAAAAAAAAAAAAAAAAAGGCACTTCAACGGTCTTCTGAAGCTTGAAAAACAAATTTTCCACAGTCTGATAACCCAAAAATGACTGAATGGATTTTCTGCGTAATTAACAAAGCGGTGGGGGCCTGGAGGGGCATTGGGGAAAAGATTTAAAAATGGAAAGTTCCAGTTCAAAGGGGGTGCTCTGGGAGAGCCAAGAAACGCTGGAGGGGCTGAAAAGGAATTACATGGTTATCTGGAGTAACATGGGTCTTTTATCTGAGGAATAGGACTTAAAACCATAAAGTTCCTTTGGCTGATGTGTTAACTTACCACTAATGAATATTATTTATGAGTGATAAGTGGGACACATCCAGGGAAGGTGTCCGTTAATTTTTCATAAAACCATCTCTGCGTTACTGAAATACGGCTTTCATTCCATGTGGAACGTAGTCCTACGTAGCTGTTGTGTGGATTCCTAAGCAGGAATAGGTAGTTGAGACTTCAGGAACCATACCTGGGATTCTCGTTTTCTGGGGCCTTGATGGTTTGGGAAGTTGTTTCTTCTCTTCCTCCTCCTTCTCCTTCTTCTAATGTTTATTTATCTTTGAGAGAGAGAGAGAGACAGTGTGCAAGCCGGGGAGGGGCAGAGAGAGACAAAGACAGACTCCGAGGCGGGCTCCAGGCTCCGAGCTGCCAGCACAGAGCCCGAGGCAGGGCTCGAACCCATGAGCCCCGAGATCATGACCTGAGCCAAAGTCCGACGCTTAACTGACTGAGCCACCCAGGCGCCCCTGGGCAGTTGTTTCTTCTGCTGTCTAGAGTATCAAGCAGCTTCCTAACTTCTCTCTCTGTTAGGACAGTTACTTCCAGGGTTCTTCTTGTGAAGCCAGCTAGCTCTCGGGTTCATGCCGCCATTTGCACCTGAAACAGATAGAATGGCAACTCTGAGACTCTCAATGAGAATCAGAAAGCCCTAGTAGCCTGTGTGTCTCCCAGTCTCCCCATTACATCACCCTTTCCATCCTCTCTGCTTTGGACGCACGAACACGAAAGAATCCCGGAATCTACAAGTTATGTAAACTTAGATCCCGAGAAAGCCTTCAGAGGACTTGTGGGGGGAGCTTCCTCTTCCTGTCACTAATGAGACTCTTGAAACCTGGAAGGATGACTCCGTTGACAGAAAAGAGAGAGCCTGGGACACCCAGAGGCCACAGCTTGCCCACTGCATGGATTGCAATGTGACCAAGGATAGCGTGATGAGCTTCTGAGCCAGCACATGGCTCTGCTTGGGCTTTTTTGCCTTTGAAAGAGTGTCTTTCATTGTCAAACATTAAACCTAGGAATTCGTACTTTCTTATCAAAGGTCTTATAGATTTGGGGCGTCTGGGTGGCTCAGTGGGTTAAGCGTCTGACTCTTGATTTCAGCTCAGGTCGTGATCTCACGGTTCGTGGATTCTAGCCCTGCGTCCGGCTCTATGCTGACCGTGCAGAGCCTGCTTGGGATTCTCTCTCTTCCTCTCTGTCTGCCCCTCCCCTGCTTGTGCTCTGTCTCTCTCAAAATAAATAAATAAAACATGAAAAAAATCATCCTTAATACAACTATCTTCTCCAAGTGATGTACTAAGTTAGTAAAATTTACCGGTTTGAATCTATAACCCATCCACCATAAACTTATGCCCAGAGTCAGACATCTCTCAAAACGCTCCAGGTGTGAGTGTGTGTGAAATAACCCTCATTTTTTTTTTCAGTTTTTCAGGTTGTTTTAGTAGGTGAGGATTACCTCAAAAGGCATTGAAATGATGTTTCAAGTTTAAACGGAAATGAAAAGCATACAAAGTTGTAAGACTTAAGAATTTCAAGAATTTGGCAGAGGTGGAAACTCACAGGGAAAAAAAAAAAACAAAAACATGACATTTGGACATTTTTGTTCTGCTCTTTAATCCGCCGCATGTCCCCCTCCGGTCGTCCCGTCACTACCAAGCCAGTAGTTAACCTCGCAAGGGTTAACTGAGCTTGTGGTTCAAGCACCTGGCTCAGACTCCAGCCGGGGCCACGGGCGTGGTGTCCAGTCAGACTGCCATGGTCAGGGGGCAGCGAGGACACCTGCATGACCTTGTACCATCTGCAGGGTTCAGTCCGGCCAAGATTCTCCCATAGCGTCCATGACCAGGGTCCCTTCAGCCACCAGGATGTGGGCTGGAAGGGCCCCGCGCAGCTAAGGCCAAGCCCTTCCCGTGAATGCAGAGGCCAGCGTGAAGTCTTCTTCCCATCCGAGCGGGTGGGGATTACCACCTTCCAAAAAACACAGAGCAGGCCTGTCCTGGAAGGGGACAGACAGGGGGAGACCCAGAACAACAACAACAAAAAAGTCAGAGCCTAGGAGTGAACTTTAGGAAGACAAGGAGGGAGTGGGGAAAGCGAGGCAGAACACAGACATTGGAGAAGAAGAGGGGTCTGGGGTGTGAGAGAAGCAGTCAGTGTTGGAGTCTGTCTGAGTCTGGAGCTGGCTTGTGAGGTGCCAGGGGACTGGCTCGGGCCAGTCTTCTCTGCACCTCACTGCCCAGTAAACCTCCCAGCAGGATGGAAAGGGTCCTGTGCCAGGGATGGAGCTGAGCTCAGAGCCCCGGGTACAAAAGTGACAGACCCGGGGATTTGGCCTCTGCTGGTCTGTCCTTAATTTGGAGAAATGGAGGCATTGAACACACGTCCTCTCCTACAACTCCTGACATTTTAAAGAAAGTGTTTTTGGGGGCGCCTGGGTGACGCAGTCGGTTAAGCATCCGACTTCAGCTCGGGTCATGATCTCGCAGTTCGTGAGTTCGAGCCCCGCTTGGGCTCTGTGCTGACAGCTCGGAGCCTGGAGCCTGCTTCGGATGCTGTGTCTCCCTTGCTCTCTGCCCCTCTCTGGCTCATGCTCTGTCTCTCCCTGTCTCTCAAAAATGAATAAGCATGAAAAAAAAAATTTTTAAGAACATGTTTCTGGCTTGCTTGGCCCGACTGCAGCAATAATCCCAAACTTGCCCCACAAACTAGCCTTCCAGATACAAACCGAAGCAAACATTAAAGGATTAAACACCCATCAAGCAGATGCGTTCTTGCAAAATGCTCTGTGGGCAGGTTGCTAGGAATTTAAAGGTCTCTGGCTTTGTTAAATTATGAAAAACTTCCAAATGGAAGTCAGCAGAGCAAACTGTTACAGTCATGAGACTTGTAGGTGATGCCTGTTGGCTTGGCCGGATGGCAGCCTGCTGAGCGGGGTCAGGTCGGTGTGGCCCCGGGGGCCCCCACGCGCCTCCCTCACCCCTCGCTCTGCTCGCCTGCCTGCCGGGGACACAGTTGCTTTGGTGGGAACCGCTGAACAGGACCCTGGGAAGGACTGAAATCCAGCCACCACTGTGGAGGCTCTCGGGCCACCTATTTTAATATCCTAAATAGGCTTCAAGTTGGATTTGCTTTTGCGTCTCCAGGAAATTTTGCCTCCTTCGCATTCCAGAATTCCCTTGTGAAGCAGCCTCGTGAATAGGAGGGCCTTTCCTGAATACCGTGGAAGGAATTTCTCCTTCGGGATGCCTGCCTCTGTCTTCACAGCATTTTTAAATGCTCTCGAGGTGGCGTGGGCAGCAGCAGGCCACCAGGGCCAAACCACAGACTGGGGAGTCACAGAGCGTCACCTGCGTTCCCGCGGGATCTGGCTCCGCAGAGCGCCCGGGGCAGGTGTTCAGGGGTCCGTCCTGGAGACGCGTGTGCTTTCTCCCTCATCCCGGGGCTTCTTTTCTGTTGCTGCGGCCCTGCTCGCTCTGACCTGCCCCTGGCCGCACCGCCAGGCCCACTTAGGACCTGCCACAGTAGGGCCACCAGCTCCCACCTTGATTCCGTGTCCCAAGATGCCATCCTCCTTCTCTTCCTTTATGCGGATTCCGGGTTCAGCTCCTGTCCCCTCCGGCCCATCTTCAAGGCCCCCCGATGCACTCATCGAGCCTTCCCCGTGACTCCTCAGGACTTGTTGTCTAACCTCTCCTACTTACCCCTCGTGTCCCCCAGGCCTCGATCTCCTTCTTGTCCGTCTCTCGGGGGAGAGGCAGAGCGTGGTTGAGAAAGCACATGCCTGGGAGTTGCAGAGGCCTCGATTCGAAGTGCACCTTTGCCACAGTGCGCTGTGTGACCTTGAGCAAGCGGTGTGACCTCTCTGGCCCCAGTCTGCTCTGTATAATGTCATTTGTAAGAGCCACCCCATGGGGTTTGGCACAACGGTCAGTTCTCTCTCCTCATCCCAGAAGTAGACGCTAAATAAACACTCCATCGGGGCTGTGACTGAGGTTGGATTGATTGAAGCAGATATGTCCAAAAGAGAGATCAAAGCCAGAGGACCCAGGGCCACACTTGTGAAAGCAGACCCAGACAGGGCTAGCGAGAGCCATCCAAAGTTTGCACTAATTTTGTTATGAGAAGCATGTTGCATGGGGATCCAAGATTCATGCACTTGGCCAAGGGCTTCTTCCCTCAGTGGAAATAAAACTTTGCTAGACCCACAGTCCCGCCTGAAGGCTCCAGCAGCCCGAATCTGAGTTTCTCCTTCTGTCCTTAGCGGGCAACAGTATTTCCAGTGAGACGGTGCTGTCTCTCTGAGTCGTCCCACTGGAAGAGTGTTTGTTGGGTGTTTGATTTGGGCAAGTTGCTGTATTGGGTTTAAAGGAGCTCGTGGTCGTACAGACCTTCACCGTGGCCGCTCGCCTTCCCCCTGTGCACTGAGAGCAGTGCCGGGCATAGAGCAGGTGCTCGGTGCATATTTGCACCATGAAATCCCACTCGAGCCAACCTGCTCCAGGGTGTTGGCGATGACAGGAGCCGGCAAGGCCGTGCACGGTGACACAGGCGCTGACCGCTGACCTGCCAGCTCGGCCGGTGAAGTCCCGGCCCGACCCCTTGCCCGAGGAATGGTCGGTGGGCGTAAGGCCCAGGGGTTTGGCTCAGCTCCCATCCTGGGTCCAGCCAGCAAATACTTGGGCGCCTTCTGCGAGCAGGTCCCCCGGGCTCCTCGCTGCCAGCCAAAACGGTGTCCAAGCATGTGATGGGAAGTGACCAAGCTCCCCCAGGGCACAGCTTCGATCCTTGTACTCGCTACAGACTGAGAACATAGGACCCGCACCGTCAGGGGCAGGTCTGGTCCTAGACACATGTCTGAGCCTGTCAGCGAGACGAGGACCCTGGAGCCAGTGCAGCATGGGGCTTCCAGAAAAGATGCCCGCTGCTGACTTCTTAGCCAGTCCTGAAGCCAGACCGGGCCCGACTGGAGGCTGGCGGTGCCCCGCGGAGCTCCCGCGAACTCATTCTGCTTTGCTCTTTTCACTCCGACGTGCCCCTCAGGTCCAAGGCTACTTTCAGCAAGTTCCTATCAGGAAATGCGGGTTCTTTGTACTCCCCACCACCACCAACCTCAGTCAACACTTGCTGATTTAAACAAGTGAGCATCAGACATTCGGCCCTCAACTCCGGCCCTCCGCGTTTCATAAATGGACCCCCTGCCCCCCCCAGCAGCAGTGTCTTGATGAGAGCAATTAGGCCGAGCTGCAGAACTCAACAAGCATCTGCTTTCGGTTCCCCTTTTTGACATATTTTCATGAATTAACTCTTGCAGGGGCAGGGAGAAGGGTCGGCACCTTGGCCGCGCCTCGCGTCCACGGGCCACGTGGCAGGCGCTACATGCTTGGCCCAGACGTGATCTACAGGGAGCACACACTCACCTGCCACCAAGTGCGCGGTGATGAAGGTCATGCTCGTTCGCCACGGCAGGTCCAGACTCTGGCGAGGGAGCAGGGAAGGGAGCCCCTGCCCGGTGGCTCCAGAACCCAAGGGGGAACAGTTGGTGGATATATTCCAAATGCTAGTCTGCCCAAGGAATCCCCAGCCCGCGTCAGGCAACGGAGAGTCTTACACGGAGGAGAAGCAAAGCTTCCCAACCACTCCCCACTCTGACACGGCCAGTTCTAATTAAAATTGGCCTGAGAGAGTGGCGCCGGGGTGGCTCGGTTGATTAGGCGTCCGACTCTTGGTTTCGGCTCAGGTCATGATGCCGGGGTCGTGGGATCGAGCCCTGCGCCGGGCTCCTTGCTGAGCGTAGTCCCTGCTTGGGATTCTCTCTCTCCCTCTGCCCCTCTCCCTGCCCTTGCTCTCTCTCTCTCTCTCTCTCTCTCTCTCTCTCTCAAATAAAAATAAAAATAAAAATGGCGTGAGAGGCAGAGAGTTCTGTGGGACAAATACCTGGATGTTGGCTGTGGGGAACAGAGATGGGAAGCACACAGGCCATCAGACCCACAGCAGCTACCTACCGTGCTGGAGAAAGGAAGGCAGGGAAAGAGGAGGGAGCCGACAGCAGGAGGCTCCAAGGCCACAGGTGGATTTGGGAAAAAGGAGGGCTGTGGAGGCCAGAGTGTGGCACAGTCCACACTGAAAGGAACCAGGCCAGGGGCTTATGGTAGTTGGGGTAACAGCTTCTGACATGTGTCAGGACATCCCAAGTCACATCCGAGGAGATGCAGGAGGAAAGACGGAGGAGATCATTAGCTGTGGAAGCCCAGGGGGATAGACTGCAGATGGCCTACCAGGAAATTTCCAGATAAGGGAAACCTAGGGCCCGGAGTCGCTCACCCAGATCAGCACCAACCATCCCGACATCTCATCCAGAACAGTTTTCACCGCCTCACTACCTCCCACGTGTATAAAAATTCATAAAAAGGAGGATAACAATTGTGCAGAGTTTTTAACCAAAGGAGCCCACCTCCCACACACCTGTGAAGCCAGGGTTACCGAACAGTGAGTGTTTCTGTTGGATTCCATGTGGCATAAAAATAGTCCAGTCCCCTTCCTTGTGTAGTGTGGGAAATGTAATTAAGGTTTTTTAATATATATAATCGACATTTCATAGAATTCAACTTAAAGTGATTCACCTGTCGGTTTCTGGTATATTCACAAAGTTGTACAACTATCACCGTTATGCCACTCCAGAGATTTTTATCGCTCCAGGAAAAAAAACAAAAAGGCCTATACCCCTCAACAGCTGTTCTTCATTCTCCTCTATCCCCAGCCCCTGGCAACCACGAATCTGCTTCTGTCCCCATGGATTTGCCTACTGTGGACATTTCATATAAACGGCACCCTACGGCACCTGACCATTTATGCCTGGCTTCTTTCAAACTTTCTTTTAACGTTTATTTATTTTTGAGAGAGAGACAGAGAGACAGGGCACGAACCGGGGAGAGGCAGAGAGAGAGAGAGGGGGACACACAGAATTCAAAGCAGGCTCCAGGCTCCAAGCTGTCAGCACCGAGCCCGACGCGGGGCTCAAACTCACAAACTGCGAGATCATGACCTGAGCTGAAGTCAGACGCTTAACCAGCTGAACCACCCAGGCGCCCCGATTTATGCGTGGCTTCTTTCGCAGAGTGTAATGTCTTCAAGGTTCATCCATGTTGTAGCTGAATCAATGATACGTTCCTCTTTGTGGCTGAATAATATTCTTTTGGACGATGTTCCACCTTTGGTTTATGTGTTCGTCAGTTGGTAGACACTTGGGTTGTTTTCACTTGAGCTATCCTGCCTAATGCTGATGCAAGTATTTAGGTACGAGTTTTTGCGTGAACGTGTACTTTTAATTACCTTGGGTATATGTCTAGGAGTGGGATTGCCGGATCCCACGGTAACTGTTCAACTTCGGGAGGAACCACCGCTGTTTCTCCCAGTGGCTACACCACTTTCTGTTTCAGCAGTGGGTGAGGCCCCAGTTTCTCTTCCTCCTCACCAACACTTGTTACTGTCCATTTTTTACATCATAGCCATGCTAATGGGTGTGAAGTGATATCTCATTTGTGGTTTTGATTTGCATTTCCCTGATGATTCAGGATATTAAACACCTTTTCTGGAGTCTGTCGGCTATCTGTAGATCTTCTTTAGTGAAATGTCTATTCACGTCTTTGCTGGTTTTCTAAATGGGCTATTTGTCTCTTTGCTGTTGAGTTGTAATAATCATACTTTTTTTTTGCTTGGCGTACTTTCATACCCTACACAATATGGTAAAGTGATATTTTCCCCCCGCAGTGAAAATAGTATAGGCCCAAAGCAAAAAAGGGGCCAGGCGCCAGAAAATGCAGGGCGCTCAGAGACTTCTAGCCAAAGAGGGCAGTGGAATGAGGAAGGTAAGGAAGAAAAATGAAGACACTTTCTTTTAAAGCCAAAATGCTGCAAGGCAGATTACTATGGCCTCTGCTCCGGTAGGGTCCTGCAGAAGGCACCCTTCTTGGGGGCTAGGCGGGCTCGGCTAACAGTGAGGACAACACCAAAGTGTCTCTTCTCTCTTCCCCGGAGCACTTCAGGATAAATGCGTCTACACACACACAAAGTGCTTTGGATGTATCGAGAAAACGCTCGTGCCCATTAAGGCTACTGTTAATGCAGGAGAATATATGTATGTATACACACACACACACACACACACACACACACACACACACACACAGAAGATCGAGTGAGACTTACAGGGCAGGGCCTGTGTCTTATTTGGCTTCTAGACCCCTCAGCACCTTACAAAAATGTTTGCTTTGTGAATGAATAAGCAGCCTGAAGATGAGATTTCCAGTTCTAGTGTAGACATGGCCTTTAATCTCCCCCCTTTTGGTGTACTATGCAAACACAATGAACCAACCGGCAGGATTATTAACATATATTTAGCGCATTTCGCTCTAGAGGCATTGCCTTGCCCGTCTCCACCTACAGTCTTCTGAAGTCCTGAGCTGTTCGCACCTCCTGGTAGGAGGGACCTAAGCCCACAGGTGGCTGGGTACCCTCTCCCTGCAGTATTTGCATAGCTGGTACCCCGGGGTTTGTCTGTGTGCCTCACTCCTGATAGCATCTCCTACCCCAGCCCGGATGGCAGGTAGGCGAGCGGAACCTGGGCGATCCGACGAACGGCGAGCTCCCGTCTCCTCCAGCAGGTGGACATACCAGGCATCCCGGAACCTGGCTCCGTGGCTACAGGATCCCCAGCACGTCAGACTCCTTTGCAAATTATTTTCATTCTGTGCCCTGCTCAGGAAACAAGGAACCTTTTGGGCTTCTCATTTTCTGCCCTCCCTAGTTCCTGAGGGCCCCTGCCTGATTTGCATCCTCAGCTCAATTTGCATCACAAAATACACCAAAACTGCCCTAGACCAACTTGGGGAGGCGGGCAAGTTTTGTTTTTTGTTTTGTTTGGGTTTTTCATCTCCTGCCATTTCTCTAGCAGGTTTCTAGTTACGTCCACATGACACTTAGATTAGGTTTCATTTTTATGTCGTTGGCCTGGGATTCAGCCGGCCCCTCCTCCCTGACACAGGGTCTCTCCAAGATCAAGCCCCACTCACTGCAGATGGCTTTGGGGGGCTGCAAGCCTGGGAGATGGAGTCACTGCATGAGTCGTGCTTGAGTTTCTCAAGCAGACAGCTGTGTGTCCTTCAGCTCTGTGCTCCATGGTGGTTGGGTGTTTTGTTCCCTTTCCTTTTCCCCCAAACCCGGAATGAATATTTTGGGAGTCAAGGCGGGTGAGGGAGGAAGAGCTATAGGGGACCGAAGCCGGCCACTGCCAAAGCAGCTCTGATCTGGAGACGGAACCCTCAAGACTCATTCAGCACAAAGTGGCTGCAGAGGAAATCCTGCCGAGCCCATGATAAGGGGGAAATGGAGTCACTTCCTCACCAGCTGCTTTATTCAGGTAGAAAAAGTCCTCACTTCCTCGCGTGTGCTCTGCGGGCCACCACTCACAGAACCCCGGGACAGCTTGCTTCCCCTTTTGATCTCAGCCAAAGTTGGAGTCCAGAGAATGACCGCCTCCTTGGCTTCAGGGAGAGCTCTCGTGTCTGCTGTGCTCCCCGCCCCCCCTCGCTTCCTTCTTTCTCTTTGTCCCACCATCTTCACTCTCGCCTCGCGATGGCTCTGCGGACTGAATCGGGAATCGGGAATCGGGAACGAGCTCATACCACTTAGTGGAATGCAAGCTTGTTACCGCGGGGGGTTTCATGTTCTCCTAGATGTCCACCAACAGCTCGGGACCTTTGAGCATCCCCCCTCCAATCCTGTACAACAGGCCCCAACCTGCCTCTCTTGCCAGCGTCCAGGATTATTGCTTCTTTACCTCCAGGCAGCATTTCCAAAGCGTGCCTTCGTAACACAGCAGGAATCTCCCTGACAGAGGAATCAATGGTCAAATGAGTTTGGAGAATGCTGCACACCTTATCCCTGTCTTGGAGACTCAAGGCACACAGCTAGAGATGTTATTCAAAATATTTAACGACCGATATGGAACAGACGCGGACCAGTCAGATCCAATGCTGACTTAGGGTCTGGTTGAACATCACCCCTCACAGGATGATGCCAGATACTGTTGTGGGGCCTGGGGGGGCGGGGGAAAGCACTGGATTTTGTTTCAGCCTGCCATTTGTTAGTTCTTTGAACACCGCCCTTTTAAAAATATCATCTATTAAGATACGTTTGGAAAACCTGCTCTACAGTGAAAGAAACCCATTACTTCAGTTCCAGAAACATTTGCTGAGCGCTTAATAGATGACAGACAGAGGCTCCAGGGATCCAAAGATAAAGAAGATGTGGTCCCTGCACCTCCAGGTGCTAATGGTTGAATGGGGGAAGACAGACATGTAAATAGATCGTCCTCAGATTATCCAGTGAACCAGGAATAGTTGAGGATTATTTAGCTCAACCTAGGGGATTAGAGGAAATGATTGCACTGAATCCTTGAATGAACCAAAGGTAGTTTACAAGGCAGAAGCGGAGCAGGAGAGCTAGGCTGGGGTCAGAATATCGAGAGCCTCAGGTGCATGGTAAGGATTTTAGACCTAAGCATGAATGTGACAGGTTTGATTCTGAATAGATCATTCTGGGGGCAAAACAGAGAGGAGACAGAAGAGCAGAGCACAAGGCTGGCGGCCGAGAGACCAGATGGGAAATGATAACGGTAATCCTGGGGAGAGAAAGTAATGAGGATAGAGAAGTGTGTAGGTGGTCAAATTGGTGGTACGTATACTGGCCCTGTCTGATCCCCTGGACCTTACCACTAGTTTGGGGCTCCTAGCTTGGCCTCCAGCGATGAGATACGGCATGTACAGCTCTTCCTGCGAGGGCTTTCTCTGGCTTCTAGAACCCACCTGTCTGTGTACACAACTGGCCTAAAGTGCTGGGGTATTGACTTCTTCATTAGAGCAATCCTCAGCCAGTGAATGGAAGGAGACGGCGTACAAATACCCCAGCTCCCTCGCCCATTAGTGGGATATGTTCTGCCCCCAGTTTTCCCGGCAGGATTAAGCTTCCAGGGCCAATAGCAGTTACCTGCTTGATAAGGTAATTTCATGGCTGCTTTCCCACTCCCCTTCTAGTTTTCTGGGATCATCTCCCAGATAAACTGCCAACACTCAAATCTTCTTCTTGAGGAAGACTTCTTGGGAAGTCTGCTTCTTGGGGAACCCAGCCTCAGACTGTGGGCTTCACCAATGAATTGGTGAGGGGGGTGAGAAGGAGGAAAACCTCTAGGGGACACTGAGAGGGTAGGTTTACTTGAAGCACAGGCATGCAGAAGGCAGGAAAAGAGACAGGCTTGCTTGAGGGGGCTGTGATAATTCCAGTTGGGGACAGGCTAGGTTGCATTGTTACTTCTAGTGGGGCATCACAGAACGCCACTGGAATAGGAATCTGCTAGGCCGAGGAGTAGGTGGGTCTGGGTATAAAGATTTCTGAGACAGCATCAGAGGGATGGTATTTAAGAGCATGACAGTGGGGACACCTGTGTGGCTCAGTTGGTTAAGTGTCAGACTCCTGATCTCAGCTCAGGTCATGATCTCACCGTTTGTGGGTTCTGCACTGATGGCACAGAGTCTTCTTGGGATTCTGTCTGTCTGTCTGTCTCTCTCTCTGTCTGTCTCTCTCCCTCCCTCCCCGGCTCGTGCTCTCTCTCTCTCTCAAAATAAATAAATAAACTTAAAAAAAAAAAAGACCGTGAGAGTGAAGGAGTTTAGTCAAAGAGAGAAGATAGTCCAGACCGAAGCCCAGGGAGCACTGAGTACCTATCAGGGTAGGCAGAGGAGGAGGTGCCCATGAAGAATCATGGCAGAGAGGAAATTCTCCAGGATGCAAAGATTTTCAGTGGTCTCTGTGTCCAGAGTGTGAAAGTACTCAGTAGATGCAACCTGAGAATCATCCAGTGGATTTAGCCACAGGGAGGGTATTGATGGACTCTGGAGGGTGTTTTCAGAGGCACAATGAGGGAAGCAGCCAGGCTGAGTGGATTAAAAATGTGGGCAAGAAGGCAGCAAATGAGGGTGGGTTTAGTTGCTTATCCAGGAAGGCCAGGAGAGAGAAGATTATGGTTAAAGTAGAACAGCGTCAGCCTGGGCATTTTGAGGAGATCTGAATGTTTATATGCCAAGGAAAAAGAGACAGAAGTAATGATGGGGGTGAAATTGTAGTTGAGAGCATGGACAGTAGATGGAGAAAGGTTCCAAAAACCATGGGAAACATTGGAATCAGGGTGCAGCATGGGAAAGCACAGGGAAGGACAGATAGGGTTGTAATCAGTGGGTGGGCCAGGACAGGAAGCCTTGGTAATTCTTGCCCAGCGGCCCCAATTTTCTAGGAGAAGAAGAGGTGAACATCAGTTGCTAAGAGGTAAGAACACTTAAGAAAAGTGGTAGCTATTCAGAATGGTCATGGAAAGGAACAGAGAAAAGATCTGACCCAGGGTAAAGGAGGGCTGAGTGGTTTCAAGAACTCACTGAGTCTGGGAGCACCTGAGTGGCTCAGTCGGTTAAGAGGCCAACTTCAGCTCAGTTCTTGATCTCATGGTTTGTGAGTTTGAGCCCTGAGTCAGGCTCTGTGCTGATAGCTCAGAGCCTGGAGCTTGCTTCGGATTCTGTATCTCCCTCTCTCTCTGCCCCTCCCCATATCACGTTCTGTCTCTCTCTCAAAAGTAAATCAATATTTTTAAAAATTAAAAAAAAAAAAAAAAAACTCACCGAGTCTGAAGACCGTGAATTTAGAGCAGCAGTGGTCTGCATTGTTGGGTAACTTACTTCAGGAACACTTGGAAGGGGTGAGGCTGCTGTGGAATGGAGTCAGGGTTGGACACAGAGGAAGGTCGGGGATGGGAGGAAGCATGTTGAAGGAGGCAGGGAAGAGGTGCTCCGGGAGGCAGATGAACCCACTGCTGGCCAATGTTCTGACCCGTTAAGCGCAGGAGATAATAAACCCAGCTTCTACCCTCCTCCACCGCCTCGTATCTGCTTACCAATGCATACGGTAAGTAATCTACTGTATCTGTCTAGGTTTCATTTGCCTCATCTACAAACAAAAGGGCTGATGTCTTTACTTGGCATTGTTATACCAGTGCAGATCTGAACTTCCTTGGAGGTTCCTTTCAACTCAAGGTTTTGCCATTACTAGGGTTCACCTTTTTCTTTTCCTTTTCCTTCCCTAACTTGCAGGCTGTCATGAAGAAGGGTGTCCCCTGGAGACAACATTATGAAGCCATGAAAAATAGAAACTATCAAAGACATTCTATAGCAGTGTTCGATTTCCTGTCGGCACTATCTGATTTCCTTTTTACTTTCCTCTTACTGCTGACAGGACCGTCTGTTCTGTGCAGGATACAAAATGGCAGCATGCTTTGGTTTCATTGACTTCAGATGTGCACATAGAGACATCATCCCTCACTGGATTGGAAGCGTGTCGAGGGCAGGACGACTTTCCCCCTTAGGATCGCCCATGACCATAGAATGTCTATATCCACAGTCAGCTCAAAGACTGTGGGATGTAGCTGAATTTCTAATTTGTTCATATCCAACCAGGCCATATTAAATTTTCCCTGAGGCACCTGGCTGGCTCAGTCGGCAGAGCACGTGACTTTTGATCTCGGGGTCATGAGTTCGAGCCCCACGCTGCATGTGGAGATTACTTAAAAATAAAATCTTAAAAAAAAAATTTTTTCCAGTGTTTAAGGAGATCTGCAAACCACCACGAGTCAGGCCCGAACTTGCAGACGTTGGTCTAGCTGTTACTTGTTTCACTCCAAACTATGTTGGGAACATCTTTCCTTGCCAGTAAATACAGAGTTCAATTTTTAATGGCTGAACATTATTCCATTGTATGGATGTGCCATAAGTTTACCTAACCAATCATATTTTCAGACATTTCAGTTCTTTTTACGTTTTACCTGTCATAACCAACCTGTGCATTTTATTATTTTTTAAAGATGAATAGCTAGGGGTGGGATTCATAACAAAAGGATAATATTTTTAAAACTTCTGATATGCATTGCCAACTACAAATACAATTATCTTTACCTGGGGGGTCCATCAATCGTGTAAGACTATCCGGGGCTCCCACCCCCAGCCCCCACCCCACCCTCTTCAGTAGAACTGTGTTTTTTTCGGTTTTTGCCAATCTGACTCCTCTGTATCTTAATATCATTTTATTTGGAATCAGATTTAAATGAAACGTCTTGAAGGGTACTGGAGGGAAAAGGAAAATTTGGAGAGTTGCCTCAAGGGAAGGGTGGGTGTGAGAGAGACGGAGAGACAGAGAGATGGAGAGAGATAAAGAATCAGGTGGGAGAGGTCCCATGACCCCACGACCAGTCAAAATGCAGGAGGGCTGAGGACACTTTTGCGGTCCCCTTGCTTGGAGTCTTGAGTATGATCTGCTTCTGCCCACACCCTCCTGGCTTACTTCCAACTGTGCAGCAAGGGTCTGGGGTCGGAAGTCTGGCCTTCCGCCCTGGTGGGCCAGCTCTGGGTGGAGCTCAGACTCAGACCATCTGTGGCCTCTGAATTTGAAGCTGGTGGAGAAGCGGTCTACAAAAGAGCACCCAGAGCTGGGACCCTGCTCGTGTCCTCTCTGAGGGGAGGGTCAACTGAAGGAGAAAGGCTACTCACCTCGGAACCTGCCACACACATCTCTGAAATCTGGCGGTGCCCCCGCCCCAGTCCAGACCTGAGCAACAGTTGTTGTGGTGACCCCTAAGTGCACAGACGGAGACTTTGTCCACATCACGTGACGATGCCTCAGGTTTTCTTTTTCCCTCTTTGTTGCTTTTAATACATAAAATGAGCATGTGTTTATTTAAAACAGCTTTCAACCTTAAACAAATAATGACAGACTGTTCAAACAGACTTCGGAAATCGCCCTAATCAGGATGTTTGAAAAAGCAAGAAGACTTTCTATAAAAGTAGCTTGTGGGACCTTCAGTCCTGAAAGTATGGGTCTGCTTTGCCCTTTGCAATCGGAGGTGGGCAAACCTTGGGGGCCGGATCCAGTCGTGGGGGTCAAATGATGCCCCCCAGCCCCACACCCTGACCTAATAATTTCTGAGGAAGTATAGAGGGCCAGCATATTATCACCTCCCATCTTTGACCGGAACACGTCATGTGCCTATTTGTACATTTTAACTCCTTACTTCTATAGAGATGACCAAGCATCTCCGGAACCAAAAGCTGACTCCTTGGAGGGAGCTAGTAGATTGCTCCTGTGAAATGGTGGGCTCAGTAGACACTCTGAAGGGCAGAGCAGGTTTGCAAGAGGGCAGACTAGCAAACAAGTTAATACGGCCACTTGTTCACATTCGAGGCCATGTTTGCAAGTGGCTTTGAGTCGCCTGTGTTAATCTTCACAACAACCAACTTTATGGGTGAAATAAATGAGGCCCGGGGCTGGATAATTTGTTCAAGGTCATAAGCAATAAAATGTCAAAACCGGGATTTCACCCAGACCTTCTCCCCCAAGTTGAGAGCCATTCCCAGTCACCTGGGGCTGAGTCAGCGACTCAGTGTTTATTCTTTGGGTCAAGAGATGCTACTGTGGCTCATCCCACTCTAGAAATTATGCATGTCTTTATAATGCACATCAGAAATGGCCCCTTAGGTCCATTAGAAGCACGGTTATTTACACGAGGGGATGGTGGTCGGGAGAGGGAATCGTTCAGCCCCAGAGAGGTAGGGATATTTGGAGGGGCATTTCTTCTGCTCCCTGGTATCAGTAGCGTGCACCAGGCAAACAGGGAGAAGATGCCAGCCCCAGTTTGTCTCCGCTTCCCCCACATTCTCAGGATGGCTCTGCCACCAGAAAGGTCAGAGAGCAAGGGGCTTAGTCCGTTTCATATTCTGCCAAGGAAAACCCCATTGGTAACTAGAGGAAGGCTGGACCCAACCATGGACCCTCTCGATGTCAAGCCACATTGTACACAGCCCAGGGCCGGGCCCTGAAGGCTGCCAGGCGTCGTCTGGGAGGTTCCGGCCTGCCCATCCCTCAGCGAGAGCAGCATGGAAGGGTGGGCTGTTAGGTGTTTGCAGCTGTGTCTGTGGGATCCTGGGATGCACTTTACAAGAAGCAGAGTTTCTCCTGCTCATAAATCTGTCCTGACCCCTTCCTGCCCCATTTATCCCTGATTATATACAGGGAAGGTATGTTCCTTAACAAGCATTCGTGATCGTTACTTCAGCTTTGTGCTAAGAACACTAAACACGTATTTCATTTATGTCTCTTGCCTTGCTTTTCTAAGGCTCCAATTTAGAAAATGCCAACAATAGAGCAGAAAAGAAGAAAACCCTTGCGCCCTCTCCTGGTAGCAGTTGATCTAGTGCATCTGAAAGTACAGTGCACCCACTTGCTGGGGACCAGTCACTTGTCTAAGGCTAACTAACTCATCTTGTGTTAATCTGACCCAAGCTGTTGACACGCTAAATGGACCATTAGGTTTTCTGTGGTCCGTGATCAGAGTTTCTCCTAACCCTTCACCCACGTGAAGAATGGGCGGATGATTCTTTATGGTGGGGACTGTCCTGTGCGTTATAAGATGGCGCACAGTGTCCCTGGCTTCTCCCCACTAGGTGCCAGGAGCACCCCTACCAAAAATGTCTCCAGACATTGCCTAATGTCCCCTGGGGAGCAAGATTACCCACTTGAGAACCACTGCCCTAAACCCTTCTCTGACTTCCGTGAATGGTGTTGCCGATCACTGGGCAACCAGGGAGGGAGTGGGAGTGCCTCATCACAAAACCTTTGTGCCTGTGGGGGGCGATTTTGATGACGGATCAACTGGGTTCACTTCTAGGAATCTGTCCCCCAAAAGCAACTGAACAAGTAGACAGGAACTTATGAACAAAAATGTATCATAATATCGTTTACGACCGCAAAAGTTTCAAATAGATAACCGGTTAAATCAAGTACAGCATATATGCAAAGGAATACTATACAGTCATGAAGAATAACCATGGAAATCTATATTTAATAACATGGGAATTTCCCCCCAATGATGCCTTAAACTCTCACCTTCAGGACTACTCCTAAGATTCCCAAAGGTTGTTACGAACAGAGGGAGTAATTTCAAGTAGGCAGGGTAAGCATCTGGTAAAGCATTGGGCCAGAGACCGAACTCGAGCCGGTGATTGAATTCAGAAAACTTTAAGTGCTAGTTGAACAAATACTCATAAACACCTACGTGTATCAAAACCATGAACGGCACTGGAGAGACAAAGCTGGTACCTGGTTCCTCCGTGCAGTACTTGCCCTTCACAGATAGAAACACTGAACATTGTCACAGGCATCTCCACCCGGCAAAGCCAGAAGCGTTGGCATGTTACCGTCTCACGTGATGAGATCGTGTGCTGTGATGCCACGTTATTGGGAGTAATGTGGAACTATGTCTTGTTCTCTTCATGTCTGAATAAATCACACCAAGCAAAAAGAATTTCTCTTACCGTTTTATATATTCAGATATATTAAGAGAGTTGTCCAGATACTCATTGGGTCCAACGAATGTCCCCCGACAAATCTGAGAAATGAGCGTCGAGCGGTTGATCCAGTGTGAAACAATCCAGAGAATGTCGTTATGACGTACTGCAGACCCGACTTAGATGCAGCAATAGGAAGGGAAGATACGAGTCGTCTTCTTTTCTCAGGGACCTGGGTCTGCAGTGACGCGTAACGAACTGACCAGAAGTGACCACGCGCTTTGCAACGTGCACAACTCGAGTTAAATGCAGGGTGGTGGTCATCCAGCCCGGCCTCTCCCGGAAGAAACCCCGTGACAATTTTTTTACCCAGGGAGGACTCTGTTACTTTGGAGCCTAGGCATGCCACCAAGGGAGGCCACCCTGTGTGTGTCCACCGCACCAGCATCCGGACAGATGCTGTCCGGATGGCTGTGAGCCGTAAGAGGACATCAGCAGACCGAAGAGCACCAGTGCGCCTCTGGGTTGGAATCCAGTTGCTGCCATTGATTAGACAAACCCCTTAGCCTCTGTGTTTCCTCCCTCCTCCCCCAGTTTTTCCCCCCTCTTCAGAACAGAAGTAAAATGACTCCATAATATTGGTATGAAGGATAAATCAAATGATGCATTTGAGACATTTATTACAAGTGCCTAGCATACAGCAAGCATTCAAGAAAGGAACAGACTCATACTCAGTGTTTCTCATTATTTTTAGGATTGGCCATGCTAGCTAAAATTGCAAAGCCTCCGATATTTGCTAACAGCCTTTGCCATTTTATTTTTCTCCTTAGCACTTAGGAATCTCGAATACACTCTAGGATACATTTATTTTGTTTACTGTCTGTGGCCCGCGACTAGATAAAAGCTCGGTGAAGTAGGAACCTTCAGTCTACATCACTCACTGCTGTGTCTCTGTGGTACCTGGCCCGTCAACAGGATCTCCACGACAACATCTCGAATGAAAGTAAAAAGAGCGGGTCTGAATCACCGCTCCGAAAGAGCGTTTTACTTTTCCCTACGCCCTTCTGAAGGTGCCCCGGTCCTCTGGCTGGATGCCACTCTCCCTGTAGGCTGGCACCCTGTGCTCTCTCTCTCTCTCTCTCTAATTCTGTTTCTTTTGTCTCCCCTTCTCTTCCCCGCAGGATGCCTTCGTGGAACTGTACGGCCCCAGCATGCAGCCTCTGTTTGATTTCTCCTGGCTGTCCCTGAAGGCCCTGCTCAGTCTGGCCCTGGTGGGGGCTTGCATCACCCTGGGTGCCTATCTGGGCCACAAGTGAAGTCAGAAGGCCTGCCACAAACAAATATGCAAAAGGTTCACTAAAGCAGTAGAAGTGTATGCATCGCCAGTGATGTACCATGAAACGAAGCCGTGGTCTCTTAAAAACAAAACCTAAAACAAAACAAAAACAGCTTTCGGGCTCAGCGTCGAATCAGCTATTTACTGCCAAAGGGAAATACCATTTATTTTTTACATTCTCAAGAAAAAAAAAAAAGATTTATTTATTTAAGACAGTCCCATTGAACCTCCTGTCTTTGGAAACCCTACCGCCAATTGCCAAGCCCCACCTGGGCAGCTCCACCTGGCTCTCCTGTGCCTATAAACACGGATTTGTTTTCCATGTTGTTGGCTGGACTGACTCACCATCTGAAGAGCAAACAAACTGACAAAGGACTTGACTGTTCCAGAAGCCGGCTGTTGGAAGTTAGGAAGAAGGTGTTCATTTTCCTTGCATTTCTTTGCCCTGGGGGCTGCGATATTAAGAGAGGGAAGGCGCTCGGCGAAGTCCATTCTTCCTGGCCCGAAGAACAACACACTTTGCATATGGTTCACATGGTACAGACCCAGTGGGGAGAAAACACTGGGGAACTTCAGATGGACTTGGTACCCACCAAGATTTCCACAGCGAAGGACAGTGATGGGGAAAATGCCGTTAAACCATAGGAAAGTATTTTTTTAAGCTACCAATTGTGCCGAGAAGCATTTTAGCAATTTATCCAATAGCATCCAGTACCTTAAGCCCTGATGTGCATATTCATACATTTTTGGATACACTCTCCCCCCCACCCCCAATACTGGCTCTGTCTGTGTATGAAACCGAATCCTCCCGAATGCGAGGAAGTGAACGTTTCGGTGACTTATCCAGAAGCATCAGGCCGCCACAAGTGCCTGCGTTTCCCTAAGAGGCCACAGTCTGAAGCCCTGCCTTGCCCCAGCTCGGAGGCCCCGTCCTGGAACTGAGCCTGGGCACTCGCTGGCCGGCTCCAAGGGTTTTAAACAGAGCAGTGTGGTCTCCGAATGTCTGGAAGCTGACAGAGCTCAGAATCCCACTGTCAAGAAAGAACAGTAGTCGGCCTGGGCCTGCGGCCCTGGGCCCTCCAGTCGGGCCCTTTTCCCTCGTGGAGCGTGCAACCTGGAAGCCGAGGCTCTTAAGACGTTGATCACCGTGGAGGGGAGGAAACAGAGGCACTGCGCCTTTCCCGGCAGAGGGAGGTGGCCATGCCGCCACCAAAAGGAAACCGGGGGAAGGAGACAGGTGCAGCGCGTGTGCGGAGTGGCCGCCGCGCATGCGTGCTGGCTGCGCAGTTGAAAGCCAGGCTTTAAATGACTTTGGGGAAGGTCGTAAATCCTAAAGAAAGCGTTGAAACGAGGTGTCATGGATTAACTGACCTATGTCTATGGGATTACGATGTAAAACATTATCTTGTCATTGTAGTTTGGGGTTTTTTTGGAAACCTGACAGAGGGAGAAAAAAAAAAAAAGTTCCAGGTGTGGCATGTGGGAATTTATCTGTACCTCCTGGGGCATTAAAAAAGAAAAAAAGAAAAAAAAAAAAAAAAGTCAGTGGTGAAAACTCTAGAGACGTAGTAAAGAAGTGAAATCTCCAGCTAATAAACTAGAAAATATTTTTTTCCAGTTTAGAATCGGCTTTGAGACATTTATGGAGTAAATGTGGCATTATTGCATTATATACCATTTATCTGTATTAACTTCGGAATGTACTATGTTCAATGTTTAATGCTGTGGTTGATGTTTTGAAAGCTGCTTTAAAGAAATACATGCATCTCAGCATTTTTTAAAAATTGTATTTAGTTACGGCCTCTACACTATTTGTTAGCAAAAATTACCATCTTTCCATTTGGGGTTTTTGTCTCAATTCTTTAAAAGCATTTCTGATAAGGAGAGAGAATCCCTGGGTCTCAGCGACGTGAAAACCCCCTGGAGCGTGCTGGCCACTGAGGGAGATTGCTTCAACCTAGTTATGTGTGTTTCCACGTCAACAGAATTGTTTATTGTGAAGGACGTATCTCTTGTCCCTTTGACCTTGTTCCTTGAAGGTTTCTTAGTCCCTGGGCAAATCAGAATCTAACTCATATTAGTTAGGACGACATCCATGTTTGGTTAACCCCATGAGATTCATTCAGTTGAAAATCCAGATGGGAAATGACCAGGGGATTACATTCTGGCCACGATGGTTTGATCTTTAGAGGGTTGCTCTACGTGGTCTGTTTTGACACAGATCCATCCAGAGCGCTCCTGCCCTCCTTCCACAGGGCCCGTCCCATGGCTGTCCTTCAGATTCTTCCTGAAATGCAGTGATGCCTGTGTGCCACCCTGAGAAAGCAGGAAACCCATGGTATGAAGCCAGACCTCCCTGGCAGGCCTCAGGGAACCGGATGATCAGACCTTTGAATGAGTCTAATTTTTAAGCGAAATACTATTTTCGGAAAGGTTTACATTGTCAAAAGCGATGAGTATGGAATATCAAATCCTGTGCTGCTATCCTACCAAGATCATTTTCGTGGAGTCAATTTGCAGTATGCTCCAAATAGCGAAATCCTTCAAGCTGCTTTCGAAGTTAACAGTGAAGAACATGGACATTTTTAATATAAGACTGTCTTTTGTTGTTGTTGTTGTTGTTGTTGTTATTGTTCAAAGAGGATTTGAAGAGTATTCTAAAGATGTATATATATATAAAAAAAAAAAGAGGTCATGGGGGCTAACTTCTGGCTGGTTTTCTTTTGCTGTGGGGTTTTGGTATCTGGTTTTAATGGTAAATGTGCCTGGCCACCTGCCCCCAAAACCGTATAGTATCGTGGCTTCACTTGCTCTAAGAGTAGTTGTTGCATTTTTCTTGTTCTTAAAAACATGTTAGAAGCAATGGACGTATATAAAAGCCTCAACTTGTCATTTTTTCTTCTTTCCTTCAATGCCTCCATTATTTCGCGATCAGACAACAGAGAACCGTTCCCACCTATCTTGTGTTGAGAAGGGATACACACCTGAATTACCGGTTTATATGTTGGCCAAGGTCAGGGTTAAAGAGAGCACATACATTTTCCGAATTGGGATCCAGGGCTCTAAAAAAAAAAAAAAAAAAAAAACCACAAGGACAGGGGTGCCTGCGTGGCTTAGTTTGTTGAGCATCCGACTCTTGATTTCGGCTCAGGTCATGATCCTAGGGTCGGGGATCAAGCCCTACCTTGCACTCCATGCAGAGCATGGAGCCTGCTGAAGATTCTCTCTCTCTCCCCCTTCCTCTGCCCCTCTGCTCCTCTCCCCCACTGTGCTCTCTCTTTCTCTAAAAATTAAAAAAAAAAAACAACAAACACCACAGGGGGCACCTGGGTGGCTCAGTTTGTTGAGCATCCGACTTCAGCTTAGGTCATGATCTCATGGTTCACAAGTTTGAGCCCAGCATCGGGCTCTGTGTTGACAGCTCAGAGCCTGGAGCCTTCAGATTCTGTGTCCCCCTCTCTCTCTGCACTTCCTTCGCTCGCACTCTGTCTCTCTCTCTCTGTCTCTCTCTCTCTCAAAAATAAATAAAAACATTAAAAAAACCCACACAAGGTGAAAAGCACCCAGGAACCACCTGGGTCCTCCTGAGCTCTCGCTGCACGAGCACTCTGAAGGCTCAAATGACAACTGACGTGCTGCACAGCACACGGTTCGTCTCAGGTGTTGCAGTGGCTGAAAAGTCTTGTAAGTTTAAGATTTGAAGTAAAGTCACATTGCAAATTAAGGAAGTGCCTTGCAAAAAACAAAAAAACACCCCAACATTCTCTGCCTCAGCTGACTTCTCCCTGCATATTCAGATCTGACCTTCCATTTAGATGTGACTTTTATTTCGTTAGTAAACGTTTATTGTTTATCATCTAAGGACCTAGTCCTGGCCCAATATGGGAAATTAGGAAGTGATTGTAAATCAAGAGGAGTTAAAATAATCAGGATAAAATGTAAATAAGTAGTTTATGTTATAATGAAACGTATGCTAAAATGACTAATTTATAAATGTGAACTTCAATGCTAATTTCAATTGTACTTTTAGGGCAGTGGCTGTTTTTATACTTTCTTATCACTTATAGTTAGTAATGTACACCTACTCTATCAGAAAAAAAAACAGGAAGGGCTTGAAATATAAGCCATTCTAAGGAAATTAGGGAGTCAGTTGAAATTCTATTCTGATCTTATTCTGTGGTGTCTTTTGCAGCTCAGACAAATGTGGTTACACACTTTTTAAGAAATACAATTCTACATTGTCAGGCTTATGAAGGTTCCAATCAGATCTGTATTGTTATTCAATTTGGATCTTTCAGGGATTTTTTTTTTTTTAATTATTACAGGACAAAGGACATTTGTTGCGAGGATGGGAGGGAGGAAGAATTTTCAGAGGAGCAAAACCTTCCCGAGACAGGTTCAGGAGGTTTTCAGAATGGCCAGGACTGTAGGGGGATGGGATGGAAACAAGTGGGAACCTTTAGTGGGTCAAGGTGATGCCTCCATGAAGGACGTTCTGCAATAAAAGAGAAACAGTTTTAAGTTCTGTGGCCGGCGTAGATTCTAGAGACATCACAACCCCTCAAAGTCCAGCTCTCTTTTAGACATTTATCATTAATGGTAGATATTTCAAGCCTGGATATGTCTAATGGCTAAACAACTAACTTGCAGTTTTAACCCCCAGGATTCTTCATGAGAACTTCGGGTTGGTAGGGACATCTATTTCTAAATATTAGGCACAATACAGTGCGGGGGTGGGGGAGAGTGGAGTGTGAAGCTGAATTGGGTTAAGTGGTAATACAAGTCCCTTATCCTTACCCGAAGAATCCCTCTGTTTCATGCCTGTACTCACAGGACAGAGTTTGGACAACTGTGAAATATGCATCCCACCGGAGAAAACCAAGTGGAGTGGGAACGGTTTTGTACCAATTCATAAGGACAACCCCAGAAAAATAAGGCCAGTATCCCACTGACGGCAAGGTTGTTGAGTATACAAATTGTAGAGGCCTATTTTAGGCAGACGGGCTTGAGCAATGAAAGGCAGAAGGACCCACAGCACCCACCTGGCTGAATACAGACAGCCCCCTCCATCAGGTGACTCACCTCAAAATATGCATCGGCCCTAACTGACCGATGGGCTGCTTACAACGGGACACGGTTAACCAAGAAAGGGAAGAGTCCGTAGGTGGACATACCTCCTCATCTTCCCCCTTCAAAAACAGCCCCACCCGCTGCATCCTTGCAGTCCGCCTCTCCTCTGCGGTCCTGCCCACTGCTCCCTTGCAGCGTATTCACGAAACTTCTATCTCCTCGGTTCTGCCTCGGGTGAATTCTTTCACCTCCCGTGCCACCGGCTTCTACCCAACCATCGTCGCCCCACTTTGGGGGGCCTCCATCTGATCGAGAAACACCCCGCTTAGACACCACACAGATCGTGTTGTTAGGTGAACAACACTGCTCAGAGCTGACGTCCATAAAAACAAAAAGCAAGAATAGACTTGATGGTGAATCTAGCTCTCTCTAGTAATAGGTAATTTCTGTTTTTGAATACATGTCCTTCTTGGCAGGGGGACAGTGGAAGAGAATAATCCAGCCCCATTCATCTCAGTAAGAGGTGCGTTGCCAATAAAATTCATTTTTCATATTTAATAATTATAAAAATTTATTACCTATTTGTACATCTTTAACAATTGGGTAATAATAATAATAACAGTTGTAATAATTACTCGAGCCAGGAACAAAAATGTAAAGCCTTGTGTCACAAAAATTCATAGACTTACTTTGGTGGTAGAAATTTAATTAATTTTAAACTTTCAGTTTTACAAAGTATCGCATCAGGATAAAACGGAGGGTAGAAAGATGAATTTTGGAGAGAAAAGGAACAATGTAAAATTTCCACGTGTCAAAAAAATAACTTGTCTTTTTTTTTTCATGTAGATGATGCTACAAATCATTATGGTATCAAATCATTATGGTATTTAGATTCCAAGTCTATAAATAACAAATCTATTTAAATTTTTTTTAATATTTATTTTTTTTTTTTGAGAGAGAGAGAGAGAGACAGAGTGTGAGCAGGGGAGGGGCAGAGAGAGAGAGAGAGAGACAGAATCCAAAGCAGGCTCCAGACTCTGAGCTGTCAGCACAGAGCCTGATGCGGGGCTCAAACTCATGAACTGTGAGATCATGACCTGAGCTGAAGGGATGCTTAACCAACTGAGCCACCCAAGCGCTTCTCTTTTTAAATGTCAATTGTTAACTTTTCAGACAGGCTTGTTAAAAATATGTGTCAAAATTCTATTTCAAACTGGCTTTAAATCAGGGATTCTCTCTTGGAAGAGACCTGTAAACAAGAAAGAAACGGTGCCATCACCAAAGAATGGCCAAATTCTGATTGACGCATTTTAAGATAGCTGAGTGAGGAAGCCTAACTTCTCAAGACTTCTTCATCCCATTAAAGTCTATCTGGAAATTGCTCAAGCATTTTATCAGGAATCATAATTACTTCATGCAAGGGGCTATAAATTACATCATACAAAAATGTTCTGCCATCGACAGTTTGGGGACAATTTTCTTTCCCATACTATTAAGAACGCATTGGAAATTAAATCCTCTGCAACTGTTTACATTTAAATTGGAAAAATTAAATGTCAAACATGTGTCAGGGTGGAATTTGTCTTTCAAACTTCTTTCAGTGGCACACCAGCGCCTCTCAGCACATCCTCTGGGCTCTGTTGAGAGCTCCATAGCGGAAGAGAAAGGGGGGGTGGGGAAGAGCAGAAGATATACTCCCTCCCTCCAGGACCCAGCAGGGCTTTTGTGCTGAAATAAATCTTTCTGTCAGCACCAAGCAAGTAGGTAAATGGGTAATAATAATTGCAATAATTGCTCATTCCAGGAACAAAAAATAATAACAATAAAGCCTTAAGGTCACAAAAACTCATTTAAATGCACTGGCTTCCTTTTCTTATAGAAAAGTATGAGAGGCGAATCAATTTTAAATATTTTCTTTTCGTTGCATATTTATGCAAAAATTATTGTTTGTTTGTTTGTTTTGCATTAAAGAAAACCCTGCAGCCTCATTGCCCACCTTCTACTTCATTCTCTGTCTGTGTAGTCTTGGTTGTCTGCTCCTGTACCATTCTTAATTTATGCTGCTGAAATATCTGAGCCCACATCGTTAATGAAAGGCAAGCCCCAGCGCAATCAGGCCCTGTTCTTTTCTTCTCTCTTTTCTTACTCCCTAGAGAAGAACTCTCTGTGTTGACTTTAATTACAGCCTCCTTTCAGGGTCTCCTATAGTTCCTCCATGGACCCAGAGTAAGAATCTGAGAGGGAGGGTCAAAGCTCTGAAGAGCCTGAGATTTTTTCCCTACTTGAAAGCTAACAAGTCCGTTTGCCCCCATTTAATGGATGCTGGTCGAAAACATGAGATCCCTGGGTCAGAGACAAAGGACAGATTATTACTCAGAGCACTTGCAGGAGCCAGAGTATGAACATTTTTGAGCCTGGTCCCTAAGCACCAATTCCCATGAGAGTATGTGAAAAGGACCAGAAGACATCTGCACACACAGTGGGTTGTGATACAAGAGAGGAACTCTGAGTTTAGGAATTTAGGCAACTCGAATCATTTCTAATGAGCAGTAAGCATGTCTGCCCTTTGTTCTGGAAGAAGGCACCATGTCTGTCTTTGCTATACAAACAGCCTTGGGAAGTCTGGAACAAAGAGCAGTCAGGGCCTTGCTTGCAACATGAGCAGAAACATGAGAAACCCATGGTGAATTGTCTCCCAGCAGTAACACAGAACAAGTCTACCCATGCTGCAGATCAGACCCCTAAATGCAAAGACAGCAAATATATATATATATATATATATACACACATATATACATATATATATAAACACACACACATATACACACAAACATATATGTGTGTGTGTATGTATGTATATATAATTTATATATTTATATTTTCCTGGATGGACACACCCCATGTATCAATAGCTCTTTCATAGGATTACACCAAATATGATCATGGTTCCTAGCTAAAAGCTAACTCAATGCTGCTGGTCATCAAAGGTAACCTTGAGTCTCTCTTTTCCGCTACCTGTTATCCACTGGCACATCAACCAAATCTAATTTATAATCTGTTCCCAAGGTTAGGTCTTTCCCTAGCTTCCTCTTTTCTGTCAGTGGTATTATCATTTCCCAGTTTTCCAGGTTAAGCACCTTGGACACATCATTCCCACTCAGTGCTCTTTGGATGGGTTGATGAATGGATCCAGTCATCCAACAAACACTTGTGGAAACTCCTCTCCAAGCACAGGTGCAGGACTGGGCTCGGGAGTTTAGGAATGATTAAGACCCAGTCTTCAGCCTCAGGAACTCTCATTCCAGTGTCTTGCCTATTTGTTTTTGTTCTTTTTCTTTTTAAAAATATCTATTAAGTCCCATTTCATAGACTCATTGTTTTCTGGACACATCTTTAGCATCAGTCAGGAGTCACTTGCTATTTACATTACTAAATGTTGTCTTTCAAAACGGGCTGTTTAGGGGCAGGTTCCCATAGACAGACAATAAGCATGTCTTTCTTTCTAGGAGATCCAAGCCTTGGATCTTTCTCTGAAACAGCTGGCTTCGATGCTTATGTAGCTATGGATTTTTCTCTTCATTCTTTCTCTGTTTTTCCAAAGTTTGGGGCCCATTTCATCTCAGGCAGGCAGGCAGGAGCAGAAGCTAGCTGCAAAGACTACGTCAAACTCCATGGAAAGTAGACCCAGACTGGCTTTGATCTTCTCTCCCAAGGGGAACATCACCTCCTATATCCATGTGGAAATCCTCAGCTGGGGAACCAAAGAAAGAAAAGGAGGACTAAAATATTTATAGGAAAATTATTTCTCACAAGCCAGCATTTGTTCTAAAAGCTTTTAGAAATGTAATTATTTTTCTTCTTCTTGGGCTTTTCTGTTTTCAATATGAAACACTTTCAAGTCCCCTGGTTCCATTTCCAGGAAGCAATAATCCATTTTGCCTTGGGTGGAGTTTAGGAAAAAAACTAGGTTGCCGAAATGAAAATGTTTCCTTTGAAATTGTCACATGGAACTCTTGCCACTTCTTTAATGTCTTGCATAAGAAGGGCCCTGTTCCCAAGGGCACGATGAACCAGCTGTCCTCTGGCCCTTTGCTGCAAGAGACTCTGTCCTATTTTACTCACAGCTGTACTCCTTACCCCACTTACCCTCACCTACCAAGTGACTGTCTTACCCAAAGGGGAAACTTCTGGACCAGCGCTGTCCAATAGGAATACAATGTGAGCCACAGATGTGATTTTTCATTTCTAGTAGTCACACATTGAAAATTAAAATAATACATGAAATGAATTTTAATAATATATTCAACTTAATCCAATAATCGTGTCAACATGGAATCCATACAAAAACTATTGAGGTCACTTCCGTTCTTTTTTAAGTGAAGTCTTTGAAATGGGCATGGAACGGACAGTTGGAGCACCTCTCCATTTGAACCAGCCGCATTTCAGGTGCCAAGAGCCACATGTGACTGGAGGATACCATGCTGGACCGCCAGTCTCTGGACTTACGTACAGCTTTTTACAGCTCACACACGACACTGTCTATGAAACGCCTTCCTCTGCCTGGCCCCAAGGCCTCCCCCCAGTTGCTGCTAATTCAGTTGCTAAGGCCGCAAAGCATCTTTCTCTTCAACTCCCCTCTTTCTTTCTAGACTTAACTAGAAGCGTTCTTGCTTTGGAAACATTTGCTGCCAGTGAAAGGGAAACTAGATTGCGCTGTGTTCAATGGAAGTATCGCGAGCCCTATTGGCAGGCATCAAATACTTGGTGTCAGAAGATCTATGCCCAAATTCTGGCTTACTAAAAGCGTAAGCTTGGGTAAAGTATTCTGCCTCTTTGAGTCTGAGGTCTCTCCTCCATTCAACAGGATGTACCATTTGGTCCACTGCATCCTGCCAGCCTCCTGGGACAGTGGCAGGAAGGAGATCAAAATAGCGGAGGTGTGCAGGGGTAGTGATGGCACGTGAAATGGAAAATAACTATTTATTTTTCCAAGCCATTAAAAGCTGTGCCGCCACAGAAAACAATACACCACAATATCTACAAGACAGAATAACCATTTACATTAAGAAACCGAATCAGGGCGCCTGGGTGGCTCAGTCAGTTGGGCATCAGACTTTGGCTCAGGTCATGATCTCATGGTCAGTGAGTTTGAGCCCCATGCTGAGCCTCATGCTGAGCACAGAGCCTGCTTGGGATTCTGTGTCTCTTTCTCTGCCCCTCCCCTGTGTGTTCTCTCTCTCTCTCTCTCTCAAAATAAATAAACATTAAAAAAATTTTTAAAAAGAACCTGAGTCAAGAAGCAAATTCTTGTAATTAACCACAATGTCAACAATTTTCTTAATCATTACCAAACCCTGACTTTTCATTTTTCTTTACACACAGACACACACACACACACACACACACACACACACACAGAAAGAGAAAGAGAGAGGATGATAAATTACGCCCAGGATAATAATCAACTGTGGTCCTTGGAGCCAGGTACACATCATGAGAATCCATCTTGATAATGCCTAGCGATAAACTTAGTAACGATCGTGACAATGACACTGCAGAGAACATTGCACGTGGACCTTATTTTCAAAGACCAACAATTTGAGATGTCTAGAGAGAGTTCCTGCAATATCTCTATCCCGTAACCACCTGGATATTTCCTTGCCCTGATAGCTTTTAGATGAGTAACATTAGCTTCTAACATTCCCTATGACACCACTTAAAACTTACCTTCTTATTGTTTCCTTAAAATGAGATCTGTGTGCAAGGGACTAGGGGAATACGTTGTCTTCATTCCTAAACTGTTCTCTCCCAAGTGTTACTTAAAAACAAAATTCTAATTTTAGACTTTTCCCACTTGCCTTCACTAATTACTTCCTTCGTGTTCCGCCCAATGGTACCATCACTAATTCAAGTTCAAACAGAACTTAGTCACTATTTCATCACACTCATCTCCTACCTCTGGGGAAGCCACGTATGCTCCACAAAGACAGAAACCAAGAAGGGTCCTGGGCCTCATGAGGCCACAGTTGTTGTCACTCTGAGCCAATCACATGTGACTAGTTTGCTCTTGTCCAGGAGCACGGAGCATGTTCTCACCCCAACATCCATACTTGCCAGTTGTATGATGTGTGGAAGTAAAGACCAACCAAATGAGGACAGGCAAAGGCTATTTATTCAGAGCCTGTTATCTATAGCAAGGAAGTCAGCCACCATCACTTGCATTTGGAAGAGACTCAAAGGCAGGCAGAAGGAAGGAAGGCTTTACAGTGGAAAAATGTAAGGCTTTGGGTATGCCCCGATTGGAGGCGGTTGGCATGGGGAAGCCATAGGAGGGCCAACTAATCCTATGTGATTAGGTGGGGACCATATTTGACTTTCTCTGGCTGGTCCTAAGTTGGAGGTGGGGACAAAGATCAAGGAAGCTGACAACTATTAATCAGGTCCTGGCCATCTGGGACCAATTGTTTCAGGGGTCATTGTTTGGCCTCCTGGATTGTTACTAGAGACAGAAGTCTGACTTCCTACAGTGTGATTTGTAGAGAACGGGCCAACTTCCTGACCTGGTTCCTGTACGTAATGGGTTGGTTTCCTGGCCTGGTTGCTATAGATTATGGGTCAAAGTTCGATGTTTGTATATGGTCTGGCCATTGTCCATTTGCGTATTCAGTCTCTTGATGAAAAACGAAGCCAGTGAAGATGCAGGAATCGATGAGGGGATCAACACGCGTGATCAGGAAATTATCAGATGAGGTCACCAGAGTTATACACCACCCTGGCAGCTGCCCAGCCATTTGTTAATGACAGCCTCTAATGTCTTCACCCACTTCACAGCCACACAGATTGGTGACATTTTCCAGTCCCCAATGCCACATTATCCAAGAGTGCCTCAACTACACTCGCAGTCCTGCCAACACCACGGAGGACATGGCTGTGCCGGGCTGGCATGCGGGAGTTCAGTTCAATGTCTGTGCGACACCTTACCCTTGGGGCCCCAGATCTTTCTCAGATAAAGGACTTGGAAGTATCATCTTGGGTTCAGCAATGCTTAAGTGCTCTGCCATAGTTTCTTTGGGAGAGATGTACCCACATCCAACTGCCCCAACTCATCTTTAGGTCAGTGTAGTAGATGGCCTTAAGTCACACTCGGGATCCATTCCTGGCTGTGATAATGCAGTTTTTGAAAACTCATGGAAAAGCTACCCAGCGGTTACTGGGCTGATACTTTGTGAAGTGCTTTAGCTACGCTGCCTTATTTAATCTATCCCAGCTGCCCTACACGGTGGGTACCATTATTGTTGAATTTTCTAGGTCCCACTTAGCAAAATCAAGGTGTCCTCAAGAGCCATGCTCCTTCTGGAGGTTCTGGGGAGACTCTGTATCCTTGCCTTTTCCAGCTTTTAGAGGCACCAGCATCCCTGGGCTCATGGCCCTTCCCTCACATCACTCCAACCCCAGCTTCTGTCAGCATCTCTCTCTCTCTCTCTCTCTCTCTCTCTCTCTCTCTCTCTCATTCTGATCCTCCTATGTCTCTCTCATAGAAGCTTATGTGGCACTGAGCCTACCCAGACATCCAGGATAGTCTCTCCATCTCAAGATCATTAACTGAATCACATCTGCAAAGTCCGCTGTACTGTGTAAGGTGACAAAGTCACAGGTTCCAGAGACTGGGACAGGCACATCTTTGGGGGGGAGTCCATTATTCATCTTGTCACAATTGATAAAAAAGCTGAGGTTCAGATAGGTTAATTTATCTTCCCAAGCAAGGCCTCATAGCTCATAGTAGTGGAGCTGAGGTTTGAGTTTTCCAACTCCCATCAGACTTCCCTTTCTGAGTTCACCAACAATGCCCTTGAGGCCAAACTCAGTACATTGTCACATGTGCAAACTATAACCTTCAGCCCTGCACACCCCCAGGCATGTTGGTTCCCATCACCGCCAGCCAGCACAGTCAGCCTCTGGCCATCCACACATCTTGGCCCAGAAGCTCCAGTGTTCAGGAAGACCACCATCTGTGGGGACAAGGTCTGGTGGCCAGAGGTGCCCCTCTTTAAAGCTCAGCCTTGGCTTCCACAGCCACAGTCCAGAAGTTTCCTCTGGTGTTAGTTCATCTTGCTTCCTTCCCGTGCATCCTTCCATGCACACCTCACTCCCACTCTAACCCCCTTAAAATTCTTCCCTCGCTCTGTCTTCAAAGCCCATAGGGATAACACAAGGATAATGCCTTCCCTACAGTTCCTCTCTTCATTTCCTCTGTATGATAGGTCAAGGGTTAGGACGAATGTCTGGCTTAACCGATAATTATTTCCAAGGAATGCAAACACACCCGCCCCTGGATAGTCAGGGTGCTGTGGACCAGAGGACTCTGGGAACTGTCACAGCACATCTCCCGGTTGAATCCAAATGGGAGGAGGAAGATACTCTTGGTACGGCCACAAAGGTCTGACCTGCTCCACCTTAACCCTCCCTCTTGACTGTAAGAAAACTCAGGAAGCCCTGGCTCAGCCAACAGGGCAAAATTACAAAAGAGACCAGAATACCACTATTGGGCGTGCTAATTCTCCGACCTTCTGGGCTCTGGCCCTTATTTGCCAGACCTGGAGTATTTGAAGGATACTCCATTTCTCATGTGGTCTTCCTGCCACTGTGCCAAGAGGGGATGCTCTGCTGCTTTCTTTTGTATTTCTTTATTGCACGTGGATGGACAAGGACTTGGAAGAACTAAAGGAGAGGTATTCATTATAAAGAGGAAATTAATAAAGACCATGGTGAGCCCAGATTCTTTCTTTTATCTTCTCTCTATACCATGGTTCCTTTAACCGTCAGAATAATTGCAGATCCATTTCACTTAATTAATAACTTGAAACAATTACACAGAATTCCCTTTGATCTCCACTTGGGCAAATTGTATACAGGGAAGCCTCGTAGGAAAGGTGGCTCTCACAGGAAGTTTCTGGTCCTCTCTTTCGGATGAACTTTTTCAAAAGAAGGGTCCCTGAGTCCTGAATTCCCCTCCCCATTTTTAATGCTCTATGGCCCTCTGTATTTGTTTTCTGCAACTGAGCAAGGCCCAAGCCCTCCCACCCACCACGAATCCTGGCCCCCAGTGAGATCTTGCATAAATCTTGGACACGGTTGAGTGAGGGAGACATTTATTATCTGTGTTGGCTCTCAGTGGCTAATTGTCTACGTGGACACACGTACGGTAAGCCTGTACGACTGTTCTCCCAGCCTGAGTGTGACCAATGATATTGACTGACTGGGTGTTATAATGATAGGTGACAGGTCCTGTGTCTCCAGGGCACAGCTAACCTGTTGGCCCTCTCGTGTAACTGATTCCAGTTTCTCAAGGGCCTTTAGGAGCATAACAACATTACTAGCACAATCTAGGACGAGGAATAAATGAGCAATGTTTCTCCAAAAATTATTCCAGTCTTCCTTTTTTTTCTGAAATTCACAGGTCACTAAAAATAGGAAAATAATTTAAACATAGTTGACTATACAATGCCAAGCATCGCCCAAAAGAATCAGTGTTCTTATTTTTCTTTTTTTTTTTCAGAGAGAGTGTGCATGCGAATGGGGGAGAAGGGCAGAGGATGGGGAGAAAGAGAGAGAGAGAGAGAGAGAGAGAGAGAGAGAGAGAGAAGTAAGCAGGATCCACGCTCAGCAAAGCCCAATGCAGGGCTCCATTCCACAACCCTGGGACTGTGACCTGAGCCAAAATCAAGAGTCAGACACTCAACCGACTGAGCCCCCCAGGTGCTCCAAGAATTATTGTTCTTATACTTACTTCGAGACCATTGTTCTATTAGATTATTTCACTTGCAAAACTCAAATATACATTTAGTACAGAAAAGTTCCTTCAAACGTACAGTTTAAAATAAAGGACATCACACAGGATTCCCAAACAGTGAAGAAATATGTTTTCATAAATCCCTGGAGATCCTTGGAAAAACCATTGACCTTCATGGGTCTTATTTTCTTAAAATTCAACAAAAATGAACTCCTCGGCTGGGTAATCTCTGAGACAGCACAGTTCAACAGAACTTTCCAGGATGAGGGAAATGTTCCGTATGCTAATTCTATTTAATTTAAATTGAAATAGTCACATGTGGTAAGTGGCTATGTATCAGACAGGGCAGCTATAAGGAAAATTGACAGAGGCTGATGCTCTTGGCCTGAGGGGGCCTTGGGTTTACAACTAGCCTGCTGCTACTGGGGAGAGCCACTCCTCTGCTACAGGTTTGCTCTCAGACACTTGCAGCTTGGTGAGGAAGGGAAAGCTGTAGGGCCTAGTAAACCGCACACCCGCTCTGTGATCAGGAAGACCACTTAGAATCCAAAGGAGAGAGGAGAGGATGGGCTGAGCACTTTCGGATGCAAAGTCACGAGACAAGCACGGCATCTGACGAGAAAGAACAGGGCAACGTCTTCTGTGATCCATTTGGCCTTCCTGAATGTCTTGGGTTTTTGGACAGAAAGCGAGAACTTAGTCTAGTTAGATAGGAGGGCTGGCTTCCTGCCGCCAATCAATCAGAAGGCTTTTAAGATGGGAGTCAATGAAAAATGTATTAAATACACACACACAAAATAAATCAAATGCAGTGATGTTTTCAACTTAGAAGCACTCCTGAGGGCCAGAGTCTGGGTTCTCACAACATAAAACCTTCATTAAGACCTCATTCTATGTTGGACTCCAATTCTACCTTTCCCAAGGGATCAATGAGGTCCATCAAGGTATTGCCACTTTTTTGGTGTGGGGGGTGCGGAGGGAATCTGAAATGTGGTACTTTCCTACCCTCCCCCAGACCTGATTTACTCTCTGAAAGAAAGGCAAGGGACATACTCCGTTCGCGTCATTGTGTTTCGGACCATCACTGGCCTTTAAATTGCCACATTAAAAACTCTTTCCAGGGCCCCGTGGAGCTAGGCGATTATGTTTAATATAACCTTCTGGGTTTGGGTTTCACGCAGACCAACAAAGAATATGGAAACATGTAATTCCATACTGCCCAAAGTACTTCTACGGCTTGAGTCTCAATTAAAATGTTTGTTTACTTATCTGCTAATCTCATTATTTTTTTTCTAAACCTGCTCTCAGTGAGTGAGAGTTCAGAGTCTGAAGTTCAGCCATTTCTGAAATATGACCAAAATGGAAACCTGGAGAGAGAGAGAGAGAGAGAGAGAGAGAGAGAGCGCTATTCACCTGGGGAGAGAAATACATAAACCCCCACGTGAATGACTTAGAGTGTCCTTTAACTTTCGCTAACAGAAGACCATTTTCTATGGAGAAAGTATGTGCACAAAGGAGTAACTTCTTAGAAATTTAGCAGTGATTTTATCGTGGTAAATTGAGCCACGTCCCAATGAGAATACTTGCTGTTATTGCTAGAAATGCATAGAGCCTGTATTTATTTTCAGAGGGGTTTGGTATCATTTTTATTCGTTACTCTTCACAAAAAGCAAAACAGAAACCACCCTAAACCTCTGAGAGGTAGATCAGATTTTATCTCTCTCTCTCTCTCTCTTTTTTTTTCCTTTCCAAAGGAGGAAACCACACAAAGTGTTTTGCCCCGGGGTCAGCTAGCCCATCGATGGCTGGCCTGGGGTTAGAGGCTCTGGTCTCTAGACTCCCAAGCTGCTGCAACGTCCCTGGAGCTTATCCTTCCATCCCCATTGAGGACATGCCTCAGGGCGCTGTCCACCGGTAACTATGCCAACAGACACGTCCTCCTCCCTAAATACTCCCCATTTCACCATCCAGAGTCCCTGAAGGCTCCCAACTGCCTCACCAGGGAGACCTTCTCAGGTGATTCTTTTGCCTCCTTTATAACTAATACCACCTGGATGGAGTCCAAGATCCCTCCTGTTCTGAATGATCTTCTATAGCAAATAAGTCATATTATTAGTTTTCCTATGATCTGGCCATAACCCCCAGGCTGTTCCAAAGTCCTGTTGGTTGTCTTTCCCTGGGGAAGAATGTAATTCTGACAGAGCATGGCTTTCCCCCGGTGTCATTGAGGGCTGGGGAGAGCGCCTCCCAGGCTGGGCACAGGATTGCCAAGCAAGGTCATCCCTGTCCTTGGGAAGGCTAGAGAAGGGTCACTGTTGAGAGGAGCCCACTTCTGCCTGCAGGCCAAACTCAGGGAGAGGAAATGCATTGTCCCAAGGCTCCCTTTAGCAGCAGACCCTGAGGAAGAGATCTCCCTGTGGCTTCCAGAAGAGGACAGAGCAAGATTAGGAAAGCAAAGCAAACAAGTAAACTGAATAGGTCAGTGAAACAAGAGCCTCAGCTCTGCACCCACGTTTCAAGTTAGCATATCATCCACATTTCCCATGGCTGGCCACTGCAGCGTTTCCCAAAGGATGTGCTTTGGAACAGTGGTTCCAGGAGGCACTTCGCAGAAATGGAGTCTCACCATCAAACAGGGTGCTCGAAAGCAGGGTGTGATTCCCTCATCTTGCCAGCTCCTTCCCAGCTAAAGGCTCCAGTGACTCCCGGGAGCCCTTGCCCCTTGAAGCCCAGCCCTGGTCTCCAGGACCTGCTTCGCCCCACACTGCAGCAGAGGGACCATCTGACTGGAGACCTGTGGTGTCTGTTGCAGGGCACTGGTGCTTCGCGCAGCAGACCAAGGCCTTGGCTTCTGTCTGTGTACTGTGTTGATCCACTTAGAAAATGCTTCCCAGCTGATATCAAAGAGGAATATCCCAATGGAAGATTTTCATTTCTGGGTTCCCCTAGGCCTCCTGACCGCCAGCCCTGCCCTGAGGGAAGTGGAAAGACTCTGTGTTTCCCTGGCCAGGGGTCTCCCTGAGCTGATGCCGTGTTCCTACTGATGTGGGCTTAGGTCGACCCCCACTCAGAGAGGTAGCTGATTCTTCTGACCCACACGGTTGGGATCCCAAGGATCCAAAGGAGCCTTCCTGAACCAGGTTTTAGTCAAAGCAAAAAGGTTTTCTGGTTTCTTATCCTCAGGTTTCCACTCTTGCTCAACAGAATCGTGTCCTTTCTTCCTTCCTCTCTCCTCCTGATCACTAACCAAGGTCTTTTTGGAATGATTTGCTCCAGCCCTCTCCAGCAATTTTCAACTGCTCCCTTCACCTTCTTCCTAAAGTATCCACACACGCCTGCACCCATGTACCCCCATGCACACATGCACGCATGCACACATCTACATACACACACACACATGCATACACACATGCATGCATACACCTACACGCATGTGCATACCCGCATGGATGCACACACCTACATACACACCTACACGTGCATATATACATGCATGCATGCATGCACACACCTACACATGCATATACACATGCACGCACACACATACACACATATATACATGCATGCACGCTCACACCTACATACACACCTACACATGCATATACACATGCACGCACGCACATACACACACATATATACATGCATGCACGCTCACACCTACATACACACCTACACATGCATATACACATGCACGCACACACATACACACGCATATATACATGCATGCACGCTCACACCTACATACACACCTACACATGCATATACACATGCACGCACGCACATACACACGCATATATACATGCATGCACGCTCACACCTACATACACACATACACGTGCATATACACATGCACACACACACAAACCTACACACATATACATGCATATACCCATCCATGCACACACCTATGTACACACATACACGTGCATATACACATGCATGCATGCACACACCTACACATGCATATACACATGCATGCACACACATACACACGCATATATACATGCATGCACGCTCACACCTACATACACACCTACACATGCATATACACATGCACACACGCACAAACCTACACACATACACATGCATATACCCATGCATGCACACACCTACATACACACCTACACGTGCATATACACATGCACGCACACACATACACACGCATATATACATGCATGCATGCTCACACCTACATACACACATACACGTGCATATACACATGCATGCACATGCCTACGTACACACATGCGTATGCGTGCGCACACACCCACATGCTTACACGTGCACGTACGTGCATGCGCACCCCTGCATACACACATACACACATACATGCACACATGCACACACATGCACACACCAAGTCCCCATTTCAGTCTGTGACACCATCTTCCAACCTTTATCCTAGGTGCAGACAACCCTGCGCAGTATAAACTGGAAGGCCAAACAAAAAAAAAAAGTAGGAGTTTCCTTATCTATCTGTCAGCGCCTCTTCATTACAGCTGAGCTAATTTGAAACGAGGTGACTCCTTGCCCCCACTGCCATACCCTAGGAGGATCTTTTTAAACAGCAGATGTTCATCTCCTTTGCCCACAGTGTGGGGACAAGAAGCCGTGGCTTCCCAGGTGGGCACAGGTGAGAAAGCGCCTGTCACGTCCTGAGAACATCAGGAGCAGTGATGAGAAGTGAAAAAGCAGAGGAGGCATGATGGCCAAAGAGGAGCCAGGACCCACACTAAACAGAAAGAGGCACCATGAAGACAAAGGGAACGGAGAACAATAAACAAGAGTGTGTTCTTGACCAGTCCCAGGGTGAAGAATAGTTTCCAGGAATTCTTTTATACGTTACCAGTGAACTCTACCGTCATCAACACTCTCTCTCTGGATCTTCCCCCCGGCCCCCCTTTAATTCTTGGAATCAGGCACAGCGGATAAACTGCTGACACTCACTGTCTCTGTCACAGACAACAGTTTCAAATTATTGGTGAGCAACTGGTGGTCACACAGGAGGGGGAGAGATGGCCAGACGAGAATGATCGATTGCGGGGGGCTGGGGATTACATATGCAGAGCAGAGCCAGGGAGGTCAGACTGGGGGTCCGCCGTCCTTGACCACATCTGTTTAAGCTCAGCAACGGTAAAACATCAGCACGGCAAGCCTGTGCGCCAAGGGGGCTCCACGCCCAGCCCAGAACAGGAACCAGAGGGGATTTGGGTGGATCTGCGAGCAGTGGGAGGGCGATCTCGAGCTCGCACACGCATATACCGCACCGGGACTGGCTGCAAAGCACGGTGTGGTCCTCGCAGCCTTTATTCCAGTGGGAACCTCAACATCCTTGAACGTGGCCTCAGGCTCCTCAAAGCCCGTTCCATTAGGGCCCTGGGGCTTCATCGAGCCTCCTCCCCTGATGTCTGCGAGAGCAGAAGCGACCTGACCGCGGACTCAGGCCCCGGACAGCCCGGTTGCGCGCTGGGGTCAGGGTCTCAGAGGGGGAGGCCAGGCGAGCCTTCCCCGGGGAAGCGGGGGCCTCGGAGCCGGTCGTTCCCCTCCAGGCCGGCAGGGGGCGCTGCCGCGTGCTCTCTGGCGCCGGCTTGCGGGAAGAGGGCAGTCCCCCTGTGCACACTCCCCAGGGCTGCACCCGGCTGGCCTGGCCTTAGCTTTCCTGGTCTCAGGCTTGGGGTCGTTTTGCCCTCGGGGCCACAGACTCAGGTAGAGCGAGCCCAGGACCAGGGGTGGCACCGGTGCGAACCGTGGGTACGTCCCGTCTCTGCTCGCTCCGTCCGCCCTCAGCTGCTTTCCCTTCCTCCCTCGTTCTGGCGTTCGTTCTCCCCTCTTATTCTTTTCCTTCTTCCTAGAGTCTTAGGTCCTAACAATGGGCAGCCAGCTTTGGCTGGTCCTTCCGTGGAATTGAACCTGCCCTGGATGGTCCTGCCGCAGCCTTGGGACATAGAGTGTCTCCGTGAGTCTGAAGCAACCAGAGGCGCCCATGGCGCCGGGACTGCGGGCCCGAATCGGCTTATGATCAGGTACAAACACGTGTTTTCTTTTTATTTTTTTTTTTTAATGTTCATTTACTTGTTTTGAGAAAGAGAAAGAACGAGCACAAGCAAGGAAGGGGCAGAGAGAGAGAGAGGGAGAGAGAGAGAATCCCAAGCAGGCTCCCCGATCTCAGCACAGGGCCCAATGCGGGCTCGAACTCAGGAAAGGTCAGATCGTGACCTGAGCGGAAATCAAGAGTCGGGGGGCTTAACCGACGGAGCCACCCAGGTGCCCCACAAACACTCCTTTTCGATCTTCACTGCTTCCGTGAAGTCCTCTACTTCCTGGCCAGACAGAGGACCAAGGTGGGGATGAACCCAATGCACAGGAGGGGGTGTGCAGGTGGTGTGGGGCAAGGGTGCAGGTGCAGTGCCTCCGAGGGGAAGGCTCCTCATCCTTCTGTGGGGACGGCTTGGTGGCAGGGTGAGGACTTTATTGGCGAGCTGGTGGGTATAAGCCTGGGGACACAGCTGTCAGAATACTCCTTGAGTGAGCAGAAAGGCTTCGTGAATGCCCTGAGCATGCCCAGCACTGAATTCATAGTTAGCCACGTCGGTGGAGTCTTCCCAAACGGGACCTGTGTCCTGGGGACCCATGGGTGCCCGACCCTGACCAGCGGTGAACTGCAGCCACGGCACGTCTTGAGCCACGAAAGGAAGCCAGAGGCCAGGGGCCAGGCACCAGGCTGAGGCTTGAATGCATACAAGGAAAATCGCACACCACCCCACACACACGTGCGCATGCACACACACACACACACACACACACACACACCCACACACGAGACCAACCTGAGAACTAAAAATAGGGCATGTACAGGAGACGATGGAGGGGACAGCCCTAAAGGAAATTCGTTTTTGACCATAGGGGTAGGAAAAGGCTCATCTCCTTCCTCAGTTGGCACAGTGGTTGGTGATGCAAGCTGAGCCGGCCCAGCCCGCTCGTCGCCTGGACTGTCAGTTAAACCGCCACCAGGGGAAAGCGCCCCACCTCGGGGCTGCGTTCACCTCACGCTCTGAGCCGGGACAGGCTGGGACGGATCCTTCCAGGTGTTGGCTGTTTGCTCAAAAGGCACGCATTGCAGCCACAGCCGCCTCCACTTTCCCCTTCCCCATCCCGGCCACGGGCCCCGCTGCCCCCAGGGAGGCCACGGCGTGGAGCTGAGAGGCGCCAACAGCTGCCCCCCGGGCGCCCGCCCCAGCATTAGAGTGTCGTTCAGGCCTCGGCTTCCCACCAAGAACCAAAGCTGAGTTAATAAGTCAACCATTTACAAGCTGCCTCGTACTCTTGAAAGATAAGGGGTGCCCTGAACCTGGCGATAAAATTGTCCAAGGTCAGAGGCCTCTGGGGGAGATGTCTTTGAAAAGTGCTGTTTCGTGCAGTCGGGGCCGCCTTAGCTTGTCCAAGCCCTCCCGGAAGAGGCACCGAGACCGGTCCCGTGCACCCACGGGACGTCGTGGGGCCGTGGAGTGCACCCTCGGATCACGCGTCCCTCAGGCTGGTCCTGAATCCTGGACGCCGGCGGCCCAGGTCTGGCTCCTTCTGCAGCCCTGCTTGAGGCCGCGGCTCTCTCATCCGTCACTTCCCCCACTCCCTGGGACCAATGGAAAGACTGTGGTGTCTGCCATCATGCGCTTAAAAATTAAAATGATTCCAACCATCACTTTAAAAATTCCAAAGAGTTCTGATTCTCTAATAATGATTACTTTAGCCACAATGCCCCTGCTCCTCCCCCTCTTCCTTTTTCTTTTCTTCAAGTGACACATTCTTTGAAAACATTTATTGCATTTGGTATCCCTGCTTGCCTCGTGGCCGGAGCCTGGTGCTGGCCCTGTCCTCGCTCTTAATGAACAGTTTCCAGCTGTGGCTGTGTCCCTCTGCCACCAGGACCCAACCCGTTCAGCAGGTCGAATTCACCAATTCCACTGATGTCCGTGATCCTTAAGTTACAGGTATGGGTAACAGCTGGTCTGTTTAGAATGAGCTCGAGCCGGGGGCTCCAAGACCCAGGGTACCAGTCCAAGTTCCGTCTCTAACAGGCTCTGTCTCCTCGGTCAAAACACTGACTGTCCTGGGACTCCGTTTCCTCAGTGATAAAAACGAGGATGTTCCCTCCTCTGCAAAGCGATTTAAAGCTCAGTAAGGTTCCTTCCAACTACTACAGCCTACACCTTTGCCATCAGCTTGATTCAGGCCCGCGTCCAGACAGCGTGTCGGCCTCTCACGGTGGCACCTGTTGCCAGCCTCACGCTCCGTTTTATCTGGAAAGCTCTAAAAGTCAAGATAGTGAGAGGAGGCTGAATGGCACTTCGCCCTCCAAATCGGGGATTCGGATCAAGCTGGAGGTGGGGGGTGGGTGAACTCAGTGCCCAGACTTGACATGTTAACCGCCGGATGAATTATTTTCACTTCTGTGAAAAGGCCTCTGCTATCTCTTCACCAAGAAGCCTGCCGCATCTTAAAACCAATGTCACGAGTGTCTTCTGGAAGGTGGAAATGGGCAGGATGTGGTTTGAACTGACAAAAAGATGAAGCGGCCCATTCCCCATCAGGGAGTTGGAAGTGATTGCACGGCATGAGAAGGAGAGACTGAGTCTTTCTGGTGTGGGGCCAGCTGGCTAGTCAAGTCTGGATCAGCCAAGCCAGTTCCTTGCTACTAAGACGGGAAACAACAATAACAACGAAAATCACATACACACCCGCCACCAAAAAGCAAAACCAAATCGACCAGCAATATTTCTTGCGTTCGATAGTAAAACATCGAAGGGGCGCCTGGGTGGCTCAGTGGGTTAAGCGTCCGACTTCGGCTCAGGTCACGATCTCGCGGTTCGTGAGTTCCAGCCCCGCGTCGGGCTCTGTGCCGACAGCTCGGAGCCTGGAGCCTGCTTCGGATTCTGTGTCTCCCTCTCTCCCTGCCCCTCCCCTGCTCATGCTCCATCTCTCTCCGTCTCAAAAACAAATAAAACATTTAAAAAATTAAAAAAAAAACCACATTGTATCTGTCTGGCAATGTTCACGCTGTAGAAAACATTCCTGTACACTTCAGGCTGGTGATAGCCTTCAGAGAAATGTAGAACCATGTCGGCGTTTCCAGATAGGAGCACCGACCAGGGTATGGTAATGAAGATGGCAAGATACAAGGCAGGCCCAGGAATCCCCCGCTCCCGATGTCTGACTCGAGTCTAGTGTCTGACTTCATGTAAACAGAGCCCCATTTCAGAGGAGACCCAAGGCAGAAGCCTCCCATGCCACATTGCACTGCCTTGGCCTGGGGGCCACAGCACCACTTTATGGTGTGCCCCTGTGCCTGTCACCTACTGGCCCATTAAGTCGCTCAGTCAAAGTCTGCTGGCTCAACAGTGGGCCGTCAGTGGTGAAAACACTCAGAGGCCACTAATCTCCAAAGACTCAGGTCCAGAATTCTGCACACTACGATGGGATCTTGTGGTGGAGAGGTTTCTGCCCTGCCCTCCTAAGCCAGTTAAATACATGAAAAGCTGCCTTCTTCGCTTTCCTGGAAAGGAGAGCGTTGCTCTGAAGCAACCGGGAGTTCAATGAGTACCTAGAAATGAGCGGCAGACTACTTTTCTCAGAATTTGGAGTCCACCTGGCTTTGTCACTTCGTGTCCCACGTGAGAGCACTTGCTCCCCCAGGTCCCACCTTCAGGGACCTTCCTCCGCGCATTTGTTGACACTTGTCTTTGCGGAGAGGAAGCGTTCTGAAGAAGGGCACGCTCCATCACCATTGTTGATTGGCTGGCTTGGCCATATTTCAGGCCGTTGTGCTGCCAAATGATTTTGGGGAAAGTGTCATGACATCTCTGGGCTTGGTTCCTCATCTCTAAAATTGGGGTGATGATAACAGCACCCACTTCGCGGGTGGTCACGAGGAGGGAGTGATGGCTTCCGGGGGAGTGCCGGAACAGTCCCCGGAATGGACCGTCGCCCCAGCGCATGGCGGCTGTTGTCCCTTTCGCAGGGTTCTCGAAGCAGCGTAAATCATAAAACCTCAGCCAGCTTGTTTTCTTCACAGACATTATCCAGAGCAGCAGATCGTGTTTAATGTTTCCCTGGCTTCCTTCCCTCTATTTTCAGTCTCTGGGGAGGAAGGGGGTAGGGCGGAGGGAAAAGGAAGGACAGCCGTGTGTGCAAACACCACCTCTGTAAACGCCTCCGATTAATTCACGGCACTCAACCAAAATTACTTTTTATTTTTAGCTCACAGAAGCATTTAATATATGATAAAGGTTACACATCAATGGGGAAAGACAGGACCACTCAATAAATGAAAGCTGGAAAAAATGGCTAGTTATTTTGGAAAATGTGAGTCTATTTTTATTGTTAACCATCACCAAAAATTCTACAGATGGATCAGAAATTGGTGCCCTCCCAAGTCCAAAATCAAATGGATGATTTTCAGAATGAGACATGCCTTTCAAAGCATAAAAGCGGTAGAAAGGCATACAGATGGAACCATGTAAAATACAAGCCTGTGAAAATTGCAAAATAATATAATCAAGGGGTAAATGTCATGCCAGATTAAAATATTTGTGACATACGCAAAGGCCCGTTATTGGGTTAACTTATCTTTTTATTCCATTTTAAGAGCTCTTTGTATATTAAGGAAATCAGCGCTTTGCATCTCATTGTGTCATATGTCATTATCTACTTGCTTATGGTATTCTCTGTCTTGTAGAAGCTTTTAACTCCTATGCGGTTAAATTAGTAAATCTAACAGAAATTAATTATAAGCTGACTTCATTGTATATATATCTATATAGTCACCTTTAATGTCACCTGAGATCTGAGCCTTGCCAAGAATAATGTAAACTGTGCCAAAGCACTGTTTGTTGTTGCTAGAGTTTAAGTTGAGAGGGGTTATACAGAACTTTGGATCTAGACTCTCCTGTTGCCTTAAAAAGCTGGGGGGGGGGGGTGGTGAACACTGTTTTTGTTGGAATTTTGACATAAAGCTGCCATTCTTAGAGCCTTAAAGCCCTGTCTGTTTTCAGTCCATGCCCTCATTTCTTTGTCTGAAATACCAACCAAGTCACCAGCTCTCACTGAATGTTTTCAGAGGCAGAAGCCAGAGAGTTATCGCAGCCATGATGGCTGGCTCCGTGTGGAGTGGCAGGCACCAAACATTCTGTGATGTTCCTCTTCCTACTTTCCAAGGTCTCCTGCCTCCGTGTAGGCTGGATATCAGCATACCTAGTTCCTTCACTGGTTTCTATCCTGTTTTTCAAAGCTGGGCATTTGGAATTTCCCAATACGGACTAGAACAGGTAGGCAGGGAATCAAATGCTCCCGAGGAGGTGTCTCTAAATTTCCATGAAGTTTTTATTAGTTCTGGTAGGCAAGAAGGAAGGAAGGAAAGGAAGGAAAGGAAGAAAGAAACCCAGCAAGTCATTTGTTAAAGTCATAAAGCTGAACTAAATGGATAAGGTCCTCTAATTGACCTCGAGGAAGCTCAGGGACACCGTAGATCAGCTGCTAAATGACTTGTGATGTCTCGATTTAGAGAAGATGTCTGGCTCCCTAGCAGATCTGTCTGCCCATAAATTTCTTGATTAGGCTAAAGGCCTCCGCCAACAGAGCCAGATCTTCAACTCAGGATGTCCCCTTGAACTAGTATCGTGACAGAAAGTGCATTGGACGTGGGCGACCCAGTAGTTAAATTTAAAATTGTGCTCCTCGTTCATTTCCAAGAGATCAATTTCTTAGTCCAGGTGGGAGATGGGAGTCCCCACGCTGTAGCTGTGAGGCTCCTGGAGGTTTATTAATGGCATCTGCGGGCTGGAGGCAGCCTCTCCTTCTGACTTCATGCTGCCTGCCCAGGATGCCTTGTTTTAAGTACATCAGTGCCCCTTGTGGGAAAATACTGTTAAACATTTATTTCTGTTGGGTCAGTTCAGGCTCCACGAGACATCGCTGAAATGCCTCAAGTAGGTTCTTAGTATAACTCACTGGCATCGAAGATAAGCAGAGAGCTGCTAGTGTGCCTCAGTTGTCTGTTCAAAAGAGGACAACTGGTTAAAGAAGCCGCATGAAATTTGAAGCCTATGTACCAACTTTTCCACTCTTCAACCATTGGAAGTGAGAATATGGACAAAATACTCCTATTTGTTTATTTTTTTTAAAGTAGGCTTGATGCCCAATGTGGGGCTCAAACTCATGACCCCGAGATCAAGAGTTGCATGCTCCACTGACTAAGCCAGCCAGGTGCCCCCAAAGACTCCCTTTTAACTTACTGTTGGGGCACCCGGGTCGGTTAAACATTCGACTCTTGATTTCGGCTCAGGTCATGATCTCCTGGGTTCGTGAGATCGAGCCCTGTGTCGGGCTTCCCACTGATAGCATAGAGCCTGCTTGGGATTCTCTCTGTCCCTCTCTCTCTGCCCCTCCTATGCTCATGCTCCCTCTCTCTCTCCCCCTCTGTCTCAAAAATAAATAAATAAACTTGAAAAAATAAAAATAAAAGTAAATTACTGTTTACAAAAAATTTTTTTTTCTGTTTTCCTTCTTTCTTTTTTTTGTTTTACTCTGAGTATTCTTTCCATCAAGAAGAACAAGCTTATCATAGAAGAAGTGAAAATCTTGCTTAGGAATGCTTTTAAAAAATGCAAAGAAACAAACAAAAAAAACCTCAAAAGTTTTTATTTTCTGGAGCTTTCTTTTCCCAAGCAACTAACCTATTTTCTTCTGGGTAAGGATTTCCTGCTACCAAGTATAACCTAAAGAGCCCTCTCAACCAGGAAGAGGCAGCACCAAAAATCAATAGCTATAACCACAGATCCTGCCCAAACAGGATTGCTCTGGGATGAAATTACCTATGTCAGTGATTCCTTAACAATGGTAGTCAAAGCCATTGACATTGGATCACATATCCCAAGCATCTTAAATTAATTGAACATTAAAGAAATGAAACCAGGCTACTTGATTTGTACTTCTGTTTGTAAACATGAAACGGAATACTCAGAGTGTCCCTTGGATCCTCTGGTGGAACAGTTACTCCTAGGGGGAGTGCTTAGAAGTACCTGATAGCCCATGATTTGCACATGAATTGGTATTTTGATCTTATCATCTTATGAATTTCCTTCCCGTTCCTTGTCCTCCCACCAGCTTTACAATACCCTAAATACCAGCAACAAAGGAAAGCCTTGCCCCTCTTGTAGCCAACTCATAGGAGACCTAGAATTTCCCTCCTGCGAGGCTAGCACACTCTATTTCTGCATTGACATCCTGGACAGGCCAGGACATCCTGGATCGTTCCTCAGGCCGCCCCCGACCCCCACATAAATGGGGAAAAGCTTTCTTTAAATTCCCTGGAGGTACAGAGATTGTGTGATATATATGAATCTCATTCCACAAACTCAGGAAAAAATAACACATTTCTTAATTTTTTTTTTTTTTTTTTTTTTTTTTTTTACTGTTTATTTATTTTGAGAGAGGGAGAGGGACAGAGAAGGAGCAGGGGAGGGGCAGAGAAAGAGGGAGAGAAAATCCCAAGCAGGCTTCTCCCTGTCAGTGCAGAGCCCAACAAGGGGCTTGAACCCAAACCGTGAGATCGTGACCTAGCCTAAATCAAGAGTTGGGTGCTTAACCGACTGGCTGAAAAGTTGATCTTATTCTTGATTGGTAGGGGGAGTTTGGAAGCCCCAGGGTCCAAGACCGAGCCTCATCGGGTACCCCACAAACCAGGCACTGAAAGGGAGTAAAGATTGGGCTCTCCTTTCTCAGGGGCGTCCACCATATTGCCCACCTATGGTGCCCGCATATTGATATATTATGTCTTCCCTTCCTCTCTCTCTTTACGTAAAACATCTCCCTGGCCCCCCAAAATATTCTCTTTTTTCAGCATCTCTCTAATCATGTCCGGTTGGAGACGTCTAAAGGGGAAGTACTTGCCTGAGCCCTCAAAAGCACACCCACTCACACCGCACCGAGCAGCTGGTCCTCACCTTAACCCTCTGGAGAAACTCAGGCTCCTCTGAACACAAAGGGCCTTGTCTGCAGGCAACTTCCACTTTCCCACTGCGATGGAAACCTCCTAGACAAGGCCGAGTCACTGTTGACGGCCTTCTGTTTCATCATTCTATTTTAATGTCCATTTATTTATGTGAACATGAAGCACACCAATTTCATCACTCGTCTCTAATTATTCCAACACCTGTCCCCGTCTCGCGACTCCTTCTGTGGCCACTGTTTCTGTTGCCTCTCAAGTATGGTGACTAGTTTCCTCAATGTTTGCCGATCTGTGTGGTGAGCTCCTGTTCCTTGGAACTGTACCTGTGGTAGATCTGGATTTGAAGTGTGTTCCTTCAAGAGAGGTTTCATGTTTGCTTCTGCCTGCCACCCAGGCTGCTACTGGCCTGGAATCCTCTTAAGCAAAATTTGGGGCTTAGTATTTTGGGGGCCCCTGAAAACTATGAACTGTGGCCACAGACCACACGGGAGTGTAGGCTTGTGGTTAGGAGCTTTCTCGGGAGATTTTCTTGGGGAGACTTCATGGGAGACTTCTGGTTTCTCGCTTCATCCGGAGCCAAGATTTAGACAAGCCAGTGTTCTTGTTGTTCTTCTGTCTGGCGGTTTCTTTCTAGTTCAAGAGTGGCACTCATCAGAGGTCTTGGCTTCGGGTAGGTATCTCCAATCTGACCGTCTTTCACCTCACAGGCATGAGCTCTCCACAGCGTTCTAGACCTTGGGTTTTGAGAGATTATGTAGCTCTGGTGGCAGTGGATAGAGCCGAGGACCACACAAGCTGGAAGGTCAGAAGGATGCATCCTTTCAAGGCTTTAACAGTTTCCCTTTCTTTCCCTTTCCCTTAGCCATACATTTATAAAGTTAGATAAGGGACGTTTCTTCAAAGACCGAGGCTGCCATATTGCCCATGCGACTTCCCACCATAGTCTCTCTTTTTTTGTTCCTGTTAATCGTGTCTCTCTCTCTCTTCCCTTAGTCCTTCTGACACTTTGAAAACCACATTCCTGTATTCTTCTCCGTTTGAAATACTTAGCTACAGTTTTTGTTTTCCTGACTGAGCCTCTGATCCAGACACAGTCCCCGAGTCTGACTCAGCCCCTCGGTCCTACCCCCCGTCTTCCTTCTTGCCTTCCCATTGCAGGGACCAGCAGGTTGTGGATAAGAAAATACAAAGCTAGGGGAGCCCGGGTGGCTCAGTTGGTCCAGTGTCCAACTTCGGCTCAGGTCATGATCTTGTAGTTTGTGAGTTGGAGCCCCGGGTCGGGCTCTGTGCCTGGAGCCTGCTTGGGATTCTAGGTCTTCCTCTCTCTCTCTGCTCCTCCCTGCCCCTCCCCCACCAGTGCTCTGTCTCTCTCTGTCTCAAATAAACATTAAAAAAAAAAAAAAAAGAAAATACAAAGCTAAAACAAACTTGAGCATCTCACACGCGTCATTTAATGCAATTGCCCAAATTAGTGTATGGGAAAGAAAAAGTGGGAGTCAGTGCTAGGTTCAGATTTTCTGTGCACTTGCTAGTAGTGTTCCCTCAGGAAAGATACTTCGTGTCGTAGATCGGATTGTGTTCTGCAAAAGAGGTGTCGAAAATCTCGCCCCCAGTGCCTCAGAATGTTTCTTATTTGGAAATAGTCATTCAGGTATAATTAGTTGGGATAAGGTCTTCCGGGAGTAGGGTCGGTCCTTAATCCAATATGACTGGGGTTCTTTTTTTTTTTTTTTAATTTTTTTTTAATGTTTATTTCTTTTTTGAGAGAGAGAGAGAGAGAGAGAGAGAGAGAGAGAACAAGTGGGGGAGGGGCAGAGAGAGAGGGAGACAGTTATATGACCGGCGTTCTGACAAGTAGAGGAGAAGGTACAGACAGGACACGCAGCAGAAGGCCACAGGAGGACACAGGTAGAGGCTAAAATGACGGCGACTGCAAAACCAGGAAGCCCACGGATCCACAGCTACCGCCAGCAGCTAGGAAGAGGAAGGCAGGCTTCTATCCAGAATCTCAGAGGGAGCATGGTGCCACTTCCCCTTGAACTCATACTTCCAGGCCCGAGGACTGTGAGAGAAGAAATCGTTGGGTGAGCCACACAGTGTGTGGTTCTTTTTTAAGTCAGCCTGAGCAAACTAATATGTTACCTGAGTCTGTTTCCTTATCCATAAGAGTGGATGGTAACACTTTTATACAGTCCTTTAAAAAAAAAAATGTTTATTTTTGAGAGAGAGAGAGAGCAGGGGAGGGGCAGAGGGAGAGAGAAAAATCTCAAGCAGGCTCCATACACAAAGTCCGATGCAGGGCTTGATCTCAGGACCCTGAGATCATAACCTGAGCCGAAACCACCAGTCGTATGCTTAACAGACTGAGCTGCCCAGGCGCTCCTATACAGTCCTTTAAAAAAATTGTTTTTTCTAATTTTTTTTACATTTATTTATTTTTGAGAGACAGAACTAGACAGAGCATGAGCCGGGAAGGGGCAAGGAGAGGGGGAGACACAGAATCCGAAGCAGGCTCCAGGCTCTAAGCAAGCATTCAGCACAGAGCCCGACGCAGGGCCTGAACCCATGAACCTCAAGATCATGACCCGAGCTGAAGTCGGATGCTCAACTGACTGAGCCACCCAGGCGCCTCTTAATTTTTTTTTTAATGTTTATTAGTTTTGAGAGAGAGCGAGCGAGCAGGGGAGGGGCAGAGAAAGAGAGAATCTGAAGCAGGCTGCAGGCTCTGAGTTGTCAGCACAGAGCCCGATCTGGGTCTCGAACCCACAAACTGTGAGATCATGACCTAAGCCAAAGTCGGACGCTTAACTGAGCCACCCAGGCACTGCTAAAAAAAAAAATTTTTAATGTTTATTTATATTTGAGAGAGAGCAAGATAGTGCTGGAGTGGAGGAGAGACAGAGAGAGAGGGAGACGCAGAATCCAAAGCAGGCCCCCGGCTCTGAGCTGTCAGTGCAGAGCCTGATGTGGGGCTCGAACCCACGAGCCACAAGATCATGTGCTGAGCCTGAGTCGGACACTCAACCAACTGAGCCACTCAGGCGCCCCTTTAAAGATTAAACTAAGACAATGTGTGCACAGCATCTGGCTCCTAGAAGGCAAATAGGACATAGTAACTGTTACCATTATTTTGCAATGTTGAGCCGGCTCTTGCTGGCTGCGCTCCATTCCTGCCCACAGTGCCCGCCTCCCTACACCCACACCCACACCCACGGTGTGTCCGTTCTATATGTAACCCTCTGCTATGTTGTGGCGAGGCGTCAGTGCTTTTGTCCCTTTCAAAACTTCCGGAATGTTCACTTCAGCTAGGCTTCACCTGGATGAAAGGTTTGGCCAACTGTGAAGGGATGGCCCAGGAGATAGGACAGTTGGATAACATGTTCTCAGCTTGGCCCTGCCCCACGTGGAGGCCCTGTTCCCTGTGGCTTTAACGTCTGTGGCCTTAACCTCTAACCACAAGGAGTTGCCAGTTGTAAAAGTTGAATAGAAAGCGCAGCTAGCTTACATTTGCCAAGGTGTTTGCCCATGATTGATAAATAGGAGATAACTTCTGTTCTTTCAGTGTGCCTTATTTTTAAAAAAGATTGCTGGTGGTACCCCAAACTCAGACGGACGGAGACGGCGTGGGCTTGGTTCGGTTGGGTCTGAATCTATATGGGGGTCACAGGGAGAAAGGGGGTGTATAGCACCTGATCCCTCCTCAGGTACCCGAGGAAGCTGCTGCTGATTCTTGCTCCCGCTGAGGAGCACTCGAAAGGGATTGTTCAAAGGAAGTAGGTAGCTTCCCAAAATGTCCACAGTGGGGATTAGAAACAGACAGGCTGCAGCCTCACCCGCGCACACGCACACACACGGACACACACCAGGAGAGCCCAGCTGCAGGGAGAACGTGGATGTGCCCTGCCCGCCTCTGGTGTCCCCTCGTCTCTGGCTACCGGCTGCTCTGAGCTGGAATCGGAGCAGCCACAGACCAAAGACGCCACCTGCAAATCTGTGCTTGTAACTCCTCGATGGCGCCAGCCCCGCTCCGTCTCCTCCACTGGCTCAACAAATCAGGATTCTAGAGAAAAGGCAGAACGCAGGACTGACCTGCTCCCCGTCTGAGTCATCTTACCTTTGAGCCACAGTTGGATGGAGATCCGGAGCCATTAATAGCACACCTCTCCAACAAACACATGACTGCCTGAAGAGAAACAGTCCCTGGGAACTCTAAACAGCAATTAGGCAAAATCCTAAATTACAGAGTTCTCACTCCGCAGAAAAATGCCAATTATAATTTTGCCTCCTCCAAAAGTCCACAGCCTGATTTTGCCTTCCATCTGCAGAACGCTTCCCCCGAGAGGCTTTCCTGGGCGAGCCAAGAAAGGGGACTCAGTGTGGGTCATGTCAGTCTCTGTGCTCTTTCCCACTGAGATCTGGGAGGGAGGGAGGGAGGGAGGAAGAGGTCCAGAGGCAGAAAGGGAGAGACTCCCTTTTGCAGCATTTCTGGCAGCCATAAATACATGCTGGGTGGCAATGTGCTATGCACCGTGGGGGATAAAACGAAGTATGAGATGTAACCCTTACGCCCAAGTAGCTTCCGATCTAAAACAAAACAAAAAAAAAGTCAAACCTAGCAGTTTCTTCAAGCACTTAATTTTCTGCCACACGTACTTGTGGCTGTTGGCATTCAGGAAAGGGGGAGGCCCCTGAAAACTGGAGGAAGAAATGCTTCCTGGAGGAGAAGGATTCTGTGGTGGACCCCAATGACAAGTGGAGTGAACAGAAGAGATGGAGAAGAGATAGGGGAAGAAGAAATGGCCCAGGAAAAGGAAGACAGCAAAGCCCTAGGCTGTAGTGAGAAACCAGCCTCACCACTGACTGACCGGGAGTGGCCCTCTGCCCTCCACGTGTCTCCCATGGACCCCAGGCCAGCGTGAGGACATCACACCTGCCCTAGGCCTTGGTTCCAGCACTTCCTGGGTGGCGGGGCCACAGTGCCCTCTGTGCCTCCCTGTGTCTTGCTCTCCAGCGATTAGCCCCGTAGCTCTGGGTCCCCAGGGCCCAATGGTCCTGGAGGAGAGGGCCTGTCTTTGCTTTCACGCCCAGCCTGAAGCTCTGGGACATAAGGCCTAGGACATGACTTGTTGAATGAGGGCGAGTGAAGGGGAATAGCACGAACTAAGAATGAGCTCCAGGAGAACCCCCACCTGCCCATCTCCTGTGTTCTTGACCTCGCCATCATCTCCCTGGGTTCTCAAGAATGGTCCATGGGCTCTCGGTGTATGTGGCCATGACACGAAGGAGTCAGAGGCATGTTGGGTCGGAGGCCTCCCCTGCTCCGCTCCAGCAAGGAATTGGGTTTGCTGTATTACCAGTGAGCTCCCTACCCAGCAGGATATGGGGTGTCCTTCCCTTCTCAGTTAGGTTTGGAGACAGCTCTGCTGTGTGACTACAGCTCCACAGAGCCCAAAGGTAACAAGGGGGGAAGAGGACGGAGGAGGAGGAGGAGGAGGGGGGAGGGAGGGGGCTTCTCCACCTGCTGCCCCCAGGGCAGAGGCCTGCCCTGTCACTCTCCCAGCCGGGGCTCCATCTGGGAGCGGAGCTTCCTGGGTGGCAGATCTGAGCTGGGCCTGGCAAGGAGGAGCCGGGGCAGCTAAGGAGGGCGAGGCAAGGGGTACCCGGAGCCCGCTAGAATGCTCAGGTTGCAGGCCCTGCCGGGATAGCCGTGGGAAGGGGCCAATTCTCTGAGGGCCTTGAGCCCAGCATGGAGAATTTAGCCAGTGGTAAAGGAGAGCCATTAATGAGTTTTCAGCAGTAGAGACCCGTGCTTAGATCTGTGCTTGGGAAAGATGCCCCAAGCTTTGCTGTCATCAGCTGTGAAGGGTTGTCTGGGTGAATGGATCATTTTACAGGTCTTGTCTCGTGTGCACGAATCCATCAGTATCCATCTCGAATTCATTATCCAGACAGCCAGGGCACTCAGATTTATGGGGGTGTGGGAGATAGTTGAGTGGGGGGAGAATTCTGGATGGGGAACCTTTAAAGTCTCTCCGACCCGAGGTGTTGTATCACCTCATGTCCCAGGGAAAAATCTAATTTCTCCACATATTATTTGGATTTTTTAAATCTCCCTGTTGTGTACTACACCAGAACTAGGTTGCTGTATCCTTGTTCCAACTGTAGAGGATGGTGTAAATCATATGATTAAGTTATGACTGGGTAAATCAAGAGCATGTGTGTGGGTGAGAGCCCTCTGTAGGCTACACACGGCACGATAATGATATCCTCGCTCGTGTACGTACCCTCACAGAGCCAAGGCACTTCCAACGCCTACCTCACTTGAGCCCCGTAACGACCAAGGCATGAGCTCCAGGGTCCAACTGCCTGGATGGCCCCCAGCCCTGCCGTTTGCATGCTCTACAACTTTGGGCAAGATACTTGACCTCTCTGTACCTCCGGTGTCTCATTTATAAGACAGAAACTATGGTAGAATCTACCTCCGAGGGTGTTGTAAGGACTGAATGACACAATACATGCCAAGTGCTTAAAATCGTGGCTGGCACATAGGGAGCAGGTTGTAATAGGTTGTTATTTCTTCTCCTGGCTACTGAGGCATGGCCAGAATTGGAATTAAGTTTGTCACTTTCCCGTGGACTCACCACTGATTCTTGGCCCTTCCATGTGGAAGGGCCAACATCTGTGAAGTTCCTATTTGTACTTTTTTCCAGCTTGATTCTAGACTGCTTATAGGTCTGCTTTCTTTTTCTTCTTGGATTGTGTCAACCCCCATCTAATTAGTAATTAACATATTTGCAGATATTTAAGATTGGATGCCTGGCAGTGAATTACTCTAATTCACATTGTCCGATGTGAATTAAACCAGAGGCATTTGTGTTCCCAAGTTTCCTGAATATTCTAGACAATCAATGAAGTTTGCTGAATGAAGAAGCAATGTGAAGGGCAGGAGAAGGTACCATTTGGGCTAACATAGATTCATTATCCATCAGGCATATCACATACTGAGTCAATACTGTGAGTAGTTATAAAATGATCTCATTTAATTTACTAAGTGTGGAACTTAAATCATACTGAACACAGTCATGAAATCACATCAATTAATTCTGGTCAACTGACCAGATACTCTGCTACTTGATAAACTTTAAAATGCAGTGTTTGTTGATTTAGATTAACCATGACTTAAGAAAACTAAATTTACAAACTTAACAAAATTGGCAAATTAGAGGTCATCTGGCTTACAAAAGCATTCTGCAGTTTTATAGAAAAGGTATCCATGGGAAGTATCTGTAAATTTCAAACTCCCCAGAGTGTTAAAAATATCATTTAGCTTTCTGAAATTCCTTTTTGTTTTTGTTTTTTTTTCAGGAATACATTCACTATACAAAGAAATCCAGCTATAGGATATTGCTGCTTAAGTAGAAATGGTCCAAGAACAAATGTAGTGCTAATGAGTGTATAGAACTTGTAAAAGACTAAATATAGAAATGTAGTAAAGATGCAAAATGGGAGAAAGAATGAAAAATGACTAGAAAAGGAAGGGAGGAAGAGGAAGAATGTCAGGAAGACTAAAGCCCCAAAAGAATAAAGGTACACACAACGAAACGAGTTTATGTTGTCATCCTTAACTTAGAAGAGGACAGCTAGACCCTGCTGGGGCAGACAGCATAATAGTAGCAGGTGGCAGAGAGAAAGAAGCTTCTTAACTCTCTATCAGGCACGTGTTCAGTGTCCACTCAGGTAGGATCTTGGCCCTCAAGGGTAGAGCCAGATGCCACAGGACTTTGGCTTAAAACCCAGCTGCCCCTGTGGGAAATCAGTTCTACTTACATAAACGGGTTAGAAACACGCTTAGGGCGGAAAACTGCCACCATGGGGGAAATGCATCTGAAGTTAGGTAGTGAGATGCTGTAATGGGATCACGAGTTACAAATTACTTTCCATCTGACCAATATACTATCACAAACTCCACTTGCCCCTCAGATCCTTTGCTTCTTGCACACACAAGTTAATGATTACTATCTCATTGTTTTCCCCACGTTCACGTGTGTAAGATCTTGTTTTCTTCACGTTCACCACGTGGGTAATATCTTGTGAGCTCAGTAAATATGGAGATGAAACCCGTTTGGGCCTCTTGTCCCCTCCTGGACATTAGCCTCTCTTGTATTCAATTCTGTGTCCACTCTCTTGTTGGACAGGAGAGAACTCCAGACTCATAGTCTGCGACATGCCACCTGCTCATGACTTTACCACACTGTCCTGACCTCTATGCTTGGGTTCTTTTTCTGGATCTAAGTTGGCAAATTGGTTCAACCTTTGATTCAGCCTTTGTTTCTCATTCTTTTTTTTTTTTTTTTAAACATTTGTTTATTTTTGAGACAGAGAGAGACAGAGCATGAACGGGGGAGGGTCAGAGAGAGAGGGAGACACAGAATCTGAAACGGGCTCCAGGCTCTGAGCAGTCAGCACAGACCCCGACGCGGGGCTCGAACTCACGGACCACGAGATCGTGACCTGAGCTGAAGTCGGACACTTAACCGACTGAGCCACCCAGGCGCCCCTGTTTCTCATTCTTTAACGGAATGTTTTGACCACTTTAAGACCCAGGATCTCATGTGTGTGAAATCTCCCAGCCAACATATACCTTTAGTATTCTTCAACCCTTTGGCTCAGTTCTTAACTCTCTCTCCTTATTGCCTCCTTTGATAGAGCTAATAGATTGGAAGAACCAAAGCTTGCTGTAGACCAGAATATACATTGATTATAGCAGAGCACTTGATTAAGCTGCTCATTTAAATCTCAGTGGAACTTGTTGGCAACTTGCACAGTGCAGGATAATAGAATTAGGTCAACAGTGTTTCCCAAAGAGTGTTTTATGGGATTCCACAAGATGATATCCTTATACAAGAACACACATAACAGAGTATTCCACATTCTTAATAATTCACTGGGCACAATAATACTCTGAGAATTTGGGTTTTTTTAAAGTAGATCTTAAACACTTTTTAATTTTTATTGTTGAGAGAGAGAGAGAGAGAGAGAGAGAGACAGACAGACAGAGCATGAGTGGGGGAGGGGCAGAGGGAGAGGAAGAGAGAGAGAGAGGGAGACACAGAATGCAAAGCAGGCTCCAGGCTCTGAGCTGTCAGCACAGAGCCCCATGTGGGGCTCAAACCCACCAACCGTGAGACCATGACCTGAGCCGAAGTCAGACGCTTAACTGACTGAGCCACCCAGGGGCCCCAAAGTAGATCTTAGTATTTAGAGAAACGGTTCCTTCATCAGACAGAAAAACCCTGTGTTTGGCCAGTACTCAAAGAATACTGTTCAGTGTTAATTGGTGGAGACATTTCTAGTCCAGATCAAAAGGCTCTGTACTTGTCCCTGGTTCAAGTCAGTTCAACATTTTTTTTTTTTAATCCATGACTTGGAATAAGAGGTAAAATCTATGCCTATCAGTTGGTGCTGGGAAGACAGTTAATATAAGGGAAGGCAAGGTCAAAGTTAAAAATAATCTGAACGGTGATTCCTCAGTGTTCCTTTTTTACTTGAATCCTGGACCATCTACACTTATGTTTAAAGAATTAATTGCACAAAAGTATAACGAGGGGGAGCTGATTTAGCAACGGTATATGCATGACCCACAAGCACAATCTGAGTCAAGATCATGCGAATGCAATCCAAAGCCACATTGATAGAAGCTTACTTCTATTAATTTTAGAATTAATAGAATTTTGGTCTGGAAGTTTACTCTCCAGACCATGTCGGAGTATACATTCCATCCTAGATACTACATTTTAAGAGGGCCACTTGAGACTAAAGACTTTTTTTTTTTGAGGCTAAATTAAGTGTAGAAGAGATTGGGCAAGATGAAAAAAATCCATTATATGAAAACTGTTTGAAGCCATTAAACATGCTTAGTTAGAATAGGAGAAAACCCTAGGAGGACAAGAATATGGATTTGTCTTCACATATAAAGGATTATCATGTGTACGTTGTTTAAGAATTGTTCTGTGTGCTCAAAGTCTAGATAGTGAACCAAAGGCTAGTGGTCAAATTTCACTTCAGTATAACACCTTTTGTGTTTAATATGGTCCAATGATGGAATAGGTTGTCCTCGTAAGTAGTAAGTGAGTAAATGCCCCATCGTGGGAAATTTTCAAACAGATGCTAAATGCCCAAGTGTTGAAGTTAAAGAGGTGGTGACATCAGAGGCCACTTTCGGCTTGGATACTGAGAGTTTTTCTGGGCATTAAATATTTTAACTACCTCACTTGGGGGAACGATAGCGGGGGTTACCTAGCCTGTCCTTTTCTTTTTTTTTTTTTTTAATGTTTATTTATCCTAGCCTGTCCTTTTGACATTTCACAGAATCTTGTCTCGTGTCTAATCCTCTACATGGTTTCTGTTTTTAATTCTATGTTCAATCTGAAAATGAGAAAAGCTAGGAACCGTAGCCCCTGGGGCCCTGACCTGCCCTCGTGCTGACTCTTGTTCTTCCTAAGGATCAGGTGTAGCTCATTCTTCATTGCTGCAAGACACCCCCATATCTTTACAACAGGTTTCCCTTTTGTTCATACTGGCATGACTTGGTTTCTGTTCCTGACAAATTAAAGAACTTTAATTATGCCCCAGTCTAGTAGTGCCTTTTATAATATTATCTCACTTAGAAGATAGGTTCAAGTTTATTTTTTTAATGTTTATTTATTTATTTATTTATTGGGGGGGGAGGGCAGAGAGAGAGAGAGAGAGAGAGAGAGGGGAAGAGAGAGAATCCCAAGGAGGTTCCATGCTGCCAGCACAGAGCCCAACACAGGGTTCAATCCCATGAACATGAGATTACTACTGGAGCTGATATCAAGAGCCAGACACCTAACCGCCTGAGCCACCCAGGCACCCCTAGGCTCAAGTTTATTTAAGCAGGAATTTTTGTCACATTTTTATAATATTCTTCCTTCCCATCCTTATACTTTGGGCATTGAACTCCTAGAGCAATAGGACAGTGAATCTGATTTGAGCCTCATAGTAATTCATCAAGAATAGATGGTATTTGTAAAAACCCAAAAAAGGCTGCTGTGAGCAGATTTATTTACATTTTAATTTTTAAAAAATACACGTCCTGCAATGCACATTTTATTTGGAAGGCAGCCTTCCATTATGCAAATACCCATTTCTCTGTGAAATGTCTCACTAATGGTGTAAGTTTTATACCTATTGTTTCTGGCCTGGAACCAAGAAAACGGCACAGCCACTCAAAGTTCACTTGTTACACAGCTGGTCTGACAGTTAATTAATGGGCTTTCTTAGGCTGGAGGGCGGGAGGCCTCCCTGAGCCAAGTGTAGGACCCAGTTGGCTCTCATAGGTCAGGTGCCCCGAATGAAGCTCAAACGTCATGCTGTTAACTCCCCGAACTCTTGGCAGAGTGCAGCTTTCTGTTTGGAAAGTAATGGCCCCATGTCTCTCATGAACAAGTCCTGTTAGAGATCAAAGCAATCTTTCATAACCTTGTTTTGATGAGTTAAGGGAAAATGAAGCAGAAACATGAGGATTAAGTGTCCCTTAAAACTCCCCTTGGGATGTAAATACTGGGAAGAATGTGTTGGGCCAAACCATGTGTCAGACCCCAAACATGGAGAAGCAGAACAAGGCTTGTGACAAATTGAGGTATATCTGGGTTTGCCTCTATCTCATTGGTCTGTGTTATGATCCTTAAGGGGGGCTCGCTATGAAGAGGGCGCCTAGCTTTCCTGGGGAGGGGGGCGTGGCTCCCACCAACAGAGCTGAATCTCTCCAAATGGACCAAGTGTAACCATCTAAAATTTAGGTTGTTATTTTTCCTTTAAATCAATTATTACATCAAGGGATTCTGCATAGTGACACGTGTCTCTTAGGGCTCCAAGCATATGAGAAATAATGATTTTATGACGAACCAAACTTATTTTCTGTAAAATCGATAAAAACACAGCTGTCTCAAAGGTGTATCTATGACATAGGTAACATCAAAGAGGAATGCTAACTCAATCTGTTTCCTTTTGTTTCTGTTTCCAAATATCTTTGTATCTGATCTGAAACATTTATCCTGAAATTCTTAGCAGCTCCAAACCTACATTTATTCAAAGGAGTATCCATAAAAGATAGAGTTGGGGGGCTGGGGGTGGCAAAGAAATGATCATCCGTGAGAGGAAATATAGCTTGGGAATAATCTAAGTGAGCAATGATTATACGACCATAGAGGGCTTTGTTTGTTTGTTTGTTTTTACTGACGTGAAATTCACACAACATAAAATTAACCTTTTTAAAGCGAATAGTTCAGTGGCATTTAGTATATTCACAATGTCGTGCAGCCACCATCTCCGTCTGCAAAACATTTTCATTACCCCCCAAAGGAACCTCTTTCCCAGTAAGTGGTTGTTCCTCAATCCTTCCTCTCCCCAGCCCCTGGCAACCACCCTCTGCTGCCTGCTTCTGTGGACTTAACCTCTTCTGGATATGTCACATCAATGAAATCATCTAATAAGTGATGATTTGTGTGGTGGCTGCTTTCACTTAGCATTGCAGTTTTGAGGTTCATCCACACTGTAACGCGTATCGATGCTTCCTTCCTTTCCGTAGGCTGACCGGTATGCCACTCTAGGCACGTACCACATTTGTTTATCCTTTCGCCCACTGGTGGACCTTGGGGTTGTTCCCACCTTTTGGCTGCTGCAAACATGTGTATACACATGTGTGTATGTGACATCTGTTTCCGATCCTTTTGGGTATATACCTCAGAAAAATAGGAATGGAACTGTTAGAAGACCAGCGGATGCTAGAAAGAGCTGCGGCTGTGCTCCGCCTGTCTGGTTTTTACCCCAGCACCATAGCACACACAGGTCACAATCCACACAGCCGGAGAGTCTCTTGATCTTCCACCAGGGGATCCGTCACCAGTTCCCCTGAATTGGAGCTAAGACTGCTACCTGGCATTTCAATGTCCTGAAGCCATGAAAGCATGAGAGAAAAAGCGAGGTCGTGGTGATCACTGGAGGGCTGGTGCTGCCTATCCAGGGCAGCTAAGGAGAGCTACTGCACAAAGAACAGTGTTCATGGAAGCTGGGGGCATACTCCTTAGGGTGTCTGTTCGTACTGCCTGCCCTGTGGTCGAGGTTAACAAAGGACTACATCAACTCCATATGGGCGGAATCACCAAGGATTCACATTCCTCAAGACTGTAGGTCATGGTCACCTGGGCAAGACAAGAATCTCAACTGACTGAAATGCTGGCAGAAGGCAGGGGAAGTGTGGAGCAGAAGTTGGTTACTCAACCAACCTTATTCTTTTTTCTTTTTAAAGTTTATTTGTTTATTTTGAGAGGGGGGAGGGGCAGGGAGTGAGCGAGAAAGAGAATCCCAAGCAGACTCTGAGCTGCCAGCACAGAACCCAACGTGGGGTTTAATCCCACGACTGTGAGATCATGACCTGAGTGGAAACCAAGAGTCGGATGCTTAACTTACTGAGCCACCCAGGTGCCCCTCAACCAACTTTACTCTTATGATCAGTGGCAGAAAAGCGGACTGACATCTTTACCAGTATTTCCCTGCATGCTGCTAGTATGTAACACTTTCCTTGATTTTCAAGTTTAAATGGAATTTACACCCCTCGGTATATGCCACCCAAAATGAAAACATGTCTACAAAAACTTGTCCGCTTACATTCATAGTAGCATTATTCATAATGGTGAAGAATGGAAACAACCCAAATATCCATCAACTGATACTTGAATAAATAAATTGTGGATGTCTATACAATAGAATATTATGCAGCAATCAGAATGAATGGATTACATTAGGAATAGGAAAAAAAAAAAACATATCCCAGATCAACAGAAATGAAAAAAAAAAATCATAAGGGAATCTGTTGTACAATTTTATGTCAATAAATTTGGAAATACAGATGAAATTGCTGATTTTCTAGAAAAAGTATCTTTCTGAAACTGAAGAAATAGGAAAACCGAATGAAACTAGTTTAGCATTAAAAAAAAGTGATTTGACAGTCAAATGTTCATACCTCCCAACCACCTCCCAGAAAAGACACTAACTAGTGTTAGACGACTTTATTAGTGAATTTTACCACACCTTCAAGGAGAAGGTAATCTCCATCTTACAGAAGCTATTACAGAAAATAGAAAAGGGTAGCAGGCTACTTAATTTATAAAGCTAGTATGGGTTTGACACCAAAATGAAACCAGGATAGTACAAGTGCAGGCATACCTCATTTTATTGCACTTCATAGATATTGCATTTGTTTTGTTTGTTTGTTTTTGTTTTGTTTTGTTTTACAGATTGAAGGTTTATGGCAAGCCTGGGTTGAGCAAGTCTATTGGCGATATTTTTTTCAACAGCATTTGCTCACTTCCTGTCTCTGTGTCGCATTTTGGCAATTTTCTTGGTATTTCAAACATTCTCATTATTGTATTTGTTACAATAATGATCTGTGATCAGTGATTATAACTCGCTGAAGGCTCAGGTGGTGGTTAGCATATTTTAGCGATAAAGTGTTTTTTAATAAAGGTATGACTTTTTTTTTTTTAGACATGCTATTTCACACTTAACAGGCTACAGTATAGTGTAAACATAACTTACATGTGCTGGGAAACTAAAAAATTCACTTGACTCACTTTATTGTGATACATGCTTTATTGTGGTGGTCTGGGACCACATCCGCAGTAGCTCTGAGGTATGCCTGTACAGGGGGAAAAAAATGTAGAGTAATATCACTTATAAATGTAGACTAAAAGACTTAAATAAATATTAGCAAATTAAATCCAACCAGTGTATTTTTTACATGATCATTACTAGTTTTGGTTTATCCCAGGATTGTGAGAACATCAGAAAAATCCATCAGTGAAAGTTCACCATGTGTTTCGGATTAAAAATAAATAATATAACATATCTGGTTCTATAAATTTAATACACACTCTTATCTAAAAGAAAAACTCTTAGGAAAAACTAGAAATAGAAGGGAACTTCCTTACTCTGATAAAGGGTTTTTACCAAAAACCTAGAGCAGTTACATCACATACTTCTGGAATCTTCCCATTAAAAGCAAGAACAAGGCAAGAAGGGCAATTATCGCTGCCACAACTCAACATTATACAGGAAGACTAGCTAATGCATTAAGAAGGAAGGAAGGATGGAAGGGAGCGAGGGAGGAAAAGAATGTGTGCAGTGTGGAAAGGAAATGAAAAGCTACTTTTAGGCGTAGAAAATGCATAGACATCAACAGATAAACTATTGGAAGCGATGAAAAGAATTCAGTAAGGTTGCTGGTTACAAGAGCAATATAAAATTCGGTGTTTCTTTGCTTATATTTCAGCAACAAATTAAAAAAACATAAAATTGAAAGAAATCTGTCAATTCACAATAGCAGCAAAAACTGTAAAGAACCTAAGGAATACAGAGGCGCTTGGGTGGCTTGGTTGGTGAAGCATCTGACTTTGGCTCAGGTCATGATCTCTCTGGTCATGATCTCCCAGTTAGTGGGTTGCAGCCCTGAGTAGGGCTCTGTGCTGACAGCTCAGAGCCTGGAGCTGCTTGGAATTCTATGTCTCCTTCCCTTTCTGCCCCTCCCCTGCTCTCTCTCTCTCTCTCTCGCTCTCTCTCTCTCGCTCTCTCTCTCTCAAATAAATAAAAATTTTTAAAAAAAGTACCTGGGGTGCCTGGGTGGCTCCGTCGGTTGGGCGACCCACTTTGGCTCAGGTCATGATCTCACGGTTCGTGGGTGCGAGCCCGCGTCGGGCTCTGTGCTGACAGCTCGGAGCCTGAAAGCCTGCTTCAGATTCTGTGTCTCCCTCTCTCTCTACCCCTCCCCTGCTCACATCCTGTGTCTGTCTCTCAATAATAAATAAACGTTAAAAAAAAAAAAAATTTAAAGAAAAGAAAAAAAAAAAGTACCTAAGGAATACACATCATGTAAAATGTCGAAGAATGGGGAAAAAATTACAAAATTTTATTAAGGATATAAAAGAAGATCTGAGTAATGGGTAAAAAGCACTAAAATGTCAGTTATGCCTAATTAGCCCTAAATTTAACTACATTCCAAACAAAACCCTGCAGAATTTGAGTTTCGAAATCGATTATAAAATTCATATGAAAATTGAAATTATGAAAAAAAAAATCGTTTTGAAAAAGAACAATGAGAGCCGAGGAGTCGCCCTGCAGATATCAAGGCATTCAAGTTGCAGAAGTTAAAATACAGTGGTCTGGGCAGGAGGACAGGTGCGGGAACAGAATAGAGAGCCCACCGCAAATCCGTGTGCACGCAGGAAAGTGGAACAGGATAGAGGTTAAAGTAGGGATGAGTGAGAAAAGAATGGAAGCATTGGCGCTTTAGATTCCTATGCCAATTATGCAAAAACAGATTGAGGGGTGGGGTGGAATTAAAGATCTCTACACGAAAACCTGCAACACAGAAACTACTGGAATGTGCAGGAGAACATCTTTACAACCTAGAGTGAAAATGCTAGCCGTGAATCCGCCCGGACCTTCTGGCTATCCGGGGCACCCTACGCTAGTTCCTACACCCGCAGACCTCCTTTCTCAAGGTAAGCAGTATTTCCCCAGACTGCTTCCCGGCCAGAGTGGAGCATGTGACTCAGGCCGGCCAATCAGACGCCACCGGAGGCCTCGGGCGGAAGTGAGGAAGCAGGCTGGCTCCCTGGAGGCGTGGAGGGGCAGAGGCGGTGCTGGAAAGGTGGCGGATTCCTGAAAGAGCTAGTTTGTTCTGGGGGTGTTCTTTCATTGAGGCTGAGGGATCTTTTCCCATCACCCCCAAACGTTGTGTGAGCTTCTTACTGTCTCGTAAATTTCTTTTCTGCTTAAACCAGTCGGACCGGATTCTATTGCTTGCAGCTAAGAGCAAGAACTGACATAGAGCCCCCCCTTTGGACCTGAAAACATCTTTAGAACGAAATATACCATAATCAAAATTAGATATAATAATACTTAAAAAAAAAAAAAACTTGGAGAAGACATTTGCAGGATCCATAACAAGAATCAATAAATATGTTTATTTTACCATAGAATTTATATCTAATGGAGAAAACACCTAAATAAATAAGAGAATGGAAACACCCCAATAGGGAAGTGGGAGAAAAATGAGAACAGGTAATTTTCCAAAGTGTAAACCCAAATGCCTTAATTACATATTTTTTCTTATTTAAAAAATTACATACATAGCATTATGGTATTCATATTCTATAAATTTTTTCACTCAAGAGCATTTATGAGAGTTCGATTGCATCTTGAGAGCAAAACTTGTAGAATATGAACACCATAATCCTATTTACATAAAATCTTAAATAAAAGCAACATTATTTATTATTGATGAAGACGTTAAAAATGCAAAAAAAACAAAAAAGGTGAGAAGCTAGAAGCTTCTACAGTAAGCTATGACAGTGATGTCATTTGGGGTTAGAGAGAAAAGCCACTGAGTGTGTCAATCAAAGAACACCAAAGATTTACTTGCATTTTGTTTCTGGGGGGTAAAAGTTGGCAGTTGTTAATGGTTGGTCTGGATTCTTCTACTCCATTTCCCACACTTAACGTAGGAATTATAATTTGTCACGTGTGCTCCCTCTTTTCTTTTCCTTTTCTAAAATCTGAGAAAGACAAACTCACCATTTCATCTGTCCATTATAGGATGTTGTGATAGCATCATGAGAGAAATAATGGCATACTCCCTATATATAAATTACAGAGAGAAATCTCTCCTCCAAAATAAGCTTTAAAAAAACCCAATAAGCAAATTTCTGTAGCTTTATTTTCAGTTCAGTTTTAAATTATATATATACTTCATCCTCATGAAATAAAGATAAAAGACCATGAAGATTCATTTATAATGATTTTAGGTCTTTAAAAATAATGAATGGTTGTTTTTTCTGCTGGCATTGTCATGTTCTTTGTACTGATTCTGTACTTCTGTGTAGCCATAAATACAAACCACCCCCCCCCCCTCCCCCGCCAAGGCCACAACTGTGATATGCACTTGTCATTCACAGGCCAAGCCACAGGATGCCACTGTTGCATTTGTGCAATAGTCTACTTAAGTTGAGATGACTAAAGAAAGGGGGGGGGGGGGATCTCTTCTTTTATAAACAGACACATGATAACTAAGGTTTAAGATTTAAATCTTATGAGTTCTAATTTTTTAATTCCCTTTAAGTTGGATTTTAAATACCACATATTGAAATCACCCGAGTCTTTTAATAATTACATTGAGAATCAAACAAAAGTAAATTATTTTGGAACTGTTAAAAAAAAATGTGGGCACCCACAAATGCTAAGAACAAAGTCCTCTGAGAGTTAAATTCTCAAAAGTGGTTTCTATGCCAGCTACCTGGGGTCAGTTGCTATATTTATATTCATGAGATCTCAGTGATATATTGCTTGCTAAAAAACTGACAAATAATGTATTCATGCATATTAAAACCTATCTAAAATTATTTGTTTTTTAATGGGGGCAGCGTATTTTTGAAATCAAAGTGTTGAGTAAATCAAGTAATGGTGTTCCTTTGACTTACCCAAAGATAGTTTATTTGCATTTCTAATTGATCCACAATTGGTAATGATACTTGACCCTTTAAATTTCTTTCTGATCCCATCCCAGACTCTAACAGGTAATTAAAGGTTTATAAATTGACAATTACAGGTCCCAGAGAAACTGATATTTAAAGGGAAGCATTCCTTTTGTCTTATGAGTCAATAAATTGTACAGAAAGTCATTCCCAATGTAGAATACATCCTATTAAGAAGTTAGGAATATGTGGTCGATGCATATAGGAAATAAATTGTAGTCCCTCAAAGAGACTGTAGTCTAATTAGGGACACATGACATGTCGTGTGAAAAAGAAAACAATGCCATTAGGAATATGAAGTGCCAAAATATTGTAAAGTGCCCAGTTCTGAAGAGAAGAGTCCCCAAGGACTGGAATGGCCAGGAAGGCCTTTGGAGGAGGCAGAAGTTGTGACCAGCCTGCTCAGTGTCACTTCCTTGCAGTGTCCCCTGTCCTCTACTTGGCCCAGCCTTTCCTCTGCCAACTCAGTCAGTTCTTGTCTTCGGAAGATTTTCATAGCTCTTTGAACATGTGTTTACTTTGTAACTCTCAAAAATTGTTCATTTCTGCATTCAACAAATTCTAGGCACAAAAAATACGACCCACATGGTCCCTGTCCTTGGAGCTTCTGGTCTAATAAATGCATTGCCATTATTTGCTCATTTGTATCTCTCTTCTAGGGGCCTGTGACCTATGCAATGTCCCCGGCGGGGAGGACAGAGCAGATCGCGAATAAAGGTCGGTTCCGTGAATGGTGTGCCAGGATGGGGCCGAGGCTGGAAGATCAGAAGTTAGCACAGTTGTCCAGCCAAGGGGTGTTGGGAGAGAAGGGACAGTTAAATAAAGAAGACGAAAAAGCCAAAGGACATGGTGTGTCCCACCCGCAGTGAGGGAGAGGACGAAGCCAAAACCAACTCCCAGGATGACTTTATGCAGTGGGTTTGTTTGCGTGCGTGTTTCTTCACCCATGGCATTGGCCTCCTTTTTCTGTTACAGAATTAACCGTGTGCCAGCCTAGCTATTGTGAAATGAGTTTGCCTAATCTGCAGTAAACTGTGATCCTGCTGTAAAGGGCAGGCCCTTGAAAGATCAGTGCGGAATGGGCCTCTGTCCTGGCCCACGAGCTCGGCAAGGAGGTGGCAGGCCGCTCCAGGTGCATGAGTCAGGCTGCCTTGGTCGCAGCTCTTCACATGCACCCACGCCACAGCCCTTAGTTGATTTAGAGTTCTAGGCAATTCTTAGGGGGTCAGCGTGACTCATAGGGGCAGGACATGAGCAAAGCGATGGGCTGAGCAGTTGTAAGGTCATAAATTTTTAGACTTAACTAAAATAGTCCAAGTCTGAATGCAGGATACCGGTTGCCCGAGCAACCGAGAGGTTAAAGCAGCAATAAATTACGGGCGGTCTTATCAAATAGAGCTGTTACGGCTTTACGACAGAGCACTAGCACCCTCGGTGTTGGCTGCGGAACACAATTCAGCATGGAGAAATTATCAGCAAGTTCACATCAAAGGAAAACAGAAGACCATGACCCAGGTCCAAGGCCTGAGCAGATTGAGGTCTTAATCTCAGACAGTGTAGAGAACAGAAGGTCCGGGTCCTAATCTCTGCCTTTCCTAATCGCGTGACCTGTGGGCGGCTCACCCGGCCTCCCGGAACCGCAGGCTCCCTCTTTAAGAAAGAGATGCTGTGAGTCTCCAGTGAACTGACCTTCATGAAAACACTCCAAAAACAGGGGAATATGAAAGAAAGAAAAAGAAAGAAAGAAAGAAAGAAAGAAAGAAAGAAAGAAAGAAAGAAAGAAAGAAAGAAAGAAAGAAAGAAGGAAGGAAGGAAGGAAGGAAGGAAGGAAGGAAGGAAGGAAGGAAAGAAGGAAAGAAAAAGGAGGGAGGGAGGGAGGAAGGAAGGAAGGAAGAAAAGGGAGAGAGAGAAAAGAAAAGAAAAAAGAAGGGAAGGAGGGAGGGAGGAGGGAAGGAAGGAAGGAAGAAAAGGAAGGAAGGAAGAAGAAGGAAGGAAGGACGGAAGGAAGGAAGGAAGGAGGTGCTATCTCTAAAAGAGGAAAAACAAAATTAGTTGGGGAAGAGCATCAATAAAGCTATAATATCTTAATGAAAGCTACCTGTGTGCCAGCAATTGAGATGAGTAAGATCATCTGAACAAAACCCACACCCCTAACAACTGTAAACAGTCATCTTGTGTTACCACTCACACTTGACCTGCAGGGACCCGGTGTTCGGGGTGAGGTAGACATTTTTGGCAAGGCCCTGGCACTCACCGTGCCATAGTCATTCTCCTGGGTCTCAGGCCAGGGTTTGATTAGTTTTGCTAGCGCCCCGCCTGTCCAGATGCCTCTGTCACTCACTCGGTGCCTTTCTCACCCCACCCTGCTTTGTACATTCTCTCTCTTTGTCTCTCTCGCCCTCCCACCCTCCCCCCTCCTTTGCGTCTCAGCCCGCACATGAGTTCTGCTACCAGCCAGATGGATTTCCTCTCTCCCTCTCATTGTCCATCTCTCCTTGAAGACCAGGCCAGAGTATCGGCCACCCAGTGACATCCGCCCCCATATACGCTGCCTTTGCTAAATGGTTGTGTTGTCATCTTGCTCTCTGTCCCGCGGTAGACAGCAAGCTCCTTGAGGAAGGCCCAGGAGGGATCGTGTTTATTGCTGTTTATACCACATTCCCTGAGAGTCCACTTAACACAGGTTCGGACTCCTTGGCTGAAGAGGAAGGGAGGGCAGAAATGGAAATGGCGGTGAGCTCTTAGCCCTCGGATAAGTGCCCGCGGGGCTTAGCCTGTGCTAATCCCCAAACGTTCCTTGCTGAGGAGACAGCTGTCTTTGGTCTGTAGGAACTTGGGGACACATATGTATTAGGTAGCTACCAAACATGTGGAGTGGTTGAGGTGTGGGACCAGGGAGGACCCTGCGTCAGACCAGGAGGGAAGCCAGTGACTGCATTGTCTCCCTTTCTGTATACCCTGACAGACTTGGAGGACAGGGACAGGTGTGGGGGATACCCACATCTAAAGATGTTCAGCCCATCTGAAGATAGCCATGGAACAGAAGAATATGTGCCCAACGAATGACCGATTTCACCCTTCTTCTGTCCCAGATGTAACGAGGATTCAAAGACCAACCCCTCTGACTTCTGTGTCCCACCAGCAAATCCAACCAGCAAGCCACATGGGGAAGGCTTTCAAAAGACAGAAGGAAGTGTGCCTTCTTGCCCTTGTTGAATTTTGCCTTCGTGGTCATTAGCGTATCTTCATTTGTGACATGTCTATTCAAGTCTTGCACATTTTATTTGTTTATTTTCAAAAAAATTTTTTAATGTTTATTTTTGAGAGAAAGAGCACGAGTGGGTGAGGGGCAGAGAGAGAGACACACACACACAGAATCCGAAGCAGGCTCCAGGCTCTGAGCTGTCAGCGCAGAGCCCAATGCAGGGCTCGAACCCACGAACTGCGAGATCATGACCTGAGCCGAAGTTGGACGCTTAATTGACTGAGCCACCCAGGCGCCGGTATTTATTTTTTAATGTTTATTTATTTTTGAGAGCAAGAGAAAGAGAGAGAGAGAGAGAGAACAAGAGCAGGGGAGGGGCAGAGAGAGAGAGAGAGAGACAGAAGAACCGAAGCCTGCTCAATGCTAGCAGCAGTGAGCCTGATGTGGGGCTTAAACTCACAAACTGTGAGATTGTGACCTGAGCAGAGGTCGGATGCTTAACCAGCTGAGCCACCCAGGCGCTCCAAGTCTTGCACATTTTAAAACTGGGTTGTTCATCCCTTTACTGTTCATTTGTAAATTCTTTGAGTTCTTTATATATTCCGGGTTCAAGTCCTTTGTCAGATTTTTGTGCTGCATATATTTCCCCCAGCCTGTGCATGCTCCTATGTTCAGTTTCTTAGCAATGTCTTTTGATGAGCAGAAATTCCTACTCTTGATAATGTCTAAGTTATTGCCTTTGTTCTTTGATGATTAATGGTTTCTGGGTTCTATCTGAGAAATCTTTGCCCACCACAAGATCATAAAGATGGAGTTCTATATTTTCTTCCATTAGCTCATAGTCTGGATTTTATGTTCAGGTCTGTAATTCAGCACAGATTAATTTATATTTGTGGAGCGAGGTGGAGGTTGGGGTTCATATTTTTCCAGATGATGTCTGCTTTTCAGCAACATTTGTTAAAAAGACCTTTCACCATTGGACTGACTTGGCACCTTGGTTAAAGATCTACCGACCATATACGGGGTAGGTCTGTTTCTAGAGTTGTTGACCTGTGATTTTTGAGCAACACGCTCACCTAGAGAGTGGGCCTTTCAAGATTTCCTCACCCTTGGGCTTTACTTTAGAGGGACTAAGAAATGGGCACCTGGGTGGCTCAGTTGGTTAAGTGATTAAGCGTCCGACTCGATCTCTGTTCAGGTCATAATCTCACGGTTCTTGAGATGGAGCCTCATGTCGGGCTCTGTGCTGATCGTGCAGGGCCCATTTGGGATTCTCTGTCTCCTCTCTCTGCCCTCCCCAGCTGATGCTGTCTCTCTCTCTCTCTCTCTCAAAAAATAAATAAATAAACTGTAAAAAATAGACTAAGAGAGAATGCTTGGTTTTGAGAAAATAAAGCACATGCTTATTGAATTAGAGTTCTTTGGGGAAAAATATTTTCAGACACCATAAATAAGCAACATGGCAGGCATGAATTTTCCTCCACAAATAAAATGAAGGACACATTTCTTTTTTTCTTTTTTTAAAACGTTTATTTATTATTGAGGGACAGAGACAGAGACAGATAGAGCATGAACATGGGAGGGGCAGAGAGAGGAGGAGACACAGAGTCCGAAGCAGGATCCAGGCTCTGAGCTGTCAGCACAGAGCCCGACATGGGGCTGGAACCCACCAACCGTGAGATCATGACCTGAGCCGAAGTCGGATGCTTAACCGACTGAGCCACCCAGGAGCCCCCGTTTTATTTTCTTGAACTAAAATTCAATTTGCCTTTAAGGCATTATACCTCCATGCTGGTAAAAAGATAATTCTAAGTCTTTCCTGAGATTTCCCCCCTCCCTGTGGTTGCAAGAGAATCTTTTCTTAGGAGGTTGAAAATGATGGGAGGAGGGGAGGGCAGGGTGGGAAGAGGGACCTTTACTCTCTTGTCCATTAAGAGGGAAATGAGGGGCGCCTGGGTGGCTCAGTCGGTTAAGCGTCTGACTTCAGCTCAGGTCACGATCTCACGGTCCGTGAGTTCGAGCCCCGCGTCGGGCTCTGGGCTGATGGCTCAGAGCCTGGAGCCTGCTTCTGATTCTGTGTCTCCCTCTCTCTCTGCCCCTCCCCTGTTCATGCTCTGTCTCTCTCTGTCTCAAAAATAAATAAACGTTAAAAAAAAATTAAAAAAAAAAAAAAAGAGGGAAATGATATCCTTAAGAATCAAGACTGAACAATCCCGTAAAGGTGAGTTGGAGTGATAATAGAGGTTGGGGTTCATTTTTTTCCATATGGGTATCCAGTTGGTCTGGGTCCTATGCCAGATGGAACACAGAGATCTATGAATAGGCTGGGGGTCTCTGAACTTCGATAGGCTATCCCCTGATGCTGTTCCCCTCTGATGCTTTATCAGCTCCCTGGGTATTGTTAGCTTCTGTGGAATATGGCGGTGGCTATCTGATGTTTTCACCTGCTTGATATGTTTCCCTTTCTTCCAGCCACTGCACTTTAATTTCTCTTTGGGAAACCACTCCTCCCACCCCATCCCACCCCACCCCACCCCTGGAATAGATGGAGTTAATAAGTGATTGACTAGCTCCTGACCCAAGATTTAAGCCAATCCTAAGCAATGAAAGTCAGCCCCTGGGATTCCTCTATGGGAATTCTGTCTGCTGAGCTTCAGCTTGGTGCACTGTAGACTCTACTTAGTGGGTTATCCTACAGAGAAAGAATCTGACCGAGAATGAAGCCAGCCCAGTAAGCAGCCGAGCCATGAGAGAGCCCCAAAGACATCAAGTCCTTCTGAGCAACAGAGTTCAGCCATGCCTAAAGCTAGATCCACAATTTCATGAGCCATTAAGTTCTCCTCAACTGTCAGCCTATTTAAATTGGAGTCTATCATCGGAGTGAAAAAAGTCCTGATATACCACAACTGGGGCAGCCAACAACCTCTGCCCTTCCCAGTCCAAGGCTCTCTCTCTTCTTTTCCACACAGATACTATGACTAAGCCCTCAAGAAGAGCAGTAGCCAGGAAGTGGCTGTCTTGAAGGAGTTCCTACTTTCTTACCTGCCATGCTGACTGCCTGCTGAGAATAAGGGTAAAGAAAAGTCAAAGTGAGGATGAACATGAACTAGCTCCTCAAGGTGTCAAACTCCCACACAGATCTCTTTCTCTGTCCTGCTTTCTTGCCTTCCTTTCCTATCCATTTGCTCTTCCTCCCCGGTAGTCTTGTTTCCAAGCCAATTTAACACATAAATCACTTACTTTGTGCCCAATACTGTTTGGAATCAGAAAACATCACCTCAGCCCTTGGAAAGCTCAGGTGTAATGAAAGAGAATTTGGAGCCGGGACAGCGTCAGTGAGGGAGCCTGGGGCCAGAGGACAAAGGGCAGAAAAAGTCAACACTTTGAATTTGAAGCAGGTGATGATGCCATTGAATGAGTCCCTTCAGGGAAGAGGAGGGGCTGGCTTGGATGACGGGGAGATGAGAGTCAAGTCAGATGAGAGACCGCTAGAGGATTCTGAAGAAAGAGACGTGAGGGTCCATTACATTATAGAACATTTTTGTTAAATAATGCCTGAGAGATGATCTGACACAGGTAAATCCTTTTATTTCTTTTAGGTAAAATTAAATCCAACCGTACACCTCAGTTTCACAGTTTAGTAAACGAAAGAACAAAGCCCGTAGTTCCCACAATAGGCAGGGGCCATGCGTGTCCCCAAGATCCTTCAGGGCCTGCCAACCAGAAGAATGGGCTCTTACCTGTTTCATTAATTCTGCTTACTCATGAGATTTTTAAAAACAAAAATCGAAATAAGTTTGAAAACCCAAGGATTAGTGTCCTTCCCATGCAAGTACTAACATAATTTCTTCCGTCTTTTGAGCCCCATCTGCCCTGCACCCCCCCACCTCCCCAAAACGTGGATCTAAATTCCCTCTTCTGGTTCCCTACCCCTCATTGTACCCCAAGACTCAGAACCCAGATCTCCGCTTTTTTCCCCACAGTCTCCTTTGCTGCCTTTAGGACATCACTTCTCGTTTCTGAGCCAAAGACACCCAGATGTGTCAGTACAGCCTGTTGTCTATCTTGTGCAGGACCTTTCTGCCTGGATGCTCTGCCCGCAGCTCCTCCATGAGAAGGAACGAGAAGAAATCAGAGTGACCCCGCTCAGCAGAAAAATCATCCTGGTGGAAACCCACCAGTAGCGGCAGCCACTGGATGGCCAGAAATACTGCCATCATTATTAGCTTCTTTTTGCTTGACTGGACCTCTTTTAATGTAACGAACCCCAGCTGATTTTATAAAAATAACAATAATTTTAAGCCAAATATGGTAGAATAGAAACAAAAATTACCCGGAACATTTCAGTGTTGAAATGCTTCCCCCCCCCCCCCCCAACCTGTTTTGCTTATCCAGGAATGTGTTCGTGAAATTTTGGAATTGGGAAAAATTGAATATTACAAGTTACCCGTTCACATTTGAAAAGTTTTTGTGCATAAGATGAAACACCTTTTGTAATTTATTTAAGCAATCCACTCTTATTAGATTTTGAGATGTTTCCAACTGAACTCCTATTGTTGGACATTTTGGTTGCTTCCAACTTGGCCCCGACAAACCAACACAGAGCCAGAATAACTGGTTGAAAATAAATTACAATAAAGGAGAGGGGAGAAAGGAGGAAAATGACTGGAGAAATCCTGGAAAGATGGGCCAAATTGCTTAAAGAAATAAAAGTTTTTAAAAATGCCCTTTTGTGCACAAAATTTGCCAACATTTGTAAGACAAAAGAAAAAAACACAAAACCAACAGTGATTAGAGATTATTCATTTTCTTTTCTCTTTTTTTTTAATATTTATTTATTTTTGAGAGAGAGACAGAGAGAGAGGGAGACACAGAATCCAAAGCAGCTCCAGGCTCTGAGTTGTCAGCACAGAGCCTGATGTGGGGCTCGAACTCAAGAACGGGGAGATCATGACCTGAGCCGAAGTCAGATGCTCAACCAACTGAGCCCCCCCAGGCGCCCCATAGATTATTCATTTTCAACCAAATTATTATTATTTTTAGAGAATGGCTCCACTAAATTGTTTTAAACAAAGTCACGTGCATGTCCTCCGCTGGACCAATGCTTATGTAGCCAATTAGGTTGTTCGTGATAGTCCAGTGTTATAAACTGCAAGAGAGTTTATATTAACGTTTGTGAGATTGCCTTCTAAAACCCAGTGCTTTTCTCCCAGACCTGGTGGTGGTCCGGATCTGTTCCTGACTGGTCCACCAACAATGCAACATCTCACTGGGTCTCATTCCCGGCCCCTTCTCCTCTGCGTTGCTCAGCACCCCCGCGGTGGCCTGTGCTGAAGGGGCAGGAACAGTAGCTGTCTGGGCTCTGACATCCAAAGCTTGTCTGGTACCTGTGAGAAATGGAAAGCCACTCTAAAAATAAGTTGTTTCCTCCTGCTCCCAATCCCTCCTCAAAACAGTAAGAGGATGTTTCAGAGTTTTCAAATGGAAATGGTCACAGCAGCCAGAGGCCATGGTCTTGACTTTGACAAGCCTTAACCTGTCTTCCTCTAGTCCTCTGAAACAGGACCGAGTTCAGAACGAGAAATTAAAAGACCCCCCACATAGATTTGTCCATAATGCCACTGTTAGAGTCCCATTTCCAAGGGAGACAAATTCACTTCTGGCACCTGAAGTTGCTTATCTGGTTCCTCAGAGCTGCAACATTGAATTTGCTCCCAGGTATGAATCGAACCATCAAATATTCTTTATATCTGCTGCCAGGAACAAAGGTGAAAACCAGCTCAGGTGAGTGCCTCACAATATACTCTATGCTTCAAGAAAACTACAGCCTGTCTTACCTCTTCACTAGACAGCATATTATTTTTCTTTTATATATGTATGCTTTTTCAGAACCATCTGAAAGTTTCAGACACCGTGACACTCACCCCTAAATACTTCGGCAACCATCTACCACAAGGGACATCCACCAATACCACAACAGAATTATCACACGGAGGAAAGCTAACATTAATTTAGTAACATCTGGCGTACAGTCTGTATTCAAATACCACAAGAATCTTATAAAATTTATTTTTTATCACTTAAAAAAATTTCATCCTATAGCTGTGGTTCATCACTGCCTTTGGTTGTTATGTCTCTTGCAGCCTCAAGAAATTTTAACTTAGAATAGTCCCTCTGGCTTTTGGTTTTGTCTTGTTTGTCTGTTTTACATTACTTGATTAAAAAAAATTTTTTTAACGTTTATTAATTATTGAGAGAGAGCAAGAGTGAGCAGGGGAGGGACAGAGAGAGGGAGACAGAGGATCCGAAGCAGGCTCCACACTGTGAGCACAGAGCCCAACGTGGGCTTCGAACTCATGACCGTGAAACCATGACCTGAGCCGAAATCAAGAGTCAGCCATTTAACTGACTCAGCCACCCAGGCGCCCATTACTTGATTTCTTTTTCATTCACACCAATTGTCTTGTAGAATCTCCCACATCCTAGATTTGTCTGGCTCTTCCCCGGTGACTAGATGCAGGTGAGACATTTTGGGCTAGATGTCTGTCCGAGTGATGGAGGCTGTACTTTCTGCATTGTATCAGAAGGCAGGTAACATTCGGCTGTCCCAATGCTAAGTTTGTTCACTCTGTGGCCAACTTCTTCTTAAAACATAAAATTAAACCACACATGAACAAATCTATATTTTCTAATTGCCTCTCTGCGATGAAAGCCCAGTGTATCTTACAAAGCAATCTTCCTGCACAACTTTTAAAAAATTCAGCCCTAAGTCACGAGGCTTCTCCTTTCCTGTGAAGTGGGTATTTGAAAAGCCTGTGAACTCATACTGGTTATCTTTCACAGAATCTGGAATTTCTCTTACCAAGACCAAAACCAAATCAAGCAAAAGCAGCACCTCGCAAACCGAAAAACCCAGTCTTCACAGGGTATGAGTTTTCAAGCCGAGGTTGCAAAGTGAGACAGATTGCTCAGGACAGGAGGCAGTGGGGTTGCAAATGTGGCCTCTGTCCTTGGTCTAGAGGGTCACCGGCCACCTCGCCCAGGCTCCCGTCACTCACATGATGGGAATTCTGCACGCGCTGCCGGGGCAAGCCCAACCGGGGAGACCCAGAGCTGGATGCTGCTTCTGTTTTGGAAATCAATTCAGGGGCACCTGGGTGGTTCAGTCGGTTAAGCGTCGACTCTTGATTTCGGTGCAGGTCACGATCTCACAGTTCGTGGGCTTGAGTACCGCGTCGGGCACTCTTGTTGTCAGCGCAGAGCCTGCTTCAGATATTGTCCCCCCCCTCTTTCTGCCCCTTCCCCACTCGTGTGCGCTCTCCAAAATAAATAAACATGAAAGAAAGAAAGAAAGAAAGAAAGAAAGAAAGAAAGAAAGAAAAAGAAAGAAAGAAAAAAATCAGTTCAACAGACTTCACTCCTGCCTGCTGAGAAACAAGGTAACTTCTAGATCCAGAATAGTCTGTGGGCTTGCACCGAGCTGTTCTCTTTGTATTAAGAACTGGAGGGAGGGAGAGGAAAAGGAGATTTTTTTCAATGCACTCTGAAATGGCTAGAATCCTTGTTGAAATTTTGGACTTACAGAACCATTTTCAGGAAGAGACGTAATTTGTCTGCATCAGTCTGAGTGAGTGTGTCTTATGATTTTGAATCTGATCAGAGCTTTTGATGATCAACTATACAGGGGAGATGGTTCCTGTTTGGGGAGAAATCCCCAGACTTCCAGCATCTTTTCCTAAATGCAGACCTAGTTCTGTCAAACTTGATGGATATTTCAGTCCCCACAGCTTCTTATTGCTGCTTTTCATTTTGGGGAGATGCTCAGCTGATAAGAAAATGGGCTGAACATTCAATCGATAATAGTGACATAAATAGTCTCTAGTTGTATAAATAAAGCTGTTTTTACCTGAGCGATATTTTCAACCTCTGGCAGCAGCAACTTAGCAAATGCCCTTTTGGGAAATACCCCCAATAAATATTAAATTTGAAAAGAGTTTTGTGAACCGAAGACTCCCCGCATGAAATCACAGAAGGCAGATCTTATTTAAAATCGGTTTTCAGCTGCCGTTTCTGGTTGCAAGGTAATGAATTGTCCTACTAATTGAACTTGAAGTTCACCTTTCAATTATGAAGCAAATTGCAGAACCCAAGGACGGGCAGGTAAAAGTGAAATGATGAGCAGTCATGTTGAAACTAAGACACCCTTTGTTCCGTCATCTGTGGGCACAAGAGCTTTCTGTCCTTTGGAAATGCCCCTGGCAGTGTCTGAGAGCGTAGAAATCTCAAAGCATCTCAGGGGTGTGCCTAGGGAGAGAGAGAAAACAAGAGAGGGAGAGAGAGAGTCTTCTTGTACTGCATTTCCCTTTATTTTCTTTTATTACATGAGAAAATGGTCTTCATGTGACAGCATAAATTAAAGACGCTTGAGTTTGCTCCCTTCGGTGTTGACTCTGAGGGAAGCTGAACAGAGTGGTGGTAAATAACTATATAATTGAAATCGCCTTGCTTTGTTGTTACCTTAGAAGGGGACTGTTGTGTAGAGGCTTCAGATTTATTGAGATAGATTACACCCCTGGGTGTAAATCACTTTGTAAAAGTAAATCAGGCAGTTTCCATAATTCCCTTAGGCCTCTGGGGTACAGTTTAATACACTAAGCCATAATTTACTATTAAGGGGGACCCTTGGGGTGACTTTTTCCTGGGGAATCATCTTCTCACTGGGAGACCCACTTATGATGCTACTATAAAGAAGCCTCCCTGTCTTCTCTCTGCCCTGGCCATCTCATGTTATATGTCCAAATGGGGAACGTTCCGACTCCCGGTTTGGAAGGCAGAAAGTTGGGTCTTACGTTTCTGGCACAAGGAGACATTATCTATTGTCTGGAACACGAGGAGATACCACATGAAGGATGCCATCTCTCTCAGCCCTGGATCCAGGAGGATTTGCCCCCCTTCCATCAGCTGGGCTTTATTTGGAAAGGCCAGCCTGGGACCTTGGCACTCCGTTTCATTATGAGGTTTTGAATAGCAGACACTGTTTCCTTAAAGTATTTCTCTAAGACTATTTCTCTAAGACATTTAATTTGCATTTTTGTTTGATTTAGGATATGACCATGTTTTACATGTTTCAAATCCTATTTCTGATTTGCAAAAATAAGAACCAAGTGGTCATCTAATCCTTAAAGGTTAAAAGGAAGAAGTAGAATGTGGGAGTGGGGGGATGATAAGAGTTAAATATGGTTTGAGTTTATTTAAAATGTAATTACTTTTGGCCTTTGTAATTTTGTTCCTCTTTCACAGAGATGACAAGAATTCCACAAACAATGGCAGTCAGTGGAACCTAATATGCAAGAGAGGATTTGGGTGGTTCAAGGTGAAATTAAATCATCTGTGTAGGTAAGTGCATTATAAGCAATCTCCAAGCTTCGTTCTTGATTTTCTAGTTTCTGGTTTCCTTCTTCTGCTGTGGTGCAATTCTGCTCCATCTGTAGCCAGTGGTTCAATTGCCACCCTGATGACCAAGCTCCTAATAGCTTTGTAATCCTTCTTTCACACCTACATTTTTCCATTTCATTATTAAGTCAGTAGGATTTAGGCAGCCTCTCTCCTGTGCCTCTTTTCCTCTTCTCACGGCTCTACTGTTTTACTTTTCAATTTAATTTCTTCTTTCTAGCAGTTTCTCATTATGTAATTCAAAGACTAAGGGTGCAGAAGACTACTCAGGCTGGCACAGTCATGTTCACATTTTTAGTTAAAAGTCCTAGGAGACACTTCCTTAAGCAACAGTAGAGGGATAAGTTTGTCAGAGTTGTCCATTGTTCTGAGTTGCTTTAGGAACTTGGTCTGTAAAAAAATTTTTTTTTAAATGTATTTTTAAATTTATTTATGTTGAGAGAGAGAATGAAAGCACGAGTAGAGGAGGGATAGAAAGAGACACACATAATCCAAAGCAGGCTCCAGGCTCTGAGCTGTCAGCACAGAGTCCCATGAAGGGCTCAAACCCACGAACTGTGAGATCATGACCTGAGCCGAAGTTGGATGCTTAACTGACTGAGTCACCCAGGTGACCCAAGAAAATTGGTCTTGATTATAATGGGGATGTTTAAGAAAGTAGCAAAACATCCAGTAGATGAAGCTCCAAATCAAACTCTGATTTGTAAATTTGTCAAAATCATCCCTATGCCCAGCAGTAGCCCTGGAAACCCTTCCCCATCCTGTTCCCTTTCAGGAGGTGCGCAAGCCTGGGACAGGCTGTGGACAGAGCACCTGAATGAAGTTCTCCTCCTCATGTGGTTGGTCGACTCTGTTGGAGGCCACAGAGGAGGTGGGAGGCCCAGCCAAGTAAGCAAATAGATGCCCCCTGGTCAAGAACATTCTCTGGAGAGACAAATCAGAAAACAGGAGTGGTATCAGCCACACATCCGCCAGGACGAGAAGAAATCCAGGAAGCCAGATAGACCTATGATGGTAGCGATTTAGAAATATCACTTCCGGGTTTATGGGGAAGAGTGGGGTACACATAGGTATTGGATTCGCCAGATGGAAAATGTACATACACACATGAACATATAGGTGTATAGGTGCACGCACATATGCACGTGTATATTCTAGCTTAGGCAGTGAGGCCTTCAAACCTAAACATAGAACTCTGGCATCATATTGAGGGCTCCTGGCAAGTGGCCCCTAAGTGTGTTCCCTAGCTTCTGTCTCTATGTCCAGTATGAACCCACTGACCACAGACTAGTTATGAAGTTCTCAAGTTATACTCTGTCGGATCTCAGCTCCATAGCTCACTAACCTCCATTTCCTCATCTATAAAATGGGTATAATGTGAGTTATATTGGGTAGGCTGCATTAGCAACCTCATCAAAAGAGAAAACATATAATAGACTTAACAACTAGAAAACACTCAACAAGTTGCTAGTTATCATTACTTATTATTATATTCCCTTTTTAGCCTTTGTAATTGATAACAATAGAATTATAGGTGGTTGGGGGGGGCGCCTCAGTGGCTTAGTTGGTTAAGCGTCCAACTTCTGCTCAGATCATGATCTCTCAGTTTGTGGGTTCGAGCCCCGCGTCGGGCTCTGTGCTGACAGCTCTGAGGCTGGAGCCTGCTTCAGATTCTGTGTCTCCCTCTCCCTCTGCCCCTCTCCTGCTTGTGTTCTCTCTCTCTCTCTCTCAAAAATAAATAAACATTAAAAAAAAAAAAGGAATTATAAGTGGGAATTTTCTGTATAAAATACAGAGGCTCTGTGACCCAGGATTTTTTTTTCGTCCACATCCTCTATTCTTAGTCAAATGCAATAGAACATGGAAATATAACTGAACATCAGTTATTACGTGACCAAAACTCCAGGGCAAACTTTTGGAAGGTTATAAAACTGTTGCCAGTTATGAATAAAAATGTCCTTAAGACTTGTGACGGTTTGGCAATTCCTTAGAAAAAGATCACAATTTTCAAGTCAATTACCACACTGTAAATGTCAGATCCTCAATGCACGTGTTTTAGATATAAAAAGGTAAGTTGAGAAGTCAAGAAGAGCTAGATCATAGCGTAAGTTTTTCTTTTAAAAAGGTCCATCGTTTCTGAAAAATGGGCAGGCCGGTTTTTCTCAATGCCCGGAATGCTAAGACCTTCCAGGGGATTCCTAAGACAGATTTTGGGGCCTGCTGGACCAGGGGTCGTGGTGCTGAGGGCTGTGTGCCTGTAGCCAGTCACCAAGGTGAATCTGTTCACTGGGGTGGTTTGGAAAGCATGTTTACATGGTGTGTCCACTCCCACTGCTCAAAACTCCCAGAAATCAAGGACTTAGAGATCTGTTTGTAATGCTCCAGACCTGCCAATGTGATTTCAGCAATGCTTTTGCCCTACTTGCTTGGCTTTTTAACTAAAATGATCTTTTGCTGATTTCAGAAGTTAGGTGAAAATACAGGAAGTACATGGGGCGCCTGGGTGGCTCAGTTGGTTAAGTGTCCAACTCTCGATTTCCATTCAGGTCATGATCGCACGGTTCGTGAGTCTGAGTCCTGTGTGAGACTCTGTGCTAACAGCACAGAGCCTGCTTGGGATTCTCTCTCTCCCTCTCTCTCTCTCTCAAAAGCAAAAAATTTAAAAAAAAATTAAAAATAGAAAATACAAGAAGTACAAATAAGTGCAAGGAGATTATTATGGTCATTCACAACTCAGGAATACCACTGTCAACATTTTAATGTTTTTAAAATTCTTGTTAAAACACATACATATGATTATATATACATTTTATTTTTCAAAAATGGGAATATGCCATGTGTACTATTTATAGCCTGCTGCTTTTTACTTAATAGCAGATGATGAACTTTTTTGCATATAATTAAATGCTTTTAGAACCTTTTCATGATTATGTATTACTCTGTTTTTTTTTTTTTAATTTTTTTTTTAACGTTTTTTTTATTTATTTTTGAGACAGAGACAGAGCATGAACGGGGGAGGGGCAGAGAGAGAGGGAGACACAGAATCGGAAGCAGGCTCCAGGCTCTGAGCCATCAGCCCAGAGTCCGATGCGGGGCTCGAACTCACGGACCGTGAGATCGTGACCTGAGCTGAAGTCGGACATTTAACCGACTGAGCCACCCAGGCGCCCCTGTATTATTCTGTTTTATGAGAGGTCCATCATTTGGTTAACCATGTGAGCCTTTTCCTCTTTTAAATAATTTTAAATAATACCATGATGTATGTACTTGCGTACCATCTTTGTTCCTGAGGTTTCTGGCTTTTTTATTTCTTTCTGCGTATTGTGGGTTGAACCGCCTGCCTGGCAGAGATGTTGCCCAGAGAAGCCAAATATGTGGTGTATCTCACCAATAAGTGACTCAGCATTAAGAATGATCTCAGGAATCCCCATACATTGATTTTACCAATAAAATTAAGGCCTAGAAAAGCCAAGAACTTTGCAAAAGCATCGCAGCTAATGAATGCAAAGCGCAGACTAGAGTCTAGAATGTCATGATTCTCATTTGATATACTTTCCAACCTACTGGATCATCCCCCATAACGCCCTGAAAGGTGAAGTTTTAGGATCATGCAAATGCAAAACATATAAATGTGTATGCGTACATATATGTGTATATACATCCACACATATAAATTTATACACATGCACACACGTATATGTTCTCATTTAGGAAGAATTAAATAGAATTACTTCATTAGTTAATTTTTTTAGGTTTAATTCTTGATTTTTGAGGGAGAGCGAGAGAGAGAATCCCAAGCAGGCCCCACGCTATCATCATGAAGCCTGACTTGGGGCTCGATCTCACAAAACGTGAGGTCATGACCTGAGTCAAAATCAAGAGTCAGACGCCTAACTGACTGAGCCACCCAGGCGCCCCTACGTCATTAGTTAATTTTTAAAAACCAGCTCTCACTACGGTATTATAGCATGAAATAATTCTAAGCTTATCATTCATGTCCCTGAAAGATTTTCCAGAAGAGACAGAGGTGCAGGCAGGTCAGTCCCTGGGTCTCCAAGTACTCAGTGCACATGAAGCACCATTGAGGGCTAAAACCAGTGCCATCCCACTAGAGCCCGGGCACAGACATCTCCTCTGACTTTCCTCCTGCCTCGCCATCAACTCTTGGGAAACCTGAGAAGACACTACAACAAAAGTTTGTCCAAAAGCCAGTGAAGCAATGGAGCAGCCAAACCTTGGTGGCTTTTCACGAGTGTTGGTGCCTTTAATATTGCTGTCCCAGGCTCATAGACTCTAACGATCACAAAAATATGCTTTGAAGCCCAAGATGACGATCTTACATAATCGCAGTGCGGCCAGTGCTTAAGAGGCGCAGATACTGAAGTCAGAAAGTTGCCAACAACCCTCGGAAGGTCTCAGCATCAGGCGTAGTTGTACAGAGCAGAAGCCCCTTTTAGCTGAGACTCGTTCTGGGGTGCACAGCCTCCTTCTCTCCGTCTGAGCAGCCACATTTGTATGCAGGGGGATTTTCCAAATAATCCCAGAGGCAACTCGGGTTCATATTTCTCTCTGGCTCGGCATGAGTGTAGAACCAACATGACTTCAGCAGGGTGGGCAGGCCTGGTGACATCATTTATCCGTGTCAGCAGAGACTTTAGCTGGTGTTTGGTGATTTCGCTACGTCGGGAAAATAAGCCAGTACTTTCTGACTCGGGGTAGACAGATCGTAGAAGTCTCAATTGCTTTTAGATCTTTGCAGTTCTAAAATTGCAAGCCTGGTATTTTTCAAATACCTAATAATACAGTAGTATTTTACATAATTGCTTTCCCTAACATTCGTAGAAAACTATAAATAGTCCTCTTAATAGGCACAGAAGTACTTATATTCCAGATGTTCCCATGGTGAAGGGACTTGAGCTGTAATTTCCACCTATTTCAGAAGCACTGAGACAGGGAAACTTGACAGACACATTCTTTTTGTTTGCCTCCTACAGATTCCCACATCCCCATCCTCGAAGCCGGTGGGAGATGATCTGATCTCCCGACACTGCCGGGCTCAAGGCTGCCTGCGGCAATTCCTGTGCCTTTTTAGCTCCATCCAAAATAAACCTCGCTCAAAACCTTTCTGGGAGAAGTGCTGTAACCTCTGCTCCAAGAGAGATAAGTTTCATGCTTGTTTGCTTTCTCGTTTGTTTTTAAAGACTACTGAAGGCAGGCTGAATGAAGACTTTCCAGTGGTACTTTATTGGGGTTCCCTTTTCTTGATTTCTGGGTTTTCATGCCTGGTTCAAACCCGCTGATGTGTGAATCTAGCAAACAGTCTCTCTCCACAATTTAGAACCTTCATCAGTAAAATTTGGGACTTTCTGTAGGCTGAACTAAAATCTGCAGCGCTCTTTCGGTAGTCTTGTCTCCTGGAATCAGAGCATATTTGAATCATTGGGCCCTAACTCACACCTCGTGGTACATTGTAATGCATCTTCAAAGGCACTGTGGACCTGATTGTTCCCCGCCCTGGGCCTGGGGTTGGAGAGGGTGCAGGGCTGGGCGGCACAAGGGGCATCTGGAGCCTCTGGGCCTCATCCACAAGCTTTACGGGATGTGCCAGCAGAAGGGCCACTTTCTAAGCTCCTGCGTGGTGTTAGAAACTCTGTTAGGTAGGTCAGGACCAGGAGAGTCCCAAGGAAGTTGGGGATCTGGGGGTGCATTATCTTTTTTCTTTTTTTAAATGTTTATTTGTGTGTGTGTTGTGTGTGTGTGTGTGAGACAGAGAGAGAGAGAGAGAGAGAGAGAAAGAGAATGAACATGAGTGGGGGAGGGGCAGAGAGAGAGACACACAGAATTCAAAACAGGCTCCAGGCTCCAGGCTCCAAGCTGCCAGCGCAGAGTCCGACGCTGGGCTTGAACTCAGGAACAGCAAGATCGTGACCTGAGCCAAGGTCAGATGCTTAACAGACTGAGCCACCCAGGTGCCCCTGGGGTTGAATTTTCTTAATCCAACTCTTGGTACCTTCCCCTGGAAGTCTTTGGGCCCCCACAGCAGTAGACACTCCGGAGTTGGGTTAACGCAAGTGGATTCCCAAATCCCCAACGTCCTTGGGAACCTGCCTGAGAAAGGACCAGTTCTCATTTGCCAGTCTCCCCTTCCAACTGCCCTTCCTCCTCCTAATGGAAGAAAAGCACACTTCTCATGTGTGCCCCGGAATGCAAACACTAGAGCGCTACACCAAGCCAAAGCAATCTGACATATTAATGTTGAATCAGGCGTCATGAACATGCTGTCTACGCGTATTTCTGTTAAAGGAAACCACAGCTGCAGAGCTGGGAGTTTTAGTCCAGATTAAGTGTTGGGACTATTTTCAGGATGTCTTTTTCCCCCAACTATTGGCATAGCGCTTGCCTTTGGAGGGAACGCGAGCAAGGAGGAAAATAGGCAGTGGGATCTCTGCCTTCTTTCCGTTGCTCTCTGTGAAGTGAAGTGTTATCCCAGAGACGCATCTGAACGCATTCATTTGAATGGGTGAAGGGAGGCAAATTCTTTCTAGCAGAAAGCTGAAGTCTAATTTGGCTGATTGATTGGATGATGAGGACTGACTTTGTCAATTCATTTATGTGACAAACCATTTTTTTGTAAAAGAAATGAGCTAATTGGTTGCTCCAACATCCTGAATAAGTAGGTTTAAAGCCCTTGATGAGGTAAGAGCATTCTATCAAAACTATTCTATTGGTAAAGACATAGTGAAATTAACAGTAGATTTTTAAAAATCTTGTTGGTAATATTGGGTGAAATAAAATGCCTAAGTGAAAGAATAATGAGTATAATTAATCATCATTTACTAAGTCTTAGTAGAACCTGTTTGGTTATATTTTCCCAGAAATGACTCCAATAACTGAATAACAATTTTTTTTTTTTTTTTTGTAAATCAGATGGTTTCTTTTCCTTTTTTTTTTTTTTGGTTTTTAATAAAATTGGAGGAGGAGGACCTAATTGAGTTGTCAAGTGATAGATTAATAAAAGTAATTTTTGAAGATGGATTAGTATGTGATTTTTGAACTCTCCCTTGGAAGGAGTTCAAAGAATGGAGTGTGCCGTTGCCATAACAAAATTCTTGTTACTTATTTATCAGAACTGCGAGCTGTAGAACTTACCTACGTAATAACGAAAACCAGGAAGGGAATGGAAGCTGCCTGCTGGCTTACTGCAGTAATGGGTCATGGTCACCTGTGGCTGAATCCAACTCTTTAAGAGGGACATTTTCAGTGACATTCTACGTTTATATGTAATGATTACATATCAACATTTGAAATATATTTATGTTGTTTTGCTCAGCTGTGAACTAACGACACTTGTAGCAATAATTCAACCCAGACAGAAAGGAACACTTAGGAACTTACTGTCACTAGACATTTAAAGAGTCCAAAATTCCAATTTATATGCATACACCTGTGTCAGAGAAACATAATAGGATCATCAGTTACCACCTTGAAGCATGCACACATTACATGGAGGCAAAATTGTGTGGGAGAAGTGGAATGAAAATGTGGGTTCAAGGAGAAAGAGGAGTGATACAGATGTTCCAAGAGGTAAACAAGAGTGGTTCTCATCCTTTTTAAATGAACCATGGAGGCTTTCCACTCTTCTGATACTTAGACTTTGTTATGTGTATTGAAAAGAGTTCTGTAACCGTTTGTTTTTCAAATGCCCGTGTTTACAACACACTGGGAGCCTATCTTTTGTGACTATTGTAACTTCTGGTGAATTGTCTGGGTGGCTCAGTTAGTTGAACCTCTGAATCTTGATTTCAGCTCAGGTCATGATCCCAGGGTAGTGGGATTGAGCCCCACGTAGGGCTCTGCACTGGGCATGGAGATTGCTTACGATTCTCTCTCTCTCCCTCTTCCCACCCCACCTGGCATGCGTGCATGCATGTACTCACTCACTCTCTCTTTCAAGTAATTTTTTTTGAGAGAAGGCACAAGTGAGTGAGGGGCAGAGAGAGACAGAAAGAGAGAGAGATGCGGGGCTCTATCTCATCCAATGTGGGGCTCGAACTCATGAACTGTGAGATCATGACCTGAACTGAAGTCAGGTGCTTAACGACTGAGCCACCCAGGTACCCCTCAAATAATTTTTTAAAAGAGAAAATTTTAAATGTCAACTAAAAAATGTGTGAGAGGAATGTTTGATTTTAATACTTATATAAGCTTACTAGGGAAAGTTTTGAAATCCACGGCTCCAGGAGACCCAGATTTCTTGATATAAGACAGGACAGCTTTTCTCTCTCCTGCCCCTGAGCTTCTGTTAATAAGCAGCCTGCCTCTGGGGGCCACATGGGACCAATGTACCCTTACCTGCCAAGTGTTTTTAAGCTTGAGCAACATTTGGACCCCTCTTGAAGGGTAATAGCACGTGGATCCCTATTGTTGGGTTAAGTTGTTTCTATAGTAATGTTCCGTTCAAGTATAAAACGCCATTGTAACTCCATGGCTCCTAGACATTGATTCATAGAAACAAATGTACAAATCAAAAATAAACCACAAAACCAACAAAATTAAAATTTTAGTTAACACAGCTGTAGATAATTGCCTGCAAAAGCAAAATGGCTGCTCTCCTTGGGAATGTGGCACCGATGGCCATGGCAGTGGCTTGTTTCCTCGTTCAGCTTTCATTATGACAAACCATCTTCCTGGGGGGCCACAGAATCACTCACTGATTGCCTCCCCTTTTCTCTGTTCAACTACTGTAAAGTCTTTGTGGACAGTCTCACAGGTTAAAGTCCCTGATGATGTCACCAGGGGGTGTCACTGGGCTTCACCTGGTGAGGACCCTCCTTACAGATCCTACCGGTATATCAATAGCCCACATCACTTGGAATAAGAAGATTCCATCAGACTCAAGAGCTGAACTTGCTCATTTGGGCCTTTGGACTTTCTGATATGCAGCATTTTGAATTTTTTCATCCTTTACTAGTTCTTTTTTCACTTTTAAATGACCATATTTTACTTTTCAAATTTTTAAAAAATTTATTTGTTTTGAGAGCTAGAGAGCAAACAGGGGAGGGGCAGAGAGAGAGGGAGAGAGAGGATCCCAAGCAGGCTCCCAGCTGTTAGCGCAGAGCCCAGCACGGGGCTTGGATCCCTCGAACTGTGAGATCGTGACCTGAGCCGAAACCAAGAGTCAGACGCTTAGCCGACTGAGCCGCCCAGGTGCCCCAACCACATTTTACTTTTCAAGTACGGAACTTCCGAAAGACTCTGAATTGAAATCTACAAAGCGGATTGAACATAAAGGAACACTGAAGAAGCAGCCGTGACTTCCAGCTTAAACATTGCACAACCCGGTTGTATGGTCTTGGGTAGCCCACCCCCCTCTGAACCTTAGTTTCCTCTTTTATCAAATGAGAGAATAGATTCCATGAAATCCAAGGTCCTAAGCTGCCATCATTCTAAAAGTGACAGGCAAAATCAAATCCCAAGGATGAAAGAATTCAAATGTTTATAGGGCTCCACAGTTTTCAAAGCACCATCTCAATTGGTTCCTGTAACAACTAAAGGTGCTATGAGGTATTACTGTTATTCCCATTTTATGCATAAGTCTTGTGCAGTATTGAGAGATGAAGTGACATCTAAAGTTACTGAACTAAGGAGAGATCTGGGAACTCTCTGTGTGGGATGTTGGATTTCTAAATTTTCTCTAAACTTGTTGCCGTTTGATTAGAGGAGAAATTTCTTTACACTTGACATTCAGAAAATGTTCTTTGTCCTCACAGGTCATTGCCTGTTCACATGGCTGTGGATTGTACGGGTTAGATCATTCATTCCTTCATTCATTCACTCACTCATGTGACCAGGATTTATTTACTGGTCATGTCAGCACACCATTATTCAAAGTGCTATGTGTGGATATAAGAGAACCCGTGAGCATGTTCATGGGCAGCTGGGGAAAACAGCATGCAGCATCTAGGTCTCCCTTTTTTTTTTTAATGTTTTTAATGTTTGTTTATTTTAGAGAGAGACAGAGTGCAAGCAGGGCAGGGGCAGAGAGAGAGAGAGAGAGACAGACAGACAGAATCCTAAGCAGGCTCCAGGCTCTGAGCTGTCAGCACAGAGCCCAATGTGGGGCTCGAACTCATGAACTGTGAGATCAGGACCTGAGGCGAAGTCGAAGTTGGATGCTTAACCGATTGAGCCACCCAGGTGCTCCCCACCTCTCTCTTTTAATGTTCACTTATTTTTGAGAGAGAGAGTGCAAGCCAGGGATGGGCAGACAGAGAGGGACAGAGGATCCAAAGCAGGCTTTGCGTTGACAGCAGTGACCCCCACGTGGGGCTTGAACTCCCGAAACATGAGGTCATGACCTGAACCAAAGTCAGACCGTCAACCGACAGAGGCACCCAAGTGCGCCACATCTAGGTCTCTTATTCACTGATACAGACGCAGAGCTTAGAACAGTGCCTGGAGAACGGTGGATAAATGAGTGAATGAAACAGGCATTCAATTCTGGGATCACACAATTGTGCCCAACTTCTAGGAAAGTTTTCCCGCCGACGACCCCTCAAGGCTCTGCAGTTCCTCTCCACTCTGCCTCGTAGCACTTACCACCCTGTGCTTGTTCTCCTTTAGTTTAAAGTTTGTGATCAAAGTTCATACATACGTAGAGTTAAAAATTAAAATTTCCCAAAGGCTGGTAATAAATCACAGCAATCCTTAACCCCTTCTCGCCCCTTCTCGCACACTCGAGTTCTGACACCCGGAGGCAGCCACTTTGAACTCTTGGAGCTGTTGCTTCTGGCAACTGCCTTCACAATACTGTGTAATATGCATACACGGCTTGTTCTCGATGTATGCATCTTAGATGATATCTGGTGTCTGTTATGATGGATCACTATGTTAAATTAAGTCACAGGATCATGACTATGTGGGTATTACTCATTTTGGTTCAAACACTCCATCAATTCGGTCACCCGTCTGTCTTTTATCTTGCCCTAGTGACCGACCGCCCCAGGTATCCTGGGGAGCCCCCTTTCTCAGTCTTCTCTCCCCAAATTCTCTATCTGCCTGTTCCAGATTGGCCATGCTGCTCTTCTGTCTGTTAGAAATTCCTCCTCACCCATCTCCGGGGTTATATCCACTCCTTCCTGGGTCCCCTTCTTTGTCTTTCTTGGTTTACTCCTTCATCTTTCCAGAGCATAAAGCCCACTCACTTCCTAAGACAGAAGAAATGGGGGGGGGGGGGAGATGCTGAGTCCCGTCGCATGTCTGGAAATCTGTCTTGTCTCACATCTGAGTGAGGTTAGTGGAGAACTAACTCCTAGATCGAATCCATTTCTCCCAGGATTTAGAAGGCATGACTCACCCCCACCCCTCATCCCCATCTTCTGCACCCAATGTTGAGACGCCTGATGCCAAGCTATTTTTTTTTCTCCTTGGAGAATTTTTGGGAACATTCCTTTATCTCTGTTGTCAATAGCAACATGCCTTTGGTGTGGATCTTTTCCCTTTGTTGTGCTGGTTGCTCGATCAGCTCTTTCAATCTGTGTCCCAGTCCTAGAAAATGCTCAATAATTATTTTCCTGTCCATTTTCTCTGTTCTCTCATTCTGAAACTCCTCTTAGTCTGTTGTTAGACCTTCTGGAATAACCTTCTCTGCTTCCTATCTTTTCTCTCATATTTTCCATCTGTTTAGCATTTGTATTAATTTATTCAACATTACCTACCAAGACCTGTGTTAAACATTCTCATTTTGGCTGTGGTCTGTGTTTTAAATCTCCAAGGGTTATTCTTTAAAGATTTTTTTTTTAATTTTATTTATTTTTGAGAGAGAGAGGATCCAAAGCAGGTTCTGTACTGTCAGCACAGAGCCTGACGCAGGGCTTGAACTCACAAACTGTGAGATCGTGATCTGAGCCAAAGTCAGGCACTTAACTGACTGAGCCACTCAAGCACCCCTCCAAGAGCTTATTCTTAACCCCTAATTGTTACCATTGTATAGTGCTTTACCCTTGCTTCAAAGCTGTAGTGTTTTCTTCTAAAAATATTATTTGGGGCTATTTGTCAATGTTCCCTCTTCCCTGATTAGTTCCATTTCCTCTGGTTTCATTTTTGCAGTTGTTTACTTCAGCCTTCTTCACATTAGAGGTTCTCCTCGTGTGTTTGAGGATCCTTGGTTGTTCAGTATTCAAAGCCCTAAAAGGCTGATTGGAAGCACTAGGATTTGGTGATAGTTCCTCACAAGAAACTAACCCTGCAGACACCTTGATCCTGAACTTCTAGCCACAAGGACTGTGAGAGAGTAAATTTCTGTTGTTTAAGCCCACTAGTTTGTGGTACTTTGTTGTGTCATCCCTAGGAAACGAATAAAACGGCCATGAATTACAATGCCTGTGTTACATTAAATGCATGCACTACAATATGTTTTTTCACACAAAAAGGGGAAGATTTCACATGTAGTCATTCTACCACCTTAACCAGAAGTCTGTTGCATGACCTGGTTTACTTGTCTGTGTGCCTATTATGTAGTCTTTGGGCCCAGGGATTTTGTTAAATTCCCCTTCATAACTAAAATGCCTGGTCTCTAGAAATTGTTCAATAAATGAGTTTTTTGTTGTTGTTGTTGTTTTCTTAATGTTTATTTATTTATTTTTTTTTTCAACTTTTTTTTAATTTATTTTTGGTACAGAGAGAGACAGAGCATGAACGGGGGAGGGGCAGAGAGAGGGAGACACAGAATCGGAAACAGGCTCCAGGCTCCGAGCCGTCAGCCCAGAGCCTGACGCGGGGCTCGAACTCACGGACCGCAAGATCGTGACCCGGCTGAAGTCGGACGCTCAACCGACTGCGCCACCCAGGCGCCCCTTAATGTTTATTTTTGAGAAAGAGAGAGAGAGAGAGAGCGCGCGCGCGCAAGTGGGGGAGGGGCAGAGAGAGAGGGAGAAAGAGAATTCCAAGCAGGTTCTGTGCTGTCAGCACAGAGACTGACTTGGGACTTGAACCCACAAACCATGAGATCATGACCTGAGCCAAAGTCGGCTGCTTAATTGACTGAGCCATCCAGGTGCCCCGTAAATGTTTTGTGAATAAATAACTGAGAGATAGATAGGGTGAGAATAAATAATTAAATAGGCAAGGAAAGTGAAGGACTGACCAATAACATGTATGGTTATTCAGGGAAGGCTTCTAGAAAGAGGTAAAAAAATACTGAACAATTGGCTCTGATACATAGTTTCATAGTTTTGTTTTCTAATTTAATACACTAGTAAACAATCTCTTACCCAAAAACTTACCAACCATATTAACTAGGCTATCCCTTTTCTCCCACAATGGGCAGTCCTAGACTAGGCTTATGTCATAATTCAGATCTTTTGGATGACCTCAGAGGGGACCTTTCTGTTCTTCCACAGACTCTCGTTTATTCACACAATAATGATTTCTTTCAACAGGTGGTTGTAAAACAATGAATCAATCACAGATATTTGCTTAGCACAAACTATGTGCCAGTAACTGTCTGGTCACAGGATTTGTCTGTGAACGAGAGAGATGGGTTCTCCCCTCTCAGGTACCTTGAAAAGAGTAACAAATGATTATGTTTAAAAGGCTTCAGTGTGGGAATGCAAGCTGGTGCAGCCACTCTGGAAAACAGTATGGAGGCTCCTCAAAAAACTAAAAATAGAACTACCCTATGACCCAGCAATTGCACTACTAGGCATTTATCCACGGGATACAGGTGTACTGTTTCGAAGGGGTGCATGCACCCCCATGTTTATAGCAGCACTATCAACAATAGCCAAAGTATGGAAAGAGCCCAAACATCCATCGATGGAATGAATGGATAAAGAAGATGTGGTGTGTATATATATATCATATATATATCCATATATATATCATATATATATGGATATATATATCCATACACACAATGGAGTATTACTCAGCAATCAAAAAGAATGAAATCTTGCCATTTGCAACTACGTGGATGGAACTGGAGGGTATTATGCTAAGTGAAATTAGTCAGAGAAAGAGAAAAATCATATGACTTCACACATAGGATGACTTTAAGAGACAAAACAGATGAACATAAGGGCAGGGAAACAAAAAGAATATAAAAACAGGGAGGGGGACAAAACAGAAGAGACTCATAAATATGGAGAACAAACCGAGGGTTACCGGAGGGGTTGCAGGAGGGGGGATGGGCTAAATGGGGAAGGGGCACTAAGGAATCTACTCCTGAGATCATTGTTGCACTAGATGCTAACTAATTAGGATGTAAATTTTAAAAAATAAAAAATAAAAATAAAATAAAAGGCTTCAGTGACTAGATTACTTAACACATAAAGACCGTACCTCTGGGGAAGAACAGATTTATTCCCTAGGTGTGATGAGAAAGTGTGATTTTGTGACTTTCATCCAGTTTCCTGGCACTTGTAAGGGACAGATCCATCTCTGAGTTCCTGTGTTACATACTGCAAGATGGGCAACATAGTGCAGCAGACAGTTCATGAGTTCTGGAATCTGAAAAACTCAGGATGAATGGAAGGGCTGACCCAATCCTGGGTCTGGGTTCAAGGTGCTCACCTGTACAAGGGTGGGAGCAATCCTACCTCATGGATAGTCAGGAGACTCTCACTAGGGAAGACCTTTGCATGACCATTTTTCTAGGTTACAATTCTTTTTTTTTTTAAGTGTTTATTTATTTTGAGAGAGCAGAGGAGGGGCAGAAATAGAAGGAGAGAGAATCCCAAGCAGTCTCCCCACTGTCAGTGCAGAGCCCAACATGGGGCTCAAACTCATAAACCATGAGATCACGACCTGAGCTGAAATCAAGAGTTGGATGCTTAACTGAGCCACCCAAGCACCCTTGGGTTACAATTCTTAAACCTGATATGTAAAAAGTCTCTGTTACTAGATATGAGATTAACTTCCTTGGGAAAGCTTATTGAGAAGCCTAAAAACTGTACTAGGTTTTTGAAAACACAGCCTTGAGAAATGTTTTGTCTGTTTACATGGAAGGCAGTTCCCCACTTACTTTGTATCCAACCAGGCCTTCATCACAAATGTCTCTGCTAGGGTTCCATGACCAAGGAAGAGGTCACCACAAAATTGTACTCTCAGTGGCTAGGGGCTTTGTGGACTAGGCCCTGGGTCTTTCACTCAGATTATCTAGTTTTGGTGTCTTAGAATCATGTATAACTTGTTTACCTTGGGTGCTTGAAATTTGTAAATGGCCTACTTGGGTCTAGAGCGAGTTTTGTTTTGAGGCACAGCTAATTAGAACAGGGCCGAAGATGGCACGAATACTGGACCCTCCTGCAAGCCTGTTACTTGTTAACACTCCAGAAATAGTCCTGACCTCTATCAAATATCTTCTCCCACCCATTCAGCCCTGGCCTATGGCTGCAATGAGGACATTGTGCAAAGTACCAGCAGCAACAAGAACGGGATCACCCAGGGTGAGGGTCACACGAGTGACAAAGGCATGCTTTATTAAAAAGCTTATACATTCTCGGGGATAGCCAGAGCAACCTGTCTTATTTTTCTGCTCGGTTCCAGATATTTGGGAACAGATGAGTAATATTTGCCAGGTTGCACGTACATGTACATAAATATCTTTTCCCCTCCAGCCTTGAACTTAAATATTAAAGATGACAACCCTTATTATTGTTAGAAACTGCAAGTAAAAGAAAATTCTTATTGTGTGTACTCAAGCAAAATGACTTCATCCATTTCTCCTTGACTTACACAAAGGGAATCTCAAGTTAAAGTTCATGCTTTAGAAAGCATTGTGTAGGAGACTTTTTTTTCCCTCCCACACTGCACATCAAACTGACTTTATTCAACTGCGAATGATATTGGGATAATTAAGATAAGCCTCTGAAACATTGTACGAAGACAAACAGAAATTCCACTTACATAATTAAAAGAGAATTTTTCACAGTGCTTATTGCCAACGAATGCATTATACAGACCTGAGTCATTACAAGTAAATTATTGGCACGCATTATGGCTGCATAGCACTTTTGATTCATCCATTTCCCATAATACAGAGTAAATTGGTTCATCTAAACAGAACAAAACAAAAAAACAAAAGAAAAAGGAGGGCTTAATTGCAGGTGTCCTCTTTTAGGAATGCTGTCCTTTTAGTTGCAACTCGTAGTAAAATTAGAGGGTATGGGCTTGCTTTATGGGTTTTTTGTTTTTTTTTTTCCCTGCTTCTCTAAGGTTATTTAAGGTTTCAGCTGATGAATCTTAGCCTTACTGTATCTGGGTGGCATGGGAAGGATTTGGGAGTTTGGGAGTGAGTGTTGAAAAACGGCAGCACAGAATGCAGGATGGAATTTGTCAAAAAAGACCATAAGACCAGGGTACAGGGTGATAATGCCTTAAGGCCTCCCTACTCAAATATGGACCAGCACATCTACATCACTTAGGGAGTTTACTAGAAATGCAGATTCCCAGACCTATTGAATCAGAATCTGCATTTTAACAAAATTCCTATTAGCTTGTGAGAAGCACTGCTTTGCAGAATATTTGACATCAGCTAATTCAGACATTTTATTTAGAAAGGAATGGACTGGGGTGCTTGGCTAGCTCATTCAGTGGAGCACGTGACTTCATCTCAGGGTTGTGAGTTCAAGCTCCACACTGGGTGTGGAGATTACTTAAAAATTGATCTTAAAAAAAAAAATCACAGAAAATCTCCTTGAAAAAAAAGAGGAATGGACTTTACCAAGGTGACTAATTGGCCACATGACCACTCATTATCATTTGTAATATCCTCCAGGTATCTGGTTAATGTCTGCAGCACCTTTGAAATTCCTATTATTGTTATAATCCTTTTAAAATTTCTATTACTATTTGTGCTTTTCCCCCCTTGGTTAATATTGCTATATTTTTCCCCCAGAAAACAACTTTTGGTTTTGTTGATCCTCTCTAAAATATATTTTCTATTTCATTAACTTCCGTTTTTCCCTGTATTATCGTTCTTCTTTCTTTGGGCTTATGCTTTTTTGTTGTTGTTGTTCCTCATTCTTAAGTTGGCTGGCTCTTTGCTTTATTAAGTTTTAGATCTTGTTCTTTTCTAATATAAACATCAAAGGCTATAAACTCTTCTCTAAGTACCACTTTGGCTTCATTGGACACATTTTGATACATTATTTTAAGTTGCTGTGTAGTTCTGAGTATTTTCTAATTTCAATTATAATTTCATTTTCAGTACATGAACAGATTTTAAACGTTTTATGCATGCTTCCAAACCCATGGGGCTTTTTTAGTTATATTTTTTATTTCTAATTTGTATTTAAGATTATCGCCTATATGTCAGCGCTTTGAAATACTTACCAAATAGGTGTTAAAATTTCTAAGTGAGATGGTGAGTTTGGTAATGTCTCTCATGGAGCTATCAATTTTTGTTTTATACATATTTGAGGTTTTGTTATTAGTTGCATTCAAATTTGTAAATGTTAAATTGGACTTTTATCATTCGTTATGTTATGAACTTTTTCTCCAGTAATGCTTTTCATATTAAAGTTTACTTAGTCTGATGTTAATATTACTACTTGATTTCTCTTTTGGTCAGTTATTTTTCTTGGTTTGTGATTTTTTCATCCTTTGACTTTTTAGTCTACTTTAACATTTAAGAAGTATCTCTGTTTTTAAAGTTTATTTATTTTTGAGAGAGAGACAGAATGAGCAGAGGAAGGGCAGAGAGAGAGAAGGGGACAGATCCAAAGCCAGCTCTGTGCTACCCAGGCACCTCTATTTTTTTTTTTTTTTTAATGTTTATTTATTTTTGAGAGAGAGAGACAAAGCATGAGTCGGGGAAGGGCAGAAGAGAGAAACAGAATCTGAAGCAGGCTCTAGACGAGAGTTGTCAGCACAGAGCCTGACTCGGGGCTCCAACTCACCAACAGTGAGATCATGACCCGAGCCGAAGTCGGAAACTTAACCAACTGAGCTCCCCCTGGTGCCCCAAGAAGTAGCCCTTTTAAACAGCCTATATCTGGACTTTGTTTTTTTGTCCAGTCTGGCAGTCTTTGTCTTTTCATTGGAGTGTTTAGTCCTTTTACATGTATAGTGATTACTGATATATTTGGATCTCGGTGTTACTTGTTCTACTATTTTCTTGGTTTTGGTCTTTTTAAGAATTTATTTGGAAATGATGTGCAATAGGTCTTTCTTTGGTGGTTACTGTAGTGTTAGCATGCATACTTAAAAAAACTTAGTAACTCCGAGGTACTATTGAGAAATGTAGAAAGCTTAAACTCCAGTCGTGCTCCTCCCTATTTGCACGCTATTATTGCCTATTATTTAATCCTAGCCTTTCCCCCACAAATCAGAGGTTAATGTTGTTATCAATCAACTGGAGTCATTTGTCTGTGGATGGACAGAATGTGGAGAAGGATACAGAAACAATGAAAAAACGGTAAATATTAGGAATGGGGACCAGTTGAGATTTATGAAGGGCTTTGAACTCTATCTTAAAACTAGGAAAGCCCTGAAGGGTCGTCATCGTCCACACGGTCACATTTGATTTTGAGAAAGCTTACTCCAGCTGGAATATGAATAATGGAAAATGAAGACCCGAAGAAGAAAACCAATAGGTGCTGTAATCCCGGGGACGAATTGGCAAGGTGACGTCAGGATGGAGAGTGTGACAACGTGCAGAAACCCCTGGCTGCCCAATGGACTGGATCTGATGAGTGGCTGGATCCGGTGGGCGAACGGGAAGCGGAAGCCAAGGATTTCACGAGATTTCGCATTCGGGTGGAAATCATGAAATACGGTGAGAAGCTGAAGAGTTGACTAGATACGTATCTCCTTAGGCTTGTGATGAAAGCTAGATTTATGGGTCTCTGTAGAGACTCATACGAAGCCCTTTCAAAAATGGTAGCTCCCTGTAGAGGACCTGTATCTTCAGAACCCTAGGCGTCAAAGCAAAACCTTCTGCTCACAGACCGGCTTGGCCGCAGGGCAGAGGTCGGGCAAGGGCTGGAGTGCGGTTTCCGCGTCCGCTCCGCGCCTCAGCTTCGGCCCACCCGGACCTTTGCCCCTTCTTCTGGGACCACCGGCTTTCGGGGGCGGGGCCGGCCTCACGGGGGGCGGGCGCTGGCGTGCGCCGCGTCTGCGCAGAGCGCGGGCGGGGGCTCCAGGCGGCGGCGGCGCGGGCCGAGCGCCGTGGACGCGCTCCGTGCGCGCCCCCGTGCGCGCGCGCGGCCGCCTGCGCCCTGCCCACCGCCCCCGGTAGCCCGGGCCGCCGCCGCGCCTTCCCCAAGCGCAGGCTTTGTGGGTCTTTGCGAAAACGCGCGTCCAGGAAGGCGGGGAGAGGCGGCCGAACTGAGTTCTGTTAGACGCAGTCATCGGAGGGTTTGCAGTGCACTGAGAGCTGTGAGTACCCGGGTAGTCACTCAAGTGGCACCGGCGTCCTGGAAAGGCTCAGTTCTCGGTGTCGGAGAGGGGAAGGTGGGCCTGCGGGAAACTACCCCTGATGACGTACCTGGGTGGGTTTCAACTCTGTCAGGCCCGACACCACTTTTAAAAATAAGCCTTTGTCAGCTTCATTGACGTCTAATTCACAAAAAAAAAAAAAAAAAAAAAAAAAAAAAGTGTGTATTTAAGAAGTACCGTGTGATGGCTTAATATGCTACGCATTGTGAAATGATTCCCACCTGAAGCTAAGTTACCAGGCTTCGGGTGGGGTGAGAGCACCGGAAACCACTCTCAGCGAATTTAAAATACACCATACGGTGTCACTAGTTACGGTCGCCAGCTCTACATTAGAGTCCCTGGAACTCCTTCATGTCACATCCCAACAGGCGGTGACCCAGAGACCCACTCCTCCCCGCTTCACCCGATCCCTGGCGCCCCCCATTCCTCCCTCAGCATCTCTGAATTCTAATTTTTAGGGCTGAATAATACTCCGTTAAGGGTAGAGAGGTCATGTTTTCTTTATCCATTCATCTCCTGGTGGACATAAGCAGTACTGTTTCTTGACTACTCAAGATTAAGGCTGCGGCGAACCCAGAGTGCCACGATCTCTTGGATACTGACTTCATTTCCTTTAGAGAAATAGCCGGAAGTAGGATGGCTGAAGCATAGAGAAGATCGATTTCTAATTTTGGGGGGGACTTCATGCTGTTTTTCTTAAAGGCCGTACCAATTTACACTTCCACCCACAAAAGCTCACCAGCAAATGTGTCCGTATCCTTGCCGACACTCTCAACACCACTTTATTATAGTAATCAATATTTCGCAACACCCCCCTTTGTTAACCCCAAATTAAATTCATAGGTAATATATTTATCCAAGTGCGTATTTTTTTAAATTGAAGGATAATTGACATATTAGTTTTAGGTGTATCGCAAAATGATTCAGTACTTGTGTCCGTTGCAAAGTGGTTACCATGATGACTACTGACATTAATTGCCTTGCATACTTTCAGAACAAATTTTTTCCCTTGTGATGAGAGCTTTACAGATCTACTTTCTCAGCAACCTTCACCTTCCAATATGTAATAGAGTATTATTAACTACAGTCATGGTGCACACCTCCCCGTGACTGACTTCCTCTCTCTCTTTCTTTCTCTTTCTTTCTTTCTCTTTCTTTCTTTCTTTCTTTCTTTCTTTCTTTCTTTCTTTCTTTCTTTCTCTTTCTTTCTTTCTTTCTTTCTTTCTTTCTTTCTTTCTTTCTTTCTTTCCTTTATTATGACTTATTTTATAGCTGGAAGTTTGTGCCCTTTCACCCCGCAAGTGCATAATTTTTTAAAGAAAAAGGATATGATGGCCTAATATAAACAAGTTAAATAGAGTAAAATCCTAAGTGTCTTTTATCCTTTTTGTGTCCAGTCAGAAAACAAACCACTCTAAGTATTTCAAAAGAAGCAAGTTAATCTAGGGAACTGGTTATAAAGGTTTGGGCAGGGCTGGATGAGCATATGGAGGAAGGTAGGGTTATCCAGGGTTAGTAACTACAGGAACTCACTACCCCCTGGAGCTGGAGAAGCAAAGGGGAAAATGATGTCCCCCAGAGCCTCCGAATGCAAGGCCACGGTGTCTGCCCCCCCTGCACACCACACCCGGCACACCACACCCGGCACACCACACGACCCAAAAGACAGGGGGAAAAGGGGTCTTCCTGATCTCTTCCATTCCCCAGTGCCTCCCATTGGCAGACCCTCAGAGAAGCCAGATGGGAAGGAATCTGGAAGCTGTAACTTGGAGGTTTCTGGCCCTAGAGGTGGAGAGCAGGGCTCACAAGGGATGTACAGAGCCAACAGATAATAGTTTCAATTTGCAAATTTTTAGGCACAACTACATTTGAAGATATAATGAAGATGCCAGATGCTTGAATCTGCATTTAAATAAGTTAGGATTTAATGGAAGTAAAACAAAGTTCCATTAAATGTTACAGACACTTTCTGTATCTGACTTTCGGAAAGAAAAGGTGGAATAGTGGATTCCCATATATGTATAATCACTATGAATGCAGTGACTACAACAGAGATCCAGGTGGCTGTAGTGGTGACTCAAATGTTATGGGCGGCTTTGCCATTCCTGATGAGATTTCGAAACAGTTGAGTTGACAATTTATAGTAAAACGTGTAAACAAAACAGAACTCATTAGTTGCATTGTTACAAAATTCAGTGTATACTTAAATCATGCCAAAAAGCCTTGTGTTTATATGTCAAGTGGAGTTAGGTCTGGAGCTGAAATCATTAGGAATAGGTTTTTTTCCCACCTTCATGAATATCCATCAGGACATTCAAAATTTGAGCAGGACTAAGGATTATAGAACATCCAGTTTCCTGGTCTCTTCCCTTCTAAGTGCCCTTTGCATATCCACCCCCCACCCCCCACCGCCCCGCTTCACCCCTGTTGTTGTAACAACTAAAAATGCCTCCACAGATTTTTGGTCCTCTCTTGAGCAGCAGTACAGCTGTTAAGAGCACAGATGTAGTTGTGTAGTCTTGATACAGAAGTATTATGAGATATCAAATAGAAATTAGGTTATAGAATGTTGCTTTTCATTATTTTAGGAAGTATTTGTCCATGCATATGAGAAAAGGCTTGGCATTTATAAACCGAAATGTTAACAGTGGTTATTCCTTTTGTTGGAATTTGAAGAATAGTTCTTTTGTTTTTTTCTGTTTTTAAATTTTTTTTCTACTTGAGAAATTTTAGAACGCATTCAAGTTGGGGGAGAAAAAGGTTAGGTCAGGCAGGTGTATCAGTGAGGATCCTTCTGGGCTCATAGGAACAGTCAGACCCTAAATCTGTCAATGGGGACTGACCCAAGTACCTGGTACGAGCACTTGCTCAGACAAACTTTGGTTCTACCAGAAATGCCACCTCCTTCCTGCACACAAACCACTCTTTGCTGCTCACTGTTCCTTCGGGATGGTGAACAGAGCATGTCCTTCCTGATGTGGGTCCAAATGGGGTCATACTAGTTTTTTGGCTTCATAGCACAGCAGTTTCTTTAAGAATAGGAGCCCGCTGAACTCACCCTCATGCCCGCCCCGTAAATCTCAGGTATGAATCGCCAAACTGGGAGACTGAGTCCCAAGCTTGGACAACATTTTCCATCCTTGGGCCAAAATGGGGGGCATCAGCAAGATGTAGCACATTCAGTGGGTTGCATGCTGGAAGCTTGTGGCGGGCCTGATACTGTGGGCCCTACCAAGAAGACCGAAGAAGGATGATAGGATGGGGCGCCCATGTGTTGGCAGGTCCCAGCATTTTCCAACTGACTTCTCATTGGGATTTAACCCAACACACTGTCTCCAGTCCAAGCTGCCAGCCTCCAAAACCTCTGTCCTGCACAGGACCTTGTGCGGGGATCTCCAGGCAGGGCGTGGGCGTACCCGACACTCACACATCTCCCAGACCTGAACGCCTGGGCCAAGACAAGGGATAGTTTCCAGATGTGGGCTTCACATCTGGGCCAGCCATCAGAAGGCTGCTTATTTGAACAAAGACTGGAAGTACTCAAAGAGCCCCGAGGTCCAGAGAAGGCTGCCAAGAGCTGGCGAGCAGATGAGTGTAGAACAGGCCTCAATTTATGGTTCCAGGAGAGGAAGAAAGCCGTGCTTTGTGGTCCCGCACGGATACGTGTGAAGCAAGGCATCCTGCCCCTTCAGGATGGGCAATGGCTCTGTTCGTAGGATTAAAATCAGGGGCTTCAATTCTAGGATGAGCAGAATTCTGAACTGAGGGTGCACCCCCATTTCCAGTGTGGCACCTCGACCTTCCCCCCCCTTTCCACACCACCTCATAACTGGTATTCTGTGGAAATACTGTGGAAATAGAAAATCTTACGATTTTATGGCTTGGTGGGCCCTTTCAACCCATCATCCCCACCAGACACACACTTCCTTTTTGAAAATTTTTTCTAAATGTTTATTTTTGAGAGAGAGAGAGAGAGAGAGAGCGCGCGACAGAGAGCGAGTGGGGGAGGGGCAGAGAGAGAGAGGGAGACACAGAATCTGAAGCGGGCTCCAGGCTCTGAGCTGTCAGCACAGAGCCCGACACGGGGCTCGAACTCATGAACTGTGAGATCATGACCTGAGCTAAAAGCTGGGTACTTAACTGACTGAGTCACCCAGGCACCCCATTTCCTTTTATACGTAACCCTGTGACTTGGGCAAACTCCCCACTTGACTGGAGGAGCTGAGAAGAATGGATCTGTTAGCAGTCCTCTTTGGAGGACGTCAGTGAGATCGGCCCAACTTGGAGCAGATTCTTATGTTCCTACAAAGTGCAGAAGTGTACTCCTTGGGCTGAGTCCTGTTGGGCTGAATTGTCTGCCCCCTCCCCCCCCCCACCTGTGTTGAAGTCCTAACCACCCCCCCCAGTACCTCGGAATGTGACCGTATATGGAGATAGGGGCTTTAAAGAGATCATTAAGTTAAAGTGAGGTCAGTTGGACGGGTTCTCATCCAATCTGAGTGCTGCCCTCCTGAAGAGATTGTGCACAGACACACGCAGAGGGAAGGCTATGTGAGGACACAGGGAGAAGGTGGCCATCCGCGAGCCCCGGAGAAAGTCCTCAGATGAAACCAACCCTGATGCTACCTTGATCTCAGACTTTCAGCCTCCAGGAATGTGAGAGAATCAATTCCTGTTAAGCCACCCAGTCTGCGGTGCTTTCTTATGGCGTCCAGAACGAACTAACACGGAGGTTGGGGGATGCCCGGACCTCAGTGGTGGCCCCGGCTGCCTGGCTCTGTGGGGAACCAGGGACCAGGCCGGTAGTGAGAACGGGCAGGACGATGAGGAGCCCTGGGTGCAGGTCTGAGCCTGAGGGTGTTGCCAATTTATTTTCCGGTTGGTGCTTTCATTATCCTCACACCGTCAGGAAAGTTCTATGACCTGTCACTGCCCGGCTTCTGCTTTGTGTGGGGCATTAAGGAGGTCCTCGCTGAGGGGTCGGAAGACAGTCATGCCGCAGGTCTTCAAGTCCAGACTCAGGAAGGGGCAGGAGCGTGCCCACTGGCAGGGGCGGCATCCTTAGGGCCTCAAGAATAGCTTGTGGGTCGTTTGAAGAGAACTGGTCTCCTTCAGCGACGCCGGCACACGTTTGTGTGGTTATCACTTGGATTACAGGTAGAATGTAAATTTTAGTAGCCATGTAACCTTAGGGAAGTTATTCAAACTCTCCCGTCCTGTTTTTTGGCCCTAGGGATAAGTGGGGTTCGCAGAGTGTTATAAGGGTTAAATGAGACCATGAATAGAAAGGCTATGGAAGCACACGGCACTTTGTCTTTGGTGCCAAGTATTTCCTGAGTTCCTCCTATGTGCCAGGTTCCATCTTGGGCTTTGAGGATATAACAGAAGGTAAGAGGAAAAAAATGCCCCTGCTCCACAGAGCTTACACTGTAGACAGGGAGCGACTATAAAGGAAACAGACGTGCAGAAGGAAGTGGGGTCCGCTGGGTCAGAGGCTGGTGCAAAGTCAAGGTGAGGAGAGGAAAGGACCCACGAACAGGTGCTTGCACTCCATTCACTGGGCCCCTGGGGGCGGAAGGTAGAGCTGAGCCCTGAGCGAACGAGACATTGGAAGGGCTGCTGCTTCCTGGAGAAGGGGCTGGAAAACTCTGCTTGTTGGCCCCGGGAAATAATTAGGAAGCCTATTTATGTCCAGGATCCTAAGTGAGGGGGGGGGGGGGAAATCTCCTGTTTAAAAATAAAATGAGTTTGGCGGCTCCTCAAAACGTTAAACATAGACTTGCCATGTGACCCGGCAATTCCACTGTGAGGTGTAGATGCCGAAACATCGAAAGCAGGGTCTCAGGCTGATCCGTGCAGAACGACGTTCGTGGTGGCTCTGTTCCCAACAGCCCAGAGGTGGAAACAACCCACCCACAGATGGCTGAATAAGCGGAGCATGGTATATGCATACAGTGTTCCTGAACTTGAATAAGGAGTGAAATCCTGATACGTGCTCAGCGTGGAGGAGCCCTGAAAACATGCTCAACAACATAAGCGAGACCCAAAAGGGCAAATGACCGCGTGATTCCACTTACATGAGGTGCCTAGGGTAGTCCGATTCGTAGCCATAGAAAGTGGAACAGGTGTTCCCAAGGGCCGGGGGGGTGGGGTGGGGTGGGGAGTCACTGTTTACCGGGTACAGAGTTTCTATTTGGGGTGATGAAAAGTTCTGGAAATGGACCATGGCTATGGTTACACAACATTGTGAATGCTCTTACCGCTGCTAAATTGTGCACTTTATTTTTTTAATATTTTTTTTTAACATTTATTTATTTTTGAGACAGAGAGAGAGAGAGCATGAACAGGGGAGGGTCAGAGAAAGAGAGAGACACAGACTCTGAAACAGGCTCCAGGCTCTGAGCTGTCAGCACAGAGCCCAACGCGAGGCTTGAACCCACAGACCGCGAGATCATGACCTGAGCCGAAGTCGGACGCTTAACCAACTGAGCCACCCAGGTGCCCCTAAATTGTGCACTTTAAAACAAACAAACAAAAATAGTAAATGTTGTGTTAGGTATATTTCACCACTATAAGAAAAAAAAAGGAAGAAAAAGAAAGTTATTTGCCCCAGGTCGCTGAGCTAGGGGAGCCAAGTGCTGAGCCTGGCATCCGGGGGTCCCTTTTTCCCAGCCCTGCTTGCTCCCCAGCACAAAGCGGGGTGCTCACACTGGCCGGGGATTTACAGCAGCAGCAGCACCCCCCGGATGGGAAGGCAGCGGCCTTCCTCGCCTGTTTCTTGCACCTGTGTTTCTTTGTGACTGTCTTTCCCGTCTTCCCTTGAAGTCATATTTTCTCTGGTTTTGGGTTGTAATTAATGGAGGCCGCTCTGCGTGCTGACATGTACCGGGCAGCCAGGCTGTACCGGCTTCAGATCTCAGCTCTGCCACTCACTAGGGGGGATTCTGGGGCAAGTTTCTTTAACTCTCTGTCCCTCGTTTTCCCACCTGTGGGAAGCGGTACTAGCAGGGGGTGGTTGTGGAAATAAAGTGAAGTCACCCGCGTGAGGTGCTTGGAGCAGTGGCTGGCACCCCAAGTGCTTTCATTGTTGGGTGTTCTCATTGGTAGCACACGACCGGGCTGAGGGAGCTGAGGGTCTGTGGCCAGCGTGCAAGCTTCGTGGACTTAGAATCCTTTTGCAGGATTCTTAAACCCCCCAGGACTCTCCTAGAACGCTGCATCAGAGCCGGGAAGAAAGGCAAAGATACACAGGAAATGTTGCCCACGCACATCCTTACTTACTCGGCGATGTGGAATGATCTCTGCATTTCTGTAGGACGTGGTTTATAAATCAATGGGTTGGGATCAGGGCAGTCTAAAATCACTTGAAGTGTGCTCACACGCTTCCACACAATCTGAGCGTGTCGTGTCTGCTTTCATTCAGCAGTGCTGCCCCCTGTGAGCGGTCCGCGCACTGCAGCCCCAAGTCACTCCAGCCAGCTGGGGGCGGGGAGGACTGCAGAGGCCTGATGGTGTTATGTTTCCCCTGACCTAAGCCCACTCCTGATTCTGTTCCCTCTGTTCTCTCTAAATGGATTTGTGAGATACTTACAGCGTTCCTGTTCCCATGAAATGAGGCTTAACAAAAAGAAAAGAAAAAGGCAGCCAGCCTCTGATAACCCAAGGAGATACAGCCCCCGTGTGTGATTTGGGGCAGGTTGTGGGTCTCAGCCAGCAAATGGGCTCCTAGACGCCTACGATGTACTCTCTCCTGAAGAACATCCCACTTTCACATTTCAAGACTCAAAATCCAGGGACACAGTGAGACTAATATGTTCTATATTTAAAAAAAATTTTTTTTAAATGTTTGTTTACTTTTGAGAGAGAGGGAGAGAGGGGGAGAGAGAGAGAGAGACAGAGAGAGAGAGACAGAGAGAGACAGGGCGCGAGCAGGGGAGGGGCAGAGAGAGAAGGAGACACAGAATCTGAAACAGGCTCCAGGCTCTGAGCTGTCAGCACAGAGCCGATGCAGGGCTCAAACTCACCAACCGTGAGATCATGACCTGAACCGAAGTTGGACACTTTACCCACTGAGCCACCCAGGTGCCCTGAGACTAATATGTTCTATATTTTTAAAACTTTTGCACAGAAAGGAAAAAACGACCATATGCTAAATTTTAGAAAATGAAAAATGGAAAGAACAGTTTTGTAATTCATGACCAAAAAAGGCCTACTCTTCTTCCTAATACATAAAGAACTCATAGAAATCGAAGGGAGGGAGGGACGAAGGGAGGAAGTAAAGTAGGAAGGAAGGAAAGGGAGAGGAGGATGAGCAAATATGGGCCATATTCACAGAAAGCAACCCCGAAATACCATTTTCACCCACTGAATTGGCAAAAATCCTCCTGTTTAATACCACACTCTGTGGGCCAGTCTGTGCAAGGGCAGGCACCTTGGAACATTGCTAGTGGGGATGGGACTCGGCATATCCATTATGAAGGGGGATGTGGCCTGTCAGCAATTGCAAATAGATGATTCCACTTCTATAGCTGCACGTGTGCACAGAGAACATACAATGCATTGAGATTGTTCACTGCAACATTGTTTGTGATAGAAAACAATGGAAGCGACAGGTGGCTCTTACCACATTTACTTGCCTCCCTGGGATGAACTCTATGCAGTGAAAAAAGAGGAGATGTGCTATCAGTATTGACATGGAAAGAACTCTACAGTATTCCATTAATAAAAATAAGCAAGGTTCAGGGCAGTGTATTTAATCTACTGCCTTTTTATCTAAAGGGTTGGAAGATATGAATTTATGTTTGTATTTCCTTGGTTTTGCCTTCACAAGGTTACCCGTGGAGCACCTAGACTGATGGGGATAAGGCTTGGAGTTATCCACTCTCCTTTCCGCTCCTTCTAGAGTTTCCAAACTTCTCTTTCTGTATATTGATTGTTGAAAGCATGAAGGTGTTACCAGTTTACACTTAAATAAATATATTCTTATTCTCGGGGGGTAGTGAGGATTCTCCTATGCTACAATAAGAGAATAAATAGTCCAACCTTTCTGAGAAGCAATTTGGCAATATGTATGGGCACAGATATTTCACTGGTAGGGTCTTGATTACATACTGTTTAAAGCAAAACACCCTCAACTTTTGGAAGACGCACATGTTAAATGTCCCAACATCAGGGGATGATGACATACCCGTAAGACAGTGATACATCCATAGGACAGAATACTCAAAGCTAATTCAAATACCACAAAGTATATGTACTGACATGGAAAGTTGGCCATTTGTTATAGAATGGAAAAGCAAGTAACATATTTGCATGCATGGTCTGGTACAATATTTGTAAAATATAGAAATATAAAAGTAAGTAAACTCTGTAAGGGTAATATGCCAACATATCATCAGTGACCATAGCTAGATAGTAGGTCGGGATCAGTTTTGTCTTTTATTCGTCTGACTTTTCTGATATTATGTATTAACATTACAAGTAAAGTTAATTAAAAATAACCTTACAGGGGCGCCTGGGTGGCTCAGTCGGTCGAGCGTCCAACTTCAGCTCAGGTCATGATCTCACACTCCGTGAGTTCGAGCTCCGCGTTGGGCTCTGTGCTGACAGCTCAGAGCCTGGAGCCTGGCTTGGGATTCTGTGTCTCCCTCTCTCTCTACCCCTCCCCTGCTCATGCTCTGTCTCTCTCTGTCTCAAAAATAAATAAAAACATTAAGAAATAAAAAAATAACCTCGCAGCTATATGTATATATACGAAAATATAGTCTTTAATAACAGGACCAGTAGCATATATCCTGTTACAGCACCTGGTTTTTCATCTTGAATACTTATCGTCCATATCTTTCCCAGTCAGCAAACACATCTCAGGGAAATCGAGTGGTCAGACTACAGTGGTTTTATGATTGTTTGTTTTAGTTTTTTTCCTCAGATCTCCTGATTTTTCTACTGTCAACCCTTATTATTTATGTAATTCAGAAATAATAAGCACTTTTAAAAAGAAATACTTCTGTCTAATAGTTGGCGGTTTTGAAAGCCCTTTTTACAGACTGCACACAATATGTGCGAAACCCAGCAGAGCCATGATAACTCTATATGGAGAAACAGAGACTGGGGAAGTTAGGAGGTTTTCTGGCAGTTGCCAAGCCAATAAAGTGAAGCTGGGCCACGTTGATTAACACGTGGCCCAGAAGGGCTCATTCTACCTGCCATGCACATTCCCAGAGCCCTCCTAGACATCTGGAAGGCTTGGACTCCATTCCTACTCCACCAGAGAAGTGAACAGGGTCATCTACAATATCCAATAAAAGTCCTCAAAAGGAGGGGCTAACCAACAAGAGAAAGCATTCCTGGAAAGACAGTTGCTTGAGGGCCCCACACTGAACTGCAGTGAAAGCCTCAAGAATTCTCTTTCCACTTTCCTGTGAACATGCTTACCACTGAATGTGGGAAGATTCACGAGTATTTCTAGAGAAAAGGATTTCCGTTAAAATAAAAAGAAGAAAAATAGATTATCCCCATTTATAGCTTGTTTGAAAGTGTTATTAAAGGATAAACTTACTGAGGGTAAGATTATTTTTTATCTCCATATTTCAGTGCTTAGTTATCCCAGAGATACTCAGTAGGTATTAGATGGTTGTGATAAATGGATGGATGGATGGATGGATGGATGGATAGATGGATGGGTGATTGTTTGAGATGCATTAATTGAAAGAGGGAAGGAAGGAAGGAAGGAAGGAAGGAAGGAAGGAAGGAAGGAGGGAAGGAAAAGGGAGGGAGGGAGGAATGGAATCTAGAAAGAAGGAAGGGAGGCTGCTGGGGTTGGTTGGATAGATGAATGGAAGGTTGGTTAGGGTGGAAGAAAAGATGGCTGACTGGCTGGCTGGTGTGATGGAATAATGGGTGGGTGGATGAAAAGATGGACTGATGGATGGAATGGATGGATAAAGCTGCAGTTGATTTTAAAGTCTAACAGACACTCAAGTACTGTGGGCTGTTTCAGCTCAGGTACAGAGATATTGCTACATAATTTTCTTCTCTTTTAGGAAGGATGGAACTATCTCCGTTTTTTATGCCAGTCTCATTAACAGCCGCCAAGACAGATGTGGGGCCCTCAACAGCAGTCCTTCTTCTTCACATCCAAAGAATGGCAGAGAAAGTTAAGAGGCCGAAACGAGGAGGCACAAAAGTTAGCATCTTTATTTTATAGGTGAGGTAACCAACCTGAATGCAAAACCCCTTTGCAAATAATGAATGTCCAAGCTATTAGAGACCTTATAAAATACCAGGCATTTAAAATAAAATTGTAAACCATAGAAATGAACAAAAGAAGAGGAAGGGCAGGGTCATTAAAGTCATTCAGTGGGACGGGACAGGTCTTCCCACTGTGGTTACTGCCAGGGCTAAATTGCAGTGTGTAAGGCCATCTGCCCTGGTATTCTTCCTGTCACTCCCGAGAGCTTTTTATTCCACTTTATTTTAGGAGTGCCAAAAGGTGGGTTTCTAATTCTATTCCTCTCTAGTTCTTTTTATAGTACTCAGATCTGGGCAAATACCAGTAATATGAAATGTGTCCTCTTTTTTTTTTTTTTTTTTGTACTTTAAATCAGCCAGAAGTTTAATATCTTGAATTTCCTGCTTCTTTGGCATTCCTCACCTGCTGTGTGCATGCCAGCTGCACCTGCATGGTTTTCTGAGCACGTGTCTACCTGCCGGACTGCCTGCCAGGCCATTAGCGAGGCCAGTGGACGAATCACACACTTGGGTGTTTTTAGATTCTGTCACTTTAATGATAGTGAAAAGCTCCAGACTGCCTGCAACCCCTCCCAGTGTTTGCCAGACAACTCAGAGCTGGAGGCAGGCGTTCATTTAGAAACTGCCAGCGAGCAACGGAAAGTTCTCAAACACCTTTTACCTCTGAGGACTACAGCGAGTCCTGGCCCTGAGTTTGTTGGGGTCTTTTATTTCTGCCTGTAAAAAAAAAAAAAAAAAAAGTGCATTCTCCTAAAGGCATTGACTTAAAGTGCTATAGCAGGTGCTGCCTGAACCCCACCCACACACTTGTCTTTCCCCTTCAGTGCTAACAGGCTGGAATTCCAACTGCTGACACCTCATTTTGTGTCCTGAGGACTTTCTCTTGACCTGGAGCCCCCTTTCCCACTTGTGCAGCAGGCCAGAGTGCTGGGAAATTGATGCCCCCGGGAGCAGACTCCCAACAATGGTGAATAGGAGTTGGTGTATAAATGCCCCAGCTCCCTTGCCCCTCAGGTGGGATTGCTCTGAGGTGTATGCTTCTCACTGACTTCCAGAGTTTTCTGAGCAGATTTAAGCTTCAGTCACCCCCAGAGGTAGCTGGTTAGATACCACATGCTTTCTTGGCTGCCTCTTCTCTGTCTTAACGTCCCTGTGCCCCTGCCAGCATCTCCTGGGATTGTCTTCCAGATAAACTACTCCATCCGGAATCTCTGTGTTAGAGTCAGATTCAGAGAGACCCCCCAAAAAGGCCCACCTCGACCAATGGAATGCTGTTGCAGGGGTTGGAGGAACACATACTGGACATCTAGAAGATTCCCTCACAAAATCAGAAAGTGCAGCCCCTTCTATAAGCCTCAGCTGTAGTATACCATTTGGGGGCCCTCTGATGCACTTTGGGGTTCCTCTGGCTGTCACCTCCTGTCCCAGGAGTGGTGAGCTGGTAGAGAACCCCAGCCAGAGGCACTCAGAATGCATGTGTAGGTGGACAGAGGTGATGTAATCTGTGGGCAGCCTCTCCAGTCTCCCACCTGGGAGGAAGGAGGCCTAAGAGGCAATAGAGGAAGTGCATTCAGGGAGAAGAATGAGAGGGAAAAACAGATGGCCTTTCTGCATCCTTCTCATTTCGTTTAGATTCAACTTATTTTTTTTTTTTCTCTGAAGTGCATTCTTTAGTGTTTCATTCAGGGAGGATCTGTTAGGGGCGAACCTTCCATTTTTATTGGGTAAAGAGGTCTCTGTTTTGTCCTTGCTCTCGAACAGCAGCTTAGCTAGGCTTTGAAGTCTACGTTTTCTGTCCGCACGTGCGTTGTCTTCTGGCTTCTATAGCTGATACTGAGAAGGCTGTTTTCAATCGGACTGTTGTTGTTTTGCAGGTAAGCCTGTTTCTTTGTGATTTGATTTCTGGCTTCTTAATCCAGAGAGATTAAATCCTTTATTCCCTTGCTAATTTCTGCAGTTTCATTCTCATCTGTCTGGGCATGCCTTTATTTTTATTTATATTGCTCAGGATTCCCTATTCTGAAAAAACTTAAAAAAGAATCTCAGCCAGTTTCTCCTTGACTTTTGCCGCTCTCTCAATCCTTCTAGCCTCGCCTGAAATTTCTTTTAAGGGTAAGATAGCTCTTGTTATTTTATCCTCCATGCTTCTTAAGCTTTCTTTAGTATTCTCTATCTCCTGTTGGCTCCTTCTTCCAATTTACAGACTCTTTCTTTAGCTGTGTCCCAAGCTGCTGCTTGCCCCATCCACCAAGTGCTTCATTGAAACGATCCCATTTTTCATTTCTAGAAGTTCCGTTTGGCTCTTCTTCAAACCCATTGGTCATACTTATCCTCATTAGTTAGTCTCTCATCTGCGGTTTTAATTTTAAACATTACTTTATGCACTCTATCTGAACATTGTATTATCTGAAAGCTATTTTTAGTGTGGACATTCACTTTTACTCATGGTGACTGTGTCCTCTAGTGCTTTGTAATTTTTTATTTTTATTGTAAGCTTGCCTTCCACAGGGAAAATGTTGTTTTGTTCTGTCTTGTTCTCTGTGGGAATCCTGTGCAATTTGGAACACAGAAGTGTCCCTCCACGGTCGTTTTATTTTTGCTATTGCCAGTTGTCTTGGGGATAGTCAAATCAGCTAAAAACATCACCACCTCTACATAGCCTCCTTGGGCCCCTTTCTCTCAGCTGAGCCTTGGAACCTCTCCTCTCTGCTCACATAGCTCCTTGTCCATATCTCTATGGCATCTCAAACAGCATTCTGTTTGGAGACTGTGTGTCTGTGTCCTCAGTTACTCTAGAAGCCCCTCAGGCACTCATCAGGTCTAGCAAAGAGCTCATAAATGTTTGCTGAATGAATGAACTTGGAGAAGTAAGTCTTCAATGCCTCACCTTCTTTGAATGGGATGTTATCTTTTGTCCTGACCTCATAGGATTTGGAGACATCATAGGCCCTCTATGATAGATCATGGATCTATCCCATAGACCTCATGGGATTTGGGGAGATGCTTTAATTCACCCCTAAGATCACTGCATCAAATCCTTAATTCCCTGCCTAAGATAATTAACTAAGGGGCTCTCACAAGCTGTGAAACACTAACACAGGTACCTCCCAGTGCTCTTCCACTGTGCCTGGTGACTGGTTTCCCACTCATTATTATCTGCTTCCTTTGTGCTTTGTGAGACAGGAATGGTTGCAATGGAAAAGATCTGTCGTGTAGTAACACCTTCAAACTTTTCTGAGACTAAAACAAGGCTGTACCTGAGGCTGATATACTTGGACATAGGCTGGACTTAGAATCCCTCAAAATCAAATGGCAGCAGCCAAGCAAACAGCCGTATCAACCCTAAATGGCAACTGTGTGTTCCTCCTTTTCCCAGCTTGACTGAGCGCTCTTTGAGAGCATTGACCATGACATACATCTGCTGGGGTGTCCTCATGGCGAGGTCAGAAGCACGGCGCCGAATCGTATGTATGGTTGAATTTTGACCGGTTGAGTTGTAGTTAAAAGTAGGGTCAGCATTCTATATACGAAATAGAAGCTACCTCAGAATACTGGCAGTTCTTAATAATAGCAAAGCCATTTTTGGTTTGTACTATACTTTTTCTTTTCTGCTCAAGCATTTTGCGGTGGGGAAAAAAGGATTGGGATTGCAGTGTTTTTTAGTGGCTCCAAATAGCTATCTTCCTCTGCCCCCTAGTGGCCTCATGACAAATTGTAAGAACCTTCATGGTTCTCAATTTCCCTGGTTGCTTCTATTCTTACTGTTTTTGTTATTGTTTATGAAAAAAAGATTTCCTTAAACTTGCCACAACCTCAAAGTGCCCTGTGTTAAAAATTAAATGAATGAAATATAATTTTACTAGAAAATATATGTGCAGTGAGGGGCATCGAGAATCTAGAATTTAGGAAGTGATTCTCATTCTCCAACAGGCTCCATCCGTGGCCGTCCATCTTTGGTGTTAATACTTTCTGGGACAGTTGTTTGCCACTCTGGGACCCCTTATGTGACAGCTCCATTTGAACCAGCATGAAATGTCCCTCCCCGGCTGCATTCTAGAACCTGGAACCTCCCAAGTAAGACCTAAGCCTGCCTTCACCTGGTGGGGTTATCTGCTTCCCTGCCTGGACTTCTGTCCAGACCAAGAACGGCACCTTCCTCATATGCCTTGGCTCCTGGCACCGAGTTCCTCCTGCCTGTGCTCTCAACATTACACTAGTGTGGGGGAGCCCCAAGAGAATTGGGTTCTCAACACCAAGCATGGTTATTTCTGGTGAAGTACAGACCACGCAAACCATGTCTTTATTTATGCCACTGAGCCTGCATTAGCTCCCTTACAAGCCTGGAATCCGACTGGCTCCTCTTGAGCAACTGACCTCCCAACAGCCCCCGGTCACCTTCCCATGGATAGTGGCCAAGGAAGGCTTTTCTCATTCTGCCGTCATAACGGTGGCTTCTTTGTTCAGTATAGCTGTGGGAAATTTATTTTCGTCTCTGTTTTTTTGCCAGGAGACTGGATCATAATCTGACAATAAAGAGAAATTCCAACCTGAAGGATTTTGACCACAGAGGAAAGAACTTCCTGAAAGTTCTCTTTCAGGAAGAATGATGGGATGTCCCTGGGGCCAAGAATCAAAAGTTGTGTTCTTGGCCTCAACCCTGTCTGGCTGCCATGCTCCTTGTCAGTAGCATGGAATTTACCTCAGCGCGATCTTGTAAGGATTATAGGAGGGGAAAAGGCTTTCTAGAGGAGAGAAAGCCTCCTCTCCTTATAATCTTGAATGGACAGCTGAAGGATACTGTACAGTTTTAGGAACTTTTCCCATAAAACCACATTGACTTTCAGAAAATTAGCTCTCCTGTCACTAGCTAGTGGGAACCTCAGGTCACAAATTCACTGGGGTGTAAGAAATGCTATGTTTTTAATTTCCCCTAAATCCAATTCTGAATCTCTGTTAGTTTCCTAGGCCTGACGTAATGAAGTACCTCAAGCTGAGTGGCTTATACAATAGGAATGTCTCACAGTTCTGGAGTTTGTGGTGTTCTCCCTGTGCCCCTGTTTCTGTGTCCACATTTCCGTTCTTTTAAGGATACAGTCATATTGGCTTAGGGCCCACCCTAGTGATCTCATTTTAACTTGTAACTTAATTTTTTTTTCTAAGAGAACCGATGAGCTGGGGAGAGGCACAGAGGGAGGGAGAGAGATAAGCAGGCTCCCTGCTCAGTGCAGAGCCTGATGGGGGGCTTGATCCCACGACCTTGGGATCATGACCCGAGTTGAAATCACGAGTTGGATACTCAACCAACTTAGCCACCCAGGTGCCTCTGTAACTTAAAAAAAAAAAAATCAATGTTTTATTTTTGAGAGACAGAGAGAGAGGGAGAGAGACTGCGGTGGGGGGGGGGGGGGGCGTGCAGAGAGAGGGAGGGAGACAGAGAATCTGAAGCAGGCTCCACGCTGCCAGCAAAAAGCCTGACCTGGGGCTTGAACCCAGGAACCGTGAAATCATGACCTGATCAGAAGTCAGACACTGAACCAACTGAAACCCCCAGGTGTTCCACTTCACTTTTTAACTTAACTTTGTAAAGGCCCTATTTCCAAATAGGGTCACATTCTGAAGTACTAGAGGTTAGGACTTCAAAATATCTTTTTTGAAGGGACACAATTCAACCCATAACAGTCTCCATCTGCCAAGCTAGTGGGAAACCGTTAGCTCCCTCTTCACCACACCCACATATCCTCCAGCCTGGGACTGAGCTGCTGATGTTTTTGGCCAAACCTGAGGACCTGGGAGAGCCCTTTGTCTTAAGTCTTACTTGCTGCATGGTGCCCAAGCTTGCATGGTGTCTCCAAGTCAGCAGCCAGCCAGCCATGCTTTGCCTGAAAGCCCCAAACCCCTTGCCTCACTGGCAACTCCAGTGTCCAGAGAGTTGGCCGGGTAATATGGCACCCTACATAAGTATCCTTTCTGAATATTGCCACTTCACCAGGGACCTGAGGGCTTGCTAGTCTTGACCCTATTCACCTTTTTCCTTTCCCTTCTCGAAGCCCGTAAAGGGATCCCCTCAAGCAGTTCCAAAAGAAACAGAGCCACTGACATTAAATAGATTTATCACCAAACCTTCCCTGAGGAGAGGCCACTCAGAGCCTGCTTACTTCCATAAAATGGAGGGAAAGAAAAAGATGAATAACAAAGCTTGTATATCAGTGCCTTGTCCTGCCACGCTTCTAACAGTGTGCCCGACAGATAAGCCACAGGCCAGTTCACCAAGAGAGGCCACGCTGGCTGGAACCTCAGACCTGAACATGGCCTCCTTCTCCTCCACACTCAGTTCCAAGGCACTTGCCCACCTGAGCAGGTGTTGCTGGGACCTGCGGGTGACTCGGCGTGAATGAGTTTTACTGGGATTAAGAGGACATTGGGAATGCGATGACAAAGTCAGAGTCATCTACTGGGAATTGGACACAGAGCCCAGAGCAAGAACCAGAAGGGCACAGTTTGAGAAGAAATTGAGGGGTCCATAGTCTCTCCTGAAGGAGAAAAGAAGTGACCACGTGCTTGGGCAGAGGCTCTGTGGTATAAGAAATGTATTTGGCCTTTGTCTTCATTCCTGACACAGAACTCCTAAAATCCTGGAATTTCCTGAGTGGTAGGGATGTCTTTTGTTATTCCTGAAGAGCTCTTTCTGCTCACACCTTGGTTTACGCTACTAGGGTGACTTGGAATGCAGTTCCTAGATTGCCAAGGGATGTTTTGGGTCCTAGAAAGACCCGGGATGGGGCTGGTCACTAGAAAACCAAGTGGTTAGAGAGTCGGAACTCCCAGCCCCACCTAGCAGCCACCATGAAGAGTAGTAGGGGCTGGAGATTAAGCTCTGTAAAAACTCTTGATGTGAGAGATTTGGTGAACTTCTGGATTGGGGCGCGCGTGCGCACACGCGCGCACACACACACACACACATGAAGTGCTGGGATAGTGTCATCCACAGAGGGGCCACGGAAGCCCCACACCCCAGCCCCCGCACTTTGCTCTGTGTGTCGCCTCCGCCTGGCTGTTCCTGGCTGTTCCTTTATAATAAATCTGGTAAACAGAAGTGTTAACCTGAGATCCGTGAGCAGTTCTAGCAAACCATCCAACCTGAGGAGGGGGGCTGTAGGAACCCCTGATTCATAGCCGGTTGGCCAGAAGTATGGGTAGTCCAGGACTTTGACTGGTGTCTGAAGTGGGGCAGTCTCGGGACTGAGCCCTTAGATGTGTAGAATCTGCCACAGACTTCAGGTAGTCGGTGTCAGACTTGAATTCAACATTAGGGCACTCACTTGATGTCCAGAGATTTGGGGACATCGTTGGTATGGAAAAAAAAAAAAAAACTCCACAGGTGTTGTCAGAGTTCTGAGTAAAAATAGTCCAGAGTCATCCTGACCCCAGAAGGCCAAGAGGAGCAGACTGGTGGACTGAGGTGTCCCTGTGCTTGAGATAGAGAACAGAGGACAGAGAAGGTCCCCCTGGGGCTCCCAGGGCCCTGAGGGCCCTTGTCACTTAGGTCCACAGGGCCAGAGACTCCTTTGTCTTTCACCACCTGTGAGATTTCCTGTCACTAAGGAGACTCGCCAGTGACACCCACAGAGAATGGTAGGTCCACATGAGGCCGCCCGGCGGGGACAGGATGGAAAGCAGAACCATGGGGACACTTGTGCAGAGACACACAACGGCTGCAGGAGACCAAAGAGCGCCTGATAAGAGTAAGTGGGACGTGCACATACAGCACGGTTGTGCACACGCACACATACGTACACGCACACTGATGGAGCTTAGCTAACATGCATCTCAAAATTTTAAAACGCGGTAGATGAATGAAAAGAAATTGTAGTCATTGTGAGATTTGAGTTAGTGCCCTGGGAGATCAGGCACGAGACCTATGTCATTAACTAAGTTGCTGGATTCCAAATGCCCAAAACCTATTGTCTTTCTCTGTACCGGCAGAAGTAACTAGAAAAAAAATATTTTTTAATGGCGGCTTTTACAACCGGGTCAAGAAAACATCGGATACCTGGGAAGAAGTCTAAGGACGTTCAAACCCTCCACGCTGAAAACTATAAAACATCACTGGAAAAAAAATAAGTCAAAGGAGACCTAAGCAAATGGACAGATATACAAAGTTCATGAAGAGGAAGCCTAAATATTGTTAAAATGTCATTTATTCAAAACTGGTTTATAGATTTAAAGTAATCTCAATTAAGATGCCAGTATTTTTTTTTTAATTGGCACGCTGATTCTAAAAATTCATTGGGAAATGCTTCCATTACCAGTACTTGAGAATTTTAATTGTTCCAAAATCTCATCAAATGTTGGTATTGTCTTTTTATTTTATTTTGCTTTATTTAAAAATTTTTTTAATATTTATTTGAGAGACAGAGAGAGAGAGAGAGAGAGGGAGAGAATGAGTGGGGGAGGGGCAGAGAGAGAGGGAGACCCATGTCCTTCATTTCCAGGGGGCTCTTCTGCTGAGAGACGCCACCATGCACTCAAAGATCTCAAACCCAGAAAATACTGACGACAGATGTTTCCTTCAGTGATTCTCAGCTGGGTGAGCGCTGGAGTGCCAAGGGTTGAAGCATGTCTTTCTTCCCCCGACTCTCAAGATGCCTGGGCAGCCACTTGGGATCATCACCCTTTCTTAGAGCCCCCTGGTGCCTGGTGGGAGAGCCATGCCTCTCGGGCGTGTTGGGACGGCAAAATGAGAACCAAGGCACAAGTGGATGATCTCAGCGACTTCCAAAATGGACGGGTGTATGGCTTTCCCAAGGCTCCAGGAGAATTAGAATCCCAGGAAACCTACCTGTGGGGGTACAAGTATTCTGTGCCAAGGTCTCTGTTTGGTGTGAGTCTTCTGAAACAACCTGAGACTATTGCATATTCCAAGATACTAAGTTTAAGGCTACTTAAAAAAAATCTGTAGGTTGCCAGAGTTTTCATTGTCCTGCATGTATTTTACAGAATATTTTATCTCTTCTTAATAACACCTTCTTGTACTAACGTCTAGGAAGATAACTCCGAGGTGGTATAAGCAGCGCTGCTCAGATTTCCACGTGCGTGTGAATCACCCGAGGATCCTGTTAAAATGCAGATTCTGAATCAGAAGGTGCAGGCAAGGGCCTGAGATTTTGCATTTTTAAGACATTCCTGGGCAGGACTGGTTACAGAATTTGCAGGGCCCTGTGAAAAATAAAGAGGCAAGAGCCCTTGTTTAAAAATTACGAAAAAAAAAAAATTCAAGGTCGGGGTGCCTGGGTGGCTCAGTTGGTTAAGCGTCCACCTCTTGATTTCAGCTCAGGTCATGATCTCACAGTGTGTGGGTTCGAGCCCCGCATCAGGCTCTGGGCTAAGACTGCGGAACCTATTTGGGATTCTCCGTTTCCCTCTCTCTGCCCCTCCTGTTCTCTCTCTCTCTCAAAAGTAAATAATAAATATTTAAAAAATCTTTTCAAGGTGAAGGGAGAACATTCAACCAGTGCGTGATCCTTCTAACCTCAGAGTCCTCCTGAACGTGGGGCCCCATAGCACCGGCCGGTCACACAAAATCTCTCACTGTAAGGTGGTCTGGAGATGAGAGGCCTCAGGTATCCAACAGTGCGCGGACGGTACAAGGTCCACATCTACTTACACCTGTCTTCAGAATTTACTGATTTGGCGAGACGATAAACAAGTGATTCATAAACCACAGGGCGCTGTATAAATATTGGCCCCTCTACTGTAAGATGCCTTCAACTTGCAACTCGGTGAGAGAAACTGACGCGAGGCCCTCTGGTGCCTTCCTATGTGTCAGTCCCCAAGTTCAAGCCAGCTCGGCTATTGTAGATCCCTGAAATTCCGTTTAAGTGAATACCAGAGAGAGAGGATCCAGGGCGGGCGAAGAAACCGTGATGAGGATCTTCAGTGCTTCCGGGAGGCGCTGAAATGTGAAATAATTAACCTTTGGAAAGCCTGCGTGGTGACTTGGTATTTTTCCACCCCACTGAGGCTAAAAGGTTAATTAATTTTCCCTGTGTGTAAGAACCAGCCCTACAATTTAGAAGTGATGGCCGGATGCCCCTACCTCCTGAGCAGCAGTGGGATGGGGGTATTCTCTTTGTGGGGGTCACCCACCCACAGGGCCGGAGCTCCGGGAGAGGCTCCCATTCCCTCTCACCCTTTACCTTTGACCCCCACGGGTGCCTCTGTGGTGTTCTGCCAGAGGTGCCTTCGGGGACCTGCTCCTGGCCCCACCTGTCTTCCTGCTGTTGACCTCTGTGGGTGCCCCTCCGGGGCTGGTGCTGTTTTCCGGTTTGGCCTCGTCAGCGTCACCACCCACCCTCACAGACGTGGAATTTCGGAGAAGAAGTGCCCATTTACCAGGGATGTGGCCTCGCCCTCCGGGCCAGCTGGCTCAGTGCCAGGACAGCCCTGCCAGGATGGTCCTCTCTGTTCCGAAAGGAGGCCCCAGAGGTGGATGCATCTGTCAGAACTTGTTCTTTTACGAATAGTTAGTGCTCTGGTTTTCAGTTTACCGTGAAATGTGGTGCTGGAGTCCGTTCCTCACCCGGAGTTGATAAAAGAACTCTCCATCTTCTTCTCTTGTCCCTCGATAACTGAGATTGTCCGCCCGACTGCACAACAGAATCACCCAGGGTGCTTTAGAAGATACTCATGTGTGGGGCGCCTGGGGGGCTCACTCAGCGAAGCATCTGACTGCAGCTTAGGTCATGATCGCATGGTTTCGTGGGTTCAGCCCTGCATCGGGCTCTGCGTTGACAGCGTGGACCCTGCTTGGGATTCTCTCTCTTCCCTCTCTCTGCTCCTCCCCCGCTCACGCTTTCTCTCTCTCTCAAAATAAATAAATAAATAAACTTTAACAATAAATAATAAATAACAAAATACTTATGTGAGCCCTACCCCGAGGCCAATTAAATCAGCATCTCTGAAGGTGGGATTCTGGCGTATGGCTATTTTTTAATACTCCGCGAGCAGCTCTCGCATGGAGCCAGCGCTGAGGGCCGCTGCCCGGGAAATACACCGACGCTTCTGGTAGCACAGAGCCCCCCCCCCGGAAATGCTGTTCTAGTCTCAGCTGTCTCCAAAGTGCTGTTGGGGATGTGTTGCAGTCACCCTTCATTCCCCAGAGCAGCAGCCTTTCTCAGCCCCTGTCACTTCGTCGCGCCCCCTAATCCGCCCTGACTTCTGACCTTCCCAGCTCATGACCCAGCCCCTCCCCCTCCCCGTGCAGAGTCCAACTCCAGGTGCCCACGCCGGTCCCAGCCCCTGCCTCTTGTCCCAACGCCGTACGTGGGTTTGTGGAGCCTCAGTAGACGCACTGAGGGCTGGCGACAGAGCCAACCCTACGTATCCCCCATCATGCCCTTCGCCTCACCCTTCTGGGAGGGGGTCTCGGGCCTCAATGCACCTTTCCCCTCACTCCCTGCCAGTGTGGACATACCCAGCCCAGGGTTCTCATCCGCCCCCCACCCCCACCCCCCGCCCCCGGTGTCTGCAGGAATGCTGAAGCTGTGTTGGCTTGAAGGGCACGGAGGACTTCCAGGCTTTGGCCATGTCCTCCTTTCCTGTCGCCTGCTGGAACGCTATCGCAGGCGTGGGCATGTGCACATCCTGGTTGTCTCAGGGGGTGGCAGCTGTCATTAGGGCACTTTGTTTCCAACCTCTGCCGACAGCCCCTGGCCCCAGGGCGTCTCCTAGTAGTCTAGCTAGCCCCCGGGCTCCGCAGCTCGTGCATCACTGCAGGTGACACTGGCATGAATCAGAGCAGGTTCTAGTCTCGGTAGTTCACGGTACAGTCTCATTAAAGATGGGTCTCTAACATGTAACTCATCAACTCGGAAATCACCGATCCAAGTATGCAAGGAGGGCACCACCACTGCTCGACCTCTCGACTCCCCGCAGTTTGCCCAGGTTGTTTCTGAGAGCAAGCAGGGTGTCGTTACAGGAGTTCCTGGGTAAGACCCTGTTGTGGGTGGAATTGTGCCCCTCACCAAATTCATACGTTCAAGTCCTAACCCTCAGTACTTCAGAATGTGACCTTGCTTGGAAATAGGGACTTTGCAGATGTAATTAGTTAGGATGAAATTGTTACTGGATTAGAATGGACTTCAATCCAGTATAGCTAGTGTCCTTAAAAGGAGGGAAATTTGGACACAGAGACACGGACACACAGGGAGAAGGCCATGTAACAAAGGCAGAGACCAGAGCGCTGTGGCCATAAACCAAGGAATACCTAGGATCGCGAATAACCACCGGGAGGCGGAAGAGGCAAGGAAAGGTCTTCCCCTACGTGTTTCGGAGGTAGCATGGCCGTGCTGACTCCTGATTTCAGCTTTCTAGGCTCCAGAGCTATGAGAGGATAAGTGTTTGCTGTTTCAAGCCACCTGGGTTGTGGCACTTTGTCATGGCAGCCCCAGGAAACCAAGACAAGGGGTAACCCCCACCCCAGCTGTCAGTCTGAGTGAATTTCTGTGGGTTTAACATGCTTCACATCTCAACAACCAAAATCCCATCTAATTGGCTTGAGCAATGAGGGGATTTTTGCTGTGTCTCAAATTACTTGCTAGAAAGAGACACCCCTGGAGATAGTTCCCATCAGATGAGTGTGTAAGCATGGAGAATCATACACGGGGCACATGTGTTGCTGGGGCAGGTGGGGGTTGGCTTTATAATCCCAGAGGGAAGGCTCTGTTTTTCATCTAAACGTATGCATTCAGCACATTTCCTAGTTTTCCTAGAACAAAATGGTTCTTTACATTTATGTACTGGAAGTAGATTTCATATCAGAGTCAGCCTCAACAGTGACGTACCAGGTTTAGCTTCTTGAGGCAAAAAGCCTCCCAGCAGTTTTTAAAATCTAGTATATTCTATCGAGATTTCAAAATTCTTAGTGCTGAGTTGTAGCCAGGGCATCCTGTGTGTGGGGCTGTGGGGTGTGTGGGGGGGAGGGTAGCTGTGGGTATATGACAGTTTAATGGAGCCTTCATAAAATAGTCTGGAATCTTGTTCTCAGTGATTTTCCAATTCCTTTTCCAATGTACTTCTTGAGCATGGTCACTGAGATCTATCCAGGTGGAAAAGCAGCTGGAACCAGAGCATTCCTCAGCATTGGCTCGTCACAGAGCCATAAAAATGACAAATTCCTGTGAGTCCAAGTACCAGATACCCCAGCCTGGCACACACCGGTGCTGTTGGGGAGAGAACCACAGACTCTTGCTTGGGTTTCTCCCTCTAGGGAAAAAAGCCACAAAGAGTCTTGGATGCTCAGCTCAGTCAATTTCAGCGGGCACGTGTTCTCTACTAATCGATACTCAATTTTGCCACCTGGGAGGGTGCTGTTTTGAGCAGCTGTATGCCTATAGAAAATAATAAAGTGATTTATTTTTATGTTGAAAACTTCAATATTTGATATATATTCTAGCAATATTGTCTCCCGCCCACCACGCTTCTGCCTCTAATGTTTAATCGTAATGAGTTGTAGTTGCAACAGATTAAATCAATTGAGATTGAAAAATGAGATGTAAAAAAAAAAAAAGGTAGAAAAGCATATCCTTTGTGGTCAATGTTAATCTTGCAAAGGATTTTTTTTCTGTAAGGAAGTCTGCCAAGAGCAAAGAAGACAATGAGGATAGAAAGTGACTCACTGAATCAGCAGCTTCAGAGAGGTAGGAAAGAGCTGGAATTAGCTTGTGTTTTGGCAAAGAGAAGAGAATCAAGAGGCTGGTTGGGGCCCCCCCCAGAAACGCATCCTGTGAGATGTGAAGGAGGAGTGTGTGTGACCGAGGGGGTCAGGAGGATGGGGGACCATGCTGCTTCAGAGGGAGGGTCATCCGGGCCTCCAACAATGTGGCCCCCACCCTCTCACACCTTAGCTCCCCGCAGGGCTCCTTCCTTTTTCCTGGATTAGCTTCCTATTCCGGACTCAACATTCAATGCTCCCTTTAAGTCAATAAACTCTCCAAGATGTGACTGTTCTCTCTACCCACTTCACTTCTGCTTGGGTTGTCACAGATATGGACTGTCAGAGCCTGGAAGGCCACGTGGAACCTGCTTGATAAGAAAATTGGATCGGTGGGGGTCACTCCCTTGGGACCCCAGCACTTAGTTCACCAGACTAAGAAAGCTGAGGCTATAGGATGCTGTCAAAACAAAGTCTCCCTTCGGCTCAGGTCATGATCTCGCGGGCTGTGGGTTCGAGCCCCGCGTCGGGCTCTGTGCTGAGAGCTTGGAGCCTGGAGCCTGCTTCCAGTTCTGTGTCTCCCTCTCTCTCTGCCTCTCCCCCCGCTCGTGCTCTGTCTCTCTCTGTCAAAAATAAAGAAACATTTTTTAAAAATTAAAAAACAAAACAAAACAAAGTCTCCCCAGACTTTCTCAAATAATCATGGCCTGGAATTGTCCCGAGCATTTTGCAACCCCCTTCTGCCATCACTCCTTGACTGTCAAAAAAGCTCCCAGTAATGAAGAAGGAAGTCATTTGTGTGTCCATTTGATAATTGTCACATACCTGCGATATGTCTGGTACTGGTGGTCATAGTCAGGATTCTTCATGAAGACAGACGAGTGTCTACTCTCATGAAACTATAGCCCAATGAGAGAATGGTGAACAAATAAGCTGGATCATTTCACGTGTTAATAAAGGATATGGAGAAATTCAAACTCAGTGATGTAGTACAGGGTGACTTTGGAGGGCCCACCTCAGTCTGATTGGTCAAGAAGACCCTTCTGCAGAGATGACATCTAAACTGAGGTCAGAACCGAGAAGGAGGCGGACGTGACAATGCCTAAGCAAGAGTGAGGTTGGGGGAGAGCCTTAATAAGGGGCCTAAATGGGGAGATGTATGGCTTGTTCAGTGGGGTGTGACTAGTGATTCCCGACAGGACTGATTCCCACCCTGGGTGATTGGCAGTGTCTGGGGACATTTTTGTTGCCACAGTGTGGGAGGGTGCTGCCGGCAGCTCGTGGAGAGGGCCAGAGATGGCTCTAAATGTCCCACAACATCCTCCACGAACAAAGATATATTGGGACCAAAATGTCACCGGTGCTGAAATTGAGAAACCCTGAACTAGAGGCTGTGCATGAAGGTGCAGGTGGACGAGCTATGGTGGGGAGGTCACAGGGTCATATCAGACCCTCGGGCACTCATGACGAGTTTGGGGTTCATTCCAGGGTGATGGAAGGCCCCTGGATACTCCTCCTTAGGAGCCCCGTGTGGTCTCCACATCTTTTTTTTTTCTTTTAGTTAGGCAAATACTACCTTTGGAAAGTGATAGTTGAGGTTGGAAGGAAGTGGTACATAATTTACAGTTGTGGTAGTTGAGAGTATTTACTGTGATCACGCTCATAAACTTATGCTTGTTAAAATCAGAGACATCATCAAGGAGTTGACTGCTTTCAGATGAAGTGTGTCTGTTGCTCACATAGGGATGTTGGAAGGATCATTTAAGCTTTGCATGGGAACTGTACCCTGTGTATGAGACGTTAAAGTCTAGTATAATAAATGCGTTGCATGATTTAAGAGAAAATATTATGCATATCTTTTTAAATAGACCGTGATTGATGCCTAAGTTGTTCTCTGCAGACTGTGTGTGTTGGGGGCTCCTTTATTTCTGCAGGCTCGAAACAGGCATTCGTGTACATTTTCATTCAAAACGCAAAGTCGAAGGCACAGATTTTTTGAGGAAAGCTCTCAGCTCGATGCCAAAAAAAAGGGGGGGGGGCATAGTTGAAAAACTTGAGGGCCATCGAGGAAACAGCTACAGCAAAGGAAGACAGACATGCTGAGCGGTGACTGAAAGACAGCGGTGAAGCAGCACATGGCAGAGACCCTCGGTAGAAAGCGCTGCCGACAGGGCTCCCTTGTTTCCCTCCATACTTGATTCCTTTCTCTTTTTTTTTCCCCTTGGCATGCTGGTGTCACAGTTACCTTCTCCTCTGTGGCATCCTGTCTGACCCCTACATCTCTCTTCCCCAAAATGCCTGTCATGTTTCCCATTTCCTCATGATCTCTAGTGTAAGTTGCAAGTAACTTGAATAAACAATAAAGTGACGACAAGCTAATGTAATCAGTTGTTGTTAATCCATAACGATTGCCATTATCTTCTACGATCACACTTCCATTCATTAAAACGTGCCCAGTGCCTGAGCTGCAGGCCACACCCAGTAGGCGTGGACTTCCGGGAAAGGCTGAGGCGGGCGCCATTTTGACTTCCGGTTTCTGGTAGCCGCATGCTCACTAGGTCACGGACGCGCCTGCAGGGGTCAGGCAGAGGATGTAAGTGAGTGGCGCAGACCGTGTGTAAGACGGCCGTGAAAGAAATGGTGCTGAACTGGAGAATCAAGGGCCATATAAAGGCAGCACCTGCCACTCAGTGGCTACTGTGGGCCTCTTCCAGTGCGGCCAGAGCCTCCAGTTGATCAACAGCAGTTTCCAATAGAAACTTCCTTGTGTAAAATCCCCTCCGCTTTAAAATTCAATGCAGGCCACCTGTAGGACTCCCGAGATTCCCTGGAGATCTGGCTTCTTCCAAGTGAAGACTGGCGACAGCTCTGGAGGCGGTGATGTTCAGGAAATCCCACCTGTCCTCTCCCGGCTCATCCGTCGGGACCCCCACTTACTGCCCCCCACGCCCCAGCCACGTGTGTGCACCCCACAGGCGGTATCTGCACTGTTTGCATTCTGAGGAGCCCAGCACCAGGACCCAGCCCGTGGGCATCCCCCCATGGTGTTCAAAAGAGGGAGTATTTCCTGCCGGTGGGGCTCAGTTGGAGGGGCCGGGTCCCCTACAGCAGGGCGCTGGACGTCGGGCTGGGTCAGGGGAGAGAGCTACGTGCTGAGGCTGCTCTTCAGGGGAAGCCCGAGAAACCAGCAGTGTGGGTCTCCTGGGACTCAACTCGCAGCTGTCGGGGAAAGACTGGCCTGGAGGAAGCAAGTAAGTGCCTGCATTTTGTTCTATGTGTGAACACGTGTGTGTGGTCGGTGGGTTGTGTTGGCTTGTTGCTTACCCGCTCTGGGCGCCTATTGTGCGAAGCACACTAAGTCGAGGAAGCCTAGATCTTTCTGGGGAGTGGAGTCCAGGATGGGGAACCCAGGAGGCTGAGAGGACTAGCTAGAGCCTGGGTGCCGTTAGTCCCCCTGGGCTTCCAGGAGTCGGAGCGGGATTGTCCCGTGGGCCCAAGTTGGGCCGGGAAGGCACTTCCTTCGGTGGGAGAGCTGCTGGATCTAGTGTGAGACTGTCTTCTGTGCTGGGGGGGGGGGGGGGGGAGGAGGGGTGACACCGTGCTGTCTGGGAAGTCGGTGTGTGCCCGCGAGCTGTGGACTGGTCTCCTGCCAACACCCCATGGGTCTAGATCTGGGTGTGGCTGGATGACCGTAGAGCCCTCCCTGAGGTGCCCTCGCCTTTAACTATGGCGCCGGTGGGGTTGCGATGGGGGGAGCTGCTCAGGCGAGGTTGACCCGGTCTGTGCTTTCAACGGCTGTACGGACAAGTAGTGCTGGGTGAGCCCTGAACTCAGGTCTGGAGGAGGAGGAGAACGGAGGATGGCTGCAGTAGGGGGTTGAGGGCGGCCAGAGCTGACAGCAAAAGGGCGTATCAGGTGGGCACCCCAACTGGTCCCTTGCTCACCTGATGCACCTGATTTTCTGATTAAAAAAAATATACAGGGGTGCCTGGGTGGCTCAGTCGGTTGGGCGTCCGGCTTCGGCTCAGGTCATGATCTCGCGGTGCATGAGTTTGAGCCCCACGTGGGGCTCTGTGCTGACAGCTCGGAGCCTGGAGCCTGCTTCGAATTCTGCGTCTCCCTGTCTCTGCCCTTCCCCTGCTTGTGCTCTGTCTCTCTCTCAAAAATAAAGAAACGTTACAAATTAAAAAAAAAAAAAAATACAGTCCAAAAGAAATGCATGTGGGTGGCAGCGTCTTCTACATTTTTAAATGATGGTTCTGTGGGAAGATGGATTGGGGGGGGGGATGTCGATTCACAACCCTCTCAGGAGCTTCCCAGGTATAACCTGACATCAGCCCCCATCGGCAGAGGGCAGGGAGAGACAGAGGAAAGAAGCAGGCCTCTCCATGTTGGTAGGTGGTGATCTTAACAATAGCAAAGGACGGGGGCGCCTGGGGGGCTTAGTAGGTTAAACGTCTGACTTCAGTTCAGATCATGATCTCGCGGTTCGTGAGTTCAAGCCCAGAGTCTGGTTCTGTGCTGACAGTTCAGAGCCTGGAGCCTGCTTCGGATTCTGTATGTCTCTCTCTCTCTCTCTCTCTCTCTCTCTAACCCTCCCCCACTTGCACTCTGTGTGTCTCTATCAAAAATAAATAAACATTATTAAAAAGAACAATAGCAAAGGAAACTTACAAATGAGTCTTGTCTTGGGCAACAGCAAGATGAGTAGATCCCACACCGCCCTGCAAACCTTGTTTATAAAAGGCCCTAACTGGGCTCAGTCACATGTACTGTGCAGGTGTTTCCATCATCACCATTTCAAGGCTATGTCCTTGGAGCAGCCTGTGGGAGCGGAAAGGCAAGTGGAACCCACACTCCCAAGGGGAGGGGAGGAGCCTCCACGTGGCCGGGTCCAGCTCAGGGGTCAGTCAGTGGCCAGGTGTTTTTGATCACTTTCCCCAACAGGGTGGGAGTATGACGGAGCCTCTTTGGAAGCTCAGATGAGTTCGGAGGAGCAGAGGCGATGGACAGGATGGTTTGGGATGTGTTTTCTAGATGAAGCAGAACGTTTGAATGGGCTGGGTGGAGTGGTGAGGGAAAGAGAATTCCAGACGATCCCTGGGTGTTTGGCTAGAGCAACTGCATGGATGCTTTTGACATTTTCGTGATAAAAACTAAGAAAAGACTCTTTCGGAGTAGAAGACCAGAAGTTCTGTGTTGCCAGGATGAGTTTCTGATACTTATTAAATACCCACATGCAGAGATACAAGGAAGATGCTTAAAACACAATGAAAAAAGGGCTATGGAATATAGCATAATTACAGTCGCATTTAAAGATAGTGCTTAGGAAAAAACCTGGAAGGGAATAAAACAATGTTAATGTGTTAATGAGATCAGGGCCATCTCCTCATTAACGTTCCTATCTTTTCCAACTTTTGTGTGCGTTATTTTATAGTCAGGGGGAAAAATCATTATCGGTTACATTTTAAAATGTGTCCATGGCTTCTGGGACAAGAGGAAGCTTTATTCCACTTCCAGGACCTTTGTAAAGATGTGCTAAAATAAGAACGTCAGTTAAAAAGCCAACAAGGTTATGGTGTTTGCAAGGTTGGCTCATCCTTTTATACATAAAGGTAATTTGGAAGCTTATAACGTGCCAGGTGCCCGGCAAGCCCCTGAGATACAAATACTGGTAAGTCAAGGTCTCTTCAAGGAACTTACAAGATGAGAGGTGCCCATTTGAAATCTTGGAATTAGGGGCGCCTGGGTGGCTCAGTCAGTTAAGCATCCGACTTCGGCTTAGGTCATGATCTGACGGTTTCAGGAGTTCGAGCCCCGCATCAGGCTCTGTGCACTGACCATGTGGAGGCTGCTTGGGATTTTCTCTCTCTCTCTCTCCCTCCCCTCTCCCCCCCCCCCCCACATGCTGCCTGTAAAGATGTGCTAAATAAGAGTGAATAAATAAATAAAATCTTGGAGTTAGAAAAGAATGTTGTAAACAAGAGTGGACCCGAAATCCCTAAAGGTGAATACTTTGCTCTTATCACCACTTTAAACCTTTTTCAGGATTAAACAATCCACCAAATGGAAAAGCTGTTCCTAAGTGGGGTCCCAAATATTTTTTTTGCAAACCTGTCCTATACCTTAAAATTTTTTCTTTAATTTTTATTCAAGTATCATTAACATAATATTAGTTTCAGGTGTATACTATTCAACACTTCTATACATTACTCAGTGCTTATTATGTACTTTTAATGCTCTTCACCTATTTCACACCCCACCCCCCACCCCCCACCTGCCACCACTCTGGTAACCATCGGTTTGTTCTTTATATTTGAGAGTCTTTTTTGTTCTCTCTCTCTTTTTTTTTTTTTTTTTTTTTTGCTTTTTTTCCTTAAATTCCACATATGAGGGAAATCATATGGTGTTGGTCTTTCTCCAATTTATTTCACGTGCATTATGCCCTCCAGATCCATCCACGTTGTTGCAAATGGCAGGCTTTCATTCTGTCCCCTACTTTCTGAAGGTCTGGCTGCATTCCTTTCTGTCTCCAGTATGCTCTACAAGATGGTAATGGAAGGCACCAGAACTTGCCGGGAAATGGTTTGTGCTAAAGCCTTACCTCAGTTCTATTTCTCCCTTCTATATAAGAGCTGCTCTCAATCCATAGATTGTATGGTACTTGACAGACCTTTTCTTCCACAGAGAGGAGACCTCTTCAGTGCTCTGTAATCTGTTTTGTGATCTCCTGAATCTTCCCCTAGTATACCCCACCCCCATCCCATACTCCACTTGTTCTCCTGAGGAGGGAGCCTCCCTTCCCCTGGATTTCACTAGGGCAATGAGGCCACGATTGTGTCACTAAGGAGAGACACCCACCCCCCAACACTCCAAACCTTCTTCCTGTTCTTTTAAGCTTAATTTTGCAAATCATATCCCTCTAATATGAAAAGGTCCCAAATTATGGATTTAATCCCCGAAGCACTTCCAGTGAGGCCGCTAAGCTCGATGGAAAACTGCTACTTACCCTCACTGAAGCTCTTTTTTTTTTTTTTTTTTTAAGTGTTGTTTATTTTGAGAGAGAGCATGAGCAGGGAAGGGACAGAGAGAGAGAATCTCAGGCAGGCTCTGCACCATCAACACAGAGCCCAATATGGGGCTCGAACCCATGAACCATGAGATCATGGTTCGAAACCAAGAGTCAGATGCTTAACTGACTGAGCCACCTACGCTGCCCCTCACTGAAGCTCTTGTTTGACCAGTGATTCATCACAGGGATTAATCCACTGCCATAGTGCTGTCCTGGGAATGGTGACAGCTAGAGATGACCCAAGATCACTGTGTCCACAGCCTTCTGTGACAAACTGAAGTCCAGGGGTACCTGGGTGGTTAAACTCTTGATTTCAGCTCAGGTCATGATCTCATGGTTCGTGAGATTGAACCCCAAAGTTGGGCTCCGTACTGACGGTGCAGAGCCTGCTTGTGATTCTTTTTCTCTCTGCCTATCTCTCTCTCTCTCTCTCTCTCTCTCTCTCTCTCTCTCTCTCTCACACACATACACACACACTCACACACACACAAAGTAAATAAAATAAATATTTAAAAAATTAAAAAAAACAAAACAAAACTGAGGTCCACAGGGCCCATGGGACTTGCCCAGATTCCCACTGTGGGTCAGAACTCACGGGCGACCCCGGCCTCCTATTCACATGGAAGGTTCTAAGCCAAGCGTTACAAACCTTTACCTCCTAGTAAAAACCAAACAAAACAACCAAGCTGGAGCCGGTTGTGGTGCGTGCGTGCGTGTGTGTGTGTGTGTGTGTGTGTGTGTATGTAGGATAGTAATCATGCGTGGACCACATGGTGAAGATTGCCTCCTCCGTGAAATGGTTAAGACCATTGGATCCCCCTGAGCCTCAGCTGCTTCTTGCATGTATGACAGTCCTCACCTCCGAGTGCCGTCGTCAAGATGACGTGAATTGCTGTACGTTAAACATTTGGGGCCGTGTCTGACGCTTATTTAAAACCGTGTATGAGTGTGAACCCTTACGGCTTCCACACAATGCAAACAAACAATGGGAAGTTCTGATTGTTCCACACCCAGTCGTTCCTCCGGTGTGTCCCGTGGGCTCAACACAACGTGCTGGGGAGACCACAGCCGTCTCCAGATGTCCTCCTCAGCCAGCAGAGGCCAGAAAGGGACCCCTTCACGAGGCTGTGTTGGTGGCACAGGAAGCCCCTCTGGTGCCAGCTGTCTCCACTCGCCTCCCCCTGGGCTCTGCCATAGGTCCCAGTGGAGCCTGTTACGATCAGGCCACATCAGTTTTATCTGCCCAGAAGATGCCTGCTCATCGGGCCAACTCCTGAAGGGTGCTATTCCGGTTTGTCTTTGGCTCCGTGAGAAACGAGATGGCGGCGGTGAGCTCCTGGGTGCCTGCCCACCGTGGGGACAGTGACATAGGTTCATTAAAGGCATAAATCAGCTAATCATCCAGATTGCAGTTTCCACTCGTTTTTCGATGATTTACTTGATATTTATTGATCTTGGAGTATGGGAAATGGCCTGTGCTGGACACAATAAGCAAATCAAAAAATACAGGGAAACGCCTAACCAGAGTCACTCATAGGCGCTTCATAAACATACCCTGGAGCACAGGGTGAAGCCAGGAGCGTGGGGGCGGCGAGCTAGCTCTGCAGGACATTGTCCACAGCTCCGAAGGACTATATGTACTAAGTTGAACCATTGGAAATGGTGGATATGCAACCAATTTTTACTCTACCAAAACAACAACTGAAAATGGTTCAACCTGATACCTGTACCAGTGCTGTCTGAGGTCCCAACGGCAGGAGAAAACTTTAAGCACCTGCCTCATGCCCATCTCTCTGCCAGCCACCTGGAAAAGAGCTGACCTTCTCTGACACCCCCTGACCTTGCCCACATCTGTGGGCTCATGTCACACCCTCTTGCCCTGGGTCCCTGAGCTCTAACCATTGAACTCTATCTCCCTGGCTTGAAGCCAGTAGGAACCTTCTTCCAGCTGTGGCACTCTGTCCCCTTGTACTGAGCTCTCCCCTTCCCCTGGGGAGCCCCAGTTCTCAGCTGCGTCCACCAGGGGGCACCCTCTGCGTCAGAGCAAGGAGAAGGTCTAGTTCAGCTGTCCCCACCAGGGGGCGCCCTCTGCGCTAGAGTAAGGAGGATATCTACCTCAGCTGTGCCCTGCAGAGGGCGCTCTCTGCACCAGAGGAGGTCTACCTCCATCAAGTGCTACTGGGGGGCAGTCATCTGGCTGATGATGGGGCTCAATCATCAGAAGCCACAGTGAACTAAACCACATTCTCCTTTACCTGCTTTAGTAAAAATGATCCTTTTTCCTTTTCTGCGTCTTTTTGTCTTATTTCACCATTGGTTCAGACAGAACAGGGAGGGAGGCAAAGAAGAGGGATGCTATTGATGCCCACTCCCCCTGAATATCCCACCTGTGCCCCTCCCTTCAGGTCTTTGCTTGTGTAGTTTCCTGTCCTTGAAATTCTCTTCCTCTGGAGAAGAGAAGACTAACTTGTCTTCATTTTTATTTTCCATTGAAGTGTAGTTGAAATACAGTGTTACATTTGTTTCAGGAGTACAGCAGTGATTCAAACACTAGATATGCTGTGCTCACCCCAAGTATCGCTTTACAATGCTAAAACAATACCATTAACTATATTTGCTATGCTGTACCTTTCATCCCTGCAATGGATTCCAAACTGGAAGCCTGTGTCTCTAACTCCCCTTCCCTCATTTTGCCCAACGCTCTCCCCTCTGGCAACCACCAGTTCTCCGTATTTGTAGGTCTGTATTTGTAGGTCTGTTTGTTGCTTTTTCTTGTGTCTGTTTCTTTAATTTTTAGATTCCACGTATAAGTGAGATCGTATGGAATTTGTCTTTCTCTGAGTTATTTCACTTAACATTATACTCTTTGGATCCATCCACGTTGTCACATGGCAAGATCTCATTCTTTATTATGGCTGAGTAATATTCCATCGTGTTTACCACATCTTCTTTATCCATGCATCTATCACCAACACTTAGGTAGCTTCCATATCTTGGTTATATAAATAATGCTGCAGTAAACCTAGAGATGCATATATCTTTTCAAATTAGTGTTTTCATTTTCTAAGGGTAAATAGTAGTGGAGTTACTGGACTTGTAGTATTGCTACTTTAATCTGGGCGGGAACCTCCATAATGTTTTCCATAGTGGCTGTGCCGTTTTACATTTCCACCAGCAGTGCAGGAGGGTTCCCTTTTCTCCGCAGTCTCGCCAAAATATATTTGTCTTTTTGATACTAGCCATCTTGACAAGTGTTAGGTGGTATCTCATTGTAGTTTAGATTTGCATTTCCCTGATAATTAATGGTGTTGAGCATCTTTTCATGTGTCTGTGGGTCATTTGTATGTTGTCTTTGGGAAAAGTCTATTCAGGTCCTTTTGCCCATGTTTAATTGGATTATTTAGGGTTTGGGGTGTTCAGTTATAAAAGGTTTTTTTTAATATATATTTGGATATTAATCCATTATCAAATATGTCATTTGAAAATCTTCCATTCTGTAGGTTGCCTTTTTGTTTTGTTGATGGTTTCCTTTGATGTGAAAAAGCTTTATATTTTGTTAGTCCAATTAGTTTATTTTTGCTTTTGTTTTTTGTTTTGTTTTGTTTTTGTTTTGTTTAACCCTAACATATCTAGAAAAATGTCACTAACGCTGATGTCAAAGAGATTATTGCCTTTATTTTCTTCTAGAAGTTTTATGGTTTCACGCCGAGATTTAGGTCTTTAATCCATTTCGAGTTTATTTCTGTGCATGGTAAGAGAAAGTGGTCTGGTTTCATTCTTTTGCATGTAGCTGTCCAGTTTTCCCAGCAGCATCTATTGAAAAGACTTGTCTTTTCCTCCTTGTATATCCTTACCTCCTTTGTCATAGATGAATTAGCCACAGAAGCGTGGGTTTATTTCTGGACTCTCTACTCTGTTCCATTGTTTCTTATGTCTGTTTTTGTGCCAGTACCATGCTGGTTTGGTTATTACCGCTTTGTAGTAGATCTTGAAATCTGGAATGGTGATATCTCCAGCTTTATTCTTTCTCAAGATTTCTTTGGCTTTTTGAAGTCTTCCATGGTTCTAAACAAATTTCAGAATTATTTGTTCTAGTTCTGTGGAAAATGTTATTGGTATATTACAGGGATTGCATTGAATCCATAGATAGCTTTGGGTAGTGTGGACATTTCAACAATATGCTTCCAGCCTACGAACATGGAATATCTTTCCATTTGTTTGTGCTGTCATCAGTTTTTCTCGTCAATGTTTATAGTTTTCTGAGTACAGGTCTTTCACCTCCTTGGTTAAGTTGATACTGAGGTGTTTTATTCTTTTTGGTGCAATTGTAAATGGACTTGTAAATTGTAAGTGGAATTGTTTTCTTCATTTTTATTCCTGCTACTTTGTTATTAGTTTATAGGAATGCAACAGATTTTTGCATATTAATTTTACATCCTACAACTTTACTGAATTCATTTTTTACCTCTAATATTTTTTTTGGTAAAGCCTTTAGAATTAAGAAAAAAAATTTTTTAATGTTTATTTATTTTTGAGACAGAGGCAGAGCATGAACGAGGGAGGGTCAGAGAGAGGGGGAGACACAGAATCTGAAGCAGGCTCCAGGTTTTGAGCTGTCAGCACAGAGACTGACGCAGGGCTCGAACTCACGGACCATGAGATCATGACCTGAGCTGACGTTGGATGCTTAACCATCTGAGCCACCCAGGCACCCCATAGAATTTTTTTTTTTTGTATAGTATGTCATCTACAAATAGTGACAGTTTTACTTCTTCCTAACCAATTTGGATGCCTTTTATTTCTTGTCTGATTGCTGTGGCTAGGATTTTCAGAATTATTTTGAATAAAAGTGGTGAGAGCAGACATCTTTGTCCTGTTCCTGATCTTAAAGGAAAAGCCCTCAGATTTTCCTTATTAAATATGATGTTAGCTTTGTGTTTGTCACATAGGGCCTTTTATTATGTTAAGGTGTGTTCCCTCGAAACCTACTTTGTTGAGAGTTTTGATCATGAATGGATGTTGAATTTTGTCATAGGCTTTTTCTGTATGTATTGAGATGAGCATATAATTTTTATCTTTCAATTTAATAATGTGGTGTATTACATTGATTTGTGGATATTGAACCATCCATGATTCCCCCCAAGTAAACCCCATTTGATTATGGTGAATGATCCCTTTAATGTATTATTGAATATACTTTGCTAATGTTTTGTTGAGGATTTTTGAATTCATGTGATCATGGTCTGTCATTTCCTTTCTTCTTCATCCTCGTCCTCCTCCTCGTCCTCATCATCATCCTCCTCGTCCTCATCATCATCCTCCTCGTCCTCCTCCTCCTCCTCCTCCTCCTCCTCGTCCTCCTCCTCCTCGTCCTCCTCCTCCTCGTCCTCCTCCTCCTCCTCGTCCTCCTCCTCCTCCTCGTCCTCCTCCTCCTCGTCCTCCTCCTCCTCCTCTTCGTCCTCCTCCTCATCGTCCTCCTCATCGTCCTCCTCCTCATCGTCCTCCTCCTCATCGTCCTCCTCCTCCTCGTTGTCCTCCTCGTCCTCCTCCTTATCCTCCTTGTCCTCCTCCTTATCCTCCTTGTCCTCCTCCTTATCCTCCTTGTCCTCATCTTCCTCGTCCTCTTCATCCTCCTCCTCCTCATCCTCATCGTCCTCGTCCTCCTCCTCATTGTCATCCTTCTCTTCCTCGTCATCCTCCTCCTCATCATCCTCCTTGTCATCGTCCTCCTCCTCCTCATCATCCTCCTCCTCCTCGTCATCCTCCTCCTCCTCGTTGTCCTCCTTGTCCTCCTCCTTGTCCTCCTCCTCGTCCTCCTACTCCTTGTCCTCATCCTCCTCATCCTCTCCGTCCTCCCCGTCCTCCTCCCTGTCCTCCTCGTCCTCCTCCCTGTCCTCCTCCTTGTCCTCCGCCCATCCTCGTCTGCCTCCTTGTCCTCCTCCCTGTCCTCCTCCTCATCCTCCTCATCGTCCATCTCCTCCTTGTCCTCCTCGTCGTCCATCCATCTCCTTCTCATCCATCCTCTCCTCCTCCTCCTCCTCCTCCTCGTCCTCGTCCTCCTCCTCGTCCTCGTCCTCCTCCTCGTCCTCCTCATCGTCCGTCTGTCTCCTCCTCGTTGTCCATCCGTCTCTTCCTCATCCGTCATCTTCTCCTCCTCCTCCTCCTCCTCCTCTTCCTCCTCCTCCTCCTCTTCCTCCTCCTCCTCCTCTTCCTCCTCCTCTTCCTCCTCCTCCTCTTCCTCCTCCTCCTCCTCTTCCTCCTCCTCCTCCTCCTCCTCCTCCTCTTCCTCCTCCTCCTCCTCCTCCTCCTCTTCCTCCTCCTCCTCCTCCTCCTCCTCCTCCTCCTCCTCCTCCTCCTCCTCCATGTCTTTGCCTGATTTTGGTATTAGGGTAATGCTTGTCTCGTAGAATATATGTGGAAGCTTTCCTTCCTCTTCTAATTTTTGGAATAGTCTGATGAGACTAGCAATTAACTCTTCTTTAAATTCACTTGTGAATCTGTCTGGTCCTGGACTTTAGTTTGTTACCAATTCATTTTTGTGACTAGTTATTGTTCTGTTCAGATTTCCTGCTTCAGATTTTTTTCTTGCTTCAGTTTTGTAAGATTGTATGTTTCTAGGAATGTATCCATTTCTTCTAGGTTGTCCAGTTTGTTGGCATATCATTTTTCATAGGAGTCTTTCATATTTCCTTGCCCTTCTGTGGTCCTTGTTATTTCCTCTCTCTTCTCTATTGTTTTTGTTTGTTTGTTTGTTTTTAATCTCTCTGCTCTGATATTCATTATAGCCTTCCTTACACTAAACTTAGGCTTTTGCTCTTCTTTTTCTAGTCCTTTAGGTGTAAGGTGAGATTCTTTGAGACTTTTCTTATTTCTTAAGGTACCTGTATTGCTATAAATTTTCCTCTTAGGACTGCTTTTGCTGTTTCCCAAACATTTTGGGTTTTTGTGTTTCATTTGTTTCCATGGTTTTCCTTTTTTAAAATTTCCTCTTAGATTTCTTCTTTGACCCACTGTGGGTTTTTTTAACGTTTGTTTGTTTGTTTTGAGAGAAGGGAGGGGACAGAGGATCTGAAGTGGGCTCTGCACTGACAGAAGAGAGCCCAACGTGGGGCTTGAACCCACAAACTGCAAGATCGTGACCTGAGCTGAAGCTGGACATGTAACTGATGGAGCCCCCCAGGCGCTCCTGACCCTCTGGTTTTTAGTATCATTGTTGTTTAGCTTCCGTGTGTTTGTGCTTTTTCCAGTTTTTTTCTTGTAATTGATTTCCAGTTTTATACTGGTTGTGGGTAGAAAACATGCTTGATATGGTTTTAATCTTCCTAAACTTATTAGAATTTGTTTTGTGGCCTAACATGTGGTACATCCTGGAAAATGTTTCTTGTGCACTTGAAAGGAATGTGTATTCTGTTCTCGGGTAGAATGTTTTATATATCTGTTAGTCCCTCTGGTCTAATATGTCCTTCAAGGACACTGTTTCCTCATTGGTTTTCTGCCTGAATGATCTAGCCACAGATATAGGTGTGGTGTTAAAGTCCCCTAATCATTGTATTACTGTCAATGTCTCCCTTTATGTCTGTTAATGTCTGTTTTACGTTTAGGTGCTCCAGTGTTGTGTGCATAGATATTTACAGTTATTAAATCCTCAGTCCCCTTGTTGGATTGACTCCTTTATCATTATGTAATGCCCTTCTTTGTCTCTTGTTACAGTTTTGTTTTGCTTTTTTAAGCCTATCATTTTCTCTGATCTAAGTATTGCTCGCCTGGTCATCTTTGATTCCAAATACATGGAGTATCTTTTTCATCTCTTCACTTACAGTCTGTATGTGTCTTTAGGTTTGAAGTGAGTCTTTTCTAGACAGCCTATAGATGGGTCTTCCTTTTTTATCCATTCAGATTCCTCATGTCTTTTATTGGAGCTTTTAGACCTTTTAAATCTAACCTAATCATAATTTTAAAACTTTTTTTTTAATTTGAGAGGGAGAGAGAGAGAGAACTTGCATACGAATAGGGGAGAGGAGCAGGTGGGGGGAGAGAGAGAGAGAACTTGCATATGAGTAGGGCAGAGGGGCAGAGGGGGGAGAGAGAGAGAGAGAGAACTTGCATATGAGTAGGGGAGGGGGAAGAGAGGGGAGAGAGAATCTTAAGCAGGCTCCATGCTCACTGTCTGACTCAATCACATGACCCGAGGATCATAACGTGAGCCGACATCAAAAGTCAAACACTCGGGGCGCTGAGGTGGCTCAGTCGGTAGAGCATCTGACTTTGGCTTAGGTCATGAACTTGTGGTTTGTGAGTTCGAGTCCTGAGTCAGGCTCTGTGCTGACAGCTTAGAGCCTGGAGCCTGCTTTGGATTCTGTGTCTCCCTCTGTTCCTCCCCTGCTCGCACTCTGTCTCTCAAAAATAAATAAAAGTTAAAAAAAATTAAAAAAAAAAAAAAAGAGTCAAACAATCAGCTGAGCCACCTAGGTGTCCCTAACCTCGTTATTAAGAGGTATGTACTTTTTTTTTTTTTTTTTTTTTTTTTTGCCATTTTGTTCATTGTTTTTTGGTTGTTTCTGTAGTTCTCTGTTTTGTTTTTCTCTTGCTCTCCTTATGATTGATGACTTCCTGTAGTGGTATACTGGGCTTTTTTTCCTTTATTTTTCTTGAAGTTATTATGTTTTTTGGTTTGTGGTTGCCTTGAGGTTTATGTGTAATATTCTAAATATACAGCAGTCTATATCAAGCTGATAGTCACTTAAGTTTGGAGACTTTAATTTTTGCTCCCACCCTCCATGTTTTAAGTATGTTTTCATATTTTCCATATTTTTAGTGATTTTCCTTAATTTCTTTTAGATAGTTGCTTTTACTACTTTTGTCTTTTAATCTTCATAAGTGATTGCACTACTCCTTAATGTTTGTCTGAGTTCACTCATGAAATGTTTTCTTCTTATAATGTTCTTCTAATTATGGCCTTTTCTTTTCCACTTAAAGAACTGTCTTTAACATTCCTTGTAAAGCTGGTTTAGTGGTGATGAATTCTTTTAACATGTGTTTGTCCGGGAAACTCTTTCTCTCTCCTTCAAGTCTAATGATAACCTTGCCGAGTAGAGCATTTTTGGTCGTAGGTTTTTTCCTCTCAGCACTTTACGGGCCAGAAAGGACAAGCATGATCTAGTCAAAGTTTCTGCTGAAAAAAATCAGCTGATAACCTCATGGGATTTTCCTTGTATGTACTAGTTATTTCTCTCTTGCTGCTTTAAAAATTCTCTTTATCTTTAATCTTCAACGTTTTTATTTTTATATGTTGGGGGTTGTACCCCCTCTGGTTCATCTTGTTTGAAAGTCTGTTTCCTGAACCTGATGTCTGTTTCTTTCCCCAGGTTAGCGAAATTTTCAGGCTCTTATGTCTGCAAATAATTTTCCTGTTCCTTTCTCCATCTCTTCTTCTGCGACCCCTATAATGCAAATGTCTGTTTGCTTGATGTTGTTCAAGGGATCTCTTAACCTAGTCTCCTTTTTGAAATTCTTTTTTTGTTGTTGTTATTCAGCTTGGATGCTTTCCATCACCGTGTCTTCCAGATCACTGATCCGTTCTTCTGTATCCTCTAATATTGTTGATTCCTTGTAGCATATTTTTCACTTTAGTTATTTTGTTCTTCAATTCTGGCTATTTTTTTTTACTAGTTTCCATCTTTTCGTTGAAGTTCGCGCTAGTTCCTGCACTCTTCTCTCCATCCTGTGAGCATCCTCACACACATTAATTTGAATTCTTTGCCAAGTAGATTGCTGATCCCCATTTCAGTTAGCTTTTTTTTTTTCCCCTTTCCCTGAGGTTTGTCTCGGTGTCTCAATTGGAGCGCATTCCTCTGTCTCCTCATTTTGTTTAACTATGTATTTTTCTATGAATTAGGTAGAATAGCTATTTCTAAGCTTGAAGGAATGACTTGTATATCAATGTCCCCTGTGTAGACGATGTGCTTGGTGACTTTGGCTGGCTGGAGCTGTGGCTGTCATGGGCTATGTGTCCTCGGGCACTCCATGTGGGGGCTGCCAGAGTGGGATGGGCAGGAGCTGGTGTGGGGTGGGGCTGTTCCTGTGGCTCTCCTCTCAAAGGGTGCCCTGGTCAGACAGCTGAGGCTGAAGTGGGTGCAAGCCAAGGGCTGCCTTGGTGTGGCACCTGGAGTCAAAGCGATGCAGGCCTGGAATGTTCTGAGGTTCTCTGAACCTGTGTCACTTCGGTGAGATCACTGGTGCCGTAGTGCTTGCTGACCGGTGGTGTTCCTATGTGAGCCATGCTGGGGTTCCCCCGGCTGAATCGCTGTGGCTGGTGTGGGCTAGGATCTCAGGGTTTACTGACGTGCTAGACCGGCTGGGGTGCACAACCCTCGCTCCTGTCTGCCCTATCAAGGTAGAGGGGGGAGCGTAAACCGTGTCACTTGCCAGCCCCTGGGACCCGGAGAGAGTCCCAGCGGCTCCCCTGCCATTTGGCGGAGTTCTAGTACTGCGTCTTTTACGTTTTAGTTGCTCTTTTGAACCACACGTGCTTTTCTGTGCCCCGGGGAATTCAGGGCGTGGGTTAGGGGCTAGGGGCTCCCAGAGGCGTGGGCTACATGTGGCACCCAGACCCGCTCTTGTCTGTGCTGTCAGGGCGGTTGCCATGCTGCTTGCCAGCTTTTCTGATCTGGAGAGGGGTCCAGTAACCACCACCCCCCCCCCCCCCCGGGGTTTTGACAGAGTTATGGGCACGTGCTTTTAAAATGCGCCTCTTTTTCTGTGCCCCACAGCAGGCGAATGTGCCCTCAGACCCTCAGTGGTGTCCCCTCCCGCTGCAGCTCACAGAATAGGAGGCAGAGGTTCCCTCCATTAGGGTGTCTTGGTCCCACCCCTGTACTGTACACGGTCTGTTTGTCGCTCGCGGAACCTGCTAGCCTCCTGCTCTCCAGGGGGAGTCGCTCTGCAAATAGCGGCGGGGATGCTGTGTCTGCAGGGGAGGGCAGGTCGGGGCCTTCCCGGGTCGCCATTGGATCAGAACCCCTTGTCTCCCTTTAATCCAGTCTTAGGTCAAATATTCTTTACCCTTTTACCCTCTTCTATTTCCTTTGCGTTCCTTTTGTTAATATGAAGTAATTGTCTTCATTAAAAAAAAAAATGTATCCAATATCTGCTCAGGCGGGTTTAGGAGACAGGATCGACAGGACTTGGTGACCTGTGACAGGTTCCACTCCGGTCGGGCTTACAGGAGGTGCAGCTCTGGGGCAGGTTGGGCTCGTGGTGCCTGAGTCCTGGGAGCAGGCGTCCCCGAGGCAGAGAGGAGGGGCAGACAAGGGGACGCGAGGCGAGTGCTCAGGGCCAGATCGCAGTGTGAGCAAGAGGGCAAGGGACCAGCGAGGGCCGAATGTTTGGGTCACGCAGGGCGTGTTGCGTAACGTGCAGCGGCAACCGTCTGAAGCCCGTCCAAAGGCAAAGCGAGAGCGATGGGGGACGGGACAGTTTGATCCGAGGAATGGTCAGCTGTGGGCAGCAAGTGCCACTGGCGGCTGTAACACGCCACTGTCCCTGGAAGCCAGACCCCAGGCCACCGGCGACCCTGCTGAGCAGCCTCCAGGCCACGGGGGAGGGACGGCAGGCAGGACGTAGGGGAAGGAGAGAGGAGAGCGGACCGCGGAAGCAGGAACGGGGACGGTCGTCCATTTTCACGTTGCTCAATGGGAGAGGCTGCGCGCGCTTCCGGGGGAGGGAGCGGTGCCAGGGCAGAGCCCGAGAAGAGGGCCTTGAACTTGCAGAAGCAGCAGGGTGGGGGCGGCAGAGGGGCCCGGAGGCTGGGAGCAGAGAAGGACGAGGCCGGAGATGGCCGACAGACCGTGGGTGACGTGCGGGGAACTGAGGCACTTAGGGTCGCGAGGAAGGTCTAAGATCAGTGCTGCCAGAGACGCAGCAAGGCCTAGGGGGTCTGGAGCGGCGCACCAGGTGGGGCCGTCGGCCTGAACCGGTGCCTTTCTTGCTCCACAGCCCCGGAGGGTGCAAGACGGCGGAGGGCTCGGGGCGCGGAAGCGTCTGGCTTCGGCTCAGGCCATGATCTCACAGTCTGTGAGTTCGAGCCCCGCCTCGGGCTCTCTGCTCTCGGTGTGGAGCCCGCTTTGGATCCTCTGTCTCCTTCTCTCTCTGCCCCTCCCCTGCTCTCTCTGTCAAAAAATAAGCATTAAAAAATATGTGCCCACATAGAGAAGAAGTCTTAAATGAAAATAGACTCAAATTTTAACAATGCTGTTTCTAAGTTGTGGGATTCTACTGCGTGTCTAAAATGTTCTGTAAATGCGCACGTATTACCTTTTTCTTAAAAAACCATGGACGCCAGTTTTTAACCAGCAAGGTTTAGTCGTCTTTTATTGGTGTCGTGGTAATGATATTTCCGATGAAAGAATGCAGTATCCTTGCATTCTTGAAGCCTAGCTGACGCACAGTATTAGGTCGGGTTCAGGTGTGCAACATGGCGATTTGATGGCTCCGTGTTATGCTGTGCTCCCCACGAGTGTAGCCGCCATCTGTCACCACACAGCGCTATTAGAATACCCTGTAGTCCCCACGCTGGACCTTGCATCCCTGTCACCTTCATTTGACAACCGGAAGGAGCCTATGCTTCTCACTCCCTTTCCCACTTTTACAATGCCCACTCCAGTTGCTTCTGGAAACTGCCAGTTCTCTGCATTTGTGGCTGTGTTCCTGCTTTTTTGTTTGTTTCTTCATTTGTTTTGTTTGTTAAGTTCCACATAGAAGTGAAATCATATGGTACTTATCTTTCTCTGACTTCTCTTAGCATCATGCCCTCTGTGTCCACCCATGTTGTCACCAATGGTGAGATCTCATTCTTTTTTATGCCTGAGTAATATTCCTCTGTGTGTGTGTGTGTGTGTGTGTGTGTGTGTGTACACATATTTAGCCATTCATCCATTAAACAACACTTAAGTTGTTTTCATAACTTGGGCTCTTATAAATAATGCTGCAATAAAAACGGGGGTGCATGTATCTTTTTGAATTCGTGGTTTCATTTTCTTTGGGTAAATAGCCAGGGCTAGAATTACTGGATCGCGTATTATTGCTATTTTAAGTTTTTGAGGAACCTCCGTACTATTTTCCGCAGTTGCTGCATCAGTTTACATTCCCAGCAAAACTACACGAGGGCTTGCTCTTTCTCCACATTCTCACCAACGCCTATTGCTTGTCTTTTTGATACCAGCCATTTTGACTGTTGGAAGGTGATACCTAATTGTGGTTTCCATCTGCGTATCGTGATGGTTAGTGAGGTTGAGAGTCTTTTCCTGTGCCTTTGGCCATCTGTATGTCTTCTCTGGAGAAATGTCTATTCAGGTCCTCTGCCCATTTTCTAGTTAGATTTTATTTTTTTTAGTGTTGAATACGTTTTTATATTTTTTGGATATTAATCCCTTATCAGATATTTCATTTGCAAATATTTTCTTACATTCAGTAGGTTGCCTTTTTATGGTTTCCCTCACTGTGCACGGCTTTTTATTGGTGGTGTAGTCTCAAAAGGTTATTTTTGCTTTTGCTTTCCTTGTCTGAGGACACCGATCTAGAACGTTGCTAAGGCTAAAGTCCATGAGATTACTGTTTATGTTTTCTGCCATGAGTTTTCTGGTTTTAGGCCTCACATTAAGTCTTTAATCCATTTTATTTTTGTGTCTGGTGGAAGAAAGTGATCCACTTTGCATGTCGCTGTCCTGTTTTCCCGGCACTGTTTGTTGAAGAGCTGTTCTTCTCCCCACCCGCTATTTTTGCCTCCTTTGTCATACCTGAATTGACCATAGAACCGTGGGTTTATTTCTGGGCTCTCACTGTATTCCATTGAAATGTTCCTTTATGTGCCAGCACCATACTGTTTTGACTATTGTAGTAGATCTTGAAACTGGGGTTTGAAACTTGAAACTGGGATACCTCCAGCTTTGTTTTTAAGATTACTTTGGCTATTCAAGGTCTTCTGTGGTTCCACGCAAAATTTTGAATTATTTGTTCTAGTTCTGTGAAAAATGCTATTAGTATTTTGACAGGGATTGCAATGAGATTTGGGTAGTGTGGACATTTTAATAATAGTCTTCCAATCCAGGGCACCTGGGTGGCTCATTTGGTTGTGTGTCTGACTCCTGATTTCAGCTCAGATCATGATCTCACAGTTTGTGAGTTCGAGCCCCACATTGGGGTTCACACTGACGTTGTGGAGCCTGTTTGGGATTCTCTCTCATTCCCTCTTTCTGCTTCTCTCCTGTGTCCCTCCCCGCCCCCCCCACCCCGCCTCACTCACTCAAAATAAATAAACTTAAAAAAATAATACTCTCCCAATCCATGAACATGGAATATCTTTCCATTTGTGTTGTCTTTAGTTTATCTCATCAGTGTTTATAGCTCTCAAAGTAAAGGTCTTTCACCTCCTTGGTTAAGTGTATTCCTAGGTAATTTATTCTTTTTGGTGTAGCTATAAAGGGAATTGGTATCTCTTTCTGCTACTTTGTTGTTTTTATATAAAAACACAGCAGATTTTTGTATGTTCATTCTGTATACTGCAAATTTACTCAGTTCACACATTCTGTTAGTTTCTTGGTGGAGTCTTTAGGGTTTTCTGCATATAGAATCATGTCACCTGCCATAGTGATAGTTTTACTTCTTCCTTACCAACTTGGATACCTTTTGTTTCTTCTCATTGTCTGATGGCTGTGGCTAGGACTTCCAGTGCTATTTGAATAAAAGTGGCAAGAGTGGACATTATTGTCTTGTTCCTGATCTTAGAGGGAAAGCTCTGTTTTTCTTCATAGAGTTACCTAGGGTTTTGTCACGTTTTTGCCTTTATTATATTAAGGTATGTCCCCACTAAATCTACTTTTTGAGAGTTTTTATCATGAATGGATACTGAATTTGTCAAATGCTTTTTCTGCATCTAATGAGACGGTCACATAATTTTTATCTTTCAGTTGTTAACGTGTATCACGTTGATTTTGTGGACATTGAATCATCCTTGCATCCTCAAAATAAATTGCGCTGATTGTGGTGAATGATCTTTTTAACGTATTGGTGAATTGCTGTCTTAAGGATTTTTGAGTTGATGTTTATCAGGGATATTGGCCTGTCATTTCCTTTTTTTTTTTTTTTTTTGTAGTCTAGTTTTGGTATGAGGATGATGCTGGCCTTATAGAATGTATTTGGAAGCTTTCTTTCCTCTTCTAATTTTTGGAATAGTTTGACAGGAATAGGTATTAACTCTTCTTTAAATTCTTGGTAGAATTCACCTGTGAATGCTTTCATTTGTTGGGATTTGTTTTACTGATTCCATTTCATAACTGGTAATCATTCTGTTCAGATTTTCTATTTTTCCTCATTCTGTTTTGGAAGATTATATGTTTCTAGGAATGTATCCATTTCTTCTGGGTTGTCCAATTGTTGATAGGTAATTTTTCATAGTAGGTCTTTCATAGTTCTTTGTGTTTCTGCGGTGTTGGTTGGTTGTTACTTCTTTCCAGATTTTGTGTCATCCTTTTTTTTTTCCTTGATGAGTCTGGCTATCAATTTGATTTATCTTTCCAAAGAACCAGCTCTATGTTCTATAACTATGATTATATGTTCTATGTTCTCTAACAATGTTTCTATTGTTTTTTGTTTTTTTGTTTTGTTTTGTTTTTTTTTTAGTCTCTTTCATTTAATTTTTGCTCTGATCTTGTATTATTTTCTTCCTTCTAACTTTGGGTTTTATTCTTTTTCTAGTTTCTGTACGTGTAAGTTTAGATTGAGATTTTTCTTTTTTCTTCAGGCAGGCCTGTATTGGTATATATTTCCCTCTTAGAACCTTTGGCTGTGTCCCAAAGATTTTGGGTTGTGTTTTCATTTTCATTTATGTCTCCATGTACTTTTAAGTTTTCTGTTTGGTTTCTTCATTTTTCCTCTGGTTGTTCAGCAGCATGTCATTAAGCTCCACATGTTTTCAAGTTTTTTCTTGTAATTGATTTCTAGTTTCATCCAATGTGTTCAGAAAAGATGTTTAATAGGCTTTAAAGCTTAAATTTATTGAGACTTGTTTTGTGGCCAACATGAGATATCCTGGAGAAGTTTCCATGTGCACTTGAATAGAAGATGTATTCTGTTGTTTTTGGATGGGACGTTTTATATATATCTGTTCAGTATACCTGGTTTAATGTGCCATTTAAGGACACTGTTTCCTTATTGACTTTCTGCCTGGATGATCTGTGCATTGATGTCAGTGGGATGTTAAAGTCCTAAGTTATTATTGTATTATTGTCAGTGTCACCCTTTTTGTCTGTTAATATTTTTGTTTGAAGTGCACCAGTGTTATGTGCACGGATATTATTATATCCTCTAGTTGGATTTATCCTTTTATTTTTAATGCCCTACTTTCTTGTTACATTCTTTGTTTTGAACTCTTTTTTTTGCCAAATGTGTATTGCTACCCCATCTTTTTTCCCCCCATTGGCGTGGAATATCTTTTTCCCTCTGAACTTCTAGTCTGTATGGTCTGAAGTGAGTCTCTTCTAAGTAGCCTATAGGTGGGCCTTCCTTTTTTATCCACTTAGACACCTCATGTCTTTTATTGGAGCATTTAGACCATTTACATCCAACCTAAGTATTGGTAGGATGCATGTCTTACGACTTTGTTAGTTGTTTTCTGGTTGTTTTTGTAGTTCTTCTCTGTTCCTCCTCCTTTTGCTCTTTCCTCGTGATTGATGAGTTTCTTTAGGTTATGCTTGGCTATCTTTCCTATAATATTTGGGCATCTATTATAGGTTTTTGGTTTGTGGTTGCCATGAAATTCACATATAAAATATACATATAGGGGTGCCTGTGTGGCTCAGTTGGTTAAGCGTCCGACTTCGGCTCAGGTCATGATCTCACGGTTTGTGGGTTCAGGCCCCACGTTGGGCTCTGTGCTGACAGCTTAGAGCCTGGACCCTGCTTTAGATTGTGTGTGTGGGTGTCTCTCTCTCTGCCCCTCCCCTGCTCGTGCTCTGTCTCTCTCTCTCTCTCTCAAAAACAAACATTAAAAAAATTTTAAATGTACATATATAAATATATAGCGGCCTGTATTCATATATAAAATATATATATAAATATATATAGCAGTCTGTATTAAGTTGATGGTCACTTAAGTTTGAACATATCCTAAAAGAACTTCACTTTTATTCCCCCGTCCATGTTTTATGTGTATATGGTCACATTTTACATCTTTTTAGGTTGTGGGTCCTCTTATCTAATTTTTTAGATAGAGTTGATTTTTACTACTTTTGTCTTTTAACCTTCATACTAGCTTCATAAATGATTGCTACCTTTACTATTTATTTGATTTTTTTCATGAAATTTTTTCCTTTCATAATTTTCTTATAATTATGGCCTTTTCTTTTCCATTTAAGAAGTGCTTTAACATTTCTTGTAAGTCCAGTTCAGTGGTGATGAACTCCTTTATTTTTTTCCTCCCTCCCTGCCTTCCTTGGTATGGGCAACTCTTTACCTCTCCTCCAATTCTGAGGAGAATTGCCAGGTATTCTTGGTTGTAGGGTTTTTTTTTTGTTGTTTTTTTTTTTTCTTTCAGCACTTTGAATTTATCATGCTGCTGCCTTCTGGCTGCAAACTTTCTGCTGAAAAATCAGCCGATAGCTTTGTGGGGTTTTACTTTGTATATAACTAGCTCCTTCTCTCATGCTGCTTTTGTTTATTTCTTTTTACCAGTTTTAAAATCCTTATTCACAAATCAGCATAGTATGGTGAGTTTGAATACCATATGTATGATAAAACATTAAGAAAAGCTTCCTATTTACAATGAAGGTATTCTTTTATATAACTGAATCATCTGATATGCTACCTCCTGCAATCACTTAATGGACCCAACTGAACCCTTTGAATGAGCCAACTTTATGATTTTCCTAGGAAGTTTTGAGTTGAGGATAGTTTCTTGCTGCTGCTTTCCATGATCCAAGGCTTAGGACGAAATTCATGGAAACAAGCAATTAGAACCTGATCTCTCCAGGATCGAGAGACAGTAATGAATAAAAGGACATCTTGTCACTTTTTAAAGGCTCCCAATTGCTATGCTTTGCAGGATATGGAGGAGAGAGGTACACAGTCGAGGAGGAAAGAATCGGTCCCCAGAAGTACACTGAACATTTCTAAATTGTCAATATCAAGAATTCATTTCTAAAACACACGTTTATAAACAGAAGCCATCCAACTAGCTGTTAACTGAAACGCATATGCAATATAGTCAAGAAAATACTGTGCTTACAAAACCACATCTTATTTATCTCTGATTTTAAAATCATCCTTTCCCTTATGGGTGTGCAAGGGAGCAGTGGAGAAAGTGTGTATCATCTGAAGGACCAGTTGGTGCCACGGATTTCACCACTTCCAGAAGCCGCGGGCTGGAGAACTTTATTAGGCACCGGAGGGGTTCTTTTCTCTCAGCCAAGATGTCTCCAATTCTTTTTTATTTTAAAAATTTTTTAAAGTTTATTTGTTTTGAAAGAGAGAGAGAGATAACATGAGCAGGGGAGGGGCAGAGATGGAGAGAGAGAATCCCCAGCAAGCTCTGTGCTCCTCACTGACCCCAACACAGAGCCTCATCTCAAGCCTGTGAGATCGTGACCTGAGCCGAAATCGGGAGTCGGCGTCTTAACCGACTGAGCCACCCGGGAGCTGCCAGATGTCTCCGTTTACGTCACTTTGGACTTTGTTTCAAGCTTACATTGTGCAAATTCTTGTCTTAGTCGAGGATAGTCTCCCAAAGTGTCTCTTTTTCTAGTCTGTTGTCATGAATGATCCTTGAATCCATGTGTATCTCCGGCTCAAGGATTCTTGCTTGTAGGGGTGTAGTTGACTTGTGAGTTTCAAAGGTCTGATTACACTGTTTGAAAACAGTAGTAGCCTTCAGAGAACCCGGATACCGGCGTCTGAGGTCCATTTTCAGAGCCGTATGGTGATCGCCAGCACCTGTCCGTGCCTGGCCCGGAAGGGTTATATTGTTCTTCAGCTGGAAGGAGGAGGGGAAGGCGCAGGGGGTCTGGGAATAGTTTACCACACAGGCAGGTATGAACTTTTCCTGGTTCCCCAGGCATTTCGGACCCATACCGCATTCTCCACAGCCTCTCTGAAGCGGACCGTCACATTTTCTAACGCTGTCTGAAGAATCGTCCCGTGTTGGTTCCGAACCAAAAAGGTCAGTGCCTTCACCCGGTCCTTTCCTCATCCGAAAAACATCTCAAACTTTCTGGTGCTCACAGGAGAGTATAAGCGGCGTCCAGCAGGGCCGCTAACAGGGTCTCACGGAGCAGAAGCAAGGCCCGAACAAGAGATTCCTTTCTCTGCTGGAAGTCTACGGTCTGTTGAGTTTCAGAGAAAAAGATTCCCAGGTTGGAAGGGTGGCGTCATTTCGGTCACTGGGATCATCGAGACGGTCCTCACGATAAACTCGGCAACGGTTCCATCCGTCTCTGTGGCGTGGCTGTCCTCGCCGGCAGTTATCTCTCGTCTTGCTGCTTTTCAAATTCTCTTTCTCTGTAATCTTTGGCATTTTAACGATCGTGCGTCGTAGTGTGGACTTCCTTGGGTTCATCTTGTTTGAAACTCTCTGTTTCTTGAACCCACGCGTCTGTTTGCTTCCCTTGGTTAGGGAAGTTTCCAGCTGGTGTGTCTTCAGATGATGTTTCTGCCCCTTTCCCTCCCTCTCCTCCTTCTGGGTTTCCTATAATGCGAATGTTTGCTTGCTTTACATTGTCCAAGAGATCCCTTAACCTGTCGTCATTTACATTTTTTTCTTTTTGTTCAGCTTTGCTGTTCTTTTTGCTGTTCCAGGGCCCTGTCTTCCAGATCGTTGGTCTGTTCTGCATTTTCTAATCTGTTCTCTCTAATGTATTTTTCATTTCAGTTACCAACTTCTTCAATCCTGACTGGTGTTTCTTATATTTTCTGTCACTTCGTTGAAGTTCTCACTGGGCACGTCCACTCTTCTCTCCATCCCGACGAGCATTTTTGTGAACATTACTTTGAATTCTTTGGGAGATTGTTTCTATCTGCATTTCATTCATTTCTTTTTTTCTGAGGTTTTGTCTTATTCTTTGGAGCATGTTTTTCTGTCCATTTTGCTTTTCTTTCTGTGTTCGTTTCTATGCGTTAGGTGGAACAGCTACTTTTCCTCAATTTTGAAAAAATTTTTTTAGAGAGAGAGCATGCGCACAAGCAGGGGAGGGGCAGAGAGAGGGAGAGAGACAATCCCAAGCGGGCTCCGCGCTCTCAGTGCACGGCCGGACGCGTGGGGCTCGAACTCACGCGTCATGAGAGCGTGACCTGAGCCGAAATCAGGAGTCTGACCCTTCACTGACCGAGCCACCCGGGCGCCCCTGCTTCTCCTAACCCTGGAGGAATGGTCTTGCGTACGGTGGTCCCCTGGGTGGACTGTGCCCGGTGACCTTGGCTGGCTGGCGGGAGCCGTCGCTGTCGTAGGCTGGGGGTCCTGGAGCACTCCGTTCTGGGGCTAGCCCGGCGATGCGGCTCGAGCTGAGGCGGGCATCGGCCGGGGCTCCCGGGGGCGGGGTGGGGGGTGGGGGGTGGGTTCCGCAGACGGGACTCCGGGTGAGTCCTCTGTGGTCCACGTGGCCCAGGACTGGAGCGTCGCGGTGCGCTCTGCACCCGCGTCGCCTTGGAGAGCCGCTGGGAGCTGTAGTGAGTGCTGCGCAGGGCTGTTCCGCGTGCGCCTCGGGTGGCCTCTTGCTGGGACAGCTGGGGCCGGTGGGGGCCAGGAGGAGCCTGCGACTCCCTGGGGCGACGGGTCAGCGAGGGCACCCAGCCCCTGCTCCCGTCGGCACTAACACGGGGGACAGCCTCTCTGCCCCGGCCGCCACGGCGTGGGGTTCCGGGCCTGCTTCCTTTATATTTTCATTGCGCTTTTCAACTGTGGCTTTTTTTTTTTCTGGGCTTCACCGCAGACGAATCTGCTCATGGTCCCTCGGTAGTGTCCCCACTGCAGCTCCTGGTGTCGGGCTGGGGTTCGCTTCGCTACCGTGTCTCTCTCTCTCTCTCTTGCTGTTCTCTGTCTTTGGTGAAGCTGCTCAGTCGGCCCTCAGTTCGGCTCCAGGAGGAATTGCTCTATAAATAGCTGTAGATGTGAGGCGTCAGCGCCGGAGGTGCGTTCAGGTTCTTCCTGCGTCGCTGTGTTGGACTGGAGATCTTAAAGAGCTATTTTTAGCCTCCCGAAACGTTCTAGGGAGAGGAATATTCAAGCAGTTCTTCAAATGTGTCATAGACGATAAAACAAATGGAAGAGTGAAGTTTGCGCGCAGGTTGTATCGCTGGCTTACGGCACGATTTCTAAATGGAAAGCTGCTGTTAATTACGGAGTTTTCTTTTTTCTTTTTTAAAAGATTTTTTTAATGTTTATTTTTGAGAGTGTGAGCAGGGGAGGGACAGAGAGAGAGAGGGAGACACAGAATCCGAAGTGGGCTCCAGGCTCCAAGCTGTCAGCACAGAGCCCGACACGGGGCTCAAACTTACGAACTGTGAGATCGTGACCTGAGCCGAAGTCAGACGCTCAACCTTCCGAGCCATCCAGGGGCCCCTATGGAGTTTTTTTAAAGACCCAGAAAAGCCAATGACCTATTAAATGAGCTCACAGAGTCAACATCAAGGCACAACATTTGGGAAAATGATCTTTGTTGACATTTCAACGTTTTTCAATAGAGAAGACTAGTAATTAGGGCAAAGTACAGTCTTTGGAATAAGATCCAAATAATGGTAATGACTAGAACTTCCTTATAATTTCAGGTGAAAGCCAGTTTTAATTCCACCTCTTTCAGAAGAGGAATGACCGTTACCGTAGTCTGGTTGGTCATAAGCAGATAACAGAAAATTGCCTGCTACTCCCCTTTTGAACAGGATATACGCTGCTTTGGATAATTTTTTCTTTAAGTTTATTTATTCCGAGAAAGAGCACGAGCGGGGGAAGAGCAGAGACAGACAGAATCCCAAGCAGGTTCCATGCAAACAGCATGGAACCCGATGCGGGGCTCGAGCCCACAAACCACAAGATCACGACCCAAGCTGATCGAGGGTCAGACACTTAACTGAGCCACCCAGGCACCCCCGTGTTTCTGATTTGGAATAAAATGAAGGGACTCATTAATCAGAGCCCAACAAGCAGGCAAGGGACAGCATGGCTTTCTATTCTAACCCACAGCCTAGAAAATGGAAGGTGGCCTCGGGGACCCCTTTGCCCATTTCCTCCTGTCAAATGTTCAACCTTAGTCTTCTACAAGGGAGGGGACAATATGCAGGGTCTTTGGTCCATCTTCCCTCTGGCTCAGACACTCAGGACCCCACGTGGTTGGCCCGGCCATCACCACCCCCAAGCCCCACTGCATCTGAGGTCCTGTGAGCGTGTCCTGCGTCTGGACTGTTGAGTGAATGGGGGGTTGCGGTGACCGGGGACTTGCTTCCTGTTACTGGTACAGAGCTCTGCCTGCCTCGCGTCGTTCGTGCTGTCACTCACTGATCAGGACAGCAGGTGTGCCCAAGTCAGCCTGAATTCGGTTGCAGTTGTGTTTTGGCATGGGATGGGGACAGCCTTTTACTGTCCTCTTTCACATATGCGGCGGTAAGAACCAGTTCACGAGAGACGGGTGACGAAAGTGACGCTGAAAAGCTTGCACAGGTTAATCTGCAGGAAATTTCTGTGGGAGGATGAACTAAAAGCAAAATGAGATTTAGTGGCAAGAAATGAGAAAAGCCGATTTTCTCTACTGTTCCCTCATCTCTGCCACCTGTGACCCCTCCAACAGACGTTTCTCTGAGAGCTTTTAATTTCAAAAGGTACTTCTGCTGTGCTCCCAGTTCTTACCGGTGACCGTCGTTGGTTCATTCACAACCGCGACAATACTTCCGCTTGTATAAGGCTTTCCTCTCCACAAATTACTTTAAATACATTATCTGGTTCGATCCCTGGGAGGCGATCCCACACTGAACGAAATTCTCTTTGTAGCGGGTGAGAACTCACTGTGCCGTCTGACCAGTGCTCACATGGGAGTCCTCACAAACGAGAATGTTCCGTCGTTCCGTGCTGGGCCGTGCCAGCAGGGAGCGGAGTCTCGGATGTGGGCCTTGAAGACCTAACACACATCATGGATTTGTGTTTCTCTCATCCTGGGGAATGGGGAGCTCAGTGGATGTTGGAGCCTGACTTCCTCTCTCCCAGATTCATGCTGAGATTCTGGTTACACCTTTTGATTCGTCTGTGTCTCCTTTTCCCACCTTGCAAGGCCGACCTGCCCTGGTGCCATAGTAAGGTTTAATGCAGCTTCTCTGCCTATTGGGTGCTTGGGATTGCTTTCTGGCAGCTCCTAAGAAAATGATAAGTAACTTTGTTTCTTCTGGAAGAGTGGAGGAAGGATAAAGAACCGAGAACCGAGTAAGCCCATTTCTACCCAGAGTCTGATCTCACCAGCAGGTGGCGCTGTGACAAAAGCAATCAAGAGAAACCAGGTCAGATCAGGTGGGTGTCCGGGCTCCAGAGACAGGCCCCGGCGCCCCCTCTTCTGTAGCGAATAATAAGGCGCTCATGTGAAATCCCAGAGCTTTCCAAGTGTGCTCGGATCCCCCTGGGGCGGGGCAAAGCCTGAAGAAGGCAAGGCGTTGGTAGAAGGGTCTGGATTGGTAGATCCTGAGCCGGTTTTGCTTCCTGTCTAGAACGGAGAGCTCTGCCTGGGCTTGGGCAGTCTAGTCCCTTGATGCCTGGGTCCCTTACTGGGCTAAGATGGGCACATCCTTCTACGGCCTTGGTGGTTTTCAAAGAGCACGTGTACATGCAGCCAGACGCGGAATGAAGCATGGACATCACCAAGACCGGGCTGATCCACTGATCTGGACCCCAGTGAAAGAACAGACTGCCCCTCACCGAGTCTACAGGTTGAGAAATACTATTTGCCCTGTCCTGTCACGGAACCAGCCAGGTCCCACACAAGGGCAGACCTGAAAAGGAAGACAGGTGTGGCTGGGAAGCTGGTCCACGTGAGACAGAATGACCACCAGCACCTTCCACACACAGTGCACAAGACGCAGGGTGGGGGTGAAGGGAGGCGCTATAGTCTCTAAATGGGGCAAGTCAGCTGGCAATACCGGGTTTCTTAGTGGATCCCACGGTGCCAACGTTGTTTCTGCTAGCGAAGGAGAGTGAGGCAACCACTTCCTGACTTTCCCCGTTCACGCGAAGGTCTATTAACCTGTTCCTGTGGGTCAAGGGGCCCCTGGGAGAATTGGAAAGGAACTCGGCTTTGTGGGAGGAGTTTTCCAGGGATCTCTGCATAGCCTCTGTCCACCCCCCTGTCTTAATGTCCACCCCAGGTGATAATAACAGGAAGCAGAAAGGCTTGAAGATCAGCGCTTTGTATCATTAACCACAGGGCAGACTCCAGTAGCTCATTCAATGCAGGTTAACCTGTTGGGTGTTTTCCCTTCAAAAACAAACAGCACCAGCCAGAAGTATCTGATAGCCCTGAAGTCACATCCATTCGTTCCAAACCCAAGCTGGCCGTCATCTTCTAGACCCACCTGGCTCCTGGGACAAAAGCAGATGGGTCCAATACTTGTAAATTTCGTATTTATTATAACAAAAATTATGACATGTTCATTTGTGCATTCTGCTTTAATAGAACTCTCGGTATGTAAATGATCTAGTTGAAGGCTCTACAGTCATGCTGATTGTGGCAGCAGTAAGGGACACACCAAGTGTCTGCGGAGGGCAAGGGGGTGGGGACGGGAGGGGAAGAAAAACGGCTCAGAGGCCCCTGTGTGCAGGTTAGTTTCCAGTGGCCTGAGATCCACCCGGTTGGAACAGAAGCCCCTTGGCTGCTCTCAGCCTCCACACCGAAGGAGCCGGAGGCAGGTTAGGAGGGGGGCGAGGAAGAGAAAAGTCAGTCGTTCAGGCTTGTCCTTTCGCCAAAACTACAAAACGTCTGAAGCGTCACTATACAGCACTGAGCTATTTACAATAGAAATTTCTCAATCAACTGTTCTCTCAGAGAAAATTAGTGAATCCCAGTGACTTAAGTCACCTGACAGAGTAAAGCAACTCCTAGGAGTTAGTCTCCATATTCTACAAATGTCTATCATTTTCAAGACAAAAAAAAAAAAAAACAACAAAAAACAAAAACCTTTTCCCCCAAAGAAATACAGAATTACAATATTATTAAATCATTTAGCACTGGCAACGCACCCTGCCCTCCAAACAAAACAAGAAAAAGCCATTTTAAAAAATATTACATTATCATTAACCGTCTCTCTGTAATATATTAAACCTTTTGTTCTTTGTCTTTACACATCTGATACGTTAGGGGAAGAAGTTAAACGTAAAGCATCGCTAGAAGAAAAGTGGTGATTATTTAAACAAAATGACCAACAGAGGGAGAGCCCAGGACTAGGTGCCGAGACAGGGTGGGAAAGCGGGAGAGGGCGTGGAGTGAACCCCTGGTTTAACGTGAGCCTGGGAGACTCTTGCAACTCAGTCTTTCTGGGTTAGTTTATTTGTTCAAGAGCGCCCGGCGGGGGGGGGGGGGGGGGGGGAGGGGGGTGTCATAGCGGCGTGTCACAGCAGTCTGGCAGCTGGTCCCCCGGGCCCAGCGGCTGCAGGGGTGGCGGCGGCTGCTGCTGCTTCATCATCTCCTTGACCTCCTCCTCCAGCTCCGGGGGGATGATGAACTGATCCTCGGGGTCCGGCTGGGCCGGCGCCGCGAAGTAGCCCCCGGGCTTGCGGAGAGGCGCGTCCGCGGCCACCTCGATCACGTTGTGGCTCCTCTCCTGGGGCGCCACGGAGCCGTTGGCCCGGCGGCGCCCCACGGTCCCCGCGGCGGCGGCGGCGTCCGCCCTCCTGGGCGGCCCCGGCTCCTCCTCGTTGGCGCTGATGACGATGCCCTCGTCGCTGGCCTCGGCCGGCCCCTGCGGCGGGCGCCGCCTCTCCTTCTCCCGCGCCCGGCCGCAGTGGATGTCCACCTCCACCTCCACGCGGCTGCCGTTGGTGAACACGCCCTCGATGGGCTCCTCGTCGTCGCTGTCCAGGCCGTTGTCGGAGAAGGCGCTGGAGAAGGTGGCGCTGGACAGCTGGCGCTGGAACGCGTGGGCCAGGCCCACCGGGTGCAGCGCGCAGCGCGGCTCGCTGGCGTAGGCGGGGCTGCTCTCGGCCGGGGCGCCGGGCGGCGGCTCGTCCGAGGCCGTGGAGCCCACCTCGCTGCTCATCTCGGAGGTGGACAGCTCGCTGCTCATCTCGGAGGCCATGCCGCTGCTGGACGACGGCACGCCCAGCGCGTCGGCCGGCCGGTCCCTGGCGGCCACGCTCGCGGCCGGCGGGAAGATGCCGGGGCTGGGCGGGGGCCCGGCCCCGCCGGCGCCCAGCTCGCAGCAGCAGAAGCCGTCCTCGGCGACGCTCAGCTGCACCACCACGGCGCTGAGGCTGTCGCGGCAGCCGTAGCTCTGCGCCAGGGTGCACAGCTTCTTGGCGGCCGCCAGGGCGTCGGGCACGTTGCGCACGGCCGCCACCGCCTCCTCGGCGGACAGGCTGTCCCACAGGCCCTTACTGCCCAGGATGAAGAACTCGTCCTGGGGGGTCAGGGGCACGGACTGCACGTGCGGGCGCGGCACCACGCTGGGGTGCAGGAAGGTGTACCCCAGGATGCGCGTGGACTCCGTCACTCCGTTCACCTTGCCGTCCTGGGGGGGGCGGGGGGCGAATCGACGTTAAGGAGAGGGGGAGTATCCGCCGGCCCTACTCAAGGCCTGTCTGGGATGCGTCTCTTCCTCCGGAACGGCAAGCTTTCCCCACTGCCTACCGGGTTCTGGGGGTTTCATCAATGACGGGGGAATGCACGCGTCCCGTGGGCAGGCTGGCTTCTGCAGCCCCGCACCGTTTTCCACACATGCAGTGTGCGCTCACCATCCTGGGGTGGGGGGGGGGGGGAGCAGGACTCCCAGGGCCCAGATCCAGCGCCTCCCAGGGTGGAGACTCACGCCAGGGTGTCCCAAGAGGGGCACTGTCACCACCGAGGCCGAATCATTCTGCGTTATGGGGCCGTCCCGGGCACTGGAGGCCGCGGGGCGCCCTGCCGGTACCTACTGCCTGCCAAAGGCATGAAAAGAACCCTCTTCGGAGGCGACTAATGTCCGGGGTGGGGGAGGTGCGGAGGAGCCCCTGGTTAGAAACCACTCAGAGGGAACAGGAGGTGTGAACCGAAATCACAATTAGCTACTTTTACGTTGGCACTCACATTGGCCTTGGAGGACGCACAGGTGCATTACCATTCCTCCTTTCCTGATGAGAGGCTCAGAGGCTCAGAAGGCCCAGCCCACGAGCGGCAGAGCCGAGGACCGACTCCAGGGGCAGCGCCCTCACGCTCCCCTGCACAGGGGCACTTGCAGGAATCAGCGGAGGGAGGCAAGGGCCCCAAGCACTGGGCACAGCCTCTGACACAGGCCATGGAGAACTGCTCTGCCACCCTGTACCTTAGGCCTTCAGACCTATCCCACAAAGGAGTTGCTCTGTGACACCGTGGATTCGGAACGTTGCTGGTTTCTGCCCTGACCCTGGCCCCCTCCTCCCTGACATCCCGAGGAAAACGGTGCCCTCCTCACCTCGGTGATAATGGCCTTGTGCCGCTTAATTCTCTTCAGTTCTTCTTCGCAGCTCATGACATATGATCTGGACAGAGGCAACGGCTTCCCATTCCGACAGAGAACCGTTTGGCACTTCCCCACATTAGCAGAGGTCAAGGTGAAGGACCCTCCTGGGTCCACAGGGTCGTGCTTGATGTGACAGAGGACGGCAGCACCTCCAAGTTTCTGCCCAGCAGTTCCCAGCTTCCTGGAATGCAGAGAGAGGGAGTCAAACCCACGCACGACGCATCACACAGCAGCTCCGCTCCTTCAGCAGGGGCCGTGCGCCCCGGGCGGGGCCGGGAGGAAACCTGGAACCTGGGGGTTCCACTCAGCCTCTGCCACCAAAGCAAGCACTGCTCCGCTTCTCCCAGGAAAAGGGCCGTGGATTCGGACAACCCCTACCCTGAGGTGTCTGCTCACACCTGGGGGCGTGGGGAGGGGGTGTCACTTTGCCACCAGAGGAACCCTTGTCCTGCCGCGTCCAGCCTGCTGCTCCCTTACTTACCACACCCCGAGGGACAGCAGGAAAAGGGCCTCTTTGCTCTCCGTCCACCCCTTTACATCCTCTCTGCTCCCAGCAGAGGAAACCGAAGAGACCACTAGACAGGTGTGACCATACGCCGACGCGTGTGCCCCAAAAGTACTTGGACTTTACAAGGACGTCTCCGGGACAAGCCTTTAATTACTGGACCGTTCACGTTCTTGTCTTACGTGGGCCAGTATTATCTATTCCAGAATGTTCATAGGAAGGCCTTTCTAGTAATTAAGCTCCAAAGTGCTCGTGATAAACCCTTTTATTCATGACCCCCCACCCCACCCCGCACCCCACAGACTGAGTCCACAAAGCACCTACAAGCTCCAACAAAGAGAGCCAAGAAATCCTACCACAAGCCCCACAGAGGGCAAGGCCTCCTGGGCTCCTGACTTCTTGCTTCTGCACCAGCAAGAAGGTCCGGACAGACTCCTCTGTTTACGAGGGCAGACCCGCCTTCAGCCCACATGGAGCGGCCGTACCAGCAATGGAAACCAAACTGGGGCTGCCCACTCGAAGGCGTCAGGATGTCACGCGCAAAAACCCAGTTCCCCGAGGGCGGAAAAGATGACTGTGTGTGCCGTGTCCTATTAACAGGGAAAGGAAGCGGCATACAACTGACCCCGGAGATGGGCTGACAGTTTAGGTCTTTGAACTCCGGCCTGCGGACCCCCGGGACCAGCTGGGCTGCTTTCTCCCTTTCACAGGCACAGTGATCCCTCTTGGCAAAGCCAGAAACCCGATGGTACTTGTGAAAGGCACAGCTAGGAACCAGAGTTTAAGGTCCTTAAGTTCTTACTTCCTATTTGCTTGCCTGGCTATAAAATTATAAGCAGGCCTCTTCCGGGTGGGGGTGCGAAGGGCGTACGGTTTCTGATACACCCGTGCTTTTTTTCCTGGGACACGATGGTAAAAACAGAGAAGGAGATAGATGTGCCTTGCGGTTGGAACCTTCTGTGGAGTCTTGCTGCCCCAGGTCAAATTCTGGCTGCCCCTCTAATAGCCCTTACGAGAAGCTGGCTTCACTTCTCTGTACCTCAGTTTCCCATCAGTCAAGTAAGAACAGTCACACTAAGTGTCTCACTGGGTAAAGTATATGTGATGCGAGGACTGGTACGTATTAAGGGCTCGCTAATTGTTAGCTGCTACCAGTATTTAGCTGCTACTGCTACACGCCCACTAGAATCTGCAAGTGAGCCTAGGAGCAAAGACCCCTCGCTGGAGCTGCCTCTACCAAGCTCTTCGGGAGGCGCTGTTTATGACTTAGGGTGACTTTAAAGGCCGCTCCACAGGGGCGCCTGGGTGGCTCCGTCGGTTAAGCATCTGACTTTGGCTCGGGTCATGATCTCGCGGTTCATGAGCTGGAGCCCCGCGTCGGGCTCTGTGCTGACCGCTCAGAGCCTGGAGCCCGCTTCGGATTCTGTGCCTCTCTCTCTCCTTCAAAAATAAGTAAACATTAAAAAGAATTTTTTTAAAGGTTGCTCCAAACCAGCGAGAGAAAAAGGAGAGGAAGAGAAAAGCTCATCCTTGTTCTCCTGACCTTCACACACTGGTTCCCGGTCCCACACGAGTGTTTGCAGGACAGAATTAATAGGCAATTCCTTCACAACCTACAAAGCCATTAAAGTGACCTAAGAAGGCACAGTTCTTTGAAGGAGGGGACGCCTGTAAACATTCATCCCTATGAGTTACGAAAAACATTCCAGTTTCTACGGTGACCAAAAGCTCTAAACTACATTCCTGTCACTGACTCGGCCTCCTACAAAGTTGTCTGAACATCAGTATGTCTCAAACGGAACACGGTGTGTCCCCGATGCTTACGCAAAAGCAGATCACCTGAGTGCATCTTGAATACCCACATGTGACAACAGTGCTTTGAGACTGTTGGGCAAACGCTCACGAGAAGGGCAAGAAAACACACGGCAGGAACTGTGCTTCACCTTTGCATAACAATGAACGTATTGACCATGTATTCTTCTTCATTTTTGGTTTTCTGCAGCTCTTCGGCCAAAATGTCACTCATCGTACACTGGAGAAGGTAGGGCACCTCCACGTTCCGGTCCCCGTCAAACACCCCGTACAGGGCCTCCCGGTTGTCACAGAAGTTGTTCACCGACAGGGCCGCGACACACAACCTGCAAAGCAAGAGTGATCGGTCCTAAGGCTAAGACGTCTTAAGTCATCTTGCCTTGCCCAGACCCACGCTGTTAACAGCCTTGTCTCCTCCTTCAGGACCTCGGACAGGTTAAGAATAAGTTAAGGTAAAGTCACCCCAGCTGATTCATATCAACTAATTTTCTGTAAAGCAAAGAATGATAAACATTGATACTTCACACCTGGCTCCCCCCAGCCCCTATCTTCTGATTTTAGCTTTATTTTGAGAGAGAGAGAGAGAGAGAGAGACTGGGGGAGGGTCAGAGGGGGAGACAGAAAGAGAAGCCCCGCGCTGTTAGTGCAGAGCCCAACATGGGGTTCGATCTCATGGTTGGGGAGATCATGACCTGGGCTGAAATCAAGGGTCAGATGCTGAATCGACTGAGCCACCCAGGTGCCCCTGATTTTATTTTTAAATGGCAGTGAAAAACCCGAGAAGAGGAAGTATGGGGGATAATACAAGACTCTGAATCCACGGGTTCACATTCGGTCCTAAAACATTTATTAAAGAGAACTTTCACACTGGGCAAAATGGAGTAACAACTAAAACAATGGGACCTTTTCTTACGCTTTTAATCTTTTTCCAAACAACTTAAAAAGGCAGGGGAAAAAAAAACCTCTGAAACAACAGTATTCAGACACTGGATGATAAGAGGTGCAGGTCAGAGAGCGAGCTTGAAGCCTGCCCAGCTGATCGCCTGGAGGAAGATTCTGGAGGAGGGGGGTGGGTGGTTAGGGCCTCGGGCGGAGCCTGCTCTGGAGGCCTGCAGAGTCTCGAACCCAAATCCCCTTGTTTCCAGGTAACTTAACCGTGGCCCACAGACTCTTCAAAACGAAACCCAGAGGGAAAAAAGGACTGGCGGACAAATAAAAATTCAGGGCATTAGTGAGTGCGGGGTGACCTCAAGCACAGGGAACCGAAGTCTTCAACAGAGCAGAGACAGGAAAACTTGAAGAAGTTAATGGTTGAAAAGATTTCAAATCTGATGAAAACTGTAAAGCGGTAGATACAAGAAGCTCAACAAATAGCACACAAAAGAAAATGAAAGGAAAGTGTAACAATTGCTGAAAATCAGGAATAAAGGCGGGCAAGTAGGGTGGAGGAACAACATTTTTAAAGTACTCCTTGAAAAAAGCTGTCAACCTGGATTTCTAAACCAGTGAAAATTGCTTTCAGAACTTAAGGTGCAAGAAAGACCTTTTCAGATGCACAATTTCCCACAAAAAAGACCGGCAGTATAAGAAATACAAAAGGAATACATGAAGCAGAAGGAAATACCAGATGGAAATCTGAATCTACATAAAAGAATGAAGTGTACAAGAAATGACAAATAGATGAGTAAATATAAAACTTATTTAAAGGTCGTTTTAGAAGAGTGGTTCTCAATGGGGGCAATTACCCCCGAGGAGACATCTTTGATGGTCGCAGCTGGGAGCGACGGTGCTGTTGGCACTTAGCGGGTAGAGGCCAGGGGCGCTGCCAAACACCCTGTAATGTGCACAGAAACACCTCCCTCCCCTGCCCACCAACTATCAAGAATTCTCTGGCTCAAAACGTCAACAGTACTGAAGTTGAGAAACACTGCTTTAAAAATGACTATTTACAAATTATAACCATGTATTTTGGGGTTTATAACAGAAGTAAAACATGACAACAGCACAAAGACCAGGAGAGGGGAAATGGAAGCACACACGGAAAGGTTCTTATATGTGAAGTATTACAGTTTACCTTCAAATAAGAAGTTAAAGGTTTTACTACAAACACTAAACAAAATGGAATCATAAATAGTCCAAAAGAATGAAGAGAGATAAAGAAGAACAGAAGAGACAAATAGAAAACAATGAACAAATGATAAAGATCATTTAAAATGATCTGTAAAACTGATACGATTTAACCATATCAATTTCATTAAATATAAAAGTGGTCTAAACACTATCCCAAAAGAAAGTCAGACTGGATCAAAAAAAAAGCAAGACCTAACTGAATTTTATAAAAAGACAAATAGGTTAAAAAGGTAAAAGACCTACTATGCTAACACCAATCAAAAGAAAGCTGGAGTAGTTACATTAATATCAAAGTATAATTCAGAACAAAGATTACAGAAATAGTCATTTCATAATGAAAAGGATCAGTGCATTCATCACAAAGCTATGACATTTCAAATGTTTATGCACTTAATACAACTTTGAAATGCATGAAGCAAAACTGATAAAACTAGGAGACACAGACAAGCCCATAATTATGGTCTCTCAGCCATTGACAGAACAAGTAGATAATCAGTATGGAGATTCAAGACCTCAACAACAGTATCAACCAACTTGACCTAACGGACACCCTACCCCAACAACAGCAGAATACTCATTTTTTCAAATGCAGAGAATATTTACCAGTGTAGACCACATTCTAGGCCACTAACATGTCCCAATAAATTTAAAGGATTCAAGTCATTCGGAGTGCATTCTCGGGGCACCTGGGTGGCTCAGTAGGCTAAGCATCTGACTTTGGCTCAGGTCATGATCTCACAGTCCGTGAGTTCAAGCCCTGTGTCGGACTCTGTGCTGATAGCTTGGAGCCTGGAGCCTGCCTCAGATTCTGTGTCTCCCTCTCTCTGTGCTCCTCCCCTGCTCATGCTGTGTCTCTCTCACTCTCAAAAATGAATAAATATTAAAACAACAACAACAAAACAAAGTACATTCTTCAATCACATTGGAGAATTGCTTAGAAGGAAATTTACAGCTCTAAATGCTTATATTAGATGTTCTAAGCTCAAATCAGTGACCTAAGCTTCCACGTTAAGAAATTAGAAAAGTAAGAGCAAAACAAAAAGAAGAAGATAAAAACAAGAAGTCAGTGAACTAGAACACAAAAGCAATAGAGACAAATCAATGAGGCCAAAATCTGGGTTTTTTTTTTTTTTTTGAGAATATCAATAAAATTAATAAATCTTAAACCAAACTGATACATAAAAGGACAAATTACCAATATCAGGAGGAGAGAGCGTGTGCCATTACTACAGATCCTACAGATTTTAAAGGATAATATTAACAAGTTTATGACAATAAATTTGAAACCTAGATGAAAGAGATAAATTCCTCAAGAGACACAAATTACCAAAGTGCATTCATGAAGAAATAGATAATCCCATAGCAAAGAAACAGAATGTGTAGTTAAAAACCAAAGAAAATTCCAAGCACAGATGGCTTTTATTGGTAAATTCTACCAAACATTTAAGGAAGAAATACTAATTCCGTACAAACTGTTCAAGAAAACTAAAGAAGAAACACTCCTCAACTCATTCTATGAGGCCAGCATTACCCTGACACCAAAGTCAAAGACATCACAAGAAAACTACATGCTAATTAATATCCATCATGAATATAGACATGAGCAACAAATTACCAGAAAATTGAATCCAGCAGCATATAAAAAGGGTAATATGTCATGACCAAGTAGAATTTATCCTGGGAATGCAACGCTGATTCAACATTCAAAAATCAATGTAATTTACCATATCGACAGATGAAGGAACAAAAATATGATAATCTCAACTGAATGCAGGAAAAGCCTATGACAAAATTTGATACCCATTATAAAAACTCTTAGCAAACTATGATTAGAAGAGAATTTTCTTAACTTGATAAAGGGTGTCTACAGGAATACATTCAGCTCTATTTAATGTGAAAGAATACATTCTCACCAAAATGGATGGATGATAAACACATGGAAAGATGATTAATATCATTAGTCATCATGAAAGGCAAAATTAAACCACAACGAGGTATCACTGTTAGAATGGCCACCACTGCCACCACCACCTGATACCAGGAAGCACCGGTGAGGCTGTGCAACTAGGATTCTCACACATTGCAGCTGGGAATACAAAAGGGTACAGCCATTATCAAAAGGAATTGGGCAGTCTTACAAAATGAAATATATAAACCTACTTGTAGGTATTTACACAAGAGAAAATGTAACGTTCACACAAAAACCTATATGCAACTCTTTCTAGCATTTATAGTTGTATTTGCTAAAAACCTGAGATATCCTAAATCTATTTCGAATGGTGAATAAACTATGAATAAGAGGAGCATGGGGCATCACAGATGAATGAATATAAAATGCATTATGCTAGGTGAAAGAAACTAGACCGAGGGGGCTGTATTCTCTATAATTCCATCTATACAACATTCTAGGAAAGGCAAAACCAAGGCAACAAAAACAGGTCAAGAGGTGCCAAGGGCTGGGGTGAGCAGAAGGATGACAACAAGGGGCACAGGAGAATTCTGGGTGTGATGGACCGGCCCCGTACCCTGACTGTGGTTACATAATGCCGTTCATCAGCACCTGCAGAGCTATGCTCCTACCAACCAGGGTGAAGTTTATTGAATGTAGGTAACTTCTTACTCTCTAGATAATAATAAACATTTAAGCACCTGATACGAATGATGCCTAGACAGAGATCTGAACCTGAAAAGATAATCCCAGCTCTCAAGGAGTTAGGAGATGAATAGCAGTAATAACCATTATCCTTAAGCATAGCTCACACTTAAATAGGGTTTTACCATATGGCAGACGTTGTTCCAAGTACTGCACACACGTGTGACCCGGGATCCTTACAATAACCCTATAAGTACAGGTAGGATTTAAAAAAAAAATTTTTTTTTAATATTTGTTTATTTTTGAGAGAGACAGAGACAGAATGCGAGTGGGTGAGGGGCAGAGAGAGAGGGAGACACAGGATCCAAAGCAGGCTCCAGGCTCTGAGCTGTCGGCACAGAGCCCGACTCAGGGCTTGAATTCACCAGCTGTGAGATCATGACCTGAGCTGAAGTCGGACGCTCAGCCGACTGAGCCACCCAGGTGCCCTGGACGGGTAGGATTTCTAGTGCCACTTGAGAGTCGAGGAAATTTAGCCGAAGAGGGCTGCATAACTGGCCAAGGTCACACAGCAGAAAAGTAGGAAGCCCAGGTTCAAAGCCAGGTAGCCTGGCTCTTAGCACTTTGTAATCCTTGCTTCCATTTGTTAATAAGTCATCCTAAGTTATATGGCTATTTGAAGCAAAGTAAAATTTAATACTCATAATTCCATCTTCCTTCTGTAAGCTCCCCTTGCTACTCAGAATGGGGGTGCATAAAAACATCTTTCAAAAATAGAGTAGTGATTCTTTTCTACTGAGGTTTCCTGTTTGTTCTTTAGTCTGAGAAAGAATCTAAATTACCCAGTTGTAGCTCCTGCTTGGGTTTCCCCAAAGGATCTGAAATGACCTGATAGGGAGGGAACACTGCACCCCTTGGGGAGGGAGAAAAGAGAACAGACATCTGAGATTGGGAGGCAGGGACAGCTCCTCTCCTTCCTTCAAGATGGCAAGCAGCAAGCTCCTTGTTTACACGACCACTTTATCTTTTTTTTTTTTTTTTTAAGTTTGAGAGACAGTGTGCGCATGTATGCACACACATGTGGAGGAGGGGCAGAGAGGGAGAGTGTTAGAGAATCCAAGCAGGCTCCCCAAGGCCAGTGCAGAGCCTGACACAGGGCTCAACACAGGAAACCGTGAAATCATGACCTGAGCTGAAATCAAGAGTTGGACATTTAACCGACTGAGCCACCCTGGTGCCCCTACATGACCTCTTTACAATTAGAAAACAAAAACAAAAACAAAAACAAAACGCTTGAGAGACTTCTGGCAAAACCAAAGGGTAAAAGAGCAAGGGGAAATGAAGGGAGGACCAGGGGTGACAAGGACTTCTGACTGAGGTGCCGGTAACATTGTATTTTTTAATCTAGATGGTGGTCTGCAGATGTATTCACTTGAGGACCATTCCCAGAGTTGTATGCTTATTCACTTTTCTGCACCTATGTCATACTTCAATATAACAACATATTTAAAAGTAACACAGAAGGGGGAATTATACAGGAAAAAAAAACCTAGTTGGTTCCTTTCTTCATTATAACATACGAGTAGATAGTTTTAATATCCAGAGATGTTTCAAAACCAACCTTTGGTTTCACACAGCGGTCTAGAATTAGAACACTTGATTATAACCAAGACATAAGGTCTTCTAAGTTAAAAAGATCTCCAGAAAGGAACTCTGGGTGCTTTAAAGGAATATACTAGGGGCACCTGGGTGGCTCAGTCAGTTAAGCGGCCGGCTTCGGCTCAGGTCATGATCTCACGGTCCGTGAGTTCGAGCCCCGCGTCGGGCTCTGTGCTGACAGCTCAGAGCCTGGAGCCTGTTTCCGATTCTGTGTCTTCCTCTCTCTCTGCCCCTCCCCTGTTCATGCTGTCTCTCTGTGTCTCAAAAATAAATAAATGTTAAAAAAAAATTAAAAAAAAATAAATAAAGGAATATACTGATTTCTCCCCCAAATACAATGATAACACAGTGCAAAATACACAGAACGAATACGACAGCCAAAGCTCGGGCACAACCTTTATCAGGCAAATGGAACAGAGGCGCCGAGATGGGGACTAGACCTATTCTCTGGACCGCACAGAGCCAGGGCACACCCTTAGGGGAAGAAGAAGGGCTCAATGTGTCAGACCCAGAACTTGAATTGATTCTGCTTCCTATCTCAAAAAAGAAGAAAGCAGTCCGCATGGCAACCACAATTGTACCTTTTATTTTCCATGAAAGGTATTCAGCTAGTCAGTGGTTCCCATTCCTGGATGCACATTAAAATCACCTGGGGGAGATTTTAAAACATTCTGAAATACTGGGCTTGGTTGAAGATTATTTTTTTTAAAGTTCCTTACCTGATTCTGATGTGAACCCAGGGTTGAATACTAATTTAGGTAGTACTGAATCGTGTTCCACTTGGTTCTTTCCCTGTTTCCAATATTTTGTGTTCTGATACCTTAGCTAATTATGACTATTCTAATTTATAGGATTGTTTCCCTTTCTGGTACTAATTATTTATACCTCTTCATAAAAAGCAAGCAAGCCTGAAGAGCTTGATTACAATTCTCAGGAAAATCAATATTTGCATGTGGGACAAGGAAGGAAAAGAAACTGAGACGGACAAGTCCCGGTGGCCGGACCAGCAGGTGATGTCACAGGGAATGAACATGAAACTCCTTCCAGGATAACTTAGATTGTAAAAACTAGCTTCTTAGAACCCTGACTAATCAATACCGGAAGTGACTGAATATGGACAATCAAGGCTACTTCTCCTTTAATACTAGCCCCTGTTTTGCTTGGCAAACAGGCTTCAGAGAAAGATAAAGAGGCTTTTCAAAAGGGCAGGGATGCATTTCAATACTCCCGTCTTCTCCAAACACTGGAGTCTCACACAGACGTGATGTGTCAGTTACGCCGTATCCTAGCAACATCTCACAAAGAGAAGAGTGTGTGATGCCAAGCAAGGCTTAACCTAGTGTTCAAATGTAAGTCATGAGGTGGCCTCGCTTTGGGGACTCCTGTTCAAGTAAACGTTACCCGAGGAAAGTGTGTGCGAGCACTGGGCATCTTCCCCACTAAAGAAAGGAGGTGGGGGGGAGGTGGTTCTCACTCCAGAGTTTCACCCACTTGTTTTTCACTCCTGAAGCTTCGGTGTAGCCGTGGCTCCATACAGCTGGGGCTCCAGATCCATCTCCCGCTGAAGGCTGATCAATCTTGAAACAGCGGATGTTACTAACGAGAAAAGGAAGAGACGGGAATCGTTAGAATCAAATAATGTGTGAATTGCTACCTTTGTCTGCTAAGCGCCAGGTACTTACCACTCCTGTGTTTAATGTGTCTGAAATCTTTTATCAGCCCGAAGAACTAGCTACTCAACAAAGCGAAAGCAAAGGAGCGTTATATAGACAGAGCCTGAAAACTCGTTTTTGTCAGCGTCCTAGGGTGGTTATTAGAGACCTTTACACATCGCCCTAGATGGCGGCTGTCTCCCAGGAGCGAGAAGGACCCCTCTCAACCTCAGCATGAGAAAAGAAAACATTACGTTGGGTGTAGTCTTACAACATGAACACCAGATTTGAAAAGTAAGAAATCTAAGCCACAATTATACTGTATTTGAATGCTGTGAGCAAATTCTGCAACATTCATCCTCAAATCCAATTTCTGCCCATTTCGCCCCTTCAGAGGTTTCACAAATCCTGAGGACTTGCCATCCCCGAAGCTTCCGGTTCTTTCCTCACTCGCACGGCCATTCATGCTAAGACTAATAACCATAAAATTATGGAAGGGGTATTTCAACAAATCACACATGAACTATGTGGATTTAAACTGGGAGAGAAGTCATCTCACTTGCCACAACTGGCCCAACAGGACCCAACACTGAAATACTAAAAGCGTAAACTCTTGAATGGGGTTTTTAAAATCCACCCTACTAGAAAGCATTCTGTGCCCCCAAACAGGAAATTCTGCAGATGTGAAATAGGTTTTTAAAAAGGCTGGCTACCGCATGGTGAACTTAATCCCACTTATAAGTTGCTACTAGTTTTCTCCCTCTATCACTTAAGAGAAAAATCATGTGTGTCGTCTCTTAACACAAACGCTTTTGTCATGACCCCAAGAATTTACCTGTTGGCATTCATTAACTCCAAAATACAACCCTTCAACTTTAAGAAGGAAATCTATATCTAATTGCATTCACTTTGATTTTAGAAATAGCTGGTGGCGGTTTCTTTGAAATTTAAAAATATTTCGTGAAAGAAAAGTTTCTACTCTCAATCGGCAGCAAACATTCGCTCTTCCCTTTATCCTCAAAAGCCAAAAAAGCACCAACGGAAAATCCTGAAATGAGATTAATACCTTATTTTACAGCAGGGCTATTTATCCTCTTTTCAGAAGTTGTCATTCCTACCAAGAAAAGAGGGGCATTGAATGAGTCTGCCGTTATCTGCTGTTCATGGGACCCTGCTAGCAGATTTCACCCATGCACAACGGTAAGCACATGCAAAGGGTTTCTTAGTAAGGCATCACTAAGGGTTTCACTGCATCTCTGCTGCCTTTCTGAATTCCAGAGAAAAACTGAAGGCTCATTTCTAAAGACAGTTATGCTTTTTATTATAGAACACAGAGCCTTCAAAGAAATAATGCCACTTCCCGGCCTGAGTATGAACGGAAAAAAAAAAACAATCCTTGAACTACCCCCCGCCCCCCAAACGCTTCCCAGTGAAGCAGGGGTTTCTCCTTCTCTGCCCAGCTGATACAGGGTGGCTGAGCAGCTGTCCCAAACGACCTGAACGCTGACTCTTGCACATCTTCCGAGGAGTGTGAGAGAACATGCGAGCCGGAGCTCAGTCACAGTCACACAGAAGCGTCAGCCTATGCCCTTACCCGGTCTCACACAGAATAAACAGGCCATCCCTCCAACAGCACAAGAAATACAGTAGATACGGAAGCTCTTCCAAGTTATTAAGAAGCCACAGCCTCCCAGCTGTGAAACAGAAGGCATCATTTTTACATAAAAGTGTTATGTGGGCCCCCGGGTGGCTCAGGCGATTAAGTGTCCCACTCTTGATTTCGTCTCACGTCATAATCTCACAGTTCCTGGGGTGGAGCCCGTGTTAGGCTCTGCGCTGACAGCAGGGAGCCTGCTTGGGGTTTTCTCTCTCTCTGCCCCTCCCCCCCACACCATGAGAACTCTCTCTCAAAATAATTCTTTAAAAGAAAAACTGTGATTTCATTGTCTGTTCCTTTTTAAAATTTTTAAATTTTTTTAAATTTATTTTTCGTAGCTTATTTGAGAGTGAGCGAGCACGAGTGAGGAAGGGGCAGAGGGAGAGGGAGAGAGAGAGAATCCCAAGCAGACTCTGAGCTCTCAGCGCAAGGCCTGATGCAGGGCTTGATCCCACGAACTGCGAGGTCATGACCTAAGAAGCCGAAATTAAGAGTCTGACAACTGGGTCACCCAGGAGCCCATGTCTTTTTTTTTTTTTTTTTTTTTTTTTTTTTTTTTAAATCTTAGAACACACATCTGATGCTCTGTAGTAGCTCAGGCCAGTCTAGTAACATGTCCATTGCAGAGACTTTAACAAATAGATTTTTCTTACGGATAATAGTGGGGTAATCATAAATATGTGGTTTTGCATCTTGTTTCTAATTACATCATGAACATTTTCCCATGTCACGTTATATTCATCCTAAATATAATTAGATTGATGATCACCTCTGTGCCTAAAATGAATACCACAGTTCTGATTATTTTTTAGAATGAATTTTGCCATAGAAAACCTTGATCTAAGCATATGAATATTTTTAAAGGCTTGATACACAGAGTCCATAGCTTTTAAGAAAAGTTATATTCAATTTACAGTACTCCAGCAGCACCAATTTGAGGGGGGAAGTATTAATATTTCCTTGATATACTAGTAAGTTTGAACATGACATTTTCATGCAACTATCTGTACTTCTTTTGTGAAATGTTAACCTCCTTCACTTATTTGCTGTTCGAGTACTTTTCTTCTAAGAACATTTTTTAACAAGAATATTAATGCTTGTATTTTTCCTGTTTTTTTTTTTTTTTGCCACTGTTTCTTCTTAGTTTGTCATTTGCCTTTTAGATTTACTCTTGGTTTTTTTCCTGGAAAGAGATTTCAAACTTTTGTGTATACAAAGTATTTTTAAATACTTAGAAATATCAAAACCAATTATATATATTGATTTCTACTTTTGCGATCCCCACCCTCCCACCCCCACCTCCCACTTTTGGACAGAAAAAGATGTTTTCTGGCTTGTGAATATATTCATGTGATTTTTTTTCTTACTTTTAGAAATTATTTCATTTTATAGAGTTCTTTAATTTAGCTTTAATTTATTTTGGTGTGTAATACAAATTCAACTTAATTTTGATATAATTGTTTTATGCAAAATTTCATATATTTATAAAAATACTCAAAATCTAGCTGCGTTAAGATGAAAATATATTTTGATAATCCAGGTACTCTTAGTTCTAGAAGTCTCTTAGGACTTCCTCCTCATCATATGGAGGAGAAAGCTGAGGTCTGGACAGACTCAAGGATTTGGGCCGAGGCTCCACTAACTGAGAAAAAGTACAGAGCGCCTAGACCCCCTGCAGCTCTCCTAGGACACTCTGCTTAGGCAGTACTCCTCAATTATAGACTGAAATCAATCAGTACCTGAAACAAACAGGCACTAACTAGGCCAATTCCATCCAGGAATCGCCTGGAGCGATATTCAGATTTTAGCTGGCAGTAAACACCTAGGATAATATTAATGACTGCTCTTTTAAAATTCTCCTCCTTTTCAGTTTTGTTCTAAGACAACGGAAGAGGACTTTTAGCAGGAGACAGCACAACAGGGCTTAAGCATAGAAGGCAAACACAATGACTAACGTGTGTCAGTGTCCAAGACTTAAGCTGGCTGCAAGAAAATTCAGAAAAGTTTAAAGAAGGTAATGATGACCATCCATAATCCTATCATCCAGAGAATAACACTATTTTAACATTTTTATATCCTTGCAGGCATTTTCTAGGTGTACACATGCACACAAATTTATTTTGGAAAAAGTGGGAACATACCATACAAATATTTTGTAAATATTCTTCTCATTGAACTTCACACGTAGGGATCTTTAACTCTACATCATTTTAAGTGTATTATTTTGAGAGAAGAGAGGGTGCACGTGCATGCATGGATGGGGGAGGGGCAGAGAGGGGAGACACAGAATCTGAAGGGAGCTCCAGGCTCTGAGGTGTCAGCAGTCGGACGTGGGGCTCGAACCCACGAAACGTGAGATCATGACCTGAGCCAAAATCAAGAGTCAGACGCTCAACTGACTGAGCCACCCACGGACCCCTACAGCATTGTTTTTAATGGCTATATAATATTCAATTATGAAGCACAATTCTCTTGACAGACATTTAGAGTTGTGTGAGAAGAAATTTTTAAAGACGGTTTTTTTCTAATGAGGTTTCCTCCTTTAATGTTTTACCCAGTGAACTTCAACCTGCAATTCTTTGTCGACATCAAGAACGACACTATCAATGAATTCTTTCCCCAAACACGATAACTTAGCAGGATCTAACTATCCCACACTCCCAGTTTTGTTTAAACCACCTGCATTTTACCAGATTGTTAGTTTTTCCCACATCACGCATCTCTTTCAATCCTTTCCTAACATTTGCATTAAGCATCACACCATATCCTCAGTAACTGAGATGTAAGTTTATGTCTTAGTTATTCATGGCTCTCCTCCCAGTTTTTCTTTATATCCACCCCCCCCCCCTTTGTATTCATTATTCTCATTCTCTTTTTGCCTGGATACTTCCTCAAAGACTTTCTGAAAGGACACTTGAGTATCCAACTATTTGAAATTGTTTTTGGCCCTCCATTCTGGTGAACTATGGACTCACAAATCGCTCCAAATGTGTGTAGATACAGCTAAGAAGCCACCGGGCACTTCATACTGTTTAATGTTTTCACTGAGTTACAAATCGCGCTGTCCGTGAACGTGGACAGGGCTGCAGGGCATCACGAGATACTTACTTCAGCAATTCCAGGGTTTTGTGATCAAGGGCAAGTCGGGGGTTTCCAGTCAGGTCTAGTTCTTGTAGTTTTGGAGGCAGGTTTTCTGGTAAAGTGACTTCGCTTAGCTCATTACAGCTCAGGTCCACGCACTGCAACAAGAAGGGGAAACCGGAAGTGATGGCCCGGACACGTGGTTCAGGTGGCTCTATGCTCCTACCCGTTGCTTGAGAATCAGTCTGCCATTCACTAGACTATGCTGGCCAAGTGCAGAAAAATAAGATTGTCTGCTACCCTCCCATAAACATTTAAAACAGATTCTGCTATCTGCAGCTAAAATGTTCACTTTCTTTGGTTAACACAGAAAACCCGTGTTCTTTATTCTCCCCCTCATTAAGTTTATCTCTACATGTAAAACAACAAGCATTAGCTGAAAATCCCAAGGATAGTTTTTCTGATTGCTCACAAAATCTCCACACCTGTTATGGCCATAAGGGGTAGAGTCAACATCGAAATGGAACTTTGAAGGGGCTTCCTTAAATCAAAATACCTGCAAGATGAGGAAGGCAGGGACACCTTCAAAATGAGAAGATAATTCAAAAGAAGCTCAATAAGAAACTGGTAAAAGACTAGCTGTTGGGCCTGCCTGCCGCCTGCAAGGAAAAAGGCAGGAGTCAAATAAGGATCCCACCCCCCCAGGCATCCAGTACCTAGATCTTCCACCAGCTCCTGCCTAAAATCACTCGAAAACAATGACAAAAAGGGTCAGCATGTTGATTAGAACAAAACTTGTGTTATCTGCGAATGGGGATAATACCTCCTTTCTCACAAAACTGAGGTAAGCCCTAAAAGAGGTGCTGCGTTTGTGTTCTGAGAGCAGGGAACCGGAGGAGAAGGTGGCTCACCATCGACAAGAGGGAAAAGGAGTAATTGGCAATTTTTCCGGAGAAAAGAACATGTAATCCATAATTTGGCAGAAAGGGGTAGGAAGAATTCAATTATCCAGCTTGAGGCTGCACCTTCTTATGATTTCAGAAAATGCCTCAAGAGCCTGTTAAAAATCTTAAGATGGTTTGAAAGGCAAATTGTATCCAAGAATTTCAGAATCTTTAAAGCAGACAAAATCATCTTTTTTGGAAAAAATTTTAACTTAAATCTGTTATGGATTGGGGAGGGACAGAGACCGAATGAACACCTATATTTTTGGAGAAAAATATTCTCAACTGACTTCAAATGATGCAATGTTTCCACACAAATTGTTTTATACCCTTGCTCTCAAGCAGTAGCAACGATATAAAATTATATTGTAATTTTAATTACTTTGTATTATGAGAGTGTTGTAACCACTTTATAAAAAGTTGGACAAGTGGAAAAGCTTAGAAAACTTGCCTTTATATGTAGTGCCCTAACATAACCAGTGTTAGTATCCAATTTTTCTTATTAATATAAACAAAAATTAAAAAAAAACATAAATGTAGATACAATTTCATCACTTATTCCATATCTGGACTCCTAGCACCTTTAATGGCAGAAGACATATATTCATTGAGCCTAAACATCAATAGGGAGGTGGTCATCTTTTTGTTTTGTTTTTCCATTTATAAATAATGGTTGCATCAATAGTCAACTGGACTGTAATGAAAAACCACTAATACTGAGAATACTAAAGATGGGCTGTTCCATCAGGATAGTCCGTGTACATCAGCACGGAGAAGGCAAATGCTGCCAGTGCTATGTGCTGGGCAGTGATGAAACACAAGCTTGAGGACTGGCTGGTGTGCGTAACTTAGAACGGGTGGTTGACAGAAACAAAAACAAGGTCAGACCATGAACTATGGGGAAAGACTGTAGACATCTCAGAACATTATGGAATTTTATGAAATTGATAGGCATTGTTTTCTAATTTCACCTAATGATTTAAACACTCATAGCTCTGCCGGTGTAAAATTGCTCATTCTTTAAATTACCAAATTATAAAATGAGTTCAGTAAGGTGTTTACTTATGACGACAATGCTGGCGTTGTCTTTATAAATAATCCTCTCAGAAGTGGTGCTTACCACCATCAAGTCCCTCTGTCTCTCCCCCTTCCCCCTCCCCCCAAGGCCCTTAATTCACTGCAGCCAGTTCTTGTGCCCTGTCCCACAGTGTTGTCGCCTCTACAGGGAGGTCTGGGACCGCGGGGGTCCTGACTTTGCTCTTGTCTCATCTCCCTCCGGCCCACTCCCCACAGGGCTGTCAGGGGGACTGTGATGTGCTTAATCCCATCTGATCGCACTCGGGCTTGTCTTTCAGTCACTCCCTACTGCCTTCCAATCTGCCACCAGACTCCTCAGCCTGCCAAATAAGGCCCTTCATCTCCACCTTTCAGCACCTGCTTCCCTGCGCTCTATATTCAGCGGTGTCACAGTTAATTCCAGTTCCCGCGTGTGTCATGTTCTCACTTGCGCTCTGCACATACTGCTCTGTGACCGGGACTCTTCAGGCTTTCCTCGCCCCTTACCTGGCACAATCTGCCCCATTCTTGTCAGTCTCAACTCGACGCCAATTCCACTAGGACCCCTCGTTCAAAGTTTCCGCTTACTTATTCCTCCCATTAGACTACGAGCTCCTAGAGAACAGGGCCAGTGGCTCCTCCCCCATGTCCTTAGTGCAGCACAGAGAACAGATGCCCACAAATGCCTGGGAATTAGTAGACAATTATTTGTTGAACAAAGAAATGAACGAATCTTCCGAGAAGATCCTCCAGTAATTCAATCCGCTAGGATGGAAACGGAGATACGCGTGCTGAGATTGAGTTCAGTCTGGAGTAAATAGCATAATGGCAGATAAGGAGAGAAATACCCTTTCATGGTTCTATACATTGGAGGAGGTTTGATCATGAAAATTACAGGGTGTTGGTTCCCAGCGCTGACCTACTGGCATTAACATAAACAGTCAGTGCTCTACTTACAAGCTCTATTCCTTATTCTTTTAATAGTCTTCCACAAACACTTGTTGACTGAGTGGTTGTAATGGCTACCACTAGGAAAACAGAAAATTTGGGGGTGAGACTGGAGAAAACAAATAGTACTTGCGTATTCCATGACGTTTAATGTATGTTTCTCTATTGTTTAATGCATTAAAATTTTCTTGAAAATACATTATTAAATAGAATGTTAAATCAGCCTACAAAGTTACCTTTCCCTCTTTCAGGCCTATTTTAGGACATAGCTTACAAAAACTACTTGGCTATAGTACAAAATTCTGGTAAGAATACTCAAAACAGAATTATCCAACCCTTGGAAAAAGTGAGATAACTCATAGTTGGAGGAACTCAAGATTTAGAGGGAAAGACCGCTAATACGTTTAGCTAAGAGCACAGGAAAATAATCAGTGCATCTTAAAGAGAACTGATCCGACATTTAAGTATAATTATCACCAAAGCTCTGATATCTTTATTATGTTTTCCTCACAGAACCTTACCAAAGACACGGGCGTATCACTTTTCACAGCAGCGTATTACCTATTATCCCCCCAGTAATCGCCTGGACTGCCCGGAAACAGCAGAGTCACCTGCTAACTCTGAGCGATTCTGCAACCGCTTGCTTCAGCCTTCAGACCACAGCCAGGCCACCAGCGCAGCCATGCGGCCCTCCAGAGCGCAAAGGGGCACTCCCAATCACCTTTGCACTCCCGTGCCCTCACGGCGGGAAAAGCTGCTGATGTAATTATTTCTGTAATTGTTCAGAAATGTATATTGTTTAAACCGCCCCACCTTTTAGGGAGTTGCAAAAGAAGACCTTTCATCTTTTATAAAGCCTTCCCTCTCTGTATTTACATACACTGTGATTTTCTTCCGAACAGGTTCACTAATTTTCATTACGAATTCCTAAGAAGCAAATAAATGCAAGTGTTCATCCAAAAGAGCCTTGATTTAGCACCTACCTGGTGGCAGACAATAAGCCAGACGTCAGGGATCTACAGAGACGGCATCACAGTCCCCACCCTGGGGAATTCCCAGGCCAGAGTGGGAAATGATTCTCCCTCCGGCTGCGAATCAGTAATAGGTACAAGTGTGCACGGGTGTGACAGGTTAAGGCTTCCGAGGGCCTTCCAGGAGGGGATTTTTGTGAAGAATCGAAGATAACGAGGCAGAGAAAACAGGAGGGCATCCAGGGAGAGAGAATAGCACACGGCTTACCAGGACACGAACCATGAGTGACTGGCGTGGCTGGGGATGGCGGAGAGGCAGGCAGGGACCAGATGGTAAGCTAGAGACTGTGTCTCAGGTAGAAGTGGTCTGTACTACCTCCCTCTCTTACAGTTAGGAGACACAGCCTTTAGCTTAATAGTAAAATAAATATACACATGTATTGTTTCTCACTATGTAACTTGTAGCCAGATTCTCTTGAAACACTTAAACTATATTTATTCCTGATGTTGTATAGACTAAGTGGTCATTACTGTAGGACATTCATATATCTAAGTAAACTTGTTAACTAAATGAGCCAGTGAGAACCTGTCAAAGATACTCAGACTCCAAACCCAAAGCTGGAGTTCTATTTTTCTATATAGGGGCGCCTGGGTGGCTCAGTCGGTTGAGTGTCTGACTTTGGCCTCAGGTCATGATCTTGTGGTTTGTGAGTTCGAGCCCTGCATCAGGCTGTCTGCTGACAGCTCAGAGTCTGGAGCCTGCTTCGGATTCTGTGTCTCCCCCTCTCTCTGCCCCTTCCCTGCTCAATAAGTCTTCCTTCTCTATATTTACATATACTGTGACTTTTCTCAACTGGATTTTAGATTTAGAACACCTCTATTGGCAATAATTTGATAAAAACAACAATCAGGGTAAAAATTTCATTTAAAAAATCCTCATTCCACCAAATAGTATTCCATTTCCCCAAACACGAATTCCCTTAAACACTGAAACTAAATTATTTGCAAAATTTGGCTTTAAGAAAAGGTATCTTTTAGGGGCACCTGGGTGGCTCAGTCGGTTGAGCGTCTGGCTTCGGCTCAGGTCATGATCTCGCGGTTTGTGAGTCTGAGCCCCACACTGGGCTCACTGCTGTCAGTGCAGAGCCCGCTTCAGATCCCCTGTCTCCCTTTCTCTGCCCTTCTTCGACTTGCGCTCTCCCACAAAAATAAATTAAAAAAAAAAAAAAAAGAAAGAAAGAAAGAAAATGCATTCTTTGTATAAACTGAGCAATTCCTTTCTATCACTACTTCTTCAAATTGGTTATGTGTGCCTTTGGAAGGATGCAGTGGTAGGTATATCACAGAGTTACAGGGCACCTGGCCCATGCTTCTGTGGGCTTCAGTTTTACTCAAAGATGATGGACAGAAAGGGCCTTTATGTTTACACGAAAACTAACAGAAATGGTAAAAAGCAGAATGCAAAAGGAGTGTGTGATTTTAGATTGCAGAGGAGACTTGAGAGAAATTTGCTTGTGATTTCAGGCCATACCCCAGACTTCTGGGCCTATCAGCTCACTTCTCTTCAGCCTTAGGGGCAGGAGACTTTGAAGAGCATGACGGTGACCACGTCACTGCCTACTTCCTGAGGACTCAGCCACGAGCGCTCCTTTCGTTCGTCTGCACGTATCCATGCCCCACCGCATACGATGCACGCGGCATTTTGTTGGAAAGGACATGGCTCTGAAGTTAAAAGGATCTGCTGAAATAATTGTTTCAACTAGAGTTTAAAAACCATCAAACAGACTAGTCTGACTTAATTCGTTACTCCAGTTTTGAAAGAGCATATGCAGTCCTGGCTCCCTGCTGTTCTGTCACGAGTGAGGCAGGGAGAAGAGTGGCATGAACGGCCACCTGTGGTCTATAGACGCTGCGTCATCCCTTTCCTTTGCCCTTGTCAGGAGCCCTGCCCCACACAGAAATGGACACAAGATTCCTGGCACGTTAGAAGATCCCCTACCTAATTATTACTGACCCAGATTCTAGAACCCTAGTGACGACTGCTCCCAGTTTCTGGTTTTTAGATACACAGGACAAATGCCTCCATGACCTTTAAAGTCTGCGAGGTCAGCTACTCTACCGGGCTGACACCGAACTGGTCCCTGATCTGTCTTCATTTGCATTATCCTACTTTCCGAAGAATTAATCCCTTTTCTTTCATCCATTTGACCCAGCAGTTCCCCATGTTCTTTGTGTCTTTATCACAGAACTGGTTCTCTCTCTCTCTCTCTCTCACCTCACCTTACAAACAACAGCAAACAGAGTTTGATTCCAAGGGATATTCAGCTTCCTGTAATCAGTGTTCTCAAGAGTGTGGCATATTAAAAATACTTCATGCTGCATTTCCCCGTGAAAAGAACACAGATCCTAGAGGTGAGTTCACTCAACTTATCCAAGTAGTTTATTACTGCACAGTACAGCATGGAAATAATCTGCAGAAAATTTCAAACACTTTAAAAGACACTGTTCACCCAGTAATTAAAATCAAGATGCCACAGGAACATGTCAACTTTAAAAAAGAAATCGCTGACATGGTGTTTACACTACAAATTTCACTCACCATATGTATCACCTGTTTGTTTTACCTACTCAAACCACACTGCAAAAAGGGTTAGAATAAATCAACAACTGGAGGTTACTCAACTAAGAACTTGGGGAACCGAGCGCTGTATTCATGGTCACTTTTGCTTTTTGGATTCATCAGCCACTAGTAGCCCAAGTGCAGACTTTGGCCTAGGACTAAGCGAGCAGAGTCTGGCTTATGTGGTGACTCTGGGATCATGTTTTCCTGTCTAGCCCACGGAGAGCTGATCTACATCCAGACAAAGCCTGTCTATTTTAGAACCAGAATAGAACACAACCCGCTCCAGGAATACAGGACTGGAGGTAGGGACGACTAATTTGAAAGAGATAAACAAAGGGGAAGACAATAAAACCAAGGAACAAAAGTGCTCTGGCACTGGGTCCACGTGGGCTCACTGGAAAATTCTGAAAGGATACTTTTTCCCACTACCAACTTCTATGACCTTCCTGCCCAAGTACAGAAATTGATGCTGGAGGATGAGCAGATGTCACTGAATGTACCAACATGAGAAAAGGCCACACCTAAATTTTATCCAACATTAGAGGAGGGTGCAGACAGCCTGTTTTAGGGGTACAAGAATAGTGGCTTAGTTCCTCAAGTTAAAAAATATATATTTTAGCATATATATTTTAGTAGGGGAACTTATTTACCCTCTTAAATAGTAATTGGCTTTGAAGCTTCGGTAACAAAGCTGTGAATAAGCACTTTCCTTTAACGTCTTACAAGATGAGACCGTATGGAGAGAACAAGCTAGTTAAATATACCAGGGCCCGTCCCTCTTTAAATCATGTTACCTGCTCAGGTTTTATAACTGCAAGGATCTTAATTTATGATATACTTTAATTGTGGCACTTTGCTTTCAAGAAGCAATAGGAATATAATCTAGGGTTATTAACTCAACAATGAAATTTTAGTATAGGCCGAGTGTTTCAATTGAGGATAAAAATGATCTCTTTTACATTAAAAACATGCTAATTTAGAGCTCAGTTTGCGGTGAAGAGGCGCCCAGGTGTTTTATCACTTGAGATGCAGCAACTCTTTTTACCAAGAATTTTCTTGGTTTAAATGCGTGTACCTGCTTACACAGCAATTTAAAATATTCTCATGTGAGACAATGACATTTCAGCTCAGAGTTCTAAAACAACAGATCTACTACTTTTTCGACACTAGCTGCCCAGGGCTGCAAAACGGATACTTCTGTACATAAAGGATGCGAGAGGGTGCCCACCGCCACTCCCATCCCAGAGCAAACCCCGACAACAAAACCTCTATCTGCTGGTAGTGGAAGCGCTGCATGGTAAAGACCGGATGTTGGTAACATGCGGAGAATGCTAAGGTATAGAAGCTGGGATAAAAAGAAAAGTCAAAGAACAAAAGAAAGAAAACCATTAAAAAAGCAATACCACAAGTAAAACCTTTAAAGGAGCGATAAAGTCAAACAGAGCGAAGGCAACGGGAAGGCGTTAAACAGATTTACAAGGCGCCGACCGACTTTAGAATCCAGGAAGGCAAGCAAGGGTCTTGGAGAGGATTCGGTTTCACAGAAGAAGAGTCAGATTTTGCAAAATCTAGTTAAAGCCTGAAAAGTTTAAATGTCTATCTGTTATCTGTACTTTAAACCAGATACTTGGGGGAAAAAAAAAAGCCTCATCTACAATTTCGAGTAAGAAAACACTAAAAGACAGGTGCAGAAAGTTAAGACCAGCAAACGGGAGGTTGTTCTTGCGACTCTTCCCTTCTCGAGCTGGTGCCCCACCGGGCATGGCGCACAGAGACCAGTTTAATAGGTCCCTGTCGTAGCACAGCCCCCGTGTCCAGTAATGGGCAGGACAGGAGCCCTGGGAAGCTTAGCTGTCAACCTCGTGCCAGTGCTGGAGGCAAAGAAGTATTTGTTTACGTAACAAATTTCCAGATTTTGATGGTCATCAGCCAGAATAGCTGCTGCATATGATCACAGCTGAACCACATCAGGAGTGTATTAATTATAGCTAACATTACAGGGTTCTTCCTGTTGCCACTCCTATTCCAAATGTTCACACGGAGGATTTCCCTCATCCTCACGGCAAGACTGCAAAGGAAGGACTCGTCTTCCCTCAGTTTACATATGAGGAAATGAAGCAGTTGAGGAACTTTTAGCTGGAATAAAATTCCAGGTCCGTTTCCTTTCAGAGCCCTGCCTCTTCACCCTTGTGAAAGGTACTATATGGAAAGCAGAAGTAAACTATGCCTATGAGCTTATAACCAATGTTCTAAAATGCCAGTGATGTACAAAGTGATAGTGTGCTCTAGGTAAAATATATCATGGCCCAAAGCATGCACATACTTAGAAAATGACTTGTATATACCTCAACCATGTAAATGGATAAAAACCACTGTAGTGAAAGATTATGCATGCTCCTTAAAGTGTCTTCAGTGGGGCGCCTGGGTGGCTCAGTCGGTTGAGCGTCTGACTTCGGCTCAGGTCATGATCTCACGGTTCATGAGTTCGAGCTCCACGTCAGGCTCTGTGCTGAGAGCTCAGAGCCCAGAGCCTGCATCGGATTCTGTGTCTCCCTCTCTCTCTGCCTCTCCCCTGCTTTCTGTCTCTCTCTCTCAAAAATAAACAAACATTAAAAAAAATAAAGTGTCTTCAAACGTCTACATAATTTCTTAAATCTGATACATAAAGATCATAACAGAAAGTGCCTGGAGGGTGGCCAAGAAAGATGACTTTGGTTCCTTTTTAGGAGATTAAAATGTGCTCCAAGTCTATAACCACGGAGTTATTTCTTACTAAGCACAAAACTGACGATCAGAAATGCTAAGATACAAATGCAAAAATACATTATATGTAAATAACTCCTTACTTTTGCACCAAAAATCATGAATAAAAGGTTGTTACGCGGCTTTCATTCTGGCAGGCTGGTTTCATCCTATGATCTACCCTGAGTCAGAAGTCACGAACTGCAGACTGTTTCTGCCGCCAATTTACAGTCTTCATGGACACAAATCCCTTTGTTTTCTAGCACCTCACATCAGATGGGAATAACAGCTCTTCTGCTAGTTTCATTAAATTGAAATGAATGTTTGGGGATGGGAACGATGCGGGATCTATCAAGGGAATTAGTACTAACTGGGTGCTGTGCTGGTGGATACGATTTAATCGCGTGAGTCTGGGGGAGGAGCATGCAGTTTGTTAACTTTTTCAAACTGCTGTCAGGCATTTGAGTGACATACTCTTTGAGCCTCATAACCACCCTGGAAATGAGGAGGACAAGTATCGTTAGATGGGAAAGAGTTAGGTGACTATATGGTTAGCCTCAATTCACACAGCTAGTTATGGACAGAGCCCAGAGTATCACTTTCCCAACTCCTGATCCTGTGTTTTTTATTTATCGCTGTTGGTTTTTCCCTCTGCTGACAAGGCAGCGTAGCCCAGTGGTTGGAAAAGATGGGGCAACGTCAACCGAGAGTCTTGAATCCAACAAAGGTGCAGACATCGTGAACTGATGAATTAGACAAAGCAGTTCTCTCCTGTGACCTGCTCTTGGAGGCTACGGAGTCAGACCACGTACCTTGATTTCTGGGAGCTGCATCACTTCAGGAAAGACTTCAATGCAATTAGAATGTGCAATCACGGTGTGCATACGCCTGCAATTCATGACAGTTGTCGGGATGGCTTTCAGTTTATTCCCACTGACATCAATTTCTTCAAGTTCCTCCAGTTTTGCCATTTTACTAAAGAAAGGAAAATCCAAGGGGGAGCAGGTCGTAAAATAATCCTAAGGCAATTAAAAAATAATAATACATAACAAGAATAAAAAGGGAATTTACTATGAACCTAAAGATTCTTTAAAGATTCACTGTATAATATAACTGTGTGTTAACTATACTGGAATTAAAAAATAAAGGATTCACTTGTAATCATCATTTTAACAAGACCCGGGCGCCTGGGTGGCTCGGTCAGTTAAATGTCTCCATCTTGATTTTGGCTCAAGTCACAATCTCATGGTTGTGAGATCAGGCCCCGTGTCAGGCTCTGCACTGACAGCATGGAGCCTGCTTGGGATTCTCTCTCCCTGTCTCTCTGCCCCTCCCCTGCTTGTTCTCTCTTTCTCCCTAAAAAAATAAAAAAAAAATTTTAAGACCATTTTCACTACTGGTTTTGAGTATCAAAGTAGTTTAACACCTCCTTTCCTAGTATAAAACAAAAACTATTAACTTCAACTGTTCAAATTAGCAAAAAAAGAAAAATGGATGTCTCTTTCCTCTTAAAACTGTGTGTGAATTAAGTTATCCTGGCAACAATCGCTTTGCTATGTAGCTTAGTCTCAACACCAATAAAAATCCTACTCAAGTGGGATAATAAGTTAGCATTAATCCACTGGAAGTGCTTTAAAAAAGCTCAGTTTGAGGGGCACATGGGTGGCTCAGTGGGTTAAGCATCTGACTTCAGCTCAGGTCATGGTCTCACAGTTCATGAGTTCAAGCCCCACATCGGGTTCTGTGCTGACAGCCCAGAGCCTGGAACTTGCTTCAGATTCTGTGTCTCCCTCTCTCTCTGCACCTTCCCTGCTCACAGTCTGTCTCTCCCTGTCTCTCAACAATAAATGTTAAAAAAAAAAAAAAAAAAATCAGTTTGAGAGAAAGACTTGTCTTTGTATTGGCTCTGAAAGGTCAGGGGAGGCAGCGTAGCCCAGGGCGTTTGCTCATATGAAGACATGCTTTCCCCAAAACCCCACTCCCCAGATTCCTGTGACATCATTTGTGATGGACCATCTCTGGACCTGGCAGGGCCCAAATGCAAACCGTGCCCAAAAGAAATTCCTTTCACCTCCTGTTAAATATCTGCCAAGGAGGACTCTTGCTAACCTTACTTTAATAACACATCCTAATACATTGAACACGTTTGTTTAAGAATGTCTTTTATTGTGGTGGCGTCCAAGTCCTGATTTCAGCTCAGGTCATGATCTTGCAGTTTGTGAGCTCAAGCCCCATACTGGGCTCTGTGCTGACACAGCAGAGCCCATTGGGATTCTCTCTCTCCTATCTCTTTGCCCTTCCCTCTATCTCTCTCGAAATAAATGAACATTAAAAACAAACAAACAAACAAAAAACGGCTAAAAGAATGTCTTTTATTTTTCAGTCTTAATCTATAGTTGATCTTAGTAATATTAACCAATAATTATAGTAACCAAATAAAGAAAATGTGTTAGGGTTTCTTGCCTTTTCTGCAAATGTGGAGGGAAAAAACCATGCACCTCTACAATCCTGTAATAGCATCTACCACTCCTCTGACCCTTTCTCTACTACTGGTGATGCTGGGCTCCAAAAACTGCAGGATTTCCAGTAAGTATAACTCAAACTTTGAATCATGTAGTTTACAATTGTTGGTATCTCTTCTGTTTGTTATGGTTTCATTTGTCATAAGAAGCCTTCAAAAAAAATTTAGCAAGAAATCCTTTTATTTACTTTTCCTTCTGTCATCTCTCAAATATAAAATTTATCTTATTTATCTTGAAAATTAATATATTCCGAAGATACAGTAAGAACTGAGTTTTCATTTTATGACATCAGGTCTTTTAATATCCTGAGCAGGAATCAGGATATGCTACAAACAACACTGTGTACACAGACTGTGAAGGGATTGAGCTCCGACTGCCTGAATTTGTGAGACTATTACTTGAATATGCTGTTATCATATCTGGAAAGAAATATGGAGAAATCCATGAGTAATGGGGCATGGAAAATGACCAAAAGTATAGAAATCGGGCCCAAGAAAGAACTTAAACAAGTTTCCATTCCTCCACATACAAGGAAGGTGACCAATGGACGAGACCGCTGGAGCATGTTCTCTAATTTGGGAAACCATCTGTGGAGCGTCTGCCCCAGACCAGACCTCATATATACACGGCACTGAAGGCGACAAATCACAGTCCTGACTCTTGAGGAACTTGGGGTCTTTAGGGGGCACCTGTGCTACATCACAGTCCATAGGGAGACAGAGATTGTAGCAAAATGCATTTTTATGAGGTACAGAAAAAATTCTCCGTAGGTAGGGTGATTACAAGTGGCATGGTCACTGGAGGCTACTATCGAAATCTGAGTTAGTGGTAGTTTCTCCTGCAGGGCTTATTTGCCTCTCAAATAGGATGAGGAGTCCTTTCAGAGATATTATTGTTAGGTGATTGCCATGTTTTCTTCCAAAAATATCATCTCCTCATTCTACAGTAAAATACTACGTACACAGTAAAAGTACATGGAAGTAAAAAAAAAAAAAAAGTATACAGAAGTAAAGTACATAGAAGAAAAAAGAAGGTTTAATCATTAATATCAAACGAGAGGAAACAATACAGAAATAAATATGTACAACGACAACAAAAAAACCCAGAGCAATACTTTAAGTCCATGCGTATTTGGCCTTCCTCACTTAGTGAGGTTTCCATAGGCTCGTAGCCTTGAGGGCGGCAGAGGGAAGCCGTGCCACTATTTCTCGCTCTGCCCGGTGCTCAGCTGGAGCTGGCAGCAGAATACCAGAAGGGGCTGGCGGCCGCCTCTGTGCTGGGCGTGTGTGTGTGTTCCAGGTCCTAACTTGTGAGATGGACAAACGCCAGTGACCCGCACGTGGAGTATTTCCTTCGTGGCAGGCTGGGTGTGTAGGTTCACCCCAAGTTAGACACCGTGCCACTGCCCCCCCCAAATTACAAGTTCAGACTACAACAGAATTAAAAATGGAATATTCTGAGAGCCAGAAGTTATTTGTAATATGACATGGTGTCTCTGGTCGCATAGGCCACCGGGGCTTTTTATACCACAGCACAAATAAAAGACTGGTAGCTAGTTAAGAACCGTCAGGTTCCTGGTTTACATTCTAATTCCCACCTACCGTATTAGGTTAATTAAACAGAATAATAATTTGGTTACAAAGAACCGAAAGAAAAAACATGCCCACGAAATAACAATACCTTATTTCAAAATCCTAAGAATGCCATAGTGATTGGGTCCGTGGATACATTCACAGGAGAAAAGCGAACACATTTCTCTTTAGGGAAATGTTAATCACAGCTGATATGAAAGACAACTGTGAACTCAGGAGGGACAAGCTTCACTTTATCTGGGAAATAAACATTTTAGCTTTTGCCTTTCCACCTGTGAACCCACTTTCAGAAATGCACCGGAGAACACTTTGTGACCTTCCGTTACCTTGCTGGAAAACTCTGAAGTCGGTTATAGGCCATGTGAAGGATCTTTAGGTGGGGGTGTCCTGTTAACAAGGGCACACATTTATCTGTGAGGCTGTTATTTGTCAAATACAACTCCTGCAGGATGCTGCTCGTCTCTTCCGACAGAGTGGCTGGCGGAAGGGTTTCCAGTTTGTTGGCAGACGCATTCAGGAATCTCAGGCTACAATGACAAAATGCAACAAAATCCCACTGATAAGCCAGAGCTCTGGTCCAGAATCCGCAACACATCTGGAATTTTTCTGACTGATACCTGGCGTGTTCTAAACTGGGTTTAGAAACAGGCATTTAAAAATAAACCCTGGCTTTCCTCGCCTGCATGTGGATACGTGACCCCACGCTCTGTGATGAACACAGTAACTATCGATACGTGCTAGACACGAAAAGGTAAAAATCAACGTTTACGGAAGCACCAAGGTGAGAGGAGGGCATTCATTCTACAGCTGGTAGGGAGTGGAAGGGAAGGTGGCACGGGAAAGTTAATGTTCTGTCTTCAGGAAGAGAAAAACAATTGCCTATTTTTAAATAAAAGGGCCCTTAGGGTAACAGGACAATCAGACATGAGGTCACAATACAACTAAATCACACGGTGAGTGTGATGCCCAAACCGCGTTTTGCAGACGCGTGTTCGCGACTGCGGCGTGTGCTCCATCCACTGTCAAGCTGTAGCCCCCGCAACACGGTGAGTGTTCAGCCCGTCAGACTCTCCCCTGTGGTTACCAAGGTCAAAGCTGCCTTGCCTCCCCACCTGGAAAAGCCTGTTAATGAACCACCTTTCTCTTGTTTCAAAACCACCTAGGTTTGAAACTTTCGGCATCCAATTCAGGACCATTCTGCCATATGTTAAGAAAAAAGAAGAAAATCTTCCTTAAAAAAAAGAATATGCAATATGAGGTATAGCAGTTTTTAATCCTGGATAAAAAGAAGGCTTTGTATTGAGGAGTCATCCCCAGGACTGTCATGCCAAGCTGTCAATCCACTAATACTCCCCAATCTTGCAACCCCCCACACATACTTATACACACTGTCCAACTCCACTACTTGTCTAAGGAAAAGCAGTATCCCCAAAATAGAACATTTTCCATTAAAGAAACACGTATTCAGTTGACATTTAAAAAAAAAAAAAAAAAAGGGAAGTTAGAAAGGGCTGTACAGACCATAAATAGTCATGGGAAATTATAGTCGTGTGTGCCACACGGAAGAAAATAAAGGCCATTCATGCAGTTTCTGAAACTAGTTTTGAACTAGGAAGGAAACCAATTTCAGCACCATAGTTCTTTAAAGTATTTTTACGAGTCTGGTTCGTTAGGTCCCATTTATATCACCTGACTTAAATACCCTGTTAAGAATTTCTTCAGTATTGCAATGCATTGCCCTAAAATATCATGGACTGGGGTTGGGGGGGGGTGGTAAATTATATGACAATCTCATTAAAATATAACTCTCTAGGGAATATATCAGTTATGGACACAAGGGAAGAGAGAATTCATGAATGTTCACCTGTCTTCAGGCCAGAAAAAAGAGGGAACACTGTTGGGAAAGGAAAAAAGACAGCCTAGTGAATGCTCACCTAGAAAGCTGCCAGAGGGACTTTGAAACCCCTCCCACCATGTGAATGAGGAGGAGACCGTGATTTCCAAAAAGACTCTCATCTTGTTGAAATTTGCTGCAGTGAAGGAGCCAAATACTCTTTTATGGGAAAGTAAGGGGGAAAAAAACCCTTACATCCTACCTCTCCAGGAAATGAAACTAACTTAAAACTACATGGGCTGGTTCCAAAGGATTTGATTTGAACTGAAAGGGCCTGGTTGAATCACCGTGTTAGCTAACGGCCAGAGAGCAGACAATCGGGCTAAAAAGTTTTTGATTAAATGGTCTTGGGAAAACTCAATTCAATACCCATCCTTTTACAAAAATTCCTAAAGCACTGAGTTTCGCCTCAAGTCAAGATGATGTGATAACCTCAAGCTCCTTCCCTTATAGATTTTGTGATAACTGTAGAAAACACGGTCTCGTGTGCCGAGAAAGGTTTCATCCCTATAATCCTCTTTACCAGGCAACCCTCTTCTGCTAAAGAGAGAAAAGGCAGTAACATAGGACTGCTTTCCATTCATTTGTAAGGTGCTATGCTGAGGCCACAGCTCTTTCCTATTTTCTATTTCATTTGATGCTCCCATCAGCCCCCAGAGATGGCTCTCATATTTCACAGAAGACAGAGACTCAAGCTGAGAAAAGTCAAATTACTTGGCAATTGTTAAAAAGTAGTTAATGGCAGAGCCAGAAATAAAACCCAGACCTCATTAATCTTCAGAGTCCGCAATTCCCTGACACGTCTCTCCAAAATTCAAATGTTAAAAAACAGTACTAATAACACATTTTCCTGAGGACATTTTCATAGGCCCTCCTCGTGAAAAATGCTGGAGGTCGAGCAGGACACCTGCGGGCAGTGTGGCGACCAAATGCACACAGCACTTCAAGACAACTCAGATTCAAAAACCATTCTTAGCAGAAAGTACAGAAGTTGTGGAGAAAAAAGTCATGTACGGCTTCTGCCCTAAAGCATCTGGAAGGCTGCCCACAACAGCAGGGAGAGACAAATCCACTTCCTGCTTCTTGAGCGGTCGCTCTGTTCCTCCCTGACACGTTCTGTCCATCTGCTCTGGCTCATCTAGGCTCTGTATCCTGTTTTGTTTTTGTTTGTTTTTCAGTAATTTCCAGCACACCCTTACATTTTACAGCCGAGTCTGCCACTGAAGCCAAGCACGGGATTTGGTGGTGAAACCGATTCCCCTATTTGTAGGTGCACCAGGCTGCCTGCATTTTAACAGTGATTTTTTGGAGATCAGGCCCGGGACTTGTACTCTGTTAAAAATCCAAAAGGTTGAGCCTGAGCCCAGCAACTTTTCTACTTTTAGACAAAGACTTGATTTCTGGCCCCCAAATGTCCCAGGAAGTGCGTAACCCTCTAAATTCCTTATCATCTGTCTGCACAACATAACACTTTTACCAACTTCATTGTCTTCATAAGGTTGGTAGCTCGTAAAGGGCTTCCAAACTTTCATGATAGTAACCGAGAGTACAAAGGACATTTTACGTGACCACCCAACACAGATGCAGCACACACACGTGTAATTAAAAGTTTCATGAAACAATCACTACTTAGTCTCACTTTATCCTGCAGTGACATTTTCCATCCTACTTAATTTCTTAAAGTGCTGGGAGGAGCCCACTAAATTAATGCCATACTCCACTCTTCAATTCGAAAAACAAACCACAATTATTGTCTGGCAATACCACCTAACAGTGCTGATTCCGAGTGGAGAAAAAGCGCATGCAGTCTAACAGAACTATTGTTTCAAAAGGTAGGGAAATCTGCCTGGCTTGGGCACTAAAGGCCACGAGGCTACGAGGTAAAGGAACAAAAGGTATACAGATGGAAGAATTGTTGAACAAGAACACGAAAAGAATTAGTTTTAAAAAGAAGTACAGTTATAATTAACAGTGATGCAATGCTATGAGTTCATCTACAGACCTTCGCCCAACTTCGTCAATTATCCCACTGACGTCCTCCACCTGGTCCAGGACCCAATCCGGGATCCCACCTTGCATTTCGTCATCGTGCTTCCTTAGCCTCCTGTAGTCAGTTTTATTTGTCTTCAACAACTTTAACATTTTTGGAAAGTACTAGACAATTATTTTGTAGAAGGTCTCTCAACTTACATTTGTTTGATATTTTATCATTACAACACGGTGGTACGTTTTTGGCAAAAACACAGAGTAGTGATGTTGCACCCTCCTATCGGAAGGTACACGATTCTCGAATTCAATGCCCAGATACGCTGATTAAGTCAGTCAGGTTAAGGCTTCAAAAATCTGTGGAATTAAGGATTCTGATGATCAGCCACACTGAGACAGCAGAACTGAGGTAAGGGCCAGGAATCTGCATGTTCAATAAGTTACCCAGGGCATTCTGAAGACACACTTTGAGAAACACTTTAATTTTATTCTCAAAACACCAGTACTTCACCAGTTAGCTCCCTTCACTTAAACAAAATAGTGTAGGCACCTTAGCTCTCAAAAATGCCAGAAATATCTGTCTTTGCCAAAAGGCACCAGTTGTCATGGTCAATTGATCACGCTCTCCAAATTCTCTGTTCCCGTTTAGTCCCGTTGATATTTACACATGTTCTGAGTCACTAAAACTTATGGTCTGTAATGTGACTAATACTCTCAGGGTATTTAATAATTACCATGTACTTCATCCGCACATACACTCTCCCCACTGCCCCCCTGAAAGTACCTTGTACTGCTCCAACCACGGATAAAAACAGATCCTAATGTCCACCCACAGCAGGAATCTACAACTGTCCTTTAAAGGGTCAGCTGCGACTTTGTTAACTAGACCAGCCGAATTCAGGAGCAGCTCTCCTGTGATCAAAAGAGTATTCAGGTGTGAGATGGGTGGGGAGGTGGCCATCACCAAGATTTCAGGAACAGAAGGGTGGTGGTCCCCCCTCCACTCGTTCCAGTGACCCAGGGGGACTGTCTACCCCACCCTGCCCAGTTGTTGATGAAAAACTGATGATCTGAAACTCTCCTGGGGGCCTCCATCAAGGAGATCTCCAACTCTAAGCAAAAAGAGGTAAGCTGGGAGATCTTGGCCAGTGAGATCTGGATTAGAATACTGCCAGTTCACCCCACAGAACAAAATCCCGCCCTCATCATAAGACACAAAATCACAGCTTCTCAGCAACACAAGGTCCATAGCATCTCATATCTGTCTACAGTTTTTGACACAGCTGCCAGTGAAGAGCAAGTCAAAATAAACAAAACTCAAAGAGGCATGCAGAGAGTAAACTCATAAGCTAACATTGCCGGTTCAAGCTATAAGAACTTTAATAAAATTGCTCTAAAGTTTTCAGAGGAAGAGAGAGATATTACTAAAAGTCACCTAATTTAGGGGCGCCTGGGTGGCTCAGTTGGCTAAGCAGCCAACTTCAAGTCATGATCTCACAGTTCGTGAGTTCCAGTCCCACATCAGGCTCTGTGCTGACCGCTCAGTGCCGGGAGCTGGTTTCCGATTCTGTGTCTCCCTCTCTCTCTGCCCCTCCCCAGCTTGCTCTCTCTCTCTCTCTCTCTCTCTCTCTCTCTCAAAAATAAATAAACATTAAAAAAAAAGTCACCTAATTTAAAGCACATTCCCTTCTCTCATTTGGTTACCAGATACCCTCCCGCCACCAGGTGAAGAAGATGAATATACACCACTCTAAAGCTGTAACACTTAACAGACAATATCATGTAATTAAAACCATGACATTGGTTTTAGCAGACGAGATTCAGAGCTAAAGAAAAACTCACAAGAAAGGGAGTCAAAGTTCAGTCTTTGGCTCTGTGTCCAGTGACGCAGGCTTCTCTGACAGTTCTCTTACAGCTTCCAGGCACAGGTTCTACGTAGAGCGCTAGCGAAACCACTTAGAACTTACGATGACCTGTATCCAGGCCCTCTCCTCAGTTATATAACCAGACACGGAGCTGGCAACAGTAATTTATTATCACAAAACGAAGAAAGAAACAAGGAGCATCTCATATTTGTAAGATTTGTATCACGGAGCAAACTGAAGAGAAGGATCGGAGCAAAGTCTCATTGCTACCAAACAGCTCTGCATCGCACGGCAGCCACAGGCTGTTTGTTCTTCCACTCCGGGAGCTTCCATTGAAACTACCCGTATCAGTTCCCTCCCTCTTACCCTCTGAAACCCGCCTTTCATTACGGTTTACCATGCTGTGGTTTTAGAGTCTGCATTTGACTGTTAGCCCCTTGAGGGCAACACCGACGTCAGGCACTTTCAATGCCCCGCGGCACCCTGCAGGTACCAGGACCGCAGGATGTGGGCCTGGACCGTGCAAACTAGAACCAAGCACAACTGAAGTCACCTCCAAGAAGCCAGTCACAGAGATTCTTTTCTCAAAAATCCACTTTCATATTTTGAAGTTCGTGTTTTCTGGGCTGACCTCCTGCAACGGTCAGTTCTGGTTTATTCCTTCCCCCAAACTCATCAAACCAAATATACAGTATCTCCACATTTTCCTGCATGTAGATTACGCCCCAGTCAATTAAAAAAAATTTTAGATGACAAAACCTCCATTAGACATTGGAAAGGGGAAGAAGTATTAACTCGTTAAGAAGTGGCAAATCGTTCAGTGAGAATCATTATAAAATGTTGCGTTTCCTGTCTTCCAACAAGTAACACAAGAACACTGTTCAAAAACAGCAGTCGGCAGCTTCACACTATCCCTTTCATAAGCCAATCTGCCTGTGAGGACCAAAACTCTTAACTTTTCTTTCTGACTCAGAGTCATGACTAATAACACACTATGCTGGAGAGGTGGCTATTATGGTGGTTGGAAAACAAAGGCACTAAAATATGTCTTCTTGAAAAAATTCATTTCAGCCTTTTTTGGTCATTTGCTTTTCTCTCATAAAATAAAGGAGGATGCTTGCTCCTAGTAATTCTCCCGGCCTTTTACTCCAGGACGTTCCTGTGCCAGAAATACATTTCACGTGGCCTGCCCTCCTCCCAGGATGCACAGAGGCTGGTTAATCCCCTGACAGCAGCTCCTATTTTCCAAAATGCAGCTGGCTCTGGATAGACCCATCTATTCCGTCTATGGGGATTTCTGCCTAAATGCCTTTAGCTTACACTGTTAGCTCAGCCTACGCTCTCCATGACAGCAATGTCCTCTTTCAGTGGCTCCTAGTTTTCCATGTTGCTTTACTAGAAATATTCCAGTTCACACAATCCTTCCTCTTCCAAACTACAGATTCTGTTTGGGAACTGTCCAGAATATGCAACGTGCAGAAACCTAGATTCAGAGCGAGTTGCCCAGGATCACAAAGTCACCGGTAAGCAGAATCACTGATGGGAGAATCTACATTACAGATGTCCCACTCAAATCCTTTTCTGAACACAAAAACATAGTCTCCTTGACTACACTTGGGAGCTCCCGCTCAGGGACATGTTTGCAGGTCTGCCCCAGCACCAAGGAGACTGAAGGACTGCTCACTGATTGCTTCTAGGGAATTAAAAATATCCAGAACTGTCCTTTTAAATTTTTTTTTTTTCAACCTTTTTTTATTTATTTTTGGGACAGAGAGAGACAGAGCATGAACGGGGGAGGGGCAGAGAGAGAGGGAGACACAGAATCGGAAACAGGCTCCAGGCTCCGAGCCATCAGCCCAGAGCCTGACGCGGGGCTCGAACTCACGGACCGCGAGATCGTGACCTGGCTGAAGTCGGACGCTTAACCGACTGCGCCACCCAGGTGCCCCCAGAACTGTCCTTTTAAAATCAAATCCTCAAAAATGAATAAAGACTCATTATTATCTGTTGGAGAGTTCCAGCACTATTTACCTACTCTATTAGCCATGAACTTATCAGACTTGGCCAGATCCAGAAATGATTTTATCTCACTCAAAGATTCCTAAATCTGAATCCATCTATCTGTTTCTGTAGATTCAGTATAGACGCCCAGGAGAACAAGTAGATTCTCATTATAAAACCGCACCCAAGTTTTGCCTAGTTAGCCTTATGAAAGAGGACATAAGGTTATAACATAACTTAGAATTCTCCACAGGGAAAGAGATCAAATCCCACCGTATTCATGACAACAAAAACCATGTGTCTACAGTTGCCCAAAGACTGTGCGTTGCAAAGTTGACCCTTGAACAGCACAGGTTTGAACTGCATGGATCCACTTATACATGGATTTTTAAAAATGTAATACAGTACTATACATGTATTTTCTTTCTTATGATTTTCTTAATACCTCTTTTCTCCAGCTTACTTTATCATAAGAATACAGTATATAATACATACATAACATACACAATGTTTGCTAACTGATTATTTACATTATCGGTCAGGCTCCTGGTCAACAGGTTTTTAGCAGTTAAGTTTTTAGGGGGTCAAATGTTACACAGAGATTAAAAAAACACTTTTTTAATGTTTATTTTTGAAAGAGAGTGCAAGTGAGGGAAGGGCAGAGAGAGAGAGGGAGAAACAGAATCTGAAGCAGACTCCAGGCTCCAAGCTGTTAGCACAGAGCCCGATGAGAGGCTCGAACTCACGAACCACGAGATCATGACCTGAACCGAAGTCAGATGCTCAACCGGCTGAGCCACCAGGCATCCCCCACACACAGATTTTTGACTGTGCCGGGTGGGGGTGGGGGGTGGTGCCCCCTGTTGTTCAAGGGTTAACTGTACTTTGATATGAACGCAAAAGTAAGAATAATTCTTTAAATGATCTTGAAATATTGCTCCTTTGTCAGGGGAATGATAGAGCACTGGTCAATTACAATTTAACAATCCCATTTTCTCACAATTCCATTATTTCTCTGTAACTATTCCAGTAGGAATTCATTATAACTTATATTAGGTACAAAGAACAAATGTTTTTTAAAATGAGGATAAAAGAACAAAAGGAAAAGGAAAGGAGAACTAGAAATGTTCTCTATCCTGATCTGGGCGATGATTACAGGGGCATATACACATGAAAATTCACTGAGCAGTATGCTGAAGGGTTGTACTTTTTTTTTTTTTTCACTATAAGCTATCTCTTGATTAAGAAGGGTTTTTTTTTAGGGGCGCCAGGGTGGCTCAGTTGGTTAAGCATCCGACTTCGGCTCAGGTTATAATCTCATGGTTCATGAGTTTGAGCCCTGCATCGGGCTCTGTGCTGATGGCTCAGAGCCTAGAGCCTGCTTCCGATTCTGTGTCTCCCCTCCCCCACTCACTCTCTCTCTCTCCCTGTTGTTCAAAAAAATAAACATTAAAAAAAAAGTTTTTTTTTTAAAGGACGTAGAAGAAAAATGAAAATCCACAGGTGAAGGTAGTCTTTAAAATTCCTTAAATTTTCTTTTGTTCATTAAATAAGTATTTGTTCAGCACCCTGTTTTATTCCCAACATACTGAAAGATGCTGAGGCTAACACTGTAATTAAGACATAGTCATTGGACACAGCGTTCGTGATCTAAGAGTGGGGACAGGCAAGTAAACAAGAAATTATAATACAGTGTGTGGTGAGTATTATGACAAGAATAAGCACAGGGAGTTGGTACACATGGTCAGGTATCTAATTCACTTTCGGAGAACCAGACTTCTTTTTGCCCATGAAAAATCTCACAGGTTGAAACACATCTCAAGTTTTTATTTTAAGGCTGAAAGACCCATCATTATTTTCTTTTTTAAAAGCACCACAAAATTAACTTTTTTGTCTTTCTCATGAGGTATACTAGAAGTTCAATCCTTTATGTCATCTCTAAGGTCACAGTCACCCACTAAAAATAAACATTAGCAGCGGTCACAATGATGCAGGCCATCAGGCTAGGAGCTTTTTAGAACGGTGCACAAGGACTCTGAAGCAAACAAGATGTTCCCAAGTAAGTTACCACTCAGTTGACTTAAAGCTTTCTTTAAGGAAAGTGCTGCATGTGGCCACTCTTACTTAATGTTTAACCCCCTCCTCACATCAAAACAATTTCGTTAACTACTTAGTGTAACATAACAAGCTACCTGGAAAAAGTCTGTTCAAAAGGAAATAATGTAAATGCAAGGGGAAAACCGTGGTAAAGGTAAGAACAACTGGTTAGGAAACAACAACGAGAACTGAGCAAACCCTAGGGAAACGATGGCTGTTGCCCAGAGTCACAAGTACGTGAAAGCAAGACCAGAGAGGCCTGAGAGAATGTGGCTAAGACTGCCGCAGCCGCACAAGTCGGAGCAGCGGCAGACTTACCCTCGTGTTACGGCTACACCCCCACGACACGTGCTTGTGAACGACTCCAGGCTGTTCTCTCCGGAAAGCAGTCAAATTAATGAAGAACCTACAGGTTCTTGAGTCCAGGTTCTTGCCCTGACTCCACACGCTACCCAACAGAGACGTGGCTGGCAAAACCGTGCTCTTCGTAAATCTCGGGCAGATGAGCAGAAAACCCACACAAACGGTGTCCTGCCATGTAAGACGGGCCTGCTGGCGAGGGGACGCTCGCTCGGCGACTCAGATCAGTAACCGAAACACACCAGCTGCGTTACCTGTCGGCCTTCATCAGGAGGTTCGGCGGCAGCTCCAGGAGCTGGTTGTGCTGTACATCCAAGACCTCCACCGAGGTCCTTTCCAGCCTCTCAGGGAGCCTTGTCAGCTCGTTGTGTCCCGCCAGTAGCTTCCGGAGAGCGCCGTTACAAAATAAGCTGCACAAAAGGGGACAAGACAGAAGGAAACTCACTGAGAGCTAATTCGGGACAAAGAACAAAAAATGAACAGGAGTCGAATACTTAAAACAAGCTCTCCAAAGAAACAAATTCATTCAGAGCAACTGCAAATTCACATTACCCTAAGTTCAAACTTGGAGCTCTTACATTTCAGTGTTTTCCATACTGCGTGAACAAACAAGTAAATAAGAAAACCTATGAGCAGGAATATTTAACAAAGAAGCTCTACTTAGTGAAAGCGAGAAAACAAGTTTCATAGGAGATACTGAAGAGAACAGTCTACCCTTGTTAGACTCACTGGGCGAGCTTTAAAAGGTTGTAGGCTTCCCACGGTAGGCCTTGTTTCTCGTATTGCCCTGGAACACGGGTGTTTTACCCACAACAGATTCTGAATAAATACAGTCGATCAATTTTTAACCATAGGATCCACATTAAACGAGGATTCTTCTATCCAATTAAACTTTTACAAATGCCAACAGATAAAATGTTACGTTTTTCCTGATCTGCATTTCACAATCACAACTATTTCTCCGTTTCCTCACTCCCTCCTCTTTGGTTTAATCCTAGGCCGAACAGAGACCCTCTCCTAAAGAGAAGAAAACACACTTAATCCACTATTTTCTCTCGAGACTCAGAGAGCTGTTTGGAACCTTGGCTGTGTTTCTTCCAGGGGTTATCAAAAACGGAAACAAATGTTGAATACTTTTTGATCAAGTACAAATCCGTTTTATGACCAATTCAGACTTCTCCAACAGTGGTAGAGAGCAAAACGGGCCCCAGGGTGAAACACACAAGTGTGGGGCCTGTGGGAAGGAGAAGTTATCATTTGCATCCAGGATCATCCGGAGTGAGAATTCACTTACACTGCTGTCAAAGAGTGAGGCTGCCTCACCCCACCTCCTGTCTTCTAGCACTCTGACCTCACTCACAGGCGGCCAGAGCTGTTACAATCACTCCACATTACGGTATAACTTTATTCACCGAGAATCAAGCTAGATCCTTCGCTCACAAAGACGCAACCGACCTGTCTCAGTGCTGTGACGGCACAGGCGGCCACGAAAGGGGTGTGGCCTGCCCGCCTTTGAAGACTTAGCTACCAGTGTAACAAGACAGGTTATCCAGGACTGCCATTCAGTCACAGCTACTACAGGGGGCAGTCTCTGTCATGCACCTGACACCAGTAATTCAGGACTTGCTTCACCATTTCTACTGTCTCACTGGGCCTGGGGTACAATTCAGGATTCTTAGAGGGTAGAATGTATAATTTATTACTACACACACACACACACACACACACACACACACACTTACACTTACTTTACCCTTAAACAAATAAATATCTGAAGGACCGGTGAGAAAATCTTTAATTTGATTTTTCCAAATAAAGGAGATTTTATAACTACAGTATGAGTCTTAACTGCTAATTACTGGACTTAGCTAAATTCTTTTGGATACTATCTAAGCATTGTTTTCCTTTTAGTACATTTCCACTTTTTAAATATTAATTTGTCTGGTGAAGTTCTTCACATACATGGCTTAGATAAACAAAGCTTGAATATCAAATCAACTTCTAATGAATTGCTGTCTTGCCTGAATATTAGATCAATGATAGGGCTGACAGAAAGTGTGCAAGTAAACACCACAAATAGGAAAACGATACGTATTCTTTTTGTCCCACATATTACACACACTACACACACACACACACACACACACACACACACACACACACACACAGGCTGTTTAATTCCTTGACAATAGGGCATTTAGAATTTATTTTGAATAAACATCCGTTTAGATCCCCCAAAAGCATGACTAATGCAGATCCAATCAAGGATGAATTAACTTTGGAGAAAACTGGATAAAATATCAGTTATCTTGTTTGTTTAATTGTTGGGTTTGTGTACAGAATGTTTTTTTGGAGCCTCCCATGAAACAGAGGCCTTAAATGCCAACATGCTATCTGTTGGATTGGGCGGGTCGAAGTGGGGAAGAGAACAGAGAAAACAGAAGAAAGGTAACATTGCAAGATTTTTCCAACAAAATTTTCCCCCATTAGTAATAGCCTATTATGGTTTTTGCTGTTTTGTCTTCTGAAAGGGTCTGTCTCTCACACGTATGCACACTGCTATCCACAGGGCACACCATCAAAATCATCTTGATAATGGAGATGGGCTACACAGGGTCACCTACATGCTCAGTCAACACAAAACTCTAAAGCAGAAAGCATTTTCAAATAGAACTGAAATTCCAGGTATAACATATGGCCAAGGAACAAAGTAAAATTAACTGAGCTTTCCAGGGATTGAAATGTAACCCAGATCTCTTTTATGAGATCTATATTCTAACAGCATTAACCAACAGAAATCTAATGCAAGCCACAAATGTCATTTAAAATGTTCTAGTAGCGACAGTAAAAAAGGTGAAAAGAAACAAATTCAGTCTTACATTTTATTTGTCCCAATATCTCCAAACTATTATTTTAACATGTAACTAATATACAGTATTGAGATATTTTGCATCTGGTGTATATTTTATACGCAAGGATGAGGAACATTCTAGATCTCAATGGTCACATGTGACTAGTGCATACCATACTGGACAGAAGAGATATACACTCATATAAAAGATAAATAGCATTTTCATCATCACAGAAAATTCTATAGGATAACACTGGAATAGCCTACCTTTTGTTATTAATCCATGGCTAGTCACTAACAGTCAATACTATTTTGTACTAGAATTAGTTCACCTGAAGGTATCAATGGCCTTAGAAGGTATCAATGGCCTTAGACATCATTACATGGCTGTTTTACAAATCTTGCCATTAAAATGAAAATTTACGAAATTTACATTAAGAGAAAAGAGAAGGAAAGAAAAGTCCTTGGACCTTTCTTTCATACCAAGAAAAAGAGAATCTAGTTTGCTCTTTCTAGGTTTAATGATCTAATAATCTTTTTTTCCAAGGTTATGTTTGAGGAAAACCAAAAATTATTTGTGGGGAAGGCAGGCATGTTAAGTCAACAGACAGAAGTGGAAGATTCTGAAAGAACTGAGATTACAGAAGTGAAGCAATCGTATTGTTGGCTGAGTTTTCAAACACAGCTTATTTAAAAACATCCCTAAGCACGGCCCCGCATGGCTCTGGAAAGCCTGGTTGACGAAGTCTCACTCTATCGTCCACTGCATGAAGAAAGTTTGTAATTCAAAGACACCATAGGAGATAAAAGATATTAAAAATAAAGCTTTAAAACAAATTCTTGTAGGAGTTCACAATAATAAGCTAAATTACTTAAAAACTGCTGATCTAATTTGAGACCCTCTCACTTGATCTGTAATACTCACCGTGCAGGAAGTTCGCATATTTGATTATGACTAATATCCAAAACTTCCAGCTTTCGGCTTTCGCATACCCACTCAGGCACGTTTTCTAAGCAGTTCCTAAATATAAGAATATACAATTTTGTTGTTGTTGTTGATTGGAATTTGGCCTAAAATATGGTTTGAAACTGTAAATAATTATGTAGAATAAAACTTTAAATGAAATACCAAAGTATAGTGAGTATTAACCAAAAGGATATGTATATTCACTTTATATTCACAAGATGAAGTGTGACAAGGAATAGGAAAAAAAGAAAAAGTAGAAAAGGACACAGCTACAGCATTTCTAAAGTCTTCAAAAAAAAAAAAAAAAAAAAAAAAGGTATGTTTTTTGGAATTGCTATCCTAAAAAGTTTATAAGCCCATGCAAGTTTAGCAAGAAGATGTCTTATATTGGAAAAAGCAAATGAACAAGTAAACATACACATTCTTTCAATTAAGTCAAATGGCATAAAATAGTTTTATTTTCCAATTTACTTTTTTTACACTTAACATTTTTTAAATGCTTCTCTACTCTCATAGGTATCATGGGATCACAGATAAAAGGAAAGAAATGACAGCAGAGAAAAGGCACACTGACTCTTAAGAGTCAGAATTTTTATTTGAAAATATTAACTGAGGCATTACATGGTAATCATAATTACCAGTAACGAGTGAACTAAACTAATGCTGACTTTATTGTTAAATGAACCGATCACTTCTTAGACAAATCTACTACCATGAGTACCTCCCTAGTCATGGATGATGAGTAGCCTTTTCTCTTCTTTTTTAAATATGTGAAGTGACCAGGCACAAAGAATGTAAAGTGCTATTTACTTTATGAGCAGGTGAACAATTCCATGAAAAGATGATGCTTGGGATGGGACTGTATTAGAGCAAAAGTGAAAACAGGTGGGATATTAAAGGTGGTGGCCTTGTGTGTGACTTAAAAATAATGCTCTTTAATTTTTCAAGAATACTACCTTTTCCATTAAAATACAGAAAAGGTGGCATTGTTTTCTGCTCAGTGTTTGTATAGGTACACATGGTTCTGGCTTTGAAGGCCAGAAGACACAATTTGTTTATTTTCCTATAGTTAACCCCTACAACATCTTCCCAGGATAAGAGAGTGAAAGTCCCTCTCGCTGTAAAGAAGCTCATTATACAGCAATAAGACTCACAGAAGTGACCAAACATAACCAGGGACTTTGCTCTGGAGGACCTAGTAAACACCATGAGGGGGGACAGCTCAGTTCCTGTACCTGACATGAATACAGAAGAGGAGGAAGGGAAAGACTCAGAGTTACGTCAGGGGAATCAGGTTCTCCGAGAGCAAGTCCGATAGTTGGGGAGGCAAATGAGGCAGAGCGTGTTATAGTGAAGGACTGGACATAAGAGTTATAAAGCAAGACGAGCAGCATTTAAGGGACAGAATTCAAGGAAAAGCAAGACAGGGTTTCCAATTCAGTCTCACTCAGGGGTTTTAATGGGAACCATTTGCTAATTACGTCCTGTAAACAAAGGGTAAATAGATTTACTCCGACTCTCTTACAATACATCTGTTCAAGGTATTTATATACACTCATGCATGCAAACCCCACTCTAGTACCATTCTCATTTAAAAGTTAATGCAGCATTCAAGATTGGTAGGAAAAAATAACAATTTAATCATGCAATAATCTGACTAAAAGTTTTATTAAACAAACCTGACATGAATTTAGTAGAAAAAATGCACATAGCACTACTCACAAAGTAGTTTATAATTACAAATTTATGATAAAATTGTAATTGTAATAAATCTGACACTTTCTTACATAATTCTGATTGAGAACCTTATCAAAATAACTAGGTTTGTGTATTTTCATGACGAAAGGCAAATTCTGCACCTGAGCAATTACATGGCAGTTGTAACGGATTTTATACACTAAAATGAATTAGCACTTGGTGAGCGGGTCATGTACTGTGGCTATTCAGAAAGTTTTCCTTTTTTCTTTTTTTTTAATGTTTGTTTTTGAGAGAGAGACAGAGACAGAGAGAAGGAGGGAGGGAGGCAAGGAGGATGAGTGGGGGAGGGGCAGAGAGAGGAGAGACAGAATACAAAGCAGGCTCTAGGCTCTGAGCTATCAGCACAGAGCCTGACGTGGGGCTTGAACTCAGACCACGAGATCACGACCTGAGCTGAAGTCGAACACTTAACTGACTGAGCCACACAGGCTCCTCTATTCAGAAAATTTTGGATATTTCCTTTGGAATTATGTTAAAAGTAAATTTCAATTTTTGTGTGTTAAGATTATTAAAGTCTAATTTGTATACATACATGTTTTATGCCTTCTGGAAAAAGTCTACTATAATATTTGTGGGAACTGGGGTCAATATGACACATTGCAGTAGTGAATTTGTATAAAAGGTGACATGGTCTGCCCGTTTGCAAATGAGCTAAGTAAGCAGGCTGTATGGAAATCCTACCCTGGGAGGCTTAGTTGCTAAGATGTAGGTACACAGTAACAGAGGGAAGGAAAAAAAATCAAAGAAACATAGCACAATATTTAAAAAAAATGAAATTAACATCATTTCAGCGAAAGACAGAAGGTATGGTTAATATAATTAAAGAACCCCTGGACCTTCCAGCCATAGAGCTTCAACTCACTAATCTTTCAGGCTCAAACATGGTGGTCAAATTGGGTCCATGGGGCCCTAATACCTTGATTCTTCTATTTTTTAGGTATACTTCACAAATATTATTTTAACTGACAGATATTTACATACATTTTTCAGAGGACAAGTAAAACTATTGAATTTAATTTGTAATACTTACAGTCAAAATATGTAAAAAGTTTTTAGGCAGAAGCTCAGACAGGATCATCTAAATAGCTTTCAAGCAGCCTCTAGAGTGCTCTAGGACTTGGCTTCTTACCTTGAAACGTCCATGTAGGACAGATAATTTGGAACTGGGTAAACATCCAGTTGTACAAGTTCTAGGAGGCAGGAAAAAAAAAACCACAAAGACATTACCATTCAAGTCACACAGAGACTCTTTTTGTATACAGAACATCATTACTGCGCTTTATTCTCCATTGTTTACATTAGGAAGTACAATACATCCATTTGTTAAACTTGGAAACTACAGGAAAGTACAGAGAACTTCCAATTTAATCACAAGATCTTATTCAGAGATTGAAATAAACCACTCGTTCTATTTTCCTACCTTTTCCCCAGCCACTTACTGTGGTTCTCCTCTTGTTATGCATGCTGAATGTTTACCTAGAAGATTAACTTTTAACATTTAGATTTCCTTTCAGAAAACCAAATGCATCTGGCTTCTGCCTTCTTCATTCTAGTGAAACAGCGCTCTCAAGGGTCAGCAATGACTTCCTCTACTCAAATCTGAAAACCCTTCCTCAAAACTGTATGAAATGTGACACCACCATCTACCTAGGGCTTTGTTTCCCAGAGTAGTTCCTAGATGTCCTTCTGCTTCTGCAAACACTTACCGTGTCGTTCACAAGTTCAGCACCTGTCTGACACCAGCTGTGAGGGCTTTGTAAGTCTGCTGTTGGTGCCAGCTCCCTTCTCTTTCCCAGTTACCTTACTTCCACAGTTCCAGGTACCACCTCTAAACAGATGAGGGTCAAATCAACATCTGTAGTCTTGACCGCAAGTTCCGATTTGCTCCCAGGAAAACCACTCCACTGACGGGGATCAGCAGGGTGGCGAGGACTCCACTCTTCTCCCATAAATACACTCTGTACTCTCCTCTCACGGGAACAGTCTTATAGCATCCATCATGTGTCCCTCCTCTTAAGAATCTCCACGGGTTCTTACAGCTTACTGCACAAGCTTCAAAGCCATGCGTCCCATAATTACTTCTTACCATTTTCTAGCAGGCACCTAGGAGTTCAGAATTCCCTGTCTTCTCCCATCTGCCGAACAGACCACATTCAGATTCCTTCCTCTTCCACACCCACTTTGTGCCTTCTGGCTATCCAAATCCTATAACCATTCAGTGATGGAGACTTATCGCTATTTGAGGTCTAGCTGGTTTTTCCAGTGAGATGACAATATTTAACTCATTTAAAAAATAAAATCCCCTATCCTTTAGGACTCCTGCACAGCACGATGCATAGAACAGGTGCTTGATAAACACTGTTCAATTTCGAGTACTAAATACTAGTTTTCACTCAGTTTTCTGATTGCAGGGAATCAAAATCCTCCTGTTAGCAAATATATGTCCATATGATCTTTTCTTTTTTAGAAATGTCATGATTTCTAGATTCTGAAGAAGAGACCTCATTAAATGAGTAAGACTCTTGACTTGTGGTGTCCCTGTGGGTATATAATTCAGGTCTCTCTTAAGATTAGCTCCTTTGTTAGTGGAACATGAAATCTGAGACCCTGAATAGAGTCCAGAATGGACCTTCCTTTCATTTTTACTCTCCAATATTAAATCACGGTTCCAGATTTACTATCCTAACAAGGTAGTCCAAGAAATAGTTTATTAAGGCCCGTTAAGCAGAGGAGCCAAATCAAAAGTGGGAGTAACTTACCTAAATACCACAATATGAGAAAAACAAATTTGAAACTATAAAATCTCCTGTTTTGATTCCTTTAAATACCATACCAGCATTCTGCTTTTATTATTTTTATCGCAGCAAAATTTGACACTTATTTTAGTAAACGGGCAAAGCAAAATCAAAGTGAGGCATCATCACATCAAAGCAATGATGTTGCTGAGTAAATTCTTGGAACCAAAAGAGAAACTTTGATGTGGTGTATGTTACATACCGTTAGAAGAGGCATAGAGTGCTTTTAGGAAGTAGCCACAGATGTTTAATGTCACCAGCTGATTCCTTTCACAGTGCAAAACTTCAATGTTGTTGAAAATCATAGCATCGAGGTCACCAAGCTTATTGTCGCGCAGATCCAGCTGAGTGACGTGCTGGAGAAAGTCCACTTCATCTGCTATTAGCTTCCTAATTATGTTCAGTCTTGAAGAGAAAGGCCACAAACAGAGACTCTAATTAACCGCAATGCTAGAAATAAATGGCCACACCCTGATACGGTGAGCTAAGGAGAAGGGATGCACGCCTCACTATGTTACAGTCTTCCATCATTTCTTACATCTCTGCATCTGGACTTCCTTAACTGGCTAGATTCTTTGGCTATTTTTAGCGACAACTCCAGGAAGGTCTTAATCTTGGCAATATATTCTGAAACACACTTTGGACCACTTAGGCTGGAAGAGAATCACACACATTGATTTTACCTTAATTCATTGCAAGAGGGAAAAAAAAATCCACTTAATCATTTATTTCCACAGAATTTGATTGAAAGAACACAAGAAACACAACCCAGACCAACCCATTAGGCACATTACAACTAGAGTGAATGTTTAAGGAAGGAGAAAGGATTCGTGAGCAGGGAGGTGAGCAGAATTCAAGGGAGAAGGTGGGAGGGGTGTGTGTGTGTGTGTGTGTGTGTGTGTGTGTGTGTGTGGAAATGAATGGGAGCCACATATGCACCAGAGATGAAAATGCAAACATCTGGATTTCTGGCTGGCTTAGACCGAGGACTGATTGCCAAAACTATCTCCATCATTAAAATATTGCTTGAAAGAGCGGAGCACAGAAAATACTGACATTTGGCATCTAGGATTCGCTGAGAAAGTAGAAAACAAAGGACGACAAATCTAGGACAGAGCAAGGCACAGGGGAAAACTGGCAGAACCTCCGCCAGGAGAACCAGCTAGCTGACGGACCGAGGTGGCCACAGATGAGATGCTCCCAAGAAGATACGGAAGTAGTAACGGGGACTAGGAATCAGTAGAATGAAGACACACTTAACTTCAAAAGGGAGAAAAAGAGACGGAAATCTCAATTCCTAGTCTGCTAGGCTACCCCCAACTCCTTTACCAACCAACAAACAAGAACCCTGCACTTCTCATAACAAAGTGCTGAAATAATGCACGTGGACTACAACAGCATTAACAGGAGGGCTGGAGCTTAGGAAAAAGCTAAAGGCTCCTGGCTGTGAATTTCTGCCCTTTGAAAAAATAAAATAAAATGATGAAAACGGAATTATTACTAGCAATATCATAAAGTCACTGGAACACAATGATGAGTGACAGACAGCAAAGAGCTGGGATTTGTCAATCTGTAAGCATAGCACATGGCCTCTTTAAATGTCCCCAACAGGATTTGTTTTTTGCTTTTCTTTTTTTATTCCAGGTTGTAAGATTTAAAAACTGGCCTCAACCCAGCAATTTGCCTATTTCCAAATGCTCAGGAGATTACTAGACTATGTACACAGAATTTTTTAAAAAGTCTCATTTTGGATACAACAGACTGTAGGAGTTGAAAAAAAAAGTCCCATGTCCTTCCTAATTTACACTGTAAGTAACTTTCCTAATGTGGCATCACCATCTTCATTTGAAAGAGCTCCCTCCTGTAATTTCATGTATTAACACTAAAATAATTAAAGGGTTTATTTAATGAGGAGGCAAAAGAAAATCTATAACGAGAGGGAAATGTTCAGTTAAAATTGCCAAGTCTTACCAGGATTCAAATATCAAAAGTTTCCAGGCTCACACAATAATATAATTATTTAGGATGAACTTTCAAAGAGGCAAAATGTGATTAAAATTTCCTTTCAATAATCCCCTCAGCTAACACAGCCATTTTATTTATTTCATAAACATTCACTGAGATTTACTTTGTGTAGATAGGTAGTGTGAAACAGCATCATATTCTAGTTCCTGTTTGCTGCTCATTGCATAGGGCCTTGAACAAGTCACTTTATAATTCTGGTTAAGCCTAATACGAGGCAGCTGAGAAAGTCAAATGAATGTATGTGCCCATAGTTTGCAAACAGTGAAAGGTATGGCGGTGATTAGCATGGTGACCTATGGCTTGTGTCACTACGAGATGAATAAAACAAGGTGTTTGTCAAGAGATTTAGTACTTCAGCGAGGAAAATCATATGCTTTAAAATACAAAGACTGTAAGTATGTGGCGAGTGCCATAACCGACGCATGAAACACACAGAATGGTCAGAAAAGGTGCAACCCAGGACGAAGCACCTCATCCGAATGGCAAGGGGAGGCAGAATTTCACAGCTGGAAGTGGGCGAAGAAAGCAGTGCATGAGTTAGGGCACAATGGCCTCTGGACTGAAGAGAAGAGCGAGACAGGGAGAGCGCCACACACGAGTGCGGGAGAGCAGGGCATTCGAGAGGCTGCAAGGACGGGTCAGTCAATTAAAGTACCAACCAACTGCTAACACTGGCTAACAAGGATCAAGCACAGCAGTGCTGCTTGGTTATCTGTGGTGAAGGAGCTCTGTGCTAGACACTTTTTCTCAAGTTCATTTATTTTGAGGGAGAGAATGCGGGCAAGAGTGAGCAGGGAGGGGTAGAGAGAGGCCTGGAGGAAAGCAGTTACCTAGGCACAACCATTCAACATTTAGAGGGTCCTGTGTCTGCTTCCGGTATTTAAATATCCTGTAACCGATCTCATCTAAAAAGATCCAATTAGAACTAGAAATCTAGGTAGCTCAATTTAAAAGGCTTAAATTCTTTAAGACCGAAAGTTTTCTAAGTCTAAGTGACTCAGAGACAAATAACGTTGACAATTTAGAAAGAAAGTTAACGAGACAAAGTGTTCAGTGTCTCCTCCTGTCACATTCGAGAAAGTTCTCAACTTCAGATCCAGGATTACCATTTGTCCTCCTTCAATGAAGAACCGGTTCGCAAACTGCTAACCAACACTTCCCCAGGTGCAACAGGCTTGATTTCTTTAGTCTGAGGAGAGGGAAAAGGAAGCCATTCTTTGAGGGACTGGAAGAAACGGTTTCCAAGGTCAGACCGTATGAAGGAAGAAAAGGACCAAAGATGATGCTTCTTTACACTGACAAAAATCGACAGCTCTGAGTGAGGGCCTAGGGTTATCAACACAGAGGAAAGTGGGGAGTAAGGTGAGGAAAGAAACACCCTTGACAAATGAGGAGTCGTGAAGACGCCAAGAATGATAGCTGAGTTCCATGAGGAGGAAGGCGTCCTCAATCAGGTAAGATAACAACACATAAGACATTGGGAGTAGGAGGCATTTAACTCAATTCCTTCCCAAACCCTACGATTTAGCTTCTGTTACTAACTATAATTTAGAGATGAGAACACAGCTGCACAGAGACATTAAGTATCTTGCCCAAGATCTATCACGATGACTATGTGGTCATCGACCTCTGGACAATGGGGGATTAGTTTGGCTGAAAAAAGTATCAAATTGGGCAAATTAGTATGAGACCTCTAAGCCTGATATGCTGCTTTACAGGAACTCAGTCCCATGACAGGCTTTTGCTTTTCCTTAAGAAAGAGAAATTTAGAATAGATCCCTCCTTGTATACCGGTCCTTTGTATATTAGCCACTAAAACTGATCCTCACGTACTAAAGGATGATTGAATCTTTAATGTGGCAAGGACCGTGCTGGTGGGTTTTGGTTGGAGTTGCGCACGATCAGGATTCAAAATGCAGGTTCCTTGCTCTTGCAAGGGGTGAGAGTGGAGGTTCTAGTCAAACTTGGGCCTAACGAGGGATTATGAGTTTTGTATTTTTGTAAAGAACAATGAACTAAGGGCAGAGCCACCTGGACAGAAAAATGGGAAATTAAAATAAATAAGTTAAGCAAATTAATTTAATGAATACATTATATTACATTAGGGAAGTCAAGGAAGGAAAAAAAAATAAGGAGATGCTCAATGGTATTAGCTGTCTCTCGCCACAGAAAAGGAGGACAAAGAGAAAAAACATCCACTTTGCTCTCCGTGACAGGGTCTTCATTCACCAGAAACTGCAACCAACCAACCAGCTTGCTTGAGAATGTCACCCCCACAGCTCTGACCCGCTCCCAGATCTAAGCCAACTACTTATAAATAGGATAGATTTCTTAAAATTAGTTACCTCAGATCCACATGTTTAATGTGAGGCATTCTTCTTAAAGCCTGTAGCCGCAGGGTTTCCATACAGTTTCCAGACATACAAAGTTTATCCACAGCAGTCAATTTCTCCAAAACCTCTGGAATGTCAGTGAATTCATTAAAAGAAAGACCAAGATAACTAAGCTGGTGCATGTTCTCCAACTCAGGAGGAAGGGCCTGGAGAAAGTTTCCATCCAACAAAAATGTCTGTAGGCTGTTAAAGAAAACAGAATAAGGAAGAGAACGTGTAAATTTTACATGTTTATTATCAACATACCAGTTCCACAGGTATAGATCATATTATTAGAAAAAGAAAATGAACTACATCTTTTGCAAAATGCATAAGGGCAGCGCCTGAGGCAGTGATATACCAGACAGAAAAGATCAGAGATAAGTATCTTAATCTTTTATTGAAAACCAAAATATGACCCATCTCCCTAACTTGGACAGGTACAAATAGCAACAACGTGAGCTAAATGCAGTGAGAATCAGCCCAAATACCCATCTTTCGTTGTTATTTTAAATTCTTAGAACTCAACAGAAGTCAGAAAAAGAGAAAGTAAGCCCTTGTCCCATGGGTAGGCACACTCATCTGTGGGGATCTTCAGTTCTAAACAAGGATATTTTAATATTTTACGACTCTAAAGAGTGTAAAAGCTAAGACATGAACTCTGCCCAACACCCTGCTCTCTGGATTTGGGGTCAAGACTTACACACCCAACATAACAGGTTGGCTAATCTCACATGCTGCAGCTCGATGCAGCTTCCCGGGGGTTTCCGAGGGATACAGTGTGGTGGGGCTTAAAGGACGCACTTGTGTAGGGGCGCCTGGGTGGCTCGGTCAGTTGAGCGTCCGACTTCAGCTCAGGTCATGATCTTGTGGTTCATGAGTTCGAGCCCCACAACAGGCTCTGTGCTGACAGCTCAGAGCTGGAGCCTGCTTCGGATTCTGTGTCTCCCTCTCTCTCTGCCCCTCCCCTGCTCTTGCTCTGTCTCTCTCTCAAAACTAAAGATTAAAAAAGAAAAAAGAAGTACATACTTGTGCATAACTCGGACGGCTGCTGGGACTGCTCGAAGGGCGTTGCAGGACACATTCAACTCAGTCAGGGTTGGAATACTGCAGACAGCTAATGGGAATTCCCCTAAGTGATTATTGGAAAGGTTAAGACTCTTCAACTTGGTGAACCTATCACAACGAAACAAAAGGAAAGAAAAGACAAATGTGACAGATGCATAACGTCACATAATTTTAGCACAGGTCATCTAATCCAATTCAACGAAGGAGGAAACATGCCCTCAGAGGTCAAGTGCACAGCAGAGCTGAGTGTACCTCTTCAGACTCTAAGGCCAGTGTTCCACCTAAAATATATACATTATATTTAAAAACAAATTTGGGGCGCCTGGGTGGCTCAGGTGGTTAAGTGTCTGACTTTGGCTCAGGTCATGATCTCACGGTTGGTGGGTTCGAGCCCCACGTCGGGCTCTGTGCTGACAGCTAGGAGCCTGCAGCCTGCTTCTGATTCTGTGTCTCCCTCTCTCTCTGCCCCTCCCCTGCTTGTGCTCTGTCTCTCTGAAAAATAAATAAACATTAAAACAAAACCCAAAATAAAAACAAACTCGTCAGTCTAGAATGAGACTGAATGCGTGAAGAGGTGAGTTCTGCTGGAGTAAGTTTTCTAGCTCTTCCTGGGCCAGCTTCATTAACACACCAGTAAGTGATGATGGAGAGAGGGAAGGGACTTGCAGTCTTGCCTTTCTTAAGTTGTGTTATCCCACACAAGCAAAAAACCCTTCCATTTCACTTCTCCCCAAATACACACCTGCAATAAAAAATTAATTTATCGAAACTACACACTCTCTCGGGAAACCTAGTTCCATAGTTCCCAATTTAAGGACCAATTACCATTCTTCAATCTCAGGCCAACACTGGATACCGCTAACCACACACCCCTTCCTGAAAAGCCCTTCTCATTTCACTTGCAGGACATTTTCCTCACCCGGTCTCTTCCAACACTCTCCAAATCCTTCCTCCTGGGTTGCCTTCTTTCTTCTTCTTCATCTCCTCTTCCCCACCCCAAGGGTAAATAGTGCTCACAGAGCTGTTGTCAGTTTCTTCCCTCTCTCTGCCTTGCCTTCCTCAGAAATCATTTCACTGCTCTGGGAGGAGCTCTCTCTAACCCACCACAGCCATCTCCTATCTCCTGAGCTACCCTGCCACATTTCCAGTGGAAACTCAACTGCCTGTCTGTCTCCCAGACCAGCACTTCTCCTATTCCATTTTTGTGAATGGCTCTTTCATTTTCTCAATTGTCCAAGCAATTAAAGAACTCATCTTTAAGTTTTAACTTGTCTGTGTTTGAAACCTGTTGGCCCACTGCCAACCTCTCCATTTTTTTGAGATGAGAATCAGATTAGTTATTGCAATTATGCCGATTACTCATAAAACCACCCAAGACTAAATACGGGGCAGCACGTACAATGCCTAGAACAGACACACACATCTTAAAAATAAATCCAATTCAATCCAATCAGCATTGTAAGGAAATTGTCATGTGACCTATCTGCTGAATTCTATGATAAAAAATACTAAGCTTTGTCTTAGGTAGCAACATAAAGTTTATTCTAAACAGAAAAGTAACACAGGGCCTCTTTGACAGGTTAAAAGTGTTACGTTGATTTTTCTTTTATAATAGCTGTTTCCTTAAACGGCAGAGTATAGACCTAATAGTATGTCAATTAAAAAAAAAAAATTTATCCTCTATTCTGATTAAATTATCCATGATCTATACTCTACAAGCTAGAGTCACAGGTTCTATTGTTCTTAGTTCAGAGGTTCTCAATGGCTGGAGGACCCTGCAAGAGGGCCCTGAGACCCTTTCAAGAGATTCCCAAGGTCAGAAGTACCTTATAACAATACTAAGACGCTACTTGTCTTTTGCCATTCTCCTTTTCCAGTGGAGATTTCCAGATGGTACAGGTCTTTGTGATAGCACACCTGACTGGACGCAGAAACAGGAGAATCCAACGATCTTCTATTAAGCTAGACATTAAAATATTTACAAAAATATAACACAATGACAGTCTTCTACCTTTTTTCCCCTAAAAGTTACTTTTCATAAAAAACACGTATGTTAACAAGAATGGGTTTATTATTTTTCTAAAGAATATATATTATTTCTCAGTTTAAGTTTGTAATGTTGTAAATATCAATAGATTTAATCCACATAAATAAAAACTCTTCAATTTTTGAGAGGGTAAAGGAGTCTTAAAATATGGTTGCCAGATAAAATACAGAACGCCCAGTTAAATAAGAACTTCAGATCAATAAGTGTTTAGTGTCACGTATGCCCCAAATATTTCACAGGGCATACTTATACTAAAAAAAAAAAAAAAAAAAAAAAGAAAAAAAAAATTGTTGTTGTTTTTCTGAAATTCCAATTTAACTGGGGTGACTTTTTTTTTCCCCCTTCTAAATCTGCCAACTCTATCCTGAGACAGATGAAAGTGCTGTTCTAGTCCAAACAAAAACAGTATCCTACTTTCTAGATATGATTCCTCATTTGGTAGAACTGGCCACAGTTTAAAAATACACATGCAATTAAACTGAACCTAAAAAAAAAAAAAAAAAGTCCCTCTAGGAAGGAAAAAGACCCACTAGACATTATCCAACACAATGGAGTACAAAGGCTTTTCAGAAAGTAGGCATGAAGTGATTACAGTTCCAGTACTTATGACTTGGAAAAGTATTAGTCAATAACATGGGGGGAAGGGTGGGGAGGTATATTCATCTTTACAAACAAATTTACTAGAACCACAGCACTTCTGACAACAAAGGAAAGCAGCACAAGTACAAGTTGAATGAGTACAAGGCAGTTGACAAGCTTAAACGGAAAAAGAGAGACACAAAAATAAAAAACTCCTAACAAGTACCCTCCATCGTCTTAGGTATATATATTTGCATTTCAAAATTGGTGCCAGCTCTAACTACAAAGTGCAATTATTCTTTGCATCAATTCAATGATAAAAACTACCAGACCTCATGATAAAGAGAACCGCCCTCAGTCCTGGGGACCAAGCGCACCCCCCCCCCCCCCCAAAACAAGGAGTCTCCACATCCAATAAAACAGCAATAGTAATAGATGACCACTGAGCACCTAAAATGGCTGGTCCCAGTGGAGATGTTCTCCAAGTATAAATACGCTGAAAAGAACATAAACTAGTTAATAATTTTTAGAACAGGTAGTAATTTTGAAATACTAGGTTAGATAACATTATTAAAATTAATTTCAGGGAGCCTAGGTGGCTCAGACAGTTAAGCTTCCGACTTCAGCTCAGGTCACGATCTCATGGTTCACGAGTTCGAGCCCCGCGTCAGCCTCTGTGCTGACAGCTCAGAATGTGTGGAATCCCAAGGGGTCTGAGGATTCTAAACTTGAATCTACACTTGCAAGTCTGTTAAGGTAGGAGGAGAGAGCATATTTTATTTAACAGTTTATTAGCTTGATTATAATAAATATTTACATATATGGGGTGGGCCTCCATTTATACTCTCGCCCTAGACCTGTACATTTTAAGCACCGATTCTGATTTTCAAATATCTTAAATGTCTTTCCTTCCTTCTTATCACATTCCCCACATCCCTCATACTACTCTTGCTGCAGCCCATCCCCCAAATTCTTCCCAGAAAAGAACACAGTGTCCAGCAGACTTGTTTAGCAAACAAAGTGTGTATTGTTTCTGAGAACTCAAGTTCTTGATCCGAACACATTAAAATTCATTTGTTTTGGAAACTCTAACCCTTACTCTCCTTAGAGTTCCACTTTTTCTTTATAGATGTGAAAGGCAGTCAGATTACAAGCATCTGCCAATTCAAGAACCCCTTCAGAGAAAGATAAGAAGGCCCACCTAGAATTTACTTCTCTTAGGTCTTAAAACAGGGAAGAGACACCTAGAGGCAATGGTTAAGTTAAAAGAGAGAGAAATCAAAATGGGGAGTGGATGACCTTTCCTCCCTTTACCTTCATTCAAAGAGAATGTAGAAGAGGGATCCAGGTGATAACATAGTGTTAGGGAAGAAAAGACTAGAAAATCTCTATGTCTCCTACAAAATAAGATTTTTAGCTCTGTTATCAATTATCAAATGTGCACAGACCCAGATTTAAAAAAAACAGGCTAGTTTTGGAAAGATACATACTTGTCAAAATACTTCAAATAATTTCATTTTAAAACTAATGTCATTCTTAAACCTTAAAATTAAATCCTTAAAATGAAATTACATTATATCCACGCAGGTATACAGATATTTTCTCAAAGCTGTTCAATATAGGTATGCAGAGGAGAATCAGAACATCACAAATTTAAGATTAATAAAAATTGGGACGCCTGAGTGGCTCAGTTGGTTGAGCATCCGACTCTTGGTTTCTGCTCAGGTCATGATCTCCTGATTCGTGAGTCTGAGCCCTGCACCGGGCTCTGTGTTGACAGCATGGAGCCTGCTCGGGATTTTCTCTCTCTCTCTCTTTCTCTCTCTGCCTGCACTCTCTCTCACTCTCTCAAAATAAATAAAGATTTTTAAAAGATTAATAAAAATTACTTTAATAATGATTGTAAAAACTATAGTGTGGTTGGTTTAGCAGTTAATGAGGAATGATTTTTCTTGATATTTTAGAAACTAAAGGACAAGAAACTCTGTAGTTTGTTTTTTAAACACATCTGTTATATATATGTAACATAACACACACACACACACACACACACACACACACACACACACACACAGTATATACACATACACAGTGCTGAGGCTAAACAAAGTTACTTAGAGTGGATGTATCATGTCTCAGTTATCTAAAGTGAGACTAGAGGGGCCTCTGAGGTCATTTTCCTTCATTTGTTTCCACGCTGACAAAGAAAGAAAGTGGGCTCAGAGAAATCAGGTAAGTATCACATACAACCTGAATACACTGCCTTTCTTTTTTTTTTTTTTTTTTAATTTTTTTTTTCAATGTTTTTTATTTATTTTTGGGACAGAGAGAGACAGAGCATGAACGGGGGAGGGGCAGAGAGAGAGGGAGACCAGAATCGGAAACAGGCTCCAGGCTCCGAGCCATCAGCCCAGAGCCCGACTTGGGGCTCGAACTCACGGACCGCGAGATCGTGACCTGGCTGAAGTCGGAGGCTTAACCGACTGCGCCACCCAGGCGCCCCGTACACTGCCTTTCAACATCAGCACTACTACTCTTCATCTCTCTTGTTCTTTTATCACATCTTATTAGAGACTTTAATACAAATCGATATCAATTACTAATAATTCTAAGTCACAGGTCAAAGAGTGGTCTCAGACCAGAGTATGGAACACACTCCTTTTTCGGCCTCGCATCTCCCACTGAGGGTAGCACTGTCGGTAATGGAGGACATGGTTATTTTGAACGCCATGTGCCATTCCATTTAAACCAGTTCAGACACGGCCCAGGGCTCACAACTACCCAACAACCGCAAAGACTGACTTCACTCTGCAGAGCAAGCAATCTGCTTTACGGAAAGAGCTGTAACTCATGTCCATCTGTTCTATAACAGAGCTCAAAGTAGGGGAAAAAAATCAAGTTAACATCTATCCTGAGTCTAGTAAAGAGTAATTTTAGTTAATTCTTAAAGTTAGAGGTACAGGATTATAATATTACAGTTAGCTAATGGCAATGGGCATTGTGGGCTTTTAGAACTCAGGTCTTACTTCACCCAGAGTTCCAAGGCACACTTCTGTTTTTTAGTACTGAGTGTCACAGAAAAGTATAATCAACAAAACACACTTGAGAATCTACACAGACGGAAAGCTTTAATTCCGTTCGCAGAGAAAAACCGAAGTCCCTTTCAAACAAGTATCCTAAAGGCCATATAACAAAGTGCAAGAGGCACCCGGCTGGCTCAGTTGGAGGAGCACGGGACTCTTGATCCCAGGGTGTTGCGTTCAAGCCGCATGGTGGGTGTAGAGATTACTAAAAACAAATAAATAAAACAAACTTAAAAAAAGGGTGGGGGCCTTGAAGTGATGGAAGGTCACGCGTGGAAAGATGCTAGAATGCAGCTGACACTGTCACTGCTCTGCCAAACTGACGATATTTTTTTACAACAAAATTTCTTTTTGCCATTTATTCGTTTGAGAGAGAGAGAGAGAGAGAGAGAGAGAGAGAGACAGAGCGTGAGCAGGGGAGGAGGGGGCAGAGGGAGAAAGGGAGACACAGGATCCAAAGCAGGCTCCAGGCTCCGAGCTGTCAGCAAAGAGCCCGACGCGGGGCTCGAACTCACGAACTGCGAGATCACGACCCGAGCCTTCGAAGTCAGACGCTGAACCCACTGAGCCGCCCAGGTGCCCCGTGGGGATACTTCTTTCGTTTGCATTTCCTTGTGCGTTTACATTATAAAACCAAAAGTACAGTAACCAATGATCCTGTATCTAGACACAAAACGCGCTTTGCCGTCAAGGGGTTTGATATATTAATGTTCCTGATTTTTCCTTTCTGTCTTCCATTTCACACCGTAACTAACCAACAGCACAACGGGACAGCACCTGTCGTGACACTGCTCCCGAGGGAACGGTGGTGACTGCTCGCCTAGCCTCCACCTTCATCCAGACAGCAGCATGATGCGTTAGCCTACACTCAGCCTGACGTGATTTTTTTCCTCAGTCACCAACGTTTCCAGATACAGGATCTTCCAAGCTGCTCCCTCAAACAAATGATTTCTCTCCACCAAAGGGAAGGGTGCTTAGTTTCAACTGAAAGGTTAAAAAGTACCACAACCACTTCCCTTCCCTTTGTTAGATAGATACGTAGGCCTTTCACACAGATTGACCACAGCTCTGTAAGCTTATTTCATCTTGGCTTCTGAAAAGCCACCAGGGAGCAAGTGCTCCTGACAAAATTAAGAGGAGCCACGTCTTCCAAGGGCAGGAAGGAAAAAGCAAGTGTTGCACGATATCTAAGTTGAGAACAATAAACAAATACAAACACTGCCAATTTTTACATCCCTCCCCCTCCTGAAACAGCATGATGCCTATTTGGAGGCATAATAATTAGCTTTAGGTCCATCTAAATCTTAGTGATTTTCTTCTCAGGAACTAAGGATATATTGGGAAATTTTGACCATAAGATAAAATCACAGTACAGAGGAAGTACTCCCGTTTTCAAACATATTCCAACTGCGCTTAACTAGAAGGCACGCGCCGCACTCATGAAGAGGAAACCATACTTGTTTTGCTCAATGATTCTAACAGAGAAAAATCAATATTATTTTCTGGAGTTATTATTCACTACAAGTGGGTCAATTAGAAAAAAGGTTCCCTGGTGACTGGATTTCCATTTCATGGTAACAGTCCATGTTTAGCTTGTTTTTTTCCCAGTGGGGGAACATGCTAATACACTTTGGAAATGATTAGGCTCCGATATTAAGTAATGAAGGACGCGCGTGAGAGCTGGAGTCGTGAGCCTCGCCCTGGGCTTGTCTCCTGCTTCCCATTAATTATGAAAAGGAGGCTCCCTAATGGCTCGGAGTACGGAGTACGGGACCTGGGGGTGGGGGGAATGGGGGTTGCCAGTCCCTCAGTGCTCTGGAATACTCACTAGATGAGCTTGTAAGATGGTTGCTTTTATTTGATTACCAAAATAACACATGATCATTTTAACAAGTCGAACTAGAGAAGCATACAAAAGAACACACTGGCAGTCTCTACTTCCTTCCAAATCCCATGCCCCGGAGATAACCAGGGTCAAGTTTGGTACACACGCTTCCAAAGCTTTTCCTCCTCATAAAACACATACATGAATAGGAAGTAACCTCCCTCCCTATTTTTTGAATGGGATAACACCACACGCATTTTTTCCGTGACTTGTTTTCTCATCTATACAAATCACCTTTTTGAGACAGTCAAGTCTCACTCTTTTGACAGAGTAGGAGTGCTCCGGTTTTTGTTTCTTTGTTTTTGTTTTGCTGTTAGGAAAAATTCAGCATTTCCATTTGTGCTTCGGTGCCTTCATTTTGCAGTATTTATGGGTGCCCAATGACTTATCCAAAATTCTGAAATCCAACAGGCTCTGAAAATTCAAAAATCGTTCTCAGATTCACGTGGTGACAAAAGCCGACCTGCGTGAATATTCGGGCAGGAATGCGTTCTCTTTAGAAACATCAAGGTGTCTGTTTCTGGAGTCCCAACCCGACTGGAGGTTTGGTATAATAGGTAATATATGTGCCACATTACCTTCAATGATCTGAAACTCCCTGAAATCCGAAACACAAATGGCCTCAAGAGTTTGGGGTAAGGGGTTGTAAACCTGTATGTCTAAAAGTGTAACCGATGGGTCCGGGAGTAGGTAACATCTAGATTGTGATAGGTACTGGAAAATGACCAGACGGCTGAAGAAACGCGTACCCCCAACCCACCGCGTGGGAGAGGGCTTCCCTCCATGCTGCCTCCGCTAGCGTTTAACGTTAGCACCCTCTCCTGTTGCTAACCTGAGGGGCAAACAGGGGTGTCAGGCCCCTCCAACTTGTACTTCTCAGAGGAGTTTATCTTTCTGTGAGGTTCATCTGCTTTGAAATACGCTTTCACATCCTTTGCCCGTTTTTCCATTGGGTCACTAGTCTTTAACGTATCAGTTTGCAGGGGGTCCCTGAGTACTAACTGCCACGCGGAGTGTCATGTTCGTCACACGACACTCCCAGCCTCCTGTTTCATTTCCCCCCACTCCGTTGATGATGACGTGAGCCATTCACTAATTTTCAGTTTTTATTTGCTCAAACTTGGCCAACTTTTCCTTGCTGGAGTCCTTGGCTTGAGAAGGTCCTCTTACCCCACCCCAGAGTGGTATAAAAGTTCTCCGATATTTCCCAATTTTATGTTGTACATTTAGATCTTTACCTCACCTTACGTTTATTTTTACATGTAATGTTTCGTAGGGGGTCTAACATTTTTTTGTCCAGTAGCTAAGTATGCCAATATCACTTACTAAATAAATCACCCTCTTCGATATTCATTCAACGTAAATAAATTTCAAAGTGAACAAAAAGAGAAAGCCTATTCCTGTTCAAACAAAATAGCCAAAGAGAAAAGCTTAGGTAAAAACAAGTTACATTTACTTTTTGTATCTCCTTCTTTTCTCCCAAGAGAATTTATAAAATCAAATGCCTGCTTTGTTGTTCTTCTTAAGAGCCCACCTTGTAGTCTGGAATGCATAAAATGCTTCAATTAAACAGTTCATTTGACAGAGTAACTTTTTTCTCTATAGAAGGACAAATCTTGGAAAGAATATCAAAGTACTTTTTTTTTAATTTTTTTTATTTTTTATTTTTTATTTTTTAATATATGAAATTTACTGTCAAATTGGTTTCCATACAACACCCAGTGCTCATCCCAAAAGGTGCCCTCCTCAATACCCATCACCCACCCTGCCCTCCCTCCCACCCCCCATCAACCCTCAGTTTGTTCTCAGTTTTTAACAGTCTCTTATGCTTTATCAAAGTACTTTTAACAAAAATGTGTACTGAATGCACTTTCTCTCAAGAAGCATTAGTTAAGGCAGCGAGTGCGAGAGACGTCAGTCAGCAACTTCTTAATTTATCTTCCATGGACTTTAAATTCCGACTCCTTTAGAGCAGAACTTTACTGTTGATGAACTTCGTCCTACAGCCATGTTTTAATATTTTTGCCCTAATCCAGGTACGACATACGGCAACCAGTGCTGTCCTATTTATGTAAGAAAGCAAAACAATTTGCAAAAGACTTCAAAGGCTCCCTTTCCTGGATACAGAAGGAAAGAAAGAATATCTTTTGCCCCATGTTCCTCTCGGATTTGTCTGTGGCTGCAGTAGCATGAGAAACATTTGAGTCACTGGGCCTGCTTCAGAAGTGCTGGGAACACCTACTCTTCAGAAAGCATGACTCAGCTCGTTTGAGCCCTCACATCCGCAACCTCTTCTGCCCTGGAATTGAACTCTCACTGGTGACTTCTCCGCTTCTTAGTGCAGTGACTTTTCCTGTTGTCCCTATCAAGTCACTGGACTCAGACCCAGTGAGTACCTGCCAGGCTTTCCTGGGAGGTTCAGCACACTTACAAATGTACAAATGCTAAGGTACACACAACCAGCTTCTTAACACTTGAGCCAAAATAAACAGAAACCATCCCATCTTAATCCTAATCACCATAAATGACTCTCAGTTCAAGCTAAACAGGCTTATCACCTTTTCATATGATCAGAAAACAAACACATGCATATCCTGGATAAAAATGAAAATTTACAGCCACAAAAGTATTTGGGCAAAATTTTCTTAAGAATTGCCACAGAATAAGTATACTAAAGCTACAACTCACAGACATAGTTTTTCCAAAACAATAATCGAGGAAATAGAGAACACTCTGTGTTGGCCACAATTACATTGAACATGTTGCTATCATGGCAAATTAAAGCATTCCCTAAAGAGAGACAATGCTATTTTAATCCTCCTTTAAAATAATTTGGGGTGCCTGAGTGGCTCAGTCAGTTAAGCGTCCTACTTCAGCTCAGGTCATGATCTCATGGTTCGTGGGTTCGAGCCCTGTGTTGGGCTCTGTGCTGACAGGTCAGAGCCTGGAGCCTGCTTCGGATTCCGTGTCTCCCTCTCGCTCTCTCTGTCCTTACCCAGCTTCCCCCCCCCCCCCAAAAAAAAAAATCAACAAACATTAAAATAATTATAAAATAATTCAAACAGGAGGCACTTATTGGTTACTTACTTCGTGCCAGACCTAGGCCAAGTTAACCTACGTAGTCAACAAGACAGAGCTCCTACCCACAGGCAGGGTGGGGGAGACGCGCAAGTGAAGGTTCCCATGAGTCAAGTACATTATCTAGGAAACCACTCCAAATCACAGGACAGCAATCATGCGGAAATAGCAGTCACTAGATCTACAGTAATCTATAGTAACCCTACACTAACTAAATTCTTGAAAACTGAGTCACAAGCAGCATAAGTCTGTCACTTTCTGTTTCTTTCATAAACTGGCGATATAATCACCGAAAACACAAACAAGAGGTAAGTTATTATGTTACAGTTAAACACACCTTTCCTATGAAATAATTTCTTTATTCAATTTATCCATGACAACATTTTGTTCATTTTCTTACTAACAGATCTGCCCACAGCCAATTCAACTGCAACATTATTCAAGAGATGTTTAATATTAAGCACTATCAAGTAGGACAAAGAACAAAAAATGTAAAACTATTTCTGCAAAAAGCAGAAAACATCTCTATTTCCACGTCTCGGAAGAAAGACAAAGAGAAGATCTACACAGCATACTTGGATAAAATCCCAGCTGAGTCATACAAGATACATAAAAATGAAAACCAGATAGCATCTCTATCAAAGATATCAGATTATCAAAGGAGAAAGTAAACATAAGCTAAGGTCATGAGTAGCTTAAGCTCACATCACAAGTAAACCAAGCATATCTGGTAGGTAACAGAAAAAAATCCATCACCCAAAAGTTTACAGGTGCAGTAAAAGTCTGAACCATCCATTGACGAAACGTTGTCTGAGTTCTTATTATGCACAAAGGTGTGTGAAGCATACAAATGTGAACCACACATGGTTTTCACCCTCCAGGAACTTATGAATAGTTTGGGAGCAAAGCTGCTATAATACAAAGCATAAGATGAAAACTTACTGGGGGGAAAAATCCCGAGTATCTACAGAAAAGAAAACTCACTTTTATCAAAGGGACACAAGAGTTCAATGGGGAGATGGGGACTGGAAGAGAAGACATTCAAAGAGAACCGGGTAGCAGGACAGTATCTCAAATGTCGCATGCATTGTTAAAAATGCAGTTCTCCTGGCTCTTATCACCAGAGGTCCTGACCCCGCAGGGATGGCATGAAAACCAGGCATCTCTGTTTCCTGTAAATACCCCATGTGATTCTGATGTAAGCATTTCGTAAATCATATTTTGAGAAACACTGATTTGGAGGGCAAAAACTAAAGGGTAGGCTTGGGAAACATGAAGCCAATGACAGCGTTAAACAGAAAGAACGGCTTGTAGAGGGTGCTTAAAGATTAAGCACAGAGCACCCCTCGAGTTCCAGATGAAGACACTGCTATTTGCCTATGAAAAAAAATGTGAATAAAGGAGTGAAACAGTCTATGCTAGGATGCATGGATTTGTCTATCATGTAAATCAGATATCCTCTGCTTCCCTTGTGCTTCCCCCGTGCGCGCACACACACACACACACACACCCTGCACACCATCCTACCTCTCTACGTGGGGTGAAAAAAAGGCTGCATTGTGACAGACATCTTACAATCGGAAAAAAGAAAACTATTTGGAAAGTCAGACTTTCCCCGGGGTTCTCTTGTTAATTATACGTCCCAAAGACATCAGCAGAGAGGGATGGGTGTGCCCTCCTTTAGAGAAGCCACTGTGAAATATCCTGCCAGCTCTGGCACCAGCATCCTAACCCACCCGTGGGAAATGACAGCAGGCGTGCGACTCCTCCCATCCACGGCTCTGTTACCATGGAGAGCACGGTGAGTGACATCAAAATTACAGGCACTCTTGGGAATAACAGCAACTCTCATGGGTCTTTCCTTTTCAAAAGTGACACAAGTGCGTGGTCAGAAGGAGCTCCAGAGTGAGCTGGAGAGAGTTGTGTGTGACCTGAGGCAGAGAAGGGAGGGAGAACGAGGGGCATGATTGGTTTCCTTCGGTGTTCTCACACTGGCAACCGAAGGTTTTTTTGTTTTTTGTTTTTCCAGAAGTCATCAGTAAGGACAGTAATCATGTTCCCAAGGCGGGCACTTCATCATTAAAAACCACAAAATAAGCATCGGTTGGCTTCTCCCTGCACGCTTATCATCATCCTAAGAGCTCTGCAGATTGAAAAGTTGGTTTCCACTCGGAATAGCAAATACTACAAATATTGTGTTTAATATTAACCGCCTGCCTTGAGTTACAGCTTGCAGAGCAGAGCAAGGAGCTGACTAGAACAGAAGAATGGAATTGGCCAGAATATAATAGCCTCACTGGAATCAAGCCAAGGCTTCTGAAGATCCCTTCTTTCTTTTTATTTAAGTAGGGGGGAAAAAAAAAAAGTTAAACATCTTAAAGGATCCCAAGAAGTCAATAGGGGCAACTGTAATTTAATACAGTCTGGCTGATAAAGAAATCTTTTGTTTCTTTCTGAGCTCCCTCTTCTACGTGCACCACGCGAGGGAAGAAGAAAATCGGCTATTATTTTCAGAAATGAGGTTGGGAGCCCACACCGAGGGGAAGACCAAAGGCTACGCGGTATCAGTGCCCCAACCACCAAGTACAGGCTTCCCTTTGACGGGGAAGGAAAACGGGAGTCGTGTGAGATGGAAAGCTTCCCAAGAGGATCAAAATTCCATCTGTAAAGCAAAGCTGTGTACTCAAGGCACTTCCAGCGCTGGGAAGGGCATTCCACACAGTCTATGACATTCCTCATACCTCGGGCAAACCTCGCCACACCCCTGTAGTGGAAATCCTTCCCGAGGGTCCTCGTCCCAGAGCCGCAGAGGTGCTAAGAGTTCTCGAATACACACCAGCCACCCCCTTTCTCCAGCACTTAGCTCTTGTTTGCTTGTAGTATATTTTGTGTGACGGCACATCTTCAAAGAAGCTGCAGTCGGGCTAAGGACTGAAGCTCCAGGTCTGGCCAATGGGCTACCAAAGGATTTTAGCACACCACTCCTGGTTCTGCTGTGAGTGAGTGAGTCATCACTACTCCCACAGAAAGCGAGTTTTCAGAAATTACTGATAAAAACAACATATTAAAATCTCTCTTTCTTTAAACACCTGGCAATGTGAACTTCTGGTGTGGGTAAGTAATTAAAAATGAGTAACTTTGTAGCTCTGGAATGCCAAGATCCCCAAAAGAACAGAGTAGGAAGTAAGGTCATTTGTTTTCCCCTCCGTGGGGATTGAAAATGTAGAAAATTGAGCTTTCCAAGAAGAAAGGTGCTTGATAAATTCCAGGCATAATTAGGAGTTTTTCAACGCTCATTTCTTCATAACTTTCATTCTACTCCGCCCACACACGTGTATACCCAATTCAACTTCATTCCTTCTCCCCACGGTTCTCCCAGTTGAAAAGCTGCTGCTCGTTCTTGTCCCTCTTATTACACTTTTCAGCTAAAACACCGTTCACATCTAAACAGAGATTAAATCACTTCTTTCCTCCAAGTCTTTAACTCACTCTCTCCTTGACCCAAAGGTAATTATAATCTTTACCTTAAGTTGCATTATACTGATTTTATAACACAGCCTATGGGACACAATTACACGCTTACTCCTAAATTCCTTGAAATTGATCTCTAGGTGCTATATGGTGTAACGTGACAGATCTACAACCATTCTAAATGATTACCCTCCCCTTCAAATAGTCACCCAAGCACTAAATACACCAAAAGGTGCCACTGTTCAAAGCATTTTTTTCAATGCTCTTTTCTGAAAGTTTTAAGATTATATTTCTCTGATTATCTTTGGTGGTTTGGTGGTGAGAGAACCAACAAATTCAACACATATTTATTAAGAGGCTTGTCATATGACATCATATATATATGATTTTATATATTATATCTCTGGCTAAATATGGGGGGACAGCAGAGAGGGAAGACAAAGATAAGGAAACTACCTCCATTCTCAAGGACTTTACATAGATGGCAATTTTTGAAGCTTTCAAATGTTTATTAGAAAAGGTATACTTGGTGAGTGCATTAAGTACAGAGAAAGCTAACAGTTCAGAAGAGGCAAAGGTCACGTGGAAAGGGGAAATAAAAGCTTCAAGAAACAAAAGTCACTACAAATGTGCTTTGAAGGGAAGGAGGATTCACTGGGTTGAGCCTGGGTTTGGCAGGTGAAAAGCAGAGGGAGCGGCACATTCCTTGCAAGGTGAATGTGAAGTATGTTTAGAGAATGGTGAATAGACCCATAGATTTTTTTTTTCTTTTCTTTCTTTTTTTTTTTTTTTTTTTAGGAAGTCCAATATCATACTGTCCATTTAAAATCTTATGTTTCCTGGGGCATCTGGGTGGCTCAGTCAGTTAAGTGTCCAACTTTGGCTCAGGTCATGATCACATGGTTTGTGGGTTCAAGTCCCGCGTCGGGCTCTGCGCTGACAGCTCAGAGCCTGGAGCCTGCTTCGGATTCTGTGTCTCCCTCTCTCTCTGCCCCTCCCCCACTCATGCTCTGTCTCTGTCTCTCAAAAATGAATAAACGTTAAAAAAAGCTTTTAAATAAATAAAATCTTATGTTTCCTTTTCCAACTTCAAATCCCTTCTAAAGAATCTCTTTCTCTCTCTCTTCCTTTCTTTCTTTCGAGACAGGAAGTGAGCACAGGAGAAGGGCACGGGGAGGAGAGAGAATCTCAAGCAGGCTCCGTGCCCAGCATGGAGCCCAATGTGGGGCTCAACCTCACAACCTTGAGATCATGACCTGAGCTGAAATCAAGAGTCAGATGTTTAAAATGAGTCATCCAGGCACCCCAAGAATCTCTTTCTTCGTAATCTTTCCTGAATCACCTCGCCAAGCAGGCTGTCCTCTCATCTTACCTTCAACCGAAGAGAAACACTTCGCTTCTACAAGCTGCTACAAACACTTTTGCAAAGAAGTGGTGTATTCTTTTTTTTTTTAATGTTTATTTTGGTGAGGGGGAAGGGGGGGGGGGAGAGAGAGAGAGAGAGAGAGAGAGAGAGCGAGCGCACACAAATAGAGGAGGGCAGAGAGAGAGGGAGACACAGAATCCGAAGCAGGCTCCAGGCTCTGAGGGATCAGCACAGAGCCCAACGCGGGGCTCGAACTCACGAACGGTGAGATCATGACCTGAGCTGAAGTCGGATGCTTAACCCTGGAAGTGGTGTATTCTTAACACAGAGTTCAATGAATACAGGTAAGTCCCACCACCATTCGCTCACATATTCATTTGTTTACCAAGTATGTATTTAACGGCCCACCTGGCAAAGGTCCTCCCTCTGAGGAAGAACAGATCCCTGTTCTCTAGGAATTTGAAGCAAACAAGATAAATACAGAAAGCAGTTAAAAAGGTGCCAGGCTGAAGTCAGCTCTTACAAAAGTCTCAGTAAAGTCACTCAGGCAAAACTTAAATGCAACAACAAATGTCTAGAAGCCGAAGCAAACTGCTATTCCTACGCATTGCCTCTTCATGAGAGCAGGCTGTCTATTAACTATTGCACAAAATATTGTGAAACCGAGCACAGTAACAAAACAGCAACAAAGTTCACTATCCAAAGAAGAATGTTTGGGGGGAAAAAAAAGTCAGTGGTAAATTTGAGAGGTTTTGTTTGTTTGTTTGCCTATTTCAGGATCACATATGGTAAAAAGTATATTAATAAATTTGCAGACATGGGCACCTGGCTGGCTCAGTTGGTAGAGTACACACTGGGTGTAGAGATTTCTTAAAAATAAGATCTTAAAAAAATTTTTTGCAGACATACGTGGTTTACCAAGTATTTTGAAACCCCAACTTCCACTGAAATTAACGTTAGTAATCCTCCTATAAAAAAACCAACTCCATTCCTAGAACTTGCTGGCCCTCTAGCCGTGTTAACTTTGTTTTTCTATACCAACTCACCTACAAACAGCAAGAGCTGGAAATCAGATTTACTTCCCTTATTTATGAATGGAAGTGACAGATAACCACCAGCTATTAACACAATTGAAACATTAGAATCAATTTGTACTTATATGAGTAATTCTTTTATAATTTGTCTAATTTCCAACATGTAGAATGAAGCAGTTGAAGTGTGTGTTTTAATTACCAACAATACGCCAAATACTTACTAAAACACAGGCTTATCCAAAAAAGTGGTAGGCAGAAGAAATTAGTAAATTAAAATGATCTAAGATGAAGACATTTAAGTCAACTGAAATGGCAAACTTTCCAAACACCATGGACAAAGCTACAGAAACATGCATACACAAGTTATTACTATCAAACTTTGCTTCTGAGTTTGCTCTCTACACGGCTCTTTGTAAACACTGCATTGGATATCGGCATAAAAGAACTCTCTATCATCCTTTACAAACTCTAGACTCTTCAGTGCAATATTACTACCCATTAAACTTTAACAAATGACCATTTTAAAAGAACTAAATTTGGGGCACCTCAGTGGCTCAGTTGGTTAAGCGTCTGACTCTTCAGCCTCAGGTCATGATCTCCTGGTTCGTAAGTTCAAGCCCTGCATCGGGTTCTGTGCTGACAATAGGGAGCCTGCTTGGGATTCTCTGTCTCCTTTCTCTGCCCCTCCCCCACTCGTTTGTGTTTTTTCTCTCTCTCTCTCTGTTTCTCAAAAATAAATAAATAAATAAATAACCAGCAAAAAAGTTGTCCTCTCCACTGACTTCACAAAGAAACTTATTGTATTTTAAAAAAATTATCCATTGAGAGTAATAATAATGTTGGTAGTAATACCATCTGGGTCATCTAAATGGGGTTCTGGTTGATGTATGTGAAGTACTCTCTATTAACAAAGTAGAGGTCAATAATGCATTATAATTAACAGTAACATACATAATCAGGAAATAAACCATTAAACTACCAAAAATTACTCTGATTTTGCCTCTCCTCTGTATTTTGAAAACTAACTTGAAGAGTTCCAATGCCAATAAAGGAAAAACAAACAGTGGTAGTTCCAAGAACAATGTTTTCCCTCTGAAACTGCTGGCCTATGTGTGTACATCAGCAAGCCATCTTTCCAGATTTAGAATACTGCTGCAAATACCAACGTAAATGTTCTGTGAAAATAGCTCATTTGTTTCAGGCAAGAATTTCCAATAGGAAGACAAATTAAGGGGGCATGTGGTTAGGAGAAAAAGTCTCAGAACTCTGACCTGTTATAAATGCATCGTACTTAAAGTAACTCCCTGGATATCTGCCCTAACTAAGTCTGAGAATCTAAAAATTCATTCCTTGAGGCTTAGATAGAAATGCAGTAAGTTCCCCTCTGGTACCTCTCTCACATATCCACTGTGAAATACGAAATATCCACATATCTATAGCACAAATTTCCTAAACACACAAATACAAATAAGCAACTCCACATATGGCGTATCTCAAATCTGCCATATTAACTGTATTAACATGGAATAGCTATAGTAAAGCTTTCTGGAGAATAGATAGAAGTTGTAAAAATACATGATTTCAATTCCTAGCACAAAGTATGTGTGTGTTGGTGTGTGCCCGTATATACCATACTTACAAATTTATGACTTTGAGAACTCTGCAGTAAAATATTTCTTGGACAATGGGGGTAGGGGACGAACGGTTCAGAGTAGTATGTGGTGGGGAAAAAATTGGTTTAAAGCCCATTTGTTTTCCAAAGGGCAACACAACAGCCGCACACCAACTGCTCAGACCCCCTCTCACTCTATCTCCCCCAGGGCATAAAGCAACCGGAGGAAAACGGAAACCTTTGTTGCAGTGTAAAACTGAAAAACCTTCCGCTTTAACCAAAGTCAAGGCTTTACACTGCTCACTATAAAGTACGAGCTGATAATATGTAACTTCATATGTATTATTTTTTTAAATGCAAAGGAAAGAAGCTGGACATCACTACACACTACCTATTTGTATCAAGTACAAAAACAGGCAAAATTCATTTAGGCTGTTGAAAGCTGAGGGGCGCCTGGGTGGCTCAGTTGCCTGAATGTCCGACATCAGCCTAGGTCATGATCTCGCCATTCCCGAGCTCAAGCCCCGCGTCAGGTTCTGTGCTGATACCTCAGAGCCTGGAGCCTGTTTCAGATTCTTTCTCTCCCTGTCTCTGCCCCTCCCCCACTCATGGTCTGTCTGTCTGTCTCTCTCTCTCCCCCCACCCCCAAATAAACATTAAAAAAAATTTTTTTTGGTACAAATACAGACACTCAGATCAATGGAACAGAACAGAGAACCCAGAAATGGACCCACAAACGTATGGCCAACTAATCTTTGACCAAGCAGGAAAGAATATCCAATGGGATCAAGACAGTCTCTTCAGCAAGTGGTGCTGGGAAAACTGGACAGCGACACGCAGAAAAATGAACCTGGACCACTTTCTTACACCATACACAAAAATAAACTCAAAATGGATGAAAGACCTCAATGTAAGACAGGAAGCCATCAAAATCCTTGAGGAGAAAGCAGGCAAAAACCTCTTTGACCTTGGCCGCAGTAACTTCTTACTCAACACGTCTCCGGAGGCAAGGAAAACAAAAGCAAAAATGAACTACTGGGACTTCACCAAAATAAAAAGCTTCTGCACAGCAAAGGAAACAATCAGCAAAACTAAAAGGCAACCGACAGAATGGGAGAAGATATTTGCAAATGACATTTCAGATAAAGGGTTAGTATCCAAAGTCTGTAAAGAACTTATCAAACTCAACACCCAAAAAACAAATAATCCAGTGAAGAAATGGGCAAAAGACATGAATAGACATTTCTCCAAAGAAGACATCCTGGGGGCGCCTGGGTGGCTCAGTCGGTTAAGCGTCTGACTTCGGCTCAAGTCATGATCTCACGGTCCATGAGTTTGAGCCCCGTGTTGGGCTCTGTGCTGACAGCTCAGAGCCTGGAGCCCGTTTCAGATTCTGTGTCTCCCTCTCTCTCTGCCCCTCCCCTGTTCATGCTCTGTCTCTCTCTGTCTCAAAAATAAATAAACGTTTAAAAAAAAAGAATTAAAAAAAAAGAATTAAAAAAAATTAAAAAAAGAAAAAAACATCCTGATGGCCAACAGACACATGAAAAAATCACTCATCATCAGGGAAATACAAATCAAAATCACAATGAGATACCACCTTACACCAGTCAGAATAGCTAATATAAACAACTCAGGCAACAACAGATGTTGGCAAGGATGCAGAGAAAGAGGATCTCTTTCGTACTGCTGGTGGGACTGCAAACTGGTACAGCCACTCTAGAAAATAGTATGGAGGCTCCTCAAAAAATTAAAACTAGAACTACCCTAGGACCCAGCGATTGCACTACTAGGTATTTATCCAAAGGAGACAGGTATGCTATTTCGAAGGGACACGTGCACCACAATGTTTATAGCTGCCTTATCAACAACAGCCAAAGTATGAAAAGAGCCCAAATGTCCATCGATGGATGAATGGATAAAGAAGATGTAGTGTGTGTGTATTAATATATGCATTAATATATATACACACACATTAATATATATACTAATATATATATACACATACACACAATGGAGTATTACTCGGCCATCAAAAAGAATGAAATTTTGCCATTTGCAACTATGTGGATGGAATAGAGGGTATTATGCTAAGTAAAATTAGTCAGAGAAAGGCAAATATATGACTTCCCTCATATGAGGACTTTAAGATACAAAATAGATGAACACAAGGGAAGGGAAGCAAAAATAACATAAAAACAGGGAGGAGGACAAAACCTGAGAGACTCTTAAATATGGAGAACACAGGGTTACTGGAGGGGTTGTGGGAGGGGGGATGGGCTAAGTAGGCAAAGGGCATTAAGGAATCTACTCCTGGAATCACTGTTGCACTAGATGCTAAACTTACTTGGATGTAAATTTAAAAAAATAAATGAATACTTCAAAAAAATAAAAATAAAAATAAAATTTTTTAAAAGTCTAGAGAGTGATTATCTTTAGGGTAATTAGAGGAGGGGCACAGGAGGGTTTCCCGGGTGCCAGGAATATTCTATTTCTGAATCTGTGTACTGGTTACATGGATGTGCTCACTTCGTGAAAACGCACCAAAGCACACACTCATACTTGTGCCTTTTCCGTGTTTTTGTTCTACTTCTGCAAAAAGACTTCGTAAGCTTCTATAAGGAGGAGTTAGACCCCAAACCCCCTCCCTGTTTCCAGCAGAAGATAATTTATTCCCTGGAAGAAACTGGAGAGTCCCCAGCGCAGAGACCTCGGGCCTAATAGAAAACACTGTTCTGAAAACGGGGATCAATTAAAAATCCATACACTAAACCCTGTGATTCCAGCTCTCTTCCCCACTCTTCTTCGTGAATCTTGGCACACATTACGCACAGAGAAGACCAAAGGATTCCTCAGGAGTAAAACTGACGTGCCCTAGGGAAAGGAGCTGCAGGTGCTGTCTCTGGAAGTTCCCCAAACTACAGCCTAACCCCTGAGAGCCATGGCAGGGAAGCTGTATGGCGGTGAAACCCTGCCCATATGTCATGGCACCCGATTCACATTTCGGTGAGTCACCATTAAATAGGAACAGAGGGCAAAGGATCACCAGATAGTTACATTTGTGGCGCAAAAGTCAGACACCTACACAAACAGGAAAAAAAGAAATCAAGGCAGTGTAAGAAGGAAATAAATACGTAAATAAATAAATTTCATGTCCTCAGAAACAGAAGAAATGCACCCAGGAAAAAAAGGACAGAATGCTATTAAAATGCACACAAATGAAAAAACGAACAAGAAAGAGCTCTTGAAAAATAAAGACAGCAGAAATTCCAAAGAGTTAAGATGAAGCAGAGAACACCCATCAAGAAATTGGGCTTTAAGACAAAGGGAAAGGAAAATCAGAAGACAAACAAGGAAGTCCTCCCCCCACCCCCCAAACTAACAGGAATTCAGAGAAAGAAAAGAGAAAAACAAGGCAGTGGAGAAAATTATCAAAACACCATAATGAGAACATTTTCCAGAATTGAAAGACACACCTTTTTTCAGATCGAGTATTCGTCAGAATGGCTGATATTAATAGAGATATTAGGATAATAATCCCATAAAAGGAATATCCTAAGATCTTTTGGAGGTTGTCTAAAACCAACAAAACAAGCAAACAAACAGGAAAGACAAAAGATCACGTGCAAAGAGAAGAATCAGAATAGTGTAACACTTTTTAATAGCAACGGTAGAAGCTAGAAGATAATGGTGCACTGGCTTCAAAATTCTAGGGACACTTGTTTTCCCACCTACAAGCCAGCCAACTCAAGAGGGAGAAAATAGCATTTTCAGACATGGTCTAATACCATGTCCCCTTTCTCAGGAAGATACTCCATTAAAAAGAGGGAGTAGACCAAGTCTTTCTTCAAGTTACTAGATGTCAGAAAACTACAGGTCCAACACAGGGGAGACAAAAAGGGAACTACCAGGAAAATGCCAGAAGGTCACCCCAGGACAACAGCTGTGCATCAGGCCTACGAGGCAAGTCCCCACCCTGACTCCAGGAGAGGTGTCCAAGAAAAAGGTGTCAAGAAGAATGTTAGAGTTCTGTCAGAAAACTTAGAAAGGCTAGAGAAAAAGGAGAGCACACGAGCAAGAGGCTACACTCCAGGCAGCACAAGAAAGAAAGCAGAACCGTTGCGTTTGAGTCCTCAGCTGTGGGCCACAGCTCCATGCTCACGATAAGGACAACCAAAGCTGACACCTCGTCATGGGTGAAGCAGCAGTTTGTGCACATGGCCTGACAATGAGAAAGGGTGAAATCTTCCCCTTCCATGTAATAAGTCAGCATATACACAAACCAATAACAAAAAATGCCCAATAACAAAAAATGCTAAAATGGCAGTATATGCAGAGTATTTCAGAAGATGGAGGAAAACAGCAAAAAGAGCCAAAGACCCAGAGGCGGCTGCCTGGGGAGCAGGACTGGGGCATAAGGACAGGCTGTAGGTCCAAGCACCTATTTCTTATTACGTAAGTCTTATCGTAAGAACTCTATGTAAGTCTTATTGTAAGTTTCTTACTACGATCTTTGAAAAAATCTGCATAGAACGTTACTTTGGTGGAAAAAAAGTTTAAATTTTTAAAGTATGAAACAAAACCAAGGAATGTACGAAACAGCAGGCAAGAAAACTGGAGAGCGTGGGCTGCAGCAGGAAAATGACAGGAAGGCCACCGTTCTGCAAAGCCCCCGCCGTGTCCAGGTGAGAGGGAAGTCCTTCCTCTGACAGCCGGTGGAGAGGCTGTGTGCTGAGAGACGGGGAGCACAGGAGAAGTAAGGGTAGAAGAGAAATGTATCGATGTAGCATCAACAGATAGAGAGGGCCAATCAGGAAACTCGGAAAGAGCTAATTAACAGGCAGGACAACGGCCCAAATATCTGTTCACCTGCGTATTTATGTGTTTAGTCCACAAATGCTGGCTCCTTGGGAGTGTCACAGCCCCCCGTGGAATTAGAAGCACTTTGATTTTGTGTTTAGGTTTTAATTTTGAAATTATTATGAAACACGCAAATAGAAAAATACAGAAAATAATAATGATCATTCAAGTATCCACTATTCAGCTTTTCCAAATATTAACATTTTTTGTCAAAATTGCCCCTAATTTTTATTTTATTTTTTTAAATATAATTTATTGTCAAATTAGCTAACGTACAGTGTGCAAAGTGTGCTCTTGGTTTTTGGGGTAGATTCCCATGGTTCTTCGCTTACATACAACACCCAGTGCTCATCCCAACAAGTGCCCTCCTCAATGCCCGTCACCCATTTCCCCCTCTCCCCCACCCCCATCTAATTTTTTTTAAAGAAATAAATACTACGGGGACACCTGGGTGGCTCAGTCGGCTAAGCATCTGACTTTGGCTCAGGTCATGATCTCACAGTCCATGAGTTTGAGCCCCGCATCGGGCTCTGTGCGGACAGCTCGGAGCCTGGAGCCTGCTTCGGATTCTGTGTCTCCCTCTCTCTCTCTGCTCCTCCCCCACTCTCACTCTGTCTGTCTCTTTCTCTCAAAAATAAATAAACATTACAAAAAAATTGTTAAAAAAAAAAAAAAGAAAGAAATACTATGAATATCGTTGAAACCGTCTTCAGACCATTCCCTAATCCTACCCCCTAACTGCCTCACAGGACGTAACCATTAATCGGAATTTGACAGTTAACGTCTCCCTCCACTCATCTCTAAAACGAAAGCAATGGTTTGAATGAATTCTAATGCCTCTTTGTTGGTGTCTTAGGAGTTCTTGATGTTCTGTCATGAAAGTTACAGAAGCCTGCAGTGCTATGAAATACACAAAAATATTTCAAAATAATTTCAAACCTCAAAAACAGACTGAATCACAATGCAGTCGACACTTTGGCAAAAATAAAAACCATAGTAACTTTATTAGAATAATGTCAGTAAAAACATTATTATCAATACTTAGGGCATATAAAAACCTAAGTTCAAGGATTTCACTGTGGTTTCTTCTCATTGTATCCATTGGCTCCAGGGAACAATAAGGAGGTAGTTGAGCGAAACATCCTGGTGGGAGTTCTTACTGCCTAAATAACCAGGTCAGTACCACACCTGCCTGCCACGTGTCACTGTATTCGGCTCTACCAGGCAATCACAGCAAAAATACCCCTTGAAATATTTGTAGACGGCACAGGGAATAGAGTCAATAATCCTGTAATAGTGCGCAGTTCGAAGAGTGACAGAGGGTAACTTGTGGTGACGTATATATTAGCGTCTATAGTTTTGCAAGGTATATAGCTGTCAGACCACTACGTGGTACACCTGAAACAAAGAGATGTCAACTGTACTTCAGCTCAAGGCAAAGAATAGTCTGTAATGTTCTTTTTCCTTAAAAATGTCCTTCACGATGTCACAAAAAGTTATTTGCGCTGCATCTCGACCCTTGAGTACACCTCTCCTTTATCTTCTGGGTGGTAAAACAGGAAGCATGTAAAAGGCATCTCTGCTGTGTACCACAGTAGGATGCTTATCTCAAAGAAAACACGTGCATGATTATCTGAGCTGTGAGCCAAACGAGTTAATAACTCCTGGAATACCTTTGTTACATGGAAGGACAACTGACCAGCCCGCTACCCAGACCCGGGTGTTTGGCAGACAGTTTCTCTACAACACTCAAGTGAGAAGGTCATTTCAGGAGAAACAACTGACAGTGTTTGTTGCCAAGGATAGCCGTCAAGCTTCCAAAATAAAAATCAAAATTTTGGAAGACTTGTTCCTACCGTGAACTTCATAGCTTCCTAATACTTAAAGATTTTTCTGATAAGATCAGTGGTGATATTAACACCTGGTCTTGAAATTGCACAATAAAATGTGTTAACGTTTGTAATATCTTCATTATCTAATGATCCAGAATTTTCCAAATGGCCAACAATTAATACAGTAAAATGATACGTGGGCAAGGATTCAAAGTGCAAGAAAGACCAAAAGAACCTAATGTAAAAGAATTTTTTAAAGTTCAACGACAGGGTTTTGGATTCCATACCGGAACCAACATTTAAGAGATGACCACTTGTCAAGTTTTGGTATAGGATCAAAGAAGACTATTCACAATAATCTGAAAAGACAATTAGAATGCTCTTCTCTTTTCCAACTACATACCTGCACACACTTTATAATAAATATTTACTAGGTTATTCTTTCTGGATGTTAAAAACCACAAACACGTAATCACAGTGGTAAGTTACCATAGTTTAATCTGGGATCATTAGCAGTCATTTAGAAAAAATGAAAAATTCATTATTTATTTAAAAGTTACATTCTTCTGCAGTTATAGTCTCATTAATCTGCAATAAATATGTAAGTATCAGAGGCTTAATTTACCACAGAATAAAGAATGATCATTGCTCTAAAAAAGAAATGAATATAGTAAATTCTTAAACCTGCTTTAGGTATACTCAAATAAAGTCCCTTCTCCCCAGTTACAAAGGAGCAGACGCTTTTCATTTAACATTTTACTTTTTTTTAATTAAAACTTTTTAAAACTTATTTTTGAGAGAGAGAGAAAGAGAGAGTGAGTGAGCAGGGGAGAGGCAGAGAGTGATGGAGACACAGAATCCCAAGGAGGCTCCAGGCTCTGAGCTGTCAGCACAGAGCCCGACGCAGGGCTCGAACTCAAGAACCACGAGATCATGACCTGAGTCGAAGTCAGACGCTTAACTGACTGAGCCACCCAGGCGCCTCTAACATTTGACTCTTGAAAGCCAACACTAATCACCCAGAGGACATGGTGTTAGTGGATTTAAACCTTAGTTCGTAAACTGCTAGGGAAATGTCTTTTCACAGAAGAAAAAAAAAAAACAACCCTCAACTTTTATAAATTTCAAAAGAAATAATTTAATCTGACTGAACCTCTGCAGTTTGGAAGACACCAAATAACAAACTTGCCACAGACAGGTTAAGAAGCAGAAGTGTTTTTAAGAGAAATATTCTTCTTACACAGATCCATCCAGTTAATGAATATCATAAATCACTTGTTTCAAAGGCAGGGACCTTGAAAAAATTTTCAGAGTAAAACTGATAATGTCCTTGCTTTAATAAAGTCCTATTACCCCGCCCTCTGAAAGAGAAGAGTTATACACTGTGGGCTTTTAGGTCAGAATATTCCAGAAACAACCAGAGGCTGACATCCTCTCCCCTTTCTAATCATCTACCCATTTCGGTATGCTTACCTTTGCAGTTCATTGAGCCCCCTGGCAGTTGGTAGGCAGGGATTTTGCCTTAGGAAGTTTTGTTTTAAGTTGAGGTGCGTGAGGTCCTGGCTGTAGAAGAGGTTGGCAGGCAGGTGCTCCAGGCTACAGCACGAGAGGTCCACTGAGCTAATGCGCTGTGAAGCCACCTGGAGGGGATAAAACCCAGCCCGATTTTAATACCATCCATTTATCCCACAGACGCCCTCTCTGGACAGAAACACGATACCCCCCTGGGAACACAGGCCTACTGCGCACGGGGCACGCGTAGCCCAACTATAAACCAGTATTTACTTAATACAGAATTGAGCCAAGTACTGTAAAGGCAGAAAACGGCATCCCTGCCTGGAAGGTACTCGCAGTAACCGAGTATAGGAGACAGGTTGCAAAGAGCACAGATTATCCTATCGGGTTCAGGGGTATCAGTCATCTCCTCCCACTGTAGGGGTTAAGTTCCTGAAAACACTCGTGGTAAGAGAATTCAGAGCTAAATAATACAAGACTTTAGAGGAAATACAAGGTTAGGAGATAGACACTAAGATCCAGATGGAACCTATCAAAGCCCTTGTATACACTGAATTAAAACAGCACAAATAGAGAAAGCAGCGTCGATGGCCTCGTACACGTCTTTAATAACAACGGTAGCATATGATCAGACTCCACTGCGTACTTGCTCTCAACTTCTCTGGCTGTCTCTCCCACAGAGCTTCGTACATTCACTGTGCTTTGCTCCACGTAAGTCCTCCCGGTTAAATGACTCTTACCGTGGCCAGAGTCCCAGGTCTGCAGACCAACTAGCATGCAGGAGACAGAGAAGGTGCTGGATGCCCTGTATTTCTCAAACGCTTTCTCCACAATTCCAGGTCACGTGGTGCCACTTGATGACTGGGCATGTGGCTTCAGCCACACACCTTGGCTGCTTCTCTCCTCGCAGAGGTCATGGGAGTATTATTCTAAGCTCTGGGTTCATTCTCCCTCCTGCTCTTCATGTTCACCACCGCTTTATGGCAGAAACTGCACTCCTCATCTGTGATCAGTCTGATGTCCTTTTCTGTTACCAGACTCCAGCCTTCTGTTTCCCAATTACAGAAGGACGCAGAGCGTGGTCCTCAGGACCGGGACTCCCAGCTCCCCCACTTAGGAGCTGAGAGGACCTGAACAGATCCCTGAGCCCTCCAAGCTCCAGTCTTCTCACCTGTGTCACAGACATCAGGACGACACCTTCACCTACGTGCCGGCGCAGAAGCAGCATTCAGCCAACGGTGACTGCCAGGACCGTCACTAATATTATCCCTACTACCCGTTCCAAATAGAATGATTCGCAGCTTCTATCTACTGAAATCCAAGTTCTCCCGATGCTCAGAAGGTATTCAGAAGAAAGCCTGCGTAAAACCTATTCTGCTGATGGCACATTTGAGGTTAGAAAGAAACTACGGAGCACACAGGAGAGCTGAGGGGAGGCAGGGATGGCAAAGGCCCGGCAGGGCCCAACTCAAAGACTTGACAGAGGAGGTATGAGTGTGCATTTTAGCAATTACATCTTTCCTTGAGTTTGCACTATTAAATAAGAAAGAGAAGAAACTGTTTTCCACACATGCAAAAAAAAAGAAAATCCCAGTCAGGGCCAAATCACCCATTTACACCAAAAGATGTAAAAAGAGCCACGGGGCATGTAATGGTCCTACAAGGCAGGGGCAAATGCACCACACAACCTGCTCGAAGGAAGTAAGGTACACACACGGTGAGCACGTAAGGGCCCGCCGCACCTCACATCTCCTGCGGTACAACAGCAAGGCAGGCACAGTCTCTGCCCTGCACGAGCGCACCTCCAGAGAAGGAGGGGGAAACGAAGGCACCACATGAAAACAGCTACAAGAGCTCTAAGTGCAAGGGACAGGGCATGATCTAGGAAGTCAGGGAAGGCTTCCTAGAGGACCTAATGTCCAAGCTCAAACTTGAAACTCGAGTGGAAATCTTTGTTTTTGTCTGCCCCAAATCCTTTCCCCACCTGCTCCTATGGCAATCCTTCCAACACGGGAGACCCTGACAGGAGCTGCAAACAAAGCATGCTGACCCCCAGGCCGCAGGGGGAGTAGGCATGAGCAATCAGGGCACCCCATCGACCGAGCCCATGGACTGATCCAACAGGTACTGTACTGACTGGCATGTGAGCCGAGGTAGGCTAACCAGAGGCCCTCTCTGGGATTTACATATTCTGCAGCTGGAAGAGAGAGAACACACACACACACACACACCACTCCGTATATTATGTACAAATAGTTATAGGGAGGTAACTTTTAACCACATAAACCATGCACTGATCACGTGCCAAATTACCGATAGTGATTGCTTCTGTGTGGGTAGGGAGGAAAAAGGACATAAGAATGGGAAGATAGGAGATTTGGAGTTTATCTGAAATGATTATTTCCTTATAAGAGGGACAACGGACGATATGAAGGAAATATGGAAATATGTTAACAACTGGGGAAGACAAGTACACGGAAATTGTAATATTATCCTGTGTGCTCGGGGCGCGTGGGTGGCTCACTTGGTTAAGCGACCAACTTCGGCTCCGGTCATGATCTCACAGTTCATGGGTTCGAGCCCCACGTCAGGCTGTGTGCTGAATGCTTGCTCAGAGCCTGGAGCCTGCTTCGGATTCTGTGTCTCCTTCTATCACTGCCCCTCCCCCGCTTGTGCTGTCTCAGTCTCTCAAAAATAAATAAGTGTAAATATATATATATATACATATATATATATATATGTATATATATATATGTATGTATGTATCATCCTGTGTGCTCTTCTCTGTGCATGTGTACGTGTGTTTAATGTGAAATGTGAAAACAAAATGTAACTTCAATTAACATTTCAGTAAGAAGAAAACGGGTAAGAGCAGTCTTCTGGTTTTCCTGGCATTCAGTGTTCCACTAGGTGGTATCCCGGGGTCATAAATTCCTCCTGTAACCAAAGGATCCCCTTAACCCACTGTAGAGGGCTGAATGGTGGCCCCAAGAAGGATTTGGGGCAGAACGAAACACAGATTTCCCCATCCTAATCCCTGAAATCTGTAAATATTATTTCATATGGCAAGAGTGAATATTACCCCGTATGTCGAAAGATGTGATAAGAATCTTGACAGGAGGTGCTTCTCCTGGATTATGCAGATGAGCCCTAAGTGTGATTATATGTGTCCTTGTAAGAGAGAGAGGTGGAGGGAGTTTTCAGAGAGAAGTCCATGTGACTCCGGGGGCAGAGACGGAGTAACAGGGGCCACAAGCTAAAGAATGCTTAGAGCCACCGGAAGCTGGAAGAGGCAAGGAATGGATTCTCCCCTAGTGCCTTCAAAATGAGTACAGTCCTGCCAACATCTTGATTGTGGACTTCTTGCTTCCAGAACTACATAAATTTCTGTTGCTTTAAAGCCACCAAGGTTTGGTTAATTTGGAAACTAATACACCTTTCATAATTTTTTCCACAATACTTTTCATTTTCATTCATTCACCATGTTTACTGGATATCTACTATGTGCCAATTAACTGACCTAGGTAAGCACATGGCATGCCTTCAGTAAACAAAATAAAGATCCCTGCCTTCTTTAAACTTAGATCCTGTAAATAAGTAAATTATATGTTAAAAACTGGCAAATACTATGGAAAATAGAGCAAGGAAAAGGGGGTCAGGATTGTTGGAAAGGTGGTAGGTTATATTTAAATAAGTCGGTCAGGGCGGGCCTCACTGGAAAGGTAATATTTAGACATGATGGACATGAAGAAGGTAGCTGAAAGGATTTGTCTAGAGGAACACTCCAGGCAGAGGAAGCAGCAAGCGAAAAGGCCCTACAAACTAGAAAGGGATGTGCCTGGCATGTTCGAGGAACAGCATGGAGACCAGTAAGGTAAGGGGAGAATGGCCTGCAATGAGATCAGAAAGGTAAGGTGGGCGGGGTGGGGGGGTGGGTAGTGGGCAGCAAATCCTTCAGGGACTTTTAGGGCACTGTAAACACTCTGGCTTTTAACGTGAGCGAACTGGGAGGTGTGGAAAGGTTCTGAAAAGTCTCTGTCTCTAGACCGGAAGCTCCCCAAGGGCAGGGACTCTTGCCTATTTTGTTCACTGATACACCGATGCTCAGCACTTGGTGAGACCTCAGAGAAGTATGTGCCAGAAGAATGGCCACTAGACTTTACAGCCCTTCCTTCATCACCAGCTCACATCTAACCCACCTCGTGTATTCTTTCACACGGAGACAGACTACTTTGAAGAGGACAAATTCTGATTCAACTGAAGCATCACACTAAATACTCTTTGGGCAACTAAAGATAATGATTAAATGTCAAGTGGGATTTGATTCCTTTCCTCATTCTGGACCACAAGCTGTTGCTGCTGGAAACAAGGGGGAAGAAACCACAATAACAAGGCTGCCACAAACACGAGCAGTCTGTGGGAGCCGTGGCGGAGCTGGGAACAGCTGTATCAAGAACAGAAATGAGGCAGCCGGGCAGGGGGCTGCCGGGGTGACCTCAAAAGCTACCACGAGTTGCACCTTTGCCTGGTCCCTGCAACAAAGGGGAAACATAAGTGTTTGCACCCAGACCAGCCTGGGCACATAAAGACCATGCCACCAAGAGGTTCTGCTTGAACCCCAAATGAAAAAACTACCAGCTGAACTACCCACACACATAGCACCTATTAAAACTAAGATCCTTCACAAGAAAGACCTAAATAAGTAATAAATCAAAAAGCCACGTGGATACACCTCGGAGCAAGTAGCCTTTTATTACTTTTTTTTTAAATGTTTATTTTTGAGAGAGACAGAGACAGAGACAGAGAGTGAGCAGGGGAGGGGCAGAGAGAGAGAGGGAGACACAGAATCCGAAGAGGCTCCCGGTTCCCAGCTGTCAGCACAGAGCCTGATGTGGGGCTCGAACTCACAAGCCATGAGATCATGACCTGAGCTGAAGTTGGCCGCTTAACTGACTGAGCCACCCAGGTGCCCCTACTCTTTTTCTAAAGTAGTGAAAACAAGAATAACATCGATCATTTGGGGGTGCTTCAGCTGTGAGAGGTACTCTTTTAGCTGCTACAGACATCATATGTAATCTTTACAACAACTCAGTACAGTAATGGTTTATCCTCATTTCAAAGATTAAGGTAAAACTGAGGCACAGAGTGTGCCCGTGGTCACACGGGTAAAGCGGCAGCAGAACCCGAGTCTGAATGGGGGCCTGTACTTAGGACGCTCCTGATAAAACAATAGCATAACTCCTTTGACCAAAGAGGATCAGATGTCATCCCTAGGATAATCTTAAGCCTCAGGAATGGCAGTGACAGGAGACAGTCCTTCGGAAGAGAAGCAGAGACCATCTGCGGACCACAAGCAACCTATAGGGAAGGAAGGGGTGAAGCTCTGGGGGGTGGGGGGCACCATTCGTTTTGACCATGGGCTCTGCCCACTCCTATCTACACAGCTTGTCCACCTGGGCAGCGGTGAGGCCACCTGGTGAGCACCTAACTGTATTTTAAAAGGAGACAGGAAAAGTTTAAAGGGTTACAGAAATCTGGAAAGAAAGTGAAAGAAACAGGCAGAAGCAGAAATCGCCTCAAAGCTTTGTTATGGAAAGGGTCCTCAAAGGAACTCACAATTAGAGTATAAAATCCTTTTGGCAAAAGCCACTGTACTTCTATTGCACCTCCTGACATCAAGACAGTGGAAGACACAAAGAGGAGACACAAGCAACGTGACACACAGGACACCGGGCACAGTCTTCAAAATACTCAGGGCATAACAATTCTACCACTTCCTAGCCATGTGGCTCTGGGGTAAGTCACTTCACCTGTCTGTCCTTTGGCTCCCTCATCACGGAAGTGGAATAAATACCTGCCCTGACAAATTTAACGAGCTGCTGTAAATAACACCCCTTTTCTCATTTTAAAAAAATCAGGAGAGGCTCTGCAGACCTAGTATATCCCCCGACCAACGTCCACAGCGACACGTGGTACAAACCTCGACGACGAAGAAAGGGCTACGGCATGGTCAACTCTTCTTGCCGCGGCGAGCGGTTACACAGATGTGGCTCGATTAGACCAAGGCAGAAAATTACAGAAGGTGTGCGGCTCACGGACCGTCCACGAACTACACGTGAAGGGATCCAAGTTGTCAGGTTTTCGAAGATTACTTCAATGTAACCGTGGATAGGGAAAACGGTGCTAGTCTGGATTAACGGCAAGACAATTTTCTAAGGATGATAGAGTCAGAGGGGCGCCTGGGAGGCTCAGTTGGTTAAGCAACTGGCTCTTGGTTTCGGCTCAGGTCACGATCTCATGGTCTGTGAGTCTGAGCCGCACACGAGGCTCCACGCTGACAGTGAGAGGTCTGCTTGGGATTCTCTCTCCCTCTCTCTGCCCCTCCCTCGCTTGTGTGCGTGTGCACATGCGTTCTCTCTCTCACTCAAAATACATAAACTTAAAATAAAACAAAATAAAGTGTTTTTTTTTTAAAGATGAATTCAATGGGATTTGCCCCCACAACCCTACACATTCCAGAAGACACATTAAAAGTAAACATGAAATCAACCACCTTCTCAGGCTGTCTTCTTTTCCACGTTACTTGTAAACATGTGTGGTGAAGAAAAAAAGTTAATTTGGCCCTCAAAACATTTCCCCCAAAGAACACTGCAGGGCAAACATAAAAACGGTAATATGTACAGCAAACTTTTCAGGCTACCTACTGGGGTTCCAGATATTTCTAACATGCTACTCAGCTCAACACCTTCCTCGGCTGTTTCTTGGCAAGTCTTTAGGACGCTTCTGTCAAAATTAGTCCCTGCTCTGAGCTGAGTTGTGTTTCTAAACTAACATCTCTCTCCTATCCTAACCTATCCTCACTAAGCTTTTGCCATAATCATCCTCCCTTGCAATAGGACTGTCCTCTGCATTATTCCCATTATTCTTGATGTTCATGGAGTGGGCGAACACCTTTTATTAGCAAGGGAAAGTTCAGAAAAACAGTCATGGGAGTTTTTTCTGTTGTCGTTACCACTATACTTTAGTGGAGTACTATTTATCCTTATTATGTGCCAAACATGCTCAAAGTGAAGCAAAATGACCCTGAAAGGCTTGGTCAAAGCAGCTGAAATAGCAGAAGTAATTCTGCTGCTGTAAAGTAAAAGGCTGCTATAAACTGGCATAATAAGTCACGAATTGCTCTGGCCGAGCCGCCAGTGGCTGCAAAACCACGCCCTGGCTACAGGGATGGTCTCTGGGGAGTTTACTACACTTCTATAAAAAATTCTTAACCTCTTAACTGACCTAGTTTTATTTAATCTTCACCCCCTTAAAAATGCTTTGGGAAGGCATGATGTAGGAGAACATAAACTCAAACAGGCATTTACTGGTCTTTATTAGCTAAGCATTCTAGCAACTTATTTTCACTTTCATCCTCATCAGTAATTTTGTAACGCTTTATATCGAACCAGTTTCCAATATTAATAAAATTCAAACTATCACTGCTCTACAACATGCGATTGATCATTTCTTTTAAAAAAACTTTCTACAAATATATAAGAAATGCCTTAAACTGACCCGACCTTTTCCCAGTGACATCTCTTTACCTGATCCTGTACTAACACTACCGTTTTACAAAATGCGTTTAAGAGATGGAGAAAACTTTGGTACATTAATAAAATCTAACAGTTAATAATAAACAACGAGCCATTAACACTCACTAATAGGAGCATACCACGGTGCCAATTTTGTTAAAGCACTACTAAAGCGCCAGGCTCTCACAATATAGAAAAAGAACACCAAGAAATGTGGAACAAGAGCTCTGCCTCAGCTCCCGCACGCTCTCTGCCAGGGGAGTGGAGGAGACGGGGGCGGGGAATCCTTCCCCATATCGTTATCAGTTGCTGTTATGAACCAGGCACCACACCCGGTCCTGGAGGGACGCACTCTGTGTCTTCAAAAGCTTGGTCTCTTGAGACGCAGACACCTACACAACTGTCATTAGAGGAGGTATGCACGGTAGTGTGATGAGAGCACACAGAGCCGAAAATGCAAACCTCAGAGCTCCCGCCACAACCCCAACACCCACATTCCCCTCCCCTGACCAAATGGACAGGTCTCCCAGGCGCGTGGGCAGAGACTCGCCCATCACCACCAAGAGCGGACAGAACCACGGCATCCGTCCGGGGAGCTCACGGCACGGCCTGCACTACCTTTCTGGGAGCCAGAAGCAGCAGCCAAAGACTCTGAGGCTCTGAGGAGACGCACGGCCAGCCTCCCAGGACGGCCCCCGTGTCACTCAGGCAGTTATCTCCCCTCCGCACACACAAACCCCATTGTGTTTCTGAGTAACAACAGAAAAACAGGGCTTGGCTTGGGTGGGGAGCAAATCTGAACTCAGAGTTCCTTCCTCATTTCCTTATTGGCAAACTAGGTGTAAACAGTCCCTTTAGAAAGAGGCCACCTGAGAAAGTGGCATCTCCCTGACCACGGGGAAAAGACAGCCAACCACAAAAATACTTAAATTCTAACTTTCTGGAAAAAAGTAGTAACATAAATGCATACTTAAATGATTCTACTATCAGAAATTGGCTACTCGTTTTGTATTTTAAGTTCCAAGTCTAACATACAAGGCTCGGTATATTTAACATGGAGAGGTCAACGACATTTTTCTAATTACTCCACTATTCCCTACTTTATGAAATTATAAACCAGACCAGTGGGTAGAAGAATTTAACTCTTCAGAGTAGTTATAGGAAATTCAATACAAATATTGGGATATTCCAATCTAGGCAAATATGTAATGGAAACTAAACTCTTGAGTATTTTCTAAATACTCAGATTCAAATGACTTAACTTCATAACATGACCAGGGGCACCTGAGTGGCTCAGTCGGTTGGGTGTCCTACTTTAGCTCAGGTCACGATGGCACCATTCCCGAGTTCAAGCCCCATGCCGGGCTCTGTGCTGACAGCTCCGAGCCTGGAGCCTGCTTCAGATTCTGTGTCTCCCTCTCTGCCCTACCCCTGCTTGCGCTCTGTTTCTCTCTGTCTCTTAAAAATAAAAAAAAAAAAAAAAAAATTAATAAGTGAGGAAAAAAAGGTTAAAAAATAATATAACATGACCAGAGAGAGAGATGTGGTTGATCATATATGGTAAATTCCTAATATAGCAATACTTGACAGGTTTTTGAAGAATTAGACAAGTAGCCTCCTCAATACCATATCAATGTAATCTGCCTTGGGTGATTCAGAAAGCATCTGAATCAAGATTTCTTAAATATCTCTTGATCATCACTTAAGAAGGTCAACAATCAGTGCACAGAGCCTTTGCTTGTGTCCCTAGCAGCACAAGCCATTCAACACGCTGCCTGACAAACCACCTTTTATTCGACCACTAAGCTGTCTGGATTCTGCTGACAACTGTGTACGTGAAGTACTTCCCTTTGATATTTTCAACAAATTTCAGTTGTCATTTGAGTCTTGATTTGTTTTGTCCCCTCAGGCCACTGTAAAACATTGGGAGTACATTTTAAAGAAAAAAGAGCCAGGGAGCAGAACTTCCTGCACAAAGCAGTGCTGGATACGTTATAGCTCAGTTCCCTCATCTGCAAAATGGGGATGTGGCAGTATATCAAGAGTTACCAGCTCTCACTGTAAAGCCCAATGACATCCTAGAGATGTAATGAGTAAAAGACCTCATAAGGCTACTATAAAGCATCTAGAAGAGTACTTGGCACATAGAAACAGTTATCAAAATGTTAGTTGTTACTATTTGCATTATTGTGGTCACCACTAGATCAATTCAGTAGGCTAAATGATTTTTTTTTTAATATTGTTTAATGTTTATTTTCGAGTGAGAGAGAGCAAGCACGCGCATGCAAGCATGAGTGGGGGAGGGGCAGAGAGAGAGGGAGACACAGTCTGAAGCAGGCTCCAGGCTCTGAGCTGTCAGCACAGAGCCCGACGCGGGGCTTAAACCCACGAACCACAAGATCACGATCTGAGCCGAAGTCAGACACTTAACGGACTGAGCCACCCAGGCACTCCTAAATGATCTTATTAACAAAATAAATCAACCAGTTGGGTGGAGGGGAAACAAAAATTCTTTTTATTTTGGTGTTTGACCTCATAAATGAATAGCTAAGTCACGTTGTATATAATGTCTAAAGCAAGGAAAATATCACATACTCCGTGCTCATCAGCTGGTATCTGTAAGTATGTATATCAACAGATAACACCCAAAAGGAAGCTAAAGAAGGGACCGGAGAACCAAGTGAGAGAGGGACTTTTCTCATTTACCAGAGAGGTTCGTCCTAAAAACAGACTGCTAAGGGGTAGGGGAGGGCACAGAAATCATGATAACTTTAATATTCAGAGGTTATCAAACAGGTGAGAGAGCAGATCTGGTGTTGTACCCAACAGCAAAACTGGATTACTGTGTTGCAGCCACAGGAATAAAGACTTCAGCTCACTTTTAAGGAAGAACTGTCTGGTCAGACACTACAGGTCTCTGAAACACTATAGACGGTTTTTAGGAGGGAAGGAAGTCTGGGAATCCGTAAGGTCCTTTTCTAATCTTAAATTCTAAGTCTCTGAACTAAGAGCACTTCACGATGACTACAATTTAAGGTAAAACTAAAGAACGCTTTCAAAGAAAATACCAAATAATGGTTAAGGTAATTATTCCAGAGAATGACAACAAGTAATATTGCCTTTTTTGGTGACTACCTTGCAAGTGCCCTTCCCAATCTTAAAATAATACGTTGTAACTTAAAAACACACCTGTTAGCTCCTCACTTGAAACCTAGAGTGTCTTTTATTGAAGGTAAGAACAATATACAGATAAAATCCACATGAGGAACATACCTCTTCTGTTTGCAGAGGTCCTGACCTAGAAGTAGAACCTAGAAAAAAAGTGGGTGCCCAGCATAAAGAAAGGGTGGCATTCTCTCGTCCCTCCCTCCCAGTATCTCCCAGAGCAGGTGACAACTCCAACAGAGCTAGGAAAAAAAGCGGAAGGGGGTGAGAAGACATGAGCAGGCAAGATGGGAACACAGGATCAGTTTAAACTGCTAAATGTATAAGCCAGCAGCAAAAGTATGCCTCTTTTGTTGTTATGATATGGTCAGCAAACTAGGTATTTTTTGGCTCGTACAAAAGTGGATTATAAAACTTTGGAGAAAATAAAATTAAATGGCTTTAAACTGAAATGACTCAGAACTCAAGGGAAAAAAACCCTTCTTTAGGAATATATTAACTGGGATTCAGAACCCATAGTTGCCACAGGAGAAAAAAGAATAGACGGGATCAGCAATGTGGAAATAAGACGAAGCATATTTATAACCACAAAGAGATAAGTTTAATATTTTTACTAACTTCATCACAGTATTATGTATTGCAAAATCAAAATTTAATGGAACCCAAAATATTTCACCCTCAGCTTAAATTCAAAGCAGAATTTCTAAGTTCCCCAATGTCATAAACTGCTGCTCATCATATCTATAATAAAGAAAGATTGAAAAATGTGAACTTTTATGTAACAAATCCATTACTGTGTTGGAAAGTTAGTTATAATATTTAATAACTCATAATCAATTTCCCCAGGAAACGACATGGAACTAGCAGGAAACCAGGCAGACTGACCAGCACTTTTTTTTTTCACTTTATCTAGCTTCTGTTTCTTTCCCTTTTTCACCCTGTCAGACACCTGAGATATGGCTACATTTTCACATTTTACACAGTTGTGCCTTTGTACATACTTGACACCTCTCCTTGTTTTTGTTTTTTAATTTGAGAGAGAGAGAGAGAGAGAGAGAGAGAGAGAGAGTTCAAGTGGGGGAGAGGGGTAGAGGGAGACAGAGAGACAGAATCCTAAGCTGGTTCTACATTCTGCAAGGAGCCTGACACCAGGCTCGATCCCACGACCCTGGGGTCATGACCTGAGCCAAAATCAAGAGTTGGATGCTCAACCAACCGAGCCATGCAGATGCCCCATTTATACCTCTCCTTTATATGCCCTTCCCTTGGGTGGCTCAGTCGGTTAAGCGTCCAACTTCAGCTCAGGTCGTGATTTCACGGTTTGGGAGTTTGAGCCCCGTGTTGGTCTCTGTGCTGACACCTCAGAGTCTGGATCCTGCTTCAGATTCTGTGTCTCCCTCTCTCTCTGCCCCTCCCCCACTCACACTCTGTGTGTGTCTCTCTCTCTCAAAGATAAACGTTAAAAAAAAATTTTAATGCCCTTCCCTGTTGTCTTTGTGGTGAACTCCTATTCGTCCTTCAAAACTCAATTTGCCCATTACCTCCTTGAAGACTTCCTGTACCCAAATAGCTCATATATTGGATTTCCAAACTTTTCTCATCTCTTCACTACAGAGTTTGTATGAGAGCAATCTCCGTGGGATGCAGGGACATATTAGAAACTAAAACCCATGTCACTTGGTTTCACTTAAGATTCTACCACACATCTACTAAATTATTCTTGGTCAAATGGCCCTAAATGCTCTATCTAAAAAATGGGCATAAAATGTGAAGTGAGAGTTTCCAAAAACATGCCGTTAAGCCCTGGACTCCTTAGCAGAACCGTACTGAGAACAAAGCCTCTTACCGTTATGATCCCAACGGAAGCAACTACAGTTACATCCCTAAAAGAAATGTGGCAAATCATGAGGACAAAAAAGCAGCACATCCCCTAACCTACACCTCAGATGGTGTGTACAAGGTGACTACTCTTAGAGGGCTCCTTGCAGCTAGGTCTCACGACACAAATCTCCATACTGGAAACCTTAATCCCATTACACTAGAGTAATCTGACTCAAGTAGTTAATGAAGTATTCTTTGAGTGAAACCCGGACAATAAAACATTCCCTTTAAGCACGTGAAAGAAAAAGTTCATTTGTGATTCACCATATACGTTATTTTTATTTAAAGGGTGATATTTACTCATCACTTCTTGTGATCTTTAATTCAGCATGACGCATGGCCCCGACTTGCCTACACCATGCATATTAAGAGTGAACCCAACATATCAAGGAACCAAAGGTTCACCCCAGTGACTTAAAGAAAAGAACAACAAGAGGCCTAGAATTAAAATACTATGTTTCACGGTGGAAGAAGGATAGGAGAGAGAGGCACTGTGATAGCCATAGTCACTGGCAACTGCTAGCCACTGACAAGGAGAGACACTTGGGGCCTTATGGGGCATGAATTTATAGCGATGGACCATATAACATACACATGCAACACAAGTGGTCACGATTGATAATTGTGGAATCTGGGTCACAGGTATGTGGGTGTTACTCTACTATTGTCTCTACTTCTAAATATTTGACATTTTCCATAATAAAAAGTAAAAAAACACATTCACGAACACCACCAAATCAGTGATCTGAATCCCCCTTTTCAAAATCTTCCTTGAAATGGAGAAACAGACTTTAAGGTGGAACAGTGTTGCAGAAGTGACTACGGCATAATTAAAGAGTTAGTATGCTTAGGCTGTAGATGTGTATAGAAACTAACTTTGAAAAGAAGTCACAGGATTAATCAACATGTCTAAAACTAACATGCTCCAAAAAGCGGGCCACAGAGATGGGCATCAAGGTCAGCATTTCTTCAATGTCACTCGTACATTTCACAGGAGCTCTTCCAAATTCCTATTCTTCCCTCAGCTACCACCCTTCAGCCTTCTTCCCCACTCAGAAAACGTGCTGGCTACGTGTACCCATGCTGAGCAAACAGAGCCCTTTTTTTACACTGCATACAACAGGATGTTACAACAGGATGTTTACTGAATTTTTAAAGCATGTTGTGCATTAATATTTTGGGGATGATTTTACAATCAATATTGTCATCCTCCCAAAGGAGTCGTTTTCTTCATGGTATCTGCTGCTAACACCCACCCCAAATAAAAACTCTATTGGGACTGTCTTGGGTGTTATTTTTGCAAGCAATACCAAGTGCTAAGTTTTAAAAATATTAAGTATATAAGGGCCTATCTTGGTAGAACATTTCTAATTAATAATCTTTTATAAATGTTCCCCAAATCAAACAAATTAGAACAAAGATGAATATGTCTCTTTTAGCTAAGATCCAGAAGCATAAGGTGAAAATAAAGAATTTTCCTTTTAAATTAATTATCTAATTCATTTTAATTTAAAAATCATTGGAATTGGTTCTCTTTGTCTTCCTACTCAGACTGAGGTGAGGATGGTCATTAAAACTCAGAAACTTGGGGGTACGTGGGTGGCTCAGTCGGTTAAGCATCTGACTCTTGATGTTGGCTCAGGTCATAACAGGTACAGTTTCAATGTCGCAAGATGAGAAAAATTCTGGAAACGGATGGTGGCGATGGCTGCACAACAATGTGAATGGACTTACTACCACTGAGCTGGACACTTAGAAATGGTTACGATGGGGGGCGCCTGGGGGGCTCGGTTAATTTTGGCTGAGGTCATGATCTCACGGTTGGTGGGATCGAGCCCCACATCAGGGTCTGTGTTGACTGCATGGACACTGCTTGGGATTCTCTCTCTTCCTCTCTCTGTCCCTCCTCTGCTGTCTCTCAGTCTCTCTCAAAACAAATCAATAAACATTTTTTAAAAAATCAGAAATGTAGATATTTCTTTCTGTTCTTGGTTTGTTTTTCTTTCATATCCTTCTCAAAATGAATCTCATTTAAACGTCAGGATGTAAAGACAATCCATTCTGTGAAGGCTTTGTTTCTCAATAAGAAAAAAGAAAAGAAAAAGAAGAAAATCTCCATAGTAACCCTGAACATGACTAAGCTGTAGAACTTCCTAATACCTCCAGACATGAGCAATACCTCTCATAACCTCCATTATGAGAGTCACCCTTGACCATGCCAAATTCCCCACAAGCACATATGCCCCAACGGATCGAGCTTCTGCATCATCCTTCTTCCAGCAGCCCCAACCTACTCTCCCAGGATGCTGAATTAAAGCAGAAGATATGCTCACAGGACTCTCCTCCACATTCGAAGCTTAAAGAAGAGCATGGCCCTGTCTTACATGCAATTCATATCCGAATAGGGGGTTCTCACACTGATTTGTTCTATAATATCTACCCTCTTCAACCAGCCCCTTACAACTGACTTCTCCTTCCATTCACTAACCCTAACAACTTCTAAAAACGTGTATCTGGTTTGTAAGACTAGAGAAAGGAAAGACACTGTATCTAAAATCTGCATTTACTAAGATGTTCTGACCTTTGTCCCCGACCCCTGACTTTTCAGGAAGAAATCTTTCTTTCCGATGTCTGCCATCCTCAATTGTGTTAACCCCAAAAGGCTCCTGTGGTTGTCATGAACAGCAGAAGGTCCTTTGTTCAGATAAATCAAGCATATGTGTGTCTTTATCTCCTTAAAATATACATAAAAACAAATAATACTTTAAAAAGATTGTCTGGGGGCGCCTGGGTGGTTCAGTTAGTTAAGCGTTCAACTTCGGCTCAGGTCATGATCTCGCAGTTTGTGAATCTGAGTCCCACGTTGGGCTCTGTGCTGACAGCTCAGAGCCTAGAGCCTGCTTCGGATTCTGTGTGTCCCGTTCTCTCTGCACCTCCCCCACTCACACTCTGTCTCTCTCTCTCAAAAATAAACATTAAAAAAGATTTTTTTTTAAATAAAAAGATTGTCTGGGGGGGCACCTGGGTGGCTCAGTGAGTTAAGCACCCAACTCTTGGTCTCAGCTTGTGTCATCATCTCGCAGTTCTTGGGTTCGAGACCCATGTTGTGCTCAGTGCTGACAGCATGGGACCTGCTTGGGATTCTCTCTCTCTGCCCCTCCCCTGCTTGCTCACTCACCCTCTCACAAAAATCAATAAATAAACTTAAAAAAAAAAAAAAAAAAAAAGATTGGCCAATCAATGGTAACAGCAGGAATGATGGCCATAAAATTATTTTATTTCTGTATTTAGTCAGTCACTCTCATACACACACACACACACACACACAAAGTTAGAATTACTATGTGTTGGTATAAGACTATCATGTCCACCTCTGACGTAAGCCCTAGGAGGTACTATTGCTAATCCCTTTATCAAATGAGAAAGCCTAAAATTTAGAAACTTACAGTGACCGAGTCCGTGAATGGTGGAACCCGTGTCTACCTTAGTTTGAAACCTAAATTCCTTATTCCCACACCATTTGACTTCTCCAAACACTGAGAGCCTTTCTGAAAGGAAAGGAGGTTAAGGTTCTAATTCAAATTCATTCTAGTTAATACCAGTTAACTACTAGTTAACTACTTGTTAACACTAGTAACTTAAGGTAACTAAATTCCACCCCCCCCCCCCAACCCTCCTGGAAGCAATCACAGACACTTGTGTGAGATGTAAGCTGAGTCTTGTTGTGGATGGATATGCTTGTGAATTATCTTCTCTTGTAGCTACATTACATATCAAACACTTTCTAATGGCAATGTAGTAATCAGTGGAAGAGGAAAACTCACACCAACACTTCACCCTGCTACCATCATGTATCCTGGGCCACAATTCTCCCCCAACCCCCGCCTCTCCTATGAGAGTCCTGATGGGTGCATCTATTCATGGTTTGGATAATCAGAGACAGTACCTTGTTACAAATACACTATCCTATGAAGATGGCATGTCAGCCACCCAGCAACAGCAGAGAGTCAAACATATGACATTTACAGTTGCCAGTTAGAAATCAACAATTTCCACACCTCTTTTAAGAGGCATTTCATAATCTTTCATTCTAGTTTCATTTCACTTTCATTTCATTTCACTTCTTTGCTGTCTCTCTAGAAACAAACTCTTCAAGGTTAAAAACTGTATTTTGCCATTGCTTTAAAGGTGCACATATAGTCTAATTAGTGCTGTGGTTTCTGAATGAGTCTACAATTTACCTAGCAATTCAAATCAAGAACCTAGAAGGCATTTTTTTATCCCAAAATTTTCCTCATGCTTTGCATGTAATTATCAGTAATCCTGTCTCTCAATCTTCAAAACACATCCCCAAATGCATCTATCCACTTCTCTCCATCTCTCCTTTCACCTCTTACCTGGAAAATACCACAAGAGCCTCCTGCCAGTCAGACCCCACCCCTTGCTTCTCTTCTTGTCCTCCATAATCCATTCACTACACAGCAGCCAGTGTCAGATTATGTAACTTTCTGAAAGAGAAGTCTTTCAAATGGCTTGCCATTATGCCAATCATATAATCCAGAGTCTTTACCCTGTTTTGTAACCTAAAATCCCTGCCTTCCCTGACATCATGTCCCTTTTTCTAGTATTAGGACTTTCACACCATCTTTTCCAACTACCTGGAAAGCTCCTCCCACCAGGTCTTCAAATAATTGGATACTTCTTTTCATTGAAGTTCCAGTTTAGGGGCGCCTTGGAGGCTTAGGAAGTAAGAGTCCGACTCTTGATTTAGGCTCAGGGCATGATCTCACAGTTCATGGGATCAAGTCCCACGTGGGGCTCTGAGTTAACAGCATAGAGCCTGCTCGGGATTCTCTCTCTCCCCCTCTCTCTGCCCCTCTCCTGCTCATGTGCACACACTCTCAAAATAAATAAATAAACATTAAAAAAAAAAGTTATTCTTCATCATTCTTTGTCATTATAACTTGTATTATAGCTCTGTGATTATTTGATGTTTTCTTTCTTGTCTGTTTGCTTATTCATCATCTGTTTCCCCAATGTAAGTGCTACTGAGAGAGAGGAATTAGACTTGTTCTTTGCTATATATCCCAGTGCATAAAACACATACTTGACTACAGAAGGTGCTTCATAAATGCTGGCTATCTTTAGAACAGTGACTTATCAGTTGGGTGGATGTTAATTAAACTCAATACCTATTAATCTTTTTGTTATTATTGTTTTAATCAAAACAATTGTCATTGGTAACCTTGATAATTTACCTGTTTACTCACATCCTTATCCATGTTTAAGAATTTATACCTCTGACTTGTTCCAAAAAGAATGTAAAGCAGCTGACTATGACACTGCATTTGGTTTAAAAGGTCAAAGCATCTCCACATAGGACATTATAGGAAACACCTGACCAACACTCTTCAAAAGTGTCAAGGTCATATGAACCACCGAAAGACTGAAAAACTGCCACAGACCAGAGGAGAAAAAGGAGACATGACAATCAAATGAAATGTGGTACTCTGGACTAAATCCTGGGACAGGAGAATGAAAAATGCTAGTAAAAAACACTAATGAAAAAGCCAGTAAAATCCAAATAAATTTTGAAGTTTAGATCAGAGTAACGTGTTAATGTTGGTTTCTTAGTTTTGACAACTCTGTCATGGTAACGTAAGATCTCTGGGAAACTGGGTGGGGCCACATGGAAACTCCCTGTACTATCTGTATAACTTTTCGCTAAATAGAAAATTATTCCAAAATAAAAAGTTTATTTAAAAAAATCAACATCTCAGGGTGCCTGGGTGGCTCAGGTCACGATCTCACAGTTCACGAGTTCAAGCCCCACATCTCGCTCACTGCTGCCAGCACAGAGCCTGCTCTCGACCCCCTGTCTCCACGCTGCCCTTCCCCCACGCGTGCACATGGGCTCTCTCTCAAAAATAAACATTTAAAATAAACACGTCCATCAATCAACATCTCCATACAGAAAAAAAATTCAATGTACTTTGACCACAGTTTGGCATTTTATTCCGAATAAAACAGAGTGTAGGCCGTTGACTTACTGCTTTGAACCCATGTAACAATTTAAATGTAAAAGCACAGTATTATTTAATATTTGTCTCCTCACATTTGCGACCACAAAAGTAATTTTAAAACGACCATTCAGATGTATTCATTGCCTCTAATAGCACATTAATTCTACAGGCATGCCGAAAGAAGCGTCATCCCTCCCATTTTCTCTAGAAGGATGCTGCCCTATGCAATTAGAACCTCCACTGGCCAACCAGGTTGGGAGAATCTTCTGAGTCCCTATCAATCTGCATTCTGCCCATCGCTTCTTCTCTAAAAGGAGGAAGCACTAATGTTCTTAAGTGCATTGCGTCATCAGACAACATAGCTTTTACTTGACAATTCACATGTAGCCAGTATTTCAAGAAGTCTTTCTAGACATTATTCTCGAATTTTCTGTTAACTGTTGACAAAGTTATTCCCTATTCATTCACTTGATAAACAATTACATCATACAGCAGTTGGGATCACACTGAACTTGGATAGCAAACTGGATTATAAATTTAAAAATATGAAAGCAAATTCCAGTGTAATGTTTCTACACCCAAGAGAGGTTTCATCATTTCATAAACACACCCAAAACCAAGGCACAAAGTACTGCAACCCACCCATTTTACACATAATTCTATAAATGTGATGTAAAAATCATCTTCACACAGAGTACCTGAAATACCAGCATTTATTCTGGCTTCCATTACACACACACACACACACACACACACACACACACACACACACGTATACTGTTTCACAGGTCATGGTGATCTCATTTAAGTAGGAGACTATTAAACAGTCAAGAAAATGACGATGTGAAAAGAAATTAAGCCATTTGAAAGGCAGAAGTTGGACAGGTGAAAGGGAGTGGCACAGATTAAACCACTTAAATGAAAAAATAGAGGAAGAGGGGAAATTTGTAACACTTCTCTGGGTATTTTGTGGTTTTGCAGTTGTCCGACCCTGGGCCAGTCCCTTAAATATTCTTAGTCTACGTTCTTTATCTACAACATTAAGATAGTAATGCCAGTCTACCCACTGAGTTCTTCTTTTTTTTTTTTTTTTTTTTTTTTTTTAGGGATAAACAGAACCCAGTAAATGAAGCACAATTTAAAAATTTTTCAGTTGGCTACTTTTCAGCCAAAATGAGCTTTCAGAAAACTAAAAAAAATATTAAGTATAATACTATACTCTGGAACTGGGTAAAGCAGAAAGCAACTCTAGCCAGCTAGAAGCTGAAAAATATTCTTGGGTAAGCACTTACCTTGGAGACTTGTCGAAGCCACCTTAAATACTCTGTGAATGTATCAAAACAAATGTAGTAAGTCTGGCTTTGGGGTCCAGAGGAGCTAAATGCTAAACAGTGCTGGTGCTTTTTCACTTCTTCTACCTATAAAAACAGAGACAAAAACGCATCAGGAAAGCAGACCATTTACATAGTTCATTAACCATACCTTAGGTCAGTGAGCCTACACAGATTTGCATCTTTCCCCATATATGTTCCTCTTAATACCTAAAACACGTAAGTTCCCGAGTCTGACTAACCAACTTGAATTACAAGGAAATCGAAAATGGGGAGTTTTATCTTCTTTAGATTTCCCCACAGTAGTCAAATTCTCTTCTTCCTGTTTAGATTGGAACAGACACCCTTTCTTATCTTTCTATATCCTCACAATAGGCTGCTGGGGTTCTTCCTTCCTTTGGGAGGAGTTTTACTTAAGACTTAAGGATTTTTACTGCAGAAGGATTTTTACTTTGAGCGACTTTTGTATTAGTCTGCATTACAACCTTTTTTAAAAAGAGGTCTTCAAGCGTGTTAAGTAAGTTTTTAAAAATTTAACGTGAGATTGAGTTTAACATGAAAGAAAACTCTACCATAAGAACTTTCAAGTCCTAATAAGGCAGCGATACAGTCAAATCAAATTTCCACTCCCAGTAAATGCTTCCTAAGCAGGAAAAGTCCAGACAATAAAGTAACATGGTATTCCACAAGCTCCTATGCTGCAGTTACAAAACTGATCACAAGTCATAAAGAGTAAGAATTTTCAAAAAGATCAGTATCACAGACTATGTTCTGGGACCAAAAGGCAATTAAAAGTTAGATGTCAATAATAAAAATTCCATTTAAAATCCAAGTGTACTGGGGTGTCTGGGTGGCTCAGTCGGTTGAGCGTCCAACTTCAGCTCAGGTCATGATCTCACAGTCTGTGAGTTTGAGCCCCGCGTCGGGCTCTGTGCTGACAGCTCAGAGCCTGGAGCCTGCTTTGGATTCTGTGCCTCCCTCTCTCTCTGCCCCTCCCCTGTTCATGCTCTGTCTTTCTCTGTCTCAAAAATAAATAAAGACATTAAAAAAAATTTTTTTTAAAATAAAATAAAATCCAAGTGTACTTAGAAAACTAGTAACACACTTCCAAACAACTAAGTAAAAAAAAAAAATAAATAATAGAAATTTAGATAGTCTTAGAACTGAACGATTAAAAAAATACATATCAAAATTTATGGAATGCAACAAAAGCAGTACATAGGGGAACATTTATAATTTTAAATACTCACATTAGAAAAGAAGGCAGAAAATTATTTTGATTGATACATGTCTCAAGAACTTAGGGGGAAAAATACCAAACCAAAAACTGAATAAATTCAAGCCATAATAAAGGTGACATCAAAAAGCAGAAATTAATGTCATGAAAACCAAATATACAACAGAGAACATGAACATTAACAAAATACTGGTTCTTTGAAAAGGCTAATAACAAAGTAAATGTCAACAGATATTAGTTCATGATATCAGCTGAAGACAGACATTAATAACATTAATAATGAAAAGAGAGATAGGCCTACAGATTAAGCAGAGATTAAAAAGAACATTATAAACAATTCTGTGGCAAAATCTCAGAAAAATACATTTTACTAACACTAAATCAAGAAAGAAAAAAAAACCGAAGGCCTACATAGTCCTATAATCATTTAAGAAACTGAATAAACAAACTTTTCCCCAAGAAATATCAGGCCCATATCATTTTATAGATGAATTCTATCAAAGTTCCAAGAAAGAGAACATTCCAAATTTGTGCAAACTCATCCACCCAACAAAAAATGAAGAAAAATACCACAAATTATTCTATAACCAAAAACAGATCAGAGTAGTAACAGAAAAAAATAATTATAGGCGAGTCTCAGTTATGAACACTTATCTTGAACAAAATGTTGCATCACAACCCAGAAATACAGAAGGAAAAAAACTATATCAAAAACAAATTGGATTTACCTCAGGAAAGGCAAGATGATTTAACATTATTGGAACTATAAAATCGTTAATCACATTAACAAATTAAAGAAGAAAACCAGGGGCGCCTGGGTGGCTCAGTTGGTTAAGTGTCCGACTTTGGCTCAGATCATGATCTCACAGCTCATGGGTTCGAGCCCCGTGTTGGGCTCTGTGCTGACAGCTCGGAGCCTAGAGCCAGCTTTGGACTCTGTGTCTCCCTCTCTCTCTGCCCCTAAACCACTAGCATCCTGTCTCTGTCTCTCTCAAAAATAAAATAAATAAACATTAAAAAAAGGAGGAGGAGGAGGAGGAGGAGGAGGAGGAGGAGGAGGAGGAGAAGACCATATGATCATCCCCACAGCTGCAGAAAAAGCATTTGGTAACATTCACCACCCATTCATCATTCATGATTAAAACTCCCAGCAAACTAAGAACACAAATAACAACTCAAGCTGACAAAGTGTATTTATCAAACATCTAAGGCAAACTTCAGTGTTAATGATGATATACCACTCTCTTTAAGATCACTGAGAAGACAAGTATCTACTGTTTCTACTCAATACTATACTAGAGTCCTGGCCATTACAGTAAGACACAAATATGTATTAAAGAAGAAAAAAATTGTCATTATTTGAATATTACATGATTAGCTACATAGTACACTCCAAAGATTCTATAGACAGTATATTAGAATAAATAAGAAAATTTAGCCAAGTGGCTGAATATAAAATCAATACTCAAAAGCCAGCTGTATTTCTATACACTAAAGACAAAATATTTTTTAATGGGACTTAAGCTAATCAATATAGACAGAAATTAGACCAGTGATTTCTGGAGGATGAGGAAAAGAGTGGAAGGAAGGGGGATAAAAGGAGCACAAGGAAACTTTCAGGGGTGATATGATCATTCTTATTCACTGTGGTGATGGTTGAATGGGTGTGTTTAGCTAGCTATACTGTTATCAAATTATCATCAAAATGTGCAGTTTAATGTCTGTCGATTATACCTCCATAAAGTTTGGTGAAGATGCAGAGAAACAGGAACACTTGTACACTGATGTGAGTGTAAAATGGTACAACAACTTTGAAAAGCAATTTGACATCATCTTGTAGCATGTGCATATGCCCTATAGTCCAGTAACTGTACCCCTAAATGTGTATCTAAGAGCAGTATTTCTCAAGGAAGTAGTTTATTTTAAGGATTTTGAATTAAACAGTTCATTGTACATTGTGCAGGACTGTCTAACACTTCGTGTGAATTTTTTTTCCCTGAGCCCCTGCCCTGTAAAGGCCGATAGTGTCCCCTTGCACCAAATATATTGGTATTAACCAAACACTCTACTTTCCACGTTTCCCAGACTTTCCGCAGTCAAGGTGAAGTCATGTGACTAGTTCTGGCCAATGAGCCACGAGCAGAAGTGGCATGTGCCACTTCTGCATCCAAATATACAAAAGCCAGTTTATGACTCTCCAGTTACCTCTTCCCTTGCTTAAGCACCAAAGGAAGGTTGCATGTTCCAAATGTTACAAGGGAGCAGAGCAGGCTGGGTCCCTGTACAGTTATGTGAAAAAAGAAATCTCTACCAATCTACAGTGGACGTTTAGTGGAATGAGAAAATTTAAGTCACTGACATCTGGGGGGGATTTGTCACCATAGCATAATTTAGCTTACATCAACTGATACGTTGACTGTTCAATCACTTCACAATCAAAACACTTGCACATATTATCCAATGTCCCCTTTGGGCACAGTACCTCTGAGAACTACTGTCCTAGAAAAACTACTTGTGTACCAGGAGGCATATCAACATAAGCCCATTTTGGCAGAATCATTTATAATGACAAAAAACTAGAAGCAACCCAATGTCCAACAGGAAAATTACTTAAGAAATTATGAGAATTTAGAACACTTACAGAGGGAAACGTTATACAGAAATGAAAACCACATACAGAAAGCAACATAGAATCTTATTATGAAACATAATACTGAGTGAAAAAATTCAATCACAGAAGCCCACACATGGTATGATACCAATTTCATTCAGATCAAAAACAAGCAAAACATAGTTACATCATAAAACTTATTTTAAAAAAGAAAATGATGAATACATATTCTAGGACAATGGGTGGATACCTTTGGGGTTGGGGGATACCAGTGGGGCAGATGTAAAGAGAACACAGGTAGAAAACATTGGTGTTTATATGGCTGTGATTCCTAAACTGAATAGCAGTAGGTAAATGGTTATTCAATTTATTATGCATCATAATTTAACAAATATTAAGTAAAATATTAAAATGTTACATCTAAAAACCGATGTTAAATTCTACAGGATAAATTAAATATAATGTAATACTTGCACAATGAATAGAAACTTATCTATTAAATAATTTTCCCCAACAATGAAATTTTAAGAGTGCTTCATTTAGCTTTATATTTGGAATTCGACATTTGAAAATGTGAATTAATGATCATGCTCAAGTAGTGTTGTGTTTGATTTATCAGCAATTATTGCTAGGTTATGGCCAATCTATCTCACACTTCATTTCTAGCTCTGCTTCATAAATATTTTAAAAACAAAACCAAAAACCTTCCATTTACTCTTAGCTTTTCCTTCAACAGAATAAAACGGAATGAGCAGAATGAAAAAAGGAACAGATACACATTAATGAAAACTCAGACGGCAAAGAGTGAGTTATTTTTCCCTAACTCGGTCAACAGGTTTTAAAAGACTGTTTTTCCACATACTCAATTATTTTTAAAGGCATAGTACAAAACAGGTTTTACAAGGTTTGTCTGTGAGAAAAGGAAGCCATTTCAATTCATTCAATGGTAGAAGTCCATCCAATAACAGGCCTGGGAAACAAGACAAGTCTCTAGCCCTGAATGAAAATGCTAATTATAACTTGATCTTCTGAACCTTATCTGAACATTCCACTACTTTCCTGCCTCAGCTTCTCTGAGCACAATAATCTTTCTGGCCATCTCCTTCATATGTCAAAAGATTTTTCACCCTTCAAGTTCCACCATAATTGCTACCTCCTTCATCACAGAATTCCCCGATTCCCCCAGAACAAAATGTAATCTCTCTGCACTACTTTTTTGCATCTCTCTTAGAGCAGATTTTATTGTGTCCATCCTTCATCTCCGGATAGTAAATTATAAGCAATTCAAAGGCAGGGATGATGACTTATCCATCTTGGTATTTCTGGGGCACCAAGCAAAGTGGCTTCCCCACAGAGGTTATTTAATAAATAGTTATATTAAATTTGCCTAAGCAAACACCTAACATCATAGAGAAGAAAGAAATAGACTGTTGACCTAACAGGGCATCAAACATCAAATATGCATTTTTAATGATGACCTATTGGAGTAGTAACGATGACCAATTTTTCAGAATTCAATCCAAAGGACAAAATCTTCAGTAATAAGACACCAGTAACTCTTCAATGCTCAGACAAAAGTTAAGTAATGGCTTCAAAATAGATGACTGAAATAGATCTAAATGTACCTTGCAGCCTGGCCAGAATCTTTTTTAAATGATCAAGTATTAGTCTTCTTAGGATTAGACTGTCTAATAGCAGAGGGGCGGGTAGGGAACTGACATGGGCTATTCACATAAGGAGAGACTACTTTAAATTATGAATGAAGAATGAATTTGCTACATAGCAAGTGAATAATAATGGCATTTAGTACTGCACACATCTGATTTTACCTAATTCATTCCTAATCCCTGGAATAAACAGATCAAATATTTGCCAATTTTAAAAAGTTCACTTCAACAAAAGTGGTGTTTTTATTTTCCCCTCTATTTATATCCTCCACGTTCTGCTGTCTTTCCCATGCCCATTCAGGGAAGAAAACAGTAAAGAAAATATTTGCTTAATATGCCCCCAATTTTCACACACCCTTTTCTTCATCCAAATTTGCCTTCCCATTTATTAAAAGATTATCCTATCATTTAAAAATCAGGAAATACTAACATATAATTATGGTAATGATACATCTACCAACACTTGGGAATTAATAAATTGACATGGCAAAAAAAAGAATGTAACATTTTCCCAAGCAATTTGGTTCTATTTCATAAATGATAAGAATAAAATAATTGACATGCCCAAAGAAAAGCAGCTAGCAATGTTGGGAATAACTATCAGCCATATCACAGCTCTTCTCTGAAACAAGGTAACATTTCAATTTCAAAAATTATGAATGGCTAAACTGATAAACTAAAAAATGCTAACTTCACTGGTCACTAAACAAAAATAAACAGAGAGGTAGGGCAAAGTTGGATCAAAGATTCATGCAAGAGAGAAAGAGTCTAACCTTTGGTAAGAATGCTTGAATGATCCTTAAGCCCCGGACTTAAGGATCATTATTCTATCCGACACAAGATACACTCAAGATATCAAGAGATGTCTGCTAATAAAGAATAACTTCTCATCTGTAGCCTAAAATATAACACTGACTTTTAGTTGCTCTGTTTCAGGTCTGTAAATAAGATGCATGTACCAATAAAGTGATCGTCACCAGGGCCTCGCGTGAGCCGATGCGTGGCCATTTTCCACAACTCCACCATTCAACAATGCCCACTGGTGGAGCAAAACAGGAATTGAGTAAGACCTCAGATGAGTGAAAACCATGGACCCCGTATTACAGAAATGGCTCAAAGTGAGCTTAATAACACTGGGGAACCCGTTAGCATTTTGTTCATTTTAAACTTACTTTTCCACCAATGAGAGGCAGAACATGCATCTTTCCGGCCCAGCTGTCTTTCACAGATGACACCATCAGGCAGGTCCCACACAGGATGACTTGGCGTCTGGCCCATCGGTTCACCGGCAACTGCATTTTGCCTTTACGGACGTTATACATTCCTGAGAGCTGAATCCGTTCAGAGCCACCAGTGCTGTGGGGTTTTCCTGAAACAAACACGCAAACATCTGAGTCCAAAGAAATGAGTTTTCAACTCGTTGGCATACCAGATAAACCACCTGGACCACAGAGAATAATTATGGGCAACGACCTAATTTATAATCAAGAGAGTCTGAAATGTGCAGTAATACAACTATGGTAAGAACTACCACATCTACCTCACACGTGCATTTTAATTTTGGGCGAAGAAGAGCTTTTTCCTTAAAACCCAAGGAAACGACCATTTTAACTCCTCTGTTACAACCCAAGTGTTATTTTCTTCTATGTCCTCCACCATTTTTGTTTACATTTAAAAAAGGGATGACTTCAAGATTTTTATAAATGGCTCGAGTTAATTTCAGTACACTTGGAAGAAAACATTACAGACCAAGATAGGAAAATAACCTTCAAGATTTGGCATTTAATGAAACTAATCTGTTGTAATGAAATTAACTGATGACATTCTTCCTTCTACACTGACTCAATGTACACGTACTATTAAGGAGATGGAAAATAAGTAACTTTTCTAATAAGAAAATACTACTTGGTGGCAATGGTTAAGTCCTCAAAGACAGACTTAATGCCAATTCTATGAAGGTTGGTGAGTGGTGCCTCTTGTGCCTCAGGAAGACAGAGACACAGGGAGATGCACTGAGCCTCGGAGACAAAGAGGGCACTGGGAAAGATCTTAAGAGTCTTTATTTCCAAGCTGGAAATGAATCTGGCAGAATGACTTGCAGACAAGTCCCATCAACTAGATGGGAGAACTCCTGTGACTCACGTGTCATAGCGTTATAAACAAGGAGAAAAACATTGCCAGTTGTAGACATTGAATGTATAGTATCAAAGAGGACCGAAACCCACTCTCAGAAATAAATTAATGAGAGACACGTGTCCTCGCATAGGACCCAAGCCAGAAGTGTTCTATTTACTTGGAAATTTGCCTAGTTGCCAAAGGCTAGCAGAAGAAACATATTCAAGAGACATTATATTCTTGTGAATATTAAGAACTAACATAAATACCAAGTAGTTTTGGTAGATGTCTAATACCTACTGGAGAAGGAAACGAAAAGAGCACCAGCACCAAAAATAGATCTCAAGAGATCCAGCGTGTTGGAACCATCCCAATACATACCTTTGGGCAGAAATAACAAAACCAGCAGGTTTGAATTTCACTTCCTCTTTCTCCCGGTACATCAGAATGTTTTATAAAATAGATACTGCACACTACATAATTTTGCTGGGGCCGGGCCAGCATGGAGTGTAACAGTGGTTCAGCTATTTAAACTTGGTGCCCAGCAAACAACTACACAGCTGCCACCCGCAAGGGAGCTGAGGGCCCCGCTGAATTGTTCAGTCACCAGATGCTAATGCCCCACAAAGAGATAGGAAGCCCAGGAGACTTCACATCAGACACGACTTGCCAAAGGCTGCCAATGATGGATCAGACCACAGTCAGTCGCTTGTCCCCTTCTGTACTAGTTCATTTACACCGAGAAAGAAAACGCTCAGACTCCCAGGCTAAGAGCTCCTTTCTACATGACAGACATTTCCTGTCGGAAAGAAGCGCAAGATTACTAGATTTCGAAACTCCAATCTCCACAAATGTAATAAAGTAACACAGGCTAACGAGAGATCTGATCTAAATATGTATACGTGTGTGTGCATGGGCACACACACACACACACAAGCCTACATACAGACTAATGAATGCAAAGGAGACATTTTATTTAGCCCCATCTGAGAATGGCTTTGAGGACACATGTTAACCTGTCACATTTATGTAGATCTGTGAGTAGAAATTAATGAAAAAGACAACAGGGGTACATAAAGACAGCCCTTCAATTCTCCCAACTCCACAAAAATCCTACAGAAAGTCCCAGAACAAATCACCAGATAGAGTGGACTATATATCCCGGAGATATATATATATCTATATATATATATCTATATATGTATCTATAGATATATATATATGTGCATATATATAGATATATATATATATGTGCATATATATAGATATATAGATATATATATATATAGAGAGAGAGGAAGAGTATGGACACATCAACAGAGATAGGTTTTTTATTCTCTAGTTAGAAAAATTCCCAAAGTGCCTGAATAGTCTTGGAGCCTAATGGTAAGATCAGTCTGTCCTTGGAAAGCCCTAAACATCCCAGCCTGAATCAAACCCCTCCTTGTCTTGTTCTGAGTGAATTTCAATATCCTTGTTGTCTGCTCCCTCCCTGGGTGTTCCAGATCACACACGCCCTCGGGACTTGCTGTGTACCAAACAGGGCTCCGGGGAATATGGAGATGAATAAGACTCTACACCTAGGCAATCAGCCACGTGCACCCTCCTTTGCGTCAGACTTCTTTATTCTATGACATAGGAATTATTTTCTCTCTCCCTGCCAACTCTCAAACTTCTCATTTCGGAGGAATTCCAACTGTCCCATGCTCCAATAAATATTGACAACACCAAGTGACCAATGCCTGCCAATTCAAAGTTGGATCGGTCGTGAAAACTTTTACTTTAGCAATGTTACTCTAATTCCCTGCAGGTTTAAGGCATTTCTTACATGACGCAGGAGGAAAGATAGACAGCAAAAGCAAGTATTTCAAGCTGAGATAGAGACCTGACCACAGCAATGTTTACTGCAGTCTACTTCAGTTTCATCTATCGGCAGAGAATTTTACTAAATAAATGATTCAAAGTATTTATTCATTTAAGGGAAACTACGGTCTGTTCTGCTACAGTATGTGATTCATTAATACCAATGAGCTCATATGATTGTAAATAGAGGACTGGTGTCATTTTAACATGCTGTATTATGTTGGTTCATAAAGATTTACTCTAGGCAAAAGGAGCCAGATTGGTAGAATTCTAACTTTCAACAGCAAAGGGAAAAACCCACAGTAAATACACCGTCTCTGCACCCACAAGATAGCATTACTACTGTTCTGTTACTGTGCATTTTTAATATTCCTTAAGGCAACTCAACTTCCAGCCTGCCTGGGCTGCCTGGGTTAGCTCCTGCAGCCCCATCGTTACTTTTGTTAGTATTTTGGTTATAAAGATGCATGAACTTAGAGTCCTACCCCCTTCCAACTGCATTTTCCCGTAAACTTTTATTTCTCATTTACAATTGTGGAGAACAGGAAAATTTTCAGGAACATCTACAGAGTAACAGAAACACCTGTTTTAACTCTAAGACCGTTGAAACAGCAGAGAAGTAAGTACAAATTTGCCTGTTGCCAATTACATGCCTTTGCGAAATATATAACCACGTCTATCATTGCAGTGGCTTAAAAAGACTCCATAAAATTCTTTTAAACTCTTCCCCTCAAGAGAGGAGTCTTAACTCCACTCCTCTTGCATGTGGACAGTACTTAGTGACTGGCTTCTAACAAAGAGAATGTGGCAAAAGTGAAGCAACTTCTGAAACCAGGTCGTAAAGGGCATCTAATCTCCTCCTTGCTCTCTCTCTAGGATCACTCCCTCTGGAGAAACCAGCTGCCCTGTCACAAGGACACTCTGGAGACCCTACGAAAAGGCCAACAAGGTGAGGCACTGAAATTTCCGGCCAACAGCCAGCAAGGAAGTGAGGCCCCTTTTCACCAGCCGCGTGACTGAGCCATATTGGAAGCAGATCCCCCAGCTCCAGGCAAGCCCACGGAACCGCTGCCCCCAAATCATCTCGACGGCGGACCTCAGGATACTTGAGCCACAACCACCCAGCTAAGCTGCTCCTCAATTCCCGATTCCGAGAAACTAGAATAAATGTGTGGTATTTGAAGCCATGAAGTTTTGGGCCAATAACTAATACAACTTTACTAAGTCGGTGTCAGTTCTATTTACCCAAACATAGCATTACTTTAATAACCCACTTTCCCCTAAAATAATCCACAGAACTTTGTACAAATAGTAAAGGTCTACTGTAATCAGAAATATTAACAAACAAGAATAAGAATAGTATATAAAGCAATCACGACGTCCGCAACTTAAGAGAACGTTAGTATTCATGATGATACGGCACCAAAACCTAAGAGAGCCTGATCACTGCATAAAAACCAATGGAAGAATTTACCATGCCCCTAGAGCTGGAAATGGTCAGGAATAAGTGAAAACATTCAACCCTCACCTGACCTTCTCTACCTTTAGAGCTTAGACTGACGAAACTCTAAAGCATGTTTCTTATTGCATATAAATCCTTAAATCCTTCTTGACTACCTTCAGTGACAGAAAGACTGAATTAAATTACTTGCCTAGGGTCATTTCAAGAGCTGGCAGAAGGATTTCAACAGCCCATAACAAGGTCTAGAGACCTGAGCACTGAACTGGCACCTGGGAATTTGGTCTCACAGCTGAAAGGCTAAACAGGCTCAGCGAGACGTGCTGGCAGGAGCTTTGAAACAGATTTAAGACTAGCTGCTTTTAGCTAATGGAAATGACAACCAGCTGCTAAATAGATTTGGGGAGGGTTAATTTGTGTATCAGATCAAAATATATAAAGTCAACTGCCCAATAAATCTTGCTTCTTACTGACAGCTACTCAATTCGATTAGGTTTATTTGTAGCCCCCAAATTACCATAGACTCTTTTCCCTGAGCAATCTCATGCCTTGAACGTTTCTCTAATCTCTAAATTCTTGAATACCACTGGAGCTTACAATTTCCCTTATAATATTAATTAAAACAGCACCTGGAAAATGTGAGCTACCTCTTCATATTCTTATAGATGCTGTAAACACAGAGCCAATATAATTTTTGAAAAAATCCACCAAAGCAAAATCGAAATAAAACTATAGTAAAATTAACCATGAACTTAAAAAAATCCAAAAAGTCGAAGTAATGAAGATGATTACTACAACATACATTCTACGTAATACATAACAAGCGATACTAAATTCAAATGCCACAAGAAAATGCTGAATGAAGGAAGACAAGTTACAGCGGAGGGCCTCAAACTTCAGCATGCACCAAAATCACCTGAAAGGCTTGCTAAAAACAGATTGCAGGGCTCCATTACCCAGAGTTTCTGATTCAGTAATCCTAGGTGGGGGTGGGATATTCTGCTGATGCTGTGGGTCTAGGACCACCATGAGACCCACTGGGTTACAGCATTAGGTTAACAATGTTTTTTCAACCAGGTGATCATCAGCATTTGCTTGATAAACCTTGACCAAGGAAGCAAGTGCATCAATTTGGGAAAAGGATGACAAAGGCAACCAGGAATGAATGAGAGAGCAGGTGCTGCCTTTATACCCGCTCGTCCCTCTTTCTTCCCTCACTTCCTGTCCTCACAAGGAACTTGATTCATCTCTCAGACATCTTTAAAGTTCCCTCCATTCCATCATCAAAATTACTCCTTTGTTGTCAGAATACCTGCTGCTCACGTCTCTTCTTGGGATGTATATTTAGAGAAGGTATTTTCTTCAAAGGTGGGTTTCATTACAATCTTGAATTCACAGAGTACATAACCCTTCCCTGCTTTATGTGTGTCTTCAGCTCCGTTCCAGGAGCCATACGTGGTTAGCTGGTGTAGCCTCCCCTTATTAACTTCACATTTGGCAAAGAAAACACATTTGAGAAATGTCATCAAATCAACCTTCACCTGTCAGGTCAGTGTCTTTGCCATCTGTTCCCTCCCTGAAATGGCAGTCTCATCTCTCTGTGCAGAATCAGACCATACCTTGAGAGCCTTTTCAACATTCTCTTGAGTTTTCTTTCTCATTGGATGAGCGATTTTTTTCCTTGGCTAGAAAAATCACTGTAACGGTTTCACAAACTTTTTGTTGTCCTTTCCCTTATGGTGCATGGTAGACTTGTTCAGGTCCGCAGGTTTGTTAAGCCTCAGCCACATCCAACATTCTCAAATTACCTACAACTTCTATTTTCTGGCTAAAAACCATCATTTTGGTAGACGGGAGAATTTTCGTCACCTGCTTTCCCAGCTGGCTTTATTTTTGTCATCCTTCTCCACAAAGGATAATGTCATAAGGCAACAAGCATTCAAGCATGAAACACCACGAGTGAGGAGAAACAGCTGAACTTCTCAGAAACAACGGGCAACAGGCCTCATGGTATGCTTGATTCAAATTTAGGCCTCAGAATCATTACAAATTACTATTTATCAGGAGGCTTTGGAAGCCTTGGGAGGATTAAATATTAAGTCTGAGAATGCCTAAGGTCTAGTATACCCATAACAGCTCGCAAAAGAAAAACCATACTCACTCCCTCCTTTAGATAAAATTGTGACTTGTGTCAGAGGTGATGCGTACTGCTGTGGGTGTGGAAATCAGGGTGATGAGGCTAGACAGCTCCATCACTCCAGCTAAGTTTTCCCTGTGAGAGGCTTTTCTTAGGAGGGTTGTGAAGTTCCAAAGAGGCGTGCATGCGTTCATAAGTAAATGCTAAAATAAGAATTCTAAACTCACGCATGAATGATTTGGGGATAATCCACACCACTACCCCACTTTCCTAGTTAAAAAAAAAAAAAAAGACCCGACACGTTTGTTCCCTTTGCTGGTAGGAACAGACTTTGGCCGAGATGACTTGAGAAGGTTACAAAGAGCAATGTCCACACCATCACATTCAGACCCAATGTGATTCAAAACGCTTATCCCCAGCAGTTCTCTCTGGGAGGCGGGGTTAGGGTTGATGTTCCACTTTATAACACATGTCCGTAACGTTTAAGTTTTATAACAAAAACAAAGATTCCAAGAGGAAAGCAATTTCCTAATTCCTCTCTACTGCATTACGTAATAGTTAGCTACCTACCTTTTCCCCTACAAGGTTGTTCACACTAAAGACACTGAGTCCAGATTCAGATGTTCCAAAATGGACCTTAAAACTTACTGTGTACAAACGTCGCCTCAGAAATGTCTGAAACTCACCCATTTCAAATAATGACCATCCTTCCAACTTATTAGGAATCTCAAGAAAAAAAAAATCGCAAAACCTCCCATAATTGGCCCATTCCTATAATTTACCTATAGGTAACTATGGGAAACCTGATGAGCTTTATTTTAAGCCTTCTCAGAGTAACACACAAAATCCACAAAGTCCTCACTTATTTTCTGTTACTATTTCAAATGCAGCCCAATCATCCAAAGTTTAGAAGAAAGGGTAGTAAAAAACAACAAAATAAACCTAATTCTACTTTCTTCGTAGTATTACAAACAATTTTGGTGAATTTTTTCCATTTTTTATTTGCAGATCATTTATATACTTATACACACCATCTTATGTCCTGCCTCTTCCAACTACACACTTTCCCAAGTTGTCAGTCGTTATATCTTAAAGACTTGCAAGATATGCTATAAATTATCTTTTGTTTCCTCATTTCATTACTGAGGACTGTTTCCAAATTTTCATTGTACGAATTGCTGAATCAAAGAGCCTGATTTTACCAGTTCTTCCTAGGCAGCAAGTCTAAATCAGCTATAAATCAGCAAAATAAGCAAAATGAGCAAGAATAAGTATGCTTCCACTACTGAATATTTTCCCCCAAAGGAATGAGTGACCTTTACAGACATCCTAAGAACATATGAAAGAAACAAAAGCACAGTAAACCATACTATTAATAAAAATGAACCCACACCCACTCTCTACATGGAAATAGGTTTCAGATTGCTGATACCAGTAGATATATTTGAATACGACATGGGAAGTCTCTGCTTTTTAAAGAATGATTAAAAGAAAATAGACCACACAAGCAAAAGAAAGAGGAAAAAAAACATCTAATTTTTCTGATGAAAACATTTGTTAACATTTGTACACAGGCAAATAGCATTCTGACTTTATCCAGCACTCTGTATTGTTTTCCCAATCCCGGATAACTTTTTACCAAAGGGGTAAAGTCAGAGGGAGAGGTTACTCTGCACTGAGTCACTAACTGGCTGTGACTACGAGGAACGGCAAAACACTTAGCAATGGATTAAAAAATAATAATAATAATGAAATTCCCAGGCAACCACAATGAAAATAGTTGTAAATGACTGTCATGGATTTTACACTGTTTGTTATCATGAAAGCATATTTAATAAATCTTTCAGATCTAGGGTACTGATTTAATTCCTTGGTGACTTGGTCACTTATTCACAAGTAAGTCCTTTAATCTTCAGAGGGTTCTAGAACCCTAGAACTCCAGTCTTCCTGGGCTTTACACTTCCTTCAACTCACCCCTTCCCGTGGCTTGTAAATTCCAGAGTAGGCCAAACACACAGTCTACGGTGGCTCTTTCCTAAGCGCAGGTCCAAAGCCTAGCACAGTATCTGGAACAGACTAAGCACTCAACAAGTAACTCTTGCATCGATGAATATACACCTATGTTCGGGCCAAAGGAAAAACCGCTTCTTAACATACACGGCTCAAATTACGAAAACTATGTAATCTATAGCTATATGTTTGGGGGAAAGACAGGATGGAAGAAAAAAACAGGTGGCTCAAAACAAACTTTCTAGCTTCTAATAATTCTTAATTTATATTACAAAGGAAAACATTTGCCTGGAATTCTCAGCCAAATATTTCAAACTTTTTTTCTAGAAATATCAAGGGAGTTATTTTTTAAGTAAAGGAAGGGAGGTGTTAATAATGGCGTTTACAAGCCATCATTCCACAGCAGGAATGATGTCCATTGATCGCTTTTAGTGTTCCTGGAAACTAGAGAGCAAAATCTGTCTCCAAAACTTGCTGACGAAAGGAAAAGAGTATTTGCTAGCTCATTCTTCAGACTATAGATAAAGTTACTACAAGAACAAAAACTTTTGAGGAACATCAGCGTCCAGGTACTGTGGAACCTTATGTCAGAAATTCAAGGGGCACCTGGCTGGCTCAGTCACGAGAAAGAGCATGCTGCACTTGAGTGCTGAGTTAGGAGTCCAAACCCCACGGTATAGAGATTACTAAAAAATAATAATAGTAATAAACGTAAAAGAAAATTTAAAACCAGTTCTTCATTTTCATTGTGATTTATAGAAGTAACATTATATTGTAATGGAACATGATTCCAGGTCATACCTGTCAAATCTAAATGATCAAAGAGAAGTTTTCATTTTAGTAAGGCAACAAGATATAAAATGTCATTGTTCAAAACACGGGGGAGTTTGAGTGACTTAGAACACACACTGGGAAATCTAAATCCCACATCCAAAACAATAAGATAAAAGCTTCATGGTTACCAAATATATTAAAATGATTTTTAAAATATGAGTGCACCAAAACACTATTTTGTATACATTCGTGGCACAATTACATATGCTATTTTGGTAGAAACTGGTTGGGTGTTTCAACAATCCCATTTCATCATCCTAGAGCACACATAATAACTGCATTTGTCAGCCTCTCTTGGAATTCTGCTGGATTCTTGCAACTAGTCTGGCCAAGAAAATGTGGGCAGAAATATATAAGCCACTTCCGGGTCTGCCTATGCCATACATCCTCTTGCACAGGCTCCTCACCCACTGACCAGCTGAAGATGGTCCAGCAGAATGCTCAGGAGGCTCAAGGGGGTGGTGAGCCACCAGATGGAAGGAGCCCAGGTTCCTGAGTCACTTGGAATGGAGCTGCCTGACCAGAATCATCAGCAATGGACTTGATCATGAGAACAAAAGAAACTTGTACTGTGTTAAAGAGTAAGATTGATATGGTTGATTGTTGCAGTAGCTAAAATGTCTCTAACACAGTTACATTCAAGTCAAAGTTTCACCCTAACTAGAACTGAAATAAATTGCTATCATATTGCATAAGCAAACTTCTAAAACTGGGAACACCAATATGCGTTAGTAGGTTGCTAAGCCTCCCATCCTTCTTACGACCTACAAGGGGAAAAGGGCTCTGATCATTGTGCTACCTGTCACAAGGGAGAGGGGTAAGGGTAAGTGATGCTGGCACGCTTCTTGCAGATAACATAATGGCAGCCAAGTCTCCAGAAGAGGGGCTCTGAGCAGCAGCCTGCAAAGCAAGTAGAGTGGCTCTGAAAGTAGCAATGATCCATCTTTTGGTGAAAATTACTCTTGGAATCCTAAACTATTTGTATTAGTTATGGACCCACATGCCTAGGTCTGCCATAAGTTGGGTAGCTTCAAACAACAGAAACAGCTGTAGACTCCAGAAGTCTGAAATCAAGATGTCAGTGGGGATGATTCCTTCCAAAGGCTTGGAGGGAGAAGCTGTCCTATGCCTCTCTCCTCGATGCTGGTTACAGGTAATCCTTCACACTCCCTGCCTTGTGGCAGCATGATCTCAATCTTTGCCTCTGTCTTCCTATCACATTATTTGTGTGTCTCTGTGTGCATCTCTTCTTGGAAGGGCACCAGTCTTTGGACTTAGGGCCAACTTTAATCCAATATGACCTCAACTTATTACATCTGCAAAGATGCTGAAGTCACATTCTGAGGTTCTGCATGGACATGAAGTTTGGGAGGACACCTACTACACTATTGATCCCTCATCTGAACAAGTCTAATTTTCTTTGGTTTTACAGTTCTTTTTCAAAACTTGATAATAGTTACAGTACTACGCTTGTTCGGTATGCCATCGTGCATTCTCCATACAATGTGGTGAGTATATTATTAAGTTTACGATAAAACTTAATCATGAAGTGCCCCCTAAGATCAAGCAATTAGTGTTAGCTGAGCTCTAAACAGATTGCTAGGTACAACACGGCATTTTGACCTTTAAATGTTTAAGGCAAATGCCCCAGCCGACGAAAGTATCGTGTCTCTACGCACCGTATCTGGAAATTCAAACTAATAAAGATACATGAAGCATTCCATGATTTTTGCCTGTAGTAGGGCAATAGCTTGGCTACAGACCAATAATTGGTCCATTAGTAGACTGTGCCAGTGTTAGCAGATCACTTCCCTCTAAGTCAAAAAAACTTCTTTCAAAGTTAAACAAACCTCATTGTTTATTTAACTGTCTTCAGGAGAAGCTCTTAGTACTCGAAGAAGATTTAAAAACCATGAAGATTAACCTGCAGACTATCACAGTCTTACATATTTTTTCAACAATTTTACATATTTTTGGTAGCTATTTAAAACTCTAAATGAAGCTAGCATCCATCAATTAAACAAACCAACGAGACGGTGAGCTAAAATGCCAACACATGTACAAACAATGTGCCCATTAGATATAAAACACTGAACAGAGCAAACTTACTGAGCATAAACACACGTAACCAACATTCAGGGTAAAAATTACCATCAAAAATAGCATACCTAACATTCAATTAGTTGTAAGACATGCTAAGAAATGCCAATACAATTTTTAATCACTTACATGTATTCAAGGTCATCACTATAAATCATTCTAACTACCTGGGACTAGCAACTATATATATGTCAAAGTAGAAAAGCCATTCATTCTCAATTTCCCTCTCTCCCTCATTATCTTCAATTCTTATCAGTTCTATCTCCCAAATATATCCCAATCCAATAGCTGTCATCTTTTGCTGAGTGAACAACAAACTCTCAGTTAGTTCCTTTGTTTCCATTCTCTAGGTCACTGTGGCAGCCATCCACAACCCCTGTTGTGGGTTGAAATGCAGTCCCAAAAAGATATATTCAAGTCTTAACCCCCAGCACCTGTGAATGCAACCTTATGTGGAAATAGGGTCTTTGCAAATGCAGTCAAGTGAAGATAAGATCATACTGGATTAAGGTAGCTCGAATCCAGTGACCAGCGTCCTCATAAGAGGAAAATTTGGGGGCGCCTGGGTGGCTCAGTCAGGTAAGTATCAGACTCTTGATCTCAGCTCAGATCATGATCTCATGGTTCGTGAGATTGAGCTCCGCGTTGGGTTCTGTGCTGACAGCAAAGAACCTGTTTGGGGTTCTCTCTCTTCCATTCTCTCTCTCGTTCTCTCTCAAAATAAATAAATAAATAAACTTAAAAATTAAAATAAGGGATGCTGCAGCCTCATCTTAAAAAAAACAAAGGAGGAAAATTTGGACAGGCACACACAGGGAAAATGGGCATGTGACAACAGACATAGGGACTGGAGTGACCCAGTTGCAAAGCCAAAGAACACCATGGATTGCCAGCAAAACCAGAAGCCAGGAAAGACCAGGAAGAATCCTCCCCTAGAGGCTTCAGAGGGAGCACCTCTAGCCTCTAGACCTGCAAAATAAATTTGTCATTTTTTTAAAGATTTAAAAAAAATTTTTTTAACGTTTTATTATTTTTGAGAGAGAAAGACAGAATGCAAGTGGGGTAGAGGTACAGAGAGAGGGAGACACAGAATATGAAACAGGCTCCAGGCTCTGAGCTGTCAGCACAGAGTCCGACACGGGGATCGAACTCACGAACCGTAAGATCAAGAACATCACGAACCGAAGCTGGATGCTTAACCGACTGAGCCACCCACGCACCCCTAAATTTCTGTCATTTTAAATCACCCAGCATGTGATAATATGTTACAGTGGCCCCCAGAAAACAGGTGTCAGCAGGGCTGTGCTCCCTCCAGATGTTCTGGGGGAGAATTTGTTCCTTGCCTTTTCCGGCTCAGGAGCTGTCAGCATCCCTTTGCTTCTAGCCACATCACTACAATCTCTGTCTGCAACTTCACCTTTTTCTCTATGTGTCTCAGATCTCCCTCTGCTCACTCTTGTAAGAAAACCTGTGATTGGATTTAGGGCTCTCCTAGATAATCCAGGATAATCATCCCATCACAAGATCTTTAGCTTAATCACAGCCGCAAAGACCCTTTGTCCAAATAAGGTAACACTCGCAAGTTCTGGGGATTAGGACATGGTGGACAAGTCCGGGGGCCATTACCACCTACCATACTAGGCATCAGAAACTCACAAATGTGTCTGGCAAGTGAATATACCTTTGTTAGAGAGGAGGAGGGGGGAAACCGAGGAAAGAAAACTGAAGAAATGAGGAAGGTCAGAGGGAGAGGGAATTGTATGTTACGAAGCACTTCTCCCAGTGGCACTCTACCCCAGTCATCTCTACCAGGTAAGCTCCTATCTTTCAAGACCCAATTCAAATGATGACTTCTCTGCAAAGCCCTCCCCCGGTCCCACTTCCCAAGGGAGGAGGGTCCCACACCACTATTTTCATATCTTTATCCCAACCTTCCCCCCACCTTACCCTCAATTGCTATAGGACTACCAACTCCCTGAAGGCAGCAGCCATGACTTACTCATCTTTCAAGCTTGTATAATTGTCACAGTATATGAGGAGTAGGAAGAGGAAATAAAACTAACAGTTATTTCACATAAACTATCTCATTTAATAAAAAACAAAGCACTTTAAAAAACTGTATTGAAAATGGTGGCGATGTCTGTCAACTTTATCATTACAGTTAAGAAAAGGCAAAAAGGGGGATTCTAGTTGGTGTCTGTAAAATGTGGAAGTCCCTGGAGTGGCCGTCAATACCATCTGGTACCATATGCCTTCGTAAGATAAATCGGTGAAGTCAGCACAGCAAGCAGCTCTGAGAGAGAGCATGCCAAGGTCATGCTTCTGCCAGGACCTGGCCCAACAGCATGAGAACAGGCCCGATAACCTAGACACTCCAACCAGCACATCCCAGGGCTTTGTCCTATATTTGGGCTGGTTTTGTCCAGTTTTTCACCTACAAAAAAATACACAGCCTCTGACTCCACAGTCAAAGAGATAAGTAAAACTCAACCCAGACCAAAAGTGTGTGCTTTCATTCATGGCACGGTATTGATTTTTGGTGTCTCTCATGAATTTAGAAAGGAAAAAAACAAAACAAAACAAAAAACAAAAAAACCTAATTTAGTATACAGAATAGAGTCCCCATAGTTTTAAATAAAGCCTAATGATAAATACATTGATATTACTTTAAAGAAAATATTAACATTGAAGTCTAAAATGAGAATTAAGGCAGGATTAAACTGAAAGTCAGATCCTGAATTCTAGACCTGGCTTTGCCACTAACTAGCTCCATGACTTGAGAGAAGTCATTTTACTTCGTTAGGCCTTTATCTCTCAAATGGGGACAGAAAAATGGGAAAATCAGATTAGATCACTGGTTAACAAACTGTGTCCTCAATGGTCTTAAATCCCATCTTTCCCCCAATCCAACTCCTAATAAAGAGGGGAACGAACACACACACACACACACACACACACACACACACACACACACAAACTGGATTACCTGATTATTAAGGGTCTTTCTTGGCACAAGGTCCTAGAGCTTTCTGTGATTTACACATTAACTATTCCTCAGATACTTTTTCCCAGCTGTATACAGGGTAGCTCCTTAATGCTCCCTATTTTTGTAAATAATGGTGATAGTGCCTTCAGTGTTATTATACCTGTTACTGGTGCTATTTTCTTCTGTAAGAGGTCAGAGGACTGCACGAGCTGTGTCTTTTGAATGTACTAATCATTCCCATGTGCAATCTGCTAAAATCAAGCAAATTTTTAAAGATCAGAAGAATGTTCCTTCCTACTCATCAAACTGTGGCATGATAATTAAGGATCATGGTTAGGAGTCAAAGTTAATGTTAGAAAGAAAAACATGACATTTTCACTTTTATAACCTTTCTGATGTTTACCCCTGTGTATGTCTTCAGAAATACCCAACTTCGGACAGAAAAAGATAGTCATAGTAGAGCTATTTTGAGCTTCTCTCAAATTAATGACTTTAAGTCCTTTGAAAATGTACATGGCGATGGGCTGGCTCAGTTGGTAGAGCACATGACTCTTGATCTCAGGGTTGTGAGTTCAAGCCCCACGTTGAGTATAGAGCCTACTTTAAAAAAAAAAAAAAAAAAAGTTACATGGTTATAACTTAATTTCCACTGATATCACTTAGGCCTTGTCTCCCTAAAGGTAACCCCCTCAGGGAGAAAATAAAGAAAAGGAAGGAAAATTTTTTTGTTATTTTTTTGTTTGCGGCAACAAAGTTTTGTGTAAAAATGGAAAGGTGGTGGTTTCTAGCTTTTATGTAACATATATATTCTTAAAAATGCAAATTTAGTTACACTTATAATCCAGTCCTACTAAATTTCAATTCATATTAAATGGAGTTTTGTATGATCTACATAAGCACCTCTATACACTGTAGTGGGCATACAAGACATCAGGTTCCAGCCCGCAAAAACCTTACAGTCTAGTAAGATAACCAGGAAAGTACAACATACTTTGATAGAAACCATGACAGAAAAAGTACAATGTACTGGGGAATCACATGAGATACTGATTCCAAACAAACATGATTATTTTAGAAAAGTACTTAGCATTAGAGAACTATTAACAAGTTTGCATATATTAGTGTGACGATTACATGATTACATGCATGGATGGAATCCAAAGAATGGGCTCATCACATCAGACTTGTAACTTCCCAAATGTGTATCTCCAGCCCAGTCTTCTTGCCTCTAACTCTCATTTCCTTTGTCCAGCTGTCTACTCCATATATCCACCTGAACGTCTTCTCCCACCTCTCCAAGATTAACCTATCTTTGGGAAAGGCGATTCCATCCAGTAAGTATCCCGGGTAAAAACCCGTGGTGTATTCCTGGACTCTTCTCTCTTACACACCCCAGATCCAATCCAAGCTCCACCTCCGCCCTATCTTTAAGATATATCCAGAACTCAAACCACGTATCAACCTTACTTCCATCTACACCAGATGTATTACCCTCATCTCTTTCAAGGATTTCTGCCATAGCCTGCGAGCTGGCCTTCCTGCTTGTCCTTGCCTCACACTAGTCTGCTATCAACACAGCACCTGGAATAATATTCCTCGGCTCAAATGCCTTCAATGACTAGGGCTGCAAAAGCCCAAGTCCGTGATAGCCTAGCAATTTCTATTGACCTGGCCCTCTCCTAACTCTCTAAGACACACCAGCCTCTCACTTGCCCTGGCCATGCCCCCGGTCACACAGGCTTCCTTGTCTTCAGGCATCTGAACCCCCAAATATTATCTCTGGTTCTTTCTGTTCAGCCTTCCTCCCTCTACTCTAAAATCACTAACTTCTCAGACTAACCACGTAAAAACTTCTATATTAATTCTGGGTTTCACATTTGGAATTTGGAGCCTTTCATATTAACAATTATAAGCAGTTTTAAATGGCATTTATTCTTAGCTTGGCTCTTAACACTAACAAAATTAATTCACTAATTACCAATGAGTAAAAATTAAAAATTATATCACGTAGAATGACTCTGTAGATTACATTACACGTGCTAGATAAAGCCTGGCAGCTATTAAGTAGGAAAAAAAAGTTCCAAGCCAATAGAATCAATCGTAAGAGAACCCACATACACATACGTTACACACAAGGTAAACAGAAATCTGAAAATGAATTAATAACTTATTTTCAGAGAAAGCATGAATTTTTTAAAAATCTTTATTTTTGAGAGAGAGAAAGAGCACACAATGGGGGTAGGTGCAGAGAGAGAGGGAGACAGAGGATCTGAAGCAGGCTCTGTGCTGATAGCAGAGACCCACGTGGGGCTTGAAACTGAACCGCAAGGTCATGACCTAAGGCAAAGTTGATGCTTAACCAACTGAGCCATCCAGGCACCCCATGGATTTCTTACAATCACACCAAAATTTCTTTAAAATTTCTTAAAATGGATCACTACTAGAACCAGATATTTTCAAAGCTGTCTCAAGTCCAGTCAATTCTTTTTATGAAAACCTTACTAAGAATTATTTTAACTTCTTTATTTAACAGAATAGTTTTTAATCTAAGAAGACTACAGACAAGAATTTGGAAATTTGAGGGGAGAGGAGTTTTTCAGATTTGTTTTATTTGTTGTAATGGAATTCGGCCTACATAATTCTAATAAAACACATATTGTCTTAACATCTGTATTTAAATCAGAAAACCAATTCTTATCCATCCTTCAGGCCCTGCTTAAATATCTCACATTTCTGCCTTTTTTGTCTATCAAATTAATTTCTCTCTCATCTGTCTTCCCGTTACACTCTACATACACTTCATACTTAAAACATACTTCATACAATGTTAAAATTATTAACTTTCTTATCTTCTGTTAGTTCAGGAGCAAGAATCATGCCATTCACCTATATTATATTCTCAGAGGGCCTAGGTCAATGACAAACACACAGTAGACATTGTCTACACAAATTAACTGGAAATAAGAAAATAAGAAATCACTTCCAATGATGAGAAAAATTCAATTTACATATTGTATTTTCTAATAAAAAACTGGATAGAAAAGAGGAAGAACATTTAGCTGACGGACTGTACATAACTTGTCCTTCATACACAAAATGGCAAATTTAAACCTTTTTGTATTTTTAGGAGCAAAGGAAAACTAATTACTAGTTATGGACACAAAATTATAGACTGCAGTGATCAACGACAACCAAGTATAAACTAAGAGACTACAAATATGACCAAAAACCATGCATTTCTTATGCCAAAACCACCCTTCAATTTCCATATTTATCATTGTTAATGGTGACAAACTCCTTTAGGGAGTGAAAAGCATTATTAACTTCTTAGCCGTATGACTACCTTTTTTACCCCGAGTTTAGAAGAAATAAATGTTTCTCATTCATCCACCTCTTGTCTATCGGCCTCTGCTTATTTACATCTTCAGTTTTATTTGAGGCCTTCAGTTTGTAGGTGCAAGTGGAAGGGGAGATGAATGTCTCCAGTCCCAACAGGAGGACAAAACACTTCTCACCTCTCCAAGTGAATGCAGGCCGGAGCCAAGCTAGCGTGTCATCATCGCACAACTGGACCCTCTTCACCACTCTGGACTCCCCCGCTCCCTTCCTCGCACACCACGGAGGAGGACTCGGGAAGACACCACTGAATCAATTATTTCTGAATTCTCACCTCAGAGTTATCCAAAGATACAAATGCCTTGGCTCTAGGTTTGTTTGCAACCTATGTGTACAAAACGGTATCTTCTTGTTTATGCTTCTGCCCCAGAAATCATAAGCCTTAGAAGAACTAACTGCTCAATACACACAATTGAAATAGACTTAAAATTTTAGCCTAGTCCCCTTATTTGGTGTCCTTGAGTTTCAGGGTAAATACAATTCATGGAAAATATAACTTCCAAGACAAACTAAGATGGATTATGATTAATAAGGACTCATCACCACCTCGTATTTTGCCAATAATGTTACATTAGCATATATTTGTTGGCCAAAGATGTGAGAGTTTCCTTTTCAAATGATAAAAAAGAAAATTATTTCGTGGTTGCATACAATAATCCCTAAAGATTAACTTGAAAATGGAAAACCTAATTAATACATTCATCTTATAATAAACCAGATTTCATTATGAAAAGGAACAAGGGCAGCTTTTTGTGTGAAAAGGATTTGAAACTACAAGCTGACTACTTTTGGATAAATAACATACTGATTTGAATTCATTCCTGATGAACTGAGCATTTCTTGGCATTTCCCCAAACAGGTTCTGATTCTCTTTATCTTATCTCTTTTAGACAACACTTCAGTTCAGATAATCCCAAACAAATTTATAGGGAAAATAAAACTGTACTTAAGAGCTTTAGAGTTAAAGAATATAATCTCACACTAAGATCTGAGGGCAAAGTTCTGTTTAGATAAATAGGAAATTATGGATTTCAAAACAAATGTTAAACTAATCTGCAAAGATATAATTTCAACATTGTAAACAACATTTAGATAGTCTAACTACAGACAGAATTAGTGTATACATAATACAGGACAGAATTACTATTTATCATCTTTTTATTTCCCTACAGTATGTTTGCCTCAGAAGTATTATCATCTTTCAGAAGAAAGGGGTTCTCTCAAAATCTTGGAACCAATACAAATAGCAACTACAAAAAAGAGTCAACTAACTAAATAATAAGCTATTTTGAAAGTATAATATATTTGCTCACCAGTCCCACTGCTATGATCATTTTATGTGCTATGCCTAAAAATGGGGAAAGCAGGGGAAAGGAAAAAGTATAAATAATAAATAATGGGAAGGAATAACATACAAGATTTCCTTTCCTTCTGAGTCTATCAATAAATTCACTTCGGAATTACTAAAAAAAAAAAAAGAATCAGTCTAGAAAGAAATAGAAAGGAGTCACGTAATAGAAATTACTGGTTTTCTCGGGGCGCCTGGGTGGCTCAGTCGGTTAAGCGGCCGACTTCGGCTCAGGTCATGATCTCGCGGTCCGTGAGTTCGAGCCCCACGTCGGGCTCTGTGCTGACAGGTCAGAGCCTGGAGCCTGTTTCAGATTCTGTGTCTCCCTCTCTCTGACCCTCCCCCGTTCATGCTCTGTCTCTCTCTGTCTCAAAAATAAATAAATGTTAAAAAAAAAAAAATTAAAAAAAAAAAAAGAAATTACTGGTTTTCTTGATTGACTTGCCTAAATTTTATCTACCAATCCTCCATTCATCTCTATAGGCATAGACACACCTAATGACTACCTCAAAAAGTGTAAGAGATACTTCTTGTGTTCAACAAAAAGACATGTCCTTCTGAGGGCAAAGATGTATATAAAACTCTTGAGCTTGAGTTTTTGTTTTGTTTTCTCTATGGATAGATGAAGAAAAGCAGATGGGCAGGCGAATAAGCCATTTTGTTCGAAATTTAGGATATTATAGACTATCAGAAACAGGACAAACAGAACAATCACTATTTGTATTAAGAGAACATTTTTAACCCACTTAAAACTATTTTCAGAGGAGACTGAATTAGGTAAAACATTTTGAAATACTTTATTTCCAATGATTTAAAACTTAAACACAAAAACAAAAACGCATGTCTAGCTATCCAAATGGATAAAAGGAAGGGGTGGGGGTGGGGGGGGGGACTCTTGACCTCTATCTCACACTGTAAGTAGATATTAGCATAGGAGAATATCGACATTACCTTAACATAGACAAAGATTTCAGTAGGACACAAAAAGGGATCATTGTAAGGAAAAGGTAGACATGTTGGAATACATTAAAACTAAGAATGTCTGCCATCAAAAGACAACATTAAGAGTGAAAGAAGCAAGCCACAGAATGGGGAAAAAGGTATCTGCAACACATATGAGTAGCTAAGTAAGGACTCATATTCAGAATATATAAAAAAAAAAAAAAAAAACTCTACAAATTAGTAAAAATAAGTGTTTTAAGGAGACAACCCAGTAAAAAACTGACCCTCCCCCCATCTTTCTCTCCCACATACACACATATATTTACAGAGCCAATAAACATATGCAAGGTGCTCAACCCAGTTATTGGGGAGAAATGCAATTTAGAATTACAATGATACAGGGGTGCCTGGGTGGCTTAGTCGGTTGAGCGTCCGACTTTGGCTCTGGTCATGATATCGCAGTTCATGAGTTCGAGCCCCACGTCAGGCTCTGTGTTGACAGCCTGGAGCCTGGAGCCCGGTTTGGATTCTGTGTCTCCCTCTCTCTCTCTCTGCCCCTCCCCTGCTCATGCTCTGTCTCTCTCCCTCTCAAAAACAAATAAACATTAAAAAAAAAAAAAGAACTACAATGATACAATTCTATTTATACACAGTCCAAAACAGGCAAAATTAGCTGACATTGTTAGAAATCAGGAGAGTGGTTATTTTAAAGGCAGAGGGTAAAGGTAGTAACTAGTAACTTGGTGATTAAGATTTGTGCCGCTTTTTGAATGTGTATTTCAGTAAAAGATTTACTTTTTTAAAAAAGCAATTTGATTTTGAAAGCTAATGAGCAAATATTTAAATTAAAATTTCTATCTTGCCAAATTTGCAACGACGTGGATGGAGCTAGAGTGCATCATGTTAAACGAAGAAAGTCAGTCAGAAACAGGCAAATACCACATGATTTCGCTCATATATAGAGTTTAAGAAACAAAACAGGTGAACATATGGAGGGTTGGGGCAAGGGAGGGAAAAAAAAACCATGAGAGACTCTTAAAGATAGAGAACTGAGGGTTGATGGGATGAGGCGGGTGGGCGAGGGGCTAGATGGGTGACGGGTAGGTATGAAGGAGGGCACTTGTGATGAGCACTGGGTGTTGTAATTGATGAATCACTGAATTCTACTCCTCAAACCGATGTTGCACTGTATGTTAACTAGCTAGAATTTAAATAAAAAATTGGAAGGGAAAACAAACAGGTTGCTCAGGCCCTTCACAAATTTTCCAACAAAAAAAAATTAATTTCTAGCATATACCAAGTGTTAACACCAATATGAACCCTTAATATATCCTGAGAGCATACTCTTCCAACACTAAACGTTTTGAGATTATTTTTAAGTCTGACTTCGTTTAAGAGAGACTATTTCAAGGCATAAAATACATAAAAACAAATGTATAAGTGATTAAGGCATAGGCAGCATGCCTTCTTGGTTTTCCAGGCTATTCTGCCGATTCAACTTCTGCACTCACCATACACCCAGCCCTCACTAGGCTCCCCTCCACACTTATCTGTCCACGCTGCCCTGCCTTCATTCCTGCTATTCTCCCGGCCTGAGAGGACAGTCCCAAACTCCTACCCCAATTCAGTTTTTCATTTGAACTTCATCAGTCTGAACTCTCCCATCCAAAAGGCATAATTAGTAGGTTTCTACCTAGTTTATATTCCTCAGACAACCTTAAAAGCTGCCCAACTAAGTTCCAAGTGACTACAGAGGACACAGTCTCATTCATTTCCACACTTGTAGTGCCTAGCAGCACAGTGGGAAGATGGAGGACAAGAGGCATGTGTGCATTTGAAAAAAAAAAAATTATAGAATGAGACCAAATTCCTTTTAATTCAACCAGTATTCAAGTGTATTTTAGCTAAGATATTTAGCCCTAATTAGTAGATGAGAAGTCAAGTGATTCTGATTCAGCTGCATTTTGTAGTCCGTCTTGCTACCTCTCTCCACCGATTCCACATGGCGGTGAGATGTTCTAGAGCCACATCTACTGTAACCGCAATGCCTAAACCAGCTTCGATCAAGATTCACAGTCATATTCTATCTGGGAGAGGGTTCATCCCCACTTGTTCAGGCTCCACTGTGCTCTTTCCCCTCCATGGCATTTAATCTACTCCCTTCCTCAATGCCGCCCCCAACCCCCCCTCCACCCAGCCCCTTAAGGAGACTTGGGGTTTGTTCTCATTTGCCTCCTGGGTTGGCTCTGCTGTTGTGCTGATCTGATTCAGCTCTTCAATGTGCCACTCTCCCTCTCTCCCTGGGCACGTAGTCTGTCCCTTCCCCAACCAGTGCTGAGTTTACCCTTCTTTTCTCTGGCCTCTCTTCCAACCAACAATGGGAAGAAGGGGTAGTTCACCTCCCCACTGCTCCCTCCCCCAAATTTCCTCTGCCCCTGGGTGCTAGTGAACACACTGGTCCATGAAGGAAGGCAGTCGGGGGAATGAACGAAACGGAAGGTGAAAAGGAAAAGACGTGAAAGAAGATGGGGAGAGGGGAAAGAGAGCAAGTAAAAATATAAACGGTACAGACATTCAGCAAAACAACACAAAGGTAACAGTGTTCCCGGAGACCAGGAATGACAGCTTCGTGGGACGTGAATGTGGACATGACATGAAAGGTAAATATAAATGATGGGATGTGGGGAAGATAAGAAGTAGGTGAGAAAATGTGTTGAGATGCTAAAGGCTGTTGAGACAGAAGGTGAATGCCTATGACTTGGTAAGAAAAAGGGGAAACTATGGACATAAAAACAAGCGGGACACCCACACAGCTCAGTGATGAAGAGTATGGGCTGTGGGGTCAGGCTGTCGAAGTCCAAACCCCAGCTCTGTCCTTTAGGAGCCAAACAAGTTCCTTAACAACCCCCTAGTGGTAGATCTGTTGTTGTTGCCCGGCTTTGTTTCTAATGGTTTTGCCGGTGCCTTATCCACAGCACCTAGAACGATGCCTGGCACTCAAAACACAGTTCGTGAATCGATGAATGAATACCCTTAACCTCCCTGAGAATTTCCATAGATGTGAAAGGAAGATTATATGAAACCAGATTGCTGTGAGGGTAAGACTAATGTAAAGCGTTTAGAACAATGTCAGGCATCACAAAAAGCATTCAATAAGGTGAACTTTTTACTAGCATCAAGCTATCATAACTAGAGAGATCTGAGCACACCTGCAGAGAAGTATCCCTCCCCACAGTCAGCTATGAGCAAAACGAGCAATAACATAATTTAGAAATAACTTATTTTACAAAGTATAGTGCTGACAATTTTTTAAATCTGGGTATAAAACTTACACAAATATTTTGAAATTTACTAAGCTCTTAAGTTTAGTAAATATGATCATCACTGATACAAGGCGTAATATGTTCTTTTACTAATTGTTCTAGAAACATGAGAACTAGAACACAGTCCTCCTGGCTCATTCAGCAGTTTTACAATAGACCGTATAGGCCATCCAACTCCAGGGGCCTGGGATCCAATTTTTAACATAAACATTAAGATCACCCCAGTAGTTGATCCCAAACACTAAATTACCCAAGTCCTTTATAATTACTTTTTGACATGTTTGTCTCCATTGTAGCACTGACTAATTTTGGTAGTGCAGTTGTATGTTATATAAAAACAGTCCGTGCTTGATGCATCTCTTTAGCTCCAAACCACACCTTCCACGTAAAACACGTCACCTTGGCGGGGTGCCTGGGTGGCTCAGTCGGTTAAGCATCTGACTTCGGCTCAGGTCATGATCTCACAGTTCATGAGTTCGAGCCCCACATCGGGCTCTGTGCTGACAGCTCCGAGCCTGGAGCCTGCTTCGGATTCTGTGTCTCCCTCTCTCTGCCCCTCCCCTGCTCACACTCTGTCTTTCTCTCTCTCTCAAAAATAAATAAACATTAAAAAAAAAATGTCACCTTGGCAAACCCCCCATTAAGAATGAATTGCTCTGGATAATTACATTAGAAATTACCATTAATTCAACTCGCAACTTAATGTGCACAAATACCAAGAAGGGCTATTTCCAGTTAAGTGAAAGCAGACAGTAAGAAGAAACTTCATAAAATAAACTTCAGCCGAATTTCTCTCCGTTGGTACGTCTACCACCAGCAGTGACAAGAGAGCCTCACCCCTAAGGATTGAGGTTGCGAATGTTTACAAAAACTCACTAAGCCAGGCAAAGAATGTAGGTACCTTGAGAAGCCCGGTCAGCACCTAATACCTCCAAGGCACTCGAGAAAGTAAGTCCCTCACTCAATAAGTTATTATCAGGATCACAAGCAGTTAAGACAAACTCTCAATGCAATAAAACAAACAATGAGAACCAAGGCAAGAGTCACAACTGAGATGGTCATTCCCCTCTGTTTCTATGACCCCCTGGAGGAGTGCCTCCATTCTTCAACCACCCTCACTTCACCTCCCTCGTGGGGGTAATCTTAACTGCGTGTAATGGAAGACATTAAGGGTGAGAGTCTGTTTGCACTACCAGTAGATCAGCCCTAGAGGGGAAAAAAAAAAAAAGTTGAGACCACCACGTACCCTGTTATCTAATATAAATATCTTCAGAGCTAGTTTTAAATTTTTTTTTTTTAACGTTTATTTATTTTTGAGACAGAGAGAGACAGAGCATGAACAGGGGAGGGTCAGAGAGAGGGAGACACAGAATCCGAAACAGGCTCCAGGCTCCGAGCTGTCAGCACAGAGCCCGACGCGGGGCTTGAACTCACGGACCGTGAGATCATGACCTGAGCCGAAGTCGGCCGCTCAACTGACTGAGCCACCCAGGTGCCCCTAGAGCTAGTTTTAAAACATGAAGACTGCCCTTGCTACAAATAATCAAACCACAAAATATAGAGCTGACCCAAATAAATTAACATTTATGCAACACAAAATCTAAAGCCTTCATGTATTTGCTCTGATTATGGTGGCAAAGGGTAGAATAAGCTATGTCAAAATTCCACAACGTGCGCTAAATAAACCATCACAGATTGTAACTGGTGGAATAAAATAGGGACTCAAATTCATCATGGTCTGTCTACAGCAAGCTGAAGAGTGGTAATAAGATTAGAGGAAGTGACAAGCATTGCAGTTAATTAACCACTTGGCTTGTTCCCTCATTTCCTTCAAGTCTCCTCAAACTACAGTAAAGGCCTGCCCTAACCACCCCACATGTATAATAGCAGAGCCTGTCTCCTCCCAGTATGCTGGCACCCCCTTACCCTGTCCTATCACTTACTATATTACATAACTGACTTCTTTCTGCATTATGCCTCTTACCTTTTCTCTCCACTAGAATATACACTTTACGAGACACAGATCTTTGTTTTATTCTTGGTTGTATCCTGAGAACCTGCAGCAGAGAAGTTGTTCAGTGCTTCCACATAGTGGCCCCAATAAAAAATTATAACAGTGAGGGTGTGCCTGGGTGGCTCAGTCGGTCAAGCAGCCGACTCTTGGTTTCGGCTCAGGTCATGATCTCACGGTTCAGGAGTTCGAGCCCCACATTGGGCTCTGCGCTGAGGGCGCAGAGCCTGCTTGGGATTCTCTCTCTCCCTCTCTCTCTACTTCTCCCCTGCTCGCTCTCCCTCTCTCTCAAAAATAAACATCAAAAAAACAGTTGTAACAGTGAATCACTGGCTAATACTGAAGATCCGTTTTACTATGGGGGCGCCTGGGTGGCTCAGTAGGTTAAGTGTCTGACTTTGGCTCAGGTCGTGATCTCGTGGCTCATCGGTCTGGGCCCCACACTGGGCTCTGTGCTGACTGCTCAGAGCCTGGAGCCTGCTTCAGATTCTGTTTCCATCTCTCTCTGCCCCTCCCCTGCTCACATCTATCTCTCTCTCTCTAATATAAATAAACATTTTAAAAAGTTTTAAAATAAAAAAGATCCGTTTTACTATGATAAAAGTGTCTTAGTTACAAAAGAATATTCTTAAACAGACTAGAAAGTAAGAATTTTATTTATCAGTTCTCTTTAAGTATGAGGCTTTAACTGAAACAAATGAGTAAAGATCAAAGTTAACTACTGTTCAATAAGGTCAAATATCTGTATCTCACTTGGCCAACATTCATAGATCGCTTGCCTACGTACAGAATTCTAAGAAAGGACAATTTAGGCGTGGATTGCAAAAGAAACAGAAAATAGAATTTCTCTTCCCGAGCAATTAACAATCCAGATGACAATATGCAATCCAAAAACAAAACAGTAATCAACAGTTTTCTGAGACAACTGCAAATTCTTAACAAGTTCATTTCTATCTTCCAGCAGATGGCTGACCAAAACTGTGCTTTGTTGATGTTTTTAACAAATTTTCACAATGAATAATCATGTTCAAATGCTTTCTCTTCTCTTTGCCTATGGAGAGAGTCCCAGGCATATTCTATGTAAAGGCACCTGACTGTGCTCCAGGAAAGGAGCTGTACTTTTTCTGTTCTGATAACCTTCAACTCTTCCCTATTTCAAATGTTCAAATAATTCCATCTATAAAGTTCAGCCAAGTTCATAAACTATCTGGCAAAACAGCAAAATACAAAGAGACCTGGGACCTTGGCAGGGAAAGGGATGAAGGTTAAAGCTATGTTTGAACGATTCCTTCCTTTACTAGGTTCAAAGTCTTTCTTTTAGCTATTAATTCATTGTGGAAGCAATATAGCACCACGGTTCAAAACAGCCTAGGTTTGGTGCCAGACAGCCTAGGTTTGGGTCCTAACTCCGTCACTCTGTTGACCTCAGTCTCAGTGTCCTCCCTGTAAAATGGTAAAAACAACAGTTACCTTCCTCATTAGTTTGTTGCCAATATAACTATAAAATGTAGAGACTGACACTTCACATTTCTATTATCATTAAGAGCCTCTGAATACCACCTGTAAGTCTTACAGACTTGGAATTTACTTTTAACAGTGTACTTCAACAAAACCCATTCTGATCAACAATTTTAGGTCTGTCCAGAAGGTAATCATAAGATATAACCTGCTTTATAAATTGTAGGCTCACAGGGGCGCCTGGGTGGCTCAGTCGGTTAAGCGTCTGACTTCGGCTCAGGTCATGATCTCGCGGTGTGTGGGTTCGAGCCCCACGTCGGGCTCTGTGCTGACATTTCAGAGCCTGGAGCCTGCTTTGGATTCTGTGTCTCCCTCTCTCTCTGTTCCTCCCCCACTCACGCTATATGTCTCTCTCTTTCTCTCTCTCAAAAATAAATAAAGCTTAAAAAAATTTTTTTAATAAATAAATAAATAAATAAATAAATAGTGGGCTCACATAGCAAATAGGAAAAATGCTCCATGTATGAGAAGCTTGGTAACCTTTCAAAGAAGGACCAGTTTCAGTTCATATAAGAAATTAACACACCTTCAGTGAAAGATGACACAGTATAACTGTATCTCCAGAACATTATTTTAATTGCTATGTATAGGACATCTGAGACCACTAACAGACTGGAAACAGAGAAAACTCCGGGCAGGCAATTATTACAATAATCTAGGCAACAGGGCAATACGGGGCAGTGAGGGGTTAGAGGGGGAACTTAGCAAGGAAGAGGCAGACAAGCCATACTAAAAGTCTGAGTAGGGAGGAGAAACAAGACACTGGCAGGAGAAGGGGATTCTATACCTTCCAGAGGAAGGGACGGAAGACAAACTTACATTTATTTCAGGAGCTCACAGGGCTCAACTGAAAAAGCTCCTTTGAAGCAGAGGTCAGCAAACTAGTGCCCAATGGCCAAGTCTAGCCTGTGGCCTGTTTTTGTATGGTCAGTGAGCTAAGAGTGGTCCTTAAATTTTTAAAGTGGAATTTTAAAGAGTTGTAAGAAACAAATAAAACAAGTAAGAGTATACAGTAGATCTGTATGACCTGCAATGCCTGAAATATTTCCTGTTCGGCCCTAAGCAGAAAAAATTTGCCAACCCCTGCCTGAAAGTAATATAATTCTTTTTTAAGGTTATTTGTTTTTGAGAGAGAGAGAGAGAGAGAGAGAGAGAGCGAGAGCGAGCATGAGTGGGGTCAGGGCAGAGAGAGAGGGAGACACGGAACCCGAGGCAGGCTCCAGGCTCCAAGCTCTCAGCACAGAGCCTGACGCGGGCCGAACCCATGAACCACGAGATCGTGACCTGAGCTGAAGTCGGATGCTCAACCGACTGAGCCACCCAGGTGCCCCTATAAAGTCAGATTCGAAAATAAACTGGAACCGGTAGATAATGAAGAAGTTGGGGGTCTATGTAGTGCAAGGTCCCTGATTTCCATTTTCTCTACTCTGTTGTCAAGAGAAGCATTTTGTTTTCTACTCCACCCACTTAATCCCTAATGTGGTTTTATGTTAGTAAAATGAGGGATACTCATTAAGAAACTAATTCTCCCCAGCACCACGAACCCAGGCCTACAGAGTCCCCTTTCAATATTATTTTTTAAAAAAAACAAACCCAAAAACAAAACAAGGGCCAGTTTTGAGTACTTCATCCTTTTTTGTCATCAACAATAAAGCTAAATAAATAAATAAAATCTAAGTGATTTGTGTAAAAAATTAGTACTTTAAATTGCTAATTGTAGATTAAAATGGTAATAATGAAACTATCCACAAAAACATATGCTTGTGTATTTATGACCTTTCTCCCAAAGTTCCAAAAGGCTTAAAGAGAGCCACTTTTATCCTCAGGATAAAAGTGCTGATTTAGAATTTCTTTAACAGGGGGTACCTGGGTGGCTCAGCTGGTTAAGCATCTCTCAATTTCAGCTCAGGTCATGATCTCACAGTCATGAGATCGAGCCCGTATTGGGCTCCTCACTGGGTATGGAGCCTGCATAAGATTCTCTCTCTCCCTCTGTCTCTCTCTCTCTTTCTCTCTCCCTCACTCACAAGCATGCAAGCATGCTCTCAAAAAAAAAATAAATAAATAAATAAATAAATAAAATAAAATAGAATTTCTTTAACAAAACCTATCTTTCAGGAAAGCAAATTAGTGAGTTATGGCAAAGGTCCCTAGGCATGTGGATAGCAAAACAGAGACTCATCCATATCAGGAAACCAAACTTGTAAAACTGACGTTTGATACAGGATTGGACACAAGAGAAACTAAGACCCAAAAGTAGGCCAACAGGCCCCAAATTAAACTCATCATCTCATCTCCTAAAAACTGTTCCTCCTCATATATTTTCTCTCTGGCTTCCCCCATTTGTTACTCAAACCTTAAGCCAGCTAGTTTGTCTGGACACACTGGTTTTTTTTCTCCATATCGAATCTATCACTAGCCAAGTCTCCACTCTTAATCTCTCTACTCCATCCTTCCCTCCCTCCACTACCCTTGCCAACTGCTTCAAGTTCAGGCCCTCATTCTGTTTTCCTAGATGAAAGACTGTGACCCGTCTTACTTAACCCAGTACACCTCATCCCGCCACTCTGCTAACGTCATCAATTACTCTCCTGGCCAATGCCCTTTAATGATTCCCTTACAGCCTTTAGAGGACAGTAACAATAATTACATCACCACCACACCATCATCAACAACAGGAACTGGCATTTATTGAGCACGCACTCTCAACACTCTCAAGCACTGACCTAATTTAATCATCATAACACTCCTATGAGCTAGGTACAATTATCAACTCGAATTTGCTGATGGGGCAACGGAGATCAAGAGAGTTGGCCCAGGTCACAGCAGGTTAGGAGTAGATAAAGCCAGGATCCAACCCAGAGCCATGCTGGACATCCAACACTGGACAGTAGTGCCTCATCTAAACTAGCAATGACAGAGCAAGTTCTTCAGGACCCTGTCCCTACGGACTTTTGCAAACTCGTCTTTCTGTACATTCTAGGGTAACTTTCCATTCCACTAGTCACATTAGAGCCACCTGCAGGACCCCAAACACACTAACGTGCTTGCACGTGTCACTGATGTCCCTCTGCTTAGAAAGTTCTTCCTTACCTCCTTCACCAGATTAACTTTCCTTCTCATCTTACAAAGCTTGGCCAAGACATCGCCTCAGGAACGCTCTCCAGGGCTTGTCTTGCACATCTCCTCATCCACAGTACTTAATGAATGAAGGTGATTTGCCATCAACACTATGCAGCAAGCAGATGTTAGTATCTCCGTGTCATAGAGGAGAAATCTTAAAGCTCACCCACTTTCTTATATGTGCTCACTGCTGTTAGAAAGTCCCTTGAAAGTGTCTGAGAGCTGTATTTCTTAATACACAAAATCCCGTCTACATTATTAAAAAAACTTTTCACAACTGATTTTTCTATGTAAATATCTAGGTGACTTGAAGGTCATGACAAGTACCCCCCTGCAATCTACATTCACCGGATAAATCTTATACAGATTTTCTAATCAAACTATGCTCTCATTTCTATTCCACAAGTAAATTTTATTCTTAAATGCAAAAGTGTTTCTTTGTGTGGCACAAATGTCAAATACAGGGGGAAAGCTACACTTTGAAAAGAGAGGTAAGGGAAAAAAGGGAAACTTAAGAAGAAAACCCTTATTGGGGTTGTTACTAAAAAACAAATTCAAGCTCAGAGCTTGATAGTAAAAGGAAGACTTTTTTTTTTTCTTGTAACTTGTTCATCAATGGGTGCTCCTTTGCATTAGGTTTGGGAAGCCAATATTTATAGAGGGCATTAGAATACATCGATAAAAAGGCAAGAGGCGGAAGAAAGTGACAATAGAACAAAAGCAGTCGGTCAGAAAAGGGCAACAAAATCAGATTTTGCCAAGTGAAAAAGTGATGCCACTTGAAAAAATTATGAAAAGTCATTTATACTCAAAGGACTTCAGCAATAAAGTAAACTGTTTCACGTCAGCGTTGTGGACCATATATGCACTAACAAATACAGCTCTACTCTGACAATGAAAAATCATTAAATATTCAATAAATTATTCCTGAGAAAATACTTCTTTTCTAAACTGCCTTCAGGCTCCAGCACTTTTGAAAGACAGGAAACTCTCCAAGTCTACCCCCCTTGAGTGTAGTGTCTTATTTCTGCAGCATTAATTTGAAGTAAGGTTGCAGCCTGGAAAGACAGGTTTCGTTTAATCACTCTGATTAGAAAAACGGGTGCTAAGTTTGTAATAACAAAATCTTCTCCCTCGCTCTAGGAATCTAAGCTGATTATATTCAGACTGAAGAAAAAAAAAGTTATTTTTATAATTCCTTTATTCAGAAAAAGAAAATGTCTCAATCCAAAAAAGTAGTATACTCACTAATGTGCAGGGTAGTAACTTTTTTAAAAGATATTGATCCTGTGCCTGGGTGGCTCAGTCGGTTAACCATCCAACTTCGGCTCAGGTCATGATCTCACAGTTGGTGGGTTCGAGCCCCGTGTGTTGGTCTCTGTGCTGACAGCTCAGAGCCTGGAGCCTGCTTTGGATTCTGCGTGCGTGCGTGTGTGCGTGTGTGTGTGTGTGTGTGTGTCTCTGCCCCTCCCCCACTTGTGCTCTGTCACCATCTCTCAAAAACAAAAATGTTAAAAAAAGATTTTTTTAAAGATACTGATCCAAGTCACCGAAGACTTGACTTCCCTTAAGGTCACCTACTTAACCACTTGGATTAATGACAATATCCGCAGTGATTAATTAGCCATTTCAATAAAAAGCACCATTTTCTAAAAAGACAAAAGTCTTAACTAGTCCCTTCAGGCATTCCCTATTATCCTATTATAAATCCAGCCACAAAAAAAGTTCCAATGATAGGAGCTATGTTATCTTGCTTTCCTAACAGAATTTCATAATGCTCTACTAATTTAGGATAATTACATGAAGATCATGGAAGTAACACAGCAAGAACATTCAATGATGTACCAAAAGGACTGTCACACTGCTGGCAAGAAATTGTATTTCCCTTTAAAACTCAGGGGCAAAGCATAGCTATGTAGAAGCAAGAAGAGCCAAGCAAGCGGCATCTGGCTGCCGGCTCAAGAGGTAGAACAGGTGACTCTTGATCTCAGGGCTGTAAGTTCAAACCCCATGTTGGGTGCAGAGCTCACTTCAAAAAAAAAACAAAAAAAAAACCTCAAAGAGCCACACAAAACCACAAGAGAAACATGGTAGGAAACTCTTCAACTTGGATTGATAGCAATTATTAATACCTTTATATTTTAAAAATTATATTAAAATAAATATCATAGGGTAGAATGGAGATTTTACAGAACATTTCAACAGAAAACCCAGGACCTGACAGCAACGTGAGGCCAGCAAGCCTGCCTCGGCTTCTGTTCCCACTCTCCAAGCTCACGAGGAGGTCTAACGACTGACTTTTTACTTGAAAGTAAAAACTATTTACCCGAACAAAGTTTGTTTTCAAGCAAATCAAATCATTCCACAAAACTCAAAAGAACTACAAACCAACCAATAATTTTTAAGCGCAACAATGAAAGCCTGCCTGTCACCACGTGTCTTGGGAACAGCTACGAAGAGGCTCTGAGAGCTCCAGGCTCTCAAGGCCAAAGGCAGCCAGGTCTCCGACCAGCTCCTCACCTCAGCACCAGGAAGACAAAACCAGTCTCCCTCCCTGCAGAATCAGCTACCTGTCCCGTTTCTGTGGTCGTAAACAACATGCTCCCAGACTTAAGAACTGCAAAACCTGGGGTCACTTTTAAATCCTCCCTCCTCTTGCTATCCTTATCCAGCTGGCCACTTCACCCCGCAGGCTCCACGGAATCTCTTGCACACCATCCCCTCCTCTCTGTTAGCCACATCTACACCCAGGCTACAGTTCTTTTTTTTTTTTTTTTTTTTTTTTTTTTAAATTTTTTTTTTTTTTTTTTTTAACATTTATTTATTTTTGAGACAGAGAGAGAAAGAGAGCATGAACAGGGGAGGGTTAGAGGAAGAGGGAGGCACAGAATCTGAAACAGGCTCCAGGCTCTGAGCTGTCAGCACAGAGCCCGACGCGGGGCTCGAACTCACGGATCGCGAGATCATGACCTGAGCCGAAGTCGGACGCTCAACCGACTGAGCCACCCAGGCGCCCCCAGGCTACAGTTCTTGACCTTAACTCCCCACCAGCCCCTCAACTATGGCAACGGCCACCTAACTACTTTTCCCGGCCCCAGATTCTTCACACCGCAAACCACCAGGTACTGTGGGTAACTTCTCCTGCTCCACTTAAAGCCCAGGACTTTCTCTGGAACATTTTAAATACTGGTAGTTGGTAACAATAATATCTTGGCTGTCCTAAACGTGGAGAACATGTGCCACTCTATATTCTAGATTACTGAGTTTATAGATGTCCAAGAATTTATTCTTTTGGCAATAAGTTTATCTCAATACTTTGGAATGTACCATAATTTGTCCTGCCTTGTCAAAAGTCAAATAAACAGTGAATACTTTTTCTTGATGGTCTTGAGTCATCATTATTAAAGGATATGTAAGAGTATAATAAATGATATTCATAAAAATGTCCTCAGGGACTATTGAGGGCGCAGGCTGGCTGGCTCCCACTTTATGACTGCTGCTTCTGAATTACCCCAAGTGCTTTTACTTAAATTCTGCAGTGTCTACTTGGGATGCACAGAGGCCTTTTTTGCAGGCTACCTGGCTTATGGTTACGTTTACAACTGAAAACAGTGCCTGACAACCAAACAGGTAAGGTGTACCTATATGTAACTTTCTTATTTATAAAGTCCTGCCTTTCCAAATTCTTTGGAAAAAACTATGAAGGCAGTGACCCTGTATTATGCAACATATTTCCTCTTATTTCTAGCTACTAATATTATCATCTCATAGCTCATAAAATCACTAGCCTCATACAGAATTTACTAAAAAATTAGCTGGAAAATAAGTGCACTTACACATAAGATTACAACCACAATAAATGACATATGGAATACAATAAAGAAGAGAAAAAACCAGAGAATTTAGGTTGTTGCTAGGAAAAGCATTTGAGTTTGTGCGTTTGTACGTTTAGTTTTCTTGTATTTGTATATATGTATGTGCACATGCATTATATATAAACATAATTGACCTCAAGTGCAGCCTGGGACTACTTACCTTCATCAGTCAGAGTTCCCTCAACCACAGAAGAAGAAACCTATGCTCCAAATGGGTATCAGGGATTTGAGGCATCAAAAGAACACAAGCCAGACAGCAGGACCACAGTACCTAGAGACCAGACATCAGAGGCTCAGAAGGTCTGAGGCTGAGTAAAGACACACTGATGAAGAGTGGAGGGTGTGGACCCCTCCTGGTGTTGGGCTTTCCTGCCGCACTTACACCTTTCACGGCAGGGAGCTGGATCCGATTTCACGCCTGCATAAAACCTTTTGTAAAACATCCTAAAAATTCTGGTAAAAAATCAGTATTTTATGAAATCCGAGATGTACCTGTATGTGCTTCAAAAACGAAGGCCCTGTTTTGCTTTCATTCAAAAACAGCTTAATGTATTTGATGGATATATAACTACACGTGCACACACGTGCGCGTGCACACACACACACACACACACACACACAGCCAATTCAGACTTTTCAAGCAGTGATTCTCTCAGAATAGCAATACCACCTACTAATATGGAAATGTTCACTATGTTTGTTTCTATGAAAACAACGAACAAAAAGTCTTACATATATTCACTAACGAAAGAAATTGCACAGCATAGTTCAGACTCCTAAAGTATTTTTAGTTAATCTTCCTCTCCCACATGCCCACGTGTGTTCATCTGACGTGGTATCAGAGCAGCCCTCCCTGCCTGGTTTATTGCCTTGACACAAGTCTTGATGTGGCTTCGCTTAATTCAGCTTTATGGGCTTCCCTGCCACAACATCAACATCTCCAGTGATGGGAAATAAAGCCAGCCACCTCAATAGCTGGTTAAAGCTGCTTTTTCCTCTCTCCTTATTGGTTAACACCCAGATGGAAGGGTCTGGAAGAACTGGTTCCCTTTGCACAACACAGAAATAAACATAAAAATACAAATAGTAAAAAGGAATATAAAATATATGAAGTTTCTGCATACAAAGATGCTAACAGAAAGGGGGGGGAAGACATGTAAAATTTCAGATACTCCAGAAAAATCATTCTTTAGTGCACTGTGATTTTTCTGAAGGGCCAAATTCCCATTAGCTTGTACTTCACGAACACTTACAATAACTACTGACTGCAAAAGGAAAGAGAGGGTGACAGTAGCCAAAATATTCTGGAAGTTTCTATATGACTATATCCCACATAAAGAATAATTGGGATTAACCATATTTCAAAAATTGAGAGCAATTTGCTGAGGAGGGAGGAGGGAGGAGGGAGGAGGGAGGAGGGAGGAGGGAGGAGGAGGAGGAGGAAGAAGAAGAAGAAGAAGAAGAAGAAGAAGAAGAGGAGGAGGAGGAGGAGGAGGAGCAGCCGCCACCCTGAGTAAATAGAAGAAGAAGAAGAAGAAGAAGAAGAAGAAGAAGAAGAAGAAGAAGAAGAAGAAGAAGAACAGCAGCAGCCGCCGCCGCCACCCTGAGTAAATCATCTTTTCTCTGGAATCCAGAATATCTTTCACATAAATCTGTCTGTTTTAGGTTTATCCATCCAGGATCAAAAACAGAAGCTGTGCCTTATCATCAGCTTGGTACGGTTATTTTAAACTTAAGGTTGGTGTTTTTAAACACATAAGATGTAACAAGCTTTAATTACAATTTACGGTGACACACCACAGTAGACTGAACGAGAACAGCCCCTAGGTTAAACAAAACAAACAAACCTACCTACCTCTCACTACCCATCTACTTTTGAAGGCTCACTTGAATCACTTAAAATGATGCTCTGTTATAAATAGCACACAAAGGGGAAAAGCTTTTACCTTTTGCCAGAAGGCAGGATTCCAATATGAAGGGAGAAGGGGAGGGGCTGATTTCATGTTAGGCTCACCGAGGTGATTAGGGAAGATTACACATCCACTGTGGGCCCTGCCTCGTCTGGCCCTCTCCGACAAAAGTCATCCCTCCCTCTTCCCACTGTTCCAGTCCTCGCTTTCCCACCTTGGCTTCCTGCGCTCCCAGTATCCGGCTCATACAGGAAAACACAAGTGTGCCAAACTACACAACACCAAGGCAATGAAAGCTGACCCAGCTCCCAGAGACACTGCCTCGGGTTCTCTGGAGCAACGGATTCAAGGGAAGGAATTTAAAGCAAAGGAACATAAAAGGACCTCTAGGCTGAGCCCAGGAGACCACAGCCTTAAACAGAGAGAAAATGCGAATGGCATAACCTCTTCATTGGCAAGTTACTAGGATATCAAATAACATAAACTAGACATGTTCATGACAGGAGGGCAGTGAGTGAAGGCTGAGGGCTGGTATAACGAGAAACATTCTCCCGACAGCAGGAGACTTGAGAAAGACTCTGGACAGAGAAAATGCTCTCCTAACCAATCTCCTCTTAACCTACCCACCAGATAAACCACATTAAGCCTCCATTCCTTCAATAGAATGCACCAGTGAAGCCCATGGCACGGTGAGGTCCCCACAGGATCACAGAACTTTTCTACCCCTACCTGCTCAGTGGCGGGCTCGAACCAAGCCTGTGGCGCTCATTGTAATTATATTCACATTTACATAGTCAGGGAAATAGGAATGCAAAAGGAAAAGTTATGTCTGTGAAAACTAAGTTGATGGCTTCGGAGAGACTCGATAAAGGGAATCAGTTAATAAAATACTAAAATAGGCTTGTGGAGAAGAAACTGTAAATAGTGGGGGGAGGTGGTACCTGATAAAAATCTCGTCACCGGGTTCTGTGGCAAGAAGTCAAATAACAGTTCTGTTCCCGATTTAGTTCCTGGAACTACCTGTCAGCCTAGGATTATAACACTAGAAATTGTTACTCTTTGCTCTTCTCAGAGCCCTTCTTCAAAATGATGCTTTTAGGGGTAGCCCACACCCCCACACACACACCCCCAAGTCTAGCAGGAGGAAAATATAAAAAACCTTCAAACATTTTATGTTCTGCTTTAACCAACTTTTTCAATTAAGTGACCAAATACTAGTTACAATCTTATTAGTAAGAGGCTTTATACTAAATACACTTAACACAAACCATCCATAGGCACAAGGACAAAAACAAAACAAAACAAAAATACCACTACCTGTTCGTCACAACTGGCAATTATGCAACCTCTGGAAGAGGCCATTTAGTAGGAACAAGTCAGAATAGACTGTGAATCAAAAGGCCACCGGCACCATTTTCCAAAGTAATTCTAACAAAGGCGGCTGTGGGAAAAGTCAACATTTTATGCCTCTGCTTTGTAAATAGCATTCTTAAATTACAGATGACTGTTTTTCCCCTTAATATTGATGAAGAGAAATGTATGTTTAAATGAAAAGTTTGGCAAACAGAGAAGACAACAGTAAAGCTTACGGGAACAGTTAACTTTTTTTAATGACAGTAAAACGCACAACATAAAATTTGCCATCTTAACCGTTTCTAAGGGCTCAGTTTTGTGACACTGAGTGCATTCACGTTGTTGTACAATTATTACCGCCATCCATCTGCAGAATTTCTTCATCCCAAACTAAAGCTCTATACCCATTACACACATCTCCACATTCTTCCCTCCCCCACCCTCCCGACCCCTGGGGGCCACCATTGTACTTTCTATGAATTTGATGATTCTAAGCGCCTCATATAAATGGAACCGTACAGTATTTGTCCTTTTGTAACTGGCTTATTTGACTAAAAACAATGTGCTCGAGGTTCAATATATGGACTATATGGAATATTACTCAGCCATAAGAAAAAAATGAAATTTTGCCATTTGCAACTTGGGTGGCGCTAAAGAGCATTATGCTAAGCGATCAGTCAGAGAAAGACAAATGCCATATGATTTCACTCTTGTAGAATTTAAGAAACAAACAGATGGACATAGGTGAAGAGGGGGGCGGGGCAAACCAGGAAACAGACTCTTAACTATAGAGAACTGAGGGTTGCTGAAGGGGAGGTGGGTCAAGGAAAATGGGTTAAATAGGTAATGGGTATTAAGGAGGGCACTTGTGTTGAGCACTGGGTATTATATGTAAGTGATGAATCACTACATTCTAACCTGAAACTAATATTACACTGTACATTAACTGGAACTTAAACAAAAACTTGAAAACTAAAAACTAAAACCAAAAACAATGTTCTCAAGGTTCAACCATGTTATAGCATGTGTCAAAATTTCCTTCTTTAAAAAAAAATTTTTTTAACGTTTATTTATTATTGAGAGACAGAGAGAGACAGAGCATGAGCAGGGGAGGGGCAGACAGAGGGGGAGACACAGAACCTGAAGCAGGCTCCAGGCTCCGAGCTGCCAGCACAGAGCCCGACGCGGGGCTCAAACTCGCAAACTGTGAGATCATGACCCGAGCTGAAGTCGGATGCCCAACCGACCGGGCCACCCAGGTGCCCCATAATTTCCTTTTTAAATGCTGAATAATATTCCAGTGTATGTTTATACTATATTTTGTTTATGTATTCATCCATCGATAGACATCTTTGGCTATTGTGAACAACGTCATTATGAACGTGGCTGTACGAACATCTCTTTGAGATCCTGCTTTCCATTCTTTTGGGCATATACTCAGAAGTAGAATTGCTGGATCATATGGTAATTTTATTTTTAATTTTCTGAGTAACTGCCATATTGTTTTCCATAGCAACTGTACCATTCTACATGCCCATCAACAGCACACATGGGTTCCAATTTTTCCATATCCTTGTCAATGCGTTTTTTTAGAGTAGCCATCTTAATGAGTTTGAAGTGGTATCTCATTGTGTTTTGATTTTATTTCCCTAACGATTATTGATGTTGAGCATTTTTTTTCATGTGTTTATTGGCCATTTGTATATCTTCTTTGGAGAAATGTCTACTCAAGTCCTTTGCTCAGTGTTAATCAAGTTGTTTTGTTTTTGTTTTGTTTAGTAACTCTTATAAGCTTCCAGGTATTTCTTTCTCTTTCCTACGGCAGGCGCTTGCTCTTCCCTCACAGCTCACACCCAGATGTTCACCACGCAAGCCACTGTACTTCCCGCCCCCGACCACGGCACAAGTCTAGGAAGCCCCACCACAGACTGCATCAGAGTTTCGCAGTGCACAGCAGAAACATCTGTACGCAGTGGCCCTGCTTTCACCATCCACAGGCTAAATCTTAAATTGAAGTTTCCCTCCTACAGTGGCTCACCACTGCCAGGCACTCACTGTATTTACCCCAAATGCTACCTTCTCTCTCACGTATCTCTACATCTGGCCCAAACTCTTCCCTTTTTTTTTCATCTGTTCCTCCAAATAAAATTCAAGTTTTTATTGAAACAGATCCTTTAACAAACACTATTTTGGCATTTCTCTATAAGTAAACCCGTTCAATTACAGAGATATGGAATACTGTTAAAAAGAGAAAGGGGGGGGGGGGCGGAGAGACGGAGAGAGAGAGGCTTGCTTTGGAATCCTCCAGAACTTGGGATAAAATCCCAGCTCTATCATTTATTATAAATTGAGTAATATCTCTGAATCTCCATTTTCTCATCCATAAAATGTGAATACTACTTTTTAAATCACAAGGTGGTTATGAGGATTAAGTGAACTAAAATGTACAAAGCCTGGCCCAGTGTACTTTAGTTTTCTTTCTGTTGTACTGGTATTTGTTTTCTTCTCTCTCTCATTTCTTGGTCTTTCTCTGTCTCTCTCAAATTGATGGCCTGATCTAAGACAGGAGAAAGGAGAAAGGAGAAAGGAGAAAGGAGAAAGGAGAAAGGAGAAGGAGAAGGAGAAGGAGAAGGAGAAGGAGGAGGAGGAGGAGGAGGAGGAGGAGGAGGAGGAGGAGAGGAAGAGGAGGAGGAGGAGGAGGAGGGTGATAAAAGATATACTTAGAACATAGTAATCTCCCTATAAGTATTTACCTATGATTACCTATAAACTATTATAGTTACCGATTAAGCACTTTTTATGGGCCAGGGACTAAGCTATGGATTGAAACTCTTGAGATAATATTCAATTCAGAGACTAACTTACCTAGTCCTCTAGACTCCCTGCTTACCACTCTTCACCCTGCACTGCCTGCTTCTGCCATGCCAAATGATGGCACGGTTTCCTTGTCTTTAAAATATAAGTGTTAGACTGCATACTCCTTTCTAACTTAGGCTCCAAATCCATCATGAAGGGTCAACAAGCCAGGGAAAAGTCATGCCAAAATCTTGGCAAAACAGCAGCGTACAGGGGACAGCTGAAGGCCTTTGGCATTTGGAAAATTAGTTTTAAGTGAAGCTCCTCCTGACCAGAAACAAGTTCCCCCTCCCTCACCCATATATCATTGAAGTCTACATTCGTGGCATTTTCTTTTCCCCAAGGGAATATTCCTTATCTGTAAACACTATTAAAATTTACAATCTAGGTAGGTCAGTTTTGCCCAACGCCATCTACTAGCCACACTGCGAAGTCAGAAACCAGGATTATTTTCCTTATCTCACTCCCAAAGTACTGCTTCGAGTTTCTGCTTCTATTCTAGCAAACAGAGCAACTGATTCGCCCCCTATAAACAGTACTCTCTCTTTTCCTGGATGATACTAAATATAATTTGTAAATTACATAAGAAATTAAATGTTGAGAACATTATCATTTAAGGCAACAAAAAAGAGGAACACAGTAGGAATCTTAACACAGCTTCCTATTTTGCACAAATTCTCTCCGTCCTAATGATGGTTACAAACAGTCTCAAATGGCTCTTTATCTACTGACTGTGACATCACCATTGGCAGCCACTGCATTATAATCGTTTTGGGGGAGAAGCAGTGCACGTCTTTGAGTTAGTACATGCTTCCTTGACTCCCTCCCTATCCTCTGAACACTGTATTTAGTGAACAATATAAACAATACATCAATTAGAGTCCTTTAAAATTGAGAATCAAACAGAAAAACATACCAATTATCTGGTTTCCCATGTTTTATAACAACATAATTTTGGAACTCTGATTTATTTGCCTCGAGTTATAAATAATGAGTTTTCAAATTATTCTCTCCTCCTCTAGCACTTATGTCATATTAATCTTTTTTCCACAAATATCTATATATTTTCTGACTTCATGACTCATTTTGCCCTGAGCAGGCCATGCTTTAATTTCTTGATTATGGCAACTACGTCAAAAAAGAAACCACAATTACTAAATTCCAAAAAAAGATCCCTATAATCTTCCGTTGATTTAAGTGTCAGCGAAAGTAGGTTTGTGCTCTGATCCAATTCACTCTGAAAAAGTCGCATGGAGACTGAATGAAATGACAGGAAAGCGCAGATCCAACGATGTACCACATACTGAAGCAGGCTACATACCGTTCTGCAAACTAAATAAGGTATTTGGGGTGATGATTCCCTCATTTCTTTAGCACACAGACAAATGGGTGGCTTCAGAAGTCTGAATTTACACCACTCACTCAAACGGCCTGCACTGGAACTATCCGAGTCCACAACCTTCTCTCCCTTCTAAATACGAGGACTTGCAGATAAGGGCCACGACGCCTGTGAGGACTTACAATTTCTACTACCTCATTCTAAGGCAGGAACTAAAAATTAGAATTCTGTTCCTGCTTTCTTTCTTAGAACTACCCTTCGGGGTGAGAATATCACACTAGAAACTTCAGTTTCTCTCTTGGACATGATGCTTTAGCAGTAGGTTTCTCAACCATGGAACTACTGACATCCTGGGGTGCATAATTCTTTCTTGAGAGGCTATTTTGCATACCGTAGGATGTTTAGCTGTCCACTGATGATAGATGCCGGGAGCCACTTCCCAGTGTGATAACCAAAAATGCCTCCAGAGGTTGCCAAACGTCCCCTACGACACGAAACTACCCAAATGAGAAACACTTCTTTAGAGACATCGTGCTGTCCGTCTGCTTCTATATAGAGTCTAGGCCGAGGAGAGAGTAGTCAAAGAATAAGAGGACCTTCAAGACTCTTCCCATCATCTCACATTTTAAAGATTAACAGTCTTGAAGACTGGGATCCTGGATCTGAAGTTGCTGGTGCAGCAGGGGGCCCCTTCTCCCTGTGGCCCGGATTCCACTCGCTGTCGGGCCCGGAATGACAGAGCTAACCTAATCTGAGAAGTCTGCGTTTCCTAAAAAACAAGTATAAGTATTCCCTTTTTCTTTCCGTTATGGGCACTGTCATGCCTATCGTCACTCATTTTACCCTGTATGAAAGACGATTCAATTAGACTAAGACACAGGTTATTAGGCTATGTTCTAAAACATAAATCTGTAGCTGCTCTGAGGGGAAAAAAAAATGCGTCAAGAATGAAGCGCATTAAGAAAAGCTTTCTCCAAGCTTCAAGTGTCCCCTTGATAATGGTGGTATTCATGGATCAGAAAAGATACTCATTTCATGCGTGCGGTACAATAGCTTCTTGTTGCAATAACCATTACAACCCAGCATTTATCTAAAGGCTTGTGGGGCGTAGCATCACAATCTAGTAACTACAGGTGACTCACCTTACCTTTATTTATTTATTTTTTTAACTCTGAAAACAACTTGATTCTAACACATCAAGTTTTACCATGAGTACCATTGGTGGGTACCATTTCCGTACCATTTCCATCTTCGGGCAAGAATGATATTTCACGGTTCCCCAACCTACTTAAGAGATTCTCATAAACTTTCACCAAAGCTATTTGCTTATAAGAGCTGAAATGAACCCAAACCACAGTAAGTGTTTGAAACATTTTAAAAACAAATAAATTCATTTTACTCCAGCACAGATGCCAAAAAGCAGACCACTGGAAGTACAAAAAGCAAATAGCACTTTGCTCCAAAAACATCTGATCTTAATCTGTCAAAAATTACCACGTTGCTCTCTGCTATACCACCTTCAACAACACTAAAAGTACTTACCCTGTTTCTTCTCCTACTCTTAGCTGTATCTTACTCAGGGATACATGATAAAATTAGTGAAGAACAGGACAAAAATCACATTGAAATTACCTTTATAAATTTCTTCATGTGTAAATTCTTTGACATATACAACATGCATAGTTTTTACAAAAGATGGAGTGAATGTAGCTGAATTCTTTTAAATTAAATTTGTATATATGCCTGCACAATAATAAAAGAGCTTTAAGCAAGAATATTTAAATGGCGGGGAGAACTCCATTATGCATTACTCAACGCTTCATACTAAACCATATCTTTGTGGGTGATAATATTGTGTGCCAATCCTGGATTAGTCGACCAATATTCAAATATCCTAATTCAATCAGGTAAAACTACTAACTGCGTCTTGTTCCACACACCTAACATATATTTTTCATAATTCCATAAATGGTAGTCTGTAATGATGCTTCCGTTCTCTCTCCGTGATTTCTACTTGGTCCAGTATATTAGGCTTGTCACGTGCTCACAAATGCAAGCAAAAATCATGCTTAGAAGACAACTGTTCAGACTCATGTATTTGCTAAACTCCCACCCCCACCGAGCCAGATGAATACTGATTCACCGAAAAGGAAGTAGGAAGCAAAGTGTTTGTGTAAATACGTAACAAAGACAAATCTCTTCTGTTTCTGAAAAGCATGAAATCATAAATATGGCTGAAAGCACATCATCACAACAGGCCTTGGAACAACAAAGAATTCATGGTCATGTCCCAAAAAAAGAATGTAGAACAACAACGAAGAGTCAGTGAACCCCTGACATTGCCACCAAGCATAATCTGTGACGGGACGAAGTGGCACTTTCTCACCAAACATTGTTAGAGGCCAAAACCATTTCTTAGGGGATCTCCACCCCAATCAACAGAACTCACAGTTGAAAATTTCCCCAATATATTCTAAGCTAACTAAAATCTGGTGACTATAGGTACTTTTTAAGAGAATATATAGTAAATCAGATTTTTTTCCATTGGGCTCTATGTCTAATGGACACCCAGTTTGAAAACTGGCACTTAAAATGCACAAGAAAACTCTGTCCCTTAAATCTGATAAATTAAAATCACACACATTTTGGAAGACATATTTAAAGATTAGAGTGGGTACTTTCATGAACAACAACAAAAAAACCATCTCATCCCAGGTAGGGGGTGGAGCTATATGCCCGTAAACACACTGGGATATGTACTTATATACAGCCAGAAAGAGGAGCATAAAATCACCCTGGAATACGGTTGAGGATCACAGTCAGAGAAACAGGCTGCAACAGGTCCTGAGAGCAGGAAGGGCTTGATGTGGGCACCACAAACCAGAGTTAAGTGCCCAGGGATATAGAGCCAGGTTAGACAGGAACAAGACACAGCATTTCCAAACAAGTAAGAGAAGTGGGATCTGTGCAAACATAGTAGACAGCTAAGTGTCTACTGCCCATGGCTAGGCTCCTTCAGCCTAGGTTGGGTGAGCAACTCACCTAAAGGCAAGACACGCGTGGTTACCTGAGAGAAACGCCATCCGCAACTACATGGGAGTTATGACCATTTATACAGACATATGACCTCTTATGAAACCACCAAACTATTGAGTCATACCTTATGTAATTAAGTCCTTACAAAAATCGTATAAGACAGATACTATCAACCCTGTTTTATAAATAAGGAAACTAAGATTCAGAAACGTTACATAATTTTCACAAACTTAAATAGCCAGTAAGTGCTAGAACAAATCTCTGGGCCAAAGTATTTGATTCTAAAGCCAGTGTTGTCAAACAGACAAGAGGAAATTGCCCATCACCTCTCAATGCATGTTTTCCCATTTCAACACACACTCCAAAACGTTAAGTTACCAGCAGCATGCCACTGTTAAGGGTTCCGGCTGCATTTAACGATTTATTAGGTATCACACTTACCAGGAGGCTGGAAAGGTTTTGAGCTACCATATAATAACAGGGAATCAAACAACCACAAGGCAAAGAGGGAAAGGGGTCTGGGACTGTTGAGATGCATCGCTCTACAATCAGAAGGAACCTAGACTCCTCTGGACCACGATGTCACCATTGAGTACAAATGATTTCACAAACTACAGCAAGGGTTTTCCAAGTGTGAGTCTTGGACCCACAGCATTGGCATCACTTGGGAACTTGTTAGAAATGCAAGTCATCATCCCCGTCAAAACGTAGGATGGGGCAGCAATCTCTGTTTTAACATATCCTAGATCTAGTCCATTTTGATGCCCATGTTAAAGTCTGAGGACCAGTGAGCTACAGAACATAGACTGAAACATACAGTATTCTTAGCATTTTTTTTTAAAGTTTATTTACTTTGAGAGAGAGAGACAAGAGAGCATGCGTGGTGGAGGGCCAGAGAGACAGGGAGAGAGAATCCCAAGCAGGCTCCATACTGTCAGGGTGAAGCCCAACGCAGGGCTCAAACCCATGAACTGTGAGATCGTGACCTGAGCCGAAACCAAGAGTCGGATACTCAAAAGACTGAGTCACCCAGGCGCTCCTCAGTATTTCTCAAAACTGTTATGTATCTAACATCAATGAAGAAGTGTATGAACTTTAAGTAAAACTGGTATGTTAAAGTAGGACACATTATGCCAAATTATAAAATTCTTAAGTGATTTCCAAAGAAAAAGACTGAGTGCCTTTAGTGATAAGGCCAAAACTAGTATCCTAAAAACAAACCTTTATTATACATGCAAATACTAAATATTGTCACTTTTAAAATCAATACTTCCAATAAAGCATGTATAGTATTTCTTACCGCAGCTGCTACCATAAAAAAAAAAAAAAAAAAAAAAGTAAGGGAAATAAACCAGAGCACTTACTTCTGAATCTTTCAGACGTTTTCATGTTCTGCTAAATTAAACAAATTTGACTTTCCATTCTTGCAAAAGGTTACTGATATCTAGATAACTATCATATATATCACATACCCATACAACTTAAAAAATTCCCCAAAGTGAAAAAAAATAACTGGTTCATGACTGGAATTACATAATTACACACTGTTAAAAGAGGACAGGCTTTTGTTGTTGTTGTTAAGTAAGCTCTACGCCCAATGTGGGGCTTGAACTCATGACCCTGAGATCAAGAGTCTCATGCTCTACTGAGCCAGCCAGGCGCCTCAAAAGAAGACAAACATTTAAGATCATTTCAGTCAACCCTATTATTTTATAAATTAGGGAACTTAGGGCCAAAAGACTCATGTGGAGAGCTGGCTACTGTTAGAACTAAAAGCAGAGTCTGGGCCTCCTGACCTCCAGGCCAGAATCTTCTCAATCCACCACCCGGCCACATCCATAATTTAATTTAATAAAAAACCAGGGCACATGATTTAATGACATTTCAGCGATTTCCAAAAAGCCTCTAAAATATAAACTTCAAACTTTAAAAAAAAGAAACTTATTATTCAGCTATCTCTTTTAAAGAGTTGAGAGAAATCATGACCTGACAAACGGAATAAAAGATAGGATCTTGTATCTGCATACTGGCCCCAGCCACGAGAGAAAGGATCTGCTTGTAACCATAATTGAATTCTGAACTATGTAGTGAAAAGATGAATCAATTACTGAGTAATTTAAACAGACAATCTTATGAATCAGCCGCATATTGTTTTTACCTTAACACTTTATTTCAGGGAGGAGAATTAAAAAGGAACACTCATCCCTCTGAATGCTTACAAAGTCCCCACCCTGTGTCTCCCTCCATGCACGGGGATACAGCAGTGAGTGAACCAAACAGCAAGGTGCAAACTCTCTTGACAATTACCGACCAGTGAGAGGGATGGTGAGGAGTACTAGGGAGATAGTAAAAATAGTGTAATCGAATAGGGTGACTGGGGAGGAGGAAACACTGGCAAAGTCCTCTCTGAGGGGATGACATTTGATCTGAGAACTGAAAAAGGCATCTGAAGGTCTGAAGGAAGGGGATTACAGGCAGAGGTGACTATAAGTACAAAGGCCGGAGGAGGGAATGAACTTGAAGGCTCAGAGGGCAGTAGCTGAAGCCACGCTAATACGAGGAAGAGGGACAGGGGATAAGGCTGAGAGGCCAGCAGTAGCTTGTAGGGCTGAAAGGGTGTTTGCATTTCATTCTAAACGCAATGGGAAACCTTTAGAAGGTTTTTAATAGGAGCACAACAGGATCGGATTACTTAACGAATACAACAGAATCATTACAAATTCTAAAGGCACCTTTGAATCTCTCACCACCACCCCCCCCCAACAACTCTCACTTCTGGAGGTAACGATACACAAGCCCACAGCTAACCTCATGGGACCACAGGAGGCAGAAGGTTTAATTTAAAATAGTTCCAAAGCATAGTTGGAGCAAACATTAAAGAATGACTTGAAATCTATACTGTATCATCAAGCTGTAAACACTAAATCAATATACTAACACACAGTTACTCTCCAGGTTAAATTACTCTATCTCCCGGATACTTAGTTGGTGTGTGATCTAGAGTAACAATCATAAAATAGTTTTATGAGATGCCTATTAGAGCGTTAATGCTACCTACATTAAAATAGAAATCATAGGGGCGCCTGGGTGGCTCGGTCGGTTAAGCATCCGACTTCGGCTCAGGTCACGACCTCGTGGCCTGTGGGTTCGAGCCCCGCGTCGGGCTCTGGGCTGAAGGCTCAGAGCCTGGAGCCTGCTTCCGATTCTGTGTCTCCCTCTCTCTCTGCCCCTGCCCCTCCCCCATTCATGCTCTCTCTCTGTCTCAAAAATAAATAAAAAACGTTAAAAAAAAATAAATTAAAAAAAAATAAAATAGAAATCATACAAAGAGCAAACTCAATTCGAACACATGCTTCTACATTCCTAAAAATATGTAATCTTGCTGCCTAGAAACCTGTCTCAAACCAAAACAGCAAGGTTCTGATTGAATAGCCATGGTTTACAACATGTCAAAAAAATTCAATGATGTTCTTATCATTCTCTTCAACACATCTTCCACTGACAATTCAACAAGTTACTTCCTAATTAAACTGAAGGCTATATTTAGTCTTCCAAAATATTCTCTTCAAATTAGGCCCTCTACATATAAAACGGAGTTTTAAAAAATAATACAGCATTAAAAAGTTATTGGCTACCTACTCTTTTCTTCAAGTCAATGATTTCCACTACTGTTCTTTTAATTCCTAAAAGGTCCAAAACCAGACCAAACCAAAAAAACAGGTTTGGTTTATATACACAAATACTTCCTATGTCACAATGGTCTAGGTCAGGAGCCAGGAAGAATATGAAAAACAAGGCACTAAAAGGAGTACAAGCTAATAAAAGAAATAATGACAACGGAATGTTATCATGTCTAAGTCCTCCAAGTTTGGGATCATTCCTTTATATAGAAAACTGGCTGATTTGCTCTCTAAGCCCTATTCAGTAATATGGACATTCCATCAGAAGATGTCACCTAGACATAGACGATTTTTGGGAAATGGATAATAATTGAGGATTTTTCAGCAGGGAGTACCATGAATAGATTGAGGTTAAGAATAATAACTTGCAGAATTACAGAATTGGATTGGAGAAGGAAGACACCATACATAAAACATCAATGAGAAAAATATTTCAATATGAAGTTCAAAGACAACAAAGGCTTGAACACAGGAAAAAAAGTTTAAGAGAGTCTTTAGGAGGGAAAAAAAAAGCCCTTTCTGAAGAAATTTGTAACACATGATATCCAGTTATGGGGAGTTGAAGGCCATAAGACCAAAACCTGAGGTTGCCCAGAGAAGAAGGAATTCTGCCTCATAACTGTAATATAGAAACCCTGCCTGAATCTCCAGCCTGCCTTACAGATTTTGGACTCAAGACTATAATATCAACTCCTATCTGAATTTCCAGCCTGCTGGCCTGCCTCACAGACTTCACACTCGAGACTGTAACATCGACTCTTCCATTAGTTTTCACTGTGCTGGCCTGCCCTAAATATTTTGGACTTGTGAGCCCTTATAATCATGTGAACGAATTTCTTAAAATAAACCTTTTTCTATATCTATAGATATATATACAGCATCTATCTACATATCCATCCTATTAGTGCTCTTTCTCAGTGAACCCTGATACAGCTATGAATCCATTTATACAAAATTATAGAAAATGCAAACTAATCTATAGTGACTGAAGCAGAGCACTGGTTCCCTAGGGCCAAGAGTAGAGGAAGGATGAAATGATTGCAAAGTGGCATGAGAAAACTTCTCAGGCTGATGGCAATATTTCCTATCTTGGTTATGGTGGTGGTTTTACAGGTATGTATATATCAAAATTGATCAAATTATATAATTTAAATGGGTACAATTTACCGTACACAAATCGTACCTCAATAAATTACACCTACCACGGGCAACTGGGTGAATGACAGTGCCCCTAACTGAGATCAACAATATAAGGGGTACATGCTGAAGTGGATTTAGCTTTAATCATGTTAAGCTATGGTTCTGTAGGGACGTCCTATGGTAATGCCAAGAGAAGCAATGAGTTTAGGCTTCCAAAGATATATCCGAGCTGAATGCAGCTTTTAGGAGTTGGTTCCGGAGGAAGGTATTTTGTTTGAATTTTGCTTTTGCAATTCATTTGACATATTGTTTTGTTTTGCTTATACATGGAAAAAAAAAACATGAATGCTATTATAGCCTGAGAGAATTAGCCCACAACGTAGGTAGACTGGTGACAACAAATGAGAAGGGCAAGGTTTGCAAATAGTAGAACAACAACACAGGTGGACCTATACCTTAAATAGTCATCTCAATGGGTACTACAAATTCTCAAGACAATTTTCAAATTTACTGTGCGTGGATGTGGGGTGGAGGGCCTCTTTTAAAGGACAGGGTAGGGATCATTACGATATTAGCTCAGTCAAGGGTAAGGGAAGAGGTGATTTACTCAGTGACCTCTATGTCAAATGCTTTCTTCACATTTATCACGGCACTTAAATATCACAACTTTGCAACATTTGTGGATGAAGAATGGGAGTTCAGAGAAGTCAAGTGACTTTCCCAAGGTCAAAAATCTTAGGTAAGGGAGTGCCTGGGTGGCTCAGTCAGTTGAGCATTTAACTCTTGATTTCGGCTCAGGTCATGATCCCAGGGTCCATGGCGAGCCCGCTGAAAGCGCTAAGTACATAAATAAATAAATAATTCGTTGATGTACAATAGCTCTAAGCTACACTACAGGTCTTGAAAGGCTTTGAGAACGTCCCACCTTCTACCTAACTCTGAGACTTGGACTGGCTAACACAAATGTCCCGTTATATTTCTTGAGGTTTTCCAGCCAACTAAAATCTATGAAACATCAAAAAAAAAAAAAGTAGTGTGCGACACCTGAGAACAGATGCCACCGAGCACTACCACGGAAACTAAACTGAAAGGACACTCTCAAACCTAGCAGCCCAAAGTTGCCAGTGTGACCAAATCCAGACCTTTTTGCTCATGTTGTTTCTGGCTTCCATTGCTTCTCCTCTGATTCCATGAAGTATCTGCTATTCCTACCATCCTGAGTGGCCCGCGTCAAACCACCATGGTCCATTGGACCAAATTTTAGTTTTTGAGTTTCTTTTTCAAGCAGTTCTAACTATTTGTAAGGACTGTATTTCATGACTTATTCTTTCTTAGAGGTCTTCCAAATAACAAAGAAAAAATCTACCTATTCTTTTTTTTTTTTTTTACCATTCTTTTTTTTTTTTTATTTTATTTTAAAGAGAGAGAGTCGGAGAGATGCAGAGGGTGGGAGGGAGGGAGACAGAGAGAGAGAGAATCCCAAGCAGGATTCGTGCTATCAGCGCAGAGCCCAACACAGGGTTCTAACTCACGAACCATGAGATCATGACCTGAGCCAAAATCAAGAGTCGCGTGCTTAACCGACTAAGCCACCCAGGCGCCCCCTTTACCATTCTTTCCAAAAACAGAATAAAATTCATTTTATCTTGAAATTACCAGATGAGTTCAGCAGACTATTTTATAAATCTAAAATACATTATGGGATCCTAGTGATCTTATTTTTCCTGTATCTTGAAAGTTTGCTATTTGCAAGATGTTTTACCCTTACAAATTACCCTAAGATTATTTCACTATTACTAAACAATTATTCCCAACTTTGCATGAGAAGAAAAAAAGACTAAAATAACAGAAGAATAGTGGGATCATCTAGAGAAGGATGATTTAATACTGAAACACATTGGGGGCTTCTGGGTGGCTCAGTCGGTTAAGTGTCCAACTCTTGGTTTCAGCTCAGGTCACAATCTCATTGTTTGTGGGTTCGAGCCCCACATCAGGCTCTGCGCTGATGGCACAGAACCTGCTTGGGATTCTCTCTTCCCCCCTCCCCCCACCCCTCCAACACTCTCCCTCTCAAATAAATAAACAAAAAAATTTAAAAACACTGAAATACATTGTTACTACTGTGTCAACCTTCAGTTTTCTAATGTACTGCTCAAAGCATTACATGATCTTTCAAGGAACTTCTAGACTGAAGATACTAACTTGGTCGTCTGCTTTTAGCTTTCATTGAACATGGCATAGAATTGAGAAATTATTATTGTCTGTCCATAATGGCAAAGAGAATAAAAATGACAAAGACATTTCACAATTAGACAAATCAGAGGAGGAATGCAGAGACAGATGACAGCAGTCTAGACTCCAATGACAGTGATGAAATTAACCATGGAAGCAAAATTTCAGACTATAAGTCTTCAATGGAATATAGTGTAGATGGATTTTTCTCATATTCAAGAATTGATACACGAACAATAGATTTCTAAGTACAAAAAGTATGGCATTCTCATCCGATAAGTCATTCAACAGGAAGGGGGCTACATCATGCAATATTTTCCAACAACGTGGACCACAGCATTTTGCTAAAAGGGCTTGTACCAGTATTCATTCATTTATTGTGATGTTTATGTGATAAAATTTACTCCATATGGTTCATCAGTAGATTGCAATTTGACATGTTGATGATGGGGGACTGAAAGGAAATACATGACATGAAAATGAAAAATATTCATTAGACTGACCGTGCCAACTGACATTTACAAACCTGGGAATAAAAATGTTTTGCAATCATGGAGCAAAGATGATGGGTTTTCTCTTCAACAAACCTATGAGTTGTCCAAGATTTCAAAAATTCTTTAGGCATGGTATTTGATGATGCAAGTGCAAGAAGAACAGGAAGGAATGATAAGCTATTAGAGAAATATTTGAAATCTGGAATCAACACTTACAACATGGGTATTTCCAGATTCCTGCGTAACAGTTGAGGAGCAGTTGTTTTCAAAGAACGTTACCCATTTTGGACTTGGATTTGCTATGCTTAAATCGCGGTTAACGAGTCCTAATAAAGCCATTTCTTGCTATCCCTTCATCATTCTATAAAGTATTTGTAAATTGACTTAAAAACACAAAACAACTTTTAAGGAGACATTAAACCCAGATAATAAATGGGAATGGACTATTTTTCCTGGTACATGGAAGATAAAGCAGCTTTGAGACATTTTTGTGAAAGTTTAAAAGATGATTTTTAGAAAGACAGAATGTATACTTTTGAATCCTAGACATGATCAAACAAAAGTTTGTTTAAAATCATGGGTGTTTATCTTCCCTCCCTACAGCAATCACAGCTAATTATTCTATCTATTTCAAAACCAAAAATCACTTTTTTCAACTTGTCAATAATTTTTACTTCTAACACGATAGGCTTCAAAATTTTGTAAAACAGCCTGGCAGAAACCAGGGGTTACATGAAATCTCTGTAAACCCTTCCTACATCTAGATTTCTGACGTCTTAATACTGCAAATTTTCGTCAAGATTTATATCCAACATTCCACTGAAACCCAACCTACAACTTCAAATCACATGACTATCTTCTGTTTCTTTCAACTAGACAATCTCTAAAACTGTGTATAGAATGCTACGTGAATGACAAGTTCTTAAGAGTTTTCTAGACATTGGAGTTATTCTTTTAAGACTCAATCTTTACCATCATCCTTATTATTATTAGCAACCATTTTACACAATGATGTAGTAAACTTTCAAAAGGTTATCTTCTATTCAGCCATGATGATCAGTGAAGGTCGTAGACATCACTAATAGACTGCCATATCCACATCCACAAACTCTTCCCAGAGAACAGCATATAAACCATTTTCTTAACCTTTATAAAATAACTTAAGTGTAATTCTGATACCTAAAGGCTTACTAAGATATATACTGTTTGCTGTTATCCTAATTAGGGCACAACTTTTAAATCCCTGTATTTGCTTTTGACAGTTTTGTATCCCCCTTTTCATAGTTAGATAATCATATAATTTTCATCCCCACCCACATACTTACTTGCTACCGTCACTGCAAATGCCTACAGCAGCCTCGTTCTCAACCGTGTATTTCTAATATAGCCACATAATCAAGCTTACTAGAATCATATTCAAACATAATGAAATCTGAGCTAGGTAAAGTTTACGATCATCAATTTGGGATATTCAGAGAAATTTTCTGCCTATTTTCCTATTTTTGCCTATATTCCAGACAGGTAAGGTTATTACAGAGCCTTTTGTCATTGTGCTGTTTCTGTGGCTTACAGAGTAACGTAATTATTAAACTCATATCTGAAAGAGTTCTAAAACACCCTTCTCCGTCCGTAGCCAATGGTATCATTGTTTCGTTGTTTTCAATAGAGGCTCAAGTTGTACTTCCTGCCTTAGAGGTCATGTCTGGTTCTGTTCAGGGATCTTCTCCATTGTGTTCAGTCTCTTTGGTTCCCAAGGTGCCTACCCACTGATTTAGGGCTTAAGGAAGGGGGCGGACAATGTTGTTTTTGTCATTTTTGCTTTTGCTTTTCTTTATTCATAGTAGCTGAAATTTTTCATCCACGCTGTGGCTTCTTTGACTACTACACTGCAGTTCTCAGACTTTTAACTTTAGACTTCACTGGATAGTTGTTGCTTTTCTCCCCAAAACTGAAATCAAACAGATCTGCAAAACACGGCTTCTCAGCAATGCCCCTTTTCCCAGATACAGAGGTGCCAGTGGGTTCTCATCTCTTTCCCAGGAGCCCTAAGAGGACTTGGGCCACACACCAGCTCTCTTTTCTACATTCTATGTGGTTAACTAGCATCTTTCATTCCAAGCCACTTTGTGGATGAAGAGGGCCAGATTTAAATGGGCTGGTCCCTGAACTGATTAGGTCCTTGTTATTGTATTCTATTAAACCACAAGGAGAAAGGGAGGAGGAGCACAATTTCTCTAACATAACAGCGGTACACTCGATCTTCTCCCCAAACACATGTTACTACCAGATTCAAACAGCTGTTACCTACTTACCTACTTAGAAATGCAATTAAATATATTCTCAGAGAGAGTCCAGTCCCCGATTCTAAAACTCTATGGCAGCAGCAATTCTCATGAGTCATTACGTAGGATTTCATGCTTATGCCACAGGTGAGTCATGCTACAAAGCATTAAATCACTTCATCTAAAACCCTCAAAAACTAAACTGGGTTTTGCCATGTACAGGCTGTATCATTTCATATATGGAAGAAAGGATCAAACCCAACAGAAAAACTGCACATGGTTTTATTTCTAGTCTTATACAGTAACAAGTGTATTCTCCAAAATTCTAAGACTTTCTCGAGAGTAGGAATAGTATAGTTTTGCTCCCATATTCCAATGCAAGCACATTTCCCACTGCTCATTAACTGAGAGATCGCCAAATAACACTGTGGTATTTTTGAAAAGCTGAGGCAATCTCCTTTGAAATTATTCAACTTTCCCCATTCCTGTTGGAAAATTAATTTTCTTGATCTGGTATTTCATCAGGCCCATATTCTGTGATACCATAATAGTATAATTTAGAGCCTGATAACCCAGTTAATATTCAAAGTGAGATCTTTTTCACTTGCCGTTTGCATTCACCCCCCTCCCACCTCCCATAATCCAGGGACTTGGCAGGGGTGGCTGGCAGGAGCTAGGATTTAATCTGTGGACGGCAATTGTAAAAGTACAGGTCCCAGCTCGTTACTACTTTCCATTCTAATGAATATTTATAAATATCTATACATTTGTAGACAGTTTATTTATCAAAAACTTCACTTTTTATATCCTTTATCCTTATAAAACAATTTTCAGGGGGCACCTGGGTGGTTCAGTCCATTAAGCATCCAACACTTGATTTTGGCTCAGGTCATGATCTCCTGCTTCGAGACTGGGCCCCACATTGGGCTCTACGCTGACATCGCAGAGTCAGCTGGGGATTCTCTCCCTCTCTCTACCCCTCCCCTGCTCATACTCTCTCTCTTAAAGTAAATACACTTTTAAAGAAACTCTCAGAGTTAGTCATTAGTAACTTGATTTTAGAGATGGAGGCTTCCCCTTCTTTCCCAAGTTTAGAACCAGCGAGAAACAAAGTCAGACAGACGGGGTTAAAGTGTATATGTAATTCAGCTTTATTACTAATAAAGCCCAGGATGGAAAAGGTAGCTTAGGTCGGCTAGCCAAGTGGTCTTACTAATATTTCAGCACAGAATTAAGCCAGCTTACCTACCTGGTCACAGGTACAGCTCAATGTCATAAGCCTTCCTGGAGAGGCCTGTGCCTGTAAAACTTATGGCATGAATAGGTAGGGCAGAACGCGGGCTCTCTGCAGAAAATAATGAGCTGAACTAGACATACGCCCAGTTCCCTTTTCCACACTCCAGAAAGACAAGGCACTCCTCCTCCCCTAGGAAAGAGTAGGTGAAGGTTCCTAGTGAGGCCAGGAATATAATAGGACCCTAACGAATGCCCATCCCATACAAGCAAACACAAAGCCAGAAGAAAGGAGGTTCTCACCCAACATGCAGCACCAAAGGGATGTTAAGCTGCCCCAAATCCAGAATGACATTCCCAAGTTCCCATACACTGTTCTGACTGAAACACTCTACCTCCCCACCCCATCTAAAACTTATTCATCTTGCATTATTAACATTATCTTCAATCTCCTTTCTCGTAGGAACTTTTATAAGTCATTTATCCATTTTGAGAGTATTTGCTTATTAAACATGAATTCACTCCCTATACCCACTTAGGGAGGCACATGTAAACTGTAATCAGTTGCAATATGCTAAAATGAAATAAACAATGGATGGCTGTTAAATCACCTTTCATTCTTCCCTTAAGATGTTTCAAGGCACATAATAAAATAAATGCCTTATAGATCCAATGAAGGTTCCAATGTCAATGTCCACATCAACTATTACTGAAGCTCAATTTAAGCATAAATACAAGCTTTCATCATCTTCTTCCCACATCTAAATGAATCTATTTGTATATTCTCTATGATACAAGCACCACTTGAACAATGGGGCATGACATCAGACCTGAACCTTAAAGAAGCAACTCTGGTAGCAATGTGGGGAGGGAAAAATTAAAAGATCTGAAACCTAAAAGAGAATAGTGGCAATGAACGTGACTAGGCTATGCAAGAATGACAGAGGTACAATCAACAGGAACTGGGGGGAAAAGGGCTAGATCTGCAGAGAGGAAATGAAGGAGAAGACAGAATTTTAGATGACTTCAAGGTAACAATCCTGAATGACTCAGAGAATGTAATAGCATTAATCAAAATGCACAAACAGCAATTTGAGGGAAGGACACTTAGATGGAGAGATCCTTGAGAAATATTTACATTTAAAGGACAAGTGAAACAGAAGTTAATGAAGAAGCTAAAAATGGTCAATGACACTAGAAAAGAACAATAGTAAAGTGTCATAGCAGCCATGGGAAGGGAAAAGCACCTTTTTTAATGTTTGTTTATTTTTGAGGGGAGGCGGGGCAGAGATAAAGGGAAACACAGAATCCAAGGCAGGCTCCAGGCTCTGAGCTGTCAGCACAGAGCTGGACACGAGGCTTGAACCCACGAACCCTGAGATCATGACCTGAGCCAAAGTCGGCCACTTAACCAACTGAGACACCGGGCACCCCAGGAAAAGCATTTTAAAAGGATGAGATGATCTTCTGTGTCAAATGTACTCAGTAATTAAAGAAGACATGGGACAATGACATTTGTGGACGTGGCAGATAATAATAACGAAAGCTAACATTACCACATATCAAGCACATTGTTCCAAGAGTTTCACAAGTACTAATTCGTTTAATCCTCCCAACAACCCTACAAGTATTATTACCACGCCCATTTTGTTGATCTTCAAGAAAATTACTTATATAACAAGACAGAGGCAGAACTCAGATTGGATGAGGCTGAGAACATAGGAGACTTGAGAAGAAAGAAGAGTTATAAAGGATGTGCTTATTTAAAAACAAGCAAAAAATAGAGGGATAGAGGATAGACCAGCAGCTGAAGGTGAAAGTGATTTCGTTTTGTTTTGAAGCTATTTGAACGTTTAAATGTTTATGCACTGAAAGGACAGAATCTAGATCTACTCAGTTGGAAAAGCATCTCAGTGCCACTCATATTTGGAGGAAACAGAGGCGTGCTATCAAGAGTTGGGGGCGGGGGGGGGGGGGAGGTAGGGAAGGACACGCAGAAGAGAAAAGCACAGAGCCCCCAGACAACAGTGTCACAGTGCGAAAGCCTGGGTGACTCTGCAGAGTGAGAAAGGGTCAGATCTGAGGGGGGGGATGGGGCAGAAAAGGCAGTCAGGTAGCAGCCTCCACCTTCCTTCTTTCTGCCAAAGAGCTTGGGTGAGGTGGGGAGAGCCGGTTCGGTACAGGCAGTAAGAGGCTGAACGAGCCGTGCCCAGGACCTCCGGTGGGCAAGATGTGTGTACCACCCCGAAGGGCAGAAGCCACGGCTGATGTCCAGGGCCCCGCTTACAATCTACATGGAAATCACTCGTGATCTTCCTCCTGAATTCCAGAAGAGGTGAGAGAGCACAGTTACAGGCCATTACACCGTAACGACTTGAGAAGCACACAGAGTTGTGGACAGAAAAGAATGCTCAGAGCAGTGGAGGAGGGTGGCAGGCAAGTTACTGCAACCACTTTGGTCCAACTGTGTCCACACAGGGTGGTGCTGCCCCAGGCAATGTGCGAGCACGTGCATATCCCAGAGGCAGAACCAACTGTTAGAGAACAAAAAATGAGTAACTACGTCACAGCGCGAAAATTTCTGGATAGAAATTTTAATTGGCTTAGTGGAATCTTGGGCTGGTAGGTTTTGTGGATTTAGCTGCAAAGTGGTATTAAAGGGCATTAAAAAGTAACAGCTGTTTTAGATCATCTCATTTTACAATGTATATTTCCAGGGTAAAAACACGAAGAACTCCTCCCCACAGACACCTCTCCCACAACCTTTATAGCAAAGTAAGAAACAGAGTTTCAGCATTTTCAAACAGATTACAGATGCACGCCAGATACTTCCCTTGAGCAAGGTATATCCTACTTGGATCAATTCTAAAGCCCAGTCACAAAATGGAAGAACTGCTCTAATGTTTAAATTTTGATTTCAAAGTATGAATCTACATGAAAGTCTTGTAACATCAAGAGAACAGAAATGATGTCTAGAAAGACACTTTTTTTTAAAGTTACTAAAGAGTTACAGAAAGAATGTAAACTGAATGGAGAAGACCCAAGTCTTAGCTCAGGGTGAGCCCATCATTCCTTGTGCGACCCTCAATACCCAGTCCAGTCTGTCTCTTCCACTGTCAAAGAGTATGCTGGGCTAGACTCAAAGTACATCAAAGCCACCGCTTTGCAAACACAGATAATTAATTTTCCAGAATAAAGGCAGGTGTCTATTTAGCTGGTCAGAATACTCTCATAGCATCTATAATTTATAAAGGGAAAATCAATATTAATTGCTATTAAAGATAATAAATGGTATCACTTAAGTAATCACACACTAAATGAAAACTATTAGATCTTTGTTAGATCTTAGATCATCTGATTATAAATAAAAACAGAGTCCAGGGCACTTTTCTGTTTTCTCCATCTTTAAAAACATGCTTACAGAAATACAGATTCAGTATTTCTATTTCAAATTTGTAGAATGCCTATATTTTTTATATGTTGCTGATAGCCTCATATTCCCAATTCTCATATTCTTTTAGCACCTTGCTTTGAAAATTGTACTACTTAACAATCACCATACTTTGAATATTAAAAGAAATGCTGTACTGCTTTTAAAGTTTTAACTTAAGATTTATTCATCTCCAGAGAATCCAGAGATATGCAGCCCGTCCTCATGAAAAATGCCTTGGAATGGATGTCACTGTGCAAATTTCATCAACTTTTACGAAGCAGACGACTAATAATAAAAAAAGACTACTTATCTTTTTTTATATTCAGCCTGCTTTTCCCATAATTCTGGATTTCTTACACGATTAAATGGTGTTACCTAGTTTACAATGTAAAAATTTTAAATAATACAAAACATATTACTGGAGGAGAATGGAAGTAGCAGAAGAAAAACAGAAGAGGGTAAGAGAACATTACACTGAGGGCCACAACCACCCCATGGGGTGGGAATTATACCCATTACATACACCAGGAATCTGAAGCTTAGGGGGATGCTGCAAAACTTGTCTAAAACTTGTAAAACTTGTTACTTATGTCCAGGTAAGTAAATGGTAAAATTAGGATTCGGAACCAATTATATCTGGCTCCCAAAATCATGGTTTTTTTCCCCCCACCAGTTCACAAGCCACAGTAAGCACAGAATCAGCAGCAATAAAGGCAGAAAATCTACTGCCATAAAAATGGGGAAACACCTGTAGCAAGAAATCTGCAGAACTGCAAGCTGAAAATGCCTATGGGGCCAGGCAATATAAACTGAAGGGGCCAGTGTAACTGGCCATCAGGAGATGATGTATATCCTCTAAAGAAAGCAGCTATGCTCCGCTACACGCAGGAATGTGGGCTTGGTTTTGCCAGACTCTCTGTTTCCTTTAGAGAGACACCAGCAATAATCTCATTTTTAAAATGAGGACAAATAATTTTTAAAAATTAAACACTATGGGCGCATCTGGATGGCTCAGTTGAGCGTCCGACTTCAGCTCAGGTTATGATCTCACGGTTCGTGAGTTCGAGCCCTGTGTCAGGCTTTGTGCTGACAGTTCAGAGCCTGGAGCCTGCTTTGGATTCTGTGTCTTCCTTTCTCTCTGTTCCTCCCCCGCTCACACTCTGTCTCTCTCTTTCAAAAATAAAGATTAAAAAAAAATTTTTTTTTTTTTTTAATTAAACACTATGCTCCTCAAACACTGTAAATCCTGGGACCACTAGCATCCAGCCCCTGGAAATGCCAGACTGCAACTATCTGGAGGTGCTACTATCATTTTTAATAGAAACAGACAAGCATGAAACCCATGGCAAAAAGGTTCAGGTCTGGCAACAACTAGAAGACTATAAAGCTAGATGAATCATTGTATCTATTTAAGCTAAGCTGAACTTAGTTATTAACAATGTTTCATTCTCAGTTTGTACTGGTTTTATTTTCTTTGGTTTGGGTTTCAATTTCCCAAAGTTAAAGAGAGCTAAAGAGAAAGAGGGAAGAAGGACAAACTGTATAGTAACGATTTCAATGCCCAAGAAAAATCTACTCTCAAGTGTATCAGTCAAGTCACCAGTTATAGAAACTCTGTAACATCACCAATTCTGAACCAGTTAAGATCACTTTGGGTAGGATGGATAATCCCAGTTTCATCCCACCTTCTCAAGTTTCTAATATGTTTCAGAATTACACTGATGTTCCTAACATACATATAAGTATATACATAATAGGTTTGAAGCAACATGAAAAACATAATTAAACTGAAAGATAAAGCTGAAATTTCTAACACAGGAAAAATAACATTATTTTACTATTTAGATTTATATATTTGAGAGGCTAGACTGTTGACAACCTAAAATTCTAATGACCAGGCAGGGTAAAAGCATCAGAAAGGGTAGAGGAAATTTTTGAACAATTAATTGTATGGATTTCCCAATTATTTCACTATTTTGAAGGCTGTTCACTTTGAACACATGTACCTGAAATGGTTTGCTTTTAAAAACCAGATTGGGAAAATTACTAGTTCGACCCATCCTTTTTTTATAGACTCCAAAAGGAAAGTAGTCTGGGGGGGGGGGGGGGGTGGTAATAGACAAATACTTAAGCCATAAAAGATCCAAGTAACCAACAAGTAGAAGTTGGGTCTGTACATAAGGGTAAAAGAAAGTGATCTCCAAAACCAGTATACAATACATTTGTGGGTTTGCAAGCAAAGTATAGAATTAGTCCTTTTTAATCAGTTCTTGATCCGAGCCAACAATGCATAGTCAAGGGAAAGTAAGCATATCAGAAGATTACATTTCAAGGAAGATCTTGACATTAAAAATATTTCCTATGTCCAAGAGATTTTCACAAAATCTTTGTGTAAGCCAAAGATACAAATGAGAACATAACCAGTGGAGCTAACTCTAATTCTTCCCATCTCTCTCTTCTCCATGCACTCTCACTCTGTTGCATTTTCAAAGAAATAGGTTTGTAAATAAACTCAAAACATTTTAGTTGCAAACACAGCAGAATCTCAAAGAGTAGAAAGTGGCCTAAGAACCAAAAGTGCTTTTACTTTTACAGGTGAATGGCAATTTTTTTAAGCTTTCAAAGAAAACATCTTCCCAACTTTTTTATTATTTGAGGTCTCAAAACAATTCGTTTTAGCTTTGCCTTTTTCGACAGCAATCTTCTTATGAAATGACATGCCCATTTGATAGACTCCACACCATTACAAGCACTCAGACCTTTGATGTGAATTTCACATCTACTAAATCACTTTTCGGTCTTTATGTGACTGGGAAAAAAAAAAAAAAAGCAGTGATAAGTTATCTTGAGAACTGTTTGCTACAACTTCTATAATTCCCACAAAATAGACTGACAAATTCTACCAATAAACATTCCCATATAAATCCTATTTTGACATACAAACATCACCGTTGCTTCTGTAAATATATATATTTATGTGTGCGTGTGTGTATGTATATATACATACACATACATCAGACACAAATTTTCCTTTTTTCTTGGTTTAGAAAGATTTGGATTCAACAAGAGCCTCCATTCTGCACAGGGACTTAACCTTACAACCCTCCCATCACTGAAATCACCATGTGAAAAGAAGCTAATTTGCATTTGGTTTTCATGTGAAAATAATAAGGTTTCATTCTTAAAACTGAAGAATTTTCAGAAATGAAGAGCTTTCCTTCCTTCCTTCCTTCCTTCTAAATCTCAGGGAAATAGTTCATGCTATTGGTAAGGGTTTTCTACATGCAAAGTCCAAGTATGGTCATTATCTCAAATTTTCTTTTCTGCAATGGGTTTACTGAGGAAAGTAATAAGCTTAACAAGATGCTTCATCTCTGCCTCAGACCAAGTCACCGAATAATACCTAGAAAGTTAAGATGCCAGAGGCTCTACTTCAGCAAAAAGAAACGAGATTTTCCCCCTCTTTGGTCAGTAATTATGGGCTTCTGTAACTACCCAAAAATGCACTGGGGAATAAAGATTTTGCTTTTATCTTTGAAAATAAAGAAAAAAGTCTAATAGTCACTAGCCTAAAAGAAAAAACAAATGTATAGTTCTAACCTTCCCCTCACTTTTTTAAAACGAGAAATGCACACTATATTGAAGGGAAACGAAATGCTAAAGGAAAAGACTAAGGAGAAACTAATGTCATAATAGCAAGGTTGAGCACAAAAGGTTGCCCACTTACTTGCCACATGATCTTCATCAAGTTACTTGGCCTCCCTGTACCCATTTCCTCATCTTCAAAACGTCAGTTTCCTGGCCATGAATGAGGTATTCCACTCTTTTTTCCCCCATTTTTAAAAGCTATGTTATTAAAATATTGGATGCCAACGGTATGATTTACTTTGCTAAATATACCCTAAAAGTTAAAAAAAAAGAGTTTACCACTATAATCAAATAATTTTACCATCCAAAGTGTAATAAATTTTCTTTGTATTTTTCAAATACTTAGAGAAAAAGGCATCTTACACATGCAGAAAACAGCTCAGTGGGTCAAAATGTGAGCTGTCCCCACCATTCCATAATCTGTAAGGATTTATTTGGAAGTGTCCATAATCTGGAACTTTCCATGGAGGAAAACTAGTTGAACACTTCTTTCAAACCCTAAACACAAAAACGAAACAGCCTTGCTCATAAAACAAATACCTTAAGGGTCCAGAGCCAAAAAGGCAAGATGAAAAGGCTTTGGCAGGAAATACTCAGAGGTGAGCTGTTCATACAGGTCTGTAAGCAGGTAAAAGAGCAAGCCCGGAAGGAGGGCTCAAAGCTAAAACGCAAAGCTGGGAAAAAGCACTGGGCAGCCCAGCGCACAGATGCAGTCAGGTATTCTCCGCCGACAGAGGAAGCGCGGGGCAGTCCTGCTACAGAATTAGAAGGAGAAACAGCAAACACAAAGCTATGAAGAGATAGAGCACACCTCTAGCAGCCCCTTGCAAGTTTCAGGCAACGGCACCCTTTCCGAGTGCCTCAGGTGCCACACAGAAGACTGAAGCTCAGCTCTGTGGGAACAGAAGAGAAACAAAGGTTTCAGAAGTTAAATGTGGCCACCCCATACAAATGGGTCGCCCTATCACAAGTGTAGCCTGCACTAGAGAGATAAGAAATTGGAACACCACTTCTTCAAAACTTCAAAGAAACACCAAGCCTTATTTGAAACACGGCAGAACAAATCACTACAACATTACTAATACATCTTTAATAGAGAGCAGGAAATGAAATAAAAGCTAATTAAATTCACACTTGAGTTTTATCTCATCCAAGCCAAAACCCAACTGTTGGAGAGATAAGAGAAGCAATGGCCCATTTCTGGTGTGTTTCGTGTAGGTTTCCTTTTGTTTAGGTAGGCGTTCTATTAAGGGACGGCAGACGATGCATCCGAGTCATGTATTTCCTGTAATGCGTTATCTGGCACTTACTGTAGCTTTATGCATACAGTGTTGACTTTTGTAAAAAACAAAACAAAAGGAAACAGTCATAGGCTGCATCTGCGGAACTATCTGAGGAAGAGGTCTTAAAGTCAAGGTTACCCCTTGTCCACTCAAGTCTCCCATTTATGTACCACCTTTCACCCAGATCTCTCACCACCTCCAGGGACAAAAGCCTCAACCGTATGTATACTGACTGCAAAGAATGTGGCACACGCTGTGGTAGCTCATTGCACATTCCCCTTCTTCGCTGAACCCCACTTTTGCTTAAGGATCCACTTCTGCTGACAGCCATGTGCTTCAGGGTAATGCTGACCCAGTCCTAGCTCCAACACGTAGACTGTGATTTCTAAACCAACCACGGTATCTGGTTTAGAACGGACATGTAGCAGTCTTCCCAATGAAACAAGAAATCCAGCTGGGAGATTCTGGGAAAGATCTCCTGTGAAAAAGTACCAGTTTCTTCCTGGGCCTCTTCTTCTACAGACTATCGTGTCCGGAAGTCCTATCAGGAACTGCCTGAGAGCAAGCTCCAGGTTGAGGATGGCAGAAGTGAGAGACAGACAGGACTCAGTTCCTTGATGATAGCACTGAACTCTGATCACACTACCTGGGGTCTGAACCCCATCAACTTTTGGATTCTCAGTGTAGTGAAATCCTAAATTCCCTTATGATTTAAGCTTGCTTAATTCAGGCTGCCCATTGCTTGCAGCAAAAAGGCATTCTGAGTGGTGTGGGCCTCCTCTTCTGGGCACATAGTAGGATTAACTTCTTGGCCCCTGTGTGGTCAGATGGGTCATGTCACTGCAGCCATGGGAGCTGAATCCCTCTAGAGCTCTCTTCTCCCTGTTGCATGGCCACTGGTTCCAGACCATGTTTGTTCCACCAGCCTGGATCCCTGAGTAATAATGATGTAGAGATCCCACCCCCAACCTTACACACTGCTAATCCACAACAAACACATATAATATGAGCAGGAATTAAACCTTTATTATTTTTTTTTTAATTTTTTTTTCAACGTTTTTTATTTATTTTTGGGACAGAGAAAGAGCATGAACGGGGGAGGGGCAGAGAGAGAGGGAGACACAGAATCGGAAACAGGCTCCAGGCTCCGAGCCATCAGCCCAGAGCCTGACGCGGGGCTCGAACTCACGGACCGCGAGATCGTGACCTGGCTGAAGTCGGACGCTTAACCGACTGCGCCACCCAGGCACCCCAAAACCTTTATTATTTTAAGCCACTATCTCATTTAGGAGTTATTTGTTAGTATAACATAAGCTAGTCTAATACATTTCATTTTAAAAAATAAAAAAAAATTAAAAAGGAAACACTAATCTGAGTTCCCAGTGACTACAAATAGAAGGAAAAAAAATATTCTCACAAATCATGTTTCCATTTTCCCTACCCAGATGTAAAGAAGTGGCAAAAAAGAATTGGTTAAGGGAAAATAGGAAGACAGACTTTCAGAGAATATACCTTCTAAGAAAACCCCAGCAGTAAACGCCCACTTTAAACAAATAAAAGTAGTTACAAACTATCTTGCCAGCACACTGTAAAGCAATGTTCTATATAAACTTTTCCTTCTTCATGCCCCATGGGGTCTTTGAAGGGAAAGGAGTTACCTACATAGAAGGCTGGTATTAGTTAAGAACCTGAAGAAAGGAAAAGAATGAGCCAATGAGCTAACAAAGCGTGACAGGATCAGATTTTGGACATTCTCACTAGTGCAGTAGTTTTCAGCTTTTCTAGATCTACACAGAATTAAAGGATTTAGAATGATCATGTATCCAGAAGACAACAAAGAAAGGAATATAAAACATCTAAACCTTAATAGCCTTCAAAAAAAAAAAAAATACTTGTTAGCTTGTTTCACTACATCAGTTATTTCAAAATGCTATTATCTATCTCACACGAAAACAAAACTTTGTCAAGTGTTAATTTCGAGAATATTCTGGGCCTAGTGACACATATGAGGGATCCAAGAAAGTCTACATTTGGTGCTTTCTATCACACATTATAAACATTAAAATTTCAAGTTGTATTTTTCCTCTCTTAATTACTATTGGTGGAATCTGGTACACTGTGCGTGGCATTCAGTTACCCTTCAGCAAATCAAAAGGGAAACGACTTCCATCACCCTTTGCTGCAATAGCTGAGCTTTCCTGTCTTCTGACATCTGTCAGAGCCACACTACTTTTTGACACGGTGGATCCAGAGTAGGTGATTCCACCACAGCCCCCCAGGCACTATGACCCTCTCTTAGCTTAAAGGCAAAACACAGTGTGCTCCTTCTCATCAGAAAGTCTTCTTTGACAGCCAAACACATTTTATTTGTTTATGTGTTTGTGTAACACCTGGTAGGGAAAGAGTTCAGCAAAGGTTAGAGGCAGCAGCCTGTGCACCTCTAGGAGCAGCCAAATTTATAGACAGGACCCTGGCACAGGTTCCAGTGTGCACCCAATGTGCCCTCCTGCTGCCCCAACGTTTCTATGCCTGCCAACAGCCCCCTGGCCTCACGCACAGTCGGCGGGAGCGACAAGACAGGTGAGGGGGATGCCTGCTGCACTAGGATGAAAGGAATTCCACAGAACAGGGACAGCTGAGCAAGCAACTCGGCACAAGTGAGAGGCCAGTCTCTAGACAGAGGACGATGGGCATGCTCCCCCGGAGAAAGCCATTCAGAACAGCTGCAGTGGTTAGGACAGAACCGGGGGAGCCGGCTGGCTGAAGGGCTCGTTACAGGAAGGTTAACAAAAAGCTTTTGCTTGGTTCCTTGGGAATCAAGAACAGGAGACAGCGCCCAGCTCCAGAAGAGTGGACTTGAAGAGAAACCAAAAGCAGTCACTTTCTCCAAGCAAAGTTGCAGAGAGAAAAAAAAAGCCAAACTTTAACTTGAAGAAACTACTCTTTCACTAATCTAATTGTTTCAGTACACAATGCCATATGCCCAGTAAGGTGAAGTTCATCCAGACAGCTGGCAATGTGGGTATGGCGTGCCCTGTTTCAATGTTTATACTGCAATCAGTAACTAATGACCTTTGAAAGCCCCAACCCTTAGCACAGCCCCTGAACACAGCTACACACATTTCCTGACAGCAACCTGATCAAATTCTTGGTAGCAGTGAAAAGAGGATTCACACCTCCATCAGGGAACAGGACTAGAGGCCAACAAAGTGTGCCAAGAGCCCATGCAGCCTACAGAACACTGCAAGGGTTCAATAAATATGGTTATTGTAATTACTATTCTTAAAACAAGCCCTCAGTTATTTTCCTCTAATCAAACTCTTCATACACACCACATTGTAGAAGACTTCTTATATGAATTAGATTCACTTGACTAATACTTGAAAAAGAGCCGATGAAAATGATAAAACATTTCAAATGAAAACATAAATACCTTAAGCAATTACACTTTAACATAAAACATAAATGTGTACTCATTTATCAATCTTTTGATGTAGAGCCAAGTATAAACTCATGGTTCTTACATAAACCACACTTAACAATGCACTCTCTAAAACATTCAGTTTCTGTTTCTTTAAAGTGGGAGCCATTCATTTGTTCAGCAAATGCTGAGAGCCCACTACAAGCCAAGCACTGTCCTGGAAATCAGTAAGGACTTTGGCTTTTCCTCTGAGACAGAAACCACTGGAGGGTTTTGAGAAGAGTGCCATGTACTGACTTTCATTCTATCAGGATCGTTCTGGTTGGGAGAGTGCAAGCAGGGAGACAGGGGGCTAGGAAGCTCATCATAAATCCAGGGCAGAGACGACCAGACTTCAACTAAGGAGCTCCAACTAAGGAGCGGTGGAGAGACGTCAAACCCCGGACATATTTGGAAAATGGAGCCGCTATAATATTCAACTCAACCGACACGGCAGAATTGCACAGGCAAACCAGAAAACAGCCTCCCAGCCTCAAACACTAGTGAGGAGCAGTCAGTGCTGCAAAGTGTAGACAGTGATGTCAATTAAGAGAGCTTCCACCATAAAACAAACCTTGCTTCATCTAAGAATAAATTTGCTAAGCGGTTCCTCCTTAATTCCAAAACAGTATCTATATGGGTCAGTTAAATTATAAGACCCTAACAATGTCTTTTCTCTTCTTAAGAGATCAACTCCAAATACACTACTGTGGTCAACAAGCTCAACAAATCCAAAACGGACCTCACGGACTTCCTAACATCTCACAGTTTCTTTACAGTAATTATACCCATCTAAACATGCTATTGTAAGGATTAAATAAAAGTGCATTTTACTGAAATTTTATTGAAAGCAGCCAGGCCCCTTGTGTTTTCAGCATAAGGAGGAAGTACTATGGAGCACCGAACTCTAGCACTTACAGCCTCATCTCTGTGACTGGGGCCCCTGAGGTTGTGCAGTACACAGCCCATACGGCCATGCTCGGCAGTATATTGTGGGAAAAGCCCAGAGTTGCATGCTCACCTGACCACAAACCTACCTGTATGAACTTCAAGAGGATTCTTGACCTTTCTGGGCTTCGGGTGTAAGTGGAAGCAGGTAGAATACCTTAACACCAGGCACCGTCTCACAAACTTTCTTCTTTTATAGTCTTCATTTCCATAGGAGTGAGAATCCAGTCTCTTTTTTTTTTTCTCTTAAATCCTCATCATCCTGAAGGTTCTTTTTCTAAGCAGCTCTGAACTTGGCCCCCTTTATCCCCCTTTCCCATTGCCTCATTCTTTCTCAAATGAACTTAAACAGCCAATCTTCTAAATGGCCTCCTTGCTTCTATCCCTCTCATACTGCCCTAAAGTAATCTCTCTTTAAAAAAAAAAAAGTATTTTGAGAGTGAGAGAATGAGCAGGGGAGGGGCAGAGAGAGAGAGGGAGAGAGAGGGAGAGAGAGAATGAGCAGGAGAGGGGCAGAGAGAGAGAGGGAGAGAGAGAATCCCAAGCAGCCCCATGCTCAGCACGGAGATGCCTGACAGGGAGCTCGATCTCATGACCGTGGGATCATGACCTGAGCCCAAATCAAGAGTCAGACGCTTAACCCACTGAGCCACCCAGACACCCTTGCCCTAAAGTAAGCCTTCTACAACGAATACTGTGTCACTCACCTACAAGGTTCCCTCATGCCTACAAACTCAAGCCCACACGCTACATAACATAGCAGACGGGGTCCTTCACATCCCACTCCCACTTTGCCGACTCCAACCTGTCTCCTTCCATCCCCTCCAACACGGTCTTCGACCTCAGTCCAGTCGCATAACACTAACCACTTTTCCCAAACTCTGCGCAGTCGTTCAGTGCTTCAGGGCCTTCATAAGCTTCCCCCTCCTCCAAAGATGACATCAGCATCCCTACTCTCTTCACCTGGCAAAATCCCACTATCTGCTTCACACATGAAACATAATTTCATCAGTCGAAGGTCACGTCTTCTATGAAAATGGCGTATCTGCCAACGGAGACGTTCATTCCTTCTTGGCTGTTCCCACAGCATCTGGCACATACACCTATCAGAGCACGGCTACGATACCCACGTGAGGTTTTGGGCAGAAGGCGTCCAGTCTTTTACATGTTTATATCCTGTCCACAGTGCCTAACAACACCTGGAATAAACAGAAGGTACATACATGTGGGAGAAAAAATAAAAACAAGTTCCAACTCTGTAGGCGGTTTTAGTTTAACGGAGGTACCTCAAGGACAGATGGTGGCTGCACTTGTGAGCACAGCAGAACACATGAATTTGTCGAATCACTACGTTGCTCACCTGACACTAATAGAACATCGTGTGTCAACTCTCCTTCAGTAGAAAAAGAGCTGTTAAAAAATGTAAGTTACCTCACACGGCACTATTTTTCCAATTATTATTATTATTATTTCCAATTATTATTATTTTGTATTTTGGGGGGCATTTTTTTAAGGTCTTGGGAATCTCAGTGTTCTCCCTGTAAGAGCTTTTTCCTTCAAAGTTCTTGGTAGACAGGCATATTTTGTGGGATTACTTCAGAGCTCTTCATTTTCTCTTTCTAGGCATTTGCTAGATCAGGGCTTCTTAACTTCAACACTGTTGACATTTAGAGACAGATAACTCTTTGTTGTTGGGGGCTGTCCTGTGCATTATAGAAGGTTAGCAGCAACCTTGGCCTCTACTCACTAGATGCCACTGGTTTAAGCCTCCTCCCACCCCCAAGTACTGGCAGCCAGTACTTCTCCAGAGGTTGCCAAACATCCTCTGGGGGACACCTATATTCTGCTTGAGAACCACTGTTCTAGACAATTATTCCTGAAGGTGACAAAATCTTCCCACTTTACATTGGAAATTGAACAATTCACTGTGACAAAAACTATAACTTCAATGAAATGAAATAAAGAAAAATCTGGAAAAACCCCGGCATTAATATGAAAACATTCCACTCAAAATGGGAGAAACCATGTTCTCTTTCACTTCTATTTCCTAAGTGCCTGGCTCACGGGTGCTTACTAAGTTGAACTGATTTCTAGACATCTTTAAAAGCAACTGAAAAAAGTAACAATAAAGACAATTGTCCCATGAAAAAAATCTTTCAACAGGACCGCTTCAGATTAAACAGAAAAAAAGTTTTAACTATGTCTTCCCACTTATGTCTTAATTTTTCTAAATTTAAAACAAAGGATGAGTGAAAATGAATATAAAAACAAAATCACCACTCCTACTGGGGTGTCTGCTCTGGGCAGTGGGGATACAACAATGGATAAAAGAGAGCTTTTGGTACCCCCCCCATCCCCATCATCAGACTGGAAAGCCAACAGAAAGCAGTAGTGGTAGGGTGCCCACTTAGTACCCCCAAAAGCCACACTTTATGAGGTTTAAGTCTAAGACTTAAGCACATATCCTAAAAGAAAACCATCACAGCATGAATAGCTATAAAGGATATACAAATTAGCGGAGATAAAATTTCTCACAAATTATAACACTTATTAGCAAATACAAATAATGATAAAGAAAAAGGTAATGCAGAAAAGGGTAATTTAAACATGATGAACTTATCTCAAAAATTATTTTCCTAAGGCATGGAAACAAAAATGCTTGGGAATATACCACATGAAAATACAACCTGGCTCTCTTTCATAAATTATTTCAATACCTATACACTAGTATACTGGAAAATCTCTGGTATAACACTTATTTCAAATTTAACCAGAAACCTGTTTGTTATCAGTTCCCATAGAGGGAAAAGACAACTTCCTAATTACATACTTAAACGTCATAAAACATTACTACACATCATCATTCCCACCTTACCACAAAAAACAAAAATGAAAACTCTTGAATTATTTCTATGGAAACTAATGAATGTTCATTCAATTCTTTGTCTTGATTCCATTCTATTACGTGGTTTCCTACACATCCAGTCAAGGACTCCACATGTCAGGACTTCTTCCTATCATATTAAATAGCTATTTTTCCTGTGTGTTCGATTTTTTTTTTTTAAGAGAGAGAGAGAGCACACATGAGTGGTGAAGAGAGACAGAGGGAGAGAGAATTTTAAGTAGGCTCCACGCTCCATGAGGAGCCTAATTCGGAGCTTAACCCTATGATCCTGGGATCACGACTTGGGCTGAGATCAAGAGTCAGACGCTCAACTGACTGAGCCAGCCACTAAGGCTCCCTGTGTTAACAATTTTTTAAAACGTACTTCACAATACAAAACACAGCACAACATGAAACTACATTCTTCACTTTCCTTTATTTTCTATCCACCCATTCACTCCTGTTTTCTACTGACGATCTGACAGAGATCACGGGTTGTCGAGGGGTTATTTGATTTTGTTTCGTTTTTTAATTGCACGGCCAGCTTCAGTAAGGGTCTATTGAGACAGTGAGAGATCAGAAACTTAAAATAATACCACATGCTCAAAAGGCCTGAAAGACACTAAATGTGTAACCAGAATAGAATCTAACATTGACCACCCCCTGAGAACTCCATTCCATTTACCAAGGTTTCTAGGCAAACAAAACTCAATAACATCGAACTTCCTTGGGCTACAGAACCATCATTAATCAAGGTAATATCCTGGCAATTCAAAACTGGTGCACTATTTACCCTCAAGAGTCCACCTACATTCATCGTCCCTCTATTTATTTCCCACCACCACCAGCATCCCAAAACAAAACAAACCAAAATTCAGGTCATTTCAGTTGCCTTCCTTGCGTGCATACTTATTTAGAAAATTGGAAACATAAGCAACAATTCGGCATCTATTAGTAAAAGGTCACATTTTAGAAACCAGACCTAAAGTCATACTTATTTTTAAAAATGCTACAGAAGGAGGGGATATAAAGCAGCCCCTGGCCTCTTTATGTTCCTGTTTAGATTTTAAGATGTTCACTTGAACTCCTCTCCTGTATCTCTGTGTCAACTCCCCACTTGAGTGCTAATACAACCTTAAGAACTATTCTATACCTCCCCCCGCCCCCAAAAAAGTCCTTTAAAACACATTCAGTTAAAAGAAGTAAATCCTTTGGAACAGACTGCCATCTATTATCCCAATGCCTCCTACCCTCATCTGACCCGAAATGTTTTTTTCTGGGTGTTTTAGTACTATTTGTAAATAGATGCCAGAGGCAGACACAACTTTTCTGTGATTTACCAGGAGTTATCAATCCATTGAGTCACTTGAGAATTTCCCTTATAGCTATCTTCTTGAGTTCGCTTTTTGTTTGGGGTTTGGTTTGGTTTTGTTTTTAAGGAGCAGAGCAGGAAATGGAGGGGGAAAAAGATCCACACAGTCCTTGCCTCCCCCCATCTCTCCCCTCCCGCCCCCCTCCCCAGCCTTCATCCACCCTCAAATGAATGTGAGAACTTCCTGCAGTGAGAACACCATGAATAGGACCTGGCATCTAGACAGGAAAGATAGTACAGGACTATGAATGCTCTGAATAAAGCTTCTATGCAGCCGCTAAATTAAAGGAATTCAGGAGCTACACAAAGGGCCTGGCTAGTTAATGGATTCAGTCTTTTATTTTACAGTATAATTAGGCAGCACACAAATGAAAGCCTTTCCCAAGGAGCTGGACTGCACTAACAAGGCCAGATGACTGTCCCCTACTGCTCCCCCTTTCTCCCCTTGAGTTGATGTTGTTCTTGCTCTTAGACAAACATTTCAGGAGGAAGTTGGCTAGATATAATAATTTAATCCACCCTTTTAAGAAGTCCAAATTATCTCTTACCTAGAGGTCAAATTCTGAGGTAACTTCAAGCTTTACTACTTTATAGAGTCTCATACAAGTACATTATTATTTTTTTAATGTTTATTTATTTTTGAGAGAGATAGAGCACAAGCAGGGGGAGAAGCAGAGAGAGAGAGGGAGACACAGAATCCGAAACAGGCTCCAGGCTCTGAGCTGTCAGCACAGAGCCCGATGCGGGGCTCAAACTCACAGACCGCGAGATCACGACCTGAGCTGAAGTCGGACGCTCAACCGACTGAGCCACCCAGGCGCCCCAAATACATTATTTTGGAAGCAGTGGTCAGACAAGGAAAGTGGACTACCTCCTTCCTCCCACAAGCACACTCCATGCTTCATACTTATTTTTAAAACAATAATAATAAAAGCAAATGTTTCCAGAACAATCCTGCCTATTAGGCTTATGAAAAACTTGTTACACATCTCAGAGGTGCAGCTGTTCTAAGAATCAACCCAAGATTCACTCTGGAGTATCTGCATCTGAGCTGCCATACTCGAAAATCAAATGGCAGTTAAGCTGGTATTTAAAAGCAAGATGCAGCTCTCACCTCTCGCATTGGGCACCTGAGGAATCGGGGGTACCCAAGAAATAGTATGTACAGTAGACAGACACACAATCAACTCCACAGATTTGTCTCTTTTCCCCCCTCTACTGTACTTGAATCCTTTCATTTTCTCGTTCTTTATATTCTTCGGCCCGGGCCCTCCACCCAAAATGGGGTGATTGGACACCTACACCTCTAAAAGGAGGGTGGGGGAGAGAGCTTTTTTGAGATGCAGCAAAAAGTAAACGCATTAATGAATTGCAAAAGAGAGAAGAATTCCCAGTATAGCTTCTAACAACCTAAGACATTCATCGTCACGACCAATGAAACTATAGAATCCAGTCTTTACACAACAGTGACAAGTGGCATAAGAAGCTGGAAATAAAGGAAAAAGAAGGAGGAGCATAAATATAAAGGACAAAACGGCAGTAGTTAGAAATCTAGAGACAATTTGAATCTCAGCAAAGCTCTTAAAAAACTATAAAAATATTAAGTGCTAGGTTTTCAAGACCATAAAGGCTTTTTCCTCTATGCAAAAGGTAGTCGTTTCAGGAATGATCACAAAACAAGTACAGTGCGTGCATGTGTATGTAAGGAGGAAAGGGGTAGGGAGACAGGTAGAAAATGGATGAGAGTGGGGAGGGAGAGAAATTATTCTAGATGTGCGTAGGACTATAAAATAAGCTTCATGATGATATGAACTACTTCTGTCTCATTCACTACTACAGTCCCAGTGAACCCACATCTGCACAAGGGGCAATCGACAAATCATTTGCCAAAAGAAAGAAGCTGGAAGGTGGGTATTATGGGCTGAACTGTGTTCCCCCATAACTCACATGTTGACACTTTAAGGCCCCAGTACCTTAGAATGTGACTGTATTTGGAGATAGGACCTTTAAAATGGTGACTGGGTTAAAATGAGGCTTTGGAGCTGGGCCTTAATCCAATCTGACTGGTACCCTCATAGGAGGAAATCTGGGCAAAGGCACACTAGGGTTCCAAGTGCACAGAGGAGGGACCATGTGAGGACACGGCAAGAAGACAGCCATCTGCAAGCCAAGGAGAGGGGTCTCGGGAGAAACCAAACCTGCCGACCGCCTGATCTTGGACTTCGCCAAGAACTGTGAGGAAAAAAAACAAGATCACTGTAGGTTAAGGCATGCAGTCTGTGGTATTTTGTCATGGCAGCCCTGGGAAGCTAATACAATGGGAAAGACAGAAACTGGGAAAGACAGAAACCGGAAGGAGTGAAGTTGAAAGGAAGAAGCTAAATAGTTAACCCAAGTATTAAGTGTTACCTTGGAATTTCCAGAAACTTATTCTTTCTCCTATATACTTTTCCAAATCGCAACAAATATTTTTTTGACAAGAACTATGTACCATTTTTTACAACGGGGGGGGGGGGGGGGGCGGGCAGTAAGTCTGTCCTTTTTTTGGTAAACCCCAAACGTTTGGAGTTTGATCATATGAGGTTACAAAAACTTACATATTTATAGAGAGTACCAGTATGCCTGTGGGTAAACCTAAGCATGTGCTAACTAAATAAAATAATGTCTAATTTCAGGAGTAAAAAATAAGAACAAAGATACCAGTCAAAAGTTAACACGAAGAACAAGAGAAAGGTTATCAGAATTAAAGTAGTCTAAAGTCTTTGGGGCTTTTGTTTGTTGCAAAGAAATACTGCTTTGGTGGGGGGGGGGGGGGGGGCGCCTGGGTGGCTCTGTTAAGTGCCCAACTTTGGTTCAGGTCATGATCTCACAGTTCGTGAGTTCAAGCCCCCTGTTGGGCTCTCTGCTGTCAGCACAGAGCCTGCTTTGTATCCTCTGTCCTCCTCTTTCTCTGCCCCTCCCCCATACTCTCGCCCTCAAAAATACACAAAAAAAGAAATACTGCTTTGGAATGGTGATTAACTACAGACTTTTTAGGTCACATGTTCAAGTTAAATATTTTAAGGTAACCACTAAAATAATGAAACACATCTAAAACTTCCAGATAAACAAAAAGTAAAATGAGAACTAAAGAAAACCCTATCAAGGAAAAAGAATATCAAATCTAAATAGGAGAGGGAGCATAAAATTAAAAGCAAATAAATGGACTAAAATGTAAATAAACAGACTTAATTTAAGATTCTCAGGTTACAGGGGCGCCTGGGTGGCTCAGTCGGTTGAGCGTCCGACTTCGGCTCAGGTCACGATCTCGCGGTTCGTGAGTTCGAGCCCCGCGTCAGGCTCTGGGCTGATGGCTCAGAGCCTGGAGCCTGCTTCCAATTCTGTGTCTCCCTCTCTCTCTGCCCCTCCCCCGTTCATGCTCTGTCTCTCTCTGTCCCAAAAATAAAATAAACGTTAAAAAAAAAAATTAAAAAAAAAAAAAAAAAAAGATTCTCAGGTTACATTTTAAGCCTGCTATATGATATTTAGAAGAAGGACAAGAATAGCAATACAGAAAGAATGTTAAGGAAAGCTAGTGTGATCACATTAACATCAAATAAAATGTTCTTTAAGGCAAAAGTCCTTTTTAGAAATAAAAAGTTACTAGGTAATGAAAGATTAAAATTCTGATTTTAACAGCAATTTGTCAACAGTCTCAAAATATATAAAGGAAATATCAGCTGAATTAAAGGAGAAATTTAATGAATTCACAATCACTGAGAAAGATTTTAACATACCGTCAATAGACTGAACGCTCAAAAACTAGTAAGGTTATGGAAGGTTTGAATGACGTAACTAACAAGCATGATCGAATGAACACAGATTTCAGTGCAGCACCCAGAAATTAGAATACACCTGCTTCTCAAGCAGACATGGAACAACTGTAAAAAGGCACCAGGCCAGGGCGCCTGGGCAGCTCAGTCGGCTGAGCATCTCTTGATTTCAGGTCAGGTCATGATTTCACAGGTTTGTGAAAGGTTCCTGAGATCGAGCCCCGTGTGAGCCCCTGTCCCGTGTGGGGCTCCAGTGCTGGGCTAGGCATGGAGTTTGCTTAACATTCTCTCTCCCTCTCCGGCCCTCCCTCTGCCCCTCCCCATCTGCCCCTCTTTGGCTTTGCAGCTCTCCTGCCTGTGCTCACTCACTCTCTCAAAAAAACAAAACAAAACAAAACAAAACAAAACAAACAAAAAAAACACCAGGCCACAAAGTCAACCTCAATAAATCCCAACAAATCAGTGTCATACAAGCACTGCCCATGGCACAATTGTCAATTATGCCATAAAGTTAACAACGAATAGCTCATGAAATTAAAAAAAAAAATCACATTAAAAAATATTTAGAACTGAACTGCATATCAATGGAAACTAAAGCAGTTCATTAAAATTTATGGGATGCCAATAAAGCGGTATTAAGGAAATATTTATGGTCTCCTATAGACCATGTGTATATCTCCCCACCCATTCATGTATTCAAACCTAATCCCCAATGTAATGGAATTAAGAGATGGGGCCTTTGGAGGTGGTCATATGAGGGTGGAGCCCTCATGAATGGGATCAGTGCCCCAATAAAAGAGACCCAGAGAGCTCCCTCTCCCTTGTGATATATAAGGACACATGAATTCAAGTCTGTCACCTAGAAGAGAGTTCTCACCAGACCCTTGCCATGCTGGCACCCTTCTCTCAGATTTCTAGTTTCCAGAACTGTGAGAAATACACTTCTGTTCTTTAGATGCCCAGTCTATGGTACCTGTTACAACAGCCCAAACTAAAACAAATGGTCCTAGAAAAGGGCTGAAAATTAATTAGCTAAGCATCTGACTTTAGTTAGGAATAAAATGAAACTTCTAAAAAACCAATTGACAGAATTTAAAATAAGGGCATACATTAATTAAATATGGGGGAAGGGAACAGAAGTTTCAGCAAAACCTAATGCTGATTCTTCCAAAACACAAATAAGCGTTACAAATCCATGGTTAGACCAACAATAAAGAGAAGGCACATACAAAGGAAACACTGCAAATCTGGCAGAGATTTCAGTAATGTTGGAAATACAGACATGGAAGATTTCCCACAAAAATATACAGTATCTTCCCAAAACTGAGCCAACAAGAATCAGAAAACCTGAATCTAGCTATAGCCATTAGATAAATTGAAACACCAGTCTAAAAGCTATCAGGTCCAGAGGTTTAAGCAAGTTCCACCAGCATTCAGGGGACAAACTGGTAACTCCTATCTTACACAAACCATTCCAAAAAAAAATTTTTTTAAGGGATCACCCCCAATTCACCTTTTGAGGCCAGTATAACTTTGAAACCAAAATAGAAAACAAAAACAAACAAAAACACTTCAAAAAGAGAAGTTCAAGTTAATTCTACTTGTAAAACATAAATAAAACACTACTTAATAAAATATTAGCTAATAAAATTCAAGGTAACTTCTAAAATTTCAAGAATTCATGGATCATTTAACATTAGAAAAAGCTAAATATATAATGCATCACATTCCATAGATAAAAGGGAGGAAAAAAGAATATCATAAAATGTCTAGATACAGAAAATAATAAATTTTTCACGATTTAGAAAACAAACTTCATAACACTCTTAACCATATAAAGGTTGTCAACTCATAACTTAATCAAATTAAATGGCAAAATGAATTCAAAATTCAAATTAAGTTACCACTTTCTTTCAACACCGTATTGGAAGTCTTAGCCAGTGTGACGAGAAAAAGAAATTACATGTATAAGACCTGAAAGAAATAATACCACCACTATTTGTAAGGTAAATGGTTGACCATACAAAATAATTCAAACAATATACAAACTATTAAAACCAACAACAACAAAAAAAGCTCAGCAAGTTTGCTAGATTTAATATCAAAACACAAAAACAAATTGCATTCTATACACCAGCAAATTTTTTTTTTAATTTGAACCCACCACACATAATAAGATGAAAAGACAGAATATGTGCAGGAATGAGTATCACAAAACAGGCGTCAGGTTGCTGAGATTGTAAGACATACACAGGTAACCGCATAAAAAAAAAGAAAAACCACATGTGAATCAAATACAGCAAAATGTTAGATTCAACAAAGCTGAGTGACAGTAATACAGGTGTTCCTTATATTTATTACTCCCAACTTGTCTTCAGGCTTAAAGTAGCTCACAACAATTTTATTTTAAACAAAAACAGTGCCACAAAGCTAAAATTATTTGGGCAAAATCGAACGAAATTAATTGCTATTTAAAGCACATTGTTCAAGTAGTGTTCATCTTAACAATCTTCAAAGGCTGTTACAGGCAATAGGTAGAAGAGAAAATCAAATTGCATAAATAAAACGTAACTATTTAACAGCCGGGGAGTGAATACTAACATCCGGGAAAATCCCAGTTTTTCTTCCAACTATCTTCCTCTACTTATTAACATATAACAATCCATTAAGCATGCATTAGTCTTCCCCTCAGAGGCCCAGAATGGAAGCCAGCAGTCAGCTGTCCAGATTCAACTCCTCTGACCCAGTCGTCTATCTCTGACCCAGTCCATCTCTGACCCAGTCTATCTCTGACCCAGCTCACTTAAAATGAGCACAGTATTTCAGCTTCAAATCTTCAACATAGATCAGATCCTCTAAACTGTAAAGACTCATAATTTCCCTTTTATCTTTATGTAGAAAAGAAACCTTAGCTAACATTTACCAACTTTTTTTTAATACAGTAACTAAAAAGGGCAATAGTAACATTAAGAAATTTTCTTTTAATCAGAATTCCTCACAGCTTTGGTCCAGTGATGATCATCATTTCAATGTTGAAGTTGCTTCTAAAAATGTAAATAAAGCCTCTTGTTAGTACAGAGGGCTAGCATTGCTGTTGTTGCTACTATTAAAATCATCCAAACAAAACCCTCTACGTCCCCGTAATGCTCCACGTGCGGATACCAGATGTTTTCAATAGGAGTTTATCATTTCTCCCACAAATGCCACTGAAGGTCTTTAAAACGGAAACTCCTTACTTTGAACAGGACCATTTGTTCTTTCCAGGTCACAATTAAAAATGTGCAAAATGAGCCAGATTTCTCAGAGACATCTCAGTTTATTGATAGTTTAGGGTCACCCAAACTACCTCCTCTAACGTTATCACCAAGAAAAATGAATTTCGACTGTGCTAGAACATGCTACCAGTAACACGTATTTATTTTTTTGTTTTGGGGGTTTTGTTTTCTACTCATGATAATTAAATATTCTCTTGGGGTCAAAGTGTACAGAACCTGACCTCACCCACACTCTTTTAAAAGGGCTGTCTGTCAATAAGCAAGGAAAAGTTCAGACAGGCTTAACATACCCCCCCCCCAAAAAAAAACCCCTCTCAGTTATAATTTTTTAAGTTTGCATTGTTACAACACAAATAAGATTAAACTCTAAAATATAAAAGCATTATTTTTTTCCTCTTTACTTTTTTAAGTTTATTTATTTATTTTGAGAGAGAGAGCTGGGAAGGCAGAGAGTGAGCGAGAACAAGAGAGAGAATCCCAAGCAAGGTCCATGATGTCAGTGCAGAACCCAATACAGGGCTCAAACCCACAAACCCTGAGATCACGACCTGAGCTGAAACCAAGAGTCAGAATCTTAACCGACTGAGCCACCCAGGCACCCCTCTTTCTTTCTTAAGTAAGCCTTATGCCCAACGGGGCTTGAACTCACAGCTCCAAGATCAAGAGTGACTTGGACTACTGACTGAGCCAGCCAAAAGTATTTTTCAACTATTGTTTTTGGTAATATCCAAATGCCAGCTATAAAAACATTGTCAAATTATACCAGGTACATTTCCTAAACTACCTTCAACTTCCTAAACTACCTTCACAGACAAACTACAGCTCTGTCCGTGCTGTACTCCTTAACTTCTCCACACTTGCTCCCTGCCCGTGTTAAGACTGGACAAAAACCAAAGGAGGAATTAAACTCCAAATTCTTAAGGCAAAATAGGAAAGCGGAACTAGCGTGTTCTCCAAACACAAAGAAATTGAAATCTCTTGCTAAGAAATCTATCACCGATTTCATGTTATTAATGAGATAAATATTTGTACATCTGTCGAAGTTATTTCTAATATTGTACAGTGTGGGACACTGCACACACCACAGTTACAGTCACGCTTGATAATACAGGCCCATGGAAGAAACAGAGGATACTAATAACATCAATGAAATGTGAAACACGGATGTGCATTGCTAGATTCTTTTCCCTTCCTGTGTTTTCTCTATGGGGTAGTTTTGGGTTTCTTTCCTCTGTCACGCATTCAATAAGAATTTATTGAGCACCTACTATGTGCCAAGCATTCTGTTCGATTCTAAAACTGTAAACAGCAGTTTTCACAGGGGCATGAGAATAGATTCAGACAATGCACTGAACAAGTCTTATGATGGATACACAAAGCACAATGGGAACATCAGCTGGCACTCTGACCATTATCTGAACAAACATCAATTGTTAGACAGTAAAACAGCCCAAACACCAGCTGAACAGTAAAACGTGTAGCAAAAAACTCAGAAGTAAACCACCATGTGTAGAATTTAATACCACACAGATGAAAGCAATGCCCGTTTCTCTAAGTTGGGGTTCACAAACCCACCAATCCACTGGGGCCAGGCAGGAAACCATGAGTGGAGCACGTGGGTTATGGTGGAAAGGACAGCACTCTCTGAAGTGAGCTGCCACCACTCATCTGCTATACCCGTGGACATTGCCACAGACGCCTAGTATGCCCGCATCTCCGGACTAAAAAAGAAGAAAAGAAGAAGAGGGGAGGGGAGGTGGGGGGGGGGGGGGGGGGGAGGAGGAGGAGGAGGAGGAGGAGGAGGAGAGGATGAAGAAATCTTGATATTTATGTGAAACTTTATAGTATTTAGCTGGTGGCAATTAATTTAAAAATATTTCAAACAGCAGCCACCAAACAAAACAGCTCTGTGAGCCACATATGGCTCAACAGGCACTAGTTTAGCACCTTTTTTCTAAGTCCTCCAAAAGACCCCACTTCACTCTCTTGATCAAGCTAAAGTTAAGCAAAACTCAAAAGGAGAAAAAAAAAATCAAAAGTATATACCCAAACTTTAAATATACTCCTGTTAATGCCACAGAGATGTAGTCACAAAAATCTAAACTGCAGGAAACTCTAGAGGACAAATAACCTGGTTTTTTCCACAATTAAATTGTAAGAGGAAGAGAGTGAAAGGGGGAGGCTTCAGGGGGGAAGAAATTTAAAGTTAAAGAAATGTAAAAAACATAAAAACCAATCACAACGTATTGACCACATTTCAATCATAATTCAAACTAAAAATTTAAGACAGTTGGAAATTTGAGCACTGGGTATTTGTTGAAAGATAGGAATATTAATTTTTTAACAAAATTAGTGCCATGGTTGTTTTTAAAACAGAGTGCTTATACTTTAGAGATACTTACAGATGAAATGAGAAGATGCCTAGAATCTGCTTCAAAACAATCAAGGCAGAAGGAAGAGACTCCAGATAAAACAAGTAGGTAATTGCTAATGCTGGGCAAAAAGTACACAAAAGTTCATCACACTATCTTGCCTACTTTTTAAAATGTTTTTGAAATTTCCCTAACAACAAAAACCCTCAATTAAAAACCTGTTTTTACCTGTTTTCTGTTTTACTATCACTTGATCTCATCAAAAGTGGGAAAATAATGCAAAAGATAAAGATGACCAAGAGAAAAAAAAATGGGAGAAAGTAATAGTTTCACTAACACCTATAAAGAAACTCATGAGCCTGCCCTTAATTGAAAATTTGACTTTGTGCACAAATGACCCCAGGACCTTTCTTCTCATTTATGGATAAAAAGTGTACCAAAAAAAAAAAAAAAAAAAAAAAAAAAAAAAATCCTAAACAGGTAAAATCTCACTGAATGTCTTCCTGAAAGCACATAAATTTCTCAGTGCAGAGTCAGTATAGCAGGGCAAGGAAGTGAGTGGCCACAGGGAAAGCTAGAAAGAGAAAGAAAGCACATGTAGGGAGGGTACACAGGAAAGCTGACAAACTGGCCGTTCTTGGTGTATCCTGATAGAAGACTTAAATATAGAAAAGACAGAGTCACTTTTATCCTCCCTTTATCCTTCCTACTGATAAGACAAAGGAAAGTTACAAAATGATAGTTATCATTTGACACCTATCCTAGAAGGAGAGCTAAATAACTTTTGAGAACCCAATGGAATAGTTTCCTATTATTCTTAAAATCAATTCCAAAACACTAACTATGGTCTAAAAGGCCTTTGCAGCCAGATATGCATATCTACATATTTTGTATTTAAGTGGGAAGAAAAAACTATGATGACCAAAGCACTCAACTTACCAAAAGTTGACCCCAGACCACATGCACCCATGATCCAGCCTATTCTCCAGCCTTGCCTATTGATACTCTCAATCCCACTCACTATACCAGACTCACAGCGGTCCTTCCTCAAGGCCCTTAAATATGCTGGGCTCTCCACCTCATGGCCTTCACATACACTGTTTCCCCATCTGGAACACTCTTCACCGTACCCTATACCCCAAACCCTCAAACCACTATTCATCCTTCAGGTCTCAGCTTAAACCTGACTGAACCAGGATTCACTGCAAACAACAACAACAACAAAAACTATATTTTTCCTTAATGGCAAATACCACAGTTATTTATATAGGTATGTGTTTGACAAGTCTCCTCCTCGCTATGAAGTCACAAGAGCAAGGATCATGTCCATCTTGTTAAAGACAGGCATGTAGTGGGCACAAGTTTCAAGAATTATTTGCAAGGAGGAAAGGAGGGAGCCTTCTCCCTGTGCTGTCTTACTATGCTCTGTTTTATGATCATCTGTGTCCTTGTGCAATCTGGCTGAAGTTTCTAAAAAGGCAGAGGATCTGTCCAATTCATTTTTCCCCCAGCCTTCAAAGTACTTCATGCCTTGGGAAGCAAGCACTTTGCAACTGTTTGAATTGACTGAGAGAAAAAAAAAAAAGTATCCCATAAAAAGTTTCTATTACAATGATCAGTGAATTTTGAACATAAATATACAACTGCCAACCCCCAAAATAGAAAATTCCCAAGCAAATAAAAAAACAACAAAAAAACCCATAAAAACAACTCTGCTGCCATTTCCACCAGGTTCTCCAAATCAAAAGCAATGGTTCTTCTTTCTCCCAATATTACTGCTGTTTGGTAATTCACCGTGTTTGATATGAAGAGTTAACAATTATGATTCTCTCTCAAGAGTTTCTATTCTATTCTCAGGACATTTTTATTTTTTTATTAATTTTTTTAATGTTTATGAATTTTTAAAGAGAGACAGAGCATGAGGGCGGGGGGGGGGGGGGAGGGGCAGAAAGAGGAGGAGACACAGAATCCCAAACAGGGTCCAGGCTCTGAGCTGTCAGCACAGAGCCTGATGCGGGATTCGAACTCATGAACCACGAAATCATGACCTGAGCCAAAGTCGTACACTTAACCGACTGAGCCACCCAGGCACCCCAACATCTTTATTAAAAAGTTATAGAAACCAACTTTGCAACTGGAATATAAAAATAACCAGATGACCTAGAGATTAAAGTAAATATCTGGGAATTATATTCTTAAGAACAACCGAACTGTTGGTTAACCACAATTTGAAATCTCAGCATCTAGCTCAAGACTGAACACAAAAAAGCAAGCAAAAATTATGCTTGCTACAATTAACAAGAAAAATGATAGTTTTGATATGGTTTCTTAACAATATTTATTACTTAACAATAATTGTCCCCTATACAATCTGGTTTATACCTATCCAGTCTTATCATTTATCATGTCTTCATGCTCACTTTATGTTCAGATTCAAGCCACAAGTCACTTTGACAATCTAGGAATGGAAAATGTGTCTTCAGAACCAGCTCTCATCTCTGCAAGTATAATCTTATAGGTGACGAGGAAGGAAAAAAAAAAAAAACCTATCTCAGAAGTTTTATTACACCACGAGTGACTTTATGAGCAGAATGGAAATGGGGACATAACAGAAGATACAATCCCCGCTTTGTCATTTAGTACTTCCAACTTTTCTGAAGGTTTCTGACCATTATATCTATACACTTACCCTCTCTCCCACAACACACACACACGCGCGCGCACACACACACACACACACACACACACACTCTCTTACAGATTGGGAGCAGGGGGAACCAAAACTGTGCAAAACAAACAAACCTGCCCGATACAAGCACTATCAAACTTGCAAAGCCAAGTTTGGTGATCATTTCCTGCACCTCTGGTTCACTAACACCCTCCCAACCCAGCCCAGTATAGTAAGGTGCATATTACAAGAAATACCAAGACTTGACTTTTTCCCCTACCTGCCAATTCATTAAGAACACTAAGGCCCAGCTTCCTGAACTCTCACTTAAATGAATCTTTATTCTTTACCCAGACTCAAAGAAATAGATGGCCCTCTACCACCCACAGCTAACTCTTCCATCGGTGTTCATGATATCACCCCTTTTATTTCCTTCAGGACTTTCCTTTATTTTTCCCTCTCCAACTCATGCATCATCCTTAGCCTTCCCCGGTCTCTTTCCCTTTAGGATAGAAACTATGTTCAAGCCTCTTCCTTCGGAACCACTTCCCTTCTTTCTGCTGAGGCTTAACTTACATCGAGTAAAGCACGCAAACCATAATGGTACATTCAAACACCAGCAACTAAAACTCAGAAAACTACAAAGAACTTACCAACAGCAGATGGCTCAAGCCCCTGCCCATCAATATCCCCCTGAAAGGAAACAACTATTTATTATCACTTAGCACCAAAAATTCGTTTTGCCTGTTAAGTGACCCTCATATACAGTCATACAGTAGGTGTCTTTTATATCTGAAGTCTTTGAGTCAACATAGTCCACTCCCAGGTTTTAACAGAGGCACTCCTCAGAGTTGCTTCCTCAGCCCTCTCCTCACCCCATCCACTGCCGAGCACCATCACTCAATCCAAACACGGCAATGAATGCCTACAACAGATGCTCCCTGAGCTCTCTCCAGACATACCTGAATGTCCTCAGGCACCTTAAGTTTAACACATCCAGATCTAATCAATCCACCAACTCCCCCCTCCCCCAAGCCAATTCCTGCTCCCGTGTTCTGCCTGTTGGGTGATGGGATTACAGTCAAACCAGAAACCTCCAAGTGATCCTGACACACAAACTCTGTCCGTCTTACGCACACTATATCCCTGACATGGGATACAGTGACCCACTTCCTGACGTGGAAGACATACTCAAATGAGTTCTGGAATGAATAATAAATCCTGTACTACTCCTTCTCCCCCAAAATATAATCATTCAATAAGACCCAAGAATTCTACATTCTAAGCAATTCCCATTCCGCAGTTCTTCGTCTGCACTGACCTAGTCCAGATCCTTCTCATCTAGCTCCCAGGGAGCCCCTTGGTTGCCCTACCAGGAATGCCCTATCCCATCAACTCCCATTGCTAGTCTACTCTTCCCAATATTCAAAATCCTCTCCACCCACCCAACTGCAGCAGACCAGGTTAGTTTCCTATTTGGTAACCACGCCGCGCAAACCTCAAAAGTGACGTATTCTGTATTGCAATTATTTCTCTCTCGCTGAACTCCTTGAGGCGACACCATTCTTCCTTTGGATCTCCAGCTGGTCACACAGTGCGTTAAAATGTTTACGAAAGGCCCAGCTAAGGCAGTATCCACGTTTCTAGTTGCTCCCTCTCCAATCCATCCTCCAGCTAGCTGCCAGTTAACGACCTAGAATACAAACCTAACTGTGTTACCCACACACAGCCTTAAAGTGCTCAGTAGCTCCCACTGCTTATCAAGTCAAATCCTTGGCATGTGAGGCCGTTCATCATCTGGCCCCAACCTCCTTTTCAGTCTCCCCTCCTACCACTTTAACCTCATCACCAAACACTTCACTACTGGACCTACGCACAGGGTGCCCTTTCATCCATGCTTTAGTTCCTGACACACCCTTGTCGTGCAATGCTCATCCCCCATTCACAAAAGGAATCCTTCCCATGGAGCCTTCCAAAGCATTCCACTTCCAGGGAGAGCTGTTTACAGGGTTTCTGTGTTCCCTTGGCCATATGTAAATGTCTTCATTAAGGTATTTCAAGTGTTATTACAATTGTTAATGTAATTTACACACACACACCCCCATATAGGAAAGTCTTACATTCAAAAGGCGTTCATCCTGAGAGCTTCATAAATTTAATATAAACATTCTTTTTAGACCTGTTCACTTTTGCCCACAGCCACAGCCAGCACTAGCATTTATTTTGATTGAATGTGAAAAAAAAAAGTCATAAGAAAACCAAGTAAATAAATACTGTTTATATCACTTTCCTGAAAATTACTGCACATATTGTAAGCGGCAGAAACCAAAGAAGTTCCACTGAACTCGGGGAGCTGGGTGGTGAGCCTGGTGCTTCAATCAGCTAAATGATGGCTTTAGTCACTTTCACATGTACTACCATTTCAAACTCTTCCTCTGCAAAAATCAGTCCTCATCTGATAAATATTTGTAAATATTAACAGAAGACACACCTTCGTTCATTCTCACATCACCAACCCCTAACTCTAGCACGTGGTCCTTCAGCCTTACTGAACTAGTGATATGAACTACTGTCATGAATTGACACAATTCTCTCATCAAACTGCACACGCGACATCTTTGAGCTTCTTTCACCGAAACAGCCAATTAGCCACTGAGTCTGAGGATAACATCTTCGCACGACTCCTTTTCTCCCTCTGCTGCTCTCAGTATCTCTCTAAACCACACAAGCTCCCAATGATTTCCTTCCTGCAATACTAATCTCCCCCACTCCCAATTCATCCGATGCCGGCACTTTTTTTTTTTTTTTCAGGGAGGGGAGTGGGGAGGAAGGGAGGGGAAGGGGAGGGAGAGGGAGCAGTGAGAAACAGAGAATCCCAAGCAGAGGCTCTCCGCTCAGCAGAGAGCCCGACACCGACACCGGGCTCGAACCCACGACCCTGGGATCACGACCTGAGCTGAAATCAAGAGTCAGACACTCAACCAACCGAGCCACCCAGGCGCCCCCAATGCTAGCACTTCTTCGAGGTCTGAGGTGGGGCCTAAGATTCTGCATTTTTAACACACTCCTGGGAGATGCTGATGATGCTAGCCCATAGGTCACAGCTCGAGGAGCAAAGCTTCACTCAACGTGATCCTGGAATAAAGTACCTAGTAGGCAGTCCACAACACAGGCCAGATGACCATCAATCAGGAAAGTACAGATTTCCAGGCTAGGAAAGAAACTGGACTAGATGCCAGGGTCCCTTCCAATGCTCCAATTCTGTGCCCTCCCCCCTCAGATATCCATGCAGTTGTCACCCAGTTTAGGCCCGTGAAGCCTGGCAAAGCTATAGGTAGCAGGGATTTCTTCAATTATCACATTCACTAGATTCTGACTCAGGAACTATTCACAGACACCTCTGGTTAAGTCTACTCCAATATCACAAATGTTTCTACAAGTAAAAAGATACTGTACAAAGGGGTACGCATAGTTGTGCTTATGAGAGTAACTTAAAGACAAATGAACAACACTTTCCTTTATCCACCAGCATTATTTGAAGGTTGAGGCGACTGGCGTTAATCTGTCAGTTTCTTAGAACCAGGAAGGCTAGCGATCATTTTTGTTTTGTTGCTCAGTTGTGGGGAAGGGGTGGAGGTGGGAGACCTTACACATATCTCCAAAAGCAGGAAGCAATGACAGGTCCCAATTCTCTATTAGAAGCTGCACACCAGTTTCAGGGTAGAAAACAAGCATTCTGACTGTACTAACTACAGGACAAACCCTACTTCTGGAAATGGACTTTTACGTGGTATCTTCAGAATGACATTATCCTCTGAAGTTCCAACATAATCTGTTTACAGAACTTTTGTCACCATGTATTACTAAGACAATACCAGTCAGACTGTGGTTAAAAACACTAAGTCCCTCTTACTGCTTTGGTTACAGAGCAAGAGATTTTGAGCACCTGCTTTATAATCACAAGGACCAGTAACTATTCTCCTTCTGATTACACGGATGGTAACGTAATGGTTCTGTTAATATCCCCCATAAAATCAGCTTGTCAGGTGTTGATATTACTCCAATGAGGTAACTGAAGTCTGTAAACCTGTGTCACAGAGGGCAAAAAGGTGCTAATGACAGTGGAAAATACACATTGGCAGGTGATTAACCTCGATGTTGATGAGTATGAATTCGTATTTTCATTTGAATTAGAAACATGACTTATTTCAGACAGGATCTGAATAACTTTTTTTTTTTTTTTTTTTTTTTTTACCACGGTCTTCATCATAATTTAAAAACAAAACAGGTGCGCCTGGGTGGCTCTGTCGGTTAAGCGTCCGACTTCAGCTCAGGTCATGATCTTGCGGTCTGTGAGCTGGAACCCCACATCAGGCTCTGTGCTGACAGCTCAGAGGCTGAAGCCTGCTTCGGATTCTGTGTGTGTCTCTCCCTCTGCCTCCCCTGCTCACGCTCTGTCTCTGTCTCAAAAATAAATAAAACATTAAAAAAAATTTTTTTCAATAAAAATAAAAACAAAACCAAAAAGCAACTGAAGACCTTTTTTCCAGTGATGCCATTCACATTACTACATAAGACAATATTCCACAGAGACATTTATTTCCCTTCTATTTAAAACAAAATTTATAACAGGCCATTAGTAAAGATTTAACTTGCCATATGCATAGTACAAGCTTTCCAGCCATGGATTCAAGAGCTAATATGTCGCTTTTGCTTACATGAACACTTCAGAACTGTGTTTCCTCCTAGTCCACACAAGAAGTCTTTTAAAAAGTTCCTTCATCAGTGGAGACTGAGCACAGTGAAAAATAACATTCTCAGATAATGACCAACTCATCATCGTCCAAATTTTACATTAATGCAGTCTACTATCTGTCACTAAAGTAAAAGAAAGTAACTGCTTCTGGGGGCACCTGGCTGGATCAGTTGGTAGAAGGTGCGATTCTTAATCTCAGGGTCGTGAGCTCAAGCCTCACGTTGGGTGTGGAACCTAGTTAAATAAATAAATAAATAAATAAATAATTTTAAAGAATAAAAATTAAAAAGAAAAAACCGACTCCAAAAGATAATCACATTTCCCATAATTCCAATAAATCTGAGGAAAGCAAAACCCTCACAGGCCTTAAAATAAGAAATAAGAGAATGTCTTTCAAATGTACTGCAGGACCCCTGCACCAGGCTTCAGGGCAACATCAAGTATGTGCACATTTGCATTTCCTTTTCAGAAAAGCAAAATTCATATTTGCTTAACCCAGAATTTATATCCTCACAAACTCTGATACCAAATGGAGCCCAAATAATTCAAGTGGATAAAAAGGCCCAGATGCCTAGATGGAAAGGTACTTAGTAAATCTTAGAGGATAAACTCAGTCTGACTGGACTTTGAACTAGTAATTTATGGCTGCTCCTCAAACAATTCAGGATCCCAGAATTAAGACAACAGCCTAGTCCTTCAGGTCCTTCAAGACTTGGCTCAAGGGCCCTCTGGGGCCTCACACAGTGGAGTCAGGAGCCTTCCTCGTTCACTGCTATGACAGTCACCTGGGAACACTGCCTCCACCAGAATGCTTTTCACCTTTGTGTGGAAATGTTGGCGGGCTTGCTGTTTCCAGAAACATCCTCTCAAGATGGAAAGCATGTCAAGGGATCCTAGAAAATTCAAATCAGTCATCTTTGATTCCAAAGCACTTCTGACCTGGTAGATAATTACTGGATGGGTGGACGGACAGATGGATGGGTGAAAAGTGTATGGTCTGCCACTGTCACTGAGCACCAGGGTCCCCCATCTTCCTTAATGGGCCCTAATTAAGTCTAATTAACGTTTGTGGCAGTTCACCGTTGCTAAAAATAATAGAACCACACTATATTTGTGTAGCTTATCACAGTTTACAAAGCACCTCCACATGTATCACCAAATCTGAACCTCACAAAGTTCTCTGAGACTGAGTTATTTTATCACTTTTCTCCTCCTCTTTCTCTAATGAGGCTTGAGGAGGTTAAGGGGCTCATTACAGGCTTCCCATCAAGTAAAGAAGCCCACAGCCAAACCCAGGTGGCTAGTCCCCAGTCAGCACTCCTCCCACCCAAGACTAGGGCTCGGTTCATAACAGCCGGTACCGCTGTGCCAGGCACTTCCACAGATTTCAGTTGATCTGCTCAACAACCTCATGGGACACTAAGGTATTGCCTCTTTCAACAGAGAAGGAAAGAAGCCAATGGAGCCCTAGGGGCGGCAGCAGATGCAGAACCCAAGTCCAGCCTTAACTATTTCAAAATCCGTGTTTCCTGAACAATGATATGCTCAAGCTGGCCCCAGAAGGTTATCAGGGACAAGTTCTCCACATTCAGCAAAACAAGGTGGGTACTAAGGAGTTGATTCCGGGGTCAGATGCCTGGACTTGAATATTGCCTGTGCTTTACTCACTGTACAAATCCAGACAAGTTACTAAACAGCTCTGTGACTCAGTTCCTCTATCTGTAATACTGAAGTAATAACACGGTCTACCTCGTAGGGTTGTTATGACAATTAAATTAGCTAATATATACAAAGGACTTAAAACACTGCCTAGTATGTAGTAAGGATATAAACGTTTCCTAAATAACAAAATATTATTCAATTTTGTGAACATTATATATAGTAGGATACAATTATGCTGAGGAAGTTTAATTCTTTGCACTTGTTTCTTCAAATTAAAAAAAAAATGCCATCTGGTTTGTCATTGTGGAGAAATATTACTTGTAAACACCTAAATAAGTTTGGCAACGGCATCATTATTTCATTTAGTATTTTAGGGCAATGGGTCTGGAGATTTTCTCCTTAAATATTCATGGATTCAAGTCCGGAATCCACTCCAGCTAAGACAACTTTGAACTTGGGTAATACAGCTAAAAGCCTACAGAGAAGAATCTCAGCTCTCCAACAAAGAGGGTCTGATAAGGCCACGAAATGCAACGGTAGTACAATTTTTGTCTTGTGGTCCCATGACTAAGAACTGGTCACTAGAGCATGAGAGCCTGCTCAGGTGGTAGATGTTCCAACTTGACTTGTCTAGGTTTGACATTTAGGACCCACTAAAACTATCTCATCTTTCCAGGGACTTCATTTACCTATAGCACTAACGTGCCAGGACTGCCATTAGGACACTGGTCCCGTTACATCATTTTCAGCTCAGAGTTATTTGACATTATGTCCTTGTCATCTCAATTCATGGCCACCTACAGAAACCCCTTCTCAGTCCAACTCAGGAAAACCTCAAAGCACCACTGGCAGAGCTGTTACTGATTTTGATAAACATGCTAGTCTTCCTTTTTCTATATTCAAAAGATAAATCCTATGTGCTCCACAGTGACCTTCAGAGTAGTCCCCAGAAATTCTTCAGAAGGAAAAAAAAAAGGAATCTCTTCAGCATAAATAAGCACCTGAATGCTCCCTAATGCAACGTGTATATTGCAATATATATAATGTATATTATACAAATACTTACACATACATTTGTAGACACACATATATACATGTGTATCTATACATGTGTCTATACATCAGCATTTTTTTTTATTAAATTTTTTTTTCAATGTTTTTTATTTATTTTTGGGACAGAGAGAGACAGAACATGAACGGGGGAGGGGCAGAGAGAGAGGGAGACACAGAATCGGAAACAGGCTCCAGGCTCCAGGCTCCGAGCCATCAGCCCAGAGCCTGACGCGGGGCTCGAACTCACGGACCGCGAGATCGTGACCTGGCCGAAGTCGGACGCTTAACCGACTGCGCCACCCAGGCGCCCCTACATCAGCATTTTATATTCCAGCTGACCCCACTCCCATCCCAGCTACTCCAGGATGACAAAGTATCCACAGGAAAAGAGAATCCTGACAGATCCATATTCCAGAAGCACATGAGTCCTGGAAGTAATGGTCACAATCTGCTACTGGGAAATTAGGGAGTAAAAAAGAAATGTAGTGGAAATCAGATAAGCATCCTTCTCTTTCTCCCTATTTTCTTCAACAAATTCAAAATAGCTTCTAAACCTAAACTGTCCTATACCATAGATTCTAATCTCAGTTAAAAGACAAACTGAGGAAAAGTGGCATTTAAATCAGTGAAGAAATAACTCAACTATTCAATAAAAAGTATTGACACAATTTCTTCCCTACTTCCTATCTTTCTTAAACCGATTAAAATTTTCAGCAGAGAAAATAGAACTGTAAGATACCACAAGAAAATATAGGAAATTTCATTTTTTAATCCTAGGATAGGGAGTCTTTTTAAGCATGACACAGAACCCTGAATATCTAGAGGAAAAGACTGACATAAAAGTGTAACGGATAAAGAAAATATTAGTGACTTACAAAATAAATCCAGTTTCCCTAAATATACCCCCCAAAACCAATCTATAGACCAGTAGAAAAAAGGCAAATATCAAACAAAAAGTGAGCAAAAGGATATAAATAAGCCATTCACAACATAAATAAGTTACAATTAAGATGTGAAAAAAATGATCCACGTAATTAAGAATGGCAAATTTTTTCAAATCAAGATTTTTTTTCTCCCAAGTGTATTTACCCCACCCACCTACCCCTCCCTCCCGTCGGTAAATATGACTACCACCTCCCATGAACATCCTGCCTCAACATTCAATGCAGAACGCATGTGTGGGGCATGTATAAGAGAATGAGTGTCCTTCAATTACAGAATTTACTTCCTCCCATAAGGAGAGATCGTTATTACATAAAACTGAATGTCAGCTGCCCCCGGCCATACCACCTCTCCAAGAGACCATCAAGAGAAATTTCTCCTCTGTTTCAGCATCTGGAGTACATATTCTACATGTCAGATGCAATGTATTTTCACCCTTTTGTACTTCTGCACTTTAAAAAGTTCCCTTCCTCATATTAAAAATGAACAGTCATCTTTGAGGAATTAATTGACTCAGTAGATTAACTTCCCTATAAGGAAAGCTAAAACTTTTGCTTAAGGTAAATGCTTAAATTAAAATAGAGCCTAATATAGAAGGAAATCTTTCTCATACCCCTAAAAATATTCACAAACTGTCTTTTTGCTAACAGGAGCAGGAATTTCTTTCTCTGTTCTTCTCCCTCTCCCCCTCTTTTAGGGAGAGAAAGGAGATATTCAAAACAGGAGATTTCATGATAAAGACTTCCAAAACCAACAAACGACAAAAGCCCAAAGATTACTGAAGTCAGTTGTTTTGGTTTTTCTTTATATGAGACAAAAGTAGAACTGAGTGTGTGTACCTGAATAAGCTATGCTCTTTTCATTGTGAGAAGACATCTTTAGAAATTTTGTTGAAATAAAGAATATAACGAACACTGAATCTTTCCAATGAACATATTTAAATGAGAATTTTTCTTCAAAATCTCTTTTTAAAATTTTTCCCAAATATTTTTTAAAAGTCAATGATTTCTTTTTAGAGTTCCATTCTAACAATTTCAAAGTACTAGACAAATCACCATCGCTTTTCTGATTTTCTAGTACTGGAAGTCCTCTCAGCCAACCATCTGTCAACTTTAAAGTTCTATCATTAAATCCCCCAAAGGGTAACATTCTAATTTCCCTCTATGCAATTAAGATATCCAACAGCTCCATTAAAAGCCCCCCACCCTTATGTCTGTCCAAGTGATGGGCAGCCTCTCAAAAGCACTGATGACAATGAAATGAAACCAGAAACACCTTGAAGTCACAGAGAAGCCACCAAATGTGGTAAGTACACTCCATTTTTCTTCACTTTCATTTTGAATACTAAATATAAGGAGGATCCAAAGACCATAAATTCGTAAGCAGGCAGTACGGTGAGAAAAAGAACAATGGACAGATAATCCAAATCATGAGTGCTATTCCTAATTCTGAGAATGACTTACTTGATCAATGATCTTGGACCAGACGCTTAACCTCTACGGACTTGCTTAGGATCTCTGTGGGATCCTAAAGTCTATCATCTAATCAAAATAACAACACAAAAATTCCATTTTCTTTAAGTGCTTTTTCTCCCGAGACTCTAGGCACAAGGAGACAGGCACACACCTCAGCAAAAATTAAAGCTAACGATCCGGTAAGTTTTGTACATCTGAATACCTCAAATACAGAGTTATCGTTACAGTAAACTTGATAAGCTGAATTATGATTGTTATTGCTTTATATGCCAACTTAAGAAAAAACTCTAGGGGTGCCTGAGTGGCTCAGTCACTTAAGCATCCAACTTCAGCTTAGGTCAGGAGCTCTCCATCTGTGGGTGCTGGGCGCTGACAGCTGGGAGCCTGGATGGAGCCTGCTTCGGAGTCTGTGTCTGCCTCTGCCCCTCCCCCACTCGTGCTCTGTCTCTGTCTGTCTGTCTCTCTCTCTCTCTCAAAAATAAAACATTAAAAAACAACAACAACTCTAACTTTTAAAAGGATGTATTTCTTTAAATCATCTCCAGCACGCTGAGGTCTAGGTTGGGAGGTAAGGCTGACGGGGAGAGAGAATGAACCAAACGTTACCTATGCTGTCATTTGTCCGAATCTATACCAAAAAGGTGGTCTCCTTTGGCTGTCAACCTCAGGCTATCTTGCATATATGAGGTCCAAGTCGATTCCTTTCTCCCTGACAAAATGCAGGAGATTTGACTCTTTTAAGCCCATGGGCAGGTCTTATAAAACAAAACAACTACAACTTTTAGCCTTCCTAATGGGGAGAAAAGGTTCTCGAATGGAGCCCCAGTATGTTAAGAGTTGAGAAAGATCTTACGCTTACTCCACTGCAACCTCATCATCAGGAAAGCAACGCCCAGGATAGGTTAAGAAAATGAATTCCCAAAGTCAGACCAACTTTCAGACTAATTTCCTTAAACTATACACCTTCTTTTCTCAGAGTGTGAGATAAAACCATATAATTTTTTCCCAAAAGTTATTTTTGAAAAACAAACAAACCAGGATACTTTCACCCGACCCCAGGACACATCAGCCCAACTCAAGAACCATAATGTAGCACCCATTCAGGACGAAGACACCAGCATACAAGCTCTCAAGATATACGAATGGGAAAAAGACAGAACTCCTAAGGAATATATTTCTCATCATTGACAAAATAAAAAACCAAACTGGTTCTGTGCATAAAATTTCATTCTCTGGACTACGTGTCAGGAGTGAACGGACTGTAAAAATCAAAGTAATTCTTGAATAGGCAATGAAAACAAGTACAGATCATATTATCACTATATTCAAAAACATGCCTCATATTTGAAAAGAAAGCCCAAATATTCTAACATGTTGTTAACGGAGGGTATATGAAAAGATTCATTCTCTAATTTTTTAACAAATGTATGAGTCGGTAGGAATAGCAAAAAATACAAAACTCTTCCTGCTTGAAAAGAATGCAGGGGAAAAAAAAAACAAAGCTAAAAAGAAAAATCAACCAATTCAAATCATCTCAAACCTCAAAGTTCTAAAAGACTTTTCACTCCTTATTTAAATGGTCTAAAGCAAAATTATTTCAAATTGTGCTCAGTCTTCAACTGAATGCTTTCATATAACTGGAAATGACACTAACTTCATTTGGGAAAGTATATGCCAAAAGTTCTGAATTTTGGGGTCTTTTTTGCCAAAATACTGATATTTACAAACTTACAAAATGTGTACAACCTACAAATAGACTTTTCCACTCCTTTTCTAATAGCACCTCGAGTCTCCAAACTCAGAAGCTCCCGGACTTGTACCCGAACAAGATACTTTACCTTTAAACACATTTTACAATGTATTAAGGCAATCTCAAATGTAAAAATACAACAGGGAAACAACTGTTTCAGCAAGAACCTGGCTTTCTTGGAAGGTTATGCTTTGTTTCATTAAGCAGACTGAAAGGTACACCGGGCGTATGTTACACATGAGGCATACAACAAAACCATTCTACCTCCAAATCAAAGTGTAATAACACTTCAGTAATCCCATAACTGTCATCATGCTGGATTCTAAAGTACGGTATCACTCAACCTAGAGGAGTTGCTATTTCATAGTTAGCCAAATATCCTAACGTTTCTTAATCCAAATATCACCAAAATCTATTCTTTCCAGATCTCTGAGCTTCAAATTTATCAAAAATTCCCAAAGCCTAGAGTTGAAGTCTCATACAAATCAAAACACAACCAGTCACCACAGACTTAGGTTGTAAATACCTAATATGTCTAAAGAATCCACATGGTCAAATTTTTTGTTTTAATTATACTCTCTTTAGAAAACCAAAGGTAAGTATAAAAAAGGGTTTGCCCCAGAAGCACAGGGACAGGAGGCCAGATTCAAAGGCCCTCATTACCAGGGCTGCACCAGATGCCTGGGATTAAAGAGGTGGAGTGGGTTTTAGAAGGTGGGATTCTTTTTTTTTTTTTTTTTTTTAAGGCTTCATTTTCCCAGACATTTTGGTAACTTCCCTTTTTCAAAATGTCAGGCATCTTTTTTAAAGGAAAAAGCTTTTCTCCTGAGCGGCTTCAAGATCTCCCGACTTTCACAGTACAACAATTAAACCCGTCTCCTGTCCAGATAAACTGAATTGTGTTCAACCCTGGCACGTAACAAAATCATTAAATCTAAGATGCCTCATTTGACAGATGTCTCATTAAGTTCATCTCAAAGTTGAGGTAAGAGATGCCTTTGAAAAGAAGGGGGGAAAAAAAAACACCTGTTAACTCTAAGAAAACTTGGGAGAGAGAACTGCTCTCTTAAAATCCACACAGAGCTCCACTCACGTGAAAGAGTAGATATTAATAGTATGTGGCACATCTAAAATCTGCTGCCATGGGAGAAATGCCTCCGCGTGTATGTGTGTTTAACGCATCCCTGGGGACCCAAACAGGATGGAAGGCTGAAGAATCAGGGCATGCACCACCAGCTGCTTAACAAAATTCCACAAATTCAATTCAACAAATGTTTAAACTAAAATGCCAAGTATTACACCAGGCTTGGATCATAAAGAATGTCAATGACTGTTATGTTACCAATAAATCAAATGCAGGACTCTTGGAAAAAAAAAAAAAAAAAAAAAGAGCAAGAAACCAAAACACTTTACACTTTAAAAAATAATGACCTTGAGGTAACCAATCATTTAAGGTGGTTGATTTAACAATCTCATAGCAACAAAAAGATACAACTTTTAACCCGGAAACCTTACAAACTAACTTACACACATCTCCTCTCCCTGCATTATTTCACCCAGCACAAAAGACACACATTTTATAAGTTTCAGAAGCAACAATGAAATTCAGGGAGAAGAGCTTACTCTCTAGCTCTATATAATGTATGAATTATAAAAATAATCATAACAATAGCATAGTAACACCAAAAAAGCACTATCACTAAAGTACCAGTAATTCTATTCTAAAAAGACTTAAGCAAACCTTTTATGATGTATATTTTCAATACTTTACAAGTAAGGCTATATTTTAAAGGAACTGAATTGTCTGTCACACCTCCACCCTGAAAAGTTATCCACTTTTCAGATGAAGTGTTAATTTTCTAGACCCCATGAAGATTTACTGTTTAACAGATAAGGCATGGTCAGATAAAAAAATTAAGTCATTAAGTAAACTTCATTTCCTAGCAACTTAAATGCAAGTATCATTGTTTGCAACCAGAATATTGACAACACTTTAGTACTCTTTCTGTATTGCCTACTAATTTGCCAGTCTTGGTACTCTGGGTGTTTAAAGGCAGCATGATAAAAAAATAAGACCATCAATATTTCATAAGGAATACCACTTTGGACTAGAGGATAATATCACCTCATTACCAACAAAAATAGCATATTTTCTGAATGCTTCTAACCAACTGAAAAATTCAAGTGTAAATGAAATTCAGCATCGATTCATGGAAAGTGATATGAATTGCAAAACAGAATAGCCCAGCTCTCTATATACTCAGCTCTGCCAAGGACTGAAAAACCACAAGCAAGAGGCAAACCTCGCTGTGCATGTTTCTCTCTCTGAAAAGAGGATTGACATCGACTCCTCCCTAATAATGTTTTTGAAAGGACAAATAAGATAATTCATGTGAAAGCCCTTTAAAATTTGTGAAGATGATAAAACCCAACATATTAATAGATGTTCTCAAACCACAGTTACGAAGGAAAAGATAGCATACAGTTTATACCAAAAACAACAAATATAAAATGTAAATCTAAAACAACAAAATTAAAGTTAAACCCTTTGTTCTTAAAATTGAAAGGACTGTTCAAGCACACATTGGTGTCACATGTTCATAGCACGTTACTCAATACTGCTGTAATTATAGTAATAAGAGCCTGCTGGTCAATATTACAGCTTAATGCTGAACCACCCCTTCTCAGTTTCCATGCAGGAAACCATGTAAGGTTTGACCATTCCCAAAAGAGAAAAAGAGAAGAAATATGAGGGGTTAGGAGATTGTTCTCCTGAGCAATCCCAAAAGTCCCATAAAAACATCTTGTCCAAGATTTCACTAGGCACAGTGGGTGTGCTCTCCATTCTGCCAACACCCTTTCCCACTATTACAATTGGAACTGAAATAGCTAAACCACTAAATCTAAAAGGTGGCAGAACAGAGTCAAAAAATATATAGTTTAACACTGCCCTTGGCCAATCACTCAGACTCCCTGGGGAGTCCAAAACACAAAGCTTATTAATGTTTTGAAGTCCATAACTTACGTCAAGCCACATAAATTTTTAAACTTTTTAACCTAAAATTACTCTCTTCCAAGGAAAATTTAAGATAGTTAACTTTAAGAGGAAATTAAATGTTAACATACTTAAAATACTTAAGACCAGTAACTTCATACACAGCCACTTAAATTTGGTCATATTTTAAATCAGCAGCTTAAAGAATGCTTGAAAGATACAATTTTCAAACTAAGTTTTCATTAACAACTCTGTAATTAGATAGCACCTTTCGTCCAACACCTTATACCTCATTAAAGACTTCCATTTTACTTTACCCAAATAAATATTAAATATTCAAAGCAACTGTGAATGCCTTTCAAAGACTTTGAAGAATAACTTGAGTCAAGTTATAAATACTAAAATTCCATTGAAAGGTGACCTTCAAAAGAATGAAAGTTCTCTGTTGAACAAGAACTTCTCAAAAAAAAAAAAAAAAAAAATGTAGCTGACTAGATAACTACATAGCAGATAATGAGTTCAATTTAAATACAGGAAAGTATTCAAAATGCTTCAAAGGCAACTTCCTAATCTATCCTTAACTCCAACTACACACCTAAACAAAAAGATACACAGCAAGAAATTTAAAAGTCATACCTAGAATTATAAAAACAAATGTGGCATGCAACACCTTTATCTAAAATAAACTTTAATTCTCTTTTTCCTAAGGATAAAAAATACTACCAAAATGTAACACGTTCTTGTTGGGTGTCCTACTACATTCATTCGACTGCCAGGGTAATTTCTAGGAATCTCCTCCAGCGAGGCACAAACCCTCATTTGCCTGTGAAGTCCTGACAGTGTTCCCATAATAAGTAAGACCACCTTATAACAAGGCCCTTTTGTTCATCAATAAACTTCCTTGCAAAAGTTCAAGTACCATCAGCACAATTTAGTTCTGTGGCAAATGCATATCAACAGAGACATTTTATGTATTACCTTGGATTCAAAATAGGCTCAACTCTGTGTAAAAAACAAACAACCAGACACCTCTATAACAAGCATCTTGCTTTTGGGACACCTGTACACAGGCTTCATATTCAAGGACAGGTTGGATACCGCGTGTGACGCCCCATTTTATTAGCCATTCTGACAAGCACATGCACAGAAGTATATATGTATTTATGTTGTGTACACAGAAATGAAGCAAGAAACAACTGCTGCTTTTCATAAACAAAAAAGATCAAAATGCCCACACCAGAAATTTGACTTAACCAGAAAGAAAATTTGTCACTTCTAGATTGATAAGCTTAAAAAAAACAAAAACCACTGTAGATCAGTCACTTAGAATATTTTAGACACACTTGAAGAGGTAATTAAGGGAATCAAAGATTTAAATTTCATGACTAGGACACCCAAAACCTTTCCCATAGACATTTGTCATGATCAACACAAGGACAAGAGACGCAGAGCTTTTTATGTATAAAATGTTCAATACTGTTTATTCTACATATCCCCTCCTCTCTATATATTTCATTCCATGTAATTGGCTTGGTGATAAGGGCATTTATCATTCTCATGTTAGTATTCTCACTCCAAGTGTGATTACCAGTTAATGCTTTTGTAAAATAACAGTATTTTACAAAACACATGAGCTCCAGGAGATAAGGATGCACTTGTTGTTCCTACATTTAAAAAAAAAAAAAAAAAAAATCACTGATTTTCTAGGCCATAAACTTTTAAAGCCATGTCTTTCAGTTGAGATGTTATCTTCAAATGCCACAAATGCTATAATGATATGGTTTTCTTTAGAAGACAAAAATCCATCAGAAATCCACCTCAGTTATATTAAAACTTCAGTGAAACTTAAAAAGACACCTCACCGGAATGCTCCTGGTCTTGCATATTTCAGTGTGGGAGTAAAGATTTATTCATTGACTCAACTGCCACTAAGACACCAGTTGGACCAAAAAACATTAAATTAGAAAGAATGGCAACAGATTAATCAAGTTACAAATAGGATTACTTTTCCACCAGCACCTATACGCTAGAATTGTAAAGCTGGGGAAGAGTTAAGTCTTCTAATTTTATTACGCTAACTTTATTTTAAATAAAATTTCTCATCACTAAGAACATAATCGGAAAGGAAAATAAAGGAAACATGCAAAGATGCAAACAAATATGAACCTCAAATATAACACCCAGGATGTATAGCTCCCTAATTTGGTGTCTGCCAAGTCTTTAATCAAAAGAGAAACATTAGTCACCCCTAGTAAGAATTAGATCTAACACGTCAGTCGTATCTCCAAAAGCTGGAAAAAAAATAAAGAGAAAAGTAAAAAAGTTTTAAGCTGGAACTGGAAAAAAAAAAAAAAAAAGGAAAGAAAAAGAATCAATGAATGAGGAAGATTTTAGATCACATCTCAAGATATGGTAACCACTTCAAGTATTATTGTGATCCCTGCGGCCAATCACACAGTCATGGTCAGATCTAGCTAGAAAGGCTGTAAGTCAGAAATGAGAAAAAGAAATGACACATCACTTTTGATGGGAGAATCAAACTTGCAGGTGAAACCGAAATAAAGCAGAAAAAGCTCTGGGGAAAAAGTCTCACGAAGAGGGGTCCTATCTGCCAGCGAGGACTAAGTGAGCAAATAAGCATGACAGCTGAACCGGATGACGAGAAAGGAGCTCCTGGGAGTCATGCGAGAATGGCAAACGGGGACAACTGCACAAAGAGTGACCTAGAGCATTTCTGTTGCTCATGTCCCCCCCCCCCCGCCCCCGTCGGTATTGTGTGCACGAGACCGTTTACCTGCAATCCCAAACCGCCTCCAACCCAACGTGCCCAGGAGGGGAGGCCTGAAGGAAGTGCCCTCCCTGTTAACATGAAGTCCTACCGCCGTTCTCAGAAGTACCTGCCACCTGTACTTCCTGGTGGCTGTGCCACCGTTTCCACATCGCTTCCCAACCTCTGAGCCCTCAAGACTGACGGCAAGTCTCGGGTCTTAAAACTGCTCGACATACTACTACACAGATGGTCCGTGAAAGCTGCAAAGAAGCAACAAAGACTCCCGAGGACCCGCGTTTACTCCTGGTTGGCACTCAACTCCTCGGGATCTGGAAGTGTTTACAGCCCGCACGTCAACATACAGGTGATTCCCTTACCTGCATAGAAGCGGATGAGGCAGCCAATCTCCGAGTCCATGCCTTCCTCCTGCACCCTCCACAACTCCCCAAATCCCAGTTGGAAGAGGTAGTCATTTTGAATCTGCAATGGCTTCTCGTCCGCCTCCAGGCGCCGGGTGGTCTCCCCGTGGAGCTGCACGTACAGGGTGGGCGGCGGAGGCGCTTTCTCCGGGGCCGCCCCGTTCCCACCCGGGGTCGACTGGGGGCGGCCGAGGGCGGAGGCTGCAGCCGCCTTTTCCTCCCTCGGCCGGTCCCGGGCGGCCCCTCCCGGGCCATCGGCCGCCCTCGGCGCTTTCGGCTGCAGCGGAGGCGGAGAGGCCGTCGGGGAAGGCGGCCGGCCGCCCGCTCCGGGCCGGGACGGCGCAGAGCGGCCGGGCAGGCGGGGCTGGCCCGGAGCCCCCGACGGGGCCGGATCAGCCTCGAGCTCCTCGGACGACGACGACGAGCCGCTGCCGCTGCTGTAGGGGTCCAGCCGGTCGGACACGCTCTCGGCGCTGGGGCTCAGGCTGAAGCTCTCCGTGTCGGAGGTCGGGCCCGCGGCTGCGCCGTCCAGGGACTGCGGGGCGCCCGGCTCCCCCGGGCTGGAGTCAGACGGCGCGGGGCTGGCGCGGGAGGAACGGCGTGCCCACCCGCCCGGGCCGCCCCGCAGCTGCAGGTCCGCGGGAGGCGCGCGCGGCGGGCCCCCGACGGCAGCCAGCCCGCTCCTCCCCGGCGGCGGCCCAAAGTCCCGGGGTTCGGCAGGCGCGAGCCGGGGGCCGACGTCGGGGAGCAGCTCCGCGCCGGCCGCGGGTCCGGGCCCCTTGCCTAGCACCTTCACCACGCCGCCGCCTTTGTGGCCCACCTGCAGCAGGCGGGCGGCCACCTCGCCGGCCGTGGTGTCCAGCGTGCAGAGCACCGGGCGCAGGTAGGTCGAGGCCAGGTGGCGGTCGAAGACATGCACGCAGCCCCGCTGGAGCTGGTGCCTCACCCAGTCCCGGTCCGACGGCTGCAGCTGCAGCATCTGCCGGTGCTTCAGGAGCAGCGTCTTCCTGTCCAGGCTCCGGGTGCACAGGGACGCCGAGGCCGAACAGGAGGCAGAGAGGCCGGCGGCGCCGGGGCAGTGCGAGGCGGCAGCGGCCGCCGCCGCCGCCGACGACGACGAGGAGGACGACGAGGCGGCGGCGGCCGCGGACAGATTCCTCTTCAGCCGCCCTCTCCTCAGCAGGAGGGAGTTGGCGCCGCTGCCCGCCCCGGGCACCGGGGCAGCCCCGCCGGCGGTGGGCTGGGGCGCGCCGCGCCGCCGCCGGCGACCCGTGCCTCCCGCCCGGCCCGGCGGTGGCCCCGGCTGCGCCTCGCCGGGGGCCTCTTCCCGCGCCCCGCCGGTCGGGGCTGCCGAGGTCTGCGCGGGCTCCGGGCTCCGGCCGCCCCCGGCCGCTGCCGCCAGAGCCGCCAAAGCCGCCGCCGCCGCGGGAGCCGGAGCTCGGTCCTCCCTGCTGGTCTCTGGGAGTCGCTGCGCCGTAGCCGCGGCGGCGGGCTCCATTGCAGTGGGGCTTCGCGCTTCCCCCCCAGCTCCGGAGGCAGCGGGAGGAGAGGGAGGCGATGAGGCGAAGGTGGGAGACGGCGGCGCGGGGAGAAGGGAGAAGCCAATGGCGTTCCGCGCGGCCGTTCCAGGGGATTATGTGGCAATTCGGAGCATTCCGTCGGTGTCTCGGTGTTCCATTCCGCGCTCCCGCCCGCCTAGCCGCCACCGCCCCCCCACACACGCCCTCCCCGCCCGGGTCGCGGGCTCTGGAGCGCAGGCCCCGCCCGCTCCCCCCACTTTGCCGGGGCGAACCAGCCGCGTAGCTGGGCTCATTGAATATTAATCACGCGCCGGGAGCGGGAAGGCGGGCGGCGGGCAGGGCGGGAGCTCCACGAGGGCCTCATGAATATGCATCATTAGCATGACGGCATTCCTGGGAGAAGTGGAGAGAGCTGGAGGACGGCGGAGAGGCGGGGCTTCAGGGTAAACAAACGTGACGCGTGCGTACGAGGGCGGGGCGGGGGCGGGGGCAGTATCCCGGGAGGTGCCTGCGATGCCTGGGAGAGGGGCCGGCTGGGGGGGGGGGGGGGGGGGAGAGAGAGAGAGAGAGAGAGAGAGAGAGAGAGAGAGAAGACACACACACAGACGCGCGCTGCGCTTTGGGAGTTGTAGTTCTAGTGCTGGAACGAACATGCCGAAGGAAACAGGGCGAACCACAGGCCCCAGAGTTCCTTATTTTATGCCCCTCCTTCAGCCAGCCGCCGGCTATGGGCAGTGGGTATTGTGCCCTCTGCTGTTAAACTCTGTGCCCGGGAATGTTCTTGTTCATTAATTTGTGCCCAACCCGCCCATTCCCGCTCCCCAGAAGACTTTCGTTTTCCCTGCTAATTTAAAGTGAGGGCTTTGAGGGACGCTAACCGGTACGAAGGTCCCAGTTCCTTGGTTCTCACTTCCACCCATTGTATGAGATGCAAAAACACGCCCACAGCACCACAGGATAACTGGCCATAAAAGTGGCCAACCTCACTTTCCCCACTTTTTCAAGTCCAGGGGAAGACAAAGTCCAATGGGCAATTGTTGAATACGCGTTTTCGAAATCGTGCAACCTGGAGCCTATCCTCTTCCACAGCCATATGCGGGAAGGAAAAGGCAAAGGGCTGCTGTCTTGTTTTTTCCCATTGACCTTAAAGTTTGAAGTAACTTAACGACAACGCAAAGCAGTGGAAAGGAGAAGAAATGGACTGGAGACGTGGGATATGAGATCGGTCCTGTGTGTTCCCTCTTACGTCTTACATTGGTTTTTCTTAAAACATTAATAAAAAAAAAAACGTTTTCTGCTCCTACAATGTTTAGTTGTGGTCTGAAAAGTTGCATTTTCTCATCGATTTAAACAATATTGTAGGCTAGACCAGAACAGGTTGCTATTCAAAAGAATTTAGTAAACATTTGTAATTGAATTACCATTCCCCCAGATTTATTTTTATAAATTTTCACATGTGAGACTTGTCAACTGCCTCTATCCAGGGCCTCCCTTAACTTCAATAAGGTTAGTAAACCTGGAGGGACATTAGGGGGTGGGGGCAAACAAGCAAGGAGAGAAAAGAGGGAGATCAGGGGCACCTGTCTGGGTCAGTCAAGGGAGCATGAGACTTGATCTCCGGGCTGTGAGTTTGAGCCCCATCTTGGGTATAGAGATTATTTAAAAATTAAAAAAAAAAAAAATCTTTTAAAACAATCAGCTGGAACTTGTCGCTGAAATAATAGAAATTGGTAAGGGCAAGTAAAGCCATACTTAGGTTACCTACACTGTTTCACTGAAGAGGAATGGAGAAAGCTACCAGGATGAAAATAAATATTTCTCTCTAAATATTTCTCTTGATGCTATTTTTATTGCATTTCATTTCAGTCAACCGAACCAAGTTCCATGTTTTTAAAAATAGGGAGAATGCACATTCTCCCAAAAGAGAGAAGATAGTCATGTCAATTAATTTAATAAAAACTATAAACATATTATATACTAGTCACTGTTAAGCAACTAAAAAAATCAGACACTGCCCTTGCCTTCACAGAGCATATAGATTACAAAGAAAGTCAACAAGTGAGAGCGATCTAGAAAAGGGAAAAATACAAGGTGCCATGGGAAAAGACAAAAAATACAAGGGGAACTGACCCTGTCCAGGAAGTCAGACAAAGAGACTACCATTGGATGAATTTTTTTGTAACGAAACTGGGTACTTGCTGAAGGCTCTGTCTCTGAAAGAAAGCAAAGAGGCAGAAAAAAGGTAATGATACTGAAGATAAATTTCAACTACACTAATCCATATGTTGCCTTGAGTATCTCCTAACACAAACTGTTCTAGAAATGAAAAAAATGCTATTTTAATTTATCTTGTATTTAATATGATTAAAAAACAAAAGGCATGTTAAATTTCAATGCTAAAACATAGACTGTTTACACAGTCTTCAGTCTTTATATTCATTAGTTCCTTAGTGGATTTCCTACAAACCTGTTTAATTTTTGCTATTGAAGAAATGTATATTAACTCCCATATAGCTAGCTGCTTTCTAGAGGTATATTTGTTTAGCTAGTATAACAGACTCAGGAAACGTTTATTCTAATCATAAATACGGTCACTATTGGCCTAATGTCCATTTGCACCCTAAGAAATTGTAGTACCGTACTTAATCTAGCTCTGGTTCCTGTCATTCAGCTTTATGCAATCACTGCCTTTTTATCCTCTAGGAATTTTGTTTAATCTTTAAAGGTATTTATAACCAAAACACCTCCTTTTCAAGGGGGAAAATTTTAAAGAAAAGGCATAGCTCAGAGAATTTAGTGTCCAAAGTACTGGAGGTGGGAGGGGTTGGGAGTCATCATACACTCCTGCCCTACAGCTGTGAGGAATTACCGATTTGGGAAGAGGAGGGAAATAATGAATAAGGTTAATGTTAAAGTATCTCAGCATAAAGAAAAAAGGATATACATTCCAGCCTACAAAACAAAACAAAAAATCCTGTGTTGGGGGATAGGGCAGGGAAGAGAAAGAAGGTAGAATATAATTCTTACATAGATAAACGATTTCCTGCACAGTGCCTATAGTCTGAAAGATGTCATATTCCATTGTACCCAGTGTAATAAAAATCAGAGGTGAGGGAAGAACAGAATAAGGGTTCACAGTGTGATCCATCCCTTGTTCCACCTCCAAACCTTCAATAAAGTTACTAAACTTGGGGGTGAGAGGAGAGACAGAAAGAAAATGGGAGTTCGTAATGAGTAGACAGTCCCCTTAACCACTAGATCAACTGGAACCTCATAGTTGAAATAATAGACAAGGGCAATGAATAGATAAGGGCAATGAAACTTGTGCTTAGAACTTGGTAGTATCATGGAACATCATCCAGACCATCTGAGCCAACCCACACTATATGATTTCTTCGAATAAGAAAAGGATTTCAGTGAAGGACAAATGTTTTCCAGACAGCCATGAAATAGCAGCTTCTCCTACTAAAAGTACAGTGGAGAATAGGCCAGTATCCTGAAACCGCATAACTCATGAATGCCCCCTACCCTTTTTAAGGTGTTCCAAATTACAAAATACCACATTTCTGACAAGCCACACTTTGCAAAGAATCACATCTTAAAATGCTAAAAGATAATCCTGAAAAGAAACAACAGATGTAAAAGTTGCAAACCCTGATGCCAACTTGTTAAAATATTTTCACAGCTAAGTATAGAAAAAGAGAACATAATTTTCAATTTACAGCCACAGTTTATTTTATGCTGTGTGATTTATAACTGACTTGCTGTGTTTTGCATCTAGGTTAATCCTGTTTGCATCCTTAGATCCAAGATAAAAGAAACCATCTTTGGAATTTTTTTCTAATATAAGCAGTTGGAATTTTAATGGAAGCATGAATTGATAGCTGGGATGGTTTCCGTCTGAATTGTTAAGGGCTCAGCTGTGTCCAGAAATAAACTCAGAAAGATGCAATATACAATGTAATACATTTAGTTAGTACATTATGAACAAGGGATCTAATTATAGTTTCACATTCTTATATCCCTTGAGCTACTAGTGGTTTACCATGCCTAAATTGCTCACTATTTACTCATTCTATTTTACTATGAGGGACCCATTTAGCAAATTACTGCTCTAGTGCACTAAATGGGCCCCAGGTGGCTAAACTGAATTCGTATGTTCCCTGCTCACTGGCAGGAAGATACCTTCTGTTCCCTCTAAAGCCTTACCCCTCCCTCACAAAATTTACCATTTGAACTCTATCAAGAACTTAGATTGTCACTGTCATCTTAGGCAGTCCACTTTATAAATACACTTGATAGATTTTCAGATTTTAGTGCACCGTTTTAAGTCCCATGATTCTTTGTTTTTTCCTTATATCTCACATCCTGCCTCACAGAAATAAACAAATGTGTTATATTACAGCACGACAATGAAGTGTTAGACCAAGAAAGAGACCTTGTAAGCCCCCCTCTTCCAGGAACAATGTAAATCACCTGGAATATTCATTCAATGTAAATCACCTGGGACACCTCTGGAACAGATTTATTGAAATCGTATGTGTAGGTACCATTTACCCTGAGTAACTAGTTTAGACAAAAATACCTGCCCTAAGGAAGCTTATATAAAAGCATTATCATTCTTTTTAAATCTTTAGCTAAAATTGACTTACTCTTTTTTTTTTTTTTTTTTTTTTTTTTATTTTTGAGAGAGTGCATGCCCACAAGCAGGGGAAGGTTGGGGAGTGGAGCGGGGACAGAAGATCTGAAGCAGTCTTCAGGTGTTGACAGCAGAGAGCCTCATGCAGGGCTGGAACTCAGGAACCATGAGTTCAGGTCAGGAACCATGACCTGAGCCAAAGTTGGACGCTTAAACAACTGAGCCACCCGGCTGCCTCGACCTACTCTTTTCTTTTATATAAACAGTTCTTGTTTCAGGCAAATGGGAAATACGGAAATCTACATAGATTAGTTACATATTAGTGTATAAATATTTCTTCCCAAAGCATTCTTTGTTCTTTATCTTACATAGGAATTCATTATACAATTGTTTAAATAGTGGGCCTTTATAATATTTACACATTTACAATATATTAATTTTAAAAATCGATTTACACTCAGCTTGTTAGAAACTCATTTTGGATTCTAGTCTGTCCCATATGCCTAAGATCTCTTTCCATCAAGACTCCTGTCTAACAAAAAAAAAAAAAAAAGAAAAGAAAAAAAAGTCTTTCCAAAATCATCCCAAAGCATTTCCCCTAAATCTTCCATGACTAAAAATAAAAAAGGAGTCTCCAGATAATGATTTCCCTATATTTATAGTCATTAATTATACCCTAAAAAAGTAGCATGGGTATTCTCTTTTGTTGTCCCAAAACAGAGTGATTATGGAACACACAATCAATTCCTAAAAATCTTACCCTTTTCCCCTTACTTCCCATCACACCCACCAGTCTGGACTCCTAGATATAGTTGTTTCTTAGGGCTGTCATAACAAAGTACCTTGAACTAGATGGCATAAAACAACAAGTTTATTCTATCACAGTTCTGGAGTCTGGAAGTCCAAAGTCAAGGTGTCAGCAGGACCAAGCTTGCTCTGAAGGCTTGGGGGGCCTCCTTTCTTGCCTCCCCGTTCCAGCTTCTCCCGGTTACAGCCCTGCTTGGCTTGGAGGTACATCCTCCAATCTCTGTTTTCTGGCACCCGTCATTGCATGGCCTTCTCCCTGTGTCTCTGCGTCCAAACTCCTCTTCTTATAAGGGTAACAATCATTGAACCAGGGCCCATTATGGTCTCATCCTAACTTTGCATCTGCAAAGACCCTATTTCAAAATATGGTCACCCTCTCACGAACCAAGTAGTTACCAATTTGGGGTGGGGACACTCTAGTACACTAGGTGTTTTGTAGTGCTCTCTAGGAGACACAGTCTGAAATTTATCAGACTTCTAAATTTCAGGGATTCGTAAAATTCCACCACCCCCAAAAATTGATGACCAAACTAGGGATTTCAACCTTTTACTCATTCATTTAAATATTCACTGAGTCTCCTACATCAGGCACTAAGCTAGGTCTGAGTACATAATAGCGAATAAAAGAGTTGTAAGCATTGCCCTAGAAAATATTTTTAAACTATAAATACCATAAAAATACTATTAAAGAAAGTGCACTTTAACACAGAGAAAAACATAGGAATGACAAGTCTCAGCATAAACAAAGAGGTAGTCTCTTTAAATCAAACAAAATTACCTTTATGGAAAATTCCTTACTTTGTCCTTTTTTTCCTCGTGTTACCATAAATCAAGAAAAATACCATGGCAAACCAGTGCCAGATCTCAGCTAGCCTTTGGTAATCACAGCACTAGAGCTTGCAAAGAGTTCTCTCTAGTGCTCTTCCATTCTGTAGCCCATAATATGTGGTTAGGTAAGTGCAGAGCTAACACCTTCCAGAATTCAACAATTTATAACGATCTGTTGCCATGTAGATCAAAATACTACAAAATGTAACCACTGCACCAGTACCATATAATGCGTGTGATCTTACCATACCTCGGTGGTAACAATGGGGTGCCAGGAAAATCAAGCAGACATGCTCAGTGGGGTGTATGAGTAAGTTTGGATATAATGATGGTGACAATGGCAGAGTAACATTCTCAGCCTTCTACACATTCCATAATTGAAAGGTAGCTACGTGTAACATTTTAGAGGAGTTCAATAATGTCTAAGGTTGGAAGTCAGAAGTCCTCATTCTAGTCCCTATACAAACTAGTTAAGTATGACCTAAGGAAGACCTCCAACCTCAAGGAGGTTTCAGTTACTGATTTATGAAATGAAGCGACTGGACTAGACAGTGTGTCTAAAGTCTCTTCTGGCTCAAAAAATATATATATTTCTGATTCTGGCTAAAAACAAAATTGTCTAATTTGGAACATTGGCAAATGTTTTTGTTAGTCAAAAAGCAGAGAGCTTCACATTTAGATGCTATTAATTTGTGTGTGGGGGGAGCCTTTTAAGACTTATTCTTGCCATTTTAAAAAAGTTTTAATGCATTGAAAATAACAGCAGGTTTATTCTGACATTTAAGAAAACTGCTGGGCTGTCAGTCCTTTGAAATCGGAATTTGTCATCAGTAGGAACCAGTCTATGACAACAAGATCCATGGCTTCGGATTCCCAAACTCCAGGGTCTTTATCAGTTTTTTCTTGTATAGTCACAGATGGCTAGAAATCTCAGCACAAAGTAAGGTCAGGGCACAGAACGTCAGTCCCAGTGAGCACATGTGTAGTAGGAGACACTGACAAGGATATTGACAGCAGCTGCAGTCAGTGACACGAGAACCTGGGTCCATCAACAGTAGAACGGATGAATCAGTGGTAGTATAGTCTACACTGAAATACCCACACAGCAACAAAAGTGAATAAATGCTCACAATGCTAAGCAATATGAATGAATCGTAGCATGTTGATTAAAGAAGCCAGGCATGGCAGAATGCTTACCATATGACTCCATTTATATCAAGTTCAAGAATAAGCTAAACAAATCTATATCTTTTTAGGGAGGCAGTTTATGCGGTAAAACTTAAACAAAAGGAAAAGGCAATAATGGCACAAAACCACTAGGCAGGAGCAATGGGAAGGGGCCTAGGGTGACTTCTGAGGCTGATAGTGTTCTGTCTTGGGTTATCTAGGTCCCTCTTTTTAGAAAATGTGTTCAGTTGTACTTTTGTGTTTTATATACTATCCTATTTATATTATACTTCATAACAAAGGTGTTTTTTTCCAAAAAAAAAATCAACTGTGAGGTTTTTGTTACAATCTGAATTTCTACATTTTGTCCACAATTAAGAGTTTAAACTTATGTTAAGTTTCCCATCACTTATTTAATTCATTTAAAATGTTATTTATAAGGGCACCTGGATGGCTCAGGTCATGATCTCCTGGTTGGTGAGTTCAAGCCCCACGTCGGGCTCTGTGCTGACAGCTCAGAGCCTGGAGCCTGCCTGGGATTCTGTGCCTCCCTCTCTCTCTGCCCCTCCCCTGCTCATGCTGTCTTCTCTGTCTACCCGAAATAAATAAACATTAAAAAAATTTTAAATAATAAAATAAAATGTTATTTATAATTTAAAACAATCGATAAGCTATCAACCTAATTTAAGAGCCCTAAATATTAATTCTAAGAGTTCATTATAGAAAGTCTGGACAATACTGAAAACTGTAAGGATGCAAAGGAGAACAAAACAATCCAATGACTCCTAGTTATTTTCACATATTTCCTCTCAGATTTTTAAATGCATTTTAATGTAGTAGAGATCATAATGTAGCTACAATTTTTTTTATCCTGCTTTTCTCATTCAAAACTATCCCATAAATACTTTTCCATGTTACTAAAAGAAAAAAAAAACTCACCACAATTTTTAATTTCTAAATAAAAAATGCATCATTTTGGAGAACCATAATTTATTTAAGAGCTCTGTGAAAAGTGAATTAATGATTGGGTTCAGGACACTACTGGCCCTCAGTGTTTTTATGCTATTTTTTGTACCGTTCTTCCTTGTGGAAATAAGAATATGGTGATAGCCTATTTCACCATAGTCATCTTTTCTGATCTCCCCATCTTTCTACCACAATTTAGCAGCATTTCATTTTTTTTAAGTTTATTTATTTATTTTGAGAGAGACAGAGACAGCATGAGCTGGGAAGGGGGTTGGGGTGCAGAGAGACAGGAGAGAGAGAATCCAAGCAGGCTCCATGCTGCCAGCTGAGGAGCCCGACACGGGCTTGAACCCATGAACTGTAAGATCATGACCTGAGCTGAAACCAAGAGTCCAATGACCATGCGTAACCACTGAGCCACCCAGATGCCTCGCTATTGTTTCTTTCTCAAAATTGCCCCTCACTCCTCTGTATTGTTACGTTAAAAATGAGTACTTAAAAAAACAAAACAAAACAAAACAAAACAAAACAAAACAAAACCCGTACTGGACCCAGGTGGCGGGCGGGGCCAAGCCTGATTGGCAGAGCCAATCACTTTGAACGTGATTAAAAAATGAGCCCCAGGAGGGACGCCCAGATGGCTCAGTCAATTAGGCATCTGACTTAGCAGCAAGGGGGAGCCCTGACACCCCCCTCTTCCCACCCCTCCCCAACCACCATACTTTCTTTTGACAGTCAAATGAAACACTCCTAGAAATCCCAGGAGTGTTTGGGTATTTGGGTTTTTTGGGGTTTCTCCCCCAAGAGCCGCCCCCCGCCCCATATTTTGGTTTAAAGTAAGTAATGCAAAGATAAACCGTCCAGAACTGGCCTGTCTGGAGTTTGGAGGAAACAGGACCAGAGTGTAAGTTACCTTCGTCTTCTCCCATCCAGGCACAACCCCAGCCTGACCATGTGGCTCATGCCAGGCTCCTGGAACAACCAAAACTATCTCTCTTACTTCTCCTCATTGATTTGCTTACTGCTTCCCTTCCCCAAATACACAGATTCCGTTTAGCAAATACCCAGATTCACTACCTCTCTTGCACAAGAGGTAAAACTTCGCTAGGCCCCGAGATGAGTGACAAAGTTGGCAGGGAGAAAGTGCAGGAGACAGAGCGGAGCTGAAACAGGAAAAAACAGGCTCAAGCCCCACCTATGCTCCTGAGATTCCCATGGACGTGGCTGTTTTGACAAGCCCAGGTAAGGCGGTAGGGCTTTGGAGAAGGACACAGACCTCCACGGTGCCACCCACTGAGGCCCTCAGTCCTCACTCCAGGCAAACACATCTGGCCAATGGCGTCCAGTTCAGAACCAAAGAGGACCGGAGGGTCTTTCGTTCTACACCTGGGGACACAGGTGTCAAACGCACACCCAGCATCTGGAGTCCAGTCCTGACAACCGTCAACTCCCAGAGCAGCTCCCCAGCTGGGCGGGGCTTCCGCAAAGCCCATCCAACTTGCAGGCAGGTAAAGCAGTCGGCATAGGCAGCAGGTGGTAACTCCAGCACGCGTTTATTAATAGTATCTTTACCAGGTCCCTGACCAGAAGGTGACCAGGACAACCTTAATGATTCCCTCCGCTGAACTAAACTTGAGACAGGCTTCTTTCTGACTGCAGGCCCCCAGCCTCCCTTTATTTAGAGCTCTTCTTTTTTTTTTTTTCTTTTAATGTTTTATTTCTGAGACAGAGAGAGACAGAGCATGAGCAGGGGAGGGGCAGAGAGAGAGGGAGACACAGAATCAGAAGCAGGCTCCAGGCTCTGAGCGGTCAGCACAGAGCCCGACGAGGGGCTCGAACTCACAAACCGTGAGATCATGACCTGAGCCGAAGTCAGTCGCTCAACCAACTGAGCCACCCAGGTGCCCCAATTTAGAGTTCTTCTTTAGAACATTCAAAACTGTTGCTTCTCTACCCCTCTAAGATGTATGTCAATCTTTTCCTAAACCCTCCTGTGAGTTTTTCAACCCAGAAATGTTTTTCTCAAGGATCTGTGAGTCATCTCTTTGAAATGTCATTGAAGGAGAGAGTGGAGTTATCTCCTAGTCTCTATGGGAAGGAAAGAGCCTAATTTCAGTGGGGGCGGAGGTGGGGAGAGGGGGCTTGCTCCAAGTTGCAAAACGACCTCCTATGGTAAAAAAGGTAAGAAATTTATTGTTCCTTTGGAAAATTCCATTTGCAAATACAGGTGGCCTAACATCCTCCAGTACTCTCTCATTTGCTCATCTCAGCCCTTAAAAACTCTTCTGTCCCCTCCTTTAGTGGAGGTGAGCTCAGGCTGAACTTCTTTTATATTACTTGTTTTATATTACCTTATTAATAGAGCCTTAAATAAAGTCTTCCTTGTCTCTTTAACTTTGGCTCATTTTTTTTTTTTTTGGAACAGAAAATCTAGTCTCTGACTTTTCCCCAACTTCTAAACAAGTTACAATTTTTGCACAGTGGCCTCATGCTTGTGAATAAGAATTCCCCTGGAACCTAGACTCAAACCTGCAACAGTGGACAGTTAAGAGAGAGGACTTGAGAAGAAAGGCTTTCCTTCCCTAGAACATCTCCTTAGCTTCTCCAGTTACCTAGACAGAGTTGCAGTGACTATATTCAGATAAAGTAATAGATGGGAGGACCAAGGTCTTTGAGAAAGACAGAGAGAGCTCATTATTCTTAGGCTATAATTAAAATGCTATGGGGCACCATACCAAAAATTTAATCTGAGATGGATCTTAGATCTAAATATGAAAGTTAAAATAACAAAACTTCTGAAAATGACCTTGTGATAGGCAAAGCTTTTAAAACACAAAAGAACGTCTGCTCATCCAAAGGCATCACCAAGAGAGTGAGACTACAAACCACAGACCTTGGGGAGACAAAGGATTTATATTCAGAATGTAAAAGGAACTCCTACAAATCAATACGAAAGAGACAATCTGTTCAAAAATAACAGGCTAAACAACAAACCGCTTAAGTAGGCACTTAACAAAAGAAGATGAGCAAAAAGTCAACTAGCATGTGAAAAGGTGCCCCCTAGGATTACTCATCTGGAAAATGTGAATCAAAACTACATACTTTAGAACGGCTGAAATTGGGGTTCCTCGGTAGCTCAGTCAGTTGAGTGTCTGACTCTTGATGTCAGTTCAGGTCACCTTCCCAGGGTTGTGGGATCGAGCCCTGCATCAGGCTCAACGCTGCGTGTGCCCCTGCCCTGCTTGTGCGTGCTCTCTCTCTCTCTCTCTCTCTCAAAATAAATAAATAAACTTTTTTAAAAAATGGCTAAAATTAAGAGACAATGCCAAGCGATAGAAAGATTGTAAAGCAACTACAATTTTTCCCATAGGTAGATCTGTGTGATATGAGTACTTTACGGATAATCCTTTAATAAAAGGTTTTGTCTTTAAGACATGGGAAAGTTGGATTTACTTAACGCTGTAATTACATACGACTCTGGGCTCTGGGTGGGTGAGATAGGAGACAGGTGGAGCGTTGGGTAAGGTAGGCAGACCCAGGGAAAAACAAAACTGGTGGAATATCTGGAGACAACGCCCAAATAGGCAGCAAAATCTGAAGAGAAAGTCGAATGGTATTCACCTTGCAATTTTGTCCATGAATCTTAATTGCCACATTTTTTTTTGAAAGAGAAATTTTCTGTACAAAAGCACATGGACCAGGACTTGTTTCTCCTTGTGTTTTTCTCAAATGTTTATTTATTTATTTTGACACAGAGAGAGAGAGAGACAGTGTGAGTCAGGGAAGGGCAGAGAGAGAGGGACAGGGAAAGAGAGAATCCCAAGCAGGCTCCATGCCATGTGAAACCTGAGGCACAGAGGCTGCATCTCACAACCATGAGATCATGACCTGAACTGAAATCAAGAGCCGGATGCCCAACCGACTGAGCCACCGGGGTGCCCCTGTTTCTCCTTGTTTGAGCACCATGTGAACCTACAGATCTGGACTCAAAATGAATTGTATTTATTGACTTTGGGCAATACAATATGATTCTCTAAATTGTGACAACAGCAGCTATATTGATTAACTCATTCTGGGAAGTTTGATACCAGGCACTGTGATAAGTATGAAGAATACAGCGATGACCACATCATCCATATGGATCTTACAACTTTGGAAGGGAAAATGCCCAGCTAGCAACAAGCACTGCTCCTGTAAAACTATATGCCCAGCTCTCCAACAGGAATCAACTTCCAACTGGAATTCAGTTCTGTCCTTTAGAATAATGCCAGCTGGTAAGTGAGAGAGGAATTGAGGCGGGGAAGGCAGGAGGGAAGGAGGACACAAGGAAGTAGGTGCTTCCTTCACTGGATTGGAGTATGATATAGTTTTTAAAATTGAAAAATAGGAAAAACTCAAAATCTGACAATTAGAAGAGGGCTTTCTGCCCCCAGAATACTGCAAAGAACGAAAAATTCTTTCCTAATTATGCCTTTTCCGTGTTCTGAAAGTTGACACTTTCATATTAACATACATCATCTAGAATTATGACCTGCTTTTCCTCTGGTGCTTGAACGTGTAAAAACCTAACTGTGAAATCAATTCATGTTAGATCTGAATCAGGCAAAGTGCACTGAAGGATAATAGCATGGAAGATCTCATATTTTCCCCTCCTCAAATGTAAGTACATAAATACTATTAATCAGATATGATTGATGAGATTTATAATTAATAGTGATACCAAAACACAGGGAGAAAAAGGAAATGTTAGTGTGTTTACATTTTTTAAAAAAGGTTGGAGACTCATAATCTAGCATTTTAAAAGACTCAGGGACAGAGAACCACTAGAATTTCAAAAATAAGTATTAGAGTATTTTAGGGTATTTGAGTATACATCAGTTCTATTTTAAATTAACTATTGTTTCAAAATGAACACAATTTCTATGTAGGACTGAATACAAACAAGCCTGATTTTTTTCATTAATATTGGGAGGGAGCAGACATTTTCGGATGAAAAAATCTCAAGCCCACTGCAAAAAAATGGAAGAAGGAAAAAATAACTAACAAAGCTCTAGCTGTTGTTCTTTTGTGTACATAGTAAGCCAGCTTGCATTAAATTTATATCTAAAGGTCAATTAAATTATAGAACTTTTTTTCCAATTACAGTGCATTTTCTAATCCATCTAACTTTTTTTTTTTCAGTCTGGACTATAGACAAAGAATAAGATGTACTCCAAAAATAATGCCTTGCATCCTTATAGCACATTTCTGTTGACAAAGTGTTTTCACGTACATCATCTCACCTGATTCTCCCAACAAATCTGGGAAATAGATAAGTGACATCACCAGGACATAGGCAGTTCTGATTTGGCTCTTTCACTCACGAACTTTGAGGACAAAGTCTCTGCAAATAAAGAGTCATTGAAATTTGTAGAAATAGCCTATACTAAGGTGTAAATATATTGCTACGGAGACCCCAAAACTACCCCAGCTCAATAATCCAGGTGATTAAGGTATACGGCCGCCTCACCAACTGTGTAGTAATGTAATTGTCTAAAAGAAGGATGTTTCGGCAGAAGGGTGTTATCATCTGAAGGGAGCCAAAGAATAAGAATTGACCCACATCGTCTGGGAAAACAGTGTTCTCTTCAGTAACGGAGGTAAACACCGGTTGTTTCGGCAGCATCTGGTGAAGACCCCTGATCAGCCGAGAGAGGAAGGTTGGGAGTGAAGAAGCCTACCCAGAGGAGAAATGAGCTTATGCTGAGTCCTGGGAGACTAGACTGGTCATGCCAAAGGGAAGGGGCCCAGCAGAGCTTATAGTTGATTTACTGTGTGATACTTACCTCTCTGGATTTCACTCTCTCATCCATAAAAGTCTGTGATCCCTTGGTTCCATTCATCATGCTGGGTGACCAAGTTCACTAACAGAAAATCTGAAATCCTCCTGCTTGTGGCCAAAATAAAGTTTGGCCCCTTTGTGACTTCTCGGCAAAAGCCATCAAGGGCACCTCAGTGCACTTGTACCCATTAGTAGGTACACAATGTCTTCTCTTTCCGATGTGCAAATACAGAAGTGCAATGCTTTTTCTATGCCCATTTCAAAGAGTGACAAAGTCCAAGTCATTCAAGGACAGTACAAAAGTCAGCAAACTGGCCAGGTAGTCCGGGTGTATAAGACAAATACATCATCTACACTGACTATGTGCAGCATGATTTAACAATACAGTGCAGCTGTCTAACAGTACAACCATCCGCATGTACATTTGCCCCAGAAACTGGTCACCGCATGCTCAACCTGGGCGGAAACCATGAAAAGACCAAGAAGAAATGGAAGAGGACAAATATAAGGAAGAAACTATTGAGAGAAAAAAAAAAAAAAACAGTCACAAAATTACCTCATATACAACATAGTAAAAACAAGATCAATTTCTGGCACAAGAAAGCAGACTAAAAATACTCATTTAATACTCATCTCTCAAGAAGTCCCACTAAAATGGTAGTGGACTTTAATGATGATAGATAAATAATAGAAAGATAGAGAAATAGATAGACAGGTAGGGACAGATAGGAAGAAGCAAAGCACTAAAATAAAATTTTGGAAGCTGAACACCTAAGGGATGCGTGGTAACTGAGTTAGCAGAACTAAGAAACTGAACCCTAAACCAGCAGTGGGGAAATCTGAGAAGCACCATACTTTGCAATGAAGAACTTCCTAAAAACACAAGAGCTGGTGACACCAGGCTCTCCTTGGAAGGAATAAACGTTGGATTTAAAAAAAAAGACACTGTCAGTCTATTCAGGAAGCAGTAATAGCATTTAGATCTCCTGTGCACTTCACCAGGAGTGGGACTAATTGTTCTTCAGAGTTTATTCCCTGGAAATAGATTAAATAGAGTTCTGGGATGTGGAACAAGCTTAGTAGCACGATTGAAGTGGGGATTAGGGTGAAGTTTTACATGTCCTCCCAGTCCTGTTCCTCCGTGCAGCCTCCAGACCCCAAACCATCACATACAGTGGGACATGGTCAGCCCTGCACAGGGCACCTGGCTGAAGGAGTGAGTGAGCCTGAAATCCAGCTCCTGCTTCGCTCACCGGCCGTGTGCCCTGGTGCAGGGCTGTGCCCAGAGGCAGGTGCACCTCTTCCTCGTTCTGCAGAAGGTACTATCTAATCAACAAGCCCTGCTTCTGCAGAGCTGACTCTCAGAGAAGCTGCCTTTTCTTGATTCTCACAAAGCCCCTGCCCGGGGCTCTGGCAGCCGAACTTATCATCTTCGTGAAAGATCTTCGCAGGGGCAACTGGCAGACGTCCCCCAGAATACCCACCGCCTCCCAGCCAGGTTGCTCTGCAGCAAAGTCCACCGTGGAGGAGCTGTGTGCACACAGGTGGAGGGAGGCACAGCCGAGAATCAAACCCGAGGGAAAACTTTCGCAAGAAAACGGAAGCAAGCTGAAAAGAGCAACTCGAAGGAAACAGACTTTTTAAAATGGACTCCTGGGTGTCATCAGAGAAGAGAAAATATTGCCTGTGTGAACCAAGAACAAGAAGGCATAAAAAAGAAACCGCAAACAAGAAAGAGATTTTTACATTAAAATAGGACAAAGGAAATGAAAACTTCGAAAGAAAGCTTGGCAGAAAAGTAGAGGAAATAGAAAAAAAAAAAAACAGAGAAGAAAATTAGAGAAGGGTTAATATCCAAATACCAGAGAATAGAAATCATAAAGGACACTTTTCTAGAATCAAAGAACGTCAATTTCTAGATTTCTGGGGCCCATCCAGTACCCAGCATGGTAGATTGAAAAAATAGATCTAGATCGAGGTGCATCATCATGAGATTTCAAGACATTAAGTACAAAGAAAAAAAAAAAAAAAACTCCTAAAGGTCCTATAGTGTGGGAAAAGTTATATTCAAAGTCTGAGGAATCAGAATTGCTTCAGACTTCTTCTCAGGAGCAAAGCAGCAGACAGTAATGCCTTCATATTTCCAAAGGGAAATGACTCCCATCTTAGCATTAGTCAAATGACTAATTATAACTCAGGATAGATAGGAAGGAAGGAAGGAAGCAACAAATGAATGAACGAATGAACAAGGGCAAAACAGAGTCATGATACTTTCTCAGATATGCAAAGTCCTGCAAACTTTATCTACCATTTTCTCTTTCTCAGGAACCTCCTGAAGAATGCGCTATAGTGAAATGAAGAGATGTATGTACCAAGAAATAGGGAAGTTAGAGGATCTGGAAAACATAAGACCCCAGCTCAGGGGAGGGGAAGAAGATCCCCAGGTTGACGGTCAAGGGAAACTCCATACCAGCAGCTGTACCAAAAAGTCCCGGAGGGCAGCCTGTCCAGGGTGAAGAAGTTCAGAAGCCTCCTCCGGAGATAAAATTAGTAAATTTCCTGGTGGGTTTCAACACAATGAGAAGATACTTGCTCTCCCGGGAAAGAGTTTGGGTAATTCATGGTAATTAAGACAACCAAGTGAATGAAAAACCAAGACAATTCTTTTTTTTTTTTTTTAATGTTTATTTATTTTTGAGCAGGGAGGGCAGAGAGAAGGGGACAGAGGATGTGAAGTGGGCTCTGTGCTGACAGCAGAGAGCCCTACAGGGGGCTCAAACTCATGACCCTGGAGATTATGACCTGAGCTGAAGTCAGACACTCAACCAACTGAGCCACCCAGGCGTCCCCAAACCAAGACAACTATTAACTTCAGGGGAAACCAAGTTTTAAGAGATAGGACAAGTCAGGGTGCCTGGGTGGCTCAGTCGGTTGGGCATCTGACTCTTGGTTTCATGACCTCAAGGTTTGTGGGTTCAAGCCCCACATCAGGCTCTGTGCTTATAGTGCAGAGCCTGCTTGGGATTCTCTCTCTCTGCACCTCCCCCGCTCTCTCTCTCTCTCTCTCTCAAAAATAAATAAATAAACATTTTAAAATAAGATAGGGTGATGGGGTGCCTGGGTGGCTCAGTCATTTGAGTGTCCGACTTTGGCTCAGGTCATGATCTCACGGCTTGTGAGTTCGAGTCCCATGTCAGGCTCTGTGATGACAGCTCAGAGCCTGGAGCCTGCTTTGAATTCTGTGTCCCTCTCTTGCTCTGCCCCTCCCCTGCTCATGCTCTCTCTCTCTCTCTCTCTCTCTACCAAGAATAAATAAAACATTAAAAAAAAAAAAGATAGGATGAGTAGTCTTAAAAATATGACGTTACTCAGCAATATGACATCGTCCAAAAAATTGTTGAAAATTGATCTAACCAAAATTGTGATTTCAGTCTTCAGGGAGGATGCCTGGACAGAGAGTGTAAGCGTGTGATACTGATGGTAAGTTTTATAATGCCTCCAATGGAAAAACGCAAGAAGTAGCAACTTAGGTTATTTTTTGATGAGGAAGAAATACCAAAATAAATAGTTAAAATGTTTGAAAGCATTTGTCTTTTAGGGAGAAGGAAATGGGGGAGCAGGGAACTGCCAGTTTATGAAGTAAAACTATTTGGCTGTTTATGAATAACACTGATGAAAACAAAAATTAAATTTTTAAAAATCAGAAGGACCAGAGGCACCTGGGTGGCTCAGTAGGTTAGGCGTCTGACTTCCACTCAGGTCATGATCTTGCGGTTCGTGGGTTCGAGCCCTGCATCGGGCTCTGTGCTACCAGCTCAGAGCCTGGAGCCTGTTTCGGATTCTGTGTCTCCCTTTCCCCCTGCCCCTTCTCCACTTGTGCTGCCTCTCTCTCTCTCTCTCTCAAAAATAAAGGAACATTAAAAAAAAATTGTTTTAATAAAAATATCAGAGGGACCATATTTTTTGTTGGACGGAGGGAAGAGGAGAAATAAATTGGGTTTAAAATCAAGTATCATTTGCAGCAGAGGCAAGATGTTCAGGCCATCAAAAACAAGAGATGGGAGCTTGGGAGGCAGGACGAGGTTCGCAATAGAGATTTTGTAATTATTTAGACTAGAAGAGAATGAGCTCTATAGGAAAAATGGTGCTGAGCAGTAAAAGAGAGGTCTTGAAGATAAACATGTCCTAAGTGCCGTTTAGAGTGTCAGGAGAGAAAAAAGGCTCCATTATGAGAGCAGCAGAGAAAACCAAGGAACATAGGAGTTTCAATGGGGAGGGAAAGGGAATGATTAAGGTCAAGTACTCAGAGGGTCAAAGAGGCCCAGACCATTAGAATAAACAATGAAAAATTTCTAAAGAGGGTATTGTAATCTAAGGATTAAGTTCACACCCTATAATAAGCCTTAAATTAAAAAAGGTTTTGGGTTTTGGAATGACCTTGTATTTTTCCAGGACACCATACAATGACTGTGACCCTGTTTTCAGTAAATACACAGTTGTCTTTCATGGTGCCGTCGCACAAACCCTGCATTAATAAGAAAGTGGATCTTAGGGCATATTGTCATTACCATTCCCATACAAAGCTCTGTCCCTGGTTGTTGTGGTTTTTTTTTTTTTCCACACAAGGGCTGGCATTGTCTGTGTCAGAGATGAGCATTTGGACTAAAGTTCATGGCTTGGCTAGGATCTTCCTTTTGGCTGCATTTCCCGGGTGATCAGCTGCCTGTCATTGGCTGCGGCGTTACTGAGACCCCAAACAAGAAGGAAGCACGAGAAAACAAACAAAATGGCGTGTCAAAGGCTACATTCAAAATACCAAATATTATGTTAAATCTCAAGAAAGATTTGACTATTTCATTTTGCTGAGTGAAATTGAGTGCTTGGCTTCAGGACTAAAAGTACAATTGGTAGCAAATGTTCCCTAACCTCTCATAAACATTTTCTCTTTCTAGTATAAATTTCCTACACACGTCCACACTCTCCAAACGGAGGCAAGACGAACAGAAAGTCTAGTTTTGTATTTTTCAAAAGCCCACCACGACACCGAAATTTCCCATTTGCATGTGTCTGTTTTCCCACATTGCTGCCTCCCAGACATTGCCACCTCAGACACATCGGAGGGACGAATGGTTAAAAGAACGGTGTTGATTTGGAATCCAAAAAGCTCACACAAGTCCATTAACAGAACCCCAAACAGCCTGGTTAGCAAACACTTTTGTGCAGGTGTATTTAGCAGTTTCCCACCGAAGCGTCAACCAGATTACTCTTCGGGGGGCAGAGCAGGATTTCCCGAGCCCGCAGGATCAGAAGTTGGGGAGTGCCCCACAGTGCCACTGTTACATGGCTGCTTTCCCACACAGATCACGGAAACTTCTGTAAAGCAGTAAAGAGCTAAAATGTATGCATATTTGGGGGAGGGGGCGTGGCTGGTCCTGACTCGTGGGAAAGCAGTGTACTCAGATGTCCTCTGCTTCTTCTTCTGGGATGCAGTCAGGCTGAGGTCTTTGTGTGCTTTGGTGGTCCCGTTGGATGTTGGAGCCTTTTTAACAACGAGAAACATGAATCCCAGAGTCAACACCTTCTAAATTAGCAGCACGAGGGTTGATTAGCAATACCTGATATGTTCCTTCCAGCCAGGCCGGAGGTGAAATGCATATTTTAAACACAAACGGAGGAGTGATGAAATTGACACCGCTCAATTAGAGATTTACAAACATTTAGGGGCACCCGGGTGACTCAGTTGGGTGTCCGACTTCGGCTCAGGTCGTGACCTTGTGGCTGGTGAGTTCAAACCCCACATCGGGTTCACTGCTGTCGGCAGAGAAGCTGTCACTGCAGTCTGCTTCAGATCCTCTGTCCCCTTCTCTCTCTGCCCCTCCCCTGCTTGCGCCTCTCTTTCAAAAAGAAATAAACATAAAAAAAAAAAAAAAGAAATTTGCAAACATCTATGATGTCTGATAAACAGTCCTGGGGATAGAAGGACGATCCACCTGTGGGCAATGTATTCGTACGTAATACCGTCTCACACTTCTTTCTGCGCATTAAAATGTCTTTCAAACGAAAAGTACAATGATGAGGTTTAACTGTTACGTGAACATCTGAAGTCCGTTAACTTAGATCAATCACAGGGCCACTTTGGAAATAAAAGACATAAGAGACTGGTCTAGAATCTAAGCCATGTTCCTCCAGTGTTTATGGAAGGGCTTCAGAGATGACCAGGGGTGAGGACAGACTACAGGACAAGAGGTTTATTTCCAACCCAACTAGCTAACCTTGCTCTGCAGGTGTCCTGGTTTACCAAGTGTCCTCCTTAGGAAGGAGCCCTAAAATGCTGTCCCTTCAATGATGGAAAATGTTAGATCCTTCATCAGATGACCAGTTAAGCAGAAAAGAACTCAGCTGGAGATGACTGTCACACCAAACCCAGAGAGAGAACTTTCTTAATGTGCCGTCTTAGGGCTAGGAGGGCAAGGGAAGCAAGGGGGAGGAGAGCTGGAATTTCCACGTGCCTTTCAGCAGGTCCTCAGTGGGTAAGAAATCATACCTCCTTTAGCCTCACTAAATTCCCAGGAGATAGGCAGATTCCAAAATCCTCATCTTCGTCTGTCAGGCCACAAGCGATCTTGCTCCTGGCTACCTCTCCGGCTCCCCACCTTGTCATCCCTTGCTGGCCCATTCTCCCCAGCCACACAGCTCTCTCCACTGTCCTTTGAAGCCACCAAACAAGCTCCAGTTCTGGATGGCTGCACTGCTGTGATGTCTCCCCCACGGGGGGCTACTCCCCTGGATGAATGGCAACATGCCTCTCCTTCACTCATGTAGGCCTGCCCCCGAATGACCTGTCCCTATTCAAATAGCATCTGTTCACTCTTATCCCTTCACCCTGCTTTATTTTCCTTCATAGCATTTGTAGTACATTGAACCATTTTCCCCAAAGTCATGTCTATCGAGAACTTCAGACAGGGACCTTATTTGGAAATAGGGTCTTTGCAGATGTAATTAACTAAGACAAGGTCATAACGCACTAGAATGAACCCTAATCTAATGTGACTGGTGTCCTTACAAGAAGAGGACAGGACACATATAGGGAGGCATAGGGAGAATGGCGAGTGACTACGGAAGCAGAGATTGGAATAGTGCAGCTCTGAGCTGAGGAACACCGAGGATGTAAGCAACCACCAGAAACTGGGAAGAGGCAAGAAAGGTTCTTCCCTGGAGCCTTGCAGCATATTGATGTCAGACTTCGAGCCTCCAGAACTGCGAGAGAATCAATTTCCGTCATTTTAAGCCACCCAGTTGGTAGTATTTTCTTTGTTACATCAATCCAAGAAAACTAATACAGCTAAAATCAAAAAACACAAGAAATAGCAAGTATTGGCAAGGATATGGAGAAAAAGGAGCCCTCTTGCACTATTGCTGGGAATGCAAACTGGTACAGTCACTGTGGAAGACACTACGGAGGTTCCTCAAAAAATTAAAAAAAAAAAACTACCCTATGATCTAGGAATCACGCTATTGGGTAGTTACCCCTCAAAATACAAAAATATTATTTCAAAGGGATACATGCACCCCTATGTTTATTGCAGCATTATTTACAAAGGCCAAACTCTGGAAGAGCCCAAGTGTCCATTGATAGATAAATGGATAAGGATGTGGTATGTATACATATACATACACATACACAATGGAATATTATTCAGCCCTAAAAAAGGATGAAATCTTGCCATGTGCAATGACACAGTTGGAGCTCTAGAGAGTATAATACTCAGCAAAATAAGTCAGTGGGAGAAAGACAAATACCATATGATTTCACTCATATGTGGAATTTAAGAAAGAAAACCAATGAGCAAAGGAAGAAAAAAGAGAGAGAGACAAACCAAGAAATAGACTCTTAAGTATAGAGAACAAACTGATGGTTACCAGAAGGGAGGTGGGGTGGGGCAATAGGGTACGAGGATTAAAGAGTCCACTTATCATGATGAAAAAGTAAAATAAAATGACAAAAAAAGAGAAGAAAATGACTACAGCATAAGTCACACCTGACATAGCGCCTATTGGTTGGCTCGTCATCTTTGTCTTCTCCCCCTGGGACACATAGTCCTTAAGACAAGGCTCTTGTTGTTGCTGTTGTTCACTGTTGTGTTGCTAGTGACTTGCACAGTGCCTGGCACATTAGCAGGACACAGATGTTTGTTGAATGACTGAGTGAAGAATGAATATTCCCATTTTGCGGAAGAGGAAACTGAGGTTCGGAAAGATTCCACGGAGTTCAAGTTCACCTAGCTAATAAGTAGCACAATTGGGTTTTAAGCCTGTCTTACTCTAAAAATCATAACCTTTTAACCGCACTATGCAGGCTCTTATTACATTGTCACTTTCTCTTTTAAAACCTACTAGGAGGGGGCCTGGGTGGCTCAGTGGTTTAAGCAACTGACTTCGGCTCAGGTCATGATCTTGTGGTTCATGAGTTTGAGCCCCGCGTGGCGCTCCGTGCTGACAGCTCAGAGCCTGGAGCCTGCTTCGGATTCTGTGTCTCCTTCCCTCTCTGCTCCTCCCCTGCTCTCTCTCTCTCTCTCTCTCTCTCTCTAAAATAAAGAAGCATTAAAATTTTTTTTTTAAATAAAAAATAAAACCTACTAGGAAATACAGCCATCCTTTCAGCTATTTAGAGTCTGAAATGAAAGTTCCAACAAACAATTGGAATACATATGGAAGTTAATTCTTTGGGTGTTTGTGATTACACTTAGCTTTGACAGACATCAAACTGCCTTTTTTTTATGTGGGTTACCATGATCACGCCTCTCTCTCTTTTACTGAAAGCATACTAAGTTTTATCGGAATCAGATTAACTTTTCTACAACCAATAGCGTTCTTCTGACCACATAAATTCGGAAGCCCTTTCGCCTAGATGCCTTTTGTTTATTTGTGCACAGCTGCTCTGTGGGATAAATATTAGCTCCATTAATGCTGAGCAAATACTCATTTTGTATAAAGAATTTTACCTTACATTGTTCATAGGACTACATTTCTCTTTGTCTTCCTAAGAGTACATTTTTCTTTGTCTCCTTAAATCCAAGTCAAAGAATATAAGGTAGACTTTCTCCAAAGTGAAATGTATAATGACCTTGAAGTCTTAGTTGCAATATACAAAGCACAAAATATCTTTACCAAATATGGCAGAGAGAGAAAGAGAGAGTGGGAGAGAGAGAGAAAAAGTTGTTTTTAAGTGATCTGTTGGGTTTTTGTTTTTTTTGTTTTTTTTTTTAGAATTAAGGGAACTGTTTTTGTTATTTTTTTAATGTTCATGTTTAAGGGAGACAGAGAACGTAAGTGAGGGAGGGGGTAGGTGGGGGGGGGGCAGAGGATCCAAAGTGGACTCTGCTGACAGCAAAGAGCCCCACTCAGGGCTCAAAGTCACGAACCATGAGATCATGACCTGAGCCGAAGTTGGACGCTTAACTGGCTGAGCCCCCCGGGCGCCCATAAGTGATCTATTTCTAATGAGGGCATTGGAACTGGGAAACTATTGTCCTTTTGACAATTTCTTTTTTGCTTTTTTTTCCCCCTCCATTTCTTTTTTGCTTTTTTGTGACTTATGATTTGATTTCTAAGGGGAAGCAACTTGAAGCCCTTACCATTCTTCTTGCTGTGTTTTGGGGACACCGATCTTCCCCAGTTACCAGTCAGTGTGTTTCCCCTGGAAGCAGAATATGGAAAACATGCTTTCAAAGCTCATTTTACCATCTCACCCCGCAGCGTGGCAAAGATTTGGCAAAATAATAATGTCCAGATTGAGTAAGGATGGCAAGAAGGAGGCACACCCAGTCATTAGAGCAACGTGGTCAAGTGCATGGGTCAAGTGCAAAGTGGTCGAGACAGCTGGTTCGAATCTCAGCTCCCACATTTACTGTCATGTGCCTTTGGATTGGGAGATGGAGAACAAGAAATGGATAGATGTGCATCTAATTACTGCTTTCACTAAGCTGTCACCCCACCTTTCCTCTATCGTGGAAGCTGCTAATAGTTACGAATTGTTGGATGAGAACTAGAAACCAGTAACAAAATATACTTAGAACAGAAAGTATTAGGGGGAAAAAAAAAAGCTTGGGGATGAATTTACATTGAAACCATTTTGCCAGGTTATTTCAGTAGGTGCTATGAACATACCAATATGTCTTAGTTGTAGAAAAGTAGACGATTAAGTTCACATGCATACCTTTGTGTATTCAGATACGTCAATTCATTCAGAGAAACATTTGATTTTAGCATAAATTCAAAGAGGTGGAAAGGTGCTTAATTAGGAATTGTGAAGATCTACCTTGATTAGATGTCCTTATGTACTATCTTCCATTTTTCCATGTTCTCTGAAATGAAGTAGAAATCAACATTGCAAACTAGGAGTTGTAGCATCTTTGCTTTTGGGGGGACAGGACATAAGAACTGTGTGACAGCTCATCATTAAGCAAATTAATAATGTCCTAATAAATGTAACTGGGGCACATTGTGGCTGGATCCATTTTTATGCAGCCTGCGTTGGAAATAGACTTTCTTAAGAGAAGCAGGAGGGCCTTGTCATTAACAAATGCTCCTCTTTACTTTCTTTCCTTTGGCTACAACTAATGTGAATTAAAAAAATCTCATTTTTAGAGCACTGGATTAAAGAAACACATTTTTGAGGAGATAATAATTGCCTTCCCCTACCCTACTCTGAAGCAGACCATAAAAATCTCTATTCGTGCATGATAGCAGTTCCACATTAAGATGGACATGCCCCTTGGTGGTCCGCTCGGCTGACAAGCCAGATGTGGTGAGGGTCTGGACATGGTGAGATATGTTCCCAAATGTGATGCTTGTGAGTCTTCTCAAGCCATAGAGGCCTGGGCGATCCCAGAGCATTACCTCGGGGAGGGAACCTGGCAGCAAAGTAGAAGAGCCTACAGCAACCAGGACCACACATCCCAGGGGAAAGGACGGGAAAGAATGAATGACCGACATGTTTTGGGTCTCTAATGTATTCTGAGAATGGTCAGGGAAGTCTCCCTTGTTTTCTTTAGAAACCAACTGCCTGATTATAGGAAATCTCTTCTACGATGCCATTTTATTGCACTTAGAAAAAAACCCTTAGCTATTCTCAATTTGCATGACACCATTAGAACGACAGCAAAGAGAGAATAAAGAGCCATCGATAAGTAGTAACATGAGCATCCTACACAGCAGCCAGCATTGTCACAAGGGAAAACAAATAGTATAATACATTATTTCCCCCTCTTAACTATGGCCCAGCAAGTACTCTAAAAAGAATGCAAATATATAAATAGGGCCTTCCACCCACCTCCCAATGCATGTATTATCTTAATGATTTAATGTTTATGTAGTACCTTTCCCTGGAACAGTTTGCATGAAAGAGCATTTCCCAACTTCCCCATATGAAGTGGGTAGGACAGACCAGAAAGACACGAAATCTCTAATCTTGAACGTGACCACATAGTTACAACATGGCCTCTTGTGGAAAAGGGCTCATTGGTGGAGGTGAATAAACATTCTTAGCACAAAAGGCCAAATATCAGATCTGGAAGGACCACTTACTAAGTGACAGTCTGGTTCATGGGGGGAAAATCCAGATATCAGATCTGGAAGGACCACTTACTAAGTGACAATCTGGTTCATGGGGGGAAAATCCAGATATCAGATCTGGAAGGACCACTTACTAAGTGACAGTCTGGTTCATGGGGGGAAAATCCAGATATCAGATCTGGAAGGACCACTTACTAAGTGACAGTCTGGTTCATGGGGAGAAGATCCACTACTTTCGTTTTCTGGAAGGTCATCTCCAGTGTTGAGCATATATTTTGGCTTGTGGTGTGCAAATACCTATGTTTTTGAAAACAAGCACATGGTACCAGATTCAAAAGATATAAGTGTTTTCAGGGAAAAGTCCTTATCCCATTGCTACTCCCCAGGGTAAAGCACTGTTACCCATTTCTTGCGTTAACCTTCTAGAAAAATTCCTATGTACATGCAGACAAATACATGCTGTCCTGAACCTTGTTTGGGATTGGATTTTTTTTTTTTTTCACTTACTCTTTATCTTGGATATGGTTCCACACTGGTACATAAAACAGGCTTTGATATATTTGTTTAACACGCTGTTGAAGAACATCCTACAAATAAATGATTTGATTTTTACCTTAAGGACACCGGGAGATTTAAACAAAACAAAACAAAACACCTGTATTGAGGGGCGCCTGGGTGGCTCAGGCAGTTAAGTGTCTGACTCTTAATTTCATCTCAGGACATGATCTCGGTGTTCATGAGATTGAGCCCTGCGTCCAGCTCTGCACCGACAGTGTGGAGGCTGCTTGGGATTCTCTCTCTTCCTCTCTCTCTATGTCCCTCCCTTGTTTGCTTTGTCACTTACTCTCAAAATAAACAAATAAACATTAAAAAAAAGTCTAGGGGCACCTGGGTAGCTCAGTTGGTTGAGTGTCCGACTTCAGCCCAGGTCATGATCTCACAGTATGTGGGTTCGAGCCCCGCGTTGGGCTCTGGGCTGACAGCTCAGAGCCTGGAGCCTGCTTCCGATTCTGTGTCTCCCTCTCTCTCTCTCACCCTCCCCCGTTCATGATCTGTCTCTCTCTGTCTCAAAAATAAATAAACATTAAAAAAATTTTTTAAAAATCTACTCAGATACAATTTATATACTACAAAATGTATCCATTTTAAGTGTATGATGAAATGATCTTTAAAAAAATTTTTTTTAAGTTTATTTATTTATTTTGAGAAAGAGCATCCAAGTGGGGAAGGGGCAGAGAGAGGGAGAGAGAGAATCCAGTGCACAGCCCACGGTGGGGCTCAAACCCACAAACCATGAGATATGACCTGAGCTAAAGTTGGATGCTCAACCGACTGAGCCACCCAGGCGCCCCCGAAATAATCTTTAGTGCATTTACGGACTTGTGCGACCATCAGTACAAGCCAGCTTTTGAACACTTTGATCCCTCCAAGAAGATCCCTCCTGCCTGTTGACCCCTCATTCCTAACCCCAGACCCAGGAAACCACTAATCTACTTTCTGTCTCTAGGGGTTTACCTCTTCTGGACGTTTCATATAAATGGAATCATACACTGTGTGCTCTTTGTAACTGGCTTCTTCCACTTAGTATAATGTGTTCAAGGTTCATCCATGTCGTGCCATTTATTAGTAGTTTATTCCTTTTTATGGCTTAATATTAATCTATAATATAATATAATATATAATAATATTCTATTCTAAACACCTGGTGTTTATCCATTCACAGGTGACAGACATTTCGAGGGTTTCCAGTTTGAGCCATCATGACTGGTACTGCTATGAACATGCATGTGTGAACATACGTTTTCATTTCTCCTGTGTAGATGTCTAGCAATGGAATGGCTGGGTCATATGGCAGGCCCATGCCTATCTTTTTAAATAACCGCCAAACTATTTTACCAAATGGCTGCGCCATTTTATATTTTCACCAGCAACAAATGAGGAGTCAATGGAATCTTCAGCTTGGCTGCTAGAAGTAGGCTTTGCCTTTAAACTGTAGGTTGGCTTAGAGCCTCTTATGGGTTGAACTGTGTCCCTCCCCCCACTCCTCCCAAAAGGATGTTTAAGTCCTAACCTCTGGTGCCTGTGAACATGACCTTATTCAGAAATAGGGTCTTTGCAGATGGGTAAGTTGAGGTCATTAGAGAGAGCTCTAGTCCAACATGACTGCGTCCTTATAAAAAGGGGAAATTAGACACAGAGACAGATACTCAGAGAAGGAAGACAGTGTGAAGAGACAGGGAGAACATCGTTTATAAGCCAAGGAACACCTGAGGCTCTCAGAAGCAAGGAGAGAGTCCTGGAACAGAGCCTCCCTCACAGCCCTCAGAGGGAACCAACCCTCCTTGATCTTGGACTTCTAGTCTCCAGAACTGTGAGACAATAAATTTTCTGTTATTTAAGTCACCCTAGTTGGTGGCATTTTGCCATGGCAGCCCCAGCAAACTTACATAGGTCATCAACTCTCCGGCTGTAAAATGAGATACAGTGTGTTTAAACAATCTATTCTTATCAGAGCAGTGAATAAATTGTATCTTCTTAGGAATAACTAGGGAAAAAATAACAGTGAAACAGTTCTCTAGAGACCATCCCATTTACCCAGTAACTACAGAACTGTCTGATTTATGGCCAGCCTTAGTATAGAAATTGTCTCTTTCCAGAGCTTGAACAATGCTGGGGCCCTAGTGTAATTCTCGTACAGGGGCCTCTCGAGGAAAGCATGTTTGTGACGACGGGCTGTGATTAGCCCACTTAACAAAGGGAAAAGGAAAGGTTTGAGGCACTTTAGTTTTTAGGATACTTTACTAATTTTACCATGGAAACCAAAACTCTCACTTTTTTTTTTCCTTCCTTTTGCTGTCCATTTATATAGGTAACACTATGAAGGAAAACACTTATTTTTTTTTTTTCCCACGATGGGCCTGAGAATCCCCTGGTACGAGAGGTACATTCCATGTGTCCCTCCAAATCCATCGCCCCTCTTTCTCCAGCCTGCTCTGTGCCCCGAGAAGCTGACCCATGAGACCAGTGTAAGTGGCCCCCACCTCGCTGCCTTCTGGCAGGGTCCGTTAATTGGAACACTGGGGGGGGGGGGGGCAGCGGGGTGCAGAGGACAGGTGAGTGTGAGGTCCGGCCCTCATTCTCCAGCTCCCTCTGTCTCTGGCCACTGCAGGGTGGCCCTGTGCCCACCAGAGGCCTCAGCTCTGCCCCCGTCTGCCCTCTGTTTGGGTTCTGGAAACTGCTCCTCCCCCATACCTCAGGGTTCCTAAGGGGACGTAACACCCTATGTCTTGCGACTTAACAGATCAGCACAAACTCAGTGGCTTCAAATAACAGGCATTCACTCTGTCACATTGTCTTAGGGCATTCGGGCTGCTATAACGAGGTGCCACAGCCTGGGCACGTACCAACAGCAAATTTGTCTCAGTGTTCTAGAGGCCAGGAAGTCTGCGATCAGGGTGCCAGCCCAGTTGGATGCAGATGACTGCCTTCTCGTTGTGTCCTCACACAGCAGAAAGAGGGCAACATAGCTGCCTGGGTTTCTTTTATGAGGGCACTAATCCCATTCTTGAGGGCTCCACCATCATGACCCAATCACCTTGTGAAGGTCCCACCTCCTACTCTGTCCTAACCGCCCCCTAACATTGGGGGTTAGGATTTCAATTTAGGAATTTTGGTCGGGGTGGGGGGTGGGGAGAGTTGTCACAAACATTTAGGCTGTAAAGCAGCCCAGCCAGGGTGCCTAAGGGGGGGCGTGGCTTAGCTGGGTGCTCTCTTCAGGGTCTCACAAGGCAGCAATTTAGGTGTGGGCCAGACTGCACTCTTTCCTGGAATTTAGTGGGGTTTTTTTCTTTAAGTTTATTTATTTTTGAGAGAGACAGAGACAGAGTGTGAGCGGGGGAGGGGCAGAGAGAGCGGGAAACACAGAATCCGAAGCAGGCTCCAGGCTCCAAGCGCTCAGCAGAGAGCCCGACGCGGGGCTTGAACTCACAAACCGCAAGATCATGACCTGAGCTGAAGTCGGACGCTTAACTGACTGAGCCACCCAGGCACCCCACTTAGTGTTCCCTTCTAAGCTCATGTGGTTATTGGCAGAATTCAGTTTCTTGCCATTGTTGGGCTGAGGTCTTGCTTTCTTACTGGCTGTGAGCCTAGGGCTGCTCTCAGCTCTTAGAGGTCGCCCGTACTTCCCTGCCATGTGGCCCTTTGGTGGCAGGGCGGCTCACTTCCTCCGGACCAGCAGGGAGATCTCTCCTCCTGTCTACCGTGATGTAGGAGTCTTCCACCGTGACTTAACCACGGGAGTGACATCCATCACATCTGTGGCATCCCGTTGGCTACAAGCAAATCATGGGGTCCACCCACATTCAAGGGCAGGAGATTTGACAAGGCTGTGACGCATTGGAGGTCATCCTAGAATTCCACTGGGTAGTCAATTCACTCTTCCTTCCCTGGAGTTGTTTTCCTGAAACCCTGCCTATGCCTTTGTAAATGTTCCCTCAGTTAAATTCTCCTCAAATTACCCCATCAGAAAGTTCCATCTGTTCCTTCCAGGACCCTTATGAGACAATGCCTCTGCAAGTGGCCTGTTTTGGTAATGTGCTTTCCTGAGTCTTCTGTGAGCCCCGGGGCCAGCTGCTGGCTGGGCTTGAGGGAGCTGAGCTGGAGCTAATGTGCTCAGCATCACACAGGACAGGACGGCCATGGTGTCCACTTGGCTGCGGCGGGGGACAATGACGGGGGGGAGCATATGGCTCTGTAGTCAATGGGGAGCTGAGGAGATGAGATGCCCAGTGGTATGCAACTAAGCCCTCTCACAGTCCATAAAACTTACATGGCTCACTCCTGCCTCAGGTGGCGTCTTCCCTTGAGGGGACGGAGGGAGAACAGAGTCCTATGCTTCCCATAGCACTTGGAACACTATTGTTGATCAACACCAATGTTGATCTTCTTGAAATTTTTAACTTTCATTCCCCCCCGCCAATTATATCATTTTCACACTTTTTAAGAAATTTTTCTCGTTAAAAAGTTCTCATGTTTCTAGACCACTGGGCACGACGGGTAGAGAGGCCGTCCCGGAAGCTCGGAAACTTGCCCTGTTACTTAGCACCCCACGTTTGAGATTATTCCATTAGCTGCCACCCACAATAATCCCATGATCTGTCTTCATAGGATTCCGAGGCCAGAGAAATAAAATAGAATATAAGCAGCCTGAACAAGGTGATGGGTCACGTCTTGCCCATTTATGTGAGTATTTGAGAGATGAGGAAGCATTACCTTCAAGTCCAGTCTGCTGAACTGCTTCCTGATGACAAAGTCCTGGGAGTCACCAAGGCCATTCACAGACATAGCATGGAACAGTGTTCTTCAAAACATGGTATCCAGACCAGCAGCACCGACATCACCTAGGGAACTTATGAGAAATGCTTCCTTGGGCCCCAGAGACCTACTGAATCAGAAACCCTGCAGGCGGGACCCAACCATCTGTGGTTTAACAAGCCACCCAGGTGATACGAAGAGATGCTCCCAGGGCTGGAGGCAGGAAGATAAAGGACTTAGTCACTTTCACCTGTCCACTCTTTAAAAACAGGGGGACAGGGGTGCCTGGGTGGCTCAGTCGGTTAAGCGGCCGACTTCGGCTCAGGTCATGATCTCACAGTCTGTGAGTTCAAGCCCTGCGTCGGGCTCTGTGCTGACAGCTCAGAGCCTGGAGCCCGCTTCGGATTCTGTGTCTCCCTCTCTCTCTGACCCTCCCCCATTCATGCTCTGTCTCTCCCTGTCTCAAAAATAAATAAACATTTAAAAATAAAAAAAAAATAAAAACAGGGGGACAAAGAGAGTTAGTCTCATTCCTCCAGTAGCCGAGAAGCAGTGGTGTGGTACCATCCGCTTAAAATCAGCTCTCCGGGATGTAGAGTGTGGGGGGCACAAGTCTTGCTTTGCGGTATTTGCCAATTTCCATGGTGTAAATACCGTCACTGCAGCCGATTTCTGGCCACCGACATGAGGTCTCGGGACATGGGATCTTGTAGTCCGGCACAAGCACCCTCTACTACTTGGTCAGACTAGGGATGGGACCTGTGACGCGGCCCTTGATAAAGCCAGTCAAGCTCCCTCGGATTGTTTATCAGGTTGAAAAAGTTTCTTAGATCAGGGTTTCTCTCTCAGTCTTAGCGCAGTTGGCATTCCAGCCTGGAAAGTTCTTTGCCCCGTGCGTTGTACCGTGAGCAGTATCCCTGGCCTCTACTCGTCAGATGCCAGGAGGAGCATTCCGTCTTAAGACTCACTGCCTTAAACTGACCTTAGCCCTTCCCGATTCTTTGTTGTTTTTTTTTTTAATTGTTTACTTATTTTTGAGACAGAGTCAGAGCACACATGCGGGACGGAGAGAGAGAGAGAGAGAGAGAGAGAAAGAGAGAGAGAGAATCCCAAGCAGGCTCCATTTCACAAACCACGAGATCACGACCTGAGCCGCAACCAAGAGCCAAACGCTTAACCAACGGAGCCACCCAGGTGCCCCAACCCTTCTCAGTTCTTTAGGGCATCTTTTCATTGACATCCACCCTTTGGGCTCTTCGAGTTCCCTACGACTCCAGATCTGGCAGCTTTCTTTCCTCTGCTAACTCTACCCAGACACGGACAGGACTTTATGATCCGTGTGCCAGATGTGGCTTCGTATTCACTCTGCTTGTTATTATTATTGTTGCCCTGCCCTGTGCCCCCGATCCTTGTTTTGCGATCAGCAACTTTCAGGTGATGCAATGTGTCACGATGGCATTTTCCCAGCATCTCTACAACCTGTTCTACCTGTTGCCTTTTCTTTGTTCTTCCTTGGTTGTCCCTGGATGATTTGACATCACTCTTCCTCCTCACCAGACTAGGGAGTAAAATGATTTATTTGTCTCTAATCTCCCTCTCCTTCTCCACTCCCTGCTTTAAAAAGTAACAAATGAGTCTTATCTCCACATAGTGTAAAAGCCCTTCCAGTTTGTTAGACATTCAATCGTACTTGCCAGGCACATCTGCCCTATGCAAATAGACCTAAATGAACAAAACTCAGGAAGATTTTCCCAGCCCCTAGCATTTGAAAAATCATTGTTAGCCGGTTCAACAGCAAGAGTGAGGGAGGCAAGTAAACTTGGTGCCCTCTCAGTGACAGAGATACCATCAGCACCTGGAAAAGTAAGGGTCCTTGCTCGGGGCCACCTGGAACACCAGACAGGAGGCGCAAGCCTCTGGCAGGTGCTCCCTGTGGGCTATTAGGCAATTCCATGTCTTCTCCACACCCAGACTTCTCCAGTCGGGTCCTTCGAGGTTAGTTTAGTGTCGGAATTTAACAGTTTCAGCTCAGCAGCTCCAGATGTTGAAAGAATCCTCATCCAAGGATGGTCTAAGGTATAGGAAACTATTTTTAAAAGGTCTTTTTTGGGGCGCCTGGGTGGCTCAGTCGGTTAAGCGTCCGACTTTGGCTCAGGTCATGATCTCGCGGTCCTTGAGTTCGAGCCCCGCGTCGGGCTCTGTGCTGACTGCTCAGAGCCTGGAGCCTGTTTCAGATTCTGTGTGTCTCTCTCTCTCTGACCCTCCCCCGTTCATTCTCTGTTTCTGTCTCAAAAAAAATAAACGTTTAAAAAAAATTAAAAAAAAAAAGGTCTTTTTTTTTAATGATTTTTTTCAACTATGTACTTTAGAAACTGGAAGTTGAGACAGATGACCTCTGATAATCCTTCCCAATTTAGAATTTCTAGAGTTCATAGGCATTTAAAAAATTTTTTTTTAATGTTTATTTATTTTTGAGAGAGAGAGAGAGAGAGAGAGAGACCATAAGTGAGGCAGCGGCATAGAGGGAGACCCAGATCCAAAGCAGGCTCCGGGCTCCGAACTGTCACCACAGAGCCTGATGCGGGGCTCGAACCCATGAACTGTGAGATCGTGACCTGAGCCGAAGTCGGATGGTTAACTGACTGAGCCACCCAGGTGCCCCCAAATGCTACTCTTAAAAATATTTTAGGGGCGCCTGGGTGGCTCAGTCGGTTAAGTGGCCGACTTCAGCTCAGGTCATGATCTCGTGGTCCATGAGTTCGAGCCCTGCTTCGGGCTCTGTGCTGACAGCTCAGAGCCTGGAGCCTGTCTCAGATTCTGTGTCTCCCTCTCTTTGACCCTCCCCCGTTCCTGCTCTGTCTCTGTCTCAAAAATAAGTAAACGTTAAAAAAAATTTTTTTTTAAATATTTTAAATGTCATGACTAAAAAAAAAAAAAAAAACCAGATGAACCAACAGTGTGATGTTTTCTTTTTGAAGTATTTCTCATGTTGTCTCTAGTTATTGCCTCTAATGTCTCTTTTGCCGATGCTTTCCCACAGAAAGGGAGGATAATCTGTATGTCATTACTCATTCATTCATTCATTCTACTAATTTTGAGGACCAAAACAATGTAGGAGGAACGGAGCCAGGTGACAGGTACACAAAGAAATTCCAACCCCCTTTCCAAGAGAAAGACATGGAAATAGATCACTACAGAAGGGGGTTTGGATGCAACCACAGGAAAGGGACCGACATGTAGCAGGACCTCAGAGTAGGGACCTTGAGGATGGGGTCAAGGAAGGCTTGGAGGACGACTTGAGTAGGAGTTACAGAGCAGAAGAAGGAGGGAGGCACAGAGGCAAGAAGCATCATGGCGAATGCACGGAGATGGCTGCAGTCCAGATTTGCTCTAACAAAGTCAGAGGCAGGACGTGCCGGAGATGAGACGTGCAGATCAAAGAAGGGGCTATGGCAGAAGAAAAGAATTAGAGGATGATAAGACTGAGGAGGAGACACTGGTGAGGATTCAGACATAGTGGTCCCAGAGAGAATGATGCCCGCCTGGACGGGGACATTGGCAATGAGGATGGAGAAAACTGGACCACCTTGAGAAATACTGAGTGACTGCTTGGGTGTTGATGGTACGGGACAGGAAGGAGTTTAGAATGACACTCAGGTTTCTGGCCTAGTGACAAGTGGTGTTCCCCTCTGTGATCAAGAACGTAGGAGAGGGCCGCCTGGGTGGCTCATTTGGTTGAGCATCTGACTTCAGCTCAGGTCATGATCCCGCTGGTTTGCAGGTTCAAGCCCCACGTCACTGTGCTGACAGTTCGGAGCCTGGAGCCTGCTTCTGATTCTGTGTCTCCCTCTCTCTCTGCCCCTGCTTCCACTCTGTCTCTCTCTGTCTCTCAAAAATAAATAAACATTAGAAAAAAAAAAAAAGAACATAGGAGGAAGATATAGTTTAGGCTCTGTTTTAGCATTTGTGAAATGTGGATTAATCTAGCCCTCAAATAGGCAATAGGATAGCTGAGTCCTCTTCAAGGTGGGGACAAAAGTGCTAGAGAAAGAGATTTGGGAGTTATCCGTGCGTAGACAACGTCGAAACAATGAGTGTGGATGAGGTCACCTAGAGAGAGTGTAGCAAGGACTGTGGGTGAAGGATTAAGCCCTGGAGGACCCCTGGAGTTTAAGGACTGAGTGGAGAGAGTCAAGCCTACAGAAGAGAAGGAATCATCATAAAAGTCAGGAATCACAAATGAGCAAGTGTCACGGAAGTCAAGGGGGGCAAGTGTCAAGGAAGGAGGGATAGGTTAACAAGGAACAATAACGGGGCAAGAAGAGGAGTGAGACGCTGCTGAGAGCGATTGGGAAGTCATGTGCGGTCTTCAGGGAGCAGAGCTTTCATAGAAACCAGAACATGGGCATTTAAGGGGTGACAGGAAGTTGAAGCGGAGAGAGAGAATGTAGACAACTCTTTAGAGAAGAGAAATTGGACGGAGATGCTTTGCTTTCTAGATGGGTGAGAATGGAATTATTTTTCACCTAAGGGAAGATACCAGAGGAGAGAAGAATCTTGAGGAAAAATTAGAGAAAGGAAATGACTGAGCAAAATCCAGTACATGGTTGATTGACATCACAAAAGAGGCAGAAGCACGTAAAGAGGAAAAATTGCTCGTAGATGCCCGGGGTAAGGGATGCGGGGCCAGGCAAGTGGCGGACAGACCTGAAAGCCTGGGAAGGAGGAGGCTTGGGAGGAACCACATTTTGGTGGCCCCTCGATAAGTGAAGCATAGAATTATCATAGGACAAAGCAATGCCACTTCTACGTCTATGCCCAGAAGAACTGAAAGCACCTACTTACTGTACCTGAATGTTCACAGCCGCATTGCTCATGATAGTAAATAGGCAGACGCAACATAAGTGTTCCTCAATGAACGAATGCATAAATAAACTGAGGGACGGCCATGCATTGGAATATTATCCAGCCAGTAAAAACCAAGTACTGATACATGGCATGCCTGGGTGGCTCAGTCGGTTAGGTGTCCGACCCTTGATTTCGGCTCAGGTCAGGATCTCACGGTTCATGAGTTCGAGCCCTGCGTTGGTGTCTTCGCTGACAGTGTGGAACCTGCTTGGGATTCTTTCTTTCTCTCCCTCTCTCTGCCCCTCCTGACTCATGCTTTCTCTCTCTCAAAATAAATAAATAAACTTAAAAAAAATCAACAAAAACAAAAATGAATAAACCTCGAGAACAGTATGCCAAGTGAAAGAGGCCAGACACAAAAGGTCACTTATAATATGATTTCATGTATATGAAAGATCTGGAAGAGGTAAATCCATACAGCCAGAAAGAAGATCAGTGGTTGCCCAGGGCTAGGAGGACACGGAAATCGGGAGTGACTTCTTAATGGGTACAGGGTTTTACTTTTGGGATGATGGAACGATTTGGAACTAGATAGAAGGAACTGTTGCACAACATTGTGAGTGTGCAAAATGCCAGTAATTGTTCACTTTAAAACGGATAATTTCGTGTTATGGGAATTTCATTCAATGCAAAAAGTGTCCCAGGTGCCAAAAAAATAGAGGATCAAGGGGCACCTGGGTGGCTCAGTCGGTTGAGCGTCCGACTTCGGCTCAGGTCATGATCTCACAGTCTGTGAGTTCGAGCCCCGCATCGGGCTCTGTGCTGGCAGCTCAGAGCCTGGAGCTTGCTTTCGATTCTGTGTCTCCCTCTCTCTCTGCCCCTCCCCTGCTCATGCTCTGTCTCTCTCTCTGTCAAAAATAAATAAACATTAAAAAAAAAGTTAAAAAAAAAAAAGAATAGAGGATCAAAACATAGGTGGAAAAGTTGACCTTGAACCAAAAATAGAAGACAGGATGGATTTTATTTATTTATTTACTTGAGAGAGAGAGCGCTCACAAGTGGGGCAGAGAGACAAAGGTAGAAAGAAAGAGAGACAGAGACACAGAGAGAGACTCTTAAGCGGGCTCCATGCTCTGTGTGGAACCTGACCCAGGGCTCGATCCCACAACCCTGGGATAATGACCTGAGTCAAAATCAAGTCAGTCGCTCAACCAACTGAGCCACCAGGGGCCCCAGCAGGTTGGATTTTAGATGTAGAGCACTGTATAGCTGGAAGGGTAAGAAGAAGAGGGAAACAAGCTTTGGTAATGGCCTCTATTTTCTTAGTAAATGAATAAAAGGAGAATTTGTCTCCCTTTGGGAAGCCAACCAACCATCACTAGTAGAGCTGGTGTTGTGACGATGGAAGGGTGGCCTGGACCAGAATAAAGACTTATCACCGAGCATCCTAATCTTGGAAGGAGGGGCTGTGGAGCCCTCGATTTGACTGGCTCCCGACACGGAGGTCATTCAAATGCGATTGTTTTTCCTGGTTTGTTTTGAGGTCAGAATAAGAAAAATCCCGCAAGTAGATTTTGCTTACTCTAGGACACTAGAAGGTACTACAGTCTCCCAACATTCCAGCTGCAGGGCCCTGACGGTTGTGTTGATCCTTGGTCCCTGACCTAGCCTCTGGTCATCACAAATCTTCCAGAATTTAACATGGCTGCTGTTTTATTATTTTTTAAAAAAATTTTTTAAATGCTTATTTATTTTTGAGACACAGAGAGACAGAGCACGAGCAGGGGAGGGGCAGAGAGAGAGGAAGACACAGAATCTGAAGCAGGCTCCAGGCTCTGAGCTGTCAATGCAGAGCCTGAAACAGGGCTCGAACCTACAAACCGCGACATCATGACCTGGGCTGAAGTCCGACACATAACTGACTGAGTCACCCGGGCTCCCCTTAACATGGCTGCTCTCTTATCAGAGTCTCTCTGATAATAAATAGCAGGGATACTTTGTGGCCAGGAGGCAGGTTGGGTTGTAAGACCTGTTTAATTTCTTCCAAGAAAAAACACAATACAAAAAATAAAAGAAAACAATCTCTGATCACTGGCAAGAGGAAAAACCAGCCCTCTGCATAGAAATGTTTACCTTCTACAATTGCAGGAGATCCAACAAATTCATGGACTCAGATCATCATCATTATTACATTGGGTCACCTCACGTAATTTTTAGAATGAGTGAAGGAAATAGATGAGTAATTGAATGAATGAATGATTATTATGGTTATAATGATTATAATTAATTAAGGCATAATAATGCCCAGCTCTTATTCTGGGTCAAGCTGCCAAATGCTTTATCCCCAAAAAGATCCCTAATTTGGAATCTGGTAAAACACAGAAGGCTTTCATTAAAAATGACTGATCACATTAACTCAGAATATGAGTCTTCTAAAGTCACCCTGGGAGAAAAAGGGCCTCTATACAAGATCTGTAAGTTAAGAGTAAAACTAGGTGCCCAACAGCTAGAGAGAAAGCAGAACTTTTTCAGGAAATCGGACTCATTTGGACATAGTGTCTTACAAAGGGCTCTCAGCTGGCCTGTCATTTGACTTCCGTCCACCCTTGGTTCAATAAGCATAGAAACTCAGGTTCCCATGACAGGAGCCCTTAGATGGGGAGTGTGTGTTGTTCCAGGAAGTCTCTTGGATTAAACGGCAATTTTTACTCCCTTGTACTTAAGTGGCACGGGTCTGGGTGGAGTCCTATGTATAAAGTGTGCCCAGCCATTCCCACTTTACAAACACTCAGCTTACAACTGGCCTTTGCATTCGCCCCTGGAGATACCTCTTCACCTCCAGGCCTCGTACCTCCAGGGAGGGACACCGCCGCTGCCCCCAAACCCCCCCTTCTGGGCTGGGCTGCTCCCCACCCAGGCCCCGGAGTGTTGCAGTTACTGTGGCAACAGTGAGAAATATTCTGGTATTTGTGGGTTAGCCCTTCTGCACCTACTCACCATGACTCACGTTATTTCCATGGGAAAATGCTTTCTGAGGTCTGAGCCCACAATTTGCGACTCGCATTTGAATACTTCTATTACCCTTCTAATGCCTCTTCTTGGAATTTTGTGTAAATGAATGTTCCTAATCATCAAAATGAACCAGCGAAGTAGCTGAGCTCAGGACTACAAAGCTCTAGAAATCTTAAAAACACAGCTCATCCGTGTTTCTCTAGGTAAAATAGTAAGTTACCTTACTATTACTATCTCAGGCCAGAAGCTTTAGTTTTCTCAACCACGCAGGGGAATGTTGAGGATCAACTGAGAAAACGTGAAAGTGCTTTTGAATTTATAGATGATCATGTACCTTCGATATTTTTATCCTTACGCAGTCATACAAACGAAGGCTCTGGAGTAGGACTTCTTTGGTCCAAATCCTGGCTTTGAACTATTCATTCTATTTGAACTCTTCTAGCCACGTGACTTGTACAAGATGCTTAATTGCTCTGTGCCTTATTATCCTGCCTGGGGTCATAATCCACAGTCACTGCAGGCAATGACGGTTGTGAGGATGAAAATGCGAGAAGTTCTGGGCACATACGAAGCATTGTGCAAGTGTCAGCTATCATATTCCGTATCTGCAACTTTTCCAGCAGCGGCATCTGTGAGAGGCAACGCGGTCTAACGGAAAGACAATGGCCTGGAAAGACAATGGGCTGGGAGTCTGATAGTGCTGAGTAGAGTGAATGGTTCTTATTATTGTAACCATCTGCAGCTGCTTTATTGGTCATTCAAGAGGAAACTTGGTAACTATTTGAGATATTTGTTTATTTAGATTTAGGCATCTCTAGATAAAACTGCGAAGTAAATCAATGCTTTTCTTTCTAACTTGCAATTCTTTTAATAATCCATATGGGTGTGGATGTGATCTAAAAGCCTGAGATTTCTTAGCGTAGACTCGCCCAGGTTTGTCTTCTCAGCTACCTCTGTCAACTTCCCGTTAACTCTGCAGATTGAGTGCATCTCTCCTCCCCCTCCAAACCCACTAAGGCAGCAACAAAGGAATAAGATAGGAGGAAGTGAATGGGAGAGGGAATGCAAAGAATATCAACACGTTTTTGGAAGATGTAAAGTGGTTGGACAAAGGGCGTCTACTTTTGTTTTAGTTTTCTCCATTCTGCCAAAAGTCTACACCCAGAGAAGCCAACAAACATACATTGAAACCATCATGGATCCTCAAGAGGCTGAGGGTTTGGAAGCACCAGACATCTCTGAATCCAGGGGTCAGGATGGGGCTAAAACCACGAGGAGTCGCTCATAAGTCTGTATGAGAAGGAGCTAGACTCAGACCTTCTTCCTTGCCCCACACAGTCAGGGGCTATTTATTGCCCCTTTATCATCCAGCAGATGATAGATCTGCTCTTGTCTGAAGGTGAGCCCGAGATATTCTGATCCAGGGGACAGGAAGCACAGCATAGGGCAAGAATACAAAGCCTTTCTGAAAACAGTAGGGCTCCCAGGGATCCTATTGGACAGACCACCTGCACCCACTTGCCCACGCCTCCCAACACCACAGTGCGGCACTGCTTTCTCTGTAGGGACACCGTATTGCGGACTCTAGGGAGCCTTCATTCCGTATACTGAGCGTGAATGGGGCTCCCTGGAGCTGTGCGGTGAAGTGGCCCTGGGGGAATTGGCCGGTTTCTGCCAACCCTTTTCCTATTTCAGGCCTTGCAATGGTGTGCCTCGCGGAAGAAGAGGGGCAAAATCTCTCACGCTGTGACAGCAGCTGACACCTCATTGGACAGAACTGTGTCACATGACTGCATCTACCAGTGAGGGTGGCTGGGAAACTCCAGTTAGGCACTGGCCGTTCTGTGTAGAGATACTCTGCTAGTAATAAAGAAGAAAAGATGTACTAGGTAGGCAATGAGCAATATTAACTGCAGAAAGAAACATTTTCTCTAGAATTTAAAGACATGCCTTGATAGATTTAAAGAGTCCGCTGAGCACCTAGAATGAAAACACACACACACACACACACACACACACACACACACACACCAAGCTATATAACATTGTAAAAGGAAAACACGAGGGGTTAAAAACAAAAACAAAAACAAAAAAAACTCCTAGAAGCTTTCAGAGAAAACAAGCAGGTAATGCATGGGGACCAGAATAAGAAGCATCAGTCCCCATAGCAATACTGGAAGTGGGCCCTTTAAATGGCTTGGTCAAGATGTTTGTTGATATTTACATCCACCATGGGAGCTGTTGTTCTGTCACTGATCACAGGAAAACCAGAAGGCACTGCTCAAGAAATAGCAGCGTCTCTTTCAAGGTAGCATTTATTTTAAGAAGTTAAGTAGCTATTCCCACAGACAACAATTTGACATGTGTAGCTGTCATTTGCACATCACTCTGTGGTGTGAGTGTTTGTTTATATCAAATAACTGTTCTCCTAAATTCATCTTGCTCTTTTTTATTTCGAATTCTCTCGCAGATAGGAGACCTGAGGCAATCGCTCTTTGTGTTGGCTCCATTAGCAGCAACAGGACTTTGCAAAGGGCTGGTGACAGTGGTTTGATATGCGCATCATCGGATGTTTCAAAAAGAAAAGCAGGTCAGCCCAGTAATGGCATTTATTTGTTGTTTCTTACAAGTCATGGAATCGGTGTAAAGTTTGGGGAGGCTTATTCTGCTAAAGGTGAAATACATGATGTTATTGCTAATTCCATTGTGAATTCAGGTCAAAAGGTCATCATTAAAAATAAAATGATTTGTTTTTGCAGGTAAAATGTAAATACAAGTTTTGGAGGAGCACTGCACCATAGGAAAAATAATGCACTTACTCTTAATATTAAAAAACCAAACGGTCTCGGCAATGATTTCTTGGATATGACAGCAAAAGCACAGGGAACAAAATCAAAAATAGATAAGTGGCATGACAGTAAACTGAAACGCTTCTGCGTAGCAAAATGGAAACCGTTCACAGAGCGAAAACGCAACCTACAGAATGGGAGAATACGTGTGCAAACCATATACAGGGGTTAAGATCCAAAACATATAAGGAACTCCTGAAATCCAATGGAAGAAAATAACCCAATTAAAAATGGGCAAAGGACTTGAATAGACATTTCTCTAATAGAAAGCATATGAATGGTCAACAGGTATATGAAAACATGGTCAGCATCGCTAATCATCAGAGAAATGCAAATCAAAACCACGATGAGCTATCACCTCGCACCTGTTTTAATGGCCATTGTAAAGCAAAGAGAAAATAACCAGCGTTGGCAAGGATGTAGAGAAACCAGAAGCCTTGTGCACTATTGGTGGAAATAGAAGTTCCTCCAAAAATTAAAAATAGAACTACCATATGATCCAGAGATCCCATTTCTGGGTATTTATCCAAAAGAATTGAAAAGAGGATCTCAAAGAGATATTTGCATACCCATATTCACTGAAACATTATTCATAATAGCCAAGAGGTGGAAACTCAAATGTCCATTAACAGAGACGTGGATAAATATGTAGTACACACTTACAGTGGAATATTATTCAGCCCTACAAAAAAGAAGGAGGGGCGCCTGGGTGGCTCCGTCGGTTAAGCACCCGACTTCGGCTCAGATCATGATCTCACGGTCTGTGAGTTTGAGCCCCACGTCGGGCTCTGTGCTGACAGCTCGGATCCTGGAGCCTGCTTTGAATTCTGTGTCTCCCTCTCTCTGACCCTCCCCCGTTCATGCTCTGTCTCTGTCTCAAAACTAAATAAACATTAAAAAAATTTTCTTAAAGAAGGAAATCCTGCCATACATGGCAATATGGAGGACATGATGCTAAGTGGAATAAGCCAGTTACAGAAGGACAAACACTGCAAGATTCCACTCATGTAAGGTACCTAAAGTAGCCAGGCTCACAGAGGTGCAGAATATGATAGTGGTTACTAGGAGCTAAGGTGGAGTCGGAGGGAAATGAGTTGTTATTCAATGGATACAGTTTCAGCCGTGCAAACACGAAGCTCTAGCCATCTCCTGCATAACAGTGTTCATGTAGTTAACAACACTGCACACTTAAAGAAAATAGATTTCATGTTATGAGTTTGGGGTTGTTGTTTTTTTTCAGCCACTGTTTTAAAGAAAAGCCAAATGGAGCAAAAATTTCTTTGAAATTGTTCATGATACACATAATTTGTAATTGCATCTGATCAAGCTGTGATAGTCTTTCATTCAACAAAGTGGTGGTACTTCCTCCTGGGACTTCCTTATTGTCTCCTCACTGAATCTCCAAGTCTACCTGACTTTGTCTGACCTCTAAGCATGGCAGTGCCTTGTTTCACCCTGGTCCCTTTTCTCTTTATCTGCAGTCACTCCCCAGGTAATATTAATCAGTTCCATAGTTTAAATACCATGTATATGCTGACAGATCGCAAATCTCTAGGCCTGAAATGATCCATTCGAATTCCCAACTTGAATATCTGATCGATTGCTTAAATGCAACCTGTCCAAAACGAAATTCAATTTCCCCTGACTGAAACCCACCCGTCCCTAGTCTTTTTCCATCTCAGTGACGAGGACCTTCACCCATGTGGTTCCCCTTTTCCTCCACCCACCACGTGCCATCTGTTAGCAAGTGCTGTCACTTCCTCTCCAAAACAGATCCTGAATTTGCACCTTTCTTCCATACCCATCACTCCTCCCTCAGTCCCAGCTATTATCATCCCCTTCCCGGACCTCAACAAGTCCTTCCTGACCTGCCTCCCTGCTTCCTACTCTTATCCCTTCTTCTTGCAAAACCATTCTCCTTGCAAAAACTAGGAAATCATCTGAAAACAGAAAGCCAGGCTTGGGACTCCCCTGTGTTTGAAGATTCTCCAGTGAGAGGATACCTCTTGTTCTCTACTCTGCTCTGACTTCTGCCAATTCCTAAAACATATCAAGATCTTTCTTACCCGAGGGACTTTGCACCAAATTGTTCCTTTTGTCGGGGATATTCCTCCCTCAGATCCACATGTAGCTGGCCCCCAGCTCCTTAGAGAGGGTTTCTCTAACCAGTCTATCCAGTGCCACTGTCTACCATATTACTCCATTATATTTTCTTACTTGTATCCACCACCACTGAAAAGCACTGCTTCGTTAAATAAGTTTACTTTGGTCTGTATTCCCCACCAGAATTGGAGTGCCACAAGAATAAGGTGGCCAGATTCAGCAAATAAAAATACAGAGCACCCAGTTCGATGCAAATTTCGGATAAACAAGAAATAATTTTTAGTATAAGTATGTCCCATGCGATATTTGGGAGATACTTATGCTAAAAACAATTGTGTTCATCACTTATCTGAAATTCACATTTTAACTGGGCCTCCTGTACGTTTATCTGCAGCTCTACCAAGAGCAGGAACCTCGACTGCCTTCCCATCCAGGCACGTCTAGTGATATCTGGTACATGCCAAGCACCCCATAAAATATTCATAAAATGACACAGTGATTGAAACGAGTGAAAGAAAGTAAAGGTATCAATTTGCCTGATGCTCGATCTAAAGACTGGTTTTAGTTATGGTGACAGTTAATTTTATGTGTCAGCTTGCCTGGCCCAGAGGGCTGGTAAAACATTATTTCTAGGTGTGTCGGTGAGGGGGTTTCTGGAAGAGATTAGGATTTGAATCGGTGAACGGAATAAAGTAGATTGCCCTCCCCACCACGGCGGGCATCGTCCAACCAATCCACTGAGGGCCCCAACTGAACAAAAAGGTGGGGAGGAAGGGCAAATGTGGCCTCTCTGCTTGAGCTGAGACACCCATCTCCGCCTGGCCTCAGACACTGCTGCTCCTGGCTCTTGGGCTTCGGGACTCAGATCAGGACTTACCCCATCGGCCCCCAGACTATCAGGCCTTTGGATTCTGACCGAATTCCAACACAGCTTTCTTGATTCTCCAACTTTCAGCTGGCAGATCTTGGGACTTCTCAGTCTCCGTAACTGCTGAGGCAATTTCTACAATGAATCGTCTCATAGATATATCTCCATATATAGCCTATTGGTTCTGTTTTTCTGGAAAACCCTAATACAGTTAATTAGTCTGGAACCCAGTGGTCCTTGTATCAGGATCACCCAGGACCTGGTTGAAACAGATTGCTGAGCCCTGGCTGCCGAGACCCTGTTGCAGTAGTAGGTTTGGAGTGGGGCCTGAGAATATGCATTTCTAGCACCTTCCCAGATGAGGCCGTTGCTGGTAGTCCAGGGCCCCGGCCAGGCTTTGAGAACCACTGGCTTAGCTCAAAGCTGAGGTCTCTGACTTGCTTATTCAACAGACAACCTTTACTTCAATTCAAATCGGAGGACACAGAAAAGAACACTGGAGAATGTGGTTCTAGTCCATCCGGAAACAAAACACAGACTGATTCTCATCTGTAAAGCAGGATTACCTTTGACCTCATGCTGTATACAGTGGATTCAATGTTGTTGTTGTTGTTGTTGTTGTTGTTTTTAAAGACCCCCAAGGCTGAGGAGTAAATCTCTAGTCATATAAGAATGTATTTTAGGATGAGACACATACCTTTAGTGAAAACATACAACTGTCAGAGCATCTCAGTCAGGGCAGGAAGCGGAAGAGTCACGTGATGGTGTCTTAAAATGTGGCCAAACAGAGAGAAGTCTCCTGAGGCCCCATTTATGTTTTCCAAGTTAATTAAATTTATTTCATCAGTTGTTTCAAAGCTAGTCCTCTCTCCAGGAATGGTAGCCCCTGACAACAGACAAAGAGGACAAAGGCACAGCTCCACCAGGTGGCCATGTAAATTGTGTATCAGTACAATTTACAGATGTTCAGGGACTCCTTAGACCCCTTCATTTCCATAAAATGACTCCTCACCCCTCTTCCTGAGCAACTTTACCCGTTTACCTTGGAGACAGTTTTTTCTCATCTCATTTTCTCTTGGTCCCATGTGGCCATAATAGCACCTTGTAATAAATTTTAATGTGCTTACAATTATGAGTTTAGAGACCGAATCCGAGGAGGCCTATATTGCAGGACTGCAAATACACCTCGAAGATTCCAGCTACAACTCCAGCCGCCCCTCCCCCTCCTATGTTCCCCCTGTCCCAGGTTTTCAAGCGAGAATCCATTTCCTGCCGCCAACTCCCATTCTTCTGCCGGTTCTACTACTGCATAGCCTTGACCCTCCATTCTTGTCTTCACTCCCACCCCCACCCCCGCCCCGGTTCAGGCCCTCATAACTCTTTCCAGCGTTCCCTGCTCCCACTCTCTGCCAGTCCATCCTGAGCACACGTTTTTATTCGTTGATCCACTCAGTATCATTTACTCAATACTCACTCCGTGTCAGGTTGTGCTAAACACAACGAATGGGGAACAAGATAATGTCCCTCCCTTCTTTTCAAAGCAGTTGTCTGGTCATCTCATCCTTCAGAGCCAGCCTGAACTGGGACATGGCCTGAACTCCAAGCATTTGGATCCTGCCTGAGCTTTCTCCTCTTGGGAAGTGCTCTGTGCCTCTCTTTGTTGAAGTTCTTCCCCACATAATTCTCTCTCCTGCACTGTCCCCTATCATGTTAAACACATCATAGTCATTCATACTGGTATTGTTGTGGCATGTGTTGGGTCTGCTTCTTGGCTTCACATGCTACTTATCGTCTGGAAGTTTCCCAAAAAATTATTCCTGTAGGATTCCTTTGCAGCGGTAGAAGAGGCAAAACTTTACCGCTACTCGGCTTAGGTTTTCAGCTGGGACTCTTCAACAAAAAGATTAACAAAAGGAAAACAGTTTACTGACGTGTGCATCACACATCATACAACAGAAACCAAGAGGAAAAGTAACTCAAAATGGCGGCTTAGAATTCCAGCTGACGTGGCATCTTCCACAAAGAACGATAACACATTTCTGGAGCTAAGACGAGACAAAGAGGTTTGCGCCTGGGTAGTAAACTGTGGAGCAGTAACTAGGAAGATAAGGGTGAGTTTAACAAGGTTTGTTCGTACAGATTCTCAGCCCCAGTTCCCCATCTCTGGTGATAAGAATGTCTTCTCTCTCCGAGGACAGAAAGGACACCTTTCACACAGGAGTTTATCCCCTGCTTTCAAGAAGAAAAGGAGGGTCAGGGTGCTTTTCTTACAGCTGCTATCCCTCAATGGCCTTTAACTCAAAATAATTAACATGCCAAAGTAGAATATTTTGGGGTGACATGCTCTGAATGCCTTCACAGTTAAAGGATTAAAAAGGGTACAATTGTACTACCCATCCACTGCAAGATGGCATAAAGGTCATCAGTATACAGTCTACGTCTGGAGAGAAAAAGCATGATGGGCTCATCTTTATTAAAGCACATGGAGGGGCGCCTAAGTGGCTCAGTCAGTTGAACATCTGACTCTCGATTTGGGCTCAGGTCATGATCCCGGGGTCACGGGATCGAGCTCCGTGTCGGCTCCACGCTGAGCAATGAACCTGCTTGAGATTCTCTCTCTCTCTCTAAAGTAAAAATAATAATAATAATAATAATAATAATAATAATAAGGCACATGGAATGCTGGTAAGTCCTCCCCACAAAGACATCCACCAAACAATTAAATCTGTCTTCTACTCCCTCGTGTTGGAAAACCCAATACGACAAGTGGCACTTAAGCAGCATTAGAGTCAACCGTGTCACAAAATTGACTCGAGCCAAAAAATTCTGAGACCAGCAATCTGTTGTCTTTTTCTTTTGACTCTCCTTATAGTTGTTCTAATGTTGCATTTTATCTATTTTTGCTTATTACAAAACCTTTATTATAACAACATAAAAGGGGAAAGAAAAAAATCCCCACCTCAATTCTAGCATCTGAATACATCTGTTCTGATTTTCTGTATTCCTTCTCAGGCTCCAGGCTCTGCTCTTCAGACATTAGTGTGTTTGTTTATATGTATATATAATATATAATATATAATATATAATATATAATATATAATATATAATATATAATATATAATATATAATATATAACATATAATATATAATACATAATATATAACATATATATTATATATTACATATTTTATACATATATATACATATATATATTCTTAATCATAGGACATGAGCAATTGTGCATTCTGTTGTTACCAATGAGTATTATATTATCAAGTTTCTCCTACGGTGTTACCTAATTACGACTTCTAATTGCAGCATAAAATTCTACTGGATAACATGCTCTAATTTATATAGCTATTCTACTAATACTGAATAATTGATGATATGTCCCTTTTTCCATATGCATCCTTCCTCATAGAGTCCACCGCAAAAAAAAAAAAAAAAACCATCTTGAAGTAAAAATACTTCAAAATCAGCTAAACATTTCTTGGGATCAATTCCCCCAGCAGTGAGGGGTATTATTGTATGAGACAAAATTTTTTATGATTTTTGATTTTTTTAATGATTTTTATGATATTATTATGATATTATGAACATTTTTATGATTCTTGACACCACAGCTAAACTGCTTAAGGGACGTTATCAGTTTATGTGGTAAATTTGTACAATACATGGTCAGGATGCCCCCACACCTCACATCAACACGGGAAACGGTCCATTAAGCTGGTGTTCTCGGATAGGACTTTCTGAGCGCCACACCCCACATATGAACTGAAGAGTGTTATGTTCATACCCACTTACGGTCTGCCAAAACACAGGCACAATTTATGCAAAGCTATAGCAATGTGACCTCCGTTCCTAGACAACTTCCAAACTAACTGTATAGTTATTTCTTTCCCTTGAAGGGTGACATTGCTGGGTGTTCTATGTGTAGATCTCTACTGCAACTACCCAGGTCCCAAGCAGCGGGGAGGGAGGCATGTGAAAGGAGGGGATCCATACTGAGAGTCCACGGAAACGCAAAGCCATGGGATTTTCCACAATTGGCAAGAATTCAGGGAAACTCAGTATGCAACAAAGTGCTAACCTCTGGGCTGCCATTGTTCCACCTCTTAAATATTTTCTTTGAAAATCAGATCTGGCTCAAAAAGCATTGGGGTAGGTAACTGACAAGGAACAATCTAACATTTTGCAATCTCTCCATGGGGGCGAAGAGCTACTTGAGGCTTCTACCTGTTACTCCTCCCTGTCTGTACATTTCCCACCCCAGTCCCCACCCCAGCCCTGCAGCTGGGTCTCTAAGAGCAGCTTAGACACTATGGTGTCTCCTTCACGGTAAACATTCAGCTCGTTAACCCTCTTTCTGTTTCACAGGCATGTGTGAAGGTGAAATCAATCATATGAAGCCTTTTAAAAACTAGAAACAAAGCATTAAGGTTCAAGGATAAATATTTGTTGGTATGAATTAACATGAGCATTTCCAATAAAAGCAAGAAAAAGAGATACTATTGCTAAAAGTAAGAAATCGGGGGGAAATATTGCTGATGTAGAGGCCAATTTAAAAATCAAGTCGGACATGGTTTTGCAAGACAAGTCATAAATATATCAAGTTGGTATTAAAAGTGTTGCATTCTGGGTCAGTCCAAGTAAATAGCATTTTTTTGGCTTCCTGAGAAATTCGAAATCTTAGTGAAATATGGTGAAAAAAATCTGCTTTTTTGACATAGTCTTCTCTCCCACCAGACAGATATGTATGAAATTTTAGCTGATGTATGTTAACACGCCGTTGCTGAGATAGACATCAAGGCAATAACTGGGGGCCCATTAGTAGGTAATATTCTAATATTTATCCCATAAACAACCCTTGAAAGCTTGCAATGCTCAGCTTGCTGTGGTTGGCACTTTGGAAGATTAGATAAGAAAAAGAAACCCTATCATTTCCATTTATAAATATAACTTTTTCTCATAAGGAAGGGATTGATGTTTGGGTGACGTGTGCAAATTGCTTGTTGCTATACTCAGGGCTGAGGGAGACCTGGAGTTGAACCAACTAATGAATCAATGGTTATTAAAATGGAGATGCAGGGAACATCACAAACTGTCATTTGCCTATTTGATGTGATTTCTGGGGCACCAGGATAGCTCCTTTGAGCAACAAACTCTCTTGCGTACTGTTCCCTAAAACCCTGAGGTGCATGACTCCTTTGCTTTTGGACCCTGACCTCCTTGAAAATGATGGAGGCAACTAGTTGAGCTGGTCGTTGTTGACAGTCACACCTGTTGGTATGACTTAGTTTCAGATTTTGTCTCACAAGGGGTTTTGTTTAGGCAAAGAGCTTAAGACCCAAAATAGGGAGGTGAGACTTCTGACAGGTTGGGGAACTCCAGGGAAGGCTCTGGCTCGCACCACAAATTTGGTCTAGGATCAGCATTGTACAAAACATCAACAACAAATATTAAGCACACACATGCACACACACACACACACACACACACACACACACACAACACGGAGCGCCTGGGTGGTTCAGTTGGTTGGGTGTCCAACTCTTGCTTTTGGTTCGGGGCATGATCTCAGGGTCATGGGATCGAGCCTCCGGTATACTCTGCTCTGAGCATGGAGCCTACTTGAGATTCTCTCTCTATCTCTTTCTGTCCCTCTCCCCCATGTTCTCGCTCTGTCAAATAAATTAAAAAAACCACAGCAGGTAAGGGCGCCTGGGTGGCTCAGTCGGTTGAGCATCCGACTTCGGCTCAGGTCACGATCTCATAGTTCATGGGTTTGAGCCTCAGGTCAGGCTCTGTGCCGACAGCTCAGAGCCTGGAGCCTGCTTCGGATTCGGTATCTCCGTGTCTCTCTCTCTCAAAAAGAAATAAACATTAAAAAAAGCACACACACACACAACAGGTAACTCTGTGGTCTTTCTGTAAAAATGTGGAACAATGTGATATTCCACAAGATGCATAGGGAAGAAAGTGAACGGGTCTCCAAGAGAAACTTTTGGACCCATCCCGAGAGTACGTTGCACTAAGGTGGAACTTGGACAATCTAGAGGCCTGGAAGAGATCGATGGGCACAAGAGGGAGCCCCCTGAAGTACTTAAGTGCCATCCCAGCTGCCAATGGGCAGTATTAAATAGATGGGACTGCTTTGTGGGAAGCCAGCTGCCATGTCACTTGAGCGTGTGGCCTTTTTCAGCACCTGCCACTTCCACTGCATGATCTTAAAGAGACAAGAAAGTACAGAATGCCCAGTGGCTTTCATTCTCCAAACTTGCTTTCGTACAAAATCGTTTGGGACTGAACATGCCGATTCTTTTTTTTTTTTTTTTTTTTTTTTTTTCAACGTTTTGTATTTATTTTTGGGACAGAGAGAGACAGAGCATGAACGGGGGAGGGGCAGAGAGAGAGGGAGACACAGAATCGGAAACAGGCTCCAGGCTCCGAGCCATCAGCCCAGAGCCCGACGCGGGGCTCGAACTCACGGACCGCGAGATCGTGACCTGGCTGAAGTCGGACGCTTAACCGACTGCGCCACCCAGGCGCCCCTGAACATGCCGATTCTTAATCACCGTGTCCGCCTCAGATGTGGTGACTCAGGTGGAACGTTCCCAGCCGCGTAAACCATGGCTCTGCCCACCGCCGGTCAAGGAGCGGTGCCCGGCTTTGCTCCACGGAGGATCTGTTCCAAGACCCTTAATCTGCAAAGCCCTCTGTTACAGCAGCCTAAGGAATTCTTCTTAGGACTGAAATCTTGTAAAACAGCCAAAACCTCCCTTACATTCTTTCTTGAGAGGCCCCCTATTATGTGGGGAAATGCCAGCTCCACCCTGGAGACGGCTTCCTGCTTGGCAGTTCAGAAAGAAAGCAGAACAGTGAGCTTTCCGAGCCCATTATTCACCTCTGAAAGGTAATCAAAGGGAATGCCTTTCCTCCTATTATCCTATTGTTCAATTTTATGGAGGACTGCCTCTGAATACAGATGTTGTCGAATAAGCCAAGAACCCTAAGGTAAACAAAAATTTCCAAATAGTACTTGTTCTCGTTATCTTATCCCCGTGGTTAGCTCTGCCGAGTCCCTGAAGGGCAGGGGGCCATCGCGACTGGAGCCTCCATGTAACTCGATTCGCTTCGACAGCTCCACATTGGTCTGTGGGACGCCCAAGAAGGCCACGAGGGCACCAGCTTTCAATGTCATGTAAATGGAATCATATGATGTGTCTTCTTTTAGGTCTGGCTTCTTTACTCAAGATCACATCTGTGAGAATTTATCATGTTGTTGTTCGAAGCCATAATTGATCATTTAAATGTCTGGCTAGCCTTCCATTAGGGGGAATATACCACCATTTATTTGTACACTGGGCTCGTGGTGGACATTTGGGCTGTTGGCAGTTTGGACCACATGTTAGTTTCTTATTGCCACCGTAACAAATTAGCACAGATTTAGTGGCTTAAAGTAACAAAGTTGTTATCTTATTGTTCTGGAGGTCAGAAGTCTAAAATGGGTCCACAGGGCTGTGTTGCTTTTGGACCCTTTTGGAAAGAATCCATTTCTGTCTTTCGCAGCTTCTCCAGGCCACTTGTGTTCTTTGGCTCACGGTCCCTTTCTTCATCTTCAAAGCCAGTAACAGCATCTCTTCGCCTCTCTGACATCTGCTTCCATCCCTACCTCTTCTCTCTGACTTTGACCCTCCTGAGTCCTTCTTAGAAGGATCTTTGTGATTGCATCGGGCCCGCCTAAACAATGCAGAATAATCTCCCATCTCAACACCTTTATCACATCTGCAAAGTCCCCTTTGCCATGCAAGGTGACATATTTAGTTTCCAGAGATTCGATTGCATCTATACGTCTTTGGTGTGCACAATTCTGCATTTCTCTTGGCTGTATGCCTAATGGGATTGCTGAGTGATAGGGTATAAAAACATTCAGTTTTAGATTCTGTGAAGACAGTTTTCCAAAGTGGTACTAAGTTAACATTTCTACCAGCCCAGCAGTAGCATATGAGAGTTCGAGGTGACCCACATCTTCTCCAACATCTTCTCCAACACTTAATAATGATATTTAACCGTTACAACTATATAAAGGTATCTCATTGTGGTTTTAATTTGCATATCTTTAATGACCACTGAGGCTGAACAGCTTTTCATATATTTATTGGCCATTTGGATATTCTGTCTTGTGAAATGCCTAGGACTTCTTTCTTTCTTTCTTTCTTTCTTTTTGGAGTTTTTGGCCCATTTTTCTATTGGGTTGTCTTTTCCTTATTGGTTTGTAGGAAGTCTTTATATGTTCTGTATCCAAGCCCTTTGTCATTTATATTTGTGATAAATGACTCCTTCCCCCTGTGTGGTTTACTTTAATGGTATCCTTTAAATGCATAGACATTCCTGATTTTCAGGTAGTCCGATATCCTCAAGGAAATCTCAAGAAACGCTATTAAATATTTTGAAAAAAATGAAAACAAAAACACAACATATCAAAATATATGAAGAGAAGCCAAATCAATGCTTAGAGGAAAACTTATAGTACTAACTTGGGGCACTGCTGATTTTATCACTCGTAGACTTATTTTCTATCCTACTAATTTCTGCTTTTTTATTTTTTTCCTTCTTTTTACTGTTAGATTTGACTTTCTGATTGCTTTTCTAAATTATTTAGATAGATTCTTAGATCATTGGTCATTGGTTTTTCAGCTTCTAAAACTTTTTCTAATATAGGCATTTAAAGTTACAAATATCTGGGGTGCCTGGGTGGCTCTGTTGGTTAAGCATCTGACTTTAGCTCAGGTTATGATCTCACGGTTTGTGGGTTGGAGCTCTGCATTGGGCTCTGTGCTGACAGCTCAGAGCCTGGAGCCTGCTTCGGATTCTGTGTCTCCCTCTCTCTCTGCCCCTCCCCCAGTCACGCTCTGTCTCTCAAAAAAGGAATAAACATTAAAAAAAAAATTAAAGCTACAGATATCTTCTACACTTGGCTTTAACTGCATCCCTCAAGTTTTGAAATGTGGAAATTTAATTATGGCTTAATAAAAATATTTTATAGTTTCCATTGTGATTTCTTTTTTGACCCATGGGTATTGTCAGTGCCGAATTTCCAAACATATGGAGATTTTCTCCTCAACTCCTATTCCTTATATTTGGCCTGCTTTCACTGTGGTCAGAGAAAACACCCTAACATTGGCACTGCAAATTCTCAATATCTTGGTGGTTCCCCAATGCCTCAAAAAATGTTCCTGTATTTAGTCCAGCTTTTCTAGCTGTTTTCAGAAATAAACGTGACACAAAATAACCTATTCTGCTATTTCCAGAAGCATGATTACCACCAGTGATCATTAGTTAATTATGGTGCCACCACACCCAGAGATCACCAGGAAGGAAGGAAGGAAGGAAGGAAGGAAGGAAGGAAGGAAGGAAGGAAATAGTCATCACTACATATGTGGTCGAGTTAAGTATTTCAATCTCAGAATTCCATCTTATCTTCTCCAAAGCCCATGTCATGTCACTTATCACTGCTCTTAAAGTCACCCCTGACAGACACCACATTTTCTATCTGATATTATTTCTCCTATATCTTTCTTTTATTGATTTATTTTGAGAGGTGGGGGAGGCAGAGGGAGAGAGAGAATCCCAAGCAGGCTCTGTGCTGTCGCTGAAGAGCCTGACACGGGGCTCGATCCCACAACCGTGAGATCATGATCTGAGCCAAAAGGAAGAGTCCGACGCTTAACCGACTGAGCCACGCAGGCGCCCCTCTCCTGTGTCTTAACGTGGTCCCCCCACCACACTCTTTTGATACTCTTCTCCCTCCGGATGGCAAATACCAAATGCTGCACTCCCTATAATGTTCCTTTGTTACGTTATTCTTGGCCTCTCTTCACATTTCTTTGAAATGTCTTTCCTTTAATTATTTTCGTCCTACATGTAAGAAAACAGATATGTAAGTATTAAAGTAAAAAGGAAGGTCATCTCTGTGTCACTGACATTGTCTCAAACACCAGCAGTGGCACAGGCCACATTCGTGGGAATTGTGAGCTGGTGTGCAAGCCAGGGGCTTCACCTCACCTGGAGGGTGGGGGCAGGTCAGAGGGTTCATAGCGACCCGTGGGGATGTTATCAAAAGGAATTATATGTCTAACAGCATCACACGGCATGGTACCTACGATACTTTACATTTTGAGTTTCTCATTCCCATTTCAAACTCTTGGAAATAGCACACGGTTCTAGAAGCATTTGTTTTATTTAATTATAATTTTTAAAATGAAAATACTCTCTACAGCCCTCCTCCAAAGCTGGCAATTGCAGACCGCCCTCCAAGATGGGAAGCGCCCTTAGCTGGAGACAGAAATAACCGTACTATTCGTATCCATGGGCTCCGCAGTCGGGCAGATATCTGAGTGCAACCTGGGGCGAGGGCAGCCGACAGCAATCGCTGCATTCCCCAGACCAGAAGGCAAAGCAAACACACGACAAAGTCACAACGGAACTCTCCTCTTTGGGGAAGAGGAGTGGGTGAAGTGGTTTCGGCATGACAGGTTTGTTCTTTCTTTCTGAGACTGTTGTGCAGGGTAATGCTGACCATGCCAGGCAGACTCACATCTCGTTGAGTTGTCAAGCCATGAGGAGAAGGCCACTCCGCCAAGCCCTTGCCGCTCCCATTCTAGGACTCAATCCTTCTGCTGTAGTCTGAGGCTATTTCCTCTTCGTTCCTTACTGGAGGTGGATTAGGTGGTCACCACGTCGATAAAATAACCCCCGAGGTTCTAGACACCACAATTATTAACCTGTTCCTCAGCCCCTCCCTCCAATAATCGCTGTCATTTTAGCCTTTCCTCACGGCCCTAAATGACCTGGACTCTAACCCTACCCTCTCTGACTCTTCTCTGAATCTGTCTCACCCTAAAGACAACAGAAGGGTGCAGACGACAGGATACGTATACATAGAAAACCCTAAAGACTCCACCAGAAAACCACTACAGGCACCAAACGAATTCAGTAAAGTTGCAGGATACAATAATATACAGAAATCTGTTGTGTTTCTATCAACTCAACGAAGTAGCAGGAAGAGAAATTAAGAAACCAATTCCATTTACAGTGGCACCAAAAAGGATATAAAGTATTAGGAATAAACTTAACCAACAGGGTGAAAGGCCTATACTCTGAAAAACTATAAAACACTAATGAAAGAAATGGCAGATGACATAAAACAAGTGGAAAGATAGTTCATACTCATGGATCGGAAGAATGCGTACTGTTCCGATGTCCCATATTATCCCAAGCATACAGATTCAATGCAATCCCTAGCAAAATATCAACAGCATTTTTTCCCAGAACTAGAACAAAGAGTCCTAAAATTTGTATGGAACCACAAAAGACCCTGAAGAGCCAAAGCAATCTTGAGAAACAAGAACACAGCTGCAAGTATCATAATCTCGGATTTCACGATATACTACAAAGCTATAATATCAAAACGATATGGTGCCTGTACAAAGATAGACACATAGATTGATAGGACAGAACAAAGAACTCAGAAAATGGTCTCACACTTATATCATCAATCTATGGTGAAGTAGGCAATAACATATAATGGGGAAAACCAGTCTCTTTAATAAATGGTGTTGGGAAAACTGGACAGACACGTGCAAAAGAATGAAACGAGACCACTTTCTTAAACCATACACAAAATAAACTCAAAATGCATTAAAGACCTAAATGTGAGATCTGAAACTATTAAATTCCTAGAAGAAAACATAGGCAGTCATCTCTTTGACATCAGCTTTAGCAATATTCTTCTGGATCTGTCTCCTCAGGCACGGGAAACAAAAGTAAAAACAAACTATTGGGACTACATCAAAATAAAAAGCTTATGCACAGCAGAGGAAATCACCAGCAAAATGAAAATGCAATCTAGTAAATGGGAGAAGGAGTTTATAAATAACATATTCTATAAGGGGTTAACATCCGAAAAACATAAAGAACTTATATGACTCAACACTAAAAAAGCAAATAATCTGATTTAAAAAAGGGCAGAGCACCTCAATAGACATTTTTACAAAGAAAACATACAGAAGGCCAACAGACTATGAAACGATGCTCAGCACTAATCATCAAAGGAAGCAAATCAAAACCTCAACGAGATACCTGTCAGAGCGGCTAGAATCAAAAAAGATAACAAGTGTTAATGAGGATGTGGAGGAAGAACTGTTGGTTGGAATGTAAATTGGTGCCTTTACATGGTGGGAAACAGTATGGAGCTTCCTCAAAATATTAAAAATAGAACCATACGATCCAGTAATTCCACTACTGGCTGTTTACCCAACCAAAATGAAAACACTAATTTGAAGAGATATATGCACCCCTATGTTCATAGCAGCATTATTTACAATAGCTAATAGACAAACACATAAAAATGTAATACACATACACACACATACATGCATGCACAATGGAATATTACTCCGCCATAGAAAAGAATGAGGTCTTGCCATCTGTGACAACATGGATGGACCTAGAGGGTATTATGCTAAGTGAAATAAGTCAGACAGAGAAAGACAAACATCATATGATTTCACTTATATGTGGAATCTAAAAAGCAAAACAAATGAACAAACAAAAAGTAGAAACAGACCCATAAAAGCCGAGAACAAAGTGAGGGTTGCCAGAGGGGAGGCGGGTGGGGGATGGACAAAATGGGTAAAGGGGAATTGGCAGTGCAGGCTTCCAGTTATGGAATGAATGAGTCACGGGGATGAAAGGCACAGCACAGGGAATGTGGTCAATGGCATCTTAACAGCGTCTTATGGTGACAGGTAGCAGCTATGCTTGCGGTGAGCGTAGCCTAATGTACAGAGTTGTTGAATCACTGTTACACATGAAACTAAGGTAACCCTGTGTGTCAACTATACTTCGATTTTCAAAACCTGTTTTAAAACCCATTAAAAAAAAGAAGTGAAATCAGTTCTGAATGTCACAGGACAACAGAGGAAGGGAGTGTCTCACCCCAGAATTACGCACGCTGTGACAGACAGGGCTACCGTTCTGTGTCTTCAGAAGTGACGTATCACAGTGAAGAAGGTACAGATCCTACTGGATAAGATCCCTGACAAGGCGCAGCTGACACAATGATGTCATTCCCAGGGGAGGAAAACAAACATCCCAGGGTTTGAGACCAACTCCCCAGGGAGATGAAGCCAACAGACCAGGAGGGCACTTGCCAGCAAAAAGTTGTCAACCAATTGAGGCAAACGTGAGTGAGGCCTTTTGTTCGAGGAGATTATAACCCTGGGAGAGCTGAGAAGCATCATACATATGTCATGCATCATGGAACTACCATAGAGCAAGGCATATACAGTAAATACGTGCAGTGGTGTCTTACACCTTGTGATGCTTATGCTTCACAAGCAGTAAGGAAACGTATCAGCTGATAACAAGCAACCATTTCCTTGGCCTCCTTGCCTTACGTGAATCTGAAGTCACGTGCTCGGAGTAGAGAGATGGTAAGTTATTCAGGTCCTGTTAGGGTCTTCGAGGGCTCCCAAGAGATGGCATTCTTCTTCCCTGTCTGATTGATGAACCAGTTGAGAAACAAAGCAAGAGAGATGGCAGGGGTGGGCTCTAATATCACCTTTATTAATCTGATACTGAAGACGTAGCTTCTCTCTGTGAGCAAATAGGCTTTCCAATACTGAACTCCTGTCACAGCAGCCCAGACCGTGCTAGCCTCCCACACTGGCCTTGCCCTGCCCCAGCTCACCCCCTAATTCGTGCCTGAACAGCAGGCTGGCTCCCAAAGAGGAAAACAGAGAGGGTCTGAGCCAGTCACATTGGTTTGTTCTTCGCCGATTTTCTATCAACCAAGTCACTCCATCTTCTCTGAGCTGAGGGGTGTTACATAAAAAGAGCCCCCTCCTCCTGAAAGAATATAGGGAATAAGGGTACCTCGAAAATATAACCCTGGTGCCTCACCTCCCTTATTGGCTGCACTTGGGGTCCCTCACCAGTCCACATCCAAATGCTCTTGGCAAAACACCTCTTTAGCAGGTAATAATAAGGTGTGAGTGTCCATGTGTCTCCATGTGTGGGTTTGTATGTGTGCGTGTGTGTGTGGCCATGTGTGTGTGTGGGTCTGCCTGAGGTGCAAGTGTGTGCCCATGTGCATATTATTCACTGTGAGCTTGCATGTGAGCGGTGCATGTGAGTGTACACCCATGAGCGAATGTGTGTGCAAATGTAGGTGTGCATCCTACACATGTGCGTTAGCGTGTGCATGCATGGGTGTATGTGTGTGTGCCTGAACGTGCATTTACATAGGTGTGCCTACAGCACAGGTGTGCGTGTATGTCTGTATGAAGCTCTGGAGCCAGACACTCAGGTGCATATTTAGACAGACTCGCTTCAACAAACGTTCCTTGAGTGCCTACAATGACCAATGCCTTTGACAACCAAGAAGAGGAGTATTATGTGTCTCTAGATGCAGAAAAGATTATAAGCTGGTAGAAAAGATAGACACATAAGCAACCATACTCAGCACGAGATCAAAGATGCTAAATGCCATAACAGCTCAAAGAAGAGGAGAGTCATTCTGACACGTGGGATGGTGGGGATATTTGAGCGCAGCTTGAGAGAAGATGGGAGATGCCAAAAGGGCATTCCAGGCAAAGGCATGGCGGGAACTCAGGTCAAAGGTGGAAATAGAGGGCCTGTTTAACAAGGAGATATTTGTTGTGGCAGGCCAGAAATAATCTGAGAGCTACTATATCGGGTCAGACCAGGGATAACATCTGGCCTTTCTCCACCTTATTTTGCAGGGTATGTGCTGATGAGAGATGGGCGAAGGTCAATTCATGGAAGATTTTGACTGTTGTACTAAGCACCATGAACTTCCCTTCTTAAGGCAAAGGGAAGCTGCTATGTTGGAGTGGAGATGGGGATTGGAAAGAGTCGTGTTGGAAATCTCGGGGGTAAGAACTTATTGCATTGGCTTAGCTGAGAGATAATGAGGACCAAACTAGGTGATAGAGAGGAGGGGTCATAGAGGGGAAATTTTTACAGATACACTCAAAAGTATTCTATTAGGGTGTGGTGGTTTTCAGACCTGGCAGCTGGCTATACAGTGATGTCAGCAACAGGAGGAGGAAGAGGATGATGGGGTAGGAAAGATGAAGTTAATTTTGAACTACTGTGTCTGCCCTGATAAACTACCAAAGCTAGGCTTGGTAATCCCAGAGCTTACACAGATGTCGACTCTTGGGAATTGTGTCCTCCTGCTGGTGAGGCACCAAGGAATGAATGTTTTCTGTTGCCACCCTGCTCCTTCTGCCTGAGAAAATCATTCACTTCTGGAGGAAGCCCATACCTCTCCCATCCAGAACCTTGGATCTGTAATGAATTTATCTCTACAGCTCTAACTCAAGAAGAGTCTCAGTTTGGGTCTTCAGTGGGAGTTCTGAAGAAGCACGTTCCTAGAACACAGGAGATACTCTTCTTGCTCTGGTCTGCTCTGCTCAATGCCTAGCAAGCCACACCTGGACACTACAGTAGGCATGTCCGGTGGTTCATGACCTGACATGGGGATGAGGGGACATAACTCCCATTGGCTGTGAATAGGCACATTTGTGTGTCCAAGGGAAAGTCAAGTTCCAGTGGAGGACAGGCTGTAGGGTGGCTCCAGTCGATGGATAAGGATCTGCTGGGGCAGATGCAGACGTGGAACCTAGGACCGTCAACGCGCCACATCGACCGAGATGGGTGGGGAGAAGGTCTTTAGCTTCAGAATTCAGCAGAACTGGGGCTAAAGATAGGATGGAGTTGGAAAGGCAAACACAAGAGTAACCGAGGTGGATTCTAAGAACGAGGAATGGCCAGAAATGGGTCAGATCCCAGCAGTGGGTGGATTTCCTAGTTTGGGGACCTGAGAAGCGAAAGGGACTGAAAAGTCAAAGATCCAATGACACAGTCACGCACGGCTGAGGGGCTGCTGTCTGAGACAGCCAAGTGGACACTGGGGCTCACTGGCCTGGAGCAGAGACGGTGGCTGTTAACTGAATCAGAAGCCCCTGAAAGGCAGAGAAGGCACATGTGACATCTTGGTCAGTAGGCAATCAATAGATATTGGTTGACTGATTGCTTAAATAAGCTTTTCAAGAGTCTAGCCTCTAAATTGCTACCTTATAGCTTCGGAATGGCGTTGATTTCCTAGTTTCTCTCTCTCTCTCTTTTTCCCCTGGCAGCTGTTACTGCCTCAGCAAACTGAAGCTGTTGCTATTTCAGCATCATTGCTAAGAAGGGCATCAGAGCATCTTTATGTCAGGCTGAGCTCACTCATCCAGATTAATTCCTTAGATGTTCAGCATAATTTCTGGTAAAGTCACCTTTCGGTCGGAAAATACAGATAACTCACGTTATCTGTGAGCCTTCTATCTTGTCGGAAAACCGAAATTCTCATCCCTTCCAATTTTCATGGCAATTCAAGAAATTGCTAGAAGAGGAACCGTGGACTTAGGGAAGATAGGTAAAGCCAGCACTCTGCTCCTCACTATCCTGTGAATGCCCCACCGTCTCAGCAGTTTCTGATTCGGTTCCATAGGGATTACAGACACATGGTGATTACTGTATTTCCTAAGCTTCCCACTGGTCCGAAGAAGTGACCGATTTTCACTTTTATTTATAGAAACCTCAAGAATTATCTCCAAATGCTCAGAGTCCAAGAAGATACCCAGAATTTGTTTGAGAGGACATATGAGGTCATCTCAACCCTTCGTGTGTCACTTGGGTAAACGAAAGCTCAGAAAAGTGAGTCTTGCCTAAGGCCCACCCCAGTGGAATGCTGGCACTTTGAACTGAGCTCCCCAGGTCCTACTGTGTCCCACCTCTTCATTAGCTGCAATACTTGCCCTAGATCCGGATATTAAAAAATAAATGCAAAAAAGGAAAGGATTAAAAATATAGCAAAAAAGCAATCCAACCAAACAAATGCAAAAATCAGGGGGAATCGTCTTTAACAAAAAAAATTAGCCTTATGGTATTTGCTCCCCAGACCAGGTAATCATTCTGCTAAACGCACACAGGCAGCAACAAGACGAAGCACTCTCAAGCTGTCTAAAGATGTATTTCTCAAAAGGTTTGTTATATTCTCTTTTTCTTTAAAAATTTTTTTAAAATGTTTTTATTTATTTTTGAGACAGAGAGAGACAGAGCATGAGCAGGGGAGGGGCAGACAGAGAGGGAGACACAGAATCGGAAGCAGGCTCCAGGCTCTGAGCTGTCAGCACAGAGCCCGACGCGGGGCTCGAACTCACACATCGCGAGATCATGACCTGAGCCGAAGTCGGACGCTCAACCGACTGAGCCACCCAGGCGCCCCTATATTCTCTTTTTCTATGCAAAAAATGACAAGCAATGAGCTAGGAATGACAACCCCCAGCACCCAGCATTATGGAAATGCAGGTATATAAGTTTCGAACTTCATGTTTCTGTGTTTATCCCCCAGAACAAAGGAAAAGTACAGGCGTTGTGCTGATAATGGAAATGCAAGCTTCCGCCCCACCCCGGTTATCTGTTGCTGGGGTATAAGACCACGTGTGCCATAAAACTCGCTCCCATCTGGCTGGGTTTTGAAACTTCTCTGGGACCCAGTTTCTACAGTTGAGCAGTTAATTCTCCTGAACACTCGGGAACTGTCGAAATAAAGGAGACTCCGAAGAGGGTCATTCGTGACCTCATGCCTGTGTGAGTTTTGCTGAGGCGGACATCTTGGGTTACCGGGAGAGAAAATCTACCAAAAATCTCTTGGGTGAACACTTCAACCAGATAATTTCACTCTGAAACTAACCGGTCAGTGCATTTTAGAAGGTATGGTAAGCGGTGTTGCCTCAGATATTAATATTGTTGTAACTCTGGATATTATGCTTTTTCCTCAGACCCAGGGCTTTACTACATTTCACTAATTCCATTAGGCCACACCTATAACACTTGAACTCTGGTAAAAAAAAAAACCAGGGGGGAAGAAAACCAACATTGTTTGGTATTATTGAAAAAACATCAAAAACTGTAAAATATCTATGAATTAGCCTAACCAAAAAAAAAAAAATATATCACATGAAATTATGGATAATGACAGTAATGAAGGATGAAAAAGACTACCTAAATAAACAGAGATACGTGCCAATGGGACAGCTTAGCACAGAACAGATGTTAATTTCCCCTAAACTGATCTCCAAATCCATGAAATTTTAATCAAAATCTCAAGATGATCGCTTTATTGAGATAGAACATAACATTAAGTAAGCTTAAGGGGTGCGATGTGATGATTTGATACATGTACGTATACATTGTGAGATGTTTACCACAATAAGCTTGGCCAACACATCCTTCGCCTCAGATGATTACCATCTCGTTGTTCTTGTTACGGTGAGGACATTAATAGTCCATTCTCTTAGTAACTTGTGAATCTAAGATACGGTACTGTTAGCTATAGTCACCATGCCGTACCTTCGATCCCCAGAACCGGACGAATTCAAGATGATTTTTTTAATTGGGATTTTTTTTTTTTAATTTATAAAGAAGAATAGAAATCCACAAAGAGCCAAGGGAATTCTGAGAAAGAAAAGCAAAAAAGTACTAGCTCTATCGGATAGTAACCCATATTACAAGCATCAACATAGGAAAGGCAAATAGAACAGAAAGTTTGGGGACAGAACTACATATATGTGGGGAATCAGTATATGACAGGGCTTCCATCACAGATCGCAGGGAAGAAGACAGATGCTAGAATAACGGATCTTGGAAAATGTGGTTCATTCTGGAAAAAAATAGATTTAAATTAAAAATGTTTTAATTTAAATGTATTTTTAATAATTATATAATATGCAATTATATTAATGTGTGATAAGTCCAAATATGTAATTACAAGTGAAATATTTATAAATTTAGACAACTTATTCAACGACATTAAAAATCACAATCTAAAGAAAGAAACACCAAATAGTTTTAAGCCTATAAAGCTACTAAGAGGAAATAGAGGAGGAAATCTTTATAAGCTTAGAGTAACAAGGTAGATTGGGAATAATAAAACAAAAGATGGAGCACAGAGGATTTCTAGGGCAGTGACACTACTCTGTATGATACTATAAGGTGGTCACATGTCATGATACATTTGTCCAAACCCACAGAATATACAACACCAAGAGTGAACCCTCAGGCAAACTATGGGCTCTGAGTGACAATGATGTGACAATGAAAGTCCACTGATTATAACGAGGGGGATGTTAAGAGTGAGGGAGGCTATGCATGCTGGGGGTGGGGGGCTAGGTGGGAAATCTCTGTACCTTCTGCTCAATTTTTCTGTGAACCAAAACTGCTTATTTTTTTAATTATTTTTTAAGGTTTATTTATTTGTGAGACAGAGACAGAGCATGAGTGGGGGAGGGGCAGAGAGAGAGGGAGACACAGAATCCGGAGCAGTCCAGGCTGTCAGCACAGAGCCCGACGCGGGGCTTAAACTCACAAACCGTGAGATCATGACCTGAGCCGAAGTCGGTCGCTCAACCGACTGAGCCCCCCAGTCTCCTGGAGACCCTGAGGCCACCATGTGAAGAAGCCTGGGCTAGCCGCCAGGAGCCCGAGAGGCCATGTGGAGTGAGAAGCCCAGCCACCCCAGCGATGTCCCCATCGTGGAAGGCCACCACCCTTGACTATCCAGCCCCAGGAAGCAGGCCTGGTCCAGAAGACCCACCCCTTCCCCAACCCACAGCAATTAATCATCGTTGATTTAAGCCACTATGCTTTGGAGCGGTTCGTTTGATAGCAAAAACTAGCTGGTTTGAGCAGGGGCACAAAAAGTACAAACTTCAAAGGAAAAAAATAGAGGGATTTAAGGACATCAAAAGTAAAGCTCACCCTTTAAACCAAGACCCTAGACAAAGGTAGCACACAGGAGATGTGCTGGAAAGAAGTAGAGTTTGCAAAACTGGGACAAGAGCTTAAAATCCAGAATATCGAAGAAACTCTTGCAAGTCAGCAAGAAGAAAATAGAAAAGTGGGCAAAACTATGAGAAAGAAATTCACAGAAGTGAATTGAAGTGAAACTGGAATGGCCAACAAATACGTGAGGAGCCCCTCAAACTCCTCCGTAGTCAGAGAAAGGCAGACTTGTGTTTAAAACAAGACACTGCCTTCCAACCATTAGACTAGCAAGAACTGAAAAGCTGTCGAACGGCAGGTGCTGCTAGGGATGTGGGGAAATGGAACCCCTTGCGGCACCACAGATGGGCAGGAGTCACCTGCTGCCACCATTTTGGGAGGTCAGTTGGGCGGTATTTGGTGAGAACATGGACGTGTGTATGCTTTGTGTGACCCAGAAATACTGTTCCTGGGGGACACCAAAGAGAAACCGAGGGTGCCCCAAGAGACGCACGTCAGCACGTTCGCATAAACATTTCCATGTCAGCAGCTGTAAACAATCTGTCCTTCCGAGGGAGAGAGGATAAGTAAACCGTGGCACGTGCATCGATGGAAAAACTAGACAACAGTCAGAAGCGGTAAGCTTTGCTCATATCAGCAAGGCTACATCTCAGACACACCACAGTGAGTGACAAAGTGAATACAGTGAGATGTATGAAGGTATGCAAGGTGGGTTAGAACCCACATTGAGACCCGGAATGTGTGTTTGAGAGGAGAATCATATGGGCAGTTGAGGGACGAAACTAACATGAAATCAGAAAATTAATTTTATACTTGTACCTATTGCTTATGACAACATGAGTTTTACTGATAAAGATATGACTTGGAAAGCCATCAAAACACACACACACACACACACACACACACACACACACACACACACAAGAAAGAGCCTCTTTTATGTAAACAGTACAAAATGCAGAGCAATCCCCCCAACATCGACAACATTCTACTGGTACCACAAAGCATCATCATTAATCTGTATCGCTGAATCGATGCCCAGTGCAAAACACGACAGAAGTCATCTTTCCTCTTCTTAAAGGAAGAACCCATGTAGGGAGCCCCCCCAGGCTCGCTGCTGAAATCATATATGAAAAGGCCAGTGGTCCCCTTCCCTCATACCCAAGAGCTGGCCTCTGCTCACAGTGTATCGTGCTCGATGGCGGCCTTGTGGCTTTGTAACAACCACTGCCCCAAATATGAAACCAGGGCCTCCTACTTCATACCACCCTTGAGCATAATTTATTTCATCTAGTTTGCATCCAAAGGTCAAACCAAAGCTATTTTGTATTCTTACCTAAAAACAGCCATTTATGTAAGAATCAAGATGTTCTTTGAGTTAAGAGTTTTTCCCAGCCCTGGTCTTATCACTTGGGTTACATCTGGTTGACTTTCTCATAGCCATTTAAGTGTGTGGACCACACAGATCCTCCCCTGCCTTCTCCCCCATCGGGTAACCCATGACAAGATTACAGGTATGAGTGTGGGGGCACTCTGGGTGGGGGAAGAGTCAGGGTGAGGACGGGGGAGTGCCCTGAGCACCCAGGCAGAGTGAATCTAAGCGTGATGGTTAATTTTATGCGTCAACTTGGCCGGGCCATGGTGCCCAGATATTTGGTCAAACATTATTCTGGATTTTTTTTTTTTTTTGTATGAGTATTTTTAGATGAGATTAACATTTAGATTGGTGGACTTTAAGTAGAACGGCAGACTGTCTTCCGTATTGTGGGTGGGCCTGAATAGAACGAAGACTGATCTCCAAGAGCAAGAAGGAATTCTCCAGCTTGATGGCCTTCGGATTGGTACCACAACATCAGCTCTTCAACCTGACAGCCCAAGCTGCAGAGTCTGGACTTGCCAGCCAATCAGTTCCTTAAAACAAATCTCCTTTCCATATATACACATCCCATTGGTTCTGTTTGTCTAGAGAACCCTGACGAATACGCCAAGCAACTCCCGTAAGGGGCTGATCAGAAGGAGATCAGCCAAAGGGTTTCTGCCATCAGCTTTTGACTTCAGGGTTGGTGGGCTGGGATCAGCGAGAAGTAGCAACTTCAGAAGAACAGAGTGGAAAGAGATGCTCAGATTTCATGTAGGCAGTGCCCAATTTCCAACAAACAGAAGTGTTTGTCTGAAGGAGACACATCCCTAAAGCAACAAGGACCCGCCACCAACCCCAAAGCTCTCTCAGTTTTAACCACAATAATTCACCAGATGGCTCAGCTTGATTTCCCAGGATGTGAGACAATTCTGTGGAGGAAAACTAAGCCGATTTTAAACATTGGAAATAACTCAATTACACAGAATGCTTTTTTAAGTTTTCTTAAGGTTGTTTGCCTTTTGCTTTAATCTCTCGGTAAGGCCCATTTGCCAGAATGTAAGAATCCTGTGTGGGTAAGGTTGGATCCCAGGTTAAACGTTAATGAAATCCCAGGAAAATCTCAGGCAGTGAGTGGGAAGAGAAAGTGGGTCACTCAGGCTGTTGGGATAGTAGGACCACAGGGAATGTTTCTCCCTGTTTTAAACCTCTAATATTGCTGTCATGAAATTGACCAATAAATAACCTTTTCTAAATTTAAGCATCCTTAGGGACAAACAAACAAACATGCTAATCTTTCCTTTCCATCATGTTCTGGAAAAGCTGGACTCACGCCCCGGGAGACTAGAATCAAAGCACTTTTTCCTGGTCATTCTACACGATTTAACTACAGGCAAAAGAGGACACAAAAAATAATCAGAGCCATAAAAGATGGGGAGATGGAAACAGAATTCTAGGGTTGGAAGGAATCTTGGAAATGTCTTTTGCCCATCCCTCCAGCTCTCGGGCCACACCTAAACTTTTAAAGCCCTTAGGAATTTACCTCTAAAGACAATACCTAATCTGTTTTAGAAACTCATTCTGGAGTCTAAGAATACTTACTGTCAGGAAATTTGGCGTTGTAAGTTCGGGCTCCACTCACACCCATTTCCTCTGCCTCTGAGCTCTGGGAGAAATGGACAGCAGCTGGACACACGTCCTAGCCCACTCAGCGAACACACGTGAGACTTGTCACCAAAACAGCCTCCCCTGCCCCACCCCCACCCTCAGGTTTCTCTTCTCTGAGTTAAATGGTTCTTTACTCTCTTCTCATTGTTTTCACTGTCTGAACTGAACCTACTTGTGCTTAATCTTTGACAAATAGCCCAGTAGAGGCTTGATTACTGCCGGCTCTAGGGTGACCAACTGTCCTAGTGTGCCATGAGCTTCCCAAGACACGGGACTTTTAATGCTGAAACCAGGAAAGTCCAAGGCAAATCGCGACAGACTGGCCAAGCTGGCTCTCCAAAGAGGAGAAATGTCTCACCCCCACGTTTCAAGGAAACTCCCAAAATAATAGATTCGTGGCTGTGCCTCGGCTGTAATCCTCAGGTTTGTATGGAGCCTGACTCCTCTCCCTCAAATTCAGTGCCCAAAATGTGTCCCTGTTGTTGGAAGGGATATGGGCAATGAGCCATCCTCTGGTGCTAAAAGGAAGCATCTCAATTAATGACATGTCACTGTGCGGAGACAGGAAGATCAATCTTGAGTGCCTCGCTTGTTGTTCTGTTCTTAGCACAGACCTCCGTCAGGAGGGGACGCGGCAGGGCATCGGCCACACCGCGCACGGCATCTGTGTGCGGCCACCTGGGTGAGCCGGGCACACCCGGAGATACAGCACCTGCGGCTAGGGAAAACAATCCGGGGCAAAACCAGGAACAGATACGAAAGTGTGTGGAGGGGAGGAGAAACAGGGCAGGGAAGAAAGTCAAAAATAAAGGCGGGGGGGAGGGGAGAGGTGGCAGGAATAGCCCAAAGGGGTGGAGGGGAGGAAACACTTCAAGATTAACAAGAGGAACACCTGTATTAACAGGTGCATCATGTGTGCACAGAAGTGCTCAGTGAGGAGTAATTCACGGGGTAGTTGGGACTTGGGCTTACACAGCATCTTAACAAAAGAACAATAAATGTTTAGAGAAGTAGCGAGACCAAGAAAAGGACTGGGAGTTTGTCGGGTGGCGAACTGAGAAGGTTATCACGTCGGGGGACTAAGGGAAGACAAGGGTGATAGAGGCGTTAGGTAGGTGTGTCTGCTGTGGTCTAGGTAAGGGTCGAGAGTTCTCTCCGGCGGTTCACTTCTGTCCTTCCTGGCAGAGAGGGAAGCTGGGCGCCTTTACAGAGTCTTGTTCTGCGTTTGGGTGAAGAGGCGACGGCAGAGAGCTGTTCTTGTATCTGCTTCTTCTCAGTTGCTCTCAGCTCAAAATAATCCTGAGGCCAAAGTGGCATGTTTTGGGGGGGGGGGGCGCATATTCTACTGCCCTGCAAGGGCTAGAGCAAAAGCAGGAGAGAATAAGGTTAGAATCTACTCAGAGAGAGGGAGGAGGGGAAAAAGGAAGAGCATGAGAAGCATGAAGAGAGAGGCTCCTGTTGGTGTGAGAGGCAGAGACACCTGTATGCTGTGAGCTCATGCCCGTGGGGCATCAGGCAGAATCTTCCAGAGAGCCCTGCCCACCCTCTTTGGATCTCCCTCACACCTTTTATTTATTTATTTGAAAGTGTATTTAGTTATTTTGAGAGAGAAGTGGGAGGGGCAGAGAGAGAGAGAGGATCCCAAGCAGGCTCCGCACCATCAGCTCTGAGCCCGACATGGGGCTTGAACCCACGAACCACAAGATCATGACTTGAGCAGAAGGCAAGAGTCAGACACTCAACCGACTGAGCCACCCAGGTGCCCCCTTCCCTCACACCTTTTAGAAGAATGGTTCCCAGATTCTTGGAGTTCACGGACCAGAAACGAAAAAAACAAGGGCTAACTTAAAGCTCTCAAGAACATAAAACCAAAAGTACCTTCTACTGGGCTCATTATTTATTTCCAAAAGCAAAGGACGTTGTGCATTCTCCGAGGAAGAAAGCTGTCGTTAGCTACCAAATGCTAACACGCACACATACGACTTTGTTCTTATTTCTCCCGTTTTGCCAAGTTATGCTGAAAACCCGTCACAGACAGGGGCCGGGTGTCAGCCTGGCGTCCGGGAGGCCCCGTTTCGGTGGATCGGAGAGTTCAGCCGTAAAATGCCTTAGAAAAATGGGAAAAGCTAACAGTTAGCGAGCACGTACCACCGGCCAGCCCCTGCCCTCAGTTGTCATCCCGGGCCTGTTTACTGTCCTTGTATTCCAAGTAAGGAAACGGAGGCCCGGAAGTATTGCAAAAAACAAAACAACTTGTCCGTGGTCAAGTGATAGAGGAAAAGTCTTAGTCCTGGTCACCTGACTCCAGGGCGAGCATTTGATTCCTAGACCACGATGCTGCATTTTGCAAACCTGCTCCTTGACAGAGGACGACTTTCTGGACCACCTGGAAGGGTTTTCACAAGTTCTGTGTCCATTCTGGTCACGCTTCCAACTGAAGAAATACAAGGGTCTCCCCAGAACTATCTTTCCTGAGGCAGAAATACGGGCTTGAAATGCAGTGATGCCCGTGTCTCCTTGGCCCAGCCCCAGCTGGCTTCACCTCTGGGCCCCGTCTCTGGCTCCCTGTCAGCTCGTCACTTTACATCCAGGGCGGGGCCTGTTCTCTCCGGTTGCTATTCCTATCTGTATTTGTTCAGAGGCTTCCTTCCTGCCTCCTCTTGCTCGTAAGGTCCTCCCTTCTCAGTGCTCGGCCTTGATGTCTAACTCAAACCGAACCTCAACACCCGAACTTCAGAAAGATGTTGTCAGGAGGGGTCCCTTTCGTAATTGTTTTTGTACTGGAGACTTGGTACTCGTGGTCAAATACGTGCTAAAGACAACAGCTGATGCCTGTGAGATCATCCGCAGGGGGGTTGGTGACTGGATCGAAAGAACTGGGTTGTCCTCTTCAGACACAGGTCGTGTCAGTGCGTGAGTACGTTATCGGTCCACCATTTGTTGATTTGGTTTTATTAGCAATCTGCTAACGAGGGAAGCTTTCACTGTGGCTCTTCCATACCCTTGAGGGAAGCGGTCTGCCTTAGTTTACTATGCTGCTGTGTATGGAACATCAGCATCCAAGCGGGAAGGGAGCCTAAAATCACCGCCCTCCCCACCAGCCCCCTAACATCCTTCCAGACAGATGAGAAAGGCTCCCAGCTCGAGAAGTCTCTAGAGAAGACTCTTCCACAATCAACTCTTTTAGCCCATCCCGATGTTTAATAATCCCCCATTGCTAGGAGATTTTTCTTGTTTTAATGCAAAGCCTTTCTGCTGTAGTTTAAACTTGTTTCTTATGGGGGCCCTTAGTAAAGCCAAAAATACTACGATCCATTTTACATTTTAGTGTAGACGTCTTATCTGAAGGAGAAAATTATTTGCATTTTCCAACCTTTAGAAGCTAACCTTTCTAGCCTCTTTCAGACAGTCGTAGGACTGGGAAGGGATGACAGATACATCCTGTTTAGACATTCTCAGACCTAACACTTTAAAGCCCCCTGTGGGTCAGTGCAATGCCAGGGTCCCTCCCCAGTGGTGCCAAATCCGAATTGTCATGAGCGGGACTCCAGAATTTATTTTTAACAACGCCGGGTGACTCTGAAACTGACCTCGTTCAGGCAGTCATCTGGGACCCTTGACTGAGTCCCCTTCCTTCTAAGATTTCCTCATGGCCATCACGCGGAACCCACCCAACGAGGGTACAGTCACTACGCCCCAAGAAAACCCTCCCCATGACCAGGGCCCTCCAGTCATTAAAGTCTTTTCCTTTTACTAAGTGAAAGTTTGCCTCTTTGAAGTCTCTCTGAATTACACTAGGTGTGGTCTCTGGTGTCAGAGTATTCGTAATTCTCTTCATTAACTTTCCCAACCCAGTAACGCCCAAATCACATTTCCAGGCCAACATTAAAAAAAAAATAAAAAATAAAAAAAAATAAACTGTCCTTTTCTTCAGTAACCAGTCACAGACGTGGGGAAACTACATACCCACTTGTCCAAAAGCCCTGGTTCAGTCACCAGCACATCAGTGAAAAAGGGAGGTGTCAGAAGACAGAGCTCACAGTTCTCAGACTTCGGCGTGACTCAGAACCACCCACAGGACTTGTCAAAGCACATTCCTGGGCCCCCCACCCATAGAGCATCCGCTTCAGTAGGTTTGGGGTGGGGCCTGAGAATGTGGTTCTCTAACTAGTACCCCGTTGGTGCTGCTGCTGCTGCTGATTCCTAGACCACACTTTGAGAACCAGTGGGCGAGGGCATCATTTCTTTCCCTGGGGAACGAGAATCTACTACATCAGAATCAGCTGGGGAAGCCTTAGAACATATAAATGTCTTGGGGCACCTGGGTGGCTCAGTGGGGTAAGCGTCCGACTCTTGATTCCAGCTCATGTGATGATCCCACAGTTCGGTTTGTGAGATCTTCGTGAGATCGAGCCCCACGTGGGCTCTGCACTGACAGCATGAAGCCTGCTTGGGATTTTCTCTCTCTCTCTCTCTCTCTCTCTCTATCCCCACCCTGCCTGCTCTCTCTCTCTCCCTCTCTCTCTGCCCACACCCCCCCCCCAAAATAAATAAACTTTTAAAAAAGTACAAATGTCTAAAGGACTCAGGATTCTAGCATTGCAATAAAATTTCCACGTAAACCTTCTTGCTACGATTCGAGAACCCCTCCACTGTGGTTTTGACACTCTTAAAGAGATTTGGATAGGCCTATGGTTCTCAAAGTGTGGTCCCCCCTCAGCGTCACCTGAGAACTTGTTAGAGATGCACATAACATTTGAGGCTAAGCTCACAGAAAGGGCCAACATGCCCCACGATTCCCCCTGCTCCTGCTTCTTCCCAGTTGTGTGCTGCTTTATTTATTTTTCCACCAGAGAACATGTTAGTTTATTCTTTTGGAGCTTGCTAAATCTCATGGGGTTGACATACCAAGTGGGGAAGATGACCTGGAAACGAATTCTGAGTTCGAAGGAAGCTTATCTACTATATTATGGACTTAAAAAAAAAAAAAATGTATGGGTGTCTGGGTGGCTCAGTTGGTTGAGTGTCCGGCTTTGGCTCAGGTCATGATCTCACGGTTTGTGAGTTTGAGCCCCGCTTCGGGCTCCCTGCTGTCAACCAGAGCCTGCTTCAGATCCTCTGTCTCCCTCTCTCTCTGCCCCTCCCCCACCCATGCTCTCTCTCTGTCAAAAATAAACATTTAAAAAATGTACTGTGGTAAGATATACATAATATAAAACCTAACCATCGTAACCATTTTTATGCGTAGAGTTCAGTGGGACATTCACATTGTTGTGCACCCATCGCCCTCATCCATCACCAGAACTGTTTCTACACCCCCTACACTGAAACTTGGTTCCCATTAAACACGAATTTCCCATTCCTCCCCACTCAGCCCCTGGCAGCCACCATTTTACTTCCTGTCTCTGTGAATTTAACCATTGCAGGCACTTTATACGAATGAAATCAAACAGGACTTGTCCTTTTGTGTCTGGCTCATTTCACTCAGCATAATATTTCGGAAATTCAGCCACATTGTAGTAGGGGTCAGAGTTTTCTTCCTTTTTTCCCCTTACTTATGTTTTATGGTGGTTAGAAAACACGTAAAATTTACCATCTTAACCATTAAGTGTACAGCTCAGTAGTGTTACGTATCTTCACATCGGTGTAAAACAGATCTCCAGAACTTTCTCATCACGAAAACTGGAAACTTTATCCATTCAACGATCCCCTCCCCTTTCCCCCCCGGAAGCCCCTGGCACTCACCATTCCACTTTCTGTTTCTATGAATGTGACTGCTCTAGGAACTGTCTGTGAGTAGGATCATAGAGTATTTGTCTTTTTGTGGCTGGCTCCTTTCTGTTAGTGTGATGTCCCCAAGGTTCATCCGGGTTGTAACATGGCAGAATAGTCTTCCTTTGTAAGGTTGAATAAGATTCCACTGTGTGTACAGGCCACATTTGATTTGAAATGTTTTTTAATGTGTATTTATTTTTGAGAGGGAGAGAGACAGAGCGTGGGTGGGGGAGGGAGAGAGAGACAGGGAGACACAGAATCCGAAACAGGTTCCAGGCTCTGAGCTGTCAGCGCAGAGTCCGATGCGGGGCTTGAACTCACGGACCACAAGATCGTGACCTGAGCCAACACTGGACGCTAACCGACGGAGCCACCCAGGCGCCCACATTTTGTTTTAGCCACTCATCCACGGACGGGCCTTTGGGTTGTTTCCACCTTTTGGCTGCTGTGAGAGTGCTGCTGGGAACAGTGTGCAGATAACCGTCTGAGGCTGCTTCCCGTGCTCTCCGCCGACCCACTGACAGCTCTTCTGTCCACAGAGTCCCATCTTGTTCCTGAGCCACCCATAGTGAAGGCAGGAACTTGACTGGTAATCTGGCAGGGTTTACAATGAAGCCCTAGCTCAGGTGTGTGCTCTGGGACCTAGTTATTAATCCTAAATCCTGCTATCCATCCCAGCTCTCCCCCCAGAATGGTTTTGTTTTCATTTTGTTTTTTGTTTTCTTCATAGAAGCAGGAGCCATGCTTTCTACTATTGCTATGTCCCCAGCTCCCAGGTCACTATCCAGCTGTGAGAGGAGCTCAGCATATATGCTGAATGAGTGAACGATCCTTAGTGCCAAGATCCCCCGTAGATGTTTCTGGGTCACAGAATCTCTCACCTTTACCGAGGGGTCCTGAACCAAGGTTTCATCTCAGCCCTTCCCACCTGCTCTGATAGGCAATCCGGCCTGTCTAGAAGCCAGTTCTCTCAGCTCAGCGCCCTTCCTGTTGTCCCCAGGCCCAGCCTTTTCTTGTTCATGGCAGACCTCTTCCCTGGTCCCGATGGCCATTGGAGTTCTACATGGACAGCCCCCTAGTGGACACTCCCGACTCGCGAGTCCGGAGTCCCACCTCCATCCTCCAAGGCTAGTGGAGCTCCTGCCTTGCTTCGTCTTTGGCCCCTGGGAGCGATGTCTCAGAGGTAACATGGATGAGCTCCCGGCCTGCTCCGTTCTGCTGTGCATCAGGTCCCGCTAATGTCATGCAGAAAGGAGAAGGCTAAAACAGGTACTCGCTGGGTGACCTGAAGCCCTGTGGCCTTAGCGCAGGCAAGCCACAGCAGGTCTAGTATGACTTCTGGGCAACAGACAGCTGTGAAGCGTAAAGTCTCCTGGACTTAGAAGCTTGAGGTTGGGGCCAGGCGAGACAGAGTCGGGAGGTGCGGAAGATACGTTGTACCACCCTTGGCCCACATCAGCCACTTAAGCCACTGTCCTGGGAGGCCACAAATGAGGGAGACGATATTCACTTTCCAAAGGACACTTTTTCATTTGCCTTGAATTGGCGGTTCAAGTTTTTTTGTGGAGAATTTTAAAATCTGATGGACAACGAAAGACAGACGGTCCCTGCCAGATCAAATTTACCGTTTTATAAATGCTAAGCTATCACCTCCACTCCACACCCACCCACCCCATCTGCAGCACGAGCCTGATTCTGAGCTATTATAGGTTGAGGATGGCCACGGTCTCCTCGCATGTTGAACACTGTGCCAGTTCAACCAGTCTGGCTCCTGGACAGTTACACCAGGGGGGATCTGGGAGAAAATGTTAAGTGCTGGGGTCTGCCGTAAAGTCAGAGGAGTGTGAAGAGTTTAGAATCAAAGCATTTGCCGGAATTCTTCTCCTGATACCTTAGACGCTTTGCTGTATGGGTCTGCTGGACCAGTAGGTAATTCCTAAAAGCGTTTATTATCTTCATCTTTATAATTATTACAAGCTAGGGATTCATGGCTGAGAGCTCTGGTTACAATGGACACGTATAGCTCATACCTTGCACTGGCCGTGCCAACTTTCAATTGGATACTAAGTGAAAGCAGTGACATTTGTTGTGACCTCGAATACCCCTCCGCTGTCATCAGCACAGTGAAGTATCCAGAAGAATTCACTTGATAGGCAATATCATTGCCTTTACCTTCTATATTGCTACATACGAAACATTAAGGAAAGCTATGTTTGCAGAATTTGCGTGTGTCTTTTCACACACGCACACACGCGGCTTGGAAGGGAGACAAGAGCTGAGGGGCTATTTTAAAACCTGTATTTTCAAAGAAGAGTAACTCTGCAAGTGACAAGAGAGCAAATAGAACCGCTTTCCGAATGAAAGGGGAGGGGAGTAGGAGGGGAGGGGCCACACGGTTTGGGATGATGAATAAGACACAGTCTTTACTCTGAGGCTGGCATCTAGCGGCGTGGGTGCGACCAATGTACGGAAATAGCAGTGACCATATTTTCCAAATTCAAATCTGGGACGCATGGCTTGAAAAGAACGGGAGCCCTCTAAGGGGACAACTGGAGCCACTGCTTGAAATGGCGGCAGATTGAGGACACGTGGTTGCCATACTTGGAACAGAAGACAGCAAGGAGACTCTTTAGCAGTGACCCGTAGTGTTCCGTGGCTTCACCAGGCCACACTCTCCTCGGTGTCCCCGAGATGCCGACAGTGCAGCGCTCGCTTCCCGCCGTCCACACTCTCTCTGCCAGGGGCCGGGGTAGGGGCTGGGGTGGAGGTGCTCTGGGCCAGCTGCACACTTCCCTCTGCCCGGTCACATGCGCTCCAACACGAGCTCCAGCTGCTCATCGCCACTTCCCAAATAAAAATTTTAACTAATTCGGGGGCGCCTGGGTGGCTCAGTCGGTTAAGTGTCCAAATTCCTCAGGTCACCATCTCACGGTTCAGGGGTTTGAGTCCCGCATCGAGCCCCACGTGGGTCTCCACACTGACAGTTCAGAGCCTGCTTGGGATTCTCTCTCCCTCTCTCTCTCTCTCTCTCTCTGCCCCTCTCCCACTGGCTCTCTCTCAAAATAAATCATAAATAAACTTTAAAAAATTAAAATAATTCTTTACGTAATATTTCATACTATTGAAGAAGGAGGAGGAGGAGGAAGAGGAGAAGAAAAGGAATAAGGAGAAGGAGAAAAGGAGGAAGAAAAGAAAGAAAAAAAAGTCTGTTAGGCCTCAGGGAAATTGGTTATTTATACATTGCCAGTGGAACTAAAAATAAGTTTATTCTTGCAGAAAAGAGATCTGGGAATATGTAATGAGATATTAAACCCTTTATACCCTTTGACCCCATAGTTTCACTTTGAAAGGCTATACCTCAAAATGGAAACAATTTCATACAAAATACATAGCACCACTATTTATAAAATAAACAATGAAAGCCATTAATACTCAATAAGGAAACATGAATCCATAAAATATTGTTAGCTACCAGATATTGGGATAATGTGCCAGTAAATGGAAATGTGTAAATGAAATACTTAGTGAAGAAAAGTAGAATGTGAGATTGTATATACATATTGACTACAGCTTTGTAAACTGATATATATTATCAACACATACCCAAAGAGAACTTTTGTGAAACAAATAGCTGTTTTCAGTGTTTATTAGCTTTTTCTGTAAGTTACTTGCACTGGTATTGTTTTTTGTTTGTTTTGTTTTGTTTTGTTTTGGGGGGGGGGGGAAGGAAAGAGCAAGTGTGTGGGGGAGGGGCAGAGAGAGAGGGAGAGAGAATCCCAAGCAGGCTCTGAGCTGTCAGCATGGAGCCTGACATGGGCCTCGAACCCACGAACCATGAGATTATGACCTGAGCCTAAATCAAGAGCCAGATGCTTAGGGGCGCCTGGGTGGCTCAGTTGGTTAAGCATCTGACCTCAGCTCAGGTCACGATCTCATGGCTTGTGGGTTCGAGCCCCGTGTCAGACTCTGTGCTGACAGCTCAGAGCCCAGAACCTGCTTCAGATTTCATGTCTCCCTCTGTCTCTGCCCCTCCCTCCCCGCTCAAACAAATAAGCATTTAAAAAAAGAACTTTCTAAAAAAAAAAAGAGCTGGACACTTAACCAACTGAGCCACCCACGCACCCCACAACCTCACTGGGTTTCTTTTTGGTTTATGTTACTAAAAGGCACGATGCCAGTCATTTGTCATTATTAGTTAAAGTAATGGCCTTTTGGTTTATTACAGTATTTTGACAGATGACAGGCAATCCAGTCTTGTCTCTAAAACAAAGTCACCACCACGGGCATGTGTTTTAGGACGTTTTTTCTTTTCTTTTCTTTCTTTTCTTTTCTTTTCTCTTCTTTTCTTCTTTTCTTTTCTTTTCTTTTTTCTTTTCTTTTCATGTTTATTTAGTCTTTTGAGAGAGAGTGTGTGAGCAGAGGAGGGGCAGAGAGAGGCGGAGACAGAGGATCCGAAGGGAGCTCTGTGCTCACAGTGCAGAGCCTGATGTGGGGCTCGAACTCACAAACTGTGCGGTCCTGACCTGAGCCGAAGTTGGAGGCTCAACCGACTGAGCCACCCAGATGCCCCTAGGATGCTTTCTTCAGCAGAGGCAGGACGGTCCCACCTCACCCCCGGGTGCATGCAGGCTCACGATCCCGGAAGTGTGTCACTGCCATGTGAATGCCAGTTGCCGTGTGACAGAGGTCAGAACTGACAAGCCGTTGTGATACTCATACCGGCGTTGTTCCCGAAGTATTAATACCGTGCTACCTGATCTCTTCAGTCTTAATCATTCCATTTCCTCAGACCTTTTTGTAAAGGCCTTCACTGGGGTCCGTCTCATCCTCCTCTTGCCCACATTCTGCTCTGTCGGCCAAAGTCCCCACAGGAGCCAGCTGCTCTCGGCAGCTTCTCCATCTCGGGGACTTCCCAGTTGTAAGACTCGGCCAATGTTTTCCTCGAGCTGTCTGCAACACTGAGTGCTGGGGGCGGGGGGACCACCTGTCTCCTCAGCACTTTCCCCAGCTTGGGCCCGTGGCCGCCTTGCCGACAGCCAGGAGAAGCTGGCGTAGAGACCAGCAAGATAAGGACACAACAGAGCGGCTTCCCCAACAAGGTGTGCTATCGCTTCTGCCTTCCCGGGGCCACACAGCCGCCCCCACCGCCAGCTGAGAACAGGGGAGGGAGTGGATCCCCTGTGGGACCGGTCCCCTGCCAGCCCCACCCTGGGACCGCACCCCCACCGTTGCTGGGCCACAGGCAGGGGGCAGCAGTTTGGGAGACTTCCCACACGGGAAGGACACGACCACGAGAAACCTGGGGAAGCCAGGGGAACTCAGCCACCCCACCTCCCTGCCCCCTCTTCCTTCCAGTTGAAAGCTGGGCCACTGTGTGGCCAGGCCCTTCTTCAGAAAGTGCTGGAATTCCTCCCTGGAGTCCTCAGCTTCTATCAGTTGAATGTGCTGTACATGGAAAGGGTTTCCCTTGGCTTCCTAGAAAGCTCCCCACGACTGCAGAGGCAAAAATGGCTGCCAGCAAGGCTCCCACCAGAACAGTGGTAGGGATGAGGGGTGGCCTCCCTGGCTCCACGGAGGTCTCCAGGGCACCCCTGGGGGACAGCAGGTTCTCAGCTCACAGTTTGCAGACTGGAAGGGGGAAAGCAGTGGAACCCAAGCAGGTTCCGGGCCTCCCCAGCAACACCCCTGGGGTTGTGGTTCTGCCTCATGGTCAAGGCTAGTCCTGGTTTAGTGGGATGATCTCAGTTTGAAGGGCAGGGGCCCAGGGAGGGGCCTGGCTGTCCTCCCTGAGGTCTAATGGCTGATGCCCTTGTCACACACCTCAGAGAGGTGCCCACCCCCGTGCCTGCATCCAGCTCCACTCAAAGGCTCATCTCCGCGAGTAATAAAGCAGAGACTTGTCTCTGGGATTCCTGGCTTGACCCTTGAACCTCGGGAATGGCGCTGGGCCAGAATTCCCCACAAAGCCCTGGTCTCTGTGGGCCTTCGGGTAGGACTTGCTGCTGGTGGTGATGACAAGGGGCACCCGGAACAGAAAACTGAGAACAGAAGGAGGGAGCAGGGGAGAAGTGTGTGTGTGTGTGTGTGTGTGTGTGTGTGTGTGTGTTGGCATCAGAGGGGTTGGTGGGGAGCTGCTGAGCTGGTCCTGCAGCTGGGCTGACATGTGAGCTGGGCAGTGGTGGGCCCCATGATCCTGAGGGAACGGCAATACCGTGGCCTCCATGGACATTCATTGTCTGCTTTGGGACCCTGAGAAAGAGCTAGAAAGTCTCACACAGTTTCCTGGACAGGCAGCCCGCAGAGCAGGCCAGCTGGCAAACGGCTTCCCACCTCTCACCCTCCCTGGCGGATGAGAGCTCCGGAGGGGGCCGTCGGCCCTAGAAGCTTCCTGCTGCCTGTGCTACGGAGGCAGCAGCCTCTGTGACGTTAATCAGCAAAAATGGCTGGAGAGTTTCCAGATCTCAGGGAAGAGCCTGCTCTGGACCGAGCGCATCCCCTTGCAGATTCACGTGTTGGCATCCTCCGCCCCACCGCGTGATGGTGTTAGGAGGTAGGGCCTTTGGGGGGGGGGGCGCCTAGGTCAGGAGGGTGGAGCCCGGTGAGTGGGGTCAGTGCTCTTGTGAGAGACGCCAACCCTTCCGTCCGCCACGTGAGGAAGAGCGAGAAGTCGGCCGTCTGCAGCCAGCACGAGGGCCCTCGCCAGAACCAGGCCACGCCGGCATCCGCTCTCAGACACCCAGCCTCCAGAAATGCGAGAAAGAAGTTTCTGCCGCTTCCCAGCCACCCAGGCTGTGGGATTTTGTCATAACAGCCTGAACAGACGAGGACAGAGCCCAACTCGGGCGACTGGCCCATCCATGCACCCGGCACCCTGTTACCACCTCCTTAGATCCCCCTTTCTCTTCCTGGGATTTCTCCCCCCGCATCATGGCCCACTCCCGGCACTCGGACTGCACCTGTTGGGGGGCTCTCAGCTCTCTTCTTACTTTTCCTCTCCTGTCTCCTCCGTCCACCTCCTTCCTTCCCTCTTCCCTGATGCCGGGAACTCCTGGTTCTAACAGCTCAGAGCGCGCGGCTTGCAGCCTAATGATATCCAGCCCCGGGAAGCTGGCAAAACACGGAACAGACAGAAAGGCACCCCTCATCCCAAATCCCACTGTAGCCACCCACAGCTGGGCGCAGGGCAACTGCAGCGCGGACTGGCTGCTGCCCATCTGCTGTCACCCCCACCTTTCCCAAGTGACATCTTCCAAAATCAAAGACACTGCCCAGCTGTCAAAATAAGGGTTCGTATTTTCATACACAGGACAATGACTGCTGAAAAGAGATGATGTAAACACACAAACAAACGAAGTGGAGGAAGGGGAGGGCTGGTGGCTTGCCTTCCTCCAAATTCATCCTTCTCACAGAAGCAGGGACCGAAATGATGACCTTCGTGAGTCCTTAGAACAGCAACTGACAAGCACATCCTCCCAGCCATAAAGGCTTGCATCAAAGGAAACCAGAAAAAGGGATGAAGGTTTTGATCTCCAGAGGAGAGAGAGGGAGCACGCTAAGTGCTCAGGACAAAAGGATGGCCAAGCCCGCGAGTTAATTATTCGTTCTGCCCCGGCAGAACAATGTGTAATGAGCACCGCAGAAAGCAAAGTGAATTTCTAACAGAGATAACAAGGGCACCGAGACAGGCAACGAGGAAGCCTGGAGGCATAGAGGACGTTGACCTTCTTAAGCATTTAGTGAGGCTGCCCTTCCTTTCTTGAGAAACACCCCTCGTGGACACACCTCCTTGCTAAAATTATATAGACTTTCTCACATCAAACGAAAGGCCTAGAATAGGGCTAAAAGTGAAGAAATTAAGGTCCTTGCTCTTGCCCTGTCACCCTGAACAAATCACTTAAATGTTCTCTGCCTCACTTTCCCCCGTTATAAGATGGGGAATCCTAAAACCAGGATTATTTGGAGGCTCACATGTGATCCCAATCGGGGAAGCCGAGTGTGGGCCACCTGGGGCCCTCCGTGGGGTGAGTGACACTGTGTGTGGAAATGCCAACCCACTGACCACCTGCCAAAGTGACTGGGTTTATTTTTAAATGTCGTTGAACTTCATACAACATCATGATAGCCTGCAACGGGTGTTTCTCTGTGCCTGCCCCACCCACAACTTGTGTGTCAAAGCTCTCCACCTGCCATCATGCAATAAGGTCAAAATCAGATCCAGGAGGAAAAGCACTCAAATGCTAGGCTCTCGTGCCCTCGCACTCCATGCCGGCCACTAGCGTGGGGAGGCCAGCCCGGGTCATTAGGAAGCAAAGAAGGCTGTGGGGCTGTGGTCTTTTAGGCCCAGTTGTAGCTACTGAGAGCTGGCCGTGGTGATCCAAATACATGGAGCTGTAACATCATCCATCTATAAGCCCAAATACCCCAGAGCAAGAAACTGAGGGGCAGCTCCCACAGGTTCTGCAGGGGCTAGAGCATCATAAAAATCCCAGACCTAATAAAAAGGGGCGTGTCTCCCTCAAAGGAGTGTTGCAAGGATTCTTGGTCCCTCAGTTAATCCGGAGACCTCGGAACAGAGCTGGAAAGCCAGGTGGCTCTTCCTGTGGTGTAGGCACCGGCCGCAGTGTGGAAGAAATCTTCCAGCAGGCAGAGTCTCCAGAAGTCACATCGAGTGACCAGAAGTCACTGCGGGGCAAAGGAGTGAGGCCACGTGGGGACCCCAAATTCTCCCGCTGCCCACAGGTGGTTAATCTAATAGTGGAGTTCCAACACCGTGAGGCTATGATGGCATCTGCAGACTCACGTCAGACTGCGGACAAGTCACGATGATGTCGCCACCCCTGCCATCGCTGGAGTTTCTGGGTCCAGGAGGTAAGTGAGAAGGTGGCTCTTTGTGCCCATGCAATTTGTCCTTTCTACTTCAGTATCGTATGGAAACTACAGTGGCTGTGCTTACATGAACCATTTAGTAAATGGACTGCCGAACGGAGAGAAATATCTGGAAGGGACACCAACATAACCAGGGATGAAAGTGACTCTGTGATGAGCAAGCAGTTTCTGAAACGGCCCTGCCCTACTCTGGGACAGTAATTGGCAGTGGCTTTGGATGAGATGCCAGTGTATTTGAAACTATGTACTGGACGGCATGTTATGGGGTCTCTTAGATAGAGGCTTGCCCTTTCTAGGAGAAGCAAGCTGTCCCCACTTGTAGGCAATGTCGTGCGGCCTAAGACACACTCTCCATAGCTGATCAGAACAGATGTGGCCCGATTCTGAGGACAGCCTTAGCAAAGTAATTCAAGGGCCAGTCCACTCCTCTCTCAGAAATCAGAGCTAAGAGGCAGTCGGTGATGGAAGGGGACTCAGAGATCTGGAGAGGTCTGGAGAGAACAGGATCCGTGAGTAGGTAGAGGAAGCCAGTGGAGGGCTGGGGAACGCACAGAGGAGGGCGTCTAGGGAGATGCAGAGACGCTCGGGGACTAGGGTCCTGCTGGCCAGCGTGCAGAGCCCCCAACCCCTGATAGTGTCCCATGCCAGTCGTCACCTGTCACGGGTATCCTGAAAGTGAACTTTTTTTTTTTTTTAAGTAACTTAAGACTCTTACTATGAAAAGGGCCTAACTTGAGCAGATAGCATGGGCCCTACTGGTCTAGGAAAGGATAATATTCTATGTGGGTGATAGGGATCTGGTGATCTAGCAATTGCCTAGAAATTAGGCCTCAGCATTGTCATCAAAACACACAGGAGCCCTGGTTTCTCAGCATATCCACCCTGAGTACATTTTAATGCCCTAATGACTAAGATAGCTGCTTCCTTATTCTTGCTATCCTTAGTAAGGTTAAGGGCTGCTTTTATCGTGATTACTGTTTAGAGTCTTCACCGTCTCCAGTAAACGGGGGGCCAGGCAGAGAGAAGGAGAAGGCAAATGCATTGTTCCCTTTCCAGTGTGAAACAATGGCTGGGTTTCTTTAGCGTCAGATGAAAAGACAGGAAAAGACAGAAAAAGCCAGGGACTCCTGGGGACCCAGGGAATGAGACATGTCTGGCCAGCAAGCTAAGCCAAGGTCCTGCGAATTCCCCAGGGGCATCTGTGCAAACCTCTTCAGGCCTCCTGAGCAGGTTCTTTCCGGCTAAAGCCTGCTGCCTCCATGGGGTTACTTACTTCCAAGCCCTGGTCCGTCTGCACAGCTGCCTTTTCTGCTCCCACGCGGAAGTGTGATTTCCAGTTGGAGGTGGTTGTTAATTTGGAGACTGGAAAAGAGCACGAAGCATCCATCGGGGGGACTCCCTGTGGGGCTCTGGGGGGAGGGTGCCCATAAGGCCTAGCCACGCCCCAACCGGCTTTTTGGGGTGGTGTTGGATGCTCACAAGGCAGGAGTGCCCGGAAGCTTCCCAGACAGGGCTGCCTTGCTGACTGAGGAGGACACTTCCAAAGGGCTCCTAAGGACAGGTGACCTACTTAGTGCCGTGCGGGGGCTGCAGGATGATCTTCACGGGCCCTGGGTGGCACAGAGCCGCACAACGCCCACCCCCCGGACTCCCGGCTGAGGAGGCCCCTCCTCACTTTTCTGTCTAAATGCCTCCTCCTCTGCCCTGGTGTCCAGGCAGCAGCCAGGGAGATTTCCGACAAGGCGGCGAGCTGCAGAAACGGTGGCGTGGTCACCTGGCCCTTAAAACCGGCTCTACCGATGGAGGTCACATCAGGGCCACTGGGCCGTTTTGTTCCAGGACCAACCTGCCGTTCACCTCAGCTCTAGCTCCTTGAGAGGTGGAGGCCAGAGGGCAGGGCGTATCATCCTGAGGGCTCCGGATGGGTCTCAGAAAACCCATGACCCCTGGAAGCAGCGGGTGACACCTCGTGACCCCTGGAAGCAGCGGGTGACACCTTGCGGGCCTGTGCATTTTTCTGGGACAAATCCATAGAGTTTGTCCAGCATCTTGGAGGCATCTGTGAGCCCAGAAGGGTTTAAACCACTGACCTAGGGGTCTTCTTGGAGGAAAGGAAAGATGATTGGAGTCCTAGGGTTTTCAGGAACAGGAGGTAGACAAGAGACTCCCGTGTTTCCCACTAAGAAGCCTGGGACACAGGGGAGAGTCTGGGCTCTGGCATCAGGACTGCACCCCTGTCTTGTGAGCCTGGTGTGTCCACTACAGATCTGAGACCCAAAGCCTTTCCCCTGATGCACGAAGCCTTTCACGGTGTCGTGCGTCCCTCCTGGGATCCCGTCTCCTACCCTCTCCGATTCCCCAGGCTTCCTGCATTTACAACCTCTTCCCTGAATGTTCTCTTCCCCTTCACGCTCAGACCAAACCGGGCTCGGTCCTGAGGGCACTGCGGCTGGGAGCCCCTCAGGTGATGCCCGTCCTCCCCTCCGGGCCAGCGAGGGCCAGGTTTTCCCATTGCTCTTCCAGGGCTTACCCCTCCCTCCTCCCTAAGCCCGCCACACCTCACCCTTCCCTCCTCACTTCCCGAGTATGCCTTGTAATAGGGGTCTCCAGAGAGACAGAACCAATAGGATATATGTATATCTGCAGAAAGATTTATTACGAGGGACTGGCTCACGCAACTATGGAGGCCTGCCATCTGCAAGCTGGAGGCCCAGGACAGCAGGAGGCCCAGGATACCTGGGCCCAGGACAGGTAGAGGCCCAGGACAACCAGAGCCCCAGGATAGCTGGGCCCAGGACAGCTGGAGGCCTAGTCTTGTCTAAACACCTGAAAACATGGGCGCCTCAGTTAAATCACACCCCTGCCGGCTCCAGGTCCGTGCTCACGTGGCTGCGTCTGCTGAAGAGAGTCACCAGCCCCACGGGGCCGCCTCTCCTTACGTACACACGCACACGACCGACCATCCAGGGCCCTTCCTGCTGCCCCACACTCGCCCATCTCCCCGGCCCACTCCCTCTCCGGCCCACTCCTGCCTACTTTCCCCTCGTCAGACCCCCTCAAACGCCTCTTCGTCCACCAACCCCCCCCCAGCATCTGTGCCACACCCTGTGCCCTCCCTCTCTCGCGGTGCGGGGGCCAACTGTCCCTGCTCACCTTTGCAGCAAGACTCTTCTGTTCACAGTCACGGTCACTCGCTTTTCCCCTCCCCTTGTTGGCTGGAGCCACGCCACTCAGCCTCTTACTCCGCTGCTCCGTGGAAACCGCCCTCGCCAGAGTCACCGGTCGCCTCCTCCGTTGTCAAGCCTCAGTCCTCACCTTAGCGACCTGTCGGCACCCCTGCCTTGAGACACGTGCGTCACTTGTCTTCCCAGACACCACACTCTTCTGGATTTTCACCTACTCCCAGGTCCTTCCCTTCCTCTGTCGGTGGGCGCCTCCTCACCTCTCTGGCCACTGGAGTGAGCCAGGGCTCGGTCTTTGGACCTCCTCTCTGGCCTGTCTACGCGCACCAGCCTGCTGATAAATGCCAGCAATATGGTGATGGCTCCCCAGTGTCCCTCTCCAGCCCGGACTACTCCCCACGGGCCAGACTCCTGTGTCCAGCCAGTCAGTCCACATCTCTGTGCGGGTTTCCAGTAGGCCTGCCCTTTGCAGAGCTCTCCCCACCTCACGAAGCCCATGACCTTCTGAGAGAATTAGTGCCTGAGAAGTCATGAAGTCACCCTTAAAAACGTCCTTGACTCTGGCAGACACGTAAGCAAGAAGAACACCTCCAAGAGCTGGATGTTGTCAAGGAGAAGGACTTCCTCCCCAAAGAACGCTTCAGGTAGAGTCCGGGGGGATCAGGAGAAAGGAAAGACTCCTGTGAGGTGAGGATGAGATCATGGAGGAAAATGGGCAGGGCCTGCCCTTCAGAGGTCAGACCAGAACCTAATCCGGGAACTTCGCCCTTCCCAGAGCAGGGAACCCTCACAAAGCCTGTCTCACAGGAAGGAGTCTAGCACTTCCCTGGACCAGGGGCTACAGCACTCTCCCTTTTCTCAATGGGAGTTTCGTTATTTCTACTTCGTGACTGCGTGTCGGCTGTGGGGTGTGGGGCAGACGACTTGTCCCCCTAAGTGCACTGATCACCGGATCATGTGGTCTCAAGGGAGAAGAACGTACGTGACCTGGAGATCCTGGATGTGACTTTGGGTTGTCTCCCTAGAGAAGGGGATGAGTACTTCTGTGTGTGGGAAGAAGAATGAGATGGTCTGGTGACCAAAGCGACGTACTGTTGCAGAGACAGTGCAATTTCCCTTCCTCTTGGGCACACAGGAAAAGGATGTTTCCCAGTCTCCTTTGTAGCGGGTGGGGCGGCGTTACAAGATTAGACTGATGTAAGACAGGCAAAGACTGGTCCATAAAAAGTTACCCTTATGTAATTTTCCCTTTTATCCCCTCCCAAGGTGACCTTGGAGGCATATGTTGTGGACGTCAGTGCCACAGGATGGATGCAGCCCAGGTCCCTAAATGACTACATGACACAGAGTCCCTGGATGGCCTACTGACCCTCCCTAGCTTCCACCCTTTTTCCATCTCAGATCCCATTGAACTTGAGGTAAGCGAGCAAGACTTTTATTGCATTAGGTCACTGAGCTTTTAGGGTCGTGTGTTAGTTAGCCGATCCTGACTTATATAGAAGACACTCAATAATTATGGTGACTGAACGTTCTAATTTCAGAGCCCAAGCTTTTAACCGCTACACTCTCTTGACTGGCCTTCTGGATGCTCTCTCCCCCTTTCTTTATAACATTCCTTTCTGAGTTTAAAAATATTATGTGCTCAGAATCCAACACCACCACCACCACCAACAAAACCAAACTGATTAAAAAATGGGCACAGGACTTGAACAGACATTTCTCCAAAGAAGATGTACAAACGGCCAACAAGCACTTGAAAAGACGCTCCCAACATCACAGCCTATCAGGAAAATTCAAATCAAAACCACCATGAGCTATCACCTCACCCCGATTATGATGGCCACTCTCCAGAAACCAGAAAATATCAAGGGTCGGCGAGGACGTGGAGAAATCAGAATACTTATCCACTGCTGGCGGGAATACGAAATGATGCCATGCTCCGGAAAAGAGCACAGCAGCGCCTCAAAAAATTAAAAGCAGAACTACCCATATGACCCGGCAATTCCATTTGTGGATAAATGCCCCCAACAACTGAAGGCAGGGCCTCGAAGAGATGCTCTGCTTTATTTACAGCAGGATTATTCACAAGAGCCAAAGGCAGAAGCAACCCAAGTCTCCATCGAGAGATGAAAGGATAAATGAAATGTGTCACACACATACACTGGAATTATTACTCAGCCTTAATAAGGAAGGAAATTCTGACCCACGCGACAACATGGTTGCCTCTCGGAGACATTTTGCTAAGTAAATACGCCGGGCGCTAAGACAAATACTGAATATCACAGATTCCACTCAACGTGAGGTTCCTAGAGTAGTCAAATTCACAGAGACAGAAAGTACAATGGTGGTTGCTGCAGGTTCATGGGGTGGGGGGGGGGGGAGGGAATGGGGAGCCGTTTAATGGCTACAGAGTTGTAGTTTTGCAAATGCAAACAGCTCAGAGATTGGTGGCACGGTGTGAAGGTACTTAACACTGCCGAACTGTATGTATCCTTAAAAATTGGTTAAGTGGTAAATTTCATGTTAAGTGTATTTCACCACAATTAAAACTCTTTAAGAGGTTATTATGTGCTGGCTTTTAAAACATAACAACACAGAAAGGAAGTTTTAAAAACGGCATCCTCTCTCACTCCAGTAGAGATTGCCACTGTGGAGAGGCTTTTTATGGAGCCAAAGCGGAGTTGTTTCATAAAACACTGATTCTGCCGCACACAGCGAAAGCCCGTTCTGGTGGAGAAAGAAATCCTGTTATATAGGGTGAGAAGGAGCCCACTTTCCGCTCGCAGGCAGGCTGGAAGAGCTCCAGGATTTCTTCGTCTTCACATTTGAATTTGGTGAATATTGTCCTTGTAACAAGAAGCTCAGCGGCCCGAGGCAGAGGCCAGCATTTGGGCGAACGAGAATCAGTTCGATTCAGGACCGTACAGATTGACACCTGGGGCATTTCCTCCTTTCATTTACACACACGTTCACTCATTGAATAAATACTTGTTGATCGTCTACACACACTAGACGCTGTGCTTCAGGCTCAGGAGACAGCAGTGACTAGAAGAGGATGTTTACCTTCTCGTTGGGGAGAAGAACTGCGTACATGTAAACCAACAGAAATTGCAAACTGTGACGGGCTCTGAAAAAAAAATGGACAGGGTAGAGATATGGAAAGGAAGGGGGGAGTGGACATTTGAGCTGAGACCTGGAAGATGGGAATGAGCTCCCACAGAAAGTGCTGGAGACACAAGAGGACATGTGAACAGACCAAAGGAATCTGTGGTGATGGGGTCAGAGCAGTGGTTGCCTCTGGAAGGGTACTGACTCAAAGCAGAGGCGGGGAGCCTTCTAGCCTGCTGGCATCTATATCTTTACTTTGGTGAATATCTACGTACGGAATTATGTAAAAGCTCACCGTGCTGCACACTTTAAAGTTTGTGCACTTTACTACATGAAGGTTATACAGCAATAAAAATAAAATAAAATACCCCTTCCCAAAAGAGAAAAGAAAGGGCGGAGGTGGGGGGAGGTTCCAGGTGGAAAGAAAATTAAGCGCAAAGGCCTACGGGTGCGGCTGGCTTGGGTGGGACAGCAGGTGATCCCAGGTGGAAGGCAGAGGCCCAGGGGCCAGGGGTCAGAGGACAGTGGGTTGAGTGATCACGCCTCACATTAACAGCAGTCATCCCTGGGGAGACAGTTAAGATCGGGACTCCAAGACCAGGGTTTTTAACTGTTAACTCTCAACACAAAAATGTTTTTGAACAAGTCTTCATGTCTCACATGTATCATTTTAAAAATAGATAAATGAGGCCATTTGTTTTTGCTTTGTTTTTTTTCCTGCCTTTCCATCTGCTTGTTCTAAGGAGGCTGACGGCTCAGAAGGGCCTTTTCTTGTCTCCGTCGGGAAAAGATCCAGGGGTGGGAAGCCCTCATGATTTCTTCTAATCAGGCCTGCGGTCCTAAACCGTCCACTCAGAGAATCATCATCTGTTGCTTCTGGGAAGAACACTTCACTCACCCAGCACCGACCGAGTCCTCACATGCGCAAGACATTTCTTGTTCCGCAGATATTCCCAGGTCCAATCTCTCCCTTCTCCTTTCGGGATGGAGCCAAATGCAGAGACCGCAAACCTGAGGCAGCTGGGTAGATCCCGGGGCGATGGAGAAGGGGAGAAGATACCGCCAAAGGAAAAATTTCCCGACCTCGTGGGCCTGCCTGCCAGTCTGGGCTCCAGGGCGCAATCCGGCTGAGGCCCTGGGGATGGGCTGATGGGAGCAGGGGAGCGTTTTCAAGACCACCAGCCCTGGGGAAAGCTGTGTCTCGCGCCTCTTGGAAAGTGTCCTCTCTCGCCTCCTTGCAGGTGCGCCCTGGCTGGCGCCCACCTCCCTGCCCGGCCTCCAGGCCCCGGTGCAGGCAGCCCGGCTGGCTCGTCCTCCCAGGGCCCCGTCGGCCTTCAGCAGGGGCGACCGCAGGTGGGACCGGGCTGTCGCCAGCATCTTTCTGGACAGTTAGCATCCTCCGTCCTGGCATTACAGCAGCCCTCGGGGCGGCCTCCTCTGGAGCGGGGAGGTCCTCTGGGCGCCTCTCTCTCGGTGCTACAAGGGGCAGGAGAGGCGAGCAGGGGTGTCCCCGCCCGCCTGGGGATCGAGCCGCGGGGAGTCTCACCAACCCCCCCCCCCCCCGTGCGCCCACCTCGCCGTTCCTGCAGCCGCCCAGCGAGCAGGGGGACCCCACGGCCCCAGGCTGCCCTCGGGGCGCATGCGACCTCCCCCACCTCCCCCTCCCCCCCCCCCCCCCCCCCGCCGCCATGGCACCCCCCGCCGGGAGGCTGTGGGGTTGTGACCCCCCCCCCCGGCCGCCCACCCCCTCTCCAGCCCCTGCACCCCCAAACCCAGCGGGACCCTCGGTCCCCTGCGGTTCCACGTGAGGGTCTCATCCCAGCGCTGCACTGAGGCCTCCTCCCCAACATATTTTTGTCAAATGGATATTTTCAAACACAGATACTGGAGGAGGAGGAGTTGGAGCCTGAACTTGGTCGCAGGACAGGCTGAGACGACCCTGCGGCCGCCCTCGGGGAGGGCAGGAGTCCTCTGTCCTGTGGGCTCCGGAATCGGGGTGAGAACTGCCAAACTGCCAGAACAGATTCACTGCGGGGCCTCGCTGGCCCTGCAGTGAGGTTCCCGGTCCCGCACAGAGAGGCTCTGGGCACAGAACTGCCTTTTAACAACCCCGGGGGTTTCTTTGTAATTCTGTGTACCTGGTTTCACGCACTTAAACACTTATTCTCTGGAGGGGCTGTGGCTTCCCCCGGCCACACTGGACAGGTAGATCGCCCAAGGGTGCGTGGAGTCTGAGGAACACAGCTAGAGAGCAACACACCTGTGCTCCCAATTGGTACGACTGAAGAAAGGGGCGTGCTCGACAGTCCTCACACAATCACACGTCTACTTAGTTTCCTGATCACCAACACCTTAGATTCCCAGCGTCAGGAGACCTGGATTCTCCTGGCTGTGGCTTTTTGTCCTTAATCCTGTTGAGATCCCACCCCATCCCTTCCCGTCCAGGGTCCTGTCTCCCTCGTCCAGTTTGAACCAAAAGATCCATCGCTAGAGGAGAGGGAGCTTTCTACGATTCTGCCGCTTGTCAGTGCTACCTCTGCGCCCCTCCCTCCTCCTCTCCTTCCTCCCTCTCCTCCTCCCAAGTCACTTAGCAGGAGGTCTCCCCAGCCTCAGAGCTCATCCTGAGGTTTCCCTACCCCCTTTCCCTACCCTCCAGCAGCACCTGCCACGTGGCCCCTTTCTAACGGCCTGTCCTGATGGCAGACGATTGCTTGTGACAAATGTCCCTCCCCTCCACCATCCATTTTGCTCTGTAGACAAAAGAGGCAGTGGGCTCTTTGGCCAGAAGAAACGTTCCTTTTTAGTAGAACTTCCTGCCAGCCTGGGGCAGGAGATGCTGTGTTTGTACCAGCACTGTGGGATAGAACTTTCTGCTATAATGGGAATGTTCTCATCCAATACGGTGGCCACTAGCTACACGAGGCTATTGAGCACTGGAAATACGGCTAGGGCAACTGAATTTTAAATTTTATTTGAACATTTAAAAGTTTCAACAGCCATTTTGAGGTATAAAAGGCATCAATGAACTGCACATGAAGTGTAAAAATTGATGTTTTGACACATGTGCCTGTGAAAGCATTACCACAATCACAGTAGTGAATATGCAGAGCATGTCCAGAAGTTTCCTCATGCCACCCCTTTATATCCCTCTGTTGTTGCCCCCTCCCCACCCCCCATGCACACACTCAGGTAAGCACTGTTCCGCTTTCTGTCATTAGAGATTAGTTTGCATTCCTTAGGATATAATGTAAATGGAATCGTGCCTTCCGTATATATATATTTTTGGGGGGGGGGGATCTGGCTTCTTTCATTCAGCAAAATTATTTTGAGATTCACCCACGTGGTCTCTGTTGGTTTCCTTTTATTGCTGAATAATATTTAATTATGTGGAGATGCCACAAGGTCACCTGTTGATGGATTTTTCGGTGGTTTCCACTTTTTGGCAATGAACACGTGAAGCTGCTATGAGCATTCTTGCACAAATCTTTGCAGAGACATAGGCTTTCATTTCTCTTGGGTAAATTCCTACAAGTAGAATGGCTGGATCATGGTGGGCGTTTTGTTTACCTTGTGAAGAAACAGGCAAACTTTTCCAAAGTGGTGGTACCGTTCCTGCCTGGTCCTCCACGAAACCGGCCAACGACGGGTATGATCAGTCTCTAACTGTAGCCATTCTGACGGGTCTATAGGGTTATCTCATTGCTGGGTTTTTTTTTTTTTTAATGTTTCTTTTTGAGAAACAGAGACAGAGTGCGAGTGGGAGAGGTGCAGAGAGAGAGAGAGAGAGAGAGAGAGAGAGAGAGGGAGACACAGACTCGGAAGCAGGCTCCAGGCTCCGAGCTGTCAGCACAGAGCCTGACGAGGGGCCTGAACTCACAGACTGCGCCATCATAACCTGAGCCAAAGTCGGACGCTTAACCGACTGAGCCACCCAGGCACCCCTCTCATTGCGGTTTTAATTTTTATTTCCCTGCTGTCTCATAATGTTGAGTATCTTTGCATGGGATTATTTGGCATTGGTATATCTTCTTCGGTGAAGTGTTCATTTTGTATTATATTGTTTTCTTATCACAGAGTTTTGAAGGTTCTTTACATATTCTAGATGCAAGTCCCTTATCAAATACGTGATGTGCAAATATTTTCTCCCAGGTGATTACTTGTCTTTTTAATTTCTGAATGTTTTTCAAAGAGGGGAGTTTTAATTCTGAGGAAGCCCAGTTTAATTTAGTCTCTTATGGGTCATGTTTTCAGTGGAGCACCTAAGAAATCTTTGCCTAGCCCAAAGTCGCAAAGGTTTTTTCACTACGTTTTCATCTATAAATTTTATAGATCTTTTTTCCTTTCGATGTGTGGTCCATTTTGAGTTAAATGGACCGTTAAATGCGCTACTTTGCATACGGGGCAAGGCGGGGATTGTTCAGTTTTTTCAATACGAATATACACTTGTTTCAGTACCATTTGTTGAAAAGATCACCCTTTGTCCACTGAATCACCTTTGTCCCTTTATTGAAGATCAGTGTTTGGTGTCTGTGTGGGGTCTATAGCTGGACTCTCATATTCCACTGATCAGTTCATTTAAACTTAAACAGCCGCCTGTGGCTAGTGGCTACCAAGCTGGGCATCTCAGGTTTAGACTGTAAGCATCTCAAGAAGGATACAATTTGTGATTCTCATCAGAGAAAGCTCTGCTGTAGGCTCCGGAATAATAATTATTTGAACATTCTTACCGTATGGTTGCTAAAGGGGAACTAGACTCCCCCTGTTGCCCAGGAAGTGGACTGCAATTTTCCTCCTTCAGTTTACTATCGGGCTGCAGACCCAAGGAGACGGGAGGGCTCCAGGCTCCGGGGTCCCACGTTCAAACCGTGACTCGGCACCTTACTGGCTGTGTGACTATAAGCCAGCTGCTTAACCTTTCTCTGCCTCAGCTTCTTCATCTATAAAATGGGTATCATAATCATAACCTATTTCAAAGGATTGTTTGAGGCTTAAATAAGGCATGGAGTGCTTAGGATAATGCCCGGTGCATGATAAGGATCAAAACCTCGTCATTACCATTACCTCCTATGGAATAAAACACAGTAGCAGAAGAGAAGGACGGTCTATACTTTCCGAGACCCCTTTTCCTTATCTTCAGAGAAGCTCTCGTATGTTTTAGCGCGTGTCGCAAACACTTTAGCCTCCGTACTTTCGGTAGCTTAATTAAGGTACTTACATATTTGTCCAAAGTCACACGGCTGCTGCAACTCCTACAGGAAGCCTCAGCTTAAAAACTGGCTCACTTATCCTTACTCCACGTGTCTCTGCAAATACAACAAGGAGGAACTCAGTCTTCTGTGTCCCACATAAGGTTCAAGGAATTATGAGGCAACACTGTAGGCCCACAATTAATATTGAATTAATTCATATTCAATGAATACTGAACTTCAGAGAAGATACTTAGCTATTCTGAAGCCTCGGGACATCGCATCTAAATCCAGGTTTTAAGTTTCTAAACTCTGTGCTTTTAACTTCATGATTTTCAAAATCAGTGCACATCTGAGCAGCCCGGAAGCCTGTGAGATGCCCCCGCTCAGCACCCCCGCCCCTCCCAGGTATGCTGCACTGTGGGGCCGGGTGGACCCTGGAGTGCACGTTTCTCAGGCCCCCCAGACGGCACGCGGAGGGCCCTGGGATAAGCCCCTGGCCCACTGCATTCTGCCACTTTCACTGGACTTTTCCAACTGTATTCAATCAAGAATGAATTGCCACAGCAAACACACCTCCACCTTCCATTAGGCGGAAAGTCCGATTTAGGAGGGAGCTGGGATTCAGAACCAGCTTTGCACAATGATTTGTTTTCCCTGGGGCCGTACACACTGCGGAGAATCTCACTTTCCTTTGCCGTGCTTTCCAATACAGCCAAACATGTGCGTTTTCACACTGAACTTCAGAGCCTCAGACGCTTTGTTATTCGGAAGCATTAGGACACTGCCTCAGTTTGTCATGAGGTGGGTGGGGTGGGAGGAATGTTCTGGAGACCCACAGGAATAGCCCCTCCGTGAGGCTGGACTTCCCTTTCACTGCCCACGCACTGATTTTCCATCCTGTGGGAAGCAGACAGGATTAATGGTCTAGCTTATTGTCTTTTGTTCTGCCAAGGCCCTACGAAGGTCTGTGTGTGTGTGGGGGGGGGGGGGGGGTGTTCCAGAAAGGAGTCACAGATGCACTGAGGAGCCACAGGCCACACCTGCAGCCCCCGCTTGAAGCCTGCATTTAAAAACTGGCTTACTTCTTCTTTTACTACGCATGTCTCTATAAATAAATCGCGGAGGAACTCAGCCTTTGTGTCCCAAATAAGGTTGAAGAAGTTATGGGGGGGGGGCACACCACTGGAGGCCCACGATTTCTGTCTTCCGGGCAAAGAATAAAAGGGGTCAGCAGTGGCCAAGCCCCCTGAAAGTGCCTGGCTGTCCCTACATGGAAGTGACTTGGATGCCCCCAGGGTCTACACCCACTGCCAAGTGACCTGTGCCAGCTCTGGGTCAAGGGCTCGGCAAACACTGAGGAATCCATTTCTGGCACATCAGTGAATGCACCAGGAAGTGCCACTGGGGACTGCTCGGTGTGGCATCCGACAAATGTAAAGACAGAGTGAAGCCCTCTGACTGGTTTCTGTCTCTTAACATTCCCACATTTCCATTTCATTGCAGTGGAAAGAACAAAGCAGAAACAGAATGAAAAGACAAAGATTTTCAAAACTCGTACTGGACAAAACATTAATATCCAAAATATACAAAGAACGCTTAAAACTCGGCATAAGAAAACCAACAACCCAGCTTTTAAGAATCAGCGAAAGATCTGAACAGACACCTCACCAAAAAAGATGGCAAACATATGAAAAGACGCTCCACATTGTATGTCATTAGGCAACTGCAAATTCATACAATAATTACCACTACATACTTACTAGAATGGCTAAGATCCAAAGCACTGACAACATGAGATGCTGGTGAGGACAGCAGGAACTCCCATTCACTGCTGGCGGGGAAGCAAAATGGAAGTCATACAAAATGGAAGACAGTTCGGCAGTTTCTTATAAGACTAGACATATCCTACCATGCGGCTTAGCGACTGCACTCTTTGGTATGTACTCATAAGTTGAAAATGTACATCCACACACACCCTGCCCACGGATGTTTAGAGCAGTTTCACTCATAATCGCCAACTCCTGGGAGCAACCAAGACATCCTTCAGTAGGTGGATGGATAAATAAACTGTGGTCCATCCAGGCAATGGATTCTTCAGCAAAAAAGGAAATGAACTATCATTTCACGAACAGACACGGAGGGACCTTAAATGTGAATTACTTCACAAGGCGATCTGAAAAGGCTACGTGCTGTATGAATCCAACTAGGTGACATTCTGGAAAAGGCAAAACCATGGAGGCAAGAGAATGATCACTGGTTGCTGGGGATGGAAGGATGAGTAGGCAGAGCATGGGGGAGGGGGCAGGGAAACTACTCTGTAAGATACAATGGGGCCAAAATGTCATACATTTGTCAAAACCCACAGAATGCACGACACAGCAGTGAACCGAACGTCAACTAGGGGCCTTAGTAGCCAAGTTTCAATATTGGCTCATCCGTCATAAAAAGGAAAGCTATAAAATGCACGTAGAGAATGATTGTATGGAATAAAAACGGTTAACAAACAAAACAAAGTGCAGTCTGGTCCACAGAAAAGAGGCATTCCTAACTTTGAAAGGTCCTAAAATAGGAAGGCGGGTTTGGAATAGGAAAACATTTCTGAAGGAAATGTACCGATGTGTTAGAGCTCCCTGTAGGCTAGGGAGTGCATTAACGCTTGAGTGTATTAACCCTCACAGTGCCCCGTGGACACGCCTGCAACCTGTATGTTCAGGTAAGGGCGCTTACTCGGACGAGGCTCCAGCTCAAGTGGCCGTTTTAGGATTCAAACTAGTCTTTGACGATCACTATGTCACATTGCCTTTAAAGAAAATGAGCAATTGGACGGAGTTTAAAAGACTGTCCAGGGACCTCCCTAAAAACAGACGTATGGTATCATTTGTTGGTTAGTAATTAGATCCTCCCGAAATGCTTGCAAAGTGCTTGCCTAGCGGTGTCAACGTTGCCCCGGAAACGGAGTTCGTGCTCCTCCGTCAGGCAAGCTGCCCTCCCTCCCCTCCCCCTGCTGTCCTGAAGGCAAAGTTCAGCCACTCACCTTTTCCTATTACCATAAATCCCCCGGAGTCGAGTCAGATGTGGCTTCCCTGTCGGCCTCGCTGCTCCTGCATCGAGCCCAGCCCGTAAAAAGACAGCTCCTCCGGTGGCCCGGGGACTCTCTTCCGTCCCCCGGTGGCGTGAGGCTCAGGGGTGGCTTGTGGACCGGGTGGGGGCCTCCGGGGACCTAGCGGGGACCTAGCGGGGACCAGAGGCCGCGGCCGCCCGGAACCAGGCCCGCAGCCGCGGCAGCGCCCCCTGCCGGCCGCGGACCCGCGCTCAGGCCCGAGCGGGAGGCGGCGGAGGGACGGGAGGAAGGAAAGGCCGCGGCGGTGGAGCCAACGCACGGTCTCCGCGGGGAAGCCCCGCTCTCCGCCCCCCGCTCCCTACGGCGGTAGAGAGGGTCCCGCCGCTGCGCTGCGCACCCCCAGCCGAGCCCGGCGACTCGGCTTCCCCGGCGCCCGTCGGCTCCCGTTCCAGGCCGGGCCCGCTCAAGCCCGGCGCCCCCGGGTCGCCGGTCCCTTGCCCCCTGCCACCCCGCGCCCCTCCTCTAGGAAACATCGGCCCAGCCCGGGCGAACCCCCACTGGCCGCGATTCCTGATCCCTGCTGCACCTGCCAGTGATGGCCAATTCTTTCGGGGGCGGGGGGGGGGGTGCTCATCAAGGGCACACCCTCGCTCTCTCCATCTTGGGGTACTTCGGAGTTCTCATTCTCAACCTTCTTGGACGGCTCTGCTTTGCTCCCACTCCCCAAACTCTTCCCAAACAGGAACTTCCGTTCTGTAGACCTGAGTTGGGGTAAGGAAGGGCGAGTCCAGGGGACCTGTGTTTTTATTTAAACCCTTCAGGTGACTGCAGCAGGTGATCTTTGAGACCAGCGCGGGACTAGCACGTGTCACTAAGCGCCACAAGTTCACCAGTGAGCAAAACGACTCCTGATTTTCTTGGCGACCTGCTTCTCCCGCCTCCCTCCCAGGTGCGGGATAGGCCCGCTCCTCAGTCTTCACCGCGCGCCGTGCCAACCGCTCCACACACGGCCCCCGCCGGGCTCCCGCTAGCTCCGCCTGCCGTCTCGGCTCCTGGCCCGACACACACCCTCCGTGGCAGTGTGTCTTCCGAGACCCATGTGTGGTCATGCGGTTGTCTTTGCCTTGCCAAGTCTCCCCTCTTTGCCAGGGAACATCGGACTTCGTCCTTCTCGGCCCAATGAAGACGTTGTGCCTTTGAAAACCCTCCCCCAGTTCTTGGCAGGCGGAGTTCACCTCTCCAGTCCCTGTGATCCCACGCTTGTCACCCCGTCCCAGCTAGTTGCGCCCCTTAGGACCCTCTGAGGTCCCAGCCAACAGGTGTTTGCTAAGCGGCTGCCTAAATGTGTGCAGGCCTCCTCAAGCACCAGATGCTTTTATGGCGCTAAGAAGACGCAGCACCAAAAGGGCAGAGTGTAAATTCCTACACTCCCACATTGGAACCTTAAAGACCTTGGGGAAGTGCATCTTTATTTAGAGGAGGTCGATAGAGGTCAGGGGTACACAAGCTTTTTTTCAGACAGATTGTAAGGATTTCAGGCTCTGGTGTAACTGTTCAACTTTGCCAATGTAGGACGAAAGCAGCCGTCATGACGCGTACGTGAGTGGCTGTGTTCCAATAAACTTAATTTGTAGACGCTGAAATTTGAATTTCATATACTTTGCACGTGTCAGGGACCTTATCTGTGGACCTTACGGGTTGCCAGTCTGAGAGCTATGTTCAACCCCGTGTCCTTTGGCACAAGACTCGGTATATATGAGCTTTATTTTTTGACTCAAAGGCCCCGCAAATGAAAACTTTATGAGTAGAGAAGAACCCAGAAACGTCATGCTAGAGGGTAAGGAGGAACAGAAACTACTCTTCAGGTAGATGGCACACAGCCAGAACTGTTCGTGCTGCCATCTAGAGACTGGGTAGCCTCGCCTCAGGTCTTCTCTCGGAACTCTTACCCCCCAAGGGCCCAGAAAACAGTCTCCCCTCCCATCAGCACACGGAGACGGCTGGGGTTGGGGTTTGTGTTCCTGACCACCCGCAACAAGGCCTTCAAATCGGTTAAGCCAAAAGTAAGTGTACAGGCAAAGAATTAGAAAACTTTGATAAACCTTTTAAAGTGAAAAAAGCAAGCTTCAAGTCACAGAATCTTGAGATCACTTAGTTCAATTTCTACCACCCTTTCCCAACCAAGCACTCAGCGTTCAGATAAGAAAAAGAAAGGTCTAGGAGGGCTGGTTGTTCTGAGGTGACAGAGGCTAAGACGGAGCCTGCCTGCGAGTCCCCCTTGTCCGATCCTGTCGCCGGAAGCCCCGCAGAATCACCCTGACGGGCCTACAAAAATCCGGTGACGTGGGCACAAAGCAGCGGAGACGCCCAGGAGGGAGGGCCGCGGGTTCCAATCCCACTGTGTCACACAACTGCTCTGTGCCCTCGGGTACTTGGCCTTCGTGCCATCTCCCCAGCTGCAAAGCGGGGCAGAACACCTGCCTCCCAGGCTTGTTGGATGCTTAAGTGGGCTAACGGTGTTTTGGCCCCTAATGGGCATTAAGGCTTTAGTAATCATGAATTCCTTGAGCACCTGCTGTGTGTCACATTTAGCTTTACAGATGTTGCCGGATTTAACCTTTGCAACTATTTTACAGAGTGAACATTATCTCCGTTCTGTAAGTAAAACCGAGAAAGGTCACGCGTGCCGTGGGCGGGCGCTGGAACAAAACGGCGACGGACGCCGCCTCTTACACAAGTGTGCGTGACGAAGGCACCCAGCATGCAAGGGACGTGCCAGGTTACAGCGGCAGGCCTCTCTTTCCCGCTTGCCCTGCTGCTCCATTTCTGCAGTTCTGTAGGTTTGCAATGAATGGAATATTTGCGTAATGCTCAACTTATCGAGACACCTGGGGATAATTTAAAGCTCAGTGTTTCAAGAGAGGTATTTGCACATGTTTAGTGCACGTAGGTGAGAGCTGCTGCTCCCCGAGTTTATCTGAGACAGGCGGATGCTTAAAGCCCAGCTCTGAAAGTCCCGGGGTTTCCCATCTCCGAAAACCTTCCCTCATCCCACGTCCTCAAGTCCCTCAGCGAGACACAGAAAAGACACGTTTGGACTGACCGGGCCTGGGCCCCGTCCTCTCTCAGCAATCCAGGGGCCCCAGGGTGGTCTCTCTCATTTTACAAGGCTGAACAGGTCACTGCCCCTGGCTGAGCGGAGAAGCACCAGTGGGGGGCAGGAAGCAGCACGTGAGATACAGCACCAATGTGAGGCTGGGGCCGGTCGCCAACGAGGACATCGGCGTGTCTGTGGCACTCACCGCATCTGAACCCTGAGTTCCTGACCTGTGAGACTGGAAGGAGGAAGATCCCATACCCTTCACATTGTGCTGCCCAATGAGCACAGGGGAAAGTGCAGAGGAAACTGTGAAGTTCCAGCAGTACTGGATTAAGATGTTTGTAATAAATTGAGAATGCGGTCGCTGAAAGAGGAGACTGCTCAAGTTACATTTATGGCCAGCTGCCTGCGTTCTTTACGGTTTTGGGCACAGGCTTACAGTCTCAAATGTTTTCTGTCTTACGTTCAATTTTCTCTACGTTAGGTCAGTGGGAAAGAACATCCGTTTGCTTGCATTGTCCTCGTCCCCCACCAGGCGGCGCTGCTTCCCAATTAGCAATTTCTTTTGGTGAGGGAGGCTGGCTGAGACCTCCTTTTAAGCGGATTAAGTTGGAGCTGAAAGACGAAGAAAAAAAAATGAAGAGCCACCCGGCCCCCCACCTCACCCCCCCCCCCCCAAATTTCAAGTAGCAAAACGGGATCTGAGAATTAACAGCTCTGGTGACCGAGAACTGCTGTCACTGCACAAGAGGTAGATTGCGGGAAGAAGGGTCTTTGATGCCGTCTGTGATGTGCCCCAGTCTCCAGAGCAGAAAATTTCGAAGCCTACAGCCTCCGTGCTCCCAAGATGGACAGACATTTGCAAACACACACAGAGTTCAGGCAACATGTACCCACGCTCCAATCCAGAGGGCTCACATTTTTCAAAGGAGGAATGCATTTAAGAATTAGGTCAGTGTCTCAAGACAACTTGCATGTTACAGGCACAAATGCTGTGTTGTAAGCAGTGAACAAATGCTGACGTTAGATGGACCTTCGGAATCCAAACTGCGTAAAGCCAATGTGCTAATGGGCGTTCTCTGGGGGACAGCGCTGCCCCCCTGTGTACGGACCTTGTGATGGGTACACCTGAGTTGACACCTGGGACCCCAGAGCCCTTCATGTTCATAAGAGCCGGCCCCTCTACCCCCTCACCACCTGCCCCCCAAAAGGAAGGTCCGGAGATACGGCGACCACGTTTAAAGTCAGAGCACCCCTCTTCCTCACTTACTCCCCCACACCTCATTTCTCTGAAAATAAATGGCCCTTTCTGTGGGGTGGCCGGGGTGGGGGAAGTCAGCATTTTTCTTTATTCTTTGGAGATGAAGCGATGGAAGGGTTATGGGGTCGAACTACTGTCACCGCTTGCCTCCATTCGGCTTCGCTGCCTTAACAACCTTAGAGTGCTTTTGTAACCAGTATGTAGAATTGAAAAAAGACGTCTTCCAAGCTCAAATGGATGATGCTTTTAAGTACTAGATGCTACCTGTCAAAAAAAAAAAATTATTTTACACTGTGCTTTCATCTTTCTGGAACCTTGTCAGAAAAATTTGATTTTTAGCACTTACGTGAAAAGTTAAATGTGGATCTGCCTTGCGAACGAACTTATTCTACTCCAGTATCGAATAATCAGAACCGCACGACTCAGCCCATAGCCGCCATTAGTTGGTAGGCTCTCCGACTAGAGTTAACTTTTGAGGACAGGGAATATTTGGGGTCTTTTATCAGTGGACAGAGCTGAAATAACTGAGTCCAACGTAACGCAGAACTGTGTTTTGCTAGGTTCCTCACCACCCCTTCCTCCTAGATTCAGTTCCCCTCCGCATTTCCAGGTCTCTCAACCGGTGCAATTCTCCTGTTCATCAAAAAAGAATTCAACAGACATCGGCGTGCCTCCTTGGCGCTATTTCATTACGTTCGAACTTTCGCACGTGTGATTTCATTTGACCCTCATGGCTATAATTTAAAATAAAGTCTCATTTCCTCTCTGGGGAAAATAAAGCTCAGAGGCCCCAGGTTCCTTCCCCTTGCCTCCTTCTGTCCCCACTTTTCCCGCTGCCTCACCGGTGCCCTAACCAGCCTTCGAACGGCCAGACTTTCTTTCCTCAACCATCCACGTTTCTTTAAATACGTAAAACCCTGGATTGCGAGGAACTTGTTCTGCGAGCGTTCCACAAGGCCAGCAAACATTTCTAATAAATTTTAACTTGATAAATGAGTGATGTCTTGCCATACGAGTCGTACATTCGGCCAACACCACATGATCGCAACCGAGTCAATGGTTCCTGAAATACACTTTGATATATACAAGTACTTTGGATTACAGGCATGTTTCCGGAACTAATTATGCTCGCGAGCCAAGTTTTTACTGTACCATCATTAACATGTTCTTCCTCTACTTAAAACTTGGTAATTTCTAATTTTTCAACTGACCTCAAAGTCTCCAGCTTGACTCTATTTTACCTGTTGAACCACACACCTCACAACTCTTTCCATATGTTCCATCTCCTACACCGGCCTTCGTCTCCTCCTCCCACATCCCCGGCCACAAAACACAGTCGCTTCCATTCCCGAGCCTTGCCTTGCGTCCCCTCTTCTACACTGGGACCATCCGGACCCTGCCCCTCTCCACATTCCCCTCCTCCACAGAGCCTGACATGGGCTCTTCCAGGGTATGCTTGGCCCTCCCATGCCAAGCCTTCCATGGCACCGTCACCTCCATGCAGGAGGGTGTCAGGATACGGACTGAGGGACCGGATGCTGTCAGCACGAGTGTAAACCACTTGGGAAACAATTTGGCAAATCCTGGAAAACTGAGCATTTTTGTGTGTCTTACAACCCAACACTTGGCACTCCTGGATTTATATCCTAAAGAACCTTCGCACGCACGAACCAGGAGATGGTACAAACACGCTCCAGTGAAGAGCAAAAAAAAAAAAAAAAAAAAAAAAAGCACCCACATGTTTGTGGACAGAATGGAAATTGTGTGTGTGTGTTTGTGTTTTTCCCCCATGAGACACAACAGAACAGTGGAAAGTTAGAGACAATGAATACACTGCAGGAATGTAACATCAGGACCCCAAACCAGTAGAGACAGTCATGCAAGACTATGTACGAGACACCTTTTCCATAAAGCTCAAGAAAAGTAGTACACGGTGTGTGAGGGAGGAGAATGTGACATGTGAGGGGAAGGGCATGGGGACGATAAAGTTTACAGTCGTGGGCTCCTTGGTGCAGCAGCAGAAAAGGAGGGAGGAGGGGACACAGGTAAGGACAAGGGCAGCCTGCGCATTAACGTGAAGGTGGCTTACGGCTTGCGTGTCCCACGTGTAGGTGCACGGGTGCCAGCCGAAGGGGAGAAGGGGAGGGCTGGGGCCTCGGGAATGCTGTGATCATTTGGAACCCACCGTCCGAATGGGGCCAGAGGGGACATTCATTAGATGCCTCTGGACAATCGTCTGCTGTCCAGTCAGCTGGAGCCCTTGAGTGCCCGCTATTGCGTGAATGCTGGGGGACAACCATAGGACAGACAGGGCCTGGGCCACGCGACGAGACCTCAGGGACCGCCACCAGACGTGACTGTATGGTGCACACGAGGAAAGGGTCTCCCCGTAAATTACTGACTGCGTAAAAACGGACTGGAGACTGGGTCACGGCCAACAGAACCGGTGAAATAAAAGCTAGTCAATAACGCACGGAGAGTCGCCCGGAAAAACACCATCGTAATGAATCTGCGAAAGCAAATCGTGTTCTCTACACTTTGGGGGAGGGAAGCCTCAACCAGAAACACAGCTCTGGGCACGCAGCGTGCGCTCGGTGGGCCCGGAAACACAGTCTCTCCTCTCCGTGGTCACACAGGTGACCTCCGAAGCAAGGCTGCTGGAGAAGAAACTGAAGAACATCGAGGTGGTAAAGAAACTTTGGGATTCGGCGCCCCACGTCCCAGGGGAAAACGGCTCGATTCGTTAACAAGAAAAAACAAATCACCGTGTGTGAGGCCCTCCTCCTTTTCATTTTTACAAAATCTGCAATAAACCACAATTCTTAAGCTGTTTTTCATTTTTTTTTTATTGCTGTTAATTCAAGGAAAAAGGGTTGCATAAAATCCAATCTGTTCTAGAAATATAAGTGGCCTTTCCAGTACATAACATTTCAAATATCAAAGTATATGGTAAACATACAAATAAGGAGAAGGTAACATACCTCCTATATACAGTACAGTATTTTAAATCATAAAATAAGCTCCATAAAGTACAACTGGCAAGTGGTTCCCAACACGGCCCATACGTGGCTCATCAAAACTCTCACTTGGAACAACTCAACGGCAGCTTAGCAATTAATTTAATAATGTGGTCCAAAAATACCCAGATCAAATAAAATATATTTAATCAAAATAATTTCCTTTATGCGAACTTTCTTCTTTAAATTAAAGCTTTCATCTACCCCTTGACACCCACCCCTTTCCCTTCCCCCCGAACTCCCACCCTGAAAGTTAGTTTCAAAATGTACATTGCTGTTATAAATATAAATGCTACCCAGGAAGCATTAAATGAAGCTTCTCTTTTCTTCAAGTTTTTCCTTTTATCTAGCCATCTGCTAGGCTTCTGAACCCAGACCAAGGATTTAAGTTCCTCTGCTGGGCACTGACATTGCCCCACACGACACGAATCTATCCCTTCTGCTCTGTACTGAGGAATGGGAAAACAAAACCAGCCCGACCCCGAACCCCTGACTGTCCGGGGGCAGATGCTCATTGCTGTTGAATGCAGCAGTTCCAAAAATACACCCAAGGCTTCCAGATAATCTCAGTGCACTTTAGGAAATCAAAAATTACCTGGAAGCAATTTAGTACATAGATTGGCTTTAAAAAAAACTTTTTTTTTTTTTTTTTTTTTTTTTGTTTGAAAACAGCAGCATTAAACTTAGTGACAGGACACAGACATGATCACTACTGTCTGCACACACTCGGAAGCCGGTCTTTCACATTATGATCACGCAGAGTGGGAAACTTATCAAAGTGACTTTGCGACGAGAGAGACGGCTTAGGGAACGAACCTGACTTTCGCAGAAACCAGAGCTTCCGCTCGGACTGCAACAGACCACACACATCTCGAACACAACGTATCACTGCTACAGTCGGCGTGAGAAAAGAAGCAATCTTTACTCCGGTAGTGTCTCTTTAGCACGACACGGTGACAGACTACAAGAGAGATCAACCGTCGACGTTCATCACAGACACAGACACAGACACACACACACACACGACACTCACACGTTTGTTCACTTTATGTCTCTCTGAAGCAACAGGCTAAAAAAGTATGACGAAGTAAAAACTTTTTTTGTTGTTTTGTTTTTTTTAAGAAAAAGCTCTTTGTCCACTTCATACATCATATTTTTTCAGTTTCATATGGTTTTACTTCTTCCGCTCTCTTCCACTTAACTTGAATTTTGATTTGGACAACAAGCACTGCATATATGTATTTACGTGATGCTGTTTATTACATATATACACACGATTTGGGGAACTTGATTTCTCCTCTGAGATGAAGGTGAAGCACTTCACCCTGGATTTACAGGCCACAGGAAAGGGGGTGGCGGGGAGACGTGTGTCCTTTGCGGTGAAAGTGAGAAAAGCTGGGAAGAAGCAAAGTTTCTCTTTTTCAAAACCATATGACTGTCACCAGTGTTGTAAAAAAAAAAAAAAAGAAAAAAAGTCGAATACACAGTTTTAGAGATTCAGTAAACATTGCACACAGCAAGTATTCAGTGTAAAAAAAAAAAAAAGCACAGCAAACATTTTCCTTTTGATAGTTTGGAGGTTTAAATTACATGTATCATACAGATAAGCCTGTTGTTGAACCAGGAGACCAGAGGCTCAAAAGCAACGCATTCTTTTTTGTTTTGGACATCAGTACAACAGAAATGAAAAACCCCAAGTGCATAGAAATCTAGGAAATGTATAGACAAAGAAACACAAACAAAATACCTTTCCTTTCCTCCCCTCCACACCCCACCATGACTCCCCAACACGTCAGGGTATTAAGCAGTCAAGCTTTACGCGTTTCAGTCTGCAGAATCCAACGTATCATTAGAAGGGGGGAGGGGAGGTGCGTATCTCAGTCTGTAAGTGCCTAAAACGGGAAAGACAGAACTGCTAAGTCACTGCTTACAACGCAATGCATCACAAACCACTACAAGATAACAAAAGGGCATGCTCGCCAGAAGGCAGCTTCCTCCACACTACTATGGTCCCAAATGGTACACAGGATTACCTTCCAAAGTTAAGAGGAAGTTTGTGCTTTAAGTCCAACCTAAAGCTAGCAAACCCAATCTTCCTTTCAAAATGCCAAATACACATTCGCACTTCAAGACTTCTTTTCTGGAGGAGACTTGGCAAAATTGACAAAAGCCAAATCCAAGTGAGAGAGAACAGTCTGACGTCTACGCTGAGTTTGTGATCTTACTCCCACTTATTTAAGAACATCTTTCTTGTTCCTGGTGGCGAGAACATTAAACGGAGTTCAAGCTAACTCCCTTGCTCCTAAACCAGTGCTTAAATATTTTGTTCCTTAAAATGCATTAAGCATCTTTTTTTAAGCATCTTCTGGGAAGGGAAGGGGCAGCGTGGCTGGGGCGGGGGGGGGGGGGGGGGGGGGAGTGTGCATGGGACCAGCCGGCTGTGCATACGTGTACCACACTATAACTAACAATCATACCTGTCGGGTGACTAGAATTACTTCCCACTTCCTCCTATTTAAAACTTTCGCTTACTCTACAAAACAGGACTGTAGCTTTAAAAAAAAAAAAAAGTGCTGCGAACAAGAGATCTGCTATCATGTGACACAAATTCCCATTATATTCCTTCAAAAGTGCCTCAACGGTTCTTAGGCTCTCACTGGAAACTCAATTCCTCAACTCCCTCGCGCTGGGTGGCCCGGGTCTACGCTATGTTTTCCCATTTGCCTCTGAACGATCTGTCACTGAAAGCACACCATCCGTAAGTGAGCACACACCAGCTCCTTCTGCCACAACAGGCTCCCCGCGCTCAGTGAGGTGGGGAGAAGCGGGCACACTCAAAAACAAGTCCTCTGGGAGCTCTCATGATTACCTTGTTGACTGGCCTCCATGGACGACTGCTTGCACTCCTGTGCGTAGTGCCCGCTTACACCGCAGTTGTAACATGAAACGTTCCCGTTCTTCTTGGGCCCCGAACCGCTCGTGTTGGCGACTACGTTAGGTGCTGGATACACAGGGTAGAATCTCCCAAACCCCGCCATTTGTTGCATGCCGTAGTTGGCTTGGCTCCCCATGACCGGGTCGTGCACCAGGCCGTTCGCATACGGAGTCTGAGGCAGAAAAAAAGGAAGTTGGTTTCCATTGCTCTGATGTGCTTGGTTGAGGTAGCTGCCGTTGCAGATGGATGGCAGAGTAAAGAACGACGGGACTCGGTACATTGGTCCGGGCATCGGGTTGGGATAATAGTAACTGTTCAGCTGAAGGCTGCCGTTGGTCCCGCAGCTGCACCTTCGCCCGCAAGAACCGCAAGGACCCGAGCCCATCTGCTGCGGCGGCAATACTGTCCCGTTAGCGTTCGTGTTTCCCACAGCGCTGATGTAAGACGTGCTGTCGCTCTGTGCGGTGCTGTGTGTCAGGGCGGGGCTCGGGCTGGGGGCGGGGCCTGGGGTGTGGGTGGGAACCGCGGGAGGAACCGACTGGGCCTGACTGATGCCCGCACCCGCGGACTGGGCCGACGCCGCCGCCGTGCCGAGCACGCTGGAATTCTGGCTGGGCAGCACGCCGGCAGCAAGCGGGGAGCCCGGCAGGGTGTAGGAAGCTGGTGGCTGTGCGGCCGAAAGGCCGGCTGCTGGGAGAACTACCTTCACATTGGTAGGCTGAGGGACTGTCCCAGTGTTTCCCTCGATTTGAGGCACCATTTGATTGAGTCCTACCACCTGGGATGCAGATTTTGCGATGGGGTCCGTGGTAGCCACAGGAGATCCCGGAAAACTACCTGGGCTATGGACAGGGATAAAGGCAGTGTTTGGTGATCCGATGCTCAGACTCGCGGGTGGCTGCTGCGGGATGTTAACCGGGCAACTCTCGGAGGACCCCTGTGGCGGCGGCAACTTTAGCCTCTGAATTGTCAGGTGCAGAGCAGGGGCGCTGCTGTGCGGGAGGAACGCCGACGGAAGAGGTAAAGGGGAAGCCAGTAATTCGAGGTGTTTTTCGGATTCTCCGGTAGAAGCTGTTGGCCCCAGTATTCCAACAGGGGTAGAATTCGTGGACTCCCTTATTGCAGAAATTGCAACGGGACTGGGAACAAGCATCCCTATTGTCTTGCCGTCAGCGGATTTGGGTGGAGGGACGACAACGTCAGACTTCTGGGCACCGTTGTGCATGACACAGTGTAAAGTTGGCATAAAAGAAATATGCTGATACTTGGGCGCATGTAGGGGGTCTCCTAGAAGGCCTCCGTTGTCGCTTCCTAACGAAGCAATCTGAACAGGTGGCTTGACACTGACGGTCTGGTTGACAGAACCACAGCCTGTAAACCTGGTTGTTGACGGATTCCCAGAATCCTCAGAATTGCTGTCTGTGTCTAAGGAAAACAAACACAAACAGCTGTCAAAGCGGAACTCCGATCTCTTGCTAGAAATAAACTTGAACTATGTATCTAAAATGAACTCTGAAGTTTGGAAGTGGAGGAAATGTGTCCCTCGGTTACCTGACAGCCAAGAAATTTTGGCTGTCTATGGACTTCGTTTAAAAGAGAATCGGGACAAGGCGAAACCACGGAGATAATAAAAAGACCAGTGGTTGCCAGGGGTGGGGAGTTGGGGGGAGAGGTGAAGCACAGGGGATTTTTAGGGCAGTGAGAACGATCTGTAGGGTATCATAATGGTAAATGTAAGTCATTATACATTCGTCCAAAGCCACCGAAGGTGTAACAAGCAAGAATGAATCCTTAGGTAAACAATGGGCTTTGGGTTGATAACAGTGCGTCAGTGGAGGTTCATCCTTGACAAAAGACGTATCACTTTAGTGAGTGGTGCTGATAACGGCGTAGGCTATTCATGTGGCAGAAGCATATGGGAAATCTCTGTACCTCCTTCTTTATTTTACTGTAAACCTGAAACCGCTCTAAAACAATTAAGTTTTTAATTAAAAAAAAAAAATCCATGGAGAGATCAGCAACAAAAAAGTTAACTGGAGGCTGAATGAAGCACAATACAAAGACTGAGATTTATTTGGTATCACCTGATTACTGAGAAAAGAAAGGACTGGATATTTTTTAACCTTCATCAATTTTAGGCAATTCGCTTAATTTATATTCTGTACTCCAAACCCAAGGTCTTCACAGATGTCTCCCGGACATGACACAATTTAAAGGAGCTCAATCACAAGATTGCATTTAACCCAAATATCTAGAGCAAGGGAATGGAAGACAATGGAATAAATGCTCTTACTCTTAAATATTTCAGCGGGGAAATAAAGCCACGGCTATAGTCATAAAACAAATGGTGTTAGAACACAAGAAGCAAGACAAATGTAAGAGTGCTGCCATTTCTCCAACGGCAGAACCAGTGAAGTGGCAAATACAAAATTATACTTCATACGGTGTTATTGCTGCAATCACTCTTATGCTTGTATACAGAAATAACTGCAATCTAAACTTCCCCTGGATTTCCTGACTTTTGGTATAAAAAGGGCAAAAGAGAAAGTCCAGTTCACGGCATGTAAACATCATAAACCCAGATACTGCAATAATATGTATGGAAACCATGCAATTAAATATTGTGCCTATTTCAATGTCTTTTTGCTCATAAATACAGGCAGAACTGCACAATGTACTTAAAATGTTTACATTTATTAAGGTAACAGTGGCTATAGTCAGCTGTTAAAAATTTTTGAAACAATACTAAAAACAAATCATTAACAGCAGTCTTTCTCAAGAAAGGTTAAACAGAACCTGCCTACTGACACAGAATGTCAACAGTTTATTAGCTCAATTACTAGAAAGAAGAAATTCAATTTATCAGTAAGTGGTTCTAGTAGAAACTTCCCTTAATAACTGAGGTGCTTCTTGCTAAACTTTTTTAAAAAAGTATCCAAAAATTAATAACTTATCCAAGGCATTTTATCTGTAGCTGTACCATCAGAGGAATACACAGTAAAAGATAAACATTTCATGGACCCACGAACACATGGCCAACTAATCTTTGACAAAGCAGGAAAGAATATCCAATGGAATAAAGACAGTCTCTTCAGCAAATGGTGATGGGAAAATGGGATGGAGACATATAGAAGAATGAACCTGGACCATTTTCTTACACCATACACAAAAATAAACTCAAAATGGATAAAGACCTAAATGCAAGATAGGAAGCCATCAAAATCCTAGAGGAGAAAGCAGGCAAAAAAACCTCTCTGACCTCTGCTGTAGCAAATTCTTACTCAACATATCTCCAGAGGCAAGGGAAACAAAAGCAAAAATGAACTACTGGGACCTCATCAAGATAAAAAGCTTCTGCATGGTGAAGGAAACAATCAGCAAAACTAAAAGGCAACTGATGGAATGGGAGAAGATATTTACAAATGACATCTCAGATAAAGGGCTAGTATCCAAAATCTATGAGGAACTTATCAAACTCAACACCCAAGAAACAAATAATCCAGTGAAGAAATGGGCAAAAGACACGAATAGACACTTTTCCAAAGAAGACATCCAGATGGCAAACAGACACATGAAAAAATGTTCAACATCACTCACCATCAGGGAAATACAAATCAAAACCACAAGGAGGTACCACCTCACACCTGTCAGAATGGCTAAAATGAACTCAGGCAACAACAGATGTTGGCGAGGATGTGGAAGAAAAGGGTCTCTTTGGCACTGTTGGTGGTAATGCAAACTGGTGCAGCTGCTCTGGAAAACAGTATGGAGGTTCCTCAAGTTAAAAATAGAACTACCCTACGACCCAGTAACCACACTACTAGGTATTTATCCAAAGGATGCAGGTGTGCTGTTTTGAAGGGGCACATGCACCCCAACGTTTGTAGCAGTGCTATCAACAACAGCCAAGTATGGAAAGAGCCCAGATGTCCATTGACAGATGAATGGATTAAGAAGATGTGGTGTGTGTATATATGTACATATGTATACACATACACACACACACACACACACACACAATGGAGTATTACTCAGCAATCAAAAGAATGGAATCTTGCCATTTGCAACAATATGGATGGAACTAGAGTGTATTATGCTGAGTGAAATTAGCCAGAGAAAGACAAATATTGTAAGACTTCATTCCTATGTGGAATTTAAGATACAAAACAGATGAACATAAGGGAAGAGAAGCAAAAATATAAAAACAGGGAGGAGGCAAAACATAAGAGACTCTTAAATATAGAGAACTGAGGGCCCTGGAGGGGTTGTGGAGGGATGGGCTAAATGGGCAAGGGGCAATAAGGAGGACACTTGTTGGGATGAGCACTGGATGTTATATGTAGGGGATGAATCAGTGGATTCTACTCCTGAAGTCATTATTGCACTATATGCTAACTAATTTGGGACATAAATTTAAAAAAATAAATAAATAAACATTTTTTTAAGTTTATCTATTTTTGCGCGCGCGCGCGCGCGAGAGAGAGAGAGAGAGAGAGAGAGCGCGCACACATGTGCACGCGCTAGCAGGGGAGGGGCAGAGTGAGGGAGACACAGAATCTGAAGCAGGCTCCAGGCTCTGAGCTGTCAGCACAGAGCCCGACGTGGGTCTCAAGTGGCAAGCTGTGAGATCATGACCTGAGCTGAAGCTGGACGCTCAACTGATTGAGCCACCCAGGTGCCCAAAAGGTAAACATTTAAGTCCAAAGAAGATACAATATTTTTCAGGTGGTCAACTAAATTTCCATTTGAATTGGGCTTTCTTTAAATCTTAAGTCATAGTAAATGGCCCCATGAGTTTAAATGATACCAAGCGGTTTTCTGAGCACTGTAAGGACTCATGTAGCAAATCAGGGATGGTCTCTCCCTTTTTTGCACTGGCTTTGAAAAGTATAAAAGTGTTGAAACAAAACCCCGTAATGACCAACAGAACAACAAAGTCACATGCTTTTTAAAGCAACCTTTTTGTGTACTCAAAATTCTAAAAATGATTAGAGTTTTTTTATCACAGTGGACATCTCCCCCCCTGCTGCTTTTAGATATTCCAAATGATTCTTCATTTAGGGAAGGCTCATTTAGCCACTTGATAACTGATATCCTAAACTGATATCTGACGACACGAAAGGGAGGCTGCAAAGTAACCCAAGGTACAGATGCACTCCTCACAGTTCTCAGAGAGGCCAAATTGCACTACTGGCATAAGAACCCCAGGATTACTGGTACGTCCTCCAGAATTGCGCATGGCATGTGAAATGAAACACACCGAACGCTGGTCTATTCTGGAGAAGGCATAAAAATTCTCTCATTTAACCTTCATAATAGCTCTAGGCGGTTATTTCCTTTTTTTTTTTTTTTCTTTCACAAGAAAACTGCAGACCAGAAGTACACTGTTGCCTCAGATGAGCAGAACTGGGGTCTGTAGAGTCACTGCACACTATGTCTGATAGGACTTCACAACAGCTGCACAGTAAAGATCGGTTTTATTTGTATGTGATGCAGGAGCACTTAGGGCCATAGCTCCCAAAGACCTGACCGGACGCTCTGACACAGAAGCTCAGGTCTCAGAAAACTATGGTAGAAGGATCTCTACAGATCTTCAGGTGGCCCGAGAGAAATCATTTAATACCTCCTACTACCATGGGTACACCTTAGAACCAAAATGTTACCAGGCAGATGTTCATAACCAAGATGTTACCAATCAGATGTCTTTACCATGTGTGAAGAATGACATCCCCATTCAACATACACATTTTTGAAATCTCATTTCCAGAATAGTAAGGTAAGGATCTCTGACACTCCACTCCTGCATAAAAGGAACGAGAATTCTAGCAAAAACTGTCAAAATCAACTTTTTTAGAACTCTGGAAATTAACTAAAGGCTTACAGCCATCTGAGGAGTGTTTATTCAAGAAAAACTACTGAATCTCTTAAGAAAAGTGAGCACTGTGGCATTTTAACTTGCCCTAATTCCAGCATACTTTCTCTAGCTCAGAAGTAGCCTTATAAAGGAATAGTTTTGCAACTACAGTAGCTATAAAAGCTAGCAGCCTAGCAGCCACCAGAAGAAACACGGGTGGGGCTATTTAAAGCCCCATCCCCCCAAAACTGTCAATGTCTATCTAGCAGTTACAGGTCACTCTGTGTTAACAGCTGCTTACCCACAGGGCATTTGTCACAATCAATCAGCAGCAAATGTTTAACAACCTGGCTGCCTGAGGCAGCATTACCAGTTGGGACTAACAAGAGACTGACCAAAAACCTTAAAAGGAAAAACTGAAGAATGAGATGTCCGCAGGGAGCTTTGAAAAGCTTGCACATATTCTTGAAAATCTAGAAGGCCATGTTTAATGGCTTAATGTCAGGGCTGTTTACATACAGCCATTAATGTCGAGGGCTGTATGTAAACCCAGGAAAGCACTGAGAAAGCACTACAGTCTCACTTTTGGCCGACTCTGATCTTCTATTTGAGGAAGAAGTGAAGACCTAAGACATACAGAAAACAAATAGCAAGACGGCAGATGTGAATCCTCCGTTATCAGTAATTACAGTAAAATTAAAGGGATTAAACACTCCAATCAAATGGCAGAGATGGGCAGCATGGCTCAAAAGCCATAATCCAACTCTATGCTGTTGTATCCTAAGAGAGACACACTTTAGATTCAAAGACACAAACAGCCTTAAAGTGAAAGGACAGAAAGGGGCGCCTGGGTGGCTCAGTTGGTTAAGCGTCTGATTCTTGGGTTTCAGCTCAGGATCTCACAGTTCATGAGTTAGAGTCCCACGCTGGGCTCTGAGCCAATAGCGGGGAGCCTGCTTGGGATTTCTCTCTCCTTCTCAATAAACAAACAAACAAACAAACATAAAAAATTTTAAAACACACGTGAAAGGATGGAAAAAGTAGTGCCCTACAAACAATACCCAAACGAGAGCTGGAGTGGCTCTATTATTGTCAGATAAAATAGACTTTCGGCCAAAAACAGTCACTAGAGACAAAAAAAAAAAGAGTATTTTATAATGACAAAAGAATCAATCCACCAGAAGACAGGAAACTTATAAATATGTACCTCTAGCAACATACACATTTTCAATCTTTCTACACTAGTAAACTACTTTATTATGACTCTTTTCTTTCTACTTAATTTCATATGCAGTGAAATAAGCTTAAAAAAAATCAACACTGCTAGGAACTTCCAAGTCAGTGGTCATTAAGGCACCCTTTATACCAATTAAATTTAAAATTAATAATGACAGTTATAGGAGCATAAAATCACTTATGTTTGACAGATTTTAAGAGACAACACACATTTCCCTCCACCATCCCCATATCCCTTCCAAAGAGCAAACCTCTGTCTTTTTCTTCTTCGCTTTCAAAGCTTTCTCTTCCATCATGTCGTGGGCTAGAGGGAGAACTGTAACTCTCTGAAGAGGTTTCTCCACATGTGTCATGTCCAGATCCAATGTCCAAATTCACATCTAAAAATAACAATTCTATTCTTAAAAAATCATGTTAAGTGTATTAATTTCTGAATTGAACCATTAGAATCAGCTATAGCCGGGGCGCCTGGGTGGCTCCGTCGGTTAAGCGTCCAGCTTCGGCTCAGGTCATGAACTCACAGCTCGTTGAGTTCGAGCCCCGCGTCGGGCTCTGTGCTGACAGCTCGGAGCCTAGAGCCTGCTTGGGATTCTGTGTCTCCCTCTCTCTGCCCCTCCCCCACTCATGCTCTGTCTCTGTGTCTCTCTCAAAAATAAACGTTAAAAACAAGAAAAAAAAAAAGAATTAGTTATAGCTGTAAAAAGTTTTTTCTTTTAGTTTTTCTATAATCACCTAAAAAGCTGGGCCTTGAGGTAAAAATTCATTATTACAACACAATTTTAATTGAAAATAATTGAATAACAAGTATATTCTTAAGACAAAGGCACAGGGACAAGTCAATCTTACTGACTTTAAAAAAAATCAGAGTTAAAGTTCATCATAGGGTCTGCTCAGTAGGAGCACACTGAGCCATTTTCTGAGTCTAGACATTTTAACTCCTCAGAGCTTGTTGGAAAATTCATTCTTTATCAGAACTCAGGAAGAGAACTGACTGCCGGAATGTTTATTTGGTCGAATCACTATGCCTGAGTATTTGAAACAGAGGAAGATGCTCCGCATCTAGTAGACTGATTAGTCCCCCGAGTTCCGCCCAGAAGCCAGCACGGGGTGGGGCAGGGGCTGTGGTGCAGATCTGCCCCGACCAATCAGCTGTTTCTGTTCGGGGCCCAGAGAAAAGATTACTGGTACACCTCGTACTGGACACTCCCGCACTGGCCCAAACTTAGGTCACTGTTCTAGTCATTCCTGTAAACCCAGCTGAGCCAGCAGAGATTCTGCCTCGCAGCAAGCACCCAACACACGTTTAGGACAGAAATCCCCACAGAAGGAATTCTGGAGAGATTTCAGGACTATAGATGAGTGAACCACTTCTTCGGCAATCTGGCAGAATCAATAAAAGGTAATCACTTGGACAAAATAGGTGTTAGAAAAAAGAGATGGTTTGTGTAATACGCAAATTAGTTGACTAATCTGTGTCTTTTAAAGGCATTAAATTATAAGGAGGTTAGTACTGTTAAAGATGACCCACCACTCAAATGGTAAGTCAATATTAAAGAATAAAGTCATCAAGAATGCAGATGATGCGGAATCCCTTTGGGTAATAAAATGCCAAACTGCCAAGGGAAAACTGCACAAGATCTCATGAGGCTGTAAGAAAAGTGGCAGAGGAGCGACTTGGACAAGAAATAATTTTACAGAAAAGTCATCTGGAGTACACTTACACACGGTAATAGGTTCTGAATTTCCAGTCACAACATGACTAAGGAAAGGGACGCAAGCGAACGCCAACGGCACCTGAGGACAATCTAATGTGCCACAGTGGCCAAAAAGCCTGGCATTAACTGGACTACTAAAAATGAAACCTCTCAAACTGTGGCATACGTGCAAACTGCACATGTAAGTATTTCAACCAGCATAATGAACAAAATGAACAATTCAGTGAAGAGAATCAAAGATTCAATGACCATCTCAAGCCAGAAATGATGGGCTGACAGGGAGCCCCTGGGGGGAGGGTGAGCGGAGATCTATCTGCTCACTACAACTCAGACAGTGAAACTACAGTGGAGTTGTTGAAACTTCAAAGAGCTAAGTTTCAGACTAGGTTTAAAAAAAAAAAGCAGCTATTTCTCAAAATCACAGTTTACAGGATGATTTACTCTCGATTATATTAGCCAGTAAATATTCTCATCACCAAACTGCCAATATAATAATTTGCAGTTTTCAAAGAACTAAATACATAAATCTAAATCTATACTAAACAGAATTTTCTTTTTGATCACCTAGAAGGTGCAGAGTCTTTGGAATTTTTATCATCAGAAATCATTATTATGTGACCCTATAGAGTCAGAGTGTGGAAGGGGAGCATGAAACAATTATGCCAAAGGATGTTTCATGCACCGTCCTTTTCTTTTTCTAAGTTTATTTATTTTGAGAGAAAGAGAAACAGAGCACATGAGCAGGGAAGGGGCAGACAGAGAGGGAGAGGGTGAATCTCAAGCAGGCTCTGCGCTGTCAGCACAGAGCCCGGCGTGGGGCTCAAACTCATGAACCACAAGATCGTGACCTGAGCTGAAGTCAAGAGCCGGACACTTAACTGACTGAGCCACCCAGGCGCCCCCCCCACACTCTCCTTTTAAATAGAAGCATAAACCTTTTTGTTTATTATCACGTCTCAAAGAGTAAAAGGTTGTGCGTGTTATTAAGAAGACGAAAAGCAAAACCTTACAATATTAAACACTATTCTAACAATACAAATCCTGGTTATTAGTATTTATGAACAAAGAGAAGTTGGGTAGACTTAAGAACCATTTAGATACATGAGATGACAGAAACACAGTGGGTTATTATAGGAAGCTGGAGACTCTGAAGTCACTGAAATCTGTCATAAGAATTACTGAGAGGTCAACCATCTCATTGCCCCCAAACTTCTTGGTGCCACAATCAGCAACAGATGAATGGGGTGGAAGAAACACAGGCGATGCAGTGGGAAAAAGTTCTTAATGCAGATGAAGTAAAGCACACATCCTTTTAGCGGAGAGTCTTAAAGCTTGAGGTTTATAAAAACAAACACAATGCAAAGAAAACAGATGACAAATAGCAAGCACTGCCACCGTTTTTCGGGGACACAACATGAAGGGAGGCAGTGAGGGACTTTTGGTCCCTTCTGTGTTTTTAGAATTTTCAACAATACAAATGTCTTATTACTCAAAATAGAAGTTAAATTTTAAAGTTAAAACTAAGACCCAGACAACCTACCAATCAGAAGGATCTGACATTTTTTTTTTATTTTTTGTAATGTTTTATTTATTTTTGAGACAGGGAGAGACAGAGCATGAACAGGGGAGGGTCAGAGAGAGGGAGACAGAATCTGAAACAGGCTCCAGGCTCTGAGCTATCAGCACAGAGCCCGACGTGGGGCTCGAACTCACGGACCGCGAGATCATGACTTGAACCGAAGTCGGCCGCTTAACCGACTGAGCCACCCAGGCGCCCCGGATCTGACATTTTTAACTCCAATACACTATCTACTACTTTATGACATGTAGGATTTGTTCCACAAAGAAACAAAACCTTAAATATATCTTACGTTTACTGAATGCTTAAAGGTAATTCCTTCTTTATAACCTAATATTTCCAAAGGAAATTAATCAACAGAGGTTTTTGTTGTTGTTGTTGTTGTTGTTTTAAATTGGAGTCAGCAAACATCTGAGTTACATCTGGTATCAATGCAAAGCTGTACAAAGTATATTTTATTTATAGTCACACTTCATGACAAAGAATAAGGTTTATCTTAATAAGAAATCCTGAGGTTGTATTTTCAGAGTACTGGAAAATAAAGAGAAAAAGGAATTGGAGTTTGGGATGCTATTTATAAGCTCTTAATAACCTACAAGTGTATGTTTTCTTCTAACTTAGAATAGGGAAAAGAACTAAATTATTGAACACCTATGTGCTCAGCACTAGTTAAGTGCTTTTCAGATGTTGCCATATTTAATCCTTACAATCCAGGGCGGGAGGTTATTAGTCCTGTCTCTGAAATGAGAGAAGGTAGGCTGCAGAGAGGCCACACATTTATGAAACTGGAGGACAAGACTCAAACCCACATTTGTCTAAGATCAAAGTCCACAGAACTTCTCTGCAAGTATGAGGCTAAAGAGGAGAGAAGACTTGTGGCTTCTTCAGTGAGCAATAGTTCCCAAATCACACGAGGGACGAGAGACAGAGCGATCTTCTGAGGGTGGGATACGTTTGACAGAAATTTCAACTGGGGAATGATCCGATTTAGGATGTGACCTAGGAGATAAATGTGCGGGCAGTGCAGGAAGTAGCTGGAAGGAGGAAGAACAGAGACAGGGAGATCTGCCACAAGTAATTTTCAACCATCCGCCGACAGAGACCTTTTGCCATTCTTATTTTAGCTTTTTTCCTCCTCCTTTTAGCTGCCACCACCACCACAGGAAACCTCAGAGATAGTTAAGTGTTACAATATACTCATAAACGACGTGTTTTTTCCCCCATGTCATTTTTTCCCCAAGGACAGTTCAGTTAGTTAATTCAGTAAGTTGGCCAGCTGATTTTAGAGGAAAAATGTAACCGTATTTCCTGTATCAATATTCAATCTCTGTGAATAAGTACCTGGTTTAAAAACACACTCCATTAAAAAATATATATATTCTGGTTATTTATGTTGTATCATCACAACGGAATGTACTAATACTTGCATAGAATTTAAATAAAAAAAAAATCCTTAATTTGTGAAATCAGTCCAATCAACAAATGTGGGAGGTACACACATGAACAAAACATACTCCTAGGGGTCTAGGGCCTTTTATTCTCTTTTGTCTTTGCTATTAATGGTACACGTAACACAGAAAAGTTATTAATGAACCAGCAGAAAGGACACTTCTCAAATGAATACAAAACCTGAAAATGAAGAAAACTTAAAAGCAGGTAAATGGAAACTATATAAATCTAGTACAATAAAAATCTGAGTGTCTGCATTCCCCTAGAACTCCGTAAAAGCCCACAGAGGACAGTCATTAAAACATGAAAACGTCAACAAGATTCTAAAAACGACTTTACACAAGGACAGGGACAGGCTTCCATGAGGGCTGAAAGGATCCCCCAGCTGCTTGGACCTGTGCTCTGGAGCAGGGACAGGCTCGAGAAGTGGACAAGTGAGGAGCCCGCGGCCTGCGGAGGAAGGAAACGGTGGGGAAGCACAACTGTGGCAAAGGAAAGGTTCGCCTCTATGGCTGCTTCCGACTTCCTAAATCAGTTCCATTAATACTTCAGAATGGTTTAATTCAGAAACTGCTATTCCCGTCCGTGCAAGGTTAACAGTATAATTTCAGGATCTGACACCACAGCTCAACAGCTACTAAAACAGGTATCATGCCAAATACATGTAGGTGATGGGTATTTGAAAGAAAAACAAACTTTCTTACCTTTCACAGAACCACCATGGGCATGCTGGGAAGTTGAGAGTCTGATACCATTTATTCTACTATTCAATCTGTTGTCAGTTTTCTTAATTTTCTCCCTAAGCCCAAAATATACATGTTACTGACATTTTTTTATAAGGCTCTCTAGAGAACACAGTAGATAGTATTACTAAAATTCTGTTTTTTATAGTAACAAAATTTTTAGTAAGGTATAATCTAAATGCAAGATTCGCCCTTTAGAGTACAGTTCGGAGAGTTTTGCCCCTCCAAACTGAATATATTTTGACAATAGCTTTATTTTGATCATCTGCATTTGCTGACTATTTTGAATTAAAAAAATCAGGCCTAGAAATAAAAATGTAATGAAAATACTATTTATTCTATATAAACAAAACATGCCCATAGTCAAAGCCTACATGTTGCCTTTCTTACCAATTCCTATTACTGGAAACATTAAATTGAACCTACTTTTCTATTTGTGGCTTTCCTTTCTTCTTATTTATTGAAGATAAGCTTCGTTTTTCAGTTGAATGCTAATGGAAAGAATAAAAAGAAATCAGACTAAAACTAACCCACACTCATGTAGATATCCTTCTATTCTCCTATCAAACATTAATCTAAGAAAAATACCTATTTTTGAATTTTGCTTTTCAAATGGCCCCATATTCTTTCTTCTGAGCACAAAAATAAAACATACAAGTAACTGGCATTTGCTTACACGTTCAACAGTGTTCTTCTGAAGTACAACACAGTTTTATCGACTTTAAGAAGAAAAGGTGTAGGCGCTGAAGTAGAGAGAGTAAAGGTATAACTGAATAGACTCTGAAAACAGGCCATTAAGTATGACTAAGGTAACATACAACTTCTCAAAACATTTCGTTTGTAAAACCACATTCCAGTAAAGGTTAACATTTGGAGCTGAGTGCTGACCAGAAATAAACATCAGTTAACAAATATATTTTCTGAAAAGAAGGTGGCTCTCTCCATAGCCTCACCAGTAAGCCTTCCCCTGCATCTACGGTGCTTGCGAGCATTCTGCGCTCTGATTACACCAACTCTGGAGAAAGCAAATATTTCGTAATTACATTCCTAAATTACAATGTAATTTCCTAATTACATTACATTACATCCAACTTCTCATGAGGGACGGTCAGGCTCAAAATTCACAACACCAACAGCAAGATAGTGACTGAAATGTGAATAATTCTTCCAAAAGCAAAAAATCTGGCAGAATCATTTGATGTATCCCTAGTTAGAATAAACATTATAAGATTCGCATTAAAATGTACTCCTTTTCTGGGCAATAAAGGCAATCTCAAGATATTTTTTTAGGTGTCAGAAGAGTTTAGACCATGTATTCCAATTAAGTTGAAAGTCTAACAGCTATACTATCTGACATAATAATACTTAAGAGAACTCAACTCTTGTAGAGCAGCAATGCATGGAGACAAGAACAAAACCCTCCAATACCTGGTCAGCTAAGGCCACACAGTGCTCCGGGTGCTGAACGGCGGGGCAGCTCTGCTTTCTCCAATCCACAATTCCGTTCTGTTCAGAATATTGCACGGTGAGCCCATCCAACGGAGAACAACTTGTACCAATGGTGCTATCAGAAGAAGTTTGTAAGGTGTGAAAATCTGTCCTCAGTACTCAAACCTATACTGTCTCATATAATGAAGAAGCTATAGTAACCCTTTGTTCAGTGTATGTACGTGTGTGTATGTTTTTTAAAGAATGCCTAGTGATATCTCTAAGAAAAAAAAGGATACTATGAGAATAAATTATCACACAGCTATCTTACCTAATAAATAACACCTGTCTCTAAGGAAATTAGTAACAAGTGCAAGTTGTCTTCAGACACTATATATGGTCACCTTGTGCCACTCACAGCTGGAGTGTGACCCCGATCTTGAGAGGATAGCTAAGTACTGTGTATATCTAAGGCATGTCAAAGGACAGGGCAATGTGACTGAAAAACACAAGAAACAGACATTGGAAACAGACTCCAAGAGAATCCAGAGACAGAAGTTACTGGACATGGCCTTTAAAATAACAGTGTTTAATAGGTGACTACAAGAAGATGGGAAATTTGGGGAACGTCCCGAGAAATACAAACAAGAACCACACTTAAATTCTGGAACTGTAAAAGAAACTGAAATTAAGAACTCAACGGATAGTGGGGTGCCTGGGTGGCTCAGTCGGTTGAGTGTCCGACTTCAGCTCAGGTCATGATTTCATGGTTCTTGAGTTCGAGCCCCGCATCAGGCTCTGTGCTGACAGCTCAGAGTCTGGAGCCTGCTTCTGATTCTGTGTCTCCCTCTCTCTCTGACCCTCCCCTGCTTACGCTCTGTCTCTCAAAAAGGAATAAACATTAAAAAAAAAAAAAATTAAAGAACTCAATGGATAGAAGCAGACACACAAAGTCAGTAAGGAGGAACTTTGGCCAGAAGAAACTAGACTGAAGCTGGAGAAGAAGAAAATACAGAGAACACAGAAAAGCTTAGGAGACACACAGGGCCTGGTGGAAAGTCTAACACACGAAGTACCCCAAGTCTCAGAAGAGAAAACAAGAGAATCAGGTGGAAGCAGTATCTGAAAAGGTAGTGGCCTGGTCTTCTCTAAAATCAAAAGGTATCAGGCTTCAGGCTTAAGAAGTGAAATTCATTCAAAGACAGCCACAAACAGTATCTTAGAAAAGTGCTCAAAACCAGATGAGACAATCTTAAAAAGCAATCAGGCTGTGAAAAGCACATCCACTTCCAAAGAGCAACAAGGCTGAAACAATGAATGCCAGCTGTCTTTGTTAGTTCTCCCCAGAAGGAGAATCTGGGGTGGCATGGTTGATAGGGGAGGCGAGCTCAGGAAGCAAAACAAAAAGTGTGCAGAATGAAAGAGGAAAAGAGGAAAAACCAACTTGTAAGGGTCCATTACTGAGGTTGCCAACATAACAACAGAGGCTCAAACCAGCTGGGACCTCCCAGAATTATCTATCCAAAGGACAGGAAGCTGGAGCCCCCCCATCAGTTGAGTGCTGACCCCCTGGGCAAATTAACTTGCATTTCTGGACTATGCTGGTCTGAGTGCCAACCAGGTCCCCAGAATCAGCCAGGGCCCCGAGGCAGAAGGTGGAAAGTCTTACAGCTTGGGTGGGACAGGGGAAACTTGCAGAGGGTCCTAGAGCCGGGCTGAGGCTATCATGCGAGGGACCAAAGGCATTAAACAAGAAGACAGTAAAAACTTGACTTTCAAAGCACTTGCAGAAAGTCACTGCCAACCTAGAATCCTACATCCAGGAAAAGTGCAGGCAAAATAAACATTTTTTTTTTCCCCAGGTAAAAACAAAGTAAATGCATCAATGGCAGACAGAGCTACAGGAACTACTGCAGTCCTTCAGCAGGAAGGAAACAATCATGGACGGACGCTAAGACACATGGGAAAGAATGAAGGCAGTGGAACGGCAGAATCCAAGTGACAGGTGAAGGTAGGTTTCACAAGATCTAAACCACAGGGAGAATAACGTACAGGACAACCACAATTTGTAAGGTGGGAGGGGTAAGTGAAATAACAGTGAATAAAGGTCCTCACAGGGGAAGTGCTGCAAGCACCATTAGTACCAGACCTTAGAGAGTCCAAGATGTAGAATACAATCTCATGACCCCTCGTTACCACTAGAAGAATCGAAAACATTACCTAACTCTCAAAGTTAACAGAACGGACAAACAGAATAAAACCGCCTTACAGCAAGAAAGGAAAGAAAAGGAGGATGACACAGAAAAGGCTGGACAAATAACAAGCAAACAGTAAAACAGCAGACTTCTAGGCAAACGTCTCAGTGATTAAAGTAAATGTGACACAGTGAATTCCAAACGTACAAAGACATTGTTTTAGGAATTAGATACGTACTTCACAAGGGGACTCTTGCCGGTGTGTTTCTTGTGGATTATGGTGTGCTGTAACACATCTACGGTAGAGGAAGAAACAATTATTATACCAAATGTTGCTGCCAAAAATCCAAGGGGATGACGCAACTAATTTATGTGACGGTGACAGGATCACCAGACCATGCAGAACGCTTCTAAGCACTTTTCACAGAAAACTCTTTAAAGGGGCAACTTTTCAAAAACCGGCTACAGTACTACTGTAATGTAAACGATTTTCTTAACATTTTCTTTTGTCTCGCTTACTTTATTATAATACAGTGTCATGATACATCTAAAATACAAACTATGTGTTAACTGTTTACATTTTTGGTAAGGCTTCTGATCAAACAGCAGGCTAGTATAGTTACATTTTGGGGGAGTCAGAAGTTATACATGGATTTTCGACCGCAAGGGGGGCAGCGCCCCTTACCGCTCTGTTGTTCAAGGGTCAACTATGTTTGCCTCTTTTCATTAAGAAACAAAATGTATCACAGAAACATCCGAAGGCCTTTCTCCATTCCACTTGACTTCCTCCCTCTACAGAGATAAACTAGCTGAAGTATTCTACGGCGTGTTTTTATTAAGATTCACCGCACCCGGGTGACACCCAGGTATTTGCTATTACACACAAGGCTGCTGTGAGGACTTCAGTCTCCATCCCCTGAACATACGGACAATTTTCACAGCAGCAGAAGTGCTGGGTGGTGGCATGAAATTAATTACTTCCAACCTCACTACACAGTGTCAAATTTCTGTCCAAATGAGTTGTACCAATTTATGTTCCCATCCGCAGCGGATCAGAGCTCCCATTACTTCATACTCCTGGTAATGTCAGACTTGAAAATGTTTTACCAATTCGGGGAGCGTGAAATGATATCTCGTTGTTTTTACAGTGTGCATTTTTCAGACTACTCGTGAGGCTAAACACTGCCTAATTGCCATTCACATTTCCTCTTCCATGAATTAACTATCTTTATCTTTTGTCCTTACTGTCAATTAGGCTGATGCTCTGAGTTTTTGGACGAATATTTCTATTGTCTGGATATAGTCTTTCTTCAACTGTGAATAGCCTGTAAATATCTTCTAACTGCCTGTTTTTTGGTTACAAGTTCAGTTCTATTTTAGAAAAAAGATCTCCACCACGGTCACGTTCTGCTTTGTCAAGAAAGCCTTCTTGTCCCAGGTTATTAACATCTAAAAGTTCAGTTTTACATTTTATATACTACATTAAGTTTATACGTACTTATCTTTTGTTACTTACTTGAAATTTTTGTGCATGATGTAAGTAGGGATCTAATTATATAATATTTTTTCAACTGGAAAGCCAGCCAACATCATTTATTGAATAGTCTATTTTTTCCTCACTTATTTATAATGCCACCTGTCACATTCCAAGTTTCCATATGTCTGTTTCTTGGCTCCTTAATCTGTTCTAATGGTCTGCCTATCCTTGTGCCTATATCAGGCAAAATGACTTATTCCAGTGAATCCACACTTACCTTCTTCTTGACTTGAAGCTTCTGAGCTGTCTTCCTTTAAGTGTTCTAATATTTTAGAAGTCTTCAGAGAGGACTGTAAGTTATCTGCAGGAAGTATTCAGTACCAATTAACTTTTTAGGAAAAAGGTAATAAAGAAAACACACAGAAGGATTCCTTCTGTCCCAAGAAGAGGAGAGTGGTGAGTCAGTGGTAAAGACAACATTTCTACTAGTCAGGACCTTTACAACACCAAGGTGACACAGCACAGAACACTGGACTGGGAGCGGGGACCCTGAATCAGGGAGCCTGCTCTCCCCATGAAAACCACAGGTCTGGAGCAAGGGGCTTCACCTCCGCCAGCCCCAGGGGCTCACGCGCCATAGGAGGGGATGCGCTAGATTAGTGCTTCTCAGACATCGGTGGTGTGGGAAGGCTTTGCAAATTTCTAATGTGTTGTGAAGCATTCCTTTTATAAAATACAAGCAGGTGTGGCAGTGTCCAACTGCTATAAAGCCTCTCAAGTGTCCGCCATGAGTTTCTATTCTATTACAGAGCAGTGGCCCACGGGGCACATTCTGAAAGCCCCGGACTAGTCCTCAGGTAAGGTGCAGACTGGTGGGGTTCCAGAGCGCAATATGCTGAAGTCATCTAGGAGTTAACATTTGTTTTCTCAAGTGTCAGGACACAGACTAAGTACTACTGTCTACCCCTGGGGACAAAAGGTAGAGCTGTCATTTTTTTCAAAAAAGTGCAAATGAACTTTGACAACAGTGTGTTCCCTGGTGAAACAATGTGGACATCCTGACCACATTTTCCACACTCCCAAAACATGTGCTTTAATACATTTTAATTTTGCAACAATTTGAGGTCTTCCAATGTACTACTCCCTTTAGCACCATGCATGTAATTTAAATACTGTAAAGCTCTCGTGATGAGTTTTCTCTTATTTATATATGCGCTACTCACTTGGGCCAGTTTTCCTGGGTCGCCTGTTAAAATCGGAATTAAAAGTTTAACTTTGTGTTTTCGGCATGTGTTAAACAAACGCTATTTATAGATATTCCTTAAAAAGTACTTCCACTCGGTTCAAGCAGAAGAAAGCACTGACTGTTAGATCTATACAGCTCCAGGGTGATGAGGATTCTCCTTAAAAAACAACCAGCTACTGTCACTGTTCAGACAGAAATTTAACCGTGGAGTCACTCATCTCGTCTCATCAACTAGTCATCAAGAATCTCCCACCCTCACCCCCCCCCCCACACACACACAAGAGAGAGAGAGAGAGAGAAACTTTAAAGGTTAACCCGTTATCATATCCAATCATATTACTTTTTCTAAATTCTCTTTATTCCACCTCAAAATGAGCAAATATGCATTTTCTTTCCTCTTTAGGTACAAGAAAATAGGACTTTGCAGAGAGAGCAGAAGGAAAGGTTAAAAAAATAAACAGCCACTTGCCATAATGGCTGTGCTTTAAGTTAGCACATTCTCCTAAAGCCCACATCAATGTTCCTGGCAAAATAATTTGTTTAAAAAGGCAGTTGAGATAGATGTGCATAGAAGCACACATAAGGCTGACTGTGAGGAAGGATGAAACATGAGGGCAAAAGCAACTTACAGGAACAGAAGGAAAAAAATGGGGGAAATCTTCAGGAGGTAATATTTCAGTTGGGTCTTAAAACAGGTGTGATTTTAACAGGCTGTGCCAAAAAGAAGGACATTTAAAAGTTCAGGTGCAGAATGAGCCAAGACACTGGGACAGGAAATGGCAGGTATACTGAGTAGATGCCAAGCCTTCAAGCAGCCAGAGCCTGAGAGACTAGCAATGAGGCACAAGGAGGCTCACGGCAGGGCTTGAATTTCAAACCAAACTTTTAAGGTTTTGAAGAGGGGATTAACCAACTGATCCCTGAGGTAATCCTGGAGTAGGTTAAAGTCAAGTGAGAAACCAGAACTGGAGACATGAGTGAGGAGGCTTTGTGCAAGGTGTGCATGGAAGAAAGGCTTAACAGCCCACAACGGACTGGTAAGGAGGGGCAGAAAGGAAGGCACCCCCTGTCCGGCGTGGCTTGGCCTGTAAATGACTGAATGTGAAGAGGAAAAGTGGAAAGAGTAACGCCCGGTTTCCAGCCAGGGAGGCTGCGGAGGTCACTACGGGAACACGGGAACACGGGACCCGGGAGGAAAGGCAGATTCTAAGAGGTGACACCCCCCGTGCCCAGCAGGGCAGCACCTCCGCAGCCTGTACACCAGGTGTGACAAGGCCCTGGAGGACCCAGTATGTCCACGAGATGGAGACAGCTGGCCTTTCCCTTGCAATCAGTCTGTTTTGTGACTTTAGCTTTGACACGCTATTTTCTGTAAAACTGCAGCGTCAATTTCACTGAAAACTACACGTTTCTTAATCGTAGGCTGCTATTCCTCAACTGCCAGCCCCATACAAGGCAGCACAGTGAAACAGGAACGCTAAGCAAGAACACATCCGATTTCTAGAGAGGAGAAGACGCTTACTGAGGCTGTGCAGAGGGTCTGGTGATATGGACTGAAAGAAGCTGTGCACTTTCTGACTCTGTAGAAAAGCTTGGGATGAAGTTGAAAATAGCTGCCTGCACATAAAAGAAAAGAGAGGTGTTAATTTCACGTAATATAAACCCACAAGAGTCTCAGTTTAGACTGTAAGGCAAATTTATGTGGCGGTTTAATTCAGGTATTATAAGTATATCGGGGGCGCTTGGGTAGCTCACTCGGTTAAGCGTCCGACTCTTGGTTTTGGCTCAGGTTATGATCTCACGGTTCGTGAGTTCGAGCCCCAAGTGCTCTAAGCTGACAGCGCAGGGCCTGCTTGGGATTCTCTCTCCCCCTCTCTGCCCCTCCCCTGCTTGCACGTGTGCATGCGCTCTCTCAAAATAAACAAAAAATACTTTTTTCTGAGGAAAAGAATATTAAAGTTAAACTTATTTGCAAAAATCTGGTAAATGGGCTTCTTTTTAATTTTCTATAATCTAGTGGCATGGTTTCACTTCTGGCACTAAAAAAAAAAAAGTTACTTCAGCCTTTTGTCCAAGTGGTCCAATAGCTATCTTTCTGCCAGATAAGAACTGCAATTCCTTTACTCTTCTTCACAGGCGTTCCTTTTCATCACATGGCTGTACATGGAGGAGCCTTCCCACACTCTGAACCTAAGAGCTGGGGTGCTAGGAGCCCTGGAAACTATGGAACGCAGTGTCTGGTCAAACAAGTATTACTACATCCCAAGGCCTGACTAGCTGATGATTCACTCCACTGTGTATCCTTCCCATGATTCTAAGCTGTTATCTTTGAAAATCAGCTTTCCTCACCTTTTACTAGTGTAATTAAAAGATTCAAACTCAAGTCTTCTCTACGAAAGGGACCTTGCAATAAGGGGTATAGTTACATCACAGAAACTAATGGAAAGTTTCCTCAAGGATCTGGATACCAGCTCCACCACATAAAAGCTGATCTACTCTAAATAAGTTACTTAGCCTTCGAACGTCATTTTCCTCAGAGGGAATGCTACTAGTTCATCAAGGTTATGACACTCACGCAGCACACAAAGCCGTCACCCTACTCAACGTACAAATCCACTTCCATTACTTTTGAACACTTTAAATACTCATTTAAAATTCTTAAATTTCTCCCCAAGGTTCCTGACCTGTCATTCAGATTGTCAAGTCATTAAATACCTTATCAAGAGATGACCCTTACAGACCAAAGTCACCTTGTACATTAGGCAAAACTGCTTCTTGGTATGCAGATGTGGAAATAAATATTCAATAGGAAGACAAACGAGAAATGGAAGACATGGAAGAGATGGAAGACAAACGAAGTGAGGAGCTGATCTAAATCCCCAGCTCTGCACACATTACTTGAGACTGGGGACCAAGACCCGAGGGCAGTGGTAGAACCTATGACCCATTTACTTTCACAAACCAAATGGTCCAAAGACAGACAGACACACCCTTAATTCAAGACTTGAGTCCCGAGAGACAGCTTGGACACCGACTACCAGTCCAAAAATCAACCGCATGTCTGCTGTGGGAACACGGTGCTGTACATTTAAGCCAAACCGGAGAGAAAGGCACAGGCTTGAAGTCAGAATACAGACTGAAGTCAAGGTTCAGCAACGCATAACCACAAGGCAGCAATTACACCTATGTTTGTTTCCAAATCTAACTGGCTAGAAGCTAACATATTAAATTAGAAAAACAAGATCATATACGGACACGACAAATTACCCAATCCCAGTGTACATTTCAGTGGCATGTTTTCATTTTCCTAACATACAGTGTAGCTGGAATGGTATTTATGCAGTGTCCTGTGCCAACCCAATCTCTACTTCTCTTATAAACTCATTTCCTACTTCTCACTTACAATCCCCCCTTCCTTTATCATCGCTACCTTTCTTAAATCACATGAATGATAATCATCCTAATCTAAAATTCACAAATTCACAAACTGAGAATGAGGTGCCCTGACAGCCTATCAATAATGCTGTTGAGACCACAAGCTAGCCACAGAAATCAAAACATTTTTAAGGGAAATATTAGACAATAAGCCATTTTTAAAAATAAAATTTTTGAAGAGGAAAATCTTTCCAAGCAGGATATAAAACTCTGAAACCATTAGAGAAAAGATTGATAAATCTGACTATCTAAAAAAAATTAAACTGTCTACACGGTCAAGAAGTAGCAACAAACGGGTCCTTTAACAAATAACTCTTACAAATCAGCAAGAAAGACCAATAAAAAGTGGGGAGGACTGAAAAAACCATTCACAAGAAAGTGCACATACGGACTAAATACAGACTCAACTACAGACTAAAATGAGAAAGTCTTCCTTTCTGAGACTAGCAAAGATGAGAGATTGAGAGTGTATGTCTGCTGTGTGGTTGTAGAGATACAAACATAAGGAAGGCTTCTGGGGTGTACAGCGTTGCTATCTCCTTAGAATTTAGAAACATCACTTATTAAAAAATGTATAACTTATGACCAACTTCAATTCTAGAAATTTCTCTTACAGATAAATGTATCAAATGTGTTAAGAAACATATGTGGACATTCCCTGTAATACTGGTTGTAGCAGTTTAAAAATATTCAGACTCCAAATGGCCATAAAACATAATGATTAGTTATGATACAACTAAAAATGGATTATGTAGCAAATAAAAAGGCAGCAGTCTTTTTACATGTACTAATGTGTACATGTGTGTATATTTAATGAAAAGATTAAGTGGCAGAAAAGTCTGTATAGGATAATTCAATTTGCACAGTGTAGGAAATATACACAAATACATAAAATCAAAGTTATGTACGTGCACAGAAAATTTCTGAAAAGTTATGTAAGATTTTTAATGAAGGTTATTTCTAGTGACCAAATTTGGAGAAAGGGCAATTTGAGACTTTTGGCATCACACCTTCCTTTACATTCTACACGAACAGCTTCAATAGCACCTTTATAAAGGACTTACACACACACACACACACACACGCCTCTGTGATTATCACTGAGGGGAACCCTAAAAGCTGTAATAAGGAGTCAAACATACACTTCTTAATTGTCATCTTGGCCAGGAGCCAAATTTCTAAAAGTGGCTCCTTCGTAGTTTTTCTCCTCTGAAAATCTCCACCTTATAGAAAAGTTGCAAATATGGTAAAACATCTATTTCTGAACCATAAATAACTCATCTCTGACACCCCAACACCCGGCAAGACATTAGCATTTCCTACAAAGACATCCCTACTGCAATCATATCAGGACACTAACACTGAAAAGTTAATACCTAATCCTCAGACCCCATTTAAGTTCTGCCAGCTAATTCCTAAGTGTCCTTTTCACCACAAAGGCCCAGCTGCCACCACAGCTCATCATGGTGTTAAGAGGTCAGGCCCTGTAGTTTGTGGAATGGTCCCGATGTGGGTCTGTCTGATGCTTCCTCACAGCAGGAATGTAACAGGGCTAGGCTGTGTTCTTTTGCTACAGCCTACTGTGTGCTAATTCTGACTGACCCCCTCACTCATCAAGTTCAAGTTAGGGATTAAAGTGGTATCTGTCAGGTTTCTCCACTCTAAAGCCACTCTTCCTCCCTTTATGAATAATAAGCATTATTTTGTGGGAAAGGACTTTGATACTGTAAATATCCTCAAATGTTCAATCTATTCATTTATTATTTACATTAACACGGACTCATGGTTTCCTATTTTATTCAATATTACTGTTTTATTTATTTAGATGTTCGATTTGCTCCAGATCTGACCACTAGGAGCCCCTTCAAACTGGCTTCTGTGTCCTTTTGACCAAACCACTTAATTCTTTGAGCACTTCCTTGCTTTTGGATACAAGAGGCTCATCTTGTACTTTTCCTGCCCTGGCCCTGCAATCGGCTTTTTCTCCAAGGAGCCCTAGTTGTGCTCCCTGGTGGAGAATGGTATCGTAAGTCAAGCTCTGGACACGAGGTATTCCCATTGCTACAGGCTATGGCTGCTTCCAGACCCTTTCTTTCTTTCCTTTCTTCTTTTTATATGTTTATTTATTTACTGTGAGAGGAGCACAAAGGAGTCACGAGTTGGGGAGGGGCAGAGATAGGGAGAGAGAGAAAACCAAGCAGGCTCCACACTGTCAGCACAGAGACCGACGTGGGTGGGGCTTGAACCTACAAACAGGGAGATCATGACCTGAGCCAGATGCTTAACTGTCGAGCCACCCAGGTGCCCCCAGAACCCTTTCAATAAACTGAGCCAGGGAATATATGTGTACACACACAACCGTATTTCTGTATCTTCCTATGTATACCCCAAATCATGATACACCCAATATCTTTAATTCCAATCAGACACTCCAGGGTTCATTCTAGTTTTCTTCTTCTCTATAGTGTAACTCCCTTCTCCAACAGAGAGACACTTGGTCCTCACTATTCTTAACATACTAATTAGGTCAACTCCCCGTGGTAATGCTTTCCCACTGTTGCCCTACCCACCTCCCGTGTACGTGCCCTCCTGACGCCAGCAGAGCCCGAATGCCCTGCCAGCCGCCTCTCAGGTGCACGCCCTCTGACACACTGTGCCAGCCTCCCAGCACCATCCCCATGACTGAATGACTCCTCCTTCCACTTGGGGTCCCTTTGCTAGTCCATTAGGGCACACCCCCTAAAACCACTGCTGCTGACTGCCTTGCTCTGTTCCACTGAGTGGCTTTATGACTTTCTTGTTCAGGAGGGGCGGGGCGAAAAGAGGACAGGAACTGATGATCACTCTTTAAAAGTCAAGTCCTACAAAGAACCTAGACACTCATATTCCTGAGACTTGAACCATAGTTTAGCATAGCTCCCAGAGCACACATGCATTAAGTTTTAAAGTAACAGATTAAGCTGAATAATAAATACCTGAGAACGTGGGAGAGTATTTCAGAAATAGTACCGGGGGAGGAAAACCAGATCTATCAGCTACGAACAAACTATAAAATTCTAATAATTAAAAAGTGATCCTGGAACAAGAATGAGATTGTCGCAAGGAAAAATCCATGAACAGGTTACATACCTAAGAATGAAGGAAATCAGTAATATAGGAAAGAATCAATTCACTGTTTGGAAAGAAAAATAGATTTAGATCCTGACTTCACTTGGTTTAACAATATAAATCCAAACTGATGAAAGGAACAATAAGAGAAACTATCACATACACAAAAAGTACACTGATCGTGTTCCAAAAGATGGATAGCCTCAAGCTTTTTTAAATAAGTGAATATATGTGGCCCAAACTCAAAGGTTACCAAGTGACCAGCCAGTCTCATTCCTATTGCCAGAGCCCCTCTTCTTCCCTACACGCAAGCCTCTCTGCTATTTTATTGCTTATTTTTCAGAGATAATCTTTGCACACAAACATGTACATATCCTTTAAAACGGCGACATTCTACTAGCTGTTCTCACCTTGCTCTTGCTCTCCATTGTTCTTTTTCAATAAGGCCACACGGTATTCCAGTGAATGAATGTCCCATGAGTTAACCCAGTCTCCATCAACATCTAGCTGTTTCTAGTCTTTTGTAGTCAAATATTACAACAGTAAACATCCTGAAACACTCATCTTTGCATACAGTGGGAATATACTTGTACGATACATTACAAGAAGTGGAAGTCGTCAAAAGTTATCTGCACTTAAGTTGTGATATCGCCAAACGGCTTTCCATAGAAATTTTACCAGTTTATGTAACTGGCCAAGAGTACCTACCAAACTTTTGGATCTTTGCATATTCAACAGGTTGAACAGAAACTCACGTAAGGTGAAAAACCTGTACGCTGAAAACTGTAAGACACTGAGACGACACAAATAAACGGGAAGATAGATAGTCCATGCTTACTGATTAGAAGAATATTGTTAAAATGTCTATACTTCCCAAAGCAATCTACAGATTCAATGTAATCCTATATCCAATAGTATTTTTCATAGAACTAAAACAAATCCCACTAAAACACATGGAACCAACAAAAACCCCAAACAGCCTAGGCAAACTTGAGAAAGATGAATAAAGCTAGAAGTATCATAATCCCAGATTTCAAACTACATTACAAAGCTACAGTAATCAAAACAGTATGGTAACACAGATGCACAGTTCAATGGAACAGAATACAGAGCCCATAAATAAACTCACACTTTTAAGGGCAATTAATTTATGACAAGGGACACAAGAACACACAACAGGAAAAAGACAGAACTTCAATAAATGGTACTGGGAAACTGCACAGCTTTGTGCAAAAGAATGAAACTGTACCATTTTCTTAAGCCATACACAAAAATTTGCGTGTAATAAACTCAAAATGGATTAAAGATCTAAATGTGAGATAGGAAACCATAAAACTTCTAAATGGAAACATAGACAGTAAACTCTTGGACGCTGGCCTTAGTAATATTTCTCTGGATCGGTCTCCTCAGGCAAGGGAAACAAAAGCAAGAATAAACTATTGGGACTACATCAAAACAAAAAGCTTTTGCACAGGGGCACCTGGATGGCTCAGTTGGTTAAGCATCTGATTCTTGGTTTCAGCTGAGGTAATGATCTCATCAGGCTCAGCACTACTGGTGTGGAGCCTGCTTGAGATTCTCTCTCTGCCCCTTCCCCATGCGTGCACGCACACGCTCTCTCTCTCTCTCTCTCTTTCTCAAAATAAACTTAAAAAATAAAGCTTACGCACAGCAAAAGCAATCATTAACAAAATGAAAAGGCAACCCTACTGAATGGGTGAAGAAATTTGCAAATGATATATCCAATAAGGGGCTAGTAACCAAAACATATAAAGAAAACTCAACACCAAAAAACCCACAAATAATCTGCTTAAAAATGGGCAGAGGACCTGAGCATATGTTTGCCAAAGAAAACACACTGATGGCCAACAGACACATGAAAAGATGTTCAATATCACTAATCACCAGGGAAATGCAAATCAAAACCCAATGATATCATCCTATGCCAGTCAGAACGGCTAGTATCACAAAGACAAGAATAACAAGTGTTAGTGAGAATGTGGAGAAAAGGGAACCCTTATGCACTGTTGGTGGGAATGTAAATTGGTGCAGCCATTATGGAAAAGAGTAATGGAAAACAGTATGAAAGTGTCTTAAAATATTAAAAATACAAATATCATACAATCCAGTAATACCACTTCTGGATATTTAGCCAAAGAAAATGAGAACACTAATTTGAAGAGATACATGCAGCCCTGTATTTACTGCAGCCTTATTCAAAATAGCCAAGACATGGAGGCAACCTAAGTGCCCATCAATAGATGAATAAAGAAGATGTGGTATACAGAATGGAATATTACTCAGCCATTAAAAGAGAATGCCATCTTGCCATTTGGGACAACATGGATGCACCTAGAGGGTATTATATTAAGTGAAGTAAGCCTGAAAAAGACAAATACCATACGATTTCACTTATATGTGGAATCTAAAAAACAAATGAACAAACCAACAGAAACAGGCTCACATACAGAGAACAAACTGGTGGTTACCAAGGGGAGGGGGTAGAGGGATGGGTGAAATAGGCAAAGGGGACTAACAGGTACAAACTTCCAGTTATAAAATAAATAAGTCATGGGATGAAAAATAGAGCACAGACTATCGCCACTAATACTGTAATAACTCCGTATGGTGACAGATGGTAGCTACACAATTTGTGCTAAGTGTACTGTATTATACATAATTGTCAAATCACTGTTACATACCTGAAACTAACACAATATTGGATGTCAACTACATATTTCAATTAAAACTAAATTTGGAAAATTTTTAAAATTTTAATATTTATTTATTATTGAGTGAGACAGAGCACGAGCAGGGGAGGGGACACAGAATCCCAAGCAGGCTCCAGGCTCTGAGCTGTCAGCACAGAGCCCACCACAGGGCTCGAACCCACTGACCACAAGATCATGACCTGAGCCGAAGTCGGACGCTCAACCAGCTCAGCCACCCAGGTGCCCCTAAATTCAGAAAATTTTTAAATTAAAAATTTTTTAAATGTAGTAGCCACCTAAAAAATCAAAAGCCAAGGTTTTAATTTATATTTCTGATTATGAGCAGCTTTTCATATGTTCAAATGATGCCTAAAAGTCCAGTTTCTCTGTGCTATTTGTTCATATATGCTCCCATTTTTTTCCCCTGCTTTGGACTATTAGTTTCCATTACATTATTGATTTTTAGGAGGTTTTTTTTTTTTAATAAGAAAGAAGTTATTATAAGTATTTTTTCCCTGAATTTGAAGTTTGTCTTCACTTTGTTTCTAGTATATTTTGTTCTTTAAATTATGTAGAAGTTGGATTTCTGAATACTTAAATTTCCATTTTTAGTGGTTTCTAGGTATCGTGATACTTAGTAAAAAATTTTTTCATACACATACTAGAAATTTCACGTTTTCTTTCTTGCATTTAAATCTCTGAGCCATCTAGATTTAACTTTGATGTAATGAATGACACATAGTTCCAGCCTAACTTTCCCCCCATATATCTACAGTGATGTACCTAACATTTAATAAACAACCTAGGAATGACTTTCTTTAGTGAAGAGATAAACAGAAACATAGAAACAAAGACTGACAAACCTAACAGAATATTTTAAACTTCATTTCAAAAATCATCACTAACTGGGTGACTGAATGGCTCAGTTAAGCGTCTGACTCCTGACTTCAGCTCAGGTCATGATCTCACAGTTCGTGAGTTTGAGCCCCGCATTAGGCCTGCATTGCCAGAGCAGAGCCTGCTTGGGATTCTGTCTCCTCTTCTCTCTGCCCCTCCCCTGCTTGCTCTCTCTCTCTCCAAATAAATAAACTTAAAAAAAAAAAAAAAAAAAAAATCATCACTAACTGAAAAATACTATATTACTAAAGATAAGTTGTAAAAACCACTAAGATTCAAAAAGATAAATTGATAAAGGACAGATGATCTTACAAAATATAAAAATGGCTAAACTTACAAAAAAGATACTGAATTTCACTAATAAAGAAAATGAAAATTAAGCCAATGAGATCATCATTCACCTGTCAAATTAGCAAATATTTTTAAGTGATACTCAAAGCTAGTCAAGCTGTGATAAACAAGGAAGTTCAAACACTAAGAACATGTACTCCTACTTACATAACTTTTTCATTAAAATAATAATAATATATGTGTTATTAGGGATCCTAAAAGAGGATCCTACTCTTTAAATCAGTAAATCAATTTCAAAGAATCTCTCTTCAGTAATTACTCATAAATCTGGAAAATGTTTTAGGCACAAAAATGGTCAAAACTCTGGAAAACACCCCAGAAAATGGTCTTTCTTCCTCAAAACAGAGAAAGAGTCAGAGGAATGATGTACGGCCAGATGGGGAAGATACTCTGCAGCCACTCGAAATGATCTTGAAGAATTAAATAAAAAATGCTTAGAATTTGAGAACATAGGATAGAAAACTGCACATCTAATATTACAGGCAAAACAAAATAAAAAGGAAAAATGAAAAAGGCCAATATTAAGTTATCTGAATAACTGTCATCTTTTCATTACTTTTCTGTGTCTTCCAAATGTTCTACGTCGAGCAGTTGTCAGGTTTACCAAGAAAGCCCCCAACTACCTAAATGCACTGAATGACCACATGGAACACTGTAACACACCAAGATTGTATTATATTTTATCACTCTGAATTGGAGCGGTATGCAATAGAACTCTGAGGCTACTACTGGTCAGCCACGGGATCTCGGGCAAGGTAAGGAGCTCGGTTTGAAGCCGAGGCCCAGCAGCACGCAGCGTCAGGCTGGAACAAAGCGCACCCTGAAGCCAGCACAGCCAGGGTAGCGGCACGCAGAGATCCGCTCCCGAAGACGGAAAGGTGCACACTCTGTGGCTCCCCACACCCCACAGGCTGCCATCCGGCATCCTCACTCCCTCTTCCAGCGCAGATTCTTCCCCCCCCCCCCCCCCCCCCCCCCCCCGCCTGGTCCATGCTGCCAGATGCCCCTCCACACCCCCCGCCAAGTGTCACAGCTGGAGAAGCTCCCTCCTGAGCCACTTCAGAGGCAGTGGTCTGAGAGCCCGCTCGACGAGCACTCCACGGACCACGAGCATCTCTGCAGCCTACGGGAATCCCAGGACAGTGCCCACGGCGGGACTGTGGAGTCTGAATCTGCACCCCAACGACATCCCCAGGGATGCACAAGCCCGTGACTTCTGAGTAGCACAGGAGACCCAGGAATTCAACCAACTCTTCCTCACCGTCACCACCCACCCTCGCCGGTCTCATCCCTGGAAAGCTGTGACCACGCCCTAGGGCTCCTGTTCTTTCTCTGAACCTTCCCTGCCGCGCCCTCTGCGAGGCCCCACGTATCCGGGCCCTTCAAGGAACAGATCTGCACCTCCTTACTCAGACCAAAATCCCACTAGCCCCTGGGGTCTGGCTGTCCTCACGGCCCGTTCGGGTGGGGTGCTCATTCCCCACTCACAAGGGCTGCAAGGGTGGGGGCACCCCCTCAAGGCCGCCTTTCAGCCACTCCGCCTGCCAAGGTGGTCACACACCTACCTTCTGGTCGTGTTCCCACATTCGTACTCAGCTTGGCCCCCCCGCCTGTCTCCTCCACCCGCAGCGTTCCACAGTCCTGGGGGAGTTCAAACTCCACACGGGTGAGCAGCAAACCCTTCGAGCTCTCTGCTTGGCTGCCTTTCCACCAGTGACCTCTGTCTTCCACCTCCTCTCTCGTTCCAGTCATTTACTTCCACACGCACATCCTGGACCTTGTCACACGATGAACAGATGGACACCCTCTCCTTCCCAGATTGCGGCTTCTCTCCGTCGAGGAGTAAACACTCACCCCTTCTCCCCAGCCCCACCCGACCTGAAAAGGCTCACGGGTGCCCCCCCCCCCCCCCCCCCCGTCAGAGGCAGAGGGCCGCTATACTAAACGACGCCCATCTCTGCTCACCTCTGCCTCAGCAAGGCTACTTCACTGGGCCGCCTCGGACTCCGCTCAGAGGCCAGACAGCAAGTCCCACTCAAGCCCTGACTCGAAGCCACAGATGTTCCAACACTGCTTTTCCTCATTTTACTTACTAATAACTGTAAGTTTCCAATAAAACAGCATTTGTTTCCTCGGCCATTACTCCTTAATTTCTCTCCCCTAAAGGGAAGCCCTCAGAGAGGGGCGAGCAAAACAATTACCACCCACTGCGGAGACCACACCCCAAACCTCTAACAATCACCGGGGACTCTCTCACCTCCGAACGCCCTAACCCACACAGTTCAGGCTCGTTTCAACTTGATTCTGTCTGCCTACTTACTTGCTTACTCCCTGACACCTCTTCTCCAGCTGCGGTTCACTCTACGGTCAGACTCCATCTTCGCTCTGTGAATGTGTCCAAAAACCTCACACTCTTCCCTAAATTCCCTTGCCCCACCTGTCCCTTCATCACATCCAAGAACGTCCTTATCCAACGACCTGCTATCCTAACACTTGAACCTGAAATGCTCGCAAGATGTTTTCAAAATCCACACAGCACGACAGACTGACACCGCTATCATTTACTGACACTCAATGGGCTCCAAACCTGGCCAGCTTACGGGGTTTCCTTTATCGGGTTGTTCGTCACCCTCCCCCGCAACTACTGTTTAAGTCCCTTTTGCTCTCAAACACATGATCCCCGCGCCCCCCCCCCCCCTTATATCCACTCTTAAGCAAACTCTTACTTTAGGAAAAAAAATACAAGCCATCAGGCAAGAGATCCTTCAACTTCCCATCATGAAACAAGTACATTTACCCACATCCACACCCGTCCTGCCCACACAGGACCTTGTGCCACAGTTGCTGAGCTCGCCGGTGTGTTCACCTCTTCGTCACGGCCCGGGCACGCAGGGTGCTCCGGGGGCCGACCCACCCCCGGGCCTCAGCCAGCGTGGACACACCATCACCGGGCCGAGCCATCACCGCTGCAAGCTCGCCGCCGGACAGAAGAGCAGGCGTGCGAGCGAGTGTTCATCTCCCTTCACCTTCCAACCTGTTAGCCTGATCTTCCGTCTTACTTGACAACTTAGAACAAAAAACATTTCCCAAGTTGAGTTCTTGGACAAGGAACCCTTCCAATAAATATTTTATGGAGAAAATAGGAGGTTCACTGAATGTCTGCAGATTTTAGAAGCAATTATTCATGTTATCAGAGAGCCAAAAAAGTCCAACGGTAAAAGTAATTAGCTTGATGTTTCCTGCTGTGAGCCTAGACCTAAAATAACATGTAGATAAAAAGTCCATTTTAAAAAGTACTCCACAGCAAAAATCTCTTGTCACCTCCCTCAAACTCCGTTCTAAGTCCTCCACTGCCGACGAACCTGTCTGTGATGCTGTGGTGACAGCATCAGGTAAACTGTTACCTTAGGATGGGCTCTAGGTCAGGATGTCGCCGTTCTTCCCTTTTCAACGAACCCTGATTCAGGGCTCTTAAGATGGTCTTGTCAAAAGTCTCGGAAGACACTTCCTTTGGGAGCTAGAAAAGAAAAACCGCAAGGCCAATGTTAAGTTTCTCACTTACTGCTAAGTATGTTACAAACCAGAGGCATAAAGGGAGACAAACGTCTCTTGCTCAGTAATCATCCCAAAGCAGTTCCTCTCTACATCTTCAAGACATAGGCCCCGTACTGAAGCAGCATAGATCTTTCTACTAGGAAAGTCTTCTGCCTTCTGGGCACACATCGGGGCTCTGCAAAGGTGCAGAATAACCCCGGCAGGATTCGGTGTGCTTCTGGGACACGCCTGCATATCCCTCACATTCTAAGTTCCACATGCCACACGAAAATGACACCCACGCCAAGGTTCTTCAGTTAAACGGAACATTCTGCATAGCGTAGCTACAATTATTTTAATCCTCAAATAGTACTCTGTGAAGTGTTATCCCTGCATTTATAGTGATCACCTTAGTACCTCCTGTTTCACATCTGAATCCCAGGCAATGTCACACCACCAGTGCTATGCACCAAATAAAAAGAAACACGGGGTGAAAATTCTCAATCCTGCTTACATAAAAAGCACTAATTGAAGGGTTAGGAACCTTTCCCTCAACATGATGAAGGTGCCCTCACAGCAATGGACCAGAAACCACAGACACACACACACACACACACACACACACGCACAAAATAATCGCTGGGCCAAGAAAGTTTTTATTTAAAAAACAAAATTTACGTCATTCTGTTTATTAACTAGCTTCTTAAAATTCCTAATAAATTGATTTACAAGATTAGCTTTCTGATGTTTGAAACTTGACTTCTGATGGTCTTTATACAATGAACTCCGATTACCGGTACTTTCACTAACATTAAGAGAACCATTCATGCAGTATCGAAAGCGCTGCAGGAACAGAACAATCTACACAAATTGTCTGTTTACGTGTTGAACTGGAGAACCCAAAGCAAGTATTCTTTTGACAAACAAGCGTTTTGAGTCAACGATTCCGAAATGGAAAATTTAACAACAGCAGCATAAAGCATTACTCATTTTAGGCAGTGAGACTATGGCATCAAGATGTTTCGTCAGAACGAAGCTCTTCCCGGTTCTTTTATAACCCGGTAAGGCTGAGGGCCCTGCTGGCCACGCACCACTGTGGAGGGCATGTCCTCTGATCACTAACAGGAAGAAACCAGTTCTGCATCTACACATTTCCCAAAAAATGGCTATTTCAACATTTACACTTAAATACTATTTTAATACAGATTAAGGACACTAGGCATATTTCATATTGCCCATTTTAAACATATCTCCTGAATTTCTGTACACAGCCAAAGAAAACCTGCTTCAGTGGGGAACTATGTTTCCACTATCGAATCACTGATGGTTCTTCTAAGTGCAGGAAGGCAAGAGTATATAAATTTTCACCTAGTCAATGACTGTTCATGTGATTGGGCAGAGTGCGGATATGCAGTCATCAGTATTTGCAAAACGCTTTATTTTCAAGTGGTTTTTATCTTCAATTTCCAAGGACTATTTCCAGTCCTAGAGGAAGGCACATTTGCTAAAAATACAGCTTTAAATCATGTCTCTTCTATTCTAGTCCCTTCTGAATTTCCTCACCTCTCGGTCTTCCTTCCAGTACCCAGACTCCCAGAGCTGGGCCCCGGCTCAGCCTTGAACCAGCTCACACTACTGAAAGATCGTTCTCCTCACTGTTACAAGCTTCTCTTTAAAAACACTGAGGCCTAATGGAGAACCATCTACAAAACCCCATTACAATCGACTTTTTGTAACTCTTCTCGTTCAACACTCATTCAGTCAACAAATATTCAAATCGAACCCTGTCCCAGGTACTGTTTTAGGCACTGTGGATATAGCAGTGAAAGATGCAACAAAAACCCTGCCTCCATGGAGCTGCCATTCTCGCAATGAGAAACAGACAGGTGTCAGATGCGGTTTCTAAGCGGCAACAGCAGGGGAAGGGGGCTTGGATGCGAGGACAGAGGCTGCCATATACACGGAGGAAGAAAGGACTGGAAAGCACTGACCTCAAACTCACTCTTCCACATTATAGCAAACAGTAAGTGCAGTTAAACAGCATCTACAAAAGTTAAAGGTTGTTAGTATGTACAGGCTATCAAAAGGACAGGTTTTGCTCTTAACTTTTGTAGATGATTTTAAAAGGAAGGTAAAAAGGTGAAAAGATATGTGGTTGACTTGAGGGGATATTTTATAATAGGCAATTAGCCTCGAAGCATACAATGTTGCCAATCTTTTAACGTAACTTGATATGGCATCTGTCCTACTTTAGAAAAATTCTATGTTCAAATGTTGGCTAATTGGGAGGATCATAACCATGATTCTGAAGACTGAATCAGTTATTGGGGGCTGTCTTTTTTTAGAGCACTTGAGCTTTCAGAAAAATTGCAGGACTGAAAAAATGAAATCTGTCAAGACAAAGAACCAGCCGAAGCTTAGGGAAACCCAAGAGGAGAGACTCTGCCGGGTGCCAGGCCCCAGGCTGGCAGCCGGTCATGTGCTCTCTCATTAAGTCTCTCAGCACCACGAGGGATAGGCTGGTAGCACCCCCACCCTAACACGTTAGGTAACTGGCCTTGACGGGTGGCACCGCAAGGTATTTCAGCCTTAGCCTCTATATCCCTGCAACTTACCATCGAGCATTAGAATTCTGTCATGGGAAGGGCAACACAAGAAAAAGAAACAAAGCACGTTGCTCTCTGACCCAAATGACACCTGCTCATGACGACCTGCCCTTAAACCTTGATAGGTTTACTCTGTTGAGATGGAACAGTCGGACATAAACAGAAGAGATGTTGTAAGTGCACGTGCAGCCGTGGTCCAGGGCGGCCCTCCCAGATGCCTTCAACAGTCAGACCGCCAGCGGGGAGCTATCGTCTCCTTTCTCTGGAAGACAGCGCGCACACACCCGGTCCTCCCACGGCTCCCTCTCCTTCCTCACCACGCTGTCTACAGCCTACGGCTCACAAGCTTATGACCTTCGACAAGTGGAAATGCACGGCCCTCGCATCTTTACATGCAGTTAGGTCACTATCCTGAAGTAACAGAAGGCATTCTCATCCCTGAACCAAGAGGGCCCGGTTCAGAGTGAGCTGCAGGAAAATATTCAAGCTGTCCCTGGGTATTTCCAGCGGAACAAACACTGACAGTCCATCCAACAATGTCCTCCTTAGAGCCAGCACTACCACGCTGCCCCAAGTTCCGCAAGCTGGGGACGAAGAGCCTCTTTCAGCTGTAAGAATGGAGACCCACAATTTAAAAACCAGCACCGTCCTGAAAATTTCAGATGTTGTAAGTTCAATAACCACATCACACCTTGACCCAAAAGTCAGTAACTGAGTTGGGAAAGTTTCCTGTTTCCGGACTTTGTTTTATCTCCTTATTAACAAGAAACTTTAAAATACATTTGCTTATTGTAAAATAGCGAAGGTACTGGTTAACCATTTAAACCTGTTTCCTCCTTTTAAAACTGAGCTCTATCCATACACACTTCAATAAAATGAAATTAGCGTCAAAGGAACAGGCACGAATTTGAACAAAATGACTTAAGAAACTTTTTACTTCTGCAAATCTGTATGTTTCCACGATCCCTTATTCTCAATACTCTGTGTCTCTATCACAAGGGGAAGCCGGAACTCAAAGAAGGAATCGATGGACACGTGTTTAAGGAAATCCACAGACGGAGCCGAAGAGCTGTCACCTCTAAGAACCACAACAAATCCTAACAAGCCTCAACTCATTTTGCAGACACACTCTTCCACAAGAAGTACCCTTGCAAGCAGCCACCATTAATAGTTATCTCGGCAAGGAACCAGGGATCAGGTTCCTTTTTTTTTTTTTAACGTGGAAAATCCTTCATTTCCTTGTATCGGTAATGTAAGAAAATTTACGTTTAGAATAACAGGACATTTTGTACAGACAGTGGAGAGTTCTAAGTCAACCTTTATATAACGTGGTTAAATCTTCTTGGTGTCTGTTTTGATATTGAGGTTTTTGGTTCTACATATTATGTAAAAACCATTTTAACAACAAAATCTATAATTTTACCTTCAGTAGAAATTCTTGTAGTTCTTGGTGGGTTTTTGTTACTGTTGTGACTGAAAGATCAGACCAATTTACCTGATTTAAAAAAAAACACACATATTATATGGTTATTTCTTAGGCGGGAACCAGATGAAAAAAAGCCATGTGTAAAACAAAGGGCCTTACTTAAATCTTAAGATTAACAATTAGAAATATAAAGTTAATCTGGCATTGTCAGAATTTCTTCAAAATTGTTAACGTTAACTGTACATTGACATATTCTACTCAAAAAACTTTAATAATTCCTTTCGAATCGCATGGTTCTTTTAAAAAGTTGCCTTTAAAAACGTGACTGTATTTTAGTAATTTTTCAAAAGGGAAAGTTGAAGGACTCTAAGATGATACTTGACGGTATTAAACTATACACCAAGAAAGGTAAAAATTGTACCTCCTGGAACTTATTACATATAAATTCTTCAGAGAAGTAACTAGAGTTTACTGCCCCTCTGTGGTAAGTACTATAGTATTCTTTTTATGGGGATTTATGGCTTATGAAGAGATTTCATCTTTACCTCAATTCTTTAAAATCCTATTAAAGTGTGGAGGGCAGGTCTGACTACCTCCATTTTCGATGGAGGAACTAAAATTCAAAATGGTTAATGTACTTAGACGTGACCCTAAGTGAGCAGAAGAGCCAGACTGGAATCTATTATGCCATTTTACCTCTCAGACACTTTGAATTTCATGGACTTGATGATGGTCCACTGATAACGTCTACATTACAATTATCTGAGCCAAGTAGACACTCAAACTGTGCAAATGCCTAAGGCTCACCAAGTAATCATACCATCATTAATCAGATATTTAAGAATAGATGCAAAATTGTATCTACCAATCCTTAAAGCAAATATCCTTATTAACTGGCACATCTTTTAGATGTTTTTTAATTATTCAACGTTCGTTGAGCAGCTACTTATGTGAGACACTGTTCTCAGTGAAAGGGACACAGGAGGGGCCAAGACAGCCAAAGTCTCTGCTGGCTGAGGTCAGGGTCTAATTCGTGGAGACCCATTACAACAAATGAATATTTAAGAATTCCCATCAGTGAGCAGGGCTCCAGAGACAATGAACACGGCGTGGCACAGGAGCAGGACAGCACGTCAGAAGGGTGCCAAGCAAGACCTCACGGGAGGGAGCGTTTAAGCCAGGCTAGGACTTGAAGGGACATGAGCTGTGCCATGGTCTGGGGAAGACTGTTCCAGAGCTAAGCTGGGGATGAAAAAGGCTTTCGGGAAGGAACAAGCTAAGAGCTCCAGCAACAAAAGGAGAGCTAGTGTAACTGAACGAAGAGAGCACGGCGGCTTATGCCATGCGTTACAAAAAGGTTAAGTAAAACATTCGGAGATAAGGATTTAAAATTGTAAACTGAGGATACGTCTCCCACAAAGCAGAAGCCAGAGTTCTGAAATTCATTCACCAAACATACTAAGCAAGTCAGATATGGTGGGATGACGGAGGACGAAGATTCCTGCTCTCCATTAGATACTAACCAACTAGAGAGGAAAAACACGTAACCCAAATAGAAGAGTCTGGAAACTTTATGATGGTGGCATGCCTTGAATGAATGGAAACACATTCTGCTGGAGGATCAGAAATGACTTGGTGACAAAGGTACAGCTAGAGTGTGGCAAGCAATACCTTTGGGGAGGAACTGAAGTGAGGGAGCACAGAAACGTGGCGTCGGTCCGTCTGGCTTCAAGGCGTTCAGTCCAACCTCAGGAGAAAGGGCCAGACAGTGAAGCCCAAGCAGGGAGGAATAAGGAAGACGTGGACAAGGAATCCACATTACAGTCAACAGGCAAAAAGGAGACATGGGGAGTAACAGAGCCGGACTCTATGGTTAATTGGACAGCTGCCTGAAGGACAGCATGACAGGAAAGCAATTAGAGATGAGAGGACAAGGCAACAAAGGCCAGGGAATAAAACCTTCATGGAGAAAGAAGAGGAAGAGAAAAGTATCAGGGAAAAACCATTCCAGGAAAAGACAATGCCCGTGATCTTGATTTAAAAAATACTAGTGAAAATGCTTACTTTTACTTTTAAAGACACAACTTCCACCTTAAATCGAAGGCTCTTATTTATTTTGAATAAAATCGTCAGAGTAATTTCAATGTGACACAATTAAAAACTCAGCAAACCATGCAGTACATACTGAAAACAGTACATTCCCTTAGTAAGGACAAACTTACGTATACATACAGCTTCTTCTTAAATTAGCAAACCCACTGTAAGTTTTTCCAAAGATCAATTTTTCATTTTTCCCCACAAGGTCATTTAACAGTACACGAGACATCTGTTGGGGGCGAGAGGGGCTTACTTTGAAGGTGTACTCCCAATATTTGTCAGCCCTTTTTCTCTGGACTCCTTTCAACATTATCTTCTCGATGTGCACAGCTGAAAGAAAGAAAACATGCTGACGTGTTCTACAGAGACTAGACGCGTGTTTCAGTTACCCACTGACAAATGTTAAACAATTAAGCTATTTTATCTTCATCTTTACTACTGGTCTTAAACCATGAAAAAAACCAAAAAAAATGCAGAAGCATAGCAATGTGCCACTCATCCACAATTTTTTTTCTATATCCATTCAGCATGCTGAGTGCCTAAAGAGTTTCAAGCATTCCGCTGAGCACCAAAAAAATAAAATAAAATGCACCTACAATAAAGATTCATTTTCTAGAGGACAATCTTCAAAACTGCTTGTTATTCAAATTATCACAAACATAGCACTTTATTCAATTATTTATGCTTGGTAGGTATAAACCAAAAGAGGTACAGTTTTTGTTTACATTGAAAAAAAAAACCTTCAAAAGTAATGTATTAAACTGATAAAAAGTTCTTTCCAACTGGGAATTTAAAAACTGTTCAACATGACCTTTAATATCATATAATGGCATTACAAACGTTAACATGAACTATGAAGGTTCACTATAGCAGAATTTTTCACAATGTATTACACAGATAAAATCGTGGTCATAAGTTACATTAGGAACTCTGAATTGAACTAGGTAAGACGATCAGCTTGTTAATGAAGAAGCAGGCAAATGTGCAATCCCCCGAATTACTCATGTTACACATCCTTTAATAAAAGTATCATCTTGGGGCACCTGGGTGGCTCAGTCAGTTAAGCCTCTGACTTTGTCTCAGGTCATGACCTCATGGTTCATGGGTTTGAGCCCCACGTCAGGCTCTGTGCTGACAGCTCAGGGCCTGGAGCCTGCTGTCTCCCTCTCTCTCTCTGCCCCTCTCCCATTCACGCGCTCTCTCTCTTTCTCTCTCTTTCAAAAATAAACATTAAAAAAATTTTTTTAATTAAAAAAATAAATAACGAAAACATCATCTTTCAGGAAGTAAATCTCTTTACAAATTGAAGAGAGCCAGTCTACTAACCATAATATAAGGACTTAAGGGAGGGAAAAAAAAAAACTGTTGCTCAGGGTATAAATAGAAGAAACAGCACTTAAGCAATAATGAGACTGGCAGTAATGAACAAGATAAAGGTCACAGGGAAGAAGTCAGGAGAGTGACTCCACAGACTGGGGTCCTGTTAAATTCAGGGGTCGGGAGATGGAGAAGGAAAGGAAGGGATTTACTTGGAGAGGAAGAAGCTAAAATAGATGAAGCAGAAGACAGAAAGTAACAGAAGTATACAGGAAGAATGAAGATTGTTCTAGATCAGGGACTGCGGGCCATGAAACATAAGATACAGAAATTCACTGGTAAGCATTCATAACAGACCGAGGAGATACCATTACCAGGATTTTGTGCCAACCTTCCAAATATATAGTGTCCGATGGCCGCTTCTGGGATAATTCCCAACCCCCGCCGCCGTGGGTGAGAAATGTTGAGGACGGAAACGCAAGAAAATCTCAAAAGCCAGGTGAGAAGCCCACAACTCCTGACCAGCGGCAGCACAACAGCGGCTAAGTGGGGGAGGGGAGGGTCTGCCACTTTCAACAGCTTTCCTGCTACCTTCCATGAGGGACGATGCTATTTAAGAAAAACCGTCTGAACTAATCTACATTCAGAAATACAAAGCAGCTCCACTTCTGCAAACTGGCGGGCTAATAAGTAAGGGGCAGGGGACCACTAGGGCATTACGTGTAAGGGAACATGGCTGGGTCTTCGGCTTTGGTCTCAAGTTACCCCTGTCATGACCGATCGGAATCAAGAGGAGGGAGATGAAGTACGGTGGGGAATGGCTGGTAACAGGAGACCCTCCAACCCTCATAAATTGGAACTAAGAAGCACAGAGTACACACATTTGTTTAAAAATAAAGAACATAAGAAAAGTCACCTATAGTACCACCTTACGGTTGTCGGCATTTGGATGTAGTCTTTTGTTTTTCTAAAACATTTTTATTAAAAAAAGAAGAAAAAGACCTTCGTTGTAAAAGCAAACTCTGCTTTAGGTTACTCACAGATGCAGTGGGGCTGGTTGAAGGAATCTATGAGTCGAGTAGTTTAAGGGTCTTGAATGGCCCTGAATAGGTAATTATATAAACTTTTTTTAAACATTCATATCTGTTTTTCCTGAATGGAAAAATGTATAACACAAGAAAGATGACTGATGGGACTGAAAGAAGACAAAATGATGTCGTTCTAAGCTGCTATGACTGAGCGTGAGGTACACGTCTGAGGCCGCCCAGGTGGCACATACGCTTTCCATCTCTGTTTTCCCCTCAACAATTATTCGCCCAGGGCAATGGACTCCCAAAAATGAAGAGAAGTGAGCATCTGAACTCGTTTCCGTACAGATGACAACGTCCTTCCAATGCCACCATCCCAGTCCTCCTGAAAACTGCATTACTGCAGGAAGCATAGACTAGTAACACATGGCTTCACTTTCTAACAGAGAACTTCTGTAAAATTTCTTTTTTCAGCAGATGCTGAGCACATTCTCCAGATAAAGCACTTTCCCAAACACTTTAGGAATACATGAAGGATTCTGCCCTCCAGAAGCGTGCAACTAGACTTAAGGCAACCGACCACAAGGCAGAACCAGGTCGGCACAAGCCAGGCTGGGCCAAGTGCTGTAAAGCAGGAGCCCAGATGCAGACTCAGAAAAGTGGGGGCCGGGCGTCTGAGCCAAACCTAGGACCTGTAGATTTCTCTACTCCAAAAAAAGAGGGAGAAGAGTTGGGTCAACCAACGTGAACAGTGCTCTGCAGCCGTCCCCGGTAAGGGGACAGAAAACATACCTTCTCGCTGGGCTCTGTGCGGCGCCGCAGGAAGTCCGTCGTGAGGTATCAGGGCTCGTGCCAGCACGCTGGCCTCATGACTCTGCGGGTAGTCACCGTGAGCGGAGTCACTCTAGAGAAGAAAGAGGGGCACGTGTTCATCCACTCCACAGACTGAGAACAGACAACTCCATCCAAATAAACCAGAGTCAAGGCTTATGCTTTTAACAGAAACTATCTTAACAGCAATTTTAGAGACCAGATAGGTGATTACACAGTAAAGGCAGAAAGGCACAAATAGTAAAAGGTATTCACCGGTAAGGAAAAAGAGAAGCATCAACATTTATTTTCACTCAATAGTAATATTCTATCAATTATTTACTGTCCCAGTTTTCTTGGGACACATTGCACGTTGTTACTCAAAATTCCCAACGATGTCAATTCTAACCAAAGTGACCAGAATCAAAGGAACACATATAAAAGATGCTCTCCCCTATGCTAACCCTCCGCATATACAGGAATTGTATTTTTTACATTAATTACTAAGCAATTTTTATTCACTGCTTGATTTCAGTGATAATCTAACAAGATGCTCTGGTAGGGAAAAGTTTTACAAAAGGTTATTATCAAGATCTGCCAAATCTTTCTGAATAAGAATGTGTACAGACAGTGAGTTTACTGTAGTAAATTAGTAGTGTTTAAACCACCTAACGGCGACTGGGTGCTCGGAGTTTGCTCAGCCCATCACTGTCATCCGTGAACTGGAAGAAGTTTTACTCCAAGGAGAACGGCTGCTTGGGAGTCAGAAAGGCCTCCTAACCTTACAGCTCTCCAGAACCAAAGCCCTGGCACGTATATACTGTTATCACAACACACTGATTAAGCCAAAAAATAAAACAGCCTTATTAACAGTTCTTTATCACAACTCACATCTTACCCCTTTCACGTTCAGAATCTCAAAGTACTACTCAGACCAAAACCACCTCAGTTTCAAGAGACAATTACAATTCTACAAATCTGCAATAAATAATATATGTTAATTTTTAAAAATTGTGTAGGGGCGCGTGGGTGGCTCAGTCGGTTGAGCCTCCAACTTCAGCTCAGGTCATGATTTCGCAGCTCATGAGTTCAAGCCCCGCGTCGGCTCTGTGCTGACAGCTTAGAACCTGGAGCCTGCTTCAGATTCTGTGACTCCTTCTCTCTGCCTCTCCCCCATTCATGCTCGCTCGCTCTCTTTCTCTCTCTCTCAAAAATAAATAAAAACATTAAAAAATCTGTAAATAAAAATTGTGTAAATTTAGAAATGAAGTAAAGAGAAGACCCTACGCTTCCCAAGAATCCTAATTGAAAATATTGTGTTCTGGGGCGCCTGGGTGGCTCAGTCGGTTGAGCGGCCGACTTCAGCTTAGGTCATGATCTCGCGGCCCGTGAGTTCGAGCCCCGCATCAGACTCTGTGCTGACAGCTCAGAGCCTGGAGCCTGTTTCAGATTCTGTGTCTCCCTCTCTCTGACTCTCTCCCGTTCATGCTCTGTCTCTCTCTGTCTCAAAAATAAATAAACGCTGAAAAAAAATTTTTTTTAAAAAGAAAATATTTTGTTCTGCTGTCTAATCCTGCATGCTGGCCTGACCCTGGGTCTGGGCTGCCAGGTTATAGCTCTATTTCTGGGAATAAAGCATCGCATCAGATACTCCTGGGAGCTAAGCTCCAGCCTTATAGTTTGTCTTCCTGTAGAAACTCAAAGAAGTAAGTATTTGTCTCTACAGAACCACTTAATGAGAAGGAAAGCAAAGATCTCTTTGTCAACATCCAATTTCCAAAACATTTAACATGATGGCATTCACCAATTTTCAAAATTACAGTAAAAGGCAGACACAGGAATTCTTCTAACAACAAACTTACCTATATCCTATTCCAGACCATATAATCATTTACTGCAAAGGACTAAAACCACATTGGCCTAACACTGCTCTAAGGACTTCACAAATTGATATGAATAAAGCACTGTAATCCTCTCAAATACCTGTGTTAGCTGGAAGAAGTTTAGTTGAATACACTGACCATTTTTTATAGAATATTTTTCTACACTGCGCATACATGGTTCATAAATTAAAAATAACACCTTCAAATACAAACGCAAAATATGCAAAAAAAACAATCTTCATGTGGGAAATGCAATCAAAACCACAATGAGATACCACTTCACACCTATTAAGATGGCTATAATCCAAAAACACAGAAAATAGCAGCTATTGGCAAGGATGTAAAAAACAGTGAGGCCGTGGTGGAAGGCAGCACAGCAGTCCCTCAGAAACTTAAACAGAGTTACCATATGATCCAGCAATTCCACTCCTAGGTGTCTACTCAAAAGAACTGAAAGCAACAACCTGAGCAAATGATTTTTTCCTAGTGGCATCACTCCCAATAGCCAAAAGGTGGAAACTCAAATGCCCCAATGACGGGTGAAGAGACAAACAAAATGTGGCATATGTACACAACTGAGTATTATTCAGCCTAAAAAATACATGTTACAACGTGGATGAATCTCGAGGACATTATGCTAAGTGAAATAAGCCAGGCACAAAAGGACAAATATTGTGTAATGCCATTTAAATGAGGTACCTAGGATAGTCACAATCAGAGACAAAGTAGAAATAGTGGTTATCAGCAGGGATGCCTGGGTGGCTCAATTGGTTAATCCAACTTCAGCTCAGGTCATGATCTCACAGTTCATGGGTTTGAGCCCTGCATCAGGCTTTATGCTGACAGCTCAGAGCCTAGAGCCTATTTCAGATTCTCTGTCTCCCCGTCTGCCCCTCCCCAGGTCCTGCTCTGGCTCTCTCTCTCTCTCTCCTCCAAAATAAACATTAAAAAAAAAAAAAAAAAAGCAACAGTGGTTACCAGGGCCTAGAGTAAAAAAAAAAGGGGAAGAGGAATAGTTGCTTAATGGATATAGAGGTTCAGTTTGGGATAAAAGAGAAGTTCTGGGAATGGATAGTGGTGATGTCTGCACAATAATGTGAATGGACTTAATGCTACACTCAAAAAGGTGTTAAAATGGCAGACTTTATGTCCATGTATTTTACCACAATAGAACATAAAAAATGTTTATTTTTTTTTTAATATATGAAATTTATTGTCAAATTGGTTTCCATACAACACCCAGTGCTCATCCCAAAAGATGCCCTCTTCAATACGCATCACCCACCCTCCTCTCCCTCCCACCCCCCATCAGCCCTCAGTTTGTTCTCAGTTTTTAAGAGTCTCTTATGCTTTGGCTCTCTCCTACTCTAACCTCTTTTTTTTTTTTTTTATGTTTAAAATGATTTTATTACGCTGCCTCCACAAATATATTGAAACAACGATGAGAAAGTAGTTTGCTTCATAATCAAGATCACATTTTTGAAGTCTCAAGTTACACACTTTAATAGCCAAGAAAAGGCCTCTTATTTAATAACCTAGAGAGAAAAATGGAGTTGGAGTTTCTATCTAAGGACATAAGTTCATCAACCCACAAAATACCTACTAATTAAGTCCCACCCCTCACAAATGTCAGCATGCATCAATGCTATAAAACCATTTATAGCAGTTAGACTAAGTTTAGAAACTATCTAAATTTTTATTAAACTAATAAAATTGTAAATTTTATAATCTAATGCCTCATGAGCCACAGAGGTCACAATCAAGTTTACTGATCTCAACGGTGAATAACTCTCCATTCTTCCGTCTCCCATTGCCACGTGTCACATATGCTTTCTTAACTCTGAGTAGGGGGAAGGGAGCCATAAAATATGGGAACTACTGGTTTAATGGAATCTTATAGACAGGAATTACACCCACTGTTCTATCAAGTTCAGATTCCTAGGAAAACACACGATAAATGACATGGCAGAATTGGCATTCTACAAAGACTAGTTAGGTGAAAGTGTTAGGACCAAGTGAAAAGTGGAGAATTTTCCTCTGCTTGGATTAAGAAGATGAAGCTTAAAAATTCTAAGCCTGCAAAATATGCACAGGAACACAAAATACATTAGAATGTGTGTGCTCTTCTTTCTGTAACTCATCTGAGCAAAGCCTTTTCTGTCTATGGCATGTCTGCACTAAGAGCTCCTGGTGAGCTCAAATCCACATGTCACGTAACACAGGCAGGCTGGACAGGTCGTTCATTCCAGAGATTACTCAGATCTCAGTTTTATACATGCATATCCATCCCAACTATTGACGTGGGATGTCTCAAATGTAGGGAAAGTCTGTGAAACAGTCAAGTGGCTGGACAGACACTCTTCTCTGGTAATAACCTCCATCTACAAATAAAAGGAGGCCAATGTGACCGTTGTTCTGTTCTTTGTAGATGGAGTTTATTTTGGCTCATCTAACAATCTTCTACATGTTTCCTTTAGTCCCCTGATGTAGAATAAATTTAAAAATACCAAGATGGGGCACCTGAGTGGCTCTGTTGGTTAAGTTTGTGACTTCAGCTCAGGTCATGATCTCACGATTTGGGAGTTCGAGCCCTACATCAGGTTCTGCACTGACAGTGAAAGGCCTGCTTGGGATTTTCCCTCTCTTTCTCTCTCTGCCCCTCTCCCGTTCATGCTATCTCAAAGTAAATAAAACTTTAATTAAAAAAAAACCAAGGAGGGGCGCCTGGGTGGCTCAGTCGGTTAAGCGTCCGACTTCAGCTCAGGTCACGATCTCACGGTCCGTGAGTTCGAGCCCCGCGTCGGGCTCTGGGCTGATGGCTCAGAGCCTGGAGCCTGCTTCCGATTCTGTGTCTCCCTCTCTCTCTGACCCTCCCCCGTTCATGCTCTGTCTCTGTCTCAAAAATAAATAAACGTTAAAAAAAAACCAAAAAAAAACAAGGCAATCTGTATTTTTTAAAAAAGCAGAAATTAAGACTGTCTCAGCTTTTTAAAAATGTACAAACTGGGGCGCCTAGGTGGCTCCATCGGTTAAGTGTCCGACTTTGGCTCAGGTCATGATCTCACAGTTCGTGAGTTTGAGCCCCGCATCGGGCTCTGCGCTGACAGCTCAGAGCCTGGCCTGCTTCTGATTCTGTGTCTCCCTCTCTCTCTGCTCCTCCCCCACTCATGCTCTGTCTCTCTCTCAAAAATAAATAAACATTAAAAAAATTAAAAAAAAATGTACAAACTTCTTCAGACGTCTGTACATTCATCCAGTGAGACAGACAGTGCTAACATTACTACACAACAACCTCCTGTTAAGGTTTTGTGGTAGATTAAATATAGCTAGAAATACTTTGATACCCCTTCCACTGAAAGGTGGATCTAATTCCACAGCCAGCGGGTCTGGGCTGGCTCTCGAGGCTTGCGTGAACAACAGAACGAGGGAAGGAACATTCCGGGATGGGAGAGGGCAGGGCAAGAAGCCTTGCAAGCCGGGGCCTACCGAGACACCGTGTAAGAAGTGCCACTGCCCTGAGGATGCCACGCTAGAGAGACCACACTGAGAGATGACCTCCAGTCCCCAGCTGCATCTCCGGACACCCCACAACAGACGAGCTGTCCTTGCTCTTAGCGGCCTGTCTAAATCCCTGGCCCACAAAACTGTGAGAAACCATAACAAAATGGTGTTGATTTAAGCCAGTAAGTCTGGGGATAACTTGTTACACAGTTACAGATTTTAAACTCTCTTCTTTCAATAACCAAGGCTGCAACTAAAGCAGCTATTATTTATGCAAGATTCATAGAAAGCCTTGAATGTTAGAAAATGATTCGTTACTAGCAACAATACTGAGATGGCAAATTTTATCCATTTCGGTGGAAAAAGAGGGAAGAAGCTGGGAAGGATGTGAGAGTTACTGACTCCTCTTGAAGAGGCTGTGGGGGACCAGGCAGGCGCCTGCCTCATGTCTACTCCATGAAAGAGTGCACCCCAACCCAAAGTTCTGTCTGCACCACCTTCCAGCACATGAGGAAAGGCAGAGGCCGTGTGAGAAGAGACGAGACTGGTAAGCAGCGTGTGAAAGCCGTACCATCCGTGACTGCAGCACCATTCAGAGGAGGGACAGCGACACTCAGCCGCTCCAAGACCGCCCAGGTGCATCTCTGCTAGGATCGCAGGCTCACTTCCTTCCGAACTTAGTGTGGCTACAAGTGTGGGGATAAGGTGATTCATCAAGATGAATGTGGCAGAAAGAACCTTCTTAAAGCCAGGGTAAGTGCACTCTAGCTACTGAATGGGGGCGGGGAGAGAGGGCAGACAGGTCACTGAGCCCGCGTGTATTCTCTACCACCACGGCCCCCAGACCGGACTTGGCCACAGCGACTGCAGCTACGCAAGTTCTCCTCACCATGACACTTGTGCACTAACGGCAGTGACCGGTGCAGAGTAGGGGTGGACTACAACTGGGTGGGTGGCACACGATGACAGATGCAAACATCACTGTATCTTTCTGTGTATTTTGCGGAACTCTGTGAATTCATCACAAATTTAAAAACCATTAAAATTGTTGAAGTTGTCTTTTCCAGGGAACTGAACTCGCAGCACGTGCAATTAGGGAAGCTGGCCAAAGAATGCTAAGGGCGGGCGCCTGGGTGGCTCAGTCAGTTAAGCGTCCAACTTCGGCTCAGGTCATGATCTCACAGCTTGTGAGTTTGAGTCCCGTATCGGGCTCTGTGCTGTCAGCTTAGAGCCTGGAGCCTGCTTCAGATTCTGTGTCTCCCTCGCTCTCTGCCCCTCCCCTGCTCACAATGTGTCTCTCTTGTTCTCTCCTTCAAAAATAAATAAACATTAAAAGAAAAAAAGAAGGCTGATAAAGAAGGCTACTGAGGAGGAGAGCAGTGGAGAATGGAAGACAAGCGAGGGCAGCAGTTTTCACTCCAGGAAACGTCACTGGCCTTGAGGTTTTCCTTGTAAAACTGCCTTCAGGTTGCTGCTTTCAACGTGAATAGTGCCATGTGTAGGTGGCATGTGTAGCTGACACGTGGACAGGTGGGAACTATACTGGACCACAAACTACAAAGGTATGGAAGGCCGGACAAAGGTATGGGCAGCCTTCAGCTCCGGTGGGGAAACATTCCTGGAAGCATGCAGAAATGGAAGCTTACAGAGTTCAGAAAGGATCCTTGACAGTGACTTATCAGTTGATAAATGTGACAGATTGAGAAACACTGCATTAGGAGGACTGTGTTTAACGCCACCTGTTAGAGGAGGCACCTTCCCTAACTAACAAAGCCACACACCACGGCTGTCATGAGGCACCCTCTCTGTACGCATGATGGCCTCTTCCACAAGAAGTAGTCTCCAAACACTATGGGATCATGTTGTCGCTTCGAGGACCAGCAGTGAATTTCAATCATTTGATACTCCCCTCCCCAAAAGACAATTATATCGGGGTAAAGTTATGTCTCTTTACTATCCCAACAAGATATTCCTAATAAGAAACAAAAACTTCCCCAACTCTTAGACTGTAGATGGCTCATTTCAGTGACCAAAATAAGTTTTCAATTTTCTGATCCTAAGCAAGGTCCTATCTCAACTCCGTATCTGACTCCTGCTGGTCCTCAAACAAGTCATAAATTGGAACTGAACTACGAACAACTACTCAAATAAGAAAATGGTTTGTAATTTATGACTTTTTCCATTCTATCAAACATCATCCATACGTTTGCACCAATTTATACCCCCCCCCCCACACACACACAAAACTTAGTTAATATGGACTATAAATGGTCTGATTTTAAAAGAATAATTAATAAATACACCTACTCAGCATTTCCTCATTGAAGATTCAGTTCAAATATATACTGTTCTATGCTTTTCACCTAAAGAAGCAATTCCTTTTATGATTTCCAAAAAAGTTGTGCCTGGACTATATAGCTACAAATACTGTTAAAGTAGCTGAAAAATAGAAGTCCTACAAGACAAAACAACAACAACAACAACAACTTCCTAATGTACTTTGTTTTAAAGTAATTTATCATATTGGTATTTTTCAGAGCCATGTCTAAAAAGCCTAAGCATAGGAAATTTTAAGTGATTTTGTATGATATATGCAATGCTGACCAAAAAAAAAAAAAAAAAAAAAGGGACACGATGTCTAAGCCTTTGGGGAACTTAAAATCTAGGAGGAAAGGTCAATTTTATAAGTTAAAAATATTTCAAAGTAATATTTTTGGGGAAAAAAACAAAAAAATCATAGAAGTACCAAATTTACAGCACAGAATATACATGCTACTGGAATTCAGAAGCAGCAAAGAATCACAGGGGCAATTCCAGCAAACGTCATGCAAGAGGTGATGACATAGGCCAGCTCTGACTGGGAGGCATGATGTGTGAAAAAAGTGGGAAAAAGGGATTTGGGGTCCCAAGACCTACTGGAGGCCAGGCTCCATCCGTCACTGTGAGGCAGGTGAGATGATCAAATACTACTTTAGGAAGACACACTGGCAGGAGTATCCAACAGGTAAGAGGTAGGAAGGCTGAAAGAAGTGGAATCCGTCAGGAATAAAGTCCCAAAAGAGAACGGTGACAGCAAGGATGAGGAAAGAGTAGATTCAGGGTAGGAGGGGAAGAGAGGATTAAGGTCATCAAGCAAATCAGAGTGATAAGAAGTAAAATCGCTCCCTGAGAGAACCAGATTAGTCTGGAAGATTTTTTTTTTTTTTCCTGAATCAACGATTCACGCTTTTCACACACATCACGTTTAAAGAAAGCGTCGGTGGCTGTTCTAGGAAGACACACCACTGGCGCGCACACACGTCTCCTCAACGGCTTTCACAGCAGCGTGGTGACAACCTTCTCCTCTCACCAGACCGTCAAGGTCCCCTGTAACCCAAACCCTATCAGCTCTTCCAACTTTTGCATTTCTGTTCATCCACTGCAAATTGTGCTATTCCCTCTTTGAACGATGGACAGATCAAACGATATATACAACTCACCCTTGTCTGCCAAGCATTTTCACACACGTGATCAGGTTCATCTTCACAGCGATTACATGCAAGAAACGGCGACGATACCCCTACTTTATTCGGAGCAGCCTGAAACTTGTGAAGACCAAACAACTTGCCAAAGTGACCTTTTTAAAACCTAAATCTGACCTCAAATAAATTACTTCTTGAATAAGCATGAAACACTCCGAACGAGCCAAGACATTTAGAGGGGAATGAGAGGCCAAATGTTCCCTGGAGCATAGGAAGAACAGAAGGGAAATGGACTACGGGGCACCCAGCAGCTCTGCCACCTAAAACACAAACACGCTTCCAGAGCGACTGTTTACATAGACTGCATGAAGGAGGCTTTTGTGACAAGGCATCCTCTGTTACAAGTCCTCCATAATGAAAAAAAGTTGATAAAAGTGAAGCTCAGTCTGCTTCCGGGGTAGTGCAGGTCTTTTTTTGCTCTTACCAAAAAAAAAAAAAAAAAAAAAAAAAAAAAAATTAATACCTCAAAGAAAGACAAAAATAATCAGCTTAAAAATTAGCCAATTTAATAGCTTCTATAGAAAAAGTATAAAATGTTCCTTTAAGTGCATGGATTCCAAGCTGTGCTCTGAAGTAACAAACAATCATATAACTTAAAAAAAAAACTGCAAAATAGCTTTAAATTATAGGCCAGTTTCCTAGCTAAATGTGAAAACCGGATAAAGATTTAAGTATGGTTGCCTGGGAGTTAATGATAATCCAAATATGGAATACATATATTCCCCTATTCCTATCCCCAAACCCAATATGGAGAAAATATGTATTTCAATAATTTGTGACCCAGAGAAATGCTTCCTTTGGGTTTATTTGTAACACACTGGATCTCTATAACGTAAATATTAAAAATAACTGCCCCAGGGGCACCTGGCTGGCTTAGTTAGCAGAGCGCACGATTCTTGATCTCAGGGTCATGAGTTCCGGCCCCACGATGGGCATGGAGCCTACTTAATTAAAAAAATAAAAATAACAAATAACAAATAACTGCCCCAAATACATGGCTCAAACACTACCTTTCCAATTACCCATCCTTCCTGAACACCAATCAATTTAGAGGTATGATAATAGAGAATATGAAAAATATTGTATCATATGGACTTTTATTAAGTGGTGAAGAGAAAAAAAACACGTCCGTTCCTGAAAACCACTGATTTAACCATCTGGATGGTGGCATCTCAGTGGAAAAGAAAAATGCATTGAGCATCATTCTCAAGAGAACGTTCATGCTCAAGACAGGATGCGAATTATTTTGCATCTTATCTCATTAATTCAATCACCACAACCTGAAATGAAAGTTATTATCCCCATTTCGAAGATAAAACTGAAGCTCAGGGACTTAAGTAGCCTGGTTAATGTCACAGAGCGGCAGAGTAGGAATTTAAGCCAAGTCTAGTGCTAAACGGGCTATCACCCTTCAAGGCCTTTGGTAGCCTCTAAGGCACACTTCCCGTGCCCTGCCCCACAAAAATATCATAAAAGGTGTAGATATACCATACTAGTTAATTTGAGGAAAAGAAGTTGCTTCCTTCCCATCTCCACCACCCTCTCCTCCTACTGTGGTCTAAGAAAGACTTTCCCTACACAGTGGAGGATCTCAGTCACTCCCATTTTTCTACGAAAATAATCACTAACTCTGATATTCTCAAAGCCTCTTTCAAATGGCATTTATTAGCTGAGCTGCTTGTATACTTCGCTGCTGCCAAACCAACCTAAAATTTCCTATAAAAGGCACGGCTGCTTCTGCTCCCCACTCCCAGTCTGTGAGACGGTCTACCCACTCTTCTCCCATCACCCTCCAGACAAGGCTTAACTTTTACCGATAATTGCCAACGTTTATTGAAGATCATGCGTCAGACGTTATTCTTCAAGCACTCGTTCGTTTAATCCTCACAATCTCACCTAAGTACTGTTATTATCCCCACAGTAGGAGTGAGGAAAGCCTTCTTAGCGCCCACTGCTCCAGGGACACTGTTCATTTAAAAATCCCCCAGCAGTGGCCAACAATTAAATAAAAGTATTTACTACCTGGGAGATTAGAGCCGTTCTTAAAAATCACTTTCAGAAAGAAAGCATCTTGTTAGTGCCTAATATAATAACAGCAGAAATCCTGACCGCTGACTTTTCTCTTATTTTTAGACAGTGCTCTCATAGGATAGCTGCCACATACACATGCTGGTTATCTCAGAGTAGGAGCCTTTATGCTAAAACTCTTTTTGAAGTCTTCTTTTCCAGGTCCCAACACTACCAGTACACTACGTGTTCTATACAAATGAGTTGAGATTACTGCTCTGTCAGGTACCACGTGGCTAATTCACCTGTGCCATGAGGAAGCCACAATTTTGCAAAATTTCCTTTTTTTTTTAGTATCTTGATTGATTTTTCCAAGGAAAGGACCCACGGCCACTTAATACTTTTTTGAATTCAAGTATGTTTTTTGTGAGTCCAAATAACATTAAATACTATCTACTGCACTAAATACTATCTGAAAATTTCAGTTTCTAAGCTTTATTCAAGCTATCTGCCAAGCAACTATGTTTTGAGGATACTGAAAACACGACCTGCAGAGAACACAGCCAAACCAACAATATTAACCACTAACCACTCCTATGATAGCTTATGTATTTTATGTTTTTCTGCCTTTGTGCTGTTAATTGGGGGCTAAATCTCCAAATGCAGAATATCCATTTTGATGAACAGAGCGTCGTTATGCATGCAAAGATAGGAAGCTTGGCTGTCTTTCCTCTTTTCAATGAAACAGCAACAAAACCAGTATCTTTTAAAATACAGTTTTTTGTTGCTACTGTTAACAAACCACTAAGTTTGGGTCCCCACTAATAAGGGACCCATTTTTAAAACTGATTTTTTCCAGGTATGCTACATATGCAGTCTGTAACTTTATTAACAGAACTACGTCAGTCGCACAAATTTCCTAAAACACTTAATACTGTATGTTGAATTTTATGTAAGTGACTGGCAGTCCACAGCACTTGAAGAACATGAACTTCACGCACAAGTCTCCTAAAGGCAATACTTAAGCTATAATCCAATGTAACATTTACTCTAAATCACATAACAAAACTCAAGGCATGTTACTTTTAAATATAAATATCTACTTAAATCTTTCATTTGTCTAAAATGAACTAATTAGCATATTCTAGTGGTAAGTTTGTGGACTGTCACCTCGACTACTTGCATCGTAACGACGGTCTGTCACCACACACTTGCTGACACTGGTCAACCTGAAAGGCATATAATTAACATAAAATTCGTATTAAAGCACAGATTCTACTAGTTTTTTTACACAAAAACTTCAAAAAGCAGCTGTTGCATATTAGGTATCGAATACAAGTCTTGAAAGAGCCAGAAACGCTATTCCGGGCCAGTTCACTTATTCTAATGGAAAAGGAAATTAATTCCACTTTATGTGCGTTTTGTATGGATCAAAGTAATAAGAAACGGAATGATTCCTGGCGGAAAGTTACACACGTGTCTGAAAGGTTACTTCCGGGGCAATGAAAGGCTGCCACACGAATTTCCCCTTGCCTTGCTCGGAGCACAGCGTCCACGTGGTTCTCCACTCAGCCCCGCGCCCCGGGCGGCCTAGCCCTCGGAGGCCTAAGGGAGCCCCGGGGAGGCGCGGCCCGGCCTCAGCCCGCCCTCCCAGGGGCGGGGCCGGCGCGCCAGTCACGTGGGCGGCCGCAGCCGCCATCTTGCAGGGAGGGGGAGGGGAGGTGCCCCGAGGGATGGGTCCCCAAACGCGTCCGCCTGTCCGCGGCGGCGCGTGACCCGGGGGCCCTCGGACGCGCAGCGGCGCCTCCTCGAGAGGGACGTGCCACACTCGGGCGCCTCGCTGCAGACTCCGAGGTGGGCCCTCTCCCGCCGGCCGCGCACAGCCGGCGGAAGGCCGAGGACCAGCTGGTCTGGACTGCAGCGAATGAAAATGCAAATCTACCCACCCCCATCAACTGCCTTTAGAGTGACAGCTTGGGAGCAACAAAATCCGCGGAAATGTCTTCAGGGCCAGAACAAGCCACAGATGAGGGCCACGGAGTCCACGCTAACAAGCGGAAAGTGCGGGCTCAGAACAATTTAATGAGACGTGAATGATTTGCTACGGTAACCCTATGCTAACCGAGAAAAAAGTTCATCACGCCACCGATGTCTAAAAATAGCCTTCAGCGTCACCTGTAGTACGTGTATCCCCTATGATTTATTCACTCATTTCAACTGATGGCCCTAGCACAGGGCACTGCCTGAGAAATAATGTCCTGAAATTAATGGCAGAGTGCCCGACCTCACTTTGCCCACTCCTCCCAGCACTCACTGGATGCCAGAAAAGGCCACACACTGCAGTCAAGATAAAAATCTCATTATTCTAGGTTGCACGTATCTCTCCCCTTCTCTAGTCGCCTTCAGACCCTCTCATTACAAGCAAAATTTAAAGGAAAAACAGACTCCTGGCAGTTAAAATCAGAAATCGGTTATCCTTGCGGGAATGATATGAATGGAATGATATAACTGTTCCACTGTGCGGCATTTTTACTATATCTACGATCTAAGATTATCTCGGCGATATATAAGAAATTTTAAAAAATAAGACATAAGTATTGCTTTTGATTTCAGGCTTTCTTCTCCAAATTTAACAGTGACTTATACGACTTTTTGGAATTATTTTAGTGAGTAGGCTAGGAGTGGAAAAGGACTTTTATCAACAGTATACACAGTTGCATATTACTAGTAAATACACACTACATGACCAAATTTCAAGTTCACCAAGAAAATAGAGTAGTAGCATTACTACATTGGAGTTGGATAAAATACATCCTACAATGTGAGTCACTTCATAGAAGCCTCATTTTAAAAAGGAGGGGCTCAGCCTAGATTATTGCCAAATCCCTTCTAGCTCCTGAATTCCTCGATTCGATGGATATGGAGTCCACACAGCCCTTAGAAAAATTACAAAGTCCGGTTTTAGTTCCAGAGTACTGAAAGATACATAAGACACATAAATTGAATTAACTTTCAAGAAGGGAAAGGGAAAAATCCCCTTTTCCAGTAGATCATCCAAGTTGAAAAGGATGGCAACCAAATTACTACCTTTTAAATAACTATGCGCCACGAAAATAAAGTTATTGTACATAGTTTTTACTCTATTGCACACAGTTTTTACTCTGAAACCTACTCTCCTCCCCTCCATTACGTTGTTAGGATCAAGGGTTTCATATTGGGCCTAGATTATTATTAGATGCTTTTACAGCTCTACATAATTTCATCTTCGTTTATGTTTGAGACAAGTGATTCATCTGGGTTCTTGTCGACTACATTTTGGTGTTTAACAACTTTTAGAAAACAACATTTATGCCTACATTAAAGGCCCGACAAATACCCCTGCTTCAACTATGTAGGCAAGACTGAAGCCTGATAGAAAATAAATTATGCCAGAGGTAAAGGGCGTGAGCAGCCAGCTCTAAGACAGTTGTTGTTGTTGTTGTTTGTTTGTTTTCACCCAGACAACCTGCGCTAATACCCATCCAGTTTGAGTCGATTCGCTGCTCTCCACCTCAGTGTTTTTTCTGGGAACATCAAGTTAGAATCAGGAGCCAAAAGACCCTACGACCCCTTTAAACTCAGCATTGCCGGAGCGAAAAGAGCCCCTTTGTGCTGAAGACACGGGCAGCACGCCGGGAGCGCACCTTTGGAACACCTCTGCGAGGGGATAAGGCAGAGCTTTAAACTGTAACCAGAGCGCCAGATGGCGAGAAAGAGAAGGCGCTGCCCGGGGCCAGACTGCAGCTAACAGTCTCCTTTGCGCTTCGCCTTTCCCAGCACCTGGGGCGAGAGATGCTCCAAGTCAAAAACGTCCCGAGACCTTGCCTCGGAGAGGGGGACCGGGCTGAAAGCTCCATGTTTTCCGTGGCAACTCCGGCACGGAAGAGACTTCTAGAGCATTCTGTTATGGCGGGTGCCTGAGTGTGCATGGGGGGGGGAAGGGGGGGGAAGGGTGGGAGAGTGGAACTGAACCGCCCAGCAGAACGAAGATTAGTTAGTGTTACGGGCTGGGAGCCGTGGGGTGGGTATTCCGAGCCACCTGCGCCGGGTTGAGGCTCGGCCAAGACGTATCCGAAAGCCAGGCCGGGGAGGCCGCCGGGGCGGTGACCGCAACGCGGGTGCCCGGAGGCTCGCGCGCCTTACCTGGGCCCGGGGGCCGGCAAAGTTGCACGGCTCCACCTCCACCTCTGCGTCCTCGGGCCCCCCGCGGAGCGCGGTGCGGAGCCTCTCCAGGTGCTCCCTCAGGGTGACCCGCTGGTGGAAGGAGAACGCCGGGTGCAGCGAAGCCATGGTGAAAAGCAGCAGCAGTTCCTCCTGGGCCCTGAAGCCCAGCCCGCCGCCGGGCCGGGGCTCGGCGCCGCTGCCTTCCGGGCCGGAACCGTCCTTCTCTGCGTCCTCCTCGCCTTCGCCGTCCTCCCCGCGCTCGCCGGGCTCGTCCTCCGCGCCGCCCCGCGAACCCTCGCCCCGAACCGCGCGCAGACTCTTGAGCACCGAGTCCACCTGGGGCAGGAGGCGGTGCAGGCGACCGGCGGCCTCACGGTTCTCCGAGCCCAGCAGCGCCAGGTAGACGATGAGGCGCGAGCGCACGGCGGGCTCTCGGAAGTCGGCCAGCGGCCCGGGGTCCGAGAGGCCGTTGGCCTTAGCCTCCGAGTCGCGCAGGTAATGGTAGTCCTTGCGCGCCAGGTCCTCCAGGCACGAGCCGAGGAAGCGCAGCTCCAGCGGGTTACACAGGTCCAGCAGCCCGCACATGAACTCCAAGCGCTGCGCCGAGCCCAGCACCAGCCCAAACCACTCGTACACCCGCTCCTGCTCGCGCAGCGCCGCCGCGGGCCCGCCGCCGCCGCCCGGCATGCCCGCCCCCGCCGCTGCTCCGCCAGCAACAGGCGGCCCGAGCCCCCGGGGCGGCGGCGGCGGCGGCGGCGGCGGCGGCGGGGGGCCCCGCGGCGGGCCCGCGGGAGGCGGCGGCGGGGGGCGGCAGTCCCGGCGGCGGCGCGGCGGCGCCTTAGCGCCCGGCCGTGCGTCTGCCTCGGGCTCCTCCGCCTCGGGCGGCGGCTCCACGGGGTGCGTCGGCTTCAGCGGCAGCTTCATCCTCAGCATCCTCGGCTAAGGCGGCGCGGACATGCGAGCGGGGGCGGGCAGGCGGGCGGGGCCGGGAGGGGGGGGCGGGAGCCGAGGCGGCGGCGCTGCCGTCAAGAGCTGGGCCCCTCCATGCCGCCGGGGGAGGGCCGGGGCCGGGGCCGGGGCCGGGGGCGGGTCTCGGCCGGCGAGGGGGGCGGTGGCCGGCCGGCGGGGTCGCTGGCGTCGTCTTCCCGGGCCGGAGGCGGGGCGTGCCCGCGGCGGCTCCTCCCCCTGGGCTCCGCGCCGGCTCTAGGAGCCCGAGTGCGGGTGGGAGCAAGCAAGCGAGTGTGTTCTCCTTCCTCCTCCCTCTCTCCCGTCGTCCGCACTGGGCTGGGGCGGCGGCGCCTGAGCGGTTCCCTCGCGAGCCGGTGTGGACCCAGCGGCTGGGAGAGGAGGAGGAGCGGCCGGGCCGGGCGGAGACGCTTGCGGACTCCGCGCAGGCACCTCAGCCAATCAGAGGCCAGAGTTGACGGTTGCGTAGTTCTCCCCGCCCCCAAGGGCTGCCTCTTCGAGAAGCCACGCCCAACTGCTACGCGACCGCCCCTCTCTCTCGGCGGCTTCCGCGCGGTCCTAATATCTGGTCTTTGCTAGCTTAGGGTAGGACGTTGGTGGGACGGTGGGGCGGTGGCTGGATCGCTAGGTTCGCCGAGCGCGGCGAGTATCTTGCGAGGTCCACGTGAGAGGACTAACGGAGGTCATTTCACGTTTTCCGAGGGCCCTAGCCCTGTTTTTGACTACTGACTCCCCTGTTCTGTCTCCTCGCCTGGGCCACCGCCCCACCTCGGCCAGCGCCGTTCGCCGCACTGAACATGTCCTACGAGTGGAGGTTCTTCTGAAGTGAGCGCGCTAACCCAAGGCGAGCTCTTTCAGTCTCCACAGCCTGGCCGACTTTCGGGTAGTCAGCAGTGGCATAATTCCCCCCGCAACTTCACAAGGATCGGTTGTGTTGACTCTCTGAGTTGCAGATCGGGGAACTGGCTCGGGAGGCAGGATTGTGGCTGTGGTTAGGGGGCCCGGACGCCTCAAAGCTGAGCGAGCGCCCACGGCGTGTGCCGGCTGCAAGGTGCGGAGATGGGGACGCGCGGCCCTGGGGGCGCGGAGGCGACGCGACCCGAGGAGTTCCGCGGCCTCTGGGCGGAGTGGGGGGCATGCTGATGTGGACGCCGCTGGCCTAACGGTTACCTCTGATCTGTAACGCTTTTGGGAAATCATTTCCAGGACAGTTTAGCAAAAGTCCCTCTCCGCCCGCGCCTCCATCTTCTGGGGATCGTTTTACTTGCTAAATAACGTTTCTGTGCCTGACGCCAACATTTTGGATCCTTGTGCCCGTGTAAATTCCCTGTGATTCGAACTTAATAAGATACCACCTTGACAGACTCTCAACTTTATTTATTTTTCTTTAGTTGGTTTTTTTTTTTTTTTTTTTTTTTTTAAAGGTTTGAGTACCTTCAAAATGTCTTTCTCACATTGTGGCTTTTTTTTTTTTTTTTTTTTAATATAGCCCCAATTTTTAGTACCTATCTGGATTTTCTGAAGGTTAATTTGAAAAGGTGGGATTACTTTTAAATCCTTTTTGTTTTAAGTCTTACTACAGCTGTATAGTAGGAGCATGTAAAAAACAGAAATGACACTGTAACTCTGAGATATTGGGGCATCTGTGGGAGAGCATTCGCTGAGCCCTTTATCTCACGTTTATGCCCTAAGAAGCTAATTTATAATTCAGTAAAAGGCTGAACTGAAGCCTAAAATCAGTTTTCAGCAATAAAGCAGGGAGAAGGAATTATTTTCAACACATTTAAGATTGACAAAGTATATGAGAGCCATTCTTCCACGTAATTTACTAATTCTTTACATTCTTTGCGTGTTACGTAGACATCATTACAATCAGGAGAAAACTTTGTTAAGGACTGTGAATTAACAATCCTTGCTCCCTTTTGCTGTCTGTCAGCTTCAACTTCCCTGGAATCTTCTACTCTAGCTCATCTACTCCCACATTTCTAAAGCTCAGGGTGAAATACCTTAGGCAACCAATAATCGTCTTAGTCTGGCTGGATACAGGTCTGTATTGAGTCACCTGTCCAGATTGGGATATCGTGTGTAGTAAGGTAATACTTAACCTTGGGAGGCATTTTTCCATGTAACTCAGGCAAAAGGTCTTTACATTTTCCTTGGCAACAGGAAGCCATTTGGTAGGAACTCTCAACAATACTTGACCCATAAATTTTATATTAGAATTGAGATTTGTAAAAATAATAATGTTGACCTTTGTCCTTCTATCTTTGGCCAACATTAGAAAATTCAGTGATCCAAGCTTTTGAATATATATGACGTGTATAAAATGATTTAATATTCTGGTTATCATCATGCATCAGGTGCACAATTTGCCATTTACCCCCCAGTGCGTTGTTTCAGAGCCCTCTTTCCATACTGCAACTCACTAGACCAGGCCTCAACTTTTTTCCAACTTTTGTATGTGAAAGAGAGAACACATTCTCTGGGTAAGAAGAATGTACTGCATGCTTTTCTGGGAGCAGCCCAGATGGAAATCCCAGGATGAGATGTAGGCGTGTTTCTTTGGGAAAACTACCCAGATGATTCTAATAAGACGCCCTAGGAAGGTATTCCTCCCACCAGGCCTACCTATTGAGAACTCCTGATCTAGATTCTCTGGTATTTTACATAATTCCTGGATAATCATTCAGATAGGACAGATATTGGTACTGTGGTAATGGTGGGAGTATGTTTGTATCGAAATTGTTCGAGGAATATGTACCATAAAAGACATCTTTAAGGACACAAAGTAGTGCTATTGTCTCTTGTCTCTAGATGATATTTAAGGCATATTCAATGTACTATTTAATGCACATTCACTGTGTTTATTTGCTTCTTAGCAATGAAAGAGGATATTATTGACATTACTGCCTAAACGTTTATATGTAACCAGAACACTGGTTTCAAGTTATGATTCCACTTTGGATTAAGATACTAGCCAGTGATAGAGGATTGAGCAGAGACTTTGCAACCCTCCCTTTTGCAATCGGATTACTGTAAGAAATTTCAGTAAAAGCACAGTTAATTGAATGGTTCAGAGCACACTAATAATGATACCTACTCTATAAGAAGGATGCCCAGAGACAGCTACTTCTAGCTCAGACGAAACTAGTAATCTCATCCATACCAAGGATTTGTTCTTTCAGTGTGTGTGAGTGTTGACTTACTTGCTCCCTCTCCCACTACATCTGTTTCCTCCATTAGAACAGAAGTATCTTGGGGCGCCTGGGTGGCTCAGTTGGTTAAGCGTCCGACTTCAGCTCAGGTCACGATCTCACACTCCGTGAGTTCGAGCCCCGCATCAGGCTCTGGGCTGATGGCCCGGAGCCTGGAGCCTGCTTCCGATTCTGTGTTTCCCTCTCTCTCTGCCCCTCCCCCGTTCATGCTGTGTCTCTCTCTGTCTCAAAAATAAATAAAAACGTTAAAAAAAAAAAAAAAAAAAGAACAGAAGTATCTTAACATCAGTCTTATTCAATTTTATTTTTTGCCATCTGGAACACAGTTGCTGTTAATGAATGTTTGCCGAGTAAACAAACAATAATGCACCAGGAACCAAAAGTAACTGCCAACTACTTCTGGGGTTACCTGAATCTTTCTTTGTTCATATCTAGAAGGGAAAAGAAAACATTTGTGTTCCAACATTGCCAGACTAGTACTGAGACTCATTCTACATGAGTTGGCTTAGGTTACATGCCCATTACTGATTATTCAATGGAGCCACAGAAGTAGAGTCAGCTTTGTCAGAACAATGTTGGTCCCCCACCCCCCAAAAAATCCAGGTCTGTTGGAAAGAAGCAAGGAAAACATAAATTCTAAGGAAGCATTATGTATGTCCAAAGCCATTGTTCTTACAGTCTTTACCTTCGATCACGTAAATTGTCAAGGATTTAAGGTACCTCAAAAATAAATTTTTGTTTAGTTCATATTGTTGTTTAGTTATATCATACATTTAAGAGTTATTAAATAATATCTTTAAAGATTACAGTTAAAAAGCTGTTAAGTTCTTGGAAACAACACAGATAGATGAATTATTCATTGATCTATAACTTAAGGAAAAAATTATATATTTAAAATTAAAAAGATATGTCTTGGTAAGGTTTATAAAAGCATGCTATAAGACATGTTTGACATAGAAATCATCAGTATTGATGCTCTGACAGTATTCTCATTGGTAAGCTAGGAATCCATACCCAACATGGGTGTATGGCACCTTTTCTGGAAGATAAGTGTTTGGATAAATTCAGAGTCTCCCTAGAGTTGTGGCTTCATTTGTCAGGAAGATTCTTAGCAACTTAGATTTACCAGGTGGCCCAAGTTCTCCCACTTGTACATTGAAACTTTTGGAGAAGCCCTGGAATCCACCAACCTTCGTTTTTTATTTTTTGTTATGTTTATCTATTTTTGTGAGAGACAGCACGAGCGGGGGATGGCAGAGAGAGAGGGAGACACAGAATCCGAAGCAGGCTGCAGGCTCTGAGCTGTCAGCACAGAACCCCACAGGGGGCTCGAACTCACACACTGTGAGAGCATGACCTGAGCGGAAGTCCGATGCTTAACCGACTGAGCCACCCAGACGCCCTGAGAATCCACCAATCTTTGAAGCCTGTCTGGAAATAAACTTGATTCTAAAGTAGATTGGTTAGGAGGCACCTGGGTGGCTCGGTCGGTTAAGCGTCTGACTTTGGCTGAGGTCATGATCTTGCTCAAGCCCTGCATTGGGCTCTGTGCTGACAGCTCAGAGCCTGGAGCCTGTTTCATTCAGATTCTGTGTCTCCCTCTCTCTCTCTCTCTGCTCTTCCCCCACTCACACTCTGTCTCTCTCTCTCTGTCTCTCTTAAAAAATAATAAACATAAAAAATTAAAGTGGATTGATTTGGAAAATCTTCAGGCTACTGGCTCATGGTAGAAATTCAGGAACCAGGAGTGCCTGGGTGGCTAAGTTGGTTGACTGTCTGACTTGGGCTCAGGTCATGATCTTTTGGTTCCTGTGCTGACAGCTCAGAGCCTGGAACTTGCTTCAGATTCCTCATCTCTCTCTCTGCCCCTCCCCTCTCACACTCTGTCTCTCTATATATATCAAAAATAAATAAACATTTTTAAAAAAGAAAAATTCAGGAACTGGTACTTGCCTGGTTCTATGAGATGTCTGCAAATAGACTTTTTGCCCAACTGTAAAGCCTGTCTACCCAAAAAAGACAATTCTGCCGCCTTTTTTTTTTTCAATTTTTTTTTAAACATTTATTCAGTTTTGAGAAAGAGCGTGTGAGCTGGGGAGGGGCAGAGAGAGAAGGAGGCACAGAATCTGAAGCAGGCTCCAGGCTCTGAGCTGTCAGGACAGAGCCCGACGTGGGGCTCAAACTCATGAATCATAAGATCATGACCTGAGGTGAAGTCAGCCACTTAACTGACTGAGCCACCCAGGCGCCCTGATAATACTGCCTTCCAGGGACCCATGGACAGTAGATTTGAAGTTTCGGAAGTTTGGCTTGCTAGATAGGAAAAAAACAACTGCCCCAGTAGTGTTCTCTGGAATGGGATTTGCTGAATTCGTATACTTCTTTAAATATGGTTACATCAAATTATTGGTGGGCTCTTTGTGAACCCAGCTTAAACCCACTGTATCTTATCTTTTTGCATTCAGAAAAGAAGCCTAATTGTTTTCAAGCATCCAGCCTTCTTCCGAAGATCCTATGTGGTTTGAGTGATACCTTTGCCAGCTGCATAGATAGATCTTGATCAGTAACCGAATCAGAGTAGCCCACACTTCTTGCCAGTTGGTTTAGAAATCCTGACCTATTGCGATATGTCGAAAGGACACCCAAGCCAATAAACTCTGTCAAATTGGCACATGAAGGGGCTCCTACTCTGCAAATCCAGCAGAATTTGAGTATCACAAAGAATAACATACCAGTGAATCAAAAAAGAATCCAAGTCCATAGAGATTCTCAGAGGAAAAACGGTGGACGAAGGTCCAGGGAAAGCTCTTCTCTACAGAAGCATGCCAGCCAAAAAATTTAGAAGGAAAGTGTGAGGAAACTCTCATTTTGCAACCACCATGTGTAATAGTCAATTCACCACTGGGTGCAAAGTTGCTGGCAAAAGGAACATTCACGTGCTCTCAAAATAGTGCCTCAGTTAAAAGGGGGAAAGGTACTTATTTGTGGATAAATCTGATGGACGCCACCTTAACATGTCACAATGAGCATTACCAGTAGTGGGACGATCTAATATTCCTCCTCATGTCATGGACATCATTGGAAGAACATACTATTTGTGGTATTCTTGCCAAAATGTTTACACTGAATCTAATCATGACAAAATAAGGCAAATCTGGATTATGGCATACCGTATAAGACAACTTAAAATCTTCAAAAATCTTAAAAAATATATCAATGTCATGAAAGCAAATACAGAAAGAAAGCAAATTGTTCTAAAGAAAACTAAGGAGGCAAATGCAGTGAATGATCTGTGATTGGATCCTGGGCTTAAAAAAAAAAAAAGACTCTAAAAAGACATATTGGGGATAATTCGGTAAGTTTGAATAGGGACTTCTAATTAGACATGGTTGCTTTATCAATGCTAACTTTCTTGGGTGACATAGTGACCTTGTGGTTTTATAGAAAATTGCCCTTGTTTTCGGCTGATATTTGCTCAAGCACTGAAGGTTTATTTTTTTTTTTAATTTTTTTTTTAACATTTTATTTATTTTTGAGACAGAGAGAGACAGAGCATGAACAGGGGAGGGGCAGAGAGAGAGGGAGACACAGAATCGGAAGCAGGCTCCAGGCTCCGAGCCATCAGGCCAGAGCCCAACGCGGGGCTCGAACCCACAGACCGTGAGATCGTGACCTGAGCTGAAGTCGGTCACTCAACCAACTGAGCCACCCAGGCGCCCCAAGCACTGAAGGTTTAAATGTTATGATATCTACAACTTATTTTTTATTTAAAAATTAGAAACAAAGCAAATGTGGCAAAGCAGTGACAACAGCCAAATCTAGGTGAAGGGTATATGGGTGGATATTGAACTTCACCTTTCTGCAGGCGTGATTTTCTTTTCAAAATAAAGTGGGAAACATGGAGATTACAAATCCTCATCCACAGGACGAGTGAAAGGTAAAAGACAATATATTACATTTATGAGTGCAGTTTAACACAAAACTTTCATTAATTGATTTTATAAATGGGAAAAAATGCTGACCAGAGTCATCTTTAAAACTGTATATAAGGGGCGCCTGGGTGGCGCAGTCGGTTAAGCGTCCGACTTAAGCGTCCGCCACTGCTGGGTGGCGCAGTCGGTTAAGCGTCGGATCTCGCGGTCCGTGAGTTCGAGCCCCGCGTCAGGCTCTGGGCTGATGGCTCGGAGCCTGGAGCCTGTTTCCGATTCTGTGTCTCCCTCTCTCTCTGCCCCTCCCCTGTTCATGCTCTGTCTCTCTCTGTCCCAAAAATAAATAAAAAACGTTGAAAAAAAAATTAAAAAAAATAAATAAATAAAAAATAAAACTGTATATAAAATAGAATAATAAGACTTGTGCAAGAAACATAGAAGCCTAGTGGAGAACTGGTTTTCTGCACTTGTTACCTCAATATACTGGCCTTCCAAAAAAATTAAAGAGCGAAGCTGGTTAGGATCAACCTGTAATGGCTTGCAGAGTCAGAAGGTGTCCCAAGAGTCAGTTTGTCAATGTGTTCTGAAGGAAACCTGGGGCCCAGCCAAAGGCAAGCAAGGTCATCCTCAGACAGAAACATTTCTAAAGAAGGGTACAAAGTAATCCTCTGGAACCAAACTACAAAAGGCACGGTGAAGTACCAGGAGGATGGTGTTCCGTGCGGAGCATAAGGAAATTACCTTAATTTTGTATTATCTGCTTTCTATCAAAAGCGATTTAAGGAGATTGCTTATAATCTAAATAGGGAAAATGGAGAGTCAATGCGTTTGTCAAGGTTAATGCAGGACTTCTCAATGTAGACGGTCATTGCATCTGGTGGATGCTTTTCCGTACCCAGAATGACAGACTAGTGCTTTGGGCTTTTCCCTCACTCTCATGAAAAGTCTCTAAGACCATGCAGTTTTCACCCTGGATTCTGATGCAGAACCCAACAACCTTTTGGTTAGCGATTCAGTTTCCCATTGACTTAATGCTGGGAAAGAAGAAATCCTAGAGAATGGAAATATATGATCTACTCTCAAAGAAAGGGATATTCCACATTGAAATAAATACATTAACATTCGGCTTACTCGTCCCTTTTACGTTTCTTTAGAGGTGTCACTCCCCCTGAATCTTGTCAATTCTGCGTAAATGCGATCACTTTCTTAGATCGTGGCTTATATGTGGTACCTTGAATGGTCTGCTGTTCTTGTTTGGTATAATTTTAATTTATACATATTTAGATCCAAATACTACCATTTAAAGAGTACTATTTTGTTCTTGGAAAAAAATTATTTGGAAGAATTTTTAAAAACTATAAAACTTTAAATATTACTTAGCAACTTTAGAGGACTGGTTACAAATGTTTATGTAGAGAGGGAAATACTAAAGACTTACTTAAACCCTGTAAACTGATGCTAAGATTTAATTAATTTAAAAATATGTTTAAGTCATACATCTAACATATATATAAATAAGTGGTGAATTTTTTTTAGTTCATTAAAAAACTACTCTCTCAAAATGAACAAACTTAAAAAAATGGGAGGGCACTGGGGTGGCTCAGTCGGTTAAGCGTCTGACTGTTGATTTTGGCTCAGGTCATGATCTCACAGTCTGAGAGGTGGAGCCCCGCATGTGGGGCTCCGCACTGACGGTGTAGAGCCTGCTTGGAATTCTCTCTCCCTCTGCCTCTCCCCCATGAGCACGTGTATACCCTCTCTCTCCCTCTCAAAATAAATATTCAGTTAAAAAACGCCCAATTTGTTTGTGATGTAGGAAAAAGTATTTGTTTTATTTTTCACCTTTTCAACTAAGTTTGATGGAACTATGTGGATACAAGTTAAGCAAATATAACCTAAATTAAATAACACTCTTGCCACATTTATCCCAGAGCACATCTACGCATCAGAACACTAGTTTTGTAGACTGACTGTACTTGAAATATTTTTTAAAAATCCTTACGTTCCTCTTCAACATCAAGTCAAAATTTATTTTTCATGGGGCATCTGGGTGGCTCAGTCGGTTGAGCATCTGACTTCGGCTCAGATCACGATCTCGCGGTTCGTGGGTTCAAGCCCCATGTCGGGCTCTGTGCTGACAGCTCAGAGCCTGGAGCCTGTTTCAGATTTTGTGTCTCCCTCTCTCTCTGCCCCTCCCCCACTCGCGCTCTGTGTCTCTCTCAAAAAAAGTGTTTTTTTCTTGCATTCAATATTTGTATTTAAAATGTTCCATCAACATTTACAACTTTAAGGTTTTAAAGGTTTTTTTCTTCATAATTCTTAAACATGTCACTTTTTAAAAAGGCACGAGAAGAGTTTTATTTCACAGAAATGTAAGCTAAGTCCAGACATGAAGATTTTATCTGCATAGATAAAGATTTCATCCACACAGGTCTACTGTTTTTCAGATTTAGCTGTGCTTGGGTAAGATTGGCAAACTCATGGCATATGTCATTATTGGCTGTTGAAATTTGGATGACCTACAGAACCATTTCCATTCTACCAGAAGGCTTTGGCTGCCGTGCCAGAAGAGTTGGAAATGATCAAAGAAATTCGACTAACTTGTCATTTCCTGACTTCTAACCTCTGAGGAGTCTTGGGCTTCAACTGGTGACTCAAGCAGTCAGCCATATGGAGGAGACGATGGCCTGGTGCTAAATTAAGACTCATATACACACTATGAGTTCTCAAAATCCCTCTCCCTTTCTCCTCCCACACCTTGCCCTCTAACTGCCAGGTCTCACAAGCATTAAATGTCCAATGGCAAGGAGATAAGCCATGCTGGGGATTCCTCGTAGCTTCTCCTCCCATTTGGGACAGCTCTGGCTATGGCACCAGCTCACAACTCCCCTTTTTCTTTTTCTTTTTTTTCTTTTTTAAAAAAAAATTTTTTTAACATTTATTTATTTTTGAGACAGAGAGAGACAGAGCATGAACGGGGGAGGGTCAGAGAGAGAGGGAGACACAGAATCTGAAACAGGCTCCAGGCTCTGAGCTGTCAGCACAGAGCCCGACGCGGGGCTCGAACTCACAGACCGCGAGATCATGACCTGAGCCGAAGTCGAACGCTTAACCGACTGAGCCACCTGGGTGCCCCATGACTCCCCTTTTTCTACACATCCTGCCTATAGACTTAAGCAGTGACCTCAAGAGCCGATGTCACGTAGCAACCGAATGACTCAAACGCACAGCTACTCTAATAATGCAGAGTTGCCGTGATTATCTCCAACTCCACCTCATCCTTATTGGTCAGCGTGTTCCCTATTCTAATGATTGGAAAAAGAGCAAAGAAATAACAGCCAGGAGAAAAAGAATCATTTTTCCACAGCAAAGCATAAGTCTTTCTACACAACAGCAACAGTAATAAAGACCATTTATTGAGTATTGAGTTGTGTGCTGTCGAACTGATCACTTTACACATAGTTGTTGTTAATCTTCATAACATTCTTCTGATAAATGTCATTTTATAGATGAGGACACCGAGACTGAGAGTTAAGCCATTTTCCAAGGTTTCATGCTAGAAAACGACTGAGGCATGATTCAAACTGTAGGTGGCCACCCAAAGCTACATTTCCAAATACTATAGCATCCTTTCAATTCAAGGACCAATTTAAAATAACATTTGCCACTTATTTCCTCACTATAGAAGCCACAGATGTTCACTATTAAAAATCTGATTAAAAAATTCAATTAGTATTAACATTTTTAAATTAGCCCAAACTCAGCTGCCTACAGGTAACTACTACACATTTCATTTCCAATATTTTCCTGTGATCATATGTGTGTGTGCATGTATATATGTGTGTATATTTGTACAGAGTATATGTATTATAAGCTGTGGTTTGGGAGTACTACATTTTTATCTTAAGATTATACTGATTTCCTAATTTTGGGATTGTTCATTGCTTGTATATAGAAATACAATTCATTTTTGTATGTTGATCTTGTACTCCACACCTTGCTGACTTGTTCATTTTAGTAGTGTGTGTATTCTTTAAGATGTTCTATAGGGGCGCCTGGGTGGCTCAGTCGGTTAAGCGGCCGACTTCGGCTCAGGTCATGATCTCGTGGTCCGTGAGTTCAAGCCCCACGTCGGGCTCTGTGCTGACAGCTCAGAGCCTGGAGCCTGTTTCAGATTCTGTGTCTCCCTCTCTCTGACCCTCCCCCATTCATGCTCTGTCTCTCTCTGTCTCAAAAATAAATAAATGTTAAAAAAAAAATTTTTTTTAAGATGTTCTATAAATAGGATCATGAGTCTATGAATAAAGACGTTTCCCTTTTTCCTTTCTGATTAGTGTGCTTTTTTAAATTTTCTGTTTGCACTGGCTAGAATTTCTAGTGCGATGTTGAAATGGAAGAACTAAGAGTGGATATCCTTACCTAAGTCCCCATCTTAGTGGGGGAAAAAATTTCAATCTTTCACTTCTGAGCATAATGTTAGTTGTACATTTTTCATAAATGCCCTTTATTAGATTGTGGAAGTTCCTTTCTATTCTTAGTTTGCTGAAGGTTTTTTATCATAAATAGGTATTAGATTTTGTCCTATGATTTTTCTGGATTGATTAAGGTGATCATGTGGTTTTTATATTCTATTCCACTATATCGTGTATTATCTTAAATGATATTTAGCTGTTAAGCCAACCTTGCATTCCTGGGATAAGTCCCACTTGGTCATAATGTATCATGGTTTTTTATTTTATGTTGCTGATTTCAGCCCCTTCTGACAGCTCCCTCTCATCACCTACTCTGCCTGAGTAGAACCATGTCACTATGGAGCTGGGGGAAGGGATGGAAAGGAACAGCCCCAGGCTAAAATGCCACAGACTTCCACCGATCTTACTGAAGTTTAGGAATTTATCACCAATAAATTCTTCTCAATTTGTTGTGTGACTTTGGTCAATTTACAGAGTACCAAAATGGTTGTTTTTGATAGTTTTGTCCAACTTTATCACTGCTTTGGAGAAAAGGATTTGGCATGCTTCTCCCTCAGTCATTCTGGTAATCCTCCTCCCTAGTGGTTTCTATAGGGACGCAGTATACATTCTTAACTTTTCCCAGTCTGCTGTAGTTCATGTTGTTTCCGCTTCATGCAAAATATAGAAACCTTGTTATGTATAGGTTCATTTACTGCTGTTTAGATTTATATATAAGTTCATTTACCTCGTAAGATATAGGTTCATTTACCATTTCTAAGGCGTGTATGTAAACACACCCCCATCTCCCATCCTTGTGTATTATTGTATAACTATATGTATCTACAAGCAATGTTCAGGGTTTAGATTAAATAACCATTATGCCCCTTTTCATTTAAGAAACACAAATTCTTTTAATGAAGAAAGAAAATTATAACAAAAACTCTTTACGTATGTTATGCATCGGTGAATAGCACATGCCTTTTCTTAAGTTTAAAATTCTTGAAGGAGGAAAGAAAGCCTTTACATTTTAGGGACTAGAGCCTAGAATAATAGCTGTAATTCTTTCACTGTATAAAAGGCACGGGGCAAAGGTATCATATGCAGAGTGAGTGATCCATGTGTACTTGTAACACCTTTGCCCCCATGCAATGACACAGAACTGAATTTACATACCTTTTACATCAGGAGAAAATCAGCGTCCAACAGTATCTTGCAACTGTGTGATCACTAATCATTAATATCTCTTTGACATTTCAGGAGATGGTATATTTTCCACTCCTAGTTGTTCTAGTTTATAGCAATCTAATTGAGGAAAAGTTTTTAGGGTGTGGTTTTTGTTTTAGGTGTGTTTATTTTTTTGGAGAACAAATAGTTTATTTATTTTTCAATGCTATCTCATAGAATGATTTTTTCTCTTGCCCCCAAATTACCTCTTGGAGAGGTATACTGTTAGTTTTCAGCTATGTGTATGCTCACATGTCTGGTTATACTGCATTTATCTATTTTGGAAAGTTAATTTTTAGCAATCAGAGAACATGTTTATCTAATTTGCCGTGAATAGGCACGTTAGGCTCATGCTTTATTTCTTGTCTGGAATATTCCTTATCTTCTCATTCTTCCAAATCTCAACCATCCTCGAGGACTGGGCTCACATCTCGTCTTTCAGGAACTCTTCTATGGAAAATCCTGCCTGGAAATGGTCTTTTTCTCCTTCCTTCCTTCCTTCATTCATTTAGCAAATAGGTATTGAGTGTTCACTCTTTGTGAGACATTGATTAGGTAATAGAAGTTATATAAAAGGTGTATCAAATAATTTTACACTTGTATATATATTTCTGTGTCTTATTTCCTCAGTTAAATTGTGAGTTCCTTAGACTACATCTTCCACCTTATTGTTTATAGCATTCCTTATAAAATTTAGTAGGGTGGCTTCTATTTAGTAAGGGATAGAGAAGAAGTTTAATTTATATGATGATTACATTTGTAGACTTTCTTTACAAATATTTAAGTATGCGAGACACAAATAGTTCCAATAGTTATATCATTCATTTAATCATTCAATTCAAAATATCCCATTACAGGTATGGAAAGAAATTTTGAAGCTATTCAAAAGTCAGTCACTCTGTCACATCTACATAATGACTCCTACCTGACTCCCCACTTCTGCATTATTTTCCCAGGCTCTGTAAGAATGGTGGTGGTGGTGTGTGTGTGTGTGTGTGTAACCATATAACACCATGTATAGCATTAAATAATCCTGGCCTGTGTCAGATTCCCACATGGTGTGCCTGAGAGTATAGGGCCCCGTAAAAAAAGCACTGTCCTGGAAATTAGGACATAAAGCTTGTAATCCCTCACCAATGTTCCCTTCCTCCTTTGCAAAAATATAGGATCTGGGAGGTATTGGGCTGAGTGATTGCTACAATCTCTTTGAGCTCTAAAATTATATGAGCTTCTGCAGGCTGACTTCTTTGAATAAAAATCAGGAAGTGGAACATCAGAATTTAGTGTTCAAATATAGTCTACATCACTTGCAAATTTTAGCCTACGGTCTCCTCATTTTCTAATGTTTATGATGAACCGTCTTTTGTGAATCCTGTCTTCCTAGTCAAGAAGGCCCTTGTCCCCCTGTCTGTCTGTCCGTCTGTAAGTCTTACCATGCTGCAGAGTCAGGTTCTAACACTCTCAGAGGAGAGGAACTAACCTGTCTTCTCCACCCATCTTGCTCCCTGAGCTTCATTTCCCTCTGAACTGCCGCCCACCCCGCCACCCAGCTCAGCGACCCTCTTTTCTCCCCGAGTATGTCTATGTATAATTCTTGTCTATCTGATGGGACATGGACCATATGTTACACTTCTTTTTATGACTCTGTGTTGAATAAGTAAACTGATTAAAGCCTGATTTTTAAATTCAAATATAGTCACGTTAGTAGACTGCTAAAACCCTTTCAGAGGCATAGGCAAAATAAAGGGCATTTTTATATAAATTCAATGTGTAGCAAGCTGCATTAATGGAATATTTGCTTCATATAAGTTTAAAGAGATGATTTTACCAATAATACTTACATTAAATAGGCTACTGTAGAGGGCTACAACCATTCTATAAAGCAACTTAACATGTATCAATAACCTTTAAAATTTTTTGTACCTTTTAATATACTTATTTCTGGGAATGTATCCTAAGGAAATAATCATAAATCAGAAAAAGAAAGAAAAAGACTTTATATGCAAACATCTGCATAATAGGATAATCTTCAACATTAATATCCCAAAGTAAGTGAATGGGCAAATACATCATATACACATGAGACAATATTGTGTAATCATTAAAAATGTAGTTGGTAAAATGTGCATCAACACGAGGAAATGCTTTAATATACTGTTGAGTAAAAAACATCAGAAATAAAAGTTTACAGGGGCGCCTGGGTGGCTTGGTCGGTTAAGCGTCTGACTTCGGCTCAGGTCATGATCTCACAGTCCGTGAGTTCGAGCCCTGCGTTGGGCTCTGTGCTGACAGCTCAGAGCCTGGAGCCTGTTTCAGATTCTGTGTCTCCCTCTCTCTCTGCCCCTCCCCTGTTCATGCTCTGTCTCTCTCTGTCTCAAAAATAAATAAAATAAAAAAATAAAATAAAATAAATAAAATAAATAAATAAATAATAAATAAATAAATAAATAAAATAAAATAAAATAAATTAAAAAAAAAAAGAAATAAAAGTTTACATACAGCAAAAAATATACAAAAACATGAGTAGAAAACAGAAATGGAGGAGAGTATACTAAAATGCTAACAGGAGTTACATTTTTATGGCAAAATTGCATTTAGAATGTTTTCTTTCTCTTTGTACTTTTCTTTTTCCAAATTGTCAAAATCGAGCAAATATTCCTTTTGGAATGGAAAACAATATAATTTCAAATATGGGGGCATCAAGGATTTAAGTTTCAAGCAGACATTTTTTAGTATTCAAATATCTTGGTGATTCAGTGTCCAAAGAATACGTGATTGTCTAAATAGAAGTTCAGTCTTTTCTCTCTCTTTCTCAGTGTTGTCAAGACTGAAGAGTGATCTAAGCCCTCAGTCATTATTTTGACTCCCTTCCTCAAACTTTCTGGTCATACTGCCCACGGAGTCCCCGGACTGTTCAGATTTCCCTAGAGTTGAGAATAAGCTGTGAGGAAGAGACTCAGCGTACTTTCCTCCACTTTATGGCTGGGATACCAGCTCAGCCAGAGAGTTTGCAGTCCTTTCTCCTGAAAGGCAGAAGTACCAGATACGGCTCATTACATTTGGCTGATCAGTGTGTCAGAGACTGGTCGGTGGTCTTTTCACATCAAGGACTGCACACACAAGGCAAGTCCGGCCATGGGTACATACACGCTGAGACAGCTATTGGGCAAAATTATGATACTAACAACAAAGCAGATACATTTTCCTTAACGCTACATGAAATCTGCCTGTTACTAAGTCTTAAATCTGTTTAAACTTCCTGTTTAGGAATATCTGCCTTAGAATAATTGGTGTATTTTAATCAGAAAGGAATCACAAAGAAATAGTCATAACAGGATCAGATACTACGACTGAAAAGGGAAAGAGAGTATCCTGAGAAACAGAACTGAAACTGAACTGATAGAAAATGAAACGAAACTGAAACCTAGCCAGCAAAGCTATTAAAAAAAAAAAGTCCTGATCTTAACAGAGTCGTAGCAGGTAACCAGATATCAGTCAGTATCACCAAAAGTAAAAGAAACAAATGTCTCAAATCATCCTAGGTTACACTTGAACACGAAATGAAGCAGGTAACCAGCTATGTGAACGTGCAGAAGTTACTTAACCTCTCTGAGTCTCAGTTTACTCATCTGTGAAAATAGGTGTAACAGCACACACCAGCCTAGAGTAAATAGAATCTCAGGGCTGGAGGGAGCCTCAGGGATCGTCAGGCCTGACCCCCTCCACCTGTACAGGGCCTCAGTCTGGCCACGCCTCCTCCCATTACCTGACATTCAGGGCCACATCCCTCCTGTCAGGACAGTGAGCTCTCGTGGCAGCCAGAGTTTCTGCATGGCTCCCTGAGGGCTCAAGCAAACTGGGTCCCAAGCATTGTGAGGGGTGGGGTGAGAGAAGAAAGGTGGAAAGGACATTAAACACATCTGGCTTCAGAAGACAGCTCTGTGGGGACAGCTGGGTGGTCGAGGCAGCTCAGACAGCATATAAGCAATCATCGTTGCCAGAGAGAGAGTCTATGGTGCTAGAAAGTGACAATGGAGCCAGGCACAGTTGACAGGGATGGGGACCACCAGGGTAGGAGAGCTGTGCAGACAGGACAGTGTTCAGAAGAGAAGAGCCCTACGCTTGTCTAAATGCTCTATTGCCATCTTGAAATTCTTTTTTTTTTCCAACTTTTTTTTTTTTTTTTTTTTTTTAATTTATTTTTGGGACAGAGAGAGACAGAGCACGAACGGGGGAGGGGCAGAGAGAGAGGGAGACACAGAATCGGAAACAGGCTCCAGGCTCCGAGCCATCAGCCCAGAGCCTGACGCGGGGCTCGAACTCACGGACCGCGAGATCGTGACCTGGCTGAAGTCGGACGCTTAACCGACTGCGCCACCCAGGCGCCCCTTGAAATTCTTAATAATCTTAACAATTTCACTTTGCCTTGGAGTCCACAAATTATGTAGCCAGTCCTGGTACAATATCCAAGACTTGCTTAGCAGAGGGCTGGGGGAAGAGGAGGGAAATACAGGAAGATCAGGAACTGTCCGGGCATGTGTGACTTTTTCCTGTGCCCCAGGGAATGTTAAGACAAGGCTGCATTGTGTTTCCTGCCCCCTGAGGATTGGCTCAGCACCTGAAACATAAATCTGAAGGTTTCTGGGGACTGGACTTCATTCCCACAGAGGCAGCTCCATGGAGGTATCTGGGAAAGGGGCAAGGGCCTGGTTGTTGTCATTTTTCTGCCTGTATTTTGTTGAGGTAAAATTCACATAACATAAAAACAATCATTTTAAAGTATAGAGTTCAAAGGCATTTGGTACACTCACCATGTTGTGCAGCCATCATTTCTGTCTAGTTCCAAAACACTTCCATCACCTCAAAAGGAAGCCCTGTATCCATTAACCAGCCACTCCCTATTTCCTGCCCCCCCCACCCCCATTTGCTTCCTATGTCTATCAATTTACCTATCTTGGACTTACGTATCCTGGACATATCATATAAATGAAAGCATAGGGGCGCCTAGGTGGCTCAGTCGGTTGAGCGTCCGACTTCGGCTCAGGTCACGATCTCACGGTCCGTGAGTTCGAGCCCCGCATCGGGCTCTGTGCTGACCGCTCAGAGCCTGGAGCCTGCTTCGGATTCCGTGTCTCCCTCTCTCTCTGACCCTCCCCCGTTCATGCTCTGTCTCTCTCTGTCTCAAAAATAAATAAACGTTAAAAAAAAAATTTAAACGAAAGCATATATTATGTGCCCTTTTGTGTCTGGCTCCTTTCACTTGGCATAATGTTTTTGAGGTTCATCCACATTGCAGAATGTGGAGAATTCTGGAATAATTATGTTCCATCGTATCAATACGCCACATTTTGTTCATACAGCCATCCACAGACATGTGGGTTGTTTCCACTGTTTGGATATTGTGAATAGTACTGTAATGAACACTTGTGTGCAGATTTCTGTTTGAATACCTGTTTTCGGGTATTTTGGGTATATACCTAGGATGCTGGATCATATGGTAATTCTTTTTTTTTTTTTTAAATTTTTTCCCAACGTTTTTTATTTATTTTTGGGACAGAGAGAGACAGAGCATGAACGGGGGAGGGGCAGAGAGAGAGGGAGACACAGAATCGGAAACAGGCTCCAGGCTCCGAGCCATCAGCCCAGAGCCTGACGCGGGGCTCGAACTCACGGACCGCGAGATCGTGACCTGGCTGAAGTCGGACGCCTAACCGACTGCGCCACCCAGGCGCCCCGGTAATTCTGTTTAACTTTTCCAGGAACCACCAAACTGTTTTCCACAGTGGCTGCACCATTTTACATTCCCACCAGCGGTGTAGGAGGGTTCCAACTTCTACGCGTCCTTGCCAACACTTGTTATTTTCTGTTAACTTTCTTCCTGATTGTAGCCATCCTCATGGATGTGAAGTGGTATTTCGCTGTGGTTTTCATTTGCATTTTCCTAATGACTAATAACGTGGAGCATCTTTTCATGTGCTTGTTGGTCACTTACATATCTTCTTTGGAGAAATGTCTGTGCCCGTCCTTTGCCACTTTTTGAATTTGGTTGTTTGTCTTTTCTTATCATTGAATTCTAAGAGTTTCTTATGTGTTTGATACAAGTCCCTTACTGAATACATAATGTGCAAATATTTCCCCCCACTGTGTAGACTGTCTTTTCACTTTGATGAATAGTCCGTTGATGCCCAAAAGCTTTCAATTTTTATGAAATACAATTCGTTTTTTTCCTTTTGTAGCTTGTATGTCATTTTTAAGAATCCATTGCTAGATCTGAGGTCAGGAAGATTTACTCCTAGGTTTTCTTCTAAGAATTCTACAGGTTTAGTTTCTCAATTTAGGTTTTTGATCCATTTTGATTTGATTTTTATATATACTGTAAACTAGAGGTCCGAATTCATACTTTTGCTTGTGGAGATCCAGTTGTCCCAGCACCATTTACTGAACCCCCATTTTACTGGCTTAGAGCCCTTGTCAGGTAGCTATAGATGTACGCATTTATTTCTAGACCCTTGATTCTATTCCATTGATCTGTATGTCTTAGTGTTCACTGATGTGAATAAGAACGTGACAGAATGGGCCTTGTACGCGGGGCGCCTGGGTGGCACAGTCGGTTAAGCGTCCGACTTCAGCCAGGTCACGATCTCGCGGTCCGTGAGTTCGAGCCCCGCGTCAGGCTCTGTGCTGACAGCTCGGAGCCTGGAGCCTGTTTCCGATTCTGTGTCTCCCTCTCTCTCTGCCCCTCCCCCATTCATGCTCTGTCTCTCTCTGTCCCAAAAATAAATAAAAAAACGTTGGAAAAAAAAAAAAATTAAAAAAAAAAAAAAAAAAAAGAATGGGCCTTGTACGGAATCATGGTAACATGTCAATACATCCTGGCCAAAGGTAAGTTACATAGTGCTTGGTAAACTTGGAAAAAAAGAGTAGAGCTTTTAACATTAAGCATAAATACTACAAACACATCTGCTGAGACAACAATCTAGGGACCTCTTCCTAAATTTGGAATAAATATCTGGAGACAACCTGAGTAGGCTTACTTGGCAGCCTGTCCTAGAAGCAATGGTTCTTGTCTTGGTGGATGAACTCGTTCTACAGATACAAATAAACATCTTAAGGAAGGGCAGACCCATCAAGGACACTACAAACAATTCAGAACATGATGCTCTGTAGGCTGAAACCAGGAAGAAATTATGATGCATGTACTTGAAGCTATTTTAAATCAACCCCCTGTTTTCCGTTCGGTAACACAACAAATTGTTTTTCTCTCTCTTTAGACAAAATGATCAAACTTTCTAGGGGTAAATTTAGTTCAAATATATTCAATCAAACAGTCCAAATAATTTATTATTTACTATTTAAATTTTAATTAAAATAATTATATTTTAATCTTATGATCAGTATGTTTATATACGTACTTAATTATATATTGTTTATATTTTCTTGTCAATTGTTAGTAATCCCTCATTGATGAAAATGCTTAAAAATAAGTCTCTTTTTAAAAAATGTTTTTAAGTTTATTTAATTACTTTGAGAGAGAGAGAGAGAGCACGAGCAAGGGAGGGGCAGAGAGAGAAGGAGAGAGAGAGAGAATCCCAAGCACGTTCTGTACCGTCAGCACAGAGTCCCATGTGAGGCTCGAACTCATGAACCGTGAGATCATGACCCGAGCCGAAATCAAGAGTTGGACGCTCAATGGACTGAACCATCCAGGCACCCCCAAGATAAGTCTTTACCTTAACAATTTATCGAGTACACCTTGTGTACCATGGTGGATGAGGACCTTTGTTTATTCATTCAACGAACACTATCTGAGCACACACACACGCACTCTGGGCACTAGGGTGGGACGGGAGTAGGCCCTGCCTTTCCTGTAGCTACTCTGTCTTTTGCGGGTCCTGTAAAGGACAAGGAAGCAGAGGCTGCAAAATGTTTCCGGGGCTCCACCAGCTGGGTCCTGTCCCAGGGCCCTGAGCTTACCAGCTAATCAAGCCCATAGGCACGGGGAGGGGGTGGGGTGGCCCTAGCCTCTCAGCCAAGACCCATAGGAGCTTTTCATGTGGAATTTTGCTGGGATGCTAAAGGGAAATCTCCAAAGAACAAGAACACAAGAGAAAATACCAAAGCAGAGAAGGAGACAAATTTACTGAACATGGATCATTTCTCCCAAGGGAACAAGAGTTCTTGATTCCAGTCTTACTAAAAGGATCTTTTTCCAAACCCCGGTTTCCACACGCCGCCCCCCAGTACTCCCACCCTACTCCTTGCCTTGGCTGCCACAATTTTGGAGGCGCTCCAGGGGAGGGATAGGACCTTTCCCCGGGCCTCATAGATGGTTCTGGTTAGGTTACAAAATCTTCAGACTATCTCTAGGGGTAATTAACTTAGGAATGAACCTCTCTCCAGCCCTAGGCCCACCTCTAACCTTTGCAGGGCTGTGAGGCAGAGGTGCAAAGGGAGGTCACATGCTGTTTGTCTAAATATTTAAAAGTTATCAATCAAGCTAACAAACTGTCCAATGACATGTCCTCCTTCCTTGACAGATATAACTTCATAAGGACACGGACAGTAGGTTCCTACTTAGAATTTCCTTCCCCTGCCTCTGGCCTACCCCTATTTTTTTCTTGTTTTGCTCCATAAAGGATGTTTCATATCTCTATGTAGACACTCCAGTCAACATGTCCATGTTCTGTATTATTTCTTTAAATTTTTTGAATGTTTATTTTTGAGAGAGAGAAGCGGGGGTGGGGGGGGGGGCGGCGCGTGAGCAGGGGAGGGGCAGAGAGAGAGGGAGATACTGAATCCGAAGCAGGCTCCAGGCTCCGAGCTGTCAGCACAGAGCCTGACGCGGGGCTTGAACCTACAACTGCCAGACCATGACCTGAGCTGAAGTTGGACGCTTAACCGACTGAGCCACCCAGGCGCCCCTGTATTATTTCTTATTACCTCTGCTATCATCGTGACTGTAATTGTTTCACTGTAATAATCTACAATTATCTCAGTAAAAATTAAAATCTTTTTAAAAAAGAAGAGGAAGGAATGAAGAGTGTGTGTGTGTGTGTGTGCGTGTGCGTGTGTGTGCACATGTGTGTGTGTGGTTATGTGTACAGTATGGCCCAGAGGCACAAACCAGGTGCCCTCCTGTGCTGGGCCTGTCTGCTTCGCCACATTCAGCTTGCCCTCCTCACAGGACAAGGGCCCACGGGCTAAGAGGCCTTGCCCGCTATTTTCTTGGCGCTCCCCCTTCCAAACTATGCTCCAGGTGGCCAAGGCCTTGGGATTCCCAGCTGAAACAGCCTCCAGCCCATTTCTGGGGCCTGCACGGCCTCTCCCTATTGCTGTCACCTTGCGGGGGTCTTGGCGCATTGCCAGTGTGTGCACCTCTAGGACTAGGGATGGCTGTTTGTGGAGACTACGAATAGAATTTGACTTGGCAAGTGAAGACCTAGAATGCCATTAACCCCGCAGGGTAGTGACCCAGTAGGGGATGGGGGGCACATTGTTTCTCTCCCCTTTAGCCACAGAATTCTGGAAAGGAGAATGAGAAGTCAGAGGCGGCTCCAGTCCATTCCCTGAGCTCCTATGAGTGGGGGCATGGTTCATAAAACACACAAGAAGCAAGATCCACTGTTCTGCTTCAGCCAACCAGGAGCCATCAAGTGAAATGTCAGGCACCGATCCAAAGATTAAAGCGTATAAATCTGAAACAGAACAAGACACGCTTCATTACTTCCCTCTTCAAACCACAGGTTGATTGTACTTCTCCGGAAAGAAGGGCCTTCGATTCTGGCATCCAACACCCAACAGTTCGAAGTATGGTAACATGTTCTAGGTCCTTCTGGCTCCACCAGGACACCGGACCAGGAGGCCCAGAGCAGGGAGGGGCTGCTCCTTGGGTCAAATCCTGTCAGACACGAGGGCTTCCTGGTGTGTGCAACAATCCCATTCTCTGAGAATAGAGTGAACTAAGACCTGGCTGTTGCGGCACAGGAGGAAGCAGGGCACAGGAGAGAGCTGACAGGGGTAGAAGAAAGTTCCGGATGTGTAAGATTAGGAACAGAATCATCCGTCAGTCACCAAGTGCCGGATGTTTTAGAGTTTGGATTTCTTTTTCTATCCCAGCCTAGTTTCACAGCAGACTTTTGGAATTACCATCTGGGGTATTTACGCACTTGGGTATTAGGTGCCCTCCCAGAAGAATCTGAAACAGCTCATCTCCTTAAGGTTAATGTGTTTGGGTCCTAAAATTCCCCCAAATGCATCGAGTCTTGTATGAGCCAACCAAAATTTCTCTTGGGAAATTGTCAGAGCAAATAAATAATCCGGGAGGGAGAGGCACGGTTAAGCCAGCGGACATTTGTGTCCAGGTGTATGGGCAACGTGTTTCTGCTTGTGACCATACTGGGGGGCAGGGCGTGACACTTCAGAAGATCATTTCTACAGGATTGTCCTAGAGAACAGGGCCTGATACACTGTTGACCAGAGCAAAGTCTCCCAGCCAGCGTGCTGTGGGCCTGTGAAAGGGACAGAGCATCTGGTGCCCTCTGTCACAAATATTATTTACCACGTGCGCCATGTTGGAAATCATACACAGCCCCATCATACACCTCTCCAGCTCGATGGCTCCAGGGACCACTTCAGGGCGGGGACAAGAGCTCATTTGTATTTATGCCCTAAGAACAAGGCATCGTGCCTGGCATCCGGTAGGCACTAAATAAATGTAGAGCGGAAGTTGCAAGCACGCTTTTTTATAGATTCCTCCAAGTCATCTATTAGCATGTGGGGCCAGGAAAGATCAAGGACAGAACTATTGATCCTCCCGGTGCCAGGCTGACAATAATTTATTAATCCATATCGGAGGGACATTAAGTCTAAAAAGGAGGAGACTTTGCAGGACACAACAGTTTTACTCAAACACTAGAAAGTTTGTCCCAGGAGCAAGCTGGGATCCCGTGAGTGAAAAGTTGAGCAAAGGTGATGTTCTCCCAAGAACAGTATCAGGGGTTAGGGCTTCGGGAAATGGGTGTTCCCATTGCTGCTGGAATAAGGGCAAATGCACAATTTTTTCTGGGACAGAATTTGGTAATAGGTATGAAAGTCTTAAATATGTGCCGAAACGTTGACTCGGGAATTTCATATCTAGATTTTGTCCGCTGAGATTTATCAGTGTCACAAAGATATGTGTACAAGGACGTTCAACACAATATTGGTTATGATAATGAACATTTAGAACAATGTGAACTTTTGACATAAATCACGATATATATATGTGTGTTCTTCATTGAGTGGAATATCATACAGCTGTTAAAATGGTGATGTAGAGTTATACTTATTTGAATGAAAATACGTTCGTGCCATATGGTCAAATAGAAAAAGCAGGATACAAGTGGTACAATTTTAATTTAATAGAAATACATTTGTATGTATACAGAGAGATATAGGGACAGAGGCAGAGAAATTCATGAAGAATATATATCTGAATGCTGACAGTGGTTATTTGGATTGCAAGAATACGACTAATTTAACATCTTTGTTTTTATTTTTTAATTTATTTGAGAGAGACAGGGTCAGCACGGGTGAGGGAGGAGCAGAGAGAGAGAGAGAGAGAGAGAGAGAGAGAGAGAGAATCCCAAGCAAGCTCCACCCTGCCATCACAGAGCCCAACATGGGGCTTGGACTCGTAAAACTGTGAGATCATGACCTGAGCCCAAACCAAGAGTTGGATGCTTAACGGACTGAGCCAATCAGGCGCCTGTAACATTTTTGTTTTTATCTGTTATTTCTGAACCTTTAACTATGGATATGTGATACTGTGATACAAACCCTAATACCAAAGAAAGTTGGGACGGATAAAAACACACCCCTGCTGTTCACTAAGTCAGTAAGCTTTCTGCTGCCCGAAGTGCTCAGCTCGAGATGAAACGGTTTCATGGCTGGGTGTGGTAGGAGGAAAGCTGGAACAGAAGAGGCTAAAGCCTCTTCCAACTGTAGATACTCTGATTCCATGAAGGAAGATGGTGACGTTGGAAAATATGTTTAAGTGCTTCACACACTTCGTCAGGCAAACATGGTTTTGCAGAAATAGTATTTTAAAATTTTTTGCAAGGCTTTTTTGTTTTTGATGATGAGAATATCATTCAAAATCAGAAGTTATGGGGCGCCTGAGGGGCTCATTGGTTCAGCGTCTGACTGCGGCTCAGCTCATGATCTCGCAGTGCACCGGTTCGAGCCTCGCATCGGGCTCTCTGCTGTCAGCACGGAGCCCACATCGGACCCTCTGTCTCCCTCCCTCTCTGCCATTCCCCTGCTTGTTTGTGCTTTCTCTCTCTCTCTCTTTCTCAAAGATAAATAAAATCTTTTTAAAAATCAGAAGTTATGTTCTTAATATTTATTTGCCTCTTTCTACAACTTCTTAATCAGCAACACCGTAACAACTGGAATATTCTCATTTTGTTCACTGGTTTGGCACATAATACCTTTGTGTCTGGCGGTGAAAACAGAAATAATATGTGCCTCTCATCCCACTGGGCACAATGTAAGCTCCATGAGGCCAGGGATTTTATTTGTTTTGTTCCAGAGCCCAGAAGAGTGCCTGGCACACAGAAAGCACCCAGTAAATATTTTGTGAATGAATAAATGAGCCTTGGCACGGTAGAATAAGCAACTTGGAAGAAAACTGCTCTGCAAACACATGCTTTTGGCTGTATTCATTTTAATTCCTTAAAGCCAAAGGGGCGCCTGGGTAGCTCAGTCAGTTAAGCATCTGACTTCGGCTCAGGTCATGATCTCATGGTTCGTGAGTTCTAACCCCAGGTCGGGCTCCGTGCTGACAACATGGAGCCTGGAGCCTGCTTCGGATTCTGGGTCTCCCTCTCTCTCTGCCTCTCCCCTGCTTGTGCTCTGTCTCTCTGTCTCTCTCTCTCTCAAAAATAAATAATAAACATTTAAAAACCCATGAATTTATAAACAGAATTCCAAAGCAAACTTATTTTATGTAATCAATTTTTCAAATTACTAACATTCTTTGAAAACCAGGTATGGGGCACCTGGTGGCTCAGTCGGTTAAGCTTCCCACTCTTGATTGCGGCTCAGGTGATGATCTCATGGTTCGTGGGATGGAGTCCCCACCAGGCTCCTTGCTGACAGCATAGAGCCGGCTTGGGATTCTCTCTCTTCTTCTCTCTCTCTCAAAATAAATAAACATTTTTAAAAAGCAGGTATGATCTTTATACAGCCATATATTTAAAAAATGAAAACTACAGAATATGTTCTAGATAAATACTGTTCGATAGAACTTTCTGCAACGAGAAATATTCTGTATCTGCACACGCCAATATGGTAGTCATTAGCCATATGAAGTATTGAGCACTTGAAAAGTCGCTAGTTGGGAAGGAGGAGCTGAATTTTAAATCTTATTTAATGCTAATTCACACGAATTTTGTTAAAAATTTTTTTGATGATTATTTTTGCGAGAGAGAGACAGACAGACAGAGCATGAGCAGGGGAGGGGCAGAGAAAGAGGAACGCACAGAATCCGAGGCAGGCTCCGGGCTCTGAGCTGTCAGCGGAGAGCCTGATGCGGTGCTCGAACTCACAAACTGAGATCATGACCTGAAGTCAGGCACTTCGCTGAGTGAGCCACCCAGGTGCCCCTAAGTCACGCAAATTTAACTGTGAATAGCCACATATAGCTGGTGGCTACTATATCGGACAGCGGAGTTCAAGGACAAACTTCTAATCTTAGTGCATGTGACAAGGAAAATACCTTGTTTTGACCAAGAGACTGTATAAAAGCAAGAAACCATTACTGTAGTTTACATTGAATCTTATGCTGAGAAATCAACCCAGGAAACCAGCATGCATGACAATAAAGCATCTTTCATAGATTTTAAAAAGTTCTTTGCCCCATAGCCTTCCTAATCTCCATAAGTACCGCTACGTTCCGGACATTCCACAAGTTTATTTGTTTCCAAAATCAGGTTTATAAAAGTTACAAAATCCAAAGCAGTGAGGTGTGCGTTTTTTTTTAATTATTTTTTTTTTAACGTTTATTTATTTTTGAGACAGAGAGAGACAGAGCATGAACGGGGGAGGGGCAGAGAGAGAGGGAGACACAGAATCGGAAGCAGGCTCCAGGCTCCGAGCCATCAGCCCAGAGCCCGACGTGGGGCTCGAACTCACGGACCGCGAGATCGTGACCTGAGCTGAAGTGGGACGCTTAACCGACTGAGCCACCCAGGCGCCCCAAGGTGTGCGTTTTTTATTAGAATAAAAAGTGCAATTTGCATGCATAACCTTCTTTTATTCTAGACTGCCCTTTTCACTTGTTGACTACTATATGATAGTGCTTTGATGATGTTAGATATACTGGTTTTTGTTCGTTTTGTTTTCATTTAAAGATCCCTGTGATATTATCTGCAGAGCAGATCCGGGCAGGGGGGAACTGAGTGAATGTAGAACCGAGGCAATTGCTGAGAAGAGTCAGCCCACTCCCTTCCTCAGAAGCCTTCATGAAACATTCCTGCAAAGTGTTCTTCTTTAAATTAACCAACTATTTATCTTAATGCTTCATCTTATTGACGTGTAACTGTCCTGTGGCCTGATATGGATGTTACTGTAGGTCAAAGAACAGGAAGCAATTTAGGAGAAAAACAAAAACGGAGGGAGAATGTAGTTTGTGGAATTTAACAAACAAACCAACAAAAAAATTGGGAGGGGCGCCTGCGTGGCGCAGTCGGTTAAACATCTGACTTCATTTCAGGTCATGATCTTGGGGTCCGTGAGTTCCAGCCCCGTGTCGGGGCCCTGTGCTGACAGCTCAGAGCCCGATTCAGATTCTGTGTTTCCCTCTCTCTCTGCCCCTCCCCCGCTCACTTACACTCTCTTTCTCAAAAATAAACGTTAAAAAAATGTTTTAAATTGTTGTGAGCTTTCTGAAGAATTATAACCAGTCGTTGAATGGGGTACAATCAGAAACCAGCTAAGCTTCAAACACGCGTTGTCTGGTCTCCTTTCCAGGAAACAAGAAGCCTTGGAGGTCTTCTCTGAGTCCTTCCGAAGCTTTATCTCAGTTTCTGCCCTGTCACTAATTCCTGTCTCAGATTTAACTCTTCCTCTCCCCTGGCCACCGTCAAGGTCGAGAACTTCAACCCTGGATTAGAGACACTCTATCTAACCCTACTGCCTTAGACCGAATGTTTGTCTCCCCCCAAATTCTTACGTTGAAATCTTAATCCCCAGTGGGATGGTATTATGAGGCAGGGCCTCTGGGAGGTGATTAGGTCCTGAGGATGGGGCCTCATGAACTGGACTAGTGTTCTCTTGTGAGACCCAGAGAACTCCCTCCCTCCTTCTGCCACGTAAGGACACAGTGAGGAGACGGCCCTTCTACGATCCGAGAAGCCCACCCTCAGCGGGGTCTCGATCATGGACTTCCAGCCGCCAGAACTGTGAGAGATAAACATCTGCTGTGTATAAGTCACCCAGTCTATGGTGCTCAGTTACTGCAGCCTGAATGGACTGAGGCACCTAGTTCAAAGGTCTTCCTGCATTCTGAACCCAGGTGAATGTCTCCGAAGCCGTGCTTTCATCATTTGCCAAGCAGAAGAATGGAATGAATATTCTCTTCTCACCCAGGGGCTATAATGGCTTGTGTTACCTCTTGTGACAGGTCCCAGTTTAATCTCGGCAGTGTGATGTAAGAATGAATGAAAGATTGTCTTTGCTGGGAATCAAGAGTCCCATCTACCACAAACTGACATGTGTCCTTGGGTGAGTTACCTTATCCCTGGGCCTGAGATTCCTCATCTCTAAAATAACACCACGAGACTGGATAATGTTTAAATTCTCTTCTAGCTCAAATTTTAAGATTATTGCCGGTTCAGTCACCCAAGTTTCCAGGTCTGTCACGGTTTCATCCTATTCTCTCTAATCAAAAGTATCCTCTTGGGCCACCTGGGCGGCTCAGTCGGTTGAGCGTCCGACTTCGGCGCAGGTCATGATCTCACCGTTTGTGGGTTCAAGCCCCGCGTCGGGCTCTGGGCTGACAGCTCGGAGCCTGGCGCCTGCTTCAGATTCTGTGTCTCCCTCTCTGTCTGCCCCTCCCCCACTTGATTGAGAAATATGTACATAAATCTGTTGCAAACACATCTGAACAGGCCCTTGCATCAAGGTACAGAGTGGTTGAAGCTCCTCACGGCAGACAGCTGTGCCCTGCAAGCAGCCTGGTCGATGCCTTTGCTCAATGAAATTTCTTGTAATTTCAGTTCTTTTGCTGTCATTGCCACACATTGCAGAGTGTGTTTTTTTGGCAGAAGTTGTGCCTTTACAACAGTGGTTCTCAGGCTTTTTGGCCTTAAGGCCTCTTTATACTCTTAAAATTCGTTGGAACTCCAAAGGCTTTGGTTTATATGAGTTATAGCTTTATACTTCTGTACTGTTTTACAATTTTTAAAGGTATTAAATCACTTAAAAGCAGTAATAAATCTGTCATTTGTTAACATAAATGATGTATGTTTACAAAGAATAGCTGTGTTTTCCAAAACCAAAAACAGTTTGTGAGAAGAGTAGCGTTGTTTTACATGTTTGCAAATCTCTTCAATATCAGGCTTAATGTCTCTCTGATATCAAACAGCTGGATTCTCACATCTGCATTCACTCTGTTGTAATATGTTGTTTTAGCTTAAGTATGTGGGGAAGAAAATCTGGCCTCATACAGATGTGTGTTTGAAGAGACCAGAGAATTCTCATAGCTTTTTCATAAGGTTGTGGGTATTTTCCTATGAAACCTCACCAAAAGCAGACATGAACAGTTTCCTGAGGTTAGCTGCAATGTGGAATCTGAAATTGTATCAGTGAAATTTCCCCCAGTCCATTGCATTAATCCTTTCTTTGGTCCATCTTGCATTTTTTTTTTAATATCAAATTTATTGTCAAATTGGTTTCCATAAAACACCCAGTGCTCATCCCAAAAGGTGCCCTCCTCAATACCCACCACCCACCCTCCCCTCCCTCCCTCCCACCCTCCATCTCCCCTCAGTTTGTTCCATCTTGCACTTTGAATGGATCTTGCATTCGTGCCCAGGCATAATTTCATAACGATCATGCATTGAGTATTTGGAAAGTATTGGTTCATTAAGTTGTGGAGGTCTTCTAAATACTGGCCGATTTCATTATATAATTTTAGCGCTGCTCTCCTCTGAAAGGTCTTTACGTACTAGGAAGCTGTCAGACTTATGATGTCTGATACAACATTTTTTAAAGTCGAATTTTTGCTTATAAAAGCTCAAAGGAACAAACACGTCAGTTGCTTTGGTGTGACAAGCTCACCTGGTTCATTTTGAAGAAAACACCTGCCAAGCAGTCAGGTCTGAACAACCATAGTCCTGCCCATAGGGGCAGTTGTCCTTTCAAGTAAAAAGAGTGTTCCATGAAGAGAGCAGTTAGTTCAGTCCACAACTCTAACAACTGTACAAGTGCTTTCCCTTGAGATCACCATGGTGATTGAATTGCAGCCGAAGTGCTTTGGGTGCACTTCCTGTTTCATCACACAGAATAGTCAAGAGACATGGTGAAAGGTCAAGATTTAATCTTTATCAAGGACATTCTCCTGGAAAAACCGGCCTTTTTTTTTTTTTTTTAACCCATGGTGGACAGAAGAATCCATGACTGCTGGTGCAGGCTGGTGCCACTGCCACACCTCATACGAAAGCAGTAGCAGTTTCACCCCCTTGCTTTTGTGGCATCCGTGCAAGTGGCAACACCGCGAAAACGGCAGATAACGTTTAACATTATCGTGATAATAATTTTGACGGTGCAGACCTCCTGAGAGGGCCTGGGAGACCCCAGGGGACCATGTCCTCACACTTTGAGAACAGCTGCTTTACATTCTGTTATGGGATGGAATTGTGTTCCCCATAAAATTCACATGCTGAAACCCTGGTCCCAATACCTCAGACTGTGACCGTGTTTGGAAGTAAGAGGTGACTGAAGAGGTGATTAAGTTGAAACGAGACCCTGCGGGTGGCGCTAATCCAATCTGACCGGTGTCCTTAGGAGAAGAAATCAAGACCCACGGGGGAGGTGCACGCGCGGAGGGACGACCACGTGAAGAGGAAGCGAGAGGGTGGCCACGTGGCAGCCAGGGAGAGAGGCCTCGGAGGAAACCTCAGAGTTTTGACCTTGGACTTTCTGCGAAAGTCAACTTCCGCTGTCTCAGCGGCTCAGCGTGCTCTTCCGTTCTGGCCGCCCTAGCAGGCTAACGCGGTTCCTTCTCGTGTCCATCCTGGGTGTCAGATGTCTGAAAGCCATCCCCCCCCCCCCCTTTTTGTAAGTTTATTTATTTTTGCCAGAGACAGAGTGCGAGCACGAGCGGGGGAGGGGCAGAGAGAGAGGGAGACACAGAATCCGAAGCAGGCTCCAGGCTTCGAGCCGTCAGCACAGAGCCCGACGCGGGGCTCGAACCCACGAACCGTCGGTCGCTTAACCGACCGAGCCACCCAGGCGCCCCTCCCCTCCTTCTTAATCTGGCAGGTCCGCTCAGATGCGCGTGCGAACGCGTCCCCGGCCCCTGCGCCAGAGCCCGCCAGCTCTCCTATGTCCTGATACCGCACTGGTCCCTGGTCCACATTTTCGCCCTGGCCTGGGCGTTTTTCCATGCACACACCTGCTTCTTTGCTTGATTATGACTTCCGTGTCTTCTCTGTAGCCTGGGGACCCAGAGCAGTGCTCTACCCGTATCTACTCGTGAGTGGTCGCCCTTCATCCTTTCCTTGTGTGAATTCAGCAGCTCTCAGAGGCAAATCTCCCTCTCTTCCGACAGATCGTTACTCCAGGATCTCCTGACCCATAGCCACCACTTGTGCAACATTACTTTGGGTGCATTTTGAGCAAATTTTTAAAAATCAACGTATTATAAGAATATGCTACTCTTCCTCACGTCTATATTAAACATTGGGCCACAATCAAGCTTTCCTCGGGCACAGTTTGAAAGGAAATTTTAAAGTTTCATTTCTCATTAACACTCCCATTTCATTCACTCCTTTTTTAATAATTACAATGATCTCACTTACATTTTCCCCCCAAAGATAGTTCTTCTTTGTTCCTTAGGCAAACGTATAGTTCTGTATCGATGATAGTATGTTGGCTTTGTGTTTTCTATAAATTCATTCATTTGGTCCAGAACTACTCACTAAGTGCCTTCTCTATGCCAGGAACAATTTTAGGTGAGAGGAATATAACAATGAACTAAACAAAATCTGTACCATCAGGAAGCCTATGATCTAGTGAATAAAATGTGATTTATCAAACTACTTTGGTATAAAATTCAAGGCTATGTCTTTTGTCTCCTGAGTATACGTTTTAAAAACTTCTCCCTGAATCTTTAGCAGTAAGCATGTTACTGGCAAAGGTAGTTTTTTGGGGCTATCTTATGTAGATGCCAAGGATGTCATTGTTACGCATTGTGTCCATTAAAAAAATATGAGGCCACAGCTTCACAGTAATTTAATCGTTCTAAAATCCCACTACTACCTTGAGAAAGAAGAGACTGGGCAGTATGGGCAAAGTTCATGTGCAATTGCACACGATTCTCCAGAACTCAATTCCAATAACCAAGAATGATTTTGTGATGATTTGGGATCGTCCCAAAAGATGTCACTGTTTCTATTGAATGGGACACTCCAGAACTCGACATAGTAATTTTAAAGGGAGTGATTTTTAAACTGAGCAAATCTTATGGAAATAACTATCAGAGGAAAATGAGCCTTCTTCTATGTGTCCCTACTCATCACAATTTAATTATAGAGGATCAGATAAGACACTTAATAGACAGATGTAATTAGTGTCATTAAAGTGTCTTTCAGTAGTAATGGAAAGAGAAAGAACAATCTGACAAATTACATATAATGACTCTCCCGTCCTTATTTTTTCCAACGAATTCACAGCTATCACCCTAACTTTCCCAATCCTTCCTTTGCATGTTGGCCGGAATTCAGATTACTTATGTGAAACCAACAGCTAATCCCCAGACACAGGGGTGAACTTAAATCATATACCACTGTGACAAGGCCATTTCACTCCCTTGGTGATTGGTGACTTTCCTATGATGCTTTTGAGTGAGAATAGAGCCAATATTCTCACTAAGCTGCTTCTGTGACATACGCTGATGACAGACAGTGGTTTGATAATGGACTGTCCATCCAGTCACTACCAGACGATTCCCACCATCTCCCGGGATCTTCAAAGCAGGTCCGTGTATCCTGTAGGATGCATAAAGAACTCCACAGGAAGGAAATAATAGAACTTCTGCTTATCCCTTAATTTTTAGCTCATTCTTTTGTGATTTCTATTTTTGTGTCTGCTTCATAACATACGTACCATACGGGAGTTTATGTCTGTAATTTATAAGTAAAGAAATGCATTCGACGATGCATGCTCAAATGTCTTATCGATGGAGCCTGCGATCAGAAAGGTTCGAAGACACCGTTCTGAACAGCCAGGATGGAAATATCTCAATAAAACAGGGTGAACGAAATCCTAGGGATGCCAGAACATGAGCAGCAGACCACTGTGCCTTCCCTATCTTGGAAGAGTATGGGGTCGAACAGTGTGGTGGGAAAATGCGGCTGACTGTCCTTAGGGGCCGGTGCTCTCGTTGGTAGAGCTATGGAAGGTCCCCCGCCAGGAGCTCCACTATCCGGTCGCACGGCCTGTTGCATTCAAGGACTTCCTGGTACTTCCCAAAGCCTGCTGGCTCTTGTGTCCTCCTGTCCCACAGGGTCTCTGCCTGTGCGAGTGCCCCTGGGGGTTGGCGGGGGCCAGGGTGGGGGTGACTACAGAGCACCCCAGGCTGGGCCGGCCCCACAGCTGAAGTCCACGGGCTGCCGGCCCCCACGGAGCAGAGGCAAAGCATCTCTGCCCTTTTCAGTCTCCAGGGAGCATCCCCAGCCAGCTGTGTGTGCCCCCAGTTGTAGTGAAATACCCCTTTGGCTTCTCACTAGAGGTACAAGATCACTCTGGTGGTTGCCCCGAGGGACACACAGCTTGCTGTGTCCAGACACACCCATCACCTCTGACACTAACTTTAAAAAATCAGTTCTGGGGCGTCTGGGTGGCTCAGTCGGTTGGGCGGCCGACTACGGCTCAGGGCATGATCTCGCTGTCTGTGAGTTCGAGCCCCGCGTCGGGCTCCGTGCTGACAGCTCAGAGCCTGGAGCCTGCTTCCGATTCTGTGTCTCCCTCTCTCTCTCTGCCCCTTCCCTGCTCGTTCTCTGTCTCTCTCTGAAAAATAATAAACATTAAAAAAATTTTTTTTAAATTAGTTCTGCTTGCTGGCCCTTTCCCAGAGGAGTCTCACCAGATTGCCTAAAACAGCCAGTTAGTGCAAAGAATCCTTCCTAAGCCAAAACCCCTCAGGTCCCCGGGGGTACTGTAGAGCATCCACATTTGACCCCAAGGGCGGATCTTCCTGTTAGGTCAGCCAAGCCTTGAACACTTCCCAGAAAATTCTTTGTCTTACTCCGTGCGTTCAGTTTCCTCAAAATGAGCTGTTGACTACTCCTCTTATGGGAGAACATGATTACCTCCTCGAGAGAAAGAGATTTCACGTTCTCTGATCTTTCTCAGGTCATACATTTCTCTCTTTTGTCCATCTCCCGGCCTCCAAACAACCACTTTAAAACATTTGTTTACTTCTAGTTCTAAGACACCTGTTCCGGCCTCACCATGGCCTTGGGGTCCTGATAGAAAGAGACAACGTTCTGAGTAGCTGTCACTTGCTTTTAGTTTTAGTTCTTAAAATGCCTTACGCTGGCAGTGACACAGTCATTCAATTATATCAGAGTGTGTTCTGTTCTCTGGAAAGACGCATGAATTTAACCTCTCTAGCCTTCCAAACCTTCTCTTCCTCTTCTCTCTTTGTAGCTGGAGGGAAGACTTCCCTCTCCTCGTGCCTTCTGACTCATTGAGACATATTTGTCGCGCGAGTGTGTGACACACGGCGTATCTCCCTCAGCTCTCAGAATGCCTGTGAGAGTTTTTACCAATGAGCCGCTCCATGACGGCATGCCCCAGATCTTTCTCTTTGCTTCCTCCAGATCCCAAAGATCCAGCTGATGCAATAAGGGGTTCTGTTTATCCGTGAGGCCCACAAAAGGTAGCGTCACGGTAAAAGAAGATGAAAGAGATAAGCGTTGAAAACACAGAGGTTTGAAAGGTACGCGAAACGGTAAAATACAAAATTCGTCATCAAAGACGAGAAAATCCCCCATGGCGGATCATTGCCTGCTCTGCGAGCCCTTCCACCTCCGTGCCGTTCACCTCTTTTCTCCTAAAGCCCTCGCTTCCTTGTGCTGTAGGTGTTTGTTCACATGGCCTGTTACATTGGATTTCGGTTACTCTGGGAGAAAAACTCGACTTGGTTTGTCTCCGCATCTCCAGCCCCCAGTGTGGTGTTTAGAACATGGTGGATGTTCCATAAAGGTTTATTAATGGGAAGGGGAAGGGAAAGTGTTTCTGAGAAGAGAAGAGAGAGAGCCTATTGAGAGAGAAAATTGGAATCTATCTAGCACATTAACTAAAAGGAAACAATGGGTCTCTGTGCCATAGAAAAGTTTATTCTATGCAGCCGTCATGTCACGTTTTCCCTCTGGCTTATTGGAAAGGTACCGGGAATGACCCACGGAATTGGGCTGGGGGCGACAGAGTGGGGAGTGAGATTCATTGCAGATGGTGAATTTTAGAGAGGTGTTTTTCACACAGATAGTGTCTGATAGCCTGTGAAAATGAAAGCAAATGAAATCAATCACCACGCGTGAATTGCCTCTGAATCGACTCGGAATGATGTGGAGATATTTTGAGAATTAAAGATGAGTAAAAGAATAAGCCCAAATGGGCAATTTACTGGCCTCTAATAAGAACTGGAGGCAAGACAGGGTCGACCTACAATCATTACCATCCTCCTCCTCCACACCGTCATCAGACAGAAAAACACGTCGGTGTCAGCACACGGGCAAACATCCACATTAGAAGACGCATTTTGGAGACAGATGCCCCTTTCATCATTAGCTTCAAGAGGCAAATGAGGTAAATAGGTAATGAGACGGAGCTCGGTGGTTGTCTTACACTGTGGTTTTAGTATAGCCATTATTGAGCACCTCCATTAATAGAAGATTCCCCAAAGGGTTAGTGTTCTGTTAGCGTGGAAGAAGATGGAATTCAGGATTTTTATATCTTCTGGAACAGATGGTTATAACTTAAACTTCAGGAAACACAAGAAAGAAGAAACGCAGTGAAAAACCTTAAAGTCCTAGTTTCTTATTTTCCAGGCCAAACCCTGCAGTATAATTGTATAAATAGTTCTGAGACTCTCTTCTATTTTTCTCCTTCCTGGAGATAATCCGCAAAGTGTCTGTCTGGACACATCTAACGGTTAGCCAGATGGCATCCTGAGACTCGCTTTTCTCAAAGTCTGAGATCTCGTCAGATGCGCTGGAATGATCTTGAGCTGGTGGAGGGGAAGCAGTGTTAAGTACCGAAGCTGTGGAATGGAAGGAAGGGAAGAGTGTCAAAGGATGCCAAGGAAGGAATATTTACTTTAAAAGGCAGAAGGAACATTTGAGGGTGATGTGAGAAAAACCTTATATGTATTAAGTCTGCCAGGATCCTGGTGACGCAGTGTTGCCCTGAGCTAATCTTAACACTATCAACATATCTTAACAGCAGAGTAAATGCTATATTAGGGCTTATAAATATTTCACAATCAGGCTTGTTAACTGCAAGACTTTCCTTGCAGATTTGAAGTTGAACAGCTTTAGAAAGAAATCATAATGGCTTTAAGCAAAGCTGATGTGCCTTTGCATCAGCGACAGCCAGATGCTGTTCTGGGAGACCCCAAACCTCACTTCAGACCCATGGGCCAATGCTGAAAATTCACCCAGAGCTTCAGTACTTTGACTGAAGGCTCCTCTCTGCGTCAAAACACACACTCCCTAAACACCACTTTTTCATTCCCACTCTCGCAGATATTACAGTCAAAATAAGCTGCAGACCAATCACTTAGAGATCGGCGAACGCACTTCAGTAGGTCCTGAGCATAAGTTTGTTCAGTTCAATGTTTTTAATACATTCACAGATTTTGTGCAACTCTAGCTCTTTTTATGGCTGAGTCATATTCCATTGTACAGAGATATCACATTTGTTTATCCATTCGTGCGTTGGCAGACATTTGCATTGTTTCTACCCGCTGTGACTACTGTTGCCATGAACATTCACGTACCAGAATTTGTTTGAATACTTGTTTTCAATTCTTTTGAGTATATATCAGGAGTGGAATTGCGGGGTCATGCAGTAATTCTATGTTTAGCTTTTTGAGGAACTGCCAAACTGTTTTCCAGAGTGGCTGCCCTATTTTTACATTTCCACCAGCCATGATGAGTGTTCCAATTTCTCCACATCTGCACCAACACTTGTTTTCTGTTTTCTTTTGTTTTATAATAGTCATCCTAGTTGGTATAAAGAGGTATCTCACTGTGGTTTTGATTGGCATTTCCATTATAACCAATGATGTTTAGCATCTTTTCAAGTACTTTTTGGCCATCTGTATATGTTCTTTGGAGAGATGTCTATTCAAGTCCATAGCCCATTTTTAAGTTGGGTAGTTTGTCTTTTAGTTGTTAAATTGTAAGAGTTCTTGGGGGCACCTGGGTGGCTCAGTTGGTTGAGTGTCCGACCTTGGCTCAGGTCATGATCTTGTGGTTCGTGGGTTCAAGCCCCGTGTTAGGCTTGGTGCTGACAGCTCAGAGCCTGGAGCCTAGTTCAGATTCTGTGTCTGTCTCTCTCTCTCTGCCCCTCCCCCTCTGTTTCTCTCTCTCTCTCTCTCTCTCTCTCTGTCTCAAAAATGAATAAACATTAAAAAAGTTTTTTAAAAATTATCGACTGGTGGTCTGTCTTGTTTCACCTTCTGCTCCAACACAGTTAACATTTTTTCAGAATTACAGAAAAAGGAATCTTAATGAAATTGAAAAAAAAAAAAAAGGTTGGAATTGAATGGAAACAAAAGTATAAGATGTAGTCAAAGATGTACTTAGAAAGAAATTTATAGACTTAAATGCATGAATTAGAAAAAAAAAAGCTGAAAATCCAATGACCTAACTATCTCAAGAAGTTCAAAAAGAACAGCAAATTAAACCCTAGGAAAGTAGAAGAAAAAAATAAAGAGTATGAATTAACAAAATGCAAAACAAATGTACAACACAGAAAACCAACAAAGCCAAAAGTTGGCTCTTTGGCAAGATGAATAAATGGGATAGATCTCTACCAAAACTGAAAAAGAAAAAAAGAATAGTCACAAATCATTTATATTAGGACTGAAAAGGGGACGTTGCTAAAGATCTTACAGACTTGGAAAAGGTAACATAAAAGATCATGAATACCTTTATAACAATAACTAAGAAAATTTAGATCAAGTGGATAAATTTCTAAGCAAATATACCTTACCCAAACTGATACAAGATGAAAGAGGAAATCTAAATCTAATATCTACCCAGGAAACTGAATTTAAACTTTGGTTCAAAGAAAAATCTAGGGTTACCTGGCATCACTGGTGAAGTCTTTCATATATTTAAGAAAGAAGTAATTAAATACACCTAATTGAAAAAGGACAATAAGGAGTGAATGAATATAAAAGGTAAAATAATAAAATTTCTGGAGGATAATATAGTAGAAAACCTGATGACCTTGGAGTAGACAAAAATTTCTTTAAAAAAAATTTTTTTTTAATTTTAGGCAGGCTACACACCCCACATGGGGTTTGAACTCACAACGCTGAGGTCAAGAGTCGTATGCCCTACCAACCGAGCCAGCCAGGCACCCCAAGAGTAGACAAAGATTTCTTAAGTAGGAAACAAAAGGCACTAATACTAAAGAAAAGACCATACCATAGTTAAGAGCTTGTTCATCAGACAAGAAACCATGGAAAGAATGAAAAGGCAAGCTTCGTGGCAAGAAAGGATATTTCCAATACATAACATGTTACAAAGTACATACTCTCTCCCAGAATATATAAAGAACTACAGATCAATTTTTTAAAGTACAGAAAACAATTTAAAAATGAGCAAAGGATTGATAAGTATATGAATAAATGATTAACTTCATTAGTCATCATGGTAACACTATCAGAGCCACGACGTGATATACCTCATCGTACCTATCAGAATGGCTAAATAGAAACAAAACTGAATAACTGATGAGACTACAGATTGGTAAAGATGTCAAGCAACTGGAACTCTCATATGCTCTAAGAGAACAAATTAGTAAAACTACTTTGGAAAACCATTTGGTAATTTCTGCTAAAATTGAAAACATGCAGGGCACCTGGGTGGCTTGGTCGGTTAAGCGTCCAACTTCAGCTCAGGTCATGATCTCACCATTTGGGAGTTCAAGCCGCACGTGGGGCCCAGCGCTCACAGCTCAGAGCCTGGAACCTGCTTGGGATTCTGTGTCTCCCTCTCTCTCTGCCCCTCCCCCACTTGCACTCTGTCTTTCTCTCTCTCAAAAATAAATACACATTTAAAAAAATTAAGCAAAGGGGTTCCTGGGTGACTCAGTCGGTTAAGCTGCCGACTTCGGCTTGGGTCATGATCTCACAGCTTGTGGGTTTGAGCCCTGCATCAGGTTCTGTGCTTAGAGCCTAGAGCCTGCTTCAGATTCTGTGTCTTCCTCTCTCTCTGCACCTCCCCCACTCACACTGTATCTCTCTCTCTCAAAAAAATAAATAAACACTAAAAAAAATTTTTTTTAATTAAGAAAATATGCACACCCCACAATGCAGCATTTTCACACCTAGGTACGTTCCCAACAGAAATGCATAAGTGTGTGTACGAAAAAAGACATGTTTCAGAATGGTCATAGCAGCGTTCCTCATGATTGCCATAAATTGGAAACAACCCTAAATATCCACCAACAGTAAGAGTGACATACTCATGCAAAGGAAAATTGTGATAGCAATGAAAATGAACTATTGTTGACGAATGTCACAAGCATAATACTGAGCAAAAGAAGCCAGATCACCAAGAGTATATATGGTAAAATCTCATTTAATTTGCACACAAATATATATATATATATATATATATATATATATATATATATATATATATATAAAAAGGTCAGAACACATGGGCAAAACTAATCCATGATGTAGAAGTCAGGATAGTGGTTACCTGTGGAGAAGTCGTTCCTGGGAGGACAGGGAATGCACTGGAAGATTTTGGGGTGCTCAGAATGTCCTACTTCCTGCTCTGGGTAGTGGTTCCCTTAGTGTGTTTCCTTTGGGAATTCAACAAGTTGTGCATTTGTTAGTTCTACACTTTTCCATATATTGTGTTTCCATTAAAAATATTTAAAAACATAAAAATAGAACTACCCCATGATCCAGCAATTGCACTATTGGGTATTTACCGAAAGGATACAAAAATACAGACTTGAAGGGTATTTATGGTAGCCCAATGTTTATATAAGCACCGTTATCGACAATAGCCAAACTATGGAAAGAGTCCAAATGTCCATCAACTGATGAATGGGCAAAAAAGATGTAATACACACACACACACACACACACACACACACACACACAGAGGAATATTACTCAGCCATCAAAAAGAATGAAATCTTGCCATTTGCAACTATGTGGATGGAGCTAGAATGCATTATGCTAAGCGAAATAAGTCAATCAGAGAAAGACAAATACCGTATGATTTCACTCATATAAGGAATTTAAGAAACAAAACAGAGAAAATATGGGAAGGGGAATAGGAAGAGGAGAGAGGGGGAAAAAGACTGGAAGAGACTTGTAATGATAGAGAACAAACTGAGGGTTGATGGGGAGAGGTGGGTGATGGGTACTAAGGAGGACACTTGGGATGAACACTGGGCATTGTATGTAAGTGATGAATCACTGAATTCTACTCCAGAAACCAATATTGCCCTGTATGTTGCTAACTAAAATTTAAATTAAAAAATATTTATGGGGCACGTGGGTAGCTCAACTGGTCGAGTGTCCTACTTCGGCTCAGGTCAGGATCTCACGGTTTGTGGGTTCAAGCCCCACGTAACTCTGCCGACGGCTCGGAGCCAGGAGCCTGCTTGCGATTCTGTGTCTCCCTTTCTGTCTGCCCCTCCCCTGCTCACACTCTGTCTCTCTCTCAAAAAATATATAAATGTTAAAAACTTTTTTTCAAATATTTAAAAACAAACAAACACACACACAAACAAAACTTCCTTTTGGCCCTCTGTACCTTGGCTCCCAGGACTTGAGTTTGGCAAAGTTGCTGTTAGCAAATGTGAGTCTCTCTTCGTCTGTTGCCATGTTGCTTTCCTTTTGTCCCAAGGCAGATTACAGACAAAAAATCAAGCCCTCACTTGAGAATGTATTCGAAGCTTCTCCTTCATCGTGTTTCTCCCCTGCTTATATTTTCTCCAATCCCTTTTTTTTTAAAAAATTTGAATGTTTATTTTTGAGAGAGAGAGACAGAGTATGAGTGGGGGAGGGGCAGAGAGAGAGGGAGACACAGAATGCAAGGCAGGCTCCAGGCTCTGAGCTCTCAGCACAGATCCCCACGCGGGGCTCAAACTCACAAACTGCGAGATCATGACCTGAGCCAAAGTGAGACTCCTAACTGACTGAGCCACCCCAGGTGCCCTTGTCCAAACTCTTGATGTACTTACGCCTCCTTTCTGTGTCTTAGTCTTTTGCTCCCGCGCTACTCTCCCCTTCCTTTCTCTCTCCCTCTCCACCCCTGTCCCCCTTCCTCCTCTTCTCCTCTGTCATTGCTTCCCATTTCTTATTTTTACTCCCTTCCTGAAGGAAGTATGTACAGGGCAGGGGCGGGAAGTGTGTTGCTTTCATTGCATAAGATTTTATATTCTTCATTTTCCTGTTGAAAAGCAGGTAAATTGAAAATACTTTCCATAAGAAGCATTGTCATGTTCAGGTTTTTCCCATTTTAGCTTTCCAAGTGGAAGGCTGCTAAAATACAAATAATTGGAAAATGTTCCATCTATTATAAATGATTGCCTCTGGGTGTGGCAAGATAATAGGTGATTTTTATTTTCATGGTTTTTTTTTTACAAGTAGTCTTTTTTTATTTTTTTCATGTTTATTTATTTTGAGAAAGAGAGAGAAAGCAAGCAGGGGAAGGACAGAGAGAGAGAGAGAGAGAGAGAGAGAAAGGGAGAGGGAGAGAGAGAAAGGGAGAGAGAGAATCCCAAGCAGGCCCCGCACGGTCAGCATTGACCGTGAGATCATGACCTGAGCCCAAATTAAGAGTTGTACACTTAACCGACTGAGCTACCCAGGTGCCTCTATTTTCGTTTTTTTTTAATATGTATATTTTAAAAAATATTTATATTTAAATATATTTCTGTATTCTGTTACCAAAACATTAGTAACAAATTGCCACATCAACTCTGTCAGGCTTCACATTTCGTGAATTTTGGAGATTAAATGTTGTAGAAACAACAGAAACTTGAACCCATTCTATTTCTCCTCTGGTGTTATGGAACATAATCGTGTTCTTTTGACTTTTTCTTGAGTTGTTGATCGGGGTTGCCAGGTGAAATACAGGAGGCCCAGTTATACCTGAAGTTCAGATAAGCAAGAAGTTTGGGGCATCCATGAAAAAAATATGCACGTTTTGTATTTTTATTTGCTAAACCTAGCCGCCTTAACATTGATGGATCTCTTCCTGTGAGTCCCCATCCTCACTAGAAAAAGAGGTTCACTACCCCTGCTAAGTAGGAAATTGGTAGGTAGGCAGTGTGAGGTCATGTCAAGCTTTAGGCAGAATTGTTCTTTACGTTTGTTTGTTTTTTTTTTTTTTTTACATTTATTTATTTTTGAGAGACAGAGGGAGACAGAGTGTGAGCGGGGGAGAGGCAGAAAGAGGGAGACACAGAATCCGAAGCAGGCTCCGGGTTCCGAGCTGTCAGCACAGAGCCCGATGCGGGGCTGGAACTCACGAACAGTGAGATCATGACCTGAGCTGAAGTCGGATGCTTCACCAACCGAGCCACCCTGGTGCCCCTTGTTCTTTAGGTGTTTCTAATGATTGATTCTCTTATCGTGCTGCTCACCAACCAGAACTTACTGTAAGCGCTAAGCAGTGATGGAAACATCTACAGAGAGGAGAGGTCTTGGGAGTCAGGTATACTTGCGTTCAAATCATAGCGTCATCTTTTATTTGCTGGATAACATTGGGCAAGCAACTCAGTGTTCGTGTGTAAAATAGTAATGTGATTATCACAAGCCTTCCATGTTATTGTAAACACGAAAGAAAATAATATATGCGAATTACTTAGCACAGTGCCTGCCATCAAGTTCTCCACAAACAGTTCTTGTTAATTAAAAAAAAAAATTTTTTTTAATGTTTAATCTTTTGAGAGAGAGACAGAGCATGGGTGGGGAAGGAGCAGAGAGAGAGAGGGAGACACAGAATCCGAAGCAGGCTCCAAGCTCTGAGCTGTCAGCACAGAGCCCGACGCGGGGCTCGAACCTCAAGATCATGACCTGAGCCGAAGTCGGATGCTTAACTGACTGAGCCACCCAGGCGCCCCAGTTCTTGTTAATTTTTAAAGACACAATGTTTCTTTCCTTTGTACCATCAAGGAAAGGACGGAAGACAAGTGCACAAGGACTCCAATACAAGACGTACGTGATGTGGGTAGAAAGAGGGAAGGCACGGTGTTACGGAAGTTGGAGGAGAGAGGGAACCTCTGTTCTTGACATCAGGAGCTCACCCAACACCTGAACACGCACTAGGATGGGGGGGGGGGGGGCTACAGACGGAGTGGGCCTGGATTACAGAATTTACAGGAAGGCCATTCTAGATGGGGAAAATGGATTGAACCAAAGCATGAGGATTGGATAGAGGGTGTATACAGGGAAGAGCGAATGACTTAGTTTGAAGAGAAGGAAGAGTAAGGAAAAATGTCAAGAGATCTGGTGGCTCTAAAACGGGACCCAGGGGTCGGATCTTCATCACACATCCACGGCGGTGCTGGTAGAGGTGCTTTGGCAGAGACAGGATAAGACACTCAAAAGACCATTCTGCAACAGTGCATAGAAAGGATTGAAAGGGAGACTTCCTAGCTGCTGGGGGAAAGGGTGCTGAGTTCAGGAGCCATTGAAATAATGCTAATTTCATGATTCCCCTGCTTAAAACCCTCTAGTGGCTCCTCATGCAGGAACAAGTCCAAAATGCTTCAGGTGGAGTTTTAGGGGGTGCCTTGCTTGGGTAGTGCAAAAGCCCTGAACTTTCTGCCTTCTGCCTACGCCTCTTGCTGGTTTTGTGGTATCTCTGTGCTCGGGCCACATGGGTCCCCCCACAGCTCCACCGGGTGTCCGGGCTATCCTGTTTCAGCCGTCACGTTGGCCGTTCCCTCTTCCTGACACTCTTCTCCCAGCACGTGGCCCGGGCATCCCCCGCTCGGCATTCAGACCTCAGTTTGGCTGGCCCTCCCGCCAAAGCTGTCCCTGAGCCTCCAGTCCAGTTAGGCCCACCAGGTACACGTTCCCCGAGCACCTACAGTTCTCCTGGGCACACCTGTCATCATTTACATATTTATAATCTTACTGCGCCTAACCTTAGGAGGGCAGGGACGCGGTGGGCTCACAAACCACTCACCAGGTTCAAATGCATAGCAATAGACTTTCAGCAACTGCTTGTTGATTGCCGAACCCAGTGAACAGTAACGAGATCCTTCCACTAGGATGATGGCAATGGACATGATGGAGAGGAGAGGGGAAATAAGAATTTGTAAGTCCTTGCCTGTCCCTCTCCAAATTGAATGCTCTAGAATAGGCGGTCAGTAGACCACGGATGAGACCCAACCGGGCCTGCTGCCTATTTTCATAAATGCGGTTTTACGCTCATTCGTGCAGGTATTGTGTGTGGCTGCTCCCTTGTTGTGCCAGAGGTGGGTACTTGCAACAGATAAAGCCTACAAAGCTGAAAATATTTACCGCCTGGCCCTATGCCAACAAAGTTTGCCAGCCTCCGCCCTGGAAGAAAGACTGCATAGAGCTTCGTCGTATTAACAACAGTGGTTATTGTTACGTGGCAGGATTAAAGATGAGTTTTATATTCTTCTTAATATCCCGCATTATTTATACTTTCTACAAAGAACATATATTTTTATAATCAGAGAAACAATAAAGGTTATTAAAAATCAGAGTGCCCTGCTCATTCTTTTTGGTTTTTTATTTGTAAGTGTTTTATACTTTTTTTTTTCTTTTCAGGAAAAAAATCTGTTCATCAGAGCAATTTGCTTTGCTAGCCTTGGGAGAACATAGTCAGACAGCCCTAAGAGCTAGAGGAAATTCCTGTTCCCCCCATTTCCTACACCACCGGGACTATGCCTTTCTGCTCTTTTAGGAGTCTGGCCTTTGATTCAGAGGATCAAGCTGAACGTTTGCACAAAACTTGGCTTTTCCAGCAAACATGCACCTGTCACACGCTTCACATGTCTCTGCTCAGCATCTTTATGAGGGTACCAGTTAAGAGCTAACAGTATTCTGATTGAGAAACGTTTTCTATATTAATAACAATTATTAATATTAATGAAAACTGTAAGATACAGACACAACTCTGATTGAAGATTTACTTTAAAGTCTTAGCAGATGACTTTAATTAAAACAGAAAAGGAGGGCGCCTGGGTGGCTCAGTCAGTTAAGCATCCAGCTTCGGCTCAGGTCATGATCTCACGGGTTGTGAGTTTGAGCCTCACATCCGGCTCTGGGCTATCAGTGCAGATCCTGCTTCGGATCCTCTGTCTTCTTTCCTCTCTGCCCCTCCCCGCTCTTTCGCTCTTTTTCTCAAAAATAAACAAACATTAAAAAAATTTTTTAAACAGAAAATGTATAGCCCAGATCTTTAAACATCTCGTAAAGAAAAACGAGGTCAAATTTCCCATTTATTTATTTATCTACCTATTTATGTTTTCTTTTTTTTTTTTGAGAGAGAGAGAGAGAGAAAGCACACGCATGTGCACACACCCGAGCTGGGGAGGGGCAGAGAGAAAGGAGAGAGAATCCCAAGCAGGCCAGCACTGTCAGCTCAGAGCCGGATGTGGGGCTCGATCTCAGGAACCATGAGGTCATGACATGAGCTGAAATCAAGAATTGGACGTTTAACCAACTGAGCCACCCAGGAGCCCCTCAACTTTCCCACTTAGACACCCCTCTCCTTCCTTTCCTTCCAAAAAGTCTCAAAGTGATTTAAATAGATAATTACTACAGAAATTTTCTGCTTCTAATTTTCCATTAGAATGAAAGCTCTGAGAACAAGAACATCGTCCGCATCATTCGTGACTGCTTGTTGGCACACAGAACCATAAGATGCACACAGGAGATGCCTGATAATAAATATTTGTTGAATCAATGAGTATAAGAGAAATAGGTAAGAAAACACTGGTTCCTGGGCAGAGCGGCCTTTTGCAAAACATAAGATGAATGCACGCTTTTAAAAACACTTAGAAAACTAAGAAAAGGAAAAAGAAGGAGAAAAAACTCCGCTTGACCTGAAAGGTGTCATGGTTATTTGGTTGCATTGTTTCCTCCTTGTTTCCATGTACATCATTTTTCAATGTCGTGTTCACCGTGTGTATACACAGTTGTCTTCCTTTTAAGGTGAATCTTACAGTGTGAGGATTTTCCACGTAATTTCAAAGTCTTTAGAGACACTAATTGTAACGATTATATGATACAGTGATGGAATTGCATTGCTTCCTCAGTAATTCCCGGTTTCTCTTCCTTTGCAATTATAAATAATGCTGCAATAAATACCTTTGTGCATTTGGCCATTTTTGAAAGAAAGCACTTGACAAGTGATACATCAGCTCAGAGAGCCTAGGTTATGCTACAGCAACAGGTAACCCCCAAATCTCTGTGCTTTCAACAACGATGGTTTATTTATTGCTCACGCTGGATGTCCACTACAGAAATGGAGAATCGGAATGAAGTCTTACAAAACTTAAGTTCCCCTCCATTCGGTTCAAGACATAGTTGTTGAGTGCGTGTTATAAGGCTCATGGCTAGCCCTGAATGTGTTGAAAAGATTTTTCTGATGAGTCACAGACAAATGAAAACTGGGAGCTACTTTTCATAACACACTGTACAAGCGGCAGGAAACAAAAATCAATGAAGGCAAAAGATCATTTTTCTAGTCTAGTCATTTGTATGCCATGCCTGTGTTGTTTTACTTGTAAGTCTCTTTTCCCTGTCTGCTCTTAAAAACCCTCCTTCGTGTATAAAGGTCAGCCTGGCACGTCTCTGTGCCAGGGATACCGCCTGGGCAGACTCAGTGCCGGGCACTGGGATCACCAGCCTTGGTTTTGCAACACCCTTGTGCTCCTATGACCTCAAAAGCTGTTGTGAAATTTTCCAAACAAAACACATTTCAATTTACCAAAAACAATAAAATAAAACAAAAATGCCCTTTCGACAAATCATCCTAACGCTAGGAATTTTCCTAAGGAAATATTCCACCTAAGGAAAAAATGATAGACACATGCAGATCTTTAGTGTAGATATTTGTAACAGCAAATGGTAAGCAAATTGTAGGATATTTATGAGACTGACTATCATGAAGGAGTAAACCTTAGTATGAAAGTTTCATAGATGCTGATGAGAATTTAAGGTCAAAGTGGGGCATTTATGGTTTCTGCTTATGACTTAAGGTAAAAATGGGGGGAAGGGACAATAAGTTTCCATCTATGTTGTGCAACTAAGTATAAAATGTGAATATACTTAAAAAAAAACAAAACACCAGCAGGAAATGCAGCAAATGAAATGGTGATTTGTGAATGCATGGGAATTCTGCACTAGTTTTAAAGATTTAATACCTGTTATTTTTGTTTTAATATTTGAAACAATAAACCATTTTTTAAAAGTACAGTAAAACCCATTCCTGAGAGGGACTCTGTGTCAAACTCATGTTTTTTAAAGTTGGAAATAAAGCCTCAGGTAGATAACGAATACTGTCCTGGGAAGCCAGCTCGTTAGCTCTCTTGGAAGCATCAATTCCTCCTTTGTCTGCTCTGTTCTTAGCCTCCATTACTCAGGAACTGAATTATTTAGATAAAATGTTTTGAAAAAGGGCAGTTTGGAGAAAGAGCACCCCTTGCCATCTGATCTCTGGTTGCCACTTGGCAAAACTTAGGACGTGAATGGATTCAAATACCGAGGCCCGCTTCTATACAAAAGATGTGCGTCTACGTAACACAAGACATTTTCCAGAACTGACTGCACCCATCTTGCATTTGGCTACGGACTGGGCACAGAACAGACACCCAATACATTGCCGACAAACTGCAAAGGAGAAGAAATCATATATTGCTCACCGGAAACCCGAGGGAGGGAGGGGCTATGTCCTCCGGAGCCACAGGCGTCACGCAGAGGGGAGCAGGAAGGACAAGGGGACCAGAGGCAGGAGCCCCGGCAGAGAGCATACCTCATCGCGGCCATCCCCGGGGAGATCTTCAGGATCCTTGAGCAAGGGCGGCCCCAGCGTGGACGGAGGCCAAGAGCTCTGCTCTGGGGTCTTCCTGCCGATTTTCACAGCCCTGTTGACGAAAGAAGGCAGGAGGTGGCTCACAAAGGCCACCGGCCGCTGGACTCACGCAACTCATGTCAGTGTATCACATTCTTAATTGGAAGCTCTCTCCAGCCCCGCTGCCGAAGGCACAGACTCTTGGAACCACTATTTACCCTCGCGTCAAAAACTCTTTGGAAACGTTCCTGTGCTTTGCCATTTGAATCCATGATCCGCCAACAAGGCCAGAGACTTTTTTTTTTTTTTTTGAGTAGTTTTAACAACTCCTCCTTTTGTTGGTGGTTTGTTCATTTTTGGTGTTTTCGGCTTCCCTGGAGCAGATCCAATGCCCTCGCTCAGTAGGCTGGACAGCCGGCACATCATGGCAACTGGAGCCTTCTAAATAATACTGATGGCTTCGGTCTGGGCAGCCAGTGGCCGCATGTCACGATGTCACCCTGGCTGTGCTCCTGCAGGCAGGGCGGTGGCCGTCGATGGCGGCATCTGGTCGTCTGCTTCTCTGGGCTGAGCCTGAACAGTGAAAGGACCAGCGTGGGTTTGTCAGGGACCCGGACGAGCCTTACAGAGACAATCAGCATGTTCTCAGGCCAGGAAGACTTGATGTACATGCCTTGAGCGACTGCTGTGTGATTGCTCGGGTCGAGCGGGCTCAAGAAGGCTCTGGATCAGGAACCTGGCCAATCTGGGTGGCCCAGCTGTCTCCACTGGCCTTGTCTCCATGTGTTCTTTTACCCCAGTTTGTTGCAAATTGAGCTGAAATATGTCTATCCCTTGGGTGATTATACAGTTTCAACTCCCTTTGCAAAATATCTTGAAGTCCTCAGTAGAGGTGAGCAAGCAATTGGTACATATGAGTAATGAGTTAGACTCGGCCTTTCCCTTTGGGTGGCCAGCAGGAAGTTTCTTCTCTTGTCACTCTGCAGTGACATCCCCGAGTGCTGACGTCTTCAGAATGACAGCTTCACCTGCATGCCCAGGTTTCGCTTTGCCTCTTAGAATCTTCTTTAACAAAGAAGCTTTCAAAACCAGCAACAGCAACAACAACATCAAAACCCTTTATTTAAATTATCTGAGGTCTCCTTTGCCAAAGACTTAAAAGATGCCAAGATTTCAGAAAACTGTGGGAAATGGACCCTCCACTGCCAAGTTTCAGGCAGGAGAGAACACTCTTTTCTGAGTGGTTTTCATCGTCTGCTGTAATAAATGATTAATTTCCCCATTATATTACATTAAAGGGATTAAAAATGATACTACCCTCCTTTTATATCCAATTTTATGACTCACTTGTATCGTGGTGTATTGTAATAAAAATGGACCAGACAGTTAAATAAACTGCACCAGCAGAAGGCTTCTGTGTGATGGGCATTTCTTTTCACCCTTCCTGTTCACTGGTGGGGGTGGGGAGTTGGTGGCACGGGGTGGTGGGGGCGGGGAGGGAGGTTTTATTCTGAAACAGGGGCCCCCAGAGCTATGATGGGATCAGAAGCCAGTGCCTCTGGGGCCTCAGGCAGCTGGAGAAGCAATTCTACACCCCCCTAGGGTGTAGGGCTTGATATACCTTCCTCTGTCCTACAAGCTCACTGTACTGGTTCCTTAGGGCTGCCTTAAGAAATCCCATAAACTAGGAGGTTCAGAACAACAGAATGTATTTTTTCACAGTTCTGGGGGCCAGAAGTCTGAAATCCAGATGTCTGCAGGGTCATGCTTCCTCTGAAGGTTCTAGGGAAGGAACTACTCAGCTCTCTCTTCTCGTTTCTGGTAGTTACATGGTTTATGGTAGCATGACTCCTATCTTCACATGGTGTTCTCCCTCTGTATCTGTCTCCCAATGTCCCCTTTCTATAAAGACATTAATCAGATTAGATTAGGGGTGCACCCTAATGTAGGACCCCATCATAACTAGTTGTATCCTCAATGACTCTATTTCCAAATATGGGTACCGTTCGGAGGTTCCAGGGGCGAGGACTTTTTTTTTTTTTTTTAATTTTTTTTTTTTTCAACGTTTTTTTATTTATTTTTGGGACAGAGAGAGACAGAGCATGAACGGGGGAGGGGCAGAGAGAGAGGGAGACACAGAATCGGAAACAGGCTCCAGGCTCCGAGCCATCAGCCCAGAGCCTGACGCGGGGCTCGAACTCACGGACCGCGAGATCGTGACCTGGCTGAAGTCGGACGCTTAACCGACTGCGCCACCCAGGCGCCCCAAGCGAGGACTTTAACATAGGAGTTGGGAGAGACAAAATTCGATCCATGGCCCTCTCCCACGTGGGCTCTTCCCTGACACTTCTCTTGTAGCTTCAGATTCTCCCTCCCAAAGCTGCAGGTCAATCGGCATTTCAGTCAGGCTTTTCAATTCATATCCTGAGATCGATTCCCCTCCCCTGGCCCCACACCCTTTGAAGAGGAGAAAAGTTAGCTTGTAGGAAAGCCCAGGTATAGCTGAGGAACCCCAAACTTAGTCTGTGTCCTCCCTGTTATTCCTACCTCCTCAGATTACAACTGTCTATCCAAATCCCCTTTCAAGAAAAATCTGGGATGTATTCACCCTGAAGGAACGAAGCACAGAATTGTGGAATCTTCGTGTTAGATCTCACAGTTCACCTGGCCCAAATCCCTTCCCACAAATGACCTTGACATTTCTGCTACCAGAGTCTCAAGCCCAGTGAATGATGTTCACTGTGGAATTCTGGACCCTGGTGACCAAGAAGGACAGGCTTTGTGCAGGGGCAGGAAGGGCCGATTATGAGATTTCTGATGTTACACCCACGAGGCCAAAACCATGTGGGTTTTCATGCCTGACATTCAAACAGCATCTTCGTTGGAGGCCGAGATTCTGAAGAAGGGCGGTGGGTAGGTGGGGAATGGGTGAGAATCCCAGAATTACCTGAAGGCTGACAGAGGATGACCCCCGTACCACCGTCACACTCCGATACGCTCTGCCTTAGAGGTCACAAGTATGTTTGAGCCCTCAGTCCTGTTGGAGGGGGGCATACATTGAAATCCTGCTCTGGGAGCTCACGATGCTTTGATGTTTAGCCCCTCCTCCGCCTCGATCAGGAAAAGCTATTCAAAGTGATTACTGATATACTTAAATTCATATCTGCCATATCTGTGACTGTTTCCCATCGGTTACCCTTGTTCTTTGCTCCAATTTTTGTCTCCCGCTTTTTTTCTTCCTTTTGTGGTTTTAATTGAACATTTCATATGATTTCATTTTCTCTCTTTGGCACATCAGTTCTGTTTCTTTTTTGAACTTTGTAGTGGTTGCCCTAGAATTTGCAATATATTTTTACACGAATCCAAGTTCACGTTCCAACAATACTATACCAATTCACAGGCAGTGGGAGTGCCTTGTAATAACAAAATAATCCTAATTCCTTCTGCCTGTCCCTTGCCTTCATTCGTTTCACTTATATATAAGTATATATAGTTGAATACATTGTTGCCATCATTATGTTGAACAAAATGTTATCTGTTTGATGGTTAAAAATTAAAAAATAGGGGCACCTGGGTGGCTCAGTCATTTAAGCATTTGACTTCTGCTCAGGTCATGATCTCACGGTTTGTGAGTTCCAGCCCTGCACTGGGCTCTGTGCTGACAGCTCAGAGCCTGGAGCCTCCTTTGGATTCTGTGTCTCCCTCTCTCTCTGCCCCTCCCCCGCTCGCTCACCCTCTCAAAATAAATAAACATTTTTTTTTTTAATCTTAAAAAAAAAATAAGTATGTTATCTTTGCTTGTTCCTTCTTCGATGTTCTTTCTTTATGTAGACCCAGTCCCAAGCAAGCCCCGCACTGTCAGCACAGAGCCCGACGCGGGGCTCCAACTCATGAACTGTGAGATCATGACCTGAGCCGAGATCAAGAGTCAGATGCTTACCTGACTGAGCCACCCAGGCGCCCCCCCGGTTAACAATGTTTTTTATTTCTAGCATTTCTTTTGGTTCTTTCTTAGGATGCCTGTCTTTCTGTGAACACTGCCCATTTTGTCTTACATTCTGTTAACTTTATCCATTAGCACACTTAGCACATTCACCATAGTTATTTAAAATGCTCAGTCTGAGGGGCGCCTGGCTGGGTCAGTCGGTTAAGCGTCCGACTTCGGCTCAGGTCATGATCTTGTGCTTTGTGAGTTCAAGCCCTGCAGCGGGCTCTGTGCTGACAGCTCAGAGCCTGGAGCCTACTTAGGATTCTGTGTCTCCTTCTCTCTCTGTCTCTCCCCCGCTTGCGATCTGTTTCTGTCTCTTAAAAATAAACATTAAAAAATTCTTTTAATTCTCAGTCTGATAATTCCAACGTCCCTGCCATGTCTGGTTCGGATACTTGTTCTGTCTCTTCTCACCTTCTGATATGGCTTATAATTTTTTCTAGGTAGCAGGTATGCATGGTGTCCTGGGTAAGAGGAACGGATATAAACAGGCCTTTAGCAATGTGGCGGGGTGGCGGGGAAAGGGAGGTATCCCGCAGTTCGGGGCCAGGTGTCAGTCTCCCAGGGAGCCTGTGCCTCTGGACTGTGAACTACACAAGTGTTTCCCAGCTTTTCTCTCCCCTTAGGTGGATCAGGCTGGTGTGAACAAGCCAGAGCTGGGTATTCCCTTCCCCAGGTCAGACAGGCCCTGATGAGACCCCAGCAGGTGAGGCTCTGGTTAACCAGTCTTCCCCCGGGGCAGGCCTTGTTAAGAACACACTGCTCTGCTGTATTTCAAGATGGTTCCTCACTTCCCCCGCCTGCCTAAAGCAGGAGGGCATTTTCTCCGGTATTTAAGGTGGGAACCCGGTGGAGGTAAATCTCACTATGTTGTCCACAATCAGCCTACGACAATTGCGCAATTACATCTCGGGTTTTCCCAACCCCAAGGAGGGGACATTAACGTCTCTGCTTACAGCCGGCGACAAGGAGACCCAGGGGAGGATTGTGGAAGAACATTCTCTGTTCTATGTAACGTACCTATTTCTCAAGCTGTGTGATTTTCTTTTAATAGCCTTTCCCCTCATTCTTAAAGGAATACACAATCATTGTAGAAAACTTTGGAAAAATCAGAAAAGCCTGTTTTTTAATTGCTATATATATAATCCCCCCCTTTTTTTTAACCCAGAGAGCATTACTGCTAATATTCCTATATATTTTATTTCTGATTAGACAGATAGATGGTGGTCAGTTCATAGAATAGGGTTGATATTGTAGATTACATTTTCATATTCTACTTCTTCCAACTAAAGTGCTATTATGATTGTCTCTTATACACATCACATTCAGTGGCTTCTTAATTGTACATTGTTAGGATTTCCTACAATTTTGTTAACTGTCCCTTGTTTGGGAACTTTAGGTTTGGTAATTTGGGGGCATAAATATTTGATAACATTTGATGATTTCCTTTGTGTAGTATTCAAAAAAATGGGATTTTTTTTTAAATCTTTGGCATTTGAGAGAGGGTCAATCTGCTCTTTTTTTAAAGTTTGTTTGTTTGTTTAAGAGAGAGAGAGAGAGAGACCATGTGCACACAGGGGAGGGGTGGAGAGAGAACCCCAAGCAGGCTCTGTGTTGTATGCTGTGAGCTTAGAGCCTGACAGGGGGCTGGAACTCATGAATTGTGAGATCATGACCTGAGCTGAAACCAAGAGTCACACACTGAACCGACTGAGCCACCCAGGCGCCCCCCAAAAAGTGGGATTTCTGAGTTAAAGGGCATGAGCATTTGAAAGGATCTTGATAAACACTGCCAATTTATTTCCAGGGAATTTGTACCTGTGTCCCTTGCGCATCCTAGTGTTGTTTTCCATGGTATTACAACTGCCCAACATATTGGTGGACAGTTCTTCGTGGAGTAAAAGGCCGTTGTCCTGCTGTGGAGGGGATATGGAGAGGACATTCCCATCATTTTTGTTATGACACAAGGATGTTGATAAGCCCACAATGGCAGCACCCTCCTCTTTTACTCAAATGCTTTAGTTATTTTTTCCCCCCACTGCTTCTGTAGAAGGCTAGTGAGCACAAGACCAAGAGGTCAGAGAGAAGAAAGCATTGGCAGAAATCAGTTACCTGTTGGTTTTTTCCCTAAATAAACCCATTCATAACAAGGAGATGGGAAAGGAGGAGATGAAATGAACCAAAATGATTGTTAGTGGCTCACATTTCCCCTCAACAGATCACATAACAAATGTTGCAAGAGGCAGATATTTAACATCAACAGAACCATTATTTCATGAACCAGGAGACTGGGTGATGCTGGAGGAAATGCTGGCCAAATCAGTGCTTAGATTGATCCCGACGCCACTTCTAGAAAAAAATCAGTGTTTGCAGGACCCACAGCTGTCCTCAAGGGACCTGGGAAAACCTCTCGGGCAAACCCTCTTTCCTAATCCCTCTGTTTCACGAAGCGTTTACTACTGAAAGAGTTTAGCTACTTTAAGAAGGTACAACCACAACCCAGCTTATTACCTAAAACATAATGAACAGAGTGAGACTTTTGCTCATTACATTCTCCTCTTTCCACCTTTGCACCCCTACACCCAGAAATAGCAATGATTCATGATTTAGTGTTTATCATTCCCATGCATTTCCTTAAACTTTGCTACACAGGCATGTATCCCTAAGCAAAATATAGCCTCCCTTCTCACATTGCTTTGAACTTTTATAAGGATACTGAATGCTTCTTGCTGCAATTTGCTTTTGTTCCACAAACTGTCCATGAAACTTACTCATGTTGAACATGAGTTCGGGTTCATTCATTTTTGCTGTTTAATACTCCTTCGTATGTAAATGCCACTTATTCATCGGATCTCTAATGGTGAAGATTTAGGCGGTTTCTGGTTTTCCATTATTAAAAACGATGTTGCCGCATATAATCTTGTACACAATCTTGGGCATCTTCCTCTGGCTTTCTCTATAGCTGTGGCCAAAATGTCTGCACAGCATTCACTTTTGTAGATATTGTTCATTTGCTCTTCAAGACAGCCGTGTCTTCAAGCGCCCGCTGTCTACAATCTCATCAGTTCAGTAGTACCGGTTTAAAGTCTTGTTATTCTGATAGACTATAACTCGCACGTCCTCAATTACTACTTTTAGCATTTTCGGTTGTGTTTATTGGCTATTGGTGCTGCCTCTGTGAAGCCCTGCATGTTCATATTGTTTGCTTATTTTGCTTTTTAGGTTGTTCACCTCATTTTTGAATAGACAAATTTGAACAGAATGAGTATCACGATCAACCCTGAAAGAGGGAGAGCCATGACCCAGGGGCAGCATTGGGAGAAGTGGCCGATGCATCTGGGTGGTGGTGATAGGCCATTGTTTAGCCATCAGCAGATGGAACCACAACTACTCCCCCCACCCCCTGCATCCCCGGCCTTCTCCCCTGGGTGAGGAGCCCAGCAAATCTCCCAGATTGCTGTACTTTAGGAATGACTCTGGAGAACCGAATCAGTCTAGCTCCTCTGACGAACTGGTTCAGCGCTCTTTACTACAGGCATCAAAATCCAGCTCTTAGCTAATTTAAATTGAAACGGAATTTATTGAAAGACTGCCATCAATGCTGAAAGAGTCAGAGAACCAGGCTTGGACAAGGGTTTCGGAAGCAGGGAGGCTATCCCCAAGCATTCCACAGAACTGGACTGACGGGGACACCTTCCCCAACCCAGACACTGGACAGCACCACTGACTGTGACACTGGGAACCACGGTGGTGACTTGTGACTTGTCCAAAGACATTTCACTGTTGTAGTGAGAACAAAAGGCCAACCTGAGTGCGTTCTGGAGAAAATGGAAGGAAAGGTGGTGGAAATAGCCCCATATAGAGAAGTTCCTGTAAAGGAAGGCAGAGTAATGAGGATATAGCTACAGGGCATGTGGGGTCCATGCTTTTTTGTTTTTTGTTTTTAAAGATGGGGAATATGACAGCAAATCGGTGTGCTCACAGGAGGGACCCAGGGCCAAAAAGAGAGCAAATAGTCATAGCAGCAGTTTTGAATAGTGGGAGGGGAGGGGATACTTTGTATTGGGAGGAAGGACAGAATCCAGAGAAGATGAAGTAAATGGGACAGATGTAGGGAGACGAGAAATGGAGGGATGTGGTACCTTAGGAGTTCTTTGCTGAAGTCTTCTATTTTTTGGGTGAAATGAGATCAATTGTCATTAATTAAGAGGGGGGCAGGGTGTTGAAGGTTTGGGAACAGGAGAGAAACAGATACAGCAATCAAATTTCAAAGGTTTTTGTTTTTATTCCTGATATTTTTATATCCCACGATAAAAATCAAATGAAAAAAAAATCTCTTAAAATGTTCACAAATGGGGCACCTGGGTTGCTCAGTTGGTTAAGCATCCGACTTCGGCTCAGGTCACAATGTTGCAGTGCGTGAGTTCGAGCCCCGCGTCGGGCTCTGTGCTGACAGCTCAGAGCCCGGAGCCTGCTTTGGATTCTGTGTCTCCCTCTCTCTCTGCCCCTCCCCTGCTCACACTCGCTCTCTCAAAAATGAACAAACATTAAAAAATACTTTAAAATGTTCACAAATGAACAAAAGGGGGTAATGTTAATTACATATATCGTTTTCTCTTTGGAATCGACTGCTAACCCCTAAGAACAGCTTCTCTATCAAACACCGTCAAACTTTGCAGAATTTCTACAAACCACAATCTGTTTACCTTTCTCCAGAAACAAAAGTGACAGAACAGTTAATATCTGCTTGTCCTAAGCTTAAAGTCCAAATTGTAATATTTATTCTGACTAACCTTCAGAGAATGACAAAGGAATCTTTCAGCGCAAAGGGAAAAATTTAACCAATGACAACAGTCTGTGACAACAGGCTACATTTAAGAGAAAAAGGGATGAATCCAGAAACAGCTGGGTTTGCTCTTTTGGAACTAGAAATGGTCTTTTTATCCTAGTAGAATCAGAATAACCTTCCGTGGATGTGTAAACAGCACCAGTGACTCTGCCTACCACAGAACCCAGGATGCCAAGCACCGTGGGTGTTTCAAAACTGTTTTGAAACTTACCACCCACACTAGGCCACCTCCCTGCGCCCAGTCAATTTCAACAGAGGCCTGGTGGTGCAATGTTGATATTCCCCTGGCAGAAACTCCTTTCCAGAAGCTATAGGATGGGGCAGGCTTCTTAGGCACAGATTCCCCACACCGTGATTTGATAGCGTGTGGCACACTTGTAAACAAATACATTCCATTCGAAAATTTGCTTTGAGCACAACATTTTGCCAGGCCATACATTTTCTCACGGGCTCCTTCCCCCCACATCATGCCTCTGATACTGCTTGCTACAAACGCCCATGGAAGTGTGGATTTGAGGACCGGTGCTTTGTTCTGTTTCATTTAAGATGATCACTGGACCGTTTCCACCCCCAGCCTGATTTCTTTCAGGGCTGATCAGATGTCTGTAGAGATCTGCGCCTGTGGACTCATGTTAATCTGTTAATTGAGTTAGACCTTCACTTGGCTCTATCCTGTGTCTCACAGTGAAACGCTGGCTGCAGTGAGGTTTGTGCTGGTTGAAAGCATGAGAGCTGATGAATTACAGCTAGAATGTGACATTGACCACAGTTAGTCATCAAAGGGGGAGGCACTGCTCACTCTCAGACCTGCAGAGCTCACAGAACAGGCCCCCGGGGGGCTTGGGAGCATTGGTGACCTGCAGTCAGCGTCCCCTTCTTCTGGAAGCCTTGACACACAGCACGTAGTGCGGGGCTGAGGGGCATGACTCAGCACCCTGGCTCCACTCCTGGGAGGCTCTCTCCATCCCCCAGGACTGCAGTTTCAATGCTATCCTCTGTGACTCAGCTGTCACCACCTCTTTGGGCAAGTTCCACTGCAGGTTTTGTGGGCCAGCGCTCTTGACCGAGATGCAAAGGCCTTATCAGCCAAGCAGATGGCTGGACCAGCTGCCACTTCCCAGGGAGACCAGGAGTTTCCCCCTGGGTCAGCAGGGAGGGGTTTCCTGCGAGGATCCCACGTGCCAAGTCCTCGGGGATGCAAGACATTCTGAGGATGTGACTTACACGGGGAAGCTCACCAGGACTTCTCCGATTCGATATAAATAACTCTGCACTGGCAGATGGGGCGCGAGCCAAGTAGTAATGAATACTAGGACAAACAAACAGGCCTCCGGGATGCCGGCCCAGCCGCTCCAAACCACAGTTGGCAACAGGTTTGGAGGTGGCAGTGGGCGAAAATCGTACCAGCAACACTGCAGTAATCCTCGGGAGCGAACGCAGGGAAGCTCTCTCCAGAGCGTGAGTGTGGATCATTAGGAACGGCCTTACTGCACGGAACTAGAGCATGCGCTTAAAGGGGGGTAGCTGTGAAGCATGTTAATTTGCCTGATTGGGTGCTTACCTATTAACCGGCAAATCAGGACTTACAGAGGGGACGCTGTTTCCCAGGCGCCCTGCTTGAGAGACAGCAAGAGTCATGAGACCGCTCCGGCCCGCCTTTGGCAAACAAGAGTCTATAATTATGCAGACGTGCATGGGAGCAGAAGGAAATCCTGGATTGCGTCTAGCAGTATCGTATGCTGCACAACAAATCCTGTGTAAAACGGGCTCTTTATGGCATTGTTGGGATCCTGTTAAGTGAGGGTCGGGGAGGGGAAGCGAGAGGGATCTAGAGTAGGAACATTGGGGAACAAGGGAATACGGGAGGCGGGATTGCCTTGAGCTCCAAGGCCAGGGGTGGCGCGGTAATGATGGTAATGACGCAATGACGAGGGTAGGAACAGGCCAGCAGCCAAAGGTGACGGGGAGGAGAAATGGAGACTCCTGCATTACACTCAGACGGGGTCCCCGCCCTCAGTAGAAGCGGACTCACATCGTCTCAAGATCAAAGCAGGCCCATCTTAGACCCTCAGGATTTCCCCCACATTAGGATCAACCAATCAAAGATCCTGAAACCTACAAGCAAACAGGCCACCATGAGTGAGAATCAGTAGAAATTATGAGTCACGGAATGCAACCTCCTTCCTTTAGGTAATGAAATGAGCAGATGCAAAAATATATAAAGTGACAATGTGTCCAGTATGTAAAGACTGAAAGAAAGAGAAATCATAAAGATAGGCAAGCTATAAGAAACTATAAAAAAAAAAAATGACCAGGACGATTTGGGGGGGGAGAAATTTTTTTTTAAGTCAGTGTGAAAAAATGAAAAATAGAAATGTGAAAGTTAAAAAAAATGCACCGTGTTGAGTGGGTGAAACAGCAAATTAAAACATAGCTGAGGAGGTCACTTTATTCCTTGAACAAATACGTATTTAATATCTGCCACAAGTCAGCTACCATTCGAGGCTGGGGGACCACAGCAGTGGACAAAACAGACGAAAGTCGCTGTGCACACATAGGTTACAGAATAGATTATGACAAGTCAGTAAAATACAGAGCATGATATTTTGAGAACATAACTCAGGGAAGGAGAATAGAGAATACTGGGCGGGAGCAGAGCCGTATTTGAGATAGGAAGGACAGAAAACCACCTCGCCGAGACATGTGGGTAAAGATTTGAAAAGGAGGAAGGAGCAACCCATGAGAATATTGAAGGGGAAGACCACTGCGGACAAAGAGAACAGCAAATACCGCGGCTCAGAGGTAGGGTGCACCGGCTGTATTTGACTTCCTTAGCAGAGGTCAGTGTGGGGGGCCGGGCGGGGGGGACGTCTAAGAGGTAATGCGAGGCAGGTCCTGGGAAGTTTGCAGAATAAGAGCGCATATACCAGGCAGCAATCACACTTCAAAGGCCCATGTGAAGTTAATGGTTATGACTTTATATTTGAATTTAGCTGTAAAATGTGGCTTGAGAGCAATCCCTAAAGCTCCTTCCGTGCTGGCTTATCTGACGGGTCTTCTCTCGTGTCCGGAGTCGGTTCCTCCCTTTAGTCCATCTTTGATCTTTTCCCTGACCCTCATCCTTGTTCCTACCTCCCTCTGCCCTACATAGAACTGACATTGCATCATGGTAACTGTTTTCTGCCTTCAACCAGGAACCCCTCAAGCACGACGAGGAGCCGTCATCCTTGAAGGCAATGCTCGATAAATTGAACTGCACTCTATACAATCCCACCAGACTATTGTAGGAAAGGGCTAAATGGCAACCGTTTGCAAGAAGATTCTTTCGGTGCTGTCGCCAGATTTGGTTTGTCTTTAATTTAAGCACCCTGCTGAATGTGCAATCAATATTTCAGTAATTATGTACAAATAGTTCTCATTATAAATCAAAGTTGTTATTACTGCCTTAAGCTTTGGCCTTGGTCTCTTTTCTGGGAGTCCGGGCTGTTTTTCCGGAGTCGGCGGCCTCAGCTGGCTCCCATGCCGTTCCCTTACAAAGCTGCACGCCGGGGTTAGCTGGTTAAGGAGGACAGAAACCAGTTTTCGGACACAGCTGGAGTAAATCTTAAGCACCACACTCACCAGTGAAGAGGAGCGGGCCTCTGCTCCTAAATGCAGGATTGTGGCTAGAAGGCCACCATGACCCCTAAGAGCACAAAACTCTCTGATGAATTATCAAGACCTAAAGTCACTCGACCTGAAGAAAGCTCTGGAACACGAACTGCAAGGCAGAGTTGTCCCATGTTGATGTCCTCCTGTCATTGGCCCCTAGGGGCTGGTCAGTCACAGGGTGCTTCCTGCATGGGGCAGGGTGCTTGCGGGCGTAGGGGATACCCCCCCAAGCAAGGCAGGCTCCGTGTGCCAGGCCAGCTGTCCAGAGAAACAGCTCCAGGCAGCTGGGGGACAGGTGCGCTGGCCAGGGAAGGGGCACCTAGATTAGCACCCAGGCCAATCAGCACACACTCCCTGGAGATTCAAACTAGGACCAGATGGCTTAGCCAACAAAGATGAAGGGAAGCACAAACTCTGTACACTTTTTCTTCTTTCCCCACAAGGAATTAGGCTTAGTTGCAAACCAAGACAAAAGGGTTCTTCAGGGAGTGGTGTCCTTAAGATGAGGAAATCCACAGGTAGCCCAACCTTTTCATGAAAGTTCTTGTCCCGTCACTAGCAAATGGCTCAGCTGTATCTGAACGTGTTCAAAGCACGAGAATACATAGTGTTCCATCTCGCCAGGGGGTCCTACCTCTGAATTCTCTGGCATCTCCCTCCAGAGTCTCCACAGCCCCCACCCCACACTGGGTCAGGACAGAGCTCTACTGTTTAGCCCCAAGTCACCACAACCGCCCGCATTTCTGGCCATGGCAATTTCAACTCCCTAAATGTGCCCCGGGTGGGAAGAGAATCCAGATGCAACCGTGACCAAGAGTAGGAAACCTTACCTCAGAGGCCAGGGTCCCAGATGATGACCCATTCCTTCATTTCTCAGTCAGAGAGCCGTCCTCTGAATCGACGGCAGAGTCAACACCAGCCACGCACATAGGCTTTGATTTGACTTCTTACGATCAAAAGGAAAAAGATTCCCATCTCTCCATTTTATCACAACATTGAATCTGCCATTATTGTCCACGGAGCCTTTGTTTCGAGCCCAGCACAGATATTATAAGAGGGCTCACTAACTTCTCTTTTTAAAAGACCAATCAGTGTGTCCAAACCTCTGCTGTATACCTCCCTTCTTGTTCGAAGCGACATTCACGCACCTCTCTGGGTCCTTGTGCACTGGACCCGTGGAGAACCCACCTGACTTGCTTCCCCCCACCCCCACACCTGGTTCTCACATGGGTCACCTCGAGACACCTGCATATTCTATTCCCTTCTTGCCTTTGGTTCAAAATAAATTACAAACCCTAAAGATTCTAAGAAGAGATGAAAACAAAAGCCCAATTTATCCAAAGAACTAGTCATTTACCCCCTGGAGGTATGATTAGCTCACGTCTCACGCTGAACCAGGGTGCTGAATTAAAACAACAACAACCACCAAAACCCAAAAAACAAACCAAAAAAAAAGGTGTTAAATATATAGTTAAGCCTTGACCTCTAACAGATGACTAATGGGTGTTATGCTGTGTTTTCTTTCTTGTTAAATTCCCAGAGATAATTATTTACTCAATAAAGTTTAAACAGTTACCATAGCATAATTGGAAGCTGACGGTAGTAGTTTTCTCTCCCCGCCCCTTCCCAGCTGCAGTTGATGCAGTCAACATAGTAGACAACACGATTATTAGTCTGCGTCTACAACTTTGTGACAATTTATGGGGAGGAAATCCACAGGCCTCATCTTCTCTAACAGCCCTCCTGAAGGTGCCCCTTGTCAATTGTTCCCTGACCTGAGCTGTCGCCCTCTTATTTCTAACGGATTCATTTTCCCCACTCCTCAGGAAGGGGGGCTGTTTTGCAAGCTTGCCAGCTGGGAAGGGGAGACCAGCGGGCTACAAGTTCTCCGCTTTTTCATTGGCAAGCTTTTCAGGGCCGGGAGGAGTCTGAGCCATCCAAGAGGACCACTGGGCATCTGAGGGTAACCTGAGTGCTAAATGGGTTTCAAGATTAGGAAATATTAGGAAGAGATGGGACCTGGGTGATCACAGAGGACTCCCTGCCCATCCTGCCGGTTCAGGGATGGTGAAAACAAAGCATAGGTTTGGTGCCCATCTAGAGAATACAAAATGGCCCTTCCTAGAACCCGTTTGAAGGCAGTAATGTTTCAGCCGTGTTCTGTGCTTCTGGGTAGCTCCTTCCGTCACGGGGCTAGGCAGGGGAGGCTACCAGGAAGGAGATGTGAGCAGTCTCAAGGTTTCTATCTATCTGGGCCAGCCAGCCCTTTGTGCGGCATGAAATAGCCGCTGCCTTTCTTGGAAACCCACAGCCAAAGGTCTCACTGCCTTTTCTCCTGGCGCACAAAGGCCCTTCCTCTATCTGCATGTTATTGCTACAGACATCCAATGGCTACCACGCCAGTCTGCAGAACTTCCCTGGCCCAGCAGTGCCTCTGAGTCATCCTTAGCGAGACAAGAGGAGTAAAGAGGCAGATGAGCAGGGCACAAGTGAGCTTTGTCCCGGGGAAGAAGGTAGAGGGAAAGGGCAACACACCGAAGGCCCAAGGGATGCAAAGACACTGCTGGCAGATGCTCTGTCCTCCTTTTCATTTGCTTCTGTTGATCCCTCCCTTCCTCAAGTTTTCAGGGATCAGCCCCCGCCAGCTGGGAGCCCAAGCTTAGAATCAAGCGGTTCTCGGGGGAGCCTGGGGGGCTCAGTCGGTTAAGCATCCGACCTCAGCTCGGGTCATGATCTCACAGTTCGTGGGTTCGAGCCCCGCGTCGGGCTCTGTGCTGACAGCTCGGAGCCTGGAGCCTGCTTCGGATTCTGTGCCTCCCCCGCCCCCTCCCCTGCTTGCTCTCTCTCTCAAAAATAAATAAACATTAAAAAATGCTTTTAAAGAATTGGGAGCAGATTTATCATTTGGAAGGTGTATTCGTTTCCTAGGGCTGCCGTAACAAATTACCACAAACTGGCGCCTTAAAATAACAGAAATGGCGGGGGCACCCGGGTGGCTCAGTCAGTTAAGCGTCCGACTTTGGCTCAGGTTGTGATCTCACGGTTTGTGAGTTCGAGCCCCGCATCGGGCTCTCTGCTGTCAGCACAGAGCCTGCTTCAGATCCCCTGTCTCTCTAAATAAATAAATAAGCATTTTTAAAAAAAGAAGTAACAAAAATGCATTTTCTCACAGTTTTAGAGGCCAGAAGTCCAAATCCAGCCGCTGGCAGGTCCACACTCCCTCTGAAGGTTCTAGGGGAGAATCCTTCCGTGCCTGTGCCTGGCTGCTGGTGGTTGCTCACTATCCGTGCCTTTTCCCGGGTTGTAACGCGTTACTGCAATCGCCTTCTGTGGTCACATGGTCTTCTTCTGCGTGTCTCTCTTTTAAGGACACGCTCGTTGGATTCAGGGTCCACCCGAGTCCTGTATGTTCTCACCTCAACCTCATGTCAACTTCACGACATCCTGAAGTTCCGAGTGGACGTGAAATTTGGGGGAAACGTTATTCAACCCAGCACAGGGGTTGAGGCTCCTTATACGTTCCTAGTCCTGGAAGTCACTAATGTTGACAGTGGGGGAGTGGATGCCATGCAAGGGGATAAAGAACACAGCTGGTGCTCAACATACCTCCCTCACCACCATATTCCTACGGCTGAGTTTCCCGACAAACAATTTCCAAGCAATTTGACTCACTCTTCAAGACTCAATCCCCGGAGACATGGCAAATATCTCTGAGGGATAATTTCTCAAGCTCCAATTCTTAGGGGGGTGGGGAACATTAGAATCATCTGGCTGGTGGGTGGGTGGGGGGGGGGGGTGGGGTCTTTTACAAAGAACACCTGTTCCAGGAAGTCTGCAAGGGGTGGGTGGGAAGGTGTGCCTTGCAAAGGAATCATTTACGTTGTAAACTGCTGTCACTCTACAAACGGTTTACGTGTCTCAGGTGTGGAACTTCTGTTTCGAACCATGGTTACCCAGAGCCTGGCCATCGGCTGCCCTGAGCGCTTTGTCTGGGGGCTGGGGAAAGGTGTGGGGGGAGGGGTAGAAAAGAGAAAACATACCAAGCAGCAGCCCACTGGAAGGCCAGACCACCCAAATTTCACTCTTTTTACGTTTTCTAGAATAATAAGCCTCAGATGTGTAACAGGACAGCAAATCCCAGGTTGGCCCACCGTTCGAAATCGTGTGTCAATTATGTACCTAAGCAGCGGGCTGTGTCAGGAAGGATTCTGAGGCCGCATCTGTGCTAAGTGGGAAGAGAGCCATGATGGGGGGGGGGGGGGGGAACCATCTACCACAAAGGTCCCCAGGGACTACGAGGGCACATGTCACACATTTGCCATCCCTGGTCTATAGCTTTCGGGGGGACCGTTTCCTAAATATGTTGTTGCCGGATAGAGGTAAGAGATTTTTATGTCCTGATAGAAAAACATATGAAGGCATAAAAATAAGCGATTGCTATATTCTCACTCCTTTTTTCTATTTCTACAGACATCTTCATGCTCACCGTGCAAATCTTGTGATTTTCGAAACATAAATTCTTAGAGGCAAGGCGCGGGATCTGTTCATACTCCGCAGCCGAGTGCATGCTGGGTAGCGGTTGTATCGCTGGGATGACTGGGCGTGGGCCAAGCCTGAGCTCAGCTCTTTGGAGTGGGTTTGGAGGAGTAACGAAGACATCGGGGATGGGAGTGTTTTAGTCCCAGTTCTGCTGCGTGTGCCACCATGGCAGTGCATTTCAACCCTCAAGAACTCAAGGGCCCCATCTGTAAAATGGGAATAACCATTCCATCCCTATCTTCCACCGCTGGTTGGTGTGTGGCATGTACAGGCTGGGTTGTCTTTTATTTTTTATTGTTTTTAAGTTTATTTATTTTGAGAGGGAGAGAGAGAGGAGGAGGAAGAGGAAGAGGAGGGGGAGGAGGGGGAGGAGGAGGAGGAGGGGGAGAGGGAGGGGGAGGAAGGGGAGGAGGGGAAGGGGAGGAGGAGGAGGGGGGAAGAGGGGGAAGGGAAGGAGGAGGAGGGGAGGGGGAGGGGGAGGAGGGGGAGGGGAAGGAGGAGGAGAGGGAGGAGGAGGAGGAGGGGGGGAGGGAGGGGGAGGAAGGGGAGGAGGGGAAGGGGGAGGAGGAGGAGGGGGAAGAGGGGGAGGGGAAGGAGGAGGAGGGGAGGGGAATGGAGGAGGAGAGGGAGGGGGAGGGGGAGGAGGGGGAGGAGGAGGAGGGGGGAAGGGGGGGAGGGGAAGGAGGAGGAGGGGGAGGGGGAGGAGGGGGAGGAGGGGGAGGGGAAGGGGGAGGAGGGGGAGGGGGAGGAAGAGGAAGAGGAGGGGGAGGGGAGGAGGGGGAGGGGGAGGAGGAAGAAGAGGAAGAGGAGGGGGAGGGGGAGGGGGAGGGGGAAGAAGAGGAGGGGGAGGAGGGGGAGGGGAGGAGGGGGGGAGGAGGAAGAAGAGGAAGAGGAGGGGGAGGGGGAGGGGGAGGAGGGGGAGGAGGAGAGAATGAATCCCAAGCAGACTCTCCATTGTCGGCACAGAACTAGATGTGAGGCTTGAACTCAACGATCGTGAGATCATGAGCTGAGCCAAAACCAAGAGTCGGATGCTTAACTCACTGAGCCACCCAGGCGCCCCCGGAGTTGTCCTTTAGAAGTCCTTCCTGCACATTCTGAGGGCAGTGCCACGACAAACAAGAATGTTTGCAGAGGAAACATTTTGCCCAGGAAATCCCGCTCTGACCGTTACAGAAAGACCTCTGGAAGTCTCCAGAGCCCAACGGTTCAGAAAATGCCAAACAAGGAAACGTGACAGTCTGAAGGGTCCGGGGATGGGGCACAAGGAACAGTGTGAGAGAGGGGGCGCCAGGAGCTGACCTTTCCCTGCACTGGCATCATGTGCAGGAGCCCTGGATGGGCGGCCAAAGTCATCTGACCTCACAGCCAGCGCCCGGGGACATTAGAAGGAGGCTTACAAAGGACTCAGTTGAAAGTCGGCTTGTGAGGAAGCAGGAGGAAAAGTCATTGTTCCAGGATCCCAAAGGTAGTGAGTGGTTGGAAAGAGACAAGAACCCCACTTTGCAGATGCCAGGAAGAAGAGGATGTACGGGGAGTGGGAGGGAAGGCCCAGAAGGAACCCCGTATTCCCTGCGAACAGCTGGCCTTGACCCCAGAGGAGTGGGGGCTGGACTTTGATATCCTTGGGTCCCCTCCCAGGCAAGGGGTTGCAGCTTGAACGGGAGAAAAATCAACCTGTGGGATTTCGGTTTTTACATCTGTTCAGGGGCGCCTGGGTGGCTCAGTCGGTTAAGCACCCAGCTCTTGATTTCAGCTCAGGTTCGTGAATTCAAGCCCCGCATCAGACTCCACGTTGACTGTGCGTGTAGCACCTGCTTGGGATCCCTTCTCTCCCTCCTTCTCTGCCCCTCCCACACCCTCTGTCTCTCAAAATAAATAAACTGTATTGAAAAAAATAAATACATCCGTTTAATCCTCTATAAGGAAACCAGCGTGACAGCAAGAAGTTGTGGGGTTGTGACAGCAGAAGGGGATGTGCCTGAGATCCAAACCCCAGTGTGAGGCAGTGACTCTGGGTTGTGGGTTAAAAGGTGGGCAGTGGGAGGGCTCTGCCTGGTGCAGGAATAAGGCGAAGGGGTCATTGTCTGCAGAGACTTTAAAACCGTTAGCAAAGCCATCTGAAAGTTGGTCTGTTTTTCACTATAACCTTGCACTGGCAAATCTTAAGTAACGTCACCGATCCAACATTCTGCCCTGAATAATCTTCCGTTGGTCCAAGTTCTAGACAACTGTGCTTGCTGTTGAGTTTAGCACTATGTCCTTAAGCCTAAATTAGCACATTCTTATTCTTCATCCTTTTAAAAAACGCCGTATTCCACTTGGAAGTTCACTTGCCACGCCTTTGTTGCCAAATAGCTTTTGAGAAGGAAACAATGGGAGCCTTGAAGACCCAGACAAGAAGTTGATACAAAAATATTTGCAAACTGGCAGAATCCACCTTGAACAAGGCACACAACACTTTGAAATGATTCCTTGAGATCAGTGCAAACAAACTGTGGAGAGGACAATTACTTCTGCAAAACAACAACCACCAAAAAGTCAGGAAACAGATAAAAGAATCAAATTTAAGGAAGAAACGTTAGCAGAAATGACCAAAGGTGCCAGTCTTAGATTGCCTGATGAAATTCAAAGGGCAGCGTTTGAAGCCCGAATAGAAATTTGTGATACATTTGCCGGCGATGGGTGTTTGGTGAAAGTTTGTCCACAGTGAAGACCCTTGAGAGCTGCTAGAATTGGTCCTGAAGAAACAAAGAAACAAGGATGGGAACTGTATTGCCCTTTCTGGAATTTGCTGTGACATGGGATGGGTATCTGCCACATTCATCTTTGTGTTTAAGGCTTTCCTTCTCGACTTAGATGCCTCTTGTTACAGGGAAAACTTCAGCGTATGTCAGCTACACTTCAATTTTTAAAAGGAGAGAAAACTTTAGCAATTAAAAGGAGCAAAACATATTCCCCGATGAACTATGTGACACATTGGCAAATCTGGCTATGTGCCTATTGAAGGGGACAATTCAGGATCGATTTTGATGAAATCATTGTCAAATGTGTAGACACGTCTCAAAGACAAAAACTTTAATGTTCTATTTGTTACCGACATGTAGGCAAAAGATCTCCCTTTCCTTAAAAAAAAAAAAAAAAAAAGACGTCTTTACTCCCCTCCCCTTTTTTGGTAATGTACTATTATTTATTTACTTATTATTCATTAATTTATTTAACTTCCATGATTATGTATGTGAAGTGCAATAAAAGAAAAATTTCATTCCCTGCCGAATTTCTTTACATTCGTGATATTATTCAACTTACTGTGTGAATGGTAGGGGAGTTGTTAAAAAGAATCCACTCTAGGTTTGAAATACGGGAGGCCAGTGCTGGAGCAGGCATAGCATTCTGGGAGTTGCTGTCCTGTAAAGGTAACACTCACTCTTTCAGAGGGAGTAACAATATATAGTTTTGTAATAACAAGGAGAAAACAACAATATATAATTTTATAACAGCACCAGCACAGATACTTAACATTTTTCCAGTGACTTGATCACACAGCAGATAATTTGCACCTGCTTCTCTTCTGCCCAAAGGGAGAGTTGCCCGAATCCTGTTGGATACGGGCATTGGATGATTCTGGGGGGAAATGTCAGCTTCTACTCACGTTCTCCTGTGTTAACCGAAGGCCAGCCCGGGGTAGGACAGGGAGGGAAATCTTTAGCCCTGCAGCCTTCCTTCTGTTCTCTTCTCCCTCAGGGATTAAATCCTCTGCCTCCCATGCTCCCCCTGGCTCCTTCTCAAACCCTACCCACCTGAGGCTGTGTGATACGTGCAGAAAGCAAAGGTCTTGCTTCCTGTAAACATAGCACTTAGCACAGGGTCTGCCCCGTAGGCATTAAGGCTATGGACTCTAGGGACGGATGGTCTAGTGACAGAACTTTAGGCATCAGCCAACAGTGGAGTTGGGAGGAATTTCAGGGGCAACCCGTTGCCTCTTTTGAAACACCTACCCTGCAGTTGGTAGGTGGCTTAAAGGACTTCACGACGGTTGGATGGCTCTGACCTTCCCACGGGGCGCCCACATTAAACTCCAATGAGACTTTTCAGCTCAGCGCCCACTCTCAAGCAGTCGCATTGGGAAGGATTGTGAGGCTTTGTCCCTGCCCCGTGAGAACAAAGGCTGAGATTGATTAACAGCTCCTTCCGCGGAAGAGGGAGCCCAGAATGCTGGCTAAGGGAGTTCCACGCTGGCCACCCCTGTTTTGGCCTCCCGGCTGTCAAAGCCAGGCATCTATCCCACATCCTAAGGCCACCCGTTCCTTACGCGTTTGACAAAGGAGTAGAATAAAATCAGGATATTTTGGCAAACGCCAAGTATACATTTGGCTTGCTTGAATTCACATCATGTTTTCCTTGAGCCAAGGTCACAATTTGAGAGGTGGGGGCCAGGCCAAATTTTACAGAGATACTTGGCAACTTTAACAATTGGCAAAGAGGCAAGAAATTGGTAAACGCTGTTTTAAAAATATCGCCAAATGCCAAGCGTTTTGTATTTCATCTCTGATGTTTGTTTATGGATGTTTGCTGCCATTTTTCAGGAACTCCAGTAGCTGGTACCCAACGATTACAAACCTCCACCTGCTACCGAGGACGCCTTTGCAAACGCACCGTGCCTCCAGCAGCCTGGAGACAGGGAAGAGCAGAGGTGCCCTGGGGGGTGATCTCAGGGACCCCAGAAGATCCCTGCCTTCCAAAACATTTGCACCACCTTCTCGGTGGTGAATAAAGGAGGAAAACTCCTGTCTAGGAAGAGAGAGAGCACTTCACGAATGTCTGTTGACTTAAAGTTGCTGGTAATCAATTTTTTCCCTGAGGTGAAGTTTTGACGGAGGACAGAAAGGCAGAAAGATGGGGGACTGTAACTCTGATGGGCGAGGAAAGAAAGGCATGTGGGGGAAGAAAGGGAAGGCACCCTAAATCCGATTCGTCTGTTGCACAATGTCCCGGGGACAGCTCAGAATGTGCAGCTGCTGCTGAGGCACCTGTGCCGATTATCTGGGGGAGGTCAGCACCCCTGGCTTTGACTTTTTGGGTCCGTCCTTAGATCCGTTCAGCTGGCAAACTGGGAGACAGCAAGGAGCCCCGCCCTCGCCTCCCCACGGTCAAAACCCAATAATCAGCACCGACGCTGGCGAGGTAGAGTGGAACTTGCTCTAGCTGCGCCTATGGTAAAAATCTGTGCCAAGGTATTCCGCAGCTTTGCTTTGGTGATTCATCCGTAATCCTTACATCAACCTCTTGTGTTTCTAGGGCCCCTCTGCTCCTAAGTTCTGAGAAGAGCAGCAGGAAGAGAAGGAGAAAGTTATTTATTGAGGACGCGCTATATGCCAGCCCCTTTGCTAGAAAGTTCCAGGTGGTATTTCCAAACCTTATCACGATACCACAAGGAAAGAACGATTCTTGCCAACTCACAGTGGGGGAAATTGAGGATGAGGAGGGTGTCATGAAGCTGGTGTTCAAAGGACGCTTTGTCACTTCGAAGAAGCAAAGTCTTACATGAAAAGATACTCAACATCTCTCATCATCAGGGAAATGCAAATCAAAACCACCATGATACCACCTCCCACCTGTCAGAAGGGCTGACATGAACAACTCAGGCAACAACAGATGTTGGTGAGGATGCGGAGAAAGAGGGTCTCTTGTGCATTGTTGGTGGGGATGCAAGCTGGTTCAGCCGCTCTGGAAGACGGTATGGAGGTTCCTCGAAAAACTAAAAATAGAACTACCCTAGGACCCAGCAACTGTACTACTAGGTACTTATCCAAAGGATAAAAAAATGCTGATTCAAAGGGGCACATGTACCCCAATGTTTATAGCAGCGCTATCAACAATAGTCAAATTATGGAAAGAGCCCAAATACCCATTGACTGATGAGTAGATAAAGAAGATGTGGTGTGTGTGTGTGTGTGAGTGTGTGTGTGTGTGTGTGTGTGTGTGTAGAATGAAATATTACTTGGTGATGAAAAAGAATGAAATCTTGCCATTTGCAACAGTGTGGATGGAAGTAGAAGGTATTATGCTAAGTGAAATAAGTCAGTCAGAGAAAGATAAACATATGATTTCACTCACATGTGGAATTTAAGAAAAAGAACAAATGAACATAAGGGAAGGGAAGGAAAAATAAGATAAAAAACAGAGAGGGAGGCAAACCATAAGAGACTCTTAAATCCAGAGAACAAACTGAGGGTTGCTATAGGAGGAGGTGGGTGGGGGGAATGGGTTAAATGGGTGACGGGCATTAAGGAGGGCACTTGTTGGGATGAGCCCTGGGTGTTGAATGTAAGTGATGAATCACTGATTCACACTATATATATATATATATATATATATATATATATATATATATGGAAGAAAAGTCTTCCATGGCTAATGCAAAGGGGAGGCCCCTTTCAAGGTACATGGTGGTGGCATCCAGAGAGCTCTTCTCAGAGCTTTACTACTCTTTATTTAGTCCCCTTTGTTTTTACCTGATGCCCAGCAGAACTGCCAATGTTAAAATACTTACAACGATCTTTATGGGAGAAGCCCGTTCAGGTCCTTTATCTTGTCCAACTAGAAATGCACTCAACCCTGTCCTGTCAATCCATCCCATCACTGAGAGTGTCCTAGAAGGTTGTTAACAGGCCCAGAACGTCCCTTCAGTCCAGCAAGGGCCAGATGGCATCCACTGATGAGATACTGGCGAAGCCTTCTCTGTCCACCCCACCCCTCCATGCCAGGCACCAGGCTAACCTGGCTGGGAGTTGCCTCCTGTATTAAGTCCCTGGGCCCCGAGAACTTCCTTTGACTTATTTCCATCTGACCTTGTGGTTTGCTTGTGTGTGTATCCTGAGCCCTTCCAGGGCCGGGAGGTAGAAGGAAACTGCTCACAGGTGAGACTATTAATGAGGGAAGCAGCCAGAATTCTGCCTAATCTGAAGGTTACGTCAAACGTTAAGGATGAGTAAAATCGTCTTCTAAGTTTGTCCGAGGTCGCAGGTAGTCCTGCTTGAGATCCTCTCATTCATTCTGGAATTGCTCCCATAACCGCCGACACTGAACACGAGGTCAAGGCTCAACCTTCAGTAGAGCTCCATCTAGCGGAATTGTTTTCCATTACAAGCTTTATGGTGCCAGGGGAGTCCCTTTTGCGTAAGGAGTCTGGCATTTGCTTCTTATTTTAGGCTCTGTGTCAATGGGATGATTAGGCATTTCCTCAGTCCAAATAAGCCGAGTTCACATATCGTGGAGGTAAGCAGGGTGTATGTTAATCGAGCAAGGCTAGTTCAAAGCCTACCAACTTGAGTTCCATTTCCTCTTGACTAGGAGGGGGCAGAGTGGATCTCTTACACTGGGATGGAGTCCCTGGCTGCTGGAAAGTGGTGGGGAAGGAGAAGAGAGGACAACGCAAATGTCCTGGAAATTTCCGTGTAAGATCAGGCACGGGCAGATTAAATCAATGTTGTCCTCACGAAAACAGGCAGACCAGCTGGCATCCCAGGCTTCAGATGCTGGCTCCCAGCCCTGGAGAGCGGAAGATCCCCGTCTGTCCCCCACCCCTCCAGTGGCTGACATTGTACAAGGTTCTGCATGTTCAATTTCTTTCTACATCACCTGTTGCCCAATGTGTTCTGAACACAAATGATTTTAGTCCCCTCTTGCCCCTCTCCTTTAAAGGCAGCCTGCTATAATTTTATAGGGTTAGAATTTCAGGGAATTAAAAACTGCTCAGATAAACTCCCACCACCCAGCCACCCTTGACCTTCTGGGAGGAATAGTCTATTCGTGTCCTGGGGCTGCCTTAATGAAGTACCACAAACCGATAAGTTAAAGCAACAGAAATGTATCCTCTCCCGGTCCTGGAGGCTGAAAGTCCAGGATCTAGGTGTCAGCAGGGCGATCCTCTCTCTGAAGGTGCGAGGGAAGGCTCTGTGCCTCCCTTCCAGCTTCTGGTGTTTCCGGCCATCCCTGGCCTTCCTTAGCTTGTAGGCAAGACACGTGAGCCTCTCCCTCCAGCATTACATGGTGTCCTCCCACCCTGTCCTCCCTGAGTGTGCCGGGGTCCTCACCTGCTACTCTGTGTGTGTTTCTTCTCTCTTCTTATAAAGACACCAGTCAATTGGATTAGGGGCTCAGCCTCCTTCGGAGTCAACTCCCATCTTGATTCTATCTTGCAAAGATGCTATTTCCTGAGAAGGTCACATTCACAGGTACTGGCGGTTAGGACTTTGACATATCTTTCTGTGGACACATTCAACCCATGAGAAATAGGAAGGGACAACAGCAGGCGGAAACCACAAGACCAACACTGGCTTCAAGGGTGGGGAGGGAGCACGGAGGCAGGGAGTCCTCAGAGCAGCTGGGGGTTGTTTTCTTGAGTTCCCACGTTCCCACGCATCCAGACCTGTTACCAGAGGCTATGAATGCAACACCAGACAAGACCCTGACATCACATACTGTTAATTTGATAAGATTAGAAATCTATTTCATAAAAAGTTTTCATGTTTAGTCATTTTTGAGAGAGGGAGAGAGAGAGAGAGAGTGTACAGGCAGGGGAAGGGCAGAGAGAGAGGGAGACAGAGGATCTGAAGCGGGTTCTGTGCCGACAGCAGAGAGTCCGATGTGGGGCTCCAACTCACGAGCCGGGAGATCATGACCTGAGCCGAAGTCGGATGCTTAACCGATCGAGACACCCAGTCACCCTGGAAATATATTTTAAGCATGTGCCGTTTCCTTGAAAAGGCAGTTAGGGCCCATTATTTATTTGGAACATCTTCTATTCACATTTGTCATTAACTTACTGCCCTTTATTTTTGGTGGATGGATAGGAAAGAAATATGACCCATTTAACATTATTTGTGCATTTCCACTGAAATAGAGTCAAGCAGAAATATACAGAAAGTTTCAGTCATTTTATCTAGGATTCTCTCTTATTTACATTATGTATTAAAAAAAATTTTTTTAATGTTTATTTTTGAGAGACAGAGAATGAGTGGGGGAGGGGCAGAGAGGAAAGGAAACACAGAATCCCAAACAGGCTCCAGGCTCTGAGCTGTCAGCACAGAGCCTGACGTGGGCCTGGAACTCAAGGACCGTGAGATCATGAGTCATGACCCGAGCCGAAGTCGGATGCTTAACCCCTGAGCCACCCAGGCGCCCCCTATATTATCTATTTGACAGATAATTCAATAGATCCTACTGCACCAAAGCATAGAACATTCTTATTCCTTACAATTTTTACAATCCTGTTCGCTTGTTACTGGTAATGCATGCGTGTTTGCAACACTTAAGTGCTGTCATCCCTCCTTTCAAACAGACATAACAACAATGCCTGTCACTTACTGACTGCTTCTATGTGCCAGGCACTGTGCTAATTGATTTCTTTTTTTTTTCTTTTTTTTTAATGTTTATTTATTTTTGAGAGACAGAGCATGAGTGGGGAAGGAGCAGAGAGAGAGGGAGACACAGACTCCGAAGCAGGCTCCAGGCTCTGAGCTGTCAGCACAGAGCCCGACGCGGGGCTCGAACTCACAAACCGCAAGATCATGCCCTGAGCCGAAGTCGGCGCTTAACCAACGGAGCCACCCACCCAGGCGCCCCTGTGCTAATTGATTTCTATGCATCATTTTATTTAATTCTTAAAATAGGCTTATGCTGTATCATTTCCACTTTACAGGTGAGAAAGCTGAGACTGGACAGCAGAGTGTCTTGTCCCAAATCACCTCACTCTTTAGTGGTGAAGCTGGAATTCAGTTTGGAGTTTCTGAAAGCTTATATTGAACTGCCTTCATATAATATCTTCCACAGCCATCCTGACAGATTTCCCTTGACCCATCTAGTTCCTTTTCCTCACCCCAACCTTTGCCTCACAAGAAGACCAGCTCACGTTTAGGTATAGAGACAAATACCTAATGGTCCAGACCCGTTTCAATGTTACCACACATTGTTTTTGGCCACTGGGTGGAAATACGCCTATTTTCTCTCCTCCAAAAGATCTTGAGCTTTTTAACAAACACATTTTCGAATTCATTTCCCCTCTTTGGGCCCCCCAAGTCCAAATGCCTATAGAGCCATAACCACATTAATAGTGAGTTAAAACACACAGAACTGGGCCAATGGACTACCCTGTTCATTACTTTATTAAAAGTGGGGGATAAAAGTCCCACAGTGATTCCAGATGGTGGTCGAATCAACAAGCTACTTATATACAATAGACACTCTCGGCTTGGAAACTACATGAATGTGTGCTTTTGATCCATAAAGAGCTGCCTCAGTGGGCCAATCATAATAAAAGTTATGTATCTAAAGTAGGTGAAGACGTGATGAGCAACTTTAAAATGGCCTTGGCAGCTTTTATAAAATCACATCTAATCGTTGTGGGCTATGTTTCTGGAGTAGATGGTGGAGGGAGCGTAGAGTCTCTGTGAGTGTGGGCTTGACCTTACTGGACAATGTGCCAGACGCTGCGTAAAGTATGGTGTGCACAGCGCTGAGCCAGACGTGATCCCTGGCTCCCATCATGCCTTGCCCTGGTAGTTACAACAGAGACAGATGAGATCTGCCTGGGAGTGATGTATGTGGATGTGTGTGTGTGTGTGTGTGTGTGTGTGTGTATGAGTGGATGTCTTTGCTTGTGTGTATACAGCTGATCTTCATCACTCATAGATTTCATATTTGTGAACTCACCTACTCGCTAATATTTACTTATAGCCCCCAAATCAACACTTGTGCTTTTGTGGTCAGTTGCTGAGATGTGCAGAGCGGTCAAAACTTTGAACCACTTGATGTGACACGGTCCCAGCTGAGGGTGAATGAGGCAATGCTGTATCTCCTTGTTTTAGCCACCACGCTGCAAACATGTGTCCTTTTCACCATGTATTTAGTGTCGTGTTTCTTGCATTTTGTGCTTTTTGTTGATTTCACCATTTAAAATGCCCCTACGTACAGGGCTAAAGCGCTGTCTGGTGAGTGCAGGAAGGCTGGGGTGTGCCTCCCGGGGAAAATACTTGTGCTGGAAAAGCCTCCTTTGGGCCTGAGTTATAATGCTACTGTTGGGACTTCAATGTAATTAATTAACAATCTATGTTAAATAAGGTGTCTTTAAAAAGAAACACACACAGGGGCGCTTGGGTGGCTCAGTCGGTTAAACATCCGACTCTTGGTTTTGGCTCAGGTCGTGAGCTTGCAGTTTGTGGGATCGAGCCCCGCATCAGGATCTGTGCTGACAGCATGGAGCCCGCTTGGGATTCTCTCTCTGCTCCTCCCCCTGCTCGTGCTTGCTCTCTCTCCCTCAAAATAAACTGACTTTAAAAAAAAAGAAAGAAACACACATGAAGCCAATTTATGTACTGACCAGTTGATGAAAGAAATGTGATCAAAACTGGAAGAAAACTAACCCTGTATTGTCCCTTGGAGCAGTGGTTGCTAATTCACCGATTCAGTGCTCGTGGTGACCTTATGGATCATAACCACTGTGAATAAGGGTTGGCTGTACATTTTATATACACACACTGAGTATTAAGAGAATTCCACATGATCCCAATGAGGGGTGGTGTCTCTAAAAATCAGTACAGCTGCCCAGCAAGCTTTCAGATGCCGTATATTTTATACACACACTGAGAGTTATATTGAGTATTAAGAGAATTCCACGTGATCCCGATGAGGGGTGGTGTCTCTAAAAATCAGTACAGCTGCCCAGCAAGCTTTCAGATGCGTCCCATGCACAGAGATGGGAGGAGGAATGTGGATTCAGGTAACTACACTAGGTGAAAAGAAAAGTTATTAGATTAAAAGTTATTAGATTTAGAGAGGACTTCCGATTTATGGATCAAATAGTCTAACCTTTGCATCTTTCATTTAAGGCAGGAAGGTAGAGAGAAGAAAAGGGAAGGGAGGGAAACCCAGGAGTGTCCCACACATGAACGAGGGGATAGAAGGGACGGGAAGGGCCAACGTCTGATCCCATGAGGGACTGAGAAGGAGCAAGACTAATCATGTCATGATAGCCTCCAGGGATGACAATCACAGATGTCAAATTTTTCTTATCATTTTTCTGTTATTTTTAATCCTCTCCCCTGACTTTTCCTGCCCTTGTCAGCACTAAATTGCCTTGGATGATTTCAAAAACATTCCTCACCTTATTTAGAGTTAGAGGGGAGCAAGAAAGATGTCCAGAGGGGCCCTCCCTGCAATGCCTGAGTGAGAGAAGGAAGCCTGGCACAGAGCAGATGGGGCGGCTAGAAGAGCAGCCAGTCAATACGGGGACCCGCTGAAAATAGAAACAAGGGGTTGTCCCCAGCACAGAGAAATTGTTCTAAGACAGTGCCTACAGGCAAATGGTCCTTGGGTGACTTCCCTATGGCCATCCATCCAAGAGGAACCTGGCCCTTTCAAGAACCATGTCAGGAAGTTTCAGAGACTACAGCGATTGGGGCTTGTGAAAAATGCGTGGTCAACTCAGAGTGTTGCGTGTTGATCTACCTGAGCCAAGGAACCAGGAAGACGACTCACGGCCTGAGGGAGCGGGTAGTGTAAATGCCTTGGAAGGACTACGGCGCTACTCAGAACTAGTCAATAACGCTTTTGTTTCCGTATCACAGAAAATGATCTCGCTGCTGGGAAGTGGAAAACAAAAATAAGCCCAGAGATGCGCAACCCGGAGAGGAAGGAGCCGACAACCTCGCTGTCCTGAGAGCACGAGAGCGACAGCCAGCAGGCCTCCGAGCTCAGAAGAACAAGTTCCAGGGGACTGGGGGCCTTTGCAGGGGTGGTCTGAAGAGCCAGATCCACGAGAGAGAAGTGACAACTCTCAGTGACAAACCTGATGTCATGACTTCAGAGAAAGGAGGAAAGTGGAATGTGAGATGGGAGACAGCTGAATATTACTTCCTGGCTTAAGATCGCAATCTGCCGTTACCGTTTTAGCCCTGAACGTGAACGCTAACAATCGGGGGTGACAAACTCACCATATTTCCCCGTTTTATAGGATCACTATTATACTAGCCAATCACGGGCAATCCAGAGAGCTCACGTAGGTGGATTTTGGCAAAGGCTCTCATGGCTGGAGAGAGGCTGGCGAAGCGTGAATTGGAAATCATCGCATCACAACGACCATAGCCCGGAAGTTCACCTGATCAAGGGCACAGGCCGGCCGGTGGCAAAGCTCCCACCCAATTTCAAAATGCAGGAAAAGTGGTGGGATGCCGACTTTTTTTGAGCGAGAAGTTGCTAACTTACTACATTGCTACTACGGCGTTTGATACCGGGAAGACAAAGATGTGTTCCTTCCTTGAGTGAGCTCGCGTCTCAAAAAATGAAAGCCAGTCATTCCACTAAGTTTTCACTCAAAAACTTCCAAAACGTGGAAAGAAGGTTCACCTGGTACGGGTAAGACAGGCTCCGACATTTATGCTGGTTAGGCTCCATGTGAGGCTGCTTTAGCCATACAGAAATCATCAGGTTCCCACAAGGTGTGACGTAGCTCAATTCTCTCAGACCAAGCATGCGCACCTCTCCCCATGAGGACTTTATGAATTAACTCTGGGCTGTGGCTACTTACATTTAAATTATTTGGTGACAGATGGTGACTACACTGAGTAATGAATAGGATCGTTGAATCGTTATGTTGTACACCTGAAACTAAGATAGCACTGTACGTTCATTACATGTCAACTTAAAACCTGAAATTGTCAGGCGTGCCAGAGTGGCTCAGTTGGCTGACCGTCCAACTTCAGCTCAGGTCACGATCAGGTTCGTGAGTTCGAGTCCCAGATCAGGCTTGCGGCTGTCCCCTTCCCTCTCTGTCCCCCTTTCCGCTCACACTCTCTCTCAAAAATGAATAAATGTTTATTTAAAACATAGATATTCAAATTATTTACAATTAAAGAAAATTTACAAATCGTTTGCTCGGTGGAAATAGCCACATTTCAAGTGCTCCATAGCCATAGGTGGCTAGGGGCTACCATATTGGACAGCACAGATTCAGAACATCGCCCATCATCTCAGAAAGTTCCGTAGGGACAGTTCTAATCTAGAAGGTTGTGCCTCCACCTTTGAAAGCACTTCTGATTTTTCACGGGTACCCTAGCTACGTTTACCTCCTGCTTGATCCTTTGGAACTGAAATCCTGTGGATGTCCTACAGACCGTCTCTGCCTCTTGGCCCCGTCAGAAGTTGGAGCCTATGTTAACATTTGTCAGCACAAAGCAGAACCTCATGCTTCATTTCTTAAGTGGTGACTTCTCTGACGTTTTTGCCAATTTTATATTTTATGCATCACATTTCCTTTCCTAAGTCGTAGTGATGAATGGAAAACTGTCAGAGTTTGGAGACAAATGTAGGAAAACTAAAGAGAACAGTAAGAGAGACGCCTTAGCTGGAGGAGTGGGTGCTGACTGGGCTGACTTCAGCAGGCTGGCCTTTAACAGACCTGGACCTGGGTTTGGTTACTAATGAGGGTGTCATTTGTGATCAAGGGGTTGTGACAGCAAGCGTTACAAGTAGTCATTACACCAGAGCTGACTTGACACGCCTTAATCGCCACAGCCGATATGACTGATTTCAAAGTCTTCATAGCTTGATATTCAAATAAATTGGGACTTTATGGAGCCACACCCACTTATGGTCTCAGTCTAGACTGGAAAATCCACGGTCTCAGCAGAGGTTTTTTTCCTGTTTCCACCTGTGCCCGAGGACCTCTAGCAAAACATCACAGACTAGAAATCACCTTCCCCAAGTGATTTTCAGGAGAGTGAACCCTGCTCTCCTAAAAGTCTCAGGACTTTTTTTTTTTAACGTTTTATTTATTTTGAGAGAGAGTGGGAGAGGGAGGAGCTGAGAGAGAGGGACAGAGAGCATCCTAACCAGGCTCCACACTCAGCCCGATGCGGGACTGGATCCCATGACTGTGAGATCGTGACCCGAACTGAAATCAAGAGTTGGACGCTTAACCGACTGAGCCACCCAGGCGCCCCTCCTAAGACAGAACTTTTGACTGTTTTGGTTAGTCAAACAGAGGCGCTGTTACTGCCCAGGCAACTCCCAGAGGAGCCTCACTGAGGCTGTTTCTGGGAGATTTTTTCCTCAAAGAGGGGACTCTGTTTTGCTCAGACACTTAGAATCACCCTGAAAGATCACAGGAGAATATTCCCGGCACAGGTTTGACATCACAGCACGTGCTAGCCTGGGCTGAGAGTAACGTGTAACAACACATCATTTTGGCAGGAAGGTGCTAGCATGCTTTATGCATTTAAATTAATATCCAGAAACGTGACTGGTGTGGTAATGAACAGATTTTGGCGGAAGCAGTTGCGGGGCCCTTGACAATTACAGTTGAGAAAATAATACTGAGATGGCTGGAGCATAAATTATGAAGTAACCTTCTAACTTGACATTTTTGGAATTTCATAGTTGCCAGCATACCAAAAGGGGAAGACAGACTGCTCTCGTAGTCAAGCTCGTCTCTCACTATATTGAGAGGCCAAAGTCATGGCAGAAAGTTGGTATGTACCGGATGCAGGAGACATAAGCAAGCAGATGTAGGTGCTGGTTGATCTCTGCAGTAAAGGCAAATTCGTCAGACCAAAGTTTCCGGTGTTTTATGAGGTATGAGATAGGAGTGGGGGGGGGGGGGGCGGGGGGCTCCTGAGTGGCTCAGTTGGTTAAGTGTCCACTTCAACTAAGGTCATGATCTCATGGTTGGTTGGTTCAAAACCCCCAACCAAGGGGGCCTGGAGCCTGCTTTGGATTCTGTGTCTCCCTCTCTCTCTCTGCCCCTCCCCAGCTCGCACTCTTGTCTCTCTATATTAAAAATGAATAAACGTTAACAAAAAAAAAAAAAGATAGGAGGGGGTTAAAGACATGGGATCAATCACTCATTCATGCATTCATTCATTCAATTATTTATTCAATTGTTTATTTGTTTGTGGGAGAATGAAACTGCACCCCCTTAAAGCCTTCCTTCCTCTGCCCTACCCCTGTGGAGAGAGAGTCTTGGCAAGACAGATGAGCTAGGCAGACATATTCAATATGATAATACACATTAGTGGTCAATGTGAGAGCCCTGGTGAGAAGGGCTTGTCTTGTTCACGTCCTGCTCTGAGGAACCCGTAAGTTTTGTGACTTGTGCTGAGGAGGGCAGGAGGAGGGACCTAGCTCTGCCTTCCTGGATGGTGCAGGATGAATGTTCCTCATTATCCTGTAGATTGCTGCCAGGATGGAGCCAGGATCCTGGGGAAGGGGTGGGGAAGGAAGGAGAAGAAGGAAGGAAGGAAGGAAGGAAGGAAGGAAGGAAGGAAGGAAGGAAGGAAAGAAGGAAGGAAGGAAGAGAGGGAGGGAGGGAGGAAGGGAGAGAAAGCAGAGATCCTCTTAGGAGCATATGGAAGAAAGCTCTGAATGGCGTGGGGGGGGACGGGACACTGAGGGAGAAGTAAGGCAACGTCTGGCCCCATCTTCTGGAAGCATGTGTGTTTCTGATTAGCTAGAAATAAGAATGTTTTCTTTCTGGTAATGGACCAATCAGCTGGCCCTCAGACCCTGGGGGAGGGAAGCTAGAGGCTAATCAAGAACTTGTTCATCCATAGGTCCTTGGAGGCCCTTTGTGAAGAGCCTTAGAAATTTCACAATCGGATCATCTCCAACAGCTGCTTCTAAGGACTGACTGTCTATTGGAAAGGAAGGACTCATGAGTGAACAAATGGACACAGACAGCTAGGAGAGAAAGAAGCAAATAGTCACTAGTATATGCCAGGCATCTGTGGACAACACTAGGCTCCCTCAAGAAGACTCCATGAACAGGTGTTTTACAGCTAGGTTCTAAAATATCTTCGTAAATTGGCTTGCTAAGGTAGGCAGAATAATGGCCCCCAAAGATGCCCATGTCCTAACTCCTGCAACCTATGAATATGATCCTTCTCGTGGCAAAACTGACTATGCAGATGTAATTAAGTTAAAGATCTGGAGATGGGGAGATCATCCTAGATCACCCAAGTGGGCTCGGCGTGATCACGAAGGTCCTTAGAAGTGAGAGAGGGAAGCAGGAGACTCAGAGTTAGGGCAGATGGGGCAACAAAAGCAGAGGTAGGAGGAAAGGCCACGAGCCAAGGAACCTGGACAGCCTCTAGAAACTGAAAAAGGGAAAGAAACAGATTCTTCCCAGCTCTCCAGAAGGAACGGTCAACACCTTGATTTTAGCCCCGTGACCCGTTTCAGATTTCTGATCTCCAGAACTGGAAGATAACACATATGTGTTTTTCTGAACCGTGTTTGTGGTCGTTTGTTACAGCAGAAATGAGACACTGATACACTTGCCTTTAACCAGACGACCTAAAGTTTTGATGAGAAAAGTAAAAAGGATTGATTCCTTTCATGTACATTAGAAATATGAAATTAAAAAATTTTTTTTAACATCTGTTCATTTTTGAGAGTGAGAGAGACAGAGCATAAGCAGGGGAGGGGCAGAGAAAGAGGGAGACACAGAATCCGAAGCAGGCTCCAGGCTCCGAGCCGTCAGCACAGGGCCTGACGCCGGGCTCGAACTCACGGACTGCGAGATCGTTACCTGAACTGAAGTCGGACGCTTAACCAACTGAGCCACCCAGGCGCCCCAGAAATATGAAATATTATCTTAGGAAGGCAAAACAAAGCACGATTAACCCCTAGGCTGTAGGTTTCCCCCCAATAAGCGGGATTCTTACCTGTTAATGCCCTGTTTTTGCAGCCTGACAGTATGCAGCGGGAGCCCTGTCCTGCCCAGACACCAGCCAAGGCAACGCCCCGCATGGACGGCCTGGACCTCATCCCTCCTTCCTGCTGTGCCCGCATTCAGCTGCACTGTGCCCAGACTCACCCTGCTGGTGGGTCTCCAATGAGCCCTGCCTCTCCCCAGGGAGCCCTTCTTAGGAGGCCATCATCGGAGCTCCTCTTAGGAAGAACTGGTCGGCAGACTTTTGGTAGTGCAGATGACAGAGGCTCACCCAGCCAAGGACGAGTTATTTAAACACTGGTTTCACTTATCTTTTTTAAACATTTTTTTAAAGGTTATTTATTTTGAGAGAGAGAAAGCCTGTGCACACGCAGGGGAGAGGCAGAGAGAGAGAGAGAGAGACAGAAAGAGATTCCCAAGCAGGCTCCAGGCTGTCAGCACAGGGCCCGACGTGGGGCTCCATCCCACGAACCGGGAGCTCATGACCTGAGCTGAGATCAAGAGTCAGACGCTTAACCGACTGAGTCACCCAGGCGCCCCTGAGCATTGGTTTTGGACCTGCGAGGCCCCAAGCTTTATGGAGGCACTGCAGAAACCCTCCAGTTCCAGGGGTCCTGGAGGAGAGCCCCACGACTAGGGCTTCAAATGTTCCCGAGTGACAGGATCATGTGATTGAGAAATCAGCTGTGTCTTACATCCCGCTGCGAGCTTGTGTGAAGGAGATGAAGATATTTTCCCATCCCCCTTCCAGGCAGGCCCGCAGCCTCGCCTCAGGGTCCTGGGGGGGGGGGGGGGGGCTGGGTTTCTCTAACCTTGCTAAAACTTTAATTTTCAAAAGTCTGGGCCACAGAGCTCAATTGTCCCCTGACGAAAGGGTCTGCATTTGTCACAAATGACCACGCACTTGAGGCTTCAAATGACACACACATCCCCACAGAAAACAAAACACTAATTTGAAGGGATACCTGCACCCCCATGTTTAGTGCAGCAGTATTTACAACAGCCAAGATATGGAAGCAGCCCAGTGTTTCCCAACAGACAGATAGATAAGGAAGATGTGTGTGTATATACACACACACACACACACACACCCTCCCACACAATGGAATCTTACTCAGCCATTAAAAAAAATGAGATCTTGCCATTTGCGACCACATGGATGGACCTGGAAGGTTTTATGGTAAGTGAAATAAGTCAGACTGAGAAAGACAAATACCATATGATCTCATTATACGTGGAACCCAAAAACACAAAAAACCCCAATGAATAAACAAACAAAAAGCAGAAGGATACTTACAAATACAGGGAACAAGCTGATGATTACCAGAGAAAAGGAGAGGGGGGCACGAGTGGAGGGGAAAGTTACAGGCTTCCTTCCAGTTATGGAATGAATAAGTCATGGGAATGAAAGGCACAGCAATAAGGAATATAGTCAATTCCTTGTCAATTCCTGTGTCTCCCTCTCTCTCTGCCCCTCCCCCACTCACGCTCTGCCTCTCTCTCTCAAAAATAAATAAACATTAAAAAAAAGGAATCTAGTCAATGGTATTGAGGTAGTGTTGGACAATGACAAGTGGGCCGGTGACCAGAGAAGTCACCCGGAACTTATGTAACATTGTATGCCAGCTATAGGCAAATGAAGAAAAGAAAAGAAAAGAAAGAAATGACACAAACTGATTTCACAGTTCTGGGGGTCAGAAATCTGAAATGGGTCTCACTGGGCTAAAATCAAGGTGTCAACCCGGCGGTGTTTCTTTTGCAGCCTCCAGGAGAATGTTTCCTCCCCTTTTCCTGGTCCGGAGGCTGCCCGAGTGCCCTTGTTCGTACCACTCCTGAATCTGTTTCCATCAATCGCCTTCTCTTCTGTAGTCAAATCTCCATTTGCCCAGCCTACCAAGAGGCCAAGGGGGCTGAGAAAGTGAGGAGTGGTCTGGCCCCTGAGACAAGGGTTAGATCTTGCAGGCCTGACTGGGTGGGTTTCTCCGCCCCCGACTTCCTTTGCAGCACCCCGCTGGTGGCAGGACTTCTGATAGGGTGACCAGACAACCAGACCCAAAGCTGTGAGGCTAAAGATCTCTGTGTCCAAGTTTTGCTCAGGAAGAACATGGCCGTCCACCTTCCCCAGCAGCTGGCACAGTTAGCTGGGGCCAGACCACCGGATCATTCAGGATGGCCTAAAAACCAAAGGCCTTTCCCCACATTTTCTGGACAGACTCATAGCATCCTAGGCAAGCAGGGGGGCACCCCACAACCTGACTGATAGTGCATTTCTTGGTATTCCTGTCAAGTGGAGGCACAGACTATGTTTAATTGGATTTGGATAAAAAATATGGCAAAAGGACATATTTTGCTTCTGAATGTTGTGGATCCCACACCACACCTGTTTGGAGATGAGGCATAATTGGCTTATGTTTTTTTAATTTTTAAAAAAATATCTATTCTTGAGAAAGAGAGAGAGAGAGAGAGAGCACGTGGGGGAGGGAGATAGAGGGAGCAGAGAGAGAGAGGGAGACACAGAATCCAAAGCAGGTTCCAGGCTCTGAGCTGTCAGCACAGAGCCCAACATGGGGCTCGAACCCACAAACTGTGAGATCACGACCTGAGCTGAAGTCGGATGCTTCACCGACTGAGCCACCCAGGCGCCTGGCATAATTGGCTTCTAAAGTAAACACGCTGTTGTGTCACCTTTCCCATCACGTTGTGACTATCTGCTCCAAGAGTCCTGCTTTTTACAAACTGAATTTTCTTATCTCTAAGGCTTTAGGTGTCTTTCTCTTTTACTTTACTAGACGGGGGGAGCCCCCCCAAAACAACATGCAGCCAAGCCTCCAGTGGCTCTCAAGAGGGCCAGATCAGGGCTCCCAGGCACCTGTAATAAGAACTCTTTGCCCTTCCCCCCAACTTGAATGTCCCTTCGGAGAAAAGATCACAGTGTGCCTTCGGGGTCAGGTATGAGGATTACATGGATAGTTGGTTCTCCAACCTGATCAACTTTGGACTCCATAGACGGTGTCCATCCAGCGGCTGGTCAGGATAACAGCCCAGACGCAGAACCAGCGGGGAACACGGTGTCCCCACCCTCCGTTCCGCTGGGAAGACGGCCGAGGCAAATCAAACAGGAAAAACGGCTGCATTTGTTCATAAGGGACAAGGAACATTTTGCTATTGAAGACCGGAGGAGACTGTAGTGGCTTCTCCATTTGAAGGGCACTGGCATCACTCATTTCCACGGGAAAACGAATTCCCTCCTGCTCAGTGGAGCTGGGGGGACCGAAGATTTGCTGTCCCTGGCATTTGTCGTCACCTGAGGTGGGTGGCCTTGTGCTTAGGGGGTGTGTGGGAGCTTCTGGCTGAGCAGAGGCAGGAGCAGGCCTGGAACTGAGTAGGGGCCCAGGGGGCAGCTACATTGTCTGAGAAATTACAGAACGGAGTCAAAGGGTAGGGGCAAAGGAAGTTCAGAAATGGAGAAGTACGGCCTTGGGAAAGAACTGGTGGGGGGTGGGGGTGGCCATGATGGACAAGATACAGATGCCGTCGAGAAAACTGCCCAGTGAGAAGTTTCCAACATGGGGGATTCACATCACTGATGTCATTTGTACCTTCTCCAGGTAATGATAATGAATATTTCTGAGGTACTTAGGGCAGGCCCGGTACACTAATTGGTTTATTTCTCATAATGACCATTATGAAGTGGGTTCTATTAATATGCTCGTTTTGGGGGTGAGAGAGGCAAGCACAAAGGGGTTAAGTAACTTGCTCAAGATCACAGAGCCTTTAAGTGATGTGAACCCCAAGTCTGAGCCCAGGGGCCCACCGTCTTGACCACAGAGCCGCATTCATTGCCCAGGCCTGCAGTTAGGCTATTGTGAACACACGCTTTGGGGGGCAGGGGGTTTGGGCAAGGGAGGCTGACTGGGCGCCTGGCTGGGGTAGCGCAGCAGAGAGATAAGAAGGGCTCTGAGGGGCAGGCCTAGGGGGTAGGCAAGCCAGGTAAGCAGGAGTTGGCCTTGAAGCAGGGCCAGATCTCCTGAGGCTGGGATGCACAGAGACCCTGGAAAGGTCCCCAGGAGGCAGCTTGGGCCACGTGAGTTTCCTCGATGGACTTTGGGATTTTGTGTCGTGCCTGACTAGACAAATAACATTATTAGAATTAACATTTTCCAGCTCTTAGATGTTTTTAAAGATTCTACAAATGACATCTTGCATTTTTTGCGTCTTGCTTTTCAAACTTTTTTGCGATTCATCTGTATTATTGCATGAAGTCTATATTTGTTTTCACTGTTTACAGGATCCCACAGAACCAATGCCTATGCCAGAAGTTACTTATCTATTCTATTGTTAATGGACACTTGGGTCATTTCTACTTTGAGGCTATTTTGTGAAACAACGACCTGAGCCTGTTCGGTCATACGTCCTGGTGCCCGTCTGCACAGATCTCTGTAGGGTGTTGGGATGTTGTGATTTATAATAAGAAATATATGTTTAGTCTTTATCCTGTGACCAGCACAGAGCTCAGGAAACCCTTGGGATTTCCTAAGTGGTAAGAGTAATAAAGGTGTCTTTTGGTATGTTAATGAGGTGACTTGAGAAGTCCCTAGGTCACCTAAGGATGGGGGGGGGGGGGGCGCTGGTTCCCAAGGGAACCAACCAAATGCTAAGAGCGTTGGCACTTTCAGTCCCACCCTCACCACCTTCTCCCCTCTGGGAGGGGGAGGGGGTGGAAGTTGATTCAATCACCAATGACCAATGATTTCATCAATCATGCCTATGTAATGAGGCCTCCATAAAAACCCAAAAGGAGAGGGTTCTGAGAGCTTCAGGGTTGGTGAACACGTGGAGGTGCTCCTGGAGAGGGCATGGAAGTTCCACACCTCTTCTCCATACCTTGCCCTATGAATTTCTTCCTTCCATCTGGCTGTTCCTGAGTGATATCCTTTTATAATAAACTGGCAATCTAGTGAGTAAAATGTTTCCCTGAGTTCTGTGGGCTGTTGTAGCAAATTAATGACTCCAAGGAGGGGGTCATGGAAACCTCTGATTTACAGCCCATTGGTCAGAAGAACCAGGTAACATCTTGGACTTGTGGTTGGTGTTGGAAGGGAGGGGGGCAGTCTTGTGGGACTGAGCCTTTAGCCTGTGGGATCTGGTGTGGGAGATTTGCTTGGTGTGGGGGTAAAAAAAAAACCCACATCAGAACTGGTGTCAGAATCACAGTTGTAGGCCTGGTAGTAAGATATCTAGGTCATAGGGGAAGCATACCTCACACTTGGTCATAGAATGCCAAACTGTTCTCCAAGGTCCCTACCCCTGGTTCATTCCCACCAACAGTGTCTGTGCCTTTGTTCCTTTGTCGACAATTGGTATTATTAGAACTGCTCAAATTTTACCAATATGCCGGGTACGTAAGAATATATCATTATGGCTTTCCTTTGCAGGTTCTTGATGAAAAATGACATTGGGTAGCTTTCCCCCTGTTTATCAACTATTTGGATTTTCTCTTTTGTGAAGAGCTTGTTGGAATGTCTTGCTTATATTTAAAATTTGCTCTTTTTCTTATTTTCTTACTGCCAAAAGTCCTTCATGTATTTTGAATACCATGTTATAGTTACATGTATTTCAAACATTGTCTCCCACTCTGTGGTTTTCTTTTGTCCTCTCTTTATGTTGTCTTTGGATGAAGAGAAGTCATTGAATCTACCAGTCTTTTCCTTATGGTTAGTGACTGTTGTTTCTTCTGTATGAAATCCTTCCCGATTCCAAGGTCATGAGAATATTCTGCTTTATTATTGTTTAAAAGTGTTATCTCAAACATTTTTAACCAGTTATCTTGTTTTCAGCCACACCTTCCTTCTTTCAGAAGCTCCAGGTGCCTGACCTTTCTGAGATTCTGAAACACCAACAGATCTGCTTCTTGGTTTCGGCCAATACCATGAAGGTTTCAACTTTCTCTGATCTGTTCTTAGTTACTGGTCATCTATCTACTTTTCAGCTTCCAAAATGTTGGTACTTTCACCTTCTTTCCCTGTTATCTTCGTCCCTATGGTTTTTTTTCTGGGTGTTTGTGCATGAATACAATTTTCCTGTCACATTAGTGGGGTCTCAGGAGAGATAGGCAATAAATGCTAGTGTTCAAATTTCCATGTTTAATCAGAAGTCACAGCAGCATTGCTAATAAAGCAGGCAAAACTGGAAACAATCTAAACATCCACCCACAGAAATAAAGTATGGTAGGTCCATGCAATGGAATAGCATGTACCATGGACAACATTGTGTTACATAGAAGCAGGCCAGTGAGGTAGTTAAGGGCATAAGACTCTGACACTCACCAGCTGTGTACCTCTCCATCCTCAGTTTTCCCATCTGTAAAATGGGATAATTGTATGTAGAGATGTTGTGAGGATTAAGAGTTAATATATGTAAAGAAAGATGAACAACTGTAGGTATATAGTCAGAAGTACATAAAGGTGATTATTGTTAAAAAAAAAAAAAAAGGAGAGAGATTTTTTGTTACTAATAAAAGAATGAAGTGGATTTATACCCAGAAGAATGGCAATCTCTCTAAGGTATTTTATTAAGTTTAAAAAAGCAGCAAGGTGAAAACCAGTATGTATAAGAGAAAAATAAAATACCTGTAAGAAAAACAGTGTGATCATATTTTAAAAAGAACTAATGTGCATACATATATGTGCTGAACATTTCTGAAAGGATACTGTAGAACTGTTAAGAGAGGTTTTCTCGGAGTAGAAGGCAAAAGGGACCTTATTTAATGTCTTTTGGTACTCTTTGATTTTTTTTCTTTTATCATGTGTTTTACTGTTATAATTAAAAACAAGCAGATTAAAATGTAGATAATTGTTTTAGCTGGAGGTTAGTTACAGTATTTCTACTTTTATGTATGTTTGAAATTTTCCAGAGTAAAAAACTTCTTAAATAAATTAAAGCAACAAGTATCTTCATCAGACATTCTGCAAAATCCAGTGTTGAATATTTGGATGGCGTGAAATAATGCCTTGAAGAAAGCTTCCTTGTCAAGCTACATAGGGACATTCTCATGGAAGCAGACAGGAGCCATATGGTAGAGAACCAGTTATTCTAGAAGAAAGCTACTGAGGTCATAGTATGATTGTAGGATAATTTTTAAAAACTGTTTTGAAAAATGTCTAGGCCCTAAAATGTTTTCTAGAGATCCTGGTGTTCAATTTCAGGAGCCCATCAAAGACAGCCTTTTTAGGGAACCCCTAGCTTTGTCTAGTTAACTATGGACACAATGACCTTCCATCTAAGTGAGAACACAGATTAACTTCTCAATTCCCGCAGAAGGTTATTGACCCTACCATCTGCTTACTTGGTTTCCAAATCATATGCACCAACCCTTGTGCAGCAAAATATAGGATCAAGCGATGTATACTCTCACCAATAGGTTCAACTTAAACTATCGTTTACCCAGCTCATCGCGCTGGATGGGAAAGGTGGTCAACCCAGATGATTGCCTATGTAGCATGTGCGTTCCATTTATTCCTGTAAGTATTCTGAATTTCCTTTGATCAGATTAGAACGCCAGAAGCCTTGATACTTGAACTAAATCTGATTAGCTCCACATAAGATTATCTAATGCTGCTATAAGAAACGGCCACATGGAATTTATTTCTGCTCTTGCTATAAAATGATGTTCACGATACCACCCATATAACCCCATCTGAGAAGTTTATTTCGGAAATTGGAGCCCAGAAAATTTTCCTATACCACTATGGAACTGAAAAGATTTCTTCCAGTACCGAAAATCACATAATTTAAGCATTTCTCTCATTTTCTCAAGCTCTTGGGAAGCTTGGATCCATGGCTCAATCACAGCAGCTCTGTTAACCGCAATAATGCGCTTGTATTCTCCTTTACTTTCCATTTCTAAATTTTGTGTGCGTCTGTTATTGTCCCTCTGCATTATTTAGCAGATCTCTTCAAAAGTTTAATAGATTATACCCCACACAGGTGCACATTTCTTTGGGCAACTGGGAACTTGATCTCTTTCTTCTGGCAGGATAATTAGAAATGGTTTCACGAAGACACGGCACTTGAACCAAATCTTTGGGGATAGGAAGCTCTGACAAATTCTAGCAGAAGAAACAGTGTGAGTAAAGAAGTGACGGAAGGAACGCACAGCCCATATTTGGGAGATGGGAAGATTTGCTTTGGTCAAGGCATGAGGTATAAGAGATGAATGGAAACCGAACTGAAAGATGGCTACACCATCTCAGTAGAAACTCTGTAGGAACTCACACATTAGGCGTTACAGCATAAGAGAAGGATTTTTTTTCCCCAAAATAAGGGAAACTATTGTATATATTTCAGGCAGAGCATAGATACTCTCAAGACAAAGTATAAAGACGAAAGTAAAAGAACAGGACTGTCACAGCAAGGTCCCAGCTGATGTGGCTTTGAAATGGGACTAAAAGCACCTAGGGAGGGCCTGGAAAGAACACGGAAGAAGAGAGTGGCATCGAGCCTATGGGCCAGCGGCCAGGCTCTCTCCCAAATTCTGCTGCTATGGATGTTTAAGTCATTCTTTTCTTTAGGAGTCCCTTGGTCAACATAAATCAAACAATATCACACACTTAACCATGGCATTGAAATGGACTCTTGCCTGATAATTCATGAGGGAAGGTCTTTTGTTTCTGATTTGTTTCAACAGAAGAATTCCAGCCAATAACTTCAGAAAGGATATTAAGAATTCCAGCCAATAACTTCAGAAAGTTTAATAATTACCATTTTGCCACTTTGAAATAGGGGATCTAGGCTACACTCATCGGTGAATGCCGCCAAATATCAGGCGAGCCTTTGAGGGCAGGAAAGGGTAGCATGTCCCCAAGAGAAAGAACATCTAAAGATGAAAGGCTTCCTAATGGAGTGAGCAGTCTGACCCGCTGGCTGATCTAGGACAGACAGGCATTGGGAAACATGGGATTGGCAGAAATAACACACCTCGCGACAAGAAACAATAGGTAGGGTGCACCACCACCTAGGAAGAATGCTTGCCTAAGATAATTGAACCTGAATCTAATCACAACTCAAGATGTAAATATCATTGTACAGGAGAAACGGTTGGAGGAGAAACTGGTTAAATGACACCCTGAGAAAGTGACCAGCCAAATCTAAAATGTGCAAATTCTACAGGACAAATAACCCATTTTCAAACAGATCAATGGCATTATTTTTAAAAGTGTGCAACAGAATCGAATAACAGGGGTCAAGAAACATTCAAATCGAATGCAATGCCTGGATCTTCTTTGGGTCTCAACCCGAATAAACCAACCTTGAAACGACATTTTTAAGACAAAGAAGTTTGAAGAGTATGTGAAGTCAAGGAATTATGGCAACATTTTTAGGATAGTGCCATGCTGGTTATCTTAAAAAAACCAAACAAAACATCCTTATCAGGTAGGGAGGCACACTGAAATATTCACCTACCGGTGAAATCACATGATGTTTAGGATTTACCTCAAAACACTCCAGAAAAAAAATCAAGGGGATAGGTGAAGTAAGATTTGTAAGATATTGATAACTATTGAAGCTGGGTGGTGAGTACATGGGGCGTTCATATATTCATCTTTTTACTTCTGTGCATGTTAGAAAATTGCTGTCTTACAGAGATGCTTATTTTAACAGACTCCTTATAGTGACTAGTTTGGAAAACCTTTCTATATTTGTTTTGTAATTGATGAGAGAAAAGGGTCGTTTTCACATATGGTATGTGAATTCGGACAGAGATGATGAAGGGACTAAGTACATTATTTTACCCACTATAAAATGGCACTTTTCTGTACTTATGGTTTGTGGAGATCAGAGATAAATACCTTTCGTGACTCTGAGAAAGAAAAAAATTTTTGAACTAAATTATCTCCTGGCTTCCACTGCGGACATCCTTGTAAGCATCAAGGCCATAGTACCCTCCGTGAGCCAAGGGAAGACTGGCTCCTCTCCCCAGCTTATCTGATTGACAGCATAACCCAAAAGGCCTGGACCACACACAGCAACAAGCCCCGTATGCCAGCGTGGATTCCTCAGGCTGAAACCCTGTCTGTTAAAAGGTTCCCGCCAGATACTGACGAGCCGACTAAAAATGTGTTCATCTATTTAGTCTCTTGGTCAGCAAAATTGTTTTTTACGTTTATTCATTTTTGAGAGACAGAGACAAGAGCACGAGAGAGGGAGGGGCAGAGATGGAGACACAGAATCCAAAGCAGGCTCCAGGCTCCGAGCCATCAGCACAGAGCCTGACGCGGGGCTAGAACTCACAAGCCATGAGATCATGACCTGAGCCGAAGTCGGACGCTTAACCGACTGAGCCACCCAGGCACCCCTCTTGGTCAGCAAATATAACAGAGCATTGCTTATGTGTATTTTAAGAGTGCAGGTCTTTAAACGAATAGCTTATCTCCTAACTCAGATCTCCTCCTCCTCCTCACCTCCATTATCATCACAATCATGCTTATTCTGAAATGGTCAAATGGGAAAACATTGTAGGAGACAGAGCCAGTTACCTACTATATAGGAAGAACAGGTGCCCAAAAAGAATGACAGGCAGAGTTCAGCACCCGACAAAACGTTCCTGTTATCTTGAGGACAGATCCTGTTCATCCTCCGTGCTGGATGTTGGAATGTACCCAGATCCCATTTAGAAGTAAAGAACTAGATTGTCAGCTGCCGGAAATATTGCCAGCAGGTGGCCCTCAGCTGTCATCCCCCTTGAGGAATTACCTTGCCTGAAAACAGTTATTGTGCCCCAGAGAACCCCACTTCCTGGAAAGCCAATGAGTGGTTGACTCAGGAGTATAAAGGCCTTGGCCCCTCAGTGTAAGACAAATCTGAAAAGCCAGGCCAGCTTCTGAACTCCCCATGGGGTTGGCTGAAGCCCGCCTTCTCTGGTCGAGTCCCACTTCCTTCCTTCCTCTTCCCCAGGTGCTGATCCTGAGAATACTCCCTACCAAACTTCAGCGGCTGATCTCCATCTCAGAGTGTGCTTCCCAGAGAACCCAACCTGGGACACCTCCAATGACACCACTCTCCAGAAGAGTTAGACAGATGCCCTCAAAGGAGCCATCCTGCTGTCCCCAGCTATTGTTAGGAGATGTGAAGCCACGTCTAACTCCTGCCTCGTTCTGCCTTCTCAGGCCACTCATAAATAGGTGGCTGAGAGAAGGGAAGGAGAAATCAAGTCACTGATACTCACTGCCCAGGAACGACCACCACGCGTCTCACAGAAAGGCGTTGGAGATGCCATTGTTGCCAACATCTCAATTAACAACATCTTCGCTGAAATTACTTTTTGGCCTAAATCACTTGGATACAAAGAATATTAAATGGTTGCCTTGCTCAAAAGTATTTATTATGGAAATAATGTTATTCCTTCTGCTACCCCCCCCCCCCCCAGGGTAGACCACATACGTACTGGGGCGAGAAGAGCAGGCGTCTCCTCCCAGGACAAAAGACAAGCATGGGACCAGAAGTGTCTGTCTTAAATGCCACTGGCTCCATGGGTCTTGCTTCTTGTGTTCACCGCTGTGCCTGGCACAGAACCTGGCACTCGACAGGAGTGCCTTATGAAGGATTCACTTAATTCAAGAAAAAAAGAAGGAGAGATCCCATCTTTGCCATGAACCTCTTATTGGCGCCCTGACCAGGATGTCGTATATTCTAACCTGGAACCTTGAGCTCTTTGCTGGAAGCGATTCTATGTTCCTCTTTGTATCCCTGCTCCCTGTCAATGAGTCTGGTACACAGTAGGTGCTCCGGAAGGTATGACTTGAGTGAATGAAAGAAAAGTTCTGCAGATCAAGGGTAGTGTGTAATCACCTATTGCTGGGTAACAACCAACATCAAATCTTAGCAGCTCCAATGGCCATCATTACCTGCTCACCATTCTGGGCTCAGCTGGGCAGTCCTCTGGGGGGTTACTCATGAAGCTATAGGGTCTGAGAAGGCCTCATGCAAATGTCTGGGGCTTCCAGCCAGGGAGCCTCAGTTCTCTTCCATATGACGTCTCTGGCAGACAAGGATAGATGCCCATGTAGCTGTGCTTCTGAAGCCTCTGCCTGGGTCACCTGTGCTGGTGCACATAGGCCAGTGTGAGCCACTGGGAGGAGATGACCCAGGTCCTAGATGCAGGGAGGAGAGATTTATTAGAGGCCACGAATCACGTCACCTCTCATGACCTACCATGGGCACATCATCCCAGGTTTAGCCACTTGGGGCCAGAATTCTGGAAGAATTATTCTTCCAGGGGTTCCCAGGTGACTGGATCTTGGATTTAGGTATTTCAGAAGCAGTAAAACAACAACATAACAATTCGGGAATAGTAGGGCAAAACCCTGCAGAGGATCTACGTGCACACACCCACAGTGGCAGCAGGTACAGATGGCCTGGGGTGGGAGTTGCCACAATGGTGGCCTGGACAACCTCCTCCTCTGAACTTAGCTCAGGAGTTCCATCCCCTCCTGAACCTCTAGGGGTAGCGGGCCTGGCCACCTAGATTGGCGGCTGGGGGCAACTATGCCAACAACTAGGCCTGGGGGCAGGAAGCCGTGAATGAAGGGATCAGAAGAAGAGGTGCGGGGACAGGTCTGGGAGCTGGAACCAGAAAGGTCTCAGCCATACCCTTGGCTGCTGAATTGGTCAGCCGAGGACACTGGCTGCTCTCCAACCCCCATATACCCCAGTGCTTGGCCCACCGTGTACCCTGGAACCTCAGAGCTCGGCACCCAGGTCCTCTCTGCACTCATCTTTTGGAACCCCTGACTGTCATGCTTTGAGTAATTAGTAAAATTAGTTTGCCATAATTATATCATTTCTCTTCTCATCGCCTTCAACAGGGCAGAAACATTTATGCAAAGTGGGAATGTTATCAATAATCAAGTATTTATATAACATCTGCTGTGAGACAAAAACCAACTGAATTAAGATTTTCCAAGGTGAACTATTTCAATTCCTGAGACTTCCAGAACTCTCAGACCCTAGCTGGGAAGTGATTTATTTAGGAGGCATGGGGAGAGAAATGTCTGTGGCTAGTGATAAACCTTTGGGGTAGAGGTGAAGGCATGTTTGCATGGGTCACAAGTTAATGATGATTTAGGATCAGGACAGAATGACCCGGGGTTAGTTATGCAGAGATCTGTTTATTCCTGTGCAGGTTTTCAGGTTCTTTGAAGCAGTGTGGTCCACAGGAGGAAGAAAAGAGGCAGGAGACACCCCCCCACCCCCACCCACCCAACGCAATCCCTCAAAGTAAGGTACATTTATAGGTGCCACATTTATAGGACTCCAACATATTTTGGGGAAAGGCAATACAACCAACAACACCAGCCTCCCCTATAGGCCACACGTCTGGGAAAATCCTTTCTTCTGTAGCAATTGGGAAGAGGGATGCTGAGAGGCCTCGGAGCCCCATCTAAGATTTGGCCCAGAAGTCTCTGAAATCTGGGGGAAAAAAACTGGCCCCCAATTCTAAAGCTTTAGTGGTTCTCCATTGTGCTGACTTCCAACCAGAGTCTAGAAGTCACCTTTGGAGGTGCAGTTAATTCATTTGCTTTGGGAAAAATACACTGATACCCGTTATATATATCCAAACTAAGGCAAGTATCCTGTTCTGAAATAGGATGACTCAAGGTAAAGGCATTTCTTGTAATAGAAAAGTCTGTCTTCATTAATTTGCAGAGTGTTTCTGGGGGAAACTCTTTCTGGGGGAAAGTCAGGCCTGGATTCTGGGTAGGGCAAAAACGGTTTCAAGGGCCTTCCTTTGGTTGGGGTGGGGACGGGACAGGCGGATGGCGGGTGGGACTTGTAGGCTGTGCAATCTGGAGCCAGGCTGGAGGCTAAGGAGCAAGCTACCCTGAAGCCGCGGTGGTGTGCAGGAGCTAGCTGTGTGGACTTTCGACAAATGGCAAAATTGTCATGAATTTTGCAAGCTAGTTGGTAGGCATGGCCGTCATTAAAAATTAAATTACGGGGCCACTTGGGTGGCTCAGTCAGTTAAGTGTCCAACTCTGGATTTTGCTCAGGTCACGATCTCATGGTTTGTGAGTCTGAGCCCCGCATGAGGCTCCGCGCTTGGGATTCTCTCTCTCTTCCTCTCTCTCTTCCTCTCTCTCTTCCTCTCTCTCTGCCCCTCCCCTGCTCCTGCTCTCTCTCTCTCTCAAAATAAATAAATAAACTTTAAAAATTAAGTTATGTCAACTGACATTTAATAAATGATATTAAAAATAGAGTTAACAAATACTCAAGCTCATTGCTTCTTAATTATTTTAGTACATTTTCTATTACCTGTACTGTTGAGGGCTATCGTGTCAGCTGGTGGAAATTCTTTGGACGTCGCACCACTGCGCGTCTCTTCCCAACTCCCCTCGATGAAATCAGCCACGGCGGCGGGGTATTTACACCACAGGAAGTACACACACTAGGAATCAAACTCGTCTAGCCGGTTGCTAAGCACTTACCGACACACTGCTTGCAGGGGACACTGTGGAGGTTCTGGGAGTCATCCGGTTTCCAACACTGCTTGCCTCTTCCGTGCTGGAAAAATGAAATTAAGGAGCAGGCTAGTGCCAAAGCCCAGGGCAAACCAACGTGGAGGAGCCCAGCAGCCCGGGCAAGCAGGTGACAAGGTGGCAGGAGGGGACGTGTAAACGGGGTGCAGCTCAATCCAGACAGCGGCACCTCTAAGGACTTGTGCGCCACAGAAGCTCAGTGCTAGCAGCTGAGTACTGCTGGCCCAGCTCCCTTCCGAGGCCCCCAAATTAAAAAGAACATATCAACATGGCTCATGGATTCTCAGAAACAGTCTCAGAAGGGAACCCGAGAAAGGGCCGAGTTTCCCCTCATCCCACAGGCAGGGGCTCCCACTGTTGTTTTCAGGGGGCGTGACAGCTTCTCAGTTGCAGAAGGCCAACTGCAGTCTTTCCTATAGGCTTTCTCAGGACCTACAGTGATCTCCTGTGCCCACGACTCTCCAAGGGGTGCCATTTGTAGCATTTCCCAAAGTCAGCTGTGCACAAAGTATCTCAGAGGCCAGGGCTCCACAAAGACAAACTTTGGAAAGCTCAAAACCAGCCACGTGGACATCATGGAAAACGACCTGGCCAGCCAGGCGTTTTCCAACCCCAGCATAGCTCAGTGATCCCGAAAAAAGGAAATGCTTATTATTTTCCCACTCATGATTGTGCTCAGGAGGAGCCCGCCCTCAGACCCCTTCCTCCTCACTCCATCCCCCAATGTATGCAACGGGAAGGAATCTTCGTGCAATGATCTAATACGGAAGAACAAACAGCAGAATACTGGCAATCCCATTGGGCGGCCAGAAAACTTCAGTGAGGGCCAGGGTGGTGAAATTTAGCAAACAAAAATATAGTTATATATTTTTTTAAGTATAGGTCCGTTAAATTTACATTTCAGCTAAGCAAGGAATACTTTTTAATATCTGCATGGTCCGTGCAGTATTTGGGACATACAAATGCTAACAACATATTTGTTGTTTCCCTGAACATTTAAGTGGGCATCCCGAATTTTCCTGGGACCACAAGTGAGGGCGGGGTTTTGGGGGTCAGATCTGGTGGGACTGTGAGTTTGGCCACCTAACTGGTAAGATGAGCAAGGTTAGCAACCCCTTTGACCCTCAGTTTCCCAGTGATGAGTAATTATGAGAGACAGTATTTCTTTCACAGGTCGGTGGGTAGAAAGTTCATAAATGGACTCCAGCATGAACTATTAGCACATCGTCGTTGCTTAACCACTGTTAGTTCCACTCTATTCTCACACTGTTCTCTTTTATTGGGGTTAATTGCTGAGGAAACACATAATTTTGCTGGACTCCTGAAGGTTATCATGAGTCACAGAGCCACTTTGTGAGACTTTCCCTGCCTACCTTTCAGCTTCTTTGGGGCTTTGGTAGTTCAGGGTCAGGACCTGACTGACAGTTGCCTTCTCCTTACTCCCAGGATAGCCCTGTAAGTCTCAACCAACCTCAGAGCCATCTAGAAGCCATTGCGAGACTAAATCGGTAGCCCCTTGTCTACCTAGTAATTGAAACATTCAATAATTCTACCAGGGACAAGCAGCTAAAATCTTCACAGAAGCCTCCACGTGTGGATTTTACAAATAATGTTCAGTTGGCTTGTGAATTACTGCTGGAAAAACAGGCCAGGGGGGAAAGGAAAGTTCTGCTCACGTGGCTCTCCTCCGTGTCTTTCCCCGTCACTCTGTGGCCGACATGGCTCCGTTTTATTCTCAATTTCCCAGGCTACTGAAGGACAGCTGCAGAATCAATGCCCCAAAGATGGTGACGACTTCAAGTTGGTTTGTCCTGACGCTGGCTTATATAATTATTTTGATCACAGAGTTAATACTCCAATTATATTTCATTTGGACTGATGCTCATTATTTTTTTTTTAAATTCTTTTTTTTTTAATGTTTAGTTTTGAGACAGAGAGAGACAGAGCATGAACGGGGGAGGGTCAGAGAGAGAGGGAGACACAGAATCTGAAACAGGCTCCAGGCTCTGAGCCATCAGCCCAGAGCCCGACGCGGGGCTCGAACTCACGGACCGCGAGATCGTGACCTGAGCTGAAGTCGGACGCCCAACCGACTGAGCCACCCAGGTGCCCCAGTGATGCTCATTATTTAACATTCATTTGGAGTACGTATGCCTGAGTTAACTGGAAAAAAATCGGTTGTCTTGGGAAGGGAGGTGAATTCAAGGCAAATTTGGAGCAACTCAATGTTCTAAACTGCTTGTGTATAATTCTGGAAGTAGATAATCCATATGTAGCATATAGACAGCTAACTTAAAAAAAAAAAAAAAGCCATTTCCTGCAAGAGAAATGAGAACAGTCCAAGGTTGCCATTGTTCTAATTCTGGTTTTGGTTTTCCCCAGAGCACAGGAATCTTTGCAATCTTTTCAAAACAACGTTAAGGAAGTCGAAAGCTTCCTTTTAATGAAAATACAACCTCATTTGAATGTTTAAAAATATCCGTGGAGCATGAGATCAATTGCTATTCTACCTACTACCTGGGTATCTAGGATGTTTGTAAGAGTTTTAATTAAATAGTGACAGGGAAAAAGCCATAATTTAAGGGCGCAGTTACCCAGAAAAACACTTTATTTCATCATTAACTTCTTCGGATTGATCTAAAGTGTATAGAATCCTTGCTTTTAGGTAACAAAACAAACTCTGCCCGTCATTAGCAACTATTTTTAACTGTTTTTAGAGTCAATTCGTGGGCAAGACCATATGCTAGTGAGGATCGGAGCAAGGGGGTCTCTCATGCACGGCTGGAGTGTAAACATGTGCTTACCAGACAGTCCAGCCTGCAAACCACGTCCACATGAAAACCTGTATGTGAAGGTTTATAGCAATGTTATTCATAATTACCCCAAACTGGAAATAACCCAAATGTGGCTCAACCGGCGAACAAATAAACTACTGCATAGTAATACTGCTCAGTCGTAAAAAGGAACAAACTCCTTATACATGCAGAAACCAGCATTGTACCCAGAGAAAGAGGCCAGCCTCAAATGGCTACACACCATACGATTCCATTTATTGCGGAAAAGGCAAAGCTGCAGGGACAGAGAATTGATGAGTGGTTGCCAGGGGCTGGTGTGGGGAGGAAATGACTGACAACAAAGGATCAGGAGGGAACTTTGCGAATAACAGAAGCGTTCTATGTCTTGATTGTGGCGTGGTTATATGACCACATGCATTTGTTGGAATTTATAGAACTGTAGATCTTTTTGAAAGGTAAATTTTACTGCATGTAAATAATATAGTCTCCATAAAACTGATTGAAGAACCGGGCCTTTTGTGACTTCCTAGGTATCATGCTGATGTTGAATAAGCCTTTGTCAACAGCCTTGATGCCCTGTGGGCAGGGTGGGTGGGTCCTTTGCCCGTCCGAGGTCTAGCAGGTGCTGCATTATACCTGCTCTCTTCTGTCCGAGCAGGAGGCAACGCACTCAGTTGACAGGGCCCGTGGCTGAACTGCAGTGCTCTTGGAGAACAGTGGTCACCATCTGTCCCTTTTGGAAAAGGTTCTCTGTCCCATGGACGTTGTCTACTCATCGACCACACCATCCATGGATGCTGGGATGTGGGCGCGGCAAGTAACTGCTGGCTTTATATTTGTTTGCTTGGCTTTAAAGCAGTCTTAGCCATGTCATGGTGGCTGTTTCCTCATTTATAACAAATGCTGTAACAAATATGCAGTCATCGACACAGATCTAGAGGGTCTGTGGGTGCCGTCACGGGCAAATGCCCATCAGCCACCACGGGGGGCTGCTCATCCTTCTAACACCGTACATGAATCTACATCTGCTCTACGTGCTAAAAGAGGATAAGCAGTATCATCCTACTCACAGAATGGGATCTTTTTTGGGACGCGGGCCCACAGACTGTAGGTTTAGGATAGAAAGTATCTAATGCAGAGTGTGAGGGCTCGCTATTGAATTTGAGGAGCTAAGATTGTAATGAAAAGGTTTGCAGTCTTTTAAAATTATTTTCATTGCTGACCTCTTTCGTTCACAGCAGTGCAACCCTATGTACATCATTTCGCTACAGCTAAAAACGGAATAGTTTAGAGGAAGGAAAACATACCGGATATGAACATGCCCCGCTATCTGCAAAATCGTTACAATGGCGGGCAGGAACACAAACTCTGGAGCGTGGGTGCAAAGTCCCCATACTAGCTTTGCGAGCTTGTGGAAGTTCATTAACCTCTCTGACCCTATTTCCTGTTCTGTAAAGTTAACAATAGTCCCCTCGTAGGTTTGCTGTAGTGACATAACCTGTGTGTACGTTACTCAGCAGGTTGCTTCAAGCAAATGGTGGTCTTTCGCCCAAGGGCTAACTGATGTGAGGGGAGGCTTGCTCTTTCCTCACATTCTCTTCTTCTTCCTGCAACAGAATTGCCAGTGATTGCTGCTGTTGCCCCTTCCCTGCTGGCAGCCACAAGTGGATTTATTTACAACGGGAATTTAAGGTCAAGAACAGAGACTCAGCCTTAAATGACAGCTCGGCACCGGGAAAGGATCCTAGTCAGAGTTCGGGGCCCCGGCTGTGCTGACAGGCCTGACATTTAAACTCTTGCAGGGCTTAAGGTCTGTATCGTTTATGGTCAGGAATTATTTTCCTCCCAGATTTGTTGGGATATAATTGTTATGCAACACTGTGTAAGTTTAAGGCACACAATGGCTGATTTGATACATGTATATACTGTGAAATTATTACCACAATAAGGTTAGCACTTCCATCACCTCATAAATTACTATTTTGCATGTGTGTGTGTGTGTGTATGTGTGTGTGTGTGTGTGTGTGTGTGGTAAAAACATGCAAGATCAACTCCCTTAGCAACTTGCAAATATTTAATACAGTATTGCTAACTATAGTCACCAAGCTGTCTATTCAACCCCCCAGAACCTACACATCTTATAACTGGGTGTTTGTACCCTTTGACCAACATCTCCCCGTTTCCCCCACCCCCATGCCCCTGGAAAACACCATCATAGTCCCTGTCTCTGTGAGTTTGGTTTTTTAGATTCTGCATCTAAGTGAGATTGTACAGTATTTGTCTTTGTCCGTCTGACTTATTTGACTTAGCGTAATGTCCTCAAGGTCCACCCTTGTTGCAAATGGCGGGACTTCCTTCTCTTCTACGGCTGCTTCATACATCAGGAATTGTTGCTCTATCCTTCCTTTACTCTCTGAATCATAGCCAGTTCCAGCTTAATAAAAATGCCTGTTTTAAAAAGGAAGACTCACGAGGAATGCCTATCTAAATAGCCCCACTTTCCCCCCATCTTCTCCAGAGCAGAACCTTAAACTGTTGCTGCTGCTTCTTATGGCTTCCAACTAGAAAAATACATCTCTTCTTGAGTCATAAACAATAGCAGAATTAGGAAGAGAAAAAGGTCCCTACAGTGACCTCATCCTGTTTGCGCTTGTCATCGGACCGAAGCAGTTTGGGGCTACGCATAGTTTAGGGTGCACACATGGTCCACCCTCCTCCGTCCTCTGCTGGACACATTCCTGCCACAGGTCTGACTGTCCCAGGTGGCCTTGTTTTATGTTAGTGACCCTCCTCGGCCACAGCTGGTTGGGGCGACCCACACAGCCTATGAACGATACTCTGATTATGTTATGTTGGGCTGACCAGAGGCCATCTCTCAGAATTTGGAACTGTCATATGTAGAAACCGGGTAGCTCATGTACTGTACATATACCTACACAAAGTTTATATATTACATACACACACAAACACACATATCTGGCCAGTAGGTAGTAGACACTGGGAATGGAAGCCTTTGGGACCCGAAGATTAGGTAAGAGAGCAGCCGTTATACGCACCGTGCAGAGGAAGATTATGAAGGGAGAGGGGGAGGAACAGGAAGGAGGAAGAACAGAGGGGCAGTGTCTGGACCTATGTCATTCCTACCCTTCCGACATTCTGGGGTTCACTTTTCCCTGCTTTCCTGAGATTCTTTGAATTGATGTGACTTCACCTGACCGGGTTCCTAGTGCCCGAAACCTTTGTACAAACCACCGAAGCGGGTCAGAGGCATTGCCATGGGTTTCAACTACAACCAGGCAGGGCTTAACGGTGTAAAAACCCATTTTTTAAAGACAGTGCTACGGATCCATACATGCTGCCGCTGGCTGAAATGGTGAGGCAGCGTCCAAACCCGGCCCTTTGTGTCTGAGGGGGTCCTTCCTGGGGAAGATGGGGTCTGGACTTCACCGTGAATAGAAGCAATATGCCCACGGGTGCAAGAGGAACAAACAGGGTAATTTCTAGGAAGAGGCCACGTTCTAAGAGAGCAATTGGTAGAAGGTTAAGCTCTAGCAAGAAGATCTCACCATGGCACCCTCTGCAGTCAGGGGCCCTGGGGTGAGGGAGGCTCAGGAGGAAGGGGACAAGAACAGAGACGGACAGAGGAAAGGAGAAAGGGACACGGAAAGAGGAAACACAGAAAATAGGGCAGGGAAGTTGGAGAGGAATCGTGGAAGAGGATGGGGAGGGGCAGCCAGAGAGACTCTCTGGTTCTGATACTTTCTTCTCATCAGTGACCCCTACTCCAAGTCATGGCCTCTCCTCATCTAGATTGTCCTTGTTTTCTGATTTTTTTTTTTTTTTCTTTTACAAAGAGTCACTAATACCTTCCTTATCTATCTCACAGGAAAGAAGTCAGGTCCAGGGGAAGAACTGTGGGGAAAAAGCTGAAGTCTGAGAGAACAGCATATGCAAAGGCCCTGAGGCAGGCAGTGTGTGCACTAGAGAGAAGACCAGGGCCACTGGAGTAGAAGAGAATAGTGTGAAATGAACCTGGAAGGCGTGGGGCCATGGAGTCCGCGTGAAAGACTTTGTTTGGTCCTTTGGATAGGGAGGGGTAGTAGTGGTCAACTTCACAATATCCTGATTCCTCTTTTCCCATCATCGGTCCCCCTCTGGCGTGTTCCTCTTTACCACCTGCATGTGTAAATACAGCCACATCTCTTTTATTTTTCCTATTTCCTATTAATTGCTGGAACCCCATATGTCCAATCACTCACACGTGAAGCCTCCCCCTCTAGTCCTCCGAGAAACCCAAGCTCTTACTCAGTCTAAAGGGAACAGATTATCATTCCAAACACCCCAGAGAGGAGGAGAAAGGCTAGCGAGCTCAGTTGTGCCTTGTCACAGCCTCTGGTCACTGTCTAGCACTGTCCCAGTCATACAGACACTTGTGTACTGCTGAGGGGAGGCGAGGCCCCAGGGTTAAAGGCACACTTACCTTGCTCGCACGTGGCCGGCCGTTGTCTCCAGAGCTGGGTCGGAGGAGGCTGGGCCTGCAGGAGCCCCCGCCTGTCCGGCTCCAACCCCACCACCAGCACAAGAGTCCTTCTGGAGCCTTTGGTGTCCTTCCTGCTGGGGGACCTCACTTAGGATGATCCTGATCCTTCGAGAAGCTCCCTAGCATTGACCCTCTTGGGAGGTGCTGGGCTTCCTCCCTGCAGACAAGGGCCAACTGCGGAGGCATTCATCAGGGCACAAGAGCCCCTGTCACCCTCTGGCCGACAGACATGACGTAGCCCTCCATTCATGTGACCAACAGCCTTTCCCCTGATAACAAAATCTATCTATTCCCAAGGCCACCTGCTCTCTTCATTTCCACACACAGAGGATAATGGAGTTTGTCTTTATTTTTTTCTCCTCACCCAGTAGCTCATTAATATAATATTATTAATATAAAAAGAATGAAATGGGGGGCACCTGGGTGGCTCAGTCGGTTAAGTGTCCGACTCTTTTTTTTTTTTTAACGTTTATTCATTTTTGAGAGACAGAGACAGCGTGAGCAGGGGAGAGGCAGAGAGGAGAGGGAGACATAGAATCCGAAGCAGGCTCCAGGCTCTGAGCTGTCAGCACAGAGCCAGATGCAGGGCTTGAACTCACAGACCGCAAGATCGTGACCTGACCTGAAGTTGGATGCTTAACCCACTGAGCCAGCCAGGCGCCCCAAGAGTCAGACTCTTGGTTTCGGCTCAGGTCATGATCTCACAGTTCGTGAGACTGAGCCCCACGTCAGGCTCTGTGCTAACAGTGCAGAGCCTGCTTGGGATTCTCTCTCTCCCCCTCTCTGCCCCTCCCCAGCTGGCATGCATGCACTCTCACTCTCTCTCAAAATAAATAAGTAGACGTTAAAAAAAATAATCAAATTGGTGACGGACATTAAGGAGGGCAGGTGTTGGGACGAGCACTGGGTGTCATAGGTAAGGGATGCATCACTGGATTTCCTCCTGAAACCAACACTACACTGTATGCTAACTACCTTGAATGCAAATAAGTAAGTTAAAAAAAAATCAGAAAATATCATTAGAAAAACACTCCATGTTTCTTCGGCCAATAAAAGACATTTCTAACAGCATGTTACTCACAAAACTCAGTTTCCGTGGGTGAGTGTGCTCCCTAGAAATGTGACTGCTGTGCATTCCATGAAGCCTTACGGGACATGACAGTCCCCTGAGCACATGGTGACTCTTGGCCCTGACACTGCGAGTCCTCTTGTGAAATGCGGTTTCATTGTGGACATATTTACTTTGAATAAACATTACTGGTATACATCTCCTGAGACTTAACTTCCTTAGAAAATAAAAAAACTTTAATATCTTTATTTTTTCTAATAGTAAATACTTCCAGAATGTTCTAAAAGCCTTAAGTATGTATTCTTCCATGGTTTCTTTGCCATTGAAGTAGAAAGGCCTTAAAAACCTATATATTCTTGTATCCAGAATATCTAAAGAACTTTCAAAACTCAGTAACAAACAACCCAATTAAAAAGTGGGCAAAAGGGGCCCCTGGCTGGCTCAGTTGGTAGAGCGTGTGATTCTTGGTCTCAGTGTTTTGAGTTCAAGCCCCACGTTGGGCATAGAGTTTACTTTAAAAAAAAAAAAAGTGGGCAAAAGATTGGAACACATGTCTCACCAAGTAGGAGATAAAGATAACCAAATAAGCATATGAGAAGATGCTCAGCTGTGGACTGCAGATTAAAGCCACGATGAGATACTATACATCTAGCAGAATGGCTCAGATTAAAACAAACAACTGGGGTGCCCGGGTGGCTCAGTCGGTTAAGCGTCTGACTCTTGATCTCAGCTCAGATCACGATCTCATGGTTCGTGAATCTGAGCCCCACTTCAGGCTCTGAGCTGACAGGGCAGAGCCTGCTTGGGATTTTCTCTCTCTCTCAACAAACTTTAAAAAATTAAACAAAACTAACAAGTGACAATACCAAGTCCTGACGAGGATGTGGATCAACCGCGACTCTCATTCACGGTTGATGTGAAGGCAAAATGGCACAGCCACTTTGAAAAACAATTTTGATTGAAAAACAATTTTGCAGTTATATATACAGTCCCAAACTGGAGAGAATCCAACTGTGGGTGAATGGACAAACTGTGGAGCATCCATACCACGGAATACTACTCAGCAACAAAAAGGAACAAATTACTGACGCCTCCAACAACTTGGATGGAGCCTCAGGGCAAGAAGCCAAACTCGAATGGTTACCTTACTATCTAATTCCATTTACACGACATACTGGAAAAGGCAAAACTATAGGGACAGAGAATAGATCGTGGTTGCCAGGATGCAGGGGTAGCACAAAGAGGGCTGATTAGAAAAAGAAACGGGAAGTCTTAGGGTGCTGAAAATAGTCTATGTCTTGATTGTGGTGGCTGTACAACTATACATTTTTGTCACAATTTATAATAAAAATGTATACCTAAAAAGGGTGAATCTTACTGGAGGTAAATCACAAACTCAATAAACCTGACGTCAAAAATTATGTTTGCTTTTCCACTGATATAGTAAATATCTAAAAAAAAGCTCTTTTAAGAACTTTACTTATCTGTTGTGGGTTTTTTTTGTTTTTTGTTTTTTGTTTTTTGAAGCAGGCTCCACGGCTAGCACAGAGCCTAACGCAGGGCCCGAACTCACAACCCCGAGATCAAGACCGAGCTGACACCAAGAGCTGGATGCCCGACCAACTGAGCCACCCAGGTGCCCCTCTTTTAAGAACTTTAAATATTCATTTTTCCATCGTTTCTTTGCCATTGCAATAGGTCACAAAAGTCAATAAATTGAATTTGCTTTTCTACTTTAGGGTAAGATGTTTTGCCGCCTCTGCCTAAATTAAGACAACTCATAAGAGTCTCATCTTAAGAATGTAGTTTTTCTGGGGCGCCTGGGTGGCTCAGTCGGTTAAGCGTCCGACTTCGGCTCAGGTCATGATCTCACGGTCTGTGGGTTCGAGCCCCGCGTCAGGCTCTGTACTGACAGCACAGAGCCTGAAGCCTGTTTCAGATTCTGTGTCTCCCTCTTTCTCTGACCCTCCCCTGTTCATGCTCTCTCTCTCTCTGCCTCAAAAATAAATAATAAAATGTTAAAAAAAAAATAAAAAAGAAGAAATACCATCTAGAAGGGATTAAAAATATGTTAAAAAAAAAAAGAATGTAGTTTTTCTCATGACTTTATAGTCCACGTAGCTTATTTCCGGGGCTACACCTGCCCCTAAGAAATCAAGAGCCTGGGTCACAGTGAAACACTCCAGTTACCCCCCTGCCCCCCCAAAGGGGCTTGGGCCTATAAGCCACCTCTTCCAAGCTGGTGGCCAATTTATTACCCTATCCTTCCCAAACTGGGAGAGACATCAGGGACACTGGGAGAAAAAGAAACACAGCCTTTCAACCTGCTATCCCTCGGTTTCCCCAAATGTCTGAGGCCAGGAGAGAAAGGCCCACCAGCGTCCATTCTAACTGTACTGGCCAGTTAAGGCAGTATATTATGGGCTACATGGGACATAAGCCCCCTTCTCTCCAAGGGTGATGGCAGAAGATGACAAGTTTGGGTCAGCCATCACAGTCTTGTGAATTCGGTACGGAAAAGGCACAGCCCTCAGACCTAGCTTCAAACAGTGGGAGCGGCACCTGGGCGGCTCAGTCGGTTAAGTGGCCGACTTCGGCTCAGGTCATGATCTCATGGTTTGTGAGTTCGAGCCCCGTGTCAGGCTCTGTGCTGACAGCTCAAGCCTGGAACCTGCTTCGATTCTGTGTCTCCCTCTCTTGCTGCCCCTCCCCCCCCAAAATAAATAAACATTAAAAATCTTTTTAAAAAGAGTGGGAAGGCGTCCAAGGTGGACGGCGGGGTGAGTTTACAGGAAGCGAGCATGAGGTCTGACACCACCGCTGAGTCCAGGGATGGAGAGCTGTAGGAGACAGAGGGAGAGTGACGTGTGACAGATGGGGCTCTGCAGCCACCATCTTCTAGGAGCTCTGCCGGTGCACAGGGACTCATCCCACTTCATTCTCGCACCACCGTATATACGCTAATATTGTCATCTTCAATTAACATACGTGGGAGATAAGGCTAAGAAGTCAAGCCGCAGGAGGAAAGTCCGTAAGCGAGCGGCAGGGCTGAGTTTTGACCTCAGGTCTGACTGCTACTCTTCTGCTCGTCCCGTTACATAGGGGAACAGGGGAACCTCACCGGTGCCTTGCAGTAGAATGAAGTTACTATCAAAGTCCTGCAATTTGTCATTTAACGTCTATGCTATTGCTAATCTTATTCTTTTTTTTAGGTGTATTTATTTATTTTGAGAGAGAGAGAGTGCATGCTAGCAGGGAAGGGGGGGAGAGAGAGAGAGAGAGAGAGAGAGAGAGAGAGAGAGAGAAAGAGAGTTCCAAGCATCCTCTGTGATGTCAGCGTATAGCCTGAGGGGGTGTGGGGCTTGAACTCGTGAACCATGAGATCATGCCCTGAGCTGAGATAAAGAGTCGGACACTTAACCGACTGAGCCACCCAGGCACCCCCCACCCCAGCTCCCCAGTTACCTTATTCTTAAATGAAGAGTTTGTTGTTGTTGTTTGGAAAGTGTTCCTGCACAGTCAGCTTTACGAAGGGGAGTGGAAGAAAGAGTTGTTAACTAAGAAGGAGGTTCAACTTTACCCTGGGGTCAAGATAACTGGGTAGTAATGAGGGAGAGGGAGGGAGGGAGAGAGAGAGAGACAGAGACAGAGTGTCAGGCTCAGAAGAGCATGAGAAATCAGGGCAAAGAGGATCTTAGAGGGTCACAATCCACTTGTGTTCCTCTCCACTTGGAAATGTATTCTGTGCTCCCCTTGTTCAAACCTTAGGGGACACTGGGTTGTTTCACCAAGGGAGGCGGTTCCTGAGTGGGGCTGCCGTGGAAATGCCCGTCCAGGATTCCCAGCGTCTGTGCCCCCCTTCACTGCTGGGCTCGGCTTCAGTGCTTGCACCGGACATTCTGTGCCTGCTGCGGGCCCCACCACTGCCCGATTTTAGGTCCCCACCTCTTTCTGGCAAGGCTACGATTGCAGCAAGGCAGTCTGTTCACCAACCAGCAGGGCCCTCCCTTGGCGGCCGGCAGGAATTCCACAGATAACCTCTTCCTAGAAGCTCCTCTGGTGAGCACAGCAATGTCCAAAGTCTTCGCTAACTCCCTAGGATGTCCCCAGATGGCTCAGGACTCTCCAGCTGGCTTCAGCCCCTTTCTCAGGGGTGCTCAGGGCCCAGGCATAAAAAGCACACTAAATAAAAACGACAACTCGTTTAGGCCTTTGAACGCTTACTCCCTCTCCTCAAAGGGGGTTATGCAACTGGTGCCCCACAGGACCCCACGGCTCCCCAGAGCAGATGGCCAAGGGGAGTCACGGCCCCTCAGACAACAGGCAGACGTTTCGAAAGGACACCTCTTCCACCAGAGACAGAACCTTCGGTCAGGCTCATCTTTTGCCCAGTACCTAACTGTAAAGAGTTGTTTGCTGACTCAGCATGAAGAGTGAACAGGACATCTCTTATCTGTCAATACAACAGGCTCCTCTGCCCAGGTGTTTCACCAGTTTTCCCGACTTTCCAAACTGTGCCATTGCCATGATCTGTGCCAATGGAATGCAGTACAGTAGACCCAGCTCCCCAAGAAAGTGCACTTGGCTTTGGAAGGAACTTCACTACTGAACCATGGATGTGGGTGTCTCTCCATGGGCATCCACAGTTCTCTCCACTGAAGGGATGTGAGGGTAGATAGATGGGAAAAGGGACTCACTCTCCCCCTCCTTGCATCCCTCCCTCTCCCTATATTGCTCTGCAACTCTTCCCATTAAAGGCCGGGGGTCTGTTTTCCCCAACTCTTAAGTCTGGGCTGCCCATGTCTCGCTTTGGCCAAAAGACTGTGGCAAAAGTAACAGCATGCTACTTTAAGTCTAGGCCTCAAAGAGCCTGGCACGCGTGTGCTTGCTCTCTCAGAACTCTGCCACCACCAGAGAAGGTCTGGCTGGCTTGCTGGAAGGATGAGGGGGCATGTGGGCAGGCTCAGTCTGGCCCAGCCAACCCCAGCCAGCCAGCCTGCAGACCGCACGTGGGTAAGTCAGCCTACCCGGGCTCACCCAGGCCCGAAGACCCAACCAAGCTAAGCCAGCTCATGGAACTGGGACCCCAAAAGTTAGTGGTTTATTGCACCGCAGGGATGCATCCCCCTCCCCCACCAGAGGAAGGTTCTAGTACATCACATTCAAACTGCTCTTTGCACTTACAGGTAGAGAGAGAAATGAATTCTTCCTTCTTCTGGTAGCTGAGTTAAATGTGGGTAGGAGACCCTAGAATCCATTTCAACTCTTTCACTGCACAGCCAGCCTGGATTTTAAAGAATTTTCTTATTATGAGATCAACAGCAGATATCCCGTCAAAGCGAAGCAATTTCTGTACCGACTCTGTTGTTGAGGGTTCGACCAATAAGACACAATATAACCAACATCCGACACCACAGCACAACTTAGAGATCATGAGTAAGTCACACCATTACCTTACAAAGAGCCCTGTTTAAACAAGCCATGAAAAAAAAATTTCTTTTTATGGTCAAATATAAGTTTAATAATCTCTTTGTCACATTCCCCAAACAATTTTTCATTATTGTCTTCATTATATTCTGTTTACATTTGTCACAAACATCTCTGTAATACACAGATCCGGACCTGTTTTGCGATACATTTCTACCATTTAATTGTGTTTGGATCAATATAGAATGTAGGGATCAGGGTAGGAAAGAATACTACCTTTTTGTGAAAGTAGATTCTTATGTATTTATTTAGCACTTTTTATTTAAGGAGCTCAAGATACTTTAACATTCACTGTAGCATCCTTTTGTTATCTCTGGGTGAGGAAAGTGTCAAAAATGATCACTAGTGCTTTTTTACAGAAAGAAAAATGAAAGCGCAGAATGGGAAAAGTAGCATCAGTGAGATGATAACAGTCATAGCAGAAACTTGGGTCTTTAGCTCAGCATTCTACTCTGTGAACCATATTTTTCTGTTTAATACATTCCATATCAAAAGGTATAATGGTTTCTTCCACTTTTATAATATCTTTTTTAATTTTTAATATTTACTTTTGAGAGAGAGAGAGAGAGAGAGAGAGCGAGCATGAGCAGGGGAGGGGCAGAGACAGGAGGAGACACAGAATCCTAAGCAGGCTCCAGGTTCTGAGCTGTCAGCACAGAGCCTGACGTGGGGCTTGAACCCACAAACTATGAGATCATGACCTGAGCTGAAGTCAGATGCTTAACCGACTGAGCCACCCAGGTGCCCCATAACATCTCTTTTTGGATGGATGTTAACAAAATGGGCAGAACAGATAGTAAGTTCCCATAAACTAATCATCCTGGCAATGCAATTACTTCCTGCAGGGGTTTTTGTTTGTTTGTTTGTTTTTGTTTTTTGCCAGCAAAGGAGTCCCATAAATTATAGAGCCACCCTCTGCTTCTCCATTAAAATTCATAACTGGCTGATAGTTTTCCAGCATTTCCAAGAGATCTGCAACCAGTAGGGAGAAATCAATGATGGCCACTCCTTCAGCTGGGCACGTGTGGCCCCTGGCACCTGAGGAGATTAAATACTCACCACAACGGATGGACCAACCCAGGTAATTCCTTTCAATCTGACTCATGCTGTGTGTTTCCTCACAAGAGGGCTGGTCTAAGAGAAAAGTGTCTCTGTGGTAAGTTTTCTTAAATGCATAATATGAGGATTCTGTTTAAAGTAAGAACACCAAGCTGCAGCAACTTGGATCTTTAGAGATTCAGCTAGGACCTGACGGCCTCTACTGGAATGAGTAAATACATCCACCTCAGGGGTGAACCATTTTGGGAGTGGGGGAAAGAAGGACACACTACCACTTAGTTCTGCCTGAGGATTGACAGAGTCTTAAAAACATTCAGGGGGAAGTAGGGTTTCCCTTTTTCCTTCCTCTAAAAAAACGAGAACACAGAAAAAATTTCAAAAACAAAAAGTCACTCCAGTTGCTCCCTGAGCCTCCCTCCAAGCTTCACAGTCCTAGCCTTTTCCCAAAAGTGCTTAGTACAGACCTCCCTACCCCCCAAAAAAGCCGTCACCAAAACACAGGGAGCCTACTTGCAAGAAGGGGTGCAAATATATGTAAAGAAGACCAGCACCCTAAGGATAATTTTCAAGAAAATCGTTACAGAGTAAAAACAAAAGGGGGGGGGGTTGTATCAAGAAAAATGTTATGGAAGTGAAATGCAAATATGGGGGGGGGGAGACCCAAAAAGAACAGATCACTAAAACAGATGCCATGAAGAGACAAACTACTGATGATAATGGGGAATGGGAGGGGATGGAGGAAAACCCTAAAAGGAGGTAAAAAGTAGAGCGACATCTACCCGTGTCATCAGTTGATACGTGACTGTGGGTAACAGTGAATGGTGACAACAAATGCAGGTTTTTCAAAAGTGCCCGATTCTATAAAGAGCAAGATAGGTGGAGAATGTCAGGTAAGTTGACGATGTACCGAAGAGTGGGACGTCTGGGCGCAGATCAGGGCTGCCGCCCTGACCCGCCCAGGAGCAGGTGCGCGCAGTCCCCAGGCCCCGCCCAGGAGCAGGTGCGCGCGGTTCCCCAGACCTCGCCCGGGAGCAGGTGCGCGCGGCCCCCAGGCCCCGCCCGGGAGCAGGTGCGCTCCGTCCCCAGGCCCCGCCCGGGCACGGGCGCGCGAGCCTCCTCCCGGCCCGCCCCTGGCCCCGGTCCCGCCCAGGCGCAGGTGCGTGCGGCTCCCCGCCTCCAAGTGGGAACGCGCGGCCCCCGTGGTGCCCGCCGAGCCCGGGCTGGATGGCGCCGAGGTCCGCGCCCGCCCCACCGCAGAGCGGCTCCGAGGGGGCGCCGAGAGCCGCCGCGAGTCACCCGCCGCTCAGCGCCGCGCCCTTGCCGCGCCCTTGTCGGCCTCCCCCTGCTCCTGCACCGGCCGCGAGGCCTTGTCGGGCCCGGGGGAGCCGCACTCCTGCAGCCCCCCGCCCGGGCGCGCCTCCAGGTCAGCGCATGGGTCGGGGAAGCGCGGCCCGAGGCCCGCGAACGAGTCGCAGCGCGGCGGGCTCTCCTCCTGCACCGGGCGGCCCACCGGCTCCCCCGCGCCGCCGCCGCCGCCGCCGCCGCCGGGCCCCGCCGGGCCCTCCTGGGAGTTCTGGCTGACGTAGACCACGATGATGTCGCCCTTGAAGTTCATCACCTGCCCGCTGGAAATAAACGTGGAGTTACTGTTTCCAGTCACATTTCCTACAAGGGGAGAGGAAGAGAGAACACGCAGAGGATGAGTCATCGGCCCTTGGTGAGAACTTGGTCTTGTGATAGGGAAGTGTCCCAAGAAAGCAGGCTGTTCTAGCGGCGGCCTCTCCTCACCGACACCGTCTCTAACGCGCATCTGACACTCCGAGGGGCTCCATCATTTTTCATCTCAGCAGGCCTGACTGCGGCGGAAGAAGGAGGGGCAGAGAGGAGAGCGGCGAGACCACAGGCCACGCTCCAGTCGTCGTTTGCCACGTGGGACTCAGCTTGCTGAGAGCACAGCTGGGAGGTCGACTCACAGGTGCAGCTGCTACCTAGGAACGCGTGTGCATGATCTACCTGCAAGATCTACCTGCAGCAAACAGCCAGTGGCCTGGCCAGGTCCAGCGCGTCAGGAGGGGAACGCAGGGCAGGAGGAAAGGTCATTGCCAGATAGGACCCCGAGCCCACTTCAGCCCAGCCTCCCCTCTGACCAGTTGTCATCGCTTTTTGTACCTTCCACGCAGGTCCCTGACAGTTCAGCCTTGGAGGGCCAGGGGGCCACCCAGGCTCAGTATTTAGCATGATTTAGTATTTAACCGATTTAGGTTAAATCAGTTTCCTTAACACTTCGTTTTTAACTCCTGGAACAAAAGAGATTCAGAAGACGAAAATGGAAAAAAACAAATCCTGTAAATCATTCTTTCCTCGGAAGCCTGAGGAGTGTTTTGTCCCGTGGGGGGGGGGGGGGGGAGCAGGGGCTCTATATCACTTCTTTGTGGGTGACCGGATTTGGCCAGTCTTTAATTCATGGGCCTTTTGGAAAATAGAAAGTTCAACAAATGTTAGGAAACTTGCTACCCCTATTATTCTTCTATTTAAAGACTGATAGCTAGAAATGTCCCAGGTGAAAAGAAGTGCCATAAACCAAGTAGATGCAGAAATGTCCCAACACTCAGTATCAAAAACAAAATCTTTCATTCTGACAGAGAGGTGAACAGCAAAATATCTCCTCACTGTTAACTTCCTCTTTTTTTTTTCTCCTCTACTGTGACCCAGCTTTATAACAATTTATACACATTAACTTTCTATCACCACTCCACAAGAAGAGATTTTCCTCAAATTTGGAAGGCATGTTTTGGAGGGTCTAAAATACCAACAGCTTACAGGGAATCCCTTTGGGGAGCCTTCCCTCTACCCATAAGATACCTCCAGGGAAGCTGAAATGGAGGCCCAGTGACCCATGAAACGATAAGATTTAAAATGTGGGCAACTTAGGACGCCTGGGTGGCTCAGTCGGTCGAGTGACCAGCTCTCGATTTCTGTTTAGGTCATGATCTCATGGTTCTGGAGTTCAAGTCCTGCACTGGGCTCCATACTTGAAGCACAGGGCCTGCTTGGGATTCTCTCTCTCTCTCTCTCTCTCTCTGCCCCTCCCCCGCTTGCGCGCGCGCTCTCTCTCTCTCTCTCTCTCTCTCTCTCTCAAAAATAAGTAAAAACTTAAAAGAAAATGTGAGCAACAAATCTGAAGATCTATGACTCATGCTATGTCTCCCACAGGCAGTTGTATGCAGTATATATTTCAAGATAGGTAGTGGTGGGGATTTATTTGCCTAATAACCCCCCAAGCAACACGGGGGCGGCCAGCTAGTATTCCCATTCACCAGCTAGCTGGATGGCTCCGCGTTCTCCATTTCCTCTGAAATATCCCAACAGGTGCTCAGAACATACACTGTACTCTAAGCTAGCAGTCTCCTTTCTAGTACGTCTATGCCTTTCTGCTCCCACCAGCTACCAAGGTGGTTCTCAGTTCTGTTTTTACCAGCTGAACTCATTAGTAAATGTTATTAACTATTTTGTGAAGTGGTAAAATCTAAGTGTGATAAAAAGGGGAAAGTTTGGGGCGCCTGGATGACTCAGCTGGTGAAGCGTCCGACTTCGGCTCAGGTCATGATCTTGTGGTTCACAGGTTCGAGCCCCACGTCAGGTGCTGTGCTGACAGCTCAGAGCCTGGAGCCTGCTTTGGATTCTGTGTCTCTCCCTCCCTCTGGCCCTCCCCTACTCGCACTCTGTCTCTCTCTCTCAAAAATAAACATTAAAAATTTTTAATAAAAAAAAAGGGGGGAAATGTTTCTGTAAAAACCCAAGTGACTGCTTTGCAAGGACCCAAATAAGAGGACTCGAGACAAGAGACAGCTTCAACAAACTGCTGAATTGGTGCGGTGGTGTGGGAAAGAGAACTGTGGAGAAAAGAAACAAAACGAAACACACGAAACATGCAAAAGGATCTCGCACTCACATTTGTTTTGCAAATGGCTGTAATTTCTCATTCCACCCTAAAGACATAGAGAGTGGAAATTAAGATTGTGAGGTTCATGTAAAAAAGTCTCAGGAAACTATCAACACCCAATACATATGGCCTTTACTAAAAATAGCGTGAACGTTAAGTTCTATGTTTTAAATTTAAAAAGATATTCAAAAGGGGCGCCCGGGATGGCTCAGTCAGTTGGGTGTTTGACTCTGGATTTCGGCTCAGGTCAAGATCCCAGGGTCATGGGATCGAGCGTCGCATCAGGCTCTCTGCTGAGTGTGGAGCCTGCTTGAGATTCTCTCTCTCCCTCTGTCCCTCTCCTCAGTTTGTGCTCTCCTTCAAAAAAAAAATTAAGTTTTTAAAAAGTATGATTTTCTCAGTACAGCTCCTCTAGTCTGTTGTGACAATGTCAGTGACTGGGTGATGCTCTTGTTCGTCCTTATAACGTAAAACTACACAGAGGGCATCGCTAACCACTGTGTGATTGATTTATGGTTTTGAATTTAATCTCCCATCTTCACCGTCTTCATGCTGAGATTTATCTACTTAGGTCATGGTATATACAATTTCTCCCTCATTTTAAATTTTATTTTCCAACAAATCATCATCATGAATCCACTGTTGTTTACCTTCTTCCTTGTCAGAATCTTCATCTTGTCAGAGCTCTAGTAAAAGCCCGTGTTTTATCGTCTTGTACATCAAGATCCTGTTTAATTATTCACACTAAGAATTTTATCCCTTCCAATTGCCTCATGGCAAACAATATCTCTGATATAGGAGCTGTATTCTTTTTTCTTTCCCTTCCTCCTTCCCTTCCCCTCTCTTTTTCCAAAATGGAACTCAAATCCTTTTGCCCAAGATACATTTACACATTTCAGAATTCTTTGATTCATAGGCCGGATCAAGAATATTATTCTTTGAGGGGAGGTGGGGACAGGGTGGGGGAGGTGGACAAGACCTGTAAATTCCTAACAATTAGGATGTAAAGAAAAGTTATCTAGAATGAGTATGAGATTCTCAAACAATTTTATTCTTCACATGTGTTTTTTTTTTTTTTTTTTTTTTTTTTTTTTTTCTCCTTTACCCAAGGTATAATTAATGACAAAAACCACCTTCGGTTAAGTCCCAGCCCGTTTCATCTATGCTGACTTTTTTTGAGAGTCGTAAACTGGTACAGACTCAACTTCCTTAAAAAGCTTTACTGATTTCTCAATGACAATACGTGGCATCACAGCCGTCTTCACGGGCATGTGACCTGTGCAGCTACGTGGGGCCCCGCACTCAGGAGGCCACGCCGGGATTACTGCTCTACGGTCATCATCTTGAATTTCTTGTTAATTTCTGTACACGGACACCTCGTGTTTTCATTTTCCAGTGGGTTCTGGAAATTATGTAGTGGGTCCTGACCTGGCAGGCAGCCCTTGAAAGTATTGCTCTGGGGGGTGGTGGTGAGCACCTGTGTGGCCCAGTCGGTTAAGCATCTGACTCTTGATTTCCGCCCAGGTAATGATCTCATGGTTCATGAGTTTGAGCCCCACATCGGGCTCTGCGCGGACAGTGCTGAACCTGCTTGGGATTCTCTCCCTCCCTCTCTCTCTGTCCCTCCCCCATGCATGTGCTCTCTCTCTCTCTCTCAAAAAATAAATACACTTAAAAAAAGTATTACCCTGGGTTTTTCCCCTACACAGATGCTTTCGTTTAGCTTCACTCTTTTTGGAGGTGACATCCTGTAGGTTGGCCATCTTTCAATATTGCTGAAGTGTTCGTGAATCTAATTTTCTGTACCGATAAAGAACTAAATGTTTAGTAAGACACTAAGCTGCAGAGGCTATCTTCTGGCGCCACTAAAATATGGATCCCATGATATGTTTCCATGGTAACCACAGTGATGGGAACAACACCCCAAATCCAGAATTTCTGAGTGCTCCCTCCATGCCAGGCGGGCTGCTCTGTGCCCACCAGCCCGCAGCTGCCCTGTGTGTGAGCATTCCAGGTTTGCTTTCCCCCTCTGCTAACACTGCCTCCAGGATGGCAACTGCCAAACGGCCTTCTTTCCTCATGGCTCCTCCTCATACAGACTCACCTGCCTGGCATCTAATTATGTCAGTGTCATCCCGGTGCCGTGGTCCCTGAAGAGCAGAAGGGGCCAACTGGTGACTAAAGTGATGAGGTGTCAGTGGCTGCCTGAGTACAAGAGAGTGAGCAGTGGGGAGGGACAGAGGAGAGAGCAGGGGTCTGGAAGCTTCCGGTCTTGTTCCGCTCAGCCCTCCCTACCTGTGGGATTCGGGACAAGCCACCTAACACCTCTCCAGATTTTGGCCTGCTCAGTTTGTGAAATGAGAATCAAGTTTCAAGCCCCGCCAACCTGGCAGGGTGCGGCCGCACGGAGCAGCACACAATACCTGTTAAACGAAAGAATGAACGCATGAATACCCGCAGGACGGCACAAGGGTCCAATGAGATGATGGGTCTGAAAATCCCTGGGAAAGAGAGAACCAGGCTCAGGTGCGCGGATGGCATCACTACCCCTGGAACGTAGTGTCTGTGCGTGTGCACCTCGCAGGGAAACGGATTGGTGCAATGTGCCAGGCGGTAATGTTATTTTCCAGCCCTGTCTTGTTGGAGGATCTCAACATGTCCTGAAGACGCAGAGGGAACTTCCCTCTAGAAATCTAACCAACTTCTGTTTTCTTCGCTGAAATAATTCATCATGACGGCTGTCACTGGTTTGAAGACTCATCGGTATAGTTCTACACTAAACCCCCATGGTCTCGTTTCTCCTCACCCAAGTCCGCTATGACCTGCCTGTAGCACGAGAGTCGATCAAGGTCAATTTAGAAGGAGCTGGTAATATCCTTATCCTGTAATACACCTCAGTCCTGAACTGTTCTTCTCAATAGCAATCATTCCTTAAAATGCGTTTTCTTCTTTTCAGGTCCCAGAGGTTGTATAGGGTTATGCAAGGGGCGCCTGGGTGGCTCAGTCGGTTAAGCGGCCGACTTCGGCTCAGGTCACGATCTCGCGGTCCGTGAGTTCGAGCCCCGCATCGGGCTCTGGGCTGACAGCTCAGAGCCTGGAGCCTGTTTCAGATTCTGTGTCTCCCTCTCTCTGACCCTCCCCTGTTCATGCTCTGTCTCTCTCTGTCTCAAAAATAAATAAATGTTTATAAATAAATAAATAAATAAATAAATAAATATAGGGTTATGCAAGCTGACCAGAGAGGGCAAGGCCCTGGGATGGCGAGTTAGCAGGTCGCCATGGCAGCAAGCTGCCTGATCACGTGGGTGCCGAAGGGCCTCCTTTTCAGCATGGTTGCCGTGGCTTCTGCAGTTGATAGCGGCCCCTGAAGGGGTAGCTCTTTCCAGTGAGTGCCAAGGAAAGCCCCAGATTGTTCTGCTCTTAGAGGGAGACGCAGCCCTTGTTGGTAGCTAAGGGAAATATGAAAAGGGAGGGCGCCTGTGTGGCTCAGAGTCTGACTCTCGATTTCAGCTCAGGTCACGATCTCACAGTTCACAGGATGGACCCCGCGACAGGCTCTGTGCTGACGGCACAGTGTGCAGTTAGCGGGAGTCTGCTTAGGATTCGCGCTCTCTCTCTCTCTCTCTCTCTCTGCCCCTTCCCCGCTTGTACTCTCGCACTCTCTCTCTCTCCCCCTCAAAATAAATAAACATTAAAAAAAAGAAAATGTAACAAGGGAAGCATGGCGTAGATGAGGTTTATCCAAGATGCCTCACAAAGGCCTGAGACTTCGTTTCTACTGAGCCTCCAGGATAACAAGCAAAGCAAGGGTCCCCCCCCACCTTTCTTAACTTTCCTCAGCTGCCTTTCCGACAGCTTTCCCCTGCTAGGCTGCCCCCGGCAGTGACTGTAACTTCATGTCACTTGAGGACAAAGATGGGGTTGGAGGCATGGGAGAGAAAGAGCTTCCCTCACAAAAGTAGTGGCGATTGTGAAAACAGCAGCTCCTGAGACAACTGGCAGAAGGGAGGGGACTCCTAGGCCATGATAGGCATCACTTGCTGCGCAGACCCCACGTAAAGCAGCAGTGCGGCGGTTTAAGGTCTAGGCTTCATAACAGATAATCAGGATGTCACAATAGTCTACTCACCGCACCTGGATGGCGCAGTCGGCTAAGTGTCCTACTTTGGCTCGGGTCATGATCTCGTGGGTCATGAGTTCCAGCCCCACGTTGGGTTCTGTGCTGACAGCTCGGAGCCTGGAGCCTGCTTTGGATTCTGTGTCTCCCTCTCTCTCTGACCCTCCCTCACTTATGCTCTCTCTCTCAAAAATAAATAAACATTAAAAAAAATTTTTTTTAATAGTCTACTCGTCTCTCAACACAGGGAGACTGGGAATTGTATTTCAAGCTACCTAAAGGTGGGATTTGGGAGCCAGAATGACATGATGATTTTTATTAAATTAGAAATTTCAAAGAATTTCTAACATTAAACATGGATTGGTTCAGTTAAGATTAATATTTCATGTGACTTAACTAGCAGATTTTCCAGGTAACCTGAGAGCTAAAAATAGCACCGAAGTCAACAGAAACAAAGGCCAAATGAAGTGTCCCACCATGATCAGAAAGATGTCTACACTTTAATAAGTCCATGCATCCCAATGGCCAACTCCATGGAATTTCTATTTCTTGGGCAGAGAAAACAAGCTTCATTTTAAGAACTCAATTTCTGGCAGAATTCACATTTTTAAGCAAGGTAATACATACTCTTCTCAAAAGCTTATCATGTTGTTTAAAATGCATAACATATGAATACTGAATCAGAAGAACTATAGCAAATAATACCACCCAATTGTCATGTAGATTTTCTTCCAAGGAACAGAACTAAAAATATACACAAATACACTCAAACTACCCAGGCTACACGGAGTTCTTTTGGAATTTTTTAAAATCTTATTTTATACTTAACCCATATGCTTCTCATGTGATTTTCCTTTTTATGGAAATGTAAGCTCTGTTTTAGGCATTTGGAAGGAATGGAGTATATGATGATAAGGGCAGGGAACCAGTATTTAATAGTTCCATTCTGAATCATGCTCGAAAGTTAGTTAGAATGGCTTACGAATGAAACTCTTCCAGAGCGAGCCCCATCAGAACAGACAGACAGCAAGCAGGAGTGAATTCAAGTATACAGGGAACAAATTTTTCATATATTTTGAAATAACGCACTGACTTCTAGTACCAATGAATATTGCCCAATAACCAAATCATAAAATGTCATTTTTAACTTACAGACTCACTGACCTAATACTTGCCCTTATAGTACTTAGCTAAAAGTGAAACCCAAGCTAGTGGACGGCATTCCAACAGGAGAGAAAAGAAAGTTAGAAACAGAGCATTGTCCACTGGGGGCCCCTGGGTGGCTCAGTCAGTTAAGCGTCCAACTTTGGCTCAGGTCATGATCTTGCAGTTCTTGGGTTTGAGCCCAGTGCCTGGCTCTGTGCTGACCACTCAGAGCCTGGAGCCTGCTTCAGATTCTGTGTCTCCCTCTCTCTCTGCCCCTTCCTCGCTTATTCTCTCTCTCTCTCTCTCTCTCTCAAATAAATAAATAAATAAATAAATAAATAAATAAATAAAATAGAGCATTGTCCATTGCCTGGGGGGAGTGGAGGGAAAGGGAAGAAAATTGAGGTAGGAAAGCCTTTATTTGTCCTTTCCGGGTGGAAATGGATGGTCAAGAATAGTCATGTCAAGAGAGGGGGACCCAGGTATGGGAGAAACGGGCAAGTGCCCCTTCATCTTCCAGTGCCCTTGGCTCCCAGGAATTGGCCTTGGTGTGTCTGTGCCATTTGCATGAACCAGCTCACTTTGGCTCCTCTACCCAGGACACTGAGGTCTGTCCAGGATAGTTAATGCCTTCCGTCCCCTGCCTGGCCTCCCGCTCCCCAGGACAGACTGAAGAAGTAGAAGGTGGAGAGTGAGTTTAGGGAACAAACAAACATGGTCTCTTGTTCTCTAGTTACTCATGACTGGCTGAATGAATGAATGAGACGGACACACCGTGACTAAGTCACCTTGGGAGAAACTGGAAAGATCAGGTGTGGCAAAGCTCATGGAAATTCCCACTGAATGGTGCGGCTGTCTAGAGACCGCTCGTTGATAAAGGTGTGGGGGTGCCGGGCTCAGCGAGAAGGACAGAAAGCGCACAGAAGGGGCCGTGCAGGCAGCACGCCTGCCCTCTCTGCCCAGAAGTGGCATCTGAGCTGAGACCTGGAAAGACAGGAGGAGTGGGCGGTCTGGAAAAAGGGCCAGTGCATGGGCGGGGTGGCTGGCACTAACAGAAGCACAGAAGAGGAGAGTGAGGGGTGTTCGTACTACAAGGGGCTGGCTTTGGCCAGAACCGAGGTGGGTGAGCGGGGGAAGGAGAGAGCAGGCTGTGATCTCAAGTTACTGATTTCTTCAGTTGTCCACTCCTTCACCTCAATCCCTACTTGCTTGGCAAGCTTTCCTAAGTCTCTGTGGCTCAGTAGACTGTCAATAAAGATATGACAGAAAAATCAATACGTAGCTGGTGGTCATTAATAATCACTGTGGGCCCTGTAAATAAACAACGGTTTCCAGCTCAAAAGTGGCCGAACCAAGTAAGTGATTTCAGGGGCCAAAAACAAGTCACCAGTCACTGCAGACACATTATTCTTTCTTCCACAGGAAATAATTTTCTAGACACAGTGAGAATTCTCCAAACTCCAGGTGAAAGGATTTGTAACCAAGGTAACCACCATTACGTCATCAGGATAATAATTTAAGATGTAAATTAAGAAGTGGTTATAGAAGACATAACCAAATGTATGTGTTCCCCTTATGGGTCTTTGCTAACAATTCTCACCGTTCTCTAAGAGTTACAACACTGAGGGGCGCCTGGGTGGCTCAGTCAGTTGAGCGTCCGACTTCGGCTCAGGTCATGACCTCATGGTTTGTGGGTTCGAGCCCCACGTCGGGCTCTGTGCTGCCGGCTCGGAGCCTGGAGCCTGCTTCGGGTTCTGTGTCTCCCTCTCTCTCTGCCCCTCCCCCATCATGCTGTGCCTCTGTCTCTCAAAATAATAAACATTAAAAAGAAAGAATTATAACATTGAGAAAATAGCCTTAACGTTGGATATTATTTTTAAAAGTTATGCTTGTAGAACTGTTTGGAGAACCATCATGCGCTCCCAAGGGATGCTGGGTGTGAAGGAGATACTCCCCCCGCGCCTACTGAGGAAGTACCCAATCATGTCATTGTTTCCAGAAACCACTTGATTTGGTTGCAAGTTTTTTTACATTATTATTTTTGAGAGAGAGCGAGAAAGAGACAGCGTGCAAATGGGGAAAGGGGCAGAGGAAGAGAGAGAATCTGAAGCAGGTTCCATGCTCGCCACAGAGCCCCATGCAGGTCTCAACCTCATGACCGTGAGATCGTGACCTGAGCCAAAACCAACAGTCGGACGCTCAACCAACTGACCCACCCAGGTGCCTCCGGAAGTTTAAAACATAAAAAACCACACCTAAAAATCTAACACCCAATAAAAAAAAAAGCCACCTCCTTCAAGTCCTCGAGAGCACAGTGGCTTTCAGGAGATCAAATACGAATAGACCTCCCTCTGATTTTTCACTCAAGCTCCATTCTTTCACACATTATATAGAACGTACATTATGACAATCTTAAAAAAAAAAAAAAAGCAATAATGAGGAAGTGCTATTTTGACCAGAAACCAGAAGGCGTGTTCGTGCAGAAGCAATTATGGAGAGAATAGCACAGCCTCAAAAATCAGTCTGGCTGCTGCCTCTCCTCGGGCTAGAATGAACTTGGCCCTCTTGCTGGCATCCACACGCGGGCTCTCACGGATGTTTTGCATGGCTAAGCACCAGATGAACAGAGAGAAAGCAGTGTAAACTTTCTGCAAATTAACACCACTTAGTTGATGACACGCTTTTTTTTTTTCTTTCCTCTATGCCTAGCTGTTTAGTGCTGGAGAAAAGAAATGATAATAAAAACCAGACTAGGGCATTGTTTTAACTCTTTACAGGAGACCACAGATCTAGCTTTTGGCTTTGTGACACTAAGAAAAAAATCTCTCTTTAAGTTCGGCCAACATGGGGCGCCTGGGTGGCTCAGTCAGTTAAACATCCGACTTTGGCTCAGGTCATGATCTCACGGTTCGGGAGTTCGAGCCCTGCGTCAGGCTCTGCACTGACAGAGCCTGGGAAGGCTTGGGATTCTCTCTCTCTCCCCTTTGCCCCTCCTCCACTTGCATCCCCCCCCCCCCCCAATGAATAAACTTAAAAAAAAAAATAAACAAATTCGACCAACTCTTCTTCCAACAGTTGCTGAAGTTGTTCACACAGTGGCAGTCTTACTAAGACATGGCCACGGCCACACTCAGCTTTGGTTTCCCAGCTCTCCACAGTCCCAAATGCTAGTGTTTCGTATGTCTCTATGACCGATAGGAAGAAAATTAACCACTAAAAAAAGAAGTCGAATCATACAAACGAAGAGTAGAGCCCAACTTTCAGTTATGGAAATTCCTTAAAATCTTAACGTTGAGGTCTTCTGAAGGAAGAACACATCGGTTCTTTGAAAATATCCCCAAACGCATCTCCTCCTTTCAGTCTGAGAACTGATATGATAGAATTTACACCTCAGGAAGTTTGTGTAGTTACAGCAAAACCACAAAGCTTAGAAGACAGACTAAAGCACACTCTTCTATCAAATAAGCCAGGGGCCATCGCCAGCATGAGGCAGAAGAGACTCTGTGTTTCGGGCAGGACCTAGCTACCTCAGGGTTATAAAATCATTCAAAGACCAGCTGCTGGTACTGCTTGTGGTCTAAATAAAGAAGCAGGAAAGAAAAAGAAAAAGGCATCCTAGGATACAGGTGGTCCACGAATGGGCTTTTTTCCTTTTCCTTTTTGAGGGTGGGAGGAGTCTGTGACGCCCTTTATGTTTTTTTTTTAAGTCTGTTTGTTTGTTTATTTAGAGAGCCAGCAGGGGAGGGGCAGAGAGAGAAGGGGACCGAGGATCCCAAGCAGGTTCTGTGCTGACAGCAGACAGCCCAACGCGGGGCTCGAACACACGCACCGTGAGACCGTGACCTGAGCCAAAGTCGGATGCTCAACTGACCAAGCCATCCAGGCACCCCCTGTGAAGCCCTTTAAATGGTATACGTGCACTGATTCATTTTTCTGGAGAAAGTGTCTATAGCTGTCGGAAGACTCTCAGAGAGATCCCTTGACCCCCCATGTGGTAGATAAAACCCAGAGCTCACACTACCAGCGGCAAGGTTCCTTGTAACTACATGATGAAACAGACGGCGTCTCAGCCTTGGGGAAAAAGTTATTGTAATTGGTGGGCTATTCGTGCTCAAGCAGTGATGCAACGATAAGTCTCTATCATGATTTTAAACTGTAAAATTATCCTTCTCGTTCCATAAATACATTATATGCAGTGGCTGTAAAAGGGGCTTCTCATATAAAGCATCAAAGGACATTTATACTGCATCATGAATTTGGTATCGAACTGAGATACTCTCCATAAATATTAATTGATTAAGAATTAACTAAACAATGTTTGTCCCCTGAAAATTATAAAAGCTTTCTCTGGAGCTTTGAGGAGTAGGTTGCTTTAAAAACAGAAACAGAACCCAGAAATCTGAGGGAACGCCTTGACTTCAGCCAGTCCCGAGGTCAATGCTGCCATTGCTTTGGGAGGCTCACTGCCGGGGGGCGGGCGGTGAGGCATATGTAAATGAAGACAGTCCCGGGGGCTGGAGGATACAGTCACACACCCGTCACAAACCCAACGTGTGGACGGGGTCAAAACCCACCCTGCAAAGAGGTCTATCAGGAGGAGACGTGCGAGCAAAATTTTCCCCACGTTAGCATCCTTCCTCCCCAAATGGTCTGTGACACTTGCCTTCAAACACTGCATAAAGAACAGGCCTTTTTTAAAGCTCAGAAGGAAGGGACCAGGAAAATCACTTACCAGATGCAGGTGGCTGGTCACCGGAGGGGCTTCCAGACCCCGGGCCTCCCCTCATCGAGCTGGGAAGCCTTACGTCGGCCCTGTCCGTGGGCTGGCCTGTCCCGTCGGCTGCTTCTTCAGGCGGGGGGCCCATGCCATAGGCGCACTGGGGCAAAGGTCCACTTTTCGGGGTAGGCGTGAGGGGTTCCCGGTCCTCCCCGGGAGGCTTTCTGCAGCCTGCGCAGCCCTCTGCAGAGCTGGGGCTGGCTGCCCAGTGGGGGCAATTGCCACCCTCCACTTCTTTTTGCAAGTACTTTTCGGGGGCTATGGGAATCCAGTCGGTCCTGCACGGGGGCTCCGTGAAATTGCAGCTTTCAGAATCCACCAAGCCCTCTGTCCCAGTGAAGCACTGGCTTAAACTGTCATTCTCCCCCACCTCCAGGGGCTCAGGGAAAGGGGGTGTGGATTTGCTGCCAGGCCGAGGGAGGGACAGTGAAGAGTCTGGGGTCTGGGAGGGCCTGTCTACATATTCGTCTTCCGTGGGCATCTGCCTGAAGGGGTCCCCCTCAATCTCGCTGACCAAGGTGAGCATTCCAGCATCTTCTCCCTGTGCACAGGGACCACCCCCTGAGCACACACCGCCACAGAGGCCAATGCCATCTGGACAGCACATATCTTCGGGAAACATCTTCTCTTCCAGAGTCAGCAGTAAGACACCTTCACAGATTTCACACTGACTAGAGGCTTCCATATGAGTGCTGCTAAAATTGTTGCCTGAGGACTCCTGCAGATTTCAATTCAGAAGGCACAGGTATTAATGCCCACACTTACTAGAACATGTTCCTGCTAAACACAGCTGAAAATGGTTTATAGTAATTATTTCCACCGTGACAAGTACAGATGGACCACTCACTGGGTACTTTGCCTGTGTTATTTAAAATTACAGTGGGGGAGAACCCTAAAATGGAATCCAACCAGAAACGAATGAATCAAACTGCATTTCCCACGAACAGCACGTTCACACCCAAATAAGGCAAAGGGCTAACTCAACTTTAGAACACAGTGTTTTGTCCATATACGTTCAATCTAAATTAAAAAAAAAAACAAAAAAAAACCAAAACAAACCTGTAAACAAATAATAAATTCTAGCTAGTAGCTTTGTTTTTTGCTGTGGTACAGTTTAGTAATTGTGAAACTACTGTCTCTGTGTTCCGTCATTGAGCCAATGAGCAAATATACTGACAGTAACGGGAGCCACATTTCATCCGGTTGGGAATGGGAGAGGGGAGATTCAAATCCAGGTAAGGGAAAGACCGAACGAATCCTGTGGTGTTGGGATTGGGATTGGGATTGGAATTGGGAGAATCAGGATGAGCTCCCGGTTTAAAGTTTATATTCTTCATGCCTTAAAGACAATAGATTTAAGGGACAGAATCAGGTAATTGAAGACATATTAATAATTAATAGCACATGTGGATAATAGTTCGTAACACTATTACATTTCTTGATTTTGATAAAGGTTCTAAGGTTATGTAAGAGAATGTGCGTGCTCTTAGGAAATTCACCCTGAAGCATTTAAAGGTATAGGAGCATGATGTCTGCCTTTCACTCTAAAATGCACCATGAATAAAAGCACACATAGACATACACACACAGACAGACGGCCAATGATACAGTATAAGCAATTGCTGGGTCTGAGTTTAGGGCATGTGGCAGTTTTTTGTGTGCTATTCTCACTGCTTTTCTATAGTTTTGAATATATCAAAATTAAAAGTTACCAAAATAACTCTTTTCAATCACTCTGGAGTAAAGGAAAATGGCAGCTCTTTCCTACTCAGAATCTGTCCTAGGCGATCAAGACTGGCACCAGAAAGCAACATAACTGATGTATGTGCACAGAGATGATGCGTGGCATGAAATGCAAAGAAAACAGCATTTAGATGAGCAGCTGTGTGGGCTTTGGCTTATCCTGTAGCGACCAATCCTGGGATTGGAGGCTCCGTCCCTCCAGGCTGTACCCCTTTCCCAGCGGGGCTCGGCATTTGACTGCTAACCGCCACAGTTAGATGTACTAACATGACTACATGTTAGTAGTCAACAGCCTACTGTTAAAAGTACGTTAAGGAGACACTTAAGACTTTTAAATTTACCTTATTTCCACTTAGGCGGCCGCAAGCCTCATTGACCCAGTGCCACAAATTAGCTAGAAAAACAAAGTAAGGATAAGAACTTCATATTATTATTTCCTCTAATTCAGTATTCTTGACCACTCTGTCAGCTGCGTGTATCTCTAAACACAGTCCTCTGCAAGTCTTTTCAGTGAGAGTTCCTGAGAGTGAAAACATTAAAAAAAAAAAAAAAAAAAAAAAAAAGAAATCAACCAATTCAAAGACTCTTCCTACCAAAACCAGAACTTTCTGATCTCTGCAAAGCCCAAGTATCACGCACTAACATTCTTCCAAATTCCTCTGGGCACACTCAGAGCGGCTGTTAGGACTTCAGGGGTTGTCCTTCCCTTTGCACGTTTTCTTTGATACGAGGGAAGAGGGACAGGCGGGTGGGGCTGGGCGCTGCGGGGGGAATAAAGAAGACACTGGTCTGGGACACTGACTTTCCAGTACCCTAACTCCAATGTCTGTACAACACAGGGAAATTGCACGCCGGAAGGCTGTGACAGGCTCCCCTGAGCTCCAGCGGGCCCCGAGTCCATAAAACCTATGAATTTATGTTCTACAAAGATAAAATTTTAGCCCACCTCCGCTGACTTTGATGGGGGGGGGAGGGTGCTGTCCATTCTCCACTAGAAGATAATCAGGTCGTGATAATAGCTAATGCTCCCTATTACATGACCTTGTCCGGTCCATTTCACTTCTCTGAGTCTCAGTTTCCTCATCATGAAACGGGAGAAATATCAGCACCCGCCTTATGGTGCTGTTGTGATTTCGTGACTGCGCGTAAAATGCGTAAGCGTGCTGGCACAGGATAAATATTCAATATGTGTCAGTTACTGCAATGACCTTTGTTGTTAGTTTCGCGTCTTTTCTGTATTTTTGAAATTACACAAAAATAAAGTTACTCCAAATAAAAGGAAACCTGTAGCTCTTCCCTTGGAGGGATCAATACTAGATAATCCCAAATGGTACTAAGAAAGGATACTTGTACGCATAGCCAGATGACTGCAAAAGCCCTCCTAACTGTATGTCTGCATCCACTCTTACTGCACCCCCAAAGTTGTTTTCCATCTACAACCAGAGGGCTGTTTTCACTGCTCTTTGCTAAGGATAAGGAGCAAACTCCGAACCCAAGCCTGCAGCGCTCCATCATCTGGCCACCCCTCCCCGTCCAGTTCCATCTCACGCTGGTCCTGACTTTCTGCTCCAGCGGCACTAACCTTAACTAGTGCCAACTGGCCTTCAGATCTCAGCTCCCTATCTCTTCTGGGAGACCCTTGCTGGCCCCAAGGTCAGAGGACCCCCTGTTATCTGCTCACCTACAGCTCTGTAATTTCCCTTTTTAGCACTCAGTCTCACTGTGGTGCTTGGTAACGAGCCCCCAGTGCCAGTCCCATCCCTGGTAGCCAAAAAACGTGTGCCCCATGAACAGATGAAGGGAAAGCCAACAGCTCTAAACCTTCATTCGGTAATTGGTAGACCCATCGTCTTTCTCACTGAGAAGATATGGCAGTAAGAGATTATTACAGAGACAAAAACTAAAAAAAAAAAAAAGATCAAAAATCTGTTTATCTCACATAAACTCCACAAGTGACCCTCACCATCTGAACATGCATTATTCAAATCCCTAGTTACTGGGTTGCTAGGGAAGTGGAGCATCGTTAAATAAAAATATTCAATAATGAGTAGACTCAGAGAGAACAGAACACTGCTCTCTGCTTAACATAAGCATCTTCAAACATCATCTTCCCTGTTTAAAAACTTTTGATTGCCCCGTGTTACATTAAGTAATGTGACGTTAATGGAAACAGCAAGATATGTGAGGTTTCATGAAGTCCATGCATGTGATATAGGAGAACTGATCGAACCACAGCCAAGCCGAGGTGGATATGACAAACACCCGAGCAACTGAAAATGGAAAAAGGATGGCGGGACAACAGGTGCTCCAAGAGAGGAAGATCTGACCTCGAAAGCATGAAGAAATCGCTCAAGGAATCCTTTCTTAGAAACGACACTCTTTCAGCTTTGTCGTGTAGAAGCCAAATGTGATGTGAGGCTAAAAGGCACTATCAGTTGCTGTTGCTACAAGGTAACACCCGATTATTCATTCTAAGAACAAGCACCTAAATTTTACTGAATAGAAGATAATTTATTTTCATAATTTCATTTTCATATTGCAAGGTAAGACCCCAGTCAAAACTTTATGTCTGCCATTTACTGGAACATTTGTCTCTATTTTAAGTGGGTGCATTAAAAATGTTGGTATTCTTGAGGCGCCTGGTGGCTCAGTTGGTTAAGCATCCGACTCTTGATTTTGGCTCAGGTCATGATCTCACGGTTCACGAGACTGAGCCCCACATCGGGCTCTGCGCTGATAGCACAGAACCTGCTTGGGATTCTCACTCTCTCCCTCTCTCTCTGCCCCGTCCCTGCTCGCTCTGTCTCTCTCACCCTCTCGATCTCAAAATGAATATTTTGGGTGATTCAGTTGGTTAAGTGTCTGACTTCAGTTTAGGTCATGATCTCACGGTTCCAGGGTTCGAGCCCTGTGTAGGCCTCTGTGCTGACAGCTCGGAGCCTGGAACCTGCTTCAGATTCTGTGCCTCCCTTTCTCTGCCCCTCCCCCACTCTCAACTTACCTCTCTCTCTCAACAATAAATAAATATTAAAAAATACTTTCTCCATATTTTTTAAAAACGTTGGTATTCTTGGAAAAAGGCAACTCATTCACACCTGATGATCTATCCTGCGTGAACACACAGCCTAAGAGTCATCAGTTCCTGAACCTAGAAAGGTATCTGCTTTCTTTAAGATTACTTTTCAAAAACCAGTGTAGATACAATACCTGTTACTGCTTTCCCTTTTTTCCTATAGTAAACACCAAAGATGACAGCAGCGACTAATGCCACAGATATGAAGAGAAGCAGAATAATTAAACCGGGCAAGTATATCTTGGATTCTGTATTGGAAGAAAATAAGAAAAAGGTGTTAAAGATGGTTTCATATCATTCTCTAGTTATTTTAATTGTTGTTTAAAAACAAAACCCTTTGAATCAAACCCCAGAGTGGAGGACGCTGGTCTGACAGCAGAGAAGAAGGACAGTCCCCAACTCTGATGGCAGGTGTGCAGAGAACGCTGACCTCTGGAAGGGGGAAAGTGACTTTGCTGCCAGCCTCAAACCTGGCGTCCCTCCGCAAGCCAGCCCAGGGCTGTCTTTAAACATTGCTATTTTAGCACAACTCTAATCATGCTGACCATGCCATCTAGATCCATCTTTGCTTACCAAGAACGACACCTCATTCCCTCCAGCTGGACGGCCTCCGAGGCCAAAGGAAGCCCCTTATCCTATCTCTTTCCAAAGAACAACGTGGCACCAGGGTTCTGCCGGTCGTGAGAACAGAACCATGGCCGTCCTGCGAAGTGTTTCAGGTAGGTCATCTACAACACAATGTGACACAACCATTTCTCCCATCCCTCTTGATCACTTCATTATTAGAACCTTTATATGATGGGTTCTTGGTTTACATGCCCTGGTCTCCAGGACTCCCGCCTCTCCTTTCCTTCTGTCTTGTTAAGAGTAGCTTTTGGGTTGCCTGGGTGGCTCAGTCGGTTGAGCGTCCAACTTTGGCTCAGGTCATGATCTCACAGCCCATGAGTTCAGGCCCCGCGTCGGGCTCTGTGCTGACAGCTGGGAGCCTGGAGCCTGCTTCGGATTCTGTGTCTCCCTCTCTCTCTCTGCCCCTCCCCCGTTCGTGCTCTGTCTTTCTCTCTCTCAAAAAAAAAAAAAAAAAAAAAACCCAAACATTTTTAAAAAATTGTAGCTTTTCATTCCCTCAGTTGTTTCCAATGTTATCTTTAAAATGGTCTTTTTTTAATGCTGCTCTGTGTTAACTCCATGTGCGGAACGCTTAGGTGTCGTCCTGTTTCCCAAAATGTCAAACCTAAACCCTTAATTAGCCCCATTAATCTGTGGCCTGGGTTCTCTTGCCTCATTACGAGGGTCTTCCTGCTGTGTGCGCCATCTCCAGTGCTGCCATATCTGGACCCACCTCTGCCCCATGTCACTCCCCTTGGTAACCAGCATCCAGTTGACAAAAGCTGTCAACTTTTCTGTCAAGCTTTGATCACTTAAGCTACTTAAAATTAACTTGATCTACAAAACGTGCCGTATATAACAATAGCGATACTCTAACTCTAGCTGGTGACCAAAATCTCCCACAGACACCCTTACTGTGATCTCCACTATCCTGCCATATTTGGGCATTTTAATTCATGTTTATAGCTCCATTTCTTTTTTCTTTTCTTTCTTTGTTTCTTTCTTTCTATTTTTGCATATATGAATATTTTATTAGTCATCCATTCCAGCAGGAAATTTTCAAGTAAACAACATATGTCGAGTTAGAACACCGACGGAGGTGAAGGGGGACCACAGATAAGATGGGATGAAACTGAGGTGAACCCCTTCAGGCACAGCATGTACTTTGGAAGACATCTAGAAGAGCGGACGAGACTGGGCATATCTACAACCAACCCGCTCTGTTTAAACATACCATTTGGTGGCTTTGTAGACGGCAGAGAAGAACTGCAAACCACATCTGATTTATCGGTCCCATGACGTACTTCCGTCTCTCCGAGAACGCTACAGCTGTGGAGGTAGAATTGGTTAAGTACTCAGTTTCATATTCTTGTTTTTTAAAAAACAACGCTACACAAGGCTCTACTCCACTAGACTGCTAGCTCCTTCAGGAGAAAAACTGAGGTCTTCCTGCACACGGGAATCCCCAGTGCCTGTCACACACTGTAAGGGTGGACAAATGAATGAGCAAAAGTAACCACTGCCAGGGTTCTCTAAGAACTAGTCTGAGACTGTGCTCTGGAAAAGAGCATTGGTGTCTTCAGTAAAGATGCCAAATGGTTCAGTGGCCTTGGCTGAGTGATAAACTTTTGCTGAATGCTTTTTTGAAGCTGAAAACACAAAAAATCTTTTTCAGCATAAAACGTAAGTGGATTAGAAAATAAATATCTAATGAGAATTACTATATTGGGAATTTTTTAGGATTCAATACATGTATTTATATTAGTATTCAATAAAAAGCACACAATGGAAGGACCCAGGGATTCCACTATATATACATATAATTTCACTGCACACACACACACACACACACACACACACACGCATTAAGTGCGAAACAGTATATATACACGAGATGATGCACTGAGAATTAATTATTACTGTGACAGACTGGAAACTACTTAAATGGCTATCAAAAGGGAAATTATTAAATAAAATGATGGTATAGCTCTATGGTGAAACACTAGCGACCAAAAGCCACAAAGATCTAAGTCAACAAACATGGAATGAGCTCCCGTTAGCATATATTATGTGAAGAAGCCCAAGATGTGTAGAGTATGCAAACATTTACATGAACAGGAGGCTTCCATATGCACACACACACACACACACACACACACACATATCTCTGGGCAAATATACCCCCGGTGGTGTGGGGAAGCTGGGAAGCGTGGGAGCGGCGAGGGAATGATAATAAACATCATAAGTCATTCTCAAGTAAATAAGGTTAGAAAAGAGGAAAAAAGAAGCTGCAACTGGAAGTTAAAGATTCGATCCAACTGAATCTAAATAGTACAGAGCTCCTGTCACACATCAAGTTGAAGACCGTGCAGGTGGAGTTTAAAATCAAACTCAGGGCACCTGGGTGGCTCAGCTGGCTAAGCCTCACACTTCGGCTCAGGTCGTGATCTCACAGTCCGTGAGTTCGAGCCCTGTGTCAGGCTCTGTGCCGACAGCTCGGAGCCTGGAGCCTGCTTCGGATTGTGTCTCCTTCTCTCTCTGCCCCTTCCCCACTCATGCTCTCTCTCTCAAAAATGAATAAATGTTAAAAAAAAAAATTTTTTTTAAATAAAATAAAATCAACAAACTCTCTTGGCTCCTCTGTTGTCACTTACTTGGTCCAAGGTTTGCATTTTTCTGTGGAAGAGAAGGCATCTGAGAAGGAGCCCACAAGGCAGGGCTCACACACTGTGTCCTTGTTGAGCTGCACTGTCAACAAAATGGACAAAAGAACAAACAAAACAAACAGGCACACTTAGAGATCGGCCAGGCTGATGGCCCCGAGGACCCGAGATCAGGAGCCCCGCCAGTGCCTCCAGCCTCCCCACTCCCACTGTCACCGCCTACGGCCGATTGCTTTGGTTCGTCCTGGCTGTAGAGGGCCCAGCATCCCAGAACCGCCCTTAGAAAGGTAACTGGCTCACTGTCAGGCTACTGACATCAGCGTCTGAGTTAGGGACTCATGCTTTGCTGTTCAGAGCCGCTGTCCTGGTCACGTGGGGAGCCTGCTGTCTGCCTTGTTTTAACCAGGCACCTGTCCGATCTCCCCTCTCAGCCTTTTGGGTTCATAGCAGTTTTTGTCTACAAAGGATGGCAGCCTTTTCACAGCTTTTAAGGCAAACTTCCTGTCATGACTCCTGACCAGCTAAATCTTACCAGTCCGAACACTAGAATGTTTGTAACAAGGTTTTCTCTAACAAAAACAGAAACAAAAGCAACCCTTCCCCAAAAAACCCTACGGATCCTACGGATCTCCTTCTCTTAAACTAAGAGTTGGTAGCAAATGTTTTCTAAAAAGGGCCATACAGTAAATATATTAGGCTTTGCAGGCCTTCTGATCTCTGTAATTACTTGTAGCATGAAAATACCATAGACAATGTGTTAAAAAAAACAACAACAACAACAACAACGATATGGCTGTGTTCCAATAAAACTCTATTTACACAAACACACTGGTGGGATGGAGTTTGGACCCCTGCCTTAATCCATGGCAGTTTAGGCAGAAATTGGTTGTGGTTAGGAAGCCTTCTTCAGATCTCTAACATTCCTCATCAACTGTGTTATCAAAATAGGAAATATCTCCAATTTCCTAGGTCTATTATCCTTACTGTAACTGACACGTGATGACCCTTTGGTAATTCCAATAAAGAAGCACATTGGTGGAGCGCCTGGGTGGCTCAGTTGGTTAAGCATCGACTTTTGATTTTGGCTCAGATCATGATCTCAGAGTCGTAGGTTTGAGCCACGCTCAGCCTGGAGCCTACTTGGGATTCTTTCTCCCTCTCTGCTCCTCCCCGCGCTCCCCTCCCTCCCCTCCCCTCCCCCAATCAACCAATCAATGAACATTGGCTACTATGTGATATCATAATCAGGCAATCAGTGCCAAAATCACAATTTACTCTTAAAGCAGTTAATTTACGCTTGAAAGCACTTCTGTGATTTATTTTCATAAATAAGGCATTAAAATAATAAATTGCACTTTCTTTGTCCAAAGTCAAATGGGAAGTACATTCTTGATTTCTGTAATTGCCTCAATAAGTAGGGTACCCCAAAGGATACAAAAATGCTGATTTGAAGGGGCACATGCATCCCAATGTTCATAGCAACACTGTCAACAATAGCCACACTAAGAAAGAGCCTGAATGTCCATCGACTGATGAATGAATAAAGAAGATGTGGTTTATATATACAGTGGAATATCACTGGGCAATCAAAAAGAATGAAATCCTGCCATTTGCTACAACGTTGTTGGAACTACAGTGTATTATGCTAAGTGAAATAAGTCAGAGAAAGACAAATATCATATGATTTCACTCAAATATGGAATTTAAGAAACACAACAGATGAACATAGGAGAAGGGAAGGAAAAACAAGATAAAAACAGAGAGGGAGGCAAACATAAGAGACTCTTAAATCCAGAGAACAAACTGAGGGCTGATGGGGTGGGGGGGGGGGGGGGGAGGGGGAGGATGGGTGATGGGCATTAACGAGGGCACTTATTGGAATGAGCACTAGGTGAGAAATGTAAGAGATGAATCACTGGGCTCCACTCCTGCAACCATTATTACACTATATGTTAACTAACTGACTGAAATTAAAAAAAAAAAAAAAGTAATTATTAATAATTAATCTAATAATACCCTAATCTAGTAATTTGATTCACTTTGAAATGATATTAACAGAAGCCCAGTTAACATCTAGTTGCTCACATTAATTCAGACAGCTTTGAAAAATATTAACACACTCTAGAAGAGTAACCCTTAGAAACAAAGAGACTTCCTAAGGAGCCACAAGTCACACATGGCTTTAAGGGCATTAAACCCAAGCACAACTCTCACATCTACTATTTGAAACAACTGACCTGCCAGAGGCATCCTATAGGTTCTCCTTTCCTCTTTCCCTGGACACAATCACACTTTGCCCACTTTACAAAAGAAGGCAGGCTGCTTACCCGCTCCAAATCCTGCTCTGGTGCTAAACCTCTGAGATGCCAAAACAAAACAAAACAACATAACAAATCGAAATATCGGTAATGGCAAAACGCCTGCATTCAGTGTCTGCCTTTTCTTGTCTGTCGAGGGCAAAATGTGAGTGTGACAACAGAATGGGGTATCTGGGACCAGGGTGAGTTGTTCAGAATTCAAATACACTGCAAGGTAGGGCACGAGGGAGATTTTCATTCACCCACTTCACCCCCTCCATCCTCCACCTATTTTCAGAGAAAGCACCATTTCCAAAGGAATACGGCGGAGACAACATCCATCAAAGAAAAGGCACCTTTTCTCATGCAGGTGGCAAACTTGTGGGAAGGCTCTGGGCCTTGTCTTAGAATCAAATTCAAAAGGGAGTTGGTTGTCATAGGGAGATTTTTTTTTTTTCAATTTGTTTAAAGAGATTAAAAAAAAATTTTTTTTTTTTTACATTTATTTGTTTTTGAAGGACAGAGAGAGACAGAGCACAAGTGGGGAAGGGACAGAGAGAGAAGGAGACACAGAATCCAAAGTAGGCTCCAGGCTCCGAGCTGTCAGCACAGAACCTGACGCGGGGCTCGAACTCACAAACCGTGAGATCCTGACCTAAGCCGAAGTCAGATGCTTAACCTACTGAGCCACCCAGGTTCCCCAGATTTATTTTGATAATTAAAAAAAAAAAATCAAGTCAGACTTTTTCCAAGAGAAAGCCCATCTGGTTCAGTTGATACATTTGGTAAAAAGGACGGACTGGACCAGTGTGACTGATGGACATTTTCTTCCATAGGAATTGAAATGAATAGCATCTTAATTCTTCTAATCCTGTCCAAGTCTTCTGGGTTAAAACAAGTTGCCTCTAAACGAAAGATCAACAGATATGAAGAATCATTTGTTACATCTTGAAAAAACTGCTTTGGGGTGCTTTCCAGAGGTCAGGGCAGTAAATAACTCTAAGAAATACTTTTCTGTCAAGAAGATATCTATTTCTGGGGCACCTGGGTGGCTCAGTCGGTTAAGCGTGGGCCTTCAGCTCAGGTCATGATCTCAGTTTGTGAGTTTGAGCCCTGCGTCAGGCTCTGTGCTGACGGCTCGGAGCCTGGGGCCTGCTTTGGATTCTGCGTCTCCTCCCCCCCCTACCCTCTGCCCCTCCCTCCCTCTCTCTATAAAATAAATAAACATTAAAATTTTTTTTAAAGGAGATATCTATTTCTTTACTTTTAACAAAATTGAAAACACAACTGAGTTCTTAACTGAGATATCATTAAAAATACCTTTGAGGGGCACCCTGGTGGCTCAGTCAGTTGAGCATCTGACTTTGGCTCAGGTCATGATCTTGCTGTTGGCGAGTTCAAGCCCTACAAGGGGCTCAGTGGTGTCAGCACCGAGCCTGCTTCAGATCTTCTGTCTCCCTCTCTCTCTGCCCCTACCCTGCTTGCGTGCACACGCACTCTCTCTTAAAAATAAATAAACATTCAAAAACCTCAGACATCTTTTCATGTCACACCATTCTGAGGCCTGGACATATAACTAAGAAAGTGTTGAAAGAACGGATACTTGTCTAACAGAAGGTTTCCTTAGCCATTTAGTGATTTATGGGACCAAGTTTCTCAGCACTTGGTGGAAATAGAATTAATGTTGAATTCTGTTGCATTTTAGCAATAAATAATAGCCAACCATGAATATTAGAATAAGAAAAATTCCACTCATTAAGTTCATAAAGTTTTTACAATCATATCAAAATATATTTTTGACAATCGGGTAATAACTGTAATAACAATTTAGTCCAGAAGTGTTTTTAACTCTTAGAACCTTGAGTCATGGGAAATTTTTAAAAATTACAATCTCTAATCTGTGTACATTTGTGATGTGAAAGTCTATGAAAAGGTGATTCGTAAAAGCCCTCCAAGCATAAAAATACATTAGGATAAAATTCTATGGGGAAAGTGAAACGGATACAAATCAGAGGAGGGAAAAGAACTGTGTAAAACTTCCAAGAGCGAAGGACCATTAGTGCATTTTTAAAAGGATGATGATGCTATCAAATTGCTATGCTGTTTAGATGCCACTGAATTCCATTTTTAAAAGTGTTACTGCTGTTATAATTCCTTGGAAACTAATTCCTTAGCAACTCTTTACATTGGCAATAAAAAAATGTTAGCTGCCAACCTAAAAATATGCCAGGGGCGCGTGGTTTTTCAAAAGCCTTCTAAGGGGTTGCACCAGATTTTAAAAAAGGGTCTGAGGACCCCTGCCTGCCTAAGCGGGGTTGCACCAGATTTTTAAAAAGGGTCTGCGCTACCCCTGCCCGCCTAAGCGGGGATCCCGGGGGTCCCGGATGGAGCCTTCGGTGGAGCGCCCCGCACCCACATTTCCCTGGACGAGGTTAACCTGGCCCTGCTCAAGGGGGCCCCCAAGCTACTCCCGTGCCACCTGCTTCCTCGGAGCGGGAATGATGCAGAGACACCTCTCAGAGCCTGCTCCGGCCCCCGCGGGAGAGCCCGCCTGACGCACGAACCAAACCCCTACCCGGGTGCTGCGCGCCAAAGCCCGGGGCGCACTCGGCGTTGCGGCGACAGCAGTCACAGTCCGCGCTCCAGTGGTAGCCGGCCGTGCAGGCGCAGCGCCGCGGGGCCGTCCGGTTGCCGGGCTCCACGGCCACCAGGGCCTTGCCTGCGGGAGACAGAGACACAGCTGCTCACCTTCCACCTTAGGGCAACCCTGCAACACGGGGACGTGGCACCTGCCTGGCTCCCCGCAAATGCATCACTGGGGCCTGGGTTTTCCGGAACTACCAAGCTCCCCCTTCCAGTGCTTTCACTAAAACAGCCCAGCAGGGTTCTCTCTCTCTCTCTCTCTCTCTCTCTCTCTCTCTCAATAATTAAGAGTCTTGTGAGTTTTTTTTTTTTTTAATGTTCATTTATTTTTGAGACAGAGAGAGAGAGGGCATGAGTGGGGGAAGGGCAGAGAGAGAGGGAGACAGGATCCCAAGCAGGCTTCCCTCTCTGAGACCATGACAGGAGCCAAAGTCCGATGCTTGCTTAACTGATTGAGCCACCCAGGCACTCCGAGTCTTGGAATTTTTTTTTAAAGGCAATTTTCATAGTAGTGACAGCACTAAGAACCGGGGAATTATGATTATTGTCTATTTTGGCTAATGCAAAATAGATTTCACAGCTGCTTAATTTTTAGTGAATTCAAATGTGATCAATAGTCTTAACACTAATGCCAGATTGAACCTAAGAGAACAGGGATCTGGACACCGGGGATTCATCTTGGGATCCTGCAGGACCACAAGATTATTCAGAGCTGTGAAAACAGGGGTCACAGTGTAATTAGAGAAGTGTGATGCGTAATTAGAGAATGCATTACAGAAGTCGAGCCTGATGACATACTTGGAAGTTAATCTCCCCCAAATACTCAGGGCAATCTGTTTGGTACTTGTCTCTTTTCTCACAACACATTGCAAAGTGCTCCTCTTCTTAACCCAAAGCTGCCCTTTCCACTTTTTGTGGAAGAGAAGTCAGGCTTATACAAGGCCATCTCCATTTGGTGATTCATATTTGCCATTTCACCCACTCGCCAAAATTTCATTGTAACCCCCACCTCAGTACTCCTGGCACCTTTGCGGTCATTCTTGGACACATGCAGAACAGTGGAAATTTCAAGCCACTGGCCAGACATGCGTGCTCTCAGCTGAGGTCAAGCAAAGTTCCACTCTGCCTTCTTGTGCCTACTGGAATCAAGTGTCCTTTTTGTGGTCTATTTAGTGTCCCATTTTTGGCATTTCTGTGCTTTTTGTTAGTGATGCCATTGCTTAAAATGGCCCACAGTCATTGTGCAGAAGTGCCATTTGGTATTTCCAGGCCCCTCAAGAAGGCTGTGATGTGTCTCATGGAGAAGATATATGTTAAGATAAACTTTGTCCAGGCATGAATTTCAGCACTGTTGGTTGTAAGTTCAATGTTAATGAATCAGAATATTTATTAAGGTGTCTTTAAACAGAAACACACATAAAACAAGGTTAAACATGGATCAGTTAACAAAGATGTTGTGACCAGAGGCTCCCAGGAACCTAACCCTGTATTTCCCCTAGGAGCAGTGGTTCAGTATTTGCTAGTTCATTTTTTGTGATGACTTTATAGAACATTGATGTTATTCTGTGAATAACAGGAATCAACCTGCATACACACACACACACACACACACGATATAATACGATATTATTTGAAACAGACTTTAGGACCCTATAGGACCCCATCTCACCTGGCCTGTCCAAATAGCCTTACTTATACTGAGTACTTATAGAAGTTTGTTTTGGACAGATTGTGGGTCCTCTCAGAATTCATGTTGTAATCCTAACCCCCAGGGTGATGGTACTAAGAAGTGCAGCCTTCGGGAGGTGGTTAGGCCATGAGGTTGGAGACACATGAGTGGATTAGTGCCTCTGTACAAAAGCAGACAGCTTCCTTCCTCTGTTCTCCACCATATGGAGACACGGCAAGAAAATCTTGAAATCCTGAAGAGGGCACTCACCAAGAACCCAACCATGCTGGCACCCCCATCTCCCACTTCCAGCCTCCAGAACTGGGAGAAATAAAGGTCTGTTGTTTGAGCCACTCAGTCTGTGCTATTCTGTTAGAGAAGCCCAAGTTCCAGCCCTCAGGGAGGGGATGTTTCCTATTCCCATTCTTTTTAGACCCGAGCATGGAGAACCTGAGAAATCTTCCTGCCTCCCTCCTGTGTCCGCTCTGCTCCCCGGGGCCCAGGTCAGTTGTATAGCACCAAGGCCAATCTGCATAAACATGTGCCTAATGCCACAACATACATGGACAAGGATCACTTCCTTGGAAAATTCTAATTCCATGACCCACTCAAATGTGAGTGCATGTAAGCCGGTGTGGTGATGAAAAATTTTGACGTTATTTTTAAGTATCTTAACGTACCAGGTTTGGGGCTTTAATTGACTTTGGCAGCAGACAGAATGAATCTTTATTTCCAAGAGACAGCAGTGAGTCAAGGCCATTACTAAGCAGTGGGAAAGAAAACAAGACTTGATCAGATGCTTCTGCTCAGTGGAGTTTCCATGTTACCTTTTGCGGCCAAAATCTGCCAGCTGTCTCTAACACATTAGAAAATTATGACGTTTAAAAAAAATACTTCTCTCCTAATTCTGTCCACTGAAAAGAACCTATAAACAAGGATCAGTCTGGTAACAGTGAACCTCACTGGCACCCAGAGTGAGGTCGCTGAATAAGATGTTCCTCTGGATGCAGTCAGGAATTCTTAAAGAAATGGCTGGTTTGAGGTTCGAAGTAGGAAATGTCCAAGATGAGCCTGGAGGCAAGGGGAGCTCTTAAAGTCACCTGGGGTCATAGCAAAGACTGAGTGGCCAGCGGGAGGAGGTAAGATAATCTGAGCACCCATACAACTAGTAACTGCAATAGATTAAAATACCTCAAATATGTCTAAATGGCTGCATTCGTAATATTCATACAAATCCTTTGGAGAAGCTTGGTGATCTAGGCATTATTTTGAAAAGTGGTAAATAAAGTTACAAGCATTCATTCCGCCTTTCCTGTATATACTGTAATTCAGGGTAACAATTAGTTGAGGAGGGAAGCTTCTCCAACTGTAATGAAGAAGGAGTGATAGAGGTCACGTTTCTACAGCTCCTAATGAAAATGGATCGAGGCCATGATGGTCGACTGCCGCTCATATCACAAGAAGAGAGGTAAGCAGCTAGCTACTATATGATCCCTGCATCATGCCAACTATGAAGTAGTTTTGCAAAACAAACAAACAAACAAACAAACAAACAAACAAAAATACCCAGCTTTTCATGAGCCTTCTAGACCTAACAATCGCTTTGCAGGAAATAGAAGAGACAGAAAAATCTGTTAAATGACACAAAGGGAATGCAACCAGCAGAAATCAGACTGTGGAAACTTCACAGGATTACAAAGATGGTTTCTGCAACAGAGAAACTAAATGGAAAAGAAAAAAAAAAAAAAAAGGCAAAGGAACCTCTAGGTCAAGACTAAAGGGACATATTTTGATCCTGATTCCTACAATTAAACTATAATTAACATTTTTTTTGAGTCAAAATAAAAAAAAATTAGCAGTCTGATAGGGAGATCAAACTGTATAGTAAGACACTTACTTTTCAGGAAGAAAAGTAAGAACTTACGGTTCAGGAAGAAGACTTGAGAGTCAGATCTGGCTTTGAGTCCTGCTTCTCATTTGTTAACCTTAGAAAAGTCACCCAACCTCTCCTGGTCTCAATTATATTCGAACAAAAGTTTGACATGAAGGGATGCCTGGGTGGCTCAGCTGGTTAAGTGTCCAACTCTTGATTTTAACTCAGGTCACGATCCTACGGTTTGTGGGATTGAGCCCCGCGTTGGGCTCCGTGCTGAGCGTGGTGCCTGCTGGGGATTCTCTCCCTCTCTCTTAAAAAAAAAAATATGTTCTAAATGAAGAATGTTCACACAATGCTTCGGGATCTGAAGCACTTGCTTCTCGGGGTCCAAGGTCAAAGCTTCTCCCTATGCCCCCCAAAAGAGATAGCACCACCGTATCAAAAATATCACTTATTCACACTTGCCGCTGATATGCCTGACATACCTGAGTCGCAGACTTTATGCAGTAAGCATTTGTCTTCTTCATTCCAGGTGTCTAAGTACTCGTCCGGGCCACACGGCAGGCATACGCTCTCCGAGGTAGTAGTGCATTTAGAAGACATGTACTTTCCTTAATTTAGGAGAGAAAAAAATGCACCAATTGAAAATACCCCCCCCCCCAAGAAAAATAACAACAAAAATACACCAATCTATTGGACCATTTAAAGGACTGTGATCCCAGGAAGTCCCCTAACACAGTAGGATACAAGGGATGAGGCCACGTATCAGTGATGGGCTCTCAGGCATCCCAGCTGGCTAAAACAGCCTCTCCTAGGTTTGCTGTGCTCAAGGTGAGCAGCCTTTTAGCTCATCTAAGTAAAACATCATCCTTTCCACCCTACATCTCTGCTGACCAGGGAAAAGGAGGATGGTTTTCTAACAGGTAACTGTAGAACTTGAGGGGTTCCCTGGGGGCTAAACAAGAATTTCACCTTACCCCTGCCCTCCCATCTCCAAAATCCCCTCTGCTGTCAATCTGGAGACTTAACTTCTTTTGTTCTACATATACTGGGGGCTCACAGGTAACTCAGTTTGACTAAACAATACTACACACACACACACACACACACACACGCACGCACACACATGCACACACACGCACACACATGCATGCATGCTCACAAAAATCACCAGCTCTTGCTCTGCACATCTGAAAAATATTTACATCTTGAATATCTAAAGGATCCTCTTGTAATGTAACCGCGGTTTCTAGAACAATGAATGAGTGAGGACCCCACGGACTTGGGGCTTTACTGAGGCTGTAGAAACACTTGGCCACAATCTGGCAGAGCAACTATGGGGGAGAGGTAACCGGTCCGCCTTCTGCCCCTCAGCAGGTGCATGGGGAGAAGGTTTAATAGGGTGTAGGCAATTTTCAGCAGCAACAATTCCAGTATGGTATTTTCCCCCAAATTTTCTGTAAAATACTTTTAAAGAAGAGTTGCATTTTGTATGTTGTAAGTTTGAATTGCAAAGTGCTAAAATATAGTTTTTAAAACCATGGTTTCTCAAGAAACAGCGTTTTAGAAAACTGTGTTCCAGCATAAATTAAGTACCAGTTTCTGCAATTGCCTTTGATTTTTAAGTGATTTTATCTATTGAGAGAAAGGTTTTTGTCTTCAGGGTGACACACAGTGCTACCTGCCACTGCCATAAAAAGTCGATCCAATTTCTTTCTTTTTTTTTTTTTTTTTTAATCTGGCAGGATAGAAGAAGTTATTCCTTGGATTAAGAAATAAATGAGAGCTCCACCCGCTTTTGAGGGGCAAGGAAAGGTGACTCAGACACACAAACCTGGTTCACATTTATGACAGCATCGTCCAAAACGCTCATAATGCCTCTCATGGGTACATGGAGGGGTGATCTGAAAAGTCACCTGCAAAGGAAATTGACACCAGGTAGAGATTTTGCACAAGTCCTTTCTGGATACAACAAAAAGTGGATCACCAAATTCCATTTCTGACAAGCCTAAGAAGACACCATCAACAGTCCTGAAACTGCTCTTTGTGATACCGCCTCCCTGCAATGCCACTTCCCTATATTAGCACATTCCCCACTAAGAATGTACGAAACCAGTCGGTACTGGCGTTAAAACCCATTTAAGCATTTAAAACTATTCCAGTTATGCTCATGGTAATATGATGGATTACGGTCACATGGTGGGCAGATACATGCTCGGCAACTTTGGTCATAAAACCGTAGAACATAAGGAGGCCCCTTAATATTCATATTGTCCACAAGGGATGTCAAATTTGGTCTTACAGACTTTCTCTGAGTTTTTTTTAAGCTTATTTATTTTGAGAGAGAGAGAGAGAGCACGCGCATGTGGGGCAGAGAGAGAGGAAGAGAGAGAGAATCCCAAGCAGGCTCCATACCATCAGCATAGAGCCCGATGCGGGGCTTGAACTCATGAACCATGAGATCATGACCTGAGCGAAAATCAAGAGTCGGATGCCTAACCGACTGAGCCGCCCAGGCAGCCCAGACATTCTCTGAGCTTTAAAAGATGTTTAGGGGCACCTGGGTGGCTCAGTTGGTTAAGCAACTGACTTCGGCTCAGGTCATGATCTCACAGTTCGTGGGTTCGAGCCCTGCATCGGGCTCTGTGCTGACAGCTCGGAGCCTGGAGCCTGCTTCGGATTCTCCCTCTCTCTGCCCCTCCCCCACGTGTGCTCTTCTCTGTCTCTGTCTCTCTCTCTCTCAAAAATAAAAAAAATTAAAAAAAAAAGATGTTTAATACTGCTTACCTCTTAGAATTGAAACACACGGAGAATTTTTTAAGTGGGACAACAATGAGTTACAGGAACACTGCAGGGTTGGAGCTCTGGGTCCTGCGGCCTGCTGGCTGAGAGGATCCCCCCCGCCCCCCTGCAACTGGCCGCTTAAGCTTTTTGAGCCTCTGTTTCCTTTCTGTACAATTCTAGATACAATTTCCAGATCTGCCCATCTACGTAAAACAAAACAAAAAGCCAAGTCCCCTGCAATCACTCAGAGATTCTTATCACTTTGCCACAGGAAAGCTCCTTCTGCATCAGCTTTCTCAGTGTGCAAGAAACACCACCACAGTCCTGTCGACAGGCAGGCAGGTCAGAAACAGAACGGTGTGGCACAACAGCTGGATCTGGCTCAAAAGTCACCAAAGGCTGCACGCCTGCTGGGGCTCAGGGATCCGAAGTTACAAACCCTACCCTCAAGGGGCTTATACACACCGGCGTGCGTCCCCCGCAGAGGCAGATCCTGCCTCAGCCTGAGAAGGCCAGGGAGGGTGTCCTAAGGACTCTGATAAGTGAGCTCAGTCTTAAAGGATGCGTAGAGATGGGCCAGATGAGAGAAAAGGAACTGGCAGGGGGAGGTAGGGAGAGGGAGGAAGGGAGAGAACTTAGAACAGTTCTGAGGCCTAAAATGGCGCATGGGGTCAGGGTGGCGAGGGAGGCCATCAGCAGAGTGGTGGGGGACAGCAATGACTGAGCCCCGCAGAGGGCTTCATCTGCATATTAAAGAGCCTGGATGGAAGGTGTGGAAATAACAGCTTAGAAGAAGCCCAGCATTCTCAAAATACCTCAGTTATGGAAGGAAGTTTTATGAAGAAAGCACCACAGCCAGAGGACCCGAGGCAAGCGGAGTGGGGGTGTGGGGGACGCAGCCAATGTGGCCCTCTCCGGCCTCCCGCGGGCCAGGCAGAGGGCTTCCGGGAGGGAGGGGGCAGGGAGGGCTACTTTGAGGTCGGTGAGAATGCTGAATGTGTTCCTGGGGTCACGTGTGCCAGGGAGGCTGTATCTGGACTAAGCCCAGCCAACCCTTCCCGGGGACTCGGGACACTGCAAGCGGGATGCTCCCCGCGAGCTGGTGCGGGATAGGGCTTAAGGGCCGAGCAGCGAGCCCAGTGGAAACCAGGAAGGGTGACATAGCAGAAACCATTCCTCCATTCCGTTCTGTTCCCCCGGAGGCAGCCCTGGTCTGCGACTGGCAAGGCAACAGATGCACGTGGAAGACGAACAGGAGAGAACTGGCAAAGCTGAATGTGGTCAATGCAAATTCTCCCAAGTAGGACTCATCTGAGCCTGATGATATGCGAACACTCCTGCCTTACTGATGACAAAGGCAAACAAGAGAAACATGTGGTCAGGCCTCATTTCAGATAGTAAAGGTTATCAATTGCTTCTGACCCAGACGAAAGCTGCAGCAGTCTCTGGGAGATAAGCATAGGCTTTATGTTACCCACAGAGAGGTTCTTTTTAGGGGAATTTGGTAAAAGGTCTACCCCTGAAGCAGCTGCTTAGCACACTGTCGGGCGGTGTCCTGGGTTCCAAAGCCTGGTTCCTGTTGAGCACCAGCTGACGTGAACATGTGGACAATTTGTCTGCCCATCCAGGAGTGTGGCTGTGACTCACTCCGCCCATCCATTTTCGAGCCCAGGGATTTCACACCTTCTGGCAAAAAGGGCCAAGTCACCGATTCCAGAGGTGACCAGATGTCCCAGCTCCTCAACAGACAATTCCTTCGAATTCATTTCTCTCTCCTAAGCTGACTGTGACTTTACACCCGAACGTGGCTTCTTTTTTAAAAATCAATATATAACTCACATAAAACTCACCCCTTGAGAGGGTGCAGTTCAGCGGGTTTTAGTATATTCACAAAGCGGTGCAACCACCATGGCCATATAATTCTAGAACATTTTCATCACCCCCAAACCGACATATCTACTTGACAGAGCTACAGGATTACAGATCTTTTAAGCAGCGGCGGCAGCAAATTTGCTACGGGAAGATTTGCCATGGTGAGGCAGACAATTAGGGCATTAATCTAATTCGAGGCACAGCTTACAACGCTATTTGGCTCTTTAGGCACGTTATATGCTTTGCAGGATGCCTTCAAACCTTCAAAATGGAATATATATACAACCTAAAAGGCTACCTATACGCACACGTAAGGAAATACGGTTTGCGGGTAAATAAAAAGAATCTGGAAAATTTTCTTTAGGGTGCCTGCACACTCAGGAGAAGGCAAGCCATGCCGTTGTCCTTTTTGCTCCTCCATCCTGGCTGTCTCTGCCAACCTTCTTTGCCTCCACTTGCAGAGACGCAGCTGTAGGACGAACCCTCTTGCTACAGGCCTGAGCGGCTCCCTGACCTCACACGCGGCATGCGGAGCCGGCCGTGTGTTGGCCTCGCTCGGATCCCGTGCTCCACTCCCAGGACGGGTTCCAGGGCTGTTCTCCCGGCTGCAGTACCTGGGTTGGTAACTATTAGGAAATCCACTGGCCTGTCTTGCTTCTGCTGGTCCCCTGGGGACCTGTCTCGCGATGCCGCAGGCCAGGCTCACTCCACCTGCCTGTGCCCCCAGCTTCCAAGTCCCTGAGTCCTGCCTGCCTAGCTTGGTCTCCGGTTAGCCTGCGCCCCCTCTCCTTTGTGCCCGGAGCTCTCTTATGCCAGTCTCCTCCTGCCTGCATGTCTTGCCAAGTACATGTGAATGCATGGATGCCCCCCAGTCTCTCTTAGTCCGATCCCTCCTTTTGCCTAAGGATTGTAGGTGTGGGGTTTTTTTTTAATCTATTTTTGAGAGAGAGAGAGAGACAATGAATCCCCACGCAGGCTCTGTGCTGACACGGGGCTCGATCCCACAAACCAGGAGATCGTGACCTGAGCTGAAATCAAGATCAGATGCGCAACCAACAAAGCCACCCAGGCACCCCCTTCCTACAGATCATAGCTCTCAGGCTGGGGTGAGCGCCCAGGCTCCTGGAGCCCCTGCTGGTCCTCAGGCCTTCCCTTCCAGCTGCTCAGAATTTGCGCCTAACTCCATCCTGCAAGGCCAAGCTCTCGGTGGTTGTGAGGTGGCTATTATTATTATTGGTAGCGATCCTAGTAAGGCAGGAATTTGATAAAAAGCCATTCCCGCTCAAATGTTACAAAAGCACACTCACTGGGGGAGTAGGGGAAGTTAGCAGAAGGGGTGATGTGTTAACCCTGCAGTCTCCTTTCTTTGCTCAAGATGCAACAGCAAAAGGCCGTCGGCAACTGCATCGAGACACAAACGACCTGTTAGTTATCTAGATCTTTTTGTTCCAGAACTCCTTTATGATTGGCTTGTTTCCTGCTGAAACAATAGAGCTTTTGAGCCATAGTTGTTTTCATGAAACAAAGCAGCACCACTTTTTGACTTTCCAGTTATTAAGTAAAGAATACAGTGACATGATACAAAATTCAAAAGTAACCACAGGCTTTGGGGGAAGTCTCCCTGTCACTTCTCCCGGCAGGTGCCAGCACCGCCCATCCCCTGCTGCATCCCCCTTGCAGGTGTGAAGGGAGAACTGACCTGTGATCCACTGGGGACACTCATCCACAGAACAGGTGCCCTGGAGGCCAGCTTGGGGTCAGGCCTGTCAGCAGCATTTGTGTTTTGGGGAATACGATGGTACTTACAAGTCTTATTTAAAAAAAAAAAAAAAAAAGCCATGTAACGGCAGGGTTCTACTACAGTTCTTTTTTAAAATATATATTTTTAAATGTTTATTTATTTTTGAGAGACAGAGCATGAGCAGGGGAGGAGCAGAGAGAAGCAGACACAGGAGCCGAAGCACCAGGAACCGCGACACCATGAGCCGAGCCGAAGTCGGACGCTTAACCCGCTGAGCCAGCCAGGAGCCCCTCTACTATAGCTCTTATTAAACTACAAAAATGATGTTTGACCCACAGGTTTATATCAACTAGCCTTTGTTTTCTAAAAGACTCTCCCCAGATTGATAAGGAACACTGGAGTCTGTTTATAGCAAATACGCTTTGCCAACCCCCCCACCCACATAGATTCCTTGGAAAGCCCTAGAAAGAGGAGTTAAAATGGCGAGACGATACATTTAACTTACTGGCCTTCTGTTGCTTTACTCTCTTGTATGTTTTGTGTCGTGTGTATATTTTTTTCTCAGGGCACACAGGCTGCTTATTTTAACAGATGACGAACTCGCCCGGAATAAGCGTGTCCACAGCCGGAGCGAGGCTTTGTGAGGCACGAGGAAGATAATAAATTGTACATCAAGTTTCTCTTTATGAAGCTGCATGGATTTATCTCCCAATGCAAAGCCACGTTGGATCTAATTCTGAAAAACCCTAAGCTGAGGAAAGATAACATCTTTGCCAGTGGAGCTACAGAGACCGGTGGGTCTATATTTAGATCCCGTAGGGAAGGCTGACTTAAATATTTATTTTTTGTGCTGTTAAGCAACCCAATTGTAGTGAAAGTCATTATGGATACTAAAATTACTTGCTGGCTCTGCTGAAAATTCATACTGACATATAACAAAGCAGAAAGAAGCTTGGCCCCTTCTGTCAAATCAAGAGGAAAAGAACCCAACCCAGAAAAACAAACGAGGGATTTTCCATAGATTTCATTTTATAAAATATCATCCGTGACTATATTTGAGAAATTTGGTTATAATTTAAGGCAAGATAGTATCAAATTTCTGACTGTTACAGTCGAATTGAAAGATGTGGTTTGTGTTAAGAGAGAAACTATGAAATGTGAAAATTACACCTCACTTAATAGTCCTGCTGTCCTTGAGAAACAATATCCTAAAAGAAAGTCACTACTGAAATTGCTCCTACTCAGAATAGAATACAAAGAGATTGCTAGTCACCTGTGTCCCCCAGAACTAGGACTGTCTCACTCCAGGAACCTGTCTCTGAAGCCTTTGTTTCGAGAAACAAATGAACAACAAACAAAAGATGAGGCTCAACGGATCAGGGATCAGGGCGAGCCAGCAAATTCTGCTGAGGGTCTTTTTTTTCTGGGCTGGCTGAGAACCGCAGGCCGGAGAGATCTCAAGTGTCTCCCCTCACGGACACCCCAGTTAGTGTGTCAAAACCCCTTCAAATCGAGATGTTCTGGGGGACCTTTTCAGCTTTGCTCCTTTCTTAGCTCCTCTCCTCCAGGAGCTTCCAGATGCCGGTCTCTACTTCAGTCTTGAGTTGTCTAGTGATAAAAAGAAAGCATCCTGCCCGCACGCTTCTTGGTTGCAAGTTCATAACTAGAAGTGGAAATGTCATAGGACTCATTGGTAGCTCAGACGTCTGATAAGATAGGTCTCTACGGTAAAAAAGAAAAATGAACGACCAACTCAAATAAAGCCTGACATGCCAGCATGCAGGAATTTAGCAGGACAGAGGGAGGGGCCGGGCGAACTCGGAAAGAGGTGAAGCAGGAGGAAGGGCCTGGCCAGGCGGCACGGCGGTTAGGGCAGTGGACTTCAGGGCAGGATTTTTCTCCCCAGTTCTCCAAATTCAGCTTCCAGTTTGGCTGGGATAGACGAATACCTGACGTCGCTTTAGTAAAACCGTCTCCATTTCTACAACTGGAGGACAAGGGAGAGGGCAATTCTAAGGCCTCAGTCTTCTCACCTGTAAAATGGGGCTAATAATTGCACTCCTCCCCCTGCAGTGAGGAGCAGATGTGACCATTCACGTAAGTCAGGTAGTCCTGGCAAGCAGCAATACTCATAAAAATCGAGACTCTGCTTCCTCACTGTGAAGCTAGAAGGCCTCTCTAGCAAGCTGTGGGGGAATGAAGCGAGGGAACTGCATTATTCACTCAGCACAGTGTGGACCCCTGGCCAGCGGTCAATGGTGGGGGGCAAATGCTCGTGCGCACACCTGAGGATTAGTGAGCGTACATTACTTACATCAGATCGCTCCCCGAGGGGGTAAAGGAAACACTGTCACTGGAAAGGGGGAAAAGGATGGCAAAGAAAGAGTGGGGACCTGCAGTAAAGTTCTGGGGTCCTGACAGTTTCCCTGAGTGCACCTTCCCTGTTCACTTGTAACCTAGCTCTGGGGGTTGGGGGCGGGGTGGGGGGAGGAGTGTTTTTCATCAAAGAGGTTTATTTTTTTTAAAGCATGTGTGATTTCACATAAAGAAGTGCTTTTCTCATGGGATTGAAATCGTGACAAACGGTCAGAGTCATTTCAGTGGTTTTCTGTCTGGGGGTTCAGTCCGTGACATAAGCCACTCTTGGGTGAGGGCAGAGACAGTTTACTCAGGGCGTCTGCTGATAAAGCGGCTGCTAGATCGTATCTGCCAGTGACTGTTGTTAACTAGGACATAACCGAGTTCTGACCAAATGCCCTTCTAGACATTTTCATTGTAAATAAACCTGATAGAAATTCAAGCCTACAGGTGTGCAGAGTAATAGACTCCTTTTTCTTTTGTTCAAACCAAAGCTTCACATTTCATACTTCAGAACATGACACAGGCACCTATAAAGATCGCATGTTGTAAAAGGACACAGAGAACAAAGGGGCAGCTTTTGGAGAATCCCCCATGCACCCAAGAGATCACCTAGCATACTCCCCTCGCTGGGGAGACCCCGAGCTATGGCACACACCAAGGACTTGGAGACACCGTTAAATCAGCCAGGTATGTGGCCCAAGTCCTAATGCAAGTAGATTCAGAGAATCAGAGGGTTTAAACAGAAAACACCCTGAGTGTTTAAAATATAATCCACTGGGGCACCTGGGTGGCTCAGTTGGTTAAGCGTCCGACTCTTGGTTTCGGCTCCGGTCGTGATCTCATGGTTCGTGGGTTTGAGCCCTACGTTGGGTTCTGCACTGACAGCACAGAAACTGCCTGGGATTCTCTCTCTGCCCCTGCCCCTCCCTGCTCTTGCTCTCAAAATAAACAAGCTTAAAAAAATAAAATATAATTCATTTCACAGATGTATATCTTACACACAGCTCTTGAAGAAAAAAAGATCTGTTACGGTGCCTGGGTGGCTCAGTCGGCTAAGCATCTGACTTTTGATCTCGGCTCAGGTCACTACGTCTAGGTTCTGGGTTTGAGCCCCGCAGCAGGTTCTGTGCTAAGAGCGCAGATTCTCTCTTTCCTTCTCTCTCTGCAATCAATCAATCAATTCTCTCCCTCCGCCCTCAATAAATGATTTCTCTCTCTCCTTCTCTCTCTGCCCCTCCCCCGCTTGCATATACTCTCTCTTTCTCAAAATAAATAAATAAATAAAGGTCACAGACTACGAGCTTGGGTTCTGTCCAGCAAGAGAGTGGACGCAGAATTGAATACAAAAGACTAATGTCCAGGAGGAGACCAGAACCCCAGACAACGCTTTCGTCTCTGTATTTATCGAGCTCACAAGACATTACCCACGTGGTGAACGTGAAGAAAACAAGATCTTACACACGTGAACGTGGAGAAAACAATCAGACAAGAATCATTAACTTGTGCGTGTAAGAAGCAAAGGGTCTGGGGGCAAGTGGAGTTCGTGATCACAGTGCGATAGATTGGCGTCAGATGTTAAGTAATTTTCTGCAGGTGATAAAACGAGTTACTCGTGATCCCATTACACTACCTCGCTAGCTCACCTTGGGTGCTATTGCCCCACGGTGGCGGCTTTCCACCCTAAGCTTTTTCGAACCCACTTATGTAAGTAGAACCTATTCCTCCACAAATAAACTTTAAAACATTTTTAAAAAAGAAAAAAAACACCTGCTGTAAACGAGGCTCAAGTAGTCTCTATTATGAAAAAATGTGTCTAGTTTGTTTCAGAGATTGTGAAGGAAGTCACGATGGTCACAAATACTCTGCTAACTGACCTGCTGCTGAAGGGTCTGGGGCATTCTAAAATGCATTTTATAAATATGCTTCCAGGGACAAAGAGGAGGGAAAACGCCAACTCGAAGGGCATTCATCACAGCTGGTCAACTCCTACCGGCTCACGGGAAATCACAAATATGAAATCAACCCCCTCCCCACGTGCAGACTACCTTCCATAAAGGGGTTGTGATTCATTTACTCATTGTGCAAATAAAAACTAAGGCCGCTCCCTCCTTTGCCTGTCATTCATCAAGCTCATGACCAGCAGACACATTCTGCTCCAGTCTAGGGTTTAATGACAGGCAGCATCTATCTCTTTAAAAGCTCTATCATCACACTTTCAAAGCTGTCTGTACTGAGCCCTCACGTACTTGGGCAAGGGGGTGGCCTGGTGCCAGACTAAAGAAATTAGCCCATCCCTGGCCTCTCAAAGCGTTTAGCACTGGATACAGGCACAGACAGAGAGGAAAGACGACTGTAACAGAGACCCACACAGCGGTTCAGGAACTGGTGCATGTGTTGGAAAAAGCCAAGTCCCATTAAGCTCCTGGATATGGCCCTCACTGGCAGGGAAAGAGCGAGAACGTGGGCCCAGCTCTTGGACTGGGAAGCAATCACAGAGGGAGGCGCACAGAGCCATGGAGGGAGAGGTGAGGGGCAGAGACAGAGCAGGGTGACAAGAAGGCAGGTGCTTGGACAGGTGGAGGGAGAGAGAAGAGGGAGCAGGGAGGTCCTGGGGAGAAAGAGTGCGTCCTTGCTTATAGTCCACACAAGACAATAAATCAACATAAAGTGAAATCTGGTTGTAATGGGTGTGACGGAAGAAATAAAACAGGGTAAGCTATAACGGGCTCAGAAGGGGACCCTCTGGTAAGACGACATTCAGTGGAGACCTGGATAAAGTGAAGGAACAAGCCAAGTTCACAGCAAGTATCAGGAGGAGGAGTATTCCCAGGTGGACGTAAGGAGCAAGGAGCATTTGCAAAAGCCCGAGAGTGTGCAAGGCTTGATCAGGAAGAGCAGGAAGGTCCATGTGACTAATGCAGTGAGGGAGGATAGCACAGGAAGTCACACAACTGATTCCAGAATCATCCGGATCGTGAGTTAGTACATCCCTGCAGCGCCCAGACTGTGTGGTGCTGACTTTAGGTTCACCTGGGACGTTGACTTAACACCATCAAAGGTTAAATAATAAGCACTTCATGCTATTTTCATTACTAGGCAGGCCTTACAACATCTGCCATAGTTTTATTTTACTTATTTTATTAAAAAAATTTTTTTTAATGTTTATATTTGAGAGAAAGCAAGCGAGCCGGGGAGGGGTAGAGAGAGAGAAAGAGAGAGAGGGAGACACAAAATCGGAAGCAGACTCCAGGCTCTGAGTGGTCAGAACCCGACGTGGGGCTCGAACCCATAAACAATGAGATCATGACCCGAGCTTAAGTCAGACACTTAACCCACTGGGCCACCAGGCGCCCCTGTTTAGATATTTTTTATTTTTTTAAGTTTATTTATTTTGAGAGCAAGCAAGCAGGGGAGGGGCAGAGAGAGAGAATCCCAAGGAGGCTCCAGACTCAGAGCTGTCAGTGCAGAGCCCGAAGTGGGGCTCGAACCCACGAACTGTGAGATCATGACCTGAGCAGAAACCAAGAGTCGGATGCTCAACCAACTGAGCCACCCAGGCGCCCCATCATCTGCCATAAGAGTTAAAAGATTTTTTTTTTAAATTTTAAATTATAAAATAACATCAAATTTACAATCTTAAACATTTGCCATAAGATTTTTTTAGGAATAGATATTACGCGCAGAAAAGAAATCTGACTTAGGTCAGGTTTGATTAAAAAACACCTTAAAAACATAGACTCGGGCGCCTGGGTGGCACAGTCAGCTAAGCGTCCAACTCTTGATTTCGGTTCAGGTCATGACCTCAAGGGTCCTGAGTTTGAGCCCCGAAGCAGGCTCTGCACTGACAGCGAGGAGTCTGCTTGGGATTCTCCCTCTCTCTCTCTCTCTCTCTGTCTCTCAAAAATAAATAAATAAAAGTAACTTCTCTCTTGACGCCATTTTGACTTAGCAAGCCTTGAACTGACCTGATGCGCGATCTTGGCAGTTGCTTTGTGTGGACCCCGCAGCACCTTCCCCTGACCACCTTGGCTCCAGGTGTGCTCCTTAAGGAAAACCGGGAGGCCGCACTTACTCAGAAGCGGCCTATCAAAGGTGCATTGATTTTTGCTCCACCCTCTTTCTTACTTTCCTCACAATACATTCATTATCTCTGCTCCTTGAAAAGAAAACATGTGGCCCTGGGGAAAATGAAGAAATAACCTTACATTTCAAAACCTTAATTGCAAGTGTCTTTGTCTTCCAGACAGATAAAGAGGGAGACAAGTTTGCAGCTGTGGGCTACTTGAAAGGAAAGTGCCGGGACGGTTTGTTTCCTAAACACAGTAATTAGGATGGCTTTGACTCCTTATGGTATCACCCAACAGGCCCCAGTGAATGCTCCTTTATTCTCCCAGTTAAGGTCTTTCCTTCCTTCTTTCCTTTTCTTTTTGTTTCTTTTCCTTTCCTTTTCTCTTTCTTTCCTTTCTTCCCTTCCTCCCTCCCTTCCTTTTGCCCTTCCTGAATCTTTTTTTTTTTTTAACTTGTATTCATATGAGATGAGAACTACTTTTTCTTCTTTCCTGCACTAAAAGGCAAATCCAAGAGCATTTGCAGGTCTGCTGGAGGCCAAGGCTCCTTCTGGGCCCTGCCTTCACTCTGGGAATGCACCAAGCTTATAAGGTCACTAGCCCCCACAGTGGCCAGAGAAACTGCCCCTGGCCCTCGGAGTGAAGTCCGCTGCTTCTCGAATGTGCACAGAATCACCTGGAGGTCTTATGAAAACGCAGCTTCTGATTCAGTAGGTCTGGGGCAGGCCCCAAGAGTCTGCATTTCTAACAGGCCTCCAGGTGATCGCTGGTCTTGGGGTAGCGAGGTCAGAGATTACGTTACAGACCCAGAGCCAGAACACTGTCACTTCCCCGAGCAGTGCACGATCCTTCTGTCTGTATAATGGATGTTGAGAACCACTTCTCCCATTGCTGGATACAGACGCCATTTATCCTGAACGGGAGTGAAGGAAGAATTGGCCATTATAAAACACCTAGTGTGTGCCAGGTATCATGCGAGAGGCTTTACTTTCCTTAACGTCCTGCATCCTCAAGGTCTATGCAGTAGCCCGCTGGACGGTTAGTGGTGAGCAGGCTGGACCAGCGCTAGGCGTGTAGCAAATGCTCAAATTCTTGTTAAATCGATGAATACTTTACCTGAAGGACCACTGTGATCTCATAACTTCCCTTTACAGAAGATACCGTTTCTACTAGTTCTGGATCAAATTTGAACTCCCAAGCATGGGCTTGGAAGGGTTCCACCAATTTGGCAAAAATTAGAGATAATGGGGGGGGGGGGGAGGGGGTTGCAAATGAGATTAGAAATCTCTTCTCCAGGGCGCCTGGGTGGCTCAGTCCATTAAGTGTCGGGCTTCAGCTTAGGTTATGATCTCATGGTTTACGAGTTTGAGTCCCACATCGGCTGAGCGGGAGTCCTGCCTTGCGTAAAACAAGGGCCCTACTTTGGGTGAGCCCAGCTTCTCTCTCTCTCTGCCCCGAACTCACTCGTGCCCCGCCTCCCACTGACTCTCTCTCTCTCTCTCACACACACACACACACAACCAACAAAAACCCAAAAACTCAGGCTCAAACTCTTTTCTTTTTTAAAAAAATTTGTTTTAAATGTTTATTTATTTTTGAGAGAGGGAGCAGGGGAGGGGCAGAGAAAAAGGGACGCACAGAATCCAAAGCAGGCTCCGGGGTCTGAGCTGTCAGCACAGAGCCCAATGTGGGGCTTGAACCCACGAACCATGAGGTCATGACCTGAGCCGAAGTCGGACGTTTAACGAGCTGAACCACCCAGGTACCCCTCAAATTCTCTTTTCTAATAGGGACAGAACACAGATCTGCCCAACCCGCACACATACAGCTGCTCCTGCCTCCTGCCCGTCACCAACGCCCGGGAACAGAGTGCCTCTCACCCCGGAAGAGCCCTCCGTGAGGTCACTGGAGATTTGCTCCCCAGGCAGAGCAGCTGGACCTCATCACCTCTGCATTCCCAGGCCCGCGAGGACTGCTCTGCACAGTTCAGGCGACAACCGATCAGTTGTACATTCTGATGGTTTGCTCATTTGTAGTCTTACCCATAAGTATGACCTTAACGGCCTGATCACAGGGACCCCAAGTGGGCCATAGAAAACCTGAGCTCATCGGAAGGGGGCAATTTTTTATGATTTCATTAAAGATGTTTCTAAACCTTGTAACTATTAGAAATGAATGGGTTAACGTTTAAGACCGATTCCGGTTGTGTTCCCACTGAATTTAATTGCTCCTGTGTCTTACGCTCCATTGTCACAGGCTTGGGGTCTGTTTCTAGGTTTCTTGCTATTGTGCATTAGTAATATGTGTTATTACCCACCCAAACCCCACTGGAGGCTCCCTCTCTCACTCCAGGGGAAATCTCAAGCCCTGACAATGACCAGAGGCTATGTGCGTTCTGACCCTCTTTCTTTTTGGAACTTTTCTCCCACTACTTAGTGCAGTGAGTTGTAAGGCATTGAAAAACAATTGTTGGGAATAGGAAGGATTTAGACTTGTGCCATGGTAGACACATCCAAATTTGGGGCAAGAGAGGAGTCCCCAAATTCACTGTAATCATAGTAATACTAAGACATACAGAGCCTTTAAGAATATAACAGAACTGGGGCGCCTGGGTGGTTCAGTCGGTTAAGTGGCCGACTTCAGCTCAGGTCATGATCTCACGGTCTGTGAGTTCGAGCCCCGCATTGGGCTCCGTGCTAACAGCTCGGAGCCTGGGGCCTGCTTCCGATTCTGTGTCTCCCTCTCTCTCTCTCCCTCCCTCCCTCACACTGTCTCTCTCAAAAATAAATAGACATTAAAAATTTTTGAAAAAATATAACAGAACTACATTTAACCTACCTTTAGCCCATCTTGTCTCCACCCCCACCCCAACCAGGATAGAGCCGAGCAGGTGGCAGGGAGGTGGGGGGTGGGGGACACACACAGGACCGTGGGGTGTCCTAGCAGGTGCAGGAGCAGGGCTATCGCACAGCTTATTTCTGCTGGGGGAGCACAGAGGAGGCAGAGATGCCTTTGCCTCAGGAAATGACAGAGGTGATTCAATACATCACATTTCTTCTCCTCCTGAGTCAGGGATCACTGGCCCACAGACCCTGTGCTATGTGATCCGGGTGCCTGTTTAAACTTTACTGGCCTTAAAGTCACAGCATTTTTCTTTTTGCATAATAACAGTAAGAGAAAGCCCACACGAGCGTACACCCTTGATCACAACTGCAGACTGGTTACAGGATCTCTGATACACTAAAAAGCTTGCTTCTGTCCCTACCCCCCGCCCCCACTCCTAAACCGCCTTGCTCTGGTCCCCACCCTGCCATGCAGACTGTACGAGCACCTCCCCCCCCGGAGGGGGTAAGGCCATGCCCTTGGAGAGGACTCTTAGGAGGAGCTCCAGCACCAACACTAATGAACTGTGCCACTTGGGCCTCATTTTCCCCACCGTCCTGGCCAAAGTGGACTGAGGATTAGAGATAATCTAAGGGCGCTTGGGTGGCTCAGTCGGTGAAGCGTCCACTCTTGATTTCGGCTCAGGTCATGATCTCACGGTTCGGAGGCTCGATCCCCGCGTCGGGCTCTTGGCTGAGCGTGGAATCTATTTGGGATTCTATCCTCTCTTTCTCTCTCTGTCCCTCCCCTGCTCTCTCTCACTCTCTCAAAAATAAATAAATAAACATAAAAAAAAAAAAAAAGCAAGAGAGATAATCTATGTAAAGCACCCAGCACCTGCCTCACAAGAGGCATCCCATCCCCAGCTCACAGGAGGGATTCAACAAATGGCAGGTGTTTTTAACGTACTCAGTCACAAACTATGAATTTAGAGCCGAGCTCCAAACCTTTTTACTGGATCCCCTGGTCTGTTAACAGCGGTTCTCAACCTTACGCTGCCATCGGAATGCCCTGGGGAAGTTGTTAAACTGGATTGCTGGGCCCTGCCTCCAGAATTTCCGACTCCGTAGACACACACCGGGTAGGGCCTGAGGATGTGCATTTCTAATGAAGTTCCCAGGTAGTGCGGATGCTGGGTCCAGGGGCCACGCTCTCCACAGGGCAGAGTCCCAGCTCCTGACGTTTGTTCACACAGCCCTTCGTGACTAACCAAAGCACACACCCCCTCTCCCCCTCAAGGTGGTCTTATCCTTTCCTGGTGTCTCCGGCCAGCCCTGGACTCCAGACGTCAGGACTGGATTCAGTTTTTCCAGGTATGCTCTGTCCCCACCGCTGCCCCTTCCCCTGCTGTCTGCCCTCGGAGTCATCTCTGCCTTTCCAGGACCAGGTCGTGTAGCACCTGCTCGGCTCTCCACTCGGCTCCCTCCGCCCCGCCCTGTGCCCCTGGACATCTCGCCCTTCCTCTTTGGTAGACCTTTAGACCCTCGTGGCTCCAAGGGGTGCCAGACTGTCTTATCTTCCTTACTAGACGGGGAGCCTTCCTGGTCACAGGCAGCGTGGCAGAAGTCTGACGGGGTCTTCTGGCCTCTTGTTCGTTTGTGGTTTTTGCCAGTAAGTACAAAATCAGGATCCACTGAATTGAAAGGAAAAAAGGCTGACAGAGAGGTTAAAGGAACCAGCATGAATAACTCTGGGCAGAGGGAAGTTGCGGGTAACAATCTTCAACAATGGAAACATTAAAATAAAGAACACTGACCAACTGATCTTTACCCCTATGAAAGAACAAATTTGAGGAAACGGGGTCAAATTGTGACATATTAGATTTAGGTCTGCTACAGGGAAGTTCCTGATATTGGGAATTATTAACTGGGGTAGCAGAGGCAGACGTGAATCTCTACTATGCTTTCCAATGGAAGAGGTTCTCCATGACCATAAAAATTTCATACGGATCCTGCCTTTGTATCTTGGGTACAAAGTTGACAGGAGGGAAGGGCTCTTTACAGATTTCTTTTAGCTGGATATGGGTCTGGCAGCTGTCTGTGCTACTTAAGGATACACTTTTGCTTTTGTAAGGATACACGTGACAAAGAGTAACTTTTTTTTTTTTTTTTAAATCAGTACCTTAGGGAAGCGGTTCGTTTTTCCATTTGGGGATGTCATGAGAACCCACACGTGCAAACACTGTGGTGTTTCCTGGGATTTATGCAATACCGCAGTCCTCTCTCCCCACTTGCCAGGTTTAACCATCGCATTCACGAAAAGTTAGAGGGTTTTTCTTCCTCATTTTTAATGGAAAGTCTTCAAATTTCTGGTAGCTGGAGGAAGTGGCTCTTGCAGTCTCAACAGCGCACAGGAAATGTAATAAGTTATTATTACTCTGATAAACTGGAAGGCTAGTTTTTGCCGTCGGTTCTTCCTTCCACTTGGAAACCTGGCAGCTTTTGGACCTCGCTTGTGCCAGACAGGGGCCTCTGCGTCACCTGCTCTGCTAGATTTTGGGGGGTGGGCATGAGGGAGCTGAGCAGAGAGAAAGGGAAACATTCCTCTTAGGCACTAGCAAGCCACCAGGAAACTGTGTTTTCTGCAAGCGAGAAGTGTTTGCTAAGCCATAGGTCCAAGGTAAACACTGCTTCTGTCTGGGGGCAGGTGACATATTTGAGGCCAGTGCGGGAAGACCGCGGGTCAGGTCGCACCTGCTTTAATGATGGACCCTCTGGGATCCCTGGCTGCTTATCTCTGTTTAGTCCTGAGTTTTAGATTTGCCTACATCCTGAACTTCTGGTTCAAAGACACCTTTAGGACAGGATATGGTTCTAAATTCCAGAGCACACAGATTTCCTGTGGATCCTGGTGCCTTGGGCACTCTTGGCTTGTTTACCTGTATGGGGTGTGAAGAACTTTGGCTCCTCCACACGATAAAATAATCCAGAGCAGTTGGGATTCAATAGCCTAAAATTCACCCTCTTTTATTGCTTGTTTAGGGGGGAAAAAAATCCTTTAGTTGAACCTGAGACAGAGGTTTCCTTCATAAGCCGTGAGAAACACCATCCAAATGGTCAGCTATTCTATTCTGACATCTATCACCTTGGGTTTTGTTTTGTTTTGGTTTTGGTTTTTTTAAGTAATAGGTCCGACCACATCCTTTGCCCCTGTATTGTGGGCACCTAGCACAACTCTGCTGGCTCCGAAATCACTCCTGCACTTGGCTTCTCCTTTTTCTCACCACTACACCGACCTGATTCAAGCCTTTGCTAGCTCTTCCTGAAACCAGGGCAGTGGCCTCCTTACTGCCCACCCCCCCCCACCCAACACACACCCTTCCCCATAAGGTACACATCTGATCATGACCCTCCCAGCCCACAATACAGCAAGATAGCATCTGAAGTATTTTGCAGGCCTCAAGGCCCCTGAGTGTTGGTGCTGCCCCCTCTCCCCACGTGCCCTTGGAAATCCAGGAATGCCATCCTTTTACGAGTTCCCTGAAAACACTGCAGTCATGCCTCCTGGCCCCAGCCACCCGTGGGTCCCCAGCCCAGACGCTGCCCTCTTGTCCCTCCTTCTGGGCTTTGGACAAACTGGGAGGAAAGGAAGGAGAGACTCTTTCAAGCAGGTTAAAGCACTCCTCGTCCTGGGCGCCCACCACACGTGGAAAATGCTCCCAGGAAACCGGTCTCCTCCTGTACGGTATCCTAAACGTCAGTGCGCCTCCCGAAGACAGGGGCTGGGGGGGGGGGCGGTCTCTGTCCCCTCAGCCTACTGTGGGGTGTCCCACACGCGGTAAGCACGGGCCCACTTTGTCGAAATAAATGAGTATAGGTTGTTTTCTTGCTCACTAGTGAGTTCCCTGTCCTGAATGTGGGAGCCCACAGACATCAAAGGCTGGAAGAGGAGGGGCCCACAAAACAAATACAGGCATCAAGTCATCAGCACACATCCACAAAGAATGTGCTTCAAACTGCGGACGGGGGTGCCAGCCCTTGACTTCGGAGACGGAGGGGAAGCCTGCCAGGGGCGCTTGGGCACGTCGGTCTCTCTGGCAGGAAACAGGCTGACAGCGTCTCTCAGAATGAGGACAGAGACATGGGGCTGTGTGTAATCTCACTCACCGCCCACTTGGGGCTCAACCTCAAAAGCTCACTAAGAACTTCAGACGGACCAGGTCTTCTGCTTTGCTGAAGCCGAGCGTCTTAGTCTGGGTTTCTTTGGGCTCAGGGTTTTGGGGCAGAAAGGATGAAATGAGTGTCTAGCAGGGGATCCTATAGGAAGCCCAGTCCCTGCAAGCAGAGGGAAACACAAAGAGAAAGTGGATGACTTCCGACCAACCAGGAGGAGTGCTGGGAAGGAAAATCACCTGCCGGGCAGAATGCTACCCAGGCCAGCTCGGGGTGCTCGCAGGTGAGGCCAGGCTGCTGTGTGCTCAGGCGGGGGTGCTCCCCTTGTGGGTGGGGCTCAGGATGCTTCAGGGACACAGGGCCGCCACCTGGACGGGACAGTAGGTGCCCTTGTGGGCGAATCACCTGTAAAGCTGATGACCGGGGTGCAGACCCATCTCAGCGAAACAAAAACAAAAAACACACCAAGCCAAAAACAAACCAAAACAAGAACGGCCTAGACAAAATTCCTAGTCCGTTGCACACGTCGTGTGGGGAAAAAACACTGATATTTTTTTCCCATGTACTTCAAAAATAGGAAAATAGAGTGAGGGAAATTTTAACACTGACATGACAGATAAAGTTCACACGGCGCCTTCTTACACACAACCCTCTCCGCAAAGGAGGCCTGGGTTTGGAAGTCCCCTTTCCATGGCCTCATAAAACACTGATTTATTGACCTTCAAAGATACACCTTTATTGTTTCAGTTTTCCTGGTGTAAGAATTGCTGGTAGATAACTGAAAAAGCAAGCTCATATTTCCTTATCAACCCAGAGAATGTGTTTATATTACAAATGTGTCACTTTGGGGGAAACAGCGGGAAGGAAACAGCAGGGGAGACATCTGAAACCCTTGCTATCAACAAAATGAACTAAACACCACGGATCCACAAGTGTGTGCTTCTCCAAACAAAGTATTGCAATAGAGCTGAGGCCTGCCTCCAGGATGGGAGGGGGCCAGGAAGACAGCCGGGCAGGTGTATATCCTACAACACAGAGCTCCACTCGAGGGGATTTCCTCCGTGGGGTCTCCCCACAGGCTTTCCCAGGGCCCTGTGGCTTATCTGCTTCTGATCAGTCTACCTTACCACCTCACCAGGAGCCATACAAGAGTTATCTCAAAAACTATAATAAATGTTTAACGTCCTGTCTGCTGTTGGCTTTCCTGAATTAAGTGCTTTGTACCATCGGTAAAGTCATTAAAAAAAAAAAAAAAAAAAAGGTGGTACGTTTTGTTTGTTTGTTTGTTTTTCCCTAAGATTCCTTTAGGCCTGAATCAGCCATGCCATTCTCTCGACTAGAAAGTTCTCCTTCCCCAGCTGCCTCTTGGAATCTGACCCTTCGTTTCCTACCCATGCTGCAAGGACCATGGCAGAAACCCCTTCCTCCAAAGCCCACCCTGATTGCTCGAGTTCTACCTGTTCAGTTCTTCCCTCCGCCCCCCTCTGCACTTCTGTCATTACGTGCTGCTTTATTATTATTACACGTCCACCCGTCTAGTCCGCTGACTAGACTGTGGCCTGTGACACAGTTGTCTTCGTCCCGCTTCCCACTAGCACAGTGTTGTAGACCGTAAATGTTTGTTGGCCGGAATATGAGTGAACCTGCCCTTAGATAACTGGAGACAAACATGGTTGTGTCTAATCAATTACCTGAAAACAGAGTTTCTCTTTAAAATTTTTTTAAATGTTTATTTTTGAGAGACAGAGAGAGAGAGAGAGAGAGAAAGAGACCAAGCACAAGTGGGGGAGGGGCAGAGACAGAGGGAGACACAGAATCCGAAGCAGGCTCCAGGCTCTGAGCTGTCAGCACAGAGCCCCGTGCAGGGCTTGAACCCACAAACAGCGAGATCAGGACCTGAGCGGAAGTTGGACACTTAAACCGACTGAGCCACCCAGGCACCCAAAACAGGGAGTTTCTGTATTTCCTTACTTGGAATAAACAGTGGAACTCTCAACATAAAAACACAAAAGGATTTTATCTGTGGGCAAATACTCTTCTTATGTCTGAAAACAAATTCCCTCATAAATATAGGCAGACAGAGAGATAATCACAGAAATGTTTTAAAGGGCAAAACTGTCAGCCTTCCAGGTACCTTTAAAGCTGTTTAGCAGGGGCCCCTGGGTGGCTCAGTCGGTTAAGCGTCCGACTTCGGCTCAGGTCATGATCTCACGGTCTGTGGGTTCACGGTCTGTGGGTTCGAGCCCCACGTCGGGCTCTGTGCTGACAGCTCGGAGCCTGGAGCCTGTTTCAGATTCTGTGTCTCCCTCTCTCTGCCCCTCCCCCGTTCATGCTCTGTCTCTCTCTGTCTCAAAAATAAATAAATGTTAAAAAAAAATTTTTTTAAATAAATAAATAAACGTTAAAAAATTTTTTTTAAATAAATACATCTGTTTAGCATAATGTAAATGAAAATAAATACTTGTACAAAAAGCGCTCCCTAGAAGCTGGTTTTGCCAGCGATTTCACAAAGCCAATACCCCTTGCCTCTCACTAAGGAGTTCTTCAAGCCTCGCCCAGGATGTGATAACCAACCTCAACGGATCGCCAATACAATTCCTGGCTTTGAACGAATAGAATAGGTTGGCCAAAGAAGCAGTCATTACACAAAATACCACACACCACAAGTGAACATACCACATTCTCGCCTGGGGAGGACACAGCAGCACGGCAGCTACCTTCGGCTGTCAGAGTTCATGGATCTCCACTGGCGAGACTGGCACAGACCTCTCTCATTTGATTACGACTGTCTCAGTGTCATTTGTTTCCTGTTTAGACGTGATTAAAAACTGCACAGGATTCAAGTGGCCAAAAGGGAAAGGGAGGGGAAATAGCACCTGTCGAAAGCTATCTCTGAAAAATAATTTTGTTTTGACAGCATTTGCTGTTCATATTGGAACCTACTGCGTTTTACGAATATACGTACGTATACAGATTTTGCAATAGTAGTGTGAGATGCTTTTTTAATTTTTAAATGTTTATTTAGTTTTAGGGGAGAGAGAGAGAGAGACAGAGACAGAGTGTGAGCAGGGGAGGGGCAGAGAGAGAGACACACAGAATCAGAAACAGGCTCCAGGCTCTGAGCTGTCAGCACAGAGCCGGACTCGGGGCTCGAACTCAGGAACCGGGAGATCATGATCGAGGCCAATATCAGATGCTTAACCAACTGAGCCACCCAGGCGCCCCGTGAGATGCTTTTTTGAAACTGCACAGGTTTTTCTCAGGCGGCTAACTGTTCACTGGAGCCCTGGTCCTTTAGTTCAAGTAAGGTAGCACCCTGTCCAACCTGTTGAGCACTTCATTAAGCAACGCCTGACGTGCTTAAAATGAAAAAATTCCATTAGGTTTTTCCGCCTTCTTTTCCCTCAACTATTCTGAGACCCATACCCGTCGGAACGACACGGAAGGAACCTTCACGAGCGTCGTCTGCTCCAGCCTAGGCACACTCCTGTTATTTTTGTCAAGGCTTTCCCCCTAGGCTGGCTCCCCCGCCCCACCTTCTCTGGCCCCGAAACACGGCTCTACCAGCGGCCTGGCCTGTCTTCGCAGGGTTCTGGGCCATTCTGCAGACCCAGGTTAACAGAACAGCCTCGGCCAACTGTAACAGAGAAGGGAAATCTGAAACTGCCCAAACCAAGAAAACCACTGCCATTTACCCTCCCCATCGAGGCATTTCCAAGTACACAAGGTTTTTACAGAATTTGTGGTGCTGGGCTTGCCGCACCAGATAGCTCTCCACCAGGAGGCCAGAAAATCAGTAACCAGCTTTATCCGCAACCGTCCCGGGTGGGGTGGGGAAGAAATCTCTGACCAAACCAGGCGGCGAGGACCCGGCACGGCGCACTCTTCACGCTGAAGCCGGGAGGCCGTCCCAAGGCAAGGGCCCAAGGCCCCCGTGGGGAGCCCCAGGTGCATCCCGGGCTGGGGAGCCCCAGGAGGGCCGGCACCAGAGAGGATGACCACCGCCATCCCAACTCCTGCGCAACTGGCCTCAGCCTGGGGCTCCCCGGCAGGCTTGCGGCACCCCGTGTGCCTCGGTTCCTCCAAATGCAAACAGTATCCTGTCCTAACGTCATCAAAGTGCTTCGGAGGACAAGTGATTCTCCGGTCATTCGGAGCCAGAACCCGACCTGGTTGGTGGCCCTTAAGCTGTCAGCGGGGAGAGTCGGAGGGGAGCACGAGACGTAAAAAGCAAGGGAGCATAAAAAGGAAATCTTATGTCGGCTTTTCTGCAGAAACTGCCAAATTCGCTTTCACCGCGCGCTCTAGACGTCCCCGTGAGGCGACGAGCACCGGTCTTCGGATGACCAAGGAAACCGAGGTGGGGAGAGGGTGCGAAGCCAGGCAGAGGGGATGGCCTAGCGTCCCGAGGGACTCAAAGTGGCCTGGGAGGCGAACTCGCATTCAGGAGCGGGTACCCGGCGTGGGCATGCGTGCGGCTCTGAGTTCTCCCCTCGCCCACTCCGTTCGCAGGGGGACAGGGGCCGCGTCTGCACAGAAGCTACCCTGCGCGCCAACTTGGCGCTCCGGAAACGCCTGGACAATCACTGACCTCAAAGGCTGCCCCTACGTGGACTTCTGGGAGCCCGCGCGCGGGTGGTGGGGTCCCGCAAGTCCGCGTTCTGCGCCCCAAGGTCTCTGCACTCGCCCTTCCCCTCCCTCCGCCGTCCCACCCGCGGAAGCGCCTCGCCTTTCCGCCGTCTCCCGCTTCTCTCTGTCCCGGTCCCAGGACGTCTCGCAGCCCGCGCGTCCGGGTCCCTCCCCGGGCTCCCGAGGGGGCGTCGCGCGCGGGAACGGGGTGCGCGGGGAGCGGGAGCGGCCGGGCGGCTCGCTTACCTGCAGACGGCCGAGCAGCGCGCAGATCGTGAGCAGCGCGGGCAGCGGGCGGCGCCGCCGGGCGCGCGGGGCCATGGCGCGGTGGGCGGGCGGGCGCCGCGCTCTGCGGCCTCTGCGGCCCGGGCTGCGCGGCTGTCTGGGACCTCGGGCCGGCCCGCCCCGCCGCCGCGCCCCGCCCCGCCCCGCCCCGCCACCTGTCCCCGCCCGCCCGCGCTGCGCCCCCTCCCGCCGGGCCGGCGGCGCCCGCCAGGTGGTGCCCGAGCGCGGGGCGCGCGCCTTCTATTGGGCGAGCGGGCACACCGGAGGCACAGCGAGGTGAGGACTGCGAAGGCGACGGCGGGGCGGGGGGGAGGTTCGCCGCCCCTCCTCGCGCAACTTCTGCAGCCGCGGGCGCGAGAGTTAGCCCGGAGCTTCTAACCCTGGGCTCTGCAGGTTGCACGCGGACAGGTTTGCCTGCGACCCGACCTGCTGTGTCTTTCACGTTCGCGGGCACGGACCGGTCTGCACCCAGACATCCCCGGCCGGCTTCCAGGGGAGGGGACGGGGCGGCGGCGGCCTAGCCCGCGGGCCCACGCCCGCCTGGATCCCACGCGCTCGGCCCTAACAGGCGGGGCCTCCCAAGCAAGGGTGGATACCCCACCACCGGGAATTAACCAGAAGAGGATCTTCGCTGGGGATTTCGTGGAGTACAATGCAAAGGTCACCACAGTATGCCATCCAGCACGCTTCATACAATCCTCCCTCAAAGTTTGCTGGCCAGCAGCCACTTCCTCTTGCCTCTCCTCTAGTACCCTTCTCTGGGGTGAGAGACACCATCCTGTCTCCGCCCCCCACCCACACCCCCCACCCCATCCAGGCACTAGCCTTGATGAGTCCTTTTGCTGCTGTAGAACCCGCCAGCTGTCGGGCGCGCTGCACCTGTTGTTCTGGTCGCTTGCTATTCCTTGCTTAGGAGTGTATCTTCTCTCCCGTTCTAGGTCGATGCTGGACGCACGCATACACCTGCTCCTTTGTATGGATAACTTTTTGAGTGAACATACTTGCCTGATGTCAACAGAAGGTTGAATTTCTTGAGTGCTAGAACTGTATCTGCTTGCCTTACTTTCGGCCCAGTGCATGGTGTATCCTAGTGAATATTCCATAGGATCTTCTACAGTTGTTGGGCGAAGTGGGTTTTAAAGGTCAATTAGGTCAAATCGTTTGAAATATCATGTCATTTTCTGCCTAGTTGTTCTGAGGAAACTGGAAATTTGCAACGAAAACTGTGAGTTTGTTTATTTTTGCCTTTCAGGTCTCACCCCCCCCCCCCCGCCCGCCAATTTTTTGACGCTTAGATTAGAAGCATAAACATTTCAGATTATTATGTCTTCTTGATGAATTGACTTTTCATCATTATGGTAGGGCCTCCTTGATCCATGATAAAACTTTGGGTTCTGAAGTCTACTTTGGCGTTAGTTATATAGCGACTTCACCTTTCTTATGAATAGCATTTACATGGGACATCTCATTCTATCTTTTTTCTTGTTTTTACCTTTAATATAGAGACATCAGCCTTTCTGTCTATGGACACTGGCAAGTATCTTAAAAGTCTCCCCTCCCACTGCTGCACGTCGAAGTCAGAGGGTCCCAAAGAGCCTGAACAGCTGCGGAAGCTCTTCGTCGGAGGTTTGTGCTTTGCAACAACCCATGAGAGTCTGAGGAGCCATTCTGAGCAACGGGGAACACTCCCAGACTGTGTGGTAATGAGGGGAGAAAACACCATGCACTCCAGAGGCTTTGGGTTTGTCACAGATGCCCCTGGGGAAGAGGTGGACACAGCCATGAATGCAGGGCCGCCCAAGGTGGATGGAAGAGTTGTAGAACCAAACAGGGCTGTTTCAAGATTCTCCAAGACCTGGTACCCACTTAACTGTGAAAAAGATTGTTGTCGGTGGCCTTAAAGGAGCCATCATCGAAGAGATTATCTCGAACAGTATGGGAAAATGGAAGTGATTGCAATCATGACTGACTGAGGCGGGGGCTAGAGGAGACTCTTTGCTCTTGTAACGTTTGATGACCGTGACTCCGCAGACAAGATTGTCATTCCAAACTACCTCAGCTGTGAAGTAAGGAGAGCCCTATCTCAGCAGATGGCGGCTAGTGCTTCATCCAGCCAAAGAGGTCTAAGTGGTTCTGGAAACTTCGGCAGTGGTTTTGGTGGGAATGACAACTTCGGTTGTGGAGGAAACTTCAGTGGGTGAGGTGGCTTTGGTGGCCGTTGAGATGGTTGTGGATATGGTGGCAGTGCGGATGGCCACCCTGGATTTGGTAACGAAGGAAGAAACTTTGGAGGTGGCGGAGGCTATAATGGTTTCGGCAATGACAACAGCCTTCACATATTGGTCCCATGAAAGGAGGGAATTTTGGAGGCAGAAGTCTGGCCCCTGTGGTGGTGGAGGCCAGCGTTTTGCCAAACCACAAAACCAAGGTGGCTATGGCGGTTCCAGCAGCAGCAGTAGTGATGGTGGTGGCAGAAGGCTTTAATCACTGCAGGAAACAAAGCTTAGCAGGAAAGGAGAGCCAGAGATGTGACGGGGAAGGTTACAAGGTGAACTCAGCCAAGCACAGTGGTGGCAGGGCCTAGCTGCTACAAAGAGGCCGTGTTTTAGACAAGACTCATGCGTATGGTCCAAAAACTCGAGGACTGTGTTTTTTTGTGACTAATTGTATGACGTGTTATTTTAGTTTCTGTTCTGTGGGAAGTGTAAAGCATTCCAAGAAAGGGTTTTCATGTAGTTTTTGGTTTTTTTTTTGCATCCATGCTATTGACTGCTAAATGTAATAGTCTGATCATGATGCTGAATAAATGTGTCTTTATAAAACTGTGCTGTGTAAAGTGAGTCTACTCTGAAGCCATCTTGGTCAACTACCTCGGCAATATGTGTTGGAATTCCTTCAGGGAGCTACCAGGTTCCGTTTGAAATTTACTGGCAAACTGCTTGGGCACAGAAGCCATTGTCTCCACAAACCTTGGTGTCGTTGAACCGACAGTTAATGTGTTGTGCCCTGGAGCTCACCATTAAAAGGGTCACCCGAGCAAAGTCATGGAGTTTATTGGGCTAGATCGCTGGCACATCCGATGCAATATCTAAACTGAATTATGGTATCAGATAAAATTATAGGTGGGATGAAAGCTTGTGTGTCATCCATTATCATGTGTCATCAACAAATGACTTAATATCCTCTTGATAATAACAATAAAAAAGAAACTTCGCTTTTGTTGACAAGTTAGGCCCACTATGCACAGCTCCGCAGAACAATGGAAATAGGAGCCCCAGGCGACAGGATGTCAAATTGCACCAGAGCGGTGAATGCTCCCCACCCTCTCATCTCCCTCGGTACTCTCCACTCCAACCTCCTCGTGATCCGTCTCGAGGGCTGCCACGTCCTCGTGGGCCACAGAAAAATCCCTCCGGTACAACAGGCATCAAGCCACGTGTTTACCACGGCAAGCGGCCCATTTCGCCATCTGGTTGGCTCGCTCAGGGCGTGCCTCGGTGATCTGTGCTACAGGAAGCTGTTCGTGGTAGGCTTTCTCAGTAGAGATAATGGGGGAACGTGCGGCCAGAGAGAAGTTCATGTGGGATTAGGGCACCAGGCTGGTCTGGCATTCTGTCCGATGAACGTTCAGGGCTGCATTAAATCTGAGTAAGCAGCAATGGAGGACACGACTGCGCTAATCCGGTGGTTAAGGGGAGTGTAGGTTGGGTGTTCAATGTTGATGTCATAGATGGCCTCATTATCTACCATGAAGGCACAATCACAGTGTTCCAGGATGGTGTGGGTCGTGAGGACGGAGTTGAAGGGCTCAGCTACAGCTGTGGAAACCTGGGGGCCTGGTAAATGGAGAACTCCAGCTTGGATTTCTTGCCATAAGTGACAGGTTCCGTCAGCAGGGAGGGGAACCCAGAACAAGTACCCCCACAAAACTGGAAAACCAAGACGCCCTGAAAACCTGTGCCCCGGGGGGGCTACTTTCGGTCCACTGACCAAGGAGGGCAATGCTCTTGCCAATGGTATAGTGCCCACGACCATAGTTATTGGTGGCATCTTTCTTGCCCCTTGATCAGCTGCTCTGGGTAGAAGAGCTAGAGGCAGGTGCCTGTGCAAACTTCACCTGTCTCAGTGAAGGTGTTGAAGGAGTCCTCTCCTCCCCCAGTGGTCGTGTCACTTGGCATCCGGTCATCAGGCTGGAAGTCTGTTCCAGGCAATAGAGCTACCAGCAGTCATTGCCCATTTGGACACCAGCCTGGCCAACATGGATGGAGATGCCTGAGACTTACAGGGCTCTGCAGGGCTGGAGAAGGCGAGGGGACGGTGACAAGGATCCCCCACCGACAGACAAGAATTCGCGGGGTGGGGGGAGAAGCGGTGAGAGGAAGGCCAGCCCGGAGGACCCAACGTACCGCACCCTCCCTCCCTCACTCTCCGCAACAGCGCGGCAGGGGGCGGATCTTGGACCGTGTCCCAGCCCCCGCGACCCCGCCTCGAGGCCCCCTGCTCCCCCCCTCCTGCCGCCCCCTCGCTGCAACACAGGCCCTGCGAGGTTGGTCGCCCCGGCCAGAGGGGGCGTGACGCTGCCTGGTGGGTTCAAAGGTTCAAAGCAGACTTCTCTGTAGGAGCCAGATCAGGGAAGGGGAGGAAATGTCCTGGGGCCACAGACGGGCCAGTGGGGCGGGGAAGAGGACGGAGAGGGCTATGGGAAGGAGAAAGGAGAAGCATCGGCCCCGTCCGGTCCTCAGTGGGTTTCGGGGGCGCGTCAGGCCGGCAGAGCCCAGGCGAGGAAAGGCACCCGGTAAAGGAAGCGTGGCCAGAGCCTCCCGGGCGCAGACCTCCCGCTGTCCGCCGTCTCTGGGGCCTGGACCTTCCCTTTAGGTTTAGATCTATTTAAAGTGACAGCGTATGATTCGCTCTTGCCTTTTCATTTAATCCATTTGACAGTCTCTATCCTTTGGAGTTTTCAGACCACTCGCATTTAATGTGATTATAGATATGGTGACATGTGAGTCTACTGTCTTGCTATTTGTTTTGTTTGTTCCTTCTTTGTTCCTCTTTTCCCATCTTCTTTTGGATTATTTTTTAGGGTGCCATTTCTCTCCACTGTTAGCTTATTTTATATGCGTCCTTGTTTTATTTTTTTTAGTTCTGGGTTTACAATATGCACCTGTAACTTAACCGCAGTCTACCTTCAGCTACAATTCTGCCACTTGAGGTCAAAGAGCATACTTCCATTTCCCCCTCCCGGCTTTGTGCAGCTACATGTAGTCCTCCTACTTGTTTTGCTCCGTAGCTCCCTACTGTGCAGCCTGCCTGCTTGCTTTGTGCTTTTGGAAAGCTCTCGGGTGGTGTTGATTAAACAAACAAACAAACAAACAATTAAAAATGTGAATATCGTTGGACAAGTCAATTCCGTGTCTGAGAATCTAATCCATCCATACATAAAGAGAGACATGCAAGGATGTTTATTTACCTTAGCGTTTTTGTAAAACCACAAAGAGAAAAATGTGAGTTTCATGGAGAAATGGCAAAAAAAAAAAAAAAATTGAGTTTACCATAGTATAGACTATAATGCAGTTGTTTAAGAAAATCAAGTGGTTTTTGGAAAGACGTCTACTGCCCTCTAAGTAAAAGAAGCAAGTTACAGAGTAATATCATCCCATGTTTGTAAACAATCATAAACGTGATTTTATTGATATATGCAAAAGAAGTTTCTAGAAAGACAAATGATAGCAAACACCAATAGCATCCTTAACCATGCAAATTCATTTAATTCCTGCAACAGCCTTGATTAGTCCCATTTTACAGATTAGGAAACTGAGGCACAGAGTGGTTAATAACTTGCCGTAGGGTCACTTGCCAATAGGGGCAGAGTTGGGATTCAAACCTTGGCTGTCCTGGCTCTGGAGTGTTCTCCTGCCTCACTAAGCACCAGATTTTTAATATCAAGTGAGTTGCAGAAGGGAAAGGTGACAGCTTTATTTAGGTATGTGGCCTATTGTCTGGAATGTGGAGACAGGCTTTCTAGAAAAAGTAGTGGTGTGAAAGGCAGATGAGGGCTGGTTTTGGCCTCAAGGAGCGGACATTTGGGAGAGGGTGCTTTCAGTGTGGCACTTCATGAGAAATACCAGCTTGCTCCTGGCACATGTCCAACGTTAGCCCCTTCTTTTCTCAAAAAAGATGAAAGGACTTAAACTTCTGCTTGGAAAGCCCCAGAGGTGAGTGTGCTGGTTTTGGAAGCACTTTGAACAATAGAATGCCCATGTTAACACATTAAATCAACTAGGGGGAAAAAAAGCTTAATTAAAAAAAAAACACTATAAATTACTTTTTGAGGACTGTTTCTATATTTACAGAACTACCACTCACATAATTCAAATATTTTATAAATATTAATGTAGAATGCCATTTGTTAACAACAAAATCCATCACAATGGGCCTGAGGATGTCCTCTTTCCTATAGCATTCTTAGGAGGAACGTGGAAATTATTTCCAATACTATTTTTCTCTTAGGTGAAGGATGCACAATTATAGCTAAAGAGGTTGCTCAACATTTACAGAAACTCTTTTAAATGTTCTTGACGATTTAAGAAATCCCACATGTATAACTAAATTTTGGTTATCTGTAATAAATGTAAAAATGCATTTTAAACAATAGATATTTTAATATTTAGTAAAGTTAAATGTTTCTGATTTTTAAAAACTAATGAGCTGAAAATGAATTGTGCTTACTTATACTAAGGAAAAACCAAGTATATTGTGCAGATACAGGAATCATAGGCTTTTTTATATGGATAGTGTGCATCTCACCCTGGAAATCCCCACTGTTTCCCACTTCTGCATGAACTGTTTAATTTTCAGATTAAAAAAGGTAACATAAAAGTATAGCTCTCATTTTTGTTTCTAGAGGAGGGCTTTTAAGTCTTACATTACATCCTAATGTAATATTTTAATCTTAATATAACACCGTAATCTTTATTTAGGCAGCAGAAAACAGGCATAATCTTGTTAATGAAATGTTTATTTTTTGACATGGTGATGTAAAAATAGTTACTGTGACTGTGGTCACGTAAAGAGAATACATAAAAAAAGCAAAGCTATGAAGTAAACATAGGACTTCACAAATCTTTCTTTCAGTGAAAACCTACTAATAAATACAAACGTTTTTATTACCTACGCTGTTCTGTTCTGTTCTTCTTCTTATCTTGCCTATACAACACTTTTTAAACAGAAGTAAGGCATTGATAGATCAGTGTCCGTTCAGAGATAAATTAGGGTGCAATACTATCCGGTAATGATACCCAAACATAATATGAAAATTTGTGACAAATTTTGAACTGTGTCCATGGAAACCTATCTTGCTTGCTTTGGGGGACAAGAACTTTTTCAGTGCTACCAATTTGGTATTCAAAATAAATGAATTTCTGAACCATTAAACTAGTAGTTATCGCTACTTTTTGGATATTTTGTCACAGATAAAACGGTTTCAAGTGGAAACAGAGATAATTTATGTGTCCCCTACTTCCCTTCTTCTCAGCCCTAATGAGATGATGGAGAAAGTAGCTCTGTGTCCCTTACATATGAACACACGGACAGGTATCATCCTACCTGCTGATGGCAAAGTTCTACTTTCGAATCGGTCAGGTTCAGACTGGCCATAAAAGACAACTGATGCTGCCACCTAGATTGACACAGAACGGTTTCTTTTTAAGAGTACTTTTATTGAAGTAGAACATACATAAAGAATACAGCTTGGCTAATTGTCAAAAAATGAAGACATACATAGAGCCTGCACCCAAACCATGAAGTAGAACATTACCAGAAACCCCCAAGCCCCTTTAATCATTACCCCTCATCCTTCTTGATAGATTTCATGGGAATACCAGCGATTCACTTTGTCTGCTTCTGGACTTTATATAAATGGTCCCTGCACTGTAGTATTACCTTGTGTATGGCTTTTGTTCACCATTGTGAGAGTCAGCCAGGTCATTACTGTCCAGTCCTCTGTTGTATGAATAGATTACCCTTTGTTCATCGTTTCACCGATGAAGGATAGGTGCTTTATGTCACATGGCAGATTCAGAGTGCTAATATTTAGTCTGAGAATTTACACATCTAAGAGATGGGCCTTATTCTTCCCGAATTGGGTCAAGTTTTGGTGTCGGGATGTTGCTGGGCGAGACTGGAATGTATGGAAGAACTTGGAAAGGGTGTGTAAGAACGCCATTATTTTTGTCTTAAGTATTTGGTAGAATTCACTGATGAAGCCATATGGCCACTGAGGTTTCTTCGTGGCATAGTTTGAAATTACAAGTTCAACTTCTTTAACAGATTTAGAACTACCGAGATTTTGTTTCTTCTGGTGTTGGTTTTTTAAAGGTTTTTTTTTGTTTGTTTTTTTAAAGTAGGTTCTATGTCCAACATGGGGCTCGAACTCACAACTCCAAGATCAAGAGTTGCACGCTCTACTGACTGAGCCAGCCAGGTGCTCTGCTGTGTTGATTTTGGTAAGAAGTTTCTTTTGTTTAAATAGGAATATGTCCTTCCATCTTAACTTTTTAACTTTATTGGTACTACGTAGGATTATTTCCCTTTTGCTTGAATAATTTCTTATGGCGTGAATAATTTGATTTGGCGTGGATCTGCTGGTAACAATTTCTGTTTTTTGGTGGGGTGGGTGAGGGTTGTCTACCAATATCTTAAATCATCTTCATTTTAAATGTTTATTTATTTATTTTGGGGGGGAAGGGGCACAGAGAGAGAGAGAGAGAGAGAGAGAGAAAATCCCAAGCAGGCTCTGCACTGTTAGCACAGAGCCTGACATGGGGCTCAATCTCATGAACCAGTGAGATCATGACCTGAGCCGAAATCAAGAGTTGGATGCTTAACCAACTGGGCCACCCAGGCACCCCAGCAATTTCATTTTAAAAGATATTCTTGCCGACTGTAGAATTCTAGGGCAGCAGCAATTTTTCTTTTGGCATTTTAAAGACATTATTCCTTTGTTTTCTGTTGGTGAGTAAACTATCAGTCTTATAGTTGCTGCTTTTCAGATTTTCTCTTTGTATTTGTTTTCCAGCGGGTTTATTATAACATATGTAGGCTTAGTTTTCTACATATCTTAGAATCTATCCTGGCTTGTGGTTCTCATTGACCTTGATGGTTTTTGTCAGTTTGAGAGAATTCTTGGCCATTTGCTTGTCAAATAATATTTCTACCCATTCTCTCTTTTCTCCTTCAACATCTTATGACTTTTACCCTCTTTTCTGTGTTTTGCATTTAAACAAATTTGTGCTGCTTCCTGTTTCCGGTTCTGCACGAAGGGAGTTTGGAAGTTACCACCGAGTCCTAACAACAAGTGAAAAGCTGAATAAACTGGAAAATGAACAAATCTTCTTAAATCCATAAAAGAAGTGAGGTCACAGGGCACACCACTGGCCCCCCCCCCCCCCCCAAATTGGAGAGATTGATAGGCAAATACAGAGAGTCACAAGTGACCAGGTTAGGAACTCTCGAGCTAAAATCTCCATGGGAATCAGTGCTGGGGCAGGAAGACCAGAACTGTAATTAATGACTTGATGGAGGCTCAGTGTGGACAAGTCTGAGTTCAAAACTGTAGGGGGACCCAGTTGTAGAACACCCCCCCCCCCGCCCCCCGCCCAACTTTTGTAAGTTTTGCCTCCAGGAGCTCAACCAGGTTCTCACAGTAAATACCAGAGAAAAATCTCCTTGGCAGAGGGAAAGGAAAAGGATCCATTCTGAAATAAACCAGAGTACTTTGTTTGTCTTAAGAAGGACTGTGCTCAGGGGAAACAAGTTAACCAGAGCCTAACCTGGAGAAGGGAATTCTCTGATTCCGGCCCATTCTCACCATCCTGTCCCACCTCAGGGGGAGAGAAAAACTGAGGCATGATTTTTAAATTCACAGTCCAGAGGCACAGGCTCACAAAACACCAAGACCTAATCATAGGATTAGAGAATATTTTTCCCACTCCTGCACAACTTACTAACACTAACTATGACTACTAACACTACTAACTTAAACTCCTATTTACAATAGTTCCTTTTACCCAGTACCTAATATCTGGCTATCAAGAAAAAGTTGCAAGGCGTACCAAACGGCAAAAATTAGAATTTGCAGAAACAGAACAAGCAGCAGAACACCAGACATGGCGGGGATACTGGAAGAATCAGACTGGGAATTTGAAACAACCATGACGAATATGCTAAGGCCTCTAACGGACAAAGTAGACAGCATGCAAGAACAGATGGGCAATGTAAGCAGAGAGGTGAAAATCCCACAAAAGAACCAAAAAGGAATGTTAGAGATAGAATACAATGTACAGAAAGGAAGAATGCCTTTGATAGGCTTATTAACAGATTGGACATGGATGAGGAAAGAATCTCTGAACTTGAGGACATCTCAATAGAATCTGGCTGGCTCAGTTGGTAGAGCATGTGACTCTTCATCTCAGGGTCATGAATTCAAGCCCCACCTTGGGCGTGGAGCCTACTTAAAATAAAAATTAAAAAAAAAAAAAAGAAACTTGCAGAAATGAAAAGTAAACAGAAAACACTGGAAAACAAACAAACAAAAAAAACAAAAAACCAACCCAGAACAGAATATCCAAAACTGTGGGACAACTACAAAATTGCACACCAGGAGAAGAAAGGGAGAAAGAAAAAAAAGGAATATTTGAAACATTAATGAGTGAGGATTTCCCCAAATTAGTATCAGATGCCAAACCACAGATCTAAGAAGTCCAGAGAATACCAATCAGGATAAAAGCCAGAAAAGTACATATAAGCGCATTACTTTCAAACTATAGAAAATCAAAGATAAGGAGAAAATCCTGAAAGAGGAAGGAAAAAACACCTAACCTGCAGAGATAAGAATGACCTCCAACTTCTCAGAAACCATGCAAGTAAGAGAAGAGTGGAGACATGGAAAGTATTGAGAGGAATAATTCACCAACTTAGAATTCTGTAACCTGTGAAATTACCCTTCAAATGTGAAGGAGAAATAAAGACTTTCTCAGGTAAACAGAAATTGAATGTATTTGTTGCCTGTAGATCTGCTGTACAAGAAATGTTAACAGAAGGAAAATAATATTGGTCAGAAATTCAGGTTTATTTAAAGAAAGGAAGAGCACTGCAAGAAAAAATAAGTGAAGGTAAAATAAATATTTTTCTTACTCTAACAAACGCTTTTTAAAAATAGTAATATCAACAATGTTTATGTATGCTTATGTGTATTATATAAATATGCTTACACATAAGTCAAATGAATGACAATACTAATACAAGGAATGAAAGGAATTAGGATTATTAGGATTATTTTGTTATCATAAGTTATTTACACTACCTTTGAAACATTACAGTGTTCTGTGATAGTGGACTGGGATTAGTTATAAATATATATTGGAAATTCTAGTAAAAAAAAAAAGTAAAAAAAAAAAAAAAAAAGAATTCATGGGGGGCCTGGATGTCTCAGTCGGTTAGGCATCTGACTCTTGATTTTGGCTCAGGTCATGACCTCATAGTTCATTAGTTCAAGCCCCACATTGGGCTCGGTGCTGAGGGCACAGAACCTGCTTGGGATTCCCTGTCTTTCTCTCTCCTCTGCCCCTCCCTCACACATGCACACATGCTCTTTCTCTCTCTAAAATGTTTAAACAAAAAAGAAGTAAAATGGATATGCTAATAAGAAAGAAAGTGGAATCATATACAATTCTTAATTAAAATCACAAAAGGAAAAGAGCAGAAGACAAAAATACGAACAAAGAACAAGAGCAACAAGTAGAAAGCAGTACCAAATATCGTAGATATTAATCCAACTATATTAATACTGGGCACCTCAATGGTCTAAATGCACCAGTCAAAAGAGACTGTGAAAGTAGATCAAAAAAACAAGACCCAACTGTATGTTATCTGCCAGAATCCCACTCTAAATAAAAAGAACATGGATAGATTACAAGTGAATGGGAGGGAGAAAGATATACCATGATAATACTAATCAAAAGAAAGCAAGAGTGGGGCGCCTGGGTGGCTTGGTCGGTTAAGCGTCTGACTTCGGCTCAGGTCATGATCTCGCGGCCGTGAGTTCGAGCCCCGCGTCAGGCTCTGTGCTGACAGCTCAGAGCCTGGAGCCTGTTTCAGATTCTGTGTCTCCCTCTCTCTGACTCTCCCCCGTTCATGCTCTGTCTCTCTCTGTCTCAAAAATAAATAAACGTTAAAAAAAAAAAAATAAATAAAAAAAAAAAGAAAGCAAGAGTCAGGGTGCCTGGATGGGTCAGTAGGTTAAGTGTCTGACTCTTGATTTTGGCTCACGTCATGATCTTACACTTTGTAAGATCGAGCCCCACGACGGGCTCTGCGCTGATAGTGTGGAACCTTCTTAGGATTTTCTCTCCTCTCTCTCTCTCAAAATAAATAAATACACTTAAAAAAAAAAAAAAAAAAGAAAGCAAGCGTAGCTGTATTAATTTCAGACAGAGCAGACTTTAGACAAAGGAAAGTTATCAGGGATAAAGAGGGGCATTAGTAATGATAAAGGGGTAAATTCTTCAAGAAGACATAACAATCCTAAAATGGTATATGCCTGACAACTGAGTGTCAAAATACATGAGGCAAAAACTGATATAGTTGCAAGGAGAAATAGATGAATCCACTATTACAGTTGGAGACTTCAACTTTCTCAGAAATGGACATAAAATCAGTAAGGATATAGTTGGCTCAACAACATGAATCAACTGGATATAACTGACATCTGTAGACTACTTCATCCAATGACAGCAGAAAACACATTCTTCACCAGCTCACATGGAACATTCACCAAGACAGACTGCATTCTGGGGCATAAAATACATCTTAACAAATTCAAAAGAATAGAAATCAGAAAATGTCTGCTTTCAGATTATCATGGAATTAAGCTAGAAATCAAAAACGAAGATAGATGGAAAACCCCGAAATATATGAAGATTAAACAATTTGTATCTAACACATGGGTCAAAGAAGAAATCTCAAGAGAAATTAAGAAATATTTTAAACTAAATGAAAAGGAAAACACAACTTATTAAAATTTGTGGGAGACAGCAAAAACAGTACTTAGTGGGAAACTTACAGCATTGAATACATATTTCAGAAAAGAAGAAAGATCTAAAATCAGTCATCTAAGCTTCTACCTTAAGATACAGATACCATGGACATTAAAAGGATAATAATAAAGGAATACTGTGAACAACTCTATGCACACACATTAGATAACTTAGATGAAAGGGACCATTTCTGGGATGCCTGCCTGGCTCAGTTGGTAGAGCATGTGACTCTTGATCTTGGGTGGTGTGTTTGAGCCCCACATTGAGATTATTGAAAAAAAAAAAGAAAAAGAAAAAGAAATGGACCAATTCCTTGAAAGATACAATCTTGTCAAAATTCACAATCACAATAGGCTTATATTAAAGAAATAGAATCAAAATATTAAGAATCTTTCAAAACAGAAAGCACTAGGTCCAGATGTGTTTACTGATGAATTCTTATCAAAATTAAAGGAAGATATTACACCACTTCTCTGCAGTCTCTTTTGGGAGATAGAAACTGAAGGAATACTTAATTCATTCAATGAGGCCAGCATTACCCTAATACCAAAACCAGACACAGACATTACAAGAAAACGACAGAGCAGTATGTTTCATGAACAGACTCCCACATGGTGAAAAATCTGCATATAACTTTTGACTTCCCCAAACTTTACTAACAGCCTACTATTTACTGAAAGCCTTACCAATAACATAAACAGTTGACTAATACATATTTTGTATGTTTATGCATTACATACCATATTCTTACAATAAAGTAAGCTAGAGAAAAGACAATGTTAAGAAAATCATATGGAAGAAAAAATACATTTACAGTATTGTACTGTAAAAAAAAAATCCATGTATAAGTGGGCCAACTGTAATTGAATCCTGGCTACCCCTAAGACACCACCTTTCCTGCTAAGCTTTTAAGTGGAGGCTTTTTATTTTTGTTCTCACAAACTCCTGTACCTTACAGCCTGGAGGTAGATCAGGTGTCTTATTTGCTTTTCATTTTTTACTCCCAAAGGAAGTTTCTATCCAGTTCACCTATTTGAATATTCTCACTAAAACATATTTTAAAAATTTTATTGGGACCCATTTCTCAGATTATTTATTTCCCCCCTCACTCCAATATTTCCTTTTTCCCCCTCTCCAGTTTGGATTCTATGGCCCATCATTATAATCATTCCTACACAAGTAGCTTTCATGTCCTTGTCCTTTCTCCTTCTCTGAAGCATCTAGAACTCAGCCCTGTTTATTCTCTGTATACTTCATACCTGTTCCTGAATAGTTGTTCTTGGCTGGAGAAAAAAGAAAATCACTTGTGTTAACTAGCTGTCTTTATTTAAATTCTTCATTTCAAATTCCAATTAGTTAACGTATATCTAGTAAACTAGCCCTCTTTAAATTCACAATAACTATTCTCAAATGGGCTTTCAAAACAAATCCTGCAATTCCCTTAGTAATTCCCTCTGCCATTCTCGAAGACAAACATTTCTACCTTCTTTGTCTTCAAACCTCTAACACTTTCCATATGCCAGCCAAATCAATTTCTTTGCTTCATACTTCACTGAGAAAATAGAAGGAATTAAATGGAAACCCCCTAACCTTCCCACCACTAAATCTACCGAATCGCCTCCAAGAGCACCTCTGCTTCTCCCCTATTATAATGAGGCCAGTCCCTCCATTTGTGCTCTGAATCTCAACCCCTCTTGCTTCTTCAAGGATTTCACTCTCACAGTCTTTGCTTGTTACTGCTGCTGCATCACCATCATCTTTCGTTTTACTGGCTTATTCTCATTAGCATATGAACCTGACCTAATTTCTCCCATGACAAACCAAGGCTAAACAGCACCCTCCTTTGACCTCATGTTCCTTTCTAGCTACCAGCACCTCTGCTCCCCTTTATGGCCAACTGTTTTGAAAGAGCTGTCATCTCTAGTCATTGTCTCTCTTTGCATTTCCATTCAACTGCTGAAACTATATTGAGGTCATCAATGACTTTCATCTTTCAATGGGTTTCAGATCCATTCTCGTCTTGACGCAGGAGTAGCAACTGACCCTCCTCAGAATGCTCTTCTCTTTGCTTCCATGAAGCCACACTCCTGGTTTCCCTCCAACTCACTGTATACTCCTGATCCTTTTAGTAGTTCCTCTTGCTCTGTTGGATTTTGAAGTAGGAGGAGTGTCCTAGGATTCACATTTGGATCCTCTTCTCATGGTTCCTCTCTCCCAGGCCATCTCATTTAGTCCCATCACTCTACAGAAAATACTCAGGACTCCATAATCTAGCCCGAGATCCAGACTCAGAGAACTAACTTCTTCCCTGAAGTTTTCACAGATTAACTCTTAGACATTTTGAATTCCACAGATTAACTCTTAGACATCTAAAACAAAATTGTAGATGAACTCTCCAAACTTATTCTTTACTTCTTCACTATTGTCAGCACCCATTATTTTATTCAGTTATTGCAGGCAGAGGTCTAAGCATCTTTGGTTTTTCCCTTTCCCTCACTCTTCATACCCAATCTGTCATGCCAATTCTACTTCCAATTATGTTGCAGATCTGCTCCTTTCCCTCCCTTTTTGTCCAGGCTGCCACCATCTCCTGCTTGGACTACTGCATTTGTTAGCTTCTGCTGTCAGCCTCTACTCCTCTCCTTTTCAAAAGCATTCTTATAAAGCAGAAGTATACCTAACACAAATTGGGTTAAATCATTCCACTACAACTATTCAAAGGCTTCCCTTTCTAACTTCTAGTCTAGTGTACAAAGCCCTATATGATCTGGCCATACTCCTCTCCAATTTCATCTTTTGATAGTGTCTCAGCTATATGGGCCATTTTTTTTTTTTTCCAGTTCCTTGAACATAGCACTATTTTTCATCTCATTGCCTGTGCACATACTGTTCTTTTTTCTCTTCCTATTTTCACACGGTTAAAGCCTATTATTCTTCCTAGTTTTCAGGTGTCACCTCAGAGGTGTCTTCCAAAGTAAACCAGAAAAATAATCACCTAACTAAAGTACGTCCTCCTCAGTCCTTCTCTCTCCACTTGTTTCGCTGCCTGGCTGTAAGCTCTGCTCTAGGTCAGTCTTATTCATTGCATCCCTACACCTAGCACAAAATAGGTACTCCATAAATGTACATCGAATGGTGAATGACTTTACAATCTTTAGAAAGGGATGGCTTCTCCACACTTACAGATCACTTGGAAGACTTGATGAGGTCTGTTGATAAGAGGGGTTGCCCAGAGAGTCAGATATGAATACAAGTTCTGTAAACCTTTTAAGGCCATACACACGTGGCACGACTCTTTTAGGGACTTTTATTTATTCCATATTTTCTACCTTGGATATAAATAAGCTCACTATAAGAAACAAACCCAATACTTTGCTGAGGGCAAGATGCACAAGATCACACAATTCTCCTGATCAACAACATATAATAATAGCTCTATGAAAAAAGGACTTCAGGTTAGTCTGGCATGTATAGTCTCAGTAAATTCATGCTGTTTTGAGGGATTCATAAATCACCCTTTTAATCTAATTGGCAAACTTTCACGGAATTGGGATCAAGCTCTTATTCATTAATTCATTCAATTAATGTTGAGTACTTATCATACACCAGGCATTCTTCAAATACTGGAGACACATTGGTTGAAAAGGATAGACAACATTCTCTCTCATGGAGCTGAGTCTAGTGAAAGAGACAGACAATAAAAAACAAGAAAATGAGTATTGAGAAGAGTAATTATGACGAAGAAAACCAGGATGATCTCAGGGAATTAAAGGGGTTACTCTGGATTAAGTGGTCAGAAAAGGACAGAAGAGGCTTTATATAGATTCAGAATGGTGATCCACATGTTGTAAAATCTACTGCCTCCTCAGTTTTGAAAACCAGGACATTTTCCATCTCTAGGCTGTCATCTCTCCATGACTTTCTTGAGGATGATTACGTTACAACACTAAGCGTTTCAGTAGTATGACAACTAAAAGAAAATGGTCTCCAAATTTGATACGTAGTATTGACCGCCTAAGATCTGAAAACTTTAGTTGTAGTGTCTGCAAGAAACCAGGATTCTAACTTTTGGAATCACGGGTCAGTGGTTAACTGAAGACTAGGAACCGACTATTTTCAAGAAATGGCACTTCTTGCTCTTCTCGCATTAGTATGACCAGTTTAGTTACAAGGAACCTGCAAGTTCAAACTAAATACCAAAGAAAGCTAGTTACGGTAAGAATCAAATTATATACTAAGAGACATGAGTGATGTGGCAAAGGGTAAAACCTTTTACAAAATCTAAATCGATTATGTAATGAAAAATTAGCTTATTGAGCTAATTTACTTAGGCTTTTGAAAAAAATTTTAATGACAAGATTTGGTAAACAAAAAGTAAAATTACCTTACCAGTCTTCACTAGGCTGGAAACTCTGGGAGTAGTTAAAAGTAGGCAAAAGTAACAATCAAAAGTGGTTTCTGCCTTCTATTGCAATTTTAGGTAAATCATGCATGTCATGGTAACCTATCCGCTTACTAGAAAACAAAAGTATGGGGGAGGGGGTCACAATTACCCATGCTTTAGTTATTCAGTGGTTTACAAGTTTTAATTCTACTTTGAACTCTCATGATCCTAAATGCTAAAGCACTTTCAGGTTTACTGTTATGTAATTTTCATAAAGTTCTGTGAGGAACAGAGAGCATGTTATCATTTCCATGCTCTTTAATGGTAAGACAAAAAAGAATTTGTTAGAAAGGGGATTATATTTATGAAATTCTTATAAAAAAGAAATTAAAAAATGATTTATGTTATGAAAAGCATTCACCTTAGGTTCAATACTTGGTACAGGACAGGGAGATTTATGAACAGAGGAAGTTAAAAATGTAATCTATAAAACTGTAGAGTCAATGAGAAATTATTAGATTTATATTACTTAGGAATGTATACATTACAAAAGGCATTTATGACATTTTCCGCTTCACTGAAAATGAATATCCTAAAAATATCTAAGGTTGCAAAGGCCAACAATTCAAAAGTGCGGGTAGTTTAAAAAATTTTCATAAAGCAGACTATCAACAAATGATAACTAATAAAAAAGTTAGTATCTATAACATATAACACAAAATGTCAATTTACAGACAACATAAATTTTACTACGTTAAAGTCCCTCAAGAAGTTCTATTCATGCAGTGATCTTACTGAAATAAATATAATGGGTTGATCTTTAATGAAATAAAAGGAAATTAAAATAGTATATACTCTTCCATATAGACACGCTTTGGGTAGAATTTTCCAGCTACTTCTGAAGACTCTTTTAAGGAAAGCAAATAATTTACATTTTCACCACTTTAAACTGAAAGAATTATTTATGTATTATCAAAAAGACATAATAAAACTTCTATTGTGTTAAGTTTGCATTAACTGTCATGTTATGACTGGTGTGGTCGTATAGTGAATAGAAATGTTTATTTGAAGAGTTTTCTTTAACATGCAAACAAAGTAAACCATAAAGAAGGCAATCAAAGCACAGTTTCTTATAGTTTTGAAGGGAAAATATGAAAAGACTGATGTGTCATTCAAGACATTATGACTAGAGTGCTAATTCCACAGATGAAATTCATGCAAAACATCCATATGTAGTATGAAAATAGCCTAAAATCCAGTTATTTGCCAATGTGTAGAAATCTACCAGATACATTATATTTTATTAGTAACAAATATCTTTAATCTATTATTTTAAAAATGCACTGAAATAAAATAGTAACAAAACAAGCACACTGTAAAGTTACATTAGGACTTTCAAACACATATCTATTAATATGAAAAACTAAAATTATTTCATGGTTTGCTTATGAAAGAGTTAACATCCGACACAAAGTTGGAATGTTGTTACCTAGCCAATCTAGAGAACTTTATGAATTAAAATTGCTAATTACAAACCTCTTTAAACATACATTCTTTCTACAAAAAATAGTTAAGAAATTGGTGACCAATACAAGATATTCACCGCAGTTAGCTCTCACAGTTCAAAGATCAACAAGATGGTGTCTAGAGAAAGTTCTGTTCTTAAAGTTCCAGTAATGGTTGAAAATAGGTTATCTTAAAAATTGGGGGTCATGAAAAGGCAATTCAATACAGTGATTTCACCTCCCCAAACTTTATCACAGACTATTTATTTGAACCAGTTTTTTTGGTTTTTTTTTTTTTCTGTTAAGAAATTTGACAGCAACTTGAATTGAAATTTCATTAAAATTACTTACAATTTCATTCAGGTTGTAAGTCCACTTGATGTTTAGCAAAGTAATCTTTCAAAAGGGGTGACTGATGCAAACAAATAAAGGTCAAGGACACTGATCTATAAAGTTAGATGTTGCTACCATTCAAGCATCGTTCTTGAAATAATTCAGCAAAATGGCTAGCGATGGCATTTCTGGGTTTCGGAAAAATTTTAATCTCTGGCTTGCTTTAGAAACACAGGCATAATTTCAAATTAGCTTTTCGTTACTTCGCAAACTTCGTTTTTTTGTTAAGTTGAATACTTAAACTTGTACCATTTTTATTTGTTTAAAAAAAGAGTGGGTACGGGAGTTTTATGGTCTGTTTTGGAAGAACACACAGTCTCCGTGATCAGTGTGGTTAGTCTGTCTTGTCTTTAAAGAATCTACAGTTTGCTTCAAAAATAACTGTGAGAATAAATGTGAAGTCTTACTGACATTAAGACATTGAACAGCATAAGGGAGACTCCCTTGAAACACACTGTGTATCTTATTAGCTGTTGTGTTTTAAGGAAACCATTAGCGTTTAGATAAATAGATTCATGAATTAATAAAAATAATTATAGTCATTCATCTGGTAATGGACATATTTATTCTACTGTATTTCAAAGTAAATGAGAGCCTTAACACTTCCTTTAAACTGTCTCCGCAATATGTTAATTTTATAGCAACAATCTGTTTTTAGTAAAAGTAAACTAAATAAATAATTTATATAGACTATATTCCTAAAATAACATATTAGTATGTTTTAGTGAATATATGCTTTTTCATTTCCTTCTGCTTGGATATAGGATATATAGTGTTTCAAAATGAAAATACAATACACATAGCCAAAAACAAAACAAAAACAAGTATGCAAAAACAGTTTATTTATAATAGATCAACATTTTTGACATGAAAGGTAGCCACTTTCAATTTCTCAGGAATGCCTAGAATCCAACAGTTTCTGAAAGACTAATTTTAACAATTATTTCACTATAGGTAAAAGAAATAATTTCAGAATGAACTTTTTAAATGGCTTTGTCTAGGGCAACTTATTTTATAAGCCTGAATGTGTGGTAAGCTAACTTTCCCAGGAAGAGAATGTAATCCAACTATGTTCCAAATGTATTAAACCAGTTTATACAACAAACATGGGAATCACCTATGTGCATCAACTGTGCTCAAACAAGAATTCTCTTTATCAAAATATTCATTTTTTCAAAAAGGCCTCACATTAACCCCTCAAACCAATCATCCCCCTTCTATGGCCAGTACCACTCTTCTCTACTTCAAGTTGCATTACTTTATAGACAACTCTCAAATTCCAGTGGAATTGTACACTGACTTAAGACTCTGTGTAATATGTATCAAACACAAGAATAGTCACTGACTTTAAGGGACAAGGTGTTAACTAACCAATAATAATTTAGCTAATGTCGTTTTTAGTTTAGAGGGAAAAAAAGCAGCCCCCAAATGTCCTTAACTTTTCGGTACTTCTTTGTAACACACAGAATGAAAAGATAATCTCTGAAATTAAAATCGTTAGAAAATATCTTAAATAAAATATTTTACATAAATAAGTGTCAAATTTCAAATTCAAACCATGTTTTCCTGTGTATTTAAATTTGGGAAAGAATTTCACAATTATTAGCTCTTCTTACTTACATTTATTTTTGAATATTTAAATCTATTACACATCAGTTTGTAAAATTCACCTTGGTTATCACTCCCCATGTTACTGTGCGGTCTTTCCTCAGGTAAGTCCATTATATGCATGTAAATGCTGGGGAGGTTTGAATAGCACTTAAAGAATATTCATGAGAGCTCTGAAATGTGGAAAGTTTCATTATTATCTACTTACTGTAGGATTTGTAACTCAAATTCATCACGGCATTATAAAACACCGTGTGAATGGAATGCATACAATTCCTACGGACACACAAACTGAAGTCCAAAAGGCACAGAGTAATGCTGGTGGCTCTTTCTAGTCAGTTACGAAACAATAAAAAGTCTGTATTATTCTTTCATAATTTAAATACTTAAGTAATCTCCACTTTTATTACTTTATAACAGTGACTTCAAATTTACATTATTTTAAGTACCATTGTAATAGCTTAGTGTATAATACAGATATTTGCTAATATCCCATCCAAAAATTAAAAAAAAACCTCTTCACTATATATATATATATATATATATATATATATATATATATATATATATATAAATTATTCTGAAAGACGAGAACACAGAAGAGGGACTTGGTACAGACTATAAACTCAATTTTCTGTCACCACAGTTATAACTCCAAAATTAACAGATATACAGCAATAATCAAAAGCAGTGCAAATATCTTTGGAGGTTAGGATAAAATTATAATGCAAGAACATAAAACAAGGAAATAAAAAAGGCAAGTACTTCAAGTACAAGGAACCAGTCTGCTTGAGGTCCATCTTAGTGTTTACTGGGGGCTTCCTTCCTGCTTTTACTTCTTTCTCTGAAACACATTGGCCAGCATGGCACCTGATGTTGTCAACTGGCCCATTTTGTTCAAAAACTTGGTCTTTGTATCTTCACTCACTAAGCTTGCAGCAATTGACATTGAGCTAGGAAAGAAATTTTAAAATTCAAGTAAAGCAATTAAAAAACTAGAATATCCATTTTTTTCAGTTCTTCAGCAGTATAATAGTAGTAAATACATTCTGAACTGGTAGCACGAAAGGGAAACTAAAATTGACAGGCGTTTTTATGCACCCTACTAGGTCAGGAGCTTTCACGTTCACGGTTGATGAAGGAAGCAGTAATGGTGGAGAGGTTAGGAGCAAGTATGGAGTGAGACTGAATCCTGGCTCTGTCATTTACCAGCTGTGTGACCCTAGGCAAGTTATTTAATCTCCCCTGTAATGTAATCCTCATCTGTAAAATGGAGATAATTCTATTACCTACCTCATAGGTCTATTAAGAATTATATAAGTGTACAGTGCTTATTAGCAGCGTCAGGAATGTAATAGCATGCTGTAAGTGTTAGTAGTTATTCTTCTTCTTATCAGCATCACTGCATTTAATTATAGCAACCCTGGAAGACAGATATTATCCCTATTTTCACAAAAGAGTAAATTAAATCACAGTAAGGTTTTATACTGTGCTGGTAACAACCCTGTGACATTATTACTTATTTGGGCGTTGAGAGGGGGGAGAATGTCCTCAAATGCATTAGTTGCATTAGTGTCAATCAACAATTTTAACTCCATTTCTTCTTTCTTTTTGACCAACCTCCGGTATAGGTTAAACAATCTAAATAACTACTAAAGATTGCTAATTTACCATACGACCAAACAGAACACTGATCAAGTACAATTTTCAGTGATCAACAATAAACCCACTTTACTGGCCTGTGGCTTTGGCCAAGATGCTTTAGATCACTCTGATTCAATTTCCTCAACTGAAAAATGCAGACTGCAATTACTCTTGCAAAATATCCTGAGGCCTGAAGAAGAGAGTATGTTTGAACATGTCAAGGGCAGTGGGTGCGAGGTGCAGAGGCTCAACGGATGTCCACTGAAACTACAGACGAAGTTACGGGCTGCCAGCAAGAATTGCTGGTTTTCTGTAGTCCTTAAAGGTGTGCACTGTGAGTCAGTAAGTTAAATGCCAGTCCGCGACTCCAGTCCTGAAAATCTCTTGTTCCCACACCTCTTCTGCTATTACATCAACCTGGCCTCTTCCTTGTCTCTACTTCTCGCCTGCTGCCTTTTCTCTTCCCACAAAGTAAACCTCCGTCAGGCTCAACATTTGGTTCCTGTTTCTTCAGTTACAAAACTTACTCCTGAAGTTTCAAACATCATCTCCATTAGGAGTTTGGGAAAAGTCCCAGAACACTATTGTTTGTTAGAGAAGCTAACATCAAGCTTTTTTTCACCCCCTAACTTTAGAAATGACCCGCCATTTTTATTTCCTTGTTAGTGGTTTTACCATTTTCCTCTCCTCCCGACAGTGAATATAATGGTTCCCTCTCTTCTATTTAAAACCAATCATCAAATACTCTGATTTTACTCAAGGAAACATCTATCTATTTTTATTCCCATTGACGATACCTTCCAAATGAATTATTCCAATAGTCTTAGATCTGGTCTCCTTGCATGATCAGATTAACTTCTGAAATAATCAGTTCATCATATCCTACCCATTCTCAAACATCTTCAATGCCTAATTACTACCTAACAAGATAAAGTATGCTTGGCATTCAAGAAACATAGCAATCTAAATCTTGTATGTGTTTTTACCAACCATTACTGTTCAATTTCTAGAGCCCCTTGAGTCAAGTTTGCTGAGTTTAATGTTCAGAACATTCTTAACTTATCTCTTTCTTTCTATCTGGTGTCTAGACATCCTTAAGGTCCCAGTGCAAGTCCTATCTTTCCTCTGATGCCTTTCTTTAATGTTTACAGTGCTGTTTTCTCTCTGTAGAACAATACTGTAAGCCGAAAGGTAAGTATGATTTTAGTTTGCATTGAGAAAAACAGGATACACAGGTCAGATAATACTTGAAGTACTATCGAGTTTTAGTGATATTCTAAGAGGAGGGCAACAATGATGCTAAAGAGTCTGAGATGTTCACTATGGAGAAGAGAAAATTTAGAAGACAGACACTAACGTTATGTGTGCCAAATTAGATATAAATATATATTTGCATAGCTCTACTGATATACATCACAATCACCTGGAGAACTATTTGAAAACCCAGATGCCTTGGCCTAACCCCAGTTATTCTGATTCTTTCCATATGGTATAAAGGACCCAGGTATCTATTTTACAAAAAGCTTTCCAACAAAGAACAATTGCATTGCAGCATTTTTTCCTGAAGAGAAAGTTTACATTTTTATCCTTTTTACAAAGGGGTCTGTAATGTTTCCCCACCCCTCTACCAGATGACGAAACATATTTTAGAGAGTAAATGTTTTAGAGAGACTTTAACTCAGGGTATTTTTTTGTAAAAGAATAGAGTTGTTAAAAATGAAACAGGCTGCCTTGTAAGGTAATGTTGTCTTTTTTCTGTGAAATCTCAGATCTTTCCTTTGCAACTCAAATCAAGCCAGTTGCCATTTTTGTTGATTTTGAATCTGTAGAACCCAACCCCTTAAATGCCTGGCTTCTTTTTTTTTTTCACTTAAAAAAATTTTTTAAGTAATCTCTACATCCAACGTGGGGCTTGAACTCACGACCCTGAGATCAAGAGTCTCCACCAACTGAGCCAGCTAGGTGCCTCCTGGCTTATCTTCTTCAAAACTATATCCTAGAATGTTTTTTTTTTTTCTCTCTCTCCATACCATTCCATCTGGTAAATTAATGTCAAAAGGACTTGGGAAGTCATCTTGAAAAGGCTTGCAATGGCCAAAGATGGGATAATTTTGATGGGCATCGAAAGACAGTAAGTACAATGCATTTAATTACATCAAATATTTGAAAATACATGTGTTTATGATACTTGAACAAAACAGTCACCATTAGAGGGTGAATCAATTCATTATCTTAGAAAACTGGTGAGTAAAGAGAAAGAATTGAACATTTACCTTGACTTTACTATAAAAAACTCTATCACTGGGTAACTGTAGTACATATAGGGGAAGGTTTTCTTTCCTGAAGTATTCTAACTCATCAATGAAGAGTGAATGATAGAATTAGATATTTTAGTAATTCACTATTACTAAATAGTAATGTATCTACTTTAGTATTACGTTTACATACTAATGCACATTAGTATTTAGTAACAGTGAATTACTAAAACATCTTATTCTAATGTATTTAGTAATGGTTAATGAATTAGTGGAGCTAGGCATTGATCATTAACAGATGCTACTATCACCAAAAAAAGAGAGAAGTAGACATTGTCTCTCTCGTGAAGAAAACACACCTCCTCCTATGAAGCAGTCATGCAAAACAAAGAAACATGCCCTGAATCTGATGAAGTCTCTGGATCCAGAACCAACAACCCAATTTACAGGAAATACAGAGGAACATGTTAAAACAACACGAGGGAAATGCAATCAACCAAATTCAGACTGTGGGACCTGTACAGAACAAAGACTCAGTTTCTTTAATAAGTAAGTTATATGAAGAAAAAAAGAGATAGAAGGGGAACCTATGGATTAAAAGAGACTTAAAAGACATGTCAACTAATTGCAACGTATGGAACTCTGGATTCTGACTCAAAGAAACAGACTGTAAGGAAAAAAAACAAACAACAAATCACTAACGACATGTACAAAACAATTAGAAATTTGAACACAGGCTACATAGCTGATAATAATATTAAGAAGTTGTTATTTTGGCGTGAAAATGACATTATGTTTTAAAAAAATAGCATTTTTCTTTAAGAGCTACATACCAGAATATAGGAGGGGCATGGATGAAATAAAATATGAGTTGACAATTATTGAAGCTGAGTGCTGAGTACATGGGAATTCACTGTTATTTATTTTGTATTTATTCAAAATTACCTAAAATACAAATCTAAAAAAATAATATGGAAGATTTGAATAATAGGGAAAAATATGATTATAAAAATAAACTTTTTCTTTTTAGGAGTCCTATAACTGAAACAATCTTGGGAAGTTACAAAGACGTGTTTTTCTCTTTCTTAAATTTTTTTTTTAATGTTTTTTTAAAATTTATTTTTGAGACAGAGAGACAGAGCATGAGCAGGGGAGGGGCAGAGAGAGAGGGAGACACAGAATCGGAAGCAGGCTCCAGGCTCTGAGCTGTCAGCACAGAGCCCGACGTGGGGCTTGAACCACAAACTGTGAAATCATGACCTGAGCCGAGGTCAGACGCTTAACCGACTGAGCCACCCAGGTGCCCCTATTTTTTTCTTTCTTAATTCCTGTATGCTAATTAATGAAATTTCATTTAGAATATATTTTCACACATAATTTTTAATTTTGTCCCCAAACTTTACATTTTAAACAAGGCACCAAATAATCTTAATACTTAATGTACGACAATTGAACAGAAGCGCTTGCTTAGGTGTTAGTTTTATGGATTTTGTGTTCAGAATTGAAACCTATTTTTACTGTCTTAACTTTCCAAGGTTACAGTTGTAGAACAGTTCCTACCATCCCAGGAGGCTACAGAAAGGGTTCTCACATGCAGTAAGAGGTAAAAAGCTCTAAGCATACATATATGGGGAGGAGGTTGGGGGTGTGGAGGGGTAAGTGTGTGTATGGGTACCTAGCCTGATAGGTAGTCCCTATTCCTGCTAGTTAGTTTTATAAAGGAAAAGCCTTTGAGCTTTTTATGCCTAACAGAGTCTATTTAAGATTAACTGCTCAAGGTTATGTCAAAAGGTAAGAGTACACACGGTCTATTTGTAAATTACTTCCTCTCCTGAATGCCCAACTTTACTCTTTCACATCCATGCTTGTAGTTTAGCTTCAGTGAATCTGAATTCTGGTTAGTTTGGTTGGGAGCACGTGAATAGAACATTCACAAGTTTATAGTCCTTTATGCAGTCAATCAAGTTATGCCTTACAACTCCAGTCACAAATTTCCACAAAACTATTTTGACCAGTGATTCCCAAATCCAGCTACCTACCACAATGTCTTTGGAAGCTTTTAAATATACAGATCCCTAGTCTGAATCCGACTGTTGAGAGGACGGCACAGAGCATGGAGTAGAGACCTAAAATTTAAATTCCCCAGATAATTCTGATGCAGGTGGTTTATAAATTAGCATTTGATAACTGCTGATGTAAATACTTTTCTTACCTTCCAAATAAATGACTACAAAGTAACACAAAATAAAATACCATACCCATTTATAGAAAATTTAGATAGAGAAATTAAGGTTAATATGAAGCCTTAAAAAAAGAATTCATGTCTTACCCTTGAGGCTCTTGGACGGTCTTGTTCTCTACTTTTTGTTCACATTCCTTTATCATGGAACTTAAAATAACCTGATTTCAAAAAAAAGGACTTTAGTAAAATACAATTTACAATAGTGAAATGCTATTGTTTAATCTAAAGTTCTTTAATTTAATTTTTAATAGTCCCATAAACTATGACTATTTAAAAATGTAAGGTTTTGGCAGTTACTCCGTTAAAGGAATTCACATTAGATTGCTATGGTAGGTACAGAAATAGCTTTAAAAGACCTCAATCATATAATCTTCACTAACCTTCCTTCTGAATCTGGTATCAATTCTCCTTTAGCTTTCCCTACCATCTAATGTTAAAAGTAAAATTTGTATATGTCTAGACATTGAACATATACACATACCACGGTTACACATTATTTTCCCAGGAAAAGCTGTTCTGTCCCATGCCCCCTTGTTTTCTCCAGGTTGCAAACAGCAAGATGCTCTGTTTTAATGTCTAAAGCAGAGACCAGGTATAGGTCTGTGGCTACTAAAATATAGATGGGAATATAATGGGCATCTAAGAGTTAACATCATGTTTGCACAGAGACTGAATGAATGATGGAAAGGGTGACGGGATCTAAGCTGCTCCTCCAATCGCTGGCAACCTCACCAGAAACTGAATGGTCTTGAATATTCTTGGCCCGCGTTTGGGTATGGAGGTCACTAAACAACCAGTATTTACTGTCACCTACTATGTGCCAGGAACTTTTTTAGATATACAGAATGCACAAATAAGACAGACAACATTCCCTCCTTACGGAGAGCTTATGTTCTTGACAATAAATACAAAAAAATTGGTGAGTTATATAATACATTAGAAGGTGATAGGGCTTTGAAAAGAGTATTGAGTTAAAATATGGGGAGCCAGGGGTCAAGACACAGAGTGTTCCAATTTACACGGAGGTGTCCCCAGCAGGCTTCATGGAGATGACATGTAAGGAAAAGCCTGGGGGAGATGAAGGAGCAAGTGTTTTATACACTGGGAAGAGGCTGAGCAAAGGCTCCATCTAAGGGAGAGTATGTCCATCATGTTCTAAGCAAGGAGACCAGAGTGGTGGGTGCAGAGTGAGCAGGCGAGAGGGTAGAAGATGAGAAGTGAAGCGGGGGGCGGGGGGGGGGGGTGGGCAGATCTTACAGTGCTTTGCAGATTATAGTGAGGACTTTGGTTATTAAATGAGGCTTCTGTCACATGCATGTTAGATCTAGAATCATCCTTTTTTGAATCTTTTCTGGCTTTCCACTCTGATCTCACAGATTATAGATTTTGCTTGTTTGTTTTAAATGTTTATTTATTTTGAGAGGGAGTATGTGCACATGTGAGTGGGAGAGGGGCAGCGAGAGAGAGAGGGAGGGAGAGAGGGAGGGAGAGAGAGAGAGAGATAGAGAATTCCAAGCAGTTTCCATGCTGTTAGTGCAGAGCCGGATGTGGGGCTCGATCTCATGAACTGTGAGATCATGACTTGAGCTGAAATCCAGAGTTGGACAGTTAACTGACTGAGCTACAGAGGTGCCCTTTAGATTTTGTTCGTTTAGCTGGGTTTTCCTTTATTATTATTATTATCATCCCCCTAAAAAGGGGGAGTTTTTTGTACTTTTTCTTCTGCTCCCTGCATTGTCTGTTTCCTCCAGTATTCTCTTTCTCGCATGTATGTTTTCATCTACGTCTTTCATGTGAGAGGTTTCTCAAATGGCTGGTGATCTTGGGATGTCCATTAAAGACTAGGGCACTAAAATGCTGATTAGAATCTCTTCATGCATGAGTAACTTCACTTTAAGGTGAATTGGGCAAAAACCAAACTTCTATCTTTTTCCCCCTGTGGGTATAAACCTAGCTGCCAGCATTTTTGGATCCAAGAAGGTGAAAAGTAATGAGGTTTCAATCACTATGCCTTCACTTAATTTCCCTCTTCTCATCATAGCCCTCACTCATTCCTGCTCTCAGCTATGTGGGATAGCTCAAGTTTAGAAAATAAAGCTCTAGTCTTCTACCAAGGTTGGAAAGGGAATCTGGGAGACTGATACCTCCTCAACTTGATAAATGGTATCTATAAAACACACCAAGCAAAGGAGAAATCGATAATTCCCAATCATAACTTTAATATGTGTTTCAACTGCTAACAGAAGATCACAAAAAACCTGATAAAAACATAGGAGAATTAAATCTTAATTGACCTTATTAAACAAAACTCAGGGATCAATAAGTAATAGAAATGAGAATTTACTTTGAACGCTAATGAAGACACAACGTAGCAAATGCACAGGTGGTATCTCAAGGGATACACTTAGTCTTAAGTTCAGGTATCAGAAAAGAAAAGTTTAAAAATAAATAATCTAAGCTTCCTCTGTAAAAATCTGGAAAAATAGAAAAAAAAATCAAACCTACCATGGGAATGGGTAGATAAACAAGCTGAAAATGCAGAATAGGAAATAAATGATAAACAGGGTTTTGGAGGAAACAAGAAGAAAAACAGAATAAAAGAGTGTTGAGGAAATTGAGACAGAAAACAGAAACTTTCCTTCTAAGAAAGTTAATGGTCAGAGATAAAAATTGTATAGCATTTTACAGATCAGAAAGCATTCCGTGTACCTTAGCTCATTAGATTCTAACTATATTCAGTGAAGGAAAGTATGTTATCCCTACTATACAGAATGAAACAGAGGATCAAAGACGATAAAGGGGTTTCTCAAGATCTCCCGACCAGTAAATAAAAATCCATAAGATGACACTATACTGTATTTCAAATGTTAAAATATAAAATATTAAAATTTAAAAGCACAGCATATCATACTCATGCCTCACACAAAGAAGAATGCAAGTCTGAAGAGGAGACAGTAAAACCTAGGAATGTGGCGCGGATAATCAGTGGCTTCACCATCATGGGAGCTCACCTCGTGCTCCGGAGAAAGATGCTCCATGTCGGTCCGTAAACATCTGAGACCAGGTAAAAAGTGATTAACCATTAAATCCTCTGAAATGACTTGAGACCAGGGAGTTAAGGGAGTGAAAAACAAACAAACCGGTATGTCCAACAGAACAAGAGAATAACAACAATGACGTAACAACAACAAGAGAATAACAACAATGACGCCTCAGGCGTGCAGATCACTTGGAGAAAACAGGCTTCCCTCAAGCATGATTCTCATTTGTTGAGTTAGTTACTTATCAAGAGTCAACTGTGTTAATTCCCACAAATCCTTTACGTCAGTGGTATGGATTATTGTAACATTACATAATTTAATTACATGTTATGTAAACACATGAAATGAGTGTAAACAGTAAATCATGTAATTTAATTGGATATTTAAATGAGTGTGAAATGAAAATTAATGTTTCCATGACAACTAAATCGAAAAGTTTAGAAAAAAACGGTAAAGGCCAATTGCTTAAAATGTGGCTGTTTAATTATGGATGTATGAAACAAGTGTAAAAGGTTAGGAAAAATATAAAAATCTGAAAAAGGTCTACACCCAGTATCAGAAATGTTTCCAGATCCTCTTTAAAGAAACATAAACTGAAAATCAAAATTACATCATGGATGTGGTTTATTTAAGAAAGATACTTTACTCAGCAGACTTACACAAAAGAAATGCCTCAGTCCTACATCAAAACATTGGTAAAGAAAATATGTATATTAAGTTAAAGTAAGTTATATACACTATTTCCTTGATGTCCTGCTTTAACCATCCTATTAAACGGACCTGCTATTGGTCCTAATTGAATTGGGTAAGAGAACTTTTGTTGTAATAATATAAATTTAGTATTAGTTACGTTTCCTGGTCACTTTTGAGTTTTATTGATTATTCTGACATTCAAAGGGATCAAGAAAAAGGGTGCATTTCTCATGAAAACAACTCACTGTTTATTAACATCACATTCTCACCTCATCATAGTTGTTGGCCATTTAAAAATAGTTATTTAATGTTATACCATATTAAGGTGAAAAATGCCAATAAATGAGTTCCCTTATAAAGATGGGTTAATTAGGGGCGCCTGGATTGGTGGAGTGTCTGACTCTTGATTCTGGCTCAGGTCATGATCTCAGGGTTGTGGGATCAAGCCCCACGTTGGGCTCCGTGCTCTGCATGGAGCCTGCTTAAGATTCTCCCTCCCTCCCTTCCTCCCTCCATCTCCCCCTACCCCTCTCCCCAGCTCACACTCTCTTTCTAAAAGAGAAAAAAAAAAGTTTACCAGTCTTTTTTGTAAAAAAAAAAATAATGAATTTTACTAAGTATAATATATAACTTTTACCTTAAAAATAGTTATGATCTAAATAAACTTAAAAAAATAGTTATGAATAAAAGCTGTTTGTAAACAAGCCTCCTATAACAAGTGACTTATAAGTACTAAAAATATAGATGACATTTGGTTGAACCAATTCCTGTAGTCATACAGAGGGCTACAACATAATGGCTACATAGTTTTGTTTTCTAGATATGGGGAAAATACCACCAAAATGTAACTGTGAGTGACCTTTCGACTGGCAGTCAAGAGTCTGATCTAGAGAAATATGGATACCGATTGAGAAGCCGAAGATGGCCTTATTTGTTGGTAAAGGGTTAAGTCTCCCCCCTCTCTTTCTACTTACTGTTTGGTTCTACCCTTTCCCTGTAGAATCACACAATCTTTGTTAGAGGTCATTTCACCCTATCTGATATTAGGAATCAACTCTACCTCATCTGTGAGTGATGGCCACAAAGTCTCTAAGTGCTAACACTGATAGGACATTCGTAGTTTCGTAACAGGTTCAATCCATTTTTAATAGCTAAATTAGCAAGTTTTTCTTATAAATAAAATCAGACTCTCTGTAACCTTCTTGTGTTAGCTCTCCACCTGAGTTACACAGTGTGCTTAACCCTTCTTCTATATAACCTTTAAAATAATATTTAAAAAAATAATTTTTGAATCACCTTGTCATCCCCAAGCCATCTCTTCTCCAGCTTAAACATTTCTAAATTCCTTTGATTTTTTTTAAACAGAATTTCTTCACTTATTACTATACCTAATGTTAAACACTATAGTTTTTCCATGTCCTTATTAAAATGTGATGTTGAGAGGAATACTCTTGTGTTCTATCAGGTTAGAATGCAGTGGAACAGCAGAACAGATTTGGATCACAGGACAATGTGATTTTATTGTGGCCACACCACTCTGTTGACACAAGCTATGACTCATTCAGAACTAACACATTTAGTATTCGAACAGGGTCTATTGTTAAGATGTTCTTCCCCTTACTATATTGGTGTAAAGACTTTATTATATTATTCTATATTGTGTACATACCTAAACACACACTAATATTCTTTCTATACAGATTCTATTCTCTTTAGAAACCACTGCCTTGCCCACTTGGAATAAGTGGTTTTATACACCTAGAATTTTTGATCTTTTGACTTTCCAGTTTACCTTGAGGCATACTCCTTAAGGAACTCTCTGCCATAGATTATACATCACTTTTTGCTTAAGTTTTTAAACATCTACTTTCACAGAGTCTAGGGAAGGTACAAACATAGCGATATTTTCTTTCTTTGACATGCCATTATTACTTTCTTGAAAGGGTCTTGTCACTTCTCCATTAGTAAAGACTTGTTCCTTACTAATTCAGAATATCACTTCCTCTTTTTGCTTCCTCTATTTTCTCTAAGTAGAAAATGCCAACGAGATAAATCAAGAATAATAGCAAGTTCTCCTTTTAGTGGAAATAAACTTATAGAAGATACATGGATAGTTGAAGTACAAAATTACCAAAATACAGTGTCTCTGCCACTTTATAATTTGCATTATAAAAAACATGGCTTATGTCATCCACAGGAAGAGGTAATTTATATTAATTGATTCCTAAAAATAAAATGCTCTCAACTATGCACTGAACTTAAAGTTTTAACATTTCCAAAAGGACAAATAGCTCCTTAACAGATAGCTCTATGTTTCTACTTTCCCTGCTTGATTTATTCAAAACAAAATCTCCCATTGGGAACATTCCAGTCAAGAATCCAGTGCCAATGAACTGGTATATACCAAAATAGCCATCAGTGGTATTTTGGAACATATCTACCTTATTTAAAATTACCTGTTCACTTTACTTACTACTTCAAGCTGGTATATAACAATATGGAACCATAAATATCAATGCAACTCTTTCTGTGTCCTCCAGGAACCTCTCTCTACTGTCATTTTTCCTGTTAGAATTCTCTGATTATGTTGTCTAGCATTAGCTTCTATAGTTCTGTTTGAGTAGTCAGCCTTTCAGTCCTTTTTCAATCTCTTATTTCCTCTTTTTTGACCTCGCCTGCCTTTTCATGGGAGAACACAGAAGCTGGAGCTCACTCTGCTCATCTTGATCTCTGCTTCCTTCTTGGTTTTATTTTACTAGTCCTGGGACAGTAAAGAGAGCACGTAACAGGACAGCTAAAGTTCTTTTTCTAGTCACAGTTTTGCTTTTAACTATAAAAAAAATAGAAGTCACTAATGTCTTTAAGCTTTAGTTTAATCATTTATAAAATGTAGTAGTTGACATGAGTTAGATGATCTTAGAGCTTTCCTTCAGTTTAAAAAATCATTTTTTTTTTTTAAACATTTATTTATTATTGAGAGACAGAGAGAGACAGAGCATGAGCAGGGGAGGGACAAAGAGGAGGAGACACAGAATCTGAAGCAGGCTCCAGGCTCTGAGCTGTCAGCACAGAGCCTGACATGGGTCTCAAACTCAAAAACCTCAAGATCATGACCTGAGCCGAAGTCGGATGCTTACTGGAGTGAGCCACCCAGGTGCCCCATTTTTTTTTTTTTTTTTTTTTTTTTTGAGAAAGAGAGAGTGTGAGTGGGGAGAGGGGCAGAAGGGGAGAGAACCCTAGGGTCATGACCGGAGCCGAAATCAAGAGCCAGACGCTCAACTGACTGAGCCACCCAGGTGCCCTGAGTTTTCCTTCGGTTCTACCATCACTGGAGATGATCAGCCATGTTGGCACTGTATTTTTCAATGAGTGATATCTCGCCATAGCATTCCACCGGACATGGATGGTTAAACCTTCACTGAAAGACCCAAATGCCAGAACACATACAAGGCTTCCTTTTGATTAACAGAAGCCTCAGCTATGATCATTTCTTGCTCAGTGACATAGCCAATTAACATAGACAAAACTTTAGTCAATGTTTTCAAAACTGTAAAACATAAAAGCACAGAGGACTTAAAATGATCTTTTAAACTTATGAGAGCTAGAATAAGGAGTGGGGCGAGTCAAATCAAAATTTTAATTTTCTATAATCATTATATAAGTAAGTCGAAGAGAAAAAAATATTCGTTTCCAAACTTCAACAACGGAGATTCCACCGCAAGATTGGTCATATAAATATAGATACACGTTAATAAAGCAAGGATACAACAACAGGAAAGTGCACTGTAAGCTTCAAAAAGATGGGTGGCAATATCCAGTCTTTTAGAATCCACAATTTGTAAGTTGTTCACCAAGGCTAACTTATGCAAGTGTGGTATAACAACTGAAAAAAGAAAAAGAAATTTAGATTTTTCTCTAAAACGTTGCACACACCACATTCATCTGTTGAACAAAATTTTTTTCATTTTAAAATTTATAAAATTTCATTTTAATTTCTAGATGATTTCAAAAGGTTACCCAAATCCTTTACTTGCTTTTTCATACTAGAGAGGAAAGCATGTTTTCCGGAATAAGAACATTTGGGAGGAAGAGACCATAGCACTGGCACTATAACCTAATTAAGAGGATGTATACAGGTCACTTGGCCTCACTGAAATTAAATTTCCTAATTTGAAGGATGAAACCCAAATCAACAAATGTAAACAACCCACCTCTTGTGTTACTATTATCTTTACAAATAAGTTTTATCTTTACAAATAAAAATCAGGTATTACCATTGTTATTAAACAAAAGATAAATATAGTATACTTATTCTTCTTCAACATCAAATTATTTAACTCCTTCATGAAACAATTCTTTTTTTTAACTTTATTTTTTTCTTTTAAAATTTACATCCACATTAGTTAGTATATAGTGAAGCAATGATTTCAGTAGATTCCTTAATGCCCCTTCCCCATTTAGCCCATCCCCCCTCCCACAACCCCTCCGGCAACCCTCAGTTTGTTCTCCATATTTATGAGTCTCTTTTGTTTTGTCCCCCTCCCTGTTTTTATATTATTTTTGTTTCCCTTCCCTTATGTTCATCTGTTTTGTTTCTTAAAGTCCTCATATGAGTGAAGTCATATAATTTTTGTCTTTCTCTGACTAATTTCATAAAACAGTTCTTAACTTTAGTTTTCTCATATTCTTAGCAAGACAAATGTCAAATAGCACTGGTGGTTTAGTTCAAGTCACTCAAAGGGCTCACAAGTCATCTTCTGTCTCAATGAATAATGTGAAATTTCAAAAACATAGACAACCTACTGCTAAAATAAAAGGGATGGCCCAAGAAACAGCATCCAATTCAGTAGCAACGAGCACATCTACTGCCCAAGATGGTGTTTTCTAAATACCAGTTCCCACGAAAACCAGGGTTCCTTGAAGAAATGGTTCCAGGGTCAGTGACTACCAAAGTGTTGCTCATAAGGCCCCTTTCTAATCTCTGCTTGGCTAGGGATCCCAAAACACCCTTCATAAGCACAGCCTTCTGACCAATTGTAGTGACTTCTTTCATGTTTGCACTGAGTTTGTCTATGTGAAAGCCATAATCTCTTCCTAGAAAAACCTCCTGCTTCTTCAGTAAACCAACAATATAATCACAACTTTTATACTTACGTTAGTAAATGGCAAAACCCCCCCACAATAACTTAGAATACCAATGGCCATTTTTAGGGAATTTTGACTTGTTAAAATTAATAACAGCATACTTAAGAGGAACTCTAGAAAAAAAATTAGGAGACAAAAACTCCAAACGTTCATTGATTTCCCTGAATTCACTGAAACTCCATTTCACTAACTGGCATGCTGAGGCCTCAACAAAATGCTGGCTCTAAAACAGTCTCTCTAGAGAATTTTTGGATTCACTTCTACCCAAATCTTTAGAAGATTCCTTGAACTTCTTTATCTATTGACACCAGGCCTATTTATTCCTCCTGCTCCTTTTCTGACCACCTATATAAGCAATCCTTTCCTTAATGTTTTTCTCAGGAACTCAATAACCATACTGCACAATCACCCCTTAAAACTGTTTAACTAGAAAACAAATTTATAGAAGTTACTTTAAACTCTAGAGCCAACTAAAGGCTATCACTAAAGATACTCCTAAATCTCAAAAGATAGAGAAAAATTTACTATAAGAACAGTTCATTATATACATATTATCCTAGCTACTACCTCTGTAGCAATTAATTTACTTAATTGATAACCTCTCAGAAGGAAATTAGTGGTTAAAAGATTTAATAACCAAGATATGCATAATTCTACAACTGACCTTCAGTGGGCAAGGAAAATAGGAAATGGACAACTTAAAGCCATTTCAGAAGCCTTTTTCTTAAGGACAGATTGGACACAGTCTAAACTACAGACGAAATAGAGATAAATCAATAGGAGAATTTATAAAAATAGATTTCAATGAACTTTCAAAAAATATTTGGGGTAGATTCAACAGCCAAAGTAAAAGGACTCTTATCCTCTATTTTTGTAAATGGGCTCAAAACTGAAATAGAGAACTTCTAAAAAAACTAACTTGAAATGTACAATTGCCATGTTAGAAAATCTCCAGCATGTGACTGAACATTTTCAGAGAGCCTTATAAAGTAAAAAAGCTGAAAACAAACAACAACAAAACGACTGCATTGTGCTCCAGATTAAACCAATGGCCCCTGAAATAAAATCAAGACCCAAAGGTCCCGTGATAATTAAGAGTTGGGAAAGAAAAAGGCCACTGGGTCAACCAATGTCCTCTATTCTCTAAAAAACAGAATGACAAATATCCAAAATGCCACTCCAAGGAAGATATTACAACCCAACAGTTCTCTGTCCTTCCTCTAAACTCCTAAAAGCAATTGTCCATAAATACAGAGAGATAACAGTATGACATCCTTGTCAATATGGGTTCTACTTTACCATTAGCCTTATTAATATAGGACATTAAATTCCTCAGGATAAAGTTTTAAAGTAAACTTTATTACACCTATTTTATTATAGGTTTATTACACCTATTCAAACAGTGGAGACGTCTATCCTCAATCTTTTCCCAAGCCAACCTTTGTTATTTTGGGACCATTATGAAAAGAAAATGTCTTTCTTCTCTGTGATGCATAAACCTTTCCTTTGAACACACACGAAAAGGTTAGATCCTGTTCTAGAGAGTTATTAACTCGACAACATGGCACACACCAAAGACTCATTGCCTATTTAGCCAATTCCTTGATCCAAGAGCCAGGACTTAGTCTCTCCACTTCAGAGCAATGACATCCTCAACAAAGCCGGTCAAAGTACCTACAGAGTTTTTACTAGGTTCACCTGTAAATTTGATATTACCGTATGTGGAACTATCCCTATTGCTAACTAAAATACCAACACTTTCCTGTTAACTAATTGTGAAATATTTCTATTTTCTCCTCATGTTATCAACATTATTACCCATTAAAAAATAATCTCGTGATTGTGTTTCTGTAGTTCAGTAAGGGTCATGCCCTCCACAGACCTTTTGGACACTGCTGTCCAAATCCTATCAACGTTTTTTGTATATTAAAAATATCATGCTGGATATGCAACAACTAGACCATGGGAAAATCCAATTTTGTACTAGAAACCAAAATGACTCAAGAAGCCAAACTTGGGGTCCTCTCTAGAGCATGTCAAATTGCTAAAAATTAAAGGACTAAAGTACAGCAGGGATAACTGACATGCTTTTGGAGTAATAATTACTGGATGATTTGATGCCACTAAAGGAAATTACTGTCATAAAGGCTGAGGCCCACAGTAAAAGAGGTATTATAGAAACTAGAGAAAATGCTTTAGCAGATAATCATGCAGATCATTTAGTAGATCAAAAAGCTATACAATAAAACAAAATCATTTATCATAGCTGAATGGCATAGTAAGTGCAAGAAAAGCACATTTTTCATAAGAACATGTCTAGAAACACATAAAAATTTCCTTAAAAATGAGAGTTAAATAATAAGCTCTGAATATAACTCAGCACAGTATTTTGAAATTCAGTTATTTAAAAATGTTTTAAAAATGACTTCAAAGTGTTTATGAGGTACTTTTCATATGTGTTACAACAATCGGTGTATAGTATAAAACCCATCCATTAATAAATCGTATACTGATCAGTTCACAATAATCAGCTTGGTTCACTTTTACCTTTCAGTATACAGAAGATAAAGTGTACGAGAGTTTTAATATAGGACAAATCCTGAGAGGAGCTTCTGGTTTCGATCTTACATTACAAGTCAGAAAAAAAAAGGGTAAAAAATGCAACTTACACTCATCTCGGAACCTTGGCTCTGCATTAGGCCCAACTCTACCAAATGTTTTTATGATCTCTGTATGCAAAGAATACTGGTCTTGGTACTGAGGATCTTCCAGAAAAGAAGCCAACTGCATTTTCACTCTTTCCAGCAACTTAAAATTAGATATTTTACAGTTATTTCAAAGAATTTTAAAAACTGAGTAGAGTTGTTAAAGAGAAAGATACATATTAAACATGGCTTTCAGCATGGGTTCAAATGATTTATATCAACATGACAGTAGAAGCCTGGAATTAAACAACACATTTTCATTTATGCTTGCTAATTCTTCTTTCTTTATTTTTTGAAAATACAAACATTCCCTTAAAAACTACAGAAACAAAAGACCCCCACAGTATTTAGAGAAAAACAATATTTATAGTGATTTTGTATCTAAATTTTAAGTCTCAAAACCAATCACAGTAAGTTACCCAATTATTCACCTTCTGAAAGCAATGAGTCATTAATGACTTATATCTTACTCACATTTCCCTAAAAGACATTTTTATTTTAGGATTTAAGAATATGTTGAAATTCTGCCAAGACTGCAAGCTTTGCAGAATGATACTTTTTAATGTTGCTTCACCAGTGAAATACATAAGGAAAAAATGGAAAACTTCCCCCCTCCCACCCCATAAGTAACAAAGTTGTTTAATTTTTATTATTAGAAAATCTGTATGACAAGGGAATTTCATAAAATAGTGTTTCTTTTTTGGGGGGTAAAATGTGTATTTCCATTTAAGTGGCTATGTGATATGTCCACAGATGACTTATCTTCTAATCCGTAGGGTTTCTCGTTTGTATAAAAACATGTCCAATCTGATAACAAAGAATGAAATTCTGATACTAATTTTGAGAAGTGTCTTCGAGTTAATGTTACAGATAGAACCTAACACCCGTGAAACTAAATCACAAGTTTCTAAATCAAAATATACTTTCAGAAAGACCTTGATGATCTCCTGCAGTGGACATGACAGAGGGCTGTCACAGTGACGTGCACTACAATAAGAGGATGCCAGCCCACTAGACTTGCACATCACTGATCACAGTTACGAGAACAGAGGTGCCCTCTAGCCTCCATTTGTAAACCTGGGATAGGTCTGTGGTCCTAAAGTTATCAGTCAAATTGCCTTCAAATCTGTGCAAACTGGCAATCAGGAATTTACGTAAGACTATCCAGAAGTCTATCGGATAACGGAAGGCTTTGGAACTAGATCTGGTTTGAAGGATTACCCAAGACTGCCATACTCAGCTAGGCTTAAAAGAGAACATCTAGGAGTTGGCTTGTACTTAATTCTCTAATTGAGAAGATAGACTAGAGATTTCCTTAGGATATGAAAATACACTTTGGATAAGGCTATCATGTTTTCAAATCCTGAGATAGTCCTCTGGCCCACAACCAACTAAGAGATATAAAAAAAGTTATAATACTCCCTTCCCCCTACCACTGGCTGCATGGATGGTAATGTATCATCACCTCAACAGTACAGAGATAATAAATTTCAATCATTTCCTACCTCTCTTTGAATAACCGTTTCCATAATAGTGCCAAAGGCCGGAATTGTGGCAATCCGGACAGAGCTGTTAGAATTAAAAAAGAAAGAAACTGAAACTTTCTTTGAGATGAAAAGCTGATTATTAAAATGTGTATCACAGTTAAGTATAAGGTAAATATACTGTATTAGTCTCTAGCAATGACAAATTAAATTAAAAAAAAGCAGACCAAGAAGAATGCTCAAAAAGACAGACAGGATAACTTAAGGTCGCAGTCTGTGGAACTCACAATTCAGGATCACTGGACAAGGTAACAAGGGCCGGAGCAACCCGCTTGTCAACTAACGCTTCACTCATGCCTCGAAGAGTCAGCTGTAAACCAGTCAACATGCAATAAAAAATGGTTTGGTAAACTGGAATGAGAACTGGGTTAGCTGTGACTGAGGATGGGCAGGCAGACTCATTGGTCTTTCTTGGTTTAGTCACCCACACGAGACATTAAAATGTTAAGCCTTTGGTTCATGCCACTATACTTACTGGTAACAACATGTTAGTGAGATTAGCAGAGCATCCTTTCTCGGCTTGGAAGAAATAGTCCATCAGCATATTTTAAGTTTAGGAAATGTTTACTGAGAATACTATTAATGTATTCTTTTCGATACATGGCCTCCAAATGTGAAAGTTGACTTAAAAAAAAAAGATACATGAACAGTATAATAAAGTTTAAAATCAAGTGAACATAATCCAATATTATTATTTTGAAGAGATAAATCTATTCTTTAATGAATTGAAAAGCTGATGGTTATTTCTTGATAGGCACATTTTGAAAGGGATGCTGAATGTAAAAGGCAGGGATGACACTTACATTTCAGGGTCACTGGAGAGAGTAATGAGAGCAGGAACAACCCTCTGAGCTACCAGAGTTTCATTCACCCCCTTCACCAACAGCTGATTGGTCAGCGCAGGGGGTATTCACAGGTGATGCATGGAAAGAGCAAACACAGTGCCATGGGAAGAAGAAAGGAACGACCAAGAGAAAGAGAGAAAACACAAAAGCAAAACCAAAATTAGAAGCTAAGCAAATATTGCTACTAGAGTGCTTTAATAAAGGGAGAGAATGCTTGGGAGGAAAACAAAGCTTAAATAGCTTAGCAGTCCACAAAAACAGAGTGTATCACCAATTCAATGGCAGTTTGTACTTTTGGTCAAAGTCTCCATGCAATTTCCATGTTCGATTAAAATGCAATTTAAAAGAAAGCCTTTCTTTGTGTCTTTCTTTCTTTCTTTCTTTCTTTCTTTCTGGATAAAAAGAAGATATATACTGGATTCTATGGTTAAAATTCTTGAAGAAAATCTGCTGTCGTTTTATTATGACCAACAAGGTACAAACTGGACTGTTTTTAAACCAAACTCAAATGGCTAGCAGCCACCACTAAACTGCTTCTGATTGTTCTACGGCAAGTCAACTTAAAAATCACAGGGAAACTCCCAACCTTTTACATCACATAGCTTTCTCTTTTGAGGTACAAAGACACATAATGCAGCCTGAGTGGAAAGTAGTACATGTGGGAATTAGATCTGGGTTCAGACTCCAGCTCTCCACTTAGCAGCCATGTGGCCTTAGATGCATTACGTAATCTTCTTGAAACTCAGTTTTCTCATCTGAAAATGGTAACACTGTTATCTACCTTAAAGGATCATCGTGCTACTAACTGTACAAAATATGCCTAAATATTGTGTCTGCAAAGATTAGGCATTCAAGAAATGTGAGTTTAATTGTGAGTACTACAAGGATATAAGCTTTATGATATATTTGAAAAAAGAAATTATTAATTAAAAAACTGTTTTGACTGCTTCAAGTAGTTAGCATTTACAGTTTGTTTTACATTTCTCTAAAAGCTCAAATGAATAAGAAAATAAACACGATAAGCACAATTAGACCTACTTCTATAACCTAATGGTAAAATAATTCATTTAGCAACCAACCCTAAATCTAGAACAGGAGGACAATATTTTGGAGCGTTATACATTTTGTTTTTAAAAGGGCCACATCCCAGGGTGCCCGGTGGCTCAGTCAGTTAAGCGTTGACTCCTGAGTTTGGCTTGGTTGGGGAGGTTGACAACCGTGTAGGGATCCGTGTGATGATAGCGTGGAGCCTGCTAGAGATTCTGGCTCTCCTCTCTCTGCCCCTCCTCCCGCTCATGCATGTTCTCTCTCTCAAATACACATTAAACAAGATTATAAAAAAAATAAAAGGGCAGCATCCTAATCCTACATTCTCAATGTCAGAATTTAAAAACAAATTACTTCTAAATGCTTGTCAATCTGGTCACCTTGCAGTGGAACTAGGCCTCGTGGAAGACGGAGGGGGCTGTGGAATTTTTGTAACAAAAACCCAACACTGTGCGCCTGTTAACACATTCTTCCCACACGCCGTATCAGAGACAGCAGAGCTCACCTTATGTGAAGATTCCTAACTTGACAATAATCTGTTAGCATTCAACAACTGATTCCCTTTAAAATCTACTTCAATATTCTGAACTAAATTTTATAAAAATACTTGGATAATTAGGCTGGAATAAAATGACACAAGAACTTTTGCTACTACCTTAAACATTCCAGAGGTCAGGCAGAAAGAAATAGGGGAGAGAAGTTCAAATACTGTTAAATAAAACTTTCTTCTCTGTACCTTTTTGTAAATACGATAGCTTAGATCTGAATCAGTAAAGTGTATCTTAAAATGTCTGCTACCTTGTGCCAGCCAAAAAGCATTAAAAAAAAAAAAAAAAAAAGAGGTCTAATCTAGGAGACAAGTTAAATTTTCATTGCTCTGCAGTTTGAAGTGTAATTTCTTTATTAAGCTAGAAAATCAAAAAGTAAAATTTAAGAGTTATCAATTGTTATGCGCTTTATGTACAATGTATCATTTGATCTTTAAACCTGATGAGCTAAATACAATTATTATCAATGTTTTAACAGATGAAGAAGAAACTGAGCCTTGGAGAACAAGTTAAGTAACTTGTCCAGGGTTTTAGAGGCAATAAAAAGCCAAATTAGCAAATGGACTCGTCACATCTGTCTCACAAGCCCAGGCCTTCTTTGAGTTGGCCTACTGTTACAGGCTTAGCTTCCTTATGACTGATAGGAGAAATCATTAGATGAAGTTCTTTTCTGCATCTTTTGGGAAATCCATTATGTCACATGATAAAGTTTCCTTATAAATCAATTTCAATAATAACCTGTCCCTTCCAAAAGTAATACATTGGCCTATTATTTAACAATGAAAATAATAAGATTAATTGGGTTTCCCCTTTTTGTCCTGCTGTCTGAAAACTTAGAGCTACATTTAGTGTTCAGTTTCACTAAGTATCTCATGTTATGTTCCTGGTAGATCCATTTCTTGCTTTCTTCCCAATAGTTTCCGGTCTCACATAAAAAATTTTCTTTTATTATAAATGTCCTGCTTTTTTTTTTTTTTTTTTTTAATTTTTATTTTTGAGAGAGGGTGTGAATACGGGAGGGGAGGAGAGAGAGGAAGACAGAGGATCCAAAGCAGGCTCTGCATGGACAGCAGCGAGCCTGATGCAGGGATTGAACTCATGAGCTGTGAGATCAGGCCCTGAGCCAAAGTCGGACACTCAACTGAATGAGCCACCCAGGTGCCCCTAAATGTCCTGCTTTTCATGTTTTTATTTTGAATTAACTCATTGCGGGCGAGGGGAAGCAGGCACAACTGTAAATTATAATGTATTAGTATAAAAAAATCTTTTGAAATATACTTATTTTTTTAATACAATTTTGCTCACTGTAAGAGTCACTGACAACAAAAGTAACTTTAATTTTTTCTACTGATGATTTTACTGGCATGATCACTGAAAAAAATTTTATCACAAATGAGTTGGAAAAAATATTGAAATAATTCAATTGGACTCAAGTTCATAATCAACCTGAAAGAACGCTGAAAACTGCCGAAGCATAGGTATAGTTTCCAAACCAGCACTGATTGCAAACATAGAAACCAAAACCAGACAAAAGCCACATATAAGAAATAAGGCAGAAAGAACCCAAAAACAAATAAAAAGAGAGGATGTTTCATTTTATTTAAATTATTTTCATTTCTATGGTATGCTTACCAGTGAATACATAATTTGAGAAACAAATGGTTTAAGAGAAAGAAGTAGCTTTTAGCGTCTTAGAATAAAATCCTATAATGACAAGTGTATTAAAGACATAGTTCTTTATATAAAAGGATGCACTTTTCTTTCACGGATGACTCTTTTCAGCATACTGAATAATCAAAAATTATTTATACCCACAGGAACTTATTACTACAGATCAATCTGAATTTTAAATTTGGCATTCACCTTGACAAAGAACACTTGATTATAGTTTTTTAAATCAAATATGTACAATAACTGAGGCAGTAACATGGACAGAGGATATTCAACTTCCTGGTAAGACTGGAATTTTCTTTAGATTTCACACATCTATTTTATATATTTAAAAGTTTTAGAAGGTACGTATTTTAAACATACCAGTGCTCTATTCTTCAAATGGCAATTTATCTTAAATTGTGGAAAAACTCTGAAATTCAGAAGAATTGAATTATCCAATTCTTTTTATGGAAATACACGCTTTCAGATATTTTAAGAATCACATGCATATTAGGGATAATTTTAGCCTGGATACATATACATTCTCTAAACTATTATATTACTCTGTGAAATAACAGCATGATAAGGAAAAAAAAATAATGATAATGATACCTAACATTTATTAAGTTCCTATGTGCCAGATGCTGTTTTAAGGGCTTTACTAGTATTAATTCATTTCATATTAACAAAAATCCTTTGAGATGGATACTTATTATCATTTTCATTTTGTAGATGAGGAAACTGAGGCACAGAGAAGTTTGAACTTGCCATTAAGTGGCAGAGACAGACACTGAACCCAGGCAGTTAGGCTCTATGGCAAGACTCAAGAGCAGAAAGAACACTCTAAATTAATTTTTGTCTTCAAATACAAGTTCTAGAAATATAAACCAATGAATGGATGAATGAATAAATAAATAAAGTATGGCATAATTTCCTCTATGATGGATATTTTGAATTTCAAAAGATAGGCATTTCAATTTTCATACTTAATTTGGGTAGGTGGCAACTTCAAGAAAATCCAGTTGAATTATATGAACAGTCTCTTCTCTCCTAATAAGTCTATGGACAGTTAATGTATAGGGATGTTATTCCAGACATGATTTGTGAGGAAATAATCAAGTAGAGTAATCAACAAAGTATCCCCATATTTGCAATAATTGATTTTTTAAAGTTATTCATGAATCCAACTATATTTTATAACTTTAAATATATCTTACATTGTTTTAGTTGATTTTAGTAGCCATTTTATCTCAATAAATAGAAAAGTATAGTCAGGAAAGATTTATATAAGATGGAAATTAAAATAAGATTTAAAAGAAAATTTAAGAAGTAGAACTGAGAATAACATCCAAGGGACCAATAACATCCAATTAACCAATATTGAAACATTCTTAAATATATCAAAGCTAAATTTCTGCCCCATCACACAGTACACAACTAGATACTATTCAATGCCATAAAATATACATCAACATAACATAGTATGCAAAGCCTTTAATAAAAAAAAAAATTCCCTTCTCCATCTTCCGAAGGAAATCATTATAATGAGAAATGAGAGAAGCATTTGTTTACATACCTCAAACATTCTAGCAGCGGTACATCTCACAAGTGCTGAAGTATGGACAACACCATACCATAAAACAGTTAATAATAACTCGTGGTAGGCTGGATTTGCACTGAAAGAAAAAACTCAGTGTTAAAAGCGAGGGCCACAGTGTCTTACTGGTGTATTGAAAAACACTACATTTGTAAGTAATATTAATGATAAAAATATTGGCAAAAAATATGAAATTACTCTGTATGGTTTAACAGGTTACATGCAAGACTCTTTAAAAAAGGAAGTCACCTTACAAAGCTACAAACTTTTAGCATATTCAGGAGTTATACTTTTAGGTTCTGTAAACATTTACAATTCTGATAGAAATCTCAACTCTTTAATAGCATACAAGTTAAAATGATAAAAAATAAAAGAAAATTCACCCAGGAAGAAAAAAAGAAAGAGCACTGGACTGAGTCAGATGGGTAAGTTACAACCTCTGTGGGTCTTAATTTCTGTATGTATAAAAATTGGGGAAGCAATACTTGTCCTATTTATGTCATATGTTTATTGTAGGATCAAATCAGATCAACTCAAATCACTGACATGGAAGGAGAAGTTGGCTGTGAGGCCTATTCAAATGCAAGACTGTATTGTTACCAAGTGCCCAAGCCTGTTTGCAATAAAGACAGAGATAAAATGACATTAACAGCTAGATGATGTGATTATGAGCAGGATCAGGCAATGGGATAGAAAAAGGAGCTAATGAACTTTCACTTGGAGCTCCTTTTTCAGTTTTGGGAAACTAAATTTTCTTCAAATCTGAATTTTATTTCTCCAGCTGCTTCAAAGAAAACATATGTCTATACTCTTTCCCCTACTCTTTTATTACAATGTATTGATTACAAAATATTGAGAATGTACAAATAAGCAAAACCAAAAACCAAACACCTTTAAAAGGACAAAAACTAGGCCTCAAAACCAAAAGATTTGGTGTGGATGCCAATATTTTTTGACTCAAACTATGTATCTTATAAATACAATTTAAAAACTTTACATGAATTAAAAAACAAACATAAGCTAAGATTTTTACCCCAGTTCCACAAAAGAAGCCTTCAAGCTATCAAGAGGAGCATGCGATAATGAAAGCAGGGTCATTACATCTTCTAAGAATCCCACTAACAGTTTTCGGTCTTCTTCCTACAGAGGATAAAGACTGATAATGAATTTCCAAGCAATCAAGTAGAACTAAAATACTAATTTCGTATCTATAATTATAAAGTTTTATCAAATATGGGGAAATATCCAGTCTCAGAAGCATTTTAACTAAAGATATGTATTAAACTTATCTATCTATGATCACAATGGTAAAAGGACAAAGACTATCTTGATTCATAGATCCTCAGACCTGTGCTGTTCATTATGGTAGCCACTCACCACATGCAGTTATGTAAATTTAAATTAAAAATAAAGTACAATAAAAGATTCAGTTCTTTAGTAGCACTAGTTACAATTCAAGTGCTTAATGGCCACGGGTGGCTAGCGGCTTCCTCATTGGACAGTTCAGATACAGATATGTCTGCTGTTGCAGGAAGTTTTATTAGACAGTTCTGCTTTAGAAAATGAAAAGGTATATTCTTTTATTAAAATTTATTTTTACAAATTTTAGTTCCCACTAATTTTGGCACTAAGCACTTAAATAAAACTAGTAAAAGCTATCCCCCTAACAGAAAATTGTTTCCAAGAAATTATTCTTGCAATTTCTTAGTGGTAAGAAGCTACATGCTTGTTGAAATACAGAGTACTGTGTTCTTTTTCTTTCTTTTCCTGTATCTTTTTTAAATTTTTATTTTTTATTTTTTAATATCATTTATCGTCAAGTTAGCTAACATACATTGTATACAGTGTGCTCTTGGTTTCAGGGATAGATTCCTGTGATTCATCACTTACATACAGCACCCAGTGCTCATCCGAACAAGTGCCCTCCTCAATGCCCATCACCCATTTCCCCCTCTCCCCTGCGTCCCCATCAACCCTGTTTGTTCTCTGTATTTATGAGTCTCTTAAGGGTTTGCCTCCCTGTCTGTTTGCAGTCATATCCTTGATTAAAAAAATAATCTATATTTTCAAACTTTCTTTAATAAACCATCATTTTCATAATCAGAAAATAATCAGTATTTTCTTTTTTCTTTTATTGTACTTTATTAAGAAATATATTGTAAAAAATAAGTGTGCTAAATTAGGAAGGTTAAAAAATCACTTTGTATGTTAAATTAACCTGAGTCTATAAAGGAAGGGAATCTGACATTCTGTCAGGAAATAAATATATAATAAATTAGAGTTAAGTTTTCTGTCATTAGGGATGTATTAGGCCAACAATAAATAGCTTCTGCATTAGTATTAATAAATAGATCTATGAAAAATATTGGATTGTCACCAACCATTTTTTTCCCCTACATAATCAGGTTCATTTAGAATGAATAAAGGATTAAAAACAATAGAATGAATAAAGGATTGACAAAAGTAATGATCAGCACGAACAATGTCAGAGCAGTTTTGGAATATGACAGTCTACTTAATGTAAAGCTTAGGACACTGACAAACCAGAATCAGAGCAATGTTGGAATAGAGACTCTACCCAATTTTAGTTGCCTACTATGTCAAAACACAAAATATACATAAAATTGGAAAACAAACTGTAAATCTGAAAAACCTAAAGTATGAAATAAGAGCTATGAAACATACTTCCAAATGAGCATAGATTCTTCTAATCTGAAAATTTAGTACAATCCTATTCTATTTCTCATTTTTGAAATCTCAAGACAAAAAAATATATTTGATTCAAAACAGTTTTCAACTCACAGCTTTTCAAATTAAAGAGAGTGGAAAATGGTATGCATAGTATTGTGTCTGGCAATATGCTAGGATTTAAATCTTCATGAGTTTAAGAACAATAGAGACAACCTATTAAAGTTACAGGACTTAAAATACCCTACACACAGGGATTGTGTGTGTATTCATATTATGAGGCAGTCTTCGAAACCAGGGTAGAAAAGAATAGTTTAAAGGAATACTGTGTTACTTTAACAGAATTGGAGCTTCTGTTGAAAGGTATGTGATACTGTAGGACTACATTTTAAAACTGTAAGATAGCTCAATCTGTTTTGGAAGAAGAGTGCAATAAATATGAATTATGCTTTGAATTCAAAAGGCAAAAGAAATGTTAGGTATTAATGGGGGAAAACTCAGGAAAAAAGGCCTTCCTTTTTGATTCTTACGTTCTAAATTCTATTTATTTTTATTATTTTTTAAAAGTTATCTCTATGGCCAATGTGGGGCTCGAACTCATGACCCTGAGATCAAGAGTTACATGCTCTACCTACTGAACCAGCCAGGTGCCTCTCACATTCTAATTTCTAATTTTTTTTTAATGTTTATTTATCTATTTATTTTAGAGAGAGAGAGAGATAAAGCAGGGGAGGGGTAAAGAAGGGGGAGAGAGAGAATCCCAAGCAGGCTCTGCACTGTCAGCACAGAGCCTGATGCTGGGCTCAATCTTATGAACTGTGAGACCATGGCCTGAGCTGAGATCAAGAGGCGGATGCTTAACCGACTGAGCCAGCCAGGTGCCCCTCACATTCCAATTTCTAAAAATGCTTTATCCTGAATCCATACTTTCACCTGACTGGTGGGGCTGCCTCACACTTAAAAATGACTGATCTACGTTAATATATACCATGTTCATTTCCTTAAAATAACAGTAAGTAGAATGTGGTAGTTTGTTATACTGGTGACAACCAATGAACCGCACCTCCTGGCTCATGCCTTTATTTCGTGCCCTCTTCTGGAATCTGGGCTGGGCCTGTAACTTGTTTTAACCAAGGGAAGGCAACAGAGTGATGTGCTAATTCCAAGCCTAAGCTTTCGCCTAGCAGATGCTGCTTTTGCGCTCTGAGGAGCCCTGAGCAGCCCTGAGCCACCACGTATTAAGTCTGGCTGTGCCGCCCCAGAGGCCCTAAGACAACACAGAGACTGAAGCTCAGTCACCCTAGCTGACCTCCCTTCCAACCAAAAAGGTGAATGCAACAACATGAGTGACTGACCACCAGCAAGACCACAAAAGAGAGGCCAAGTTGAGCAAAGCCCATGAGCAAATAAAAGGGTTATAATAAGCCATTATGTTTTAGGGTAATTTATTATGTAGTAACAATTAAGAAAAATAAGGTATTATTAAAAAGTATTTTGCACAAAATGGTAATAGAGTACAGTATTCTACAGCATTTTGTAGTTGACTCCACCTAATACATGTGCTTTATTTGCTATTTAATTTATGAAAAATTAATCATGAAACACAATGAAACTGCTAAGTAAGTGCAATCTAACACTTCTAACAAAATATCAAGAAGCACACAATCTCTAAATTTATTTGTTCAAGATTTGTTCAATGAAGACTTATTCAAATATGCTCTCTACTATAAATTACTTATTGAACAAAAGAAATATATAAATTTTGTTTTCCTTTATGGGTAACATGAACCCATAATCTAATCTAATCTATGTTGTTAATATATATTACTTTTATAATATAACATAAAGCGTAATATTATGTATCTTTCTAAACAGAAAGTGCTTTTACATTTTCTAGTAAAAGGATTTTTCTCTTACCTGAATATAACACGTAAGGACTCCTGTTGCATAAATGGGGACAGTAGCTTTAGTGAGGACCCCATTTCCTGCTGAGGAATCTAAGATCATTAAAACAATTTTAAAAATCTGCATGTATTTTAAATGTAAAGCAAAAAGTCACAATGCAAATTATATTTAAAATTCCAACTGGTTACAAGGCTTACGCATGCATATTATTACTTTGGAAAAGAATTTTGATTAAAATACATATCCATGGTTGTTGTAAAAACATAGCTTAATACTTTTTATAAAGCCAGTAGCATAAACATTTTTGATAGATGTTAAGAACTCTAATAACCAAAATGAGATGCTATACTCTATTTCCATACTCAGAAATCAGAGCTTTCTTGAACTCTCCCAAGTGCCAGTCCGTATCAACAGGTCTTAAATTTTCATAGTATTCGGTAAAAGGTAAAGGCACTCAGCTAAAAGGTGGCATCTGGATATATATTATTTAATCTGCTTCCTGATATGAGATACTACCTAGTTTCCAGTACTAGTCTAGTTCCAAAGCCCCTCCTGCATCCTCTATAGGGATTTTCAGCCAGATGACCCTATTTTCACTGGGAAAATGCAGGCAAAGTACAGAGGCAGAAGAGGGGAAAGCATTCCAACACAGGAGAGTACCCTGTGACTACTGTAAAATAAGATAAATTCATCTGTAGATGATTTCAAAAAAGAAATTCAGAGATGATATAACATTATTTATAGCAACAACAGCTCTGGTTTACTGTTCTTTAGGCACTATTTTAAGTGCTTTATATTTGCTTTTATGTATCCCCAAATTTTTAAGTACTTTTTTCTATTTTTATATGGTTTGAAATTCTTTTCAGAAAATAGTACATAAACAAATTTGACTAACTGCCCTGAAAGAATTGTAGCAAAAAAGAAAGTTCCATTTTCACATCAAGGAGCACTTGAGGTTTGTTTATGCTCTCGGTAAGAGTAATTTTTTCTTTGGGGGACTACTGATATTGGTTGAGTGTGACTATGGTAGTTGAGAGTTAAATCTGAGGTTAGGAACATAGACTTAAGTTGGATTCATAGATATAGACTATACATATAGGGATTAGTAATCTCTTCCTACATGAACTACTAAACACTTAGAGCTAACTAATAATTCTAAAAGCTGTCAGTTTTTAAAATATGTAAATATTCCTCACTAATTTATCATCAGAATTAACAACTACACAGATAATACCAACTATTAGGCATTCTAAACATTAACACTTGATAATATAAATTTTGGGAAGCATTTATCAAAAAAAAAAAAATCTCATCATGTTCGAACTTAGAAGAAAAAGATATATTTATTCATCTCTATTTCTGAGGACAGCCTAAGATGGGTTTTGTAGATCACTCAAATCAAATCACTAAGGTAGGACGGTGATAAGAATTACCTATATGTCCAAAACCAACCAAGTTTAAAAAAAAAAAAAGAAAAAAAGGAGGGCTATACGTTTTTCTTTCTAACATTTTCTACAATTTATTCGTAGAAACTAGAAAAATACACAGGAACTTAAGATCCACAAGGAAACAAGTTCTTAGGCTGATGGTGCTATAACTAGACTTCTTAAGACAAATGAGTGAAAACTATTAACAGAGGGACTGGAACTGCCCATTCAAGTATGTGGGTTTTTTTTTTTTTTTTCTTAAGTTTATTTATTTTGAGAAAGAGAGAGAGAGAGAGAGGAAACAGTGTGCATGAGTGCGAGTGGGGGAAGGGCAGAGAGAGGGAGAGAGAATCCTGAGCAGGTTCTGTGCTATCAGTGGGGCTAGATCTGACGACCTGATCAAGACCTGAGCTAAAACCAAGAGCTTAACCAACTGAGCTACCTGAGTGCCCCCTCAAGCATGTAGTTTCATTTTAAAAACATATATGCATATCTTACATTCTCTTCCGCTATATTTGTTTTCATTTTAAAAGATTTAAATAACTAATTTGGAAGTAGAGATCCTTTATTCTATAATTTTCAATATTGTGAATATACCACTTCAAACCTACAAGGGTACAACCACTCTATTTGAGAAACTGAGCCTTAAGTCAATTTAATTGCAAGGAAGGTAGATATTTATAAGCAAATTAATAAAGATGAGTCTCACTACCATCTCATGGGAAAGAGGTAGATGTGACAGAGTTATAAAACCAAGAAATAAACTTTCCTTTTCACTTGTACTTGTTAGTTCATTTACATACCATTGGCACATAATGAATATAGTATTTTTCCTGAGTAAAGATATCCAATTGTCTTAAAAGTAATAATAAATGGGGGTGCCAGGGTGGCTCAGTCGATTGGGCATCCGACTTCAGCTCAGGTCTTGGTCGTACAGCTTGTGCGTTTGAGCCCCGCGTCGGGCTCTGTGCTGACAGCTCAGAGCCCGAAGCCTGCTTCAGATTCTGTGTCTCCGTCTCTCTCTGCCCCTCCCCTGCTCACACTCTGTCTCTCTTTCTCTCTCTCAAAAATAAAAAAAAACGTTAAAAAAAAAATTAAAATTAAAGAAAAGTAATAACAAATGAACTTACCAATGTTTTCTTCAGACAGTCTTAAAATCTCCTGGAACTGAGGTTTGACCTAAGCGACCGAAAGAAAAGATCCAAAAAGTTTCAGTCCAATGGATCAATTAAAGATTAAATAAATAAAATGTTTACTATGGCTACTACTACTACATTCATTGATTCATCTGATTAATTGATTTATTTACTTATTTTTTTATTTTGCTTTATGGACGATTTAAGTGATCAGAAATATAACAATTCTTCTTCTTTTTTTTTTTTTTTAAGTTTATTTATTTTGAGAGTGCGAATGCACGTGTGAGCTGTCAGGATGGAGCCCGATGTGGGGCTCGATCTCCTGAATTGTGAGAATATGACCTGGGCCGAAATCAAGACTCGGACACTAAATTGACTGAACCCCCGATGTGCCCCAGAGATGTAACAATTCGTAAGAGGCTTAGAATAAAAGAAGAGTCAAGTTACTACAAGCAACACCTTTAGAGAAAAAATGTTTTCAACGTTTTTTATTTTTATTTTTGGGACAGAGAGAGACAGAGCACGAACGGGGGAGGGGCAGAGAGAGAGGGAGACACAGAATCGGAAACAGGCTCCAGGCTCCGAGCCATCAGCCCAGAGCCTGACGCGGGGCTCGAACTCACGGACCGCGAGATCGTGACCTGGCTGAAGTCGGACGCTTAACCGACTGCGCCACCCAGGCGCCCCGAGAAAAAATGTTTTCAAAATCAATTCAAGTCAGTAGGTATTTTCTGAAAGGTTTTTGCTTTCCTTCACTAAATTAAAATAATTTCCAAGATGACTTTAAGGGCTTGAAATTACTACATCTTAAAACTTCATGACAGAAAGATTATTTAGGTAAATATTATTATATGATTAGAACTATTTTTTAAAACTTTGCTGTATTTAAAAGGAATGCAGAGCAAATTCCATTCATTTAGGGTATTCAATAAGTAACATATTCATCATGTAATATCCATCTGCTTAAATTTTAACTTCCTTAAAACTGAAATTTAAGCATCAAATATAGAATTTACCTACAATTTTTTAAGCTAGTAAATGCTAATTTCAATTTCTTATTATTAACATTATCACAGATTTCAGGTTTCAGGGCACTGAAGTCAACCAACCACTTACTGCTAAGTACTTAAATGAACTCCTACTTACTTTTTTTTTTTTTAATAATAGCTACTTCTTTTGGAGATGTCAGACAATTTTTGCCAATGTTGATAATTATAACATCAAATTCTATTTAATAATTAGATGTTAGCAAAAATGTAAAATGATCTTGTTTCTTCTACAGTAGCATCAAGGTCTAACTTCTTGCCCTCTTAGCGGCAGGTCAGGCATAAACAAACAACTTAAACGGAGGTGAAGGCCACTGTTAGAAGATTAATCTACAGCACCATACTTATGGAACAAAAAGACACTAAAGTAATTTATTCATTTCATGCATGCCAAGGCTAAGCCCAGATAACTTAATTATTATAGGTCACAAACATAATAGTATTTATTATAACTCACTTTCTGAATTTTGTGCAGTCTGCTATACCAAACTATTTTGCTTTAAATGTTTAAATACCCACAGAGTAAAGTAATAGTTAACAGTAAAGAGCTCCACAAAATTCTTACCTTTTAAACGTCTTGATTAACATTTGATTGTAACAACTGTATCTTTTTATGTTTTTCTTAGCTCTAAAGAACTGCCCCAACAATACGCTAGCAAGACAAATGGATTAAAGATGAAACTGGGATCTAAGGACATTCCAACTGTAGTATCTAAACCTGTAAAGTAACCTGGATATGCAGATGTGACAAATACTAGTTTTGGCAGCGACTGAAATACGCAGCATGAATCTCAAGTGTCCACACTATTCTAAGAGCTGGTCTTGCAGCAAGGCTTCTATAGAAGCTACGTTGGTTCCACAGTCGCCTGAGGTTTTGACCAAAGTGTGCTGAGCAAACAGCTGCTCCCCGAATGTGTGGTGGATGGAAAGGCAGGAGAAGCGCATCAGAGAATCAGTGAAGGCCTCTGATACGGCCTCTGCTGGACAGATACCCAGTGTGTAGATGTTATATCCAAATCTGGATATCAACCAAGTTTAGGCTAAATCATCGAAACGTGAATAAAGATAAGAAGGTTATTCACTAGAATTTTCTGTTACTATCATAGTTTTCTAAGATATTAAAAGGTAAAGGAAGAGCTCATGCTTTGGTTTACTCTGTCACAGCGTTAATTAACACATTACATTTCTGTATCTCTTGCAATAAGAAAATATGGAACACAAGTTTTTACCTTAGTGTTTGTAAAAATTTTGCCAAATGTCCGGCAAAGGCGCCAGAAAAATCTGGAGAATTCATGGACACAGGCAGTTGAAGTAACATTAATTTTGCCAACTATTTCTATAAGTTGTGGCAACCTGAATGTGAAAGGAAAGAAAAATAGGCAGGGGATACATATAAATTACTGTTTCCTTGCCAATGTCTGAAACAACGCAAATCTAACAACCTCCTGCTTTGCTTTTCATAGCCAGTAAAACCGCAAATCAAAGGAGCGGTTTGAGATACCCTGAAAAGGTTTTCAGTTTATATTCTACTCTATAAACTTCTTAAATTTTAACTGCTTGCCATAAAACACATGGAACCTTAACGGTAGAGTTTTGCTATGGAGTTAATGAGACACAGATCACTGGATTTGATGCTTCACATAAGTGCTTGGCTAACAAGGCATCCACCGTAGCTTCAAAAATGACAATCTGGATGTGGTTTAAAATACATCGCCACGATTAGACAACAACAAGGCAGCAGCCAGGTCCTTTTGACATAGTCTGGCAGCACCATCCTTATAGATAAATACCTACATAGCCGATGGTATAAATCTCCTCTCCTAAAGAAGTTTACCATAGATAATGCCAAGTTATGTTTTTGTTTTGTTTTTATATTTTGTTATATTTTGTCCCTCAGTGCCAAAACTAAGCATAGGGAGCTATCTTCCATCAACTGATGGAGGCGTACCAAATGAATATGAAGGCAGTAACTTACAATTGATTGACAACCCACAGTAAAGTCTCCCAGCCTGTTGTACCCTCGTGTTCCAGCTGGTAATCATAAAGTTGTAAGAGCACTGCCAATTGCTCACGACTTCCAATTATAGTAGACACATCTTGAAGAGGCGACATAGGCCGAGGGAACCTAGTCACTATAAATAATAGAAGCAAAATAAATCATGTGAAAAGTGGCAGTGTGTGAAGCTAACTGTTCTGTGAAAAGGAAAATAAGATTCTGTCTCCCGATATTTAATTGCTTATTATAAACTTTAAATAGAAAACTGAAATATGTTAATCATATAATTTTTTTAAAAAGTGAAACAAATTCCTGTCACATGTGAACAAATTTAACACGTCTCAAAAATTAAGATTTTAGGAGACTAAATAGTTATAGTAGACGAACACTGTAATGAAATAGTTTGCTAATAAAGAGTAAAATTGCATTTAGGTTAAGTTAAAATTGGCCCAAAGATAAGATGTTAGCTGAAACATGGATTTGAATTTGGTTTAAAAAAAATAGAAATACTTATAATTCCACCAGACTACTTATGACAATGAAATAGAGAACACTTCTTGATGGCTATTAAATGGTAATGCATGCCAACAGCTCATTAACTGTTAGAAACTCCTAACTGCCCAACAACTCTTGCATAGAGGCTAATATCCTAAAACATGCAAAAATACAGAATTTTCTCAAAATATATTAATGGCTTCATAATTATTATTAAACTTAAGAAAACATGAAATGCACATAATTTTAAAAATGTTCAAAGACAAAATTAAGATGTTACCGTCTTTTTATGCTGCCCAAGACTTTTAACAGTATATTAAAGACAGAGGTCATCCCTTGCTAGCTGAACTCTCCTATTTGCTATCATAATATACCAACCAACAAATAAATGAGTGTGGGTAACATGGTACCTCTCACTATCTGAGGTTTCTGCTTGAATTCTCACTGTATCTCAGTCCAGGAATAAACAGATTTGGACTGCGAGGGATATGTGTACTTCCTAGGGAATATATCATGTCAAAGCATATCTGATATAATTTCAAACACGGTTATATAACACCTGTCACAATCTGCTGCACTATGATAGAGTGAATGTCATTCCTTCATAAATACTAATAAACAACTGAAAAATAATAGGACAGTTTAAAGCAAAATAGATATGTCAAGATTAACTACAGGGGAAAGTGAGGTCTAAAGACTTAAAGGTAGGTCCAAGAGAAGCAAAATAGTGTCAAAAAATAAGCAGTTATTTGGATAACTCAATTATTACAGGTAAGTAAACAGAATGGCTCAGGAGTCTCAAAACATTGTTCTATTTAACAGGATTTTTAACAATATAGAACTATAGAAAGGTCCCCAGAATGTCATTTTAATAGGATAGCAAAATACCAGCATTTTATTGTCAACAAAACAGTCACAATTATCCAGCAAAGTAACAGCCATTACGACTCTTTAATGTATTTCCCTCTCACTAGAATGTAAGCCCTCTGAAGGCAGAAAGTTGTGTCTATTTTATTCATGAATGTATCTCAAGTGTTTAAAATAGTGCCTGACATAAGTATTAGTTACCGCTGTAAATAAATTGGTAGTAAAACTATTTGTGTTTCTATTATATAAGAGAAAATAAATCTTCACTTCTCATAAATTCTATCCCAAATATATGGATGTATATATAGATAGACATATAGACATGGATATACAGACCCTACATAAGAATACAATATTTTCTCATTTAAAATAAATGATTTATAACCAAGAAGTGGGCATAATAATATTAACATTTATGGCTGCTGTTAAAAGTCAGAGAGTCATATTCAGTCTAAAAGAATTAAAAAGGAAAGGTTATTTTTGGTATGATGAAGACATAATCACAAGAAAGGTCAAATAAACCCTGGAAGAAATATATTCAGGATGGTAAAGCAGTTGTTTTGACAATTTTCATCTAGTCCCTAGCACATGCTTGGCATCAACACTCAAGAGTTATTTTTATACATGAATGAAGGCAAACATTATAGGTTGATCTATGTACCCTCCTAGAAACTCCTACATTGAGGTCCCAATCCCCAGAACCTCAGAATGTGACCTTATTTGGAAACAGTGTCATTGCAGATGTAATTGGATAAGATGAGGTCATACTGGAGTAGGGTGGGCCTCTAGTCTAATATTACCCGTCTTATAAAAAGGGGAAATTTGGACATACAGACACACAAAGAGGGAGAACGGAATATGAAAATGAAGGCAGAGATTGGGGTGATGCATCTACACGCCAAGGAATGACAGAAATTGCTAGCAAGCCACCAGAGACGAGGAGGGAGGCATGGGACAGCGTTTTCCTCAGAGCCGTCAGAAGGAACCAAACCTGCTGACAGCGTGATCTGAAACCCTGTGCTTTCTAGAACTGTGGGACAATAGATTTCAGTTTGTGGTATTTTGGTATGGCAGCCCTAGCACACCAATATGGCAAGACAGAAAGAGAAAGAGTGGGAATTAGACAGGAAAGCCCCTAGGCAGACAAAGAACCTTAACATATGCAGGGGTGGAACCTGAAGCAGTCAGCTGTGAATGCTTTACGAAGACTTTGCTTAAAAGCCTGAATTTTCCTTCTCCTCAGTAATATTTTAAAATATTAAATTAACTCAACCCATCTACTCTCAACTTTTCCAGTAAAACAGACATTCAAACATTTGTGCTGTGCTTCGTGTATCCCAAAGATTATAGGTAAACCGCTCCCAGTTTCCTTTACATGAAAACTGCCAACTGTCAAAACATTAAGTATCTACTGATGTTCTCCATGTTAGAATTCTTCTATCAGAAGTCGGCAAGAGACGTGGGCAATGTCACAAATCTGAAAACTCTGCAAAGGGATCTCATACAGAGTAACAGCGGCTCTACAGCCATTTATCCTGGGGGTTGGGTGCAGTGGGGTTACTAAGTGCCGTGGGTCAGGGGTCACTTACTGGTTAGGTGGACATCGAGACAAGAGAATACTGGCCTTTGCTATCAATTTCACCTATTTCTGAAAATAAGTCATATTCCTTCTTTGGAGAAAAACATTCTGTTGCATATGCTTATATTCCTGTCAAGGATGTAGAAGAAAGTAATTACATTTACCTTCCCCTATTGAAAGTAAGATGAAACAGGTCGGGGAGAGAAAGTGGAAAGAGAGTGGAAATGACAAGCTTCATAAACTGGCACTAGTAACTTTAGGTGAATCTTTTCATTAATCCAACTCTATGAATGAAAGAAAACTTATTTCAGCCACTGGGGGAAAAAAAAGTGGTAAAATGACTATAGATTAGGAATGGAAAGAAAGCACAAATATTAGAAAATAATACCATGAGGCTTATCCATAAGCGACGAAGCCGCAGTTGACCCTAGCTGTCATACACTCCGTGAGCACGAAATTCCACACATATATTTTAGTAATTATGCTTTCATATAAAGTGATTTTTAGAAGTTTAACCAAAAGCAATTCCTTGGGAAGCTAAGCTGCTAATGTCCTACATCTTCCTTCCACAAGTTCAGTTCAGTACCTTCTATCTGTGGCACTTCACCATGAAGCTTGGCTTTGCTGGAGAAAGGCGCATTCTGCAGCACTAACGCAAAGAGAGAGGGGATCAAGGACTGCAAAGCGGAAAGATACATGTGGAGCTTATGTTCATCCAGCCCGTGCTCTCCTTCCTGAAACATAAGGAGGGGGAAGCTAGTTTTAGTCTGCTGAAATTAAGTATTTATAATGCTCTTCCTTTCTGTGGCCATTAATTAAAAAATTAAGAATCTGTATGTTAGACTCATAGCACAACACCTAATGGAGATATCCATGAATCTTTTCTTAATTTCTCTAAGTACAGGAAAATGTGAGGAAGCACTGAGGCACTATAACAAGCAATATAATCTTTTCTATGGAAAACTTCAGGGTGAACATCGGTCATTACCATTTGTATGAAACTTCTTTTATAGGCTTTCTTTTTTTTTCCCCCAATATTTATTTATTTTTGAGACAGAGAGAGAGCACAAGCGGCAGAGGGGCAGGGAGAGAGGGAGACACAGAATCTGAATCAGGCTCCAGGCTCTGAGCTGTCAGCGCAGAGCCTGACACGGGGCTCGAACTCACAGACCCAGAGATCATGACCTGAGCCGAAGTCGGACGCTTAACCCACTGAGCCACCCAGGTGCCCCCAGGCTTTTCTTCTTTCAAGAGGGTCTCATTCTTTGAAATTTTGTAAGTCAGGATAAAGAAATTAAAGTGAGTTACAGGAATCACTTTAACTGTTGAACTGTTGAACCAGCAACAGCCTTGGCTATTTTCCTTCTCCTACATCCGATCTCCTTTTACAGATTTGGTGGCATCTGTATGTGCCAGCACTGAAAGGACTTTAAAATACTTCAATGCATAGATGAAAGGTAGGAGAAAAAAAATTCAAAAGGAAACAAAAGAGGTAACAGAAAGAAAAAAAGAGTAAAAGGATTAGTATGCTACACAGAAACCAAATGTTAAAGTGAAAAATAGAATCATTACAGATAAAAGTGTTTACTAATAAATACATTATATTATATTACTAATATTATAAAAGCTATGTCAGAGATACCAGATATATGAGTTACACACTATCAAGTTCTAAATTAATCTCTTCATGGAAGAATTACTAGCTACGCTGAATACTTCAGGTACATCTAATAGCAAAATAGAATTAACCATGTTATGAAATGGAACTTAAGAAAAATAAGGTATGGATAAATCTCAGGTAGAAAGAATACAAACATATAAAGAATACTTTAAAAATTTCCCAGGTTTCATAAAAATGAGTATTTTCCAGTCTAGTTGTTTGTTTACAGTTTTTCTTAAATACCCAACTTGAAATTTATAGAAAAAAAAGCCCAATTTTAAATTAAATAAATACATATAAGACTGTCTACAGAGTAGTTACTATGCAAGAGCCTTAAAGATTCTTTAAAATTTGGGGGTAGAACGGGTAAGAGTTAGGTGTCAGTGACCAATATCAGATCCTGGTTCCAACATCTGACAGCTGTAAGACCTTGGGCAAGCTACCAAAATGCTCAGTTTCCACACCAAAACCAAAATATAATTCAAAGGGTTGTAAGAATGACATAATATATGTTATTTATACAGTATCTCCCTTAATGCACATAAGAGGCATTAAAGAAATGTTAGTTTTTCTTCTAGACTCTAAGAGGGACTTTTAGTACAAAAATTAGATCAGGAAGTTACTATCTTTCTTTTAACTCTTCTTCATTTCTTTTACTTGGGGAAAACAGAAAACATTCATTTTAAGAAGTGAGAAAATGAACTACTGCAGTGAAATAAACACAAGTAAAGCATTTTGACATCGTGTAAGTAAGAAAGCTTTAGAGACTAATATTTGAGTTATCAGCAGGCCAGGAACTGGAGCTGATATTTTACCCAAAATCTTTAAACCTTTGGAAGATACCAGGAAGAGCTAGCTTTCTGCATAATGTACAAATGAGTTCCACAAAGGTGCTACCTCAGCGTATAAACCCAGATCATGACCTTCCTCGTTGAGCTTTAGCAAAGCAGAACTTCCTCAAACCTCTCTTGGCTCTAGACCAATAAAATCTTTACCTGGCAAATAATTAGAATGTTCAGCTCGGTGGTACTTTCTGTCTTTGCTCCCCAGCGTTCTCTCAAGAGGGCTTAGAACACACTCTTAAATTTCTATAAACTGTATAAATAAAGAAAGCATTTACCCTGAGAAGTTTTTCTATCTTGTTCAGCAATGTAGGTATAAGATGAGACTGTAAATTTCCAAGTTCTGTAGTCCAGGCAGCATAGGCCGGTAAAAATACTTGATGTGTTGCACTAACTACTCTTTCTGAGGGATCACCCAAGGCTGAGAGCAGCAATTCAAAACCCTGCCAAAATGAAACAGGTAAAATTTAGATTTTTCAAAGAATAAATTAAAAAAAAAAACACCTTAATAAAAAGCAATGAAGTATATACACTGTAGTACATTTAGAGAACACTTTAAGCAAGAAAGAAAGCCATCCATAACCCTATCCTTCCCATTTTCTTTAAAGAGAATGTCATGTATCCACTGAAGTGGAAACCAAACAGAAATGGTGGTAAACATGCCACGCTTTTTGCCAATTTCTTGCCACAAAACCATGGGAGATACTATCAATGAATCATAGCGCTCTTTCTTTTGAATCGAAGTAAAACCAGGTGGCTAACTGCAATGGGTGAACACTGGCATGCCTAGCAGCTAGCTCTACCGTAAATTATTGGGTAGCTGAATCAGAGATTTGGAATATTAAATTGTTTGGAATTTTATAATGAAGTAAATGGGGTTCATTGTGAAAAACATACCTGTTGGTATTTGTCTGGATCATCAATGTATCCCATAATGATGCCAAGGCTTTTGATCACAGCTTCTCTTACTAAATCTGCCTTATCTTCCATTAACATTTGTTGCAACATTGAGAGAACCAAGGAGCTACGGATTTCTTTCTGAAAGTAAATGAACACATGTTTTTACTATTTATTTTATACTAGGCAGAAAAGTATAGAAAATAATACAACCAGACACCCACACATTCAAAAATCCAGATGAAATATACATTAATTTTTGCTAACTTTCCTTTAAGTCTTCATTTTCCAAAGACATAAAACATTACAGATACAGCTTAAGTTTCACCCTCCTCCACCCTTCCTCTCTAAAGATAACATCTACCCTGAATTTGGTATCAATGGTCTCCCAATACATACTGCAACTCTTTCAAACCCTACAGCTCAAACCCTACAGCACATAGTAACATAGCAGCAAGCACTTCTGGAAAATTGACAAAGTCAACCCTCTGCTATAAACCAACAATGAGTCTTCTACGCTCCCTGTTTACCTCAGAGAAGAGCTCTCAGAGTTATAAGAACAGGAGGGTTACAAACATTGCTCTGGTTAATCAAAACATTTGCTGGGGTAGAAGTGCTGCAAACATTATAAAATCCTGGTGTTCCTATTTTTTTTGAAGAACTGAGAAAAACACTTCAAACAGGATGATACAATATGGGAGTAAACTTAGACTTCAAAGGGAACTGCGCTGCTATTCTCAGATGCAATTATTTAATATAATGGCAACCACTGTTGTGTCTTAATTTCACACAGTTCTTTTTTGTTAAAGAATGTTTCAGCCTAATTAATGGCTGAAAGTAAAATAAAGAGCTATTGCTATGCAAATTCTTCCCCTTTCTTCCCTTCTTTGCACCATTGTAATTTGATCAATTTATAAAATTCTTCAAACCCAAACTTGTTTACGTATAATGGTTAGAATAAAATAAGGATAGAAGATGACCACTTTCATAAATTCACAGTGTGATTTTAGTATTCAGGGCAAGATCTGCAGTCATTTTTTTCTTTTTAATTTTTTTAATGTTTATTTCTGAGAGAGAGACGAGACAGTGTATGAGCAGGGAAGGGGCAGAGACAGATGGAGACACAAAATTCGAAGCAGGCTCCAGGCTCTGAGCTGTCAGCACAGAGCCCGACGCGGGGCTCGAACTCATGAACCGTGAGATCATAACCTGAGCCGAAGTCAGATGCCCAACCGACTGAGCCACCCAGGTGCCCCTGCAGTCATTTTTAAAGGACCTAGTTTTTAGGGGCTCCTGGGTGGCTCACTCGGTTGAGCGTCCGACTTCAGCTCAGGTCATGATCTCACAGCTCGTGAGTTTGAGCCCTGCGTCGGGCTCTGTGCTGACAGCTCGGAACCGGGAGCCTGTTTTGGATTCTGTGTCTCCCTCTCTCTCTGCCCCTAACCCACTCACATTTTGTCTCTGTCTCTCTCAAAAATAAATAAACATTAAAAAATTTTTTTTAATGACCTACTTTTTGCTTTGACTTCTTAGAAACAAAAATATATATAATTTTAGCACATTTTGGGCACATTTAGGTTGGTGAATATGTCTTTTAGTACAGCCCTGTTTACTTATCCTTTATGACAAAAACTGCCCCCAAACTGCCTGGAAGATCTTCAAATGGCTTCTTGGTTGGTATCAGCATGGGCAACAGGACAGAAGTTAAGTAAACTTCAGCCGGGTATTTGCTTCACATTGATCTGGACTGAGGTCAGCTGTGGCAGTTAGATTCAGTATGCCACAGGGAACCCACAGGACAAATCAGGAGGCATTACTCCATGTAAACCATGACCACGCGTATTTTACTGTGATCAACTGCAGCGAGGTATAAGGCAAGTGAGATCCATGGAGGAAACAGTAAGTCTATTATTAATACTGCTTAACATTCTGGTATCAGGGGCAGCGCAGAACAGCTTTTTTAGCCCCTTTGTGTTTGTGATGTTCTTCATCTGTCTTGGAACAGTAAATAAAAGCATGTGCAAACCTACTCATGTAATCTGTCTATATGATTTATCACAACAACAAGATACTGGTTTTCTCCTATAATATAGGAGAGTATTAAAAAAGATTTCACCATACCCCGATCCTGGTAAAGGTATGGTAAAATAGGAACTCCAATGTACTGATGACGGGAGTATAAATCTGTGCTATCTTGGTTCAGGGCAATTTAACACTGTCAAAAATGCAAATGCTGAAAGAGGCAAAATGTGGCGGTATTAACAGTATGAAAAATTTAAAAAAATACATAGATACCTACACAAGAACCTCTCAATAGTGTTTACTGTCAGGGATTAAGAACATTGTATATAGTATGATTAATTTTGGGTGAGAAAAATTCAAATATAAAAATGCAAACTGTTACACGCTTAGATTTTTATTTTCTGTAAGAATTGATTAAAAACGATCAACGGTGGGGGCGCCTAAGTGGTTCAGACAGTTCAGTGGCCAACTTTTGATTTCAGCTCAGGTTATGATGCCAGGGTCGTGGGATGAGCACGGAGCCTACTTAAGATTCTCTCTGCCTGTCCCTCTGCCTCTCTTAAAAGGAAAAAAAGTTTTTAAGAAAAACTGACAGTTCTTACAGGAAGGTGAGGTGCCAATGCTCCACAGGATTCTGCTACAAGTAGACGTCTTTCCGGGTATTTGTGGTTAATCTAGAGTAAAAAATAAATAAATCAAACATGAACAACAGAACCTCCTTTCTTCCAACAGAGAATTACTTTTCACAATAAATCCTGTTAAGAATGCAATAAAGCTTCTTTTTTTTCCACTTCTGGGGATCCCTGTGTGGCTATCACTGGATCAGGAATAAGGGATTCAGAGAGAGCCTAAAAAATGAGGTCACAAGGGTTATCTGTTAAAGAAAAAAGGATAAAGCAAAGATGAAAATGCGGCAAGGTGTCTAGAGATTGTGGGCTTGCCTACAGCTAGGCTTTCCTTAGGATGTCAGGAGCAATTTTCTCCAGCCCTAGAAACATTAGTTTATATTTAAATTTGAAAAATCCACCTTCTGAATATGACAGACATGGCTTATTAATAGGTGCCAGGAATAACTCATCAGTTCTCTTTTTCAACTAAGGGATTCGGAAGTAAGTCAATCAATGATTTAACCAGAACCCTTGACTAGTGATATGATTTTGTTTTTAAAGTAAGCAGACTTCAATCCACTCCTGTTTGTATATGTAAGATGATGGGGCTTTGCTGTGATGACTACACTGAACCATAACAAAAATAACAGAAAAATGACACATACTGGGTTTTGTTCCCATATGTCTTCTTCATAGAATATAAATCTTTCCTTGACTGGAAAAGAAGTATATCTGTTCTCATATTCCCATATGAAAAGGTGACATAATTCATTAATGTATTGGATGCCTAAAATTAAGAAAAGAAATTACATAGCAATCTACTGGGCAACAGATTGGAGGTAGTCGGCTAGATAGATCCCCGATATCCATGTTTATTCAGGTTATAGAAGAGGTGGTGGTAAAGATGTTTATAACTAATATCTGTAAATCAAATTTAATCTAGAAATAGTAATCCTGAAAGCAGAATGGTTTGGATGTCAAAGTACGCTGTACATAAACTTTCATTTTGCTTTTCTTTAGTCTAGCTCAGTGAGCCTTAAAATTAAATGTACATACAAAAATCAATTGTATTTCTTTGTATTGCAACCAATATTAAATTAAACTAAGAAAATTCTGTTTGCAAGTTTCAGAAAGAATAAAATATTTAGGAATCAGTTGAACAGAAAAGTATAAAAATTATACTCTGAAAACCACAAAACATCACTGAAAGAAAATTTAAAGGAACTAAATAGATGGAAAGACATCCTAAATTCATGGTTTGGAAGGCTCACATTGTTAAGATGGCAATATTCTCCATACTGATCTACAGAGTCCTCATGAAAATTCCAGACGGCTTCTGGCAGAAACTAACAAATTCATCCTAAAATTCACATGGAAATTCAAGGGACCCAGAATAGCCAAAATAATCTTGGAAGTATGGGAACTAATAAGTTCAAAGGGTTGGAGTTTCTTTTTGGGGTGATAAAACCGTTCTAAAATCGATCGTAGCGATGGTTGCACAAGTCTGTGGGCACACTAAACACCACTGAAGTGTGCACTTTAAATGGGTGTAAGGTATCGGAGTATCTCAATAAAGCTCAATAGGAAGAAAAGGAAATAGAAAAAACTGTTAAATACTATATGTACATATAAATAATGGTACAGAATTGTAAATTCAAAGTTGTATATGTTGTTTCTAAGTTAATGTGACTTTCAGTGATTACAGCCTCATCCTAAATTAGCATGCACTATAACCTACAGGGGACATAAAGGACTGTCACAGACAGCAGGACTATATATAATGTTCATTTTACATATTTAATTTAGATCAAACTCTAATAAATTTTAAAGAAGAAAATGAATACTCAAAGAAATTAGGAGTAGAATTCTAAAAGAGCATACACTTTACTGATATTCCAGAGACCAGTATTTTTAAAGCATAAGTGACTATGTTATTATAAATAAGGCCATGAAATTTGATTTTATAAGAAATTCACCTTTTTTAAGGTGGATAAATAACCCGCTTAATGACTAAACATCAAGTCTAGAAAGTCAACGATCCTGAGTTCTACATAGGACTGGAATATTAAAATTCAATATAACCAAAAGTACTGTTAGTAGATAGTGAGTTGGATTATAAATACAAAAACTTCCCACATCAACAGTTTACATTTCATCTTCTGTATAGATCTGCAATATATACAAGTATATAATACATATATTACTTCTATTACCTACACACATGCACACACACACGCACACCCACACCCACACCCACACCCACACACACCCAGCCTTCTTGCTCTCTCTTGAATTCACTGAGCACGCACCTGAGGGCTTTTGCATTTGCAGTAACTCACTTCATTCAGATCCTTGCCTAACCATCACTTTCTCGGGGATTCCTGCTCTGACCTCTTTCTAAAATAGCATTCTCCATCATTCTCTAACCCTTATCCTGCTTTATTTTTCTTCACAGTTTATAGTAATACAAGACACATCATTTATTTGTTTATTCTTATCTCCCCATGAAAAGGTCTCTGTCTTTTGTTTACCACTGTACCTGTCACTGGAACTAGTTCCTTAAGTATCTGTTGGAAGAATGAATAAAAGCAAGGCATCCCAGAACGCTCTTAAGTGCTATGAAATCACTGTGCTGGACTACAGAAAAAGCAGCATAATTTAGATCCCACATAATTCCACTAATTCCTAGTGGCATTTAAAAAAGAAAATGTGAACATTATAACAAACTAGAGCATAACAGCTAGGAGAAAACGCCATACAGTTATTTACCTGTTCCCAGCACTGCGGTAAAAGTTCAGCTTCTACACGTGTTGGTCCAACATGGCGTGCAAACGCCACACAACCTGTCAGTATCATTTGCCTGAAAAATAATACAAATGAATAAAGACTTATACTTACATTAGAAAGCACAGCTAGGACTAAGGGTTCAAAAGAGTCAGCTCTGGTAGCTCAGTCAGTTAAGCACCCACTCTTGATTTCGGCTCGGGTCATTATCTCATGGTTTGTGGGTTCGAGCCATGTGTTGGGCTCTGTGCTGACAGTGCGGAGCCTGCTTGGAATTCTCTCTCTCCCTCTCCCCTGCTGGCTCGCTCTCTTTCTCTCTTAAAAGTAAATAAACAATGGGGCGCCTGGGTGGCTCAGTCAGTTAAGTGTCCAACTCTTTGTTTTGGCTCAGGTCATGGTCTCATGGTTTCGTGAGTTCAAGCCCCACAATGGGCTCTGCACTGGCAGCACGGAGTCTGCTTGGGATTCTCTCTCTCTCCCTCTCTCTGCCCCTCCCCCACTTATGTTGTCTCGGTCTCAAAATAAACTTAAAATAAATAAATAAACAAATATTAAAAAAAAAAAGCCAGTGAATTACACCACACACAGTACTTTTGTACAATCAAATTAGACTTTTCTTAGAATGGACTAGGTTGCCGCCAAGAGGATGAGTTCCTTAAGACTCGTTCTTCCAACAGTGGTAACACCATTTGTGAGATGTTGTGAAGTTATCCTCTATTGGTGTGAAGTTGAATCTCATAACCTCCTAAATGAACTTCCCATCCATGCATTCTAAGATAGTATGTCTAATGCTTCAGCATCTAAGAACTTCACTTTCTAGCCACTAAAACAATCAGCGATTATTCCCCCAGTATTTATTTCTTTTTTTTTTAATTTTTAATGTTTATTTTTGAGAGAGAGGGACAGAGTTCAAGCGGGGAAGAGGCAGAGAGAGAAGGAGACACAGAATCCGAAGCAGGCTCCAGGCTCTGAGCCTTCAGCACAGAGCCCGATGCGGGGCTCGAACCCACAAACTGTGAGCTCATGACCTGAGCTGATGTCAGATGCTCAACCGACTGAGCCACCCAAGTGCTCCTATTCCCCCAGTATTTCTATAATTCAAAACTAGGGTATCATATTAGTAAAATAATATTTCTTTTTTTTTAATTTTTTATTAAGTTTGTTTATTTATTTTGAGAGAGAGAGAGCACAAGCAGGGGAGGGACAGAGAGAGGGAGAGATAGAATCCCATGCAGACTCTGCACCATCAGCACAGAGCCTGATGTGGGGCTCAAACTCACTAACTGTGAGATCATGACCTGGGCCAAGATCAAGAGTCAGATACTCAACCGACTGTGACACCCAGGCACCCCCAGTAAAACGCTATTTCTTACATTTTTAAAAGTTAATTTAGTTATTTTGACAGAGAGAATGCATGTGTGAGTGGGGGAGGGGCAGAGAGAGAGGGAGAGACAATCCCAAGCAGGCTCTGGGCTGTCAGCGTGCAGCCCAACATGGGGCGTGATCTCACAAACCAAGAGATCATGACGTGAGCCGAAATCAAGAGTCAGATGCTTAACCAGTTGAGTCCCCATAAGCTGATATTTGCACCAGTAAAATGGTATTTCTAACATCAGAATTTTATACCCAAGGTAACTGCAGTAGGCAGCTTCTGACATGGTTCCCAATGATGTCCACCTCCCAATATTCATGCTGTTGTAGACTGGACCTAATGACCTGCTTCCAGTGAACAGAATAATGGCTGAAGTGATGGGATGTCTTTTCAGAGATTAGGTTACAAAAGTCTGTGATATCCAGCATTGGACTCTTTCTACTGCCTTCTCAGCTGGCATGCTTTGATAAAGTATGTAGCCATGCTGGAGAGGCCCATGCGGCAAGGAACTGAAGGAAATTCTGGCCAAAAGCTGGTGAGAAACTGAGGCCCTCAGTTCAAAAGCCCATGAGAAACTGAATCTTGCTAATGACCAACTATGTGAATAAGCTCAGAAGCAAATCCTTCCAAGTTGAGCCTTGACAGGACCAGCCCAGGCAACATGTAGATTACAGCCTTAGTAGAGACCCGGAAGCAAGGACCCAGACTGACTCACACAAACTACAATATAAAAAATCAGTGTTATTTTAATTTGCAGACAACATGATACTCTATGTAGAAAACCTGAAAGACCACCAAAAAATTGCTAGAATACATGAATTCAGCAAAGTGACAGGATATAAAATCAACATGCAGAATTCTGCTGCATTTCTATACACCAATAATGGAGTAGCAGAAAAAGAAATCAAGGAATCGATCCCATTTGCAATTGCACCAAAAACAGTAAGATATCTGGGAATAAACCTAACCAAAGAGGTAAAAGATTCATGCTCCGAAAACTATAGACACTTGTGAAAGAAATTGAAGAGGACACAAAGAAATGGAAATACATTCCACGCTCATGGATTGGAAGAACAAACATTGTTAAAATGTCTATACTACCCAAAGCAATCCCTATCAAAACACCACCAGCATTTTTCGCAGAGCTAGCACAAACAATCCTAAAATTTGTATGGAACCACAAAAGACTCCGAATAGCCAAAGCAACCCTGAAAAAGGAAACCAAAGCTGGAGGCATCATGATTCCAGATTTCAAGCTACATTACAAGCTGTAGTCATTAAGACAGTATGATACTGGTACAAAAACAGACATATAGATCGATGGAACAGAATACAGAACCCAGAAATGGACCCACAACTATATAGTCAACTCATCTTTGACAAAGCAGGAAGGAATATCCAATGGAAAAGAGACAGTCTCTTCAACAAATGGTGCTGGGAAAACTGAATGGCGACATGCAGAAGAATGAAACTGGACCACTTTCTTACACCATACACAAAAATAAATTCGAAATGGATGAAGATCTAAACGTGAGACAAGAAACCATCAAAATCCTAGAGCAGAACACAGGCAGCAACTTCTTTGACCTTGGCCAGAGCAACTTCTTACTAGATAAGTCACCAAAGGCAAGGGACACGAAAGCAAACATGAACTACTGGGACTTCATCAAGATAAAAAGCTTCTGCACAGTAAAGGAAACAATCAACAAAACTAAAAGGCAGCCTATGGAATGGGAGAAGATATTTGTAAATGACATATCTAATAAAGGGTCAATATCCAAAATCTATAAAGAAACTTACCAAACTCAACACCCAAAAAAACAAATAAGCCAGTTAAGAAATGGGCAGAAGATGGGACGCCTGGGTGACTCAGTCGGTTAAGTGTCCAACTTTGGCACAGGTCATGATCTCAGGGCTCGTGAGCCCGAATCGGGCTCTGTGCTGACAGCATGGAGCCTGGAACCTGCTTCAGATTCTGTGTCCCTCTCTTGCTGTGTCCCTCCCCCATTCATGCTCTGTCTCTGTCTCTCTCTGTCTCAAGAATAAATAAACATTAAAAAGAAAAAAAGAAAAAAAAAAAAGAAAAGAAATGGGCGGAAGACATGAATAGACACTTTTCCAAAGAAGACATCCAGATGGCTAACAGACACGTGAAAAGATGCTCAACATCGCTCATCATCTGGGAAATACAAGTCAAAACCACAATGAGATACCACCTCACACTTGTCAGAATGGCTAAAATTAGGGGCTCCTGGGTGGTTCAACTGGTTAAGCACCTGACTCTTGATTTTGGCTCAGGCCATGATCTCATGGTTCTTGAGTTCGAGCCGTGCATTAGGCATTGTACTGTCAGTGCAGCACTGTCTGCCCCTCCCCTGCTCGGGCTCTCTCTGTCTCTCTCAAAAATAAACATCAAAAAAAATTAGTGATATCTTTGTGCTTAAAAAAAAAAAAAAGAATGGCTAAAATTAACAACATAAGAAACAATAGTTGGCAAGGATGTGGAGAAAGGGGAACCCTCTTGCACTGTTGGTAGGAATGCAAAATGGTGCAGCCACTCAAGAGAACAGTATGGCGGTTCCTCAAAAAACTAAAATTAGAACTACCCTATGATCCAGCCATTACACTATTAGGTATTTACCTAAAGGACACAAAAATACAGATTCGAAGGGGGCACATGGACTCCAATGTTTGTATCAGCATTATCAACGATAGATAAACTATGGAGAGAGCCCAAATTTCCACTGACTGCTGAATGGATAAAGATGTGGTGTGTACACACAGACACACACACACACACGATGGAATTTTACTCAGCCATCAAAAAGAATGAAATCTTGCCATTTGCAATGATATGGATGGAGCTAATATGTATTATGCTAAGTGAAATAACCAAATTAGAGAAAGATAATACCATACAATTTCACTCATATATGGAATTTAAGAAACAAAACAGATGAAAGTATGGGAAGGCAACGAAAAAAAGAGAAGGAAACAAACCACAAGAGACTCTTAATGAAAGAGAACAAACTATGGGTTGACAGAGGGAGGTGGCTGGAAATGGTTAGATGGGTGATGGGTATTAAGGAGGGCACTTGTGATGAGCACTGGGTGTTGTATGTAAGTGATGAATCACTGAATTCTACCCCTAAAACCAATATCGCACTGTATGTCAACTAAAATTTAAATTAAAAAAAAAAAAAAAAAAAAAAAAAGTCTTTCACTTTGTGCACCTGAGAGCTCTTACGGACCCCCCCCCCCCCCCCCCCCAGGATACTTGGACCACACTTTGAGAATCACTTTGTTAGAGCAAACCTTTCTGTCTCTAGAAATAAGAATATCCTGTTTGCTTTGTATGTCCTTTGAACTTGGGTGCTCAGGCTTCAGAAATCAACTAATCACCAGCAATGTTGTTACCACAAAGCTGATGTAATGAGGAAGAAAACACCACCAAGATATCAATAATCGATTAAAGTTTTTTCGTTTTGGTTTTGGCTTCATAGTTATGAACAAACAAATCCTCTGCTATAAGAAATTTATTTTGGAAAGTTTTGAGCCTTAGAAAGATTCAAAATTAAAGTTAATAGTATATATGCTTCATGATTTGATTTTTGTATCTTCAATTATGCCTAGTGATTAAATTTCATATTGACTGTGAAAAAAAATGAGTGTTATTTTAAACCACATTCTTTTGGTGTAATCTGTCACAGAACAGTATATATTTAACCAATATAATAACTTCATTTGAATTGATAGATTTGAAAGTTACAAGAGTTTAGAATTTTAAATATATTTTTTCACTCTTCAGAATGAAGTTCCATTTTAAATGACTTTAAAATGCAGAACTGTAATAAAATAAAATGAAATAAAATAAAACAAAACAAAATAAAATAAAATAAGATTTTTTCCATTTTTGGTTATCTAGTTCAAAATAGTAAAACCTGATGGAAAAATAAGTATGTTTTCTTTTTAATTCTTTTTAAGATTTATTTATTTTTGAGAGAGAGAGAGTGAGAGTGGGAGGGAGGAAGGGAGGGGCACAGAGAGAGGGGGTAGAGGATCCAAAGCAGCCTCTGAGCTGATAGCAGAGAGCCCGATGTGGGGCTTGAACCCATGAACCGTAAGATCATGACCTGAGCCGAAGTCTGACACTTAACCGCCTGAGTCACCCAGGTGCCCCTTCAATAGATGTTTTAAAGTAGCCAACTTCAAGAAAAAGCAAATTAGAATGTTTATTCACATTAATTATAGAAATGGCACTTGAAGCCCAAGCAATGCTCACTATTTCGCAATATAAGTCAACTTAAACTGAATAGTAACTTTAAATTTCAATTTAATTTAGCCAGATTAACTATAACTATTCTCTCAGGTTGAGGAGAATAATGACAAAGTACATCTGGACAACAACGAGGAAAATGTTGAGCCAGTATATCTTCAGTGTATATTACAGCTTCTTCTCACTTACCACAATCTTGTATTTTTATCTATCTGATTCCCCTTTATATTTATATTATCATCTCCTATGCCTATTTCTCAATTCTTCCTTTGCTTTTCTATTTCCTACTTTGGGAAGGCAAATAATATGAATAAAAGAAAAATGGAGAAAGAAATTCCCAAGGCTTACGGACAGCTTTTTAGCTGCCTGTTCCCCAGTGAAAATTTCTTAATATCTGAATATTGTTTTTTCCCCACTAGTGTCTTAAAAGAATGAGAAGGCACGTATATTGGCTTCATAAATGTTTGACTCTTTTAGTAAACGAACTTAGGTGAAATGTAGGCATTACAAACACTTGCATGAAACCCTCGTGCGAAATGACTTTAAATCATGAGCCACCATCTACATAGTAACGATATATCAACTTATTGAAAAAATGTTAGGCCCCTGAAGGCAAACTTCTTAGCCAGCAAAGTTAATTCAAAAAAGTATAACAGTTTTGAAATACAGATTGAAAACAGAAAAGGTCAGATAGCCTATCGATTATTAACAGCATTGGAAACAGGCTCCCGTAATGGTAAAAATAAATGTTCTCACTTGTACTAAATCGCAGGACAGGGATTATTTGACTAGTATTTGATGCAGGTAGGAATATGGTGGCAATTATGGTTGTTAGCAAAGAACTGGCAAAAAGCACCATTATTAAGCATAAAATGAAATTCTTCTTAGGAGACAAAGAAGCCTGAGATTTATTAAGTCAGGAAAAGTAGCAAGTGATTATATGACAAATACATTATGCTAACTTAAACATTCTGCTTTGTTAATTTGTTACTCACATTATACACGGTAAGTCGACTGATCAGTCTATTTCAGTAAATACTTTTATATCTGTAAGGTAAAAAATTTAAGCGTGGGCACGAGTGCTGAATTCCTGACCTAGCTCAACCTGATGTAAGGCCAATAGGTACTTTTGGCCACCAGGTGGCAGCTATTAGCTTTCCATGCAGAGTATGAAAACAGCCTAGAGATCCGAGGTTTCTGCCTTGCAAATTTAAAAATAACAATGTAATAAATGGTATTTAATTATTAAGTTGTCAAGATAGGGAAGAGTATTTTTCAAGGAGAAAAAACATTAATTTTCTTAGCACCATCAAACTATCCTTAGAAAATTTTTAGTTTGCAATGAATAGTACTTAATACAGTGATTTAATTTCCCTTCTTTTTCTTTCTTTTTTTAAAAAATTTTTAATGTTTGGGGCGCCTGGGTGGCGCAGTCGGTTAAGCGTCCGACTTCAGCCAGGTCACGATCTCGCGGTCCGTGAGTTCGAGCCCCGCGTCAGGCTCTGGGCTGATGGCTCGGAGCCTGGAGCCTGTTTCCGATTCTGTGTCTCCCTCTCTCTCTGCCCCTCCCCCGTTCATGCTCTGTCTCTCTCTGTCCCAAAAATAAATAAAAAACGTTGAAAAAAAATTAAAAAAAAAAAAAAAATTTTTAATGTTTATTTATTTCTGAGAGAGAGAGAGACAGAGTACGAGTGAGGGAGGAGCAGAGAGAGGGAGACTTAGAATCCCAAGCAGGCTCCAGGCTCTAAGCTGTCAGCACAGAACCCGATGTGGGGCTTGAACCCATGAACCATGAGATCATGACCTGGGCCAAAGTCAGATGCTTATTAACCTACTGAGCCACCCAGGCGCCCCAAATTTCCCTTCTTTCTATTGGACTAGCATGTGAGGACTGCTGGTGTAGATTCATCTTGACTGGATCCTGAAAGGACATGTTCTCCACTTGCTCAGGTATATTTTGGTAAGAACAGGAAAGAGATATATACTCAGAATGTTTTAAAATCTATATGACTATTTTTATTCTCAGAGTTGAGAGATACCTTGTATTTAAAATGTTGAGCTTTTACCCACCCCCCAAACCAAGAGCACACTGTACACACTGTATGTTAGCCAATTTGACAATAAATTGTATTAAAAAAAAAATAAAGACTTTGACTAGAATAGCAGACCAATTTCTGGAAAAGTGTTATACAGATTTTTACTGTTTATAAACATGGACTAGACCTAGGTCTTCCAAAATATGTTTAGGTCTTTTATAATATTTGTAAGGTTTTAAAATATTTAACATCATTTGTAAGATTTATTCCTTGGAATCTTACCCTTTTTTCATGCTAATATAAATGGATATGGTTGGACCTTGAGGACATTAAGCTAAGTGAGAAAATCAGACAAAGATGTATACTGTAAGACATCATTTATATGAGGAATTTTAGAAAGCTGAACTTGTAAAAAGAGAGTAAAATGGTAGTTACCGGGACTTGGGTGTGGAGGAATTGGGGATATGCTGTTTAAGGATACAAACTTGGAACTAATAGGTAAATAAATGCTGGAAATATAGTGCACAGCACAGTGATTATAGTCATTAATATTGTATCATAAACTTCAAAGTTGATAAGAAGCTAGATCTTAATTGTTCTCCCTACAAAGAGATAATAATTATATGACATGTTAGGGGTATCAGATAACACTTTGATGGTAATCATATTGCAATATATAAATGTATCAAATCAATCTACTGTATACCTTAAACTTACACAATGTTATATATTAATTATATCTCAATAAAAATAAGAAAAATTAAAATAAAATAAAAAAATAAAATTTTGAGCTTTAAGGTTAAGCATCTGACTTTGACTCAGGTCATGATCTCATGGTTCTTGGGTTGGAGTCCCAAGTCAGGCTCTGCTCTGATAGTACAGAGCCTGCTTGGGAGTCTCTCTCGATCTCTCTCTCTCTCTCTCTTTCTGCCACTCACCCACTCACACTTTCTCTCTCTCTCAAACTAAATAAAGAAACTTAAAAATATATATATAAAATTTTGAGATTTACTTGTTTTATGATTTTCCAACATTCTCAGATGAGGTAAAAAGTGACAGTCAGTAAAACAAGTATTGAATATGTAAAGTCACCTACCTAATCGTAAAGTACAATACTATTGTTTTGCAAAAGTGTAGGCAAAACTTTTTCATTAAGACAGAAAATTATAACAGAAAAACATTTCAAACGCCCATATTTTACCATCCAGTGCTTAGTCAAACCTATTGACCCACAAGGATGTTCTGTTCACGTTCATACCTGCAGAGCTTCACTTAAAAGCTCCACCTTTATTGAAAGATTTTATTCTCTAAGGTAGACATCATTATCACTTGATCGCAACCTATTCCCTGTTCTTCTGGGAAGTCACCTTGATGTGGGTCCCTTTACCACCCTCAGACAGAACTAATTTCTCCAATCAGGTATCAAGAGTTGTGAGCACTCGAGTCACGACAAACAAACAAAAAATACTACACCCCTCTAGCCACATAGTAATTGGTTTACAGACAGCCCAATGATGCGGAAATTCATATATTAAATATTTTAGTTTTTTGTGGAGCCTGTTAAGAAGCTGTGATCTATGTAATTCATCCGCGGGAAAAAGGGGGAATATTTAGGAGTTCTTAGAAATCACAAGTGAAAGATAAAGGCAAAGAAATATTTGAATTAGAAGTTTAAAGGTAACTAATATAAAAGTGTACAAATTTAACGTGAGTAATTGGAATAACAAGAACGAAGGCACTGCAGAACTCTGTGAATGAGGCCAGTGTTTCCTCTGTTTGTTAAAATAAACACCAGGACAGAAAGAAGGCATTTAGATTAAAATGCTAATCTTGGTGCCACATTAGTGACGTGAATCAATCAACGTGATATTTATTTCCCAAAGAAGTAGTCATACCTACCTCTGCTCATCATCTGGCCTCTTGATCAAATTGAAAAGTATATGGAGAAGCTGATCTCTTTCTTTAGGCTCAGGATGTAGGCATGCTGTACACAATATGAGGGGAATCAACTCCTAAAGAAATATGAAGGCGGAAAAAGTCAAAGTAAAAATGCGTTGCAGAATATGCTCTTCTTCCCCCAGGGTATTCTTAAATGGACATTTAAAATGAAATAAATCACAACATACAAAAGAGCAAATTCTAACTCTGTAACATTGGTAATTCAAGAGAAAACACTGAAACATGTATTTATGTGGTGGTTGCAGAAAGGTGTGAATCACAATGTAATAAATAACATTACTGAAGATTCAACTAACTTTATTTTCTTATCCAGTCCTTCCCAATCGTCTATTAGTTTTTGGACTATAGAACACTATAAGCTGGCACAGGAATTTTATTTTTGAAGGTGTTTTTAAACAAAAACTTGCAGAAGCTAGCTATCTTTTAAAGCTTGGAAAGGTAACAGAAAATCAAGACAACTCATCCCACTTCCGCAAGTACAGTATCATCTGTTTTTATTAAGATTACATATAAGTAGTAATTCTGTACCTTCTCACTTAACCCTATGGCTCATTAAAAAGAAGACCATTTCCATAAGTGTTCGATGCTCTCAGCACTGCTACAGAGTATCAGCAGACATGGTTTATGTTCAAATGGAGATTTTTAGTAATATCGTACTTGTTGCACATTCAACGTGCAGAGGTGAATTCAATATTTTGTAGGAAAGTAATAACAAAAGTTTATTTCTCTCTTCCAAAGAAATACTTAAACCAAATTTATTTCACATTTTAATTAAAGTAAGACAAAATTCTAATATATATGAAAAAGATATTAATGTTTTTCATTTTGGAATGGATTTTCAAATCTAATGAGAATAAAAGTCCAGAAGTGATACTTTCGGGAAAAAACTTTCTAAATTATGAAAATAATATTTTATCGTTACTTTTCAGTAATATATTAAAGACATAACTATGATGTAATAACAGAATGATTACAACCCCACCATTTCTTTTTCCCATCTATCTTCCTACCCACCAAAAAGTGCTAGTAGATTAAAACAGGAACTGCTATGTAATAACGCGTGATACCCTGCAGAAAAGTCTACACTGTAGGGCAAGTATCTTCCTGTTTTGAAGATGCTTCCTTAGAAATGGACGATGCCATTTTTTAGAGGAGCTGAGACTGAAACTTAAAGGAATGACTTGAAGTTCCTTTCTACTATTTCTAAAGTCTTTACATATTATCTTAAAATTATAATTACCTGGTATAAATCTTAAATTGAAAGTACGAAGATGCAGAGGAGAGCTAAGAATACATCTGAGAAGTAAAAAGGAATTTGAAACGTTTATTCAGTCATCTTTCTATTTGGGCACCTCTGTAGGTTTTGCATCAGTGAGCAAATGAAAAGGACAAGAAACAAAAAGTAATGAGGGAAAATGATTTTGTACTGGGAATGGAAGGCAAAGTATACATATGGATCCTGTATTGTTCAGTAATGTTTCCACCAAAGACTCAATATGACGCTTGATGGATTAGTCTTGACTTTACAGAAACTGAACAATCTTTTATGAAATACTAGAGTAGGAGACCATTAATCTCAAGGACTCTCCTAATCCTTAGAGGATTCCGTTTAGACTGCTAAGAGCCAACGATCCTCCTGAGAGTACTAAGACACTGCGTCATCAGCATATCCCACTGAGAGAAGAACCTTAAAGATGAAAAAGCAGTTATTCTAGAAGGCACTAACAAAAGGAGAAATTATTTTAATGTGTGAAAATCAAGAAAAGCCCCAAATATTTTATTTGTATTTTCCCTCATGTCAGATTCTTCTTTCCCAAGTTTTCTTGCTTTCTCCTCAATGTTCTTCTTGGCTTTCCATTATCTCTACATATATACTTTTCCATAATCTTCCTCCATTCTCTTTCTATTGTACCACTCTTTAAAGATAAAGTTATGAAACACAGGTAATATATTTGCTGTAATTACAACTATATATATATACATACTGTTTAAAATATAATTATTTAGCTTCTTTATCTCAAAAACAAGCATAGCAAAATAATTGTTCAACTATTCTTTGTGCCTTACATTTCCCCCCTTTTTTTTACATCATGAATCTTAGTGATCCTTAATCAGAGAGGAAGTTTATGTCCTACTATAAAGAATCTTTTAACTGAAATATGGCTATAGATGCGCCAAACTGAAAACCTAATGACAAATCACAAACCTCTCTGACTTTTAGTTTCTACAAGTAAAACATACAAAAATTAAGATTAGGGTAGAAATGGAAAATACTTCATATACATTAATTCCCTTATCTATTGCTTATGGAATTGTTAAGTTTTCCTTCTGAGATCAAAGTTGGCCTCAAAAAGTCTTAATACAGGACTTACCAAAGCACTTCTCAAGACAGCAGCTATTACCAACCAATTCACACATGGGAAGAAAACCTTTGTCATTTCTTGTACCCTCAAGACTCTCAAATTCTATGAATTTAGGGCTCTGAAGGAAAATACTTTTCCCTTTTCTGAATCACAGTAATATGTTATGTTGCTATTTGCTTTTATTTCTTGCTGACAAAATTAACAACATACAGGAAGTCACTGCCTAACATTTTTGGATGATATTCTATGCCAAGGAGAATTAGGTACATCTTGGCACAATAATGGCTAAAACAGTTATGTATAAAGTAGGCCAGTCTCTTCCTCTTTTAGAAATACACGGCTGAGAAGAGGCCCAGTAAGTGATGGTAGAAAAAAGAGGAAAGAGGAGTTTGTTTCTCATAGAATCAAGGATTTTAATTGTTAAGTTATGACTGGCTCCAAATATCTTAATTCCTCTATCATTCATTTATTTACTCACAAGTTCTATTTGTACCACTCTGGAAATAATGAATTCTGTATGTATTTGCTGTTCTATGTTCACATTTATCTACTGTGAATTCATCTTTTTCAAGCTTCTGAAGTATTGATACATCCACATCAGAATTTATTAAATCTGCTTTACCATTTGAACATTATTCATAAATTTATAGATTTGAATCAATATCCTCTCTTTGGTATCATCTTTCCAGTTGAAGGAGTCTAGTGTTTTGAAAACACTAATTCTTGAATAAAACATTTAAAAATTGGTAGCTGAATCTCCTTCAGAGGAAAAGGTGACAGTGGTTCAAAAATGTCTTTAAATGATTGCATATTAAAAAATGTATTGAGAATAATAGAGAAATGTTAGACATCATATCTAAAGCTTAAGAATTTTGCACATTAAAAGATCCTTAAGCAAATTAGACTTAAGATTGCATGTTGATGAAAAGTAATAACCATGGTGAGAAAACACCTATGGCTTTGGTAACATATTCAAAAGGTAATGCATCTCCCTACACACAAAAATTTACTGTGTCCACATTTCTTTTGTGTGTGTGTGTGTGTCCACATTTCAAGGCAACAGAAATCTTAACTATTTTATTTAAAACATGTTTTAGCAACTGATAGTACTCAGTAAATGTGTATTGAAGTGAAATGTAAAACATGTCCTACAGATCACTAGAGAGGGAATCATTGCAGTGATCCTTTTGCAGAAGGCATTCCAATACTTTATTATCATTTTGGAAAAGAGATTTCTAAGGCCTTTAGAACTCATTAATCTAAAAGGCTTAGTAATTTACATTTTACTCAAGTAAATAACTTTTGCAATTTTAATAACAAAGCTGGTTCTCTCTATATGAAGGATCATCCACCCCTCAAACTCTTAGGTTGCCAATAGACTTTTGTCAGAATTAAATAAGAAAGGCCTATACCATTTTAATTCTCCTTTCAGTTCTTAAGCAAAACAAAATAACTTTTAATGGTAATAAATCACTTTAGAGATAGAAATGTCTTTAGAGAATTTTACATTTGATTTTATGAATATTTTTACTTAACCTTCTTAGTCTTTTAAAGATTAGTGCCTTTAGACTACAAAAATGGGGATGGGGTAAAAAAGGAGCTAAAACAATGTGAATGATTAGATGTTGGGTGGGGGAATGAAGGCAAATTTTAACATTAAAAAAAGCATGGAAATGTTGATAAGATAATGACTTCAAGATCTGAAAGAATTCTAAAACAGAAAAGGAAGCATTACATTTAGATCAGATGCCAATGAGGAAATGTTTGAGTGCTTCCTGTCAAGAAGAAAAAATTCTACAGTTCTAGAAAGGTAATACATTAATCCAGTAAATTATAGTTCGCTGTTTGCCCTTACTCTTTCATTACAATTATTTCTTAGGGGTGCCTGGATGGCTCAGTCGGTTGAGCGTGACTTTGGCTCAGGTCATGGGTCATGATCTCGTGGTCCGTGGGTTTGAGCCCTGCATCAGGCTCTGTGCTGACAGCTCAGAGCCTGGGGCCTGCTTCAAATTCTGTGTCTCCCTCTCTCTCTGCCCCTCCCCTGCTTGCGCTCTTTCTCTCAAAAATAAAAAAAACATTAAAAAAAATTATTTCCTATAACTCAAGCTTCATTTAAAACTTTTGGGTAGTTGTTATTTTAAAATTTTCCATCTAGTCTTTTGCCTAGAAATTAAGCAATACCAAATTACAATTTAAATTCAAGTTATGATAAGTGTACACCTTTTGATTTAGATTTTCAGCTTAAACTTGTCAACATGTTGACAGTAATAGAGTTAGAAAGAAAGAAAACAAGAAAGCAAGAAAGCAAGAGGGGTGCCTGGCCGGCTCAGTTGGTAGAGCATGTGACTGACTCTTGGTCTTGGGGTCATGAGTTCAAGCCCCATGTTGGGGCATAGAGCTTACTTTAAAAAAAGAAATAAAAAGGAAGAAGGAAAGAATATTACAAAGACTCACACAAGAAAAAAAAAACACGAAAAACAAGATTACTCACCTCTGGAAAAGTTCTATACTTCAAAGGCTGCTAAAATACCTATTCTTAGAATTATTACAATTCCTGAGGCTCAACCTTCAGGAAGCCTACGTAAAATATTTGAATGACTTTAAAACTCTGATACTGCTAAAGAGTATGTGATTTACTTCCAAAATTAACACATCCATACACATACACATTAAATAGGTAAAGAAGATGGACCAAGCTTACCACTTCACCATACTATTTTACTATTCTTATTGACTATTCTATTGCATAACTCTTGCAGGGGTTCAAAACAAGTCTCTCCAAAATGTGTCACTTTGACTATTTTGAGCTAAAGCCAATCAAAATCCAGCAGCCCCAAGAAAAACTTTACCTCTCTCTTAAACTACCAACAAGAATTTAGATAGGGGGCCTGGCCAGAAAGAGCTATCACCAAGAGATAGCTATTTTATTTGAGTGACTCATCTGTATGAAGGAGAAACATCTAATCACCAAACATCTGTTCTTTTCTTATTGTCCTGTGAATCACCCTCCTCCTCTTTCTTACCCCATTCCTTCGCTCAAGATGGAAACTGAATTGCCCAGCTTGTCCTTGGGTCTTATGTTGCTATGGGACCCCCATACAACTGTGAATTTATTTTTCTCCTACGAATCTGACCTATGTTAAACTGATTACTAGACTAGCCAAAGAACTAGAAGGGTACAAGTGAAACCTTTTCCTCTTCAACACTCTCATTCAGTTATAATTACCTGGGCTTAGTAAAAAACATAGGTAAAAAATTCACCAGGGAGCAAACGTGAATGCCAATATAAAAGAGCAAAATTTGGTTTCTCGTAAGATCAGATACTTTAGAGATACTAACTATATTTAAAACTTTTAGACAATTGGTTCTCTCCTTTGTCTCTTTTCTTTTTCCAGCTTTAATGAGATTTATTTTATGTATCATAAAAATTCAAGTGTACATTCAGTGGTTTTTAGTATATTCAGAGTTGTGCAACCATCACCAATCTAATTTTGGAACAATTTCAACCTCAAAAAAAAGGCTTGGACTCATTCCCCATTTCCACTTGCCCATCCCCATTCCAGGCCCAGACTTCTTTGCTTTTCCGAGTCAGCTAGCTGAATGGCACATATTTCCTTGGCATAGAATGAAAATAAAAGTTAAATTTAGATGTATTATTTAAGAATGCTGTTAGAAGTAATCTTTTATGAAATCCTATTTTTAAATTACAGAATTTCCCCTTCAAATGCATTTGAAGCAGAGCTTGTGAAGAATCAACTTCTTTAGCTTATTTACTAAATACATATATTTATTCTACAATTTGGTTTGAAAGATTCAAGTTCTTCAATGAACCCATTAAAATGAATTACTATATAAGCTACAAAAAGAAAATTTGCTCATTTCTTTTCCTTCCCAAATCAATAGAACATGTTCGTAGGGGTACCTGGGTGGCTCAGTCAATCGTCTAACTCGATCTTGGCTCAGGTCATGATTTCATGGTTGGTGAGTTTGACCCCCACATTGGGCTCCACATGGAGCCTGCTTGGGATTTCTCTCTCTCCCTCTCTCTCTCTGCTCCTCCCCTGCTTGCACTCTCTCTCTCTCAAGATAAAAAAAATAAACATAAGTTGGTGAAAAAAAAAAAAGATTATCATTACTTAACAGCATATAGGAGGAAAATTTTTTTTTTACTTTTTATTACTTCTGAAATTGGGATGTACCTTACAATGGAGAAGATGTCATAATTTAATTGGAATTCTTTCTTAAAGGTACTTAATTATTACAATTAATGGCATCTTAGACTTGAAATATGGTATGTTAAATTTAGAAAAATGCTATCATTGTGACCAAAAGATTGAGTGAGGGTGTTTACTTATCTTTTAAAAAACAAATAACACTAACATCTATATTCACTGCACTTTCCACTTTTATTAAATATAAAAGTTTAATTTATTAGATAGCTTTAATTAACCTTTATGTCACCCCCCTTTAAAACAATGGGTCATAAAATCAATTGAATGGATCATAAAGAGCATTGTTTTTCTTTTTTATTATTTATTTAGCTATACTCTTTATTAATTAAAAATATTTATAAAATCATGTTTGATATTGATTATCTTCTATTTTAATGTTTTATATTTCATAAAGGTAAGGCTTGATTTGTCAAACTTTAATTTTTTTATTTTTTTAATTTTTAATTTTTTAAATTTTTTCCCAAACTTTCATTTTAATTATATCTGTAATTATATACTGGCACATCAGGTAAAATGCCTCTCTTACTGAGAGTGTGGCCAATAATATCTGAAAAAACACTAATTTAAAACATGTTTAAAAAACTATTATAAAAAGGGATGCCTGGGTGGCTCAGTCAGTTGAGAGTCAGATTCTTGATTTTGGCTCAGGTCATGATCCCAGGGTCATGGCATCATTCCCTGTGTTGGGCTCTGCAATGAGCCTGGAGCCTGCTTAAGATTCTCTCTCTCCTTCTGTCCCTCTCTCTCACTTGTGCTCTCTCTCTATAATTTTTTTTTAAATTAAAGAAAATAAAAAATAAATGAACTATAAAACAACTAGATATTATGCAGCCTTAAGAATGAGAAAGTTCTTTATGTACTGACATAGAAACAAACAAAAATATGTTACATGGAAAAAAAAAGCAAAGTAAAGAATAGTGCATAGAGTGTAGTACCATCTGTGTGAGTCATGGAAGAAAGATCATATATTTGAGTTTGCTTACACACACAAAGTATCTCTGAAAAAATACAATGCAACTCTAAAATAATATTTGGAGACCTTAATATCTCAGTTTCAATAATGGATAAACCACTAGATAGACGATCAGTAAGGAAATCAAGGACCTGAACACTATAAAATAATTAAACCTAATCGACAGATACGGAACACTCAACCTGACAACAGCAAAATATATATTTTTCTCAAGTATGGAACATTCTCAAGGACAGACCAGATGTTAGGCGAGACAATTCTCATAAATGTTAAAACCGCAGACCAATGTATCTTATGAATTTAGATGCAAAAATGTGAAAAAAATGTGCAAAAATGTACAAAAAAATACTAAATCCAACAACATTATTAAAAGAATTATACATTATGACGAAGTGCGATCTACCCCGGAATGCAAGGGTGGTTCAACACATGAAAAATCAAGAACATATTATACTACATCAAGAGAACGAAGGGATAAAAATCATCTCAATGCAGAAAAAGTATTGACAAAATTCAATACCCTTTTTTGATAAGAATATTGCAAACTAGGAACAGAAGAAAATATTCTTAATATGATAAAGGGCATTTATGAAAAACCCACAGCCAGTATCATACTCCATGGTGAAAGACTAAAAGTTTTCCCCATAAAATCAGGAAGAAGACAAAAATATTTGCTTTCTCAAAACACCTCTATTCACCATTGTACGATAAGTCCTAGCCAGAGCAATTAAGCAAGAGGAAGAAATAAAAGCCATCAAAATTGGAAAGGACAAAGCAAAACTCTATTTGCAGATAATGTTATTCTAGATAAAGAAAATCACATAGAATCCACCAAAACCTACTAGAACTAATAAACTAATTCAGGAAAGTTGTAAGGTATGAAATCACCACAGAAATATCATTTCTGTTTCTATAAATGAGCAATGAACAATCTGAAAGGAAATTAAGGGAAAAATTCCATTTATAATACCGTCCAAAACAATGAAACATCTAGGAACAAGTTAAACAAGGAGGTGAAAGACTTGTACACAGAAAATGAGAAAATATTGCTGAAAGCAATTAAAGACATAGATAAATAAAAAGAATTCCATGTTCATGAATTAGAAGAATTACTGCTGTTAGAATAGCAGTACTCTCTAAAGTGATCTATAAATTCAGTGCAATCCCTATCAAAATTCCAATGACCTTTACTGCAGAAATGAAAGGGGAGTATCAAATTCCTATGGAACTGCAAGGGGCTTAGTACAAAGCTACAGTAATCAAAATAGTGTGGCTGGTACAGGCATAGAGATAAGCATAAAAGACCAAAAGAATTGGTCTCACAGAACTGAGAGTCTAGAAATAAATCCAAACATCTGCAGACAAATGATTTTTGACAATGATGCCATAACTATTCAGTGGGGAAACATTTCAACAAATCGTGCTGGGACAACTGGATAATCACACGAAAAGAATAAAACTGGATCCCTGCCTCACTCCATATATAAATACAAAATGGATTAATGACCTAAATCTAAGAGCTAAAGCTATAAAACTATTAGAAGGAAGCACAGGGATAAATAAATCTTCCTGACCTCTGACTTGTCAATAGATTCTTAAATTTGATACCAAAAACACAAGCAACAAAAGAAAAAATAAATAAATCAGACTTAATAAAAATGAAAAACATTTGTCCACCAAAGGACATTATCAAAAATGTGAAAAGACAACCTACCAAATGGAAGGAAATACTGCAAATCATATAAAAGGGTTTAATATCCAGAATTGTTCTTACTCCTATGACTCAAAAGCAAAGACAAACAACCCAATTAAAAAATGGGCAAAAGACTTAATAAAATATACTAGAAACTAATAATATTTATTGCACGTGAGATGGTGGCTCAGGGAGAGGGGAAGAGTTTTTGTTGTTTATCCTCTTACATTTAAAAAGATGTTAAACCTGGTGAATGTATTACTTAATCAAAACCTTAAATCCTCTTTCTAATTAAGCAGCTAGGATATTATTATGACCAATCAGTTTACTGAAGGACGTTTTAATTGTATTTGCATACCAACAAAAAGGCTTATACTGATAAGAGATTATATAAAAACTTGAGAAATAAGAAAAATCAAAATATCCTTTAATCACAAGACCTTTTTAAAAATATATATTTAAGGAATTAAGATGAAATATTAAATAAAAATAATCTAATATCAAAGGATGAAATGAAATAAAAGTTTTGTCCTTTCATGCCCTGGGATTGGTTTCAAACCAAACCAAAATAAACTTCATTATTTACCAATTTAATTTCAAGAAAATACAACTTTTGATACAAATGGTGAATTTTCTGATAGAATAACGTACAAATAAACAGATCAACAATCACTTCTTCATGAAATTATAAGTATATATTTTTTAAATACAAAAACTAAGGTCAGCCAGAAAAGTAAACATCATACCACAAACAAAATATGTATGTATAAATACATATGCTTCACATATATATTTATATATAATGTATCTGATTACTGATGATGCAAATTCATAAATACTTCATGCAGTACAATCAGATTTTAGTGGTAGAGTCTTTTATGATAAAAAAGGGGGAAATTAAAATAAAAAAGGCTTAAACTGCATCTCATAACAATTAGGCTTCTGTGATATTTTAAAGATTATATTAAGGAAATATAGTAAAAGGGATGCAAACATTAATGCATTGCATTGATTATGTTACAAGCTAAAAAAGGAAAAGAAGCTCAAACACCATTCTGCCAGGCAGAACTGCAAAACAATCTGAAATTGGACACTGATCCTTCAAGATACAGAAAATTTTCCACATGTATTAATATCTCACCACTATTTTTATATATTAGGTAAAATAAAACCACCAGTAAGAAAACAGTCTTTTAAATCTTTTTTTTTAAATCCAAAACACCTATAGGAATAAACGTTTTTAATATAAGTTTTACATGTAAGTCTCTACATGTAAGTCTTCTTGAGGATCAGTACAAATTTCTTGTGCTAAACAAATAATTAAGAATAAGCTTTATATGGTTTTGCCAATGCATTGTGTACCTATCATACTGTAGGTCCCATGGATTATGATTGAAATCAGTGGTAAATATTAAGAAGATGATAGAAGAAACTTATAGGATACATTCTAAAATATTCTTAACTTGTTTTTTTATTTTAAAAAATGCTGTGAACTGGAAGTCGATTTCATAAACTGAATTATTCAAGTAAATTATTAAACTTGATTACAAAGAAATCATCCACTGGCATTTAAATTAGATAACAGTAACTTTTTATTAGTCTTTTCTTGGTTAAATAGAACTCTAAAGATAACTCTCTACAGTGTGGCTCACAACAAAGGCTAAGTGTGCTAAAATATATTGGCTACTATAGTTTGGATATTTTAAGCATGTGTCAATAACAAGTTAGCTACAAGAAAAACAAAAGAAGGTACTTTCAAAAGTTACTGTAGTCAATGCTATAACTATCCTATCATCATAAGACAAGTATAATTATTGACAAATATAATAAAACTAACAATAGGTAACTACGAGTACATTTAGGAAAAAAGTTACATTATTAGTCCCAGTTAATTTTCAACACACAGGGTCTATTTTTGTAGACATATTAAGCATATCGTATCGAGAGCAGAGATCAAATAAATTAGTTAAAAAACGGACAGTATTCATGGCACATAAATGGACCTACAGTAATAGTTAGTGCTGCAGAAGCTAATGATGCTTTAAGCAAAATTGGGAAAACATGAATACCATGCAGTTTTACCGAACTCACCTGACAGAGGTGTAAAACCATTCTCTAGGAGCAGAGATGCATGCACAAAAGTAAGAATATGATTGCAAGTAATAGACTTTAACAAAATAAAAATATAACACTAAACTTCAAAATGACGAAAAATGGACAACACGATGAGATTACTGGGATGAAAACACTTTTATGTGTCTCACCTCTCTCTTTGCCAACAGCACATTAGGAACAATGTGTGGCAGGCAGCGTCCCAGCATTAACATGACACTTTTCTCACTGTCTGCAATCCGAGACACCTAGAAAAACCAAAGAATTAATAAATGATGACAGTATTTATTATGATGACAGTGTAGAACTTCCATGTGTGATCGTACCTGAAGTTCATGCTTTAGACCCTGCCACCTCTGCTCCAAATACACATCCAAAATTCCAACTTATGATGGCAATGATAATAACAAGAACATCACCATCGTCAACAATAACTGTGTTCCCAAACAGGATCAACATTTCCGTAAGCAAGAAATGGATGGAAAACACCAGTAAGAAGCAAGGGTGAATCCAAAGAGCCCCACTAGGCTGCAGTTCTGGGAACAAGTAGGGATAACATAGGACTGAGGCAGCCTCAATGATCTTTTTTTTTTTTTTTTTTTTATTCTTGAAAAGATGCCCACATTGCTACAATCTATGATTACAGTGATAGTTTATAGAACGAAGCTGCATGCAAGAGGAGGCCCGTGGAGGTTGACCCAGTCTTGCAGGGAGGATGGCCAGAGGCCAGAAATGCATCCAAACCAGCCTCTAGCTCTTTCACGTTCTCAATGACTTTGTGAAACAGAAGCCCGAGGGAGGTCAAGTGGGATCAACCACAAAACAACCAGAAAGGGAGAAGTGAGTATAAAGATAGAAAAAAATTTTCATGAAATACCCTCTCAAGACCAACCTCCCACAATTACAAAGCATTTGAGGAAAACTAATCTGAGAGCTAACAGACCCAGCAATTGAAGATAACCATTACTAATGAAGTAAAAAATAATGGAGTAATCTAAAAATAACTAAAATATAAACAATGTGTACCCTTACATTGGTTTTCTGAATTGTACCAAAGAGAGGCGTATTACCATATGTCAGTAGACATAACAAATTAAAAACAGACTACAAAAAGTCAATTTAATACTAAATAAACTTTAATCCAAAGAACAGAGAAATAATCAACTATCTTCCTTGAAAGTTTAAAATTTTAGGAACTATTCTTAGAGCATTATTTTAAAAAATAGATGGGTATTTGAAATAGTCTTATCACAGTTGCTTTTGGATGAGATACTGAGAAGAAAAACCAAGTGTTTTAATAAAGCTCCAAGACAAAAATGGTATAATTTACCTCTGATCCTAAACGACTATCTGCTGACATTCGACAAAAAGAAAGTAGAGCTTGGTGGAAAGCAGGAGACAATTTCCTAGAAGAAAAATTGGATGAAAAGGGGACAATACCAAATAGTTACCACTGGCATTTAGAAGGTAAGCTGCACATTATAACTCCCATTCCTGCATTAATCCTGCTCCTCAAATGCCGACTAGATTTTTCAGCCACCAATGACTTGAAGGACACTTCAGCGGAGAATTATACAGGGGAAAAAATTAGCAGTCACTGCTGATCTTAAAATTGTTTGATGTTATGTGAGTGAGCAGCCTGTAAATATCAATGGATCAAACCTGAAGGGTACAGCAGGTCAATGATTATAGAAAGAATTTGCAAAATCTGAAATGAGGACTTTTTTGTCTCCAATTCTCAGTGGTCCCAGAAAGGTAGATAGTGGATACAAGTTGCTGACAGGAATCAAAGTTTTGCGGCCCTATCTAATGATAAAATGATAAACCTCAGTGTTAGAAACCCACATAAAAGAGGGAAAAATTAAAATAAGTGAAGCAGAGGTTCAGTCAACATTCAAGGTATTTTGTAAATAAAGTATTTTTTTTTTGTAATTAACAACATTAACTTATTCGTGTTAAATAAATGAGGTTAAAACATTTATGTTTCTTTTTTTTTTTTATTTTTAAAAATTTTTTTTTTTCAACGTTTTTTATTTATTTTTGGGACAGAGAGAGACAGAGCATGAACGGGCGAGGGGCAGAGAGAGAGGGAGACACAGAATCGGAAACAGGCTCCAGGCTCCGAGCCATCAGCCCAGAGCCTGACGCGGGGCTCGAACTCACGGACCGCGAGATCGTGACCTGGCTGAAGTCGGACGCTTAACCGACTGCGCCACCCAGGCGCCCCAAAACATTTATGTTTCTAAAAAGACACTAGTTTCTATGTAGTAGTGTTCATAAAACATGACTGAGCTGTACTTCATGTGCTCAATCCACAAAGGGATAACACTAAAAGTTACAAAACGGAGCTTATTTAGTATACGCTACAAAGTGGCATTCAGTAATTTCTATGATGACAGTTACAGTAATGTACCAAATTTGAGTCTATTTGCTCATTTATGTTCCTTTTCCTGTATTCTTTCAGGAGACTCTCCATAATCCATTGAATTGCCCAAGCCGGAAACCACAAATCAGCCTTTATCTCTCCCTTTCTTTTAACCTCAAATCCAACCAAGCTTTTACCTTTTATCTAAAATTCTACCCGCTTCTTTCTAGTACAAGTCAGGCTCAATCGTTTCTTACCTGGATTCTTCCAACGGATGCTCTGTTGGTCTTCTTTCTACCAGTCTTGCTACCTTCCAATCACCTCTACCTCAGAGGACTCTCTAAAACTTAGATACCATCATGTCCCATGAGGTAAAATGGCTTATATGTCTTAGTCTCTGCTTAAACCTTACTAGCTTCTTCTTAGGTCCCCAAACGTGCGGTATTCTCCTCTCCTCCCTGAGAGGGAACACCCTTCCTCCTACCTCTTTGTCTGGTTAACTCCTACTTGGTTGTTAGGTCTCAGGTTAGACACTTCTTCCCTGAAACCTTTCCTGCTCTGATGACTAGCTTAGGTGCCCTGATTGTGTGTTCCCAAAGCAAGCTGCACTTCTCTTATATTACTATTTTTCATACTTTATTATGATTGTCTGATTGCTCATCTCTCACACTATAAGGTTTGTGACTGAAGGGATCACAGCATGTTTTGCCTTCCACTATATTCTTTGTTGATACCACCTGGCACATAGTTAGTTAAGGGCTAAAAAAATTAGTTGAACAAACTGAACGACCATCTTTCTCTAGGAAGTGGCTTTGGCATATCAAAAGAAACAAACGGAAGTACTCCTAAATACTAAAGAACTACTACAAATGCCATTATGGTTGCATATCATAACAGATTTTTATGACTCTATCTTACCCTACTAGAAAAAAAATGTACCTTGAGAACTGAGCCATATCTACTTCAACTCTGTAACCTCCCTTATACCTAAAGAAAAAGTATGGCTAGTGGGTATACAAAAGGTTGTGGCTCATCAGTGGAAAGATTTTCTTAAAAAAATAAAATACAAAAATCACATACTTCTTACTAACAATGAGTAAAGTCTAAAAGAAATCAGTCATGCTTTCCTATTATACCCCAATATTAGGTGTAATATCCATCTATTCAATAGGAAGAGGAGGGGCACCTAGGTGGCTCAGTTAGTTAAGCGTCAGACTCTTGGTTTCAGCTCTGGTCATGATCTCACGGTTCGTGAGTTCAAGCCCTGCACTGGGCTCTGTGCTAACAGTGCAGAGCCTGCTTGGGATTCTCTCTCTCTCTCTCTCTCTCTCTCTCTCTCTCTCTCAATCTCTCTCTGCCCCTCCCTGGCTTGCTTGCTCTCTCTCTCTCAAAAATAAATAAATAAACTATAAAAAAAAATAGGGAGAGGAAGCATGATTGTGTGGTTCAGAATACACCATAGGATATTTGTGAGGATTAAATAAATTAGGATACATAAAGAATTTAGAACTGTGCCTAAACTATAAAAAAGAGTATAGTAAATATTCTTTTCTTTAACGTTTTTGTTTGTTTGTTTGTTTGTTTTATTTTTGAGACAGAGAGAGACAGAGCATGAATGGGGGAGGGTCAGAGAGAGGGAGACACAGAATCTGAAACAGGTTCCAGGCTCTGAGCTGTCAGCACAGAGCCCGACGCGGGGCTCGAACTCACAGACCGTGACATCATGACCTGAGCTGAAGTCGGCCGCTTAACCGACTGAGCCACCCAGGCGCCCCGTAAATATTCTTTTCTTAAAATGACTTTTTCATATTACAACCTAAAAACATTTTTAATTATATTCTCTCCTCCACTGGAAAACCTGGATCGTAAAAGGGCAGGTGCCATTATTTTCTCATCAAAGTTCAATCACTGAGACCCAACAAAAATTAAATGAAACAAGAGGATATTAATAATACAATATTAGTAATGGGAGCAGACACAGGAGAAAGGACTAGGAGCAGAAACAATTCCCCTATTTACATAGGTAACTGTAACACCAACAGCTCATACTGAGTCTGTTAATGACTGGATAGAGAAAAGGTAAAAATCAACCACTACCAGTGCTTAAAGCACATAGAACATACACATTATTTTATGAGTTTAAGTACTTGGCTAAGATAGAAGCTACTCCATTTATGTTTTAATCCTCTTTAATATAATTTCACTTAGTAATGACTTTGTGATAGGTTTTTTTTGTTGTTGTTTGGTTTTTTTGAGACATGTACTTTGCTATGTGTTCATTTCATGACAAATGTAAAAACTCATACACGTGACCTGCAAAATAAACAATGAAGCTCCTCCAGTTTGGCAAGAAACAAAATACATGAAAGATGCACTTCAAGACACAGGATGCATACTAACCTATTGGGTTTATCAAAATGGACTGTGTTTTTACTTGATGGAGAAGAAGAGGGCATTTCTTCTCTTTCTCTCCTGGGGAGAGAACTTGGGAAATTCTCCTTAGGAATAGAGGAATCCACTTCATCTGATTTTGAGAGATGGATATCCTTGTCTTTTTCCTTGTCTGAACTATTTATAACTGGATTCTGTCCAGTGTCTTCAGAGTCTTTATGATCCAAAGAAGGCTGAACAGAGTCACAAACCACTGGGATGGCAAAGTGTTCATTTTTGAGGAAGTCCATTTCACTGTAGAAAGAAAGAGAAATTATCAGAGAACAAGTATATTTCTTAAAACTTTGGCAATAGCATAAACCTCGTAATAGATTTAATTCATTAAACATATAACATATTAATAGAAAATTGGTTGGCAACTGATTAATCTTTTCTGTACCATATACACGAATGCTTCATATACCTAAAAGTATAGCTACAAACTCAATGAAGCATAAAAATGGCCTTATAAACTCTGCTTTGAACTGGCACTTTTCTGTATTTGCAAAATGGGAAAAACTGCATCCAACCCACAGGATTACAAGAAGGATTAATGAGATAATCTGTGGGAAATATTTACAACATTAATGTGAGGGAGTTATTAATACTGACACAACTAATAAACACTATCTTATTCCTTCGTTCCAAGAGTTAATCAATTATATGATTACTACAATTACTTAATAACTTTTGCAGGGGGTGGGGGGAAGAAGACATTAAATATATAAAGCAATTAAAAGACATTTTTTTAGAAGTATCAGAATATGAAAAATTACGTCTTACAACTGAAATGTTATCTTATATATTTATATAACGTGCCAATTTCTTTTAAATCTTTAAGAGATTTTTTAGAAATGATGATTAAGTACTAACCTTTCAAGTCTTCTGATTTGCTCCATCAAAGACCATTTCTCACTATTTAATAAACTAATTTTATCTTCTAATTTCTGTACTAGCAAGGAGTTCTAAAATCAAAATGGGAGAAAAACAGAAACTCAAGATCTCATAGCATGCTTTGACACAGTTTAAAAACTTTTTGTGGACTTGACTAGTTAGTTAGTATTACTCACCTCTACAGTCTGAGGAGTTTCAAGGCTTGGAGGAAGGTTGCCTAAAACTGGTGTAAGAGCCTCTAATTCATCTTCTTCTACACCACTGGCCACATCCACAAGATCTTTCCCCGTCACCTGATGGTTTCCAAAATCTCGGTAGAGTTGCAGTAAGTCTGGAGGTTTTGGAATGTTTAATCCTACATCATCCCATAGTTCAAAATCCTAAAAGATAAATAATAACAACATTAAAAAAAAACTATGATGAAATTTTATCCTGCATTTTTGAGATTCATTTTATTCCTTACAGGCTAGTATCTTGAAAACCCAACATAATCATAATGTTGTTGTAAGGTCAAAGGGTGAGGTCCAAGTAGGTAAACAACACTGTTAACTTATTTTACATCTATCTTCCACTGTCTAATATTATTCTTGTAAGTTTCTCGATGTTCTAGGTAAACAGGTTTAACTGTTTGAGATGTCAAATTGTTGCACATTGTATGAAATCTTTTTACGAAATCTCTTAAAAACGTTAACTCTTTTAAATTGCGTTAATTTTCAACTTATAAAATATACTTAAATATTTGCATGAAATCATAGAACATGTCTACATGAAGAAAATCTTAGTTCATAAATTGTACCCATTATTTACAAGTAAACTCATTGATGGCATTAATTTTGTTCTTCCTTTATTATTCTAAACTACATAAATTTAGTGTAATCTCTGGTGGGTAAGCAAGCAATTTAATCTGCTTGCTTTCTTGTTATAGCTGTTTGAATCTAATTTATATTATTTTTCTTAAAAATTTTTTTTCTAAGTTTATTTATTTATTTTGAGAGAGAGAGAGTGTGCACAAGTGGGCTAGGGGCAGAGAGACAGAGGGAGAGAGAATTCCAAGCAGGCCTTGCAATATTAGCACAGCGCGACGCGCAGCTGGAACTCGTGAACCATGAGATCCTGACCTAAGCAGAGATCAAGAGTTGGATGCTTAATTGACTGAGCCACCCAGGTGCCCCTAATCTAATTTATATTATTAAAAATGCTTTCAACAATTTTCAGAATCCAAATAGCTCCTCTTTGGTTTGCTGTACATAAAGCATTCTCTTGAATTCAGTCTCACACAATTTTATTACTAAAGTACAAAAAGGCATAGCACCTCAAGCATTCTAAGGGCAAAGATTTTTTTGAAGAGCTTTATAAAATTCCAGAGTAATCAATCACATGCAAATATACTGTCCTATCATTCTTTCTCTAATACATCAAAATTTAGTACTAATTTGGTATCTTGTAACTTATTTATTTATAATTTATTTGGGAAACCTTCTTTGAGAAACTATGCCATATTCATCTGATTGTTCTAAATGTGATACTCATTCCTTTGAGACTTTATTTGAATAATGACAATAGCCATTATTGACGTTTAAATCTGAAGCAGATATAAGGCAGGTATTAAAAGTGGGGGCTCTGGAGAAATCAGACTCAAGTATGAAATTCCTGTCTCCATTTATTACTGTTATAAATTAACTGGAAACTTAAACATATCATCTGTAAAATGGGTATACTTACCTCTGAGGATTTTTGTAAGGATAAAATAAAATGTATATTAAGGTCTTAACACAGTGCTTGGCTTACAACAAGAACTAAACAAATTTAAGCTTTAAAAAAATTATTAAATGACTATTGCACATATGATTCAAATGTCCATTCATCCATCTATATTCAACAAACATTTACTGGATATCTACCAGGTGCTTAGAAAAAGGAATAAAATATTGTTGCCATTCAGGGGCTTTCACCATGCAAGAGTGAGGACATAAAGAAAGTATCATATGTACTATAATTAAAGAACTGTCAAGAATTGAGAGAGGAGAAAGTTTCTATCTTGAGGCAGAAGGAAAGATCTTGGAAAGGTGATGACCTGTGTGCACTCTCATGGAAAAGGTTTAGGTATTTACAAGGCACATGGCAACAAGGGGACAGGGGAACTAATTGTATTTCAGTGACAAGGGGAAAGAACGAACAAAAGCACAAAACTCCGAAGGAACCAGATATGCTGAGGGGGATGCCAGCCCTTCTGTTTGGCAAGATTATAATAAATAGGTGAAAGCTAATTTTGGTGAGGCAGGTGGAGGATAAGCTGAAACAAAAGTTGAGAGTGCTTTGGAGTTTAGAATTGATAAGGAAGGATTTAAAGTAGTAGGCAGGAGATGGCTGATGTGAAAACAGAGCTGTTCGGAAGGCGGAGATCTTAATAAGATGAAATGGATGTAGTGGGAGCAAGACAGTGACAAAGTGGAGTGTGGCAATGGGAGGATGACCAAAAGAATACCCGACTGTGTGGGTGCACAAGTGTCTGGTAACTAGCATTATAGAAGTTTACCGTATGACTTCTAGAAAACTAAAGAAACTAGGTAAAAAAGAAAGTAAGTACGTTGTAAGTGAAAAAGGAAACAAATCATTGTCCAAAAAAAAAAAAAAAAAAAGTAATTGTACCTGATCATCATTTTCATCTGAAAAGGTTATTGATGTAAGCTTGTAGTTATTCTTCAATAAAAATTCATTGACTAAGAAGTTTAGAGCTCTCTTTTCAAGAGGTTTGATTGGTTCCTACAGACAAAATAAAAGATACAATACTATAAGCGTCCTTCCATCAATACTTGTGCTACCATTTTATGTGGAAGATACTTTTAGGTCTGTCATTCACCCACCTGAATTTCAGGACTTGATTTGTAATTTTTTCGTTCCTGTAAAGGAACTTCATGTTCTGGTGGAAGAAAATATAAATAATACTTTACTACTTTACATTTGAAAATATCTCAGCTACTTCTACATCGTCAAAGTAGAAAAAGTCTCAAAAAAGTTTTATGTACACCACCTGCAGCCTTTGTCAGGTTGGCTCGGAGGGCCTGAATGGTCTCCTTGGCTTTCCGTAGTTCAAACTCCAGGACTGGACAGGGATTTGGAATAAACACACACAGGCATCCAACCAAGAAAGGGGAAACAAAAATAAAAAAATAAAAAGCAAGGATGGGTATGAAAAAAAAATACAATCTGTATTGAAAACAGAAAGCATGCAATCTTTATGAAATTTGTGAACGCATGCAGCAGAGTTGGTTTGCAAGCAAACTGGTGAATGTTTTCCATAGTTTTAGAATTCAGGGGGATTGTTGATCAAATGTTCTAGCTGTCTGACAAGGAATGGCTCTATTTAAAAATAAAATCTATGGCATACTCTCATTTAGGTAAATAAAAATAGTAGTCGTCTGGGTGCTTGTACTTCCCTCACTGGAGGTAAGAAAATGCAACGGAACGTTTTCAGGTGACATAGTTTAGGGGAAAAGACAAAAACTTAGATCAAGTCCAAGAAAATATACTTAAAAAAAAAGTTAAGGGTATTTTTAAATGCATTATATAGAATAATGTTATAAATCAATATACAGAAACATTAGTGACTATATCCCTTCATTAAGATATTGAAGAAATACGGTTTAAATATTTAACAAATGTTGTCATAGCTGTAAGTTTTTCTACCAGCAAATGTCTGTTTTCTACAAACAAGCATAGATATGTTAAACACATATCTCAAAAAATGTTCCTATGGGTTTTAGGTTTCATTTAAAGCCAAAGGGTGGAAACAGTTTGTCTTTCAATTTTTACTTAAGACCATTCTAAAGTTAATGTGTTAATTCTAAATGCAGAGTACCTAAGGATACTAAGTAAAATTAGGTAGGATTTCAAAGTTTCTGATAACTCTCCAAATAGATATCTCTTCATGTTAAGAGATACTAATGAAACTCAAAGATTTCTCTTGTTATTGATAAGATAAACATGAATCTGAGGAAACATTTTTAAAAGCTCTTTGAAATGTTTCATCATAAGCAAGATTTCACTATATGTGTCGTTACTGGGAACTGTCTTTAAAATACATAAATATTGCTCTGAAGAAAAAGCAAGCTTAACTGCGGGGGGAGAAGCCATTTCCATGAAGTAAAGCTCTGGGAAAATTAAGTGATCTTTGTCACAACTAGATATTTAAAAATTATAGTATTTAAATAGTTCTGCATAAAATCCAGCAAATTAAAAAATTTAAAGATGGCAAGTTTTTCCTGATTGGCTAATAAACAGAAAAAGAAGATGGCAATGAGATGCTCTCAGAGACAATACAGCTATAAAAATATATGGAAAAATTAGGATTCACTCAGTTTGCATATTTCCATTAAAAACTTAAGATGTAATTGAATCACATCTAGTACATGAAGGCCAATTATTTTGATGCACAGAACTTCACTGCAGCAACATGAAAGCACAACTAAAAGTCAGATGACATGTATGTTACTTCTTTTTTGGTAGTTAGCAATGCTGATCTGCAAACATTTCTGTGCAACAAAGTTAAAACATTTTTCCTAAAACTTACACTTCTGGAAACAGAGTTTGTGTTTAAAATCCGACTGCACACTTTCAGTGTGTAAGTACAAAACAGGTTTAATTTCAAAGCTCTAGGTAACTGATTTGGATCTAAAAATACTTAACTATGCCTTAAGTAAAATCAGTATATGTATTATGCTTTCAGTATCACTTACAATTTACTAAGACATATTACAGAACAATTGCAGATCAGAAATGCCTGCACCAGAATGATAGAAATATGAAAAAAATAAATTAAAAAAAAAGGTTAAAACACAAACTGTGAAAAACTCAAATTCAATTGGTGAAAAGTTTAGGTGACTAAGAGCAAAACATTGAATGATCAAGGCACAGAAAGCCAGAAAAACCCATGTCAGACGGCAAGAATTTATATTTTTATGCACATCTACAAATACATTGCCAAATGTCACTAAAAGTTACCAATGCTTTGAAAAGATAGTGCTTATCAAAATGAATTCACTCTGCTGCATGTTTCTTAATATACAATATAGACTTTGAAAGACAAAGGCATATATATTTGAAGCTATAGGACATTTCTATAAAGGCACAGTATGATCAAGTAATTGCAGTTACATGAGAAAGTTTCACAAGAAAGTCTAAATAGTTATATTTACACATACACGAATTTGTCTCTTCTTTATTAAAAAACACTGGATTAAAGCTTAAAATTAAATATTCTATAAAGAGATAAATTGTACCAAAAGAGATACATTGTACCAAATAACCTCCAAGTATTTTTCACATATTTTAATTCTTCATAAAAATGTTTGAGGATGTTTATGTTTGTAAACAAACAAACAAACAAACAACAACAAGAACAACAGAAAAACACTGTAGGAACCAACTACCAACCTGCTCACTCCACTATCTCAAATCCTCTACGAGTAGCCTAACCCTACTGAAGGCAACTTTATTGGAACTAAAGTAGTAAGTGCAAAGGTATAGGTATATTCTAATATTACATATTACAATCTTACCAAAATAATTAATGATTGCCAGTATAAACAACTCTAGAGTGGTTGTAACTGCTCTTTACCAACGAGGGTTGGAGTACCGGTATTCTACCAGAGGTATCTGAGTGCTGCAAGATCATGTTCTCATGACTTTACATAAAGGTAAAATGTTAAATTTCAAAGCAGAAAAAAAAAAAAAATCAATCCTTTGTGGCCCAATCAATGTATCACTATGTATCACAAATATATTGAAATATTTGCTAGTCTAGGATATTTTGGCACAGAACTCAAAATATTAATTTAGAAAATTTTTTCCATAACTCTGATATAACTCTGATCAGAGTCAAGTATTTCTTCATTCCTGTTCCTGTTCATTGTTGAAGAGTCCCAATCAACAGGGCTGAGCCAAGATCCTTGCCATGGTAGACATGAAACAGTCTTCTTTCAAGTCAGAATTTCCTGGTTTATTTTTTTTTTCAAAGAGATTTGACTTCATAATAAAATACCACTTCCCCCTTTTTTTTAATGTTTATTTATTTTTGAGAGAGAGCATGAACAAGCCGGGGGTGGGGGGGCAGAAGGAGAGGGAGAGAGAGAATCCCAAGCAGGCTCCATGGTATCAACACAAAGCCGGACATGGGGCTCAAACCCACGAACCGTGAGATCATGACATGTGCCAAAGTTGGACGCTCAACTGACTGAGCCAGGTACCACAACTATTTCCCCATTTTTATTACTTATTTTATTATCCCAGGAACAGTTCTAAGAAATAGGAAAATTCTTTTAAGAATATGAGTTAAAATACAAATCTATTCCTAAAATGATACAAAAATCGTAAGGCAGTACCATCACTACCCCTCCGGGGTTTAGAGAATTCTCCCTGCCTATTATAAACGTCAGAAAGGAATACTACTTACTGTTAGACAAGACTAGTAGATAGTGAAAAATAAATGAATGGAAGCAAGACGCAATCTCCATAGTTTATAAACATTTAATTTTCTGTTCATCCTAGTGAGAACCTGCTCAGGTTCTCTCATAGAATCCTCTGTCACTCATCCCAAAGCTGATGTTTTTCAGGGTACTATCTTTGGTCCTTTTCTTACCCTACATACCCCACTGGATTGATATTTACTCTTATGGTTTTAACTGTGACAACTACTCTGAAGATTCAAAAATCTTTAAACCTTTTCCCAAAGACACAGTCCTACCTAATTATCTCGAGGACATGCCCACCTGAATGTCTCACAGGTTTTGAATTTGATTCTATCTAAATGAATTTCATCCTCCTCTCAAATCTGCTCTCCTTCTTCCTCCTGCAGCCTCTCTCCATTAATGGCACCACTATCTATCCAGATGCCCAAACAGGAAACCTGGAGATTACTCTTCACTTATCCCCTGTGCTTACTCAGTCCACATTTATTAAATGTCCAAGCCATATTAATTCCAACCCTTGAATAGCCCTTTAAAAAGCTATTCACCTCAATTATCTCTGCAATTGTCCTAGTTCAGACCTTTATGACTTATCATATAAATTACAACACCCTAGGGGTGCCCAGGCGGCTCAGGTCAGTTCAGCATCTAACTCTTGATTTCGGCTCAGGTCATGATCTCACAGTTGGGAGATCAAGTCCCATGTCGGGCTCCATGCTCATCGTATAGCATACTCGGGATTCTCTCTCTCTGCCCCTCCCCAGCTCATTCTTCCCTCTCTCTCAAGTAAATAAACTTAAAAAAAATCATAACACCCTATAACCATATTAAAAGCTTGTTGCCTTTAAAGCCTTGTTGGAGCATCTATCCCATTTCAAATCACGCAAAATCATAAAGATTTAAGTAAGGCTCAAAATAAGAAAAACAAAATGTATTACTAATAGGAAGTATAGATATCTGTACCACGAGAGAAATACATAAGAAAAGAGACAAATGGGCTTATTTAATCTGGTAAATCTGGATATGTATTCTGCAGGCCAAGAGTTAAGGGATGAGAGGGCTATTGATGCTCCTTCTTCGTCAGGGAACAGGCCAGGTTATTTCCCAGGCAAAAATCAGATCATTTTAGAATGTATACTAGATTATGTAAGCTTTGTAAAGGCTTCAAATGTCTACTTTGTTGGTTATTGTTAACAGAACAGCATAATACCTTGAGTAAGCACTCCACAAATATTAGTTGAATGAATGGATATTCAGAGAATTCTGATGCTAAAAGACAAATCATGTGAAACTGAGACAGGGTTATCCGTGGTTCCAAAATTAACAAGGTCCTTACCACATTCTCTAAAGTACTGAATATTTATTTATATTACAGATACGGACATTTTCAGGACCAATTCCTTGACAGCAGAAACTTTATTTCATGCTTCTATATCTAGTGCCTAACACATAGCAGATGCTTAGAATGTCTAAAATAAACTTTAAAATGGCAGTCTCAACATTTAAAATAGACATGTCCCTTGCTATCTTTAAGAAAACTTGAAAAGTTAAGGGGTGAACTGTATACGTACTAACACTATATTTCTTTAATAACATACAGAACACTAAGGTTAATAAGCTCATTTTGGTTTGGTGTCTACTACTTTTTAAATCATTTTTATGTGAAAATTTACACTTCTAAATTCAGAAATGGAAAATATTTAAAATAAAAAGCTTTTTAAAAATTTACTTCTTTTAAAAGAAAATGGCTATGTTGAAATCATCTTGTATGGGAAAGACATGATTCTGCTATCCATATGAATGTACAGATGGGTTAAAGTGACAGGCTGATAATAAAAGATATATCGTGGGCTCTGGAATAAAAACTTATGTCCTGATCCCTTATCATACAGAGGCTACTGGGCAAATCTGTTAATCGTGATGAGCCTCAGTTTTCTGATCTATAAAATAAGGATATCATGACCTATTCTTCAGGACTGTTAACAAGCTTAAATAAATAAAATATTTTACACAAAGCACTCCAGCACAGTGCCTGGCACAGAGCAGACGCTCAAGAAACATTAGTTCATTTTGAGATGTCTTCCTCTTTGAAGAAAACCTATACAGACTTGAAAAAATAACCAGATTTTTAAACTTAGGAAAAGGATGGTAAGAATGATGCTGAAAATGAACTCAAATTGATACCTGTGTCACCTATAAACTCCTTCTGCCCAAGATGAGTATAGAAAAATTTAATAAAGACATTTCTGTTCTTTCTTAGTGAGGTTTACATGGGATCCAGTCACAGATGACAGAATCTTTTCTGGATTATTGGTCTTTTGATAAGCTTTTTAGTTACTACCAATGATTAGCAAAGAGTCAAAAATCTTTTTGAAAATGGGAACTGTGATTAGTTGAAACTTTTTCATAAAGTGTCACCCACATATGACATACTAGGTTCAATAATAGGTAATGGTACAAAAGCTAGGTCTAAATGCTACTCTCTTGTAACACATGTTTTCCTTCCCTTTTCCAATGAAGATGAAAGATAGCATTTATTTCCATATTAGCACTGTATAATGATCAAAAATTACCTTATCTCCCCAAACCTAGACACAGAGTATAATCTTTAGATTAAAACTACAAGGTCAAAACCACCATGTATTTACAACATTTCATTCTTAGTTATGTTTGGTTATATAACATTTTGCTTTTACATCAATGTTTCCCCTAAACAGAAACACTAAAATACCTAAATAATGAGAATAATGATGAACCCCTTAAATCTGACTAAATCTAAAATTTAGGTTTTCGAAATTAAAGGAAATAAGATAATTATGTGATCAATTTTGGGGTAGGAGTTACTTTCTAATTACATAACCATTTGAACAATAACACAATGTACAAAACCAGATATATTTGATTAGTCTAATAAATTACCATGTATTTAATATTTAATATATAACAGAAAATATCTAACATCTAACATATACTATATAATTATACAACACAATACTTAACAAATAATAAAATAAGTAAGATAAATTAGTCCCCAAAGTATTCAAATAATTTCCATTTAATCTGCTAATTTTAAGATATTACTGATGTGATTTATTGTTTTGATACAACAGTCAATAAATAATGCTTGTGACTAAATCATGATTTCACATAGGGAGCCACATTAAACTCTTCCAGTGACTTCCCCCATTCAATTGATATTGCTACTATTTACACTGCTGAATCCTCTTAGCTTCTGCTAAACTGAAAACAGTTTCATCTGTTTTGTTTCCTAAGACAACATACAATATCATCTGAGATTTAAAATTATTCATTATTTCTATTCTTGAGCAATGAATGAAAATCATATATTGAAATGTCATTTTTAATTAGGTCAAACCTCATTCTTCCTGCTAAGAGGTAGTGTATTGGACAGTCAGTGTGGGCTCTGTTGCTGGGCTATCTGCATTTAAGTTCTAGCCCTGCCACTTAAGTCTTATATAATCCCTCTGAGTGTCTTCAGTTTACTGGGGAGGAGAGGATGATGACAACCCTGTAAAGTCAATGAGTTAATACACATTTAGAACAGTGATTAGAATAGAGCAAGTGCTACATAAAAATTGGCACTCACTTTTATTCATAATGACCGTGAAAGGTAAACATTTGGTAGATCGTAATAAACTTCTCACAGTAAATGGAAGAAAAATTCAACAGAGTTGGTCTAGAAAGGAACCCTCATTGTGGGTATTCCCTGACATTATGGATATTCCCTGATCCCATACTGCCCCCATGGGCTCCATCTGTCCCATGTGGCATCCCTCTTGTACCAGGAGGGTTCACCATTCTGGTGGAGAGCAAAATACCTAACTGATATCTGTCTGCTTTCCCCATCTAAGAACCAATGTTCTACGAAAACTACAATTCCTATAAAGCACTCAAGAATGACTTCAATTACAGATAGCCACAGCTTTGAGGCACCTGACAGGTACCAGCTATTTGGACGCTAAAGGAGCCAAGCCTGCTACATTGGTAATTTTCTGGGTGGACCCTGACCAGCATCCTACTGGCTTCATTAGATGAGGGCAGAACACAGTGAGTACAAATTAGTCTTCTGAAGTTCTTACAGATACAATGGTGCTGCCTAGAAGGCAGAACTGATGGGAAGGTGGAGATGGGAAGGAGATTGGTATGAATAACCAAGCATTTAGAAAGAGTGTTGGTCTTCTTATTGGAATAAACAATGTCCTGGAGGCCTCTGCTGTGCCACATATTAACCCTTTATTTTCTGGCACAGAGGAAGGTCAAGGGAAATTTCTGGAGGGATGCTGTGAAGACTAAGGAGCATTTACACGTCTCAAGACAAAGTTTTATTGGCCAACCAGCACGGAAGTATTTCAACCAATTTTCACAGTCAGTAGTGTTGTGTTGATATATAACACCTAAATATCAGCTCTGGTTTGGAAGATCAAAGGAAACGGTTTTACACCAGTTAGAGAAGTACATGGTTGTCAACTGTTGCCCATAAACAGAACTAAGCAAATTTTAGGTATGCATAACCAGAAATGCACAGCAAGACTGGGAGAGGAAGCTGGGGATTAGGATGTTCCCTATAGCCAATAAATCAGTGACATAACTTTGGTATTACCTTTTATAATTATATTCATATACCAAACTGTAGAAGGAAGAGAATTCCTCAAGTCATTTTATTATTTCTTGAATGTGAAAGAATCCAAATCTGTCTTTACAATGTTACTCACCTGCCACTCTTTCATCTGTTTCCCTGTTCCCATCATCTGAGTATCTTGCAAAGTCTAAAGAATCAAGAGTACTGATGCTCCCAGCTCGATCTGTAATAATGAGAAAAATAAAAGAAATTTATTTTTATTTAATTGTCAAGATAAAACACTAGAAATCACTTACCTATGATTATTATCAGTTAATAAAACTATGATTCTAAATTCTACTAAAACAGGGACACCTGGGTGGCTCAGTTGGTTGAGCATCCAACTCCTGATTTCGGCTAGGGCCATGGGATCAAGCCCCATGTCAAGCTTCACATGTGGAGCTTAAAGTCAATCTCTCTCTCTCTCTCTCTCTCTCTCTCTCTCTCTCTCTCTCTCTCTTTATCTCTCTCTCCCTCCCTGCCCCTTGCTCCTACTACTGCTCTCTCTCTCTAAAATAAATAAATAAATTTTACTGAAACAATAAACTAAGGTAAAAGTGCTCACACCAATTAAACTATTTTCTTTTTAAGTTTATTTATTTATTTTGAGAGAGAGCACACCATGAAGGGAGGGGCAGAGAAAGGGTGAGACAGAATCCCAACCAGGCTCGACACTCAGTGTGGTACCCCTCAATTAAACTACTTTAAAATAACAAAAGTTTCCCTGCTCCCAACTCTGGCTAACTCCTTAACAATGTGCACACAGGCAGATTGCAACCAGTCCTGTTAAAGACAAAAAACAAAACAAAACAAAACAAGACAAAACTGAAATGAAATTTGAGCTACTGTCTGAGAGTTTGCAGACTGAATTCTAGAAAATAATTTCCAATGAAAAAAACAACACTTTTTGAAAAAATATAACAACATAGCACACATTTGTCCACCATACAGTCCAAAACTACTTCATACACAAGAACCAGTAAAATGTGCCCCAGTCTCAAGACTAAACACAATCAATGAGGACCAACCCGAAGATAATCCAGATATTGGAGTTAATAGACTAAGATTTAAAAATACCTACTAAAACTATGTTCAGTGAAGTAGAAGAATATGTGCATACAATGAAAAAAAAAGGAGAAGTCTTAGCAGAAAAACAGAGAATATCAAAAATACCTATGGAAATCCGAATATAGGAAATTATCTGAAATTTAAAATCCTCTAAACAGTTTAATAACAAAATGGAAATAACTGAGGAAGGAGTCAATGACCTTCAAGATAGATGAATAGACATTATACAATCTTAAGAACAGAGAGGAAAAAAAAGATTAAAAGAAATTAAGAGCTCAGGGACCTATGGGAAAATAATGAAAGATCTGATAAATGTGAAACTGGGGTCAACAATAGGTAAGACAAGAGATGGGACAGATACAAATTCAAAAAGCTGAAAAAACACTAATGAAGTTAAAGAGAACAGAAATTAGGCACATCATAATCAAACTGCTGAAAACAAAAAATAAAGAAGAGAAGATATTAAAGGCAGCCAGAGAAAAATATTATTTTACATATAGGGGAACAGCAGTTTGAATGACTGCTGATTCCTCATAAAAACCCCATGACACCAAAGATATCCAGATTGAAAAGGAAGAAGTACAACTATTTCTATTTTAAATATAAAAAAACTATGGAACCCACTAAAAGATAATTAGACCTAAGAAGTAAGTTTCTAAAAGTTGCAGAACATAAGATCAACACACAAAATTCAAATTTTTAGATACTAGCAATGAACAATCCTAAGGCAAAAAAAATATATATATATATTTTTAAATTTCATTTCCGGGATGCCTGGGTGGCTTAATTGGTTAAGTGTTCAACTTAGGCTCAGGTCATGATCTTGCTGTTCATGAGTTCAAGCCCTGCATTGGGCTCTGTGCTGACAGCTCAGAGTCTGGAGCCTGCTTTGGATTTTGTGTCTCCCTCTCTTTCTCCCTTCCCCTTCTCATACTCTGTCTTTCTCTCTGTCTCAAAAATAAATAAACATGAAAAAAATTAAAAAAAAAAATCCATTTCCAATAACATACAAAAGAATAAAATACTTAAGAAAGACACCCCAAGCTCAGAGATGAGAAGATCCATCCATGTTAGGGCAGCAAAAATCCTTAATACACAGATTCAATGGAAACCTTGCAATCCCTATTTAAAAAAAATCTTTGCTGAGGGGCGCCTGGGTGGCTCAGTCGGTGAAGCGTCCGACTTCGGCTCAGGTCATGATCTCGCGGTCCGTGAGTTCGAGCCCCATGTCGGGCTCTGTGCTGACAGCTCAGAGCCTGGAGCCTGTTTCAGATTCTTTGTCTCCCTCTCTCTCTGACCCTCCCTTGTTCATGCTCTGTCTCTCCCTGTCTCAAAAATAAATAAAACGTTAAAAAAAAAATTAAAAAAAAAAAACTTTGCTGACTTTTCCCCCCTTCTTTTGCAAATATTGAGAAATTAATCCTAGAAAAAGCAATCTTTTTTTTTAATGTTTATTTTTGAGAGAGAGAGAGAGAGAGAGCGAGCGCAACAGTGGGAAGAGGCAGAGAGAAAGGGAGACCAAGATTTTGACGCAGGCTCCCTGCCACCTGCACAAATCTGGATGCAGGGCTCGAAACCCATGAACTGTGAGATCATGACCTGAGCAGAAGTCAGATGTTCAACTGACTGAGCCACTCAGGCAAATCGCAATCTTTTTTTAAAAAAAAAGTTTATTCATTTGAGTAATCTCTACACCCGATGTGGGGCTTGAACTCACGACCCCAAGATCAAGAGCTGCATGCTCTTCCGACTCAGCCAGCCAGGCACCCTCAAAGCTGAAGCAATCTTGTAAAAGAATAAGGTATACAAAAGGCTAATGGGTACACTGAAGGATGCTCAACACCATTTGTCATTAGGGAAATGAAAATCAAACCACAATGAATTACCATTTCAAACCCACGAGATGCCTATAATCAAGCAGACAATGCTAACATGTATTTCAGAGGATGTGGAGAAAGCAGAAACTGCATACATTGCTGGCTGGAATGTAAAATGGCTCCACAATTTTGGAAAAGTTTGGTAGTTCCTCAACATAGAATTCTCATATGGTATACACCCTAGGTATATACCCAAGAGAAATGGAAACCTACATTGACACAAAAGCTTGTTCATGAGTGTTCACTCACAATATTATTCACAATGACAACAAAACACAAATGAATCAAATGTCCATCAAGTGATGAATGGATAAATAAAATGTGGTATACCCATAAAATGGAGTATTAGGGAAAAAGTACTCACACATGTTACAATGTAGATAAACCCTGAAAATATGCTAAGTGAAAGAAGCCAGACACATAAGGTCATACTGTATTATTTTATTCATATGAAATGTCTAGAATAGGCATATCCATAAAACACAAAATAGATCAGTGGTGATAGAGGAGAATGAATAGTGACTACTAATGGATATAGGATTTCTTTTAGGGGTGATGAAAATGTTCTGGAATACAGAAGAGTAATGATCGTATAATTTTGTAAATACACTAAAACAATTGAATTGTACCCTTTAAATGAATTTTGGGTATATGAATTATACCTTACTTTAATAAAAAGACAAAAAAATCCAAGTGTTTGCCAAGATGTGGAGAAATTAGAACTCTCATATATTACTGGTGGGAATGTAAAATGGTGCAGCCACTTTGGAAAATAGTTGGCAATTCTTCAAAAGGCTAAACACTGGAGGTACCAGGTGACCCAAGCCAATTCCTCTTCCATGCAAAACAAATGCAAACGTATGTCCACACAAAATCTTGTATATGATTGTTCACAGCAGCATTACGCACAATGGCAAAAAAAGTGGAAAGAACAAAATGCCTATTAACTGATGAATGGAGAAATAAAATGTAGCATATACACCCATACGACTGACTGTTACTCAGCAATAAAAAGGACTGAAATACTGATACATGTTACAACATGATGAAGCTTGAATGTATGCTAAGTGAAAGAAGCCAGTCACAAAATAGCCACATATTACATGTAAGAAATGTACAAAATAGGCAACACTATAGAGGTAGAAAGTAGATTAAGTAACTTCCTAGGGCTGGAAGATGGAGGTGAATAGGATGTGTGATAACGGGTGAGAAATTTCTTTTTGGGGTGATGAATATGATCTAAATTTAGATTAGGAGATGGTTGCACAACTCTATAAATATACTAAAAACAACTGAATCATACACTCTAAATGGGTGAATTTTAAGATAAATTCTGCCTAAATAAAACTATTAATTTAAAAAAAGGAACAACTCTGGAGTCGCAATGAGAAAAAATGCAATTCAAATTCTGTATTCAACAAAAATATCCTTCTCAAATGAAGGCAAGTAAACTTAATCAGTTCCCTAAATACTTTTCACCAAAGGTCCTTGTGCCTCAAGATGCTCCTAAGAAGAGTTTTAAAAAAAGAAAGAAACAAAAATACAGGTGTGTATGTGTGTAACCTCAGGTTTTATACTGCACATCAGTGTATCAAAGAATCATAAAAGTCATGAGGTAAAGCAAAATAAGATAGCATTTCCCCAAATCATTTATCTAACACATTCCTTTTTTGAGTACCTATTTATTACCACAAGGAGATAATGTTACTCAAAACATGTTTTGAAAAGAACTGCTTTCCCTATTGTCTATAACTTAAAAGCATTCATTTGTTAAAAGAAATAATGTGTTAGAACAGCGGTTGGCCAGCCAAGGCCTGAGCCAAATATGGCCTGAGGCCTGTTTTTATATGATTCCCATACTAAGAGTGGTGTTAATGTTCCATCATTTATTCATTCACGAAACACGTACGAAGCACCATTATCTGTGCCAGGTACTGTTGTAGATTCTGGGTACATAACCAGTGAAAAGACAGATAAAGACATAGTATGCCAAAAGATCAAGTACGATGCAGAAAAGTATAACGATAGAAAAGGAAAAATTAATTTATACAAAAATATCTCAACTCTTATTAGATCTCTGTGATGTAGTTGTTTTTTGTTGTTGTTGTTTGTTTTTTTAAACACAACTGTCTTGTCTCTTAGATTCCACTTCACTATCAGTGACTCCCAGATTCAATGGAGCCATGGAAGGCTTCAATCAGAAAATATTTTTAAAAAGTTTTTTTTTAATGTTTATTTACTTTTGAGAGAGAGAGAGAGAGAGAGAGAGAGAGAGGAGACAGACTCTGAAGCAGGCTCCAGGCTCTGAACCGTCAGCACAGAGCCCGACGCGGGGTTCGAACTCACAAGCCGTGAGATCATGACCCGAGCCGAAGTCTGACGCTCAACCTCTTGAGCCGCCCAGGTGCCCCAATCAGAAAACAGTTTAAACTGAGCCCTAAAGAATAAATGTCCACCAAGTTAACTAATGAGAGGAAGAACAAACAAGTATATGGAGTTTTCAAAGTGGAGGCCTAGCATGGTGTAAGTAGTAAGATTTCAGTGTATAGAAGCTACGAGGGGTCAGGCAGGCTGGGATGTAAAGGACCAGCAAGGACATTTTATAATAGTGTACGGGAATGAACCAGTCTGTAAAATACATTAATAAAATCGATTTTGCAGAGGAATCTCTTTCTATATTAAATTTTACACATGCTGAACTGGTTTTCCAAAGAAGCTTTTCAAGGAAGGTGGTTCCTCCTTAGTAAACACTAGCTCAGCTTTCTACTGTTTCCAAGATAGTACACAACTGCCTAGCTTTCCTACTCCGAAGACACTGTAGGATTTTGCAAGTGTTGGGGCCTTTATTATCAAAATATATTGCTGTTTTCCTGTTTAGGAAACAATAGAAAGAAATGAGAGACTCAAATATTCCAATTAGGCAAAGGCTTAGTGAACTGCACTTAACACTTGAACACCCTTCACACCCTGTTACTATCTGTCAGGCACCATCCTAAGTGCAGGGGATTCTGAGTCAGCAAGACTGACAAGGTCCCCGTTCTTAGAGAAAAGTCTACAGTGGAGACGAGCACATTAAGTAAAAAAGAAAATCAATCAATCAATCAATTAATTCATTCCGAGGATCAAAATGGCATAAAGAAAATAAAAGAAGACAAGGCCAGAAGAGTAGGTAGTTGCAGGTTGGGGTGTAATACTAGTGTGCTCAGGGAAAGCCCTTCTGAAGAGGTGAGAATGAGGTATAAGAGTTTCAGACAGACCTGAGTCAGGAACAACAGAGGCTAGTGTAAACAATCTGAAACCCACTGTAAACAGTCTGAATTTTATTTCAAATACAAAGAGAAACAACAAAGCATATGATTCTTAGAAAATCCTTTTGGCTCATATATTTGGCTTAAATATGCCATATGCAAAAGTGGTTTGTAGACACAGCAATTAAGCCAGAGAGTATTATGCTAAGTGAAGTAAGTCAGAGAAAGGCAAACACCATACGATTTCACTCATACGCGGAATTTAAGAAACATAACAAACGAGCAAAGGGGAAAAAAAAGGGAGAGAGAGAAGCAAACCAAGAAACAGATGTTTTCTGTTGAACAAACTGATGGTTACCAGAGGGGATGGGTGAGACAGGTGATGGGGATTAAGGAGCGGCACTCACTCGCGATGGGCACTGGGTGTCTTATGGAAGTGACGAATCACTAAAGTGTACACCTGAAACTAGTATTAACTGCACGTTCACTGGAATCTAAATGAAAACTTAAAAAACGATACAATGAAAAATTTAAAAAGAGGCTATTACAGTCATGCAGGTAAGAGATAATCATCCGATTTAAGCCGGAAAAGTGGCAGCAGAAATGTGAGAAGTGGTCAGATTCAGTTTACGTTTTTAATGTAGAACCACATGTCCTGCTAATACAACGATGTGGGTTTAAGTAAAAAAGAGAAAACAAAATGACTCCTACAGACTTCATTTATTGAATTTATATTACGAGATACAGAAGGTGAACAGAGGAGCCTCACAGGTTCTGTGCTTTAAGTGCACGGTAGTGGTGGGGGAGAGTCCTTAGCTTTCACCAGATTTGTAAGTATCCCTAAACAGAGAACACTATATAAACATTCTCACTTAAGTGAAGAAATCAAAGCTGATACTTACTAAGGGTGACCTATCTGGCTAATGCAAAAAAGGGAAAAACTAGAGGCCAGGTTGTCTTTTATTAAAATGAGCCGCTTTACACAGTACTTACTATTTATATTGATGTAAGGAAATAGACCAGCTGTGTTGAGAAAGCACAATATGGACGACTCAATGCAAATTATAGAAACATAGATTTGGACCCCACATAGGGTTCCCCCATTTAAAAAAAATGTTTTTGTTAAAATAATCTCTATATCCTATGTGGGCTCAAGCTTACAACCCCAATATCAAGAGTCACATGCTCTTCAACTGAGCCAGCCAGGCAGGCACCCCCTCATCATCTTCTTTTAAAGCAATCAGTACGTGGTAATGATTGAAATGATTTCACTCTTCTTAAAAGTTTTTTTTTTTTTAACGTTTATTCATTTTTGGGACAGAGAGAGACAGAGCATGAACAGGGGAGGGGCAGAGAGAGAGGGAGACACAGAATCTGAAACAGGCTCCAGGCTCTGAGCCATCAGCCCAGAGCCCGACGCGGGGCTCGAACTCACAGACTGCGAGATCATGACCTGAGCTGAAGTCGGATGCCCAACCGACTGAGCCACCCAGGCGCCCCTGATTCCACTCTTCAAATAGAGCTAGGTCATTATCAATGTACCTTACCTTTAAATTCCTATTAAGGTGAACTAAGTAAAATTCCATATGTAGCACTCTTCTTAGAACACTGTGTTTGTATCCAGAGAAGCATTTAATTTCCTTATAATTTAATTATACCTGATAAATAATAACTTGCTATTAATTTAAGTTTCAACACAGCATAAACAAAAATGACAAAAAACCCAAAATATTACAGTATCCCTCATTACAGCATAATTTTATGCATGAGCCAAGAAATAACAGCAATAGTAAACACAGAAGTGTCCAAAGTTCACCTTGAAAGGGCACCTGGCTGGCTCAGTTGGTAGAGTATGCTACTCTTGATCTCGGGGTCATGAGTTCGAGCCCCATGTTGGGTGGAGAGATTACTTAAAAAAAGTTCACATTAAAAATGAGTTGTACTCAGGAACACTACTCAGCAACCAAAAAACAACTAGTGGTATGTACAACAACATGAACCTCAGTGCTTTATATGCTGAATGAAAGAAGCCTTACACAAGAGTACATACACAGTTTTGTTTAAGTGGAGTTTTAGGACAGGCAGTAGTAATTTATGGCAGAAAAAAATCATAATAGTGGTTCTTGGAGTGGGGTGCTACCTGGGAAGGAGCATGAGAGAACTTTCGGGGGTGAAAGTAATGTATATATAGGCAGGAGTTTGGGTTATAACAGGTGTATTCTTTGGTTGAAACTCATCAAATGGTACACTTAAGACTTCTATATCTTGGGGCACCTGAGTGGCTCAGTCGGTTGAGTGACTGACTTTGGCTCAGGTCATGATCTCATGGTTTGTGAGTTCGAGCCCTGCATTGGGCTCTGTGCTGACAGCTCAGAACCTGGAGCCTGCTTCGGATTCTGTTGTCTCCCTCTCTCTCTGCCCCTCCCCTGCTCATGCTCTGTTTCTCTCTGTCTCAGAAACAAATAAACATTAAAAAAAAAAAAAAAAAAGACTTCTATATCTTATTGTCTTTATATCTTACCTTGAAAGAAAAATAATTCTAGATATTGAGCTCTTATTAATGACATGCATATTAAAGTATTTAGAGGAAAGTATACTGTTATCTGCAGCTTAATTTGAAAAGCATAAAAAATAGGATGGATTTTTGGATGAACAGAGGGTTGAGAAATATCTAGATATGAGACAAAGAAAGTAAAAAAAAGTAAAAATAATAAAATTTGTTAAATTAAACACTGCTAGGATCCACTGACTCCTAGATTTTAATATTAGAGTTGTAACACTAGAAAATAGCTATTATTGTCTTAAATGACAAAAAAAAAATTTCTTTTAATGTTTTCCCTCTACTGTTTGAAATTAAAGCTTATATGGTGAGAATTTGCTTTACCATGGAGGTTATTGATACATATTCCTTAAACTGCTTTCCAAAATAAGTATATACAGCAATCTAAATTCCATCTGTAGTAATGGCAATGCTTGGTATTATTATTTTTAATCTCACCAATTTAACATACCATAAAAGTATACCTTCCTTAATTATGCATCTCTGGTTCCTGGTGAACATGAACACTCTTTGAAAAAATATATTAGCCATCTACTTTAAGTGTGTGTGCAAATTTTCTATTCACATTCTTTGACCATGTATCTAACATCTAGATTTTCTGTATTAGTTTATCTGGCCGTTACTGCCCTAACCAGAAACTCCACTTGAGCACTATATCCTCTACTCTTAGTCACATCTTAGCTCCTCATTCTGATCTCTCCAACATGTGTATTATGTATAGAGCATGTATACCCAATAGGATGAACTTTTATCAACCAATATTCTGGTATTGTGACATCAGTCCTCACTGTTTTATTCCTGATTTTCATGGAATGCTAAGGACAATGTTGGTTGTGGGGTGCCTGGGTGGTTTAGTTGCTTAAGCATCTGACTCTTGGTTTCAGCTTTGGTCATGACTTTAAGGTTCGTGCTTCAAGCCCTGCATCAGACTCCATGACGATAGCATGGAGCCTGCTTGGGATTCTCTCTCTCCCTCTCTCTCTCTGCCCCTCCCCTGCTCTTTCTCTCTCAAAATAATGAATAAACTTAAAAAAAAAAAAAGAATGCTGTTGGTTGTTGATTTCAGATCAGTATTTTTTTAATGTTAAGTATCCATCTAATGTTAGTTTTCTAAGTATGTCTTTCTTTTCCTCTTCATATTATGTTTAATCATACATACAGACCTAGGTTAGAGCTGTTTAACCACCATACATTATTTCTCCATTATACTGTTAGTATTTCTCTGAAATTTTCAGAGAACTCCTCTGTATAATGGGAAAGTCCTTGGGGAAAGCAAACATACACACAGTTTTCAAGTTGGCATTATTATGGCCATTGAAAAATATTTTCTAAATGTTTTTTTAGTCCAAGCCAACCACAACGTTATGTTTTCAAAAAAAACCTAAATCTGACACCTGTCTAAATAATAAGATGTCACAAAAGTAAAAATCTCCTAATTCATTTAAATTTGTTCTATTTCAGAAAAAAAAAACCAGTAATGAAGAAAATAATTTCAATTTTGACTGAAATAACCTATAACAAATGTTGTAAAAGTACTTTGGATTTTCAGACTAATAACAGGTAATACTATAGCCTTAAGAGAAACATGCTTCTTTAATTCAGCCACAATTCTTTTCCAAGGCAAGTGCCTTTCTAAATACTATTAAAAGAGAAAGAAACTTTTAACCTCTTTTATTAAGAAGCTATCATATTCTAATATGGAGTATGCCACAAAGCATTTCTTCAAATTCTAGGGTTATGTAACTTCTTAATAATTCACTTTATAACTCAAGAAACTGAATGGCTCAGAAGTTTCATCATAGTTGGCAAACCGGTAAAACCTGTATGTAGGTTTCAAATTAGGTCTGAGAACTAAATTCATTATACGCAGTGTGACTATAAAGCATGCAGATTAATTTCATAAATCACATATGAAAGTCTCACATATATTTATTTTAATATTTTAGCACTATTGGCAGGATATACTTTTACAACAGTTCGAAAAACTGAAAAGGTATCTTTTATGGAAATTACATAGTACTTTAAAAACTAACTGTAATTAGGGGCACTGGGTGGCTCAGTCAGTTAAGCAACAGCTCTGTCAGCTGTGCTGACAGCTCAGAGCCTGGAGCCTGCTTCCGATTCTGTGTCTCCCTCTCTCTCTGCCCCTCCCTTACTCATGCTCTGTCTCTCTGTCTCTCAAAAATAAATAAACATAAAAAAAAAAAAGAATTAAAAATTTTCACTATATACTCTTCTTTGTACCATCTAGTTTTGTTGGTATTTTGGTATTTTACCCCCAAAGGCATTTAATACTTTTTATAATGTGAGCATTTGATAATTAAAAAGTCATGAAAGTACCCAATTCATAATGAAAGGATAGGGAGAAAAGTATTACCAAACAATTAGCTTTATATTTGAATTCTTTCTGTAAAGGTGGTTTACTGAACCATGCCTAAATAAATCTATGTCATAGTAAATAACAAAGAAATATAAACTATAGAAATTCAATATATAGAAAAATAATAAATTATCCTTAAACCTGAGGTTGTATATAAACATTTTAATATGTTAACCACTTAAATTAAGTATGGATCTTACAGATCTGGCAAGGACAAAACTTACATTTATATTTTCTGATCCTCAATTTTTCTCCAATGCTGGGGCTCATTTCACGGACCCCTACGTTCAAAATATTTGAAAACTAGAGTATTAGAGATAGTCCAACCCCCACATTTTCACAGATGAGAACACAGAACTATGTATTCATTCAGTATTTAATAATCCTCAGTGGGGAATATAAATTTGGTAAGAGTTGGTCCTTGCCTTAAATAAGCTTGTAAGTCACTGGAATTAAGTCATGTATATAGATAACAATGATACAGTCAGATCACTGTATGTTAAAGATTCAATGAATTAATCTGTGAGTAAGGCAGGAGTAAAAACCAAGTCTCCCAGATTGCAGTCAGCTGTCTTTTTCTCTTCGTCACAAGATTCCACAATGGGCTAGGCTTCAAAGTCACAAGACTAAACCTTAAGAAAAGACTTAAATGCAGAAACTTTATAACAAACTATTTATTTAAGTTAAATCTTCTATAGTGCTGGAGGATTTTGCCATATGAATAGTTGTCAGGCAAAAAGGAGGGGTATTAATAACTATTATCAATAATTATTATTATATTTTGGGGGCAGTTGAGTGGTTCAGTCAGTTAAGCATCCTACTCCTAACTTCAGCTCGGGTCACGATCTCACAGTTCATGAGAGAGCCCACGCCGGGCTCTGTGCAGACAGCGTGGAACCTGATTAGGAATCTCTCTCTCCTTCTCTCTGTGTCCCTCCCCTGCTTGCACATGTGCGCGCTCTCTCTCTCAAAATAAATAAACATTAAAAAATTACTATTGTTGCATTTTTAACATGTTTTGACCACTTGTTCTATGCCAGATGCTGTGCCAGACACTTTCCGCGTGTAACCTTCTTTAACCTTATAACAGCCCCTCCACAAGAGGAGTCACCGCCCTCTGCCTCTTACAGTCGAGGAAACAATGCAGAGTCGCACAGCTAGCAAGTGGCAGAGCAGAAATGTAAAGTCAAGCTCTCCGATGTGGAGGCCTGAGCTCTAAACCATTAAGTTCTCTTGAATAATAACTCAGGGCACGGAGGTTCAGATCTCCCAGGCTCCAGGTAAGCTGGGCGTGATAATGTGAATGGCCTCAGAAAGATCACACTTGACTGGGCTTTGCTCAGGCAAAGCTGAGGGAATAGGCTACAGAGGGAAAGGCTAATTCTCACAAGGAATATGCTAAACTCACATATTTAGAGGATACTACTATCTACCTAAAGGTCATTTCTTTAGCACATATTCAACATTTATTCAAAGCTTTTTGCCCGGCATGGTGTTAGGCGCTGGTGACACAAAGACAAAACATGGTCTCCTTTCAATACTCGTGTAAAATAAACATTTATAAATTGCCTACTTTAGGCTTTGGTTCCAGGTACGAAAGAAGACACAGATATGAGGCATAAACTCCAACTAACATCTTAAAAGAAAAAAAAACCTAGTCAGCGAGGGGCACCTGGGTGGCTCAGTCGGTTAAGTGTCTGACTTCAGCTCAGGTCCTGATCTCGCAGTCTGTGAGTTTGAGCCCCGCGTTGGCCTCTGTGCTGACAGTTCAGAGTCTGGAACCTGCTTCAGATTCTGTGTCTCCCTCTCCTGCTCTCACTCTGTCTCTCTCTCTCTCAAAAATAAATAAACATTAAAAGAAATTAAAGGGGCGCCTGGGTGGCGCAGTCGGTTAAGCGTCCGACTTCAGCCAGGTCACGATCTCGCGGTCCGTGAGTTCGAGCCCCGCGTCAGGCTCTGGGCTGATGGCTCGGAGCCTGGAGCCTGCTTCCGATTCTGTGTCTCCCTCTCTCTCTGCCCCTCCCCCGTTCATGCTCTGTCTCTCTCTGTCCCAAAAATAAATTAAAAAAAAAAAAAAAAAAAAAAGTAAAAAAAAAAAAAAAAAAGAAATTAAAAAAAACAAAAACAAACCTAGTCAGCTAAAACTAACACCCCAAAAATTCACTATTAAGTGTTTATTAGAGGGCGCCTATGTGGCCCAGTCAGTTCAAGTGTCCAACTCTTGATTTTGGCTCAGGTCACAATCGCACAGTTGTGAGATCAAGCCCTTGGTCGGGCTCTGCACTGACAGTGCGGAGCCTGCTTGGGATTCTCTCTCTCCCTATCTCTCTGCCCCTCCCCTGCTGTCATGTAAGCATGCTCTCTTTCTCTCTCTCTCAAAATAAATAAGTAAACATTAAAAAAAAAAAAAAAGACATGCTCCAGGCTGAGCTATAAAATAAAAAATATATATACACACATACATACATATATAAAAATTACGTTTAAGGGACACTGAGTAAACAATGGGAGTACAATAAAAGTTTTGTATATGGACAGCATGGTTGAAAAGGCAGAAAAAACAAAATGTTAGGAAGAACTTTATTGTATATATCCATAATAAAATATTTTAAAATCACTTTTATCATAAGCTATGCAAAAAAAATGGGAAAATATTAAAATTCCTAGATAGGTTTGTAAATTCACAACAGGTTTGCAAATTCTTTTTTTCTGTAATATACAATTTTGCTAATAAAAAAATGTTTGGAAAAAGTTGCTTTAGACAGGAGGAAGCAATTTTAAAAGGTTTCAGCTGGAGTGGCATAAATAAATAGCTTTTAAGATCAAGTAAGAATAATGATGGAAGAAGAGATTAAGGGCACATGAACCAGTTAGAAGGTTAAAAATGATGGTCCAGATGTGAGCTAAAGGCCTTAACTAAGGTAGCACACAAGCACAGAACTGAGAGGGTGAGAAATAACAGAAAATATGATGACACTACCTTGAGTGAGCAATCTTATCCACCTACAACAGGACCAACTGGTTACAAAAACAAATGCACATCAGTTCTGATTGCTGGGAAGAAAGCTACACCCATGACTTCAATTGTGGTCTTCTCTTCTTTGAGGCTTAGTCATGCTCTGTGACTACACCAGAAACTGGAGATGCAACCATGCAGCAAAACGTCAAGACTGAAAAAGAGAGTATAAATGAATTTGCCCTTGTAAGATTATTTCATTCAGAAGAACCATTAGTGACCATATTTGGCTCCAATGTGAGGCTCAGCTGATCCTGGTCTACAACCCAGATATCCTACAATCACATGTAGGGTATGCAGGTCCTGATATAGATTAAGTGAAGCACTCTGTAACATGGACCTCTTGATGAAATTAAGTGATGCTTTAGGCAGAGTATTCACCTTTGCCTTAGTGTGTGGTGCTACGGTTTGTCACTTTGACCGTTTTTTAAATGGTCAATTTTATACTATCTGACCTGCTTTCTGCATTAAGGAGGGTGGCTATTCTGATGGAGTTAATAAGATATACTCTGAATGAATTAAGCTATGTTGCCCAATCATACACTAAAATGACCTAAGAACTCCTGCTGAGCTATTTTAAAGCAGACATAAAACAGCAGTTGTTTGTAACGAAAGGAGTGTAGGCTTTGAAGTTAGTGATCTGGGTTGGAATCCTAGTCCTGCCACTAACTACATGATTTGTGGGAAAATATAACAGGGCACACAGGAAAGGTAAGGCCCTGTGCCCATCTCCCAATCGGCAATCCTCCTCTGAAGTATCAATCATTGTTTAGCCTCTTTTGTATGTATCCTTTTTTTTTGTATAGACTCTATTTTTGTTTTTTGTCGTTGCTTTTTAAAATTTATGTATTGTTTAATTTACACCCAAGTTAGTCAGCATATGGTGCAACAATGATTTCAAGAGTAGATTCCTTAATGCCCCTTACTCATTTAGACCACTACCCCTCCCCAAACCCATCCAGCAACCCTGTTTGTTATCTATATTTAAGAGTCTTTTATGTTTTGTCCCCCTCCCTGTTTTTATATGATTTTTGCTTCCCTTCCCTTATGTTCATTTGTTCTGTATCTTAAATTCCTCATATGAGTGAAGTTATATGATTTTTGTCTTTCTCTAATTTTGCTTAGCATAATACCCTCTAGTTCCATCTCCGTAGTTGCAAATGGCAAGATTTCATTCTTTTTGATTTCCAAGTAATACTCCATTGTTTGTATGTATCCTTTTAAATTATGCTAGGCATATGCAAATATCTTTTTTGTACATAAATGGAAACATATACACTTATGTTATTAATTTATTCAATTTATAATAGAACTTGGTGATCATTCCACATCAGCACATATAGACTATTCCGTTTTAATTAACCAATCTTTACTGTTGATATTTAGGGTTTTTTAAATCTTTAATACTTTTACCTATAAATGATATTTAAAAAATGTTGGTTCAATTGTTTTAATGCAAACAAACATATATGTCTATAATAAATTACAGAAGTAGAACTGGAGATTAAAGAATATGTTTTTTTACAAAGTGATCGATATTGCCAAGTTACTTTCCAGAGTATCAAACCAACAGTGCATGAGTCCATATTTTATGTTCCAGCCTTCGTGTCACACATATTTTTATCAAAACTACAATCAGAAGAGAATATTGCTTGTAGAAAAAACTTGTTGGGAAGAGTCCAGTGAGACCATAGATTCAAAAATTACCTATCAATACAGGCTACCTTTTTGATACAGACCTCTTATTTAAAGGTTTAGGAGATGGGGCACCCGGGTGGCTCAGTCAGTTGAGCGTCCAACTTCAACTCAGGTTATGATCTCCCAGTTTGTGAGTTCGAGCCCTGTGTCGGGGTCTGTGTTGACAGCTCGGAGCCTGAAGCCTGCTTCAGATTCTGTGTTTCCCTCTCCCTCTCTCTCTCTGTCCTTCCCCCTCTCACACTCTGTCTCTCTCTCTCAAAAATAAATAAACATTAAAAATAAATAAAAGTTTAGTAGACAAAAATCAGTATTCTTACTATTATGACTTACTAAAGGGCACAAAATGCAAATATTCATCCTTAAGAACACTGATAAAATGGACTAGAGATTTTGGTGATACATTCGTAACTCTCATCATTCCACCTTACATTCTTTGGTTAACTCTCCTTACACATCCATCTCTGACAAAAAAAAAAAAACAAAACAAAAAAGTTTTAATTCTTGGGGCACGTAGGTGGCTCAGTTGGTTAAGCATGTGACTCTTGATTTTGGCTCACGTCATGATCTCACTGTTCTCGTGAGATCGAGGCCAGCGTCCGCAGAGCCTGCTTGGGATTCTCTCTCTCCCTCTCTCTCTCTTCCCTTCCCTGTACACACACACTCTCTCTCTCTCTCAAAAATAAATAAAGAAACTTAAATTTTTTTTTTTCAATTTTCACCATGATGGGAAAGAAAGTCTTTAAGAAAAATTAGAAACTTTAAGACTGTTGCTAGGTCCTTTTCTTTTCCTTTTTTTTTTTTTTTTTTTTAATGTTTATTTATTTTGAGAGAGAGGCAGGGGAAGGGGAAGAGGGTGTGCTGCAGAGAGAGAATCCCAAAAGGCGACACGCTGCCAGCCAGAGACTGACGCAGGGCAGGGCTTGACCCCACCAACCAGGAGATCAGGACCTGAACCAAAATCCAGAGTCAGAAGCTCAACTGACAGAGCCACACAGGTGCCCTGCTAGGTCCTTTTCTAATGGTAATTCTACTTCCATATGCACGCACAGAATATTTACAGTGCAATAAAAAACTTTGGTATAAAATAGTTTTCTTCACTTGACACATGCTAAATATATCTTAAAAGAGATCTGTATCAACACAATAATAAGAATTATAAACTGATTCTGAAGATTTCCTTTCCAAACAACATTGATCCTCAAGGTCACAAATGGCAACAGGAGATTAAGAATAGATAAACTGGTACACAGGTACCAATAGTTTGTGAGCAAAAAATGATTTTTTTTTTTACAGTTATTTTGCAATTTCAACTAATAGATGATATTCAATATAAAGTAACAAAAAAGTAGACAAGTGCCAGAGACGTATGAAGAAATAACTTACTCCAAACAAAACAAAATAAAACTAATGTAAATCTCCTCAAATCAAAGAGGCACACAGTTCAAAATACGGACAAATAGCAAAACACTATTTACTTAAACATCAACAGCATATTTTTAGTATAAATAACTTAGAAACCATAATTTATCATCAAATCTCAGTACTTATAGGTAGAAGCCAGTAAAAATAAGCCGTTAATATTTAAGACCTTTCTCGGTATTTGTAATTTTTAGACCAAGGTAAATGTTTTTCATCAAAAAACCATGGGGGAGGGGTGCCTGGGTGGCTCAGTCGGTTGAGCGTCCAACTTCAGCTCAGGTCATGATCTCATGGTTCTTGAGTTCAAGCCCTGCGTCCGGCTCTGTGATGACAGCTCAGAGCCTGGAGCCTGCTTCAGATTCTGTGTCTCCCTCTCTCTCTGCCCCTCCCCAGTCATGCTCTGTCTCTCTCTGTCTCTAAAAAATGAATAAATGTTAAAAAAAAAAAACAAAAAAAACAAACATGGGGGAGAGAAGCATAGTTAAAAGCCATACAAAAATGGGGCACGTGGGTGGCTCAGCCAACTTCGGCTCAGGTCATGATCTTGTGGTTTGTGAGTCCAAGCCCTGCATCAAGGTCTGTGCTGACAGCTCGGAGCATGCAGCCTGCTTCGGATTCTGTGTCTCCCTCTCTCTCTGCCCCTCCCCTGCTCACACTCTGTCTCTCGCTCTCTCTCAAAAATAAACAAACATTTAAGAAAAAATGTTTAAAGCCATATAAAAACAAATTAACCAAACTTAGTTTTTGACCTAAAAATACTAAGCAAAATGAAAGTTACATTAATTCTAGGTTTTTTTCCAATCAAGTTTAAAAAAACAAAACAAAACACGCATACATTCTGAAGATCACTAACTTTCTTTTTGAAAAATAGAAAGTATAATTTCAATTTCTGACAGAAATAAGGTCTGCTTTCTCTGATTAAAATCCCTATCTTGTTTCCTTTCAGCCCAAATACCACAATGGCTTGAAATATCATACTGCATTTTTACAAGTACCCAAATGGAATCACTTTATTTAGTGGAGAGCCAGATAATGGTAAGCATGGTCCCAGATGTTTTAAATAAGGCAAAATATAAAATAAATATTATCTTTCCTTTACCCTCACTTCCTTTTCCTTTTCCTCACTCACGATAAAGAGTCTAAATATGGCCAAATAATAAAGTTACTATTTATTCAAAATTCCACTTTCTCCACACATACCATTTCATCATCACAATCAGCAATAATTTTTCTATATCTGAATGTTTACACTATTATTTGTGTCACTGTTCTATAGCTTTTTCATGTGTTAGTCCTGCTGCCTTTTCACCAAGAACATAAGCTCAAGGACCTGCATTAAACATCTTTTGGATTCCCACAATCCTAACTGATTATACAATTTAATAAATATATTGATCAACATAAGATATTGAATAGCAACTATATTCAAGTCACCGTGCTAGCCAGTGAGACTATGTGAGACTACTTTTGAAACTACAAGAAAGGCATTGGCAAGAAAAATGCCAGTTACACAACAGATAAATTTAGGAACGTATATGGTCTAGACAATAGCGGAAAGTCTCATTCGCTAAAAGCAGTGAAACTAATAAATTATTATATTGAAACAGTTTGGAAATATATATTTTAGCAATATTTACTGATATTTTCTCTCAGAAGCCAGAGGAAGCACTAAACCCAATTTTAACCTAACGAGGGAGGAAGTACTTTGTAAAGTGAAAAAGATGGGAACGTTGGAAGACTGTCATCATGACAGCTTAGCATTGGTGATACTGAAAAAGGAATACTGAACACAGTGAGATATGCACTCTGAGAATTCTGAGAAAAGACAGGTAGGATCATGAAACAGAAAACTTTGAAAAGGAGGAAAATGACTCAAGAGAGCTGTAGACTCACAAGTGAAATTATCACAATCATAAATGACTGCCTCTTGACAAACTACCTTATAAAAACTTGAAGACATGGTAGGGTGCCTGGGTGGCTCAGTTGGTTGGGAGTCCAACTTCAGGTCAGGTCATGATCTCGTGGTTTGTGGGTTTGAGCCCCGGGTCGGGCTTTGTGCTGACGGCTCGGAGCCTGAAGCCTGCTTCGGATTCTGTGGCTCCCTCTCTCTGCCCCTCCCCTACTAGCACTCTATCTCTTTCTCTCTCTCTCTCTCTCTCTCTCTCTCTCTCAAAAATAAACATTTTTAAAAAATTTAAAAAAAAACCTTGAAGACATGGTAAATACAGAATAAAAGAAATCCATCACTGACTGGCATTAAGTCATTTGTCTTCTCCGTCTGATCACCTACTGTCTCTACTAAAAAAAAAAAAAGTTGGGCTCATCTCTGACTTACAGTCCGATTTCGATTAGTGCTCTAAGACTTCAAAACGGAACCAGCATCCCTCTGGCAAAGATACTACAATCTGCTCAGTGTTAATCGATGACATTGTCACAATTTTTATCTTGCAATCTAATTGAAAAGCAAAACAATTACTAAATGGAAGTTTATTCTGGCCCAATTGGCAAAAATACAGAGAAAAAATATAAATGATGTGTGTCTGTTCAAACCATAAAATTCTTCTACCATTTGAATGTTTTATAAACATGGATTACTCTTTCAGTCAAGAAAAAAAGATTAAATACAGTATGAAGACTTCTTTAAGTATTTTAAAAGCACTATCATACTATAATATTTACCTAAGGTGAACAGACTTTTAGGTAAATAATTCAGTAAATCTTGCAAAATTAAACTGTTTTTAGACATCAATGAAAGAAACTACTTTTGGTTACATATTTAATATTCCAAAGTATGATAAATTTTCAGATTGATATATATCAATCAAAATATATACAAAAAAGAAATAAAAATACCTTAATGTTTTAGATAATCCAAACTATCAATTTTTACACTGTATAATCAACCAAAACGTTCTTATTGAGCATTATAAAATCATAATCCAGTTAGCAATAATCAACACACTAAACTTGAACATAGGGGATCTTTAAAAACAGGCAGTAGTCCAATCCTAGAGGAACACTTATCCTCTGAATTCCTAAAATATAATTTGTGCATTCCAGAGCTTAATCAAAATCTTCAAAACATGGTACGAAGCACAGTCTTACAGACTGACTTTAGCATTTATCTATTTTCTAACTAGATTAAGAAATTTATAGGCACTGATATTTTGATATATACAACACATTTGTATTTAAACTGTATTAAAGCTTGTGCTATGTTTGCACATTTATAGAAAGAATATTTAAGAAATAGTTCTTTTATAACCTTAATTGAAGTGTAGTCCTGCCATCACAGACCTAAATGCAAAAGCTAAAACCATAAAACTTCTAGAAGAAAATGTAGGAGAAAATTTCTGCAACTTTGGGATTGGCAAATATTTCTCATTAGGACACAAAAAACATGAATCATTAAAGAAAAAACTTGATTAACTGGACTTGGAAGAAATTTAAAAAATGACATGCAAACCATACTGGGAAAAGTATTTGCAAAACACGTATTAATAAAGGACTTGGGTCCAGAATATATAAAACCTAATTTAAAAATTCAGTTAAAGACATGAACAGACATTTCCCACAAAAGAAAATATACTAATGGCAAAAAGCTCAGGAAAAGGGAGTTCAGCATCACTAGTTCTCAGGGAAACAAAAATTAAAACCACAATGAGGGGCGCCTGGGTGGCTCAGTTGGTTAAGCGATCAACTCTTGATGTCAGCTCAGGTCATGATCTCAAGGTTCCTGGGCTCCAGCCCCATGTCTGGCTCTGTGCTGACAGCAGGAGCCTGCTTGGGATCCTCTCTCTCCTTCTGCCCCTCCCCTGCTCTCTCTCTCAAAAATAAATAAATAAACATTTGGGGAAAAAGAAAAAAAAAAACAATACAACACATGCGATACCACCAATCTCTCATAGAAGAAGTTGAATAAAAAGCCTGCAAATAGTGTTTAGGGGATGTGGAACTCTCATACACTGGTGATGGGAATTCTAAATGGTACAACCACTTTGGAAAACAGTTTGACAGCTTCTTATAAACTTAAGTATATAGTAACTATATGACCCAACAATTGTATTCTTCGGTATTATTCAAATGAAATGAAAATATGTGTTTATGCAAAAAGAAACCATACAGAAAAGAATATATGCGCTCCATGATTCCATTTATATGAAATTTTAGAGCCGGCAAAACTTATGTATAGAAGTGGTTCCTAATCTGGGGAATGTTGGCCTCCCGTTCCCTGGACAATGTTGGAGACATTTTGGTTGTCACAACTTGAGAGATGGAGTAGGAATGGTTGCTACAGGCATCTAGTGTGGATAGAGAGGCCAGAGATCCTGTTAAACATTCTAGAATTATCAGGCCCAAAATTTTGATAGTGCCCAGGCTGCAAAATTGTTACATAGTGATCAGTGGAGGTCTAAAGGTGGGACTGGGGATATAATGCAAAGAAATATGAAGAAATTCTGAGGATGATAAAAATGTTCTATATTTTAACTGCAATAGTGATTAGTTTTTCAAAACTCATCAAACTATACACTTTAAAATAGGTGCATTTTGTTGTATGCCATCTTATATCAAAGTTGATGATAAAAAAGTGTCTGTCAAATAACATAAAGCTATACAAAATAATTTAATCCAATGTTAGTTTTTTAATATACATGAATGGAAAAGACAGGAAAGGCAAATATCATTGGTGAGATTACCGATAATTTTTACTTTTTTCTTTTTTGTTCATGTCCTTTGTATTCACTTGAAAATACTACTTAGTGGGGCGCCTGGGTGGCTCAGTCGGTTAAGCGTCCGACTCCGGCTCAGGTCACGATCTCGCAGTCCGTGAGTTCGAGCCCCGCGTCGGGCTCTGGGCTGACAGCTCGGAGCCTGGAGCCTGTTTCTGATTCTGTGTCTCCCTCTCTCTGACCCTCCCCCGTTCATGCTCTGTCTCTCTCTGTCTCAAAAATAAATAAACTTAAAAAAAAAATTAAAAAAAAAATACTACTTAGAGTTGCAATCAAAAATACAACTTTTAGTTTTTAAGTGTTTATTCATTTTTGAGAGAGAGAGAGAGAGAGAGAGTGAGCAGGGGAGGAGCAGAGAGAGAGGGGGGACAGAGGCTCCAAAGCAGACTCTGCTCTGACAGCAAGGAGCCCAATGTCTGGCTCCAACCCACGGACCATGAGATCATGACCTAAGCCGAAGTCAGATGCTCCACTGATTGAGCCACTCCGGCCCCCCTAAATATAACTATTTCTATATACAGAAAGGTTTAAAGAGAAATTTTCACTATTAACAGTGATATCAAGCTGCAATAAGGTAGGCTAAGAAATTCAACTAGAACGAAGTCACAAAGTAAAGAATAACCTATTTCATTATATTAATAGAGTAGAAAAACAGCAGATGTAATTAAGTCACGTTCAACAATAGGCTAGGGACTATACAAAGTGTGAAGAGTATAAAGAGGTCCCTCAAGAAGTACCTATCTAACGGAGAAAAATGATGCTGTCAACAAACCAAATAGAAAACAATTAAAGACCGCAGTTTACATATGCAAGTAGTACAATGAAACAAGCCACTGAGGGGGGAAAAAAAGACACAAGCAACTAACTAAACATGGGGGGGGGGGGGAGGAGGGGGAAGCATTTACAAAGAAGACATTTAGGCTGGCCAGCAACGAGATCAGCTCTTCCTGAAAAGAAGATTATCCTACATACTGAGGAAGGACGTTGTACCCACTGAGAAAATTTCGTAGCAAAGAGAGAAGTCTGCCCAGGATTTACGTTGATGGAAAATGCACTCTTTCCACTTGCACCGTGTCTAGATTTGGCAACAGAATTCTCTGGCGCCAGGCGAACGGAGAGACAAAACAATCAATGGCGCTGCAGTTTAAAGATCGTACGTTTAACCTTTCTTCGTAAATTCTGGTTGGCCTCATCTGACACACTAAAACTTCTCACACCCTTGGTAAGGGAAAATCTAAGTCGCCGGCCAGAAGAGGATACCGGTAATGCAGAATACATCCTCGAGAGTAGGTTTTCAAGCCGTAAGAAACGCTTATAAATATACGCCAGATGGGGTAAACAATTATTTTATCGTGCTAAGAATGATTACAACTTGGTAAAAAGGTAAATTCCTACGTGATGCAGAGGAAAAAAAAAAAAAAAAAAAAAAAGCCTGCGAGGTGGTGGCATCACGAGACAGACTACAGGCAGAAGTCGACCGCCCTGCTCTTTAGATTTCTCGCAATTTTGGAAACTACTGAAATTAAGGCATCGAAATGGAACTGAATGGACTTAGTTAAACAGAACACATTTTGTGCGGCAGGAAATCCAATTTTTGAGTGCGAAAGCCATTCCAAACACAAAGGGTCTTTAGAGGATCTGACTTTGCGGAGCGAACATTTCCTTCCCATTCTTTGCTCTCGCTTGACTTTGAGTCAAAGACTTACTGCACGCAATTTAAGAAACACAGTTTCCTGCTAGTGGTGATTCAGGAGATTAGAGGAAAGGGAAAAAAAAAAATGACTAAGGCGATAAGCCTGTTTGCAAGGGAGCCTTCTGTAGCCCCGTAACAGCCGGCGAACTGGAAACTGGATATTTTAGATACCGACGCCAACAGGGGAACGAACCCAGGAGCAAATGCAAGACCAGCCCAAGGTGGGAGGCACACAAGACAGAAGAGTCGCTGCCAGATCCTTTTGCTTCCACCGCAAAGACTCCCACCCGTTCCAGCTCTCTCTCTACGACGTTTCTAATGCTCACTACCTGCCCGACAATCTCAACCACCCCGCCGGAGAGACAGGCTGCGTTCACTTACTGAGCTGTCCCCCGCCAGACGTCGTGCTCGGTTCCCGACCTCCTGCGCCTCCAATGCCAGCTGCTCCAGGGATCCCCGGCGCCCCCATCCCCGGCGGGGTCCCACTCTGCCTCTCGAAGTTGCCCGGATTGGAGAAGTAGTCGCGCAGCCGAGGCAGTTCGCGGCCACTCTCTAACAGCTCGGTGTGCAGCTCCAGAGCGGTCAGCAAGTATTGATCGCGCAACAGCTGAGCCGCGATCGCGTCAATGGACAAGCGGGCAGGGGTCTCCCCACAGCCCCCCAGTGCCACCGCAGCGGCCGACACCTCCCCAGGGAGCCCTGGCCGCGCACTGCTCCCTAAGGCCACGGGATCCTGGGGCGACAGCGAGTCCGCAGAGCCAGGATCTAGGCCGCTCCCGGAACCCAGCCGAAGTCCTGCCCGCCGCTCCTCGGTCGCCGCTACCTCGTCGTCGTCCTCGTCCGAATCGCTGAGGAATGGATTCACACCGCCGCCACCACTGCCACCACCTCCAGGCGCCATCGCCGCCATCTTATCCTGTCAGGACTGTGGGCGCCTCCCTGACTGGCTCTGACAGGCCTCAGCCTCAATTCCCCCCAAGCCGCAGCGGGCACTGCGCACTACCACAACCTTGGCCTGGCCACGTCCCACCTCCCCACCCGGAGACTAGGAGGAGACTCTGAGGCAGGAGGTCCGGATGCAGCAGCACCCGCTGCCTCAGCCACTGCTGCACCAGCAGCGGGACTCTGCAGGCGTCTTCCTGGTCTTCAGTCTCGCGAGAAAGAGTGCATGTCCTGCCCCTCGCCCCGCCCCAGCCCCGCCCCAGCCCCGCCCGGTCTAACGCCAGAGAGCAAAGATTGAAAGGCCCGCTCCCAACTCAAAGGCAAAACTCCGCCCACACTCCTGTTTGATTGGCCAGAGGAGGAGGGAGGGACTGGAGTTACGAGGGACGGGCCCTAGAATTATCGCGAGAGCAGCCTCTGGGCAGGTAGGTTTCGGGGGCGTTCCGCGGTTGAGGGGCAGTTATGACGGTGGCTTAGGAACGTTCTCTTGGCTGTCCTTTCAGGGGGCAGAGGGTAACTCTGCAGGAGAGCTGGCTCCTGCCTTTGCGCGGAAGAGGACTCATTCCCGAGATTACGCGTAACCCGGCTAAGCCCCAGGTAAGCCCGGGGACCAGAGCGCAGAGGTGTGGTGGCACCAAAACTGGCCTCACGCCTGCGGACACGCTGCTTCCGTAATACTTTTCACTTTATTGTTGCTGTTGTTTGCTGCCGGGCGGTGACATTGCCCTCGCACGTGTAGCAGGTGCCCAGGGCAGTTGTTAGAATTTGACATCCTTTCTCTTCCTTTCCCAGCCAAGTGACTGCCCGCTCTGGAGGCCTGGCCACTGCACCGGCTGCTGGAACTTCTGGAAGACCGCCTTCTAGCCACCGAGTTGGTACCACAAAAGGGTGGGGTGTGGGAGGTGGAGAAAGTAACTGGACTGTAGAACTCTGGGTTTTGGATTTCCTTGGATCTGTGGATAAATATTCTTAAAGCCTCGGCTTGTGTAACAAGCTCTGAGGGGCTCAATGAGCACTTACGATTTAAAACCCAGTTTGCACAAATGCAGCCCCATCAGCAGAGAGCTAAGTAAACCGAAGTCTAGAAACGTTCAATGGCTTGGTCAAGTCAACTCCACTAGGAAGTATTGCGAGGAACTTTAGAGTCAGTTTTCTTACGTCCAAAGCCATTCTTCTCCCGCTATGCCTTGCAGTCTTTCTGACTTGGCCATTTAGGCTGGAAATAAGGTATTGACTGTGGAACGTAATTATTTTAAAGCTTGGATGCTTTGGACACTTTTAATTTCCTTTATCAAATGTTAGCACCTAGAGTATACTAAGTTTGGAAGTTCCACGTTTATGTTCTATGTCACTCCCTGATTACCGTGCGAGGGGTAAAGGGCTGTTAGTTTCTAGTCGACAGCATTGGAACCCTATTCCTAAGAGCTTCTATTTTCTTCGCCCATAGATTGCCGCTTTTGCAACGTTTTAAATTTCCTCTCTGTCTGTATAGCTCCCTGTAAGCACCAAAATAAATAGGTGGCAGTAATTGTGTTATCAGGCAAGTTACACGTTACGTGGAAGCAGTAAAGTATCTCCTTTAGCTCTGTGGAAAAATAAAAATAGAGCGTTCTTATATAACCATAGGTCAGGTTCTTGGTTTACGTGTAAAAGTATGCCAACAGTTAAGTGTAGGCTTTCAGTTTACCCAGACTCAGTAAACTAAGATTTTCATTTGAATGAGGCTTTGGGTTTTTTTTTTTTTTTTTCTTTTGTTTTCGCTAGAAGTTTTTTTTTTTGACACTGTTAGTACTTCGGAATTCAAAATATTTTTTATTTATTAAAAAAAAATTTTTTTTAACCTTTATTTTTGAGACAGAGAGAGACAGAGCATGAACGGGGGAGGGGCAGAGAGAGAGGGAGACACAGAATCTGAAACAGGCTCCAGGCTCTGAGCTGTTAGCACAGAGCCGGACGCGGGGTTCGAACTCACCGACTGCGAGATCACGACCTGAGCCGAAGTCAGCCGCTTAACCGACTGAGCCACCCAGGCGCCCCTCAAAATATTTTTTATAGAACGTTAGCTGCTGATGTTCAAATTCTAAATATTTTTCTGTGCTATACATTGTAGAAAAATATGAAAAAAAGATCCCCGATCTTAGGAAAATAGTATCAAAATAGCTAATGCTGTATCCTGTTACTATTTATTAGCACAAAGTATTGCTGATATTTACTGTAATTGAATTTTCCAGAGAGATTGAAAGGGAATCAATTTCTGGAATGGAGGAATGGGCGGGACTAGTGATTGGCATGGAAAGGGCATGATTGGAAATGGATTATTTACATACAGTATTTCCATCTCTGTAATGGAGTTTTTTGAATCTCCTGCACTTAGGGTCCCTGAAGAGGCTTTTGCTTATTACGTAGGAGAGCCCAGAGTTTACATCCCAGTTCTACCTATTATTTGCTGCGAGACCTTAAAAAAATTACTTCACTTCTCTCAGTCTCCCTTAACATCTATCTGTCAAGGGGGTAATGAAAGTAGACAATTAGGAATGTGCTTGTCACAGTGCTTGGTACCTAGTACACCATAAATGTTGTTACTATAGTCAGTTTTCAAGTAGTGCAATATTAGTATATATTGAAAATATTTGAGAGGTTTTTAAAAATAAAAAAAATATATCAACTATTTAGTAGCTAAAGCTGGAAAAAAAAACAAGTCAGTAGGGTGCAAAGGGAATATCTTTAATTTAGGGTCTGATTTCCAAAATGTAACTTGAAAACAGATTTAAAATATGTCTTCTCAGAGAGCTGTAAGAAGTTGGATGTAGAATTGCTTCCATGATTGACTTCCTATACAAATCTGTAGTTTCCTGATTCTTCTTCACAACCTGTAATCATGGACTTATTTATATGACCTTTCAAGACCACAACACATCAACTGGCCATCTTCTCAGTAAGTACTTTTCTTTTCCGCAATACACAAAGGTTTAATTATCAATAAAAATGTTTAAGAAGTGGCACAAACCAGAATATTAATAATTGCTGATCGCTACTTATGATAATTTATTATGAATGTGGTTGGGAAATTTTCTACTTAGCAAAATTTGCATTAGTGTAGGTCTTTACGGCTAAAGTTTCATTGAATAATGAGGACAGTCATCTAAGCTTGTATCTTAACAATGAAATGTTAAGTATTGTTTTTTCTTTTAAACAGTTCAAATATTTTAGGGCTTAAAAAATAATTTTTGGCTTTAATAGTCTTAAAATAACCACAAATAACATTTTAAATGCAAATTTTTGGTTGATTAAAGTTTTAGAAATGGCTAATTTTTTAATGGTTTTTCAATGCATGGTAAATATTCCACAGGAATAAGCTAAATCACTTTTATTGGAACATGGATATGTAGGTGTTTTAAAATTTTTTGTAGTTATTCATTTATTTTGAGAGGTTTCCAAATGATTCAATGATGACAGAGTTTTCTTTTTCAATAAATCTGAATAAAATGTTATTCTCTTTAAAGAGAAATATTAAGTAATAATGTTATTTAATATACATGTGCTGGGCAATAATAAAATAGGTAGTATGTAAAGGATGATATTTTGGAATCACTGCCATTTTATGTATAGTAAGTGACTTAAGCATAAAAGTTTGGTGTTTTGTTTTATTTTGTTTTGTTTTTTTAAGTATTCTGAATCTTCATAGTTCCCGTTTTCTGGAGGAATAAAAAGAGAAGCAAGGCAGCCTCTAGTGGCTATAGTGTGTATTACATGTACATTTGAAATGATAATCCTAAGTAATTTATTCAGCAAACATTTGAGTCTTTACTAAGCAAATGAGTGCTGGAGAAACCCTGTCTTGCTGTCATGGAATTATGGTTAAGTGATAGAGACAGACATTAATCCGAATCATAAAGGACATAGCTATGTACTAACAAACTGAAGTACTGATTTTGGGTTTTGGTTTGGACTGCATAGTCTCTGAGGAAGTAATGCTTGAAAATGCAAGCAGATGTCATGAAACAATGGAGTGAGAGAGGATGGAGGGTGGGCTGGAAGTGCGAATTATGCAGAGGTCTATAACAGTGGGAAGCATAGGCCACTTAAATGAAAAAGACCAATGTGGCTAGATGCCTTAAAGCAAGGGGGAGTGTCATGAGGCAAGGCTAGAAAGGGAGGCAGAGGCCAGTCCCTGTAACACCTTGTTAATCCTATTAAGGCTTCTAGTCTTGATTAGGATGGGAGAGAGGCCCTGAAGGGTTTTGCACAAGGGGAGAGATGTCCAGATTTGCATTTTGAAAAAAGCAAAATCAAAAAGTAATATGTGGCTATACAGGGAAAAGTTGTAAAGAATGACTGCTGGTTCTCTTGTGTACCTGAGTGCAAGGTGGTGCCATCCCCTGAGACTGTAAACACTAAGGAGGTAGGAGGGTTACTACCTAAACAGGGTTCACGGGGGATATCGTGAGTTTGGTTTTAAACATAATTCACTTTGTGTCTCAAGTGGTTGTGTTAAGGTTGGAGTTACATATAAGGATTTGGAGCTGTTTGTAAGGCTTGCATATAGGTGCGAGCTGAAGCCAAGGGTGGATCAAAAAAGCCTCCACGGGGGCGCCTGGGTGGCGCAGTCGGTTAAGCGTCCGACTTCAGCCAGGTCACGATCTCGCGGTCTGTGAGTTCGAGCCCCGCGTCAGGCTCTGGGCTGATGGCTCGGAGCCTGGAGCCTGTTTCCGATTCTGTGTCTCCCTCTCTCTCTGCCCCTCCCCCGTTCATGCTCTGTTTCTCTCTGTCCCAAAAATAATAAATAAAAAACGTTGAAAAAAAAAAAATTAAAAAAAAAAAAAAAAAAAAAAGCCTCCACGGACGGAGGGGTGCCTGGCTGGCTCAGTTGGTGGAGCATGAGACTCTTGATCTCGGGGTTGTGAGTTTGAGCCCAACATTGGGTATCAAGATTACTTAAAAATAAAATCTTAAAAACAATAGGAAGTATAAAAGTGAGAATAAAAGCCTAAGATCAAGTTTTGAGTAACTCTAAAACGCAATGACCAGACAGAGACCATTCTTCTTTGGACAGAGAAGTAGAAGGAAAACTGGAGGAATGTCCACAACAGCCAAGAAATGAGAGCTATTTAAGAAAGAGATCATGGTCAATAGACACAAACTGAACGGAAGATGGAAGACCGAAAGCCACTGGATTTTGCAATATTGGCTACATTATGTTAGTGAAAGCTCTCTCTTTCTCTGATGTAATGGAAACAAAGTCTCAATTTGTTTGAGATTTAGAAGATCAAAGAAAAAGAGATCATATTATTTTCAAAAAAATTGGCTGTGTTGGGGAGAAAAGGACAGCCAATCCCTTTAAAATTTTTCTTTATCAATTTTTATATTTGTGAGGTATGTCCTTGGCATAGGTGTGGGCTTAACTAATTTTCAATGCTGTAGGGTATTTCATTATGAATAAAAACTGTATCTGTTCCTTTTGTTAGATATTGTTTCCAGTTTTTATTACAAATACCCGAAGACAAGAATTGAATTTAAAATTTGTTGCCTGTATTTGTATCTGATGTGGAATTTATCTTAATACATTCTAAAGTGGTAACTATACTAGTGCTTCTGTCCATTCGTTAAAAACATAAAATTAGAGCTCTATCTCACACCATATACAAATACATTCTAGATAATGACAGGTGAAAAAAATTTAAAACGATTTTTATGCGACATAAGACAAGAGAAATTTTCTCGTAGAAAACACAGAAAAGTTCAGTCCAGACAGGATATATTTGGTGAATTATGTTGCATTAAACTTCTAAAACTTCTATTTAACAAAAACCACTGCAATTTTTATGTAAGTATATACATATTTCTATCTATATGTAGACACACACACACATACACCTGCATATAATATAACGTACAAGTCAAAGAAATAAGACCAACACCTATAATCCTATTTGATCAAAAGATACAGACACACACAGTTGAAAAGATAGGAAACCCCACTGGCCGGTAAAAACATGAAAAGATGTTCATGCTCACTAGTAATAAGGCAAATAGATGCTCAAACCACAGGATGCCATTTCATCCTGTTTAGATTGGCTTAAGGTAAATAGGATAGTGCCAGTCAATTGTGGGGATTTAGAGAAAATAGGAATCTCATATACTGCCGGTATGCATCTAAATTGTGATTGACACTTTGCTACTATCTTGTGAAGTTGAGAATACAGTTTATTCCAGCAATTCCACTTAACAGAGATGGTTTTCAAACTTATGTGTACATAAAATAGTTTGAAATAGATATTTCACTACAGTGTGCTATATTCGTATACATGCACATACATAGGGAAAAATTAACAATACTTTTTCAAAACAATCCTTTACCTTACTACTTCTGAAGTACCTTATTGTGATGTATTCTCTATCCTATCGTATTCCCTTCTATTTCATTTTATTTAAAAGAGAAAAAGGTAATTGCAATCCACCAAATTAATTTTGTAATGAATCATCATTCTGTTTGTCTTCTGAAAATCTCCCAATTTTACCAGGAGAGATATGCAAAATTGCAGAATTCTTTGTAGTAATGACAATCGGGGACAACGTCTATCAGGATAATTTTCAAATGAATTGTAGTATAGTTATAATAGAATACATGTGTGCCTAAATATTTAAATAACTTATAAGTTTTTTTGATAGTGCTGGCTAGAATAGGCTCATAAAAGGAGTAAGGTCTTTGCATATATACTGGTAAAAATTAATTTGTAAGTAGAATGGGGAAAGCATGAATGGAAATATTGGTGATTATAATGTTAATCGAACCTTGTAGAATGACAGCTTTTAATCACATAATTGACTGAGTTTAAAATGTGTATCCTCTGCGTAGAAGAATTGCAAATAATTTATGTAGGTACTTGATGGTCTTAGTAGATAGAGTATAACTCCCCGTAACTCCTCATTCCGTAAGTATTGGTTGCACATAGTGGGTTCCTTCCAAAGAGCATAATATGAAAGGGGAGGGGAAATCATTAACTTTATAGTGGAGAAACCTGACAAACACTCCCTCAGCCAGATGATCAAGTTTAATATCGATGGTGATAAGTCATGTTGATGGTATGCACCCTTGATATGTGATAAGAGCGGCATTTTACACATGGAGTTTTCCTCCCCCAAATCCATAACCCCCTTCTAATTAACCATGAAAAAAACATCAAATTCCAAGAGAGGAGCCTCCTACAATATACCTGACTAGTACTCTTCAGAACTTGCAAGTCTTCAAAACAAGCAAACTCTGAGAAATTGTCACAACCAAGAGAAGCCTAAGGAGGCATGACAGGTAACTGTACTGTGATATCCTGGAACAGATAAAGGACATTAGGTATGAAGAAAACAATGTGAATTCTTCTCAAGTGTACAGCTGAACATGAATCATCTGCATAACTAGCAACCTCTGGTGGTTACTGGCCATGAGGAAATTTGCTAACTAGTTCTTACATGACACGTGTAAAGTCACATACCGTTGTCACTTGGAAGTGACATACCTCATGCTGAAAAAAATATACACCCCAAAATATTAAGTATAAAGAAGCATATGAACTAGTGTTAATTACATAGCTTACTAGTTTACCTGATCATCTCTTGCGTGCAGGTCTCAACTACTTTCTTACAGTTTTGACTGGCAATATTTGCTCCTCACATGGCAGGTTTCTATATTTTTATTAGCTATCAAAACTAGTTAACACAGTCTCTAGATGACATCACAGAAAATGGCTGAGTATGGCCCTTAAAAGAACAGTTCCTCTACTGAAACAAACAAGCTGTCAAAGAGTGGTAGAATTGGCTTTTTTGGAACTCTAGAATCTGATCCAATATTTATGGCAACTAGCAGACTGCTTAATGAAGAAAAGGGCAGTTGGGTTTTGGTAAGAGAACGCAGTGGTGTTTTTACCCACTGGATTACCATCTCCATTCACTGATGTGGCAGGGGCAGCACCTGTGGGGACTGTGGCCTGTATTCCTGGTGTGACTTACTGGTATTTACTTTGGACTTTGTTCTTAAAATACTATGATCTGGTGGCTTCCTGAGAGACCAATGCAGAGGCCGACTTTTGTCTCACATTCCCCTTTCCCCCACGTATAACCCCAAATGCATGGAATGCATGCTGGGAAAAGACCTAATAGGTCCCTCACCTTCCACATCTGGTGGATCTGTGAGCTCCATGCAAGGAGAAATTGGTCAGGCTTAGCAAAACAAACAGACGACTGACACCATCAAAATTCAACATAAGTAAGCCCTGGTGAAGGAGGAGAATCTGATTTCCAGGATTACCACACTGTAATATTAAAAATGCAAGTTTTCAACAAAAAATTCCAAGGCACAGAAAGAAATCAGGAGAATATGGCTCATTCAAAGGAAAAAAAAAATCAACAAATGATTCTTGAGGAAGTCTAGACTTTGGACTTATTACACAAAGACTTCAGTAAACTGTCTTAAATACGGTTAAATACGCAAGGGGAATGATGGACACAAAAACTAAAGAAAATCAGAAAGTGATGCATGAATAATGAGAGCATCAGTAAAGAGATAGGAATTATGAAGAAGAACCAAATGGACATACTGAAGCTGAAAAGTACAATAATTGGAATGAAACATTCACTAGACGAATCCAACAGAAATTTGGACAGGTGGAAAGAAGAATGTGGAACCGGGGCCAATCGAAATTATCCAGTTGGAGAAGCTGAAAGAAGAGTGAACTGAAGAAAAGCCTGAGAGAACTGCAAAACACCATCTTTAAATAATGAGCTTTTTAGTATGGTTGACGCTGATGTGAGCATTAAATCGCTTAAAGCCTGTGAGCTTAGGAAATAACCTTTATTTACAAGAACAAAGGTTACACGAAATCACAGCTATCCATAAAATTTGTGGTGGTTACAACTCTGGCTCTAGCCAGTGTTATCTTTTGAGTACAGGCTTAGGCTCCAAAGTAATTTTTTTCTACTTTTTATTTTGAAATATTTTTAGATCTGTAGAGAAGTTACAAAAATACTACGGAGAGTGATTGTGTTATTATACACTCTTCACCCACTGCACCTAATGTGAACATAGAACTACAGTATAATTATCAAACACCAGGACATGAACAGTTGTCTAATACTATCAACTAAACTACCGTTCTTAGTTGAAATTCACCAGGTTTTCCACTATCGTATATTTTCTGGCTCAGGATCCAATCCAGGTTTCCTTATTGTATTTAGTTATGTCTCTTCGGCCTCCATTCTATGACAGTTCCTCAGTCTTTCATTGTGTTTTATGCCCATGATACTTTTGAAAAGTACTGGTCCATTATTTTGTGGACTGTTTCTCAATCTGAGTCTGTCTGATACACTCCCCTGAATAGATCGAGGTTAGCATTTTTGGAAAGTATACCACATATTCTTTTGCCAAAAATACTATGTCGTGCCTTTCTTAGTGTACCATATTAGGGTTATATGATGTTAATGTATCTTATTACTGGTTAGGTTAGCCTTGACCCCCTGGTGTGGTGATGTCTGAGGGGTTTCTCCATTGTAAGTTACTCCTTTTCCTTTGCAATTAATATATATTTAGGAGAGATTCTTTTGAGACTGCAAATATCCTGTTTTGCTTCAAACTTTCGCCCACTAAGTTTAGCATTTATCAATGGATCTTGGTGGCAATAACTATTACTGTGGTGTTTACCTAGTTGTAATTTTGTATTTTCCCTCAATCCTTCTGCATTTATTAATTGGAATTGTCTGTGGAAAAGAGGTGTGAGATTCTAAATTCAGTATCATTGCATTCTGGTGGAGATATGGATCATAATCAAGTTATTACCTGATTAAGTAGTTATCTCTAACATGATGTTAAAGAAAAAGTATCAGCTATATTCTCATTTGCTTTTCCTTCCTGAAATTCTTTTTTTTTTTTTTAATTTTTTTAATGTCTATTTACTTTTGGGAGAGACAGAGTGTGAGTGGGAGAGGGGCAGAGAGAGAGAGGGAGACACAGAATAGGAAGCAGGCTCCAGGCTCCTAGCTGTCAGCAAAGAGCCCAGTGCGGGGCTCAAACTCATGGACCGTGAGATCGTGACCTGAGCCAAAGTCGGCCACTTAACTGACTGAGTCACCCAGGTGCCCCTGAAATTCTTTTTTTTTTTAATTTTAATGTTTTACTTTATTATTTTTCTTATTTTAGTGGGGGGAGGGCCTGAGGGGGGGAGAGAGAGAGAAACTTAAGCAGACTCCATGCTCAGCATGGAGCCCAGTACAGGGCTCAATCCCTTTACCCTGGGACCATGACCTGAACTGAAATCAAGAGTTGGACGCTCAACGGACTGAGCCACCCAGGAGCCTTCCTTCCTGGAATTCTTTTTAATATCCTTATTTGACCTTATTTTCCTTATATTGAAATAAATTATTTAAGTATAAAGATCACTTGAAAATAGGCTAGGAATACATGAGTTTGGGGTTAAGACCTGTGTATAAAATTCCTGAAGACCAATTAGAATAAAATATAATCACCAATGAAATTTAGTAGGATTTGTAGAGTACAATATATGATAATTACTTTGAGGAAGGGAAAAATTTGTATCATGTAGTTTAGTAGGGAAACCCATTTATAGGTTTTTGAAGTGGTCCAGGTGAGGAAATGATGAACTTTTGTGGTGGTTGTGAATGTGGAGAAGTAAAAAACACAAGCTCCTTTGAAAATAGAACCCAACTGGACACTGAGAAATATTAAATAAAAATACAGTGTGTATGTCATTAATATTTGGTGATAACGAATATTCCAAGTCCGTAATCAAGGAGTTATGAAGTTGACTTGACTGGAATAGAAAAATACAGTACGCCTTTTTCTTTTCTATTACTTTCTTTCAAAATAATGTAAACTCAGCTATTTTGAGTTCCATTTGAAAAATAAAAATAAAAGTTGAGTTGCTTTAATCAACAATTGAGTTGTTTAGAGTATTCCTAGCACTTTACATTTGTACCTTACATGTCTTGGTTACTTTCCATTGGACTCCTGTCATAGAATCAGGCTGATGGTGTCTTTTTTTAGGAGTAAGGAGACTAAGACAAGGAGTGATATGACTGGGATCCTGCTGTTCTTATACAACAGCACAATTCTTATTTTGGCTATTACAGCTCTAGGAAGGTCAAAGTTCTCAAATAAAATTTTTGTTTCACTACTTAAATAAGCTTTTGGGTAGTAGAAAATTTATATGATCCTTTAACACACAGACTTTGTTACTCTATTCAGAAAAGCTGTGTAATAACAATGGGAAAAAGAGAAGATAAGTCCAGAGAGTTATTTGTAAATGCAAATGAAAGTGAGAAGTGATCTAGGTGTTTGCTTATTTGTAATCATGATAAAGAGAGTACTAACTTTTCCATGATAAACAAGAGATATTTAAATCAGTGTGAGTTTCTGTATATTCAAATATACCATGTATACTTTAGCTCTGACTAGAGTTTAAGATCTAACTGAAATGAATTAAGTGCTTGAAAATTGGCTTACTTTAAACAACTCAATATGATATTTGATAGACTCTGTCCTGGACTGGAGGATAGAAAAAAGGAGAATAATTTAATAAAATGTTATGAATAATTTTAGACCAATAAATTTAACAATTTGTATGAAATGGACAAATTTCTTTTATTTTTTAATTTTTTTAATGTTTATTTATTTTTGGGAGACAGAGACAGAGTGCCAGTTGGGGAGGGGCAGAGAGAGAGGGAGACAGAATCCAAAGCAGGCTCTAGGCTCTGAGCTGTCAGCACAGGGCTTGATGCAGGGCTCGAACTCACAGAACATGAGATCATGACCTGAGCCAAAGTTGGAAGCTCAACTGACTGAGCTACTGAGGCGCCCCTGAAATGGACAAATTTCTTAAAGGATGTAACTACCAAAACTCACTCAACAATTAGTAAATAATCTGGATATCCCTATATATATGAAGAAATTGCATTTATAGTTGAAAACCTTCCCACAAAGAAGACTTCAAGCCATTGGTTTCACTGGCAAATTGTTACACAATAACAGAAGAAATAATACACATTCTACACATACTCTTCCAAAAAATAAAAGCAATACTTCCAAACTCATTGATATCAAAACCAAGGACATCACAAGAAAAGAAAATTATAGTCTAATATCTTTCATAAACATTGCTTTAAAATGCTAAACAGTATTTTAGCAAATGAAATCCAACAGTCTATAGAAAAGATATTACTTAATGATGACCAAGTGGGAATGCAAGCTTGTTTTAACATTTGTAATCCAATCAATATAATTCACCACATTAAGAGACTGAAATAGAAAAACCAAATACTCACGATCATCTCAATAGGTCCAGTAAAAAGCATTTGACAGCATCCACCATCCATTCGTGATTTTAGGATGTGACAGTGATATGAAGAGTGGAAGTGAATTTCTTTAAATTAATAAGGGAAATCTACAGAGCCTGGAAAACTGGCAACTTTCACCCTAAGATTGGAAACAAGGCGAGGATTTTTATTGTTACCGCTTCTATTCATCTGGAGAATACTGGAGATTCTGGACAGTACACTAAACATGAGACAAAAATGAAAGACATTTATATTGACAAGGAAGAAGTCCTTTATTCACAGATGATATAATTATCTCTAGAAAATTGAAAGGTATCTACATAAAAGCTACTTGTCACTGTTGCAGAATACAAGGTGAGTGTATAAAAATCGGTGATTGAAGAACTAACGAGGAGAAATTGAAATAAAAACTACCACTTGCAATAATATCAAAAACTACAGAGTATGTAGGGGTGAATTACACAGCCATGAGGAAAGTTTTGAGGGTTATGGGTATGTTCATTATCTCGCCTGTGTGTATTGTACATTTTAAATCTGTACAATCTATTATAGACCAGTTATGCCTCAGTAGAGCTATAAAAATGCTATAAGGAACATTATTGGGGCACTTCAAAAATTGGAGTACAGCTGGTAGATGAGATGAAATGCCAATGTTGAATTTACTGAAGTTGACGACTGCTGTAAGAGAGCACCACTGTTCTCAGGAAACAAACACTGAAGTATTTAGAGCTTAAGGGCCACAGAGTATGTAACTTATCCTCAGATGCTTCCAAAACAGTATTACGTAATTGTATACACATGCATACACACGTGGGTGTGCATGTACGTACACGAGGCGTAAGATAGATGAGGAAGGGAGAGGAGAGGCAAGACAAAAAAATGATAAAGGAAATGGGGAAAATGTGAACATTAGATGTGTGTGGCTAAGGGGTATACTGGTTTTTGTACCGTTATTCTTGCAACTATTTTCTCAGTTTGAAGTTACTTTCAAATAAAAAAGATTAAAAATCTGTATTTAAAAAAGTGCTGTCACTTACAAAAATTCCTTATGTAGGACACAAAACAAATAACTCAAAGAAAAATTAATTGAACTTAACCAAAATTTAAAAGGACTGCTTTTTGAAAAACACTTAAAAATGAAAAGGGAGGGGCACCTGGGTGACTTAGTAGGTTAAGTGTCTGACTCTTGTTTTCGGCTTAGGTCACGATCTCACAGTTTGTGGGTTCATGCCCTGCATCCAGCTCTGTGGGGAGCCTGCTTGGGATTCTCATTCTCTCTCTCTCTCTCTCTCCTTCTCTCTCTCCCTCTCTCTCTCTCTCTCTCTCTCTCAAAATAAAGAAATAAACTTAAAAAAATGAAAAGGGGGGGGAAGAACATTAAGAAAATGTCCGTTAAACATGAGAAGTTGCTGAATGTCACTGGTCATTGGGGAAATGTAAATTAAAACCGCAGTAGGTTACAAGGACACTCCCACTTTAGGAAAGGTGAAATTAAGCAGGATAAAATACCAAATACGTTGGCAAATAAATGGAGCAACTGGGGCTATCAGACACTTCTGGCCTGGAGGACATTACGCTGGCTGAGATGAGCTAGTCACAGAAGGACAGACACTGCATGACCCTTCTTACGTGAGATAACCTAAGAGAGACTTATGGAAGTGGAGAGTGGAATGATGGTCTCCAGGGACTGGGTGGGGGGAGGAGAAATGGGAGTTGTTGTTCAATAGCTAGAAAAATCTCAGTTTTGCAAGATGAATCAATTCTAGGCATCTGCTGTACAACATTGTGCCTATAGGTAACAATACTGTATTGTACACTTAAAAATTTAAGAGGGTGGATCTCATGTTAAGTGTTCTTACCAGAATTAAAAAAAAAAACAACAAAACACCCATATAGATAAAGAAAGTGGCAGCAGAGCAATGAAGCTAAAGTTGATGCATTGGTATGAAACATAGTTTGGGATTTGGTTCTCCAAGAGATTTACATCTATTCAATTAGATTTTAAACTCAACTAGGACAGCAAACAAGTTTTTCTCACATGATGAGTCCAGCTTCATGTACATCGGGAACAATATTAGCTAATACTTAATGAGTGCTGACTCTGGCCGGCACTCTTCTGCGTATTTTACACATATTAACTCAATTCTAATAACACCTCAGGAAGGTACTATTGTTATCGCCATTTAGCGGATGAGGAAACTGAGGCACAAAGAAGTTAAATAACTTGCTTCAAGTCACACTGCCAGTAAGTAGAGAAGACAGGATTTGAATCCCTGCAGTGGAATGCTTCGGTACACACTCTTTCCCATAATGCCATCCAGCCCCTCAAAGAAAGATACCGAGACCAATTCTGGACGCACTGGTTATCTGAATAAGTGTTAGAAAAGCTCAGGCTCTCCAGTGATGTGACCCAGGATTCGGATCTCAGCTCTTCCCCTTACTATCTTGGGAGGATCACTTAGGCCCCATTAGACTCTTTGCTATGAAAATGGGGTTCTAATACATAGTTGACAAAGCAGATTCTGAGGATTAGAGGAGAGAATGTAAGTAAAGTACCCAATGCAGGATCTGATGCAGAGTAGACAGTCAATAGTAAGTAGCTAGTGCTATAATTGAATACTCTTACTATGGAGATACGTGATACACAATATATAAAAGAATGTAAAGCACATTACACTTACTATAAAAATTAGGTTAAATTCTTAAATGGCACTTATAGCAAAATTATAGATTGTCAATAAAGTTTTAAAGCACTTTCTGAAAAAACAGTGTGTATAACAGGTGTGTAAAGCAATTTGGAAAGTTTGGCAGTTCTTTATATGAATTTAAACATCTGCTTGCCATTTAACCCAGCAATTCTCATTCTGCATATTTACCCAAGAGAAATGAAAGCATGTATACATAAAGTCCTGTGCATTTGCTGTTTTAAGAAGCTTTATTTATAATAGCCAGAAACTGGAAACAATTCACATATCCTTCAAGAGGTTAATACATAAACAATTTGTGGTATATCCCTACAGTGGGAGACTTCTTAAAATTAAAAAGGAAAAAACAACTAAATCACCTGCATGAATCTCAAAAACATGCTAAATGAAAATAGATATAATAAACTATTATGATTCCATCTCAGTGATGATCTAGAACATTCAACATTAATCTTTCATTTTTTTGCTTGAATTTTTTTTTAATGTTTATTATTTATTTTTGAGAGACAGACAGACAGAGCATGAGCAGGGGAGGGGCAGAGAAAGAGGGAGACACAGAATCCGAAGCGGGCCCCAGGCTCTGAGCTGTCAAGCACAGCTTGACAAATTTGAGCGTTGCTCAAATCCACAAACCGCAAGACCATGACCTGAACTGAAGTCGGACGCATAACCAACTGAGCCACCCAGGCGCCTCTCAACATTAATCGTGCATCACAGAAGACGGATTAGTGATTGCTTATGGTCAGGACTATAGAGCAGGGATTGTCTGCAGAGGGACATGGGGGAACTTCTTAGAAAGAGAAAACTATTCTAGATCTCGATTCTGTTTATGTGAGTACGTACTTGCCAAAACATAAAACTTAAAATGGGTCCATTTTTATATATAAATTATACTTTAATAAAGTTGATTGAAAAATTAAAAAGTAGGTGCTTCAGAAAATTTAGAATGCTTCAGGAAAAAATTAGTAAGACTGTTGATCTTAAAATAATTAACGTTTAAATAAGTGGAAGGTATGACAGAGAGCCCTTACACTCAAAAAGAAAAACAGGGGTAATTTTAATTTAATAGCATATGTTTAAGAAAATTAAAAACATCCATTAGTAGATAGTTTATTGGATCTGAAAGAATTATAGCAGAATTCCTTGTTAGCACTGAAAAATGGGCTGCTAGATATTATATTTTTATTATAAATACAGAATATATGATTATTTATTTATTTATTTATTTAATGTGTATTTATTTTAGAGAGTGAGAGACAGAGAGTGCAACAGGGGAAGGGCGGAAAGAGGGGGGAGACACAGAATCTGAAGCAGGCTCCAGGCTCTGAGCTGTCAGCACAGAGCCCGATGCGGGGTTTGAACTCACAAACTGTGAGATCATGACCTGAGCCAAAGTTGGGTGCTCAACCTACTGAGCCACCCAGGTGCCCCAGAATGTGTGATTATTTAAATCAAGGAAAATGAAGGGGAGGGGTCTACTTCTGGTGGTCAGAGAAACCTTGAGGAGGTGACAGTTGAGAAGATGTGAGAAATTTGAGAGGCAGGCTGCCGTGGGAGGAGTCAACCGAAGAGCCCAAGATAGATTGTGTGGACTTGAGAGGTTTCCCAGGTGCTGCAAGACCTTCAAGGCCAAAAGCAGGAAGGTCCCAGGCTAACTAGGAGTAGGTCGTCTCCTCCACTTGTGCTCTCCGTCCCATCTTTTCTGGCTTTCACAAGGGTTTGTAACTCCTGCAGTTTCCCCAGCTTTCATCTCTTTCTGCATTCAGAATCATTCCTCAGCACCCAAATTTATTTCTAGGAGAAGAAAACCATCTAGTGGCCCCATGTCAATTTTCATTTTTCTTCTTCAGAGTTAACGCTCTCCCAAAAAGCTGTATTCATTCCACTGTCTTTCCCTTCCTTACCTCCTGTTCACTTTCCAAACAAGCACTTTAATAGGGCTCAGCCCTTAGTAGTCTGTTGCAATTCTTCAGTGAGGTTAACGACACCCTTCAGCCACCGAGTCACTGTGCAGCCCTGCTCTTACTCCAGTCTTTATCTGACACAGTTGACCATACTTTCCTTTCTTGAAACACTGTTATTAATAACAATTTCTCTATTTGAAATCTTGTCACTGAGAGTATTGTTCTCAATGTCTCCTTTTCAATTTATCAAATTACACTGCGTCTATTTGAAGGGATAGCTTTTTCTCTAGGAGGGCTTGTGGGATAAACAAGAGAAATCTATATTGCTTGTGTTACATTAGTTTATCATTAGGAGAATCAGTATTTAGCTAAAAAAAAGTGCATCTGGATACAGTGTATCAAAAGCCTTAAAGGGGCTCATAGCCTTTGACCCAGTATTGCATTTACACACAGTATGTTAAACACGTGACATGTCTAAAAGTTAATATAAAAACTACAAATCATGTTGACACTTTTAATAGTGAGAAAATGGAAAAAAAAAACACTTCGATGTTTAACAGCATGGGGGTGATCAAGAAAATTTCAGTGTACCCATAGAATAGAGCATGGTAATGGGGGGTGGGAGGGGGGGGAGAGGGGGTGATGGGTATTGAAGAGGGCATCTTTTGGGATGAGCACTGGGTGTTGTATGGAAACCAATTTGACAATAAATCTCATATATTAAAAAAAAAAAAAAAGAATAGAGCATGGTAATGGTAAATGGTATGTACCAAGAGGATTTTTTTTAAGTAATAAAGAAATCTTAATGTATAAAAAGGGAAAAATAGATATAAAAATATATAAAATTGTGAGCCTTTATAAAAATGTAGAGTGGATAAAAACTATAAGAAATGTAACTGACTTTTCTTTAGGTGGTAGAATAATAGGTGATTTTTCTGCATTTTCCAAATGTATCACAGTGATTGTTTTATTTTTATGTTCAGAATACCATTGTTAAGATGGTGCTTGCTGTGTAGTTGGAGTTCATATATATTAGAAAAAGAATATTTATTCTGAGGGTCTTGCATCTTCTCACTAAGGGACTTTTTATACTTTATGGAATGTCTTTAATACTCATTTGACTCTTAATTCTCTTAGGAAAATAGTGGCCCATAATTTGGCTGTTTACTGTATTTCATATTCTTTTTATGATCTGCTTGACCTTGATAAGGGTTCCCCCCCCCCCCAATGTTTTAGGGTTTTTACAAGGTATTTTGCCACCTTCCATGATGTAATTCTTTAGGCCAGGAAGAATAAGACGTGTCTATAATTAAAACGACTTCATCTTTGGTGTTTTTCAGCCAAGGGTCACTGTATGTAACTGATGTAGTTATATTACAAGAAAGACAAGTTAAGAGTACTTTGTTGTTGTTTTTAATCTGCAGGGAGATTGACCAACAGAAGTAAATTACAGACTGACTTGGAAAACACTCCCATGGACTTGATCTTGGCAGTTAATGGCATACTGTCTTACAGTATTATTTAAATATTTCATATTGCTTACTTTTCTTTCTGTAAGTATTTGTAAGCTTATCAGATATGTGACTATGTCTTCTTGGTGTTCTCGGTTGTACCCCACACACAGTTATGCACAGAATATATGCACAAACATTTTCATTGAATAAATGAATATAACCTTTGCTTTTTTTATATTGGTTCAGGGAACTGAAAGTGTTCCCTTAATGAGTATACATTTTCCGAAACACATGGAGTTTAACTACTTTTTCCTTCCCATAATTCAGCTAAATAGACAAAAATGCATGTTACCTGCTCAACTTGGTGATTATCAGGAGAATCTACAAGTGTCCTGAGCTGATAACCAAAAGTCAAAAGAAATCCGCAAACATTTAAGTAATGTTAAATTCCAAGAATATCAGTGGTGGGGTCATATGAGCAGCCAACAGCACCATGCATGATTTTCTGTTTCATACAGGATTTGATTTGACTGAACCCTGATTCATTTTAACACTCATTTAATTCTTTGATTTTTAATCCTGTGTTAGTTTTTTTGAACTTAGCATGCACTTACATTTATTCTACATAAATAGTTTAGTGGTGCTAATTGTGTATCATACTTGAACTTTCTCTTTGTGCGAGTGTATTTTATCACATATTTTATTTCAGTATTATCTCATTATTAAATAATGTTCATTGTTACCACCGTAAATGAAAGTGAAGTTGTAAATTATGTGATATTTTACCATATATGTTCACTTCTACATGCAGTCATCAAAATATTTAAAAATATGTACAATTGCATGAAGGTTTACCCAGATTTAATTTTGTCCCCTCTCTCAGTTTTCCTCGAAGACTAGTTAGTCACACTGGATATGCTGCTCTTCTTTATTTTGGGATTGTTCGTACATTTTGTGTTCTTCGGCTCCATCTTCGATATTTATTTTACCTCTCCTTTGGTTCATGGAATGACTCCTCAGTTTACACCATTGCCTCCTCCAGCAAAAAGATTAGTACTGTTTGTTGCGGATGGCCTGCGGGCAGATACACTTTACGAATTAGATGAAAATGGAAATTCGAGAGCACCATTTATTAGGTAAGCATGTTAACTGATACAAAGAAAAAGTTATCCTGATATTATTTGATCTCATGGTGGACATAGAAGTGATGATGAGAAAGACAATAGGGCACATATATATCTGCCTTTGTCTGTGGATTCACAGGTTTATTTCTTCCCAGGAGTTATGTGTGACCTTAGCTGCTTGGCCCAACTTGTCCTAATTTTCCAAACCTGGCTTATCTTTTACTTATAAAACAAGCCGGTTACATTTCTAAAATAATGACAAGCGTAAGTACTAATGAATTGCTAATTACGATGGTGTTTAACTAGAAAATACAGAGTTCAACTCAGAATACACCTATAAAATATAGAAAGCCCTTCCACGTCTATGTCACTGTTAAATGTGACTTTAGACTCTATGAAGTGGCTTTGAAAAGAAATATTTAAGTTTTTAAACTTATAGGGCTCCTACAAATAATTATTATTTTTCTGATTAGTGGCCAGCCCCTCAAAAGCCCTTCTAATGCTGTTGTAGAGAGAGTGAAACTCAGATTCAAGTGGATATTTATCTAAAATATTATTCCATCTTCCCCATTCTCACCTGCCATCATTACTTTTATCTCTTTACTGTGATTTATGTATGTATGTATGTATGTCTCTTTATTTTTAGACAGAATGAGTGTGAGAAGGGGAGGGGCAGGGAGAGAGGGAGAGAGAGAGTCAGAAGCAGGCTCTGCTCCCTGTCAGCATGGAGTCAGAAGTGGGGCTCAGTCTCACGAACCGTGAGATCATGACCCGAGCTAAAATTGAGAGTCTGCCGCTTAAATGACTGAGCCACTCAGGTGCCCCTGTTTCCTGTGTTTTTTCGTTTTCTTTATAGTACTTAGCATGTGCAGGGTCCATGAAGCCTGGGCGTTTGTTTTGCATACCACTTTATTTCCAGTTCTTAGAACATAGTAGGCGATTAATAAGTGTTTGTTCACTGCTAGAAGAATGAAGGACCTTGGATTCCTGTTAATTTCCTGAAATAAATTAATGGTGGCTTAGATAAATGTATAATATACTAAAGGATCAAAGTAAATAAGTGAGCAACTCAGGGCAGTGGGAAAAGATGAGTAAGAAAAGAAAATCAAACCAGAGTTAAGTTCGGTTCACAAAAATATGTCACATGAATTTCTACAAATAATTAAAAATTTGGGTGATATATTTTGATGAGTTTCCTAGTTGTCAAAGAAAGAGAAATATAGTTCATTACAAATTAATAGTATAAAAATATACTGGTTCTGAAGGAAAAGGCGAGCTTTGCTGGTAGCACTTGTTTCTCATTTGGGTGGTGGGTGGCAGGCCAAGGGCGTGCATGGTTGATGTGCCTTGTGTTGTAAGCCATTGTGTGTTTACAATTTCAGTAATCTTCTAGTTTCTTTTAAACCTGTTTGTGAAAGGTTTTATTCATTCCTCCCTTTGTCTTTTAAAAAATATCTGAACTGACCAAAAAAAATTTTTTTTAACTTTTATTTATTTTTGAGAGACAGAGCATGAGCAGGGGAGGGGCAGAGAGAGAGGGAGACACAGAATCCGAAGCAGTCCAGGCTATCAGCACAGAGCCTGATGTGGGGCTCGAGCTCACAGACCGTGAGATCGTGACCTGAGCTGAAGTTGGACGCTTAACTGACTGAGCCACCCAGGTGCCCCATGAACTGATGAAAATGTTTTTGAACAGAGAGATCCAAATTTCTTTATACCTACCTCTTTGTGTTAAAGTTCAGTTCTCATTAAATAACCGAAGAAGTTAAAAAATATTTCTCCCTTAATAAGTGGTTCAGTAGTTTTTAGACTTTTTATTTATTATGCATGCATTTAACCGAAATTGGTTTTAGTATGAAGTAAGTCAGTATTTAAGAATATCTAAACCAGGGCCGCCTGGGTGGCTTAGTCCGTTAAGCGTCCAGCTTCACTCCGGTCATGATCTCTGGGTTTGTGGGCTTGAGCCCCGTGTCAGGCTCTGTGCTGACAGCTCGGAGCCTGGAGCCTGCTTCAGATTCTGTGTCTCCCCTCTCTCTGCCCCTCTCCTGCTCGTGCTTTGTCTCTCTCTCAAAAATGAATAAACATTAAGAAAAAAAAAAGAGTATCTAAACCAGTCCTAGTAGTTATTATTTTGGGTGTCAGGCGTTCATTTCGAAAACCGTTACCAGTGCAGTCGGTCTTGTATAGCAGGTTGCTCTGCTGGTCCGTCACCTGCAATGGTGTTGCTGGTGGTTTGCTTTCTCTGGGATACAACTTAAAGAATATATATATATATATATATATTTTAACTTAAAGAATATTGACACCACCTTTTAGCAAAAGAAAACTTATGCCTGTTTTAATCTCAAATTTAGGAATGTAATTTAACTCCTAATTAGGAGTCTAGCCATTTCTCCTACCTTCAGTTTTTTATTTTGAGAATTTTTCAGCACAGAGAAATGGAAAGGATTATAATGATGAACATCTGTATACCCTTATTGTAGGTTTAACAGTTTTTAATTATTTTCATATTTACATTTCTTTCTCGATATACCCTCACATTTACACACACGCGTGCTTAAATTTTTAATTATTTTTTCCTCCTTAATTTGAAAGCAAGATCTCATACACTTACCACCAAACGCTTCAGCGTGTATCACCTAAGAAGGACTTTCTCCTGCATGACCGTAATACCATACATGTCACACCTAATGAAATCTCACTTTGATGGAATATTGTATGTGTCAGTTATTTCATGGGTAACAAGCCATCTGAATACTTTATGGCTTCATACACATGTGTCGTGGTAAGATGGTTCTTTGTCTCACTGGCTTACTTACAGTGCTGAATCCAGCTAGTCAGAGGGTTAGGTCTGGGTTCAGCTGGGATCAGAACTCACAAACTGTGAGCTCATGACCTGAGCTGAAGTCGGACGCTTAACCGACTGAGCCACGCAGGTGCCCCATAAAGATTCCTTTCCTTCGTAAATTTTGACTCGCGTTTTGATTTTGATTCCTTCTGGAATAATCTTATTTTTCTAAAGCTCTAACAGGACTTAATCATAGTCTGTGTTAACTATTGATCGATAATATCTTTTAGGAATATCATAATGCATGAAGGCAGCTGGGGCTTATCTCATACCCGTGTGCCAACTGAGTCTCGGCCAGGTCATGTGGCCCTGATTGCTGGGTTTTATGAAGATGTCAGTGCAGTTGCCAAAGGTATTGTCTGTATGGATGACTTTAGTATATGAAAAATTTGTTGCATGAATATTGCTTAACACTGAATCATGACACAAAGTGATGTGTGTTTTGTCCGACTTTTGGCAAGTATTTTAGCATGCCTTACTCATAAACACACACTGGTGTTGATTCAAGAATTAAGCTTTGGTTTGGTCGTCCTGTGCTCCTGAAACAATCTGATTGGATGGATCCACGGTTTTCCTAGATGTTAGAGCCCAAAGCTTAAAAAGAAATTCTGTATTTTAGTAAGAAGGAAATTATCTATTGTAAACTTTCAAAGAAAATTATGGCATATGAGATTACTTAAAAATAAAATCTTAAAATAGTTTATGGTATAATACATGTAACAAAATCGCTTACCAGTTTTGCATTTGTTCTGCAATTAATCCTCATTGTCATTCGTTGAAGAATACCACGTTAGGGGTTATACTAATACTTCACCAGGTATATGTTACTGTTTTCACTATTGGTTTCTTCTCTCAATGACCTGAAGGGTGGAAGGAAAATCCTGTGGAATTTGATTCTCTTATTAATGAGAGCAAGTACACATGGAGCTGGGGAAGCCCTGATATCTTGACTATGTTTGCCAAAGGTAAGAGTCATTGATTATATTCCCTCACATGGTATAGGTAATAAATCAGTATGGTAATTTTTATATATTACTTACTGTATTTTATTGATTTTTGCGTTACTTGTTTTTAACATTTAACATCTCTGACATAGGGATGTGTATTACGATGGATGGACATGTCCATTTGATTCTTTCTTTTAGTCGTACTTGAAACATTGGCACATCATATACTTGTTAGTTTTTGGATTCAATGAAGTGCTGTATGGCTCTAACATTTAACAGCTTTATAATCTTGGGAAAGTTAGATAACTTCTCTGACCTTCAATTTGCCCTTTTAAAAATGTGATAATAATAATCTATATCTCATAGGTTTGTTTTTAGGATTAAATTGGATAATTCTCGTGAGACATTTAGCAATGTGCTTATCATGTAATTCTTCATTATGACAATGATGTTGATGTCTGGTTCATTTTGTTTTGATACATTATAAGAAGTTTGTTGATATTCACAGAAAGATTTAAATGCTATAACTTATAATTTCTATTACATATTCAAGATTATGCCATTTGGATTTGTTGTGTTTGTTTCTGTGCATTGATTAGAAAATTCATTTATATATTATTTTCTAAAAATCAATTGGATTCCATTTGAATTTTGTGTCATTAAATGCTTTGTATTTTTTATTTAGTTAGTTTTAATTTTTTTAATGTTTATTCTTGAGAGAGAGAGAGAGAGAGAGAGAGAGAGAAGGACAAGGCATGAGTGGGGGAGGAACAGAGAGAGAGGAGGAAACACAGAATCTGAAGCAGGCTCCAGGCTCTGAGCTGTCAGCACAGAGCCTGATGAGGGGCTCGAACTCTCAAGTTGTGAGATCATGACCTGAGCTGAAGTCAGATGCCTAACTGTCTGAGCCACCCAGGGACCCCTTTTAAATGTTTTTTAGTGAGAATAGAATGATTGATCATTTCACCTAATGAAAAGGTTTTATAACCTTATGTTTAGCCATAAGTGTAATCTTAGTAATTAGAATTGTTGAGTATTACTGTATGTCCTGAAAGCAAAATATACATTCAGAATTTTACATATTATATTCATAGAACATCCTTATGTAGGGCAAGCCAAAAAACCCCAGACTGCTTGCCATTTATATATACTTCCTTCTTTGGAAAGCAGTTTAGCTTTTGGGGGGATTGGCAGTGGTGAGAATGGATTAAGTTTCTAGGACTCACTAAGTTTACCTTCTTACTTCCGGCTGTAGTTGATAGGACAGGAACAACGCCTGAATCAAAAACAATCTAATAGAAATGTTCCATTTCTTATGGTGATGGTAACCAACAAAGCCACTGAGATCTTTACTTAGGATGTGGGAAGTGGAATAGCTGGGCAGTGGTAGTATCTTTGGAACTGAATTGCTATTATAAGAGATTGTTCCTTTGTTATATCTCTTCCTTGTGACCTATGAGTCTATCTCAGAAATTCACTAAGTTGATTAGATTCTTAATAAAATCTTGCAAATGTGTAAGATTAATGTTTGTTGACTCCTTCAGAGAATGTAGCAATAGACAATACTTATTCTCTTATATTTAGAAAAATACACATATTCTATGAATAAGAGAAATGTTTGAATTTTCTTCTTGCTTTAGGAAGTGTTGTAAACCAAATGACTTCATCTATTCTAAATTGTATATCTGAAGACACACAAATTTTTTGAATAGGTTAATCTGTACAGGGAGTCAGATTTTGGTGCTTATTTTTGTGCTATTGTGTATCAGCATTGTGACTTTGGCCATGTTAATTAACTTACATGTAGTGTATCTGTAAATTAGAATGTTATTGTGAGAACAAAAAACAATAACATGTGTTAAAGTACAAATCATGGTCTGAGGCACATAAGATAAATGTTAATTATTCCTCCTATCTTTCTCTTCCCTGTCATAATACACAATGCTTTGTGAAAAATTCTGGTTACTCACAGGAATCTTTAAATGACTATTTCATATTTGATGAAGGCTTAAAAAATTGTTGAAAATATTTTTCCCCAAATTTCCTCCTTAGGTGCTTATGGAGACCATGTTTTTACATATACCTATGATGCTGACAGTGAAGATTTTGGTGCCCATGATGTAACAAAACTGGATACTTGGGTTTTTGATAAAGTTAAGGTGCGTGCTATTGAGTTGATACTCTTCAGCACACATAGTTGTACCCAAAGTACTAGAGACTGATTTGTCAGTAAATGCATCTTAATTTTTTCCTACTTGCATGAACTTGAAAGTTCTGTATTTGTAGCATACTATTTTGTAAAGACTGGATTCTAAGAAACTGCACATTCTGTAATAACCGGTTAATGAAATTTTTTTTTTAATTTTTCTTTTTAACATTTATTTATATTTGAGAGACAGAGCATGAGCAGGGAAGGGGCAGAGAGAGAGGGAGACAGAATCCAAGCAGGCTCCAGGCTCTGAGCTGTTAGCACAGAGCCCGACGCGGGGCTCGAAGTCACAAACTGTGAGATCGTGACCTAAGCTAAAGTCGGACACTCAACCAACTGAGTCACCCAGCCACCCCTAGTTAATGAAAATTTAAAAAAATTAATAATGTGAAAAGATAACTTTTTAAAATTCCATGTTTCTGACCGTAAAATGAGCCATAGATTGGAAATTCAGGGAACCTGTGTTTCATTCCCAGTTTGCTGAATAATCCTAGGTAAATCTTGATCTTCCTTTGACCATACAATAGTCTCCAACAGTAGAGGGACCATGTGAGATGTATGAAAAATGCTTTTGAAAATGCTGTTCAAATGTGATATATTTATAATAAGATGATTTTTTAAAAATTGTACTTTCCAGAAAGGTAAGCAAACATAAATTTGCAAATCAGTCCTAATAAACTATCCATGAGTTGCTCTAAGAAGTAAAGTTGTTTGGACTATTTGATAGTGACAATTATCATAGTTTCACCAGCTACCCAATAGAATTTACATTTTTAAAAATTGTGTGAAAATCTTAATTGTGGACATTGGCTCTCCTTTCTTCCTGTCCATTGTTTCTCATTTACAAATTACAACTTATAATTTATCTGTTGTAAGAAGCATTCATTGCTTGACCTTTAATGATTCTTGCTTTACTGGTACTATCTTTCGGACTGACATTGTGGACTTCTTCACAATGTGGCCATTTTTGTTAGTTTGTAAATGTGTTCCTCAGTATATGCCGGCATTTTTCTTTGTATTTACTTAGCGTGAATTAAGTATTCAGTGCATGGTTTGATAAACCCTATTTCTTTTATCAGGATCTTCTTGAAATTTTCTGTTTTCTTTTAACATATGCTTTTGTCAACAGGGAAAACTTTCAGGTTAAATAAAATCTCTTTCAGAAAGTAATTAGCAAATTATTTTTCTAATTATTGCTTTGTAAGAGAATCTACTTATATCAGCATATGCTGAAAGGCACTTGGCTTCTAATTTCATATACATAAATGCTAAAAATGCTCTGGAATCATGGATTTGATTCCTTGTGGGTGGGAAGGTATAGTTTGTGGCTGGCCTGATTTTATGCCTTTCTTCCTTTTATTTCAACACTGCTAGTGTTGGTGATATGATAGTGATTAGAAAAAAAGATTTGCCCATGACTTTATAAAATATGGTATATATGTATAATAATAACAGTAAACATGAAATCATCAGCAGTGGGAAGTAATATGATATATTTAAAGAATGTATCTTTAGAAAATTGTGATTCAGACAGTTAGGGGAAGGCTTTCCTGAGAGTTTTCAGATGATCCCTGAAGAAGCGTAGGAAACAAAGAAATGGAGCTGGATTGCAGTGTGGAAGCCTATTTCAAGCCCACAGCATTATATAAATCGTGGGCCCTGAGGGAAGAGCCAGCATAATAGATTTGAGGAACTGAAGGAAGGAGTTGAGTGTGGCAGGAATACTGACTGGGAGCAACGTCTGAGATAAGGCTAGAGAGGGAATCTGGACTTGGGACCTGCCTAAAGACTCATGTTTAATCCAAGCAAAACAAATCCATGCGAGTGTCTACTCACTTTTTTTTTTAACTGTGGTAAAATACATATAACATAAAATTAGCCATCTTCACCATTTTTAAGTATACAGGTTCAGTAGCGTTGAGGACATTCCCATTGTTGTGTATCCAATCTCCAGAACGTTTTCATCTTGCAAAACCAAAACTCGGTGCTCATTGAACAACTCCCCATTTCCTCTCTCTCCCAGCCTCTGGCAACTACCATTCTACACTCTGTTTCTATGTATTTGTTTAATCTAGCTACCTCATATAACTGGAATCATACCGGATTTGTCCTTTGTGAATGGCTTGTTTCACTTAGCATAATGCCCTTGAGGTTCATACATGTTGAATCTCTTTGCTTTTCAAAACTCACTTTGTACAGCATCTCCTCATATAGGCCTTCCATGGCTTTCCTTTGCTGCACCTCACTTCCAGTTAGACTTAGATAACTCTCTTCTATATTCCCTTAATACCACTATCGTAAGTACTTCTTTATGCTAGACCACGGTTGATCCCCCTTCCATCCTATTTTCATCTTATCGGCAGAGACACTGACTTTTCCCACTGTTATCTCTAAATTCCTATCAAGGAATTGTCTGGTACATAGATACAAGTATTAGTTTAGATTAGGTTCAGTTCTGTATAATAGGGAAGAAATACGGCTTAAAAGTTTACTTTTATCTCCATAAAGTTAACGCCAGCAGTAGGCAGCCCAGGATTGGTGCAGTCCAGGATTGCCATAATGGCTCCACGGTGTCATTAAGGCTCAGTCTTGAATTTCTCCTCTATCCTCAGGGCATGCGTTTTATCTTCCAAGTTTTTTCATGATCCAAGAGATGCTGGAGTTGCAGCCATTACTTCAATGTTTTAGGTCAACAGTGCAAGGAATTGGAAAGGACCTTCTTTCCTGATTATATTTATTTCAAAGAGCCTTAGGGTCCTTATAGTCTTTTGACTGAAATATTTGACTTCTCTCTTGTTGGCCACAACCGCTAAGACACATCTAGCTGTGAGAGAGGATGGGAAATTGGGTTTTAAGGTTGGCGCGTTGCCATGTTTCACGAAATCACAGGTTTTTACTCAGAAAGGGAGAATGCGTGTTGAGGTAGTCATCTAGCAGTCTCCCTTGATGCATAACAAATATTTGTGGAGTGCAGAAATGAATGAGTGCCTTTGCAAGGGGAGGAGAAAAAGCGGGGGCTGATGGTCCTGAGTATACTAGATATGAAGGGGAAAGTAACCAGGGGTATATTTCAAAACCTCTTAGGTCCAAAAGACCAACTTTTAAAAAGCCAATAGGGATCTAACAGGTTGAGCTCCGCAAGAATAGAATTTCATAGCATCTCATATCTTGTGTCCATATGTGAATGAATAGCACTTCTTACATGGCTGAATATTTTTTTTTTTTTACCAATCATGGAACAAATTATAAACGTACCTCAACTAAAGTTGCTAGTTTTTGTTGTTGTTGTTGTTTTGTTTTGTTTTGGTTTTTGTCAGCTTTCAATGATATCTTTAGAATTTAACTTCATTCTCTTGAAGAACTCACCACTTCCATCTAAATTTAAAACTTCTGAGGGGCTAAGTAGAATGTATATGAAAGCTAGGGGGCAGTTTTATGCTTTTGAGGAGGATAGCAGTAGGTTACATATTATGGGGTTTTTTTTTAATTTATTTACTTCTATTCTTGAATAGCAGGTTTCTCTAATGGCACCATTTGTATTTTTTGGTATTTGTAATAATGAAGGATTATTTCAAAAAATACTTCAGACTTTTGTTGGGCAATGACATTTTCCTCGTTAAAGTTACCATCTACTGAGAGACAGTTATGTGAACGACAATTACGTATCTTGGCAGAGCCTGTTGACTTATTGAAAGCAGTTTATAAGTATTCCCCACAGAAACTTGTTTACATATTCATGTGTATGCAAGTAGATGTTTAATTCATTATCTTAGAAGGGCTTTGTGAATCCAGTTTGCAATTATGAAACAATATAATAATTTTCGACCCATATTTTATTAAGTGGGCATTTTTCTATCACACAGCGTGAAGAACAGGTTCTAGTCTTGGGGAAAAGGAACTTGTTCAGAAGCTATTCACACCGTTCAAGTGAGCACTAACAGTTGGATAAGGGCAGCAATGAGACAGGACAAGAAGTAGTCCAGCTCCTAAAACATTTAAAAATGATAAAATGTTCCTAAACTGTCGCCACTTGTACTGTTTTATTTTTGGCTCTTGTCAACATATTAATTCAACCTGGTATATTTTATTCAGCGCTTCGGAGATCTTCATGAAATCAAGGTCCCCTTTCTGTAACCCTTTTTTGGCCTAATTATAGCCCAGCTCACTCATGATTCAAGCGTTGATGTCTGAACTGACAATAAGGACTTTGTGTTGGTTGGTTCTGAGGATAAACTTAAACAAAATAAAATAATTTAATTTTATAGTTATGTATACATTTAATTCAAGGTTTTCATCAGAATTTTTTTTACGTAAAATAAGTGGACTAAATTTCTTTAACTGATTTGTTACCTATAGGAATTCTTTCATGCTGCCAGAAACAACCAGTCTTTGTTTTCTAAACTAAATGAAGAAAAAATAGTTTTTTTCTTACATTTATTAGGAATAGATACAAACGGACATGCTCACCGACCATCATCAAGGTAATTTTAATGCTGTGTTTAATTTCATGTTTTTGAGAGACTTGGGTGTTCTATTTGAACTTTTAAAGTATTATATATTTTTTGTAATTATCACATTACTTACATTCTATATTCTTCATTTATCAAGGCAGAGAAAAAAGAATATTAAGTTTTTTTTTAATGTTTATTTATTTTTGAGACAGAGACAGAACGTGAGCAGGGGAGGGGCAAAGAGAGGAGACACAGAATCCAAACCAGGCTCAAAGCTCTGAGCTGTCAGCACAGAGCCCAACACAGGGCTTGAACTCACAGACCATGATTTCATGACCTGAGCTGAAGTTGGATGCTTAACTGACTGAACCATCCAGCCACGCCTTTAAAAATTTTTTTTTAACATTTAATCATGTTTGAGAGAGACAGAGAGACTGAGTACAAGTGGGGGAGGAGCAGAGAGAGAAGGAGACATAGAATCTGAAGCAGGCTCCAGGCTCAGAGCTGTCAGCAGAGAGCCTGATGCGGGGCTCAAACTCACGAACAGTGAGATCATGACCTGAGCTGAGGTCAGATACTTAGTCCACTGACCCACCCAGGCGCCCCTGTATACAGGGGTTCTATTTCAGTAGAACTCCTTATATAGAATAGCAAATATTTTTCTCAGTTTTGCAGACCATAAGAGGAAGAATCGATGTTTTACTTTTGTTCTTTATTTAGAATTTGGTTTAGCTAAGTCTGTGAATAATGCCTGTTGGTTAGCTACCAGTAATAAATACCTCATGCTCCCCTTCTTTAACATGATGGACTATTTCAAGTGATAGAATTCATACCAAACCAACCTATTCAACTGTATGGAAGCTTAAATATAATTTGCTTATAATGTTATATTAATGTTTTATGTCACAAACACTCTAAGGGATGAGAACATTTTATACTTGAAACAGTGATACCTATTAATGTGACAAAAACAATATAGTGTGCATTATGAGACGCATGAACTTGAAAATCATAATCAATGCATTTGAGATGTAAAAAGTATTCATTAAAATATATTTGCTAATCAATATTGGAGAGTATTCTCCTTTTAAACTATTTCTGAAAATGATTTCAGATTCTTATGCTTCTTTAAAAGGAGAGATTGTTATCTTTAACAATATAAAGATCTCTGATTTTAAAATATTAAGGATGAGATATAAAAGTATTTAGGAGTTAATAACTTCAGATGATTCCTATTAGGTTCATGTTGAAGAAATTTTATTTTTCCAAATTAATGTAACTTTAATGTGCTCTTCTGTTTCTTCTTAAACAGGGAATATAAGGACAATATTAAACTAGTGGATGCAGGAATGAAAGAAATGGTGTCCATTCTTGAACACTTTTATGGAAATGATGGGAAAACGGCATTTATCTTTACCTCTGACCATGGAATGACAGACTGGGGTTAGTCTGTCTCTAAGTGACACGTACTTTATGATTAAAGTAGTTGTAAATGTAGCTTGCAGACATCTTGTAATGTGGAAGAGGATTAAATGTCTTCGTATATGCAGAATGTCTAATAGGCAATTGCATGCTTAACATGTTAGTGTAAAAAACCTGATCTTATATAAAGGATCTTTTTTCTAACTATAAAAGGAACATATTCTCATTTAAAATGAGAAATTAGAGAAAAGTATGGAGAAGAAAACAAAAAGTGCCTATCCTATTATTTATCTACCTAGCGTTAACTGTAAGTGATGATAATGTAAGAGTAAGGTGGTATAACCAGGAATCCTGGGGCTCCTGGAAGTCTACCCTAGATGACCTTGTCCTTTCTGTGAGATTCCCAAGGCAAACACAGTGTGTGCACAGAGAACAAAACAAGGCAAAGATGAAGTTTGGGTCCCCACATCACAGTACAGAATTCTAGTGAGCTGGTTCCACTCTATAAAGGGCTTTTGGTTACACCAGCCAGAGTGGCCTGGAAGAAACTCATCAAGAGACTTTGCTGTCCTCTCCAGAACAGACCTGGCCTTGACCGACTGCGTGTCCCATGGGGCACTACGCTGGTCGCATCTCCTCCAAGTCTTCTTGTTAATATTCTTGTTCTTCTTTCAACCAGTCAACAGACCTTTTTGTTTGGTTTTTGCCTGTCTATTGATGCTCTGACTTGCTTTGGGAATATTTCAAAACTAATTGTTATGCAGAGTTGCACGCATTTGGGAGTGTGGTGGCTAGAAGTAGAAATACATACGGGTCAATTCTTTAAAGCGATTAAACAATAAATAAATATTTAGGTATAATTTCTTATATCCCTGTCTTAATACTCTTGATGTCTTATTTGTAGGTTCCCATGGGGCTGGTCATCCTTCAGAGACTTTAACTCCTTTTGTCACTTGGGGAGCTGGAATCAAGTATCCCCAAAAAGTATCAGCTCAGAAATTTGATGATGCATTTTTGAAAGGTATAAATGTTTACCTTTATTGTTTTCATAAATACAACATTTTAAAGGATAAGCACTGGGTGTTATATGTAAGCCAATTTGACAATAAATTATATTAAATAAAATTTTAAAAAATTAAAAAAAAAACATTTTAAAATAAAACCAAAGTTTAGGGGGACGCCTGGATGGCTCATTCAGTTAATTGTCTGACTCTTGCTCTCGGCTCGGGTCATGATCTCACTGTCCATGAGTTTAAGCCCTTCGTTGGGCTCCGCACTGACAGTGCGGAGGCTGCTTGGGATTCTGTCCCTCTCTCTCTGTCTCTGCCCCTTCCCTGTTCTATCTCTCTCAAAATAAATAAATAAACATTAAAATAAAATAAAACCAAAGTTTAACTTAAAAAAATCACTTTTCAAGTTACAGTTTTCATTTTGATATTTGTATCATTACTATTTTTATGTGTTATTTTTGTATAGTTCTCATTATTGGTTTATAATATTCAGATTGAAATATATAGTCTTAGTTATCTGCCTTATGAAGTTACAAATGTAAATTGTACTATTACTTTTTTTCCACAAGCCTATTTTTATTGCTGGGATTTACATTAAACTACTGAGTCATACCTTAACCTGCAAAGACTATCAATCAGATAAATCACACATATGTCACAATTGACATTTCACACCTGGACTGATTTTGCCCTGTCTCTAGTACTTTTGAAGGCTTTCTGTGTTACCCAAGCCTCCCTTCCTTCCTAATCCATGAGGAAAATGAATTCCTTTTTCCTGGAGCTCTGCTTATTTTGTGAGGTAAGGTTTTTTTTTTTTTTTTTAGAGTTCCAAACTTTTTATTAATTGGACAAAACAAATTCCTTTCAAATGCCTCACTCCAGATTATTTGTATAAAACTTATCCAAAACACTTGTTAAAAATACAGATTAAAAAACAAATAAATTTCCGTTGGGGCACCTGGGTGGCTCAGTCGGTGAAATGTCTGATTGTTGCTTCTGTGTCAGGTCATGTTCTTACGGTTCGTCAGTTCGAGTCCTACACAGGCTCTGTGCTGATGGTGGGGACCCTGCTTGGGATTCTCTTTCTCTCCCTCACTCTCTGCCCCTCCACGTGTCTCTCTCTGTCTCTCTCAAAATAAATAAATAGACTTAAAAACAAACAAAAAGCAAATTTCCAGACTTTGTCACTAGATATATTAATTCCATGAGTCTGGGTGAGGCCTGGAAATTTTCTTTTTAAAATCTTCTCCAGGGATTCACACTCACAGCCATGTTTATATATTTCTGTCATAGGAAACTCTTTGGTTTGCATCATAAAATTTCCTTAGACTCTTTTCTTGAATTGATTTTTGTATTGAGATAAAATTCTCTTGCCACTTTAATTCATGTTTTAGAAGTGTACCTTTCAGGTTTTTTTTTCTTTTTAGCATACTCACAAGACTGTATCATCACCTCTACTGTCTAATTACGAACTGTTCTGTCAGCACCTCCAAGGAAACCCCTTCCCCAATAGCAGTCACACCTTATTTCCCCCCCTCTCCCCATCACCTGGCAACCATTATACTTTCTCTCTCTCTGGATCTGCTTATTCTGGACATTTCCTGTAAGTGGAATTACTCACTGTAGGGTCTTTGTGTCTGGCTTCTTCCACTTGGCATAATTTTTTTTCGAGGTTCATCTGTGTTGTAGCACGTATAAATAGTTTATTTTTTACAGCTGAATGATATTCCGTTGTGTGTCTAGACCATATTTTATTTATCCAATCATCTTATGGACATTTGGGTTGTTTCCACATTTGACTGTCGATAGTGCCAATGACACAAATGTATGAACATTTGTGTACCAGTTTTTGTGTAGACATGTTTTCATTTCTCTCGGATAGGTACCTAGTGATGGAATAAATGGGCCATATGTAACTCTGTTAATTTTTTGCAGACTGCCACACTGTTTGCTAAAGCAGCTTCAGCATTTTATATTCCTATGCTCTGTGGTAAATGAATTAGATTGGGTCTAATAGAAGCTGGGTTCAATAGAATTTTGTACTGAGGATATAAAACTTTGGCTCTTGATTTCTCAGTGAATTAATATTTTAGAATAACTTGACTTCAGGAATCATTACAGAGGAATACATTTTTTCTTCTATGAATATTAGGTGTCATAAGTTAGAGGGAAAGGGAATGTGCATCTTTTCCTTATCAGGTAATTAGGGTGAATTTTTAGTAGCTGACTAGTAGAACCAGGAACATATTTTTAAACTTCGCTAGCTTATTAAAGGAAATTTCATCATAAAAATATCTTAGAACCCTTTTTGTAATATATCTTAAAGTCATTAAATGAAGACATGCTCTCTCATAATCATTTGTTTTGATTACTGGTTATTGAAATTTCTGAATTTATATGTGGAAAAATAGAGGAATGAGGTTATCTCTGAAGGCAATTTTAATTGTAACTCACTATAGGATTTTCACATTTGGGATTCATGGACAGTAGGAACATCACAGCTACATTTTTAAGTATTTTTGCAAGCAACTGCCATTACAGAAAAAAAGAAGGGCTTAGGTTGTCTAACAGACATCAATTGCCTTAATTACTCCCTGGAGCGGGACTGTCATTAGTCCTAGTCATGCTGACAGCTGTTGTCATTGTGCCTTTTACTTCCATCTTCCCTTCCTTACCCTTTTGATGCTTTGAAACAACGATCTGCAAATGAGCACTTTGAAAGTTTAATAAATCGTCACAGGAAACACCAAATATTTACTTTTAAAGCTATTCTTTTAAATTCTGGTTTTAAAAACATACAGTTGTGCCTGTTTAAGTGTCTTTTTTTGTTCATAGTTGACTTAAAATAGACTTTCCCAGGACTTTTGTTTCACATTACACATTGATCTCTCTTAACAATGAAACTATTATTTTTTTTTTAAACCCTAACATCAGCTGTTGTGTCTCGTTTTGTTTCAGAATGGAGATTAGAGAGCTGGAAGAGGCAAGATATCCATCAGGTATTCAGTTCAATTTAGTCACTTTCACATTTAATTTTCTCTCCTAGAAGAAGTTTAGGCTGAAAAAAAAACCTGAACAAAAGTATTAATAATAAAGTATTTTTCAAAACATTTCCATTACCAAGAGAAATCCTTCTAGTGCAAATATTTTAACCCAACTAATCTTTCTTTTGGCAAAATAGAAAAAGCTTCACATAAAACTGAAAGAAGATTCCCTCCAAATAACATTGGCTAATTAAAGAATTATTATGTAAATTGAAATCTGCATGGCTGTTAAATTCCTGTGATTTCTTGTCATGGTTGCCTGGCTTAGTTGCTCTAAGCACAGGCCTAATAAAACCCTATTATGGGGGTTTTTTTTCCTGTAGTATGTGAGTTACCGTTTCTTTTTTATTAACACATATTTTATCCTTAATTCTACCCAGGGTGCTTACAAATGCAATGGAAAAAAAGATAACAAGAACATAGATTACTCAGCTAGAAACTTTAGATTACAGGGAAATGCATGGCCAACCTAATCAAGTTGGACTGGTAACGTTATGTGTAAATATGAAGCATGGAATTTTCATTGTTGAAGATATGCTCTGCAAACAGCCATCTTCACTATTTGTAGAAGGCAAGGCATTGTTGGTATATGACCTCGAAGGTGGCAGGAATACTTTACCCTCACCAGGTCACCTTACAAACTGGCATTGCTTATCGTGGTGGATAAACCAAGGTCTAGAATCTCATTTTTAGGCCTGTGGGTGCAGAAGCCTATTCTCTGTCAGTACATTAGGAGGGATGGCTGTATATTACCCAAATAAATGGAAACGTATCAAATTAGAATAACAGTTGAATTAATTTGCCGCAAAAATCACCATCAGAAGGATAGGGAATAACTTGAAAATCATAAAACATATAGCCAGACTGGATTATGATTTAAATCTAGATTCAGCTATTGCCCTGTGACTACTCCTGCTTCAAATCTACATTAGATGAGAGTTTCTTTATTCATTCTTTCACCAACATTGCTATGTGTCCACAGTGGTGTAAAACACTATGCAAACATTAACATTAGATATGTGTAAGGGATATAATGGTGAGGAAAAGTAGACAAAATGCCTGCCCTGGGAAGCTTACAGTTTAGGGGTGAGAACAGATATTAAGCAAATTATTATACAAATACATGTAAAATTACAGTGTGATAATTAGTACAAAAGAGGACTGTGAAGCTATGAGAGTATAGAGTGGACATATCTGATAGACTGTATGGTCTGCAAAGTCTTCCTGAGAAATAGAGGTTTGAGCTGAGATTGCAGAATTAAGTAGGAGTTACCAGGCACATGGTGTTCCCTCTCCCTTTCCACCCAGAGGCAGCAACATGTACACAGAGCTCTGGTAAGAGGATACATGGTGTATTAAAGGAGCACAGAGAAACTGAGACTGTGGTCTGATGTCTGGGTGGGCACTAGACCCCGCAGGGCCTTATGGGCCTATGGACTTAATCCTAAAGCTTGAGGAAGCCCTTGAAGTATATGAAGCTTGGAGAGTGACATGATCTGTTTTTTGAGGAAAGGATTTCTCTGGATGCAGCAGGAAGAACAGGTTGGAGGAAGCCAACAGTGGATTCTGGGGGGAAAGGCACAAGGCAATTAGAGGCCATTGGAGTTTTCCAGTTTTCTGTGGGGTGGTACTTAGTAAAGAGAGTCCAGATGGTAAAACGTGAGAAGCACTGAGAGCCTGGGACCAAACTCCAACTTGAGATGGTATCTGGAAAGGAGCCCCAGTGAGACTGAAGACATTGAGTGGCGTGTGTGGTGTTACAGATGCCAAGAAGGGAATGGTGTATGCGGTGCTGCTGAAAAGTCAAGTGATTAAAATAATCAGAAGAGCATTTGTAGCCACCATTCACTGCAGGATTATTCTGTGCCACGTACTTTATAAATTTAATCTCCTTTAATTATGCCATAACTCTGTAAGGGTTTTTTTTTTTTTTTTTAAATAACTAAATGATAAGAAAATAAATAAGTGATAAGGAAACTGAGGCATTGAGGAGGTCAGATAACCTGCCCAAGGACTCAGATTTCAGGCAAGGATTTGGAACTGGGCATTTTGACATCTAAGCACTTTACCGCCTGAAAAATTATAAGGACTAATATAAAAACAGTCGGATTTAGAAAAATAGAGGGTATTAGCTCTGTTACCCTCAGGGAGAGTGTCTGTGGGATGGTGAAGAATCAAAGGAAGTTGTAGGTGGCTGAGAAGCCAGAGAGAGATAAGGAAATGGAGGTAGAGACACACACAAGTGTCCGGGAAACTGGGGGTTTATGTCTTTTCTGGACTTCACTGTCTGGCCAAACCTTCTGGTATATACTTTCTTTCTTAATATGTACCTTTACCCAGTTAAAACCTTCTGTTGCTATTTACTTTTTGTCTAGTTAAGGCATCCTATTCATAATACTGAAAAACTCTTACATGGAGTGGTCAAGTTCTTAGCTACCAGGGTAGTAACTTTTTGTTCTAGTGTGTAAGTTGATGCAGCTGTAGCAAATGACATTTTTAGAGATTGATATCTATTGTGTACTGAATAAATGTTTGAAGGTAATGGATTATAATGAACATCATGATTATAGTCCAAAATATAGTTGCATTAAATTATATAATTTTCTTATTGATGTCTGTAAACTTACTAGAATTGAACATTTTCTGTTTGTAGGCTGATATTGCACCATTGATGGCTTCTCTTATTGGAGTTCCCTTTCCCCTTAATTCAGTGGTAAGGAATAAAATTTCTTATCAGCTCTCAGAATAAAAAAAAGTTACTGTACAGTAAAATTTACTTTTTATGTCCTTCTGAATAATCTTTGGTTACATTTAAAACTTACTTTCCTCTCTTTTTTTCTAAGTATCTAACTGTGTATGTATTATAATCTACAACATAGAGCAGAAGCCTAATAGCTTTTCTTTAAAATTTTTTATTTTCTAAAATGTATATAGATTTATCTTTGTATTTCAGTTATAAGTGGTAAAATATATATAAATTTTATTGCAAGCAGCAGAAACTGAATCCATTTAAAGGGAATTTATTAAAATGATATTACTGGGTTGTTGATTTGAAGGGGTGCTCAAAATCCAGGCTTGGAAATGAACAGGAACTAAGGGAGCGCCAGGGACTTGGAAGAAAGAACCAAACTGTTGTGCTCAGTGCACCAACACTAGGGGAGAATAGTATTATACTTGTACTTTTTGTTCCTTGACTCTTAGGAGTCAGATTCCACTGCTTACCTCTTGAGTGGGCTAGCTTGGGTTATTTATTTATCCTTCAGTAAAGGAAAGTAGGGCTTCATTAGAATCTCACTGTTGGGGTGCCTGAATGGCTCATTCAGTTAAGCGTCCGACTTCAGCTCTGGTCATGATCGTGCAGTTTGTGGGTTCAAGCCCTGCATTGGGCTCTGTGCTGACAGCTCGGAGCCTGGGGCCTGCTTTGGATTCTATGTCTCCCTTTCCTCTCCTCTCCTCTCCTCTCCTCTCCTCTCCTCTCCTCTCCTCTCCTCTCCTCTCGTCTCCTCTCGTCTCCTTTCCTCTCCTCTCCCCTCCCCCACTCTCTTTCTCTCTCTCTGCCCCTCCCCCACTTTTGCTCTCTTTCTCAAAAATAAATAAACATTAAAAAAATAAAAACAAAAAGAAACCCACTGTTATATCCAATGGGGGAGATTTCTCAACATAGAATGGTAATGCTGTTAAAAATGGGAACTGGGTGCTGAAAAGCCAAAAAACAAACAAAAATATCCATTCCAACTAGCCATTCATTTTAGCTTTTCAGAGCAAATTTTAAAAAAATAATGTTCTCTGGGGTGCCTGGGTGGCTAAGTCAGTTGAGCACGACTTTAGCTCAGGTCATGATCTCACCACTTGTGAGTTGGAGCTCTGCATCGGGCTCTGTGCTGACAGCTCAGAGCCTGGAGCTGCTTCAGATTCTGTGACTCCCTCTCTCTCTCTCTGCCCCTCCCCCACTCGCACTCTGTCCCTCTCTGTCTCAATAATGAATAAACATTAAAAAAAACTTTTTTAAATAATGACCTCTAACTCAGAACTTGAGTAAGTGACCCTTCTGGTCATAAGTATATGTGTATGTGTATTAACAAAGCAGCCCTTACTCTTACTATGCACGGTATACTCTCAATTTTCTTATTATGTCATTTTTTCCTTTTTAAGGATACCGGCTGTGGCCCAGCATAGGGATTTTTCGTGTGTGCAAAGCACTTAGCTCACTGCTCAGCACACAGTAGTCTTTCAATAGATACTAGGTTTTATTGAACTTACTTCATCTCTATTACTTTATTTACTTTGTTATATACACTTTGTGAGAAAAAATAATAGAAAAAATAATATTTCAGTTATGGTTTTAAAAACATTTTGCTTAATTATTTCAGTAATTTATTCCTCTACGTGTCTTGTCTTTATTGTTTCATTTGTAACTCTTTTTGTTTTATAAGAATAGCCTGAGTTGTTAATACTAATAATATTATACTAGTAAAATTAATACCAATACTAAAGCAGTGTTCTTTATTTACAGGGCATCCTTCCTGTAGATTATCTTAACAACACTGATCTCTTCAAAGCAGAGAGCATGTTTACAAATGCAATACAGATTCTCGAACAATTCAAGGTAAAACAAGACACACAAAAATGGATACTATGACAATTTTAACATCAAATATATTAAGTGAAAATGTAAAGAAATTATTTTCTATAGTTTATGATCTTTTGTGTCTTTGACTAGTGTCATAAAGTTTAACATTTGTGAGGTGCAGATCCCAGGAATCAGTTCGAGTGCGTAGAATGACCTTCGAAGACCACCGCATATGCTTATAATTTCCTGATTAGAATTTGCCCCATAGAAGTAGTATTAGAGACTGCAACATTTCTTGTCATTTCATATACAACTATCATATGCATTAAGACAAGTTAAAGAGGTGACCATTTCACTGAAACTTTCTGTTAGTATTGTCAAGGCAGCTTGGCTTATTTTGTCTTCTATAGTAAAAGAAATACAGTTTAATGAGATTACAGTATGTTCTTTTGCAAGCTTGATATGATTAATTCTCAGCTCATTATGATAGTATGATAATCTGAAATTTTTGTTTAAATACTTATGAAATAATATAGTAACATAAAATTCCATTTAGTTTCAAAGTAGTGAACCATCCCCAAAGAGCCATTTTAATGAATGTTTGTATTTCAAAATGAAATTAATTTGTGTCTCATTTATAATATAATGAAATATTTTCCTACTTGGTTCCCAGGTGAAAATGACTCAGAAAAAAGAAGTTACTTTACCGTTTTTGTTTATACCATTTAAGTAAGTCTCATATTTTTTATTAACTTGTAGGAAGGAATATTTTAATGAGTTTGAGTGCTGACAGGATAGATGAGTTACTTAGAAACTTTTTCTTTTTTATTTATATTAGTGCAAACTCCAAAACGAAAGCCTCTTCTCTTGCTTTTATAAATAATGGGCCAGATACCAGATACCTTTGAGTGGCTGGTAAAGGAGATAAAGGGGGCACAGAGAGCTGTGGGAGACATTGAAGAGATCAATTCAACAGGGCTTAATTGAAGGTGTGGGGCTCTTTGCTTGGTTGATTGGGACATTTGGTACCATGATGGCTTGTAGAAATAAAGAAGAGATGGTTAGGGGCAAGGATGAATGTTTCTGCGTTCAGCCTACATTTGAAGAAACCAATTAGTTAGTTAGAATTAGTGACAAATTAGACATAAAATTAGGGCAACAAATTAGGGACTTGGCTTGCAACATGGACCTGAGAGTTGGTTATGAAGATCTGAAGGCATCAGCATAAGGTAAGATGTTAACTGTTACACATGTAGGAGGCTCTAGGAGAATGTAGAAAGTGACAAGAAAAGGCCGATGATACAATTCTGGGAGACATTGACAACTACTGGGTGGGTGGGGAGAACAGACTTTGGAGGGCAGCAGGATTCTGCTGTCCTAGATCTCTTTTCCTTGAATCTGGAGTCCCCACTCCTGTGATTTGAGTCACAAACCTGGCTCTGCACTACTGACATGGGGAGGTTTATTCGGCCTCCCTTACTCCTCCTCCTCAAGGTTCGTTTTCAATTTGCAAGGGTTCACATTTAATTAGGGAGGATTTTGCTCTTGACCAAGATAAATAGAAATTCTTCAAAATAATGGATGTTAGTGAAGTGTTTGAATGACTTCACTGGAATTCTTTTTGACAAATCTGTAGCATTAGTGTGGTATTCATAAACTAGAAAGGCTTAAACATTGCACTACCTGTTGAATAATGTGGTTACATGCCTGACTTTGGGTATATGTGTATCTGTGTGAATAGGAGAGCAAAAACCAAGCAAAATTGGGATTTTGCAACTTACGATCATATGAAATTACGTACCCTAAATATTATGTTATATCCATCAAAGGTAGAATTATTTTTGAAGACTTTCCCTAATTGTAAGATACCATATATGCATATAGAGGCTATAAGGCAAGTTTTTACTATTTTCCCCATATGATGTCATATACATATCATATGCATCTGTTTATTTACAGTGTAGTGGTGTAGTCAGAGCATAATAAAGTAAACAAATGAACAAGAAATATATGATCAATTCCTGGGACGAAGAAAATACATGGGACATTGAAAGTGAGACTGTGGGTTACTTTAGACTGGCCGCTTTAGAAAAACTGGTCAAGGAAGAGGTACTCTTCTGTGAAGAGTTCAGGTGCACACTGCCTGGCTTCTTCTACTTAGGCCTGCTGGCTGACCATGAACTTGCCCTGCTTTGATGCTCAACATCTGCCTGCAGAGCCACTGCTAGCTTTTTGTCCTCTGGGGACCCTACAGCATGGTTGATTCCTGAACACTGGAGCAAAGCTTTAGCCCTGCCTGCAGACTTTTCTGGCTAAAAGTCACCATTTCTCAATAGCTTCCAATATGACCAAAAAGTGTCTAAGGTAAAGTGGAGAATTGACTCCTGAGGAAATAAGGAAAAGAAAAGAACTTACAATGTTAAAGTTCTCAGAAATATCAGGGGCCCCTGGGTGGCTCAGATGGTTAGGCGTCCGACTTCGGCTTAGGTCATGATCTCACGGCTCATGGGTTTGAGCCCTGCATCAGGCTCTGTGCTGACAGCTCAGAGCCTGGAGCCTGCTTCGGATTTCGTGTCTCCTTTTTTCTCTCTGCTCCTCCCTCGCTTTCTCTGTGTGTCTCTCAAAAATAAAATAAAAACATTTGAAAGTTTTTTTAAATAAAAGATCTGAGGAACTATTGTATCTATAAGAAAAAGCACAGTTACAAAATGAGAAAGGGTACGGGATGCATATGTTAAAAACCAGAAATGCGACTAAAAACTTACAGAAAGATAAATTGTACAAGAATAGTCCAAATGGGAGGCAAACCCTCCAAATTAGAATAGTGAAAGGAAATGAATTTTCTTATATGGATTGAGTAAGAATTCTAACATATGGATGGAGTAAGAAGCTGGAGGAAGCAGGAAGGCATATATTTCTTCATCCTCTGAAACAATGACAAGTGGAAGCTTTAGGGAAAAGGAAGCATTTCAAACTGTACAAGAAAGCATGCTTCGTATATGAAGCAACTAATATGTAAGCTGATTTTGAACAGTTGCTGGAAGTGGGAGGAAGAATTCATTTGAACATTGGCACATAGATCAAAGCTTCAGTTAAATAGATGATAAAATCTAATCCTAGCATAGAACTTAACTGTTCAGTGAACAGTATTTAAATAATCATAATAAAGTAAATACTGTAAAGTAAAATAAAGTAAAATAAAATAATAAAATAAAGTAAAAACTTTAGACTCAAACCTTAGGCAAAGCAGGGAAGACTTAATTATTATTATGGAATAGAATGCCAATGTTCCCAACCTTGACAAGCCCACAGGGTTACATGTTGGAAGTCAGAGGAAAAGAGAAATACAAATGGAATAGTAGTGGCGCTATTGTTCTCATAAAATAGAATGTGGAGATTCTGGACATAGTTGACAAAACAAGACAGAGGTTTAGGTACTACATTATTTGAACATTTTTTAAAATGTTTATTTATTTTTGAAGGAGAGAGAGACAGAGTATGAGCAGGGGAGGTGCAGAGAGAGAGGGAGACCCAGAATCCAAAGCAGGCTCCAGGCTCTGAGCTGTCAGCACAGACCCTGACATGGGGCTCGAACCCATGAACCACTAGATCATGACCTGGATCAAAGTCGGGCACTCAACCGACTGAGCCACCAAGGCACTGCTAGGCCCATTATTAAAGTGACTGATGTAGGAGCACCTCCCTGGCTCAGCGGGTAGAGCATACAACTCTTGATCTCGGGGTCATGAGTTTGAGCCCCATGTAGGGATTACTTAAAAATAAAGTGACCAATGTAGCCAACAGAAGAGGTAAAAATAGTAATATAACCATATTAAGGGGGAAGGAGACAGCAGGAACAGGCAGAATCAGTGAGGAGTCAACAGAAAATGCCTCGGGTCATCCAGTCAAGAAATAGTAATAAAAGCATATTATGAAGAAAAATGGAGGTAACTACAAGAATAACTAGAAATAGACACTTGTAAAAGTTTTTGTCTCTGGACTGGGGAATGAGAGATGAGAAGGGTGGGGCAGGTGTTTATTGGTTGTCCTTGTCCCCTCTGCACAGTTTTTTACTTTTTAAAATTATGTGCATATATTACTTTGATAAAGCATATACTTAAAAAAGAAACAAAAAATAGGTAGTTTAATCATTGGCACAAATCACAAAATCGTAAAAATAATGGGCATAAAAAAGAAATGTATTCTTCCATATAAATGTTAGAATCATTACCTTGAGTTTTATGAAAATGAAAATTTCTTTGGTTATTGTACTATATTTAGGAAGCAATTTGGTGAGGATTGACATTTTTACAGTATAGAATATTACTATCCAACATTTACTTATTCCTATCCCCCGTTATGTCCTTAAGTAAAATTTTATAGTTTTCCCCACAATATACATTTTTCATTATTTTAATTCCTGGACATTTTATTTCTATGATACTATGAGTAGTATCTTTTTTTATTACATAAGTTCAGTATGCTGGGACAAACAGTTGTTGCCATTTACCATCTGAGTACCATGGACTCTTTATTTTTCTGTAATCCAATGAATTTATTCATTTTTATACCATCTGTTTTCTTACAGTCACCTTTATATATAATGTCAACATCATCCACTTAGAAGCTATATCAAGTGATTGTTGGCACGTAAACATCATAGTAGATTAAAGATAACAGTTGCCACAGATTTTTTCTACAAAATAGCTCAAGTTCTTGTTACAAATAATTGTTTATTGAAGGCCTGACTTCTTGAATAAATGCCATATTTCCTTTTCCTTCTTAGAAATATATTATTCACTCCTCAATTCTTAGGTTTGAGAAAATTTATCTAGGATATTGCCATCAGAAGGTTCATGGTCTTGAAATTTTACTTACGTGATCAACTTCACCAGCATCCCTAGATTTTAGTTTAATGATATTCCACCATTCTTCCATTCTCTTATTTAGTCTTGTCTAGCATGAATAATGTAATAATTCCTAGGGTGGTGAAATAGCAAATGTTTCAAGATGTGAGAAAAATACAATTGCTAAGGTCCTTGACCGTATCTTGTAAAAGAGTCCAATGGATCCATATGGTATTTGCATATCCTATTTTATCCTGTTCTGTAAAAAAATAAGTAGATTTTATCTTTTATATCTTAAATACTTCTGAAAAAGAATAAAAGTCCTGTAATATCTATTCTGACAAGTAGAATTCAACAAAGAAACTCAAACCTAAGATTGGGTCCTTCCGATCTAATGCTATGCCAAGGGACGTACAGCAGGTGGAGCTCCATGACTAGGAGAAACATAAAAGTTTTGACTGTCAACTTACCTTGAGGAGGAGGAAATACACTTTCTATGAAAACTGTGTACAATAGAGGCCAAAGTAAGGCCCAGAAAATCTTTAAAGGAAAAGAATTACATGAAATGGGAAAAGAACAAGAAAGGTCTCTTAAGGGATATTTTAGAAGAAACGTACCTTGCCAATAGAAGCAAAAATGGCTATTCTCTTTTACTTAAAAATTACTATACAAACTCAAGGCAGTTAAACTTTAACAAAACATTTTAATATATTTTTTGCCAAAAACGGCAAAAACCACTTTGTTTCTTTTTAATGTATTTGTTTCTGTTAGGCTGGTATGGATTAAAGTTCCTCGCTTAGACCAAATTTAAATACTGTTTTTCATGTGAATCTTTCTACCACGTCACCCATCTGATATACTATAAATGCAATTTCCCCCTTCAAGATTGAAATTCCTCTTTTTAAAAAAGTAACTTTTATATATCACATACATACATGGAAAATTTTTATTTACTCAGTTATGACTTAAAAGATGAAAATAAGATTCTACATCAATGGTCAGTGTAATGGAATGCAGATTATTCTAGAAATGACATCCTTTCTCTGTCTTTACCTTCTTGAAATATTTCTCCTTTAATCTAAATAAATATTCTAAAAAGGAATGGACTAGATATCACTAGGTATTCCTAAAATATCTTACATAAGTACACGTGAAATATTTTTGTAATAAAAGTCTGAGAAGATGTAAAAGATAAAACACTTCAAAGGATAGCATTTTAAGATTTTGTCCTCCAAACATTAGAGATATTGAATAATTAATGATAAAATTCTTGATAATCCTAAAACATGGCTTACTTGCCTCTACAATATTCACATAACTAAAAAAAGATGGAATAGTAGCTATCATAGCTACTTTTTTCTTTTCTTTCTTTCTTTTTTTTTTTATTTAAACATAACCTGCTGGTAATAGATTCTTTTAAAACTTGATGTTTTAAATATAAAAGATTTAGCCAATAAAGAAATTTTTTTTCATACAAGTTACTATTAGACACAATCTGCTGCCATGATCGTCAAATATTCTACCAAGTTCTCTCTCCCTCCTTCTCTAGCATTCTAATTACATGTGTAAATATTAACGGCCGTTCACAGGGGCTTGTATGTTATTTGGGAGTTTTTGAATAGTCTTCTCTGCATTTTTCATTCTTTTTGCTCTTCAAAGTTCAGGCAGGATATCTTCTAGTGACCTGTCTTCTAATACACCAAATCTCTCTCCTGCTTTGTCCAGTTTGCTGCTTTTGAGTTCTGAGTCTCAGTTACTACATTTTTTTCAGTTGTAGAATTTCCATTTCAATTCATCTAAAAAACAGATGCCAGTTCTCTGGTGCAGTTTTCTATCTTGCCCTTTATTATTGAGTATAGTAGCCACAGTTAAAGTGCAGCTGATAACACCACCAATAACCATATCATTTGTGAGTGTGCTTCTCCTGTCTTCATTTGGTTCTATTATGGAGTCTGGTGGGTTTTAGATGAATGCTTATCGTTGTGAATTAAAAGTTTTGGAAGCTCTGGATTATCTCCTTCTCCAGTGAGGTTTTACCTTATCCTCTAACAGAATGACAGCTGACTCAGGGCCGCATTGCATCTCTTCCCTCTGGTTGTGTCTGCTCTTGGAGTATGGCCTCCAGGGGATCTCAGTGGAAGGCAAGTGTTATCCTTCCTCAGTGGCTCCTGAACACCAAGTTTTGTCTCTTCTGTATCTTGAGACTGACAAAACTTCTGCCCTCCTGTTCAGGGCTTTCTTCATAGCTGCTTGTCTGCTGTGTCCCACACAGCTGAAGAGTTCGCTGGGTGTCCAGCTCACTTCCCTTTTGACTAGCACGTGACCTCTGTTTCTTTACCAGAATTCTCCACATAGAAGTTATTGCTTATAAAAGTTCCTTCTCCCATTCTTCTTAAGACTTCACCTCAGAAACTGTTAAGTTAGCTTAAGTCATTCCAGATAGGTTTTCATTCATGTCTTTTTTTAAAAAAAATCCAGAATGAGGGGCACCTGGGTGGCTCAGTCAGTTAAGCCTCCAACTCTTGGTTTTGGCTCAGGTCATGATCTCACACTTCGTGGCTTTGAGCCCCGCATCGGGCTCTGTGCTGACAGTGCGGAGCCTGCTTGGGATTCTCTCTCTCCCTTTTCTCTCTGCCCCTCCCCTGCTTGAGTGCACGCACACACACACACTCTCAAAATAAATAAATAAACTTAAAAAATAAAAATCCAGGATGAAAATTGTATATTATTCTCTTATTTTTCTTCTCTTTTGGATCCTCAAGTCCTGGCTGCATTGGCAGCCACATATTTTAGTTTTTATCTCCGCAGCATTATAGAATTGTCAAAGGCTGTATTGGATTCTCTACCTTTGCCAAAAATAAGACTGGCAGATGCCCTAAGAGTTAATGTTTGTAGAATGCTGGACTACTCCTCTGGTTTGCTTCTCTCTAGGATCTTAATAACTCTTAGTCTTGATGGTCTCAGTGACTCTCGAGCACCTTCAAAGTGATTTTTATTTCATTCTATTAGGCTTTCTAGTTGTTCCTGGTGGGAGCATTGGTATGTCCAAGATTCTCCATCATAGCCAGAAACTGTGGTTAAATTTTAATGTTTTAATTATTTTTTTTAAAAAAACCTGGTTGATAAAATGTGAATGAAAAAATAATGCATATACACAATAGAAATTATACAAGCAATAATAAAATGTTAACCTCTTCTGAGTTCTAGTTTTATAGTCTTTTTCCTTGGAGACAAAGTGGCAGTTTCTTATGCATCTTTCCATACATGTCCTATGTACATATGTATCCCTCTTCAAACATGCTGAAAAGAATGGAGAGTATAACAAAAATCCTTGTACCCACAACCAGATTTAAGAAATGTCAACATCTTACCGTATTTCTTTAGATCTTCTCTTTTTCTTAAGAAATAAAATGGTGTATGGAGCGCCTGGGTGGCTCAGTTGGTTGAGTGTCTGATTTCTGCTCACGTCATGATCTCACAGTTCATGGGTTAGAGCCCTGCATCCGGCCCTGTGCTCACTGACAACTCAGAGCCTGGAGCCTGCTTCGTATTCTGTGTCTCCCTCTGTTTCTACCCTACCCTGCTCGTGCTCTCTTTCTCTCTCTTTCAAAAATAAATAAATGTTAAAAAAAAATTTTTTTTTTAATAAATAAATAAAATGGTGTAGGGGGAGCCTGAGTGGCTTAGTCAGTTGAGCACCCAAATCTTGATCTTGGCTCAGGTCATAATCTCGGTTTGTAAGACTGAGTCCCCCTGACAGCATGGAGCCTGCTTGGAATTCTCTCTCTCTGCCCCTCCCACCCTCAAAATAAATAAGTAAACTTAAAAAAATAATAATAAAATGGTGTCATGTAATTGAATCCCTATTTTTTTATTTTTAGAAAATTTTTAATTATTTGGGGCACCTGGGTGGCTTAGTCAGTTGAGCATCCAACTTCAGCTCAGGTCATGATCTCACAGTTCGTGAGTTCAGGCCTCACATCAGGCTCTGTGCAGACAGCTCAGAACCTGGAGCCTGCTTTGGATTCTGTGTCTCCCTCTCTCTCTGCCTCTCCCCTGCTTGTACTCTGTCTCTCTCTCTCTCTCTCTCTTGAAAATAAATAAACATTAAAAAAATTAAAAATAATAGGTGACACTAAGAATGATTTTGTACCTTTCTCAACTTACAGAAAGCTAAAAAATTTTGATTGGGGACAAGTTTGTAAGAGTCTTTAATGTCCTAATGCTACAGTGAGATTTGTATGGAACATTTTGATGAACTCCAGACATACCATAAACCTTTGGTGTGTCCCAGGGCACCTGGGTGGCTCAGTCAGTGGAGTGTCCAACTTTGGCTCAGGTCATGATCTCACTGTACATGAGTTTGAGCCCCACAGTGGGCTCACTGCTGTCAGCCTGTCAGTACACAGCCTGCTTCAGGTCCTCTGTCCCCTCTCTCTGCTCCTCCCCTGCTTGTGCTCTCCCCCAAAATAAATAAATATTGAAAAAAACACCTTTGTTATATCCCAAGACTTATAAATATTAATTTTAGGAAAAGCATAAATTAGCCTGATGCTGTTTTTTTTTTTTACCTAAGTGCTCCATATATAAAATTTCATATATAATGTAATGAAATGTAACATAACATAAATACTTTTCTTTAAAAATATTTCTTCCTTCATTCTTAAGAGTTTGCTTGAGAATATGTATTAAATTAGCCTAAGAAATTTAGCTCCAGACAAGCCTGCTTTTCATCTTTTAAGTTAGTTTAGCAAATAATTAGGTGCTTTTAAAATGGCAATGTATAGTATTCTGTTATTTTTTCCCCTTAAAAAAAATTTTTTTTAATGTTTATTTTTGAGAGAGAGGGAGGGAGCATTAGCAGGGGAGGGGCACAGAAAAAGGGAGATTGCTTCAGCAGGCTCTGCGTTATCAGGGCAAAGCCTGCTGTGGGGCTCGAACTCACAAACAATGAGATCATGACCTGAGCTGAAGTCAGATGCTCAACCAACTGAGCCACCCATGTGCCCCTTTCCCCTGTTTTTAGATTTGTAATATTTTGATAGCATTTTAATCAATTAAGATTTATTGATTTATTTTATGTGCTTAGTACTTTGCTAAGTATTATTATAGTATTATGGTTTTTAATAGAAATAATTAATGGTCTATATGGAAATTAAAATTTAATTGATGAGAAATAAATTGATAGTAGACCACACTAAAATGCCAATGGTGTGAGGCGGGATTGGGAGAGGGCCATAAAGGGTGATAAAGATTTGATTTTGGAAAGCAGAGAGGGAAGGATCTTTATGAACAAAAACTCAGATGTGAATAGGTGACGAATGAAGTGCGTAACCATTGTATAGCTGAGGATGTACATTTGGGGTGATGGGAAATTACGTAGAATGGAAAGAGACGGTCATCAATAGTCCAGGAAGTTTAGAATTGATAAAGTAGAAAATAAGATGCCCATATCAATTTCAAGTTAAGTTAGAAGCTGGAATTCCTGTCTTAGGAAGCCGAGGGGATCAAAGCAAGGAAGAGAGACCGATTAGAAGAATTTTATAGAAATTTGGAAAATTCGACTCGGATACAGCCTTCAAAGAATTCTGGTGCTCTTTGGCCCAGTGATTCCAGTCCTAAGACTTCTAGGAAAATATTCCAAAATGTGTGGTATCTGAAGGACAAAGAATGGGACCATGACAACATTTTGAAGTAACTTGTGTTTCTTTCATGTGTTCCCACTTCCTGGTATCTTTTTCCTCCAAATCCCAGTGAGTCCTGAGGTGGAGACTTTTCTTGCAGTCTGAAATAGTGATTGGGTTCCTCTGAGTTGAAAGATCTGGGGATCCTTGGAGTTGCGCAGTTCTTAATCAGGTGTGCTTATAGGACTCAGAGAGATGAGTTTCTGGGGTTCGTGAATTTTCGGAAATTGTGTGTAATATTATATGCATTTTCTAGAGAGTATCAGATTCAGAAAGAAACCTATGACCCCCACCCAATTAATATCATTACATAAAAGATTTACTTCCTGCAGTTCTCCCATCTTATCTCTTTAGAGATTTCTGGAATCAAGTAGAAGAAAGATAAGTGATTATATTATGTTGAATCATTGAAATCGTCAATATTTAATTTAGTAGCTTTTTACATACCAAAATATCAATTTCAAATGATCTAACCCTAATAAAGCCTTAAAAAACTTTTTTATACTTTTTAAGTTTGGAGGTATTCACTTTATAAGTTTTAATTAAGCAGTATACATTCAATTTTGTGTTTAAATATACTTATTTCAATCAGGTTATTGAGTTCTGGTTATATTTCTTCAGTTTTTACATTCCATAAACTTAATATATTAAGTTAGATATATTTCCTGGTTATGCAGTATTAGGAGTATTTCTCTTGTGTATATAAGGCTTCTACTGTGGTAAAATGACAGGAAAATGACAGAAAGAGAAATAAAAGATAAGGGAACCACAAGTATATTGTGTAGTATAAGAATGGTAAAGAGGTTCAAATTGTTCATTAACTTTGTTGGTTTTGATTGCCTGCAGTTTTTGATCATGACAATTCTAAGTCCCTGTCTAGCTCAGGGGTACAAAGAGCCATCCATAGTGGATTGGCCTTGTCTGTTGTGTCTGTGTATGATGAACACCCGAAGTTCTGGGTACTGAAGCTCACGCCCCTGGTTTACTGCTCCATTAATTGCGTTGTTTTAGTCAGAATTTCTTTATTAGCCAGAGTACTTCATTTCTTCAAAATGATGGATCATATGACTTCATAAGTATAGTTTGGAGTTGAAACTTTGAGTCAAGAAAACCAAATTTAGAAGTTATTTCTTGGGAGGGTTCAGATGACTAGCAATAATACAACTTAGCTTTAGGTTTCTTCCTTTTTTTTTTAATTTCAGTTTTTATTTTCTCAGCTTTTACCATCCTTTCATTTTCAATTAAGAAAGAAAAACAAGAAAGAAAACTTGTCATTGAAACGAGGAGACATTTTAAATCTAACCTTTTCTTTTGTAGGTTGCTTCCTGAATCTAAACAGCTAAACATTGTAAGAAAAGCAAGATCTTACATAAAACAGAGAAAGTATGATGAAGCAGTAAGTATGTGGGCCTGGTGTATAGAAATAGCTGGTCACCGTTTGGAGTATGGGGAGGGGCGAGATATGCAATGGAGAGCAAAGTGGGCAGGCCAAGGAGCTTTCCTGAACACTTAAGTAAGGATTCAATTTTCTCAGTAGCTGCTTTAGCCACGGGCATACTTCTGTTATTTCAGATATTGTCAGGGTAGACTTTTTAAGGTTAGCGTTGGAAGTGAACAGTTGCCATTTTCTATAATGAGAAAGTATATTCCAAATTTCTATAACCATACTTAAATGCATAACATTTTAGAACATGGCATATTTGTACATTTGGACTTATCTACACACTATCAGGAGCCTAATGTTTATACTGCCGCTTTGAAGCTTCTCAAGAACTACCCTGCTATGTTTTTCATTAATTTTCTTTTTCTTAAATGGTCATAATTTCAAAGAAGGAAAGAATTCTGTTTTCAGTTTTTCAAATTGCCTAAGTAATACCATGCATTTCTAATGTTTGTTTATGGTTTTAAAACAGTGAGCTATTGTTTTCCTGTTTTAATGATGCTTTATAACTGACTTGGGTAATCTGACATGAGAAAATGAAAAATGATAGAAATGTAAGTATCTTTGCTATATGGGACCAATATTCGAGAGCCTTCGTTACTTTCCTTCATGGTCCTCTGTAGGTATTTCCACAGAATGAATCATGTTAAATCACTATACATATCATAATTTACATCTTAAATGCCCTTTCTTATCAAGATTCAAAATTCATTCTACCAGGAGTTGTTCTTATACTTTGCAAGAAGCTCCTCGAATAATTAAAATCTGTTCTTGATCCATCATCTACAGTTATGCACTCTAATTTTAATATATTTCCTTCCTTTAAAACTTCTTATTCTTCCCATGTGGCAAGTTATGTCTTCCTTTCTCTATAGGTCTCCCTTTGCAAGGAGCTGATTCATCTTGCATTGAAAGGATTGTCCTATTATCACACTTATGACAGATTCTTCTTGGCCATCAATGTTGTTCTTGGTTTTTTGGGATGGACATCTTATGCTTCTTTGTTGATCATCAAGTCTCATTTTAACCTTACTAGAGGTGTTAATAAAGAAGTTAAGGTATGTTCAGAACATATAATGAAGCTCGGATAATGGTGTTAAATCACTAAGGCTGGAGAAAGAAATTGAATCAAATCAACTGTAATGAGTTCATACAATGTGCAAGGTGTACTAAGCTAACTCTTACTTTCATTTGCTTTTGTCAAATTGGGTCTCTTTTTTTCAGTTATCTTTATTTCTTTGGTTGGGAAAAAGGTATATTAATAATAATGGCCCCATAACTTAAGAGGGCTATAAAGATAGCTGCATAATTTAAATTTTCCTATGGCATTAGCTGTTGATTATCTGTTCCTTGAAATAATTACTTAGCTTGTTGTAAGCATCCCATATCTTTCTAGTACAGGTCGTCAGAAAACTACTTCAAAGCAGTATATTTAGCTTTATCTGATATTAAAAGTTTGGTAGCTAGAAAGTGACAAAATCATTTACTCAAAATGTCCCTTTTTAAATAATGTATGTGCTTTTCTGGAACTATTCTTACCTTCTTACAACTTTCTGAAATTTCTAATGCAAATTTTCAGAACTTTCTATTTATCTTTATTTTAAGAATCAGTCTCTAGTTTACTGTACTTTCAATGCAAAAAAAAAAAACCCCTCAAAATTTTAATAATACTTCATATAACTGAGTAAGTAATAACTGTACATATACGGTTTTACTACATTAAAACACTTTACTCTTTTCACATATATTGCTAATTATCATTTTTTGGGGAGAATATGCCACTTGCATTTTCTTTATTCTCTCTAATAATTATTACCATGTCCAAATCCTCTAAAAGGCAATATAATCAGGATGGTATATTTAATAATAATAGTTTGCAGGCATTCCCAGTGGTAACTTTTTCTAATTTTATATTTTATTTTTCTGTAATGGAAGGAAGAACAGTAGTGTTTATTCCAATTTTTTATAGTGCTTTAATGCATCTTAAATAATTCCCCCCAAGTAATTTTCATTATTTGAATGTGCGTAAAATTGGCTAGAATGGGGATAATTTTTGACACGATAGCAAGAGAGACAGAACCAACCATGTTTTAGTAGTGTCATTCTGCTGGGTACTTGGAGTTTATTTTGTCATTTTAAACTCATAACAGTGCTGAAAGCATTATAATTTCTTTTTACAAAAGAGGAAACCAAAGCTGTTTAAGTATTTTGCAAAAGGCCACTCTGAGCTAGGCTGTGGAGGAATTGAGATTTGAATCCAGAACAGACTTGTGCCAAACATTATCTTTTCACGTCTATCTTGCTCTTTTGGTTGTTGAGAAAAGATATGAAGTCTTTAGCTTGATGAGTCAACACAATTTCATAGCTGATAATTCTCCTTTATCCATTAACCTGATAATGCAGTGAATGTTTAATTGTATGTACGATATAATGCTAACTACTGCATAGGCTATACAGAGAAATAGAAAATCCAGATTCTGCCCTCCAGGAGCTTAGAATTAGAGTAAAGTAGATAAGAGATGTACACACATAACCACTTTATCAGATGTAGGTTGCTATACTACACTACATTGCAAAAGACAGCTTTGACATTTGACAACTTTAATATATATTAAGTGTTTGAATGTGATATATATTAAATAGAGGAGAGCTCACTTTAGCGAGGACGATGACAACAGGAAAAAGTAAGTCTTGATAGAAAATTAACTACTACAGGGAGAGGATGAGAATAAAGCAAACTGAATGATCTAAACAGAGGCAGAGTTGGGAAAATGTTTATTATGCTGGTGTAATAAGTAATATTTATTGAGACTCACTATCCCAGGACTATGTTGGGTGCTTTGCATGTGTTATTCAATTAAGCTTAACACAACCTTAAATCTGGCAGTTAGGAGTCTCGTGATATGAAGAGGGGAATTTAGGCTCAGAGAGCTACACGGTTTCTTCAAAGACACACTATGACAAAATGACAGAACTAATATTTGCCTATACTTAAATTCATGCTCTTTCTACACCATGCTACTTTTGGAATAAAAAGTTCAACTTGGGGAGAAGGTGGAAGGTTTGTTCAAGGGACGAAGAGGAGATTATACCGACAGTGTAGGTTAGGTTGAAGTAATCAAAGACCTCAAATGCTAGACTATAGATTTTACATTGGATTTTGTGAGGAGTTGGTGTATCACTTCGAGTTAAACCAGAGAAACAGAACCAGTGGGATCTATGTATTAGTAGGGTTAGTGTAAGGAAATGGCTTGTGATTGTGGGAGCTAGTTAGGAAAGTTCTAAAGCCACAGGTCAGGCCGTGAAGAGGGGCAGACAGGAGCCTGCAGGCAAGACCCGAAGCCACGCTCGGTAGCTATGCTTCCGTTCTATAGGGAAGCCTGCCGTTGTGCTCTTCAAGCTTTTCAACTGATTGAATCAGGCCCGCCCCAGTTACCTTGGATAATCTCCCTTAAAGTCAGCTGATTGTAGACTTTAATCACATCCACAAGATGCTTTCACGGCAACACCTACATCCGTGTTTGAGGATAATGGGCACTATATAGCCTAGCCACGTTTTGACACACAAACCTGACCATTGTGTCAGTTTTGACCATTACAGACTGACCATTACAGGTGAGGTTGTGAAATTTTTTTTGAGCCCTCTGGTTCTGTTTGCAAAACCATTCTGATTCATCTTCAGTGAGAGATTATAACCTAGGGAAGTGACACAACCTGAACGGTTCTGAAGGAAAACTAAAATGCCAGTGGTCAATAGTCTTAACTGGAGGGAGGCATGGAGAGCAGTTAGGAGGTAAGATGACCCCAGCCGTGTACTTTTTAGAACGCGACACTTGTGGGTGGGGTATAGGGAGGCTTCGTCGGGGAGGCTGTTGCCAAAGTGAAGTCTTAAAGGGTGAATAGGATAGCTCCGTAGAAAAAAGGAAGATGACGTACAGAGAGAGCAGCAGGCCCCAGAAGAGGAGAGAGGCAGCATGGCTTTTTGGAAGAGTGCAAGTCACTGGTACGGCTGGGATAGAGAGGGCCTCTGGGGAGGGAGCCGTGGGCTTGAAACAAACACTATCCTCATTGCCAGATGAGGAAACAGCTTTAGACAAGCTAAATGGGTTAGTCAAATTGGCGAGCAAATGGAAGAAAGCCTTGGAATTAAATTTATGCCTGACTCCGAAATTTATGTCACTTCTTCATGATGGTGTCACTCAAGATATACAGGTCATTTCTGATTCATCACCATTACAGGCAGTGAGTATTTAAATATAATTTGCTACAGCTCCTCATAATTGTATCCTGTGTGTAACTTGTACATACTCTTCTCCTTTGCTTTGGCCAGTTCAGATGTTACTTGCTTTAGAACGAAATACCCTTATTTTGCCACATGTTGACCTTTATTTTCGTATTACCTAATAAAATCCCCAAATATTAACCCCTTGAACCAAGTCTCATGAGTCCATACCAACCCACGTGGTTTGAACTCCGTGGAGGCCGGCACCTAGTACAGAGCAGGCCCAGAGTGCGCAGCTTAGTAAGTGCTTATCGGAGGGAAGAGTCATCATAGTGCATGGTTTGTTATCATTAGTTGTGTTTTGAGGAGCTAAGGGAAGGTGGGGAGTCAATTCAGGAGGAAGTAGAAAACGTACCCCCACTCTTACTATTTAAAAGCCTTTGGGGATCTGGGTGGCTCAGTTGGTTAAGTGTCCGACTCTTGATTTCAGCTCGGGTCACGATCTCACAATCGGTGGGACTGAGCCCCGTGTTGGGCTCCGTGCTAAAAGCGTGGAGTCTGGTTGGGATTCTCTCCCTCTCTTTCTGCTTCTTCCATCTCATGCACTGGCATGCTGTCTATCTCTCTCTCTCTCAAAATAAAGAAATAAGCTTTAAAAAAAAAAAAACGCCTTTCAATCTCTACTTCAGTTGAACTGAATTCTTTATGATTTCATTTCCTATGAGTGAATATCATTGATAATGTATATTTTAGGTATCAAAGGATTAGATTATTATACCATATTATACTGACTCTAGAAAATCCCTCAAAAATGTTTTTTTAGGTACTCATTTCTTTTTGTTTTTTTTTTAAGTTTATTTATTTATTTTGAGAGAGAGAGAGAGACAGCATGAGTGGGGAAGGGGCAGAGAGAGAGGGAGAGAGAGAGAATCCCAAGCAGGCTCTGCACTGCCAGCACAGAGCCCATCGCAGGGCTTGAACCCATGAAACTGTGAGATCATGACCTGAGCTGAAAGCAAGAGTTGGATGCTTAAGCGACTGAGCCGCCCAGGCGCCCCATAATGTACTCTTTTAAACTTCTTTTGTTATTATTTTCCTATTCTCAATATGCTGTGAAACCAGTGTCATCTCTTAAATGATGAATGCATGCCTCAGCCACCTTCAGCTTTAGAGACTCCATCTCCACATCTGTTTGAGATTTGCCCCTTGCTATGGGTCCCCCACGCTGTGTCACACATCTCCATTTCCAGTTCCATTCACCTTCAGATTTCTACAGCACCTGCTGGGACTAGTGCAGAGAAGTAGGGAGGAGAGAATAAAAATGAAGGTAATAGCAGCAGCCACTATGTATTAAGCTGTTATAATATTCCGGGCATTTTGTTAAGCTCTACATAATCTCATTTAAGCATTACCAACCTTGACCAATAGATATGGAATTATTACTCCCATTTTATAAATGGGATGAAACTGAGTCTCAGGATAGTTTTGGACTTTGACTGAACCAGAATTTGAATTCTGATCTGTGTAGTTCTACACTCTTAATCACATTGCCGTGTCTCACCTTCCTTTTTCCAACTGTCCTAATTTATCCTTGTTTTTTACTTCCTTTCTGGTGACATTTTGTGCCAGTAAGGAGGAATTATAAAGAGGAAAAAAACCCTCTTGTCTCTCTCCCCCACAAGGCTTCTACTACAATGAGTAATTCTTAATTCTCACCTTATTTAGCTTTGGCTGGCAAAGCAAGGGGAAAACAGACAAAACAAAGGACAGAGAAAAGAGAATGCCATATTACCCCTCCATTCCTGTGTTTTTCCTCTGTGGCTCTTCTTAGCATCACAGCTTTCCATAGGTGCGTTTGTTTCCAATCGTCGGAACGTCTATCCCTGAAGCTTGCTTCCTTACTCCTGGCCCAGAGCACCCACGGACATGCACAGCCCATGGAGGCCATCACTCGTGACTCACATTGGGGAACTCCTTTCTTGTTTGGCAGGTGGTTGGGAAGAGAAGATATGACTGAATGAACACACTGTGGTTGGGCAGTGGAGAGAGAAACGTGGGCAGCGTGTCAAGTTGGAGTTTGAATAGATAGAAGCATTGTTCCAAATGAAGATTAAGTCCCACAGTTTATTGTGGATTAAATGGGCTTTTGTGAGCTAGTGAGGGAGCTCGATCAACATTTATAAGATTGTTACTAAGGAGAAATATGTTCAGAGTTCCAAACAAGTTACTCGCAGACAAACTTGAGGAACATAGTCACTTTTAAATGGAGAATTGCCTAATAGCAACAATTTCAGAATAGCCAGCTTTTTCTTCCTGTAATAATGCTTCTCCAATGACAGGTTTTTTTTTAAATGCAGTTCTTCAATTAATCATGTAATAGATGTCTTCACTTTGTAAAATCTCTTTTAAAAACCTGTCAATCAGCATGAATTTAGAAGTGTTTCAATGTTCTGTTTGATTTTCAGAAACCAAGCCACCTCCTGTCATGTAGTTGTATAGCTATTGGTGTTTTTGTAGCATTTTTCCTGCTGCTTCAAGACTGTCCCTGGACTTATTACATATATTGTTTGTTGCCAGTGCCAATATGGTATGCGGTTCTAAGAGAGTAAGTAACACTCCCATGCTGTCTTATTTTGCACTTTGCTGACAGTGAAATCTATTTTTAAAGTGCATTAGATTTCTGTAGCATAAATCATCAGAGATAGTTATAATGCCCTCCAATTTCTGAGCCCTCTCACTTCATTGCTAGCAGAAGGAAAGTGGCATATAAACGTCTTTTTTTGTTTTACCTTTCCCTTACTGCCGTGAGGTTGTGTTGACCTCGTTCCCTTCTTTGTGTACCTTTTCTAAGAAACATCTGGACTAAACATAGAGTAATTAATATTGACAGTACTATGCCAGGAGGAACTTATATTTTGAATTTGTCGTATCATCTCAGATTCCAGTGTATCTTCAGGTTTCACAAGGAAATTTACATGTTTTCTTTCCACACATTTTTTTGCCCTTCCTTTCCTAGCTATCACGTAAACCTAGATAAACGGAGTTGGTAATTAAATCCACACTAGTAATGTGAACATACAGAATGGTGGATATTGTTCACGGGTGCCACGGGTCCTCCTTGAAGTGCCTCCTCACAGGCTGGAAGTAAAATGGGTTCTTACTGCTGTAGAAAACATCAGAGGCAGAGCTCCCAGGCGAGTTTCAAGCACTTAAATATAAAACCACTCAAACATTGGGCTGGTTCACGTTCATAGACAGCGAGGGACATGTTGCCCATCTTGTTCTATATTTGCTCCAGTAATCTAGAATTTGAACTTAAGTCTTGGGCGTCCAAGCATCCCCTGAGCAAAACCAGACCCGGAAAGCAGACCAGGGAATGAGAGCTCAGAATTAAGGGTATATTCAGGGTTGGCCAGTATGTTTGTCATGACACGATAAGTATTTTTATTCTAATTTTTTTTAACTCCGGATTTGACCACATCTTTCATCCTTAAGTACTAAAAACATTGAAATACTAAAAGTACCAAAAATTAAAATTAAAATATAACATTTAGAAGGATAAGGCAAAAAGACACTATCAGAAGGACATAGTGTTGCTTCTCTGTTTGAAAGGAATAGGATTGCTGGATAGACATACTTAAATCGGATTTTTTCTAATGTCATTCACTCTGGTTTAAAAGTTTTTAGAATGGGAAGTTTTATCCCTGCAGAAACTTCTATTCTACTACAGAATCCTCCTGAATTATCAAATGTCCTAATTATGAAGGTGACTTATCTATTTAAACTTTAAGAGGAAATGTGATTTTGAATGTATGTTGTGTTCTATCTTTATCTTTTTGAAAATACATAGAAAATAAAACATAAAAATTCACCTTTCTTCTAAAATCTTGTAAAATCTAAATGATTTTACAAAGTCATCTCTTATTTTTCTGTGCTTGTTCAGCTGTTGAGAACAAAAGAAGCATTCTCCTCTTGACTGGTGTTAACATTTCTTTTCTCCACGGCACCTTAGTAGTTTTGATAATATTATGTAGCCATTGTTTTCAAGCAGAAAAAGATCATAAACCAAATGATACTGAGCTTTTATAATTACCTACTTAATCACTACAAATGCTAAAAAAATTTTTTTTCTAGTGATGAAATGCAGAAAGTACTCAAGTATGTAATACATGTTTAATGGTTATGGGTTCACATTTAATTACAATGAGTGTACAATTAGTGACATTTTAAATTGGGTTTGGAAAAGGTTATATAGCTCAGTGAAAAAGTGCAATTAAAATTTTCTCTACTGGAGCACCTGGGTGGCCGAGTAAGTTAAGCCTCTGACTTCAGCTCAGGTCATGATCTCACAGTTCCTGGGTTCGAACCCCGTGTTGGGCTCTGTGCTGACAGCTTAGGGCCTGGAGGCTGCTTCAGATTCTGTGTCTCCCTCTCTCTCTCCCCCTTCCCCACTCATGCTCTGTCTCTCTCTCTCTCTCTCTCTCTCTCTCAAAAATAGATAAACATTAAAAATGTTTCTTCTTGGGGCTCCTGGGTGGCTCAGTCAGTTAAGTGTCAGACTTCAGCTCAGGTCATGATCTCATGGTTCATGGGTTTGGGCTCCACATTGGGCTCTGTGCTGACAGCTCAGAGCCTGGATCCTGCTTCAGATTCTGTGTCTCCCTCTCTCTCTGCCCCTCCCCCACTTGGACTCTGTCTCTCTCAAAAATAAATAAACATTAAAAAAATAAAAATAAATATTTTTCGCTACCTAGATTAGGAAAACATATGTTTATTTTATTAAGACAGTTGAGATTTCAATATAAAATTAACTTTGGTGGATTTAAATCTTTTCCCAGTTTTAATCCATTTTGAGTTCATCGTATTTTATTTCTGATAATGTATCCATAATTGCATGTACTCACGTTTAAGCTAAGATCAAAGATTTATCATTAATGTTTATGTTTTAAAAACAGATTTTTGTGATCATTATCAAATTAATTCAGAAATTATACTTTTTCTGAAATACTTCTAGGTTTCAAAAAAAGAGATTTAGTTAAGTGAAGCCATTGAAAGAAATCTGTTACAGATTATATTAGTTTTTGAATAGCCTATGAATTGAAAATTCCCTGATTTCTAGGTTTATGCAGTTTTTATTTTTTATCATATATGACCTCATTTTTTTGCTCAATATATAGTATAAATAATATTTTTATAAATGATCTTGTTAAACAGGTTTCAAGTTATTCAAGACTTTGTCACATTACTGTTGACCGTTCCTCCAAGTTATTTTGTTGGATACCTGTTAGTCTTTATCCTGGGAATTGAAATATTAGTGAGTAATTTACCACGTTACAGCATTTTCAGATCTCTTTCATACATATGTAACTCCTTTTAAATGACCTCATTTTTCATTTCTTCTTTGGAATGCATTACTAGGTTCTCAGTTTTTTCTACCGCTACATGCTTACAGCTGGACTTCTTGCATTTGCGGGTTGGCCATTTATCACCCAGCTATGGACTCGAGCAAAGGTATAAGTACTTGTTTTGACATTAGACGGATTAGTAGCTACTTTGTTTTGATATGTGTTTAACTCAGGGAATTGTTCATTTTTAAAGAAAAGAGTAGAATGTGTCCTTACATAAAGAGCCTGGTCCTTTTGACAGGAGGACTGCGGTTGCCTCTAATGTTTCAGTGATTCACATAGACTTTCACATCAAAGTGAATTGGTCATGGGGTGATTGAAACACTCTAGATGCAGAACTGGTACCAAATATCTAAATGATGGTATTGTCCAGCGCAATGCAATGGCTTCAGAGGCAGTGCTCTGAACTCAAGTCAAAGGAGTCACCTTTTGCCTAGCCCTGAGAATAGGCTCATGTTTCCACTTTGATATTTTTTGAGGGAGGTAGCAGGAGGATAGAAATAATCTTCTTTCCACCCTATGAGAGAACTTATAGGATTCTCCATCGAATGGCGTTATTAATCGTTTTTTGTCTTGATCGAATTACAAACATACTTTTACTTCTTTCCCCCCTGAGCTCAATCCCTTGATTATGGTTGCAGGCCAGCTTTCTTATAGATATTATCAGTGTATGGTATAACATAAATTGATGGAAGTACTTGCTATGAAATATGACCCAGGTTTCAATCCTGGCTGTTTCATTTACTAGTCATAGACCTGGTACATGTACTTTCACATCGCTGATCTCAGTTTCCTCATCTGAAATATTGTGAGTAATATACCCTACCTCTTGAGGTTATTGTGAGACTTTATTTAATGCAGTACCTACTATTAACAGATCTCTCACCAGTAGTAACTGTATTATTTTTTAAACAGCTATAAGGCTTCGCATATAATCTTTACAGGAGTGCAGTCTATGAAACACTAAAGACTATTTTCTTTACCATATTTGTCTAAAGATAACTTTTTTATTTATTTTAGAGCATCTCACTGAGTTGGATTTTCTTCTCTTTGCTCCTGGCAGCGTTCCCACTGATGCCCGTTGTAGGACGAAAGCCAGATATCTTTCTAGTGTATGAACAATATTTTCTTTTCTTTTCAATATAATTGTTTTTCTCAAGCACTGTGAAATATGAGCCTAATATTGGTCATGAGTTTCAAAACAAACTAGTGAATAAACCAAAAGTTAAAATACTAATATCGGACCATTGGTGATAATTTTGGCTCAGACTCTGAGAAGCATTAAAGCTCCCTGGAGATACTTCTGGGCCTTCAAAAAAGTGAAATTGGGCCAAACAGTGATAATTTAAAATTCCAAAAAAAAGAAGTCTAGAGGCTTTTGTATATTAAGGAATCAGTAAAAGGTTTCATATGAAAAATGTTCGGTTGCCAAAAATGTAAAGATCGAAAAGCCACTGATAGACTAACCTCTGTCTTTGCCTTTGAGCATGTCTAAGCTTTAAATGTCTTAGGAAAATGAAAGTCTCTCCTAATCTGCATGTAACGATCTCTAGGGGAGGGAGCTCTGTACTTTGATGGCTTTACCATGTTTAGTCACTTCAACTGGCTGTGTGTGTGTGTGTGTGTGTGTGTGTGTGTGTGTGTGTGTGAGTGTGCTCACACATACGCATGTCTGTGCTCGGCAGGCTAGATGATCTTTGCTTCATGTAAGAGTCCCTCTCGTTTTCTAGTCATATAATCATCTCTGTTACTTTTTTTTAATGTTTATTTTTGAGAGAGAGAGAAAGAGAGAGCAGGGGAGGGGCAGAGAGAGATGGAGACACAAATCCAAAGCAGGCTTCAGGCTCTGAGCTGCCAGCACAGAGCCTGACACAGAGCTGGAACTCACGAACTGCAAGATCATGATCTGAGCTGAAGTCAGATGCTCAACCGACTGAGCCACCCAGGCGCCCATCTGTTACTTTCTTTTGAACTCTGTATAAACAATTCTTTTTAGCGTCTTAACATAATCTTTAATAGATAAAGTGTATCTTTTTTTGACTGAAGGAAGATTAACTAAACGATTGATATTTTTGAAAAGTAGGTGTTAATTTTTGAGTATGTGTTGTCAGTTAACACATTTTTATCTCATTTCTGTGAAATACCAGTATGGAATAAGTGGAATTATTCCATAAAGTTTATTTATTAGCAGAGCCCAAAATAAATTGTATTGAACTCTAAGACCATACTTCTAAGCCATACTTTATTAATAAGTGTTACGAAGTAAAAATATTTTGCGTCTGTCATAAACTATAATAGCCTGTGAGAAGATGAGTTCCAATATTTTCATTTATTTTTTGCTTCATATTTCTTGTGAGCTCTCCTCTTGTCTTTACAAAGTCCCTTTCTCTGCTTTGGTCAGTCTCTGCCTTTCTGTCCTGCTCAAGCAGTGTTGACACAGTCGAGCAGTTTTTATATGCTAAAATAAGAGATTATAGAAATGGTCTCCATAGAAATTTGCTACTTGCATATTTTACTAAAGTTGAATTCAGGAGGCAAACTTGTTAAAACATGAGAAATCTAATTTGTATTTTTAAAAATTATGTTTTCTCCCTCTATGCATCTTAATTTAAATTCTTCAGTGATTTAACTTTGTGTTAGTGTTCTGGTAGCTATTTTTGCAACTTCTTTATTTTGACTCCTGGTTCATGGAGAAATTTCTACTCTCCATTTGATCTCTCACCTCACCTCCCTTCTTTAGAAACTTGCAAAGATAGATATGTGAAACATTTAAGGATAAAATTAAAAGAAAAAGCAAAAAAATCACATGGCTATAATATTCCTCTTAAGTTCTCTAAAATAAAATCATAGGGGCACCTGGGTGGCTTAGTCGGTTAAGCGTCTGACTTCGGCTTGGGTCATGATCTCACAGTTCGTGGGTTCGAGTCCCACGTCAGACTCTGTGCTGGCAGCTGGGAGCCTGGAGCCTGCTTCGGATTCTTTGTCTCCCTCTCTCTCTCCCTCCTCCACTCACACCCTGTCTCTGTCTCTCTCTCTCAAAAATAAATAAACATTAAAAAATTTTTTTAAATAAGTAAAATAAAATCAAATCATATTTGCCAATGAATTAAAATACCAAATTATTTTTTAGAAAAAGCAAAAGCAAAGTATCTTGACCATAGATGGCTGTTTTCATAAGTTTTAATGGTAATCCATGCTGAATGTATAACTACTTTGTCCCCTTACAATTCTCAAAGACTTCGAACAAAAACAAACAAGCATTTTCCTAGGAATTCCTGCTTTGCATTTATTTTTAGCCCTGCTTTTTGCTCTTACTTCTTTTTAACCAACCCCTTTTCTCTTTGTTGTCACGTTGCCTGCCTCCAGATTCTGCACTCAATCTAATTTCAGTTGTCCTATGTTACTCAGATTTTTGGGAGGTGAGAAATAGAACTCGACATCAGTACACCATTTCCTTGATACCATTTTCCTGCAGCTTCAGGAACCGTACTATACCTGGTGCTCTTGAAAAACTAGAATTTGTGGTCTCCGTACTGTACAAATGCCTCACTTGCATTGCTGCGTTTGTGACCTCTTCCCTACCCTTCCTTTACAACCAGGAGCCGCTGGCTAAAGGTTAATAATACAAGGAACCATTTTTTCCTCCCGGCAACACTAAGGATTAGAAATGTTGATCCTTTTTGGTATGAGTAAGTGCTCATAGTATAGTCAGAAAGTTTATATTGTAGACAGTGATGATACGTTTAACTATTTTTTATATTGTTTTCTGTAAACTTGTCCAAGTCAGCCTAAGAATTGTGGTGGCTGGAATGCATAAACATCAAAAAAAAAATCGAAGTCAAGAAATAAGGTAAAGATACCTAAAAAATTGTGAGAAGTTAAAAATAACCCCATCCCTCGTGTATCTTCATCCTCAGATTTTCATTCCTGTTATACCTGTTTCATCTTGACAAAACCAAATGACTGATACGGAGGGTCTACATTAGAGTAAAATGTCTAATATTTTTATATGATATGTGTTCAGTAAATATATCAAGAAAATTTGAAATTGTGAATTGTGTTTTAAAACAGAATGGGCGCAGGCTTGCTGGTTCTTCTGCTATCCCTGTGTGTTTTAACATCTCTCATAAAAAGAAAAGACAGTTTTATAAATGAAGAGCTATTGTTACATCTATTTCAGGTCAGTTACACATTTCAACACCATGTCATGCTAATGATATACCAAAATATATCTTATGGTTGTATTTAATGATGTTGTTCTTAAGATGCCATCATGTTTACATTACTCAATATCTGCCAGTTGGGAAGAAAATTTTCTGTGTAAGCTATCATATGGAAATACATTCTCTAAAAGGTATGAAATAGCAAAAAGTTCAGCAGGAGACAGCCCAGAGATGCCAAGAGAACAGAGACTAAGGAGACCTGAGAAGCATCCGTATTGACCAAAAAAGTTGAACTCTAAATGGCCTCCTCTGGCCTGAGATTCTGTGTTGCTCTCATTTGAGTCAGGACAAAGGTAATCTTTGAAGTGAGAGCAACCTCTGAGTATGTTTACATGAAGAATAGTCTGTTTAAGACTTCAGATGACGTGCCAGGAGAAAGTTGACTTCACCTTGGTTGTTGGCTTTGCTGTGACAAAAAGAACTTTGAACTTGATGTTTCAAAATCGAGTCAATTCCCAGTTAGTTATACTGTATACTAGATGTGTGATTTTCAGTCTGTTTAGCTTCAGTCTGTTTTCAATCTGTAGAGATACGCTCTAATATAGGGTTGTGAGAATTGGAGAATATATAATGTCATATTCTGTAAAATGATAGCTGTTTTGTACATAAGCATGGAAACCACTTGTTTGTTCTTTTAACACTAAAAAAAAAAAAAAAAAATTAAAAACCACATCCAGACCACTGACAAAAGAAAACTTACAGGAGTTTTCTCAAAAAATTTCCTCAGAACAAAGCTTAGGATAATAGAAAATAAAGCCAAGAATACTCCAAAATAAAAATATACAACACTTAAAAGATGTTAATTTATTCTTGGAGAACAACAGAAAACACATAAAAAGAGAAGAAGTATTTTGTCAAATGTCCTGTCGAGACATTGGGACACGTATTTCATTTTAAATGGTATTGGGGCACCTGGGTGGCTCAGTTGGTTAGGCGACCGACTTCGTCTCAGGTCATGATTTCACAGTTTGTGAGTTCGAGCCCCGCGTCGGGCTGTGTGCTGACAGCTCAGAACCTGGAGGCTACTTCAGATTCTGTGTCTCCCCCTCTCTCTACCCCTCCCCCCGCTCATGCTCTGTGTCTCTCTGTCTCTCAATAATAAATAAATGTTAAAAAATTTTTTTTAAAAAATGGTACACTCACTGGCTTTACACTAAAGCCCATAGGTAACTTTGACAGAATTCACATATGATTATGAATACTTTGACAGAAGTGAATGTTTCTGGATCCCACTCTATAGGAGCAAATATGTTAAAATTCTTACGGGCTTTTTATAGGTAGCCCTGAATATAAGGTAAATCTGTTATGAAATTTATTTTTTATGTTAACTTTATTAATTTGCATTAATTGCTCTATTGTATAGCATATTTTTGGTGGTTCCAAGACAAATATCTTTTAACATTTTAACATCTCTGACAGAATGCATCTTACAATTGAAAGGATACTAGGATTGTGTCATAACTTACTCAACAGCATTTTTTCTAAACTCACTGAAAATATAAGAGAAATTAATGTATCTCAAGGATTGGTGAGGAGGTTGCTAATCTGATCTCTAAGAGTTTATTTACAGCCGTAGCTTATGTCATTTCTTTTTTTTTTTTTTAATTTTTTTTTTTTCAACGTTTTTTATTTATTTTTGGGACAGAGAGAGACAGAGCATGAACGGGGGAGGGGCAGAGAGAGAGGGAGACACAGAATCGGAAACAGGCTCCAGGCTCCGAGCCATCAGCCCAGAGCCTGACGCGGGGCTCGAACTCACGGACCGCGAGATCGTGACCTGGCTGAAGTCGGATGCTTAACCGACTGCGCCACCCAGGCGCCCCTATGTCATTTCTTAAAATGACAGTTAATCCTCTAGTTCAGAGATTAGTGAACAATTTTCTAACGAGCCATAACGAAGTATTTTAACCTTGTGGGTTGTATGGAGTCTGTTGTAAATTCTCCACCCTGCTACTGTAGTGCAAAGGGAGCTGTGGACGACACATAAATGAACGGGAGTGACCATGTTCCCACCAAACCGTATTTCTGAAAACAGCCTCCGAGCCAGAGTTTCCCAGTTCTCCACTAGTTTGTATATATTCCCTGAAGAGTATTGTACCTCCTTGTGTTCCCAGTACCAGGTGAACATTCAGGCCACAAATATGTGTTGAATCAATGGATATGACTGGACAAGGGCCAGAGGTGGAAGACAGTTAACCACGTCGCACCATTTGCGTTTCCATGATTTAGGAAATCTTCAGAGTTAATAATGAATATTTCCTATTTTTTTTTAAGTTTTTTTAAATGTTTTTATTTATTTTTGAGACAGAGAGAGACAGAGCATGAGCAGCGGAGGGACAGAGAGAGAGGGAGACACAGAATCTGAAGCGGGCTCCAGGCTCTGAGCTGTCAGCACAGAGCCCGACGCGGGGCTCGAACTCACGGAGTGTGAGATCAGGACCTGAGCTGAAGTCGGCCGCTTAACTGACTGAGCCACCCAGGCGCCCCAATAATGAATATTTCTAAATAGATACAGTGTGATCACGTATACCAAACTGTTGTTGAAAGTGTAACATGCCTCATTTCATGCTTGTAAAGGAGGGCGTCTGCCTAGTACCAAGCTCTAACTTGTAGCCTTGCTGCAAGAGGGTGAGCTGGTCCAATGTCAATAGCTTTGGGGCTAGATCCCAGTTGTTGAAGCACTTTCCTAAGTATTCTTTTTGTATATAAACTAGTCTCTCACCACCTTCTCTTTTCTTTGTGTGTTTGTATTTGTTTTCAGATGCTGAGCGTAGTGCTTTCTATGTGTGTTACGTATAGCACCCACAGCAGTCTACGCAAGAAGCAAGGACTGCCTCTTCTTAATCAGATCATTAGCTGGCTAATATTAGGTAAGAGGTCAAATTAAATGAGTTAACGTTACATCAAGTCATACCTTAAAATTATCCATTTACATCTATATTCTTGTTATTGAAAGAAATAATTTTGTTGAATGAAAATAATAATAACCAGTGATTATTTTTATCTCATGGTAGAATTTGACAAAGAAAATTAGAACGTTTGTCTCCATTGATGTGTTAATAAGAATTACTTGATAGAATATGATTGGCCTGATAATAAGGCTATACATTTATTCACACCTGATAAGAGTCTAAGTGATTCCAGAAGAGAAGAGATTCTTATCCTGCAATTTCATGTCAGTTCATAAATTCTCCATTCTTACACAGGGACTAAGAAACAGTTCAATTTTATCTGTATTTCCCTTGCTGAAAATAACATTGATTAGTCACTTCCCAACACATTACACATTTTATAAAGCCAGTTAAAATTTTCAAAACACATTCCTCTGTAGTACCTTTGCTTAAGGATCCCGAAATGTGCATGTGGAGAAAACAAGTGTAATTTAAGGATGTAGGGTTTTTCTTCCAGCTAGAGGACCAGGACAAGCTTGAAGTCCAGGTTTTTCATTAAAAAAAAAGACACTTTGTGATACTTGTGAATAATGTGGCATGCAGTGTAACCTTTTTTTTTTTTTTTTTTTTTTAATGATTTTTGTTGTTCCATCTTTGGATGGAACTTACTGTAAAATTGATGAAGGGCAGGCCTTCAGTTATCTTGATTTAATGAAGTTACTATTTATGTTCATTCTGCCTAAACAATATTAATGACTGCTCCTTTGTTAGAAAAAAAAAAAAAATGTGTTCAGTTTGTACTATGTTCTGGCACTATTTTTTTCCCTGAGAATAATAAAGGTGGACCAAATCCCTGCCCTCCTGGAGCTTATATTCTGCAAGGAAGGAGTGGTAATATTCCAGTGTGGTGACTTATAAGTAATGATCTCTCTCATAGGACATGTTCGTTTTTAAATCCCCAGGAAAAACAAAAACTCTGAGTGAGAACTGTAATATTAAAGGGAAGTCTTTGTGTCATAGTGTATAACTTCACAAATACACAGCACACAGCAGCGGAAACAACGTATGGCAAGTTGGGGGGTCCGATAGACATAGTAGCAACCCAGCTTTTCCTCGTTCCTTCACGGTGCAGCCTGGCTCACTTCCTCGGTTTTCTTACCCACCGAAGGGTAAACCACAGGGCGGACGAGAAGCAAAGAAAACGCAGTTTGTGCGCATGTCATTATATCTCATTTTGAAATCTCTAAAACTTCTAAAAACGTTTAAAAAACAGTGCACTTACCAGAATTATAGAAAGCCGTCCTCCACGTCAAGTGCTTGTCCCTCATCTGTGTTTGTGAATATATGTACGTGTACAATTTTTTGAAGACCCTATTCAGTACTTTTATCTATTCTACCAATCCTTAGAGTAATTTTTCAGTTGACCCAGCAACGTTCATGGCATTTTTTTTCTTTCTTTGTCTTTTATGACATTGACGTTTTGAAGAATATGACCAACCACAAGCCCTACCCTACAATGGCCTGTTACTCAGTTTGAATTTGTCTGATGTTTCTTTGTAATTAAATTGGAGCTATGCATTATCGGCCAGCATACTGCATAAGTGATGCTGTGCCCTTCTTAGGTCACATTTACAGGCTCATGGTCTCTCTATCTGTCCCTCATTGTTGATGTCAATTTCCATCACCCTATCAAGGTGTTGCCCAGTTTTTTCACGGTATATTTACTGTTTCTCCCTCTCCCTGCAACTAATAAGCTGTCTGTGGGGACACACTCTAAGGCCATCAAATATGCTCATCAAAATTTTCCCTAGATGTAGCATCCATTCGTAAGTCTTTCCTGATCCAGTTTTTGTCACGATGGCTATAAAATTGATGATTTTTCTAGCTTCCGTACTCACACTGCATTTACCAGAGGTTCTCAGCATTCTCCTTTAAGAATCTCTCCTTCTTGGGGTGCCTGGGTGGCTCAGTCGGTTGAGTATCCAACTTTGGCTCAGGTCATGACCTCGCGGTCAGTGAGCACGAGCCCCCAGTCAGGCTCTGTGGCTGGAGCCTGCTTTGGATTCTGTCTCCCTCTCTCTCTTCCTCTCCCCCACTCACGCTCTGTTTTCTCTGTCCGAGAAGTTTCAGGGGTGCCTGGGTGGCTCAGTTGTTTAAGCATCTGACTCTTGGTTTTGACTCAGGTCATGACCTCACGGTTTGTTGAGTTCAAGCCCTGCGTCTGGTTCCACACTGACAGCACAGAGCCTGCTTGGGATTCTCTCTCTGTCTCTCTCTCTCTTTCTCTCTCTCACTCACTCTCTCTCTCTCTGCCTCTTCCCCACTTGCTCCCTCTGTCTCTCTCTTGAAATAAATAAATAAACTTTAAAAAAATGTTCAAGTTTCAAATTTCTTACAAAAATGATTAGGACAAGTATAGCCCAATTGAGAGGTCACAGCACAATAGCTGCTATAAATGATCCTAGGATCAGTGCTTCTGAACTCATGTCCATTGTGCTGGCTGTACTGACACTACCCTCCTTTGTTTTATTGCAGCCTTTTCCCTCGTCCTGCCACTGCTGAGTCCCACAAGTCTCTTCGAGCGGTTGTTTAGCATTCTTCTTTCCTTGATGTCAACCTACATACTGCTAAGCACAGGGTATGCACTGGTTTTAAAGCTTAATTTTTAGTAGCAAGTTTTAAATGATATGGACATTTCTCTTTGAATATTTTACCTCTGGAAATGAAGTATGTGTAAATCTTGAGAAAATTAGAAATATTTTCTGCTTCGTAAGAACTGTATATGACTTGATCTTAAATCTGTTGTTTTCTTATTTTCATAGTATTGCCTGTTGTCTTTGTCTTTCTGTTTATTTCCTGGAGTTGCTAAAATGTCATTTTACTACAGTGTTAGAAAGTTTTGGTTGATTATGGAGAAACTCAAAGTCTCAAACAAGGACTTGGAAGAACTGTAGCTCTGTGACATTACTTATGTGCACTTCAAATGATGCCTTGACTTGTCTGTTCTTATTTGAATATATTTTTTCTTGTAATTTTTAGTCTTATGTATACCATAGTCCAAATATTTCTTTCGATTCAGAACCTTTCAGAATATTTTCCCAGAAATTAAAGAGCCCATTTTTATTTAAGATTTAAATTTTCTTGTAAAACAAACACAAAAACTAGCAGCTTGAAGTGTTCTCTAGAAGTCCGTGAAACAGTGATATAATCGTCCCGCCTGCTTTTGAAGAAAAGGATTCTTTACTTGCCTTTGAATTTTATTTCATCCTTACTCAAATGCTGATGAGGGTGAGGAATACATACATTATAACAACACTGGATACAACAGACAGCTCAAATCACCACTACTCATTTGGGCTAAATTTGGTCCAAATATAGGATCTTGATCTCAAGTAGACTAAACCTAGGGATTCCCTGTGCTATCAACAGGTTATTCCCAGTGTAGATGATTTTGTAAAACTATTTTGGGTTCAAAATATAGGTTTATTCTTTGGGAAACTTGGTTGTCCTAATTCAGAATTAGAGGGATGTTCTCAAAAATCTTTTCATAGTAGACCCTAACATTATTAGTGGCCTAGGCCCTGGGAGTTCTTGTAGTCCTCAGATAAGAGATGATCCAGAAGGGTGCAAAACCTTCCCTTACCAGAGCTCCTCACACCTCCTGCCTTCCTTTCTCCCTGCATATCCAGATCTGGAGCACAGCTGTGAAGATGTAATATAAGCAACATGGAAATTTTCACCAGTTACCTCATAAGATCTTAAGAGGGGCTTGCTTTGAGACTTAGAACTTCGAATTTTCAAATTAAGCTTGAAGTCTGTCAGCATGTTCTTACTCAAAAGTGATAAACATAAGGTGACCTGAAAACTGTTCATTCTTTTCCCCTTCATTGGTGAAATTTCAGGATAAATAATTTAGTTACAATAAGAATCCATCAAAGTTTCTATGAATTAGTTTTTAGTCTGGATAAGAAGACAAAAGGTAAAATCATTTCTATTCTAACCCAGCATTTTGGGGTGACACATGAGTTTCATGAAGAGATCCTACCTAGAGGTTGCCTTAAGGAAGTATGTGTTTGAGGAGCATCTGGGTGGCTCCATCGATTAGCATCCGACTTAGGCTCCAGTCATGATCTCGCGATTCGTGAGTTCGAGCCCCACGTCAGGCTCTGTAGTGACAGCTCGGAGCCTGGAGCCTCCTTCAGATTCTGTGCCTCCCTCTCTCTCTCTGTCCCTCCCTCACTCGTGCTTTCTCTCTCTCTCAAAATATAAATAAACATTTACATTTCTCTCTCTCTCAAAAATAAATAAACATTAAAAAAATAATTTAAAAAAAAGAAAGTACGTGTTTGAGAGGGTCCAGAGATATGTGCCAGCTTCTACGTAGTCACTTAATAATCAGTAATCCCTCTTCTGTTTTGAACCTTCACATTCTAAAGCAATAAACAAAGGTAAACGAATGTGTAGAAGATTTAAGAAATACGAACAAATCTAAAAATAGATCTGGTTTGCTCTTTAGAAAGAAAGGAAGGAAAGAAGAAAGGACGATTAAAGTTGAATTTTTAGTAAAAAAATATTTCATGATGTTTTAAATCCTCAATTTCACAGTCACAAAGATACCAAAACATATTACTGTAATTTATTTTAAGAAAATCTAAAACGAAAAAAATTCAGGCATAAAATCAGAACAGTAGTAATGAGTATGACCTTGTTAATGAATGTATTAAGAAATATATTATTCAACATCAGAAAGCGTATTTACCTTTGCAGAAAAATGCAACAGGAATAGCCTAAAACAGCACAGTCTGACAATTTCCATTAGTTCATTTTTCAATGTCAAATCAGTTTTGCAAAACTAATAGTCCACCTGTCATTGTTCCACATTAACTATTTTGGACAATCTGGAGGATTCTCTATGTAAAGTAGTGAATAGTCACAATTATAGGGTATTTAAAAGAAATGCAGTTTTATTACTTTACAGAAATACAGTAATAGTAATCCTAAGTTCTAACAATGTATCCTTGATTTAATGAATAAAGAAGAGTCATTTTAATCAGCATTTGATTATTTTTATGCAAATGGAAGCTATTGTAATGCTTGAAAGTAGTTCTAAGTTTGTTAAACATTTCCCACTAAAATTTTATTTATATTATCCCTTTGCTTAGCTAACTATAAAACAAAGCCAAATGCCTTTTCTGCCCTGTTGAATTTGCAGAGACCAAAGTGGCAGATCCTAATTTTGTAAGGTTTTATTATATACACTGTGAGCCTGTGATGACATTTTATTGGTATTTCAGTTTATTAATTCAGATACGCAGACTTTATACAAGATATTGATTGTCTAAAGAAACAAAGTCCCATAGGAAGATTGTCTTTATCAGATTTATTCATCTACATTTTACAAATGAAAATGATTATAGTTTATAGTTTCTGAAAGGGAATAAATCTGTAGCACTATTTGTAGAACTATGATATTTATGTTTCCATATATTAGGAAAGAATGCTTTCCTACATAACTGCAAATATTTTAGGAAATCGTGGTCCTCTTTTATTTAGAGCATACACCTTCTTGATTCAATTCATCAACAGTTGCTTTTCCTTTCCTGCCTCCAGTGTCCTGACCACTAGACAGACAAATGGGCAGAACAGTTAGCTTACCCCAGATGCATCATAGAGTCGTAAGCTGCTGTAAAATAAGGACTTTATTTTACGGTGTTAGGCAATTACAAAATGCAACAATTAAGGTATTGTGACTTAATTTGATTGAAAATTATAAGATATAAAGAAATGCCTAGAGAGGGGTGCCTTGGGGGCTCGGTCAGTCAACTGTCCCACTCTTGATTTCGGCTTAGGTCATGACCTCACGGTTCATGGGATCATGTGCTGATAGCACAGAACCTCCTTGGTATTCTGTCTCTCTCTGTCTCTCTTCTTCTCTCCCTCCCTCCCTCTCTCTGCATCTCCCCACCCCCCTTCACGTTCTCTCTCTTTCTCTCTCTCAAAATAAATAAATAAACATTTTAAAAAATAAAATAAATATATAAAGGAATGCCTAGTGAAAGAATTTGAGGAGGGGAGCTGAATTGGTGCCATCAAGGACTCATGTAGAAGTTGAACTAAATTGTAAAGAATAGCTGGGACGTAGGCATTCTAAATCAACATTTGTTTTTCAATTATTTGTTAAAAAATCATTGTAAAAATAGTATTAATCACAGTTTGAAAAGTAGGGATAAAGGGGAAAATCAATCTATTGACCCTACCCCTCCTCCTGATATTCTGGTATATTTCTTCCAGTCTTAACCTCTGTATTTGTCTTTTAACATGGTGTTGATTATAGTCCATGTACTATTTTATATCTTTTTTTTCCTACCTAACTTTATTTTAGAAGCATTTTCCCTGGTGGCTCATAGGCTTCCTAACTATCGTTTTAATAGATACTTAATATTCTGTGATGTGAATGAACCTTGATTTATTTAGCTGTTCCTCTATTTTTGATCATTTATTTCCATTTTATATTATCATAAGTAATATTTTGATTTGCGTTTTTGTATACAAGCTTTCTACATAGTTTAGATTAGATCCCTTTTTCACTTCTCACACGTAGTATAGGTGGTCCGTGAATTTTTTTTTGACTTTTGTCTTCAGAACAGTACCAGTTTATAATATCACCAGCAACCTAGGACAGGTCCTATTTCATCATATCCTCCACAGTATTTGGTATTTTCATTTTTAAATAAGAACTTCAAAAGTGATTTTAATAGGTCAAAAATGGCACGCTTTGTGTAATTTTCTGTACCTGTTTTACTAATGATATTTTCTCATGTATATATTCTCTATTCATATCCTTGGGCATTCTACATCATTTTTAATGTTTATTTTTATTATTGTTTTTCTTTCCAGAGAGAGAGTATGAGTGGGGGAAGGGCAGAGAGAGGGAGACACAGAATCCAAGGCAGACTCCAGGCTCAGAGCTGTCAGCACAGAGCCAGATGTGGGGCTTGAACTTGTGAACCACCAGATCATGACCTGAGCTGAAGTCGATACTTAACCGACTGAGCCACCCAGGAGCCCCTTTTTTTATTTTTTTAATGTTTATTTTTATTTATTTATTTGTTTGTTTATTTATTTATTTTTTGAGAGAGCGAGTGAGCGAGCGAGCGAGCATGAGTGGGGGAAGGGCAGAGAGAGGGAGTTGGGCCTTGTACATCTTATATACCAAGTGATTTGTGTATGCTGTCTTAAATATCAATAGCTCCTTCTGCCTGGTCTTCAGTGTTTTATTTTTATGATCAGTAATCGAGTTTAAAGCATTTTGCTTCTTTTGCTTTCTCATGTTTAGGAAATAGCACCAATTGGAATAGAGTTCACTAAGTGAAAAATTTGAGAGAAATAAAGGGTTTTTTTTGTTTTGGTTTGGTTAGTTTGATTTTGTTTTGAAACTTCCACTTGGATAAGTAACTCACCCAGCAAATACTTACTGTTAGCTGGACCTGCAGTGGTGGCACAGGCAGAGGTCTTACAAACTAGCGGGAAAGACATGTCAGTGAACGTGGGATTCCAACAGTGGGAGAAGAACCGTAAGAGAAGATTTGGGGGACGGCCAGGGTGGCACACTTAGCTGGACGAGGATGAGAAAAGACTTCTGCCACTGTCTTATCTCCTGAGCCTTTCCCTTGTCCACCTGATAATGTCCACATTAGACCACCCCAGAGATGTACCGTACATTATGGGATCACTTCCTAGCTTGCTTCCTGTTTTTGTTTTTGTTTTTTCCCTTCTGTAAACAGTATTACAACAAACATCTTCATATGAGAATTGTAGTGCACATGTTGGATTATTTTCTCAGGGTACGTTCCTAAAAGTGACATCATTGGATTATGGTATATGACTATTTGGGGAATTATAGATACACAGCATTGAATGGTCTTCCAGAACATGTTTATTTCTGTATAGAGTATACGAAGAGTTAGTTTTCATTACACTCTTGTTGACATTATTATATTTTTTAATGGATAAATGTGATAAGCGAATATGGTATCTTCCTGTTCTTTTAGTTTCCATATCAATTATCAGTAAGATCAGACATATTTCATGTATTTATTAGCTCTTTTCTTTTCCTTTCTGAGAGATTTATGCCTCAGATTACACCCCCCCTTTTTTTTAATTCGGGATGTTTGCTTGTTCTTCTATGTATATTAATGATTTTAACTCAGGAATTGACTTTTTACCTTTGTCTTAATGTTTTCTCTCCTTTTTTGTGTATTTGTTGTTTTACCTTACACTGATTTCTAAATATCCCTACTATTTTAAAATTGTAGTGATCTCAAGATTTAATAAATTTTAAAAAAGATGATGCTGGAGTTGATATTTAAATTTTCCCTTCCCACTTTCTTCTTCTGGAAAGCCTAGAAAATTTAAATTTTGTGATATTCTGACTTAGAAATGTTATCAAGGATGTTTTAAATTTTGAGAAAGACCTCTCAGCATAAATGTGCATATTTACTTGTTTAATGTTTTTTTTCTTTTTTTTCCCCCCTACCCTCCCACTTCTTCCCCCATGCCTTTACTGCTTAGGTACGAAGCTCTCTTTCCATTAGTATTGTCATGCTTAATGTTTGTCTGGATACAGGTGGAACAAGAAACCCTGCAGCAACATGGTATTTCCTGCAAACAGAAGGTAGCTGGGCAGAATCGTTGTTGCATTTATTTGAGAATAAATATTGTCTGTTTTAGAAGGAAGTCGCAGTGTTAGTCCATCAAAAATTTTAATGACTGTCATTTAAGGCAGTCATAATTAATTTAGTAATAAAAATGAAACAATTCGTTTGTCAGAAAAATTTTCACTTCTAACAGAAAAGCATGATTTCATTGTTTTATAGGCATTAAACAGGTGGGGCTGAGGGATTATTTGTGAATCACTGATGTACAAAAACATCAATGTAGATGAAGGAGTAGAGGGGAAACAATGTTCTTGATCTTATTTTCTTCTGTTTTCCTATCTAATTTTTCTTTCCCTCAATTTATTTTAGTCACAAGAATATTCAGCATTGTCACAAGTCAGTTCATGAATTTGATCAGAAGGTGCCATTTGTGTTTTCTGTGTTGTTTTTCTCTTTCTAGTGGTCCTATCCCAAATTGTTTATTCTGCTGCCTTAGTGATCGTGGCCTCAGTCCAAATCTTAAGCTGTTTATTCACCACAGTATACTTTGAATTGGCTGAAAGCCAGCTAAATTTTAGGGACACATTTATCATGCTGAGCTATACAGTGAAATTGATGTCTCTTGCCTTTATTTTAGAACTGAAGGTAATTTATAAGAAATTGGTGACAGAATATTTACACTTTTACTGAGGTCAGATAAAAAGAATATTGCAGAAAAACACCTTCGTAGTTGGTCCATTGATCCATCCATAACCGGTTCCAGTTGAGTTTACAGAAAGTAATTGATAATTTAGAATAATGAATTTCAATAATGAAGGAACTTTATTGAAGTATATTAAATAATTACTGTTTTTTAACTTTCAGCCCTGGAATATTAAAACAGTACATGAAAAGCAGTTTTGATCAGATTCAAATAAATGGTCAGACTGTCCTTAATAGTAAATATTAAATATTTTAATATTAAGTGGATATTAAATTTAAAAGTAACATTTTTGTGTCATTTTTTAAGTTCTGTTTTTTAATGGAAGAGATTTTTTTTTATATAAAGGAGTATTAAAGTATAAAGTATTAAATTTCTATTAAATTTACTAGAAAATTACATGGGAAGTGGAGGAAGGGGAAGATCTCCCTTTAAACTCCCCCATGAGTTTTTACTTTTACAGAGAAAGGGGGATTAAGCAAGAGTGCATCCACATTATTGGACTTGAGTGACTTTCTATTTTACCAAAAGTAGAAATATTTTATATTTTATAGCGAGAAAATAATTTTTCTACAAATAGAATTAACAGAATAACAAAGAAACAGAGAAATATTTGATTTGATCATGCTTTTTCATATCATGCCATATTTGGGTTTTAGAAGGTCAGGACCCTGAAGAATCAGGACGTCAAAAAGGGAAGAATTACATAGGGACTGAAAGTGAACCATTTACATGGGATAAGGAAAAGCTCACGTCTCCCGTTTATTATACATTCGGCAGTACTACAGCTCCATTCAGCATATTGTTAGCAACGTAGTCTGCCTTTTGGCAGATTTTATTAAGGTGTAATTAAGCTCTAGGAACAGCTTTATTTTGTTTGCTCTGGTCAGTACAGGATAACTTTCTAGCTCTTGTAACTTAGACTGGAAGGTTGCCTTTGAGGGTAGAAGTAAGCGAACCGTCCTTGTGTGTTCGTGTATTTCCAATTGTCTCCCAGGTCACCAGTGTCCGGTTCACCTGCAGTACTGATATAACCCAGTTCCGACAGCTCTATCTGGATGACGTCCGGAGGGCCTTTTTCCTTGTATCCTTTGTTTGGGCTTTGGCTTTAAGGCGCTGCCACCTCCCATTTAGTGGGGTCAGAAGGTGTTTTCCCCTTTTCACTTAATAGTGGTATCACCTGGGAGGGGTTAGCCCCATCAACCGTAATTTTCTTCATATGGCTCGTGTTTTTAAAAAATGGTGAAACTGTAGAAAAGCACACAGAATGATACTAAAAACAAATGTATATGTGTGTATTCCCGCCATCCAAGATATCAACAAGTAATATTTTGTCACATATGTCACACATTTAAAAAAAAAACGAAAACATTACAGCTAAAGCTTAAGTTTTTATTTTTGTTTTTTGTTTTTTTTTTTTTTAATTCCCAACTCCACTCTAATTTCCCTCGTCCGGAAGAATCCACTATGATGAGTTTGGTTTGTATCTTTTTATGTGTGTATTTTGTACTATACTCATGTTATGTAATATCTTCCTCCCAAAGTTTTTGGATCACATCCGAGGCAACATTGTGTGAAAGTTATTAGTGGTAGAAGTCTAAAGGACAGTATGGGGGAATAAAATCTCACTTTGGGAAGGCTGGCTGATCAGCTGCAATAAGTTCACAGGGAGGTATTTCCTTTGAACCTACCATGGTGTTCTCCCTCTCTCTGCCTCTTGCTTCTGCCCTCCGTTTTGCTCTGTCTTTGCAGGCTCCTTCCACTCACCCTATACTAATAAACACTCCTTCCCCTGAACCCTTCGTCTCCCTAAAGTATAATTGTATCTTGTCTTTTCTGTTTACTCCCAAGCTTCTTGGAAGAAAAATCCATAGTTGCTGCTACCATTTCCTCCCCATTTATGTACTATAGCCTTAAGCCTAGAACGCTCAGAGCAGTGCCTGGCACGTAGTAGCTGTGTGAAGATCTGTCGGATGTCCCTGCTGAGACTGTATCCTCACTGGGTCTGCAGGGGCTCCCTGACCGCACACTCTGGTCTTGAGTTTTACTTGACCACTCTGTAACATTCAACTCTGTTCACTTCTCTTTTTCTTTTTCCTTGACTTTCAGGACACGAGCCAGGTTTTCTTCGTAGCTTTTACATCAGCTCTATTCTCCTGCACTAAAACTTACTCTTCCTTTGTCTGATTTTGAGTGATGTTCTTCTCCAAGCTCTACGCTTAACTTTCTCCTCTTCCTGTGCCTGGATAATGTCACCCTCTCCTATAGCTTTGACTGATGCCTCCACGCAGACAACTCTGAGGTTTACTTCTCTGGCCTTGAGCTCTCCTGACCTCATGAGCCATATGTCCAGTATTCTGCGGGGCATCATCAAATATATGTCTGAAACTAACAACGGCCCACCCTTCTCCAAAGTCTCTCTCTGGCGGGCCTCATCTCACTGAATGGCATCACCATACTCCCAACCATCCAGGCCATCAAACTTGTTGTCATATTTAACTATTCCTTGTCCAGTTCTGAAGTCCCACTGTCTGCCCTCATTCTCCATTTCCACTCCCAGTGCACCAGCTCGGACCTTCCTTGCCCCTAACATGAGCTACTGAAATAACTTCCCAATTGATTTCCTGCCTATATTTATTTGTCTCCCTGATTTGAATATCTCACTGTCACTGGTGTTTCTTATTTGTATCGCTCACCTAAAATGTTTGTGGGCTTGTCATTGTCTCCACAGTAAAGTTGAAGGCTTTTTATTAATATGCCACTAATCTATTAGTTAATTAGTATGCCACTAATCTTGCTTTCCTTTCACTGTATCCTTCAATAAACTCTAAGCTTCTGTCATACCTGTTAATATTTCTTGACTATGTCTTTTATTTCCCCACCATTTACCTTAAAATGCTTCTCATGTACTTCTATATATTGTCATAATCTTAGTTACCATGTGAGCACTTTGAGACTGTTTTACTCGTATTTATATGCTTAGTGCCTAGCTCTGCTTCTGACTCATTCTAGACAATAAATATTGGTTGGTCAGTTGATTGGCTGAGTGAATAGATCCATGAATACATTTGAATCTCAAGTCACCAACTCGAATGCCACTTTTTCACTGAAAGTTGTCATAATTCATACATCCTCTTCAGTGTTTCTTTACCACTTTTGTGTATGTGTCTGTAATAATATAGTAGCTAACATTTATGGAGTCCTTTCAGTGGACCAGGCAGTATTTAAGTACTTTTCTAGCAGTTAGTTCTTAGATACCAATAGGATTAATACTTTTTATTACTGCATTAAAACAGATGTTACATTTAAGAAGTGTCAAAAAGATGTCTAGCATTTTCTCATGTCTCATTCTCTGTTCAGTTATTATAGAACATGGTATCTCCTTCCGAGCCTTCCAAAGAACCTGGCACGTTTCACATGTGGTGGGCACACGGTGAGAGTATATGAACTAAAACAGGATTTCACCTAAAGATGCCTGTCACATGCACTGGGTCCATGTCCTCCTTTTGAAAAAACCATCAGTGGCCAACTACAGATACAACATTCCAACTTGCTTCTGTTAGAGAATTGGAAAATGCCCTCCCAAAGGTGCTAGTGACAAGTGAGGATAACCTCACATGCCTCTTGTTTTTAGCACATTGCCTCTTCAGCCTGGTTCCTTCAAAATTCATTTGCGAGGACATGTAATGGAACATTCGCTTATGGCAATTTATGACCAAGTGTACAGGTTAAAAATCAAGTTACCTTCCTGGTAGAATAAGCATATCTTTTCTAAATGAAGGAGAAATTTGTATGAATTCTGACTTGTTTTGGCATTTCCTTAACTCTGTTTAGGTTTTCTTCTTAGTGACAGCATTTTTTGGAACTGGGAACATAGCTTCTGTTAACAGGTAATTAAAAAAAAATTTTTTTAATGTTTATTTATTTTTGAAAGAGAGACAGAGTGTGAGTGGGGGAGGGGCAGAGAGGGAGAGACAGAATCCGAAGCAGGCTCCTGGCCCTGAGCTGTCAGCACAGAGCCCGATGCGGGGCTCGAACTCACGCACCGTGAGATTATGACCTGAGCCGAGGTCAGACACTTAACCGCCTGAGCCACCCAGGGGCCCTGTTAACAGGTAATTTTAAATGAAAACAGCATATTTATAATAAAAAATAATACAAGTTAGATTTCTGTTCTGTACCATACTTTTTATCCCGAAGGATATATTTTGGAGATTGGTGTGCATCGGCCCATGCATATCTACTTCATCTGAGTGGCTTCCTAATATTCTTGATACGATGTAAGCTTGTGTTTTAGTAGGAGTAGCTTTCAGAAAGGTAGTTGAAACATCCTTTTTAGTAGAACATTCTTTTAAAGTTACGATGTGAATTCTAAAATCTTTTTTCTTTATGTTGGTTCCTTAGCTTTGATCTTGCCTCTGTCTATTGCTTTCTGACCGTGTTTAGTCCTTTTATGATGGGAGCCCTGATGATGTGGAAGGTTAGTTTTCTTATTTTCTTATTATATTAAGATACTGATTAAGATTATCAATTCATTGTGACATTAAGATAGATTATGTAACACATTACATGACCTTAAGATTATGAAGTCATTCTGACAGAGTGAGATCGCACAGAAAGAAGATACCTTCCCAGACAGTGCTGTATGGGGGGTAGGGCCCTTTAGCTTTTACTCCAAAATATAGCTAACCTTTTTGCCTTATGCTTAAGCCCATTTAACTTCCACAAAGTACAGATTCTCTGTAAATCCTGGGAAGTCCCAGCACAGATGATTAAAGCCTGTGGGGAAGTACAGTGCAAATCAAAGCCGCAGTGCTCCCAGAGATTCTCTATGTTCCCCACAAGACTGCCAACATGTCATAATCTGTTCTCATAATCCATGTACCTAGAATTGATTGATTCACTCACCAGGTACGTCACTGAGTGCTTACATTTACAGTAATGCAGTGGGCACCAGCTGGATGACATGGCACCAAGATCATGACAGACTCCTCAGCTCTGGAGGTTCAGACTCCTGTGGAATGTAATTCATGTTCTTTCCTTTCTTCTGCAGGGTCACTCTGCTTGTCTTATTCCCTCTACCACAGTGCCTGGCACATTTTACGTAGTTAGTATATATCTGCCTAAAATCTGATTACCTTCTGTTCAGATCACAAAAGTAACCATTGTTAAAAGTATGTGTCTCTTAATTAGATTAATATCCCTTTTTTTTTTGTTATTGCATTGATACAAATGTGATCCTAAGAAATATCAAAAAGATATTTTTCTCATGTCCCATTTTCTACTGAGCTATTGTAAAACATGTTATTTCTTTAACTTTCAATTACAGTTTTTTTCAATTTTTTTAAAACATTTTTATTTATTTTTGAGAGAGAGAGAGAGAGACAGAGTATGAATGGAGGAGGGGCAGAGAGAGAGGGAGACACAGAATCGGAAGCAGGCGCCAGGCTCCGAACTGCCAGCACAGAGCCCGATACGGGACTCGAACCCACCAACCGTGAGATCATGACCTGAGCGGAAGTTGGACGCTCAACTGGCTGAGCCACGTAGGCACCCTCAATTACATTTTTTAATGGTAGTTGCTCTTTTCTTAGTCTATTGAAGAGTATTGGCCTTTCATTAAAAATAAGAAAAAAGTGGGGCACCTGGGTGGCTCAGTTGGTTAAGTGGCTGACTATTGATCTCAGCTCAGGTTATGATTCCAGACTCATGGGATGGAGCCCTGCATCAGGCTCTGTGCTGACAGTGTGGAGCCTGTTTGGGATTCTCTCTTTCCCTCTCTCTGCCCCTCCCCTGCTCAAACTCTCTCTCAAAAAAAAAAAATAATAATAATTAAAAAATAAAAAAGTAAAGAAGGGGCTTTGTCAGTTGAACTTCTGACTCTTGAGTTCGGCCCAGGTAATGACCCCAGGGTCGTGGGATCGAGCTCCTTGTCAGGCTCTATGATGAGTATGGAACCTGCTGAAGAGTCTCTCTCTCTCTCTATCTCTCTCCCCTCCCTCGCCCCTCCCCCAATCTCCTGAGTGCTCTCTCTCTCTCAAAAAAAAAAAAAAAAAAAAAAGAACTTCCTTTAAAAAAAAAACAAAGAAAAACAAAAGTTTAAATTAAAATACTAGATCTTTACTCTCCAGCCACATTCAGAGCTGTACTGACATAATGCACTGGATGGCTTTTTTGACTGATGTGGCCAGAAGGGAAGGTCCTCCCAAACTGTATTTTATTTCACTCGCAACAATCTTATCCAGTCTTGAACATCATTTCTTTTCATTAGCTTCTCTCTCCTTTCTTTTTATTATATATCAAGTGCGCGTGTGTGTGTGTGTGTGTGTGTGTGCGTATACACATACTTAATTGGTTACTGGAAAGCAGTATCTCAAAATATTAACGGTGTTAGCTCTGGATTATGGATTTTCAATCAGTATAAATTGTATTATAACTTTCTCAATTTTTTAATAAATATTTTACAGTGAGTCTAAGTTGTTTAATCAGAAATAAAGTTGTATTAAGATAAATGAATAAAAAGCAATGGCAGAACAGCTAAATCATGTATATAGAGTTAAAGTATCAAGTGACCAGATGGGTTCAGGGATCTGTGAATCAAATTATCAGGCTCTCTAATTTATTTGATTTGGGGCATTCTGTGCCTCTCATACTCTCTTGGAATCATTTGAACAGGGTCATTAATTACTATAATGACGTAAATCAAAAATTTATATTAGGTTTTATTTGGAATGAGTGTTGATATTTGTTATCTTTTTATACTACATATGCTATTGATGTTGATTTTTAAATCTATTTCATCACTATTCTGTATATCATTGATCTCATGGTTTTCAGAGTTTGCTCTTTACTAACGTAGATAAAATTTGTTTGAGAGGTTAAATTACTGCTATAAGCAGAAAAAGCATTTATTTTTAAGTTTTTCAAATTCTTCAACTACCCATGGCATGGTTTGTCCTTTTAAACAGATTTTAATCCCCTTCGTTCTTGTGATGTGTGCTTTTGAAGCAGTTCAGTTAACTACGCAGTTATCATCAAAAAGGTAAGGTGAATATTTAAGAAGCATTGGATTTGTCCATGTTGAGGCAGTCAGAGTAAACGTGATTACTAAGATGCTGTAAAATGATTGTTTATTATAAAAATGGGGAAAAAATGTTGTACCCTTGTAGCCAGAGTTCAGCTGTCATTAGAGAAAATTAGTTGATTAGAGCCTCTAGCAGACAAATATGCTTTCTCAACAATAAAATGTTATTAGAATATTATTCAAGCTAGCAAAGAGCTTCCCTAGAAAACAGTAAAATGTAAATGTTAAATTATAGTTAATGACTTGTTTATCATAGATATAACTGTGCTTACAAAACACAAGGGATATCATTCTCTTCTTTTGGGTTATTTCTTAAATATGTATGAGACAAATGTGTAACATTATTTCATTTTACATGGCTTTAAATGAACTGTTCTGCATGTCAATAATTTGCATAGTTTCTTAGTCTTGTTTTCTACACATTTGACAAGTGGAATGGGAATTATTCCTTCTAAGTTTTGAGAAATTTCTGAGCAGTCAGTCTTACGCAATCAAGACTCTGGAAGAGAAGCTGTCAACTCAACTATTTGCTTTTTTTAACCAATAAAATTGCCTCATCAGCATGGGACTGATCAGGCTCTTTGAAAGACACTTGAGATAAATATGAAGCTTCTTAGCAGTTATTCTTGAATCAAACTGGCATATTCAATGCTGAAAGAAATAACTAATATTAGCATAAATTTGCATACTCTTTTTGATGAGTTTAAGCCAGAACTGAGTTTAGCATATTCTTATGCATCTGCTGTAATAGTAATAATTTTACAAGATTTTCTTCCACCGTTTAAAAATAGTAGCAATTTCTTTCCGGTTTAATTTAGTATTTTTACAGCATATTTACATGAATTTAACATTGAAAACATACCTTGTCAATATCACATGAAAATAGTTAGATGCAATAAAAAAAACCTGGCAAACGACATGCACTTCTTGCATCTCTGTGAGCGGATACATGTTTGTTGGCAGGGATTTTAATGTGGAACAAGGAAGAGCTGGTGTGGTGTGGAATGAGAAGTGGAGGGTGTGTACGTGTGTAGTAACTGTGTCCTGAGACTGGCACAACAAAAGACTAACTATCAAGGTAGAGAACAGAGGCCAAGGAGACAAAGTCAAGACTTCAGAAATGTCTTCTCTGTTGAATTCTAAAGCTTTACAAGTCACTTGCATTTCCCCCTCAATGTCACAGTGACCCCTCAGATTTAATATGCCACAGGCTGAGCCCGGCAATTCCTTTTCTGCCCGGTGAGAACCAGCTCCTCACCTTGTCTTCTTTATCCGATTCATCACACAAGCCCAAGTCCATCGCTCCCTGCCTGCCACTTGCTAAAGTAGCCACTTGCTAAATATCACTGATAGCATCTCTCCTTTTTATCCTCATTTTCAATCTCAGCGTTTATGTTGCTAAGCATCTTCTTACAACACAATTTTTGAAAGCCTAGGGGTTAAGGTGGAGGCAGAATTTATACTAATGACTGGCTTGTTAGAGACATAATGCCAGGGATGGGTTCAGTATAACAAACCCGTGAGATGATTCTAACTGCTTTTCTTTTAACTCATTGCTTAAGTTAGTCTTAAACAAAGGTGAAGTAGAAAAGCTGTGTTCATATTATTTTATTTTTCATGACTTTAAAATTAATTTATCGGGGCACCTAGGTGGCTCAGTCGGTTGGGCCTCCGACTTCGACTCAGGTCATGATCTCGGTGTTCATCAGTTCGAGCCCCGCGTCGGCTCTGTGCTGACAGCTCGGAGCCTGGAGCCTGCTTCGCATTCTGTCTCTCTCTCTCTCTCTCTTTCTCTCTCTCTCTCTGCCCCTCCCCCCTCTCAAAAATAAAACATAAAAACATTAAAAAAAAATTAACTTATCTATTTTCTCAGCCTTGATAACTGGCTTCATCTCAGAAGACTTGTGTATTTTGGGTAGAGGTCATTAAAAGGAAGTATCCAGGCATGAAGATTACTTAATGGTTGATCCATTAAGGATGCTTTTGAAAACAACAAAAAAAGATGTTTTTGGTTTTAAACAATGAAAATCTAAGCAATAGTAGCTGAAATAGGGAATTATGTGTCTCACATAACATGGGGTGCAGAGGTTGGCAGTCCAGAGCTGGTGTGATGTCATCAGCAACCCTGCCTTTTTGCTTTTCCATTCTTAGAGTTTGGCCTTTCTCTTCATACCTCCATGCATCATATCTACCATCCAGGTAGGAAGAAGGACCATTAGGGGACGAGGCAAAGAGATGTGTCAGCTCGTTCTCCCCTCCCATCAGGGAAGCAGTGTCTTTCCCAAATGACCCATCCAACGTATTTCAGAGTATGTCTGAATGAGCAGAACTCCAAGGGGCACGTGTTCCTTCTAACCTGGAAGGTGGTTAGAGAGAAAGAAGTTGTGGCTTGGAGTGAGTGTTGGAAACAGACAACCCAAAGTGTCTTTCACAGCTGATGAGGATATTTTCAGGCCAGTCTATTTCACACATGAGGTGACATGGAATTTGAAGACCTTCCTCACCTTCATCATGCATCAAAGCATAAGAGAGTACTGGACAGCAGTGGAGAATGAGAAGAGTTTTAGAATTACAGAAGGATTCAACAACCAACCAAATAATGAGACCTAAAAGGGATAATTTTCAGTTCTATATTTGAGTACATACTCAACTATACAAGAGAGCCATGGCTAAACAGTAGTGATTGAAAAAGAATGTGTGTGTGTGTGTGTGGGGGGGGGGGGGGGGTGCTAAATTGTGATCCAGCAGCCAAAAAGCTAGTTTCTCATGCCCTGCACTAATTGAAATGAACGTAAGATGTTTTGAAACTATCACTTTGAATATTCTGTTTTGTTCTGTTAGATGTTTTGATCTTCAGGATGTATGCTCCCGTATTTAGGAATCCAAATTTGAATCAGACTTACACCAATATCGAATCACTTTTATTGGAAGAGCACTTTCCAGGAGACATTCTATTAAGCCAGCTTAATTTTTTAATTAATTTTATATGAGGTAATTTTAAGTTACTTCCAAATGTTTTCATTTTGATTTTTAATTTATTGAAATTATTTTTATTGAGGTCAATTTTTAAAATTTTGGTTCCTTTATCTAATTTTTATCTCTCGTAAAGTCTAAGAATTTTTAGCTCATGCTGGTGTGATTTTTTTTTTTTTTTTTTTTCGTAATGGTTATTATCTCCAGCAGGTCTAATGTACCTAGGTCAGATTATAGACCTGGTTTTTGTCAAGAAGGTTTGCTTCCTCCATCATTGCTTTGTCAGTTACAGATTTTACCCTGAGTGGTTTTAGCTTTCTACAGCGTTATCTGGTGTTGTTTCCACCGCATCTGATTTTTTCTGGGTCAAATTTTGTAGTGTTCTCTGGACCCAAAAGGAAGAAGTTAAGTCAGTCTTGTATCTACAAGAGATGTCACAACGTGTAGTAGTAGCCATTTTCAATTTTATTTTACGCCGATTGCTTCTACCGTTCATTTAGCACGTGATGTTTTCAATTTCCGTTACGTTCCAGCCACTGTTCTAGCTGCTGGTAATACACTGGTGAATAGGGCTTACCATCTACTCAGTGAGACAAATAATAAATAAAACGTTTGCCCTAAAATGTCAGGTTGTGTTAAATGTCAGGAAGAAAAATAGATTGGAGAGACATTTAAGCAGAGACAGGAATAAACACAGAATGAACCATGAAACCGTACGAAGAAAGAGCACTTTCAGGTAGAGAGGGTGTGGAGCACGCAGAGGGCCTGAGGTGAGACCATGTATTGGAAGGACAGCACCCGGGCCAGGCGTAAGTGGAGGGTGCTAGCAGGAGAACTGGAGGAAGTAAAGCTGGAGAGGTAGGCAGGGACCAGATCATATGAGGCCATTTAGGCCAAAGTTCGGACTTGCAAAATTTTCCTAGTTGTGGCAAGAAGCCACTGGAAGGGCTCAAAGGCTCCTTTGTCTGTTGTATGGATAATAACTTGGGGACAAGAGTCAAAGCAGGGAGATCAGTTAAGAGACCATTAGAGATGAGCGATCATAGTGTGTCGGTGGAGGTGGTAAGAGGGAACATTCATTATCATTTGTATAAAAACCCAGTAGCATGTCTTTGTTTCCTGAATCGGGGGGTATTCATGGGACAGACTCATAGGATCTAGGTGCTGAGTAGTGGGAAAACATCTTAGAGATAAAACACCCAAACTCATCTGCTTTTAATGGAAATGTTACATCCAGGACAGGAAAATAATAATCCCATCCTCCTGTCACAGTGATTTGATCACCATAGGTATCGAACACTCTGTTACTTTTATGCCTTCTTGTCTGAACACTATATGAATAAAGCAAGGTGAACAAAGGACACATTCAGGGAAAATGGTAAGTGTGCTGAAGTTTTCTGAGAGGAGACAGTGCCTTGGGGAGACATTGTGCATCATGGCTGGGGAGCAGAGGCCCTGAGGCCAGACACGCTGTGCTGAAAGTCGGCCCTCTCACTAGCTGTGTGACTTGGGCAACTTCTCTGTTCCTCAGTCTCCACAGAATAGTTCAAAATTTGCTCTGGAAAAGGTTTTTCCTTGTTGTTAATTAAGTCTTAGATCAGACATCATACTGTCCGATGTACTTTTCTTAGTCAGCTGCCCTCCCCTCAAATTCCTAGGTAATTTAGGTAACTCATATGGTGATGAACTGTTTCTTATTTTTCTGTCTCACACCCTGTTGTGGGCTCAGTTGTACACCACCCCCCCCCCCAGCCCACCAGAGACATATGTTGAATGGGACTATATTTGAAATAGGACCTTTAAAGAAATAATTAAGGTAAAATGAGGTCATATGAGTGGGCCCTAATCCAATACAACCAGTGTCCTTATAAGAAGAGGAGATCAGGACACAGACACAAACAGAGGAGAGACTGTGTGAACACAGAGGGAGAACATGGCCATCCCCAGGCCAAGGAAAGAGGCCTCAGAAGGAGGGCAGCCATGTTGACACCTTGATCTCAAACTTAGCCTCCAGAACTAGGAGAGAACACATCGCTGGTGTTGAAGCCGCCCGTCTGTGGTACTTTGTTATGGCAGCTTCAGCAAACTAATGCACACCCTATGAACTCTGTAAGGGCAGAGATCATATCTTTCACTGTGTCCTTAATTGTATCTAAAGTTTTGTTACAAGGAGTAAGAAAGAAATCAGTAGTAGTAGGCAGGCAGGCACTGTATTAGATACTTGACATGTATTACTTGACTTAATTTTCCCAACAGTACTATGAAGTAGCGGTTACCCTGCCCATTCTATAGATAGGGAAGCCGAGGCTAAGAAGATAGTAAGTCTTCATACCATCAGGTGTGTTTTACTTTAAAAAGGGTTGCAGAACATCATCTGTGTCCCACAGTAAAACATGGTTTTAGAAAAACATTTAAAAATATCAAACAAAACTTCAAAAAATATATTTAAAAGTCTGTTGCATTTTTTTTTTTTTACATTTTTTTTCACTTTAGAGAGAGAGAGAGTGCAAGTGGGGGAGAGGGGCAGAGGAAGAGAAAGAGAATCATAAGCAGGCTCCATACTCTGAGTGGGAGCCTAACGCGGGCTCGATCCCTCAACCTCAGGATCATGACCTGAGCTAAAATCAAGAGTCGACCGTTCAGCTGACTGAGCCACCCAGGCACCCCAAATCTGTTGCATTTAAATTGCCTTTATTTTTTAATTCTTGTTCCCGAAGAACTACAGCCATAGGGTAGAATTTTTGTTTCACGGATTTTGATTCAAAGAAGGAAAGCAGTTTGAAATAATTGGGGCTGTGTAAATTGGGGTAGATTCTGTAACTGGAACCATTAAAGCCCATGCTTTCATCGAGATTACTACTTTGAGAATTGATACTTTGGACAGAAGGTTGTACTGAATGACCTTTGCGCTCTCCACAAACTCTTAGTTTAACACACTTCTTGTATGTCTGCTACATCAGACTTGCTTTGAATGGTAACAGCACTTCACTTAGGATAAGTCTGACTTGTGCTACATATCTATGTATGTGAACTATTGAGTTACATTTCTATATTTCAGACCTATAGTTAGAAAAACAATTATGTCTTAAAAAGAAGTCAAGGATTATTTTAGACTAGGAGCACTGATTTTAGACTAGTTGAAATGGAATTGTGTAATGAAATTCAATAATTGATCACATGAGTTTGCCTGGGAGAAAAGACTTTTTTAGAACATTAAATTTATAAATGAGATGAGAGAAATCTGCAGCTTTCTTGCACCTCTGTAGTGTATATAGAAATTTAAAATTCTATGAACACTTTCCATTGTTGTTTTCTATTTGGACTTATGAGAAAAGCACCAGTTGATTTTAGGATTTGCATTTTCTCCCTTTTATTATCTAATTGCTGTGATACCTTAATGCGGAGGGAAATTTGTCCATTTCTTCAACTAAAAAAGCTAAGATTCTGTATTACCCACGAGCATTAAATTTTTCATTGCCTTGTTAAGGAAATCAAGTAGGCATGCTGTGATTTTTTTTTTTAAGCCTTGACCAAAATCTTACATCTTACATAAAAATTAACTCAAAATGGACCACAGATTCAGACTTTTAGGAAAAGCATCAAAGAAAAATCTTTGAGATTTGGGCTAGGAAAAGAGTTAGGCTTGACACCAAAACCATGGTCCATAGAAGGAATAATTGATAAGTTGGACTTGATGAAAATTAAAAGCTTTTGCTCTGCAAAAGAGAAGACCCTGTTAACAGAATGAAAAGACAAGCCCATACTGGCAGAGCATAGTTACAAACTGTGTATCTGACCAAGGACTACTATCTGGAATATGTAAAGAACTCTCAAAACTCAACAGTACACACCAGACAATTTAATGACAAAATGAACAGAAGACCTGAGAGCATATACAGATGGCAGAGAAGCTGAAGAAAAGATGTTCAGCATTGCTAATGATTAAGGAAATGCGTATTAAAACCACAGTGAGGTATCGTTACACAACAATCAAAATAGCTAAGATAAAAAGTAGTGACACCAAAAACTAGTGAAGATGCCAAGAAATTGCTCTCAGATATTACAAATGAGAACATATATGGTATAACCACTCTGAAAAGAGTTTTAGTTTCTTATAAAACTAAACACACAACTGCCATAAGATCCAACAATTACACTCTGTAGTATTTTTCCCAGAGAAATCTACTGTACCCAGGTGTTTATAGCAGCTTTATTTGTAATGTCCTTCAGTGCTTAACATGGTTAAGCAGGCTGTGGTACATCCACAAATGGATTACTACACAGCAATAAAACGGATGAAACTATTGATACATACAGTACCTCAGATGAATTCAAGAGAATTAAGCTGAATGAAAAAAAATAGATTCCCAAAAGGTCACAAAGTATTACATAAATGATTCGACTTACACAACAGTCTTGAAATGACGAAATTATAGAAATGGAGAAGAGTTAGTGGTTCTCATGGGATTAGGCAGAGGGTTGGTGCAGGGAGGATAGATGTGGCCTAAAAGAGCATCATGAGGGATCCTAGTAATGATGGGAATGTTCTGTATCTTGACAGTATCACTGTCAATATCCTTGATGCGATACTGTACGATAGTTTTGTAAGATATTACCTTGGGGGGAACTAGGCAAGGGGTACCTGAGATCCCTCTATATTATTTCTTGTAATTGCCTGTGATTATCTCAAGGTAAAAAGCTTTATTAAAAAATCATAATTCGTGTCCCTTTCCTACTGTTGAAATAAATATTCAAAATGTTACATAACATTTTTGGGTTCCGGCCCGTCACTGTATGTCAATTGCCAATGATAACACGAAAAGAGCTCTTTTCCAAAAAAGTAGTATTCTCAGAAGAAAAAGTGCTAACAGAATATTGGATTATTTGGTTGTTGTAATTTTTATTTTGCGGTGCTTTTAAAATGTGCCTGTTCTATTATGTGTAATCTATCTTTATTTTTTTCCAGCCTTTTTCTCATGGTTCTCGTCATATCAGACATTATGGCTTTGGTAAGGCATTATTGGATATTCAGTGTAAATAAGATTGAGAAGTTAAGTGCTGATTTAATTTAATCAAGAGAAATATGAATGCATTTCTGTACATGAAATCCTTAGATATTAAGTTAAAAGTACTGGCATAATTTACACATATAAATTACTTTCTTTTTATATGACTTGTGCAGGAAGGGTGTTCTTCTGAAGGTATCAGAAGTCTTCCCACTTGATTTATTTCAATCTGTCATTTTATACCTAGTCTTCCATGGTGCATTATGTCTGAAATGAACCTTCCATAGGAAGTTAACAGGAAAAGCTAACTTTAGATATAGGTAATACATCATTTCCGTGCTTGAAATGTTGATTATTTTAACCCTTCTCTCAGATTGAGAGAAGGGAGGAAAGGAAGGAAGGAAAGAGGAAATAGAGCTTTTTAAGTTGGAAAATGTTACCAAGTTGATGGCTCTAATAAGGGAGTTCTGAGTAAAGAGCAGGTAGGTGAGCCTCTCGTATGGAGTATATTCACAAAAAGAACATACTTTACACCTGCAAGTTCAGGGGGTTCTCAAAACTGCTCTCAGGTTTGATAATTCGCTAGAAGGATGAAACTCACTGAAAATTGTTATATACGCAGTTATGGTTTATTATAGGAAAGGATACAGATTGAAGTTAGCCAAGGGAAAAAACTCAGAAGGCAGAGTCTAGGAGGGGACCTCTGGTCCTCTTGTCCTTATGGAGTCATGACAGCATCCATGTGTGACGTACACAGGGAGTCCTGCCAACCAGGCTCACCAGAGCCCCCGTGTCAACTTTTTAATGGGGATCAATCACATTTTGTTCCCTTGGCTGACCTTTAACGTCCAGTCCTTCTAGAGGTGGAACTGATACCACATGGCCCAAAGCCCCCAAAATAAGATTGTCCAGTGGCTAAGGCTCCAGGCAAATACACCCATCAGGCATGACATCCCATGGGGCTAGATGTCACCCCAAGTAACTAAAGGCAAAGGCCAGACCTCTCTTTGGGCAAAACTAATTCTTCACTATACAACATCCTATGCTAGAACTGATTAGAGACACCAAGTAGCATTAACTTCCCAAATCAGATTCCTAGTCACTTGATTTAGATGAGAGCATTTTTGTGTTCCATTGAACTGGATATCCAGTATATTTATGAAATTGATTACACATAATAATGTCAGGACAAATCAGCTTTCAATTTTTCTCAAAAGGGGCCAATAAACAAGACATATTAACAGAAGGGAATTTAAATTCTGATTAATTTTATAAAGAGTCATATTGCTTAATTTAGCTTACAAAGCCGTTTGTGGCCTAACTTCTGCTTACTTGACCCACATCACCTCGCACCGTGTTTTCTCCACACCAGCCTCACATTGGCCTTGCCATGCTATGCCTGGACTCTTGGCATTTATATAGGTTATTCCCTCTCGCAGGAACATACTTCTCTGATGTCCTCAGACTCCTCTTTCAACTGACTATTACTTTTTACTTAGATTTGTAGACTTTTTATTGGGACAGCCTTCCCTTCTACTCCATCTGGGGTATGTACCCCTTCTTCTATGCTCCCATAATTGCCTGTGTTTTCTAGTGATAACACTCTTCACACACACACACACACACACACACACACACACACACCCCTAATAATTTTGTTGAATTCACTAGATTATACAACTCCTGAGAGTTTATTTGTAGGACCTAACACAGTGATTAGCACATAGTACACTGCCAATAAATATTTGTTGATAAATGGATGTTACGGCTTTTTTCCACATAGGTCTTTGGTATTACATAGTGTCTTTTATTAAAATTGGTTATCTTTGGGGCACCTGGCTGGCTTAGTTGGTACACCCTGTGACTCTTGATCTCGGGGCCATGAGTTCAAGCCCCACATTGGGCATAGAGCTTACTGAAAAAAGAATTAAGTTAGTTATCTTTATTTCTAGTTATTCATAAATGTCACTTTTGTGTTCATTTGAATGGTAATGCTATACCTAGCTTTAGTCCAAGGAAAAATTCCTGGAAAGGGCATATTCTTCTAGCTTCTAGTTAGATATTGGTTATAAGAGGTCAGAAATCTGAAACCCATAATCCTAAAACATTGTTTTTCAGCTGAATCCAAATACCTTTGTTTTTGATGGAGCCCTATTTTGTTTTATTTTACAGCATTTTTTCTTCTTGGTCAAGGATTATGGCAGCTGGCTTGATATTGGAACAAGGTGCAGTATATATTCATGTAGAAATTCTTAACAGTACGGTAAAAAAAAAAAAAAAAAAGTAACTTGATACCTTAGTAGAAGGTGCCAGTTTGAGTTTTGAGGTAAGCATAGCAAGTAGCAATTATTTTAAACCTTTGGAAGTGAGACCCATCTCTCCAATTCTCGGCATTTTCTTGGGACAGTGTAGGGATCGATGGGAACCCTGGAGAGCAGGGAAGGTGCAAGAGACACTGCTTGAATCCGACCGGGATTTTCAGAGAAGGTCACTTCCAGAATCTGCGTGTTCTCCGTATCTGTCAATCTCTTTAGAGAAATGATGCTACTCAGTTGAAGTATGAAGTTTATGTGGCAGTGTCAATTGCATGTAATCATTATCTGCCCCTTAGAATCTTTAATATGAGAACATTTAATGTGGGAAACATACACCAGTGTTATTTAAAGTATAATCTGAACCAAAAGTCTATTTTTTTCTTTGTTGTGATTTGACTGTGAATGATTGCTGTAATCTGTTACATTTCTTCTCTTTGAAAGAAAGAGAGTGGGAGCACGAGTGGGGGAGGGACAGAGAAGGGAGGAGAGAGAATCCCAAGCAGGCTCCACACTGTCAGCACAGAGCTTGACATGGGGCTTAAACCCATGAACTGTGAGATCATGACCTGAGCTGAGATCAAGAGTCAGATGCTTAACTGACTGAGCTACCCAAGCAGCCCTAGACTGATTCTGTTTCATTCAGTCAACATTCATTCAGCACTTGCGTTGCTGGGAATTGTGTAGGCCTGGGTGAGACTGTTAGATCTTCTCTCCTTTCTTCCTACCTCTTAGGCAGCTCACTCCCGGTACTGCCTCGTTATTCATAGACGTGTTTGCCTCCCTGCCTCATCTGATTTGAATCTCTTTCATTCGATGTGTGCCAGGCATGTAAAGGTCCTCCCTAGGCCATTTTGTTTTCACTGCTCTTAAGCTTGAATGCTTAGGGAATGTTTTGGTGTCTCCTCCTCTGATCCCAAAGTGTCCAGACAAGATAACGGGTCAGAGCATGAGCTTTAGACCAGGGCAGCTAGGGTTGAACAGTTTCTGCCACATTTTAGCTGAGAGACCATCTGCAAGAGATCTAATCCCTCTCACCTCTCCCCTGTCTTGTGTAGTCGTCCGAATGAATTACTCCATGTAGAGTATTTAGCACAGTGTCCAGCATCTAATAAGCTTCAGTAAAGGCAACTATTAGTATTGATGTTATTCTAGTCTTTATCCTTCACACTGCTTCTTGTGTTTGACATACTTCCCTTTACTCTCCAAAGTTTGATTAATTTGTTTTCATCTTAGACATAGGCCAGAATTTTGTTTGGAACATATTCTTGTTAAATATAGTATTTTTGTGTGAGACTTCTAGGTTGTTTTTTTTTGTTTGTTTGTTTGTTTGTTTTTTAGAAAGAGAGTGTGTGTGTGTGATCAGGGAGACAGGGGCAGAGGGAAAGAGAGCATTTTAAGCAGACCGTGCTCAGCACAGAGCCCGATGCAGAGCTCGATCCTACAATCCTGGGAATATGACCTGAGTCGAAATCAAGGGTCGGACACTCAACCAACTGAGCCACCCAGGCACCCCTTTTCATCTTATTTTTAATTGTGGTAAAATACAGATAATAAAATTTACCATCTTAATGTTTTTTAAGTGTGCAGTCCAGCAGCATTAACTTCATTCCTACTGTGTAGGAATGTGATTATCACCATCACCCATCTCTAGCACCGAGAGTTAGGGTGAGCCTGACTGTAGAAGAGAATGCGGGCGCTTTTGGGGTAATGGAAATGTTCTGCACCTTAACAGTGATGATGGTCACCTGGGTGCACCATTCGTCAATACTCATCTAACTGGACACTTAAAAATTAGTTCCATTTTCCTACATATAAATTATACGTCAAAATTGACTCAGAAGGACAAATAGAAGAAAAACTGGCTAATAGCAAACAGATCTAAAATTGAAGCGAGTGGGTTATAGTATAAGCAGGCTCAGTTCTCCTCTTTCCTAGCAGGGACTGAATATATTATGTTTTAAATCGATGTATCAGTTAACAGCACCATAAAGACATTCGTGTTCAGGAGGTAAAGCACCAGAAGACCTAAAAAGGGAAGTGACTAAAGCAGCCACCCTGAGAAGCGGGTAAGGAGGAAGGAGGACTGTTGGTTTTCATTATAAATCTTTCTCCACTATTTTGTGTTTTTAGCACTGCATGTATAACTGATAAAAATGAAAGGAAAATGGATAAATGAGATGGGAGATCAGGAAATAGAGTCATAAGTGTAGAGCTCTTTCTAGCTCAGTTAGAAAGGAAAGGAGAGGGGCTGCTGGGTGGCTCAATCGGATAAGCGTCCGACGTGGGCTCAGGTCATGATCTCACGGTTTGGGGGTCCGGGCCCTGCGTCAGGCTCTGTGCTGACAGCTTGGAGCCTGGAGCCTGCTTTGGATTCTATGTCTCACTGTCCCTCTGCCCGCCCCGACTTGCACTTTGTCTCTCTCTCTCTCAAAAATAAACATCAAGAAAATTAAAAGAAAAGAAAGAAAAGGAGAAACATGGAGCAGAACCACATGGAACACCCTCACTTCTCTCTAAGATTTTATTGTCATTTCATTTAACTCATGAGCACGAGGAATATCATAGTCGGAAGGGATGAATGTCCCTAGATACATCAATGCTAATTACCCGTTGTCAAAGCTGGGGTTCTGGAGCCCGTATTGGGGTCCAAATGGAGTAAGCTTATTTGCAGAGTAGAATAGAGGCCGAGACTTACCCACAGGGTCAGAGCATGGCCGTGGACTGCAACACAGTGACCGCACGCCCAGTAGTTGGTTATTTGAGATCGGGGTCCTGAAAGACATGAGGAAGGCAGTTCGGAGACCAGGGAATCGGTTTACGTGGGTAAAAGGCAAAATAGGACAGAAGCTGGAACTTAAGTGGGAGGTCCAGGATGTCAGCCAGAGGATTGCCCCAGTCATACCTCAGCCACAAATAACCTACATTGGTGCCGCGCTGCAGTGTTTACGGTGTCTGCTAACACGATATTTCATGTGATCTTTACCACAACGCTGTCAAGTAGACATTTTCCACAGGAGCTGTATTTACTGCCTTCATTTTAGAGATGAGGACACTGTGGCCCTACAGAGACTGTGACTTGTAGAGAAGGCTGCACAGGTCCGCAGGACGGCACCTGACGAGCCGCCGTGGTCTGTAGTATCCCCACTGCCTGTCGCTGCCTCTACTTGCGGTGAATTTCCCAAAGCCTTTGTTGTGTACCTCTGCTAAGCCCTTTTTTAAAAGTGGCTTTGTGTCTGATCCTGTTTGTGATTGTTGCAAAGGAACCATTCAGTGCAGAGTTTTGAGCACTGTACATTTAGGATTTAAAGGAGGAAGAAATATCGATGAGGAGGGAAGGAGCCAAAAGTAGTTGAGTCTGCGCTTTGAGGCACAAAAGTTTTCAATTTTTACGCAGTCCAATTTGCCTATTTTTGTTACCTGTGCTTGCGTGATCTTTTTTCAGAGTCTTTGAGCCATTGCAAAACTTGTACTTAACCTCTAGCATGACGTTCTCCCTGGCACTTGCATGGTACCTCCAGGCCTATTTCCCGCATTCCTTTACACAACCATCATGGGAATAAAGTGTTCATCAGAGCACAAGATAATTGCAGAAAGAGAGACTATAGACGCATAAGACAAGCATTGAGCATCATTCACACCAAGGGAAACAGAATGGTGCATTAGCACCCACGGGTCGGGAACGCTTTGATGACCCCCACCCACTCTGCAGGGCTAGCCAGGAGAAAAGGATGTTAACTCCATGTTTCATGCTATAATTTACTTATGATATTTATGAAAATATTATATAATTGGTTAATGCTACAGAGGGTTAAAAACTACGCTGTAGAAATATTTTGTGCTAATAGTATTTTTTTGTAATGGGAGCTGCCCTTCACATATGGTGACCACATGTACAGGTTTATCTGGAAGGGTCCTGGTTTATGTCTGGTGTCCTAGTATAATCCTTACACCCTCATTGATAGAGCATTAAAATCCAGAGGGGATGGAAAGGTGATAAAGGCATAGGCAGTTAATTAAGTTAGGTTAAACCGCACTTCAGCTCCAACTCAGGGCTTTGCCCTCACAGATCTAACTCCCTTCGGTGAAATGGGGTGCTTGCCCTGAGAGACTTCTCGAAGGCGGGTGAAATAGGAGACTTCAGAGCTCGGTTCTCTTCATCAGGCTGACGGCAGTGCCTCATAAGTCCCCACACACTCCCCTGGTCACCCCTTGCTCTGCTCTGCTCGTCTTCTTTGTCCCATATTATAATGTCCAAAACATGCCCTCGTAAGGAAGGAAGATGGTTGCAGAGGGGCGTGGGGGGTGGCAGGGGTTGGGATGGAGAAACAACCTGAAATCTGAGTTAGAGAAATTAGGCTTTCTAACGGAATCACCCGGACTGGGGCTGTAGCGGGACGATTTTGTTTTGCCGCTTCGCCTGTTGACATGTTAGAATTCTGTCATCTTCTCTTGGTGTCCTGTGTAGCGGTAACGGCACGCACCGCCTCGGCGAGCCGTGTGGTTCAGGCTCTGGTGGGCAGGAGTTGCTTCATGCATCTTTGCCGGCATCCAATTTCTTTTTTAATTTTTTTAATGTTTGTTTATTTTTGAGAGAGAGAGAGAGTGGGGAGGGGCAGAGAGTGAGGGAGACACAGAATCCAAAGCAGGCTCCAGGCTCCGAGCCGTCAGCACAGAGCCTGACGCGGGGCTCGAACCCACAAGCCGTGAGATCATGAGCTGAGCTGAAGTCGGACGCCTAACCGACTGAGCCACCCAGGCGCCCCGGCATCTAATTTATTGCGAGGAAGAGGCTTGGATAATGGCTGGAAAAGAGGCTTCAAGAGACCGAGCTAAAGCACCATACAATCAGGTTCACATATCAAAAGCTCATTGTTGTACTTTTTCCTGCATTCTGTTTGTGAGAAAGTTGCTTTTTAAGTTTTGGGTTTCTCATTATTCCTGTGTGAACGTATATATGAAAAGCTGAGTTGTTTCTTATCATGTTGCAGATGTTACTAAACTTATTGGCAGTGTTTCCTTACCAGGCCCGAGTTATTTGAATTATGTTCCTGCGGTAGTTTTCCTTTGTGACTAATTTTACTTCTAAACTCCTTTTTATTAGTAATACAGTTAATAACTCCAGCTCTAATATGCCTGTTATACACAAGGATGGAATGTTGTCCTTTTGTCCTTACTAAGTGATTGCTTTATGAACACAGAAAAGGTGAGACTGTGTCCCAGGATTCTCGAGGGGACTGGGAGCTCACCAGCCCTGCGAATGTGGTCTGCGTGTGGCTACGATGGTCATAATGTCAGCGTGGCGATTGCAGTGGGTTTTCAAAATAGGTTTGCGAGATTCCTCAGCAATTAGTTTCAGATTAACAAATAAGTAACAGTTTCTTTAGAAATAAAGATTGTAGGGGCGCCTAGGTGTCTCAGTTGGTTAAGTGTCTGAACTCTTGATTTTGGCTCAAGTCATGATCTCTTAGTTTGTGAGTTTGAGTCCTGCATCAGGCTCCGCACCTACGGTGTGGAGCCTGCTTGGGATTCTCTCTCTCCTTCTCTGTCTCTCTCTCTCCCTCTCTCTCAAAATAAATGAAATTTTTTAAAACTTTTAAAAATAAATAAAAATAAATAAATAAAGATTGTGTTGGGATGCCTGAGTGGCTCACTCAGTTTAAGTGCCTGACTCTTGATGTCGACTCAGGTTGTGATCTCACAGTTCATGAGTTCGAACCCCATATTAGGCTCAGTACCTACAGTGTGGAACCTGCTTGCGATTCTCTGTCTGTCTGTCTCTCAAATAAACTTAAAAAAAAGTAAAGATTGTATTATTAGGGCCTGAGATGGTATTTGCGTTTATGTGTATAGGCCAATATGTTTCAAAATGCATCTTCTGAGCAGATTTTATCAGAGTTAAATTGAGAATCTTACAGGAATCTACTCCAGCCAGTGTCGTCAGCTGAGCCTGTGGTTCTCTGGAGGACCTTGTGGCATCAGGTGTTCTTTTAACAGCCGTGTGAAAAATATTCTGCCCAGGCCATAAAACTGAGCTGGGCTGACAGAGCTACAATGTAGTATTTTCTTCTTTTGATCTTTTATACTGTATCTTCATTCATAGCAGGTCATAAACTTAACAGAGTACTGCCTTTTATATGGTGTACTGAAAGAAGTGCATTTCTTAAAACTAGAGAAAAAGTCCTTTGAGGTCATTTTCATAACTATAAAAACATATTTAAATTTATGTTCTAAATGTGTTTGGTGTGAAGTGAATAGAGGCAGGATCATCGGTTTGATTGGTTTGATTTGATAGTGGTGTTCATTTGGAGTTGTTTCCTGCATGCACTGTTGTTATACTTCATTAAAATACAGATGATGACGGGCGCCTGGGTGGCTCAGTCGGTTAAACGCCCAGCTTCTGCTAAGGTCATGAACTCACGGTTCGTGAGTTCAAGCCCCACATCGGGCTCTGTGCTGACAGCTCAGAGGCTGGAGCCTGCTTCTGATTCTGTGTCTCCCCCTCTCTCTCTGCCCCTCCCCAGCTTGAACTCTGTGTGTGTGTGTCTCTCTCTCTCAAAAATAAATAAAAACATTAAAAAATTTAACAAAAATACAGATGGCCACTCAAGTGTCATTTCTCTTTAGATATAATGATAACTTCTCATTATGTTCAATACTATTTTAATATCCTCTGAAATATCACTAATAAGTGCGATAAAATATCTTTACTCTTATAATGAATACTAAGCTTTATTAAAAATCAGTGATTCTCAAACTTGTCTTCTCCAGTACATCCGACAGATTTGACCTGCTTCCGTTGCCCCTTACCCTGATTGAAAAGTACAATCAACCTTTTATCTATCACCCCTTGTACAGGCTGAATAGGCCTTCCTGGTGATTCTGTACGCCCCTCCACACAGACACCCTGTCCCTCTACCAATCACACATGTACACCTTGAGAATTGCTGATTTAAATGATGTCAGAATAGTCAAGGCGAGAGAGTGGGTACCAAGACCTGATTGATGGAAAATATCACAAGCTGAATGCCTTATGGCTCAATTGCATGAAGGTGATGAGCTTCACGACTGTTTCCTGCCAATAATGTTAGCTTAAATGGGCCCAAAGTTTGTGATTTCAGGCCACTCGAAGGAGATAAGTGATCTATAAAATACCTCTTATAAACAGACTTCCATTAAATTTAGGGATAGTCACCTATCTACTGGTGTCATGAAACTTACCTTGTTAAGAAACCAAGTCATATTTAATATTTATTTGTTTTAAAGTAATTTAGGAGCACCTGGGTGGCTCAGTCAGCTAAGGGTCCAACTCTTGCTTTTGGCTCAGGTCATGATCTCACGGTTTGTGGGATCGAGCCCCAAGTGGGGCTCCACGCTCTTAGCCCGCTCACGTGCGTGCTCTCTTCTCCCTCTTTCTCAAAATAAATAAATAAGCTTTTTAAAAAATTTAAAATATTAAAAACATTTAAAATAATTGAAAGTGTTAAAAGTGATAAAAGGTCTAAAAAAGCAGAATCTGGGAGATAGTAGCTTTGACTTAGAGATTCATAAAGAAATGTATCCTTTTTCCTTTGTTTAGATTCCTTGACTGAAACATTTACTTCCCTGAATTTGAATTTGGGTAATGTTTTTGGGGGTGGGGGGAGGGTAGCTGGTAGTTTCGTTGAAGTACTTCTAACTTCCATCAAAGCACAGAATGGTGTGCTCTAAAATGCCAAACCACTAAACCTGGGGATATCTTGGGGAGTCTGTGGATGTTATTCAGAGGGAGCAAGAATTAGAGGCCGAAAATTGTCTTTGTTTCTAAAAGCTGGATTTGGAAATTCAGTTTCTATCGGTGACAAAGACACAGGCAGTGCCAATACCAATCAGACATTTTCATAACACGTTGCAGTTATTGGACATACCTCGAAATATTTGTGCTCATCACTGCTTCTGTGACAAATTGGTTTTTTAACGTTTTGATACCTATTTCCAGATCATCGGGGTACCTGACTGGCTCAGTTCAAAGAGCATGTGACTCTTGCTCTCGGGGTTATGAGCTGGGTGTAGAGAGTACTAGAAATAAGTATATAGATAAACTTAAGAACCATCACCGGTATCTTTTTTAATTCTGTGTATTTTATGTATACATTTAGAAACAGTATTTAGAGAGCTCTCCTCTTTCCCATGTGTGTTGTGTCTTCCTGCAACATGTTTCTCTTTCTCTTTCTGTAGCATCAGCCACTACGTGATTGTCATGTCCATGACCATCGTTCTGGTGTTTCTCAACGGCCTGGCCCACCTGCTCACGACAAAGAAACTCAGACTCTGTGGCAAACCCAAAAGCCACCTCATATGATGTTGCCCAAGCCATCATTCAACATCTGGATCCTGCTTCCTGTTCTCCTTTTACACTAAACTCTTATCAAGGATTCAGTAAGAAAATGGACATTGATATACAGCATATTCTGCTCCTACAGAGAAAAAGACATGCGGAAGTCTGAGCTTACAGGTTATCTGCAATAAAGGAGCTTCCATTTTCTTGAGTTTCTGTGTGTATCAAATAGTGGTTCTGTCTGTGGAAGGGCATCGTGGACTTTCTCCATTTTCAGCTTCTTCCTTTAGCTGTCGGCCCCTCTCACTGAGCTTTTAGAGCACCTGGGACGGTCGGCTCAGCAACCGCGCAGCGTCCCCTAGATGCGGCCGAGAATGTGCTCCCGTGGGGGCGGTGCTGCTCACGTCCACGGCCAGCACTGGCTGAGCTTGGAGCAGGTCACCCGGCTGCACCACAAATCTTTATCGGCGCTCAGCCCTGGTTTTGCAAGGAATGATCACGCTAGAAAGAGAATCAGGATCTGTTCCTTACCGAACCTTCAGTAGAAACAGTGTTGGCAGGCGTTTGCCATTTTCCCTCGGAGTGCAGCGACACTGTCTTCTTAGTGCTCTTCAGGGTTTTCATAGTGTCCCAGCCAGGTGCAGGTTGACCATCCCTTTTTTTTTTCCTTTTTTTTTTTTTTTTTTTTTTTTTCCATTTCTGGATTCCCATTGGAATTTCTGTAGATAGAAAGGTAGAAAATACTTGGTATTTATGTCTGATTCGGAGAAAAATTTTTAAAGGATTAATTTTTACTTGTAGACTCCGTATCTGTTACCCGCATAGCTTTTAGCACATATTGTTTCAACAGAATTCTTTAAGTCAGTGTTAAACTTTCTGACCATATCATAGGAATAAGTGTTAAAATTGCTTATCTTTCTGGTTGGAAGATTCTAGCCCAAAGGCTTAGAGTCCTCTCACTAAATTTAAATTTCCATTTGTAAACTAATTCTAATGGACAGAATAGTTTGAGAGTAATTTTTATTTGGGTTTTTCATAAAGTGACCTTTATGTATCACTGTAGACTTGGCCTTTAGCCCATTGTGTGCCGGTAGATTTTGGCTGATGCTAAGCTTTGCTAGTCTGCGTCCCATTTTTTAAAAAATTCCTTTTGAGTTAAATTATTGCATTACTAGTTCACATTAATGACCAGGAAGCCCCCTACAAAATACTATCTTTTTTAAATTGGCCGGTGAGTGAACAAATACAATTTAGAAGATTCAAAAAGCAGTTTGGCAAAACGCACTTTCTTAATTTCTGCTTACAATGAAGTGCAGTAATAAGTCGTGATAGTACTTCATGTACCAATGACAGCACTATGGTACAAGAAAAGAAAGAGACGCAGATTTCAGTGTAAGACCACTTGCATCCGTGTCTGATATAAAATCTTGCTGGACAATTAAGCAGCTGCTGTCACAGATGATGGTATTGGCAGATACGGAACCCGTGAACTTTGACGTTGCTTCAGGATTTTTAATCGTTTTTTTTTCACAAGTCAGCGAAAATCGACTTTATAAACACCATTTAACTCCTTTTATGCTAGTTTTACCTTCCATCTTTTCCCAGATTTCCACACAGAGGAATTAATGAATATTTTATTATGACATTGTAAAAGGTGCTCAGCGATTTGCCTTTATTTTGCTCTTTGAAGCACGTCTTCATGTTGTCCCGTGTCCATGTGAGCTGACAAAAGAGCGATGTGTACTTGCAGCCGTGGGCTCGCCTTGCCGCACTGTTACCTGGACCCCTCAGACTTTGGGGAACAGAGTTCTAGACAGGCCTTTTCTGTTGTGCATCTTATCAAATATCTTCGCGTTTTGAAATGCATATTTTTACATTGAATAACAGAAAAAATAAATATTATTTAAATGTATTTCTGTTTAAGTCATTTACTTTTTCATTCTAACTATTAATACCAGATTTCCATATCAAACTTAAGACATTTGCTAGTTAGCATTTGCTTAAATTAGGAATTGCTATGGGAATTAAAGGCGGCATATCAGGTTGAGAAAATACTGAACAAAAAAGCCATGGTATGTCACGTGGACCGTGGATAAACCTTGGAGGATACTCTAAGGATTTAGGAAACTACCTGCAGTCTATTCATAATTAACCAATGTTTTAATTCTCTGTATTATTATATTTAGTATGCACTATTTAGAACACAAATGTCTTGGCACAAAAACAGACACTCAGATCAATGGAACAGAATAGAGAACCCAGAAATGGACCCACAAACGTATGGCCAACTAATCTTTGACAAAGCAGGAAAGAATAGCCAATGGAATCAAGACAGTCTCTTCAGCAAGTGGTGCTGGGAAAACTGGACGGCGACACACAGAAAAATGAACCTGGACCACCTTCTTACAACATACACAAAAATAAACTCAAAATGGATGAAAGACCTCAATGTAAGACAGGAAGCCATCAAAACCCTCGAGGAGAAAGCAGGCAAAAACCTCTTTGACCTTGGCCACAGCAACTTCTTACTCAACACGTCTCTGGAGGCAAGGGAAACAAAAGCAAAAATGAACTATTGGGACCTCATCAAAAAAAACCTTCTGCACAGCGAAGGAAACAATCAGCAAAACTGAAAGGCAACCAACAGAATGGGAGAAGATATTTGCAAACGACATACCAGATAAAGGGTTAGTATCCAAAATCTATAAAGAACTTATCAAACTCAACACCCAAAAAACAAATAATCCAGTGAAGAAATGGGCAAAAGACATGAATAGACACTTCTCCTAAGAAGACATCCAGATGGCCAACCAACACGTGAAAAAATGCTCAACCTCATGCATCATCAGGGAAATACAAATCAAAACTACAATGAGATACCACCTCACACCTGTCAGAATGGCTAACATTAACAACTCAGGCAACAACAGATGTTGGTGAGAATGTGGAGAAAGAGGATCTCTTTTGCATTGTTGGTGGGAATGCAAGCTGGGGCAGCCACTCTAGAAAACAGTATGGAGGTTCCTCAAAAAATTAAAAATGTGGGGCGCCTGGGTGGCTCAGTCGGTTAGGCGTCCGACTTCAGCTCAGGACACGATCTCGCGGTCTGTGAGTTCGAGCCCTGTGTCGGGCTCTGGGCTGATGGCTCAGAGCCTGGAGCCTGCTTCCGATTCTGTGTCTCCCTCTCTCTCTCTGCCCCTCTCCCGTTCATGCTCTGTCTCTCTCTGTCTCAAAGATAAACATTAAAAAAAAAAATTTTAAATGTTAAAAAAGGGATACAGGTATGTTGTTTCGAAGGGGCACATGCACCCCAATATTTATAGCAGCACTAGCAACAATAGCTGAAGTATGGCAAGAGCCCAAATGTCCATTGATGGATGAATGGATAAAGAATGTATATATATATATATATATATATATATATATATATACACACACACACACACACACACACACACATACATACATATATATGTATGTATATGTGTGTGTGTGTGTGTATATATATATATATATACACATTCTTTATCCATATATACATATATATACATATATATGTACACACATATATACATATATATGTACACACATATATACATATATGTACATATATACATATATGTATATATACACATATATATGTATATATATGTGTATATATACATATATATCCATACATATATGTATGTATGTGTGTGTGTGTGTGTGTATATATATATATATATATATATATATATATACACACATATACAAAATGGAGTATTAGCAATCAAAAAGAATGAAATCTTGCCATTTGCAATTATGTGGATGGAACTAGAGGGTATTATGGTAAGTGAAATTAGAGAAAGACAAATATCATATGAATTCACTCATATGAGGAATTTAAGATACAAAACAGAGGAACATGAAGGAAAGGAAGCAAAAATAATATAAAAACGGGGGGGGGGCATCAGCTCTGCAGGGGAGAGCCTGGTGAGCTCCTATATCTACCCTAGACACCGGCTGGTCAAGGGGCCTGAAGAGAGTGAGCTAAATTGACTCAGTCATTTGGGGCGGACCCGCCCCCCCCCCCCCATCCTTCGGGCAGTTCCAAGGACTCCTCTAAGGGACCAGAGAGAACTTGGTAATTTCTCACCTTTCCAGAGTCGTTCTTTATATATTGACATTTTCTCATCCTCTGTAAGATGCTTTGAAATGGGATTGTTATGGTACGTGTTTTCAGTACTATGGTAACATGTTGTAGCATTTTCACATTTTTGCATCAGCATGGTATGTAAAAAAGGTAGATGAGATTTCTGCACTTAATACAGTACAGAATAACTCATTCTATAACAAGGGTATTTGAGAAGTAATGTATCACTTACTAATTTCTTTAGAGACACAAACAGATCACAACTATTTTCAACTCGAACTGCAGTATTTATTTGCTGCCTAGCATTTCTCAAAGTATGTCCCTTAGAACATCGGTTACTTAGGATACAGATGTCATAATAAAAAGGGTTCCCTGATCAAATATATTTGAGAAGCACTTGGTCAAACAAAGTTAGTAGGTGTATTTATTGTAGTACTTAGGGAATTTAACTTGATCTACGCATTATGGAGGGAGAAAGATCGCAGTACACCAGCAGCTTCTACTTGCTTGGCTGGAGACCTATCTTAAAGTCTCCCCTCCAACTGGCGAGCATACTTTAGAAATGTTGTCATATACTTTGACACTTAAAACCTTAGTTTGTCACACTGTTTTGGGGTGTTGCATGTTTAATTGAATCTGTTTTCCTGAAAAGATTTTAACCCCTAATGTGGGAAAACTTTAAAATGTACTAGCAATTTGGGGTGCCTGGGTGGCTCAATCGGTTCAGCATCTGACTCTGGATTTCAGCTCAGGTCATGATTTCACAGGTTCATGAGTTTGAGCCCCGTGTCGGGCTCTGTGCTGGCAGTGCAGAGCCTACTTGGGATTCTGTCTCTCTCTCCCCCCCACCCCCTCAGTTTCTGCCCCTCCTCTGCTTGTGCTCTCTCTCTCTCTCTCTCTCTCTCTCTCTCTCTCTCTCAAAATAAATACACTTAAAAAGTGTACTAGCAACTTTACTTGCCTCTGTATAAATTATGCCTATGATGATTTAGTCTTTCATGTGGGACCCTTCAGTAGTACCATATGGATGGCATCCAGTCCATCACAGATCATCAGACAGCCCTGATAGAATCTGGACTAAGTCTTTATACCATAAATTTATAGCCTTTACCAGAAAAATAAAAATCACAGCAAATATTGGCTTACCCTCTTGCGACTTGCCTACAAAAGGCGATTACGAAAGTTTTATGCCTTCCTTGGGTTTTCTGTTTTATTTATTTCTCTCTTGCCCTGTTTTCTCTCTTTTCATGTCACTCCTCTCTCTCAACCATGTTCGAACCCGGTGTGTATACAAATAATGGGTTTTCTTCACGAATTGGTTCCCATCGGTTCTGATGTTCAGTGTAGACATGGTGTGAGTATACAGCGCTCAGCTGTGCCAATGTCTGCTTGGCACTCTTTCCTCGGGACTAAGTCTGCCTCCATTGTTAACCGTGTATCTCTGGCAGGAGCCAAGTGGTTTCTTATGACTTTTCCTTCACCATAGTTGACAAATTTAGAGGTGCACATCTGACCCAATCTGGGCCAATCTGAGTTCTTTGCAAGATTTTCAAGCTAGAAAGGAGAGAAAATTTCTAAGATGCAAAGTTCAGGAGCTATTGATGGTTAGGTTGGATTGAGATACTCTAGATACCTTCTAATAGGTAACTTTCCATCACATGCTTATCTGACAAAAAGAAGGATTATTTTTACAGTGATTCCTAAGGACAGCAGATAAGGACCATTCCAAAACTCCACTTAAAATGCTGATTTTTGTATATTCTTTTTACCTTATGCTTTCTAGATTGGAAATCAATGGGACAGAATAGTTCAGTGATGTTCTTCACAGATCTCTGTGGCTCTGCCCTCTGCTGCCCAAGTTCCCTTTGTTCCAACCATCTTGGAACCCTTCCTATTCATTTCCAACATAATTTTGTCTCGATCTCCTGTGACTTGCATCCAAGAGCGTTAATTGATGTGCATGCCTTGAATGTGTTTGTACAAGTAACTCTTCAATGTTTAGTGCAATTTATATTTATGGCTTTTTAAAAAATTATGGTAAAACTTACAAAGTGCCAGGCCCTGTTTAAATGGTTTACACATACTGAACTATTTAATCCTCGTAACAACCCCGTGAAGTAGGTATTATTATACCATTTTACAGATGGGAAAACTGAAGCCCAGGGTGATTTATAAAGATCCCACAACTAGTATAAGACTGGCAGGCTGGCTTTGCTTTTACATTTTCAACAGACGGTTGCCGCCGAAACATTATATCCCGGAATCTGCATACGAGCATTTGTAGATTTTTGCTTCTGAAAGCACAGTCACTGTACCCAAGCAGGTGACATGAAAACTAGACTCTGCAGTTGTGTGTGCATAATCAAGGGTAAACAGCACGATTAAGAAAACATACTTTTGAAGTTGCCTACACGTCTGTAATAGGCATGTGACACGCTTACACCGGATTCTTCACATTTGAGGCAAATGCCAGCTGTCTTCCAAGTGGTATATAAAGCAAAAGGAGCAAAGCTTCCTCACTTTTATTTCATTAGCATTATAATAAGAAAGGGAATATTTGCTGACTGTTTCAAGCACTTGAAGTTTTGTAAAGACCTGAAAGTCCAGAGTGTGCTTAGTGTAGTGGGTCAAATTGTGGCCGCTGGAAAGATATGTCCACACCCTAACCCTGTGAATGTGACCTTATTTAGGAAGACGGTCATTGCAGATATAATTAAGGGTTTTGAGATGAAATCACTCTGGATTATCCGGGGGCGGGGGCGGGGGGGCATAAATCCAATAGCAAGTGTCCTTGTGAGAGAAGAAATGACGTGAAGACAGAGGCAGTGATGCAGCCACAAGGCAAGAAAAGCCAGGGGCCACCAGAAGCTGGGAGACGCCAGGAAGGATCTTCCATTCGGGACTTCAGAAGGAGGGTTTCCCCCAGCAACCTTGATTTACAACTTCTGGGCTCCAGAACTCTGAGAGAATAAATTTTCATTGTTTTAAGCCACCCAGTGGGTGATAATTTGTTATGGCACCCCTAGGAAATGAATATATATGGGGAATTTAGCTTTACAGAATCAGACTGAATCACGGCACTTGCATGGCTAATTCATAAAGTTTTCTAGATCACGAGTTTGAGTACCATAGTTCACCCTAAAACGTGGATATAAAGATATCAGCGCGTAAACTTAGGGGTGGAGTTAAACACTCTTTAATGTCAAGATTGCTGATGATTTTTTTCTGGAATATTTCAGCCATATTTTTCTGGAAGTAAAGAGCTCCTTAGACTTTCCATTTCCCTTCAATATTTTGGTGTTTATGCATCTGGATTCAGTTGAAACCAGAAAGTGGAAAGCTTGTCATAAATCTGGTTGTCTTTCAAACCTTTGCCCTCGGGCTTGAGAAGAGCCTTCACCCTCCTTAACACCACGGCATCCATGACCTAATCCAGAATGCAGGAGGGAATTTTCCCACAGGAGCCCTGCACACAAATCCTCTCAGTCTTGATCCAGATTTGGCGTGAACTAGACATGCCACCTCAGGCCCCGTGACAGGGCCTGGCACCATCACAAGAACATTCCTTGAACCTTAGAGTGAAGCCTTCAAGTGATGTTTCCTTTGTTAAGCCACGAATTTTGTGTAATGTTAACTGACACTCCGGTTTATAAGATCCTATCTCACTCATGTCAGTCCGATGGTTGGAGCTGCTGTTCTTAATGCTTCCGGGGCCTCAGAGCCTGACCAAACTCACCGGGGTCTAAGATGGGAGTATGATGAGGTGAGGGCCTGTTAGCCATCCCCTGGATTGGAGAGCTTGTGTGGCCAGAGTTTTACCGGTTTCCTTGTTTTACCTGGGGGACCTGCTCCTCCACGAGGTGGACAGAGCTGGTGGGGCCTGGATGGCATTACCAGTTTGGCCTAGTGAGGTGAAGCTTTGATGAGAACTGAAGATGCGCGTGACCCCTGTTGCTGCGTTAGATGCAGTTCTGTCAATGGCTAGTCAGTGCCTCCTGCAGAGAACTGTCTGCTCTCCTCATCCCTGGTGACCCCAGCTCCCAGCTGTTACTGTTGCTTTTCTGATTGGCAATTTGAGGTTCTGGCCTGGCTCCTGAATAGATCCTGGGCTGTAGCAGTCACCAGTACTGAATACCCTATTCTCTTATTCAGCAAATTCAGCTTTTTCAGATTGAGCCGGTTCACCTGTCAACAGAGCAAAAACTCTTTCCTTCAAGAAAGAAAAGTTTTTCTTCCTTTCATGCATCTGTCTGCCCAACCATTCTTCCGTTCACCCCAGCACCCCTGGATCTCCCTACAAAAAGCTTTCCTTGAGTCCTTGTGTGTCAGCTCTGAGGTTCGGTGAAGGAACCCAAGTTGGTTAAAATCCAATACTGACTTTACAATCCCATTCTCAGGCTTTGCAGGTGGACAGAAAAGCTAGCAGGAGTAAGATTTAAAAAAAAAAAAAAAAAGAGGGAAGGATCGAAGGTGTTCTCTGGATCGGTTTACCCAGGAAGGCAGCAAAAATGAAAAGTGGTATAAAGCCATCAGAAACATGGAATAAATCTGGGGTGCCTGGGTGGTTAAGCTTCCAACTCTTAATTTTAGTTCAAGTCATGATCTCAGGGTTCGTGAGATTGGGCCCCATGTTGGGCTCTGCACTGACAGCTCAGAGCCTGATTGGGATTCTCTCTCTCCCCTTCTCTTTCTGCCCCTCCCGCATCTGTATGCATGTGCTCTCTGTCTCTCAAAATAAATAAACTTAAAAGAAAAGAAAAGAAAGAAAGAAAGAAGAAAGAAAGAAAGAAAAAAGGGACATGGAAGAGATCTTCCACCAATGCTTCTTACTGCCCGCTTCCTGTCCCAATCAGAATCATGTTACTGCTTGGGAGAGCTCTGGGGAGAATGACGTAGAAGGCTCATGGTAGTGACTCACCAAAGTCACCAGCAGCCTCCACAACGCCCCATCACTGGCTTGCCCGAGTCTGTGTCGTGCTTGAATTTTCCATAGTCTTTGCTTGTGGCCGCCATTTTATAGCCTTACCACGTCTGTGCTGCATTTCACATGGAGACATGATGGTGCTCATCTACTTATCCAAAGGACAAACATGTTGAATTGCTTTGGGGGAATCAGGGTGAGGTTGCTATCTACGGAGACCTTTTTTCTTTTTCCCTCTGATGGCAGCTTCCTTACTTGGGAGGCAAACCCCAAACCTTGGCTTTGTTAGATCCATATTCTAAAGACTAAGAAAACAGAATTGGGTGGTTGCTATGCAAGAAACAGTAACATGTCTTACTTGGAACAAAACTCCAGAGACTTTGAACTACCTGAAAATTTAGATCATTTTCAAAATGGCACTTTGTTCAGAGTTGTCATCCTTTATCGCACAGTGCTTTTCAGTTTGAATAATTAGAATCGCAGTATGGACAAGAAGGAGTAGAAACTTGCTTCTAAAAGCTTAAGCAGAAAATTCCTGAAAATTTGCCAAGAAGACTATTTTTGCCAGCTACTGCCACGTAAACAATGGCATTTCCTTCAACTAACATGTTTTCAGAGGCTTTTAATTTCTTCTGTTTCTTTTTAGAGTAGATGGTCTAAATGGCCTAAGCCTGTCAAGATGGTTTGACTCATTGTTTCAGGGTTGCTGACACCTTGGAAGGACAGATGGATAAATTCGGTGCATCCCCGTTATGTTGCTGCTCTTGTAGGTTCTGCCATAACCAGCGCCAAAGAAAGACTCCCCCAGGAGGGCCAGGTATACAAAGGCCTGAAACACCTCACAAGGCTCAGGCATTCTTATCCTCATCCTCACTGTCACCAGGGGCAGTGGGGGAGGGAGTTGGAAGCGAATTTGCCAGGATCTACCTGTGGGTCACAGAACCCGGTGCTGGCAACAGCCTGGCTGCAGGAGGGCGCAGTTTAAGCAAGGATATTGGAATTTAATATGTGCTGTTGGGGGGCAAGGGGGGGTGCATTTAAATAAAAATAAGTATTTATCATCTCGGTGTCTTTTTAAAAGCTTGTCCCTCAGGGGAAGCCTCCTTCCCAAGCCACCCTGCTTTGCACACTGGCGGTTGTTCTGGTTTCACACTTGGTCTGTGACGACAAAAGTGTCACCTCCTTCCTCCTCTGGCAACTTGTGATGTGTCTGTCAAGTCCCCAAAGCAGATCCATTCTGGAATGTCTTTTGACAGGATGGCCTCGGAGGAAAGCTTATTGCATACATTGTGAAGTAATAACAGACATCAAACTCTATGTTATGGTTATTACCCGAGACACTTTTAAAGTAGATCACTCTCCAGTTTGAAAGGTTTGGCTTTTTAAGGGGGCCTGCAGGCTGCTATTTATCTTGGCTCTTCTGCCTGTATTGGGATAATTTGTCTTTGGTTAGTTCTTGGGGCGGTGGAGTCTGTACTAATCAGACACAGAATGAGACTTTTCACTTGCTTTTGAAATTCAGGGGGATGCCATTCTTTAGAGTTTATAATCCTTTAGCTTCCCAGACCCTTTGATTGTCTGCCTACTTCTAATTTATTTATTTATTTATTGAGAGAAATAGAGTGAATGGGGGAGGGGCGGAGAAAGAGGGGGAGACAGAGAGAGAATCCCAAGCAGGCTCCACACTTATCAGTGCAGAGTCCGATGCAGGGCTCGAACTCACGAACTGTGAGGTCATGACCTGAGCTGAAACCAAGAGTTGGGTGCTGATTTTCCTCCTACTTTTAAGTGATCTCTTGAAAAGGCATAAAATAGCATTAAACTATATTCTGTCATGTAGATCTCCACATTCACATTTCTGGAGCTGAGAATACTATTTCTTATTACCTAAGTATTCTGTGTAATTCTTCTGTCCCTTTAACAAAGATTTACTGGGTTCTTACCACGTGCTACCGACATTGCAGCAAATGACAGAGATATAGACAGATCACTGGGCTCTCATGATATATGTGATATAACTAATATATATCCCAAGCTCTGTGGGAGCCCAGAGGGAAACTGATAACTTCTGACAAGGTGGAAAGAAATTGGGGGAGATCTCACAGTCGTAATACTTGAAGTAAGCCTTTTGGGGACAGTTATCATTAACCCAGACGGGTTTGAGACACATGGTTGGCAATCGTCTAGGTAAAAGACTGAGCCTGAATTCATACAAATCTTTTGCAGGTTGTTGAATCGACAGTAATTTCATGAAGGACGAACTTCACAGGTAGTTCCTCGGTCCCCAGGTCACTATGTAAATACAAGATGCACATCATGAGCACTGACCAGTCATGTTACTCCTTTCAAAGTCTGTCAGTGGGTCAGGTGGTCGACGCACGTCGGTTATTCAGTTCGTACGCAGACAGCAATGCGTGTCATTCTGTTGCCTCTTTGTCTCCCAGTGATAAAACCACATGACCTCTTACAAAAATGGATAATCATAAGAGGGAATTGACCAATAAAGATGAAATTGTGACAAAGAAACCAAAAGTGACAGCACTGTAAACGAAATCCGAATCAAACATAAATGGGTTATGAAGTGCCTGGGTGGCTCAGCTGGTTAAGCATCCGACTCTTGATTTCAGCTCCGGTCAGGATCTCACGGTTCATGGGATCGAGCTCCCCTGCTTTTTTTTAAAACAAGATGCTAAATTTGTGGTGATTATGCAGCAAAAGAAAACTTAAACACTTCATGACAGTTGCCAGTAAAAGTTGACTTCATTTGCTTCACAGAAATTCTGGTAGAGGACTTCCTTCCAGAGGAGAAAATGGACTGGTTTACCAGTAGCTCCTGTATAAAGTCAGGGCTTCCAAATCTCAATGTTTCTTCTGCTACAACACCCCCCTACATACACACACACACACACACACACACACACACACACACTGAGTGTGAAGGCAACACCTGACACTCTTCATATCACCCAGTGGGACTGCAGCTCAGAGAAAGGAGGTGGTTATATCACTGTAGCTACATTATTGCCACGCGTATTAAACTGTCTTTTGCCTGTGGCTCAGAAGTCTTCTGTCTGGGTCTATGAAGATACCTTGTTAGCTTGCAATCAGAGTAACATCTTAAAACCTTACAGGGATCTTGACATGACCTATGCCACACTTTGTTTCTTTACCCATCTTTTAATGGACATTTGCGTTGTTTCCAGTTTGGAATTGTTATAAATAAAGCTGCGATCGACATCTGTATGTAAGTCTTTGAACATGTGAACGTATACTTCCTTTTCTCTTGGATAATTACCTAGGAGTAGAATGGCTGGATCATATGGTAGGTGTATGTTTATTTTTTAAATATGTTTTCAAACTGTATTCCAAAGTGTTTGTACCAGTCTTTAGTCCCACCAAAAGAGTGTAAGAGTCCCGGTTCCTTGCCAACACTTGACATGGTCTTTTTACATTTTAACCATTCTAATAGGCGTGTAGTGGAATCTCACTGTGGTTTGTGTTTGCATTTCTCTAATGACTACTGTGTTAATATGCTAATGCCAGTATATCTTCTTTGGTGAGGTGTCCATTCAAATATTTTGCCCATTACAAAATAGAGCTGTTTAAAAGATCTATATGTAAGTCTTTCTCTGCTAATTGCATCATCTCTGTCATTTCTAGGTCTTTCAATTAGCTGTTTTCCTCCTGGTTGTGGATCATATCTTATGGCTTCTTCACACGTCTGGAAATTACTAATCGTAAGCTAGCTATGGGTGCTACATAGTTGAGTGTTTAGACTCTGTTGCTTCTTTAATACAGTGTGGAATTTTGCTCTGGCTTGTGGTGAATTTGTAGATCATCTTGATATGTTCAAGGGCTGTTTTAGAGCTGTGTCAGTGTCGGTCTAGAATAGCCTCTCTGGGGTCTCTATTGAGTAGCCAGGGCCAATGACATTTCTCCACTCTGACTGGCCAGTCTTTGAACATGACCCAGACCTATGTAGGCTCCAGTACTTGCTCAGTCCTGCAGCATCTTGGATCAGCCTCATGGTGTCTTGTCCTAAGATGAGTAGCCTGATATTTAGCCAAAGACTCAAGGGCACCCCCCCCCCCCCACTGCCCGCAGATACCTGGAACTCTCCCTGCATAACTCCCTTCTCTAGGCACCTTGCCCTGCACTTTCCAATTGCACTAGTCCAAACTTCCAATTTCTTTCTCCTCAGCTCAGCAAGACCACTGTTCTCTGTTTGGCTTCCTCCTTGTGACATAGTCTAAAAAGTGCCTGCAGAAAGGGTATCATGGGACACCTCTCTTAGGGATCACAGACTTGTGCTGCCTTTTGCCCAACTTCTGGAAACCATAATTCCATGTGCTTTGTCTAGTGTTAGAGTTGTTCTCTGTAGGAGAGCTAGTCCAGTAGCAATTAATCTGCTGTGGCCAGAAGCAGAATCCCAAATGTGCTGTAATGAGGAATTTCCTTTAGAAAGGCAGGTCGGGGAGGACCTCTCCAAGGAACAGATGATGACTAGGGTATCAAGCTGTGGAGCAGTGGGTCACCTGCCTCCTAAAGGGAGCCCTGTTTTGCCTCCTAACTGGTTCCTCTGAGATGAAGGGAAAAAAGGGTTATTTCAATAAATTTAAAGACAATTTGCTTTGTTTTTGGTTTTCAGCAAAATCATAAAGTTAAATGTGTTGCGAGCTGGTTCCCGGTAGGGTCCCCTAGCTGTTTACATTCAGGATGTGGTATTTTTTTAAACTATGTGTTCTGTTAGTCTATAAAGTAAAAACCCTAATGTGGTTAATGAAGTGTCTTGAGGGAACATTCAGCTTCGAAAACGATGTCCCTCTCTGGCAAAAAGGAGGGTTAAGCCCTCCAAACATTAAAAGCACCAGGTAGCGCCAGACTCTCATTTTGTGTCAAGAGGTGAGCTGACTGGGTTCGGATGTTCACTGTGCCCGCTACAGTTGCCACTCTGGGCCAGGTCCTTGACTCCTCTGGGCTGTGTGTGTATTTTTTCCTCTATAAACCAAAGCGTTAGACTAGCTTCTTTCTGGCTCCAAGGAAACGAGGAGAAGGCTTTTGTTCCATGTACCTGGTTTTAGAATCAGTCCGTCGGATGTGGATCTGAACCTTGGAACCGCTCCGTCTGGAGCCCCAGTTTTCTCATCTTAAAAACTGCATTCATGTTAAGGTTATTATGAGGACAAATGACAGCAAGCAGTGAACTTAAGCCTGGGGCCTGGCACGACAGAGAAGTCTGTGGTAGGCCACAAAAAAATGAAACTTCTAGAGTAATGAGTGGGAAGTAAGCATTATATGGCCTGTGGGTACCGGGTTGGTAGTTCTACAAGTTCAGGCTGATGGCCGTGTGTAGCCTTGGTGAATGTAAGGCTTAAATAAGAAAGGAGTAACTCCAAGCACTTGAAAAGTGAAGGAGGCAATGATTTTTACATGTGTATGGATCAAACGGAATTGTTTCACGGAACATGTGCACAAGCGATTCCCTTAGGGCCGGAAAACGCAGCCAACAGCTGTTTCTATTTTGGTCTTCGACTTGCTCTCTCCCTCTGCCAGCCTCCTAGCTCCACCAGATTGGCTGGAGGTCATCCAGGGGGACTTTGTTAAGCTTCCTTTCTTCAGGGAAGTAGGAACCCACTGTGCTTTCTCTGTAGATTCTCAGAGATTCCTCTGTTCTTGACTTCACGTCTTAATGGCCATCACTTCCCAGATGGCTCAGAGCTGGTCCCTGGAGTTTTGAGCTGTTGTCACAGGCTCTGACTGCTCTTCTCTCATGGGGGAAAGGAATCAACAGGGGAAAACAGGTAAAGTCTTGTAACAGACTCCGTTGTTTGCTGCTGACCCAGTATCGATTACCCTTCCCTGTTTTACTAACTCAAGGTGGCCTGCTAAAATATAGACCTCAGTCTTTGTGGTTAAGGTGAAACGGTCTGTCCAATGAGATGTAAGAGCAGGCTGCCTGGGGAGGCTTTTGGGAATGCTCCTTATAAAGGGGTTGACTCAACAGGCCACGCCTTTTGCACTTTCCTTTCACCTTTTCTGGAGGTGGAGGACACTTCTTATAAACGTGGTGCTAAAGGCCATGCTTGGCCTGAAAATGAAGGAACGGACAGCAAGAAACAGGGCAGGTTGCTGGTAGCCCCAGGGAGCTGCCAGACCAGCCCTGGATGACCACTCCTGGACTCCTTCTTCTATGACAATAATAAAACCCCTGCTTTGTTTAAGCCCCTGTTTAGTTGGTTTTTCCATTATTTTCAGTATGCAAGCCTAAGTGAACCTCCTTTAAGTGTGAAATTGAGATAAATATTTGTTTCTATACATGGATAAACTCTTTGGCATAGGAGGTACGTAAGCAAAGGCTCAATGGTCATTACTCAGGGATGCCTAAGGGAGTCTTCCAGGAAGTGGGGAGTTGAATTTGTCAGAAAAGCAGCACATCGGCCTATAAAGAAAATCATTTGAGGGGTGCCTGGCTGGCTTAGTTCATAGAGCATTCAACTCTTGATCTTGGGATTGTGAGTTCAAGCCCCATATTGGGTGTAGAGAGTACTTAAAAAATAAATCACAACTAAAAAAAATCATTGGAGATAAAGGTGGCTTCTGGCACCTCAAAGTGAGATTCTAATTACGGTGAAATAAAATTTCTTTATTATTTTATCACTTAAGGAAGGTACAACTGATGTATGTGATATATTTCTGCTTCCCACATTTTTTCAAATCCATGAAGATTTAAAAAGAAACTTGTAAAAAAAAAACCTGCCAATTTAGGAAACAGAACTGTCATACAGTGTATTAAGTACACCTTAATTAAAAAAGGGGTTGTTTCAGGGCACCTGGGTGGCTCAGTCGGTTAAGCGTCTGACTCTTGATTTTGGTGCAGGTCGTGATCTCAGGGTTAATGGGATAGAGCCCCATGTTGGGCTCTGTGCTGGCAGCATGGAGCCTGCTTGGGATTGTCTTGCCCCCTCTGTCTTTGCCCCTCCCCTGCTCACACATGTGCTTGCTCTCTCTCTCTTTCTCAAAACAAATAAACTTAAAAAGATGGATTGTTTAATGTCTACTCTTAGGGGACTTCTAATTAGTCATGACAAGTTCAACACATGTTTATCTTGATTCCTTCTTGGAACCTCACTAAAATTAAAGAAATAAAAATATAGAAACCCACAAAGACAAAGAGAGGATAAGAGGTGAGAGAGGCAGGCAAGAGAAGTTGAGAAGTTTTTACAGAAGATGGAGAAGGGATGGACAAGAAGGGAAATTAGTGGAGGAGAAGAACATAAAAATTAGTGCCTGCAACCTAGAGCTAACATACTTAATGGTGAAGTATAGGCTTCCTGCCTATGGTTGGGAAGGAGACAAGAATGCCTGATACTGATTTTTCTACTCCTATTCAACATTGTATTGGAGGTACAATGAAACTTAAAATACTACCATTTATAATAATAACTCAAAACCACAGATGCCTAGCAACAAACCTGTTAGATGTTTTTTTTTTAAAAATTGCTTTGTAAAAACTATATAATATCATTAAAAGAAACTAAGAATATTGAACTAAACGGAAGGAATTACCATGTTTGTGGTTGGGAAGAGAGAATAAAGAGACCATTTTGTAAAGTTGTAATTCTTCCCAAATTAATTTATAGGTTCAGTGCAATTCCAATCAAAATCCCAGCAGGCCATGTTGTGGAAATTGTCAAGCTGATTCTAAACTTACATGGAAATGCAAAGGGTCAGCAGTAGTGTAGAAACGGGCAAATTTATTCTAAAATCACAATTACTATAATGTTGGTACAAGGTGAATCAATAGAGTAGTAGAAAAGAATAGAATATTCAGGAATAAACTCACATATATAAGGACCCTGAGAGCAGTGAAAGAAAGGCAATTTTTCAATACAAATGGTGTTGTGTCAATTGGATATCCATATGGGAATAAAATGTGTCTTGATTCATACCTCACACCATATTTAAAAAGGCAGTTCCAAGGACATTGTAGGGAAAGGAAAGCCACAATGCTAATAGAAAAGATAGGCACAAAAGTCACTAAGTATATGGGAAAATATTGACGTTTTGGACTTACATTAAAATTAAGAACTTCTAGGGGCACCTGTCTGGCTCAGCGGGTAGAACACGTGACTCTTGATTGCCAAGTCGTTAGTTCGAGCCCCACCTTGGGTGTAGAGTTTACTCAAAAAGGAATAAAAACATACTATCTTTTTTTAAAAAAATTAAGAACTTCTGTTCATAAAAAGACTCCATTATGTTAGTCAAAAGGGAAGCTTTTAAAGAGTCAGAAAAGATACTTGCAATACATGTAATTGGCCGAGGGCTTATGTCAAGAACATACCGTTTCTTCAAATCCACAAGGAAGAGGGCACAAGCTAGTTAACAAGAGACTCGCTGATGTTAAATAACTTCTTCAAAGGCGGAACAATATACAGTAGTCTCCCTTGACCTTCAGTTCCGCGCTTTCGGCGGTCTCGGTTACCTGGACGACCGCAGCCGGAAGCCGGTGATCGGCCTCTGACGCCTCTGACGCAGCGTCAGAACGTAGATGATAGTCCGGTGCTAAGTCACGCTGTGACGTCATTCTCCTCACTCATCCCTCTGGCCGGCGCTTTATCATCTCGCGTTGTCGCAAGAAGAAAGGTGAGTGCAGACGACCTTGAACAACACGGGGGTCAGAGATGCCGAACAGCGCGGTAAAAAAATCCACCTGTAACTTTTGACCTCCCCCAATATAACTCCTAATAGACCACTGTTGACCGGAAGCCTTACCGAGAACACAGTCGGTTAACACATGTTTTGTATATGTATTGCATACTGTATTTGTATAAGCAAGCCAGCTAGAGAAAGGAAATGTTAAATCGTAAGGAAGAGAGAGTACGTGGACAGTATTATACTGTAATAATAAAAAATAAAATGCGCGTAGAAGTTTGACCCTGTAAGTTCAAACCTGTGTTTTCCTTCCTTCCTCCCTCCCTTCCTTCCTTCTTTCCTTCCTTCCTTCCTCTCTCATGTTTATTTCTTCTTGAGACAGACACATACATACACACAGAGTGCGAGCAGGGCAGGGGCAGAGACAGAGGGAAACACAGAATCCGAAGCAGGCTCCAGGCTCCAAGCCGTCAGCACTGAGCCAGAAGTGGGGCTTGAACTCACAAACCTGAAATCATGACCTGAAGTCAGTCGCTTTACCGACTGAGCCGTCCAGGCGCCCCTAAACCTATGTTTTTCAAGGGTCAACTGTACAATAAGATTTTGAGAGAGAGAGAGAGAGAGAGACCACATTCAGGTAACTTTTATTACAGTATGTTGTTATAATTGTTTTATTTTATTATTAGTTATTGTTGTTAATCTCTTACTGTGCCTAATTTAGAAATTAGACTTTATCCCCGGTTGTTATGTTTAGGGGAAAAAATGTGGTACATAGAGGGTTCAGTACCGTCCGTGGTTTCAGGCATCCTGGGGGCCTTGGAAACGACCCCTTATGGCTAAGGAGGGACTACTATAGCGGTGTTTCAAAGCAGAGGCTCTAGACTAAGGTCATCTGAGTTCAAATCCTTGCTGTGCCTTTTATTAGCCTGTGGCCTGGCTGTAAATTTCATAACCTCAGGTGCTTCAGTGTCCTGCTAATAATAATACCCGTATCTTCAGGCTGTTGTGAGGCTTAAATGAGCCAATATAAACAAAGCTCTGAGAACCATTACTGGCCCTTTGTACTAATTGCAGCAATCCTGATCACAATTATCAAGGATTCAACCTTTATTTGTCTTCATCCAAAACTCATCTCTCACCACTTACACTATCTGGCCTTTGGGAAATGTTTGCTGTTCAGCTTCCGAGTCACTCAAACCTTGAATAAGGTGCTGGTCAACCATAACTCTTACCAAACTTTGAATAGTTATGTGATTTCTTATAAATGTACTCGCTCATTAAGAAGTAGTGGAGTAATAAAGAGATGATGAAGGAGAATTCAGCTGTATTTAATACTGCATGTCAGACACTAGTCTAAGCACTTAACACACTATTTCCCCTTTAATGGCTGCATGAGGTTTTCAAAGTAGAAACTGTTATTATCCTCATTTTGTTTTATATTCTTTAAGTTTATTTATTTATTTTGAGAGAGCGAGTGCAGGTGGGGGAGGGGCAGAGAGAGAGGGAGATTGAGAGGGGAGTAAGAGAAAATCCCAAGCAGGCTCTGTGCTGTCCGTGTAGAGTCCAGGGCGGGGCTCAATCTCACGAACCCGTGAGATCATGGCCTGAGCCAAAATCAAGCGTGAGATCATGGCCTGAGCCAAAATCAAGAGTCAGATGCTTAGCCAACTGAGCCACCCGGGCGCCCCTATTATCCTCATTTTAAATGGAGGAAACTGAGGCACACAAGATTTAAGACACTTGCCCAAGGTCATACAGCTGCTTAGCCATACTCTGTAGATCACTGCTCTGTTGATCTGAGAATGCCATAAACTTTCTATAGGAGTAGTCAGGTATCAGTGAACTCATTTAAAAAGTTAAGTATTTACATAATGACATGTAACGCTGTTCTTTAGCATTCTCAGGGATGCACAATATACCCATAAGATATAATTCAAACTATTTATGTTAATAAGGAATTCGTGCTATATGTATGTAAATAAGCTGTCATAACGTATTACGTATGAGTAGAAAAGCACATGCAGGCAATACACTAAAACAGTAATAGTTATTTCCATTTCGTGGGATCAGAGCTGGTTTCGTTTTCTTTTATAAGCTATTTCACATTTTTCAATTTTCTATCATAATTTTACTGCAATGTTACTGTTATAAGAAAAAATATTAGAGAAAATTGTATAGTGCCACAATTTCCAAATCCTGATTGAAGACTAACAAATACCTGTCTTCAGTCCTGCTGAGTCTTTGTGACCCCCTCAGTGGCTCAGCTGTCTTTCAAAGCCAAGTTTTGGGCAAAAATTCTGTTTCCGAATGTCAAGGTTATTTCCACATTTAATCTCATATTGGGACAGACTTCATGGATCTGATCTTCCACTTTCTGCTGTGAAACGGCAAAGCCACTTCTTTGTGTTGCTCTTTGAGAATGCTAATGGCCCGTGTGTGGGAGGTGTCATACGAGGCTAGGGGAAGGCACTTTCTTTGGGCAAGTGACAACGTCAGAGCAACAGAATGTCCTGGTTCAATCTGTGAGCAAAAGACTTCCTGCGTGAATTTGAGATTGATGACGGATGGCAGGAGATGTGGGGAGTTGGGCTGGGCAGTCAAGTTTTGGTCAGGAAGGGAAACTTTGGGGGTGCCTGGGTGGTTTAGTTGGATAAGCTTCAGAGTCTTGGTTTTGGCTCCATTCATGATCCCAGGGTCATGGGATCGAGCCCCAAGTCGGCCTCCTCACTGGGTGTGGAGCCTGCTTAGTATTCTGTCTCTCTCCCTCTGCCTGTAGCCTTTGCTCACGTGTGCACATGCACGTGCTCTCTCTCTCTCTCTCTCTCTCAAAAACAAAAAGGTAAATTTGGAGAAATGTTCTGAGATGGGAGAGTGATGCTGGGGAGCTAGGTTTGTGAGGGAAGGAGACAGGTCTGGGTAGACTCCAGGGTAGCAAGGTTATCCGGGGTGCTCCATAATGGACCTGGAAGTGTTTGGTAGGCTCCTGGTCATACCCCCGGGAAACCCAGCATAAGGCCCGGCAGGGAAGAGGCAAAGACACTGTCTTGACTGTAACAGATGTGAACTGTGGTTATGGAAAGAGCAGGGAATTTGAGTCTCTGAGACTTTCCCTTTCCCCGCCAGTCACATGGTCCTGGTGCAGACAAGCCAACGGAGATCATAGCCATCCATCCACCAGCTCAGTTCTCCCCATCCTTAGCACCTGCTGCTCCCACAATCCAAGGCAAGATTCACACTGTCTTCCTCTTCCTCTCTCCTCCCTCTCCAGGCTCTGACTGTTCTGAGGCTTTTCTGAGCCTGCTGGCTATTTGTTTTGTGTTGTTTTTTTTTTTTTTAAATGTGAAATTTATTGTCAAATTGGTTTCCATACAACACCCAATGCTCATCCCAACATGTCTGGCTATTTGTTTTAACCATATTACACATTTTCTTCGAACAACCCTGCCTCTGCAAAAGAACAGGGAGAGGAGTAGGGCAGATTGAGAAACGTGAAGGAAAAACGGTCAGAATTTGGCAAAAGCCAGGACTTGGGGAGAGACGTGAGTTTAAATGACCTGGAGGTTTTTCTGTTAGATGAGTAGCTGGGGCCTTAGGTAGCCGTATGGTCATCCGAGGCCTTGCTTCTTTCTGTTCTCACCTTAGGGGCACACACTGGTTCATCCATAGCTGCAGGGTCTGGTCTCTGGGCCCGCCTGCTGGTGGTTGACAAGAGTCTGGGCATTTGGTAGAGAGAAGTTCTCTACAGAACTTTTCATACAGTGAATGACTTTCTTACTCACCTCCACTCACACACAGTGAAATTTCTCAGTATTGCAGGTGACAATGTTTCAGGAAATAAATGACAAAACTAAGATTTATATGGCCTGATTTGGAACCTGGGTATTTTCCCTCTCTCGGAGTCAGGCATTCGTGTCCGAAATGGGTGATCTACCGAACAAAGATTGACAGGTGCTGGGCCTTGGTGCCCCGCCACAGTGTGCATTTAAGTTGACTGAGCAAATTAGCTCACGGGGCATCCCAGAAGGTCTGCTTTGGCTGACCTACTGAGACTATAGGGAATTGATTGCACTATTCTGTCTACTTGTGTGTATGTTTGAAAGTTTCCAGGTTAGAAAATTCGAATTTTCCCTTGCAGAATGGCTGCAAGCCCTTTGGAGATGGGGCTTAGGGCAAGTCGAGTTGTAGATAGCTTTAGTTGGGGTTTAGTGGGATACATTTGTGTTCTTTTGTAGTTTCTTTTGTGTCTAGTAGAGTTCTCTCTATCCCTCTGGGGCAGGAATGGCTTTGAAAAATACCCCCACTGCCTAATGTGCTGACTTAACGGGCATCAAGACGCACAGGTGTTGTTCAGAAGTCAAATCATGGTATTAATGTGTCTGTCCCCTGGCACAGAGCACCAGGACGTGAGAGTCAAAGAGAAGGTTTGAAAAGCAGTCGGTGCAAAATCCTCCTTTTCATCAGATGGGTAAAATCATATTCTCTTTTTGTAATATTTGATTCTTTGATACCTTATTAAAATTGGAAGTTCTCTCTTATCAGGAATATAAGAGAATGCAATTATACATGTACTGTATATTTTAAATCTTTTTAAACATAAGGATTGTTTGAAATCAAATTTAGAAGATTGTTTTTTTATTAAAAAAAAAAACAAACCTATTTAATATATTCAACACAAGGACTCAACCAGAGACTTAATTTCAAAAATGACAGCACAGCTTAAGATACAGAGTCCTAGACAGAAACGAAGGAAAGGACAGACTCTCTACAGAGGAAATAAAAAGACAATACAAGGAGAGAGGCTAGAGAGTCAGGGTTCTTGGCTAGAGACCTGCTTTGAGTAGGTTTCTTGCAGGTATTTCTTTAAAAATTTTTTTTTGAAGTTTATTTATTTTGAGAGAGAGAGAGAGAAACAGAGCACATGAGCAAGGGAGGGGAAGAGAGAGAGAATCCCAAGCAGACTCCATTGCTGTCAGCACAGAGCCCAACATGGGGCTCGAACTTGAGCGATGAGATTGTGACCTGAACCAAAGTCAGGAGCCTGCTGCTTAACCAGCTGAGCCACCCGGGTGCCACTCTTGCAGGAATTTCTTAAAGGCCGTGGGGTCTTTCCAGAGCTTGGCAGCACGGGTGTTCAAAGGGCTCTCGGTGTTGGCTTTTCCCAGCAGGCTCTGGATGGACAGCAGGATGGTCCATCAGGATGTCCAGGCAGATGCTACCCTGGGTGTCCACACTGGGTGGTAGCAGGGCGTGAGGAACTTGACCATGGGTGCATCGTAAGGATAGCCACTGGCAGACTCCAGGCCGAGCTTATACCTCAGGTCTTCAAATACTGTGTCAACTGCCCCATGAATGGTCCCCAACCATTTGAAAAGGTTGTCTGATTCAGGGAGGGCAGAAATCCCTTTGTCACCCGACGTCATGAGGGTCATCAGCTCCTGCTGTAGCGTCTTGCCCACGGGGCCCCGGGTGGTGACCCCACTGGGCTCAGCAAAGTTGTGGGTGGTGGCGACACTGGCAGTGGCTGGGTCTCAGTTCTGGGAAGCCATCCAGGTGGCACCAGCAGGGAGACGTAAACTCAGCACGACTACAACCCAAATTTAGAAGGTTCTCTTTTTGTGGAGTCCAGACTTCTAACAGGATTACAAACACCAAAGAAGCCTGTTTGTGAATACACAGATTTTATGCATACAAACTAAAAATAATTTAAAAACTGAGATCAGTCATCCTAGAAGGAAGAATGATTATTTTTGTATTTTCTCTGTAGAAAGTAACAGTGTAAAATAATTGTAATATGAAAGGCTGATCAAAAAGTAAGCAGCCAAAAAATGTACAGGTAGAAGTATTATAGGGGTATATTAACAGTGAAATAATTTAAAATGTGATTTATTGTATTTTCCAACTTTTAAAAATTGTAATTTGATGTAACCTCTTTTCCCATTCTAAATGTATATTTATTTTTATATTTAATTTTTATAATATTATATTCCTTCTCTTTAAGAACCCCCTCCCTTCCCCTCCCCATTGTATAAATGTCAGGTGCTACAGTGGCCAGTCCTGCTTAGTTTCCTTCACTGATGCCTCCTTTTCTCTCTGATTTCCAAACTTTGGAGAGCCCCAGGGCTCAGTTCTTAGACTTTTCCTTGTCTGGATTAACTCCCCAGGTATATGGGTAGTCAGGGTTTAACCAGAGAAGCAGAACCACAATGGAATTGGGATTTATTGTTGGGATAAGACCTTATACCATTGGGAAGGAAGGTCTGACATGGGGCAGGAAGAGATCTGAGCAGAATTCCTGAGTAGGAAGCACTGGGGTGACGGACAGAGTTGGGGCTCCCAGAGGCACATCCACCTGCTACTGTGGGACTACAGCAGAGAGATGGAGAAGTCTAGGGAAGGCCATTGCCTCTGAGTCTGGTGGTGGGCTCGGGGCCACTGTTGGCCAAGAGGGCCACCAGTTGGGAAGAGGAGCTGGATGAGAGGGGAGAGAAGAGCTGGGGCCACCCGTGCCTAAGTGTCTGTCTCTGTCCGTATCTATTCAGACACCGTCAGAGAGTAATGATGGCTGCTTCACTCCCGCCTCCCAGTTTCATGCACATCTCTTTTTTGGTCAGTCTTAATATGGAACCATACAAGAAAAAAGATTCTGGAATATACTTCTGTTTGGCCAAGCGGGCACAGTTCAAAAGCACATGCTAGGTAATCTCACTTTGTCTCGTGGCTTTAATTCCACACATACTCTGATGATTCACAAATTTCTAATCCCTGTCTGGCCTTCTCTGGAATCCAGATTTATGTCTAACTCCCTCCTCAAGCCACCACTTAGATATTTAATAGATGTTTCAAACCTAACATATAAGAAAAATGAGCTCCTAATCTGCTTTCCTGAACCTGTTCTTTCCAGAATCTTCCTCTGAGGAAGCGTCCAGGTGCTCTGGCTAAAAATATCGGGATTGTACTCTACTCCTCTCTGTCCCACCCAACAAGTAATCGATCAGAAAATCCCATTGGCTCTTCCTTCAAGAAATATCCATGACTTACTACTTCTACTGTAGAAGCCCCCCCTTCCAAAAGATTCATACCCTAACCCCTAGACTCCGTGAATATTACCCAAAATGGCTTTAAAAAGGGGGTCTGGAGCATTGACAAAATTAACGATCTTGAAATGGGGAGATCATCCACATGAGACCTAAATACAATCACATGTATCCTTAAGGAGGAGACAGAGGGAGATTTGGGATCTCCCCCAGAGGAGAAGGGGGATATGAAGATGGAGAAGAGAGAGGTGAGAAGATGTCAGCCTGGAAGATTGGAAAGATGTGGCCACAAGTCAAGGAATGGCACAGCTACCAGAAGCGCTCAGAGGCAGCAAGTGGAGTCTAGAGAACACACAGCCTTGCTAACACCTAGCTTGTGGCCCAGTGATACTGACTCTGGTCTTCTGGGCTCCAGAACTGCGACAGAGTAAGTTTCTGTTGTCTTGAACACCAAGTGTGTGATAATTTGTTACAGCAGCCACCAAAACCAGTTTACCACTTCCTCTCTGACAACCATGTTGCAGAGTGCCACAGAGTGTCTGGATTATTCCAGCAGCCTCCTGTCTAATTGACCAACCACTCTGCTTCTACCATTGTCCCACTCACTGTGGTCTAGTCTCCGCACGGCAGCCACAGTGCACCTTTAAAAATGTAGTTCACATCACGTCACTCATCTTTCGAAACCCTTCCATTGTTTCCCTTCTCAGAGTACAATATACTGTTTTCATAATCAACTTACAGAGCTCTATTTAACTTGGTCCCTTTTTACCTGTCTGAGTTTCTCTCTGACATTCCACTTTCATACCATTAGCTTCCTTGATGTTCCTTGAGCATACAAAGTGTGTCCCTGCCTCAGGACTCTTGCACTTGCTCTTCCATCTACTTAGATTGGCCTCCTGCCTCCCACAGCCACCTGGGTTACTTCTTCACTTGATAGATGAGACCTTCTCTGTCCACTCTTTTAAAAATACCAGCCATCCAACCTCACTCTCACATTGTAATGCTCTTCCTTTCTTACTTCATCCACAACCATATCAAAGTCTGACATACCTATTCTTGTTTAGTTGTTTAATTCTTCACCCTCCCCCATTAAAATGTGAGCTCTGTGAGGGCAGGGGTATCTATCTGGATTTTTTTTTTTTTCTACCAGCATTGTATCCCCGATACCCAGAAAGGGCTATGATGCATAATGGATACTGAATAGTATTTATTGAAGGAATGAATTATCCAAGAATGCTCAGTTAGTTTTACATCACATTTTACTTCATTAAAAGTTCTTGCACTGAGTTGTAATAAGCAATCACCCACCTCATTCCTTGGTTTCATTAATATTCTCTGGAGATGGTAATGCTTCCACTTTTCCAAATGTCAGTCTGGTCAGCAGCTGAACCATATGTTGGATTCAGTCATAATGTAAATAATGGGACTATCATGCATGGTAGAAAGGAAGGCCTTCCCCCCATTTCTGTGTCCTCCTCATTCCCCTAGTTTAAACTGGAAGGAAGGGCTTCAGTGGGAATTTGGTATTCCTTTAAGGGGTTTTCCCAATCCAACAGTCTGATCCCGGCTGTGGGTTTAATAAGCACCATTCAGCGCATCTATCTGCCTCTTCCAATTCTCCCTCCCCCAGTCACTTCCTGTCACAGCAACCCTTTCAAAATTAAACTCCAATTCTAAAACAAATGAAGCAAAGGCAGGAAGGGGGGATGAATCACAGCATATGGGAACAGTTTTGTTTGAAAGCATGATCAGCATTCTTTGCAAACAAGCTGTGACCATATGTGGCAGGGTGGGTATAGACTGAGTTTTAAAATACAAGTGATAAACTGTGATAAGTGTCTGAGTTGGAAAGCTCATTAATGATTGGTTTGATAGTGAGAAGTGATACCTTGAAAGAAGTCTCTCTCTCTCTCTCTCTCTCTCTCTCTCTCTAAGGAGATAGATATTTCTGTGCCTTTTTATATATTGAAAGATTGCAAAGAGGTGGCCTGTAGTGAGTTAAAATTCTTGCCATGTATTAGCAGAGAAGCCATGGACAATTGGTTAGGACTTGGCTAAAACCAAGGTCACTTGAATTCAAATTTATCGATATACCAACGGAAGTTATTTTGAGGACCAGGCCTATTGCCTCTAGGTGCTCATCCCTAAGGAAGAGAGAAAAGAGACGTAAAAGATGTGTATGTGTTTCTTTTATTGATTCATTCATTTTAATAAATACTTTTGAGTTCGGACCAAAAGCCAGGCACAGGGTTAAGCCCTAGATATTTGGTGAAGAGCAAAGATCCTGGGTATCGTACGGTAAGCAAAAATCATCACAGTTCCTGCCTTCATGAAGCTTACAGTCCACAGGGAACATAGTAATCAAATAATCGCACAAACAAATGAAAAATAACAACTGTGGTTTGGGTTACCAAGGAGAACAACAGTATGGGTTCTATGAGAGACTCTGATGGGAAGCCTGACCTGGTCTGAGAAGTCAGTAATGATGGTTGACTTACAGCTGAGAGACGGGTTATTTAAGAGGGGACAGGGGTGTGCTCAGAATTCAGGGCAGAAAGGGAGATGTGCACAGTTGCCCTGGGACAGGTGAGGTTGCAGGGTACTCAAGGAGCTATAACAAGTACAGTGAAGGACCATGAATCTGGAGCTTGAAAGTAAGAAGTCAAGAGACAGAAAAAAAGAGGTAGGAAGGGGCATGACTACCCAGTGCCTTGTGGGTTATGTTAAGGATTTTGATTTCATTCTCAAGAAGCCATTGGGAGGGGGGTTGGGGCAGCGAATCAAGAGCACAGCCCCCCCCCCCCAAGCTCTCTCTATAGCCCTCCCCCTAACCTCTCTCTTATGCCCCCCTCCCCAGCCGAGCTCTCTCTTATACGCCTCCGTTTTGGGTCACAGACAATGTGCTGTAGGGAGGTACAAGGGGTAAAAAAAAAAAAAAAAAAAAAAAAAGGTGAACCAGAAACTTACTGATCTCCTCTCATAAGGCTTACAGTCTAGGATGCAACATGGGAGATAAAGATAGTCCATTAATAAATACTTTCAATTTACATAATGTAACAAAAGAACAACATAGGAGTCTCTGAGATCAAATGACTGTGGTCCTCTCCTTGGGTAGAACTAACTGCAGAACCTCAGGGAAGCTTTCTTCTGAAGGTTAGGTTGACTAAGTGTTATTGATATGATTATTGGAAATTTCAATTCGCCTTGTATCTTCTACTCCCAATCCCTGTTTCGTTAGGTGACCTTGACTTTCATGCTTTCTCCCTCTGTATATAAATGGCAGGGAGTAGGTAGCGAAGCGCTTGTGTTTCTGGAAAATGCAAAAGCCCATTTATTCAGAGTGCCAACTCTGGGACATACACGGTGGTAAATGAAACAATAAACTATCAGATCATTGGGCAGCTCTGATTTTGTTCTGTCTATATATAATCCACCAGGAGGGTAGTAGTATTGACATTTCTAAATTAACACCCTTTTCCTTACTAAACCAATTACTTCCAACATGTTACAGTTCATCACCTCAAAATAGTTTTTTTTTTTTTTTCCAATCAGTCGAAGACAGAAAATCCATAAGCAGTTTATCAGTGTGTGATGCTGTTTGCATTTCAGTGCTGCTCCCAATTTGGATTTTCATCATTCTTTGGACTCTTAGCCCAATCCCTTCACAAATTAATGTATTTGTGTGAAAACAAGCAGCAATTCTTGTTTATAAATGTAGTCTGGAAATCAGCCAGAGCGTACTCACTAGAAACTTCGGGTGTGGTTGATTGTTCCTGAAGATAAAGCTCAATATTGTTATTCTTCTAAATTGACGTACCCCTTTCCTGAAACATACCAGCCTTGGCCTACGATGGAATTGTATGTGGTAATCCACAAGCAGCTATTGAGCATGGTTTGAATTCTATCTGAACCACTTGCCGTATCCGTTTAACTTACTTGATAATTCTGATTTAATTCTATATCAGTCATTTAACAGTATATATCTTGGACAAGTTACTTAAATCCTCTGAGTTTCCCTTTGATCTTTAGTAAAGTAGCAACAGTTGTATCTGCTTTGCCCTTTTGGTCTAGTTGTGAAATTAAATGAGAACGTATTTGTGATTATTCTTTGTAAACTCAGTATTTATGTGTAGGATATGCCATTCTTACTACACATGGTACAATCGCATCACTGACCCCTAGTTCTTCACCCCGTCCTGTAAGTAAGCCCTTGGACGTGTGAATTTGCCAGTCCCTTTCTGAAGAGGGAGGGTATATCTCCCTGCCTCTTGACTTTAGTTTGGATGTATTACTTGCTTTGGCCCACAGAATATGGTAAAGGTGACAGTATGCGGCTCTGAGCCTAGGTCTAAAGAAGCCAGATATGTTTCTGCTTGTTTTTGTGTGCTGTGCCAATTTCCATGAGAAGAACACATCTCTGGTCCCAAGAAGATGAGAGGCGTGTGGAACAAAGCCACTCCAGTCTAGCTATCCCAGCTCAGCCCGGCCTAAACCAGCTGACTCCCAGCTGACCTGCAGATCCGTGGGTAAGTCCAGCCCAGGTCGGCAGAACACCCAGGCGAACCATGTAAATTAAATAAATGTGTATTATTATGTAGCACTGACGTTTTGGTGTCATTTTGAATGTAGCGTTATTGTAGTCATAACTGACTGGTCTGTCACCCATCAACCATCCACCTATCCAGCTACTTAAACATCCTTTGGTTCACTAAGACTAAGGTATCTTCAAGGGAAAAAGACAAGAGGCTTCAGTTTTGAGTAGATTTTTCCTTCTCTCCCTTCTCTTTTCTTCTTTTCCTTCTCTTTACCTAATTTCAGAAGTAAATTGTTCAAGAGTTGCAAATGTGAAATTTTCCACATAGCACTCCAAATAGACTGAATAAAAGGCTCAGTAGAGATCTAACAAATAATGTTTTAGTGAAAATGTTTACTTCTAACTGGTATGTAGATGAGGAATCTGTTAGGATCACATGCTGTCTTGTTTATTGTCTGATTTATAAACAAGACTGATCTACAAGTATATGCAAAAGGTAGAGACAGGGCCTGAAATTTCACTAAGAGCCTTAGTGTGCCACTAGATTTGGGAGTCTTTTAGGACACCTATATGATGAGCTAACAATTCAATGTAACACACACATATTGAGTGTATACCACACGTGGGGCATAGTGTAAGGTCCTGGGGAAATAGAAATGAACAAGACATAGTAGCTCCCTCTTAATGATCCAGTGAGGGAAATGAAATGCAAATTACTCATGATACTGTATCTATTAATTCTGTAACACGCTTTTTTTGTACTTTGGAAATCAAGATGGCGTGTCATAGTTTAGTTGATCGTGGTTTTCTCATTCTTTGTGGTATAGAGGATAGTGATGCAGATTATACTTGATAACCCTCTTAGAGCCACGAAAATACAGAAGTAAGTTACTATGAGAACAGCGTATATACTATGTCATAGGATCAAAAAGCAAGGAGGGATTGCTTCTCCCAGATAACCCGGAGAGAGACTTCATAGATGAAGAGACATTTATAGAAGATGGATTTCAACAAGAAAAAGTGCTAGAATAAAGACCACTGTAGGTCAATTGGTTCCTAAACTTTCTATCACCGAGGGGTACTTTTATTGCCTATCTCTTTCCCTGTCCCGTGTTGTTTTTACAACGATTTTGTCATTATAAATAAATTTACATTTATCAAGAGATACTTCACTTCTCAACTTGATAGCAAAAGCCGTACATTACTGTCATCAGAATTTCTAATCAGATGAGATACTCCGTACTCAACTACTGAGTTAGCATTTTTGGCCAAAAGCCAAGAACTTTAATATTTTAGTTTGTACTAGGGTTTTTGAAATATTGACAAGCATTCATCCTAGATGGGAATGCCATTCTACATGAAAAATGCATCCTAAGAAAATAAATAGACATGGGACCCACAGGTTGTGATCCTTAATATGGTTTGCCTAGTGCTTTGTGCAAAAGAGGAAAGATTAGAAGAGGTGAGACAGGAAGTAAGAGAGGTCCAGCTCACAGAGTCTTGAACGTCATCCTTAGGAATTTAGACTTTCATTGTAGCTATCACTGAAAAAATCATCCGCTTGAATATGAAAGGACATATAGTTTGAATTTGGTTACCAAAAAAAGAAGAAGAAGAACTCCTCTATATCATAACCACAAGAAGTAGATCCCGGATGACTAAATTCCTACCGAAAGGACACAGACATGCCACAGCCTGTGCGTTCACCTATAGCACGGCAGCTGACACTAAGTGTAGGAGTGTGTAAGCTTCGCCATCAGTTCTCTATTTCTGATGTGAGGATTCCAAGCAGAGTATTGCATAATAGTAAGCGTTTAACTTCTGGAGTTAAACCACCTAGGTGCATGTTCCAATGCCACTGCGTGGCCTTAGGTAAGTTATTGAAGATCTTTGACCTTCAGTTTTCTTATTTATAAGTGGAGACAATGATGTTATCAACATTAGAAGCTATTTGTAAGAATGACATAATTTTTGTCAGTTGTCTGATGCATAGTTAGCAAGACTTAACACTTAATTCGTTTCTTTTAGAACTTGCTTGGAAATCCAAATGTCCAAAGACTGGGTGATGGCATAGAGCAATAAATTCAATCTTCTCTCTTCCCATCATCTCCTAAGATGCCAAACTGGCTGCTAATCAAAACCCTAAGGAGAAAACATATGCTCAAGACACCAGCTTCATCTTGGCAACGGTCTGCATTTAACTTGACAGTAAATAGGAGGTGACAGCTGAATCTGGTGTGGAGATTCCAGAAGGGTGATTTTCTTGGAGGACGTTAACGGGAAGCTCACCTATTGCAAACAATTATCATTGCAAATACATGAGAGCAGAGGATACAGGATTTTACAGAAGAAAATTCTGGAATCCCTGGACAGGGTTGAAGTGAAATGGGAAATAATGTTGATGGAATACATCCTGTTGATGAGACCAGGGCTGCCATCACCACCTCCGTTCCACAAGTTTCTTTAGAAATTCCTTTTAATCAGCCGTGTCGGAAATTGGCACTGCAGAAAATATTTTTCCCCACAAATGTGCTCAAATATATACTGAACAGTAATAATTAACCCTTACCTTTGTCATGTATTTGTGGAGTGTTCAAAGTGCTTTCACATTTACAATTCCATGTTTTTCCCAATGACCTTTTGAGGAAAGTGCAGCATTATTATCCCCCTTTTCCGTATGAGGAGTCTAAAATGGTAAATGGCACAGGGAACCTACCTAATGTTCATGGTTAGTAAGTGAAAAAGACTCCCTTGTGACTTAAATTTGCATCTCCTTTGTCCTGATCTTTATGTGAAGATTTCCATTATTTTCTCATAAGGCAATGATAGTCATGATCCGCCCCCGTTTTGGAGAATTTCCTCCCATATTAATTATATTTTCTTATGCAACAGTTTTATGTCAGTCCTTGCCGCTTCAAGGGTCACAAGAGACTAACATTCGCTGTTTCATCCTGCATAGTTTTGGGAGGATGTTATGGAAAATTGGCAGCCTGTCATTTCCTTCCTCCGGTTTGATCCCAGGCTTTCAGAAGATTGGAGACTTGAACTTATCTGTGTAAGTTAGGTGAGGGTTGAATTACTGAACACCTGGTCAGAGTAAGACTTCATTTATCTTTTCATACCTTAAGTCTGTTCACCTTCTAATCTTTTCTGAATAGGACATCAACTGTAACACAATGGATTTCCTTCCTTTTTCTTTCTGGGGTCAAATATAGTAAAATCCACTGTCCTTCACAAGAAGAAACTCTCTTCTCTGGCTCAGAGACTTTCACATTCCTTCCATGTTACTCAGCATTTTACAGGCATTTTGAGGCATAAAACACCCCCACCCCATGTCCCCCCCCCCCCCCATTTGAAACAGGAAATTGCCTCTGAGAAATTCTTGGGTGAAGAAAAACAATGGAATGAAATCCTACGTAAGACATCTCATGAAAGTTACAATAGCTTTTTGTAAAAACCCCAGTGTTCTCATCCTTTTACTAGTAGTTCTAGTCACACATTAACAGCATTTTATTAGTAATTATGTCAGTGGTTGTTAAAATCACCTCTTCTACGGTTTCAAAAGGACTGGTTCGGTTATCTCTATAATAGACCATCCCCAAATTGACTTGACTTGTAACAACATTCGTCCATTTGCTTATGATTTTGCAATTTGGGGAGGCCAAAGAAGTAATTTGGGTGATTCTACTCATTTCTCTCAGAGTCTGTCATGCAGCTGCAGTGGTCTGGAGGCTTAAGTGGGGCAGGAATGTTCGACACGGTTTCTGTGCAAAGCTGAAAAGTATCTCCCAAATTTCACATTTACCCAGAACCTCAGAATGTGATGTTATTTGGAAAGGGGTCTTTGCAGATGTGATTAGCTAAGATGAAATCATGCTGGGGTAGAATGGGCCCTAATTCAACATGACCGGCATCCTGACAGGGAGAAAAAAGGAAGAACACCATGTAACAAGAGACAGATACTGGAGTGACGTCGCTGTAAGCCCAGAAACACCGAGAATTGTTGGGAACCACCAGAAGCTGGAAGAAGCAAGGAACACACTCTCCCTCAGAACCTGCAGAAGGAACCAGCCCTGCCTACACACCTTGATTTTGGACTTGTAGCCTCCAGAAGTGTGAGTGAATAAATTTTCTATTGTTTTAAGCCACCCAGTTTGTAATAGTTTGTTATAGCAGCCCTAGGAAACGAGGACAGATTTACTTGCCTTGGCTGGGATGGCTGGAACAGCTGGGGACTGACCAGTCCGCCTCCCTCCACCCCTTCCCCCTCCCATCTCTCTGGGTCTCTCCAACCAGGTGGTCCCTCCACCACAGTAGCTGGGCCCCTTTATGTGGAGGCTCCATGTTGCAAGAGTGAAAGTAGAAGCTACTAGACATCTGGTGGATCAGGCCCAGAGCTATCACCAGCTTACCTCTGCCATGTTCTGTTGGTTAAGGCAAATTGCAGAGCCTGCTCAGATTCGGGAGGAGGAAACAGACTCCACGTGTTGATGGAGGAGTGATAGAGGTCCACAGGCATGGAAGGACTTGGTGTCCATCTTTGGAAAGAGTCTCAAACAAGGATTGTGTCCACCTGAGTTTGAGTGAGTCTTTTACTACATGACCTCTTAGTACAAGTTATGATATAGGCTTCACAAGACTTCTTTTTTCTTTAATTAAAAAAAAAAATTATTTTAGAGAGAGTACAAGGGCCAGAGGGGCAGAGAGAGAAGGGCACAGAGGATCTGAAGTGGGCTCTCTGCTGACAACAGCGAGCCTCATGTGGGGCTCAAACTCACAAACTGTGAGATCATGACTTGAGCTGAACTCGGATGCTCAACTGACTGAGCCACCCAGGCACCCGGCTTAACAAGAATTCTTAGACTGACAGTCTTCGAAATGTTCGGGTCGTGTCTTTGAATGTCTGCCAACCTAAGCCTGTGTGTTGGCCTCTCCCAGCAGGGCAAGCAGAAGTCCAGGGTTCAGGCAGCCCACGCTGAGGCTCTAGGATCTAGGATTCAGCGTGGGGGTGGGTGCAGTTGCCCATGGGAAAGATATTGTGGCATTGCCTGTGGCAGAAGTGACTGTTTCTGAAGTCAGTTGTGACCACGATACGTGCCATTCTCCAGACTAGAGTTTATAGGAAGAAGGTGCCTTTCTGGGAAAGATTGTAAATGTTGACAGTCAGGGCAATGCGTGTGAACAGGCGAAAAAGGAGAAGTAGCTGTAAGAATAAAAATCAGCAGCTGAAAACTTGAGAGTTTTAGAGACCACAAGTATTGAACTTGAGTTGGTTTGATTCTAAATCCCTGTACCTTCCACCACACTCTTCACGGTATTTTCTTGAAGTACTGAAACGTCTGCGCAGGAACCTAAAAAATGATAAAAAACCAAAACCAAACAAACACAAAAGCCCAAAGAAGCTATAACTTAATGTCATTAAGAAATGGAATGATATTGTGGAGTAATGCGATAGATGTCTCTTTCTCAGGCAACATACTTTTTCCCTTAAAAATGCATTACTAATATCTGACACACACAAAAGAATACACGTATTCCACAGGGAAATAATAATATACGCTGTGAAGCCACCCCCCAACTTAGGAACTGGAGCATCGACAATATCGTGGCGTCAGACTTCTTCCCCTTTTCCATCTGGATAGTCTCCATCTGATCTTGAACCACAATTCTGAATCTTGTATTTATCATGGCCTTGGCTATTAGGCAACTAGATCTTCAGGTTCTAATTAAAAGAGGGGGAAATCTAGCTTGGCTCCTCGTTAACTCGAAAACGATGTTCTGGTTATTAGCGTGTTAACTCATCTGTATTTTGCGTATCCTGTAAAAGCGTGGCAGCGACACCTCTATGATGAGCAGCCTCTAGAAGTGGTAGTGATACCATGAGCGCTGCTGGGATTGTGATAATGCCTCACAGTTAACCAGATGTAGCAGCTTCCTTCCTCCGGGCTTCTGCAGGCACTGTGGGCCCAGGACACTTTCAAAGACCTTCTTTCGTGTTCTGCTCTTTAGTTGCATGTCTTTTTCATCTTCTCCTTGGGCGTGTAGCTCAGCTGTTCTCCAACTCGCATCTGTAGCTTCGAGAAGACTGGAGAGACTAAAGAGTGTCAGAGCAGACAATGTGGCAGCCATGGGGCTGTACCAACAGAAGTGTGTGAAGTAATTTGCATAATCTGTTTTCCAAGAAAATCGCAGAAGCGTGGAAAAGCTTTTTCGGGAATAGGCAAAACCTCAAAGGCAAAGAGTCCACCTGGGACATCCTTGCTGTTGAGTTACTTCAGGGGCGTATAAATCATGCAAATTCTGTTATGATCACTTTCGTTGCAGACAAATACGTTTTTTTTCCACTCGGAGAGTTTTTAATTTCATTTCCCTTTTATAAAAGTAAAATGATATGCACACGGGTTTTTGTTGTTGTTGTTGTTGTGCAGAAGATCTAATAATAAAGTGAGCCGTTGCCTCCTCTCGCATCCCCAGGGCAACTTCCTAGAGTCACATCCGCTGTTAGTAGTTTTCAGTTCCAGCTCTTCCGGTGGCCACCTCAAATAATGCTTAGCTAATATCCTGAGACAATACGCTACTTCTTGACTGTATTCATTCATCCCTATTGAATTTTGATAGTATTCTGTTTTTTCTAGTGGCTGCAACCGCATTCTGTGTGATCTCATGACTCACTACGCTCCCGCATTGAGGGATGTGCCTGCTGCTCAAACGCACCAGGTTTCCTTCTGCCTCAGTTTCCTCGTCCTTGCTGTTCCTAACGCCTGGAGTGCATTTCCTCCCAGTATGCACACACCCCACTCCCTCTGGTCTTTACTTGAGAGTCATTTCAAGAAGACAGAGCTGGGCTTGAAATCCAGACCCTAGCTCCAGAGCCCTTGCTCCTAACGCACTACACACATCCTCAAGTCAAGGTCGACAATACTGCATTCTGTTCTATGCTTACATCGAAATCTTCCATGAGTGGATTTTAAAGTTTGAAAACTAGTAGTCTGTTTTTACACTGCATATTAGGATTGTTGTCCTTCTTTGCAGCTCCCGAGTCATGACTTTGTTGCCACTCGGAGGAGACTGCTCCCAGCCACTTCCTTCCTTTGTGCCCAACTTTATTTCCCTCTCTGACGCTGGAGGCTGGTGAGGCTGTCATCAGTCGGAGGTGGTGTTCCCTTCACTGAAATGGCCAACGGTGGTCCCTCTCTTATTCTCTTTGCTGTTATGGATTTATTCCTTTATTTCCATTTGGTTGACATCTCAAGTGTAGTGGAAGGCATGGCAGAAGAAGCAGAACGAGGGAGGGAAAGCCGATGCCAGTGTTCAGTGACTCACCTTGAACTGGAAGCCCCAGCAGATAGAGTTTTTGAAATTTTATTTTAAAATGAGAACCTGGGGTGCCTGGGTGGCTCAGTCGGTTAAGCATCTGACCTAGGTTTAGGTCATGATCTCACGGTTGGTGAGTTCGAGTCCCACACTAGGGGGCTTGACTCTCTTTCTCTCCCTCTCCCCCTCCCCCTCCCCCTCCCCCTCCCTCTCTCCCTCTCCCTCTCTCCCTTTCTCTCTCTCTCTCTGCCCCTCATGCGATTCTGCCTCTCTTTCTGCCTCTAGCTCACTGCACCCTCTCTTTCTCTCTCTCAAAAATATAAATAAATAAAAATACAATGAGAATCTGGGACAAAAAAGTTAGGGGGAGAACTAGAATTTATTGAATGGCTCACCATGTGCCAGACACTGAAAGAAGTTATTTCTCTCATATCAGTGAACTGAATCTTCTCTGTCCCCAAAGTAGATGGCTACATTGATTTCTTTTTTGTAGATGAGGAAACTGAAGCTTACTTAGAAAGTTAAGGAACTGGCCCGAGATGACAGTCTGAGAGGCTAAAGGATCTTACGATGGAACGAGAGGAGAATTTTAGAGGCTTGAAATCTTCTCTTCATGCCTCTCATGTGACATTTGGGGCCTTCAGTGCCCTCTCACAAGGGAGATTCAGATCAGAAGCCCCGGGATAAATATAGTCTGGCGACTGTTGGGCGTATGGTCTCCTCGAGGAGAAACCTAGGCTTATGCTTACAGCCTCCAGGAGTACCCATCGGCTCGTGGGCAAGCAGTTCGTGCTTCTCTCTGTGTTGTCACCCTGGACAGAAGCTATATGGTTTATGTTTGCTACCAGGGAGGGATATTTAGCTTTTATTTTTGAGGGGTAGAAAAAAGTAAATGAGGGTATATTTTAAAAGTGATGAAAATTGGTAGGATACACCCATGTACTTCCAAACCCCTGTATTTTCTGAACTAATTATATAAAAAGATTATACGTCTTTAAAAGAAGCCTGATGATGCGCACACAGTTGAGAGTTCATTGGATTAGACTATTGTGCAAATGTATATAAAATAGAGTAAAAGGACTTGCAAACCCCTAAAAATAAAGCCAGCCTCTACCATTCCTAACGATATTCTGAAAATTCCTAAATATACCTTTGATGAATTTTGGGTGCATGGGGAAATATTTCCCAAACTGCCTGACTTTTGAAAAAAAATTTTATTTATTTGTTTTTGTGTTCAAGTATAATTAACATACAGTGTTATGCTAGTTTCAGGTGTACAATATAATGATTCAATAATTCTGTATGTTTTTCAGTGCTCAGCAAGGTAAGTGTACTCTTAATCCCCTTTATTTTACCTACCCCCCCCCCCCACCTCCCCTCTGGCAACCACCCATTTGTTCTCTGTGTTTAACAGTCTGGGTTTTTTTGTTTGTCTCTTTTTTTGTGTATTCGTTTGTTTCTTGAATTCCACATATGAGCGAAATCATATGATAGCTTATTTCACTTAGCATTACACCCTCTAGGTCCATTCACGTTGTTGCAAATGGCAAGATTTCATTCTTATTTTTATGTCTGAGTAATACTCTGTTGTATATATGTATCATATCTTCTTTATCCATTCAACTATCGATGAGTTACTTCCATGTCTTGGTTATTGTAAATAATGCTGCAATAAACATAGGGGTTCATATATCTTTTTGAATTAGTTTTAATTTCTTTTGGGTAAGTCCCCAGTAGTGGAATTACTGGATCGTATGGTAGTTCTATTTTTAATCTTTTGAGGAGCCTCCGTACTGCCAGATTACCTGACTCTTTCTTTCCATTAGGACCAGTTAGGACAGGAACGGTCTTGCCTGAGAAACAGCTAGAACTGTAGGAACAAAAACTGGTAGATTTCAAAAACCCTTTGGGCAACTGCAGACTTAAATTTTGTAGCAAACACATTAAAATAACTTCCAATCCATGTGTTATGGGGAAAATGAATCACTTCTGTGCTGTCTTCAGAAATTCAAATGAAGTCATTTTTCAAAGGGAAAAGAAGTTGCAAAAATGCTAAGGTTGACCACTTCTCGATAAGCTCTATTCCCGAGCAGACAAGTGTATTGAAATTACTTTAGGAAGGTTGTCAGCTTCTACTTGTTTGGGTCTAAATGAACTCCTAATATAAAAATGATCCTGAGTTAGACCTTGGCAGTCCCCTGCTTACAGATGGATTGAGTTCCCCAAATTGGATTCTAACCCAGTTGTTAGGAAATAAGAATACGTTTTGCAGTGAAACGATGTTGTACATGATGGTTAGAGTCCCAGGCCAGCCCACAAAACTCCATTTAACTCCCAGTGTTCTAAAAAGAATATTATCGACCGGCGTTTTTCAAACCGGAAGCCTCAACTTATTAGTGGTCATAAAAGCAATTTAGTGAGTGGTGACATCCTTTTAAAAATAATGAAATAGAAGGGTGTCTGGGTGTCTCAGTCGGTTAAGCATCCACTTTCAGCTCAGGTCATGATCTCAGAGCTCGTGGGTTTGAGCCCCGCATCAGGCTCTGTGCTGACAGCTCAGAGCCTGGAGCCTGCTTCCGATTCTGTGTCTCAGCCTCTGCTCCTCCCCAACTCACACTTTCTCTCCCTCTCTCTCTCTCTCTCTCTCTCTCTCTCAAAAATAAGTAAATATTTAAACCAATTAAAAAAATAAAAATGAAATAGAATAGAATGAAAAGGGAAAATATCAGAGTACGCTGCAGGAGATAAGAGTAGGTATTGTTTCATGGAACTCTGGTTTCAGATATGTGTGTGGTATGCGTATGTATACCGGGTAACAATGCAAATGTATATTTTACTACGGCATAAGTTCAAAGAAAATTCGAATAGCATGGCAGTAAGCCATGCCTCCCTTTAAGACTTGTTCAGAATCACAGTTCTGGGTGTCAGGCTTCCACTTCTGCAGAAACCTTGGATTTCAAGTGACTTAAACTAACTCCTATTAAGCAGGTGATGGTTTGTAGCAGAGAGGAGATGTGTGTGTGTAGCTCTTGAATGAGAAGCTGGGGTCCCTGGGAAGGAGAGGAAGAGTAGGGGTGATGTATGCTGGTGGAGTGGGGAGTTATGACTGGGATTCCCAGGTGGGAGTTGACAAGTTTTTTGTGCTACTTATGAGCTAAAAATGGTTTTTTACACTTGGAAAAAATTGTTACGGAAAGAAGAAGAAAATGTGACAGAAACCATGTGTGTCCAGCGAAGCCTAAACTATTAACTGTCTAGTCCTTTGCAGAAAAAGTGTGCAGAACCCTTTATTCTAGGGGAACGAGGAGCAAGTAATTGTGAGGACTCTGAGCGAAAGTAAGAATAACCCAAAGTTCACTCTAAGTACCGAGCCAGAAGATAAGGATGTATCTTCACCTAGTGTTACTACAAAGGAGCAAGGATAAGGATAAGCCTTAAAAGTTCTCAGTAAGAGAAGATGGAGTTACTAAGAAGTGACTGTCAGACTGACAGCCAGCTTCTCATTAGCCAAGATAGAACAGAAACAAAGTATTAGAAAAAATGCTTTAGCCTGGAATTTTATGCCAGCTAAGTCATCTTCCAAGATTGAGGGTCAAATCATTGGTCTTAGCAATATTTTCTTTGGATCTGCGCCTGAATCAAAGCAAAAATAAACAAATGGGACTACATCAAAATAACAAGCTTTTGCACGGCGAAGGAAACCATCAACAAAATGAAAAGACAACCTACTGAATGGGAGAAGATATTTACAAATGACATATCCAATAAGGGGTTAATATCCAAAATACAAAAGGACTCCTACAACTCAACACACACACACACACACACACACACACACACACACAGAGTCTGATTAAAAAATGGGCAGAGTAGCACCTCGGTGGCTCACTTGGTTAAGCATCTGACTTCGGCTCGGGTCACCGTCTCACAGTGTGTGGGTCTGAGCCCCGTGTCAGGCTCTGTGCTGACAACTCAGAGCCTGGAGTCTCCTTCAGATTTTGTGTGTCCCTCTCTCTGTGCCCCTCCCCCCCTTGCACTCTGTTTCTCGTTCTCTCTCAAAAAGAAATAAACATTAAAAGATTTTTTTAGAAAATAGGCAGAGGACTTATTGGATAGACATTTTTCCAAAAGCATACAGATGGCCAACAGACACATGAAAAGATGCTCACCATCACTCATCACCAGGGAAATGCAAATCAAAACCACCATAAGATACCACCTCACACCTGTCAGAATGGCTGTTACTAAAAAGACAAGAAATAACAAGTCTTGGCTGGGATGTGGAATAAAGAGAACCGTTGTGCACTATTGGTCAGAATGTAAGTTGGTGCCACCACTGTGGAAAACGGTGTGGACATTCCTCAAAAAACTACAGATAGAACTGCCATGTGATCTGGCAATTCCACTTTTGGGAATTCATCTAAAGAAAACAAAAACACCAATTAAAAAATATACGTGCACTTCTCTGCTCATTGCAGCATTATTTGCAATAGCCAAGATATGGAAGCAAATTAAGTGTCCATCAATAGATAAATGGATAAAGACGATGTGGGGTGGTGTGTGTGTGTGTGTGTGTGTGTGTGTGTGTGTGTGTGTGTGTATGTGTGTGTGTGTGTGTAATCAGGCATAAAGGATTATAGATCTTGCCATTTGAGGCAACATGGGCTTAGAGAGTATAATAGTAAGTGAAATAAGCCAGTCAGAGAAAGACAAATACCATATGATTTCACTTATATGTGGAATCTAAAAAATGAAACAAATGAACAAACAAAGCAGGAACAGACTCATAAATACAGAGAACTGGTAGTTTCCAGAGGGGAAGGGTAGTAGGAAGGTGGGCAAAATAGGTTAAGAGGATTAAGAGGTACAAACTTCCAGTTATAAAATAAGTAAGTCGTGGGGATGGGAAGTAAAGGTAGGAAATATGCTCACTAATACTGCAATAACTTTGCCTGGACGGCTCAGTCAGTTAAGTGTCTGATCCTTGATTTCGGCTCAGGTCATGATCTCACAGTTTGTGGGATCGAGCCTCACATCAGGCTGCAGGCTAAAAGCACGGAGTTTGCTTGGGATTCTCTCCCTATCTCTCTGCCCCTCCTCCGCTTGTTCTCTCTCTTTCTCTCAAAATAAATACATAAAATAAACTTAAAAAAAAGAATCTTTCGAAAAAATATTGTAATAACTTTCTATGGCAACAGATGATAACTAGACTTACTGTGATCATTTCATAATGTACATAAATGTTGAATCATTATGTTGTACACCTGAAACTAATATAATATTGCATGCTAACTATACTTCAATAAAAAAGATTAAGGGTTATATAAAGAAAATTTCTAACATAAAAAGTTTATGACAATTTCCCTTCTATAATTCTTCAGTGAAAATAACTTATTAAAATAGGTATTAAGTGAAAAGAGAAGAGAATCTCGAAGGACATTTGTAAAAACTAATGTGTATTTGACCATCAAGCAGGGCTCAAGAACTGTCAAAGGATTAAATCATATAGAGTATGTTTTCTAATCACAGTGGAATTTAGAAATCAAAAGATTACTAGTAAATCCTCATATGTTTAGAAATTAAGTAATGCACTTCTAAATACCCATAGATCAAAGAAGAAATATTTCAATCAGAATGATAATGAAATATGACACATCAAAATTTGCAAGATGTAACTAAATATGTAAATATTTAGTGAGAAATTCATAACATTAGAAGCATGTGTGGGCACCTGGGTGGCTCAGTCAGGTGAGTGGCCAACTCTTGGTTTCAGCTCAGGTCATGATGTCACAGTCGTGGGATTGAGCCCTGCTCAATGTGGAGCCTGCTTGGGATTCTCTCTCCCCCTCTTTATTTGCCCCTTCCCCTCCCCCAAATAAATACATAAAAACTTAAAAAAAAAAAAAAAAAAGGATGTGTGAGAAAAAAAGGAAGGCTGAATTGAAGGGTTAACTGTGCATCTCAAGAAGTTACAAAAAGAATGACAGACCCAGAGAAAGTATAAAATAGAAATTAATAAAAATAAAAGCAATAACAATAGAAATCAATGAAATAGAAAACAAATATATAGTAAAAGAGATCAACAAGGCCAAGAGTTGATTCTTTAAAAAGACTCCTAACATGGGAATCTCCTGGTGATCTGAATCCATTAAAAAAAGAAAGATGACACATACAACCGATCTTAGGAATGAAAAAAGGGTCATCATTACAGATCTAATAAGTAAATGATAACTATCTAAATGTTAAGAGAATATCATGAGCCATTTTGTATATATGTTGAGTTTGAAAATTTAGACAAAGTAGACAAATTCCTGAAAATACACAACTCGCCCAAACTGGCAAGATCATATAGAAAACTTGAATATGTCTAAATATTAAGGAAATTAAATCAGTAATTTAAAATCTTGCCAGAAAGAAAACACCAGGCTCAGTTGGACTTACTTGTGAGTTCTACCAACAATTAAGGGAGAAATGAACGATCTTAAGCTCTTTTAGAGAAAGGAAAAAAAGGGGAAAATCCCCCAATGTATTTTATGAGGCAAATGTAACCTTGATATCAAAATTTCACAAAGATTTAATGAGAAAGGAAAGTTACAGACCAATTTTACTCATGAACATAAATACAAACATCATAAATAAATTATTAGCAAACCAAACTGGCAATGTGTAAAAGTAACACACCATTTATCAAGCAAAACTAACAGTGTAATTTGCCTGTTAAAAGAATAAAGGAGAAAAAGCATATAATCATCTACATAGATGCAGAAATGATACTTGATAAAACATCCATTCATGGAAGAAAATCTTGGCAAATTAGGAAAAGAAGGAAAATTCTTTAACCTGATAAAGTCTTGAGAGAGAGTACAAGAGCGGGAGCACCCTGGCACAGGCTCATGCTTATTTCGAAAGGTGATAAATGTCCTTGTGTATAAAAATTAGATCCCCATCTATACCATTCAGAAAAATAAATCCTAGGAGGATTAATGCCATATATTTGAAAATAAAATTTCCAGAAGAAAATACAGGAGAGTATATTTATGATATCAATAGGGAAGAGAATTTCTTAGTAAAGACATAGAAAGCACAAACTTAAAAGATTAATGAGATTTACAGTGTTAAAACTAAAAATGTTCAACAAAAGACATCATAGCTGGGTGCCTGGGTGGCTCAGTCATTTAAGCATCCAGACTCTTGATTTTGGCTTAGGTTGTGATCTCATGGTTCATGGGATTGAGCCCTGTTTCAGGCTCTGCCCTGGGTGTGGAGACTGCTTGAGATTCTCTCTCTGTCTCTCCCTCTGCCCACCCCCACCCCTGCTAAAACAAAACAAAACAAAACAAAACAAAACAAAACAAAACAAAACAAAACCACATTGTAGCAAAGTTAAAGAACAAGTCCAGATTAGGGGAAGATATTGGTGGGTTTTTTTTCTTTTCATTTTTTTAGAAATTTATTTTTGGAAGAGAGAGACAGAGTACAAGCTGGGGAGGGGCAGAGAGAGAGGGACACACAGAATCCGAAGCAGGCTCCAGGCTCTGAGCTGTCAGCACAGAGCCCGACGCGGGGCTCAAACCCAGGAACCATGAGATCATGACCTGAGCCGAAGTTGGACGCTCAACCGACAGAGCCACCTAGGCGCCCCGATAAAGATATTTGTTTTTTTGTTTGTTTGTATTTATTTTTATTATTTTAATTTTTTTATTCTCAAGTTTGTTTTTAACTGTTTATTTTTGAGAGTGAGGGTGAGACAGCGAGTGGGAGTGGGAGTGGGGAGGGGCAGACAGAGAGGGGGAGAGAGAATCCTAAGCAGGCTCCTCGCTGTCAGTGCAGAGCCTGATGCAGGGCTTGATCCCAATAACAGCGAGAGCATGCCTGAGCCAAAATCAAGAGTTGGATGCTTAACCGACTGAGCCACCTAGTCACTAGGGGAAGATATTTGTAAAGGATTAGCAACTAGAATTTATAGAGAGACCCTAAAAATCAGTAGGAAAAAGGCCACTCAGTAGAAATCTGGGCAAAGGCTACAGACTGACACTACAGTAAAAAGGAAATTGAGATGGCTGAAAAACATGAAAAGATGCTTTCCCCAACGTGCTACCAGGAACGTGGAAATGGAAGCAACATGGTGACATCACACATATCAGAAAGGCAAAATCTAAAAAAGTCTGACCATGCCAAGCACTGTGGTGAGGGTGTGAAACACTAAGAGCACTCCCATGTTACTGGTAAGAGAGTAAATTCTTTTTTTTTTTAATGTTTTTATTTATTTTTGAGACAGAGAGAGAGCATGAGCAGGGGAGGGGCAGAGAGAGAGGGAGACACAGAAGCCGAAGCAGGCTCCAGGCTCTGAGCTGTCAGCACAGAGCCCGACGTGGGGCTCGAACTCACGGACCATGAGATCATGACCTGAGCTGAAGTCGGAGACGATTAACCGACTGAGCCACCCAGATGCCCCAAGAGAGTATATTCTTAAAACCACTTTCGAGAGCAATTTGGGAATAATTAGTAAAGCTGAGGATGAGCCCAGCCCATGATTCACCTCTAAGGAAGTTCTCATACACACACACAAATAACTATGCAAAGCGACGAATGTGTTGGCTAACCTTACTGTGCTTATTGTGGTAGTAATTTCACAATAGACGTGTGTATTACATTATCCCGTTGCGTACCTTAAGCCTACACAGTGTCATACGTCAATGGCATCTCGATCCAGATGGAAAATGTGTTGTAAATTTTTTTAAAATGTCCTAAATCTTATAAAAGCACGTAGGAAGAAGACTAGAAAGAAACTCGTAGAAAGCTGAGCAGTTGTTAACAGTCTGGGTAGTGAGATTATAAAAAAATAAGTTATTTGCTTTGTTTTACTCTTAAAATCTCCCTAAATCTCTCCGAAATGTCACTTATAAAAATATATTTAAAAATCAGTGCATCTCCCAAACAAGAGCCAAACTGAAATACTGCTGTAGAAACTTTCCCACTTGGCACTGTAACCCCCTTATCTCTGGCCCGGCACATCCCTCTGAACTTCTCTTCTTTTCCCACAACTTCTGGGCCGGAGACAAAATGGTCATAATTAATATGCAAATGCTACAGGTCACCCCTCCAGTGGCAGCTGTCCCAGCAGAAAAACCTTTCTAGCTCCGTTAAATTGTGTGGCTTCTTTCCTTCTCACAACGTGTAGATTACTTTTCTGCTTCCAAAAACCTTAGGAAAACACTCTTAATCTGAGGTAACAAGTCAACACAACCGATGACGTGGGCAGGTTCTCTAGGCCTGCTTTTGATGTTCAAATACTCCTGATGAAAAGAGCACCCTTCAGTTGAAGAAGGACACAAATCATTAGAGCGAAACTTAGAGCAGGTACTGCTCTAAGAACCCAGGTATCATGGGGCACCTGTGTGACTCAGTCGATTAAGTGTCTGACTTTGGCTCAGGTCATGATCTCATGGTTCATGATGAGTTCAAGCCCCCACGAGGGCTCTGTGCTGACAGCTCAGAGCCTGGAGCCTGCTTCGGATTCTGTGTCTCCTTCTGTCTCTGACCCTCCCATGCTCACACTCTGTCTCTCTCTCCATCTCTCAAAAATAAAAATAAATGTTAAAAAAATAAAAAAAAAAAGAGAACGCAGGTATCAAATCAAGAGCAAGCCACTAATTTCTGTATCAGTGGTTCTCAAACTAATTTAGCATGGATCAGAATCACCGGAAGGCTTGCCACAACATAGTTTTGACTGGGCCACCCCTAGAGTTTCTGATTCAGTCAGTTGGGGTGGGGCTGAGAATTTGCATGTTTTAATTTCTAAATTTTTAAAATTGTCAATTGAGGTATAATTGACATATCACATTGTATTAATGTCAGGTGTACAACATAATGATTTGATATAATCATTGCAAAATAATTGCCATAATAACTCTAGCTGACATCCATCACCTTACCTACTTATAATTTTTTTTCTTGTGATGAGAACTTTAAAGATCTACTTTTTTCTTTTAAGTTTTGTTTCTATTTTGAGACAGAGAGAGAGGAGAGAGAGAATCCCAGGAAGGATCCGCACTGTCAGTGCTCAGAGCCTGACGTGGGGCTTGATCCCATGAGTGATGAGATCATGGCCTGAGCTGAAATCAAGAGTCAGATGCTCAACTGACTCAGCCACCCAGGCTCCCCAAGATCTACTTTCTTAGCAACTTTCAAATATGCAATAGAGTATTAGTAACTACAGTCACCATGCTGTACGTTACATCCTCATGACTATTATGAGAATTTGCATTTTAAACAAGTTCCCACGTGACTCTGCTGGTGTGGCAGGTCTGGGGACCACACTTCGAAAGTCACTGTTTCAGATCTTGATCTTGCTGGCCTTCAGGCATTGTAGCTATGGTTTAGATGTCTTTTTTTAATGACCTCCTTGATTTCATCCCCTTGGAATTTAAATGTTGATTTTAGGCTTCAGAACCAATGGATTCTGTTGTCTGCTACCCATGTTGTGTCTCATGAAAAAAGTGTAATACTGTCCAAATGGAATCCTTGTATCACTTGCTTCCTTCCCACTGGATGTTGATAGAAGAGTTCAGAGGATTTTGATGTCAGATTGTTGAGTTATAGGGTTACCAGTGAAAGCGTCAAAAATTGCTACTGTATCTTTTTATTTAATTTTTTAATTTTCTAAAAGGATTTTGTTTGTAACTAATCTCTACACCCAATGTGGGGCTTGAACCTAAACCCTAAGATCAAGAGTCACATGCTCTATGACTGAGCCAGCCAGGCACCCCTACTACTGTATCTTTCTAGCACCCAAAATTGCTACTGTGTCTTTATGGCAAAGATTGTCACTATGTCTTTTTAAAGCAAAGATCGCCACTGTATCTGTTTTCTGATCAGCAGTAGAGAATCTGGGCTTCTCGTTGAGACATATGCCAGAGGTAATTTTTAAATTATGTAGAAGTTATACACACACTCTCTGACATTGGAGAAGAACACTGTTTTACGGGCTTCAGAAAGCATTGTACTTTAATCTTCTTTTCGAGACAGGCTGACAGACTGACAGACTGAGTTGCTTAATCATGTAGGGCATGATTATACCGAGACAGTATTTCTACAAATATTTTAAACAATTTGAAGAAACAGGATTAGATTCAGTAATACACATGTTAGTAAAAAGGAAGAAAAACACATACTCTTCCCCCACTTTTTAACTTCTCTCTTTCAGTATTAATTTTAAAAGAAAACATGCAGGGCCTAGTCACACTCACAGATGGACCTCTTTCTTCTTTATGAGCTGAGTCTGGTTTGGCTTATTTTAAAATTGTTTCTCCCCCTTTTCTTTCCTTTTATTTTTTAAGATGATCTAGAGCCATCATCTCAGTGACAAAAATAACTAGTCATTAGTCTGACGCTAACTGAATGGTTCCTTTAATGGGGAATCCTCAAGGAAAATAGAAGCCAGCATTTTCTTCAGTTAGTTATTACTGAAATCCTTTTCTGATGTGCAGTTCTCTCTCCAAAAGACCGTCTTAGGATTTAAAAAGATTTAAACTGATACTATTTTATGAACCTATCTAGACTAATAAATAATACTTAGAGAAACCTTGGGTGGGGGCGGGGGGTGGTGCTGGTATGTAGGAAGCCTTCTTGACATCTGTTAAAACACCATAGTTTTGGATGATGCTCTCCTGAGGACAGTAGGAGAAAAAGCATAAGTGAACTTTCAACCAGACTTCAAGTGTCTTTGAAGAAACTTCTGCTGAGCCCTCTAGACAGTGACAGATACTCACCAGAAAATCTATTCCCTCAATCTATTTCCTGTGCTTCCTGCTTCACCTGTGTATGTCTGCTGGTTGTTCTTGGTCCGACTCTCCTGCCTTCATTCTCCTTTCCCAAGCTCTTCTCCTTCCTTATTTTCTGACTACCACCCTCTCTTCTGCTGTGAGCCCTCCAGAACGCCCCTGGAGATAAGCTCCCAATAATGCGTGTTTTCCAAAGGGAAGGATATACAATAAGGAAAGGAGAAAGTATGGAGTGAGGGGTGGGAGGGAGGGTTGGGAGTGAGGGACAGAACTTAAAAAGGGGGCGGGGGGGTGCACAGTAGCCCAAAGGTGGAAACAGCCCAAATTTCCGCCATCAGATAAATGGATTAACAAAATGTGGTCGGGACACCTGGGTAGCTCAGTTGGTTAAGCGTTTGACTTTGGCTCCGGTCACGATCTCACAGATCATGAGTTCAAGCCCCACGTTGGGCTCTGTGCTGACCGCCCAGAGCCTGTTTCAGATTCTGTGTCTCCCTCCCTCTCTGTCCCTCCCCCCACTCACACTCTGTCTGTCTGTCTGTGTGTCTCTCTCTCTCTTTCAAAAACAAGCAAAAACCCAAAATGTGGTCTATACATACAATGGAATATTGCTCAGCCGTAAAAAGGAATGACATACTGGTGCATATGCTACAACATGGATGAACCTCAAACATTTTACGCTGGGTAAAAGAAGCCAGGCACAAAAGGTCATGTATTTTATAATGCCATTTATGCAGAATATCTAGAATAGATAAATCCATAGGGACAGAACAAAGATGGGTGGTTGCTGGGGACTGGAGAAAACTACTAACTGGGGGAGGGGTTTGACTTTGGGGACTTTGGGACAAGACAGGTGATGGTTGTATAGCATTGTGAATGTACCAAGTGCGAGTGAATTGTTCACTTTATCTATTTGTTTTTGTATGTAAGCTCCATGCCCAGTGTGGAGCTTGAACTCACAACCTTGAGCTCATGACCTGAGCTGAGATTAAGAGTGGGTTGCCGCTTAACCGACCGAGCCACCCATGGGCCCCAAATTGTTCACTTTAAAGGATTAATTTTATGTTACATAAATTTCATGCCAATAAACTTAAATTTTTTTATGTTTTTATTTATTTTTTAAAAATTTTTTTAACTTTTATGTTTGAGACATAGAGAGACAGAGCATGAACAGGGGAGGGTCAGAGAGAGAGGAAGACACAGAATCCAAAGCAGACATCGGGCTCTGAGCTGTCAGCATAGAGCCCGAAGTAGGGCTCAAACCCACAGACTGTGAGATCATGACCTGAGCTGAAGTCGGAGGCTTAACCAACTGAGCCACCCTGGCACCCCTGTTTTTATTTGTTTTTGAGAGAGAGAAAGAGAGTAGGGGAGGGGCAGAAAGAGAGGGGGGGGGGGGAACAGAGGATCTGAAGCAGGCTCTGGGCTGACAGCAGAGAGCCCGGTGTGGGCCTTGAGCTCACAAACCAGGAGATCATGACCTGAGCCAAAGTCTGAGGCTTAACTGACTGAGCCACCCAGGCACCCCTCTAAACTTCAGATGTTTTCAAAAGAGGGCACTTTGTCAAAATTTCCAACTCCACTTTTAGATTTTTATAACCACATCACTTTAATGGTATCTCAAAGAAAGTTTCACATTTAATTTCGATATTAAGCAAGGAGAGGTCCTGGGCTGACCTCTAGATCTTGAGTATTGTATCAATCCTCAATAAAAATAGCCCTAATAACAATGGAGATAATAAAGTCTCCCTGTGAGTCAGTGATAGAACTGAGGATGGATCCCAAGGAACATTACCTCTTAGTCTTTTCTACATTCCGCTGACGTCTCTCCCCGTCCCTGAAACTCCTGACGTAATTGAAGACGACTTGTCAGTGATATCATTCACCCAACCAGGAGAAAGCGCAGAGGAGCCCTGAACATGGGTTACAGATCGCCATGTCCTCTGGAGGCTGCCGCATTCAGATTCAGTTTTGCCCTTGGCAAACTTGTGAAGCAAGATGAAATCTGTCTGGGCTGCCCTTAACTCACTCTCTTCTAATCGTACACCCCTTTTGGGGGCCTTCCTTCCCCCCTTTATCTTCTGGCACCTAGAGACAGCTTCCATCCCTTCATCCCCCCATTTCTTATTCTTCCATCTACAACGGTATTTAGAAAAGAGGTTGACATCATTTCTTCCCCAGGAGTGAATTTTCCATAAGTCTCCCAGACAAATATTGTTGGAGATATCTCCATCATTTGATACTGGACATTTTTGCAGGGTTTCTAAGTGTTCACAGGACCCACCATCCATCTGCACGGCGTGCTTTATTTAGGAAGAGGCACACTGGGGACAATCACTACTGCACATCACTGTCAAGTTTGTTTGAAATCTAGGTACCACAGAGGAGAAAGAGCAAATATAGTCAGAGAAGCCTAGCAAGAAAACTGACTTTCAACAGATTGAATTGTAGAAAATTAGAAGTATATAACTGAAGTATAGAAGTGAAGTATAGAAGTATAGAAGTGATTAGGATTCTAGTTTTAGCTTTGCCCACAGGCAGATAGGTGGGTTTCTACACCTAGAAGAATCAAGGAGTTGACCAGTGATCTAATTTGGACTAGTTCCATTTTAACTGAAAAATGGTTTATCCTCAAGGAATTGTGAGTCATTTCTGTATTCTCTTCCCCACACCACGTGGTATCCGTTAATAACAACATGCAACCACGGTGTCCTTGCTTCACCGAGTCACAAAGATGGGGGACCAGGTGATGGGCAGCTAAACTATAGTCAGAAAAGCAATACATCTGTGCTTGCAAATAATCCACTTTTAGCCCCTCACTTTGTTAGTACAGCCTCTTTTTGCAACTTCAAAATCATTAATTTATTATGTGGTTTCAAGGATGCATACCCCTTTCCTTTCCTTTCCTTTCCTTTCCTTTCCTTTCCTTTCCTTTCCTTTCCTTTCCTTTCCCTTTCTTTTGTTTTCTTTTTTTTTCTTTTTAGACTTTTAAATAATCTACACCCAACATGGGGCTCGAACCCACAACCCTGAGATCAAGAGTTGTATGCTCTACTGAGGAAGCCTCCAGGCACTCCTCATACCCCGTTTCTGATTCTTGTTACCAGGAACCTATGGGAACCCCTGCTTTCTAGGAACAAAAGGTGTTATCAGTGTTAGATGATCCGGTTAGCAACTGTTGGGAACTGCTGGTCAACCAAGATAACCTTGGAGCTTTGTCAGCTAGTAGGTGTCTCTCTGGGAGCTCAGCTTGCTTTGTGTCCTGTCCATTCTGATCTGTCAGGTCGCAGCCATGCACCAGAGAACCAGAAGGTTGAGCAAAACTATTTACGCGTACATCTCACTCCCAATTTTCACATGTTTTAAATGCAGACTTATAAGATCGCAAGGAATATGGGCAACGTAGTTGTGCAAAGAGGCCTTATCAGGACCCTTCTTTCAATGAGACCTAGACACTCGTCTGCATCTTTTCCTGATGTTTTGGTCTGCTGAATGTTCACTGAATATTTGCCATTGGTTTTTATAAATCCTCTTTGGGGGTGGGGACTACGATGTTTCCTCTTCTTATTTTCCGTATTTATTTTTCCATTTGAAGTTCAGTCTTTTGGGGGAAGTTCCTTGGTCTGTGTTTGGGAAAATTCCTTGTGGGGCTGATGCCAGAACTCTGGGTGACTTTGAAGTCCAGACAACACCAAACTGAACATGGTCATAGTTGGTTTTTGTTTTTTGTCCCTCTGCTATTTGCACAAGTATCAGTTAACACTCAGTACCTTTGGGCAAGCCCATGGAACCTTTAGAAACTAGATGGATCCCAATGAGTAAATTAATTCAACAATACTGCAGAGATAACATTAACATGCCTATGAGTATGCTGGAATGGATATTTGTAAATACTTCAAGATTTTCAAAACAGCATTGGCTAGAGAGGTGAAGTAAGCCATTATTTTAAAATGTTTTATTAACAGCATTTCAGAAGACTTTAGGAGCCAAACTGAATGGCAACAATTTTGGATGGATAGTTTTCTAGAGTTTTGTTTTTGTTTTGTTTTCTTTGTACAGCTGATTACCTGATACAGCCAAGAGGTGCCGACCAGGGATGGTGCTAAAGAATGGCTCTGGGGGAGCTCAGCTCCTCTTCCAGGTTCCTAGAACATTATTTAAAGAGCTGGTTGTGAAAATGTACCCATGACATTAATCATGGATTTAAAAAAAGAAAAAAAAGTGAATACATCACCCTTTCTTCAACTGCTAGTGCTCTCTCTCTCTCTCTCTCTCTCTCGAAATAAATAAATAAACATTAAAAAAAAAAGAGAGTCCTTGAGGGTCCTGTTGACATGGCAGCTGGGTTCAAAGCAAGTGATTCAGCAGAGGGACAGAAGATACCATGTCTTTTCTAATCTAGCATAAAATCGGTTCTGCAAATCACCAGTTGTGCAACATCCTGTTGGGTGTACAGACCAGCCCACAGTCAGTGTGGGAGGAGCGTATACAACATGTGAATACCAAGAGGCAGGGAACGCTGAGGCCATCTTGGCAACTAGCCACACCTAGATATACCTGGTCACGTTATCTTAGACCAGATGAAGTCATGGGAGAGCCAGTAAGTCCTCTGTTTTCAGTGGCCTCTCTGTGAACTATAGACTTGCTTACCTCCTAGGGCTTTTCCCTAGCTTGCCTTCCTATTTTGTTTCCAAGCCTTTGAAAAGTCTGGACTCCAATCTTAAAAATTCCTGAGAATCAGAACATGGCAGAGTTGGAAAGATCAACAATTACCTGGTCCAATTCCCTCCTTTTATAGCTATCGCTATTCTTTTTTTTTTTTTTTTTTTTTTTTTTTTTTTTTTAATATATGAAATTTACTGTCAAATTGGTTTCCATACAACACCCAGTGCTCATCCCAAAAGGTGCCCTCCTCAATACCCATCACCCACCCTGCCCTCCCTCCCACCCCCCATCAACCCTCAGTTTGTTCTCAGTTTTTAACAGTCTCTTATGCTTTGGCTCTCTCCCACTCTAACCTATTTTTTTTTTTTTTTTTTCCCTTCCCCTCCCCCATGGATTTCTGTTATGTTTCTCAGGATCCACATAAGAGTGAAACCATATGGTATCTGTCTTTCTCTGTATGGCTTATTTCACTTAGCATCACACTCTCCAGTTCCATCCACGTTGCTACAAAAGGCCATATTTCATTTTTTCTCATTGCCACGTAGTATTCCATTGTGTATATAAACCACAATTTCTTTATCCATTCATCAGTTGATGGACATTTAGGCTCTTTCCATAATTTGGCTATTGTTGAGAGTGCTGCTATAAACATTGGGGTACAAGTGCCCCTATGCATCAGTACTCCTGTATCCCTTGGATAAATTCCTAGCAGTGCAATTGCTGGGTCATAGGGTAGGTCTATTTTTAATTTTCTGAGGAACCTCCACACTGCTTTCCAGAGCGGCTGCACCAATTTGCATTCCCACCAGCAGTGCAAGAGGGTTCCTGTTTCTCCACATCCTCTCCAGCATCTATAGTCTCCTGATTTCTTCATTTTGGCCACTCTGACTGGCGTGAGGTGGTATCTGAGTGTGGTTTTGATTTGTATTTCTCTGATAAGGAGCGACGTTGAACATCCTTTCATGTGCCTGTTGGCCATCCGGATGTCTTCTTTAGAGAAGTGTCTATTCATGTTTTAGCTATCGCTATTCTTAAGACCAATCTAAGATAGGTCTTAGGTTACCTATGATAACCCATACCTATACGTCAGATTGAGGGCCCTGGAAATTTCCTTTAAGTGACTTGGCTTACTAAGATCCAGAAGGTCGAGGGTTTACGAGTTACCTTTATACTGCTTCCCTTCTTATTTTAGGGCTTTGCTCTCTGCTGTATTGCACACCCCCCTCCCCCTGTTGCCTAGGCCCTGTGGTTATGTGAACGAATGAACAGAGAATCAGTTTTGAAGAAGGATGGAAAAAATGCTTATGACCTTTGATGCCAGTAATGTAAGCTGGTAAAGGATTAGAGGGAGGTTGGGGTATTTTATTTCTTGGTTCAGCCCAGTATATGCTCCCCCCTCCAATCTGGTGGGAATGGGGGGTCATGCCAGGCATTGAAGGGATAAGTGGACCAAACCTCTCATACTCAAATCCACCCTTCCTTGTGCCCTCCCTGTCAAATACCCGAGTCAACTTTCTTCTCTCAAAAGGGGTCATGGGATTCCCTATTCCTTACTCCCGTGGCTGTCCCCCCTGTGCATAATTGCCAACACGATCAACCAAATGGAAACAGAAGCCACTGTTTTCGGGCTCGGACCAATGTGGGTGGAACACTGAAAGATACACTATTACATTTCTGGAGAAGACAGGAGAAGAGCAAAGAATCAGAACTAAGAAGGCCTCTGAGGCTTTGGTTTTTAGAATGGTACTTATTTTGGGACTGGACCTCTCCCCCAGGCTGCGTTTTATAATTATACATGTTAATACTGCACCAAGTGCCAGCACCACTGACCTCATACAAAAATGGCAGCTCTTCTCATTACAGCTCCAACCTACTAAATGAAGCTCGGTATGTCCTGTTTAGGCCAAATCCGGAGAAGTGTAAGGCACTGTAGCTCAGGGGAAAGAGCAATAAAATTGCTAGTGTGGATGATTTATACCTGGCACTCATTAACCTGGTCTCCCCTTCAGTACCTAAGCCATACAGATATTTTCCACTGTGTTTTGTTGGCATTTTCCCATCCGTTTGGACACGGGCCAGAGGCAACCCCTCTCATGAAGAACTTTGAAAATCTGACTTGAAATAATGCAGACCTGTGTCCTTTATAGCTGTTTGGCAGAGTGGCTTGAAAAATGTGAGTGCTTGAAGATTTCAAACTGTTGGCAATAATAAGATCTTCTGTTTCCAGGAACACTGTCAGGCTTTACATCTTGTTGTTCTGCTTAAATTATGCCAGATACTAGCGATATTTCTAGGAGTGTTTTCTAAGGTGGGGTCTGAGACTCGGTCATGTATGTGTATCTGTGTGTGTGTGTGAGAGAGAGACAGAGAGGTAGAGATAGAGGCAGAGAAACAGCAAGGAGATGGAGTGGGGTTTGTCTGTGGCCCCTGAGGGAAATCTTAGAAGCAACTGGTACTGAGACCAGAGCATCAAAGACTAGAGTGGAAGGATAAGGTGGGGGTTGGTTGAACAGTCAGAAAATCTTATAGGAACAGAAGGAGCTGTGAACAGTGAGAGATTGAGGGCTATTGCCCAACAATTCAGGGAAGGAAATGTTCTTACTGTAAACAACAGGGGTCCTAGACAATCTGCTTGGTGGCCAAGAGTTCCTGACAGAGAGAAATTGGAGTAAGTCATTTCCCAGAGGAGAGGCCATTGGTTTACCCGCTGGTGCTTCTGAAGGTTGTGGGTCTGTGCCTGATGCCCCCCAAGCCCCCGACCTCCACCCCAGCCAACTTCAAGAGAATATCCAAGGTGTTCTTTGCAGCAAAGGGTACCGTGTAAGCTCCGCAAACACCCTGTAGCTCTTTAAACCCAGCTGGACCAAAAGGAAGCCCCAAGAAACCTACATAAGCTGATTATGCTGGGTAGCATTCTTGACAGGCTTGAGCAATGAAAAAAAAAAAAAGCTGAACAAAGTGAAAAGAGGCAGCATTGTGTTAAGGACTCCAGTGAGGGAGGTGATCAATGCAGGCCAACGCACTCAGCCAAAACACTAGTAACAAGGGAAGATAACACTATAACACTGCTCGCCTCATCCCAGATACAAAGAGACTCTGGACAAGATGATATCACCCTTTGTATTAGGTACCGCTTCACAAATATCACTTTTTATCTTCCCGCAGTGTTTCAAAGGCTTCATAAAGTTACGCACGCCACAACAAGATGTGTTCACGAATGTCTGCTTCCTAAGCAGTCTTGCGCCACGAGCCCTGTTCCCCGTGGCCTTCCTCCCCACAGACAACGCGACTTGAGGAACATGAACAGCTCTTTTCTGTGCTACTCACACAGATTGGCGTTCCCGGCACAGCGAGGGACTCAATAATGGGAAAACTTGGAATTCTATAGATCCTACGCTCCACAGATGAGGTGGAGATTTTTGGAGCCGAGAAATCATTCAGAGGAGATTAAGTACCAGAGCTGGTGTCTTATATGGTGGCTCCTTTGCCCTAAAATCCCTTCCCCTGGTGTGCCCTAGATGTGTTGGTTCACTAAAGACCACCATGAGGAGAGATTGTCTGGGGTAAGAGGAGAATGTTGCAAGCTATTAGTCATTCATATGTTAGTGTGAATTAGTTTATGCAGATTGCTTTCCTTCTGTTACTGCTGGTATTGGCTGTGCTGAGGCAACGGACTTCTGATTTGAAAGCAACCAAAGAGCAGTTGGGTGACTGGGCAGCATGGAGCATTTGAGGGGAGGACACAGCTCTAGGTCGGATTCTAAAGTAGCGGCCATAAGGCAGCTTGAGAACTCTGGAGACCAAGAATCGAGGAAGAATGCCAAAAAGGATGACAGGCCCAGAAACTTCTACAGGCCATAATGTGGTTGGAATATAGAAATAATAGTATAGGTCTGAAAATGGGTTTCCTGAGGTGTGCACCTTAGCAGGTATTAGGATAAGAAAGTTCACTTCGGGTGACATAGATTTAGAAGTTTCTTGGCTGCAGGACGTCTCTGAGCCTTTAATATGCTAATGAGCTGATGAATATCCAAAAGAGGACTGTAGTCTGCAAGTTTATGTTACCAAACATTTGGAGAGTATCTCGTGGGATTGGTGTGCAACAGGACACATTTTGGGGAGTACATTTATTGTTCATTTAAAAACAAGAACGTCAAAAGTCTTGGGCAATATTTTCACCTCTGAACCTCAGCTGAAAATAAAGGTGTTAGGTTGGGCCATCTGTTTCTTTCTAAGTCTAGAATCTAGAGCCCATGCGAAATGAGAACAGGTACCATTTAAATGAAGAGTGGCTGGGCAGGTTAGAACAGAAGCACATGCAAACTTCAGTCATTATGAAATCTCTCCAAGGCCGATCTTGCTCTAAAAGCGGGAAAGGAGTTCATTTCTTCCTGGACTCTTCGTATTCTGCTTTGGCGCCTCTCCTGGGACCAGAGCTCGGAGTGTTCCATGCTTCAGTTACTAATTTCCCTCTCCACCCAAAGTGCTCAGACCTACCCAGCATGTCTCAGCTAAGTCCTGCCAGTTTTCTCTCCTAAATAACTCAAATCTGTCCCTGCCTTCCAGATCCCTAATCTTGCACCTGTCTCCCATCCTACTGCTCTGAGAGGACGTCTCCTCCATTCTAGTCTGTTCTCCACACCACAGTCACAGTTTGAAACACAAATCACATCTTGTCACACTGTCCCCCACCCCCCGCACTCCCACTCCACTGCCCCCAATGTAGTATCTTCTCATTTTTCTTAAGGCATAGTCAAAGCTCTTTATTTTATTGAGGTTTTGAAGGCCCTAAGGGGGCCTCACTCGTTTCTGCTACCTCATTATATCCATGTCGTCCTTACTCTGTATCCCAGCCACACTGGCTTCCTTCAGCCCTCAGACTTCCTGCTGTCATGTGCCACAGGGCCTTGACACATGTTGCCCGTTTTGATTTTTGCCGTTCTTGATCTCTCAACTAAAGCCTCATTTTCTCAGGGGATGTGTCTCTGACCTCCTTGGCCAGGTTGAACCCTCCTATAAACATGTCATCATGGTACGACGTGCCTTTAATTTTACCTACTGCAGTTGCATTTTATTTATTTTTTATTTAAGCTTATTTATTTATTTATTTATTTATTTATTTATTTATTTATTTTAGTAATCTCTACCCCCAACATGGGGCTCAAACTCATGAACCTGAGATCAAGAGTCGAATGAGCCCCTGCAGTTGCATTTTACATTTATGTCCGCAACTGTGTGATTCAGGTCTGTCTTCCACATTAGACTGACTAGTTACATGCTCCGTGAAATCAGAGTTTGCCCATAATTACATCCTGAGTGCTTCACATTGTGTCTGCTTACGGGGGGGGGGGGGGGGGCCTCAATAAACATGAGGAAACCAGTCTCATTTCACAACATGAGTGATTGATAGGACCTTAATCCCCTTAGAACAGTGGGTTTTGCCTGAGGTCCATGCAGGATATCCACTTCCAATGAATGCTTACAAATGTTTGTGCAGGTGTATTTTTCTGAGGAGAAGTGTTCCTGTCTTTTAACACATTCTCACAGGGGCTATGCACTACTCCCCTTCCTCCCAGAAAAGTTAATAACAGTGGTCCTGGGTTGTTTTGTTTTGTTTTTTTTCCCCAAAGGAATTCCTTGTTACCCAAATGAATTATAAATAACTAATATGTGACAAGTCCACACAAGACAAGGCAAGGTCAAGGCCAAAGCCTGACCGATTGGACTGGTAGAGATACAATGAGATAGTCCTGGATGTAGATGGTTTATTAGTTACCTAGATAGTGAAAGGAAAATAACCAAAGTGCCAGCTCCCCATGGACATAATCCCACATGCAAAAGAGGATGACACCAAAATAAAATGTCCATAATGAGTCACCTTGTCGCTGAGGGCCAGCCTTAGATAGCAGCTTAGCAGGTGTTTGGTCTGCAGCTCGATTCTGAGGGGCGAGGAAAGAAGCCTCACAGCTCTTCGGAAGCTGGGAGGCTCAGAGAAACTGCTTCAAGACAAGGCGGGGAGGGGCAGGGGCCATAGAGCACCCCTCACAGGCGTCCTAAGGTGACTATAGGCTTTTGGCCAAGACTCAGGTGAACTGTCGGTGGAATCTCACCTGGGGACTACAGGCCTTTGGCCATGACTCAGGTGGACTGTGAAGGGAGAGTCTCACCTATGTGGCCCATGTGGGTGCATGCGAGGTCCCCATTTCCTTACAATATGGCAGTCGAGAGTGAATACTTCTCTTCAGTGTGAGTGAGGATGATTTAGACCAGTCAAGCCATTGACCGTGTAGGCAGGTTATTCCTAATCAATGCCTCTCCCCCGAGATCAACTGCTCCAAGTGGCCTGCTTGTCATTCCTGTAAACAGAGTCTCTAAAAGTTCAAACGATTTATCTATCTTTCTGCCTCTTAATGGTTCTCATGGCAGTAGCAGTGGATCAGAGCTGTCTAGTTGTAGGAATAACAATTTTTTGGATCCAGGGCCGCTATTGTTTTGGAGGGGGACAGTGGGGATGCATCCTGTATTTCTAACAATTACTTTAAAATCGAACTTTTCACCAGTGGAGAACTGTTTGTATTTAAGAAATGGCCTCCACGCAGTAAAAGGAGCCAGGTTTTGCTAAGACTGGGGAGAATGCACCATGGGACACTTCCCAGGCCCAGGGATGAAAATCCTGCCCCACCCTCCTCCTGGGTTTGATAAGCTCGTGGGGTAATGTAAGGAGGCTTCTAGCCAAGGAGTAGAGACAGCTCAAGCTCCTCAGAGGAGATAAGGGGAATCCCAGGAGGCTGGGAGAAAATGCAGATTGAGTTCTCTTACAGTGAACTGACTTAGCCCCAGGTTATAAGCAGCCCACACTCTGATTTTAATAAGCTTCAGGGCTGGTACTTCTTCGTAATGAGCAGACTTTAAAGGAAATGAAACCACCTCATGAGTTTTAGTTCATTTGTTGTATAGAAGAAAGCACTCCGATTAGTGATCGGAATGGCGGTAGGTAATGTCTTGGAACCAACTGACGAGTTAAAAAAGGATTTGGGAATCAGAGTAGTTCTCTGGCCTACTTTCTAGCTGATAGAATTTCAGTCTCTCTCTTCACAGAATCTCAGTGTGTGGGCCCTTCTCTGCTTGAGAAAGAGGGTTCAAGACAATGCCGTCTCCAAGCAGTGTTGAGTAAGTTCCTCCTTTATGAGAGGGGGTATCTCATGCTTGAAGCCATTGAGATACTATCATTGAGACTACAGTCATGAGACTACAGTCATTGAGGCTACAGTCATTGAGACTGCTGTCATTGAGGATGTCACACTTGCAAGCCTTTTTGGTGCTTCACCATGAGAGAATGTTTAGGGGAACTCAGCAGCCATCCTCCAGTTGAAGTAAATATTTGTGTGTGTCCAAGCAAATGCCCCATGTCTTCCATGTTTAACCATATACAGCAGAGACAGTAAATGTCATGAGTCCTACATTTTCTTGGATCGTAGGTAAATGCAGAAAGAATTGGCTTATGGCGTTGAGGAGAGCCTGAAGCACAGAACCATTGAGGGTTTTGCTGAATGCAATGGAACCACCGTCTCTGGAATGCCAGGGGCCGGTCGCCATAGAAGCAGTCAACCTGAACCGTTGCAGGGTGTTTATCTTCAGGAATCTTGAGGCCCACCCCCAGGAGCCCTGGGCTTCCAGGAGGATCACTGCCCCTCTGACAACCATGGTGAGTGACACTCCTAAAATGCTGAAGGGGAAAAAATGGGTAAAATGTATAAGAAACCACAGTATTTTCTGAAACTTAAGAAATGATGACATGAATTGGAAATACAAGTTCTTGGTTCTAAAATGCTTTCTCGGACATGAATTTGCTTAAATGACCTTGACTTTTGTTTTCTTTACCTGTGAGATGGGAATATATTTTGGTCCAATTTTCAAAGATGCCAAAAGGACTGATGCACTAAAATAATGCCAATCATGTTGTAAAAAAAAAAAAAAAAAAAAAAAAAAAGCCAACCACGTTTGCGGTTATAAAGAATAGTGTGCTTGACCCTGTGTAGCCTATGGGCGAATTAAAGTGGATGCAGAAAGCTATTCTATTTAGGTAGTTAAAAAATTAGTAGCGTTTCCTTGATGTTTGGATTTTAGTTTAAACCTGGGCTTCACGAGAGAAAAGTCTCTCTGTATTCTCTGACTGAGAAGAGACATGAACAATTATTTGGAGAGAGAAATATGATTTTGAAACTCATGCCCAGTGCCCGCACTCTGAAGGCACACATCAGGCTTCAGAGAACACTGTCTGGTCTGCTGGGAGTGCAAATGCAGAGACTGTCTTTGCTAATGGTCTGTAGTAAGAGGGAAAAAGAAAACACAGGCGATTATATCCCTCAGGTCTCCGGGACATTGCAAAGGATCTTGCCAGTAGAAGGAAACCAATGGCAAAAACTCCTCTGCTCCCATTTAAAATGTCACCGCACCAGAGTGAAAATCTATAGTAGTGCTCATCCTCCATTATACCTTTGCAGATTCTAAGCTCGGCAAAGGACATCTTCAAATTTACCTCTTTCCTGCTTAAGCTTCCCAATGGCAATGCCTAATGGGCTGCCAGCATCCCCACACTGTTCTGTCTACATAGACTGAAACCCAATAACGGAAAACACAAATCAAATTGGAGAGCATGAGTCACCTCCCTGGCGGGGCGGGTGGGAGAGATGGGGCGAAGCGGTTAGCTCTCAGCACGCGGGGGGTAAGCGGGGAGAGGCTGAGGTCAGATGCTGGTCATGATTTGGCTCAAGGGTTTTGCATTCCTGTTACACTTCAGGCCTCATCACGCTCAGTGACTCATGAACCGGGCGCCCATTAGCACACGGATATTATGAAGAAGAAAGGAAAACGAACTGAATAAAACAGACAACAGAATGGGTGGGGCTTGCCCTGGGGGGTGCGGCAGAGTCAGCGACAGTGAGCGGTCTGCAGCTGGGCCTGTACCGGGCGGGGGCCTTCGTGTCCAAGTGGGAACGGTGAGGGAGACGAGGCCGCAAGGAGACGCAGACCACGTTGATCATCTGAGTGGCGGTGGCGCTGCTGTCTCCGGCTGGGTGAGCTTGGAGAGAAGTGTGCACCCTGCCTCTACGCCAGCATTTCTATGTAGTCCAGTAGGACAGTCGCTCTCCCGTAGGGGAAATAAGTGATGTTGGGCCACACTGGGCCACTTCAGAGGGGGGGGGGGCGGGGGGAGAATGGTGTCTGACACTTGCCCTTGTGGGTGGAGAGTGGTCTTCTTGGCTCCAACGTGAGAGCTCCTGTATGTTGACAGTAGGTTTTTTAAAACCTGCAGAAATTGAGGTGTAACTTCTACACAACGTCTTTGCCCTGCCTATAATTGTTGTATTAGACCGTTGAGTCCAGTACCACAAAATACCATGGATTGGGTGGCTTATAAAGAACGGAGATTTACGGGCGACACTTCTGGAGGCTTGGAAGTCTAAGATCAAGGCGCAAGTGTGGTTGTGTTCTGGTGAAGGCCCTCTTTTGGGTTCATAGCCAGAGCCGTCTCTCTGTATCCTTACATGGTGGAAGGGCTAGTGAGTTCTGTGGGGTCCCTTTTATAAGGGGACTGATCCCCTTTGTGAGGGCTCCACCCTCGGGACCTCATCCTATCCTAACCACCTCCCGAAAGCCCCACCTCCTAACGCCATCGTACCTGGGGGTTAGGACTTCAACGTATGAATGGGGAGGGGGGCACATTCAGACCATAACATACAGTAAAGTCACATGCAGTAAAACTGGATGAATTTTTGCATATGCATATACCCCTGTGAACAACCACCATTTTTTTTTCACCTGGGTGCTCCAGGTCAGTAACGTCACTCGTGATTTCTACCATCAGAGATTCGTTCTGCTCTTCTCGGGCTTTATGTAAATGGAATCTTGGCAGTAGATGCTCATTGTGTCTGCCTTTGTCCCTCCCCGTTATCTGAGATTCATCCCTGAGGGAGGTTCCGGTGGGCAGCCGACTGAAGGACGTGCGTCTGCCGCGCTTTGGTGCTTTTTTCACGTTGACTGAGGTTGCTGCGATGTGTCAAGAGGGCAGATGCCGTGTGTAAATTCTTTCAGCTAAAATGTTCTGCATAAAAATAGCTGGCACACAGTCCGGCGTCGTGCCACAGCAACTAAACAAACACTGTTTATGGTGCATATATTTTTTTTTTACTCTGTGTGCTTCTCTGCTTCTTCTTGTGGGGTATACACATTTCCTCCAGCCTCGGGAAGGTGGCCTTTTGTTCACAAAGAGTCACAGAACTGCCATTGGCTAAATCACGGGGTGGTTAAGGCTGCGACTGAAACTTAGGAGACAGCGTTCAATGTCACCTTTGATGATCTAAAACGGCACCCGGGGAGGCGGGAGCTCCTCCGTAACAGCAGACAGAGGCTCCTTCTGGGATCGTGTGCTCACAGGGTCTTGATGCACCTGACTGATGTTATTAAACTTTAAGGACCCCTCTGAGAAGGATGTTTCGCTCTGAATAGCAGTGTTCCCGGGGACATTGTGACCTGGTGACCTCACACAATTGAATCTCTCTCGTTTTCTAGAGAATCTGAAGCTTCTCACCATGAAGCTGACCAAGAATAGCAGCGCGCTTTTCTCCTTTTCTGCTTTAGCACGTTCCAGGGGACCAGGGGCTGTGCTCCCTGAACGCAACTGGGACAGGAGCTTATGGAAATGGATTGAGATGAATAGACGCCCAGAGCCAAGTTCACAGATGCTGCACGTTGAGAAGTGCCATGTCCCTAAGCACCCTGCTCGGAGGGTCCCCTTAATTTGGCAACTGTAAAGTAAACATCTCTTCTTTCACATAGCCCTTGCCCTACAGGCCACGGCCCCACATAGATAACTAGCCCTCAGCTGAGGTGGCCACTCAAGCCCATGGCTTCGCTGCCTCTGGGCAGCCCCCTATCCTGACGCAGACAGCCACGGTGCCTCGTGAAAAAATGCCCCGAATGAGAGAGGAACGTTCACCTAGGGGAGTGCCGGGCTACTGAAATGTGGTGATCTTCTTCAGGTGTTGGTAAGCCAACAGATAAAAACATTTAGAAAGCAGAAATGAGAAACAGTTACATTAGAAAGAGGTGAAGGGAAGCAGACTTCAAAAAGACTGACCGCCTCCCCCCCACCAGGTAGAAAACCAAATAAAAGAGGAAAACCACAGGCTTACAAATTGGGCAAACTTATATTCTTTTCTCCATGGTGGGAAAAAAGTAACTTTTTCACACGCCTGTCATATCCTCATGCATTGGCATCGTGAAATCAGGCACAGAGCTGCATCTTGTTTAGGGAGTTCAGGTTTGTTAGGAACTGCTCCAGTCTTTATTATCTTTATTATCTCGTGGACCAGACATAGACAGAGTGGCACTATTATTTTTGCTTTATCTCAGGGTGAAAATTCTTTCTTTCTTTTTTTTTTTTTTTTTTCTGTTTCCTGACCGTGGTATGTCATATCCTTGATCAGAATGGAGCAGAGAAAAATACCAGGTTTGCTCTGGAGTCCCTCCTTTGTTCGTTCAAGTTCCTGCCCCAAAGGTGCAGATTTGACCGCCTATGACGCTTCATGATTTTCTGATTCAGTATCATTAATATGATGTTTTCTTTAATTCGATGACTATATTTTCATAGGAGTAATGAATGTTTAATACACAAAGACCCTCTGTACATTAAAAGAACTAGAGCCACATGATATTAAAGTTTAAGAATTCCTTCTCTCTGGAGGCCTTATAAGGCCCCGAGCGGTATAAGTTTTATGTCTTAGAAGTATTTTTTTTAAAGATTTTTACTTTTAAGTAATGTCTACACCTAATGTGGGGCTCGAACTTACAACCCCAAGGTCAAGAGTTCCCTGCTGTACCCACTGAGCCAGCCAGATGCTCCTGTCTCAGAAATACTTTATTTTTCTTGTCAGTTTGTCCACTGAGATCAGGAACCAAGAACCATCAAATTCACTTCTACCAGGCTTTGCCCACAGTACCTTTAACTTCTGGATGTATGTGTTAGGGTTCTCCAGAGAAACAGAACCAACAGGAGATAGATAGATAGATAGATAGATAGATAGATACAAACAAGCATACTTACATACATACATACATACATACATATATAGATTTATTATAAGGAATTGGCTCACATGATAATGGATGCTGGGAAGGCCCATAATCTGCTCTCCGCAAACTGGAGACCCAGGAAAGCAGATGGTGCCTGATTCCCAAGGTCCGAGAACCAGGAGGTTCTGATGGTGTAAGTCCCAACGTGAGGGCAAAAGACTGGTGTCACAGCCCAAGCAGTCAGGCAGAGAGGGGGGATTTGTCCCTTCCTCTGTCTTTTTGTTCTATTCAGGCCCTCAGCGGGGATGAGGCCAACCCACGTGGGGGAGAGCAATCTGCTTTACTTGGTAATCTCATCTGGAAACACCCTCCCATATGTATCCAGAAATGATGTTTACCGAATATCTGGGCACCTGTGACCCAGAGAAGTGACACATAAAATCATTCCTCACGGTGTATCTGGGTCTCTTCTTTTCTCTCCAAATCCCCTTGTTTGTCAATGTTCCTGGCCTGCCTTTGAGGCAGGGGCTCTGTGAGCCACCGAGCAGGCTGCAGAACAGGTTTGTGGGAGGACACTGAAAGCCTTGTTCCATATGTCCAGGGCACTCCTTGGGCTTATCCTACTTAATTAGATGAGATTTCTGGCATGATCGTAGTATAGATTTGATTCGATCTATCCAATTGTATCCCCAATGGAAAAAGAACACATCGTTATTAAACCTGTGTAAAAGACTACCATGGTTACAGAGAGAGAAGGAACTTAGTGAGGGCACTTTGAATAATATTTATTTAACCACTGTTGCTATTGCTTTTGTCTTCTTACTTTTACAGAATTGTCATTCTTAAGTTTTCCCTCATGATTTATTGACTTACTGCATTAAGCTCTCTCATACCCTTTCCTCCTCCCATCCTGAATCCTGAGGGTTCAGCGGGCACCAGTTGCCATTTGTAAAAGATTTGAGACCAGTTTGTAACCAGTGTAACCTGTTCATGAGGATCAGGGCTGAAGTAAGACTAAGGGAAAGAGTTTTTCCTCACGTGTACATGTAAAACGGAAGACCGGCCGCCGTTAAATCACCTCATTCTGTTCATTTAGTTCCAGGGAATTACGGTATGTTTTGTTGATCTCAGACTAAACAGATTATTTGCATGAAGTCCTTTGCTTTTGGAAGGGAATGTTCTGGCAGTCCTGATTCGGTCTCCTGACAGGCTCACAGAGAGTGGTGAAGGGGTCATCTTATAAAAGGGAGCCTGTGTCTGGGGGTCTCATCCTTCCTAGTTTCAACTGTCCCGAGGACCTGTTCAGGGCTTTCCTGAAGCTCGTTTGATATTTCTTTCAGAAGACTCCATTTCTGACCTGCTCTTGTAGCAGCAACTTTTAGGCGAGTGGAAGGGAAAAGCAGAAAACGCTCCGTGGATGGCAAGACCCTAAGGCGCTAGTTAATTTATGATGACCGTCAAATTTATTATGACCGTATGATATTTCAGAATGCAAAGAAACAGAACTCTATTGAGGTGCAGTAAACGTTCAGTTTAATGAGGATTTAGTTGATCCTTATGCTGAGGGTAAGAAAACATTACAAACAGTAAGGACATTGTCAAATATCTGGCGTCTTTAGTTTATCCCATAAAGTGTATTCTCTCATCAGTTGACAAGTATTTATGGAGAAAGTTGTTTGTATAACAAAGAACATTCATATAGAATATCAAGATGTCTCTTAAAAATTAACCTGTGTATCGTTTTTGTGCCCATATTTGTATGTGTACATAAGGATGTTTCTGACATAAATTGCATAATTACTGAAACATTTAGATTCATACCTTCTATTTATATATAATTAATACGGAGGGGTTTAGCTTTTTGACTTGCTGCTTATTCATATTGTGGACATCATAGTGTTGAGTGTATTAAAACTAGAGATTACCGGATTATTTCTTCTATCTCCCTCTTTTTTTTTAACATTTATTTTTTGAGAGAAAGAGGGAGAGTGCATGGGGGAGGGGCAGAGAAAGAGGGGGAGGGGCAGAGGGAGGGAGATCGAGGATCCAAAGCGGAAGCGGGTCTCTGTGCTCACAGCAGAGAGTCCATTGTGGGGCTTCAACTCACAAACCTGAGGTCGTGACCTGGGTCCAAGTCTCAGACGCTTAACTGACTGAGCCACCCAGGCGTCCCGGTACTGTCTCCTTCTTAAAAAAGGTGAGAGATCAACACTTTGTGGTACCCAGTGGACATCTGGGAAACTCCAAAGATAACATAAGTATCATAGAAATCTTTACAGTTTTGGAGTTCTGATTTGGGGTCTCAGATTTGGGGAAAGCAGTGTCAAAAACAGTTAAAGGAAACATGAAAAGAGCATTAGTCATAGACGCCCTGAGGACAAGACATGTTTTCAGGTAATATTTAAAGGAAGCACAGCAATACGTAAAAAGGATTATTTGACACTCTATTTCAAAACTAAAGACATTTTGTTAAAATAGATTTAAAAGTGTGGCAAAAACAACCAGTTTACAGAGCATTTTAGTAAGAGAGAGAACCGCTGATATCTGGGCACAGAATACCTTTAACTCTTCTTGTTTTGCTTTCTTTGCTTTTGTTAGGAGCATTCTAGCTACCCGAGGATCAATTCACAATTTTAACAGAGAGAGAGAGAGAGCCAAATTCTTACTTTACTCTTTCTGATTACCTTCCATATAGCAGTTCGTGGTAAAGGAGGCACAAGCCTCTTTCCACCTTATGAATAAATCAATTATCACGGAGCCATTTTTGCAAACATTTTTAACATATTTCTTTGTTCCTTTCACATTCACTATATGCAGGCATATAAGCCCAGGCTCTTAAATTCTCTTTTCTTATTTTCTATATTTGCAACATAGCCTCAAATTGCCTTCTATTACCTTCTTTCATGTTCTGGCACAACCAGACAATTTTATTTAAAACAAAACAAATCGAATACATCCATCATCTTGCGTATATATCTCTCTGCAATCAAATGCATCTTTAAACTGATTCTTTTTTTTTTTTTTTCAAAGACTTTCTTTTTAAGTAATCTCTACACCGCAGTGTGGAGCTCAAACTTAAACCGTGAGATCAAGAATCACGCGCTCTACCGACTAAGCCAGCCAGGTACCCATAAAAAGATTCTTAAACTAATCAATTTATACATCCATTTTAACCTGCTCAGTGATGCCAAGAGTATAGTGAAACTAGTATTTTCTGGTGTGCAACGTATGTACTAATACCTTGATTTACTATTAGTTCAAAGTCTTAAAGTTAATTGGTGAGGATGTAAAATGGTGCAGCCACTGTGGAAAACAGCTTGATAGTTCCCAAGCAAGTTAAACATAGAATTACCATATGACCCAGCAATTCCATTCCTGGGTATACACACACACAAAAGAACTAAAAACAGGTATCGAAACAAATGCCTGTACATACATATTGACAGGAGTAATATTTACAATAGCCAAAATGTAGAAACAACACAAGTGTCCATCATGGAAAAGTGGATAAAGAAAATGTGATATATACATACAACAGAATATTATCTGGCTGTAGAGATGAACACACTTTTGATAAGTGCTACATCATGGATGAACCTCGAGACATTATGCTAAATGAAATAAGCCAGACACAAAAAGTCAAATATTGTATGACTTCATTTGTATGAAATACCCAGAACAATTAAATCCATAGATACAGAAAGCATATTGGTGGTTTCCAGGGGCTTAGGGACGGGGAGGAATCGGGAGTGACTTCTTAATGGGATGAAGTCTGCTTTTTGGGTGATGAAAACACCATCTCGTTTGAAATTAGGTAGAGGTTGGTGGCTGTCCGACGTTGTGAATGTACTAAATGCCCCTGACTTATACGCTTCAAAATGGTTAGTTTTATGTTACATGAATTTCACTTCACTTTATTTTTTTTTTAATTTTTTTTTTTAACGTTTATTTATTTTTGAGACAGAGTGAGACAGAGCATGAACGGGGGAGGGTCAGAGAGAGAGGGAGACACAGACTCTGAAACAGTCTCCAGACTCTGAGCGGTCAGCACAGAGCCCGACACGGGGCTCGAACTCACGGACCGCGAGATCATGACCTGAGCCGAAGTCGGACGCTTAACCGACTGAGCCACCCAGGTGCCCCATCACTTCACTTTAAAAAGTAGGGATTTTGGGGCACCTGGGTGGGTGAATGGGTTAAGCATCCAAGTCTTGATTTTAGCTCAGGTCTTGATCTGGCAGTTTCATGATTTCAAGCTCCGAATCAGGTTCCGTGCTGTCAGCTCAGAGCCTGCTTGGGATTCTCTCTCCCCTTCTCTCTCTTCCCCTCCCCCACTCACACATGCACTCTCTCTCAAAATAAATAAATAAAAACTTTAAAAAGTAGGGATTACACACACACACACACACACACACACACACACATGATGTATGAAATATCTATAGTAGCTTTAAATTTTTATAAATAAGTTTTGTATAAATTAGAATATTGGTTTTTGTATTGTGATAAAATCAGGAAGAAATATAATTGCTTTGAATAAAAATTCTCACCCTGAATAAGACTATTTCTTAGACTTTTCCATAGATTTATACTTTATAAACACTTATATTTAGAGACTAAGTATTGAAAATTCTTCAAATTTTGTTGAAATCCCTTAGCATTTCTTTGCTTTTTATCTTGTAAACCATAACCAAGGCTATTAATTTATCTGAGAGTTAAACTTTTTCATTCCTCTCAGGTATAGATTCATCAAACTTTTGAAATTTTTTCCTTAAAGAACCATCACATTGAAAACATTAAGGTGTGCCAGGGTGGCTCAGTTGGTTAAGCGTCTGACTTCGGCTCAGGTCATGATCTCACAGTTTGTGGGTTCGAGCTCAGAGCCTGGAACCTGCTTCCAATTCTGTGTCTCTGTCTCCCTCTGCTTTTCCCCTGCTCATGCACACTCACTCTCTTTCTCTCTCTGTCTCAAAAAAAAAGTCTGTTCGAAAACATCAAAATTTGATTTTCCTCAGTTCTGGAATTACTTTTAAATTTATTTTAAACCTTTAAAATTATTATTTTAAATTTCAAAGGGCATTTCTATATGCCAATCAAGACAAATGCTTTGATAAATACAAGTAACTTTACAATGTAATTTGGTAATTATTTTCTCTCTTTGCTCTGACTAGTTTATCCATGGAATGTGCACAAAATGAAAGATCTTTATTCACCAATTAACCTCCACAAGTGTTTTGGGTGGGGAGGGTGGAGGAAAAGGAGATGAAACTTGGGACAGGAAGGGAGGGGGCAGCCGCAAATATAGAACATGCTAAACAAAATAATTACCTTCCTTTTGCATGGAGAGAACAACTTTTTTTAACATACAAAAAGTACTAGTGGGGGCAGGTGCCTGGCTGGCTCAGTCAGTAGAGTGTGCCACTTTTTTTTTTTTTTTTTAATATTTATTTTAGAGAGAGAGAGAGAGAGAGAACAAGGGGGAGAGGGGAGAGAGGGAGGGAGACACAGAATCCAAAGCAGGGTCCAGGCTCTGAGCTGTCAGCACAGAACCCCACGCGGGGCCCGAAGTCCTGAATTGTGAGATCATGACCTGAGCCAAAGTCAGACGCCTAATCAACTGAGCCACCCAGGTGCCCCAAGTATGCCACTTTTGATCTCAGGGCCGTGAGTTCAAGCCCCATGTTGGGTGTAGAGCTTATTTAAGAAAGAAAGAAAGAAAGAAAGAAAGAAAGAAAGAAAGAAAGAAAGAAAGAAAGAAAGAAAAAGAGAAAGAAAAAAAAGAAAGAAAGAAAGAAAGAATTTAGTGGCTTCAGTTTTATAACCTCAGCTGGAGATAAAAAAAAAAAAAAAAAGAACACAACAGCTCATAAGTGCAGACACTATATATCTCAAAAGGTTGTTTGCTTTTCCAGTTGGCACAGGAAAGTTTCTTGAATGATAGGCTCTCACTGAAGGGGAAATTGCTGGCTAATGACTAGCCAGAAGCCTGCTTCCCCCAGAGAATGACAGGGAGAGGTAGATAGGCCTTTGTCCCCTTTGGGCCCCAGTCAACCTTCAGTTGGGGCCCAAGAAACCTGGCTCATTGCATTAGGTACATCCTCGCCGAGGCCCTGATGACACTTCTTTCTATATCCAATCAGTCCCTAGTCTAAACTATTTCTACAGCACGTCTCTCCTCATTTTATAGGATTTTTGTATTCACATTTCAAAAGTAGAAGATATCCGCATCCCCAGGTCAAACAAACAAAAGACAGATAAAAAAGATAGGTAAACCCAGGCCTTTGTTATTTGCCACCTGACAGAGATCACCAGAAACCTAGATTGCCTCCCCTTCAGTCATCAATAGGGTATAAATTCTTGCCCATGCTCAAACCACAACTGGGACCGGACTTGATCCAGAAACACAAATAGAAACAGCCAGAAAACCCCAGTTAGGAAGGAGACAAACCAAAAGGCGGTGACAGTAAAGCTCTCTTGCTGCATGAGATTCATTCTGCGAACCAAAAAAAGGCATGTGTTGGTTCACACAGCGCTTGAGATACACGCGTTCTTAGGTAAGGTTTCGGCGGCTCTGGCAGGGGAGGCCCCTTCCTCAGGTAAATGTCACTGGAACCTCCAGAACGGCAAAAAGTCTCCGACACAAAAGCATTTGGAAAAGAAAACCATGCTTTTTCTTCATTTTCAAAATGCAAGGGTGTCAGACTTCGAAAGGATTGGTGTGCCAAATAAAAACCACGACAGGTGTTCGGTGGGAAAATGCCGCGAAGATTAACAAGATGATCAAACTTAGACAGTTGGTTTATGTGAATGTTATATTTATGTTTATCGTACTCATTTATACTCATTTTTGTTATTATCTGTTCATGAGGGGAAAAGAACAATGTTTCACATGATCATCATATTCACAACGTTTACGTTACGCCTATAAATGCCACTACTACAAAAGTCAAAGATAAAACTTCCCCTCTTTCCCCTTTTCTTTCAAGAAAATTAAGTTTTATAGGACATGTTCAAGTTTTTATCATCTTGGGGGCCGTAAGGGCAACAATCTTCCTTTTTCCTACGTTGCGTCATGCGTTTAATTACGACGGAAACAGGACAAAGTGTCAGTTTCGTGGCTACGGCGATTTGCAGTGTTTCTCGGAGACTTTGGGAGTCTCCTCTCACACCTGTTATATGGGTGGTGTTGGATTTCCCGTGTTGAAATTCTAAGCTCTGGTACCTCAGGGTGTAACTGTATTTAGAGATAGGACCTTTGAAGAGGTGATTAACTTAAAACGGGCATAAGGTGAGGCCCTAATCCAGTCCTTCTGGTGGAAATCGAGACACAGAGAAGCAGCAGGCGTGCACACGCAGAGGGACCACGTGAGGACTCGCTGGGGAGGCGGCGGTCTGCCAGCCACGGAGAGAGGCCTCAGAGGACACTAACCCTGCCCACGCCTTCATCCCAGACTTGTTGCCTCACAGCTGTGAGAAAGTTAAGTCTGTGTTGCTTAGGCCACCAACCCTGTGCAACTTTGCTATGGGAGCCTGAGCTGACTCCTGTTAACTCCCTGCATGTCCCCTAAAGAACTAGCAAGTCCTGAAAATGAGGCCGGGTGACAGCCAGCTGTTGTGACTCACAGCTGGGCTTTTTAGGGCGGTGCGTCTCAATCCTGGCTGTGCACTAGAGACACCCAGGGAGTTTTTAAAAATAAAAATTCTCGGGCCTCACTTCCGGGGAACCTGATTCAATTCATTCTGGGGTAGGTCTGGAGGTGGGTGTGTGTTTTTAAGCTCCCCAGGTGATTCTAGGATGTAGCCAGTGAGAACCCACATCTATAGCCTTAAGTCCTTGCAAACAATATTTTAATCTACCTAAAGCTAGTCGACCTCAGCTTCTGAGTTGTGGCGTGTGCTTTTTAAGCTGCATCAACATATTTTCCAAATCCTGCTGGAGAAACAGGAAACCAAGCTTGTGTGTGTTCCAATTTGTAAACCTAAAGTAGGGCACCCTAAGGGCAGTAGACAGAGTCTAGTCCTAGGAGCTGGGAAAAAGAGTTTGGTTACACATATTTAAACTAGGAAGAAATCATTTCTTTTTAAGTTTATTTATTTATTTGGAGAGATGGAGCGTGCATGCGGGTGGGGGAGGGGCAGAGAGAGAGAGAGAGAGAGAGAGAGAGAGAGAGAGAGAATCCCACGCAGGCTCTGTGCTCTCAGCGCAGAGCCCGACTTGGGGTCGATCTCGAGAACCATGACATCGTGATCTGAGCTGAAACCAAGTGTCACATCCTTAAGTGACTGAGCCACCCAGGCATGCCAGAAGAAATCATTTTTTAAAAACCCATGATCTAGGGGTGCATGAGTGGCTCAGTCAGTTGAGCATTCGACTTCGGCTCTCGTCATGGTCTCACGGTTGGTGAGTTCAAGCCCCACACGGGTCTCTCTGCAGAGCCCCCTTCAGATCCTCTGTCCCCCTCCCCCACTCACACTCTCTTTCTCTCTGTCTCCGTCCCCCTCTGTCTCAAAAATAAATGAACATTTAAGCAAAATAAAAATGAAAATGCATCATCTATCAGTTCTTGGTCTTTGAAATTATACCTTTCTGTAGGACCTTAATATTTTCCCAAGAAGATCAGCATATTTTGATTATCCACCCTGAACCATGTGTAGAGTAACCCTGATGTCTTCAACCTGGAAGAGGGTACAGAGAGGAATGAGCCGTCCCAGGAAAGCTCCAGAATGTGTTCTCAGAGCATGTTCAATGAGAAGAGTGACTGTAGGAAAAAGAAATCTTCAGTTAGCTAACTCTGGGAAGGACTACACCCTACGTCCTCTCCTGGTGATTCATAATGCACGTGAACATTTTAAGGGATTTAAGAAATCCTGCATTAATTAAATAAGTGGTTTCCAGACTTTAGGGACCAGCAATTACCCTCCCCCTGCCTTTTTTTTTTTTTTCTTTCTCCGGGGCAACAGCCATTATCATCCTGCAAGTGGTCCTTGGAATACACTGACGGCAATATTAATTTACAGGATTTTATCCCCAGTTGTTTGGGAGGCGGAGATAAATCTCCACTTTATGTGGGAAACAAATGCTTCATGCTAAAGCATTTTGGAAGCTTCTAAGCCTGATTAGGGGGTGTTGTTGCCTGGGCTCAGGCAGGAGGTGCCTTTGTGTCACCCCTGGGTCATGGCACGTGTTCCGTGACACCGATGGATCCATGCCTGTCTCCACCACTAGACTGTCAGATACTGAGGGGTGTGACGTGTGCCTGGCATGTGGGAGGTAATAAATGTTTGTTGAATGCATGCATGAATAAATAGGTCACATTTCTGTGGCCGTGGGACACTTACACCAGTGCTACGCACCCCTTCACCACCCTGAATTCCTAAGTCCTGAAAATTAATATATCTATTTTGACAGAGGTGTGGTTGAGGAAGAGTTATTCTTATCTGGTAACCAGCCATGAACCCAGTCCCGCAGAGAACGGGAGGGAGAGGTAGATGGCCTTTGTCCCCTTTGGGCCCCAACCAGTCTTCAGTTGGGGCCCAAGAAACGTGGCGCATTGCAAGTTAGGTACATCCTTGCCCAGGGCCCGATGATGCTACTTTCTATATCTAATCTTGTTGCCGGCCAGGAATATTTCTAAAACATGTCTCCCCTCATTCGATAGGATGTTTGTACTAACATTTCAGCAGCAGAACATTTTCAACGTATTACTGAAATTACTTTTATCTTCCACATTGTTTCAGTGACAAATGGTTTGCAAGATTATAAATCTCACGAAACAGTAATGTCAAGATGACAGCAATCTTATGCAAAATTCATAAGTATTGTCTGGAAGAAGTTAGCCAGCAGAGATGAGGACTTAAACGTGATTTTTAGTGTTGTCATCACTGCAGGTGATTATTATTAAACCATCATCTTGATACACTTGAGACTTGCCCAAATAATTAATTGCCGCGAGTTTAACTAGTCACTATGCATTTATCGAGAGCCAAGCCCTGCACTAGAGGATAAAGTAATAGACAAAACAAATCCTGCCCCTGGCGAGTTTCCAATCTAGTTAACAAGACTAAATAGGAAGGGAAGCAACAAATGTATCCGAAAGCAACTTGCAGAAAAACACTAAGTGATTGAGGCTATCTGGTGTATTAGTGCTTAAGGTTCCTAGACCCAAGAATGGCAGGGTGGGATGGAGTTAATCCAGAAAGATGGAACAGACTTAAAGGATGAAGGGAGGAGTGGTGGAATTTACAGGTGAGAGGAACAAACCTCTAAGAGGAATAGGGACCACACTCAGACAGGAATAACAATTTTATGAAGTGAATTCTTTAGGATAGCACTCGGACGTCAAATAAAGAAAAATACGTTACTTGTCAAATATTTTTGAAGATTTGCTCATGCGTTTAATTTCGAAGTGAGGATTATAAGTGGTAGATGGTTAAGATCTTGTGAATGTGACACCTGGTACTGTCTGACGTCTGATGAGGAATGAAAATTGCCTAGCTGGAAGGATCAAATTACTGAAGATCATAGAGTGTGTCTTGTTGGCTAAGAGGCAGGGAAAAAGCAGGGATGTACAGCCCCAACCCCCATTTCTTTCTCAAACTTGCAGGGGAGGCAGATATTTTTCTCCAGGCCCAGGATTTAATGCACCAGAACTAGGAACCAGTTTAAAGCCTGTAATGAGGAAATTGAACCTGAGAACTCCCTAACCCTTTCAAGATGTTGATAACTTTCTAAATTTAGTCTGTGTAAGGTGAAACTCTTGTGGGGGAAAACAGCACTCACTCTGCCCTGTGGCAGGTTGAGATGTTTACAGTTTGTGTGCTCAGGTAGGAATTTGATGTTTGAGTGAAGAAAAATAGTGGCACCATGAGGTGGACCTGGCTTGGGAAGCGGAGTGGGGGGTGTCAAGAAGAATTGGGAGAGGGGAAGAAAAAGAAGTCGTGTTGGTTTCATTTGTATGTCCTCTCAATTCCCTTCCATACAGAAGCGGGAAGAGCAAATTCAGTAAAGGGCTGTGAGCTCTGAATACGGTGGCTTACCCAATAGTTTTGTATCTTGTGAGATGCGAAAGCAAATCCCATGCAGTTCTCAGCGAAGAATATTGAATTCAGAAAAAGAAGAGAATTATTGGGTTGCTGTTTGATGGTCATTGTTGGTAGGAGACTGGAGAGTGCAGATTGCTGATATTCACAGGCTCTTTTTGTTTGAGGACGATCTCAAGTCTCACAGATGACAGGACAAAGTGATGTTTAAAGACTCCCGTTGGTGTCCGCATTGCTAAATCCTTTGTCAAGGCAGAGGTTAATTCTAACCTTGGGACCAAGGTAATCCCGTCCCCAGCTCTTTGTCTTTGAACCTCCTCAGTGCTGGCATATCTTCATCCTTTGAAGGACTATTCTGAAGATTGACAAAGATAATAATCTTAATGCATTTAGTGCAGTCCCTAGCCCTGAATATGAGGGAGACATTGTGGGGGTTTTTGTTTGTCTGTTTTGACAATTATTAGTTTTGGATTTGATTTTTGCAAGCAATCAAAAGTAATTTAGAGTGAAGTCTGATGTATGAGGAAAGGGGTCAAGTCAAGACTTGGCCTTGGGAGCCCAAAATGCAGGCTTCAGAAATGGTGAGGTTGTTTCATGTGGTTCATAAGCTGAAAGTGAAAGATTGTATTTCACTAAAAATTACTGGAAGGGAGACATCTTTGAAAATAGCTTGAGAAGTTTCTGCATGCTTAACTTCACTCTGTGTGTCCATTCTGGTAAACTTTCTGCAGGGCACTATGGGCTGTTGAAAGGGGAATCCAAAAAAAAGTCAAGGAGGTCTCTGTTGCAGGGGGCGTGGGATTTGGAGGTGAGGGCTGGGGTACAACCCAGAGAAACCAAGTAATAGGATCCCAGCAGGTGGCCACAGTGCTAAGGCTGTTACCACCACAAGCACAGTAGTCCCTCTTGCTCCTGGCTGGTGCCTTAGGGGTGAAGAAAGAACCCCATCCTCTCCTTTACAGATGAGCTGGAGGGACAGCCTCCAGAGGTAGCCTCTCTTTTGACTTGGGAGGGCAAAGAATTTGGGTGGTTAGACGTACCTGGATTTGGATTCTGGCCCCACCATGTAATAGCAGTTGGGCAAGGTATTTAGTCATTCTGAATCCATTTTTCTTTTCTAAAAATGTGGGCCATCGAAGTTTCTTCAGAGGATTTTTGTTTTTTGTGATGAAAAAATTTGAAGATTACATTAACAGAATAGTATACATCATAACTCCTCATGTGCACATAACCCTGCTTCAACACCTATTACTTTAAGCCAATCTTTCTTCTTCTTTTACCCAACACCTCCCCCTCCAGATTGTTGTAAAGTAAATCACAGGTCTTTTGTCATTTAATCCATAAATATTTCAGTATGAACTTCCAGAAGATAAAGTCTCTTTTGAAAACTCTAACAACAGGGGCACTTGCCTGGCTCAGTCGGTAGAGCCTATGACTCTTGATATCAGAGCCATAAATTTGAGGCCCACGTTGGGCAAAGTGTTTGCTTAAAACAATAAGTAAAATCTTTAAAACTGTAACAATTCTATAATCACCCCTAAAACTGTGATCAGTAATTTCATAATATCAAATGTCTGCTACTCAATCAGTGTTCACATTTCTCCATTAGTCTCATAATGTTGTTTTTTTTTTTTAATGTTTTTTTTTAAATCCTAGTTAGTTAACATACAGTGCAATATTGGTTTCAGGAGTAGAATTCAGTGATTCATCAGCCAGTGAGTACCCAGTGCTCATCACAAGTGCCCTCCTGCATACCCATCACCCATCTAGGCCATGCCCGACCCAACTCCCCTCCAGTAACCTTCAGTTTGTTCCCTATATTCTCTTATGGTTTGTTTCCCCCTCTCTTTTTAGTCTCATAATGTTTTTTAAGAGTTGGTTCAAATTTGGGGGCGCCTGGGTGGCGCAGTCGGTTAAGCGTCCGACTTCAACCAGGTCACGATCTCGCGGTCCGTGAGTTCGAGCCCCGCGTCAGGCTCTGGGCTGATGGCTCGGAGCCTGGAGCCTGTTTCCGATTCTGTGTCTCCCTCTCTCTCTGCCCCTCCCCCGTTCATGCTCTGTCTCTCTCTGTCCCAAAAATAAATTAAAAACGTTGAAAAAAAAATTAAAAAAAAAAAAAAAAAAAAGAGTTGGTTCAAATTTGGAGTAAAATTTTGGTCCATACTTTGCAATTGGTTGACATATTCCCTTATGGCTCATTTAACTAAAGGTTCTGTCTCCCTCTTAGTTTACTTCCTATTACTCTTTTTCTTTTCTCTTTTTTCCTTCCCTCCCCCCCCCCCCTTCTTTTCTTCCTTGTAATTTGTCATTTGTCCTGTAGAGGTTTCCCTACAGTCAAGGTGTTTTGGGAGAGGGGAAAATGGGTGATGGGCATTGAGGAGGGCACTTGTTGGGATGAGCACTGCGTGTTGTATGTAAGCGATGAATCACGGGAATCTACCCCCAAAGCCAAGAGCACACTGTATACACTGTATGTTAGCTCACATGACAATAAATTATATAAAATAAAATAAGATAAGATAAAATAAAGTAAAATAAAATAAAATAAAATAAATAAAATGTAGATTTTATTCTTGTTCAGGTTTGGCGAGGCCAACAGATCAGGAGACCCAGCCAAGGTAGCCACACTGGGAAGTATTGGTGTCAGTTGGGAGACAGAAGGATGGGAGGAAAATGTGGGCAAGGGCCTTTGTTGTGGGCTATCTATAGTTGTTTGGTGGGACTAGGACAAGGGAATGTTACCTGAAGTGTGAAAGCCCAGTGAAAATGGGGGTGGGGTGGCTCTGTATTGGTTAGTTTGCATATGAAAGGCATGCTTGAAGGCGAGTTGTTTACTATTTCTAGGAATTGGTTAGCTCAAGGACAGTCTCCCATGGTCAGTAAGATGCCAGATATCAAAATATTGGAATAAAAGACATGCTTAATACATAAAATTTTTGTCTACTACACCCCCATGTTGTAATTTTATATCTTTCTCTGTCCTCTGTATTTGCTATAAATTGGTAATAAAATCTGAAGGCTTGATCAGATCCAAATTCTATTTTTTGTGACTTCCATTACAAAGAACATGGTATCCAATGATCTCTTTTTGTTATGCTAGCAGCCACCGATGAACAATGTCTAGATTAATTATTTGATTACGAATTGCAAAAGAGGGATATTCTAATCCTACCATTCCTTCTTTATTTACTAGCATGATAATTTTTTTCTGTAAAGAGATATGTCTTCTCATCAACTATTCCGAAACCCAGAGATGGATCCCATAGGAAAGGTAGATTAAATGCTTGATTCTTTCCCCTTTGTTTACCTGTTTTCAAAAATGATGTGTTGTTAGCATCCTCTGAAAGTGACCGGTGAGTTTGTTTCATACATTTAAACATACATGATCAGTTTCAATCCGCTGTAGTTATTCTTACTGATGCTGAAATTGTCCCAGGTTGGGCCACTGGAAGCTTCTTCACGTTCGCTCCTAACTCATTTTGACAGAACACCAGGGGACTTCCTGTCTTCAGAATTTGGAAGCAAGGCATCCAGGACCTGGAGGGGCTAGCTGCTGTTAAGATAAGGTCATTTACTACTGTCTAGTGAAAAAAAAGCATTAGTCATGAGACCCTTCAGATGTGTGTCAGTGGGCCATATGTTTGGAGGATGGTTGCTAACATATACCTTGGGGGGTAGAAATAAAGAGAGTTTCCAAAGGGATTTTTTATATGTTAAAGAAGACTTACAGAATCCTGGAGGTCAGGCTAATGTCCCCCTAAGGTTGCCTTTTGCCTCTAGCAAAGTATTCACGTGGAGGCAGCTGAGTTCCCGGAGGAAGGTCACTCTGCCTATTGCAAAGACTTGTCAGGGGGCTGCAAGTTAGAAGAAAATTTAACTTTTTCCCTACATTTCTTTGCCTTTGTTCTCCACATCATTTCCACTGGTTTAGTTTTTGGTTTATCTTTTCTTGCTTCTTCTCCTCTTTTCCTTTCTTTCTTTCTTTCTTTCTTTTTTTTTTGTATAAGCAAATTTTAAAAATATAAACAAACGTTTATTCTCTCCCCTATAAGATAAAGATAGCATACAATACACGCTTTTCTCCAGCTTGCTTTTCTTCACTTAATATATGCTACAGATCACTAAATACGACTATTTTAAATGCTAAATAAAATACGAGTTCACAGACTCTCATCCACGATTCCCAAATTCTCAAAGCTCTGAAAATCCAAAATTTTATTATAAGCTTGCAGCAAACTCATTTGGACAACAACAACAAAAAAATCAGACCCAAACACACGTAAAGTTATTTATTGTCTTTATTTTTTATACTTGTGTGCATTTATAGTTGATACATTTTTGATGCTGGAATGTTTAATATATGAGTTGTTAAATAATATATGGCACATGTACTGTATTACCTTCCTGAAACCTGAAAATCAGGAATTCTGAAATATATCTGGTTCTAAGGATTTCAGAAAAGGCATACTGCACCTGTAAAATCTAAATCACTTACTAGAAACTTTTAGACACTTTTCCTTCTCCCAACATCTGTTTTTGGATTTCTTTTTTCAGTTTATTTTTTGTTTTTTGTTTTGTTTTAAGTAATCTGTACGCCCATTGTGGGGCCAGAACCCACGTTCCTGAGGTCAAGAGTTACACGCTTCACCCACTGAGCCACCCAGGTGCCACAGAGTTTTTTTTTAAAGAATTGTGTCTATAAAACTTAGCCTCCCATTTTAATATAACCAAGTAAATAATGTGAATCTCTCAGCACAACTTGAATGGAAACCAGAAACCCATGGGTTTTCCCTGCACAAGCCAAGACTGAGTGAGGTGGTAAGATTTCCCCGTAGGTAAAGTAACCCTAGTGGCAAAGATTTCCGTGACAGGCTTGAAGACTCAGCTTTTAAGTATTTTAAATATAATTTTAAGTATAATTATGAAGCATATACATTTTAAAGAAAACCCTGGCTGGAGTGTTTTCATAGAATTCTCAGCCTTTGTGGACCTCCTCTGTGTTAGAGTATCATAGAATTTTGAGGTGGAAAGAACACTGGTGGTTGCCGGTAAGCATCTTCTAGAAACATTGGACCAACCATGACTTGAACAAGAAGCCGTTCCTAACTTTGCCTGTTGCTTTTATGAGGAACCATTGCATATATGGTACTTACAGAGGGCAGGTATGAACAGTAACTGTAATACTACCCTACTTTATTGCCAAGTGGTCAGAAGTATTACATTATAAGCTTTATCTGGGAGGTAACTTTTTCACAAGTGAATAAACAGACCTCTCTCCCTGGGACAAGTGTATAACCTGCAGAATCCTTGCCACCCCTCCTTGTGAAAGGATTATTTGTCCCTGCCCCATTGACAGAGCCGTTGAACTTGCTCTGGCCAACGGTCTGTGAGTGGAAATGATGTGGGCCACTTCTGGAGAAAATCTCTGAGAGCCAGCATGTTATTTTCCACATGCTCTTTCCCCTCTGTCACAAAAATGGCAGATCCACGCTAGAAACTGCTCCATCAACCTCCATCTAAGATTAAGCATGGCGTGGCACAAAGCCACAACCACCCTGTGATGGACATGTGGTGTAAGTGGAGAACAATCTTAGTTATAAACCACTGAGATTTCGGGGGTGTTTGTTATCACAGTATAACTTAACTTACCCTGACTGATCCCCTTGCCAATGGTCAAGCAGCCAATGGTGAAATGTGATAGGCAGCCCCGATGTCCTGATGAAATCCTCCAGTTTTTACTAGAGACAACAGTTATCCTTTGGTTTTCTAAAACTCACTTTCCTTACCTATTCTATTTCTGAAATTGCGTGAGACACCTACTTAATATCTTGAAACTTTTTGAGATCCTATACATATGGCAGATGCTAAGTACGATGGGACCAGTATCTGTAGATATTGCAAGTATTAAGTATTATAAATACGCTCCCCATCAGAGTGGGAGTGAAAACAAGGTGACTGAGAAATTAGTAATCTAGGAAGTAGAAGGAAGATGAAAAGGAGACAAGAAGTACGTCATGATGGATGAATTTGTTTGGTATTTTAATTCTCCTTGCTCTGAACTGACAGAGAGGACTTTGGCAAGAAAGGTGCTTTCATCAGTCTTTCTCATCTCTTTCACCAAAATGAGATAGGAAGATTTCAGCTCATGAAAAAAGACTTAAAAAATTAAAAAAAGACCACTCCTAGGATGGAATTTTTATTTTATTTATTTATTATTATTATATTTTTTAAAACCATTATGCCTTATTAATTAAAATATATTAAGTTCCCACATAGACTAAGCAATGCATTTCAAATCCATTCCATAATCCTTCTTCAAAATGCAGGATACAAGAATTAAAAAAGTATTCATGTGCTGATATCATGATGTGGGGGTAGTTACTCTCATAAATTTCAGGCCCCAGGTAATTCTAAAGAAATGTGGATGTACAATTGTCTGCCGTTTTGGGGAAGGGTTAGCTCTTCTCTTTCTGTTAACTATGAAGACTTCTTCATTTCAACCACATCAACTCATTTTTCTAACTATTGCTATTATGAAGATATATCAGTATTTTACTGGACAGCCACCTCTTTTTCCTTAAACACCAGCTGGTAAAACCTTTGATATACAATATTCAGGAAGTTTTTTAGTTTTAATAAATGGAGGAGAATGATGTTCTCAACACCTATTTCACACTAACTCACATCAATGTTATAACCGCAAACAGCATCTCCATTTTAGGTTTTCTTCATATATTGTATATTCTATTGTCCACCATCTTCCCTGAAAAACTAGATGCACATGAATCCCACACAATGAAGAAAGGCATCTCATGTCTTTGATGCAGCAACAATGAGCCACATGGCTTCAGCACCCACTGGGAATCAACGAATTTTCTGAAGTGATTTGACAGTAGAAATACATTAACATTTGCTAGGCATAAACCTCAAATAGGGTCAATGTAAAAAAAAAAAAAAGAAAGAAAGAAAGCACACATTGAAATTCATTATACCTATGCAAAAACCCATCCACTGAATCTTTTGAAGCAGAGTAGCATATACATTTTCTAAGTGTTTAATGTTGCATTATCCCTTATAATAAGTATTTTGATGTAATGTCTGAATAGAGTGACTGATGTCCTGCTTTCTACTTGATTTCTGTGACATTTATTGACATTTGATGTTCAAGTAAACACTTTTCTGAATATTTGTATCTTTCAAGTTACTTTATTTTATGCACACTCTGGTGCTTACTAAAGTTATGTATTTAAAATGAAGGTCTTTCCTCATTCATTATGTTTGTAGGGTTTGACTCTAGTTTGCATCTTGGGGTGTTGAGTAAGGATTGAATTCCAGTTAAAGGCTTGGCCACTTTCTTTACATTTTACAGTTTTGCTCCTGGACGATAACTGATATTGAGTAAGTTGTGAGTTCCAGATAGAGGCTTGCACTAGGATGGAATTTTTAAAGTTCAATTTTAGCATTGTATCTTTTTGTATGTTCATATGAAAATGGTGAGTTTGGCGATTAAAGGGTCTTCTCTCTCTTTTCTCTCCCTTTGCATTTCTCTTTCATTTTGTTAAAGGAAAACCCTTAGGGCCAAGCTATCTTGTTAGTACCCAAGTCCATATAAGAGGGTATGTTATAAAGGCTCTTGTAGCTCAGATAGTGAGAAGTTTTAGATGGACTACTGAATTCTATATCCTCATGGACTGGGTAACTGTTAGGCTCCAGCATGTTTATTCTAATATCTGTGGATCTTTGAGGAAATTAATGAAGAGTGGGAGATGATATGATAATAAAGAAGCTGGAAGAACTCATCCTTTCCAGGAATTCTATTTAGTGCTCCCTGCTATCAAAGTCACCTGAGTCAGTGTGTCTTGTGCCAGGAACATCTTGCCTCTACTGTCTGTGGAAAATAGAAATTTTCTCAACAACAACAACAAAATACCGTGTGTATATACCAGGAGTCCATAAACATTTGTTTATTTATTTTTATCTTTATTTAGTTAAAATTTTCTTTTTTCTTTCTTTCTTTTTGTTTTTTTTTTTTTTTTTTTTTTTTTTAGAAAGCACGAGCAGGGGAGGGGGGTAGAGGGAGAGAGAAAGAGAATCTCAAGCAGGCTGTATGTTCAGCATGGAGCCCAACATGGGGCTCAATCCCCCAACTCTGGGATCATGACCTGAGCTGAAATCAAGAGTTGAACACTCAACCTACTGAGCCACCCAAGCACCCCACCCCCCCAAACATTTATCGAGTGCCTACTGTGTGCCAGAATTTCTAAGTCTCATCCCCGAAATTAGCAGTTTGGAATAACTTCAGGATTGGCACAAGATTTCAAGTCATCTTGGACCCAACTCATAATTAGAGAACAATAGAAGAGATGGGAGTGAACCGGCTTAGCCTATAACACTTCAATTTAAAATGTGAATTGGAAAGTCAAGACCCACAGGTAAGCAACTAAATGGAAGAGGCTCTAAGTGGGCACGGGTCTGGTGGTCTCTGGACTTTTGGGCAGCCGAGTGGCCAGGATCAGAGGTGCAAATCCACTAGCTGAGATGCTCGTGAACTCACTGACTCGCTCTGAGAATTTTTACTGCCATGTAAAACACGCATTATCTTTTGAAGGGTAATTGCAATCCAGTAACTGCGAGGAGCCACACTTTAATGGACTTGGAAGTTCCAAATGAGGCAAATAATTTTTTGAAGAACACGGAGCATATGTATTTACAACCACAATCCGCATTCTGTTTCACTCTATAGTTCTGACATAATTGCAGGGAAAAATATCCTTCATTCCATCCTGGTGTCAGTATGAATTCAGTTCTTTAAATTGCCTATGATCTGAGGACAGCAAAATATCCTTTTCCTTCCATCAGCTTTTTCTTGCTCACAGATAGATGTTTGAACAGGTATGAGAGAAGTAAGTTCTGACAAGCAATAACTTGCAACTGCAGCCGTTTGGGGGAAAAAGGAATCAAGGTAAGTTCAATCCACGGCAAGTAGAAGCCTATTGGCTATTGTCAGAGAAGTAGGATCAAGGACCAAAGGCTAGCTCCCCACCCAGCCATAATTTACCACTTTATTACTTCCCCATAGCAGCCTGGAAGGCACAGGGAACCCTTGCCTTATGTAGAAACACTTCTCTGCTGAAACACTAATTGGCCAGAGTCAGGGAGGTTAGCTGGGCTGTTTCTGTGTTACTTACAAGGCACCAAAGACACGAAGGCGTTTTTATAGGCTGGAGCCGAACTCAGTTGGGCTTCACATACTGCTATTAAAAGATCATTTGTGGGGCTCCTGGGTGGCTCAGTCAGTTGAGCCACCGACTCTTGATTTTGGCTCAGATCGCGATCCCAGGGTCATGATATGGAGCCCTGTGTCAGGCTCCATGGAGCCTGTCTGGGATTGTCTCTCTTTCCTTCTCTGTTTCTCTCCTCCCACTCACATGCTATCTCTCTCTAAAATAATAAACAAACAAACAAAAAAACAAACAAATAAAATAAGCATTTGTGAAAGGTGCTAAGAAAAGAAAGATTAAAGAGATAATTAATGAAACCTATCAAAATAAAGCCTTGCCCTAATGCCCACTACCTCTGCCCCATTCTAAGTAAGGAACTTATTCTATAGCTTTTAGGGCAGGGTGGCAGGGTCATCCATTGATGGGATTTAAGTCCCAGTAGTGCAGTCTTTGATAGCATTTACCTTGCTGGGATTTGGGATCGGGTGAAATAGGTTAAAAACATGTGCAGTTCAGGAAATGGGCAGTTATTGATAAATGGCTTAGAATTTCATTAAGAACTGAAGGAAAATGGCAATGAATCACAAGAAGGAATGCTGCCACTTTCAGGTAAAGAGCTGGCAAGTTTTGATGATCTCACAAGACCAATGAGCTGTGCGTGCGTTCTCCATGTCGTAGTTATCTACTGCTGTGAGACAAGTGACCCCAAAACATAGCCGCTTAAAGAAGAAAACACAATCATGTATTTTCCTCTCACAATTTCTGAGGGTCAGGAACCCAAGAGTGACTCAGCTGGTGCTTCTGGCTCAGGATCTCTCATGAGGTTGCTGTCAAGAAGTCAACCAGAGCTGTATTCATCTGAAGGCTCAACTGGGGCCAATCGACCTGTTTTCAAGATGGTTTGTTCCTGTTGCTCTTCTTGGCTGGAAGGCTTTCTTGCCAAGTGGACTTCTCTGTGGGGCGGCTCAAGTGTTTTCACAACATGGCAGCTAGCTTCCCTGAGAGAGTGGCCTGTGAGTAAGGAGGAAGCCACAACACCTGTTACAAGCTTTCTCAGAATTCCTATGTGGTTGCTCCTGTCATATTCTCTTTGTTAGAACCAAAGTGCAACCCACACTCAGAGAGGGTGATTAGGACCCAACTTATGAACGTAAGAGTAGCAAAGAATTATGAATGCATTTTAAAACTGCTGCAGAGTAGTGTGAGTGGTACGGCTGGTTAAGGTCTGACTTCAGCTCAGGTCATGATCTCGTGGTTTGTGAGGTTGAGCCCTGCCTTGGGCTCTCAGCTGTCAGCACAGAGCCTGCTTCAGATCCTCTGTCTCTTTCTCTCTCTGCCCCTCCCCTGTTCATGCTTTCCTTCTCCCTCTCTTTCTCTCAAAAATAAATTTAAAAATATATTTTAAAATCAAGTTAAAAAAATGGGGCACCTGGGTAGCTCAGTTGGTTAAACATTGGGCTTAGGCTTGATTTCAGCTCAGGTCATGATCTCATGGTTCATGAGTTCAAGTCCTGCATCAGGTTCTGTGCTGACAGCACAGAGCCTGCTTGGGATTCTATCTCTCCTTCTGTCTCTACCCCTCCCCTACTTGTGCTCTCTCTCAAAAATGAAATAAAACTTAAAAAATAAATAAAATAAATAAACTTTAAAAAATCAGCAGTAATTGGGTTCCTGGCTGGCTCAGTCAGTAGGGCATGTGACTCTTGATCTTGAGGTTGTAAGTTAGAGCCCCACGTTGGCCGTGGAGATTACTTAAAAATAAAATCTTAAAAAAATACTGCCACAGTAATGAATCACTGGAAGAAATTGTCCCTTTAATGCAAAGAGCTTGCTATTTTTGATTATCTAATATAAACAATTGTTCATGCACTCTCCATAGTTCAAACTTCGATCTTTCTTACATGACAGCACTAAAGAAGAATATCCTCTTAGGTGACAGGTGACAAGGAAAGAGTGAATTTGTCTGGAATTTTTAAAGAAAATAGAATTTCCCAGTTGACTGACCTGGGGACGGGTGGGTCAAAGCCATTCAGGAGCCTCAGTAGACCTGCTGCATTAGAATCACACCAAGTCCATTCCACTGGTATCAGATTTGCCTAAATACTCCTAGCTGTTTTTGTGGCTTGACCTTACTATGTTTTCTTCTACCCTTGATCAATGATGGTGCCTATTCTATGTTGTGCTTGTTCTTTGTGGGACCAGAAATTTGAGGAGTGAGAAGTCTGACCACACATAGAGTATAATGTTCAGTTCTAAGCTAAAAAAAAAAAAAGGCAAGAGCATCTGATGGAACAGGGTGGAGGAGACCCCTAGCTGTTCTGTGTGCAGAACCCTTGAGGACCCCTAGGCATTTTGACCTAGAGAATGTGCTGCCCATATTCCCTTGGATCTTACCATGAAAGTACTTGCTGGCTGAGTTCCAGCTGCCAGCCTATCCATCTCTTTGTTTGAGGGCTCTTTCTGAAAGCTGGAGCCCGATCTCTCTCAAGAGCAGCCCTCAACTAATAATTGATGGGCGTCGGTGTGTAAATCCCCAGCTTCCTCAACCTTTAGGTGGGATAACCCTGAGGCCGGTATTCTACGCTGGCTTCCACGGTTTCCCAAGGACTGAGCTCAGGTTGTCCACAGTGGTCATTGGCTTGATAACACTCTTGTTGACTGCTTTCTTTTCCCTCTCGGTTCCCTCCTCCTCTACTGCTGCTTCCTAGACCCACCTCCCAGATACTACTTGCATTTGAATAAATCCTTATGAAAGAGTCTGCCTCCTAGAGAACCCAAATTAAGACAGTGAATGATGTGACCACAGTCTTCAAATGTATATGGATGACTGTCATGTAGGAGAGTGATTAGAGTTACTATTCAAACGGGAGACTTAGGAGGTGTCCGGTTGGCTCAGTCAGAAGAGCATATGACTCTTGATCTTGGAGTTGTGAGTTTGAGCCCCACATTGGGCATAGAGATTACTTTTAAATAAATAAATTAATAAGCAAACTTTCAAAAATAAAGGGGGAGACTTAGAACCACTGGATAGTAGTTATTAGGAGGTGGGATTTGGTTTACCACAGTTCCAAAACAATAAGATGCCCATGATGATTAATTTTATGTGTCAACTTGACTGAGCTAAGGGATGCCCAGATAATGGGTAGGACATTATTTCTGGGTGTGTCTCCAAAGACGTTTCCAGAAGACATTAGCATTTGAATCAGTAGACTGAGTAAAGAGGATGCCTTCACCAGTGTGTGGGTGAGCATCATCCAATCTGTTGAAAGCCCAGATAGAACCAAAAGGTTGAAGAAAGGGGAATTCACTCTCTACTTGGGCTGGGACATGCATCTTCTCCTGCCCTCGGACGTGGGTGCAGCTGGTCCTTGGGCCTTCGGTCTCAGACTGAAGGAGAGCCCCAGCTTTCCCCGCTCTTCAGCTTGCAGACAGCAGATCATGCCACTTCTCAGCCCTGAGAACTGCTGAGCCAGTTCCTATAATAAATTTCTTCGCACGTGTATTTCTATCTGTCCTAATGTCTCTGTTTCTCTGGAGATCCCTGACTAACACAATGCCTAAAAACGGGTAGGGGTGCTTTGGGAAGTAATACATTAAGTATTACAGGGGGTGTTTATGAAGAGGCTGGTTAACCACCAGGGATAACTAATTGATATGAAACCTAAACTAAGTGCTTTTGAAGGTCAGAGGGGGGTTTACCATGATGATAATGAAGCCAAAACTTGTGGATTCTCCTCTTCACAGACCCTTTCAAGGCCTAGCAATGGGCTTGCATGGCCACACATTTCCATAAATGTGCAGATCTTTGTATCACTATCGATATTGACTTTTTAAAATTTATTTTTTATTTTTTTAATGCTTATTTATTTTTGAGAGCGAGGGAGAGACAGAGTGCAAGCAGGGGGTGGGGCAGAGAGAGAGGGAGACACAGAATCTGAAGCAGGCTCCAGGCTCTGAGCTGTCAGCACAGAGCCCGACATGGGGCTCGAACCCACAAACCGAGAGATCATGACCTGAGCCAAAGTCAGATACTTAACTGACTGAGCCACCCAGGCATCCCTAAACCCAGCCAAAGTTTTAAATGTGGCAAAAGGAAGTATGTTATTAGAAACCCAAAAGGTAATCTGAAATAAAATGGTTGTAGTATTTCTCAGCTTTTTAGAGTTTCTATCTGTTGACATTATTTTTTCTCATTTAAAATAAAATTCACTTTTGTACCTAATTTTGCATTCATAATGTGCCCTCCTGTTTCTTTTACTTCAAAGGACCCACATATGATTGGGAACTGCCACTGTCTGAGAATACTTTTTGATTCTGAGATTCTGAGTCATGAATCTTTCTGCTTCCACAAGCTGAAGGGTAACTATGTTGTTGACTGTCTGATAAGGAATATTTTGTGGAGTAGAATAATGAGGTGTGTGGCCTTCTAGCTCTAAAGTGCAGAGAAAATTCCCAGACATACTTTTATTTATTTTGTATTTATTTTTCTTATATTTTTTAATGTTTATTTATTTTTGGGAGAGAGACAGAGGGCAAGCAGTGGGGGGGGGGCAGAGAGGGAGACACAGAATCCAAAGCAGGCTCCAGGGTCTAAGCTGCCATCACAGAGCCTGACAACGGGACTCGAACTCTCACGAACTGTGAGATCATGACCAGAGCCTAAGTCGGACACTTAACCGACTGAGCCACCCAGGTGCCCCTATTTTTCTTATTTTTAAGCAATACATACATACACCCAATGTGAGACTCGAACTCACAACCCCGAGATCAAGAGTCACATGCTCTACTGACTGAGCCAGCCAGGCGCCCCTCCCAGGCATGCTTTTAATAAAATCTTAAAATACAAAGTCAAGGCTGGCAAGACCCTCTGCTATCTCTCTATGACCTTGTCCCCTTAGAGGGACATCATTTTGGATGCCTAGCCACACTTTCTACAAAGATCACGTAAACTAAAGGGACTCTATAAGAGAGTTACTGATAACAAAGAAAGTGAGATGGTAAAACTTCTTTTGAATGATTTCTAATCTATATGATGCTGCCCCAGGGATGAAGAAAGTCAGTGCTTATATAAATATGTATGAAATATTAATCTGAATGATCAACCTGAGGAGAAAACTGAATAATAAGACAATGAAAATTGGCCAGTTACAAAAGTGGGTTAAACATTCCTTGACTGAACAGGGATAAGGTTATGTGGCTATAGCAGGAATTGGCAAACTATTGTGCATAGACCAAATTTGCTCCTGCCTCATTTGTAAATAAAATTTTATTGAAACAGCCATATTCACTTATTTCATATAGTATATGGCTGCTTTCACGCTGTAACTTCAGAGTTGGTATGACAGAGACCGTAAGGCCTGCAAAACGTAAAAAAAAAATTGGCTCATTGGCCCTTCGTAGAAGATGTCTACCAACCTCTGGTCTAGAGCTAATCTTTGAGCTAGACAAAATTAGCTTCTGTGGCAGTTTGTAACATAGATGTGTATAGGGAATGATTCTGAATCTGTAAAAAAATTCGCAGTAAGAGAGATCTTCGTTTTGTTATTAGAACTTTAAAATTGGAAAAAAAAAACTTTGACATTGAAAGTTGTGCAGCTTCTCTATTCAGGCCAGGCTCTTAGTCATGACTGCAGAAGAGGAGAAAGATCACATTTAAAAATAAAGCTTAAAATTTTTTTAATGTTTATTTATTTTTGAGACACACACACACACACACACACACACACACACACACACACACACAGTGTGAGCAGGGGAGGGGCAGATATGGAGGGAGACACAGAATCCAAAGCAGGCTCCAGGCTCCGAGCTGTCAGCACAGAACCGGATGCAGGGCCTGAACCTGTGAATCATGAAATCATGATCTGAGCTGCAGTTGGACGCTTAACCCACTGAGCCACCCAGGCGCCCCTTTGGTAAACACCTGAGCTCAGCTGCACCCATCTACCTTGCCTGCATCACCAACCAACACTGTCCCTACAACCCACTGTGTGTGTATGTCTGTGCATATGTACCTGGGTGCGGGTAAACACGCACACACACACACACACACACACACACACACACACACACGCACACACTGGGCTATGGCTGCACTCGTCTGATAGCTCTCTTTACTCCTTAAATTCATGCCTCCTATGTCCTTGCTTGTGCTGCTTTCATGCCTTTCTTGTGGCTTAAAAATCACTCATTTGCCCCCAAACTCTAGCTGTGAAGAGCACGAAACCAAATTCATTTTCTTGTCCTTGGAGCGTGCTTGGGAAATGTGCTCCTCTGCTTCAGTCTCCTGTTTCTGAACTTTCATTCCCCTGCCTCTGGGTGAGTGAGAAGAAATTCAAAGGGTCCAATCAGTGCTCTACTGCTGTGGCTCTTCTGAGCTACCTTTTTAATGCGTAGAGGAAAATCCTAAATTCACCGAAGTACTAGCATCTGCAAAACACAGGGAGGTTTTCTGGCGCTCTTTCAGGCAAGAACTAGTCTTTTTAACTTCGGCCACAACTTCCCTGCGAGCTCAGTCAGGGCAAAGCTAATGTTTCATTCTCTGAGTGGCCACCGATGCACCCAAGGGAGCGGCTGGCAGATGAAGGTATGTAGCCTACGTTTATTATGGGAAAGAATGAATGGACATGGTGGCGTGGATATGGAGGAATTCTTGGTAAGGAGGTGAACTGTTAGAATCGGATTGCTGTTTTTACTGGCCCATTAAACAACTTGGGCATGTCTGGCCATTCCTCTCAGACAACTTGTTTGCAGCGATTGCAACCCCATGGCCCAGGGCAGGGCTGCCATCTTGCACAACTCTGGTACACTCAGTGTGCAGGCTGACCTGCCATATGCAGCTGGCCTGAGGTAGTGGTAAGTGCATGGGCTTTGAGGTGCACATTGCCAGGTTTGATTTCCAACTTCAGCATTTACTAGCAGACTGACTCTGTGCAAGTTCCTTAAATTTCTCCAGGCTTTTATTTGTTCATCCTTAAAATGGGTGAATCATACATCATTGTGTTGTTATAAAGATGATATGAAGTAAAGTATGACACTTAAGAAAAGGGCAGATGCTCAGGGCGCCTGGGTGGCTCAGTCGGTTAAGCATCCGACTTCAGCTCAGGTCATGCATGGTCTTGTGGTTCGTGAGTTCGAGCCCCACATTGGGCTCTGTGCCGACAGCTCAGAGCCTCCTTGGGATTCTCTCTCTCTCTCTCTCTCTCAAGATAAATAAACTTTAAAAAAGAAAAAAAATGGCAAGTGCCTAATAAATAAGCTTTTTGGGATATGTGTTTGTGGTTAGTTGTGAATCTTCACTGGAGATTTACGCCGCTGTAAACGATCTTTGTATGCAACGGGTTTTGATGCTGTTCTACGTGAACGTTACTGGATTCGTTTCCTAGGACTGCTCTAACAAGTTATCACAAAGTGGGTGGCTTTAACAATAGAAATTCATCGTTTCTCTGTTCTGGAGAACAGAAATCCAAGATCAAGGTGCTGGCAGGGCCGTGCTCCCTCTGAAGGCTGTGGGGAAGGACCCTTCCTTGCCTCTTTCAGCTTCTCCTGGCTTCTCACAACTATTGGCTCTTCTCGGCTGGCAGCTAGATTGCTTCAACCTCTGCCTCTGTCATCACCTCCTTCCCTTCTTTCCATTATGTCTGTGTCCAAATTTCCCTCCTCTTATAAGGACATCAGTCATTGGATTAAGTCTCACCCAAATCCAGTGGGACCTCATTTTAACTTACTTATATCTGCAAAGACCCTATTTCCAAATAAGGTCACACACACACTTACCGGGGCTTGAGGCTCAAACATCTTTTGGGGGGACACAATTCAACCCACAATAGCGACCATGAACATAGTTTGGCAGGGAGGAGAAGATTCTCTTCAGGAACCCATAACCTTGGACAAGTCACTTAGCTATCTTTTGTCCTCAGTGTCCTCATCTGTACCACCCGTGAGATGAGGAGACTGGGTAATGTACTCGCTCACATCCCTCAGTCTTAATGTTTTATGGTTTTATGAAGGCTGTCAGATTCCAAATTCCGGTAAACCCGAATTCCTGAGGTTCTTCTATAATGGTGGTCTGAGATAGCTGAAGGGAGGACATCGGCCTCGCGAGTGGGTCCTGCGGTGGGTGGCCTTCGCGGGTGAGTCCATTGGCCAGCGGGGATCCCACGTATGGTGCTCCCCTCCTCTGTGCCCCAGGAGCAGCTCCTTGACAGCTACGTTCAATCTATGAGGGCCCTTTCCCACCAAAATTTGTTCTTTATTCCCTTTTTTTTTCATTCAAAACCACTGATAATAAATTTGATTTTGACTTTTGCAAAACCTGCCTCCATTTCAGTAGATTGCTTTAGGGTCAATCTGTGTTTCGATCACTACTGTTGGCAAGTTTTGAACATATTAAGAGCCAGGATAGGACGCACAGATTTTTTTGGAGGGGCGGAGCAGATAGGAAAGCCCACACAGTGGACTTCATATGTGTTTGTGTTCATTCCATGCAGAGAAAGATGTCCTTGTGATTCATTGGCTTGACCATGGCCCTTCACATTCACATCTCACTTGAACCTGAAATAAGGGGGATAAGGTCCTTTAGTCTAGCAAATACTCCATAAAGAAGACGATTTGTTTCACACATGTGAAGCAATTGAACATATTTATAGCTTGGAAGAACCTTTGGGATCTCCCTAGAGATTTACTGTTAAATAACTTCTAAATCCCAATGCTACTGGAGTCTTATAAGTCTTGCAGTTTTTATTATGAATGATATCATTACCTAGGAAATAACCGCCTGAACCACATTCTTTGTAAAAATTCTATAGAATATACCTCAGAAGTATATATTTTTCTGTAAACAAGCATTAAACAATATAAACTTGCTAAATTGATTATGCAAATTTTGTAAAAATAAACAAATACAAGCTGCATAAATATTTCTAATATCAATATATTACATACGCCAGGAACTATATTTTACCCTTCTATTAAGTTTTGCAAGTATGGATTGAAAATAATAATGATGATGAAAATTGTCAAAATAGCATTGCAGAACTTTAATTGAGAATAATATAGTGCTCTGGAACCTGATAATGAATATAATAAATCTCACACCACAATGCAATTAATTTCCCGATTTATTAGGAAAGTGTTTGCAAAGGTAAAATTCAGCCTGGTTCCTATTAATACAACACTGACCTTGAATTAGTGGCATCTGAATTAATGAGGTTTTGTTTTGAGGGAAACTTTTTTTTTTGTTTTTAAGACAATTTATTTTGATTACATTAAACTTGTGTGTGCGTGTGGTTGCATCCATGATGTCGTCAGTAACTCAAAGTGCCCACTCATGGGAGCCAAAGATGTCCCCCTCAGAGCCACACTGTCGGAAGCATCAGTTGTGAAGACATGCCCAATTCCTGTTATTTGTGATCCTTGCGGGTTACTTGAATCCTGATCCAGTGGTTTCTTCCGCAGTAGTCTGCCGTCACTGTGGCTGCGAGGCAGAGTGGTACCAAGTGAAGAGCTCAAGCCCTGGAGTTAGACAGACCTGAGAGCTTAAGTGACATTTCCACAGCTTACTAGCATATGACCTTGGCCCTCCTTGACTTCTCTGGCCCTCAGGGTCCTCATCTGTAACATGGATCCTATTGCATAAGATAGTTAACGGATGGAATGGGATAGAGCAGGGACCTCACTCTTCAGTGTTAGCCAGTGGGGTGAACGAGCTCCGGGGCTCACTCTCCTGCCCCTGGCAGCGACTAACACTCAGAATCGGCTTGTAGGAAATGTGGATGGAACAAAACTGAAATCTCCACTAGATACGCAGGGGGTTTGTGGAGGTGAAAAGGAAATGGGCCTTATTTGATCTTACTGTGGGATAGTTGGTCTGGATTAGAGGATCTCACAGCCCTTTGAGGTTTAATGCTAGATAAGAAATACATGTTTTACTTCTGTCCCAGGTCCTGGCACAGAGCTCCTAAAACCCTTGGAATTTCGTGAGGTATAGGGGTGGTAGGAGCATCTTTTGTTATTTATAATGAGCTCCTCTTAACTCCTCAACCTGAGTTTCTGCTAATGAGGTGACTTTTGGCAGAATCCCTAGACAGCTTCAGGATGGGGGTTGGTGGCCGGAAAGACCAGGCCATGATTAGAAGGTTGGAACTTTCAGCCCTACTCCCTGACTCTGAGGAGGGAAGAGGGGCTGGAGTTTGAATTCAGTCACCAACGGCCAAGGATTTACTCAATCATGCCACCATAATGAAACCTCCATCCATACCCCCAAATGAGGGAGTCTCGGGATCTTCCAAGTTGGTGAACCCCTCCATGTGCCAGGGGGATGGTGTGCCCCAACTCCAGGGAGACAGAGGCTCCTGTGCTCAGGGCTCCTCTGGACCTCACCCTCTGGACCTCTTCATCTGGCTGTTTATTTGTACCCTTTATAATAAACTGTAGTAGTAAGTATAGCATTTTCCTAGATTCTGGGAGTTGTTCCAGGTAACCATCAAAACCGAAAGGGGGGCATGGGAACCCTAGAATTTATAGCCAAGTCAGAAGGAAGTGCGAGCAGCCTGGGCATCCCATTTGCACTGGCATTTGAAGCGAGAGTGGTCTTATACTAACTACTCAGGGTAGTTAGCATCTGCTAGATACCCGGTCAGTGCTGGAGAATCAGGGACTCTGAGAGCCTCCGGTGACCATTTCTGATAAGTTTTGCAACCAAACCCACCCGTGTCTCTTGTTTTCAAACCATTACCCAAGAGGGGTGGCTGGGACAAAGTTTCTCAGGTGCTAGGCTGCTGCAAAGCAGGCACGTGTGTGTCTCTTCCCAGTTTCCAGTGTGTGTGTGCAATGACACCGATGGGGAGGGTCAGCTCTCTCCTCTGGACAGCTGTTACCAGATAGGCATCTTAGGGTGAGAAATCAGTGGCCTAAATGAGCAACCGGGAGCCAAGGGTCGACAAAATAAGGACGTGGGCTATAAGCCAAGGGCTTCCTTGAAGGGCAAAAGGGGAAGCTGTGTGTAAGACACCTCATAGGTACCCTGCTTAGTATGACAGCCTTGCAGATTATGTTCAAGGCACTGGCTGACCCAGACTGAAAATATCTCCCTTGTTCTCCAGGATTTTCTCCTTCGCTACAATTCTTTCGGAAAGTGGGTAGGGTAGAACAAATGTAAATAAACACATAAATAAATATATGTCATCTTCATTATCTTGTGGCATCACTAGGATGAATCTCATTTTCAGGAACTTCCATGCCCCTCGGGAATCATGTGTCTACCCCTGTGGTTCATGTTCTTAATTTTGAAAAGCTTTTCCACAAACCATTTTCTTCTAGTGCTGGGCCTATGAAGCGAAATTAATTTACTTGCCTCCTTTCTGTGGTGTCAGCTCAGCCCTGTTAAGTTGGATGCTAGAGGACATGTGTTATAACGCTCCATGAGAATGAAAAAATGTTTTCCAGCTTGTAAATTGCTTTTTGTTTATTTAATTTTGTCTTTCACGGACTATATATTCAGCATATGCCTCTGGGGTCTTTTATACATTAACAATTCAAAAACCACTGACCTATGATCATATTAAAACTCCCATTTTATCTCCAGTTTAACCATAATAGAATCCTCTTACAGGAGTTGGGCAGAAGCCTTGTGAATAGATAATCTTGCCTCTAAAATGCTAGGGCTTTATGAAGTAAGTAGGGATTATAAATTCAAATTGTGCGCCATTTTATTATTGTAGATTCTGTCATTATCCTGCAATTACAAAGCATTGCAGATTTTATTGGTTGATCCATTTAGCTATCTCCTGATCAGTTCAGTTGTTGTGTTTCGTTTTGTTTTGGTCGCTGTGACTGACCCTGCTAACAGGAGAAAATGAGTGCAGTTCACAGTGATTCCTTGCAGGTGACAGATGAGAACTGGGCATCTCAGTGATTCAAAATCAAGAGACCGTTTTCACAATAACCTGTGTGGGTTGTCATCACGTAAACATTTTGACCTTTTAAAAAGTAGCTTAAGCCTGGGACTTCTGAAGGCTGGGCTGAAATTTGTTTCTCCAGCTAAACTTGGTCCTTACTAATCATTGGGGCTAGTCCCTTTACCTGTTTCTGAGTGGAAAAGTGTTTGTTTAAAACCACAATTACACTGACTGTCTGCCAGGTTTTGATTATCCAGACAAGTCATAATGTCATCTTAATGACAGCTTGGTCTGAATTTTATTATTCAGTTTTATTGAGAGTTATGGGGGCAAAAGGGAGAGAAGTCTAAAGCTGCTGCTCTCCATGGCCATTCAGTCAACCTTTTGTGTGGCTGTTTATTTGATTTGATTTTTGCACCATTATTTGGATTACCATGTAGTTAAGCCAGCCGGGTCATTACAACTGCTAACAGAATCAACTACGTAATAGCGTATTTCCTTGACCGTGTTAGGACAAATGAGGTGACACTGTAAGATTGTGTAACTAGTTTATTAAATGCAACGATCTCAGTGGATACAAACAGGACATGGCGCCATTTCTTTTTCCTTTCATGGTTTTGCCAGATCTCTGCTCCGTGATCCATGATGGCCCAGTGGACACATCTCATTGCTTAGGAGTGGCTTTCAGTTATAAGAATAATCTCACTTAAGTAGCTATGACTCATTTTCAAGGGTTAAAGTGTCTCTTCTCGTCGAAATCAAAACTTCAGTCTCCCATTCAGTCCAGAGCTTCTTCCTCCCGGACTCTCAGCCTCACCCTCTGGGCTCAGAGACCCAGCAGGGAAGGATGGGTCTTCTTCCTCGTTTCTTTGCCCTCCTAGTGTCTTTTTTTTTTTTTTTTTTTTTTAATGTTTATTTATTTTTGAGAGAGACAGAGACAGAGACAGAATGTGAGTGGGTTAGGGGCAGAGAGAGAGAGGGAGACACAGAATCTGAAGCAGGCTCCAGGCTCCGAGCTGTCGGCACAGAGCCCGACGTGGGGCTCGAACTCACGAGCTGTGAGATCATGAACTGAGCCGAAGTCGGACGCTCAACCAACTGAGCCACCCAGGCGCTCCATCTCCCAGTGTTTTCTTGAGGACAACCCAGCCTCTCTGGTGGGGGTTGAGGCGGGGGTGGCTTTCAGTACCGTCCCATCTCTGGCCTGGAGTGGAAGGAAGCTTTCCCTCTTTCATTTGGTAACTTTCTCTAATTACTCTTTCTTATTTCTAGTCTTTCTTAAATAGGCGGCAGATGGACTTATGACAACAAGAAAGGTCCCATCAAGCATCTGTTTACAGACACTTACATCACAGCACATGTGGATTCCAGGGTAGAAACCTCACCTCACATGGTTAGAGAGATCTTTAAACAGCAACATTGTTCCTAGAAGCTCTTCAGTTTACTAGGAAAGAGGTGACTGTAGAAAGCGGGTGTTGAGAAGAATAGCCCGTATGGATCTCTGGATGCTGTTATTTTGCCTTCTAGGGCCCAGAGGATCTGGGTGTTTTCTTTGCTGATCTCCCTTGTGCATATGATCAGGTGACATTGGTGTCTGCACTGATAGGGGTGGCTTCTACTTCTCACGGACAGAATCAGGGCCACCTGTCTACTGTTGGTACCACCTCTTGGGTAGTGGGTGGTCCAAATAATGTGGAGAAGAGTCCTGAGTTTGTGCTGTCTCTGCTTTAATTTGTGTACATTTTCCTTTAACTACTCTGCTGGGAACATTAAATCAATGTGGATGATTTTTGAAGAATGTAATCTAGAAAATTCAATTATTTAGCGCCTGGAAGGGTTTCAAAGATTAAAATGCTGTGCAAAAATGTGTAAGCATTTATTATTAAAATTAAACAAATGTTTTCTCCATGCAATTAAATTGCATTGTCAAAATGGTGTGTTTGACTCCTCCAAACACATTTTGTGTTATTTTTATTTGGACTTTTTCTAATGCTCCCAGGCAGAATTAGAAACTTCTCTCCTCTGTTGCTCCCATAGCTTTGTCTTTATACCCCTATTTTAGCTGAGTTCAATTCAATTTGATTTTATTTAGTTTCAAATAACACTTATTAAGTGTAAACTAGGTACTAGTTACTGTTCTGGGCTCCAAGGAACAAAACGTTAAGTTGTACCTTTCATCAAACTACAAGAGTGTGTGTGTGTGTGTGTGTGTGTGTTTTAACTTTAATGCAGTTAGTTCCCGGGTAACAACAAAATTCAAAGGAGGCAGAGGGAAGGGAGCGAATGCCTATCAGCCTTCCAGGTGCTGACAGCTTCAAAGATGAATGATTTTGATTGCATTGAATTAACTATGAAAGCTTTCAGCAAAACTGAGTCCTTTCCCTTTTGGAAGGATTCATCTTTTTTTAAGTTTATTTTTGAGAGAGACAGAGAGAGAGAACACAAGTAAGGGAGGGGCAGAGGCAGAGGGGGACAGAGGATCTGAAGCAGGCTCCATGCTGACAGCAGAGAGCCCGATGCAGGGCTCCCACCCACGAACTGTGAGACCATGACCTGAGCCAAAGTCGGACACTTACCCAACTGAGCCATCCAGGCGCCCCTGGAAGGATTCAAATCACCGTGGATGGGGAGAGAAAGGACTTCTCCCGCCTACCCCCATGGAAGAAGCACAACAGAGAAGGATGGTGGCAAAACTTTCCTTTCGTTAGTTTTGCCCTTGAAATTGGTGAATACAGTTCTGCAAATTGGAAATATTTCCTAGGTTTCCAGGTTGTTCAAGTTCCCAGCAACTGGGCCAGGCATGATGGCAACTTTCTTCCTAAAGTCAAGCAGTTTTCTTCATTTTCTCATATAACTCCGACTTGTTTACAGAGGGATGATCCTGAATATTCAGCTGATATTCAGAAAAAAATATTGGTAAGGAACAGCATTCATGGTTATAAAGTCATCGCAAAGATAAGAATTGCAACATCAGGATTTTGGCCTCGACCTTTGAGTATGAGCAGAGATTTTTTAAGAGGGAAGGACATCAACTAAACTAAACTAAGCCCCCCAAAATTGTGTATTAAAATTACAATACAAAAAGACAGGATAATAATCACAAACCATTTGCCTGTGTTAAAAAGCGCAGGATAAGGTCACCCACATTGTAGATACTTATTATTGAAAGTTCAGATTCTGAAAAGGATGAGAAAAACATTTTCTTGTTTTCTTCTCATCTATAAACCTGTGTCACAGCCTATTCAAAACTCCTGAGAAGCAAAAACACTTTTGAAACGACTTTTGTGAGGCTGCAAGTTTGATAGAATATGAGGCTAACTGAGTGTAAAAGACCAATAAAATAAATAAATGGTGAAATATAGGGGCAAAAGAAAATGAAGGGAAGGATCACAAAATGAATGGGGTAATTGCCTTTTTTACGTGCCCTGGAACAAATATGGAGGATGTGAATCTTCCTTCTTTGAGAACTTGAAAGAATCTATTAGTAAACTATCTGGTCCTGGAGCCTTATTAGGAAGTAGTTCTTTGACAGTCCTTGTTATTGCTTTACTAGTACATTATGGTATTTCTAGTTTCAATTTTGGAAATTTCCATTTTTTCAGAAAATTGCCAGATTTTGAAATTTATTAGCATAGACTTGAATACGGTATGAGAATTGCATATGCAAGTCTATGCTTATCTATTTAAAGTCCCCTCCATATTTGTTGTCGCATACTTCCCCTGTTCTAAATTTGTGTTGTTGTTTTTATTTTTTTCTTCATTTAACTTTTCAGATATGGACTACTTTGCTTATTTTTTCTCACACATAAAGTTCTCGAATTTGTTGACCGATCTCTAATTTTATTAATTTGGGTTTTTTACCTCTATTATTTTCTTCCTTTTCTTTATTTTAGCTATCTTGTGATCTTCTTCTAGCTTCCACATTCAAATGACTAGATTTTCTTTTTTCAACCTTTCTCGAATAACAGTTAAAGCTTTTAAAACGTCAAACTTGTTTCGGGGCACGATTTTGGCTAAATACCTTAAGTTTTAATATGTGTGGTTCTAATTTCTGTTTTTTCTAAATACTTTGTATTTTTATGGTACCATAATAGAATGTGTATTAGATGTCAGATGGTGGAGTGGTTTTTGTTTAAACTTCTATTACTTTTTTATTTGTACTGATAACAGAGAATGTGACCTATAATATTTTTGCTATCTGGAATTTATTGACATTATCTTTTTTTCTTCCTACATATTTAACTATTTGTGTGTGTGTATATATACATATATATATATATATATATATATATATATATATATATATGTATATACACATACATGTACATGTCCACATGTGTGTGTGTATTCCATGGATACATGTAAACTAGTATTCTTAAACAAATACAATTGTTAATTCAACCTTTCTATATACATTAGTCAAATACATAATTCTTTCCTAATTCTAGATTTCTTTCTTAACTCTACAGTATCTTCCTCATTGGTATATACATACATTTAGGTCTCTACCAGCCTTAGAGACTTTTTTCAATGCTGCTAGTCTTCGAGGTAGTTCTGGCTCTCACCTGCACTGCACTGATAAGTGTTTAGAAGAGTCAGGTACTGTATCCAAAATCTATAAAGAACTTATCCAACTCAATACCCAAAAAACAAAATAAGTGAAGAAATGGGCAAAAGACATGAACAGACACTTTTCCAAAGAAGACATCCAGACGGCTAACAGGCACATGAAAAGATGCTCAACATCACTCATAATCAGGGAAATACAAATCAAAACCACAGTGAGATACCACCTCACACCCATCAGAATGGCTAAAATTAACAACTCAGGCAACGACAGATGTTGGCGACGATGCGGAGAAAGGGGAACGCTTTTGTACTATTGGTGGGAATGCAAACTAGTGTAGCCACTCTGAAGAACAGTATGGAGGTTCCTCAAAAAGCTAGAAATAGAACTACCCTATGATCCAGCAATTGCACTACTAGGTATTTATCCAAAGCATACAAAGTGCTGATTTGAAGGGGCACATGCACCCCAATATTTATAGCAGCACTATCACCAATAGCCAAATAACGGATTGAGCCTAAATATACATTGACTGATGAGTGGATAAAGAAGATGTGGTACACACACACACACACACACACACACACACACAATGGAATATTACTCGACAATCAAAAAGAATGAAATCTTGCTATTTGCAGCAAAATGGATAGAAGTAGAATGTATCATGCTAAGCAAAGTAAGTCAGAGAAAGACAAATATCATATGATTTCATTCTTATGTGGAATTTAAGATACAAAATAGATGAACATAGGGAAAAGACTATAAAAACAGAGAGGGAGGCAAAATAAGAGACTCTGAAATCCAGAGAACAAACTGAGGGTTGCTGGAGGGGAGGTGAGTGGGGGATGGGCTAGATGGGTGATGGGCATTAAGGAGGGCACTTGTTGGGTTGAGCACAGGGTGTTATATGTAAGTGATGAATCACTAAATTCTACTCCTGAAACCATTATTAAGCTGTATATTGATTAACTTGGATTTAAGTAAAATAAAAATAAAATAAAACTATGTCAATAAAAAAATAAATTGAGAAGAGGTTAAATAAAGTACAGATCAGAATAACCAGATAAAATTTGAATTAAAAAAAGGAATCAAGGGGCGCCTGAGTGGCTCAGTCGGTTGGGTGTCCGACTTCAGCTCAGGTCATGATCTCACAGTCCGTGAGTTCGAGCCCCGCGTCGAGCTCTGTGCTGACAGCTCAGAGCCTGGAGCCTGCTTTGGATTCTGTGTCTCCCTCTCTCTCTGCCCCTCCCCTGCTCATGCTCTATCTCTCTCTGTCTCAAAAATAAGTAAACATTAAAAAAATTTTTTAAAAATAAAAAAACTAAAAAAGGAGTCAGGTACTCTTACCAACTCCAGTACCTCACTACTCACTCCTTTTCTTTCTTTTTTTTCTTACAATTTTTTTAAATGTTTTATTTTATTTTTGAGAGACAGAGTGAGACAGCATAAGTGGGGGAGGAGCAGAGAGAGAGGGAGACACAGAATCCAAAGCAGGTTCCAGGCTCCGAGCTGTCAGCACAGAGCCCGACGCGGGGCTCAAACCCACAAACTGTGAAATCCTGACCTGAGCCGAAGTCGGACGCGTAACCGACTGAGCCACCCAGGCGTCCCACCCCTCTTTTCTTTCTTAAAATGCAAACTGTTAAACCTTCCTGGAGGACACACCCTGAGGAAGGTGTAGAGGTGTGAGCAGATGAGATCTCTGATGTTGAAGAGCTTGTGCTGGATTTGAATTTCGAAACTCTCATCAAGATTCTCTGACTTGGCTCGGTAGAAGTCAGCGTCATCCCGAGGCTGGTTGGGAAGAGTGGAGAACAAAGGCAGAGTAATGGCTTCTCAGACCAGAGCTTCTATTACATCTTCCCTTCTTTTGCCTTTACCAGCAAAGAAAGAGTGGGAGGGCGGAACCTGGCACTTTGAGCATCTCTGGTGTTGAGCATGCCAGAGTGGAGAGCAAGATCAGTCTCCATGAAGCTGGAAGGTGGATACCACAGAAAGCTTTTTCTAGTGACCCAGAGAAGGAGAAAAAGAAGCTTGGCCGATTATTTGTAGCTGTCAGGTCCTCTATCCAAGGTGGGGGGTGCTGTGTCCTCTCCGCCTACTTATGGAGACACTGCTACCCTTTTTTATGGACTCTCAATCCCCTGCCTTGGCAGACAATTCTTATCTGTGTTACAGATAAAATTTTTCTGGGCACTACCTCACCCTTTCTCAGCCCCAGCTGACACCTTACAACCACGTGAAAGATCCAGAGCCAGAACCACCTCGCTCAGCCACTCCTGGATTCCTGATCCCCAGGAAGGGTGAGAGATAATACTTGATTTTGGGGGAAGCTTCTGAGTTTGGGGGTAATGTGTTACACAGCAATAGGTAACCGTTAGAGTGCACAAGAGCTTTACAAAGATGTGCAATGAGGGTTAAAAGAAAGAAAGAGGGGTCATGTCCCCATGGGAGGATAGTAAAAGCCTCCAAAGGAGGGGCATGGCATTTGGAACTGGTCTTGTAGAGAACTGAGCATGTATGTGCATATGGAGGAGAGAGAAGAAACATTTCAGGAGAAAGGACAAGGAGATAGAAAAGTGAAGGTCATGTTCAGGGCAAGAGACAATCTCCACGATCTGCAATCTATGTGCAAATAAGGACTAGTGGGCGATGAGGCAGGTAAGGTGGGCTGACACAGTGAAACACCTGTGTGGATCCTTTTTCTTGCCTAAACCACTAAGGGCGGTCATTTGCCCCTCGCACCTCTTCTCTTTCTTTATGGAATTCCTTGGTGATCTCATTCACACCTAAGTTTTAACCAGTTTCTACCTGGTTTGCCTTAAAATCTAGCCCAGACCTAACCTGAATGATTCAGTCTCTCACCTCCAAATGCTTGCTGATCTTTTCCACCTGGATATGCCAGCAGTATCCCAAATAGTTTTGGCTCCTAAATTCATCTTCCCCTCCAGCCATCCTCCGTAACTGACCACCTTAAACCTCAAGAATGGCACTGCTACTGGTTGTTTTCCCAGAGACCACTAAGTGGGGAAAGTTGTGGGAATCCAAAGGAGAAGTCTCTTGTGGAGCATTTCCAAGGATGCAATTTAATGCCATTGAATGGAAGTCTGTGGGACAATGCAGAGGAAGCAAGGTCTGTATTGCTACCCTTAGAGTTATCCATCCCCTTGCCCCAACACGTGTGCTACACTTGCCTGTTACCGTCTGTGGATGACTATTTGAGATCCCGTCATAAGCAGCCATTTTCCATTGATTCTAACCGTGAATGCAGCTGCGTGCATCGAATTCTGCACTTGGTGAGATGAGGTTCTTGGGAAGGACAGTCCCTTGGGCTGAAGACCTTGTCATGCCATTGGTATTTTTCTGCAGTTCGTCATTGGATCTCATCACCTCTGCCTCCCCTTCCCTCTCCAGAGGTTCTCAGCCTCGCTGCAGGTTAGAATCTCTGGGTAGCTTTCAGGAACTCCCTCACCTAGTCCACACTGAAGACCGATTAAGTCAGAATATCTGGGGCTGGGGCCTAGACATCTTATTGTTTGGAAGTTTATCCTGTGCCTCTGATGTGTAGTCTGGTGGTACTGGTGGATGAGAAACAGCATTGCCTGGGGATCTGATGCTGACCTAGCCTTTAATTCCTGGGAAAATCATTCACACTTTCTGAGAATCAATTTGCAATTCTATAGAAGGTGATAATATTTGCCTAGCAGGATTATTGAAGGGGCAAACGAAATAGTGGTGTGAAAAGCCATGGTAACTGTAAAGAACTAGGTACTATTATTACGATTGTCACACTCCTGCTGCTCCCAGTCTGATTCCAGCCCTGATCACCTTCACAGGCACTAGGACTCTCTAGCTGTGTCTGTTGCCTCCAGGATCTCTGCCTCCAATTCCTCCTGCACACCAGGGTCACATCAGCTTTTCTAAATTCCGCTCGTGCTCAAAGACTATCCTACTTTCCATTTCCCATCAAACCGATACATCCTCACGTTGAAACCCAAATTACTTTTGTAACCTTATCTTCTATTTCCTAAAAGGGTTCATCTGCATCCAGATGTCTAGCCAGCCAACAAATGTCTTGGGTTTCTGCCATATGACAGTACTGAGCTACAGCTCTGGGGTAATGCAAAGATGAACCAGAGGTAAGTGAACCAAGAAGGTGACCATCCAGAAGCTCATATAAATGCTTCGTTTTAGTTAAATATAATTTCGGAAGAGCAGAGAATGCCTGAAATTCAATAAAAACAAAAACCAAACCACCTAATTCAAAAATGGGCGAAGGACTTGAACAGACACTTCTCCAACAAAGAAGACATACAAATGGCTAATAAGCACATGAAAAGATGTTCAACATCACTAATCATTAGAGAAATACAAATCAAAATTACAGTGAGATACTGCTTCACAACCACTGGACTGGCCACTGTAAAAAAGAGACACAGAAATATGTGTTGGCAAGGATGTGGAAAAATTGGACCCCTTGTGCGCTATCGGTGGGAATGTAAAATGGTGCAACTACTGTGAAAAACACTATGGGTATTTCTCAAAAAATTAAAAAATAGGATTTCCAGATGATATAGCATTGCACTTCTAGGTATATATCAAAAGAATTGAAAGCAGGCACTTGACAGATACTTGAACACCCACATTTATAACAGCATTATTCACAATAGGAAAAAAGTGAAAACAACCCAAATGTCTATTTGATGAGTGGACAAATTAATGGTGGTATATCCATACAATGGAATATTACTGAGCCTCAAAAAGGGAGGAAACTGATACACGCTACAACGTGGATGAACCTTGAAGACATCAGACTCAGTGAAATAAGACTCAAAAGGACAAATGTTGTGTGATTCCACTTATATGAGGTACTGGAGAAATCATTTTCATAGAGACAGAAAGTAGATGGCCGTTGTCAGGGGCTGGGAGGAGGGGGGATGGGGAATTATTATTGTTTAATGGATACAGAGTTTCAGTTTGGGATGACGAAAAGTTCAGGAAATGGATAGTGGGGATGGTTGCACAACAGTGTGAATGTACTTAATGCCAATGTAACCATACATTTAAAAATGGCTACCATGGTAAATTTTATGTTATGTACATTTTATCACAATAAGAAAAAAATGCTGTTTCTCTCTGTTAGGCCTTTGAAACTCTGTGTGGCAGTCCATCTGACATAGTTTCTCATATAAAGACTGCTCTCCCAGCGGAAAATCAAAGCATACCTGAGGAAGAGGCATATTGGGACGATTTTGGTTATAGGTAGCAGAAAACAATGCAAAGTGTCTCCTACAATAGGAGGATTATTACCTCGTGGGATGATAAATATGGAGGGAGAACACTGCTAGGATTGCTTAGCGTGCAGACAAAGTGATGTCATCAGCCTTGTCCTTTACCCTCCTCTCACCTTTAGAATGTCCTCCAGGAAGCTCCCCTTGTTACAAGACAGTTGCCCCATCCTGACATCATATGCAGAACAGGTAACATCCAGCAGCAAAAGAAAAAAGGGAACTACTTCTCCCTCCCAGAGTGCAGAACTCTTTCCTAGAAGCCTTCCAGCCAACTTCCTCTTGTGACTCATTACCCAGGACTGTGTCACGTACTCATCCCTAAACCAATTCCTGGCAAAAGAAAGGGCACTACCATGAGTGACCACGTGACTAGGCAGGATTGCCGAAGTCATGTGGGGTAGGGTGGATGCTGGTTATGCTACATGGAAAGAGAGCAAAGCAGAGTAACAGGTCACAGGCCACCACTGAATCTTGCGAGAAGTATGATCCTGGGCAACTTACATAAATATGTCTGAATCTCACTTTCCACAACTGAGGGTAACAATACCTACCCCAGCTGGGTGGATGGGAGGAGTTAGTTAGGTGATGTTTGCAAAGTACCTAACAGAGTGATTATACACATTATTGTATTAAACATACTTCATTACTCACACAGTAAGTGCTTCATAAATGGTAGCCATCATTACTGTTCTTCTTCTCCCAAACAGGTAAATGAGCATTTGCTTGGCTATCATTTGTATTTATTCAGTTTTTAAAGAAGTAATTTTTTAAGTTTATTTATTTATTTTGAGAGAGAGAGAGAGAGTAGGGAGAGTAGGAGCAGGGGAGGTGTAGAGAGGGAGGGGAGAGAGAGAATTCCAAGCAGGTTCTGCGCTGTCAGCACTGAGCCCGATGCGGGGCTCAAACTTACGAACTGAGAGATCATGATCTGAGTGGAAATCAAGAGTCGGATGCTTATCCGACTGAGCCATCGGGCGCCCCTGCTTGGTTATCTTTTCTAGCTTACCCAGTGTCGGTAAGTACTCAGGAAATAAATGGCACCTGGATATCCCACCATGGGTGTGGACCCAATTCTACGTGAACAGGAGTCCTAAGGTACATTAGTTTGCTAGGGCTGCGGTAAGAAAGTGCCACAAACTAGGTGGATTAAACAACAGAAATTTGTCATCTCAGTTCTGGAGGCTAGAAGGCTGAGATCAAGGTCTTGACAGGGTTGGTTCCTTCGAAGAGCTGTGAAGAAGGGATCTGTTCCAGGCCTCTCTCCTTGGCTTATAGACGGCCATCTCCTGCCTGTTTTCACATCATCTTTCTTCTTACGTGTCTGTGTCCAAATTTCCCCTTCTTACACGGACACTGGTCATACTGGATTAGGGCCCACTTTAATGCTTTCTTTTAACTTACGACCTCTACGAAGACCCGTCTCCAAATATAGTCATGTTCTGGGGGTACTGGAGCTTAAGCCTTCATACAAACTTTTTTTAAATGTTGATTTATTTTTGAGAGAAAAAGAGAGAGCGTGTGTGTGGACGTGTACAAGCAGGGGAGAGGCAGAGACAGAAGGGGACAGAAGATCCGAAGCAGGTTCCATGCTGACAGCAGAAAGCCCGATGCGGGGCTCGAACTCATGAACAATGAGATCATGATCTGAGCCGAAGTCAGACATTTAATTGACTGAGTCACCTGGTGCCCCAAGAGTTCAACATACAGATTTTGAGAGGACACATTTCAACCCATAACATAGGGTAAGTATAGCTATTAGAAAGTCCGTATGCCTGAAGCCCAGAGTGAGAAATCTCAGGTCACGTCATAATTCTTTATCCCACCATACCCACCTCCCTCCCCAGTATGATTTGGAAATAACCCTAAATCCCACTTTGGCTGAGCTGGAGTAGCTAGGTTATAACAGATATGTGAAGAAACAACTTCGGGAAAATCCCCTGAGAGCTGATACAGGAAGCTAGGAAGCATGACTCTGGAAGGGAAAATAGAAACTCCTGATTGGTCATCAAAACGAACATTTATTAAGCACTGATCATGTGCAGGCATGAGCCCTCTATTCTGTATGATGCTGGGGTGTGTGTGTGTGTGAGCGGATGAAAGGAATAAACAAGAGTTCTAGTCTTTAAGGATATGTTGTTGTGCACATGGCAGCTTGCTATGATGTAAGGCGGAGTGCACTAAGTTCGAAATAAAAGGACAATGATAGGCCACAAGAATTCACAGAAAGTAAAAATGAATCTGGTTGGAGAAATTTGAGTGAGCTTTGAAGGGACAGAAGGTGGGCACCTGGGTGGCTCATTTGCTTAGCGTCTGACTCTTGATTTCAGCTCAGGTCATGATCTCACAGTTTGTGGGTTCAAGCCCCACGTTGGGCTCCATGCTGACTCTCTCCCTCTCTCTCTGCCCCTCCGCCACTCTCAAAATAAGTAAATAAACTGAAGGGACAGAAGATCATGGTGAGAGACAGAGATGTAGACAGCCTTGTAAACTTGAAAGCACCAAACCTTTGGGGATTGACAATTATAAATGGTCACGTAGCTGCATAAGGTTCAAACAAAGGGTGAGGGTGAGGAGAGGGAAGAACAGATCCACTTGAAATCTGGGGATGATTTGGGGCCCTGAAGTACTATGAGCCACTGTGTCAGGCTTAGAAGCCACTTGCTGACCGTGGGCTACAACAGGAGCAGCTTGGAAGAGGCTGAGATGCATTTCAGCCAAATGCAGTAGAATTGCCTGGAGACTGTGGTCCACGGCAGAAATCTTGGTGCAGATAGTCAGGGGAAGTGCTTTGGGTTTGGTAGACCTGGGTCAAGTTTGCATTCACCATTTACCGGTCCTATCTTATTGGGCAAGGTATGTCAGTGGTGTAGGCATCAGTCTCCTTGTCTGTAAAGTGGGGGTGATCATACTACTTCTACGTCATACTTGGGAGGATGAAATACTGTAGGTTATGGTCAGCAACATTATCTGGTACACAGGCCCAGTTACTGTTCACCAACAAAAAGCAAGTTATCCTTTACTGATTTTGGACTTGATGGTTCTCTCGCCCTGTAGCAGAATAATTTGGGTTCTTTAGAACAGCCAAATATGAGAACGTGCCAAACCGCTGTGGACAACGGTGAAGCAGAAAGGTTGGGAATGGAGTGGAGGGTGCTTGACTCCATCTCCCTTCCCAGTGCACTCCACCCACCGGGAGGGAGAGAATCAAGAGGAAAGACATTAAAGCAAAAAGAGTAGAAAGCATATAGAGAATAGCCTATTCAGCATTGCGCTATCCTGGCCCCTTACAGGGGTCTGACGTCTAGGTGATGCAGACCAGAGGTTGACATCTCGCCTCCTGACCACTAGAGGGTGCCCTGATTTGACCCTTGGGATCCAGAAGGGCCTAAAACAGATATTTGCTTCCTTTGTGTTGGAGAGATTGCAGCTCAGAATGACTGTGGCTCAGAGGGGAGACAGTGGGGAGAAGGGGCGGGTGAAGCCGGGTCTGGACCTGGGTCGGGTAAAGGGGTGCCAGGTCAGCATGAGTAAGATGCAGGCTAGGAATGGAGTATGGAAGGATGCATTGCCGAAGGACTGGAGCCAGCTTCGTGGACCAGTAGGGCAAAGTGGTAGATGCAGCCTTGGGTCTGAACAATGGTGGTGGAACCTCCTTGTTGTTGTTTTCCTTTTCTCCTGTCTCAGAGCTGCACCACTGTGCCATCCGGCAGCTGGATCAGCAGGTTAGCCGAGGGGAGATCAGTGGGTTCCAGGAACCTGACAGCCGATGGAAAGGAAAGATAGGGAGGACAGTGATTGATGGGCATGGGTGAACAAATGGATGAAAAGAGAATAGGACAGATGATGGACGGGAGGGACAGTGGGTAAGAAAGGAGCTGCATAGTCCAAATCTTCCCTGGCTGATAGGATGTGGTCCCTCCAGCCCATTAGGCAGTGAGAACAGTGTCTCATGTTGATGGTACAGTATAAGGAATTCAGTTTATAATGATTTCCCTCTACTGAGAGCAGACATTAGCAACTGACCGGTGGATATGAGGATCTTGCTCAACCCCAAACTGTACAAATGTGATGAGAACACAGCAGACACCTGCTGTTGAGGGGGGTGCCTAGAGGACTTTGGTATCATAGTCTAAGGCTGACATTCAGCCAGGACGCACCAAATGGCTATATTGTTTATGGTCATCGTCCAAACAAATTGGTGGATGCCTAGGCCTACAGCTGGCTAAACATGTTGACTGTTACCCCGACTATGCTCACATAGCTCTAGACAGCTGCTCTATAATGTCTGCTGTACCTATCAAAGATGAGGCTAAAAAACAATGAGTTGTCTTTGTTCAATCCATCACCACTTTTAGAAAAGCGATCTAGATGTAGTTCCTTGAAGGTCCTATGGGGTTTCCAGAGTACTTCACTCTTTTGTTCCCGAGAGGTTTCATTGTCCTTAGATCCAGAGTACCTGGCTGTAAGTAGGTAAGAGATTTAACAATGTATCCAATAGAGTACCTTTCTCACTTGGTATACCTTATCAGAAGAATTAGTCTGTCGGAATTGGCTTCAGTAGGGCCCCCAAATAAAAACCAGTTTTGAAATGTGCACCCTCTTTAGCAATCATTATCGGTAAACTTTATCTAGACTATCTATCGTTTAAGACAACTTTTTTAGACTTTTAAAAAGATTATATATGCCCTAAAGTGGCAAATATCCCATAAGGGAAAAGAAAATTTGCAAACTGAGTGAGAAAAACTCACTCTTCTTCCCTTACTTTCACACAGACCACTGTATTTCTGAGACTTCCGGTCACCAAAGGGATGGGGTTTTTTTTCCCCCCGCAAGCAATTCTCCGTGACACCAGCTGGGTGTCCTACAACTCAACTCCATTCTCACACTGGAGATAGAGCCAGATCCCACAGGTCGAAGGTTCAGTCCTGTCTCCCAATTGCAATTCCACGTGGTCACCTGAACACCTGACCACCGGTGGGCCATAAAGCAGGCGTTTATGGCCCATCACTTCCTCCTCAGTTTCAATTAATTTGTTAGAGTGGCTCACAGAACTCAGGGAAACAGTTTACTTACTGTTTATCAGTTTATCATAAAAGGATATGATAAAGGATACCGATGACCATCCAAATAGAAGAGATGTGAAGCAGAAGGTAGGTGGGAAGGCGCTGGGAGTTTCCATGCCTTCTCTGGGTGCTCCTCTCCCCCGCCCCCCACCCCCGACTTCTTCATAACCCCCAACCTAGGAGCTTTCCAAACTCTGCTTTGGGGACTTTCATGGACACTTCATCACATAGACCTACTCAATAGTTAAATCCATTTCCAGCTTCTCTCCCCTCCCTGGAGAAGGGGATGTGGGGCTGAAAATTCCAAGCTTCTCCTCATGGCTTGGACTTTTGGGTGACCAGCACTCAGCCAGGAGCCCACCAAGAGTCACTGCATTAGAACAAAAGACATTCCTATCACCCTGGGAATCCTCAGGGGTTTAGGAACTCGGCATCAGCAACTGGGGGCAAAGGCCAAATATTAGAACAAAAGATGCTCCTGGTGCCTTTATCACTTAGAAAATTACAAGGGTTTCAGGAGCTCTGTGCCAGGAACCGGGGGCAGAGACCAAAAATACAGTTTCTGCTATTTCACACAAATCGCTTTGGTTTAATTATCCATCGGGACGGATGATAATGTGTTTGGTTAAATATGGCTCCTTCGCTCATCACTGACAGCATGTGAAAGCTGGCTGACTGCGGGGTGCTTCTTCGATGTTTCCAAACAACTCTACTGAGGTATAATATACATACCATGAAATCCACTTGGTTGAACATTTTTTTTAATGTTTATTTATTTTTGGCAGAGAGAGACAGAGACAGAGTGCGAGCAGGGGAGAGGCAGAGAGAGAGGGAGGCACGGAATCTGAAGCAGGCTCCAGGCTCTAAGCTGACAGCACAGAGCCCGATACGGGACTCAAACTCACAAGCTGTGAGATCATGACCTGAGCCAAAGTCGGACGCTTAACCAACTGAGCCACCCAGGGGCCCCTGAATCCACTTGTTTTTAAGTGTGCAACTATTACTGTGATTCGGTTTCAAGATGCAGTTTTGACATGTAAAACTCATACGTGTTAGACAACTCACCTTCACTGTTGGGCTGGATTAAGATCTTTCGGGGTTGTAAGCATCCAGCAGGGTTTGCTTGTTCCTTGTCCTGATTCCCCTCTTTCTTTCTCTTCTCCTCCCCCTGCTTCCCTCCTTCTCTTCTGTCCTCTTCATGTGTTAGGTGCTCCGGGTAGAAGGTGAAAGATAATCCCTGCCCTCAAGGAACAGTAAGACAGTCACAAAATCCATGAAAAGACATCATCACATTCTTCTGTGGAAGCATCATCCCCCATAGAAGGGGTGTCTTTGGGGTTGTGGGGTCACGTTTGTCTCAGCCCCACCCCACCTTCTCAGAGACTTAAGGGCTCAGGCCAACAAACACTTGTTGGGTACCTGTGCTCAATGCTGCGGGTATAAAGATGAATAAAAGCTCATCCCTGTCAGGATTTAAACAGCTTTAGTTCAACCTCAGGTGACTAAGCATCAGTCAGTGTTACCAGTCTGACTGACCTTGTGACCCAGTCCTGGTCTCCCGACCTTCGCCCGTGGGAAGTACAGACGCATCTCTTGGGCGCTGTCCGATAAGGGCTAACTGCCTGCCCTGCTCCCTCACTTCCTGCAGTGAGCTCCTCGAAGGGCCCTCCCTGGCCCCTGAACTAAAATTTCAGATTTCTTCCCACGCAGAGACTTCGTCACCCCCTCTCCTGCTCCTCCCTTTGCCTTTTCACCCTCCAACGTGCAATTCATTTTACTGATTTGTTAGGCTGTATATTCTCTGCTTTCTCTGTTTGAGCGTGTGTCCTGTGAGGGCAGCGATTCGGGTCTGTTTTCTTCTCTCTCCCGATCCTAGTCTGTACTCAAAGAATATCTGTCCAATGAACTCATGAATATCTGATCTTTATGTTGTTCCTCAGGACCAGCGCCCATCCTGATGGGTGTCTCCGTCTGGCATGTGAGGCCAGAAGCTTTGACCACGCTGCCCGCCAGCTTGCAGCTCCGAACCCTGCCCGGCCGTGGCCGCCTTGCTCCTGGACCGGCCTCACTGAACACTCCGCTCAGACGTGTCGCTGCCTGTTCCTCCCCTGACTCAAACGGTTGCTGCCTTCCCTGGGGGGCTGCCCCCGACTAGTCTTAGAACTGGCCTATCCCAGTCTGCCCCAGTTAATTAACCTTCTCTACGTGACAGCTTCACAAGACTGGACAGAAGGCAGAACACCCATGATGTCGTGTGAATTAAAATGCCAGCCAGCAGGAATGAATGAGTAAGAATGCAAGTGACCCCACACCACGCCGAATGCGCGAATCCTCCCAAGGGGTTGTTTTGAAAGCAGCTGAAAGAAGAGTTTAAATATTTCGGAATAATTACTGGTCCCTGAAATTAGCTTCTTAAAAGTAGGCTTTAAAGACCCTCGTGTATAATCATAATATTTATAGGCTAAACTTTCCCGGTAAAATATTTGGGTGTGATAACTTACCATCCTATTCCAAGCTCCTGGTCACCATCAGAGATTTCAACACTCTCGTTAGCATCTCATTGAAAAAAAACCTTTTTTTTTTTTTTTCTGCCCTGAAATTGAGGCCGAAAATAAAGACTCCTAAAGTCTGCTTCAAGAATACCTGAGGCTTTTAAAGCCCCCATCTAGTTTTCACTCCTGCCAGGTGCAGCGAGGAACTTCAGGGAACGAAGGGAAAAGGGGTAGGAGCCAAGTGAACGCTTTAGTTAGGAGAGAACTGACAGCCATCGAGCTATAAACCTGTCCCTGGGTGACTGATTTCTGTATGTGCTTAGTGACAACACATTTGGAAAGACCATTAACAGGTTTTACTCGTGGAACAAGGAGGGTCGATTGAGTACACTTTGAATTTTAGTAGGTCATACAGGGCCCCCTCGTTGGTTCACAGGGTTTCCTTTCCTTGGGAGAAGCACTTCAATGAGCTTTTGGCAAAGGTTAGAATGGGAGTTCTTTCTTTGTGGACAAGACAGTAGGACAGAAAGACAGCTCCACTCCAGCAGGAGTGGAAAGGCGGCATATGCTCTGTTGATGGATTCAGTAAAGCCCTGGTGCTGAAGATCCGGGCAGGATGGTCAAGGCTCATCTTTACCAGAGTCATAGAATAGAGTTTTGGATCTTCATTCTGCATAGAAATCCTTTAAAAAGAGCACGGATACCCTCCTCTACGGGCGACTCCCCCTCCTTCATTCCCCAATTTTGCAGTCACAACAAGAGGCAAGAGACCAGGTCTTTACATTTCCTTGGAGGAAGTAGTCATTCTAAGCAGGGTTTCAAGGTGGAGAATAAGGTGGGCCTCGGTGGGTCGCACCTGCCATATAACCCTCAGGACTTGCACCTGCCTCTTTCCTACTCCCCGACCCCTCCCAGGGAGCGAGGCGGTGGTGTGGGGGGCGGGGGGGCGGTATCTGTTCCGGCGTCTCCGGACGCGTCCTCCACTCCACAAAAGCAGGACCGCTCCCTGCTTGGATTACGTGAACTTTTAGGGGCAGCCCAAAAGTATCTGAGGTGACGCGGATTCCAGTCCCTCGGTCGCCAGCCGCACATTTGTCCCCGCCAGCCTCTGCCCCCACCTCGGCTCCGCTCTGGAGCCGGCCGAACGCGGCCTCTTCACACCTGATCGTCGCCCAGGTCCCCCCCCTTGCGCGGGGGGAAAGACAACGCCGAGGTCCCGGCCGAGGTTGGGCACTTGGGGCGTGGCCAAGGGAGCGCGCGAGCCAGCGTGGGCAGCTCCGCGCTCGGGGTGTCGGTGTGGCAGGCCGGACTGACAGACGCACGTCCCCGACCCGCCGCCGCGGGGGCGTGGAGGGGGGGGAGGTGTCGGAGGAGGTGGAGCCGCCGGGGAGGGGCGGTGCCGCGGGGAGCGGAGCCCGGCCTCCCGCCCCCACCCCCTTCGGTGCCTGGGTCTGGGCGGTGACACAAAAAGCTCCCGCTCGGAGCCGAGCGCCTGGCGGCGGTGTCCGACCGGGAGCGCCGAGGGCGGCGGGCAGGTGGGGCGCCTCCCGCAGGGTCGAGCCGGGGGCAGGGGCTGCGGGCGCCGACGCCGCGCCCCCCGCGCCCGCCCCGCAGCCTGCCGCTGCGCGCGTCTGGCGGAGCGGGTGGCGGGCGCGCCGGGACCACCCCGCGATGCTACCGCTACCGCCGCCGCCGCCTCTGTAGGGAGCGCCCGAGCCCGCTGCGGAGAGAGGTCGGTGACTTTCGGTTTGTTTCTCTGCCCTGGCCCTCCCGGGTCGGGGGCGGCGAGAGGGGCGCGAAGGGCTGGATGTCTTCGCCCCCACGGCGGCCGCGCCCGGAGCCAGGGAAGCGGGGAAGGGGAGCCGCCGCCTGGTGTGTCGGGGGGCGCCTTTTGCACAGTGGATGGGGGGAGTCGGGCCGCAGGGGTCCCGGGAAGGGGAGCGCGGGCCACAGCGGGGCGGCCCCCGGGCGCCGGGGACGGGGTCCCTGGAGTTGCGTGTCCCCGGAGCGCTGGCGGAGTTGGGCTGGCGGCTGGGGCGGGGGAGCGGCGCTGTCGGCGGCTCCTCCGAGTCCTCGGATGCCCCCTGGAGCTCCGGTCCGAGGGAGCGCGTCTCGTGCCCGCGCCGCGCGCGCCCCTGAGGGTGCACGTGCGCGCGCGCCCCAGCGGCGCCCCCACCCCGCACGCGCCCCGGGATGGTCCCCTAGCGAGCCCCTGGTCGAGCGCCTTCCCCGCCCCCCAGAAGTTGCCCTCGCGCGCCACTCCGCCGCCCCGGAGCCCCTCTCGGGAGGAGAGGGAGCAGTGGCGGGCCAGATGTTGGGGGGTCTTTTGTGCGGACCCACGTGCCTGGGGCGCCTGCTCCTGGAACGGCAGCGGCAGGACAAAGCAGGCTGGACGCGTGGGACGCTGCACGCGAGGCTGCCGTCCCCGAGCCCGCCTAGGGTGGGGGTGGGGCGGGGGGAGCGCTGCACGGTTTTGGAAAGAGTAGAGAAATCGGCTGAACAGAGTGACAGTGACTTGATGAGGTGGCGGACAGGGGCGAAAGAAAGGATGCTTGTGAATGCAGCGCCGCTGTGTGTGTGTGTGTGTGTGTGTGCGTCTGGGCGGGTGACCGGGCGCCCCGCATTCCCATATAACCTGGTTTACTAGTATATTTTGCTAGTGTGTGTTTGCCCCAAGATGTTATTCTACGCCTTCTCGTCTTTCTTTCCTTTTGAGGGGTTACGGTTGCTGGTAGAAGCTGTGCCACCGGGGAACTTGGGGGCGGGGGAGACTGCAGCGGAGTGGGGGGAGGGGGGTATTTATCCTGTAGAGACAATTAGGGAGCGTTACGCCCCCTCCGCGGCTGGCGGGCGCTCCACGCCTCCGCCGCCTTCCTCCACCTCCCGGTGCACCCACTCCACCGCCGCTGGCCGGGGAGGGTGCTCGGATTTCTTTCTCTGCTGCGCGTATCTAACCCTTACTGCATGTATTTCACTGCAGGCTGAACAAAGCTCAGGCTCAATTGTGCTTCCTGCTTGTCAGCCTCTTGCCTCCCAAACGCGTACCGTTTCCACTTGATGTCATCATGCAGAAGGGGGTGAAAGGGACTCGGTGACAGATGCAGGTAACCCCCAGTAGTCTGGGTAGCCGCCTGGGTGTCTCTGGGTCATTTGGGCCGGCAGTGTTTGCACGGGGCTGTTTGGGTGGTTTCTGCATCCATTCCTTTGCTGTCTGTGTCGAGGAGCCTGGGGGCTGCTGAAACTCCTGGGTCTGAGAAGGAAATTGCAAATGACTTGAAACCTTCCTTTTGAAAAAGTCATTGAGGGCAGGGTGCGTTTGGGGTCGAATAAATTCCACCGGGTTTCTACTGATGGGAATTTTGATATAATCAATACATAGACAGTTGTGTCTGAATGTGGGGTTTGGATATATGCCTGCTTTCTTATCTGTAGTGATACATTTTGGCTTCAGTCTGGTAATGGATATCGCTTGTTGAAAAGGTATGGCTGGAAGGCCGGTTATAAATTTGACCAGTGCTCAATTAGGGCATTGGTCAGATGTAGTAACCTTCTTACGAAATAATGTCTCTCCTCCAAGCCTTCATTGTAATAGTGTTTGCAATATCAGGAGGGACATGCCAGCAGTAAGTTAACTGGGAGGTGGAAGGGAGGGCAGTTGGGGGAGCAGAAAGAGAACAGAGAGCCGGGAGCGTTAGTTAAGTTTCCATTTACATAGCCATGAACCATTAGGCTCTCGGTCTGCATTTTATCTTTAGGTCGTTGGTGCTTTTCCAAAAACTCTGGCCGGTACATTTCTTTCCAAGGATAGTTCTGCTTCGATGTCGAGCTAACGAAATCTGGGGTTATCTCGATAGAGCTCCATGAAAAGGTAACCTTCAGACATACCAGGACACCTTGGCACTGGCATTGTCTCCTAGAGGGCAGAGTCCTGGCATCCTGCACGAGGAGCAGAGAATAAGAATGGTGATGGGGGTGGACTCAAGGTTTATCTTGCTGGGAGAAGCGATTGCGGAGGGCCACCGGCTCCTGGTGCTCTGTCTTCTTGCACTGCAGCCACAGCAGTGCCATGGCTATGGCAGCCTCTCTCGTCACCATTTCCGCCCCCAAACCCACAGAAAGATAAAATTGAAAAACTTGAAACATGTGTCATTCACCTCTAGGGTAGTTGTGTTTTGAAAGGGGACTTTGAAAAAACAGGAGTGGCACTGGCATTGATCCCTATACTCAGAGCATCCAGGAATCCCTGGGAGAGGTGAGGGAGTTATCTGGTCTCAGCTAGAACAAAGGCCACCGCTTTGGGAAGATCAGATTTGTAATGGTGTTAGGATAGAGGTACTTTGACAAGTAATTTTAATGTCAGCAATAATGCAGGGTGTGTGCTGTGTTCCAGCAAGAGGAAAAGCCACGTGATGGGATAATAGGGAGTGTTAATAATGCAATAGAAACAAAGGGTGTGGTTTTTTTTTTTTAATAGAAAAAATAAATACCTCACACACAAAATTCCCCATGGGAAGACCAGTTGCCTGCACATGTAAATGCACGTCCAAGAACAAAGATAGCCATAGTGCAGTGTTAGGTTTCCTGTGGTTTTAAACTGTGTGCGGTAATAAGTCATAATAAAGTGTTGTATTGATGCTTATTTTGGTTTTTCTTTTTGTAGGTGGAGGCTCCCCGCCCCCAGATGTCTGCAGTAGTGTTTAGCTGTAGGCTGGGGGAGCCCTAGAAGGTTGTCAGACCAACCTTTGCGTCCAGTGCCCGAGTCCTTTCTACAATGTTCATTTAATTCATTCAGCAGATGTTTATCAAGCACCTGATAGATCATAGACTGTGAAAGATGCCAAGGGGTGGGGGCGTGGGGTGACTGGAGACATAAAAATGAACCACCTTCAGGGAGCTTCTCAGAGACCTGATTCTGATTAAATTCAAAGGAAGCTAGAGAGAGAGGAACAAAGGGTGGTATTGGACTGCTGAGGGACTATGATCATTGAATGCCTCTTTCATTGGGGAGATCACTACTTCATAAGTGACCGGACCTGTTGTCCGAAGGTGACCTTGTCTTCAGCTCTTCAGCTAAATTCCATGTGAATGTTTAGATTTCACCATTGTTGAAAGGTCATTCTGTTTCATTCTTTATTCCCTCAGAGTTGCTTGAACCTGTCTATCCTGTCTGCACCCTCTCCTTTTCAAAGAATTACTTGAATTTTGAAACAAACCCTGCTTTTTTGTATTATCTGATTTAGTAAACAGTTGGTGGGAGCGGGGAGGCACTTTTGCAGGTTCTGTCTTTTATAAACAGCGACGTATTGGCAATGTAGGTTAGGTTAGTTGCAGTAAGAAATCACCTCCAAATCTCTGGCTAAATACAGATTTCTTTCTCTCCCAGACGATGTGTCCTGTGTGGTCAGCAGGTGGGCCTTGCTCGTCATAGTCCCTCTAGGACCCAAAGTGATGGAGGTGTGACCCTGAGTGTGTGTGTGAGGTCCCTGCAGTGTGGGAAAGGAAACTCTGGAGGATCTTGCTGTCTGTATTCACGACACCCACGTCACCCACAAGTGACTTATGTTGCTTTGGCCACAACTAGTCCTATGATGCCATTTGAACCCCAATTCAATATTTCTCGCCCTGCAGAAGGGACAGCTGGATATAGGTGAGCCTCTCTCATGACCTCCGCAGGTTGTGTGGCCTAGATGAGGTTATGAAGTGTGTTCCCGTGGGGCTAGCTCATGCTTTGTAGACATTGGGTGTTTACGAGTGCCAGTGCGATGAATGAATAATAAATATCTTAAGGAATTTGGTCGTGCCCCACCATGGTATTTACTGATATGTTGGTGTTATATATACTAATGTGATTGTCCATTGATCATCAAATAAAAAATTACAGTGTTCTCTCTTGTTGCCTGTTTTGAGTAGTTGTTTATTCTGAAGCGATAGGCAAGGAGGTAGTTCCAGGGCTAGTTCTAGGAGGTTCTGTGTTTAGCATTATGTAATAGAGAGCTGTTACTTACAGACTTTCTCTCCCTCACCATCTGCCTCTTGTCTAAGACTTCCTGAGTTTGTCTGGAACAGCCTGGGGTAGAGAAGGAGTGGTCGTGGGCCTAATAAGGGCCACAACTAAGATTTCGAGGGGGCAGGCATGTGTGTAGGGTGGCCTTGGGTCACCCCCTTGTTACTCTGATGTTTAGAAAAGGCACTTTGGATATGTGCTGTTTTCTGGTCACGGGACCGCCAGAACACTGGGTTGGTGTTCTGGCACATTCGTGCTTCCATCAGCCACCACGTTGACAACGTGGTCAACGAAGGTGGTCAGTTTTAAAGCCTTCCTTACCACGCTGTCCCTCAGAATGGTTGGGTGCTGAGGGGTAGGCATTGCAAAGGGCTGTGGATTAAGCAGTTGGTGGCTGGTAGAGAGAGTTTGCTGTAGGACGCGCCGGTTCCTTAAATACCTTTGTTGGTGTTGTGATAAATGCATGCATGGATTAGAATTTTTAGGATGTGATAAGTACCTGCGGCATAAGCGTGGAATTTAACAAAATAGTATTGCTTCTGGCTCAGTAATCACCTTGCTGAAGTCATTTCTATAAAGACAGCTCTCCCCAGACAGGCGATACGGTAAAATGCCTGCTGGCCCCTGAGTCACAGAGGCTAGAGGACATCAGTGTTAGCCTCAGAATGCAGAGGTTACCCTCTGCTTCCCTGGGGTGACAAACTATTGCATCCAAACGGAGGGAAAGTGGGAAATGAGTGGCGGAGAAACCAGCAGGGAGAACCAAATATAGCCCATCCGGGACCTCCAGGAGCCAAGTCGGGGTGCGTGGGGGCTGGGCTGAGGGCGAGGCGCAGACCTAGCAGGAGGGGAAATGAGGCCCTGAGAGGCTAGGCTCGAAATATATTTGGGAAGCTCCAAAACACACGTCTGTATTTTGTTTGGCCTCTTGAGCACCCGCCGCTGTAATTGCACGACGAGGGCGGCCGTCCAGGTGGAGGACACTTGCGGGGTGGAGGTGGCTCCTAGCGCTCCCGTCCCGAAGGTGTGGTGGACAAAGCAAAAGGGAGGAAGGCATTGGTCTTCCTGCTCCCCCACCCCTGGCTTGGTGAGCCACGAGGTGTTCCAAGGAGCCCGTCTTCGCGGTTGAAATCTCCTTCGGATAAAATAAGTCCTTGTTTGATGTTTAAGGATTTTTTTTTTTTTTTTTTTTTTTTTCTGGATGACCTACTGTCATCGTAAGACGTAAGGCCAGCAGTGTGTGCGACTTGTTTCTCCTTTGGGTGGTCGTCGAGGCCTGTGGTTTTTCTGGCCCAGACCCTGTATGGCTGCTGAGGCTTGGAGTGCATTTTTTGCAGAATCGTGGGGTGGGGTCGGGGGGGCTCCTTGTGATCTACTGGGAGCGGAGAGCATGAGTAGGACAGGATGCCTTCTTTGCCACTGGATTTATTAATTCCTGCGTACCTAACACTCACTGCAAACATCTCGCATGATAAAAGTTATTCTGACATCACACAGGCTTCCTGGGCTATCAGACCGCTTGCGGGGAAGGTATTGATCAAATGCAGACGAGCCTCTGGTGGAGGCAAAGTCAAGATGAGGTGGAATCTTGGAGGGCCGTGCTCTGTCCTGGTGTTTTCTGATTCACCTTCCATTTATAAATCCAGATAACCACACTTAATACACTCCTCCCTGAGGTTCTGTCAGCATTGATGAGGTTTTGGCAAAAGCTTGGACAGATAAGTGTGAAAATAGGGAGTATTCTTATTAATATTGAAGTTCTGCTGATTAACAGATGAACTTCTGTCCCCACCACCATATCCCAGATGGGGACCTCATTTCTCTGGACTGTAAGAGTGGGTACCCTTACCTCCTGGCTTTTCCACCCCAATCCATATTACAAAATGCTGATACTCTCAGGACAGTAGGCCGTTTGAATTGTTCATTCCCTTGCATAATAGGGAATGGCTTTCAGTGGCTTCTGCTTTTTGGGGACGAAGTTCCTATTTTTTTAGTCTTCCCTTTAAAGGTTTCCCCACCTAGACCCCAGACTTCATGCCCATCCCTGACTTTGGCTCTGCCTGACTTGAAAATGCCACATTAGCTGGATGGTTAACACTCTATTCCCCCCAAATGCTTTGCATAGCCTGTTTTAAAATTCTGGAATATTCCATAGCCTGCAATGTCCTCTCCCTATACTCTGTCATTGAAGGTGTGACTGGCTCTTAACTCTTCTAAAAAATTTAAGTCTGTCTCCTTAGCCCATCGCAATCCTTCACCTCTTCCAGGTTCTCTGACAAAATTGCCTACATCTCTCATTTCATTCAACATTCATTCATTCATTCATTCCACAAAGGGCACTTATCTTGTATTATCACCTGAGATTGAGGTGTCTTTTTCTTTCTGTTTAATTGCAAGGAACAGAAACCCACTCAAGCTACTTCACATAAAGGGAGATACACTGAAAAGATGTCCCAGGATGGGAATGGGACTTTTCCAGTCTCTGCTCAGCTGGGGGGAAGGGTGAGGGATCTGGCTTCCTCCAGGGGGACCTTCGAGCTGGTGGATGTAGGGACTGGAACCAGCAAGATCTTTCTCTTGCAGGCTCCTTAGAGGTGAACACTGGATGAGGTTTGAACCTATTTTGTATTCCCCACCATGTGCGTACAGCATAAGGGCTCAATAAATACTCAGTCATTGATGAATCTTTGACAGCACAGAAATGATCTCGACCCACTGCGATAAAGGAATTATGGATGTTTTTGGTCATAGACCTACGGGAAGTTAAGAAGAAGAAAACTTCTTTTTAAGAGCTTCCCCTACTTGCATTAATAATGATTAAATATCGAATCAAATTAGAGTTGCCAGGCTGCATTATACGTTTCAGTGGTTGGGAGGTGAACATTCTCACTGATGGTCATCATTCTAAGAAAATGAATTGTTATTGGTAGTGTGTTTTTTGATTTTAGTTTGTCTGCTTCTTCCAAAACAACAACAAAACAAACAAAAATGTCTTCTCCTTTGTGACATATAGCAAGCCGTGTTAGAACTTTACATCCCATAATCTCAAGGCCACCCCACAATCTCAAGAAATAGGCTGTGCTGTTTGGGTTGGACCTTAGCGGGTGACAGTTGCCCACAACTGACTACCATATCTCCCTTTGTAATTAGCTTTTAGCCATAAATGCCTTCGTGATGGACCTCTGGTTTGCCTCGCCTCTTTTGATTTTGGAATACTCATTCACATGATAGAAACTTTTGTTTAACACTTGGAATGCTTGATCATTATGGATAGCGTTATTATGAAAGAGGAAATGTGTTCAGCTGCTTGAGGAAAATGGCCAGGAATACATTGACGTGAAAACAGTGTTCTCCGTTTGAGGGATAATGAATGGAGCAGAGATAAATGTCTCAAAAACAAAGTGTTTGGTGTGATATTCTCTTCCAGTTGTGTTGCTCTAGGTTAGGGTTTGTAAACTGCTTCCTTGCAGGTTAAAAGGGGTTGGAGAAAAACGTGGATAGATCTCTGTACCTTGTCTAGAGAATTTGCCCCTTTGTTGCCTGAGACATATGGATTATGGTTATTTTAAGTGAATAATAGCTAATTCAACCATGCAGGTAGAGAGCCATCCTTATCTGGGGCAAGAACTTGTCCATCCAGTCCTACTTCATCAGGCTAACATGTAAGAAACCGAAGATAGGGATCCATCTATTCACCTCTGGTGATGGGTAAAATGGCATTTGAAACACTGAGAATCAGTGACTTAAATTTTTTTTTTTTAAGGTTTATTCATTTCTCAGAGACAGAGAGACAGAGCATGAGTGGGGGAGGGGCAGAGAGAGAGAGGGAGACACAGAATCTGAAACAGGCTCTAGGCTCTGAGCTGTCAGCACAGAGCCCAATACGGGGCTCGAACTCATGGACCTCGAGATCACGACCTGAGCTGAAGTCAGACACTTAACCGACTGAGCCACCCAGGGCACCTGGGCATGAGGATCGGTGACTAAACTCCATGTTAGATATAAAATTGTGTATATTAATTTTATTCAAATACTCAGTGCCTGCCATTTGCTGGGCACAATTCTGTACAATTCTAAGTAAAATCCTTGCCTTTCCTTAGCTTAATGTACAAACTTGTAATTAATTTGGTTTTCTGCCTTTTATTTTTTGTAATGGTAAAACTAACAGGGGACAGAATAAACCAAATACATCTGATACTCTTCTCTCTCAATTCTTGATCCCTTACCATCCATACCCACCTTACTTGATCCTAATTTAGTTAAGTGATTAAAAACATGGAATTTTTGAAGCAAGATGGATTTGGGTTCAAGTGTTGGCTGTGCTGTAATGACTTTGAGTAAATAAGGTCTGACTGGGCCTTGGTTTCTTCATCTGGAAAATGGAGGGACAGTCAATCTCATTGACTTATTTAAGAGTAAGTCAGATCATTTACATAAGGTGCTTAGCGTGTTGCCCTGTGCATTGTAAACACTACATAATGGCGGCTATTATTAATGTCTGTTTTATTTAGCATCTACCATCCACCAGTCTTGGTGTTCAGTTCTGGAAATCTCAGGATGAATAGTTGCGCTCTGAACTGAAGAAGCTCGTTAACCAGCCAAGAGGATAACCACATCTAAGTAACTACGGCCTTTGGCATTTTTATGAGGATTTGCTTTGTATGTCATGTCATTGGAGTCTTGTCATTGGAGAGTCTCTGTAAAGCTTTGCTTAAATGATGTGGGGTTTAAACGGATAGGCCTTCTCAGTGGAAGCTGGAGGAAGCAGGGAGGCTGTGAGACCACCTGCAGGGGACTCAGGCTTTCCGTAAAGAGCACCAGACACCCTTCCTGTGGTCTCGCTCCTCCCAGGCAAAGCAAGGGTCTGGTTTCCTAGGGTCTGGTTTCCTGGGATGTAGGATGCCACAGTGACTCAGCTTGGCCAGGACTAAGAGGATGCCCAGGGTGAGGGACTTTCTGTTTTAAGACCAGAACAGTTCCAGGAAACCTAGGATGAGTTAATCACCCTACTTAGGGGTCCTGTCCTGGTTCTGTGACTGTCTTAGCATCCTGAAGCAGGCTTTGGGGACACTTCACATGGTTACAGATGCAGCCGTCCTCAGAAAGGAGGTAGGAGAGAACAGGACAGGATAAGACTGCAGAAGGCCAGCGTAGCTTTGTCAGTCGTTTTATTTATGGATCTTTTTTTGGAATGGGATCTTTATTATTGTTATTGCCATCTTTATTAAAGAAGAGATCTCTTTAGCACAGACAGGAAGGGAAACTGAACTATACAACATAAAGGTAAAGTTAATGGGATCTTTTAAAAATGCTCCACAAACCACGGTATTTGCTGTGCCTGGTAGGGTTGTTGCACAGGGCTTGGGGCACCGTTGACATTCAATAAATACTTGTTGAGGGACTGGTGGAGTTTCATCTTTGAGAGCTGGGTTCCAATTCAGGGCTGGGTTGCTGATCTTTGTAGGATTTCAGTCTGGGCCCTTTGACAGCTGATTTGAAAATGCATACACCTAGATCTGCTCTGGGTTCCTTTGTTGTGCAGATAACTCGTGTTTTTATGTATGAGCTTATGTTCTTCTTGCCTGTTTTTTTTTTTCTTCTTGGTGGAACCATGTGACGCTAGCTGATGAGTTGCCATGTCTTTTTGTTTGCAGCTAAGGATGCTTCTGGAATGCGCACATGTTGTGAACATAACAGTAGTGTGATAGGAGTGCTTGTGTGCACAGTGCCCAGTGCTACCCTCCCAGAGTTGAGGGAGAGATTTCCCGAGGAGTCTGTTCACTCCAGCAGCGGAGGGGAGGGGAGGGGGGATGTGGGGGAAGTTTGGGGGGTGGGGTTGGGGGGCGGGAAGGGAACTGGGCCACTCTACTGAGTGGAGATAGCTGGAGCCTGGGCTCCAATTTGCCGACATTCCCTCTTCCTGAATCTCCATTACTAACACATGGGATTGATGGCAACCGATAAGGCCCTTGGATAAGCCACAGATTGTTCTAGTCTTTAGCTGATGCCTCCAGTGATAACCCTTTGTGTTCTGTTTCTTTTTGGGAAGTGTAACTATTTATCTGGGGATGTTAGGACTTGCAGCAAATTGCCAGAAACAGTAATTAGCTTGGTAGGTCTGCAAAAACCCCATGCACATAGCACCTGAGGGCAATTGCTAGACATTGACGCCTCAGATTCCTGTGTAATCACTTCGTGCACTGAGAAATCGTATTCATTTATGTTCCTGATAAGCTAGATTTCTTCCTGGGCTATTGCTTCACCTGAGAAAAAGGTAAATGGTTTGTCTATGGAAGGGGAAACTCACAGGCAAGCAGAATTCATTTTCTAAATTGCCTTTATTTCTACACACGGATGCTAAATATTAGTTGAGAGAGTTAGTGTTTCTTTGCAGAATCACCCACTTCCTTTTTTTTTTTCTTCCAACAGTGGAGTCAGAGCTATCAAAAACAAATCGTTCACACATCTTGAGTTATGTCAAAATAATAATACACAAGGTATTTGAGAATCGCATCTTACCTCAGTCATTCATTCCTACAAGGAGGTCTTTGATTTGCCAGGAAAAAAAATGCCTTCACCAAGGAGTTAAAAAGAATATGTTAGATTTTACCCCCAGATTTATTACATCTTATTTGTGGAACCTGTCCGTGGAGAGCGCCAAACCCTGTCTTTAAGTTGCTCCTTAAAATAACACTCTCAGGAATCAAGGCTAGTCTGGAATGGAAATTGAAAAACGGATGCTGTCCAGACAGTTTAGAATTCCTTGTAAATTAGGAAGGCAGTGGTAATCAATTTGGAAGCGTAAATGTGATTCGGCCTCAGTTCTCTGGTTGCCTTGGCTTTCATTTTGCTCCTTGTCCTTGACTCATGGCAAAGGGCATCGCCATTAGATTCTGTTGCTACTCTTTCTAAAGGTGAATGGGCTTCACATGGATGTCCACTTAGAACAGCCTAGAAGTGGGTTGTTTTCGCTGCAGGAGGAAGCAGTTCTGCACGGGCTGATGTTCCTCTGGTTCTGGAGTTCACTTCCCTCGGTTTAACTTCTCCTTTGAGATTCTGACTTGTGGAGAAACAAATCTCTTCCTTTTATGAGGCTTTTTAGTGCTAGGTGACTGGTGTCGCTCGATATAATCTATAGTACTTAACAGCTAAATACACTTTGTTTTCCCAGAGCTGATCACAGCGAAAATGAGAAAAGGAGAGAGAGGGACAACAGTTTGAGGGAGGAAAGGCGAGTTAAAGCGAATAACGGGGTAAATAATCGTGTAGGAGCGTGGTATTTTCTAAACTCAATTTTAGCTTCAAAGTCAAGAACAACTGTTGTTTACATGGTGCTATTGGCTTCGTAATTAAAAGCATCTTGCCCAAAGCAAATTGACGTTGTTATTAATAATGCATGTTCTACGAAATGACATGGACGTTTATCAGATGCTTCCCTTCCCAGACTGTGTGGGATTCCACAGTGTGTGGATTGACAACTGAAAGAAAGTTGGGGGGCGGGGGATGGAGGAGATACCTATAGAGCAGAGGTGACAGATAATGTTTATCATAGGCTCCAGGCACAGCCCTAACTGCTTTAAGCATGCTCTCTGAGAGGCGGTAGATCCTGGAAAGTTAGGTGTCTTGCCCAAGGTCATCTGGTGAGTTTATGTCAGAGCCGAGTTAGGCATTTGTGTGCTCTGTGCTCTGATCCACAGCCTGAGAGCCGCATTCACAGTCGAGATTTGGGATTGAAAAAAAAAATGCGTTAATGCTTTTTTAAAAAATGAGTTTGGTGTAATATAATTTAAAAAGAGATCTGACTGCTGTGCTGTTCTGTCTCTGGGAACCAAGATGGATGATTTGGGTTCACATCTGCCTCAATCAGTTTGATGTTGACTTTGAGGCCGCATGGTTTGGAGAGTCGGTGATGGGATCTGTTGGGAAATTTGCAGTGAGATTTCCGACTGTTATCTGAGCTTTGCCCTGTGCTAACAAGTTTCTATGTAGTTTGGTGGTGTGAATTGTTTCTTGAAGGGCCACTTGACTGAGAGCCAGTGCGTGTAGCTGGGAGCTTAAGACTTTCATGAATATGCTACTAAGAACATTGTTTGAACAAAAAAGCATTTCTTTTTTTTTTTTTTTAAAGGTATTTATTTATTTATTTTTAATTTATTTATTTTTGAGACAGGGAGAGACAGAGCATGAACAGGGGAGGGTCAGAGACACAGAATCTGAAACAGGCTCCAGGCTCTGAGCTGTCAGCACAGAGCCCGACGCGGGGCTCGAACTCACGGACCGAGAGATCATGACCTGAGCCGAAGTCGGCCGCTTAACCGATTGAGCCACCCAGGCGCCCCCCCAAAAAGCATTTCTTACAACCCCTTCTCCCCTGGTTACTGTTCTGCCCAACACCAAAAGGGGAATAGATCATCTCCTTTCATATCGCCATTCCTTTGTTCATATAGTTTCCTTGTCCTGGAGTGCCTTGTCTGCCTGTCCCCCCACTGCCCCTTCCCACTAAACACCATGTCTGGATGGAAAGCTTTAAGTATATGCTTGCTTCAAGACTTCCTACTCATTCCGCCACCTTACGGATTCTCCTCCAGCTATCTCAGGAAGAAGCAAGGATTAGTTTTCCTTCTATTTGTTCTTCGTTTTTATTTTGTTTTATTTTAGAGAGAGAGGGGGGAGAGAACCTTAAGCAGCCTCCCTGCCCAGCACAGAGCCCCACACGGGGCTCGATCCCATGACCCTGGGATCATGGCCTGAGCTGAAAATCAAGAGTCGGACACTCAACCGACTGAGCCACCCAAGCGCCCACCCCCCCGTTTGTTCTTTGTAATCCCACTTACCTCTGTGTGTGATAATTTTGTACGTGGTTACCTCCCTGCTCCACTGAGAATTCTCTGACTGCAGGGACCTTGTCTCGTTCAGGAGTTTGGATGAATGGACGAAAGGATGAACAAGTGAATGAACAAACTTGATATGTGGATATGTTGGGATGGATTAGAGTGTATCTCCGTGAAAAATGGTGGTAGACCTGAGCATTGACATGTCATTTGATTTTGGTGACTGGTTAGAGGCTTAGCAGAATCTCAACAGTATTGATATTTGGGACTGGGTGATTATTTGTTGTGGGGAAACTGACCTGTGCACTGTGGGGTGTTTAGTGGCATCCCTGGGCCCTACCCACTAGATGCCAATTGCCTCGTTGTAACAATCAAAGATGTTTCCAGACATTTGCGATCTTTCTGGTCGTCAGGCCAGCTGCAGGGAGAGTGGGGGAGAACCATGAGGCCCCAGGGTATGATGGAGCCACGAGATCGAAGAAGCCTGGGTCCTGAATGACTGAGTAGAGTAGAACCTCCCTTAGCAAGCTGCACTGGAATGCAGTGTGAAGAAGCGATGAAACCATTTATTGCATTAGGCCAGTGAGATTTGGGGGTGCTTTATTCAGGCAGGCAGTCCACCCTGCCTAACCTTCCCTGACATTTGGCTGAAGAGACCTTGTTGGAGCGCCCATGCCCATATTCCAGGTAGTAAGTAAAAACAGACGTTCCAGCCATGGAAAAAGGGACAGATATTTTTGTTTGTTCTTGTATAGCGTCAGTCTTAGTGCTCTTAAGTCTTTTAATTTCTGTATTTTGTCAGAAAATGAGATAATGATAAATGTGACTTTGTTATTTCCACCACTCTGGTAATTCTGACCTGTGAATGTTGAGCTATAAATAACTTTAGTAGAAAGTAATAAAACATCAAATGTCCTAGCAGGTTTCACTTCACTGTATATGTGTGTCTGGAATGCAAGCTCAAGTTGAGATATTTGTGGCAATTTATGTCTAACGCATTGTAACATTTTGGGGGGGAAAAATGACAGATGTTGATACCCTACAGCCACAGCTGTTCCCCACACCATGAATTAATAAGTCTCTGTATGACACGATGGGCTTTGAAACGGACTCATATACGCTTAGTGCAGCCGAATGCTGTAGATTAGTGCCCAAAAGCTTGCTTATCAGACAGAATTCAGTGCATAGTTCTCAATTTCTTTTGCAGCAATTAATTGTATCTGTGGTTGTGTCTACACAGAGCCACTGACCAAAATGCGTCAAACGGTTTCGTTTGGCATCCGTCTGGAGGACAACAGCGGGGTTGTTTGTGGGAGACAATGGCTGTTTGTGGGTGAGCCCTGCGGTGGCTGAGGGCTTTGTGTTTGGTTCAGTGGTCGAGGTGCCTGCTCTGTTTGCACGGCATCCCCTCTGTGGTACAAAGAGCCACCCCTGCTGAATTTCACCCTACCTGTCAGTCGGTCAGAGAATTCCTGTCGGGAAGTAGAGTAAACGTGGATTGACGATTTTAAGATAGTAGAGGCCCCCTTTCGAGTAAGAGATCCTCTTAGGCGTCTTAACTACCAAATAGCAGATTCTTGTGTTTTTCCCCCATAGAGAACGCCTTCCAGTAATAAGACTAACTTACATGGATGACACTGATTATATGCCAGGCTCTGAGTGTTTTGTATGAGGTGTGTGCATAATTCTCGCTGCAGTCTGAAGGGGAAGGTACTTTTAATATCTCCATTTGAATTTGTCGACAAGAAACTGAGGCTCCGTGACTTGCCCAAGGTCACAAAGTGAGTAAATGCCGGAGCGTGGATTAGGACTCAGCCGCAGATGGCTCCAGAGTTTGTGCTGTCGGCCACTGCGGTGTGCTGCCTCAGATTCTTCATTCTGTTCAGGAGACTCCCTTTCTCTGAGCTGTTCCGTATTTTCATGAATCCAGCAAACATCTGTATATGATGCTTACGAAGAGTTAGTGATGTGACTGCTTTATTTTTGCATTGTTTGAGCATAATTTCCCAATTGAGCTGTCAACCGATACTCTTGGGTCTTCTATAACTCTTGGCACAATGCTTCCTTGTAAGAAGGGTACGAACGTAGCACGTTGGCTTGATTATTTTCACACAGAGATGCTCCTTTTGGAGGTCACCTCTGTCGGGGTAAGGACACATGTACACAGGGGACTCACGTGCCAGGTGGTACTGGATGAAGTGATACTGGAACTCGGAGGGGAGAGATTACTCTGGCCAAAGGATTTAACGTAGCTTCGTGCAAGGTGATGCTCTTGAAGTGCAGGTAGTAATCCAGACGTGCGGGTGGTAGAATGACATTCCAGCAGCAGCAAGGTGACAGGGGAGCATGGATGTTGTCTCCCGGACACCAAATAATGCTTTATGACTACAGCGTGGAGGATGTGAGCCGGATTGGTTGGAAAAGGATTGGAATAGCTGGTGGGAAGGTGGGGGGACTTTGGGACTTGTTTGGTTGGAAGTCATTGATGGTTTGGAGGCTGGGGATCATGCGGGTTTGAAGCTGTGCTTTTGGAAGCTTCATCTGGCAGCGGTCAGTGTGGATTGGAAAAGAAAGCTGAGGAGACCAGCTGGGGTCCAGAAAAGACGTAGTGAACACCTGCACCCCAGGAAGAGGGCCACAGGAACAGAAAGGATGCATGAATGTGAGAGACATGTCAGAGACAAATTTAGTGGAATTTTGGAGACCGGTTCAATGAGAGGTGGGAGGTGAATGGGTTTTCAAGTCTGGGGTACTGGGTGAATAACAGTAGCAACTGTAAAATTACGTGGAAAAGACCAGATTTGGAGGAGATCAAGAGTTCTCTTTGGAAATGGCATTTGGAAGAGAGGTCAGAGCTGTACCTTTGAGAATAATCCACATCCAGATGGCCGTTGTGAGTCTGAGGTCGAACCGTGTTGCCAAGTGGGAGAGAGAGCCTCTGCGAGCTGGCTGTGAAGGATCGTAGGTCGAAAGGGAGGTGGGAACAAAGAAAACACATTTGTTTTCTGGAGCAGAGGATATTTGCATGTATTGAGAACTAAGAGTGACTTCATGTCATAGTGGAGCTTAACTTACATGTATTATTCCCGAATTGATTGTGATTTCTCCTAGACTTAAGATATTTGAGCTATTTGACATGCATGTAAATAGCGCATGAAGAGTGGTCCACATGGGGCCCTGCCTGGAATACTGGGAATTCGGTTGATCGATGCTCGGCTCGTCTGAACCGGCTAACTCACCTGCCCCTGGGCAAGCGCAGGCTGCCTTCCTCTCGTTGCCTCCTTGAGGATGCTTGCCTTCTCTTTTTTCCTCTGTCCTTCTGTTCAAATCCTGACTCTTCCTTTGATACCCTGTTCAAATCCCATTTCTGAATCCCTGATGATCGCTACCGAAAATGACTGTCGCTGCTTCCCTACATCTTGCAGACCTAGCGTAGGTCCCGGGGGCGGCCAGCTGCTGACTGATGATAGATGTGGGTTCTGGGAGGGCTGTGCCTACCTCGCGCATCTCTGCATCTCAGGGACCTGGCTTATTTTTTCCCACCATGTTGTCACCAGCTGTTGTCATATAAACTGTTAACCTTCTGTCTCTCACTGGGTCTTCATCTCCTTAGAGACTGCAGTGATCTAACGCTTTCTTACATCTCCCCCACTATTTTGGATATGGTATCTTAATGCTACTAGTTGCTTAAGGGCTGGATCATTGGGAAGTTTTCTTTTCTCTTTGGGGTCCTGTATCTTGGTAGTTGAATCTTGTATTGGCAATTGGAAGTATGATATGTCGGTTACCACCCCTGGCTTAGCTTGTATTCTACTCAGAAGATACATTGACTGTCTTGATTGATTCTTCTCTCTCTGGTCAGTTAACGCGCTGTGAAACTAACAGCAAGGGGATCGTACGGGGGTGAATGGCCCTGTAGTGTGGCCTTCGGTTTCATGAAAGAAGTTGAGGGTAGATTTTCAGGAACCAAAATATACTTGGAGCCTAAATGCGTAGGACAGTAGTAGAGGCCTGAAATTAGTTTTTCTATTTCTAAAATTAAATTAATCAGACGAAATTCATTTAGCAAAGTGTGTGGAGTGCTCACAAATATACAGAGTAAAGCTTTGTGTTTAGATAGATGAGGAAAATCTTTTGGGGACAGGAGAGGCTTTCCTTTTCCTTTTTTTTTTTTGTCAGACACCTAACCGACTGAGCCACCCAGGTACCCCTCTTTTGTTTTTTAATGTTTATTTTTGAGAGAGAAACAGAGAGACAGAGCACGAGCGGGGAGGGGCAGAGAGAGAGGGAGACACAGAATCCGATGCAGGCTCCAGGCTCCGAGCTGTCAGCACAGAGCCTGACGCGGGGCTTGAACCATGAGATCATGATCTGAGCCAAAGTCAGCCGCTTAGCCGACTGAGCCACCTAGGGGGCGCCTCCTTTTCCTTTTGTGGAGTTTGTTTACTAGTATGATCTCTGCCCCATCAGTCTCAAAAACTCTAGTATTCAGTGCCGATTAGTTCGAATCTGCTGCCCTGCGCTCTGCTCTAGCTGACTCCGTGGTCTCAGAAAATGAGTCTGCTTTCTTTGGGTTATGGAGAAGGAAGGAACTTTATAGACTGTGTCAGGTAGACTGATGTGCATAAGTGGTGGTTGAATAATCAGTTTAGTACATTGGCCGAAAAAGAAGCAAATGGCAGTGGCATTTGGAGATGACATACGAAGATGGCAACATTTTGGTAAAAGTTTATTTTGGTTTTTTAAATGTTTGTTTATTTTTGAGAGAGAGAGAGAGAGAGAGAGAGCATGCACCACGAGCGGGGGGAGGGGCAGAGAGAAAGGGAGACAGAAGACCTGAAGTGGGCTCCGAGCGGAGAGCCCAACGTAGGGCTCAAACTCAGCAACTGTGAGATCATGACCCCCGCTGAAGTCTGACGCTTAATGGACTGAGCCACCCAACTGCCCCTATTTTATTGTTTTTAAGTAGGCTCTGTGCCCAACGTGGGGCTCGAACTCTCGCCCTCAAGATCCAAGTCTCACGCTCCACCCACTGAGCCAGCCAGGTGCCCCTGGAGTGAAATTTTAAACAGTGAATATCTTTGAATTGACGTTATAAGTTAAAGAAGTAACTGCTAACTTTGCTTGGCGGTAACTATGTCCAGAGCATTTTGCAAAGCTCTGTGTGAGTTATCCAAGCTAATTATCACGATAATTTAGGAGCAGGTTCCGTGTTTAGCCTCATTTTTTGGATGAGCAAACTGAGACACGGGGAGGTTTGGTAGCTTGGTCAAGATTACGCTGCCGAGTGGCAAAAGCAGCTTGCAAACCCTGAGTGTGATTGGTGACAGCACTGGTAACTGAGAGCGTCACAATACGGTGGTCTTTCCAGACTTTGCCTTAGTAGTTATGGAAAAGTACCAATAAAAAGAAACAGCGGCTATTACAAAGAAAATATACTAACAATAAGCGTCTTTAGAGTGATGATTTGCTGGCTACGAAGATGAACGTGATATTAAAGATGAAATACGAAAACTTTCAGGGTTTTAATTTCGGTCACTCTGTGCTGTAGTCATAATAGAGTTGTAATTAATTATCTTATTGTGGCTATTTTATTTCCACACCAGAAATTCATCTGGAAATTATAGTGCAACAAATAGCTGCTGAAATCATGATGGTAGTAATTATATCCATGACATAATTGTGGAAATATAGAATAATGAGGTTATTTTGAGGGAAGTCCGCGTCAGTAGAATAGTGAATGCTTTTCAAATGCAGAGCAAGCCAGAAAGGAAAGGGGCCTAATTATGGATTTGTAATAATATAATGGAAATAGGTGAGTTTTCAGGAATATTTTGGAGACTAAAAATTACCCTGCTTGGAGTTAATGTGGAACTTTTAACCAGATATTATCAAGGTCATTAGTAATATTTTTGGCTCTGGCAGGTTTTTTTTCTTTTTTTCAATAAGCATTGTTAATCTCTAGACTATTGTTTTATGAAGCCTCCCGTTTCTAACATTAGAAGTAACTTATATCCCCAGGTTTGCTGTCTTCCCTGCTGCAGGATCCCTTTACGGAGTTTCCCCGTAGGAGGTTTTATCTTCCACTGAGAACACCTCCAGATGTCAGGAACTTACAGCGTCCCAAGTAAATTGTTCCACTTTATAGTCAGGAAAAGCTGAGCCCAAATGAGGTAAGTTGGTAGCCCAAGGTCTGCCCTTCAGAGCTGGGCCTTGAGTTAGCCCTGACGGAATGTGCCACGCTGTTCAACCCTGGTCACGCTCCAGGAATCATTCTGTGTCTACCCCAGCTGCCCAGCCTTTTCTTCTGATAGTACACTATCAGCAAACCATACGACCCTTTCAGTGGGATCTTACCCCATGGGCCTGCAGGGTGTCTTTGGTTTTACCATTAGAGATTCACTCCTTGTGGTGTGGTGAAAAGAGCCGGGGGATTGTGGTCTCTCGGTAGACTGAGGGCTGTATCCCTGCTCTGCTAGTTCATCAGCCTTGTGATCCTGAGGAAGTCCTTCCGTGTCCTCATTTAAGATGAGACCGGTTAGTACTTACTTCAGAAGGTCATGGTAAAGGTCATGGTTAACGATGATAAGTGATGTGCATGGAGCCCTTGCAAGGTGCCAGGTGCTGTTTTAAGTATTATGTATATGTTCACTTACTTACTTCTCAGAACAGCAGTCTGAGGTAGGAATCAGAGGCAGGCCCAGAGAAAGTAAATGGTATGTCTGAGGGCTAAAGCTGGTATGAAGACAGTTCGTTATAAATTAGTTCCTTTTTCTTTTCCTTTTGGGTTTTGTGTCCATGGATCCTTTGCTAAAATGTGAGCGCCCTCGTGAAGGATGACACAGTCACCTAATCACTTGGATCAAGCGTTTGCCAGCCCCATGGGGACGCAGGTGCAGAGAGGGAGTGGGCAGGTATGATGGGGGTGGGGTAGTGGGAGGAGAGAGAGCACCAACACCAGGGCTGGATGGGCGGACACGGGGAGACCTTGAGACACTCCGTTGTACCTGGACCGATTGGCCTTGGATGAAGCTGGCCCCTTGCTTTGGCTTCACTTTTCTTTTTCTTGGATCTGAAGAGGTCAGGTCTCCAAACACGCCGGCAGGAAAATAGGACTTTGGTCCTCTTTCTTGCTTGGTTAACCTTACAAGAACTCCTCTCCTTTCCATATCCTTAAAAAAAAGGGAGGGGGGGGGGTAGAGAAAGAAGAGTGACGTCCTGGAGTAAAACCTAAAGGGAGTGGGGATGGGTCGTCATTGGCTGAGACACAGGCCCCGGCCTGGACTCGGGAGCAGTGCAGATGGTGGGGCCGTGAAGTCTCTCCTGAAACGGGGGAGCAAGCCAGCGGTGCAGAGCCTACGGGCGAGGGGACAGACCCGGAAACACGGAAGGAACACTCCGCACTTTCTCTGTTGGGTAGAAGAAAATCAGAGCAGGTGAGGCCACTTAGTTGAAAAGAGCTGTGTGGGAGACAAGGAGACAGAACACATGACATGAAGTGTTTTTTTAAAATCTGTCCTTGAGTGTATTTGCGACAATAAATCCCATCCTCAGACTCTGATCAGTAAAGGCTGTTTCTCTTTGGAGTGTGTAGGCCAGTGTCAGGGCCCAAATGACATTTGGCCACCGAAGGGTTCCTGTGTGCTCTCAACTCCACCCCCCACTCTAGCCTCTTTATAATCCTGAAAGCAGGAGATTAGTGTCAAACGTGGGTCCAGTAAAACAGTATTTCCTTACTTCCAAATTATTTCTTTCCAAGAGAGAGCAAGGTTTAGGAGCAGTGGAGAGAGACCATATGACAAGATATGTGGTGAGGCCCAACTTGGGTTGATAGACTTGCCCATCTTTTTTTCCCCATGGATTAAATTCAGCTCAGTGTACAAGCCTCTATCAGAAAATACAGATGCTTGGGGCACCTGGGTGACTCAGTCGGGTAAGCGTCCGACTTCGGCTCAGGTCATGATCCCACTGTTCGTGGGTTCAAGCCCCATGTCAGGCTCTGTGCTAACAGCTCGGAGCCTGGAGCCTGCTTTGGATTCTAGGTCTTACTCTCTCTCTGCCCTCCCTCCTCCCCCGGCCCCCCCATTCATGCTCTGTCTCTCTCTGTCTCTCAAAGGTGAATAAATGTTAAAAAAAATAATAATAAAAAAAGAAAATGTAGATGCTTATAGTGAGTCCTGATTACACCGTCACTGTTGTGATGGTGGCCTGTTCAAGACACATGCTTATAAGCTTTCTTATTTCGTCTTTATATCATTGTTGTGTGTATAGTTAGCAGTTGAAATTTGAGGCTAGAAATTTCCCATGTCTGTGGATTTTACACATTAGGATTTCGTGGTAATTGAAATAGTGAAGACAGGGGCTTCCTTTAGCGCATCATCCTTACAAAGAAATGGCGGGCTTAAGATGTTCACGGAACAAACAAGCTTACCTGCGAGGTGTTAGAAGATTCTAAAAATGCTTTCTAAGAATTTCAAATCTTATGAAAGACCTATATTTAGATTTTCAAAAAAGTGTCTGTGTTTGAGAGAGAGAGAAACCAAGCACAAGCGAGGTAAGGGCGGAGATAGAGGGAGACACAGAATCTGAAGCAGGCTCCCCGCTGTCAGTGCAGAGCCCGACGCGGGGCTGGACCTCCTGGACCGCGAGATCATGAGCAGAGCTGAAGTTGGACAGTTAATTGACTCAGCCACCCCGGTGCCCCAAGACCTGTATTTTCATAAACAATGAGTACTTTTAGTTCTTCTGTTTACTCACTAACATGGGAACTCTAAGAACCTCAAGTATAGGCAACGCTTTACCTGCTTTAAGTCATGTGTGAAGCCTCCTGTATGCCATTGACCTTCTCAGGCAGCTGCTTTTGTAATGCCTGCTCCTGACTCCCCTCTACACTTTCCTGCTCTGCCTCTTTCCTCCGTGTAAGCACAGGGCATGCTACCGATTTGCACTTTTTGTCCATTTAGTGGACAACTTTGACGTTACTTCTAAAACCTGCACTTATCCTTGCGATCCTAAATGGCTTCTGTGGAGGCTCCGGGCAGCAAGTGCCCCGCAGGGTCAGCTAACAGTGATCAGGCTGCAACCTCCCGCCATCCTGCATTCTCTGAGCTGACCCTGGGCAGGTGTGGCTGCCCTGGAGACCTTGAATAAGCTGGGAGGAAAAGGGAAACGTTGGAAACTATTTAAGAAAGATATCCTCTGATTTCACTCACATGCGGAATTTGAGAAACACAACAGATGAACATAGGGGAAGGGGAAGGAAAAATAAGATAAAAACGGAGAGGGAGGCAAAATAAGAGACTCTGAAATCCAGAGAACAAACTGAGGGTTGCTGGAGGGGAGGCGGGTGGGGGGATGGGCCAAGCTAAATGGGTGATGGGCATTAAGGAGGGCACTTGTTGGAATGAGCACTGGGTGTCATATGTGAGAGATGAATCACTGGGCTCTACTCCTGAAACCATTATTATGCTGTTTGTTAACTAACTTGGATTTAAGTTAAAAAAAAAAAAATGCTTGTCCCTGGGAGAAACACCTCTGAACATAGTGTTATAAGCCTACAGTGACCCTTGAAGCTGACCTCCCTGGTCAGCAGGTTCTGAAGGGCGGTGCTGGATATAAGGAAAATGGGGAGAGGTTGGAAAAACCCAGCTCCGTCCATTACTGTGAGTCTCCTTGGAAGGTTTCGTGAAGGAGGCTGGGGCATCCAAATCACATCCCCGTGCCCCACCCCATGGGGCTCATTAAGTTCTAAGAAGGTGAGCAAAACTGATTTAATATAGAGCCTGTTTCAGCTAGCAGAGTAGTTTTAGGTTAATTCTGCTTAGTGGCGGAGTTGTGTTTTTATGTGCATTTTAAGTATTTTCCCAGTACCGTGGGGTTCTTCAGAGAATTTGCGTGCATTGTGCATTCGTACCCGTTTTGTGGGATTTAGGAGCATTATTTTATATTTTAAATTATCACCGTGAGTTATGGTTGTTACGTTTGCTTCTCACGCTGCATTGCTGCTGGTATCGGGGTTTATTTGGTGCCGATTTCCTAGTCAGGAATGGATGCCCGCCTAGTAAGCCTGGTACCGTGGGCAGACCAGCCTGGTTTACATCCCTTCACCCTGCGGCAGGGGCCACAGAAGAGCTTCGGGGAGTGGGTGCCCTCCCTCCTTAAAAATTAAAACGGAACTTCTTCACCTGTCTCTTTGCTCCCCCTCCCGCTGCTAGGAAACAACCATAAAAAGCAGTCTGAGTTGTGGATCCGGTTGTCAAGTCCTTGCTTTGGTGATGCCTGGGTGACTCTTGAGTTCCCATTCTGAAGATTCTCTCTTGCTGATTTTAAATCCCAAGCAGGCTTGTTGCATGAAGCCTCAAGCCGGTGAGCAGACAGATAGGTGAGCTCTCCTTCATGTGGTTGCAGTGTTTGAATGCTTAATTGCTAAAGTATTCCCTGACGGAGCGTTTCAAAAGTTCACATAAGTCTGCCATCCCCTCGTCTTCACTTTTAAGCGACTGAACGGAGGAGTCATTTGGGGACAAGCTCCTGAGCCCCTGTTGTTTGTTTCTGGGTTTTGCTTTTTTTTTTTTTTTTTTTTTAAATGTCCCTGATGATTTGCCGTAACACATTCGTGAGTTCCAGAGGTTACAGACCATCTCCCCATGGCCTTGCTGAGCTGTGGGAACACAGGAGCCGGTCGTGGGAAAGCCGGAGCTGGGGCTGGAGAAGGTCACACGCTCGAAGGGCGTCCCTGGTGTCAGTAGGAAGTCGTGAATGGTCAACTGAAGGAAAGAACATGGCACTCCACGTGCATAAAGGTGGGGAGAAGAGACCCCCCACCCCCACCCCACCACCCCAGCGGGGACGTGGAGGCTGTCGTAGGAGGAGAGGTAGAGGGAGAGCATATAGATGGAGGGAGGTGGATGGAGAAAAGTTTGTCAGATGAGGCTAGAAATGTAACTAAATCACCAAAGGACCCATGGAGCCTGGTGGCTATGTGGGCCCTCCCCCTTGGTCGTCAGCAGTGAGTGGGGATTCAAAGCAGTGGCCTGATCAGACGGTTCAAAGCGTGGGAAATCAGGCAGAAAGTGTGGGTGTGAATCCCAGCTCTGCCGGTTACTTGCGCTGTGACTTGGGCAGGTGTTTTGAACATCCTTGTCACCATCTCTTGCTCTGCAACACGGGGACGATGAGGACACCTTCCCCAAGTCCTCTCAAGGATAGAGGAGTCACCATATGTAAATCCCGGGCATGGAGTGGCACCCCTGAGGGCTGGTGGGGATCCGACTTGCCACTTAGGGGCAGCACACAGGGCGGTTGGAGTGCGGCAGAGCCGGGGGCTGGGGGGACCTGGTTTGCAGGGATTTTTGTGGCCATCTGGAATCAAATCCCAGATATGTGCCCTGTGGGAGCCCTGAGTTCCTTTGGAGGCGGTGTGTGTGGTCAGGAATATCTTTGCCTGCTTCTCCTCTCTAGGCTGGGTTGTGAACCCAGGCAGTGGTTACAGGAACAGACCTGAGAGAAATTTCAGGAGGCAGAGTAACCTGGGCTTGATGAAACTTCAGAAGCATTATATTATCTTGTCTTTTGGACAGCATGGTTACTCCAGTGCCCAATTGTTCTAACGGGGAGATATGTAATTGGATCTTAGCTGGCTAGGCTTCCTTGCAAACTAAAAGAAAATTGCCATTTTTAGAGTTGCATGCGGGTTTCTTTGGGGAGATGTGGACAGATATCATGGGGATATTTGCCTTTAATTTAAAATGAGTTTCCTTGGAAATCCATCGGATTATATGTCTAAACTCTAATGTCGAGAAAACTCTTTTCCGAGGCACAAAAGTATTAGTCCATTATGAACCTCTCTGAGGCAATAGAGACTCTAAGTACTAAATTCCACAACGGAACGGAGGCTGCTACCAGGCGATTATTGAGGACTTGGGTTTAGGCAGTTTGCAAAACAATTCAGCAAAGTATATAAAGGCAATGGGGGGAAATAGTATTGCTTTTTTTGTGCTGCCAACCAGGTTTGTCACATGGATTAGTAATTTAGATAGGAACAGCCATGAATCACTGCTTAGAGTTTCGCATTTAATTTTATCCTGGAAGCGATTTCCTTTCAAATTCTCGAGCTGTAGTTATCATTAATGAATTAAACATTATGAAACCCAGAGAGCCACTAATTCATTTTGAAATAAGTAGACATTTAAATCTGAAAAAGAAACCTTAAATTTTGTTCAGTGGTGTTTAATATTTTCAAGCCGACAGCATGTGGAATGGTATCTCACGGACGTGTTTTCCCAGAGAGGCTGGTACTGGGGGTACGTGTGCCTGACATCTTGGTGTAGGTCTGGGGCATGAAAGAAGAAATCAGGTTTTCCCCATGGCCAGTGACTGGGTGTTTTCCAGAGGGGAGAGATTTAAATATTTGGAAAAGGAAGCTGATTAGAGTCAGAGCTCCCCACCCAACCAAGGTCCTTATCTCCAGTGCTTTCCTGCTTAACCCTTTCAATCCTGTCCTTTCGTGGGACACCTGCCGTCTCTCTGCGTCACTGCCTTCTTCTGCCTTACCAAGTGCTGCTTTGGGATAGGGCTCACGCAGTCATCGAGGTCATTGGACACAGTCTGTGGGAGCTCCGGCCTCTCAAACACTCAAGACCAGCTTCGGGAAGGCACGTCCTCGTGCAGGTGACGGCTGGGCAGGGGCTGGGTGGTTACACAGCAGCGCTTGAAGATTTTAGAGCACACGGTGAGATAGCACACAAAAGCCAGACTCCTTGCATTTCAAGCCTGGAAAACATGGTCAGTTTCTTCCCTTCAAAGACTTTAATGTAAAGAGCTGGCCAGAGAATTGGCAGATTGTGTCTACAGTAATGTTATGTGAACGTTGTTATGTTCAAAAAAGGGTAAAGGGGCTACGTGTCAAGGCCAGCAAATTTGATTTGGACATGGAAGGTGTCTAAACTTTTGTTTAACTTGTCTTCCCCCCACCTCCCCAAACAAGATTCACCCCCATCTTACCTCTTTTGAAAGCCTTTTGCTTTGTCAGCTGAAGTTATTTTTGGAATGGTCATCTGTGGCAGCCTATGGTCTGGTCTGAGCCTCAGTTTCCTTGTCTGTAAAAGGGGATGATAATACCTGCCCTCCTCTCTATTACGCAAATGGGCATAATGATTAAATGAGATCATAGATATGAAAACACTTGTCTAGTACCTTCTTAAGGATGTGAGGCAGAGAGGTGCCACGAGGCTCAGGCTGGAGGAGGCAGGACTTCCTCCTCTATTCCCTCCCCTACTTAGGGCCTTCCCCTACTTCGTCTCCCTTCTTAGGGGAAGCAAGGTTCCTCTGAGGGACTCAGGACCTTGTCTTTCTTCCTCCAGTTCAATCAGGTGGGTGGCCCTGGTGCGAAGGATGCCCCTGAGCACAAACCTGTATTTCCTCCTTCCTATTTGGTGCTGCTTCCAAATCGAGAGGTTTTTGTGATTCCTTGGTTGTTCATTTCCACCTCATATTAATTTCCTAGGACTGCCGTGACAAAGTACAAGGAACTGAGTGGCTTAAAACAACAGTAATTTTTTGTCTGACAGCTCTGGAGGCTGGGAGTCTGAATTCAAGGTGAGAGCCGGGCGACGCTCCCCTGAAACCTATAGGGGGGGACGACGCCTTGCCTTTTCCAGCTCCTGATGTTGCTGGCAACCCTTGGCTCGTAGATGCATCTCATCTCATGCCCGTGTCATCACAGGACCCTCTTTCCTCAGGTGTCTCTTCTCTTGCCGAGCATACCAGTGGTGTTGGATTCAAGGCCCTCTCATCAACATGACCTCATCTTACCGAATGACATGTGCAGCAGCCCTAATTCCCAGCAAGGCCACATTCTGAGGTACGAGGGGCTGGGGCTCGAACATACCTTCTTTTGAGACTCCCTTCAACACCCCCTACATGCGCACACACACGCGCACACACGCACACACACACGTGGATTGCTACTCATGCACACCACAGCTTCAAGTCCCTTTCCAGAGGGTAGCACGTGCCACCCTGGACAGGAAGGCAGCTCCCCCAGCTCTTTCCAGAACCGGTAGCTGTGACATTATGTCTCTAGTGACTGTGTTGCAGGGCCTCTGAGAACATGGTCGGTGAGGCCTCTGCTGCACATCGGAAGAAACTCAAGAGTTTGAATTAGTACCAAACAGCCCTCTCATGCTCTGTTGCCGATTTCACTTAAGTCAACTAAGCCTGAAACCAAGAAGCTTCGATGGTACCGGTGGGAAGTACCAAAGTCCTTCCAATTTTATTGGAGACAGTTGGTTTTATCAGAAGTACTGAGTTGGGAATTTGAGCAAATGTGTGCTCTGTCCCCTTCTGTGCAGTGGAATAAGTATGCGGTGGCCTCAGAGTCCAGCAGGCAGGTGACGGGCTCGCCAGGGAGCCCCAGCCCATGTCCATAATAGGGGGCTGGCCCACATGAGCCAGAAAGGACATCCTCTGCCCTCCTGCACTGGGTAATCGACATAACTCGGTGTGTAAGAAACCTGGTTTCCCCAGAGAGAGTTCATACTGTAAGACGAAGCCGGGAGACTCTGGGTTAGTTTTCATTTTGCCCCCATCTCGCCAACTGAACTTAGTCACGGTTCTTATTAGAATGGGATCCTAGGTTTCTCATCTCTGTGTGAAAATAGTGAAATTTGCTGCATCATGATGTCTGCAGGGCAATTAATAGGTTGCTGTATGCGAGCTGCTGGCAGACCTCAAGTAAATAGTGAGGGGCTGGTGATGAGGACAGCCTTTCACTCGCTCTGCGTCCACCAGTAAATAGGCTAAAACGGAGGCATTTAAAGAAGAACGTGGTCTGAAATGCAGAGGGCTGGTCGAAGAGCTGCCGGTCTTGTCCTTGGGGCCCAGCCAGGCCCGGAAGGAGTGCAGTGGACTTGCCCCGTGGGAGCCCTGGGAGGAAGTCCCCCTGTCAGATACGATGGAGAGGCCGCGGGAAGGTCGGGGACTCGGCGGCGGCCCTTCAGGATAATGGTTTGCAATAGGAAGTTGAAGGAGGCAGAATCGGGGAGTATTGCCAGAGGTGGCGGTATCTCAGGGACAGAGTCCCAGTCTTAGAGTACAGGCTTGAAGGAAGGGTGGTGGATCCAGTTGCTTGGGGGAGGGAGGGGCAGCCAGGGGTCCGGTGAGCTTCAGACCTGGAAGCCTAAGGAATCAAGAACGCGAGTGGAGGTAGAGGAGCCCGGGCAGGATGTCATAGCCAAGTCGGCATTCCGGGGGGACTCGGGTGGGGTCCCAGAGGATGGCACCAGAGTTACCTAGGCGTCTCCACTAAGGTTGGGGTTGATCCTAGAAATTGGAGTAGGTGGGAGGGATTCATTCGTGACACAAGAGGCCTGGGGCAGCCTGACTCCAAGTTGAGACAGACCACATGTGGGACAGAGCCATCACCCTAGCCTGCTTCACTCGTTTCAATAGACTTTGTAGACTTAGAGATCCTAAAAATAAAGCTCAACTCACACCCACCACCTGAGCATAGACTAGGGCTGTTTTTCCTGCTGCTGTTGTTTTAGTTATCTGATGACTTAAAGTAACAGGGCAAATGCATTATTTTGGGAAATGCTATTAAAAAAAATTTTTTTTAAGTTTTTTTCCTTTTTTTTTATAAAATTTTTTTAAATGTTTATTTTTGAGAGAGAGAGAGAGAGAGCAGGGGAAGGGCAGAGAGAGAAAGAGACACAGAATCCGAAGCAGGCTCCAGGCTCTGAGCTGTCAGCACAGAGCCCGATGTGGGGCTCCAACCCATGAACTGTGAGATCATGACCTTAGCTGAAGTCACCCGCTTAACCGACTGAGCCACCCAGGCGCCCCAAGTTTTTTTTTTTCTTTTGTGTGTGTGTGTGTGTGTGTGTGTGTGTGTGTGAGAGAGAGAGAGAGAGAGAGAGAGAGAGCGAGCATGAGCAGGAGAGGGGCAGAGAGAAGGAGAGAGAGAATTCCAAGCAGGCTACGCATTGAGAGTACAGAGCCTGATGCGGGGTTTGAACTCACAAACTGTGAGATCATGACCTGAGCCGAAATCAAGAGTTGGACGCTTAACCAACTGAACCACTCAGGCGCCCTGGAAAACACTGTTGAACCTAGATGTTTATACACTTCCGTGACAAATTTACCTTAAGTGACTATTGATTAACAGGGCTGGGACTGCGAGGTGTTTTGTGATAGAGTGCTGTCCAAAAATAGAATGAAGAAAGGCAAACAGCCCTGTCTTTGGCTGGCCAGGGCCTGGAAGACGTGGAAGTAATGTGGAATTATGGGCTGCTTTTCTGCTTTGTACAAGCAGAACATGGCCATGAACCATGAGGCCTGGGCATTTTAAAGAAATCCATGTACCTACGGTGGAATATTACTCAGTCATAAAAAAAAGAATGAAATCTTGCCATTGGGGACAACGTGGACGGATCTAGAAGGTATTTGAGGCTAGGTGAAACAAGTCAGACAAAGGCAAATGGCATATGTCACATATATGTGGAATCTAAAAAACAAAACAAACAAGCAAAAACAGAAATAGACTCCTGAAAACAGAGAACAAACTGTGGTTGCCAGAGGGGGAGGGGGGCGGGAGAGGGAACAAAACAGGTGAAGGGAATTAAAAGGTACAAACTTCCAGTTATAAAACAAGTCACGGGGATGAAAAGTCCAGCGTGGGGAATAATAACGTTGCATGGTGAGGACACCTATCGTGATGGGCAATGAGTGATGTGTAGGGTCGTCGAGTCACTATGTTATAGACCTGAAACCAGTCTAACATTGTATGTCAATTACACTCCACTCATAAAAATGTAAAAAAGGTAATGGTAGGTTACGAGGAGAATTGCAGTAATAGCAACAGACAATGAGGAGCATTCTCTTGCCTGTCTCTGCTTGTAGGCAAAACCCTGTTGATGCAGGTGTTGAAAATTTACTTCATTTTTCCAGGACTCAACCCAGAGTCTTCTGAGGCCCTAAAGGTTCAAAAGCAAGGCCCAGATGGAATGTACGACAGCTTTTGATGCAAAAATTATTTTAGTGTCACCATGAAAACAAAATCACGTGGACAGTGCTTCGTGTCCTGAGGGAGGCATCGAAATAAGGAGGTGGGTGGTCGGGAGTTGGGTGCCTCGCCTTTGGATGAATCATTTAATTTCCTTAGAGTCTCAGTTTTCCCATCTGCAAAATAGGGGAAATTGTACACTTTCTCCCTTTTACGGTATTGGGTCATGGACACAACACTGGAAACTGATATGTTATACAACTGGTAAGTAGGGGTTATCAGCACAAAGGTAAAAAGTCAGCTTCTCCCCCTTTTATGCCCATTCCCCTGCATCTTATTTAAATTATATTCACTCCAGAGTTTTGATTGAAAAATGCTTGTTTTCCCCGGTTTTACTACTTAATTAATCTAAAATGTTGCCCTGAGTAATGGCACTATATCTAGACGAGGGCTGTTCAAAGAGGAGAAATTGTGCAGAAGGATGTTTGTAAATAATGCTTAGGTGACACGATTGTGATAATTATGGCTTTTTGAAGATGAGTTTTATAGCAAGTCTTCAATTTTCCTGTCACTTGTTTTCTGGGCTCTCCCACTTAAGCAGGCACATTTGTTTCATGGAACTAGCTCTTCGGGGACCTGAATCCTGGGAGAACTCAGCAGCTCTGTGAATCCACTTTTCATTTTCTGTGGCTAATTTTGCAGACTTTCAAGAGGATGCAGGTTGCTTTACTGTCCCCTTTCCCCAGCCCAGGTAAGGACAGAAGGAAGAAGGTGTAGCAAATTCCTAACCACTCAGTCTCCAGCTCATAATGAATAGCCATCCCTGCCTCAGAGTGACCTTGAACGCTATCCCGGGCCCCCGGTGGCCAGAAGGGGCCCTAGTGATGATGCTCCGATGATGCTTTGGGTGGAATCCCCAGCTCAAGGTTGACCCCTCTCCCCATTCTCGCACATCCCTTCTCTGTCTCTTGGGAGGTGCTGAGCCCTGGAGGCGTCCTGAAAATGAGGACCCTCCTGCAGGGTTGTTGTATGAGCACCCTCAGGAGTCTTTGAAATAAACTCTCGGGACCCCCAGGCTTTGTAGCTTTCTCAGGAGAGGGACCCAATTTTCTATTTCACCATGTTGTTCTCCAGCTTTTTGTTGTTCAGGGTCTTGACCATCAGTGTCATGTCTTTAGTTTATTTACCAACTCAGTTGGAATCTAATTCCAGATAGAAGTCAGCCAGTAAACTTTGTTAATGGCTCTTTTTGGAAGCTTCTAGAGTCACCATTGGAGGAGCCCTTGGAGGTCATCTTGTCCAGCCCTCTCACCTTAACCAGTGAGAACCCTGAGGCCCAGAGGAGTTGAGTGGCTGGTCCAGGTGAATTAATGGCGGAACCAGAACGCAAACCCAGGGCTCTTTAACCACCTGGATGTAGGGAAACATGGAGTAAAGAATACTTAGCAGGTGTGTTCTCTTTTAGTTTAGCCAGCTTATACCTGAGTCACATGATTAGAACATCCTCATTTTATTACAAGTTTATGGTTGACTCCTGGTAAACCAGAACTCCCATGTAAAGCTACCTTGTTGAAAAGCTTTAAAAATGCATTGGTGTACTTTTCTGAATTAGTGGCCCAAAGTGACTCCTAGTTGTCAGGGAATCTTGCTGCCCCTAGGAATCATTCCAAAATATTGGTTATAATTGTATAAAATGATAGCTTCAGAGCCTGGATTTGGCATGAATAAAAGCCACGAAATCTATTTCAGTATTCCTCCTGTCTCCCACCACATTAGCTTATTTAAAATATACTATTCTGGTTGTTTGAATTATTCCACATGATCTTTAAAGCCCTGTTTGTTGTTATGTTATAGTTTTGGGTATGGAGTCGATGAGTTATCTTAGTTCAGGTAAATCATGTGACTTGCTCGCATTATACCAGTTGCCTTCTGATGCAGTAGTGATTTTTTTTTTTTTCCTGACCTACCATTTTCACATCAGATTGAACACAGACTCAGGCAAGGTATAAGCTTGGCAGTGAGATTTGCTTGGCTTGTTTACTTTCTGCCATTGTTAAAGTGGCTATGATTCAGCACCAGGTTCTTCTCTCCCTGATGTGCTTGGGAGGAGGGGTATGTGTAACCCCAAGGCATCAGTGAAAGTGTGACCATCATATGAGAACGTCCTTTGTGTAGAAAAGCCTTACCCACTGCTTCCTGATGACTCTAGCTAAAATAATACCACCTTCCAGAAAAACCACTGAGATTCTAAATACATACCACGTCCTCAGTTAAGAAGACAGAAAGTAATTCTGAACAGCATGCAGGATATAGGGGCATCAAGCTGGTTTCAAGCGTGCAGGCTATGGACATCACTTATAAATTTTTCTCGAGATGGGTGTTATATATGTATATGTCTTAGCAAGTTCAGATTGTTTTGGTTTCTTCAAACTGAGAGCTCACTTTTTCTCTGCATGTACTTTCTTGCGCAGCTAACCCTGCGATAGTTATGACATCATAGTCTGTATAATGGATTACTGCCCCAGTGGGCTTGCTGGTTCTCCCGGCCGTAGGGAAGGGGTCTGGCTTGAAGCGTGTTTACCAGTGGTAGTGCATGGAAGTTTCCACTTGGCATGTACTGGCTGAGGAACTGAGATAATGACTGAGGCTGAGTGAAAACACTTCTTGTTAGCAGTGTGGTGAGAGCTTGGAAAGGAAAGTAATATTGCAAACATCACCTTCGTGTGGGGAAGCAACACTTGCGGCAGAGGGAAAGTGGGACTTAGAAATATGAGATCAGATGTAAATTCAGCCCGGTCCCAGACATGAGACCTGGTTAAGTCATGCAGCTCTGAGTCTGAGTTTTAACTGAAAAATAAGGATGGTGGGCAGGGGCGACGGGCAGGATGGTAGTCGTGACATTTGCCTTATTCTGGGGCAGGCTGAATAATGGCCCCCCCAAGATATCCTTGTCCTGATCCCCCGAACCTGTGCATGTTCCCTTACATGGCAAAAGGGACTTTGTAGAAGTGATTAGGGATCTGGAAATGGAGAGGTTATCCTGGATTATCTGTGTGGGTCTAAAGTAATCGCAAGGGTCCTTCCTGAGAAGACGGAGGCAGCGAAGGAGCCATGCATGGGTCAAACAATGCAGGTGGCCTCTAGAGGCTGAAAAAAGCAAGGAACAGATTCTCCCCTCAGGGCCTTCAGAAGGAACCAGCCATGCCCACACCTTGACTTTGGGTTAGGGAGGCTCTTTTGAGTCTGGCCTCAGAAGAGGCCCCTCTGGCCTCCAGAACCGTAAGAATAAATTCATGTTGTCTTAAGCCACTAAGGTTGGGATAACTTGTTATAGCAGCAAGAGAAAACTAATACCTCCTAGTGCTTATAACGATTACAGGTGACTTTGTATTTCTATATCTGTAAATCTCTTTCTTATATTTGTAAGTGCTGCATGGATTTGAGTACTTTTAAAATGCATTTTTATATTCATCTGAATTTCCAGATTAAAGTGGTATGGAGATGTCAGGAAGACCAGGAGACCAATTTCAGTTATGCAGCGAAAGATTGTGTCTGAAAATTTAAACTCGTGTTATCAGCTAATTACTAATTGTGAAGTTGTTCATGGTCATTACCATCTGTGAGTCACTTAGTTGAGCGGACAGGTGTGCTCCTTGCTTTCTATACCTGTGGGTCTCAACCTTGGATGTTCGGTGGAGTCACTGGGAGGGCTTTTAAAAGTCCCAGCGTCCAGACCTCACTCCAGGACAATTAAATCAGCATCTCCACAGGTGGAACTTGAGCATTGGTGTTTTTTAAATCTCTCCAAGTGATTGTAGTGTTCAGCCAAGAATGAGACCCACTGCAGAGGTATGTGCCTGCTAAGTAAGATTTTAAATCAGTTTTCTGAAGTCTGACGACCTAGATGTTCTTTTGAGTTTTGGGGAAAATGCTGTGCTGGGGACTCTGTGTTATATCTTTCAATGATATTAACATAATCGGTTTATGAGCTGTGGTATAATTCTGGCAAGAAATACAAAAGTCTAGTTAGCCAACAGCTCCTGAGATGTTCAGCAGATTGGTGTGCCCACAATTTCAATAAGCAAATACTTTTCTCCTTGTATTGCCCAAAGGCTTTTAAAAGCAAAAGTGAGGGAGAGAGAAGGATGTTGAGACCTTCTCCGTAAATGGTTGATCTCCTTGAGAATTGATAAGAATTGTATTTATTCACGTTATATGTCCTTACATTTCCAGTCTGGAGGAGAAAATAATCATTTTTGAAATTTCTTCCTTTGGAACCACTGGTGGCAGAAGCTGTGGTCTTTGAAAGTTGCCTCCCTGTGTTCCTGGGCGCTTTGAGCTGTGACGTGTCGCTGAGGGCATCTCTGGGCTGCCTGTCACTAAGATGGCCCTTGTCTTTGACAGCAGGTGATGTTACCTGCATCTCGTATGTCACAGGGAGGGTATTATAGATAAAATTGTTTTTATAAATCACAAGGTGCTATGCGAATGTTGCGATTGTATTTTCAGTGGGAATTCTGGGTTGAAGTTAGAAAGCTGATAGAAAGACTGTAACATAAACTTATATTCATGTATAAGAACAGATAGAGGTCCTTATTTTCTAGTGTTCTAAGGTAGTAACCGAGGAGATGCACTGGGTCTTGCACCTGTAGATGGCATGTGACTTTTGAAACATTTTTTTTTTAAGAGAGAGAGAGAGAGCGTGAGTAGGGTAAAGGGGGAGAGAGAGAGAGAGAGAGAGAGAGAGAGAGAGAGAGACTCTTAAGCAGACTCCATGCTCAGCGTGGAGCCCAGCCCAGGACTCGATCCCACAACCCTGGGATCATGACCTGAGCTGAAATCAAGAGTCGGACGCTCAACCAGCTGAGCCACCCAGGTGCCCCAGCATGTGATTTTTTTTTTTTTTTTTTTAGTGGTCATTTAGCTAGTTGGGTTTAATTTTCTTTGCTATAAATGAAAACATTAATGATGTTTTGGGTGTCCAGATAGTAGGGCCGTACTACAGTGTATCTGGTACTGTTTAAATCTTGGCTCTGAAACTTACTGGCTGGGGGATGCTCAGGAAACTATTTAACTTCTCTGTACCTGAGTTTCTGCATCCTTAAAATGGGTGAGTGAGATACCCTCTCCTAGGACTGTTGTAAGGATTAAGTGAGGCCCCTAGAAAACTCGGTACCGTTTCTGGATGTGTCCCATAGATCTGTTCTCCTACCTCCTCACTCAAATGTGGGACAATTCCGGAACCTAGGTAAGTGTGTTTTCCACCTTTCTTTCTTCCCTCCATCCCTCCCTTCAGTAAATGTTTATTGGATACCAGCTACTCATAGGAACTACACTGTGGCTACAATGTTAATGTGAGGTAGATGCTGTGTTCCAGAACTTTAATGGTTTAAAAGTTTGATTTAAAATATTGATACAAAGTGGTGCTGGGGCGGGACCGGCTGAGCAAAGCCTGTCTGTTTCTGTGAGATCAGAAATGTAAGACTACTGTGGTTTATCTGTACCAACCAGAGTAAGATTGTAAGATGTTTTTTATAATTGTGGATATCAGTAGATGGCCTTGGGGACCAAATACAGGAAGGTCGTAGGCATGTTGCTGATGCACTGAGTGGTTGCCTGGGAAATGGACATGGTCTCTGATCTGATTTGCCAGATAATCAGTCATTTATCAAAGCAAACATTGTGACAAGGCATTTTTTGTGTGCTTGGCACTGTGCCAGCTCTCCGGGCCCGGGGAGGGGTGGGGGGGTGGGGAGGGCTGGTCCCTGCCTGGTGGAGCTTCCTGAGTATCAGAAGACTTTACAGTTGAGGGCTGGGGTACTTCATAGTGTGAATGCTGGGTAGAAGCTTCAGGAAGCTTTCACCAGATCCCTGAGCTCTAAGTGTGTGGGGTATTTTATCGTTCATGAAACTGTTTATTTTTTTAACCTGTATTTTGGGTACCATTCATTCACAAACAGATTTACTTTGTTGTCATGAATTATATTTTTTTCATATAGTCCAAAATGAAATCCTCTTGCCCCCAAATTTCCCGTAGTATACCTTTCTTGTACCCTAATCAAGTCTATATAGCTTGACCCAGCTCTTCAGTAACTTGGGTTTTATTTTCTATGAGAGCTATTAATCAAGTTTGGTGGAGATCATAATATCCATTTGTGTTATTTTCACCTCTGCTTATCAAGACTTAAAAAAAAAAAGAGAGAATTATTTTAAGGTCATAGAATAATTCTGGAGAATGCTCAAAGAAATTTTGCATTTTCACCAATTCTACTTAGAACCACCTATGAAAAATGATAGGATTATAATGATGATAATGATTACATTGGCTTTCAAGTGGTTATTCTATTCCAAATAATATCCTGAGGGCTTTGCACACACATTCTCATTTTATCACCCAGCAACTGTGTGAGCCCAGGCTTTCCTAGTGTCCACGTTTACAGATGACGCACACAAGGGCACAACAAGGTTGGATAAATTGTCCAAGTTCAAATGGTTCGCCATTGAAGGTCTCCCACTTGACTCCAGATGCGTCTGACAGATGTGCTTTCTACACTACTGTGTTCTTGCTTTGGGCAAAATGCGCATGAGGTGGTTGGGGAAGCAGAGCCTGTAGAAAAGACAGGAAGGACATATTAAGTAATTCACTTCCATATATCCCTGACAGCTTTGGATGAAGGGTCATTGTATTTAAAGAGATACAGACAGCTGAGAAATTGAGTATCGCCTCAGGCCACAAAGTAAATCATTGATAGAACTTAATCCAGAAGCCAGCCAGGTGCTTTTCAAACTCGTTCCGTGAAGGCTCAGTGGACGCGACTGCACAATCTCCATCAATTCAAATGAGTTGAAGAAGGAGGGATCCATTTTGTTACAGGTAACCTGAAGTCAGAGGTTTAAGAATTTTTAATTTGGATGAAATTCTAAAACTATGCGGGCTTTGGCACCTGTTTGGGCAGACTGGGCAGATTGGGCAATGCCAGTTTGGGCACATTACCTCAACTGAGCAGTGAATACTTCCTTTGTGTGGCTGTTGGGAGGAAGCGGGGCTCGTGGCACCTGGAACTTTGTCGGTATTCTCTATAATCGCTCGCTGACTGGTCACTTGTGATGCATTTGAAATAACTTCAGGGAGAGTTGGGGTCTCAAAACGCTAATCATGGGCCTAGGGAAGTTCTTCAGGGTCAACTTGAAGGTAGCAGAAATGGAGACTTTCTAAAAAATTCTCTGGCCATACCACACAGCAATTGCATCTCGGTTTTTGCGTGTTGGGTACCGAAGACCATTTGCTTTGGAAAGGGCACTTCGTGCGTAGGTTGTGAGCTGTTAACCGCCCCCCTCCTTCCAATGTTCCACCCAGGGCAGCATTTCCGTGACACAGACTTGGCTCCTAACAGCTAACAGTGAGGAGAAACAAGGAAAACTCTCGGCCCTTATCCAGGCTCCTTGTTCCATGCCCTTCCTGGATTGGTCAAGACTCCAGGACCTCCACTGGGGGTGTGCCAGACATTCTCTGTTCATCCCTCCAGATCAGTCTCCCATCTTCCCAGACCTTCTTGGGCTGTGCCAAGGGAAGCCAGCCTTCCTTGCCCTCTGGCTTCAGGTTGGGTTTGACTACTGGCAGGAGATAATAGGACAGAGAAGAGAGAAGTCGGAGCCCTCCTCTGCTTTCCCACACCCTTGCTCCCTCCCTGCCTGAGCCCCCATTCCCTCTCTCTATTAGCTCCTGCTGGAAAGAGCCCCTTTCCATGTTCCAGAACACCAAACTTTTACTTATTGTGGTGACAGTTCCGTTCTCTTGCCCTTCAGCTCTGGGGTTGATAGGGGCCTTCTAGTGTTGCTAATCCCTGAGGGCCTTGAGAGGACCCTCACCCCTGCCCGGACCTGCATATAGTCCCTTCCTTAACTCTCTTCAGATACTTCCCAGGAAGCTATAGCTGTGTCCAGCTTAAGTCATGGACAGACTGGATCGCTATGTGTTACCGGCATATGGGGTGCCTGGGTGGCTCGAGTCGGTTGAGCGTCCTACTCCAGCTCGGGTCATTATCTCACGGTTTGTGAGTTCGAGCCCCACATCAGGCTCACTGCTGTCAGTCTGTCAGCACGGAGCCTGCTTCGGATCCTCTGTCCCCCTCTCTCTGCCCCTCCCCCGCTGGTGCTCTCCCCAAAATAAATAAATATTTTTAAAAATGGTAAACATATGGGGTGCCTGGGTGGCTCAGTTGGTTAAGCACCCGACTTCGGCTCAGGTCATCATCTCACAGTCCGTGGGTTCGAGCCCGCATCGGGCTCTGGGCTGACAGCTCAGAGCCTGGAGCCTGCTTCCGATTCTGTGTCTCCCTCTCTCTCTGCCCCTTCCCCACTCGGGTTCTGTCTCTCTCTGTCTCTCAAAACTAAATAAACATTAAACAAAATTTTTTTTAAATGGTGAACATGTGAGTGTCGCTTGTTGTTTTCTTACTGACTTCCAGTTTAATTAGAGGAAGGTGATGGTAGAGGAGGGGTATTAATTTATTTATTTTTTTAATTTTTACTATATCTGACACGTGCACTTCTCTTTTAGGATATGGAATCGTTCACACGTGTGGTATGATTTTAGTGGTCAGAAGAATTATGGGAGCCTGACCTCTCTTGCAAAAATATTGAGAAACCTAGAAAACTTTGGTCGTGGTGGGACAGAGAGAGAGAGGACAGAGTCAGTAAGAGCCTTCCTGGCCCCCGTGGCGCTTTACTTGGCTGGCGTGATAGCAACCCCCGATGTGATAGAGCAGTTTTTCAGTGGAGCATCCATCCAGTAGGTGCTGGACACAGTTCTAGAGGCTTGGGATGCGGCACCGAATACAACACACGTAGAGCCCATGTTCTGGGGACTCAGTGGGGTGACGCCGAATAAAATAGGTGAGTGACGCACGGTGTTCGAAGATGATGTGTCCAGAGAAGGATCACCGAAGGAAGAAGAGAGGGGATGTTGGGAGGCACTGCAATTTTTAAAAAGGCAGTCAAAGAAGACCTTCTTAAGGACGTCACCTCGAAGGAGGTGAGGAGGAAAACCCATCAGTCAGTATCTGAGAGCAGAGATGGCAGGCAGCAGGGAGAGCAGGCCTGGAGCAGAGGGAGCCAGGGGTCCACAAGGGGAGGCCCCGAGATGCGCCAGTGATGTCACGGGGCCCTGTGGGTCATTGGAAGTACTTTGGTTTTACTTCTCACGGCACATGTGGCTATCCTAGGGCTTGAGGGAGGAGTCCCTTGCTCTGACTTTTGTCTTACCGTACCCTGGATGCAGTACCCAGAGTAGACTGTAGGGGGCAGAGGAGGGGTGCGGGGAGCCAGACCACCATCTTGCCAATGCTCCTGGCAAGCAAGAGTGCTGGTGGCCTGGACCAGGATGCAGCAGGGGAGTAGCGAAAAGTGGTCCGATTCCAGACATTTGTAGAGTGAAGCCGATGGGGTAGGTGGAATATGAGGCATGTGAACGAGAGGAGACTGGATGGGGCTGAGGGTTTTCACCTGCACTGCTACAAGGATAGAGTTGCCAGGAAGTGAGATGGGGAGGACTGTGGGGACAGCAGGTCTGGGGCTGTGTTGAGGGGAGACCAGAATTCCATGCTGGACACGCTCACTTTGAGAAGTTTATGAGGAACCCCAGTGGTGATCTCAGATGTGTGACTGTTGTCAATGTTTGAATGGAAATTTTAATTTTCAAATTATATTACCCTTGGCAGCTGGCTTTCTCTGAGGTGTGTTTTAAGAAACAGAAATGTGTAGGAGTGCCTGGGTGGCTCCGTTGGTTGTGTCCCACCTTGGCTCAGGTCATGATCTCGCTGTTTGTGAGTTCAAACCCCACATGGGGCTTTGTGCTGACAGCTCTGAGCCTGGAGCCTGCTTCAGATTCTGTGTCTGTGTCTCTCTCTGCCCCTCCCCTGCTCTCTCTCTCTCTCTCAAAAATAAACTTAAAAAAAATATTTTTTGAAGAAATATTTATACCATGGCTGTAGTGATTTTGAGAGTAAGCCTCAAGGCAGACTATGCAATGCCTATATTTTCCATTGATGCAAAGCCATCTTTGCATAGTTAACAGATTCAAGGACACTTGTGGGAATTCATCCTGAGCCAAGAGACTTTTGGCACTGTTTTACCAGCTCCTACTATAACTACACCAAACCTTTTTTAGAGCACAGCTGCCTTCTATGGCATTATGCAATGAGGGTTTCTAGTCAGCCACAAAAACAGACCTCATGCAAATGGAAATAGCACATTTAGCAAGGTTCCTGTTTGCTCGTGTGTTAAAACTCTCCTGCCCTTTTAGATACATTTTTCCTTTAAAGATAATTCTGCTACCTCTTTCTTGTGCTTTTCTCTCCATTTCTTCCTTCTGATGTATTCCTGAAAGTTCTATTTTCTTGTTGGTAATGTCACATTTGCTCCCAAAGGGAAGTTAGGCGGCAAGTAGGGGAGAGGATAGCAGTGTTTATCGAGCAGCTGGCTGCTGGACTGGATGCCTTACCAATTACCCGTTTCATCCTCAAAACAATACTTTGAGCGAGGTGTGATTCTTCTTGCTTAACGGATGAGGAAACTGAAACTCAGCGAGGTTAAATGATTTGCCTAAGGCCGTGTAGCTAATTAGTGACGAGCTGAGATTCCCATTAGTGAAATTCCAAGGTCCAGGGACTCTGCTGTGCCCAAAATTCTGTCTTCGGGCACCTTAGTGCTTCTAGATGTTAGTGCATTGCCTCATCTGGACTTACCGATGCCGAAGAGGGGAGCAGCACTAGTATTTCTGTGCCCGATGCCTCTTTCATCAATGCTTCCACACGCTTCCACCATGTTCAGTGGTGGTAGGCGGGGCGGCAGGATCTCAGGGCTTACAGTTGAGCAAACAGTAAGGAAACGCACGGGTGAAAAGCAACAAGAGGAAGGAGCAGGTGCATCACAAGTGTGCCTTGGTCTGTTTGGGACCACTTCTACCTCGCCCTTCAGCCTCTAAGCTGAAGAATAGTCCAGCCGGGGAGGTGGGGAAGAAGGCTCTGGACAGCAGGCGCAGCAAGAACAAACGGAGGCAGGGCTGAGCCTGAGTAGTTGAGCTAGAGGCACAGGTGTAGTGGGGAGGGAAGAGAAGTGGTCTAAGGGAGACAGAAGTTGTCTGCTCTGTAGTACTGAACGACCATTGTGTCTTTGACTTTTTATTTCATGATCCCATGGCTGCTCTTCAAGTTCGTCTTTCGGGGATATTTTTTAAAGGTTAGGAAAAAGGGGCGCCTGGGTGGCTCAGCCGGTTAGGCGTCCGACTTCAGCTCGGGTCATGATTTCCTAGTTCGTGAGTTCGAGCCCCGCGTCGGGCTCTGTGCTGACAGCTCGGAGCCCGGCGCCTGCTTCGGATTCTGTGGCTCCTTCTTTCTCTGCCCCTCCCCCACTTGTGCTCTGTCTCTATCAAAAATAAATAAATGTCAAAAAAAATTTTTTTAAAGGTTAGGAAAAAGACCAGAAGAAGCATGAGCGCGGTTGGGTGAGGGTGCACGGCTGCTTTTGAGCGGGCTTATGCTGAGGCTCATCACGTGCAAGTATGACTACTGGGAGGACAGTTTTAACTGGGAGGAATGCAAGATGGGCTGCCTCTGCTTCGGACAGCTAGTGTCCCAGAGTGAGGAGTGTGAGTGTTTTGGGGGTACTCACATAAACCTGGCGGTGTCTTAAAGGACGCATGTGCCTCCCCCTGTAAGATGAAATGATAAAAAAAAACAAGACAAAACTACGTTGTAAGGGAAGAAATCTTTTTGACTATAAACTTCACCCTTCAGCACGTACACAGATGAAAGGTTGATGTTTTCTAGCACAAAGCTTCCAGATGGCTTGGTCGGCACGTGCTGTATGCCCAGCTGGCGTGGCCCCGGCATGTGGAGCTGGTGAGAGGTCTGGCATTCCAGGCCATCTTCGTTGTTTAACTAGATTCTATCTGAGATCCCTAGCATTTCTCTTCTTAGCACGGTCAAAACTGTCGCCTCTACAAGTGAATAAGAAAATCATCTTAACCCAACCTCCCTACTGTTATAGAAATCTTACAGTATCACCCATATTTTTTTGCCCTTGGATCCACTTATGGATCCGCAGATCCCTTGGATCCACTTATGGATCCACTTCTCCCCCGGAGAAGCAGGGAGAATAAAGTGAATGAAATAGCCTGTTTGTTACGTGCCATCTATAAATTGCTCATCACCAAGGTGAGTAGGTGAGTGAATGCGCTTTTGCAAGGCCACTGTGAATATCTAAGGGTCATCAGAGCTTTTAAAAACTAAGATAAAATGCATTTTGCTCATTCCCTTAAGAAATCAAGTCTCACTGTATCTTATTACTCTCGTTGGAGATACAAGTTTAAAGTACCTGTGACCTACAGACTCATGTTATTATTACTTTCATTCTCTCATAACCTCTAGAGTTACTGTGTAGGCACAAGATGAATCACTTGTGATTGGACAATCTCTGCTAGCGATTTAGGAAAAAAAAAAAAAAATCTGACCTCCAGGTAAAAATGCCGCCGTGAATGCCCTACAGTCCCAAACACATTCCTCAAACATATAACAATAACCAACACACGAGAAACCCCAGAGCCACTGTGTTGGCTTATTCCACCAGATCGAGATGATGAATGTCCTTTGCCATCGTAGGAGGTGGGCGGCAAGGTATTGATTTTATGATTGCCAGTGTTCTGTTACTTATAACTCTTTTCCGATTAGTTGCGTGAGATTTGATAAAAGGCGCTTGCTCATGAATTTGACTTGTACCTCCATACAAAATGCTAAGCATCATTTGTGCTTTGTAGAGTTTGCCCTTTGTGCTGTTTAGACACCTACATGCTGTAGGTTTTTAAACAATAGCTGGCAATCCTAAAGAAGTTAATGTCTAATTTGGTGAGGCTCACCTTGGGAAACTGGTGCAAATGGCTAGAAACACATCGTGGGCCTAAGTCATTTCTAGCTAGAGCTGGCTCTTTCTCTTAGGGTGTGCAATAGCTGAAAAGTTTTCTCAGTCACTCCAAAACGGTCGTTGAGGGGTTGCCTGGGTGGCTCAGTCGATTGAACGTCCAACTCTTGATTTGGGCCCAGGTCATGATCTCATGGTTCGTGGGATTGAGCCCTGTGTTGGGCTCTGTGCTGGTGTGCAGAGCCTGCCTGGAATTCTCTTTCTCCCTCTCTCTGCCTCTCCCCCATTCATGCTTTCACTCTCTCTCTCTTTCAAAAAAAAAAAAAAAAAAAAGTGGTTGTTGAGGTATCGCTGATATACACCCAACATAGGTCATGCTAAAATCCCTCCGACAGAGCAGGTCGGCAGCTGGCTGGCCAGGTGTGAACTCCAGAATGCAGTACACTTGGGAGGAAAACCCGTCGAAACCACTTCCATTCTGTGGAGTCAGGTGGTTGTGGTTGAAGGGGCTTGCCTGAAACAGTCAGGAAACAGGAAGCGACCCGGGCATCTCACCCAGGAAGGCACTCGGTAGTCAAGCATTTGCTCTTTTGCCATGAAGGACGGGATAGGCCGGGCAAGAGGCTTGTGTGGGTCCTAATTTTTGCGAAAACAAGTCTCTGTGGAGACAAAGCCCTTGTGACTTTTGGCCTGAGTCTGACAGCTGCCAGGCTTGTTAAAATGACAGCAGGATTCAGAAGAGAAACGCGCCGCTTGGAACACGGGAGAATGTGTTCTGCTTTTATGTCTGGCGTGCGGTCGGCTGTCAATTAATAGAACTGCTCTGTGAGTTAGAAAAGCAGGCCACAAAGGGTCTTTCAGGAAATGTTTATAATGTGGAGTTATTCTGACCCTTGCTGTGTTGGCTGCAAAATGGAACAATGGCTTCTTCCTAACAAATTGTCCAGTAGGAAAAAGTGTAGTGATGAGAATTGTCGGTTACGTTGATAACAAACCGAATGTGGTAAATTCGCAGTAAAAAGAAATGTGAGTCTTAAAAACATCAGAGCTGAGTTCAGTTTTCTAATTTGCTGTTACAGTCCTTGTGCTGGGTTTCAAAGTAATGCCTTCTAGCATATTCCTCGGGTCAAATCCAGCCTGCCCCCTGTTTCTGCAAATCAAAGTTTTGTTGGAACCCAGCGCATCCATTTGTTTGGGAATTAGCGTGTGGCTGCTTTCTCCTACAGTGGCAGGGTTGAGTAGCTGTGCCAGTTACGGTGTGGCCCGCGAAGCCTGAAATATTTACTATCTGTCCCTGTAGAGGAAAAGTGTGTTGACCTCTGTTCTAGAAGTTTGCCACTCAAAGCAGCATTGGCGATTCGTTGGCACATTGACGTTTGGGAAGCGCTGGCTGGGGGCAAGGGTTCCTTACCTGGAGCTTCAGTGATCGAACTCCCTGAAGTTATGGGCGCACTTCTGCTGGGGTACATGCATATTATTCTGCACCCCTACCCTCTCAGACACAGAGGAATCTGCACCCGTGGTCACTTTCTCAGAATGGTTTGTAGCCCTGAAAGTGAAGAATCATTAGTCTTGAAGAGGGAGACCTTGACTCAGAACTCCTGGATTCATGTTTGAAATGATGGTTACAAAGATCTCACTACTTTACAACAAGAGAAGTCAGACCAACTTATGCTTATTTATTTATCTGTTCTTAAATAAAGGATGTAAGATTTGCAGCCCAGTATACAGCAGTGAGATATGACATTTCCTAACTATTATTAATGGACAAGGGACTGTTTCATGGATATTGGTTCCTTGAGCCTTAATAGCTAGTGTCATATCACATTGTGGTTCTGGAGATATTTATTACGTGCCTCTCCCATTTGGAAAAATGAAAGCTCTGAGGTCCAAAATTATAGGCCTTGGTGGTGACTTTTTATGGGTATCCACTAGAAATGACTGCTAGTTAGCTTGACAACGTTATTAAACATCCATCATGTGTGGAACCCTGTAGGAATTTCCAAGAAGCAGAAGATCGACTGTATAATGGGCTGGGACTGACTTCTGATCACCTTTCCCATGAACGGCTGTTTCATGTACTCTGTGAGCCTTTCTCACCCCAGGTTAGGCACCTGTAGTAGGTAGTAGGAACCAGAAGATTTATATATCATCTTCAGGGTACATATATGGACACGTTTCTGGGGATGGAAGCTGAGCAGATCAGTAGAGGAAGGAATAACAATGGTGCTTTTAGCAAAAACTGTGGTGGGACGCTGGGGTGGCTCAGTCAGTTAAGCGTCTGACTCTTGATTTCAGCGCAGGTCATGATCTCACGGGTTCGTGGGTTCAAGCCCCGTGTTGGGCTCTGCACTGACAATGCAGAACCTGCTTGGGATTCTGTCTCCTTCTCTCTGTGCCTCTCCCCTCCCCTGCCCTGTCTCTCTCTCTCTCTCTCAAAATAAATAAACATTAAAAAAAAAAAACAACAAACTGTGGTGTCAGAGGTAAGAGAAAGTGAAGAAGCTCAGAAATGCAAGCCTAGCTGAGGAGCCCTGACTTTGGAACCAAAATATCACCCCCACAAGCCTAAAAAGGTACATATCACTTTGCTACACCACTTTAAACTTTTTGTTTTTAATCCATTAGAAATTAATATAGAGAAAGATGGACTGTTACCAGGAGGAACATAAATATTTTTTTGGTGCTGTTTTTCAGTGGGAGACTTCTTCTCTGGGACAAACAGGTTCCTGGGATCCTGGATTCTGGGAGCTGGGATGGATTGTTCACAGCTTTTGGGCTGCCTGGGACCCATGGACTCTGAAAGTCCACCTGGGAAGCCAAGAAGTTAGAAGCGAACACACAGATTAGTGTGACAAGGAGAAAGACCAAGGATGACACAGTCAGATAGAACTAGAAACTCCCAGGCCAGAGCATGAGGCTTTGGAAGAGGAGAGGGAGCCGTGGGAGACAGGACAGGACCTCTGCTTTGTAGGCATAGCTTCTTGGAATGTGGGCTACGAAGAAAGGACACACCAGTCCAAGTTGCAGGATCCTAGACGATTTAACTGGTGTTGTCCACTACATGGAGGCAAGACTTTGGACATCTCCAGTGGAGCTCAGCTCCTAGCAGTATCCACTGACAGGGCCTGGGAGCAGTGATAGCTGATGACTGTGAGCACCCCTATGGTTAATAAGATCTTGGTTTCTTTCTTTTAAGGATTAAAACCAAAAATTTTTAAGTACTCTCTACACCCAGCATGGGGCTGAAACTCACAACTCCGAGATCAAGAGTTGCATACTCTTTGACTAAGCCAGCCGGGCGCCCCACTCTTGGTTTCTAAATGCCATTCTGCAACTGAGAGGAATGAGCTCTTGGGAGGAGTGGCCGATTCTGGGCCTGGGACAGGAAAAGTATAAGATGAGCCTAAAGCATCTTTTTATGTCACAAAGTAAGGAAGTGCTCAAAGAGCGATGGGGACATAGGAACCAGCCTGAAAGGAGCCCCCAGGAGCCACATAAATTTACAGCATGAAGATAAATATGGCAATAATGAGTCCTAACTCATTGAATAATATAAAATCAATGAACCCATACTAGTATGAATAAAATAAATATGGAAAAGAGGACATTCGATCAGAATGTCAACTAATAAATGTAGAAGAAAGGGTAGAATTAAAAATCACCATCTGGCAACCATCGTGTTATAGTTAATTCAGGCAAGAAATTTTAAAGCATGCTAAGGTGAGTGGATGAAAGTTTGATAAGGAATAAGCTTTATAAAGCTTCAACATATCTCTCTACCAAACGCTTGTTAAATACAAAAGAGGGGTGGGGCGCCTGGGTGGCTCAGTCGGTTAAGGGGCCAACTTCGGCTCAGGTCATGATCTCACGGTCCGTGAGTTCGAGCCCTGCATCAGGCTCTGTGCTGACAGCTCAGAGCCTGGAGCCTGTTTCAGATTCTGTGTCTCCCTCTCTCTGACCTTCCCCTGTTCATGCTCTGTCTCTCTCTGTCTCAAAAATAAATAAACATTAAAAAAAAATTTAAAAAAAATACAAAAGGGGGGGGGATTAAAGATTGACTTTGCAGTGGAGAAACTTGGGAGACACAAGTGATCAAATTAATATAACATAACCACCTACTAGAATTACTTCTGTAATTCTTCTCTCTTCTGCCCACCAAATAAAATGTATAAACTGAATTTGTTCATGAGAAAACGTCAGGCACACTCAATTGAGGGATATTCTACAAAGTAACTCTTGGTAATTTTCAAACTGTGAAGGTTATAGAAAGTCAAGAGAACACTGAGGAATGAAGAATTGTGACCTGTAAATACAACCTGTGACCCTGGATTCTCTCCCTTTGTATTATTAGGACATTTGGTGAGATTTTCTGAATTTAATAGTTGTACTGCTGTTACGTAGGAAATACTTTGAGCATATGAGAGTAAGGGACTTCAGGTCTGCAACTTACCATCAAATGTTACAGGGGAGGGGGAAGTTGTTTTTTTGCAAGGAGGTGGGGGTCCTATGAGTAATCATTGTATTGAAGTTGTGGCAGCTGATGGCAAAAGCTCAGCTCGGATTGCTGACGGGTGAGGAAGGTTGAGAACAAATTGGCAGCCCGTGTTGTCGTTAGCGGAGAAGCAGGTACCAGTAGGGACAAGAAGGACAGAGGACCAGATGGGGAGCAGTCAGTTTAGGATAAAGAAGCTCAACGTGCAAAAAGGTGAAAGTCCTCCAGGAGGGATTAAGTGGGTGGCAAGGAGGTGAGTCCTGAGAAGAGGATAGGGAAGACTCTGATAGATCTGGGTGGGGAGGGGAAAGCAAGGACCTTGAATGGGGCTTTGAACAGCAGACACGCATCAGCTTATGTGCTAGTTCTTTGCTGGAGCCTCCAAGTGCCTGCCTAGTCAATGGCGGCTCTTCTGTCTCTTTGCAGTCATTGTTAGCACTGTCTGAGGATGCTCTGTGACTGTTTGTAGATGCCTGTGGGGCCAAGCTGGGTGGGAGGGGTGGCAGGAGAGATGGTTTGCCAGGGACTAAAGAAGGATTACAGCAGTTAATTCTAGAAAGAGAGGTTGGTTTAAGTTCACACTGAGGTACATTTCATTGGATCTTGGTTCTCTGAGATTCACTTCTGCTAATACTAATGAAAATCAGGCTGGCTTCAAGTACAGGCTGAAATGTGAGCATTTAAGTATTACTCCTGCACCTTTGGTTATAGGGCTGAACTTTGGAGTCCTTCTTGTAATTGGATTTCTCATCTCTTGAACATGAAGAGTTAGAAGAGCCCCAAATCGGGGCGCCAGGGTGGCTCAGTTGGTTAAGCCTCAGACTCTTGATCTCGGCTCAGGTCATGATCTCACGATTCATGAGTTGGAGCCCACGTCGGGCTCTGCGCTAACAGCACGGAGCCTGCTTGGGATTCTCTCTCTCCCTCTCTTTCTCAAAATACATAAATAAACATAAAAAAAAAGAGCCCCAAATCGAATAAATAGGATTGTTCGTATTTCATATTAATTTAATTCACCAAAGTTGTGAATGCCTAGCATGTGCTTAAAAGCTGTGGTTTATAAAGACAAAGAACACCCATTTCCTGCTCTAGAGGAACCAGATGGGGAGGGGAGAACTGAATGAACAAGTAGTTACAATGCAGCATGGGAAGGGGATTCATAGAGGCTGTACAGGGCTGAGGAACTGGGGAGGAGGGAGCCTCCAACTTTTTTTTTTTTTTTTAATGTTTATTTTTGAGAGAGACAGAGCATGAGTAGGGGAAGGGCAGAGAGAGAGGGGAGACATAGAACCCAAAGCAGGCTGCAGGCTCTGATGTGGGGCTCAAACCCACAAACCATGAAATCATGACCTGAGCCAAAGTCGGAGGCTTAACTGACGGAGCCACCCAGGCTCCCCTCCTCCTTTATAGGGGTTGTAAAGGGAAGCTTTCGAGTCGGGAGGAACAGTGTGTATGTTTCTTCAAAGAAAGGCACAGAGGCAAAGAACCAGGAGTTGGAGGGTGTCCTGGAGCCTAGGGGAAGGTGTGGGGGTGGGAGACGGAGCCTGTGTGATTAACGGGGACGAGGTCTAAGGACCCTGAGTACCACTCTAGTGGAGTCTAAAGGAAAGAATGCATTTGGGTGCCAGGAGCCCTGCTAGACCCTTGGCCTGGTAAAATGGAAAATTAAGATAAGCACAAGGGGCACCTGGCTGGCCCAGTTGGTGGTGCATGCAACTCTTGATCTTGGAGTTGTGGGTTCGAGTCCCACGTTAGGTGTAGAGATTACTTAAAAAAAAAAGTCTTAAAAAGAAAGAAAAGAACAGCACAAAGCCAGTATATTCATTTGCTTAGGCTGCCATTACAACCTAGCACGGGCTGGGTGGCATTGACAACAGAAATGTATATTCTCGCAGTTCTGGAGACTAGAAGTCTCAGATCTAGGTATCAGCAGGGTTGAGTTCTTCTGAGGCCTGTGTCCTCGGCTTATAGATGGCCACCTTCTCCGTGAGTCTTCACGTGGTCTTCGAAATACCTGTCTGTGCCCTCATTTCCCCTCTTGACAAGGACGTAGTCATATTGAATTAGGGCCACCCTCGTGACCTCATTTTATTTAACTCAATCACCTCTTTAAAGGCCCCATCTCTAAACGTGGTCACATTCTGAGGTGAGAACTGGGGTTAGTACTTCAACATGTGAATTATGGGGGGGACACAATTCAGCCCATAATAGGAAGTTTTATTTTTGTAGATCCTCCCAAGTTTATGAAGTATGACTGGCAGCTTTTTGAGACGCGTACGAGGCTGGCTTTAGCTGTATTTAGCTTTCTCTCACCTATAATCTTAGAAATAGAAGGACTAACTGAACAGGTGGAATGGAGATGAATTTTACACATTTGCAGGCATCATGACACTTCACTCCCAGAATACATCTCCTGAGAACAAGGACATTCTCCTACAAAATCACCGCATGACACCCAAGAAATTCACCGTCAGTTCAATAATATCATCTAATATAAAGTCCACATTAGAATATGTCCTTTATCACTGTAGAGTCACTCCCCGCCTCCCCCCCTCCCCCGGCCGCTGCCAACTCGTGGATCCCAATATGGTTCGTGCATCTTCTTAGTCTCTTATAATCTAGAACAGTCTCCTTGCTTTTGTTTCCCTTTCCACAATGTTGCCAGTGTTGAGGAGCTCATAAACGTCCTACGCATCTTGTTCCTTGTGATTAAATTCAAGATGAACATTTTGGCATGGTACCTCACAAGCAATATTGTGTTCTTCCATGCACCACTGTAGAAGGCACATGACATCGGTCTGTGCCATTATTGGGAGGTGCTAAGTTAGATCTTTGGTTAAGGTGATACGTGCCAGATCCCTCCAGTGTAGAGATGACTTTTCTCTTCACCATTTAATAAGCAATCTGTGAGCTGATCTTTGAGGCAAGTAAATATGCTATGCTGTCTTCCAGCAACTTTTCAACCCAGTGATTTTTAGCATTTATGGATGATCATTGCCCAAGTCAGTCACTACATTGGGGGTAGCAAAATGGTGGTTGTAAAAATTAATTTGTCATTTTTCATATCTAAGCCAGGATTCATAATTAGAGAGAACTCCCTCCCCCTTCCTCTCTTTCTTGTTCTCTTTCTACATTTTCCCCCTTTGGTTATGTTGGCTCTGTTGTGATGGTTATGTTGTCTGAGTTCAGCTCAGTTGTTTAATTTTATATATTTTTTAATATATTTAATTAATTATATATATTACATATTTTTATATATTATAAAATATATATTATATAAATTATATATATAATTTAATCTATTTAATTTTAGGGTTTGATTTTCATCCTTTTTTGATTTAATTAATTTTTTGAATACGTAAAATGTCTACATGACTCAAAAGTCATGGCTGTACAAAAGAGATACTGGGAGAGGCCTCACTCCCAAGCCCTTCCTCTCCATTCCCACCCACCCCCTTATATGTGGCCATTTACATTAATTGGTTTGTTCTCTGTTTATTTCCATAAAAATAAGCAAATATATCTTCTTATTCGCCTTCTTTCTTTCACCTTGCTTTGTTTTTTTCCTTCCACATAGTATAACCAGGTTGTCATTCCAAAGTCATTCATAGCATCTTCCACAGTCTTCTGTATGACCACATACCATGCTACTCCAACTGAGTGGATAGAAACCAATTAGCTTCTGTGAATGGGAATTTAACTTTCTCCCCCCCCCAGCATAAGGCTGTTACAAATAATGGTGAAATGAATTACCTTGTGAATGTTTTATTTTGTAGTAATGGAAGTGTATTTTCAGAGTGAGCACTTAGCTCACTAAGCTAGGTCAACAGGTAAATGTAATTACCTAGGAATTACTAGGTCAACAGGTAAATGTAAATCACACAGAGCTTTGTCAGATAACGGCACCCGCCCCTCCTGCTGATGTGTTCTCCCAAGAGCAGTGTGTGAGTGTGCCCGGTGTGGGATGGATTGTTAAGAGCCCTTTTTAGTTAGAGGAATGATCAGTGGCTCTCAAACCTTAGTTGACATCACAATCAGTCCTGGAGTTTTTGCACTGGTACCACACTCCCAAGCACTGATTTATTCAGGGGTCAGTGGACATTACGAGGCATGGGAAATGATTTTATAGAAGTATTAGTTTAACATCTAAGTTTGGTAACCAACACAGTAATCCCTGCCTTTAGCTTACCATTCTAGGAAGAAGTAAATGAAAGCATACTGTTAATGCATGAATCTTAACCATGTTCATGATTTCTGAATTCCCTACAAATACTGGTGACCGCATGTCCTTAATTTTTCAAAAGTGGCCTGATTTCAGTTAGTTTTCATTTAGTCCGTAAGCATTTATTGAGCTCTTACTGGATGGCGGTCATTGCCTTTGTACTAAGGAAAGGATACAGGACAGGCCAGATCCCTGTTCTCAGGTATTCATTCTGCTTTGGGGAGCTGCAGGTAAACAGGAGTCCTTTGAACCCCTCAGTTGGTCAAACACAGGATGTAAGTAGGTTCCTGCCCTGAAGGAACTCTTTCCAACGGGGGAGACACAAGTAAACAGAATATGAGAACGTAGGAGTGGCGCCTAACCCAGCTAGAGGGGTAAGAGATGCTATCTTGGAATGAGTGGTGGACATCTGGGCTGGATTTTTCCAGGCCAGAGAAGGGGATGGCGTTCTAAGCTAAGAGAACGATGTGTGTACGGGGCCTTGGAGGCAAGAGAGGCACGTTGCTTTTACAGAAGTGCAAGTGGCTCAGAGTGGCTGGAGGGTGGATTTCAAGCCAGAGCGTGACAAGGACTTGGTTAAGCAATCAAGGGCCGCATCAGTTGCTCCAGAGCCTGGTGGTGGTAGGTGCTCAGTAATTCCCTGGATGGCTGATTGCACGAATGACGACTTGCTGATTTGTGGAATAAAGCAGTTTTGCATTAGTCTTTTGCTAACCGCACCCATAATAAAAGGACTTGGTGTTCCCGGTGTATATGATATTTCATCTTGTGGATGAATTTTTTTTCAATGCAAATGGCAATCAGGTTATATTGGGAAGGGTGGCCTGGATGATGTATTGATTGCCCCATTCTGGATTGATGGGCAGAAAGAAAAATCTGTGCAAATTGCTGTCATGACGTTTCTGTCTCTTTATCTGTTTATTGTAATCCAGCTTCAGGGATGGATGGCATTTAAAAAATGCATAGTCCCTTTGGCCTTGAGAGCCCTAGAATGTTTCCCATCAGCTAAAGGAAAACAAACAGATGAGACTAACAGCCTGGGCCTCGAGTTCAGTGATGTTAGCTCTAGAATCACTTCCTCAGGAACATGTATTTGTGTGTGAGTCTGTGGTTCTGTGGTTTCATTGATACTCCATTGACGGGAAGACACAGGGATTGCGACAGTTAAAGTGAAGGACGGGAGTTCCTGTGGGCACTGGGACTGGATTGCAGCTGCCAGGGTGGGGGTAGAGGGGCAGTGGGAGAGGTAGGAGGAGGGGGGAGGGGGGTGGGAAGGGTGTGCTGTGCATCACCTTAGATTGGAATTTCTTTGAGGCTTTGCTACCTCTTGCCCCTTTCAATGTAGGTTAGGTTCAACCTCGTTTTATTTTAAGTTACTCAGTAATTTGAGAGCATTAGAGAATTATTTTCTGAAATAGACTGGCTGTCTCAATAAACCGATATAATCTGATTCCCATGACCTACGTCAGCTAATGGTTTGTGAGACATCTATTTTCATTGAAATTTGTATTTGTTGTTTTTACTCCTATTGTTGCTATCTCGCTGTGTTTTAAATTCAAAAGTGGACTTTGGTTAATAGAAAAAAAAATCAACATTGCTTTTAGATCTATTTTGTGACTATTCTGAGAAAGGTAAGTATGAGAATTTTTTTCCACAAGGGATATGAAAACTGAAACTCAGGAAGTTAATTGGTAGATTAAACAGGCTTAATTTAATAGGGTAGTACATGGCTACTTGGGAAATATTTTTGTCTTCGTGAACTAGGATAGCACTTTTCCCTAAATAAGACATTGATTACTGTAACTGAACTCCTAGCTTAGGACAAATATTGTGTACTGTAAGGCTCGATCAATTGATATTTTTATGCTTTAAGTAGTTTTATAGGTAATATGTACATACATGTATACTTAAAACAAAAATTAAATATCCATGTTGTGAGTAACAGTGAAGGCTTTACTACAGAATGATTTTATCCCAACCAAAAAGTATCCTTTTGCATTAGTTAAAAATTATTGTGCTGATCATTACTGATGAATTCAGATGTTTAAGTGACTGTCAATAGTTTAAAAATGTGACAATATTTTACTTCCCCTAAAATTGAATATATTTGATTTTATTATTGTAATAATTATTACAACAATTTGATTTTAATTATTGTAATAATTACAATAACTCTGTAATAAAACTAGTTTAAGAATTAGGAATTGTGTCTTTGAGTTTCAAAAAAAATGAATCGGATTTTTATGTAGCCTATACATAAATATTCTTATAGATCATGACACATATATATCCTTACAAGTACATACTATATTTAGAATATGTATTCACATTCTGAAAAGGTTACATAATTAAGAAAATGTTTTGGAACTAAATTTCCTATTTGATCTTTAAGCTTTAACATTTAACAAGAAAATATTTTTTTATAGAAGTCATTTACATGTAAAGTTTTTTGATAACATGAATCACCGCCTTCTAACAAACTCAGAAATTGTATTTTTACAGTGTCTTTTTGCTTCAAGGGTACTTGGTGAGAGCAGGGTAAGCATGATTGCTTGATTTTTTTTTTCCCCCTTGAAGCTTAAATACTTTGTGTGTGGTCTTGGCTGTAAAAATTTGGATAATCCATAACCTCACATTTTAGTTTGGGGCTGCTTGAATATCCTTTTTTTTTTTTTAAGTTTATTTATTTATTTTGAAAGAGAAAAAGAGTACACGCAGGGGAGGGGCAGAGAGAGAGGGGGACAGAATCCCAAGCAGGTTCCGCACTGTCAGTGCAAAGCCCCATTCGGGGCTCAAACCCACGAACCGTTTGATCATGACCTGAGCTGAAATCAAGAGTCAGATGCTTAACCAACTGAGCTGCCCAGCTCCCTGGGGAAGTTGAATAGTCTTCTTATCGAGATAATAAGAGAGTGAGGGGCAGGTGTGCTCTTTTATCTGGGTGTTATTTCTTTTTTTATTTAAATTTTTTTTTAACGTTTATTTATTTTTCAGACAGAGAGAGACACAGCATGAACGGGGGAGGGGCAGAGAGAGAGGGAAGCACAGAATCGGAAGCAGGCTCCAGGCTCTGAGCCATCAGCCCAGAGCCCGACGCGGGGCTCGAACCCGCGGACCACGAGATCGTGACCTGAGCCGAAGTCGGACACTTAACCGACTGAGCCACCCAGGCGCCCCATTATCTGGGTGTTATTTCATAAACGAGTGCCCGCTGTATACCGTCTACTGGGCTTGGCAAGCTTTAGTAATCTGTAAAGGTGTGTCTGTTTGAAGAGGAGGGGGGAACTCAAAACTGAATAAGCAAGAGAGAGATGGTGAATCTGAGCATTTCCTTGCACGGAGTTGGTAATCAAGCCAGGGTTTAGAGAGAAAGGAATTTACAAGGCAAAAAATGGCTTGGAGCCTGGTGACAGTTGTTATTGGACAATGTGGTGACCTAATAAACCACTCTAGCCCGGCACCATAGAACCTCATACAAGTATTTTACTGTGCCTTTTCAGAGAGAAGAATTTGAATACTGCTAAGTTTTAATCTTTGTGAAGTTAGACATTTGTGGTTCAGTCTCTTCTCCCGTTTTTTCTAGAAGACCCACTAATGAAAATACCCATTTCTTCATTGTCTAATAATTGACTTGTGAAATATAACTTCATATAAATAAAATTATGCAGTAATGCTGGTTTCCCAGTGGTTGTCTAAATTTCACATAGAAGTCATGACTTGAGCAGTTAAAAATTTTCAAAATTCACAATGTATTGGCCATTTCTGTAACCTTCAGACCCTGTGCCACATTTCAAGAAGCAGCCCTCCTCAGAAGTCTGACCTCTATCCAGTAGGCTGAACCAGAAACCTGGGGATCTTTCCCTCCCCCACTCTGTGTTACCAAATGGTCTTATCATAGTCACTAACTCGGAAACGTATGCATGAGCCCTGGTGCTGGTGTGGTCAGCCACTCATCCTGGGGAACTCAAGGGGGCCAGACAGATCAAAAGCGTAGCTCCTGGCTGGGTTGGCCAACACTGTTGCCAAGCAAATTTGGATAAACTTGTTGCGAGAGAAGCCAATAACTCACGAGATGAGGGTTTGGAAAAGAGAAAGAGGGAAATGTATTTCAGGTGCTGTCAGCCTGGGGAGGCAGCAGGCTCAAGCCATAACAATTGACCTCTAGGCCGGCAAGATGTCCATCGGGACTTTATAGGAGAAGTTCAGGAAGATATGCGCAAGAGAGCGGGCAGGGAGCTATGATCACAGGTGGGGGTTGGTATGTATTCAGCACGTGATCACAGGCAGGGAAGGAGGCATGTGGGGTGTGGTCTTCTAGACATTACCTTGCTATCTGGGCTTTTCTGGCCTGGCGATTAGAATGTTACAGTCATTGTGAGACAGCTTGGTCGGTGCCTCAAGAAAATGCGGTAAGAAATGAACACAGTGGATTTCAGCTAGAGCATGAGTTCAGCTGTCTTGTCTATTTCTGGTTTTAACTGTTGGGGTCTACAGTTGAGCGGGAGGGCTGCCTGACGCTCCCTCTCCTCTCTGTCTAATTCTAAGCAGCCTCAAGTCCTCTTCAATCGCTCTTCCCCCTTCCCTCCATCCCCCCTGACTGCCTTCCAGCCATGACCACCCCCTTCACTTGAACCCCTCCCAATTCATTCCCCAAACTGCTGCCCAAGGAGCTGTACCAACTAATGCACGACGGAATATTACTCAGCCATTAAAAGGAATGAAACTTTGAGAACGTGCCACAACATGGGTGAACCTTGAAAACATGCCTAGTGACATAGGCCAGACACAAATGGACAGCGATACGATTCCACTTGTATGAAGCACCTCGAGTAGGCAAATTCATTGAGAAACAAAAGCAGCACAGAGGTTACCAGGGGCTGTGGGGAAGGGGAAGTGGGGGGTTACTGTTCTAGAGTACAGAGTGTCAGGGAGGAAGAAATTCCTATTAGACCTAGAAGAAAGACCATTAGTGGGGAGGTAGAGGAGATGTTTGCAACACAAAGGTTGCTCTGATAAGGAGATAAGTTTCTTAGGTAAAGAGGACTCTGTTAACAGCTCTCTTCTTGGTACAAGCAGGCAATCGACAGGGAGGTGAAGAGCATTTCCTGAATCTGTTGGGTTTGGATTGTTTGGTTTTGTTTTTAAGTGTACTTATTTATTTTGAGAGAGAGAGAGAGAGAAAGTGAGCAGGGGAGAGGCAGAGAGAGAGATGGAGAGAAAGAATCCCAAGCAGACTTTGCTCTCTCAGTGTGGAGCCCGACGTGGGACTCGATCCCGTGAACCAGTGGGATCATGACCTGAGCTGAAACCAAGAGTCAGACGACTCTTGAGTCAACTGACCGAGCCACACAGGCGCCCCCGGATTGCTTTTAACTCATAATAATCTTCTTCATGTCAAAGTGGCCCATCTTGGGGTGGCCAACCCTTGGCCCCTACAAGAGTTTCTGTTTGGGATGATGGGAAAGTTCTGGAAACAGTGATGATGGTTACCCACCATTATGACTGCACTGAATGCCACTGAGTTATATACTTTAAAATGGTTAAAAAGAAAAAAAGGCAATGCAGTTATGATTGTGATATTCCTCTGCAGTGAAGTCTTCACCAGCCCTGTCACTCACGGGATAAAATGCAAACTCTGAGTAACAGGAAGGGGAGCAGCCATGTTTCCATTCCTTGGAATGGAATCGAATTCCATTAGAATAAGATGTGCGGCTCCTGCCTGCCACTGGGCCTTTCTCGGCACCCCTTGCTGAGGATTTGGAAGGAGGAGGGGAAGGGCCCCCCGCTGTGGTTTGCTTTCTTTCCTTCCCCATTCCCTTCCTCTTCCCCTCCCTCTCTCGCTGACTTATTTGCCCTCTTTGGGGGCATGTTTTGGTCTCTGTTCCTACTGCCACCTAGTGACCTGGCCCTTCCTAGCCTGCAGGGACAGCTGCTGTGTTCCGGGACCATAATGCAAAGAAACAGGAAGTGCCATTTTGGCTTTGGGGCCCAGCCCGCTTCCTCCAGTCTCGCTTGAGTGTAGCCAAGGCTGTATTTTCAGTCCCACCTGTTTCTTTATCTGCCTTTCTGTTGGGCTCGGAGCATGGAGGAGGGAAGGGCTGTGCTTAAGTGACCGATTGGTCAACATACTGCTCAGACCACACCGCCTCCCAGTCTTTCGGGCTCTGTTTAGGCCTCCTCTTGTCATCCTCATCAGATAGTCGTCATGCCAGGAGGGGCCACCAGGGTGTCAGGCGCTGTTCTAAGTGTTTTACATGCGTTAATCTGAGTAACCTCTGAGGTAGGTGCTGTCATTATCACCTTTTACAGACATAATTTGGGTACCGCTGGAGGCCACAGGTTCTGATCACTGCTCCTAACTGCTGGTACTGCCTCGTCTAGGACTCGGTGCTGTCGTGTATGCTGTGTCCTCATCCTTGAAGTTAAAATGCCACCTTTTCCTGAAAAAGCTTCCCGGGCGTCCCCAGACAGACACAGGTGCTGCTGCTTCCCTTGCCATCCGATCCCCTACCGTAAGCCCAGACCACACTGCGCTGCGGTTATTCGCATGGTCATCGTTGCGGGAAGGGACCCATCTTTTTCTCTTTGGGTCCCCCAAACCCAGAAGAGTGCCTTGTACTGCCTTGTACTCAGTATGTGCCTTCAGAGTACTGTTTGCTACTCTATGGTTGTCTCTGGGGAATAGGAAGCTGATTCAACACCTTCTTCCCCAAAGCACGGTCCTTGGTCATCTGAAAGTACACTCAGAATATTACCACTCCCCCTAAACCTACACCTACAGATCAGCTTTTAAATTTGGAAACAAAGTCAAAGATGGAGCAGGGATGGGGGCGGGGGGATGGACTGAGGCACAAAGGGACCGTCTGGGGTGACGGAAAGAGCTTGACTGGCATAGTGGTCACGCAGCTGTGTACAGTTGTCAAAACTCCTTGAACGGCACGCTTGAAATACGTGCACTTTATTGTCAAATATTACTTCAGTGTTGACGTAGAAATAAATCTAAGAAAGCAAAGGAGAAATCTTTTGGATTTCTTGTTTGGTTGGGAAGGATGGGTTAATGATCGGTGGCATTTGGTTGCACTACCATTCAATATTCAGTTTGGGGGAGGGGTGTACTTTTTTCTTCCTACCTTGCTTAAGTGGAAAATCAAGTCTCATTGAATTGCTGCAGCTGAATGTCAGAAAAAGCAGAAGTGTAGCACGCAGGCTGACAGCTGACTCCCCCCGTCCCCCCCCATGCTGCTTCCTGGGTTTCGTTTAGTGCCGATGCCTTTAGGAATCCTTAGCAACTTCGGTTTGAGACTTAACTTATGCCATGAATCATCGAAATTGACGGCAGGGTAGAGAGACCGCAGCCATAAACGCACTCTGCTCAAAGAGAATAATCTTATGAATGGCTTCTGAATAGATTTATTTAAAGAGATAGCCATAAACCCACCGGGTTTTTCATGTGCTGAACCTTCCAAATGTTTAATATAGAATGCTTTCTGGGTAATCTGAAGAAATTTAAGAAATATATATTTTTTAAATATGTAAAAGTAGATGAGTCCCAATAGTTAGATTTTTTTACTTTTTTTTTTTTTTGGTTGAGCCAAGACTTTCCTGTCCTGCACCCTTTCTAGCCTTAGGGCACCTCAGATGAGTGGAGCTGTCATCATCATACATGTTCCGTGGCACCTGGAAGGAATTCTTTGTGTGTCTGGGAAATTTACCCAATGTTCCTTCTTGATAAAGGTGAACGACCATAAGATGCTACAGTGTAAAGCTGAGATTCACCCAGCCAGATCTAAATTTGTTCAGGGGCGCCTGGGTGGCTCAGTCGGTTGAATATCCGACTTCGGCTCAGGTCCTGATCTCACCGTTCGTGGGTTCAGACCCCGCATCGGGCTCTGTGCTGCTGACAGCTCGGAGCCTGGAGCCTGTTTAGGATTCTGTGTCTCCCTCTCTCTCTACCCCTCCCCCCGCTCACACTCTGTCTCTCTCTCAAAAGTAAATAAACATAAAAAATTTTTATAAAAAATAAAAATAAAAAATCAATTTGTCCAGCTATTTCTTGGCCTGCCATACCTGTGGAGACGAACAGAGGATTGTGTCCACAGTTAGACAGTCAAGTGGCATTACCATCGTGTCTCTGGAGTTCCATCCAGTTAGGGGTCATCTTTAATCTGGAGTGGTCACGATGAATTCTAAAGTTCTTGCCCATTTCATTGAAGTACTAGATCTGTATTTCTAAGTGTGAAGGAAGTCTGCAACCCTACCTTTATGCTCTCATGAGTGGTCTTAGTACTTGTTGGGACGGGTGACTGATGGAAATTGTCTGTATTCTTTGCTCACCTCTCTTTCTTCCTGTTTTTGTGAACAGTCATTTGAAAAGGCATTGCTTCTATAAAGCTGATGTTTTCTTATTGTCTCCCCTGAATAACTATGAAAATATTTTGCCTTCTGTAGCTTGACAGGAACGAGGTGAGACAACGAATGTTAGAGCAGGAAGCTGACGCGAGGATGGGTGTCTGTGGAGTAATATACTGAGTTTAGGGGATGAAGGGCAGGGCTGAGGAGGAATGATGGAGATCTGGGGTCAGCAAACCATGGCCTGTTGGCCAAATCCAGCTTCAGCCTGTTTTTATAAAGGCACTGTTCCTTGTCTGTTGTCTCTGACTGCTTCCACAACCTTGACTGCAGAGTTCAGGATTTGTGAATGAGCCTGTATGACCCACAAAGCCTAAAAGCCTTAGATACCTACCTACCTCTTTTTTTTTTTTTTTTAATGTTTATTCATTTTTTGAGAGACAGAGACAGAGCGTGAGCAGCGGAGGGGCAGAGAGAGAGGGAGACACAGAATCCGAAGCAGGCTCCAGGCTCCGAGCTGTCAGTGCAGAGCCTAAGGCAGGGCTTGAACCCACGAACTGTGAGATCATGACCTGAGCCGAAGTAAACGTTTAACCAACTGAGCCACCCAGGCGCCCCACCTATCTACCTCCTTATAGAAGAAGGTTGTGGGTCCCTGATATAGATAAAATGTATTGGGAACACTTTGAAAAACAAATTGCCTGAAGGCTTCAGTTTGTGCTGGCATTGGTGGTTGGGCAAGAAAAGAAGCATGCAATGCACATGTGTGACTCACATTTTGGAGATGGAAATATATACATAGGAAGTCTGTCTGGGGCCTTCAGGTGTCCCCTGTACCCCGCATGAGAAGAGCAGGGGCCGTGGGGACCCACAGCAGAGAGGGGCCTTGGCTCTCCAAGGAGCTTGCCTGCTTAGAGCCTCTTGGTCCTTAATGCACAACTCTAAGCGCTCAGACCCTCCTCCTCCAGTGATGACCTAATAGGCTGTCTCTAAACTGCCTTGAGGTGCCACCTCAAATCCCTGCTTCTCTTGAGGCTTGGAGGCTCGGAGCCCACACTGCTGTCTGGGGTGATGCCCACATGAATCTGATGTGATGCTTAATCCTAAAAGGAAATGTTGGTGTCCTTCCCTCTGACTCTTCTGTTCTCCAGTGTCATTGGAGTAGAAAGAACAGAGGGCCAGCTGGTAGCCTCCTTCTTCAGTTCCAGCAGCCTCTCTGGCTCTAACAATATCTAACACTATCGCTATCTATCTATCTATCTATCTATCACTATCTATCTATCTATCTATCTATCTATCTATCTATCTATCACTATCTATCTAACACTATCACTAACAGGTAGTGATAGTTCTTTGTTTGGTAGTTCTGTCTAAGCCCTGTGCATGATCCGTTGAACACTACGATCACTTGATAAGCAGCTCCTTTCAGTGCTCTGTCTGCCCTCCCCCCCCACCCCTGTGGATCTCTCTCCGTAGCTCTTCCCTCAGGTGCACATCCAGGCTCCTTGAGGGCAAAGGTTCTAGTTTGCCATAGTGTCCCAGTGCCTTGGGTAATGCTTGGTACACGCTGGGTTCCCAATAAATATTTGCTGAAATGTTTTGCCTTAGTAGATGACCAGCCATTGAGAAGGCTTCAGATTTTTGTTTGTTTTTCATTTCTTTGGCTTTACTTGTATGCCTGACTTGTCGGTTCCTTCAGCTGTACTCAGAATTCTAGGAGTTGGGGTAATTGATCATTTTCCCTTTGTTCTGCCTGCCTGTCTGTCTGATGGCATCTTTTATTATCCCTTCTCTCCAGGGAGCCTGGGGAATCCCATGACAGGTCTTTATATCTCTTCTCTGTGTTTATGAGTGTCTGCAACTTTTCCTTGACCATTACTTGGTGATCAGAACAAGCAAAGGTGAGGCAGAGTGTCTGATTTATGCCAGCGTTAGCCTCTGTGTGAGGGGGACAGCTGTGCAGAATTCTTTTCAAGGGAAAGCTGGGACCCACCTTCACCCGATAGCAAGTTTGGGTAATAGCGGTATCTTACTTATCTAAGAAGGTTATTGATGAGACATAAGATGGTTATTCTTTGGATTGTTGCTACAAATTGAAGTTGTGGTTGTTTCTGTTAGCGTGTTAGCTCTAGTTAGACTCATTCGTTAAAGCAGAGACACAAAAGAAGAAATTTCTAACATAAGTTGCCTCCCAGTTATTGAGATGGCCGCTCTCTCACTTAGATGTGCATTCTTACAAGATCATTAACATGATATTTACAAATTATCTGTCAGGTATTATAAGCACAGAATAAACAGCCTGATAACTCTGTCAGGCCATTGGAAACCCAGCAGTGTGAGTGTGTTCAGGTGGTAGAACTAGGTTTGCTAGAAGGTACTTTGGGGATCATCTAGTCTAGTGCCCTCTTAGGTGAAAACACTGCAGCTCGTGGAGAGCTGACTTGCTTAAGGTAACCCATCTGATTAGGGTAGAATTAGAGCTAAAATCCTCACCTCCTGACCCCTAAGAGCAATCAATGAGTGTTTGATAGCAATGGGAAGAAACAAAAACCAATGGTTATTATCACTCATGGCCATTCTGAAATTTGGCTTTAATTCCTAAAATGTTTTGATTCCAATATACTTTGATTTTAAATACGCATTGCCGGATGATGGATGGGTCAGATTCGTTCATCTTTCTTCTAACTTCTGCATAAATGAGATGTGCCAGGGTGAACAACATCTCTGCAGACTGTGGTTCCATCTCAGCTGCTTGGTTGTGTGCATTTTCAGAGGACAGAACTGGCATCTGTCCCGTGGCCTGGTCCATGTGGACTGCAGCAGTCCAGGGGCTGACCCCGGCATTCTGGCTAACCTGCTGCCCTCTGCCTGCCTAGCCACGGTATCTCTGGCCCACCCTGCCTACCTCTGCCACCCAGACCAGTCTGGCTCCAGATCATTCCCTGCTGCATCCTTCTGGTCACCCAAGACTCATAAGTGACAGTGTTCACTTTCTAGATTCCTTACATCGTTAAATACAGCAGACCAAGGATGGTCAGAGGAGGAAGCAATGAAGATATTTGAGTTTGGGTTGATGGAGTTCTCATCTAAAATTTGTCAGAGTCCCAGAATCCACTGCCTTCTCCATTAAATCAGAGATAGTTACACCAGTGGGAGTCTGCATGTATTGGGCAACTGTGTCCTGAAAGGATTGCTCTCGGCTGTCAGAGGACGAAAAGTCAGTGACACATCTGTCACCACCAGGCCATTCCCATTCTTGCCCCTGATGAGAGTGTTTGTGAAGATCCAATGTAACTAAGTGGTCTTGCCAGCTGAAATACCAAATTAAATGGAATTGTATTTATTTTATTTAATCCCATTTCAAATACTTACATTTTCTCAAAGAATGAAGTGAATTATCTGCATCAGAAAGACATGCTCTTTCAAAAGAGTAAGCGAAGCAGGACAGTGTCTAGTTTAATCTTTGACTTTGACTTTTTTTCAGCATAACCATTGAATTTAAGGTCCTCATGGAGTTCATCAGATGGGACAGCTCAAGGTCAGCCAGATGTAATCACTGTCAGTTCATGCCACAGTTCTGAGGGAGGCTTCCCAATTAATGTCACAGCCACAAACCTGAACATTTTTTTTCATGTTTATTTATCTTTTTGAGAGAGAGAGAGAGACAGAATGCGAGTGGGGGAGGGGCAGAGAGAGAGGGAGACGTAGAATCCAAAGCAGGCTCCAGGCTCTGAGCCATTAGCACAGAGCCGGATGCAGAGCTGGAACTCACAAAGTCCAAGATCATGACCTAAGCTGAAGTCGGACGCTTAACTGACTGAACCCCCCAGGCGTCCCATGTCACAGCCACAAATCTAAATCAGAATGAATGAAGAGTCTTAAGAGTGCAAGCAGAATAAAACTATCTGCATTACTTACTTCATCGGCTTATTTATCCTTATATACCTGAACTTCTAACAGCAACTGGGACTATAAAAATTCAGTATTGGAGACCTTTGCTGTTTTACCACCCACTAAATTCATGGTAGGGCTTTATCATACCCACACCTTTTATAAAGGTGCTTAAAATTATACAGCTGTTTTTAAAAATGAGGAAATTTTATTTTGTGAAAATGGATGGATCAATGTTGTAAAGCATCAGCTATCCACTGCCCCCAGACGACAGCAACATACACAACCCTTTAGTTTTGGGCATCCCCACCCCCACCCCAAATTGCACCTCCCTCTATTTACACAAATCTCAATTCATTTTTAAAAGTATTTTAAACCAGGGCATGAGCTAGTATTGCATTCGATGACTATTCAAGGCCTTTGATCTGTATATTGTACTGCTGACATCATTTATGAAACTAAGTACTGTTTTATGAAAATATGTTTGAAAATAAGTTCTATCTTATAAGTCATAATTTTCTTGAGAATGTTCACCTTTAGCTACTATTCCTCTTTTTGTGATCTGATTTTTGATCTTTAGAGTCTTTCAAAATAAATGGCAGTGACGTTTAAAAATTGTTCTAGTTGGGGCGCCTGGGTGGCTCTGTCGGTTGAGCATCCAACTTCAGCTCAGGTCATGATCTCACGGCTCGTGGGTTCGAGCCCCGCATCAGGCTCTGTGCTGACAGCTCAGAGCCTGGAGCCTGCTTCGGATTCTGTGTCTCCCTCTCTCTGTGTCCTTCCCCCACTCCTGCTTTCTCTTTCTCTCTCTCTCTCTCTCTCAAAAATAAAATAAAAACATTTAAAAAAATTTTAAAAAAGGAAAAGTTAAAAAAAAATTCTTCCAGGATATTTCCATATACACCTGTTTGAACGCATTCCACTAAAGTGCACTTTCCTTTTAAGTGTAATGAGTGTCTTATTTGAGTGTGTATCTTGCTCCTTTAAGGAAATAAACATCAAACTCCAGTTTCTAAAGCTTCCGCCAGTGTGTGCTTTGTGTGTGATGCATTTGGCCAGGAACTCTGAATTTATTTTCCAGCTTATGTGGGCCTCGTTTCCATTCCCTTTCTTCTGTAGTCAACTCACACCTTTCCAGTTTCTGAAGAAAGGGAAATGGGATGATTCGCCATTAGCTTCGGTCCATAGCCTCATAAATTTTCTTCTCTTTACCTAACTAATCATCATAATTACTAATTATGCTGCAGAAAATACACTGGAATGCAGACAGGCTGGCCTACCATAGGGCAAATCCATGTATAAATCAGAGATGCGGCCTTCAAAATGGCTTGAGTGGCTGGGCATGTAAATTGGAACTGTTTCCCCATTCTGTTCTTGTGCTCAGCCTACATTGTAGGGCCTAGCCTTCCTTGGATAGTGTTGGAAATCCAGTGGTATAATCTAATTTTAAGGGAGCTCAACACCAATTAGGTGAACATTACTTGGAACATAAATTCATGAATAAAATTGCATGTTGGTTTTGTTGAAAAATGATGGTGTGGCAGGTCTTGGGGCACTACCAACACGAACACTGGCATGCCTCCTCCCAAGCTGTTCAAAATGGCAGCTCTCTGAGAGTCAGGAAGCGCTCTCTGGGCAGATGGCATGCAGCACTGGAAGGCGTCTGGGGTCAGGGGGCAGAGAGAGAGCACCAGCACCCTTCACTACGGCACAGTACTCGAGCTCTTTCAACTCACTTGATCTTCAGCTACACCTCCGTCTTAACTCATTAGTCAGTGAGGAAGCAGGCTTCCAGAGGTTAAATGACCTGCTCTCGTGTCACAGCTGATAGTGATAGGGCAAGGATTTGACCCAGGATTCCTTGAGGCCAAAGCCCCTGTCCTTCCTCCTCTGCTAAGCTGCTTCCCACGTTTTTATATGGAAGTAAGGTAAATAATTTGGCAAGAAGGAAGGTTAATAAATTGGTGGTCACTGTTTTCATTTTGGTGTCAAGAAAACCTTTTTGTTCCAGCTCCATGTATATTGAAGGTGGTTGTCCTAAAGGCCATGGTTAAGCAAAGCTGTTTCCAAATTCACAAAATTGCAGGAATCTGTGCTTTTCCTCATACCCCTCCCCGATGTTGTCATTTCTGTCACCATAGCTCAAAGCCGTCAGTCCTTTGCATGCGCACACATTCACATCTCCCTATGGTCTGTAATACTGTGACCTTAGCTCTGTCCATGGGCTTTAACGGTAAGAAGAGATAAGAGCATTTGCCAAGGTTCACCAGCAAACCCTGTGTCTTGTTTTTGTTCTTTAAGAAAAAAAATAAATGCACGGGACGCCTGGGTGGCCCTGTCTGTTAAGCATCTGGCTCTTGGTTTCGGCTCAGGTCACGATCTCACGGTTCGTAAGTTCGAGCCCCTCATCCCGTTCTGCACCGACAGCGTGGAGCCTGCTTGGGGTTCTCTCCCTCCCTCTCTGCCCCTCCCCTGCTCACGTGTGCACGCAAAGAAAAAACAAATTCAGTACCTTGTGTATGAGATTAGCACATTCTACCCTAACTGCTAACATGGTGGGGATTTGCCTCCCTCACCCCCCACTGCAGCAGCCCGTGGACGTGCCCCTTGGTGACGCCACACACTACCTTCACCTGCACCTGTGGCTGGTGCTCCCTGTGTTGGACAGCGCAGCACAGACCGCCTGGCTTGGAGTCCTCCTGCCTCCTGTGCTCTCTGTTCTCAAAGCAAAGTGTCTCTTGATTCCTCTCCCTCCAAGCTACTAGCTTGCCCCCTCACTTCACACCGTCATCTCATAAGGGACTCTAGTACTCACACACTAGCACCCTGCAGACTCCAGTATGCCCCTGATACTGCCCTGAAAACGCTCTCAAAAGTACTGATGCCTTTGCGGTCGCCAACGCCTAAGGTCCCCTCTCCATAACCTTGTGCTGCTCAGACCTCTTTTTCGCCGGCAATACGTGCTGGGATATGTTGATGGGTTTCCTTCTACTTCTGTCCCAATTCTTCCTTTTGATCAGACTTAGCTATGTGTTCCCCAAGGGTATCTCTCTGTTCCGTTCTGTTCTGTTGTCTCTGGATGACAGTTCTTCTCTGTGGCCATCAGCTGGGTCTCTGAGGTCTAAGCCTGACCCTTGTCTGCAATATCAGCCCCACGTTTTCAGCCTTTAAAAAAAGATTTGATTATGATTATGGTTTTTTATTTTAGAGCACGCGAAAGGAGGAGAAGGGCAGAGAGAATCTTAAGCAGGCCCCACGTTCCACACGGAGCCCACCCCAGGGCTCAATCCCACAGTCCTGGGATCAGGACCTGAGCCAAAATCAAGAGTTGGCTGCTCAACTGACTGAGCCACCCACCCAGGCACGCCTCAGCTTTACTTATTTATTTATTTTTGACTCTTTTCATATCTTCCTGAAAAATTTATTTCATATATCTTCCCCACACTCAAGTGGAATAGGACCCAAACAGAACTCATGGTCATTCTCTCGGATCCCTGTTTTTCTTAAGGATGCCACCCTCCTCTCAAACTTCACTTGTGACTTCTCCCACCACAGCCCTGCATTGCCATACGCGGCCAGCTCCCCACAGGCTTCTCTAGAACCACTCGGCACTTCTCATCTCTTCATCCTAATTGCCACTGTTTCCTTCAACTACTCATTACCTCTTGTCTAATGTTATAATAGCTTCCCAGCAGGTCTTTCCAATCTATCCTGAATATGACTACCTAATGAATCACTCTCAGACTCATAACCCTCTGGTGTTTTCCCACTGCCCGCTACAAAGTCCCACATCCTTGGTCTGGTGCTCCAGGCTGTCCACGGTCTGTGGTCTGTGGTCTGTGGTTTGCGCGTGGCTGTGCTCACGCTCCCCTCTCCTCTCCCTGCAGGACTGTGCTCCCCAGCTGGGCCAGTGGGAGGGTGCTTGCAGGTTCTGTGTGCATTCTGTTTCTTTCAAAGGCATCTATATCTGAGACCTAAACATAACAGCTAAAACTATAAAACTCTTAGAGTGGGCTTTTTAAAAAAAATTTAGAGAGCACCAGTGGAGGAGGGGCAGAGAGAAAGGGAGATAGAATCCCAAGCAGGCTCCACAAGTGCAGACCCTGACATGGGGCTCAAACCCACCAACTGGGAGATCGGGACCTGAGTCGAAGTCGGACATTTAACAGACCCAGGCACCCCAGGGTGGGGATTTTTTTTAAAGTAGTTAATTAATTAAAAAATATTTTTTAACATTTACTTATTATTGAGAGACAGAGAGAGACAGAACATTAGCATGGGAGGGGCAGAGAGAGGGAGAGACACAGAATCCGAAGCAGGCTCCAGGCTCTGAGCTGGCAGCACAGAGCCTGACGTGGAGCTCGAACTCACAGACCGCGAGATCATGACCTGAGCTGAAGTCAGACACTCAAACCGACTGAGCCACCCAGGTGCCCCTAATTAATTTTTTAATTTGCATCCAAGGTAGTTAGCATCTGGTGCAACAATGATTTCAGGAGTAGATTCCTTAATGCCTCTTCCCGATTTAACCCTTCCCCCGCCCCCCACAACCCCTCCAGCAAGCCTCTGTTTGTTCTCTATATTTAAGAGTCTCTTGTTTTGTCCTGCTCCCTGTTTTTATATTAGTTTTGCTTCCCTTCCTTTGTGTTCATCTGTTTTGTATTTTAAATTCCTCATATGAGTGAAGTCATATGATATTTGTCTTTCTCTGACTAATTTCGCTTAGCATAATACCCTCTGGTTCCATCCACGTAGTTGCAAATGGCAAGATTTTGTTCTTTTTGATTGCCGACTAATCAGAGTGGGCATTTTTAAGTTACTGTAGTATTAGGAAAAAAGTCCTCTAGCCAGTTGCTGCAGGTTGAGAAATAACTCTGTAATTGCACACGCTCTTTCCTTTGCTCACACTGAAAATGAACTGTCCCCTGATTTTCCATGCCTAAATATCCTCTCTATAATCCAGATTTTTCATTGAGCCATTCCTGATTCCTCCAGCTCCCCTAGGGCGTGCATCACTTTGTATTTATATTACGACTGTTTACATACATAAATGGTTATCTCTAGGCTGGGAATCTCTTATGGGCAGTGATAAGGTCTTAGTTACAAGGGACAAAGACAAATACCATAATGCTTCACATGTGTTAGATGTTCAATAATGATTTGAATGAATAAATGAGTGGGAGAGGAAATCTATTCATGTTTTTATTCATACGTAACCTTAAATTGCTTAAGAGTAGGATTTGGATCTGATTTATCCTTATATCCTACAGTAGGCTACTAGCATTGTGCTTTGTGCATGATAGATGCTCTAGAGATATTTATTTTTTTACTTTTACTTTTTTCAGCTTTATTGAGGTATGATTGACAAAACTGTAAGATATTTAAGGTGTGCATGGTGGTGATTTGCTACACATACACATTGTGAAAAGACCCCCATCTAACTGATTAACCTGTCAATCACCTAATATATATCTTTTTTCCGGTGACAACACTTAAGGCCTACCCTTAGCAAATTTCCATTATTCAGTAAACATTTCTTGAATCACTGGATAAAGATGCAGTTGATTATGATACGAACTTCCTGAATGCCGTTACTCTATCTGACTTTCAATAATTGCATTTAGGCACTCTCACTACAGCTAAAATGTTTTACGATACGTCGCTCTTTTTGACTGTCGCTGTGAATTTTTGCCAGTGATTATTTACTTTCAGCTTTTTCTGCATTTTTAGTTTTGATTTTTAACCAATCATGTTGTTGGCAAGGAGTACCCTCTTAATTTCACAAAGGAAGTTAGAAAAAGGTTTGCTTTTTAAGAAGCACGTGCAGGAGCTTTTCCGTGTCATTAGCTCGTGGCTCTGGGGGCAGATGGGGTTCTTGGACTAGCAGTTATTTCTGCAATAGTGGTTGGGTCGTTCCTTCCAGAGTCACCGTGACTCCATCCAGAGACGCGTAATTTGGATGCTTTCAACAGGAAACAGGGTTGGGCAGCCTTCATTGAAACACTGGCACGCTAGCGGGTTCTTCAAACCCGGGTTAAATTGCTCTGCCTCCTTTTGAGACCAGGAGGCTAACCCTGTTTTTGCTGTTAATGTTTTATGGTGGGGGGCTGCCTACCATCTTCTCTGACAGCCTTTCACTACTTAATACTTGGTTACGACTGGCGAGTTAATAGTATTTGCTTGGGGTCCCGTTGCCGGATGCAAGCCTAAACAGTAATGAAATTAGAACTGACTGAAAGATACAAGTGGTCTTTATGTGCGTTTGTGATGCCGCTGCCTGAAGGTGCGATGCTACTGCTGGTTTTTGTTGCGGTGGGTTTGGGGTTTTGTTCTGTTTTTGTCTCCTTTAAAACCAGATGACAAGAATTACTTTGTTTCAATGATTTGGTGGGAAAAAAATAACAGATGCCTGTGTGTGCTGCTTTGGAGGCATCGTTTTAATTTCCTATGAGAGAGGAATAGTTCTAGCCTGTATAAAATGAGCGAGCTAGTTACATGGAGTCCCTAGGTTTGGGAAGTTGCCTGAATCTAGCAATGAATACTTACAGTAGGGTAAGTAGTGTCAGGAAAAGAAGACCAGAGGGTCTAAGGAAAGACCTTGACTTTTAGGAAATGCTAGAAACTTGCCGAAAACAGGAGAATGTCTCCAGTGTATTTTAGAAGAACCACCCAGGGTCCACAGAAATACACAGAACAGGATCAAGACTCCCCCTTTATCAAACACATGGGGCAGCATCCACGGCCACGAAGGTGTTCCCTTTAGAAATGAGCCAAGGATTTACCGTAAGAAGCCACCCAGACAACTCATTTACCTTCCATGGGACGTTACAAGCGGGAATCCCGTAGCCTCACGAGTGGGAAATTTTTACACTTTTGACCCAGCGTCAAAACGTCTGAATGGTGGTGCACAAGTCCATCGATGTGCTGACCATCTCGGCTTGTTTGAAGTCATTAACTTTTGTGCATTTTGTTTGTTTGTTTCCTCCAGAAATGAACACGCCTGAGCATGCCCTGTGCCTGTGAGCTACCTGATCTCACGACTTTGGCAAGACGACAAGGAAGGCGTGGGGGTTCTGGACTCTGAGAACACGCTCCTTCCCCTTGGCCTTGGCCTTCCCGCGCCCAGCCCACCATGGAGACGCTCTCCCAAGATTCCTTGCTGGAATGTCAGATCTGTTTCAATTACTACAGCCCCCGGCGAAGGCCCAAGTTGCTGGATTGCAAACACACCTGCTGCTCAGTGTGCCTCCAGCAGATGAGGACGAGCCAGAAGGACGTGAGGTGCCCCTGGTGCCGGGGCATCACCAAGCTGCCCCCGGGCTTCTCCGTGTCGCAGCTGCCCGACGACCCCGAGGTCCTCGCGGTCATCGCCATCCCGCACGCGTCCGAGCACACCCCGGTCTTCATCAAACTTCCCAGCAATGGGTGCTACATGCTGCCCCTGCCCATCGCCAAGGAGCGAGCGCTGCTGCCCGGAGACATGGGCTGCCGCCTGCTGCCCGGGAGCCAGCAGAAGTCCGTCACCGTGGTGACCATCCCGGCAGAACAGCAGCCCCTGCAAGGCGGGGCTCCCCAGGAGGCGGCGGAGGAGGAGCCGGACCGGCGGGGCGTGGTGAAAAGCTCCACCTGGTCCGGGGTGTGCACTGTGATCCTGGTGGCCTGCGTCCTCGTCTTCCTTCTGGGCATCGTGCTGCACAACATGTCTTGCATTTCTAAGCGCTTCACTGTGATATCCTGTGGCTGAACGGGGCTGCAAGGGAAGGAAGTCTCTCGTGGGTGCCAACTGGGGGTTGAGCAGGTGTTGGTGATGGGGTCGCAGTGAGGAGATGGGGGGACGACGCTGATCGTTTGGTGCCGAGCGCTGGCCTCTGGGCCTGCCGCTTGATGAACCGCAGACAGACACGAAGGGTAGATGCGAGGTCTCAACGACACGCCAGGCAAATCATTCTGAGCATTGGCGGCAAGAGCTTCGAAGACGATTGCATGCATCCTCATAATCGTTTATTAAATGGACTGTAATTTATGATTTTTCAAAATCATGTTACAAGATAGACAGACGTATTCTACTTAGACGTTAAACCGTGCAAGTGCATACAATGTGATCTTCTCTAAATGTGGTAGATTAAAACCAAGATGCTATGTATACAGTAGAATTAAACCTGAGAATCCATGTAAAAATCCAGCGGCAACATGCAGCGCCGGTTTCTTTCCCCTTTTTAACGGAAACCCAGCCTTCCTTCAGTTGCTAAGGCTTTTTATACTTTTGGAACGGCACCCACATTAAAATAAGTGAAGTGGACAGTCGTTTTTCGAAGAAAATGTCTGAACAAGTGTTTCCAGCGTGCCGTGTTTTGTTACGTACCTTCAGTTTCCTTCCCTTGTAATTAGAGCTCGCTATGTGTTTATTAAACGGAAAGCCCAACAGGGGAGCAATAAACTGAGTAATCATGAGAAATGCCTAATCCCACAGGAACCCTGTATGCCAATTTTTCTCAAGCCATCTCACGAAATAAGGATTTTAAATGTAAATATTGCGTATTTGTGTGTGTGCGTGTGTGTGTCGTTTGATTTACCTCAGGTTTTGAATCTTTTCAGAAGAATCCCGGGAGTAAGACTTTGTGGGCCTGAGTCCAGGGTCTGAAACGGTGGCCCCCTCTTGAGCACCGGGACCCACACAGTGAAGTGTTACTCGCATGTCACTTCCAACGTTTGATCCTCTTCTATGCATTCAAGTCCTGTATCCTGTGAGGCACGAATGGCGAGTAACAGAAGGGATTCTGTCTCTTCTCCCGATTTGGAGGTATCGTAATAGATACGAGTGTTGACCGTCGATGCCAAACCTAGACTGGCATTTTAACAGACGGTCCATGATTACTTTTTGAAAGATACTATTCCATGAGAGCTAAACCATTTAGAATTCCGGTGTCCTCTTGCTGGTGTCAGTGAGAAAATCTCTTGTATTTCAACATATGTTGTTATTGAGAAAAGTGACAAGGTAAACTAACAACTCACATTCCCAATTTCAGTGGACCAGTTCCATCAGAAGTTCTCAAATATTTTTCAGTGTGTAGTAAGTCTATAGATGCTCACGAAGAAAGATCTACTGGCATCAAAGGGTAAATTCCTGTACCTGGATGTGTGTGCGTTCAGAAATAGCTATGAGTTTGACAATTCTCTTCTAATTTCTTTTATGGAATTCATAAAGCAAGTGTATTTGAAAGCTCAAAGTAGAAATTAGGTTAAAATGCCATTTTATTGTGTAAGCTATTGGGCATTATACAACAAATAATCTAGGATTTATTTGGTATTAATAATTTAGGTATCATATTAGCTAAATACTGTCCTCTATTACGTAACATAATATACTGTTGGGTTAGTGTCAATTTCTCAAACTCTTCCAGGCTGCCATAATGCATGTCTGACCTAATTTCTATTCCTCTTGGAGAAAAAAAAAAAAGAAAGAAAGAAAGAAAAAACACACCAAAATGTCGCATTAAGAATGCTACATTTCAAATGGGCTTTTACCCTTGCAATTTTCAGCCAGGCCATATTTAAGTTAATTTTTTGAATGATAATCTACATCTGTTTACGTACAGTAGGAAGTGACTGGCCCTGTAGTGTAGCGTGTCCTAGAGTTCTACGTGTTAAGTAGGTTATATATAGACACTAATGTGTGTGATGATACAGCGCCCTGTGTTTCTTAGTGCAAAGCTGTAGAATAAAAATGTCCACGTAACTTAAAAAACAATCTCATGCTAGAGCTGCCGTGAAGCAGTGCAAAATTAATCGGCTCTGTGATAGATTCTTGACTTTACAGTTTAAGGTAGCAAGAACACCTAAACGAGAATTTTTTGTGTGAGTCTTACTGACATGAGAAATCCTGTTTAAATGGATTCTGCCTGCAGTTATTCATGCACCGCTCGTTAAGGTGTGCATTTGTGCACACGTGTGTGTGTGTGTGTGTGTGTGTGTGTCATATCTCAGCCTGCAGATAAAGTTTTCCTAGACTTGATGTTTTCATGATGGTTGACATCCCACTGCTCTGGCCTCTTCCGACATTTACCCACGACACTAACAACTCATCTGCCCCCTGTGACAAAAGTCCAGTGACACAATCAACCAGAAGTCACAGTTGCACATCAATGAAAAAGTCACAACCGAAAGCACAGAAAGTTGGAGCTGAAAGCAGCCTCTGCTGGCTTCATTTTGTACATGAGTCCGTTGAGGCCCACAGAGGCACATGGCAGCTTGGAATTCTGCAGCAAAGGGGAGTCGAGAACTTTGCACTGTAGTTCTCTCTTGCTCCTGCCTAGGCCAGTTGACATCTCTGTTGGGCTATGATCTTTTTGAGGGTGGACAAATACACTTTACTAACTCAGCTATTGCTTTAGGGTTTTTTTTTTTTAATATATATATTCATTTTAGTTAGCATCTACCTCTCTGGGAAATGACAGGAGGGTTGATTGAAGGAAGAGTATAGACATTTAATAAAAACAATGCGATTTGAAGTTTTGAAATTGCAAACCATTGGTTCCCCTCCCCCTTCTTATATAAAGGACAATGAGTGTTGTGTAAATAGTAAACCTTAAGAAGCATGAATTTTCATCTTTATTAATGATCTTGACATAAGCAAGAGAATGCTTAATATGTTAAATAGAGCCAAGTATGCTATCAAAACAGCATTGTCTTTGGAAAATTTTTGTGTAGTGACCTGGGGCATAAGTTGTGATGAAAAGGCAAATTAGTTCTCAGTTCCGGTCATAGTTTATGATTAGAAAGCTAAAAGGTATTTTCTTTAAGAATATAATTAAGTTTAATCTTGCGCATGACTTAAGAGTAGGTCCCTTGAAGGTTAAACCGTATGCTGGTGCAGCCTTTGAGATCTAGTCTGTTCAATAGAACTTTCTCTGATGATGGAAATGGTTTATAACCTCTGCTGTCCAAGATAGTAGCCACTAGCCACATTGGCTAGTGGGCAGTTGGAATGGGGGAGTACAACTGAGGAGCTGGCTTTTGTATTTTATTTAATTTTAAGTTATTTAAACATAGTCACTCACATATGGCTGGTGGCTACCATAGTGGACAGTGCAGTTCTGGAGGGGTGTGCACTGGGATCTAGCATCAGAGTGTTAATAGAGTAACAGAGTAAGGCCAAGAAGACAGTTTGTGGTTTAGTAACATGCAGTTGGTTGAAAAATTCCTTTCTGGGCTTAAAAAGTATATGATCTCAAGTATGACAATAAAAATGTACTGATCGCCCTTAGGGGTTGTTACTTACGTACGTTGGGCCAAAGAATGATCGGCGAAGCTTGAAGAGTGCTTTATGAAGCCCCTTTTCTGGGATCATTAGCTGCATGTGACTCTATCGTCCCCAAATAGTAGTTAGACAGTAGCTGTAAAATGTTTGACTTGCAAGCTATGCATGACCTGTACTGTGAAACTGTGTTTAGGGTCTTATGTCCAAAAAGTAAATGTTACAGATAAAAAAAAAAAAAAAAAAGTCAAATGAAATTCCTCTTCACTTCTATCATCTAACTCAAACTTCTCACTGCATTAGTAAGGTGTGAAATGTAAGAGCAAGCACGTTTTGCAGTGTTCATAGAGGGTTTTCGTTTGCCCTTGAAGTCTGCCAGCTTGTCATTGTATTTGGTGTGGGCATGTGTGGGCATCCTTTTTCAGGTGCCAGACTAAAACATAGGTACGATTTTAGAATGAGATTTGACACTGTTTTATAGTCTCTTTGGTTCTTCCTTTCAGTTATCACTGGACAAATTAAAAATTTGCAGCCTTGCTCAAAGACTTTTATTTTTGACATTAAAAAACATTGCCCATGGAATTTAAAGACTTGAGGGTTATTAAAATGACTAAAATTGCTTTTTAAGTGAGTAGAGAAAAGCAGAAAATTCCATTAGAAATACGTTTTCATAGAAAGATGAGATTCTTCCTGATAGTATGGAATTTATTCCAGTCTAGATTTCATAAACATCGCATTTGTTTCGACTGAGCAGAATCGGTGAATTTTTTTTTTCCCTAGAACTCATCCGTGGGCATGACTGTTCTTTTTAGCTTGGTTTTTTTGCCAAAATGGTAGTTTTTCTTTAGGCTTAAGAGGAACTTAGAGGTCTAAAGGCTATTGGTATGAGGAGTGATATCGAAAAGTTTTGAATTTCTATCTTATCTGAGAAGAATGCTGCTGCCGGCCAGTCAGTGTTTTCTTTCCACACAAGAAGTCACCAGTCAGTTGATCTGTTGTCCTGGACCTGGAAGGAAAGACCGTTCCTTGCCATTTCCATCGTTACCAGTAAAACATCACTTACAAGGTAACCCTTACCAAAACAGAAGCTCCAAAGAATTAAGTGATCAAGATCATTCAGTAACTATTGAAAATAGTAGTCTATTTCAAAAGCAATGAAGATCAGTTAAATTTTATTAAGCATGAAATACTTCTAAAAAAAATAAGTGGCAATTCAAGCCATTGATTTTTTTTTTTCTGACCTGATTCACTGTATAGAGATATATATCTATATCTGCACATGTAGGTATAGACATATATGTAGATACACACACAATGTAGCTGTAATAAGAGTTAAAAAATCAAGTAAAAATGTTATTAGTCATGTCTTCCCACTTGTGGGTTATATGATGTTGAATTTAGATGTTAATTTCTTAGCACATGCTATAGGCTGCATACATTATATCAAACCAACTACCTTTGGCAATGTCTATAGAAATAAACCCATGAGACTTTTCAAATATACAAAGAGGTGGGTTCTACTGTATACATTTTATTGGAAAGCCATTGATGACTGAAGAACATAAACAGGTGGGGCATTTAATTTCTGTCTTCCAAATGGCTTGTTTTTTGGCTCTGCTCAAGCATCATGCGGGGAGTACCATTATTCCTGAACTCTTGCAACGTAGCTCTGATTTCTCTGCACAAGTTTCCTTGCACAGTTGGGCCAATGAGTTTTTCTTTTTTTTCCTTTTTTTTTTTTTTTTTTTTTCAGGATTCACTGCCTGGGGTATCCCACTATGTATCTCTCACTTGTGATGTAGTGGTGCTTGAAAACACTCATCTCGTTAGCTGGACTTTATTATTCTAGTCTAAGATTTTTGATACTATTCATATTATGATCTTTTTAGGGACAATCAGTAATATTTGGGGCAAAGTACAGAGGAGTCTCTCAAAGTCTGTGACAGCATGTATTTGTTTTTCTGGGGGTGCTCTCATAGCTGTCCCTGTTCTTCTAGAACACTGCTCTAAATTCATCACCACAGGATGTAGGGCTAATAGCTCATGTGGAAGTTTTCTGTGTTCTTCCTGTGAGTTACTGGGTGATTCTAACAAGAGTTTTCCAAAGGGACATTCGATTTTTGATTTGACATTTGCTTTTTGAGAATCCAGAAGTAAGACAGTTGAATGTGTTGGTGGTAAAGGAGCATGGGCTATAAGAAGGAGGAAATAGATGAGGCAAATGCCCCCATGAGGGAAACAAGTGTCAACCTCAATCTGTGTCATCTCTATTTAAACAGTGGGAGAACAGGGTAGCTGCTGTCTTACACTGTGCTTCAGAAAAGTCCTGGTCTGATGTTTCTGGCTGAGAGACAACCCACCCACTGTGTGGGAGCAGTGGGGACGTGATCTTGGATCTATAGCAATAGATGGGCAGATCTGCCCAAGACGGTGAGAAAATACTTGCATAAAAGGAGGGAAGTCTATAATGGGATTATGGGTCCAAAACCAAATATAAAGGAGCTGAAGGTCCATCATGGCAGAAACCAGCTGAAGAAAAAAACACAAGGACAACTAGGAATAACTTAGCCAAGCACAATTTGTCATTCTAGAATGGCCTACCGAATTCAGTTCAGGGTGTTGAAGTTGAAGACATCTAGGGAATGGGCTCAGCTGATGAGCGGATCCAAGGAGGACCCCTGGGTTGTCCACACACCGGTCAATTTGAGAGCTTCCTCTTAGAGGTGGTTGCTGAATCATTACAAACTCTCACAATGGCCTCTTCACAGTGGAATGCCATGCCTGTGCCTGTGGATGTATCCTGACTTGAGTAGGTTGATACTATTGGGAAGACTCGTTCGAGACTATTTTGGTTTTTCTCCTGGTTGTTGTCATTTATTATATATATAGTTTCTATACCACCACGTGTTCCTGTTTGCCTCACTTGACGGTTGCAGGTGGGGAGGCTGGTTTCAGCGTGGGGCAGAGGAACTCCCCGACGTAAGCCATGCAGCTGCTGCACGGGGTTCCTGCCCTTCTTCCAGCTCCACTGGTGGGTTCCCTGGCCCTCTGGATAACTAATACTCCAGTCAAATGGCTAGATTAATGCTGCTCAGAGGCTAACTCAAGTCCTTGACGTGTTTCATTTACAATTATGTGGATTATTTATTTTGGGAGCTTTTCTTTTAAAGGGCCAAATAGCCCTACAGATAAATGAGCTGCTGGGCTGCGTAGAAAATATTGTTCAAATGTTGCCAAATAATTGACTTTGGAAGGGGGATATCAAGCTGCTGTTTATAAATCTGAATGTCTTAAAAGCACTCTTGCTTGCTCTCTCTGTTGTAGATGGTGTCTTAGCAAGTCCTGAGGTTTTCCAATGAACCCCATTTTAATATATGGTATTTTTGTATGCCAAACTGGTGTCTTGTCCTTTGTATATGTGGTAATGTTGATTTTATGACTACTGTTAAAACACATTTGCTATGATTAAAATTCATAAAACGATTTCAAATAGACTCACGCGTTTGTTTCTTTTTTCTTCCCACTCCACGGAGAAAAAAAAAAATTGGGTAGAATTTTGATCATCAGCTAGTCTCAGAATTTTAATAGACTCAGGTGATAAAGCAACAAGGAGCTCCCGAGCCAAGAATTTTAAGTGGAGGTGACCTTCAAGTGGCTCCTCTGAGAAGCCAAAGAACGCATTTGTAATGAGTAAGCCCAAACGTGGTTTTGCAACTTGGGTTTTCGTGGCTTCTGGTGGCCCTACCTTTCTCTTCTACTGTTTAGAAATGGCATTGTGTGTGTCCGACCCCAGGTGGACCATCTTATTGTACTATGTGTAGAACAACTTCACACAGGCTCCTGTGTAGTGAGAGGTCTGTCTGGAGAGGTATCTTTCAGTATATGTTTTCATCAGTGGGACAGAGTGTTTTGGAGAGCCTTTAAAAAATATGTATTTATTTCTTTTGAGGGGAAAGGGCAGAGAGAGAGGGAGCGAGAGAACCCCAAGCAGGCCTGCAGTGTCAGTACAGAACCCTACACGGGGCTCAATCTCATGAACCTGGAGATCATGACCTGAGCTGAGTTGGACGCTTAACCAACTGAGCCACCCAGGTGTCCCTGGAGAGCCTTTTTTGATAAAAGCATCCTTTCAGTAACTCTGGGTCACATGAATGAATTTCAATTTAGTTTAGCAAGTGGCCTAATCCTGCTTGAGGGGTCATCGATGATCTGATACGCATCCATGCTAGAATAAGCATGACCAGGTTCTCTCTGGACAATTCAAACATAATCCCCATAGTTTTAAAAGTGTGAGATTACTGTGATTCAGTACCATTTCTTGTATCAAAAAGCAAGCTTTGTATTAGGGAGTCCAGATTTTTGAAAATGAGAAATTTATTTAGCATATTTTAGAATTCCTGGTATGGATTTCCCTGGTCTTAGAGTGTGTGCATGTGTGTGTGTGGGGGGGGGGGGGGTGGTGTTGGGAGGGGAGGGATTCCCTTATTGTTAGGGCTGCTTTCTCATGCTTGAATTTTTCTTTCAGCTGGAGAAGGAGTCGACTGGGAGGGGGCAGAAAGGCATGTAAGGCATTTATTAAATAACTTACGCTCCTCCATTCCAGAACTGGATTGCGCCTAGAGCCTTATCTGGAGACTTCTCTGTAGACTTCGTGGGAACTGGGTGAATGAGAGGGGATCACAGGCAAGCCCCACGTACATGTCTTGTCTGAGAATGGCCGCGTTGGCAGTCTCTTCAGATGCGACTCTGTTCGGAAAGCACAGGTTTTCTGCCTCTGGGTGTAGGGTTGGACGAAGGTCGGGGTGGTGGTGGGGGGGGGGGGGGATCCTGTATCCACTCCGAGGTCTTTGCCACTCTGGCCCCTCCCAACAACAGGGCACTGCGCATGAGCAGCGATGGGTCGGGAGTGGACGGTAGAGGACGCCAGGAAGTGATGGGAGCCAGGCCTCGTGTCCACTGCATATGCCACCCTCACCTTCAGTCCTTCCATACGTGTCGCCTCCAAATATCCGGCCAGATTTCCTGAAACGAAAGCCTGTCTGTCTGCCAGTGCCTTGTTTTTCTCAATGCTTTTGTTTCCAATGATGACTCTTGAAGAAAAAGCCATGTTCCGTGTACAAAGTATAGCACCAAGCTGGGTAGATGGGAGCTGGGGGCAAAGGAACTGAGATCCTGGGAGCGGACTGAGCCTCTGGTTTTCTTTTTATACATTTGAAAACTTTTGCACCATGTCTGTCTCATTCCTCTTCCTGCTCCCTGCATTCCCCACCTCTTCACACTATTTTGCCTCGATAAATGAATGTTTCTATTATCATTTGCAAGGGCAGGTGAATGTGGAGGTGCGCGTGTGTGTGCACACATGCATGTGTATGTGTATGGTGCGTGCATGCATGCATAGGAACACTCGATGTTCATATGAAATGCATGTGAACATTTCGCAGACTCTTGGCACAGAGGTTTTTAAAGGTTGAAAAAGTGACGATCTTTAGAGATAGATCAGAGTAGAGGAGAGTACACCAGTTGGGCTGTAAAGAAAGGATAATTTATATATAATCACTTGGGAAAATAGGGAGGAGGAAGCTCCCCTTGGGCCGTTCATTCCTCCACATGGCATTTCCGATGCTTGCCAGGCACTGATGCTGCCAAGATGAACGAGATGGAAATGGCCCCATCCTCTTGGACCTCACAGTCCTGTAGGGAAGACAGGCATTAATAAATAAATACTGTTGGGGCGCCAGGGTAGCTCAGGCGGTCAGGCGTCCAACTTCGGCTCAGGTCATGATCTTGCAATTCATGGGTTCCAGTCCCATGTCGGGCTCTGTGCTGACAGCTCTGAGCCCGGAACCTGCTTTGGATTCTGTGTCTCCCTCTCTCTCTGCCCCTAACCCACCTGCATTCGGTCTCTGTCTCTCTCAAAAATAAATAAACATTTTAAAAATACATACATACATACATACAATTTATGGCCATTGCAGAGGTATGTGGTGTTTAAATGCACATAATAGGGAAGAGGTCAGGCTGATCTGGTGGGTTCAGGGTAAGGCATTAGTCAGAAAAGGCTTTCTGGAGGAAATGGCTTCTAGAACGAGATCTGAAGGATAAATTGGGGTCAGCGAGAACCATTTGTGAAAACACATTCAAGAAGGGACAATAAGAGACAGAGGAGGCATGATGCCTTTTATGGAGGCAGAGTTGGCTTTTCTTGCCAGGCTCCCTGCCATCTGTGCATTGCCTTATGCCGTGTTGCATGGCGATTGATGATATTTCAGTATGACTCTCCAATCCCCAGAAATAGCCACAAAAGAACGTTTTACAAAAGCACAGCCATGGGGTCTGTTTCACGGGTAGTTATTTTCATCAGACATCACTGTATGTGAAACCCGCTCCACAATGAACATTTCACCTCGCTGTGCTCACAGAACACGTGGTTGTTATCCGCCTGTGCCATGTGCAGAAGAAAAGGACACGTCGAGTCTTTTGTTCCAATAGTTATGCTATTAGTTTCTGAGCCAAATAGGTGTCGAGTCTGATCTTGCTGACATAGGCTATGGGTCAACCGCTAGCTAAGATCATGTCTTGAGAAAAGCATTTCCCAAGCTGTATTTTGAGATAGTTGTAGGTATTATGTGAAAAATGTTTTGTGGCTAAATAAACTGGGATAATACTGGGTTAAACAGTTTTTTTTCTTAATTGCAGAACTTTTCAGAGACTTTAACATACGTAGCATGTTCTCTAGAGAAACAGAACCAATAGGGTATGTGTATGTGTGTGTATATTCTCTCTCTATATATATCTGTGTGTGTGTGTGTGTGCATTTATATACATATATCTATATAAATCTATCATACTGTATACGTATCTATCTATAAGAGTTATTTTAAGGAATTAGCTCATGAAATCACAGAAGCTGGCATCTTCAGAGTAAACCAGTAGGCTGCAGACCTAGAGAAGGGTTAATGTTATAGCTTGAGTCCAAAGAAGTCTGCTGGCAGAATTCCCTCTTCCTCAGAGGTCAGTATTTTTTTCTCTCAAGATCTTTGATTGAATGGACCCACCCACACTATGGAGAACAATGGGCTTTACTCAAAGCCCATTTAACTGTTAATCTCATCTAAAAAATACCTTCACAGTAACATCCAGACCAGTGTTTGACCAAATATCTGGGCATCATGGCCTATCCCAGTTGACACATACAATTAATCATCACAATATGCTAAAGAGCCTTGCAAATCTGGAAAAAGGAAACATAATACGTATCACTTTCTCCCAATTGAGGTGAGTAAAGAATCCATTATTTGCAGAACACCTATTAACATCTGGTAAAACACAGTTTGGAGACTACTGACCTTGAATAATGATTCACAATTTGACCTATTCTAGAGAGTTAAAATATGGTTACACACACACACACACACACACACTGCTTAATTTTTATGTAATAAGATTAAACCATTAGCCTGTATGTTTGCTGTTTAAAACAATAACATGTAAATGTAAAATAACCCAATACTTCTCTTTGGTTTACTTTCATGTAATATTGTAATTTGCATGCTAAAACTCTGTGTTCTGCACACATGACTGATGAAATGTTCCCATATTAGTAAATTATGAGGGGAACTATGTATACATCTGCTTTAGTAATAACAGAATGGATGATTCATACTTGAACACAGAGCATACATACCAGAGTAATTTTGGAAAATTATAGCCTCAAAATTCATAAATATTCAGTACTACATACTATGGGGTTAAAAACAACCCACAACAAACTAAATTGGTAATGAGGAACAAAACTAACAATAATTTGCTGTGAAGAAGCAAGAAGCGTGGCAATTAAAAACTGATTATTCAAGGCAGTCCTGATAATTAATATGTATCCTTCCCCCAAATTGTAGGAATCCAACCATTTGCATTTGCACACATGTAATTGGAGCCTTGCGATATTAGTAAAATACTGGATTAGAGCCATGCCTAAATTCTCTAAAATCTAAAAAGCACTAATTTTAGTTTAAAAATACTAAATGTGGCAGAACATATGTAGGCAGTTATTAATGAGTTGATTTCACGCAGTCACTTAAGAAAAAGTTTTGAGATTGGCAAGGGCAACCCGTTAGGAAGATTTGTTGGCCCTGCCGTGGGCAGAGGCTCACACTTTGAAAACTGCTGCATAGAGGACTAGACAAACAAAGGAGTTTACGAAGATATGCACAACACATAAATTAAAAATAAATTGTTTTCTCATTTCATAGGAAATCATTTTAACAGAAATATAAATTTCATGGAATGAAATCAATAGTTGTAATAGCTACTTTCAATATACTCAATATATAAGCAATATAAGGACTATCTATGCTTCCATAAATTTCTATCAGTTTATATATACTTTACTTTTTTAAGTTTATTTATTTATTTTAAGAGAGAGAGTGGGGAGGAGCAGAGAGAGGGAGGGAGAGAGAGAGAATTGAGCAGGCTCCACATTGCCAGCACAGAGCCCGATGCAGGGCTCGAACCCACAAACTGGGAGATCATGACCTGAGCCAAAACCAAGAGCTGGACACTTAACCAACTGAGCCACCCAGGCACCCCAGTTTACATGTACTTTAAACACAATTGGCCCCACTGCACAGTTAAGTTCCCCGTTAAATTACATCCCCCACCCCATTTAGGACAAATCACATCTCGTTTCTAGCTGTACGTCAGGCAACCAAGAAATGGTCCCTAGTTTACCCATGCTAGTCTGCCTCATTCCCCAGCCATCGTAAAGGTAACATTCATTCCAAAGTAGAAGGTTTGCACTTCCTCAAATTTCAGCCGAGCCCCTCCAGCCTTTTCCAAAGAGATCTGGTGACTTATTTTTATACAAACCATTATTCATTTCAGAATGACTTCAGTTTATACAGTTCTGAAAAACGGGGTTTTGCTTTAAAAAAAAAAGAAGATGGGGCTCTGGGTGGCTCAGTTGGTTGGGCGTCTGGCTCTTGATTTCGGCTCAGGACATGATCCTAGGGTCGTGGGATTGAACCCCACATTGGGCTCTGTGCTGAGTGTGGAGCCTGCTTGAGATTCTCTCTCTCCCCCTCCCTCTGCCCCTCTCCCCTGCTTGGGTGCTCTCTCTCTCTCTCTATCTCTCTCAAAATAAAATAAAATAAAATAGAGGAGAGACTGAATATGTAAATTTTGGAGAAGCAGAATTAGTGGATTTGGGGTTACATGGGGAAAGACTTCCTATAAGAGAATTTGAACACAGTACTACTGACAGAGGGGTTCATGTTAATGCTGCCTGGATTTACCCCTGATGGACTGGGACCTATCTGTGCTTTGCACTCACCACTGCACCCCCAGCACCCAGAGGAGTGATCGAGGCTCAGTGAGTATTTGCTGAATGAATGAGGATATGAGTCAGCCTGTCTGCTGGGATAACTCGGCGCCAGCAGGCTTCAGATGCGCTGGCAGTTTTGGAATACCCGGGTGGTTGGGATTCTCTTCTTTGCCGATCTCATCACTTTCCACACTTAGGCTCTTGCCACTGCTGAGGGGAAGAGTTTGCTTTCTCTTTCCTGCCCATCAAGCCCGTTTTAATGAGCTGTTCCTGTTCAGCTGTCTTCCTGCAATAAAGTCATTTCCTCTTCCTTAAACTGTTCGTGCCCAAGGCTGAATGCCTTGGTGACTTCACTTGTTCATCAGAACTCACTGATGTCAGGTCTATACCAGCCCTCTCACTCGGCCGCCTACGGATGTTGCGTTTCCCCATGGCCTACCTGGGGCACACGACCGCGCTCTGTTTTGTTGTACTGAACGACGGTGTGTGGTGTGTGTCTTAGGAGGGAGGGGGAGGGTCCGGATGAGGGAGTGACGGGCACGAGAGGCAGCCGGCGTGGAACATCGGAGCAGGTGCTCACTCCCAGGCCCTCACCTCATCCCGGGCCCAGCTCTGGGAGGAGAGGGGGCAGTTGTGTGTGAGCGTGACTGTGTGCGTGTGAGTGTATGTGAGTGTGAAAACGAGTGTGCGCCAGTGTGTGAGAGCCTGGGTGTGAGTATGACTGTGCGTGTGGGTGTGTGAGTGTGAGCACGAGTGTGCATCAGTGAGAGTGTGAGTATGAGTGTGGGTGTGAGTTTGAGTGTGAATGCGGGTAAGTATCTGAGCAGGAGCACAGCTGTGTGAACGTGAGCACGAGTGTGCATCAGTGTGTGAGAGCCTGGGTGTGACTATGACTGTGCGCGTACATACGGGAGCCTGAGCATGTGGGAGCACGAGTGTGCATCGGTGAGTGTGTGTGAGAGTAGCGAGTACGGGATGGAACAGTGGGATCGAAGGTGAGAGCCAGACGCACGTCGGTTCCGCTAACACTCGCGGGGCGGGTCTCCACACACCGCATGTGCTCAGGTGGAAAACAATCTGAATTATAAAGTGATACCTTACCTTTCCGGTGGGAAGAGCTAAAAAAAAAAATATGCAAGTTAGGCCAACTTGAATATATAAACTTTTATAGGCGTAGATGCCAAATGTCTGCTTTAAACATAATTTACCTTAATTGTGCAAGAGGTCTTAAATCTTGGGTGACGTTTCACTCTTTGCCTTTAAAAACAATTCTATCAGGTGACCTCCGCAAGAATTTAAAACTAGCAGTTTCTTCGTATTGCAATGGAAATGATAATAACGGTGTATGATTTGTAGGGTCGTTGTGAGGGTTAAAACATTTGATGCAAAGCAAGGGCTTAGGGCAGTGCCTGCCTGGTACGTTGCGAGGGCTCCACCAAGGGCTGAGGCACGAATGCGCGTGTGGGCGAGCGAGTTGCTAGCCCGGGTCTCATCCAGGCTGAGTTTTGTTCTTCAAAGTACACAAACCTCATACTAGGCAAGACAATAGGGATGTGAAAATTTGTGCTACTTTCTCCTTTCCTTTAGGAGCGGTAAGTTTTGAGGTAAACAATCTTGCCTTCTCTTTGGGCAGATCTAGTAACTGTCAGGTAACTGTCACCGACTCCACATTTGAAAAGACCTGCACTGGGGCACTTGGGTGGCTCAGTCGGTTCAGCGTCCGACTTCGGCTCTGGGCATGATCTCACAGTTTGTGGGTTCGAGCCCCGCGTCGGGCTCTGTGCTGACAGCTCAGAGCCTGGAGCCTGCTTCGGATTCTGTGTCTCCCTCGCTCTGTGCCCCTCCCCAGCTTGTGCACACTCTCTCTCTCTCTTTCTCTCAAAAATAAATAAATAAACATTAAAATTTTTTTTTAAAAAGACCTGCATTCAAATTTCAGTGGAAGGGTCTAGAAATGTAAGGCGAATTGAGGCTATGGAAAAAGGCACTTGAGAGACAAAGCTCTAGAAGATAACAATAACTAACTGTGCAAATAAGACTGCTTTGTTTTTTAAATTTTTTCACGCCTTTGAGCGCAGTTTTTTCCCTGTTCTCACTTTTTCCCAAACCAGAAGCCTGTTTCATTACGGTCTTCACTTTGCTCTTCAAGACTGAGTGACTTTAGGTGCGTTTAATTCAACTGGATTTATTCGAGAAGCTCAAGAACTAATTTATTTATTCTATTTATTTTTACAGCATGCCCATTACCCAGGGATTCTGGGCACATATAAATGATATGCTTGGGATTGGCAAACAGGAACTGGTGATAAATGGACAGGGAGCAGACCGTCTGAAAGCATTAGTCAGAAGGACTCTTCCCTTCCAGAAATGCTTGGTTAAGCAGGTTGGTCTTGCAGTTTTCTTGGATCTTGACATTTTATGTGCACGTTGCTTGCCCGTTTTTTGACATACACAACAAGCACAGCGAGGTCCCTGGGTGGAGGCGGGGCAGACAGAGAGGAGCCCCCAGCAGGGCAATGAGTGGGACCCAGAGGCAGGGGGTGGGCCTCCCCCCGACCTCCGCAACCATTGTGCAAAGGCCCGGGCTCTGTCCCCTGGAGGTCTGTTTTGCAACTCACGAAGGGGACGATTCTGGGGCGGAGGATTCCGCACGTTCTCAAAAGGTCATGTAGTTTCAACCCAGGTTCAAGCAGAAAAAATCAAAGATACCGGTCCTCACTTGAGGGGAGGTCAGGAGCACACTGAAGAGGAACCCAAACTGAAGATCTCTTAAGTCCTGCTCAGGAGAAAAGCACGAACAGCGACATGATCAAAGAGGAACCCGAATGTTGTTTTGGCTGTTTTGGTTAATTCTCTCCTCAGCTGAGGAGACCCATTGGACACCACACTGTCCCTGTCATTTGCTGTCAGCCTTTGAGCAGGTCACCTCGTCTTTCCAGGCTTCTGTTTCCTTATCTAAAAAAGGAGGAAGCTGGTCTGCAGTAGAGGTTTTCAGAGAATTTCCTGGGAGGCCTGGGGGACACCGGTGGAGGGCAAGGGGAGGACTGGAAAGGTGCCAACCATATTTCTATCTGGTAAAAGGAATTCTATCGGAAGAAATAAACTTGAAAGTCACTTTTCTTGGGGTGCCTGGGTGGCTCAGTCGGTTAAGCATCCGACTTTGGCTCCGGTCATGATCTCACAGCGCATGGGTTCGAGCCCCATATTGGGCTCTGTGCTGACAACTCAGAGCCTGGAGCCTGCTTCGGATTCTGTGTCTCCCTCTCCCTGCCCGCCCCCCAGCCCTGCTCTCTCTCAAAAATAAACGTTTTTTTAAAAAAAGAAAATCACTTTCCTTGACAAATTCTAAAGAGATTTCTGCCTTTTCTCCAGCCAATCTTTTCCCACTAATTTGTTTGACCCTAATTTGGGTCTAAACTTGAGGTGTGGGCAACCTCTCCCACGGGGGTTCAGGAAAAGATTGCCAACATAGTCTTCTTTAAGGCTGTTCTCCTGGGGCACCTGGGTGGCTCAGTTGGTTAAGCGTCTGACCCTTGACTTTGGCTCAGGTCATGAGCCACCCTCGCAACTTGTGGGTTCGAGCCCTGCATCAGACTCTGCGCTGACTGTTCAGAGCCTGCTTGGGATTCTCCCTCTCCCTATCTCTCTGCCCCTCCCCAGATCTCTCTCTGTCTCAAAATAATAAATAAACTCAAAAAAAAAAAAAAAAAAGCTGTTCTCCCTACCAGGCGATTGTGGGGGTTGTGCCCAGAGGCTATTTGTCATTTTTACAGAGTTTGATGAGAGAAAGTGGCTGATTTTAAAGAAGCAGCTTCAAAACCTTGTGGTTTTGAATGTGCCACTCAGCCCAAAGTGCTCTCTAAATGGAAAAAATTATTACAGCAGGACTAATCTCTTTTTACAGCAATAAAATGCAGACCCAGTCATATAAATACAGCGGTGGAACCAGCCAGATTTAACTCTGAATGGAAAATGTTTTCAACAAATAGGTCTGGGAGCCTCAAATAAATGACAGACTTAGCAAGAGGTAGAAGATGTGACTTTGCCCTTTTGAAGGCACTCACTCATGTTTGGGACGCAGGCGTATGGAGACGCCAACCAGACTCAGTGTGTGTTAATGAGCTAAACAAGGCTCACCTCCCAGCATCCACAGATGGTAGAGAAGCCTGAAAGCAAATTAAGCCTAAATGGGTCACCAAATGCTTTTCGGTTCTTCTTAGTGATCAAGACGGATCTTCTCGGCCCCATCGGCCTTTCTATCTAACGCAGAGATTTTACAGGTTTTACCCCGGCAGCGGGAAGGAGGCGAAGGCACCCTGTGAGGTGCCCCACAGATCCTTGGGATTCACTGTGCCAGCGCTGTGTGTATGGGTAAGTGGACTCACCACTTCTTTAAAAAACAAACCAGAAACAGCCCTGCGTTCCTTCCCCTTTGCTGGGCCGTTTGTATCTAGATCAATGACTCCAAGAAGTTTACAGTTCACTAAAAGTTTTGGCTTTCTTTGACATTTTCCGTTCCCCTGACCAATAACCCATTGTCAAACTGACTTTCATTTTGGGGGGATGCATAAATAGGGCATTTGTTTCGAGCTGTTGACGTCATGGGGTGCGGGCAGGGGGGACACCTGGTCCAGGGTAAGGTTTGGGTGTAAGCTCAGGCTTCACAGCTAGTTCTCTGTGTAGCCTTGGGAAAAATGAATTCACCTCTCTGGACCTCAGTCTCTGCATTTGTAAAACGAGGACGGTAAAACTTAGCACCTTGCACAGATACTCTAGGGCTCACACTTGTGAAGATGCTTCAAAAATATGAAAAATATAACATGTATTAATGAAATGCTTCAGTTAACAGTAAATGCTCATTAAATACCTGTTAAAGCAGTGGCTATAGACTAAAAACATAGGAGCACCTGGCTGGCTCAGTCGGTAGAACAGGTGACTCTTGATCTCAGGGTCATGAGTTCAAGTCCCACATTGGGTGTAGAGATTACTTAGAAAAATAAAATCTTAAAAAATAGACTAAAAAAAAATGAAGCATAGAATTTGTTTATTTTTCTTTGACATTCTTATGGCCACTGCCCTGGTTTTAAAGCTCATCAGGAGATTCCAGTAGATTCTTGGCTAATGTCCCTGCCTTCTCTGCTTTATCTCTACTACCCACTTGAATAGTTTAAGTTTATTTATTTATTTTGAGAGAGAGAGAGAAAGAGAGAGAGAGAGAGAGAGCACACATGAGCAGGGAAGAGGCAGAGAGAGAGAATCCCAAGTAGGCTCCCCACGGTCAGCACAGAGCTTGAACCAAGGCTCGATCTCATGAACCATGAGATCAGGACTTGGGCCAAGATCAAGCTTCAGACGCTTATCTGACTGAGCCAGCCAGGCACCCCCTACTACCCACTTCGTATACTCTTCACCAATGCTAGTGTGAGCTTTCAAAAACCACAGATCTCTGAGCACACCCCTCTCCTGATTAAACCCTTTACTGGCTTGGTCCCATCAATAAGACCAGGGTCCCCAAACCTTAGCATCACACGCAGGGGTCCTCACTCCTCCCCGCACCTACCTCTCCAACTCCAGCAGCGTTTAAGGATTTTAAATGTTCCCTGAATGCAATTGTCCGCACACTGTCTCTCTTTCCCTTCCCGGTGTGACTGGGAGCTTCTCAATATTCTAGCCTTGATGTCATATAGGCCGGGAAGCTTTTCTGACCCTCCGAGAGAGGGTTCATCCGTCCCTCCTCTGTGATACCTGGTATCTTATGTACCTTTCTTCTTGTGAAAGGCACTATCATGGAACTCGTTGGCTTACATACCTCTGTCTCCTACTGGACTGTGACCCGCCTGTGGGGAGGGGCCTAACTTAGTTCCTGTGTATAAAGGGTCTGTAGAGAGCCTTCTCACTTGTATCTTTTTTCGCACCTGTACTTCTCGAACAGTGCTTGGCTATCGAAAAAGTTGACGCTCTTGAGGCTCGTGAGTGGCATGTCAGAATTTCTGCCCCTACACTGAATGGCCTTGTTCAGTGGCTTAGATCCCTCCTTGCCATGTACGCCTGCCCTGTTCCTTCTTCTCTCTTTTCCTTCTTTCCTTTCAGATATTTCTGTCAACTTCCCTGCTGAGAGTTGTCTCTGTGATCCTGTCATGTCAGGTGTCTTCTAGCCCCAAACTTCACTATGACCGCTGTGAACGGGACCCGAACAGGGAGCCGTGCAAGGGCTCTGTGGCAGCTTTATCTTCTGATAGTCCCGGGTCCCTGAGCAGCCCCCGGTTAACCAGTAGGCCACAAGAACTTATTAAAAGACATTATTTAGAATACGTACGCACGGATATAAAATCAGCCCCAAGTTAAGTGTCCAAAACGTTTAAATGACTAAAACTGCTCCGAATGAATGGCTCCTACTGTGTTGTACATCATATGGGATATTAGCATACATACGAATTATTATTCTCCAGGCTTTTTGTGTGAGAACTCTAGGGCACGGAAAGGTTAAGCAGCATTGCTAGAATCATACAATAGTTGATGGTGTTGTCAAAATTCAAATCAAGGCAGTCTGAAAACCATAGATTTGGATAATCAGGATCCTTTCTTTTCGAGAGAGAATTAAAGCTTTGAATGGTGCACACGTAGGTGGTTTTTGTGCTAAAAATATTATACACTTGGTATATATTTACCACTCAAATGGGGGAAAGTGGTGAAGGAAACAGGGGGAGCAGAACAAAATAAAAAGGAAATGAGATATTTGCTACAGCATGGCTGGACCTTGAAACGTTATGCTTCGTGAAATAGGCCGGACCCGGAAGGACAACTATTGCATGATTTTGCTTACGTGAAGTGTGCAGAGACAGAAAGCGTGATAGAGGTTCCTGGGGGCTGGTGGGGAGGGAGGGAGGGAGGGAGAGGCATTGTTTAGTGAGTAAACAGTTTCTGTTGGGAATGACGAAAACGCTCTGGAAATGGATGGCAGTGGTGGTTACACAACATTGCAAACGTACCTAACGTCACGCAGCTGCACGCTTCAAAGCGGTAAGAAGGGTACATGTTACGTACATACGACCGCAAGAAAAAATAAAATACGAAGCAAGGTAGCAGTCGTATAATCCTGGACAACAGCTTCCTCTTGAGGCAGCCGAAGAGGCCTGACGTGTGATTGAGGGCTCTGCCATTTGCTCTCAGCAAATAGAATTTAATTACTCACGGCCACCCCCCCCTCTTCCGCAGCCCTTCAGTGTGGCAGCGGCTCAGGACCATTACTGTTGACAGAGCAAAATTAAGTATCTGGGGGGGGGGGGGGGGAGGGAGTATACATTTCCTCTTCAAAATTAAGGAATTATGCAAAGTAGATGTGCTCTACCTAACGTCAATTTAATCAGAGCTAACTATATCCTGCACCCAGGAAAAGTGGAGTCTCCTGAAATGCAAAGGGTCGTCTCGAGCCTCCCGCCTGGCTGACCTAGGTCAACAGGTGCCACGCTGCAGCCCAGTCCAGCCAGAAACTGTTCTTTCTGACCTGCCAGAGTGTTTGCCCGAGTGGCCAGCAGGTTAAAATCTGGCCATTTCTTACAAATGCGGGCTTCTAGCGTTTTCCTTGAAAAATCGGAAGGTCGGGCAGCGCGGCCCCGTGCTGGTAGGCAGAGGGGGTCGAGGCTGTCCCGTCCAGGCTGGGCACCTTGAGTACCTCCATCCGCTCACTCGCTCACGTTTTCTGCTCAGCCCCCTGCACGTGTGGGTTCCTACCTCAGATGCGAGACTTACCTACCCTTCATCTCATCTCCTCCATAAAACTGCCCAGTCCTCCAATCCCGCCCCTTGGCAGCTCTTGATTCCTGTAGCACTCGCTGTGCCTACGCTACTCTTGGCCCTTATCGCGTATTATCTTTTAAAATGTAATATAGACATGACAGAAAGTTCCAGACTCTCTGAAACGGCAAACGTAATTATTTTGCACTACTCTCTATTTCTGCCTTAGAAGACACAGTCACTCATGACCCAAACTAGATCGTAAGACCCTTCAGTGCAGAGACTACGCCTTAAATCATCGGATTTTTTTTTTTAGCACCCGCATGGGTTGCGTTGGTGTCAGTAAGGAATCAGTAGGTTTGGGAACCTCTTTAAGAATGCAGATGACTCGTGAGTTGAGCGATTTAGAGCATTGTGCTAAGGCGGCCAACAGCAGGGACTTCATCCCTTGGAGAGTCAATCCATTTGTCCCATCCTGTGGACACGAACCGTATCTCATCCTCTGGACAATACCCGTTCTTGCTCAACGGGCAGAAAGAGTGGCAGACACATGCAGACACATCGCCTAGTCCTGGGGAAGAGTTCATGGGCTGGCCTTGTTATTTCTGTACAAGGAGGCTGTCCTTTAGACAGTAAGGCATCTTTACAAAAGAAGATGGCAGCTATTTGTTTTTAAGCTCATGCTGCCAAGTTCTGAGTGAATCAATGATGAATTGATGATTATAAGCCAATAACCGATATTAGTTAGATGCTAGGAAGAACGGTGGTTTCGATATGAAGAAACAAGACCAGGACAATCCGCAATGTGAAGATAGAGTGTGTGGAGTTCGTTGTTATTGAGAAGTCACGTTAATTTATAGGCAAAATATTTTTTTTTAATTTTTTTTTTTTTAACCTTTATTTATTTTTGAGACAGGGAGAGACAGAGCGTGAACGGGGGAGGGTCAGAGAGAGAGGGAGACACAGAATCTGAAACAGGCTCCAGGCTCTGAGCTGTCAGCACAGAGCCCGACGCGGGGCTCGAACTCACATACCGCGAGATCGTGACCTGAGCCGAAGTCGGCCGCTTAACCGACTGAGCCACCCAGGCGCCCCTAGGCAAAACATTTTTGGTCTGTAAAGAAAGAACTAAAACCAAAGAAAACTGTCGGGTAATTGAGTGTCAAAGCCTTGTCCCTTTGTGGTTCGGTACTTTTTGGTAAAGTCAAATTTGGGCAGTCCTTGCTTTGCACAGTAGAGCATTAACTGAATCACATGCATGTTAGAATCAGGACCATTCAGTTCTGAGATGCACAGGTTTCAGTAAATATGGTAGCATGCAAAGCGAGGACTCCAGTGAAGTCCAGTAAAGATTAGTTCTATCTACAAAGAATGAGGGACAATTAAGGAAGATGAGAGAATATTTCCATGATCACTGAAATAAACTAAAGAGCATACGTTATGAGTTATTTAATATTTCAGGTGAAACACAATTTTGCATTGATAGATTTGTTGGTAAATGCCAAGACTCTCCTTCTGACTTGTCAATCAATCCACCCAATACACTTTATATTAGTCAGCATAGTTAGGTTATGCGTAGTAACAAACAACCCCTAAGTCTCAAGGCTGAGCACCATCAAGCTTATTTCTCACTCTTACAACGCTGTTTGTGGGTCTAGGTGTCTCAGTCTAGGACAGATGCCCTCTGGGCAACATCTCAGGATCCAGACTGAACGGAGAGCCCACAGTTCCATAGCTCTACCTCCTGGAACACGTGACCTCCTCAGTTGACAGGGCAGACGAAGAGGGTCTCACACTGGTCATTAAATGCTTTGGCCCGGAAGTGACACGCTTCACTTCTGCTCCAGAACATGGTCCTGCCTAACTGGGAGGGAAGCAGAGAGATGTTATGCTCTCACACACCCCAAAGGAGAGGCAGAGAAGAAACGGGTGAGCAGTAGACATCTCTACTGCCCCTTTCCAATCACCTGACACTTATATACCAAACTTATCTGGTTAATATTCTAATTTGTTCTCTATAAACCTAGCTAGCTTTGAGGAACTGGCAATAAACATCATCACTTTGTTTAGAGATACAACAAAAAGAAAGAAAGAAAGAAAGAAAGAAAGAAAGAAAGAAAGAAAGAGAAAGAAAGAGAGAGAAAGAAAGAAAAGGAGATCCTCATGCTTTCACGTGTTCAGCAAACATTTGTTGAATGCCCGCTATGCACACTGGTCCAGGGGCTGGGATTCAGCAATAGTCAAAACACATAAAAGTCCCGTGTTTTTGAAAGTGTATTCTTATGGGGGAGATAGACAATAAAATATACACATGACAAATATACATATGACAAAAACAATTGGCATATACTGTGACTTCGGATGAGAATTAGTGTCACGTCGTGATGAGGCCCAGTGGAGAGAGAGGTAGCACGTGACTGGGGTGGAGTGGAGCCATTTTGGATAGGGTACCCAGGGAAGGCCCCCGTGAGCCTGATTTTGTATAACTTTTTTTTTTGAGTATTAATACATGGCAGGCACTGTGAGGAAGAGGAACTGGATGGGTTTGTGATACAGATTCTACCCCCAGAGGGTTTTACAATGGAGGAATGAAATGGGGAATATATAGACTATAATAAAGGTTAAATGAGAGTTTTTAAAAACAAGAGTTAATATTTACTATCAACTCCCTGCCAGGCACGTTCCATGATTTAATGTATTTAACTCTCACAACCACTGGCCACCTCGTTTTTCAAAAAGACAAACATAAGCTGTGACTCCCAGAAGGTAAGCAACTTGTTCAAGGTAACATATATAAGGAGAGGCCGAGCTGGGCCTCAAACCCAGTTCTCTGCCTCCAAAGTTGTGCACCTAACTACTGCGCCCTACTAACTTCCCTAAATGGCATCAATATCACGGCAGAGGTGTAACTGAAAGGTGAGAATCTATTTTTATTTGAGAGAAGGGAAATCAAGGAAGACTTCTTGGAGGAATTGGTGTATCTGGGCCTAGGTGAATTCCGGGGATTCAAGGAGAGGGCATTTGAGGAAGTGCAAACATAAACAGAGGTATGGAGTCACGAGGGCTCAGGGCATGTTCAGTGAGGAAAAGAAGCTTGTGTTTGGCTAGAATGACTGCATAGAAATATGGAAATGAGCTTGCGAAGAAAATTTGAGGTCATATCACAGAAGGTCTTAAATGCCAGGCAAAGGAGTTTGAACTTTGTTGAAAAACACCAAAGCAATAATAGCTATTGAAACTTTTGAGCAGAGAAATAGAATGAGGAAAGGCCGTGTCCTGAAAGAAATTAGCTGGCCAGTGCCATAAAGAATAGATTAGACCGTTTGGCCGGGGAGATCAATCAGGAGCGCTGGAAAGGGCAGCGTCAGTGGAATGGAAAAGCATGACGTGAGCCATCATTTCAGAAGTAGAATGGAGAGCATTTGTAAGGAACGTGGGAAGGGAGGGTCAGGGAATAGGGAAGGAAGAGTAAAAGATAACTCAGCCCGGTGAAAAGTCTAGATAATTCTTTATTTTCTTACAATTTACACTTTGTTTCTGCTTCTATCACTTATCTTTGATCCCCAGACAGGAGTCAAAAAAAGAATTTTACTGCCGTCTTTTTGGGAAATCCAGTGAATGCAAATGGAACAAAGCTACTTGAATTATGAGCTGTACAGCCCCACATCTCTTCTCCCAAAGAAAATCTCATTAGCCTGCCATTTGAAAACTAGCGCATTCAAATTTGACTTTGTTTGGCTTGTGCAGTTGGATCCCTTTAAAGCGATAGTTTTTCAGGAGTGTGGCAGGAGGCCTGAAATTTCAATTAGAGAAGCCAGAGGTTTACCTGTTGGAGGAAAGAAGGTATTATCTTCGTGTTGCTAGGTGATGGGTCTCTAAAGCAATAGTTCGGTCTTAAAGGATCAGAGCTCTTTTTAAATTCCGTTTCTTTTGAAAGCAAACATCAATTTAAAACTAACCCCAGATGCCCCACTCTGGTTCTATAAGGAATAAAACCACTTACCTGCCTTAAATCCAGCAAACCTTCTGCTCACCCCTTCCCCAGACTAGATGGCCCTAATTTACATGGACGACCAGCCTTTACTCTTTCCGTACCGTATGGGTAAGAACGACAACCAAGAGCAACGCCAAGGAGCCATTCTCACTGCTTTTCATGCTCCGTTGCACTACCATTCTATGACACATATACTATTTTTTCCCCTTTAATAGATAGTGTGATAGTTAATTATACCCGTCAACTTGGCTGGGCTATGGTGCCAGCTGTTTGGCCAAACACTCATCTAGATATTGCTGAGAAGGTATTTTGTAGATATGATTAACGTTTAAATGAGTACCCCTTGAGGAAGACAGATGATGCTCCGTAACTTGGGTGGGCCTCATCCAATCAGTGGAAGGCATCAAGAGCAAAGACTGAGGCCTCCCGGAGTGGAAAGTGTCCTCAGGAGTGCCACGTAGAAACCCCGCCTGAGTTTCCAGCCTGCTGCTCTGTGGAGCTCTGACTCTACGCGGCAACGTCAGTTCTCAGAATTTCCTGCCTGCCAGGCTGTCCTGCATCTTTCAGACTTGCCAGCCACTTCCTTAAAATCGATCTCGATCTCCATCCGTAGCCATTGCTTCTGTTGCCCTGGAGAACCCTGACCACTACAGAGTGAGAAAGGGAGGCTTCCATAGGCCAACTCGTTCAAGGTCACCCAGGTAGCGAGTGGTGGAAGCAGGACTCGAGGGAAGTCCGCTCTCATAACCACTAGACTAGACCGCCTCCTGTGCCAGGACAGGGAGTTCTACTCATGCCGATGCTATTCAAACTTGAAACAAAAAAAAAAATTTTTTTTAATATTTATTTATTTTGGGGGGAGTGCAAGTGGGAGAGGGCTAGAGAGAGGGGGACAGAGGATCCGAAGAGGGCTCTGTGCTGACAGGCTGATAATACTGAGCCGGACCTGGGGCTCGAACTCATGAACTGTGAGATCATGACCTGAGCCAAAGTCAGACGCTCAACTGACTGAGCCACCCGGATGCCTCTGAAACAAATTTTTGATGAATTTTTGTCAAATCCCGGAGAAGGAGGGGCAGAAGCCAGAAAACGACACTCTTCTGGCTTTCCTCTCTTTACTGCACTTCCTCTCATCTCTGAGGGGCAGTCCGATCTGAATCCCCCCGGGAGGTGTATTCTTCTCTTTCTTGAGCCTCTTTCTTGACCCGGTCCCCGTGAATGCTGGGTCTTCAATCCCCTTCACGTGGTTCTAACAATGATTCACTGCTAGTTTCCTAGCTTAAGGAAGAGGAAGATAGTTTGGGTTTGAGTCCTAGGAGAGAGAGATTCCCAGCAGTATCGCAAACATCTTTCTCCTCTCTTAAAGATGCAGGGGTGTGGTCCGTGTGGAAGTTAGGGATGTATATGAAGACACATTAAGGTAGGAAAGCATGGGCCCCAGAGGGGGAGCCTCATATGGTCCGGGGGATGAAGTGTGCACCTCCAGATCCCAGACCTCATGAGGGGGTGCAGTACTCATTGGGAACAATTAGAGCTGAGTGTATGTGGGGCCCATGATCAAAGGCGGAACGTCTCATAAAATAGCAATTTCTGGGAGATTCTCACCTAAAAATCTATACCTAGCAAAGGAATATTGGAGTGGATTGTTTGTCCAAATGCCCCTTTAATTTCCTTCTCTGCCCTTGAGTAGTGCCCTCCCATACTGACTCTGGGCTTGGCCGTGTAAGTTGCTTTTGTCAAGAGGGCAATAGCAAATGTGACACAATCACAGACTTGAAAAGTAGTTGAGCATCGGGACTTGCTCTCTCTGTGTTTTGAAACCCTGAGGTCACCATGTGAAGGAGGCCAGGAGACTGGAGGATGAGATGCCACATGGAGAAGAGATGAGCCATCCCAGCTGGAAGGCCTTACACCAGCCTGTCTGCAAACCACCAGTCATGAGCAAGGCCATCTCATCAGTTGGCCATGGCACATGAGAGGGCCCAACAGAGATCGGCTGAGCCAATCCAGAAAAAACTCCCAGCTGACTCACAGAATTGTGAGCTGAATAAAAGCTAAATTGTGTTGTTTTAAGCTGCTTCGTTTCAGGGATGTTTGCTTATGCATCATAAGCTAAGTGATAGATGCTAGCGCCCTTCAATAAAGATCCCATTTCCTCCTAACAAAATTCTAAAACATATCTACCAACTGAAATAGACCCAACGTACCCATAAGCTGTTCGCCTTACGAAAGGAACTCGAATTCACTTCTGTTCTATATTTTGCATCTGATTTATGACTTACACCTCAACCATCCGATTGTTGTATCACTCCAGTATCAAAGCACATTAACTTTCTCGCAAATCAGAATTTAGTAATGAGGTGTATTTCATAGTGAATTTTAGAGTTTCCTTTTATCTTGATGTCAGTCTAATGACAATCATAGTGATGTCAATATCATTCAAGTTTACAGTTTACCTAACATTTCACATTTCCAGAAGTATTCAGCTGTTGTTAGATAATTCCAACAACGTTTTGGGTAAGTGGGAGAGTACATATTCTAATATGCCACTAGAACGTAAATTCTATAAGGGCAGCACTATTACCGGTTTGGATTATTGCTTATCCACAGCACCTAGAACCTGAAGCATAGTAAATGCTGGATAAATACTTTTTTAATGAATGAATGATTAGGGACCCAAGAGACTTGGGTAAGTAAGTATGTTACTCCCTTATGGGTGCTATGAAAAAACACATTTTTTTTCAAATTTTCTATTCTCAATTAAATGGATTATTCCCTTTGTCCTACTAATGACCTTGCCAGCAAGACCATTAATGTCAAAAATATTCACACAACTACTTTCTAGAAGTACTATGTGAATTTTCCTTAAGTTCCGTGAATTGTCAACCATTCCAGAGAGTTCCAGATTGCCACAACTTGTATTGTCTCTATATATGTTCCCTTTAACCTAAGAAGGAAGAGAACCCCCCAAGACTTCCAATAATCGGTAAGGCCATTCATTATGTCCAAGGCATAAACCACGATGGTGAACAGAGCCATTTTCATTTGAATGAATGCCTGCTACTTTAGGGACAAGTGTTGAGAAAACCTGGAAGAGTTTAGGCTGTGGTTTAATCAGAAACTATTTTTGCAAAAAGCTGTTGAAGTCCAGTTGTGTAGATATTGGTTGCACTAAAACTGAATTCTCAGCTCTGCTTGCACCTTTGAATGACTCAGGTCATTTATATATATAATTTATTTATATATATTCTATATGGTATATGTGAATGGGTACATGGGGACTCTTTGGACTAGGATCAAATTTTCCTAAACTCAAAACTGGTCTAAAAAGATAAATTCTATTAATTAAAAGAAAGAGGAGAAAAAGAAAGATGCCAGCACACACACACACACACACACACACACACGCATGCTGATGCCTCGTCCCCAGACCAAATGAATCAGAATTTCTAAAGCTGGGATCTGGGCATCCAGATGTTTTTTAAAGCTCCCCAGAGGCTTTACAAGCCTGCAACCAGGTTTATGAGGATTTGCCTTAAGGATACCACCACTTTTCTGGCTGATAGAAGTAGCCCCTTGATGGCAAATGGGTAAAGAAGCTTGATTTTGCTTCATAATGCCTATTGGATGCTGAGTGGAAATGATGTATGGAGGTGTTACAGGACCAGAGTTGAGCTCATGTCTGGAAATAGGGAAGCACTATTAAGCAATGCATTAATCACGTGCTTACCCGACACTCATCTAAGAAAGAGCCCCATTGCGATCAGTGACTATTTTATTAGAACCTCAGGTGCCTGTCTGTGCAAGATAATGGGCTTGAATTTAGCAACTGTGCGCACAAAGGGTTCAAGGAGAGAGTTCCCCTCCCCCATATGTTTACAGTGAGATAGTCTTGGGTTGGCTCAGGGTCCTAATTACGGTAATAACCGAGCATCCTTCACAATAAACTGCACGCAGGATCCTAATTAATGAGCTCAATTCATCTGAAGTAAAGAGTCCACCTACTGCGCAAGAGGGACGCATATCAATCAAGCCCGAGTGAGACACGGGGCCTGCAGGATGTGTTCTATTAATGCCATTTAGCGTCTTTTATCAGAGGCTTTCAGAGCACTTTATAAACATTAACTCTCACTGCACTCTTGGGAAAGTTACTGATAACGTGCTAGCTGTGAGCAAGCAAGCTTAGCCTCGGCTCTCCCGGGGGTTCTGGCTTGTCAGCAGCTGGTGGGGCCCGGGGATACTCTGGGCTCTGCTCACAGCCCCCACTGGAGAAGGGCCCAGGAAGGAACAAGCAGCAATTGGTGGAGGGAGAGAAAGAGTAGGAAATGTAGAAAGTGGCATTTCCGGTCCAATTCTGACTCACATTGGCCCTTGAGGCAAATCTCAGATTTCAGCGTCTCTACCGAGAAATGATGATACCTTGTCCCAGTTTCCAAGGACTGTCTCAAGACGGGCACTCAATCTCTTTTAGGAGCTCTGCCTGCTCTTTCAAGCCCTGAACTGTGGTTCACCACCCCCTTCCCCACGCAATACAGTAACACAGGAAAACGTGGTCAGTTAGGCAGGCCTGAGTTCAAACGCCAGCTGTGTGACCTCAGGCTAATTACTCAGCGTCCCTGGGCTGCGGTCTCCCTATGCCTCAAAAATGAGGTTTATGGTACAACTTATCACAGAACTATCGCGAAGATTTAGTTAAAGGAGGATTAGGATCCCCATTAGAATTCGGCCTGCACTTTTCCACAGCATGCCCACTGATTTTGACAGTGTTCGTAACACGGTTTTCGATAAATGTGACCACGATTGCTGTTAGGTTTGCCCTATCCCTGGGTGGAAGTCTGGAGTAGAGACGCCAGTTAGGAGACCATCAGGGAATCCTGGCAACAGGGCATGGGGTCCTTGTTCCGAGAGGTGGGCAGATCTGAAAGCTATTTAAGATAGAATGTATTGGTTGGCTGCCGTTTAAATCTGTGGTGCGTATCTTGGAGGCCTCCCTTCTGGCTCCTGTTCCTGTCCTATCCAGGATTCCCCATTGTGTTCATCTTCTAGGGCTGCTGTGGCAAGGAACTGCAAACTGGGTGGCTTGGATGAACAGAAATTTATTTTTTTCAGAGTTCTAGAGGCCAGAAGTCCCAAATCAAGACTCCCTCTGAGTTGCCATGTTTCCCTCCTAGCTTCTGGTAGCTCACAGCAACCCTCGGCATTCGTTGACTTATAGACATATCGCTCCAGTTTCTGCCTCTGTTTTCACGTGGCGTTCTTCCCTGTGTCTCTCTGTGCCCAAATGACTCGCTTCTTATAAGGAAACCAGTCGTTGGATTAGGACCTAATCCAATGGCCTCATCTGAATTCGATGACTTCTGCAAAGACCATTTCTAGATGAGGTCACTTTTACAGGTACCAAGGATTAGGAATTGAACATATTTGGTGGTCGGGGTGGGGGGCGGGGAGACACAGTCCATCTATGAGACCCTTTATGAGTAAAGACCATTCAGTAGCCAACAGTGTTGTTTCATTTTTATGACTGTTACCGCCATCACCCTATAGATGCCTTTCTCCCTCTAAGTAGTGTGGGAAGGAGGGTCTTGGCAGGTAGGGTGATGCAACTTCGCACATCGAGTGAGTGAGCCAATGTCTGAGCTTCGAAGGGGCTCTGAAAGTTGGGATCAACCTCCAACAGCTTTGGAGGAGGAGATAGGGACTCCCTCACCCAACCCTCCCAGGCAAACTCCAGCTGACTGCCTACTGGCTACTTAAAAGGCTTTGAGGCACTAAAACTGATACCTTATCATCTAACAACATATGTCGTTCCAGGTTCTCCTGGAAGTAACTTATCATATTTGCTGATATTAAATACTTTTACAACAAATGCAATTCAAATGCCTCAAAAGCAGACTTTAAAGGGCATATTCAACACCAGGGTTACAACATCATCCCAAAACATTTACTACCAATGGAAGTCTACTCATTTGAATATTCAAACCCTTTTTCCTAACACACAGATCAAATTACCATTAAAATATTTCTTTTTGGCCCTATTGAGCTCTCCAATGGTCCCTCAGGCAGGGCTCTATAAGTCTCTTCTCAGGGCACTGGCCTGGCTTACCTGGGGATTTTCCAATTTCCCGGAATCAACATAATCGACAGGATTATAACCGATGAGAAATGGACAGAGAGAGAGAAGCAAAAGATGATGCGAACTTTTTGGTTTGGGCACTTAATGGTAATTCTGCCATGTCAACAAGTGGCATATTGGAGAGAAGTCGGTATGTGTGCGATGGGGAGGGGCCAAAAGTGAGTTCAAGTTTGGACATGTTGAGTTTGAAATGTACGTGGGACATCCAAGTAGTGGTGTCCAGAGGGCTGGTGCCTATGAGTTTAAAGTACTGGAGTGAGATCCCTACCGTCAATGTCGACTTAGGCATCGTCAACATAGGATGGTACCTGAGGCCAAAGAGTAGATAGGATCTACTTGGAAGGTGGGCATGAAGTATGTGAGAATAAAAGAGCGCCGAAGATGGAACGGGGGGCCCTAGCACTGTGCCCAAGGGCAGAGCGACCATGAAGAAACCTGAAGGGGAGGTTGGGAGCGATTCCAAAGGTAGTAGACACATCGGGAGTTTGGTGGGACAAGAGAAGGGCAGGAACAATTTGAAGGAGGAAAAGGTCAACCGGATAAACTCCTGCTTGGTGGTCTAGCCAGGTAAGAACTAAAAAGCACATGTTGAATTTTAGAAGAGGGTTGTTGATCGATTAGAGAGGTTGCATATCTGAAGGTAGTGGCGAAAGAGCCAAAAAATAGATTCTACGAAGCCCAAAAAATTACGTGAAGACTATTGGCCAGAAAGAGGTGAGAGAGAGAGGAAGGGAGGGCTTGAAGGTCTAGGAGAGAGAGAAAAGACAGGATGGTGAACAGAATGAAGTCCCTGAGAAAGCTGGGGATGATGTGATCCAGAGCCTTGGACTAAGGGAGATCGCTTCTTCTTTCATTTTTGAAAAATTGTGGTAAAATACATTTAACATAAAAGTTACCATCTTAGCCATTTATTTATTTATTTTGAGACAGAGAGTGCATTTGAGCAGGGAGAGGCAGAGAGAGAGAGGGAGAGAGAGAGAGACAGAGACAGACAGAGAGAGAGAGAGAGAGGGAATCCCAGTCAGGCTCCGCGCTGTCAGCGCAAAGCCTGATGTGGGGGCTTGATCCCATGAATCGTGAGATCATGACCTGAGCCGAAATCAAGAGTCGGACACTTAACCAACTGAGCCCCCCAGGTGCCCCCATCTTAACCATTTTTAAATGTACAGCTCAATGGCAGTAAGTACATTCACATTGTTATGCAAACATCCCCATCATCCATCTCCAGAGTTTTTCTCATCTTGCAAGATTGAAACTGTACCCGTTCAACAAGAACTGCCCCCCTCCTGTTTCCTCAGCCCCAAGAAACCACTGTAGTACTTCCTGTCTCTATGAATCAGACTACTGCATGTACTTCCATATAAATGTCATCATACACCGTTTGTCCTTCTGGAACTGGCTTATTTCACTTAGAATAATGTCTTCTACATTCATTCTTGTTGTAGCATGTGTCAGAATTTCCTTCCTTTTTAAGGCTGAATAATGTTCCATTGTATGTGGGCGCCACATTTTATTTATCCATTCATTCCCTGTATGGACACTGGAATTGCCTTCAACCTTTGGCTATTGTGAATAATGCTGCTGTGACCACGGGGTACAAATATGTCTTCTGTCCCTGTCAATGACTTTGGGGACATACAGAGAGTCACATTTTTTTATGAGGTGTCTCCCATATCCAGACATCAGCCTGACAGGTCTCCTGGACTCTAGCCTCCCTTCCTGAACCACCTAAGTATCTGCAGAGAGGCTCTTCTCCCCTCTCCTGTCCCTCCTCCTCCTCTCTCCTGCTTCTGATCTTATTTTATCTTATTTTCCCTCTGCCCGTCTATATGTAACTCAGTTTGCAAAGTCACATCTGTCTAGCCTTCCCAGAACAGAACATCACCACACCTCACATCCACTATAGACTGAATGTTTGTGTTCCCCCCAAATTTGTAGGTTGAAACCTAATTCCCTGTATGATGCTATTAGAAGGAGGAGCCCTTGGGAGGTCATTAGGTCATGAGGGTGGACCTCTCATGAATGACATTAGTGCCCTTATACAAGAGATGCCAGAGCGCTACCTCATCCTTGCCCACCATGTGAGGACACAGTGAGAAGTCAGCCATCTATGAACCAGGAAGCATGTCTCACCAGACATTGAATCTGCTGATGGCTTAATCATGGACTTCCAGGCTTCAGAATGGTGAGAAATAAATTTCTGTTGTTTAAGCCCCCCTGATCTGTGCAAATCTTTTACAGCAGCCCAAATGGACCAAACACCCACTTACTCAAGAATTCCGAATCCCCTCCTGGTTCTCACATCACGTATGAACTCTTTGAGTTACTTTGCACTGTCCTCATAATCAGGTTCGTCATTACCTTTCCAGTCAGTCTTATATCCCAGGGCTCACTATTCTCTCCATTCAAGCAAATCACCTTTTCCTCCAGATGCCATGCTTGTTCTTACCTTGCTGACTCCATTCATGCTGTTCACCGAGTTTAAAATAACCTTTCTTGTGCCCTCAGCCTGAACAACCTCTGTCCGTCCAAGAATGTCTAGCCCAGGTGTCGTCCAAGTCCCATTCCTTCTGTTCTTTGAAAGCCTAAAGGCATCTCCCACCATTGTACCACATTCTCCTCTCTGAGCAGTTATTGTACCTGACATTGTGCAGGTCCGTTCTTCCTTCCCTGCGGGTGAGAACCGTCTGACCTATGGGTTGGATTATAAAGTCCTTGAAGGCAGGTCCCATGTCTCTTAATACCTGCCCTGCATTGTCTGCTGTACCTGGAACAGCTGAGAGAGGTGGTGAGGCTTAATGTGGACAAACGTCTCCTTGAGAAATGGAAAGAAGTTGGTTTAGTCTAAACAGACAAGTAGTAGGCAAAAAGTCGAGGCTGGAGAGGGTTAGTGAGTCCTACGTCAGCCCAGAAAGGCGAAGAAACTTGCTTAAGAGCATCACTTATTTAGTAGCAGACCCGTGACTTGAATTCAGAACGCCTGGCACGTAGACCATTGCTTTTCTCTTTACACCACACAGGTGAAGTTTTTGCTGGTGACATCGGCAATTTGAATTTGCTTCAGCTTGAAGTGGCAATCACAACTCTGATTGCTCTTTGGGTCCTCTACTCTCCAGCCATCTGAACATGCCCCGGCGTCTCTTGCCATGTACATGTTCCATCAGAGAATGGGGAGCACAGTCTTGAAAGTGACCCTGGAAATCTTCCAGCCCCCTTTTTGAAGACCCTCCTCACTGGGTAGCTCACAATCCCCGTGAAGCAGCTAAAGCTACGTGGCCGCCTTGTTGATAATGTGAAGGTAGCTATCAACTAGGTTGAAATGAAGAAGTCTCAGAGGACTTTTTTCGGACGGTGGTGAGTGGTGATCATCAGATTAAGGAATACTTAGGTGGTCAGAGTGGGTTCGCACCATTCATGTTGCAATAATGACCAGCTGCCAGTGTTACCAGATTAAAGTTATCACTGTTTGAGGCCAAGCTGCTTCTTAAGGACCATAGCTCATCCATAACCATCTGTTCCTGGACATGATGCATGCGAAGGACTTTGTAGCTGACTAAGCAAAGGTGGATTACCATGACAAGTCACTATGTTTGATAAGTGATTTGTGAACATTAAATGGTAACGGAAGTCTTTGCTAGCATTGCAGGTACAACAAAAGATACAAAATCAAATATAAACCTCTGGAAGTATTTAATGCTAAGTCGACATTTGACCTAATTCCTCTGAACAAATTATGATTCTCCTTATTTTCATATTGCCTCCTTTTCCGTGATAATGTATGTTTTACATTTTCCAACATCCTAAAGCTCTAAGGTACCATCTCTACTTTAGAACAAATCCACATCTGAGTCATTGCTCCTCTTCTGAAGTAGTATTGTAAATCATATAAGTAAGCAAAATGTTCCAGTCCCCCCCCGAAAAAAATATTACCGATATTGCTATTCCCTAGGAGAAAGACAGCCGGCTATAAAATAAAAATTCAACATTTTTTATTAGTGGGATGGGAACATTTTATGTCACATTAATTAATAATGTATAATCTTCCCTTTTTTTTTTAACACTTATTTTTGAGAGACAGAACATGAGCAAGACAAGGGCAGAGAGAAAAGGAATCCGAAGCAGGCTCCAGGCTCCGAGCTGTCAGCACAGAGCCCAGTGCGGGGCTTGAACCCACAAAGTGCGAGATCGTGACCTGAGCCAAAGTAGGATGTTTAGCCAACTGAGCCACCCAGACGCTCCGTTAATGTATAATCTTTCTTTACATGTTCTATTTTCAATTCCCTCTCCTCTACAAGTTATCAAAAATTCGTAATGTGGGAGTAACATTGGTTTTCCATGGAATATTGTCAAGATTCTTCTGCTACTGACACTGCCCCTCAGATTTAAGCGCACAGGTCACATGTTCTAATTCAATTACTCATAAATTTGATGCTACAGATTATTTATAGACCATAATTCATTTCTAGAAATTGTCATAAAGCGACTGTCGTAAAGCAAGCTATATTCTCCCCTGGGAACCATGTTACAATTAGGGGTTGCATTTCTGATCCAAATGCAATATCAAATAAGTAATGGATATGCAAAATATGTGCCATAAAATCAAATATACAAAACTATTAACCTTTTCAATTAATTACAATAGTAATGCTATAAATTGGGCATAAATGTGCTGTGTACATTATACAACAGGCTTCCAATGAGCTATAAAGTGCACAAATAGCACATAAAAATTATGAAGTGACCAAAGCAAAGATGTGACCTATTAGAAACTGAAATCCATGTAAAACCTTAAATTAACAATACTTCTGCACGTCCTATTAGGCTATGCAAAGGAGTTTCTTGCAGGGTGGGGAGATGTTTGTACTACGAACCCCCTAAGATTGTTTCAAAGAGAAAGTTGGGTTTTGTGAACAGTGCTATTCACAGGGGCTATGAGGAAAGTGAGGTTTTGAGGAAAGAGATCAGGACTGGGGTTCAGGCCACCTGAATGAAACTCAGCTGCTTACTATGAGCTACGCAATGTACAAGTTACAGGTTTAGCCCCAGCTGAGATCTTGGGACCTCAGCTTCCTTAGCTATTGAAAAAGATGTTGGAGTCATGACCTCCGGCTCTAAACCTCCATGATTCCACACTTAAAAGGGCCTTCTGAGGATGATTTGGATAGCTAGGTTTCTTTAAAAGCCGTCTAAAGATGTTTAGATTAGTATCTTTTACGGTTTCCTACATAAACTCACTTAGAAACAGACGGATTCAAAGTCATTCCTTCCATGTTAGGGATGTCTAAAAATATTTTAATAGCCCTTGTGTGTGGGGAGGGACTCAGGATGAAGTTGAGGAATAGGACTGGTATCTTGCTGAAAAAATTTACTTAAGATGACCAGAAACACAACGGGCCTCCTTTTGACCTTTCACATCTTGACTCAAAGTTGTACATGCAGCTGCTTGAGATCAAATTATAAGGTTCCCTGGAAAACGATAAGCCTGCTATCAATGGAGTGGTTATGTTCTCCCCAAACTCATAGTGGAACCCTAATCTCCAATATGATGGTGTTAGGGGTTGGGGTCTTTGGGAAGTGATTAACTCAGGAGGATAGAGCCTCATGAATGTGGTTAGCACCTTTATGAGAAGAGACTTGAGAGAGATGATTGTTCTCTGCTTTCCAGCATGAGAGGACACAGTAGGAAGACAGGCGTCTGCAAACCAGGAAGCGGGCTCTCACCAGTCATTGGATCTGCTTGAGTTTTGATCTCGGACTTGCCAGCCTCTGGAACTGAGAAAGAAATTATGTTGTTTAAGCCACCAAGTCTATGGTATTCTGTTACAGCAGGCTAAAATGACTAAGGCAACGTGTTTTGAATTATTTTACTAGACGCATGGTTGAACATTGTTAAATTAATTCACACTTCATTAGAAACCTGCAAAAATTAAAAGGAACCTTTCCATTTCTGGCAGCACGCTGGACTCGGTAACTCTGCCTCTGAACTATTTAAAAATTATTTTCAAATGCATCGCCGAGCCAGCAAGAAGGTAGCAGATGCCAAAAGCTATGTAGAAGCTTTAACCTACAGAAGTAGGTAGAACACTAAATCAACCTCTTGCCTTGAGTGTCCTTACTGAAACCCAGTGAACTTGAGCTTGGCTTTCAAAGCCTTGTGGGGACAGTGACATTTGACAAAAGCCAAGACTGTCCATAGAGTGTCTAATTATAGGTCTCTTGCATAAAGCTGAGATTTAAAAGACTATTTCCTGAGGGTAATAATGAGTTGGAAATAAATCTGCACCTAGGTTAAAGGAGGGGGAGAGGCTGTGATGCCTCTCCTAAATCTTGGGAGTCGAAGAAAACGAATCTTTCCTGAGATTTCAAAATTATAAGCCTCCCAGGTGCCTGGGTAGCTCAGTCAGTTCAGCGTCCTACTCCTGATTTCAGCTCAGGTCATGATCCCACAGTCTGTGAGTTCAAGCCCCACATCAGGCTCCGTGCTGACAGTGCGGAGCCTGCTTAGAATTCCCTCTCTCTCTCTGCCCCTCCCCTGCTATCTCTCTGTCTCTCTCTCTCAAATTGAATGGATGAACTTAAAAAACAAAACAACAACAAAAACCCCAAATTATAAGCCTCCCTTCATGCATATTTGTTGCCAAAATTTACAATACCCGGTGATTCCTAAAACCTTAAGGCAAAGACAGGTTGAAGTAGTTCAGGATCGATTGGTGCCTCAGGCATGTGACAAAAGAAACAGAAATCCTCTTTGGAGGAAACAGTTTTCAACGCAGGCCCCAAGAATTCCCAAAGCTAAAGGTCTAAGGAGTATGAGTACACATTGAAAAAATTACAAAATAATAAGGAAACAAAACACAGCAAATAACAGCTAGCAGGAACAACAGATCGCAGAGGCAGGTATAAAGCTCCTTCAGTTGTTAGAACGACCAGACACAGAAGATAAAGTTTGCTGGACATTTAAAGAAATAAAAGAATGGATTAGAAGCATTAAGAAATTAAAAAAATGGATTACAAGCATGCACAAAGGGTAAGAAGTTAAAAATCAAAAAGAACCAGTAGAACCTTAGAAATGAAAGTCCTCCTAAATGACAAACACTATACGTTTCACGGCAGAGAACACACAACTGAAGAGGTTGACAGAGAGTCAAAGAGATGATCTGGAATGCGGCACAGGAAACCAAGGGATTGAAAATATCTAAAGTTAAGACGCATGGAAGCTAAGGGAAGGAGTTCTAGTTGCATCTCATTTGAGTTCCAGAAAGGGAAGTGGAAGAAAAGGGGAGAGAGGCAATGCCTGAAAAGATAATGCCTGAGAATTTTCCATGGTGACTTGCTTTCAAAAGAGAAGAAGAATCTTTCATGGCAGCCCAAGATGGAAGCCGATCTTTCGGTAACCTAGTTGCCGAAGTGCTATCCTACTAGTGTTGCAATATCAGGAGCAAATCGTTAAGTTCGGTCCATTACACAATTACGCAAGTGTGTGACTGCCAGGAGGTGAGGGATGTTAAAGGCCATCTTAGAGGCTGCCTATGTGAGTCATCAATGAAATGCAAAGTGAAACCAAATGAGATATTGCTACACATCTACTAGAATGGCTAAAATTTTCAAAAAGTCCGTATCGATGTTGACAAAGACGGGGCAACTGGAGTTGGTGGCGCGAATGTAAAATGGTGCACACGTTTTGGGAAAACCGTTTGGCAGTTCTTAAATAGTGAAATATACACCTACCGTATGTCATTCCACTCTTAAGTATTTCTCCAAAAGAAACGAAAACATATGTTTGCACCAAGACTTGTACGTGAACGGTCATAGCATATCTATCGCGGTCAAAAAACTAGGCACAACCGAATGTCCATCGTAAGCGAGGTGATGAACCAATTGTGGCGTTTGTATACAATCGAATACCACCCAGTGATAAAATGGAACCGTTGCGAAGTGCAAGAAATGAATCCGTCTCAAAGTAATTATGCCGAGTGAAAGAAGCCAGATCCAAATAACTATTTACTGAGTTATTTCACTTGTATAAAATTCTAGAAAAAAGGAAACTAATTTGCAGTAAACAAATTGGCTGCCTGGAAACAGGGAGGGCAGGAAGGATGGAGTGCCACGGGCCTGAAGAAATCTTGGGGTGATGGGAGTGCTCTGTATCTTGATTGCGGTGCTGGTTCCACAAGTTGTTGTTTTGTTTTTTTTTTTTTGCAGCTGTTAGACTCATCAAATTGTACATTCTAAATACGTGCAATTTACTGTACTGAAATCATTCCCCAGCAGAGTAGTAAACAGAAAGAAAAAAGAACAAGGCCAAACAAAGCACTTTAAGACCAAACCCAAACCAAATAGAGCTGAGTTTGCCACAACAATCCTTGACTAAAGAAAGTTCAAAGAGATTGACTTCGCCTAGGAGGAAAGTAGTCTTCTATGCAAGGTCTGAGGTGCACGAAGGAATAATTGGCAAGTGGTGGATACCTGGGTAGATTAAACAGTCATTCATTACAGGAAGAAAGCAATTACGATGTTTCGTTTGGGGGGTGAAATTATAGACTCACAACAGTAGCACATGATTTGGGAGGGAGGTGACAGGTCGATGGTTGTCTCAAGTTCCTTATCACAGGGAAGCCTGGAAAGGAAAGACAAAGACAAAACGTGGGCAAGACAGAGGGCAAAATAAGGTGGTCCACTGGTGTTTTCTGGCCGCTGTGACATAGTACCACAAGTTTAGTGGCTTCAGACACAAATGTATTATCTCTACAGTTCTGGAGTCAGGAGTCCAACATGGGCTAAAATCAAGACACGGGCAAGGCCATGTTCCCTCTGGAGGCGCTAGGAGAGAATCTATTCCATAGCCTTTTGTAGGTGCTAGAGGCTGCTCATGTTCCTTGGGTCATAGCCTCATTCTGCCATTTCAGAACATTTATGGCCCATGGCAGGTGACTGAGGGCAGTTGCCACAATATGGGGACACTGTGTGCCTGCTGTTCCTCAGTCTTACCATCACAAGGGTGAGAAAAGCTTTGGGTGAGCGGTGAACGGAGAGCTTAGGGAGCCACAGTCGGCCCGACGAGGAGTCTGAGAACAGCAGGGGTTAGCATGGGTGCCCTCGTGGGAAGTTGGATTGGGGCCACAGAGAAGGGGCCCCGGGGTCCGCTGGGATGTTGAAGTTGAGCACAGAGATATGCACCGAGGAAGTAGGGGTTCTTTCTCAAGTACTTTAATTGCCAGGCACCCTAGGAACCGGGGTGTGTCAGCAGCCCATCCGAATGTCTCTTATCATACCGCTGGATAAAAAAGAGAAACGGCCCAAGTAGAATACGAGAAATATGAAGGGGACATAACTATAGGTGCTTCAAGGATTTAAAATCTAAGAAAATATATTGTTCTACTGTATTCGAAAACTTGAACAAAATAGACATGCTCCTTACACAGAAATAGAACCAGCCAAGAGGCCTAGAAGGCGCTTATGTGAACACACGTACTTTCTTCCTAGGTGACAAGCCAGCCTTCTTGCGTGTAGGGCGCTAGACAGTCATAAGCAGTGGAATCATTAACGAAAAGCACCACGATGTAAAAACCGTGACACGAAACAGCCTGTGGAAAAGACACGCGTTTCCAGCATGAGAGCTGAGGCAACAAGGCAGAGACTTGCTCGCCCTCAGCTGGGAGGCTGCAGGGAGAGGGACTCAAAGTTTTCACTGCTCTGCACCTGAGAAAGGCTGAAAATGGTGGCGAAAGCACTGGATTGACTCTGGTGTTACAGGTAAGTCTTCGCAAGTAGGCGAATTCGCAGATGTGGAATCCGTGAATAATGAAGTTTGACTGTAATCCCTTTAATGTTTTTTTTTAATGTTTATTTAATTTTGAGAGAGAGAGGAGAGACAGACAGAGCACGAGCGGGAGAGAGGCAGGAGACACAGAATCCGAAGCAGGCTCCAGGCTCCGAGCTGTCAACACAGAGCCCGATGCGGGGCTCAAACTCACGAACCGCAAGATCATGAGCTGAGCTGAAGTCGGATGCTTACCCGACTGAGCCACCAAGGCACCCCTGACTGTAATTCCTTTAAAAGCAGAAGGAAGACAAAGGTGGAGGTCCTGGTCAGACAAGTAAGATTTGGAAAAGAAAAGGCACAATTTGTTTTTTTTTTTTAATGCAGATGATATGATTATGTACCTAGAAATCCCAACAAAGATCTATGATAACTATTATAGTTAACTAGACTTTAGGAAGATTGCCTAATACAAAATTAATATATAAACACTAATCTGTTTATATATTTCAGCTATAAACATTTAGAAAATAAAATTTAACAAAAGATACCAATTATGATGGCATTGAAAATATATAAAATGCCCAGGAAGAAAACAGTTGGAAAAAAAAAAAGAACAAGATCTTAATGTACAAAATTATTAAATTTTATTGAAACACATTTATGAAGATGCCAGTAAATGAAGAATATACTGTGTCAATGGGTGGAGAAAAAAAAAAAACAATTTAGCAAAGAAGTCAAATCTTCCCAAATTTATCTACATACCATGAAATTTCACACAAAACACCAACACGTTTTGAGTTGTTTTAATTTGTTTGAACTTGATGAACTGATAGGAAATTTTAAATCAGAGAACGAAGGATCAAAAATAACAAAGACGTCCAGAAGAACAAGCTGGGTGTCTTGCTTTACCAGAAACGTATCAAGAATTATTATTTGGAAAATAACTTAAAAAAAAAACTGTTATTTGGATATACTTTGGAAAGACAAATTGACCCATGCAACTGGATCAAGTGCTCAGAGACAAACCCACATATATAAACAGAAACTTTAGGCACTGCTGGTTCGTGGGTGAAGGACTGATTATTTAAAATGGTGCCGGTGTGGGGCACCTGAGTGGCTCAGTCGGGTAAGCATCCAACTTCGGCTCAGGTCATGATCTCATGTTTCATGGGTTCGAGCCCTGCGTTGGGCTCCATGCTGACAGTGCAGAGCCTACTTGGGATTCTCTCTGCCCGTCTCTGACTTGTGCTTTCTCTCTCCAAATAAATAAAATAGCCTTTAAAAAAAAAATAATAAAACGCTGCTGGTCAGTGGGTAAAGGATCGATTACTTAAAATTACCATTTTAAATTGATCATTTAGGGGCGCCTGGGTGGCGCAGTCGGTTAAGCGTCCGACTTCAGCCAGGTCACGATCTCGCGGTCCGTGAGTTCGAGCCCCGCGTCGGGCTCTGGGCTGATGGCTCGGAGCCTGGAGCCTGTTTCCGATTCTGTGTCTCCCTCTCTCTCTGCCCCTCCCCCGTTCATGCTCTGTCTCTCTCTGTCCCAAAAATAAATAAAAATCGTTGAAAAAAAAAAAATTAAATTGATCATTTAAAAATCAGTTGGCAATTCACCCCAGAAAGAATGAAACTGTCTCATACAACATGACAGCCCGTTCCGGGTGGATCACACATTTATACGTGAAAGGCAGAACCAGGAAACTTTTAGGCAACAAAGTAGGAGAATGTTTTTGTGACCTTGTTATGGGAAGAATTTCTTCAACCAGATAAAGGTCAAGTTTTGATGAGTATGTAGAACAACTCAAGCACTTACACGGCGCTTGTGACCGTGTAAATTCTTAGAGCTGCACTAGAAAGTAATTGGCATTATTTAGTCAATTTGAAAATGCGTGTCTAACATAGCGTAGCCGTCCCACTCCTGGGGATTTCCCCTAGAGAAACCTTTGCATGTATGTCATGGGAACTCCTGTAACACTGTTCCTAGCAGCCCTGAGATAGGAAAACAACCAGCATTTCCGTTGACAGTGAGAACGCTTACATAAATTGTGGTATATCTGTATAATTGAATGCCAAAAAAGGAGTGAGAGGGAATGAATTCCAGTTATGCACGATAATAGGGGTGACACCTAATATGGAATGAGAAAAGCAAATCTCAGAAGCATATCCACAGTATGATTACATTTATGTAAAACTTCAAAATGCTAGTTTAGGCATATTGTCTAGGGATACAAATATATTCCAGAAAAGCAGAATGAAACTTGAGTTAAAAATAACGGGGTGGGGGGCACCTGGGTGTGTCAGTGGGTTGAGCCTCTGACTTCAGCTCAGGTCATGATCCCGTGGTTCATGAATTTGAGCCCCGTGTTGGGCTCTGTGCTGACGGCTCGGAGCCTGGAGCCTGCTTCGGATTCTGTGTCTCCCTCTCTCTCTCTGCCCCTCCTCTGCTCACACTGTGTCTTTGTCTCTCAAAATAATAAATAAACATTAAAAAAATTGTTTTAAGTAGTAATTGGAAGGTAAGACGAATGAGATGGAGGGAGAGGCAGTGTTTCTAGGCAGTGGTTGTGATCTTTTCCTTAAACTGGCTCATGGATCATTGTGTTGTTACTCTTCATATTTTAAACATATGCATATTCTTTGGTAAATATAATGCTTTTACTTAATCAATTAAAAAATGAAGCAAGGCACAACACCAAAAACAAAAATAAAACCCTTCAAAGAATTGCCAGGGCAGGCAGTGTATTGACAGGCCTTGGCTGATAAGGAACTTGACTTTCCATTTATGTGTTAAGCTGCTGTGGGCATCTGACATGCATCATTTTATTAAACTCGTGCAGTGATCCTTTCAGACGTGTCTTATTACCCTACTTTAGAGAAGAGGGACACTGAATCTTAGGTTAAGTAGCTTGATCAAAGTAAATAGTAAATGAGGGACTGGGGATTCGAATCTAACTCTCTCTCATTCCAAACCGGTGTTCCAAAATCTTGTTAAAGACTAAATCAGGTGGAGGGCACCTGGGTGGTCACTTAAGCATCCGACTCTTAATTTCGGCTCAGGTCATGATCTCATGGTTTGTGGGTTTGAGCCCCGTGTCAGGCTCCGTGCTGATGGCATAGAGCCTGCTTGGAATTGTCTGTCTCCCAGTCTCTCTCTCCCTCCCCCACTTGTGCTTGCATACTCTCTCTCTCTCAAAAATAAATAAACATTTTTTAAAAAGACTAAATCAGGTGGAGAAAATGGACACAGGGCTTTCCTTTAGGCACTCTAAATATTTATTTATTTATTTATTTATTTATTTATTTATTTAAGAGCGAGAGTCCCACACTGTCAGTGCAGAGCCTGATGTGAGACTTGAACCCATGAACCCCGAGACCATGACCTGAGCCAAAACCAAGAGTCAGATGCTCACTCGACTGAGCCACCCAGGTGCCTCTCTTTTAGGCATTCTGGAATCACAGACTTCTTCTTAATAGGAGAGAGGCCAGGCATGGACACTGTTACTGCTGTTACCCTAATGGGCAAATTCCCACGGGAGAGAGAAAACCGACTTAAGGAAAATGGAAGCCATTTTCAGTCCAGATGGGTATGGGCAGCACCCCAAAGGGAGAGTCTGTAATCAAAACAAAGAGAATATATCATGATCGGTGAACGGGGAAGTGGAAAATACAAAAAAGGGTCATGCGGGTCTTCCAAGGTGAGTAATGTCAACGCCTCATAGCGTTATGAGGGGGTGGGCCATCCGAGCAAAGCCAACCGGTGCTGGACAGACTACAATAATCCTGGCTGCTGTCCCAAGGCTGCTCTCCACAGACAAGGCTATGCAGCTGCCGACGTGCCCCTCACCTTCAGATGAGGCCAGTCAACACTCCTCATTTAGAAGAAAGCCTCTTCTCAGGACTGAGCCCTTCAGCAGTGAGTTGGGGCAAAAAACAGTTCAGCAGACGTGATTTGGGGCATAAGAATCTGGCAAGAAGCAGAGATCTTTCTTTCTTCTTTCTTTCTTTGTTTATTTTTGAGAGAGAGAGAGAGTGCCGGGAAGGGGTAGAGAGAGAATCCTGAGCAGGATCCATGCCGCCAGTGCAGAGCCCAATGCAGGGCTTGAACTCATGAACTGTGAGATCATGACCTGAGCCCCAGTCGGACGCTTAACCAACTGAGCCAACCAGGTGGCCCAAAAAGCAGAGGTTTCTGATGTGGTGTGTTTACTTGAGACTCTGCCGATGCTTCCTCCTTTGGGCAGGCCCTTACTCTGTGTGGAAGGCCGTCTGAAGTCTGCACTTTTTACGTTCTCTTCCCCCTGTAGCCCATCTTCGTGGCCTCTTCTAAACTCGCTTTGTGCTGAGAAGCAGAGGTGTGACATTTCACAAAACCATGGCCTTAACAGGCTTATGTTTGGAAATGAGATTGTGAAATATTCAGTGTCCATTAAGTACTCCAAGCAGCCAGGAGCCTGCATTATCCAGATGGCAAAACCAAAGGTTCTCTGGTGAGTCACGTTCCTGGGGTCTCATGTCTATGGTCTCCTGGAGTTTCCTTCAAAACAAAACAGCCTCTTCACCCCCTAGATTCGAGGTCGCCGCTAAGCGGCCATCTCAGTTTTCCTTCGAGCCACTCCCTAAGAGCCGCTTACTTCCCCAAATCTGTTTAAACCTTGGTTCCCTCACCATCGTCCCCCCCACCGAGCACACGGCCTCACTTTACTTCATATTATAGGATGGAACTTTCTGGATGGGAAGTTGCACTTCAGACTTTAGCCGTGGTTTTCATAGTCAATAAATGAATAAATTAAAGAGCTCCCTGACAGCTGTGGTTTGTGAGGATAAGAATGACATTGGCTCAGTCATCTGACTCCATTTCCCACCTTCCTCTTTTATGGTTGAGGTGAACTGGGGAGCTGGGGAGTGGATCCACTTTCCTCCTTTTCCTGGTAGAAGCTGGGAATTAAACGTTATCATTAATCAACTGAAAATAATGTCATTATAGTAGCAATTTCCATACTTAAGAGACCTTAGTTAGAACCCAACAGAACCATGGGAGTTTCTCATGCCCAGACCCTCATTTTTCTATTGTGATAAAATATGTATAACATAAAATTTACCATTTCAACCATTTTTAACGTACAAATCTGTGGCATTAAGTACATTTCCAGTGTTTTGCAACCATCATCACTATCTATTTCTAGACCTTTTTCATCATCCCAAACAAAAAACTCGGTGCCCTTAAGCTCACTTCTCATTCTCCCTCCCATCAGCCACTGGTAACCACCATTCTGCTTTCTGTGTCTACGAACTTGACTATCTAAGGTACCTCATATACGTGGAATCATGTAATCTTTGCCTTCTGTGTCTGGTTTCTTTCACTTAGCATAACATTTTCAAGGTTCATCCATGTTATAGCAGAATTTTATTATATCTCAGAAGTTTAATTCTTTTTGTGAATGAATAACATTCCATTGTATATATATATATATACCACATTTTGTTTATCCATTCATCTGTTGATGGACATTTGAGTTATTTCCCCTTTTTGATTCTTGTGAACACTGGTGTACAAGTATCTGTTTGAGCCTTAAATTTGAATTATTTGGGGTGTATACTTAGGAGTGACATTGATGGATCAGGTGAGATTCTATGTTTTGAGGAGCCAGCCCCTCATTTTTAAAAGTAAGAAAGCTAAGGACCAATTGTTTTTGTTTTTGTTTTTTTAAGATCATACTTACTAAGAATATTCGATTGCTGTAATTCTTTTAAACATGTGCTTCTTCCTACTTTAAAGTGTATCTTAAGACCTTCTAGAGGGCAGGGAGCTTAATTCATGTTTGGTTTCCCAGTGACTAGCAGTGCCTGGTGTGTGATCAATATTCAAGCCATGTAATAGATGTTTGTACATCAACTTGTTAAAATGGTGCTCTATCAAAGACCCAGAGCAAAATAATAGATGGTAAGTACCCTCATATTCCAAAGTTGGGTGTTAGACTACCTATGCAGGACTTGCATATGAGGTATCTTCTTTCTTTCTCTTTCGTTCTTTCTTTCTTTCTTTCTTTCTTTCTTCTTTCTTTTTCTTCTTTCTTTCAGGAGAGAGAGAGAGAGAGAGAGAGAGAGAGAGAGAGAGATTGCACATTCATGAGCTGGGGAAGGGCAGAGGGAGGGAGAGAGAGAATCTTAAGCAGGCTCCATGCTCCGTGTGGAACCCCACGTGGGGCTCATTGCAGGGACTTGATCTCATGGCCATGAGATCATGACCTGAGCTGAAATCAAGCATTGGATGCTTAACCGACTGAGCCACCCAGGCACTCTGCACATGAGGTATTCTATAAGCCTATCTTGTGACCTTAAGTATAGGAAAGGATTTAAGTTGAACACCTCAGGAGAACTGCTTTAAACAAGGTTGTTGAAGTATGATGACATTTTCCCTTCACACAGGGGGCACATTTGGGAGAAGGCTGGCCTTCCCCTGAGGGCAATGCAGAGGCATTTTGTAGACTAAACAAAGGCCACTCAGAGGGATGCTCACCCAAGATGGAGTCCTGCCAGGAAAAGATGGAGGGGCACTTTTGGATTCAGAAGCTAATAGAAATGTCATGAGAAGACAGCTGGAAGTGAGCCCTTGCCTTTTCAGTCAATAGAGCTGCAGATGGATGTTTCTAGTAGGTGCCCCGTGAGAGAAAGTCAGCAAGAGTATCACCCCTATTTCTAGAAAACTTGAACAGATATTGACAGTAGCAGCCAAGTAAGATCTTCCTGGTGCTTCTCTTCCTCTCCAGCAGCTTGTCCCCCAGTCTCACCTTCAAGATTTGATCCTGAAGCATTCGGATATCTAGGCTGCCTAGCAAGGGGAGACGAAGGGAAATCAGAGAAGCCAGAAAGAAGTCATCCATCCCCTCCCCCCTGCAGGCTCCCAGCCAGAAGCAAAGTTCATCCACGGAGGCAGGAACTTTCAATGAAGTTCCTAGTTTTCTTTGTGACACTGAAGAGGAAATTTACTGAAGGGAGGTAATTCTAAAAGTGACTAGAGAACTTTGCCTTATCAAAGGGTGCCTGACAAAGATATGGGAGCTAGCCAAGAGTTCATTCAAGAGGGGGTGGGGCAGAAAGAGCTCAAACAGACAGTGAGGAGAAAGACTAGAGTTGTTTTCTGCTTATACCCTACTGAGTTTTTCTTTCTCACGGCTAAATTTAAAGTGCATTAAAATAGATTTTTGTTTCCAGAGCATTATCCATCATAAGCTTATTCAGGCTAACAAAAGTGTTAAATTTATTTACTTCTGATTATAACTTAATTGACTGAATGTGGTGACAGTGCCTACTTTATTAAAGTAAGTGTACTTTGGGCTCTCTAGAATCCACCACCAATTTTAGTAATGGCACTTCAGTTTCTTGTGGAAAATGATTTCTCCTCCATTCCATATGGTCTGGTAAGACTATTATTCAAGATGTCCTATCTTCCCCTAGCCAAGGGACGGGATAGAGGGCCAAGCCTTTAAATTTTGAGCAGAATGAGAAAAAGACTAAGATCACCCGGCACCCATGCTTAACAGGCACACTTTGATAAGGTTTTAAGTGGCAGTGTAAACTCTCTGACCTCCCCCTCTAGATCCACGCTTCTAGACTTGGGTCTCCATAATCTGAGCTAGTAGATATCTTGCCAATAGATTGTCACAGTCATAGTTTCTATTGCTTATAACCAAAGGAACCTAATTTGTGCTGACTGGAGGTTGGTATATACATTTATTTATGTCATTAGTACAAAAAACAAGTTTTTATTTAATATATGCAGTTTGCTAGGGAGATGCTTTCAAAATGGAAGATGAGTGGGCACGAGTGCTATAAATAGTCAGAAGCACTATGGCAGGCACTGAAGAAACAATGATTAGTAAGACAGATATGTCCCTGGTCATATGAGATTTACAGTGTAATGAGGTATGAACAATCATAAATAGCTCCTGTTTTGTTGAACACATTGAATATTAATTGACTACGGTGGGGAAACAAACAGGTGCTATGAGAACATGTGGGAAGCAGGGAGGGCTTTCTGGAGCCAAAAGGATTTGTAGGATAAGAAGTAGGAGACATTCAGCAAAGTAGAGATGGGGTGATGATAGGGCTTAGGATAGGAATGATGTAGTTTTCCAGGTAGAGAGAAAGAATTTCAAAGTTCGGTAGACCAAAAATTGCCTGGTGCTTTCAGAGATCTGATGGAAGATCTCTGTTCATGGTTGTGCCAACTCATAAGCCAAGAGACTGTTGATGTTGACTGAAGGCACTACCTTCATCTTCAGTGTGGGGGATTTTAGAAGCCTAGGTAAGCTGGCGAGAGTGAGGAAATATTCCCATGTGAGTTAGGTTGAAGGGAACACTTCAAAGACCTGTAGTCACTGCCTTTTTAACCTACACTTAAAAATGGTTCTGCCAAACTAAGTCCAACCGGAAATAGAAATGGCAGTCACCTCTGGAAGAGTAGATCCAACCATTTTGTTTTAATTCAGTAAGTTTGTACATAAGAACAAAATGATATTCTAGGTGTGAGGAGATGATGCATATGTACTGATGATGCATCAGTTCCACAGATAGAAAATGGCAGATCTGATCTCCCACGACACTATCTGGTGATTCTCCTCAGTGCCCTGCCCAACAGTGGGGAGAAAAGAATACATAAAAGGAACAAATGATAGCATGCTCTTCAAATTTCTTGCTTCTGTAGATCCCTTCAGAAACCCAAGAGTTGAAAAACTCAAGACGAGAACCACTGAACAAGGCATGTCTTACAAATATTGAGATTCCCCATGATTCATTTGGGGGATGCCATGTAGAATTTGTAAAATGGAATTTCTGAATGTTTTGAGACAAACTGACCAGTTTCCACAACACTTATGGAGCCATACTGTATGACCAGCCCTGTGTTTGACACTCTGGGGGATGTAAAGATGAGTAAGACATTTTCCTTGTCCTCTAGTACCTTATCTTCTAGAAGGGCAGTTAAGACCATTGCTAGATCTTTTTCATTCTCTTGAACAGATATCTACTGTATAATGGTGTACATTGTCTTCAAGTAAGAATTGTCAGTCTATATTTAATGAGTGGAATAAACTAATCATTGGTGATACGACATAGACCTGACAGACGGTAATAAGAGGAATTCAAAGGGAGGAAAAAAGAAATGTTTATGGCCAAAGGCTTAATGGGCCTCGTTTCATTTAATTCTCCCTGCAACCTTGCAAAGTATACATTAATGGCCTCACATCACAGAGATGGAAACTGAGGCAAAGTTAAGGAACTTGGCTAGGGACACATGACCAGTAAGAGGAGGGCTGGATTAGGAACCTACATCTCCGGTCACCAGGGCCCGTGCATTTCTCACTGTACCAGGCTGTGGCTTATTGCTTCTGACTGAATTCTCCCAGGATCTAATCAGATCGTTGCCATGCTTCCCCAGTGCTTCTAGGGAGACCACTGAAATCATTTAAATAAGTGATGAGCGTATAGATTAGAGAGGCTTCTTTTGCATATTTCTTCTATTTGCCTCTCCTAGATGAAACCCGCCAGATTTTGTCTGAATTATCTCAGGAGACACAGGGCTTTTGTGTGACTATGAGTCTTTTGCTCTGTGGAATCACCACTCTGTGACCCTAAAAAGTCATAGTTGACAATAATCACTTATTGTAATTGAAGAAGGAAAACACGAACACTTGCTGAGTGAAAACTACGGTGCTATATGGGTATGCCCTTCCTCCGCTCACCGCTCTCCTGCAATGATCCCTATTTTTTAACACTTCTGGGCCACCCTTCTTCCCGCTCATCCCAAGTATGTTACTAAATCTGACAGCTGTCAGCTCTGCAGAGTAAGAGGTTGCAAAAATATAGCACGTATCCAATAGTTGCGGGGGTTTTTTTGTTTTTTTTTTTTAATGAGAGACTGAGTGCCAAAAACTGTGACAGTGACTTTCTTGGACACTTAAGCTTCACAGAATCCCCACATAGTTATTATGACCCTTGTTTTCAGGTGAAGAAATGAAGTTCAAGGAAATGAAACTTTCCCGCATCCCCACAGTTAGCAAATGACAAATCTGGGATTCCCTGGCCCTCTCCAGGGATTCCACTCACTGCTCTGCCTACCAGAGGGTGAAAGGAAACACTGAGGTCTAGAAAGCCCAAGGGGATTGGTTATTAATGGGGGGTGTGAAAAGATGGCTGTTATGGACTGAGTGTTTGTGTCCCCCCAACAAATTTGTATGTTGTAACCCCAGTGTGATGGGATTAGGAGGTGGGGCCTTTGGGAAGTGATTAGGTGGATTAATGGAGTCCTCATGAATGGGATTACTGCCCTCATAAAAGAAACTCCAGAGAGTCTCCCACTCTTTCTGCCATGTGAGAACCCAGTGAGCAGAGAGCCATCTATGAACCAGGAAGTAGGATCTCACCAGATACCCAATGTGCGGGCACCTTGATCTTGGATTTTTCAGCCTCCAGAACTGTGTGAAATACATGTTCATTTCTTAAGCCACCCAATATATGGTATTTTTTAACTTGGCAGCCCAAGTGGACTAGGACAACAGTAAAGTGATAAATATTAAACATAAATATAATTTTCCGTCATGTATTGCCCTTCCTGAGCAGACCTCTGATCGTCTTTTCCAAAGGGGATGGTCACCTTTAATAATGCACCCCACCATTGCTTCCCTCTGCCCCTCCTAGAAATCCTTCTCCCATTTATCAGATGACCCTTTGTATCCTCAGAAGAGATACTCCTATGGAGATTTCCAGGATTTTCTCCACCATGACCCTTAAGTCATCACTGAAATTTTTCTTTCATTCTCCCTGCATCTACTAGATATTAGGCCTCAAGGGGCTCATGGTCAAGTGGAAGTCGTAGGCAACTAGACAATTCATTGTAATGTGCCTTGAAAAGTTATACTCAGTCACAGATTTAGCGTATTATTAGGAACAATTGAACATTGGCGAAATCTCTCATAAGACAACCCCAAAAGGATTATTTTTAGCATCCTTGATTGCATCCTGGCTGGTAAGGAAAAATTAATCTTCTTCTGCAATTCCTTTATCATAGGTTGCTTACTACTTTCTGTTTCCAACAATGCTTCATCTCTATATGACATTTCATGCACCTAAGTAGTCTCTGGGGAGAGTGGGACTGGATTGTCCTTTCCTGGTGCCATGAGGGACTTGGTGGTGCTGTCCTCCTTGGTGTCTTAGCAAGAAGATGCAGAAGGAATAATGCCACGTATAAATAGACTCGGGTTTTATTTATAGTTCTGCTTAACGCTTAAGTGTAACGCCCAGTGCTTTAAGCAATGTAAAAAGCATCTTCGGATTCCTGGAAGTTTTCACCAATAGCACTTAAGAAATTCATCTGGCCATGGAGCACCTGAGTGGCTCAGTCAGTTGAGCCTCTCGACTTTGGCTCAGGTTATGATCTCGAAGTTCGAGAGTTCAAGCCCTGCATGAGGCTCTCTGCTGTCGGCCCGGAGCCTGCTTTGGCTCCTCTCTCTCCCTCTCCTTCTGCCCTTCCTCTGCTCACTCTCTCTGTCTCTCTGAAAATAAACAAATGGAAAAAAAAAAAAAAAAAGAAATTCATCTGGGGGCACCTGGGTGGTTCAGTCAGTTAAGCAGCCCACTTTGGCCTGGGTCATGATCTCATGGTTCATGGGTCTGAGCCCTGCATCAGGCTCTGTGCTGACAGCTCAGAGCCTGGAGCCTGCTTTGGATTCTGTGTCTCCCTCTCTCTCTGCCCCTCCTCTGCTCACACTCTGTCTCTCTCTCTCTCTCTCTCAAAAATAAATATTAAAAAATACTAATGAAGAATAATAATAACAGAAATTCATGTGGCCGGTAATGGGTTTGTGAGTGGTGGTGAAATAGAGTGAGGGAAAGTCAGGAACAAACACATTTTTTCACTTTCCCTGTAGGTTTCTAAAAGCAGGGTGCTGAGGCCTTGTTTGTTTGTTTGTTTTTAAAGTTTATTTATTTACTTTGAGAGAGAGAGAGCGTGCGTGAGCTGGGGAGGAGCAGAGAGGGGGGGAGAGAGAGAGAGAGAGAGAGAGAGAGAGAGAGAGAGAGAGAGAATCCCAAGCAGGCTCCACACTGTCAGCATGGAGCCAGATGTGGGGCTGGAACCATGAGACCCTGACCTGAACCGAAATGTAGAGTCAGATGCTTAACTGACTGAGCCACCCAGGTGCCCCGGGGCCATGGATGTTAATAAGAGAATTAAGTGGTTATTGGTCAAATGGTCTCCATGACCTATTTTATCTAAATAGTGAGTCTGTTTTACAGAAAAGCCAGAACCTGTGACTGTATTTGCTGAGCAAATTTTACCGCCAGGCTATACATACCATGAATCAGTGGAGAGCATCAATTTCTTTTCTTGTTTCTGGAAGAGGTAAGAAGAAACAAGAATATGGCTTGCCAGTAGAAATGCAATTAGATTACCTGTAGCCCAAAGACAGGCTTTTGCCATTCTTTATCACTGATTTCTGGAAGCCAGAAATCTCTGAGTGCCAGGAAGCCCAAGGCCCAGTGTAGCTGATCAGGGAAAGCATGCTGTACCTCAGTTTCTTCAGCTGTTATACAGCTGCTGTAGCTGGCACACTTTTTTGTTTTTTCTTGCACTCTTTCTTACCAGAAGGATCCACGATTAATGATATAACTCCTGGAAAGTTCATAAAGATTCTCAGGAAAAGGTTCACATTTAAATGAAGTACAACACTATCTAAGGACTTTCGTGGTTCAGATTCTTTGAATGCTTGGATTTCTTCTCCCTTGACATAGGCTCCTTTAAGAGCTACATAAACTGTTTCATTGCACAAAGGAGCTGTCAAGACATTTCAGTAAATCATGGAATTCATTCATTCATTTATTCATTCAGTTAGTCAGTTAACAAATATTTCTTGAACACTCGTTACATGCTAGGCATTATGTTTGCCACTGGGGTTATCCAAGAATTCTAAAATGGTTCCTCATCGTTGTGGAGTGTTTTGGCATAAAATGTTGCATTTATCTGGACAATAACAGGAGGAAATAGATATCATTATTAACTTTATTTTACTGATAAGGAAACCGAGACTCAGGGAGGTCAAAAGCTGTGTCCAAGGACTTATATAAAAAAACCTACTTTTTAAATTTCATTTTATTTCCAATACAGCATGCTATGTTCTTAATTTTATGAACTTTAGTTACTAGATTTTAATCAAGATAGATGAACCAAAGTCAATAACAGACTAGACCCTTGGCGTTTGCAGATTTAACTTTCTTGGCCTTGACCGTTTGCTAGATTATTCTTGGGAACCATTAGCAAATGACCTGGAAGAGCCATGACTTAGGAGTTTGAATTGGGGAGACATGAGCCGATAGATCCTATGGTAGGCCTTAAAACTAGCCCTGAATCTCTCACCCTAGGGAACTGGAGTGTGGGGCCAGTCCCTCCCGTTCTGAGTGGTTTACCGAACATCTGTATCTCAATGTGGCTCTCTTTCTATACATTTTCCTTGATGTATTTTATGGGGAAAATACTACCGTGGCCTGCCAATTAGCAATAGCACTTAAGAATATCAGAACCTCAAGAGAAAGGCTTCAAGAATTGCCCGTACCGTGAATGTCAGTGCGTTGATGATGGCTAACATGGGAATTAACAACTTCAGTTTTGGAAGATGGAATTTCAATTTGGAGATGGAATTCGGTCTAGTGGTTCACATCTCTTTGGCCATCGACTCACCAGAGCCTCTTTGGCTGTTTTCTCACTCTCCTCAGTTTAGGAATGGGGCGTAGGGCTTGGGTATGGGTCACTTTTGATGGGAACTTGATTAGTCATATCCTGTTGTGCAAAACCTTCAAGGGGATTCCTCAGGGCCCCACGGGCTCCCACAGCACTCAACAGTTACTTCTTCCTAACTCAGGATGGTTAGATGGGATAGTGTCAGTCTATTTGGGCCACTATAACAAAAGGCCACAGATTGAATAACTTATGAGCGACAGAAATGCATTTCTTTCCGTTCTGGAGGCTAGGAGTTCAAAATTGAGGCACTGGCATGCTTGCATTCCGGTGATTGTGTTCTGGTGAGAGCCCTCTTCCTGGTTCAGAATTGATGCCTTCTCTCTGTGCTCTCATCTGGTGGCAGGGACTAGGAAGCTCTCTGGAGCCTCTTTCATAAGGCGTGGACTCTGTTCATGAAGGCTCTGCCCTTGATCCCCGACAAGCACCTCCCCAAAGCCCTACCACCTAATTCCATCATCTTTGGAGGTTAGGATTTCAATAAATTAATTTTAGGGGATGCAAATATTCAGATCATAGCAGGTGGATATTGTAGGGAATATAGTTTTATGCAGCCTTGGAGATCTGCGATGTTTTTGTGATTATCTACCTACCATGAGATTAACAACCAGACTTTTCTCAGAACTGCTACATTGGCATCCACTCTGTGTTCCTTATTGCTGATAGGAATCTAACCCAGTAGTCCTTCCCCTGGAGGCTTCATTAAGCACTTCATTTCCATAAAATGCCCCATTTGAAAGAATTTTGATGGGAATGAAGCACTCCAAATAATGGATTTCAAAAATCTTTTTTTTTTTAAATTTGGAATAGATATTAATGAAATAAAACTCTCTATACCAGTTAAAGGCTATTTTAAAGAGCATAAAAAGAGGAAATGGGATTTGCAGCATCCCAGCCCCAGAATCACAAGATAGAGCATAAAAGAGTCGATTTGGAGTAGAGAAGCAATAGCTTAATAACACCACTGCTATTTCCAAAAACTGTTCCAGTGAGTGGAACTCAGTTCCCTTATGATACGACAGTACCATATGCCCTGCCACAAGGAGAGTTTTGGGGGGAAAATCCCACTTTTCGCCATTAGTCACCGGTGACTTTACGCATCAAGTCAAGATTCTTTGAAAATATCCTTACTGACCACAGGCTAATTTTCTTGTAACTGTGGAGTTTTATTTAACCAAACGTATACACATGACCCTTGGTTGCAAGATGACACTTTGATTTATTTATCTTAAAACCACCTCACACAGAGGAATTTAGAAATGTTTTCCAGAGGTCAAGAGCAAATCCATGTTATATCCTGGAACGAATCACAAGCTGAGTAACTTCTGTTCAGCTCCTTCTTCGTCCAAAGGAAGGAAAACCAGACAGAGCTGGGCCTGGCCAAGATAAAATCCAGGAGAAACAGAAGCAAACACATCTTAGTTTTGCATGGCGCTGGCCTCGTCCTCAGCACATTATAGAGTTTCAGCGCTGGGTGTGAGCGTTATCAAACATTCTTTAAGAGCAAGGAAAAATGCTGCTTCTGCAAATGTGATAGCCTAAATACTAATCAAAGCTTTGCTGCAATCTTGCGGCATTAATGAGATTTCCCAGCTGTCAATCATTGTAATTCTGACAGCTGCAATGAGATTCTGGCTTAACGTGTACTTCTCAACCACTTGGGGCCTGGAGCAGGTGCTGTCCTCTTTAAAAGGCAACTTGAAGACCGCTGTCTGAGTCCTTCCCATCTGGAAGGGAGAAGGTGAGTCCTGCCTGGTCCAGGATGCGTGGGGCCGCAGAGAGTCGGGGCTGTTAAGGTACTGAGTTCTCCCTTTCCTACCTCCACTCGCTGTTCAAAGGACTGATGACTTCCAACTACAACTCGTCTTAAACAGGGACAATTTAGTACCCGACTGTCTAATCAGGAAAGGCCAAGTGTTTGAACTTGGGAGTTTTACTCTAATTCCAATAGAGAGATCTCTAGTAATAGAGATTCGTTAAGTACCTGTTCTCGGTAACAGGACGCATTCACTGCCACCTCTTTTGAGATAATGAAATGCCATTTACATTACCCTCTCTCCCTGGTAAATCTGAGCAGAAAGCAAACTCCCTAAGTTTCCTATCACTTTGCAGAGCCTGAAACCATACGAGTAGCCACTTCAGATCTCACTAGGGAAGAGCAGGTAGGAAGCTGTTTGGGATTTATAGTGCCACTTACTTCTGTAGGCAAAACCAGAGTCATAAAAAGCAAGAAGAAAGAGTTCTTAAGCCCTCCAGGGTAAGTAAGGGAACGCGCTTTAACATCCTGATTTTTATTACTCTAGACAAAATAAGACACCTCACTTAGCCCCGGAAGACTGAACTTCAGCCTTTCTCTGAGGCTCTTATTCAACTGAGTCTCTGCCTGTTTGTCTCCGCTGAGCAGGGGCAGGAAGCTGGATGCCCCTCCTCCCCTCTGAAGAGAAGCTAGTTATATCAGCCAGGTTCTAGCATCACGAGCAGGAGACTTAGGAAGCAGGGGTGCCGTCTTGGGGGTATAAAGTTCTGTCACAATGACCAAGAATTGCTCTCATGGCAGAGAAATCAAAACCCAAACTGTGACATTTTCCCAATTTTTCACACCCAAATCGGTCCAGGTTATGGCCTCTGTTTCCATGCCATTGATCTCCCTTCTTTTTATTTTTTTTAAGGTTTATTTACTTATTTTGAGAGAGAGAGAGAGAGCAAGCATGTGAGGGGGAGAAGATCAGAGAAAGCGGGAGAGAGAGAAGGAATCCCAAGCAGGCTCCACACTGTCTGTGTGAGCCCGACATGGGGCTCGAACTCACAACTGTGAGATCATGACCTAAGCTGAAACCAAGAGTCAGACATTTAATCTACTGAGTCACCCAGCCATCCCTCCCTCATTTTCTTATTGCCACTTTATCTGGGGTAGCAAAGTTGCATGGCAGGAGGGAGAAGGGTGTGAACATTGAATCGGTAGTATCTGAGCCTTTCTAGACAAACTTGGCCATGATTCAGCAAGGAAGCCATGGAGAAACTCCATTGGTTTATACCTATTAGAGAAGAGACCGGTGTGAGGCTATTTGCAAACCCTTCTCTCTCTTTTTTTTTAAATTTCTTTTTTGTGTATTTCTTTATTTTGAGAGAGCGAGAGAGCACCAACAGGGGAGGGGCAGAGAGAGAGACAGAATCCCAAGCAGGCCCTGCACCATCAGAGCAGAGCCCGACACAGGGCTCGACCTCATGAACTGTGAGATCATGACCTGAGCCAAGATCAAGAGTCGGATGCTTAACTGCGCCACCCAGGCGCCCCTGCAAACCCTTCTCAAGGGAGCAAGATCTCTCTCTGTCCCTTGGCCTTTTTCCTGTCCTTCCCACCACACCCCCAACCATGGGAAAGACGAGTCCTCCTCCTGGCCATGGAATCCTTATCCTTCTCCTCCCCACCCACCCACCCCTCCCACCCCCCCCCACCCCCCCCCCCCCCGGAAAACATGCATGACTTTTCCAACAGCAAAACAAAGCCATTTGATGCAACTTGTTACCCCTTCAAGACAAGGGCACTGCTGTCCTTCCCCTTCCCCGGCGCAGAGAGCAAGGCACATCAGGAAAAGCACGGCTGGAGTCAGGTTCAAATTTTCACTTCTCTCTCACTGTGTGTAGCTGGGGAAGTGATTTACCCTCTCTCCCCTCAGCTAAAACGGCAGCAAAAACCAGTGATAACAATGCCTGCAAGAGTTATGAGGCTGATATGAGATCATGCACTGAAATGCCCAGCAGAAGATCTGGGACATGGAGGTAACCAAGTTTTTCTCCCTCTGCTCATGGGCAGATTTTTCAGCATTGTGGTTGAACTTGCCGCCTCTCCTACCTTACCCTCCCCTGGGTGCTCAGGCTCTGGAGGCACTTTCATTTTTGTTGACCTTCTGCCCACGTAACAAGAATAAATACCGTCTCTGCCCGGAAATCTTGCCCACACAGGTTTCCATGACGCAGCATTATCTCTGCAGTTTACAAAACAGCTCACAGAATTCCTCCTGAAATGTAGGGTCAAGACAGATGGCCAGTGCTCTGCATTCGATGCAGAAATCTCCGCTTCTTCAGAGCCCCTGCAGCCATGGGCCCTGATCCCTGGGACTCTGGAAAACCTCCTTTTGGAGTGGGGGCCGTCCTGAGTAGCCTGGATGTCAATGCTTGGGGAGTGTGCTGTGTTGATCAGAAGCAAGCCCAGGTCTCACCCTCACAGTCCCAGGAGCCACAGACTCGGTGACCTTGTGCCCGTCACTGTGCAGTGAGTGGGTAAACATAAGGTCACAGGGAGCCCATCTAACACCCCCGCTGACCCCTTGTTGGAAGCCCATTACTCCCATGGAGTCCCACTCCTTTGTTAGCCATAGGAGAAACTGAGGCACAGGGGCAGGGGCAGCCCCAGCAGCCCAGCAGCACAGCTGGGGAAGTCGTGGGCTCCAGCTGGTGGCTTGCTCTCCTACACCTGCGGCCCGTGTCCCGGGTGTCTGTGGGCAACACGCCCAGCTCTGTGTGTTCTACATAAACAAAGGTGTTTGTGGGCATAAAGGCAGAAAATAGAGTTCTTAGGCTGATAGGCGCTAAGAAAGTGGGGGAAAGAGAGACTGGAAACCTGGTGGGTGGGTGAGATGAGAGAAGGGGCTGCGGAGTAAATCTGAGGAGAAGGGAGACAGCTGGTCAGGGCGGGAGGCTGCTGGTAGGTGTGTAGTGAGTGAGCAGGTGAGTTAGCGGGTGAGTGGCCTCCAGTCCTAACTGTTGGTGCCCGTGAACGTGACCTTGCTTGGAGACAGGGTCTTTGTAGATGTAGTCAAGTTAAGACGGGGTCACACTGAGGTAGGGTAGGCCCTTCATCCAACATGACTAGCATCGTTGTAAGAAGAGGACAGGAGACACAGACACCCAGGGAAGGAGGCCACGTGCAGATGGAGGGAGACACGGAAGCGATGCATTTATAAGCCAAGGAACCCCGCTGATTGCCAGCAACCGCCAGGAGCCGGAAGCGAGGCGTGGAACGGACCCTCCCTGGGGCCCTCCAGGAAGGAACCGCTCAGCCTAACTTCAGACCTCTGGCCTCCAGAGCCATGGGACAATGATTTCTGCTGTTGTAACCCACCCAGTGTGTGCGGCCCTAGGAGACTGGTACACCAGGCTGAGGGAACCACGCACAGGGCAGGGGCACAGCTTCCTTAGAAATACAGCAGGGGGGGCGCCTGGGTGGCGCAGTCGGTTAAGCGTCCGACTTCAGCCAGGTCACGATCTCACGGTCCATGAGTTCGAGCCCCGCGTCAGGCTCTGGGCTGATGGCTCGGAGCCTGGAGCCTGTTTCCGATTCTGTGTCTCCCTCTCTCTCTGCCCCTCCCCCGTTCATGCTCTGTCTCTCTCTGTCCCAAAAATAAATAAAAAACGTTGAAAAAAAAATTAAAAAAAAAAAAAAAAAAAGAAATACAGCAGGGCCCACGGCAACGTGTGACGCCTTTCTGCAGAGTCCGGATTCACCTTCTCCAAGTTCTAGGCTAACTGGGAGGCCCGAGGATGCGTGGAGAGGTGAAAGGGGACGTGGGGAACAGGGCAGAGAGAGCCGGGACCAGGCTAGGGTGCTGTGACGGCCCCTCTTTCTAGGTTCTGTCTCTTTGTTCAGTGGCTTCTCGGCCAGCGTTGCTCCCGATCGGGGTCTCCGTTCTTGGGGGATGTGCCACACGGGATGCAACACTTGTGAACTTACAGGGGCTTCTGCCCATGACCCTGTGTGATCTCCTCTGCCGCTAGACTGCACGGGATCTCGCCAGCTCCCCAAGGCTCTCCTTCCCCCTCCTCCCGCCACCTCTGAGGCAGCTGCATCACGCTCCGATCACCCTGGTCCCTGCCTAGTTCCTCACTACCACCCACACCCCCTCAGTCTGGCCCCGTGGACCCTTCGGAAGGGAGTTCAGCAAGGAGTCTCCTGCACCTGTATGATCCCACATCTCCACCAGTGGGACCTTCAGTATACATTCTCTTGAGGCTCCATTCTGTCCTTGACACCAACTAGGCCTCTTTGGTGAGGAGATCAGAATGGAAGGGTAGGGGGTGACACTGCCTGATTCCATAAGAAAACATGTGACCAGGTCGCTGGTGCAGGGAGGGACAGGCTGGGGCTTCAGGGAGAAACCTCTAAGCCCCCGAGGGACCAGCAGCTCCCTCCCAGGGGAAGGAATGGGATTACTCAAGCCCCAAACCTAGGTGATTACTTCTGTCAGGCATCCCCAGTCTTGGGTCCCCTCCCCACCCCACCCCCCCTCCACCCCCGCCCCGCTCAGTGTGCACCACTGTTAACGGGTCACTATGTTACTGTTGCTCAGGCTCCCATCTGAACTGAGGCATTTAGAGCCATGCTCTGTAAGCCTAGTGGGTCTTTTTGCTCACAGTTCTGAGACCTATGCCCAGCGTTTGTCTTGGAGAGATCTGGGGCATGGCCTGGGGCTTAGCGTGTTTTAACCAGCAAGCTCGGTGGTTTTGCTTGGGGGATCCTCAGACTATAGGCTTGGATGTTCTGTAAATGCTCTAGAGCCTTCCAGTGTGGAAGATATTGGGGACAGTGGCAGGCAGCGGAAGGGATGATTCTGACAGCTCAGTGGTTCTGTGCTTCCTTTCGGTGAGGACCTCATCCAACAAAGCTGGGCATCGCCCCAGAGCCTGTGGGCCCCTTGGGAGGTTTCTGGGCAGATGCTCCTGGCCATGGCCATCAGGCTCTGCGATTGGGGCAGAAGGGCCGTGACCACCACAGGGTGTAAGCCTGGCAGAAAGTTCTCCACAGGAGAGAGAGAGAGGGCAAGAGGGGGGGAGACGGAGCTGGCGGGGGAGGGCAGAGGCGCAGGGGGGCCCTGAGAGGTGTCCCCGCCGCTGGCCCGCCAGTCCGTGACACCATGTGCAGCCCACTGGCTTCCGCTCTGAGCAGCTGCCTTCCCATCTGTGGGAATGATGCACCTGCCTCCGATGAGGAGAACTTGCACCTACCTCAGAGAGGGAGTAAAAGAGACCAGGGTCTTCGTCTCTTCAGGCCACTGTAACAAAAGTAGCGTAGATGGCCGTTTAAACAACAATTTACTTCTCACAGGGTGGGAGGCTGGGACGTTCCAGATCAAAGCGCTGATTTGGTGTCTGGTGAGGGCTTGCTTCCCGGTTTTCTCCTCACTGTGTCCTCACATGGTGGTGGGGGCCAGAGAGTTCTGTGGGGCCTCTATTATTAGGGCATGAATCCCATTCGAGAGGGCTCCACCCTCACGACCTAATTCATCTCCCCCAAAGGTCCCATCTCTTCATACCATCACAGGAGGGTTAGGTTTCAACCTATGAACTTGGGGTTGGGGAGACACCCACATTCGGCTCCAGCAACACGGAAGGGATGAAAACCACCAGCTGTTCCATCGACTTTTTCTGGGCACATCCTGCCCAGGATCTATCCCTGGCCACTCGAACCCGCTTTCCCGCTCTAGGAGGAAAGAGATGGGGATCATTCCATCATCGGAGGCTGGTGGAGTGGGGACACACGAACGCTGCCCTGGGCACCCTTGGGCCAGTCCCTGTGAGTGTCCGGCTGCCTATCACCTCTGCATATGCATGCCTCGACTCTCCGTTCAGCAGCTGGAGAGCTAGAATGTTTCTGGAGCAAGTCTTGACAGGATGCCAGCAAATGTCGCTTGGTACTTAGTAACCGCTAAGGACACACCATGCTTCCCACAGGCATCGTCCTCTCAACAAGGGGGGGTGAGCAAAGATCACCAAGTTTACCCAGATATTTGACCTCAGGCGTGCCTGCTCTATTCCTTTAAAAGAAGGAAATCCAAGGAGATGGGGAGCAAAACAATGGCTCCGTTAAAGTGACTTTTAACTGTTGTTTCACCTCTGGCCCCTTTCCACCAAAATCTGACCCCCTGCCCTGCCATATTTAGAACAGTTAACATGTAAACTGAGGCACATTAAGAGCCATTTGAGCAGCATCGGTAAGAATGGGAAGTGGTGAGGAGTGCCTTACTAACAGAAGCTGGAGGAAAGAGTTTTATAGAGCAGGTGCAGAAGCAAAGAAAGGAAATTATTTGATTGGCTACAGCTTAAAGCCTAGTTGGCCGTTAGTGATTGGTTGTCCTTAGGTTTTGATTTCCTAACCTGACGCCTTTACAGGCTTACGTTTTAGTTTGCTTCCATGGGTCATGGAAGCATTAAGGCCACTTCAGTCAAGTGGCCTCTTTGTTTAATTAATTTAACACAACCCGGCAAAGAAAATCGTGCTGGGTTTAAATGATATATTTAAAAAAAAATTTTTTTTTAACGTTTATTTATTTTTGAGACAGAGAGAGACAGAGCATGAACGGGGGAGGGTCAGAGAGAGGGAGACACAGAATCTGAAGCAGGCTCCAGGCTCCGAGCTGTCAGCACAGAGCCCGAACGGGGCTCGAACTCATGGACCGCGAGATCATGACCTGAGCCGAAGTCGGACGCTCAACCGACCGAGCCACCCAGGCGCCCCTTAAATGATATATTTTAATGAGACACGTGTATCACACGTTGCCTGGTGCTGACAGCAGTCGCTCCCAGTTTTCTTGGCCACGACATGGAGAGGTGAGTAAGAAAGAAGCTTCCTGTTTTTGTTTGCTTTGGCCCACTGGGTGAGCTTTGGGTTTCTTTATGGTGTAACCACTTCGTCACAAGGAGGGGCAAACCCGTGTAGTTATTAAGGGCATGGACCCTGCAGCCAGACTGGATCTGAGTCCTGGCTACGCTGCTCACTGGCCTTCTGACTTTTGCTGTCTGGCTAACCCTGTCTGTGCCTCAGTTTGCTCATCTTTAAAATAGGACTGCTAGTGGCACTTATCTCACAGGGTTTTTGTGGAGGTTGGACGAGTTAATGTAAAGCGCTTGGAACCGGGCAGAGCACATTGTAAGCACGTAAGGTGAGTTAGGTTTATTTCAGTTCACGCTTTACACGTATTTACCATCTTTTCCTGCTTTTAAAGCCATTATCAGCAAATACCAGGAGAAGTCGTCATTGTCAAAGTGACAAACCGTGGTTTGATCACCAGCCCCCACTTTCTAAACACACAGAACACCAATTAAGGAAATTCTTTTCGTGAATGTCTGCAAAATTTTTGTTCATCCTCTTAAGTACCTTGTGCTCCTTTATAACCTTTCTGAGAATGGAGGGACTGGTAATTGCTTTCACCATAAATTTGGTAAAGGTACATCTTTTTTATTTGTCCCAAAAGGGGACTGGAATTCTGTATCCTCAGTCTTTATTCCTGGGTGTCCTTGAACTTGTGCCTGGGTTTGGGGGGAGGGGGGTTGTGCTCAGGACTCATGACATCATGTTCATAAAGTGCCAGGCTGGCACATTCTGGAATGCTCCACAGAGATATGCTCCCATTCTTGGCTCTTCCGACCTGTTTACCAGCCTGCACTATTACTACAGCTGTGGCAAAGCTCCCTGCCCCTGCCACCCCCACCTCCCCATGGTGATAATGACTACATAAGGACAGTTGTCCTACACACATAGTGTAAATGAGCAAGGAGAGAGGAAATGCACATAATATTATCTCGCAAGTAAAAGTAGTCCCTAAATCACCAAAGCAAAGAAGTGCTAGTTGGTGGCCCATGTTCCAGAACAGTGAATTTTTTCTTTGCCAACTTCTCTTTGAGAAAGTGGACACCTCGGTGGCAGGAGAACGGTACCCATCACGGTGCCCGAAGCTCTGGGTGGGGTTTGGATAAGGAGGATCATCTTGCACCCCAGCAGATGGGACCTGCTTGTTACTGCTTTTGCCTATAGCCACGAATCCGTTCCAGAATGAACCCTGGCTGCCCCTGGAAGGTGCACAGGCAAACCTCATCAAAGAAAATGAAAAACAAGTCCACACTGGCCACTGGAAGGCGATGCTTCATCTCTCCGTTGCTGGGACCCTGGCTGTGGAGAAATACAGTGGGTTTGCAGGGTTCAAAGAAAATGGAACTGTCACCTAAAAACCATACTGCTCATATGTGCTGTGAAATGCCATTCTCTGTAACAGTCTCTTTCGGACATGGCTAATTACCAAGGCACTAAGCCAATTATCTGTAGACTCACCCCTGAGGATCTAGCTTCTCCAAAGCTGTCCTTTCTGCCCCTTGCTTCCTCACAGGAATTTACTCTTTTCTCCCCCTACTGGGAAAGCAGTTGCCTTTTTAAATATAGGTCATAGAACCTCCATATGGGCCAAGAGCCATCCGCTAGGAGAGCACAGGATAGAGAAATCTTTCTATAAACACTGCAATTCCCCACCACCAGAAAATGGCCAGATTTCCTACAGCCCAGGCTTCCGCAATCCTGGCACAGCTGTGGCTGGTTATTCAAAATTGTGGATTTTAAATGCTCACATGTTTCCTCCCACGACAAACTCCAACTTATTACCTACCTCCCACTGTTCATATTCGCTGGGGAATGCCTTTGGGGTTGGCCTCCCAAAGGACAGTAACGATGACCTCAGGAATTCAAGCCAAGGCGCACAAGAGGGGACAGATGGTTCTCCCTTCCTCTGATGCCAAAACTGTGGCAATTCTCTGAGTGTAAGAAACTAGAAAATTATTGCTCAGGCAAAGAAATTTATCTTCTGTTCAGGAAAAAAGGACTGGTTATTGTTGCGGTTTTGCCTTTGTACTGGTGTTTACGTGGCCCTGGATAATGACCATGAGATACTCTGCCCATCAGGCCAAAGAAGCCTTCTGGCTTCTAGGTGGATCCCAGCATACTCTTGAGTGAGGCGACCTATTAGTAGACATGCTTTCTTGAGTAGGAGCTAGAGGACCATGACCTCTGAATACTTCCTCAGCTTCCTAGAAAGTTTTGTTATTTGGTTTTGAAAGTCTGTGATGCATGTCATTGGTAAATGTACAGAAGTGTCTGAAAGTCACTCTAAACATCTATTAAGAGACCTTGATTATTTGTGTGTGTGTGCGTGTGTGTGTGTGTGTTTGCATTTATGGGTTAAACTTTCATACAGGAAGAGAAACGGGGGCTTTGAGGAAATCGTTTCTGATTCCAGGCTCTGTCCTAAAGGTTTTGAGTTGCCAAAGGATTGGTTGTATTCAATTTCAGTTTGTACAAGAACTTCCTAAGGAAATTGAAAGGGCTGCTTCCCAAACGCATATCCAGGCAGGACAGCTTCTCACTGAGGACAAGGTACATTAACGCTCACTAGAGTCATTCAGGGTCAATAATGATGTCCCAGTGTGCCTAGAGGACAACGAAGCAGGCACTCTAAAGAGTGGAAGTTGAGCAGAAAAATAGATTCATATGACTGTATGAAACCCTGGAGAATTGAACGTCTCTTAGTAGGGAAATCATAGCATAGCATAGAGTATCTTGAGAGGGAGAGACACTGGAGAAATATGGCCAATGGGACACCACTGATATTTGATGAGGTGGCCCGAAGACTTGAAAACGAGGTGACTCATGCTTGATTTTATGGATACAGGTAATTTTTCCATGTCACTTCAAGGCCAAGTCTCTCCATTGTCTTAAACCTTCAGTGAAGTTGACTTCGATGCAAAGCTACTGGATGAAAATATTTGGAAGGAAATCACAGAAAGATCCATGTCCCAGGTCTTGGCCCACAGTTGATGGGGGGAAAAGGAGACCTGTGGGAGAGGACACACAGTGGGAAAGGGAGCCAGTAATGCCTTCAGAACATGCTGGAACTTGCCTGAGAATTTGCCAGAATCTTGGCCTTCCCACAGAATTTAAGATGGGGGCATTAAGCCAAATTTATTTCATGCCTCAAATGACACAACAATCTCAGCCAACCCCTGGATTGCAGTGGTCTCTACAGTGGAGTGCAGCCATTGGAGTCAGAGCAGAAAACACACAGGAATCACAGCAAATGGAATCCGGCACTTAGTAGGTCCTCAACAATTAGTAACCATGATTAGTGCGGCGGTTGCTATCGAATAGTGTTATTTTATAAATTGTTAAATCTGTCTGTTTTGATAAGGCATTCTATTTACAAAGAAGAATTTGATGGAAAATCACGTTCCCTCTTGGCTGAGTGTCTCTCTTAGTTAATCATGATCACAGATGTTCACTTGTTGGATCATGGCATCGTCATAACCCAGGCAGGGCCACCACCTAGGAACAGCTTGTTTGAATGTTGGGAAACTTCCCAAGGAGATCATCATCCTGGAGAAAGGACTGGAGATGGGCCAATATGATATCACGAAGGTGTTGGCCAACTACAGACCAAATCTGGACTACAGCCCCACTAAGAATGCTTTATATATTTTTAAGGGATTAAAAAGAAAAGGGGATATGTGGCAAGGGTTGTATGAGACCAACAAAGCCTGAAATATGAACTATCTGGCCCTTTACAGAAAGCTTGCTGTGCCCCGGCTTAGGCCATGGTGGCCGTCAGACCCCATGGCGGGGACGAGGCAAGAGGCCCTGGGGAAGATGTCACAAGCACCCTAGCAGCAGTGAATCCACAGATGCACCTTGTGCTCCCAATCCGGCGATGTGTCCAGTCTAAGCAAAGGGCTCAGGACCATGTCATCCACACCGTGGCCCCAGGGAGCATAAAGGAGCCCCAGTCTCAGAGCTGAAGCTGGGAGACACTGGTGCCCCAGATATACAACTTTGTCTGCCCCAGAAGCCCTGGGAGGGAGCCTCTGGCAGGGACAGTTGGCTCAGCCTGTGGGAGGAGCAGGAGTAGGGCATTTGGGGACAAGGTCACATCTGCAAGGGAGGCCTGGAGACGGGAGGGCGCTCCAGTGAGAGCCCAGTGTGGGGTCTGAGGCCTCGGCCAGTTCAACCAGCTGCTCCCACAGGGTGGACTGAGGAGACGGGCCACTTCCCACAGAAACCTGAGCTTTGGGTCAGGACGATCCTATAAAAGCCACGAAAGACCCCCTCAAGTGGCCTCCGCCCCACCTTCTGTCTGAGTGCTTCAGTCTCAGTTCTGTCTTTGCCCAGCCATGCTGCCAGGAAGAAAGGTCACCCAGCTTCTAGGCACCTCCCCCCCCACCCCCCACCCCCCACCCCCAGCCTACCTTGGTTCATACACAGTCAGGAGAACTTTGTCAATCTCCACATTCAGCATGTTTGCGCCTCAGCATAAGAAAGACAATGAGGTCTGACAACTAGAATTCACCTCAAAATGCTCTGCATTAAATCCCCCCCTTTTGTTTTCCTGTTCCTTTTTGGCACTGTGGGGATTCCCGCAGAGTGGAGTTTGAATAGACGTGCATTCTTCTCAGGGGCTGAGCTCTCGGGCCAAGGCATACAGTGCCGAATCGGCAGGTGCTTCCTGGCTGCAGCCACTTCAGAAAGTCAGAGGATGCTCCCTGGATGAGCTCTCAGGGGGCCAGATTAAGTGACTGTTCTGCGCCCCTTGGGGGCGGGGATCTAGCAGAGATCAGGTGGGCCTGAGCAGGCGACAAGATGCTTGCTGGAAGCCATGCGAGGGTAGGGCCTATCTCTGGGGAAGCCCACTGTCAGAGCTACTGTGGCTGTTGGTTGGGATTTCCCTGGCGTTTGTCAGGAACCAGAAAGGTCAAATTAGGAGAAGGTGGTTTTAAGCTCTCTAACAGAAGGGACCTTGTCTATTTTACTCCCTGCTGAATCCCCATGGCCCGTTTCAGTGCATATTTTTTGGAAGACACTCACGTATCTGTTGATGTTGGGCATGCTGGAAAGCCCTATTTTTAAAGGAAAACCAGCTCATTTTGCAAAGGAGCGAAGCTACCCGGTGGTTGGTGCAGGGATCTCTTCCAGAAATTCTTTCCCTCTGAATCCAGTCACTCAATTCTACTGAGTCTCTTCTCTGTGTTTAACTCTGTGGTAGAAACAGAGAAATGCAGCTGACTCAGGTAGCTATGCTGAGTGAGAAAATGAGCCATGAGCCCATGTCCTGGCTGACTGCCCTCTCCAGCCTGACCACGCCATCTGTCTTTGACTTAAGTTTCACGCCCACTCAATCACCAGTATGTAGTTCTTGAATAGAGAAGCAGGCAATGTCTTAGGAGTTGGGAAGCCTGGGTTCAAGTCCTGACTACCACTTCTGAGCTGTATGACCTTATTAAATCATTAAATAATATGGTCATAATATGACCATATTAAATCATGATTTGAATGCTCTGAGCCTCACGTTTTCATCTGTAAAGTGGAGATAATAATAGGATCTGTCTCTGAGTGTTGTTATGGAGACTGAGGGAATGATCTACAAGGCTGCATGGAATAGGGTAGGAATGTGATTGAGTTTAGCTATTACTATTGGATTGTGTGTGTGTGTGTGTGTGTGTGTGTGTGTGTTCTCTGTCTGAAAGGCATAGCCTTGCCCTCCACTCACTCTCTAAGGTTCAGTCCAGTTATTACAATATTCCTCTGGAAGGAAGCTTCCTCGGACATTTTGCCTCCCATGAATACCTCCTTTGTCCTTCCATGGTGACCTGTGCACATCTGTCTTTGGGTTTGCTGTCCTCTATTATCACTGTCAGCTCCAATGCTTGCCCCTTTGCCAGACTGCTTGAAGTCAGGGCACTGGTTTACTCAGCCCCTCCCCTCCTGGCTTGCACGATCTTTTATTATGCTAAGGATTCACGTGTTTGCTGAATAAATGAATCGGAAGGTAATATTGCATCATTTATGGGATGAAGGGCTGTTACAGGTAATCAAGCCTCACTTGAGCTCAGAGGAAGGGGAGAAATGCACTAACTAACGCTTGCGGGATACGTTCGAAAGGAAGGAAGGACAATTTGACAAGAAGTGAAAGTCGATGTATGGCGTTGTTAGATTATCTGTAATTTTTTTTTCATTTCTTTTTTAAAAGTTTATTTATTTTGAGAGAGAGAGAGAGAGAAAGGGAAAGAGAATGAGCATGGGAGGGGCACAGAGAGCGGGAGACAGAGGATCTGAAGCAGGCTCTGTGCTGATAGCAGAGACCCATGTGGGGCTTGAACTCAACAACCATGAGATCATGACCTGAGCCAAAGTCTGGTGTTTAACCGACCGAGCCACCCTATGTTATCTGTAAATTTTTACAAGGAGATCTGATTCAATGATGTGTTGACGATGTGTACTTAAGTTTGCTTAATTGCTACCCTAGGCATATTTATTTGATATTTGAACCTCCCTGGTTATCTTGGGTTATTTAGGGGGTAGTTCTATTATATTCCAGAGACTGATGCTAACACTTCATTATATTTATCTCCAGTGGACATCAGAAGGTGTATTAATCAGCATCCTGGGTGTTAGACTGTATTTTCTCATTGGTGGAATGAGTGATGTTTGTTGGACTGGTTAGACAAGCTGTATAGGCATCTTTGCACGAGCAGAGTATGAGCAGCTCAAATCCTTTGGAATGGCTTCCAGGTCTTAGAATTCTGCTAAATCCTGGGTCCATCTGCTTAAGGAGAATTCTGTCATCAGACCAATTAAGTGTATCTTGCTGCTAGCTTCTTGTCACATCTGCTCCGAGTGAAAAGATGGAGAGCTGGGGCTGTGCCGAGCTTGCAAACCAGGTGGTCCAATGTTTGTTCCTGCTGGCTGGTCAGCATCTCTGCGTGTCAGGATTTGGTCCGAGACTCGCTTTCATTGAAACAAGCCACCTGGTCGAGGGGTAGAGGGAGAGGAGGCTTATGACCCTCGCTCCCTCTAACCACAGAAGCCTGCCAGAAGGCTAAGAAACTAATCCTGTGACAGTGAGACACCGCTGGTTCAGGGCAGCTTGAACAAGAAGGTTAGGAGGGAGGTGATGGCAGTGAAAACAGAAAAGCAAGAATATATGGGAGGGACCCAAGAAGATCAGAATCAGCAAGATTTGGTGACTGATGGAATGTGGGGCAGGCGGGAGGGAACTAAAAGCAAGAACATATGTACACAGAGATATGCAAAGTACACATCGTATAGTTCATCTGATCCCCGCAGTAGCTTAGAGGGCCCAGTCATTAGAAACAAACGCACACAGACTGGCCCAAAGTCACATGGCAAAGAAGTCATGGGGTCAGGATGCAGACTCAGGTTTTCAGACCCCAAGTCAATTTCTCTTTTCATTGCATTTCATGGACTCAAAGGCTGGATGACTGAGAGGTTGGGAGGTTGGCAGAGGAAGCGGACAAGGTTGAAACAAAGAGAAAAAGGAGCAGCGGGAGGAAGCAGACGGTGAAAGACGGTGGGGTGGCTGTCCTCTCTGGGGTGGCTGCCCTCAGGTAGAGGATGGACTGGCCTTCACCCACGTGATGGCTGCTGCTACAGCCTGAAGGTGTGTCCCCCACTCCCATTCGTATGTTGAAATCCAAACCACCCCCCCTCCCAAAGGGGATGATATTAGGAATTGGGGCCTTTGGGAGGCAATCAGGTCGTGAGGGTAGAGACCCTGTGAATGGGATCATGTAAAAGAGACCCCAGAGAGCCCTCTTGTCCCTTCTAGCACACGAGGATAGCACATGTCCCTCTTGTCCCTTCTAGCACATAAGAAGTCTGAGATCCAGAGGAGGGCCTGAAGCCAACCGTGCTGGCACCCTGAGCTCAGACTTCTAGCCTCCAGAACCGTGAGCAGTAAATTTCAGCTGAGTGCCCCAGGTTGTGGTATGCTGTGAGAGCAGCAGTGATGGGCTAGGATGGGTGCTGGCATCTGCTTCGTGGTGAGCAAGACACAGCTTCTCTGTCCACCAGAGTCAGCCTCTCCCCTCTGTGTGAGGGCAGCTCTGTATGGGGTCTACTCTCCAGGTTGCAGGCTTCTTGGATCCTCCCTTCTGCTTGGGATCTTCTGTTTCACCCCAGCACACACACCCCCTCCCCCATTCAGAAACAAAAAAGGCCTTCTGCCCTGTAATTTTGCTTGGGTAAAAGGGCTTTTTTATGCATCAAGGGAAATAAAAGGTAAACCACAGCCAGGACCATATTTTCATTGGACGTGTCGCTGTTGACAGTTGGTGACCCTTCGAGTATGAAACAACAGGTTTTTTGTGGTCATTTGAGGCTGCCTTGTTGAGCGTGGTCTCCTATCTCAGCATCTTTCTGCTGTTTTAAAAAACAAGTAAATAAAATAAGATAAATCTCACATTCCTTATTGCTGATGTTCATAACACCATAGACCAAAAGCCGACACAAAGCGCCCTACCTTGGCTTTTTATTTGTCATCACCTTAATTTAGACCACCAACTTTCCTGGGGAGCCTTTCGAAAATACAGATTCCCAGGCCTGGCTCGTTCTGGTTTTGGTTCTGGTTTTACAGATATAAAAGAAAGACTGTCTTTCCCTCCAGAGAGTCAGCTGTGTTTATGTTTTGAGGAACCTTTGCTCCTTTGTTCTAGGACAGGCTACAGACTTGAGGAAAGATAGAACTTTCCTTGTGCTGTTTGCCAACATCCATGTTTGGAGCCACTCACTGGATTAGTCATAAATTGCCTTCAGGCCTAGGCTAGGTCTGTTCTGTATGAGTTTCCCGCCCCCCACCCCCCTACCTTCCCCCGTTTCCCCCACCCCTGCCCTTCACCAAACTTTCCCATTCGGCCTCAGACTTCTGTTTCCAAATTGGCCTTGACAGATTTAAAAGGTGCGTTGGAGACATTTCTGTGCCCAATGAACAACTTAACTTGGTATGCGGCTTCTGGCCAAGAGGCCTGATAGGTAGGTAACAATATGGTCTGGACTTTTGAAAGTGGTGTATGAAGAAGAAACTTACCAGAGAAGGAGACTTTGGAAAAGTGTAGGCAGAATCTGATTAGAAGCCTCATCTACCTTTGAGGCATAGGAAAACACAGCCTGGGGGTAAGAGTTGAAGAGGTCTGTTCCCATTTCTGTATTTAAATTCTTCTTGCTCAAAGCTTAGCTTCCAGATAAAATGTGAATATTCCTGAAAAGGCTGCATAAATCTTCTTAGACCTTTCTACCTCAGTGTGAATGGATGTATGAGCTCCTTTCCTGAAATCAGTAGGGAAAGAAGAGAGAGAGGGGGAGAGAGAATGAATGAATAAGATAAGGATAAGAAAAGCAGACGTTGTAGAAGTGGGAGGCCAACAAGAGAACCTCTGTCTCTTAAGCAAGTCTGCGTGGATCTGGGGAGGACACAGGGCACAACGACAGGTGCACACACAGTGGGTTGAGGGCACAGGGACCTGGGCCGACATGTTGTTTAGGAAATATTTCACATGAATGCCTTGCGCTTGAATGACTACAGGTGCAACTACAATACCTTGAAGTCTTTATCTTTTTGGTGTCCTTCTGAAATGTGTGTGTGTGTATGTGTGTGTGTGTGCGTGCGTGTGTGTGTGTTTAACATGGGGAAAACTTAGTAGTAGACTGAGTTCACATAAATTCATATTTATGTGAATTTTACAGGGAATTACATTGTCATCACTGATTCTCAATTTGTTTTCATTGTGGTAAAATATACACAACATAAAATTTACCATTTCAACCATTTTTCTAGTTCAGTGGCGTTAAGTACATTCACGTAATTGTGCAGCCATTATGACAGTTCATCCCGGTTCGTCCATCATCCCGTATTGAAACTTTGCACCCATTAAATACTAACTCTCCATCTCCCTTCCCACCAGTCCTTAGTAACCACTGTTCTACTGTCTGTCTCTGTGAATGACTCTAGAATTTTACAATATGGCTTCTCCAAGATACTCATATCCTATAACTCTCTCTCTCTTCTTGGATTAAGCCATTGTCTTTCTCTGATGTGTTTTTCCTATATTTTAGCCATTTGTGTCCCGAAGAGCCCTTTGCTACACAGCCTCTCCCTCACTTTTCTAGCCTGTAAGCCAAACTGCTTATGTAGCTGGAGAAATCCATGGGTTTACAAGGCAAGACGTGGAAGAAACTGGTTTCTCCCAGAAGACTCTGAGAATCCAGGAATTCCCAATGAGTGCCTGAGAGGTGGCCCTCGGTCGCTGGGCCAACTGAGAGCTGTTACCCCTAGGTTTTCCTCCCACCACAGCCCCTCCCCAGAGAACTCCAAGACCAACAGATAACAGTCACCGATGGAACACCTTGGCCATGTCCATGACCTAAACCCTCCCCCATAACAGGGCTCTTCCTTCCAAGAGCTTTAAAGCAAAGCTCTTTCGGCTTCTGCTCTTGTCCTTTGCCTGACATCTTCTACCTTCATGGGTGGATGCTGAAGAGAAAGGTCTGGGGCCCATCACTTATTTGTAGGAGAGTTAGAGAAGGTTTCTCCGATTAGGAGCTGAGGGTCTTGGCAGGTAGCCGGTGGGCCCACTGATCTGCTTAGTCTTGAGGCAGCTCTGGGCAGCTCTGGTTGTTTAGACATGCACAGGATGCCCATGACCCATCTGATTTAAAACCACAATACACAGCAAGGCAGACCGCTCCAGCTTGCTCTCTCACTCGCCTTCTAGCTCTTAGGGAGGCAGGCTCAAGGTAGCTAATAAGTAACTTGGTTGTAATTTTTATTTAGCTGCGTGAACATAACAGGCAGCTTAATTGCAGTTGCATAAGTGAACCATGTAATCACAAATTGGGCCCTTTACATCTGTCACCTGCTACCAAGAGAAATGCTCTGAGCGGGGATCCTTATTTTTGCTTGGGTTAATACTAAATCAAAGGAGTCTTTAAAGCAAGAGAGAAAAGCAAGGCACTTTTTTTTTCTTTTTTGGCACTTTTTTTTTTTTTTAAACTCAGAAACCTTAAGATCCAACCTTGCCTGAGCCAAATAGCAATTCTCCTGTTCCCTTCTGGATTCCTCTGTTAGCTTGTCAGTGGGTATCTAAATCCCAGATACTGAGTATTGATCGGCCTCCTTGTTTAATTACCCAGCAGAGTGTATTCTCAACCAATCAATTTCACTCCTGAAATGCCAGCGTCCCGCTTCTGGGGAAGGAGGGGAATCAATTAATCCTTGTTTGCTTTTTAATTCCTGTTCTGAACATAGTACATTCACACACAGGTTAATTTTTAAATCCACTCTCCTCTTACTTCACTGCTTTCTTTAATTTACCCTGGAAACCTCAGTGACACTAAAGCCCTATCAACCTCTTCTTATTGCTTATGCAGCCTCATTAAATAGCTTAGCAAATACCTGACCTGGTCATTTCCCAGACTTCTGCTGGTAACAATCGTCCAAAGTCCCTTAAATATTCTGTTCCCGTCTGAAGTCCCTTAGGGCAGAGGTTTTCAGAACTGCTGACATGTCTCCATCTCAACCTGGTATAGAAGGCAGAAGGAGGACTTCTGTATACCATCGGAGGGTCTGTGCCCAAGTCCTCTTTCTCAGCAGACCCAGCAGATCTGTGAGCCCAGATCCCATTGGATGTTAAGGGATTTATGAAGTGAGAATATGTATGATGCATCAAGAGCCTATAGACATGGAGATGAGTTAGAGGGGCAGGTCACCGTGTCTTCTTTAGTAATGACCTTTCTAGGCAGGTAAACGAAATCTCCCTCTGCATTTAATGCTGATATTTACTTAAATACTGGCTTAAATGTTAGATAGTATCAGGAATGGCAGTATGACAGTCAGGAGAGGGAAAAATAAGTCCCCTCTGTTTCTCACTGCTCATCCCTGAGGCTCCCACCTGGCCGGGAGTCCCAGGAATCCCTGGGCTGAGGGTGTAGACACTTGGAACCCCGGGCTCCCTGAGTCGTCTCAGCCTGTGGAAGAGATCTGTCAAAGGTCTGGACTGGTTTGATTCTGGCGAGCTGTCAGCCTCATTCGAACATATTGGCTTCCAGTGCTGTCTGCTTGGGCATAACCTTGAAGTCGAAGATCAGTCAGAAAAGCTTTAAGGAGCTCTACTGGGAAGCTTTTATAGCATCTGAGCAGTCTGCCTGTATTTGGCTAATGTGTGTTTCCTTTTGCCTGATAGAGTACAAAATGCCTTCAAACCCAAGAAGGGATCCCCCAGGGGCTGGCGTCCTTCATGCTTTCCTAGGATATTAATGCCATGGGATTTGGTGGCTTTAAGCTTCTAAGTAGTTCTGAAACTCTAGCTAGGAAGCAAGCATTCAAACTTTGGGGATTTTGATCTTGTATTTTTTTGCTGCAATGTTTAATAGGATAGTTAAAAATAAACAGGCTATTAATGGATACTTTTTCATAAGGTCATTCATAAATATCAGAAAACTCTTAGGAACAAAGACTTCCAGTCCTTTCTAGTATCATAGAGAGAGACTAAGCAGAGTCTCAAAATGAGGCTCCCAGTCTCCCTTCCTGAGCAGTACAGCTATTCCCCAAGCCCCACAAACAGTGACTAGTGCAAATCTGACCCATACAAATTGTTCCGGGAGGTGCTGATAGCTTGTTAGAGGTGTGGAAAAGGTTGCATTATGCATGAAAACACACACTAAGCTTGTGCATAGACTCAGGCCATGAAACGAGGGCTCAGGGGAGGCAGCAAGTCCCAAGAGAAAGGCTGTTTGCTTTCAGTTTATGGGGCTCCTGCGGGGTTTCTCACAGCACCAACTCATGTTATTTCCAGGGTGTCTGTGTCTTTACCTTTACATCCTTCCAATCTTGTCCAAAAAGCCGGTCCGTAGAAGAGGAGAGAGTGGTGTAACATCCAGAGGTTGAATGGGGAACAGTTAGGAACAATTTCCATATGAACAGCTTTGTGGTTTGTGAGACTATACTCTGGGCTCACTATGAAATACACAAGCTAAGATACTCGTGTGTGTCAAGAAAGAAACAGACGGATGTTCCATATACATGTTTCCGCCTAAAATTATCATAGCTGCAGAAAGTAAGTAACACAAGAAAGAAAATAACTGGAATAAATAAAATGCAAGAAAATCAAGAGATGGAGGGTGAAAGCAGAGAGCAGCTTCTTTTGAGGCCAAATTCTGGAACTTCATGTTATTTCCTTCCCCGCAGGCCAGCTGCTGCTCTCCAGACATCAGTGGACTAGACATGGTGTCCCGGTTTGCATTTTTCCAGGGATTTTGAATTAGAAAATTCTTATTTGTCAAAATGTAATGGCTTTCTCATGCCGCAGACTGGGAGAAAATATTCGCAAGATACACATCTCGTAAAGGACTTGCATTCAGAATATATAAAGCATTTTAAAAACTCAGTAATAAGAAGATAAACAACATGATTAAAGCATGGGCAGAAAATCTGAATAGAAATCTCACCCTAGAAGATGTACAGATGCCAAATAAATACATGAAAAGACACTCAACACTGTTAATCATCAAGGAAATGCAAATCACAACTATAATGAGATAACACATCCACGAGAAAGACTGAAATTGAAAAGATTGACAATGCCAGGTGTTGGTGAGGGTGTGGGGCAACGGACTCTCATACACTGTTGGTGGGAATGTAAAACGGGGTAGCCACTTTGGAAAAGCTTGGAAGTTTCTTTTAAAGTTGAACATTCGCTTATCCAATGTGTATATATATATATATATATATATCCCAGTGACCCCACTTATTAGTATTCATAAAAACTCTAAATTGGAAACAATCCAAGTGCCCATCAGCTGGTGAATGGATCAATGCTCTGTGGTAAATCCATACTATGGACCATCACTCAGTAATAAAAAGGAGTGAACTACTAGCACAGATGGATAAATCTGAAGAGTATGATGCTAAGTGAAAGACACAGACACAAAGGACTAAACGTTGTGTGATCCTATATATATGACACTCTGGAAAAGGCAAACCTAAAGGTGAAAGAAAGCAAATCAATGGCTGCCAGGGGCTACAGGCAGGACGAAGACATAGAATGAAAAGGGGCATGAGGGAACTTTTTGAGGGGATAGAAATGTTCTATCTCTTGATTGTGGTAACGGTAGACAACCACACATATTTGTCAAAATTCCTCATAAAGCACACTGAAAAGGATGAATTTTATTGGTTATACATTATACTTTAATAAAGCTGATGAAAATCTTATGCCTTTCTGAGCATTGCTTTATACCTCATCTCTTGAGCAGGACATCAACGGGGAGTCATTTGTCAATCCTTGGATGCCGAGTGGGTATTCTCAAGCTGGCCGAAAGTGAATAGTATCTGCTCCCAAGCTCAAGACCCATAACCTGAGGCTCGGCACTTGGGAATCTTCACACTTTGGCGCTCAGTTCGGAGCTGGGTCAAGGGGGAAGGGGCAGAGCCAGAGGCATGGCCTTCCTGGTGAATTCTCGGTCATAAAGATGAATTCAAAAGGATATATCTTCAAAAGGATATCAACATGAACTCACGTTAAGGATTTTATTTTACTCATGATGGGAAAACCAGGCTGTTACATGGAGGAAAAAAGTGCGAAGGAATATTGAAATGAATGCGCAAATGGAAGCAAATTGGTTTTTCCACAAGGGAGAGGAACACCCTTCTACCAGACAGAGTTCATCTGTGGGGTCAATAGACAAGAACTATCTTGCATTTCTATCAGTTACCTATATGTTACACAGTTGTCACATAATCCCCACAGAATCAGAACGAGATCATGGGGGAGGGTATGCTATAGACAATGTCTAGTTTGGCATGGCAGTACAAATTGTTTCCCTAATAGGGGGTTCTGGAAAGTCTTCCAGGAACCACACTGAAAAGCAACTGCTTTCTTGAGGTTGATTCTCCCACAGGCTTTTTTTTTTTTTAAATCTCTCTCAGACTCTATCTCTATACTCCAAGTAAACACTGCATTAAAAGTACATTCCCCCCTGCAGAATTCATTCGTTAAAGGGCACTTCCGTGGGATACAGATTTATTTTTCTGAACACCTTGAATAAGTTGGCTGCCCCAAGTAGCGAGCGGCCCGTTGTATACCCATCATATTCATGCTGCCACTTCTGAGTGTCATCACCCTTGTCAAAATGCAGAGGCAGGGCTAACCCAAAGCCACAGCATTTGCTCAGGGTAAAATTCTCCCCTCTCAAAACCATTCCCTCTCCCCATTCTCTAGGCTCCAAAAACCAGAAGAGGGTGATAAATCACACTAATAGCCACACTTTCATGGCTTTGGAACATAAATGCTCACTTGCAAAACTTCTATATTTTCTTGGATCAATTTTTATTACAAATCCTCCTCCCCATACTAATAGTACTATCTATAGAAGGCGAGTTGAAATAAACTTCCTATATAACTTTTAGAATTGTATGGAGGCCCCAAGAACCAAATATCTGAGTAGAATACAAGAGATTTTCAAGCTAAATTTGAGTTGTTGTTAGAGTCTAATGATTAAGAGCAGAAGTATATCATCAGATATACTTTGGATTACATCCTTGTTCTACCACGTACTGTGTGACCTTTAGCAAATTGCCTAACCTCCATGAATGTTAGTTTTCTCTGTACAATGGGAATAACATCAACCACATAGGGCTTTTATGAGGATTAAATGCATATGCTTATGAAACACGAAGGATAAACCCTGGAATGTTGTGAGGAGGTGTTGAAATAACCAACCGTAAATTGCATGAAGAGGATGGGGGGTGAGGAAGGCAGAATTACTCGTTCTGTTCCCTGTGCTGTCACGGCGCCTGCCTAGTTTTTACACTAATGTTTATATATGGAATGAAAGCCAATGCATGTGGTTATCATTGCAGTCTGATGCATAGTCTATTTGCCTGATGAACTCCATCACCACGTCTAGTAGCTTGAACTTTAAAGGATTTTTTTTTTTTTTTTTTTGAGAGACAGAGACAGCAGGGGAGGGGCAGAGACAGAGAATCCTAAGCAAGCTCCACCCTGCTGGCGTGGAGCCCAATGCGATGCGGGGCTTGAATTCACAAACCATGAGAAAATGACCTGAGCTGAAACCAAGGGTCCGATGCTTAGCCAACTAAGCCACCCAGGTGCCTCCCACCCTTTTATTACAGTTTTATTTATTTATTTATTTTGTAGTAGCTCAAACTTGAAGCTCCTCTCTAAACACAATCTTCAATAGAGTATTCTATTTGTTTTTTCTCATAGTCTCTAGGACTGTGGTCCTTTGTATTCTCAGTTATTGATAGTTCTCCATATTTATTTTGTTTACTCTGCTCATGTATTCAATAAAGGTTTACTCAGCACCACTCTATACCAAGCACTGGGCTAGGCGATAGTGGACAGTTAGATGGACAAAATAGGATTCCTGTCCTCCAGTTGCCCATAATCTAGTGGGGGAAGAAAGTCAAGACAAACAATGATTGCAATGTAGGGTGAATATCCCGTAATACAGGGTGCCTAGCATCTCATAAGAAAGGCAGCTACTGGTGAAATAAGTCAGACAGAGAAAGACAACTACTGTATGATCTCACTTATATGTGGAATCTGAAACTACTGAACTTGCAGAAATGGAGACTCTAATGGTGGTTGTCAGGGGCTGAGGGGGTGGGGAAAATGGGGAGATGTTGGTCAAAGAGTAGAAACTTCTAGTTATAAGATGAATAAGTTCTGGGGATCTAATGTATAGGATAGTGATTATAGCTAATAATGCTATATTATGTACTTGAAAGTTGCTAAGAGAGTAGATCTGAAATGTTCTTACCACAAAAAAGAAATGGTAATTAGGAGACGTGATGAAGGTTTTAGTTAATGCTATCCTGGTAATCATTTTGCAATGTATAAGTGTATCAAATCAACATCTACACCTTCAACTTACACAATGTTATCTGTCAAGCACATCTCAATAAAGCTGGAAAAGAAAAAGAAAAAAAAAGCTGCTACCTTATTCTGGAGGTAGATCAAAAGAAAGTCTTCTTGGAGGAGGTGATGCTTAAGATGAGTCATTGGCCAAGAGGAACTGGTCACAGGCAACAGCTGGAGGGCATATTGAAAGACACAAAGACATGGGCAGTAGAACTTGTCTGGCTGGAATGCAGGTGCATTTGGGGATGCTGAGGCACGGGATCAGAAAAGTAAGAAGGGCCAAATCATGAGGTCACTCTAAGAACTTTGAACTGTATCCTGAAGATACAGGTGAGCGCCAAGTGATTTAAAGCCAGCAGTGACATAAACCAATGTACATTTTTTATAAATGAAATTCTATTGGCAATATAGGCTAGAAGAGGCAAGATGGTATGTGGAGAAAGCCACTAGGAGGCAATTGCAGTCATTGGTGAGCAATTAGGAAGAGCAGAACTGAGGCAGTTACGGAGGGATCAGTTCATTGCTCTAGAAAGTCAAGTTGGTGATCAATTTCGGGTAGGCGAGAGATAGATAAAGTCAGTGGAGGAATCAATAAGGACTTCCAGGGTTGTGGCTTGACTAGTATTACCATAAATGAGGAAAGGCGACACCGGCAGAAGAGCACCGTGGGAAAGGAAACATTTAGCCTTGAACATGTTGTTGCTTTTGTGGAGTATGTACAATATCTAAGTGGAAACTTCCTGTAGGCATAGAGCTAAGTGAGCATTGAGCCCGGGAAAGAAGATCATAGATGGAGATTGTCTATTGTTGGCAAAGCTGTCTGGTGGCAGAGAAAACCTTGAGCGTGGATGATATTACCCAGGTTATATATGGAGGACACGGAGACAAAGACCAGGGATGGAACTTAAGGGCACACTAACATGTGGGAGACAAATGGAAGAAAAAGAATCAATAGAGGAAACAGAACCCATGGCCAGAGGTAGAAGGAGAAACAGGAGTGCAAAAACTAAATGCGAAGAGATTTCAAAGCAAGGAGTCATTAACAATCTGAATTATTGCATAAAGGTGAAAAAGGAGTCAATGGATTGACTCCCAATGGATTTTTCCCAAGCCTTACTAAGTCACAGTCGTTATTATGGGTAATCTAAGCGCAGTCCTGGGGAATGATAATCCTGCGGTCCAGGAGTGGATTGGAGGTGAAGAGGTGCATAGCAAGTACTAACCACCGCTTCCAGACACTTGATTGTGAAGACAGGAAAGAGGGAGGGGGACAAATAGGGGCTGGGGTCAGAGGAGGGTGGTTTTACGGTTGGGGCAAAGACCCGAGGATGCATGTCAATTGAGGGAAAGAGCCACAGTAAGAGCCTTAATCGCTAGTGGAGACAATGAATGCTCTGACCAAGGAATGTTTCAGGCCTGGACTTTCACTTCGTGTCTGACGTGAAACAATATGGAATTCTCCTTATCACAGGAATCAGGGGAGATGGTGAACCCTGGAGGCGACACTGATGGCTCTAGAGGAAAGGATAGCCTTGTGGGCATATTTTCTTTCTGTCATTCAGGCCAGCGTTCAGTGACCGAGCACAGGGTTGGGTGATGTAAGACCCTCGGTCTGAAAGGCATTGGACTTGCTGGCTTGTCACTTATGCCCTTTAAGAACCAGCTCGTACACAATGCAAGGTCTGTCTGGGAGCGTGAGGCTCTGACGCATGATGCAATCCTTCCTCTCCAATCTGGCATCTTCTGCCTCACAATGAGTGCATTTTCCTCCCCTGGATGGGAGTCCTGAGAACAAGCCGAGGCACCATTGGCAGGCAGGTGTCCAGGGGGATTATTCAGATTTGACTTTGCCTTGGGCAGAACAAGATCCTTGGGTTTTATGAGCACTTTTTAGAACCATGGCTAGGCAATTATGGAAATCAGAGCTGGATTTGAGTTTCAGGGTAAGAAATTATTGATAATTACTGGTATTTTGGTTCTGTTTCCATAGCAACCCGAAACTCTGAAAATTGTCCACTGGTGCCAAGAATCTGGACAATAATTCCAGATCGTTGACACTTGCTGTCTACAATGGCACTTTAGCTGTGTTTCTGGGGACACTTAAGGTGTCTTGACCAGTGCTGTGGATAATAACGTGGCCTCCACCACACGTTCTTGGACAAGTCTCTTCAGGTTGTCAGCCTGTTTCTGTTTTCCTCCTGTCATTTACTTGGAGCTACATTAAGTCATCTAAAAGCTGGATTCTTGGTTTAAAAGGGGGTAGGGAACGGCACTTAATTGGTTTCCCAAGGATTTTTGCTCCTTTGGTAACTTGAAGCTCCGACTGTGGCTGCCAGACCCACACAGGTGAGAAAGGCCAATGATTCAACCTAAGGGGGTTCTGCTACCTCAGGTCAAGTTCCCACAGGCCAGAGATGCTCCCCAAGCAGGCTGACCTCGCACATGGGGAATCTAGGAAACTTTTTTTTTTTTAAGTTTTATTTATTTTGAGGGAGACCATGAGTGGGGGAGGGGCAGAGACAGAGAGAGAGAGAGAGAGAGAGAGAGAGAGAGGGAACCTGCACTGTCAGTGCAGAGCCCAATGCAGGGCTCGAATTCACAACCCATGAGATCATAACCTGAGCTGAAATCAAGAGTCGGCCACTTAACTGACCCAGCCACCCAGTTGCCCCCCGCGCCCCCCCCCCCCCGCCCCCAGGAAATTTTTAGTCAAGGGCGCTGCACACTGTGGGCCCAGAACATCAGGCAGCTCTTCACTGGGAACGCAGGCTAGATTTGGAGCCTGGACCTGCCCTCTTCTTTCTGTGAGCCTTTGGACCGATGCTTATTCAGTGTAATTTGGGGCTATTATGGGGATCAAATGAACTCATTCCTCTTACATTCAGCCACAGTCTGTCAAGTTCACTGTCGGTAGCAGGCACTGTTGAAAGAGTGGGGATAGAATCGTGATCAGGTAGACATGGTTCCCGCCCCCATGGAGCCGACAAGTGGTGTGGAATTGTGTTTGTTGGCCATGGGCTGTGACTTTGTTGTGTGTTCATTTGCTGATACTGCTGGAGCAAAGTACCGAAACGGGGTGGCTTAAAACAATTGAAATTTGTTCTCTCAGTTCTGGAGTCTAGAAGTCCAAATCAAGGTGTCAGCAGGAATGGGCTCCCTCCAAAGGCTCTAGGGAAGAACCTTCCTTGCCAGAATTGGCTGGCACCCCTTGGTGTTCCTTGACTTGCCAATATATCACTCCATCTTTGCATGGCCTTTCCCTTGTGTGTATGTATCTGCCTCCAGATTTGCCTCTTCTTATAAGAACACCAGTCACATTGCATTTAGGGTTCACCCTAATCCAGTATGACCTCATCCTGACTTGACTGCATCTGCAAGTCTCCATTTCCAAATAAGTCATGTTCCCAGGTTCTGGGTGAAAATGAGTTTTGGGGGACACTAACCCAGTACAGTCAATTTGTAGCTTCTGGATATATTGCAGCACTAAGAGGAAGATTTGATGTTCCCCAAGGGTTGGGAGGATGATTTGGATATCTCCCTTAATATTGAATAATAGATTGCAGTGAGCTAGCTGCTTTCCTACCAGGTACTACATGAGGAAGAAGCAAGTCAGGGTCAGCTGGTGGGTTGAGATACTGTGAACAATTTCCAGTGGATTCCTCTGGGAAAGCTAGGTACTAACAATGCATCCACATCATGTACTAATGTCAATAAAGGCACCGGCACATAACATACACAAATAATATCTCATCACCTGCCCCAGGGTGACAGACCCTCTGGTGGGTTCTAGGAAAGATGCTTGTAAGCCCTGGTTCTGTGTATTCATGTCACAAGGTTGAAAAGTTATCTAAAGGACGGACAACATATTTCCTTCTAAGAAGGGGACTGACTGGTAAAAAAAAAAAAACAAGTCTTGATAGGTGATTCAGAAGAAAGAGTTGTGAGATCAGTATACTGTTTGATTGCACTGGATAGCAAATGTTGAAATACTTCCATATAGTTGTTAAATAGCCACTGGAAGCTTTTTATGGTTTTTAAAAACATAATTGTTGTGTCAGGGCGCCTGGGTGACTCAGTAGGTTAGTTTCCGACCCTTGATTTTGGCTCAGGTCATGATCTCATGGTTGATGAGGTCAAGTCCTGCATCGAACTCTGCCCTGATGGCACAGAACAAACTTGGGATTCTCTCTCTTCCTCTCTCTTTCTGCTCCTCTCCCACTTGCACACACGTGTGCTCTTCTCTCTCTCAAAATAAAGAAATAAATCAGCGTTACCTTAAAAAAAAAAAAATAATTGTTGTGTAATGGAATGAACTTTACATAGAAAGTAGACCTAGTGAAGGTCTTTGGAGAGGTGGGCAGGGGAAAAGGGAAGACATTTTCAGAGAATGCAGGCCCCCCAGGAGATACACAGGTAGCATGGACTTTGGTGTGATAAAACAGTAAGTAAACTGTAGCACTACTCTATGACAGATGGACTTAGGTAATGCTATGTTAATAAATCAAAATCTGCCAAAACTGTTTATGGTACAGGCCCAATTCCATTTTGCACTGTGCGACTCTACCATACGGTTCTGGACGTAGAGAAACCATGATGTTCTTTCCTTATCAAATCTTCACTCTTTATGGTCAGTCATTGTATCTCGACTAATTATACTAGTATAAACTTCTGATAAGCTGTCTACTTGCTGATGTAAAAACAAAAGTAATTTATTCTCTGAAATTTATCTTAACGGTACCACTAATTAGATTTCTTGGTAGTTTTTTGTGTGTCAGTCTTAAACCAAACCTGGTAGCGTAAATTGGGGTGTTGAAATCTGATGTCACCCATTCAAGTGCCTATGTTGTCTGAATTAACTATTTTTTAAAACAGGAAGCATGTAATCATCATGTTGACCACCGTAATGTTGACAAAGACAACCCCCGAGAGCTACACAGAGCTTCCTCTGTGCCCCGTGCTTCTCTAAGTCCGTAGCGTGCATTAATTCTTCCAATCCTTTTAACAACCTATGCAACTTGTGTTACCTTTATTCCCATTTTAGGTAAGGACACTGAAGCCTGAGAAGTTGAGCACACTGCCCCAGGACACACAGCTGCTCAACAACAAAGCAGCAATTTAAACCCAGGCAACCTGGCTTAGACTCTTACAAGAGAGAAACTTGAATTCAAAGTCTCACATCCCAGAACAATCCAACGCTACAGACTGTGAGAACAACTGGCCATACCTTGGGATTTTGTGGCCCATGCTGGAGCATCCTTGCCTTTACTTGGATTACCCACTTGGCCCCCCCCCCCGTAGGCCTGCAGCCTCGGGGGGCCAGCTTCTGGTTGTTTCTGTTCACTCTGTGGGCACTGCATTTACTTTTTTTCTTAAAAACAATGGTGTTCAGTGATATCAAGTTTCCATTCAAGTAACATTTGAGAAGAAATTTGAGCATCTAGAATCAAATGAGTATCCTTTTTCACTGAAACCAGCTCTTATTAACTCCTTTTTTTAAAAAATGAAAATTGGGGGGGCGCCTGGGTAGCTCAGTCGGTTAAGCGTCTGACTTTAGCTCACATCATGATCACATGGTGGGTGAGTTTGAGCCCCGCGTTGGGCTCTGTCCTGACAGCTCAGAGCCTGGAGCCTGCTTCGGATTCTGCGTCTCCCTCTCTCTCTGCCCTTCCCCTGCTCACGCTCTGTCTCTCTCTCAAAAATAAATAAACATTTTTAAAAAATAAATAAATAAAATGAAAATTGGTCTGACATCTTTTTAAAAATATTTTTCCACTGGCAGATGAATGGATAAACACAAGGTGGAGTATGCACAAGGAAATATGATTCAATCTTAAAACAGAGGAAAATTCTGACACATGCTACAACATGGATGAACCTTAAGGACATGGGCTGAGTGACATAAATCATTCCCCAAAAGATAAACACTATGATTCCGCTCATACGAGGCATCTAAAATTGTCAAATTCGTAGAGACAGAAAGCAGAAGGGTGGTGGCCAGGGGCTTTGGGAAGGGAGAACAGGGGGTTAACTGTTTAATGGGCAGAGGGTTTCGGTTGGCAAGATGACCGAGTTCTGGAGACAGAAGGTGGTGATGATTGCCCAACAATTGCATTTAACACTGCTGAACTGTAGTCTTAATGATGGCTAAGAAGGGGCGCTTGGGTGGCTCTGCCAGTTGAGTGTCTGACCTCAGCTCAGGTCACGATCTTGCAGTTTGTGAGTTCAAACCCCGGGAGTTTGAGCTCCACATCAGGCTCTGTGCTGACAGCTCGGAGCCTGGAGCCTGCTTCAGATTCTGTCTGCCTCTCCCCCCGCCACCCCCCCCCCCCGCCCCCGCTGACATTCTATCTCTCTCTCTCTCAACAATAAATAAACACTAATTTTTTTTTTAAAAATGGTTAAGGTAAATTTTAACTATATATTTATTATCACAATTTTTAAAAATGAAAAAAATTATTTACTTATTTTCATGTTTATTTGTTTTTTGAGACACACACACACACACACACACACACACAGAGAATCCCAAGCAGGGTCTGCACCCTCAGCACAAGAGTGTATAAAGCAAAAGGTAGATCTTGCGACTAGCCATGTCCTCTGCACCCTGCCCCCATCCCAGAGGTAACATTGTTACATTTCTGGTTGTGCGCTTTTAGGACTTTTCTGTGCATAGACAAGGGTGTGTATATAGGGGCATATGTGTGTATTCTTCTGAAATCTGTTCTGGGCTTTGCGTTTTGCACTTTATTTCACTCTGTGTGGCTGTCTGGCTTGTCATTATACAATAATTTTTTGAGTCTGTGCCCCACGGATGGATGTTTAGGCTCTATTTTCAGTGTTGTTGTTTTGCCATTACACAACCTCAATAGTAAACCTCCTTTGAATAGTCAAAGAAGCCACTTTTGATTTTGCCTTAGTACCTGCTGACCTTGAATAAATGAAAATTAGCCAGCTTCACTGATTTATACAGGAAAAGGAGATGGAGAGGGAGAAAAAAAATAGACAATGAGTGAGTCCATGGTTCTGACAGGGCAGAGCTTTGTAGTCAGGTCCCAGCAGAGAGCCAGAGTGAACACTTCATCCTTGCTATAGATTCCTAAGGCGATATGACTGCAATTTCTAAAACACCTGTTTGAGAGAAGCCTCCAAAGTCTTGTGTTCCATGGAAGAATGCGTTGGGGAAGATATTTTCTATATTCTGTAAGAAAACCCCCGCTTGGGGATGTACATTTTCCTCTGGAAAGCTGTCCTGAGTCTGAGGCCTGAATTAAACACCGGCTGTGTACTTAAGCCCCTCCTCAGTAGGGTCTCATGGTATTTGGGAGGAAAATACTAGAAGATTTCATAGGTTGCGTTTTAAGTCATCATGAGTTAATTTCCAAATGAGCGAATTCACCAAACCTGTGCTTGCTCCCACAATAACTCACTTTCAGAACCTGATCAGTTTGAAAATAACTCTCATGGAGTGAAAGGCCACACACTGATGTCTTCTCTTCTGAAGACTGATGGGTAGAAGACTCAGAAGCAAGGTGATTATAGCTACAGAAACTCAGCGTGGGTAGAAAAGCACCAGGACCCTCTGCAAGCAGAGATGCAGAATGGGGCTGAGAACAGGAACCTTGGCCGAAAGTCTTTATAAGGCACATTGAGGCCCCTTCCCCCATTCACCTGGGCATTCTGCCCCCCTCAACAAGTTACCATCCCCTTCCCCACAAACATGCATTAGCAGAACACAGGAGGGACCAGAGGGAATTTAATGAAAATCTCTACCCAGAATGGGCCCCAAGAAGGAGACTAGAGTAATCATCTTCAGGGAATGTAACTGGCCCAAGAGGAAATATCTAGATACTAATATTGGAAAGGGGAGCAAGAAAATGACCGCTTGAGGCCCGCTATTGGTCAAGCCCTTCCCATGCACAGAGGACTTCAAATCAATTTTTCGGCACTCTGCTCTTAAATCTTAACAGCCTAAGACCACCAGACATTTGATGAAATCTTTTAATATAAAGAGTGCAAAACAATCAAATAAAACACACACACACAACATCAGATACAAGTCAGGGAGCAAAGAAAACTTTGAAACAGTGCTAACAAAGGCTTAGTATCTTCAGAGACCTATGAGAAGATGCTGAATTTATGAAATAAGATCAGGATGCTGTAAAAAAGAAACAGAACAACATGGAAATCAAAATTATGATAGCATTGATTTAAAATAATCAGTAGAAAGAGAAAGATAAAGCTAAGAAAGTCCCCAGCAAAGTAGAATGGAAAGACAAAGAATTCTAATGCCGGAGAGAACAGATTTTCTTGAAAATATTATGAAGAAAAACATCATACAGGAAATGTCATCGTTGTAAACCTTACAATTTAGTGGTAATAATACTTCTATTTCTAATAAGGACTTAAAATTAATATTTATAGAGTACTGAGTTCCGGGAACATAGTAAGCATTATATAAGTGCTAATTTAATGTAATACATAGAAATGTGAACAATGACTACTGATTTCACCAGATGTTGTGATGTAGGTATTTGGGGAGAGTGGAAAAGGGAGCAGTGAATTTGGTGTGTGTTTGTTCACGTGGATTGGGTGGAGGTGCTAATATAATCATTAAATGCTTATCTTTAGTTGAAGGAAATGAATAGAAAATAAGTAAGATAAGCAAAAAGTAGTAGTCTAAGTATATTCTTTCGAAAAAGGACTGTAAACACCAGAAGCAGCTGATAAATGGTGGCAATCAGGATTAGAAAAGAAAAGGAAAGGAGAATATTGGCGTTTAAATCACAAGTTTACCAATAATATTTGACATCCGAAACAATGTATATGTATTGTCACACATAGTACTTTGGGTAGGTACTAAACTTTTGATTTAAAAATCCTCTGGTCCTGTCTTCACTCTTTCCTCAAGGTAAATCTCTCCATATGATCTATTATGTCATCGGCAGCCTCTAAACTGCATCCTGGAAGATGACAACAGGGCTTTACTTCTCAGAGATACACGCCTGAAATCCTAAAGTTCCCCCCCCCCCGCCCCCTTGAGTCATGCTTGCCTCCATTTATAACCTGCCTTCATGCCCTCTGCTTCCAGCTTTCCATCACACCTCACAGTTGTCGAAATGGAAGAATGGCATGACAGATTTGGTGCCTGGGACACTCTACGGGGACTCATGGCTGCCTTGGAAAGTTGAACAGGGGAGCTGACACAGGGTCTAGGAAACAGTGTCAGGCACCCCTCTGTGAATCTCTAATGTGGGCAACTTCTTCAGAGAATTGCTAGTAAATGAGCATGGGGTGAAGCCCTGTATCAGTCTGCAGATGATGGGGTGATGGTCGCCATGCCTGTGGTGGCCACAGGGGAATGAGCAGTGACCTCCACACATCTATAGAGGAAATGCCAGTGAGGAGTGTTAGGGGTTGGGAGTTGGGGAGAGGAAACAGGCTTCCAACCATCAGATGCCCAATGGAAGAGCGTCTCAGGGGACCAAAGCAACTTCTGCACACATGTCCAAGATGATGTTCTCCCAGCGTGGCTCATCCTGCCTTCTCACTGTCATCAGTCGCTTTGTTTTCACTTGGTGCTTCTACCTTCAAACCACTACACAACCCTCCTATCAGAAAAAATAGCCCAGAAGCTTCTATCTGATCCTGATTTTCCTTTGGTCATTGTTTTATTTCTCCAACCTCATTCTTATTGACAGTCATTACTTCTCCTTCTTTTTTCTCTGTTCCCTCCTTGACCTGTGGCAATTGATTTCTCTCTACCACTCCCAATGTACTGCCCCTTGAAGCTAGGCGGATGCCCTCTTCATTATCAACACTTGGCTTTTCCTACAGAGTTTCCATTCCCTCACTTCCTCCCTTTCTTCATTCTTTTCTTTCTTTTTATTCTGGGTTTCCTAACCCATAGAAGAACTGAAAGAATAATATAATGAATACCCATAATCTGCCCCCTCACTTCACCAAATTGCTAACATTTTGCCACATTTGGTCCCCTACTCTGTGTGTGTGTGTGTGTGTGTGTGTGTGTGTGTGTGTTGGCAGAGAAATTTGAAAGAAGGTTGTATTTATCATGACACTTCACCTAAATGCTTCACTCTAAATACTCAAGCAGGTATCTTCTAAAAAAGGCCATTCATTACAATACATTTTTGTTCCCAAGGAATTTAACATTGATTCCATAAGATTGTTTAATAAAGAGTTCATGTTCAAAACCCTAAATGTCCCCCAAAATGCCTTTTGAAGTTTGTTTTTGTTACTGTTTTTTATTTTTATTTTTGAGAGAGAGAGAGAGAGAGAACATGAGCAGGGAAGAGGGGCAGACGGAGAGGGTGAGACAGAATCTTAAGCAGGTTCTATGCTGAACAGGGCTCAATCCCACGACCCTGGGGTCATGACCTGAGCTGAAATCAAAAGTCAGATCCTCAACCATCTGAGCCCTTGTTGTTTTTAAATACAGAGCCCAAATACATTTCATGCATTGTCTTTGATTATTTTGTTTTTCCAAGCTCCCTTATTCTACATTCTAAAATATCCCATCCTCTTTTGTGGAATTTCATGAGAGTTGACATTTTCAGAGTTCTGGCCAATTGTCTTGAAGATTGTTTCTCGTTCTGGACTTGTCTGATCCGTTTCTCATGTTTAGATTCAGGTTAAACATTGTTTTGTTTTGTCTTTTGGCAAGAGGACCCTATAAATAGTGGTGTTTACTTCCAGCTGCGTCACACCGGGAGGCGCGAGTCAATTTCATCCCATTATTCATTTGGTAACTATGTTGTTGTCTGCCAAATTTCTCCATTATAAAAGTGTCTTTTTCCCATTTGTAATTAACGAGTTTTATTTTGAGACCATGTGAATGTCCTGTTCCCGACAACTTTTCAATGGTTTTAGCATGCTTTGATTATCCTTGCCTTGACCAATTATTGCACTGATGGCCACCACATGGCAAGTTTCTAGTCCCTTCTGTATTTACCGGCCGCTGCCCCTATGGAAAAGGAAGCTTCCCCTGCTCCTGGTTTGTTCAATACTTTTACAGACTCGAGATTTCCTTTCCCTTCTTCTCTTTTCTAACCCATAGCCTCCATTATTCTTTTTAATGCACAAATCCACACAAATGAAGCCAGTGGGAGCCCCTTTATGCCAGCTCCTATGTCCTTTTGGCATAGGCTCACTTAGTCTTTCAGCACTTTCTTGCTTTCTGACCTGAGATATCCCATGCTGGCCTTATACTTTCCTGGCCCCAGACCTGGGATTAGCCATGTCTCCAAGAAGCCCATGTTCATTTTATCTCTTCCAGTTTTCTTGCTTTCCCTGGAACACTAAATTCTGTTACCCACAGCCTCCTTCCTGAAGCTCTGGTTTCATAAATACTGCATTATCCTCGATCACTTGCTACCTTCATAACTGCTCTGATCCTGGTGTTAAGAGTCATTAATGTTTTCAGCAGACACTGAAATGTTTGTTATATGTCAGGCCCTGTGAGCTTGAGGCACCTAGGCAGAGAGACCACAGGCCCTCTTTAGCTTCTACCTAGGTGACCTGGTAATTTATTATCCAAATAGGACACGTTGAAAGTGAAAAAGAAAATGTGAAAGTGAAAACCCAACAAAAAAACCCCTCCCCTTACCATAGGAAAGCAAGCAGCAAGAAAAGACCTCTACCCACAAAATAACAGCCATCACATGGACAGCACCCTTGTCAGCACTAAGAGTAAATGCTGGAAGGTGTTCTTCCCCAGGTAAAGTCTCATTTGGAACCGAGGATGAACTAGCCATTGGCAGGAGCACAGGGCTGGGAGTGTTGGCCCTCAGAGCCCTTAGTAAAAGAACCAACGAACAGTACATGCTTCAGAGAGAAGCAAACGAAGCCAAGAGGTATGGAATCGGGAAGCGGTGGTGAGTACATTGTTAAAATGTGTTGGATTGATTGTCAAACAGAGTAAGCTAATTCTTTTGGGTATTTTAAACCCCTTGCACATCACGTGTTAGACAAACATTTGGAAGACGGGAAGTGGGGGAAGTTTGGGGAAATGTGACGGTGTTGAAGGTCCTTGTCCTGCTGAGGAGGAGGTTAGAGATGCTGATTCAATTTGGACTTGCTTAGAAAAACTCCCAGCTCCTTCTCATTCTTCATGGCCTGGATGGGACCGAACCTTCTCCCCCAGTCTTCTCTAATTACCCCAGCTCTCTTCTATTTATCTTCTCAATTCCTCTAGCACTTACAGCCTGTCTATGCAATTTAGCGCTTAACTACATGGTGTCCTTGTCTGCTGAGCGCTGACTGCTCGGGCTCCTACCCCCCATTGATTAATAGGCCAGCGTGGTATCGAAGAAAGAGTTCCCGGCCGAGGCCCTGCTTCTGAAAACGCCACTCAGTTGCTTTGGGAGCTTGGACACGTGTCAACCTCTCTAGGTTTGTGTTTTCTCTTCGTCTGTCAAATAAGACGATATGGTGAGATTGCCCGTAAGATTTATTCCAATGCTATGCATCTGTGATGTGTTCTTCCACGCCTGTCCTACGTTTCCCAGAGAAGAACCGTTCAGAAAGACCATCCTGTGAATCAGTGATATGGGAGATCCAGTGAGCAAAATATCACTAGCCCCTCTTCTCCAGTTAAGGGCTCTTTTTCCTCTCCCCCATCAGACTCTCAGCCAGCCTTGCTTGAGGACTGTAGGAGTACAACATTGACTCCCGAGGTGGCCTTCCACCTTGTTCAGGCTTGAGCGTGCCCCCCCCCTCCGCCCCTTGAGGCTATGTGTTTCAGGCCCCGTGGAAGTTAACTTATGCCTTAACCAGGATGAGGGAAGGCTTGTTCTGATCTTCCCTGAATGGGACACAGAAGGCGCCACTTGAGATAACTACCCTTGACCACACCACCAGGCCCCTCCCTCTATAAAAGCCGGGGATGAAGGTCTGGACTTGGTGGAGAATGACCGCGGGGGAGAGCTGCGCAGTGTCGCTGTCGTTGGTCCGCTCGGTCTCCGTCTCCCTGCCAGTAAGTAACCTGGGCATGAAATTGTAAGCGGTGTGGAGTGGGTTGCTTCGTTTTTCGGCCTTAAAGTGCCTTCTCTGGAGGGCACTTTACTGTCCACCCTCCTCTTCGTAGCGAGCGCCATTTCCTGATATGGTCTCATGTGGACACCAGTGACTGGGCTAAGGCCGATGGGTACTTTTCACCTTTCCTTTGTAAAAAATGTTTGTTTCCTTTGTAAAAAATGTTTGTTTATTTATTTATTTTGAGAAAGAAAGAGGGTACAAGCATGGGAGAGGAAGAGAGAGACGGAGAGAGAGAATCTCAAGCTGGCCCTGTGTTGTCAGCACAGAACCCAGTGTGGGGCTCTGTCTCAGGAACTGTGAGATCGTGACGTGAGCCAAAATCAAGAGTCCTACGCTTAACCGACTGGGCCACCCAAGTGTCCCGATGGCTTTCCTTTTGTGGGTGTGTTGGGCTTCTTAGTGTTTCCCATCAGTTCATTCCTTTATTGCACGTTCTCTTTGTCCTCCTGTCCCCTGCTCAGTGATGTTCTTCCTGGATTCTGAACCAGTGACTTAATCCAACCCTTGATACTTGCCTGACTCACTGAACTGACCCAGATTGCGCACATCTGCTTTGATGTCCCACTTTCGGATGCTTGTTCCTGCCTCAGCTGGAACCTTCCCGGGCCCAGTTTCCTTATTCCTGTGCTTCTCCCTCATTCGGAGCTGTCAGCTTTTTTTCGTAGCTTTTAGGTCCCGAATGCTCGCTCATTATACATAATACAACGTGACAGCAGAAATCACGTAATTCTTAAAAAACTTTGGAAGCCGTTTGAGATGTTGTAAATTGTTTCAAAAGTATATAAAGTACATCTCTCTACCGGTCTGTTCTCCTCCAGTATTTTTCTCTATAGACTCAAGGTCAGGCATTAACAAGGTTAGAGGGGACATGGCTGTGACTGGGAACAGTCAACACTCGGCTTCTCACAAACATTGATTTGGTTCCCCATCTCCACCTACGTTCCCTTCACCGCATGTTTGCACCTGGCTTTTAACCAGAAAGCGTGGTGATCTTGTTTTCTCGTTTTGTGACCACTTCTGATGGGCCAGATTTATATTCCAAAGAGTTACTTCAGCAAGAGGCGATATATATACGCCATCTACTACTGTGTGACCACTTAACACAAACTTAGCAACTCAAAACGGCACACACTTGTTATCTCACAGGTCCTGAGAGTCAGGAGTCAAGGCCCGAATGAACTTCTGCCTCAGGAGCTCTCACAAGGCGTGTGGGCGAGGGCTTCATATCTCCTCTGAAAGCTAGACTGGGGAAGAACCCCCCTTCCCAGCTTATGTGCTGTTGGCAGAATTCAGTTCCCGGAGGATCGTTGGATGGAGGGCCTCTCTGTTCCTTGCCAGTAGTTGACCGCAGGCTCTTCTCCGTTCCTTATGAGATGCCGTTGTGGAAGCAACAGCCTGCCCCCGTTGCCATATTCTGTTGGTTAAAGCGAGGCGTAGGTCCGGTCCCTATTCAAGGGGAGGGGATTGTGCACAGCCTCGAACGTCAGGAGGTAACGTTCATGGAACCCCAGCTTAGAATCTGCCCTCCGCCAGCAGTAAACACTGTGCTGAAGTCTTGGACTTGGACGTTGTCTGCCCGCCTTCAAATTTCAGCTCCGCCATTTAGTCTCTGTGCTTCTCTGTGCCTCGGTTTCCTCATGTGTATAACGAGGATATAAGAGTACCTACCTTCGCCAGCTGTTGCGAGGATTAAATAAGTTGTGATATTTAGAGTTCTCGGAACAGCCTGGCGTACAGTAGTGCCACGTAATGGTTAGCTACCGTCATTCTTTCTCTTTGCTGATGTTATTTGTAGGGAGGCAGAGGCAGCGCAGCGGTGAGGTCCGCTTTCTCTCTGAGATGAGCCTATAGTCCTAGGGAGGGATGTTTCTCGGTCGCTTTCACACTCACGGGATGTGCGCACAGTGGTTTTAAGATAATTACAAATAAACTGCATGTTCTACATCTGACAAATTACTTCTTATTGATTTACGCAGGTTCCCCAAGGGGGAGGTGGGATGCCACAAATGACGAGTAACGTGGCCAACTATTCAGACAGAAGAGTCTCTGGGGACCATTTGATAGTGTACAAAGTGGTTTCATCTTTCAGAACAGTTAAGATTGGACCATCAAATATTTATGGGCCATTAGCAGGAAATGTTGCCCTTCAAATAGTTTAAGGAGTCCATTGTAAGAGTTCTGGACGAAAACTGTTGCCTTTGGAAAGGGTTCTGTGTAGACGATGATCTTTAAAGACACTTTAGCTTTGTGACCGAAAGACTAGATTGACTCGGCCCCTATGGTAGCCTCCAGGGGGAAACTGTAAGAACTTTATTGACACAAGTGCCGTGGAGTATTAGGCAGGAGAGGAGGTTTAGAATAAACCCGGACAACTCACAAACTCTAACTCGTCGAGTTGAGAAATACGGCAAAAATGAGGATTTCAGAGGTATAGGCCCAAACCAAGTTGGAATAATCATTGCAACTCGCTATTTCCAGAAAGGTTGGCCCAGGACAGATTTTGTCTACTGCCGCAGCAGCCGTGCAGGCTCAGGAGGTGTCTGTCAAGACGGATGCAAACACCTGTCACTAGGATAAATGGCCGAGTGGCAGGGCTGAGCTAGCATGGATTGAATGCTCCAAGGAAGGGTGTCCATTAAGACTGCATTCAGCTGCAAGTAACAGAACACCTAAGAGACAGGACTTAAACAAGTAAAGGGGTTTATTTGCCACGTTTGTTATGTGCCACAGAAGGTGTGGAGGTAGATGATCTTCGACAAGTAAAGCAATTCTAAATGTCTTCGAGGACCCGGTTCTGTTCATCTTCCTCCTCTAGCCTTAGAAAGTGGCTTTCATTTTCGTGATTTCCAGAAGGCTGCTGCACCTCAGGCATCATACCTGTTTAGATAAGAAAAGGAAGGACAATGGCCTAAGGAGCTGTGCTCACTGAATCTGCCCCTTTAAAAAAAACTCTCCTGAAAGCCCAGTGCAGTAACTTCTTATTTTCTCCATCGGCCTAAACTGGGTGACATAGCCACTGCTAGCCGCAAGCAAGCTTACGAAAGAAAATATTTTATTTTTCCGGCCTCTTTCATAAAGGAAGGCAAGGGGGAAAGGGCTGTGAATGGTTTTTGGGCTTCCAGTCCACAGAGCTTCCATAGTAGTATCTGGAATTCTGTGCACCTTGTCATTCTTTTTGCATATCTCTGGCTGGGTTTGTTTTTTTTTTAATTTCTTGTCATGTTTGTTTATTTTTGAGAGAGAGACAGAGCACGAGGTGGGGAGGGGCAGAGAGCTGTCAGCACAGAGCCTGAGGCGAGGCTCGATTTCACGAACTGTGAGATCATGACCTGAGCCGAAGTCGGACGCTCAACCGACCGAGCCACCCACGTGCCCCAAACTGTTCCCCTTTCCTATGAGCAGGGAGCCAGTTGAAATGTTCTGATGGGTATCAGAGGATGGGGTTTATTTGATGCCAATAATCAGCTGAAACACGTGTACTAAAAAAAAAAAAAAAGACGTCATATCTGGTCACACCCATCTCAAGAGCCACAGAAGATTTCCTACTTCTAACCTTGGGTGCAGTCATCTGAATAGTACAACTTTTAGTAATTTGTGCCTTACTGCCCAGTGGCCGAGAAGAGTGAACATAAATATTTCCTTGCCCGTAGGAGCCTGTCCTCACTGAATGGAGGCTTCTAGCTGGCACATGGCGGTGCTCAATCAATACATGACTGAGCAAGTGCTCAGCCTTCTTCTCTCTGACTTGCTTCTTTCCCAGGGTCACAAGGCCAAGGCTAATAAAGCAACCTGCTGGCATATAACATTAAGATTCTGCAATGCTACTGCTTGGTTTCCATTGGAAAGTGAGACGTGCGCGTCAGTAAACCCAGCATAAGCACGTCATAGCCTGGTAAAGCGCCTTCTCAATTTTCTGTATCGCTGTACTGCCTGTCTTCTAGGAGGAGGATTTGCTAACCCACTTTGACCATGGCATTCTCATTTTGCACCGTCAAGGTAAATGGCTGGGATCATTTCTTGATGCTGAGATGAGAGGGCAGAGAAAAGGGGCAGGAATCTGATTTTCCTTTGTCAGGGTCACTTGGCAGTGGTGTCTGTGGGTGGAGGCGGGGGGGAGGGGGTTGGACGAGGGAGAAAGCGAAGTCCATAAAGATGAGATCCTCTGGCTTGATTCCCATTCAGGAAGATACCAAGTCTTTGAGGAAAACACCTATCTGGTTATTAAGCAAGCTTGCAGAGCATGTGTAATGAGATCGAAACCAAATGTTCACTCGCCATTTGGTCAAATTGCTTCGACGCTTCATTGACAAGAAAAACAAAATGCTTAATGGAACCGGTCCTATAAACGGAGGAAATTTGGGGGGAAAAAAATTCAAAAACGCTGTTTAGACAAAATATTACTTGTCTTGTCCCACCCAGCCTCTGGAAACTCTAATCCTTTAAAGGCTATCGATTTCCTTTTGTTTGATGTAGCAAGGCACGCTTTCTCACGACTCAATTAAAACCCATGTTTCCAGTGGGCAACGGTCTTGATCACATTAACATTCATGAAATGGGCCTGTGTCCCTCTTGTTTTTTTATTATTTTTTTAAATAAAAGACCTAGAATCCAGGGATATTATTCAGTCGTAGTGGCCCATCACCCTGGGACAACATTACTATTGCAATTGCATTAAAAGCCCTAGCGATTGGAAGGGAAGTAGCAATAATAAAAAATTGTTGCTTTTAGGCGACAACTAGAAAATGCTTGTTGTGAATATCCTCTCTAGCTTGTTTAATCAAGAATAGAAGCAGGCACGCTCCAGGCAGCTAGAGATGCTGCAGAGGTCCGCAAGGAATAGCCATGATGACTAGGCCAAAATCTTCCTCATAAAGGAGGAAGATACCATGTTCTTCTAAACTGTTTAGAAGAGGACTCCTCTCCTCTTCCTTTTTTAGGATATCAAACGAGCACTTTGCCAAGCATTGTGCAAAGAGGTCTTCTACCCTTGTTTCATTAATTCTCACTACAAACCTAAGAGGAAGGTACTACTCTCATTTTATAAACTGATGTCAATAAGCATCTCGCCCAAGGTTCTAAATGGTGGAAACCAGAGTCCAAGTCAGATCCTTGAGAGTCACAGACTGATAGAGAAACCCTCTTGGGCAGTGTTGTAGGAGCAGGAGCTAAGCAAAAGCAAGGAGGCTACAATTCTCCAGCAGGGGCATCTGCGGGTAAAGAGGGGTTCATGGGAGGGACGGCCACGTGATGATGGATTGGCTGGGCGCTCAGGTACAAACACGGAACAGTGATCAATGTCCTGAAATAAACTTCCACTTGTATTCCTCTTCCTGAAGGCTTCTCATTATCTCTTTGGTTTTTACCCTTATGGAAGTTTTCACTGAGCCTTGCTCCCTGGAGTAGAGTTTAAACATGAGAAGAATAAGCCCCATACAAAAGTTGTGTTTTTAGCCAGAATGTGTACCAGGGAAAATATAATGATTCATGAGACTTAGTTTCCCAGATTACTTCCTTGACTATGCTGACAAGTGCCCCCTATATCACGACCCCCTCTCTGTAATGAGCCATTGTCTTAGCTCAGGCTGGCCTAACAAAACACCATAGACTGAGTGGCTTCAACAATGAGAATATATTTTCTCGTAGTTCTGGAAGCTGGAAAATCCAAGATGAAGGTTCTGGCAGGGTTTGGTTTCTGGCAAGAGCTCTCTTCCTGGCTTGTAGAAGGCCACCTTCTTACTATGTCCTCACATGGCAGAGCAAAGGAGTATGTTCTCTGGTGTCCCTTATAAGGGCATTAATCCTATCGTGGGGGCTCTACTCTCCAGACCTCAACTAACCCTAAGAGCCTCCCAAAGGTCCCATCTCCAAATATCATTACACTGAAGATTAGGGCTTCAACCTATAAATTTGGGGGGTATACAACGTTCAGTTTTTTTAAGTTTATTCTTCTTTATTTTTGAGAGAGAAATAGAGGGAAGGGCAGAGAGAGAGAGGGAGACAGAATTCCGTTGTCAGCACAGAGTCCGATGCAGGGCTTGAACTATGAAACTTGAGATCATGACCTGAGCTGAAATCAAGAGTCGGATGCTTAACTGACTGAGCCACCCAGGCACCCCAAACATTCAGTTCTTAACAGTCATCAACAATGTCTTTCTCAGGCCTGATTCTTAGGGCACAACAAAATCACTTATCCAGTGTAAGAAGCTCCAGGGAGCACAGTGTGGCTATTGGGAGGTGAGCCCCATTCTGCAAGATTGGGGCACATCCAGCTTCAGGGAAGAGGAATCTGACCTAGGCATTCTCAGGGGCTGCCTACTTCACCTGGGTCCTCAAGCCCAGCTGTGTTCATCCGTTTGGGCTGCTCTAACAAAAACAGCATAGACCAGCTGGGTTAAACAACAAACATTCATTTCTCACAGTTCTGGAGGCTAGAAAGTCCAAGATCAAGGTGCTAACAGATTCAGTGTCTGGTAAAAACCCATCTCTTGGCTTGTAGATGGTCATTTTCTCGCTGTGTCCTTACAATGTGGAAAGAGCAAGAGAACTCACCAGAATCTCTTTTATAAGGGTACTTATCCCAGCCTGAGATTCGTTGTTTACCATGACAAATTCACCTGGTGACGTAATCACTTCCCGAAGGTCCCACCTCACTAGGGGAAAGGGGTTTCAACATCTGAATTTTGGAGGGACACAAACCTTTAGTTCATAACAACAGTCTCTTCCTATCTTAGGTCCTTCTCTGGGCATCTGATTTCTCCTGGTTCTCTGCTAAACCCCAAGGAGGGTCCTATAGGTGTCTTTCTTGCTGAGGAAACAGCATCCTTTCTTCCCGTCCTGATTGCATTCTGAGCTGGACTGAACCCATCCCCACAGGCACAGAAGTGCTGAACGCTGTCTCAGTTCCAATCTGCAGAGGCCAGTCCTGATGAGCCCCCCACCCATTGTTCAGTCTGCAACAGCCTTTTTCCCTTGGGCTGCTTTTCTTTTGTTGCTATTCCTTTTCCTTGGGTCTCTGGATTCATTTTACTACTTTGTCTTTCTCCCAGTCTCCTGACTGATGTTTCAACCATCATTAATGGGCTTACACACACACATACATAATTCACATGAAGAAAACATATGTGCAGTAGACAATGAGGAAAGGCCTAGAAAATGCAGGGTTTTTGTCCATCCTGTGAATGGATTGTTCTTTAGAAGAGCCACTTTTTTTCTCTTAACCAAAGAACACTTAGTTACTGCATAATGAATAATTAAAAAGCCTCTTCTCACAATCAGAGTCAGGAGTTTTCTATATTCAAGTTAATCCAGCTTCTATGGCAAGGGATAATCCTTATAAAGGATAATACCAACCCAGAATTTCTAGTTAATATGGAATCTCAATTTCTTTTATTGAGTGGTTCAGAAATGATTATTCTTTCTCTTAACTGGGGAACTGAGAAATGTCGAGGCAACTGCAGTAACGACCTTGGAGTTTTCTTGAGGCCAAGAGGCTTCACTATGGCCACCCATGTCCAAGACCATTTTGGAGGTAATGTGATACAGTCCCTCAGTAAATGACTGAAGAGGACATGAATAAGGACAAAGGGAAACTTAGCCTGGAACCTGGTGCTTTTGCTTAATTAAAATTACTGCTTTCTTACTTCTTTGAGAGTTCAAAGACCTACAGTGATTTCCCTAAATGGTTTCAGCTAACCTGATGCAGAAGGAAAGATGAGAATTAATGGCACCCTCACTGGAAAGTTTAAAGTCCAATTAGCTCTCAGGCTGGCTGAGTTTTGCTAATTCATCGATGGGATTCTGGGAAGGCGGGCAGGCCAAGCAGGCAATAAGAGCTAAGTTAGAATGAAGAGCACAGGGAAAAGCAACCAACCAAGGTGATTTGTTCCACATTTTGACCCACCTGGCACATAAGCCATTACCGATTTGTTACCTTGTTAACAGGCTCCACGAGAAACTTGGAATAGTGGCCCACTTACAGTTCAGATTAATTTTCTGTAACTTGGGAGGCTGTAAGTAAATGGATTAAAGAACCATTTGATCTTCAAAAAGAGGTTTATGGTTGCTTTGATGATTAAGTACCCAGGGGACACAATGGATTATCATGGATAATGGATTTGGAGAAGTGGGATATTAAAAATGAACTCTCCTCCTTGGCCATATAGAGATGGGGCTAAGAGGCTGTGTGGAGACTAGGTTAACTCTGTCATCCACTTGAATGAACAGTAGAGATAAGCAGAATAAACTCAGTCAACCCAAGGGAACCCACTTTTCTCACTCCTGGGAGAAAAATTGAGTCTTGTTGGTGAAGCTTTGAAGTGTGACCTTTATCTCAAGATAAATTCTTGGGAAAGCACCTTTGTAAGTATACATTCAGAGCTCAAAAGCACTCTAAGAAAAATGGCCGTTGTTTACCAGAGGTTTACTTCTGCCCAGTGAGCTCTGTGACAAAATCCCAACCCATGGAGAAGAGCTCCTGTACAGGGGTCTCTCTGGGCTACTTTGATCTCCACCCTACTCTGAAGCTGCATGTACTCTGTGTTCTCAGTTGGGAAGAATCATTGGAGATGATGAAATGTCCTAAAACAAGGACAGTTTGGGGTGGGGGAGACTATATACGTATCATAAATACATAGAGTATGGATGATTAATATGTATTATGTGCCCCTTGGGTGATCTCTGAAAGCCTAATTAATAAACCCAAAATATCATTGATGCCAACATATATCACCAGCCAATTTAAGGCAGAAGTGGAACTCAGTAACTTTAACAGAACCGGCAGAGTAACAAATAAGGGAATTAAGCCAGGTGTGAGTGCGTGCATATTCATTGGGTGTAGTGGGGGTTGTGTTTACCAAGAGGGCATTGCTTCTGGTAATGGGTCCAGGCTACACAGCTCTAGCTAAATGTTGCTGTGTTGAAATGTAGAGTCTGGTGTTACCAGATTTCCCCATTTTTCCAGAGAAAGTAGAAATGTGTTTTTTTTTTTAGTTGTTTTGAAATGTGGAATTTTTAAAATGAGAAATGACTCCCCGTTAAAATTTTCTACAGGCTGACATTTCCCTGAGGGAGTCTAATTTATGATTTTTGTTTAAAGGTTAAGTAAGTAAATCACAACTAAATTAATGGTGATAAAGCTGTAACAATAATTTATTATCAAAAAGCAAGGATATATGGAATATTTAGGTATAAATCTAACAAAATATGTAAAGGACACGAATGCTGAAAAGTACAAAACATCTGTGGAAGAGATGCACTGTGTTCATGGGTTGGAAAACTCAGTATAATGAAGATGTCCGTTCTTCCCAAATTGACAGAGATTTAACACTATTCTTTGCAAAATTCCAAAAAGATTTTATTTTGTAGACATATAGACAAGATTATTCAAAAATTTATATGGAAAGGCAAAGGAACCAGAGTATGTAAAACAATTTTGAAAAAGAAGAATAAGGTTGAAGGCATCGATTTACCTGATTTCAAGATTTATTATACAGCTACGTTAATCAAGACTAGGGGAGTGTTGCTAAGGGCATGGACACATAGATCAGTGGAACAGAATCCAGAAGTAGACACATCCATCTGACCAATTGATCTTGTTTTAAGTTTATACATTTATTTTTTTATTTTTTTTTTTATTTTTTTTTATTTTTTTTTTTATTTTTGAGACAGAGAGAGACAGAGCATGAATAGGGGAGGGGCAGAGAGAGAGGGAGACACAGAATCCGAAACAGGCTCCAGGCTCTGAGCTGTCAGCACAGAGCCCGACGCGGGGCTCGAACTCACGGAGTGTGAGATCATGACCTGAGCCGAAGTCGGACGCTTAACCGACTGAGCCACCCAGGCGCCCCTATACATTTATTTTTGAGAGAGAGAGAGAGAGAGAGAGAGCAAGCACAAGCAGGGGAAGGACAGAGAGAGAGAAAGAGTCCCAAGCAGGCTCCACACTGACAGTGCAGTGCCCAATGTGGGGGCTCAAACTCACGAACTGTGAGATCATGACCTAAGCCAAAACCAAGAGTTGGACACTTAACCAAGTGAGCCACCCACGCCCCTTGACCAGCTGATTTTTGACAAAGGTGTAAAAGCAATGAAATGGGAGGAAGGATAGCTTCTTCACAAATGGTGCTGAAAAATTAGATCTCAGTGACAAACAAAAAAACTAAACTTCACACCTACACAAAAAGCAACTTAATAAGTTATAGATTTAAATATAAAGCATAAATTATAAAACTTTCAAAAGGAAACGTGGAAAGTTTTGAGTACCTAGAACTTCGTGGAAAGCTTATAGAACACTAAACATATGATCCATTAAAAAAAAAAATGGATAAATTTGACTTCATCAAAATTTAGAAGTTTTGCTCCAGGAGAGACCTTGCTAAGAGGATGAGAAAACAAGCTATAGACTGGGGGAAAATATTTACAAGCCACATATCTGACAAAGGACCCCTGTCTAAAATACATAAAGTACTTGAAAAATTCAATAGTAACATAATCTAACTAGGAAATTGGCAAAAGACATGAAGAGGCATTTCACCAAAGAAGATATACAGATGGCAAATAAGCACGTGAAAAGATGTTCCATCTCACGGGCCATTAGAGAAATGCAAATTAAGAAAATGATGAGATATCACTAGATATCTATTAAAAGAGGTAAAATAAAAGATCATGATAATACCAAATGCTGGGAGGGTTGCAGAGAAATTGAATCTCCCTTGCATTGTTGGTGGGAATGTAAAACAGGACAGCCATTTTGGAAAATAGTTTGGCAGTTTAAAAAAAAATCTGAGGGGCGCCTGGGTGGCTCAGTCGGTTAAGCGTCCGACTTCAGCTCAGGTCACGATCTCGCGGTCCGTGAGTTCGAGCCCCTCGTCAGGCTGATGGCTCAGAGCCTGGAGCCTGCTTCCGATTCTGTGTCTCCCTCTCTCTGCCCCTCCCCCATTCATGCTCTGTCTCAAAAATAAATAAAACGTTAAAAAAAAAAAATTAAAAAAAAAAATCTGAAACTGTACTTGGCATACTTAAACATTTATCCCCAAGAAATGAAAGCTCATGTCCACACAAAAACCTGTGCACAGCTATTTAGTAGTTTTACGTATTATAGCTGAAACTGGAGACCTATAATAGGTGAAGAGTTTAACGGTACTACTGTACCATGGAATACTCCAAAAGAAAAAAGAAAAAACTGGTGCACCTGGCTGGCTCAGTCTGTAGAACATACAACTTTTATTTATTTTTTTAAGAGAGAGAGAGCATGAGCAGGGGAAGGGCAGAGGGAGGGAGGGAGGGAGAGAGAGAGAGAGAGAGAGAATATCTTAAGAAGGCTCCATGCCCAGTGCAGAGCCCAACACAGGGTTTGATCTCACGATCCTGAGATCATGACCTGAGCCAAAATCAAGAGTTGACACTTAACCACCATCCAGGTGCCCCGAGTATGCAACTCTTAATCTCAGGGTTGTGAGTTCAAACCCCATGTTGGGTGTAGAGATTACTTAAAAATAAAATCTTTAAAAAATAAAGAATAAAAGAACCATATGATCCTGTCAATCGATGCGGAAAGGCATTTGACAAAATTCAGCATCCTTTCTTAATAAAAACCCTCGAGAAAGTCGGGATAGAAGGAACATACTTAAACATCATAAAAGCCATTTATGAAAAGCCCACAGCTAATATCCTCCTCAATGGGGAAAAACTGAGAGCTTTCCCTCTGAGATCAGGAACACGACAGGGATGTCCACTCTCACTGCTGTTGTTTAACATAATGTTGGAAGTTCTAGAATCAGCAATCAGACAACAAAAGGAAATCAAAAGCATCAAAATTGGCAAAGATGAAGTCAAGCCTTCACTTTTTGCAGATGACATGATCTTATACATGGAAAACCCAACAGACTCCACCAGAAGTCTGCTAGAACTGATACATGAATTCAGCAAAGTCACAGGATACAAAATTAATGTACAAAAATTGGTTACATTTTTATACACTAATAATGAAGCAACAGAAAGACAAAGAAACTTATCCCATTCACAATTGCACCAAGAATCCTAAAATACCTAGGAATAAACCTAACCAAAGATGTAAAAGATCTGTATGCTGAAAACTAGTGAAAGCTTATGAGGGAAATTAAAGAAGATATAAAGAAATGGAAAAACATTCTGTGCTCATGGATTGGAAGAATAAATATTGTTAAAATAATACTACCAAAGCAATCTACACATTCAATACAATCCCAATCAAAATTGCACCAGCATTCTTCTAGAAGCTAGAACAAGCAATCCTAAAATTTGTATGGAACCACAAAAGACCCCGAATAGCCAAGGTAATATTAAAGAAGAAAACCAAAGTGGGAGGCATCACAATCCCAGACTTTAGCCTCTACTACAAAGCTATAATCATCAAGACAGCATGGTATTGGCACAAAAACAGACACAGAGACCAATGGAGTAGAATAGAGACTCCAGAATTGGACCCACGATTGTATGGCCAACCAATCTTTGACAAAGCAGGAAAGAATACCCAATGGAAAAAAGACAGTCTCTATAACAAATGGCGCTGGGAGAACTGTACAGCAATATGCAGAAGAATGAAACTAGACCACGTTCTTACACCATCCACAAAAATAAACTCAAAATGGATGAAGGCCCTGAATGTGAGACAGGAAACCATCAAAACCCTAGAGGAGAAAGCAAGAAAAAACCTCTCTGACCTCAGCCGCAGAAATTTCTTACTTGACACATCTCCAAAGGCAAGGGAATTGAAAGCAAAAATGAACTATTGGGACCTCATGAAGATAAAAAGCTTCTGCACTGCAAAGGAAACAATCAACAAAACTAAAAGGCAACCAACGGAATGGGAAAAGATATTTGCAAATGACATATCGGATAAAGGGCTAGTATCCAAAATCTACAAAGAACTCACCAAGCTCCATCCCCAAAAAACAAATAATCTAGTGAAGAAATGGGCAGAAGACATGAATAGACACTTTTCCAAAGAAGACATCCAGATGGCCAAGAGACACATGGAACGATGCTCAACCTCACTCATCATCAGGGAAATACAAATCAAAACCACAGTGAGATATCACCTCACACCGGTCAGAGTGGCTAAAATGAACAAACCAGGAGACTACAGATGCTGGAGAGGATGTGGAGAAACGGGAACCCTCTTGCACTGTTGGTGGGAATGCAAACTGGTGCAGCCGTTCTAGAAAACTGTGGAGGTTTAAAAAATTAAAAAATTAAAAACAGATCTACCCTATGACCCAGCAATAGCACTGCTAGGAATCGACCCAAGGGATACAGCAGTGCTGATGCATAGGGGCACTTGTACCCCAATGTTTATAGCAGCACTTCCAACAATAGCCAAATTATGGAAAGAGCCTAAATGTCCATCAACTGACGAATGGATAAAGATGTGGTTTATATACACAATGGAATACTACTTGGCAACGAGAAAGAATGAAATCTGGCCATTTGTAGCAACGTGGGTGGAACTGGAGAGTGTTATGCTAAGTGAAATCAGTCAGGCAGAGAAAGACAGATCCCATATGTTTTCACTCATATGTGGATCCTGAGAAACTCAATAGAAGACGAGCGTGGGGGAGAAGGGGGGGGGGAGTTACAGAGAGGGAAGGAGGCAAACCATAAGAGATTCTTAAATACTGAGAATAAACTGTGGGTTGATGGGGGGTGGGGGAGAGGGGAAAGTGGGTGATGGGCATTGAGGGCTGATGGGGGGTGGGAGGGAGGGGAGGGTGTGTGATGGGCATTGAGGAGGGCACCTGTTGGGATGAGCACTGGGTGTTGCATGGAAACCAGTTTGACAATAAATTTCCTTAAAAAAAAAGACTAAAAATAAAAAGGAACAAACTATTGATAGACTCAGCGTGGTAGGCAGAATAATGGCCCTTCCAAAGATGGCTATATCTTAATTCCCAAAGCTGTGAATATATTATTTTACATGGCAAGAAGGACTTTGCAGATATGATTAAATAAGGTGCTGGAGATGGGAAACTTATTCTGGATTATCCTGTTGGTCCACGGTAATCACAAGTGCCCTTAAAAGAGAGAGGTGGGAGTGTCCAAGAAGGATACGACAGAGATTGGAGTGATGTGGGTCCAAGAGCCAAGAAATGCTGGTGGCCTCTAGAAGCTGGAAAAAGTCAAAGAAATAGATTCTTCCTTTAAAGCCTCTAGAGAGCATTCATGAAGCCCTGCTGATACCTTGATTCTAGCCCAGTGAAACTGTTGTTCGATTTCTGAACTTCAGACCTGTAAGAGATGGAATAAATTTTGCTTCTGTAGTAAATTTGTGTGGCTTTAAGTCACAAGTTTGTGGTGATTGGCTACTGTGCAATGGGAAATAGATACTCAGCAGCTGGCATAGATCTCAAGGGCATCATGCTGAGTGAGAAGAGCCCACCTCCAAAGGTCACATACTGTATGATTCCATTGACATAGCGTTCTTGAAGCGACAAAATTAGAAAGACAGTAAATCAGAAGTCACTGTTGGCTACGGCTGATGGTGAGGGGTGGGTAGATGCGCCTACAAGGGGGAAGCATGAGGGAGATCTTCGTGCCATGGAATCTTTCTGGGTTTTGATCCTGGTGGCAGTAGCACAGATCTACGTTAGTGATAAAATATTACAGCACTCTACACGGGATGGGTGCCAATGTCAATGTCCTTGTTCTGACACTGTGCTCTAGTTACGTAAGACGTAACCAAGGAGGAAACTGCATGAATGGTGCTTAGGACCTCTCGGTACTGTCTTTGCCACCATTTGTGATTCTCTAATTACTCCAGCATTTTTTGTTTAAAGCGAAACAACAACAAAAACCAAAACCAAAACATGGCTGCTTCAAAACTTATAATGAAGTGTCCTTTCTGAAAATATCTTCTGCTCTATGTATCTGTGGAGGTACTCAGACGAAAAGCTTTGCTGTTTGAAATCCACTGGCCTTACTGTGTAGACCTTGTAAAGTCTAACGTGGTAATTTAATTTAGGAATACTGAGCTCAGTAACCCTTTACTCAACAGTTTACCAGTGCTGGCTCTTAATTGCTCATAAACACCTGAAAGAATATTGTTGCAGTTCTGACTGAGTTCTGGCCCACCAAAGGATTCATTCAGAATCAGTATGTTGAGGGATTTAAGCAAGTCAAATAATGTCTGCAGGGTATACTCCCCTGGAGTGAATTCTGAAGAACCTTGTATCAGTCAGCTCAGGCTGCCCTAACAAAACACCATAGACTGAGTGGCTTAACAGGATTTATTTTTGTACTGTTTTCTGGAGGCTGCAAGTCCTAGATCAGTTGGGTTCTGGTGAGAACCCTCTTCCTGGCTTACAGATGGCCACCTTGTCACTGTGTCCTCGCAGGACAGGGAAAGAACCGGAGGAAAAAGAGACAGAGCATGTGCAGTTGTGTACAAGCTTTCCAGTGTGTCTTCCCATAAGGACTCTAATCCCATCATAGGGGCCCCACCCTCACGACCTCGCCTAAACCTAGTTACCTCCCAAAGGTCCCATCTCCAAATTAGTATCACACTGGGGGGTTAGGCTTCAACATATGAATTTGGGGGACACAATTCAGTCCACAGTAAACCCTGAAGTGGATATTCCAAAGTTTGAAGGGACAGGAAAGGAACTACGATTTAAATTCCCAAGAAGGTAAATAGTTTGGTGCTTATCACCCTAGGCAGTTTCTTGGGAGCTTGTTAGAAAAATAATCTATAAAGGGGAAATACCTCATTGTGAGTGTAAAGTACTTTCAGTACAGCTATATATTTTTATGAGGATTTTATTTATTAAAATTTTTTTTAAGTTTATTTATTTTGAGAGACAGTGCGAATGGGGGAGGGGGAGAGAGAGAGAGGGAGGCAGAGAATCCCAAGCAAGTTCCGCATGGGGTTGGAAGCCATGAAACTGTGAGCTCATGACCTGAGCTGAAAGCCAGTATCAGATGCTATACTTAGCCGACTGAAGGACCCAGCGCCCCTCATGAGGGTTTTAAATTGAGAAATATTCACATCAAGTGTGGCATCGATTTAAGTGTTTTCTGATGAAAAGTCTTTAAGTTTTTCAAGATCCACATATGAGTGAAAACATTTGGTATCTGTCTTTCTCCGACTTATTTCACTTAGCATAATACCCTCCAGTTCCGTCCACAAACTTAACAGAAGACCATGGGAGAGGGGAAGGGGGAAAAAAGTTGCAGAGAGAGAGGGAGGCAAACCATAAGAGACTCTTAAATACAGAGAACAAACTGAGGGTTTATGGAGGGGGGAGAGGGGAAAGTGGGTGATAGACATTGAGGAGGGCACTTTTTGGGATGGGCACTGGGTGTTGTATGGAAGCCAATTTGACAATATATTGAAAAAGAAAGAAAGAAAGAAAGAAAAAAGAAAGAAAGAAAGAAAGAAAAGTCTTTCAAATTGGACCTGTGCTTAGATACTTGTTCTGTGCATCTTTGGTTGTGTGTTGCTGAACTGAGCTACTTTGTAAGAGGGAGTAAGACCATATATTTGATTGTTTTAAGTGTTAAGTGAGATTATATAAGAAGTGCCTAGGGCACTGTTGAACACCCACCAAATGTAATAAATGTTCCTTCTCTTCCTCTTCTCTCCATACCATTATCTTAAAAGTGAAGTCCCTTTATTGAAAAATACGATGTATTTCACAAGTAAAAAAAAAAAGATGGATGAAAGATTCAAAGGGATGGAAGAATTGTAGTAGGAAGAATACTACCGGCAATAAATACTGAGAATCTGCAAGGTCAACATCTCGAGGCAAGAAAGATTCCTGAAGATGGGAGGTGACATAGCAGATACAACACTTTCAACCTGAAGTGAACCCCAAGATGACAAGGTCAAGATGTTTAAAATTACCTCCCCATGGACGATAAACCAGGATACCACCCCCAGTAAATTAATCCATCCAAGTTAAGTAAACCACTAGGGCTTGAAATAGAAACACTATTTCAAGTCTTAACACTTTTTTTTTTCAATCTGAAGCAGAAAAGTCATTTCTTTCTATATCCCTTAAATGCCATTTCTATTTCTTCTGTTTCTCCCAATGGAACATCATTGCTCGTTTCACACGTTTTAGTGTTAGCTTCACCAGGGAAACCAAAACTGAACGCAGAACAAAGGAGACTAGACATTAGAGATCGACGTTGGCTAGGTTGGTATTATAGCTTACTTTTTAAAAGTTAATCCAGGGTCATGACTAGGTAAGAAGGTAGAACCAGTTTAGTGCAGACCATGTTCATAGGTTTTTCCAACATGATTGCCTTTGTTAAGCTCAGTGGTCTTGGGCACAGATGTAAATAGGACATGCCTCTAGAGAGTTCTGGGCAAAATAACTCCACCCTGAAACAGAAACAGGAAAACCTGCTATTCAATCCAAATGACAAATGAGTCAAAGTACCACATGATATTATAATCACTTCATTACCTTCCAGTGAGTTTTTGAAAAATTCATGCCAGAAAGCAGTGAAGCTTTTGTAGAGCATTACACACTCGTCTGGGTAGTAATTTATCCTTATGTCCTACAGTGGTGAGCGTGTCCCTTTGCACACAGTGGATGTTCAATAAACGTTTGTATTACAAAAAATACACAATTTCCAACTGATATTATTTACATACAGATTTTAAAATATTGCCTTTTTGAAATACCTTCAACGTACATGTTAAGGGAGAACCTAGATTTCCTTGGCTGTGTGGTTCTGTGGAGTTGGACTTTAGCTTCTCTCCTCGGCCCGTGGAAGAGCTCTCTGGTGGGTGACTTTTGGGAAAATGGAGTGCTCTGGAGGTTTTCTCTTTCAGATCTCCTTCACGTCTTGAGAGGACCATCAATTTCTTGATCTGTTCAGGGTATTAATGCTAAGAGCTGACTATTCCAGGCTGGCTAGAGTTCCATCTGGAAATCTCCAACCCCCATGTGGATTTGTCTATTTCTCCCTGCAGCTCAATCAGTCTTGCTTCATCTGTTTGGAAACTCTTTTATTAAGTACATAAATATTTAGGATTGCTATGTCCTATTGATGAATTTAGCCCTTGGTAGTTTTGAAAAGAGCTTCTTTGTCTCTGGTAATATCACTGCTCTGAAATCTACTTGGTCTGATAAAAATACAGCCAAATATTTTTGATTAGTGTTAACATTGTAGATCTTTTTTCCATCCTTTACTTTATGTTTGAAATGTGTTTCTTAGAGACACATATGTCCGAGTCTTTTTTTTTTTTAACCCAATTTGACAACTTCTACCTTTTATTAGGATGTTTCCACCTTTTAGATTTAATGTGATCATTGGTATGGTTAGGTTTAACTCTGTTTTCTTACTGTGTGTTTTCTATGTGTGCCTTCTGGGGATTTTTTTATCCTTTTTCAAAAAAATTTTTTTTAACGTTTATTTATTTTTGAGACAGAGACAGAGCATGAACGGGGGAGGGTCAGAGAGAGAGGGAGACACAGAATCTGAAACAGGCTCCAGGCTCTGAGGGGTCAGCACAGAGCCCGACGCGGGGCTCGAACTCATGGACCGCGAGATCATGACCTGAGCCGAAGTCGGATGCCTAACCGACTGAGCCACCAAGGTGCCCCTATCCTTTTTTTTTTTTCTTCTCTCTGTCTTTTGGATTAGTTAAACCTTTCTTTTCTTTTTTTACAATTCTATTTTATTTTCTTTGTAGACTTACTAGTTATACCTGTTTTTGTTATTTTAGTGTTTGTTCCAGGATCTATAGCGTATATCTTTAAGTTACTACAGTCTGTCTTCAAGTATTATTATACCACTTAGTATAAGCTCCCTAGTGGGAGCCAGGATGTCCTGTCGCCTTCAAAATTCTTCTAGCCTGTGTAAGAATCAAATAGACGTGAGACAGATTAACAGGAGAAAATCAAATTTAGTAGTGTAAGGATGAGGCATTCACACAGACATGGAAATTCCAGACGGTGAGGCACAGAGAGGTATATGTGTCATTCTGAACTAAGGAGAAAGGGGGTAGGGGTCTGGAATGTGAAAGGGAACCAGTGCAGTTCGCAGGAAGATGAAAAAGTGAACATTTGGTAAACACATGGTGGCTGGGCCTCCCAGAAACAATGGGACACAAAGGATTTGATCAAACAAGGCTTGCTAGGTTCCTCCCTGCCTACCAAACCTAGTTCACAGAATAATGTGATATTATCTATGGTGATAGCTCTCTTCCTGGGGCAGGTCCTCTATTTAAATTCTATTTAGGCAGTTGTGTGGGATTGGTAAAGAGTTTTTCCTGAGTCTACTGGGTTTTGATTGCTTTTTAACTCAAAATAATCTTTATTTTGAGTTATGCTAAAGTGGCATTTTGCGGGGGAGTGGGTGCGAGAGACCCGCTGTTGGCCCCTCCAGTTACAATACCTCACTTCCATTTCTTGCCTCTTAATCATTAAGTTTTTTTTTTAAGTTTATTTATTTATTTTGAGAGAAATGGGGAGAGAGAATCCCAAGCAGGCTCTACACTGTCTGTGTGCAGCCCAACCTGGGGCTCGAACTCATGAACCATGGGATCGTGACCTGAGCTGAAATGAGAGTCAAACACTTAACCTACTGAGCCATCCAGGCGCCCTAATCATTGAGCTCTTGTTGTCACACTCCGTGCTTTCTCATATGCTGTAAATGCCACATTACACGGTCATTATTTTTCTTTAAACAACTACTATCTTTCCAAGTGAAAGATTTAAATAACGAGGAAGATATTTTGTGTGCCATCCATATAGTTACTATATGGGGTTAGCTTTTTATTTGCTGAGTTTTCTACATGCTTTTGCCACATTTCTTCCAAATACTACAACAGATATCACACATCTATTGAACACTTTTCCAAATGTTTAAATGCCATTCCAAATACTATATAAATCCAGGCCTACCACTCCTCCCATCTCCCTTAAATCTCTGTGTCGAACCTTAGTGTCTCCCTGTGCCAATCTGGACTGATTACTCTGTTTCCCTGGCACTGCCGTTTGCCATTCTTTCTGGTTGCCTGGGTCCCGTGTTCCTCTTTTTAAATTTATTTCCTTATCCTGCTGGTGTGCGTCTTCCAAGTAAGGGTGTATGGATAGTAAATGTCTTTATTTTACCCTTAGGTGTGATTGGCAACTAATTAGCAGGGCAAGTTTCTGAAGTGTCTGATCTGAGAAGCCACACCGAGCCTCCACGTGAAGTACCCCATACCTGGTTTAATGCTCTATCGTTACCACCTTAAAATTAGGAATTTTTGAGCAAGAGGCTCACATTTTTATTTTTCACAGGGCCCCACAAATTACGTAGCTGGTCCTGTTGGCTAGATATAGAAGCCTAGGCTGAAATAATTTTCCATCGTGATTTTGCTGCCAACACCCCACTGTCTTTGTGTCTAGTGTTACTATCGATAAGTCTAGTGCCATTTTGATGCCCTTTCTATTATATTTGGCTCAGTCTTTTTCTCTGCAAGCTCTTACTAGCCTCTCTTTATCTCCAGTGAACTGAAATTTTATGATTGGAATGGATTAAAATTTTTAAAAGCTGTATTTATTTACTTAAAAATGTTTAAAGTTTCTCTTATTGATTTGTTCAGCTAATAGGTTCTTTCAATCTTGAGCCTTCTGTACTTGAAAATAGAGGTGATTTCCTATATTATTATTTAATCATTTTCTTCTTATTTTCCAGAGTTTCTCTTTATGAAACTCTTATTTGGATACTAGACTTTCTGGATCGATCCTCTAATTTTTTTTTATCTTTTATTTTTGTTGTCTACTGGCTTCTTTTCATTCTGTTTTCTGTGATTTTTCTCTGGTTTTATTTTCTAATGTTTCTATTTGTTATTTCAGTTATAATATTTTAAATGACCAAGAGTCCTGGGGCACATAGGTGGCTCAGTCAGTTACGCATCCCACTTCGGCTCAGGTCATGATCTCATGGTTTGTGAGCTCGAGCTCCAAATCAGGCTCTGTGCTGACAGCTCAGAGCCTGGAGCCTGCTTCAGATTCTGTGTCTCCCTGTCCCTCTACCCCTCTCCCGCTCACTCGCGTGCTCTCTCTCTCTCTCTCTTTTTCAAAAATAAATAAACATTACAAAAATAAAAATAAATGACCAAGAGTCCCTCTTAATCTGATTATTCCTTTTTTTGGTAACTTCCTGTTCTTTTACTATGGGTGTACTGTTTTCTGTTATCTTTCTAACTGTATTAATGACAGATCTTTTTTGGCATATTCTCTGTTCCCTCTATGTTTTGTTTTCTCTGCGTTCTTTGTTCCTTTGGGTTTTTGCCTTTCCTGTTACAGACTTTCTTCAACTATCTGCTGATCCTTGCCTCTTTGTTCATGTTGAAGAGTAACAATAAAAAACTGGTTGGAGGGCGTGTATGTGTCTTCTTGTTGTTGGCTGATAAGCTGTACATAAATGCATTGATAGAGACTTTGTCTTTTCTTGGAGGGAAACCCAGATGTCAGCATCCATAATTCCTTTCCCTCTGGTACCTTGATTTCTCCAGAGACCAAATCCTAAAGTACTCCTAGCCAGAAGCATTGCAAGAGCAGGTAAAGAAAGAGAGGAAGGGTATCTCACTATTTGGTATGTAGGCTTTCATTCAATGTCCCTTGTTTTCAAAATCCTGCCTCCCACCTTCTCTCCGCTTTGCTTGGTATTCCCCACTTCTGAGGTGACACTCTGATTCATTTTCCCCATGTAAGTCTCGGATCTTCAGGGGTGAGGGAACGGGAGGCGATGGGCTTGAGACTACCCATCTGTAGTCTTTGGCTAACCCTTGGGTCTTTAGCCCCAAACCACTCCTCATGATTCCCTGTACACCCAAGCCCTGAGACTTTTTCCTGAGAGCAAACTGATTTGTTTCTTATCATTGCCTCCCAGGAGGGCGGGTGGATTTATGCTTTCTCTGTCTGGCTAGATGAGTTTCACGCCACTGTCCATATTTAATCTTCCCAAACTTGGTGACATCTGTTGTCAGCTTTCATCCCTGCTCCTGTTCTCTTTGTCCTTCTGATTTTATGTCTTCTTTTTATTCCTTTACTTATATATTGATGGTGTTTCAGGAGGAGACAGAGATACATTTTTTTCAGTCTACTGTGTTTGAATTGACTTCTTAACTAACCTTCTAGAGTCTTTCTAATACTCTAATTCCATGTCAGAATTGATGCTGACAATGAAGCAGTATGGAGAGTATCCAAAAGTGGGGGGGAAATAATAAACAGAGAAGCAGAATGCTATTGTCTGACATGGAATGTTCTTAGATATATAAATAGATCTTTAATACCAAGGACAGATAGGGAAATTTTTTTTTTTCTCTTGAAGGTTATTCAGCTCTCTAGTTTTTAGGAAACATAAATAATCAAGCGTCCATGAAGGGAAAAACCTAGCTCATTTGAATAAGAGAAAAAAAGCAAATATGTGGTGAGAAACATGTACTTAGAATTGGGGCACCTGGATTGGTTTGAACAGAATTTACTACCTCTGGAATTCTGTGTACATTTGTTTTTAAAAATCTTCATAGGCAGGTGAAAACTCATCAATGAAAACTAACAGACATTGGACAGAGAAGAGAAAAAGGAGAGTTAAATATGAGGATTATAGACTGGTGTCTGAAGTTTATTTTATTTTTATTTTAGAGAGACAGCACACATGCACATACGAGCAGGGAAGAGGGGCAGGGGGTAGAGAGAGAATCTTAAGCAGGCTGCACACTCAGCGGGGAACCTGACACAGGGCTCCATCTCATGACCCTGGCATCATGCCCTGAGCTGAGATCAAGAGCTGAACGCTCAACCTACAGAGCCACCCAGGCGCCCTGGCAGTTTACTTTAAAATCTATTTTCAAGGGGCCCACGGTGGCTCAATCGATTAAGCATCTGACTTTGGCTCAGGTCATCATCTCACTGCTCACGGGTTTGAGCTCCACATCGGGCTCTGTGCTGACAGCTCAGAGCCTGGAGCCTGCTTCGGATTCTGTGTCTCCCCCCCTCTCTGTCCCTCCCCCGCTCGTGCTCTGTCTCTCTCATAAATAAATAAACAAAATACATTTTTAAATATATTTTTAAAAAAGAACGCACAAACGGATAGATGGATAGATATGTGATGAAGTCAGCAGAGTAAAATAGTATAATCTAGGTAGTGAGTATATGAGCGTTCACTAAAATTCTTTCAATTTTACTGTGTGTTGGAAAATTTTCATAGTACAATGTTGGAAAAAAATGAGGATCATGGTAATAGGTGAAGGAAACAATACTTCGAGACATACTGACCAGCAAAACAAGCCCAGAGAAGACACCGTCACTCAGATTTTTTTGGAGAAACCTCTCTGCATTACCTTTAGAATTTTATTCTGAAGGCCCTGAAGTTGATGTTCCATCCTCCTAGCTATAGGTACATGTGGTGTTGTCCCTTTCTGGCACTTACCCTTCAAACCTAAAACTAAGACACAGGTTAGGGGCACCTGGCTGGCTCATTTGTCGGAGTATGCGACTCTTGATCTCATGGTTGTGGGTTTGAGCCCCACACTGAGTGTAGAGATTACTTAAAGATAAAAAGATCTTAAAAAAAAAATGACACACTGGGGTGCCTGGGTGGCTCAGTCAGTTAAGCGGCTGACTTCAGCTCGTGTCATGATCTCACGGCTAGTGAGTTCGGGCTGCTCATTTAGCTGTCTGCTGTCAGCACAGAGCCTGCTTTAGATCCTCTCTCCTCCTCTCCCTCTACCCCTCCCCCACTTGCATACACGTGTACTCTTTCTCAAAAATAAACTTTTAAAAAATGTTTTTCTTTTTTTTAATTTTTATTTATTTTTGAGAGAGACAGAGACCGAATGCAGGTGGGTTAGGGGCAGAGAGAGTGGGAGACACAGAATCCAAAGCAGGCTCCAGGCTCTGAGCTGTCAGCATAGAGCCCGACACAGGGCTCGAACTCACAAGCTGTGAGATCATAACCTGAGCCAAAGTAGGACGCTCAACCGACTGAGCCACCCAGGCGCCCCTCTTTTTTTAAACATTTTTTAATGTTTATTTTATTTGCGAGAGCGAGAGACAGAACATGAGTAGGGGAGGGGAGGAGACAGAGGGAGATGCAGAATCTGAAGCAGAATCCAGGCTCTGAGCTGACGGCACGGAGCCCCATGTGGGGCTCAAACCCATGAACCGCGACATCATGACCTGAGCCAAAGCCAGATGCTTAACCGACTGAGCCACCCGCACCCCCCCCCCCCCCCCCGCTGCCCCCTGCAAAAATGTTTCTTAAAAAAAAAGAAGACGACGATGACACAGGTTAAATTCAGCTCTAAATCAGAGGTTCCCAAACCATGGCCCAGGTGTTCAACAAGGAGGAAGTGATATCGACTCTTACTGCCACAGTAGAAGGTTGAACTCCCAAAGTGCTGATCAAGGAAAATGTGCTTTAAATCATCCACTTAATCATCCTATAATACCTAACTTTGTGGTTTCAGTTGGCAAGTTCTGATGACTGGAGTACGTACTAACGAAGTCTAAGGAATGTTGGCCAAATGGCCTTTAGCCTAAAGTAGTGTAATTCTGACTTGATATCAGAATTATGGGTCCAATCATTGCACAGACCAGTTGCTTATATGAAACCATTATCCAGTGGCCCCCAAACAACCCTGATCCCAGACTTATCACTTGCAGCTGTGCCTTTTGTGACAAAAGGGAACTGAAAGCAAGTCTCTCTCAAGCATACTTATCACCGCTTTGGAAAAAATAACTTACTTATTGGCCATAGATATTTGATAGGATTAACCTTCTAGGTGCACATGAGCTCGTCTCGGTGGTAATCTTCCTTTTCGAAGGAGAATATCTTAACAAAAGGCTTTAAACGTTGATGGTGTTATTGAAAGAATTCAGGAACATTACCGCAGGAGAGATTCTTGAAGAATAGAAATATTGAGCGCGCGTGTTCGTGCATTGTGTGTGTTCGTCTATTCTCAGGTTGAAAGATGCCACCGCTATCATTTCGGCTATTGTGTATGACATGACTTGGCAATCAGCACTATTGTGTGCTGTAATCACAGGGCTGCAAGAGACGCTCTCACTGCCGGTCTGATGTTTTCACTGATATGGAGCCTGTTCATTAGAGAATAGCCTCCCAAGGATTGTCTGAACAAGTTGATAATCTGCCATGCTGCAGAGACAACTCTTTCATCTTTCTTGAATTTGCTTTTTTTTTTCAGACTGTGGGAGCCTCCGTGAATTTTGTAAAAAAAAAAAAAAAAAAAAAAAAAAAAAGTCTGAGCATTCAAATGTGGCATATTCGGAAGGAGCTTTGTGGCTATTTAAGCCATTGGTCTGAGGGAACTATTAAATGTTAGAACTTATAGGAAGCTTGGTTACTTCTAATGCCATCCCCCATTTTATAAACAAGTGGAGTAAACTAAGGCTCTTACTTTGTTGTGGAATGTTATCTGTTGTTTGGGATATACATATGTATATCTCTTATTTTTCATTATATATTATATACTTTAATATATGTATATATACACACACACAGTTCAACACAATATATCTCTATCTCTGTCTCTATCTCTATTCTTTTTTTTTTTTAAGCTTATTGATGTTGAGGAAGAGTAAGAGAGGCAGAGAGAGAGGGAGAGAGAATCCTAAGCAGGTTCTTCGCTGTTGGCACAGAGCCCAACATGGGGCTTGATCCCACTACCATGAGATCATGACCTGAGCCGAAATCAAGAGTTGGGGACTGAGCTACCCAGGAGCCCCTCTCCTCTTTTTCTTGAAGCTATGCTGGGCCTGGGCTCCCTCTGCTTGGTGGGAGCCCTCTGTCTTAAAGATACTCATGGAGGTGTCCACCCAAAAGAGGGCTACAGGATGAACGCTGATTAAGCCTTTATCTGATCTGAGCAGAAGGGGCCTTCTTCTTGCTCACTCGTGGTCCCAGCCATCCCAACAGGTCAGAGCCAGCTGAGGATTTATGGCCCAAACCTTGGCCAACAGTAGCATGTAGGTTTTTGCACATGCCTTTCAGGAACTTGTGGCTACCGCTGGGCAGGATGTAAAGATCCGGACTCCTCTTGTCTTTGTGTTCCAGAAGCAGCTGCAGCCAACCCAACCACGGATTCCTCGCCCTTTTCAAAAGCATTCTTCCTCTCCACATTTCTTTCAGTCTCTTACTCACCAAGCAATTCACAATAGCTGTTTGGGAAGGGGAGCCCTTCATTACCCAGCTCCTGAGGCTCTAGTCCAGTTTTTCACTACAGAGGCCAGCATTAGGATGAGTAAACAGAAAAAAAAAAAAAAAAAAAAATGCCATGGGCTATGAATTAGCTCCCTGTAAGAGGGTTGAGTAAGTGATTAAGTCCAGGGAAGCGTCAGGTTTTACTACCTCTCATTACACAGCTGAACGCAGGCTTGGTGAAGCTCTTAATGAACGGCCGTGGTTGCTAATTATTGACCTGATTTCTGCACGAACCACAGTTCTGTTTCCAAAATCTGACCCATCTGATCTACGCATAAACCAGAGGCTGAATCAGCAAGTACACAAGGAAGACAGCAGGGTCCTCTTTGCGATGTGATAAGGTTTTCAGGACGGAGTAAGATTTTTACCTCTTTTTAATGAAAGGAAGGCATGCCTGCTCCCCAGCTCCTCACCAGCTTAGAGAGAGGACTCCTGCCCCAGGGCTTGCTCAGCGGTCACATCCTGAGGAGATGTCCGTTCTGCAGCCACTCTTTCTTTGCTGCGGCTGCTTGATTCACCTGGATCTCTGAACCGCTGGGAACCGGCATGTCCTGGAGAAGCAAATAATAATGATGCCAACTTGGGGATGCCGGCTGGAGCCACAAAATCACCCGTGGGAGGAAGGGGAAGATAGTCTGTTGTCAATAAGTCTTTCTCTTTTTTACTGCCAACTTTTAAAGATCTTTACACATAAAGGGTTCTTCTAAGCCTCTTACTAGCCCCATGAGGAAAATAGGAAAGCAAGAGTCCCATTTCATAGATGAGAAAACTGGGGCAAAGGGACTTGCTCATGCAGTGTCTTAGAAGCAAAACTGGGAATATAATCCAAGTCTCTTGGTTCCTTGTTTCTACTGATTGGAGATGTGGCCAGTTACTTAGGTCTCTTGGTGGATCCCATCCTAATTTTTTCCTCTTTCTCTTGGCTTTGGAAGAATGTCAACCAGTTGCACCAACATGATGCTCTAAACTTTCATTCCCTAACCGCACTGGGAATAAATCCCTTTTGGCTGTGACCACAAAGGCACAATGGCTTGAAACCAGTATGAACCAAGCCCACAGGTCTGTCCTCTCTTGGCCTTGTCACCTTATATCCCTAGACACTCTCTGAGGGCACCCAAGGGTCTGACATGCTTGGATTTTTCAAAGCGTAGGCTGGGCTCCCACGGAAGGTATAAGACCCTCCAACACCCCTCTCCAGACCATTAATGCCTATTGCTCTGGGGATGGCCGCTTTCTAGATCTTAGCATCCCTGGAGTCAATTCCTATGGTTAACCTTCTCTAGGTAGATGCTGGCTAAATTTTAGAATTTTGTCCTTGGCTCAAGGCCACCGATGGGTTTTGTGTAGATGGAAAAAAATGGACTCAAACTGATTTCTCTTCTGACCTTTTCTAAGTCAAACGATGAATTCCACAAAATGATGTCAGTGCTTCTTGAATCTCTTCGGTCCCTTCAGTGGAACCATGACCAGGAAGGGGAAAAAAACAAAACAACAACAGCAACAAAACAAGCTTTTGCTTCTCCAGTTATCAAGGTGAACCAGGCTGTAATTCTAGGCCTGCCAGGCAGCCTGATTTGTGTCTCTCACTGAAAGGCGAAAGAGCTGAGTGTGAAATCCTGGAGGGCCGAGATCACATTTTAATCAACTCTGAATCTTTCTGGCAAGAAGTTCCCCGCATTGCCTACCCTGGCCACGGGTGCTTAGTGTGTTGAGTGGGCTTAGGGGAGGAGGCTCTCCCAGAGGACTCAGGGAGAAACGTTGAACACCTGGCACTTAATTAAGCCTGTTCCCAAAGCAGAAAGAAATTCCAGAGATCCAATTTAGAGGTCTGGGTGACGGGGTGGGGCAGGGCAGAGTTCAGCCTGCAGCAAAGGACACTTTGGGGTAGTATGTGAGGCGTTTGGGTCACAAGTGTAGACAACACTTCAGTCCTCTAAGTAAAGGCATTGACTGTGAGCCACGTTCGTCAAAGATTGGGATTTAATGACTGCAGCTTGCTTATAGTTACTCAGAGGTAACCACAATGGCATTCTTCCATTTCTCTGCACCCAGCCCGAACTTTGTAAAGGTGATAAGTGACAACCCGTGTCCTGTGCACAGACAAGAGTCTAAGTGCTAGACTTATCTCCATCACTATCACGGGCAAGTCGCTTGAATTTCTCCATTCTCCTTTTCCTTACCCTTAAAATGGAAATGTCCCCTGAAGATCGGATAGTCTCTGTCCCTGGTGTTCCCCCAAGGAATCCTCTTTCTACCACCTTTCTCCACGATATGACCTATAGTTTTGTATCTCAACAGATACAATGTAGAGTGCATTGCATTGAAACTGTCAACTTTGTAGGGCTGAAAACACCTTAAAAAAATCCTCTTATGAATTTCTCCTTTCACTTCTATTTGAAAAATGCCAGGGATGAGATAGCACCAAAAAAATTAAAGCTCAAGAGAAATTCACTGAACTTTTCCCCTTTGCCCTGTGCTTGTTTTCATGTCTTAGTGTGTTTCAATGTACAACCAAGTTGTTAATGTTTTCTGTTTAATAAACAGAACATCTGTAACCTCTGCTCCTGATGTTCTCAATCAGCTCCATGATTAGCTAATGGGGAACCAGTTTGAAATGCAGAGCTCAAGGTCACCTTCGTGTTCCTTCATTTGCATTCTCTCTGTAATTCACTGTGTTGATGCTCTCACTGAAAACACCCTGCTTTCTCCCTTGGGCCCAGGAGAAGCAATACAGTCCACACTCACAGAGCCCTGCACTGGATTATTAGCCCAGAGGTTCATATTTGGGGAGCTGTGGGGCTCAGAGAGCGATATTCACGTATGTCTTCAAAAATAATCCTCAGAGCACTGAGAAATTAGTCACCAGGCACTGCCGGCTGCTGCCTGGCCTACTTTGGCATCTAGACTTCAGAACCGCAGGAGTCTTTGGGTAACCTGGGTGTCAGTGTGGTTCAGGCAGCACAGGGAGTGTGCTGGTCCTGAATTCTGCCTGAGAGAGAGATCTCAAGATGAAAGAGAGAGCTGGTTGGGGGCCCCACCTCTCCGTGGGGCTCGTGCTGCTCCCAGAGAGGACACTTTGCAGTTATCCCTGTCTAGTTAATAGCATTTGAAGAGCAAGGCATGAGAGATCATGTCTTCTTCTTCTTTTTTTTTTTTTTTAAGTTTGTTTATTTATTTTAGAGAAAGAGAACCAGTGGGGAAGGGGCAGAGAGAGGAAGAGACAGGATCTGAAGGGAGAGCTGTACTGACAGCAGAGAGCCCAACACGGGGCTTGACCCCACGAACCACGAGATCATGACCTGAGCCGAAATCAAGAGTCAGAGGCTGAACCAAGTGAGCCACCCAGGCACCCAAGAGATCGTGTCTTCTGCAACAGTGTTTCCTCCCCTTTCTGCAGTCGGCCCCTTTGGCCCCAAACTTCCAACCTCTTCTATCCCCATCCTCACTTGGAAGGAGCCGTTGAATTTTTACTCACTGAAGCTGTTTTGCTAGAGAACTTTTATACTTTTTCTTTTACTTGAGCCCATTTTAAGTCTTAACCTGTTGGTTCAAAACTTCAAGGAATTAGCAATAACATTTGACTCACGTTTTAAAAAGTCTTCCTTCATGTGATTTTCCAGAGTCTTCTGGTTTCCACATGGGTCCGCCTCAAGCAGTGTATCAACATCAATATTCTCCCTTTCTTTCCTTCCATTTAAAGTTTATTTACTTATTTTGAAGGCAGCGGGGGGGGGGGGGGGGAGAGGGAGAGCACAAACAGGGGAGGGACAGAGAGAGAGAGAGAGAGAGAGAGAGAGAGAGAATTCCAGCAGACTCTGTGCTGTCAACATAGAGTCCAACACGGGGCTCAATCTCATGAATCCGTGAGATCATGACCTGAGCTGAAATCAAGAGTCGGATGCTTAACTAACTGAGCCACACAGGCGCCCCTTCTTTCCTTCCATTTAAGCATTAAGCATTTAAGCATTTGATTATTTTCCTCAAATAGAAAATGATAGTAGAAAATGTTTTAAAGAGCCACAAGGAAGTGATACACTGGTGACTTTGATCCTTTCGGTAAAATACATAAATAGATGTGAAATAGTTAAGCTGTAAAAGAATATAAACAAAACAAAACTCACAGCTTGCTGGTTGCTGTGGGTGGAGGGATTTGGGGGAAAGGGGAGGAATGACGTAGCGGTAGAGACAGTAAACCTAGGCTAAGGATCTTGGACTAAGCAGGAGAGCAACTTTAATGCGGCCCAGAAGCTAACCTTGGTTTCTTCCCCATTGCCAATGAGTTTATGCAAAATTGCAAATAGCCAGGGAGAGTTTTTGGAGACTTTCATCCTTAATATGCAATCTAAAGATTGAAAAGATTATATTTTCTCTCTAATTAAATCTCCTCTAACCTTGTATTGAGTGCCTGTAAGGTGAGTAGGCAAGATCCAACCTGTTGATGGAGTGGATTCCCAGGGAGGCTGGGAGGCGATGCGTTCTGCCCAGGGGAGACCTCTCAGATCACAATTTGCAGCAGGAATTAGAAACAAGGGCTACCTGTAGGCAAGTAGAGGCAGAGGGGGAAACATATCCAGGGCATTTTTCCCTGAGATGTTGCTGTTGATGAGAGTAGACCTCAGAACAGCTACAGGGGTGTCTGTATTTAAAAGGACCATCTGTCGCCAGGACCCTCCTATTACAGCAATACTGAAAAGTAGGCAGTCACAGGCCCCAAATCATACTACCACTAAAGCCCTAGGTAATAACACGTGGGCTGTAAGCATTTATAGGAGCAATTGCCCCCCAGTTCTCTAGTGTCTCCCCTTTGGTCTTAAAAGGCCATTGTTTGGGGCTCCTGGGTGGCTCAGTCGGTTAAGCTTCCAACTTCAGCTTAGGTCATGATCTCACAATTTGTGAGCTCAGGCCCCATGTCGGGCTCTGTGCTGACAGATCGGAGCCTGGAGCCTGCTTCAAATTCTGCGTCTCCCTCTCTCTCTGCCCCTCCCCCACTCACTCTCCGTCTCTCCCCCTCAGGAATAAATAAACATTAAAAGAAATTTTTTTAAGGCCATTGTTCGCTAAATAATCCTATTATTTGGGCACCTTAAAGAACTTATGTTCAACCATTTCCCTTTGTGGAAATGGAACATCAAAAGGTTAAGTCACCCCTCAAGGTCACCCAGCTGATAAGTAACAGAGAAAGGCTTCTGCTACTCCTTGGCCAAGTAGAGTCTTTACACACTGGACGAGAACTCCTGTTTGATTTTGCATTGCTTTGCTTGCTCTCTCGCTGCAGTTCACAGGCTGCAGAGAGGTGATGAGGAAGAACTAACTATTCCCTGTGGGGGAGGAGGGAGTGGGCCCCGGGGAGTAGATACAAGAGTCCCTCCCACAAGTTGGGGGCTGTGGGAAGCACCCCATACCACCATTTGTATTCCTTTCCTAGGACTGCTCTAACCAGTTACCACAAACTGGGGGTACTGGGAACAACAGGGACGTAGGCTCTCTCAGTTAAGAAGGCTGTAAGTCTGAAATCAAAGTGTCTGAGGACTGGAGAAGAATGCCTCCTCGCCTCTTCCTAGCTTGTGGTTGCCAGAAATTCATGGCATTCCTGGGTTTGTGCCGCTTCCTTCCAATTCTGACTCTGCTGTCACATGGCGTTCTCCCTGTGTGTCCCTGCGGGCACCTTTCTGTCTCTTCTAAGGATACTGTCACTGAATTTAGGGCTCACCCGAATCCAGTATGATCTTATTTCAATCCTTACCTTGATTACATCTACAAAGATCCTATTTCCAAATGACGTCAAATTCTGAGGTTTTGGATGGACCTGATTTTCAGAGAGACCCTATGCAACCACTGTGTCCTTTATTCTGAAATGTCAGCTAATAACTGGGCACTAAATCTAAAGCATTATATAAGACTCAAGAAATCATTTTCTTTTCTATTTATGAATCCCTGTGATGGTCTATTGCAAACCCCAAATTCTGAAGTTAAAACTCCCTAGCAAAAGGCTAAAAGATTATATTAAACACTCAATAAAGTTTTAAGAGAATAATATATTTTTAGTGTGTTTTTCTACACCAGGCATTGCATTCAGTGATTTACGTGGACCGTCTCATTAAATCCTTTCAAAAGCCCTGCAAGGCCTGCGCCATCAAGGTCCCCATCTTACAAGGGACGAAACTGAGGTTCAGTGAGCCTGAGCAACCTGGCCAGCCATATGCCGCCAGGCTCCTTGTCTCTGTGTTGGCCACAGGACTCCACAACTTTTGTGGTCTCCCTGGAACCTGCAGAGAAGAATCGCAACCACTGGACGTTGACAACGTCAGTAAGATTCCAGATCCCATGCGGCTGATGATTGGAGACGGGGATATTGAAGCAAAAGCTGATCCCTGGAGGCAGGCTGCTTGAGTTCAAATCCCCGATCAACCATTTAATAGCCATCTGGTTTAGTTTCTTCTTGCTACAATAACAAATTGCCACAAACAACACAAATGTGTTATCTTACGGTTCTGGAGTTCTGAAATGGAGGTGTCAGGAGAGCTGCGTTCTTTCTCAGACGCTCTAGGAGAGACTCTGTTTCTTGCCTTTGCTTGCTTCTAGAGGCCACCTGCATTCCCTGGCTTCTGGCCCCTTCCTCCCGACACTGTAGCCTCTGCTCCCATTGTCACACTGGCCCTCCTGCCTCTCTCTCTCTCTCTCTCTCTCTCTCTCTCTCTCTCTCACAAGAATCCTTCTGACTACACTGGACCCACCTGAATAACCCAGGATCATCTCCCCATCTCAAGATCCTTAACTTAATCACAGAGGCAAAGTCTCTTTGCCATGAAGGTGACACACACACAGGTTCCAGGGATTAGAATGTGACCATCTTTGGGGAACCGTTATTCTGTCCACCATTATGCTTTCAGGGATGAATTACTTAACCTCCTTAAGGCTTACTTTCTTGCTGTAAACTAAGTGGGCAAATCATGGTACCTAACTTGTTGAGCCATTGTGAGGATCAAATAAGATTATGATGAACTTGTTGCCTGGAAAAGTAGGTAAAGGTTGCCGTTGTTATTATCACAATTGGTTAAGACACGAGCCAGGAGCTGTTGTCATGAAATAAGGTGGATGGAGTCTATACGGTGATGAGTATAGGGTTGATGGTCTCCACCCAGGACTGAAGTGCGTGACAGGTGCCCCCATTCTGCAAGTAGGCAGAACAATGTTGAGTGAGGTCCAACCACTTAGACCCGGTGAACTGGGATTTGGGAAACAACAAGCTTTATAATTCTGAAACCATGAGGAAACTGAGGCACTGCGAGGAGCTAACCTTCAACTACAAGGTTAAAGAAGACCGTCTCCATACGAGGCTACCCTGCACTTCTGACACCAGCTGCAAGGGAGCTCCCAAACCACTCTCAGATTCAGTATTTTACTAGAAAGACAGAACTCACTGAAAGCTATCTCCTTATGGTTATGGCTTATTACAGAAAAGGGATGTAGATAAGATACAGTCAAAGGAAGAGATAGGGCAGAGCCCAGGAGGAAGGTTCCAAATGCAAAGCTTCTGTTCTCTTTCCATGGAGTTGGGACACACCAGTCTCCTGGCATTGATGGGTGACGATACAGACGGAATATTTCCAGCCTGAGAAGCTCATCCAAACCTCGGGCTTCAGAGTTTTTATTGGGGCTCCATTATACAGGCATGATCGATGGATCGCTTGTGTGGTGAATCTCAGTTCCAGTCTGCAGGCCCTCTGAGCATGACCTAAAGCCCCTACCCTCAATCACATTGTCGGTCTTTCTGGCAGGACCAGCCCCCACTCCAAACCAAAGCAATGCTATAGCAGTTACCTCCTAGAAGCCAGGGGCAAAGGCCAGATCCCATTTGGGGCAAGGTTTAATTCTATACCCTATTGTCCTGAGGAGTTGAATGACTCAACCAAAGTCACATGGCTCAGCCAAAATATTTAAATTATTAACACTCTGTAAGTCTTCAGTCTCTTATGATTAATATAGAATATGAAGGAATTTAGCATGATGGTTAAGAGTTTAAATTCCTAAATCAGGCTGTAGGGCCAGGCTACAGCTCTGCCATTTACTACTGTCTGACTTTGGGCAAGTTCTCACCCTCTTTGTGCCTCAGTTTCCTCATTTATAAAATGGGGATGATAATAAAACGTAAAAGATAGAGTCGATACACATAAAACACCTACAACGGTATCTAGCATGTATTAAGTCCTCAATTATAGTTTCTACTATTAAGCAGACAAAATATAAGTAAATTAGAAAGCAAAATTTATCCATAATCTTCCTTTCTTCTTCTCACCAAACTGATAGTTGGATCTGTACGTCTCCAAACCTTATTATTCGTAAACGACAGGCAAATCATATTACATATGGTCTACAATTTCCCTGTTACCAAAGTTTTCATCAAGACTTATTTTGAAGTGAATAAGGATTTCTGAAATGGTGTAACTGTTGAATGAATGGGGCAATGCTAAGCAACAAAAGGACTACATTGTTTGGTTGCACAAGCATCAAGTAAGCGAGCAGTTGAAAGCCACCTAGGTTAGGGAAGCCAAAAAAGTCCTTGAGATTTGTGTAGAGTCACAATAACAAATGTTGTTTGTCCCACACACATTCCTGCTCCAGCTCTATGTTTCTGTCATCACATAGGAGAATAGTATTTGTCAGGGAGTACTGCTTTCCTCATGTCGAGGAAGAAAAATAACCTTGTGGAAATTTCTACTCACCTCAGTGGCAAGTTTCCAGTTTTCCAATTGTGAAGCGGCAAATATTGTTTTTAGCTGTTATGTCTAGAATGCCTCCCAAAAGAGAAAAGGCAATTATGTTCAATTAAGGGAAAATGTGATCAAGTTCCTACTGTGTGTCAGACGCTGGGCTGGCCATTCTGAGGGAACCAAAGTCAAAGAAGACTTCACCTTGGGTCCCCAGGCTCCCCCAGCCTAGCAGGACACACAAATGCACAGGGCGTGACAAACGACATGCTGAATAGATGTTCAGCCCCAGGGCTGTGGAGCTCCATTGGAAGCAGCATGTAATTCTGACAGGGCCACAGAAAAGTGAGGACCCTTGAGCTCTGCCTTCAAAGATTTCGGCAGGTACCCTGGTGAGAGAGTGTGCCTACTCTATCAAGACAAAAGCAAGACATCACGTGGGTATCGGAGATTGGTTACAGCAAGAAAGAATTCCTGCAACAGGCTGATGAGACATGCGGTCAGTTTTCCTTCCTACTATGTGGGAAATTACGCCTTTTTTTTTCATGTTAATTATGAGAGAGAGAAAAAGTGCGCACGTGAATGGGAGAGGGGCAGAGAGAGAGAGAGAATCCCAAGCAGGCTCTGTGATGTCAGGGCAGAGCACAACGCAGGGCTCCATCTCAGGAACCCTGAGCCAAAATCGAGAGTCGGATGCTTAGTGGGGCACCTGGGTGGCTCGGTCGGTTAAGCGTCTGACTCTGGATTTCAGCTCAGGTCATGATCTCGCACTTGGTGAGTTTGAGTCCTGCATCGGGCTCTGCACTGACAGCGTGGAGCCTGTTTGGACTCTCTCTCTCCCTCTCTCTCTGCCCCTCCTCTGCTTGAGTGCTCTTTCCCCCTCTCTCAACGTAAGTAAATAAACATTAAAAAAAGAAGAAGAAAGAAAGAAAAGAAAAGAAGTGGATGCTTAACCAACTAGCCACCAGGCACCCAGGAAATGACGACTTTTGAGAGGTGGATGGGAGTGTCCTGAAATCCTTATACTCTCTCTTGTCCCTCCGATTTGAGTAGGGCCAATTGGCAAAGATCAGGCATTTACAGAAGTAGTTCATACTTTCAGGCGACTTTTAGGGTCATCAGCATGATTTGAACTCAGAGCAATTTCCTGGGAGAGGAAGGGTGGGTGAAGCATGCTCATAGAGTGAACTGATCATATCACACTGGGAGCAGAATCATGGTGCCCCTTAACTTCTACCTTAGCACTCAGTATTTGTTATACTTCATCTCTTACACACTCAGCTTTCTGGATTCCTCTTTCTTTCTTTCTTTCTTTCTTTCTTTCTTTCTTTCTTTCTTTCTTTCTTTCTTTCTTTCTTTCTTTTGCAATGGGCAAGAGTCTCCAAATTGCAAGGCACAGTTGGCACTATTTACATTTTAAGAGGCTTAAATTTTTAATTTTCCATTTCATTGGAACATTTTAGAAAGTTGCCCAGCTTTTCATTATGCTGCATTCTGAACATATCCTACCACTGTGATCCTAACCCCCGCAGAGCCTGTGCAGGGCTGTGCTTTCAAGAAATCAGTGGAGATAATGAGAGGTCCAGCGGGTTGAGAATGTTCCATGAAGCAAAAGTGGACCAGAGCCCTCTACCTTGTGAGACCCCATTACGTGAAGGAGACAGCAGAACATGAATTTGGATTACCAGGCTCCAACAGCCCCGTGCTCACTCATAGTTTACCTAACACCTAACAAGAGCTCTCTGCAGCTTAACACATTTTCTACCTTCTGTCCCCCAAAGCATTATGGGAGGGCAGAGTCCTTCCTGGCCTCAGACTGCTGAATTGCATCAGGCTGTATGTCATTGCATTCCATGGCTGCCACTGATGGTGTCTATCTGCCAAATTTCCATCTGAGTGTCCCCCTCGTTAGAATTCAGAATTCACTAATACCACAATTAGTGGTACCATTAAAATTTCCTAACTTATTTTGGTTTCACCCTTAAGCAACTGCTTAATTGGCTTGTTTCCCTTGAGACCAAACATTTTCCCATGGTGGGAGCAGAGAACATTAATAGCTTCTGGAATAGAGAACCGTCCGGGCAGGGATTGGGAAAGAATTCTCTTTTTCCTGAGGTTTTTTTCTTGGAAGGGAAACATCGTTACCACCTTCGTCTGCCTGAATCCTGCATTCTAAACATTGCCTGCACTTCACCTCTGCTAACTTGCAAATCTGTCAGTGAAAAGGGGTAAAATGTAAATCAGCATCAAAGCCGACCATTAAAAACAGCGAGATCTAGGGTGTTAGGTTAGCTCTCGCAGGTTGAGGCAAAAATAGCCTATTGTTCCCGAGAAAGCTCGGAAAACACACAAATCAGCAGCATGTAGCTGTTTGTCAGTAGCAATTTCTTTGTCCTGGCCGTCAACCATCTCCTCTCGGGAGTTTATAAGCGTAAGAAATGTGCACAAAAGGGATTTTTCACCTGTGAATGGTGATAGCATTCCTTCCTTTAAGTGTTCTTTTCAGTTCTTGATTGTGAGCAGTATGCTAAATGGTTAAAGAAAGTCTGTAGAATTTGTTTTACGTAAAAAATACTTGGTTTTCAGATTTCCTGCATCTGTTGGCAGCTGGTTAAATATTGCCTCCTCTCCTAGGAGAATCATTGTCTTGGCAGTTAATGCTAAAGACAGCTCATTCTGCCTCTTCTTTCTCCCTTTCAAGGAATTTCTACAGTGGCTTATACGTTCTGTGGGGTAGTAAACACAGGGCATGGTTCCTACCTCTGTGGAATTTAATCTTAAAGCAGAGACAAGTACTTAAAGTGCTTGTCTAGACGTATACACACGTGTGTGTTGTATATACACACACACACACATGCACATATGTGCACATATACACACATAAACTACAAACTGTTATAAGTGGTAGGAAGAAAAAGAGAGACCTAATTTATACATTTATTTTTAAATGTTTTATGTATTTTGAGAGACCACGAGTGGGGGAGGGAAAGAGTGAGCGAGGGACAGAGGATCAGAAGCGGGCTCTACGCTGACAGCTGCAGGCCTGACATGGGGCTTGAGCTCACCAACTGGAGATCATGACCTGAGCCGAAGTCTGACACTGAACTGACTGAACCACCCACGGGCCCCAAGAGAGACCTAATTTAAACTGGGGTGGTTGGGAACAGCCTTACCTAAAGAAGGCCACTTTGGAGCTAAGACCTGAGGTAGGTTGGACCTAGAAAGTAGGAAGAATGAATCCCAGGGAGCGAGAACAGGCTGTAGGAAGGCCCTCAGAGACTGGAAGAAGTCCAGGGTGTGTGTGTGTGTGTGTGTGTGTACACACACAGTTTGGGATAGGAGTGAGCAGGAGTCACACGGCCATGCAAGGACTCCAGGGTTTTTGCTAATAGAAGAGTTAAAGCAGTGTGGTGTGGTGAGATGAGTTCAGGTTTAAAGGGATCACTCCAGGGGCGCCTGGGTGGCTCAGTCAGTTAAGTGGCTGACTTCAACTCAGGTTATGATCGTGCGGTCCATGAGTTCGAGCCCTGCGTCAGACTCCCAACTGACAGCTCGGAGCCTGGAGCCTGCTTTGGGTTCTGTGTCTCCCTCTCTCTCTCTCTGCACGCCCTCTCAAAAATAAACGCTAAAAAAAAAAAAAACTTAAAAAATACATAAAGGGATCATTCTAACAGGTGAATGGAGAATTGATTTGAAGGAACCAGGGGAGAGGAGTGTTTGCCATAAACGTGGAGAAACAGAAGGTGGATGAGGGATTCGCATTCTGTCGGACGGGAGAATTAACAGGACCTGATGACAGATCGGATGTGGGTATCACAGAGAGGGAGGTATAAAAAAATGACTTTCCTCCCTCCGATTTAAGCCCCGACTGCTTAGTGAGTTTCACTTTAGGTGACCTTTCCCCTATGACTATTGAAAAGGGTTCGGAACAAGTCTCCCCAAAATATGCCACTGTAGCATGAGGATTATTTTGAGCTAAGAGCAGTCAAATCCGGCAGGTTCAGGAAAAAAATCCACCTTGATTGCCTAAATTTACACTAGAAAGGGAGCCTGTACCGGGAAGAGAGAAATAGCAGAGATTGTCCTTTACAGAAGAAATTTACTGACCTAAGAGGGCAATCTTTGTTTTTCAAACCTCTCCTCTCTCTTCCAGTGCATGACCTCCTCCCTACCCCCTCTATATCCTCAGCCCCTATCCCTCTCCTTAGCTCAAGATGTTATATAAGCCTCAATTACCTGGCTGCCTTTTGAGTCTACACATCTTTATGGGGGTCCTGATTGTACATGATTAAATTTGTTTTTCTCCTGTTAATCTGTCTTATGTCATTTTAATTGTTTGAACAGCCAAAGGACTTAGAAGGGAAGAAGGGAAAATTTTTCCACCCCTGCACTGTGCAACCTGTCTCCCTGCGAGTCAGAAATAAGCCGCCTAGCTAGTTTTCCCCCTCCGCTGTGGGACCCTGACTGGGAGAGGCAAGTCAGCTCCACAATCTCTGGCAGAATGAATACCTGTAGGGATTTTTAAACTCAAGATCTTGTGAAAATGATGACATAATTTGGAAGTGACTGAAATCACTGTCCGTAATAGCGACTATTCGCAGGTGTTATGTGTGAGGGCCTATTAGAGATATAAAAAGCTTTCTGTTCTAAATGTCAATTCTTCTTCACTAAGGAACTGGCTTGAACTCTTAATTAGTGTCAACAAGGAAATGGTTCTGGCCTGGAATTTGTTTCTCCAGGTCTGGGGATATTTTTGTCTATTTGATTGTTTGCACCATATTGGCTTGCCCCAGGACATCTGGGGAGGAATACTCATTTCTTGGCTTTAGGACTCTCAGGAGTGACTCCTTTCTCTGCCTCTGCAAATATGTCAAGTGAACTTTGAAAAATGGGTCTTTGTCAATGGACCTCCACAGGAGGGTTTGTTTCTCTTCGAAATGCTTTGAAAATTTCATTGTATATTTTAAGAATTAATCATAGTTAATAAGTATAATAGCGATTACGTACTGAGTGCCAAGAAACTGTGCTAAGTTGTAGACATAATCTCGCAAGGTGGGTGTCCTCGTCCTTCAGTAAAGTCAAATGGCCCGTGAGTGATGGACATGGAATCTGAAGCCTGGCTGGGCTGGTTTCAGAGTCAGAGCACTTGGCCGAGCACTTGGCCAATGCCTCAGGTAGTTGAGAGAAACCTGGTAACCGGAGCCCTCCAGGCTGATGTTCCCTGGAGTGGCCGCTCTCTGGTGTGATCTGGGATCCCCGTGAGCTTTGGCAAGGGGAGGGATATTTTAAACCACCTGAAGAGGAAACAGCGACTTCCTCCTTGGCACTCCAACTGAATTTAATCACTTCTGGGCCCAACATCCTGTGGGTTACTACACATCCTCTTTGATTTTCTTTTCCTTTTCAGTATTCCCCTGTTACATTAAAAAACAAATCGTTTTCTCTAATTTCATCTTTATCATTCCCTTTCCAAGCCCAAAGGACAACTGAGTCATTGTGGCCGAAAAAGAGTCAGTGATGCAGTTTTATTGGGGGGAAAAAAAAGTCCATTCTGGACTTGGTTCTGCCATGTGATGATTGCTTTCTAATTTCTAGTTATGGGTATGATCTTAGATAAACCATTACCTGCTTCTTCACGTCAAAGCACAGTGCCTGGTACTAAACAGATGTATAATCTGTGCTAGTTGGTGTTGAATCCTAAGTAAGGAGGAGTTGTACATTCATTCATTTGGCAAGCATGTGTTGAGGGCCCTCTCTGTGCACGATGCCATTCCAGGAGTGGGGGTGCAAGGATGATGCCGAGATTTCGAACACCCGCAGGCACCTGACTTCGATTCAGTTCTTGCTCTGCTCCCCACACTAACTGTGATGCTGGCAAATTACTTATCTCCCTGAGCCTCCAATTTCTCATGGAACGATTAAGGCTTAATCAGAGGACCTATTTCTTGGGGAGGAGGGCTGAATGAGAGTGCCTACAAGGCCCTTAGCAGAGTGGAAGTGTTCAGTGTCTCCAGGATTATCATGGAAGGGAAGGTCAAGGGGAGGTGGACCGCATTTCCAGTGTAATTATACCAACAAACACACACATACACATCCATGCACGGGAGACAGTGATTTCTAACGTTGGGGAGGAGAAGGGCGAATATTCGATTTAAAATCACTTTTATAAAACTAAACAGTGCATCTTCTATATAACACAAACTGTGGAAAGTAAAGCTGAGCAATGTTGTTGATGTTGGAGATGTGCAGAAGAGAGCAGGGATCTTCAGGGTGAAAGCAGGAGGGGAGGACACATAGCAGAAGACAAATTCTGCAGAGTTCGATTTGGGATGATGGAGTAAAGAATAAGCTAGCTTGAGCTAAAGGCTCTCAGTGTCCCTTGATGTTTCCATGGTAAATGAATCTATGAAAAAAGGGCAGATTTCAGTTTTGATACAAGTGTAAACGGTGCCACAACCCAGCATTAACAGGATTTTCAGAGTGAAAACAGACGTGGCCCGGTGACGCGTGGACAGAGAAGGAGGCTGGACAGAGCCAGTCATGGGACTCGGCCACCATGGCCGTGTTGCCGCTTGGCAGTAACCCAGCAGCCGGTGTTGGGCTGAGGTTTGGTGTGGAGTCCAGGGCAGGGCCTCCAAAGGATACAAGTGCTGGCCAGAGTCCTGGTGCACTCAGCATGAGGTGAGTGGGTAGGCCTGACCCCAGAGGTCAGAATGTTCCAATAAGCAAGCAGAGCATGACAGCAGAGAATCCGGTGGAGGCAGTTCTCAAAGTCCAGCAAGATTGGCAGCTGACCTCAAAGAAATGCATCAGCAGGGAGCAGGGTCCTAACCTCTGGGCTTGGGCTCAGAGAAAGAGACTGACCAGAGCAAGGCGGGCCTTGTTTACAGACCTTGAACGCCAATCCCTCCACAAGTCAGGTCTATATGGTGGGGTTTGGGACCCGGAACCTACCATGGGTACCTAGAAGTACCCAGACAGCCTCTATTTAAGAGCTTCCTAGATGGGGATGGGACTGGGCCTGTTCATAAGGGTCCGATGTCACTTGCTGTGAGGAATGGAGAGGAGCAGAGGCTGCAAAACATAGAATTCCCCCCAGAATTGGCACAAACAAATGCTATGCGTGTTTAATCTTCCCCTTTTCTGGTTATATTTAATTACTACTAGTACACCACATTGCTTTACTTAGTTAAAAAAAAAAACCAAAAAATCCAAAATATGGTATTAAAACTACGTTCTGTATCTAACCAAATGATCTAAAATGTCTGGGATAACCCCAAGCTGCAGTCGATTTTACTGCTTTCAATACATGGAAGTCATAACACCAAGTTAATTTTTTAAAAATAATTTTTATACGTCATCTGCCACAAATTGACAGATTGAAGACAATCCTTTGCCCTTCACATTTTCCATTTTTGGTTTGGAAAGCCATCGCTGCATTGAGGAGTCTTCAAACAGAGCATAGTTGTTGGGTTGGAAAGTGGCCACCTTGGTGATGAGCTTTCCAGTGAACAGAATGCGTTCCAGATTTGAAACCGCCACATTGGAGGTTCCTTCCGGGCAAGATCTGTTTGGAATACACCACAGTCCTGTACGCAGAACCTTCTGTGAAAATGGTGTTCGGTAGAGTTCAAATGTGGTGGGGAGCGGGGTAGGCTTTTCCAGCAATGTCTCCCCCAAATCTGAAGCCACCGAAATAAAAACAGGACAACCACTACTAGCCTTAGACATTTAGCCCTTTATGCCTGCCCCATGTTAATCCCTCCTCTCCTTTGAACAGTGTTGCCTTAATACCATCAAATGTTTGCCCGTCGGGTGGGAGTGTTAGCTCCTGAAATGCGACCAAGTCCATTGGTCCTCCTCTCTTCCTTCCGTTCCTGGCCCCCCCTCCCTGCCTACGTTCCCTGTACGGCAAATGGTCACAACCATCCCCCCTGGGTGTCCAAGTCGGACATTGTCAGGGTCATCCTGCTGCAAGGAAGAATTTTGCTTCCGTGGAAGAGTGTGCATTGTCCAGAGGACACAGCTCTGAGTATTCTGATGGTGCGGTGGCCGGCTAGACAACTCTATAAATGGTACATAGCTGATACATTGCAGAAGAATTCTTCGCTGTAGACGCGCAGATCCCGTTCTGTCTTGCAGAGGGCGGCTGAATTCTCCTCACTGTGCCAGAAGCTAGTTTTGCCTCCATTTGTACATTCATTTCAATATTCCTCATCTATAAATGTGTCTATGTTTCAATTTCTCTCTGGAACCACTTATAACAGCTGCCTGGTTCCTTCTTTATGAGTAAAATAAAATCTTTAACATGTGTTCATTTTATATCCCTATGAGTCATGATTTTACCTCTCCCCCCCCCCCCCCCCCCCACAATTGTCTTTTAACACTGTCTTTTTCTCAGTCACAGCTTCTCCTTCATTTTATTCACTCGGCACTCTTTTCAAGTGTCTCTAATTTGTCTCTTTCCCTGCAACCAGCTGCTGGCCTCCCAGGTCGTTGGCTCACTGACATTTTTCACACGGATCTGCCATAGCCTCCTGACTGCTACCCTGTCTCCAGCCTGGTGCCACTTCCCCCCCCCCCACCCCACCCCCATTCTATTCCACACACTATCGTTCCCAAAACAGAGGTCCTAGCCTGTCCATTCCCGCTTAAAACTCCCTCAAAGACCTCGCACCACCTTAGACTCTCGGCCATGCTGTGTGGTCTAAATCCTGGGCCTTTAAGGTACATGGTGAACTGGCCCCTGCCCACATCTCTCTGTCCCCCACACTGTGTCCTCCTCAGCTAATAGGCTGACCACAATTTCCTTCTTTCTTTCTTTCTTTTTAATGTTTATCTCTGTTTTTGAGAGAGAGAGAGAGAGAGAGACAGAGACAGATAGGCAGGCAGAGACAGAGTGAGTAGGGAAGGGGCAGAGAGAGAGGGAGACACAGAATTCGAAGCAGGGTCCAGGCTCTGAGCTGTCAGCACAGAGCCAGACATGGGGCTCGAACTCATGGACTGTGAAATCATGACCTGAGCGGAAGTCGGACGCTTAACCGATTACTTAACCACACCAACAACTATAGAAGGGGGTGCCCACTTTATTGGTATTGTAGGAAAGATGAAAACAGTTAATATACACAAAGAGCTTTGAATAATGGCATTGGTTGGACCTGGACAAACGTTGGCTTCTGATAATACGACACCAAACCGAAGGGTAAGGCAAGTCACTGTGATGTCAGACACCCATCTGAAGGGTCAGCCCGCCAGGTGGTGCATGCTTGGGAAGCCAAAGCTTACAAATCCAGTTTGGAGGTTAATGTCAAGGGGCTTATTTTATTAATGTCCGCCCCTCCCCCTCAGGAGAGATTGGTCTATTTGTGGTCGTCTTTAAAAGCGGGCTTTATGACTAGAGCGGGAGCACTTCCACGGCAAGACCAGGTCCCCCAGCCTTTCTGAGTCTTGCTCTACATGCAAATGTACAAGCTCCTGTGTTTCTTCCAGGTTGCTTTCAGTAAATTCCTCGTGCTCTCATGTCACCCGCTTCATCTCTCTTGGTATCCACCCTCTCTGTTGCCCCCTCTTTGGCCCCCATCAACCTTACCACTTGGTCTTTCAGTTCTGGGCCCTTCCTTGTGAACTGAGTCTTCAGGCCAGTGGGGGGGGCGGGGGTAGGGGGAGTGCGCCTGAGTGGTTCAGTCAGCTAAGCCTCCGATTTCGGATCAGGGCACGATCTCATGGTTCGCGGGTTTGAGCCTGGCGTCTGAATCTACGCTGACAGCTCGGAGCCCGGAGCCTGCTTCGAATTCTGTGTCCCTCCCTCTCTCTCTGCCCCTCGCCTGCTCTCTCTCTCTCTCTCTCTCTCTCTCTTAAAAATAAATAAACATTAAAAAATTTAAAAAAAGTCTTCAGGGACAGGCTGGTGGCCATTGCTGCAGCGGTGGTGAGGAGAAGCCGGACCAGACTTGGGTGGGAGTTTCTGCCCCTTACACTTTTGCCTTCCCTATTTTGCAGCTTGGTTCTGACAGTGAACTCAAGCTGAAGTTGCATCACGATAAAGCCATGTTAGCCTCTGCAGCTGCGTGGAGTAGGGAAGTGTAAAGCCCCATTGTCTGCAGCAAAGCATTCGTCGAACACATGATGCCAGCCGCTGAGCTGGATCTGGGGAATACAGAGCTGGTGTCCCAGATCCTGGCTCTGAAGGGCTTGCTCCATTACCTGTGGGTTATGTCATGATCTGAGAGGCCTACAACAGGTTATTTTATGGAAAGTTTTATATCATAAAGTGAGATGAAAAAACCTGATAATTCAACCACTTAATATCTTGGTCTGTCTCATTCCATTCTGCTGAATTCACACGTGATTATTTGATCACCCATTTGTCCATTTGCCTATCTTCAGAATTTTTTTACGTAAATGGAATCCTTACGTATGTATCTCTTATTCTGCAATCTGATTCTTCCATGTAATAATATATCACAGGCATCCCGCAGGTCAGTACTTAGAATGACGCTTCATTCTTCTTGTATAGAACGTATGGTATAATGTATTGTAATTTATTTGATTATTCCTCTTGTGTAAAAGTTTATGAGGCACTACAAAATTGGCTTCCAAAAAATTACTAATTTATATGTCTACTGACAGTATATAAAAGTTCCAGTGTGGGGGCGCCTGGGGCTCTGTTACACCTTTGAACTCTTGATTTTGGCTCAGGTCATGATCTCATGGTTCCTGGGATCAAGCCCTGCTTGGTATCCTCTCTCTCCCTCTCTCTTTGCCCATCTCCTGCTCGCATGCTCTCTCTCTTTCTCAAAATAAATAAACACTAAAAAAAAAAGTTCCAGTGTGCCCTAAACACTTAAAATTTTTTCTCTTACTATGAGGAGGAAAGTATTGTACTTTCAATTTTTATTTCTTTAGTAAGTTGCCCATCTTTTCATATATTCTTTTGCCATTTGTATTTCCTCTATCAATTCCCTGTCCCTCTCTCTCACCTGCCCCCGACCCCTTTCTGGGGGGCCTTTTTTCAGGTTTGAAGAAGGTCTTTGAATAGTATGGCCATTGACCTGATGTCTAGTACATGATTCACTATCTCCTCTGGGTCTTTCTCTTGTCTCTTAATTTGCATTTGTTTGACTCATTTTTGTTGTTGCCAGGCAGAATCTTTAAAAAAAAATTGTTATTGTACACTCACATCTGCACGTTTTACTTTATGGCTTCTAAATTGTATGTCTCGTGGTGGAGTCCCCATCCCAAGATCATACAACCTAATACAGAACCTTAAATTTCATATAAATAGGGTGAATTTGTTTGGTTCATCAGTAATATTTTGTTAAAAAAGGCCAAGGCCACTGAGTGCCTTGAATTACAGGCAATACTCGTTTGTTAAACGGTCGCATGCCATCCTTTACAGGGAGGGCTCTTTACCAAAACACATCGACTAGATTGAGTTCTCCAGTCTTGCAAGAGCTCTCAGCATTCCCAGCTATGTCATGGGATCTTTTTCAAGAGAGAACAGGCTAAAGAAAAAAGGAAGAAGAAGAAAAAATTTTACATCTTAATGTACAAAGGGTTTATAGATGGCATCTTGCCTTTTTCAGTGCGAAGTAAATGTTGAGCTTCTTGCGTGTAAGACTTCGTTTCTGGTCATCTCCCCACGCCATATCCACAGGTGGTTTGTCTAGGGAGTGTTCTCAAACACAGGAAATCCAGGTGCTGTGTGTTTGGGGATTCGTGGAGGGCAAGAGGCCTCTCGGGGAAGGTACCATGAGAAAGCAAGGAGACAGCACAGTTTAGGGAAGTAAAAATTAATGATGGATGAAACTGGCCCATTTTAGAACCACATCTTGGGCAGAATCTAATTCTGCAGCGCCTGCTTCTGTAGCCCTGGTCCTGGCCACAGCTGCCACCTTCTTCCCAATGGCTTCCTTCGGCCTTTCTGCTCGACACCATATAGCTTTGGGAACAAAAGTGCCTTTTTGAAAAGCAAACAGCTTTTGTATATTTCATGGCCTTCCTCCTCGGATAGGAGGGTTCAAAATGAACCAGTACAGAAGAGGGAGTGCAGAAGACCTGACATGGCTTGCTGCATAAATTGTCCCCTGGGGCTCAGTACTGCTAGACCCCTGTGCATGGGCATTAGGCAAACTGCCAGCCTTATTGGAGGTGGGCACTGGGCGGCCTAAAGGACATTTGAGTCTAGTCCCCAAGGGGCTTGGGGACGCAGCTGACACTCACTCACTGGTCTTAGCCATAGGTGGGCAGGAGAGGTTTGGAAGTAAAGAGTTCAAGGCAATGAGGGGATCACACAGGATTCTCACTGTCTCCAGGCTGATCTTCCTCCAGCCCAGGACTGCCTTCCCACGTCCGTTTTGAGGCATCATCACAAAGCCTCCTGTACATACAGACTCGCTGTACAATTTTTTAAAATTACAACTTGTGTGTCTATAATTGTTTCAAAATTAAATTGAAAGTTCTTATATATCACATAGTGATCTATCTATCCATATATTCAGGTATATCACAAACTAATACCATCTTGCAAGAACACATACAAATAAAAAGATACACAATAAACAGATGGTTGCCTATCAATGGAAGTAAATAGAGTTTGGAGATAAAGAGAATAAATAAACAGGGGCACGTGGGTGGCTCAGTCAGTTGAGCATCCAGCTCTTGATTTCAGCTCAACTCATGATCTCACGGTTCATGAGATCGAGCCCCGCATCTGGCTTGATACTGAGAGCAGGGAGCCTGTTTGGGATTCTCTCTCTGTCCCTTCCCCCACTTGTGCACATGCGTGCTCTCTCTCGCGCGTGCGCGCTCTCTCTCTCTAATAAATATTTAAAAAAAGAATAAACAAAGCAACAAAGGGCCATTGAGAGGACAAAGATGATAATGTACCATGAACTGATGTGCATAATTAACCCTAACCTTTGCACTTTGAAGTCAAAAAGAAAAATAAAAAGGGAAGGCAGAGAAAACCCATTTTATTTTTTTTAATTTTTTTTAACGTTTATTTATTTTTGAGACAGAGAGAGACAGAGCATGAACGGGGGAGGGGCAGAGAGAGAGGGAGACACAGAGTCCGAAGCAGGGTCCAGGCTCTGAGCCATCAGCCCAGAGCCTGACGCGGGGCTCAAACTCAAGGACCGCGAGATCGTGACCCGAGCTGAAGACGGACGTTTAACCGACTGAGCCACCCAGGCGCCCCCAGAGAAAACCCATTTTAAAGCCCACAGTTGTTTCTGGTTGTGCCTGCCCTCTTCTCCCCTCCAGTGCTGGATGCTTTCTGGAAGAATGATTAGTCTTCCTTAACCATCAGGCCCCTTTCCCACTGTCCCTTCCTCCCCCCAGCAAAGAAATCCAAGCTGGGGAATTGGGGCCAATGAGTCTCAGGGGTCAGGAAAAGAGTCGGCAAGAAGAAGCAACCACTTTGCTCCCCTTCCCCCAGTCAGCGAGCTCTGTGGCCTTTGGGCCTCAGCTTCCTCTTCTGGAAAGTGCAGGGATTCATCTTCTCCAGGGTTCCTTCCAGCTGTCACACTCTGACATTGAAATTCACTGTGCAACCCTAACTTCTTCAGCTCTCCCCAGGCCAGCAGAACACCCAGGCCCCGGAGCATTGCTGCCACCATTCGTAACGCGAGCCGCAGGGAGGAGCCACCCCCCCCCCCCCGCCCCCCGTTTGCGGGTGGTAAGAGTGGACAGGTTGTTCTTTAAAAGGTGACCTCGATCCGTCTAAAACCCGAGGAGGAAACCAAGGGAGGTTAATTTTTCTCAGCAAGCGGCCACCTAGACAGCGTCAACCTTCTCCTTGGCATTTCGGCATTTCTAGGGCCAGTTGAGACCAGTTGGTACAGAAAGAGGGAATTTATTAAAGGGTGTTGTCAAGCTTTTGAAAATCCAAACAGAACCCAGAGGAGGTTGAGCCAAAGGTTGTAGGTTGGGGCTCACAGAGTGAAAGACCTGTTTGTTTTCACTCCATTGAAATACTTGGCTTCTTTTAAATGTACCACTAACAGCGCTTGCCCGAAATCAACTTTAATAGCACATATGTGTGAGTCTCAGCCCAAAGTGCTGGAAAGGCTGACAACAGTTTGAAGAGCAGTTTCCCTCACCAGGATGCGCCAGAGAAGGCTGATCTCCGTTATTTACATTACAGCAGGGGATGCTTACCGTTCTGCGTCACTTAGGGAATAAGGAGCTGGTGATGTTTGAATGAAACAACTTGGATTGTTTGGGGGGTTACTCTTGCCCCATGGAGGTTTCTCTGAGGCGAGGGGATGTCAGAGGGGGTCTCTGTGGGGCGGAATCCCGGCCAGGGGGCTCAGCCTTAGGCCTTGCCGACTTTACCTCTCTGGACCTGCAAAAATGGCCTTGGCTCCAAAGTCACCCCAAGGAAAGTCGATTTGCTCTGGAGGAAACCAATTCAGAGATTAGAGGCACAAGTTCCCATGGAAATTTACAGGTGATAAATGCCCTGCAGGAGGGCACCCTTTTTCTTTCTTAGCATCAACACTCAGATTCAGAATAACAAACAAGCGACATTAGCTGGAGGGGAAAATAAATAAATTAAGGAATTCAAACCGCATTTCTCTCCCAACTTACTTTTAGAGAGCCTGCTTTCAGTATATAAATCAGCACTTGTTGGTGTTTTTGCCATTTAAAAAATTGCAAAAGCAAAACGTGGAAGAAAATGAAAAGAAGTGTCACGTGAGAAAAAAAAGGAACCTGTCACATATGTGTGGCTTTGAACTAATCTCAAGTCAACAGTCTTTAACGCTGCTAGGAAACCTAAAATGGGCGTGTGTGATAGAACGTTTAAGCAAGAATGTGACAAAATTACCATTTGTTTACAATTACCTGAGGAAAATCCTACATCTGCTGGCACACCAGGGGGTGACCCCAGAACTATATTGGCTGGAATTTGCACAAACTGGACCCCACGAATTTTTTAAAAACTGTAAGAAGTCAAGCCCTTAGAGAGATTTTACATGGCCTTCCCCACGACAGTAGAGGTGCCACACGCAACCGGGTTCAGCTGCAAAGAACTGAGTAGGGCAGACTGTCCATAAGCGCACCCATACATGCACGCACACACACATCCACACGCACGCACACACACATCCACACACACGCACACACACCTCTGCCCCCTGCTTGGCGTGGCTGAGCTGGCACTGGGTCCACCTCAGTGAAATTCCTCTAGCATGCCATGTGATTTCTCCACAAAAAATAGTGCTTGGGTATCATTAGGAGAGAGCCCCAAACTCTTCAGGTGGAATCAAAGACTCCAGGGTGCTCTGCTCTTCAGAACACAGGTTCTGGAAGCTGTTCTAACTGGCAGAAGAAAAGGGAGGAGAGTCTGTGGTTTCATGGCTTGGGAGGGGCTGCATCCTTTGCGTTCCGCTGGGAAGTGCATGGTGTTTGTTAGCATATCGCCTCGCTGGAAGTCCTGCTGCAAATAATCCTGTTTAACTTCGAGATGGTTTATAAGATAGACTTACAGGAAATAGTTTGCAAAATGCTGTTGGGCGGTCAGGGGTGGGTGGGTGGGAGGGTTTCCCGGGTTTGCGAACATAACCCCTCCCTAACAAATGGTCAGGTGAGAGCCTGGAAAGAGCCCCGCCCTACTCCTCACTCCCATCTAGGCGAGGAAGCAGGACAGAACAGGAGGGGTCCTGGGAGATGGTATCACATCCGGAGTGATTCCTTCGTAATCGTCTTGAGTAATATAAACTGCCCACTTGAGACAGCAGGTGCCCAGAGAGGCCCGAACACCCGCCTTGGGTTCAGCCCTTGACTCAAGGTTGAGTCTGGAATCTTTGTCAGAAGGGTGGGAGGGGCAGGGCTGAGGCTCCTGGAGGGTGCCAGCTCTTCCCTCTTTGCGCTGGACTCTTCCAGTCTTAGCGGGGAGGGTTTCCCATCTCGGGATTCCCCTCTGTCCTGGACAAACCTGGACAAACCTGGACACTCGGTCACCTTAGCTCTCTCTGGAAAAAGCAAAGCATTCAATCTAGTTTTGAAAAGAAAACACTAACTAGGGGTTCTACTCCAGGGGCTATAAAAGATTGCCTTTATCTTGATAATTCCTTCTCTGCTTATTTTTGTTACCTCTTATCTGTTTCCTGGTAGTAATCTCTTAGAAAGAAAATGGACTGTGGGCTTGCTGGGGCTGGGTAGGGTGTGGTAGCTGGGACTCTGGGCTCACTCTGCAGTTGGTTCAGAGGAGAGGAAACCTCTAAGTCTGGAGTGGCTGATGGCAGCTCCCTGGCTATGTCCTGGGGCTGGTGGGAAGGAAGAACCAGGTGCAGAAGTTGCTGCTGGGGGGTGGGGGAGCCTTCCCGAGGAGCTCCGGGTGGGGCTCCAGTGTCACTGGCCTTTTACTTCTTCCTGGACATCAGACCATCTTCCCCTTTGTATGCTTGGGTGAATTAATTCCAGGCTTTGCTTCATGTCTAGAAGGGAACAATGACCTGGGCCAAAACACAATATGTCTTTAACTCTTCTTACACTGAGCCTCTATTCCTTCCTTCCTTTCTCTCTGTCCTTCCTTCCTTTCTTCCTCTTCTTCTCCTCCCCCTTCCTTCCTTGCCTTCCACCATTTCTATTTTCCTTTCTTTTTAGGGCTCTATTTTAAGAGCCACACCACCTTAAAGCCCGAGTGCTGCTACTGCCCCCTTGTGTTTTGTTGATGAAAAAACTCAGTCCACATACCTGGGGAGAACCAAAGACCTTGGGATGCACAGAGCTGTGAATGGAGCTGCAGAGCTGTTGACCACATCGTACTGGCAAAGAACATACATGCCAGCTGGGGAGACATTTCAGGTGGGGTGGCCTGAATGGCCTCGGGAAGCCATACAACTGTAGCTAACTGAGGAATTCCTTGAGAGAACACACCTTGATCTTGTCTAGCTACAATGAGCTTGTGTGGGTCCTTGTGGTGAGCTCTGGTACACACACGAGGGCAGGGCTATATCTGTCTTGTTCAACATTGAATTTTAATGCTTTGCACAGCACCTGGCCCATATTTGTTAGGCTACATGGGAGTCAGATTCATATCACAGTTACATGCATATCATAATTACATATGCACCTATGACAATATTTATTACATTTTTACTACATGCTAGGAACTGTTCTAAGTCCTTTATATGTATTATTTTCTGTATTTGTCACAAACACCTTCTAAATTATTACCCCCATTTTATAAACGAGGAAACGAAAGCACAGGGTGGTACCTTGCCCGGGTAGGCAGCAGCATCAGGATCTGTATCCAGGCTATCTGGTTCCAGGGCACTCTTGTGGACCCTTACGTAACACGTCTTCCTTTTATATATGCATCTACATTTCATCATGGTGCAAGAGTATCTGCCGTTAGCACAATAAAACGCACTTGTTAATCTAGAAAAACGATACATTACGGTATCCTTTTTCAGTACTGTAAACTATTCCAGGATTCCTTAATATTCTTAACTACTGAACACCCCCCCATCAAACGGCGTGTACATATATGGCAAAGGGGAAGGTTCTGAAAGGTATTAATGTGCATTTCTCTGTTGCCTTTCTGAGCGCCAGGCTTTGGCCTAGTTGGGTCCAAGCATCTACTCACCTTGGCTCAAGGAAGGGAGGCCGTGTATGGGACAAGGAGATTCAGCATATTCTAGTGTGATGCAGGAAAGATGAGATAACATTCAGCTCCTGACATGCAATGAGAATGAAGAGACTTTTTTCAATTCATTCTACTTCCACCTTCCCCCCGCCTCTTTAACATAGCCCAATCCTGGATAACCCCACTCAGAGAGTTCTGCTAGGGCGTAGACATATGATAGTGAGAAGTGGGATTTATTGCCAGGTAATGGAAGAGGAAAAAGCCTGATTCTTCCAGCCCCAGCGGATGGTGGAGAAGAGGTCTGTAGAACGAGGTAGGAGACCAAAAATGGGTTGTGTATGCCCAGATTTTTGCCTCATCTGGCTTTGGCTCAAGGAAGGAGAGAAAAAAGCCAAAGGCAGAGAAGGGCTCTGTCGAACCAAGATGCTCATGAGGACCCTGAAAATCTCTCCGGATCAATTCTCAGACCTGTCCAGCTCACCCTGGAAAGCAGTCCTGCCGGTAGCACCAGAGAGGGGGGCTCTGGATCGAACTACCTCAGGCTACCAGGATCCCTGCTGTGGGATGCTGAGCTGAGAGTGTGCACACTCCCGGGGGCCACAGTGGTAGGGTGAAAGAACATCAGCGCTGAGGCTGGGATTGCCGGAGGTCTGTGGGAGCAGGGGACCACCGGGAGAGCACGCTGATTGCAGGAAAGGCCAGAGGTCTATAGCAGGGAGGGTTGAGTGAACTGGGGGGGGTGGGGTGGGGTTAAGCCTGAGAAGTGCTCACACCAGGAAAGACCGGATCACAATTTACATGAGCTGCAATCACACTTCCCCTAAACGTCCAGGTGTCTACAGGGGACAAACTGGGGGAAGCTGAAGCGATCTGAGAGCTGAACACCTTTATCTAAAAGATACCGGACCCTTCCTAAAGCATTGTTTACATTATCAGATTGGATTTAGTTTTAAACCAGTTTGGACATTTACTTAAGATTGTTTAAATCATAGAAGTTGTGGGAGGCCAGATTACTTGTGAACAAAATGAAAATGTACATTTTCTGGGGTGCCTGGGTGGTCAGTTGAGTCTTCAGCTCTTGGCTTCTGTTCAGGTCATGATCCCAGGGTGGTGGGATTGAGCCCCGCATCAGGCTCTGCATGGAGCATGGAGCCTGTTTAAAATTCTCTCTCTCTCCCTCTGCCCCTTCCCCCAGTCGCGCGTGCTCTCTCTCTCTCTCAAAGAAAAAAGTTTATAAAAAGAAAATGTATATTTCCCTCTGTGCAGGTTAAAGTTTACAACCCCAATACAATACGTACACCCAGGCAAGAATATAAAGGACCAAGCCTCTATCGATTCTTCCGTTTTCACTGTGAGTCGTGTCTTTATTGTCTCGGTTATTGGCTTTGCTAGTATCTGTTGCTGAAGATACTCCACTTCCTGAAGGCAGTAGCTCCTATACTAAAGTAGGAAGCTGTAGTAAGGGGCCATTGGATTGACAGAATAGGCCAAGTCATGGCAATGCCCTTTGGCACAAAGATTATTTTGTGCTAAAGACAGTTGAAAACCAGCAAAAAAAGTTCTTTACTGCCCACTCCTGACTGCCTCAAAATATAAATTTCCCCTTTTGTAAAGGTGTTTCCAGAATAGGAAGAGAGCCGCTCTCAGAGACAACTCTTTTTTTCCCCTAAGTTTATTTATTTATTTTGGGGGAGAGAGAGAGAGAGAGAGAGAGAGAGAGAGCGCGCGCACCAGCAGGGGAGGAGCAGAGAGAGGGAGAGAGAGAGAATCCCAAGCAGTCTCCGAGATGTCAGCACAGAGCCTGATGCGGGGCTCATACATGCGGACAGTGAGATCATGACCTGACCCTAAATCAAGAGTCGGATGCTTAACCAACTGAGCCACCCAGGTGCCCCAGAGACAACCTTTATCGTCTGAGAGACTCTAATGTGCATAACAGGACAACCCTTATTTACCATTTATTTCCTCCCCTTCTTATAAGTTGTTCTCCCCCTACCTTTCCGGAAGCCTAAACCCCTTTTCCTTTGTGTAGCCTAAAATGGTACATAAGCCTCAATTGTCTGGCTGCCTCCGTGTGTCTCGTTTCTTGATGAAACTCTTGTGCCTACATACATAATTGTTTTCCCTTTGGTTAATCCATCTTTCATCAATATGATTTGTGGACCCAGACAATGAAAAGGGTTTTTCCTCCATTGCACCCCCATCTCCCAGCCCCCGGCAACCACTATTCTACTCTCTGCCTCTCCAGATTTACCTATTCTAGTCTTTTCGTCTCCATGGAATCATATGATGTGTGGCCTTTTGTGACTAGCTGCTTTCACTGAGCACATTTTCAAGATTCATCCAAGTTGTAGCAAAGGTTGCTGCTTTATTCCTTTCTTTGGCTGAATAATATTCTGTTGTATGGACATACCATAACTTATTTATCCATCCATCCATCAACGGACAGTTGTGTGTCTCTTACTTTTCGGCTATTATGAATAATGCTGCTGTGAACATTCATGTACACGTTTTGGACATATGTGTTCAATCTTGGGTATATATCTGGCAGTGGAACCACTAGGTCATTTGAATACTTCTTGTTTAACTTTTTAGGACCCACCAAACTGTTTTCCAAGTGGCTGCACCAATCTTAACATTCTCATTGGCGGGGGTGAGGTTTTCTAACTTCTCTGTATCCTTGTCACCATTTGTTATTGTCCTTCCTTTTCATGACAAATGCCCTAGTGGATGTGAGCAATGTCTCATCGTGTCAAATGTCTTTTCCAAGGTTTCTAATAACTAACCTTTTGTGTAGTTTGCAGACATTTCTGGAAGGTTCTTATATTCTTGGCATTGCTTCATGATCCTTTTTTTCTTCTAGTTGAGGGGTTTACTGCTATATCTTTCATGACTCTAAAATAAACACCTCTATTTAGACTTTTTTTGGCAAGTGACTACTCACGTGACCCTCTGTATGGAGTAATTTTAATTGCTTTATGGTAATTAAATAGAGAGCTATTTATCTTGAAAGCCCCAAATTAAAGTTACCGCAGGTTCCTAGGATTCCCTCTCTAGTAACATGGGGTAATTTTTGTGTCCTGTCACACTCTGACAGATGTGTGACCAAACCTTACTCTGTTAATAACTTTACTTTTTAATTGAACTTTTACCCGTCACGGGCTGAGGGGCAGGGTATATAGCTGGTTCTGAGTTAATTACAACTGTCATTATTTTTTATTTGCAGTGCCTGAGCAAGCAGTAAAACAGCAAGTTAAGTCACATTTGCAGTGGGACCATGACTCAATTAGTGTTTTTGAATAATAGGCAATAGTAATTAAGGCCACGGCAATTGCAGGGACAGCATTATGTGGTCACCTGGCTCTGGCAAAGGCTAGTTTGTAACATGTATCCAGGGAGGGGGTTTGAAGGGAGACAGAATAAACCAGGTGGAGGTTCTCTCCTTCATGATTGTTGCAAACTGGGAATGGAGACTCTTGAGAAGATCTTCAGTAAGTTTTCAACATCCAGTTTATCAACTTCCATTTCAGAAGCTCAAAATTCAACATGAAACTCGTAAGTCCTACCAGGTAACATTTTCAGTCCAGTTAACAGTGGCTATGAAAAGCCAGGTTCCTGAGACTGAAAGCCATATGCAAGCATTAACATGTACTTGGATAACAGGGTGTGCAGGGGGAAGTTAATAGCCCTTTCAAATTGGCTTTGCAAAGCCAAGCCTATAAATTCTTTCTAGCCTAAGAGTGAATGTGCCCTTCGTAAGGGTAAGAAGATTGAGGCACGGCATGGTCATGTGACTTGGGTGTGACCCGCCCCCCCACTTCATGAAGGGTCCTGGGTAAGGCATCTCATTCTCATTTTAGATTTTAGCTGTTTAATTCACCACCTTCCAAGCTGCAGCTACTCAGACTATATGGACACTTGCCTCTAGCCTGATATTTTATACTAGTGGTAGAACATCTCTTTATGGAATCAGGAAAAATTTAATCCAAAGGGTGAGACATTATGAACGTTCTGATCAAGAAGGGCTATAGGAAATTGGCCCAGATTAATGCTCTGAGTGCTATTAAAATGGACATCATGCTTCCGATTCTGTGTCTCCCTCTCTCTCTGCCCCTCCCCCGTTCATGCTCTGTCTCTCTCTGTCTCAAAAATAAATAAACGTTAAAATAATAATAATAATAATAATAATAATAATAATAAAAAGGGGGCGCCTGGGTGGCTCAGTCGGTTGAGCCTCCAACTTCAGCTCAGGTCACGATCTCGCGGTCCGTGAATTCGAGCCCCGCGTCGGGTTCTGGGCTGATGGCTCAGAGCCTGGAGCCTGCTTCTGATTCTGTGTCTCCCTCTCTCTCTGCCCCTCCCCCGTTCATGCTCTGTCTCTCTCTGTCTCAAAAATAAATAAACGTTAAAAAAAAATAATAATTTAAAATGGACATCAAACCATCCTTGAAAATGAGGTCACTAGAGGAGAGAGACTAGGTTTGGAGACAGACTACTGTGTCTGAGGGTCATCTTCTTTCTCCCACACGCCTACTTCCTTGCAGTTCCGGTCATCCAGAAGCCCAGACCTTGTCCAAACTGAGGGCAATACAGTTGTTTCGCTAAGTATGCTTCTCTGGGCCATTTGGGGATACTTCCTCCCCCAATTTGCAATGATTCTATCTGGAATCACTAGGCCAATGAAAACGTTTTACTCCTCCTCAAAATCCATATGTTGAAACCCAAACCCCAAAGATGACGGTACTATAAAGGTGGGGCTTTTGATGGTGCTTAGGTCATAAGGATGGAGCCTCACGAATGAGATTAGTGCCCTTATAAAAGAGGCTCCTGAGAGGTCACTCACCCCTTTCACTGTGGAAGAATACAGCAGGATTGTGGCTGTGAACCAGGAAGAGGGCTCTCAGACTTCTGGTTCTTAGACTTCTTAGGCTTAGAACCAGGAAGAGGAGGCCTTAGACTTCCGGCCTCCAGAACCGTGAGAAGTAAATTTTTGTCATTTGTAAGCTACCTAGTATGTGGTATTTGGTTATAGAAACCCGGATGGACTAAGCCAGCCCAATGCTTAATACAGGTGTGTTATAGGAAGTAAGAGGAAGGTCAGGCAAGGCTCAGTGAAGTGAGCTTTGTGTACAGAGAGTGAGCCAAAGTAGCTGGGGGTGGAATCAGATGCCACTGTATGTAAAGATTTTGAGGCGTTAAAAAATTCCAGGCAAGAAAGGAACATGCAGAGAGTGATTGGGAATAGAGAAGCCATGCAGGTTACAAAGAAGTTCTGAGTAGCTGCAGGCAAGGCACAGGTAGACCCAAATGACAGAAGTTGAAAAATGGTGTAGGTTTGGTCAGCTTAGTTATTATTAAAAACAACAAAAAAAAAAGATTTTATTTTTAAGTAATCTCTGCACCCAACACGAGGCTTGAACTCACAACCCTGAGATCAAGAACTGCACGCTCCACTGACTGAGCCAGCCAGGTATCCCTCAGCTTAGATACTTTTTAAGAAATGTGAACTTGCACTTACCCTTCCTTTATATCTTCCTAGAGTTCAAAAGATGATTGCTTTTTTGACTTTCTGGACTCCTACTTTCTTTTTTCTTTTTCCTTCTTTCTTTTTTTAATGTTTAATGTTTATTTATTGTTGAGAGAGAGAGACACACACAGAGTGTGAGTGGGGGAGAGGCAGAGAGAGAGACACAGAATTAGAATCAGGTTCCAGGCTCCAAGCTGTCAGCACAGAGCCCAACGCGGGGCTCAAACTCATGCACCGTGAGATCATGACCGGAGCCGAAGTCAGGTTGGATGCTCAACTGACTGAGCCACCCAGGTGCCCCTGGACTCCTACCTTCTAATTTGATGTTAGAAATCATTCAGGATTGGGGCGCCTGGGTGGTTCAGTCGGTTAAGCGTCCGACTTCAGCTCAGGTCACGATCTCGCGGTCCGTGGGTTCGAGCCCCGCGTCGGGCTCTGGGCTGATGGCTCAGAGCCTAGAGCCTGCTTCCGATTCTGTGTCTCCATCTCTCTCTGCCCCTCCCCCGTTCATGCTCTGTCTCTCTCTGTCTCAAAAATAAATAAAAACATTAAAAAAAATTAAAAAAAAGAAATCATTCAGGATGGAGTGGCTTTATAGTTACTAAAAGAAAGGTCACAAGTGTTTTGCACTGTGGGTTGGAAGGTGGGAGGATGAAGTGATTTTCATACATTTTTTTTGGCGATGGAAAGATCTCCCTGCGGAGGGTAGCAGAATAAACAACCACAAAATATGCCACATTGACATGAGGGTTGTTTTGAGCTGAAGGCAATTGAGAAGAAGGAGATATAAGAAAAGTTCTCCACCTTCCCCCTTTTTGCCTGAAAGTAGGACATAAGTTTGTAAAGGTGTCCTCCCTCCTCTCTGACAGAAAGGACAAAAGATAATCACCAGAGACAACTTTAGACCTTTATCTGCCGGGAGAGGGCACCAGAGGAATCCGCATAGCAAACCTCGCTAACCAGCCCTATCTTCCATTTATTTCCCCATATATTTGCCTTTCCACAGTTTGCCACGTTAGAAACTCAAAGTCTGTCTCCTTTGTCTTGTCACTTCTTTAAAAACTTACTGTTGTTTTATTAACATGCTATATAAGCCCAAGCTCTAGCCACCCCTTTGAGTTACTCACCTCTGGGTACTTCCATGTGTACGTGTGATGTACATGTTAATAAAACCTCTGCTCAGTTTTTCTCTCGTCAATCTGTCTTTTGTGAGTCTGATTTGCAGGGTCTCTGGTCAGCAAATCCAAGATGGACAGAAGGAAGGTCAGAAGGAAAAGATGTTTTTTCCCCTTTCCTCTGCGTGACTTCTCACAGGGGATTTATTTCTCTCTTATGGGAAACCATTCCTCAATATTCTCTTAGAGACCCTACCATCTTCCACTCTAACAGTTATTTTTTGACAATGGAGTTTAAATGGACAAGTAGATCAGTCTGCTCAGGCTGCCATAGCAAAATACCATAGACAAGGAGGCTTAAACAACAGAAATGTATTGTCTCACAGTTCTGGAGGCTTGAAGTTTAAGGTCAAGGTGCCTTCGGGGTGGTTTTCTGGTGAAGGCGCTCTTCCTGACTTGTGGATGGCCGCCTGCTGTGTCCTCACGTGGCCTTTCCCCTGTGTTTGTGTATTGTAGGGGAAAAGGGGAGAGATAGCTGATATCTCTTCTTATAGGGACACCAGTCCTATAGGATTAGAGCCCCACCCTTAAGACCTCATTTAACCTTAATTACTTCTCTAAAGTCCTTATCTCCAAATACAAGCACAGTGGAGATTAGGGAGTTGATGTACGGATTTTAGGGGAAACAATTTAGTCCATAACTCAATTCTAAGGGTCAACCAACTCTGACCATCTCAGAACCTACCTTTGCTTGTTCTCATTTTCATAATTCTTTCTAGTTGGTCCTAACCATTATTTTAGAGCCATTAAATCATTGAATAAGGGCAGAGGTGGCTCTTACCTTAGTGGTCCTTTGTGTTTTCTGGGAACGCAAAATGGCTGGAGAATTCCTCTATCACCCCTGCTTTCAGGGGATGCAGGGCTTAGTTAACATTCAACAGTATCACTAAAGAAAAGGCCCCTAAGTTGTTTTGGCTGGTCATCCTTATCATACATTTTTGAGCATACGCCCGGACATATTTATTCATTCATTTGATTATAAATTATATACATATACTATAATCCTGCTACATTATATTGCAAAATATACACAAAATACTTAACAATAAACAATAAAATGGTTTTAAGTTAAAAATAAAGAAAAGTAACAGTTTGAATTATTGCTTCCTCCACGTCACTCTGGAGAACACTACCCTCGGTTTAGGGTATAGTAGGGAAACCAACAATGAATTTGGAATGACTCATTTTAGATCCCGGTTTTTTTTTTTTTTTTTTTTTTTTTTTTAATCCACTGTGTTGTCTCTTCTGAGTGGCTGGGTTTCAGCAAAAGACCCAGGAGCCTCCAGTTACCTCCAGCAGGCTGAGAATCTTGATGAGCATTGGTCTGCTTTGGTACCAAATACATTTTAGTGAAGATATAAAGAATACTTTCCCTTCCAGTAGAATGAGGGCAGGAGAGTGGTGGGGGAGAGGTTTGGAGGGGGTGGAAAGAAGGGCTGGGAAGTTGTATACTATAGGAAGAGGGCCAGTGCCTTTATTTTTTTTTTAAAGAACTTACTTAGCATTTAAAGCCAAAGCTTACACTTCAGTTATGAAAATTTTGCCATAGCTCCTTGTTGTCACTGACATTAAGGACTGTTAGAAAAGGAAAGTTAAATTTTATTTACTTGCAAATGAATACAGGCTCCAGTGGATTGAAGATGCAGACTCAGCTTGAGTCCAGTCGCTTGGATGTGAATTAAAACACCCTCCCTGGGGCAATAGATTTTCACCTCTAAGGAACCCAGAGGGAAGAGAGGGAAAAAGCCTGAGCCTCCAGGATGAAGCATCTATTGTTATGCTAATGTACCATGAACAGGTGTACAACTTCTACCAAGTTTTAGATGCTTGTGGCTGAATCACAGGGAAGGACCTGGGTAGGTTCTTACTAGAGGCTCTTAAAGAATACATATATTTTTAAGTGTATTTATTTGTTTTTTTTTTTTTTTTTTTTTTTTTTAATTTATTTGTTTTGAGAGAGAGTTGGTGGAGTGGGAGGAGGGTAACAGGCACAGAGAGAGGAAGACAGAGAATCCCAAGCAGGATCCTGATTTGGGGCTCAGTCTCATGAACCATGAAATCATGACCCGAACTGAAATCAAGAGTCAGACGCTTAACCTACTGACCCATCTGGGCGCCCCAAGAATATTTTTTTAAAAGGATAAAAATCACAACTCTCATGCATATATGAAAAAAACACATGCTGAAGATTTTATTTAACTCAAACTGGCGAGGTGTTACAACCAGCCCAATGGAAAAGTTAAAAAAAAAAAACAACACAAAAAACAACCTCTGGAGTACAAGAATATTAAAATGAACATGTACTCCAACCTAGCTTTTACATTAGAAGGGAAGTCAATGAAACCTCTAGGGATAGGACTTATTTTGCATGTCTATGGCCAAGAATTATTTTGCATTTCTATCAGTCATAAAAGATTCACAGTTGTAAAATAGCTTCCACAGAATCCTATAACCCAGAAGAGTCCTCTAGAATCTAGATGATGCATAGTTTCCCATGAAAGCACAAATTTGTCCCCATTGCTTTAACTCCAGGGGCCATTGTGAATGGTGCCTACTGGGATTGTGCAGCACAGGGGCTGCTGGGACCACTTTGTCTTCCCGGTGCCTGTTCTCCCCTCCTGTCCCGTTCTTTGGTGTCAGCTGCATCCCTCAAGCAGGGAATCCACACAAGAAGACACCCCCCCACCCCCCCATTCCTGATTTGGATAATATTTTTACTTCTTTTAATTCCTACTACTTCTGTGATACCTGGAGAGAGATGGGAGAAGGAAGATGATGTCGTCTGTTATTTCTTTTCTGCTTCTGTTAATGACCTCTTCCTCTTTCAGGGCTCTATGAGGGGACTAGGGCAAAGAAAAGGAGGAGAATATGGTGCAAGTTTCTCTGTGATATTAGCAGTACTGTACTCATTGTAAACAGGCTGTAGCATATATGTTAGGAAAGTGGTTTCATTTCAGTAAATTAATTTTTATTGCAGTTTCTACCACATATTGGAAACGTGAGTGAGGGCAATTTGAATCTCTCTGAGCTTCGGTATTTAAAACTGATAAAATGAGATGGCTGCAGTAAAAATTTCAAGGTCACTTCCAGTTCTGAATATTTATGAACGTATTCCTATTGATTAAGTACCATGGATCATACATGCAAATATAGCAACTGATGTTCTTACTTTCGTGGCTCTTTTCTTTACTGTTCTCATTGTTGAAAAATATTTAAATTATTTTATGAAATAGTGCATATGGTTGAGCTGCACTTTGGGAGAAGCTGAGCAGAAAGCAGAAAAGGGTTCATGTGGAGCATTTTTACACCGAAAAAAGTTTTCAAATAAAATAGCCTAGTATAAAATTGGAAGGATGCTAGCCCTGTTAGCAGAAGTTTGATCGTTTGAACATTGCTGTCTTCTCTTCCCTTTCTCATCTCGACCCCATGTTTTAATGCATTAATATGGGTGTATTGTTTCGGATAACGTTACCACCATTTTGTGGCCAACCGGGACGACATCTTAATAGGGTGCCTGAGGGGGAGAGTGTGGAACTGGGGCAGCTGTCCTTGTGCATAGGCCTTGCATGATATACCATATGAAACTGTTTCAGTTACTTTTACTTCCTTAATAAAAGTTATTAGGAATTAATTAAAAACTTTTTTAATTCTGAAAACACAATAGAAGTTACCCTTTGGCAGGGAAAATTTACATTTATAAAGGGTGTCTGCCTCTCTGTATCAGGAACAGAAGAATGGCTCTAAATTACAAGAGAATTTTTTTTTGTCAATAGAGAAAGCATTGATTTAAATTTGAATAACAAGCTTTATCCTTGTTTGCCATGCTTTTCCAAATAACCTCCCCATAACTGACCTCCTCCTCGACTATACTTTTCTTCTTTTGTCTTTAGCTGACCATGGTATTTAGCCTGGAGTTCTAAGCCACTTCTTAGAGTTACTCATTTTTCTCTGGGTATCTCCTATGTATACACGAATTATACGTGTTATCAAACTTCTGCTTTTTTCTTATTAATCTGTCTTTTGTTATAGGTACCCCAGCCAAGAACTAAGAAAGATAGAAATATATGTGTCATGAAACTTCTGCTTTTTTCTTATTAATCTGTCTTTTGTTATAGGGGCCCTAGCCAAGAACTAAGAAAGATAGAAGGGAGATTGTTTCCCTATCCTACACATCAACAACCCTGCTAGATTTATGTAGCCTTTAAGCAAGTCCAAACTCAGACTAGAGCATTTTCTCATGACAGTGCATTAAACTGATCCCCTGGCTGGGCCAGGCAAAGGACTTCAGGATTTCAGAGAAAATGTTGCTGCTTGTTCAAACCCCAGCCCTCCTGACATGGGCAGCATATTTCACATTTCTGATTCAAAATTAAACACTAGATCTCCTTAGGGCTCATTAGAATTGGTTGTCTCTGGGCATTACCTATTCAGCATTTTGTCTGTGTTCAAAATTTCAGCTTAAGGGGAATTCTCCAAATTTCACAAGACATGATGGGGTTCATTGTTTCAGCAGCCATTTCTCACTGGTTTAGTGTTTTCCTGAGAAGGAAGCTAGCTTCCCTTTCTGTCATGTAATAAAGCATAAGATTTTCCCTATGGGTCTTAAAGCAAACCAGAAGCAAAATTACAATGAGAACAAATATTTGAGAACTCATCTAAGAATTTTTTAGGGAACAGAGGGCTCTGAGAAAAGAGATTCTAAACAACATAAATTGATTAAATGGAAAAAAAATTGTTAATATTGTCCTCCTCCTTTATTTTGACATTAGATTCAACTCATGCCACAAGGGGCAGGACATGCTTTGATTTTCCCTAATTCAAGTCATGTTGGGAACAGAAAATAAGATTGGGCACTGACAAAGTGTCAATATCTTAATGGGTGAGAAATAAATAAGTTCTTACGTAGGTACCATGTCTTACCCATCTTTATGCCTGCTGAAATGACAAGCCCAGTCACTTGTACATGGTAAATGATTGATAAAGTTTTGCTGACATGAATTATTAAAGATTGGAGAGTTTTGGGATTAGATGAGTGCTCTTAATGTTTTGAGACAATTGTCAAGGACATCCATGAGGCATTTGGGGGAAAGTGTATTGATTCTTATTTTTAACTCTATTCCTGAAGGTTTGCACATGGTTATTTACTCATCATGGCATAACATCCAAAGACATAGTTCATTTGTCTTCTGATTTATTTAAATGAGACTTAAGGAAAGCTTATTCAGCTTACTCCATTATTAATAGGGTAGACCTCTAACATTTTAATGAGTATCGAGTACTGCAAATACTTGGCATTAGCAAGTTATAGAGTAAGTTTTTGAAACAGCCCTGTCTTAAAGTAGTTGAATGGCCAGATCAGTGATTGCTTGTTTCTGTCTCCTATCCAGAATCATTTTTCCCCTCATTAAAGTTATGGCCAGTAAATAGCCGTGCTTCCTACAAAACTGGAAACAGCAGTGTGGGAGTCATGTTTGAGTGAAGTACATAGCAATATAAGGTGGGTGGCACAGACTGAAATATAGTGGTCACTTCTCCATTCAGAATTTATTTTAATTGTTTTTAGGTGAGAAAACAGATGTGAAGATTTCTCAGACAAATACAGTTTCTTGGAAATACAAATAATCGCTCCCTCTGTTGTGCTCTGGATGTGCAGCGATATTTGCTGTGATAGATCCTGAGCTGACATTACGTTTCCAGGCTGGAGTGCTGGCCTTTTTCACAGCCTCAGAGGAGAAGGAGGCTGAGATTGAATGACTCTTTGAAAGAGCTGACCTTTGAGAATACCACCTTTGTATATAAATTTTAGGTTCTTTAATAACACGGAATGGTCTGTGTACATTAAAATTTGACATTATACATTTGCTGGATATTAGATACCCAAGCAAGGAAGAATGAAGGGATGAATAACACAAGTTAATTTACTTCCATATAGTTTGTAAGTTGCTTTGAGCCATACGAGATGCTCCAATTTACTTTGAAGATCATTCTTTGTGACTCTATTCCCTGCCTTGATTTAATATGTACAAAAGTATGCGCAGTTTTAAGAAATGAATCCCAAGTTTGTAGCACGATTTACTTTTCCTTTTTCCAAGACTCTTCATTCTGAAGAAAATGGGTAAGGCACAGAGAAGCCTACTGTGGAGTTGGAGGTAGGGAAGGCAGGGAAGTGGAAGGGAGTGTGTAGAGAGAGGAAAGATCCTGAAATAAAGAGGGCAAGGAAAATGTGGTGATGCACTGTCCAGAGATGAGAAAGCATGTTCAGGCATGAGGTCAAATTCAAAATGTGGGGCCAGGGCACTTGGACTTTCACATATCCCAGTGATTCTTGATCTTGGATGCAACCAAGAGCAGAGCATTGTTCCTTAAGCTTTCCCTCTAGGATTGTTTGGCAAATCCAGATTTCCATCATATTCATCTCTGCACTTGGAATCAGTCCTATGGATTTTCGGGGCAAGGCAGATCACTTGGAAGTCTGGAGTGGAGTGACCCATGGCTGGGATCAATTTAAGTATTTTTGACAGGACAACAGATTCATTTGTTTTCACATAGACAAGAGAAGGAAAGAAAATACCATTTTAATGCAAGATGCATATGTAAAAAGTTGTTCTTGAAGCAGGAGGCAATTCTCAAGAGAAGCAAGTCCCAGTTGGATCTTTGTATAGGTCCTTATAATAATATAGGACCTTATGATGATGATGATGATGATGATGATGATGATAATAATAATAATAATAATGATATCATCTACATTGAATCAGTGCTAATGTGGACCAGGGACTGATCTAAGATGTTAACTCCTGACTCCTCTCCACAAATCTATAAAATCAAAAGGTATAAATAGAGAAAAAAAGTCAGGTAGTTGGGAAGCTCTGTTTTCTTCTTTAATTTGTTTTGCCTGGAAATTTGGAAGAATCCTTTTCCAAAAATCTGAGAACTCACAGCTTTCTCAGAAGAGGTCCTGGCAAGATCTAAATGGCACTCCTCTTTATGAACATTATAAAACACGGTATTTAATATATTAACTGACGTAGTGAACCTGCCAAAGATATACTAATGTGCCAGAACATTTACCAGCAAGCCCTTAATTACTACTAACACCCCCTCTGGGTTCATGGTATCCTGAAGGCAACCCATTCTGTCTCTTTCCTGTCCCTATTTGCTATCTCCATTCTCCACTAAGTGGGACACAGATTTTCTTTCCTTTTGCATTGGAAGGGATGGAGGGCTAGAAGATTCTCCAGGGGAAAATCCGTTCCTTGCCTCTTCTACCTTCTAGAGGCTGCAAGCATTTCTTGGCTTGTGGCTACATCACTCCAGGCTCTGTTGCTAACCTCACCTCCCCTTCTTCCTTTTATGTAGTCAAATATCCCTCTGTCTTCCTCTTATAAGGAAACTTATTATATTCAGGGCCCATGTAAAATTGTAGATAATGCAGGATAATCTCCTTAAGATGCTCAATTTAATCACATCTGCAGAAATGTGGTAATGTCCTTATATGGTAACATATATGTAACATTTTGCCATATATGGTAACATTTATAGGCTCCAGGGAATAAGATCTGGATATCGTTGAGGGTCATTATTCAGGCTACCATTTTTTTGGTTAACCAAGACAGTTGAATCATCATGTACAGATAGCTACTTTATGACTGGGAGGGTCTAGAGGTCTTGGAGAAGAGTGGTAGTAATATATCCTTTCTTTTTAGAGGAAATCTGGCCAACCCTGAGGATCAGCTCCTGAGCTTTTCCCTAAGTGGACTTGATTCTATCTTTGGAGTCACCTGAGCCAAAAGCAACCCTCTTTTATTATGGTCTTGAATGTGAATAGGTTTCCATTACTATCTGGGGAAGATACACTTTTCCTCTACTCTCTTAAGTTCAGTGCTTGAGGGACTGCAAATTAATCTGACAAAGAGATTAGCAAGAGGAATAAACATATTTAATTACATATGCATGTATGGGAGTTCACAGAGAAATGTGACTCAAGGAGTCAGGCAGAATTTGGGGATTATATACCATCTTTTTCTTAAATGTTTATTTATTTATTTTGAGAGAGAGAGAGAAAAAGTGGGGGAGAGATGGAGAGAGAGGGAGACAGAGAATCCCAAGCAGGCTCTGCACCGTCAGCTCAGAGCCCCACTCAGGGCTTGATCTCGCAAACTGTGAGATCTTGACCTGAGCTGAAATCAAGAGTTGGCTGCTTAACCAACTGAGCCACCCAGGCATCCCAAGGGCTTATATACCATCTTAACAGGGAATGGGGAGAGACAGAGGCCCATGTCTTAGTGGGGAATGGAAACAGGGTACTTATAGAAAAACAAAGGAAGTTTTTAAAAGATAAATGGGCACTAAGGAAAATATTTGGAAGATATGATAGTTTCGTGGCAATGCCTCTTTCGGTGTGATGCCAACTTCTATTCTCTAAGGAGAGAAAATTAGAGTCCCTCTGTGGAGGGGATTTATGACAATTCTTGGGGAGGCTCTGCTCTTAAGCAGATAAGGGATTTCAGGAACCCAGATGCCTTTGGCTCAAAATAATTTTTCTGCCATGGTGGCTTATTCTGGACCCCTTCAGAGCCTATAATCATGCAACGTTCTGCACTTTTGAGTCTTCTGCATGTACCAGATGTGTGTTCCTCATTAGCACACATTTACATTACGTGGAGAGAATGAGCACAATTTTGGGGCTAGTGTATCAGTAGGGCTATTTTTTTTTTTTTTTTTTTTTAGAATAAGGAAGATGTATAACAAATCAGATCCCAGAGGAGGAAAACCAGGGCAGAGCACAGATTATCCTGGGACTGAATCTGTAATCCATCCTCCAATGTTAGAGGCCCTTTGTGGGGAGAATCTGTACCAACCTTGTGGGCATTGGTCTTCGTTTGGAGCCTGGTTCCTGCTGCTATGTCCTTAGGCTGCGGTGAACCCTCCGTCATGTCCTACTTTACATCCCTGGCCTGGGTCCTGAGTTGCTTCCCAAACTTCTCTGCTTGGGCTCGCACATCTGATCAGCTCTCCTTGTACACTCTAGCAATTTGGGGGTTGGATTATTCTCGTCTAAAAGTGGACAGCCTTAGATACATAGTTCTCCCTTTTAAACCTTGAAAACATGATCTAGTCATCTTAGGAAAATCATCCATCTTCCTCTGGGAATACCCGACCAGTGAGTCACCAAAAAGCCTTCCAGGAAAGGGGTGGTGGCTGGGTCCCAGGGCTCATCATCCACTGGCACATCAGTTACCATGCTCTACAAATGAACCAGGGTGGTCTTCAGACAGGAAATAGGATGTCTGTGGGTGGCCCTCAGGAGGGCACAAACTCTGAAGCAGGAAATGACAGAGCAGTGTGGAAGGGATCCAGGTGAGAGTGTTTCTGTGGTCGGGGCCACTGAACAGTCAAGTCTGGCTTCTTCATGCTGCCAGCCCTCCCCCACTGCTTCCCCCCGCCTCGGTCTAAATTGCAGGCTGTGCCTGTTGCCTCTTTTACTTCATTTTCGGCTCTTGGTAGCTGGCTTCCATTACCACCACTTTATTGTAATGTTCACTCGTCAGCTCTCAAAATGACCCTCTCTCAGTCCCAGCTTCCTTAAAAGCATAGAATGCCAATCATTTTCTCCTTCTTTGAGGTTGCTAATTGTTACAGGTTGAATCGTGTCCCCCCCCCCCCCCAAAAGATATGTGAAATCCTAATCCCTACTACCTGTGAATGGGACCATATTTTGAAACAGGGTGTTTGCAGAGGTAATCAAGTTAAAATGAGATTAGGTTGGCCCCTAATCCAATATGGCCGGTGTCTTTATGAGAAAAGAGACAGAGACTCATAGGGAGAAGGCCACACGGTTTTATTCCCTGATGATGGAGGCAGAGATGGGAGGGTTGCAGATGTGAGCCCGGGAGCAGCACAGCTCACTGGCCACCACCAGAGGCAAGACGAGGAACAGGGCCTCATTTGGATGGCTCGGTTGATCACCCAACTGCAGCTCAAGTCATGATCTTGAGGTTCATGAGTTTATGGGCTCGCTGCTGTCAGTGCATAGCCCGCTTCAGATCTTCTGTCCCCTTCTCTCTGCCCCTCCCTATCTTGCACTCTCTCAAAAATAAATTTAAAAAAATAAAATATAAATTAAAAAAGAGGCAAGGAATGAGTCTCTCCTATAGGCTTCAGAGAGGGCATGGCCCTGCTGAGCCCTTGGGTTTGGACTTCTAGACCTTGGAACTGTGAAATGATAAACTGTTGTTTGAAGCCATTCAGTTCATGACATTTTGTTACTGGGAAATAAACACACTCACATTTACAATATTATAATCCCACGGGGTCCTGGTTCTCTGTCCTCTCTTTCTGGCAAATTCTAACTCTTCCTCTTCCTCTTCCTCTTCCAGGTCCCTAAAGCTAAGTGTTGACCAGGATTTCATGTTTGAGTTTCAATTCTCTATTTTGCATATCTGGCCCTCTCACTCATTTCTAACCTTTAGCTTTTATTTCAACACAAGTGAAATGAATTTCAAAATTTACCTTCTGGTCACGTCTGACATTTTTACTTTCTATAGAACATATTCATTGAGCCTGGATGTCCTACTGCCTTCTTGAATCCATTACATCTAAAATTACGCTAATTTTCAATGACCTCCTCCCCAGTCCCAGCCCCTTCTCGTCCACCTGACTTCCTCATCTGCCCATAGCGCAATGACCCCCCCCCCCCGTCTAGTCATCCATATCTGAAATTGTGTATAGGCTTGCTTTGAGTCTTTTCCTCATCCTTTTTTTTTTTTTAAGTTTATTTATTTTGAGAGAGAGAGAGAGAGAGAGAGAGAGAGACAGTGCAAGTTGGGGGAGGGGCAGAGAGAAAGGGAGAGAGAGAATCCTAAGCAGGCTCCATGCTGCCAGCACAGAGCCCAGCATGGGGCTCGAACCCATGAAACCGCGAGATCAGGACTTAAGGTCAGACACTTAACCGACTGAGGCCACCCGGGCCTCCCGCCACCTCCCTTCTTTTTCTCATCCTTAACCAATTGCCAGGTGGAGGAGAACTTCCGACAACTTTCATCAGTGAAGTAAGCACCCACTAAATTCTGCATAACAGACCATACCAAACAACCCTTGTTTACCATACTTTTGCTTGTCCCTTTGCATAATTTGCCTCCCCCATCCAGAAGCCCCAAACCCCTTTTCCTTTGTTTAGCCTAAGTTGGTATATAAACCTCCGTGATGGAGGCTGTCTCCTTACATCTCATTTCTTTGTGAAATCCCAGTGCATACAAATGTAATTAAATATGGGTTCCCACCCCCCTCTTGTTAATCCGTCTTTTATCAGTATGATTCAGGGGCTTCAGCCAACCTCAGATGTGTAGAGGGAAAAATAATTTTTCCCTCCCCCCTGCAAAGCCTCTGAAAGTGGATTGCTTTTTCATCTCCATCTCTGTCTTGCACCTCAAGCTGCCAGCAGGTGAATGGGGAGTGGGAGAGCGGCCTCGATTGGCTGTGAGTAGGTGCTCAGCATGAGAAGGGGTAAGAAGGGGCAGGCCTAGAGCCCATCGGGAGGTGAGAGCTCTCGCACTCAGACTTCCTGAGGTTTGAAGGAGAAATCACAGGCGGCTCATCTCCGCAGCCAACCAGCCTGGGTGACATCTTGAAGAGCAGCACTCATAAATTCCTGCTGGGGCTGGAGCCGGTTTGACAAACTGGAGGTTTGGGGTGGCCTGGTCTGTTCTTTGGGGGCAAGCTTGGGGAGCCGAAGAAATCAAATCAAGGCCTCAGGCCCTTTGCACAGTTTTTTCTCCACAACTCCGGAAATAGGTACTCAGCTGCTGATTTAAAAACCTGATGATGTCACATTAAAAATATCATAATTCTCTTCCTTTGATAGTGGCTTCAATTAGCCTGTGACAGCATTGATCAAAAGGTTCTTTGTCCCGATTTTGAAATAAAAATGAGTATAATCTAAATGTATCACCTACTTATTTCTTAGGGGATGCTAATGGATTATTATTTTTAATGTAAACTGGATGTGTTTGTAGTAAGAACCACCCATGTACCTCTGTTCTCCGCTAAGGCAAATAAATGCAATGTTGCCATTGCTTTCTTTTCGTCCGCATGTTTCAGGTTGAGCTTTCTCACCCCAGGGGATGAGGGGTGTGGGCAGAGGTACATTTGGCAAAATTGTTTTGTAAATGTAGATGGGTGTGCTTTTGGACATGGGGATGTTTCCCAAGTTTTCTTTTTGTTACGGATTGGGAAGACTATCTTTCTGAGCCTGGGCATCATTCCCACTTGCCAAATGAAAACACAAACAGGCAAACGGATAAACACAATTTTTTTTAAAGTTTAAAGGGAAACAATTGGAAAGTCAGAAGCAATCAAATTTCGGTAATATTTTCAATAAATTAATGGGCTGTGTTTGAGGCAGCAGACACTTGGAAAAGATTGAGCTGACAGATGGGCACAAATAAAGCCACAGGAAAACTGGGAAAGATGATAAATATTATCTGCAGGCCATTTTTAAGCCCCTTGTTAATTAGCCATGCTGGTCCCCTTACAATAGGTAAGCTTATTTTTCTTTTTGCTTTGAAGTTCTTTCATTTCATATTGTTTTCTTTGAAATTTTCTCACGTTTCCCTCCTGCGTTTTTTTTCCTACTCCAAATCTGCTTCAAATTTCAATCCTGTGTTCTGTCCCACATTTCCTGCAGTGAGGTTTTTGCAGGGGAGAAAGCAAGGACATTTCCTTTACCTCCTGTCATCTCCCTAACAATTTTCTTGCTATTAATGTCTAACAACTTCCCAGCCCCGGGGAATACAAATTCCTTTCCTTTTCTATAAATTGTTGTGTGCTGTTCTCACTGCCCATCACTAAAAATACAACACAGCATTATTGATCTTACTCTCCCTCCCTTTTGCCCCCTTAGAAGAATTTTACAAATGAATTGCTTCTGCCCTGTATCTTTTAATGGTTTATATTTTCTGATGTCCAGCCTGGCAGCCTGGCAGGGTCATTTAGCTGAAAGAGCATGGTCTTTGGAAACAGCCAGCCCTTGGTTCATAGTCTCGTTGCTCATATTCTGGTTTTGTCTCTTATTATCCGGATGACCTTGGGTAAGTTCTTTAGGTCCTCTGAACCAGTGTCTTCATTCCAGTGATTCCTACTATCTCATTTGCTGATGAGTCTCGAGGAAATGTGGTGCATATATAACCCAGCACCTCCCTTCACCTCTCCGACAGCAGGATGGCCAGTCACGTGATATCCTTGCTGTCCCTTTTACTTACAGCTCCCAGGTGGCTGTGGAGAGGACCATGGGATGATGCTGGACTCCTCATTCTGTGCAGCAGCTCAAGGGTGGTGGAAGGTCAAAGAGCTGAAATGGAACTCACTGAGGATTTGTCTAATTGGAATAATTTAGATCTCAGCCAATTGCCATCTTTTCAGAGAAGCCTTCCCTGACCGTGTGGTCAAAAGTACTTCCCCTGGTCAACTCTCTAATCATCATTCTGCTTTATCATCATTACAACACTCTCCACTATCTGAAATTGCTTGCTAATTTGTATGTTTCCTCATTTATATTTTGTCTGTTTCCTCCACTGAAATGTAAACCCTGTGACAGCTGGAAACCTACTTATCTTATTTTCTGTTATAGCCTCATTGCTTCGAGCAGTGTTTGACCAAACAAGGCCCCCAATAAATGCTTGTCACATGAAGATCTCTTGAATGTTGGAAATTGCCCCCCCCCCCACCCCCCACCCCGGGATCTATCAATACACGAATGTAGCAAAAGATTTAGTTTTGGCTGGGCTAAAGTAATCTTAGCTGGTTTATTTATGTGTCTGCATATATGGTGAGCATGGTGAGACGGGTTTCTTTATTAAATTCTAACTGGATCCTAGATTAGCACAGTGATATATCCAATAGTTTCATGGCTCCTTAAGAAATAGGTAGCAGTTAAAAAGTTTTGTTTAATGCATGTGGAGCAATCATTGCTCCACAACTGATCATTCTTCCCTTAAAACACTTTTGGGGCACCTGGTTGGCTCAGTCAGTTAAGCGTCTGACTCTTGATATCAGCTCAGGTCATGATCACACGGTTCATGGGATTGAGCCCTCCACTGGGCTCAGTGCTGACAGTGCAGAGCCTGCTTGGGATTCTCTCTCTTCCTCTCCCTCTGCCCCTCTCCTGCTCATACATGCTCTCTCTCTCAAAATAAATAAATACACTTTAAAAAAATAAAATCTTAGAAAAAAACCCAAAACCTAAAAAACAAGACAAAACAAAACCCTTTCTTAGCTTGTCTTCTAGAATACTCTTGTCTCTTGACTATTCACCTTCCTTACGAGCACCTCATTTCAGAACTCACTGTCCTGAATTGGGGGAATTTCATCTCCCAACCTTGAACTCTTCGTATCTATCAACATCACCCTTTTGGTGATTCATCTAGTCACATGACATCAAATAACCTTCCTATTTTGACAACCCTCACACTTATTTCTTCAGCCCAGACCTTCAAATTCCACACACCCCATTTCCAACTGCCCTGTGATATCTCTAGTGGGATATTGAAGTTGATTGCATTAATATCCACAGCCTTTGCCCATGAGACTTTACCTTTTCTCTCACTAAAGAGGTAAGGTTTACCTTTCCTGTCACCCCCGCTCAATCTGGGCTGAGCCATGTCGCTTGCTTTGCCAAAAAGATGAGGTAGAATTCATGGTATGTAAGTTCCATGCTGACGCCTCAAGAGGATGTGTGTTTCTACTTACCGTCTCTTTTACTCTTGTGCTTCTGCTATCGCTATGAGAAATACAAGACCAGGCGAGCCAATGTGGTCACAGAGGATGTAGGGGAGGAAAAATTATTTTCCTCTACCTTTCTGTGTTCTTTTCGCTGGTCTATTGATCATACTGACATAAAATAGATTAAAAGGAGGGGCACCTGGGTGACTCAGTTGAGCATTGAACTTTGGCTCAGGTCATGACCTTGTGGCTCACGAGTTCAAGCCCCACATCCGGCTTGCTATTGTCAGCACAGAACCTGCTTCAGATCCTCTGTCCCCTTCTCTCTGCCCCTTACCCACTTAACGCTCTCTCAAAAATAAATAAACATTAAAAAATAGATTAAAAGGAGAAAAGCAAATGTAAATACTTATGTGTGGAAGCCTCACGTGAAATATGAAACCGAAGGACAAGTTAGGCAATTGAAGTTTCTACGCCACCCTGAGCTAAGCAACAGGATAGGAGTTTGGGGCTTCAAAGGGGAGAAGGATGATTCATGGGACAAGAAGAAAAGCAGAGTTTTGGTAATTAGATATTTGCCCTGCCGTACAGATTGGTCTTACAGATAAAAACACTATCTCTGGTAATAGCTCTTTTTCTGGGCCAGGCCCCTATCTAAATTCTTTCAGTAGCTCATGGAGAGGTAAAAGTTTTTCTTGGATCTGCTGGATCTTGATTGCCTTCAGTTCAAATTAACCCACATGGTAAAGTGGCATATATTGGAGTCACGTATTTTGCTCCCCCCTCAAGGAGGGACTTAGAGAAGAGATTCTCAGCTAAGGAGTCTACACTAAGCAAGACTAGAGCAGATCCCAGCTTACTGGTTATTTGTTTATCTTTTTTTGTGAGTGTCTATTTGAATTTTTTGCCCTTTATAAAATTGTGCGATTTGGTCTCATATTTTTGATTTATAAGAGTTCTTTATATATTCTAGATACAAGTTCTTTGTTAGACATGTGTGTTGTGAACATTTTCTCCTACCCTGCGGCTTGCCATTTTGATTTCTGAGCAGCAAAAAGTTTTAATTTTGATGAAGTCCAAGCTTAGCAATTGTTTTCTTTTCTGGATTTGTGTCCTGTGAGCTATTGAGCTATGAGGTGGTCTGGGATTCACACTATCTAGCTGAGGCAGAACCCTAACAGGTATCTCAAAATGAATGTGTCCAAAACTGGAGTCCTGATTCTCACCCTGTCAACCCTCTGTCAGTCCTGTTCCTTGGACAATTGTCCTCATCTCAGAAAATGCAATCCATTCTTCTGTTGTCAGGTGAAGAAAGCCTTTATTCTTCTCTTCCTATTCCACTCCACGTGCCACCATTAGCAAATCCTATCGGAATCCCTTTCAAAATATACCCAGAATCTGACCATGTTTCACCATCTCTAACCGCTGTCTTCCTGGTCCAAGTGGCCATGATTTGTGCCGTAGGTTTTTGCGATAGTCTCCTAACTGGCATCCCTTCTCTGCCCTTGTCTTGTCATAACTTATTCTCAACACAGTAACCAGAGTGATATTTAAAAAAATTTTAAGACTGATCATGTCTATCAACTGCCCCAAATCTTTACAAGGCTTCATTGTCATTCAGAGTAAAACTCAAAATCCTACAACTCAAAAGACCCTACGCAATCTTTCCCACTTCTGCTCTCTCTATGATAACATCCATGACCACTCTCTCCAGCTGTCATACTGTTGCTGCTGTTCCTGGCCTTCTTGTGGTTCCCTTAACACTCTAAGCAAACACCTGCCTCAGGGCCTTTGCATCTGCTCTCCTCTGTGCCTGTGGTAATTTCTTCTCACATATTTGTGCCTACAAATTCCTTCATTTTCCTCAGCTCTGTATTCAAATGTCTTTTGGGCACCTGGCATTGTATACCTACTTTCCCCCCCCCCACCTATAATTCTTCCCACTACCTGATTTTTATACATTTGTTTGATATTTGTTTTTCTGTACCTCTTTTCCCTTTACCTTGGCAAACCTTTAGAATATAAATGTTCATAAAGGCAGAGATGTTATTTTGTTACTGTTGGATCATCAGGGCCTGAAAATCATAGGCAATTCAAGAACTTAGTATAGCATATTTTTTTAATGTTTACTTATTTATTTTGAGAGACAGCGCAAGTGGGGGAGGGGCAGAGAGAGAGGGAAAGAGAGAATCCCAAGCTGGGTTTGATCTCATGACTGTGAGATCATGACCTGAGCTGAAATCAAGAGTTGGATGCTTAACCAACTGAGCCGCCCAGGTGTCCCTTACTGATAGAGTATTAATCAGTATATAGCAAACTCTTTAATTTAAGAATTCAAAAATCATATTGTAAAATTTGAAAAATAAAAAAATTCTGAATGTTCTCTACACTTGGAGAATAATATGTTTACAATGTTGGTTTTCTGGAACAGTCTAAATGCTCAGCAATACAAGTCACGAGGCCAATGTTGGGTTAGAAATCAGGCATTCCAACTGCATTTTAGAAGGATTTGGTATAATGACATGAAAAATGGTTCCAAATAAGGTTTTTTTTTAAGTAGAATTAAAAAATGGTATATGTCATGGTAATAAGGGAAGAAATAAGGCATAAAAAAAGGAGGGGAAAAAGTACACTATGATTTTAGAATGTGTATTTCTTAGTAATGGAATAATAAATTATTTGTCTTCATGCTTTTTAGAATTTTTCACATTTCCTAGAAGTTTATTTTATCTTTTTTTTTTTTAATTTTTTTTTTTTTTTACGTTTATTTTTGAGACAGAGAGAGACAGAGCATGAATGGGGGAGGGGCAGACAGAGAGGGAGACACAGAATCGGAAGCAGGCTCCAGGCTCTGAGCCATCAGCCCAGAGCCTGACGCGGGGCTCGAACCCACGGTCTGTGAGACCACGACCTGAGCTGAAGTCAGACGCTCAACCGACCAAGCCACCCAGGCGCCCCTAGAAGTTTATTTTAAAATAAGCAAATCTAGGGGCGCCTGGGTGGCGCAGTCGGTTAAGCGTCCGACTTCAGCCAGGTCACGATCTCGCGGTCCGTGAGTTCGAGCCCCGCGTCAGGCTCTGGGCTGATGGCTCGGAGCCTGGAGCCTGTTTCCGATTCTGTGTCTCCCTCTCTCTCTGCCCCTCCCCCGTTCATGCTCTGTGTCTCTCTGTCCCAAAAATAAATAAAAAACGTTGAAAAAAAAAATTAAAAAAAAAAAATAAATAAAATAAGCAAATCTAGGGGTGCCTGGGTGCCTGGGTGGCTCAGTCGATTAAGCATCTGACTTTGGCTCAGGTCATGATCTCACGGTTTGTGAGTTCGAGCCCCGCATGGGGTTCTGTGCTGACAGCTCAGAGCCTGGAGCCTGTTTCAGATTCTGTGTCTCCCTCTCTCTCTGTCCCTCCCCTGAGCGTGCTCTCTCTCTCTCTCTCTCTCTCAAAATAAACATTAAAAAAATTAAAATAAGTTAGTCTATTTCCAGTTCTAGTGGCAACTCTATCTTTGCTTTTCCGCTTAAGAAAGAATAATGTGTTTTTTTTTCCAAACCACAAAAGGCCCCTGATACCTAGGTTGGTGGTTCTGCTGCCCTCCATTGAGAATGACTATCATTTGTTCACCTGCTGTTCACAGCCACCTGAGCGGAGGAGGAGCGGGGTGGAGGTGACGGGTGTTCCCTGCAAATACAGACGCCCACAGAGGGGGCACAGAGGGAGGGACTTCACCCTCTCGGTGGGGCAACAGTGACCAAAACAGACACAGATCTCTTTTTCCACCCTAAATCCACGGGCCCTCTCAGAGCTGTAGGAGGAGGAAGGTGCTGGGGTAGACAGGGGTTCTGAGTGATCTTTATTCTCTGGGGAGTGTGGGTCCTGCAATTTCTGCTTTGTAGGCATGATACGAGATGAAATCTTCCTTCCATCTTCTGCCTCTGCTCATTGGCCACCCTGGGCTTCATTCAACGCACCACTTTCCTTTGCTACCCCCAGGGGAAGCAGCCCCGGGGAGTATATAAACTTGAAAACATGAATATAAAAGTACCAATGAAATCTTGGTGGCTCAGTCGGTTAAGCATCTGACTCTCGATTTCGGCTCAGGTCGTGATCTCACAGTTGGGGAGTTCGGGCCCCACACTGGGCTTTGTGCTGACAGCCAGAGCCTGCTTGGAATTCTCTCTCTCTCTGCCTCCCCCCGCCCCCACCAATAAATAAATAAACTTAAACATTTAAAAAATACAAATGCCAATAAAATCTTAATTCATGTACTAAGATGAAAATGTGTCAATCCCATCAAATTAAAAAAATTGTCAATACTCACGTAATTTCAAAGCAAATGGGCAGACTGATTATTGCAAACCTTGTTTACGCTTTTATAACATGGCTTGCCGCTTTGGGTTGCAAACAGAAATTCTAGCCTGTCTTTGCAGTGTCCTCTAAAGCATGCTGTTTTTTTATGTGCAATGGAACTTCTACAAGTGAGTTTTCTGTGTGTGTGTGTGTGTGTGTGTGTGTGTGTGTGTGTGTGTGTTTTAACTATGATGCTATTATTTTAGCATTCACCGTTATTATCATGTAAAATATTTTTATGACCCATAACAATGTCACTTAAGTATTCATAAAATAGCAATGCAAGGGCTCAAGCTGAAAAATGTGCCCCCAAATCAATAGCTTTGGAAGGGAAGTTATATGTGATAAGATGCCAAGAAGAAGGGCAAACAACCACAATGAAACATAGTGCCGTTAACACGGGAGACGACATTCTGAAATATTAGATATAATGTCAGGAGCAGGAAAAGCGGGTTTAAAGCAAAAATATGTTACAAGTTGTAAATGTGCTCTGAGAATACATCTGTCTTATTTTATATTTATTCCTTTGAGAAAATTGTTCTTGAATTATGCAGGTTCAAATTACACAAGGCCTTCTGAGATGCACCCTTTGTATGAAATAAGACCTCCCTGCATTTTTATAACCAGAAATAATCCAACTTAAAAAAAAAAATTCAGCACGGTTTGCCACTTAAATAAACAAGTTCCAAGTTGTCTTTTTAATAGGAAAACTACATTTTATATTATATAATCCATCAGTTTGAATTGCTTAGAAAATCCCCATGCGCAAATAGGTGTAAAGAAAATGTGTTTTTGGTGGCAAGAATCAGGTAGTTAATATTTCCAAAGCATTTCGTTCAGACATATGAAGAGCTAAATTAATTTCCTTGAAACGTTGAGGAGAATGCACAGTTATTAATCTAATTCAGCCTCTTGTTAGTGCAAAACTCACTGGAATATTGCAGCGTAATGGTCAGCTGTCGAGATGATTTATGCCACTTATTAGTTTTTAAAGGAGGGATGTTTTGCATTTTTTTTTTATTTCCATGTGATAACCTCAGCAGAATGAAATCCCATTTCTAGTTTCCACAGTGCAATAAAAACAGGTTTGGCTTTTCAAGTTCAGCCCTGTGATTTGTGTGTGTAGTTTCAATTTGCGATGTGTCAGCCAATGAGCAGCTGATTTAATAACAGTTAAGAAACTCTACTACACAGGAATGACTGAAGGGATGTTTCTTTAGATCAATAGTCTTGCCTGCTTTTACCATGGAAATAAATCATTTTGCCACATGGTTGCCAAAAGGTGAGGGTTTTTTGGATCAATGACACAAACCTACGTTGTCTTTGGAGAGGCTGTGGGGTCTTAGCGCATCAATCAAATCAACTTTAATTAAATCTCATTTAATGGACTGTTGCCTAATGAAAAGAACATTTCAAAGGAAGTCAGAGTTGAAGCACACAGGGTCTTTCCCTTCCCACAAACAGCTAACCCTCTAAAAACAAGGCAGCATCTCGCTAGAGCTGGTCTGCAGAGGAATTTCTGAGGCTCCTTTTCTGTTCCTGCTCAATCCTCCCCCTTTTAATTTAGAAAAAAGAAGCTGCAGGCTGTAACCAGGAACCAAATTGATCTTTAATTAAATTTCAATGTTTAAAAATAGAGATCATCAAGAAACTTCTTCCCTTTCCCTATGCTCTTTCATGCAAACATATCTTTTTTTTTAATGTGGTAAAATATATAACTAATACAAACTTGCCATTTTATTTTATTTAAAAAAATTTTTTTTAAATTTTTTTTTAACGTTTATTTATTTTTGAGACAGAGAGAGACAGAGCATGAACGGGAGAGGGTCATAGAGAGAGGGAGACACAGAATCCGAAACAAGCTCCAGGCTCTGAGCCATCAGCACAGAGCCTGACGTGGGGCTTGAACTCAGGAACCACGAGATCATGACCTGAGCCGAAGTCGGCCGCTTAACCGACTGAGCCACCCAGGCTCCCCCCCCCAAAATTTTTTTTTAACGTTTATTTACTTTTGAGACAGAGAGCATGAATGGGGGGAGGGTCAGAGAGAGAGGGAGACACAGAATCGGAAGCAGGCTTCAGGCTCTGAGCTGTCAGCACACAGAGCCCGACGTGGGGCTTGAACTAGTGAACCACGAGATCATGACCTGAGCCGAAGTCGGACACTTAACCGACTGAGCCACCCAGGCACCCCAAAACTTCCCATTTTAAAGTATCTAAGTTAGCGGCATTAATTACATTCACAGTGTTGTGCAACCGTGGCCACTCCCTATTTTCATCATCCCCGACAGAACCTCTGTGCCCATTAAACAACAAATCCCCATTCTCTCTTTCCTAGACCCTAGTAACCTCGAATCCACTTTCTGTCTCTGAGCTTGCCTATTCTAGATCTTTTACGTAAGTGAAATCATACAATACTCGTCCTCTTGTGACTGGCTTATTTTACTGGGCACAATATTTCCGAGGTTCATCCGTGTTACAAGCGTGTGTCTGGATTTCCTTCCCTTTTAGGCTGAGTAATGTCCCTTCATATGTCTATACCACATTTTGTTTATTCATTCATCTGTTGATGGACACCTGGATTCTTTGTAGCTTTTTTTTTTTTAAAGTTTATTTATTGAGAAAGAGAGAGACAGAGACAGAGACAGAGAGGGGAGAGAGAGAGAATCCCTAGCAGGCTCTGCATCGTCAGGGGAGAGCCCCAGGTGGGGCTCAAACTCAGGAACTGCGAGGTCATGATCTGAGCTGAAAACCAAGAGCTGGTTGCTTCACGGACTGAGCCACCCAGGTGTCCCAATTCTTTGCAGCTTTTTGATTCTTCACACAATTGTATCTTGACGGACATTTCACCCTCGATCTGGAATGCACATCCTTCCCCTTTTATCTGTTCGACTTGAGCTTGAACGTTGCCTCCTAGGAGAATCCTTGTGTTACTCTGGGCAAAGGCAGACTCTGCTTCACCCATATGCCTGCAGGCCCTTATAAGCCTCCATTGTGGTGGGTTTCGTGCTGCCTTGTGGTTATATTGTAAAGTCCATCTTCCCCAGTGGATGGAGAGCTCATCAAAGCACTGGCATGTCCTGCTGTCCTTTGATTTCACCACTTAGCCCTTTGGGGGGGGGGGGGGTAGATGTTAATCAGGGTGTGTTCCTCCTGCAGAAAGCACCCTCCTCAGAAATGGCAAATATAGACCAGTGGCCCACTGAGCTCCTGTCCAAACTGGGCCTGGGCAGGGCTGGGCAGGTGCACTGGTGACTGGGTGGGAAAGAAGAGGCCAGGTTGCTGGTGACAGTCTGGGCGGGCACAAAGGGAACATGGCAGAGGCAGTCAGCCCAGCTGTCCTGCTCCCTCTCCTCGGCCAGTGGGAGGTGGGAGGTGGCTGCCCAGCGGGGGTCTGCATTCCCCAGCTCTCCCCGTTTCCAAGTGGGACCCCGGGACTAGTTGTCACCGGTGGGGTAGGAGTGGAAGCGACGTGTGTCACTCCCATACTGACATGGGTGTCTTTAGCACCCTCTCTCTCTTTCTCTGTTACACTTGCTCAAAACAAAAATCTTGATGTCTAGAGGATGACGGATGGGTGCCACAGAGAGAGCCTGAGTCTCTACTCATCGTATGCAGATGGCTGCCTTCCAGATACCCAAGCCAACTTCAGAGCACCGAGAAGTAAACCTTTATTGCCTTAAGCCGAGGTTTCAGGGTTTACATGTTACAGGAGCTAGTATTACCATAACTACAGACAAACTGTGAAAAACAAGTCCAAGCAAGTTGCTGGCAGCAGGCAGTCCAAAAAGTACAGTATTCCCCCAGAGAGGTAGCACATGATGAGTCATACTGGGATGAGCTTCGGATCCCCCTGCAGTAGGGGACTTGGTGCCCAGCCTTCAGCTGTCAGCCGCTTCGGACACTCGTGGCTGCAGAGAGCCATCCAGACCCTCATAGGAGGCAGAGCTCCAAAGGGGACCTCACGGATGCCCACTGCCCTGGCATGGGCAGGGCTGTGAATGGATAGGATCGTCTTTCTCTTGATTAGGTCATGTTATACCGCAGTGTGACAGGATATCTTGCTATAGCTGACTGGAGGGGAACTGGAAGTCATATACATGTGTCTTGGCTGGTCTGGAAGAAAACAAAGGTCCACAATGTGAGCTGCACGTGGGGCCACACGGCAAGAAAACCGATCTAGACCACATTGTCTAGTAAAGCCATGAGACCCTTCAGAGGTGTATCGGGGGCTATATGCTTGGAGGATGATTGCTAATGTATATCTGGGGGGTGGGGAGAGATAAAGGAAGCTTCCAAAGGGATTTTCATATGTTAAAGAAGACTTACAGGATCCTGGAGGTAGGGCTCATGGCAAGCTAAGGTTGCCTTTTGCCTTTAGCAAAGTATTCACACGAAGGCGGTTGAGTTCCTCGAGGAAGGTCACCCTGCCGGTCCCAAGTACTAGGCATGGGCTGCAAGTTGTCAGGAGTTTGAATTTTTTTCTCCATTTCTTTTGCCTTTGTTCTCCACATCTATTAGTATCAATGTATTTAAGTTTACCCAAAGATATTAGTTGCTAGGGCTGATGTAACGCCGTCGCTAGGCTGATGTGTGGTTTGAACAAGTGAACTCATTATCTCATGGTTCTGGGTCCATAATTCTAAGATCAACGTGCTGACAGGGTTGACGTCTTCTGAGGCCTCTCCCAGGGGCTTGTGGTGGTCTTCTCCCTGAGACTTCTTGGTCTTCTCTCTGTGTTTGGGTCCTAATTTTTCTTCCCTTCAGGGCACCAGTCATAGCGGATTAGGTTCCATCCTGCTGACCTTATTTTTACCTAATTACCACTTTAAAGACTTCATCTCCAGTCAACAGCTGAGGTGCCAGGGGTTAGGACTTCGACATATGAATTTTGGAAGGACACAATTCAGCCCAGGCTAGAAGTTTACCAGGAGTGTAAACTTTTAGATTGTTGAAATCATGAAAATGCAAACCATGTGGGGTTTGGGGGATGGATTTGGTATATATATATATATATATATATATATATATATATATATATATATATTTCAGAATTATTTCTGTCTTCAACGCACATCTTCATCAACTCCTGCAAAGGCACAGCATGGGCTGAGCAGAGCATCAAACTCATAGGGCGCTGTTGGGAGGCAGGCATTAGGGGACAGCGTAATGAGTGAGCGTTGATGGGAAAGTCTTGAGTCAATCAACTTTGGTATAAGCTCCAGACCCAGGTGAGCAGTGGAGATGTTCTCCACACGCCTTCCTTTCCTGTAAACTTTCGTTATAGTCTCTTCCGGTCTTGGACTGTAGAAATGTCCATCACAGCTCCGAGACATTAATGGGATATTTGGAACATTAACAGAATAGAACATCAGAACATTTACATTTTGGAAAATGTAAACTTTGGAAAGCATCCATAGTGTATAATTTTGTAAAGTTCAAGTTTTGTAGGTTCAAAGAGAATGCAGCCAAAAAACCTCAACCATTTTATTATGATAATAAGTCAAAAGTTATGTACAGTAAATGGTCAGGCCTCAGTTTTTGCTCTGTGACCCTGGAAACAATGCTATAAAGCAGATTATTGCAGAAGGAAGGGTCAGTCTTAAATGATTTGGAGGTTACATCCTTATTCCAAAGAAATTATGGACCAGACTAATACATGTAAAGCAACAACATCCATAAACCTTTACTATAATCATATAAGTAGTAAAATTATACTTGATGTCATAAAATAGACATAACTGTACTCTGTATATTGAGTATAAAATAGGCACAAATGTGTTATAGAATATATGTATGTTTTATTAAAAATATAACTTTAGAGGCACCCGGGTGGCTCAGTCGGTGGGCGACTGACTTTGGCTCTGATCATGATCTCACAATTCATGAGTTCGAGCCCTGTATCAGACTTTGTGCTGACAGCTCACAGCCCTCTTTGGGTCCTCTGTCCTCTTCTCTCTCTGCCTCTCTCCTGCTCGTGTACTCTCTCTCTCTCTCTCAAAAAAAAAAAATTAAAAAAATATATAACTTTACCATATCATAAATTTGACTCATTTCTGATGTGCTAACTGTACTAAACATAAGTAACATTAAATTTTTATCTTATAATTCTGGGGTGACTTTGATTTGTGCTTTGGATAACTCATTTTTCAAAATCTCTCAATAACACTGTTCAAGGCAGGTGGGACTGTCATTTACCACCCCCCCCCCCCCCAAGAGATATCTCTTTGCAGGTAACTATGGACGTCTTATTCCCAGCATTGCTCTCAAACTCGACTCTTTTCACTTGGAGCATCTTTCTGTATGTAGAGATAGACTCTGTGAATTTTGATTTTGAGATCAGCTATCTGTGGAGTCCGTTCCTGTTGTCCCTCTTTGTTGCCTCTCAGTCTGACTTCCAACATCAACTGCCATTCAAGTGTGTGGTTTTTTTTTTTGAAGGTCCCAAACCATACCTACTTCCTATTTCTGGAGCCTCCTTTCACTGTGTGTCTTGTGGGGTCAGGGACGAGGTGCAGAAGGTCCTTCTCCTGCCACAGAGACTGAGGCTGGGCGAGTTCTCTCCCTGCCCTTTGATAGCCAGCCTGAGGGACAGGACTCAGCGTTGGGGTCTTGGTCCCACTCTGCTTAACTGCTGGATGTGGGTGGCCTCACATGGAAAGAGGCACATCCTGTTTTTCCTTGGGAGTCCTGCACCTAGCACGGAGTATCTGCTTACATCTTTTGTGGAATGAATGGATTCTTCCTTCCACCGTCTACGACCAGGAAATCAATGTCCTTAGTTATCAAATCTGGAGAGGTTTGGGAATAATGAGGTCTAACCAAGGCATTCACAGATTTCAATTCAGTGACACTTCTATTTATTAGGTTGTTTCAGAGTTGGGTCTTTGGCTCTATCACACTTGCAAAATTCATCAGAGTTGGAATTATACAGAACAAGATACATTTATTAATTTACAACATGCCTTTAGTACAGCTGTCTGCAAATGGCATTCCCTTCTTGGGCTTTTCCCGGGTAGCTAAATTCAGATCAGAACACCGCTGGGTGAATATATAATTAGACTCCAAAGGGAGCTGTGGGTCCCTAAGGGATAGTTGTAACGAGCTATGGTAGCTTAACAGAAATACCTTTATTCTCTCTGGGGAGAAAGAATATTTCTGCAGTGTGAGAGAAGATAGTGCACAGCTGAAGCTTGATTTGGGGGCTTACAGTTTTTGTGTTTTAACTGTTTAATTTTGATGATGTCCTGCCCTCCCTGATTTCAGAAAGCCTATACTGCTCTATCAGATAATGGTTATTTTTACCCTGGCATGAATTCAAATCTACACATTATCTTTCTATGGGATGTCACATTTTGAAGCTCACCTAAAAATATGGACCCCAAAGTGTTGCTTCCTATGGAAGGAAACCCAAGGGTCGATGACCATGGGGGACGGGGGCAGTGTTTCTTGGTCAGAGGGCAATTCATAAGTGTCACCGACACCATTTCATGTGAGCACATTCCTACCCTGTGTCTAAATGAGAGTCTGTTTCTGCTTTAAAGATCCAGGACTGTCTGTGTGGAGTTATGTAACTGTTGGGTGCGGTTTCCCGAAGAAACACTGACATTTTTCCCAGCTATGTTTTTCTAAACTCAATGAGGACAGTCACTCATATTTGTCTCTTGATTCTTCAACTTCCTAAATGTTTCCACACCAGGGGTCTTTCCTCTCCCTGGAAAACTCTTCCCCCAGGTACCCATATGGGTCTCTCACTTCCTTCAAATCTGTGCTCAGTGTCTCCTCAGAGAGACTTTCTCTCAGCATCAATTTAAAATGGCAGCCCGTCATTCTACTTACCCTGTTTTCCTTTATTTATAACATTTATTATGACCTGCCAGTACATTATACATTTAGCCACTTATTATCTATGTCTCTTGTGTATTAGCTTCTCAAGGGCAGGGGCTTTTGGTTTACCTCTGACTCTTAGCCTGGCACCTAGTAAGCTCTTCCTAAACATTTGTTAAACAAGTGGATGAATTAATGAATGTATTAACCCCAGGTTTGGAGGTTACTTCTCCAGCATTATTCTGGCAGCTGGGCCCATTCTTTTCTTTGTTTTTCACTTCCTCCTTCCTTCTTCCTTCTTAATTTTTTTTTTCCTAATATAAGCTTTTCCTGGGTCATGGCAACCATTGGGTGGAAAAGGTTCTTTCTAGAATGATTTTCTATGGAACAATAGTATTCTTCATGAATTCTCAATGTCTTCCTTCCCAGATTGTGATCATTTCTTCTAGTGGGTTCTCTGTATTTTTAGGGTCTGCAGCTCTCAGTGTGTTGGTTACACCATCACTCTTCCTATCTGCCTTGAAGGATGACAATAGTGAATGGATTGAGTTCGTGGAGATGGCAGTTATCGGCTCTTATTCTTTTGTAGCCCCAGTGTCCAGCACAATGAAGGCATTTAGTTAAGTATCTCTCGAACGAGTGGATGTGAATGAATGATAGGGCCCTGGATTAGAAGACATCTAGACCCGGCACTTTAGGGGTAGAATGCATGGAAAAGCCCAATGCCTAGCAAACTAGTTTTTAAAACGTTATAGATAAGAGTCATTTTCTCTCCTTAATTCAAGATCCTTTTTCTACTGCCCTTATTTAGACAGAAAGGGAAATGAGAACAAATGTACCAAATCATTGTTTTATATTTGATCATTAATTATCATTTATCCAACATATAAGCGTGGTAGTTTACTTTCAGAATTACTGTCATTATAGCAAATCTGGAAATGTATATATAATAATTTCACTTTCTCCCCAAGTTTATTAATTTTAAAATAACTGATGTACATTTATATGTTAATTTTTTTTTTTTTTTTAAGATATTCAGTGGAACATTAACTCTCTCTCACCCTGTGTTCTAGTTCCTGGGTTATAATCCCTAGATAGAGCCACAATTTCCGGTTTCTTAGGTAGGCTCCTACTTGATCTCTACACAAACATATATTTAGCTTTTAATAAAAGAAAATGTAAGGGGCACTTGGGTGGCTCAGTCAGTTGAGCATCTGATTCTTGATTTCAGCTCAAGTCATGATCCCAGAGTCGTGGGATCAAGCCCCATGTCCAGCTCGGAGCTGAGTGTGGAGCCTGCTTGGGGTTTTCTCTCTCCCTCTACCTCTCTCCCTCCCCCCACCCCATCTCTAAAATAAAAGAAGAAAGTATAAATGGTAGCATACAATACTCATTGTCACTCGTCTTTATATTTTTACTTAACATACAATTTAGAGATTATTCCATTTTACGGCAGAGAGCTACCTCCTTTCTTTATCCTATTGTCTACATCTATGATGATTTAATCCTTGCTCCACTGATATGACTTTGCTTCCAATTATCACAATTACAAATAACATCATTTTATACATGAGCAAATATAACTGTCGGATAAAGTTCTAGATGGGAATGGTTGGGGTGAAGAGTGAATGTATCTGTAGTTTCTTAAATGTTTTTTTAACTTATTTATAACATTTTGTGTTTATTTGTTTGGTTTTGAGAGAGAGAGAGAGAGAGAGCACAAGCAGGGGAGGGGCAGAGAGAGACACACAGAATGTGAAGCAGGCTCCAGGCTCTGAGCTGTCAGTGTGGAGCCCAGCGCAGGGCTTATCAGGAATCCTAAGATCCTGAGCTGAAATCGGATGCCCAACAGACTGAGCCACCCAGGTGCCCCGATATTTATTTATTTTTGAGAGAGAGAGAGAGAGAGAGCGAGCCTGTGAGTGGGGGAGGGGCAAAGAGAGAGAATCCCAAGTAGAGCCCAACACAGGGCTCGACCCCATGGACCGTGAGATCATGACCTGAGCTAAAAATTAAGAGTCAGATGCTTAACTGACTGAGCCACACAGGAGCCTGTCTTTAAAATTTGTTGTTTAATGTTTATTTATTTTTAAGAGAGAGACAGAGCATGAGTGGGGGAGGGGCAGAGAGAGAGGGAGACACAGAATCCGAAGCAGGCTTCAGGCTCTGAGCTGACAGCACAGACCCCAAGGCAGGACTCAAACTCACAAACTGCGAGATCATCACCTGAGCCGAAGTCGGACGCTTCACTGACTGAGCCACCCAGGTGCCCTCAGGAGCCCCTCTTTAAAAAAAAATGTTTATTGGGGTGCCTGGGTGCTGTGTGTAAGATCATGTAAAATAGCATTACTAAAGGTCTTCACTGTTTTAATTTAGATAGCATAAAAATGAAAATAGATTCACTTGAAATCTGTATCAGCCAGGATTCTTCAGAGAAACAGTACCAATGGTATATACCAACATACACCACACACACACACATACACACACACACACACACACACACACACACACACACACACACAGAATTACTTTAAAAACTGGCTCCGTTGTGGGACCTAGCAAGTTTGAAATCTGTAGGGCAGCCCAGCATGCTGGAGACACAGTTTAAGTCTGGAGAGCTAACTGGCTTTACTAAACAATTCAAGAATTGGGCAGCATCCCAGGTAGCAAGAAGAGAGGAGCTCCCGAGATGGTGGAGTCTCAAGGCAGAATTCCTTCTACAGCAAACCTCGTGTTTGTTCGTAAGGCCTTCCACTGACTGGAGGACGCATGCTCCCTTCATCAGGAGTCATCCGCTTTACTCAAAGTCAACTGGTTGTACATAGTAATTACACCTACAAAATACCTTCACAGCAGCATCTAGACTAGTGTTTGCCCCAACAACTGGGTACCGTAACGTAGCCGAGTTGACACATGAAGTTAACCATCACATAATCTTTATTCTCTAGACTTACTTTCCTTAATGTTTCCAGTTTCAAATCTCCTTGAAGTGGGTGGTGATGGTGTGATTTCAGAAGCATAAACCTATGGCGAGAGTGCGGCCACTATAGAAAGCACATGAATCATTGTTTTTCCTGCCAGCCCATAACATCCATAGACATGTCTCCAGAAATAGATGCACTCAGCCCAATTTTTCTCTGTTCCTCTTATGCTGTAATTCACATGTAATCCATAGTGCTCTGCTCTGGGGAAGGAACTGGAGAGAGGCTTTCTTTAGTGTCCACAGTAACACGGAGGCAACCCATGACCCAGCAAGCGTGCCAACATCGGGACTCAGGCTCAGCAAATAAAGGGGGAAAAGTTAGGGTTTAATGATGGCTTCTACCTGAGCCAGCCTCTGGCTAATAAACCACTTTATTCAATGATGATGACCCCCTCGTCTGACAGCACCTTTCTGTATATGCAGTATGTTTTAGGCATGTGTCTTGACAAATATTCTGGAGCGAGTAACGGGGTTTTAGCTCAAGCATTCCTCAGATTATTTAAGATCTATTTTGGGTGTTAGTGTGCAGTTATTAGATTGTTTTAGAACTTTTTTATAAGCTGAGATTTTTTTTTCCCTTTATGAGAAGGGGTAATTTTAGTGTGCTGGACATTTTTGTTTTTACCCGCTGTGATGGTTTTGTTCATCTCAAAGTTTAGGAACGTTTAGGCTGTTTCTTTCTAATCCAGTGGTGACCCCCAAATCATGGAATTACTTACTCTTAGGCAAAACCAAACAAACAAAACAGTCCTCCATTAATTCTGAGGGGGAGTTTTGCGTGAAAGGCTCCTAATTGGCTGTCAGTGTTTCATCCGGCCTTATCTTAAAACCTTCTTTCTAATTCTTTGAGGTCAAATAACACAGGGTGGTGGTAAGGGGTGTGTTTACATGAGGGTGTGGAGAGAGCAAAGGAACTTTGGGGAACTGCCATGTTAGTGCAATTTAGGAATTCTTGCTTGGTACAGAGCCAGCCCAAAGAGCCTCCTTTCTTCAGATATCTTAACGATTAATTGCCCAAACAAAAATAAATGAAAGGTGGCTGCTTTCCCTTTCTGATCATGTCTGAGATCTGGAAGCACCTTTCTTCTCCTGTCAGCCCCCTTCACATCACACTGGATGTCCCTGGGAAGGGAAAGCGTCCTGCTATGCCAATTCGTTACCACCTTATTTTAAGCCTAGAACAGGGGAGACCTCTCTGCCAGGGCTGCAGAAACTATTTCCACCTCCTGATGAATCAGTTTCTTTCTTTCCTATAGACAGTGTTCCAACAGTGCTCCCTGAGAATTTTCTAGGGATTATTGTCTACATAATGTACATTGTTGATGGGAGAGTAATTGTTTTTTGAACATCTATCTCGGCTCGTTTAAAACAGATAACACGTTGGAAGTTGGGCATGCCTGTGACCCCATCTTCCAGGCTCCCCAGCTGTTGGCGCACTGCTTCTAGGCTGCAGGTGTTGGAGACACAACCCCTGCCAGCCAGATGTAGCTGGGAAGCTGGGTGGCGCCGGCTGCGGAGAAGAAACCAGTAGAGGAGGAGAAGCGCCCTCCTGTGGCTGAAAGTAAGACTGTCCACAGAGAGGCCAGCCCAAGGTGCACAGAGGAAATGTTCTCTCTGTAAATATCCTTGCCCACAGGTATAAACCAAGCGAATCCAACCTTCCACTCTTCTGCTTTACCACCTTGACTTCACCTTTCTCAGAGGGAAGAATGACAGATGGTGGGGAAGAAAAAGAAGGGCCAAGGGTATATATTTTTTCCTGTTTTAGCTTTGGTATGCTGGCCTCCTCCCCACTTCACCGTCTTCCAGCTCACTGGCTCATCCAAAGCATCACTGCCTCTCCTCCCCACCTCCGCCTTTTGACCTTCTTGTCCACTATAATTCTTACTCCATTTTTTGCCTCCCAGTGAAATAAGTGGTTCATTCGTCTGCCTTCTCCACCAGACTTTTATTTCCTAAAGAAAAGTGGGTCATATCCTGGCTATGCCTGCATCCCACCTCCCATATTCCATACAGTACGTGCTGAAAACAGGTTCTTAGCGCACTGAATGGCAAGAGGAAATTTCTTGGTCAAGCGGGAAGAGTTCTGTACGATCTGTCTGATTGCAATTTAGGATTGTCATTGTGAGCCAAAAGCAGCAGGCTGATTTTAAATGTTGGTTCTATCAACTCCTTCAGTTGACTTAGATTTAGGCTAAATGTCCTCGCCCACATGGTTTCATTTGAAACACGCATTTTGTCTTTAAGACAGCTGAGTGAATTAGATGGGATAGATGTTACTCTCCTCATTGTTTAAATAAGGAAAGTGTTCAGAAAGTGCAGGTGACATGCCCAAGGTTGCCCGGACAGTAACTCACAGCTCGCACTTTGTTCTTCTTCCTGCCTTTTGGCCCAGAGCTCTGACCTTCTCAAGTCACATTTCAGGACTCATGCTATCTGAGTAAGTCGATGACCTCCATGTACTTGCCCAGAGTCTTCAGTGAGTTGGGGTAGTTGGGGACCCATCGATTTTGGTCCTGTCCCCAGCCGGCTGGTGACTCACTGAGCACATGACATCAGGCAAATCATTAACCTATGCCTACATTTCAGTTCCTTCATCCTGAAAATAAAGACGACAATAGATGCCGGTGGCTTTGAATCGTGTGAAGATTAATGAGATGATGCAGGGAAGTGCCCTGAGCTCCTGGGATGAAAGGCTAAGCAGAAGCACAAAGTCTAATTATAACTTCTTACCAGTTTCAAAGGAGCCCCTGGGAGGGCTAGTTCTTGCTTCTAAATCTGGACAGGATGCCTGTCTGGGATGCATGCTTCTCTCTCCATGGCAGTCCGGGCAGCCTTCTGCTTCCGCTTGCTTTGACAACTCTCTGCCAAGAGTAGTGCTCAGTCTACCCTCAGATCTCATCAACAATAGAAGTTAAAACCTCTAAAGCCATTGCCCCTGTCTTCCATGCTCACAGGAAGGAGCAGGGGCAAGCGATTTTGGACAGGCTTCAGATAGGGAACTTTTAATTTTCAGGAATGTGGGCACAGTCCCTAATCTAAGGGCAGGCATGTCATATTGAGCAACAAGAATATAAGGAATCTGCTGGGACCTTCCAGGAAAGATTTTTCCTACCTGGTAAGAGGAAGGTACAGAAGAGAACCCGACCTAGCCCTGTCCTAGGCTTCCTGCCTTCGAACACAGTGTGCAGTGTGAGATTTGCTCTGTTGCTGTCTTGCGACCTTCGGATTGCGGCAATGTTGGCCCTGACACCACTGAGTCACCGAAGCAACATGGAGTTCTTGTTTGTGAGAAAAATAAATCTTGGCTTAGGCCACCATTAATACGCTTTTCTGTTACTTGGAGACGCTCTTAACTGATCCATGGCCACGTCCACCATAGCATGGGTAAGGTCCAGGGTAGAGTTGTGGATGTTAGTGTAGAGGTTTTCAAACAATGGATTTTACACAGAAAAGCTTTGGATTTACTCATTTCTGCGTTACTTTGACTTTTTTTCTGGTCACTCCCTGCCCCCCTCCCCACTCCCCCACTACTTGTCGATCTATCCTAAATGCAAGAAAAAAATCAGGGCTAGTGCTGGCTTCCGAGCAATAAAAAAGCAAGCTTTGTCTTTGCTCTCCCCATTTCCCAGCTTTCTCAGCCAGATATTCAGAGCCCTCAAGGTCCCTGACTCTCTATTCTCCTTCTTACCCCCACCACCATGTCTCCTGGGCCTGGCACCCCTTCCCTCACGTCAACACCCCTCTCTCATGTCCTACCTCTTCAGAGCCATAATTGGTGTTGACTTAATGTGTCACCTTCACAGGTGACACTAGCATTTTCACATAGTGTAGAAAATTCTGGGCACAGTTATGAAGGAGCCAGCTAGGATTTGGCACCTTCCCACTGCCCTTTTTCGTTCTCTTCTAGTGTCTTCTTCCTGTTCGACAGGGTGCCATTCTTAATTCTAAAGGACTCAGTTGCCTTATTTCTAAATTTCTAAATTTCCTATTTCTAAATTTCAGATCACAGATATTATCATCTACTCTTTGGATCCCCTCTCTAGCTCTGTGCCTACCCAGGCACTGTCAGACCCCTTTTCTCTCTAGCTCTACAAAAATCATCATCACCTCAGTGCCCTGATCAATGCTGCCATGGGAAAAAGATGTCTTCATAAAGAGGATTTATCTCCCTCAGGTTTCTTGCATTTTTAGAGAGGATCTGGGGGTGGAGGGGAATGCTAAGAAGTTTGAGACCCTTTTGGGAACTCAAAGAGGATAGTTAGCTATTCTACCTTTGTGACCAGTCTGGTCCTAATATGGGTACAGGAACATCCATGATCTAGCTTTCAGTTGATTTTCCCTTGTTTCAGATTTACTGTGGATTAGGGTACGAAGAATTAGCTAAGGTCTTGAACATTTTTTTAAAAAAGCTCATTTATTTATTTTGGGAGAGAGAGAGAACACGAGCAGGGGAGAGGGAGAGAGAGAGAGGGAGGAAGGGAGGGAGAGAGAAAGAGAGGGAATCCCAAGCAGGCTCTGCACTGTCAGCACAGAGCCTAATACAGGGCTTGAATTCATGAACCACAAGATCATGACCTGAGTCAAAACCAGGAGTCAGGCACTTAACTGACTAAGCCACCCAGGTGCCCCAGGTTTGGAATATTTAGTAACCAGCAGTGGAAAGGAAATAAGAAGATGAACTGCTTGTCATAGAACTTTGAAAGCAAATATAGATTTCCTAACCTCCTCTAGGGAGGAGGGCCATTTTCCTGAGACCCGTAGGAAGCCAGCAGATACCTGGAGAGACTTAAGGGAATGATAAAGCAGCTGAGCTAATTAAAACATCCCCCAAATGCCACAAATTGGAAAGATTAATGGTGAAAGGGGTGCTTCAAGGATCATTTGTTTGCCTGTAAGGGATATGGTTTTGAATGATAAAGTTGACTGGAGATTCTCCCAGGCATTAAATGGTTTGGGGGGAGACCTTCGATTCGTTTTCTCTGTGTGTGAGACAGAACTCTGTGTGTTGGTGGCATTTTCACACAGTGAAACTCAGTCCTCTCAACATTGAAATGTGCTGGTTCTTAAGGTAATTAGGACTCCTTCCCAGCCAGAATGAGAAAACTGACTTTACCTTATGCCTGGAAAGAAAGTCAAGTATATATGGAAGCCAGAATATATCTTACCTGTGAGCCAGCTCGTTAAGACGAATAACAAATGAATAAACAGAAATTCTGTTGAGAGATGAGGTATGTGTTACACAGTCTTTGATGACTGGCTTTATGCACATGGAATCCCATTTTTTTTTTTTTCAGATTAACTTTTCCTTTTGTTTCTTAAATCTTAGGTTTCTTGTTCTGCCCTCAGTGATTAATGATGTTCTGTTACTTCAAACACCCCAAGCCTGGCTCTGGTGATTGGCTGCTCCTTTGCTTGACTTGATATAATCATTGATGAAAATGGCATTAATGGACCATGGAATAGTTGGCACTGTATATACATGGACAGATTTAGATTGGCTACCAAAGTGACCCAGTTTATTGTTTAGTCATTGGCCATGAAGTGAGCCAACACTAACAGACAGGAATTCAGTCGTATTAAATCACTGTTTAGTATGGGATGAGGGGTGCTGTAAGGGGTAATGTCCAATATTTGTTCTGTGATTTTCTAAACAAATACTTTGGAGGGCCAGGTGCTGTGCTAGGTTCTGAGAAGGTCTTGGAAGAAGGAGTAAAGGATGAGCAAGACATTGCTTGATGGGGTTTATTTGGTGAAAGAGGGGTTTAGGCCTCATGCTCTATCTTACTCCACTCGGGAAGAGGCCTGGAAAGCATCAGGGTTTAAAATATAGGTTTGCGCAGAACTACTGTGTAAAGACTCATCATAAAAATGGCAAACAGGGGTGTCTGGGTGACTCGGTTAAGCATCCAACTTTGGCTCAGGTCATGATCTCACGGTTTGTGGGTTCGAGCCCCGTGTCGGGCTCAGTGCTGACAGCTCAGAGCCTGGAGCCAGCTTCAGGTTCTGTGTCTCCCTCTCTCTCTGCCTCTCCTCCTGCTTGCGCTCTCTCTCTAAAAAACAAACATTAAACAAAATTTTCTTTAAATGCCAAACAGACTGAGGAATGGTAGGAAGTACAGTCAAGGTCACTGTATTATTTTCTAGTGCTGCTATGACCAATTGCCTATTACTGGATGGCAGAAGACATCAGGAATTTATTCTTTGATAGCTCTCGATGCCAAGAAGTCCAAAAATCAAGGTATTGGCAGGATTGGTAACTTACTGGGGGTTCAGAGGGAGTATCTGTCCATGCTTCTCTCCTAGCATCCGGTGGTTGCCTGCAAACTTGGGCTTATAGCTGCGTCTTTCTAATCTGTGTCCACTGTCACATGGCCACACTGCCTCTGTGCCCGTCCATCTCGGGATGCAGTGCTACTCTATGTCTTTAAACATTTATTTATTTTGATAGAGAGGGAACACACACACACACACACACACACACACACACACACACACACGTGCGCATGCAAGCAGGGGAGGGGCAGAGAGAGAGAGGGAGAGAGAGAATCCCAAGCAGGCTCCATGCTGTCAGCACAAAGCCCAATGCGGGGCTTGAAGTCATGAACTTTGAGATCATGACCTGAGCTGAAATCAGGAGTTGGACACTCAGCTGACCGAGCCACCCAGGCACCCCTAGTTTCTCTCTCTTTTTTAATGTTTATTTTTTGAGAGAGAGAGAGAGAGAGAGAGAGAGAGAGAGAGAGAGAGAGAGAATGAATATGAGTGGGAGAGGGGCAGAGGAAGAGGGAGACACAGTATCTGAAGCAGGCTCCAGGCTCTGAGCTGTCAGCACAGAGCCCGAGGTGGGGCTCAAACTCAGGAATTGTGAGATCACGACCTGAGCCAAAGTCAGAGGCTTAACCGAGTGAGCCACCCAGGCACCCTGCCCTAGTTTCTCTTCTTAGAGAAGTTAACAATTTTTGTTGTATTAGTCAGGATAGGCTAAGTTATACTGCACTGATAAGTAACTCCCAAATCTCAGTTGCTTAATACTACAAAAGTTGATGTCTCTGTCATAGGACAGCTCTCATTTCTATCTCAGGCTACAAGCCAGCAGGGGGACCCTACTTAACACAGCCACTCAGAGACCTAAGCAGACAGAGGCTCCACCTTAGAGTAGACTTTAAACATCACTGTAGCTGGGTCAGGGAATGTGGCAATTCCTACATTGACTGGTAAGGCTCCTGCCCATGTTTCATTAACTCAGTGCAGTCACACGGCCAGGTCTGACCATAGAAGGTAGGGAAGCGCAGACCTACTGTGTGCTTGTAAGGAGGAGAAGTGGAATATTTGTGAACAGCCCTAATGTCCACCACATTGAGATGCAGCTTTCTTTCAGCAGTGACTACACATTGACGTCACCATGCTTATTACTTTGGAGAGGCAGAATATACTCCCCTGTGGTGTGGCACTTGGATGAAACCACTAATATGATGCTGAGCAAACTCTTAGAACACGGCCATGGGTAATAATGCCATTTATAAGCAAAGACTTAAAAACAGAAGGACAAAGGATATAGGGTCATCCCATGAATAGTCTTATGATTAGTATTCAATAATTTAGGCTCCCAAGTGTGCTAGTTAATATAGGAGATATAAAAATAACCTACTGACGTAAGCTTGCAATTTATCTCATCCATCCATTTGGGCCTTATTAGAAAACTTGGCCAAGGACAGTCAAGTAATACAATTAATGTGACCCTCATTTAGATGGTCACGTTTCTCCTGTGTTGGTGTTTTTGAGCCTAGTCTATGTTTGGTGAGCGGGAGCCCATTGAGACTTCTCCTGTGCTGTGAGTTCCTATTTCTGCAAACTGAAATTTCTTTTTGTATGTGTTTTTTTCTCTTTGAGATAAAATGGGAGAGTCCCATCATTTTCTTTTCCTTCACAAGAAAGTGTTTAGACAGGAGGGCAACAGACCAATTAAAGGGGCACTAAAGGGTGATCCCTTTTTTAAAAATGTTTTTAGTTTTTGAGAGAGAGAGAAAGAGAGTACATGGGGGGGGGGCAGAGGGGGGGGGCAGAGCATCCAAAGTGGGCTCTGTACTGATAGGCTGACTGACAGCAGTGAGCCTGACATGGGGCTTGAACTCACGAACCACAAGATCATGACCTGAGCCGAAGTCGGACGCTCAACCGACTGAGCCACCCAGGCACGGCGGAAGGGTGCTCCCTAATCAAGGTCTGTTTTAATTGAGCCTCAGGTTTACCAGTGAACTCTAACAGTGAGGATGGCATGGAAATGGAATGAGGAGAAATAAGCACTCAGCTTCCATTTTGAGAAAAAAACTCTTTTTTCCCCCCAAATAAAGGGATTGTACTAGAGCGATTTCTGCTTGTGCTGGTGTATGTCTGCAACAAATAACAGCTTTGAATAATGAACGGTCTCCACGGTGGGAAACTGCCACAGAGAGGCCCTCGATAATGGTGTACTTAATAATTAGAAATATGAGCAGGAATTGACCTTCCAAGTTGGATGTATTATTATTCACTTTACCTGTTCGCTGTCACAGTGGGTGCCGTCACTGAGACTATGACTAAAAACCCTGCTAATGACTTCTCTGCCAAGTCCCATAAATAATCTGTTTCCCCAATGTGCCTGAGGTGTACATGGCATATGCTTAGATCCATGTGGAGTCTGGATGGGGTAAGTGGCTTTGAGTTTATAGAGGATTTGTACCCAGTTTGTAGGTACGGGATACGCTGTAGATATGGCGGCATGCCAGCGCCCTCCGGAAATAGCCTCCCACTCCTTTGAGAGGAGATTAACCTGGGTCCTTGATAATGAAGTCCTAGCCAATGACATCTATTTTTAAAGAACTCTTACATCTGTAGTGAAATCACGCTTTCAGGAAAGAACCCAAGACTGGAACTTCGAAAGCAGGATTGCTCAGTATTTCTCGGATGACTCACGTCAGCTGTCCTCACCTGGCTTCACCGTTCACTGTGAAGGCCAGCCTCCAACCCTCCAGGGCTCAAGGTGTACAAGGGGTGTCGGTAACCAATGGTAAAGAATGCGCGCAGAGCCTATTACGCGTTGCAATTCCCAGAGGGGCCAATGGCCTCAGCATCCAAGGTAAATGTGCCATACACGGCTCCATCTCCTTTTCTGATTCTGGGTCTGTACTTTGCATATATTTCAAGGTGTGTGAAATACTTGGCGTGAAAACACCTGGCACAGTACCTGCATTCAGTAGCTGCTCGATCGCCAGCTGTTTCCTGCTCCCTTCTCTTTCCTAAAGTCTGCAGCTCATCAACAGTGATGTCGGGCAGCCCGGAGCATGCCGATGAGGGCCTCTGTCCCCTCTTGTGCCATGAATATTCATCCTCAGGTAGCGGCCCTCATTTGAGAATCTCATCTTGCACTGACCATTATGTAGTCCAACAGTCAGAGTCCCAAGAAGTCATCGGCAAACAATGAGGTTTGAGGTTGATGCGGCTAATCGTGGAGGTAAACACCAGGCTGGACAGCCAGTGTCCCTCAGGAGGCTAGTGAAGAATAGCAATTAGGGTGGCTGTCACTACATATGGGCCTGGCAGGGGAACACAGAGGACCGCAGCAGGGGGCCTGGGGCGGCCGGGGTGCGGCGTGAGGCACAGACGGAAACCACGCGGCCCGCTCTTTGAAGGTGAATTTTTCCGCTTCGCGGTACAGCTCTTCCCCTACGTGGCACATATGCTCCGTGTGACAGCGCAGTGGGGGACGCCACTCAGACCATCGTCCTTTTACTGTGGTGCCTGAGGACCGGCGGGCACTTAGTGCTGTTTTCGGCCAGCAGCATGCCTCTCTCCGTTGTGTGCAACCTCTCTGCACCGCTCACGTCGGTGGGGTCACACGAATGCAAGTGTCTCTTCCGAGCCATCTGGTGATTCATTCTTCCCTACCCCCCGCCTGGAACTGTGAGAGCTGCTCACGCGCTGCCAAGTCAGCTGACAAGGGCCGCTGCTGCCCGCGGCCTGCCAGACAATGGGGCACCCTCACAGGCCTTCGCCATACACTCGAAACACGTGCAACAGCTGGGTGGAAATCACAAACATCCCACAAAGCAAACACGCAAATTAGTTAATTAATACAGAAGCTGGCGTGTGTGTGTGTGTGTGTGTGTGTGTGTGTGTGTATGTGTTGTAGATCCAGCCAAAATGACAGGATCCCGTAAAGGATGCATGCTTAGTTATTTTTTTTTACGTTAAAATAGATCTTTTATTTATTTATTTATGTTTTGTAAATGTTTATTTTTGAGAGGGAGAGAGAGCACAAGCGGGGGAGGAGCAGAGAGAGAGGGAGACGCAGAATCCGAAGCGGGCTCCAGGCTCTGAGCTGTCAGCATGGATCCCGATACGGGGCTTGAACCCACAAACCATGAGATCGTGACCTGAGCCGAAGCCCGACGCTCAACTGACTGAACCACCCAGGCACCCCCAAAATAGATCTTTTAAAATGTACTGCATGAGGCTAGTATTGGTTTTCTAGGGAAGCCATAGCTAATTCCTATAAGCTGGGTTGTTTAAAATGGTGGGCATTTATTCTCTCACAGTTCTGGAAGCCAAGAGTGTGAAATCAAGGTGTGGGCAGTGTTGGTTCCTTCTGAAAGTTCGGAGGGAGAATTTGTCCCAAGCTTCCCTCTTAGCTTTTGGTGGTTGAAAGCATTCCTCAATGCTTCTTGGTTTATGGACACATCACTCCAACTATGCCTGTTGTCATATGGTGCTACCCTCTCTGTGTCTCTGTTTCTTTGTCCAACTTTCTCTTCCATAGAGACAGCAGTCATTGGATAAGGGCCCACTCTAATCCAGTATGACCTCATCTCAACTTGATTACATCTGTAATCAAAGACCCTCTTTCCAAATAAGGTCATATTCACAGGTACTGAGGGTTAGGGCTTGAACATATCTTTTGGCAGACACAATTCAACTCACAACAAGGCTCAAACACAGTATAGTTAAAAAAAAAATAGCCCTTAGATAGTCCTTTAAAAATGGAGCTGGGGGTGCCTGGGTATCTCTGTTGGTTAAAGGTCTGACTTTGGCTCAGGTCATGATCTCATGGGTTCGTGAGTTCGAGCCCCACACTGGCTCTCTGCTGTCAGCACAGAGCCTGCTTTGGATCCTCTGTCCCTCTCTCTGCCCTTCCCTGGCTCACACTCTCTCTCTCTCTCTCAAAAATAAATAAACATTTAAAAACATGGAGCTATAATAATGGGACAAATGAGCTAGAACAATTGGATATTGATATGTGAAAAAAAGAAAAAAGAGTTTCAATTCAAACCTGCTAAACTATAAAAATAAACTCAAAATGAATCATAGACATTAAAACCAGAAACCATAAAAGTTCTAGAATAAAGCATGAAAGAAAATCTCTGTGACCTTGGGTAGGCAAAGATCTCTTAGAAATGACACCAAAGCACAATCTATAAGAGAATAATTGATGAATTGGGTTTCATTAAAATAAAAAACTCCTGTCCTTCAAAAGACATTGTTAAAGGAATGAACAGACAAGCCACAGACTGGGAGAAAATCTTTGCAAAGCATATACCCGATAAAGGACTTGTATGCAGAAAATACAAGGAAATCTCAAAACTCAACAATAATGAAACAAACAACTCAATTAAAAATGGGCAAATACATCTGGATGCGCCACTAGAGAAGATAAATGGAAAGCAAAAAAATGCAGAGAAATGTTCAACATTATGAATCACTAAGCTGTCAGACACAAGAACCACAGTGAGATACTATAATACTTCTATTGTAATGACCAAAATGAAAAAAACTGACCATGCCAAGGGGTGATGAGGTTGTGGAGGAAATAGAGCTCTCATACACTGCTGGTGGGGATGTAAAATGATGAAAAGACTTTGGAAAACAGGTTGGCAGTTAAACAAAACAAAACAAAACATATATTCACCCTATGATTCCAGCCATTCCATTCCTATGTTTTTATCCAAGAGGAAAAAAAAATATGTCTGTACAAAGACTCATATGCAAATACTCATAGCAGCTTAACTTGTATTGGCCGAAAGCTGCAAACAACATGGATGTCCATCAACATGTGAATTGCTATGGACTGTGTTTCTCCAAAATTCATATGCTGAAGCCCCAATGCTTAATGTGACTATGACTGGAGTAAAGAGGTAACTAAAATTGAATGAGGTCATGAGGATGGGACACTAATCTAAGAGCATTAATGTCTTTATGGGAAGAAACACCAGAGAGCTCACTTGCTCTCTCTAGCATGTGAGGACACCATGAGAAAGCAGCCATTTGCAAACTAGAGAGACGGTCATCCTCAGCACCTAACCATGCTGGCACCCATGATTTTGTAATTCCAGATTCCAGAACTGTGAGAAAAGTAATTTCTGTTGTGTAAGCCACCCAGTTTATGGTATTTTGTTATGGCAGCCCAAGCAGACTGATGGATGAATGGACCAACAAGTTGCAGTCTATCTATAATACAATACTGCTTGGCAATACAAAGCAATGGACTACTGACACACACAGTGATCTGGATGAATCTCAAACTAATGCTGAGTGAAAGAATCCAGATCTCCACCTCCACACACGAAAAAGCACACACTATATAATTTCATTTATATAAAACTCTAGAAAATGCAAGCTAGTCTATAGAAAGCACAACAGTGGTTGCTTAGAGTTGGGGGTGATAGGCAGGTGTGGAAAGGGTGTATCATAAAGGGGTGTGAGAAAACCTTTAGGGGTGACAGATATAGTTGATTGTGATTTGGCTTCATGATTGATCGTGGTAATGGCTTCATGGGTCTACATATTTGCCAAAACTTATTAAATTGGGGGCATCTGTGTGGTTCAGTTTGTTAAGTGTCTGATCCTTGATTTTTGGCTCAGGTCATGATCTCATGGTCATGCTCTCAAGATTGAGACCTGTTTTGGACTCCATACTGGGTGAGGAGCCTGCTTAAGGTTCTCTCTCTCTTCTCTCTCTGCCCCTTCTCCAGTTGTGTGTGTGCATGCATTTGCACACCCTGCCCCCCTCTCTCAAAAAACCCTTATTGTCTACCTTAAATATGTGTAGTTTATTGTATGTTAATTACACCTCAATAAAAATATATGCTTGTCATACACATACACACACACACACATGCTTGTTGGGTATTTTCCTGTTTTCTGGAAATATTAATTTACTTCTGAAAGTACTGTGTGGTAGGGATACAACTGAATATCAGAGAAGAATAATATACCCCTAGGACAAGAATGTAGTCTTTGGAGAGAAGGAGGAGTGGAAGAGAGAAAGGAAATGGTGAATGGAACCAAGAATGATTCCTGGAATAGAGGGAGGAGGTAGGCAGAAAAGGGGAGAGATAATGTGGTTGATCATATTGTCCAACAATGGGCACATTGGTTCTTCTTACACTGTAGCTCTGATACTCTTCCCGTTGAGAGGTGGAGTCTAGGTTTCCTCATTTTCAATATGGGGAGGCTTGTGACTACTTCGGAAGTAATGTTATGTGACTTCCGAAGTCATAAAAGATGATTCAGCTTCCGCCTTTTCTTGTGACGTTCACTCCCGAAATCCAGTTCTGGTGTCGTGGGGAAGTCCAAGCAGCCACGAGGAGGCAACAAGTTGCCAGTTCCGTCAGGTCTGGATGGCCAGCACCAAGCCCAAGACATATGGAGGAGATGGATGAGTCACCCCCAGACCTTGATCACCCCAGCTAAGGTACTGACATTGTGGAGCAGAGAGGAGGTGTCCTTGATGGATTCTTCCTGAATTCCCAACCCTCAGAATCTGTAAGCATGCTAAAGTCATTGTCCTTTTACACCACTAAGTTTGGAATGTCCTTTTATGCAGCAATGGTCACAAAATAAGTTATTAGGGCGGAAGGGGAAGACATAGAAATAGTACAAGAGAGCTAGGATCCAGCTCTTCTGAAAAATTAGAAAAGTAGTTTTACTGGCTTTTGAGAGTTGCTGCTCTTTTTAATTTTTTTTGTTTATTCATTTTTTTTTTGAGAGACAGGGAGAGACAGAGTGTGAGAAGTGGGGGGGGGGGGGGAGAGAGAGAGAGAGAGAGAGAGAGAGAGAGAGAGAAAATGAATCTGAAGTCAGCTCCAGGATCTGAGCCATCAGTGCAGAGCCCGATGTGGGGCTCAAACTCATTAACTGTGAGATGATGACCTGAGCCGAGGTCAGCTGTTTAACCAACTGAGTCACCCAGGCACCCCAAGAGTTGATACTCTTGAGAAGTAGTCTAAGGCTTTCTGGGATGGGAAGTAGCCCTCATTATCATGGGTACCAGAAAAGTGGCCACAGTAGCATAAGTATTGGAGTGGAAGAAACTCCTTCATCGTCAGCCCCCTGACAATCCTTTCAAAACCAAAAATGTGGCCAAACACATGGGGTAGGATTTGTAAGTCTCTTGTCTCTGAAATTTATTTCAGATTTAAGAAAAATTTTGTTTGGGGTTAATGTTGTAGTTAATTGCACATACTATAATTAGTACTCATGATTTTTGCACAACATGAATCACAAGAGACAGATATGTCTCATTAGTAGATCATTTTGAAATTTTTTTCTTTTTTGCATTTATTTATTTTTGAGAGTCAGAGAGAGACAGAGCACAAGGCGGACGGGCAGAGAGAGAGGGAGACACAGAATCCGAAGCAGGCTCCAGGCTCCAAGTTGTCAGCACAGAGCCCGACAAAGGGTTTGAACTCACCAACTGCAAGATCATGACCTGAGCCGAAGTTGAACGCCCAACGAACTGAGCCACCCAGGCGCCCCATTATTGGATAATTTTAAAAAGGATTCCTTGATGTACTTTTGTCCACTCCCTAGATCAGAACCTTGACCCTTAGAATCAGGCAAAAGCCTCCCAAATCCAGGTATTTATGCATAAAAATATTTAGAGTTCTTTAGCTCCATTACAAAGATGACGAATGGACTTGAGAATAAGCCCATCTGCAACAAGAGCTACTTGTAAAGTGTATCCTATGTTAATGTAGTCCCATGACTATAAATAATATATTATGAATTCTGACATCAAGGTCTAGTTCTGCATCACTAGTGAACTAGCAACAACCTGTAATCAGTGTGCCTGCACTGATTTTGTCTTGTCTGAATTTTGTGTTCAGGATTTACAGATTCTTCCTTGTGTGAACCACTCCATCTTTGTCTTTGCCATCTGTTATGTTGGGATTTTCTACTGTTTTTGATTCAGAAAATTCATTGATAATTTTTATCTGCTTGGGCTTTGGATCCAGAATAATTTCAGACAGTCTTATCAATGGATTTCTACGGACGCTCCTGTTTTCCCCCGACGTGTAAATTATAGGCTAGCTCCTTTACGTTTTAACAAAGAAATGGCTGGATATTTTTACAGCTCTTTTGCCTAACCTGATCACATCCTGCATTCTGTCTGGTGGTGATAATGTTTTCTTTTCAGAGGGGCCAGCATTTGTGGCAAACTGTGGCAGTGGAAAGAGAATTTTAAAACCCATTTGGAGGGAAAATCTTTTTCAGCTTAGAGTGTGAGCTGAAATGGATCTCTCATTCTGTGCTTCTCTCCCACTTCCTGTATCACACCATTAAACATCCTCCCAGGGACCAGAAGCTCCAGGAGATTGTTTAATCACTTCATGCCCAGTATCATGGGTACCACATTTGCAGGATGTGGGGCATGATAACCTCCCGTGGTTAGGAGAGCAGCTGTTCTCAGTTTTTAACACATGCAATACAAAGTGAAATAGTCACACAATTATCCTCATGGCTAGTGACAGAAAGGAAAAATGATATAGGGGTTAATTTGGCCACATTCAAATAACTGGTATGTTGTAGAGCCTAGTTTGAACACAAGTTCATGCTTTCTTTCTTTGCTAACTTTGTTTATTTTTATACCATTGACCCCGATAGAGGATTATGAGAGCTTTCATAGGAAGAAGGGGTTAGTATGCTGAAGGCTGATGATACGAATTTACTTGGTTATTAGTGTACCATATAATAGACCATAAAGCACATCCTTCTGGCTCCTGGACCCTCATCAGCCCTCTCACACATTTCTGCCAAACTGTTCTTTATACCGGAAAAAAAATTCACACCATTTTATGGATGGGTTGGCTTCCAGAGCAAGTGGGCTGATAATCTAATCTTCTTATGTTTGAGAGAGAGAGGCCATACACCATAGGTTCTGAAAGTGTGATCTCTGGACCAGCAGCATTGGCACCACCTAGAAACTTGTGAGAAATGCAAATTTCCCCAGATCAACTAAATTCCAATCTGGGGTGGGGGTGGGGGGTGCAGGGAGGAGGTAAGGCCCAACAAGCTATCGTTTAACAAGTGTTCCAGGATGCTGATACCCATTAAAATTTGATATCCATTTCTATAAACAAGATCCACAGAAAACACTTTTGTTCACAATCAACTGCGGGGCAAAGAAAGAAGAATAGAAATATGGTCCCAGCCTTCTGTGAACTCATCCAGTGTTGGTGAGCTGTACCTATTTGCACACATGAATTTGTATATGTTTGATCGACCAACAGAACAGTGGTAAAAGTAGCCTAGTGGCGTGCCTCCTTGGTGGCTATGTGTAAAACCCTCTCACAAAATGAAAAATACGGGCAAAATTCACCATTATATCATTGATGTTACCAAATCGTCCTTTACTCTTTCCAGAGATGGGGGAATGAAGAGTGTTCATGAAAAGCTTAACGGTAGGAACCACAACGTTCCTATGATCAGCGACTGAAAAGGGATGCATAGCCTCATACTTCTTTGCTGTTGCCTTTGCCTTATGAATCAGCTCCAGCCCCGGGAACCTGAGGCTAGGTCAAGATCACAAAGCCTCCTTTGGGCTCAGCAATTAAACAAATGTGCCATAGACTTTCCCTTCTATTTAGCTTTTATTAAAAGAAGCGCTAGGGTACTGAGATGCAGTACATCATATTTATTACCAAAATTATTAACAAATATACAAAACTTATACATGTAATTTTCTTACATCCATTTATTCTCTATAATACTGATTTTTGTTCAAGTAGGTTATCTACAGTATGTAAACATCCCTTGGATTGACCTCACACAGATTAGGAAAGCCCTCTAACCCATGCTTTTATCAGATACTTCTTTTTATTTGGCTTTCATTTGTAGCATCTAATCTTCACATTTGGCACATGGAAGAGACATCTACAGTGCAAAAGAGGCAGATTTTCTGGTTTCGTTCTGAACAATTTTGCAGGGGCACCGTTAAAGAGCCGAGAGAACAGGGCACTCTAACTTGATGGAGTTGGAGCCATCCTAATGCCAACAACTCTTGGTTCAGCCGTTAAACTTGAGCACAAAGTCAATGCCTCTTCCTTCTCCCATCCCCCACCCACCCATCATGCAAGGCCGATTCGCCTTAACCTTGTCTCAAAAGGGTTAAAAGAAATGCCATCCATCCCAGGACAAGTAGGTTAATTTCACCGAATAACAAGTTTTCAGTGTTCTTTTGTGTGGGTTGGTTTGTGCGGTTTGATGAACCAGCAAAACTCTTAAATGGAGAATAAAAGAAGATTTTTTTTTTTTTTTTAAAAGGGAGGAAGAAAGACAAAGAAAAGGATATGAGGAGTCAGACTTTCTTTCACTCGCCACCTGTGTATGTAAGACCAGAAACTCTCAGCGGTGGCCAAGGGACCAAGGCCTTGGCGCGTGGCAGAGAAAAGCCAAGCTCGCCAGTACTTAACCTTGGGCTCCAAGCCCTGGCAGACAGTGTCACAAAAATTGAAACGAAAAAAGGAAAAAGAAAAGAAAGGTAATTGGAGTTACTGCCCCCCTCTTCCTGTGTTTCCTTTTGATTACTTAACTTAAGGTAACCAAGTAAAGCTGATCCAGAGAGAGCTCTCTTCGCCGCTCACCCCGTTCTCGCTCTCCAGCACAGTATTGCTCGTGCGGTTGGCGGCGCCCACGGCGAGCGTCCGCCGAGAACGTCTGGGTTTGGACGCGCGCCTGCCTCCCGGCTTCCGTCACCACAGGGGCGCGGGCCCCTCCGACGCCCCGTAGAGCTCCGCCAGCTTCCGGAAGCGGGGCCCCCAGTCCGTCAGGAAGTCGAAGCTCTGCTCCGAGTCCGACGTGGCCGACTGCAGGGAGCTCAGCGACCCGGCCACGGAGCCATCCCCCTCGAACATGTACGTCTGGAGGGAGTCGAAGGGCGGGGCCCACAGGTCCATGTCGGCCTCGTAGAGCTTGGCCAGCACGTAGCTGTGGACCGTGCTGCTCACGGCGCACGTCTGAGGCACGTAGCGGGAGAGGCTCTCGATCTCGGGCAGCATGTCCTGCCGCGTCTTGGGGGCGCCTCCCCCCTGCGCCTCCCGCGGGTTCCACATGGCCGCGATGTCGAAGGCCTCGGTGTCTTCCTCGCCGCCGCCCTCGTCGTCGTAGCGGACGATGTTCTCGTGGATGTTCTCCTCGTCGTCGATGATGTACGGTTGTTTCCGGTGCCTCCTCATGGACAAAATGAGCAGCACCAGCACTGCCGGAAACAAAGACGACAGGATATTTACCCGGGAGACCTGGCCGTGTGTGCAGTGACTTGAAATATTCATGACTGACCACAGGTACCGGGAGAGTTCTTTGGGCTGTGAGCTCAGGGACCGCATTTGGATACGTTAAACCCCAGGGTCGGCCTCGTTCTCACCCGTTCTGTAGGGCAGGTTGTGTAGGCACACGAAGCCTTCTATTTTTTCCAAGCGGTCCACTTAGGAGAAGTTGTATATAAAGTCTCGTTGCATTAGCTTATTGCTTCGAAATTGTGTGTTGGGGGGGGGGGGGGTATGTGTCCAGCCAGCCACCCAAAATACAATCCCATTAACTAAGCACAGAGCCTTGTGGTCCGCCATAGAGTCTATGCCAGGGATCAGGACAGTATACATTTCTCGGATTATAACGTGGAAGTCTTATTATGTAGGTGGAATACAGCTTTTTTTTTTTTTTTTTTTTTTTGACGTTAGTATCTAAATAGGATCCTGCTGTGTAAATATCATACACTAATACGTATGCATGTAGACGTAGGCTAAGTATGAATCGAAGTCTTAGTCTTTTTATACCTCTTTCAAAAACAAGTGTAAGGGAGCGCTGTTTTCCAATAAACTGATTCTTCAGACAGCCTTCCATTAAGGCAGTGGTGGGGACTCTGGCTCCAGTGATGTTCGTGGAAGGGAGGGAATGAGCAGTGACATTTTATATAATTCATCATGTTCTCAAAGAAGCACCACGCTGTTAGATGTGCCCTTGCAGATTTGGATAAAATTTTATCCCAACAAACGTATTTTTTTCCAGGATGTGTTCCCTGGGGTTTAAAGGGGAGAGAGAGATAATCCCATTGAACTGTTTATCTCTGTGACTGAAAATGTTTTCCAGGAAGTGTGTTGAGGTTTTAGCCGTAGAACTGCTATTGATTTTTTTTTCCCCCTGATACGCTTTGTTGCAGCTTGTGAACAGTAACAGCTTGACAACATTGCAAAATAAAACTGCAGTTTACCAAGGGGGACAAAAGTGGAATTTGGTTGTATGCCCAGTAAGATTATGAACTGACAAAAAAATTTCACAGTAACGATTTAAAAAATTTGAATGTAGAAGGTGCTTTCCGTAAATTGCATTTAATAATGTTCGTACCTAATATTTTCCCAAATAGCTTGGGTGACAGAATGCACACCCAGGAAACAATGATATATTCTCGTGTGTTTTCTCTGTGTGCCAGAATACAGCTCATGGACTACCGGATTGTGTGATTTCAGAGAAGTGGACTAACAAGGCCCTAAACAAGTAGGAGCTTAAACTGGGCGTGGGAGGCTGGGGCGTGATCTGGATGGATGCAGGCTGGATGAATGGGATTCTGTGTGAACATGCTCTGTTTGTGGGGTTCAGTAAACAGTTACTAAACTCAAATATTGTTTTAGGCACTGTGCAAAGCAAAAGAGAAACAACACTGATGATTTTTGCTCTTATAAGCTTGTGATCTAAGGAGGTTGTGGGCACTGATGGTTAATGCAAGTCAGGCAGTGATAGGGCCTATCAGAGGGTTCTAAGTGTTGCAAAGAGAATACGGAAGCAGGACCAAGTAATTCTTCCTAGGGGACTGGAAAACCTTCACATAGATTACATTGGGATGCTAGTGTGGTAGTTTAGAAAATGCTAGGAAGCAAAATTAGAAAAGTCTTTGAATATATTCTGGAAAGAACTCTGAAGATAGAGAATTAGGCAGCTTATAGACCTGGTCCATCTTGTATTTGTTGTACAGAAATCTTACTTATATCTTACAAAATAAGGTAAAATATCTTATTTTTTAGGTAATCTGATTTAAATAACAAGTATTGGATAATGCCCTGAAAATCAGATTCTGGGAAACATGGTCCTATTCAACTGAAAGGCTTCCCGGACAGAAGAGAGTCCGTTCTAGGGGTGTTTTTTTCTTTAAGTATTATAGGCACAGTCCAAAGGGCCTATGAGATTTTCTAGGAAGTAGATACATACTGAAGACATGAAAAAAATCCTGTGAAGTCAAAATTACATTTATTTAATTGTCCACAAAGTGTATTTTGTTGACAGATCCACTGCAATTGAATCTTACTCAGTTTTATGAATTATATTTAATTTAGGATGTGCATTCTTAGAAATAAGAGTGCCTAAAACTGTGAGGATTGTAAATAAAGTTGCATAGCTCTGCTCAGTTTAGCTCCTGAAAGCTGTCTATTTATTCCATACAATTCAAAAGGTAAGGCATAATGGGCTTGGGAAGCACAATATAAATTGCTCCTTGCCCACCATTTCTAGCTTGAGAGCCTCTTTGTGCCAGTCTTTTGAAATCAATCTTTCCGTAATGATGGCTTTTTCTACTCTTTGTGGGCAAGGGTGAACTTACAATGCAGACATTTTCCAAACATAGAAGTAGGGACAGCCAGTTTGGAAATTTCTCCTAGGAGCAAGTTCCTTCAAAGGCCTCTTGTAGTTTATCCTGTTCTGCACTCAAGGACTCCCAATGCCATCTTACGGACAATCAAGGAATTGCAGGAAGGTGTTATTTGTCAATGCAGACAGGGAGCGGAAACCAAACAGTTCTCTCTGATCCAGGGATCTGAGGACTTAGAAAAGTTAGTTATTTATATTACTTCTCCCTTCACATGGCACTGAACTAAAACAACACAATCAAACCACATGTTGTATTTGTAAATGTTTTGTGAGAAGCATATTCCATAGACTGACCTAGAAATTCAAACAGGTGCTGATATTTTGCCATAGAACCTTCTTTCTCTGGTCTGACTCAGTCTCGTGGTATATAGGTAAACCTGGGATCAAGGGGTTATGTGGATTTCTGAATGTCTATTCTCACTTAAATCCGCAGGGCTGTACTCTTTTTCCTCATAGAACGCTAGGAGTTCTTTCACGTTGAATAATATTACTCTCTTCTGTGTCTGCTTTTTTTCTAAGCAAAACATGTGTGCCGTGAAGTAATTCAATCAGAAGAGTTGGGATACGTGCACAGATGCTTTTGTGGTTTCCAGAATTAGTTTAGGTGTTTTGTTGTTTGTTTTTGAGTGTTGAGTTAAAAAATAATTGCTCCAGTAGCCTGATACGCAAGGGAGGTGGGTGGCAGCCTCACTGTATGATTTGAGAGGAGGAATAAAGGGTTCTGTCTCACTGGCGCTCTCCCACTAGCCTGTCATTGCATCTTTGTATTTCAGCAGCAGTGGCACACCGGCCCCGTGGGCCCTGTGTAGTCTCTGCTCCCCCTTAGATGGCCGTGGTGCGTCGGAGGGGTGCTAATGCCCCCGGAGAGCTTGTTCTCCCAGACGCCCATGGGGTTCACTCTGTCCCTTCTTTCAGGTCTCCGCTCAAAGGTCTCCTTTACAGTGAGGCCCGCCCTGACCACCTTGTTTAAAGTTTATTTATTTTGAGAAGGAGAGAGAGAGAGAAAGCATGTGTGTGTGGTGGGGGGAGGAGCAGAGAGAGAGGGAGAGAGAGAATCCCCAGCAGGCTCTGCGCTGTCAGCGCAGAACGCCGTGTGGAACTCGAACCCATGAACCATGAGATCCTGACCTGAGCTGAAATCACGAGTCTGACGCTTGACAGACTGAGCCATCCAGGCGCCCCTGACCACTTTGTTTAAAATGACGCCTACCCTTGTCTCCTGTCCCCTCAGGATACCCTGTCCCTCTTCTCTGTAACACCGCCTCCGGAAGTTGAGAATGAACATTTAGGAGAAGAACCTTTACCGCTCAGATACAGAGATACACAGTGTAAGGTTGGGCTGCATTTCACTTCTGGCTCTGCCTCTGACAATTGGCCTTGGGCCCGTCACTATCCTTTTGTGATTTAGCTCCTACTTATTTGAAATGAAGGGGTTAGAAGAGGTGTTTCTTGTATCCCGCCCAAATTGTCACATTGATTTTGTGGTGTCAAAATGAGCTTGCTTTGTTCTGAAGTAAGCTTTGTGAAGACAGACATGCGTGTTTTATCAATCCCAGCACATGGAAAGGTATCCTGGCCCAGAGTAGGTGCCAGAGAAACAGATGTGCTTTGATCGGGCCAAAGAGGCCACGCATTCCTTGAAGGAAGGGACTATCTTTGGTCTCTTTCTTTTTTCCCAGCCTCCCTCTGTCACCTTTTCACCGAGCCTGGTGTAGAAGAGCGGGTCTGAACAGCTGTGTTAGGATGATGGCGAAGTAGGCACTTGCGGGACCCCACAGAATAGAAGGGAGCCACCTGCTCACCTAGGAGGACGAAGATGCAGGCCAGGATGGCGATGAGGGCGCCCCGGCTCAAACTGACCGGGAGCATGTAGGCCTCGGGGCTGCAGGACAGGACATGGCCGTCGTCGTCACAGCCGCACACCTGGATGGTCAGCGTGCCCGTGCTGCTCAGTACCGGCTGCCCGCTGTCTGCTATCAGGATGGGCAGGTAAAACACACTCTGCTCCTGCTGCCGGAAGCCAGACCTCCTGGTGAGAATCCGGGCAGTGTTATCTGAAGAAGACAGGGATTCCAGGATTGAAAAATGGGGAGAGGGGTAATGGGAGGAAAGAAGCAAATGGAAGAACCGACGAGTGAATTAACTTCTTGGGTTGAGGAAAGCAAGAGCGCAGGGATGGGCTGTGGGATGGGCAGAGAGGGACGGTCGCACATTTCCTGGAGGCATTTAGCTGCAGCCACTCCTGGTTTGTGTGGATCAGCATTTGAATTCAGACACATTGGATTTTTGCTTGCTTCTAGGCAAAACCCTGAGGCCTAGGAGAGAAACCCTTTTTGAGAGTCTGTTTTACCCTTTGTGACATAAAGTGCCCAGGGCGAACTGTTAGACTTCAGATCAACTGAAATGTTCCTGTGAAAGCTTGATATAAATGAACAATCATTGGCCACTTGTGGTCCCTGTTTGTTCCCGCTCAGCAGGTTTCCAAGGCCACAGGGCTGCTTCGTGCCTCCAGGAAAAGAACGCTGACGAGCCTTCTTGGCTGTGGCAGATTGCTTATTTTTGCCATTTTGGCTGGAATTCACGTCTTCTGCTATTTTCTTTTATGTCTCTGAAACACAGTCACCACCTCCTCCTGTGCTTTCTGAAGAACCTGCTCATTTAGCAGAAGCTTACTTGAAATCCCCTAATCACATGATTAATCACACCCTGTTATCTCCCCCCTTCTTGGTGGTCTGAGTTTACACAATATGAATGTGGTGAAAATTCGTACCTGGTCAGCAATACTAGTTTTTTTTCCTCCAGTTTTAAAGGGATTAGAAAATTATTTGATGTGTTTCCACAAAGGTGGTGTGTGTGAGTGTGTGTATTTATATTTATATTTGCCTAATGTAGTGTTTTGGGATCTTTTATTTTTTTAATCTGTGTTTTCACGTTTCCTCGAGTGGGTTTGCATCGTAAGTCATGTATTTTTTGCAAAGTTCAGATCATTTTCCGTAGAAGAAAAGTTTGAGAGATGTGGTAGGACATGTAGGCAGTGACTCTCAAAGCTAATATCGACGTGGATGGTCCTCTGGATGTGTTTTACATTTCACCGGGAAGAGTCTAGAACTACACAAAAACTTCTGAGAGCCTGACCAAAGTGAACATTATTAATACCAATATTTCTGGTTCTCTTTCCCTTCTTGGACATAATGAAGGATTATATTTTTCTACCCTCTTAAATTTTGGCACGTCTACAGGATTTGCTTTTGATAACGATAAATGGGCGAAAGTGATTCCTGTCACTTCCAGGCAGAAGCACGTAGCAGGTGGTATGTGTGTGTCTGTGTTCTCTTGCCTTGGCGTGGCGTTATGCAAGAACGTTCAAGGTGGAGATCCAGGCAGCCTGGGACACCGAGCTACGTGGACAGCTGTCCTCGTTGCTCACACCCACGATCAGCCTTATGTGAGCAAGAAATTAACTTTAGTTGTGTTAAGCCACTGAAAGTTTGGTGTCATTTGTTGCTGCGGCATAGGCTAGCCTATTCTGATGAACACATTGTCCTTTGTTAGCTGTTTCACTTCCTCCTTGCCTTGCCTTTTCATGGTAGCAGTTACGGTTTACTGAGTGCTCATGTGCAAATACTTAGTCTTTATACCCAGTATCTCATTTAATTTTCAACTTTGATGAGATAGTGATAATCTGACCCTTTTGCAGTGGATGGGTTAAGGCCTAGAGAGATTATATAATTTGTTCAAAGTTACTTAGTAGCAGAGCTGGGATTTGAACTCTGGTCTCTCTGACTCCACATAAACATTTCTTCTATTGTGCTGTGTAACTACTAATTTAGTTTAGTGATACTAACTCTAGAAAATTATCCAGCCAGTGGAAATCCCTTCCTGCTTTGGTACAGGCCCCTTTCCTCTTTTATTTCCTTCTCAGTGGAGGAATGTAGCAACTCGTTGCCAACCTGAGGATTAATTAGTATCTCTATCTACTCTACAGCCCACCTACTTTTCTGTTTGTCCAGATTTTGTAGCTAAGTATTATTAATTCTTTTTCACAGTGTTAATTTTGTGTTTCCAGAAACCAAGTTTTTTTCAGACAGAATGCTTTGTTTTTTATTTTTCAGTTTAATCAAGGCTAGGTTGTAAGACTTGTAGAAAGCTTGACCAGAGATGAATTTCATAAAAGTATTATATCATGCCTACTTACACAACATACTTCTTGATCTTAGAATTATTTACAGTTAAATAAAAAAGATCAGAGCATTGTGTTGCTAAGTCTAGTCTTAGAAGGGGTCTGGCATATAGTAGCCACTTGTGAAGATTTTGTTGAACATGATAATTAGGGCTTTAGTAACCCATTTGGAAGCAATATTTGTTTCCAAGGTGACACAAAACATTTTTTTTTTCTGAAACCGTTCCCAAATTCTAGTTCTACTCTAAATGCTTACTTACTTTATTATTTTGTTTGTAACATAATTTATTGTCAAGTTGGCTGACATATAGTGTATACAGTGTGGTCTTGGTTTTGGGGTAGATTCCCATGATTCGTCGCTTACATCAACACTCGGTGCTCATCCCAACAAGGGCCCTCCTCAATGCCCATCATCGATTTTTCCCTCTTCCCCCATCCCCCATCAACTCTTAGTTTGTTCTCTGTATTTAAGAGTCTCTCATGGTTTACCTCCCTCTCCCTCTGTCTGTAACTATTTTTTCCCCTTCCCTTCCTCCATGGTCTTCGGTTAAGTTTCTCAAGTTCTACATATGAGTAAAAACATACGATTTCTGTCTTTCTCTGACTCCAGGAAGATACACTTCACACCAGTGAAAGACACTTAGCCTACTCGGTTTCTAATCTTGGGCCATTTGCTTTCTTATCTATCAAATGAGACAATGAGAATCGGAGGGATTAGTAACTTCCTTGAAACCTTAGAAGATTATTAAAAATATCAAATAAAGCAAAGTATGGGAAAATACGTTTGAAACTGCAAATTGTTATACACACACAGTCCTCTTAATAATGCTTTGGGGATTAAAAAGGTGCTACTTGAGGTAGTGCCTGTTGTGTTTATAAAAGGATATCATGTGTAGGGCACGAGAGTTGGAGTCCTGACAGCGGATCCACCAAATCAGATGTTCAATTTTTCATGAGCCTTAGTAAAAGGTACTCATGGGATAATTGTTATGAGGAAATTAAGAGTTCGTTCTTTCTATTGAAGATGTGCTGACTTTCATTTTGGAAAACCTTCCAAGTAATGAGTCATTTCTTTTATAGTCATCATGTTCTAGTGGCTTTTCTTTTTAAAGTATTGGCTCCATGAATTGGTGGCCAAAGTCATCTTTAAGAAAGTTGCAGCATTTTGCTGCATGTTGTTTCCGTACTGAATCTGACAAATAGAGTGAAAGAACGGAGTGACATTTCACTGAAAATGTGGAGAAACGGTGTAATGTATCATCCTCCCAACCCCAGGGTTTCTGCTGTAAAACCAGTCCTAAGGGGACTAAAATCACTTTTTGTAGGAAGGATTTCCCTGTGAAGCAGATAAATGAATACTTCAAACTTTGATCCAATAAAAATGTTGGGATGTGTAATTGTAGTACTTCTGTTGTTATGATTTATATTACCCTTCCTTCCAGAATTGTTAGAGTGATTTTATGATAACATGTAGAAGGTTAAAGGAAAGACTTGGAGGAACATTTTCCACGTAAAAGAAAACAGGTTTAATAGTCTTAAGTTTTAATGGCAGAATATGATGGGGGGTGGAATTAATACTTTAAGTCTCAAATAATTGGTGTTTGAGACTAAGACCAGGCAGGCCTAGTCATGACTTTTTGTTACCCTTTGTTTAGATTGTTATACAGTGACAATTAATATTTTATAATTGGAATAAAAATGAGGCTAGTAGAGCCCAGAGAAGTGACGATCTCTCTCTGCAAGGTCAGACAGAAAGTAGCAGAGTTAGTAACAGAAGGAGTTCACTTGACAGTTTAAAATTTTTTTTTCTGATCTCTTTTGAAAATCATCTGGCTGGAGAACAGAAGCCCCTCCTTTTCCCACCTGTGCCCGATGAAGAATGTGCTAGGTTTACAAATTTCCTAGCTGATCAGAGTGCTTACTGGAAAAGAGGGGTCTAGAATTCCATTCCAGCTAAGTTGTAGTGGGGAATGGTTTCTAGAATAGGAAACCCCACCTGACTCTTTCTTTTTAAAACCATTCTAAAGTAATAAAGTTGTTTCAGTGCTCAGACTACTCTTTGTGATCCTATATTTGTCCTTTGTTATCTTAGGCTTTGTCTCCCTTTTGTTCTGGGAGCTCTTTACTGTCATCCCCTTTGATGCTTGCCCAGACACGTTCCCTCAGGTTTCTCTCTTTGTCTAGTTCAATTTCTATCTTTCTCAGATTTCCCCCATAGTTATAGAACATACAGACATGGCTGTTATCTGTGGGAAAGAAGGAAGGCTTTTGCCTGTGTGCCTGGCACAGTGTCTCACACAGAGGCAGCTCTCAAACATTTGTCAACGAACTGAAAGTTTCGGAATCAGCAGAGGACATTCTTTTTTTCTTTGATGTTTTGAAACAAAACTTTAAAAGACACTGCAAATGAGCATTAATGTCTTTGCTGCTGCTAAAGAGCAGGTGACCTTTGGCGTGACACTGTTTGTATGGTAGAGTAAACAGAAGTCTCCAGCCCAAGCTAGAAGAGCATTGGTGGCCACCTATCCACCTGGTTACCTTGGTTGTCCCGAATGGTGAAGTTGGGGTTGTTAGCAGCCTCGGGAGCCAAGCTGTAGTAGAAGTGCTGACCACTGTGTGGGTCGTCTAGGTCCACGGCACTCACTGTCTGGATCAGCTGAGGGGGTGACATGGAGTCATGTGAGTCAGAGTCAGAAGAAAAATCGTCAGGACCCCGTGAGATCCCAAGCCCTAAAATCCGATAGTGGATTGTTTTACCTAATGAGAAAGGCATCCTGAAACTTACCTGGAAACTCTCCATGGCATCACACCACTCAAGATTGAATTTTGGTCTTTATTATTGGGCCTGAGTACATATTTGGCACATGGTGAATGTTACCTGAATACTTCAGGGGTTAGGCATCAGCGTAACAAATTCTCACACCAACACCAGTGTTTTTAAGCAGTCTAAAGAGAAGACTGGGTAAGAACACTGTGGGATGCCACAAGGCCCTGCTTGTTTCTGTTTTCCATTCTTCTACTTCACCTACTTAACCTCACCATTTGGGTTAATATTTCGGGGTCAGATTGCTATTTTTGAGAAGCCTCTATTGAAAAATGACCAGTACCTAGAAGAGAAATAGACACGTCAACATCTACTGTGTCAGGTTAATGGAACACAGCTGGGAGGGGATGGGTCACAGGGCAGTTGCTTTTGGTTGGCTGGAAGGGGAGCTAGGAAACGTGGAGAGCCCAAGATCTCGGGTGGGATATGTGGAACAGACTGGCGTCAGAAGCAGGGTTTGGGGGCGAGGAGAACAAAAGAAGGGATGGCTTTCTTTTGAGCTCTTTGGCCCAAACTTTGCCTTTTCCATAGTGCTTTTCAAAGTAGTACGTTGCTAGGAGGGTTATAAAGGCCATGGTAAAAAAGCTACTAAAGAAAGCAGTGCAGAATATGCGATTGAAAAAGCAGCAGGCCAACTGGGAGGGATATAGAAAAAGTGTTGAATGGATGGTCACCTTCCTATGTGTTTCCTCTACCAACCAATGCCACAGATACCTCCCACCCGTCTTGGGCCTGAACCTGTAGACTTGACCTTCCTGCTGTTTAAAACGGGTTATGCTTCTCTGCCAGGGTAGAAACCAGAGCATCAAGGGTCAGTTGGCGGGCCCAGGTCGGCTTGCTTATTAGTCTATATTTCTTCGTCTGTAAATTAAGGGGGGTAATGCTACCCCTCAGTATACCGAAGGTTAAATAACAAGAGAGGGAGGCTCCCAGCTGGGGGCCTTCTGGTGGACACTGCGTTGTTCAGATCCCCCTTCAGTGAAGGATTTGATGCCCCAGATTTGTCAGTCTCTTTGAGGATTGTCTCATTTGCTGAGAGTCACCTACTCACACTTACCACATCCTTCCAGGGAAGCCCACGGCAAATGACTGATGTAGTAGTGTAAAAGCCTCACCATCCCATCTAAACTTGGGCAAGCTAGTTCTAGAGCTCTTTGAAGTCATGCAAGCCTTGTTAGTGGGTCTGCATCACAGCTGGACTTCTCATTTTGCCTAGTCCTGCAAAGTCGTCCTCTTCTACAGGCATTGGTCCCAAGGGCATTCCTTAATAAACATCTTATACCAGAACTCCACTTTTGGTTACGCCTCCTGCAAACCCAACTGGCAGCTGGCCTCTTTTGAACCTAAAGGTTGAAGGAATGGAGTTGCATAAAGGAGAGAGGTTGATTGAGCACTGAGAGATGAACTTGCCCCATGGCATAGCCTAGTGTCAGTTCTGCTCACATATGAGGGCCACCCTACCACCCTATCCCTACTGAGACAAATCCTGTATTTTCCATCTTTCCCACAGTACCAAACACATAAAGACAGAATCTCCCTCTCTCTCTTTTTTAACAAAACCTACCTCTTACTGAATGTTACAAATGGTTGATTATATATAACTTGGCAAACATAGTTGGGTAAATCATTTCAGAATATCTGACCTGTGAAATCATAAATATATTGGTGAGATGAGGGCCCTGAGGTACAGGACTGGTCCATGATTGGGCTTTTAAAGAATGAGTGAGCAAAGACACTGCCTTGCTGGGTTAGTTTCTGGAGGCTAAATTTCTTTGGTGGCAAATTTGGTTATCTGTAGCAATTGGGAACGTAGTGGCCTGCTCTCCTGCCCTCCACTATCCTGACGGGTCAGATTTCCTTCTCAGCCCCACTTGCCATGCAGTATTCTGCTTAGCTGGTTTCATTCTGCCTTTAGCCAGCATCAGGCATGTTGTCTGATTTCTTTGTGGGCCTCCTTCCTGGCTGCTTGCGAGGAGGAAAGCACATATCCCGCCTCGGCGGACACACAGCTGACGACTACCCGACGCCTCTAACCCAAGAAGGCCTGGTTCTTTATACGCCAGACGTGCCTACCGAGCTGTGTGCTTTTGAAAAGTCTTCAAAACATGTCCCAGAGCCAAAATCAAGGGGTAGGACTTTCAGTATCTTGGGCTAAAGATGATAAATATGACAGACTTGTAGCTCATGACCTGAACTTGAAGTCACAAATAAATTGGGTTTCAGAGGACTAATAGGCCATTAAAAGATGTATTTAGAAATGTAGAAATGGGAGATGTACGTGTGTGCTCCAAAAATAAGAGAGGTAGTTGAAGTGCTATTGAGCTGTCAGAATACACCTTCTATTCTGAAGACCTTTAAGAAAGTCAGTACATCATTTCCTGGGGGAGAAGAGGTTAATTTGCTGTGCTGCTAGGCACGTTCTTTATAATAGAGATTAGTAATTAGCTTTGTCGTGTATTATACATTTGTCATGGTAAAATTTTATACAATACAATTTTATATATTTTACTTCATAGGCTATATATGAAATTTTTATATTATAATATAAAAGAAATTATTAAAATCAAGGTCCAGACCTTCTCACTCAAAACTCAATTACCACAGCACAGTAACTTGCTGTTTTTGTATCCTGCCTCCACCAGTCTTTGTTCACATGTAGTCATAACTTTATATAACTGCGAGCGGGTGTGCGTATACAGGTAGTTTTGATACTTTCTCTCTTTACTTATAATAACACAGATCATTTGTTACACTGTAAAGTCAGCATTGTAACTTTTATTAGCTGTGTAATGTTTCAAGTCTTCCTAGAAATTCAATATATGTGGAAGTAAAATTATCCTAGACTTGTTGAAAAAATTTTTAAGAGTGCTATAGACCATTACACTGAATTTTAAGAAACAGTGGATGAGATGATTTAGATGAGAATCATTGTAGGACATTTTTTTTCCCTGTGGAGAATGTGAATCACTTTTGAGTGAGAATGGTGGAGACGTGTGGACTCAATCTTTGGTGAGTACGGACGCCGATAGCAGTTTTGGTTGTACACACTCGTCAGTTTGTGCAGCAAGGTGCCACTTTCCAGGTGTAGAAGTGAAAGCAAAATCTGCATTTCAGCCAGAAGACCTGAAGTACCAAAGCACGAGTCCTTGCCTTGTAGATATGTGCTTCATAGACTCATAAGTTTCATATTAAAACTATACTGACCCATTTGCCTCACCACCAGAATCCACAGGACCATAGAATATACTTTGGAAGAAGAAATTAGGACTATTGGGGGTCTGTTGGGTTATAGGTAGACAAGAAAGCATCTTACGGAAGCAGGGCCATGGCCTGTGCTCTGAGGTACAGAAGGGTGGGCACAGGGTGGGCAGTAGCCCATTGCACGCATGACTACATGGCTACTCCAGGCAGAGTTCTGGATGTTTCTCAGTTACACCACTTGGAGTTTGATCAACCAAATTATTCATTTACCTTTAAAAGCGTATTTTAAAAGAAGGTACAAATATGTCTCTACAGATTATAGAACTGTGGCTGTCTCAAATCGGTAGAAACTTGTTCCTTCAGATTCCTTTCCTCTCAAAATTTACGTGACATGAACAACATTAAGAAAATGGTGTTTTAATTGAGGGAGGAGAGAGAGTGTAGGTATTCTAGGTAACAAAGCATTCTGAGAATAGGGCAGGCAGTCCCCCAACAAGGTGCCCTTTGTCAGAAGTTAAGAAAGGGAGATGGAAAGATACAAGAATAAACCTTCCCTACTGCAGATATTTTCAGCTGTTAGTGCTCAACTGAGGAAAAGAGGACTCTTCTCCTGGTCTTCATGGTCCCTCGCTCCCAGGACCCAGAGCACATATTCCTGTAGTCGGTACTATACCGTTGAGTCACAAGATGGGTAGATAAGTTCAGGCCACCCTGTGAATCAGGCTACCATCAAAGCATTGTTTAGGTCATAAAATGCACGGGGGGCTCCACATGCTTTTCCTAACAGACTGTTGCGGCATGATGCACAGAAGTCGGGGACTCTTGTAAACTGCTAGTTTCTGGAGTCTCAATTTCTTTGAGGGCACATTTGGTTATCTGTAATGGCTCTTTTTTTTTTTAAATTTTTTTAACGTTCATTTATTTTTGAGACAGAGAGAGACAGAGCATGAACAGGGGAGGGGCAGAGAGAGAGGGAGACACAGAATCTCTGAGCAGTCAGCACAGAGCCCGACGCAGGGCTCGAACTCACGGACCGTGAGATCATGACCTGAGCCGAAGTCGGACACTTAACTGACCGAGCCACCCAGGCGCCCCAGTAATGGTTCTTTTTATGTGTTGGAGATTAACCAACATACACACCACACAGACTGCCTTACCTGCCCTGCTTTGGCATTTTCACATACAAAAGCTTCATAGAATCTGGGGAATTCTGGAGCATTGTCATTCACATCTAAGACTTTGATTGTGACGGAAACACTTCCAACCTGGGAAGGGTTGTCTAAAGAGAACACAAAGAAGACCAAAGGTGAGGGGTCAGCAGTCCAAGAAGGTGGCTCTTTGCTGGAATGGGTTTTCACCTTGTCAGTCTGTCGTTTTAAAGGAATGGGTAAAGAACATGAAGATGGCAAGATAAGTGCAGGGTGTGTGTGCTGCCTAGTAAGAGTGCGGTCAGAACGTAGGCGCCTGGGCAAACAAGGGGTGTGTCTGAGAGAGTGTGTGACGTCAGGAGGTTGAGGAGAAGAGTCTGACTCCCAGGAGGTGGTGAGTATCGTAAAACGCGTCTAAAAAAGAGGCTCACGCTTCAGGTTCTGGAATTAAAGACAGGTGAGTTCCGTATTCTGGGCTTGAAAACAGCCCATTTCTAATTGGATGTATACTCTGTGGCATTGCTTGGCTTGATTCCTGTGGAGTAATCAGTTCCTATGGAATAATAATCGAATTCTATTTCAGAAGGTTTCAAGCTATTCGTGGGAGTCCAGATAACCCTGCACATTTATTTCTGCTTAGGGACTAAGGAGATATTTCAGCATCAAACACACACCAAATCTGTATCTTTAGCCGGGGCAGGAGAAGTCACTCATAATCACTCACGGGGGAGTGTGTCTTTTTGGTCTGTCTTTTGCTTGGCAATGGCACACAGGACAATTTCACAGCCCCAGGAATGTTCCTGCTGTCCTTTTTTGTTTTGGCCACATCCCAGGAAGACAAAATAGAAATTATAAGACACGTAAATTATTCTTCCTAAATAGTTTTATGAAATCTCAGAATGCCTTACTCTTTTTTCCTTTCTTTCCCCCAAAGACCTGTGCTCTGCTATATTTTCCCCTTAAATATTTCTATTGCCTATTTACCAAAAGTGCTGACATACTTAAATTTTTTTCCATTACAACCATGGTACTTGTTTATAGAAGGAATCATGAAAATACAAAAAAAAATCAGGGTAGATATGATCTACAACCCCACCACCGGCTGTATCCATTATATATGCAATGTTACATATGTGTCCGAAAGTATGGAAACATACACACACATGCATAGACTGCAATTAAGCAAAATTAAAAAGTTGGATTTAGAACTTTTCGGAAGTATTATCCTGTGTCATTGAAATATGCTTTGAAGACATGTATGTTAATATCTGCTGATAATCTCATTTTACTGTGTGGTTATAACAATTTACTCAGACTCGTGTTATTAGACTTTTAGGTCATTCCCACTTTCCCCCTTATGTTAAAATAACACTGCGGTAGACATTTGGTGCATGGATTTTTGTTGGTATCTATGATTATTTCTTTAAGAGGGTTATTATAAGTAGAATTCTTGAGGAAAAAGACTGTGAATGTTTTTGATAATCTTAATTCAAAACGTACTTGCCCATTTGCCTCTCTGAATGGCTGTACATAATTCTGCCAGTACCTCAGGGTCTGCATTTCCCTGAACTTTTACCATCACCAGGTGTTATGAAAAAAAATTGAGTATAGTAGTAAATACTCCACTTTTTTGTGAAGTTTATAATAAATGTTAATCTAGTTTTTAGTAGTTTTCCATTTTTACATTTATGTTCATAAATCTGCCTTTTATTACTTTCTTTAATGTTTATTTTTGAGGGTGAGCGAGCGCGAGTGGGGGAAGGGGAGAGAGAGCATGAGAGAGAGAATCCCAAGCGGGCTCCGTGCTGTCAGCGCAAGCCTGATGCAGGAATCGAACTCACGAACTGTGAGATCATGACCTGAGCCAAGATCAAGAGTCAGATGCCTGACTGAGCCACTCAGGCGCCCCATAAATCTGCCTTTTAGTGCAAGATGTCTCAAATTTTTGTGTCCATGTTTGTGTGTATGTGTGTGCATAGTAAGGGTGATATATTATAAATGCTGCCTTTCATCCAGTGATAGTATTTTATACTTAAGGACAGCAACCCCCTTCCCCCCCCCCCCCCACCCATGTGCCACTCTTGCATGTGGATTATTTTGAGCTGAAGGACTTGAAGCCCTGTGGGTTCAAGACAGACGTTTGTCCCTCCCTTAACCCACAGAGAAGAATCTAAATTGGGAACTTTTCCCAGAATAAGGGTTATCAACAGATTTTATTTGAGTGACGCATCTGTATGGTCGGGCTAGCCTCTGATTACTAAACATTTGCTTTTCTTATAGTCCTGTAAAGTGCATTCCTTTCCTTTGAAATTCCAAACTCCTACCCCCTTCTCCGTAGTTCAGAATGACAGGTATAGCTCATGGTGCCTGTCTTTGGAATTTTTATGTCTGTGTGGATTCCCTGTATATACGCCTGTTAAATTAGATTTTCTCTTGTTAATCTGTCTCATGTCAATTTGATTCTTAGTCCAGCTGTACGGACGCTTGAAGGGGACAGGAATTCTTGCCCCCTGACCATACTATTTGTGTGCATTCCAGTCTTATTAAGGATTCAAAGCCTTTTAGGTTTCTCAGGAATTGTCCCTTTCTTCATATAGAAGTCTAGCTCCTTGATTTAAGGATGCTATTTTTGGTATTGCTTTTGTGTAGTGTCTTGTTTTTTATTTTTTATTTTTTATTTATTTAGTTTTTAATCTCTAGCACAGGACTAGGTATATCGGAGATACTCAGTAAGTATTTGAACTAAATGCATTCACTTGCTTGTATAAACCATAATTTCCGTCTCTTCCCATAAAGAATGTAATGCTTGTTCCAACAAGCTCTAGAAATGTCTACATTTTACAATGCTTATATTTTGTCACATTATGGAGAGCAATTTATTGTGTTACTTACTCATTTCCATAGCAAGGACAGTGATATTATGCCAAGAAAACTCCTCCCGATCAAGGGGTCTTGCAGTCATTAGGGCACCTGTTGTAATGTCAACATAGAAGAATCTTCCAGGGTCACTGCTTCTGTCAATGGAATATCTGCAAAAACACAGATTAAATGCGTTGCTTTATTTGGATAAATATACTACAGCATATTTCATGAGAGAACTGAGTGCATACTATGGGAAACATGGTGCAACGAGTTCTGAGTTATGGACACTTAGAAGACTGCATTTGCTGTTTTCATCATGTCCAGATACAATCCCCCACCAACACCCCCCCAAAAAAAAAACCCATAAAAAACCAACAACAAAGTATTACTGCTTGAATTTTCTCATTCATAAGTTGAAATAAAACAGGGTACCAAGGCTTAGGGCAGTTTTAAGCCAATTGAAGATCCATTTCAGCTTTTTAAATCTTAATACTGCCCCAAGGCTTTTGGGACATTCTGAGTATCAATCTCTGCATGTCTTTGTTCAAAATGAATTTTATTCACTTAAGTTTTTGAAATGCTGGATTGGAACTGGAAAAATTGTAGTTAGTGTTTCCAGTCCCTATAATTAGTATCACCTATTGAGAAGGAAAGATTTTGCATTAGGTCCTTTGTAAACATGCTAATGACTGATCTGACAAACACAGTAATAGTGTTTAATAGCTAGAGAGTCCTTATTCATGCAATATTTTTAGTAGGGCGAACGAGGTTTGACTGGGTTGCATCATGTAAATAAACTTGGAATTTATGAATTTATGGGGCACAACTTGTTAGAAAATATCATGTAAGTTATATAATGAATGGGATATACAAAGCAGATGTTCCATAACCCAAATGGCTACGTTCTTGTTCAGGCAGTGCGCTTCATTGCATTTATCTTTCATGTTCAGTGTCGACCAAAATTCATCCTTACACAGGAAAAGAAGGATATTTACCTGACGGTTTTAGACCTCTGTAAGGACAGAATGCTTGCCTCATAGTTTGCTATTGTCTGTATCCTTTGAATTATTATTTACCTGGGTACTCCATAATTCCTGTTGAACCTGATTTGGCAGTCTGACCCTTTGTGTTCTTTCACGTGGTCCTTATTTTGGGAGATTCAGTTAGTGTGGAGGGAGATTCAGACATCTGTACGTTTAAAACCCTCCATAATATGTCACCATGATTGAGAACCATGCTTGAGAATCTATGTAGTCCTTGGTAATGGTGAATAATTATAATAGCTGCCATTTATGGAATACCAGATATTTTATAGCTTCTTTTAAAATTCTTATAAAATCTCTAGGAGGTAGGTATTCTCTCAATTAGCAGAAAAGAAAACTAAGAGAAGTTAAGTCACTTTCATACAGTTAAACAGCTACTAATTTGCAAAGGTAGCACATATATATTTATATATGTACATGTAAAAACTACTGTAATATATTGGGTTCAGAATTCTATTTAGAGTTCTCAGCGATTACAGTGTATATCTTAAAGTTGTGGAAACTGGGAAACTGCCATTTTGATGGGAGTGATAAGTTTCTCTAGTGCATTGTTTTTCAGACTAGCGTTGAAGAAAATGAAATAGAACATACGCATGCCAGACTGCTGTGAGGGTAAATATTGATGGTAAAACTCCTGTTTCAAATATGTACAAGGGTGTAGATATGTATATACGCACACACACATACACACATATGTATGTATGTATTATGTCATGTATATGTATTATTTGGTAAAATGTTTTCTTCCAAAGACGTATTTTTTTTTTTTTTTCTGTAGGAATTCAGAATGGCTGTTCAGAGATTATGAATTAAAGGGAAAGGTGACCACTAAGGGCTGGAGAAGTTGGAATCATTTCAGTTATAATTCTCCAAGAGTTGGGAAATTTAAGGAAGTACATTAATGCCTTTCTCTGCTTCTGACCCTATTTAATGAACACTTACTGTAGCCAGGCACTGCTTTATACACCTTACATATATTGGCTCATTTAATACTTACAGTATCCCTAAGAGGTAGGTACAGTGTCTTGATTTTATAGGTAGGGAAACTGAGGCTTGGATTGGTTAAGTCACTTGCTCAAGATTGAAATCAAGCCTGGGCAGTTTGGTTTCCGGTTCCTGCTAACCACCACACCATTCCGCCTTACTGCACATGGAACGTAGGAAATTCTTTAAGGGAACACGGCCTTCTCTCTTCTTGAAGATAGATTAAGCCATGATAGCAAACTATTGGCTTCTTAATAAAGAACCAACAATGCCTAAAAATTTCACTTAAAATTAATTGGAGCGTTTCTTTTCTAGGTGTAATTAGTGATGTAGTTTTAAAGTTCACTATTTGAAGAGTTGAATTTGTCTTTGGAAAAAAGTACTGGTTGGCTCATGACAGTCTTTTCTTCAGTCAGCCATTCAGCCCACAGAGCCATAACCCTGGTGGCGGCTCTCCAAGCGGTAGGCACAGTGCCGAGGCAGCCCCCGGCCTCTATGATGCGCCAGCTTTCTACACTCAGACCTACAGCGCCACAGCAAATGTCACAGACAGTGTAGGAGATGGAGCGACAGAAGTAACTGACAGAACCCTGACGGTACTGCCTGGTGACATACTGAGCAGAAGCACCGCACGCTCGCCTCAGAGAAGCCTTCCTCAGCAGGTGGAACCCCCCTCCGATTTCCCAAAGCAGAAGCTACTGAATTGCGGCAGCAGTAGCATTCCCTGCCCTGGATGGGACGCCGGGCCAGTTTTCAGGAGGCAGGAGAACAAATTAAAGGTGTAGGTACAGATGGAAAATGGGACATTGGGACACACTAGTGAATTATGTAGGTGGTTTTCCTTTCTCTAACCATAATATTCTCACCTATTATGGGCAGAATAGGCATAATATACACAGACAAAACAGCCTTCAGTGAACAATAACTAGTGTTTGTTGGGCTCCCTGCTTAATGGCTTGGCTGAGGACACACTCGGAATTTGGGAGCGATTTGAAGGTAGGGCGTCAACGGGCAGGCTTGCTAAATCCACACACACACACACACACACACACACACACACACACACCGTAGGAGAGGACAGGAGGGCAGGCTGTTTCCATACCAGCAGAAGTCTATTTCAGTTGCCAAATGGTTCAGTTTCCTGTTTGCCAGAAGTGCCTGTAGCATTTATTTTTTATTAAAAAATTTAGGAGATCCTAAATTGTTTAGGAGATACTAAACATTATATTTTTCATGTATATGTAACTAAATATTGAGATTTAATTTTGGGGTTTACTAGTAAATCACGACCAGTTTATATGCCTGAACGTGCCATAGACTTTCTAGAAAGGAGATTATAAAAGTCCTAACAATCTTTTTAAAAAATTAAATGGCCTTTTATCTATAACATTTTAACTTCAGGTGATATATTGATTTTAGGGCAATTTAATATGTGTTTGCTTTTTAGGAATATAAATCTCATTAATTTTAATAAAAATGTAGAAGATGAAGTAGCCAAGGTGCATATAACATGCAAATTATTTTAAAAGAAAATAACTTCTATAGGAAAAAATAAGGATAAAATGACCAATTTGGGGAAAGATAACAGGACAGTAATTTCCAAGTGGGATTATTAAATTATCTCCAGAGATTTGATTTTAAGTGTTTTTGCTTCTGAGAATCCAGGACCCCTGATGTTCTACTTGGGTTTAGGGACCATTCTTTATTGCTGTGAGGCTGTACAAAGAGTCAGGGACCCTAAAGCTAGCAATATGAATTCTCTTTTGCACCCAAAATGCAGTGGGAAAATTACCCCCAGTTCTGATAAGTGGAATCCGTTGCCCTCTCTGCCTGAATGCTTATCTGTTGTCACCAGGCCTGTGGCCGTCAGGCTGTTCTTGCCAGTTTCTCTCTCAGGACCTAGAGTGCTGCCCCAGAATACGTCCAGTGGACCCTGCTCTCTGCCTCTGGCCGAGTCATTCACTCGTGGATTCCTCCTGACTGGGATCTATTGGAATAGAAAGCCTCTCCATTATCTACCTTCCTGATGCTGACCCACTGATGGTTTTCTTTTTCTTTTCTTTTCTTTTTTTTTTTTAACGTTTATTTATTATTGAGAGACAGAGAGAGACAGAGCATGAGCAGAGGAGGGGCAGAGAGCGAAGGAGACACAGAATTTGAAACAGGCTCCAGGCTCTGAGCTGTTAGCACAGAGCCTGATGCGGGGCTTGAACCCACAAACCGCGAGATCATGACCTGAGCTGAAGTCGGATGCTTAACCGACTGAGCCACACAGGCCCCCCTACTGATGGTTTTCAAAGGCCAGTCATCTGAAGCAGCATTTTCTGTTAGCCAGACAGGGTTTCTTAATTGTGTGTGCCTTACTGCTCCATGGCAGTAGTGGATGTAGGCCTGTTGGTATCTTGCTTTCATTCTACATATGTCTTGAGATCATGACTTCAGTCTTGAATACTGCACATACACTCTAGGGTGTGTGTTTTCTGACTCCATTCAGTCCCTTTTGCTTGTCATTTAGCAGTGTGACTCGTCTAACAGTCATATTTCCAGTGCTAACCATGTGGAAGTCCAGAGTTAGAATCCAAAAAGAAGATGCAGAAGTATCCACTGGGTCTTCTGATTGACTGTTTTAGACATGGGCTCTGATATTTTCAAGCTTGTGTTTGTTTTACTTCTCTCTTCCCCCCATAAAGTTTTATTCTCTGAAGCTTTCCTCACAGTATCTTCCCTAACATGAGTAGGTTAACTAATTGATTAGAAGATACATATATTATATCTATGATATATTATTTTATCTCTAATATATGATAGATATAGTATATATGTGTGTGTGTTTTCTTGCCTTCTGAAAGTATGAATTTACAGAATTTGTTTCATTTATGTTATGGTTATTATGTATCATTTCTGTTGGGGATAATATAGTTTCACTAACTTTTTCCTTCCTATCATACATTTAAAAAGTTTAAGGTTGAAATATCACTTCTATAAAGTTGGTATAATTTATACTAGAAAGATTAGTTGGCTTCTAACAATCAGAGATCAGAATTCAAGCAAAATCATTTTAGCCATTTCTGTAATGCCTGAAAATGTGAAATGTTTACTAATTGGTTAGACGAAGCAGATTTCCCCCACTATAGTTATTCTCAGGAGAGAACTGTCCTCGTTGAACTGAAAAAGCACATTTTAAATACAAAATAGCACTAGGTGAAGGAAGTACCCATGATAGAAAAGGCATTTGATAAATTGGGTGCATTTAAAATGTGTTGTCTGCATGCACCAAAGCCCCAGATCCGTTTTACCATGTGGCTTCCACAATGAATGTGACAGATGGTCTCAAACAGCCCTGGAATCCTGATCTTTTGTGTTGAGCTTCAGAGGCTTGGCAGTTGCTCTGGAAGGTTGAGGTGTCAACCTGTCCACCAGCTGTTTGCACTTTGGTTCCAGAATTGATGGGAGGAAATGCCCATGGCTGTAGGAGCCGCTCTCCTCTGCCCCTTGATGGGGAAGCATCTTGATTGGAATCTTTAAGTTCAGAACATACTTTGGAGAGACTGATCTGAAGGCTTGAAATAGAAAGCCCTGTCTGGCCATTCTACATGGGATTGAAGCCTTGGACAGGAGTAGTTTCTATGTTTTTTTCTATAGTGTATGGAAATACATATAGTATACTTTTTTTCTAATCTTTTTAAAGTAGAAAAATGTTCCTAAAAATTGAAAGAGTGTGCCATGATCACTTTTGTATTCCTCACTAAGATTTGACAATTAAAGAACTGTTTTTTAATGTTTATTTTTGAGACAGAGAGAGAGAGAGAGACAGAGAGAGAGAGAGAGAATGAGCAGGGAGGGCAAAAAAAGAGCGAGACACAGAATCTGAAACAGGCCCTAGGCTCTGAGTTGTCTGCATAGAGCCTGATGTGGGGCTCAAACTCACGAGCTGTGGGATTATGACCTGAGCTGAAGTCAGATCTTAACCAACTGAGCCACTCAGGTGCCCTAAGATTTGACAGGTTTTTTTTTTTTTTTTTTTAATGTTTTGGTAATATATGTGTCTGTCTGTGCTTTATGTGAATTGGTAGTTCTCAACTGGGGATGCTTTTGACCTCCCCACCCCTTCCTCCTGGGACATTGGTAAACGTGGGGACATTTTAGGTTGTTGCAACTCAGGGGTGCTACTGGCATTTAGTGGGTAGAGGCCAGAGATGTTGCTAAACATTGTACCATGCACAGAACAGCCCATGACAACAAAGAATCCATCTCAAAATGTCACTAGGGCCATGACTGAAAACTAAGGTGTGTGTGTGTGCACACGTGTGCTTTTTGCTAAACCAGTTGACAGTGAGTTGCCGACATAATACTTCTAAATAACGTGAAAAGGCCGTGTTATTTAAACAGGAAGAACTAAGGAGAGTCTTCAGAAGAAGCAAAAGGGAAAAAGTGCTAGAAAATGTAGGAAAGGTGAAATCTGTGGAAAAACCTGATTGAGTTGTTGGTCACATCTGGGTCCTTGGCAGAAATGATCTGTATGGTTGTTCCAATTGCCACATCCTCAGGAACCTCCACAAAATAAAAGCCAGGTTCAAATATGGGGGGCTCATCCACATCTTCCACACTGATGTGCACTGTTGTTGTGTCCTGAAATGGGCCTAGGTTCAGAAAACGCATCTCTAGGTGAGGATTGGCTCCTTCCACTTTCAAGGTGTAACTTTTCTTGCTTTCAAAACTCAGGGGCTGAAAAGTAACAGTAACAGGAAAATTGATTAGCCGTGAGCATGTATGTCAAGGTTCTAAAGGATGGCCAAGATTGACGGCTAGGGGTGGGTTTCCATCCTCATTAAAATGGTGGGAAAGAGGCAAAGGGAAAAACAAGGGAATTTTTCCCTTGTTCTGTATTTCTTGTTCTTAAGGTCATTTTCCACAAATCGGGTAAAGAAGGTAAGGAAGATGCTAGACACCTCAGAGAGTGAAGGCAGCCAGTGTCCTGATCAGGACATCCACTGTACTCTGGGCAGGCTCAACTCTACTGTGCCTCCTCTTTAATCAGCCTCGTTACCTTATCTTTAGAGATACTCCTTTGTCTGAAAAGATGGGATAATTAAGAGAGATTTTGAGGCCAGTTTCAGAATATACATATAACTGAGGCCTAAGTCTTTTCCATTTTCTTCTTAAAAAAATTCTTAAGTACAGAGGCAATAGTGAATTTTACCCCCAAGGAGCTACCATAAACACCTTACAAGGGTTCTCAGAGCACTGTGTTAGATCAGTGTTTGTGTATTAAGTTTACCATAGCTGTTCTCCTGTAAAATCTCTTTTAAGAACCTAAGTCCATGGCCTCATTTTACAGTTGGAGAGACTGAGACACAGGAAGCTCAGAATACTGGGCTAAGCAGACATGGTTACGTAGTGTCAGAGTGGAAATGCTGGTCTAGATTTTTTTTGAATGTTTATTTATTTTTGAGAGAGAGAGACAGAGCACAAGTGGGGTGGGGCAGAGAGGGTGAGGGAGACACATAATCCGAAGCAGGTTCCAGGCTTTGAGCTGTCAGCACAGAGCCTGATGCGAGGCTCGAACTCATGAACTGTGAGATCATGACCTGAGATAAAGTTGGATACTTAACACACTGAGCCACCCAGGTGCCCTGCTGGTCTAGATTTTTAAATTCCTCATTCAGAGGCCATCCACAAAACTTTAACTTTGTCTGGTAACATTCCATGTCATACATATAATTTTTTTGATGGTTCCTTTTTTTAAAATCTATTCATACCATAAGAATATTTTCTGTCAAAAAAAAAATACAACATTTTAGGGTAGAAAGTGAACTTGAATGGTATCCCTTAAGAACGATCCGTTTATTTTTATGTTAAAAAAAAGAATGATCCATTTATTTTTTTTAAAAAAATATCAAAATGTTTTGAGCAACAATTACCTCAAAACATCACCAATAATAAAAAAAAATCACGGCAAGTCCAACCTTTAAAATAATTACAGTGGGTAGCGAAGCAGTAACTAAAGCTTAAAAGTCACCTGTCCACTTGGCAGTGACTTAAATTTTTCTAACTAAATATTCACTGGCACTTTTTTTCATAAAATATGCTGCATGTCAGCACATTTGATGTTAGAAAGAGGCATGTGTCCATTTAATTAAGTGCTTAGCTTTTGAGAAACAGAAGTGGCTTTAATTAAATTGGGTATTTTCAAATTCTAACAAAACATTGTTTTGTTGTTGTTCCCTTACTACTTGTTTTGCATTTACTTACAACATACACATTGTATTCCTTGTGTCCTGCTGTCACCCATTCCCATTTAAAACCAGGCACCATTTCCACCAGCTTGCCTGTCTCTTTAGTTCTTAGTCAAAAGGCAAGGCTTCAGGGGTGCCTGGCTGGCTCAGTCAGTAGAGCATGCAACTCTTAATCTTGGGGTTTTGAGTTTGAGCCCCATGTTGGGTTTAGAGATAACTTAGTGAATAAGTAAATAAATAAAATGGTTTTAAACAAGGCAAAGTTTTATTAACAGGGAAATCTACCACTCAGATTATATGATAGGAAGGAGTAGTTTTACTTGAAGGAATAGTTTTACCAATTATTTATCTGTGTATTTAAAGTTTATTGATTTATCTTGAGAGGTACAGGGACAGCGTGACTGGGGCAGGGGCAGAGAGAGAGACCAAAAACCCCAAGCAGGCGGTGCACTGTCAGTGCAGAGCCCAACAAGGGGCTTGAATACACCGAAGTGTGTGATCATGACCTAAGCCAGATGCTTAACTCACTGAGCCACCCAAGTGCCCTACGAATTCATTTTATTTATACTTACTCTCAAAATTTAGATATTCATCTATTCCTGTTAGATTACATTATGTTCTCTTAGAATTCTTGCTTATTGGTAACCCAAAGTAGGCACTGTTGTTTATGGTAGGTTTGAGCTAGGTAAAGTTTGTTTTCCTTAATTTTGAGTCATTTTGTAATTTGGTATAAATTTGTATTATTATTTTTTTAGTGTTTATTTTTGACAGAGAGACAGCGTGAGCAGGAGAAGGGCAGAGAGGGAGACAGAGAATCCAAAACAGGCTCCAGGCTCCAAGCTGTCTGCACAGAGCCCAATGCAGGGCTCGAGCTCACAAACTGTGAGATCATGACCTGAGCTGAAGTTGGATGCTCAATTGACTGAGCCACTCAGGCACCCCATTTTGTATTTTCTTTTTAATTAAGGTCTAATTTATATACATTCAAATTCGTCTTTTTTTAGTATAAAGTTTTGTAAGTTTTAACACATAGTTATGTTTCCGCTGTGATAAGATATGGAACAGTTCCATCACTGTCATTACTCCACCATTGCTCCTTGTCCAGTGGCTCCTTTGTGGTCAGTCCCTCCTACTGGCAACCACTGATCCATGTTGTGTCTCTATTATAAGAACGTAGTAGGGGCACCTGGGTGGTTGAGCATCTAACTTTGGCTCACGTCATGACCTTGTGGTTTACGAGTTCCAGCCCCGGGTCGGGCTCTGTGCTGTCAGCCCAGAGCCTGGAGCCTGCTTCAGATTGTGTCTCCCTCTCTCTCTGCCCCTCCCCCACTCACCATCTGTCTCTCTTTCTCTCTGTCTCTCACTCTCTCTCAAAAATAAAAATTAAAAAAAACATAAAAATTAAAAAAAATGTATAAATGGAGCTGTTCAGGAAATACTTTTTGAATCTGTTCTTTCACTAGGCATGATGCGTTTGAAATTCATCCATGTTATTTTGTGAATGAATAGTCTGTCCCTTTTTATTACTATTTACTGTATGGATATGGGTGTACCAGTTTATTTATATCTTCTCTACTCGAGGTACATTTGGGTTGTTTCCAGTTTCTGATGGTTATGAATAAAGCTGCCATGAACATTTGCATACAGGTTTTTGTGTGAACATAGATTTTTATTTAATTTGGGTAAAAACCTAGGAGTTGGATTGTAGGATTATATGGTTAAATGTATTTTTAACTTTATAAGAAACTTCCAGACCAATTTTTATTTATATATTTTTGTAAGTTTTTTTGTTTGTTTTTGTTTTTTTTTTTTAGTCTTTGTGAGAGAGAGAGTGTGAGTGGGGGAGTGGCAGAGAGAGAGGGAGACAGAGGATCCGAAGCGCCCAGGTGGCTTTGCACTGACCACAGCAAGCCTGATGTGGGGCTCGAACCCACAAATTGTGAGATCATGACCTGAGCTGAAGTCGGATACTTAACTGACTGAGCTACCCTGGCACCCCTCCACACCAGTTTTTAAGTTGTTTTTTTTTTTTTTTTTTTTTTTTTTTTTTTTACATTTATTTATTTTTGAGAAATAGAGTGAGAGACACAGTGTGAGCGGGGAGGGGCAGAGAGGGAAGGAGACACAGAATCTGAAGCAGGCTCCAGGCTCTGAGCAAACGGTCAGCATAGAGCCTGATGCAGGGCTCGAACCCATGAACTGTGAGATCATGACCTGAGCTAAAGTCAGATGCTCAACTGACTGAGCAACCCAGGTGCCCCTCCACACCAGTTTTTAAAGTGACTGTATCATTTTGAATTCCCTCCAGGAATGTATGAAAGTTCTAGCTGCTCAACATCCTTGTCATTACTTGATTTTATCAGTTTTTCTGATTTTAGCCATCCTAGTGGATATGAAGTATCTCATTGTGGTTTTGATTTCTTTTTCCCTAATGTCTAATGTTTAGCAGTTTTTTATATCTTCTTGAAGAGTTCTTTATATATTCTGTATTCAAGTCCTTTATCTGACATGTGTTGGCAAATATTTATTCCCAACCTGTGATTAGTTGTAACAGTGCTTTTGAAGGGAAGAAACTTTTTTTTTTTTTTTAAGAGAGAAAGAGAGAGCATGTATGGGTGCTTGTGGAGGAGGGGCTGAGTGAGAGAAAAAGAGAATTTTAAACAGGCTCCATGACCAGCACAGAGCTCGATGTGGGGCTCAATCTCATGACCATGAGATCAAGACCTGAGCCGAAATCATGAGTTGGACACTTAACTGACTGAGCCACCCAGGTGCCCTGAAGAAAAGAAACTCTTAATTTTAATAAAGTCTTGTTTATCACTTTCTTATTGGGATTTTGGTGTCATATCTAAGAAATCTTTGCCTGATAAGGGTCAGAAAGATTTTCTTCTGTGTTTCCTTTTAGAAATTTTATAGTTTTAGTTTATTACGTTTAGGTAAGTATATGATCCATTTTGAATTTGTTTTTGTGAGGTAGTAAAGTGGTTTCTCTTGCATATGGATATCCAGTTGTTCCAATACTATCTGTTGAAAGGACTAAAGTGAGTTTTTAGTTATTGCTAAAATTTTTTTGGAAATAAATTACCCAGTGATGATTACATTAAGATTGTCTCCTCACTTAAGTAATTTTATGATTTAAAATTGAAAGAAAGCATTGCCCGAAATACCCTAAGCTTTAAGTTGCTCACAATTGATATAGGAGTTTGACTTTTGTCCTGAAAAGTTTTTGTACTTATTTTTTAACATCAAAGAATTGTTTATTTCCATAGTCATAATAGTAAATCAAAGAAGAATAATCTTAGAACCCAAGTTCCAAATTCAAGAAATTTCCTAGACTTAGAGCACATAAGAAGAGCCATTATATTCTTGCAAATTGAACCACAAAAATTGGGCACAAAATAGTGATGTACTTTCCTTCAGCAGAATTAATTATTCCTTCCTCTGTTTCTATAGTACTTTGTCATGTTTTGTGGTTCTTTTATTACGGTTCTTCTTTCTTTGTTTTACAAATGTGACCCTGTTGGTTCTTTTCACCAAACTCAAGGGCAAAGGCTAAGAATTAGATTTTTATTCCCCAGTGCCTAGCAAGGGCCTAAAACCTGAAAGGCAGCAAAAAATGTTACATTGAATAGTGCAAAAAAGTTTTTCAGTTCAAGTATTGACGAGTATTGACAAGTACCAGTTGGGTGATAATATACACAGATTTTACAATATTTCAGTGATTTTAAGGCGTGCATCTTTTCATATTTTGACATTTTGGAAATAGAGTTGTTTCTCCAATTGATGGCATCTTACGGTTGCTTTAGGCCCAGCATGAGATAGCATGCATGTATTTCAGCTGAGTTCTGCACATTGTTGGGACTACATGTGTTGAACTTTATTACCTTCTAAAATGTCTCCAGAATGATTATACTATGATTTGACAATGAAACAAAAATTGTTGTGTGGGCAGAATGGCCTGGAAACAACAGCAGGGAGTAACTCTGATATTAGTGAAGCACATGTATCTGTGTCAATAAGAGCTTTTTACAAAAAAAAACCGTAAGGAAGAAGAAAGCATTGTATCATTTGAATTGCAAGAGTTTTTTTTTCTTTTTTAAAGTGCAAGAGTTTTTTTTTCTTTTATAAAACAATGATGTGATTTACATTTCATGAGCACCTTAGATTTGACGAAATATGGAAGTTTTGCTTTTTGTGGCCTGCCTAAGAGGAAAATGGACTCCAAACAATTGCTTGTTGTATGCTGGCAGATAGAAGACATGCTGAAGACTGGAGTAGGGCATAACGGCATGCTCATCTAGAATAAAGAGCAATCTGAAAAATACGTGTATCAAGTTATCTTTCAAGCATTTGAGTTAAGAGACTGGAAATCAATTGATTGATTACTTAAAAGCCAAAAAGACCCAAGATACTGGGTAGTAATCAGTGTGGTTTTATGAAGACCCAATTCTATCAATTCAACTTAATTTTTCTTTTTGAAAAAGTATGTGCTTTTCAGACAAATAATAGGGCTTATGGAAATAAATCAAAAGCAGAACTTCTGTTTCACTTTTATATGGCATTATTAATGACAAAGTAGGAAGATGGGTGTGGGTCAGGCATCTGAGTGAATGTTGTTCCAAAAGTACAGACTGAGCAGTCAATAGCCTCTAAAGTATTTATTATATTTGACTTGTCCATCTACCCAACTTATTGACCTCTTTTTTAATTCTATTTTCTATCACCTCCTAAGTTCAGAAGAGAAATCCAAATGACCTTGGCAAAACTGATGCCTATTTTGATTAAATATGGATATAGTTTTAGTAATGACAGTGAAAGATAGTGGTCTATCTTATAAGGTTTAATCTTTTCTCCACATAAGGGAGCTGGAGAAACAATATTGTGGGGTTCCCTTCAGATACAAAATTGTAATAGTTAGTATTTTTTTAAATAAATGGCCTATAATAAGGTCTAAGCCATATTCTAATAATTTAAAATACACTGATATATTATTATTTTGAATTATCTTATATATTATTTTTTTTTCAACATTTTTTTATTTATTTTGGGGACAGAGAGAGACAGAGCATGAACGGGGGAGGGTCAGAGAGAGAGGGAGACACAGAATTGGAAACAGGCTCCAGGCTCCGAGCCATCAGCCCAGAGCCCGACGCGGGGCTCGAACTCATGGACCACGAGATCGTGACCTGGCTGAAGTCGGACGCTTAACCGACTGCGCCACCCAGGCGCCCCAGTCTTATATATTATTTTAAGATACAAAATGAAATTTAAAATATATGGGGAATGCCAAAAGCTCTTTTTCTGATTGTTTAATTTTTTTAAAGAAAATTTTTGCATTAAAGAAACAATAATTCTCCAAATCTTTGAGCATTTACCTTGTGTACAGTTACCAGTCATGGTAGGCAGTGTATTATTAACTCTTTACTTGAGGCATGCCACATCATAGGGGAGTGTTCTTAATCTTATGTCATATACCAAATTGGTATTACCATTTTTAGTCATCTTTTATAATTCTAATGTGTTATGAGCTCAAAGGATGAGAATAAAATACAAAATTGTAATATTTAAATTACATCCAGGTTCATTTGATTATTCTGAAGTTAATACCAGCACTTTACACTGTTTTGAGGTCATCGTGTGCTGGTTTATAAAGATTTCTGGTTGGTGGAATGCTGAATACATCTGTTCTTTTGCTGTGTTTGTATATTGCTTATGTAAATACAGGACAAACATGTGAACTTTTCCCTTCTAAATCAGTGTTAATTCAACTCTGGAATAGCGTGTAGTGAAGTTGTCGTTAAAGACATTATTAACTTGTGCTCCATTCTAAGTTACGACTTTGATGCTTTTGTCAAGGTCATCGATGATCTCCCTGTGGTCGGCTTTCAATGTTCTCACATGATCTTCAACAGCATTTGTCTTTCCCTTCTCCTGGAAACAGTTTTTAATACCTTCCAGGGTACCACACTCCCTCGATTTTCCTCCTGTTTCCCTGATCTCTCCTTCTAAGTCTCCTTGCTTATCCTTGCCCTTCTCTCTGACCTCTTCATGCTGGGGTGCTATAGGGCTCATTTCACTGTCTTCTCCGTATGTGCCCAGTCCCTTGGAATGTCATTCTGTTGGATTTGCTTTAAGCAGCATTGATACGCTTGTGACTCCCAAATTTATATTTCCAGCCCAGAACTCTTCTCTAGACTCCATATTCCTATAACCAGTAGCTACTACACATCTCCATCTGGGTAAGATGTCCACACTTAATCCCAGTATTTGTCACCACCTGCCTGCCGCCTTCTCTACCTGCAGATTCTCCCATCTCAGTTAGAGGCAGCTCTGTTGTTGCTCAGTTGGTTCTTCTCTTTCTTTCTCATCCTCATTCAGGCTGTTAGGAAATCCCGTTAGCTCTACTTTCAGATTATATCCAGATTCTGACCGCATCTCACCACCTCCATTCCTACTACCCTAGGCCAAGCCACCATCATCTCCTACCTGGATTATTGCTTCCCTGTTATGGTCTTTTTTCCACACAGCCTACAGAGTAATTATCTTATAATGAAAGTCCAGTTACGTCATACATGTTTTGAAGTCCTCCAGGTGTTCCTTGCTTTACTCAGAGGAAGAAGTACTTAGAGTAGCCTGTAAGATCCTATAGGATAAGGAGTACAGGATCCTATACTCTTTATAGGATCCTATGCTCTTCATAGGATCCTATAAGTCAGACCGTATAGGTCTGACTTTTTTCGTCTACTAGTCTTCCCCTGTACTCAGCCTTATCAACCCCTTTGTTGCTTTTGAAACAGACTAGACAGAGCCCATCTCTGGGCCTTGGCACTGGTTTTGCCTGGAACAACATTTCCATGCCCATTCCCTGTCTGCAGGGCTCTGTGTGTAGTTCTCACTGAAGTCATTTGTAGGGCACCTCCCAGGGGTGTGCGTTGTCAACCTGCCCAGCTCTGTGCTGTAATCTACTCACTTTAAATCTTTGTATAAATGTCGCTTGTCTGTGAAGCCAGTCCCAAACACCCAATTTAAATTTGAAGTCATGTTGGCTTTTCTGATCTCACTTTTGTTCTGTTTTACCCCTCCCCACCGTGGCATTTGTCACTTCCTAGTACTATATTACTTTGTTGATTTATTTGGTATTTCAACTATCTTCTTCCCCTTTTTAGAATGTAAGCTCCACAAAGGCAGATATTTTCAGTTATTTTACTTACTGTCTACATCATGCGTGTAGAGTGATACCTGGCACATAGGTAGATGCTCGACAAATATTTGTTGAATAAATAAGATATCTTAGATGTATTTAAAGTAGAGGAGATGGAAGATTAAATCAATGAGTTTTTGAATTTATCACATACAGAGCTACTAGGACGATAAAATTTCAATTTTTTAAGGTTTTATTTTCCACCCAGATATATCCATATGTGTTTTATGTCACAGAAAAAATTGATTTTCAGAAAACTTATATTCAGAAAACTTGGTAATTTGTGAAGCAAAGGAATTTCAAGTGATAATACCACTCAGTAGCTATGTTTGATAAAACTTTTCCAAGACTAATTAGCATCTGTGGATCTTCGAGTAGCAATTAAAAAATCTCTGCATGTTATTTATTGACTCATAAATAATATTATAGCTTGCTTTATTATTTATGGTGTAAAATAGTGAAATCTGAGTGTTATTCAACTGTAAACATTGATCAAGTCATTAACATCATTAGTGAATTAAGCTACCACAGTTTTTTAAGTGATTAAGTAATGACTTAGGAGAAATGACATAATTATATTTTTATCATCACATGGTACCCTCTCTGTAAAATGATGACACAGCCAGTGTTTACATGTAAGCGAAAGGAGGTTTTTTTTTTTAACAAGTGGAAAGAACATTTGTCCGAGGATTTAAAACATTACATACCTCTAGTGTAACAGCCCTTACTGACCTCATATGTATTCCCAGCCTCCATTAACATGATTTGAAAAGAGGGGTTGCCTTACCTTCTTCACAGTTATGATGCCAACTTGGAAATTGGGATCTGTGTTAATGTCAAAGGCATCTGCACCGTCTCCGTCCACGATGGTGTATTTCATCTCTGCATTGATTCCCTCATCCAAGTCCTTGGCAAATACTCTACCCACAGTGGAGCTAACTGGAGCTGATTCCAACACACTCATCTGATAATGTTCTGTGAAGAAAGGTCAGAACATGCATTCGTGTAATCTGTTGCTATAAAAAATGCCTCAATAGTGTCAAATCATATCAGACATGCTGGGCAAAATGCCTTCCTCCTGGTTTAAGAATTAAAACTTGAGTTTTACAGAGGAAAAACTGAAATCCATACAGGCTGAGCAAACATTATGAGGTCATAGTCTATACTGGATGTTTGATAAGGAGGGACCAAAATAGCTTGACCTAATCCTAAGAATAGGACAGGATGAGGGGTGCCTGGGCAGCTCAGTTGGTTGAGCGTCCAACTTCAGCTCAGGTCATGATCTCATGGTTCATGAGTTCAAGCCCCACATCAGGCTTGCTGCTGTCTGAGCAGAGCCTGCTTCGGATCCTCTGTCCCCCTCTCTCTCTGTGTCCCTACCCCACTCATGCTCTCTCTGAAAAATAAATGAATATTAAAAAAAAAGAATAGGACAAGATGAAAACAAAAATATTTCTTCTCCACCCCCCTTGTTAAAGTTTCTACATTTTTGAGAGTGGGGGAAGGGTAGAGAGAGGGACAGAGAATCCCATGCAGGCATCACACTGTCAGTGTAGAGTCCAACACGGGGCCTGAACCCATGAACTGTGGGATTATGATCTGAGCCAAAATCACGAGTCAGACGCTTAACCGACCGAGCCACCCAGGTGTCCCCAAAATATTTCTTCTCTCAGTGACTCTACCTTCAGAGTGGAAGGAATTATCTTGCTTTCCAATCTTTCGGTCCCTCCTAATGAACTGTTTCCCCAAATGTTAATTCCTTCTGACAAAGGAAAAAATATTATGATTGCAAAGTATGTATTTATTCTGTTCACACTTGAAATGCCCACATTTTCCTTCGTGGCCTGGCCAGCATATGGAGTTTCTAGCTCTGTCCACTTGCCCATATTTAGTGGGGATCAGTGAGCTCTAAATGAGGAACAGCCACAAAGAGCAGCTCCAGCTACTCTACGACCAGCTTCCAGCTCCGTGTGTTGTCCATCAGTGCGTCCTTGCCCTCAGCCCTGCCCACTGCAGACCTCTGTTGTGTCTTGTTCTCTTGTTCCAGGTTAGAATATCCCAAAAGCCGTCACATCTGTGAGAATCTCAGAGTTGGAAATGTTCTCCTTTTCAACTTGATATTTTGAATTCACAATTAAATTTAGTTCATTTTCATTTTCAAAGAGTTGTGTCTTCACTAACTTACCTTCTCTGGGGCTCAACTTTTTGATGTTCTTCATTATTTTGTCAATCAAAATGTGACTGACTAAATAACAAAGAAAATCACACAATCACATTTTCAGTATGTTCATGGTCTCTTATTCTAATATGTATTGGCAAGCTGCAGGGAAGCCTGGGATGTAAGGGCTTGAGTTTCACAAAGATTTGGGGAGGTTGATAGCACCCAACCAGCTCACAGCACCCTCCCTTGTACAGGAAAAGAAATAAAGCCTGTTCTTTGCAAATATGAGCCAGGAAATTGCTAAGTTCTGTACTAAGCTGGCAGGCACTTGGATTTCATGATCTCTTTCCATTCTCTTCCAAAGTTGTTGAGGATTATTGCAGAACTTTTGGGAAAAACTAACAAGTATTATTCCCACACCAGGAAAGCTACGTGTTCTGTGTTTAAACAAGCATATACGTAAGATTTCTACACATGATGGATTGTATTAGAAATAAATAGCCTAAGATCTCGATATTCCTTTGTATTTGGTTCAGTTAAAGGTAACCGAGCTTGCTCAGTATAAAATAATAGTTGTGTCATTTGGTCAACATCCCATGATCAAATTATGGTAATATTTATAAGAAAGAAGGAAAATTGAATTTTTAAAATGAGCAGTCAAGGGGTGCCTGGGTGGCTCAGTCGGCTGAGCATCCAGCTCTTGATTTCATCCCAGGTCATGACCTTGGGGTCGTGGGATCAAGCCCTATGTCAGACTCCATGCTCAGTGTGGAGGGAGAGAGGGAGAGAGAAAATCTCAAGCAGGCCCTGTGCTGACAGTGCAGAGCCTGACACGGGGCTCAAACCCAGGAACTGTGAGATCATGACTTGAGCTGAGATCAAGAGTTGGATGCTTAACTGACTAGGCCACCCAGGCTCCCTAACGACGATTACTTTTATGTATTTACATTTCATCTTCTGTGCAACATAGTCCATGCTTTTACTCTACGCTGGATTCTCCATTATTTTGAAAAAGTGACAACTCAAAATGTTTGCTTTAGAATGGGTGTTAAGATGTTGGCTTGCGGGGCAGGACTAAAACCCTGGTTCTTTCTTGTTGTGTTGTGTGATGCCGTTGTGAAGTTGGCAGGTTTGGGGTGATAGGAGTTTCCTGCGGTTTGTCCAAATTCACACACTTAGGAGCTACATAATAACATGGTTTTTTGCCCTGTTTTCATTGGAGATACCCTCTAGTGTCAAATTTAAAAGCCAAATAGGGTAGTTTAAGGATGTTCAAGAATCTATAGTATATATAGTATATATGTATAGTATAAATAGTATCTATAGCGTACATATATATAGTGTATATAATCTATAGTGTGCAATATGAAACACTCGTGAAGTAATAAAGATAGAACCCACAGAATCAGCAAAGCAGTAAGAAACCAATCCATATGGCATTTCACAAACTGTTCCACGATGCACTGCTCTTCAGTATGGTAGAGCCGATTAGCTTCTCAGCCTACTTGCTTGTGCCATTCGTGAAATTCTTACCTAGTATTCTGCCTTTCTGTTTCATAAAATCTCATGGGGGTCTTTGTGTACACCAGTTGTATGTGAGTATTTGAACTTCTTCTATCTTTCAGAGATAAAGGAGATGGCTCACTTGGTCTGTCTGGTTCAGAATATAGCTACTCAGCTACTAGTCTGGTTTGACTCTGGTTTTAGTTTAGTTTAGTTTAGTTTTTTTTTTTTTAACCTGATTTCCCTGGTCAAGTATTTCACCTGGAATTGTGGGTGCTTTCACCTGGAATTCTCATTTCTCCAACGGCTCCCTTTAGGCATCTGATTCTCAAATTCCCTTCTCCATTGCTGGGCTCCATTCCACAGTTACAGCTCTGTATTTCCACCTTCCTTAAGGACATTCAATCAGATTGTCCTGCCGTCACTTCATATTCAAATCCGTATTTGTCTTCCTCCTCCCCTGCCACTGGTTCCATTATGCATCCTCTATTTCCATCAGTACTACGATTCTTCTCCCTGTCACCCAGACTTAAAACATCGTAGTCATCTTTGACTCCACCCTCTGCCATGTTTCCTTCAGCCAGGAAATCAGGGGACAGAAATCCATGTTTTCTTGTTAGTCCCACTCCACTCCTTCTGCTGTTTCTTTAAGTCCTTATTAGGTCAAATCTTGACCATTGTAAAAGCCCCCTGACAGGTTCCCCAGCTTCTAGCCTCCACTTTTGCCAACCCCTCCTGTACCTGGCTGTCAGATTAGCCTTCTTTTATGTCTCTGTCTTGCTCGAAAACTTTTCAGTGACTTCCTTTAGAAATATAACACATTTGAAACACTGAAGAGCACGTCTCCACTTTTAGGCGGTCTTTGAACATAAAATTCCGTTCGCTACTTTATTTCCAGGTCTTTCTGTTGTAGATACATACATATATATATATATATATATATATATATATATATATGTATTTTTTTTTCTTACATTTCGATTCTACTCGAATGAGTTGTAGGAAAGCAGAGATTTTGTTTGTTTTGTAAACCGCTCTATGTCCCATACCTAGATGGTGCCCAAAACAAATATTTTTTTTGAATGACTGAATGGCTTCCCCCTTCTGGAATGTCCTTTCTTTCTATTTAAATCTTTTATATGTTTCAGTCCCCTGTTGAGGTATCATCCTTCTGTGAAGGCTTCATAGTTCATTGTGAAAGTTTCATTCTGCACTACTCAACTGGCATGGCAAATCTACTTGTTGGTTAACTTCCTATGAGTTTAGAATATGTACTCCCCAGCTGAATTTTAAGCTTCATGGGGGCAGCAACTGGATCTCAGGTATCTTGTATCCCTCATGGCCGGTGCCATTGCAAAGCAGGTACTTGGTACTCTTATGAGTTGACTGGTTAAATAGTTAGGCTGCTATGTGTTCACCTACAGTTTTGGCTTAGTTTCTCTGTGTGCATTCTCAACAGGGCAGTATTGTCTCCTAGGGGACAAACATTGGTTCGGGGAAGGGGGAGATCTGAAAAAAAAAAATCTTAGACGCTACAGTGGTTTGTAGCTTTCTAAAGTTCACCCCTATCCAACAAAATCTTATTCCTTACTATTTAATTTTATGGGGCAGGGTGCAGGGCATGACGATCAAGGAAAAAAAAAAGTTTAGAAGAGCTTCAGAGAGAGGTGATAATGAAAAAAGTGAGAAACACTGGTATAGTGCCATGGGATATTGGGATCCAGAAGGGAAATGTTTATGTGAGAATTGCACAATAAATGTATGAAGGGAACCCATGGATAATTGAACTTAAGGAGGAACTCAGACTGCCCTTTTTCTTTCATTTCTGTAATAGGTGCATCCCTCTGGCCTGAGATCTGTATTCTCATTGGTTAGGTACTCACTCTGGGGAAAGCGGGGTGGGTTATCATTGACATCTGAGAGGGTGATGTTGACCGTTGTGGTCCCAGCTAACCCTCCAAGCTGCCCTCCCATGTCCTTGGCTTGGATAATCACTTCATAGTATTCTTTGGCTTCTCGGTCCATGTTCATGAGAGCTGTCCTAATGACACCTGCAGGGCAGAAAAGATTTTGTTTTCATTTTTATTTTTTTTAAAAGTTTTGTTTATTTATTTTTCGAGAGAGAGAGCTCTTGTGCGCGTGCACACACGAGTGGGGGTGGGGGCAGAGAGAGAGAGGGAGAGAGAGAATCCCAAGCAGGCTCTGCACTGTCAATGGGAACAGGCTCAGTCCCACGAACCAAACTGTGCGATCATGACCTGAGGTGAAACTGAGTCAGATACTTAAGCGACTGAGCCACCCAGGTGCCCTAAGATTTTGTTTTTAAAAATAAAACCACAAATGCAGTGTTTAAGATGGGCTTCTAGGTTTCTCCCTTGTGCATTGTTAATATCTAGAGTCGAGATGCAAATCATCTGTGTTTTATTAAACTTGAGGTCAGGAGTCTAGCTTCAAAAAAATGCTGTGCTTAATTAAACAATTGGTGAGTAGGCCCTGTTCCCTCAGGAAGAGCTCAGAGCCCATTTCCTTTGGCAGCATTACCGGGAGAGAACAGGAGGTGGCAGCAGTGTTCTCCAACAGAGTTAGGGACTTGCAGTCTGGGCGGATTTCAAGGGTCTCTGTCTTACCAGAGAAAACTGGGGCTTTGCGTCTGGAAAACAAAGCCTCATATGTCTGCAAATCTGTGATTTTAGATTTCCCTCTTTCAGCTTGCTCTTTCTTCAGCCCCTAGAGCCTTTGTAGTGTGAATGACTTTTCTTTAGGCAGCTCACTCCTAGTCTGCTTTTCCCTGCCTCCCCTATACCTGTAAGCAGGTTTGGAATTCTGATACGCTTTCTTTTCTTATATATCCATTCGGTTTTGTTACATTCTGCTTACCTCTGTGCTTCACTGATTTCCGTGAGCTGGGACATGAAAGATGCTCTGTTGGGTTGTTCATTTTTAACAGGCGTAAGGGACGAACTTCCCCAGACAGTGAGGAGCAGCATCACATTGTGATGATACAGTGCCATTTAAGAAGAGGGGTCTAAATCAAAATCCAGTGAAATGTGTTGTTTTGATCCTGCGGAGGATGTGCTGTAATGTTTTATCTCCTTTTTAGCCCTGCTACTTAGAAAAGTTGACTTCTCTAGCACTCTAGGCAAAGATTAAAGGCTTGTTTACTGCAAGTTTACAGCATGACCCTGGGCTAAATAGACCTTTTGCATGCAAACAGAAGACATTGGGAACCACAAACCTGTCTCCAGTTTACTCCTGTAGTGTATATATTGCATTATAGTAACACCATTCTTAAGTGAAATATGCAGCATTTTCCTTTTTTAAAATGCCCAATGGGCACAGCAATAACTATCTTTTCATGTATTTTTGACCTTAACACTAAAGATACCCCCTGGGAGCTGTCAAAATAATGTAAGGTTCCTCTTAGGATATAAAGGACACATTACCCTCTTCTTCTGTATTTTTCTTCCCTGTGGGCATCTCCTCACTACCCCCCCCCCCCCCATCCATTTGTAGAATTGTTAAAGTTACTGTTTTATAGAAGTCCCTCACTGCAACCTTTTTTCTTTCCTCCTACTAATTTATACTCCTTCACTTTCTACTTTTATGATATAAGTTTCTGAATGCCTGGTTCCCCTTAGGACTTCTGGGAAAAAAAATTCTATCAGGTTGCTAATGGAAATGTATTTTTTCTCTTTCAAATGGAGAGGTGACTTTGAGTGTTCACCATTTACTCTACCTCTGTGACTGTAAGTTTCTTCACTCAAGTTCCTTGCTAATTACTCTTAGGTCTTCAATTTTCTGGTTTGTAAAATGGGAACAGTGGCGCACTCATGTGTTTCATGAGTTCACAAGAATAATGGGAGGCTCAAATATGGTAATGTCTGTGACAGTGTTTCAAAAGGAAGAAAGATTGGCACAAGTGCAAGATAATGAGAGTAGTCAAAACTGTCAGGTAGAACTGAAACAAAACAGAAAAACAAAACCAAACTTCTGTCTTTTCTGCCACATTCCTCCTTACCCATCCAGTTCTTTATGCTGTCCCTCCTGCTAGAGCTTCCCACTCAGTACCTGCCTTTTGGGGGGCCACATCTCATGCTCTGTGCCGTTTCCCCCGCCTCAACAAAACCTGTGTGTCCCAGCATCCATTTATTCTGGCTGTGTTTTCTGCTTAGTGCAGGGTGGCTCAGTGGGAAGAACATCAAACCACATGTCAGGGGACATATCTATAAATAGAAGTACTTTGTTAGGTCTCAGTTCTCAATTTCCTTATCTGTTAAGTGACCAGTGATGGACTGGATGATTCCCCTAAGGCTCTTCATAGTTTCAAAATCAATGATCCTAGTTCTCTAGCAAGCCCAGGTTAATGTGTCAATCCTCTCAGGTCTTTCTGGAGAGATAAAAGATATTCCCTGGGGATAAATTCAGCTGTAGGAGTTATTGAAGGCTAGTGAGGATATACCTTTGTGTAGGCAGGCTTTCTGGCCTCTCCAGTCACATTTGGTACACTGTCTATACGTAGCCCTGCTCTTACCCACCGGGGCAGTGCTGGTTTCCTGTCTTAATCCTAAAGCTTGTAACAATCTCCTTTGTTTTATACGGTCCCTAGAGAGTCCTTGAAAAGGAGAGTTGAGTTTGCCGTAAGCAGCAGTTATAAATTAATAGGGAATAAAGCAACCACCTCCCACAACTTGCATCAGATACCTGTTTTGGAGTCCACAGAAAAATATGGCTGGCCCTGGAGAATGCTGTATACTACCCGGGCACTGTTGCCGTAGGTTGGATCATCAGCATCTGTGGCTGTCACCTGGATGACAGAGGTCCCTGAGGAAGAGAGATGATGGAAACCTGTTCAAGTTGAATTGCTAAAGGCCGGATGCAGTTCTGAATGGGCATTTGGAATTGTTACGTTTGTTTCCTTGGGAGCATCCCTTTTGAGGTCAGGTTTCCATAACTCCTATCTGGTGCCTCTCTAGTGGGACAAGAGTTATTTGTGTTTTAAATTCTTAGTAACCAGCAAGAGGAACACAGCCTTTGGGTTCTTCATTGCTCTTTTGATAATACCAAAATGCTTCTTCCTCATGAACCAAACATGTATCCGTCTATCATCTGTCTTTTAAGAATCAGAACCAAATAACCATGCTAGGCTTATTATTACTATTATTTTTTAATATGACTGATTTCAGTGTCTGTGTAGTTTCCTGCCTAAGGACTTGGTTATCATTTTTGGTCCAGTTTTATACTTTGTGAGCTGTTCTGCACATTCTCTCTTTCTGGGTATAAAGAGGGCGATCTTCTGTAGAACTGCTTTTTGTGAGAATCAGTGACTCTCCACCTTACCCACTGGTGACATTTCTGGCACAGTGGCGACATAAGGTCCATCCAGGAACTTGGGCTCATTGTCATTGATGTCTTGGATTTTGATGATGAACTCAGACTCCGGCTCCATAGGCCTGCCTGTTCTCCTGTCTAGGGCTTGAGCCCTTAAAGTGTACTGGGCCCTTTCCTCTCGATCAAGCCTCTGAATGGCGTGGATGTCTCCAGTGGTATCGTCGATGGTAAACACGATGCCTGCACCTTCTCCTGAGAGGATGTATTTGATGGATCCATCCCCTCTGTCCATGTCTGAATGGAGCTGGGGAAACAAACAGAGAAACTTGGAATCTCATTATGGATATGAACAGGTGTTGGAAATAAATTGATTGTCAGTTTGGTCCAAACTTATGACCTCCTTTCAAACAGGAGTAATTTTTTTTTTTCACTCAAGTGTTTAAAATGTTGATCTACAGAGAATTATCATACGTTGAACATGATTGTATCAAGGAGCAAATACAGACTGATGAGTAAGTAAAGTTTTTCCATATCACGTTCAGTATCCTAGACTTACCACTATATCTTTAGGTTCTTTTCCCTGAGAAGTCTAGAAAACAGGAGTTCTGGGAAGTATAGGCCCCCAGCATGAGAATAGAAACAAGTATCATAAGGAGGAACCTAGCTTTTCCACTTAGGAAAAAAATGAACAAGCCTAATATTTAAAAGTAAAGTTTTTGACATAAATTAAGTTTTTGAGTTTCAAAAACCTGCTGATGATTCAAGTTGCCTGAAAAACTGATGAACTGATTTAAAAATAGGCTGCGGCCACTGTACTGGAAATTGTAAGTGACTTCCAGGGACTCTTGAAACTCTCTGATGCTGTGGTCCTAATCCAGTAATTGCATTCGGTAGGACTATGAGTGCTTGTGTTTCAGGTGTCAACATGGGTTTACCGGAGGTTGTTATTATTTGCATGAATGTATCTCTCTTTGGTGGGACCGTTTCCTGGGCTTGTCATTGAACCACTCAAATCTGTATGTGGATGGGGCCATGCTTTTATCTGCCCATCCAAATGTGTTTTCTACTGGATTACTCTGTCTGTAATGACTGATGCACTCTCAAAAGGAGTCCGGGGCCCTATTTTCATAGTAGGCCTAGAAAGACGTTTCTTCTGCATCTGTAATTATAGATATAGTTCTATGGCAAGAATCCTGGAATTTTGTGTTATCATATAATAAGAGTTTTTCTCTAAAGGGGGCCTCCACTAGGTCTGTGGTTGCCTGGGTTTTAGCACTTTGCACAGTTCAGAGATTTAGTTTATAAATCAGGCAACCCGGTGTTACGCTTAAGCTAGTGGGGCAGATAAATGGGGTCTAAAACACGAAGGCGGTTATAAATTGAGGGCCCTTGACAAAGTACTGGATGTTTGTTAGTCTCAAATTTCTGATATTATAAATGTGGAGAACATCATTAATACTTACTTTGAAGGGTTGTTGGGATCATTAGAAATTAATGGATGTAAAGCACCTGGCACACTGTCTTTCCCATAATAGGAGCGCTACAAATGGGGCCGATTATGATGAGGATAGTAATGGTGATGTGCAAAGAGAAAAGGGTCTTAACAGCCCCAATCTTCTCTGCTTCCTTCAAATCTTCAAGAGTTTAGCAGAGACGGCCGAAACCACCTGTTGGCTTTTTTATTATGCACAGTCTAACAGTAAAAGCTGCAGAAGGCTGCCTGAAGCATTGCTGGGACAGTGTTACTCTGAGGATTAGGTGGCACAGATACCAGGAGAACACCTGAAAAATGGATTCACGGCATCCTAAGACAAGGGTGGGTTTGGAGGTTGTGGCTGGCTCTGAGGTGATCTCAGATTGACTCACGGCCACATCATGCAGGCAACTGTTTTGCCGCCTAGAGGAATTCAGCTGTGTCTTATCTAGAGAAGAGAAATAAGGGAATAAAATTGACTGAAAAAATAGCTGTGGGTTTTTTTTCTACTTCAAGAATTCGATTTAGAATATGCAGTTCTCACGTTTCCTCATACCGTATGCAGTATTATTATTTTTTGCAATCCGAATCTTCTAATGCAGTTAAAAAAAAAAAAAGCAGAGGTGGCCAGCTCTTATTGTGTAGAATAGAAAGCCATTTTGTTGGGACCTGGCCACAAAGAAATGAAAATCCATTCCATCGGGAGCTGTGTTTCCAGGCAAAGGGATGGAATTGGGCGAAGGAGGACAAGGACCTCAGGATGTTTTTTAACTTAAAAAAAGTTGCTCAGTATTTATATATGTTGTAAGACATGTAATCTTAAGGCATGTGACATAGAACATTTACTTAGAATGAGATAGGTTCATTTAGGGCATGGCAGATTATTTAGGGGGAAGAGAAAAGAATATCTGACATGAAGTACACAGGACTGTTTTGAGGTGTTCTGCGTATTATCTAAAAAGTTTTATCTTATGGTCCTTGAAAAAACTAAGCATGCTCTCTATCATTATAGGCCAAACATAAGTGTTCTGCCTGTGGGGAGAGCTTAATAAATAACAGAAGACTAACATCATTGCTCCTGCAGGGGGTTCTAGTTCCTTAGGAGCCATCCGGCTGGCTGAGGTCAGTATAATCTGGGTTGAACCTCAGATCTGTTCTCTGTTTTTGTCAGTGCTGGGAGAAGAATTTGAGGAACTCTGTATGGTAGGTTCCTTGAAGGCGGGAACCATGTGGCTTTCATCGCAGTGTGGGTTCTCACATGCAGCAAATGCTCAGTACAAGTGTATCGAATGGGGCACGTAGGGTACAGGGTTAGGTTTAAAGCATTTTGTGGGATCTTGTTCCCTTTGTCTCAGAAGGGCTAGCAAGCATCTTGCAGGTAGCTTCTGTGTGTGTGTGTGAGCCTGTGTGCAAGAGGGAGAGGAGAGAGGGAGGGAGGAAGGAACAAGAGGCATGATGAGCCTCTCGTGAACAGGAAGAGATGGGGACCAGCTATGAAAGGGACCAGAATCTGCTTACACAGAACTGTTTTCTGAGGAATATCATTGTATCAGTTCAGGATCCAGTCAGGGAACAAAACCTAAACGAGTTATGTTCGCAGAGTGAATTTAATATGGAGGATTGAAAAGGCAAAAAGGGAACATGGAAGTATTGGAGAGAGAGAGAGAGAGAGAGAGAGAGAGAGATTCCAGGAAACAGCTAGCGTCCCTCTGGCCGGGGGAACAGAGGGCAGCAGTTGGCGCTTCTGGAATCTAGATGTTTGGAGGAGGCTGGGCCTGAGGCATCAGAGGAGGGAGCGCGGCCGCCTGGGGCTGGGGCTTCAGGAGCTCAGTGGACGTGCCCCTATCACGCACATCTCTCAGACTTCAGACTCCGATTTCTGAGAAGGGTGTGCCATCCGGTCGTGCTGCTATTGTTGAGGGGGTGTGGCGAGGCTGGTGCTGTGCTGGGGGTGGGGGAAGCATCTAGGAACTGGAGCCATTTGCTGGCTTCCAGGAACAAGTCCCTTCTCCCTCTTCCTGCCTCTGGTTCTCCCTCTAGTACATTGTACAGTCAGAACCCAAGGGGGAGCTGGTCGGGAAAAGTCTGCGTCCTGACATCACCGTGTGGTGTATGGTAAGGTGAACACAGAGCCGAGAGACCCCAGCTTCCGGAGCAGCTTGGTAGTGGGCATTCAGTATTAGGGTTTACCAGCCGTAGAAGACACGTTTGGTTGCGACCGTTGCAAACATGAGACGTTGACGGCTTTCCCCGAAGTCACTCAGCAGATTGGCAGTGTACTAAAAATGTGTTTTCCGTTTCACCGTATCTAATTCAACTAACACTGACTGAGTGCCAGCTCTTCTGAAGAAGGTAAGGAGCTTCTGGAATGGAGTTGGCAGCACATGCTCATGCACATCTTGGGAGAACATTCTTCTCCCCCAAATCCAGGCAGAATAAGACAGGTGGATATCCTACTTACCCTCGTAATGCTTCAGTTCAGCTAAAGGAGTAGTGAATGATGGGCAGTCCATGTAGATTATGACAAATCTTGGTTGATTTAGGATTTTAAAATCAAGGGTGATTTTCACTCTTTTTTGGTCATCTTTCATAGTGCCTCGTACAGTTCCAGGAATGCAGTAGTGCTTCCACTTTGTGGTCAGACAGCTGCCGTGGAGCTGTGGACCTCGGCATGCCTTGGAACCGCAGCGTCGTGCCCAGGCACAGGCTCTCTGCATCCCCCTCTTTGCATATGTCAATATAATCTAGCTTTAACTCGACACTGCCTTGTCCCTGGAAAGCCCAGTGTGGGTTTTATAAGGCCATACCAATTACAGCCGGTAATTGTTGCCATACTCCTTCTGAAATAGGCAAATACTCAGGCAGGCTCTCTAAACAGACATCTTCCAGAGCTCAAGGTGACAAACTGAATGCCCCTGGGGGGAGAGGGAGTGAAAGTGGATGCATTCTCTTTCATACCAAAGTGAGGGCGGAGGGAAGTGCCTGGGTAAGTGAATATAAAATGTGGAGGTCACACCCCACTTCAGTGGCTGCGCAGTGTTGGTTGAACAAGGTGGCTGTAGAGATGCACGCAGGGTGTTCTGTGTCCTGGGTTGGGGTAGTTAGGAAAGGGTGGGCACTAATCATGAGTACTCGAGGGTGCTACACAGCCAAGTATTCCCATTGTCAGGAAGCAGTCAGGCTTGCTTGGATTCCCGGTGTCACCCTAACGCCATCGACTCTTGTGTGTATTTCTTAGGGCCAAGTCTCAGGGCAATGAAAAGGAAAACCCGTGGCTTCAGTGTCATAATTCCTGTTACCTTCTTTGTAACTGGGGGCAGTAAGCATAACCTCTCTGAGCCGTGTTCGGTCGGCTGATTATCGGAAAGTGGTGAATCATACTCGCCTCACAGCGTTGTTCTGATGGTTAAGTGACCTGCTCTGTGTGACTGTGCCTGGCACGTGGTCCTGTGGAAGCCCGGTAAAACGTTAGGTGCCCTCGTCTTTCTGTAGTTTTATATGTCCAGCTCTGTGCTGGGTGCTCAGGGTTGGAGAAGCGTAGGGAAGGCTACAGATGGCATCTCAGTTTCCACCCACGGGAGAAGGGAAGGGGGCTCTAGACTGTACATGCACACAAAGCAACTACTGAATACAAATGTATTTTCCAAAACTTACTTTAGCAGTAGCCACGTATGTCTAGTTGGAAGAAATATTTTACAAATAATGAGTAGCTAGAAGCCTTTGGAATTCTGAATAGATAGAAGATGTGTCCATGATGACAGTGGCTTTTAAGCTAGGGCCCTGAGAAATCTGAACGTGATTCAGCAGAGAGCTGGTGATTGTGTGTCCTGGGCAGGGAAGTAGCCTGAGTACATGTCTGAGGTAGGGACAGATGCCCTAGGTGTGTGTGTCAGGGTCAGTAAGGAGACCAGCGTGACTGGGATCGGGACTAGATTTGAGAAATCATGGGGGAGGGCCGGGTAAGGGAGAAGGACTCATTTTCTGCAAGCCCTTGAACTATATGCTAAGAGCTCTGATAAGCACTGGAGCCACAACGCTTTCTTAATCAGAGGAGTGACATGATGGAAAGGGTGCTTCAAGGAGATGAATGTCCTGAGTCCTGGGGGGAGGAATGGGAAGATCCTCTCTACAGGGAGATGGGCAGTGGCTGCTTAGTTAATCTAATCATGAGGAGCAGAGGGACCACAGTAATGACAGAGCCTGGAGAGGATGAGGTGACTCTGAGAGAAACTGGCAAGGAGATGCTGACAGGATGTGGTGACTGGTTGTGCATGAGGGATGGAGAGAAAGAAAGTCAAAGCCACAGATTTTGAGGCTAAGAGATTTGCAGCTGCACTAGGCGTGTGCATCCTGAGCTACTGAGTTCCTGTGACGAAATCCCTGCCCACCACTGTTACCACCACTATCCTTACCACTACCGCTACAGAGTAATGGTTGTGAAGATCTTACTCTGGACCAAGTACTGTGCTGAGCACTTTGCATGTATTAGCTTATTTAACCCTTACTGTACCATGAGGTATTCACTTATTAAATGTCTTTTTGAGTACCTTCTATGTGACAGGTGCTGTGTTAGGCCTTGGGGATAAAATGGGAGCAATGTCCTTGCCCTTATTAGAGTCTAGTCCAAAGGCTTCAGACAATGCTCCTGTCAATAAACACATGAATGAGATATTGTGGGTTGTGATTAGAGGTCTGAAGAAAATAATGGTAGTGAGAGAGCCTGACCAAGGGGCCTACCTTAGAGAATGGTCAAGAAAGACCTAGATTCAAAATGAGCCCTAAAGAGCTAGGAGAAGCCAACCACCGAAGAAGCCAGAGGAAGAATTTTTATTATGGAACAATAAGGCAAAGCTTGGCAAGTTGTAGGAAGTACCAGGAAGCTATGTCTCTGGAACATGAGAGCAAGGGAAAGAAAGAGTGGCCTGCAGTGTGGCAGGAGGCCAGGAGGCAGGCTGGGTCAGAGAGGAATAGCCATGGCAGCCGTGGGGAGGAGTCTGGATGATTCAGAGTACAATGGGAGGACATTGAAGGATGGAAGAAGAGGGACACGGTCTGACTCTCATGTGTGGAGATTGGATTGGAAGAAAGTGTGGGTGGAGGTGCGGAAACTGGTTGGGAGTCTAGGCGTTTGCAAAGGTGAGAGGCGACAGGGGAAGCGGAGGGAGGAGAAATGAAGGATTTGGGGATATGTTTTGGCAAGGGACTGACAGTTTGCTGGTGGAGAGCATGTGGGGGGCAAGAGAAAGGTTTTACAAACTGCGTGATGGCAGTGCGAACATAGGGAAGACGCCGGGGGTGGGCAGACTCGATTTGGGAAGAAAACCAAGAATTCCTTAGCGGATATGCCGTGTTTGGGAGGGCTTTGAGCCATAAATGGGGAGCTATGTCACGTGTGCAGTGGGGTTTATGAGTCTGAAGCCCAGACGAGCGGTATGAGCCAGAGATAGAGGTTTTGGATTCATCGGTTTAGAGGTGGTGTTGAAAATCATAGGGCGTGGCAGATCCATCCAGAGCATGAATGTGGGTAGAGAAGAGACCCCAGGCAAAGCTGACGAGATGGACCACTAATTGGAGGGGGTCAGGTGAAGGGAGAAGACCAGCAAAGAGGCTGAGGAGGAAGGAAGGAAAATGGGATTGTGACGATCATGAGGCAGAGAGAGAAAAGTGAGTCAAGTAGGAAGGACTAGTGGGCAGCATCTGAGGCTGTGTTGGGCAGTTCCATAATATGAAACCACAGGATTTGGTAGTAGGGAGGTCCTTGGGGGCACTGAAAACACAACTTTAATGCAGCAGACAGAAGTCAGATCTGAATCCACAAGTGGGTGGGAGTTGAGGAAAGAGACAACTCTTGGGAAGTAGTAGTTCTTTTATTATCCCCATTTGATGTTTGAGGAAACAGAGGCTAATGGGGCTTTGTGTCCTGTCCAGAGTCACTCCGGAAGCAGTTGGTAAAGCTGGGTTTTGAACCCACATGTGTTTGACTCTGAAGCCCATCCACATTCTTAGCCTCTGTGCTAAACAAGTGTTTAAGTTATGATTTGAATGAATTATTTATTTTCTAATTAGGTCCTTGTTTCCCCTTTTCTCTCACTTGGTTGCTTTCACAAAATGGTCTCTGATTAGCATCCAAATAAAGTAAACACAGGAGAAAGCCTGGATTAAAAATGAAATGATGATAGATAAATCAAGGGAATTCGAGTGTAAAGTTTATAAATATATTCATTGATTGTCTCCAACTATTCTAAAGCGCATGCTAGGATCTTCTGAAATGAAGAATGTTTTATTCTTTTTTTTTTTTCCATTAAATTTAGGCCCCAGGCAATACCTGTGGAAATGCTTTGGAAAAAAAAAAAACAAAAACAAAAAACCAAAACAAAGCAAAGTAAAAAAAACCCTCCCTCCACTCCTCCCTTTGCATTTCCCAGTTTCTTCCCCATCCTGTTATTCCCCAGGCTGCTGCTGCCTCTTTTGGGACTCGAATGTTTCTCGCAGAGTCCCAGGCTTTTCCTCCAAAATCCAATTCCTTGTTTTTTCCCACTTAGAACAGACATATGAACAAGGAGAGAAATCTTTCCTTTCCTGACTGGTATCTGACAAAGCAAAAATTAGATTTCAACTAGCTGTCAAGTAACATACCGCTAGGTAAAATTGTTCTCAGGACCCAAACATGGGCTCGGTGACCTTTTCATATTCAGTTCATATTCATATTCTCTTTCAATATTCAGAACCCTGATAATGTGTCTATGTGGCCATTCTTACCTTGCCGACATACAAAGGGTCAGTTCCAGTGTACTCTTCCAGAACAAAAAACTGATTCCAAACCCAGCTCCTCTTTGTCCGCGAGTGTGTCTGTGGCTTATCTGACAGGAGCGCTTCTAATTTGCCTGGTGGTGTTGGCGTGCCGGAGAGAACGGTGGTCGTAAGGTCCATCAGTCCCCAGAAGTACAAGGACATGCCAAGTCCCAGCCAGCTCTTTGCATTGCTCATTCTACCAGAAGTCCACATGGGATTGCCAGGTTTTCAGAAAGTAAAGTACAGGATGATAAAGCCACTGGAACTTGAGGGTTTTCCAAATAAAAAATAACTACTACAGTTTACCGGACACTTAGGCTTCTCAAATGAGATCCCGATTCAGGTCAATCTGCTTGAAGTTGACTTCCTGTCAAGTGAAGGAGAACACACTGTGATGATGTCAGTTCTTTCCTGTGGGCTTATAGCAAGTTTTCAAGAAATGTCAGTAAATATTCCGTTCTCTACTCCACGAATTAAAGAGTCATAACATGTTATTGCTTTAGAAATGTTTGAGTAACAAATAATATTTTAATAAAAAGAAGACAACCTATCTAGCTATAATCAGTCGCAAGCCTTTGGATATGGATTTCAGTGGGAATAAAACTGGTGAATAAATTTCTTCTCATTGATATCATAGTTGGAGGGTTATGCTGTATTATTGATTGGCTTGAATTAATAGTGCGCTCTTTGAAATATTTATGATCAGGCAGCCTCCTAAACTTTTAAAAATAGCGTTCGCTTCCAAAATTTACAGCTAATAACTAATATTTTCATTAGCCCAACTGCTTTTCTTGGCTCATTAAAAAACCAAAAGCAAATCTAACTATCTTTTTTTGCCACCCACAATTATCTTGTGTCTACCCCATGTTATCGATAATATTAGGAATCTTGGACTTCATTTACAGGCAGCTACAGATCCCTTTCTGACTCTAATCATTCTCTGACCCCCTGGTGGAATCTGAGTTTCACACTCTACTGCTTTGGCTCTGAAGCACTGAGAGGGGCTGCTAATGTGACCTTTCTAGGATTTGAACGGCCAGTTAATCATTATATCACTCACACCAGACTTTAAAAGTGCCATTAGTCACATGCCTCTGTGGGCATGTGAAGAGAGGCTAGCCAACACATTTTTTTCCTGATCTGAAAGAGTCATTTAGACAAAGGGATGTTGACTTCTACCCTGGGGACACCTTTTCATCAGTCAAACTTCTTTTGTTGCTATGAAGTCAGATTAGCTGGTGACCTCACTCCTGGGCTATGACCTCATCAACCTTTTCTTCCTTGACTTTCGCTGGGTGTCATGAAATGGCATAGCCCTTCCACCACTCTGTCAGCACAACCAAAGTAACTTCTGAGGGCTTAATGTTTTCACTGTTGATGTGGCGAACTGCTGTCATCATCTCAGAACAAATGTGTGTATTTGGGGATTTCCGACCCATGTAGCTAAACAATGCTCCATTTCTGCAAGTGGTTTAAAATGAACGCATTGATGCCATCTCAGTTACCACCTTCTACCTGTCATCAGAACTCATTTTAGTGACCTCTCAAATACTCACTGTTGAAATGAACAAAAGAATTAAAAAGATATCTTATAATCACACAATATGCCATTTCATTTCTGGGTAAGAAATCACTTCAGAGAGAACTGATAAAGAGGACAAGCTGGGGGAGACCAGGGAATTTCTGTAATAGAATGGGAGGCTATGGCTCAAGTTCTAGCTTGAAAGGCAGATTGACTGTTAAGTAAAAGCAAGCTAGGTGTACCTTATTTAAGGTGACGTGTTTGTTAATAAAGAACAGTCGTGTGCTAGAAGGTTGCTCACCAAGTATTAGCGGTTTCCTCTTTGGACAGATAGGCAGAAACCCAGTTCCAGGGAAGAAGGAGTCTTGTTCTGGAAGAAGGAGTCTTAACCCGAGGAGATGGATTAATGAACAAAGATTGGTGAGAAACAGCTATGCTGTTTTAGGGACTTAAAAGATGGACCGAAGGGCATGACCCCAAAAAGCTATCGCCAGAACACTGTGATGCGTCATCACGAGGGGATTATTCCATGTGTTGTGAAGCACAAACCCATGTGTAACTTCCCCAGAGAGCACTAGATTAAGCGTCCGATACTTCAGCCCCTGGTGGTATTTTCATTACCTCTGACTTATTCACTCTGTAAACTTCCGTTCCTCCTATTAAGTAGGGAGGCATAATTGTACCTACTCCACAGGACTACCCTGAGGATCTATCAGCTGAGAGAATGTAGGCGAACGTACTCTGTAAATGGCTGGGGAGCCAGCTGACATTTGAACGACCAAGTGTGTAAAAACGACGAAACTGAGCCTGAACCATATTTCATGGGCACTTTTTGGACTATAATTTTGAAAGGACTTAATGTATATATATTATTTCAGATTTCTATATCTGGGATAAGTGCTATGGGGTAGTAGATTCTGACCCAGCCTAATTCTCTAATAAACAACATTATTTTTTTTTCCATATAAGGGAGCCTAATGAAGGACCAGCTAGCTATTTGAAAATTCTGTAGAACAGAGAAAAATTCTTTTCTGGGATTGCATTTATCAAAGTTAGACTAAACTCAATACACACATACACGCGCACACACACACACATACACACACACATATACACACACACACACTTTATTTAATATATTTCCTTTAATATCTGTGTTTCACATGTATACATTTTGCCTAAGCATTATTTTTGACGATTTTGTATTTTCTCTGGCTAGTTTTAACATCTTGCTTTTGAATTCTAAGTGCCCAAGTGCATACGCGTTTGTGTGTGGGGTTTGTAGATGCCCCCTTGCCTGCTTGGACTGGCTGAATTTTCTGGACAGAATGAGATTTGAGGAAATTTTGAGGGATTTTAAATACTGTCCCTTATATTTTCTCATCTCTTACAGACTACGCATGCATACATTCTTGCCAGTTAACACCCCCCCCCCCCCCCCCCCCCCCCGTCTTTCCCTCCGTGTGCTCTGAAGAGCTCAAGGAGAGAAAAAAAAAAGGTGTTCTTTGGAATCTTTGTGATGAATATTTTGTAGGCGGTTCAGCTGCCTCAGCTTTCATCTGTCTCTCCTGCCCACTTTGGCCTCCTACACACGAGTACAAAGGCCTCACGTTCTTCCCTTTTGCCGAACACGGCCGAGGGTGGATGTTGAGGACCTGTGGAGCCCCCTCGGTGGTCCTGTGAAAGCTCCGGTGGTCCGGGTGCCCCTCTCACGCTCCCCGTCACAGACATGAAATATCAAAGCCCGCTGTGCCTGTAAACTCTTTTGTGTTAAACAACTCGATAGCTGCAGTTGATGGAAAGCACTTTATTCCTGCTTCCTCGGGGGCAGAATACATGAAAAATACTCCCTGCCTAACTTTTCAGAAAGTACAGTCTGGGTTATACAAAAGTTCCATTATCTTTTCATAATTAGGGCTGTTTATACACGTGAAGGGAAATCGGTTCTATCAGAAATACTAACCCATTTTCACTTTTTATAAAAAATACGGTTCTCCTGTTCATGTTTTTCCTACGGGATAATAACAGCAATGGCATGTTTGAAGGTGGGCTGATTTCTGTTGTTCGTATAAAGGAAGAGACTAATATATGTATATTTGTATGTATGGATTTGCTTTGGAAGACCACATATGCCACACCGAGAATACATTAGTGGAAATTGACTTCTGTGTTAAATGAGTCTTTTAAAAGTTTTTCCCCCATCCTGCCTGAAGAAAGCAAACAGCTTGGTAATGAACACAGTAGGAAGAAATTAAAGTTGTAGATAAAGTGTGCTCTTGGTGAATTGTTTATTTCATTACTTAAATTCGTTGTGATATTTAAGATGGAGGGGGAAGGGATGGTTACTGCTTTATCCTTGAAGTGAACTGGGCTTTTATGGTCTCCCTCTGATGTCTTTCTTCATTATTCCAGTTTTCCTGAGCCTTTCATGGTTAATGGAAGTACTACTCAGTAAAGCTCAAATGACATCTCTGTAGAAGCAGAAAGTCACTTGCCTCTGCCACAGACTCTTTCTATAAAGGGAAGGTGTTTTAATTTTCTAACGTAGCCTCATGCCTTTAAGAGGTAAACATAGATGATGATATTGTGGTTTTGGGGAACTAAACTTCTTAAGCTATCGCTTTTAAGGAAAGAGCCTTAAAAATGTACTTAAAAAGAAAAAAAAGAAACCTGTGAAGATCCTAAATATTACAGTGAGCTGTGACAGTGTACTATGACGTGCATCGACATTGAATCGAAACGCATCTCAGTGTCACAATGCCATCCTGCCTCAATCAGGTGTCTCGCTTGAGAAATATGAGCAAAAATACTGTACTTTATAGGAGTCACAATTCTTCAGAATAGGATATAGGACCCAGAGAGAACAGAGCAGGTGGTTGTGAGTATAAATTGGAGTGAAAAATTCATATGATGATGATATCTTTGAATGTGTACAGTTCACAAACAGCAAGATTCCCGTTGTGGAATTCTGTAAAGAAATTACTTCCATTGCTTGTGTCAATGAACTTGTAGCATTCCTGAATCTGGGTGTGTGTGTGTGTGCTACAGACCAAAGTCTACCACTGGGGATGTGTTTTGGAGAAGGTGTGTACTGTGGTTTTGTGTGCTGAAAGATGAGACACTTCTCTGACCAGAAGTCTTTTTTATTTGCTACAGACGTGCCATCTTGTTTCTTCCTGGGCAGTCATGAATGATAGAAGATTCCTCCCTCTCTTGTGGCCATCAGCATACCAGCTTCCACAAAGCTACCCATCTCCGGAGGCGATCGACCCTCGGCACAGCCAGAAGAGGTTGTCCAGGTACTAGATTTCCCGGATTTGGGTTGCGTTCTCACTTCTATTCTGCTACTCCATGCCTGACTTTCCTCGTGACACTGTCCCCATCCCCAAAGTTAACATTTCTGAAACAGATACGGCTTAGTGTCAGTGTATACATTTAATGTGGTCATGTTTCCTTCCTTTACCGCTCCAAGAGGCTGTTAATAGATTGATGGTGTGTCTAGAATTGAGGAATTTTGGTAGACCTTTGTTTTTTTTAATAGACCAGAAGTAGAAAAACAAAGAATACTTTAATTTCCATGGATACTTCTTAGAGAAGGTGGTTATCACTCTTGCTTGTTCTAACTTCGCTGACGTGTATCTCGATGAATTCCCATTTCTCCAAGTTCCTCAGAAACTGGAAATCCCGAACCTAACGGTTCAGCAGTTACAGTGTTCACTCAAGCTGTTATCGCCTCTGACATCTTCCTTTTCTCACCGCTGGTTCTTTCTACTCTCATTTTCTTCCCCACAACCAGACTGGTTTATGAGAGGGAGTGCTTTTAAGAAGTTCAAAAATGGAAGCATGGGGCTGACGTGGCTGAGGGGGAGGCACAGGGTAGCTGAACCGAAGAGTTTAGGAACAGTATCTGGTTTTATATGAGGGTGTGTGTGTGTGTGTGTGTGTGTGTGTGTGTGTCCCCATGTGTGGGTGAGAAGAGTAGAACAAAAAAATGGGAGAAGGCATGAATTATGTAATTAGAAACTGGCTTTGAAAAACCTGATGAGGCCCATAATAAATCCCGCTGTGTGCATCCCGGGTATCTGCTGATGTCCCTAGCTGTAAACTCCCTAGCTCGGGTCACAAAAAAGGCATATACACTTTAGAAGTCCTTTCACAAGAGTTCCTGCCCAATTCCTCCTTGCTTTCGTTCCCATTAGAATCAGTTTTCCATTTGAGGTTGCCCTGTCTTTTCTTTCTGTATCTTCCAAGAATGGCAAATGGATTCTTGCGAGTTCCTTTCACGCATACTTAGTATCTAGTCCATGTTTTAATCCTAAAGGAGTCAGGAAGTTTTTGACCTACTTTATGCTTCCTCCAGTTTTCACTTTTAATCAAGCTAATGAAAGTACAGTTCAGTCCACGGGCAATTTTTTTGACTACTGTTAGACAAGAATGATCAATTTTGATTTTTCAGAGTTGTCTCACATGCTCACTAATTTGTAGCCTTATGTGGCCTTTATAATTGCTTTAATTTGTGCTTGTTCATTTTAAAGAAAGCATGTGTTTGAAATGTAATTCTTCGGCTAAAGTTCTTTGAAAGAAGTTGCAGATAATTGCTGCTTAGTATTTTCTCTTATAACTTCGCTTTTGTACAGAACTTTAGGAAAACAGGACAGTTCTTTCCTGGACCACAGTCTTTCCTGAACTATAAAGATTAATCCATAGGAAGAAGAGTTTTTGGCAGAAGTCAGTGTGCCAAAGTTAAGACTTAATTTCTCAGTTTGGTAAATATTGGATCCTCAAATATGCTTAGTCGATAGTGGTTTGTGAAGCCAGACAGAACGGAGTTTCAGTTTTAGCCCTACTACTTCTGATCTGTGTGGTCTTGAGCAAGTGGCTTAAACTTTTTCAGTCTGTCTGTCGTCTACAAACTGGAGATCATTGTAGACTCTTAGAGGGTGATTGGCAGCATTAAGCGAGAAAATACATGCAAAGCTCTTAGCACAGTATTTGGCAGATGGTCAAAGCCTTGTGTTTGAAAAACAGTAGGTGCTTAATAAATGTTCTTTTTCCCTCCTTCAAGGAGTTTACAGTTTAGTAGGGGAGATACTGCCGTTAATGCTGGTGGTAGAAATAGTGGTAGGAGTGGGCGTAGGCGTGACAGCATCGCTAGTGACAGGGATGACAGTGTTGTAGCAGCAGGAATAACAGAAGCAGGAACAGCAGAAGTTTTAGCGTGGAGTGTTCACTTTATGCCAGCCTGTGTTAAGTCCTTTACCTTCACTTTACCATTTGGTCTTTGCAAGAATTCCACAAAAAGGTATTCTTTTCCTGTTTTACACAGAGACAGAGCGTTGTGCTGGGATGGCTCGTAGGCTCCCACCTGCTCTCACAAGAGCTGGTTTGCACATCCCTTTGCAGCTCCTTAAACTGGTCATGGCGAGAGTGTTGACACCGCAGCTCTTGGCAAGTGCGACGGAGAGCGTGAACGGATGCACCTGGGTTCTTCTCAGGAGCGGCTGTCGCACGCGCTTTGTGCATGACTGACTGTGACACAGATCTGTTTGTGAGAAGGCCCGCCAGAGCCCTGGAAACAGCGCTAGGCCAGGGCAGGGGAGGGGGAAATGATGTGCGTCAGTGAGGAAAAGTTTAAGGTAGCATGTGAACTAGACCTTGAAGGAAAGAGAGGAGGGCATTCCAAGTGAAAGAAAATGCAAGTGGCAAGGTGCAGACGCAGGGTGCGGAGGCCCGGCAGGAGAAGAACACTTGAATTTGCATGGAGAATGGGGTCCATTCAAGAGCTGATGAGAGATGAGCAGGAGAGACAAGGCAGAAACCAGTAGCTAGGAGCTGTGGACATTGCTGGGCCGAAGTGTTTTGAGTATCTGTAGTTGTTCACAGTGAGCGATGAAAGGTTTCTGAGTGTGCAGGCGGGCCACTCCGGTCACTGTTTAGTGGGGTCACTGAGTGTGGGGGGGCCCGTGGGCCAGGCGGTTGAGAGTCCAGGGAAACCTGCGAGGAGAACTTCAACCAGGAATCCCGGGTCAGAAAAGGATTGGTGAGGAGTCCAAACCATTGAGGAGGCAGAGTCTCCATCGCTTGTACACTGAATGGATGTGAAGGAATGTGGGTATGGGGGTGGGGAACGGGGCGGGGAGGGGGTCTGAACCAATGGCAGGAAACTTCTGTGCTTCGGCTACAGCTGGAAGTTGGGAGGAGGCATTCGTTAGAGGCAAGGTAATAAAATTGGCTTTAGATTTAGGGGTAAAAAATTCATCCTTCTATGCCTGGTTATTTAAAGAGGAAGAACTTTCCTTCTCTTTTTAGTCCAAAACTTCAAAGCAGCTTTGGGCATAAAGAACGTGAGCTCCTTCCTCTCCTTTAGAGTGCTTCTCGCTGCTTCCAGAGCTCACCCTGCATCCAGCCCCCTGCTCATGACCCAGGTTGAGGCCTGCTCCAAGTGGCTTCCTGTGGCCGACTTGGTGAAACTGATCTGAAGCTTCATCTCAGCTAGGGACTTTTTGACCTGTCAACTCCCAGACATTGTTCCCTTTACGTAATATCCACTGTCACATTGGAGTCGTGTGTATTGTATCTTTCATTTCTCCAGTGTGGAAGGAATGTATGCAAAAAGGCCAACTGGCTACTCTGCTCAAGGGAAGGAGAAACTTACAGAACAAAAGAAAACAAAATTTCACTGATGTTTATTATTTATTCTGTTAAAGGAAAAGAGAAACTTCTCTTCTAATACAAAACCTCCCTCTCTTTTGGAAAATGATGCATAATTTGGACTCTCTGGACATCTTGGCTAAAGACTCTTTCTAGCTCAGCCTCTCAATGGGTGGTGCTGGGTGTTTGCTTAACCTTTTTGAGGCTCAAATATCTTTTTTAAGGGGTTTAAAGGGTTGTCAAAGATTATCACGATCTAATACTATAGATTAAGTTCTATTTTTATTTTATTTTTTAAAACTTCCTCTGTGTTTCCCATCTCATCTCTTCTCAGAGTGCCTCATGCATCTCCTGTTGGCTCTTCATTATTCAGTCTGGTAATTATTTACTTGCCTCTCCCTTCCCCATGTTGAAAGCTCCTTGAAGATACAGGTAATGTCTTTTATCCCTAGATACTTGATGCCTAGTGCAGTATTTGACACATCCCAGGTGTTGAGTAAATATTAACTGATGCTGATGTGGTTTTTTAAAAGCTGTAAACAAGTATTTAACAGTTTGGTATTATTATTCTTTCTGCTTTCAGTCTTTTAATTAATAGTTCTTCATACTTATCTTAATATCTATTCTTACCACCAATGTATTAAGAGGCATGCATAACCAAACAGTATAAAGGCAGAAAAGTCCAGAAAACAGTGAGTTTTTATGCATGATATTTTTGTTCTTGGAGAGCAAATACAGTAAGCCCTGACACGTCAGAAGTGCTCTAGACCTTGGCATCATTTGTTGTAATGCAAAGTTAAGGAATTCTTTGTAGAGATGCTCAGAAACCTTATGAGGGAATTGGGGTTTGAAAAATTATGGTGACCTAAAATTCTGGGATGTTTTTTAGTTATCTGGTTAAAGGGATATGACCACGAAGTTATCTCTGGTGGTTTGGCTTTTTAACCTCTTTATTTTGGGGGAAAGGGGCTGATATGAGAAGATCTTTATTCTCTAATTCTTTTCAAGGTCATCCCCTACCTGTTGGTTTGACAGTCGCCTCTTTCTTGAACCTAGAGTCTCTAGTAGTCCAGTCTTCGCTGTATTTACATTTCCTTTCAAAATGTTTTTATTGTATCTAGTTTGGCTGTGCATAGAGGTCTATGATGAAAATTTCTTCACTGTCTTTTAGAACTGAGTCTTACCATTGAGAAATTTAATGCATTTTAGCAAAATGATAGAGGAAATTAAGAAAAAGATACAGGATTCCAGAGAAAAGAGATCCAACATAGGGGACTAACAAGGAGAAGCCCTAATTAACAGGTGTATCTTAGGTCTAGACACAGAAGCCAGGCCAGGAGAGGGAGGGTACCAGGGGAAAAAATGAAACTGGTATTAGAGGGTTTGAGAAATTCTTGAAGTATTTGGAAAAATTGTTGATGGGCAGGAGACAGATCTTAGGAACATTTGAAAAAAGTGACATGCACATAAAGAAGAAAGGAAAAGAAAATGTTAGGCAGTTTTTAATCCAGAAAAACAAAACTGTTCTAGAAAGAAGGAATTAGAATCTTAATGTACAACTTGATAGGAAACAACATTCATTCATAATAAGGTAAATATTGACTATTCTTTTAATGGAAATTGAAATAGAACTGTGTTAAGAAGGTGAGGGAGAGGAGAATGGGTGGGAATATACTTACTTTTATTTATTTTTATTGTATTTAAATGCTTTTTATTTAAAGTTTATATATTTATTTCAAGAGCGAGAGAAAGAGAGAGCATGAGCAGGGGAGAGGCAGAGAGAGAGAGAAAGGATCCCAAGCAAGCCTCTGCACTGGCAGTGCGGAGCCTGACATGGGGCTCAAACCTACAAACCATGAGATCATGACTTGAGCTGAAATCAAGAGTTGGACCCTCAACCAACTGAGCCACCCAGGTGCCCCAGGAATATGTTTAAAGAGAACTAAATTCTCACCTATTCTACTGGGAAGTCAGGTGCTGATATGTAAAATAGATCTTTCAGGAAATACCTGTGTAAGCATATCACTTAGAAATACATGGGCAAGTATTTGAAGAAACAGCTTCTGGGGTTGCGTTTGGGGATTGGGTTTTGGGATTGGGGCAAGGAACTGCTTTTTCTTTTATCATTAGCCTTCCAGTGCCATCTTGTTTTGTTTTTGACCAATGCAAATAGTTTACTTTTAATAAAATAAAAACTGATTAAAAATTTAAAAGCATTAATAAGCAAAATAGATATTAAATAGAAAAGAAAGCATCCAAACAGATCTTATGGATATATTTTGTATTTTTTAGGACTTAAAAAAAAACCTTTAAGTATTTCTGATATCAGAATGCATCTTATAACTATGAAGGTTATTAGTACTTACATTATTAGCACTTAGGTGTAAGTGCGTTTCTCCCCCAACCAAAACTTGCAACTATTATATTTCTGGTACCTTTTAATTGTGGTTTCATAGGATCACAGAAGTGGAAATCCTTTAGTACACGATTTTTCAGAGCTCTGCTCTTCTGGGCACTAGGAGTTCTGGAGCTTTTTCAGGGTGAAATTGCTAGACTCTGCCTCCCTCATCTTTTTCCTTGTCTTTACTACTGTATCCTCTTTTCTAGGCTCCATATTAATCTATATTATATGTCTGGCAAGGCAGACTTCTTAAGTAAGTTGGTTAATTGTGGTTGGAAAAGCTATGTCCTGTCCTTCACCATCCACCGTCCGCTCTTCATTCACTGGACAGTCAAATGGGAAAAATTAAACCACGCAGGTTCATAGAACACATTAAAAAAAACAAAAAATACTAAGAGAAGATATAGGTGAATATTGCTTTTAGAATACTGGGTTGAAGAAGCCTTCCAAAGGATTAGCTAAGGTCGTGAAGGAAAATGTTAATAGAGTGAACTAAATTATTAGAAATTGTTGTATATTTAATATAAAAATTAGGCAACATGCATGAGAAAACACAGACTTATTATCCTTAACATATTAAAGAGTCTTTATGTTCATTGTTAAAAATGATAATCATTCCAGTAGAAAATGATCAAATGACAACAAGAGAAATTCATAAAACAGCAAATAAAATGACCTATAATATATGAGAAACATTTTACTTTTACAGTTAGCTGAGGAAAATGAGTTATTTTCAGCCTATTAACTTGGAAAACATTAAAAAACAAGCTAACCAATGTTGCTGGGAATGTGAGAAACTAGACATATTGAAAATATACTTCAGATAGAAGTGTAAGTTGACAAAAGTTTTTTTGAAAGCAGTTTTGCAATATGTGTCATGTCTTTAAAATGAATACGTAATTGATCCTAAGGAAATAATTATGATACACATTTTATTTGAATTTAAATATATTTGTATTTATTATGATATTTCTACTGTAGCAGAAAGTGAGATTCATCCAGATTTCTAACAATAGATGATTTTGAAAACTATGATATATCCACGCAAAGGGTTATCATGCAACTCTGTCTTTGAAGGACAATCGAGAATTGGTATTAAAGCTGTTCTCAAGGGGCGCGTGGGTGACTTAGTCAGTTAAGCATCTGACTTCGGCTCAGGTCTTGATCTTATGGTTTGTGAGTTCGAGCCCCACATTGGGGTATGCGCTGCCAGTGCTTGGGATTCTCTCTCCCTCGCTCTCTACCCCTCTCCAACTTGTGCTCTCTCTCTCTCTCTCAAAATAATAAACTTAAACCAAAAAAATAAAAAGCAGTTCTCAGAAACAGCATTTATTGTCACCTGCTTAACACAATGTTGCCATGTGTGCTTCAATTGGAGAAACAGAATTTGGACATTTCATAATTTTATCAGAAAGTGGGAAATCTACTCCAGAAATACCTCAAAATGAATTAATACCGTGAGTCAAGTTATGTTAGAATTAGCTGATCCAAGACTGGTATTGTCCATTATGTATAGATCTCAGTTACCTTCATAGAAGGTAGTTACAGAAGGCATTGTCTTTAAGCCTGAGCTTCAGTATTCTGTACTCCTCCTCGATACTGCCGTGCCTTGGCTGTCCTCAACAGACCATGCCCAGCCTCGCACACATAGCCACGTGCATGTGACAGGAGTGGTTATTTGATCTGCAGGCTGCAGCAGCAACCTCCCTCTAATTACATGATAGTGATATGATCTTGGGGTGGAGATTGATTCAGCATCCTCATTTTTCTGGGCTAGTTTATCCCCTGATGGTTCTTTGGTAGTGTTCTCTGCTCAGTAATGGAACTACCTTCCAAGCAAATGTGTGAGATGGTCTTAATTTGAACTCTTGAATGAACTCCTTCTGCTCCCCCCAAATCTGATCCAATTAGCCTCTGATAGAATCATTGAATATATACTAAGTTTGTGTTCTTAGGGACATTTTACCATGTTAACAGGGGATATATAAAAAAGGAGATTCCCAAATGGCCCAAGCAAAACTGGTCCAAAGAGCCATCCATCATGGGTTCCGGAAGTGACCAGTGGAGTCATGAGGAATGAGAACTGTTCTCAGTCTAGGATCTTTTGGTCATTTCAGGCTCATCAGAGTCCAGTCTGGTTTTGGCATCAGGGTCACCGACTGGCCTTAGGCCTAGATCAAAAGGCACAAGTATAGCCTCATATAATGAGGTAAGGGAGATCTTATCCCCTGACCCTTCATCGTTTGACCCTGCACTGGATCATTTTGGCACTAATTCCTGTTCTGGCTAGCTATTACTATGAAACAAATCATCTCAAAATGTAGTAGCTTACAACCAGTTGTTTTTGTTAATTTTTGTGGTTTCTGTGAGTCAGGGATTTGGATGTATCTTGGCTGGATGGCTCTGGCATGGGGTTTCTCAGGCATCTGCAGTCAGATGGTGGCTATACTGGGACACAGGGGTCTGGTGCAGCTGGAGGCTGTTGGTGCATCTCTGTCTCTTCACACGTGTCTTCCACATGGACTAGTTTGGGTTTCCTAATGGCATGGTGGCTTCCATGAGAGCATTTGGACTATGTAATGTGGTCAGGGCTCCCATGTGAGGATGTCTGTTCTCAAAGCAGAAGAGGCATTATCTTTTATGGCCCAACCTTAGAATCTTCTCAACTTTACTTCTGCTGCATTCTGTTGGTTATCAGCCACTTCCAGGTCCGTACTCTGGAGGGAAGGGAATTGGACTCCACCTCCTGAAGAGGAGTGGCAAGGCTCCAGAAGAGCCTGTGGGATGAGACATATTATTGTGACCACCTTTAGAAAATATACTTTGCCATGCCTGGGACATGAGACAAGCCATCCAGGGCCACTGAGGTCAGTGTGGAAGAACTTTTGTGATCTCAGATAAGCAAAAGCAGGGTTTTGTATTTGGAAGAGGATTTGGAGGGGGTGGGGGAAAGTCATTCTTTGTCTAACTAAACATATCCATATCCATATTCATATCTAATACACAGGCGTCTGGGTGGCTCAGTCGGTTAAATATCTGACTCTTGATCTTGGCTTAAGTCATGATCTCATGGTCGTGAGATTGAGCCCCTCGTCAGGCTCCTCTCTGGAGATGGAACCTGCTTAAGATTCTCTTTCTCCCTCTCCTTTTGTCCCTCCCTGGCTTGCGCACACATACTTGTGTGTGTATGCTCGATCTCTCTCTCTGTCTCTCTCTCTCTCAAAAACAAAAAAACCCCAAAACAAAACAAAACAGAAAGCCGAAAACCAAAACCAAAACCAAAAAACATGTATATAGAGAGCAGGTCTTGTTCGAATGGCCTAGTTACCATGTATGTTGTGATAGAGATGGGTGTATCTAAAGGATGGGTGTATCTATATGAGCTATACATACACAACTTTTGATTATGCCTGCTCAGGCATAACAAATAAGGAAATATGGTTCTGACTCCTTAGTACCGAGTGGCTGGAGAATTGTTATCAATTGATTATTCTCAACTTTAGTACAATGACAAGTAGTATTTTAAAGGAGTAAGTTCTGTATAGAGTGTTTAATATTCATTTGTATTGTAAGGATATCTAAAGTCATGATCACTAAGCACTGAGATTTTACCAAAGTGGAACAAATTAAAGAGATGGTGGAAAAGGACGTGTCTTGGCTTTAGGCATGTGGCTCTTTGAAGAAGTATTAGAATATAAACAGAACAATAATGAATAAAATAAAATCTGGTAATATCTGGAAGTAAGAGCTCAAAGAACAAACATAAGATTGATAGGTCATAGTGGATACCATTTCCTCCCAGTTTGACTCCTAATGGTTTCCTCTCTTGGGTCTCTTGCTCTGCTTACTCCAGTCTGTGGAACGAATGGCACTTCCAGCCATCCAAGTAGGAATCCAGAAGCTATGGTAAGATTCCTTCTGTCTCCTCTCCAACTACCCCAGTAAACTTTCAAGCTTTCACCACTGTAGCAGCCTCCTAACTGGTGTCCCTGTTCTAATCTGTTCTCTTACTAGCCAGAGGGATCTTACTGGGTCACTCACCTGCTAAAAGATCTCTAATGGTTCCTCATTTCTTAACTGATAAAATCTGAACTTCTTGAGGAGGTACTCAAGGATGTAAATGATCTGACTCCTTCTACCATTCTAGCCTCTTTTCCTGTCCCTTCTCCCCTCACATTCGCCCATTAAAATAAACTACAGACCCTATAGTTTAACACCTTTATGATTTTGTTCAAACAAAAGTGCTTTTTCCAGGCCCTTTGTTTGGCACCCTCTCTTCCAGGAAGTATTTGTTCATTATGAGGCCTGTCTTTTGTGCCCCCATACCACTCTACTCTGTCCATTTCACTGGCACAGCCCACATCAGTCTGCTTTCCCCACTAGCCCATGAATCTCTGAGGGCAGCGGCTGTCACCCCTGTGTCTTCAGAATTAGCATGTGTCAGCACCAAGCAGAAATTTAATAAAACTTGGAACTGAATGAAATTAAACAAAAAGTGAAAGATTCAGCAATGTAGCATTCTCATTTCAGTGAGAATTGTGGCACTTGTATGGCAATATTAACAGGGAAGGGTTCTGAGGATCCACCAGGTGGGACTAGGATCCTCACCAGAACTTTCTCAGTTTCTGACAGGGACAACCCGAAGGAGACTGTGGAGTGAGGCTGGAAGCTTGGATCAGATTCACCAGAGTCCACAAGGCTCTAAAGATGAAGCCTACAGTGTCCAAGGAAAGGACAGCTTTAAGGCTAGAGGAGAGAAAGTCAAGGTGCTGCTTAATTAACCACATCCACATTTTAGAAACCCATTTCCACTGAAGATGGGATCTCCTAGGAATCAGGAGCAGGGAACATGGCCTTAATCAGTAGAGGAAGAGATTTAAACAAAGATTTCCAGACAGTGAAGCTTATGAGCTGGGACAGATTGCTTATGGAAATTGAGAAGTCTGCCCTTTTCCAGGCGGGGGGAGAAGGCAGGGGCAGGACACTGCAGGCACAGAGGCTTTCACAGACTCAAGTAGGTCTGCCAGAGGTGGGGATGGAACCAAAGGGCCTTAAGGCCTTTTACAAATCCCACAAATCAGGGATGTTTTCAAATGCTGACTTTACATCATAGTAAGCATTTATAACATTTCACTCATGTTCGCCTAGAAGAAATGGTGAATTTGTGAGCATGCAGTGAAAAGAATTAGTGGTCTTTCTCTAAAGTGTAGTTGGTTGGTGATGATGCTTGATACTAGCTATTTCTACTTTTACTTGCTTTAAAGTAACTGTTAAAAAAAAAGTTTTTTTCCTTTTTTATAAATAACTCGCTGATTGATCTCTGGTAACACTTGTTGCAGGATAGGATTGTTAGCCCTGCTGCCTGGAAAAATTGTGTGTCTCCTTTGCTTTTATGCTGGCACTTTTCTGCCTTTCTGATATTTAAATACCATATAGCAGTGCCACAAAGATGTTCAAATGTTACCAGTGGAAACTGCATTAGCAGTTGAAATTCCTGTCTATTTCTTCTCTGTGTCGGTAAAGGAATTGGGTTTCTTTGGAATGGAAAATGCTCTTATATATCTCTTGCAGAATTTAATTTATTCTTTCTTTCTCTTATAATCCCTTTCATTTGTTTCTTCTATGTAGTAAAGAAACATTCAAAGAAACCCATATAAACTCTACAAGGTTTTGTTCTCCTACCATAAGGCTAAGAATAGCTTAACAAGAACCAATCCACATGCTTTAATCCACATGAGGGAAAAAGATTTTGTAAATGTTTCTCTTCAAAGCACCAAAACTAAATGAAGGTTAAGGGAGGAGGCTCAAAAGAAAGCCTTATTAATGGAAAATACATTTTGATAAATCAAATTGATTTTAATCTTAATAGTACATTTAAATAATGGAATTGGTTAATAGTATCAAATTAGGATTAAAGAAAGGGATAAAAATCTCTTTCCACAAGTTGTTTCAAAACAAGGCATTCACTGGCTGATGCCATATGATATCAATCTGATTATACTGTACACAATAAAGCATCATGCCCTGTGCTAAAATCCTGCTGGGAGATGTATTTAATCAGATGCCTTTGATATGACTTGAGGAATAGTTACTGTGGACTCAAAAGAATCCGAACAAAATCTTTAGCTCCTGCAGTCAATCTTAATCCAGTGTGGATGCTAGGTGTCTATACATACCCTGTCGTAATGCACTCTCAAACATAAGCACGAGCTAACTGGTTGGACTTTCAGATTTGTCTTTTCAGAAGCCACAGGCAGAAGTTTGTTTTGCTTAATAACATGTTCTACAACTGACTGTTCATTCCCAAGCTTATCACAAATCAAGTCAAGATAAAGATTTTCTGCTGGCAGGAATTTTAGTGGACCCTGGTGAGTACAATTAACAGCCACCCGATAATAATTTAAAATTACTATCTTAGCTCGCTTTGTTTGGCTCCCACAGGAACTAAATCAACACTTTCACTTCCCAAGACAATCTTTCTGTGTCACTGGCCAAATTTAAACCAGATTTTGTGAAGCTATGTCATGGAAATCACAGACGGCATGAAGTTTTACAACTTACTTTTCTCCTTCTTCCTCGGAGCGCACTATTTTTGCGTTTTCCTGAGCTCGTCACTTTAGTTGTGGAGTTCGCGTCACGCTGCCAGCTCCCACTCTGTGTCAGAACACCTTAAAGTGGTCCTCCTTCTGCCGTTTGAAATTGGTCTTTAAATTATAATCAGCTCTGAAGGAGGCTGTTGGAGGTAGGGAATTCAGTCCAGCAACTTGGAGGGCAGAAGGCAGCTCCCGGCTAGAGCTTTCTTTCCCCCTCTGCCAGTGCCATGGGGTCGGAAGGCGTCTCTGGGGGAGGAAGGCCCAGCCAGCCACAAGTTGCTAACGCACCCCACACCACAGCTCCTTGGGACGGGAAGGAGAACAAAAGGCATCACTTATGTTAGGTGATCAGCAGCAAGTGATGTGTGGGGGTGGGAGGGAGCCTGGTGTACACAGGGGAGGGGGGCGGCAGTTGCCCTTGTCTAGATGGGGGAAGGACAAAGAATGCTGTCCCTGAACATTTGAGGCCCTGGGGGATTTCTTCACGGAATCAAACTGCAGAGGACGATTAGCAGCCTTGTACAGTAAGAGCTAAAGTTTTTTGGACATGTTGGCCTCAGCTGAAAATACCTAGTGGCTACTTACGTATAACACCTATCAGCGACTTACGTATTTCAGAAAGATAATGGGAAGGCTAACACATTGCACGTCTTTTCCACTACCGTTGCTCAGTGTTTCCAGTAAGTACATGCAGTGTGTCTCAGCCGAGCTGCTCTTTCACATTATTGTTAATTAAATAATACTCCCTAAGAAATCTGTCATTACCGGCAGCCAGGACCGGGTTTGTTTAGTTTGCCTGGGGCTATTAATGTTCTAACAAACGGGCTCTTAATTGCCAGAAGAGGTAATTTCGTTGGGGGTTGTAGTTCACTTTTCCCAACAATTTTATGGTATATTTTCTATCTGAAACTTTTTCCTTTTTGTTTCTCTGTCTGGAGTTCCACAAGGCCAGAGGGATCTTTCTCTAATGACTCATCCATTGAATTAGCCATTCTCCGTAATGGAAAAAATGCATGTTATTGAATCTGTAATTCCTCCCCCCCCATTTCCATTATGACTAAAGAGAAGCAACTAATAACGGATTTTAAAATTAACTTAATTTTCCCTTGCTCATTTCATTACTTATTCTTTGAAATAAGTGACTTTTGCTGGGAGAAATGATTTCTGCTATGTCGCAGGCACAACTCTGACATTATTTCTTGTCAACTGTTTTTCTAGTAGACAGGAGTGGTGGATGGGTAGAACAATTATCATTAGATGTAGTTGAAAGGGGGAAAGAGGAGGGCATTCGGCCCCAGAGAGGAACATGTGCCGTGGCCTAGAATTTAAAGTGACCTTATCTTCAAACATTTTCTTTCTGTTCATAAGCAGAGAATAAGGACAAATATTAAGAAAAAGTCACCTTTTTTTGAGTGTTATAAAAGCCTCCATATGCCATTTCAAAAAGAAGTGCTATTTCAGCCTTTTCTTAAATGACCTCTTTTTCATCATAATATAATACATTTTTTTCACCTTTTGACCGGTACTTTGGTTTTCTAATAAAGCTACATACTTATTTCAGAGGAATTGCACTTTAGAATGCATCTTGGTGGTACTTCATCCAGCAGTTTCATTTGGCTGAATTAATGTGCGAGCGAGAGAGGGAGAGGGAGAGGGGGAGAGAGAGAGAGAGAGAGAGAGAGAAAGAGGAGAGAGAAAATAGAAGAAGCAAGAGACTCATGTAATCCAACCTCTAAGCATAACTTTCTTCAATTTCACATTGCAGTATCATTATAGTAACCTTTATGTGTGATAAAAGCATAATTTGGCTGGATAGTACTAAAACATATATATCCACATTTTATCAGTGATTTACTGTCCTGTGATCAAAATAGTTTCCTTTCTTCCTCTTCGCCAAGTTCACATTTTGTTGTCTGGTGTCACTTGATAATCTTTCATTCGCCTTCTCCCCCAATCCCCCTGGCTCTTGTCTCTCTCTTTTTCCCATTAAGATGTGAATGGGTAGGCATCTCAGCCAATATGTCTATACATGGCTGAATACACTTGGAGAAAAGCAGGGTCTCCCTTTGTCTGGACCCTGGATGGCTGCGTGTCATTCCGCACCAATGGGCAAGGCCTCCCTCACAGTAGGAACTTTGCAATAACTGCCAGAACAAATTGAGCTCAAGCTTATCGGTTCCTTTCCTTTTTCATTTGGAAAATGGAGGGACTGGGAGAACAAGGCCATTTTTGACCAGTGACAATACAGCGTTGAAATAGATTGGATACAGCCAGTGCCCAGTCGTATTGCAGACAACTGTCATGGGATATATTGTATACAGGGACGATAAGATGTGACCCCACAATTATCAAGCTGAGCTGTGTTTTCCCACACACTCTGGGCATTCCACTCTGTACGATCGGCATATACAGCAGTTGGCAGGGGAGTGAGTGGAACTTCTATATGGACAGTTGGCAGAGGCGAGCAAACACAGATGCGACTGGTTGGTGCTCGCGTTCTTTCTGCATGTAGTGTAGACCAGCAGGGGCAATACTCAGCTTGCTCTGCACTAGGGAGCAATGAGAAAAACGGTCTTTGGTAAGAAAGTTGAATACAGGGGAAAGAAATTCATTTAAAAGTCGATTACATATTTTTTTCCTATGCAGATTTTTAAATCAGAATCTCCGTGAACTATAAATGATATATGATTTTCATTGTATTTAGATACATTGATATCTGATATCATATATCATATATGATGTCTGTAGTGTATCTAGATCCTGCTCTGTGTTTGGTATATATTTGTGTGTATGTGTGTTTGTGACTACATGTTTTTATGCATTCATTAAGTCCACAATACATGGATGTGGTTGGAAACTATAATGTGCCTATGTAAATGCAAATGCAAACGTGCAATAGCCAAGGTGATTTTCATTTATATATATATATATATATATATATATATATATATATATATATAAAATATGTGCATATAATGTATACATACATATATATGCACATATGTATATGTGTATACACACACACACACACACACACACACACACACACATATATGTATATTCATACTCCAAGGCTTGATTCTAAATCTATAAAGTACCACATGTTCTCTTCCAGAAATCTTTCCACCTTAACGACAGACTATGGTTGGGCTTGTACAACCAGGACTGTGTACTGTGTTGTTATTACAGGTCAGTTGGGAGGCAGGGCCTTTGGCAAACTGGGCGGCCAGCCTGGTGTATCAGAACTGCCAAAGCAGTCAGGCCACCTGTCTATGTGACAGCCCAGCCTATATTTTTAAAAATATTGTTATTTAAATACGTTGGAAGTGTGTGTGTGTGTGTGTGTGTGTGTGTGTGTGTGTGTGTGTGAGAGAGAGAGAGAGAGAGAGAGAGAGAGAGAGGGAATTCCCATTCAGTGGGGTTAAGCTTTGCTCAGCTGCTTTCAGAGCAACTGGAGGAAGACAAGACAAGGCGCTACGGCCAACTGGATGGCTTTCCATCTGCCCTCTGCTTTGCTTGGAAGTAACCAGCCAGACCAACGGTTTTCTCTTTGTTCAGCTTTTTTTCTGATCGGAAGCAGAGGCTGACATGAAACAAACATGGCATTTCTTTTTGAAAATTGGATTCTGAAATTGGCCTCATCTTTCCAGAAGCACAGCGCTATTGCAGTTTCTTCCCGGTTTTGTAAATGTCATAAACAGTTTGCATATAAAACTCCAGATTTGGAGGCAGTTACCACACTAGGTTTTTGCAAGTTTTTTTTGGGGAGGTGTTTGGTTTTTGGTCATGAAGGGATGTGCTGTAGTATAATGAATGGAAGTGGTTTCCCTGTACAGAGATGAAGAAAATGGGGCAACAGATTAATAATAAAGAACACGTTTGCCAGCTTTTTATTATCACTTTTAAAGGAGACACAGTAAAATGTGAAGTCATGCAAATGTGGTTTCTTGAAGAACTTCATTAGCATCACCCAGAAGCTATAGTTTACAATAAATGGCCACCAGGGCCCCCATAGGTCATGGCTTGTGGCCAGCTCAGTGCAATTGAAGTGATGCTTACTGTAAGGCGCGTCCCCTGGACACGATGTATGAGGTACAGATGACAGTACATTATCTAAGCCAGTTGCACTGTAGTGATTTGAATTCGGAAGACTTTTAATGGAGCAAGCAGGGGGAAAAAACCTACTAGAGGAATGCAGTCCATTAAGGTCACCTGGCAGAGAGACCAGATATGCTTACGTTTAAAAGGAGAGGTAAGAAAAGAACATTTTGAGAAGAGAGCTCCCAGTATTCTTTATACTGTGCTCTCCTCCCCCAAACACACACACACACACACACACACACACACGCGCACACACACACACGTGTGTGCACACACCTGTGCACACACCCCCACACACAGGAGTGAAGAGAGTCCCCTCACTCATAACACCTTTAACATGTCTTGGTGTCTTGAATCTTTAGGAGATACAAGGAAAAAGAGCTGTGTTTGGGTGAAATAAACATTGGAGAATCCTGGCAACTGAGACCGCCCTTTCTGTTCTCCACGCATGCAGTGAAAAGGCGAGCCATGTGATTTTAACTCTGGTTTACTTTGAATTTGGGATGGAATTGTGGCTATTCTCACAGACACCGTTAGGGCATATTGACTTAATAATGAGAGTGATCACTGAGAAGAGCCACGTGCTATGGACAGGCTCAGATTCTCCAGAGGAGGCAACCTGACGTGACGTGCAGCAGGATCACTTGGGTGCTAATTTACAGAAGTAAATCTAAACCCAGTTCTGCCTGATCCCACAGCCCATAGTGTTTCTCCTGCTAGTACTAATAGCTAGTATTTATTTAGGACTTACAGTGAGCTGAAACCATTCCCAGTGTTTCACTTACCATGACTTCGTATTTGTATTTATTTCAAAAAGTAATTCATTACTCTTCAAATGGTGAAAAGAACTGCTTGTTTGCTCAAGGGGACATGGCTTTATTCAGCTTTGTATTGTCTAGGTGATGAGGATGCCTGCTTTTTAGGTCAGATCATCATGTATCTGGGTGGGTTACTGAGCTTTTCTGTAGAATTAGAAAGAGGATAGTTTTTATTGATTTCACACTCACAAACATCCCCTTCCATCTGTTTTCTGGATGCTTTGATCTATGCCATTCAAACTTCGTTTCATTTCAGTGTTAATTTTTAAAATGAGCTCTTAAAATTCACCTGATTTGATAACAAAATTCAAGGCCATTAATTCTTTAATTCTTTCTGAACATTAAGAATCATTTTACTTCCCAAATACGAAAATTTAAAATTTTGTTTTAAATAAATGTCATTATTTAAGACATAAATGTCTTAAATTTATAAATTGTCATTTCTGTTCTGCAAATCTGGTAAATCTAAACAAATCTAGGATTCTTATTGCCATTTCTGTTTTGTTTTCTTCATCGTGAGAGGAAGTAATGTGTGTTACTGGTGAAAGGTCCGCACAGAAGATGGGGGTGGTGCCATTCTTTGTAATAAAATGGTGGTTCTAAGTATCAGATGCCAAGTTATGGTTGAGGGAAGCCAGCAGGCTAGAGGATGGCTCCAGTCAGTAGATTTGATGCTGTTCTTTAATGTTTATGCTTGTTTTCAGTAGCCATAGGAGGACACGTGGGGGGAGTAATGAGTGCCAGTGCCTGTTGACAGTGACCCTATTTTCAATTTCAGGTTTTTTTTCAAATTCTCTTTTATTTTCGTGTTTAAAAAATTTTTTTTGAGAGGGAGGGCGGAGAAGGGGTAGAGGGAGGGAGGGAGAGAGAGGATGGGGGAGGGGTGGAGGGAAGGAAGGAGGGGGAGAGAGGGAGAGAGAGACAGAGAATCTTAAGCAGGCTCTGCGCCCAGCAGAGAGCTTGATGCAGGCTTCAGTCCCACGACTGTGGGATCATGACCTCAGCCCAAACCAAGAGTTGGATGCTTAACTGACTGAACAACCCAGGCACCCCTCAGTTTCAATTTTAAAAAATATCCGGTGATGTTTTTGGGTAACCAGGCCAGTGAGCATCATCGTGAAATATTCTGTAGGGTTTACTTTGGAATTGAAGTTGTTTGCTATTAGAAGGCTTATTTTGAAATGATCGATTCCATCTGTGGCTGTGATCAGTTCCTAAGTTAATTACAAATGGGACTTATTACTATACAGAGATAAATACTGTTGAGGATTTCCTAAATAGGTTCAGTGGTTCCACAGACTTTTTAGGAAGAATAATTCACATCCAGACCCTGATGGAGATTCCAAGTGGCTTCTCCACAAGCTCAGCTTTGACTTCCTTCAGCTCTGTGCTTGGGTTATTAGTGTCTCCTTTCAAGTTGCAGGGGTCTGGCTCTTCTTCACTCTGATGCTAACGTTTCCTCCTCGTCTCAGATAATTGATAAATGGGTGTGGTTGTTTCCAGCTCCCAGGTGGCATCAAGCCACTGCTCATGTTCACTCTCCACCAGTGTTTTGATCAGGGACCCTAGTGAGGGTGGGTGCCTGTCAGCTCCCGTGGCGTGCTCTGGCTGGTGTTCCCAAACTGCTAGGGTTACACAGCGTATGAGTCAAAGCATCTAGAACATGGATAGAAGGGCATATTCCTGGAGGTCGCCTGGTCTTTGGTGCAGTGTAACAAGGACAGAGGGAGGGGGTGTTGTGTGGAGGTTGGTGGGGCATATTAGGGTTGAGGGGTGTGCCTGGTGTTAGCACAGGAAGAACAGTGAGGAAAGTGGTATTCTGCACTGCAGGAAGGCGTTAAACCTTTTTTTTTTTTTTTTTTTTTTTACCTTGTGAAACCACTAAACTGTTCTTCTCTCAGATGTTCCTTTGCATGTTTTTGGAAAGTTAGGAAGAAGAGTTGCCCATGCTGCATAAGCAGAAAAACTCTGAGCTTATATAAAGCATATAATGATGTTATCAATAAAATAAAAAAAAACACCCGAAATTACCATAGTGGTACATATTTAATTACGCACGCTTCTCACTGTGCTATATGGTAATAACGGCAAGCAAATCACATAAACAGTGTAGCTGGTGTTACTTTTAATAGGGAAGGGAACTAATATTTATTGAATTGCTAATATCTGCTGGGCTCCATGCTGGGTGCTTTACATATGTTATCTCATTTAATGTGTAGCTAAACAAGGCATTTCCAGGGTCCGGCGTGGTTGGAGGAGGGAGAGGTTACACTTCTCGGCCCTTGGGAAGACTCGGGGTTCTCTTTTCTTTGGCAAGGCACATGCTGTCCCAGTGGTTCAGGGTCCTTTGCCCTCTCCCCAGTTTGGGAGTTTGGACTTTCTGGGCCCTAGAATCTTAGCCACAGTTGGATGCAATGAGGACACAACTCCTTCTCCCTATGCCCTGTCTTACCTTCAAGTGTCACCAAGGGCCAAGAGTTGACCCGGCAGCCTGTGCTCCAGCCTCCAGGTGGAAGTTCTGTTTGAGTGCAAGGAAGCAGAACCTAAAGCGACTCCTTCTCTGAGTTTGAGGCAATGTGAATAGGAAACCTGCTGCCCATCCCCAACTCTTGCCATCTCCTTCTCCCCCATCAACAGCCTGATGGAGGGAAAGGAAGAAAGCCAAGCGGTGTGCTTTAAGAGGAGACCCTTCCACCTTTACCTCTCTACGCCCTTTGACATATGTTTACTGGCAGTACCTGATATGTTACTACTTAAAGTATGCTTTTTTATTTTTTAATCTTTTGGGGTTAGGGAATTCTTCGAAAGTCTGATAACATTCTTGACTCTACTCCCTAGAAAAATGTACCAGTGTTTACACTTCAAGTGAAAAGTATTTGATTCAGAGAGTCACACAAGCTGCCAAGGAAGACCTCTGGGAGGATGGGAAGGAGAGGGGTGGTAGGAAGCATGGATCAACCACTTATTCTTCAGCAGGGCTGTTTTGTTCCTTTGCCTACCTGAGATGTGCTTAAGGTGACAGGAGCTGACGGGAGGAGGCAGCTAGCAGTGGTAAGAGATCATTTTTAAGTATGAGCTCCTGTGGGAGAAGGGAGGCCCAACTGGGGAAGGTAGCGGGGCTTATAGTGAAGGCCTCGGAGGGCCGACCATCAGCATGTGCAGCCTTGCTGTGCGAAGTGTGGCCCATGGGCCAGTGGCATGGTCATCACACAAGGGTATGGTCATCAGCCAGACGCTTGTCAGAAACACAGACCCCTCCCTGACATACTGAATCAGAATCTGCATTTTGACAAGATTCCATGTTCAAGTTTGAGAAGCATGAGTGCGTATTGAAGGCACGAGGATAGGACTAGGGAGCGGGGGTTGAGATTAGAGGAAGCTGGCAGGCAGGACAGGTGCCCATAAGTACACCTTCGCAGGAATAGAAAAAGAGCTCACACAGGGGAAGAGACCATGGAAAGGGCCCTTAAGTGGTACTCCAAGGGGGAATGTGGGAATATTCAAAGTCTGGGGAGGAAGTGATGTATTTAAATACAGGGACAGAACTGTAACAACAAAAAGTTGTTTACTACAATATGTTGTATCACAATTTAGTGTGAATTATGTTTTCTAAGCATCCAACAGGTATCGAAGATTTGTCATGCTAAGTGATTTATGGTATTCATGGAGTAAATGACTTTAGGCAGACTGCTATCTCTTCCCCTTGATGAATCTTTTGAACTTATCATTACCTTGTTTTCTTAAAACCTATGCCACCCAGGCAGATGAGCTTCTGAAAAATCTCAAGGGTCTTAAGTCGTTAGTTCCTATCATTGGCACAACCATCTCTGACATGCTCTGGATGCCCTTTTCTCTTTTCTCAGAGAACCTTTACCAAATACTTGTTGGACACATTACATTAGCATCTGTTGCTTGATTTCTAACTGTTCCTTTGTTTTGTGAAGGCAAGTGTAAAGCAGTTATAATTTTTGGAGCAAGGAGAGAGAATAAGGCTATGATTTTGGTAAAGTTAGAGGGAATATTCCCTGAGAAAATGCTAACCACATGTTCTGGGTTGAATTGTGTCCTCTCCGAAACTGGGTTGAAGTCCTAGCCCCTGGCACCTATAAAGTGGCTTTATTTGGGAATAGGGTCTTTACAGATAGAATCAAGTTAAGATGGGGCCATTAGGGTGGGCCCTTAATCCAGCAAGACTGATGTCTCTATAGGAAGAGGGAAGGTGGTCCTGAGAATGTGGAGGCTGTTGCCAAGAACTCCTAGGACTGCCAGAAGCTGGAAGAGGCAAGGAAGGATCCTCCTGTAGTGGTGTGCAAGGAGCACAGCCCTGCCAGAACCTTGATTCTGGACTTCTAGCTTCCAGAACTGCCAGACAGAACATTTCTGTTGTTGTAAGCCAGCCAGTCTGTGGTTCTTTGTTATGGCAGCCTAGGAAGCTAATATACCATGCTTAACTATTTTTCTATAATGAATGATCATTTTTATCTAATTTTGAATGAGGTCATTTAGTTTTGTCTACTACTATTTGAGATGGAATAATCATTACAGTCATTAAAGAAACTAAAACATGTTCTCAATTAATACTAAATTCAAACCCCCTACTTGTATAGGCACCTGTATAGTTTTTATATAATCTGTGTGTGCTGTGGTTGAATTTACCTTTTCATGAAATGCCAAAATGGCTATTTTACTTTTTTTAAGTAATTTTTTTAATGTTTATTTATTTCTGAGCTCGAGACAGAGCGCAAGCAGGGGAGGGGCAGAGAGAGAGGGAGACACAGAATCTGAAGCCGGCTCCAGGCTCTGAGCTGTCAGCACAGAGCCTGACGCGGAGCTCGAACTCACAGACCACGAGACCACAACCGGAAAGTCAGAAGTTAACTGAGTCACCCAGGCTCCCTGGCTATTTTTCTTTTAGATTTAAAAAAACTTAATTGTGTTATCTTAGTGGAAAAAATGTAAGTAACAGTGTCTTACAACTTGTCAGCACTTACTATCTGAGATACTCTAAATAATTTTGATTAAAAAGTACTGAAAATATATTTACTCCTAAATCAGTAAATTGTTTGAAAAAATGAAAAACAAGTACTTAAGTATTGTCTGATGTCAGCAGCTGATGGTATCTAAGATGTCTCCTCATTTAAAGAAGTGGCAAAAACATGAGAAAAACACAAATGGCTAAGGAAACTCAGCAAAGCAGCTAATGCAGTAATAGACTGTATGGCCAGGGGGGTGTCCAAAATCTCAAATTTATTTTGAGACCAGAGGCAGGTAATCTGACCCTGCAGATTACCTTCAGGGAAGGATAGTGTGGCTGCCCATGTCACTCCCATGGATGACTGTCAAGTGTGAAGGCCAGGACTGTGTCAGACCCAAAGAGGGCAGCCGATCCTGAGACCCCATTAGCTGGGTGAGCACAGCCCTTTTGGTGGTGGCTGCGTTTATGTTACAACTTCCCTGAACCGCAGGAGGTTTCTGTGACTGGCTCGTCCACTGAAATTAGATGTGTTTGGGATCCTGCGACACCTCCCACTTTTTGTCACTTGTCTGAGGGAAATTTAGCATATGTCTGTTGTTTTGAACTCAGCGCCAAGAAGACTAGTTATAAAGGTGCTCAGGGGGTTTCTTGCAGGACGGCTCTGCGATGTGAGTATCGTTGCAGAATTATATCAAGGTCACTTGTATTTATTTTTTTTCTAAACAGTTTCTTGACTTTAAAATGCCTTTGGAATTTCCAACTCAAAATTCTAATCCCTTTCAGTGAGCTCAGTCTCTATGCAAAAGTTGCTTCCCGCCTGCCAAATTGAAAGCATCTGGATGGAATACTGAATTTAGGTCATTTTTTTTTTCTTTCCAATTTGTCCTTCTCTAGAAGAAAGGAAATCAAATCCAATACCATCACGTAGAGGGGAGGGTAAAATAGTTCCAACAAGAGCTTTTTCTTTCAACAGTTGGTTGGACTTAAGTGTGTGACACTTTCCCGCCTCCCCATCTCTACCTCTTCTGCCACTGGATCTCAATGGCTCATTTGATTTTTAAAGACCTGCAGCTTTTTACTTTCCATTATCTCTATAGCACCATTCTCCACTGAGGGGAATGACTAGAGTGTTCCTAGTTAGTTCCTGAGGGCAAGTCAACGAGGACTCGCCCATCTTCCCAGTGGAGGCTCTGGTCCAGGTACAGACGAGGCTTCTCAGACTTGAAAGTACATTGGACGCACAGGAGTCCTTTAGGGTCTGGCTAAGGTGCAGATGTTGTTAGGTCGGCCTGGGATGGGGCCTGGGCTTCTGCATTGCTGAAAAGCCTGGAGGTGCTGTGAACAGATGCTAGTTGGTGGACTGCATCTGGAGTAGCTAGGGGTGGCTCCCTCTGGGGGTATCTAGCTTTACTTGGCCCTGTCTCTCTCCCAACACTTAGAAATTTCTGGGCTTGATACGTTGAGTGCATTAGGATTTAGCACATGGATGTAATTCCACCATTTCCCCTTTCTGCTTCATTTCATTTCTCTCTCTCACTAAAAGCACAAATTGTGTTTGAAAAATTAGTGCACACAGAAACTTGCCATTATAGAGAAAACATTTTTGACTGTGTAGAGAGAGGAGAAACAAGGAAAGATGTCTATCTCCAGTGAACCTATATTCTATCATGAAAGAATTTAGAAAATAGTTGTATCAGAGGTGATAGTTTCATTAGTATTTACTTAGCACTAAGGTAAGTAATAGAATGATAGCAGATTGAGGCATATTTAATTTTCAGCTTTCCAAGTGCTCTAAATAAAAGAGATTATAATAATATGACCAAAGCTGTTATATCCACAGCAGCACTTAAGACTGATAGATATAATGTTCCACTTAGGAGCTATCATGGTACAATTAACTGAATGGTATTAAAAAGAAGTTTCTTAAAACACTTAAAGTTGTGAAGCAATTCTGAAATAGATCTGTGCTTCTCAAGTAAATACAAACAAGGACTGAGTCATTTTAGTGGATAATAAAAGAAATCAACAAGCCCAATTCTAGCTCCCTGTGGATGAGATTTAAAGCAACAAATCTATGCTACTTTATGCAATTAACATAAAATATACTTAAATTTGGAAGATTTACCCTGCCATCACCTTCCCACACAGCAAACACAAATCCCAGGCTAATTTGCCTTCATTAATTCACATACCATTGCAGGGCTGACTTCTGCTCTCAGATGCTTATGCACAATCTACCTTCAAGTTAAGTTACTGCATATGGGCCCTTTAGCTTCTGTTCAGATCCTGAAGGAATCACAGGTTACAGACATCATGAGCCTTTCAGCCCGATTCTGCAACCCTGAGGGAGTCTCTATTGATGGAAGCAGAATCAAAGAGGTTTGTGGAGGACAGTTTTTTTGCCTTTCGTCTGGCAGAGCTCAGACCCAGATGCTTTGCTCTGAAAGGGAGGGGGCTGTGGCAGGCCTCGTGTGGGAAGAGATACTTTCCAAGATGTCTCTTTGACAGACTACTTTCCTGGCCCTCTCTTCCCCAAATATTGCAGGAATGGGCCTAATAAATTAGGATCGAGGGCCAAATAAATCATGAATAACCTAAGGTATTTCAGAATTCTTTTTGAAAATGGGTATTTAGAATATTTTGCCATTCTCCTTAACTAAGGAAAACCCTACTCCGAAATAGAGTAAATAATAGGTGATATATTGGTTCAGTATTTTACCACAGTAAACTAAGAGGTGGCATGGGGCAGAGGGAGGAGATGGTAGAGAATGAGAAGGCAACCAGACGGAGAGAGTCTCATACCAACAAGGGAGACAGAAGAAGAAAGAAACAAACATGGAGAAGAGATGCAGAGGCAGAGGAAACACCACAGAGCAGAAAGACATTCTATTGTTTATTGAAACACTTATGCTCTTTGTGTGTTTTCTTTAAAGTGTTCAAAGCAAGTCTCATTCCTTTGTTCACAAAAAGAGTAGACTGAGAACCAAGGTGGTTCATTGGAGAATCTGCATTTTAAAACTCCATGTATCATACAGAAGAGAGGCAGCAGTGGGAGGCCAACCAGGAAATGGCAGTGGATGGCTATGCATTGGGGACTCTGGGCCTGACTGGATGGAGAGGGGGAAGGACATGAAAGGACTGAAGAATCCTCAACTTACTGTTTTCAGTGTGGTTTGGCTCTAGAAAGAACTCAATTTTCACCCAAATACTTAAGATCTTGCCACATATGTTACATATTCTGTATTCAGTATTTTTAATAATAGCCCCAAAGGAAAAAAAAAAAACACCAAACACATTACTTTGTCATCATATTTGATCCTTCCAACAAGTCTGTGAAGTTGATGATACAGGTATTAATTCTGAGACCATCTAGTCAAAAGGCAGGTAAGGAAACAGACTGGGGATTTAATTGCTTGGGAAAAGTGACCTAGCTAGGAAGGAAATGAGTAATAATATTTATACTGGCTGAACATGGGCATTATGATATTTTGGGTAAGTAATTTAACCTTTCTGTGTCTAAATTTCCTCATCTGTAAAATAGGGAGGATAATAAGAGTACCCGACTTTCAAGATTCTTGTCAAGAGGAAATGAAATAGTACAATAAGCACTCAGAACAGTGTCTGACAAACTCTTTAAGTTCTAGATAAATGCTAACTGTTATTAATATAATTATTATAATTTTCCAGTAATTACTAATAGCATTAATAATTATTAATAATCAACAAGCTATTCCGACCAGGCTTTCTGGATATACAGCTACCACTCATTTCAGTAAGCTATGGGTAGGCAACTGCTAGAGCATCAGTTGATAATCAGAGGTCACCATCTCTTTCCAGTTTCTGGGAATGCTTCAGAGACAAGATTGCTGTTGTTTACAGGGGAAGAAAGAACAATTTCAGGCAGACCAAGGGTCTGTTTTGGAATACGTTCTACCAGAAATAGCTTTATTAATCAAGGTTTTTTGTTTTTGTTTTTAATGAGAATGTACATGATAGCTTTTTTTGTTGTTGTTTGTGTTTGTTTTTTTTAAATTTTTTTTAATGTACTTATTTTTGAGAGAGAGAGAGAGAGAGAGAGAGACAAAGCATGAGCGGGGGATGCACAGAGAGAGAGAGGGAGACACAGAATCTGAAGCAGGCTCCAGGCTCCGAGCTGTCAGCACAGAGCCCGATGTGGGGCTCAAACCCATGAGCAGTGAGATAAATAGTTGAGCCGCAGTGACATAAATAGTTGAGCCGAAGTCTGACGTTTAACCAACTGAGCCACCCAGGCGCCCTTGTTTGTTTATTTTTTGATGATTACTTGATGCTTTAATGTCACGTTAAGAGCATTTTCTGACAGGCCTGAAGGTCACCTAACTCTCTAAGTCTAGAAAATTACAATTTAGCACAAAATTAGTCATTTTACAAATCTGTGAAACCAATAAAATGAAACAATGTATATCCACCTAAACAAGACAGCATGATTTTGGTTTGTACTGCCTTGTAGGATCTTTTTTTAAAAAATTAATTAACTAATTAATTTTTAAACTCACATCCAAGTTAGCATATAGTGCAACAGTGATTTCAGGAGTAGATTCCTTAATGCCCTCAAGTGGTCTTTTTTGTAAAGACAGACTGTTTTTATTGCAAAATGTCTCCCACCCAAACCTTGTGGCTAAAATTGTGTTGCTCTCAAGACATGTCCTCCCAAACCTTGGTTTTTGTTTTTTAAATAGTTATGTTATTACACATTTCTGTTTAGCCATGAATAGTTTTCATATTAAAAAAAATTTTTTTTAAATATTTACTCATTTTTGAGAGAGAGAGAGGGAGAGACAACACGTGAACAGGGGAGAGGCAAAGAGAGGGAGACACAAAATCCGAAGCAGGCTCTAGGCTCTGAGCTGTCTGCACAGAACCGGACGTGGGGCTCAAACCCAACAACCGTGAGACCATGACCTGAGCTGAAGTTGGACGCTCAACTGACTGAGCCACCCAGGCGCCCCTAGTTTTTATATTTTAAACATATAAACAGCTCTGTTAAAATAGATTAGAAGTTTTTCAACCATTGAAAGAGATTTGGTTTGTAGATGCATGAGAAGTGCATCTAGTGGTATTACCCATGAATAACAAATAAAGACAGGAATAGGTCTGGAAAAAACTCAGAGAGGTATCCACCAAATCCCATGGAGAACACAGAATACCTGGGCCAAGTCATGCTTTGCACCTGATGACCTGAAAGAAGGGAAGAAAAAGTTTGCGCTTACTACCATCAAATGCACTGAAATCTATTATCTTGCAACTATGTGGATTCCACACCCACCAGGGACCAAATATGAGGGATGGGGCTGCCCAAACTATAGGTTAGAGGGTTGAGGTTAGCAACTTCCTGTGGGATGAGGCCAGTCCAAGCTTATTAAATAATAGGGTCACAGGAATTCATTTTTGAGAACTCTGTGGGGGTAAATTCTGTAGTGAAAAAGGGTCCAGAATTTACACTTATGTCTTCCTGTTTAAACATTTTCCAGTAATTTATGAAAAACTCTTTCTAAAAGGGATGCTCATCATTGAGATGATGTTAACTGTGCGAATTATGTAACAAATAGTAATTTGAGATAAAATGAAAATTAAAAATAAAATTCAATGGCATATTTTTGATGCCATTTAGCATGGAACTATGATTGTTGTTCTTATGGGTAAAATTGTGGGGTTGGTTGGTTTGTTTGCTTGTTTAGCTCAAGTTCTCATTACTACATTCCCACATTTGACACATAATTGTATACTTGTAGAATCTCTTAGAAGATGACTACGTGGCCAAAAAAATATTAAGGGGATAATAGAACCTTCCATTGATTTTATAATTAACCATATTGAAGGAACCCCAAACATGGAATAAATTACTCAAAAGCTGTGCCATTTTAAGATGATTTAAATATGTATATTCACATTTAAAAAGAAGAGTTGACCTCTTTTCCGAAAAATAATTTCATTAATGGCTCCAGAACCTTTATCTTGCAAACTGTCCTATTAAAAGTTTTACCCATATCAATCATACTTTTTAATTAACTACAGACTTTATTTAGGTTTCCCCAATTTTTCCACTAATGTCCATTTTCTATTCCAGGATTTAATCCTGGATCCTACACTGTGTTTAATTATCATGTCTCTTTAGTATCCTTCAATCTGTGACAGTTTCCTGAGCTTTCTTTGGCTTTCATGATACACTTTTAAAGAGTACTGCTTAAATATTTTGCAGAAGGCCCATCAGTTTGGGTTTGCACGATACTTTCTCAAATCATACCTTTTAGTGTAACTCTCGTACTTTCCTAATGGAAATAGAATTAGGAGCTAGAGGCGACCTTAGAAACCATGTTATTGATTAGTCTGAATTCTTGATTTCATTGGCCGAAAGCAAGTCCTCTGCCTCCAGTTTAAATGGCTTCCCCCAGATCAGTTACAGGAATGGAGTACTCCATTCTCTTACCACACACCTGATCCTTTTTCAAGGCACCATGAAAATGGTGCCTCTAACTTCGTCCAGTGAACACCTTAACACATGGGGACCCGCAAACCCTGGTGATGCTGTTTATGCTCTTGGGACAGCGTTCACATAGAATGTAGCCCTGGGGGTACTGACGAGTCCACCTGGACTGTTTATAAGTTGATTTGAGGTGGCTTATAATAAAAGAACAGATAAAATATGAGATCCTACAGGATGGTTGTTTGGATATAATGTGATTGGCACATGGTCCTGATGCTCTACCCAGATCTTGTTTTTAGAAGTGGGTGGGTGAAGGGCAGACATTTTTATTTTGAAAGGATGAGGTAGGAAGTGACTCCTCTCGCTTGAAACTTTCTCATTTCATTGTATACAGTGCATGTTGTCTTTACATGTCTAATAAATGAAAACACAGTTTTCTTCCCCCACCTCCAGCACCTCCCTGCCCTCCAGTACTGGAAGGCTGACATGAAATTTACTGATTTACACTAATCTTGCAATTCACAACTCTGCATTTTATGTAGAACTTTTTGGATTTCTACTTACTGTGGGGTTTTGCTATAGTTACCAAAACAAAAGACAAGCCAACAGAGTGGGAGAAATGATTTTGCAAACTACATATCTGACACAAGACTGGTGTCTAGAGTACATAAAGAATTCTCAAAACAAGGTAGTAAGAAAAGCAAACAAATTAGAACATGGGTAAAAGACAGGAAGAGACATTTCACCAAAGAAAATATACAGATGGCAGCAGATAAAAGGTGTTCAAAATCATTATCCATCAGAGAATGCAAATTAAAACCATAATGCAACAGTACTGTTGACCGTTCAGAATGGCTGAAATAAAAAAAAAAAAGTGGCAACACCGAATGCTGGTGAGGATGTGGAGAAATTGGATTACTCATGCATTGCTGGTGGGATTGTAAAATGGTACAACCATTCTGGTAAATAAATAGTTCGGCAGTTTCTTAAAAATCACTAAGCATGCAATTACCATACTGTCCAGCACTTGCACTCCAGGGCATTTCTCCCAGAGAAATGAAGACTTATGTTCACACAAAAACCTGCACATGAATGTTTATAGCAGCTTTATTCATAATAGCCCTCAAACAGAAACAACGCTGACGTCTTTCAGTGGGTAAATGGTTACACATACTGCCATGTCTACACCATGGAATATGCCTTAGCAGTAAGAGAACCATTCATCTATGTGATAACCTTGGTGAATCTCAAAAGAATTATGCTGGGTGAAAAAAGCCAATCCGAAAGGTTATACGCTGTAGGAGTCAATTAATAGAGCTTTCTTGAAATGCCAGAATTACAGACCTGGAGGTTGGACCCATGGTTGTCAGGGGCTAAGGAATGGGTGGAGGCAGGGGGGAAGTGGGTGTGCTATAAGAGGGCAACATGAGGAATCCTTGCTGTGATGGAAATAGTCTAGACCTTGACCATATCGATTTCAGGGCCCTGCTTGTGATTCTCTACTTCAGTCACCAAGTTACCATGGGGGATGGTGGGAGGAGGTTCTGAGTGATACACAAGATCTCTCTGAACTATTTGTTACAACTTTAGGTGAAGCTATAATTATCTCAAAATAAAAAAGTTTAATTTAAAATAGGATATAGCCAGACATTAAAGAAGGGAAGGGTGGCTACTTTGTCCTGAAAATATTTTTGTTTGCATTTTTTTTTTAAATCCATGGATACTCATGCATTATTAGTGCATTAAAAATTACCAACGGGGGTGGGGGAAGAAGAATGTAAAGCAGTGTGTGCATCTTAACTAAGAAAGTGTTAGGGGTGCTTGGGTGGCTCAGTCACTTAAGCATCCGACTTCAGCTCAGGTCATGATCTCGCGGTTTGTGGATTCAAGCCCCGCATCAGGCTCTGTACTGACAGCTAAGAGCCTGGAACCTGCTTCAGATTCTGTGTTCTCCCTCTCTCTCTGCCCTTCCCCTGCTCACTCTCTGTCTCTCTCTCAAAATAATAAATAAACATTAACAAAAATTAACTAAGAAAGTGTTAAGACATAAAACTTGGCTTTGTGCTGCTTTTCAGTCACAGCCAAGAGGGAAACATGAATCAGTTATATAGCTGTTAAGCAGAAGGACAAATACAGGTAATTCAAGGGCTAGTGCATATGTAGGGCTCATATTATTTTCATATTCTACAGAATAGAAAGGGTAAATACTAGAGGTGGCATATTTGTACCTGTTTGTGCATGGTACAAATGAAACATCTGTGCTTTAATTGATATTACGAACTTTGGTTGGCTTTCTAGAACTCCCTTCCTAACAACTCATACTTTTCTTTCTATAAGAAAGGAAATTTAAAGAAAATAACCATAATCAGTTTACTAGAAGGGTGGTAAAAAATGAGCAATGATCCAGCCATCATCCTTGTCAGAATTGGCTTGGAACTGTTCTTTTAAACTTGGTTTTTCGTGGAAGAGTTTTGCAATACTTGTAACTAGTGGCATATAACATGTGTGATAAATAATTTTTTATTTCCATGCATATTTTTTAAAATTTCCACGTATGTATAATTAACATACAGTGTTATATTAATTTCAGGTGTATAATACGGTGATTCACCATTTATATACATTATTCAGTGCTCATGTGATAAATAACTTCAAAAAATATGTAAAATCCCACATATGAAGTACATAAAAACCAAAAATATAAAATATATAGAGTTATGAAGACTAGAAATGTATAGGGAATATATAAAGCAAATGCTAAGATTCCAACAATATAAAATAAGAGCTGAATGAAAGGAGATTACTGGTGTACTCTTGGATGGGAGGTTGAAAGAGATTTTTAAAGTTCATCTGGTATAGACGGGTGGAGAAAGTAGGGTGTGGATTTGCCCTTCCAGATACTTAATGCATTTTATTTGTTTTTATTATGTTTGTATTGAAGTATAGGAAATACACAGTATGGTATTAGTTTCAAGTATACAGCATAGTCTAAATGCATTTTAAAGCTATGATTTAATCATTGAAGTACTAAGACTGTAAATACAGAAACATCAGTGAAACCATGTAAATTTCAGAAATAGCCAACTACGTGTAGGAACTGAGAATAAAATACATGTGGTATTTCAGTTATTATAAAGGGAAAGTTCCCCAGTACATGAGTCTAAACAGTAATGTGCCATTAAATGTTTAACAACCAGCTGTTTGAAAAAAGGTATGCAGATATACATACGCACATGTATTTATTATGGGTTTTCCAGTATAAAGGATGCATAGCACACAGCTGACAAATAAAAATTCACAATTCTCTTTATCGGCAGTAAGTGTAATTCAATGTAGTCCGTTGTTTTCCTCATAATGCTTTTCCGGAATTTTTTCTAACTTTAAATCTGTAGGCATGTTCAGTCATGATTTGACAAAGGGAGCCACACCTCAGTCTGCTCTTTTCCTAATAGATTTATTGCCATTAAATCTGATATGTGGCTTATTGTTAAACTTCTTCTCACCCTCGTATAAATTTTTAATTAAACTAAAAACTCTTTCAGCTTCAACACTAAATCAAGCCCTGATTGATAGCACTTGCTGGTTTCCAAGGTAAATACTCCTACCACGACCAGTTTCAAAGCTACCGACATAAAGTCACTGAGCATGGAGTTGGGAAGAGATTGGAGAAGCACACCACAATATATTATTTCCCGCCTCCAGATTCTGTGAACGGTGAAATAAAATGGAGTCACTGAGGTCACGGGGTTTTAAAATGGAGCCGAGAGGCCATTAGGGACGTGGGCTTTATGCACGTCCTCACCGGGTGGAACTGTGAACTTCTGAACCGGGCCAGACATTCCAAGGACACTGCAGGGACATCTGCCACTTGCTACAGTTACAGGCTTTTGCTTAGTGATAGTTTTAGCAACCAATTATTTAGCCAAGATTAGTTTTCTGCCACCAACACCAATCAAAATTCTTTGTAAACAACGTGTACAAGCATTCCCTTTTGTTTAAAAAAAAACCCTGACTTTTGTTGCCTAGTGGGACACCATTTAGGCTGTTCCCTGAATCTGTGCTCCCTCAATTGTAGTTCTGAGACCCTAAATGAATGCTTTTGTTTTATTTTAGTTCTGCCTCTTTTCTCGGTTGACAGTATGATAGTCATAACTGACTTTGAGAGCATAGAGAATACTAAAATTTAGAAAAATACTTGGGAAGTAGTGCAGTTGCAGTATTTATTACCTTTGTTTTAAATAAAATTTATTGAATTGCAAGTTTACATAATTTTTAAATAATGTCTACCTTTTACAACTGGTTCTCACAATTTCTGAAAATTCACCAGTTGGCTTTCACAAGATGTTGGGCTCTTTCTCCTACGCATCACTGTCCCTAAGACAGAACCACAAAGTAGAAGATTTGAAACTTCCAGAAATATTTTATTTTTATTTTTATTTTTTAAACGTTTATTTATTTTTGAGATAGAGAGAGAGCGTGAATGGGGGAGGGTCAGAGAGAGAGGGAGACACAGAATCTGAAACAGGCTCCAGGCTCTGAGCCCTCAGCACAGAGCCCGACGCGGGGCTCAAACTCATGGACCGCGAGATCATGACCTGAGCTGAAGTCGGACGCTTAACCGACTGAGCCACCCAGGCGTACCACCAGAAATATTTAAGTCATAGAGTTGAAAAAAAATGAGATGTAAATAACAGAAGATGGATTGATTGCCTTCCTAAAAGGCAGTTTAGCCATACGTATCAAAATAAAAGATTTACCAATTCTCTGACCAAACCATTTCACCATTTATTCATCCATTAATTCAGCAAATTTATTGAGAACCTCTTATGTGCCAGGAACTAAGAATTAATTCTATAAGCGTAGAAAGATGCATAAGATAGGAAATTTGCCACAATGTTTTTATTTTTATTTATTTTTATTATTTTTATCTATTATTTTTAATATGAAATTTATTGTCAAATTGGTTTCCATGCAACACCCAGTGCTCATCCTAACTGGTGCCCTCCTCAATGCCCATCACCCACCCCCCATCAACTCTCAAGTTTATTCTCAGTTTTTAAGAGTTAGGGAGAGAGCCAAACCACAATGTTTTTATAGTAACAAAACATTGAAAAAACATAAATGTTTGTCAACAAAGGATGGGTTAAGTAAATGATGGTTCATTGACACAATGGAATACAATGTAAACATTAAGAATGAAGGGGTGCCTGGGTGGCTCAGTCAGTTAAGTGTCTGACTCTTGATTTTGGCCCAGGTCATGACCTTGTGATTTGTGGGATGGGGCCCCGTGTTGGGCTCTGCACTGGCAGTGCAGAGCCTGCTTGGGATTCTCTCTCTCTCGCTCTCTCTCTGCCCTTCTCTCGCTTTTTCTCTCTCTCAAAGTAAATAAATAAACATTAAAAAAATAAAGGAATGAATCTGTAGATAAATGTTTATTGAAATGGAAATATGTCTGTTGTACATTTTAAGAGCAAAATTAGTAGGTTTTAAGAGTGTACATCGTATTATTCCATCTTGTAAAAAGTAATTATGTCTCTGTACATGTGTATATATACGAGGAGAGAAAGTCTAGAAAGATTTGCACAAGTTACTAATAGAGGCAAATATTTCGATTCTGAAGGCATTGTTTTGTTTTTTTAATCTTTGATTATTTGTTTTATTTAATTTTATTGATATATAATTAACATGCAGTTTTATATTTGTTTCAGGTGTGCAATGTAATGATTCAACAATTCTGTACATTACTGCATGCTCATCACGATAAGTGTACTTTTGATCTCCTTTGTCTGTTTCATCCATTTCCCCATACACCTCCCCTGTGGCAACTACTAATCTGTTCTCTGTAGTTAAGAGTTCCATCTTTTCTTTGTTTGTCTCTTTTGTTGTTGTTGTTTGATTTGTTTCTTAAATTCCACATATGGGTGAAGTCATATGATATTTGTCTTTCTCTGTCTGACTCATTTCACTTATTGTTATACCTGCTGGGTATACTCATGTTATGGCAGATGGCAAGATTTCGTTCTTTTTCCATGGCTGAGTAATATCCCTTTGTATATATACACCATGTCGTTTTTATCCATTCATCTACTGATGGACACTTAGGTTGTGTCCATGTTTTGGTTGTTGTATATAATGCTGTACTAAACGCAGGGGTGCATATATCTTTGTGAAGTAGTGTTTTCATATTCTTTGGGTAAATACTCAGTAATGGAATTACTGGATCATATGGTAATTCTATTTTTAATTTTTTCTGGAACTTTACTATACTGTTTTCTGCAGTGACTGCACCAGTTTGCCTTCCTACCAACCCATGAGGGTTCCTTTTTCTCCACATCTTCACCAACACTTGTTATTTCTTGTCTTTTTGAATGAGTGGTTTTATAGCGAGTATGTATTACCTTTAAAATTAAAAGTAACAGTGAAATTCCTTCCATTAAAAATTATTCTGATACATACGTCTATCTCATAGATGAAACCTGTTCTAGGGGAAAAAAAAGGCTTTAGACTGGGAACTGAAAGTCTTATTTGGGGTTCATAATACCTTCTCTCTAGATCTGTTTCAAAATACCCATAATAAAAAGTTAAAAAAAAAAAAGAGGCATTTGAATTTCAGTTTCATTTCATTTCTGACTTTGATTGAGATAGTTGTCCACACTGAGCCTTATTTTCCTTATCAAGAGGCAGGATCGACTGTATTCTAATCCATACTATCCACTTAGTCACTGAGTGATTTTGAGGCAGTTTCTCAGATGATCTGTTGTTTGGTTTCCCAATCTGAAAAATAGGGATGATGATGATGGTAATGATAATGATAAAATAAATTTTGAAGGTTGTTGTGGGGACTAAATGAAATAAAATGCTTGACACCCAGTAAGTATTCATCAAATGCTAGTTGCATCTACACTGGAATAATACAACAGAAATGCAGCCTGAGCTAAGTTTTCTTCGAGAGAATAGCTAATATAATTTATTTGTCTCATTTCACATCTAGAAAAGAGATAATGGAGGATTGAATGCAAGATTCTTGGTTTTGACTCATTGAAGAAAATACCTCTTCTGTGTTCAATTATCTAATATATTTTCCTATTTTAAAATCTGGGCTGTCATATTAAACAACGTAAATATTTCTAGATAATTTTATTTCCAGAAATCTCTATTCGATCATTGTAATTCTTTATTATTCCATTAACTCAAAACAGTTTATCGTTGCCTTGCTTGATATTCTCTGTAAATGGAGGTGATACAATTATGCTATTTTAAGTAATTTAAAGACCATGTTCCCTACCACCTATCCATTTGTACGGTATATTATTTTGTATGCGTGGATATCGGATGCCAACACACTGCCCGGTCTTTTAATAGAGAGCCATTAGCCATGTGAGGATCAGACGCGATGTATGTATTAATGATATATTTTAATTTAACACATGACAGCAGGGAAGGCTGAGCGACAGATCATATTTAGTTACAAATAAGGGAAGAACTCATTGCTTAGGAGTGTTCAAGTCACAGGTGAATAGCAAAAGGTTTTTATTCCTTCCCTGACAGAATAAATTTATCTCCTTAAAAGTCACCTTTATGCTTTCTACTTATCATCAGGAAGGCTGCATTCTGTATTTCAATTTTATGTGGACAAGACATTAATTTTAAGTGAAAGACATTGTTCTGTGCTGGAATTAAATGAGGTCGTTATTGGTTTGAGTGGTAAAGGTGGGGGGTTCAGGCTCATGTTTGGCTTTAATGAGAAAAGTGCTATGTGAATATGGTCCTCTTGACTTTCTTGGCACTGAAAGCAAAGTAGAAGTGGGGCAGCGGAATTGAAAGCCATCCGTCGCCTCTCTGTGTACCTGGTGTCAGGGTGCATACCCACTACCATCAGAAAGGGGAGTGTAGCCTAAGAATATATCCGTTTTTTCTTGGTGAAGAGATTGGTAGGACTCTGTAGGATTGATTTTTAGATAGAGCAGCTCCAAGAGCAGGAACGTCTGCTGTTGAAAAAGGGACTTCAGAGGTCGCCTAGTTTAATCCAAAGTCTAATCCTTTTGGCAATAGCGTCTATCCATTTCTTTCTTTTTTTCAACTTTTTTTTTTTTTTTTTTTTTTTTTTTTTTTTTTATTTTTGGGGCAGAGAGAGACAGAGCATGAACGGAGGAGGGGCAGAGAGAGAGGGAGACACAGAATCGGAAACAGGCTCCAGGCTCCGAGCCATCAGCCCAGAGCCTGACGCGGGGCTCGAACTCACGGACCGCGAGATCGTGACCTGGCTGAAGTCGGACGCTTAACCGACTGCGCCACCCAGGCGCCCCAATCTTTTTTTAATTTTTAAACAATGTTTATTTATTTTTGAGAGAGAGACAGAGAGTGAGCAGGGGAGAGGCAGAAAGAGAGGGAGACACAGAATCCAAAGCAGGCTCCAGGCTCTGAGCTGTCAGCAGGGCTCAAACTCACAAACTGTGAGATCATGACCTGGGCTGAAATCAGATGCTTAACCGACTGAGCCACCTAGGCGCCCTGCATCTATCCATTTCCTAAACACCCCTAGAAAAAGAGAGATTTAGCCGCTTCTCCTGGTACAGAAAGGGCACCCCATTGGCAGGAGAGAGAAAGCTGGCGATTAGATAATGGTGAATATTTAAAACCACCTTCACTCGTTCCGTATCTGAGAGAAAATAAATGAGATTTTGTTCAAATAAGGCCAAGAAGGCCAGTTCCACCCAATTCAGGGAAGGCTCTGAATGATTTTAGAGGAGCACAAGCTAATTAAAATTAAATAGCGCCTAGTCCTCTGGTGGCCTCGGCCACGCTTCCTGAAAGGGAAGTTCATATAACTTTTACTTTCTCACTTCCCATTCTCTTTGCAACCTAGTGATATTTGGCTTTGCCTTTTCTAATCAATTGAAATGACTTTTGAAACTCACCCAATGTGTTTTTGCCCACTTGGTGGACACTTTATAGGCTTATATTATTTAACCTCTCTCTTGTATTCGAGAGAGGAGGAAGGTTCTCAGAAGTATTCCGGAATACATGGTCTCCTGTTATTCCCTTAAATGTTGTGATGGGGAAGGGCTGGGCTTTCTGTAGCTTCCCCTCTAAAATCAAGGGAGGTGGAGTTGGGCTCAACACATCTCTAGTCTTCTTTTCTCTTTTGGTTTTGATATTTAATGAGCATTAGGCCAAGCACTGTGTTCTGTGCTTTACTTATGTTATCTGATTTAATGCCCTGTGATATCAGCAGGAGGGAGATAGCATCACCTTCCATTTACAGATAAGAAGACAAGTTCAGAGAGGTTAAGTATTTGCTTGGGGTTATGTAGCTAGTAAGACATGGAGCGTTGATTTAAGCCAGCGTGGAGCCCTCATCAGGTACAGAGTAACAGAGGACTCCGAGAAGGTGCTCTCGCGGGCAGGAATCCGCTGCTCAGGACATAGGCTGCAGAGGCAGGTATAATCTGAGGGTAGAGTGTTATTGGGACGAACAGGCAGGCTTTATGTATGTGTGAGAGCTGGTGAGGAGGCTTCAGCCTTGCTGTGTGGAGAAATAGAACAGGAACTAAAGTCATGATGTGAACTTAGATTTAAATCTCTCTTCCCAAAAGAGAATTGTTGGTTTGTTCATCACACTTAGTAACGACTAAATGTCTGTTCACCCCATAGGTCATGGACCTTGCTCACCTTTTTTTTATTGCTGAATCTTTGACCCATAATACAAAGGCAGTTAATGATCATTATTGAATGTTACAAACCCCTTTCCTCTTGAAATTCTCTGACATCTATGAAACCACTGTCTCCAGGTTTTTCTCTCGGCTTATTGGCTGTTCCTTACCAGTTTCTTTATGTGTTCTACTTTCTCTTGACCTTCTGGTGTTTCCCAAGAATCTACCCTTAACATACATGCCAGTCTACTGTATTTATGTTTTAGCGGTTATAAACTCCACCCAGTGGCATTAGCCAGCCTGTAATTATTGCTTCCAAAATCTCTAGTTTAGTTTGAATTTCTTTCCTGAACACATAGCTCTGTGTCCAACTGTTTCCTAGTCTACTCCGCTTTGGAGTCCTGAGGGCACCTCAGATTCAGTAAATCTAATATGCCCCAAATGAACACACTAAGCCTCTATATTCCAAAATTTGTGTCTCTCTGTCTGTAGATATTTTTATTCTAAAGGGAAGGTCTAGAGCTTTCATTAGACAGTTTGAAAGTTCCATGGCTCAAGAAAAGGTTAGACTTATTGTGCATTCCTCCTTAAGATAAAACTCTTTCCTGTGGATCATGATCCCAGTGTTTGGGACAGGTACTTCTGTGCAGACTCACAAATCCCAGCTGTTGTAATATTTCTCATCTCAGTCTCATGCCCTTTGTGTGGGGATAACACAATCACGTGGTTTACATATGCCAACTTGCGCTGCTGTGCTATCATTCATCACATGCTTACCCTCAGTTCTGCTTTTATGACTGGCCTTCCTGTTAGCTTTGGGCTCCTCTGTTAAACTGAAAAGAATTGAGGCAAGGACAGACATATCCCAGGATATGAAAAAGGGAAAAGCTTAAAGACAGAGTAGATAACCATATCAAGTGATGCAGAAACAGGAAGGAAAGTGAGAGAAGGGAGAAGGGAGTTAGGGGGACTAGGATGTCATTGGTAACTTCTGAGTAAATAATTTGAGAGGAATTGAGAGAGAGGAAGACTGATGTCAAGGTGATGAAAAGGGTGTAGATAATGAAGGGGATGTGAAGAATTAGAAGATATTAGAAGGGGCAGCAGTGAAATTCCCGACTATGGAGCTCAGACTGAGAAAGGCGGACTTGAAGAATGTGGAAAAGGGGATTAGAGTTCTTGATGGAGAAGGTCAAGTTCAGGAGCAGTAAGGTAGGGATAGAGAGAGAGAGAGAGAGATGAGAGCAGAAAACAGCTTAAGAAGGTGAGCCCCAGAGTCAAAGTCTTATGTTTGATGCTGTCTTCAGCGATGCTGAGCTGGTTGAAGTGCATTATTTTCATGGCTAGTTTAGAATGGAGATGAAATGGGTGAGAGAGTGTGGGGTGGCGTGTGTTGGTATTCTTCTCAGAAGAGGCGAAGTTGAAACACTTCCCCTTAAGTATGGGCTTGTCTCAGTGACTGGCTTCTAATGATGCACTGGGAGTGACGCTGTGTGGCTTGTGAGACTAGGTCATAAAAGGCAGCGTAAGTTCCTGCTGGCTCTCGCGTGGGATGCTTGCCTTTGGAGCCCAGCTGCTATGCTCTGAGGAATCCTGGGTCACGTGGAGAGATCTGTGTGAAGAGGCATTTACAGTGTGACCCAACCCTTGCCTGGGCTGAGATCCAGCCCAAATCCAGCAGCAGTCTGGCAATCCTGGAAGGGAAACTCTGGAAGGCAGGTCCTCAAGCCTTTGATTGAGTTGATCACGCCAGGCTGATGCCACAGGGAGAGGAGCCTTTCCTGCTGCACCCTGTCCAGATTGTGGATTTGTGAGGAAAATGTATGATGATTATTGTTTTAAGCCACTAAATCTGGGTGGTTTGTATGCAGCAACAGAAAACTAGAGTAGGGTTTCAGCAAGGTACTCAACAGAGATGTTTCTGTATGTCAGTGTGGTCTGTCCAGAGAGCAAAAATGTTGGACACTGGGTGATCTGAGTTCAAATCTTTGACCACCTCTGTGATGTGGAACATTTCTGAGCTCCATTTGTCCTGTCTTTAAAGTGGGGAAGATATGGACCTCAGGGATTACTGTGGGATTTGGAAATAATTGGTATAAAGTCCATAGCTGTTATATGATAGTTATTAACAAATGGTAGCCATTCATTTTATTGTTAGGGATGTCTGGGAAGAGCTGGGCTTTGACATCAGTTTTATTTGTCTTACCATCTGGTTCCATTGCTGACTAAATGTGTGGCTTGGGCAAGTTATGTAACCTCTCTGAATCATGTATTCTTCTTGTGTAAATGGAGGATGCAACCTCTTTGCAGGGTTGTTGGGGATTAGATCAGTGTATGACAGATTAGCAATAGCGTAGGGAGTGACTGACACAAGGTAGGTACTCAACAAGTAATATACTAATTGTAAGTATGATAATTCGTATGATATCCCTGAATTACTTATGGCTACTGGCAGGAGTAGGGCAGACTAGAAAATTCTGAGACAAGCACTGAAGCCTTGGAGGCAGTTGGAAGAAGGTTCTAGTGAGGATAATGATGATGTTTTGGGAATGATATTATTAATAATTAATGTAAGTTTCAATAGAAGAAACTTTTGAATGATGAGAGTAGGATAAAGACTTTTAAAAAGTATTTAGAGCAACCCCTTTGTTCTACTAGTACTAAGAATTAGAAGAAATAGGCTTAGAAGATTAGAAAAATAATGAGTTTCTAAATATTAGAAAAGGCCACAAAACTTCACCATAATGGGTCTGCAATTATGAGAGAACAGGAAGGCCAAGAGGCTGAAAGGAAAGTAATATGATTGATGAGCAGGATTAGTTTAGGCATTGTAGAAAAGAAGAGGAAGATTTAAATCCCTCCATCATTCAACAGACATCTCATGGCCACAGCTGTGTTCTCTCTCAACATTAGTCACACACTTGGGCTGGCACAGGACTTGAGGTCCTCTACTGGCCCTCCACCTGTGGCTGAATCTCTCCCAAACTTCCTTAGACAGGAAACTGTTCTTTGCTCAAAAGATTATCAGTCAGTAATTTACTGACTCAGTGTCTGGGAACTGGCTTCTTGAATTCTTCCCGTATCTACCAACTTCAGTCTTTTTTTCGAGGATCTTGTCCTTTGAATATTCCCCATTCCATAATTAATGGCTATTGAGCATCTCTTTTGGCCTGGACATAATAACAAGGTATACTTAACAGCTCCTGAGAGGGGTATATGTCAGCCTCTGGAAACATTAAAATTTTTTTTAATGTTTATTTTTGAGAGAGAGACAGAGACAGAGACAGAGACACAAGAGTGCAAGTGGGGGAGGAGCAGAGAGAGAGGGAGACACAGAATCTGAAGCAGGCTCCAGGCTCTGAGCTGTCAGCACAGAGCCCAACATGGGGCTCCAACCCAAAAACCGTGAGATCATGACCTGAGCCAAAGTCGGATGCTTAACTGACTGAGCCACCCAGGTGCCCCATGCCTCTGGAAACATTAAAAAAATTTTGTTTTTCATATCTAATTAGCATGATCTGTTCACCTGTCTTCTGTACCTTTGCTTTAACATCATTCATTCATCTGATATTTACTGAGTATCTACTATGTACTAGCCATTGGTCTAGACCCCCTATCTTCTTGGAGCTTGTAATCTATGGTGGGGGTTTGGGAAAGGGTGGCATTGATGAGGAGATAGGCCACAGAAGCTAGACAATAAACAGACAAATGCCACTAGAAAGAATATCCATGACATACAGTATATCTTGACCAGCTACAAGCCCAAAACGCTTATGTGCTTGAGAGAGCGCAGGTGTTGGGTGTGTTAAGAGAGGGGAAGCTTAAGTGGCCTGGAAGGCTGCCTGCCATTCTGCCCACATCGTACACTCAGAGCCACTGGAGTACAGGCAGGTCCTGCTTCCCTGGCTTTGTCTTGGACCATCCACAAGCAACTTTCCAGACTCTTCTGGAGTTATCCTGTCTCCTTTCCATCCCTCATAGGGTTCTGGCCTTCAGGGAGCCAAGGTATGGGTCCATTCAAGTCTCTGAGATAGGCCCATGGAGAAGGTCCCTGAAAGTTTCTCCAGAGAGTAATTGCTACCCAAAATGTCACCTACAATGTGATAAGGAGCTTGTGCCAGAGGAGAAATCAGTGCCCTGTGTCTTCTATAAAGAAAATCTCACTATGGAAAACATGTCAGCTGAACTACGTGGCTTTCTTAGTGGTTGACTTGATTTACATTCTAATGTTGGCTCCCTGTTTTGTCACAGATTGAGAACAAAAAGCTCGTGGACAGGTCTGAGGGCCACACTTTAAGTAGCACTGCTCTACAGTGTAGACTGCAAATTAGGGAACTGTTGTACTGTATCTGGCCTGCAGATATGTTCTCTTTGGCCTGCACACAGGTGTCAACATTTTAAAATGGAAAGATTTTGCATAAACTTCCACATTTCCAACCCCTCTTAGTCATGCCCTTGTCTTGTGATCCTTCAACATCTGATGTCTTGGGGTCCCATATTCCTACATGATAATACTCAGATGAAACTGAAAGTGACCATCCCTTTTATATTGAGGATGTACCTTGAGGGAAACCAAGGGACCCATTTGGTCCACTTTGTTTATTTTTGTTGCCTGATGGCCCCTAGAGGCATTTGATTTGATATCCCCTAAGAATCATGGGGGTCACCGAACGAGCATGATTGTAGCTCAGCCCCAGGAAGGAGAAGGAGGGGATTGGGGTGTGATTTAAGATTGCCTCTCCTTTTCCTTCCTTTATTGTTGGATCCATTGATGGAATCTTCTCTCGGATCCTCCCCATCATAAAATCACTCAAAACTTGTTGTGTTGAACCTGCTGAGTGATGAGATTGGGAGAGGAGGGTGGAGGAAAGGTGAGTATGCATATGTTCTTTCATGCACAGCAAGGCCACAGTGCCAATCTGTCAGGCACTATTTTTCCAGGAACCTGGGGAGCCATTAAATCTATAGACCTGAGAGCAGACCAGGAAGGGGTAAGAGGGTGTCTCAGAGGCACAGCCCTGTGCACCTCTCCTAACTGCTCAGAGATGAATTACCATTAGCCTTCCCAAGAGAGGAGGTTATATCAAAGTCTGCTTTAGAAACTGCCTTTTGGTTTTCTGATGGTTCGGTGATCTTCTTGTTACAAAGATTCTCATTTCACTGCTCCCTCTAATCCTTACAAATTTTACACAATGGTTTTTGATCTGACTTCTCTGAAAGCACACACTAGTCTTCAGTTTTGGTCAGCTTTCTTGTTGCCAGCTTTTCATTGGTTTAAAGCCTTGACTGTATTTTCTTGTGCCATATAAAGTACGCTGATTGAAATTGGGAATTACAAGAGAGTACTTGTGATGCATAAGACTTGATTTTGAGTAAGCCTTCAGTTAACCAGCCTTGGGTAAAGTTCTGGAAACCACTGAGGTGTTCTAAAACAGAAACCTTGCCTGGCAAATTCCCAGGACCACATTAGCAGCCCTTTGCTTGGTGCTTTCTGAGTTCTGTTTGCATTTTGTGGTTTTTAAATTTATTTATGTGGTATACAATAGCATGAGATTTTATGGCTCCTGAGCTGAGAGAGATGGATGCTGGGGTCATCACTTCTTCAGTCTAAAGACAGTTGAATTTAGAATTTTAAGCAAGGAATGGTGGGTGAGAGAATATAAAAAGAACAGAAGTATGTAAACATATAAATGTGAAATATTCTACAATGTAAACAGAATAGGAATGTTGAGGAGGCACAAAATAAAGGAGGAATTAAAGTTGGGTGCTGTTAAATAAATACTTAAAGGAAGTTGGCTTTACAGACAGTACTGGGTCCTATTGCTATCAGCATATTTTATGGGCACAAAAATCATTCAGTGTTTCTTTGTCTCACAAACTTCACTGTAATTTATTGGACACCTTCGTGTGCAGAGTTTATATTTATTGCTTATTTGGTTCACCTAATAAAAAGAACAGATGGTACCTGATGAGCCCCAGCCCTTCATTTGGTTCTTTCTGAAGTTCTGCCCTGCCCTGCATCTATATCTCCTGTAATGTGGCTGTAGCTCCTCCCATTAAGGGGTACAGTTGGCTTCCTCTACTCAGAATCTGGGTGACCTCATGATCTACTTTGGTCCGAAAGCAGCAGAAATGGCAGTGGCCTCAAGCAGAAGTCCAAAGGATACATTGTATGCTTTCTCTTTCTCTCCAAACTCAATTATACGATGAGAACAAGCCTGGTGTGGTGGAGGGCGAGAGACCTTGTGGGGCAGAGCTGACTAAGCCTAAGCCCATCTGTGCAGCCAAGCTCCCAGACATGCTGAAGAGTCTAGCCAAGATCAGAAAATGTTCCTAGCTGGCTTGAAGCTGACTACAGATGCATGAGTAAGTTTCATTGAATTGGGCTGAAACTGGAACCATCCAGCTGATGATAGTCTTATGAAAAATAATAAGTGGTTCTTGTTTTATGTGTTTTGTGTTGCTTTGTTATATAGAATGGTTGTGGCAATAGAAAAGTGATATAGAGGGTGGCCTCGTGGCTCAGTTGGTTGAGCATCCGACTTCGACTCAGGTCATGATCTTGCAGTTGATGAGTTCAAGCCCTGCGTTGGGCTCTGTGCTGACATCTCAGAGCCTGGAGCCTGCTTCAGATTCTGTGTCTCCCTCTGTCTCTATCACTCCCCCACTCACACTCTGTCTCTCTCTCTTTCTCACATTAAAACATTTAAAAAATAAAATGAATTTTTAAACGTCTTAAAGACATCTACCATCAAAGAATAGGATGGGAACTTGGAAGGCACTAGGAAACTAGAATCTTTAAAATGAGGACATCCATCCATAAATATTTGAAATATTAAATTCATTTAATTAATGAATCTAATAGGTTCCCAAGATGTAAATGCTCAGCAAGGGGCATCTGGGTGGCTCAGTTGTTTAAGCGTTTGACTTCTGCTCAGATCATGACCTTGCAGTTTGTGGGTTTGAGCCATGTGTCGGGCTCTGTGCTGACACCTTGGAGCTTGGAGCCTGCTTCAGATTCTGTGTCTCCCTCTCTTTCTGCCCCTCTCCCATTCATGCTCTGTCTGTCTCTGTCTCAAAAATAAATACAAACATTAAAAAAAAAAAAGAAAAGTGATACAGAGAGTATGTATTAGTCAGCTTTGGCTGCAGTAAAGCTGTATAACAAACAATTCCCAACACTTACTGGGTTACAATATTTCTTTTTCCATTTTATTTTCCTCCCAGGTTTGAGGTTGGCTGCTTCAGGTTGAGGGTAGGATTCAGGACTGTTTCATGTGTCCCTCATTCTAGGATAAGGGCTACTGTGGACTTGGTTTTCTCATGACAGATGGCAGAAACACAAGAGTCAAACTAAAACATGCAAGCAAATTTAAAGTCTTTGTTTGACCATGCCCACTCACATTCCATTGTGTAAAGGAAGTCACATAGCCAAGCCACAAGTCAGTGTGGCAGTGTGTAGCTTACCTGTATTGCTGGAGGCCCAGCAGAGTCATATGGCAAAAGAAGGGCGTGTAATCCTATTACAGGAAAATGATGAAGAACTAGGAACAGTATTTGAGCACAGGGAGAACTATTTAGAAGGCAAAACGGGGCAACTGTTTTCTGAAGTACTTGATGAAACTCATTTACGCAACAGAGAGTTTGCGGATGAAAAAGCCAAAACAGCCTATTAAAAATTTGTGGCAATTAATATGCTAGGAAGAATATGGAATTATTATTATTTTGAGATATACATTATTTGGGGCAGGAGTGTGCCAAAAATGTTTTCATTGTTCTGTTCAGCCACCCTGTCAGTTCCTCTGTATGTTCACAGCATTTTGGGGGTTATGTGGTGTTTCTCCTCCTTTCCGTTTTATAACTTTATCTGCTTCCCTTTTAGTGAGGTTCCCTTGGGTTTTACAGTGTTGTAGAAACAGGAAAAACCAGTATAAAACTTTTTTTTAGTTTGAACTGTAAAATGAGTTGCAACAACTAAACAAGAGAATAAATTCATTTTATTATAGAACTGCAGGACTCTACGTCGCACATTATAGGCTACACAGAAAAGTGCTTGAAACACCCTATTATATATGGTATGTCACCTGTGTCTTAAGAGGTATGTCACATTCTTCCCTGAGAGTTTTAGAATCTTGACATTGTTTTTTGTGGTTGATTGTTAACATGGTTTCTTCCACTGATAGGTCTTCCTTTGGATGCTGCCACTTTATTATTTAGGAAGTAGGGCAGTCACAAAATACTTTTTCTTTGTTAAAAATGAATATTTACCAGTATCTCAGTATCTACAAGCATGTATGAGAAAAAAATTTATTTGAAGTAGCATTTTGAAAAAAAAATTGAAGTACCGTACGTATTTTCAGTTGGTTTGCCCTCTGGATTTGTCTTTTAAAGGTGCCCTCTGCCTGCCTGCCTGTCTGCCTGTCTTCCTGTGTCAAATGTGTCAAAGTCTCTCTAGCGGGAGCACGGGAGCTTGGGGGTGGGCCAGGGACCTCTCCAGAGTTAGCCTCCCCCTCCCCTCTCTTCTCTGATTCAACCCCTGTCTTTTCCTTGTTTCCCTCCTCACTCCTGAACACATACGGCGCCAGGGAAGAAAGGTATTGTGTCCTCAGGAGCAGCGAGCGTCGGAGGAATCCAGGGGAAAGAGAGGGAGAGATACAGGCAGAAGAGCCCTCCAGGGTGGAGCAGTGGTGCTGAGGCCGGAGCACCAGGAAGAGGTGGAGACAGGCATCTGCAGGTGTGAATGTGGAAGAGGTGGAGACCTGTCAGCTGAGCTGAGATGCTCCTGTTGGGGGTCCACTGATGTGACTTTCTAGCTTCAAGATACTCCTTCTCGGTCCTCCCCGGGACCCAGGTCTCCTGGGCTTGGTTGGGGCACCTGTGCCAAGTGAAGACGATTCATGACGTTCTACCTGGAGATGCGTTGTGTTCAAGGTCTCATCGACCCTGCCCCGAAACCCAGTGTGGATAATAAAATGAACGGAGAGTTCACTGAAGGGAGAAAAGAAGTAGTAGTGGTAGATTCTGCACCGAATAGTTCCATGGAGTTAAAGAATGCTGGAGCTGAAAGGAACCTAGAAACCTTACCGTCCAACCTCTCAGTTTATAGATGAGACCGAGGTCTGGAGTCCCAAAAAGACTGGCTTGCTCTAGGTGGTGTGAATACCAGGGCCAGTAGCAAACCCAGGCTCCTGGCTCCCAGGCCAGTGCCCCTGGCCCAGGACTTGCCTTCTGCGTGGCCCCTTTGAACCAGTTAACGATTTCTGTGCAAGGAGCAATCGGGGAAACGTCGCAGTTACAGTCTGTGGCATCAGCGGGGTTAACGAATCCTTTCAACATGCAGTCATTTTAGTGTGCCTATTCAGCTCTTCATTTAACAATATTTAATAATGTCTATTGTAAGTTCCGTATATTATACAGTAAGCACACAGGGCCAATAATATTTTATGCATTCTCATCAAGAGTGAAATTGTAAGGGCCATAAATGGCCTGATGGAAGAGGATGATGAGCACGGCGGCTCACAAATCACGTCTCCTCAGCTGAAAGAGCTGAGTGACTGTGGACATGAATTCTTCCTGTCTGACAGGCCCACAGGGAGCCACCTGCCAGCTGGGCAGAACATATAAAGACATCTACCATTCATGTTTCGTTCTGGCCAAAGGATGATGGTAGCCAAGGAATGTTTGCCCTTGCTGCACATTAATCTTTATTGCTTGCACGTAGTGAGTATAAATAGTAACTGTGGAACACTTACTAAGTGCAGGACTCCATGCCGAGTACTTTTAATTAACTCATTCATTCATTCAGCTCTATTCGCTGATTCATTCACTCATTCATGCATTCAACTGTTATTTTTTGAGTGCCTACTCTGTGCCAGGTCCAGTTCTATTTTTTTTCTTTTATTCCTCACAGTAACCTTAGGATGTAGGTACAGATGCTTATTCCTCACTTACAGCAAAGGAAACCATTTAGGTTAAGTAAAAATGTCCCCAAGTCACACAGCTATGTAGTGTGTAAGACAGGATTTAAACCCACAGGCTGAGCTTACTTAACCCCCAGCTATACAGCCTCTCCCACCATCAGAAAGTCTCTACGCGTAACACAAAATGGGAAAAGCCTGATGATAATTTGTTTAGCCAAGGCTAATCTTGAGTGTGAAGAGAGTTAGAGTTGGTAGTTACCCATTGTGGTACCATTTGTCATTCCTGGGAGAATCCCACGTCCCAAATATTTCCCCCTTAATTCCATAGTGCCTGAATCCCACAAATAAAAGTGCTTTCTTTTACATTATTACACAGATGTCTTCAAAGAGTAAATACGACATCTACCCTCAGTTCAGACTTTCTATTAAACTTAAAGCTGCATTTCTAGAAGTTTTCTAGATGTTTCATAGGCATCTCACGTTCGAGTTGTCTAAAACTAAACTTTGTCACTCACTTGTAAATGCAGATCAAAACAACAAAGAGAAAGATAGTACTTCAGACCTAGTAGGATGTCTAGAATAAAAAAGACAGACGATAACAAGTGTTGGTGAGGATATGGAGAAATTAGAACCCCCCCATGCATTGCTGGTGGGAATGGAAAATGTTATAGCTGCTTTGGAAATGAACATGGCATTTCCTCAAAAGGTTAAACGTAGAGCTGTCATATATATACCCCAACAATTCCACTCCTAGGCATATTCTCAAGAGAATTTAAAACATGTGTCCACACAGAAACTTAGACATGAATGTTTATAATGGTATTAGTCATAATAGCCAAAAGGTGGAAACAACTCAATTGTTGGTCAACGGATGACTGGAAAAACAAAATGTGATATAGCCACACAATGGAATGTTCTTTAGCAGTAAGGCAGTATGAAGTACTCATGTGTGCTGCAACAGGGATGAACCTTGAAAACATCATGCTAAGTCCAAGAAGCCAGTTACAAAAGACCACATATGATATGATGCCATTGATCTAAAGTAGCCAGAATAGGCAAGTCTATACCTACAGAAGGTAGATGAGCAGTTGATTAGCGCTGGTGTAGGAGGTATGTGGGAATGGGGAGTGTTCGTTGGCTAACGTGTACAGGTTTTCTTTTGGGGGGTGTTTAGAATGCCCTAACGTTCATTGTGGTGTTGGTTGCACAACTTTGCGAATATGCTAGAAACCATTGAACTGCACACTTTGGATGAAGTATATGGTATGCAAACGTATAAAGCTGTTATATCTATTGGAGAAAACTGAGCTCATTCCACTTGTTCCTCATTCTAGGATAATAGCATCCTTACTGTGTTCCATGACTGTTCTGTGTATTTGTTGCAAGGGTTAGCTTCTTATTCATATTTGTCCACCTGCATCCAGCAACACGCCTGGACCATATTTGACCCACTTCATGAGGTGAATTATCCTGAGGAGGATAGTAGCATTTTCCTTCATGCCAAGGAGAACCAGGACGGGAGGAGATCCCGGGAACCTGGGAGAGAAAAGAGCAGGGTATGTACTAATAGGAGGTACTGAAGGCATCCTGCCTACGTCATGGGTTTGTCTATAGTTGGCCTGGGTGTGCTGGTTGAGCTTTGCTCAAGGTCATTGTGTTTTTTTCCTCAGTCCTTATTGTGGACACCCAGGTATTAGTGTAAGAGCTGTGGAATGGTACAAACATTGGGATGAATTCAGTAACTGTTTACTTGATGGGTCAGAATGTCCCCACACATCATGGTTTTCACTTGTGTTTTATCCATTTTCATCAGTCTCAGCTCAGTAATTAGTGAACTGCGGGAGGAAACTGCATGACACGCGAAGACTTAGAAGGCAGGGGCTGATGCTGGTGAGTGCACCGGGCCAAGTCCTGCAGCAGGCACAAGTGGCTGAGGATGGGACTTCCGTGCCAGTCTGCCACCTGCTAGCTGTGTGGGCCCTTGGTCTGTGATGTAATTTCTTCAGGTCTCAGTTTCCCTGTGTGTGAGACTCAGGTCATCATAATGCCTCCGTCACAGGCGTCGGAGGGGATAAAGTGAGGACGGCCCGTGAAACACTTCGAACAGTGTGTGGTGCTCAGTAAGCCCTTGATAAATGTGCTTTATGTTGAGGGATCCTTTGAAGACCCTTTCTCCACATAACTTGTAAACCAAAAATGGAGTTCCATGCCACATTTTATAGTAATTAACCTTCACATCAGTTCAGCAGGCCTTTATCATTGCCTGGAACATTAGGGACTATGTTAGCTGTCCCTGTTGGGGACCTCTAATAGATGAAATGGACCAGTTAACTGACAGGAAGATTTATATCATCAAGCCTCCATTGATTGATTCATACACATCCTGGGTTTTTTTTTAAATATACAGAGTGTGATATGGAAATATATTCAGAAATGTACAGACAACTTATGAAATGTATGTCCTAGTACAAAGGGCTATTACTGTTCTGTTGGAACCCTAAGAGTACAAATACATATGTGTGTCCTCAAATAATTAGGCTGCCCAGACTACTCTCTAGGGAAAATCTAGTCACATACTGAGGAACTCCATACCTTCTCTTTGTGTTGTATTGATTCTACTCCTGAATTTGTTTCCAGGGTTCCGTTCTCTAGGAGTAAACAGAAATTACATTTCTCTACTGTTTTCTGGTTTCTTATTTCTCAATTATGAAAGCCAACACAGGCCGAGCCCCCGCTCTTGAACAACACAAACAGCAATAGCAACAAGCAAACCACACTCCACCACGTAGAACAGCAAATGGCAGAAGAGGCAGTTGCTCAAATAAAATTACAAAAAGACCACCTTAAGTTCAGACTTCAGTGATCAATACTAGCTTAGGTTGTTCCTTGGAGCTCATTAGGCCTCGGGCTCAGTCCTGGCCCTGAAGGTGTATGTGGTTTGAGGAGCTGCTGCTCAGGAGAGCAAAGGGCCACCAAGGACACCTTTGGCCCAGCCTTTTTACCACTTTGGCCTATTTTCCTGTGAGACTGAAAAGAACAGCGATAATTCACAGGGAGTTTCTAAAGTAGTGGTGACGTATCATGTCCAATAATTATCTTTTAACATATACTTTCCCTCCTTATAGTACAAAATAAAAATGCAGTACAAAGAAGTAAATACCAACAATGAGAATGCAGATCTATATTTAATGCCAGAGTTCTGTATTTTATTGATCAAAGCGCCAGGGTACCCAACTTGGAATGTTGGTATGATCTCATGTTTGACAAAACACATAAGTAATACCTACCATTTATTCAGCACCTGCTCTATATTTGGCACTGTGCTAAGTGATTTACACATATTATCTTGTTTTATCCCAACATAAACAATAATATATATTTTAATAATAAATAATATACCATTTATCCCCATTTTACAGATGTGAAAACTGAGGCTTAGGTTAAGTGAGTTATTCAAGATCACATGTCCAGTATGTGTGAGAGCCAGAAAACTCTGGACTCCAAACAGTGGTTTTTGCACATTGGTATACTGCCCCTAACAGATATAGGTTAGTAATTGTTATCTATGAATGTGGAATTTTTTTCTTTTAGCTTATTTGTATTTTCTAATTTTCTTCCATGAGCTTATTTACATAATAAATAAAGGGGGGGGGAAGTAAGTTGAACCATAAACAACTTCCTCTTTGCTAAAACAGAAGGAGATAGAGGGAGAAAGGGAAGAAGGGAAAGTGATAAGAAAGTAAAGTAAGAAAAGAGAGGAAGAAAAAGGGAAGGGAGAGGAGGGGGAGTGGGGATAAAGGAAGGAGGGGAGGAAAGAGGGAAGAAAGGGATTAGAGGGAAGGGTGTCTTCCTAAGGTGGCTTTAGGAGATGTGTGTACATGGCTATGTCCCATTGTGTCCCTTTGAATGCAGTCCAGCCCAGAGGACAGGAGCAGAGGAAATGGTCCTTCAAAGCACAAGAGCGTGGGGAAGGGACCTCCATGCATGTCGAACACTTTTCATTCCAGATGTGGAAAGTTGGGTATTACAGTACAAACTGAGTTGTAATTTATATTGAGACCATATCTTCTATAAAGTGTAGTTGTGGCAAAATAGTTTGAGTGTTTTGGCAGAAGACTATTGACTACCCCCAAAACTTGCCCCGTTTAATTTTCAAGGTATATTTTGGGCACCAGCAGTGGAAAGGACCCAGTAAGGACTAGCAGCTGGAGTGGTAGTGCAGTTATGTGGGAGAACACAGAAAACATGAGGGCAGCAGTGGGACACAGTAGGGTGACCACACAATTTATCTTTCTAAGTTAAAGGGGTTCCCATTAATCGTTAGTTGGGACAGCAGACATAAATTAGAACTGTCCCTGACAGCCTGGGAAGTTTGATCACCCTAGAGAAGCCAGATAAATCAGAAGAGTCAAGAAGCCACAAAAATCAGATAAAAGACATGAATATAAAACACAAAGACAAATGTTTTTACAAGTCCAGCCTCGTTAGAAATCAAAGAAATTAAAATGACAACAACAAAGATGTTTCCTTTCACTTTTCAAAATGGCAAAAATCATTTTAAAAAGAATAGATGTACCATTATATTGAACTCCTGTATATGCCAGGTACTTTCTACACCTTTTTCTTAATTTAATAATGTTTTTTAAAATGTTTATTTATTTATTTTTGAGAGACAGAGCGTGAGCAGGGGAGGGGCAGAGAGAGAGGGAGACACAGAATCCGAAGGACCCAGGCATCCCTAAGTTTTGTATTTTAAAATAGGTTAATATTTATAGAAAAGCTGCAAGAATATTACAGAGAGTTCTCATCTACTCTGTACTCAGTTTCCTCTTACATTACTATGGGACGTTTATCACAACCAATGAACCAGTATTGATAAATTATTTTTAACTGAAGTCCATACTTTATTTGGGTTCCTTTAGTTTTTACCCAATACCCCTTTCGAATTCACGCTGTCACGTTGCATTTAGTCATCACGTCTCCTTAGTTTCTCAGACTTCATTGATTTTGATGACCTTGACAGTTTTGAGGAGTACTGGTCAGGTATTCTGTAGACTGTTCTTCAGTTGGGTTTGTCTGATGTTTTCCTTGTGGTTAGACAAGGGTTACGTGAGTTTTCGGGAAGAAGACCACAGAGGTAGAGTACCATTCTCATCACATCATATCCGGGATGCATACTGTCAACATGGCTCATCACTGTTGATGTTAACCTTGGTCAATTGATAGTATTGTCAGGCTTCTCCACTGTAAATAACTCTTTTCCTCCTCTTTGCACACTGTACTGTTTGGAAGAAAGTTACTATGCAGCCCCCGTTGAAGGAATGGGGAGTTCTGTACCACCTCCTCGAAGGTGGGGTATCTACATAATGATTTGGAATTCTTCTGCATAGAGAGCTGTCTCTTCTCCCTCATTTTATTACTTTTTTAATCATTGATTTATATTAGTAATGGACTTACGGATGTTTATGTTGTACTTTGGACTATAATCCAATACTGTGTTACTTATTTTGTTGGTCAAATTGTTCCAGCTTTGGCCGTCAAGAGCTCTTTCAGGTTAGTCCCTGTGACTCTCTGGCAAGCCCCCATCATTTGTTTTTTCAGTACTTTGTTACTTTCTGGACTGTTAAGATGCTCCAGGCTCATCTTGTCTATTTAATGCCCCAGCCCCAGAATCAGCCATTTTTTTCAAGAGGCCCTGGTTCCTTTTCCTGGAAAATGGTATTGGAAACCAAGATCTGGGCCCTCAGTGTGCTTGTTGGTACTGGGGTGTTGTTACTTCTAGGCCTGCTTGCTAGGGAATATGTGTATGTACTGCCACACAGGTACCTGTGTATCTCTAATTACTTCTGTGTCTATATCCATCTGTGTATTAAGCTAAACATGAACTCACACTTATGACTGATTCTCATCTAGTACTGCATGGTTCATTCTAACTTCTCACTTTGCTTATCTGTAGCCTGTCATTCCAACAGTGAGTGACTTCTGTCACCCAGAATCCACTTCCTTCTACTCAGTTTTGGTGAGAGTGCTGGAAAATTGTCACTGTTGGTGCTGTTGGTGGGAGTGTTGGTATAACCTTTGTGGAAGGTGATTAGGTAGAATATGTCAAAAGCATTAAAAATGTCAGCTGGTCAAAGGTCAGAGTATCAGTTCAGCCTCCAGTCAGGAGGGAGGAAGACAAGGAAAGTAGGAGCAGATTCTCCAGGTGGGAGGAAGGTGGCAGGAGTGGGTGGCAGAGCACAGACTCAGGTCAGCAGCCTCCATTCTCCTTGTGCTCAGGTGAGAGCCAACGCTTCCCATCAGCCTTTGCCCGCAGACCTGTTGCCGACGGTAATGGGGAAACAAAACATTTGATGGGTGAATGCAGCAAATTCAGTTCTTGATCAGACGTTTTCTGGAAATTTAAAAAAGAGGTTGTTCATGGTTTACCTCTGAAAGCGGCTGACTGGTGGTTGTCGAGAACTCATTTTATATACCTTTCACTATTTGAAATGAAAAAACAAAAAGATATACTATTCACAGAGAGTTTACAATCTAGCTACTGTGAGATTTATTCAGGTTTATTTATTCAACCTGAAAAACAACTCAGGCATTTTTGTTAAAAAGAAAGAAAGAGAGAGAGAGAGAGAGAGAGAGAGAGAGAGAGAGAAAGAGAGAGAGAAAGAAAGAAAGAAAGAAAAAGAAAGAAAAAGAAAGAAAGAAGAAAGAAAGAAAAGGATACCTAAGGGTGAGGGGTGAACTGAGAGCCACATATTCTGCGATCCTTACTGAGCCTTTCTGATGCCCTGTGGTCACAGCGTCTGTGCTGGTCACCTCTGTCGTTGTAGCTTCCTCACAGTTTACACGAATGTTACGTGGCACAAACATAGGTGCTGAAGTAGAAGGCATCTATAGGCTGTTTTTCACAGTCTCAGCTACAAAGGAACAGAAGTCTGTTGCAGTAAGAGAGAGAAGGGTAACTGATTCCAAACAAGAAATAACAATTGTAAACTATCACTGTTTATCTGAGAAGGGATTAGTGAGGAATTACTTCTCAAAATGAACTCCCCCAAGCTTCTCTCTGCTCTTAATTTGATAGGCATGTTGCTAAGACTTTGAAGGAATTGCTGAGATGATGGTGCCAGTGAGAATCTGGGGAGGAGAGGCTGTCTAGTGCACTGGAGAGAAGAGAAGGGGAGCGTGCTTTGCACTTCTTCCAGGTGGTTTGGGGAAGATGAGTCAAATTTGGAAAGTGCAAAAATAATTTAAGTTGTGGCTGCGTCTGAAGAACAGGCTTTCCCTTCAAAGCAGAAGTCGTGGGAGATGTTAAGTTGGCTGGCTATTTATTTGAGCAACAAACACACTAATTGCAATTATTTGGAGGTTCTAAACAACTGAAAGCGTATCTGAAAGCTAACTTTTAGGTAAATGAGAGCAACTGAGAGAGCAGATACAACTCTCTCAATGCAATGAATTAGCATTGAAAAAATGCAGTGCATTGTGACTTTCCAAAAAGCCCCCTTGTTTGCCTGTGTGTTGCAGAGAAGTCACTCACTTGTGATTCTCTGGACACCTCCATATCTCCCAGAGGTTCAGATAAACCAGCATCACCACCTGGATTCCCATAGAACACCAACAACGCCTGCACTGAGATCTGTTACCAAGTATCATGTTGTGCAAACTTACTGAAGTTGGGAATCCCTGTGGCACAGACAAGTGGTGATCGTTACAAAAAGAAAAGGGGAGGGGCTTATTGTTTAGCCACAGGCATATTCTTGAATAGGTGTTCTACTGTATCAGCCATGTCCGGAGGACAGGCGGGTGGGCCCTTTAAGGGTCCATGTTAGTAGAAAGAACTAAGGGAACTGTAGTAATTCCATCTTGCAGGGAAAGGTGGAACGCACATCTCAGAGGGCCTTGGCTTGTGCCCGGGAGGTGTGGTGATTCTGTGTAGAGTTCATCAGTGTCCTCCCCACCATAGCCTTTTCAACTAAGACTTGAGCTCTCTACAGGGGAAATGAGACCAGCATGGTGGAAGAAGGGTAGAAGCTAGGAGATTTGACATAGTGAGATGGAAAGATCAGCCTTGATGGTGCCCCTGTTCAGTGATTGGGAAATGAAACTCTTGACCCGGTAGCAGAACCCTCAGCATTGAACGCAGGAGACTCTAGTGGCCTCAGTTACTGAGCTATGGCTTACTTATATGCGATGCACAAGACATCATCACAGCGAACCAGATCAAAGAGGGAGGAAAAGGCCAATGATATGCCATGGGGTCAAGAGGATTAGTGACAGGATACACATAGACACCTTCTGGGGCCACCCAGACCTCGTTGGTAGTAATGTTAAGGACAGAGAGCCAGAGTTGTTGTAGCATGGATAATGCGAGGGCCCAGTTAATGCTCTTACTTGATTGGAAAGTCCATGTTTATACCACCCTGACACCTTCCTGTCCTACTCAGCTGGGAAAAAGGAAGACTTGGGAAACAGATATCATTCCTTTTATTCCTTGAAAGGTGTAGAAGAGAGAGAGTAAAGCTCTCACAGCTTTAAATGTCTTCGGCACTTGTGATAATCTTGTATCATCTGAGATGTATTTTTTTGTCCTCCCATCGAGAATCCAAGCTCACGGAGCGGGTGTATCTTTATCTTTATATCCTCTGCATGCGCTCCAACACCAGAAACAAAGCACGTGCTCAGCAACTTCTTGTAAATGGATGGAGGGTATCTAACCTAAAGCAGGCACTTATGGTGCTTTATTTGGGTTGAATTTTAACCTCTACTGAAACTGAATTTTTGCGGAGAAGGGGGATACCTGGACATCTTTTCAAAATTGGCCCTTCACATCCATGGAGCTGGAGTTTAGAGACCATCAGAATAGCACCGCAAGAAGCGTGGCTGATGGACCGATCCTGGGCCTCGGACTGTTCATTGGTTTGCGATAAGTACATTTGGAAACTTGGGGTAGTTCGACATTGCAGAAACACCTAGTCCTGGGGTCATTCTTCCAGTACTTCATACTTGTAGTAGTTTTACAGTAGTATTGGTTTCTGAAGGGTTAAAAATAAAAGAAACAAAAAGGTCTTTTTTTTCCCATCTCAAATTACACATTTGTAGTTTGGTGCTCTGCCTTTTCAGAGAGGCACCTTGGTATAAACATGTGTCTTGGAGGAAGGCTCCCCAGCTGGAAGTCTGGTTCCTCTGCTCTCTAGACGAGTGACCGTGGGCAAATTACTTAATCTCTGTTCCTCAGTTTCCTCGGGTTATGATGATGAGAGAATTTTTAGTACCTGTCTCCTGAGGTGGTTGTGATGATAGAGTCCACACATCTAAAGGACAGGGCCTGCCATGTAGTGAACGTTGCACAGCTATTGGCCGCTATTACTTCTGTAGATGAAAAGCAGACTCAGAGAAAGTGTGAGAGTTGCTTGTGGTTACAAGGCTACTCAGAGAGACCCCTGGGTCCCCAGACATCTCCACAGATTGTGCCTTCTCACTATTCCCTCTCTTTATCCCAAATCTGTCCCTACCAACCACGATAATGTTCTCTGAATTCTTACCTGCTCTTCTCCCATTCTGCTCTGGCCCCTCAGCTCTCTGTGCCCTCTTCACACTGTTTATTGTAAAACACACCTCAGTCATGGTGGTCTCAGTAGCATCCCTGCCTCCCTGACCTCGCCAGAATTGCTGCGCCCCTGTGTCCGGGGGCCTCACCTTCTCTGCCGGAGTCGTCACAGAGATTACCTGGGGTGGCTGATGTCTTGACAGAGTGCCCACTCTGCCACTTAACAAAACCACAAGGATGTGTCACAGGAACACTGCAGCAAAGATGAGCAGTGACTACAAATGTTTATGAAAATGATGACTGATTTTCCTGCAAAGAAAATGAATCACGCAATATGCTGCTGATGCAGGCCATTAAGTCAGTCCTTGCGGGACAAGCAATATTGACCTGTCATGGAAAGAACAGTGGGCGACAATGGACAAGATGTTTTAATTCTCATCAGACTCTGCCCGTATGAAAGAACTGATTTACTCTAAGACTGGTGCTGGAGAGTCTTCCTTAGGTTTTGTCAAAAAACACAACAAGCAAATTAAAAAAATCTGCTCCTTTGCCCATTTGCTAGGCCTATTTAAAAATTCTATACTTTGAGAAGATAAAGAACACCGTTCTCCTCCCATAATTCCTCTCCTCCTGCAAGGCTTTAAACAACCCTTTTCAAGCCCTTTCTAAATCTTATGTCCTTGGGCCTCTTGTATGTCACACTATATTTCTTCAAAAATGATTTAGTGAGGATTTATTGTGTGCTGGGCCCTTTTCTAGGAGCTTTATATATGTTAACTCATTTGATCTTCTCAGCCGCCCTGGGAACTATGTTCTCTTTATATCCCCATTTTAAGTTGGGGCACAGGACGATGTGGGGCTGGTGGAGAGAATGTGCTCCTGTCGTGTCTGCAGGGGGGACCGTGAGAGAGATGCTGGGGTGCTGCTCATGTCTCTGTCCCTCAGCTGCTCCTGAGGCCCCTACTCCCTCATTCTCTGTCTCCTTCCAACCTTCCCCCTTGCCTGAGAGCATAGCACTCTGCTTTCTGTTCTGTGGGGGCAGTGGCAGGGTCATCACTAGAAGTCCTCACCACTTTCTGTCCATCTCCCTGTGCCTGAGAACAAATCTGAATAGTGACGTTGGGGAAATTGTAAATACAGACCCTACAGTCTGATGTAAGCGTCCCTAGGACTTTGGCTTTCTCCTCAGAAATACAATCCTGCATTTTCAGTAAGATGTTTTAGGTGGGAGGAGGAAAGGGAGGGAAAGAGAAAAGGACTGTTGAGTAATAAGAGATATTTTAGAAGCTCTGGAATCTAATTATTAACCCTATCTTTGATTAGCTTTTCATTGCTTGAACAGAAATTGGGGTGAGACTATTGAGGAATTTCCCAAAATGTCTTGTGGCCAACGGCCAGATTCTTATACCATTTCTTTTATGGTTAGAAAGCAAAAATACTGAAGCAAGAAGAAGCAGTCTGTGATTTAAAATTATATAAACACCAGGTAGGTTCTTATATCAGGTTGGATTCCAATATTATTCCAGTGATCCTAAGAAGGCTACCTCAAAGCAGATGTCAAAAAAATACATTCAAAGACTATATTGACTAATTTGAAACCAGTGCTATTTGACATTAAATAAAGTTAGTATATACAAAAGTCTAGATGGGTGAGATCTCAGTAATCTCTGTATATTTCATAAGCTTCCATAGTGTGAAAGATATTGTATTAAAAACATTTTTTTAATTTTTTTTTAACGTTTATTTGTTTTTGAGACAGAGAGAGACAGAGCATGAATAGGGGAGGGGCAGAGAGAGAGGGAGACACAGAATCGGAAGCAGGCTCCAGGCTCTGAGCTGTCAGCCCAGAGCCCGACGCGGGGCTCGAACTCACGGACCGCGAGATCGTGACCTGAGCTGAAGTCAGACGCTTAACCGACTGAGCCACCCAGGCGCCCCTTAAAAACATTTTTTAATGTTTGTTTATTTTTGAGAGAGAGAGAGAGAGAGAGAGAGAGAGACAGACAGGGTGTGAACAGTGGAGGGGCAGAGAGAGAGGGAGACACTCTGGGATCTGAGCTGTCAGTGCAGAGCCTAACGCGGGGCTCAAACTCACGGACCGCGAGATCGTGCCATGAGCCGAAGTCGGTCACTTAACTGACTGAGCCACCCAGGCGCCCCAATATTGTATTGATCGGGAAGGGCATCTTCTGTATCCTAGAGCAAGTGAAGTCTAATCCAGACACAAATAATAGTGCTAGTACTACCATGCTGCCCAACGCCCGGAAAAAGAAGATTTTTACGGTTCCAGTTGGCTTCCCATTTAGTAAATGTTGTGTAAGATGGCAGGCAAGACTTCAGTGTCTCTAGCACACTGCTTGCAAACATGAGTTGAAAGACTCTGACACGTACTTGAGTTTGCATTGGAGACAGTTCTGGAGATTGTCTTGCCCGCCATTTGTTGATGAGCATAGGAAGACTGGGCTAAAAAGGGCATACTTGCCAGAAAATAGGAGAAAGATAAATTGGAAAAAAATTACAAACTTTTAGAAATGATTAAAATCTTTGAAAGTGAGATCGTTATCTCTGTACATATGTTACATTCTTTAATTAATTTTGGTACTTGAGGAAACAAGCACTGTCAGCTTGAAAGAATTTAACGTAGCATTTAGAAATGAAATACAGACAACCCATTTTCTAGCTTTTGGAAGTGAAATATAGACAATTTATGTTAAGTAACAGAATTTTACAGCATTTGAGATTTATACAACCGGTCACAGAGCCTTGAATTTAAGGATTTTTACGAGGAGAAAAGGAAGAGCAGAGCCTGGGGAGTCTAGAACACATCATGATTAAGCAGTGGCTCTTGCTAGATGTTACAGTGTAGCACAGATGTTTTAAGTTAGAAACAACAAGCCACTTCCAGAGAGAATCAGTGTGGACTTCAGAGATCCTCACACATGTGATACATCATGCTCAGGGGAGTTGGTGTAGAGGGAAAACTGACCTTGGCCCTGGTGGGTAAAGCAGAGGTCGTTGACATATGGATGAATGAGATTGTACTGTCCAAGTATTCACAGAGTAGTGGATTCTCCACACCAAGGAGTGAGTCCTCAGACATACTCAGAGAAGCTCAAGATGGAGGGTCTGGTGTTGTGTCACACAACGCTGAGTGCTCTGACGGAAACTGTCCTAGTAGAACTGACCAGAGGGACGTTGGGAGTCAAGGCCCTCTCAAAACCATTTTCCCTGTGCTCCCAATACCTCCTTCCTTTGTTGCTCTGATGCTGACTGGAGCCCGCTGACCTCATCTTTCATGGTCCACTCTTCATGCGATGCTTGGCCTGCTCAGCATTTGCTCCTGGGCCTACTTCTCCCACTGGACAAAGCCATTGCATGTCCTCTGGGTTTGCTGGTTTAGTTTGAACAGCTGCCTGACTTAACGTTGGCTCACATGTTTTTGAAAGTAAAAACTTGATTGTCTGTTTTATAATTTTGCTTAAGATGGATGCTGTGGGTGATCATTGTGTGTAGTAGGCAATGCTCATTGTGATGTTGGATACAAGGAAAGAACACGAAGCAATAGAACCAAATGATAATTCTACAGTTGTGTTTTTAGTTAGTAAGCAAGCCAGTCACCTATCCATAAGACTTATCCTAAGCTACAAAATTAACAATTGTATTTTTCCCTCTCTTTTCTCCTGCTACTTCAGGAAAGTTAACTTGCCTAGAAGAAGGTAAAATAGGGTTGTGAAAGTTTAAAATTCACAGAAAACATTTCCTCCTGTGCTGTGTGTTAGTGTTTAAAGACTCGGGGCGATAAAGAAGCAAAAGTAATAGAAAAACACATCACTGTCTGCAAAAGAATTCGCATCTGACTATAGTGAAAAGCAAAATATTATAATTATTGCAACCTATTTTCCCTGCTGTTTCATAGAGTAAATTTATGTTAAATAGATGAGTCTTGGGCAGTTTTATTTATGACTTTTATGCTCCTTCACATTTACTAGTTATATCTATAAAATATGGACATTTATATAGCTTTAGGAATATATTCATGTATTTGGTATATATTTATAAATATTTTAAGTATGTATACATTTATTATATATTTATATAAATATAACTAACAATGCATTTTTGTTCTCATTTATGATATATGCTATGAATAATTTCTGTTAAATCTCATGTAATCAAAAACTCACAGTGTGATGATCTTTTTTTTCAGAATCTTGGCTCCCATGCTGGGTCATATTATTTCTCTGAGATACAGAAATAGTTTGAGTTTTTTAAAAATGTAATTTGCAGCTATGTAATTTTCTTCTAATAACAGCTTCTCTCAGAAACACAGAGCAAGGGTCAACAGAAATTCCTGGCTGACTAGAAAGCAATTAGAAAAATTCCCATTAATTTGGCTATTAAATTTTTGCTTTTACTTGTAGCAACATTATTTTTTTTCCAGTAAAACACTAATTTCTAATTCAACAAATAATATCAAGACAGAGGAGGAAGAGGTGGAGAGGCAAAAAGAGAATTTGAAAAGCCATAAAGTAGCTTATAAAAAAAACCAACCCAGTAGATTTTCTTTTGACTAGCAGCTGTTTTTCCCTTAGCTGTATCAGACATGCTCAATAGAATATTCTTGAACGAGAAATGAAATATATGTTTAATTATATCTTTAAGCTTATGTAGGAAATCACTTTTCTGTCCCACAGAACTAAAGACCCACTCATGTTAATTTAACATTGTACTTCATGAATTATTTTTATATTACCATACTGATTAAGGTCATGAATGCCTGGACCTAAAACCATGTTAATCCCAAATCAATATGCTTCTTTTGTTATTTTAGATATTAAGCACAGTAAGCGTGGTAGTGTATAGATTTTTGAAAAGTGCCTTGGAAAATGAGCTCATTTTATGATATGGACTATTAAAAATTGAATTTGTTACTATTCAGATGAAAACTCCTCCTTTTTTTTTTTTTTTTTTTTTTTTAAACACACTGACACCAAAGAAGCCAAACTCGATTTTTTCCCAGTGGAATTGTCAGTTTTATGTTATTACCATGTGCCCTCTTGATGGTCTACATGATTAAACAGTGACAGACATTTTGGCCTGATTGCCTGAGACTCAGATTTAGACTCTGGGCTTACCTTTTGGAATGTGCAAATGGGATTTTTGCATCTGGTGATAATAGTGAATTTGCAAAGATAATAGAAGGGAGTAATATGAATTTCATTAAGTGAAATTTATCTTCATGTTCATTGGATTAGATTACGCTTTTAGAACTTTTTAACGTTCTGAGTTTACAGTCTTCTGGATGGCCTCTGTTTTTCTGCTCTGCTGCATTTTCTAACAAAAAAATTCTTGAACGTTTTCTTAGACACCATTTTGGTTATCTCACCGCTGTTACTGATGATCAGATAATGCCAAACTTAATCACTAGTTAGCCATTTAAGTTTGGAAAGATCAAGTAATACCCCTCACCCTTTGTTTTTTTATAGTTGGCATAATACTAGAATGGATTATCCAATAGAAGTGTTGGAATGCTCAGCAAAGGGTGTGGTGATGACGTGGACTAACAGGAGCCTTCAGTCCCTCACCAGACTGCAGGCTCTGTGAGGGAGGCATTGTTTTGTTTTGTGCACTGCGGGGATTCTAGCCCTGGGACAGCACATCTCACCTAGATTTCAATAAATCAACAAATTTATTTCAATAAATCGTTTGAAAGAGTGAATAAAACAAATCGGGGCAATGCAAACTAATATCAGTTCCTGTTTTGATGTTTATGTTACAACTTTGGTAGATTGTGGGATACTATACATGAAGTATACCTAGAATTCAGCAAGATATGGATGAATTTGTATGTTATGTCTTCCAGGGGAAGAGACAAGTATATGTTAGGTCACAGGTTAGTTATGTCAGAGCCTGGCCAGTGGTCACTCAAAAAACAACAATTGAAAAAAGAAAATAGTAGCCTCTGGAGGAAAGCTGTATGGCGTGTTGTGCTGCTTCTACTTAAATCTTCTTCCTAGAGATGAGTGAGACATTCATAAATTAGGTGACGGCAGACTTACAGTTCACAAAGAACACAATTGACCTTTAGAATAGGTAGAAGGTAAAAAGATGAAACATTAGAAGAATAATGCAAATACTTAGTAGCACCTAGGTTCAAAAAGTACAAAAATATATAGGCTGACAAAGATGGAATTTTCCTGTAGTTAAATACCTAGTGTAGATTAGACTTGAGACGTAGTTGATTGCAAACTGAATGCAAACCAACAATAATCTGATACGGTCACTAAAATGTAAATGTGATTTGGGCTGCATTAATACATGATTAATCTTGCATCTGTGGTTCATGAAACCTCTGACATTGTATGCATATTGTACCTATGTGTTCTTTTCTTTCTTTCTTTCTTTCTTTCTTTCTTTCTTTCTTTCTTTCTTTTCTTTCTTTTCTTTCTTTTTCCTTCCTTCCTTCCTTCCTTCCTTCCTTCCTTCCTTCCTTCCTTCCTTCCTTCCCAGAAAGGGTTCATACCTTTATTAAGTTCTTAATGAGAACAGTGATTCAGAAAGTATTAAGATCTACTCGTTCAGAGGAAGATAGGTAACAGTCTTATTTGTATGTAGGTCAGGTCAAAGTATAGTTGTACCATTATAATCAGTTCTTGGAACTACATTTTAAGAGTAACCATGATAAAGCATCTCTGGGAGGAAGCTAGGATAGTGAAAGATCTGAAAATCATGACCTATGAAAGTAGGATTGGGGTACCTGGGTGGCTCAGTCGGTTAAGCGTCTGACTTCGGCTCAGGTCATGATCTCACAGCTCATGAGTTTGAGCCCCACGTCAGGTTCTGTGCTGACAGTTGAGTCTGGAGCCTGCTTCAGATTCTGTCTCCTTCTCTCTCTGTCCCTCCCCCACTAGTGCACTGTCTCTCTCTCTCAACTATATATAAACACTAAAAAAGTAGAAAAAAAAAGAAAGGATTGAAGGAACTGGAAGGCTAGGCTTGGAAAGAAAAGATTGTAGAGATATTACATGACTTCAAAAAAAGAAATGGTTGTTTCAGATTGGGAAAGGAGATATATACTGACAGTATCTAGTACTGGAAATGGAGATTCTCGTAATTGGGTCGTGGGTGTGAAATGGTCTGGTTGTGTTGTACGGCAGTTTGGCATGATGGCTTTTTTTAAGATGCACGTTTATTTCTAGGTAATTTAGGGGAAGTTCTGTGCACAAGTGCATGTGCAAAAGTACATAGACAAAGAAATTTATAAGGGTATATACTCTAGCAGTTTTATTAATTTCCCCAACTTGGAAATAACCTCAGGGTTTATCATAGGTTATATCCTTGATACAACTATGGAATACCATGCAGCAGTTAAAATGAAAGAGACAGATGGATCTACAGGTTCCAATATGTAAAATATTAAGATTTATTAAGTGAAAAAATAGCATACTGAATATAATATGTATGTATTATAATGTATGGAAAAGTCCCACAAAAGTGATATCTTTCCCTATGTGCGTAAAGAGAGAAAGATCTGGAATAATTCATAATAAGCTGACAGTAATGGTTCCCTCTTTGGGATTCAGGGAGGGTCAAGGGGCTTCTTATTTGCATAAATTGTAATTTTTACATAAAAATGTATTCAAGTGGTTTAAAAAATAAGAATGAATAATAAGTGGAAGTTGTAAATGAATAAAAGTGAGTAAAATTTTAGAGGATTTATACATGGAGAAATGGTTAAATTCCTTTATATAGTTTCAGAGAGGAAACAGGCTCAGTTGTATTAGGCTTATTTTAATTCTGTGTAAGGAAGCATTTTCTAGGATTAGAAATGTTTTAAAATGGAATTGGTTGTCAATTATTGGCTCCATTCTCATTGGAAGGGTTGAAACAGAGCTTAGATAACTATTATTAACTATTCCAAAGATGTTCTAAAAAGAATCATCCTATTCAATGGGAAAGATTAGTAAAATAATTTTCAATTTTGTGAGTTTATGATTCTGTGGCTAGCTAATGTCTAAGTGCCCTTTTGGTTATATATTCTACCATTCTAATTTAGTTCTTGACTTAGCAACCAGTCTCTTATCTCTCCATATCCTCAGTTTACCTCTATAATCTTATGTCCTTTCATGATTTCTTCCATGCCCAATCTTACCCAAAGTATGGGAGGCACCCTACTGGTTCAGGAGGTGATTTTGATTTTGAGTGCTGCATAATGTGGCATTAAAGCCCAACCTTTCCCAAAGTGTGGGAGGCATACCACTGGTTCAAGAGGTGATTTTGAGTGCTTATGTAAATACAGTGTTAAAGAATATTGAATCACTGAATTATCAAATCAGTGGGGGGAAAACAGTTTTTTGCCCTTTTCAGTGCTTTTGATTGGAGTCAAGGAGAAAATTGTTAACATTTTTCTTGTACTTGATATTTTCCTTTTTTAACCAAGTGAGAGAAGGTTTTGAGCTTTGAACTTCAGTTACCAGCAAATACAGATCTATAGCAAAGTAATATTATTGTTGTTCTTCTTGAATGTATTGTGATTACTCTCTGCTTTTGGTGGCTATAGCATAAACTACTGGTTACGTACCCAATATCTATTACTCCCTTCTCTCAAAAAAAAAAAAAAAAAAAAGCCAAAAAACCCCCACCAAAAAAAAGAAGTAAATTTTGAATCACTGACATAACTAGAAGAATCAGTTATATTTGCTGTATTGGTTTGTATTGGCTCTTTTCTTTTTTTTTTTTTAATGTTTATTTTTTTTTGAGAGAGAAAGAGACAGAGTGTGAGTGGGGGAGAGGCAGAGAGAAAGGGAGACAGAATCACAAACTGGCTTCATGTTCTGAGCTGTTAGCACAGAGGCCGATTGCAGGGCTCGAACCCATGGACGGTGAGATCATGACCTGAGCCGAAGTCAGATGCCCAAACCGACTGAGCCACCCAGGCGCTCCGGTATTGGCTCTTTTACATACCCACCTAACATAACAACAGCTGAAACAGGTAAGTGTCTCATGCAGTAGCCAAGAGATAGGAAGTCTAATCTTAGCTATGGCAGCATCATAGTAATTAGGGACCAGTATCCTATTTTTCTGCTTTGCCTCTCTTTGCATGAGTCCTCTGTTCTCATGACTGCTTACTGGTCCCTTCAGCTGTTGCCCTTCCATCCATCTGTAGGAGAAGCAGAAGGAAGAAGGGGGCTAGGGCAGAAAGTGTGCAGCCCTCAGATGAATAAGCACTCTTTACACATCCTTCCTGGATATCACACCTGGCACTTCTGCTTTTCTCACTGGCCAGAATGAAGACTCATGACCACACCTAGCGGCAAGAAAGGCTAGAGGTTACAGTCCTTGAGCTGTCACAAGACTCTCAAAAAGGATGTATTATGGTACTATTTCATCTTTTCTGATGCGTGTGCACCAAAATTTACTTGATTCAGATGTGCTGTGTTTTAAGTTTTTATGAAACTTTAAATAAAAATTTTCATTATATCTTTATTATTATGTAAATTATTTGTAAAATGATTTAAGGGGCACCTAGGTGGCTCAGTTGGTTGAGTATCCGACTTCGGCTCAGGTTATGATCTCTCGGTCTGTGGGTTTGAACCCCACGTCGGGCTCTCTGCTGACAGCCTGGAGCCTGCCCTCGGATTCTGTCTCTCTCTCTCTCTCTCTCTCTCTGCCCCTCCCCTGCTCATGCGCGTGCGTGCGTGCCTGCGCTCTCTCTCAAAAATAAATAAACTTTAAAAAATATATAGAATTAGAAGACCCATTAGACTCAGATGATAAATGATGATAACTGTTTTTCCTGATGTACTGAGGGTTAAGTAGAAATAGCTAGTTAGATGATAAATATTAATAAAAATACTAGATAATAAAAGTGCTTGAATATAGTAAAAAAAAATCACAAGTTACTATTACACATATGGTTTGGGAAGCATCACATCAAAAACCTGTTTTCTTTATTCTGACTTTGACTTCTTAAATGATGTTTTTGTACTCTTACTGATATTTTTCCTCTATCAAAATTTTTTTACTGTGAGGAGTTACTGGTTAATGAGTATGGACTTTTAGTTTGGGAGGATGAAAAAATTCTGGAGATGGATAGTGGCGATGTTTGCCCAACAACGTGAATATACTTAATGCTCCTGAAGTGTATACATATACATATATAGATGGTTAAAATGGTAAATTTTATGTTATTTATGTTACCACAAATTCAAAAAACTAAAAATTAATTTTAAAAAATTTAATTAAATTCAAACACAAATTGCCTTCCACAGAATGCTTTCCTTAGTGACTGCTTTCATTCTTACTCATGCCTTTAGTTTGGGTGTTCTACATATTTTTGGGCAGGATTGCTATTATGTGGATATTGTACTATATGGATATGCTCATAGAAGAAAGCAGAGCGTATAGAATCCGAAGTCACTCATTTTGACACTTTTATACAAGGCAGCCCGTATCAGTTTGAGCACACTATATTATATTATTTTCAATTAATTCCAATCTATAATTAATATCTAACTAGGCTAGCAAATGATTAAGTACTCTGATTCCCATTGTTCTTTTGGAGCTACTGTTTTGCATAATGTGAGGCTCATAGGCCTACAATGTGAGGGTCATATATAGGGCTGAGATGAATGGATTTTGCTGAGACCTTCCTTTGTGTTTCTCCAGTTTCTGAGTCAAGCTGCATGTAACAAGATTCTGAATTCTTACACTTGAATGTGCAGTCTCCCAAGACCCACTGGGATCCAGGCTTTGCATCTGTTCCTTACTTGTCTGGTTTCCCACTGCTTTAATTGCATCCCACACTATTCATATTATCATTCACACCTGCATCTGATGATGTTTTATTTTTTAGTTTCCAGAATTTGATGGAGGGAGGGATCATGAAGTCCACAAGAATTCTCATTGATAAGAATTCAGATATGGGGCGCCTAGGTGGCGCAGTCGGTTAAGCGTCCGACTTCAGCCAGGTCACGATCTCACGGTCCGTGAGTTCGAGCCCCGCGTCAGGCTCTGGGCTGATGGCTCAGAGCCTGGAGCCTGTTTCCGATTCTGTGTCTCCCTCTCTCTCTGTCCCTCCCCCGTTCATGCTCTGTCTCTCTCTGTCCCCAAAATAAATAAAAGTTGAAAAAAAAAAAAATTAAAAAAAAAAAAAGAATTCAGATAAACACAATTTTTACTAAGACCAGTAGGCATAAGAACCACAGAGTGCATGGAGAGAGATGCATCCATGTCTCCATCAAAATTAAGTTTCTCTTGATCTGCTGAGGTTTATTATGAGCAAGTTTCCTAATAAGCTGATTTTTCTTAAATATACTGCATTATACCAGGATGCATAGAGTTTGCATAATAAACTGTGACACAGGAAAGTGTTTTATATGTTCTCTTTGAAATTTCTTTCTATTTGTATGCCTAATGTTACTGTCACATTTCTAAGTAGACTCTAGTTTTTCCTAGGAAATTGAGATGCCTTTGTGTTCTATTCATTGCAGGGATTTTCCTGCAATTAAAAAAAAAAAAAAAACATTTCCACCAATGGAGTCCTTTCAGAACACCTACAGAGGATATAAAAAATATATTGTAGTGCATTGTATTGATGTCAACAGGACTGTGTGTTTTCACCCTGGTGTGATGTCAGAACAATGCAGGGCATCTTTCACGGCGCCAGCTCAGTGGAATAAAAGACCCATTCAGGGAGAAACCCTGGGATGGTCACAGTTTTTAGGAGTTTCTATGCATGGCCACACAAGCTTAAAACTTTAAATTTTTCTTACAGTGCATTCTAGTCTTTTCCCATTGCAGCTGAACTTTCCTACTGAAAAGCGAATATTTTTATATATAGCAGCTGAAAACATGTATTCATTCTTTGGTTAAAAAAATAAAAAATAAACATTTTTCTGTGGAATGATTCTATCCCAAGGCCAGCATTATTAGCACATTTTATTCATGCTGCTTTCTAAAACCCCTGGAGTTAAGACTGACAGCAGAATGTGGACTCCACAGATCCCACCATACAAATTCCCAAACCCCCCGTCTAAGGGATTGACAGATGTGAGTGTGGATGGTACTACGGATGCTTTGGAGGTGAAATTAAAACATCCTGTATTTCGACGTATAAAGTAAACGTAAAGCATTTCATTTTAGGTGGAGGTTGGAGAGAAAGAAAATGAAGCACTGCCTTAAAGTTCAGGAATTCTTTTCCTGACTCTTCATTTTGTTGTTCTTGGTAAACTTTTATTCCTCCAATTACAGAATTCAGTTGTGAATCGTGAGGAAATGGGAAAGTACAAATAAAAGAATAAATTAAGCTGCTTTGCAATGCCTTTTCCTGCCCCACCCAGAAATGTCCATTGTTGATATGCTGCTGTGTGACCTTCCTTTGGAGTGTATATGTGGCAAAATGGGTCATACAGAACAGGTGGTATTTGTAACCTCATTCTGATCTGTGTATAACGAACCCTTTCCTATTGTTTCTTAAGTAAATATTGTAAAGCATCGTTTTTAATGACTATAACGTATTTCATCATAAATGAACCATTTGTTTTAAAGTGATAGTTCATGACACTTGTTTTTTCAGTTTTTTTGTTTATTGTAATTACAATTTTTTTTTTTTTTTTGATTCTACATCCCTTTTCAGCTGAGTCACTATGTGCCCTTATTCCCCAGCTGATGAACTCTTGTTTGTTTTCCTGTTATAAACAAAACTACTATAATCATCTTGGACACATATCTGGTTGCGCATGTTGAGAGTGTTACATAGTATAGCTTTATGTTAGAGAAATGTCTGAGTAATAGGACGTGTGGCTTTTAAAATTTTAATATATATTGCCAAATAAAAATTTTGAATATATATTTTAATACAATTTAAAAAGTTGTGCCAATTACACCCCCCAACAACAGTGTCAGTTTCCATTTTTCCACATCCTTTTGAGCATTACAAATAACAAAATATTGCCAGTCTTACAGGCAAAATTTCATTTAACTTGATTTTTATTGCCTTCCTAATTCAAAAGGTTTTTTGCAATGTGTGTCTACTATTTCCGTTTCAGTGAATTATTTTCTGTTTGAGTCACTTCTGTATATTTCTATTAAATTAGGTCTCTTTTCATTGATTTAAAGAAACTTTAGACCCCTTTTTAAATATGTCTGGCAAATGTGTTGTTTCAGTCTTTATCTTTAAACAATTTTTTCGTTTATTTATTTTTGAGAGAGAGAGAGAGAGACAGAGCATGAAAGGGGGTGGGTCAGGGAGAGGGGGAGACACAGAATCCGAAACAGGCTCCAGGCTCTGAGCTGTCATCACAGAGCCTGGGGCGGGGCTCAAACTCACAAACTGTGAGATCACCAGCTGAGCCAAAGTTGTACCCTTAACCGACTGAGCCACCCAGGCACCCCTAGTCTTCATTTATCTTTTAATTTTACTTGTGGTAATTTTTTTGCCATACAAAAATGTTTAATTGTCCAAATTTTAATCATTTCCTGTATGACTTCTAGGTTTTATGCCTTTGCTGGGAAAATTTATAAAATAGTTTCCTGTGTTTTCTTCTAGGGCTTTTGTGTTTAGATATTTAATCCATTGAAATCCATTGAAATTTGTTTTTGCTTAATGGTATGAGGAAGAAAACCTTTTTTCTTTTCCTAAAGAATATCCAGTTGTTTCCAAACTATTTCTTTTCCGTACTGTCTTTTGCCACTCATTTCAAATGCCAGCTTAATATAAATGGCCATATCTCTTTGAATCTCTTTCTCTGTACCTTGTTCAGATAACATATTACTTTAATTATTATAATTAAATAGAATGATATATTTATATTATTATAATGTATTTTGCATCTGGAAGGAAGGAAAAAATATTACTTACTTACATGAAATTGTTGGGTATGATTTTAACTCATGGTTTGAGAGAGTCCAGAAAAGTTGCACCAGCTTATATACTCACTAACAGTACATGCAAATACTTATTTCACTAATACCATACATATGTGTTACATATGGTTTACATATATTTTTTAAGTTGCCAATGTGATCGATGAAAAATAGTATCTGAAAACTTTATTGTACATCTCCTTGATTACTAGGAACGCTGAATGCTTTTTATTCAGTTGTGCAGTTTTACAACTGTTTTTCAGTATTATCAGTCAGTTAAATGTGCTCATGTTTCAATAACAGCTTGCCTTAACTATAAAGAGCATAGTGGTTGATCCAGGAGCAGGACAATTCTGAAACCAAGAACTGAAGAAACCCCCTTCCTACCACTAGGGCATCAAAGACAGTAGTAGCCAACCTTTATTCAGCTCTGTTCTGAAAGCTTTATATTCTATGGCTTATTAAATCCCCTTTGCACCACTGTGAGGGAGCCATTATGTCAAACCCCACTTTCTAATGAAAAACAGGGGCTCAGGTTGATACACAATTTGTCAAGGCCACATAGCTAGTAAGTGGCTGGGCCAGGGTGGGAACACAGGTAGTGTGACTTTGGAGTCCCAGTGCTTCCGCCAGAGGGTCTCCTGAATTTGCCGTAATTTCTCCAGGACAGCCATGGGCACTTGCTGAAGGAGTCTGTCCCAGAGTCAGGACAGCAAAGACAGAAACAGTTGCCCATCCCTTTAAAAAGGTAGGGCATTATGGGGTGCCTGTGTGGCTCAGTCCGCTGAGCAGGTAAGCAGCTGACTTTGGCTCAGGTCATGATCTCACAGTTCGTGAGTTCAAGCCCGCGCTGGGCTCTCTGCTCTCTGCGCAGAGCCTGCATTTTAAAATGCCCAAAATGCCGTGGAGGCATAGCATAAGTTTCCTGTGAAAAGTAGTAACATTTCGGTCTCTGTGAGAAGGCATCCTCATCTGGAAGGGGCAGGTGGTAATCGCTGTACTTACTTATTTTTTTAAAAGTGCAGAGTAGAGTGTTACTGCTTTATCTGATTTCATTCGTTGATTTTTAAGCTGTAATGTGGTGGGTGAAGAGCTGATCCTAGAATTAGAAGCGTTAGTTCTGTCATTTTCTTAACTAGTTTTATCTTTTATCCACATATACTGATTTTGTGAAGTTAAAACTAGTTAAATTTTAACTGACGCCGTGTAACTATCTGAATAAAAAATAGGCAGGTGGAAGTTTCCTTTTGGCTTCCATAGTTGGCTAAATGAAGAGGAAGAAAGGGTTCGGTTGGGTTTGGGTTATCCCTCTTTTCTTCCTAGTTTGCCATCTAAAGTTTAGAGGTAGTTGGGGGAAGTGGAGGGAAAGAAAACGAATCTAAAAGTAAGTAATTGATAAGGAGCAGGTCTTATGTGTGCAGGTGGTGCCTTGTGCATGGGTCTAGAGTAGGGCTGGAAGTATCTGCTTCTGTATCCACCTGTATGAGTAATAATATAGGAATCATATATTATATGATTATAATTATATGATCATTATAACATTGATCAGTGCCCTCTCCTAATTCACAGGCAGCTGGATTTATGAGATGACATCTTAGAGGAGAGTTTGGAACCACAGATCTTCTTGCCAAAATCCTGGGTCGCCCTTAGTTCTCTTACCTGAACAGATGGCCTGCTACAACAGTTACTTACACCAAACTCCTAGAAATAATCCCCGTTATTGTGACACTCAGGAGATCTCCAGATACTGTTGATTCTGTCTCAAAAATGCACCTTGATTCCTCATTTTCTCCTTCTGTGCTGACATCATCTTCAAACTAGAATCTCTTGCCTGGGCTTGTTTTCATTAGCTTCCTAACTGGGCTCACCAGTTCTGTCCCCACCCCACTCCCCCATCAGTGTATTCATTCAGTAGCCTAAATGATCTATTAAATTAAAAAAATAATTTTGGAGTAATTTAAGACCTATAGAAAAGGACAAAAATACTGCAAAGTGTTCCTGTGTATTCTTTACCCTTCTTCCCCTAATGTTAATATCTTACATGGCCAATGATAGAAGCCAGGAAATTAACACTGATGTAGTACTATTAACTAAGCTAACAAACCTTACTCAGTTTTCACCGGTTTTCCCAAATAATGTTTCTGGTCCAGGAACCAGTACAGGACCTCTCATTACATTTTGTTGTCCTATCTCTTTAGCCTCCTGCAATTTATGATGGGTCCTCAGTCTCTCTTTGACTTTCTTGACATTTTTGAAAAGTACTTGTCAGTTCTTTGGTAGAATGTTCCCCAGTTTAGGTTTGTTTGTTGTTTTCTATGATTAGATTGAGGTTATGCATTTTTGGCAAGAATGGTCACCAAAATCATGTTGTGTTCTTCACAGTACATCTGTGAAGGGGGGCTAAATGTCTTGTTACACATATTAGGTCTTGTCACAAACCTTCAGTGGTTTTCCATTTCTCTGAGAGTAACATGCAGACTCTTCAAAGACCCTGCCCAATCTAGTCCTTATTTAATTCATGCCTCATGGAAGGGCGAAAACAAATGAAAAATCGGGGCTTGATTCTCAGTGTTGAAAATAAGGGAAGAGACGTCTTTCCCCTCCCTAGTCTTAGAACGTTGACTTTAGAAACCTTGTAAGGTCTTTTGCTCTCTGCTTGAAATGTATGTAAATCTTTGTAAAAGCTAAAATAGACTCTTGCCATCTTGAGGACCCAGGACTGTGTTTCTCAGGGACCTGGGAACCATTTCTTTGAAATGTCACCATTAAGGAAGATAGAGCCTCTAACTACCTCCCAGTATCTGTGGGAGGATAGAACCTCGCTGTAGCGGGTGCCTTATTCCAAGCTACAAAGCTACGTCTTGTTATAAAGAGAAGTTTATTTTTCCTTTGAATAAAACCAATTAGTGAACACAGATGGTCACCCCAACTACTGAGTAAATTTAGGAACAACTGTGTGACAAATGGTGCTGTCAAGTCCTCTTACATGACTAGTTGTTTCTCCTGAGAACGTGTATGTAGTGGGTTGTGTCTACTTGGCTACGTAAAGGGATGAGACGTCTTTCAGTCTTTGGAATCTCTTGATGGATCACTTGTGATGGGTGTCACATTTTGGCTTAATGCTTCTTCAGTAATAAAACTGTTCCTTTCTCATCTACATTTGTGGAGAGGTTTCCTGGTTGGAGAGATTCTGTTTTTATTTCTATTTCCCCAACACTCCTCTCCATTAACTCACTCTGGCTTTCTTTCCTGTCTTGAAAAATGCCAAGCTGTTACCTGCTTGAATTTCTGCTTGAAACCCTCCACCTTCCTGTACCTCTTTATAAAAGTGGTTCTTTCCATTCTTGACTGAGCTCATATATAATATCCCTAAAGAGGCCCTTCTGACTACCCTACGGAAGCCACTCCTTCCATGGACTGTCTATCACATCATCCTGTGTATATCTTACAGAGTACTGAACACAATCAGTACTTACTGTGTTTATTGATTGGTTGACTTTTTCATAGTGTTTCCCTCTACTAGAGTATACAGCAACAGGAGGGAGAGATTCTCCTCACCCCTAATCAGTCTGTCTAGTTCATAGCTGAGTCCCCTATACCTAGAACAGTGTCTGGCACCTAATAGGTACTCAATGAATATTTGTGGAACAGAATTAATAAGATGGGCATGATCAACAGATTAGGGTGGTTATATAATGAAGATGTACATCTGCTTTTCTCGCATTTCTTTTCAACTTGTAGAGAAATCTTAACAGACTGGTTTTAGCAGTGTTTGTATTTGTTGAGCATCTAAAATGATTATATGGAGGAAGGAATACATGAATACACCTTCATACTTGAATAAAAATAGGCATAAATCCTTGTTTTTCAAATAGGAAAATCTACAATGTTTAAAAAAAAACAACAACCACTCAAATATTTTAGGAAAGCTTTCATGTTAATTTTGGCTACAGCTGGGGCTATTTGAATTGTAGCGCTAACTAATTGGCCGGTGTGAACATCAATTAGTCCTGAATAAAGAGCAGGAGAGGAATGCCAAGAGGGAGGAAGTGAGATTCAGATCTGTAGCAAGTCTTCTGGGAATCTTCACATCCTCATAGAGGAAGCCTTAGGGGTTATGCTGACATTTGAAGGAAGGCTTAACATAGTGTTTCTCAAACTTGAGCATGCATTGGAGGGCTTTTTTAGCCCTGGTTGCTAGGCCCCACCCTCAAAGTTTCTGATTTGGTAGGCCTGGAAAGGGGCCCACGAATTTGCATTTCTAACAATTTTTCAAGGGATGCTGCTGCTGCTGGTCCAGGCCCTGTGTTTTGAGAATCATTGCTTTAAAGTGTTGCTCGACTAGAAGAATTGATGGAGTTTGTTTGTTAACAGTCTTTTGGGAGTTGATAATGCCTTAAAAAAATTGAACAAATGTTACATTCTTTTTAGTTGCCCAGAAAAAGGGTCTCTTTTTGCATGTTAGTCTTTTTAGGCCCCCATGTCTATATTTGGGTTCCTACTTATTGAGTATGTACTAGTTATATGCATCTTTTCAATTAATTGTTATAATTATGTACAGAGTTAAATATTATCTCTATTTTACACAGGAAGAATTTAGGCTTCAGGATGGTTTGATTGCTGCCCAGTTGTTCAAACCTAGTTAGAGATAAAGCTGGAATTTCAACAGGGCCATCTGACTTCAGGATTAAGCCTGTTTTCACTATGCTGCTTCTCAGCCAGAAAAATTCAGACTAATTTTAATTTAAGACTAAGTGATAACACCTTGAGGTGTTACATGGCTGAGGAGGAAATTACTCATTAGCTTGAGGTGAGCCTGATCTGATATAGAAGGTTGGTTAAGATAAAAAAAAAAAAAAAAAAAAGAAAAAAGAAGAGTTCCAATGTGAAGTACAGCATCTAGGTGTGTTAGTCAGGAAAAGTGGCAGACTTGCTTACCAAGAGGGTTGGAGTATTTTAAATGTTTATTTATTTTGAGAGAGAGAGAGAGAGAGAGGGAGGGAAGGAGGGAGAGAGAGAACCCCAAGCAGGCCCCACCCTCCGTGCAGAGCCGATGGGGGCTCAGTCTCACAACTGCGAGATCGCGACCTGAGCTGATACCAAGAAGCAGACACACTGAACTGACTGAGCCACCGAGGTGCCCCGAGAGTTGGAGTATTTTAAAGTTAACTCTAGCAAAACACTCATTTTCTATGAGTCTGAGTAGTTTTTCTAAGTTGCGAAAACAAGTTGACCTTTTTTGGTCTAATTGCCTACATGATTCAATGTATTTTTTGTCAAGAGACTTTGAAACCAAAGAGATCTTCCATAATATCCCAGGAATGCATGGAACACCTTTGAAAATCTCTGACAAACTAATAACATAAGAGGCAAATGACTGAGTTCATAATTGTTTCCCCTTCTCTAAGCCAAAATTGATGGCCAGTAGGAAGGCGTTGAAAGGCAGTACACACTGATGCTATTTATAAGGTCTCGATATTTTAGACTTGTAGAGCACCATTCATCCTGGGATTATAAAAGTGGTTGTTAAAATTTATACCATATTAGTCTGATTAACACTCAGATGGGTAAAAATAAAGGATTGAGGAGAAATATTTATTTCACAAGGGTAGGGACTTTAATATACAGAAAGCTGCATAAATCTGCAGATGTTCTAATTAGATTCAGCTGAACTGCTTCAGAATGCAGGATAACGTGGATTTACTCTGCCAACAACTAAGAATAACTTTTCTGATGCAAAAAATGTTCAAGTTTCAATATTGAAACATAAAATACCCCAGCCCAGGGGATAGATTCTTTTCACATCAATTTCTTGATTGGCTCAGATTCCTCCAGCACTTAAGTTACTTCTTTATTATAAGTCTTAAACGGAATTCACTAAATGGTACCCTAATGATACTCTTCCCAGGCCATAGTACCTGTAATCCTATTTTCTGTTAATAGTTGAACATTAACCTTAGATCACTAGAATACTGTCAAGCAAGTTATCCACACGGTGCTTAATTTACAATCAGGGAGTAGTTTAGGCAATGAGAAAATCTGGCTCTCAAAGAGGATGGCATTAAGGAATCAAGGGATGTATTTCACAGGATATTTTTGTCAGTCGATTTCCATTTTTTTCTTGAATATATGTCATTTTTTAATCTCAGGAAGTTATTTCTGTGTGCTGGCAGGGTAAATCTATGTCGTTCTGAATTTAGAAGTAGTTCAGCAAATCTAATCAGAGAATTTGTTAGGGCCCAAGTTATAGGCAGGGTGGGGCATGAACCCTTCTCCAGCCTGGGCATCCTGTTGGACCCCTAAAGGCCTGGAGATCCCTTTGGTGTCAAACTTCAAAACATTCCTTCAGTATCAGAAGGCTTTATACTTCCAGAGAACCTGGCTGTCAGATCCAGCCAGGCATTTTGATTTAACTGTTTCAGCTCTCGGAAGGCCAAGTAAAGGAGAATGTTCCTTTTCAAAGGATGTCAAGGGGGAACAGGAGAGAGGCTGTATCCAGAACCTCCTGTTCCATCGACAGCCCTTTAGACAAGCCAACCTTTGGTCAATATTCTCTCAGTTTTATTTGATAAGCCAACCTATTCTCCTTAATTAAAATGTTGGCAGGCAGTCTTCATGTGAATTTATGCCAAGGATTTGTTATAATCTCCTTGTTTTGTGATTTCTCATTTTTAATAGTGGAAGAATAATTTCATAGACCCTTCTGAAGGAGAGTCTCTGTAAACAACAATTTTATCTCCTTCATAATCTTTTTGGATCTCTGCATATTTGTGTGGAACAAGAAGGATAACATTGCCCAAATATGCTATTTTAATTTATTAATATAAACAATATAGTTGTGAAAGGCATTTGCAGGAAATTGATTTGAAATAGATGTTACCATGGCATAAGCATTAGTTTGCAACATTCGAAACAATGAACATAGAAAATCAACATTATTTATAGACTTACCAACTACCTATTACCGTAGAATCCAAGTCAGGAATGTTATAAAATATGTAGACCCATGTCTCTCATTTACATTTAACCCTTGGCTGTCCAGTATCATTTGTTTCCCTGTTAATCCTATACATAAACTGATAGGAAAAAAAAAAAAAAAACTTTACCAGTGATGTAAAAAAACAAACAAAAAAACCAAAAACCAAAACTTGTCGCTGATGTAGAAAAACCAAACAGTGCCTATGACATGAAAGGAACTTGATACATTTGAGATCCCACAGCCTTGTCTGTACCCCCTTCTCATTTCTTAGGCGTTTCCTTTCTCTCCTTTCTTCTATTGAAGGGTAAGTTGGACATAAAATGGATGGGATTAGAGTAAGCTTATTAGAATGCTTAGCAGCGTATCATGCAGGGAAATATTGGCAGATGAGTTTCAACATGGGTAAAATGAGTACAAGAATGATTAGTGCCTCTTCTCATTCCAAGACAGCTTTGTCTATTACCATGCGCTCTGGAGATGGCAGCTGCAGGGGTGGCAGAGTCTGATATGCCAGAGCTAGGAGATGTTCCAGGGAGGACCCGCTCCTCACTGCCAACCAGATGTTCTCAGCCCAAGAAGGCCAGTCCCGCAACTCTCAGGATATGTCCTGATGGCAACTGCTTCCTCTTCCCATGAGTCAGGCCCTGGTCATCTGCTTACAAGCTGTGATCTTAATTGTTCAGTCTTTTATTTACTCAGTTCCTATGCAGTGTCCTTGGGGCATCAGAGACTGACCTTAGGTCATCCCTGGATTGTCAGTTTTCAGATTTATTCACCAAACTAGGTTTCTGTTGGGTAGCTGTCCTAGCTGAAAATACACAGTTTTGCCTTTATCGTGTGCTCTAGGATAAATAGCTTGCTTGTTTGGTATTTCTAGACCAAGGACCTCTGGCCCCAGTGAACTGAATCTGAGAAATAAAGTAGTTGATATTAGAGTGATTTGTGTACTTGAGTCTGGTACAAGCACTTAGAAACAGCCAACATGCTTACAGGAAGAGAGAAGAACAGAGGTTGTCTTTGCCTCTTCCAAATTAAGGCATGACAGCCCAGTAGTGGGATGTCCTTCCAGTCTAGGTTCTACACTTACTCTCTTTCTTTGTTCATCTTTACTTGCATATAATCTCAGGTATATGGTACATATCAGAGAAGAGAGTCCAGCTTTTGCCTTGAAATCTTTCACAAGTTCACCAAACAATGAGTTTTTAGATTACTATCTCACTGACAGTATCTACCCTCATGTTAAACAGTATCTATTTCACTTTGTACTGTCTAGCCCTGACAGTCTAGATAGGGTTAATGCTCATTAGGAGAGGCTAGAGAGGCCTTGGACCTTCTTTGCTGGGCAGTGTGATGTCACAGTTTTCCAATTGCGATGGAATTTGGAAAGAGGTTGAGACCACGGGTCGGGGAGAGGGACATGCAATAGGAAACAGCCCTATTGTCCCCTCACTTGGTGACAGTCTCACAGTACAGCAATACATTCAGCTCCTGGGATAAAAGCAGGTGTTTTGCTTTAATTAAGACCAACAAAGACTTCTCTGTTCTCAATAGGCTTATATTTTTAGACACTAAGGTAAGGAGGAAGAGAACATTATCCCATTCTGTGCACAAAACTAAAGATTCAGCATGAACTGCATAATTAAGAACTGAAAGGGGGAAATGCAATTCAATTAAAACTGACAGAATAATACACGGAATCAATGGCTTTATTTGGTGTTTAATGGTGATACTGTTTTCATTTCATTATACATGAGTCATAACCAGCTTTGCCTTAGTTTAATTGTATTCCTTACAGAGGAAACTGAAGTATGCAATTTGCAATAGACTCATCAATTAAAAAGAGGCTTATTTAAGATGATCATAAATTGATTCCCAAGACTGAAACCAGTATGTTTCCATTCCAATATATCACTTTACTGGAATCATGAACAATTTTGGACAGGAATGGAGAGAACCATTGGGAGGGGAGATGAGGAACAGTGTGCAAAGGATAAAAAAGCTTGATTTCCATGAAAAAAAATAATCATAGTAAGTGTGTTTTCCAGTGGAGAAAATGATATGGCAATATATTTTTGATCCAGTGAGCTGAACAAAACACGATGAGATTTTAGGTTGGAGAGGAAATGCTAGATTGAGCTGCCTGTATAAAATGAATCATGGTATTGGCACACAATCAGGTGTAACAGGGATATAGCATTTCTATGTGTGGCCTTATAGCCAAAGGGATTTTAAAATTGGGGTGTGAGACCCAAGAAAAGCAGAAAGGAGAGAGAAGTGTTACAAGTTAGGCTACTTGAGTACGTCATGGAATTAGTGGTGGAATAGAGAACATTTTGCTCTTAGGCACGTTAATCACAGAAAACATCTCAGATGTTCCATTCAGTAGAGTTTCATCCCACTGCCGGTGCTCTGTGAATACAGCCTAGGACTCAGCATGAATTAGCAGTGAATGCTGAATGATTATAGGGTCAGAATCCGACAGGTTGGTCATAATGAAATGTGTCTGTCTTAGGTCTTTATTCCATTAGTTGCGTGGATCAAAGTTGCATTTTCCCCATGCTTGACTAAATTTCAAATGTGCTGTCTAAACATACGGACTCTCTTTTATAATAGCTGTGCTCTCAAGCACTGATAATGGATTAGGGCTGGGGAAATAGTAATTTTTCCCCTAGTCAGAGAGTCAAGGGGACTACCTTGTTCTCCTTGGGTGGTGAGTGCTAGCTACCCAGGACTTACTTATGTGGGCTGGAAGCACAGCCTCCTAAGTCCTCTACTTTCTATTATGAGAATGATCTTTCTGACTGGCCAGTGCTAGACCAACTCTTATGCCAAAGATTCCTTTATAATGACCTGGAGTGGACAGTGGGAAAGCAAAGGAAAGAGCCCTAAAGCCCACAAAGCAAACAAAACAGGAACACTCGCACTTTTCTTGATGTGGTAGATAATCTTTTTTTGTTTATTTATTTCGAGAGAACAAGTGCACATGAATGCACCAGCAGGGGAGGGACAAAAAGAGAGGGGGGGGGGAGAGAGAGAGAGAGAGAGAGAGAGAGTCAGTCAGTCAGTCCCAAGCAGGCTCCACATTGTCAGTGCAGAGCCTGATGCGGGGCTCAAACTCACGAACGGTGAGATCATGACCTGAGTGGAAATCAAGAGTCGGATGTTTAACCTCCTGAGTCATCCAGGCGCCCTGGCTGTGGTAGATAATCTTAAATTGATACTAGAGCCTCATCTTTAAAGATCATTTTTGTGTCTTCTTACATACTTTTGGTTTTCCTTTTATTTTTTTGGACGTTGAAAAATGTCAGCATGTGGAGCAGCAGAAAGGTTTTCAGGTACTTGCATGGATTATTCTTTGAGTCAAATACTTGACTCAAATTTTGATTACATAGCCATATATAGAAGTAAATATGTATCTATAGATATATTAATTTCATACGAATGTAAGTAATATGGAAGATATATTAATTTCACACATATGTAAGTAATTCTAAGTAATTCTAAGACTGGAATTAAATTGCTCTTACTCTTTTTAGGTTCTAGAATTATTGTTGGCAAAATTACAGTTTTTGTAGGATGATTAGAAAACAAGAGCTATCATTTGTAAAGCAGGTAAAGCTGTGAGGCTGTGGTTAAGTAGGACATGTCCTGTGTATGATTTGTATCCTAACTGTGACAAGCAAACACTGACCCATTCAGACTTTCTTCTTCATTCTAGCTGAAAACAGCACTATTCAATTGCTAGACAACTACACAGGTTTAAGATGGCCTTTGCTGCTATGGAACAATGAACTTTTCTGCCCTTTTTAGGATTCAAGCAAATGACCTTGATCTTGTTCACTGTGGTTCAGCTAGAAGAGCAAGTAAGTTCAGATGACATGTTTGGACCTGTAGCCCTCATTCATTCATTCATTCTTTTTTTCTTTCATTGATCTCTACATTCAGTAAACATGTTTTGAGCATCCCATATGATTTAGGTATTATACCAATTGTGAGGTAGTTTGTCTAATAAACACTTGATAGCACTTACTGTGTGCCAGATATTAACTCATTCAGTTGTCATGACAACTGTAGGAGATATGTCTCCCTTATTTTACAGATGAGGAAACAGAGTCACAGAGAGGTTGAGTACATGCCCTAGGTCACACAGCTAGTAAGCACAGAGCGGAGATTAGGACCCAGGCAGGCTGGCTCCCAAGCCCAAGCTCCTCTAACTCCAAGATACAGTCTCTTCTCACCTGGAACTTACAGTGATAGGTCTATGGGAAACAAATGGTAATGGAGAATAACAGGTAGCTGCTTAGGGCGATCAGGGGAAATTGCATCGAAGGGGGGAGGATTTAAACTGAGGCAGGAAGGATAAGAAGGAGGCAGCCAAGGTTGAGAGAGTATTCAGGCCAAGGGAAGGTCAGATGCTCAAGGAACTCAACAAAGGCCAGGGGGCAGCCAGGTAGGTGCTCCTACCAGGGAGCAGCCAGGTAGGTGGGTGCTAGTTGCCTCTGGAGGGGAGTGAGCCAGAACAGGATTTGAGACAAAATGTCTGGAAGAAATTTTATGAGACAGAGAAAACTATTCACGTAGATGAGAAAAATATTTCTTGGAATATGGGGTGTTTGAATGGGGATGGGAAGTATGTGGAGAGGCAGTTAGGAGGACAGAGATGTACGTGGGTCCTGGAGAAAGTCTTAGGGGTGTGGCCAGTCACTGAGAAACTCCCAAGATGCTGAGATCCGGGGCCATCTGTTCCTATGCCCTGGGTTGATGCCCAGGGAAGGCACAGTCCCTTTCTCAACCAGAGGAACTGGCAGTATCTTAGAGCCAGACAAATGGGGTCATGGATAGCATCAGAGAGACTCTGGTGTCCCAGCGTGGCACCAAAGCTAGAACAGTTCCCGAGTCCCCAGGAACACAAATAGTGGAGAGAACAGCCGGGATTGAAGGAATCACGCAGATAGTCATTAGGAATGTCTCAGGAGATTTTCTGTAGCTGAATGGCAAATGCAGTCAATAATGTCTTGCTACTTGAGAAAGTTTTCCCTTCTCCCCAGAAAGTTAGGCTGATCTCAGGAAAAGGCAGGTTGCTGAATGCTACGGATTAACTTCTGGCTCCCTTCACAGAATGGAGACTCAAAACAGAAGTGGAATAATGTAAAAATAAAGTTGATCTCTTGCACACCTGAGTTGGCAGAATGAGGCTCTTACTCGCTTCACATGGAGGCATCTTCCAGGTTTGGTAAAAATTCACCTGCAGCAAATATTCACACTGTGGGTTGATTACAAACACTGGAATTAAAGCCATATCACTTGGAGGCAACATGTTTAACTGTGGGAGAACCATCAGAGAGGAGGTCGCCGCTCAGAAGTCACTGTGGATTTTGAAAATAAAGGTGGTCTGTGATGAGGCAAAGCTTGAAAAAGCACAAGTGAATGTTTTAAACCCTCTGGGCAGATAAAAGGTAGTCTTCAGAAGAGAGGATAGGTGAAGCCAGTCAGAGGTTTAAAAACATTAAAAAAATTTTTTTAGTAAATTGAATTACTGGTGTTAGGGAGAATACCTAGAAAAGACGAGTTATGAAAAGGACTTTTATGGCTTCTAACTTGGACTGTGGTCTTTCTAAAATAAACTAATAGTTATTCTTTTAGCAGCACCAGCTAAAGTGAGAGTACTGTTCTTTAGACAGATATGACTATCAAAATAAAAGTGAATTGAATACCTCCTCAGTGGGGTTTGCTTCTGATTTGCCAGTGATCCTGCACCTGTGCATATGTGTGTGCACGCACGTGCGCGCGCACACACACACACACACACGTGCAGGCATAGGTGGAGAGAGGTGGGAACCAGGTTTCACCGTAAGACTGGTGCACGGTCTCAGAGGGGGATAGTTTCCAAGACTATTGGAAAAGTACACGTTCTTTCAAAAAAAAAGTTTTCATTTGCTTTTATAAAAAGAAATGAACACTTTTTCATAGACTGTCCCTATAACTAGATCCCACATCTAGCAATAGACACAAATAGGTTGTTTGGGGGAGGGGGAGTTTCAGGAAAGAACCTGGGAGTGAAGGTCAGGCTTGGAGGGTTCCCATTTGCCTCTTGAAACAGACATCCATTATCGAGATTAATGACTATGACTTGGGTTGAACTGGGAACCAGCAGTCAGAGACAGCTGCTCATGCATCCAGTTGTGTGAGAGTCAGCAGAGTCATACCTATCAGCATATTTAAAAGGAACAACCTTACTGTTGTATGGATAAACTAATGGGAGAGAGGGAAGTATTTTAAAATGCTACACCCACTGTGCCAGTTTAAATGGTTTTATAATTTTCTTTCGTAGTATTCACCTGGTTGAAGACCAGCATGGAGGGGAATATGCTAGTGGCAAGGGAAGACGGGGGAGACCGATGCATACTGAGAATGGCATCCATGGGTTGTCATGGGAGGTGGTAGATGTGTTAGAGTGAGAACACTTGCACAAGTCAGCAGACAGGTTGGAGGTTGTGGTCAGAGAACTTTTTAATTTCAGAAGTTGGAAGTGGTACACGTTTTGGAGTTGATGAGGTTGGGATGTGATTAGGAGCATTGGTGGGTCAGATAATGTTGAGGAGGAAAGGTCGTTAGAAGTAAGGAGATCAAGGAATCGAATGCCAAAGTTGGGGTGGGTCATCCACATGAATGTGGAAGGCACCAGGAAAGAGGACCACCAGTAAGGTAGGGATGAGGACAACTCAGACCTAGAAACTGATACAGCAGAGGCTAATACTTATTCAGTGTGTACCGTTTTATAGATGAGGAAAAGGAGCCTCACAAAAGTTGACCGACTTGACCAAGTGACACTGCTAGGGTCAGAACTGGTTCTCAGACCTGGGCAGTCTGGCTCCATTGCCTACATACCTAACCACCTTGCTTTGCTGCATCAGTGAATGGTAAGGTGACATGGCAGGTAACAAACAGGGAGCCAGTGGGTATGGTGGGAAACTTCAAGAAGCAGGAGGGTTTACAAGGGGAAGAGAAAGTAGTAGTCTTGGGCAACTCGAACTCTTGGCTTGGAGACAGGACAGGCACAAATGACAAACCATCCCCCACTTAAGAAAGTTGCAGGTTGAAGGGTTGCCTGGGTGGCTTAGTTGGATACGTGTCCGACTTTTGATTTTGGCTCAGGTCATGATCTCGTGGTTCATGCATTGGAGCCCCGCATTGGGCTTTGCAGTGACAGTGTGGAGCCTCCTTGGGATTCTCTCTCTCTCTCTCTCTCTCTCTCTCTCTCTCTCTCTCCCTCTCTCTCTCCCTCTCTCCCTCTCTCCCCCCCTCCCTCCCTCCCTCTCTCCCTCCCTCTCTCCCTCTCTCCCTCTCTCCCCCCCTCCCCCTTTCTCTCCCTCTCTCTCCCTCCCCTCTCTCTCTCCCCTTCTCCTGCACATGCTCCCTATCTCAAAATAAATAAATTAAAAAAAAAAGTTGCATGTTCTAGACAGCAGTTCCTCCTGGGAGCACACTGTTTTCCATTAAGGGAGGGAAGTGGAAGGAGCATTTTATGGAAAGGTAAAGCATATTGGAAGCATGTGAGAAGGTGAACAGATAGGCAGGGTAAGGGGGTGGTCAGATGACCAGACTGTAGAGATGAGGATTTGGTGAGAATGGCCAAGTGGGCTTCGTTTCTAGCAGCCGTTGTGGCAAACACTTCTGGAGTCCCCAGGGGTTCATTTTTCTAACTGCCAGTGAGGCAGCTGTTGGTAATGCAGTGAGTGGGTAATTCTTTGCTGGGGCTGACAGAACAAGGAACCCCAAACTGGTTGCCTTAAGCAACAGATATTTATTGTCTCATAGTTCTTGATGCTGAAAGTTCAAGATCGCGGTGCTTGCAAAGTTGGTTCCTCCTGAGGACTATGAGGAAGAATCTGTTTCAGGCCTCTTTCCTAACTTCTGGTAGTTTGCTAACAATCTTTGGTGTTTCTTGATATGTAAAAGCATCGTTGAGATCTCTGCCTTCATGTTTGCATGCTGTTCTCTGTGTTTGTGTCTGTGTCCAAATTTCCCCTTTTTATAAAGGTACCAGTCACAACGGATTGTGGTCCACCCTGTTCATCTTAACTGATTCTGTCTGCAGCAACCCTAGTTCCAAATATTGTCATATTATGATTAGGACTTCAACATGTGAATTTTGGGGGGACAATTCAACCCATAACAGTGGGTGTCAGGGGCATTGCTCCCTTTTGGCCACTCCCATTCATTCAGTATCTGTTCTGAGCACCTGAGCATTCAGGACACTTTACTAGGTATAGAAGGGAATATACTGATAGAATGAAACAAAATCCCTTGCTTCGGGGACCTGGAGTTGGTGGTGGTAGAGGGAGTGGGTAGAGTATGAAAAACTCAGATAACTAAAAGCAAAAGTAGAACCTGGTAAATGCTATATGTGAGATACAAGCAGACTGTTACATAAATTAAAAGATTGTTTGAGGGGCGCCTGGGAGGCTTAGTCAGTTAAGCATCCAGCTCTTGATTTCGGCTTAGGTCATGATCTCACAGTTCAAGGATCTCACAGTTCAAGGATCTCACAGTTCAAGGATCTCACAGTTCATGGATCTCACAGTTCAAGTTGGGGTCTGTGCTGACAGTGCGGAGCCTGATTGGGATTCTCTCTCTCTCTCTCTGCCCTTCCTCTGCTCTCACTCTGTCTCTCTCAAAATAAACTTAAAAAAAAAAATGTTTGAGAAGGGAAGTGAAGTCTTGCAGCTAATTTGGCTTCTTTTTTATTATATACGTATAGAATCTCATTTCGAGAAGTGACAGATGACCTGCTGTGAAGGTCTACCTACTGTAATTCCACTCTTTCAGATACACTGTGTATATAAATAGATTTATAGATCTAGTTTTTACTATGTCAAATGCCTTTGAAATGCATTATTTAAATATTTTTATATAACTGGTCAGGAAAAAGATTACCTGAGGTTGTAAACACTGCGGAAAATAATGTTTAAAAGAAGTCATAGACATTTTTATCCAGAAAAAAGTGATGGAACTGTTGACTAAATATTGACTATAAATCTTCAGCCACCCACTATCCACAGGTGCCAATCTGCCTACAGTTATACACAATTTATATAATATGTTTTTGATGCCAGAATACACAGGAAGTTTCTTGAATCCTTTAAAAATAAAATCATTAACCATCTTGAGCCACTTTGGTCTTCTTCTCCCTTAATACCTTTCATCTTCCTAAGTGAGATCAGAATGACCTAACTGGGACAAATGCACTGAGCTCTATGCTTAGGCCTGGATTCTTTATTGAACTAATAGATGAACATTGATTATTGCCAGTGCAATTCCAAAATTTAAAATTGAGCTGGGATCTATGGACTGGAGTGTGATAGCCATGGGAGCAAAATGTCTGCCCCGAGTTTCATAGGTGGTTAGGGGTGGGTGGATTTGATGGGCATTTGGTGGTGTATGGGGTGGAAAGCTAAGAAAAGAGAGAAGATGAAGAGGAAATTAGTCTTCTACTTTTGGGTTGATAATGAAATTTTCCCAAGAAAGTGAAACTGTCCTGGGAACTGTCTCAGGGCAAGAATGAGTGAGAATTAGAAATCTGGAATCATCGATTCAACATTTATTGTATGCAAATGGAAAATAGAATTGGCTTTGTTATTGACAACATTTAGGACATCAGGGCTCTGAGTTAAAGATGGGCCTGGTTCTTGGCATCAGAATTCCTCAAGTCCTGTAAACTTGACCCAGACGGTGATCTTGTCACTGGAGATGAATTTGCCATCTCGTTTGTGGCAGTGAGGAGCAATAACCAGATAATGCATCATTGAGCCTCTTATTTGGGAAGGATAAATAGTAGGAAAAAAACCCTTTATGACTTTTTTTTTAAAGAGACTATTTTTAGAGTAGTTTTAGGTTGATAGCAAAATTGAGTGCAAAGTAGAGAGTTCCTCTATGACTCCTGACCCCACACAGCTTCCCCCTTTTATCAGCAGGAGTGACAAGTGATGAACCTACATTGACACATCATTATTATCCAAAGTCCATAATTTACTTACTGTTCACTTTTGGCGCTGTATAGACAAACGTATAATGACATGTATCCATAATTATAGTATCATGCAGAGTATTTTCATCGCTTCAGAAATCTCTGTGTTCTGCCTCTTCATCCATTTCTCCCCCCAGCTCTTGACAATCAGATATTTTTAGTGTCTCCATAGTTGTAGCCTTTTCTAGAATGTCATCTAGTTGGAATCACACAGTGTGTAGCCTTTTCAGATTGGCCTCTTTTACTTAGTAAAATGCATTTAAGTCTCCACATCTTTTCAGGGTTTTATCACTCATTTCTTTTTAGCCCTGAATAATATTCCATTGTCTAGAAATAAAACAGTTTATTTACCTACTGACGGGCATTGTGGTTACTTCCAAGTTCTGACAATGAATGAAACTGATGTCATCATCTGTTTGCAGGTTTTTGCGCAGACCCAAGTTTTCAACTCCTTTGGATAAATACCAAAGAGTGTAATTGCTAGATTGTATGTTAGGAGCGTACTTAGTTTTGTACAAAACCACCAAACTGTCCTTCAAAGTAGCTGTACCATTTTTGTATTCTTACCAGCAATGAATGAGAGTTCCTATTGCTTCACATCCTGGCCAGCATTTAGTGTGGTCAGCATTATGGATTTTGGCCATTCTAATAGGTGTGTGAGTGGGAGTACCTCATTGTTTCTGTTTGTATTTCCCTGATGACATATGATGTGGGGAATCTTTTCATAAACTTATTTGCCATCTGTATATCTTCTTTGGGTGAGGTGTCTGCTTACTACTTTCATGGTTCAAAAATTTGTGATGGATGTACACATTTTTTTTATTTTTTAAATTTTGTAAATATTTATTTTTGACAGAGAGAGACAGAGCGTGAACAGGGGAGGGGCAGAGAGAGAGGGAGACACAGAATCTGAAAAAGGCTCCAGGCTCTGAGCCGTCAGCACAGAGCCCAACGTGGGGCTTGAACTCACAGACCCAGAGATCATGACCTGAGCCGAAGTTGGATGCTCAACCGACTGAGCCACCCAGGCGCCCCTGGATGTACACATATTTAATTATAATAATCAAGAGGTGGTTTTAGCTCTTGATTTTAGCTGTAATGTTTTTGTTTTTTTTTTTTTTTTTTTTTTTACGGATTTTCAAGTAACAGTACTGAATCCTCACTCTCTCTTTTTCCCTCCTTTCCTTCTTTCTTTCATAAGATAGTTCAGTGCCTAATACATGGCAGTCTCTAAATGGTATCTAACATGTGTCAGTGATATATAATGATGAAGAAAATAGACATGGCCTTTGTCTTCAGCCCTTGGAGGGAGATGGATAAAAGTGATATAGTCTGCAAATAATTATAAACTGGGATAAGGTGATCAAGGAAAAGGAAAGAGAACTATGAGAGTATATTATTTATTTAGCAAGTACTAGCTATGAGAGTGTAGGGTGGGTGAGAAGGTTCCAGAACAAGTGCAAGGGACCAAGATTGGAGTGGGCCAGGGGTAACAAGAACTGAAAGAAGGCCACTGTGCCTGGGGTACCTAGAGCAAGTGGGAGGGAGGCAAGAGAGCTGGAGGAGTAAGCAGGAACGAAATGGGGCAAGGGGTACACTTTTTCAGTGAGCAGTAAGAGAACCAGATGTTAGCATTGTGGAACTGTCCCCTAGCTGCCTGTGGAAATTCCATAGGATGCAGGCTGGGGCAGGAAAGAGAAGAGCATGTTAGCTTGCAGCAGAGTAGTGATGGAGATGAAAGAAGAGGATTGATTCGAGAAACGTTTAGGAGGTAGAACAGTTTTGTAATCTACTTTCTCCACTGGACATATCGTGGATATCTTTCTACATTTCAAAAATGTAGATCCACATAATTAGATTTCCATTGTAGTTCTTTGTATGGATCAATAATGACATATTCAATAATCTCTTATTGATGGACTTTTTTTTCAATTATAAATGACTCTGCAAAGAATATCCTTTATGTATTAATTGTCTGGTTATTCCCTTAATGGATATTTTACATTTGATGCCAAAGTAACTCCCAGAAACTCTATGCCCATTTATTCTCTCATAATAAGTGTGTAAGAATTCTGCTTTCCATTCCCTTGCGAACCCAGTGTATTGTCAACATTAAAAAAACGTTTTTTTAATGTTTATATTTGAGAGAGAGAGAGAGAGAGAGAGAGAGAGAGAGTGAGTATGAGCGGGGTAGGGGCAGAGAGAGAGAGAGAGAGGGAGACATAGCATCTGAAGCAGGCTCCAGGCTTTGAGCTGTCAGCACACAGCCCGACGTAGGGCACGAACCCACGAACCGCGAGATCATGACCTGAGCTGAAGTCAGACGCTTAACTGACTGAGTCACCCAGGTCCCCCTGTATTGTCAATATTTTTAATGTTAGCTGGCTATGATCACAGTTACAGAAAATTAAGTGTCTTAACTTGTATCCTCTTGATCACTGATGACACCGGACATCTTTTCACGTGTTTACTGACCATTTATATTTATTCTTTTGTGAGTTATTTATTTCCTTTGCCCACTTATCCATCAGGCTGTTTTCCCTGTTGATTTGGTGTCATTCTTCTGTAACCCCTTTCGTATGTATATGATGTTTGCTCATGTTTTGTTTGCATTTTAATCTTGCTGACGGGATTTCCTAGTTTGTTTTTTGTTTTGACTATATTTTTTCACTTTTGAGTACTTGAACCTGTCATCAGTCAGTGCTTTACTTTATGGGTGCTAGCTTTGCTGATATACTCAAAAGGGAGTCCTCCCTCCAAGGCTGTAAAATTATTTTCCAGTCCTTATTTTCTACTATGAATTTGGTTGGAATTTGATATGAGGAATAGGGAAGCGTTGACTTATTTATTTAGCAAGTACTAGCTAGCCAGTTGTCCCAAAACATTTTAATTGAATAACCACTATTCCCCTCCCTGATTTGAAGTGCAGTCTTTTTTATTCACAAATCCTCAGATATATTTGAGCTCAATTCTGAACTCTGTATTCTTCTTCTGATCCCTCATCCTGTGCCAGATTCACGCTGTTTTAATTACTGTTATTTTGGAACACAATTTTCATATTTGGTAGTGCAGTTTTGCTTATGTTATTCTTCTTTGTGAGATTTTCCTAGTTATTTAAAAATATTTATTCTTGAAAATGAATTTTAGAATTATTTTGCCAAATTACTAAAATATCCTTTTGCAGTTTTGGTAGGGATTGAATTACATTTGTAGATTACTTTTACTGTAGCATTAGGGGTCATTACAAATTTTTTCAAATAGTGATGGTAGTGTTTTGATTTTGGAGCAAATAATACTTAGCATATATTGTGACCCATCCTTCAGAAATATATGAGAAATTGGCAAGCTATATGTTATGTAATTCAGTAAGTCACTCTATGGCTCTACATGATTTATTCATTCAATAAATATTTACTGATTTTGGTATATGGTAGCTGCCATTCTGGGTGCTGGGGATGCAATAGCGAACAGATAAGATCTCCTTTCTCATAGTCTTGAGAAGAGAAACATTGGAGTTTGCCTTCTCCGGTAGATGTGTGTGGGGGGTAAGGGTGGGAAGGCTTATGATAGCTACAGATAACTCTTTCCAAAAATACTTGGCTTTCTTTCCTAAAAAACTGAGTTGGAGTTGATCATGAGGGCAAAGGTTTTGTTTTGTTTTTAATATGGGAGACATTAGAACATATTTATCTGCTGCAGAATGATCTCTAGACAGGGAGAAAATAAGTATACAGACAAGAAAGGAAGTACCTGCAGGTTCCAGTTCCCTGAAGGTGAGAGTACAGGAAATGTACTTCCCAAATGGAGTGTTAGCTTTGAAAGAAGGAAAGAAATTAATAAGAGGAAATTCAGGGAGGATGGGTCCAGAAACAAGGAGATTAGTGTTTATTTCACTACTGGACTTAGAAGTGCTTTTGGATAGGCAATAATTAAATTTATAATATTTTGCCTGTTTATTCATCACTTCCAGCAAACAATGGAATGTCTTGTTCCAGTGTTAAGCTGAGGCATCATAACTTTGTTTGAAATGGAATTATATTCAGTCTTTAAACCAGGGCTTTGAACAATTTCCGGCACGTATCTGGCACTTAATATTTATTGAGTAAATATGCAGATTAGTGAATGAACTAATTTATATGGTTTTATTGCCAAATAGAATTTTCATACTGAACAGGTAATGTCCTATCTCCCATATACACTTGCACTTCTGTGTCCCTATGTAATGTGTATTTAACTCTTTCATGTGGATAGCAGAGAAGGCACTGGGCTTGGGGACAGCTCATTTGGGTTTTCTAATTTGCACAGCTGCTTTCTAGCTAGTTACTTAACATTGGAGAAGTCATTTAGCTTCTCTGGGTTTTTACTTTTGTCATTCTAATATGAAGCAATTGGGATAAATCAGTGGTTTTTCAATCCTTTTAAACCATTGGGCATTTTCTTCAAATGGAAGCTTTTCTGGAGCCCAAAATGTAAAGCAGATAATCTGGGACTCATCAGCTGAAAATGGAGATGTGAGATTGTGAACCCTAATCCGTTCACAACAGTATCCTTCATCCTGTTTTCAGTATTTCTGAGTCTTGTTAGGGGTCCCCAAAGGGAGCAAAATCTAGAAACCTAATAAGATTATTTCTAAGGTCTTTAACAATTGCATAAGTGATGAATGTACATTCTCATGTGATTTTTAATAATCCTGTGAAGTAAGGAATACAGTAAAACCTTGGATTGCGAGGAACTTGTTCTGCAAATGTCCTGCAAGACAAGCAAACATTTCTAATAAATTTTAACTTGGTAAACGAGCACGTAATACGAATAGTATCTGACACCGAATGTCACTTGATATGACAGCCAGTGGTTCTCCTCTCTCTCTCTCTCTCTCTCTCTCTCTCTCTCTCTCTCTCTCTCTCTCTCTCTGCAGGATAGTGGTGATCGTCTCCCATGCTCAGGCCACAGCATTTGGCAGAAATCAGTGATTTTTCAGAACTTTGGGAGGTGCCCACAACTGGCACTAGTGTATTTTTTGTCACTTCAAAGCACCTATGGTGCTTTTCAATTACAAGAGGAAGCTTAGGAATGTTTTGCTTCATTCTAGGTCATTGGATAGGTACCTTGTTAACGTTGCAGGAAGAGAAAAAGATTCCATTGAGTCAATAGACAGCAGTGATTCTGTTAGTGATAGTGAAAGTTGTCCTGCACAATAACCCTTCTTGTCTCTCTCACACCAACCGTGAAGGTTTTCAAAGGTAAATGGAGGTTAATTTGTTTATTTTTCTTTATATTTTGTATTTTCTTTATTATTTTGTATTATATTACAGTATTGTAATCATTTTTACATGAATATTTTTGGGTTGTGGAACGAATCATCTGAGTTTCCGTGATTTCTTATGGGGAAATTCACTTTGATATATGAGTGTTTTGGATTACACACATGTTTCCGGGAAGAATTATGCTCGCGAACCAGGGTTTTACTTTACATAGTATTATTATATCTTTTACGGGTTTGGAAACTGAGGTTCAGAGTTTATCATTTGCTGTAATCTCTTTATTGGTGAATGGAGGAACTGGGATCAGAGCCCCAGTCCTCTGTTCCTTGTTCTGGCCGTCCTTTTGTTACTGTCAAATGATTTCCCCCACTGGCTTTATGTTGATTCAGTGGAGTCTCTGGTTAAACTATCTGAAAGGATTTCTGCCAGAAACCATTACTGTTTACTTATATTACAGTTCACATGCTCACATATGTCATAAAGCCACTTAAATGTTTTCCTAAATATTGTTCTACACCTGCATTAGCCAAGTTACAGAACCTTTAATCAAATAGCTAAGAAATAATGAGCTGTGAGGAATCATTATAATTTCTCAACAAAAATCTTTAAAATGCAAATTAAATGAATTGACTGAACACTTAAATCTGTTTAATTTTGAAATCAGTTTCACTTTTTAAAATAATTTCCACTTTGAGACAGACGAAGCACATAGTTTTAATTTGAAACATATAAAACTGAGAAATCCATTTAAACCCAAATGCATATTAAAGACTTCAGAGCTAATTGAGATTAAATACTGGGTTGGACTATGGTGACAGTTTGGGTGGCCACATCAAGTAAGGACTGTCTCCCCAGATTAACTGCCCTGGCATGTTCTGGATTTTCATGTCTTAGCTTTCTCATGCTGACCTCTCCCTTGGAATGCACTTCTCAGTCAGGTAAAAATATTACTCATCCTTCAAGGCCCATTTCAGAAGCTTCTTTCTCTCTGAAGCTCATGCAGTGTCATGGCTCCTCTTCCTTTTTGGACAGAATTAATCTTCTTCTTTCCCTCGGGGCTCCCCTAGGAGCTTTGCAGAGTGTGGGTAATACTCTTTACATGGTCATATAGCCAGTTGTAAAACTCCGTCCTCCTTGCTAGGTTTTAATTTCTGCAAGAGCAGATAACATTAAGCATTTTTAAGTGTGTTTTTTTCCCTACTGTAACGGTACTGTATACTCAATGAGAGAAAATTTGGAAAAATTATAAAACGTTTAAATTAAAAAGAATTAATTTCATTGATCCATTGCCTTAATACAACCAGTGCTGAGAATCTGAAATAATTCTCTCTAATGTTTTCCTCATTATGGACAAATAAATGTTGACTTTAGTCAGGTAGGCATTGTTGATGCTAGAAGGTAGCGGACGATTATAAATCTATCTTGTCTGACTCTCGATGTCCAATGTAGTCACTTGGCAGGCATATATTTATGTCTATTCTATGTCTCTCTATATATTATTTTATGTATATTTAGACTAGAGAGGGGAATTTGCTCAGAGTATGGACAAGCTTGTCTGGAAAGCACTCTAGAAAGTCAAGAAAGCATTATGTGAAGGCACTTGACTCTGAAAATCCCATCAAGAAATTTAGCAGAGGTGAATGAATTCCAGCCTTTGGCCAAGTGAGAACCGCTCTTCATTGAACTGAGGAAATGGACATGTATCCCAAAGGAGGAATGCATGCTCCCGTAGGTTCTCACAGTTAAGGGTCTGAGGGTGACTGGGACAAGAACCATGACTCAGTGGCAGTTTTATCATCATCACGCTTAGGAGCACGTTGCTTACACTTTGAGCACAGGCCCTGGCAGTTGTTTACCTCAAGCTCTACTCCATTTCCTGCTTCTTTTGGCACAACCGATAGTCCGCCAAGGTTATGAAAGCCGGGCCCCAGAACAGCGAGAGAGGTGTGCTTGCCATAGGAACCACACTGATGGTCAGTGGTATTCCTTTAACGGACATCGACAGTGTGATGGGGGCTGTCTTATTCGCAGAAGCTGAGTGCACGTGTCCACGAAGATGGATCACGACTACTAGAGCTCCTGGGTGACAAAACTTAGTCTCAAGTTTTCCACCTGTAGGATACCGTTAGTTGAGACCCTCTTGTTTTTTTATAACATTTTTAAAGAGTATAACATCTGTGCAAGCTCCTTGTAGAGACTTTATAAAATGCAGAAATGTATGAAGATGTAAATCAAAGTCAACCATACATCTACCACGCATAAATAACTACTGTCAGTGCTGTCATGTATTGACCTTCAGTCTTTTTCTGTTAATGTGTAGGTACACAATGAGTGTAGTATTATATATAAATATGCTGTCCTATTTTTCATTTAACTTGAACTAGCTATGTTTTGATACAGATTATTTTTAAGTTAAGGGAATATTCAAACAGCATTTAGAAGTTAGCTTAATATTCTGTCATACAGATGAACTAACATTAAGTTAACCATTCCTCTATTGTTCCATAGTCCAGCTGCTTCTAGTTATTTTCAGTGTTAGATAGAACATTTCAAAGATTGTCTTTTTGTAGAAGTTGTACAGATTTCTAAATATTTCCCTAGGGTAAATATGTAATATAGGGATTATTTGAATAAGAGGTATGAATTGCCTAAGAAGAGTCTTTATTGATAAATGTCTGTCCAGAGAAGTTTAGACATTTGCTATTCTACCAGTAATTGTTCCAGTACATCCTTAAAAAAGTTATATTAAAAATGTTTGCTATTCTTGATAAATATAAACAGTAACTCACTTTTAAAAATTTAGGGGCGCCTGGGTGGCTCGGTCGGTTAAGCGTCCGACTTTGGCTCAGGTCATGATCTCACGGTTTGTGAGTTCAAGCCCCGCGTCGGGCTCTGTGCTGACAGCTCAGAGCCTGGAGCCTTTTTCAGATTCTGTGTCTCCCTCTCTCTCTGCCCCTCCCCTGTTCATGCTCTGTCTCTCTCTGTCTCAAAAATAAATAAACGTTAAAAAAAATTTAAAAAAGAAAAAATGAAAATTATACCCTTTAGATTACTAGTAGTTGATAAATTTTTTTTTGTATATTTTTCTACTTGTGTCTTCTGCATAAATTCTTAATGTATTTTATGTGGGGTCTTAATGTTCTTAGTCATTGATTTCTTGTTTGTCATAAATATGATATTGCTTGTTGGTTTAAGGTAGATATAGTTTATAAGATTAAGACTGTTGCCTTATAGTTTTTTTCTTTTCTTTTCTTTTCTTTTCTTTTCTTTTCTTTTCTTTTCTTTTCTTTTCACTTAGAATATAAGTAGTATATCATGATGAGTTAAAGCCTGGTTTTGGAAATAAAGTGTTAGACAAATTCTTTAATGTCTTCTATTAGATGTTAATTAAAAAAATTTTTTTAAATGTTTTTTTTTTGAGAGAGAGGGAGAGAGACAGAGTGTGAGCAGTGGAGGGGCAGAGAAAGAGGGAGACACAGAATCTGAAGCAGGCCCCAGGGTTTGAGCTGTCAACACAGAGCCCTATGTGGGGCTCGAACTCACAGACCGCGAGATCATGACCTGAGCTGAAGTTGGGCACTCAACCGACTGAGCCACCCAGGCACCACTAAGCCTTAATTTTTAAATGGAGTTCTGTGATGCCATCCTCTGGATATAGTAATGAGATGGTTAAAGAAGATAATATACCTAAACCATAACAGAGGGTCTGGCACACAGGAGGTGTTCGATCAATATTAGCTATTATTTTTACTTATGTTAGGAAAATGTGGGCATTTTCTGAAACTTCTTTTTAGTATATCTATTGAGCAAATGCTATCAGATTTATCTCTTGTCTACTAATAGATTCTTACATTGATGCAGTAAAGTACTCGGCTGCAGTGGAATGTTATTTTTATATGTTCTCAAATTTGATTTGCTCCTAATTATTTTTTTAAAGAGTAAATATTAATGTTGGGCTTTTAATAATCCTTCAGCTGGAAGTTACCAACTTAATCAATTGATTATTTGGACTTAATCCCTAAATGCTAAGAGAATCCTGAAGATTCTGCAAGAAAATAAAATCAGTATTTTAATTATTTATGTATCAGATATTTATTTAGTGCCCACAACTGAAATCGAAAAATGTTGTCAGGTAATTTTGTTGGCCACAATGGCCCAACCACACTTTTGTTTGGCTTTTCTAAGTTATTGGGAGTAATTAAGTGAGAAAAGATGGCACACTTTGCAGGGCTCCCAGGTCCTACTTTATGTTTCTGTGGCTCAGGGCTGGCATTTTTTTCCACCTTCAGATTTGTTACAAAGATTGAAATACTGAAGACTATATGAACTTATTGTTAAAATCAGACTGAATCAGGACTTCTGTTTTCTTTCTCCTGATGAGATACAATGAAAAAAATGTTGAATGATGATGATAAATGACTTTAATCTGCTTTTGGACCAAAAATGGAGTGCAGCATTATCCGAGTGATTTATTCTTTTAAAAAATCTCTAAAGTGAACATACCTAGTAGTCTGACATAATATACTGATAAAAATTTAGTAAGTGGTTTTCAACCATTTTTTATAAAAATACAGAAGACTCCTCCCTGCTTGTCTCAATTGAGAAAGTAGGAATAAGTAAATTTGTTTTGTGGTTTCTTTTCAGAAAAGAGAAGAAGTGCCTCTGTGACAGATTTGTGTGCGAGGTAGGGAAGCCTTGTTCCACGATCTGGCAATCTCACAAACCGCAAGGCTGGGATCTTTATATCACTTAGAAACTTTTGAATCGAGTCCAGCTCTTTCCCACTGGGGAACGTCCACTTAGGCTGGGCCCTCCCATGGCCATGCTCAGAAACTGCTTTCAAAAGAGCCTGTCTTTCTCCCTGTCTCTCTTTTCAGTTCCGCAGGCGTGGGGGAAAGAAAAGACTTCTTTTAATGTACTGAAAATAACATCCACTTAAGAATTCTGAACCTCAGTGTAGTATCTCATTTTTCTGGTACTCTTGGTGGAGTTCCAGACACATAAATATTTCAGATACCTAAACTTTCCTACCCTAAGCACCACACCATTTTAAGAATATGACTTTTGTTTTTTAAAGTTTATTTATTTGAGAGAAACAGAGACAGTGCAAGTCGGGGAGGGGCAGAGAGAGAATCTTAAGCAGGTTCCATGCTGCCAGCGCAGAGCCTGATGTGGGGCTCAAACCCTCAAAGCCGTGAGCTGAAACCAAGAGTCAGGCTTAACCGACTGAGCCACCCAGGCACCCCAAGTATGTGACATTTTTGATTGAACTGATTATTAGAGGTATTGCCACTTCTCTTTAAGAGCAGAGGGTACAAGGCATGATATTTCATGCTTCAGTCTTTCAGATAAGCCTATTGATAATACCGTGTTGTAATAATAAAAGCGAGTGCTTCTGTGGTCACTCCCTGTGGGTCAGGCACTGTTCTAAGTCTCCTGCAGCTTCAAGTTATTTACTTCCACTTTCATTTCCATACAGCCCTATGCCATAGGAACAGTGATGGTGTTCATTTCTCAGAGGGGAGACTGAGGCGCAGAAAGGTTGAGAAACTTGTCTGAGACTGAAAGGTCACCAGCAGAAGCGCTGGGGTTCAGACGCATGCAGCGGGGTTCAGAATCTGTGTCCTTAACGACCACATGGTGCTCCCTCTGCACCTCTTGTGGTGCTCCCTCAGGGCCAGTGAAGGCTGTTTGCTCTGCTCTTGTGCATTTGGAGTTCTTCCATCTGTATGCGAAGGGGTCTCCTTAAGCTTCCCCGCTGTCATCTGCTATTTCTCTCTCTTTTCATCCTTTCTGCCTTTCAATTTGCTGCTATTCGTTGGATTTGGATTTGGGAAATCAGAATAAAAAAGCTTATTAGAATTGCATATTGTCACCACTTATAAACTTAGCGTGCTGCTCTCTTAGGAGAAAATTGTGTGAGCAATAGTACATGAATCTGTCTGTGGATTTTGTTTGTTAATCTCTGCAAGTCTTGGTTCTGAATAAGGAAGAAAATCCAGCATTTGTAAGTGCCCTGGTAACAAGGACAATACTGATAGTTATTTGTTGAGTATCTACCGTCATTCTGCACTAGATGCTTAACCTCTGTTTCCTTATTGCAAACCCTTGTTGGCTCCTAGAGTGGGGCATGAGCTCCCCGTATTCACAGAAGAAGGAAGTAGGTCTCTGAGAGGTTAAGAGACTTAACCAGTTTGCACCCAGCTAGTAAGCTAACACTCAGGTGTAGGGCTTGCTGACTTCAACGCCCTTGCTTTCTCATTCTGCCCTTTTGCCTTAGGTATTACTCTGTTTTCTTTAGCGTACGTTATTGCAATTTAAATAATCTTACTCGTTGGTAGCTTAATTACGATGGTGTGTTCAGACGCGTGCTTTGAAGTGTGGACTTAGGGAACAAAGCGGTCTGAGGCTTTCTGTTAGAAACAGTGTAAGAAATTTTTGAAGAGTTGTTTTAAACATCATTCAATCGTGTTTGTAACCCCAACATATATGAGACGATGGATTTAGATGTGTCTAAACTCTGGAAGTCCAACTTGGCATTGTTGCTGTGGGGCATGGGACATGGATTAGGGTGAGGAAGGGGGAATGGCCAGCAAGACACGAAGCCAAGAGACATTTTGGATGTGGAATGAACAGAAGTTTTGACCTATTGGGAAGTGGTAATGACAGATGGGTCAAGAATGACTTTCGGGGCCCCTGGGTGGCTCAGCTGGTTAAGCATCCAACTCTTGATTTCAGCTCAGGTCAGGATCTCATGGTTTGTGGGATCAAGCCCTGCATCGGGTTTGCACTGACAGCTTGGAGCCTGCTTGGGATTCTCTCTCTCTCTCTCTCTCTCTCTCCCTCTCTCTCTCTCTCCCTCTCTCTCTCTCTCCCCCCCCCTCTCTCCTCTCTCTCTCTCCTCTCTCTCTCTCTCTCTCTCTCTCTCTCTCTCTCTCTCTCTCTCTCTCTCTCCTCTCTCTCTCTCTCTCTCTCTCTCTCTCTCTCCTCTCTCTCTCTCTCCTCTCTCTCTCTCCTCTCTCTCTCTCCTCTCTCTCTCTCCTCTCTCTCTCTCTCTCTCTCTCTCTCTCTCTCTCTCTCTCTCTCTCTCTCTCTCTCTCTCTCTCTCTCTCTCTGTGTGTGTGTGTGACATAATAAATAAACTTGAAAAAAAAAAGATTTCAAGTTTCTAGTTAATTTGAATTTGAAAGAGATCTTACGGCCTGAGATGTGGAATATAACAGATGGAATGACTTTTGAGGGAGAATGTGAGTTTTATTTTAAACATTTAAGGGTGATGAACTTGAGGGACACACAGGAAGAAGTGCCTAGCAGAAATCTGATAAAAAGGCAGAAATCTGATTATCCTCATAGTTAACAGGGATTCCACAGGTTCCTGATGAGCAACTTGGTGTTTTTGATGAAAATGGATTGTCATATATGTCAAACATTTATGGATTGTCTTCCGGTATTCATTCTTCCTTTTGCCTTTCTTGAAAATACTCAGATCTACTCTAGAAAACTCGTCTTTTTCATTCTCAGCCAAGCTCTTTGAATGGGGCTAACCTACCCTCTACTTAGTAGATAGGCTTTCAGAACTTAAGCTTACCACCACATGCATCTCCTGACTCCTCAGGATTAGTTTTATCAATTAGAATGCTTTGAGCTGCAAGTAACAGGACATCCGAGTAAAAGCGTCATAAGGACCGGGAGGTTATCCCCCGCAGCAAGATTTCTGGAAGAAGGTGGCTCTAAATGTTTTCCCGTGACTCAACAGAGTCACTCTCTAGATCCACCTAAGATTCTCAGAGTCACAAGATGGCTGCCACAGTTCCAAATACCACTTCCTTATATAAAAACATGCAAAGAAGGGTAGAGGGACTTATATTTCTTTGTACTATTAAAGGGAGAAATCTTTTCCAGAGGCCTCAAGTAGACTTATCTAAAGGTTCTCTTGATCAGAATTGCCTGGACCCTAAACCAGTCACTGGAAAAAGTAATGGTGTTATGATTGACTTAGTCCAATTATGGTTTATTCCTTAAGACTGAAGGCGTGCCCCCACTTCCCCGAGCCCATTGCTGCTTCATACTTGAACAAAATCAACGTTCTGTTATCGAGGAGGAAGGGGACAACAGCTATCGAATAGACAACATAGAGTCTGTTGGCTGGGGCCTGTGATTCAGTAGACACAAGTAGATCTTTGCAGGGCATCCTTCTGGCTCTTCCAAGAGACCTAGAAACGTCCTCTTTCTGTGGACTCTGTGATAGGTGGCTCTGATATCTAAAACTGCTGCCGCCACTACTGTTGCTCTGGAGACAGTTCACCTGAAGACAAAGACAATACACAGAGTAGGACACAGCTGTGAGAATCACAGCACAACATAGTGGGAGCCTTGATTATATGGTGGACGTTTGGATCAAGCTATAACTAAAGCTGATTCTACCTCAAGGTGTCCAGTTGTAGGAGAAAAGCCATTCTCTGTTTTTACTTAAGCCATGTTAGGCTAGATCTTTTGTTACATGCAGTGTGAATAATTTTTATAGTAAAAGGGGTGGGAATTTGAGCAATGAGGCCTCCTGTTTCTTTTTGTCCTAATGAGGAGGGAGTCCTGATATCATTTTCAGTTTAATAGTGTTGAACACGATTGGTAAAATTCTAATATGCCTTTTATCTTTGTAGCAAGGAAATTTTATTTACTCCAGGCAGCTAGAGGGACACCTTTCTATTTGAAGAAGGCAGTGAGGACAAGATAGCAGTATTGCCCCAGAGACAAATAACTTTGAAGTTCTGGGAGAAATATAAATAAGTAGACCCCTCCAAAATCTCCTGTATTTCGTGAATAGAGCAACACCATTTTTCATTTTCCCTGCCCAAATGATTCTTCCAGATAGTACTCAAAGTAAGCTGCCCTATCCGAGATTAAATGAGGCATTCATGACACATACTCTTAAGTCGACGATCTGCTCTTACTAGGCCTAGAAAGTGGTGCCTTACTTACGGACACAAATGTCAGTGTCTCATAACCTCTTATTTCACTCTAATCATCTCTGTCCTCTTCAAACAGCTGGAAACTTGATAATATTTTATTTTTGTCTTTTAAGAGTGATTTGGTTTAAAATAAGCGAATAGGTAAGCAAAAAGTGCTTTAAGCCTGCTTCTTCAAAATGAGCAATGCCTCTGTCCTCAGGGGCTGTCAGATTTATGCCCTTAGATGAACAATAATTACATTAATAACTTTAAGGGCTAATTAGCATTTTACAGTAAACACATTGTTCATCAGACTAAGGGGAGGGATGGCTGTATCCTTTCTGCAGAATAATTGCTTTTCAAAATCAGAGCCCATTTATCTTACTTCAGCGATACATGCCACCAACTGACCAAGACGTACCACTGTGCTGATTCTTCCTGAGCCCCAGTCTGGCTAATTCTTACAACAGAAAATGCAGAGATGCAAAGAGGAAAATATGAATTAACTTTAGTTTCCACTGGATGAACCAAAAAAACCCAAAAAACAAAACAACCAAACAACAACCAGAACCTTGTCATCTCTTCTTCACATACTTCACCTTTACCAGTGCTTTTCTCACTTCCTTTTGCTGAGGTCTTTATATGACGCGTTCAGTCTGAGACCACACTCCCTCTCTGCTCTCCCCAGTCTCCGTGCAATGCTGGAAATTGCCATGGGGACTTCTTTATTGCAAGTCCCGGAAATACACTTTGATTTCACTTTAGATATTGCAAGCTCAGAGCTAACTGTGGATAGATTTAAGAAGACTTTTCATCAGGATATTGACGCTCCTCCCCAGAAGCCCCCTTTTGGAGGTTTTCTCTGCCTGCAGCCACTCTCAGTACTTCCCTTAACCCACGGTTACAGCAACTCCAAATCGACAGTCTTGTCGGAACGAATGATCTAAAATAAACATCCTCTTGTCTGCCTGCATTACTAATCCTGACAAGGATGCTTCGCCTGTATCAACCCTGAGCTGACAGTCTTTCGACGCACCCTGCTCATTGCTGTGGTCCAGCAGCAGATGGAGGGCAGACAGAAGGCCTGCTGACGGCTCATGACCTTACAACCCAAATGAAATCATCAAAGGACACCCACCTGCTTTCTCCCTCCTGGCAGTCTTCTCGGTGGTAATAGTTATCTCATTTAAGCAAAACCCTTGGAGTCAGTCAACAAATCACATGAGAACAACCCCAGCAGTAACCATTTTATGGACAAAGACACTAGATAAGGGAGAAGAAGTAAATTTCAAGTCCACGGTTTTACAGTCTAGGCTCCCCTCTGATGTTTTCTTTGCTACTCAGAGCGCTCTAAAACTTTGATATCTTTGGGATTCATACTGGGCACTATCTAACGGTACCGACAACTATCAGTTAATAATAGACATTCTGTCTCTTTGGTCTTCGAGAATATTTTATAGGTTTTTTTCCTTACTCTTATTAAGCTTTATACTGTGAGCCTGAAGAATACAAAGAGAGGAGTTGCTAAGGTTGTGTATTCTATATCTTACAACCAGGGAAACCAGTGCAATACTATGAAGGGATTTTTCTATTCGTGTTTTAAGGTTTGGTGTCTTCTATAAAGCTATTAAAATTCGACATTACTGTTTTCCAAAGAGCCTTAACAAAAATTTTGAGGGAGCATAGTGATGCTTCAAAGCTGCTCAAATTGTATGTGCCTAGCACAAATTAAGTAGAAATTGCTTGATTATTAGGCTTATCTGATCAATTAAAATAGCCTATTGGAATAAAAGAAATCCACTTTTGTGCCGTAATTATCTGAACCGATTGTCTGTGTTACACTGTGAGTCATTATCATTTTTATACATCATTTCAAGAGACACAGCCTAAAAGCTTTCAAATTAGGTTTTTTATAAAGGAAAAAACCTAACTGTGGATGTTATTCTTAAATTTTCATTTTATATCATATTTATCTAGGCATCTCAGAAAGTCTTTAATACCATGGGAAAACTGAGAGGGAGAAAAAGAAAAGGCCACCATCCAGATTTTTCACAAGACCTTCTTAAATTGCTACATGTCCTCTCTTAGACTGACTATTTGCAGTACATATTCTATTCCTGGTAAGTTGCCCTGAGTGTCTCCTATTAATTCTGCTTGGAGTGTGGTTGTTTCCTTAAAATATATCCCAAGTCACACGTAAGCTCAGGTGCCGAATGCCAGGCCTTTAGAAATTAAAACAACAGCAACACAGAACTGTTTGCTTCATTATCAACCTGCTTATTTTTGTCATACTTGATATAATTCGGAACTTTTACTAAAGACAATAAGGACAGTCATCAGCCTTGAGTGCTAACTTTCTGTGTAACTTGACTGGGCTACAAGGTGCCCAGATATTTGGTTAAACAACATTCTGAGTGTGTCTGTTGAGGGTGGTTTTGGGTGAGATTAACATTTGAATCAGTAGACTGAGTAAAGCAAATTACTCCTCCCATTGTGGGTTGGCAGGTAATTCACTGAGGGCCTGAGCAGAACAAAAAAGCTGAGTAAAGAAGAATTCACTCTGCCTGTCTCTGAGCTGGGCCATTGGTCTTCTCCTGCCTTTCCAAACTTGGACTAGGAAACCCATTGGTTTTCCTGGGTCTCCAGTTAAGTGTAGAGCTTGCCTGGGACTTATATAGCCTCCATAATCACAGAAGCCAGTTTCTTATAATATATACATATACCCTATTGGTTCATTTTCTCTGGAGAACCCTGCCTACTACATCAGCTTGCCAAAATCAACATAATTTTGAAAATGAAGTTATTTTCTAATCTTACTGTGTTAAGATTTATTTTTTAATATTCAGAGAAGTATCTAATCTGATCTTGATAGAATGTACCAATAGTGAACAATCTGCTGTTTAGCATTTTAGTCTTTTCTGATGTAATAGAGCCCTATTGACCCTTGGGAATCTGCAAGGAAGGCAGGGACATTAAAGTGTGTGCTTACATTCCCCCATAAACATGTTCAATTTGGCAGAAAGTACAAATTTCTCCTGTTTCAGCAGACCCTTCCTGAAAGGAACACCTCATATTTCAAAAAATGTAAACTAAACAATCTACTATTTGTTGGGACATAGATTAAATCTAATCTGAAACACAGTAAATGACCTACTAAGTGCAGGTTTCTGAAGTGAAGAATAACATAGATGCAGGATGTAATTTCACCCCCCACCCCAAATTGAGAGCCACAGTCTAAAAACAGATAAATGGCAATGCTGGGGAACCCATAGGAAAGGGCTCCAATAAGTACCTGCTCATTATCTCTCAGTCTCTCAGTGTTGTTCTTCCCTTGTTCCATTGTAATAGAGTTTACCTGGGTACCTGATTGCCCTGTTAGAGACTTCATTTCCCAGACTCCCTTGCAGGTGGATGTGGCTATGAGACTCTCTTCTCTCCAGTGAAATGTAAATAGGTGTTACCAAGTGCATCTTCTACAAGCGATTGTTTAGAAGGAAATTATTTGTTCCAGACTTCCTTTTCCCACTTTTCCCATGAGAACCACAGGCTGGAAAAGGGATATGGGGCGACCTCAACTTTGACTATGTAAATTCTGTGGCTTCCAAGTTGGAAGGAATGTATGTCTCTGAATGACCTCATGGAGCAGTGCTGCCTCACTTTCTATATAAAAGGGAAATAAATTTCTATTCTGTATTTTTGTTGTTGTTGCTATATCAGCTTAGTCTTTATTCAGCCTTGCTAATACAACTTACTGGCTTTTTAAAATGTTCACTTATTTATTTATTTTGAGAGAGACAGTGCATGTGTTGCATGTGTGGGGGAAGAGAGAGAAGAGAGAGAGGAGAGAGAGGAGAGAGAGACAGAATCCCAAGCAGGCGCTGTGCTTTCAGTGTGGAGCCTGATATGGGACTCAAACTCGCCAACTGTGAGATCATGACCTGAGCCGAAATCAAGAGTCAGATGCTTAACTGACTGAGCCATCCAGGCGCCCCAGTTTTTCTTACTGAAACCTTAGCAGAATCCCTAGGTTTACCTAGTTGTTCCCTCTGATAATTCTCCTCCATAAATAACCAACTCCGTGCCTGCATACACACCTATTCCTCACCATTGTTGCTCTGATTGCTGATCTTTTGGGGGCTGTTATACCCTGAAATAGTTCATATGTTATACGGAAAACCTTGTAAGTTAAAGCTACACTCCAAAGAGACATTTGAGACATGGACATATACTAAAGTTATTTTACTCATAAAGAAACTGTCTGCAAAGTATGAAGTTGAAGGCTTAAGGTTTTTAGCATATTTATTTTTTCATTCTCCTGTCTCTGTCTCTCTGTCTCTCTCTCTGTCTCTCGCTCTCTCTCTCTCTCTCTCTCTCATGAGCGGGCACACACACACACACACACACACACACACTCAATCTGTGTATTTTAATAATAATGAGTTAGAATGGCTAATCACAGGGGTGCCTGGGTGGCCCAGTCGGTTAAGTGCCCAACTTTGGCTTAAGTCATGATATCACAGTTCATGGGTTCAAACCCCGCGCTGGGCTCTGTGCTGACAGCTCAGTGCCTGGAGCCTGCTTCAGATTCTGTGTCTCCTGTGTCTCTGTCTCTCTCTGACCCTCCCCCACTCACACTCTGTCTCTCTCTCTTTCTCAAAAATAAATAAACATTAGGAAAAAACCCCCAGCAAATCACAAATTCAATAAGAGGCAACTTTTTTTTTTTTTTAAGGAAAGATCAGATTGGAAAACTTAGTTTTCAAGAAAATCAACACCTAAAAAGCTACGCATTTAATGCTAGAAATCTATCTCTTAGATAATGCCCAAAATACTACTGGTAGTTTCAGGGAAAGTGACTTTCTCGTGGGAAAATAATAGATGAGTGAGGATATTTTATATCCAAATGTAAACCAAAACCTGTAAAAGTGTATATGTAAAAATTCAGCATAGGTATACAGCCTTGATTCTTTTTCTTTAGAAAGGAATTGGTTGGTTTTTGTAAAAATGCCACCTTTAAGGAGTTGAGTACCGCTGCCTTTGTCTTTTACACATTTGATAGGAAAATCAGAATAAGGAGCCAACTGTGCTGTGTATAATAGATCTATGCATTCCTTTGACCTGTGAACAGGATCTGCTGGAATTGACTTGGAGGTGAGCTGATTTCACCCTTTCACACCACACCTCACAGAGAATCTGGATGGCCCTACTCTGTTTTAGGAATGGAGAGTACATTGTCAATGTGCCTCTATGAAACTTCTTTTTAAAAATATTTGCAAGCCAGAACCATATTCGAAAACTTTATTATATTAAAAAAATATATTCTATCAACAGGGTGATATTTGGTATCAGGTCAAAAATATGTTTATGTGCATTTTATGATCAAATGAATCACATTTTCTGTAGATGCTTTTCTTAAGTCAATAGGTAACTCTTTCCTACTTCCTCCAGATCTCATGTGAGGCCAGACTACTTATCTGTTGAAAAAAGAGAGGTTACAGGGTTACAGAAAGTATTTATTGGTTTATGATGAATTTATATATTACTTGATTTATATATATTTATAGATATTTGCTAATAAATTATGCAATATTTATTCTACACTATGGGTTCAGTCATTCTTAACTAATCTCATGTTTTTGTTGTCTTTATAAAGGCTTACATTAAAATAGCCTCTGTATTATTGCTAACGACACCTAAATTGACTGGACAATACTGATAAGTGATAAAATAGGATGCATTATTAATAATAACAATAAGACCAGAGTGGATAGACCAGGAAAGTAGAACCTTCTAGAAAATGCATAAGACATGTCTTTTCACTTGTGCTTGCTTTGTGTAGACAGATCCCTACTGACCTAAATCTGAAACTGTGAGGGCATAGTTAAACCTTTAATAGATAACTGGAACCCAAAACGTTCAAGTGCAGGAGAATCTAAAAACTCAAAGTATTTAGAATGGTTTAAAGAGAAAATTTCGCATGGGTTTAAAAGAGGGTGGGTAGATAATTTTGTGTAAAATGCTAATTGATCTCTTTAGTGTTTTGAAAACCAGTTGCAAGCAAAATATAAAAATATACCTCTCCAACGAGGAGTTCAACTTTTTGGAATTCTAATATACACTAGTGTACTTCTCTATACCTTTTTGAAAATAGTAATATTTTTGGTTACAGTTTCTGTTCAAAATAAAACCTAAAGTTTTATGGTTTTGCTTTTTAGGTTGAAAAGTTACATTTTAAAGAGTTATGGGAATTTCCCTCCATTTGGAACAGACCATCTTTTTATTCTCGGAGAAATATAAAATATACAATTGTGGAATATTCCATTATGGTGGATATTGTTAGTTATGCAGATATAAAGCAAATACCAGCCCTTTACTCTCAGGATGTGTTGACAGTGAGGCAATTCAATAAAGATGCTTTATACGGAAGTGTTAAGAGTTGTGTTAAATAATGGAGATTTGCTGTATTATTTATGCTTTTATGGAGTAAAGTTGGTGAACTTCCCCCCAACCCCTGACACACACACACTCTAAATTTAAATACAGATACTGTATGCTTGAAAATTATGATTTGAGCTAGATAGGATTGCGAGGTAAGACAGGGCTCAGAGAGAAAGACACATCTGATTTTCTTGTCACTTCATCTTAGGGAAAAGATTGTAGCAGAGACTGGAAGACAATCAATTCGGATTGTTTGGGAAAACTGTACTCACGGACATGGGCTTTTATTGTCTGGGCCCTGGTGCCAACTCAGTCCCTAGTCTTTGAGGACATGGTTTCCCTTGAGAAGAATAGCTGTCTGGGAGAAAGGTTAATGTCCTCAGACACGGAGTAGGACACAAAATAGGCCTTGGTTTGGGAAGGGCAACTTCCTCCACGTCTGACGGGGTCTCCGTTGGTCCCGGGTACCGAGGCAAGGAGGTGGCTTGTGACTTCCTGGAAATGGGTTGTTCTGGTCCTAGCGGGTCTGGGCTCCCGGCTTTACAAACAGCCATTTTAGTAACAGTCGTCAGTTACGTTTTGTGTTACATTTTCTTCCATCATCCCTACACTCGGTTTCATAAGTACTGCAGCGAATCAGAGTCTGTCCCATGCTTTGGAAAGAGCAGCCAAGGGAAGAGCAGTCAACAACTCAGCCATGGTGGCAGCAGTTGCTGCCACGGTATGTCTGATCAACAGAATGGCATTCCTTGTGGTGAGACAGAAGTCCCCATGGAATCTGCCAAGGAACTCTTAAAGGCCTGAGAAATGGTAGGAGAATCTGATGGGGGCAAATTTCTGGCAGTGAGGTAAAGGACTCTCACGTAATAGTAATTAGATATAAAATAAATATCATCTGCTAGGGTGAGGAATATATGGGTTTTATGTACAAGAAAAGTAATTCATACTGGAGAGCATTAAAGTAACAGAACAAAAATACCAAAACCCTAGAGCACCAGAGTTAGACAGGCTGACTTGGGGCAGGATAGAAGAAAAGACAAAATCTTGCCTTTGAATTACATTGTATCAATGAAGAGGGATGGATTGATGATGTAGATTCGGTCATGGGATCATCAGGGACAAGGCTCAAGATGTGTAATGTGATGTATTGGGGGATGTTGCAGTCTAAATCAAGGGTTGGCCAACTTGTTCTGTAAAAGGTCAGATATTTAGGCTTTGCAGGCCAGTCAGTGCGCCACAGTGGCTCAGCTTTGCAGTTGGGGCACAAAAGGAGCCGTAAATGAATGAGTGTAGCTGTGTGCCAATAAAGCTCTATTTCAGGACACTGAAGTTTGAATTTCATATAATTTTTAACGTCACAGACAGTATCCTTTTGTTTTTTCCTAACCGTGTAAAAATGTAAAAATAATTCTTAAGCTGCAGGCTGTATAAAAAATAAGCAGTGGAAGTCAATCAAAGAAAGACAAATACCGTATGTTTTCACTCATGTGTGAAATTTAAGAAACAAAACAAACGAGCAAAGGGGAAAAAAAGGAGGGAAAGACAAAACAAGAAACAGATTCTTAACTATAGAGAAGAAACTCATGGTTACCAGAGGTTAGGTGGGTGGATGGGCGGGAGAAAATAGGCGACAGGGATTAAGGAGAGCACTTGTCGTGATGAGCACCGGGTGTTGTATGGAAATGTTGAATCACCATATTGTGCACCTGAAACTAACATAACACTATGTTAACTGTATTGGAATTAAAAATTTAAAGATAATAAAATAAGCATAAAATTACTGTAATTTTATGTATAATTGCTAATGGACAAAATGCTTAATCTTCAAATCATAGATGAGAAGACTTAGATTAAAACTTTGATTTTAATAAAATAAAGTATTATATAGACAAGTATAGAAAAATAAGCAGTGGGCCATAGTTTGCTAACTTTTGGTCCAAATTAGAAGTCCTTGATGGGGCAGATATTGTCCCTTAGGGAGCATTTGGGAAACTTTGGGAGGCAGTTTTTGTTTTGTTTTCCAGTTGAAGTCTTTCTAGAGCATTTATATATTTAAATACATGGTATTTTATTTTGAAATATTTTTCTTTTACTAACGAGGTGCTATCAAATTGGAGATGAGTTGACCATTTGAATGGATCAACAGATGCAGAAAATCTTTTAGCATGAGTGTTCTGTGCAACAAACAGAACAAAATCTAGGACATTGAAATTATGGGGAAAAGCAATCCTGAGCAATTTCTGGGGAGCTAGGAGAGACCAATGAAAATTCATAGTATAGTACCCATTATTTTAAATTTTAAAACAAGTGAAACATCTTTGTTATTTATCTTTATTTAGTGTGCATTATTTGTACATGCATGTTCACACATACCCAGAAATACCTAGTGAATGAAAGTATAAAGCCTTGTCTAGACTCTTTCCTGACTATGACTTCCAACCTCATCTTTTCTGCAGTGATGGTTTCTCAAATTGCAATTTTACTCCCACAGGGATTTTTAAGAACATGACCTTCAAGTATGAGGAGGGAATGACTGGGATTGAAATATTGTTCTTGAAATCAGTACATTTCTGAGTAGCCAAGCTGTTTACAGGTAGCACTCCTCTGCTGGAATCATCTAGAAGACATGCTGACTTCCAGTAGTGTGTATTTCTGTACTGTAATGAAATAAGGGAGACCATTTGGAAAATGTAAGGCCAATAATCATGTTTGTCACAAATTTAGCTGTAGGATATAAAAAGTCATTCCTTTCTAGCTCCTAATGAGCTATTTTCTTTTGGTCATTTATTAGCCTTTCCTGAGACTAAGCCCTCTAGGCAGCTGTCAATCATTATTGTGTAATGACACATAGGGCATCGGTATTTTTGGAAAGAAAATACCTCATTTTTCTCTTTAGTTCTGGTGAAAAGAAGTTTTTTTCTTCTTATATCCAAGGAAATGTATATTTTATATCCATGCATATAAATGGATTACAAAATATGTGTGACCTCATTTGCCTGAGTCTAGCCTCAATTTAGTAAATGTCATGTTCCAATAATATGGTAGCAATCCCAAAGAAGGTTGTAGTGATTCACGATACAACACCTATAACACGACAGACACTATTTCATTATCACCAGTTAATTTTTTTTCAGTAGGAAACAAAACCCAAAAACAAGCCAACCAGCACTAATGAAGAAATATTGCCCCACTGCTCTCTCTTATCAGTTACAATGGAAAGCACTTTGATTAATGAGAAGTGCACAAATATAGCAGGTTAACTGCAGGTTACTAATTCCCGTATTTTTTCAAACTTAGGAAACATGAAACAAACATGGTCTCTCTTTTTAATGAATATTCCTTTCTCTTAAAATTCATTTTTAATTCAGAAGATCTTTTTGGAGATCATGACCCTATCAATAAAGAGTTGTATTAAAAGGACACTTTTGTCGATCCGTAGATTTTATCACCTATCAATAATTATTGCTGGAGCTACCTGCCTCATCTAATTTTTTTTTCTAGTGGGAGAAAAATCCCACTGTTACTTTAAAAGAATGTCCTGATTATGGTTTTCAAGTTAAAAATTGGTCTGTTATTGTTCTTTTGTTTGAATCCAAACCCAAAAGTAGATACTTTTTGATATTAATACACTACTGGAGCAGTGAATATTTCAAAGAAAAATCTAATAGTGGAAAAGTAATACTGTGATCATATAACATCAGTTATGAAAACTATCCTGCATTCAGTAGGTATTAGACTCACCTGGACCCAAAGCATAGACGTACCCACTCTTAAACGATTTGAATTACCAAATCAACAAGACCCCAAATCTCGTTTGGAAAAGAATATGCCAGGCAGCAAGCATGCCATCAACCTTAGAGCCTCCTTGTGGACAACAGTGCTATGTTCAGGACAGGAGACCCTGTGTCATTTTATTTCCTTAATACAAAGGGCTTACGAAGAAAACCAAATGGACAAAGCAACAGAATGAGCACCCCATAAGTTTTAACTATCCTCATGAAAACAGAAATCCTTAGTTATAAAAATTCACAATTGAGAGACAACTCTTGGAAATGAGAATTTAAACATAAGATTTACATCCTTTTTAAAACATATTACCTAAAACCACTATGTCTGGCATATAACCATTAACATAGGGGCTGGATCCTTTTTAAAAAGAGAATACTTAATTTGAATATATATTATGTGTAGAGTTATAGGCTCCTATTAAATGTATATCCTACAGGGGTGCGTGGGTGGCTCGGTTGGGCGTCCAACTCTTGATTTCAGCTCAGGACATGATCTTGCAGTTCATGAGATTGAGCCCCGCGTCAGGCTTCGCACTGACGGCATGAAGCCAGCTTGGGATTCTCTCTCTCCCCCCCTCTTTCTCTGCCCCTCAGCCATGCTCTCAAAAGAAATAAATGAACTTAAAAAATATATATATCCTGTAACTAAAGAGATTAAAAATCCATATGGTATATTTCCTTCTGATTCAAGGAAGCAGCGTGGAGTAGAACATGAGCTTTTGCAAGTCAGACAAACTTGAGTTCAGATTCCAGTTCTGCCCTTAGAAGTAGTTTGAGTTTGGATAAATCCTGTAACTTCTCTGAGTCTGCTTCCACATTGGAAAATACTACCTACCTATCTTGTAGTGTTATTTGAAATGTATGTATCTGTCTCATGCAGAGCAAACCTACAAAAATAAGTAGTGCTCATGCTTTTTCCTCTTGCTCTTTTATTTGAATCCAAACCCCAGGTTAGAGTTTTGACAGAACACTGCCAGGTCCTAGGAACTATTTGTGTTTTATGACTTATTTTCAGTAAAATCATTATTTATTAGAAATTAGGCTTTTACAGTATTAGATGTCAAGCCCAGCCTTTCTGTGGGACTAGTAGATTAGCTTGGAGCTAATCTGGAACGTATGTTTTTTTTCTGAAAAAGAATTAGTTCCTACTTTATTTTTTCTGGGATGGCTTTATGTGAACTCCACATCTTGGTTATAAATTTTGACTCCTTCTTGACCTTTGAAAAAAATTTTTCTTTCTTCTCCACAAGAACGTTTTCAGAAGTAATGTTTATTAAATGGTATAGTCATACTTTAAATGCAATTGGTTACTAATTTGTTTTTAAGAGATAGAGTATGTAATACTAACATAATCAAAATTTTTAGATACTATCTGGTTTTTAGGTATAATACTATCAACGTAAAATGGAAAGTCATCTTCTAGAACTTTGGAAATGTCCACACATATTTAAATTTTTAAGTTAAAAATGTTATATATATTACATCTATGTTTATAATTTCTAGAATTATCTATTTAGCCCTAAAATGTGTGTTGGCTCTATATACGTTTATCAGTTGCACCACCCCTCACTGAAATAGCAGTTTTTCCTAATAGTCACCATTTATCAATCTTCTAAAATGTCTCCAGAATCAACATACAGCAAATATAACAGATTTCTTTTTTTTAATGTCCCAGGAATGTATTTTTTATTATTTTATTTTATTTTTAATTATTATTTTTAATGTACATCCAAGTTAGTTAACATATAGTGTAATAATGATTTCAAGAATAGAATTTAGTGATTCATCACTTACATATAACACCCAGTGCTCATCCCAACAGGTGTCCTCCTTAATGCCTCTTGTCCTTTAGCCCCTCCCCCAGCCCACATCCCTCTAGCAACCCTCAGTTTGTTCTCTGTGCTTAAGAGTGCCTTCAAATATACCAGATTTCTTAACAAACAAAACTTGACATTAAATAAAAAGGATGAAGTGAGTGTGATCAGTAGAATAATGCACCCCCCCCCCCAAGACATCCATGTCCTTATCCCTAGAATTTGTGAAAATGTTATTTTATATGGCAAAGGGGGAATTAAGAAAGCAGGTGGAGTTAAGGTTGTTAATTAGCTGACCTTAAAATGAGATTATCCTGGATTATCCAAGTGGGCCCAATGTAATCACAAGGGTGCTTGGGTTGAACTGGGCCTCCGCCCCGCCATTCATATGTTGAAATCCTAATCCCTGTTACCTCAGAATGTGAACCAATTTGGAAATAGGGCCTTTGCAGAGGTAATCGTAAAATGAGTTTGTTAAAGCGGGGCCTAATCGACTATGACTGTGTCCTTTTAAGAGGAGGAAATTTGGACACAGGCAGGTAGAGAGGGAAGACCATGTGAAGACACAGGGGGAACGTGTCATCTACCAGCCAAAGAGAGAGGCCAGGAGCAGATCATTCTCTCTCAGCCCTCAGAGGGAGGATACTGCCAACACCCTTTGTCTTGGGCCTCCAGCCTCCAGAACTGTGAGACGATACATTTCTGTTGGCCAAGCCACCAGTCTGTGGTACTTTGTTGTGGCAGCCCCAGCAAACTAAAACGGGTCCTTTACATGTGGAAAAGGGAGGCAAAAGAGTCGTAGAGTGGTTCCGGGTGAGCAAGACTTGACCTGCCACCGCCGACTCTGAAGATGGAAGGGGCCATGGTCCAAGCCTGCAGGCGGCACCTAGAAGCTGGAAAAGACAAGGAAGCGGTTTCTTCCTTAGAACCTGGAGCAAGGAGTGAATGCAGCTCCACCTTGACTTTGGGCCAGTGAGATCCATCTTGGGGTTTTTTGTTTTTTGTTTTTTTTGTTTGTTTTTAAAGATTATATTTTTAAGTAATCGCTATACCTAATGTGGAGCTCAAACTTACAACCCTGATATCAAGAGTTGCACACTCCACTGACTGGGCCAGCCAGGTACCCGAAACAATGATTTTCTTTTCATTTTTTTTTAAATAAGCTCTAACCCAACATGGGACTTGAACTCACAACCCTGAGACTACATGATGAGACCCATTTTGGAGTTCTGAACTCCAGACCTAGAAGATATTACATGTGCATAGTTTTAAGCCACTAAGTACAGTTGACCCTTAAACAACATGGGTATGAGCTACATGGGTCCACTTATATGTGGATTTTGGGGGTAAATATAGTACAGTACTGTACATGGGTTTCGTTGCCTTATGATTTTCTTACAGCATTTTCCTTTCTCTAGCTTACCTTATTATAAGAATACAGCATATAACATACAAAGAATGTATTCATTGACTGTTTATGTTAGTTGGTAAGGCTTTTGGTCAACAGTAGGCAATTAGTAATTAAGTTTTTTGGGGGGAGGTCAAAAGTTATTTGTGGATTTTTTATTGTGCGGGGATTGGTGCCCCTAACCCCCACATTGTTGAAGGGTCAGCTATACTAATTTGTTACAGCAGCTATAGAAACCCTATACTATGAGATTAATTTCTCTTAGGTATGAAATCTGATTTCCTTGGGATTCTGTTTGACTTCCTTTTGTCCTGGTTTTATCTCGTGGGTTCAAAGCTTTTGGGCTCCTTTCTCCCTGTCTGCTATTTTAGAGAACATGTAAAACATTTTTAAAGGAACTTGTCATACTTCTCTTCTCCCTTTCTTAAGAATTGCAAACTCTTTTAGGATATTCCCTTGCTCCACATAACAGGAAATGTTTTAGAAATGTGCACCTTTTCTAAAAAGGCTGGAGAAGTCCTTTATAGTGAGACATACAATAGACCCATTTTTTTTTAATGTTTCTCTTCTTCTCTGAAATTACTTCACAATCCTGGGTGTACCTGTTAAGTCACACCACAGATGGCCATTAGTATACTAAGAATTAGGAATTGATTTTACCTGTTTGAGTCCTAATATATTCATTTTGTATCCCCACAAGCCTCCTCTGTAATTCCACAGTTTTTCACAGTAATTTAGCATTATGTAAAGTAACAGTATCTTGAGGTAGACTATAACCATGCAAGAAGAGATTTTTTTTTTTTTTAACACTCTCTGCTTTGCTTCACTGTTGGAAATGAAATTAGAAAAAGGAATTAGGAAAAATTGTGTGTGTATGTGTGTGTAGCAACATTGTAAGTCTCCAAGTAACACTCAAATTTGTCCAGAATGAGGTGTATAACAAATGCTTTAAAAATTATAATTAAGGCATACCTAAATCAGAGATGCTGGTTACTCATTATAGACTACTTTTACATTAAAAATTAAGAAATAGAAATCTCATTATTTTTGTAACTTATAGCAGCTGCTGTTCTTTAAAAAATATCAAATACTTATGGACGTGACCATTTCTTCAGTGTATATTTAGAGAAATAAGGCCACATTCATTTTACAAACATTAACTTTTCTGAACGACATAAATGATATACATTATAAAGTCTAAGGAAACGTGAAATGGTCGCAAGAAGGACACGAGGGGAGTAGAAGCCCTTTACTTCTAACTTGGAAACACATCTTCAGTATTCGCAGTGCTTACCACCGATGCCGACTCCCCTAATGATGTTGGTTTAGACTCCTTGCTTCATACCAAATGGCAGAATGTGAGTTTGTTTTTCTGTGGCCTCTGACATTTACACAAGAAATGAATAATATCTAGGATAAGAGAATTCAGGAGGCTAGTTTTAGAACCAAATGAAATTTGAGAATTTAAGTATTACAGATTAACTGATGAAGATCTCACACTAGCCCATATTTATGAGTGGTCAGTATAAGGATCAAATTAGATAATGTATGTAAAATCCATAAGAGGTTTAAAATGGGTGTTGTTGCAAGTAGTGTGTGTGTGTGTGTGTGTGTGTGTGTGTGTGTGTGTGTGTGTGTTTTGAGTTATAAATGTAACAAGAAAACTCCAGTATTTCTACCCAAAATTTTATATCTAAGGAGTTTTTAATGCTTTAAATATTGAACACATAAATCCTCGAGTCAATTCTGTTCTGTAAGAAGACCACAAGACTTGTAATGTCTGGGGTGTGGCCAAACACTGTGTCATGTTGAAATATGATTTTTACTATGTCAGTAGCTTATAAGGTTGTAGAATCCATGAGTTCCAAGGAAACATTTACCTGGGAAGAGACTCGATTTCCAGGAATCTGTAAACCTATTATAACTACAAGAATTTTTAGATTTGGAAAATATAACATCTCAATTATGTAGACACTAGCCTCATCTTTCTGATACATACATGAGAACCCAATAGTCAGTTTAAAATGAGGAGGGTAGTTCTGAGTTGTCAGGAGAGAGTTCAGAAAATTCTTTGATTACAACTCCTATTTTCACTCACTGGACTCTTTTTACTCCTGGGACTATCACTGGAAATCCATTACTATGCCAGGGCACCTGAAAAAAACTGTAGTGGTCTGGTTTCCCAGCAGATTAGAAGTAGCCAAAACTCCAAGACATGTAATAGGAATTTAAGAACCCACAGGGTCTGGGACCAGTTAATACAGACGCAAACAGTTCTGCAGTCCTGAGTAGGACCCGAGGGAATCTCTTACAGTCCTGCTCAGTAATGGTTATTCATGATGACGTCATTGAGAGAGTCTTTGAAAGCCCTGCAGTGGTCATGGCAAGGGCGATGCTGACTCAAGGTTAGTGATCATCTACTCTGTGCAAAGCAAAGGTGAATGAAGCACACTTCCTGTTCCTGAGGAGTGTACCATCGATTGATTGGGGTGGCAGACAAATGTGAAAAGATGTGATTTGTAGATAGGGGGTTAAATGCCCTGAAAGCAGAGGCAAAACACTATGGAGGTACATGCATTTCCTAGATAAGAAAATGGGATTTCTATTCAAGTTAAAACAGTAAAACTAGTGTAGATAGTTTTACTAAAGATCGGAGATGTAAAATGTCAACTCTGGCTTGTGATTTAGAATGACTTATTTCCCAGATATTCCCAAAAGCTTGATCATGTTTTTGTTTCATTGTTTTGTTTTTGCCTAATAGCGAACTAGTTACAAATATAACTTAAGGGAATTTAATTAAACTAATGACAGAGATGGCCATTGTGAGTTGTACCAGAGATTCAGTTGTTCTAAGTCATCCCTGACACCATCTCACTCCGGCGCCTGAGTGTTCTCAACTGCACTGTACTGTGTAAAGATGAGCTTTTACTACTGGGACTTTCTTTTCCATCTCTCCCTCCCTCCTTCTCTCCCTCCTTCCCTCCCTCTCTCCCTTCTTTCCTTCCTTCCTTCCTTCCTTCCTTCCCCCATTCCCCCTTCCTTCTTCCTCCCTCCTTCTTTCCCTCCCTCCCTCCTTCCTTCCTCTCTCCCTCTTTCTGTCTCTCTCTCTCTTTTTCTCCCTTTTAATATTTCATACAGTATAAAGAATCAACCAGGGGAGGGGACTGTCTATCTCATTTCATTTGGGTCATGAAAGTTAGACACTATTGAAGGCCAATTTTTTCCTCTCTAAGCTACCACCAGCTTTGATGTAATAAAAAGCTGTTACTACCATCCAGTGGGATGAATTCCCTGCCTCTTGTTTTAAGTAAGATAAAATAAAATTTTACAGACCTCCTTCATAAATCCACAATAAGTCATTATTCTCTCCCTGACATGTAGCACAAGCCCAGAAAATAAGCATCACATTAAGCCACATGGATACTTAAGATTTATGCTCTTTCAGCCAAAAGAACAAACATAGTGAAAATGTATTAAAGCATGGATCTTATTTATCAATTAAAATAACATTAAATGCATTGAAGGAATGCTATGGCTTTATTTTCCTGATGTCTCTTATTTATCTCGTCTTGGTCTTAGTTCTTATCCTGGAGGAATACTTCTGCGTCCCCATGAATTCGCTACAATAGAAAAGATGATATTACAGCATGCTTGTTACATTATTATCTGATGGACGGGTAGAGTTCCTTGTAGGAGAATTTTCAGGTCCCATAAAAAGTACAGTGCCCAGTAAAGAGATTCCCACCCAGGCTTTTGTAAATAGCTTCCTCAGCGTGCCTGCGGCCTCACTCCATCTCATAGCCACTGTTGCTTACTTTCACCCCAAATGGCTCCTGGGATGTTTTAAGTATGTTCTTTTTTTTTTTTTTTTTCTAATCACCCAAGCTGGATTTTAAACCCCCTAAAGAGAAGACCAAATATCTTTTTGTTTTCTCCACAATTCAAGCACAGATCCAAGTATGTTAGGGGAGCACGATAAACACTTGTTAATTAATAATTAATCATAAAAGGTGCATCTGCTCTCTTTCATTTCTGCCCCTTGGATCATGGAGATGGCAAGAATAAGACATAAAACTTCTCCAGGGCATTTAAATCTTCAAAGTCTCTTGTTTCAAAGGCTTTACCTTCTGTGAAGGTTAGCGAACTATGATTTTGCCCCTAATGCACTTCCATCATTGGCCAAAAGCAATGACATTTTTGAGGAACTCTGAATAAATGTATTATATATGCATATATATAATATAAATATGTATGTTTGAGCAAAGACTATTCTGTGTTACCACGATCACTTAAAATTCTTGCTTCCCTTGCTCTCAGGGCCCCCTTTCTCCTTTTTTTTTTTCATCAGCATTGTGCTTATTGTCGATATGTTTAATTTCCTTATTTTGATTATTTACCATCTGTCTGTCCTAACTAGAATGTAAGCTTCAAGAGGGCTGGGATTTTTGCTTGTTTGTGTTTTTCACACTAGGATAGCCCTTGGTGTGCAGTAGGCACCCAATAAGTAACTGTTGAATAAATCAACAAAAGAGGCTGTGCTTATAAGTGGAAAGGATACTGGGCCAGGCAATGTATCATCTATCATGCCTGGCTCTGTCGATAAATAGCGCTGATATGTATTTTTAAATTTTTTAAAAATGTTTTTGTTTGTTTTTTTGAGAGAGGGAGAGAGAGCATGCGTGCGAGTGGGGGAAGGGCAGAGGGAGACAGAGAGTCTGAAGCAGTCTCCAGGCCCTGAGCTGTCAGCACAGAGCCTAACACAGGGCTTGAACTCACAAACCGTGACATCATGACCTGAACTGAAGTCGGAAGCTTAACTGACTGAGCCACCCAGGTACCCCAATAACAGTGATATTTTTAGGTCTGTCTTTCCCATCCATATAATATGAGGAAAGGTATATAAGTTATGGATCCTTAAAATCTCTGCCGTCATTAAAATCATCCATAAACAGAAAATAATTTTTAAACATTGTTGAACCATGCCCTAGAAAAATTATAAAACATTTCTTCCTAATGTTGGTAGATTTTCTTAAATTTTCTAAAATCTCATTTATTTTTGATGTTTGTGTATTTATTTGGAGAGAGAGAGAGAGAGAGAGAGATAGCATTAGTGAGCAGGGGAGGGGCAGAGAGAGAGGGAAGGAGAATCTCAAGCAGGCTCTACACTGTCAGTGCAGAGCCTGACACAGGACTTGATTTCATAAACCGTGAGATCACCAACTGGGCCCAAATCAAGAGTCAAATGCGCCACACGGGTGCCCCTAAAATTTCATTTTTTAAGTGGTAGTTTTGAGTTACAGTAGGAAAAAAAAAGTCTTTCTTAAAATAAGAGGCCACAGGTCATGGTCCTAGGTCTACCTCAGACTTGCTGTGTGACCTTTGGATTATTCACTTAACCTCTCTGGAGATGAATTTCTTCTGTAAAATGGAGATTAACAGTTAGCAAGGTTGCTGTCAAGTGTTTGCTACCAAGTGAACGTTTGAAAAACAGAACGCTCTGTGCAACTGTAAATTAATATTGTAATTATTATTATTGTAGGTCTGAGGATAATCTTGGACAGGCATCTCAAACCATCTGTGCTGATAGGCTGGCTGGTTTTATTTTCTAATCTGCTATATTCTGAGGTTTTTATAGAGCACAATCAAAAGTGACTTGATAGAAAAATGAAATAAAAAATACACAAGCCCAAATTTAAAATTTAGAATTTATTTTTAGATATAATAGACAAAATATTTCTCTGCCAAATTGCTATAACTTGAGCACTTACTCCCAATTTCTGGGAGTTTGCTGGTTATGGAACACTAGCTGACACCCAGGTGGCCTCACATGGTTCTTCTCATTTGATTACTGTCATCAGTGAGTGACTGAGCAGAGAGGTGTATGTAAAGAAATGACTATTTTCTGTTCTTAGTTCCAAGGTTGTTAGGTTTTCTTTTATGTATCTATCTCAAGAGGTTAAGTGACCTAAAGAGATGGTAAAACTCATAAACAAATTTATAAAAAAGGAGAGCGCAGATAGAAACCAAAAAAAAAAAAAAAAAAAAAAAAAAAAAAAGCACTGTACCATCTTCTAGGAAGACAATGTTCTCCTTTGTTTGAAAATTTCATTCAAGTGCACAGCACTGATAATGCCGGAGTCTGTTCAGTCTGGTGTAGGGGATGCCCTCGAGTGCACGCGTTTACCTTCCTCCCCTCAGCTCCTTCTCCAAGCTTCTGTTACTGCCTTGCAGCATGCTTCCAGCCGAGGAGAAAGGTAACCAGGAAGCAACGGCAACAAGTGAGTGGAGCTTGCTTTTGCGAACTAATTGAAATACTTATAGTCGCCACACAGGGCTTGTTAGAAACGTCCAGAGAAAGAAAGCGTCTGTCCGAATGATAAATTAATTGTCCACCTTACTGATACAGTGCCAAAGACATAGACTGAGATTTATCATGCACACTTGCTGGAAAATTCTGAGGCATAAATTACGGTAGCTTCGACATTGCTAACACGAGTGTGGCAAACACGATATGATTTCTACAGATTGCAACTGACACAAGAGAAAGTTTTGAGTGTAGAAAAGCATTCGCGGCTTTGGTGGCAACTTAAGGAAATGGTCTCCCACCATTTCTTTCTCTGCACCCAGCCCTGGGGCAAGTGGGATTGGATTGGAAACGTGTTGGATCCTTTTCCCTGGCTGTGCTTTGGAGCTCTGCTCCTTCCCCCTGGAATGTGTCCACCTTAGTTACCAGGTAAATTCTCATTCATTCTTCCAATGTCATCTCCCTTCTGGAGGCAGACTCAGTGCCTCCGGGCAGAGCTTGCAGGGCACCTGTCCCCACAGTGCTTGGCACAGCCTAGCTGCTCAGTAAATCTGAGCCCTCCGCTCTCCACACCCCCTGCCTAGTACGCCTTCACCACATACTTACCGCTGGGGGTGGTGGGGGCTTGTGTTCTGTTCAAGAGACTGAGCACCTCTGGGGCAAGGGTGATTTCTTTCATTTTACATAACTCCATAAATGTTAGTGAATAAGGGCATTCATACCCACACGTACATACATATATACATACCAGGCTGGGTTGTTTTCTTTTTTCTTCTGTCCAACAATCTATTTTCATCACTTTTGGGGAACAGGTTTAGTTGTCAAGGCCTGAGCCATATCCCTCCCTTTTGCCCATTAAATGGTTTGGGGTATCTTTTCCGAAAGTGTTGCCTATGGGTCACCTGCATCAAGATCACCTGGGGAGCTTGTTGAATGCAGGTTCCGAGTTCCCCCTCCCACCTATCAAATATGGAGTCTTGGTTCAGCACTCCTTTTACTTCCAGTTAGTTCCATGCTCCCACCCTCATTCAGTAAAGGTAAGGTGAAAGAAGAAATGATTGCATTTTCAGTAAACTCTCTAGTGACTCCGGCACCCCCTAAAATTTGAACAGCTGCTCTTTCTCTGAGAGGTTGCTAGCATTTATTCTGTAATCTCCTGAAAGACTTGATCTCCTTCAAGGGATAGCTGCCTTGTCTGTTGTCACTCTGTACACAGGGATGGACCCAGGCCCCGTGCTAATCCAGGGACATCGACCGGGCAGCCTGGCACTTACCCCAGAGTCAGGCTGCCGGCAGAATAGCTGTAATGACAGAAGGGGTGTGATCACCAGGGACTGGAACCCACTGCCAGAAAGATCCGTTTTAGTTCATCTATGGGGAATAGCCTTCGTTATCACACATTTCGCTGCTCTGCTTAGGGTATCCAAATGTTCTTGTCTCTTTAGAAAAAAAAAAAAACCCAGGATGGGACGATTTGGTGATATATATATATTTTTTAATGTACCATGCCTCAGGCTTCTCAAGAAGAACATAGTTTCAGCACTATTTTTACTTTCACTTCAGATAATCCGTGCTCCCCACCCTTATTCAGTGAAGCTAGAGTGAAAAAAAAATGAGTTCTTAGAAGATTGGCCTTGAAAAGGTTCTCATTTATGCCCATGAGGGAAAGGGAAAAAGATTTCTAAGCTGGGTGCATTTTTTTTTCTTTTTTCCTTCTTTCTTTTTCGTTTCTTTTCTTTTTTTCCTACTCTTCTAGCTTTTTGTCCCTGCAGCAGGACAAATGAATGTAAAGGAAAAATCTACGTCAAAAAAAAATCTTTAGAAGCTTTGAGAATAATAAATGTTAAATCTCCGGGATAAGGAAAATTGAGTCCCTCTGTAATGCTCTGCAAAAAATGTATTCTAGAGGATGCAGAAAGAGATGGAATAGGAAAGTCACGTTAAAGTCATTTACTTATCCACCAAGTTTTGAAGCAGGGATAAAAATCAGACAGTCAAAAATACCTGTATTCGAAGATTTGGAGATTCCTCTGATAGTAGAGTGTGAAAATTGAATGTCTTGATTGTTTACTTTATAATGGATCTAGAGATGTTTGTGAGAAATTGCTTAAAAAATATGCTCTTGGACTTTAAGAAAGAAAAGGGTGCAGGATCAATTTTGAATAGTGGTTCCCAGAACACAGAAAGAGTCACTCAGAAAATGTGAAAATACTGTTCATGGCCCAAATATTTAGAATAATAAATAATTAAGAATGTTTAGAAATATTAAGATTAAAATAATTAAAAGGCTTCTATATGATAGGGGAACCAAAAGTCCAATGCATATATCAGACAATTGGAAATCATTTCCTCGAGCCAACACATTTTATGACCAAGAAAATCATGCTTATAAAAGCCAACTAAGCAATATGGAAATTTAAGAAAACATGAAATATAATTAAAAAATTCAAATAGAATCAAGCACCATTTTGCTATTCATTTCAGAGTCAAAGACAAGTGAGTGAGAACGCAGTGCAGAAAAGGGTTGAAAATTCGGGATAGGTCAGGAAGTCCATTGATCCATTCATTAAGTCAGAAGAAGACTCTTAACTCAGCACCTGCCCTGTGCCAAGTGCTGTTCAAGGCACTGAATGTAGCAGAGAGAAGAGAGGGAAAACCTCATTATTACGAGGTTATATTCTAATGGGCGTAGACAATAAGGGCATAAAGAGAAACAATAAAATATTTCAAATATCAAGACATGCTATGAAGAAAATAAACCCATTACAACAAACATGAAACAAAATAAAAGATGGGGAGGGACTGGAGATGGGGTGGATTGTGTTTTCAAGAGCGTCAGATAAAGCAGCCCACAGGAGTTAACATTTGTTCAGAGGGCTGAATGATGTGAAGGCATGACCCGTGCAGCCATTTGGAGAAAAGAAGTTCAGCAAAGGGAACCATAAGTGCTAAGATCAAGAGATGGGAAGGAAGAAGAGGTGTTGGAGGGACAGACAGGCTAGGATGGCTGGAGCATGGCGCATGGAGGGAAAAGATTAGGAAATGAAGTAAAAAAATCACAACACTTGATTTCCTTGTGTTGCAGTCGCGTTGTGATACTGTCTTGAACAAGGAGATGATGACTACCGCGTGTGGATCCTGGGGAAATGATTGTTTTTCTGATTAAAAGTCACAGACTCTGTTGGCATGCAGTGTTTTCATCCTTCCCTTGTTTCTCTTCCTGCCTGCCTGGAATACAGATGCAGCGCCTGGAGATAGAGCAGCCGTTTTGCAACTATATGCAAGAGCCACATATTAAGGATGGCACAGCAGGGAGCCAGGGAGAATTTGGTTCCTTAATGACCCTGTTGAGTAGCTATACCAGCCCTGCATTGCCAATCTCTAGACTTGTCGTTACACGAGGAAAAAATGAATCTCTTGCTTGGGTAAGGGTAAAGTGCTTACATCTCCTGCTCGTTGAACTGTTACAGTGTTTAAGCCATGATAGCTGGGTTCCCAAGACATGCAGCTCAAAGTGTAAGTGGTCAGGGGCCAGGTCAAGCAGGGTTTATTATCACAGTAAAGAATTTCGCACTTTATTCTAACTGCAATAGAAAATCTTTAGCCGCAGGTTTTAAGCAAAAGAGTGGTACCATCTAGTTTGTTCTTGGAGACTATTCTGTCTGTTGTATGTAAATTACATAGCAGAGAGGCAAGATGGAAGCAGGGGGAACAGTTAGAAGGCTGTTGCAAGAGATGATGTTGTTCCTCCTATTTGTGTTACAAGTATTTTGGTATAGTTATGCCTTCAAAGGTTAGATGTTGTCATCGTATTACTAGCCAGGCTGTTTGACAAGTTCCCAGCATCTGAGAATACAGGATTAGGGGCTACTCTTTGTAGCGCAGACTTCAAGGACTGACTCGTCAGCAGTACATGGGTACTTGGGTGTCTCCTTTTAGCTTCCAGATGTTGAAACGACGAGAGTTAATTAGTGGTTATGTACTCTGTCTCCCTGCCTGATCGAGCTTCTCCTCACCGTAGTGAAGTCTCCCTCCACCTTATTTGTTTCTCTTTTTTTGCTTCCCTTGCTAGGGATCATTAAAACATTAGCCAGGGCTGTCCGCCAAACTAATTGAAGGCCACCGGCCTTAAGGATCATCCTAATGAAAAACGCAGGACTTAGAAAATTGATCAAATTGGGTTTCTTAACTGCCTGTGAATTGCTGTTAGCTTGGGAATTAAAATAAGGACCAAAATAAAAGGATACAACCCAGATTATTGATTAGAACATTGTTTTCCCTACCTAGGTTTCAGAGGAAAGTAAGTATTTTCCTAAGAGATAATATGATTTTCATTTTAATATTCTATAATAGGTCAGTAGAAGTCAGATTTTGTTGAAATAATATTTTACTTATAAACACCTAATTACAAATACCTGATTTCAAGTTTAAGGAAATATAATCTATGTGAGAGAAACATTAAAAAAAATAAGTAAAACACATAGGTGGAATAATGCTATGTAGTGCCCTAAAAATGTCTTAGAAGGAGGAAAGATGGATTGTAGACACCTGCTACACATTGTGGAGATCCAAGAAATAAGTGACAGCTCCAAAAGAATTCATTTTAATTATCAATGAGAACTATATTTTCAACGGGTTTGAGAAGCCATAAGTGTTTCCTTCGAAACTTCTTTGTAGCATTGCAGGATGTGAACGCTGGGGAATTGGAGTTCAAGGCTGTCCCTGTGGACTTTGAGAGCTGAGGCCACTCCTCCCACACACCCCCCTTCCCGGGGCATCCCAGGGCAAAGAGCTGTTTCTGGAGTGAATGAGAAAATGCACGCAGAGGGTATGGAGGGCCAGTGGTGCCAGGGCTGGTTAGCAGGGAGCCTGGACTCGGCCCCTCTTTTCTGCTTTCGGTCTAGAACAGTAAAACCTGGAATTGTGAGCAACTTGTTCTGCTAGAGTTCTGCAAGATGAGCAAACATTCTAATAAATTTTAACTTGATAAGTGAGTGATGTCTTGCAATACGAGTAGTACGTGACACAGAATGTCACTTGATCACAACTGAGCCAATGGTTCTTCTCGCTCGCTCTCTCTCTCTCTCTCTCTCTTTCCCTTGATGCAGGATTGTGGGTGATCATCTCCCATGCTCAGGCTGCGGTGTTTGGCAGAAATCAGTGATTTTTCGGAACGTTGGGAGGTGCCCACAACTGGCACTAGTATATTTTTTGTCACTTCAAAGCACCTATGGACAGTCCTTTGCTTTTCCATAGAAGCTTTAGGAATGCTTTGCTTCATTCTAGGTCAGGTTGCCTGCAGATACAGACCCGTTCCTCTGCTGCCTTATTGCCAGTTACGTTAAATACAGTAAATGGGAAGAGTTTATTAATACTGCACTATAGTCAACATTCACGTGGATGTATATAATGGCCCCCATGCAGAAAAAGGTTGACAAAAAAAGGCAGTAAGAAGAAGGAGATGATTATGGTGAAGTTAAGGAAATCGAGGAATACAAATGAGGTATGTGAGTGGCCAAAATTGCAAGATTTTGTACGGAGTGTGTGTCTGCATCTCGTCTGCAGAGGAAGAGGAGAAAAAGGCACGGGAATCCCTCACTTCACATGAGATTAGGGAGATGTGTAAAATGTGGGAAACAGTGCGAACTTTTGTAGAAAAGCACCACCCGAATAAGGCAAGCGATGAATCTGTTTAACAATAATGACATGTCACATTTCCGCGAAATCCTCAAAAGGAAGCAAAAACAAGTGTCGTTGGATAGGCTCCTTGTTAAAGTTGCACGAAAAGAAAAAAATTCCACTGACCCAACAGACAGCAGTGATTCTGATAGTGATAGTGGATAGTTAGTCCTATCCAATAACCCTCCTCTCTCTTGTCTCCCTTACACCAACCACAAAGGTTTTCAAGGCTACATGCAGGTTAATTTATTGTTTTTTATATTTTATATTTTATTTATTTTCTATTAATTACAGTATTGTAATCATTTTTATGTGAATATTCTTGGGTTGTGGAACGAATCATCTGAGTTTCCATTATTACTTCTGGGGAAATTCTCTTTGATATACAAATGCTTTGGATTACAAGCGTGTTTTCAGAATGAATTATGTTTGCAAACCAAGGTTTTACTGTATGACTCTTTTCTCTCTTTCCGTCAGTCTTATGCTGTGACCTTTATCTGACTTTTAGCTACATTAATTTATGGGGCTTTTGTCCAATTTTTGGCCCAAATATATTCATATTTCTGTACATAAATTCCACTAGAACAGACTTCCACATAAATCTTTATTTTATCTTAATTTTATGTGGGTTTGGGAGTGTGACATTATCTTCTCCATTTTTTAAGCATCCATACTTATTTTTGTCTTTACTTTTTTTTTTTTTTTTTTTTTTTTTTACAAAATCTGGGCACCATGTTCTGTCAGGATTTTACCAGGATTTTGTTGGCCCAGTTGCCATAGATGAATGGCAAGTACTAGTTAGTGACCACCATGAGCTGGAGGCTTCCTTCAAGGTGACATTTTCAGAAGAAAAAAAAAAGTAATATAAGATTGCTATATGTGTTCTTTCCTTTTGTTTGAATCTGAAAAGCTAGCTTCAAGTCACTGTTAGTCTGTTATGTATGAGGCAGATTTTTTCTGGACCTCTGGAGTCCTTATGTAACAGTAAGGAAGATACTATATCCAAATTTTATAAATTCATTTATAAATGAATTCTGCTTATATTTATATAAATCCAAATTTTATAAATTCATTTATAAATTAATTCTCCTCATATTTATCTAACATATACATACATTGTATTTCTACTTATATTGTGTTTTCTTCTTTTTTTTTGGAAAAGATGTGTTGGTTCATTTATTGAATGCTGAAAAGAGTAAGATGATTTGAACTTAAGATATTTTATTTCTCATATTAGCATCATGAATGAAATGGAGTGATATGGTCTGAAATTAGATAAAATTTAGTTAACATATTCACAGATTTTTAAATATTAGTTCATTCTTAATCTGGAGGACTTTCTCTAGTGACAGTGTAGATGTGACCTTCCATGGACAGAGTTCCATCCACCCTGATGAGCTCTGGAGAGTCCCAGTTAATGCCTGTGTGTCAGCATAATTTTTTACAGCATTCCATTTCACTCTGAAAAGTATCCTCGTTTGGATGAGAAGTTATATACCTACCCTATTTACCTGCAGCATTTTTATCATATCAACTAATGCTTAGGTGACTCAGACCTAGGATAAGATAGCCCAAAGCATGCCAGAATGAAAAACTGAAGGTCTTGATAAGCTGAATAGATAAAATAGAAGAGATAAAATGTATTAGAATTTAATGGGGTGTGGTGGGGAGGAAATTACCTTTAGATCCCCAAAAGTAATTGTCTAAGTACAATATGAAGGGAGTTGAGCTTAAAAGCTGTTCATTCAAAGAAGACCTGGGGATTTTAATTAGCCAGAGGCTTGCATGCTGTTTGGCAGGAGTGTGATGTGGCTAATCACACAGCAAGGAAGGTAGTGGTTCTATTGTCGGAATAGTGCTGGACCCACACCGTCCAATAGAACTGTCTGTGGTGATGGAAATGTTCCATATCTGTGCTGTCCAGTATGGCAGTTACTAGCCACATGTGGCTGTGGATAGCACTGGAACTGTAACTAGTGAGCCTGAGGAACTGAAGGTTCAATTTCGTTTAACTTTCACTAATGTGAGTTTAAAATTAAATGGCCACATGTGGCTGGTGGCTACAGTACTGGACAGTGTAGGTTAAGATCGAGAGAGATCTCAGTGGGGGGTGGGGTTGGCAAACTGGGGAATGGCAGTCGAAGGGTATTTGATAGGTTGTGTGCCTGCGAGGGACCATTTCGGTCAACAGTGCAGAATTTTAGTGAACATTAAACTGAGCGCAGAGCACTGGGGTAGACACTATAGGGTATTCAAAAGCAAGTGGGGCTGTCCGTGCAGTTACAGATCTTATAATGTCTTATTGAGACCAACGGGAGCACAAGTAGATAAGTCATTAGTGTTGGTATTGCAACATGAAGTCCCTTTTGTGGGAATCTAGGGGATGGAGAAGTGAATACCAGCCTATGGATCTGAGAAGGTTTTGTGGAGGGAGTGGTGGGCTTTGAAGAGTATGTCAGGCTTGGAGAGATAGAGATTAGCATCAAGATGAGAAAAGGCCCAGGGTCAGGAAAGAGTAAGACCGGAGAGAAGAATGTGTACCAGTGGGAGGGAAAGCTTGTGTGGAAGCAAATGGTGGAGAAGCTAGTGCCTCTCTAAAAACTTCGGGCTTTGTTCTCTGGACAATTAAATGAATATTTCTAAGTTGGAAATGGATGTATCGCACCCTTCTTTTGTAGGGGCACAGACCATGGAGGTGACTGGAAGCGAGGGGCAGCTGTTAGTAGGGTCACCATGAAGTGAAAACATGAGCAGCAGATGTGGGTGACCAGATTGCAGGCTGACTGGGAGACGACACTGCCCTTTGTCCATTTGAAGCATCGTTGTAACTAAAGGGATGAGGGTTATTCCATGTAACACGAGACGAGCAAAGGTTGCGCTATATGAAGGCAGATTTTGGATCAATCGACTGAGTAAATTTCTTCTTTTTTAAAATATTTATTTTTTGAGAGAGCACAAGTGGAGGAGGGGCAGAGAGCGGGGACAGAGGATCTGCAGCAGGCTGTGTGCTGACAGGCTGACAGCAGCGAGCCTGATGTGGGGCTCGGGCTCACGAACCTCGAGATCGTGACCGGAGCTCCACCGACTGAGCCACCCAGGTGCCCAAAGTGAGTAAATTTCTTACCACGAGAGCTTTTGAATGGAACAGATACCTTGTAAAATGGCCAGGAAGCCCTCACCCACATAAAGGTTTTGTGCTGGGATTAGAGGGAAGCATCCAGCTGCCTTCTGGATTTTGAAATTTCAAGGACTGGTCAAAATAAAGCAAGAGAGGAGCTGGAGTTGCTAACTTTTAGTTTTGCCAGGTGAGAATATTAACTCTTCCCCCAGACACGATCATCTCATATTCATACCATTTTAGGTAATAAATTTCATCACCACACTCCCTGCTCCCCAAATAGGAAGACGATAATTTAAAAATAAAGAATGGCCCATTCCCAAGGAAAGACAGTGGCCACCCTGATTTGGCTCTCTTGCTCATCTCCCCTGTGATGTGTGCTTTGCATCTCTGAAAACTTTGGCCTCCCTGTAGCCTGGCCAGTGCTTAATAAGCAATGATATTTAAGTTGAAATAACAGTTAGTGTTTGTTTAAGTCTGATAGGCAGCTAATGTGGTCCAGCAGCCAGCGTAATTATTATTTCTCAAATTTAGGTTGGGAAAATCACCATTGTTGCAACAGTATTATGATAAGCCCCCAGGAATTTGACAGAACAGTTACAGAAATGAGATGGTGGTCCAGGTACAGAATGATGTAATAATTAGTACAACAAATGTCATTTTTAAAGCCTCCAGAAATAGACAAAAGAGAGAAATCCCAGCCACAAATAGTTATCACAGAGGGCAAAACTTTCCCCTTCTTTGTTATCATAAGTCGTGAAGCCTCGTTGATGCATATTTTATCACAGCACTCTTGCCATATGTGATCTGAAGTTTCCGAGCACATCCCCAGGGACCACGGTTACTGATAGAGATAATCAAGAATTCCTTTTATGCTCCTCTCAACACCGCCACGGCTCAGATTGAAATTAGCATCTTTTACAATGAAATACCAGTTGCTGTCACAAACAGACATGACAGCTGGGGAGAGAGGCCTGTTTATCCAGTTATACTCATCACGTCTTCAGTTCATTATGGTTTATTAAGATGTGTACTGTAAGCTCCTGAATGGCGAGACATGGAGTTTTTGCACAATGATTGTCATTTGAGTAGAGGCATCGAGAAGCTGTTCTTAAATAGGGCTGTGAGGGGTGATAAAGGTCAAAGATCAAAAAATCATCATAAAAAGGCATCTGCTCTAACTGTAATTACTTATTCTCTCCAAACATGTCTTTCTAAGATGGTATTTTCTCACTCTTGTAGTGTGAGATATTACTTTCCAGTGCAAAACCATTTGAGAGGAACTTGGTAACCGGTACTCAGCTTGCATTAAGTACCTACTATGTTGCAGGAACTGTGTTAGATGCTTCTATGTGTTCTCTCATGATACATAGTGATGACGTCAATCTCATGACATGGGTAGTAGGAATATATTTTAAAGAAAGATGTCAAGTTACTTGACCAAAGTCACACAGCTTATACATAGATTTGAGAATTCTAAACCTGCTGCTTTAAACAATTTTTAAAAAAATATTTATTTTTGAGAGGGAGAGAGAGGCAGAGAGAGACAGAGACAGAATGTGAAGCGTGCTGCAGGCTCCAGGCTCTGTGCTGACGGCACAGGGCTTGAACCCACAAACTGTGAGATCGTGACCTGAGCTGAAGTCAGACACTTTACTGACTGAGTCACACAGGCGTCCCACAAACCTTCTGCTTTTTAAACTATCCTGTACCACTGAAAAAACTGTTGTGTGTGTGTGTTTTGAAACAGTCATTTTTATTGGCGATAGGTAGTAAAGAGGACTGTAGTCCCTATCTTCTTCTGATAGTATTTGTAGTTACCATTTATTGTGTTTCCTATGTGTTAGGGAAGGTGCACAATGTTTTATCAAATATAATGTGTATATTGTAACAAATATATAAACAAATATCAAATGTTTAATCAAATATAATTCCTTTGAGATTGGCATTATTACTCCCACTTTTCAGATGAGTGAACTTGCTCAGAGAGATGAAGTTAAATTGTCCAGGAATTTAAGTAAATATCACTGGCTCAGAAAGAGTCAGGAATAGTGATCGAAAACCAACCAGACTCCACTGTCTGTGGCTTAAACCCCCAGCCAGTGCTCCTGGAGCTCATCAGATAGGAGGAGCGACACCCACATTCCCAGAAAGTGGAGTGGGTTATATATGATCCTGGGACCAGCAGCAACCATACTCAGGCTGTCTGGTTCCGGAGATAGTGCACTTGACCATTATACAGCACTGCTGTGTTGTATCTCCTGAGATTTGTTAAGGGGTTTGCATTTCACGTTACAGATAGAGTGAAATTCCTGACAATTATTTGGTGTTCTCCCACCCCCTTTCCCCATCCCCAGTGCCACCAAACTAGGTGAGTTTATCTAAGCACCAAGATGCTTCCCAGTAGTAAAGAAAAAGTTGGGAGCTGTGTTCACGTGCTGAAGAGTCCCATTTCTTTTTCCTGGGCATGTAGGAAGAGTACATTTCTCAGTCTCCCTGCTGATAACTTGGAGTCAAATGGTAGGGTTCTGGTTGGTGAAAGGCAGTTGAAAGTGACATACACCACTTCATTACTAACTATAAAACACTCTGAAAGACCCTCCCTCTGCACTTTCTGCCTTTCCTCCTCCGTTGACTTGAAGCAAAGATTTCTGCCCTTCGGTGAAGTAGAACCAAGAGATGGAAGCAGTCTGTAAATTTTGGAGTCATTTCTTGGAGGAGAAGCACTCAGACCGACCGCCTGATAGGAAGCTGAACTGTGATGTGAAATAGACTACCGTCGTGTTAAACCACTGACATTTGGTGTTTTTGTTATAGTCGCTAGAAGGTAGTGTGCCCTAGGTACTGCAGACAGTAATAGTTCTGAGCCCTCATGGTGCACCCTTTCTCTTTCCAACACATAACACGGTCAGACATCCACTTATGGTTCCTTTTCATTGAGGAAGGAATCTTGCTTGGACTCCCCTTCTCAACTGGAGACTCTGGGAGTCTAGTCCTAGAACCGGAGGGATTATTGAAGGGAATTCAGCCTTGGTAGAAAGTCAAGTGCCTTCCTGGAAGAAACTGAAGGTTTGGAGACCAGCAGTAATTTCATGCTGGGAATTTTAACAGAAATGACAGTGGCTAGAACATAAAGCCAGTAGACTAGAGAGAAAAACCTAGATTCTTCGGCATTTCTTAAGACTAGACAGAAATAGACATTGGTAAATGGCATGAAATGCAGTGGGCATCTGATCAGTACAGAGGCACTGTGGGGGGTTGTGGGGGATGTGGGCGGGTGGCATGGGGCCCTAGAATCCAGTTTCAGGTTAGGCAACTACTGTGTGGCCGCTGTGAGTTACTTCTACTCAGTGGGTTCAAACAGTATTCAGGGGTCCCTTAATGCTTGAGTCAATCTAAATGTGACAGATACATTAATAAGTTGTATTGGTTGAAACATCACTGTTATGGTACAAATGTATATATTCTCCTCAAATTCACATGTGGAAGCCCTAACTCCCCCTCTCCCAGTGTGGCTATATTTGGAATAAGGAAGTAATGAAGGTTAAATGAGGTCATAGGGTGGGGACCTGATCTGATAGGTCTAATGTTCTTAGAAGAGACACCAGAACTCGCTCTCTCTCTCCCTCCCCCCAGCCACACGTGCACAAAGAAGAGATCACATGAGCACACAGTGAGAAGGTGGCCATCTCAATCCGAGGAAGGAGCTCTCCCTAAACACTGACTCTGCTGGCAGCTTGATCTTGTACTCCCAGCCTTCAGAACTAGGAGAAAATACATTTCTGTTGTTTGAGCCACCCCGTCTGCGCTGTTTTGTTGTGGAACCCCTATAGACTAATACTCCACCTTTGGCTCTGATTCTCTAGTCATCCATTTAAATCTTCAATTTATGTTAGTTTATAGAGATAGGTGCCAAATTACATTGTAGCAAGCTACAATGTGATATTGACCAAAACATCCAATTTTAATATGGTTTATTCTCTCTCTTTTTTAAATTGTTAAATGTTTTATTTATTTTTGAGCGAGAGAGACAGAGCATGAGTGAGGGAGGGGCAGAGAGAGAGAGAGAGAGAGAGAGATGGGGGAGGGAGAGGGAGAAAGAGACAGTCTGAAACAGGCTCCGGGCTCTGAGCTATCAGCACAGAGCCTGACACGGGGCTCGAACTTGGGAACAACGAGATCATGACCTTGGCTGAAGTTGGACGCTTAACCAACTGAGCCACCCAGGCGCCCCTGCTCCTCTCTTTTTTTATCACATGCATGTGGCAGTTTAGGAGTTCATATAGTACTTTGGCCTAATTTGGGATGTTGCTGCATTTGGCTTTTAGGCTTAGTTTGGAGAGATATGGCTTGAATGAGCATGTGCTGATTCTCACTGCAGATCCTCTAGATCCTGAATCTATAGATACCCATGGAAAAATAATTGCCATTGTACTGTGTAGGAGTGAATATCTAAAAAGTGCATGCTAACAACAGTGAAAAGGACACACTTCTCTACATGGCAAAAAACAGAATGGAGTCATTATGGAATCTGTAGGAAACATTCATTAAGAACTTAAATTCCTTCCATATGAACCTGTTTCCTGGATAGCTCATATTCATGCATCTCAACCTGGGAAGACAGATTCAGAGACCGTGTTTTAGGTTCAACTTATAAATGAGTATTTCAAACTGCTAACAGTTAATGAATTTCTCTGGGTTTCCCTGGGAAAGTGCCAATATCTAGGACCTAATTCCCCCTGTTCATTTTGCATTTGGGCTGGATTTGCTAGGAGGCAGATGGTGAAAGTCAGAAGATATTTTAGCAGGTAGGGCACGGAAAACAGGTTTCCCAAAATACCATGTGGTGCCTGGAATTCAGAGATGGAGACATGGTTAGTTGTTCTGGTAATTGCTGAGTTTCTCAAGGCCACTTCTAAAGAGTATACCTTTCAACTCCTGCAGTCTTCAACCTTTAAAGCACAGCCCACATGATATTTAAAAATAAATTTACTTTCCCCAGCACATCACAAAGCTACACCTAGATTCCAAGGAGCAATATCCCCTCTCTGCTTTGAAGAAGTTATTACTCAGGTAAGAAAATACACACCTGAGCCACCCACCATCACTGGTAGAAACACCGTCAAACGTGGTGCACAAACGTAAGTTGTACAGGGAGAACAACGGAAGCTTGGGGATGGGCAGAGAAATCTATGGCTAATTGAGTTCTCATCCAGGAAGAGATGTTTGAGTCATATTTTGGGGAAAAGGATCAGAGATAGTTCCAAAGAAATGTGGTTTCCTCAAGAGGTGGGAGTGACATGAGCAAGATTGTGGTAGAAACAGTTCCTAAGAGTGGAAGAGTGAGGAAACTGACTTAATTGGCAGGGAAAGTCCATACTTCCTTTTAAAAACATTTGTTGAGATCTAAAATGTCCCAAGTAGACCAAAATAGTATGAAATCAGTTGCAGCCAGAAGGGTGGTTGGCAGATGGTGCTGAAAACATGAAATAGCACATGTAAAACTAATTTGCAAAGGCAAGGCTCTATTCATTCACCCAGCAGGTAATTTTTATTTATTGCTATAGTCATCGGCTGATGAAACTATGTTGGGTTCTTTAACTGAATGGAACACTGGAGATAGGACAGTTGATAATAATTGGTCAAAAATTCATCATGAATTTTCAGAAAACAAAGCAACATGTCCACCTGAAAGGGAAGAAGAGTGCTGTCTATGAATTTCTCAAAGTCTCCAGAGAGCAACATCGGGAGTCCCCCCACCCCTCCTAAATTATATTGAGAAAATTCTATGGAGGCCATGTGAGGCGAGGGTTAGGAACAGATAAGACATAATGTGGCTGCTACAAGGAAAATCATTATTTCAGGTTTATTGACAGCATCTCATCTCCTTAATTATAGCTTTGTTGACAGCTATTCTCTTTGCATGCACAGAATCCTTTTGAAACAATTCATATTTCAATTTGCCTTGAAACCAGAGAATTGTTGAAGAGAGGTGGTATTTTGTTTTTGTGTTTCTGATAGTGGTAAACAGTCTGGGATGTCGGCCTGGAGTTGTGGGGCAGAAACTTCCTAGGTTAACCTTCTCAGTACCTCCTCCCATTCCTTGCCCTCTGACTCATACATTTATACAATCACCAGAGCTCTAAGGGAACAGAGAGCAAGAACAAGAATATAACTGATGGACCATCGAGTTATCTGGCATACCCAGCATGAAGTAAGCCCAGCACTAAGTTGGGGAGTATGGCCCACCAGCACCCCAAGACAAGTAGGAAGTTGCTGAGCTAAGAGAGGAGGTGGGACAAGAGATGTTTTCAAGCTTGGGCATATGGACTTCACTTATGAAACTTGTCTTTCTAAAAATTGAGCTCCAAAAAAAAAAAAAATTGAATTGCTAGATAGCAGGGCATACCTGTATTCAAGTCAAAGGCCAGAAACACTTCCCCAGTCAACTGTAAATGATTTGGATCATTTACAATTTTCACATAATCTTGACTTCCTCAGTTCTCTCAATCAGCGTAGATAATGATCATTGAATTAAACTATTCAATTAACCTCGAATCTACCTAGATTCCCCTTTTGGCCAACCCTCAAAGAAAAATGTCTGTGTCAAACTTGCATTTTATTTTAGTATTTTGGTGTTCCTTGAAAAATTCTACTTACACTCATAAATAAAGAATACTTGTCAGAAGCTACGCTTTTCAATTTTTTAAAAAACAATTTTTTTCCAGGCTCCTTCCATAAATTGTTTATTGTTCAATATGGCTGTGGCTTTTCAATGCAGTTACTTATTTTTGATGCCTTCAATTTGGTTTAAATATTTCTTTTTCCCAGCACCAAATGTATGAAAGGTTTCTTTTTATCTCAAAGATGCAAGAGTTCTCTTTGGTATCTTCCACTGGACATTAATAATGGTGGGGTGGGGGTAAAGGGAAGGTAACAGATCTCTTTAACTTAAAAGCTGCTTATCATAATGAAACAAATTCCTAATAGTGCCACACTTTCTCTTTACCCTTGTGATAAATAAGGCTGTGCCTTAGTGGTCCTTTTCTCCCCTCTACGTCACATACTTCTACCCCAAAGAGTCCCCTAGCCAGTGACTTCTAAAGGTGTCTGCATGGCCTCATGGGCAGCAACTTTCTTAGAACTATGAATGAAGGGAGAGATTGATGCCATATGACTTTTGACAGCTTTTGACTCAAGAAACTGGGAAGTCCAAGGTCAAGGGACCAGTAGCAGCACTTGCCCGGTACATTCCTCAGTGTTCTTAGGATGTTTCTCTCTCAGGTCAGTTCCTGGTTTATTCTGTAGGAAACCCCTGAATAACCAGTCAGCTCATGAGTGACCGGGGTGTGCTTTCATATTGTTTCATACACTCTGTGCTCCACACTGCTTTGAGTTGTAGAGATGTTTCCTGTGACTCATGTTCATTTAGGAGACATCTTCGTTCTTGATTTAGAATATTTCCCACCACAAAGTACATTGAGAACACTCTTTTTGTAAAGGTTTCCCCCTGTGGAATAATATAAAAACCTAGGAGGAAATCCGTGAATAAAACATGAGTGTGCTCATCTCTGTTCTACATCACTAAGTCATATGAACATTCTTAAAGCCACAGTTTGACATGGTGCAATGGTACCCTCATGAGTAAACGTTACAGTAAAAGGCTCAACAAGGCAGTTATTTTAGACATGTGCTGGGTGGGCTGTAACATATAGCGCAAGGCTCTTTTTTTAGCAGCAGATGACCCCTGTCATTGACAGAGGAGGCACTCTGTGAGCCACAGGGCCTAGCAAAGCCTTCTGCCTTTTGACGAAAGAGCCGCCTGCAGAGAGCTGCGTCCGATGCCATCTTCAGTCCTGTGATAAGTGCTTGGGCCCCTTCCTACAACTGCCTTTATGCTCTGCGAGAATGAAAAACCTGCAATTATGGACTTCAGTTCACAGTGAAGTGCATAGAAGCACCAGGGCAGCAGTAAGTTTAGAAAGAGAGTGCTGAACTATGTTTGAAGTCTTTGGCTGATTATTGTCTGGAATGGTGAGCAGGAAACAGCATTCCCTGAGAATAGGAAGTTGCCAGGTGGAAATTGCAAAATGGAAGTTCTCTTTAAGAAATCAGAGTCACAAATAGGCTGAATGCAGGGCTCTCCGGCAGAAGAGGTTAGACCTTCTCAGGATCTTTTTTGCCATTGAAATAATAAAGGCATTGAAAGTAGTTTTAAAAATCAGTTTATTTTTTATGAAATAGCCAGTAAGATAATCATAAAGCAAAAGATAATCCAACAAGATAGGATCAGAAGAGAACACAATCTCTAATGATATAACTGTCTAAAAACCTTGGCCATGAGAATTTCCTGAATTTGTGGAAATCAAAGTTATCGATCTTGTTTTTATATAAGTACTTTTAGCCTGGAGGCCTGGGTTCTAATTCTCTAATTTACAAAATGGTATCTAAAATGCTATTGCCAAGTCTTTCTTCTGTAGATGCTAAAAAAAACCCACAAAAAACAAAAAAAAAACACCCTAAAAACCCTGTTTTGCTCATTTATTTAAAGTCAACCCATAGCAATATGCACTATTTTGAGGGGACAATATCATGGATAATAGAAAACAGCAGATAATTTTTTAAATGTTGTATTTGAGTCTTTGGAAAATGTTTTAGGTATTTGCATTTAAATAGCCATATGTCTCAAACTCTAGAAATTGCCAGCCTTTCAAACAAAATAGTGTATCCCTGTTAAATGGATGAATCGGTATGCTGTATATTTATAAAACAGACTTTATAACTTTGGACTGTCAGTTTCAAGTAGTAAGACTGGAATCAGTAGCTGTGTCATCTTGGATAAGTTACTTAAGTTCTTTGTGACTCCCGTTTCTTCAGTTGCAAAGTGGTGATGATACCAATCCTTACATTATGGGGTTCTTACCAGGAATAGTTTGACAATATGGGGAATACACTTTACAGAAGCCTTGGCACACAGGAAGTGGTTCTTATTCTCTATGATGATACATGGTAAGGTTCCCTGTCCTTATTGTATAGCACTTACCCCTATAACTCTAAATATCTGGATTAGAGATAACTTAGATGTTGCTCTTACCAGAATTATACTGAGTAGTTTACAAGGTCAATAATAGCCCATAAGAAAGAGTTCATATACACTGAAGGGGTAGAAAGCACCCTGGAGAATGTCTGGTACATTCTCCCATCTATTTGGGCTCAGACTTCTATAGGCCAGTCATCAGCATGTTTTCCTCTGATGACTGAGAGCTCACTGCTTCCCAGGGGAGCCCATTCCAATATAGGACAATTCGTCATTAGGAAGCTTGTCATTATGCTGGGATAAAATTTGCTTCTATGTAGTTTCTATTCAGGGGTTCTGGTTCAACGGTCAGTGGCGACGCAGAATAAATTTAATTTCTATTTTACATGAAGATATTCCAGATACTTGGAGATGACTATTCCGTCTTTTCCATGTCAGGTCTTTTCTATGTTGGGTCTGCCATTTTGAAGACCTTCAACCATTTCTCTCATCTCAAAGGGCATATTTTTTAGCATATTTTGGGCATATTTGGGCATATTTTGAGGGCAGTGGCTGTATTCTACAGATAGGACTCAGGTAGAGTGTGGTGAGTAGAACAGAATGAGACAACTCAGGTGCCAGGGTGCCATTCACCCTTCACATGCTTTATCTTTCTCACAGGCATTTGTTCATGTGACATTTCAACTTCTTAGCTTTGTCCCATCCTATCAACCTTTTTGATCCCATTTCTTCATCTAATGTATCACCTTTCCCTTCTGGCTTCATTAAATTTACAAATATGATCAGCATACTGTCATCTGCACATTTGTGCCACGGATTAAAATAACTTGTAATATGGGGCGCCTTGGTGGCTCAGTCGGTGGAGTGTCCTGACTTCACCTCAGGTCATGATCTCATGGTTTGTGAGTTCGAGCCCCGCATCAGTCTCTGTGCTGACAGCCTGGAGCCTGGAGCCTGCTTCGGATTCGGTGTCTCCCTCTGTCTCTCTGCACCTTCCTTGCTCGCACTTTCTCTCTCTCTCTCTTTCTCTCTCAAACTAAATATACATTAAAAAAATAAAATAAAATAACTTGTAATACATGCCAACAGAGGCTTACAGTAGAGAATTCAAAACCTATACTAGATTAACCATAGTTTCATTCATTTATTAAGGAAGTATTAAAGAACTATGTGCTCAGTATGATGTTGCATTCAGGTGGTAAAAAGATGAACAAGAGAGTTCCCATCCCTGTCCTCCTGGTACTGGAGTCTAGTGGAAAATGTATTCATTGGCGTTTGGGGGCACTGTGGCTTAAAATTTTTCAACCATTTCTACCAGTCTTTGTTCGTACAAAGATATAATTACAGCACGGTCTTGATCACCCAGTTTGGGCCCCAAAGGAAATCGTTTAATAGGAAAAGATACTAATAAAGACCTGTTTACTTAATAATTTTTTCTCTCAAAGTTTTGTCTAGTATAATTTTGGAAATCATCTATAATGTGGCCAACATAACTATGAGAATTATGTATATTATTATTTGGAAAATGGATGCCCTACCCTTAAATTGAAAACGTGTGCTTTGGTAAGCAATGCATGGAGGTTGAACTTTGCCCAAGCCGGTGGTTCTCTACCAGGGGTAATCTTGCCCAGCAGGAGACACGTGACAATGTCTGGAGACATTTTTGGTGTTCACAGTCGGAAGGAAGGAAGCTACTGGGATCTAACAGATAGAGAGCAGGGATGCTGCTGGGTATCTTATAGTGTACAGGTCAGCTCCTTTCTCACCCCTCCAATAAAGAATTAAGAGTTATCTACTACAAATGTCAGTAGTGTGGAGGCTGAAAAATCCCGTGCTAGGGGAGGCAATGTAACGGGAGCTGGAGAGTCCGGGGTTTGAAATCTGCCCTCAGTGACCACTTAACCTTGTGCCTCTGGTTTTGCATTTGCAAAATGAAGATGGTAACAATGCTGTCTTCACAAAGAGGACTAATGAGGTCATGCATGCGAAATACTCTGTGTAGCGTCTGGCACAGCGGCAAGGACTGAAATAAATGGTGGTTATTTTTATTGTCCTGTTTGCTTTCTCTGTGCATACTACGCATTTTAATTGACACAAGCGAAACTACTGTATATATAGATGTACCCAAAGAAACGGATAGCACTTCTATATCATGAAGAAATCTGTTGTTTTCTTGTGTTTAAAGAAACAACCCTCAGCAATTTGATCTCCAAATGTTCACCAGCCCGTGAATCGGATGATAGCCTCTGTGCTTAGCTGCCTGAAGTATTCCAGGGAGATGCTGAACTGCCAAATGGATTAATTTTTTAATGACTACTTGAGGATTTTATTTCCAAATACCAGTATACCTCCCATTTTTTAGACTGAAGTACATGTTCCGACTGTTATGGAGATGAAAGCATGGCTAAGGGTAAAGGTAGATAAAACTGGAAGACCTCAAAACTACCATATTAATGAAAATGTATTTTGACTGCTAGATACTTTTCGCTTCAAATACAGTTTGTGGTGATATTAATGATAGTACAAAAATTATATTTAATATTTATTTATAAGATGAACGTCCTTGCCAATTGGAGTGCTTCCCAGTTTGTATAAATTAAGGGCACAGACTTAGATACTTATTTAATATCCAAAAAAGTTTATAAGACCCATGCTCTCAAGCGTGGCTTCTTCTTTCAGTGGTGTGATGATGCTGCCTTTGCAAATTCATACTCCAGATGAGGCCTTGGACGTGGAGAATCAAGGGATTTGAAGAAGAGGGAGACCAGAACTTGTATTGTTCCTTGCATTAGAAAATGAAGAGAAGGCAACATATGGGCTTGTGTGTGGGTGGGTAGAGATGGCTATAATGTCCAGTTGGTTTTTCCTTGACCTTAAAAGGTGGCAAATCGGTGATGACTTTTGGACTCTACATGTCTATTCAAAATATCTGCATGGAAAAAGATCTTAGATACAGAGATTGAGTGTTTATTTCCATCTGTTCTGATACTTATATCAGAGCACTAATAATTTTTCAAATGAAAAAACATGGATGTGGTTGCCTTTAGAAATTACTTCTAAATGAAGTTCCTTTAGCCAGTTTTTAATTAAATGGCTAAATGAGATTACTTCTATTCATTGAAAAACAAATTATGGTAAGTTCATTGATCATTCATGATATATACAAATTAACCACGATTATTCATAATATATACAAATTAACCACATATTAAGAGTTGGTTAGGGATTCAAAGACATTGGCTTTATAAAGTAAAATAAAGTGATAATGAATATGATAGTAAATGTACACTCTTCAGGAAAATATTATGTATACAATAGCTTTAGCCACAGATTTTTATAAATATGTCTAAAATATGTATATGCTCAGGTACACACTTAAAACGTCTATCCAACAATTTATATCAGCTACTATTTAATAAACTGTATTGTAAGTTGGGGGTGAAAAATGGAAACCAAAGTTTGGATCCATGCAAAGATATCAGCTAGAGAAGGAGAAAGCTGTACTGTGCATCTTTTCATGCTATTTTGACCACAACCTTAACTGTAATCCTAGTAAACAACTCTCTCTGGGAACAAGGGGTAATTGAATCTTCATGCTAATTCTATCCTGGTTTTCTCTTGACTACTAGCTCCCAATTATGCTAACATATTATACCACCTACTGGTCTCCAAGAAAACACCAAGTCCATGGTGTTCATTCCACTAAGGTCAGACCTAAAAGGAAAACAAACAAACAAACAAACAAACACAAGGCTGCTAATTTATCTATAATAGACATTTTAGTTCCTTACGGGCACCTGTTTTTGATTTGGTATTCAGTTAACATTGCTGATTTTAGTTACAAATTAGGTGCAAGGGCAGGTAAGTGTGAGCGTATTGGCCACAAGTAACTTTAATGGAAGTTTCTGTCCTTACAGATGTTGAACACGCTATTGCAGTTGCATGGTTGGGTTTGACCAAATGTCAGATAAACCTCAATGACAACCAGAAGTAGCCACTGCCCCTGGCAATGGAATTATTATTTTATTAGTAACCCTTTAATTAGTTGATGCGGGAGGGAACATGCAGCCATTTAGTCAGAATTGATCTGATGAATACTCAGTACTTCAAGGGTGGAATTTGTGTGACTACTTGTTGGGAATAATAATCATTTGGTGATGGGTCATCTTTATTATGAAGAGATACCATGCATTTTTAACGACTTATGTAGATATGCATACAATATTTAGGTAAAACTCAACAAAACGCCAACACAAATGGAAAGCCTTTAAAGATTTTCCCTCTTAGGGGTGCCTGGGTGGCTCAGTCGGTTAAGCGTCCGACTTCAGCTCAGGTCATGATCTCATAGTCCGTGAGTTTGAGCCCTGCGTCGGGCTCTGTGGGGAGAACTCAGCCTAGAGCTTGCTTCAGATTCTGTGTCTCCCTCTCTCTCTGCTCCTCCCCTGCTCATGCTCTGTTTCTCTCCATCTCAAAAATAAATAAAAACATTAAAAAAAAATTTTTTAAAGATTTTCCCTCTTTTCTCACCTCCCTTATATCCACACCAGAATGAACTTGCCAATAATTATTACTGTTGGTCACAGGCATGTCTTGCCCGTTTAGAGAAAAAATTTAAAGTAACAAAGTATTCAAGTACAGTATTTCATATAATATTTTATAAATTCATCTAACTTGGGAATTTTATTAATTCTATTTTATTTTCCTTATAAAAATGAAATCAACATATATTTATTGAGAATCTACTATATGTAAGATTCCAGCTATGAGCTATAGAACTATAAAGAAATATCTCTTCCATGCAAGAGAACTCTTTGCTCTCAACACGGTCAAGGCATTAGTTGGAATAAACTCCAAACTTTTAATTAGATTGTCAAAAATTCTTAAATTTTTTTAATGTTTATTTTTTGAGAGAGAGGTAGCATGCACTTGAGCGGAAGCCAGGGAGGGGCAGAGAGTGAGGGAGACACAGAATCTGAAGCAGGCTCCAGGCTCAGAGCTGTGCTGAGCCAGATGTGGGCTCGAATTCCCGAACCTTGAGATCATGATGTGAGCCAAAGTCGGACGTTTAAGCAACTGAGCCACCTAGGTGCCCCTAAACATTGTTTAAAGTAGTAAAAACACCCCCATTTCAGGTAGTGCTGTGCATGTATTTGACGTTTGTACTTTGTATGGTATTTTATTATGTAATTGGCCTTTAGCTCTGGAAGAAGAAATGAGCGGTATTGTTATAACTTTACTTTGCATATTTTAAAAAGACCTACCAGTTTATAGTTTCCCTTACTCTTTTATTGCAGTTATTAACTGATGCATTCCCATACCAAATGTTCTTTCTTTTATGATTCCTTAAACTTAAAAAAAAAATTACATATACCTTGAGGGGAATTGGGCCGTTTCTAGTTTGCATTGCACTTGAGTAATGCTTTGAGCTGAATATTTTTAGGGTTCTAAAATTAAGTGAATCCATATGTAATTAGGAATGTTCTTAACTAGACAGTCCTGGTTAGCAGGAGATTGGCAGGTTATTCTGAAAAACTATTTAGCGAACCATGAGTAGCAATTAAATGAGAAAAGGCTAAATTTCTCTTTATAATGGGTTGTTGCCATAATTTAATGTGGCAACACATTAATTTAATATGATTTTCTATTTTTAATTGCTGTAGACAGTGCATTTCGTAAAGTAGATATTGTCATCTGAAAGGTAGAGTTCCATAATTTTGTACCACTTACGCTCTTTAACACCCAGCAAGTGTTCTGCCTTTGCAATCCCTTTTGATTCGTGATGGGTAAAAGAAACTAAAGGTTGGTAAAGATAGTTTTGTACTTTCCAAATTGAGACCAAATGAATATCTTGGAGAAATGAAGGATTTCTTTTTATGAGACTTTATGGCCTCATGTAATTTAGTATGCTTATTTTATAACATAGTGCTTTTATTCGCAGAACAATTACACTTAACATTGACACTTAAAGATGTTCCTTTTTTAATTAGAATAATGAGAACTTTGCTCCATCTTCCATGTCAATATGAGGATTCAGGGAGGGTTTAAACCTAATGAATACATGGTTCTTCCTCCCAGCCCCCGACACCAAGTACTTAATGCTCTCTACAGTCCCTTACTCATTTCTTTTCTGCAGAAGTCATTTTGGAAGGAATTTACGACAGTGAATTTATTGGTATTTTAGTAAATACCAATAAGTCACAGTCTCCTGCCTATAATAACTGTAGATGCTCAGCTGCTTAAAATCACCTTTATCACTTCAAATGTTTTCTTTTGTCTCTAAATAGCATGAAAACACAGAGGAGGAGATTTCTTCAGTTAAATGTGAAAGATTAATCACTAGGCATTTTGTTTCACAATAGAATATAATTAAATGTCAAAAATGGAATATTTACTTCTTAAACTTTAAATGTCTGTGCAAAGAGTGTTGGAAGAGCACAAAAATGTGGTGCTCTTTGCCCATCTTTTGATTGAGCGGCTGCTAAGGTTTGCACCTAACTAAGGTCTAGTAATGGACACCGGGATTACCTAATGTATTCATTACTGCTGTGGTTCCTCAGGCTGTTTTTAGAAGATGCCACATTTTATCCATAACCAGAGTAGAACCTGGAGGGGGGAAAAATGGCAGCAGTGGCTCGTAGATCCAGTATTCCCAGCGTTCTGGGCATATGAATGTTGCCTTTTTTTTTTTTTTTTTTTTTCCTTCCCTGAAAAGGAACCAGGATTTCCAAAGTACATCACAGTGAAACAAGTGAAGATAGAAGTGATGTGTTACTTGTCTATTTCGCCCTGCTCTTATTTTCGCTGCTCTGCACTAGTGATTCCAACACCACCAGATCAGAATGAACAATTAACTGTCTAATTATTCTGGTCACACCAGCCCACAATGAAATCTTTATTCCGTGTTTACAGCAATCTTTGGCAGAGGCTGTCTTGCTGTTTCTAAACTAAGAAGAACTGCCCTTTGGCTTCTCTCGGCATCAGCTGCCTTGGTTTCAGCCTCGGATGCCAATAATCAGACTTCTTTTTCTTCCAAAGTGGACATTTTTTTTTAGGGTGAAAAGACCTATTCTCATCACCCCCCCATATATTCTGGCTGATTTATGTTCTGGCCACTGCAGCTCTTCCTTCCGTATCTCTTTACATTTTTCCTCTCTCCATAGAACACCACCAGGCAAAACCCCATTTTAAGTCCAAAATTGTAAAAAATGCTTAACCAAACAGTGCTCACTACTATGAGGGAAGGAAAAATACAACTACTGGTTTATGGGTAGAGGGAAGTCAAGGAAATCCTTCCTGCTTTTCTCAACTGCTAATTTTCTAGCTCAAAAGGCATTCAATAACTTCTCCACCAGGGGAAAACATATCCACTTTTCAGGGGCTCTCTTGATTACTTCCAACTATTTACTTAAATTTGCCAACAGCTGCACGTCTTTGAGAAGCTTCAGAACTTGGGGAATATTTACAAATATATAAGAGGCTGAGAGAGTATGTCTGAATCTCTTTGACATGGCAGGAGAAAACTATTGCACTGTACAGCCGGGGAGAGAGAAGTTAGGGCCGATCCAAAGACAAGAGAAAGGTCATACCTTCACCAAAGGGAGAAGGAAAAAGCACCTCGGGTAGCCCTCTTTGGACCAACTGATGGAGCGCTCTTCCAGAATCTGAGAGCAGATGACTACCAGTGCTGGGGTCCGCTGCCCTACACTGCTCAGCCTTTTTTCCCCAGAGGAACATTTCCCTGCTCTGCAAGGATGATAGCATCTTTTGTCCCCATTCCAGGCTCCATACCCTATGTGACGGTTCCCCTAACAACCCTTGGATCTCGCCTCTCAGCCCCCAGCACTTACTACATTCGCACTGCCTTTCCCTGTGAGAACTGGGTCATTAAATTTTACAGGGGAGAAAGGTAGAAGGGGGCGTTTCAGTAGTATAAACACTGATTAAATTCCCGGGCAACTCTCCCCAAATGAAAGATAATTTTTCTACAAGTATGCACAAGAATGTCAAGAATGCTAAGTCATTTTTATGTTTGTACTTTCCTTTTCCATTTTAATTTTACACCGCCACATGGCACACATGCTAAAAATGTGTCTCCGTAACCTGCAGTGTAGCAAACTTTTCACAAAACGTTAAAATCCCATATTTTATAGACTGTCCTTTCCCAGGATGCTCCCAAGCATTTTCTGGATACAAAACTAGATCATCTGACGACAACTGTCCCATTAGAAAGGCATGGCTACTCCTGCATTGGCAAATAGGGAAAATCAGAAGCACTGGAAAGGAAAGGTCACACCAAAGTCAGTGGTGACAGCCACTCAGTAGACTCTGAGAGCTTGGTTTTCCAATTCATACTACTTCTCACTTGTTCTTCATTTATCTCCCTTTTTGCTCTGGCAGGAAGGGATGTGGCCAGTGAGGAGGCCTGACCTCATCTCCTGTACTTGGCTCAACTCTGACACGCTGTTCTCCCACACTCTTGCCCTGTTTTCTCCGCCATCGGCTGGCCAGCTCTCACCAGGGGCCAAGCCAAGAGGAGCCAACTGCTGGTGCCCTTGTGGCCGCCTCCAGGGTTGGGAACCGAAGCCTGCCCCTGCCAGGTAGCATGTCCAGTGGGGCTTCGAGGGGGCACACTAAGATAAAAAGTAATTTCCAGATTGTATAAAGACACCAAAGGAAAAAGCTGGGTCAGGTATGGGGTTCACAGCTGGCAATGACCCCAGGGCTCCCCAGCCAGGGAGGGCTGAGGAAGGTGAGCTGATGGAAGTACAACGTCCGTCTATAGGATCGGTGCGATCACCGCATACAGTTGTGTCTTGTTTTTGTTGCTTTTAAGTAGATCCAGTGGCTGTGTCCCTGGCCCCACCACAGCTCTGAGGGGTAACTTCCTTTGGTGGGAAGACATCAGCGACTAGAAGGGATCACAGCGACTAGAGGGCAGACCCAGTTTCCAGACTTATTAACAATCAGAAGACAAAATACTTCCTGGTGGTTGTGCCAAAAACAACAGCAGCAATAGTAACAGTAATGACAATGGCGAAAAATAATGGCACAGCAAATCCTGAATCCACCGGACGACCAACATCCGTCTCCCCACCTGCCCGCCCCCCCCCCCCCCCCAACCCCAGGTGTTCTGCTGCCAGCCCTCTCACTCATTGCCCGGTCTCCGCAGAAAAAAAGGCTCTGGCGCTGCCTCCGGGCTGCCCTCCAGGTTCCAGCCCCCACCCTCCGCCCCCACCCCCACCCCCGAGGTGGATAGCCAGGCCGAGTCTCCAGCTTCATCCTAAGTCCAGCCCACAGTCTGTCCTGTTGCTAAGGGCGGGCTGGGACTCCGCGGTCGCGTTTCTTTTACAAATCTACAACTTTCACCCTATCCGACCTCCTAGCCGCCCCCCTCACCCCAGCTCTCACCACACGGCAACCACAACGAGCAAAACCCAAACACCCCGCGCGCAATTCAGAGCTTTCCCTGGGAGTGTCAGGGCCCGGAGACAGGAAATCCGGGGAGTTGGCGATGTCCGGCAGGTGGCGGGGACCCTAGTCACCATCACATTTTCCTCCCCCGGCTGAGCTCCAGCGGGGGCGCGGCGAGAGGCGCGGGCTGCGATCGGCCCCGCAAGCGCCCTAGCCTCCCCGAAGCCTTGGTCTCCGGTCCCCCTTCTGGCGCGCATCCCCGAGTTGGGGACGCAGCCAGCCCTCCTCGTCCATCCGCAGCCAGAGGGAGGCGCCGCAGCCCTCGGGGCAAAAGAGGGCGAAGCCGGGTCCAAGCTCCCCCGCGAGACTGGGGTCCCCAGTCCCCGTGCCCCGGCGCGCGCAGCCCTCGCCACGAGCGCGCCGTGTCCTCCGTCTGCCCCGCCGCGCCCCAGCTCCCCGCTCCCAGAAAACAGCTCCCCAGCCCGGGCAGCCCCTTTACGTCCCTTTCCCCCAAAGTCCGAGGAAGTCCAACTCCGACCGGCCCGCAGGCTTGCCGCGGCATCTGCTACCCGCGGGGAGAAAACGGCGCGGAGCCGGACCCGGAGCAGCGCCGGGGGGGCGGCTGCCCGGGGCCAGCGGGCTCTGGGCGCCCTGCGCCGGCCCTGCTTCCGGAGCCTGGGGACAACGCGAGGGCCCCCACCCGAGCACCCCGCTTTACCTGGCACGGCCGGCGACTCTCCGGGGACGTTCGGTCCAGACTCCTTCGGGGCGGGCGTCCAGCTCACATCGCTGCCAACCTCGCCGGGCGGCCGGTGTCCCGCTGGGTCCCTTCGCCCCCGCTTGCGACGTGCCCCCGCCCCCCACCCCCCGACCCCCTCTATCAAAAGTGTCACAGCTTTTCTGCCTTCAGATCTTTCGCAAAGTCCCTGCGCGGTCGCCGGGAGTTGGGCGGCAATGCCAGGCGCGCCAACCCCGCCGATGCCCTGCCCCGCCCTTCCGTGGCCCCCTGCGCTCTGCCCGGCCGGGGAGAAGAGCCGCCTCGTCGCGGTCACCGTCCCCGGAGCGCGGCGCGCGGTCCGCCTCCCCTCCCTCGCGCCTTCCCTAGCCCGAGTGGCTGCCGCCTGCCTGTGCCGCGGGTCCTCATTCCCCTGCTCATGAATATTCTGACAGAGGCTAATGCCGTGGAAGTAAATTGAATTAGCCAATTGGTGCCAGGAATGTGTGCTCCTTCCTTCTGAGGAGCTGTCTGGAACCCCACCAGATGAAAGCAATTAGAGTCCGGTTGGCACCCTGTGGTTTAGAGCAGTGAGGGGCAAAATGGGTTAATTCTTTAAATGCAGTTTAGATACCACATTTAAATGTTTAAACTCCTCTATTGGCTGAGAGAGTAAGGAAATGTTGGGAGGAAGCAAGAAGAAAGGAGGTGGGTAGTCCTGTGGGGGGGGGGGGGGCGTGTATCTACCCCCCAAACTCCCCCTGAAGTTGAAGTGACTTATTCTGAGTAGATTATGGATTCCAGAGAGGCAGTTAGTGAGAACAGGAAGATAGGCAAACAGGATCAGAAAGGGATGAATAGCAACCTAGGTTTAACCTTGACCTTGAGGATACAACAGACCTAATTTTTAGGAGGAGGAGGAGTGAGGAGACATGGCAGATGAAGAGGAAAGCGTCTTATCATTTACTTTTAAGAATTTCTCCAAATGCTCTCATTTTCTTCCTTTGTCCTCCTAGCAAAACCACAGAGTGTTAAGTCTTCGGGTGAAGTAGAGATGGGGCAGAGTTACCTTAAAGGTCAGTAGTTCCCAAGGAGGCTGAGCCCACCCTCTGGTGAAGAGAGCCTTCTGAATCACACAGTAACTATGACCAGGCCATTCCAGAAGGCAACTTCTGACTATAGTCCAAGCTTCTTGGTTCTGGGGCCAAACAGACAAGGTTGACAGGAGAGACAGTCTCTCTTTTGTCCTGTCTCCAGTCCTGGAATTTCAAGTTCTTCACAAGTTACTGACTGAAATTTAGTTTTAACCAGCAGGTAAAAGGGGCAATCCCTGCCCAGGTCTGCATCTACCTCTCTCTCTCTCTCTTTACAGTCTTCAGGTGCAGTGCTTTTAGGGTTTCTTCCCCCTTCACTGATTTTCTAAATACAGAAACTTATTTTGATTGAGTTGATTGGTGAGTAACTGTTTTTCTCTTACTTGTGGCCAAATGATCTATGAGTATAAACAACTGATAAAAGTATGTGTATAAGTAATTGACAAAATTCCCAAATGTGCTCCGATGGAAGTAAATATCCTGGTTAAGGCAATTATGCCATATTTTAAGTAGGTTTCAGCAAGGCCTAGAATTGGAACTCACAGTTATAACAGCAATTATTATTACAGCAGCCAGTGTTTATTGAGAACGTGTTCTGTGACAGGCATTGCATCAGTCATCTCATTTAATCTTTCCAACTGCTCTGTTCAGTATACACTATTGTTTTTCCATTTTAATAGATGAGGAAGGTGGCTCAGAAAGATAAGTAGTGTGTCCAGGTCACCTGACATATAAGTGGGGAAGATGAACTTTGATTCAAAGCAGCTAGGGTCTTCAGGTCCCTAGTAGCCTGTATTGCCTTCTTATCTAAGAAGAGGGCTGGTGTGCTGGTGTTTGGTTGAAGTGATTTCTCCTTAGTGATAAATTCCTTACCAACATTTAGAGAAAAAAAACAAAAAACAGGTTTTTTGGGGGGCGTGGGGGCAGGGAGGGATGGTATGGTTAGTTTAGTGTGTTACTTTGATTGGGCCACAGGGTACATGAATATTTGGTCAGTGTTATTCTGGGTGTTTCTGTGAGGGTGTTTTGGAGGAGATTAACATTTAAATTGGTAGATTGCTCTTCCCAGTGTGGGTGGGTCCTATGTAATCAGTTGAAGTCCTGAATGGAATAAAAAAAGCTTATCCTCCTCTGAATAAGAGAATCCTCCTGCCTGATGGCCTTGGAACTGGGACATCAGCTGTGTTTTGGACTTACCAGCCTCCATAACTGCATGAGTCAGTTCCTTATTATTTATCACCTATTGGTTTTGTTTCTCTGGGGCACCCTGACTAATACAGATGGATGCATTCAGTAAATACTACTATTTGTGAATTTCCTGTAAATGTCTGAATATTTCTATCTACCAACACATACTGTCCAGTATACAATAAATATACATTTTTTTTTTACTTAAGATTTCTGGAACGATTATTAATAAGGGAGGAACAATTATATATATATATATATATATATATATATACACACACACATATATATATACATATATAAATATTTTAAATGAAATATATATTACATAAAAGCTTATATAAAATATGTAAAATATTTTAAGTAAAATATTGTCTTTGAAGAATTCAACAATGGACCATAATAGGTTGGCATAAAGCAAAGTTTATAGATATATGAGGGGAAAATTTTAATATTATAATATTAGGAGTAAAAATAATCAAGCTAAATCTCTGAATTCAACAGTTATTGAATACCTATTAAATGCAAGGCACATTTCTATTCAAACATTTTCTATTGAAGTTCACAGTTAAATCAGTTAAAACAGTTGAAGGTCTGCCATACTTTATGCTCTGAAACTTTGGGCAGTTTAAAATGCTTTGTAAAAAAAAATATATACTGTTTTATCCCTGTATTAAATATTTAAGGTTGACTCCATCACGATTTTTCCCTTACAATGCTCTGTTGGATCTTTCTTTCATGGAGAGTATCCTCTTAGGATCTAGAGGCAACATATCCCAGAAAAGTCTTCAGATGTTGGAATGTTTATTTATATGAATATGTTAACATGATTTTAGGGCCCATAATATATTATCAGGATGAGTGCTTTCCATATGTCCCCCAGGGTTTCAGGGGACAGTGTTGAGTGAGGACCACCACAGTCTGAGGAGGGACACTGGGTTGGGAGTGTGGCACAATCCTGGGCGAGCCATTCGCTGTTGAGTTAACCAAGTTAGCACCTCTGCAAAGTGGAAATAATAATACTGTATTAATTGGGTGCTCAGTGATTTACAAAAGCTCTCCCATATGCTGTCTCAGTCCATTCTTCTAGTAATTCCATCCTCCTTGTGAATTCAGCATTGTTACCCATATTTAATTGACAAGAAATATCAAGCTCACAGAGATTCAGTATCACTCTGAGCTTCTCCTAGGAACAGATAGAATGGGGACTTTGATCCAGTGACAAAGTCACCTTCTCAGTGTAGCCATCTTTGACATCTCCCTCTGCCCAGCCTCCCTCCCCCACCATAAACACACACAGACACACACACACACACACACACACACACACACACACACACTTTTTTTTCCCAATAGAAATACAATCCTCTCCTTTGTGCTCCCTGAGGACGTCTAAGATGCACAGAGAAATAATTAGAACACAATGTGTTGTCTCTACCACTAACCAAAAGCAACCTGAAATCAGGAGCCTTGTCTTAATCACTTTTGTATCCCCAAATTTAGCTTAGTGGGAGGCACTCAGGCCACCAACACTAATTCTGCACCCTTCAGAAAATGTATCCCATTGACTTTCCTGGGCTATTAGGATTAAATGGAATAGTTGGCAGGTGCTTGGGAAATTTAAAAATACCGTGTAATGATATTATTATTATTGTTCAAGAGTAGATTCAGAAATAAATATAATAACTTTAGCCTTGACCTCTGGCTGATAAATTCTATGGGTGAGAAAGCAGTTCGATCATTTTTATGTCAGCTACTGTTATTTAGGACATGGATGGATAACACTTGCTCAAATTATAATCATCTGGTTAATAGTAGTACTAAACTGGCCCATTAAGCAAGAAGGTATTAGTCTGGGAAAGGTGAGTGAGTGAGTGTGTGTGTGTGTGTTTGCCTGTGTGTAATCTTTGTGCAGTTTTAGGGTGTTTTCTGTGAATGAGAAGCTTCAACTGCTGGCATAGCCATATTTCTCTAAGGAAGGGATCTGCTTTTTTCCTATGGAATGATCTTTATGAAGAGCTCCCAAGGTCACAGAGCTAATGACAGGAGCTTGGGTGTTTGCCTCTTGTTCAATGTTATTTTTGCTACCCCACGCCGACCCTGATTGGCAGGCACTGCCCATCCGGTGTGGTTTATGGTTTTACAATTGAGACGAGTGATAAGCAGCTCAATACCTCGTTATAATTAGTCTCCTGAGTCAGCTAATACCCTTCCAGTGCAATTCCATGATCTAGATTATCAGATTTACCCATTCAAGATATTTTTTGGATTTATAATGATAATTACTTCATAGAACTGATGACAGTGACACATTAAAAACACTTTCGTGGAGGGGCACCTGGGTGGCTCAGTCAGTTACGTGTCTGACTCTTGGTTTCAGCTCAGGTCATGATCTTGTGGTTTGTGGGTTTGAGCCCCACATGGGGGGCTCTGTGCTGATAGTGCAGAGCCTGCTTGGGATTCTCTCTCTTCCTCTCTCTCTGCCCATCCCCCACTCACTCTCTCTGTCTCTCTCTCTCTCAAAAATGAATAAACTTCAAAAAAATTTTTTTTTAATTTAAAAACACTTTCATGGCTTCATAGCCTGTCTTAAGTATTCATTACAGAACAGTTGTTATATTAAAAACATTCACAAAGTCAACAATTCTTGTTCTTTTACAGGTTCTGTATTCTCTGCAGCATTGATATAACGGGTCAGATGATATTTCTATACTGATTCTACTGAGGCCATGTGCAATTCTGTGTTACTTTGCTTTTGTTTTTGGGTAATGTACACATATGATTTGTCCTTTGAATGTGTAGGTTAATCAGTGACTTTCAGTCATTCTTCAATGGAATTGGTTCCCTTACGCTGGATGTCTGTCAGTTCCTGTCTCTTTCACTGTGTTTGTGACGACGGTGCAGGCAAACACAGCCCACCAGCGTCACCTCCAAGGAGAATGAGCTGTAGAAACATCCGGCGCTTGTGACAACACCCTGGACGTTGACGCTGCTGTTCCATTCAGTTGAATCTGACGAACTTGAATTCAGTATCCTTGCTGTGGGCAAGGTGCTGTGCTAGTTGTTATAGGTGTTTCAAAGAGAAATAAAACCAGTGACTGCTCTCAAGGAGTTTATCATCTGGGAGAAGGGCCTTGATATTTAGCAGAGTAGAAGATCTAAGGCAGAAATGGATAGTTTCTATGAAAGGATAAAAAATGAAGTGCTGTGGGAGGCCCAATTAGGGATTTTTTTTTTTTTTCCAGTGGAGATAGAAGAATGCTCAACGGAAGGAGTGATGGTTGGTGGGGTTCCGAAGACTGGACGTTACTTGGAAATGGGGGAGGGGGCGAGGGGCTGTCATTGGTCAGAAGGAGAGGACTGAGAAGGCACAGGGCGAGTTTGGGGGCCTGCAATCAGGCTGAGCACACATGCAGTAAAAGGAGATGCACCTAGAAGGGTAGGTGGAGCCCAGAGGGCCTCGGGCGCCAGGTGGAGAGACGCATATGCTGTAACTGAGGCCAGGGGGAAGGTGTGGCTTTGGAGCCAGGGTGTGACAAACTGCAGCTGCGTTTATATTCGAGTGTGGAGCCTTTGGAGGCGGGGGGGCTGATGGACTGGGGACCAGCTGGGAGACTTGCAGTAGCTAAAGCAAGATGTGCTAATGGCCTGAGCCAGGAATGTGACAATAGGACCTGAGAGGGGGCGAGAGGTAGAAAAGCATCATGGCAGGCGCGTCACCATTACGTTGAAATAATGTCTTGTTTCTGCCTGTCCTAGATCGATCTATCTTTCTTTCTTTCTTTCTTTCTTTCTTTCTTTCTTTCTTTCTTTCTTTCTTTTAAAAAAGTTTATTTATTTATTTTGAGAGAGAGAGAGAAAGCACGCGTGCGTATGCATGAGTAGGGGAGGGGCAGAGAGACAGCGAGAGACTGAATGTCAAGCAGGCGTGGCGCTGTCAATGCAGAGCCTGACGGGGCCTCGACCTCCCAAGCCGTGAGATCCTGACCTGAGCTGAAATCAAGAGGTGGATGCTTAACCGGCTGAACCACCCAGGCATCCCTGTTCTTTCTAGATGTTTCTTACCTCCACAACTTCCCCTTCCCCGCCCCCCCCCATGCACACACACACACACACACACACACACACACACACAGGCACACTCTGTGTGCACACATGCACACACATACACAGATGAGCAGATATGCATATACACATGCACATTTCCATACCCACGCACACACACGCATACGTGTGTGCATATGCAACGCTCAGACAGCGAGCTCTTCGAGAGTGCAGTTTGCAGTTTTCCCTTTGTGTCTCGGTACCTAGCACAGTGCCAGGCATTTTGTTGGCACTAGATAATTGTTTGCTGAATGGAATAAAAAACAATTGATGTGGGGCGTCAGAGAAAATGAAGAATTGCAAAATATTGATTCTGGCTTGTACTGGAGTTTGGTAGGCAAACTATGAAAGTTCTCCTATGTCCCTTATTAATTGGCTTTGGAATAAAGAGCATGTCTGGGGTTGAAGATGACTTCTGATTATAGAAATGTCTGAGAGGATGAAAAAATCTGGTGGAGCCGATCGCGGGTACAGTTGGAAAACCTCATGGCGAGAGCACATCTCCTCTCTCAGGGCCGAGCAAAACTCAGGTGAACTTCAGGGCATTTTATCAAGGTTTCCTTTTAACTGTAGAGATGGTGTGCTGGGCATGGTCCCTCAAAGGTGTTTCCATTCTAATCCTCAGAACCCTTAACTACGTTAGGTTACATGGCAGAGTGGGACTCATGATGCTGATTCTATGAGGGGGGTTATCCTGCATTATCCAAGGGGGCTCAGTGTAATCACAAGGGCCCTTAAAAATTTTAAAGGTAGACAAAAAAGGCAGAAGCAGAGTCACATGATGTGAGGGCTTTACTGACTATTGCTGGCTTTGAAGATGGTGGAAGGGGCCATAAGCCAAAGAATGAGAGTAGCCTCTAGAAGCTGGAAAAGGCAAGGAAACCTTCTCCCTGGGAGCCTCCAGAAGGGAACACAGCTCTGTTAACACCCTGATTTTATTCCAGTGGGACACATGCCAGACCTTTGCCCTGCAGAACTGTGAGATAATGAATTGGTGCTGTTTTAAGCCACTAAATAGGCAGTAATTTGTATTAACAGCGATGGAAAACTGATCCGGAAGGATAACCAGCCTGCTTACACTTTTGGATTTATTATCGTATTTTAGGGAACGTGGTGCCCCAGAATCCATGAGCTATGTCTTGTGTGATGTCTTAGATTCAACCATAGAAATGTGTTTTGTTCTAAAATTCCAAATCTTGGTCTGAATATATGTGACCGCATTAGTGGTGTGAGGTCAGAGTGTATGTTCTTTGATTATGTCATACTGTGTGCAGTGAGGACGCCGGTGGTTTTAAATTAAGCTTCCTATGCAGTCCCTCAGACTATTCATAGATGTGACACTAGCATCTCAGGAGTTGTGAAACACAGTGTGAGTGCTCAAAAATCACAATGCGTGTCTGTAACCTTGTTTGAGTCACCCTGTTTGTGCTTTGCGGAAATCAGACAATCAGGTTTGAATTGTCGTGTTTATAATTCATTTTTTAAGTGGCATGTCTTTTGAAAGAATGCATTTAAATAATTTTTTTACATTCGTTATTGTTATTTGTGTCACCGATGTTATGTGAGATGATTAATAATTAGAAAACGTAAGTAATATAATATTAAGTTATATTTCATATAAAACCATAAGTAACCGAGTGGGGATTTCTGTGTCCTAGCAATGTGTGGTTTTGACTTATTATTTTCGTTTTGATGCTTTATCAAAGAATAAATGGCAGGAAAAAATGCTTGAAATATATTCACTGTTAAATTCGCATATACACACTAAGCATGACACATATGCATAATAATCACTTCTTATTCGTAACAAATCCTTTAAAAGCTGGGCAAGGTGCATGTTATTTAAAAATACACTAATTCCTAAAATTAGCATGGACTATAAATTAAATTTTGAGCCTCTGGTAAGTAAGTCCTCACATACAGATAGATTGCTATGAATTTTGATATTTAACTAACCAAATGTTAAGAGAACATAAAGCAGCCTAAAAATAAAGTATAAAATAGGATGACTAATTTTATGTGGCGAGGTTTTACAGACGAAGGAAACTCAGTTTGCAAGTCCCTTTGTAAGTAAAGACTATTTGTTATTCTTAACATTATTCTGAAATCCTTATACGACAAATAATTGCAAGAAACATCTCTAAATATGCTTATTGATAACTTAGCAGAGGCAAAGTTGTAGATGATTTAAATGAGAGGATTAGTGCTGTATTACACTGGAAAATTAATAGCCACTAATTACGTATTTTTCTTTCATTATAAAGCATTAAGAGGGGCGCTTGAGTGGCTCAGTCGGCTAAGCGTCTGACTTCGGCTCAGGTCATGATCTCACGGTCCGTGAGTTCGAGCCCCGCGTCGGGCTCTGTGCTGACAGCTCAGAGCCTGGAGCCTGCTTCGGATTCAGTGTCTCCCTCTGTCTCTGCCCCTCTTCCACTCATGCTCTGTCTCTTTCTGTCCCTCTCTCTCAAAAATAAACATTAGGGGAAAAAAAGCACTAAGAAAGCACAAGCAGGAGAATGTGATGGCTAAGAGGGCGCCCAGGGAGTCTCACCTCCTGAATCAGAGTCTTGGCTCGGCTACGACCCAGTGACTTAGAGCAAATTATTCAATCCTGTTGTGCCTCCGTTTCCTCGTCTGTAAAGTGGGAGTAAATAGTACTACTTGCCTCTTCGGGTTCTGATGAGGATGAAATTAGAGAATCTGAGACAATTGTTTAGCACCCTATGGCACATAGTAGGCAACATTAAAGATGACCCACTGTTATTAATAAGAGTTATAAATATCCATGTGTTTTTATGCTTTTTAATGTCATATTTGTCCAGAAAGGAGATTGAAATATTTCCTTTATATAGCTTGTACCATTGTTAAAATGATAAGACCACAGAAGTTTTTGAATATAAGGGATCTTGGACATGGTCAGATCTAGCCCTCTCATTTTATTATTGAAAAAGCTGAGGTGTAGAGCATCAGAGGAACTTGTCCAAAGTCACACCATTTATTCTCTCCATGTTCATATAGGGTGATTCTCCTTTCTGTGTGGATTCATGGAGCAAATCAGCTTTACAGAACTAATTAGTCTGATTCACACTCTTGCCAGTGGGAGCAAACTTTGTTAGTGTGGGGCACACAGGGTGGGGAGAGACAACATCGTGGAAATTGAAATGTTTTTCACACAAGGGTGGTGTGCATGGAACCGTCCCACTGAGAATATTTGGAGAGGGCCCCCTTGTTTCTTACAGGAAGAGTGGGGTCGTGAATTTATCCGTGTTTCTACACATCGAACGGCCCCCCGGAAAGTTCTTCGTTTCTTTGGCTTGCATTTTCTCATCTGTAAATCTGACATCTGACCAAACTAACTCCCAGGGTGGTCAGGAGGTCAAAACAGAGTCAGCTGTGAGATACAGGAGCCAGAATTTGCAGATGTGACTTCAGCTGTGAAAGTGGTCTAAGATGCAGACAAAGGCAGAGCTAGGGGTGGGTCTGATTCTTACAGCCGCTTGGGGTCAGTAATCAGCACAAGTCCCCTGTTCAGTGACGAAGGATTTTGGATATGACTTGTAAGCCTGATTAGGGTCAACCACAGCGTGAACTTGGTGGGGGCCAGAGACAGCAAAATGTGAAAGAGCTGGGTGAGGGTGAAAAAGGTACAGGAACAAGAGACTGAGGAGGGGAAGGGAAGTGAATGATGTCTGTTTTGCCTTTCACACAGTTCGTATGTAGTTAGGAGTGAAATAAACAGAGAAGTAAAGAAGGTCTAGGAAGTCTGTGAAAGAAGAAGGGAGCGCCATAACGGTGCCAATCAAAGTGTGTTTGCGGGGAGGATTCTTTTCACAGGAGACAGGAACACAACAAGAGACTATTATGTGGCTGGGCACCCAGACTGTCAGTTCAGTTAGGATCTAGCGAAGGGAAATAGTTTTCAGTAAACCAGATTTTTCCCTGTAAGAAGCTTGATGCTAAGCTTCAGATCAGTAGAGCGAATGGATTCATTTTGGAAATCTTATGGGAGAACAAGGGACAGGACTCTTCGAAGAAGTTTGTTGTGGTTTTACTTAGGACTAAAGATGTTGAAGACTAAAGATTCTCACCATTCTTTCCAGAAATAAAACACCGGGATTGAAGCAATCAGGGCTTCTTTTGGGGTGGTGATATCTTTTGGAAAAGAAAAAGACATATTTGGGGATGTAGAACCATACCCCAGGGAAGATGGAGTTAAACCACATTTTAGGGTTTTTTTTGTTTTTTTGTTTTTTGTTTTTTTTTGCCTAAAGTACAAAGGACTGTGTAGTTTGTGTATGGGAGAGCTGCCACTGCTGACACCACCAATAATCTAGCATTTATGGCCCATTTACTATGGGCCAGCATTTGCATTTATTATATCATCGAAACTGCATCGCCAGTGTTGAAGGTGGCTACTGTTATTATCCCCACAGATGACTCTAGTGAGGCTTTGAGAGGTTAACTGATTTTACCAGAGTCCAAAGACAAACATTACTGGTACAGTATAAGAAATTACTTCAGTAAATATGCTGTTAGAGGAAGTCTTTCAGGTGTGGAGAACAAGGGCACAGCAATGATCTCTCTATATTGATGGTGCAGCATCTTTGTGAGGAAGAAGGGAGCACCCTGCCGCTGTCTGAGAGGGCAGCTCAGAAGGAGTCCGGAGAGGACAGAGCTTGTGCTATCTGCCCTTATTGAGGCAAGGGCGCCACCTAGAGGTGGAAGGTGGGATAGTATGAGGGGCCACAGAAAATGGGGGGAAAATGCAAGGTTGATGTCCTGAGGGAAGAGAGGGTAGTGAAAGGCAGGCACAGACCAAACACAGACAAGCTGATGAGCTGCCAACAGTGTGGTGAAGAGAGCTCCTGCTCAACAGAGGAGATAAGAGTTGATTGCCCCAGAAAGGACAGGTCTGCAGTGGAAGAAAGGAAAGGAGGGGCCTTCGGCAGGCATGACCTGGAGAGATCAAGACAGTAAAAGTGATTAATCTGTAGAACATGGGACCTGAATCCCAAGGTGAGAATAAAAGAGAAGAGAACTATGATATTCCCTGGAAGAAACAGAAGAGGGAGGAAGCCTTGGGAACCTAAGAAAAGTCACCGATGCCTTTATACAATGTGTAAAGCATGTAACTCAGAAAGGTAGGAAGCCATGGAAGCTGGCTCCTGGAGGCAGCCGTGATGGGCAACACCAGGCAAAGGTGTGGAATAAGGACAGGGTTCAATACCATCATTCCTGCAGATTAAGAAATTAGATGTGTGGTTTTATAACACTTGTCAATAGGATGAAGTCTATGGTGAGAGGTGGGTTGGTTAGGTTCAGGGTTAGGGTTAAATCAATGATTGTTCTAAAGGGGTATGAAGTGGAATCTGTGGTGGAGTTCACATGATGATGAACCTCCACCAAGGAAGAAAAAGGTCAGGTTTGTAAATATATTGAATAAGGAACTGTATCTCGGGGAAAAACATGATAGAATTGAAAATAAACAAAGAGTGCCCAATGGAGGTGACAGTTTAGTCAATGTGGGGATATAGATTGAAATCTCTCTCTCACTCTCTCTCTCTCTGCACATGCACACTCTCACAGCCACAATAATACTGGTTAATGTGGCCTGAGTGCCTGCAATGCTTCGGGAGCTGGTTTCACAGTGTCGCATCCACTGACTCATGTCTTCCTCCTGGTAACCCTACAGGGGCAGCTATTACGATTCTTTACAAGATAAGGGCACCAAAGCCAGACAGGTAAAGTCACATGTGCCCCAGGCTCCACAGGGAATAAGAGGTAAACAGGAATTTGCACTCCAGGGCTCTGATTCCAGAGCCTCTGCCCTTTACCCCTACCACGTACTGCTTCTCAGTGCACACCTACGTGCTTGTTGCAGGCCAGAATGCGTTACCAAAATGATGAATGAGCCCTCGACATTGACCGACGTGTGTATCACAAAAATATAAATTGCGACTGCGAAGTGAGCAGGGGTCCTTTTGGTCCTGTCTCATTTTTGGCTGTATTTGCAGGGTGATTGTATTTGTTCTCAATAGCTACACAGCAAATGATCCCAAACTTAGTGGCTTAAAACAACATATATTTATTTCAGGGGTTTTTAATTTTAATTTTAGTTTTTTATTTATTATTATTATTATTATTTATTTTTGTGTGTGTGTGAAGGCTCAACAGTTGCAGGGTGGGGGGGGGGTGTGTTATTTGTTTGTAAATGTACTCCCAGGGGCTACTGACAGGCTTTGCTACGTCGCGACTTGGGCCACCCTTTCTAACACGGTGGCTGGCTTCTCTTTCTCTGAGACTTTGTCAGGACATGACGGCCGACTTCCACCAGAGTGAGTGCTCCAGATGGAACTGGCCATCTTTTAATAAACTCACCTCCCTCACTTTTGTTGTGTTCTTTTAGTTAGAAGCAAGCTGCTGAATTGAGCGCCCCCACTCAAGTGAGAGGATTACACATGGCTTGAACATGAGGAGGTGGGATCATTGGGGAACATTATGACCGCGGCCGTTATCATACCCCCTTCCTTAGTAACCACTCCTCTTTCTGTATCTCCAGCTCCACCCTCCTCTTTTTCTCTTTCTACATTGACGGTGGCCTTTAGGATCCTTTAATAACTTCCCTTTCTGCTCACCCCTTTGCTGTGTCCTTAAATGTCTCCCCACCCCCCACCCCCCTAAACTTTGTATCCTCCCTGGTCAGTATTCTACATACTTATGGCTTCAAACATATACTGGGTTCCTTTTATGTCTGGCTCTGACCTCAGGCTTGAGCCCCCACCTGATGTGGAAGAGGACATCAGCTACCTCCATTTCAGCCTCAGTCTGTACTTTCTAATTGATGAAGTTCGTCTTTCCAGCTTATCTCTTAACTCAGGCAAAAGACCCCCGGGGGAGCATCCCTTGATGGGAACCAAAACTAGCTCCTCAAGCAATAAGGTCTCCCTAAGCCTGCAAGACCCTGCATGACTGACCCCAATACAGTATTGGACTTGACCTTTACTGCCCACCTGCACATACCCACCGACCTTTGCCCCCTGTGTTCCTTAGATGAACCTGGAAGTATTTTCAGCACTTTGGAGATAGTCATTACGATGCTTGTCCACTGTCTTTCTGGTGTTAGTGTCACAGAAATAAATTCCTTTCTTGTTTCACCACCCCTGGCTTCTCTGCCTTTGGATTTTGTCTTGGTGAGCAGCCAAACCTGGTCTGTTTGGGACTCCTGGAGGCAGGTGCTCTTACACCCTTGTGCCCTGGCTACAGATTCATTGCCTGCTGGACAGCCTAGCCTGTCCCGTGGCCAGTCTGGCTAAAAGAAAAAAACAAGTCCGTCACCCACATTTTCTCAGCCATTACTTTTCTCTATCTCAGAGAACGGTACAGCTGTTCACCAAGTTGTACGCTCAGAAATCCAAGAGATGCTCCTGGAATGCTTTCCTCTCAGTCATCCTCCGTGCCCAGCCAATCATTATGGGCTGTCCCTTTTAATTCCTAATGATTTTTTGAAGTTACAGCCTCTCCTATCCTTACAAATGCTATCTCAGTGAAGGTCCTCATCATCTCTTCCTTGGGTTATTAAAAAAGTCTTCTTAAAGGGCTTCCTATCTACGATTCATCCCCTCTCAAACCAGTTTTCTCCAAAAAGCAAATCTGATCAAGTCCTTTTTTATAGAAAACTATATGCTGGCTCTCCAACACCTACAGAATGAAATCTGGAAGAGATACGGGTGTAGTAGAAATATGGACCATGGAATCAGACACAACTGGGTTCAGTTCTGACTCTACCATTTATAGCTGATTGAGGTTGGGTGCACTAAAAAAAATCTCTGAGCTTCAGTTTCTTCATCCATAAAATGGAAATAATACCCTCTTTGCAAAGTGGTTAGGATTAAATGAGATAACATAAACTGCTAGGTTTTCCACAAACGGGGGTCATGGTTGCTAATGGGCTGGCTGCATAATTGGCTTTATCTGTTAAGATAATTAGCACATGCAGTTCTCTAAATAGGTTATTCTCTACTGTTCTTGGATTTTGAACATGAGTTTTTCTTTTTGCTTGGAGCGCTCTCTTCCACTTTACCACTTGCTCTGTGGCTTGCTGAATTCGCAAATGGGGTCCCCCTTCAACACTTGATTTTTCTCTTCTGTTGGGACCTCTTTGATCACTTCCCACCAATGGAGACCTCTCGGACCTACCTTTACGGTGGTATGTGCTGCATTGGATGCAGTTGTTCTTTTGCACACCTCGCTCCACAGTCAAGGTTGAAACTGTGAGTGTGCAGAGTAGTGTCTGTACATCCCAAATGCCTAGTGCTGTATTGTAGTGTAAGCTCTGGCATTGGCTTTTCTTTTTGTGATGCAAGTGCCTGACTTAAGCTTTGATTGCCAAGGCGTCCACTTCAAAGAGGGCCATCTTGAATAAACACATTGCCAGCCACCTGGGCAGATGAAGAGCCAGGCCAACCGCATTCCCCTCCCCTTGCTTTATTTTAGAGATCTTGGTTGATTTTGATTAACTGACCATTTGGGACTCTGGTTTGTTGTTGTTGTTGTTGTTGTTTGTTTGTTTGTTTTTCTTCTGGTGCTTTAAATTCCCAGTCTTACATTAAAAAAATTTTTTTTAAACATTTATTTATTTTTGAGAGAGAGAGAGAGAGACAGAGTGCAAGCAGGGGAGGGGAAGAGAGAGACGGAGACATAGAATCTGAAGCAGGCTTTAGGCTCTGAGCTGTCAGCATAGAGCCTGATGTGGGGTTTGAACTCATGGGCCATGAGATCATGACCTGAGCTGAAGTCGGAGGCCCAACTGATTGAGCCACCCAGGTGCCCCTCCCACTCTTATATTTTAAATTCACCAATAAAGAGTGAGCCCGAGAAACCCTAGATCCTACCCTCAACCCCAGTAAAAGCAGAATCCTAGACCCATGCACTCTCTCATTTCCTATGACCTTACTCTGTGGCCCCAGGTGTGCTGTGTGATTTCCAGGTCCTGTAAGTAGTAAACTTTTATTTTTTCAAAGTTTCCTCATGAATATTGCTGAAGGGTATCTAGCAGTCATAATACGAACCACCAGGGCTGGTCCATCCACAACACCAGTCATTGATAGCACAAAACAAGTATGTTCTAGACAGAGATCGTAAGTAAATATTGTTTGGAAAACATTTCCTAACATCTGAGTGAATATTGCTTTTCCCTTATAATTTTAAGGGAAAAACCAAGTTAGTTTGTGAAATCTGGAAAATGTAGTTTAGTTTTACCATAGGAGAGGAACAAATGCATTTTAGAATATGTTGAAATTAAAAAATATAAGCCAAAACTCCATCTCAAAAGGTTGTGGGAGGGTGGGACGTGTAATGAAGGAGAGAGAATGCTTGCAAGATGAAAAGCTGAAACTAAAGGTATTCAGAAAGGCACTTATTTGGGGGGCGCCTGGGTGGCTCAGTTGGTTAAGTATCTGACTTCAGCTTATGTCATGATCTCATGGTTCGTGGGTTCAAACCCTGTGTCAGGCTCTGTGCTGACAGCTCAGAACCTGGAGCTGCTTCAGATTCTTTGACTCCCTCGCTCTCTGCCCCTCCCCTGTTCGTGCTCTGTCTCTCTCTGTCTCAAAAATAAATAAAACAGGGGCGCCTGGGTGGCTCAGTCGGTTGAGCGGCCGACTTCGGCTCAGGTCATGATCTCACAGTCCGTGAGTTCGAGCCCCGCGTCGGGCTCTGTGCTGACCGCTCAGAGCCTGGAGCCTGTTTCAGATTCTGTGTCTCCCTCTCTCTCTGACCCTCCCCCGTTCATGCTCTCTCTCTGTCTCAAAAATAAATAAATGTTAAAAAAAAAAAAAAATTAAAAAAAAAAAAAATAAATAAATAAAACATAAAAAAAAAAATAAAAAAAAAAGAAAGGCACTTATTTGTATAGGAAAACAGTGAAGAAATCAGAGCATGAGTAATAGGAATCAAACGACAAAGGAAGAACTTCTGAATGGATGAAGTTGATAGAAAGGAAGTCAAGCAATGGCAATCCATCTGATTTGCAAGAAAAAAAAATGGGTGCTCGACTGTAGAGTACCAGTAGATTAAATGGTGCTGAAAGAGATAGTGTGAATAATGACGTACTTTCTACGAAATGCTTCCGGAGCAGGAAGAGTAACATTCTGAGATTAGGGGACATGGAACAATGACAGAATTAAGGCCAAAGAAGCAGAGAAGTTAATGGCAAAGAAACCCTCAGCCTCTGAGAATTGGAAAGAGTAGCTTGTCCACGGGAGGAGGGTTGGCTGGACCTTGTCCTGACTCAGGTACCTCGTGAGGCACCTGCTCCTTGGGATTCTCCTGGTCATCTCACTCTTCTCACTGGTTACACCCAGCGCCCTTCGTAAAGTCAAGCCCAGATACTCCAGGCTTAGAAGACGGGCATTATCAGCAAGAGAGAAGAACCTAAGAGGGCCTAATTGTGTAAAGTTGTGTGTGTGTGTGTGTCTGTGTGTCTGTGTGTCTGTGTTAAAGGAAGCCAGTCAGTTTTTTTGCCCTTGAAACAGTTCTACAGGGACGCCTGGATGGCTCAGTTGGTTAAGTGTCCGACTTCCGCTCAGGTCATGTTCTCATGGTTCGTGGGTTTGAGCCCCGCAACGGGCTGTGTGCTGATAGTGCGGAGCCTGGAGCCTGCTTCGGATTCTGTGTCTCCGTCTCTCTCTGCCCCTCCCCTACCTACTCTTTATGTCTCTCACTCTCTCACAAAAATAAATAAACATTTAAAAAAATTGAAACAGTTCTACAAAGAATGTTACTGATAGTATTTTTTGAAATCTCATTTACTCACAGCTCAGGGTTAGCAATGTTATCACGTTCTCAGGGATGGCAAACAATTCCAACTTCGGTGGCTTCTCTCTGCAGTTTTGAAGCCCAGCAAAGCTGTGGACAAATGTTCACAGCTCTTCGTGGCCCATGGGAGAGAAGTGAGGTGACAGGTAGAGAGGAGGAGAAGGCATATATTGCAACATGATTTCATTGATTTTTTTTTTTTTTTAATTTTAGAGAGAGAGAGAGTACGAGCAGGGGAGAGGGACAGAGGGGAAAAGGGAGAATCCCAAGCAGGCCCCACGCTCAGTGTGGAGCCCGACACGGGGCTCAATTCCTGAGACCCTGGGATCATGACCTGAGCCGAAATCAAGAGTCAGACGCTCAACTGACTGAACCACCCAGGCACCCTGATTTCAGATATTTTGAACGCTGATTAAAGAATTTATGGGAGAATTCTGCCTACGGGAAGCTTGGCAAAACCAAAGAGTGTTAAACAGGTTTCTAAACACTTCCACAGATCTCGTTTATGTGACAGAAGACTGATGACTGATGTTGGTCTTAGGGAAAAAACAAAGGAAGGTGCCAAAGGAGAGAATTTTATTAGGTTTAGACTGAGAACAACGTTTGGATCAGCAAACACAGTCTTTCTGTAAGATCATTCAAAGTGTGAGTGCCAGCCAAGTTACTGTAATGTATGAAGAGTCCATACAAAAGTGAAAGGCATCCATCTTTACTCCCAATGGTGGAGAGGAAAAAAACGCTGCAGGAATAAGAGGTTGTCATAGCCCTTATCATATTGTGGATTTTAGATTTTTTTTTCCCAAGGAAATAACTAGTTATTTAAGGCTGGTGGATTATAAAGCTAGAAAAGAAACAGTAGGGTAGCCTCAATCCTGTATTAACATATGCAGACAGTATCCCACTGGCAATAAGACAAAAAAAAAAAAAAGAGTCAGCATTTGAAATATGAGAATTATGTCGGGAAAACAGACTGTGTGATCCCCAAAGGGAAATATCCTAAATATGTAGGAAAATGGAAAGGATCGAAGATGCATCCGGTGAGGGCAAGTCAGTAAGAGTTTGGGTGTGTGGTTTTAGACTGATTCAAAGAGGCAAAATTGGATAGAAATGAAAATAAAGATGTAGAAATAAATAAATATCGGACATTCACAAGCCATTATTAGAGAACACGTAATTAATTTTGCTTGTTGAAAATTTTATGTTGAGCCTTATGGGAAATCTGGGCAAATGGAATGAAACATTTTGCTACAGGCTGTAAGTAGTGGTCGGTTGCTACCAGATTTTACATGATTCTCTGTGAGGAGAGTGGGATGTGATAACTGTTTTACCTGCCTGGTGGAAAGCATTGTCTGCAGGAGAACACATGTTTTGGAAAGCAGGAATAGACAGAGGGCAGGAGGGACGTGACGAGGGAGATGATGGAACAGGGAAATAAAGGTTGGATCTCTTACAGGGAGAGCAACAAAGTTTCACTAAGAAGTGCCAAAGAAGGTTTGTGTTTAGAAGACAGAAATTGAGGGATTTAGAGGGAGAACATTCAAATCATCCTCTAACAGCTTCAGGAAATAGAAGTAGGGCAGAGTTATGGATGTCATGTGTGATGTTTTATACATCAGGTTTCTGCATACAGCCAGCGTGATGTTCCTGAGGAGACCCCATTCATCCAGGAACAGTGTTGGGGAGCATGATGAAACATCTCATCTCCCCAGATACCACACAGCAAAATATTTTTGGACTCAAGTAGGCAAGATTATCAAGGAAAGAAGAGGCAAGTGGAAGTGACTGAAAGAAGGTTCTTTTTTCAAGAGAAAGAGAAAGACCATGGAAACAAGATGTGAGGTTGATGATGTCTCTTTAGCCTGGTGTAGTTTAAATGTGGGGAAACTAGGAGTGATTTATTGGACTCCAGAAGTACTAGTAAGATGCATAAAAAAATAGAAGAATAAAGATAAAACAAGTGATGGTTTAAATACAATGAAATATGAGTAGATTGATGTTAGAAGAAATTGATATGGCTTATTTCCAGAAATGCAGTTTGGGGAAAATATAAATCTAGAAATTATTAGCTATTTTGAAAATGTATTCAGTGGTCGGAAATTAAGGGAGTCATTTTAATAAAAACTTAGAAACATGAGGAAACCTCTAATATTTGGAATTAATAGGATCCTAGGCATGGTCTCCACATGACAACATTTCTATGATTAGATATGCTTGATAATAAGATTTTTGTAGCCACAGTTTTAATTAGGTTTCTCTGAAGACTCAAGTATATTCTAGGATGCCTGGAGGTGCAGCTCATCATTCTGGAGGCTCCAGAAAATCTGTCAAAACTAGAAAAAAAATGAGTGCCCATTTCCATAACTCAAACTGTAGCTGTGTTCAGCCAAAATAACAGACAACAACAGAATCCTGTCGGTCAGTTATTTCCTTTATATGAGACCCAGACCATGGGTGACTCATTTTTTTCCCCCACCAGAATTGGCCAGCTCTTTAGGTATCATACAGAGAATGTTTTTGAATTCACTTGGTCATGTGCTCTCATGATGGGATTATGCAGAACAAGCAAACAAACAAACACTGAAACCCATTAGAAAGTTCGTTCTTTAATATAGCGAATATTAATTACAATAAAGGAAAAGCACTGGACTGCAGTCTGGACAAGCCGTCTCTTAGAGGAATGAGCATCACAGGAAGATACTGTCTCAAGGAACACAAGTCGACTGGTACCTCTGTGACTTCTGGTAATGGCACGGGACAAGCGGACAGCCTGTCTCATCAGGATGAGCGGGCCCAGGCCCCTGCCGGCTGCCGTCACCACACTGGCTCTTCTCGTCCAGCCCAGCGAGCCCCAGGCCAGCAGCGTGGCCCTGAGGAGCTGGCTGAAAGAGTCCTGGGCTCACCCGTGGCGGCTGTTGGCTGTGCCGGTCGCTCTGGTCTCAGCGCTGGTCAGCAGCGTGGGACCCCTTTTCGGTACACTTGCCGGTGGACTGCATGGCACGCTCGGCATGCCGGGGTATCGTGTGTGGTCCTCCCGGAGGGCGTGAAATCCAGGGACAGACCTTTCCTTGCCATCAGTGTGAACCGCGGGGCGGGGGCCGCAGGGCCTTGGCAGTTGTGTCCATTCTGTGCCAAGCCGGGCTCTGCCATGCCGATTCTCTGTTATGGTAGGTGCCAGTTTCGATTAGACTCTGTCACTTGGATTGTACTTCCTGGCATTGTGGGAAAAAGCCAAATCCTGTTTATTTTATCCTATCTTTTTTAAGCGAGAAATACCGAGGAAGAAAGAGAAACTGGGAGAAAAATAGTCTTTTCGATAACCTGAGGTTCCATATTGAAATACAAGGATGGCAGCAGTAACTACAGAGCTCCGCAGAAATACAAATTTAATATACTTCCTCCAAAAAAGTAATCATTCAGAATCCTTTTGTGTATCTTTTCATGATACAGGATTTGGGATGTTCAGGCAAAAGAGTCACCGGTCTTTAAGAATAAAGGATTACTGTGACAGGGACAGAAGAAACAACAGATAATGAACATGATTAAAAGATTAGTTAATACCTTTTCCTATATGTCTACTCTGACATACAGCTGATGACACATCTATCTTTCTGGTAAAGCAGATGAATGTGATATTACAATACTCGTCAGTGCCCAGCCATGATCGCCCCACGTTGTTTGTGCTCTCTCAGAGCACCAGGCAAGGATTTTTCATTAAATGCATCATTTACAACTCGCTGCAGTGGTTCCACAAAGTCAATACATATCCTTAACAGAAAGCAAAGAATGAAGCATGCAAAAGAGAAAGAGAGACAGGATATGGGTCCAGCGGTTGTCAGGAGCCCTGGATGTGTGTTCCATTCATTCCAGGCTCACTGCCAGGGGCTTTGATTGCAAGCAAAGAGGAAGAGCATGTGTCCGCATATCCGCCTACCCTGATCTGGGTTCCCTCGACGATGGGGTTCTGGGTCTGGGAGCCAAATGGGAAATAGTAGGCAGGTGCAATTTGGGGAGACGTTAATAGGCCAGCTAAGATATTGTCATCATATCTGAATCCCAAAGGTAATAGGAAATATTTTGCTGAAATGGATAAAAATGACCCATGAATGACTTTTCTCTTTCCCATCAACATCAAAACCTACAAAAAGGGGAGCATAGTGAAGTTCCCTCATCAACGATAATTCGGGCATCATTCCATAAAAATTTGTAATGGTGGGGCATCTGGGTGGCTCAGTTGGTTAAGCATCTGCCTCTTGGTTTCGGCTCAGGTCATGATGTCACTGCTTCGTGGGTTCAAGCCCTGAATCGGGCTCTGCACCGGCAGTGCGAAGCCTGCTTGGGATTCTCTCTCCTTCTCTCTCTCTGCCCCTCCCCCCCTTGCACTGTCTCTGTCTCTCTCAAAATAAATAAATAAACTTAAAAAAATTTTTTTTAAATTAAAAAAAATTGTAATTGTTTAGGCTGACATTTTATGAGAGACGTTGCCTTAAGTGGTTACAGATGTCTGAAATGATGCCAAGTATACAGTAGTAATCAGGTGCTAATTCACTTATTTCACAAGTAATTTCTAAATCTATACAGTGTGCCAGATGCTATTGAGGCAAGAGGGATAGAAATAAATAAATAAGGGAAACAGTCACTTTCCTCAAGAAACCTTGGGTTGAGCTAGCAAGCTATCATAAAGCAAAAGCCATGGGAGGAAGGCAGTTGTCAAGAATCCTGGACAGATAATTGTATTCAGGTAAATGTAATTCTGTTCGCAAGGACATAGTTTTATCAGTAACACAGGAAATTTAATCCATCAAAAAATTTACATCTTAACAGGAGGAAAAAAATCCCTCGTGATTATTATCACTACTTTGCTTTATATATCGGTGGGTCTGTCTATGAAAATAAAACCTACAGTTTTCTTCTATAAATAATTTAAAAATTTTAACGATTTAAATACACTATGTGATTAATATAGCAGGCTAAGTAAGTTAGCCCTGTGTTTAATGAGAAGAGAAATGAGTGTGATCCTCATGGAGATTTGCCTAGAGACCTTGAGTAAATCCCTCCTCTTTCAGTTTTTTCCAATTTCTTTCCTTTGGTTTGCTTCAGGATCTGTGCTTGGGAAGGAATCCTGAATATATGGAAAAAGAAACTTCCCAGGATACTTTTAGGGCAACCCCCCGCCCCCCCCTTTTAATGGCTTTTGGTAGTTTAGAAAATGGTGCAAATGAACAAGCCCATGGAGTGTTTATGGAGAAAGGGAGGACACCAGGAGAGCATTATTTTAAAATAAAAATCCTTCACCAGCACAGACTTACTTTTCCGACCTGGATTCCAGCCCTGGCAGCCAGGATACCAGTGAATCTCTAAGAGAAATTGGGTTTAACAGGTGCCTTCAATGCTTTTCTATTCAGCCCTGGTTTCGGGGAATTTACTAGAAAGTCAAGGGAGCAATCTGGTGAGCAACCTATCTGATCTGAAATGAACAAAACAAAGGAGTTAGGTTTCACAGGGTGAGTGGCTGCTGGCTGCTTTGTTGTTGAGTTTGCTTCTTTATTCTCTTTTGTGCTCAGGGTCCCGTCCCAATTATGGTTGAAACAGCCAGCTTTGAGTTGGCATGCAGGCTGGCGTGGCATCGCCCAACCCCATTTAAATCTCTGCACTTGCTGAAGCAGATCCAAACGTTTTTTTTTTTTTTTGTAAAAGAATTTCCCACGTGGAGATAGATTTTTAGAGTCCTGTTTTTTCTTCTCTTTTCTATAACGTTTTGGCTACAAATCTATTACTTTACCTGTTCCCTGGAATTTTGGGTGGAAGGTGGAAATGAGGCTGATGGAAAGTGAAGGCCAAGAGGAAGTAGAATTTGGCCGTTTTATCAAAAGTCATGGGAAATGTAGGGATGATGGCATTTTAGTATTTGTGTGTGTGTGTGTGTGTGTGTGTGTGTGTGTGTGTGTGTGTTTAATGTTTATTTTTGAGAGAGAGAGAGAACGCAAGGGAGGAGCAGAGAGAGAGGGAGACACAGAATCTGAAACAGGCTCCAGGCTCTGAGCTGTCAGCGCAGAGCCCGATGCGGGGCTCGAACCCATGAACTGTGAGATCATGACCTGAGCCGATGTCGGAGGCTTAACCGACTGAGCCACCCAGGCGCCCTGGGGTGGTGGCATTTGTAGAGCTACTTAGAATAATTGTCTAATGTCTTCCGAAATTCCAGTATGGCCTTTAGATTTTGTTTATTTGACTTAAACCATTCGATGCAGGATTTCATTTCTAGGTTTCTTCAGTATGAACTGTTCAATTCCACAGAAACACGGAACTCTGCTCTCTGCTCTGCTGTCACTAAATTATATATTTCTCATTTGGAAAACTTTCTAAGTTGACTGTAAATAAGTTAACTCTAGTTTTAAATAAATGAAGACATTTTTTTTTGTTGCTATTCTCAAGATGCCTATATGGTTTCAGGGTTTCAGTGACTTTTTCTCAGGTAAAAACTTTATAACCTAAAACATTTTATTCACCTAAATTAATCTTATCTTTTTAGGAGAGGCATTTTAGTCCTAATAACATTATGGAGTTTTTCTGCATTCTTAAAAAGCCTTTGTGTGTTTCACACATGCACAAAGTTTAAAATGTAAAAATGGCAGACAAATAATAAGAATGAGAACAAGAACAGTGCAATGCCAGATTTAGAATGGGAACTCCGTAAATACCTGTTGAATAAATGAATAAATAATGACAAACATTTCTCCAAGTTTAATTATGTGACAGGCACCGTGCTAAATATCTTTTTAAAAGCGACTTTATGGAGATACAATTTACGTATTTACAGTTCATCCACTGAAAGTGTGCAATTCCGTGGTTTTTAGTATATTTGCAGATACGTGCCACCATCAACACCGTCGATTTTAGGACATTTTCATCGCTTCAAAAAAGAAACCCTTTATCTCTCCCTCCCCCTCTCCCTCACTGCCAGCCCTGAGCAACTACAGTCTACTTTCTGTGTCTGGAGATTTCTCTCTTCTGGACTTTCATATGAACGGGATCATAGAGGTTATGGTCTTTGTGACTGGTGTCTTTCACTCAGCATAATGTTTTCAAGGCTCGTTGAAGTTATAGCATGTATCAGTACTTTTTCTGTGCTGAGTATATTAGGCACAGTTAATCCGGAGATGGGTTCTGTTGTATTTCCATTTAACATATGAACAGAATAAGCCTCACAATAATTAGGGGACTTACCCAAGGTCACCTTGCTAGTAAGTGTCCAGAACCAGCACTCTTAGACATTTCTCTGTTGGCGAGACGTCTCTTTAGTCTCTGGCAGTTTGGGACTTTGGTGTCCTTCTAAAGACTGATGCAGAAGAGTGTCTCAGGTATTCCCTGTTTTCGTAGAGCTGTCATGGGAGAGAGCAGGGCCATGATGGGGTCCTTGTCGGCTAAGCTTTCATGCAAAATGTGAAGCATGTTCTGGATGTGAAGCATGTTTGGAGCACAGGTGTTATGAGGAGAACCAAAATACGTAGGTACTGAAACTGGTAGATTTTTCTCTGCATTAAGGTCAGAATTTTCCTTGGGGCTCTGCAAGTAAACTCACTGTGGGGATAGAAACTCCTGGTTTGCTGTCAAGGTGATGTGGAGGACAGTCTGAAGCGGAAGGAGATGGTTCCCACAGGTACGAGAAAGCTCTCTCCCCATGCCTCCTCTGAAATCTGGAGTCTCATGTATGCAGTCAGTCCTCACAGCCCCCACTCACCAAAAGGAAGCACGTTAGCTTTTATAAATCTCCCTCAAATTTTCCTTTTGTGCTCTTTTCCCTCCTGTTAGGGCGTTTGGCCGACTTAAACTTTATTTTACTTGTGTGAGAATAGTAGGTTGAAAAAGGGACAGAGAAGACAGTGACGTGTGGGCTCTCATTTGCCTAAGTATGTGAAGGGCCTGTAACACGTGGTCAGTGTTGGGTGTTTGAGCGAATTACAGAGCTCGAGAGTCAAGGTGGTGTCGAAAGTCCTGGAATATCATCATGGGCTTCAGGGGGAGGGAGAGCCAGTCTAGCTTGGAAATCACTGTAACTGTGCTGCTGGTAGATGTAGGGGGGGGAGGTGTCTCCTCTTTAGTCACACTGCCTTCAAGGAAAATGCATGCCCACTTGACTTGGATTATTGTCCACTATCCAGGGTCATGTTCCGGTGAACTGCCATAGACCGCCAGATTTCCACGTGACGCATGTATCTGCCAAACAGCCCTCAAAAGTGAAGAAATCTGTGTGATCTGACCCACACAACTAGTCAGTTCTAGTGGTAAAGGATTGCCTGGGCACTGTGTGAATGCACAAAGGTCCACTGGGCACCTTTCATTTGCCCAGCACAATTCCATCCATGTGGAACACACCAGTGAGCTAAAAATCCCTGTTCTCATGAAGCCAATATTCTAGTGCTTTATGAATGTCATGGCCCTTGCTTTTTTTTTTTTTTTTAATTCCTTTTTAAATATTCTGGGGAGTGTGTATTTTTTCGGCATTTCACTGATAATTAGAATCTCCATCAGAGGGAAATGCGGGCAGGTTAAAAAAATTGAATTCATTTTGCTATTTCAGTTCTGTTAAAAAAGGAATTTTATGGAGTTGTGGTTTCACCTAATAGACAAAATGCTGTTTTTACATTATGCTCATATTTCAATTATCTATGCTAACCCTGATGCCTATTTCCATGGATAACTTCAAGCTGGCTTTACTTCTGGAGCTCATTCTGAATGGGTTTCATTTTGTTTTGCTTCACTATCACTGTCAAAAAAAGAACTGGGAGATTTCCTCAATACATAAATAGAGAGGGAATATATTTTGTAGTCCTTTTCTTCAGAAGGATGATCTAGATAAATTTGTACACGTTTTATTTCTACCCATCACAGCACAGCACAGCACAACACAAGCCACTTCAATTACCTCAGCAACAAGCTAGCAGTGCGACTCCATCATTTCAATTTTTCATCTTTTCCCTTTGACTTGATGTGTGTTCTACACAGTATATCAGCAAAATCTCATCAACCCCAGCCTCCTTTAGGCTAATAAATCTCAGTCACAAATTAATCTCACACAAAAGGGAAAAAGAAAAGAAAAAAAGCAGGAACATCACAACCGGAAAAAGTTAATGGCGACAGTCAGTCACCACTGTATTTCCCAAAATAAATACTCTCAAGCCATGCTAGGTAAGTTTCAGGTTTTTCAATCGATGTCAAACTGTTATCATATAGGGCTTTGGCTATCTTGACACCATGGGAGCATCTTGACCTTTGGGTAATTGCTTAGTCAACCAACGAAGTCATTGGTGTCTCAGTTACATTGGTAAGAATTGTTCACACAGCTTAAATGATGATGATATCTCTAACTGCACTTGGTTTATCTTTGGCTACTTCCTTTTAATGTAAGAATTAGATGCATTTCTGTCATTAAGATGGAAATGTCCCTTCAAACACTCCCATGGCAGTGTTAACATCCTCTCCTCCTGGTATATGAAATTGGCTGATGTAAAAAGTCTCCAGGCAAGACCCTATATCATCATGCATAAAGAAACAAAAAGTCATATTTTGCAATCATGGCAAACTACTGAATGTCAGAGGAAACAGAAAAAAAAAAGGGACCCAGATTGTTCGTTTCTTTTTTCTCAGTATCCAAAGCAGAGGCCAACGTTATGAGACAATACCACAAATGAGGACATTAGAATACAGCTCTGTTGTACCAAGTATGTTTTGTTAAACATAAATGGTCTCTCTAAAGAATTTTGCCAAATGAGTGTGGTACAAATGTCACTATAACCAAGGGCACATGGTTACCTTTTAAATAAATTTTAAGCCAGAGTCACCAAAATGTAACTCTTAATTAAAACACGTATTTTTTCAAAAGCTGTAAAGTGGGTTTTGTCATATTGTGTTTAGATGTGTACCACTCAAAGCACAAAATAAGCCCTAAACACATTCTTTAAAATATTGGAGAAATCTGGAAGCTAGTTAAAATTATATGGTATTCAAAGGGCCAGATTTAGTTTTGTAAAGAAATCTTTAAAGTCGCTCTTTAAAAATGAAAACATTGAAATATAAACCCATGTTCTCTTTCCTTTTTGATTCAGTCTATGAAGCCATCGCATTATCTTCTCTGCCTTAAGTATTATATTCAGGGTTAGTAGCTGCAATTACATTTTCTGCCATTTATTTATTTAAAAATATTTAATTAATTTATTTATTTCTTCAGTTCTCCATTAATTGTGAGAAATAATTCAGAGGTGGTCCAAAGGAGATGGGATGCTGTTGTCACAGACAGCTGTTGACATAGTTGCAGAATGGTTTTGTTCACTTTGCCCACCTTCGTCTCCTCTCTCCGTCTCTCTCTCTCTGTCTCTCTCTCCCCCAGCGTGAAACTGAAGCAGGCCGTGACAACCAGTTCTTCGTATCCTCTTTGTTTTGGCTTCTTGGGTCCCTTCTTACAACAAGACAGAGACTAAGACTCGAGATTTTGGGGCATTTCAAGGAACAAAATAGCAATAGCTACCTCATTGGGCCAGACAAGGCGTGAGAAGAGCAACATTGCACAACGCAGCCGGTTCCAGGATAAAAGTGCAATGAGCTGCTGCATCTTTAGCTCCAGGCGCCAGTCTACTGCCTGCTGTCCCCAGATGATGAACCTATAGTTGCACAGGATTTTTGAATTTATTCTTTTGGAACTTTTTTTGGTTTAAGTTTTTTAAATGCTTATTTTAGAGAGAGAGAGAGAGAGAAAGAGAGAGAATGAGCGGGGGAGGGGCAGAGAGAGGGGGAGACACAGAATCCAAAGCAGGCTCCAGGCTCCAAGCTGTCCGCACCGAGCCCGACGCGGGGCTCGAACCCATGAACCGTGAGATCATGACTTGAGCCGAAGTCAGACCCTTAACTGACTGAGCTACCCAGGTGCCTGGCCCTTTCTTTTTTATTGGCTACTTTGCTTTAAAAACTGGAATTTGATGTCTGAAATAACAAAGATGCAGGGATTTCTTTTTGCAAGGCCAGAACTTGCTACTGTAGGGTCATGAACCGGGTACCACATGAAGAGTATTTCTTACCCAGTGAAACTCTGGAAGGGCCTTTCCCTTGGATTTCTCCAGGTTTCCTTTCTGCCCATGTGCATTTATAATCCAATACAAAAAGGATACAGGAAACTTATCGTTGTGTCCATGTCAATGCCCTATTGTTCGTTTAGATTATTTCACACTTTTAACATATATATATATATATATATACACACACACACACACACACACGTATATATGTAATGTGTATATTCTATATATAGTCTCTATAGTCTGTATACTTTATATATATATATATATTTATACACACACACATATATATATATACTGTATCCAGTTTGTAATTAATAAATTTTTAATAAATATTTTCCATATTTGGGTTTCTTTAGGATAAATGCCTGTAACTAGCAGAACAAATAAAGGATATAAATATGTTTTACATTTATACATTCTGCCCAAACCCTCTTCAGAAAATCTGTAGACATTTACTCTTTAAACAGCAGTATATGTCATATTTTTTGTTCTGAAAAATCACCAAAAATTCAATAGATAGAAGAAAGTGCAGAAGAGGGAGGGAGTCATGCCTTTTTTCTTGTGCAAAATTTGTGAAAGCCAGAGGCCAAAGGAGCTCATTTTTTTTCTATGAAGTTTTCAAGAATTCCTCTGTGAAATAATTTTTCTTTTAAAAATTTCATTTTGATTTATTTTTTATATTCCTTTCTCATCCTTTCTTTCTCTTTAGGGGCATCCTTTAAGGCTTTTCCCATATCACAAATAGTTATTGTCAACAGTTTTCCACTGTTGGTTAAAACTTCCAGTCAGAAACAATTCTGAGGTACACGTTCACATGTTTTTCCCTATCTGCATAGTTGGAAGGAAGCACTTGTGGGCCTTTGCTCTTGGACAAGGAGTATCATCCAACAGTTTAGACATCACCCGAGTGCTAGATGTGTTCAGATATAAAGTATGAAAAATCTTTAACCACTTTTGTGTTTCCCTTCCTGAAAATACCATATTTTACTTGGGCACAAAACCTTGATTTCTTTGACCACCTAGCACCATTTCCACCCCTGCCATCTTCCCTTGTCTGGAACATCCTAGAAACCTGACAATGGTTCTGACTCCATTCTTGTGGTCCATTCTCTACACTGAAGCCTGGGTGGTCTGGGAAGAGCCCAAAAGAGATGAAGTCTCTTCCTTGGTCTACATCCTCCACTGAATTTCCATGACAATGAGAATAAAATCCTATCTCCTTTCCATGCCTTTGGCAGTCCCACCGGATCTGGCCTTGTCCAGCACCAGTCTCTTCTCTTCTCTTCTCTTCTCTTCTTGGCCTAGAGTCCTCACTTGCTTGTCCAGCTCCCTGACCAGCTTCCCTCCCAGATCCTTATATGGCTGCTTCCTTCTCACCATCTAGCTCTCAGCTCAAGTGTCCCCTCCTTATGTAACTAGCAGCTTCCACTCACCACTGTCTCTGTGCCACGGACACATTTTTTTCTCCCCTTCATAGCATTTATTAGGAACTGAAATTATGTTACTTAATTTTCAGTTTTTGTGTCCCTCTTCCATATTCCCCAGAGGAGCATGAACTCTGATGCAGACGTCTTGTCTACCATAGTCACTTGTACCTGGAACGGTAGCTGAAACTGAATGAATGTTTACTGAACGAAGTATCGTTGAAACCCTCCTCTCTTACATTCAGTCAATTTCCATATTCTATCTTTTCCCTTCCTAAATATTTCTTGCATCTGTCTATTTTTCATTATCCTTTTCCATTTTAGTCTGAACTTCATGTCTTCAGTCCTAGGCTGCTGGATGAGCCTCCTAACTGGCCTCCCATATTCCTTTGCCTCTCCCTCCAATTCATCACATAAACTTCTTTAAAAATTTTTTTTTATTTTGAGAGAGAGAGTGCAAGTGGGGGAGAATCAGAGAGAGAGAATCTCAAGCAGGCTCCAGGCTGTCAGCACAGAGCCCAATGTGGGGCTCAATCTCATGAACTGTGAGATCATGACCTGAACTGAAATCCAGAGTTGGATGCTTAACCGACTGAGCCACCCAGGGGCCCTTCATCACTTAAATTTCTTAAGAGAGTGTTTTGGTCATGTGATTTTCAGGACCCCATTTCCCTGGACTAAGAATCCTTCTCTTCAGCCCATAAATGAATATTCAGAGAGAAAGGGACTTTCTTTCTGCTGGGTTATGAAGCTGGAGAAGTTGAGTCTCCTGGAGGCCAAGATCCTGGATCTCATGGTGGTAGCCCATCTGCAACAAGACAGAAAAAATACACAACACATGGAAGAAATTAGAAGTAATTGCAAGAGTGAGAAGAGGGAAAATGCTGATAATATCGTTTGAGTGCTTGGACCCAGCTGTGTCTGAATTTATTTATCAGTTGTGCTCGCCAAGAAATTTCTATTTTTTGAGGAGACTCCTTTGGTTTGGATTTCTGTCACTTTCTGTCAGGATTTCTGATAACTGTGACTTGGCTTTCAAACCTTCTACAACTGTGATCGAATCTTACTTTCCGCCCCCACTTCTTTCTTAGGCTCTCCACTGTTCTCAGCACCTCCCCCCAGCTGGGGTTGCACTTTGCCACCCTTGACTTTGATTCCTGTCATTATCGTGTCTGGGATGGCATTTCCTCTTCTTTCTGCTTGTTTAAGTCCCCTCGGTTCTTTAAAAGTCAGATTACAGGGCACTTGGGTGGCTTAGTCGGTTAAGCATCCGACTTCGGTTCAGGTCATGATCTTGCAGTTTGTGGGTTTGAGCCCGCATCTGGCTCTGTGCTGACAGCTCTGAGCCTGGAGCCTGCTTCAGATTCTGTGTCTCCCTCTCTCTGCCCCTCTCCTGCTCATGCTATGTCTCTTTCTCTCAAAAAAAATACATAAACATAATAAATAAATGTATGTATGTATGTATGTATGTATGTATGTATGTATGTATTTCAGATTACAGTTTCCCTTCTAGGGGGCACCTGGCTGGCCCAGTCATTAGAGTGTGCGACTCTTGGTCTCGGGATTGTGAGTTCAAGCCCCACGTTGGGTGTAGAGATTACTTAAATTTTCCTTTCTCCATGACGTCTTGAAGAAGACTCAGCCCACACTGATCTTGCCCTCCTCAAAACCCTTCTAATATTTATTTGTGACATTTATTTAAAAGTAATTATACCATCTTATCCTGTTGTTGCTATTAATCTTTTATATTTAGATTAGAACCTCAAAAATGCCACTGCCTATAAGGCTTAGGTGTTTGATGTAAATATGTGAACTGGGCTGAGTATAAGGGTGGTGGCCTGGTGAATGGAGAGGTGCATGTCCTGCCTAACTGCCTAAGTTAAAAATGTTAAGAACAGTGTGTTGACCATGAAGCATGCAGGTTGGATCTGGTGCCTGGTCTTACTTGGAAATTATGTTTCAGAGAAGAGAAATTGGGGGTAGGTTGTTGTCTTTAGTCTCCTCTAGGAGACCATCAATGTCACACTCCTTAGGAAACACCATTTGAACGAAAGATTAAAACATTTTCTTAAGAGGACCAAATAATTCTCAGATTCACAGCACATTTTCTTGTCCACATCATATTTTGGAAGTGGAAGGGCACCTTACAAATCATGCATTCCAGTCTTTCTCCCAATGCAGAAATGCTGTTTACAACCTCATGACAGATGGCTTCTACTTGAGCATTTCCAGGCTTCGGAAGCTCGATCCTTTGTTGAGAAAGGCCATTTCTTTGTAGAGCAGCTGTAATTAGAAATTCCTTTTCTCCTAGCTTGACAAAATAGACCCCTTTAAACTTGTATTTATTGTTTTTAGTTCTCTTTAACAAATACGCAACATCTGCTTGTTGCAAACATGTAAAGGTATTCAAGGAGACAAATGAAAGGGTAATAAAGAAAGTTCTACCAAGCCAAACTTCCTTTACGACTTACATTATCATGACTTCTTGAGAGATCCGTGTAGGATGGGGGAAAGATGGACACAGGCACAACTAACTTCGAATTAAGCAGTGCTCAGCTTTAAGAGGCACTTTGAGTCCTTAAAGTACATACAACTTAAAGTTGTATGATGCTCATACTCTGCAAGCTACTTGTCACTGTTGTGATTTGTATACCCAGTACCACTGTGGCCTCAGGTTTTTAAGGAAGGGAGGTACCCTCTGCAGCCCTACACGGGTACAGTACTAGAGTCTGCTTTTCAAATTTCTCTCAGCCTTTTTCTTCTCCCTTCTTTGTAAACACATAGCTGGAGGCACAGGAGGTGCTGCGGTTTGTCCTTATGTATCTCCTGTTGAGTCGTTTTCAATTTTTTTTCTGCCTTTATTAAGATGGGAACAGATTGAGATGTCATAAAAGCCCAATTCCTTTGACTGTCAATAGCACTAAATAATCTCTATATTTATCAAGGCTCATCTATTCTTTGGAAGGAATTTAATAATTGGTATAGAAAACAGTATATGGTAGGTTGTGATAGGAGATGATATAATCAGTACTTACTAGTTCTGGGTTTTATTTCACTAAAGGCCTCCATCTTATGCTTTATTCTTTGTGTATTCACAGTGTAGGTGCCCTTCTGGGCTGCCCAGTGACGTTTCTCTAGATATCTAGACAGAGGCTTAAACTGGGGTAATTGTGACACACCCATAGACAAATTAGGGCACTTAATTCCCTTAGTCCCTTCTGATAAAAAGGTTACAACCAGTTTTACATGGATAATGCTATAAAATGCTTGTTATCAGTTTTTCTGCTAGACTGAATAGTGGGAGAAAGAAATTACTCTAATCCTAGTTCAACCTGTTACTAGTCCATCCAATTGATAAACGACCATGCGCAGGTCACCTGGGTGACTCAGTTGGTTGAGTGTCTGACTCTTGACTTCAGCTCAGGTCATGATTCCAGGGTCGTGGGATCAAGCCTCATGTTGGGCTCCGTGCTGAGCGTGGAGCCTGCTTAAGACACACACACTCGCTCTATCCCTCTCCCCACTCCCCCGCCTCTCTGCCTATCTCCCTGTCTCCCCATATTCCTTTTCCTCTGCCCCTCTCCCCCACTCATACACTCTCTCTCTCTTTCTCATGATGATGATGACGATGATGATGATGAGGATGATGTTGATGTTGATGATGACAACGACCATGCTTAGCTTAGATGGTGCTCATTCTGGTCTCCTGCACAAAGACAGGGTGTACTCTTCCCTCAAAATTTGGTTCTCATGTTGAAACTGACTGATGCCACACATGTACCAAGAGGGTATGAAAAGGTTTGTTACTCACATATTTATTACATACTGAGGCCTTCTGGGGAGAGCAGGGCAGGCTTCCAGGCAGCTCTGAAAATGGGGTGAGAGAGCTAGGAAAGGAGATTGGCTTGGCTTTTTTTTTATGGTTGCGGAGAGGTGGGACTGGGGTGAAGGTTTGCTCATGTGGGCTGGGGCTTAAACATTTGAACTTCTTGCTGGCACTAAAGGAGGGTGCACCCAGGCTTTCTTAGCAGCTTGCTCAGATGTAGAGCAGAAGGGGAAGAGGGAGAGTGGAACTTGAAAGCTATCAGCAGCCAAATGTAAAAAGTGGAGCCAAAGTCTTTAGTAGAGTGCTAAGTTGTGCTGTTAGGTAAAATCAAACTTTTCTGGGCAGGTGTGCTATACCCAGGATGAGGAACTCACAGACCACTCACTAATTGCTTCCTTTTTACTTCTTGCCATCCTTCTCTTCCCTGTAGGATCCTTCTTATACCCCAACCTCGGCAGAAATGTAATAGTTAATCTAATTAAATTTTTGGCTCTGAGTCTTGCTTCTCTTACTAAATTTGGGTTCCTGCTTATATACATTCATGTTTAAGCAAATCTGTTTGTACTATGTATATGTGTGTACAGACTACAGGGAATTCAATTTCCTTTTCTTTCCCTTCGGGTTAGGAGTGTAGAACCATGGCAGCAAGCTGTAAAGGATGGATGAGTAGAACATCTCCCATGTTTGAGGAGCAGGGGCTGCAGAGAGAGGTGTGGGAATGCAGGTGCCCTTTGCCACTTTTTGTATATTTACATTATTGGCATGTCAATCTACTAAGTCTGAACTCCTCAGTGATGCAGTTTGGAAATTGGGCATTGAGTGTAATGGAGTCCTTGTACAGACTCTCATGTGATTGAAAAGAGCATCATTCTCGGTATGTTCTGTATAGGTAGAACTCAGAATCAAATGCTTTCTGCGCTTGTAAGTTTGGGAAACTACAAAGGAGGCATTAGAGGAGAATTTATTTGACTTGTAAAGAGATTATCTGATCCTAGATTTTCAATAGGGGTTTTTTTTGTATGCAGATTTATTGTTTTCTGTTGTTGTTTATGCTTGCTTAAATTCAGGGTTCTTTTTCTCATGAAAAAAAAAAAGCTCTGGATAAATGTTGGACAAAGAAGCTACTTCTCACTCATTCCTTACAGTCAAAAGGTATTAAAAATAGAAAAATTTTGTTGAGACAGATTATACCAAGTGATTAAAGGCATTTGAAATTAAAGCTTAGTGCAATCTTACTAATGATTTTAAAATATTGAAATTAGAATCTGGCAGGTGCCAGGTGCCGAAGGAACAGAACAAATCACTCAGGCAAATAGCAGGTAAGATTCTCCCCATTTCAACTAATTCATATATGTCATATGTATTTGCTGGACTTAGGGATGGATTGTGGTCAAGAGTGCCAACTTCAGAAGTACCTAAGACATTCTGCTTTGCTTCAAGATTCAAGGCAAGCCCTTGGCTGACTGTTGTTACTTTCACAAAGGTTATATGCCAACATTATTATTCTTGCCAGTGTAAACACAAAATGTGGGAGGTGGTTATAATCTCCACTATAGCACACTTTTCACCATGATATTTTAAAATCATTCATGTATTTTTACTTAGCATTGGTATGGTGCTGGGAGAACTCTTTGAAATTTCCCTCATTAATAATCTTTCAAGCAATCCATTGAGATCAGTTCAGACTCCTGGACACAAGCAGAAAGAGGTCACTGGACTTTCACCAAATTATAGTATTTTAATACAAGAATGAGAACTAATAGCCGTGGCGTTTCCAATCTGTTGTTTAGCCAGCTGGCTTATGCTCCTGCAAGTCTTGTTATTTATATGAACTCAAGAGAACTGTTAGGTCCTTGAAAGGTACATCTTAAACAGGAAGCAAATCAGAGGAGTTGGTTGATCTCAGTGTTCTTTCAAGAGAAATACTCAGAAATTGACTATCTGCTATAAAGTTACCTTCCCTCTTCACTCCTATTTTATATTTTTCCATATATAATGCAGAGAAAAGCTTCTGTGGGAAGTTCACCAGAATTTTCATGGTGTTTCAGAGAAAAAAAAATTCTGATGTATCTGTAGAAGGTCTCCATTTTGACAGCTCCAAGTATTGGATTTGGGAGCTAGAGAATCAAGACAAGAATTTCTTCAAACTAGGAGTCAGAGAGAAGACCAGCAGTCATAAGAAATATTCAGAAGAAGATGTCTTGTGGTATAGACCTTGGCATGAACATCAGGCAGATTTGGACCAGATCATACAAATAATTTACAGAGTTTTTTTTCATAGATATGAACTAGAAGCTTTATTAGGAAATCAAGTGTCCATGACAGAACATTTTTAGCTGCTTGGCAAAAAGCCTTGGTCAAACAAAAAGAATTCAGATGCTTTTGGTGACAGCTGATGTGGAATAACTTTTTATAGTACATGGTCTGTCACGTGACACAATTTGTGAATTTTCTCAAAACAAGTGACAGTCAACGGAGGCCTGTGTTTGTGGGTTTTATCTGTAAAAATAAAAGATCTAGGTTCCATGAAAAATAGAATTCACAACTTATCAACATTCACAATAGAAAAGAGTTTCAGTGCTGTTTTAGGAAGGATGAGTGAACTGGAGAATTGTTCATGATGAGCTTCTAAACTTCTGGAACATAATTTAGAAATTAAAAAAAATGCATTTTGTGCTATTCTTTTTTCTGGGGTTAGAAAGTAGTCATAAAGAGATTTCCAGGAAGCTATAAGGCAGTCCAAAGGCTCTTAGATGAGATGAAATTCATTATTCCCTTTCATGATTCTTAATTCAGTAGAGAACTTTCTCCTACTGTCCAACCTCCCTCTTGTCTTGAATGATGTATCTTTCCTTAGGATATCTACCTGTCCTTCAGGTCTCAGCTCACATTTGACCTCCTCTGTATACCCTGATTGCTCCATGGGTTGGGGAACCCTAAGACCACTTTCAAGCTTCATGCTTCACTAGAGGGACTCATGGGGAACAGAAAAAGCAGTTATACTCATGGTTAGTTTATTACAGTGAAAGGATGAAGATTAAAATAAGCAAAGGGAAAAGGCATGTGTGGCAAAGTTCAGAAGAAACCATACACAAGTTTCAAGGTGTCCTCTCCCAGAAGAATCACATGGATGTGCTTAATTCTCCCAGTAATTATGTGTGATGACACATGCAATATAGCCAGCAGGGGAAGGGCTGAGCCTTGGTGTTCAGATTTTCTATTGGGGTTTAGTCACATGGGCAACTGACCTCAACTACTCAAGCTCCAGCATCCCAGAGCAAAAATAGGCATCACCCCAAATCACGTCGTTAGCATAAACTATCTGATTGAACTGATACTGGCAGTATTTAGCTAAACAGGCAGAATATTCCAGGGACTCAGAGCTTGTCTTGTAGGAGCCAGCTAAGGACCAATCCTGAAGTAGGCAGTTCTTGGAAATGTGTAGAGTTTGAACAATGCAGGCCTGCTGAGTTCTCTCTTTCCCACAAAGACTACACTCCTAGTCCTTGGCTTAGGCTCTCTTCCTAAAGTGATCATATTTTTATGAGTATCTACATTTAGTATAGCATTTATATAACACATACAGCAACAGGATAAGCATGAATATATACCTAACATTTCAAAGATCCAGTGTGGGGTAGGGGTAGGGACGAACTTAAACAACCAATCCATCCTGTGAAGGCATTTACATACATTGGTATATATTTGCACAAATTTGATTACTTGTTGCCCCCTGATCTATTGTTATTTAAACCTGGTGATAAATTTGTGCAGACCTATTTAGCATAGTAACTAACTGATGTTTAGCTAAATCCAGTTTTTCTCAGGACAGTCATTCTCCATCAGCATTACATCCTGAAGAGGCTTTAACTCCAGCTTCTGAAACATTTGATCATTAACATGAGTATTATTATGTAACATTTATATTAAGCAGTTGAATCTTACTGATAATACCACTATTAAACTATATTGCAGTATAGTCATGGTACAATTCAGTTTTATTAAAAAACAAATCAGTAAGAATCGTATTGGCATTTGCTATGTCTTCCCGACAGAATTGACACATGTCCATATACTAGATTATTATTGACAGGAATTATTACAATTGGCTATGGTTTGTTTATTTCTGGATTCTAAGTTAGGGAGAAAGCCAGTTACCTTGCCTTAGTGCATGTTTTGTATTGAGACAGGTTTCCATTGGGTGTTCTTTTGTAGCTAAGTCCACTTCCTTCTGTGGAGAGGACACCAATGTTACTCAGAATAGTCCTTCCCTCTGTTCTCTGTATCACGGGTTATATTTTATTCTGATCTATTCTTGGAGTGAAAGCAGTCAGTGTACGTCCGTGTAAATTACAGCTGCTGCAGAGAAATTTCCTAGGTTTGGGGATCCATGACATCCCATAAGCACACTTCTTAAGGATCAGTAGCTGGGTGGAAGGCCATCGCCCCATGGCTGCTTTAGTCTTACTCTGTATTAAAACAGGCGAGAGGCACCGGTAGGTGGGGATGCAAGTCCTTTCTCAATGCTGGGTCCTTGCATTATCTAGCATTATTTGTTGAGTTGCCCTGACCCATTTCCCTAAATCCTTGTCATCTTTTCAGGCTGACTCCCAGTCCTTAATCCTCCTCCTGGAAGAGAATTCCCTCTAATCTGCTTATTGTAGGTAATACATCTTTTTCCTTTGAATATTGTTCCTCACTGAAATTGAATTCAGCTTGTCCCATGGTGTCTAGACTGGCACTTGTCTCCTCTACACTTCTGTCTTTGGGCCAGTGTTGTTTAACCCACCATGCGTGTTGTTGTGATTGTGTACTGATGGCCTGAATGCTGTTAGGATACAGGTGTTGTATGCTGAAATTTGGGTGTCTTGAATGTTGGGTTAAATGAGTGGTAGTCAATGCCTAGATGTGATATAGTTTGAATATGCCGTAATGCTTCGCATAGCTTTCCTCATCTCAGGGTTGGGCTGCTCCCCAGGGGAATTTGGACCCACTGTGTGAAGCCTACTGCTTAATTCTCATCAGAAACCCATTGGTTCTTCTATTCTGATTAATAGCTTTTCACCCACAAAAATGAGAGCAATATGTACTTGTACATAGTACACGGTGACTTGTCAAGCATGAAGCTGGTCTGTTTTCTCATTATGACCAGGGACCTTTCTTAGCATTTGTTTTATCAAGGATTACAGTTGCACAGTGATCAGTCTGCCAGGAGCTTTATACTACGTAGTTAACCAGAAATTTCTTCCCCAGTGATATCATTTATAGTATTGTCACCTGAAAAATGAGTGTCAAAAGATACTGGCACGTTACTGGAATTCCAGCCTCATCAACAATTTGTCCAGTTCATCACCACATGGTATGACCACAATGGTTCCCAGAGTGATGCCATTCGGGTTTGCAGGCTGCCATTAGGCCTTGTCAGATTCCAAAAGCAGGGGTGGTCTTGGCAAACATGGCTGCATCGTTTTGGGCATCTGGCATAATTGTGCTGGGAGACAATGTCATCCTCTTGCTCTGAATCTCTGTCAGGGTACTAATGTGATATTGGATCTCCCTTGTTCCATATCCGCTTATTCATTCCTTTACCCTCAGCTACTTTTGTTTTCCCCCTCTACGTTTGTCATAGATTGTAACCTAGACTTCCCCATCTTTGGAAGGCACATTAATGTGAGCCACTTTTATTGGTCCAGACAGCCCTCAGGAATACCAGTCTAGCAAATGCCTACCCCTTTGCTGATTCTCATTTAAAAGGATAGGGCAGGGTATCTCTGTCACTAGGCAGTATAGTTCTATTCACTGTCTACCCCAATTTTGCCAAATGGGGTAAAGGCAGTATAAGTTATTTGTGTGGGAGCATGCTGTCTCTCACATAATTTGTGCTCAGTAAAAACTTCCCGATTGACTGATTATGGGAGAGTCTTGGACCACTATTAGAAAATGGCTTTATTAGTTTTTCAACCCATCTAAGATGTTCTTCACATCTCAGTGATCAAGATTATATAACGTTCTGGTCTCTTTTCTATAATGAAGATCAGGCCCTTTTCTGTAATTGTGACTTTTTCAAACATTAAAAAAAGAGTCCAGTCTAAATAAAATATTTATCACATGCAATTGACAGTATCTCTTCTCTTTGCACTGGGAAGAAGATACACTCTGTCATATTTCATTCTTTTTCCTTGTTCATCTGCTTTTCTGACTTTTGGGTAGGCAGGCAATTAGAGGAACAAGGGGATGAAACATCACATCGGTGGTGCTGTTCTGCTCTGGGGGTGGATGCTTCATGTGGTAGTCTTGCCTCGTGGGCACCTACATGGGCAGGGTCATTTGTTCGGTAATTTAGAGGCCCTTGGAAGGTGGTCTTTGGAAAGACCACCATATCGCACACTTCCAGTATACTGGCATCACACTCTTTGGTTGACTAATCTGCAAACACTCTTGCTTTGTGCCCCTTGCAATATATTCTGTAACCTTGTAGAGGAGGATGAGGTCTCCTCATTCTCACCCTCGTGGATAAGGTATCTGCAATGGGGGCCCAGTCCTGCTACTCTCCAACTACTGACTTGACCCAAGGGAAACAAGACCATCCTTGCTGTTCTCCATAGTGGAAGTTCAGACTGACCCACTGCTGGCCTTTTTCTGTTTTGTTGTTATGGGTTGTTGCCTCCCTTCAAAATTCGCCAGACAAGGGGGTCCATGTGTCTCTGTGCTCACATATGCCCAAACTCCAGTGTCCATGTCATGCTTGCTCAAGAACCCCGTTGCTACATTCTGCTCTGATGACAGAGCTGAGAGGCCTTCTGTACATTTATAAGCGCTCAGTTTGAGAGTGACAGGCCAGCTTCCCTCTTTCATCCCCCATCTTCTTGGGTGTCTCTTTTGACCCCCAGCCCTTTGTCTTGGAGGGGTAGGTGCACCATCCTTTCTACTCCCAAGGCCACCACATTGTCCCTTTAGGCTACTCGCTATTTCTATTACTGATTACATTACCATAGGGAATTCTTAAGCAGACTGGATGCCCACGCAGCATCGCAATTACAACATCCCAACACTTGGTCCTACAGGAGAATTGTGCTTTTACAGGACCGTTCCCATGAAAGAGGCATTATAACATCTCTTATATCACATTTGTTTATTCTGCAGGAAGGATTGCCGAGGAAAATTTCATGTTCCCTTTAACCTGGTTCTCAGACATTAACATTTATAACAATGGAGCAAATTTGGACATTATTATATTTGAAAGAAATGATTTCTTACCTCCTTGGAGATTTCAGGTGGGAGGCCTATTTAATATTACCTTGTTGCAGCTTCGTGACTGCAATTATTTGGTATGCCTATTATGGAATAATTTGTAAACCAATCCCCAAAGATAAGTGGATTGTAGTCATTTTCATTTTTTGTAATTACAGTTTTATAATTTCAGGGAGGAAAGTGCTGGATTCAGAGGTTTCAATCATGCCATCTTCCCTGATTTAACTTTGCAACTTTCTTTCTATAATTCTGTTAATCAGAGATCTATGTCGGAACCTAGGGATTTCTCCCACTGAAGCTGCATTATGTGAAATTTTATCTCTTTTTTTTCAGTACGTGCACAAATTTGGGGGTGACGTATCAATCACATTCTGTTTCTTACAAGGTTAGATGCAGTGAGAAATTGGCAGCAGTATAAAGAATTAACATTTGAATCTCTGAACTTGGTTCAGACGTGCTTCTGGAAGTATGGACTTAGAAAATTCTCCCAGGTAATGAAGGTGAAAAGCATTTTGGTCTAAATGAAATATGTAGTTCATTGATGGGCACAAATAATAACTGCAATTTTCCCATTTGCTTTCAAGATTTCTTAGGAAAAAAGCTCATCTTTTTCATGGTCAGACTGTCCTAGAAATAGTTACAGTGTTTGTGACAGTTTGCCAGGCACTTAGATATTATTTTAATATAAGAAAATAAAAATAATCTCCTATGAAGCCATTAGACTACAGGCTTTTGGAGAACAGACATTGTGTCTTGTTCACTATTATATTTCCATTTCCTAATACACAGTGCCATTTTGCAGTACATACTTAATAAATATTTGCTGAATGAAATCAGATCCCCATATTTACCAAGTGCTGAGCTCTATTCTGGGTTCTCCATATGTATTAACTTGTTCACATGTCGCAAAGACACTTTTAGGTAGGTGCTCCTGTTATCTCCATTTTATGGCTGGGGAAACTGAGGCAAAGAGCATTAAGTAGCTTCACCAAGTAAGCAACAGAGCTGAAACTCAAACCCAGGCTCTGGGTATAGGGCTTGCACACCCAACTGCTATACGAAACTACCACTCTTCCTAAGTAGAGGCTGTCAGACAGATGTGGGAGAGCTGTATAGATCTATCTTCCTGGTGTGTCAGGATGAAGGGAGTCAAAAGGCACAAGCTTCCAGTTATAAAATAAACAAGTCTTGGGAATATAATGTATGCTGTGACTGTAGCTAATAAGAATGTATTGCATATTTGAAAGTTGCTAAGAGAGTAGATCTGAAAAGTTCTCACCGCAAGAAAAAGAAATTTTTTTTATGGTAACTGTGTATGATGATGGATATTAACTAGAGAAAAAAAAAAGATGGAGATGATCTTTGGTAGATTTTTGACAGACTAAAGTCTTCCAAGGCAGGGTCTCTTGTCAACAGATATTTTATCAACAGATATTTTCCTAACAGGTAAAGCTTTATACTGTCAGCATGAGGCTTTATAATCCATTCTTAATTATTGGTTAGATGTATGTGTTTTCCTCAGAATTGTCGCATTTAGAATGGCATAACATTTGGGTTCGTGTGCCATACAGTTATTGCCCTTTCATGGGTTTTGAGGGGTGTCTGACTTGCCAGTGGTCCTGCTGACCATGGAATCATACCAGGGCTTACTTGGGAAATACTAGCTGCCAGAAGCCTAAAGAAAAACCCATAGCTGTGGGCCAGGAGTGCAATTCATACCTCATGGAAAGGTAGAGCCTGGTGGCTCTAGTCGGTTGAGCATCCAACTTCGGCTCAGGTCACGATCTCACAATTTGCGAGATCGAGCCCCGCATCGGGCTCACTGCTGTCAGTGCAGAACCAGCTTCGGATCCTCTGTTCCCTACTCCCTCTGTCCCCTACTCCCTCTGCCCCTCCCCTGCTCATGTGTACTCTCTCTATATATAAACATTAAAAAAATTATTAAAAAAAATACCTCACGAAAAGAACACCCCATTAGGATCGACAGATGACTGGCTAACTGACCGAGAGCAGAGCGAAGCTCTTAACGAGTTAGAAGGTAGAAAAGATTCCGACGTTCATACTGAAATAAGTAGAGATGAGAGGAAGAAAACTAGAAAAAAGAGGAAAGTGGCAAAACCAATAGGTTGAGGAATAACACAGCCTATGCAGGGAGCCGGAAGGAAGGCCTACCTATGAATTGTAGTGAGAGGCTAAAGTAGGGTCAAGAACCACCCACACCTCTACCTTTCTGATTTTGTAAGCTTCAGTCACAGCCCGGGGTAGATGTGTTGGTGTGGAAGTCCTCAGAGGTATAACTAGTGCCAATGGATCCAGTTCTTCAGTGGAATCTTCTGGCCCATCAGGTTTTAGGCCTCTCCTATCCATGATTCCAGAGGTGTAGTTTTAAAAGAATTCAAAACAACATTGTTATCTCTTTCAACTGCCATGAAAGGACCAACTGCCATCCTCTGTCTAGTCAGCAACACAAGCATTCACCCATTTATTCACCGTTTGGCAAATGTTTACCGAGAGCCCTGGTTAAATACATAAATAACTGAAGCCAGGGCATCTTGGGAAGTTATAGCTTTGCTGTGAAAAAAATAGCTACCTCATTTTTTAGAGAGGTTGTTATGATCTGTAGAACTATTTAGGAAATAACTTCTGGGTTCATATAAATCTAGCCTTTAAATCTGTACAAAAACCATCCTTGCAAAATTCCTGGATCTGTTTTCTGCTACTCTAGGCCAAAGCAATTTTGACCTTTACTTCTTTGCCCATAATTCAACTGGCATATTTATGTCTAGATTCCATCCTCCAGTCTGGGACGGGCTGGATAGGGAACTTTCTGAAGGCAGTCCTGTTTATCCAAGACTGTGGGTGCTTTGAAATAAAGAGGAACGAGGGAAGCCCAAGTGCGGTGACAGCTGAGCCACCACTTGAAAGTGGATGGTGATGGAGCTGAAGGGGAAGAGGAACACACCTATGGAAGAGGCAGGTCCCACAGAAGGTGTGGGGCTCAGGGAGGAAAGAGGAGCAGGCTGGGGAGTGGAGGCAACAAGACTCCACAAGGTACAGAAGGCTGCAGTCTGTTGAGTGAGAGCAACGGGGGGTGGGTGGCTTCTTCCCGTCCTCAGGTGGAGCAGGGAGACAGAGGACAGGGGCTTACACTTCCCTTTCTTTGGTTGTGGCACCCCCCCGCCCCATCCCCGGCGCAGCCCATTCCTTCTGACTGGGCAGTTTCTCCAGGTTTGACCACTGGGAACCTGTGAGACTTTCAGAAGTTCACTTGAGGCAGGAAATACTTGAACAGTGACGTTCATTTTCCTCCGTTAAGCACCAGTTCAGCTTTTCTAGTTGTTTATCGCTGGTGAGAGTTTTGACTGCTCCACCTGCTGAAGGACAAATCGTTATGTGTTCACCATCCCCCTTGTAATCCCAAGTGAACTTTCAGTGTGTGCACGTGTTTGTGTGTGTGCGAGTGCGTGTGTGTAGGTCCAGACTTCCACCCAGGGTTAATACCTAACCTGTTCTGCGTGATTCTGGAACAGGACCCGGTTCCAGAGCAGCCTGGACTTGCACTGAACACTTTAGATAATCTTTTGTGATCTTCGTGGCAGGTTATGGGAATCTGAGGTGGAAAGCGTCCTCTATTTGAGCCTTAACTCTCTCCGTAGGCTAAGGCGCTGGTTGTTAGAGTCAAGTACCCCTGCTGTGTGCATGCGGGCTGTGTGTGTCTGTATCGGAAGGGTATTTTATTTCTATTTTCTTTTTTAAGCTAATTTATTTATTTTGAGAGAGAGGGGGCATGAGCAGGGGAGGGGCAGAGAGAGAGAGAGACAGAGAGAGAGAATCCCAAGCAGGCTCTGGACTGTCAGCGCAGAGCCTGACATGGGGCTTGAACTCAGGAACCGTGAGATCATGACCTGAGCTGAAATCAAGAGTTGGACACTTAACTGACTGAGCCACCTCGGTGTCCCATGGAAGAGCTTTTTTATTTCGGATATTGTTCTATTATTTTCTATTTTCATTATCTATGCTATTTGAACTGCTGACCGTATCAGTTTCTTTTTTTGCAAGGGTTTCAATTCCTTGAAAGTGGACAGCACTTTCTACAACACTTGTCATTATGCTGGCCCCTTACCTATGACATGCAGCAGCCCCTTCCAAGGAGCCGCATGCCACACCTTCCACCTGCACCTCATCCCAAGTAACTGCAGGTGAAAGGTGTAGACATTGTGGTGCCATTGCATGCCAGGAATCATTACCATTGCTTTCATCATCTCATTGGATCCTTGAGGATAAGGACTCCCCCCCCCCCCACCCATTTGGGTCGTTCCAATGATAGATCCTGGCACACAGTGGGACAATCAGAAAAGTTTTGTTAGGGGCACCTGGGTGGCTCAGTTGGTTAAACGCCCAACCAAATCTTGCTCTTGGCTCAGGGCATGATTTCATGGTTCATGAGTTCAAGCCCCTTATTGGGCTTGCTGCTGTCAGTGCAGAGCCTGCTTGGGACTCTCTCTCTCTCTCTCTCTCTCTCTCTCTCTCTCTCTCCCCTGCTCACATGTGCTCTCTCAGAATAAATGAACATTTAAAAAAATTTTAAAAATTTTGCTGGATAGTGAATAAAAATAAATAAATATTCTGGTTACTTTGAAATGAACTCTTGTTAATACAATGAAACAAAAACTAGAATGAGAATGTTCACTGTACATTGATATGGAAAATACACTGTTAAATGAAAGATTTGTGGTGCGGGATAATAACAAATAATAATAATTATGATTATTACTGCCACACTGACCACCAGAGATGGGCTCCCTGTTATTTCTGGACAGGTTGCTAATTCAACTCCCAAATTCCATTTCTGTGAGTGTTACATTCTGGGGCCACTCTTGGTAGCAGCTCTCGTAGCTCTGTTCCCTGAAAAAGACACCTTATTGGAAGGTGGGGGGTGTCATCCTAGGGAAACAAGTGAAGGATAAAGGGAAATGAAGTGAGGAGGAAAGAAGAAATACAAGAGGGTGTGCCACTAAGGAAGCCACAGCTTCACAAGAACACACACCTGGTTCTTCAGGGAAAGAAACAGAGATGACATTTACAACTATACACTCAGAATAGTCCTCTGTGAAGGGAGGGTGGGTGGGAAGTAGACAGGCAAGCAGTCTGTCTTCCTGCTTCCGCCTGTCTTATTTTCCATTGGTTGGGGTGTGCTCTTGGCGACAGTAAGTCCCTCAAGGTTCTGAGTTGAATTACTAGCCCCTGTAAGTAGCTTTTGGAGAAGCTCATGCAAGTCCAATATAGTCAGTATGCAGGTGCTGAGGTTTCTCCTGGCTGGTTGTTCTTTTGTATTTACTCACATATCTGCTGTTTCCAGTGCTCTTCATTGTTTCCTGTGGAGATGAGTTCCCATCTGGGGTTATTTCCTTTTAGTGTGATGGATTTTAGTATATCTTATAGGGCAGGTCTGCTCACAACAAATCTCATGTTATTTTTATTTTATTTTGGGAGTGTCACTATTTCACATTCATTTTTGAAGGCTGGTTTTGCTGGAGATAGAATTCTTGGTTGACAGTTTTTCTTCTTTAGCACTTTATGTGATTCCTCTGACTTCTTGCCCCCATACTTTATGATGGGAAGTCAGCCATTATTCATATTGTATTCCTTTGAAATGAGAAGTTGATTTTCTCTTCCTACTTTCAAAATTTCTCTTTTTCTTTCCCCCTCCCTTTCTCCTTCCTTCCTTCCTTCCTTCCTTCTCTTTATTTTCTTTCCTTCCTTTCCTTCCTTCTTTCCTTTGACTTCCACTAGTTTAGTTATGATGTGTCTAGGTGTGGATTATCTTTGTGTTTATCTGGATTTTGTGGAGTTTTGGATATGTAGATTAATGTTTTCTATCAAATTTGAGAAGTTCAAAACCATAGTCTCTTCAGATAGCTTTTCTGTCCTTTTATCTCTCTTTTTCTGGGATACCCATTGTATATATGTTGTCCTGCTTTATCTTGACCCTCAGGTCTCTGAGGTTCTGTCCATTTTTCTTTAATGTTTTTCCTTTCTGTTCTTTGGATGGGATAATTTTTATTGTTCTATTGTTCACTCATACTGTATTCTCTAATCTCCAATCTGCTGTTGACCCTATCATATAGTGAATTTTTCATTTTGGCTATTCTACTTTTGAACTCTGGAGTTTCCATTTTTAAAATATGTGTTGGGGGTGCCTGGGTGGCTCAGTCAGTTGAGTGTCTGACTTCTGCTTAGGTCATGATCTCATGGTTCATGAATTCAAGCTCCATGTCCAGCTCTTTGCTGGCAGCATGGAGCCTGCTTGGGATTCTGTCTCCCCCTCTCTCTGCCCCTCCCCTGCTCATGCATTCTCTCTAAAATGAATAAACATTAAAAATATATATATGTGTTGTATTTCTCTAGTGAAGTTCACTATTTGTTGAATGACCATTATCATGTTTTTAAAACATTCTTCAAAGTATTTATAATAAATGCTTTGAAATTTATTATCTAATAAATCCAGCATCTCTGTCTACTTGGAGTTCGTTTTTATTAAATGATTTTTCCCCTGAGTATGGGTCACATTTTCTTGTTTCTTTGCATATTTATAATCTTTGGTTGAACAAATTCTGGACATTTTAATTAACATTTTGTAGCTACTCGGGATTCTGATTTATTTATTTTGTTTGTTTTCCTTTTTTTTTTTGGCAAGTTACCTGAACTTAATCTGTGGAATCGTACTTCTTGCATTGAGTGCAGCCACTTACGTCTCTGGTCAGTTTATTCTCTTTTTCACTTTTTAGCCAGGCTTTAGAGGGATGGCTCCTGTGTCTGCATAGTTTATTGATCAGCCAATAACTTGGACAGAGGCTGTGCTCAGACTCTTTGAGCCAATAAGACTTCAACCCTCTGCTTTGGTTGGAAGTGTGGAGTTCAGCCATTTTTAAATCTCTTCTGGTTTTTCTTTTCCACTGGGCTCTCTTGGGTTTCCCCTGCACATCTGTGTGTCTTGCAGTCCCAAGATATGCGGAGAGCTTGTGGAGCCTTTTTGTGACTCTCTCGTTTCCAGCATTTACTCCATCTGTGAGCACAACTGCAAGCTAGAAAACAGGTAGTTTTTTCATAATTGCCTCCTACTGTGGCCACCACTTATAGGGAGGAAGCTATGAGTTCCCTACCCTCACCTCTTTGGTCCTGATTCAAATAAAGATTGCCCCTTTTCAGATCAGAGTGGTTGGTTCTACAGCAATTTCAATGCTGGTAATATAACTACTCTTGTCTGTTGAGTTTGGGGTTGGGTATGCAACCAACCCCAGGCAACGAGGCCATAGATGCTTCTTACCTGAAGCTATAATAGTTCTTCCAATGTGTTGTCTTTCCAATGTGTTGTCTGCTTTCCAATCAAGTACTTTCCAATGTGTTGTCTGTTTTCCAGAGCCCTGGGATAGTTATTTTTGACAATCTTAACCAGTTTTAATTGTGTGTGTGTGTGTGTGTGTGTGTGTGTGTGTGTGTGTGTGAAGGTTTGCTGATTTCTTCACCTTGCTAGCTGGACATTCATCTCCCAGTATACTTCTGCCCATTGTTTTGTTTTCAGTCTTTCTGTCTCTCTTTGTTTTATCTTTTGTAAAACTTGGGAGTTGAGTTTTCCTTTGTGATCTCGTGTTAAAAGTTCTTTTTTTTCCTTTTTTGTACCTCAGTTAAGCTTATTTAGATTTACTGATTTGACACAGAAGTTGTATTTGATCTTAGTTTTGTCATGTTACTTTACATAATATTTTTTGTTTTGTAATGTTTAAAAACATTTTTTTAATGTTTATTTATCTTTGAGAGAGAGAGAGAGAGACAGAGCACAAGCAGGGGAGGGGCAAAGAGAGAGAGATGGAGACACAGAATCCAAAGCAGGCTCCAGGCCCTGAGCTTTCAGCACAGAGCCCAATGTGGGGCTTGAACTCACGAGCCATGAGATCATGACCTGAGCCGAAGTCAGACACTTAACCAACTGAGCCACTCAGGTGCCCCTATTTTATGTTTTTAAAGTCTTAACGGTGTTCCCTGTTGGCCTATTAGGTTGTGTGTGTGTATGTGTTTTTCTTACGGCATTTAGAGAGGTTTATATTTTTGTTCTATGGTTATCTTTATAATTAAATCTTTATATAATAACTGTCTCAGTCTTGTTTCTTTACTCAATATTGATTGATTTCTACAATGAACAGCCATGTTTCCTTTTCCATGTTCTTTTTTTCTTACAACTCAATTTTAATCATTAGTATTTTCTTAGTGTTTACATTGTATTGTTAACCATACTTCTGTTTTATCATTTTAATGGCATTATTGCATGAAATCCTTTGACTGTTAACTACACAGGTGAAACTGTGAACTTCCCCCACATCCTACCTTTTAACCTCTTTCTTCTCCAAATAGTTGTATGATTACTGAATTGTGGGGAGATGTAACATTTTCATTTTCTTTTATCATCTTCATCTTTGCTTTAGTCTTAATTTTACAGTTAAGTATATTCGGTGTCATTGCCAGCTCTGTTACCTTTTTTCTTTCCTAGGCATTTCTTGGTTGACTCAGGTTGCTTTTCAGGTCCAGTGCCCAGGAAGAACCTGTGGGTGTCATATTTCTAGAAGACTTGCATGTTCAATTGTTTGGCTACAGCTTTGTGCCTGAAGCTTCCATGAGCGGATGCACACGGAATCCTGGATTCACACTCTTTTTCTTGACTATCCGTGTTGTTCCACTTCTGGTATTGTATGTTGCTGTAGAGAAATTCGAGACTACTTTGCAACTTTTCCCTCTGAGAACAACTTAATCTCTTTGCCTGCCTGCCCAAAGCACCTGTCTTTATCTTTCTACTAGGATGTATCTTGTTAACCATCCTGACAGGCACATGGTGAGCCCTTTGGTATGGAGAGTCAGGAAACTTGTCTTGAATTGTGTGCTTAAATATTTATTCTATTGAATTGGCTTGGTGTCCTTCAGCATCTCTGATTATGTGCGTTTTAGATTTGCTTTGACTGCTTTACAGAATCATCTTCCCTCGAACCCTTTAGAACCTTTTCCTTACTTTCTCTGAATTTTGTTCATTTTATTATTTCTGTCCTAAATGTCCCTAATGGTGTTTTCCATGGGGTCTGTTTGTTCATTGTTTTGTGGTTATTCCACTGTTGCCTGTATTCCCTCCCTTATACTTATTTCCTGAGTTCTGTCTGCTCACATTTCAGTGTCTTTTGTGGTCTCGCCATCTTTTACCTGAGTTTTGCATCTTTCCTTTGTGATCTTTCTTTGTAAAGGTGAAGTTTTAGTTCGCTAGGGCTTCCATAACAAAGTGTCACAGACTGAGTGGCTTAAACATCAGAAATTCGCTTTCTCACAGCTCTCAAGGCCAGAGGTCCAACATCAGGGTGTTGGTAGAGTTGATTTCTTCTGAGGCTTCTCTGCTTGGCTTACAGATGGTCATCTTGCTCCTATGTCTTCACGTGGTTCTTCCTCTGTGCGTGTCTGTGTCCTTGTATCCTCTTCTTAGAAGACCAACAGTCAGATTAGATTAGGGCCCATCACAGTGACCTCACTGAGCTTTCCTCTTTAAAGGCCCTACCTCCAAATATGGTCACATTCTGAGGTACTAGAGATTAGGGCTTGAATATGTGAGTTTTGGTGGGGGACATAATTCAGCCCATAATAGGTGATTATTCTATTGAATTCTTCTCATTTTAATTCTTGTCAAATTATTTAGTTATTTTTATCAGCTCATTTTCTGGTAAGTGTTCTTCATCTAATGGTACAATTTACTGTTTTCCTCCCAGATTTTTTACCTATAGTATTTTCATATTGATCCTGTGGGAATTTTTTTTTTTGTGTTATTCATTGAAAGATTTGAATTTTCTTGAATCGTCTCTCTGTATAGGGCTTCTCTCTCTCTCTCTCTCTCTGTATGTGTGTGTGTGTGTGTGTGTGTGTGTGTGTGTGTGTGTGTGTGTGTGTTGCCCATGGCAGCCTTCCAGGCTTCTCAACCCAAAAGCTCTGTCCTGCCCTGCTGTCACAGAAAGGGACTGCTTTCCGCAACTGTGAGCTCCTGGGGGTGCCTGTCTCTCTGTTTCTCAAAATAAAATGAAACTCGTCCAGAAGAGTTCATTTTGTGAGCTGTCTCGCTTCCATTTCTGCATCCATTTTCACAAGCCAGGTATACAGCTTTCTCACTTTGGTGTGGGGCTTCCCGTTCAGGAAGGTTGTTTCTCCTAGCACTTTATGTGATCGGGGTCACTGGGCCCTGTCAGCACTCCAGTTGTTTCCTTTCTGCCTGACTTCGTGTGTGGCCCTCGTTTTATTTCTGCTAATTTTGGAAGGCTCTGTGTATGTTCATGAGTCAGTGGGTTGTGTACTTCTCTTAGTTTTACTGAAAATGGAGTTTTAAGTGGTTGTGTTCATTTTTTTCCCCTTGACTTTTGGATAAGAAATGGAAAGGTAACTCTTAGTCATGTTTATACTGGAAGTCAATTAGTAATTTGTTGAATGATTACTGTCTGTCAGACAGAGGGCTAAATGCTACACGTGCCTTATATCCTGTCTGATTGTTACCCTGGTGATAAGAGATAGGATGAGAGATACTGCAGATTAGGTCTTTGATCTCCACCCTGGCTCCCTTTTAGAATGTTCGGTTGCTGCTGTAGCTGAAGAGTTAGTCTGCATTTTTCAGACTTTCTTCCAACTCAGGTTTGTGTGTTAACTGATGTTCTCCCATGCTGTTTGGAATCCAGACATGAGGTGAAATCTACACTCTGTTGCCCACACCCTCCCCCCCCCCCCGCAAATACTGTGGTGGAGGCATTTGTTGTCTTGCAACAATGACAACGGGTGGGGGGTTGTAGAGAGGTAGAGTGTAGGTATCCGTTCTCTAGTGGTATGTTCTGGAAGTCTACAGCTGTGGTAGAAGCTTTGGATTTCCAGATCCTAGCAGAAGTGGTGCAGATTTAGCAGTTGGGAAGTGGGTTCCTGATTCCCTTGATCCCTAATTGTGCCAGACAGCAACTCCACGGGAGGACCAGTTGTTTGGTATGATCCTGAAAGCTGTCCAGAACCTGCCCTCCAGCCGTCCCTCACAAACTTTTGTAAATTCCTAATTCCCTGCACTAACTCTGCATCTGATTATGCTGGCCAGGATGGTTTCCGATATTTGAAAGTGAGCCTTGACTGGTAGATTCTTTGATCCCCGTTTTATAGGAAAGGAGAGGTCACCTAACTAGTTAGCAATGGAACTTGGATTTACTCCAAGTTTGTCTGACTCCAGAATTTCTCATCTAACTAACTGTGATTGATCACAGATATCAAACACTTCTGTAGTGTTTACTATGTGCCAGGCACTGTTCTGAGCATTTTCTATTTGTTAACGCACTAATTCTCGCAATAATCCTGTAAGCCAGGTACTTAAAAAAAAAAAAAAAAAAAAAAGATCTTTACTACGTAGATCAGGAAGCAAGACACAGAAAGGCTGGCGAATTTGTCCAGGGCCATGCAGGTCTGCTCCAAAGTCCACATTCTTAATGGCCAGGCTACTTTCATCTCAAAAATGGCTTTATTTTACATTTTGAGGTTTTATTTTTTTGAAGTTACTTTTAAGATTCCGTCTTAACTTTGTGGTACGGATGTTATTTTTATAGATTTATCAGTTTGGCCCTATTCAAATTTTTCCTACTAGAATATTCTGAATAGCTCTTCAGTATGTTGCCAGTGTAATGGAAATGCCACTGTCGTAGAATTATGGATTATCAGGGTTGGAGGAAGGCCTATTAATTATCTAGTTCAAGGACTTGAATTCTCTCTACAAATTCCTTGTCTATTTATCAGTCAGCCTGGGAGATTGAGCATTTCCCCAGACAGCCACTCTGTCTTCAGCTAGGATCTGTTAGGAGGGACTTCCTAAGACTGAACTAAATGTGCATTGTTAGGACCCCCATTCATTAACTCTTGGTACATACATACCTGCTGTTATTTCTGTTTCCCATGATGACCCTTCAGATATTTGAAGATAGATATCATGCCTCCTGGAATCTTCCCTCTTCTCCTCTTTAGGTGACCTCCTTCAAACTTCTTCAACACTTCGTCAGGATTTCAGTTGGCTTCAGCATACAGATCGCTCCGAATGTACTTGAACTAAGAACAAATTGACAGTTGGGTGTGATCAGCAGTGAGCAGAACAGGACCTCACCATCCTCGTCCTGGATATTGTGTCCTTTGAAGAACCACACAGCATTATTAAATCATACTGAAAGTAGAGTCCATTAAACCTGTAAAGCTTTTAGACTTACGGGGCTGTTAGGAGTATCTCTTGTATCCTCCATTTCTTTGAGGCTGTCTCTTGCTCTCTCTGCTCTGAGTATACTGGATTTCTCTGGGGTGGTTACTCTGCTATGGCCATGTCTGCTGCTTGCAGCCTTTACACATGCACTCCCTCTGACAGGCTGGTATGTTCATTTTCCAGCTCAAATTCCCCTCACCCCTCGGTAATGCCTTCCCATTTGATTGGTTATTCCTAGAGCACCCTAAAGTTTTCCATGCATGTGTTGCCTCCCGTGGGCAGCCCTTCCTGATTTTGTTTTTATTAAGTCTCTGTAATACACACTTCCGAAGCTCTGTGCTTCCACTCCCATGAATTTATCTCACTTGTAACCATTTTAAATGCATAATTTTCATGCAAGATTACAATTCCATGACCTTTCTGTTTACCTTTTTATTCCCAGTTCCTGGCACATGTTCAAAACGCATGTATTGACTAATTGATAGTAATGGGACTTCAAATATCGTGTTGTTGTTTTGACCCATTTAGTCCATCCCAAGATCTTTGGGATTCATAACTGTGTCACTGAGAATATTTCCCATTGTCACTGACAGGTTTTATTACCATGCCATTCATGTCCTTATCCACTTGATGGCTGGAATCCTATATCTTAATACTTGGAACTCCCTCTAGGCTGATGCCAACCCTTTGAATTATATCCGTTCGGATAAGATTGAATTAGTTTTGTCATATGACCAATGAACTCATATTTCTTTAGTTTGTCTACATGATATCAAGGTAGACATTAATTGGCATTTTTGACTTTTGAAAGAAACCCACTAAATTCTATTCCATTTCCCTAAAATATCTTGTCTTCTAAAGCTTTCAAAAATTAGTCTAACTTAATTTAGTAAACATGCAGCTGGCTTCTAGTAAACAGGGTTCCTTCTTAGTTCTTGCTAACTAGTCTTAAAATAGAATCTTGCTTAAAATTATAATATATAATATACTGTTAAAAAACAAAATTCAACTCAGTAAATTTGAAGTTCTAATTGGCTTCATTCCGTAATTCATGACTTGGACAGCATCCCATGTAGCAAGAAGAAAGGGGCTCTGAGAAGCTGTACAAAATGGAAGGTTTTTTAAAGGGGTGGGACAAGGAAGTCAAAAAGAAAAGAAAGGATTACTTCAGGTAAGGTCACCTTCCTTCTGGAGAAGGCGGCACAGGTCTCTATCAGGTGGATTACCTTGCTAGTGCTAACCACAAAAATTACCTTTTCTCATTTGTGCTTAAAAACTACTCTGGATAGTGATATTTTGACTAAGTGACTGACTGGTTACAGGTGACATTCCTGGGAGAAGCTGGAAACAAAATTAGTTTAGGTATTAAGTTTTGGTTTGCTGATGTGGGGCTTACCACAAGGGATTCCATTTGGGGTCTGTTGCTTTTTTTTTTTTTTTTTTTTTTTAACAATACGTCTATAATTTTTTGCAGAACTGTCGAGAATGAGGAAGACAGTCTCAAAGAACATTTTTTATGTATAACAATATGTTTATTACTCTCAAGAAGTTTATCATTACTCTATTATCTAATATATGTTTCATATTCAGATTTCACCCGTCACCACGGTGATGTTCTTTGCGACAGGATCCAAATAAGGCTAGTGTGTTGCATTTACGTGGCATACCTCTTTGATCTCCCTTAATCTAGACATTTCTCTGCCTTTTACAGCTTTCATGACACTGAAGATTTATGAAGACATCAACCCCATTGTTTTTCAAAATGCTCCTCAATTTGTATCGGTCTGATTGTTTCCTCATGATCAGATTTTGGCAAAAATGCTGCCTTGGTGACGTGTCCTCACGTGACAGGACAGGCATGTTAGTTTACCCAGTTGTTGTTGATTTTAATTTGAAATCTTGGCAAGTGGTTTCTCCACTCTGAAGGTACCTTTTCTCATTTGTACTTAAAAACTACTCTGTGGATCAATATTTTGAGTTCTGGTCATTTTTCAAATTAGAATTACCTGTGTGTTCTCTACAACTTCTCCCCTTTGTGACTTTTCGAGAATGTTTGCACTCACTGTAACAAAGTCACAGGGTCCCTGCTGGATCGCTCCATGGAGAGAAGAGTTAGAACTATCAGCTGTTCTCCGACAATGTCTACACCAACATGAGCTTCATTTCTGTCTTCCCAATGTTTGTTTGTGGTATCACTCTGAAGATGAACAGTTTCTTTTTCTTCTGTCATTTGTTAAAATTCCGCCATCAGTGCAAGCTGCTGTTCCTTTCTGGGTGTGTCTGGCTCCTTCCCACTCAACTGTTTTACCAATTGTTAAGCTACCTCTGTGGTCTGAACACTGGCTTGGAAAGCAAAGTGCAAAATATCACATTTGGATTATTGGTTGCTACATTTGGAAATACATGCTACCCTCACCCATGTGAGGCTCACGTTCTGGGCACTGTCTTTCAGAAACTATAGACCCCTCACAAAAACACTAGATTCATCATTAATTCAGTGGTTTTCATGAGCAGTTGGCTTGTTCCTTTTTTCCTTTCTCTTCTGTCTTACATTCAATGGCACCATTTAACTGGAATTGCTTTTGCAAAGGTCACCCCCATCGTCATTTCCTGCCATATCTTACTGGCCGGTTCTGTGCATAGGATCCTGTTGACCACTCCATCTTTCTAAAATTTCTTTATCCCCTTGGCTTCCCAGACAGGATACTTCTGTGTTCCTTGATAGATAACTGACCATCTCTTATACTTTGCTTGTAAGTTTTTTCAACATATAAAAGTCATCATTTTTGTCGGTTAAAATTTTGGCATGAAATGTATTATGCATATATATTTAAAATTTTTTTTTTGACTCAATGATAGGATCTTTGAACAGGGCAAAAGACCTCAAAGTGATTCATTAGAAATCCTTCATGCTGTCAGAGAAAATTCCCACCGGACAGAGTTAAACAGGCAAGGAAGACTTGTTTGAAAAATGTTGCGATAGAGGAGAGAGATTGAAGTGAAGTGGGAGGAAACAAAAGGTGGCATGGTTTTCACGTTCTGGCTTGAGCTCGTGGAAGTTCTGGAGGACATTAGTGGGGGAGGTTGTTCACTGCAGCTGATCCATCCACATTGGCAAATTGTCTCTTGTTTAAGTTAGCCTTCTCTCCTACAGAGATTGGGGTGCTGTCTTTATTTTTATTTATGTATTTATTTATTTACGTATTTATGTATGTATGTATTTAAAAAGGTTTTATTTGAGAGAGAGAGAGAGAGAGAGAGAGAGAGAGAGAGAGCGAGCACAAGTGGGGTTGGGGCAGATAGAGAGGGGGACACAGAATTGGAAGCAGGGTCCAGGCTCTGATCTGGCAGCACAGAGCCTGACGCGGGGCTTGAACCCACAAACCCTGAGATCACAACCTGAGCAGAAGTCAGATGCTTAACCAACTGAGCCACCCAGTAGTACCCAGGGGTGCTATCTTTCTTCATGATTACATTTCAAAGGGATTGCTTCCAGGTTCTTAAGAAAGATAGTCCTGGTTTGTAAAACGTTAAGAGGCCAGACAAGGTTTATCTACATTTCAAAGGAGCAGAGAAAGAATTTGCAATTACAAGTTTTCTAAAATAAATGTTCTAAGAAAAGGGAAGTCAGTGGCCTATAGGTAGGAAGAAGCCTGTCTGCAGTCTGTCAAGCTGAGGGGACATTAAGGCCATTTTGATCAATGCAATTGTGGCTTCTTGCCTATCTGCCAATGCAAAAATCATCCTTGGCTTTGAGTTTTGAAACAAGTTCCTGCTCATACACAGAGACCAAGGTGAAAAAAGAGAGCATGCCACCTGAAGGGGTCTTCAAAGTAGCGTCCAGTGGCATGGGCAGAGTTAGGAGGTTCTATGCTGGGAAGATAGGGGTCATCATGGCCCAGAAACTGAGTTTGTAACGATTTTGTTTCTGAGCTATAGAAGGTTATACTCTCGTCTGCCTATGTTAGGTACACAGAAAAAGCATTTTTCTTTTTAAAATTTTAATTTAATTTAGTTTAACTTAACTTAATTTTACTTTTTAAATGTTTATTTATTTTTGAGAGAGAGAGAGAGAGCGTGTGTGCGTGGAGGAGGTGCAAAGAGAGGGGGGCAGAGAATCTGAAGTAGGCTCCACCCTGACAACAGAGAGTCCAATGTGGGGCCCAGACCCATGGACTGCGGGATCATGACCAGAGCTAAAGTCGGACGCTCAACCGACTGAGCCACTGAGGTGCCCCTAATTTTATTTGAGGGGTGGGGGGGGAGGGAGAGAATGAGTGGAGGAAGGGCAGAGGGAAAGAGAGAGAGAGAATCCCAAGCAGGCTCCATGCTCTGGGGCTTGATCCCAAGACCATGAGATCATGACTGGAGTCAAAATCAAGAGTCAGATAGATGCTCAACTGACTGAGCCACCTAGGGTCCCCCAGAGAAAACATTTTTATATCTTCTAAATAACTTAACCTTGAGGCCAGAGTGTCAGGGTCTGAGAAAAAGCATAGCTATTAATTGCCTCACAGTGTGCCAATTCTCCTCTCATAATTTCCCTGCTGTCCCTTCTGTAGGATTTCTACATATTACCCTTCTGTCTTGGTTTCACTGTTTTAAAATCTTGCTTTATACTGGAAAGCTCTTAGACTGCAGGTGTAGTTTCATTATTTTAGTTTTTGTTCGATGACCTTGAAGTGCCTGTAGAGAGAGCTAAAAATTAGTAAATATTTTGAATGGTTTGGGATTTTTATGGTATTCTTTTATTCTTCTGAAGCCTTGATCTTTATCCTTCTTCATTTATAAATTTCTGTGTCTGATCTGACAGAACAAAATAGTTAATCTCCCTGATTTCTGGTAATCTACCATTATCTTGAGCATCTGATAGGCATGTAATTGCTCATTGTCTTCATCTGGAGCCCCAAAGAACAGAGGTTATGCAATTTGGGGATATAATTTACTGTCTCACGATTCTTCATTTCCGCCCAGATGCTGGCCCTTGTCTAAATTCAGAACTTGTCTAAATGCAGATCAATGGGCATTATGGGGCTTGTTTAAATATGAACAACGTCTACAGATCTAATACTGTGATAATTCTTTTCCTTATATTCTGAGGACAAACTGAAGTTTTGTGCAGAATGATGTATCGCTTGGTTAGCAAACACTGATGCTTTTCCCCTGAGTTTTTAAGTCACTGGTTGTTTGTTAGCTCTTTGTTCAGCGTCTTTTGTTTCAAAGCTTTTGTTCTAAGTTGTTTGTTTGAAATTAATACGTAAGAGTAAATATCTAATCAAATGCTGATTTGATTTGCTGGTATTAAAAAAGTTTCAGTAGCACTGAGTTATTCAGAAGACAACTCAAAACATTTATAAAGAATTAGTGACCTATAGATTTTTTTAACCGGCCTATTAATTGCAGTAATTGTTTTGGCAGGCTTCTCAAGAATAAGAACACTCATTCAAAATGCTTTTTTTTTTCATAAGAACCTGGGAAATTTATGTAAGGATTGATAGGAGTAGAACCATTTTTCTGAGGTCTTGTCTATGAACCAATACATGAAAAAGTTGAGGATTAGTTAACATCACCTTAGTGCCTACCAAATAACAATATAGTTTTACTTATGTTATTTCTCTACGTTTGAGAGGTTAATCAAGCTTTTTCAAGTGTACACAGCTAGAATTAGCTAAAACATTTTAGATGCATAGTTAAAAGCTATCCCAGAGAAGAGCTCTACAAAATGCATTCTTTAGTGTGAGTCCACCCCCTCCAAGAGGAAGAGGTATGATTATCATCCCCATTTCATAGGTGAGTCAGCTGAGCGCCAGAGGGTAAAATGATGTGCTTAAGACTCAACAACTGACAAGGGGCAGAGTTAGGATTCACTCCAAGAATGGCAACTCTAGAGCCTGAACTCTTTGACACCACGCTGAACGGTTGGATGATGTTTCTCGCATTGTCAGTAGGGCGCTTGGAGAAAGTGAAACAGGAGCTCGTAGTCAGAAAGTCTGGATATCCATCCTTCCTCCATGATGAAGCGGTCATAGTGGATGGGGGGGGGGGGAGGGATTTATGTGCCTACAATGCCCTTCCAGGTGATTTACTGTCAGCAGCTGCTCCTGAGTCCCTCCCCGCCCTCCCCCTTCCACCAGACCTGCTGCACTGTTTCCAAGGAAACATGCAAACATATTGGGAATTTGGATAGAATATTCTGATCCTTATTGACAAGAAAAAAAGTAAACGCTTTGGATTTATCTGCTCTGCTCAGACACGGTTTCCTACTGCTCTAGCTCCAAATGAATTGAGTTTTAGGGCAGCTGGTCAGCGGGGCTTCTCTAGCCTTGGTGTACGGAAGGGGAGCGTTTTGACTCCGGGTCCATTATTATCTGTGTCTTTGCTTTCTCTATCATGCCTGTATCACCCAGGTTACTGGCACCTGGGCTGGAATTGGGACAGTTTTATCTGATTTAGGCTTGTGCATCTTCTCTCTGTTAGTGCTGTGTCTCGTTTTTCTCCAGTGCCAATCCTCACGTGACCATACTTCGCTCGTTGCAGCCTCAGCCCCTATCTAGCAGGATGACATCATGGCTACAGGTGTAGATGCCGACACCTGACCGCTTGGGCTCAAATCCCAGGGCCCCATGTGATCTCATGCAGGCTATTTAAACTTTTAGTCTCTCACTTTCCTTGCCAACAAAATGAGGGCTGCACAGTAATGGTGCCCCAGAGGGCTGCCATGAGGTCTAAAAAAGATAATACGTATCAAGTGCTGAAGAGCAGGGCTGGCATATATCATGTTGCCTTATAAGGATTGTGATCAAATGGAATAATATTAGGGACGTCTGGAGGAACATAATTAATATATAAAAGAATTAGAATGATTATTCAAAAAATATTTAGCCAGTATTAATAGAAAATCTATTATGTGTAAGCCGTCTAGTGGATCAAAAACATTTATGGTTTTTTCTGTTTCCTGAGATGTTACAATTTGTAAGACATGCAAGTGATAAGTGTGTTTAAGATTCGTATACCTGATGAGAACTGCATAGAGGAGGGGGAGAGGAGTTACTTCACGTTGGTACCATGAGGAAAGCATCGTAAGCAGGATGGGGAGAATCTTAATTGATGGCATTTGGATTTTGGTGGAAGATGCCAGGGGTGGAGGAAGCCGTATAGGCAAAAGCAGGCGGCAGTTTAAGGGAATGACGCGTTCTGGTAGGGTCATGCTGGAGACTAGTGAATGGTTAGGGTATGTGGATTAGGGTATGACCAGCCTACATGGGTACTGGGTGCAGAGACCCCCAGGAGCCCAGTGCCCCAGACTTCTCTCCCCTTCTCTGTGTTCTGCTGTCTTTCCCTTTCTGCATTACGAGGTTTTTTTCTTCCTGTTCATCATTTTTTTCTCTTCTTCACTTCAACTTGCTTTTTGGGCTTATGTATCTTGGCTTTATCTCTTTGGGTCCTGTGAGCTTCAACACCTGATGCCAACTGCTCAGCCTTTGGGCATCGAATAATCACATTCCCCGGAGGAATCTGCTTGGTCATCCTATCTCTTCTCATCAGGACAAGGCATAGGCCACTGCTAGCCTATGGATTGATTGCTTTGGGTCAGGTGCCACCGTTTTGTCTGATGAGTTATGACTAGAGGTGGCAGAATCATGTGATATAAAATATAACCTTCTAAACATCAAGAACAATTTCCTTTGGAATTGCTACAGGCCTGACAAAATGCTGAGGCTTGCTTTGGCTAATATACTTGGGAAAGTTATCAGAGATATCGATGGTCATTTGAATAATTCACAGAGCCATGTTACTTGGAGTTATGAGCATGGATAACATCACTGAAAAAATAAATTTAAAATGCGTACATAACCTTTTAGGAATCCCTACTTTTAATGGGTGAGAAGAGACAGAGGTTTTAAGGTGTAGGCTAAGGCAGTGTAACGGAGGTGTCCAATGTCCCTGAACAGTGGTGGGAGAGGACATGGAGCGCTCTAGCTATCTCTGCAGCTGCGCAGAGATCCAACACAAGCTAGACCTGCTGTGGACTTGGACCAATAAGAGATAGAGAAGGAGAGAAGCCAGCAGATCTATTTCTCGCCTTCCTTTCCAACAAGGACTATTTCAAGAAATAGTGGTTTCACCGGCCCTGTGGAGACAACTGGTGAGATTGAGCAACCAGCTGTGTTTGCTTTGAATCTGTGGCCAGTGCCGCAACACATCCCTATGCTTTTACTCTCTCATTTCTCCTATTCTCTTTTCCCCTTATTTTTGCTCCCCTGGGTCTCCCCCCTTCATTCCCCAAAGCAATAGCTGGTAAGTTTTTCGTAGAGCTCAATTTTCAAGGGAATCTGGGATAAAACACCTCATTAAGTATACTGACCCTTGCTCGTAGCACACTGGACGCCCAAAGCCACTAAGTTAAACTATATAGTATGGTGTTTCTCAGAATGTGGTCCTGGGATCAACAGGATCAGCATCATCTAGGGATTTGTTGGAAATATGAACTCTTAGGCTTTAAGAGCCTTCCTGTACATACTGAATCAAAAATTCTACTTGATTTTGACGCATGCTAATGTTTGAGAATCAGGGCTCTAGTCCAGAAGTTGGCAAACCATTGTCTGCGGGCCAGCTGCTTGGTGTTGCGAATAAAGTTTTATTGAAATACGGCCTTGCTTATTTGTTTACTTATAGCTTATAGCTACTTTTGTGCCACAGGCAGAACTGAATAGTTGAGATGGTCTAAAATACTTACTGTGCGGCCTTGTGAGCGATGGTTCGCCAACCTTGCTCTAGTCCAGCTCTGTACTTCGCACCCCCTCCAACCCTCAGCGAGTTATATCCTTATGAAGAGTCAGTGGTTTTCTTTCCCAAACTTTTTTTTTTCCAGCCGTTCCTCTTATTGCAATCATTTAACCGAATTGCATCCATATCAACCAGTGTCATGCAGTCAATAAAGAAAGAGGGACTTGGAATTTTATCGTCACGAAGACGAAGTTGAGTGTTTTGTCAAGTTGTGGGGTGAGAAGCAGAAGATACTGGTGTTGGAAGTAGGTATGTACAATATAACCACGAAGTACTAGAAGGAAATACTAAAAATGCAGAAAGATTTTGCATTCATTTTGTATTTAGATTTAGACTCCATTTTAAAGAAGCCAGAGTATGAATTACAGAGAATGCATTAGAGGTATGGTTTAGGAAAGAATGGTCTTTTAGGACATCTTTAGAGGAAGCATACTCGAAAAAGAGACTTAACCCCATAAAAAAAAAAAAGACTGGTAAATAAACAAATGTCATATTTCAAATTCAAGTGCAGATTTTTAAACGATTTTTGTGATTTAAGCTTTAAATAATTTTCTTGATTGAATAGTCAGGATACGGATCAGGGCAGGTAAGAGGGTTTCTTTTAGGTATATGGAAGTGTGGTGTCCACATGTCATACTCACAAAAATACAGTTCTATTTTTGTCCTTCACCAGAGTAGATAGTAGACTTTCTCAAATGTGTTCTTTGAACTCATGCAAGAGAATCACCTATTAAAATCTCGATATTTGGGCACATCTCCCGGAATCTTAATTTTAATGCCCTCCATGTGATTCTTATACATGCAAAAGAACCAATGGTACAGAATAATCACCTATTTAATTATTTCTGTTCAAGTCATTAAATATAATGCAACCCAAACTCGGAGGATTATATGAAATCAATTAGTGCTTACTTTCTCCTAATTTCGTCCACGAAAAACATATTATTGCATTATTTGCAGCCCTCTGTAAATTCCTTTGGCAGGAAACGATGGATAAATAGGTAGGCAGAGGTTTTAGTCTTGCTCCAATTTGCTTTACAAAAGCCTCCACCAGTGATTTTTAGTAGTTTGAGGAGTCCCAGAGTTGAACTATTTAAACCCTAAAAGCTGTACAGGTATAGAGTATAAAATGGAATATAGATGTCTGCCTGAATGTACATGTGAATGTATCTTTAAGTTTTGTTCCAGGCAGCAGAATAGAATAGATGTGAAATTTGAAAATGGAGTGCCAAACTCTAAGTGGGAATTTCAGTGTCCGTGACTCCGAGCTGCTGAGATGGTTGGAGAGGGTGGGGCACAGGGCTCCCGACTAGATCTCTTCGGAGAGCTCTGTGACTATCTTGTGACAGTACCTCCTCCTCTTGCAAGTGCAGAGCTGGGAGGGGATGCTTGAAAAGCCCAGTTTCCTGGAGCTGGGGCCGTGGGGTCTGGTGCCCGACTCACATGTGAGGAAGCGAAAGCAACATGGAACATGGCGTGTGTGTGGCGGGGGCAGGAAATGAGAGGAGGAAATGGGGGAGGGGGGGAAAGAGAGGGAGAGAGGGAAAGAGAGAGATGGGGGGAGGAAGCTGTACTGGGGATTAACTACCTCCCATGGGACAGGATGGGGTCCCTGAAGACTCCCTGTGGGTGCGTGGGAGGAGAGCCAGCCTGTAGATGCCCTAACCAAGAGCGCTGTGAGTTGAGGGATGCCGGCGGACCAGATGCCATGTTAGCACAGCGGACCAGAAGCCAAGACAGAAGGGTCTTGGTCAGAGAGGGGTCTAGCTGGGACCCTCGCAAGAATCCCTCGAAGCTCCTGTGGAGGAAGAGTGAGCCTCACAAGGCTGCTGGGGGCCAGGAGCTCCAAGCGTATTTACAGCTGTAGCAGTTATCAGCCAGCAAGGCTCTTGTGCTCATTCCCTCCTTGTTTCCCCCATTCCCATTCTCAACCCGGCCAGTGGGGGAAAGATGAGCAGAGAGAGAATGCAGGAGCAGACAACAGCTCCCTCCCTAAGAGGGACATAGGCCTGCCTACTACCCGAGAAGGCATCAGGATTCCGGGTCCCCTGGAGTTTTTAATCTTGGCTGGGGATGATCACCCCACTCAGCAAATCCAAAGGAATTTTGGGAAAGAGAAAATAAGTTGTATTTTAATTGCATCTACCATGTGCCTCGTCAGCATGCCAATTACATACATATGTACATGCTGGTCCTTGGAGATACTGGCTACACAAAGACATCTGCAGAGCCACTTAAGTACTAAGGCCCTCAAAATTTGGAGGGGGGATTTTTGGAGGCATCTGGCGATGTTGCCCTCACCTGTGTTTGTAACCAAATGACTTGAAGAAAAACCTGATGGAAAAGCTTTATAGCGATTGGGCCACAAAACTGTGTTTTGGATCACCTTTCAGGGCAGATACAATCAATTGTCTGCCTGAGACAGTCTTTAGCTAAAGGTCAAACAAAATTTTCCTAGACACCCCAGGGAGAAATATTTAAAAACCCACATCATTGTCCTATGATGTCACAGATATTATTTGGAGCACTTAGGAGCTTACATCATTTTCCTGAAGTTAACACCAAATAAATTGCCATCTTACATTATGTCACATGCGAAGTGATCTTCTATTTTCCTGTAATCCAAGGATGAAAATTACACTAAAATATTCACTTACCTGCAAATCAGGCAAACTGTCTGTGCTGCGTTTCTCCTGTTTGTTGTTCCAGATCTACTTTCTGCTCTTCCTCACTCCTCCATGAGGGTCTGTCTCAGGGTTCCTTGTCTTCTGGCTTCTGCTGCAGGAGAGCAGAGGGGAATCTGAGTGGGATTGCAGCCTTTTTCCTCAGCTTTCTCACTGAGGGCCTCCCCATGCTGGTTACTCCCCAACTAAGGACCCGGTTACTGTGGGGGCCTCTCCTCACAGCCTGGGGGTGGTACCTTCTACCTGTTCTAATTTTTTTAAATGTTTATTTTTATTTTTGAGAGAGAGAGAGACAGCGTGAGCAGGAGAGGGGCGGAGAGAGAGGGAGACACAGAATCTGAAGCAGGCTCCAGACTCTGAGCTGTTAGCACAGAGCCCGATGTGGGGCTTGAACTTACGAACTGCAAGATCATGACCTGAGCTGAAATCGGATGCTTAACCGACCAAGCCACCCAGGCACCCCTAATGGGATTCCCTGTTATCTTTTGTAGCCTCTCAGATTTTTTACACATTTATTAAACTTCCCTCAGATTACCTTGTCTGAATCCCATCTGCTTTTGCCAGAACCCTGGTTGATACTCTGTTTTGTCATTTAGCACAAAAAAATATAATGCATATTTAAAATGTTATTTTCATAATGAGAAAAGGATTGTAGGAATCATTGGCTTACTTCTTTTATTTCTTTCTAACTTACACGTTAGGATTTGAGAAACTCTGTTTCTTACTCGATCCCAGACTTTTCCTGCTGTTTTTCCCAGCTTAAGTTTGAATTGAGGCAAACCCTCAATGTTCCAGAGGGATTACTTTGGAAGGGGTGGGGGGTAAAGACCAGAGTGGATGAGGCTCTGGACCATTCACTGCAGCTACTACCAGAATGCTCCCTTTCCATCTGTTCTCTAGGTTGGGCATCTTTGCAAGAATAAGTTTGTACATTTGATAAAAGGATTCTGTTCTTTAAAATATGTGAAAATTAGTAGGTTAAGGCATAGAATATTCCCTTTAAAGTATCAATCATTGATCTGAAAGGGCTAATACCTTATTGGCCATTACCAGTCAGATCCTTCCCAAGTCGGACTTGGAAGTGTCTAGAGCTGGGTTGAAGGCCTTGGTCCTTGTGTTTGTAGAGACTCAAAGAAGGTGACGTGGTCAAACTTGGGAGGAGAGCTGAAAAGACAGAGATGAGTTCCCCATGTAAGGACAAAAAGATCCTGTATCCATTTTTTCTCTGATTCTTGGTTTGGCCAACCTCTCTGAAGACAAGGGGCTGCACCACAGGGCAGAGAATGGCCTGGAGAGGAAGCGGTGCCCAGTGACTGGCTTTCGGGCATTTGTTGTGAAGCAAGAGAGTGTGTGGAGGGAGCTAATCACCGTCTGATTGTTGTTCAAAGCTGAAAACTGGGATTCATCCCTTACGCTTCCTCCTCCCTCAGTTCCACCAGCCTGTCACCAGGTGTAGCGATTCTCCTTTTGAATAAATCTCAATACTGATGCTTCTCTCCACATTATTTCTTCTGCCCCGGGCGTTCTTCTTCTTCTTTGTCACTTGGCGCAATCCTTGAGGACTCAGCTTAAACGTTGCCCCTTCAGACAAGTCTTCTCTAATCTTCTAGTCTAAATCAGTCCCTTGCTGAGATCTCTTGCCATATTCTTTAGTTGTCTTTCATAGCTCGTGACGTAAGTTTTACGGATAAATTTACTTGTGGTCATGGGTTTAGTTTGTGACTCTCTTAATACTTTCACCTTAGGGAGGAAGCATGACTCTCTACCCTTGTCTTCTTGGCGCCTAGACCAGTGCTTGGCACATAGTGGGTGCTCGGTAAATATTTCTTATTAAGTGGGTGGATTAATCCTAGCTCCTCACCCCTTCAGTGAAACTTCCAGGCTCCCAGTTCTGTCAGTTCTCTGTGCTGCCTCTCTCGAATCTCTCCCCTCCCTGCTTTCTGCACCATCAGTACTCGAGTCCATGCTCCATCGTCTCTCACCTGGACAGCTGTAACTGCCTCCGTGCTGGACTCCCTGATTCTACTTTTGCCTCTGCTGGGATGTGCTCCATACACATGGCTAGGATGCTGTTCTCCACTTGCTTAAGATCTCCCATTGCCCTCAGTAGGAAGCCCAAACCTTTTTACTCGGCCGAAGACCCCTTCCTGATTTTACGCCTGCTTCCTCTCTAGTCCCATCTCCTGGTTTCCCTTCTCCAGGCGTATTGAACTGATTTCTAAATCTTTGGCTCCTTTTCCTTTACTTTTAAACTTGTGCACAGGCTATTCTTAAAGCCTGAAATCCTCCTTTCTTCATTTTCCTTCGATCCCTTTTTGTCTCTTCATTCCCTCCTTTTCATGCCTGACCCTCGTTGTTCCTCCAGGATTGTCTTAGATGTCGCTTCCTTTGGGAGGCCTTCTTGGGCGCCATTCGCCATGCCGGAACTTCACCTCCCTTCTAGGACTCTGAGAGTTCCCCATATGTTTCCTTTTAAATGTCTTCCGTTTCTTATTGACTTGTGTCTCCCTCACTGGACAGTGAAATCTGAGAGAGCATGTTGGACTGATGCAGTGCTGGGTACACAGGAAGTGCTTAATCCAGTCTTGTTGAATGAATGAGTAGAAGGGTGATTTTGGTGGTCAAGGGCGTGGGCATTGTTTTGGACGTAAAAGAAGTAGACCAGCTGTGAATCTTACTGAGATATATTTGTTGATATGTTTGTTTGTTTTCTTACTACATTTCTCCCTCCTGCTTTTTCAAGTAGGTATCCAGACCTTGCAATATCTTCCCTCGGGCGAAGTTTAAAGTAAAGGGGCAGAAAGAAGGAACTACTTGAAACTATATGCCAAAACTCTTTGAAGAAATGGTACTGTATATCTTAGAAAGGGAATGTAAAGAAGGGCATTTTGGGGGAGGGACAGTGAGACCAGAAGGATGAGGTTCCCCTGAAATGGGCAAATGGGAATTATCTGTGGGTCCTTAGAGTAGAATTGGACTGTGAGAAAACAGCAAGATCTTAGGGGAAAAGACTCTCTAGTGTATCTAGGAAGTGAGCCTGAAGGGATGTTTGCATCTTCAGAGACATTGGATATGTCTTGCTCCTTGTGGGACCCTGTGCTAGGGGCTATGTAAGGAAATAAAATAAACAAAATAGATATGTTAAATATATTGTTAAGACTTTTTCTTTTAGAAAAGAACAAGGTTCTTTTAGGGCTTAGTATTTTAGTATCCAGCCTTATTTTCAGTTGTGATATCTGTCTACTGGAATGCCTTTCCCAGGGTTCTGGATGTGGTCTTCAGGAGGTGATAGAACGTGTGCGGGTTTGTCTTTTGTTTTGTTTTGTTTTGTTTTCTTTTTATCATATACATCTCGGGCATAGTGGATTTGCCCTGTTTTTGAGGAGAAATTATAGAGTAGAGCTGTTCAAACATAAAAGAAAGGCCATAGAATAAAGTGAAGATGACTGGAAATATAAATATCCAGGGTTTTGTAAGTGGTTTCCTAATTGTGTAACTCTTACTTGCTTTTATTTATTTATAAAGTTTATTTATTTATTATTTGAGAGAGAGATTGGGGGAGGGGCAGAGAGAGAGAATCCCAGGCAGGATCTGTGCTGTCAGCACAGAGACTGACTTGGGGCTCGGTCCCATGAATTGTGAGGTCATGATCTGAGCCCAAATCAAGAGTTGGATGCTTAACTCACTGAGCCACCCAGGTGCCCCTCTTATTTGCTTTTAGGTAATTAGACTCATTTGGCCTATTTCAGTAGTGCATTTGTTTATTCGTAAACAGTTATTTTATGTCTCCTAGAGCAGGGCTAGAAGCTGGGGAATTATAGCTTGATAGAGCAGGGACATAGTACATTTGAGACCAGGACAGATATTTCAGTTCCAAACCATGTTTTCAGAATAGAATTTCATACAGTCTTCTTTGTGTAAAGGGGTTTATTTCATCCATAGTGCATGCACTCAACCGAGGGTCTGTTTGGGCAAAGGTATTTCTTTTTAGTGACACATGTACATCTAGATAATCCTACTTCTGTAGCAACATCAACAGTAGTTACCATGATAGCAAACTCTTCTAATCTGATTTGGAATACTTTCCTCTCTTTTCACTCCCCTCTGATGGGAGTGAATATGGACATGCCTCCATTATTACACCTCTTCCTTGGAATAGTTTCCACTGTACTGAGGAAAGTGATGAACTGTCTTTCATCTTAAATTCCAATTATTGAAATAGATTCATATATTGATCAGATTTATATTATGGATGATGAATCACCCACCAATAACTGATAGCATTTAGCTCTTTGGAGAATTGCTAAAAATAACCCACAAGGGCACATTGGGGAGATCCAGGTATAGGAGTTTCTGGATTTTGAACAGGATAGTTACAGAGGATACTTAAAATACCCCATGATGTTAACTTTGTACAAACCCTGAAAGCCAAACTACCTGATCCATGTAGAATAGATTTCAGGAGTTCAGTTTGGTTTTACATCGGCATCTTCAATGTCTTTAAAAATGGGTTATCTGCTTTACGATCAGGCAACTAGGATGCTAAGCAAAGGAATAAGAACAGTCCTTAAAATGTGAAGAACTCAACTGAATTTGGCCTTACTTGGTAATCTCTGGTTTGATTAGAACCTTTGCCCCCAACGTCAAGTCAGAACCTAAAGGTACTAACTTTGAACTATGTTGAGACCATCAAGTTGTTTTCCTCTTTTATTTGTTCCCTTACCGACAAATGCTGTCAAATGAAAACAGAAACAACAAACAAGCAGACAAACCCAACACCAACAACAGAATCAAGACCACACTGTTGTCTTTAATTAGACAGAACATTATTCAGAACATCAGAATCATGAATGACTAGATTTATTTTTTATTCATTCCTTTTGAAAATAGACTTAATCAAAATACTAATAAATTGACACTATTCATGCCTGCTTTTTTTTTTTTTTTTTAACACCACTTACAGTAGCACCTCTTGTTGCAATGGTAAATAGTAGTTGCTGGTCACATCAGTGTCGGATTAAAATAACTCAGTGCCATATTCTTATTTATACATCACAATAATAATATAATTTAAAATATTTCTTTTCCTCTAGGGGAGAAATAACGTGCTGTAACATTAAGCCTAAAAGCACTGTTCGAAATCTAAGAGTGTTGATTCATTGCTTTCCCTTTTTTTTCTTTTTTTCAAGCTTAAACTCCTGTAATTCTCCTTTAACTGGTCTTCCCAGTGGGCAAATATAACCTCCAAATGGTATAACCCTCTGCAGCTCATCTTTCCCTTTGGGAACTCGCTAAATCTGCATATATTCTCTTCGTGGGAGAATTTACCTTGCCTTCCAGGAAGGCTCCATGGTGACTTGAAAATGTTATCTTTCAGTCTTTAGAACGTTGAGGTCTGGCTTCTACCCCCAGGACCTACAGATAGTGCATGCCCTACAGTTTCCATACCAAGAACCTAAGTTCTCAGCATTAATCAGATAGGTGTGAGTGTTAAAGCTTTTGCATTTGTTGTTCTAACAGTTGGAATATTTATCTTTTGGCCAGGAAATATTTGCCAGTCTGTTTTAAAGTTTCAAACCAAGATAAGAGACAATTTTTATATGAGTATGTTACATAAAAGCGTCCTAACTAGTTTTTTTGTTTGTTTGTTTGTTTGACATTGGAAACTCTATGAAAATAAATATGCTCCGGGTTTAAGGAGTAGTGTGTCAAGCTGGAGCCTGGATTAAAATTGTGTGGGCTGTGGAGGCTGATATTCCAAGTGCTCCCTTAGCCAGAGTTACAGGGTTTGGAGAATATATTGAAGGGTTTGGGATAAAAATGGATTGAGTACTCGCACCTCCATTCAATTCAAGGTAAGAAGTTTATTATACACGTTCCTAAAGAAAACTTTGCCACTTGGCTTGGAACTTATCTCTGATCCCCAGGATTGTAATCTCCACCCAAAGACCCAAATTAATGTATGCACACCTCACTCATTCTTCGCAGAGGGCTTGGATGTTACCTTTCAGTGCCACCTTCCTCAACCCAACCCTCCTTTGATTCCGTGGAACCCTCAGCTCACGCCTCTTCTGTAACACCTTTCATATGATGGCGAACTTAGCTTTTCAATTGCTTGTGTCCATCACTGGAACGTCAACATTTGGGAGGATTTTGTAGTCTTGTTTATTTCATCTCTAGAGCCCAAGAACCTCTATCATGGCTTAAAACAGTTGCTGGTTGTTAAATTGATAAATTCAGTGTCAAATACAGTTGAAGAGACACTATTTGAAACATGAATTGAGGGTCAGTACCTCTCATAAGATGGAGGGGAAATAGTTCTAAGACTTGTGTGTGTTCATTGAGGAGCAGAATGGAGCCTGGGAGTCACCCAGCTCCTATTATTCCTGTTCTTTCTGATCAGATAGGACCATCTGGGTCGTGCTTACTGGCAGGCTCAGGCAGAAGCTGATAATGTCTCTTACCCAGAAGCTCCTAGTTGATTTTATAATGCAAGCTATCAGAGCTCCCGCTGGCTTCATTCAGCACCTGAAGTTAATCACTGGCTCATCTCTGCAATAAAACACTGTCCTGCAGAGTTTGTGCTCTTCCTAGGGGGTGGTCTTCTATTGTGGAAAGAGAGTCCCAGTCGTGCTACTCAGGATCTATGTGGCCTTGACCAAACTGCTTATGTCTCTAAGTCTACTTCTTCAAGAAAACACAGCTTGATGTAAGTAATTCAAGGTGTTATGAGGAGTAAGTGGGGTTAAATATGAATCATATCAATTACATTGCCCGGCACATTGGGATGCCTCCAGAAAAAGCTGGTTTCCCTCATGCCGCACCCCCTCTCACAGGCTCGCTCTCTGTGATGTACGGTGTTTCTTTGCTGGATTGTATGTGTCTTGGGAAATAAGAGCTCCCAAAAGGAAAGTCTCATTCTTCGGAGGGACTGCAACAAAGTGATGGTGTTCCTTTTGGGCCTCTTCTTCTGAATCCCTGTGTTTCTGAAGAGTTGGGCTAAGGGCAGAGGTCACTAACTTCATCAGACTCATCTTTGTGGGTACACATGGTCCTAGATGATAGTGATGGCCTTTGAATCAAGGTGGCTCATTGAGCTTGGGACTCAGGGGAAGGCAGGTGGGCGAAGGTGCCATCATGAGTCATATCCAGTGCTTCTTAGCAGAGGAGAAACAATGGATACATTCAGAGGTTTGGAGTGATTGGGTGCCAGCAGGCCAGTGGGTACATTATATTCATGTTTAAACAGGCAGTGCCCTGGTCCCAAACTCTAGGAAGTCTGAAGAGCCTCAGTGCAGAATAGAAAGCCACATTTGTCCCCTCATGTACCTTGATTTCCGATGAAGATTTTTATGTGTCTTTGAGGGCATCCAAGGGGTCTTTGACTTCTTGGAGGAATTGCAACAAATTAGTTTGACAGGTTAATTAAGACAGATCACAGAAACAAGCAAGGAAGGGGTTCTGGACAGGCAGTCAGAGTAGGAAGATCTGGGGTGTTAGTGCCTGGTAGCTGTCTAATTAGGAGGGTAAAGCCCTACAGGAAGAGACTGACTTCATGTGTTGGCTTTTTCCTTTCCATACCACTGAGTTTGAGCCAGTCCCTTTAACATAATAAATGCTAAATGAATATTTGATGGTTGAAGCCATGAATTAATGCTAGGAGAAATAAGCAGAGAGTGTCAGGAAGAAGTTAAAACTGAGCTAAGGCTCAGTTAGCAATAAGGCTCTCATTGTGTGAGGCCTGCAGGTAGAGGGGATTTTCTGGATCTAAATGAAGACAAGATTTCAGATTTGGAGCAGTAAGATAGAAGCACAATTACTAACATAGGGAACAAGACTGAATCATACAAATAGTATATTAGGTATGACCCTGGTTACTGGAACCTGGGGAAAGCCTCAGAGTAGGTTCAGAATTGAATCTTTCTTGCATGGTTTCTGCCAAATATTAGGCAGAGTAATGTATGCATTTAAAATAAAGTCCGTGATTTCATATATGAAATAGTTTCTGGGTTTTCGAGTCACATGCATTAACGTAAAAAAGAAATATGTTTTGTATTTATTTTATTAAAAAAATTTTTTTTAATGTTTATTTATTTTTGAGAGAGAGAGAGAGAGAGAGAGCATGAGCGGGGGAGTGGCAGAGAGAGAGGGAGACATAGAATTTGAAGCAGGCTCCAGGCTCTGAGCTGTCAGCACAGAGCCTGATGCAAGGCTCAAACTCACAGACTGTGAGATCATGACCTGAGTCGAAGTCGGACGCTTAACCGACTGAACCAGCCAGGTGCCCCTGTTTTGTGTTTAAAAGAGCCTATACATCTATTGATCACAGGGTGCTATACTAGGAATATTACATGTGCTAATTGATGTAATCCTTGCAGCTCTATGGAGCAGGTTTTGTTTTTATCCCATGTTACAGTGAAAACTGAGGTCAAGAGAGGTTCAATAACTTTAAAGGTTTTAAAGGCTTATCAGTGGCCACGGTGGGATTCAGATAGAGCAAGTCTGGCTCCTTGATCGGCTTTTGTGACCACTGTTCTATCCTGTGCTTTCTGTGGGCAAATAACCAACGTCGTCCTTGGAATTAGGAATTTACAATTTGTTCTTTTGAAATAGAATCCCTTTGTTTGTGAGTTAGGGGCTTCTAAATTAAGCAAATAATTGGACAACTGTATACTTTGGCTGTTTGACACGAGCAATAATTGAGCACCATCTCCCAGGTAGACTAGATTCTAAAGTCAACAAGCCCAGGGATATATTGAACTCATAAACTTATAACATCTATATTTGACTTATTTGATAAAGGATCTAATAAAAAATAATGCCATCAGTTGCTCTCTGTACTGCAAGTAATATTAAACCTTTATGGCATTCTTTGAAGGATCAATTTTGGAAACTGGGGAACTCTCCCAAGCTTTAATTATGGTTGCATTTTGAAACAGGAAAAAAATTATGTGGTTACCTAGACTGTCTTAAGAATAAAAGACATTTATACTAATTAGATTTTTTGCAGTAATTTGTTTTAGAATTCACAGTGGTAACATTAATCTTCAGTAACTTATGTGAGGTGACATTGGATTCCAAAAGTATTTTCAGGATTTTATTGTAGTCCAGTGTGAATTATCCATCTTTATTTGAATGTTATAAAATAGGTACTTTTACAAACCAAAAAGCATTGCTGATAGCCTGGAAATTGAAGCAAAATTGTTGGCATTTGCTAAGTTTATTTTATTATTCTTCTTTTTAAAGTGACTTTAAAGAGTACATCTTTCATTGTTTTTCAGATTTCATATAAAATTCCAGGATTGAAACTAGTGTGAATAAAAATGAAAACATGTCCTAAGTGTGAAGTTATTTCTGCAATGGGATCACTTCTACATTTGAATTTTATGCCACACAAATATCACCTGAAAAGGAAAGAAGTTAGCCATTGGCTTTATCACTTAGATAATACAGGAACATGGAAACCATTTAGGGATAATATTTCCCACATGTAATAATTGCAGTAACTGGTTGGTGAACAGATCATGATAGTGTTGGGCTGAAAATCTAGACCTACGTCATTTTAGGCTCCTTTAGAATTTGTAGTGATTAGGAGAATTGGAGTGTCAGGAGAAGTGTTACCCACAAATCACCCCTTCATGACAGCAGGTTACGGTCGCCTCTGTATGCCAAATAATTCCATGTACTTTTCATTTTTCCACAAAGTTATATATGTTGAAACGTTACTCTCTGTGAAAAAGACTCCTAATGAGAACTTTTGGTATAATTCATGCAGGTTCATACCTGGGCAGAATTAATCTGCTCACAAATAGTGGATGATGGATTTTTTTTTCTTTTTCTTTTTCTTTTTCTCTTTTTTTTTTTTTTGTATCAGGTATTGAGAAGGCTTTTGTATTAAGACAAACTCCCGTCAATAGGGGTGTCTCTGGGAATAGTGTAGTTATAGTAAGGTGATTGGTACAAGGTCTAACCTATATACATGGATCTGTGGAATTTAACCTTCTGCCCTCCCCTGGCCCCCACTCCTTTCTGTCTTTGTGTTGATTACCTTGGGGGGTACAGGGTGAGCTTGACCTTCTTTAGCAATAGAAGTTATAAAACATCTGACCGTTGCCTGTTTGGGAGAGGCACGGCTTCATCCTGGAGTGAACTAAACCTAGGGTTCAAATCAGAGGAGCCTCTGGCAGCTAAAACCTGTCACTTTTAGCCTGCAGTAACTTTCATAGTGTGCATCTGAACATAGGGGTTACAGCGAGATAGATAAGCTTCAAAGCCATTGGTGGATTTTTACTACTGTCTGATTACTTAAAACTATAATGGTTATAGTTTACAAGTATGATTATTTATTATAAAACACAGTTTAAACACTGAGATTACACATACCTTGATTTATTCCTGAAACATCATATATATGGTTTAAATGATCTGCAGTAAGGGTGCTGGCTTTGTGGTCGGGTGTAATCTTCAGAATGTGGAAACACTAAAGAGTCATGTCTTCAAATCATTGACAGCAACCCATGATGTAGGGAAGAAGGCTAATAATCTGATTTTAATTTGTGCTTTCATCATTGTTCTCAAAATTATGTGGGGTTACAAGGTGCAGTTTCCTTTCCAGGCTAAAACCATCCGGCCGTCTTCCAAATTTTGAGGGCTTAATTGATTATTCACTCAAGAAGCAGAGTGGACTGAGAACTATATCTGAAGAAAAAAATCCTGAGTTTGCCTGTCCTTGTCCATCCATGCCAGTGGGAAGCTCAATGAGATTCCTGTGTCCATCCATGAACTTTTAGGTTACTCTTCTAGGTTTGTCTACAGTATATGGATCTGCCCTCAGTCACCAGCATAGAAATGCTTCACCCAGGTTGGCAAAGATATAATCTTAAATTGCAAAGCTTTTATCAAAGTCAAGTGGAGAGTGATAATGATACTTGTTTTATATTCATTTGATCTCAGATATGCAGAATTGGGTTGTTTTCATGAGGTGTAGAGTAACTGCCTTTATAGGATTTTTTGTAAAGGGCATGCATTTAGTACGTCTATGACTTAAGCTCAAAATGATTTCAGAAAGTTTCATGTATAGTCACACAGTTGCTTTAACTGAGTTCCATTTTGATATTCTGTCTGAATTTTTCAGGACACAGCTGAAAAGCCTGACTAGTGAAACTGCTATTGAGTTTGCTATAGGGCTGTTATTAGTCCTGATTATAAGATTTGAAATCAGATAAATCTGATCTAGGGACCCAGCTCCAGCACTTAATACTCTTTTAAAAAAGGGAAGACTTAGAGTTTTTGCATACCTATTCCTCCTACTTCTGGAAATCCTAACCATTTCAGATATGACTCATACCCAATCAAGTATCCATTGAGCAATTCTGCCCTTAGTTTATGTGGCTGAGTGGAGCGGATTCTCTTTTCCCATGTGAGGAGGGGTCCGGCCAATCAGGGTATCTCGTGTACCTTACTACAATATTTGGTTCAAGGATGGGGACGTGACTCGGCTGAAGCTAGTTTCAGTACTTCTAGAAAAATAAGAGGCACTGGCTTTTTTAAAAATTTAGAATGGTGGAGTTATGACATTTGGGCTGCTAGCAGTCAGGTTGCACTGCGAATGAAGGTCCTGCCAATATAGCCAAAGTGGGGTGGTGGTGGTGGAAATGCAAGTAAGAGATGGAGAAATGCTAGCTCCTGATGATGTGGTCTGAGGCCTTGGCTCCACCTGGCCTTTCGGCTACACAGGAAGTTCAACTGGACAGTAAATGCCTCCTCCCCTTACAACAACTTAAGATAAATTGAAAAAATTGTGAATCCTTTTATTGCTGGTGGATCTTGGGCAAGTCATTTTACTTCCTCTATGCCTCGATTTTATATTCTATAAAATTGTATGTACTTTATGGCTCTGTCAAAAGACTTCGTGGTCTGCTGTCAGTGTTATGTTTCCCATCCTAATTTATGTGTTGTCTGGTCCCTTTATATGTATGTGTGCCTACAGGAATGTATACATGTATTTATGTATTATGGTATGGACTTTCTGAAGACCACACCAAAGCCTTTGTACTATTAAAGTGTAACTAAATAACATACATTTCTAATGACATTTTTAAAATAGTGATTGTATTCTTTTATCCACCTGATGCAATATCTATCTATCTATCTATCTATCTATCTATCTATCCATCCATCCATCCATCCATGCATCCATCTATCCTATCCTATCCTATCCTATCCTTGGATACAAGAATACAATAAATTCTAATTGTATAATAAAATCCCAATTAACTAGGAGGCTCTTATCTGTGATGATAATCAATGGCTTCATATCTACTAAGCAGTGGCAGTTTGATAGGCAGTTTAAGTAGGGGAACTAACATTTATGGGGCTCCTGCTCTACATAAGCATTGTCCTAGGTATTTTACATAAGTTGTCCTCTTTAGTTCTCAAAAATCTTTCTAAGTTATCTTATTTGTATATCATGGAAACTGTGACTCAGAGAGTTTTCATAACTTCCCAAGATCACGTAAATGGTAAGTTATAGGGCTGGGACTAAAACCTGAGTCTTTCAGTCTGATGCCTAAGTTTGTGTGGTCCTTGCTGGGGTAGCTTGGAAGCCGCCTAATCCAAAAGCCAACATTTAGTTGCTTTTGGAAATTTGAACATGCTGCTAACTTGAATGTTTTCATTAGTCCCTTTTAAGGTTCACTGGTGGAGATTTATGTAAAGGTACTCTTGCGGGTGCTGTTGGACACCACCCTGTCCCCCCTTCCCAACCAGGGCATCCATTCTTCAGCTTCTGGGAAGGTGGCTAACAGTGCCTTCCTTCTTCTGAGGGACCTTCTCTGGGACCTATCCTCCATTGAAAGACTTGTTTGTCTAGAGTTATGCCCCCTTCTGTCTTGGTTGATGTGGGATGTAAAGGCTCATGTCCTGTGCCTCAGCATGAGACAGCTCTGAAGGGCTGTCCCAGCTCCAGAGCTCCTTTTGGGACCTCCAAGGAGACCTCCAAGTTTCTGTTGAAACTACATCACAGCTTAGCTCCTCCCTCATCCCATCCACTTCCCTCTCTCCTTTAGGAGTGAGAGAGCACACCAGTCTCCCACACACAAGTCTCCATCTTAGTCTGTACCCCATGGCACCTGACTTAAGACAGCACTCATTCCTTTGCCTATTTATTCATCTGTTTACTTCTCTATTTGCCCACCATCCATTCATTCACCATGTATTTATTCACGTACCAAAGACTTACTGGTATTCTAGTATGTATCTGGAGTAATGGAAGATTTGGGACATACTCTTTTAGGATTAGCTAGCTAGTCATATAGTAGAGATAAAGGGAAAAAAGAGGGAAAAAAAAGAAAGGAAGAAAGAATAAATAGTAAATAATTGAAAACATCTAAGGTGTGAAGTATTGCAAAATGTTTATTAAAATCCTGTTTAGGCATCCACTGTGTGTCTTGCAAATAAGAAACTATATTTGCTCTGTAATTGCTTGAATCATACATCTTTTACCTTGATTAGCAATTTCAATCAACCAAGACATTACTGAGCATTTTCAAATAAAAAGCTGCATATTTCTCAACCAGAAGCCCTCTGTTCAACCTTTTTGTGTTTTAAACACCTTTGGCTTGTTAGAATTGGATGCTCTCATTTCTTATAAAAATATTAATTCCTCTATAATGCAAAACTCTACAAATATCAACAAAATGAGATATTTAAGATATTTTTGAGTCTTTGGTATTTTTAATGTTATTTTAATTTTGTGTCCTTTGATTTTTAAACTCACCTCCCTTTTGCTCTTATGTTCGTCTACATCTAGATTCGAATACTGTATTTTGACATGAAGTCTACTTAGGTTTCTAAACGTCATAGTTGCTAAAAAACAGGCTTGGTCAGGTGTCTGAAAAGCTTAAGTTTACATAAGAGTTCAGAAGAGCAATCATAGTCTGTTTTCTTGAGAATCACCTCTGAGAGTTAGTGTTGGCTGGAATAAGCCTGTTGATACACGGTGGAGTAACCTGAACTAGGGGAAGCAAAGTCTGCCTCTATCTTGATGACTTTGTGAATTTTCATTCTACAGTGCAAGATGGTCCTCTGCAGCGTTTCCAGATCAGCCATCCAAATCTATTGCCTTTGTGTGATTTCTATGTTGGCAGACCCGTGTTGTCCCTGTGGGATCTTGCCTTCTGTTTCTTCTGCGGGTTCTCCTTCTGCCAAACAAATTTTCTTGCTGCATCACAAAAGCTAAAGCCAGTCAAAGGAGGCTCTATTGCCATATTTAGACAGAAATACAATACCAGAAATTAGAGTGAATGCTTTTGCTTCTAATGGCTGTAAGCGACGGCTGCCCCACATACCATCTGGTGGCGTGTTTTTCTTTCTTCTTCGTTTAGGGACCACGTGGTAGTTTCTCTCTCTCTGTCTCTCTGTCTGTCTCTCTCTCTCTATTCATTTTGCCCACCGCTCTCATCCACTTAAGTCTTATTAAGGACACTGTCAGAGTCAATCACTACTGTGTGCAAAGTATTTGAAAGTCCTTAGAAAGATAAGGGACATAAGCCTCTTACTCTGAATAAACATTCTAAGGCCACACTGGAATCATTTGGGAGGGAGAAAAAAAGAAAAAACCAGCACAAGATTGCCCTTTCTATGACAAGTTGCTATTTATCTAGGTAATGAGATGCACTCTCAATAAATCATGTATATTAATTTAGTGTGAATTTACTTGACTCTATCAAGCCATCCTTACAAGATCCAAATATAATAACATTAGAAATCTACTTTTTGAGGTTCTGGCATCAAAGCCAGATGGACATGTTAACTGCCCATGTTTCTACGTAATATGTTGATACTAACAGCGTATCTGCTTCACATTTGGATTTACACATGGCCACCCCTGCATTTGCTACAAAGAGTGTCCCTGGGGGGAGTCAGCTAACAATGGCACTGCTTTATGGGCCTTGAGAGCAGGAAGTGAGGAAGAAGGCCGTAGCTACTGAGATTGACGAAAAGAATTTTAAGCAGGTGGATTTTAATTACCCCAGAATAGAACTTGGCCAGCACACCAAACTCTTCTTCCTCCTACTCATTTTGGAATTTCTGGGGGCTGGGGAGGGGGAGCAAAAACAAAAACAAAAACAAAAAACAAAAACCAAGCCAAACAAAAAAAACACAACAATCCACAACCACCCCTGAATTGGTGCACATATTTATATTCAAAAATATACCTGGCTGTTGTCCATTGCATTCGATATCGGAAGTTAACAACTTTAATTTTCAGTTAACAACAGTAATTAGATTGCATACGGAGAGGTCACCTATGGCTAATTCTTCTGTAAGTGAAAACTCTTACGTACCTGTGTGGTCAGTCTGGAGAGATTATCTATGTATGTATCACCTATGAAGTTACCATAATATCAGGTCAGGCAAAAGTCCTGGGGCGAGTGGGTTCTTTTTGTATTCTTGCCCATTCCTCGGAAACAGTGTTTCTTAAAGTGCAATCTGTGCACCATCTGCTTTGAGTTTCCCGTAAGGAATTCAGATGTCTGGGCCTCACCTCGAGACACTGACTGAAACAGGAACCTGGAGAACCGGGTCTGGGAACGTGCATTTAAATGTACTCCCCAAGTAAATAAGGAGTACATTAAAGTTTGACAGGCCCTTTCCCTTAGCATACAAATCTGCAAACTGAATTATGTAAGAAATAGATACTGTTTATTAAAAATAGTTTGAAAAACCTAAAGCGCAGTAGAGTCATTCCATTCTAGTTGCCTTTCGAGCCCAGGAACCCTCTTGAATGAGATGGGTAAAGCAGCTCTTTCTCTCTCTTTCCTTTCTCTCTCTCTCTCTGTCTGTGCTTTCCTTCTCTGAGATTTTTACAGGTACCGTGGCACAAACGTACTTACTTGTTGAGATTTGTTCACATCTGTTCTAGGGAATGGCATATTCTCTGTTTTTAGCAGCTCAAGAGGTGAGAGAATAGGAAGACTGGGGGCTTTGGAGTAAGACAGACTTAGGTCCACATTTCATCTCTCCTGTTTCCTTCTATATCTTTGGCTATTTTATTTTATTTTGTTTTATTTTATATGTTTGTTTATTTTGAGAGAGAGTGTGCACATGCGTGCGCCCAAGTGTGCGCAAAAGGGAAGAGAGAGAGAAAATCCCCAGCAGGCTCCCTGCTGTTAGCACAGAGCCCGACGCAGGGCTCCATCTCATGAACTGTGAGATCATGACCTGAGCCGAAATCAAGAGTCAGATGCTTAAACCACTGGGCCATCCAGGAGCCCCTCTTTGGGTCATTGAAATAAACCTTTGGAGTCCTATGTTGCTTATCTCTAAACAAGGGGAAATGATACCAACTTTGAAGAGTTGGTATGAGGATTGCATAAAATAATGTATCGAAAGAGTTTAGTACGTTTTGACAGTGCTCAATAAATATTAACCTTGTTATTATTATCATTGTGCTTCAAGCCTGGGACAGAGGTGTTTCACTAAGACCAGGGTGGAGCCAAGGCCTCTCCATGAGTCTGATAAGGACACTCATCAGGACAATCCTTTGCCACTCAACACTGAATCTTCTCTGCCACATCCCTACTGTGTGCAAGTGCACACACATCTAGTATCGGACTGGGCCTGTGCTCCACCTAGATCCCCTCAGTTCCCTTCTGCTGTTCTGTGGGCTCCTGTGCCCATCGTCCAGCTTCCATATGCTTTGCTTCGAATGACTCACGCCTGTAACTTCCTTCGGAGCCCTGCCCTTGGTGTGATGGCATTGCTTTGCCTGTACACCCAGATAGAAGAAAGTGGCTAGGAGTTTTTTTGTCCACCCTCCTCCCTCAGCCGATGACTGGTGCCTGATTGTGGAAGCCCATCTCTTTTGCCTGGGGGTGGGGGCGCCTCTGAGGTATCATTTACACTGCTGAATTCTCTATAGGATCAGGCTGAGGCTGGGGCTTGCCCTGAAATTTCACACTTGCTTCGTTTCTTTCCCTGCTCTGTCTTGCTTCCCCCTCCCTTTCTGGTTTCTCCTGGGAGCACCCAAACTCTCATCTCAACGTCTGCTTTTGGGGTTCCTTAGTAAGGTACATACACACAGCTGGGCTTGGACTCTGCAGAAGGTCCCCAGTTCCCTGCAGCTCAGAGGTCACACATAAACTGGTTTTCACATTTAGGTTTGAGTGTAGAATAGACAGGGTTCAGACAGTAAATATTTTGGGCTTTGCAGGCCACATACAAGTCTCTGACGCTTTGCTGACCCCTGGTTTAGGACATAGTTCCATTTGCCTTTACTTCTGATTCACCTGTGTGTTTTGATACTAATGTCTGCCTGTCCCTCTCTAGCGTTTAGTTGCTAATGATGAATGGCCCTGAATGAATGGCATACCTTTCAGTGCCTTTACATTTCTGGGAATAAACTGAAAATGTGAGGCTCAGCATTACTGCTAACACCTGGGTCATATACCTAATCTCCAGAGAGTTGTTTATTTTTAAGTTACCCGTGTTCATATTTTAATGGTCCACAGCCATGTTAATATCAGAAAGACAGAATTTAGATCTATGAATCCTGTGAAAAGCCAGGAGTACCGACACCCAGAAGAGTCATTAGTATTTTGTAGTCTTTGCTTTATTGTTTTGCCTCAAACTAGCAACCTTCAGTGGATTGTTGACATTAATCCTACTCTGATACCAGTTTATTTACTAAGTGACAGAAATTCAGCATTAGCTGAGGTGAGAAAGGCTTATTTACATTCAATATTACTTGACATCTTTGTAATTTTCCCTTTTCATGACAAAGGGGGGATATTTACATTAAAAACACATCAGTAACCTTAGTAATCTCCTTGAGCAGACAAGGGTACATAAAATCAGGAAGTAAGCTAAGAATGATGGGAAGGTAAATGCTGTAAAGCCTGTTTCAGACAAATCTTAAAGCGGTAAGATTAAAGAAAACCATGCAACCATAATTAGACCAGGGAGGTCAGGAGACATTGGGTGGTCTCCAGCTTTATCTTGATGAGGGAAATCACTGTTTAAAGAATGAAAAGAAGTCATTAACTGCATTTGAGATTCAGATCGTTGCCTTGAAGGAGTTAAGGAAGTCAGAAGCCTGTAGCTGCAGAATAGTTGTAATATATCTGGAAGTAAAGCTTTTCTAAAAAATTGAATTTTTATGTAGTATAAATTTAAATTTTGTCATCAAATAATTCTTTTTGCTCTAAATAAAATCAATATTGGATTGCAACACCCACAGAGTAGAATGCATTTAGAACATTGGGATATAATTTGTACCGTAGACATATTCACAGCCCTCTCAACTTGTCTTGCAAGTGACAAAATGAAAATCGTGGGGTTTGCGTGTATCTCTGAGAAGCTTGTAGGGTCGTCACATTTCCTAACTTTCTTTATCCTAAGGATAGATGTGGGAGGTGGGCACATTGGCAGCCGCATAATGGTTTGGGACGTCTCTTGGCTAGGAAGCCTGCTGGGCAGAGAGCTCGAAGAGGGTCCAGGTGGCTCAGCTATCATGGGCACTGATGTTTTCCTGGCACAGATCAAAACTTCCTCAGTGCTCTGCCCCTGTCATCTCCGGGAGCGATACTTTAAGCCAACCCCGAAGTTCCAAGGAAATGCCTGGAGGCTTTGGAGAGTAAGATATGTCAAACTATGTCTCCCTCAGCAAACTGCAGGTGAAATTTTCTTTTAAAATTTGGTAATAAGAAAAAGAGTCCCAAGAGAAGTGTAGATTGAGGCAAAGATAGAAATAAGCTGGGGCGGGCACCTGGGTGGCTCAGTCGAGTGGCCAGGTCTTGATTTCAGCTTAGGTCATGATCCCAGGGTAATGGGATCTGAGCATGGAACTTGCTTGAGATTCTCTCTCTCTCTCTAAAAAAAAAAAAAAAAAAAGAGAAAAGAAAAAAAAGAAAGAAAGAAGCTGGGCAGCTGGGCAGAAACCTTACTCTAGGCTGATGTCTTTTAATACCAAATTTAAGTCCTTTTCCCTGTAAAGTTATCCTTACATTGTTTAGGGAATTACATCTTGGACTAAGTAAAAAGCATTGCATTGACTGTGTACATAGGTAAACTAGTACATCACCATAATATGTTACAGTTCCCAGTTTATAAACGAATTGGCATTTCATGCACAGTTTTCTGATGTCTGCTGAGTACGTGGGGAGGTGCTGGATCTACCTGGCCACCTTTTCCAGGACAGCTCGAGGGGTAGCTCTTGAGCCTGAAGTCAAGCCAGAGACAACAAAGAGCTGGCAGGTTCCTCTGCATGATGCTGGTACATGACAGAGGAGACTCTCTATAAACCAGTGAGAGGCTCTGGGTGAAAAGTTGAGGGTTAATCACGGAACAAGCTGAGACAGAGTAAAAGCATGGATGCAGGGTCCAGGCTGCACAGAATAGTCCTTTCATGTCTGGTTAGAAATTCACTAAATAGGTATATCTTAGAAGCATTCACGCGGTAGGATCTTGACGGACAAGACCGAAGCTGATTTCCATTTCCCGGATCTGGAAATAAGAATTCCCTTTGCGATTCATGTTCAGCTGTCCCGCGTTCTTTTTCTCTACTTGGGAGATCATGGTTCTTTTCTGTCAGAACACTTAAGATTTTCATTCTAGTACCAAAGATGATTTATTCTGTGATATTGGCATCTCTGAACCTTACTCTTTATCTTTCTTTTCTGAATCTCCTATGTGTACTCTTTACAGATTTTCGTTGTTATAAGACGAGGGGATGGATTAGTCCTGTTTGTTGGATGCTTTTGGCAAAGATGAAAACGATGGCCACTCGGCCCCGCCTGCCAGCGCCACTCACATGTGTTCCTAACTGACCATTTGAACTTGGTGGTTGAGACGTTCCCCTTGTGAACTCAATATTTATCTGTGGTTCACAGGTGACTGGAGGAGGTGGCACAGGAAAATCTTTATGTGAACCATTAATTTAGCAGCATTTCACAGCCGGGGAAGAAAAGCATCACATGTACAAATGATTTCTAAGCCAAGGGCTTCATCTATCCTTTGTGTCTCGAGCACACAAGGAGGGACGGTGAGGATCCAACGTTTGTTCTTGTGTGGAAGCCGCAGAGCTCCCCCTTGCCACGTCCGTCTTATTTTCCAACATCCTGGTACAAACAGACAAAAGTTGTTATTACAGAAGGTGAAGCTGATAGCTTTTAATACATCACATCCACTAGGATGAAGGCGTAATTGCTACTTTTATGTTCATTTTACAGTGAATAGTAATTAGCCTTTGGCCCGTTACAGTGTGTGAACATCGAATTACCCACCTGCTCTTGCCATGTCTCGTTAACTTAAGCTATGTGCCTAAAGCTTTATCAGAAAACAACTCCTTCTCCATCTCCCAGCTGGCAGGCTACTTTAGATACATCCATTTAGAAAAGCCACAGGCTTTAGGATGACAGTCTCCCAGTTTGGCCTGAGTGTGGGACAAGGACTTCTAAAGATGCTTTTAGTTGTAGTGGTTGGTGTACATCGTGTAGCTTTTTGGAAGTCAAGGCTCACTCCTTCCTGTGAAGACCAAGGTATCTTTTACTTTTGTTTGTGACATTATTTGTTTGGCTATTAGCTGATTTATGGAGATAATTTGATAACCATGTTACAAAATCAATGTGTATACTCATCCCTGAGAAAAGGCGGGTCGATGATAAATAACCTTTGCTGATTTGCAGCAAAAAATTTCCCTCTGGAAGAAATGGGACCTGAGGTGAAATAATCAAGATTATCATCAAACGAAGCACAAAGGAAAGCTTGCCTCTTTGTTGGGTAAGAGTAATATGTATTTTCACATTATAGAAATTAGTCGAAGACTCTGGTGTAAGCTAGAACCTCAGGAATAAATTTGGAGAACATTTGGTTGAACCCGATCAGTTACAGAGGAGGAAGTGAAGGTGTAAAATGTAAAGTATGCTGCCCATTGTCAGATAAAAGACTTACTTCTTTTTTATAACATGGCTAAGGGGCTCCAGCGTCAAGAAAGTTTGGTGACACTTTAAAATTTTTGTCTGACAGAGAAAAGAAGAAAGCAGCTTAATTTTGGGCTTAAAAAAAATTCTGCCATGGAACTCTGCCATTGCTTTTTATCTATGGTGATGCTTTTATTACCAAGAGGGAGGAATACCTTACTAATGAGGAGCCCCAGCCACTGGCTCGTTTTTAGGTTCTGAGTCCAAAGACACATGTAGGTATACTGGTGTCCACGGCTGCTGTAACACGTCACCACAAACACAGTGGCTTAAAACAATGCAGATGCATTATCTTACATTCCTGGAGGTCAGAAGTCCAAAATCAGTTACAGTTGGTCTAAAATCAAGGCAGCAGCAGGGCTGTGCCCCTTCTGGAGGCTGAAGGGAAGATCTGTTTCCTTGCTTTCCCAGCTCCTAGAGGCCGCCTGCATTCTCCGGCTTGTGGCCCCTTCCTCCGTCTTCAAAGTCCATCATTTCATCCTCTTCCATCTCAGGATCATTAACTAAATGCATCTGAAAAGTGTCCTTTATCATTATGGTAACATTTTCATAGGTTTCAGGGATTGGGGCATGCACATCTTTGAGGGACCATTGGTCTGATCATTACGGTAGGGCCCTGGGAAAGGATTGGGGCCTCCAATAGCTCTGGCGGTTTGGCCCGGATCTGGAAACTGTGACAGCAGTGTTTTCAGCTGCTCGGTTTACTCGGTTATGTGACAGGAAGGCCAGCAGGTTATCCGCGAAGGTTTCCCTAACTAAATTCTGCACGTCACGGCTGCTGCGTCGCGTTGGAGCCGCTAATCATGTGGTATCTCTGAAAGTGCGGGTTGGGAGATGCGGAAAGCTGAAAACAAGGTACCGGAAGAGGTGTTTGTGAGTCGTGCGCAGTGTGATTGTCACAACCATTCAGAAGCCATAGAGAGCTTTCAGTTGAAGCCCTGATATGTTCAGTAAGTAGATATGTATAATGCTTGTGCTTCCAAGGAGATAAATATAATCTTCAAGAATCTATTTTTGAAGTCTTCTACTTATTTTTTTGACCTGTGAATGGAAACTCAACTGTTTCACGATAGAAACATCAGGAAGGACAAAGAAGAAACATTTCTATACAAAGTTTCTATATACCGTTAGCTAATTACATTTGTGGTTCATTAATATCTTGTTTATGAAAAAAAAAATCTGTGAGACCTTCAGGGTCTTTTCTAACTCAGGGGGCTGTATAAAATTATCTTAATTTAAATAGCATCTTAAAAGGTTTAGCATCCCTTGGTAAAGATAAAACATCTCATCATTATCAATTAAAGGACTCCTGAAGCCTTTGAAAAGAGGACTTGTTTGCTTAAAATACGTGAAGGTCATGCTCACCCTGTAATAGTCAATGAGGAGTAGTCATTTGTTATTTTTAAACAGGCTGTCATTTAGCCATTATGAAGATGAATAACATTTGTTATTACCTAATAATCTTCCTGTTGATTACAGAGAAAAGACACTTGCAGACACCTTATGTGCCTTTCTTAGTTGCTAGATTATTAATGCCTTTTGATTAAATTCTGTAAACAAAAATTAAGGTCTTTGTTCTCTGAATTTTGAGCCTGGCATCTAGGATGCTAAACCATGCCTTGGTCCATGGTATTTTGACTTGCATTTGTTATTTGCCTACTGTTCGTGCAACGTTGCAAAAACAAAGTTCATTTTTTAATATCAAACAGATTGTCAATGGATCATATGCTGCCTCTATTAAGGTTAGTTTTTGGATGTCTGCCTTCTTGAAGAGAGTTAATGAAGCTATAAGTTACCTGTGTGCCTTCATTTGGAGTCAGGCCTAATTATCTGGATCTTGGCCACATTATTGTCCGAGCCTTATTTCTAAAGCAGATGGAGTCACTCAGGAATGACTTCATTTGTATTAATTTGTTGCACTGTCTTCTGCTATTCATCTCAGAAGAACTATAGAGCCTTTGTCACAGAGAGCAGGGAAAGACAAAAGAATTTCAGTCAGAAATTAAGAGAGAGATCTACTCCTTCCATTTACAGATACTGATGTTCCAACCTAAAGGCAATTAAGTGGTAGCCACTTCGGGGCAGTGGAATATGGTGCAAGAGGGTAATTGTGCTCCCTGAGATTCATGAGCTTTCATTTTTTAGGCTAAGTCAGATGACAGACATATTGATCCTGGCATTTTAAAAGGGAAACTCTCTGGAGCTTTTTTCTGCTCTTGTCAGTTTTTCACCCGGCTTTGGCGGGCCCTAGGGCTGATCTCAAAGGGAAATCTCCACCTTGGCTGACTCTGAACTTCCTGTGGCTTGTTGGAAAGAACAGTCACTTTGTTATTAACGGATCAGATACAGGATCTCCCGGCTAGGGGCTAAAGGTGGTCACAATTCTGCCCTGCATTCTGGCTGTGGCCATCCACGAGGAAAAGAGCGAGGGCTAAACTCTTAATTCAACCACGTTCCTAAACTTTCTGTGGGGATAGGTAGGCTTTGGTTTCAGAGATAAGGAAGAGAATTTGCCTTTTTCGCTGGCAAGTGATAGTGGAGGCTTCTTTTACGAGTTTTATGGCAACAATTAAAAATTGTCCCCAGCTTTGTCAAATAGCAAAACTCAACTGAGTTAATTTACAGATCCAGTTGGCTTTTTTCAACGACTCACAAATTGGACAGCATCCCATCTAGCAAGTAGAAAGGACCCGGAAAGGGCTGTACAAAGTGGAAGGTTTTTATAGGCAGAAGGAGGAAGGGCTAAGGAAAAAGCAGATTACCTCATCTTCCTCTGGTGTCTGTGTAACAGATTACCTCATTGGTGCTGACCAGAAAATTCCACACTGACTGGTTAAGACTACATTTCTAGAGAAGGTGGTAAGTTAGGTATTAAACCTTGGTTTGGTGACGTGGTTTTAATATAGGCGACTCCATTTGGGGCCTGTTGTCACTTTTTTAAACAGCTTTCATGTGGTCAACAGGTCATGTCAATTTAGTATAAAAAAAGCTTTAGATAAAGAGTAACAGCTTTATTCAGTATCTAAATTGCTATTGGCAAATACATGAATTCTAATGATTCCACTAACTTATTCTAATTATGAAATGTGCAGTTAGAATGTGTCTACCTCGGTATCAAAATATCCGAACGAAAAGAAGATAGATGATCTTACCATCAACGTAATGACAAGTATTCATTGATTTGAGTAGCCCAAAAGACAGAGGCTATTTCTTCAAAAGAATTTTTTATTTGCCCTTCAGAGAACTTGCTTCTAGATAGTAACTTGTGGTCTTTCTTTTAAGTTTTCATTAGAGTTCCCTAAACTAGGAGTTAAAAAAGACTAATTACTGGGTATCATTATGCATGTATTAATTCGCTAGGGCTGCTGTTAACAAAATGCCACTGATTAGGAGGCTTGGACAACAGGAATCCATTGACTCACGATGCTGGAGCCTGGAAATTCGAGATCAAGGCACTGGCAGGAGAAAATCTGGACACAGAGACAGACATACATACAGAGAGAATGTCATGTGAGGATGAAGGCAGAGATCCGAGTGTTCCTTCGACAAGCCAAGGAAAGCCAAATATTGTCAGCAGACCACCAGAAGCAAGGGGAGAGACGTGGAATGGATTCTCCCTCACAAAGCTCAGAAGGAACCAAACCTGCCAATACCTTGATCTCTGATTTCTAGCTTCTAGAGCTGCGAGACAATTCACTTTGGTTTTAGCTACTCGGCTTGTGGGACTTTGCCTGGCAATCCAAGCAAATGAATACAGGTCCTCCTATGATCCAGATCCCAGTTCCTCAGGGAACCTCTGTCTGTGCAGCTGGGGGAGTCCCCCCCAAGCCCCTCTCATACATCAGTGTCCTTCTTTCCACATATCCTCATTATTGCTCTCCTGTAAAAGGTAAGCTCTTTGAAAAGGGACCTTGTCTCTCTGTTTACCCCCAGCCTCCCAATGCTGGTACACAGTAGGTACTAAATAAATTAAAAAAATTTTTTAATGTTTATTTTTGAGAGAGAGAGACAGAGCATGAGCAGAAGAGGGACAGAGAGAGAGAGGGAGACACAGAATTTGAAGCAGGCTCCAGTCTCTGAGGTGTCAGCACAGAGCCTGACGTGGGGCTTGAACTCATAAATCGTGAGATGACCTGAACTGAAGTCAGACGCTTAACCCACTGAGCCACTCAGATGCCCCCGAATAAATATTATTTGAATAAATAAATCATTTTATGATCATTACTTACATTATATCTCCAGTGATGTAAAAGAAGACAGTAACAGATAAGTGAACTATCCTAAAAATTAATTTGTAATAGCCTAAATATATCAAAAAGTTTTTATTTTATGAAAGAGTTTTTTTAAACTATTAAGTGATAAAATCTCGGAATATCACTTTGAATTTTAGTTTTGATTTTTCTTTAAAAAAAGAATAACAACTAACAGCAACTAGTGACATAATTTAATTGGTAAAGGGATTGCATTTAAATAGATTTTATTACAAAAATGTAAAAGAAACCAAATTGCTTCCTCTATTCAAAACATCTTTTATTTGGGCTCTCTAAAAAAAGATAATATAATTTGAAAAGATCAGATGTATTGATTGAAATATTATTTCTGTGGTACTTAAAGGAAGAATAAGGCAAATGAAAAGCAAATTTATCTTTCACATTTGTTGATATCTGACCAGAGGACTGTGCAGGGTTAGTGAAGCCTGATGTATATCTCCAAATTATATTCATTAAAATCCTCTGGGTAAGATATCAAGAGCTCTGACAACCAATATTATGTTGCCAATTACAAAGTTTTGCAGAAATCTCTAATAGTTTGTAGCTGAATGTGCTGTGTGTGCTAAACTTCTGAAAGAAAGGATCCTTCCCCTTTTGAGAAGTTGCTTGTTAAGACTTTACATCTACACATTATAATTTGGATACTATCATTTTTAATGTTTATTTGTATTGAGGTATAACATCATACACACACACATACACACACACACAGATTATAATAAGCATATAGCTGCACTAATTTTTACAAAGTTAAGTCACGAGTATAACCAGCACCAGAAGAGGAAATAACATATTATTGGTGGAAAGGCCAGTTCAAGTGTTTTGACCATTTTTCTACTGACATATTTACTTTCTTCTTTACACATCCTGAGCATGATCCCTTATGTTGGACACGGACATAGAGCTTATACATGTTTTGTACCATTCTGTGGCTTGCTTTTTCACACTTTTCCTGGTGTCTTTTGTTAATAGGCATCTTTTATTTTAGTGTAGTGCAATATCACAGTCTTTTACTTTACCCTGTTTTGTGTCCTGTGTAAGAAATCTTTGCCTACCCCAAGATAATGAAAATATTTTCCTATGTTTGCTTCTAAAAACTGCATTGCTTTACTTTTTGATTGATAGGTAGTATAAGGTATGGTCAAAATGTTACCTGTGATTATCTTTGGGGATTGTGATTATAGGTAATTTTATTTTTCTTTATAATTTTCACTATGTTTTACAATAAAAATTTATAATTTTATGATTTTATTTTATTTTTAAAAATATTTTTAAATATTTTAATAAATTTTAATAAATGTTTAATATGATTAAATAATTTAATAATAATAAATTAATAAATATTTAATACATATTTAAATAAATATGTTTATTTATTTTTGAGAGAGAGAGAATGAGCGAATGAGTAGGGAAGGGGCAGAGAGAGAGGGAGACAGAATCTGAAGCAGGCTCCAGGCTCTGAGCTGTCAGCATAGAGCCTGATGCAGGGCTTGAACTCATAAACAGTGAGCTCATGACCTGAGCCGAAGTCAGATGCTTAACTGACTGAGCCACCCAGGGGCCCCCTAATTTTGTAATTTTAAAAGGGTAAATAAGTCACCTTTTACTGCATTATCCTGGGTAACAAAGAAATCTTGAAATCTCATTAAATTTCAACAGCAGATACTTGCATTTTTTTCCTTACCTTTGTTGGTGACCTCCAGTCAGCTAGTCTGGGTCTTACCCAGTGTGTGGTAATAGAAGTTGAGTTCTGTTCCATGATTCTTTCCATTCTAAGACTCAAGCTAAAGAAGTAGACTCTCTCCACGGCAAAGCTACAAGAGCAAATAGTCTGGCAAAAATCTTCATTGCTTCTACAAGTTTCCACTTGAGAGTGATATAGGGCATATCTGCTCGCATTCTACTCTGTTAGAAAATCACAGAGCAAAGCAAATCACATGATGGAGGCCAAAGGCAATGATGCAGAGAAAATTGCTATAAGGAGGGAACGAAAAATTCAAATATTATGATCTACTACAAAGGCTATTATTTTACAGTGCCATTTCTTCCTTGCACTGAGTCCTTCAGAATGACATTCAAAGCCTTTCATAATGTAGCCCTAATCAGCACCCCAGTCCGAGTCTGCCACTCTTCTCCAGACAAGCTTGATCTTGTAGCCTTGGACTGCTCACATACCATGAACACAACTTGCAGGTGTAAGTCTCTATGCTCTTACTCACTCTGTCTCCTCTTCCCCCAACACATTTTATGGGCTATTAGGAGGTAACTTGAAGTTTCCCGAATGAAACATACTCTGCCAAGACTGAGTTCAATTATTTCCTATGCTTGGGATGTTCTTTACTTCTTTCTTTCCTTGCCACTTGAAATCCACTTCTCCTTCTAGGACTTCTGTGATGTCTTTCTGTGTTCCCATTGTCGGAATTAACCGTTCCTGTTTCTTGCCCAATTACAACAGTAATTGCAATCTACATTAATTTCTAGTTTTATGTTCACACGTGGGTCTCCCCAAGGGATTATATGAGTTCCTTGATGACATTTTATTCCTGTCTGGATTTGCTCCAGAGCAGAGAGGAAGCAGTTCCCAGCACACAGTAGGCCTTCGATTGAAGTATGTAGAATTGAATCACACACCAATATGGCCACGGAGTAAGATTTAGAAAACTTGGTGTGACTTTTAAAAAGAATCCCAGAGTTGTCAACAGTGAAAACTTTGTAACTTTAAGGAAAGTTGCCGATCAGTGAAGCAAAGAACAAGTCAAGAATCAAGTACAGTTTGCCCTTCAAGAACCAATGACTGACAACAATAAAGCTACAAGTGATTTATTACCTTCTTGAGGTGCATACATTTATTTTGCTCAAGGTGTGTATTTTATACCTCCTAACAGTCTTGAAGAGAGTTTAAAAAAATGGTCTCTGACTTTTATGCTCCCCAGGTCACTCTAGTGACTGTAGCTGGTAGAGACGAATAAAAATAAGCTATAAAGGCATACCTCTGGTGCTCTTGGGGTTCAGTCTTTTTTCTTTATAAAAACACACATTTTACTGGCTGGTATTCTGAGTTATGTTCAGTGGGGAACTAAACTTGAAGCTGATTTCTCATTATTTTTAGAAATATGGTCTCATGCTTGGGGATGAAGTGTGTCTTACAGTTTTGTGTTTTTTGAGAATACTCTCTTCATGGGTTTGCTAGAAGGACGGTTTTTGATCACTAACATCAACATGTGTTGTATCTGGCATTATTTTAAATGCCTGTTTTATCCACAGTTCTGTTGAGAGCCATGTTCTTCAAAGTGTGGTCTGTGGACCGACTACTGGTCTTTGAACTGTTTGTTACCAGTCCTGAGTAAGATAAGGAGCTTGGGCTGGAGTATAAATGAACTGTCACTAAGTACTGCATTCGGTTCGGCTGACTTGTTTTTTTTTTTTTTTTTTCCATAGCAAGACTTTATTGATGAAGGAAGCAGTGCATTCATTTACGTTCTGGAACAAGCTCCTTTTCTCACTGTGGACTGGCATTTTGAGGAGCATTGCTATTGCTATGTACATGTGTACATGAGATGTGCCTTATGTACATGTGATGTGCCCCTTGTCACTGCTTATTGAAGCTGGCATGGACTTGTGACTCCTTCTATGCAGCCGTCAGTCTTTCTTCCTCCTTTTTTCTCACTCTTTTCCCTTCTGTTTCTCTCTGTAATAGGAATGAAAAGGTGTAGACACATTTAGATGCAGATGTCTGTTTGTGGTGGATGTTTGTGCTGAAAGGTGTTAGTTGGAGTCAATTTCACGTAAGATGAAGCCACAAGCAAACCAGAGCTCTGGGGAGCAGAAACTGTGCGCACTCAGATGGCGGGGGGGGGGGGGGGGGGAGGGCGGTAAGAAATACAGAGAAAAGCTATCAATGGGGATGGCAGAGCGGAAGGGCCCTGTGATGTGGAGAGGACACACACTCACATGCTGTCCTGCCTCACAAGTCCTCCTGTTCCCCTTCCCAGTCTGAGTTCCATCTGCAGGGATTCTGATTCAATGGGTCTTTGGTGGAATCTGTAAGTCTGCATTTTAACCAGTGCCCCAGGGTATTCTCACTTTTGGGAACTTCAGAGGAAGAACTCTGCTGTTTTGTGAGGTACCCTGTACTCATCTTTCAGCTTCAGTCCTAGCCAAACTGTAGGTACCAGACTAAATGTTGTATCATACCTTTCTCGCACCTCTGTGCCTTCGCATATGTTGTTCTGGCCTGAAATTCCCTTCCCTTTTCCTCACTCTGGTGAGAACCTCCGGATTCTTGCAGGCACAGCTCAAATGTCTGCTCGTTCTGAAGGCTTCACCCTTTTATCCCTGCTAGTTGTCGCCACTCTACTTGCGTCCTTGCTACGTTATTTTAGCCCTTGATCAGTTTTTCCGTTAGAGAAAATCTCCATGCTTGTTCCTCATTTCCCATTCTGTATTTCCCTAACTTTACCAAATCCCAGATCCCAAAGTCCAAATCCCCAGAGTTCATCATCTGCCCTTACCATCTGATTTTTCAGGCACATTGTGGCACTGGTCTTACTTAGTACCCTGTCTTTTCTCATCTGGCATTTCCTTGTGAATACCTCATTTGTATTCAAAAATGCAAAAAGTGGAATAAATAATAGAGTGAGCACCCCATACACTGTACACTTAGATTCAATAATTTTTAGCACATTTTGTTGTATTGCCCTTGTGCTTGCAAATATATATCAATATTTTTTAAGTGTGTGTTCATTTTGAGAGAGAAAGAGAAAGAGTGCACGCAAGAGAGGAACAGAGGGAGAAGGAGAGAGAATCCTAAGTAGGCTCTGTGCTGTCAGTGTGGTCCCAAGTGTGGCTCAGTCTCACAAACCGTGAGATCATGACCTGAGCCGAAATCAAGAGTTGGACCCTTGACTGACTGAGCCATCCGAACACCCCACAAATATATTTTTATTTTTTAATTTTTACTGAACCATTTGAAAGTTGCAGATGTTGTGTTATTTCATCTAGAAATACTTAAGAATGCATTTCCAAAATATTGGGTCATTTCTCTACATAACTCACTTTTTTGATAAACATTTCCTATATTTTCCTCATTTTTCTCCTGCAAGAGTGGCCATTCCTTCTCAATCTCCTTTGCTAGATTTTCTTCCTTTTCCTGACCTATGTATGTGGCTATCCTCCAAGGCTCGGGCCTGATACTCTTCATTCCTCTGAAATTATTTTCTAGTTCATCTTATTCCATCCTGTGAGATACATTTGTCTGTCTATTTGTTTATACTGAAGTATAGTCGACCCACAATGTTATATCAGTTTCAGGTGTACAACATAGTGATTCAGCAACTCTGCCATGACATTTAAATACCGTCTGTAGGCTTCAAAATTTGAATTTCCAGTCCAGTCTTCTCATTCTTGAACCCTAGGTATGTTTCTTTAACTGTTACTCAACATCTATATTTTGATATGAGATGAGCATCTCAAATTTAGCATGACTGCAAACAGTTTGTTTCTCTCTTATCCATGGTCTTCCCCTGTGCAACAAAGAATCTAACAATTGCCCAAGGAGAGGTTTGGCCTTTGCCCTCAGTTTCTGGAAGGTTATCTCCAAGGCCTTGCACGTTATGCCTGATAGGAGTATATAGGAGTGTCTTTGCTTATGGACCTTGTGTCAGGATAGTCTAATAATATAGTTTAGGGTGGGGGCTGGCCGCAGCAGAAGGACCAACAATGTAATATGGGGGGTTGGATCATGCAGCATCAGTAGATCTCTGGAAAGACCAGGGACTGAGATCCCCACCTGGGCAATCAATCATGCCTACAAGGTGAAGCTTCAGTTAAAACTCTAAACATGGGGCTCAAGTGAACTTCTCTGATTGGCAGTACTCTGTGTATATTTCCACACATGGATGCTGACAAATTCGTGCTGTTTTAACCCCACAAGAGATGACACCTGGTAGCTCCATGTTTGCTACTTTCATGGACTTCACCCTGTATGAGTTTTCCCTTGACTTACTTCGATCTGTATGCCTTCTCTCTGATTAACCATAACTATGAGCATAACAGCCTTCAATGAGTTCTGTGAGTCCTGCCAGTGAATTATAGAACCATAAGGTGATCTTGGGGTGGCCTGAACTTGCAGTTGGTGTCAGAGTGAAGGTAATCTTATGTGTGGGCTCTCCCTCTAACTTTTCAGTTGGCTAAACTTTCACATCCCCCTAATCAGTTATTATGTGTATAGTCTTGAACATGCTACTTAATTAAATTCACTCTGCTTTCTTTATAGCTGTAAAGTGGGTTTAATGATAGTACTTTATAAGGTTGTTATTAAATGGCTCAAATATTGAATATGGGAATCCAAATAAATTAATAAATTTAAATTTAGTAAAACAATACATGACACCACTGTGGTATTTGTATTAGTATTATGCTCACTATCTCTATCACTGCCACACTAATCAAAGCCACCGTTAACCCTCCCTTAAATTACGGCAGAGCCTCAAATTGCTTTCTGCTTCCATTTGCCAACCCTTCGGATGTTTCGTTACACAGTACCTGAGTGACCTTTTTCAAGCTTTTCTTTTCTTTCTTTTCTTTCCTTTTCTTTTCTTTTCTTTTCTTTTCTTTTCTTTTCTTTTCTTTCTTTCTGTCTTTCTTTCTTTCTTTTTCTTTCTTTCTTTTTCTTTCTTTTTCTTTCTTTTCTTTCTTCCTTTCTTTCTTTCTTTCTTTCTTTCTTTCTTTTTCTTTCTTTCTTTCTTTTTCTTTTTACAGTTCCCAAATGGTCTTACATCACACTTAGAATAAAGTCTGGAGTTCTTATTAGCTCCTCTGCCTGTCCATCTCTCCAGGGTTATCCATTACTGCTGGGGTTCCCCTTGTTCAGTATACTTCAGCCAGACAGTCCTCTGTGCAGTGGCCTCTGCGTCCAGTGCTCTTTTTCTAGATCTGCACATAATGTGACTCTTTACATTGTCGGAGGCCCACTCAGGTATTGTCCATTGATGGGTTTCTGCTAATCACTTTATCTAAGCATCTAAGCTAGAATCCCTTCCCAAAGGCACTCTGGACTTTTTTTTTCCCTTCAGAACTCTTATCAGTTTGTGAATATAAATAAATAGTCTGTCTTAAAACTTACTTGTTTATCTTTTTTCCCCACCAGGATGTCAGTTCCACAAAGAGGTAGAGTTTAGTTGCTTTTTTTGGGATGTGATACCTGGAACATCCAGGATGCTCAAGTATTTGTTGAATGAATAGCTAGATGCTATATATCAGGAGGTGTGGAGATGTATTGTATCCACCAAGATAATTCTAGCCCCAGACACAGGGAACATAGTAGGACTCTGTACCTCTTGACTGAAGGTAGCAGCAGCCGGAATGCTCTTTACAGAAGGATAAAAACAATTTTAGTTGTTCCCAGAATTTACTCTTGAGCTTTCTTTTCCTGGCAGGCTAAAATGGGATTCCCACTCTTTTATAGTCTTTTGAAAAAAAAATGAATATAGCTCTTATGAAATTATTATAGTGCTCTTCGAGTGCCATCTCTCTTTTTTCTGGCCTCAATGAAATATTTAGACTGGTAAATCGTCGCAGCTATACAAAACCCTAACAATTATCATTAAAAAGTGAAAAAAAAATCATGACAAATGAAATCTATTCACCTACTCTTTCATAGGATTTCAGTGTCAATATAAAGCAAACTGCAAATTACATATCCTTCTGTTTACCTAAGTGCACGCACACACACACACACACACGCATGATGTGCATACATGTGAGATTTTATGGTGTGCCCACCATGTAGCTAAAAATGTACCCAATGTAAGGAATTATATGAGGGCAGTAAGGCAAAATCTGTCCCTCTTCTGCTGCACCTTCTATGCAATGTACTAAGGCTAGCGTGGACCTAGATGTTGTTTGTTGCGATCAGAACCAGCCACCTTAACAGGAATATCAAGGAGAAGGGTTTTTTGGTTTTTTTTTTTTTTTTGAATTATGGGGAAAGAGTTTTCCCTGTCATGGTTCATTGTCTTTTACTTAGAAGAAGCAGGCATTACTTTTAGGGAAAGGTCTGTAGCTTCCTGTTTGCAAGCGGAACCTTCTAGTAGTTACAATCATGGCATTTGCTTTCATTCTGATAAGCGGACTTATTAAGAGAAAAGAGAATGGGAGGGAGTTGGAGGGGATGAATTTCCATGCAGAAATGAAGCTTGGAAATGCCTGGAAAATGCGAAGTAAGGGACACCGGCGAAACCATTCCCAGTCCGATTCACAGATTTCTCCAGGCGTCTGCCTTTCATAGGTCAATTTGTAATGATGTTAGATGCTGTTTCTGCAGTGGAACAAGTACTGGTGTTGAGTCACGAGACCTGGATTCTTACTCCGATTTACTAATATTGTTACTTAAGAAGAATCTCAAGTTCTCGGGGTTCTTTTTTTCAGATGAATTATGAGATACTGATATTTTCCCATCTACCGCACTGGATTGCAAACAATCGCAAGCAAGGAGATACACATGGAAGTATTCTGCACACTGCGAAGTACTATAAAGCGGTATCTTGTCAAGTATTCTAAAGCATTTTCATCTTCTTAGTGCCAGATTCAGCATGCTAAGCGGAAAAGATCTAAGCAATTAGCAGAGCATCTGGGATCCAGAAAACACACACAAAATGTCAGGTGGTATGATAATGGTGATTATTCTAGTACCCTTTCATTAGGAGCAGACCGTCCCTCCATTGGCGTACAACCCAACAGTTAAACAAAAAGACAACAAGAAATGATCTTATAACTGTGAAAGCATAGTTCAAATAAGTGCCTGCCTCAACTGTGGTATCTTTTCTGTTTCCATGTTCATTCCTTTCCACTCACCTTCTACAAGCATTCATTGCCTCGCACCATGCTAGGCTGTCATCCTACTATAAAGGTAAATAAAGTGTCTTGCCCTCGAGAGGCTGAAAGTCCAGTAGTGGAGATAGACAAGTAAATAAATACCTGCCATCAGGTTTTAGAGTGCGGTGATAGACAGGTGAGCATTGCCACAAATGAAGTACTTTGGATTACATGCAACTCAGTTATCTCAAGGTAAGGGATATTATACTTACATTTGCCTTCTGTGTATAGAATTTGTTTATATTTCATGACGCCTGGCTTATTTTAAGCGTTCTGTCATTTTCAGGACAACTTAGTGCTGACGCTCAGATTGAAAGTCAAAGCTTTAATCGATTGGATCATTAAGATAATCAGAATAGAATTTTTCTGATGCAAAAGATCTAATCTAGACTCAAGGTAAGCTCAAGCAAAATAGGGAATGTATAGGTGCACAGAACTTGTAAGTCCAAGAGTGTTCAGACCTCAGGCGTAGCTAGTTCCCAGGGCTTACCCAGTTTTCTTTTCCAGCTCTTCTCTTTCTTGTTTTCCGTTTCTATCAGCTTTGCTTCCCTCTGTGTGTTGTCTTCGTTCTGTCCTATTGAAAATGTTTCTCCTTTGTGCACACAGAGATGATATCCCTTCGTAGTCCTAGATTCCCATCCTTTTCCTTCACCAGTCACAGTGGAAGGAAAACTTTGACCTTCTAGTTTTGTAATTCGATTCTGGAGGGAGTGTTATATGGCTTCCTGTAGTCATGTGCTAACTTTGGAATAATAGTTGTCTCCAGGGGAATGTAATGCCATGCTTGACTAGGTCCTACGTCGGGGTCAAATGCACTTCCCCATTGTTCAGTGGGTGAGGATGGGGGTGTTAACTATGACTGCTCATTAGACAACTTGGAGTAGGATAGATAATATTGCAAATAGAACAACTCTGTTCTGCAAAGGAAGCGATGTTGCGTCAGAGCAACAATATGTTCTTCTCAGAAATAGAAACACAGTGCAAGGATGTTTTTGCAGTATTATCAACACATTCATACTGTAATGGATGTTTGTTAAATTGCTTGCCCTGTACCTTTGCTTCTTCTAGAAGCATCATCGTTCTTCTTAGGGTACTCCTCCTCCAGCCCTTCAGTTAGCAGAGACCTGCATTTTCCTACAGGGTCCACCCACTTGACTGCAGTTGATCGGTCTCATGCTTGGCACCCGACCTAAATCAGGCCAGAGATCTTTCCCCGGTTTCTGTACATTGGCCTAGTGAGGGCATATTAGTTACTCAGTGATGGCGTGTTTCACAAAATGTCAAATGAAAATGTGTTTCTCGGTTTCCTGCTGTGTGGAGGAAGTTGGTCCATAGTTGATTTATAGTTTGAATAAAGCTGATACACAGAAAAGTACAGATCGATCCATCAGTTTGATTGCTCGATTCCTGATTTTTAACACAACAATCCCTTGCCACTCCCCATGACTGTGTCTCCAAAACAATAGCAACATTGTCCAATAGATGTACAATGTGAGCTGCAGATACGAAATTTCCTAGTAGACATATTAAAAAAGTACAAAGACACAGGTGAACTTAATTTCAACAGTGTATTTTATTTAACCAAATGTGACAAAAATTTATTTCAAATTGTTATCAGTATAAAATATTGATATGTGATGCACGGTACATTCCTTTTTTCATACTAAGTTCTCAAATGTTGATGTGCGTCTTACCCTTGTAGCACATCTCAGTCTAGAAGAGTCACATTTCAAATGCTCAGTATCCACGTGTGGGGCTACTTTCTTGTATATGCAAAATTCAGTTGGTTTCTCACAGCGTCTCATTGAAATGCGGAACTGCAGTTAAGAGAAGTAATAAATGTTGTCTTCCTCCTTTTGTTTCTTCTGAAAAGATAATCTCAGTTTATGTTGCTTTATGCCATGGCAAGCATAATATTATGCGATGATGATGCCTTATAGTATTTTGATACCTTGAAAAGGATCTACCATAACTTTATAGTCAAATTCACTCCTTTCTTTCTTATCATAATACATAATTCCTTGAAACAGAGCTTAAGACAGATGTAATGACAGTTTTAGTTCATTCACCCATTCGTTAAAAGAAAAAAAAAAAACCCCACAGGCTTATTAAAGCCCCCTGAGGAAGTGTCCTTCTGTGTAGTTTACTTCTGTAAAGCAATGCCTAACCTGAGAAGACTTTCAATAAATATTGGTTGAATGAATGCACTAGTTACTGTAACTAAAAGGCTCAGTTAGACATTCAAAGGGCAAATAAGATATCACTTTTGAGCACATACTCTGTGCTACGCTGTATGTGAAGTTTGTAATATATATTGCAGATGTAACTCTTAGAAAAATCCTGTGAAAAATGAGGTATCATCCTCATTTTACAGATAAGAAAACTGAGACCCAAAAGGAAGTTAATGTTTCCCAAGCTCACATAGTCAAATGGCAGAGTTGGGATTGACTTCAGAGTTGTCTTGATCCCAAAGCTTCCTCTCTTACTCATGCATTAGTTTCCTAAGGATGCTGTACAAAGGGCCACAAACTGTTGTTGTGGCTTAAAACAACAGAATTGTATTCTTCCATGGTTCTGGGGGCCGGAGATTTGAAATCAAGGGCTGTGCTGCATCTGAAACATACACAGGAAGATCCTTCCTCGTCTCATCTAGCTTCTGGTATCTGCTGCAGTCCTTGGCATTCCTTGGCTTAGAGTAGATGTAGGGGATACATTCCTCCAATCTCTGCATCCACCGTCCTTGGTGTTCTTCACTCTGTGTTGTCTCTCTCCTCTTCTTACGGACCCCAGTCATATTGGATTAAGCGCCCACCCTCTGTCAACATGACCTCATCCTAACTAATTACATTTGCAGTAACACTATTTTGAAATAAGGTCTCATTTTGATGTCCTGGAGATTAGGGCTTCAGTATCTCTTTATTGGGGAACAGAGTTCTATCATAACAGTCACCATATTTGTATTTGTCAAACACAGATATTTATGAAGCACTTAGAAAGCTCAAAGCACTGGGCTTGCTTGCTGATACAGGAATCCAAAAAAGTATAATGTACTCTTCCTTTAATCTGGTTGGGAGGAAGAGATGTATTTGCATAAAAATAAGTGTCCATGATAGGTAGTTTTAGATATGTTGAGTTTGAGATAATGGCCACAAACGTCAGAGGGATATCTTGAAAAAGTTCAGAGATAAAGCCCTAGATCTTCTAGGGGAAGACTAGGCTGGAAACTGAGATTGGGGGTGATAGGCATAGAAGGGAGGGGAACAGTGGGAATTGGTGGTGACTATCAGGAAAATCAGAACAGAATCCACTCATAAAGGAGAGGGGCCACCCACCGTGCAGATATGTTCCGACAGGGCGAATGCTGTGAGAGAGCAAAAGAGAACAAGGAGGAGAAAAGGCCACGGAATATTGGAATCAGAATGTTTGCGGGGACTCGTGATACATGGTTTCAGTGGAGTAGGAGGGGCGGGAACTTGGTTGCAGTTTGCGTTGAGGTTGATACGGGGGGGAAAGCTGGGTTTCAATCCAGGTTTCCTCCTAAGGGGCTGCTGCATGATTTCTGGGGTCAGGGAAGTGCACGCTGGCCTTCTAAAATCTCAATTGTAAGTTGACTGATGAATTTTTCAAGTGTTTACTGAGTGCCTGTTACGTGCGAGGCATTGTTTTCATTGGTGAGGCTATAGCAGGAAAGAAGGAAGGCATGATTCGTGCCACCATAGCACTTCTGTTCCAGAGGGGGAGATGGAAAATGAGCAAGCAGCTGAGTACATACACAATGTAGTTTTCCATGCCGCTAAGGACAGTGGGGGAAAAGAAAACAGTGGGAAGTTTGAGAGCAACAGTGGAGACGAGGGAGAGATAATGAGCTAAGATTAAAAATTTCCAATTAGGACTTAATACAACACGTACACTTAGTTCTGGCTCTGCCATGCATGCTGGTATTATGGAAAATGCTGGCCAGATTCAGAAGACTAATTTTGTAATTTTGGCCAGTTCGTTTTTTCTGTGTCTCGTGGAGGAATTGAAAGACTAGGAACTAAACTCTGGGTCCCTTCTAGCTCTGTTACGACCACTGGATCATAGTATTGCAGCTATTCAAACTCTTTTGATGTCAAGCATAAATGCGATACATGTGTCTTTCTTTTGCATCCTAGTCCAGAAGTGGTTTTGAAAATATAGACATTGGCAATTTGTGATAAAGTAAAATAATTGCCGTGCTTTAAATATAAATGATTATCAGTTTGAATATATAAAAATACAGGGTGAGAAGAATTCTCGAATTTAAACACTACCTGTAGGTTATAAGCTGTGGCATAATGTGAGGAAAGAATAAAAGTCATCGGGAAGTAACTCCTTTTAAAAGATATTTGTTGTATGTTTTTCTGTGGATTAAGAAAGGGTGATACACTGACTCGAAAGCCATGGCAGCTTCTGTTATGATTCATAAAAGGATGTCTGTTTATCAAGCGTGCAGGGGAGGGCCCTTTAAAACTCAGTATTATGGGGTATCTGTCTAAGAAAAGAATCACAGTGTTGTTCCATTTCAAATACCCATGGTTTTCTGGGTTTGGAGGATTATTTTGTAATCAGGAACATTTGTTCTTTTGGGGAAAAAAAAAAAAAAAACCTGGCCAGAAAATACGTTAAGAAAAATAAAGCCATTACTTGGTTTTTGTGTTTAAAGCATAATAAATGACGCCCAAATATTCTGTTTTGTGTCTCCTCATGTTTTAAAGTTCTGATATAAATGGAAGGCTTGAAAACACCATCTCCAGCATAGATGGTGATGCTCTGAGGGGGATGGAGGGAGGTAAGTCAGCCAGCCAGCTTCTCTGTCCCGGTGCACTGGAGAGGACTGAGCCAGACGGTGTGCCAGGCGCCTCCCCCCCCCCCCCCCCCCCCGCCATTCCCCAAATCCTTCAAAAGAACACGTTCTCCTATGACAGTGCCAGGAAAATAAGGTCAATGTGCCTCTAAATAAATTACAAAGGCCCTTACTGTGCAGCAGACAGCCAGGCCTGCAGGGGCCATGCTGGGGTCTGAGTTAGCACCACATGTGCTGTCTCTGTGGGAGGACCGCCTTCCCTCCTTCGCCGTGGTGGGAACGGGAAGGCGGCCGCTGCTGTGCCTCCACTGCCATCTTTGCTGACAAGATGCAGAGTGACGGTGCCCTGCAGCTTCATCAATTGAGAAAGGCGTAGGAAATTGGCAGCTACCCTAATGGCAAGAATGTTTACTTCTCCGCCTGACTCCTTTTGGAAATGAACAAGAGAATAGGATGATGTGTGCCTCGTTCTCTGTCTTAAATGGTCAAATGTGTCTTCTCTATTGACCTGTTGATTATGTTGGTTATGCCTCCCTTGATTGCCCGGGACTCTAGTGATAGGCGTCATAAAAACAGATAAAATGCGTAGCGGGGACGGCAAGCACCCATTCGCAGAGCTGAGGCTGAACAGTCCAAAGTACCAAACAGATCGCATTTGACTTTGTAGTAAGGTTTTATGCGTAATCATGACAGATGTTCAGGGAGATTATCCTTTTCCATCTCCACCCTGCTTCCCTGCAACTAGCGTATGTGTATGACTTGCTCTAAAATAGCCTCTCTTTTATAAACAGATGAAGCTGGAGGCCGTCATCAGTACCAAGTCTCAACATTCTACTTATCAAGCATTTGTTTTCTCAACAGAAGAAGTGCCTTTCTTTTAGGCCGGTAGCAGGCGGCCCTGCAAGTCTTCTGTTTTGGCATTTTATGCCAAGCGCTACCTGATGCTGACCAGAGGCAACTTGAAAGCGACTCTAACTTTCAGAGCTTGTCCCCTGTAACAATTGCATTCTGGATGGTAAAGATAGTTTGATATGTGTTTACTCAGTTGCTCATCTCCATTTAGGGGTTTAAAAGTGCACAGGCTCCTTGGTCTGCTTCACATTTAGGGATTGACTGTACCACATGCCTTTTCTAGACGTACTTGGTTAACTCTAGCACTTTCCACCCCCCCAAAACGCTGTCAATTCCAAGTGATGGTTGAAAAGCTTTCTGTTTGACGCAGACATTTGACAGTCAGATTGTGACACCTTGTTACACCATCTGATGCCACATATGAACTTCTCTAAGATTGGAAACAAGCAAGGAAGCTGGGCACAAGAATCTCTCTTAAAATTTTTTCAAAGCAGGGAGATGGTATGATCTAGTATGAACCAGCAAATAATGTCTTTAATCTCTTTCTATCTTGCATTGTTTCTCATTCATTTCAAAAACTTCACTATTTCCTGGCATTTTCTCATGATTTGCTTGATTTTCCAAGTCAGTGAAAAGGTATGCTTAGGAAGGCACACACATATAAGTATTAAAATTGTCCTCTGCAGAAGCACTTAAGATAGAAAGCAAAACAACAACAACAAACTAGGCCACTGAAACAGAAGGAAAGCTCTTACAGTCTCGGTGCAGACCTTAGGGTACATAGGAAGCTAATTAAAGGCATCTCATTGCGGGCAATCACTCGAAACACAATGGCCAACGGAACAGAGTATACGGTAGAACCCTCATCAGTGGTCTGAGTCGCACCCTCATTGCCGTTTAAGTGCCACACTGTACAAGTTTCTAAACTGTGAGTGAGGTTAGAAATCCTTAGCCTGGAAATACACAGTTGTACAGGACAGTAAAATCATCCAGGTCAGCCTTTCTCATTGCAGCTGCAGAAGGCATAAAGCCTTAATGACGGAAGGATCTGAACAAAGCCACACAACAAACTAACGACTGGAAACTAGACCTCAAACTTTCTTAAAAATTATGTCTTCTTCCAGGTACCAAATGAAGTGATTCCCAGAGGACTTTCTTGTTTTGTTTTTGTTTTTTGGAGGTTCCAGGACCATGCCATACTACATACGACATTTTCTGAACTGATAAATTGGGTAAAACAAGAGATCCACACAAACCCATTTTCATTAGTCATTTATTTCAACATGAAATCCCTTTACTTTTTTTTTTTTTTTTTTTTTTTTTTTTTTTACTTATCTGTCTCATAAAGTCTCATGGTTCTAATTCTATGTATAATCAAGCCATCAGTTTTATTTTTTTTATTTATTTAAAAAAAAATTTTTTTTAATGTTTATTTATTTTTGAGACAGAGAGAGACAGAGCATGAATGGGGGAGGGTCAGAGAGAGGGAGACACAGAATCCGAAACAGGCTCCAGGCTCTGAGCTGTCAGCACAGAGCCTGATGCGGGGCTCGAACTCACGGACCGCGAGATCATGACCTGAGCCGAAGTCGGCCGCTTAACCGACTGAGCCACCCAGGCGCCCCAAGCCATCAGTTTTAAATTGACCTCTGAGACTTCTGTACTGCACCTTATGGTCTAAAAAGATACTGTCTTTCCTGGGTTTGGGAGACACAGAAGAATTCGATGCTGTATAACCTATCCTCAAGAAACTTATAATTAATTTTGAAAAATGAACAGTCTGTGGGAAAACAATGAATTGATAATCCAGGATGACCTAGAACACACTGTTGGAAGCCTGGGAGGGCTTCAGAGAGGAGATGATTCAGGTAGATTGTAGAGAAAATGCATGACCTGAACGATTGTGGCTTTTTGTTACACAGCAGCGGATGACTAATTCTCTTCTTGGTATCAGTTGTGAATGGATTGGTTGCTACTCTTTTGGGTTATTTGTGTGTTGCACTCGGCCCCATCACAATCTTGGAGGATCAAGGGCCAACTGAGGTCCTCACACCCCTTTCCAAAGAGCAGGAGACTGTATTAGAAGTCCCTATTCTGTATGTTTTAGCTTTGTGTTTTCAGTGTTCCACCTCCAGTGACTGAGGCTGAAGTCTGGAACAACACTCCATTTGGGGGCAAGGGAGCCTAGGGCATCTTAGCTTTAGAATCTGAGAATAAAGGCAAGTTTCTCCCTGCCAACAGTTAGCAGAAGAAAACATTCTGATCCCTTAATTATGAAATTAATAAGATGTCTGTCTCTTAAAATATTCTCCCTGTGAACTTAGCAGCTTTCACTACGTAGGCATCTATGAGACACCCCAAAACTCAAAGAACAGATGAATGCATTTAGCTCAATAGGCTTATTTATAAATTAGTAACTGAGAACTTCAGCTTTCATGACAAATTGGTAGAAAGTTATCTTATTTGGGAATTCAATTAAATATTCACCTGGTTAACCTCAAAAATTTTCTAAGGGAAAATGATGGGAACTTAAATGCCAAATGTGGTAGCTTTCTGACTTTATGCTGGTATTAGTTTGTTAGCAGAATGAAGCTTACTAGCTAGCGCTTTTCACTAAGAAGCCTGAAATAGACTATAAGTTGTTTTTCCTATCCCTGAGTTTTTTTCTTTTTTCTTTCTTTTCCCAATTGCTCTCCCGAGAGAAAATTGAGTGTATGACAGGGAAGACAAGCATGAAACCTTTCATAATCCCGACTTGTGTTCTCAAGAGATTATCTTTGATATATGAGGCTACTCATTGAGTCTTTCCTGGAGTTTATTTATTTGACCACGTTCCCCCAGACTTAAATGCCTCCATTAATCAATACTGAGCTTTTTCACACTGAGTCTGCAGAGCTCATCAAGATGAGAAACTTTTAATTGAAAAAATTAAAAAAAAATTCCCAGGTATATACATAATCCTTGGAGAAATAGCAGATCCGTTCCTGGCCAGTAACACGTCCACTGACAGTTGAGATTTATTTTTGTCCCTGTTTTAGGATTATGGGTGGGATTGAGGTAAGAAGGAAAGGGTTTACTCAGGAACTTACTAATTTAAAGAAGCAAGGGTTCTTTAGGACTTTAAGGCAAGGGCAGAATTCATTCTTCGTTCACTGTCTCACTCATTCAGTGAGCTCCTGGTATGTTCCAGGAGCTTGGCTTTAGGCTGTCATGTGAACAAAATTGCCCCTGTTGACAAGGAGCTGACAGCAGAAGGGGCTGAGATACACAAGACAATGGCCTATTCTTTTAACATTTATTCATTTTTCAGAGAGAGAGAGAGAGAGAGAGAGAGTGAGCGAGCATGAGCTGCGGAGGGGCAGAGAGGGTGGGAGACACAGAATCCGAAGCAGGCTCCAGGCTCTGAGCTGTCAGCACAGAACCCGAAGCAGGGCTGGAACTCACGGACCGTGAGATCATGACCTGAACTGAAGTTGGGTGCTTAACCGACTGAGCTACCCAGGTGCCCTGACAATGGCCTATGCTAATAGAGCTTGATACAACTCACAGTGAGGATAGGTTTAGGGACGTCAAGCTCCATGTGTAAGGAAAGACTTTGTGTTATGGAAAGGAATACAGACAAAGCCAAAGAAGCCTCCTAAATGATTCATCTGACTATGAAACTCCTCTGTGAAATAGACTATCTGTAGGCCACACAGAGTACATACATGTCCTGGATCAGTGATGCTGGAAGAAGTGCGGGTAGGCTTAAGGAATGAAGCAGAAGTGAATGGGATGAGAAGGAAAGGCCTAAAGCACTCTTCTTGGTAATAAGAATGCCATTTTTCATGCCACTGTTTCTTTCTATATCTTGTATAGTCTAATTTTTATTTTGTTTTCAAAATAAAGTGGATTTTAAAGTAGTGGACATAGCATGCATTTTGATGTTGCGACACCTATAGAGGAAAATGTCGTTCATTCATTTATTCAGTATTTATTGAGCAGCTACCATGCACCATTGGGACTTAAGTAGAAAGAATACAGGTACCGTTTGATAGTAGGGAGATATTTTGGTTCTTAAAACCGTGATGGATGATAATGTATATGTTTATATGTATTCCTAAATATATGTTTCTGACGATGAAGTTTTTTTGATGTGTCAACTTACTTATTAGGTAGGCTAAACTATGGGGATAAAAGAGAGGGCAGCAGCATTTTGTAGCATACACATACTTTCTTCCACTTATTCGATGAAACACTAATCTGGGTGTTTCTGTGAAGAGACATTGCAGATGTAATGAAAGTTCCTGAAGAGTTGACCCTAAACTATGGAGATTATCCTTGGCTAGGCCAGACCTCATCAGATAAGCCCTTAATAGGGACTGAACTCTTCCCTAGAAAAAGAGAGTCCCGACATCACTGAGTCTACAGTTGCTTTCCCTTTCCTGGATCTGCCCTTCCCTGCCTGTGACGGCAGCTTTGGCCTGTACCGGGAGGGCTCCAGCTTGCCTGTGCCCTTCTCTTCCTGCCTGCATGCCCACAGATCTCAGAAATGCTTAGCCAGCCTCTACAATTGTGTAAGCCAATTCCTTAAAATAAATCTCTTTCTCCCCGTCTCTATATGTATATGTGTGTGTGTGTGTGTGTGTGTGTGTGTGTGTGTGTGTGTGTGTAACTCCTGTTGGAGAAGTTGATGTGGTTGACCTTTGACAGATACACTGGGATTTAAAAATAACCCTGTAACCCCACTTTACATGTGTTTTATGCTGAGAACAATTATCATTGCTTGTGAAATTAGGAAGATGTTATTTATCAATCTATGCAAAAATCACCCACATATGCTTCATGAGGTCTGGTTGGCCCCTAATTCATCATCTTTACCTAGCATCTTTGGTTAAATTGTGAAAGGCAGCTGGCCACAGAGTGGATTGCCCATGTGCTTCCCTGTTCGTGCTTGTCGCTTTCCCTGGCTCTGTTCTGGAATGGTGGTCTTTCCAGCTGGCTGGATGGGAGAGCAGCACCCTGCCAATCTCTGCTGGAACATGTTAAAACAACATTGCATATAACGTAATTTAGTAGGGATGACTGAAGACTTAATGCCTTTGCTAGCTGGAGTCAAGTCTGGAAGTTGAGCCTAGAAGCTTCATCTTTGTATTTTTAAAGAAGAGAAAATAAAATTTTATGGAAAACTTTGGACTCTTTGTTGCAATCCTTTTGATTTCATCAAAATACAGAAAATTCTTCAAGCTTACTTGAATGAATTTTGTATGATTTTGTTCATTTATTCATTGTAAAAGAATTGTATGTTTTTTTAAAAAAAGGGACGCCTGGGTGGCTCAGTCGGTTAAGTGTCTGACTTTGGCTCAGGTCATGATCTCACAGTCTGTGAGTTCGAGCCCCATGGTGGGCTCTGTGGTGACAGCTTAGAGCCTGGAGCCTGCTTCGGATTCTGTGTCTCCCTCCCTCTCTGCCCCTGCCCTGCTCATGCTCTGTTTCTCTCTCTCTCTCTCTCAAAAATAAATAAACCTTAAAAAAAATACTTAAAAAAAAAAGACATAGTATAAGAAAGGAATTAAGAACTACCCATAATTCCACCACAGGTAAGTATGGTTGTGACCACATTTTTGCTTTTTTTCCCTGTGCATCTTGAAATCATCCTTTCCCTGCTCTGCTCTGCTGTGTGTCACAGGCAACTGAACCCTGCCAGCTCCTCCACTGATTGCCTTGCCAAATGGTTTCTTCTAGTTTCAGCCAAAGGAAGGCCCCTGGTGGGCAGGTGGGAGGAAGGAGAAACTTGGGCTATTTCTTGCCATTCTCCTCTATAAAAGTGTCAGTGTCTCTGGCAGTGGTTCCAGAGAGCCCTGCCCTCTACGGTGTTCTTGCAGGGAAACCCCTGCTTTTATTCTAGATCCTCTGGAATAGCCTTGCTCCTGAGATCTGATAACAACTTTTTTTTTTTAATTTCTTTCTGCCTGAGGTGTTGTAGTAACCTCCTGATGTTGATTTTTCTCTAGTTGTCCTTTCTGTTCTTCCAATACCTTAATTAATTGGTGCCCACAAATGAAATTCTTCTATTAAACAGCCTGACAAAGGTACACATTTCTTGGCAGTCCTCTGATAAACCCACTTACTTTATTAACATATTGCAAATGCTTTTCCATGGGCATATGTTGTAAGACCTACATCATTTTTTTTTATCATCTTTATTGAGGAATAATTTACATACAGTAACATTCACCAGTTTTAAGTGTGCCACTTGATGAATTTTGACGGACAGATACAGATATGTAACTACCACCACCACACTCATGAGATAAACCTTTGCATTACTCTTCAAATTCCCTTGTGCTCTTGCACAACTCTCTCTCCCTATTCCAGCTTCTTGCAACTACTGACCTTTCCATCATTATGGTTTTGCGTTTTTAGAAAAGATTTCACATAAATGGAATCATACAAGATGTCTTTTGTGCCTGGCTTCTTTCATTTTGCTTAATGGTTTTGAGATTAATCACTGGTGTTGTGTGCATCAGTAGTATTCCTTTTAATTGATGAGTGATGCTCCATTGTAGAAATAGATGGCAGGTTGCTTTTCATTCACTGGTTGTAGGCTGTTTGGCTTATTTCCAGTTTTTTGCTCTACCATCAGTAAGGCTTCTGTGAACATTAGAGTACAAGTTTTGTTGTAGGCATATGTTTCGTTTATTTTGGGCAACTGATTAAGAGTGGGATCTTTGGGTCTTACAGCAATTATAAGTTTAACATGATGAGAAACTGCCACTGTTTTCCAAAGTGTCTGTACCATTTTGTATTCCTACCAGTTTCTAAGTTCTAGTTGCTTCGCATCCTTGCTATTGCTTAGTATTGTGGGTCTTTGTAATTTGCTCATTTTGGTAGGTATGTAGCGCTATATGGTTGAAGGCTAATTAACATTTTCCTAGTAACTCCTAATGTTGGATATTTCTACTTGTGCTTATTTTCCACTCGTGTATTTTCTTTGATGAAGTATGTATTAAAATATTTTGCTCCTTTTGAGTAGAGCTGCTTATTTTCTGACTGAACCACAGTAGTTACTGTTCTATTTCACATACAACTCGTTTATCGTATACATGTTTGCAATGATTTTCTTCCACCCTGTAGCTTGGCTTGCATCTTTTTTTTCTTTTCTTTTTTTTTTTTTTTTTTTACTTTTTTTTTTTTTAACATTTATTTATTTTTGAGAGACAGAGACAGAGCATGAATGGGGGAGGGACAGAGAGAGAGGGAGACACAGAATGCAAAACAGGCTCCAGGCTCTGAGCTGTCAGCACAGAGCCCAAGGCAGGACTTGAACCTGCGAACTGTAAGATCATGACCCGAGCCAAGGTTGGAAGCTTCACCGACTAAGCCACCCAGGTGTGCCTGCATCTTTATTTTCTTAATGTTGTCTTGAAGAGCAACATTTTAAAATTTTGACCTCAGTCATATTTTAATGGCTATACAGTATTCCATCTTAGGAATATGCCGTAATATTCATGATTGAACTTTTAGTTTCCACAACCTTACTGCTATCATCACCCTGCCTTGTTCTTGTCTTCATATCTTCTGTGAGTTAATTATCATCTTACTTGGGAAAGTGCTATAAGGAGTCAGGATTGTTGCATTTTTATCTGATAAAGATTAAGTATTTTGAACTCAGTGGGCTTCTTTATATTTTAATTTTTCATTGGGGGCATAGAAAAGAAAAACAGTCCTGAGTTTCTTATTAGTTATCATATTAGTTAATTTGTTTCTAAAGTAAAAGGCATTCTCTTCCTCCCTCCCTCCCTTTTAAACCTGAGATCTTGGGAATTGCGTTTAAAAATGTTAAATAACGTGAATGTCTTTAAAAATTGTTTTGTATATGTTAAAATCATATTAATGCTTCAGGATAAGTGTGCATGGTCAATTGAGCATACACACTTACTTAATTAAATGATAATAAAGGTATAAAAACTTATGAGTGCCATAGGACCAATAGAATGAGAGGGAAGATAACATCAGACAAGTGATCACAATAGTTGTTTTTGTTTTTGTTTTTGTTTTAACATGGAAGTCACATGGAGAATAGCTGCTTAGCAGAGAGGAGGAAGCAGCCATATGGATTTTATAGGGAGATATTAATGAGAAGCCAGGTGATTTCCTTTGCAGAACCTTGGAACCTAAGAATTAGCAAATGGTACGGGTTCTGGTATGCTTCCTGGCAGGATTCTTACAGCCAGGCATATATCCTCAGTAGGGAGAAAAATGGAGATTTTATTCTTAGAGAGCTGACAGATCCCTGAAAACAGGCACCCAGATACTGTGCTTTGGATGTCCTTTTAGTAGAAAAAAATACCTTTACAATTATAATTAGTGGAGTCCCTCCTCCCTCCCTTTCGGTGTCCGCTTAACTTATTCGTGCTCCAGGTTAAATATTAGTGAATGACCAACAATCACAAGACTTTTGAGGAAACCTTTCTACCGAAAAAAGAAAAAAAGCAAGAAGCAGAGGAGGAAGGAATAGGGAAAACATCTAAAAATATCTTCAAGGAGTATTCTAAGTTGGGTAAATAAAACATACTAATTTAGCCAACAAAATGAAGATGAAATGAAATAGGTACATTGAGATGACAAAAAACCCTCCTAAATTAAAAAAAAATAGACTAGTCAAAATGAAAAAAAAAAACATTGAAATGTTGGATGATAAGGTCAAAGAAATATTTCAAAGAATAACCCAAGAAGACCAGAGGGAAACTAAAACCGGAATAGAGGTTTAGGGTATTCAAAGTCTTGCTAATTGGATTATAGACTAATTGGACTAAAGAGCAATGAAAGCAAAGTGAAGGAAGTTATGACAGAAATGATACAAGAAACACTTTCCAAACTGAGGGACAGAAGTCTCCAAGTGACAAGTCTGGCACAGTGAAAGAAAAAAAAAAGCCAACATTAAGCTACATTATCATGAGATTTTAATAACTTAGAAATAAAGAGAAGATTTTTTTAAGCTTCCAGAAGGGGGAAAGATAGTCCACATATAAATGATCTGAATGGAACGAGATCTCTTAACACTGAAATTGGGGGCAAGAGACAATAAAACGATTGTTACTGTATTGATAATAAAAACATGTTTTCAAGCATGCAAAAATTCAGGACCCATAACTTTTAACACTTACTTTCTTAAAAAAAAATAAACTAAACTGGGGGCTCTACTTCAGCAGAATAAGGAATAACCTAAAAAAGTGGAAGACAGAGGATAAATGAAGAGGGGACCCAACACAGGGACATCCAAGGATGTCAGTAAAGGGAAATCCTAGGACCACTACAGTGCAGCAGGGCCAAAAAGCACACAGTCCAGATTGAAATAAACTTTTGAGGGGCTCTGGGAGGAAAACTGCAGGCGAAAATAAAGCGAAGTGATGCATGAGATTTTATATGTATGTGCATATTTGTGTAGGTATCACTCAAGACTAAGTATAGTACTTTTCTAGACATGGTAATGCTTTTATGTAATATATATTAGCTTTTATGTAATCTGTATTAACAGTTGCATGCCTGTATATTAAATTACATATTAAGTAATAATATGACTAATAAATGACTTTTATCTAGTCTATTAACATACGCATACATGTTAGTTGAGAGTGTATAGGTAGATGGGTAAGTGCAATTGAGATGATGTTTGTGTAAGAGAAATAAAAGGGGGTTGGAAGGAAAATAACAGGGGTAAATAATGGAAGAAACACCATTAGAGTTAACAGTCATTGGTCCGAGGGTGTGGAAATTTGGAGTGGGGAGGAATGGGGCAGGGTTTGCTATTTTTCATTATAAATCTTTTAATACAACGTAAATTTAGTACGTGAATTACTTTGAAAAACTTATTTTCGAAATTGTCCTATTGCACACCTTAATGTCTACAATTTTTATTAAAAGAAAGTTGTATCTCTCCTATCATCACCATTAATTTCTGTCTAACTTCTAGGGGGACTACATGAAATAAAATGAAAATCTCTTGATGAATCTTAAATGTGTTTACTTAAATCAACACTGCTTGTACTTCAACAGCAAAATTCCTTTAATAAATTCCTGATTTACAGTATCATTTTTATGATTTTCAGTAAGTCGCAGATTTTAACACAAGATAAGTCATTCAAGTCGTTTGGGTTTAGTAGTTAGTTTTAGACTCAATTTCTGTAACATTTCTCATGGAACAGACTTTTAGATTCTTACTGTCCTTTGACTGTGATATACAGTAACATTTAGATTCATGTAGTGTATGTGACTCAATCTTTGCAATCACCCAAAATTGTCTCTGGCAGGAAAAAAGAGTGGCCTATATATTTGTTTGAAGTTATTGAATTACAGAAAGAGAAAGTACGATTCCTTTCTTAGATATGGAGTGACAGAGGTGCAAAAACCCCACGTGTGGACATGATGATGGAGCAGGTTATATTAACCTTTTCAACAAGACATTTGGGACAGGCAATGAATCTATGAAGCCATCAACTGGAAAAAGACATCACATCCTTACTGCTCTATTGAAGAACTGTCTGAAATGATATATATGTATATATATGTGGGTGGTAAGAAGGAGAAGTAAGACTTCTTTTGAAAATTAAAACAGTAGTTCTTCACCTCATTTGTGAAAAGTGGCCCTAAAAGATTTTTCCTATTTGATGGTAGTGTTTGCTTTGCTGTGTCTGACGTGGTTGGATAAAATGCCTAAGACCACAAGATCCTAAGGATCCTCGACTACAAGAGAATGTAGCAACTCTAGGAATCTGCCGAAGTGGCTGTCTTATAATATTATCAATGAGTGTTGGTATTTGAGACCAATAATTGGAAAACTTAAGTGGGCAGGGAGACTTGCACTGGATCAAAAGAAAGTCCTGATTTTCATGCTGCTTAGTCATTATTTCAAGGCCTCTAGATCATACCAACACGAAAGAAAGTTCAATATCAAAAGAGATGGGCCTGTTCTGAACTGTTTTTATTCTAAAGGTTAGTGCAGCTCTTGTATCATGAGAGAAATTAAAGTAAGCACTGGAGGAAGTGTTCTCATTGTGCTTATGAAAACTGAGAAAAAGCTTTCTTAATGGAGAAGGAAAAATGACATTATTGCTTTAGGGGGAAAGAAAACACTTTTTTGGAGTTAAAAAAAAAAAAAGGAATCAATCAAGAAAGCTCTAGAGGTACTCCAAAAGTGAGTTGGAGGGCAATGTTGAAAATCCCCAAATGATGGAAAGTGCTGTGCAGTTCCAAGACTAAATTAAAAGTTGACTAAAAAGTTTGATGGGACTGTGGATTCTGGTCTTCATTTTTCCATGTCCTCGATGCATGTAGTGTTACATGCTCCTCTAATTTGTTGGATGGTGGTACAAATTGGTAGTTGGGGGGAAAGATAGAGGATCCAGATTGTTTTAATTTAGAGATGTTCTGCGTGAGCCATAGAATACGCTCTGTGGATCCATTTCTTAGCGCAGATTTTTTTTTTTTTCCCAGGCGAAAGGAAGATTCAGGACTGTTTTCTTATATCTGAAATCTGACTGTTTCTGTCAATGAAATGTTACTGTCTGCTCATTTATGGAGCTTAGGAGTTGGCTTGCTTTGGCTTTAGGGCATAGGGAGCCAGCAGCATTCCCGGAAGAGCCCTTACAGGTTTATACTGGCAAACCTCAAAGTAAAAACTGAATATGGGATTACTGTGAACTGAAAAGTGCAACACCTAGGGACATAAATGGACAGTTTTTAATTGGCAAACTCAATATTCGAATGAAATTGTAATACTGTTTGCCAAATTTGGTTCACGAATGTCAATATTCTATTGAGACATCGGGACTTGAGTGATTTTGTACAGTAACTGTTTCCTAATTTTTTTTTAAGTTATAATAATGTAACTAGTTTTTAAAGATGATGATTTCTGTGTTCTAAACCATTTGGATGATCTCTGAGACAGAGTTGCATGACTCTAAATCTGTGCTTTTTCTATCCTGGGAAATCATTAAGTAAAAAAAAAATCATGACTGGAATGCACTATGATCCATGCTAGCTAGGCCTTCTCTCTCTCTGTCTCTCTCACACTCACTTTTAACTGTTTCTTCAGAACCTCTAGCCAGTTTTTGGGTCTCAGTAGAATATTTGGGTAGACTGTCTCTTACAATCTCCATTGTTTGGTCTAAAATCCCCTGAAAGAATTGATACCTTTTAGCACTGTTGGAGATTTGCCACTGATATGAACTTTTCTTTCTTTTCCCTTTTGATTTCCTCCTTTCCCTTGCTTGAATGGCTTAGATTCGCACCAAATGTGAAGGAATATTAATTAAGTAGTATAGGAATTATTCCAGAGATCACTAGGAGATTTAATATTTTAAATGAACAATACGAACACAGAAAGGCAAAAATATGTGAATCCCTAACATCTGTACCTACTTTGCTAAACATTTGATATTTTCTACATAAGGTAAAATAGCCTAGAGTGCCCGTATTATTGCAGAATAGTCTTCTAGCTGGTTCTTTATTGCCTCAACAATTTATTTTGAGAAAGTAACTCCTATTTTTCCTACATTTTTTCCATGTCAATCTAGTATCACTAACTAATATGCGAGTTCAGAAAACATGGACCCTTAAAAGCATAATATTAATATTTTGGCAATATTGGAAGTCATGGGATATCAAAAGATACATGAACATGGAGATGTGAGAAACTTTATTCCATGATCCTTTTGTATTCTGAGATCCTAGGTCATAGAAGGAACTAGTTGAAAGCAGAAAAAAAAAGGCAGTGTAGGGGCGCCTGGGGGGCTCAGTGGGTTCAAGCGTCCGACTCTTGGTTTCAGCTCGGGTCATGATCTTGTGGTTTGTGGAATTGAGCCCCACGTGGGGCTGTGTGCTGTCAGCACTTGGAATTCCCCCCCTTCCCTCTCTCTGTCTCTCTGCCCCTCCCCTGCTTGTGCACTTGTGTGCTCTCTCTCTCTCTCTAAATAAATAAACTTAAAAAAAAAGTGTAATAACATAGATCATGAATTTTTAATGAAGGTGTAATTTTCTCGCTTCAGGTTGTACCCAGACATTGCTTTGGTGGTATAGTGAAGTTCAAGTAGACACATGGTTTCTAAGCTTCTGGAAGGCAAATATTATTTGTATTAGTTTTGTGCTGCCTGGTAGCATAAGGGACCAAGGTTATTGAGGATGAGTGGATCTTAGTACACTATTGCTATCCACGTAGAGGTGTTTTTGAGAGGTATAGTGGTTAGCATTGCTTTTAAACTATTCTTTTGCCCAGAATTAACCTTGACACGGAGCAGCCCTTCAGAGGGAGTAAATTCTCAGCACTGATTCTACCCGAGATTGTGGTATATTGATATTTATTCATGCTTTCAGTAGAATAAGCATCAGAGTTATGCCCTTGCCCACTTTCAGAGTCACCATTTAAATCAACAAGAACAGTTATTGGTGGATACAGAATGTTCCACAATATAACCCAAGAAACACAAAAACATCTTTTATTATTTGGCTCAATAAAATGTATTTCCTCCCATTTTTCTTTTACCTAACTTGCCCGTCCCCTAAAATTTTACTACTGTTTTTATTTTTATTTTTTAAGAAAAATCTGTCTGTATTTAAGCAGGGCCGTACCTGCTACAAATGGCTTTAATTTTTTTGACAGAGCAGGATTTTGAGTCAAAATGAGTGTGTTACAGCTTCATGTTGAACCAGTAAATGAACCTTTTATTGTTGCTAATAACTGTCATTATGAGGAAAACATATGACATTGCAGGGCACGTGTCTCAGAATTACGTAAGAGCCTATTACAGTTCGAAGACAAAGAAATGCCATTGTTACAACAATACGAATACAGTCAAAACGCAGTGCATCATGGTCTGCTGTTTTATTAGGAGACCTCTTCTGTCACAGTCTTCAGCTGGCTGCATCTTTTTCATGTCTGCATCATGTAAGAATTATGCCATTTTTTCTTGAAGGGACAGTACCGTGTCACTGGTAAATCATTACCCTCATCACCTCAAATAACTCAAAGCTTGCCTGTCAAAAGGCAGGAAGGAATTCGCATGATTACAAATAAGCTTATCATCACCAATCTCAGGGAACAGCGAAGAGTGCCAAATTGACAAGGATACCAAACTCATTTCAAACTAGGAGAACTGGCCTTCACCAGATGGAACGTATCCCTTGGACATGACAATAACCCTCCAAATACCATATTGTTCTAGTAGTGCCTTTTATTTTTCTCATAATATTCCCAGAGATAAACTGAGACATCTTTAGTCTCCAAGGAAGCCTTTCTTAAGGCTCAATTTGCATCTTTGTTAGAAACCTTGGCCCTTCTTCTGCATCCAGAAATGAAGAGAGTTATTTGGACCTCCTGGGTTGTTTTCTAGCCAACCAGTATCCTGGCCACGGCCATTCATTGTCTTCATTTGTAAGCCGTATAACAAAAGCGGACGGGAACAGTGTTGTATCTAGTTTCTTGTACTACGTGCTAATTCTCTTCCAGCCAGAATGGTGCTAACCGTGCCAAGCAAATATCTCTTGTTTGGTTTTCCTTTGCATAATTTCTTCAGTTAAAGATTCAAGTGAATCTTGGAGTGGATTTATCTACCTGTTTGGAATAGTCACTAACTCTTCCTTTGGTGAATGTGCCCTTACATCTGTATGGGAGGCCAAAAGCAATTACTATTCCAGTTGAGATCAGATTATAGCAAATGATACAAGCATATGGCCAAATACTCCTTTTATGCCAGAGTCTGCTTACTGGTTTTCACTTCTGGAGTCAATAAAGAAATCAATTCTGTCAAAAAAGAAAATTCAATAAGAAAATACTATATAACTAATTATAGATGAGAAATTTCTTTTGTAAAAGACAAAAAAAAAAAGAGCATAAATATAGTAACTCCCTTAAAGATCATTCAACAGAACATGAAATAGCTATGCAAACAAAAATGACTGTATTTTCATTATTCCTTACATAGAAATTCACAAGGGAGGGATTTGAACATTTTTTGTTCCCGACTAAATCATTGTGATATGTCATCATGATAGTTTATATACCGAAAAGGAAAAGCATTATAAATATGTTGGGTAAAAGCAATAATTTAAAAACTGGATGCTCTTCCTTCAGAACATTGATTCAATCATTAAAGCTCCCATCTGTGAGCTGGTTTAGAAAATATTGAGCTGAGCTGCCCCCCAATGTCTTTGGTACTATAAAAAGCCAATTTCTCACTGTCCGGGTTACCTGTTTAATGACCTGATCATCAACATCCACTTCATGTGAATTCTGCTTGAACGAACCTAGGTATTGTTGACTTTGTATGAAAAATGGAGAATTGTTTGCTAGAGAATGGGTCTAAATTTGATTAATTTTATCATTCCTCCAAGGCTGTTTTGCTCTTGATGTACAACTTAAAATTACAATACTGTGCTTTCATTGGAATCCAGGTCACGAATGTGAAAAGTAATTTTATTTTTCAGTGATTAATTGATAGGATTTAGTATGTTAAATAAGGTGTTGCATTTTTATAGGGTTAAATCCCAGTGACTTTAACCTTAGCATTCTTATGCAAGTAGGACAATGAATTAGCCTGTTTGCTAGCACATTCTTCAGCCCTGTGTAACCCTTCAATGCATGGACATTCCACAGACTTCCAAAAATGCTTTCTTCAGGGAGGAGGGGAGCCTGGTGGTGATGACGCATGAAAAAGAGACTCAGATGCTCACTTTTGCAGAAACATTTGAACAAATCTTGTTTAAACAAAAATGGTTGAGTCAAAATCTCGTTATAAATAAGGTGTTGACAAAAATGAAGTAAATAAAAAAATTAAGCATAGGATTGGATATTTTTAGTGTCCTAAAAATCATTATTGGATGATAAAACTACTAGACCGAGTTATTAATTCACTCACACGTGAATTTACCGAGTTATTAATTTACTCACACGTGTTCTCTTCTTGGGAGGGGATCCAGCTTGCATTATTTTTAACACATCTAGTTTCCCAAACAGGGAATTTTGATATAGGATTCATTGGTCCAGGATCGAGGGGCTGGTGAACTTACTAAGTTGTGTGGTTCACGATATTTTTTTCTGGTGACAGAGTCCTTTGTTTTTATCGAGTTCACTAAAGAGCTCATACCCTAAATGTTTAAGACCTCTGCTCATCACCAATAAAGTTTCATGGTGATGACAGTGATAAGCCACATTTTGTTCATAAATTCATTAACCCATATCTAGTGCCCAAATCAGGAAGTTAGCCCTTTCTGAAAGAGTTCATTGTATCCTCTCAAGTTTACATGTATTTTAAAATTCCCACTCATTGAGGAGCTTGATTGGTCTCGGTGTCCTGAGCTGGAATCGAGGAAGTCATTTTTGCTTTTATTTCCCTTGGCACTGTCAATGTCCAGTCAGCCAGTCGTGTTGTGTGGGTTGAACATCAGACATAGCTCTCAAAATTTGCGATTTCTTTCTGTCTTCAAACAGCCCCATTAATTTCTCACTGAGATTGTAGTATTTGCTTCTAAAAGGTTCTCTGCATACAATCCAGGACAAGTGATTTTTCTTATGTGCAAATCGGATTAAATAACACCCCCTGCTATTTAAAACCTCTGTGCCTTCCATCTGTTGTCTAACGGAGATAGTATTACCATGGCACAGATACAAAATTCTCATGATATAATGTATGACAACGAATGAGGAACATTTTGATTTCATTTTCTTTCTATTATAACTTTCTAAAATGGATTTCTGGCAGTAGAATGGCCTATCTTTCACTGTACCACACCTTCTAAGTGACAATTCTGTATGGATTCACATGAAAAATTTTGTCATGTGGGAAATAGCCAAATAGCCAGTTTGGACTGCTAGGACAAGATTGTTCTCTGTCATGGCTTTCCAGAAGACGTGACATTTATTTGAGATCTTAAGGGGACACTATGAGAACTGAAGGAGAAAGAGTGTTCTAAGCAGAGGAAACAGCCATATACCACTTTTCACACTGTTAAAATGCCTATTTTCCATACTAAACTATAATTTCTTGAAGTTAAGGACAATCTCATATTAAGTGTTCAATATATATTTGCGGAGTTTTGACTCTTTGTGGTAGATATGGCTTTACTCCTCCCTATGTTCATACCCTTTGCACTGTGGCTTTGCAGTGTCTCCTATTAGAGGTAGTCTGTTCCCTCCCTTCTTGACATTGGGCTGGTTATGTGACTTTCTTTGATCAATAGAATGTATCAGAAGTGATGTGTCAGCTCAGCACCTAGGCCTCAGGAGACTTTGTGAACTCCAGTTTCTCTCTGCAATCCTTACCCAGCTTCCCAGTGAATAAGCCTAGGCTAGCTTGCTGGAGATGAGAGAGGACACAGAATCAGAAATGCATCTTTCCACTTGAGGCCATCCTAGACCAATCAGCCTTCCTTGGACTTGGTTACTGATTGTAGGCACATGAGCAAGCACAGCCCAAACTGAAGAACCACCCAGCTGAGCCCACCTCAAATTGCCAACCCACAGAATCATTAGCTAAATAAATTATTGACTTTTGAAAGCCGCTAGGATTTGGGGTGGTTCATTAGGCATTCAAAGCTAACTTATGCATCATTTAAACTTGTAAAGCAAAATCAATCTTGAGAAATAAATATTATGTTTAAATGTACCAGGGGCCCTTGGGTGGCTCAGTGGGTTAAGCGTCCAAGTCTTGATTTCAGCTCAGGTCATGATCTCATGGTTCACGAGACTGAGCCCTGTGTTAGACTCTGTGCTGACAGTGCAGAGGCTGATTGGCATTCTCTCTCTCCCTCTCTCTCTGCTCTGACCCAGCTTGTGTGCACAGGTGCTCCCTCCTTCTCCCTCCCTCCCTCTCCCTCTCTCTCTCTCTCAAAATAAATAAACTTAAAAAAGTAAATGTATCAGATATAGCTCAATGGACTGAACTATTACCTTAGTTCCTTCCTAGATTTAAAATTACAGACTTATAATTTGAAGATGGGACATTCGTTGGCTATTTGGAAGTCAGTCAGTCTGTATTTCTCTCTCTTTTTCCCTGTAGAAGAACATTTCACACTCAGCTTCTCTTTTTATGCTCAGTATTAACCAATAGTACACTGAATAAGTAAGGACCTGATAAATTTTGATCAGGTTATTTTGACAGTATTAAATATCTAGAACCATTTTGAAGAAAACAATTCCAGTATAGAAAAATCTAATGTTATTAAATCCAAAAGCTGAGCAGAAGCGATTTTATTTAGTAATTTATGTATCTTCATCCTTCTCTTGATTCACTCTTAATTAATTAACGACCTGTAAGTAAACAAGCATCTGTTACAAGCTGGGCATAGTCCTAGATTCTACTATGGGGGAAATGAAGATAAGTGTCCTTCTTTTACAAGCTTATAATTCATTTTGGGTGTCAGACCTATGACCTTGAATTATAAATTATGAAATATGACCTTCAGCCTTGAATTATAAACTGTAATTCCAGGAAGAATAGGTAAGGGCATAACAACAGAGGTAAAAGCAGCAAGTGACGAGAAAAATTGTTAATCTGACTGAAGAAACCAGGAAAGATTTTATGGAATAGTTGGTTTCTAAACTACGCTTTGAATGATTAATGACATTTTCATAGGAAGAGGAGGTTGAAAGAGACACTCTGCTGGTGTAACAAAACAAACAAAAACATGGAGGCTTTAGGGTATGTGGTGCATGTAAGCAATTGGGAGGGTGAGATCCAAGGCCTGAGGGCCTGAGGGGTGATGGTAGATAATCATATTATATATTCACCTACTTCATAATTTTAAGAAGGAAATGTAAGATAGAGACAACAATGTAACCACCTTTTTTTGAAAGGAAGACTTTGGGGGAAGGAAAGTAGAGAGGATTGACCTGCCTGGAGGGGAATTTAGGGGGAAAATATAAAGAAAGGACATTTGTTACAGCAAGTTTATAGGCTGAAAACAATGAGCTGGTAAATTGGGAAAGACTTAGGCTTGTGGAAGATAAACCTATAGAAGAGAAGTTCATGGATGGGTGAGAGAGGGTGGGATTTGAAGTACAGGTTGAGGGATTTTCTCTTTTGAGGAGTTGGGGACAGTTCTTCCCATCAATATGGAGGGGGCGGAATCAGAGTTGAAGTCTATAGAGTAAGGAAGGTTAGTCGATTTGAGAGGAGGGGAAGAAGTTATACGGTAGAATTTTAGAGAAATGTGGGTCATCAGGTCAATTGATATTCTGGAGTCCTTGCTTGATGGTAGGGTGACTGTTCTTTCCTGCAGTACTCCATGACAAAGGATTCTAGGGGGGATTAGTTGCCCCTGTTGCACATGAGCTATGATAAGCCTTTTAATGATACCCCTCCTGCACTTCACAATGGCTTCGCATTCATACTGCTTTCATTCAAGCCCTGCCTCTAGTCTCCACCAACCTACTTCTACCTTCCATACTGAGACCAGAGTGATTTTTATAAAGCATATCTTTTCAATCACTTTACTTGTTTAAAATTTCATTAGAAGTCTTTCTTAAATCCCCATAAAATCAAATTCACATTTCATACTATGATACCTAAGGCTGTTCTCTGCCACTTGCCTTTTCTATCTCATCCACCACTTTTCCCCACTAAGACTTGTGTGAAAGTCAGGTTGATGACTTTGGGTGTCCTCACAAAACTTACAGTTTCCCCAACATCTTGTGTTGTCTTATGCTTCTGTGCCCTTGCCACATGCTTGCCTCTGTCAGTAATGGCAGGTATCCTTTTATCTGTAGGTTGATCTCATTCTGGAATCACCTCAAATGTTGGCTCTACTGGGAAGACATTTTTTGTGCTTGTTGGCAGAGTTAAGCAATTTCTCTTTGTGTTCCCATAGTGCCTTTCTCAGTTGTGTTATAATAATTGATTGTGTGGGTCTGGAAGGCAGAGATTTGGTTCTCTTCCATCTGTGTATCTCCATATCTAACATAGGGCTCAGAAAATAACTGGTCAATGTATAAGCTGTTGGATGAGAGACATTGAGGATTTGATGTTCCTTGTGTGGGCACTGGAGTATACACAGAGATGCCATTAAACATGATAATAAATACACTTGAGATTCAGGTTTGGAGAACGGGAAGAGGAATAATAAATAAAGATAAATAAACAAACACATTAGGGGTATGAGGAGCCAAGGCATATGGAAAAGACGGAGAGCCATTCCACGTGGGTTGCTTAAGAGAATGTAAGCATGATGCTGGGGAAAGTTACTGTAATACTGTGTCTTTGTCTCTTCTCACTAGTCTTAGGCTTGTAAGTTTTCATTGTACTCTGTGCAAACTGTGTCACCGATAGTATTATTTTTGCTGTATCTACTCAGAGATGGGTATGTATTTCATCTCAGAAATATATCATGCATATATGTATAATTAACATGAGAGTCACTTGAGGAGTGGAGTGGAACTATTTTCATGGACAACAATTTGCATTCTTGAGGATGTTTATGCTTATCTTACTCTATGCCTGAAATCTAGCCTTGCCCTTACATGGGTGAGGCTCCAAGTAACTGCCTAGTTTAATAATTTATGATAAACTTGACTCTTTTTATACTAGCGTGTCCATGCCTCTGTCTCATTATCAGAATGATGGGATTCAGAAGGCTAGAACATCAGCGAGACCTAAGGGAAAGGATCAAAGTGACTCCCTGGTTTATCTCTTATATGGGCTTTAAAGTTGATGGGTCAAGAAGTTCTGTGGTTCACTTCCAGTCTAATTCAACCTGCGAAACACATTGGTACTAGGGCTCAAAGACACGGATCGTAATGAACAGGGTCAGTATGCTTGTGTGCCCTCTGCACAACCCCAATGAGAATTGGCGACAGGCTTAGTTGACAGGGAAGTTGGAGATGCTAATGACTGCCATAAATTGGCAGAGTGAGGGAAATACATGCACAGAGGTCTGGAATTTGGGAAGGAGACCTTCCTGGGAACCTCAAACCATGGAAACAGCTGTAAATTTCATAGGTAATGTTCCAAATGGAGGAAATGTGGTTCTTGTGCTGGAAAAAGGATAGGCAGAAACTCACGTGGGCAGGGGTGGAAATTCATTTTCTGTTCCAGAACAGACTCTGCGAGAGCATCTGCATGTCTGCTGTGTAACATCCCACATAGAATAAGGAGGAATGGAGTCTTGGAAGGGATGGAAATTTGTTTTCCAGAGAGGGCTCACACCAGATCCAGCAGACTTTCATTGCGCATATATTTGGGTTTGCTGACTGGGATGCCTTCGTTACCCCGTGTTATCTTTTCTGTTTTTCTAGGTTTTAGCCAGGGGTGAGAAATGAGATGTTTTTCTGCTCTCATTATGAGAATCCCAATTTGGGGATCCAGAATATCCACCATGGGGGACTTTTGTTGTAAAGGGGATTTTCTTGATTTTTTTTTAACCAACGATTTACTTATTTCAATTCACAGTTCAATGGGAACTTCTAAGAGAACCAGAATTTGTGACTTCTTGCTGCTGAGGAAACCCAGTTCCTAGAACTGGAGGGAACTGTGAAAGTTTTCTTGACCACATAATATGGTTATTTGCATGTGAACAAAATTGTTGCTTTGAGTTTGAACGGAGATCTCTGGGAATTCAAGAAGAAAGAGGATCAATGAAAAAAATGATTATTGGATTCAATATAGAATCTCTGGGAAAGCAAAAGCAGGGTCAGGAGACATTCAGATTCGGAAGATGGTGCTCTTCCTATTCTATTAATAGTTTTAAGGTTTATAAAGCCCAGTGGAAGGGATAAGGGAACACCTGAGTGAACCTAGGACCTCAGGGAAGAAGGGTCAGATCCATATGTAGCTGCAAAAGCGGCTAACCTAGCAATTTTTATGTGACCATCAAAACAGAAGTTGTTCATGTCCTAGTGAATTTCAAAGCTGAGGAAAGCAGTTTGGGAGAGCAGCGGGAGGGGAGTACCGTGCATTTTTCTCGTGGTTTCTTGGGAGGGAAGACTTAGGAAGAAACAAGAGCGGTGTGTCCAGTTCTGAAGCCTGTGGAGAGGCATTCAGCCCACATGTGGACATAACGTGGAGATTTTACTTGGGTAATTGGAAATGACAAGCTGAAAACAGTTCTGAACGAGAGTTATGATTATAGGAATGGCAGAATTGGTCGGACTTTGTACTCTGGTGGAGAGATTCTGAAAGAAGAGCCAAAGATAGGGACCGCAGAGAACATCAGGGCCTGGGGTTTAGAAGCTCGAGTGCTATAATGGGGTTTGTCCTGTTCACAGGAAAGAGGAGAGTTCAGAATAGGGACTTCTCACTTCTCTGTTGGGTTCCAGGACAGAGGCGGAAGCCTTACTGGCGTAGTGTCATCAGGCAAGGAATTATGCATAATCTCATGCACACAGATGGAAGTGCTCGGCATATGTGACAGTCATATCTCACCAGCATTGTCACCAAACATAAATGTGAGATTTCTTGGTCTAGACTTTAAAATAATAGAACTGTCTTCAAAATTGCAGACTGCTATGCTGATCATGTTTAGTTCTGACATTGTGTGTGTTTCCAAATCTTATGGGTCTTATTTATATGTATTTTGACAACTCCTGGGAACTCTCAACAATTTGGAGGAGTCCGTCATAACTTTCAGTGGAAGTGTTCAGGGCTACAGTTGCCCCAGACTGCTGTTGCTCAAGAAAAGACCCAGACCCCATCCGGGAACTGGGGTGAGACTCCCTCCAAGCTGAGATGGAGCCAGATCAGAGACAATTTAGTCAACAGATGCTGGGGACGCACGTGCTTTGTGTCAGGCATTCTTCTATGTGGTCATAGCCAAGATCCTTATCTCCTAGAACTTGTATTCTGGTAGAATGTGACAAACAATAAAAATGTAAAAAGAAATATGTGTTGGGGGAAAAATGAGTAGGGTAAGAAGGATTAGCATGCTAGGGGTGAAGGTCTGGGTGCAGTCTGCAGTGTTGAACTGGGCATTGTGAATAGGTTTCATTTAGAAAATGACATTTAAGCAACGACTTGAATGAGTGAGAGGTTAGCCTTCTCGGGCAGGTCTGATGGAGAGGGTGAGCCTTCCAGACAGAGGTGCTTAGTGCGTTAGAGGAATGTGAGAGGCCATCGTGGCAGGGGGTTGGGGGGCGGGGGGGGAGTAGCAGAAAATGAGATCTGAAAGGCATTGAGGAATCCTGTCAGCAGCTGTAAGGATTCTGGATTTTAGGTTAGTGAAATGGGGAGATGCATGAAGGATCCGAGTGGAGAGATGGCACGAGTTGATCATTTGACTACAGAGTTTGGCTACATACTCTCGAGTTTATAGCGTTTGTGTGTAAGGGAGCAAGGGTGGAAAAGCGGAGGCTGTGTCTCGTGTGGTAGCAGTGGAATGGGTAGCGGTGGTGGGCAGGAGTGGCTGGAATGGGGGGTATTGTACTGAAGGTAGAGTAGTAGGATTTGCTGATGGAAGGACATGCAGCATGAGAGAAAGACAGGAATGAAGTGTGTTGGTGTGAGAATCCGTAAGGAAGGAATGAGCATCTCCTGAGGTGGGGCAGGAGATGGGTACAGTAGGCTTGGAGTAGGGGGAACATTGGGAATTTGGTAATGAAAATGCTAGTGTGGGATGCTTTTGCCCATTTCTTACACTTACTTGGCACATACTTACTTGTGTGAACGGGTCCAAGATTTATTTGATTGAGCATTAGTTTCTTGGTGGAACAAAGGGGCGACTAGAAAAGAGGAGAGGATTCTGGGATGGGGAAAATTGGCATATTTTATGAGATGATGTCACATCTCTTGGATTCGGGTGTTATCTGTCAGCCATGCTGTAACTTTGCTTCATAAACTTGATTCAGTTAAAAAGTGAGATAGAAATAAACAAAGGGAATTTAGCATGGAGGCCCTAGAAGCTTAGGGAGAGCCTGGGAAGCAGATTAAAAATTTTATTTCAAGAGACATTTCTGAAGATCCATGGGACTGACCTGTCCATCTTGTTGGACCCAGGAATACCTTGCACGCTGCTGAAAAGGCGTTTTGGCTATGCCACCCATCTCCTCCCTTTAGGAGAACAGGAAGACCTCTGGCTTCTATTTTAAGCCCATTCAGCTGAATAAAAAAGTAACAAAAGTAAGCAATGTCAATGTACAGTCTGAACTATAAGAGAAGGAGAGCCTAGGACTCTCCCTTTCATCACTTTCCCCTAGTAACACTGAAGAATCAGATGTGGGCTGTAACACAAATGAGTAGAGCTTTCCGTGGGGATCGCAAAATGGTACAAGCCCTGGGATCACTACGACCTGCGTTTTGACAGTTGACACAGTCTCTTAAAGTCCCATGCAGCTGGTATGGCAAAGTGACTCCGGCCGCTTCCTACCAGGGGGAGTTGCTCTCACCATTTGAGGCTCATCAGGCAGCGGAAGTGAGACACCGTGGGAAGGAGCTCGGTCCAGTGATGCCTTAAGGGGAATTCTCTCTATGCTTTCTCTTTCTGCTGGATAGCAGGGTAGGGAGCCAGAACCTTGTGCGATCCTGCCTTCCTCTCTAGGTGTAGTAGCTACAGAGCCCAGACCTCACTCTACTTCCAAGGACCCTCTAATAAACGATTGCTAGACCTTTAATGTTAGTCAAAAGTTTTGGTAATGTAACAGAATAGAGGATGAGAAATCGAATGCATTGAAATATTCTGTGTAAGAAAATTTACTTTTATATAGTTGCAGACTGCAGAATGTATAAGTACATTAATCTGCCTTATTTTTAAGATAATGAGCGCACACTTGGGCTAGAAACACACAAAGTTTCAAAGGAACTATATTAGAACAAATGTATCTTTAGTGTTAAAGTAGATGTAATCTCTTATTAAGCTCATAGTGGCCAAATAGGTTTCTTCTTAAACCTTCTTATCTGATTTTCTTCTCTTATCAGCATTTTGGAGGCAATAATACACACAACTATAGCCACAGGACTCTTGCTATCAAGATTTAAAGGGGCACAGTTAAAAGACTTCCCACACCGCTTTGAAATGATAATATTAAATACATTTGAGTGCTACGCAAGTAATTAGCGATAGGTAATTAAATATGGTTCACTTGCTGACTGTAGCCATATTTCAGACTATTTGGAAGACTCAAACGCTCTGTAAATAAAAATATGATTATTTTCATTTCAAAGACCAAAGCTGAAAGTAGGACCCCACAGGAGGTCTGTCACCCACTAGCTTGCACATGTGACTGTGTAAAAATAACTTTCTGAGGGCAAAGATCAATGGCGTTCTTTAAAGAAGAACATAGAGACTCAATAACTAATTAGCTTATGTCTCTCTGTTCCTGTAATTGCAAACCATGCTGGAATCAACTTTCTGGAAGTGTGAAATAGCTATTACTGTACACGGCTTGCTTCTACACTCTATTTTTACACTTGGGATGTTTCTTTTCTATGGACTTAGTTCAGCCAAAAATTTATATAAGAATTCTCTCTTATGTCCAAAATATAAATATAACATTCTTCTCTCGGGTGAAACTAACACTTTTAAGAAAAATATGAGGAAAAGGTTCAGATTGATGAGCTGAATGTTAGAAGTCAAGAGATCTAGACTCTTCATTTCATGTGCAAAACAAACCCGTGCCAATTCTCGTTCTGGAATAGACATCTCATAATTTGCTTCATTTTTTTAACCTGCAAAATGGCACAGTAGACATCTATATATATAGTATTATCAACTCAAACTCATTGGAAGGATTCATGCAAGTGAACTGATTTAGAGAAGGAGTCTAGCTTTATCATAAGTAACATTTGTAAATAGACAACTCAGTAGAAGTAACATAGCAACATAAAGATAGGCTTGTCTTTTCTTTTTTATTTTATTTTATTTTATTTTATTTTATTTTATTTTATTTTATTTTTTTAAATTTTTTTTTTTAACATTTATTTATTTTTGAGACAGAGAAAGACAGAGCATGAATGGGGGAGGGTCAGAGAGAGAGGGAGACACAGAATCTGAAACAGGCTCCAGGCTCTGAGCAGTCAGCCCAAAGCCCGACACGGGGCTCGAACTCACATACTGCGAGATCGTGACCTGAGCCAAAGTCAGACGCTTAACCGACTGAGCCACCCAGGCACCCCTAGGCTTGTCTTTTCATAAAACTTCATCACAGCTGGTTGAAAAGTGGAAAAAAAAAACCAAACACCCCACCCAATCCAACCAGGTAATTTGATCTGCTTAATATCAGATATTTTTAAAATAAATTGTCAAGTTGCCCTGATTACAGCAAGAGGGCCTTGTCTTTCTCTGCCATGTTCACTGTTGGCTGACAGTGTGTGAAAGTGAGGCCGCATTTGACATGTCATTATCATGGCAACTTTTAGACCTACAGTTATCTGGGATGACTATACTTGGATGGCTCCCTCTCATGCTTTACGTCTTAAACATCTTGTCCTCAGACAGGTCTTTGCTGATACCCCTTTAAGGAAGCCTTCTCTCTAAGCGCTCTGTCTCTCAAAATCTCTTTGTTTCATTCCTTAAGAACACTTTTGATATTTAATAATCTTGTTTTTTTTATTTTATTTTATTTTATTTTATTTTATTTTATTTTATTTTATTTTATTTTATTTTATTTTATTTTATTTTATTTTATTTTATTTCTTTAAAATGTATTTATTTTGAGAGAGACAGAGATAGCACAAGCAGGGGAGGGGCAGAGATGGAGAGAGAGAGAATCCCAAGCAGGCTGTGCACCATCAGCGCAGAGCCTGATATGGGGCTTGAACTCATGAAACCATGAGATTGTGACCTGAGCCGAAACCGAGAGTTGGATGCTTAACTAAGACTGAGCCACCCAGGTGCCCCAATAATCTTGATTCTAAAGTGTTTGGGGTAATTGTCCATTTTTGTCCTCCAGGATGGAAGTTCCACGAGGACCTTGCTTCTCTTCTCTATCTATATCTAGCTCAATGCTGGGCACATGGAAGACACACAGCAAATAATTGTTAAATGTTTGGAATAAGGAAGAAAGAAGAGAGCACTGCCAAGGTCAGTCAGTAATGGTCACATGTAATTGATCAGTTATATGCTGGTGCAGTGGGGGAACACAAAGAATTGTATGTCCTCCAGTAGCTGTGTTTTTAGTGAGAGAAATCAGGCACTTGAAGTGTTGTATAACTATCCTATAAATTAGGGGTACAAAAAATAACTATCTTTCCTAGCCTGATTTCTATTTTGAGAACTGATTCAGCTGGTAGAAACAATTAGAACAATTTGGTGTCGCTCTCACTGAGTTAGATTTAATTTCAGGTGGCTGACATATTGACAGAGTGTTCAGTGCTTATATGATGACAGGTATTAGTCACATTGGCCCCCGATGAGATGCCCGTCACCCATTATTTGACCTCTCCTGGTCAGGTAAAACACTCTACGTTTCTGTCTTGAGAGGTCCCTCCAACTGAGCCTTGCTCATCAGCCCCATGTCCCTATTCTGGCTCAGAGAAACAGGGAAAGACAGAGTGGGAGTCTTGTGACGTTTAGTGGTTTGACACAGGAACCATTTCTTTGCTCCCAGTTCTGCTGGTCAGCAATTTGGCTTCGGCAAGGATGGTTTCATCCCTGCTCCACATGTGGGCTCAGGTGTGCATTTGTGTTTATTTCGTAGGTAGGCTGGGGCCGGCCCGTGCTGAGCCACTTCACTCCTTGACGGTTGCTTGCGGCAGTCAGCCAGCCCTACCTTAGTGCTGATCCGTGTGGTGGCTCCACATGGCAGAGAGGTCCCCCCAGAAAGTAAGACCTAATGGGCACGCGCTTCTCTAGCTTCTGTTTGCACTGCATTTGCTAGAAGGTTCCCTAGCCGATCCCAGAATCGTTGAGGGGGAGGGGATTCCACAAGGAGGGAGACGCCAGGAGAAGTGAGTCATTAAGGGAACAAGGCAACGATAGACTAGGAGCCATATCCTTTACAAATGTGGGCATGTCCTCAAATATGATGAAGACAGACCAGTCCAGACACATCACATAATTCGAGTGAAGAGATACAGAAGTCCTGGATTTGTGTTGATGCTTTCATGTCTGAGGTAGGGTTCCCTGCTAGTTCACTGTTAGAAGCATCAGTATGAAATCCAAGGCAGAATAAAACGCTTTGCTAAATAAATCCTTGCTCTAAAAAAGTGATGCCACCAAATATTGAAAACAACAACTCACATTCATTCTGAGGAACAAAGAACACATCAGGAATTAAAGAAGCATTTGCGGCTACTTAGAAAATCATTAGTGTAGCAAATCTTTCTTATATAATTGGTATTTGAGGCAGCTTAGTGGAAAGGGATGTTATTTTGCTTTTATTAAGCATCAAATATTTAATGCATTCACATAACGCATTTTGAGAAGAATCACCCTTATCCAATAGGCAATCTTGGCTGTGCCAATGCTGTCAAACTTTATTGCTCATTTTGCAGTCATGAGGGACAGTTCATAGTTTTAATGAAACAGGAAATATTTTGATTAGCATAGCAATTCTTATTGAAACATTTATAGTATTCTAAAATGATTAAGTAACAATAATTAATGCTATATTCATTTCTTATTGTAAAATAAAGGTGGTTATTATCATGCAGTGTAAGATAAAATGGGTTGTTTTATTTGGAATCGGGTCACGAAGTAGAATACACGGATTGCACAAAGGCCGCTTCCCTACCCTGGTCCCTGCTCACTGTCAGTGTCCAGTGTTCTCTAGGAGTGCAAACATCCCACACAGCCCAGGTGTTTTCTGGATGTTACTGGAAGTCAATGGATGAGACTAATTTTGTGAAATAAAGTGAGACACAGAAGCTCCAGAGGAAGAAAGCAAAGAACTCGCTGAGTGCATCTTTCAGGGACTGATGAAACAGAGTTAGATGACAAGATAACGACATCTGATCTAATCTAACCATCCCCAAATCATTATTTCAGCCATATCTTAGCATAGGAAAGAGAAGAGCAATTCATGTTTAATGTGAGTGTTCACTGCGTGCCAAGAACTGCTCTCACTACCTCATACGTATTATTTCCTTTAGACGCTGGAAAACTCCATGTCTGCCAAATGATGCATGATATTGTCGACTAAGTGACAAAATTAGAATTTCTCTGCCATATCGTGTGTAGAGCAGACAGCAGAGGAGCAGAAAATAAAAGGGGGCGATGATTTTTATATTGCTTTCCCCCTGACGTCCTCCATTATTTATTATTTAGCAATACGATTCTGGAATTCTTTAAGGTGTATTGGTCTGCTACATAGTTATCTTTACATAAGCAGACCACAGGATGAAATAAACACTTCCTCTTTTAACTCTGCTTCTTCATGATCATCATCCAATTTACTTACATTTAAAATCTTCAGCTTGATAACAGAATTCTTTTGGGACACTCTATACTATACCTTTGGTAAATGGACATTTCTATAGTTTTCAGTTTGTGGCTATGGCAGTCGTGCTGCTATGAATATTCCAGTGTATGTTTTGGGGAGAGTACATGTTTTGGTTGGTTATATGCTCTTGTGTCCAAAATAAAAATATATGCAAATGATCACTTGTGGTAGACACAATTTTCTAAAGTGATCAAATCAACTGTATTCCACCATCAGGTAGGAGAGTCTGGTGGCATAATATCTTCACCAACATTTACAAATGTTTTCTCTTTTCCATTTAGCCATTTTCTTGTGTGTGTGATAGTATTGCATTATGGTTTTAATTTTCTTTTCCCTCATGGCCAGTGGAATAATCACCTTTTCATATGTTTATTGACTATTTTTGCACACTGGTTAGAATTTTTAAAGAGTACTTTTATTTGCATAAAGGGGGCGTCCTTGGAGGGGGCTAGTTTTTCCTGATAGTCTCAGCCAGAAAGTCATTTGTTCATATTTGGCAAATTAACTTGGCCAGCGGGATTGTGTCCTGTGATTGGCCAGCTGAGCAGCCTGCGATATCCCATTTACTTGGTGTTTGTAGCAGAGTTGTGTCATTTAGTTTCTTTAGAGTAAGACCGTATCGTGAACATTTTCTGCAACTTTTTCCCACGCAATAGTACAGATCTATTTAATTTTATTTAATGATTGAATAGTACTCAGTATTTCATTTCACTTATTCAACCAGCCCCTTCTTGGTGGACATTAAAGTTATTTTTATTTTTTTACTATCATCAAAAATGCATAAATTGATATCATTGTGAATTTGTATGATTTCTATGAGTAAGTACCTGAAAGTGGAATCTCGGATTTGAAGGTGGTACATATTGAAAATCTTTAATAAACACTGACCACATGTCCTCCAAAATATGGCAGTGATGTAATAAAGAATTCTCTGTTCCTCGCAACCGCACCAATATTTGTTGGTTAATGTCAATAGTTTTATTTTTGCCAACTTGCTGAGTGAGAGATAATATGTGTTTTCTGGAATTTATTTACATCTTTTATAGTTTTCTCCTGTAAATTGCCTGTTCATATTTTTTGCCCAGGGTTTTATAGTTCGGGGCCAGGTAGCTAAAGTAAAAAAAGGAAACCAGACAGATGTAAAACAATGGTGAGCGAGGGGATGTTGCAGTGAATTGCTTCAACACTCACATCCACAATTCTGATTAAAAGCTATTAGGTCATTCATCTCTTCCTAATTTTGTACTCATCTCACATATGATTTCTGTTTATCTTTTCTCTCGTCCATTGCAAATACTTCCTTTTGTCTGATACTGTATCACGCCTTCCACTATGTTTTTAATCTTTCAAAAGAGCTGGTTTTGGTTCTATTATGAATAAAACATGGTTGGGGTCGTGTTTGATAATTTTAATGATCTGTCTTTCAACTCATGTGCTGCACAGTGCAGTTTTTTGTCACTGCTTTCTTAATTTTAACTTTTAGACTTTTTTCTAGAATTATGTCTTTTCTTCAATTTTAGTTTGATTTTTATTGTTATTTTTATAACCTATTAGGTTGAGTAGTCTTTAGTCTTTATTTTTTAGTCTTTTTTTGGTTAATAATTAAAGGTCATCTGTCAAGAGTTTGGCCACTTTCCACCTAGATCATAAAAAAATTCCAAAAAGGAGAATCAAATAATTTTTTAAAGTAGAATGTAGCTAAAACCATATTAGAGGAAACTTTGTAGCCTTATATATTTTACACAGGCAGGTTCAAGTCTTCTTTTCACTAATATCCACAAATGCAAATGGCATCATTTCAGTAAATTCCCATTAATCTTGGCTCTAGGAATTTGGAACTTTTAGTAATGATGATAGAATTTGAATAGAAACTTCCATATACTTCACAAATCCTTTATAGGTTATAAGTCTAAATTATATAAGCAAACTCCTAGAGAGCCTATAGATTTAAAAATCTTGTTAGAAAACTTGTTTTAAGCACCCTCTGACAATTTCACCTGGCTTGTTAAATATGAATAATTTCTGTGCTAATTACTTAGAACTTGTATGAATTAGAAAAACCAGTCAGCGCTTGGTTAATGTGATTTAAATCTGTGTGCGGAGCCTGGGTGGCTCAGTCGGTTAAGGGTCCGACTTCGGCTCAGGTCACGATCTCGCTGTTTGTGGGTTTGAGCCCCGCGTCAGGCTCTGTGCTGACCGCTCGGAGTCTGGAGCCTGCTTGGGATTCTGTGTCTCCCTCTCTCTCTGACCCTCCCCCACTCATGCTCTGTCTCTCTCCGTCTCAGAAATAAATAAAAAAACATTAAAAAAAAAAAAAAATCTGTGTGTGTGTCCAAACATATATACGTAATGAATGAATGCGTGTTGTAAAAAAAATTAGAGGAGTTTATTTTTATATGATAGTAAAAGTGAATGCATTTCCTTTCTTTATTCAGTTTCGATTTTCTTCCTCAGAGGCAATTACTGTTAACACTTGGTTGTATATACTTCTAGACCTTTTCTGTACAGTTATATTTCTATAAACATATAACATGTTTATAGAAACATAAGTGTATAGAAAACATGTTTTAAATGATGTGGGCATGCAAGTGTAGTTTTTAAAGTATGTAAAATTATATTTGTGGCTGAATTATATTGTGGCTGTTTTTGTTTCATGGATCTTTTTGATCTTTCCACGTTTGCACATGTATTATCTCCTCATCTCTCTCACTGGCTTCATAGTATTCTACATATATGCACAATGCTGTATTTATAAGAAGCCATTTAGAATGTTCTTAAAGTTATACTTTGACAATACTGTAATGTCCATTTTTATTTTTATTTTTTTAGATGTTTTTTATTTGTTTTTGAGAGACAGGGATAGACAGAGTGTGAGCGGGGAGAGGGGCAGAGAGAGAGGGAGACACAGAATCTGAAACAGGCTCCAGGCTCTGAGCTGTCAGTACAGAGCCCAATGCGGGGCTCAAACCCACGAACCATGAGATCTTAACCGGAGCCAAAGCCGGATGCTTAACCGACTGAGCCACCCAGGCGCCCCTATAATGACCATTTTTAAAGACATAGCTTTGTTCACATGTGAATATTTCTGGAGGAGAGATCCCTGGAAATGTAATTGCTTGATCAGAGGGTATGTAGATTTTAAAATTTGGATTGATGATACTAAATTGCTCTCCAAGAAGCTCGGTCTGTTTTTTATGTTCACCCTCTCCAAATGTCAATGCCTGATTCCCCATAATATATTCATAGTAATTATTGCTAATCTTTATAGTTTCTGCAGTAGTATCGGTGAAAAAATTGTATCTTATTTGACTTTTGCCCAACTGGTAGTAAGGTCGAGCATCTTTTCCTATGTTTATCATCAGTTGTGTGTACTCTAAATTATCTATGCGAATCATTTACTTGGGTTTTCCTCTTCTTGAGTAAAATAATTTTAGGTTAACTTTACACACATGTAAATATATTCTACATTTCTACTGAGAATTTGTATTTTTCTGAAACTCAAAACACAACACAGATGATATAGACTGTGACTCTTTTGCCTCTCCTTCTACTGTTTACACTTACAGGCTACCGTCTAGTTGCTTTATAAACAAGCACATTAATTTTTAGATCATCGAGATATATCTTTGACAGGAATTCATTTCATGGTCACTACCCTGCGTTCCAGTTCTTCCAGAGGTCATGCCATGTCAACAGTCTCCCTCGCTGTTGAGGGACAAACAAATATATTTCATCAAATGTGCTGAAAAACTAAAATCTATTCTTATTTTGTTTTTCAAGACTGATATCAAGTGTTTCAGCTGAAATCTTCCACAAACTGTGGCCTGGAATTCCATCTCTGAATTCTCTGTTTGGGTACGTGGTTTGGATATTTCCATTCACTTTAAAACAGATGCTACGGGGGCACTTGGGTGGCTCAGTCGGTTGAGCGACTGACTTTCGCTCAGGTCATGATCTCACAGTTCATGAGTTTGAGTCCCACGTCAGGCTCTGTGCTGACAGCTCAGAGCCTGGAGCCTGCTTCAGATCCTGTGTCTCCCTCTCCCTGACTCACACTCTGTCTCTCTCTCAAAAATAAATATTAAAAAATATATTTAAAACATATGCTACTAAATTATTAAAGAGGGGATATACCTAAGACATTTTAAGGAAAGAATTGTCATAGGAGAGTGTGGACATGAAAAAGGTCTGAGGAGAGAGCATCAGGGAGAGAATTGGGAAAACTGGTTTTGGCCCCATCGTGGCACTTACTAGTGATGTGTTTGTTCACTTCTGTCTGTGGTATATTGGGGGTTGTGTTTGATAATTTTAATGATTTGTCTTTTAACTTCTGTGCTACACAGTACAATTTTCTGTCAGTGCTTTCTTAGTGTGCTGGTGTTCAGAATGAAAATGTTCGATTGAGTTCAGTGAAAAGGTGGTCACTTCGCCCCATGAAATGACATGTGGCCAGCAGTCCAGCAGCAAATCTGACGTATGCACGTACCGCCATTACTAGCCATGCAACATTTTTGACTCCCCGTTGAAAACAGCATTTTTACAAAGAATCGGGGACTACATCAAACACTGCAACTGGCAGTCAAATGTCTAGAGAATTTAAAGCTTAATTCAGCAACGAAATTCGTCAGTCAAAATGACTGACATCCTAACAACTCCAAACCTACATCTTGGTTTATTATTTGAAGGCCAACGGTTCCTTGTCATTTTAAAGCTGACGTGATATAAACTTTTAAACCTCAACAAATATAAAAATATAAATATAAAAACACATAAAAGTGTTCTGTTTTGAAATTGACAATTCAGATTTTAATGTTTCTTTATTTTTGAGAGAAACAGAGCACAAGCAGAGGAGGGGCAGAGAGAAGGAGAGAGAGACAGAATCTGAAGCAGGCTCCAGGCTCAGAGCAGTCAGCACAGAGCCAGACGCGGGGCTCGAACTCACAAACTGCAAGATCATGACCTGAGCCAAAGTCGGATGCTTAACCGACTGAGCCACCCAGGCACCCCAACAATTTAGATTTTGAAATGTGTCTGAAACATTTTAAAAGAAAGAATCCTCTCACTGGCATTTTACCATCTATCATCTTGAGATCTCTATTCTTGCTGAGGGTGCCTGCATGCTACTCTTGGGTCTTACCAGCACACGTGGGGATCAAAGTCCCGGAATTACCAGACCTAGAGATGATGATGTTAGCCACTAAATCATAAAGGACTCAATTTTCAAAAGTTGGAACAGCCCTACTGTGCAGATAAATTTACTTCAGTAAAGTGAACTGTTAGTTTAAAAACTAAAAATAACTGTTATTTTTACAATTGAGGCTAGTACAATAGACAGTAACAAAAGATCTCCCTAAGTGCACACTATAATGTGAGCACAGCAGGCTACATACTATTGTTTTTTTAAAAAGACCTACCTTGGTAAAATGTGTATATTTTACACATGTATTACATCTGTCCTAGAAGAATGACATTATCTACTCAGTATTTATGGGTAAGACAGGAACTCAAAAGTCTGAGTAGGTCTCTTTAAGGAGCTCTAGCTCAAGGCATCTTTTTAAGAAGAGAAGATCTTTGGGGGGAAAAAGCAGAATTAATACTGTAATCACAAGCTTGTTGATTGTAAGTGAGAGGAGGCTGTTGTGAATTAGTAGGTACATCCGTATACAACATCTTTGAAAGGAAATGCACTTCATTTTCCTTTCAAGAGAGACAACATAGTAGAGGGTCAAGAGTATCTGACAAATTGTTAGGAGATGTAAATTCTGGCCCTGGCAGTGGTACCTGCAATCTGGGTCACCTTAGAAAAGCAATCTTCGAGGGCTAAGGTTCCCTTATTTGCAAGATGAGGCACTGGATGATTCTTGAAGTCTCTTCTGTCTCTAATATTGTGACTCACAAGGCTCACATCCATCACAATGAATTCTCCAGTGCAAAAGCTACTAGCTGGAAGCAGTCCAAGCACTTTGGGGAGCAACTATGATATTCCCTCTCATTTATTTATTTATTTATCAAATATTGTTAGTTACTTAATGTATTCCAGATACACTTGAGGCATTGGGGATAGAAGATGAATCAAATATATAGTCTCTGGCCCCCAGAAACATACAGTCTGCTAGGAATCAGCCACATAACAAAAGAGTGCTATAAAGTGTTTTTGATACACTTTTATACATACAGTGCACAAGGGGTCCGCACGGGGGAGAAATCAGTGCCACCGTTTGGTTGGATACGGGGGGAACAGATGTAAAAAAACTTTGAAGAGGAGAGAATAACTGAATAATGTCTCCAAATACAAGTTCACCCGAGGGATGGCGGACAGCATGGAGTAGGAGAGAGTGGGGAGCCGAAGATTGCACTGAAACAGTTATTTACTTACGATAAATGACATTAGGCTCAAAGAGAACATAAGCCTTCGTGAGTGAAGTTCCAGTTTGTATTTAAATAGCAGGGCGTTATGATTATTAATTAATACAGTGATCACCTGTGAGATGTAGGAAGGTGTCCGCAGCATAGAGGAGAGCGGTCCGTTGTCCTTTTAGGGGGTTTTGACCGGGGAGTTTTGTAAATTTGTAGTTAACTGCTTTCATTTTTTTCTCTTCTTTCATGCATGTAATGGGTTAAAACATAAAGCAGAGCAGCATTCCTGTCACATGTATTATTTAAACTGAAGAATGAGGAAAATAGATTGCTCACTGCAGAGTGCCGTACCTTTGCACCTACCTACATCTACACCGAAAGTACGCTTTACTAAATAATAATCCCAACAGAACAGATCATGACTAGCAGGTTAATGCTTGTTATTTAACACACAAGTAAAAAGTGGGCACTACTGCTAAGCAAGCCGGTCATTAACCGCTGTAATTTCTTAGGGGTATTACTACGGTATCATGAACATCTATAATGGCCTAACGGTTTTATTTGCTTTATACGTTGTGTTTACCATGCCTTTCCGAGCTGAGTCCTTATATCCCTGCAGAGACTGTTTCCACAAAAATATTGGAAATGATAATGGACCCATTATTCTTTTTTTATTGGTGTCAATCATTTTGATGAGGGGATATTTGAATGTGGCATGTGCCTTGATAACAGGGCTCCGGTGTGCCCGTGAGCTGCCCAGTTCTGGACCTCATGTGCTACAAACATGGCTTTCTTCCAGACTAGACTGTAAGTTCCTCTGAGGGTAATAACCCTGTACTGACTACCTTGGATGATTATTCTGTATGCTGCCCTCTATCCTTCTCTTCTCAGACCCGATGGAAGGCGTCAGGTCCCCATGAGGTGATGTACGCCAAGGTTCGCTAAAGGAATAGCATAATTACACAGCATATGATAACTCTGTGTGAAACCAATTGCTATTTTATATTCTTGACATTGGGATAGGCATTTTATTAATTAGCAGACTAGCTTGAAGCTAGTAGCCAACCTTGAATTTGAATCTGGTTCTGCCCTGTGAGGGATGGTAAAAGAGAAGCACCCGCTTATCAGAGGCCTCGTGTATTCCATGCATAGTACCTACACACTTTATCTCACTGAGTCCTTAGAAGAACCACGGGGAGTATGCTAACTAGTCCCGTTTACAGCAGGGAGAACTAGGGTATGAGCATGTTCATTCCCCAGTTCCCACAGCTAGTAACTATTGCAGCTGGGATGTGTTCCTAGACCATTTCCCAAAGCTTGTACACTGCTCCTTTCCTGAAATTGCTGTGTGCCCTTGGATAAGTTACTAACATCTCTGAGCCTCCATTTTCCCATTTCTCAAAATGAGGCTGTGATGATTAGCTCTATGTGTCCAATTGGCTAGGCTGTGACGCCCAGCTATTTGGTCAAATACCAGTGTAGATGCTGTGGTGAAAGTATTTTTAAGATGTGATTAACTTTTCAATCAGTATACTCTGAGTAAAGCAGATTATCCTCCATATTGTGGGTAGGCCTCATCCAGTTAGTTGGAGACCTTAAGAGAAAAGACTGATGTCTTCAGAAACACAGGAAATTTTGCCTGTAGCCCACAACATAGTAATTCTACCTGAGTTTCTGGCCTTCAAACTCAAAATTACAGACAAAATCAACCTGCTGGATTTTCCAGCTTTCTGGCTTGCCCTTCAGATTTCAGATTTACCAATCAAGTGAACCAGTTCCTTAAAATATATCTCTTTTTCTGTGTCTGTATCTCTGTCTGTCTCTGTCTCTGCCTCTCTCTCTATGTATACATACTACATACATGCATTCTGTTCTGTTTCTCTGGAAACACTAACACATAGATAAATAACGCTTATTTTATGGATCCAAAAATAAACACTGGATGAGGTAACCCATGTAAAAACACCTAGCATTCCCAACCACTTAAGTATGAGTTATATTATGTTTCTTCTCTACTTTTCATCTCTTTCCCTGTCTTCTTCCATGTTTATTTTTGTTTTTCTCTCTTTTGCCTTTCCCTTATAATAAAGTAGTTTCTTTATGGCATAAAAATAATATCTTTTTAAATTTATTAACTGTATCAGCACAAATATTCTATTAAAAGTAGAGTGATATTGCATGACTGTTAGGGCCTACAGTGACATTTACACGTTTGCTTTCACAAGTGAGTAATGATAATTCATATACACCACGTGGCTGTGAGTAATTGCTCCCTTCTGAAGATAAAGGTTAGAACGGTCTATAGCCGTCATAAGTTATTCACTGTGTGAGTACAGTTTCAAAATATATTTTCCACAGTGTTGTTCTGTCTCTATTTTCATTTAGATACTCCTCATTTTTATGCAACACAGACTTTACATTGGAAAAGCATTTTATTGTTGATTTCTTCATTGGATAAATAGTATGTGAATTTGACACTCAATATACTTTTCCTTCATAGCAAATTAGAAAACACTGGCAGCAGGGGCGGGGGGGTGGCAGTTGTGAAGTCTCAATATAGGTATTGAGAATGTGTCTTGGGATAGAAGATGAGAGAGAGCAAGAGAGACAAAGGAGGGAGGGAGAGAGATTTGAGAGGGCAGCAAGAAGGCTCTTTTATCACTGAAACTATTACCAGCATCTTAGCCATACATGAAATTTGATTTACAAGAAACAGGGTTTACTTCCGAAATACTCTTGAGAAGGCAGCACAAGAGTTCACACTAAGATGTGAAATGTAAGCTCCTTCCGGGCAGGGACTATGTCTTGATCACTGTTGTAGTTTCAACTGCCGACACATAATAGGCGCTTAACACATACTTTGATTGAATGTGATTCTGGTGGTGCTAGAATCAATTCTGGAGTCTGAATTTGATTTGTTAGGTGGGAGTGTGGATGTGCTAGAAGCTTGGTGGCAGAGGTGGGGAAATTGATGGTGTAGAAGAGGACAAAGAAAACAGAGAAGCTGTGAAGTAGAATAAGCAAACTTCACACACACACACACACACACACACACACACACACACACACTTCATTCTGCCTCAAATAGATCAGGACCTTGCCAAGCTTCTTATCTCCATTTAGCTCTTAGGTATATACTGTGTTGATGAGTCAACCGGCCAGCCAGACACACAGCCAGTCACAGCTGAACTGAAAACAGCCCCTGTGTACAGCCCAGGAGGCAGGCAGCCTGTCAGGATGGCGGGCATCCAGTGACCACGCACTGTGGCTTTCCCTGGCTGAGATCTTGCTCTCTCCAGCGAGTACAACCTCCCTGCCATTCCTCAGGCAGTGTCTGTTTTACTCACTGCTGCAATGCTCTCCTGAAGGAGTTAATGCAGCCTCCATAAGGGGCCTAATTTAGAGGCTGGCAACAGCTTAGCCATTGAAAGAAATATGGCTCATTGCATGCCAGGTGATATAAATTAAAGTTAATGTTATATGTGATGAAATGTCCTTTTAGATATTATGTGTAATTTTGAGTATTAGGAAGTCCCAGTAGGCTACATTTTTTTTAGAAATCAGTCTACAAGATTTCCCCTTATATTCCTTCTTTTAAAACCACCAGGAAAAGGTTCTATGAATAATCATATTTTTAGCATAGCAGGTAGACTAAACATATAAAAAGTTACTAATAATGGACTGTGAAAATAACTGTCACAAAAATAACAGCCAAAAGGTTAGCATATTTATATCAAAAGCTCACACTTCTTTGGTTAAAAAAAAAAACAAAAAACAGTGAAATTCCCCTAAGACCTGCTTAAACAGAGATATAATTGGTTAGTATGCATATGGAAAAATATCCAACTAAGCTACGAAGAAATTAAATTTAAAGCATCTATGACATTACCTCCTATTCTAGCTGTGCAAACCTGGAAAAATTACTTAATCTCCCTGCTTCAGGTTTTTCATCTGTTAAATGGGGTAAAAATATGAAGGGATACCATGAACATCTCATGTATTTTTCTGCATGTATTAAGCATACATGCAAACTGCTGAAACCCTGCCTGACTCAGAATAAGACTGCATACACTTAGTATTATTACTATCCTCACATTTTAAATGGTGGTAGTATATGCCGAAAAACCTACTGTGAAAAGTGCGCATGTTCATAATGGAGCTAGCAGTGTGAATGGGAATAAACTTTTTGGAAATCAGTGTGAAAATATGGTTTAAGAATTGTAAACTTTTTGGGGCACCTGGGTGGCTCTCTCGGCTAAGCGTCCGACTTTGGCTCAGGTCACGATCTCACGGTTTGTGAGTTCGAGCCCTGCATCAGGCTCTGTGCTGACAGCTTGGAGCCTGGAGCCTGCTTCGGATTCTGTGACTCCCTCTCTCTCTGCCCCTCCCCTGCTCACACTCTGTCTGTCTCTCTCAAAAATAAATAAAAAACATTAAAAAAAAGAATTGTAAACTTTTATATTCTTCATGCAGTAATTCCAATTAAAGATTATTTATCCTAAGGGAAAAAAAGAAAGATTCAGAGAAATTCAGAAATAACTGTGCACAATGTACATATCTCTTATACTACTCCAATGCTTGAAACTCTTTCTATGAAGAATTGTTATGAAGTTATTACAAATAATAATTATAAAGATTATTTAGCCAAAAAAAATAGCATGAGGAAGCAAATAATGCAAATAAAATAAAAAATGGTCCCTGTAACAAAGACAATGTTTTCTGATTTTTCATTATCAATAGAATCCCCTGTTCCCCCATTTTGGCCCTGGGATGCAGGACAGAGCAAATGACTCCTCAGGAAGGAAAAGGAAATAACATGGAGGACAGGTCTTTAGAGTGTGGTAAATTGGAGACAGAGAGGGAGTTCAGAGAAGTGAAATAATGAGGCCACCCTATCATTGTCTCCCCACTTCCCCCGAAGCTGAAATCTTGGAGGGAGTGGGTGTTACCAGATACAGCAATGAGGAAGCCAAAAGCAAAGCCTTTTTGTGTCCTGCTTTCCATGTGGAACGTGAGGTGGGGGGAAAAGAAGAAATCTGCCATGCCTGGTAACCTTGTGGCAACAGGAGGCAGACCCAGCAGGATGGGAGTGGTGACACAGTAAGCTTGCACTGAGGCACAGTTATGAGTTAGAGCCTCCATTGGCTCCCACTGACATGGAATGGGCCCCAAAGCGAGAGAATGTGTAGTATGCAGTGTGGGAGAATAAGGGAATAGCTAAAATGAGAGCCTTTCATGAAAAGGTTTGCCTTGAGGTGGAGGTGATCTTGACACGTAATCCATGGGAGGTTCACTTCATCAAGGAGCTACTGAAAAGTTGTGATTAAAACCCAGAAGGGTGAGTGGTGTTGAAAATAGAAGGTTGTCATACTCAGTCTGAGGCAAAAGAACAAATCACAAATGCACCACTACTTGCGTCGTGGACACCAACGCGAGGGGCGTTTGGTAGGCGGAATCATGGTGCACGTAAGCACGTCCGTGTCCTCATCCCTGGAACCTGTAAGTACGCTACCTTAGATGGCAAAGGATGGCATTGCGTTTGTGACTCAGTTAAGGATCTTGAGATGGAAATTATCCTGGTAGACCCAATGTAATCGCAAGGGCTAGAATGTAGGTAAGAAAGGGAGGCAGGAGTGTCAGAGATGTGATGTGGTCATGAGCCAGGGAGGTGTGGGTGGCTTCTAGAAGCTGGAAGGGGCAAGGAAACAAGTTCTCCTCTAGTGCCTCCAGAAGGAATAGAGCCTTGCCAGCTCCTTGATTTTAGGACTTCTGCCCTACTGAATAGTAAAATAATATAGCTGCATTGGTTGAAGCCAGTATGTTTGTAGTAATGTGTTACAACAGCAATAGGAAATTAATACAGGATCCAAGGAATGAACCAGGCCAGGCTCCTTTCAGAGGAGACCAATAGTGATCGAGAAGGCACCATGTGGACTCCAAGTCCAGAGTGCCCCATGGACATGTGAGCTCTCTGGTGCCCCCAGACGCCAGCTGCCATGTTGGGAAGCAGTGGGGTGATGGAGGTGTGTATGAGGGGAATCTAAAATTCAGTTTTTACCTGAAAGATACTGACTTACTAGGCATAAGCTTCTCATAATTGTCAAGTTTACATTTTTCTTCCTCCTATTTATTTGAAGGAGGCTCACGGGAAATTAGATCAGTCGTACAATTAAACTGAGTAAGAGTAGGTAGCTACATGCTGTGAATCTTTGCTACGATCACAAGTAATAATAACGTAACACTGACTGTCTTTGCCAGTCCTTTTGCCAGATGCCAGGGACTTCCTATGCTTTACCTGATTGAATATTCAGAACAATGCTCTGGGGAAGGTACTATTACTGCCTTAATTTTCACAGATGCAGAAACTGAGATATCAAGAAATGGATTTGCCAAAGGTCTTGTGCATTTTAAGCTGCCGAGTCAACATTTGAACACAAACAAGCCTGAAAGGAAATACAGGCAAATGAAAACAGGGTGATTTATTCTGTTGGCAGGACTGTGGGTTTGTTCTTTTTGTTTTATTTTTTGTTAATGGCAAAATGAAGCCATGATCACACTTCTTTTTTTCCTCAACATTGGCAATTTCCAATCCATGAACAAGTTGTGTTCTGAAATGAGCAGCCAGGAGAGTTGGAAAAGCATGTGGCTTGTAGACAAACACTGCTGTATCTGAGTCGTGACTCCAGCACTTACTAGAGATGGTGAGTTGGGCTGTTTATTTCTCTGAGTTTCAGTTTTCTTATTGATGAAATGAGGATTATAATACCCGTGTTGAAGGACTTTTTAAAGTATAGTGCCAGAAATGTTGTCACTCAACAAATGTTCTTTCCTTTCCCCAACGAAAGCTTTATTTTGATTGTTATCAGTACTGGCAATCTAGTTTCCTATTTAAAACAATAAAATTCTCGGAGGTTAGAATTGCAGATCTGTCAACAAATCTGTGTCGCTCACAATTTACCAGAGGTATTATACTAGGAGTGCTATTTAAACTGTGCATACGTATCAGTCATAATATGCTTCCATGGGGAAACGAACTTGGTAGGACAAGGGTATGTGCTGTCGGGCCCCAGCACATATGAGCTCTGCCTTCTGCCCTACTTCTTCACAACCTCCAGCCTTGGCAATGAGCTTTCCATTAATACTACTGAAAAGTCACAGCTGGTGGTGAGTAGGGAGTGAGAATGGTCATTAAGGAATGGGCTCCAAAAAGGGGTTGGGTAGGTATTCCTGGGCAGTTTTACTTAATTCTCTGTGTGTAGCTGCTATAGAGAAGAGAAACCTTCTCCTGGCAGCCTAATCATGACTAAGGATCAGTGCTTCCATCGCTGGATTCTCAGGCCCTAGAACAGACTCTGTGTATCTCTCATTCGCACACCTGGGTCGTTCATAAAATATAACACAGTGGATTCTTGGGAGCACTGCAATGTACGAAGCCTTTCGCCAACCTTATAGTCGGACACTATCTACGCTCTTATCTGTTAAGAACCCAGGCTATGGCTAAGCAAACATCACTGTTTAATAGCCTGGATATAATCAGTTAATCAGGACATTATTTACCATTGAGTATTTTGTGCATGTTGTACCCGAAAGCCGCTCTGTTTTAAATGATGTTGAAAGTGTGTTTGGTTAAGAGGATAGGAAAAAAATTATGAAAGAAATCATCTAGTGAATGAACAAATGCATTCAGGCTTGGAATGCAACTGAGCAGAATTAAAAGGTAGGAGAAAGGGAAGAAGCACACTGTTAGATGTGATCTGAGAAGAGAGAGAGGGTTGATGGAGTGCTAATCAATCATGTTATCTCAAACAGTCCTCAGGCAATGGATTCCGATATCTCTGCCCTAAGGTCATTGCCATGAATTCATAAAAGAAAGAAGGTAAACAGAGCATTTCTGTTGCACTTCAACAACAACAACAACAACAACAATAGTCCCCTGCCACAATAAAGATCTGTTACTTCTTAAAAATCTTAGGTCGGCATCACCAAATGAGTTTTTCTTTTTCCTTCCTTTTTCCTAACTAGGGAACTAAGTGCCTCTGTCTGTTCTATTGCCTTTATCATTGTGATTACATTCCTTCAAATGAACACCCTATGATGTGAATCCATAAAGCATGGAATGAAGAATATCCCACTTTTCATGCTTCTCATCTTCAGTGAAAACATGACAAAAATAATGAAGACAAGACTAGCACAAAATAACACTAGCAAGCTAGTTTTAATCATTTGAGAGATCAGTGCTCTCCACCATTTTTTGCTCAAAGCGTCATTTTGGACTATTGCTTTAGTAAATCCTGGGCAGCCGGCATTGAGGTTGATTACATAGTAGTTTGGGGAACACAGCTAAGGAATCATAGCATTAGAATTTAGCAGGTTTCTGGGGCGCCTGGGTGGCGCAGTCGGTTAAGCGTCCGACTTCAGCCAGGTCACGATCTCGCGGTCCGTGAGTTCGAGCCCCGCGTCAGGCTCTGGGCTGATGGCTCGGAGCCTGGAGCCTGTTTCCGATTCTGTGTCTCCCTCTCTCTCTGCCCCTCCCCCGTTCATGCTCTGTCTCTCTCTGTCCCAAAAAAAAAAAAAAAAAAAAAAAAAAAAAAGAATTTAGCAGGTTTAACACACAAAAGTCATCATCAGTAGGGGGCCATGTGTTGTGGATGAACCTTGCTCTGTGTATCCAGGTCCTAAACATCGGAGGGGAAAGAGCAATCCCATATCAAAAAGATTAGCACCTGGAGGTTAAATGAAAAATTTCAGTGAGTCCTGGATTAACACTAAGCCTCCGAGTTAACAGCTTGATATAATGCAGCAATTTCCCACCTATATCACACAGCCCATACCAAACTGCATAGCTCACAAGTAAGCCCGAGGTATCTTCAGTGCACGTTTAGATCCTCACAAGAATCTTTGCCTTCTCAGACCTGCCTTGTTTGGGGTAAATATGAGGACAGACCCAAGAAACTAGGGCTGGAAGTATTGAAGGGACAAATTCCAAAGAAGTTTGGGCTTCTGTATTCTTTTCTAGCTTGTCAGACACAAGGCCATTTTTATATTGCAAATATTTTGTAAATGATGTAATCATTTGGGGAGAAATGACTTTCAGAACATTGTACATATATTTTAGTCAACCAAGATATGGTAACTAATGACGAGGAAGTAGAGTACGTCAGGACTACAACTCTGAATTTCTCTACTTCAAAGAATTATGTCCCTGAGCACCTGAAAACAAAGGTTGGAGGTAAGTGTGCATAATTTGAAAGCATCTGGTAGAAATTCAGAAATCCCCTGCCTGCTTTATCTGTACAGCATCAAACATCTGGATATTTGGGAGTATTGGTCATTGTTCTGGCTCCTTTTTTTCCCCAGGTATTTTGTGGCTTCTGAATATAGTCACTGAGTCAAGTTCACAGAAAGTATAGGCTGACATAGTAAGTAGGAATAATGCCTCCAAGACTTTTGAACTTAAAGGGAGGAGATAAATGGCACTACAGTTTGGGTCTGGGGCCGAAAGCCTATGAAGGCATCTTCATATTCTTTTTCCTTAGCCACTTTTATGATCCTTATGAATTCATGAGCTCTCTTGTTAACCACTGGAAGGTCATGTTTGTTGAGTGGAGAAAATTGAGCTGGAAAGACTGAAGATAGGCACACAGCTGTTTTAAAAGCATTCCTGATTTCATAAAACCACATAGGCATTGAAGACAGAATATTCTCAGTCAGGGCTTTCACTGGCCTTACCTTCCATAATGTTTTCATTTATGTTTGAAATAAAGAGATGAGAGAATTAACAAAAGGATTTTCAGAGACCTTGAGGAAGTAAAGATCAAGATGTAACAGCAACTAAGCTTTATTTTTTTTTTTTTATTATTTTTTTTAATTTAAATTCAAGTTAGCTAACGTACCATGTAGTATTGGTTTCGGGAGTAGAAGCCAGTGATTCATCACTTACCTATAACACCCAGTGCTCATCCCAACCAGTGCCCTCCTTAATGCCCATCACCCATTTAACCCATCCCCCCACCCACCTCCCGCCGGCAACCTTCAGTTTGTTCTCTGGATTTAAGAGTCCCTTATAGGGGCGCCTGGGTGGCTCAGTCAGTTAAGCGTCCGACTTCGGCTCAGGTCACGATCTCGCGGTCCGCGAGTTCGAGCCCCGCGTCGGGCTCTGGGCTGATGGCTCAGAGCCTGGAGCCTGCTTCCGATTCTGTATCTCCCTCTCTCTCTGCCCCTCCCCCGTTCATGTCTGTCTCTCTCTGTCTCAAAAATAAATAAACGTTAAAAAAAAAAAAAAATTAAAAAAAAAAAAAAAAGAGTCCCTTATAGTTTGCGTCCCTCTCTGTTTTTATCTTATTTTTCCTTCCCTTCGCCTATGTTCATTTATTGTGTTTCTCAAACTCTACATCTGAGTGAAATCATAAGATATTTGTCTTTCTCTAACTGACTTATTTCGTTTAGCATAATACATTCTAGTTCCATCCACGTTGTTGCAAATGACAAGATTTCATTCTCTTTGATCACTGAGTAATATTCTGTTGTATATATAAACCATGTTCATCATTCATCAGTTGATGGACATTTTATATTTGAGTGTCATTACAGAATGAGTAGGATTTCCAGAATGTTACTGGGTTGCTTGTTATACTTTGTGCCAGGCTCCATGGTGGACTATGCCATGCCGATCCCTTGTGGAACTCTCCAGAGCTCCAGGCAGACAGGTGGGGATCGCAGAAATGTTGCCTGGAGGAACCTGCATTATGGACCCGGATGTTAGGAGGGAGCTGTGAGGCCAAGGCCTAGGGCACTGAGTGTTGTGTCACCACTTCTTCCAGAGGAAAGAGTGATGGAGAAGATTAATTTGGGGGATAAAGCAGTGGGAAGGGATCCAGTTGGAGGAACTTAAGTAAAGATCATACTGCATTTCTTATTCTTGCCGCTATCATTTTTTATCTCCTTGATGATGCATTTGTCCCACAGGACTGAATATTTTCTGTTTCATAATGATGATAATAAAAGGTAGGCAATGAATGATATGGGCCCTGAAAGCTTCACATAAGAAGCTCTTAAAGGCTCCCCTGTGATCAAGAAAGGGACTCAAATCACTCCAAAGTATTTCATTGGGAAAACCAAGTTAGAGGAAAATCTAAGAGTTCAATATGTTGCTTCAGATAGAGTTTTCATGGAATTTGTTGGAGGGCCAGTCCTGAACAGACTTGACTGCAGGCCTGATGGTGTGGGAAGCAAGTATAAGGAGACTGTAAGTCGAGAAGACACAGAGGTGGCATTAATAGGTGTAACGCTGTTAGAATTGCACGGGCAGGTGAAAACTTTTATTTGCCCTGCACCTCAGCATCTGTTATTCAAAGACGCATCGAGGAATTAAGATTTAAAGCACTTAGAAAAGCATCTCCAAAATATCCATATGGGTGGATTAAATTGCAAAGGTCTACAAGAAGATACTCCGATCATTAATGTTACCAACTGAGGGAAACTTAATTCCTTAAGCTGGAAGAGAAGCAGAAGCTGCTGTTCCATTTTCCGTGGCTGCACTCGGAGCGTGTGCTGACTGAGCCCGGACTGTGGTCAGTGCATTTATTACATCAACTCTCCAGGCTATTAGTCTTATGGAACGTCACCACACTAGCATATTTTTCTGTCCCTGTACCTCTAGGAGTATCTTAAGTGCTGCAGGACAGAAAACTTTGTTACCACAGATTGCTATTGTAGGTGTGGTTAATGAGAAACAAATGAATTTATTTGGGTTTTGGAAAAACACAATCTCCTTCTCTTATGGGTCCAAGCTTTTGATCTCGTGGTTATCAAACTCAGGTGATGGGCTGAATCTGTTGGGATGTCTCGTGGCATGGTAAAATAAGATGTTAAAAATAGAGGTATTTCTGCCCCAGTTTTACTGTGGTGCCAACAGGATACCAAAGTGACATCAGGCATACCATCTAGCTGGAGAATTTAGAGACGAAATTACGGAGAACTTGTTCCATGATGCTTGGATCCCTCAACCAAATTCAGGATATAAAAATCGGTCAGAATGGAAAGAGGAAAGGATTTGGGAAGAAATTTCTTTGCACGGTCGATGCTCTGATGCAAGGCCCCATCCTCCAGTCTAAGAAGGGGGTTCCCGTGGGCCTCTGTGTTCCCTGTGACTTGGAGACAAGCAAGGTTGGGCTGTCACTTCTATGCCTGCAGGAAAGAGGTAGCTGCGGTGGGTTCCCCTGCTCTCTTGGTGTTTATCAAGGCAAAGAGTGGGGAGTGTTTTTCATGGGCCAGATGTGGATGAAGAAAAGAGAGAGATGGGTGGGTTTTCCTGGGGTCTGGTAAAGCAGTACAAGTTGGAGAACCAAGGGCCCCCCCACAACAAGAATCTGGAAATAAATGCTGGATCCTTTGGGGCTGAGGAAGGAGTCATAAGGTGGCTTTCAGCATCTACCCAGGTCAGGTAAATTGAGGTCAGAGAGGCCAAGCTGAGGAATATCCAAATAACCTACATTGGGGCTGCAGTGTCCCTGAATTCAGCTGTGAGGCCAGGGTTGCACAGAGCCTGTATTCACTGGTATTCACAGGGACTTTCCTACTCCTACTTCCATCTACTCATAGTTATAAGAAAGAGACTAGCAAACAAGGATGAGTTGAGGGCAGGGGTGAATTGAGAAATCAAGAAGGGTACGCTTTTATATCCCAGGCTTCTAGCCTGAGAAAGAGAAGGAAAGAATCTTCTCTATTGCCAAGAGAAGATTGTTGCCCTTAAAATTAGTTTTTGTTTCTTTTTATTTCTTTTTATTCTTTATTTTAGAGACAGAGCAAGAGAGAGCGTGTGAGCAGGGGAGAGGGCAGAGGGAGAGAGAGAGAGCATCCTAAGCAGGTTCCATGCTCAGTACTGAGCCTGATGTGGGGCTCAATCCTGGGACCCTGAAATCATGATGTAATTGGAAATCAAGAGTCAGATGTTCAACCCACTGAGCCACTGAGGCACCCCTTATTCTTATCTTTAATGAGACTAATCATTTTAATTTCTGGATTAGATTGTGTATGCAATGGATCTTAGTGCTGCCTAATACCTAAGACCGAACAGAGGGATCACGAGCTTGCTGGGACTTAACTTCCTGGAGCAGCTGAAGGTCACCCACATTGAATAAAGTCTGAAAGGATAGTGGGAGAGAAAAATAAAGTTGTGTCAGAAGTTGTGTTGCTCACAATATCTAAAGACCTGTATTGAAATTTCTCTGGTTGTTTTACTGCTCATCCTTTGGAATCCTGCTTCAGAAGAGGTTCGTCGGTATAGTTACAAGGGAATTAAGCTGGGCCAGTGCTGTGAGGTGCCATATTGGAGCATGAGGCTGAAGAAAATAATCAGTGGTACTGATCTTATCTTTGTTTCAAATTCTGATATTTTATTCATCATGGACTTATTTGCATTACTTTTGATTTTTTTTTTTTTTTTAATCTGTAAGATATTCTTGATCTTGAGTCAGCTTTTGGTCCCATTCCCTTACACTCTGTGCCTGAGATGAGTGCCTTTAGTCTTACCCTAGCCGTGGCTCTGTTTGGAGTAAGTTTTCTAGGGGAGCAAAACCTGGTTTCTATTATTTCTGGTAACCATCTTTTTCTCTCCCTTCCTCCCGTAGTATTATTTGCTGCCAGATTGTTTTTTCTTTTTAACAGACTCCCCTGGAGACTGGAAGTGTCTTCACTTTGCAATCCATCCACAGATGTCTCTGGGCACCCACCCCAGTAAGTGACATCAGTATTGCCACTTTGTATGTTACAATTATAAATGTGGTCAAAAGGTAATAGGAGTTTTTCTCTAATAATAGAAGTAATTTAACCTATGTTCTAAATCAGGGGATGGCAAGATTTTTCTGTAAGTGGCTACAGAAGAAATAGGCTTTAGAGGTCATATGGTCTCAGTTGCAGCTACTCAGCTCTGTCTTTGTAGCACCAAAGCACCCATGGACAGTACATGAATGAATTGGAATGACTGTTCCAATTAAACTTTATTTACAAGACAATTTCAGGGAAGACTTGGCCTATAGGTCCTAGTTTGCAAACCTCTGTTCTAAGCTGTGATGTTATAACCCCACCCTTCTTTTGTTCCTGTAGAGATAATTTAGAAAGCAATGAGAAAATTCAGGATAATTGCTTTCAAAGATCTTTATGCCATTAAAATATCTTTTACTGTGTGAGCATTAACTTAGCTTGGTTTTCAGAAGTTAATCTACTTCTGATGTGTAAACTTCTATCAGGTAATAAATGGGCAACCAATTTTTATAATAGCTACCATTTATTGAGTATTACCCTGGGCAAGACTAGATAGATAGATAGATAGATAGATAGATAGATAGATAGATATTACATAAATTAATCTTAAAACAAGTGCAGTTGTTATTATTCCCATTTTAAGGATGAGATAATTAGGGTCAGAAGTCAAGCATCTTGCCTAGGTCACAGAGTCAGTGTTTGGTAGATCCCTCAAATGCCGCAGCCACGGTGGCCCTGAGCCTGTCCACTGGAGTTCTCTGACTGGAACAGATACACAGGGTAGCTTCATTAGAGTCAGTTTGGCGCTTATCTGGAAGAAGGAAACAGGAAGACATGGTCTTCAGTGCTGACAAACCACCCAGAAATGGGATGAGCAAGTAGGGGGCAGTTATTTTGATGGCCTCATATTGAAGGCTGAGAATGGGCTTTGATTTCATGCAGCGTAGGGAGCTCAAATTGGAACTTAGCCATTTCTTGCCTGTTGAAGTTAGTATCTCATTTCATCCTTAACCAGGAAAGTGAGTGGCCTTGAACACTTGCTATAGTGTTTCCTGAGGTGACTGTGTCATACCTTTTCTGATTACCTTAATTCCCTTGGTGGCAAATGACCTCAATATACTTTGGGGCTTAGGTCTGCACTGACAAGGTTAAGCGTTACTGGAGTGGCAAGAACAAAGAGAAGCTACAGGAATGGGTGTTTGATCTATGGATTTGGAAAACCCACACGCACACATTTATGTGCGTATATGTGTGTGTCTGTCGGTTGGTCTGTGTGTGAGTGCAGTCGTCTGTTCTTTGGTACATATTCTAATTTTCTTGAATATATAGACCTGCCCTTTTGGTATTAGAGATTGCAAGCTTTTCACTTTTTAAAATATTAGATATAGTCACCTCCAAACTTTCTTATTTTAAAGTTGCTTTATGATTTAGTGAACTGTTAATTTTGAAGATGATGATAAGGATTATAAGGATAAGTTTAAGCTTCCCTTGAAATAAAAAGACAACACGAACCAGCTTTATTCTATGTGTGCCCAGTATGAGGAATCCACAGTGGGGAGGTGAGTATCCTGACCTTGGGCATATACCTAATGCAGGCATTATTCATAATTTCTTAGAGTAAAACTGCTTGTTTTGTGTCATGTAGTAAAAGGAAGAAAAGTTTTCTCTTTTTAATAGGTCGCCATGATATTAAAGTGCTCTTTGTAGAAATTCTAAAGATTCAGGAAAATGAACTTGTGAGAGTAACTGGGGTAAAAGTTCTGAAGAATAAAAATTTTGGCCAAATAGAAGTTCCTGAATAAAATGAAAACCCAGAGCAGTGACTACTTAAGGGAGCTGGAAAAGGCAGGAGGGTGACCTTTCTAGCTAGTTGGCTCTGTGATACGCCATCTAAACTTTTAAAGCTCTCCAGTGGTGGGGAAGATTCTGCAAAAAACGGATCATTGATTGTATCAAAATGAATATCTTAAAATGTGCATCTTTATGTTTTAACATTATAGGGTTACTTCATTAAACACAAAGCAAAACACCAGCTCATAATTAGTTTAGCGATGGCCAGGATATTTTGTGAACATGTTTGACTCAGCTTGTGTGAACATTTCAAAGTCTTTCTTTTTCCTTTTTTTTTTTTTTTTTTTTTTTTTTAAAGAATTTGAATTCAAACACTTTGTTTTGATCCTACTTTTTTATCTCTGGTGCCTACCTAATTCTGTATACATTTTCCCTTAATAATCTTTCAACTGGTAGCAAAAAAGTTTCCAAAGAAGCCTGAGAAAATTGAAGATGCTACTGAAGAAATGTCTCAATGTTTTGCAAATTATTTCCAGCATTTTCTGGTTTCATATACTTGCCTTTTCTTCTCTCTCTCACTAGAGATTGATGAGCATAGATAAGAAGCATGAGGGAATTGATAGAACCCCACTGAAATAATCCTTTCTTTACTTTCTCCTAGGAAGAAGATTTTACAGATTAGTAGGAATTGGTCAAATTTTATCTTTTTTCTTATATTTCTTAAATTCATGGCAGAATGCTTAGAGTAGTGTAGCAAAGTGGTTTTCATATTTATCCACTCCTCTCTAAAGAGTGGGTGACTCTGACTCCATCAGATTCTGCCTTGGTAACCTACCAAGTCTTCTGGCCCCAAGCATCTTCTTCCTCTTATGCTACTTAAAATTTGCATGACGGGGTTCTCTCCTGTCTTGGGGTGACCGGTCATCTCATTTACTCTAAATATATTCCCTGGAAGAACCGGTCACTTCACTTGATTGCAATCATTACCAAATCTAAATCGATTCCTTTGTTGACTCTGTAAGCTATACTGAGACAACAAGCCAGTGGGAAATAGAGAAGGGAGATGTAGTGAAGCAGATGCTTCTAGATAAAGTGAGCAGCTGATGGGGTGGGTGCCGGTGAAGCTCGGTTGACAGAACCTTCAGCGGCAGCAAAGGAGTTGGTAGCTTGAAGAGTGCGGGGCAAGTTTGTATGTTCTGTGCACGTTTCTGTGAATGCTGTGAGTGTGTGTGTGTGTGTGTGTGTGTGTGTGTGAATTCTAACTTCTGTATATATTTTTTATATTTAAAGATGCCTTTAGGAGGTTTCTTTGGTTCATCTGTAGGTAGGCTTCAAGTGTCTGGGTGTCACCAGAGGCCAGATGCGTCCCTAGGTTTAGGCGTTGTGACAAGAGACAAGCTAGGTTTTCTGCCTTTGCTGACATCATTTGTGATCTGGGGGTGTTTTTCTGAGGTGGCAGCACTGGGGATGTGGCATGTCTCCTTTTGGTCTTGATCACGGAGGCTTCTGTTTTAAGAACTATGAACACAGAGATTGCCTCCAGGCTGTAGGCCCAAATCTGGGAATTAACCCATCAGGGAGCAGAGCATGTGGGAACCCCCAAAAGGAGGAAGGTGGGAAGATCAATTAATAGGTTCTGGAATGAGACAATATAGAGTTTTTTTTTTCTTGGTTCATAAAGAGGCTATCTCGGGATCATGGGTTTATTCTGGGGCCCAAGACCCAGGCAAAGTCTAGAGAGGCCAGAATGAACCCAGTTTGGCAGTAACAGATTAAAACTGGAACTGCTTCCAACTTTCATATCCCCACCTCTTTTCTCCTACTTTTGGGCTATCCTCTGTTGCTAAGCTTCTTCTTAACCCTGTAACACCTTTCTGTCCTCTTTCTCACCTGAGTATCTTACTCATTCACTCTCAAAGAACTGTAGCTATTAGAACTAATATGTGGCAGGCAGTGCTCTAGATATTGGGGAGGAAATAGATAACTTAGCCTCAAAAAACTCAACTAGATATTTTTTTTGTCCTCAAGAGCTAGCAGCGTATCCTCAGCTCTGACCACTCCCTCCCTTCAACTATCCCTCTATTTTTCTTGAGCACTAAATTAATTGTAAAAGTACTCCATATTCACTGACTGTACTTCTTTGACTAGTATGTATTTCCCAATTCAACCCATTTTGTTCCAGCGTAATTGTCACTAATGTCATAGACTCTGGGTCTGAAGTGCTCTCTTGTCCAGCAAGAGAGCAGGACACAGGTTTAAAAATGCGAGAGAGGCTAATGTCTGGGAGGAGACAAGAGCCCCGAATAAGGGTCCTTGCTCCATTTTTATTAGAATCATAAGGCTTACAAGCGTGATGGGAGCACACAGAGAGACAATGAAACCATGAACATTAACTCATGGGCGTGGGGAGAAGGGGGTTTTGGAGAAATGCAGGGTTAAGGGTTTGGGTCAATACAAAACAAGATTCTGGTGCTGGGTGGAAGGTTGTTTATAGCAGACATGAGGCCCCACCTCTGTTTACCTCAACTGGTCTAGGGGACAAGAAAGAGCATGCTACCTCAAGGTCAAAACAAGGCATCTTTCTTTTGCTAATTAGCTCTGCTCTGGGCAACTTCACCCTGCTGTGGTCTATAGTCCTGTTTACCTGTTTACCTAATTTGATCCTTCTTCCTGTGAAAGCAGTTTTCTGCTATTGTCCTATACCTCTGTCCTGTACTGGGGACCTTTGTCCCTTTACCTAATCTTGTTTACCCAGACTTGGGTGTGTTCATCCTATGACTTTCTAATTCATTTACCTAATCTTATTTACCTAATTTTGTTTACCCAAACTTGGGTGTGAGTATCCTATGGCTTTCTAATTCTTTATACCTTGTTAACCCATCAGTGAAAGCTCAGGGAATTCCTAAGCTTATTCCCCACAACTAAAGTCACTAATAACTAACTGGATGCCAAATTCAGCTAATTCCCACTTCTCCACTGCACTTGGCACTATTGGCTGTTCTTTTCTTCCTGAAACTCTGCTTGTCTGGGGTCTCCTCTCTTGCCATGAATTCTTACTGTTTCTGTTTGTTTTCCTACCTGCCCTTTTATTGTTCACGGACTTCAGGGTTATGTTATTGTTCTTTGACACACAAATCTTTCCTAGAAGATCTCATTCATTTCAAAGCCCATATAAGGATAATGATTCATGTATCAATAATTATCATTTATTGAGTTTATACTCAATCCTAGGTGGCATATATTAATTATAATATGTAGTTATACACCAATTCATATATACTAAGTTCATTCTTTCAAAAGTATTGAAAATGCAAGAATATTCTCCCCATTTCAAAATTAAGGAAGCTGAATCTCAGAGATACTGAGTACCCGGTTCAAAGCTACATAGCCAGTGAGTGACAGAGCTGGAATCTGGATTTGTCTCCTCTTTGCAAAGCTCATCCTCTTTCCATAGTGACATGTTGTGTCTCTGTGTTCTTCACTTTAAAATCTACTTCTGTGTTTTTCATTGCCCACTGGTGTTCACTCCTTCAGTGAAAGAAACACTTATAGGATGCCCTTGTGTGCCAGGCCCTGGGCTAGGCACATAACATGGAAGAGACCCATTTCCCCTCTGGGGACTTCATTTTGGAAAGTAACTAAGCTGCATTCTGTTAAAAAGGAAAGTTGTCTTTTTCCTTCAGTAGCCAAATCTGCATGTTTCCTCTATTTCCTGTGTCAGGGCTTCTCAGGCCTGGCTCCATATCACCCTCACCTGGAAGATTTGTAAAAAAAAGCAAGTGCCTGGCTTTTACTGCAGCCCTACTATTTCTTGATGTCTAGGGGTGGCTCAGGGGCATCTGTATTTTTACAAAACTTCACATATAGACATGTTAGAGAACCATTTTCAGATCGCAGATCATGGCATGATCCGATCTCTTGGAGTTACTCTAAGAACTTCTCTTTAACCCCTTCCCCAGATTCAATTAATCCCAATATTCTGCAGATGCCATTTCTCAAGTGGCTCTTGAAGACATCACTTTCAGTTTTTCTTTCATTGACATTACTATATTTCAGGTTCTCATCATTTTTCCTAGACACTGAAATAGCTTTTTAATAAATTTTTTTGCCTACCCTCTTGAGTAGATCTATACTCCCAACAGAGTGATATTTTGAGAACTCCTGTTTAATGATGCCATTACCCATCTCAAAACCTTCAATGGTACCTGTTAGCTATCGGATAAATTCCAAATCCTGTGCCTGGGCATATAAAGCCTTCAATAGTGTATCTGTTCCTATTCCATTTTTGCAACCTGGTTCCATTTCTAGCCTCGACTCCTGCCTTGGTCCTTACTCTACCGCAATGGCCAGATTTGGTCATTTAATGAGTAATTGTATAATGGATTTAGGGTCTAGCCACACACACCCTTCCACTGTTTTTTTGCTTATGCAGTAGGACAAGATAGTGTGCAATTGTCAACACTTATGACAAATGCAGGACTGCTTTAGGAAGCATTTTGAATTATCTAACTTGTTAAGTAAAAGGATTTCCTCCATAGTCAGAGGATAGTATTAGTTTCAATTTTATAATTCATTGATGTTTTACTGTGATGAACTCAGGTTCCAATGGAGACAAGGTGAAAAAGAACAATTATCCCTCCCACTTGTTACAGGGAGGACTGGGTTAGCAATTACATCTGAATTAGTCATTCACTTCTTGGAAACTAGAGTAAAAGAAACACTGCATTTTGGGCATTACAAAAAATTAAATATCTGCCTTCTCCCTGGTGCTGTGTGCTTCTAGAAGACAGTGCCTGTGCTGCTCCCATCGCACCATGGCTCTTCCACCCAGAAACAGTGCCCAGTGCAGAGGGGTGTTCAGAAATATTTTGACTACCTCTCTGATTTGCATTAATATAAAATATTTCAAAAGAAGCAGCTGTTGCTCACCCCCCCCCCACACACACACACACACTTCTTCATCGTGATGGTGATGCGTACAAAAGAGACTAACCGTATCTTTGAGACTTTTGCCTGAGTGACTTGTACAGAGTTTCCAGCCCTGGCCCGTTGCTCTGTTCACCACTGTGGAAGGAAGATGATGAATGGAAGGAGGGCTCCCATTGATTTTAGACAGTTTAATAAATGTATATTTTACATCACTCAAGAATACATCTTAAGATTGCGGACTACCATAATATGCTCTAAGCACTTGAATATTGATTCAGTGGGCCTAGAATCGTCTCTCCTGTAATGACTTAACTCTGTGGTTCAGAGGAAGGCATATAGAAACGTGACATGTTCATTCAATTGTAAGGTGTTCTGTAAACGAGAGAAGCAGTTCCTTGTAACGATGACTGAAGCAAGTGGTTTGGACTCTGATACAAGTGATCAGATGACCTTTCTCATTAAGTTGGCTTGCCAAGCTCAGGAAGTTGTTAATGCCCATTAAAGTGATCCAGTCTTTTTAAAAATCCAGCCACTGGACTCATCCCCTGACCTCTTGCTGCAGAGAATTCCATATACCCAGCTAATGAAGGATGGTCTTTTATTAGATCTAAATTTACTGCCTACTAATTTCATTGAGTGTCTCTGGTCTCATAAAAGACAGTACAAGGGAAAAGCCCATTCATTTGCGCTGTGCCCTTCATTCTTTGGAATCCCTTGTGTCATTTACTTCCTTCCCTTATTTTCTTAAATATTTGTTGCTTTGCATTTTAAAGGAGAGAAGATTATTAGTGTGCTTTAAGAAAGTTGAAATATAATAACAAAAGCCCTTTCCCATATTTACTTCTGGAAAAACCCAACCAGAGACAACAATGTGTGTTAATTCAGATTTATTTCTGGGAGACGTGAACAGTTACTGTGGAGGGTCAAGGTGCCTCCTCCTGGTTTTTAATTGTCTTGGACGTTGTCTCTCCTGTCTTCTGGCAGGTTGTCGGATACCACTGGGGGTCTGCGGTGATGTTGTGCTGCATATGTTGCATTGTTTATCCCACGTCTTTTGTTTCCCTAGTAAGTTTCTGGCTGCCTGTAAAGTCACTACGATGCTCCTTTTGTTTGTTTGTGAACACGTAGAAAGGTCTGTAGCCTTGTACAGAGAAAAATGGCAAAGGAGGGCTTGTGATTGAAACATACTTGGATTTTAACCCTAGCGTCTGGAGCCTCCAGGATCACGGAGGCAGGAAAAAGAAAAGGACCGGGGGTGGGGGCACCTGGGTGGCTCAGGCAGTTGAGCGTCCAACTTCGGCTCAGGTCATGGTCTCACGGTTCGTGGGTTCGAGCCCTCGTATCGGGCTCTCTGCTGACAGTGCAGAGCCTGCTTCATTCAGATCCTCTGTCTGGCTCTCTCTGCCCCTCCCCCACGATGCCATCTCAAAAAGAAAAGAAAACATTAAAAAAATAATAATAAAGGACTGGGTATTTTGTTGCCTTCCCAGGATATGAGGAAGCAAAGAATGTATGGAGTCCCTTGGTGGCATACTACTGCCTAGCATTTTTGAAAAATAGTTTTTATAAGAAGACCCTCCTCCCCTATTGTATTTTACTCCTGCTCCATCCTCTGTAAAGGACGGAGGAGTATGGGAGAGGCTGGAGGATAGGAAGGACTGGACCGCTGGCTCTCTCTCTAGTCTGTTAATAAGTCCTTCATCCCTAGAAAGTGCTGGACTTTCTAGAGATGGTATTGTTGTGAACTCCAAAACAAGCACAGTTCAGCAGAAGGTATATAGGATTTAAGGAAAATAGTTCATTTTGCTGAAGTCACAATTTCCTTGCATTATCAACAAAGGGAACTTCTCTCTTTTCCTCTACCCGTTTCTGAAATTGGAACCTGTATAATATTGACCATTAGCGGTGTGTGCTGCTGTTGTTGCTTAAAAGGCATTTCATCGCTCTGCTCTAATGGGGTCCTTTCCCGAACCAGGAAGGAGAAGTAACCAGTTCAAATGAATGCTGAGCTTACAGAGTAAATGCTGCCTGAGAAACGACCACAGACAGAGCAATCTGGCTCAAGAGACAGAACTGCGGCTTTACGTAACCTTGTCAGAATTACTCAGAAAAGGCTAAGATCAGTCTGTAATCTTCAGTAGGGACATTAAAGCAGGGGATGGATGACCTAGCACAGAGCCTAGCACAGGGGGTGAGGGCAACACGGATTGTGGGATTAGGCTCCAGCTCAGTCCTTTCCTTTCAAAAAGGTATTCACAGCTACAGCAGCACCTTCCCAGATGCCTTAAAGATTTGCTGGAGGAGGCCTTCCAGTGTTATAACAAAAGTGCTCCTACCTGAAATTCCTAGGAAGGTTTCTTGAACTTAATCAAAGTTTGACTGATCAAGTATTTGATACTGGAAACGAGGTGTTATTACCACAATGACCTGAAATATTTGGCAGTTACTTAGCAGGTGAACAGCAAAGACACTGATAATGGGAAGCGGAAAAGATGGAAGAACATGTTATGCAAAATGTTTTAAAAATACTGTCACCTACTTTGTATTGAAAGGTAGGTTTGTACTTTTTCAGCTTCTACCTCGAGGGGGAGAGTCAAGAAAGCGGAACGAGAGCAGTGCCTACTTGTAACTGTGTACAAGGTTAGTACAGTTAGGTATTGGCTGAACTCACTAGGTATTGGGGAAAGAATTATATAGCTTGTAAGCAGACACAAAAAGAGAGCTCCCAGAGGTTCAGGACCTTGAATTTTAGAAAAACTTACTCTCTCTGGAGATGTTTTAAAAGGCTTCGAGGGATGCCTGAGTGGCTCAGTCAGTTAAGCGTCCGACTCTTGGTCTTGGCTCAGGTCATAATCTCACGGTTCGTGGGTTTGAGCCCTGTCTGGGGCTCTGTGCTGATAGCTCAGAGCCTGCTTAGGAGTCTCTCTCTCCTTCTCTCTCTGCCTCTCCTCTGTGCTCTCGCTCTTTCTCTCAAATAAATAAACCTAAAAAAAAATAATAAAAATAAGGTAAAAGGCTTTGAGTAACAAAGGTCCAGCCAAACTTAGCTGAATCAAGTGACTCCGGGAGAAGTTCAGGTTAAGGACGTGACATTTCCTCTTGTTGTTTCGTACAACCTCAAGGTAGTCACTGTCACACTGGGAACCATGTGCGGAAAGGATTTTGGTTGTACTTCCTGGCACATGGAATTGGCTAAAAGCAAAAGGATTAGAAGCTTACTGTTAATGACAGAATTATTTTGACGAAGAATCCTTGAGTCTTTAACTAGTATGAACTTTGTTCAAGACAAAGACAGTTAAGACAACTGTTGGGCCTCTAGCTTTTATGAACAGGAGACAGACTTCAAAGGCTATAAGTAGCCCTCAGGTGGAGCATGTTTCTATTCCCATCTCCCCCATACTGTAGGGGTTGCCAAGTAGGTAATGAATAAGGAAGAGCCTCCCAGAATATGAGCCAGAAGCCTCTCAGAACAATGGTCCAGGATGCTCTTCGTAGAAAGCAGAATCAGGGCTTACCTACTTTAGGAACCCCTCCTGTTCCCTGGTTGAGGTGCAGAGACATCACAGATTCTGTTAGAGGGATATAAAAATTGCTGTGAAGCAACAACTATTTTGTGCCCACATTCTTCTCCTCTGGCTGAATTCTGTCCTTGCTTCTGTATTTTATACCATAAGAATATGTAGGGAGATTAAACTTCCCTTTTCTTTTCTTTTTTTTTTTTTTTTTGAGACAGAGAGAGACAGAGCATGAGCAGGGGAGGGGCAGAGAGAGAGGGAGACACAGAATCTGAAGCAGGCTCCAGGCTCCTAGCTGTCAGCACAGAGCCCGAAGTGGGGCTCGAACTCACGGAGTGTGAGATCATGACCTGAGCTGAACTCGGATGCCTAACCAACTGAGCCACCCAGACACCCCTCAAACTTTCCATTTTTAACCCAAAGGTTTCTAGAGAAGCGACCTGTAGACTATCTAGAGGATAATACAAATTGTTCTAATGCCTTGGACTCTAAGCTGGGTGCAATGACTAGGTGGGTTTTCTCCTTTGGGGAAGCAGATGAGTGAGTTCTTTAAGTAGGAAATGAAACGAAAATGCCTACGAATTTTCTGTCTGGGCAGACTGTGTCGGGAACCATGTGATAATGTCATCAAGCCCATTTCCTCTTCCTGGGCAGTGAGGAAAACGATTGCCAAGTTTCCTTGCACGTAGTTTGGGGGCAAGGGACTGAGTTCTGGATCATGAAATGAGCTTCAAAGATCCCCTAGTTTTTCTCGTGCAGCCACGGTGGTTAGCGGTGTCGCAGGGTTTCTGCCAGAATCCCAGTTAACCCTTACGGTGTTAGGCCACCCAGTGTGCCCTATTGTGACTCACGTGCCATCCAACTGAAGATAAATACTTGCTACCTGGACATACCTAATTACATCTTTCTGTCCTACATAAAATATGCCATTTGAGCTAAGAGGGTTACCACTTTGGGTACGTCCAACTTCCTTGCTCTCCTAGTTATATTACAATTATAAAACATGTACACCTTTGGATGAATACTACCATTTTCATTTTCTCTTTTTTTTTAATAAAATAGTAGAGTGAAAATTAGAATATTGAAGTGATCGTTCAAACCACCATTGAGACAATGCAACATAAATTGTTGGCTGCAGGAAAGGCTAAATGAATAATCCTTAGCCAGCAGACATAAAAAACAATTCAACCCATGAAAGGGAGTTAGAGGCTATCATTATATAAGATGTCTACTTGTACTTTACTCAAAAATAAGGACTATTTCTAAAATAAATCCTATCTTAATTGTAGCACAAACAGTGAAATCAGTAATTTTCTGCGAAATACGTCATAATTTTAAGGAAGGCTTGGTTTAAAAACCCCTCTAGGTAGTGCTATACCTAGAAACTCAAGTTCTGTAGACCCACACTGTCCAATAGAACTTTCTGCAAAGATGGAAATGTTCTCTATCTGCGCTGTGCAATATCAAAGCCACTAACGACATGTGGCTACTGAACGATGTAAATGTGGCCAGGGCAACCGCAGAACTAAACTTTTTATTTTGTTTAATTCTTATTTATTTTTATTTTTTTAGTGTAGAGAGAGAGAATGCACACAAGCAGGGGAGAAGGGCGGGGGGGGGGGGGGGGGGGAGAGAATCCTATGTAGGCTCCATGCTCAGTGCAGAACCCAACTCAGGGCTTGATCCCACAACCCTGGGATCACGACCTGAGCTGAAATCAAGAGTCAGACGCTCAACTGGCTGAGCCACCCAGGCGTTCCTAATTCTTATTAATTTAAATCAAAACAGTTTCATATGACTTGTGGCTACTGAAAGGGACAGCACAGGTGTAGGGCTTACCTGCCTGTTGAGTCTGCAGCACAAAATGGGGAATAAGAAACATGTGAAGTACACATAACATCTTATTGAGGCTTATTTCTTTCTCGGTAAGTACACATTATATGAGGTCAGCTTTAACAGCCATTTTGCAAATTGTATTAAGAATTTTAAGACAAGAAAACAAAAATGGAAGATTTTTTTTACATAAAATAAAATGTGGTAGATTAACTCACACCTCACGTATAGTTTGTAGAACAACAAAAAGCTTTTATTTATTTAAAAAAATTTAATAATTAATAATAATTTAGAATCCTAAGAATAAAGGGAAGGAATATAACATGACTGAGGTAAACACAGACAAATCATCTGGTTATTGACTAATCAATCCATTTTGTGGAGCGTATTACAGCTTTTCCTTTAACAAGAATCTGAAGAGCTGCTCTCCCGTGAGGATGGGAACATTAAGTATTGCAGAAGCTCTGACTATTAAAGAGTTGCTGCTCATATTGATTTACACCCTCCTTCAGCTTCTTTTCACCTACAAGGGGCCATTTGGAATATATTATGTTGGAACCAAGCGGTACGAAGAGAATAGTGAACGGTCACTGTTGCCACTCAGCTATTTTATTGGCACCTGAGACTTAGCCTTGTAAGGAGCAAACTAGCAACCCAGTGCTAAGTTCCCTGTAGTTTCTTCTTTACCAAGTTCAACAAAGATGCAAGAATACACATGTGCTTTTTTCTTTTTTAATGTTTATTTATTTTTGAGAGAGAGACAGAATGCAAGTGGGTTAGGGGCAGAGAGAGAGAGAGAGAGACACACAGAATTGGAAGCAGACTCCAGGCTCTGAGCTGTCGGCACAGAGCCCGACGCGGGGCTCGAACTCATGAGCTGAGAGATCATGACCTGAGCCAAAGTTGGACGCTCAACTGACTGAGCCACCTAGGTGCCCCAAGATACACATGTTCTTAAAGGGTGGAGGAGTATTACACATCGGAAAAGCGCAGGAGCAGAGTCTAGCATTTTACTCCCATTGCTTTTCTTCCCAGTGAACAGGAGTCCGGCAGATGGAAAAGCAGGAAAAACAATTTCCTTTCCCTCCCATTCTTTTTCCCTCCTGCCTGAAAAATCTCTAACAGGTTTTTCAGCTAATGGGGAAAGCAAATTTGCCTTCTGCTGTGAGTGGGCCTTTCTGTATTCAACTTGGCTCTCGTCTCATGTTTGTTCCACTTATTCTATTTACTCAGGGGTGTCTGCCTCTTTTCTTCCCCCCCCAGGAACTCCTCGCAGAAAGATGACCTCTTCCTAAACGATGAAAGACCTACCAAAAGAACATTCTTTTGGTAAAATAATCTTTTGATGGGTCTTTAATATTTGATTGAGATGCATGCACATTTGCTTTGGGAAAATAAAATAATTGGTGAATTAGTTATCACATTTAAAATTTAATTTAGGGCTTTTAAGAGAACATCTCACAAGGTGTTCAAATAAAAATCAAATGTCATAAAGGAGCTCTGATACCCTAAATATAGGATATTAAGTTCATTTGTTTCTAACTCCTCCTTTTACAGATGGTGAAAACTGAAACTCAGAATGGTTAGGTACCCAAGGCTAAACACAAAAAATAAAAATAAAAAAGGACGCTTGTAAAACCAGTTTCAGGGAACAGGCACCATATTCCTTATTTTCAGCCTTACTGTATAAACTGAGGACTGTTCTTGCTGGGTCATTACTATCGCATCTCTATATGGACCAACCGTGATCAATACTATCTCCTATCTGAGTATGCTGGGCTAGTCGATGTTCACAGAATCACAATATTATTGACTGCATGGGAAATTTTACGAAAGAGAATTTTTGCATATAGTGGAAAGCTCTCTGGAACATCTTCTCTATCAAAGTTCTCTATACAGACTGATGGATATACACTTATCATTACCTCAGTTCCTTTGGTTACAATTTGTTTTTATGCTAAGCAGTGAGGGTACAATTAAAAACAAGCAAGCAAAAAAAAAAAAAAAACCAAAAAACAAAAAGCAAAAAAAACAAAAACAACAAAAACAAATAGAAAAACCAATGCAAATTCCTGACATTAAGCCTCATATCCATTTGCTTTCTTAATCAATAGATCAGGGCCCTACCTAACCATTCATTTAGACGCACCACTTGCCTGCGGGAAGCCTACTTATTGCCTCTTTGTTTTACTGCATTCAAAGCAATAGGCTATGATAAGGAAGTAGTTTCTGAATGTTTCTGAAAGAGCGTGAAAAATTTCCAGAATTGGCCAACTCTAAATGGATTGTTGTCCATTGCGGATCCACGAGGAGCTTTGTTTTCATGTGGTAGAACCCTCGGAATATTTCAAGCAAGGCCTGGAACTGGGGAAAGCATCATATTAACAAATCAAAAACAGAGAAGCAAATGAATGGCCACATCTAGGAATCTAAGAAAACAAGTTTACAGAATCCATTTAAATACTCAAATAGTAAAGCAGGAAGCTAGATGGCCAAGTTGTGTTCTGAGCTGCAAAATTGTTACATACATTTTCTTACAGCATTAGAGGAATGGGTCTGGCAGGCAGTCTGAGGGCTTCCGTGAGCGCCAAGAGCCCAGACACCCGCCGAGCGACACCTCAAACTGCCAAGAGAAAATCCATTCATCCAGCAATAGCTGTATCTGTTTGCAAATTAATTTACTTGAATAAATTCCCATTCCCCAGAAAACAAATTCAGAGGACACATACCCTGCTGATAATCCAAGTAAAGTGTGTTTTACAGATGGGAGATTAATACGGCCAAATGTTTGATGGCACTTGCTTTAAACAACAACAACAACAACAACAACAACAACAAAAGAGTGTTCTTAGGAATAAAAAGTAGCTGTGAAAAAGAAAAGCTAGCGGCTGATGTGTGCTCTAGTACAGAAAAGTGTTTTGGAATAGAATGGCATGCCATTACTCCTGATTTGGGATGTGTGTTGGCACATCACAACTCTGATTTTTGAGGGGTGTGTGTGTGTGTTTGTGTGTGTGTGTGTGTGTGTGTGTGTACTGGATGGACGTGTATCAGTGAGTAATGAAAATAGGAATAGTGCTAGTTCAGGGTAGGCGAAGGCCATTATTAGGTAGCCCTTCTTCCCAGTCTCCCCAATTAAAACATACATATTTTCATCTACTAAAAGTGTATTTGGGTTAATAAGCTTTCTCTCTTTTCATGATAGTACCCATTTTTACCTTCTAATCAATCATTACTTAGAGCTGATTACTATAATGTGCTGTAATTTCTTCTGACACCTGAGATTAGTCTGTTGAGGAGCGAGAGACTTTGGGGGTGCTGAGCAGACAAAAAGGAGGGGACTGCAGGAATAGACAGTAAAGGGCAGGTAGTATGTGCACACAGGACACCAGCGAGCCCGGAAGTGAGAAAGGAGCATTGAAAATGAGGCGTGAAGTAAGCGAAGGAAGCCACATCCTTTTGACCGATGCGGCATGAACGCTTCTCCCGAATGCCACGTGGGCCTTAACTTTAATAAATTGCTAAGACCCAACCAAGTAGATAATGCCGCCAACTCTATGAAAAGAGTAAATTCATAAAATGCAAGAGATGGGGCTAAAGAATTATGTAGCAAATGGGATATTCTTTTTATAAAAGAGATAGATCTAAGTTAATTGGAGCCAAAGTTAGTTTAAACTAATGATAATTCACATAGTTCGGGTAAATGTGATTTTTAGAATAGGTTTTAATAAAGGGTGTTTTATTTCAAGTGCAGACAGTAACTAGGACTGGGTTTGTTATTAGCATATCAAATGCCCATTAGGGGTAAAATCGCGTCTCTGGAATCAGGCAGGATGGTTGGGGGCCACGTGGATGGATCTCATCATGGCTGCTTCACATTCAGTGAGGTCAGTCCCCCAAGGTCATCTCTCATGCCTCTTGTCTAATAGCCACATGACTCCGACACCATCCTTCCTGACCCCATCTCCCATCTCTCTCCACTTTCTGAACCCCTTTCACGTTTGCCCTCTGAAAATTCCCTATATCCTCACTCTCTGCTGTGATTATTTCCTTCATCTTCTTGTTTTAATGGAAGCCTGGCTCTGCCTTGACACTCTTCCATGAAACCCTCTCAAGGGGTAGCTGTTTTCTCCCTCAGAGAGATTGTCACTGGATCGGAGGATGACAGAGGTGTACCTCTTTGATTCCCTTTGACATCCCCAGATCAGGTGTTCTCCCTCCAGGTTTAACCTCATATGTATATATTATCCTCCCTAAATGCCTCTCCTACCATCTTCAAGCCCCTTTTCCCAACCCTTCACCGACCTGATGTCTTCACTTCCTTCTTTACCTGGCTTGTATTTGTGCTCAATCATTGTGATCTCTCTTGTATTTACTCCCCTCTCCCTTGCCCTACCTGCACCTTGGTGTACCTGTTGGACCAGCTCCCTTGGCTGCCACTAATTCATCCCGTATTCTGCCCCAGTGCACGAGCGGTCAGATGTTGCTGGAGAACATCATGCACTGTGTTCATAATCAGCTAGCCTTGGTGAGCCCTGAGTGCTATCTGGCAGTCAGTGCTATGTGACTCTTTTACTCGGCTAGACGACTGTGTCCTGTCTTCCCCTCCTTTCTCCAGTTTTTCACTCTAACAATGTGCATGCACTCTACTTTCTCTGCCAGTCCTCTGAGTACCTGGTCATGTCCCCAGCTGAGGCTACTCAAAGATATTTATCTAGCAATTCTCATTTCTCTCTCCCACATCAGTAATTCTTCCCCTCTCTATTGAATAATTTCTTTCAGCCTACAACACGCTTTTATTTCTCCAGTCTTAAGAAAAATCTTAAAATCTTCCCTCAACCCTACATCCTTCTCTTGCTACTTACTCCATTTCACTGTTTCCTTTTTTTTTTTTTTTTTTTAAGTAAGCTCTAGCCGTAATGTGGGGCTTGAACTCATGACCTTGAGATCAAGAGTCCTATGTTCTATCTAATGAGCCAGCCAGGCGCCCCTCACTGTTTCCTTTTATGGCAAAACTCTGTGAATGGGATTTCTGCACTTGGCTGAGTCCCAATTTCTCTCTTTTTCTCTTGAAACCATTCCAGTCAGGCCATCATTCTCCCATCTCATTGAAACCACTGTTACCAAGAGTTGACCCTTGAAGATCAGTGTTGGGTGGTCTTCACATTGCTAAATTCAGTAGTTTGGTTCTCAGTCTCCACTGACTTGACCTCAGAACACTTAACACAGTGCATGACTTTCTTCTTGAAACACTTCCTTCACTTGGCTTCCAACAAACTCACAATCTTCTAAGAATTTTCATATTCTTCCACTGTTCCTTCTCCTCTCTCTCTCCTTTCTCTCTCTCTCTCTCTCTCTCTCTCTCTCTCTCTCTCTCTCCCTCTCTCCCTCTCTCCCATCTTCTCCTTATTCTGATCTCTGATGATGGAGTCCCACTAGACTTAGTCCTTGGACATCTTTTTCCTATGTCTTTAGGTGCAAGCTCCACTTAGCTATCTAATACCCATCTTAAATTTAACCTGTCAAAGCTCGGCTCCTGATACTTCATTTTTGTCCTCGCCCTAACCTCCTCCTTTCACAGTCTTAGTTAATGACTACTGTATGTTTCCACTTGCTCAGGCCAAAAATCTTGGAGTCATCTTTGCCTTCTCTTTTTCTCTCACACTCATTATTGAATCCATCAGCACATTATACTGGCTCGATCTTCAAATTATATCCAGTGACCCCTCACCCTCATTCCTTCGACATTATCACTCACCCAGAGACGGCAAGTGTCTCTCCTAACTGGTTTCCCTGCCCCTGCCAGAGCTGGCAGACTGGTTCTGTCCCTCCTCTAGTGGAATCCCTCCAAGGGCTCTTTTCTCAGGAAGAATAAAAGCTGAATTATGGCATCGAGGTACTATGGCCTGGCCCTGACTTAGCTCTCTGTCCCTTTCTCCCCTTACTCATTCACCTCCAGCTGTACTGGCCTCCTTGCTATTCCTTTCTGTTGGCCAAGAACCTAGCAATGACTCATAGTAAGTGCTTAAATATCAGTTGAATCAATCAGATAGAGAGCTACTGAGAGAGATTGTTGCTTACCCAAACACATACAACAAAGGCATCATTAAAGTTTGCCTGGCCTCCAAACCTATGCTTTCTCTATACTGTGAGTGATGCCACTTCTACATTTGGAGGATGGCTCTGGCTCTGATTTTGGTCACTTTAAAATAATTCCCCAAAACAGGTTTTCAGCTTTTAATATTCCTAGAAAACATTCTTTCTTGAGTTTACATATAAACCATCAAAGGGCAGACATTTCAGATATTTTTCTTTCCTATGAAAATGTGTGTTGAACATTTTGACCCTTTAAGACATGGGTAGCTAATTTGTTTTTATTTCCCATGGGGTAGCCTTGAACTGTATCTTACCCCCTACAAATACAGCCTGTAATTACCTTGTTTGTTACCGCTTTTTTCCTTAGAAAACAATATAGGTTTTCTACCATTATTGAACCTCGTATAGATTTTGGTTCAAAGAAAAACCTTTTGAACTTATAATAGGTTTTGAATTCATGAATCCTGAAATGAATTTATGGTTTCTGGATAACTTGTCCTAGAGATGGAGAAAGGAAAGAGCGATCCTCGCACAGATAAACACATTAACCACAGTTTCAATGAATAAGTAAGCACTGATTCTCCTGACTGCTGCCAGCTCAGAAACGATTAGGCAGAGGGCTCCTTTCTAGCCCTTATATTCACACATTCTCCTTCGAATTCGAGGACACAGGGTCTTTTTATAGTTAAACAGGTTATAACCAAGACGAGGGACGCATATCACACAATATGAGTGTGTCTCTGGAAGACAGGATGCATTTTCTTTCGGATCGAATTTTCCTTTCTTCTCTTCAACGTCCCCCCTTCTGCAATGACTGCCCCACAAGAGCAGCTTCTTTGGAGAGGCTGCTTCGGCTTTCTAGCTGTGTTGTGACTCAGCACACAACAGGAGCCACTTTCCTCTCCCAGCTGATAATTTTGTCGGGAGACCTGGTGTGAAAAGCATTGCTCAGTGCCAAGCCCCCTGCTGCTGAAGGACCCAGCCTCAGAGATAAACGACCCGTTATTTTGTTCTCCTGGAGTGCCTGTTCCATCACGTGGCGTCTTTCTTCCAAGAAGAGACTCTCTGTTGTTGTTTGAAACAGTACGAAAACATGCTCAGGGGCCAATGAGGAAATGTGTGGGGAAACAATTTGTTATTTTAAAACGGTAATTTTAAGAGGGAAATTGGGCCTTTTTCTGATCTTTCTTGAGGAACCTGTATTTCCATTTCTCTCCCAGACTAATTCAAGATACATGAATTTGCAAATTTGATGCAACTCCTTCCCTTTGGAAGCTTCCTGGCTTTTAAGATGCCTGTTCTCTGAGAATTACAGACTGCAGAGTTCTAGAGGGCATAACCACCCAAAATGATGGCAGCCTGGTGGCTGGAGTATGAGGCTTGACAAACGGATTCCTGAACCACAAAGCAGCTTCTGAGACACTTCCAGGCCCCATTTCTGAGATGGTTGTATACAGTATGGCTGCCTGCTATGGGATTGTATGTGAGGCTTCCTCTCTCCTTATGCTTTGAGCAGAGGCAAACAGGTGAAATGAGTGGCTTCAATTTTCACTTTTGTGTTTAATTGAATTAGCTGATCCGGTTTACTGCTTGATTTGGAGTCTTGTAAACATCCAGTCTGTTTATCCACACAGTACTTTGACTGTTTGACTGGTATTGACCTTTGTAGCCTAAAGAAAAGAGGAAGAAAAGGAAGGGAGGAAGAAAACTAGAAAGATGCACATCAAACGGAAACACATTTTATAAATTAAAATAAAAAGCCATTATGAAGGAAGCCCTTTTCAGGGGGAAGCGGTATCTCTATTGTGTAGCTAAATTGTTGATATTATCTGAGTCAGTATCTCTTCTAGTGATGTTAAGAGTGATATCAGGTCTAGGGATGTCAGACTCACTAGGGATGGAGACTTACTAGGACACATTTGGGTGGGTCTCACCTTTAAGTTTTTGGGTGCAGTAGGTCTGCGATGGAGGCTGAAGATGTGCATTTCTGGCAAGTTCTGAAGAATTGCCACTGTTGCCAGTCCTGCGACTGTGCTTTGAGAACCACCGATTTAATCCGTTGTGCAAACTTCTTCCCTCCTTGGATGTTTATCATAAATTGCTTGGAGATAAACTCACACACACTAAAGTCTTTCCTTTCAGCAATTTATATGCTGTATTTTTAAATCACAATTCGTATTTGATATTTAATTAAAAAACAATAGATTTCAGAGGATATTTTAGAGATGTGAAGTGGGAGGCAGCTTGAACAAAGCAGTGTTTCCTGGACTGGAGTAATATATGAATCCATTTAAGTTTTTTATATAATAATGCTGCTTTATGTTGTAAGAAACTGGGTAGAAGCACGTTATGCTTATGTAGCCTATAAATGTATAATTTATAAGTAAATTATAATTTGTATTTATATTGTTAGAAAGCAAAATAGATGTGAAGATCTAATTGGCTTTATTTCATGATTCATGAATCAGATCTCTTCTCACCTAGCAGATAGAAAGGAGCTCCGAGGAGCTGTACAAAAATGGAAGACTTTCATAGGAAGAACGGAAAAAAAAGATGGGTTGTTTCAGGCAAGGTCATCCTCCTTTAGGGGATGAAAGGGGTCTGTCAGGCAGATTACCTCACTAGTGCTGACCAGGAAATTCCAGAGTGGCCTGTTAAGATCACAGTCTTGAGAAGGGCTGAAACTGAGTGTAGGTAAGGAGTAAGTCCTGGTTTGCTGACCCAGAGCTTAGCGTGGTTGACTCCATTTTGGGCCTGTTGTTTCTTCTTTTTTTTTTTTTTTTTTTTTTTTTTTTTTATTTATTTTTGGGACAGAGAGAGACAGAGCATGAACGGGGGAGGGGCAGAGAGAGAGGGAGACACAGAATCGGAAACAGGCTCCAGGCTCCGAGCCATCAGCCCAGAGCCTGACGCGGGGCTCGAACTCACGGACCGCGAGATGGTGACCTGGCTGAAGTCGGACGCTTAACCGACTGAGCCACCCAGGCGCCCCCTGTTGTTTCTTCTTGATAGTATGTAGCTGTTAATGTATAAATGCATACATCAATTATGGAACTTGTAAATAAGTATAAATATATATAATAATGTAAAATTATATTTAAATAGAATATAATTTGAATTCAAGTGGAACTCAAATGAAAATATAAAAACAAATTGAAATTAACAACTTTAACTTCATGTGACTAATGATACTATTTTGAGAAAATTAAAGCAATATTTGCCTTGTGACTATGGCAGGATCTTTCTTCAACATGTCACATCACAGCGGCTGTGTGGGAAGACCCACATTTTCCACCCTTTTAAATTTAAACTCCTGAGAAATGTTCATTCTTTTAGTATAATGTGCCATGACTTGGCCTTTTCATGATTTATTACATCATTTACTTATTAAGTCTACCTGTTTTTTGTTGTTGTTTTTTTCCTTTTGTAAGCCCTCAACAATAAAAGTAGCATTTTCTAGTGCCAGTGGAAGGATTCATTCATTCGAAAGTATTTCTTTTGTGAGTACCTGTCTTGTTTTTTGAAGTCCTGTTATAGGCATAGGAGAAGAAAAATCCAGAAGAGGGACCTTCCCTCCGGGAGCTTACTGAGTGTGGGTAGAGTGAGGGCTGAAAGAGGTAAAAGACTTGGCTGAAAAAGTAGATCATGTGGAGTCTCATGAAGTGAAGCAAGGAGTTTCAATTTTCTTCGAATGACAGGAGGAAACCATTGGAGGATTTTGTTTAGGACTATTATTTTTTTTTAATCTGGCTACTATGCAGAGAATGAGCTGTAAAGGAACGTGATGTGGATCTTTAAAGGATGACAATACTTCATTTTAACTTTTTCATGCAGGTGATCTATGATATGCCATACGTACATTTATTGTACATATGTAGAGAACCTCCACCGTGTTTTTATTAAAAAGATCTGGCAATATCATAGAGAACTCTGAAGCCCACTCAGTATAGCCTCAGGTTCCGTGTAACAGACTGGTTTAAAAGAACTTGTGCAGGCTTTGAAGTCAGACCTGATCCAACATTGGTTGGGTCACTTAAGCAAATTGCTTAACCTTGCAAGATCTCTTTCCTCCAAAATGGGACTAATAATATTTCAAACTCAGGGCTGTGGTGTGGTGTGTGTGTGTGTGTGTGTGTGTGTGTGTGTGTTGGCAGCGGGGGGATGGTTGCATAGAATCTTTGCACAGAGAGTTGAAATAGTCACTTTACATATATTTACATACATTTAAATAAAGGTGTCAAGAGAAAAATGTAACACAGAATAAAAGCAGGCTAAAATCAAGAGGACCAGGGCAGTTATAATTATCATAGGTGAGAAGAGAAAACCAGGAAGCTGAGACTGGGTCAGGATGAAGGTGCTTCTCCTTCAGTCTTGGCTTCCTCCCACTGGTGCTTTGTAAGTGTGCTATTAAATAGGAAACTCTCACTAAGGGGGAAAAAGGGGCTTTCCAATTCTGAGAGGAATCTGTTCACTTCTGTGTATTCTTGCTTTGTAGATAAGGAGCATTTTCATTCAAGAGGCTAATCCATTGTTCTCATTTCCATATAAACTCCTGGTCAACCCCACACTTGTACCGTCCAGTGGACCACTGAATTCTGCCTCTTGGCGGAATTATGATGGTGGTAGTTCCATAACTACTTGTTAAAATCTGCATGCTGACTTCCATTTGCTTTTAAATTATGCCACAGTTCAAATGGTTGTAATGCCACTCTCTGATGTCTACCGATAGCCCTGTGAGATGGGGGCGTCCTGGTCAATTTTCAGAAATGAAGGGATGGGACATGGAGGAGGAGGGGGGGAGGTGACATTGAAAGAATATGCTGTATTCTCTGAATGCTCTACATCTTTGATACAAATTTTAATAAAAACTTTATTGTAAATATTATTGCAGAATATATTCTGCAAAATAAGCATTCTTATTTTGTTGAAACACCACCAGGCCTTTTCAGTTGCTACACTGTCCTTGCAATTACTTCTGTGATGACAATGAATAAACTTAACTCTTTCACCAAACATGCTTAAGGATAATTTCACACCCCAGTGCAATGCAGCTGCTTCTGCCGTGGCCAGTGTCTAACAGCTCAGAGCAAGAGCATGTGGGAGCATCAGAAAGGAAGCCTAACAGACTATTTCAATTTAAAACCATGGCATCAGGAATATTGTGTGTTATGTTCGCATTCAGACTTCTTTCCCCCCACTGAACAATTCCAAAGGGACAAGAAGGCCTAGTTGTGGTATGTTTAGCAAAATGTTTCTAATAACTTTCTAAATGAGTAGGGCTTTTCAAGACCATGGTACATTTTGCCTGGAGTCTTTTGCTCTTTTCATTTTTAAATTCAGGTGTGTTTGGAGCGTGTTTCCATTTCATTTATACTTAGCCTACCAAGCTGTAGTATTCGAAGAGTTATTTGATGTTGGAGAAGTCCTATACATTTTTTATAAGCTGTGTTAAGTGTTTCTCTTTGAACCATAAAGTTGCATTTTTGCCACCTCTAAGTGGAAATAGTCTGTAAAAATAACATAACTAGAGTTCCTAAATGCAGAATTTCTAAGAGGAGGAAAAAAAATGTATCTCAGCATCTTTCATCATCCAATAAGAGGATACTCATCTACAAAGAGCCAGAAGATGCTCCATTCTTTAATAACCTCCAGAAACAAATGGAATTTATGAAAGACTATCATATCATTGAAGCAAACAACCAGTCACCTGATGATTTTATCAAAGTTTCAATGCAAAGTAAAAAAATAAAAAAAAGTTGGGGGCCTGGTAAATGGTTATTCAGTATCATGCAAACATTTCTCTGCCCCAACCAGCTTTGTTGATGGAATCTTTCCCTTCTGAGGTAGCATCTTCTTTTTTGCATGAAAGGATTGAAATTCAGGGACTACTTCAGTTTTTTAGTCCCCTCTTCCTTTCATTCTGTTCAAAGAATTATCCACTGTTTCTTACTGATGCGTTTAGAAATTTTAAAGCCTAGGGAACCTAAACATGGGCTTATTCTCAGTATTTTCAAGGAACAGGGTTCTACCATTAGTATATATACCCAAAGCTGTGAATGAAAGGGCTTAAAATTTGTAACTGATGAACATACAGATTTTACAGTGGAGAAAGTGAGCCTGCCAGCTCTGATCTAGGATAGGCCTTGACAAGTGAAAACCCAAAGAGTTGCCCCTGCTGTGGGAATAGGGACAAGATAGGAAAGCTGGTGGGCAAAATGAGGCCTGTCTACAATCTGAAGGCCTTTTCAGGAGTGATCAAATCTGATTTTCATTTTGACACCGCAGTTTGTTTTTCAGAAACATTCTATGGTTCTGGTTGAGGAAGGGTGATTATAGGAAGGGCAGAGGTCTTTTCTATTGACTTCTTTTTTCTGCCCTTCAGCAGTGGCTTGGGAACTGACCCCAGCATTCCTGAGGGGTTAGTTTGACAACCACTGTGACCCTGTGACCAGTAGCAACTCTCTCATCTTATAGGCGAGGAAACCTGAGACAGCAGAAAAGCGGCAGTTCTTATTCATGTGACACTAATTAATATTTTTGGGGCAGAAACTAAGTTATTTTTAATTGCACTATGCCAGCGGTTGACAACCTTTTTTCTGTAAAGGGCCGGATAGGAAACATTTAGACCGTGGGCCATATGGTGTCTGTTGGGACGACTCAGTTCTGCTTTTGTGGTGAGAAAGCAGATGTGGACAATACATAAACACATGGGTTGGCTGTGTTCCAATAAAATGGTATTTATGGAAACTGAAATTTGAATTTCATACAATTTTCATGTGTTATAAAACACATTCTTCTATTCCTTTTTTTTTTTTTTAACCATTCAAAAAAGTAAAGACCATTCGTCGCTCCTCGAACTATACAAAAATAGCTGTCAAAGCTGTATTTGGCCTACAGGCCATAGTTGGCCAACCTCTGCACTGTATCATCTCTTCATCCAACTTACATAGTACATTTCATGCACTGCCTTAAGATAGTTTAGACCTTAGGGTTTCATAAAAGTGTCATTTCCCCCCATGATGTTTCCTAGAAAGCCACTCTGCTGCCCTGATCTGTATATTCTTTATGTTTTCTCCCCCAGTCCCATCTTGTTTCTCTATAGTTTTACCTGGGGGTTCAGAGCCATTTACTGAAAAGTTAGGGTTCTCAAGGCTGTTTTGCCAGTGAGTGTGTAAATATGAAGACCCAGTCAAAATCAGAGCTAACCTTGGTTGGATCTCCTGTCCATAACTAATCCTCCCAAGGTCAGGGACTCTGTTCAGTGAGACCTGGCTTCCTGCTCTCTCAGTGCTCAAGATGCTATTGTGGAAGGGTATACACTGCCTCATTTTCTCAGTTGTTGTTATCCTGAGTGGATTTTTCTAAAAGTATGAGAGTCAACAACAGCACAAGTAGCAACATCTATGATAAGACTAATAAAATAACTAACATGTACTCTGCAGCCTTTATGAGATCCAATATTACGTGATAGTTAAGGATGTGGAATCTATCTGCAGACCTCCTGGGGTAATCCCAGCCCTGCCACTTATTAGCTGTGTGACATTGGCAAAGTGACGTTGCTGCTGCCTCAGATTCCTCACGTGTAAAATGGTGGTGATGGCAGCAGTATATGCCTTACGTAGTTATAAAACCAAATGACTTAATATACATAAAGCTCTTTAAACAGTGCCTGATAAATGGTAAGTGGCATATAAATATAAGGTGGTATTCTTATTATTATTAGCCACTAGATACAATTTCAAGTTCACTCCTCTTGTAGCCCCTCCCAGTTCCTCTACTTCTTCACCTGAGAGTTAGGCATCATTAATGATCACAATGTCTTAGAATCTAGACACTTTGGATGGATATGACGAAAATAATAGTTAAGAAGTATTGGAGACTTATCATAGAAATCAGGCGTTGACCTAAAGTCTTTCTATGCATTGAATAATTTAATCATTGTAATAATCCCAAGGTAGATACTATTAAGATGTATTTAAAGAGGAAGGAACTGAGACACAGACAAATCATTGTAGCTAACCCAAGGTCACATACCTGGTAAATGGTAGAGTCATTACTGAAAGCAAAATAATTAAGAGTCAAGCCTGAATAGATGTAGGTGGAAAGTTCACATGATCGTGTAACTGAAGTCCCAGTGTCAGGTGAACGCAGGCTTTAATAGTTCCCGGAATATTAAATCTCAGAGGCATCTCTTGAAACCTGGAGGAGTAGAGAATGACAAAAAAAGTACTGCTTTACATGGTAGACAGGAAAGCCACAGAATTTACTAGAGGCTTCAGGAAGACAGAATAGAGATGTTTCGGATTCTTAAATCATGTAAGATTACTCTTTGGGGGGAAGGCAATAACACATCTCCCCCACTCCCAAATATTGTTACTTCTCTAGGTTAAAGAATAAAGTTTGAATAAAACATGAGACTGACTTAGATGTAGTTTTATATTATTTTTGCCCTGCTAAGTTTCATGTTATTTTTTAAAACTTTCTCCCCCTTGGTTCCACCACAATCAAGTGGGAAGTTGTCAGAACAACAGAAGATGGGAAGACACGTGGGATGTTGGATCCCAGCTTAACAGATACTGGTGTATTAATCCCAGTTGGAAGTCTCTATTCCCATGTCACCCCCAGCTCTCCTTGGCAAGAAGCAGCCTCAGAAGATTGACAATTAACTCTGGGTCAGAAGGGATTGTTTTGGGAGGATCTAGAAGAATTTAAACACCCGAGTAGGACAACTTCAGACCTCTTACACAATCAGGGGCTTGAAATCTAAGGGCACATTAATGTGTTATATGGTTCAAAGTGTTTCCCGCTATATTTTCTTGCAGTTCAGAAGGACTGTAACTTCAAAAGACATTAATTAATTGGTGACAGTTTGACCAGCATGCAGTGGGAAAAAATGAAGAAACAAAAACTAAACAATTTTGATTAAAAAAATTGTGTTGTTGGAAAACACTTTTTTCACCTTTAGGTATAAAACACTTCCATTATAGAGTTTTCAAATAATCCCAAGGGTTTACACATATTTCAGCCCATAAAAGCATAATTTTCTTGTGTTTCCTCTTGTGCCCAATTATCACCTCTTTTAACATTAAAGTCAGGTAACAACAATATCTTGATATAGTCATTGGTTGTGAGTTGCTCATCTCATTGAGTTATCTTGCTACAAACTTGTTTTCATTTTGTGATGCCTACGTTAATGAATGACATCACTAAAGCTTGAAGCCTCAGAATCAACTTAGAATTATCCACAGCTCACCAGATCCACACTGACAGGTTGAAATGCATATCTGATATTTCCATAGTCATTTACCTTACCAGGAGCCTGATCATACAATAATTTTTAAAGACAGAGTCCATACCACTTCTGTTTTTTTTTTTTAAATTAATGTTTATTTATATTTGGGAGAAAGAGTGAGAGACACAGTGTGAGTGGTGGAGGGGCAGAGAGAGACAGAGACAGAATCTGAAGCAGGCTGAGCTGTCAGCACAGAGCCCAACGCGGGGCTTGAACTCATGAGGCATGAGATCATGACCTGATGCTTAACCGACTGAGCCACCCAGATGCTTCCATACCACTTTTTTTTTTGAAAGCCTTCTTTAAGTCATCAAAGTAGAATGAATTGCTCCTTGATCTGTACTTTTATGGCATATTTTTTTTAAACTTAAAGATCTAAACAGGTATTAGAAGTAGACAGGGGTTCAAATCTCAGCTCTGCCACTGACACATGAACAGGCGATTTCACTTTTCTAAACCTCGAAACATATCTGTAAAGTGTGACACCATGAGGTTTTTGTAAAGATGATATCATAGGGTAAACATATTAAAGGTGATCGCCTAATATAGTTTTTTCCCTCAACATTCACTACAACTTCTGCCAGCTAGGATACAATTGATCACAAATGGACGTACAATTGTATGTATGTGTGTGTATCTTGTGTGCGCTCCTTGAAGGTCGGGATCCTCCAGGATGCAGTAAGTGTTAATAAACATTTGTTGAGGGGCACCTGGGTGGCTCAGTCGGTTAAGCGTCCGACTTCGGCTCAGGTCACGATCTCGCGGTCCATGAGTTCGAGCCCCACGTCGGGCTCCGTGCCAACAGCTCAGAGCCTGGAGCCTGTTTCGGATTCTGTGTCTCCCTCTCTTTCTGCCCCTCCCCTGCTCATGCTCTGTCTCTCTCTCTGTCTCAGAAATAAACGTTAAAAAATTAAAAAAAAAAAAACATTTGTTGAGCAGAATAGAGTCCTTAGAACCTATGTCTTTCATTCAATTACAATATTAACAGTATAGTCTGAAGAAAATCATTATCTTTTCACTTAAATAGATAAGTTAAATGACTTAATTTTTTATTATTTTTCTTTACTATTTTTTTTCTCCAAGGTTTGGATGGGAAAATCAATATGCATGAAATTATCTGAGCTGTATCTGTTAAAATAATCAGTTAAAGTGAAAACACTGAGTAAAAACATTGAAGACAACAGCAGTATTGGGTTTCGTTTTCTCAAAGTCAGATGTTTGGCATCCTAGAAACTGTATACATACGTACATGTGTAACTGTAAAACAAAGTTTTTTAAGGAGAGCTATTTCATTTTGAAAAATATGAGACTTAATATTAAAATTATAACTCAAAGTGCTAAGAGCCCAGATCCATTAATATTAGAAGTGAGTGGTAGAATCTAATGTCAGGAGCTAATGGCTCCATAATATAAGGGACCTATTTTAATTAAAAGTAAAATCTGCAGACTATTTGCAATCAGTACTTTAATAGTTGCCACCCAGGAATGAAAGGAGGAATGAGTGAAGAGAGCCCATTTCAGCAAAATAGAACGCGCCCATTCTAAGCCAGTTTACTTCAATATGGAAAATCGAACTTTATGTGTGAAGAGAACCCCAGACTGGCTGTCTACATTTCCTGAGTGCCTGGGCCTTTTCCCTGTGAGTTTATCCCCTTTTTTTTCTGGTAGGTCCTCAACAGAAACATAATCTCTTGAAGGCCAATGTCATTTTCTGCTCTGCTACTTACTATGTATTCTTCAGACTGCATATTCCATGAGCTCCAATAGCTACCAAAAAAAAATCGTTGCTTCTCCTTTGTGTCTTTTAGTTAGTTCATCTTTACTGCAGGAACAGTATATTTCTACTAAAATGCTGGATTAGTTAACCAGGCTCTCTCCCTCCATCTCTCTACCTCTCTTCCCCACCCCCCACCTCTTTAATTGTCCACGAATATCACACAGAGGATTGCATTACCATATGATTTCATATGTCTAGGCAAAGAGAAACCAGTTTGTGTCTCTTGTAGGGAAGAGCATCCTGTAATAATTTATCATCTATAATGTATTTTGGCAAATTTTTTATTTTGATAGCATTTTACACTTGCAGAGAAGTTGCAAGAATAGTAAGAGGAATTGCCAGTGACCTTTACCCCAGATTCAACCGCAATTGTTTACTTTGTGTTCTGTTTGTTCTGTATCTATGTGTAGGCATAGGCAATTATGTATCTATATTTGTATCTATCTCGCTATCATTTATCTATAGTGACTTGCCATTATTTATCCTAGTTATGTTCTATAAAGCCACCACGAACACTGAATTAGTGAATCCTGAACCACTGCTCCTACGGGAAGGTTGCTGTGCCTCTCGGGTCACAAACATTTTTATCAAGTGATTCATACATAACTTTGCTTTATGTGTGTTTTTGTTTAAAGACACCTTATTTAATATAAAAAATAATAAGTAATATTATTTGAAACCTTTGATTTTTTTGACAATATAATCAATATAATTGACTATGTTGATTCATTAATATTGAACTTCTGACCAATAGCATTATCACTCATGCCTGGAGGAAGCTTATTTAATGCATGTATTTTCTCTGGAAGGCACATTACAGCTTTCTTGAGCTTAGGAACACTAGACAGCACTTCTGCCCTGAAATTGAGGGTCATTTTAAAGTTCAAAATCACTAAAGAAGAAAAAAAAAACACAAAAATGCAAAAAATATGCCACTAAATAGACTGTGAAAAGGACATTGTTTACAAGATGAGAGCCTGAAAGAAGGCCGAGTGTGTCTGTTTTCTGCCTCAGCTGGGAACACGTAAGTCAAGAGACTTAGATTTTTTGCTGCTTTGCCTCTACCTGCAAATGATCACTAAAGCATGGATTATTGATTTTAGGATTACAAATAAATTTAATAAGTAGGCAAATTCACAAATACAGATTCTTGCGTATATATTTGACCCATATGTTTACCTGTATGTATCACTTTCCGTGCCACATGGAAGCAAATTGGAGATGTAGCTACTTACCCTTAGATACGTGTGATTTTTTCCTAGGAGCAAAGACATTGTCTTACATAACCACAGTACAATGATAAAAGTAAGGAAATACAATAGTGATATAATATAATCTATATTCCATATTAAATCTCCTCATCTGAGAGAGTCCTTTATGGTCCTTTTCTGTTTCAGTGCAGGATCATACATTTCCTTTAATTCTTGTATCTCTAGTCTTTATCTAGAGCACCTCCTTATTCTTTTCTTGTCTCTTTTGACCTTGATTTTTCTAAGCAGCACTGACCAGTTATTGTGGAGAATGTTTCTCTACATGGGGCTTGCCTGGGGCTTCTTCACAGTGGGATTGGGTGATGCATTTTTAGTAGGACTATCAAAGGAGCGTGTTGTTTCCTTCTGAGTGTATCCTGTCGGAGGTGTGTGCTCTTGTTGTCTGTCACACGTGGTATCTGCCAAGTTCTTACCAGTACTTTTCCCTTTGAAATTAATAAGCAGTTTGAGGGGGAGATACTTGGAGACTTACACAAATATGCTGTCTTTCATCAAATATTTGCCGACTGGTTTAAGCATCCTTCTATGGTTATGTGTTCTACTGTAAGGAAGAACTTCTCCCTTCTTCCCCATCTATGTATGTACTCTTATTTATTTATATCAGATGAACTAATGGATTTTTATTTGATTCAATGGAATATAAGCCATTTCTGTCAGTATTTATTTTAACATTCAAGTTGTTCAAAGTTTGGCCAGTGGGATTGCTTTCAAACTGGGCTGTATTCTTTTGATGTGTCTGTAGCATTACTTCAGCTCTTCCTTTCTTTATGATGCAACAAGATATTCTAGGCTTTTCTGCAAAAATCTCTGCTCTCTTTTAGTGGATAATGGTCTTTAGTAACTAAAATTTGGCTACAAGGCATATTTGGGGCTACTGATGGGTCATTGTTTCTAGGTCCCTTTATCAGATAGAGTAGGAAATAAATACACACACACACACACACACACACATTCATACATATGTAGACATATACATAGACACCCAATATATAACACACATACACACATATATATCTGCACACATGTATAGATCTGTATCGATACCTATATCAATATATAGATCCAGCATGCAGAGTGCATTCTAGTTTTTTCTCTTTCCATATTTGTAATTCTCTTCTCCAATGAGGAGAAATTTAGCGTTCATTATTGCCGATATAGTTACACTTTTGCCCAAGCTAGAGTAGATGGCATACACTTTTAAAATTGCTAATTCAGGGCGCCTGGGTGGCTCAGTTGGTTGAGCGTCCGACTTCAGCTCAGGTCACGATCTCGCGGTCCGTGAGTTCGAGCCCCGCGTCAGGCTCTGGGCTGATGGCTCAGAGCCTGGAGCCTGTTTCCGATTCTGTCTCTCGCTCTCTCTCTGCCCCTCCCCCGTTCATGCTCTGTCTCTCTCTGTCCCAAAAATAAATAAACGTTAAAAAAAAATTAAAAAAAAATAAATAAAATTGCTAATTCATACCACTGTGAACAAAAAGCAAAACTACAAACCAGAATTCATTATCTGTTTATAGTGTTTTAGGTTAAATGTACACGCAATGAAATGTGCACATCTCAAGTGCACAATTCAATATGTTTTAATGAATGTACGATTACCACTTGTTCTTTCCAAAGGTAAGTCAGCTGTCATTCATATCATTGTTCTCCTGTGTGTAATTTTCATTTTTTTCTGGCTGTCTCCTGTCTGACTATGATAAACCTGAGTATGGTTTGCTTTGTCTTTGTCTGTCTTGTGCTTTACTGCTTTTCTCAAATGGAAGTTTATGTTTCAACAATTATGAGAGATTGTATGCAACCACTTCCTCAGATATATGTATATTTTTTCTGTTCCAGACTCTTTTCTCTCCTTTTGTGATTTCCACGACCCATAAGTTAGACTCTTTGATATTGTCCGTCATCTCGCTGAAGCTCTCTTCTTTTTCTTTCTTCTTCAGATTAGTTTCTACTGATCTGTCTTCATGTTCACTAATTCCATCGGCAATCTTCTGCTAACCTCACCCACTGATTTTTAAAATTTCAGATGTTGTACTGTTGAGTTTCAGTCTTTTGGTAGTTTTTATCTCTCTGCTGAACTTCTCCATCTTTTTGTCCTGGACATATTTATAACAGAATAACTGCTTTACATTATGACATCTGTATGTTTCAGTTGATTTCTGGTGACTGATATCATACTTCTTTGTGAATCATATTTTTCTGTTTTCCTTATTTAGGAATTTTTATTTATAAACAGAACATTGTGAATAAAATAGTCTAGAGACTAACTTCTGCTATCCTCCCCTGGAGAGTGTATTTATAGCTGTTTTAATCAGGACTTTTAAACTGGCTAGACTCAAACTCTAAGCTTTAGCTCTCTTACAGTTGGGAGCAGCTAAAATCTCTGACAGTCCCGTCACTTTCTTTTACACATTCAGGAAGGAGTCAGCTTTTTATAGATCAGGGGCCAGCCACCAGTTTGGCCAGATTTTCAATGCAGAATTTGGACTTTCTCATACTCTTTCTTTTCCAGGGTTTCCTTTAACATAGAATATGTAGTGTGGCAGCCCCAAAGCCAAGCCAATAAGACTCAAGCTTTTTGCTTCAGGTGCAGACATCTGACCATGTAGAAGGAGAGCTTCCCTCACATGAAGAGTGCATTTCAAGTGCATTTTCCTACTTCAGAGGTTGACTCTTCCAGTTTCCTTTTGCTTTTGACCACTCGTTTCCTCAATTACGCTCACTGTTTATAATTTTATCTGCAGTTTCCATCCATTACCAGCTATTGTGTCATTACCAGAAGCAGAATTCCATTAACTTTTAATGAAGTAATAGTTGTTTTTTTTTTCTAATTCTAAAAACCGAACTTCCTTGTAGAAGAAATTGGACAATACATAAAAAATACAAAAACTAATTTGTAATATATTTACTCAGAACTACCATTATTAACATTTGAAATACATTATTATAGTTTTCTCTGTCCTGTTTTCTTATACGCAGATACTCACACACTCAAAATTGGTATATATCTACTACTTTGTGTCCTGAGTTTTTCATTTAGCATATCATGGACATTTCCATTTGATTACATACATTTTGTAATGGCATTTTAATTATTTAATAATGTGTCCTAATTTGTATGTACCTCATTTATTTAAATATTAGTGTTGATCACTTAGATTGATGCCAATTTTCATTCTGTTAAATCGGGCCTGTGAAACACATGCATTAATGTTTTATAGTATCCTGGATTATTTTATTAAGATTGATTTCCAGAAATAAGGGCAGTACATCAAAAGTATAAATATTTAAGGATTCTTGCTTGTACTTGATGTTTTCAGGAAAGCTTTTAAAACTAATTTATGCTTAAATTGGTTATATATGAGAGTTCTGCCTCACCACAACATCTATACATGCATGCATTATTGTAAAATATCTCCAAGTTGACATGAGAAAAGTGATAACTCACTGTAGGTTTAACTTACATTCGTAGTGAGATTAAACATTAAATACATTTATTAGCCACCTGTAATTATTTTCTGAACTATCGACTTATCTATTTTACCATTTTTTCTTCTAGTTGTGTGCTGGCCTCTTCTTGCAGATTTGTAAAAAATCAAGAAAAGTAGAAATACTAATTATACTTCCCTCTTGGCTCCCATGTGTATTCTTCAATGGCAGCCTCTTCTCGTGCTTAGTTCTATGGTTCAAGAAAACGTGCTCGTTTTTGTCCTTCCTTCATTTCGAAGCACTAGACAACACCTAATAACCTCCCATATGGAAGGTAAAGGTGTAAATAAATCATTTGTACTCTTGCCTTCTTTTCCCTTCTCTTCTCACAGTTTCAGATTTACACTATTTTTAATTTTCTACTAGTTATTTTTTAAATTTTTATTTGAGAGAGAGAGAGAGAGAAAGTGAGCAGGGGAGAGAGGCAGAGGAAGAGAGAGAGAATCTTAAGCAGGTTCCACGCTCAGCATGGAGCCTGATGCAGGGCTTCATCCCATGACCCTGGATTGTGACCTGAGCCAAAATCAAGACATCCCTCCATTAGTTATTTTTGTAGTTTAAGATGACTTAAACCTGTATTCTTTGTTGCATCAAATTTTGAAAGTACAGTCTTATTTTGCATCATGAAGATAATTATCTTTTCTCCCTTTCTTCACCATTCGTGTTTTATATCAACATGAAATTCACTTTATTTTTCCTACACTCAATGTTTAAAATTATACCACATTTAATTTGCTTCATATTTTTATTTATATATATTTTTAAAATTTTCACTTATATCTTGGAGAGCTTCCTGATTCTTCATTACCACTGCATAGTATTTTATTGCATGGTTATTTCATAATAAGTGCACTATATATAAACATTTACATTGTTACCAATATTTTGCTATTATAAAGTTGAAATATATGAAATTACTAATTTTGGAGAAAGATAATGAAATATTGGCATTTTCACAAATATCAATCTAATACAAAGTGCTGTCTTTAGAATATATTTCTAGGAGTGTCATTTTGATCAATTTTGCCAAATTTTTTCCTTATGGCATTTGTATGAGGATTTCTACTTTCTCCTAGCATTGCTGACATTTTTTTGCTCTGACTTTGCAGTTTTGCCAATTTGAAATGTAAAAAATGGCATCTCATTTTAGTTATAATACATTTTTATTACCATGAATGAAATTGAGCATCATTTCATATTTTAAAGGCCATTTTTAATTAATTATGTTGCTGAACTGTATCAATATCCTTTGAACTCTCTTTACAGAGATAATATTTGACACATAACATGATGCTAATTTAAGGTGTACATGTTGACCTGATACATTCTGGTGTGGTTGCCATTGTAGCAAAAGATATCACCTCTGTCACATCAGGTAATTATTATTTCTTTTTTGTGGTTGGAGTAATTGAGATATAGTCTCTTAGCAAGTTTGAATATTATAATACAATATTGTTGTCTATATTCGCTGTACCCTGAATTGGATTTAGAGAACTTGGTCAATGCTATTTGGAAGTTTGTACCCTTAAACAGCATCATTCTTATCCCCTGCTCCCCAGCCCCTGGTAACCACCATTTTACTCTCTGCTTTTACCAGTGTGGCTTTTTTGGACTCCACATCAAGGTGATATCATACATATTTGCCTTTCTGTCTCTGAATTATCTCACTTAGGATAATGTCCTCCAGGTCCATCCATGTTTTTGCAAGTGGCAGGATTTCCTTTTTTTCTCATGGCTGAGTAAAATTGCACTGTATATCTCTATCACACCTTCTTTATCTGTTCATCTATCGATGCACACTTAGGTGTTTCCATAGCTTAGCTATTGTGAATAATGCTGCCATAAACATGACAGGGCAGATATCTCTTCACTATCTGTTTTCATTCCCTTTGGTATATACCCAGAAGTGGAATTGCTGGATTGTGTGGTAGATCAATTTTTAATTTTTTGAGGACCCTGCATATTGCTTTCCAGGCATTGCTCCTCCAACGTTATCTTGTATCCAGTGGGCTGACCAGACATCAGATGCCAGATAGCCTCATTTTGTTTGGAAGGCAATTAGTTTATTCTGTAAAGAAGCTTTTAGGATCTTCTTTTTATTCTTCATGTTTTTCGGTTTCACGTACCAAGCATGGGAGTTTTTGTGTTTGTTTGGCGACTCTTATTCTGTTTGTCGTCAATCTGATGATGTGTCTTCCTTCAGCTCTAGGAGGTTCTTTTCTGTTATTATTTTGATGTGTGTCCCTCTCGACTTTCTTACTCTTTCTTTCCAGAATTCCTACTTGTTGGACAGTGGACAACCTATATGGTTTTATTCCTCATCTCTCACATGTTTCCTGACTCATTATCCTTTCATGCTCTGTATTTTGGGAGACATCCTCAACCTTATTTTCCAGTCATTCTTTGGTTGTACAGTAATGCTTAATCTTGAGATTCTTCATCTTCTCAGTTTGTTCCTTGCTCATAGGTTTCTAGTTTTGTTTTATAAATATAATACTTTCTCTGACCACTCTGAAGGCATTCAAGGGTCTCAAAGGCCTCTCTGTTTTCTTAACCTTTCAAAATACCATTTAAATTTTTCATTTATTTTGTGCTTTCTCTTGTGTGCTACTGGGTTTCATCACGTATCTGGCATTTCCTTCCTATTTCTCCTTTCACACTTAAGAAGGAAATAGATTTTCTATGCTACCCGGAGCACAAGATGCTTCTCTAGATATTTTCTCTAAGGAGCTCTGTGTGGGGCCACTTCGATAGGTAGAGCTACATGATCTAGGCAGCAGGCTGAAGATCCCATTCCCCAACTTAAAGTCAACACCAAATGCATTTTATTCAGCAGGAAAGGGAACAGGGAAAAGGATGCTTGCCATGAGAATCTGACTTTTTCCCAACAATGATTTTGCTTCCTTTAGGGAACAGCCTTTGGAGTTTTGCCTGGGAAGGTCATGCTGGCCATTTATGCTCTGCACTTGACCTTATGGGATGGGGAGTAAGATGGGAGTTCTGACTACTCTAGTTGCCTCATAATTATTTCACTGAAAATAGTTGCCTCATTAATTATTTCACTGAAAATATAACTATATCACAATATATACTTGCCCATGTCATTTCTCAGATGCATACTCAGTTATCCTGTGTCATAGGGGTGCCTGGAATCTGGCTATGTATGTTAAGATAATTGCTGGAACCTTCTGAGCTCCATGGCTAATTTATAAGTAGATTCTGCTGACTTTATGTTAATTCTCCCTCAGCCTTCTAAGTGGCTAGATGTCTTCCTTTACCTCACTTTCTCAATTTTTCTCCTCCCTGTTAGGGAAGGGGACTCTATTCCCCCTCTCCCCCCAAATGCGCATCAATTTCCTTCTCCTTTTTATTTTTTATCGTGGATTTTGGTTATTCCTTTACAATTCTGGCAGACTGTAAATAGACTCTACATAGAAGCTACCCTAATAACATAATTTCAGCAATCCTTCCAATTTACATTTGGCTTCATGGAAGACTTAATTAAGTAACAAGGAAACTTTGATGAAAGCTAATACAGAGGACATCAGGGGGGATGACCTCAGACTAGGCTACAGAACATTCCTCAACAACTGATCCTTGGATCATCAAGACACTTAGAGACTCAAAAAATCTAGAACTATAAAATAAAGAATACTAAATAATGATAGCAAGAAATAAAAACTGCTGACCTTATTTTTGCTAAAAGTCCTGTTCTTTCTTACTTTGTATATGCATGATGTGGTCATTTTTAAAGCCTAGTGCCTTCTGAATGTGCTCTTTGGTCATTCTTTTTTCTCCTATTCTCCTTCTCTGGTTCCTTTGTCACAGTTCCTTTGTTACTACTGCACATTTCAGTGCTCATTCCCTTTGTTGCTCTTCATGACTTCAGTCCTGTAATTTCCTCCATCTTCCTTCCTCTACCAAAGTACCCCATTGGAACTCTTGAGAGCTGTTCCATTGTATCCCCTCTTGGGCATCTTCCTATCCTACATCTGGATACTGTCTGCTCACTCAGAGGTCAGAAACCCTGTGACCAAGCCATATGTCAAGATGGAAATCCAAGACAAAAAGACTGTTAATTCTCAACAATTAGTTCTAGCCATTAGCTGATGGAAACAAAATGCACATCAATATCAGGACTCTGAATAAGATCATACACTTGGCCTGTGCAGAAGGAGGTAATACGCCATACAAAATGTTGAGCACAAAAGTGGACGCAGAATAGAAAGCAACAGACAAGTTGTGATGTTTTTAATTGAACATTTTAAATGGACAGAGGAGTAGCAATGGAATAGCCTCACTTGTAAGCGGCCCTGAGAATTTCAGGCTATGCTGCCTGTGGCTGCTTCTGGCGAGAACTATTTGTTAATACAGCTTGTACTGGTGACAGACAAGCAGAGGGCTCCTCACAGCTGTCAATTTCTCTAATGAAGGAAGAAAAGAACACATGCACTAGATTTCTGTATTGACTTCTCAAGAGCTGGCGCGAACCTCCAGGTGCCAACCTATAAATACTTTTGAAAACAGAGTTGAGACTGTCTTTCATATTGGCGCTTTTAATCTATTCACACCAATATGAACCAAGTAAGTAGAGCAGAACTTCAGTAACAAGGCATTGCTTTTGACTGTAATGGTCTAAAATTTGACTTTATTATGTATCTTTATACGATTTTGTGTGAAAAGTTGGAGAGGGTTTCCGTGACTGATAACAATCTTATCTCTCTGAAACGTTTGATTTATACAGATTCTTTCCATAACAATGACATGATTTAAAAAAATTAAACTGCCCTTCTTTGCCAAGATGATAGCAATCTTTTTTGGTCCGTCTTATAACTTATCTCTAAAATGCCCATCTTCATAATATGCTGATCATTAGAGTAATGCATATTTGATGACAATGGGTAATAAATAACATTTCAAAGCCTATTTCTAGGCATTGATTGATGTACGTATTGTTTTGTGTGCTGTGTCTAATGACCACATCTTACTTTTTCTGTCTTTTTTTTTTTAACATCACCTGCTGAGGAGTAAATGAGAACTGACCTGTTTTGAAATCCTCTTCCAGAAATAAAACTCTTATCCTATTACTTTTGTGGCTGGGGAGAAGATTTGGCACAAGTAATGTCATTCATTTGCAAATGCAAAGTCACCCACTTGAAAGCCTATTCACTCCGAGGAAGATATTGTCTATCAAACAAGATCAAGGGTACTTTTTATAGACTCACAAACATCTCTCTTTATGTACATACATAAAAGGAACTGATAAGAATAGAATTTTTCTCACTGGGAAAAGTCCCCTAAGTAAAAATACCCGGTTCTGTGAAATTTATTGATCATAAAGGGGAAGTACTCTTGCAAAAGTGCCGCTAAGCGACCCGGGCTCTATTGATACATAACACGTCTATGGCTCAGTACTATTGAGAAACTCTCTTATGTGCTCTTTGGGAAAAACCAGTGCAGACACATTCTTAACGAGCACTTTACCCGTTCTTGTATCACTTGCAGATAGCCACTCGGCTGTTTGCCCAGGGATATTAAACCCCAGGGGAAAGGACGAGGCCTTGCTTGGGGTCTCAGTCTGCCTGTGCTGTTGTGGTCTACACGAATCCCTGGCACCAAACCCCTAGTCCCACCGGGCCCTGTTCTCACTGGACGCAAGCCACAGGTCAGTGCGGCCACCAGTAAGATTACGTGTCAGCAAAGTGGAAAACATATCAGTCCCACCAATCGCCTTGACTCAGTTTTCAAATGTTTTTCTTTCTAGCATGAACTATTCACTGTTTTCCTTGTAGGGGGTGTCTGTGAGTCCAGGTGTTGTGCAGTTGCTGGGTTCATTTGTTTCTTCTTTTTCTGCTGACTTCCTTTTTTTTTTTGAACGTCAGTTTATAAGGGAGCCCTGGCATCTAAGTTCGGGAAAGAAGAATAAAAAGAATAGAAGAGGGAGAAAAAGAATCAAAGCTCATAGGATAGATTAAGAATTATAAATAACTTAATCTGAGAAATGGTCAGTCGTACACAGGATTTAGGGAGATTGTCTCAGTATTTGCTTCAAATTCCAAAATGGCTAAAATCTGCCAAAAATTTCCTAATTTATTTGATTGCCAACAATGAGATAGGCAGGTAAGCTTTTTTATTTTATTTTATTTTTTCTTTTTGAAAAGACATTCACTTACTTTCTTCATTCTTATTTAACTCCTGTATTAGATCAAGAACATACTTTGGTGAATATGATGTTGGATATTATTATTCTGGGATCCTTTCATGAAATTATTTCCAAAAATGAGTTAATAATGATTTCTGGTCTCTCGATTATTCACTGTTCTCTTATTTTGCTACTTTTGCTTCTTTGGCCTACAAGCCTCTAGAGATAGCATAGATTCCAAGGGCGCTTTTCAGCCATCCTAATGTAGTGGTGTAAAACCATTAAATTCACTATTTGTTGGTATTCATTTATTTACCAGCCTTTCCTCAACCACAGTCAATTTTCATTATTCAACTAGTCCTTCAACCAGATCAGAAATTATATATTTACTATTAACACATACAAAATATTAGGTGCTATAGTGAATTTCAAAAAGGTCCAACATTGTTCTGGTTTTGATAGGCACATTACCATATTTTATTCTAACCTGGCCACATGGTTGATTCTTTGCAAATCCTCTGTGTCATGCTAGAAATTCACAAGTATCAGACCTATTCATGTTCCTGAAGTGTGTATTATGAGCAATAAAAAAGTAAGTGAAAAACCAAGCATTTGGGCTCAAAGGGTGTTTACATTGGAAGGTTATAATATTTTCAAAATTTGCCCATTGGCATATAATTTATATTTATTGGTCACCAATGTGTACTTATAAGTTAGAGTAAAGATGTGCACTGGGCATTTGTTAAAATGGATAATTTTTTTTAACCTAAAGTGACATGAAGTTTAATAAGCTGTTAATTCACTTATCCTGAAAATTCTTCTAGGATAGTTTGGGAAATATATATTTGGAAAAAATCTAGAGATTTTGGAAAAGTTGGATGTCCTTTCTTTGAAAGGAAAATAACGTAAGCACTTTGAAGCCTGAATCAATGAAATTTAAGGTTTCAAGTTGGTTATCTCCAGGGCCTTGGAGACACCATTCTGGCTGAAATGAATTTGGTGACACAACCTAAGTCAATGTCCTAAATAATAATCCTTTCAATCATATGAGATGCCATTATAGTGTATTACTGGTGTACCATGGTTAAATTAGAACTACTACTAGAGAATGATAATTATACCTGGTTACATGTGTACCATATACATATACACGTGTGTGTGTGTGTGTGTGTGTGTATACACACACGCACACATAGATGATGTATATTCATACATATGAATATATATAATTTTATTTGAAAAACTCTCATGGGATGATCCATTGAAGTTGCCCCATAGAATTTTTATAATAAAACTGAAACACAAAGAAATAATTTGTTATGCTGTCTATGTCAAACACTAATTCGAGCAGGTGCTTTCTTTCCATCTTAAGAATGTGTTTTTGTTGTTATACTTTAAGCATCATTATCATTTCCACTGAGATCTTGAGGGAAGTATTGCATTTCATTACCTTTTGTATCTTGTGTCTTCTATCTTGGCATCCGACCTACCCTGAGCAAACTATGAAATTTGAATATGAAATATGAACAGTTAGGTACATTCACTTGGGTGAAAATTGTCATCTTTCTGGTCAGAGAGCGCATCTCTCAGGACTGTAATACTACATGCATTATGAAATGATCTGGGATAAGCAATGTAGAGGAAGAACAGAATATCATCTAACTTGTAATCGTCATCCGGGATAGTAACTGTCTTAAGTGGTAAAAAATTACTGTCGGTGCTTTCTAGAGCCATTAAGAGCTTGCTGCACCCTGGAGTGCTGTGAGCCATAAAAGCAGAGTGGAGATAAACACACCCTGGGGTGTCATAAGCCATGAAGCACAGATGTGTTCACCCATATTATGATAACCGTTGCTTAGAGAAATCCTGTTTTTAGTAAAAGAGGAAAAAGAAGGAAAAATGCATTTTCCTATTCAATAAAGATGTAGCAATTTAATCTCTCATTTCTTAAGCATGTAAGGCAACCGGACTGGGAATTTTTACATAGATCTTTCCCTTTAGAATCTCCTTTCGGTATTGCAAAGTGATGTTTTAAGACCTGACTGTACATTATGTACAGTGACTGAATGAAACAAACCAAAACTTCAGCCTTAGTATCAGGACTTTAAAAAAGTGATCTGGTTTGTAAATATTGCCAGACTTCAGTTACTTTCCTCTTGTACAGGAAAGAGAAATAACAAAATTCCATAGCTTTTAGCACAAACTAGATTCAGAAACGTTGGGCTTATATCTTGGCTCTGCTATTGGCCACAAACTAACTTGTGCAATTCACTGTAAAAATGAAGGCTTAAGAGGATAATCTCTAAAGCCACCTATAGGTCTGACATCCTAGATATATGCTTACCTATCTCCCTTTTAGGTCAAATTCATAGTAGCCAATGTACAGCCAGGCTTGATTAAATTGGAGATTTATATTCTCAAGCCACCGTTAAAGTATAAATTTTAATGGAAGTTTTAGCATCAGTTGAACACATTATTTGGATCTCCAGCATAGACGTTATCTCAAGAAGATTCTTACTGTTAGGTGCCCGATCTGTTGGTGTTTCATCTACTGGATGAGATTGAAAAGATATTAGACGTAGTTCCTCAAGGCAAAGTTGATGTGTGTAATTACATTGTTGAAGAACATTTTCAATTTCCTTTGGATATCTCAAATGAAAACAAAGGGTATTCATATAGCTCTCCCAAAAACGACTTCTAAAATTTGTTGGCATTTTAAGTGTGTTGCTACTTTAATCAGAGACAAAGTGAGCAAATTTCATGATGTAGTCATGGTGAAAATATCAAATTTTATGGTTTGTCACAGACTAATAAGCAAATAATATTAAGGCTGCGCAGACTCTTTTTCAATAACTTGAGCGATTATCAAAGATTACACAGGACATGTTTAGCAAAAGAACAAAAACTAATAAATATGAACATCAGCCTGTGAGCTGTGCCTCATTAATTCTTTACACACCAGTGAAATTGGAGTAAAGCAAGAAATATTTATTGTATAATAACCAGGAACTTGTGTAGAGAAGTTTTTAAAATACTGTTTTTTCATTAATAATTTAAGAGAATAAATGAATCTGCTATTTTAGGAAAGTGAATTGGCATTGCCTGGATTTGGCACTGAAAATGCTGTTGTGTAATAGACAATGAACCTGACCCAGTGCCTTTCCTTCACCTCCTGGAAGGTGATCTCTAGGTTCCTGAAATGTCCTGCCTGATAGGAGTAGTTTTTTTTTTTTTTTTTTTTTTCCCAGTTGGAGGCTTTGGTCCCTGAACAGACTAAGTGTGATTTATGGTGGGATCTTTGGGCCATGTCATACCAGTTCTGATCTCCAGAGGAACTAAAGGTATTAGCCTGACCTCCCAGAAGGTTGAAGACTAAACGTCAGCCTTGCAGGCAGTGTGTGATCAGTATATGTGGACACCAAAGGCTGGATGAGCTTTTCTGGTTGGGCGTACCCTATGTGTGTATTGTCACATCAGAGTTGGAAGGAGGGAATGTTGTCCTTGACTCCGTGACAAGAGAACAGCTGGAAATTCCTCATTTGGATCCTTCTAGGACTCTACCTTATGTGTCTCTTCTCTTGGCTGATTTTTTAAGACTTTTTTTTAATGTTTTGTTTTATTTTTGAGTGAGAAAGAGAGAGAGAGAGGAGAGAGAGAGAGAGTAGGGAGGGACAGAGAGAGAGGGAGACACAGAATCCTAAGCAGGCTCCAGGCTCTGAGCTGTCAGCACAGAGCCCGACGTGGGGCTCGAACCCACAAACCGTGAGATCATGATCTGAGCCGAAGTCTGATGCTTAACCGACTAAGCCACCCACACACCCCTCCTTGGCTGATTTTAACTTGTATTTTTTCCCTGTAATAAACTGTAAGTGTGACTATAACAGAGTTCAGTCACTTTTGTGAGTTCTAGTGGATTACTAAATTTGAAACCCCCAGATCTGCAATTGGTGTCAGAAGTGAAGGCAGACTTGTGGGGACTGTTTGCTCAGACCTTGTAATTTGGTTAACTCTGGGTAACTACCTAAGGCCAAATGAATAAAACTAAAACAACTAAAAAATAAGATAAATCAAATACACACACACTCACACACTTACATGTGTGCTACACACAGGATAAAACTAATGTGTGCATATATATATATCTATATGTTAACATATAGATATTTTATACAATTATCACTTGCTTGCCCCAAATCCCTTCCCCATTTTCTTCTAATAACAAAATTCCTCCTTCCTAACAGTTACACATTCTGTCCCCACCAACCTCCTACTCCTGGGGTAGTCACATGACCCAGCCTTGGTTAATCAGAGTCCTCCCTGAGTTCCTGTCCTTTTGGAATAAAATGATTCGTTTTCACAAGCAAGCTAGACCAAAGTCCTTCCTGAGATTGGTCTGTTAGAGCTATTAAGGAAAAATCTCTCTTTTTATCTAGAGTTGCCACAAGGACAGGATATATCCTTGGGGTTGCTAGTAGCCATTTAGGCATCTCTGCTACATGTAAAGAGGTGCTACTTTTAAGAATGAAGAACCCCAAAGAGAAAGGAAATTTCAAGAGATAGAGATAAATCCAGTGGTACAATTTCACTTGATTTCTTGGGTATTACACTCCTTGTGTTTCCTGACTATCTGAGCCCATATTCTCCTTCTGCTTTTTGCCAGAGTAGATTGAAGGTATTTTGTTTTGTTTTGTTCACAAACTTGTAGTAAAGATTTAGGTTTACAGCAAAATTAAGGAGGAAGTACAGAAATTTCTGATATAACTCCTGCCAGCACATGCACAGCCTCCCCCATTGTCAACATTACTCAACCAGAGTAGTACACTTGTTACCAAGGATAAACTTACATTGACACATCAAAATCACCTGAAGTCCATAAGTTACATTGGGGTTCACTTGGTTTTATACATTCTGTAGGTTTGTACAAATGTATAATTACATACAACCATCATTATATCCTAGGATATTTTCACTGCCCTAACAATTCTCTATGTTCTCACTATTCATGTCCCTCTACCACCCACCCTGGCAAACGCTGATCGTTTTATTATCTTTATATACTTGCCTTTTGTAGAATGCGACATAGTTGACAATATACAGTCTGTATCCTTTTCAGAGTGGTTTCTTTCACTGAGTAATTTGCATTTACGATTCCTTCATGTCTTTTCATGACTTGATAGCTGCTTTTTTTTAGTGCTGAATAATATTCCATTCCATTGTCTGTGTATACCAGTTTATTAATTTATTAATTCCCTCACTTACTGAAGAACCCCTGGTTGCTTCTTAGTTTGGGCAATTATGAGTAAAGCTGCTGTATGCATCCATATGCAGGCTTTTCTGTTTTATAAGTTCTCAAGTCCTTTGGGTAAATAACAAGGAACATGACTTCCGTGTTTGGTACAAATATGTTTAGCTCTCTGAGAAACTGCTAAACTGATTCCCAGTGACCGTACCTACCACTTTGCATTCATAGCAGCAATGTAGGAGAGTTCCTGTTGTTCCATATCCTCACCAGCATTTGGTGTTGTCACCTTCTGGATTTTGTTCATTCTGATGGGTGTGTAGTCCTATCTCATTGTTGTTTTAATTGGCATTTCTCTGATGATATATGATGTGGACAATCTTTCCATGCCTATGGAAAGATGGATTTCCATCTGCATATCTTCTTTGGAGAGGGGCCTGTTATGGTCTTTGTCTCCTTTTTTAATTGGGCAGTTTTCTCACTGTTGAGTTTTAAGAGTGCTTTATATATTTTTAACAACCTTTAATAGTCCTTTATCACATGTGTCTTTTGCAAATATAGTCTTCCAGACTGTATCTTGTCTTCTCATTTTCTTGACATTGTCTTTTGCAGAGCAGAAGTTTTCAATTTTAATGAAGTCCAGCTTATCAATGATTTCTTTCATGGATCTTACCTTTGGTATTGAATCTAAAAAGTTACCACCATTCCAAAGGTCCTGTAGGTTCTCCCGTATGTTATCTTACGGAAATATTACAGTTTTACATCTTAAATGTAGGCCTGTAATCCATTTTGAGTTAATTTTTGTGAAGGGTATAAGTTTTGTGTTTAGATTCGTTTTTTCTTTTCTTTTCACAATGGATGTCCAGTTGTTGACAGCACAGTTTGTTAAAGAGACTGTCTTTCGATTGCATTACCTTTGCTCCTTTGTCAGAGATCAGTTGATTATATTTATGCGGTCTATTTCTGGGCTGTCTGTTCTGTTCCATTGATTTATTAGTCTGTTCTTTCACTAGTATCATACTGCCTTGATTTCTATGGACTTACAATAAGTCTTGAAGTCAGGTACAAATCTTCCAACTTTGTTCATCTCCCTCAATATTTTCTTGGCTGTTTTGAGACTTTTGCCTCTTTGTATAAACTTTAGATCAATTCGGTAATATCCATAAAATAACTTGCTGAGATATTGATTGGGATTGCATTGAATCTGTAGATTAAGTTGGGAAGAACTGATATCTTGACAATATTGAGTCACCTTATCAATGAACATGGAATATCTCTCTATTTGTTCTTTGATTTCATTCATTATCTTTGTTGTTTTCCTCATATGTATCTGGCACGCATTTTGTTGGATCTAAGTATTTCAGTGTGGGGGATGTTAATGTAAATGGCATTGTTTTAAATTTCAAATTACATTTGTTTATCGTTTGTATATAACAAAGCAATTGACTTTTGTATATTGAAACCTTGCTATGATCACTTATTAGTTTCAGGATGTTGTTTGTTTTGTTGTCAATTCTTTCAATCTTCTACATAGAAGATTATGTCATCTGGGAACAAAACCAGTTTCATGTCTTCCTTCTGAGTGAGCATGCCTTTTATTCCTTTTCTTGCCTTACTGCATTAGCAAGAACTTTCAGTATGAACATCCTTTCATTGTATCTGATCTTAGCAGGAAAGCTTTGAGTTTCTCACCATTAAGCATGTTAGCTGTAGGTATTTTGTAGACAGTCTTTGTCAACTTGAGAAAGTTCCCATCTATTTATAGCTTACTGGCAGTGTTTATCATGAATGAGTGTTGGCTTTTGTTAAATACGTTTTGCTTGTATTGATATGATCGTGTGTGTATTCAAAAACTTTGAGGGTTTAAGAAGTGAATAAAGCAGAGCCTTTTCTCTCACTCTAGTAGAAGCAGTGATGCCATATGGCAGAGCTTCATATGATTTAAATCTTTTTATTCCCTATAATATCTTCCTACCAAGTTTCCAAAATAACCAAAACATACATGCTGTTACCATTCAAAAGTCTTAAGAGTTTTCCAGGAACATTTATGGCTATTCATCATTTCTCTAAGCCTCTCTTATAAAGAAATTCTGGAGACAGCTGTGAGTAATGTAAATAAGGAATTTTTACAAACATTCTGAGATTTGAATTTTTCTTTTGAATTATAGTTATAAATATAGAAAAAGTTTTATGCAGTCTTGGGAGGTAGAGGTGATTTTTTTCCTCCTAGAGGTATCAGGAGATTTGATGGGGTGGCAAATTTCTCGTTGAGTCTTCAAGAATAAGTATGATTTTGGAGACAAGGGAATTTGGACAGAGAGAATTGCATAAATAAATCCATGGAAATAGAAAAAATGTCACGCATATTTGGGGCAGTCAGTTATTATGAATTTGGAATGTTCACAGGCAGATGGTGGAAAGGTGGGCTGGACAGCTGAGTTAAAGACAAGTTATTGTGGACACTGAATGTCAGACTGAGAAAGCTAATTTATTCTGCAGGGAATGTGGATTGGGTGAAATATTTTCAGTACGATGAAGACATCAGAACTGTGCTTTAAGAAGATTAATTTTGTGGTACTTGTAGAATGAAACAGACAAAAGATATGAAAGAAGGGATACCTTTATCATGTCTGATAATATATCTTTTAAATTCATTTTTTTAAGAAAATGTCACATAGTAACCATGAGAACTTTAACTACACTTTGAGGATGTGATTCCGCTGTCAGTAGTGACATTCACTTCCCATTTTCTCTGCTGATGAAGGATGGAAGTCAGGTTCAGCTGACAGTGAGAAGAATCACAAAACAGAGTCAGTATGAAATCTAATTAATTAAGAAGGCAAAAGCTTCTGTTATATGTATATCATGATATCTTCTGGTTATATGTTACCAGTAATAATAACAGTAAAGAAGGTGGAAGAAAGGGAAGGAGGCACCTGGGTGGCTCAGACGATTAAGCGTCTGACTCTTGATTTTGGCTCAGGTCATGATCTCATGGTTTGTGAGTTCAAGCCCTGTGTTGGGCTCTGTGATGACAGTACAGAGCCTTCTTGGGATTCTCTCTCTCCTTCTATCTCTGCCCCCCCCCCCCCCCCCCGGTAAATAAATAAACATTAAAAAGAGGAAAGAGAGAGAAAGGTAAGGAAAGAAACAGAAAGGGAAAGAGGGGAGGGAAGTAGGGAGGGAAGAAAAGACAAGAGGAGAGGATGGGGAGGGAATAATATATCCAGTGACTCTAATGGTAAGGTCCTTGAAGGTTTACTTAGACAAAAATTTTCCTTCATATTTTATGTTTATCAAAGTAATAATTTGGAAGCTACTGCATATCAATGTAAAAATCTGAGGTAGCCATTAGTTCTCAGCTTTCTGGAGTCAAGGCAGGGGTTATACTTCCTGGCTCACTTAGGTTAGGTGGGGATGTGTGACTGGTTTGGGGCATGAATTCTGAGTGGAAGTTCTGAGTGTTGCTTCTGGGCTGGGACATTTGATTGCCTGTGTGTGATCCCGGATCCCGCAGAGCTCTCTCTCCTTCTGGTACAGATGGTGGCTGTTCCCTCAGCCTGCATCGCTGAGACACAATGTTTTTTGTTTTTTTTTTTACCAAGTCACATTTGCATCAACAACATATGAGCACATTGGCCTAATTGCACTGTCCGCGATATTGACTTAACTTCATGTTTTTCCAGTTTGATAATCTGATAAACATATAACATCTTGCTGCATTAAACTTTTAAATTTAATTTTTCTTTGCATTTGGAGAGCATGAATACAGATTAGAGGCCATAATAAGAATTTCTAACTTTTCAAGTAATACATACACCTGGTAAGCAAATAATATAGATGATTTTATGATGAATATGAACTATTTCTTGAACTTTATATCCCAACTTAGTTATTACTCTTCAGAAGAAGCTTCTTTTTAAAATTGCTTCTGTTTTAGATCTTCTTTAGGTCCTTTCCATAGCTCACATATTTTTACCTTTATTCATTGATTTATCAACTTTATCTAATAATTCCCGGATATATAAAGTAAGGATTTAGCTCACTTGCACTGGTCCATCCTCCGTCTCTTTTTTCCAAAATTTGGTATTTATATTTTGCTATTATTCTTCTGTTCAGTTTTGTAAGTGTACATAATCAGCACAAGTCACTCTTCCCTCTCCAAAGGCCATAGAGAGTGTTGCAGTTATCTATTGCTACATAAAAACCACCCAAAACCATGATAGCATAAAATAAGTTTTATTACTCTCACAGACTCTACTGTTAGAAATTCAGACAGCACAGTAGGGCAATGTGGTCCTTCTCCAACAATGTTTGGGGCCTTAACTGAACAGAATCAAAGACTGACCATTCTCCGTGGGGTGATCTCCACGTGAGCTTTCTCTGGTGAGCTCAGTAATAAAGTGGCTGAAGGTGGAGTCATTTCAAAGTCTCCATCATGTATATCTCTGGGGGTGATGCTAGTTGATTCTGGGACGTCAGCTTGGACTGTGAGCCACAGCCTCTAGACACAGTCTTTCCACGTGGCTTAGGCATGTGGCAGCTTCAGAATACTTGGACTCCCTCTACGGTGGCTCAGGACTTCAAATGTTAGTGCCCAAAGAGAACAAGGAGAACGTGTGTGCCCTTTTCTGTCATCACCTTGGCCGTTGCTCAGGGCCACTTCTGCCTTGTTCCCTTAGTTAAGTGGGAGTCACTATGGTTGGCCCAGAGTCAAGGATAGGAGAAGGAACATAGATCCCACCTCCTGATGGAAGGACTATCAAATAGTTTACAAACATTTTTTAAAACTGCCACAATGACCTTATTTTATTTCTTTCTCTACATGTCTGGCATCTGAACCACTGGGCCACCGTGAAAGAGTCCATTGGATTTTCCTTTCGTTTACTGCATCAGATGCTTAAAATAATGTTACATTTTATTTTGCTCTGTATTTTATATTTGAAACATGAATTTTTTGCATAGCTCCATTTTTTTTTTCTCAAGTGCATTTTTTTGTATTTCACAATTTGCCTTAATTTTGTCCTAAATTATTTTCTCCCAGCTTCTCAGTAATACCTTCTGGTCATAAAATCTTTTTTTTTTTTCCTTTCCTGGATGCCTTTCTGCCAGAGTTAATTTAATTTTATTTTATTTTATTTTATTTTATTTTATTTTATTTTATTTTATTTTATATTTCATTCCATTTCATTCCATTTCATTTCATTTCATTTCATTTCATTTCACTTTTGTCTGCCTGTTGGGACAATTTTCTCTAGAATGCCATCCTGACATTCTTATTTACTGTTCTCCTGTAATGGAGCCATCTATACTTCCGTATTCTTGGTTTAGTCTTGGTTTTGTTTTTTTTTTGTTTTTTTTTTTTTTATTTTATTTTTGGGACAGAGAGAGACAGAGCATGAACTGGGGAGGGGCAGAGAGAGAGGGAGACACAGAATCAGAAACAGGCTCCAGGTTCCGAGCCATCAGCCCAGAGCCTGACGCGGGGCTCGAACTCACGGACCGCGAGATCGTGACCTGGCTGAAGTCGGATGCTTAACCGACTGCGCCACCCAGGCGCCCCTAGTCTTGGTTTTTTGAAGTTCATCTGCCAAGAAAAGTTATCAGTGTGATAAATTTTCTGAGTCCTTATCTGAATGAAAATATCCACTTTCCTTGTTAAACTTAATAGTCTGGTTAGAGAGATAACATAATAAGTCAGCAATGAGTTTCTTCTCGTAATTTTAAACCAATTTTTATATTGTTTTCTACATTCTAGTGCTGGTGAAGAGAATTCTGATGCCAGTCTCATTAACATTCTTTGTTGGGGTCCTGTAGGTTCTTTTTCTCAGTGTTGACTATTTCCTCCTATTTGGAATTTTTTTTTAGCATTTATTTTTATTTTTGGTTTATTCAGTTTTATAAACAAGTATGTTGATGTAGATATATTTTAAGTTATCATGTGTGTCATTTAATGGGGCTTTTTAATATGAAGACTGGTTTCCCTTAGTTCTACAAAGTTGTCCATAACATTTTTGGTGACTTTTCTCTTACTCATTTCCTCTCTTCTACTTAAAGGATACCTCATAATTAGAACTTGAGCCTGAGTATGTCTTGGCTTTTCTCTCATATTTTCCATTTCTCTTTCCCTATTGGATTTTTAAAAACCTCTAAAAGTTCTTTCTCCTTCTCTAGTAGTTACTTTTTCATAGCATCCTGATCTTATTTTATAGTTAAAACTTTTTAAATACTTTTTAGAAAAGTTAAGTTTTTTTTTTTTTCAAGTTCTGTTCTTTGAATTATATCTGTTTCACTTCTGTTAATGTCTCTTTCTTCTTCCCTTGCCCCCACCCCATTCATTTAGTCTTTCTTTCTTATACTACTTGCTTTGTTCAAAGGCTTGGTAATCTCTAGATATCCACATACGTTTTTAAATGACTGGAGTTTATTCTGCTATTATATAAGCAGATATTCTTTCCAAGGAAGTTTCTCTTTTGAGTAGAAATTCTGACTTGGAGTTCCATGTGACAAGAGAGGGTGGTGTGAACTAGCCAACCACCACTTAAGATGAGCAAATAGTAGGGGTTGGCTGTGTCAGACCATGAAACCTCCTCCAAATGTCAGATGATAATGGCTTTCTGCAGATCCAGCACTCAGACTGTATGCCTTAAGTTTCTTCAGATATTTCATTCAATTCTATTATGCTAGAGTGAGCCCTCCGATACAGAAGAATAAATAAAGGCCATCTTTGTTCTGTGGGCTGGTGAGGGAAAGGAGGGTGGGCGTGTTAATTGATACAGCCATGCCATAGCCCCTGCCTGCACCCCCCCCCCCCCCCCACCTATTTTGGGCTCCATTTTTCACTTCAGAACTCAACCTTACTTGTTGACTCTGAGCTTAATTTTCCACCAGCAGGATTTGGGCCAGCAAGGGTTATGCCCCTATTGTTGGTGGTCTTCTCATGTTATATTATGGGCTACAGTATTCTTTGACCTTTTCATCTGCCCATATTTTCCCCAAACATTATTTTTTCTGGAAATTTATAGAAATATCTCCTTAATTAGTGACTCCATCCCTTCTGTTTTCTTAGCAGTTATAGGTTTATTTCCTCTAAATATTTATTTATGTATTGATGTATCATTTATTTTTACTTTCTTTTATTTTGGAGAGTCTTCAAAAATTTGAGACTCAAACTTTGTGTCCAGTCTTCCATCTTGAACCAGAAGCTCGTAACTAACATTGTTTTAAACCGCATAAAGGATTTTAATTCTGTAAACAGGGGGAAGAAATCAGCTCCTTGCCTGTTTCCCGTGCCAACCTGACTGTGTCTGTAAAAGGCAAAGGACAGAAGCCACCTGTTTTCACATCAGGGTCTTAATGGCTCACCTGCAATCACTTGAACTGATGTTATAGTTAACCACGTTGTAAAAACGGTTGTGTATCCAAAAGCAAGAGTTCCTCATCAGTGATAGCAATCTACACCTCAAGAATTGGATTGCTGCCATAGAACACATATGGATTCTGATACCACTATACATATTTCTTAGAGGGACTATTGCAACGAGCAGCTGTATATCTCAGTAGGAAAAATCTATCGATCATAGGCATTAAATACAAATATAGAGGATTACTTGTTCTGTATGGGGACATAAAAGACATTTCACTCAGACAGGGTGATCCAAATGAACAATTCTTTGCATAATGTGATATTAGGAGATCTAGGAAGGCCTCAATTGCTACTGCCTGTTAACTGATGTCCAAAATTCCACCATCATTTGATTATAAAGCTGGTAACGCTGGTAACCCTGTGAATCGTGGCACAAGGTGTATAAGTTATTTGTACCTCTGTGTGAATAAAGGAACAGAAAGCAACTTTCTATAATGATGTGTAAACATGAAGGCATGGAACCCACTACAGAGATGGGAGTATTCCTCCTAAAAAAATGAAGAGAGGCTGAGGGTCAGCCATGAAGGGTACTAGAGGCAAACTCCACCTTTTTAAGTGACCTGCCTAGACCTGCATGTAAAATATTCTAACCCAGGACTGCCATCTTGATCTACAGAGCATATTCAGTTGGGCATATCAGAGAAATAGGCAGAGGAATTTTGAAGCAAATGACTATCAGAGATTTTCTTATGATGTTCCTAGAGTTATTTATTTTAAAAAGTAGTCTAAATGTCGAAACAGCATTTCATGTATTGCCCAGTAGATGCTTTATTACACTCACCATTGTATTATTAGTACATAATGCTAGCAGTGATGTTGGAGGTAATTTTACTCATCATTGACAACATGGCATCTATCTGGGAGACACACGGTTGGATGCAAAGAAGTTCCTCCCTGTAAATTAAAAGAACAACCCATTCACCATTTCTCTTTCTCATCATTGCCCAGTTTATATCTTCTTTTTTTCTCAAATCTCAAACTCTCCTCCTCTCCACTCTTCACTCTCAGCTGACTACGTCCCCCCCCCCACCACCCCGCTCCCTGCTAATTCACTGAGAATTAAAATCAATCAAAAGAAAACCTTCATATTTGTCCACCATCCCATCTCCCCACTAACTGACATCTGCCCCACACCCTCTACTATCTCACAGATTATCACAGATTCTTATTGTAGATTCTGGAATTTCAATAGCCCCACTGTAGCCTGCTTGCTGTCCCCACTCTCTCCTTCATCTGGACCTTTCACTCCAGATCATTTCTGATAGCACACATGCACCTGCTCTTATTTCTTCCCTCTTTAACCAACCAAACAACCAACCAACCAAACAAACAAACAAACAAACAAACATTCTTCAAGTCCTCACTATTCAGGCTTTTGCCTCCATTTTTATTCACCGGAATTGCTCATGTCAGCAAGTTCAATGTCCTGTGTGTTGCTAAATCCAGTGGCCCATCTTCATTTCTCATCTTACTTGAATGTGAAGTAGTATTTGACAGTATTTGATGATCCCTCCTCCTCCTCCTCCTCCTCCTTCTCACACTCTTCCCATGTTGCTTTCTGGACACCACGCTCTCTTGCTTTTCCTCCTCCCTCGCTTGTTACCTCTCCTCAGTCTCCTTTGTTCTCTTTCTTTTATATAAGCCTTTAATGAGTGCTGCCTTAGCTTAGGTACCCCCCCCCTCCAACCCCCAGAAGCAAAGCCTGGAACAAGGACTAGCCTGCAAGTAGTTATTTTTATCAAGTGATTCCAAAGGGAGGGGAATGGTGGGCTGAGAATCATGAATCAGGAAAGGAGGGGACGCCAGAGGATGGGTGATTTATTAAGCTGCTAATAACTGTTGTGAATAGCTGGAACTTGATCCTTCTGTGGGTTTTCTGAGAAACTAAAATTAACCTGGTAAGAGTCCAACCAGCGTGCTAATGAAGTCAGTATTTATGTATCCCACTTGTCAGGGTTTCCCCCCATAGCTCTGAAGTGAACATCAGAACTTTCTGGTGTGAACATAACACTGGAAGGGCCGGGCGAGCTCCCACAGACTCTAAGGCAGTGTCCACAAAGGTATGCCAGGGAAAAAAGCAAAAGTTTCACAGCGCTGCTGAGATGACGTCTCTTACGGTGGGCCACACCTGTTCAGCAGCTGCCTGTGGCAGCAATGACTGGGGAAGAAAAAGGTAGGCAGAGAGATTGTGATTCGGGGCACTAAATGTCATCCCTACAACCTCCCAAGTTTGTGTCTCTGACTTGGAATTCCTGTACAGCCAACAGCCTGAGGGCCATTCACATAGTCAACAGGCCCATCAATCTTCACATGCCCCAAATGGCATTTCTAGCGTTTTCCCTTCACACTGGCTTCACCTATTTCAGGAGGAATACGACCACTTCTCGCCACCCCATGGCTACCACCTTGGTTCACATTGCCATTATGTTTGACCTGGACCGCAGCAGTTGTCTCTTAACTGGTCTTACTGCCTCTTCCCTTGCCTCTCTTTAGGCCCTTCTCAACAGACCAGCCAGAGTGATCCTGTCGAAATGAAATTCGTATCATGTCACTCCTCTGCTCATTTCCTTCCAAAGGCTTCCTACCTCATTCAGAGCAAGACTGCAATGCCCTGAAGGGCCCCACATGATCGGACTCAACCTGTCTGTTAGACCTCACCTCCTCTCCTCTCTCTCCTTTTTCTCCACCCACCCAGCCTCCTTGTGGTCCCAGAAATGCCCCAGGCCGATGCCAGCCTGGAATCATTCAAAGTGGTGTTTACTCTGCCTGCAGCTTTTGATCCTTCAGATAGCCTCAAGATTAATTCCCTCACTTCCCACTCTTTACTTAAATGCTATCTTTTCAGTGACAGTCTGTACTGATCAACGTATTTCTGATCGCAGATTTCCTCTCTATTATTCTTTGAACTTTTTTTTTTAAGTAGGCTTCATACCAGGTGTGAAGCCCAATGTGGGGCTCAATGCTGGGCTTGAACTCACCACCCCAAGATCAAGACCTCAATATCAAGACCTGATCTGAGATCAAAAATCAGATGCTTAACCAACTGGGCCACCCAGGCGCCCCTGTGCTTTGAACTTTTTTATGTGGTTCCCTTTTTCTTTTCTTTTCCATAGTACTTATGACCATTTAACATAGGATATAATTTACGCTTTAATTTTATCTTTTTAAAATTTTCTGTCTCTTCTTGTTAGAATGTACATTTCATGAGGCCGATATCCTTGCCTGTTTTGTTCACTGGTACATCCCAAACATCTGTAACAGTGTCTGATTTATTAATGGTCACATTTGACGAGTAAATGAGTTGATGATCTGACATCTACTCTCAAGTTTTCCACAACCCTTATGACCTTAATCAAGTCTGGGTATGGATTCTTCCTGAGTTTGAGCACCTTTTAAAAATCAGCATAAAATATGTGAGCTGAGGCCATTTGAATTTTCGAGCTCTAAAATTTTACCATTATGTTTCATAAGACCAAGCTGGGTAAAAATTTTCCCTGTTTCCTTAAATTTTGAAAATTAGTGAAAGAAGATATTTCTCAATGTTATATTTAGCTTAGAACTCTATACTTTATTGAATGGAAAAAAGTGAACTATATTATTTTTGGTGTATAACTGAGAAATGAGATCTGCTTCTTTAACTGCTGCAAAATAAGCCTTGGATAAAGGTTCTAGGCTACTTTGCAGAAAACAAAATCTACTTTGCAAAATGCAATTTTAAAATAATTTAAAATACATTTTTAGGTGTTAAGAGCAAATTTGCTAGTATCTTCTATTAGACTTTCTATTGAACTGAGATAAATATATCTCATATATCAAATTTAGTATTAGAGTAGTGAATGCTTTCAAAATGCCCAAGGGCAAAGAAAAAATATTTTCATGAGCTTGGAGGGGCTTATAAAATTTACCTGTGTCTGTTTCTACATTCTTACTAGAAATTTCCTTCTTAATGTAATTTCCACACACAAAAAAAAAACCTTCTTTTTTTGAATCCCAGTTGTTTTGACTAAAAGCCTGCACATGGAAAAGAGAAGCATTGCAAAATTCAATTAATCTGTTATCCAATCTGACAATGTCTAATAAGTTAGTACTATTGTGAGTGTGCACACATACTGAGTCATTATAGTGGAAAGGCTTTTCTCTTTTGAAATACATCTAAAGCCATGTCCAAATGATTGTTGTTGAATTTGAGTAAAAACTAAAATTCAGATTCTCAAGAGTAAAATAAATACCACATTAATGTCAAGAATAATGTCCCTAAGCATTGTTCTTTATGTAGCTTAGGGATTTTGATTAGTTAAATTAGTTTTTCAGCCTTGTGTGGTTCACCATGACATATTATGGGCCGGGCCTAGTTCACTAGTTTACTTTAGCCAATATCATTGCAGGCAAATAAATTTCTCACCACATATATATTAAAGAAAATGCACATTCCACAGAACTGACTCTCTGTTAAGTATGACTTCTAAAGTTATGTGCTCATGTACGAGGTATATAATATTTGATGATACCACTTTAAAAAATGTGTCCTGAGTCTTAACGTCATTTTAGAGACAAAGGAAAACAGAGACTGTGTATTTGAGTAGCTGACCACTCACCGTGATAGACCAAAAATGATTATAAAGTTAAAGTAAAATTGAAAAAATTAATGAGTTAAGGAATAGAGATTATGAAACAAGAAAATTAATACTGTTAATACTACTCTAGAAGGGGCTTTGGGTAATTGAAAAGTTATTTAGATAAGGAGCTGATCAGATTCTTCTGGCTTATAAAATATCCCCTTGTTTAAGAACAAAACAAACAGTTTGAAACAAAACAAAAGAACATTTGAAAGGTGTATTAACTGTTTTCCGAGTCCTCTCACAATATTATGGTTGCCATGTACTAAATGCCATACTAATGATTCTGCACAGATGATGCAATTTATGTAGTATCGGCCTTTAGTGAATGCGTCAGACGCTGGGAGGATATGGCTCCGACTATTTCTGTGTCTGTTGAGTTTCTCATAAGGATAGATCTATGTAAGCTTGATATGCTTCTCATTTGAATATTGCACATAGTATAAAATGATGCATTTATAGTTCCCTAATGTACCACCTTACTGTTAGAGCAGGATTTACGTATTTCCCAGAATGTGTTAGACCTCATATCTTTCTCTGTAACAAACCTAATACACTGTGGTAGAGTGACAATTCTAATATCTCTTCATCTTAACTGCATGCAGGGTAATACTAAAGGAAAGAAATAATCTAATGTCTCTAGTGCCTATGAATATTTTGCTAACAGCTTTTAAAACTCAATATAATATGTTTTACTGGGAACTAACTTTAATGAAATTATGTGAAGCACTAGCCTAACTATATTACAAAACATATATGCTTCTTGGTTGTAAATAAAGTATGAAAATAATTAATAATGGGCTTGATGCATTAAGGCACTCACTTCCTTAATGGGCTTTTAAGATGCTTAGGTATTTCAGGCAACATAATACAGACTAATAGGGCACAATAAACACATAAATACACACACAATACACACTCTTGCGTAGCATATTTAGTATTATACTTCAAAACATAGCTTCTCCTTGCCAAATATTGTTGTTAAGTTTGGTTCAATATGAGGGTATATAGTCTTTGAATAGGCATGTTATAGTTTGTTTCTTCTAGAGATCTCTAAGCATAAATTAATTTATTGTTTTAAAAAAAGGTATACATATGCTAGCAGGAAATGTATTTGTTTTCCTGTGAAAGTAAAAAAAAAAAAATTCCTACTAACTAAAGTAATTTGAAAAATTGGATTAAAACTGATTTTCTCAATGGATTATTGTTTTTTTTTATATTTTGTTGAATTAGAGTAGTTTTGGGCATTTTTAATTCACTTCCAGGAAATCATGTTGTCAGATGTTTTAACCCTTATTACATCATATTTGAAGGAGTAGATGTAGAAGCAGAGTATAGAAGGGTTTTTTTTTCTTTGTTGCCTCTTCCCATAATTCTGATGTTTGACCTTGTTTTCCTGTATTTGTGAAGATGTACAGTTTTTATCCCATTTCAGTGCTCTTCCTTTAATATTTGTGAGCTCTGACTCCATGAAAATGCACTGAGTAATAAAATGGGAGAGATTTACCTGTATAAATGACTGAATGACTGCTTTGGGTAATCCACATCTAGGAAAGAAGATTTTTGACATTAAAAATTTTTCTAAATTGGTGGAGACACCTGGGTGGCTCAGTCAGTTAAGCATCCCGACTCTTGATCTCAGCTCATATCATGATCTCACAGTTCATGGGTTTGAGCCCCACGTTGGGCTCTGTGCTGATGGTGCAGAACCTGCTTGCGATTCTGTTTCTCCCTTTCTCTCTACTCCTCTCCCACTCATGCTCTCTCTCTCTCTCTCTCTCTCTCTCTTGCTCTCTCTCAAAATAAATAAGTAAACTTAAAATTTTTTTTTTCTAAAATAATCCTTCACTGTGTCTGGATTCCAGTGACGTTTCATTTAAAAGTGTTTCATAACTGCCTTGAAACCATTAAATTAGAAAATATTAAGTACATTTGCAGGAGTTTATCTCTTTTTTGTTTATTTAAATTTTACTATCCTGATAGTGTTCTTGCTCGAGGGGAGAAAAAAATCAATAATTTTCGGATATATACCAGATTTTCCTAGAGGAAAGGCAAGTATTTGCCTGCTGACCTTTGGTCCTTTCTAACTGCTTATTTTTTCTTATAGAGAAAAAATGAGGCATCTGTAGTAATTGGTCACATTCTGTAAACCCTGATTCCTGGATAACATACTATCTTAGCCATGGAATGTTATTTTAAGGCATAGAAACAAACCTAACCTAGTGAAGTTTTGTTATTTAATGGATAGAGAATAATATCTTAATAAGATGCATCTAGGCTTATTAGAAACTTGTGCCCAGGGAACCAGGAAGCTCAGGGATCAAGGCTGATCCTTACGTGTCCACATTTTATCTCATTTCTGCTTTTTTCATATCTGTCAGTAAGCCGAGTATTTATTATTTATCACTCATCCATTTACCAAATATTGGTAGACCACCACCATTGCCCTCAGTTGGGTGCTAGATGGGGATTCAAGTGTGAACAAGAAAGATTGAAAATATTAAATGATTCACTAAAGAGGTTATGCATATTTATATGGCACATAAACTAGATGAATACATAACTAGGGAATTAGCACTAGTCTGGGTTTCCAGAATTAGGCTGAAAAGTAAGGAGCTTAGCTTCTTCCTGGAGGCACCTTGCTATTTCTTTGCTATTGGTCATGAAAAACCACTTGGTTTCTAGTCTTCAAGATCTTTCTTTTCAAGAACACAGTTTTCTATACTCTCTTACTTTTAGTTACAATTGTCAAGAAAGAATATGATTGGTTACTGACAAACCAACAGATTGAATCTACTGGCACAATCAGATGTGATTGCATAAGTACAGGAGAAAGGATGGATTACAAATACTCATGTAGAATATAAATGGCTACCCAAGTACCCAAGGCAACCTCTTCAGCAGTGATGTGTGTGAAGGCCAACCAGGCATTCTTTGAAAACTGCCATTAACTTTTTTCTCATCCATTGATGAAACTTTTGGATTGAGGCAAAAAGGCCTTTACAAATAGGTCATCAGCATATTTTAGTCCAATGTTTGGTATCTGAGGGCAATTATTTTAACACATTTCATACAAAATTATTTCAAAGACTAGAAATGACATTTAAAAACCTATTCCAGATGTCTCCCATTTAACTAGATATAGCGAAAACTCTACTAGCTTCAGATCCCATCCTTGAAATTTAATCACCTGGTTGCTTATTACAAGTGAGAGAGTAGGGGTAGAGCTAAAGAATGGAACTTGAGAAATAGAGTAAGAGATTGATTATAATGGTTAATTTTATGTGTTGACTTGACTGGGCAATGAGTTGCCCAGACACTTGATCAAACATTATTCCAAGTGTGTCTGTTAGGGTATTTCTGGGTGAGATTAAGATTTGAATTAGTAGACTGAGTAAAGCAAATCTCCTTCCCTAATGTGAGTGGCTTCATCCAAATAGGCTGAAGGTCTGAATGGAACAAAATGGCTGACCCTCTCATGAGTAGAAGGGAACTCCTGCCTCACTGCTTTCCACCTGTAACATTAGTTTTTTCCTGCTTTCAAACTCAAACTGAAATATCAGGTCTTCTTCGTTCTTGATATTACCATAGTTCATAGTGCAACTGGACCATTGGTTCTCCTGGACCTCTAGCTCACTGACTACACATCCTGGCACTTTTAGCTTCTATAATCACATGAGCCAATTCCTTATAATAAATCTTTTCTCTCTTCTCTCTCTTTGTCTCTTCTCTCTTCTCTCTCTCTCTCTCTCTCTCTCTCTCTCTCACACACACACACACACACACCCTATTGGTTCTTTTACTTTGGAGAACCCTAATATACTGCTTGATGCTTAAACTCAAAGATTTGATGAATACAAGGAGTGAACATTTAAAGATGTATTTGTAACTTGAATAAAGTATATCGAGAGTTGTATGAAAAATCTTAAAGAATCTATGATAGTCTTCGAAACAATATTGCCCAATAACTTTCATTATAATTAGGTTATAAGCATTTTGTAAGGTTCACCTACTATTGTACAATTTCCTTAGGTAGCTATATTTCTCGAAGTTTCCTCTCAGTCACACCGATTAATCAGACTAAGATGAACTGAGATTAATGTGTGCATTATTTTAGTACAATTTTTAAAACCTGAATACTGATGGAGGTTAGAGTCTAACTCTTATGTGATCCACATTAGATTTGTGGCATCATTGAATGGTGTCCATACCCAAAATATGGCAAGAAGCAAGACTTATTAAAGGCAGACGTTGTTTTTCTTCCCTGTCTATATCCCTAGAACTTTAGGTGGTGCCTGATGCCTAGGGACAACTCAAATATTCGTTCAGTACGTTTTGTATGTTACGCATTGTGTGCAGTGCCAGAATTTGGGGGCATACAAAGGGACATAATTTCTGCACATATAGAGATGAGAAGTGAGGGAAGTTTTAATATCTTAAATATTTACTATATTTCTGGGGCTATGCTAAGTGTTTTAATATGAATTTGTTTCATTCAGGTGATAATTTTATGAGTTTTGACACTTAAAATAATCATTGTTGCAGATGAACAACTATGAGAAATAATTTAAATACTTCATTAAAAAAATTGTTTTCTATTTCTCTCGTTTGTGATTTCAAAAGAGAAGATGGTAGAATCCTTATTCGTTTATACCAAATTACGTATTACTGTTGTATTTTAAACAGGATATAGTTAATGTATTTGGAAATCATTTAGAGTTTTTCAAAGATAAGAGCATATTAGAAAAAACCTCTAGTATCATTTAATGATACTATATAATTATAGAGATAAGGGTGCTGAAATAAATACTAACTGAACAGCGTGTTTACATATGTAGTTTATTACAAAGGGAATACATCAATATTTGCCAAATTTTCTTTAAAAAAGCAAAAGTGGTTAACTGTTCTGAAAAAAAAGATATTTTTTGTAAACTTTCATTTTCCCCCCAATCAATTCTTTTTTTTTTTTTTTAATTTTTTTTTTTAACGTTTATTTATTTTTGAGACAGAGAGAGACAGAGCATGAATGGGGGAGGGGCAGAGAGAGAGGGAGACACAGAATCGGAAGCAGGCTCCAGGCTCTGAGCCATCAGCCCAGAGCCCGACGCGGGGCTCGAACTCACGGACCATGAGATCATGACCTGAGCTGAAGTCGGACGCTTAACCGACTGAGCCACCCAGGCGCCCCCCCCCCCCAATCAATTCTAACCTTGCTCATTTACTTTATAAAATTAATGAGAAATCTAGATTGCATAGAGTTGTTATTTTTAAAGGGAGAGAATAATTTTTCAGCAAATTATATTAATGGAAAATATTTTTTCTTTCATTGCAAAATACCTTTTGGTAAAGGGATTCTAAGCCTTGGTGACATGCTAGTTTTGTTTTTTAATGTATAGGGGGAAAATGACAAGGAAGTTGAAATGCATGTAATTTCACTGAGAAAATTCATTTAAAGCTTTTCTCTTTGATGTGGATATTGTGACAGTTTTCCTGTTTACGGAGTAGCTGACTTCCTCAGTAGCCTCTAATGTTTGCAAATGCAGGAGATTTTGGTTAATCACATTCAAATTTTTTTAATGTTTATTTATTTTTGAGAGAGAGAGAGGGGGGGAGAGAGAAAGAGAGCCAGTGCCAGCAGGGAGCAGCAGAGAGAGAGAGGGAGACACAAACTGAAGCAGGCCTCAGGCTCCCAGCTGTCAGTACAGAGCCCTACGCAGGGTTGGAACTCGCAAAGCGTGAGATCATGACCTGAGCCAAAGTCAGATGCTCAACTGACTAAGCCACTGAGGAGCCCCTGGTTAATCACACTTAAAAATTCTGATTATATTCTCCCAGGTATTTCAAACGTTGCCTTCTTCCAGCAAATCCTCCCAGTGGTAAGAAAGAAAGAAAGAAAGAAAGAAAGAAAGAAAGAAAGAAAGAAAGAAAGAAAGGAAGGAAGGAAGGAAGGGAGAAAAAGAGAGGAAGAAAGAAAAAGAAAGAAAGAAAAGAAAGAAAGAGAAAGGAGGAAGAAAGAAAAGAAAGAAAGAAAGAGAAAAAGAAAAGAAAGAGAGGAAGAAAGAAAAAGAAAGAAAGAAAAGAAAGAAAGAAAGAAAGAAAGAAAGAAAGAAAGAAAGAAAGAAAAGGAAACCTCCTCAGCTCTGTGGATTTTTAAATTTTCATTTAAATTTTGTTCTAGACCTTTGGGTTTTTTAAATATAAACATACTTCTTAACGAAGAATGTGTAGAGCACACAATTGTGGCAGTTGAGGTGGAATCCTGTTGCCATGACACAGTGACTGGGTCCATCAAATTTCTTAGCATGTGTCATGAAGCTTTCGAATATCTCAGAAACATTCCTTTGAAACTATCAGACAACTGTTTGATAGGGTTTTCTTATTTGTTAAGACTCACAAGTCCTATTTTCCTCAGCATGTGGTGTTGAGCACAATGTGCAATGTTGACCAGCCTTTATTTAGATAAGCTGGAAGAGCATTGGTTTTCCTCGGGAAGCCATGCACAGGCAAAATTAATTGAGGAAACCAACTGATTTCTTCTTTTCCAGCTGCAATTCAAATGACCCGGGTGTAATACAGTGCAGTTGCGAAAAATCAAGCCACACAAAGCCCTGTATTAAACAGTTGCTACTCACAGAATGAGGTGTTGATTGTTAAATCATCATTAAGAAAAATAACAGTTTCCAAATGGACACAACAGAAATGTCCTTTCACAGTAGACTGTGGCTCAACTAACATCTCTGGGGTTAAAGCAGCCAGTTTCAAAATTCTGCATCATTTTCTTCCCAGTGTGAACTTGTTTTCAAGAAAGTTGTTTTCTCAGTAATAACATTGGTCATCCTAACAAGTTGAATAGCAATTTTCAAGTGCAGGCGTTTTCCAAACAATAGTTTCTTTGCTTTAAAGTGATATGAAGCAATAAATGTCTAAGGAACATGATATTTTGGATGAGTTAGGTAAAGTTTTTTTTTTTCTCTTTCATGCCTAGCTCATGCTCCACTAATCATCAGAAATGATGTTTTGTCAAAAACCATTGAACAATTCATTGAATCCTTTATTGTATTCAAAATAATATTCCCTTTTGTGGAGTTATTCACATTGTTCATTGAGCTTCAAAATTGTTTTTAATCATCTGAAACATGGAAGGTCTATCTGTCTGTAATAATCACAGCTCTGTGCTTAACCAAGATCCAAGTGATAAGATCTGCTATTATGTCCTCTCACCTTGTTTTGTGTGGTTTATTCTAACCGCAGATACTTGAATAATCTACTACCTGAATTGGAGGTCAGACTTGTTCTTTCATTTCATTGAGTTTGCTCTTTAATTCTGTTCAGTATCATAACACAGCTTTATTTTTCAAGTCCCTGAAGATACAAGCTAATTTTCCATTCAAAATATTGTTTATGGCATAATAAACCAGGCTGTGCTTATTGATGGTTCAGGGACAATACATTTCAAATGAATCTGACATTTGTTGGGATAGAAAAATTTTCCTTCTAGGTTCTTTAGCTAGTCTAATAATTAAATTGAGATAAGACAGATTAACAGGAGATAAACGAAAATTCAACATGTCTACCTCTTGTATCTATGGGAGGGACCCAGGGAAACTGAGTAACTCCCCCAAATGGCCAAAGCCATCATTTTAAATACCATCTTCAGCTAAAGCTGAAAGATGTTTGGGGTGGGGAGTCCGTTACAGAAGGCCACCAAGAAAAGTAAACAAGAGTAAAATTGTTTGGAAGATTCAAGTCCATGCCTTCTTCATCGGTAACAGTTTCTAGGAATTGTGATTCATCTTTCTCGGCATAGCCAGGCAGACACCCTTACAAATGGAGATTTCCCATAGAAATTACTCGTACAAAAGGGTCATTCTATTTGGTTTTCAGACCTTTTCCCATGTTTGCCGTTTCTTAAAAATAGCCAGTTTAAAGTAATCAGTATGCCAAAGAGGAATTTCTAGGGTGACATAATTTGCTCCCCTTCACACTCAATCCATTGTATTTAGGTCAGAATCTGAAATTTCCTAACAATGCAGAAAACAATTATTTTTCTTTGACTTACCTGAAGTTTGACTAACCTTTTCTTTACTATGACTTTCTATAACACAGGCTTCAGTTCCAAAGAGTTAAAAACCAAATGCTTCATCCTCAGAAATGATTCATCGACACCTTTCAAGGACAGTTCAGGAACCACTGAGGGGACAATAATCTTTAAGGTAAGGAAGTTAGGACACAAATTAGAATCTGAGTTTGTTTCATTTTGGAGAGAATAGCCAAGGAAGTCCTCTGCCAGGAAGCTAGTTGTTTCTCTCTAAAATAACTTGATTTCTGGAGGGAAAATGAATAGAAAATTGCATTGTTCAGAGAGTTGGTTAAAAGGTGAACTTCAGAACCACTCCACACTCCAAGGGAATGCTTTTAGTGTTGCTCCCTGAAGTCAACTAATGGATTGAAAAAGGACTGGGCAAAGTGGTCACCAGAGGAAACCAGATGGGATGGGCAGCTGCAGCTGAACCCGTGCCAAGCACAAACTGTTCAAGATGGAGAAGCGTATGTAAAGATATATTGGAGGCATCGAGATCTGTGGAAGCAGCAGCCGACATGCCTCTTTCTTCTCCTACAGAAAAATGAACAGAAAAATGTGCAGAAGAATAGACTATAAGGTATTTCACAGAGGAAACCAAGTCTCAGATAAAAATGAAAATTACTGGATGTTAAGTCATTGTAGAGAAAAAAATCACACCCATGTATTCACGCATGTACAGACATGGAAAGAAGGGGCAAGAGAGGACCTGGAGAAGACAATAAATGTAGCAGTATTGAAACACTGATCAAATCATTTCCTACATGATTAGCAGTTGATGGCCAACATGAAGCATCTACTTATATGCTATGTTTATAATAGCATTTCAACTGTTTGGTTAATGCAGTGGTAGTGTGTGCGTTTTGCAATATTTCTTTTTTTAAAAGAAGATGAAAGGGCCAAATCTACCTGATGTTTCCAAGTTAAGAGGCACCGTACCCAGGTACAACTTGAGACCTTGCCTCCTGAAATGTGTTCAGACATTTTCTTTCTTTCCTTTTTTTTTATGTTTATTTTTGAGAGAGACAGAGTGCGAGCAGGGGAGGGACAGGGAAAGAGGGAGATACAAAATCCGAAACAGCTTCAGGCTCTGAGCTGTCAGCACAGAGCCCAATGCAAGGCTCTAACTCACGAACGAATGGTGAGATCATGACCTAAGCCGAAATTGAAAGCTTAGCCAACTGAGCCACCCAGGGACCCCCAGACATTTTCTATAACAATCAGTACAGCACCCGAGACAGAATGTGAGCTTTGGAGTCAGGCAGACATGGGTGATGATGTATATTTGCTGTGTGACCTAAGGCATGTTACTTAACCTTTCATGGCTTCACTTTCCTTTTGTGTAACATAAGGATCATAAAGTCTGTTTTAGGACATTGTGAGAATTACTATAAATGACATGAAATTCCAGAAATATAAGCAACCAAAAAAAAAAAAGGAAGCTTCTGTTGTTACTGCTGTTGTTTTAGTTATTGTCTTAGTCCATTTGTGCTGCTATCACAAAATTCCACAAACTGGGTAGCTTATCAGCCACGGAAATCTATTTCCCACATTTCTGGAGATTGGGATTTCAAGATCAGAATGCCAGCATGTTGGATGGGGACCCTCTTCCAGGTTTCAGATTTTTGCTTGTATCTTCACATGGCAGAGGGTGCTGGGGGGCTCTGTGGGGTGCCTTTTGTAATATCATTAATCCCATTTTTGAAGTGTCCACTTCTGTAGACCTGAGCACCTCCCCAAGGCCCCACCTCCTAATATCATCATGTGACTATTTGGATTTCAACATCAGAATTTTGAGAGAACATAAACATTCAGACCATAGCAGTTATTGTTACAATTATTGAGGAGTAACATTGTTTAATAATGTGATCATTTAGTGAGGATCAGAGGAAGCATGTGGAATAGTAGTCCTTAATTTATGGGTAGGATATAGAATCCTAGAGAAAAGGGGAGAAAAAATCTAGCTAGAGGAAGAAGCATTGGAAAAGACACCGAAGTGGAATATGTATGGAAAATGTCAAGCAGTCTGGTTCATTTGGCCATTTGGAGGCATGACCAGAGATCTCTCTCTCTGAAATGCATTATGCATATTTTACTTCTGTATGGATTGCTGCACAGTCTATTTGATTGCAGTGCTTATGATAGGTCTGTGGTCTGCATGTTTTATATTCTTATGGTGATTTTTCATTCTCAAGAATTTGCTGGAAGCAGTATGTAAATGCACCCTCTTTTGTATTGCCAAGGTCTGTTTCTCACAAGTCAGAGTGAAAATCTACATCAAAATATCACTTGACTTCAAAGAACAATCATTTTTCACTTGTTTGTATCAAGGACAGTGAACATTTGTGAATGTGAATGCTTCTACATTTATTTCCAAAATACAGCTTAGACCTAGTTGAAAGAGCTACCCAAATCTTTTGCATATATTTGCAAAGCCGCAGACCGGCTTAGAACCTTCCAAAATGAAGGTCTTTAGGTGAGCATGACTTCTGAATTTCAGGTGGAACAGATCCCCCCAAAAGAGACATGGTTTTTCACTAAGTGGGGCAAATTGGCTGAAAGCAATCTTGGAATTGTGATGCTTTTGTAAATAGGCTGAACCGAAGCAAGGATTTTGAGATTAGATTAATGCCAGCCTTAGCTGGAATAATTTGTGCTCTTGAGCAGCTGCAGCTGTGAAATCACTACAACATGCTCTAGTTGAGTATGTTTCTTTCGCCTTGATCTCTGGTACATTTTAGCTCAAACAGAGATCCATATGTAGAAATGGGTCACTCAGGGGCATAATGTGCATTTCTGATACCCTCAAAGGACTTCCAGATTTACACATTAGCAAATGACTTACAACAAGGCTGAGAGAAAACCCACTATTTCCATCTGTGGCCTGAAGATCATTGACATTTAAGGGGAAATTGCACACATTTCCATTTTTAGCAGCCCTTGAAAATAGAAAAATATACACGGCATCTCTAGTAAAGGCCAGTATTTGGTCCATATTTGTTCTTGTCAGCTGCTTGCTAGGAGAGTGAAAGATAGGAACACAGGCCCAGATATATCTCTTACCATTGTCTTAGTTAAGGCTTCTATAGACAAGGAAGCTTATAAACAACAGAAATGTATTTCTCATAGTTCTGGAGGCTAGAAGTTCAAGATCAGGTGTCAGCATGGTCAGGTGCGTGGTAAGGACCTGCTCCCTCCCTTGTAGATGGCTGCCTTCACGCTGCATCCCTGCATGGTGGAAGGGCCAGGGGAGCTGGGAGGTCTCTATTATAAATACTATGCTAATAAATACTATAAATATACTAATAATACTATAAATACTATACTGATCCCATTCCGGAGGGCTCCACCCTCGTGACCTAATCATCTCCAAGTCTACACCTTCTAACACCATCACACCGAGGGTTAGGATTTCAACATACGGATTTTCAAGGGACACAAAATGTCAAAAACCTTAGCATACATTGAAAAGAATACTCATGTTTCCGATCAGCAAGGGCAGAGGTTACTAATCTATAATGGGAAGGGGAAATGGCATAGATTTTTCTTGACTGAAAATAACCAACTGAGTTATGACAATGAAATGAGTCATCTGTAGAATCCTCATTTTCGTTGTTAGTTTTCAGCTCCTAAGAATCTAGCATTCCGAACCACATCGATATGCACCAGTGCATGGATTAATCTCAATCTCACACACAATAGTGAGAGCATGAGAGAATACATATTGTATATAAAGTTTAAAAAGGCAAAAACGAATCCAAGATGTTAGAAATCAGAATAGTGACTTTCCTTGAAGGGTAGAGAAGACTGGAAGAGTTTACAACGGGGAGCTTCTGAGGGGTGCAGATCAAGTTCTGGTTCTCAACCTGGGTGTTAGTTACATGGGTAACTTCACTTTATGAAGTGTCTGGCAGGCTGTACATTTATGATATATGCACCTTTCTGGTATTTGTTTTACTTCAATGAGACAGTTTAAAAATTTTTAGTTTCTGTCAAACCCTCTCTTGATAACCCCATCAGCATCTACTTTAATGGTGAGTCCTATGACTGTGAAAATGTGTCAGTGGCCATAGGGCACTGTGACTGAAATGCACCACAGTCCTTGTTACGCCAGATGCTTGCCTTTCAAAGGCTCAGCAGCCCCTTTAGTGGGGGTGAACCAAATGTGCATGTTAACAGAGCAGCTGAGAAGTAGAAAATCCCAAAGTATCCAGGACCAAATAAAACCACCACAAGGCAAGTTTAGGGGCCATTTGGGAAATCTTACCACCTTTCTCTAAAGCCAGAATTTTATAATATTTTTGTTAAAATTGCCACTACAAAGTAAGAAAATACACATCTGCATCAGGGGAAACATACAATTCCGTCCTAAAATAATGTAATTATGGTAAGGACATTATGGGGAGGCAGTTTTTCATTCAATGCTATTTGTGGTATCAAAATGAAATGAAAACTTATTTTTACCCTAGAAACATACTTGGGGAACTAAAACTGTGCTTTGGAAGCATGGGGCATGATTTTATTTGTGGTCTGCCCATTTCTTTACCTGCTGGGACCACTTTCCAGCCGTCGCTATTCACGAATGCTGAGAGAACTTATATATAATTCACTATGTTGTGTGCCTGTCCAGAGTCGGAACCAGATCTCCGTTTTACATGACAGGAGGATCACCCGCAATTTCATGGCATGATGCTAATGCTTTTCCACACACAAGGGCATTTCTCGGCATGGTCAAGATGACTTCAGTATCCGTCACCTCTCAGTCCAGGGGCTGACCACTCACTGACCAATGAAAGAAAGTCACTTCCATTCTTTCTGTAAGATGCTTACCTCCTAGGATTTTTTTTTTCTGGTTTTTAAATGAGATAATACTTGCAAAACTTCGCAGATACTTTCCACACATTAGGTATTTGGTAGATGTTCACATGTTGCAGGAGTAGCAGTACTTGTACTATTGATGATGATCATAATGATGGTGCTTTTAGTAGTAATGGCTGACACTTATATGTGACACAACTGCTAATGCTCTTTCTACGGAGAAGTAGCAATGGCAGTTGTCGCAAATAGATTAGCATCTTACTCCAACTTCATATTAGGAATCATTTATCTTCACAGTCGTTTCTGTTTTTCACCCAGTTCCATTTGTTTTATGTGGACACCTATATATAAAACAGAATGCAGTTTTATAATGTTCAGCTCCTTCTCAGACCTTTTTTGTATAGAGGTCTTTGTTTTTCCATTAACATTGATACACGTGTTAAAATGTTAAGAGAGCATTTCCCATGTACTTCTGATTTGGAATTCGCTCTCCATAGTTACGACATGACTGTTACATGCCGATCATTAATTCTAGGTCATGGTGAACAATGCGGGCAAGGTGCCTGCCCTCATGAGACTCGCATTCCAGTATGGGAGAAAGAACATAAATAAGCATGGATGCTATTTGCTGATTTAATTTCTTTGAAAGGAACACACAAGGAATTGATGGGGAACAGTAGGTGGCAAGCACTCCTCCAGACATGGTCATGAACGGGTACCTCGCAGAGGCTGATACTGGCAGGAAGATTGGGAAAGAGTATTTCAGGAAGAAGGAACAGAGCAGACACCTTTAAGCTGGGGATTGCTCAGCACACTGAAGGTTACCGGGCATGGTCCCAAGTGAAAGATGGGGAACATTGAAGGAGATGAAGAGAGAGGTAGAAGGGACAAGGGGCGATGCCCTGGGGCTTCTGAAAGTATCACTGGAATGAGTGGAGGGGGATGTGCTGACTTAGTTTTTGAAAATACCGCTTTGGATACCAGCTGGGGAATGACCGAGAAGGCACGAGGATGAAGCAGTAGCTCATGTGAGAGATGGTAAGTGGTTTGAAGGGTTTGGACTCAGTTCAGAGAAGGCAGTTTTGATTACAAAATAGACGGAAGCTATCTACCTTTTCATTAATTTGGGTGAGATGGTGATAGCCATGTCAGCTTTCCAGGTTTTGTGCTTAATACCTCTACTAATAACTCAGTAGTAACCACAACGATGAGTGACTAGTAATAGTGACTGTCCACGTAGATGATTTCACACATGTTCATCCTTAATCACAACAGGGGCACTGGATGAACCAGTCCAAGTACTCTTCTCCACTGAAGAATGAACATCAAATTTATCCCCTATCACGCAATAAAAACCATTTTGTAATGAGAAAAAAAAGAAAGCTTGAGAAGGGATGAGCAAGAATGACATGTTATTGGTTAGCAGAGTGCATGTGAGTTAAAAACACTTTCATGTGAGTTAATTCATTTGATCAACCCAGGAGATACATGCTAGGGCAATGGTCAATGCATATTCCCCCCCCCACCACCCCCACTTTGTAGGTGAGAAAACCCAGGCTCTGAGAGAATAAGTACTTTTTAAAGTTTCCACAGCCAGAAAGTGACAGAAGTGGGATATAAACATTATGTCTTGATTCCTGATATTAAAAGAGTATTTCCTCAAAATGATACCTAAACTTCCTCTTGCGGGTGTGATCCTAAAGGGATTTTAAGAGTATAGTCTGTGCCATGTGGCCTTGCATTTGGACTTTTACTTTCTGTCCTGGGCTATTTCTGTTCCCCATGGCCAAATCCCATTCTGTTCAGCCCATTATTGCTACCTTTGTTATAGATGAAAAAATTTGGAAATATAAATATGCACTCATTATAAAATGTGATCTGATGACCTTTTAGTATTTGTTGTGTACGAACTGTAGGCAGCAGTTAAAGATGAAAAGGAATTGGCATTGAGCCTTCTTAATTATTGTTCCTGTTTCAGACCTTTATTATGGCTCTGGCTCTTGCTGACACATCTAAATGAGGTTTACAGAACCTAGAGCAGTGAATTCTGTGCTCATTAACAGAGGACTGACAGGACTGCGGAGTTTTCCTTTTTGCCCTTTTAGAAAAGAAATCATCTTAGGTATCAGATTTAGATGTTTTATTTTACGTGTGGATTACCTACTGATTTGGAATTATTGTAAGTGTGTGCTTCTGAGGAAAAGCCTCAAATGAGATCAAAGGAGCACGGCAAGCAAGAGAACGGAGGCTGCGCTCAGTTAGGTTTTCTGAGTTCTGTTAAGTCACAACCGTCATGACTAGAATGAGAACTCAATATGTCACTGTAAATTGTGCTACCCAAAGAATGCTCGTTGGCAGAGGGTCACATGTCTGGTGAATTCCACATCCATGGAGACCATGACCAATGCCATCTTTCCTGGTTTCAGGTCATCGTAACTGGTCTTCTGACCTCTAGGGTCATCTCCTCTTGAACTCGTCTATATATCACTGCCAGATTTGACTTCTACAAGGGGAAGCTCTGGTCATGTAATATCCTGGTAATCTTGTTGCTGGGTGCCCCCATTTTACAGTGAATTATACATAAGTCCTTTTAGTAGTAAACAACTTGCAAATTATGGTGTATAAGGGGCACCTGGGTGGCTCAGTCGGTTAAGCATCTGACTCTTGATTTTGGCTCAGGTCATGATCTCGTGGTTCATGAGCTTGAGCCCCGCGTTGGCTTTATGCTGACAGTGCAGAGCCTGCTTGGGATTCTAACTCCCCCTCTTTCTCTGCCTCTTCCCTGCTTGTGCTCATGGTCTCTTTTTCTCTCTCTCTCTCTCAAAAATAAATAAAGTTAAAAATTTTTTTTAAATAAAAAAATTTAATTGGTACACACACAATTAAGTCAACTAGTTAATCTCAAAAGGCAAACATCAAATTAGTAGATCTGCTTGGCCTGTCATAGTTTGCAGTTTGCACATTTAATGGGCATGAAATTCTCACTTAATTCTCTTTTACCAGAATTGCCAGAGCATCCATGTTTTTGATAAATCTGGAATTTAGGTTTTCTGACAAAAACAACGTGACTTCTTGTCTCTGTTGTGTGGGTAGTGCATCGACCATGGACATGAATAAAGAGGTTTAATGGCAAGAAACACATAGATAAGGAATTGACTTCCAGAGCAAAGCAAATGGAAAAAGATAGTTTATGGTGGCAGGTACTTTGCATAGTAGGCAAACTTTTAAAAGTACAATTAATGAAAAACATACACCATACATATACATATTTATCTGATGATAAATTTATCTAGGGCAGATTGAGGAGGGATTAGTAACATCTTCAGGAAGTAAATGACCTTTGAGTCATAAAGGGTGAATTCAGTAAAGTCACTTGATAATGTAGTAAAGCAACATGATAAATTGTGGATGTCTCAGCCCCCCCCATACATTCATATATATATATATATATATATATATATATATATATATATATGTATATATGTATATATGTATATACATATATACATGCACACTATACATGAAGACCTACTATAGAAGAACTTAAAATAGGGGCACTTGGGTGGTTCAATTGGTTAACCATCCGACTTTGGCTCAGGTTATGATCTCACATTTCAGGAGTTCGAGCCCCACATCAGGCTCTCTGCTGTCAGCGCTGAGACTGCTTCACACCCTCTGTTCCCCCCTCCCTATGCACCTTCCCTGCTCACTCTCTCTGTATTAAAAATAAACATTTAAAAAAAGAATTAAAATGGTTCGTTGTAACTGGTACTTGTAGGGAACTTCTCAAGTTATGTGAACATTGTGTCTTAGACATATCCTGACAGCCAGATAGAAGGTATATTGGAGGTATTTTAATAAGTTTATGAAAGGATGATTATTACTTAATAGAACTGTGAATATGATCTGGAAAAGAAAGAATAGATTTTAGGAACATCTAGAAAAGAACATTTATAAACTTTATTGCTAGATTGCATTGGGTAAGAAGAGTTAAGGGAGAAGGTATATTCCACATTCTAGGATGACTCATAGAAACCTGGGTGATACAAATTATAAAAGGAAATTAAAGAGGAGATAATGAGACTGAGGTGCTGATATCCAGGTGAATATTAGCAGTGAGCAACTAGATTTCTAAACTTCAGAGAAAGACCTAGACATTTGTAAGTTATAGACTGCTAGATGTCATTGCATTGATGAGATTTTAGAAGGCACATGTGTTAAGGTGGAAGGGCGTCGGTGGAGCTGTCCAGAGTACTGGCATTTCAACTGTGCTCTGAAAAACCAGGTGGAGTTAATGGGTGCAGTTCAGGGACCAAAGTGAAGTGGGAAAGAGTGGGTATAGGGAGTAGGGTGAGTAGGGAGCTCCAGCCCTACCCACAACTCCCCTCCCCACAAAAAAATAACAATAGCACGTTGACCTATATAGGACTAGTTGTTGGACAAATATCACTCATGACTCAAAGCGCCATTTTATTTTTGTCTCAAACTGCCCCTTTAAAATACCAAATGGGGATTTCTTCTCTGGCCCTGTATTGACTGTTCCTACAGACTGGTGACTTTTCTTCTTAGTTGTAGGTGACAAAGAGCTCTTGGTTAGTGTTAAGTCATAAACATTATCACAATTATTTATTACAATATTTATTCCTTCACCTTTTTCAAAACTCCAAACCTGATGTAACATCCAAGTCTTCTCTCTTCTCTTGGTTGTGCATATTTCAGGTTGGAAGCTTGTCGTGGGAGAGGGGGCTTAAATCGGCCTCTATATATTTCATTGTTGGCTCCCAAAGCTGGCTTCTTGAGGTGCCATTCCTGAAGGAATGGCAAATGGGAAGAGAAGGATGGGGGGGGGGGAGTGGAAAGTTCTTTGGTGAAGCAATTCCTTAGCATTCTGGCTTCTCACTCTCTGCTTCTAAGACATGAAGACTGGCTTCCTTCTCTGGTAGGACACTTTCATGATACTTTCATCAGTTCCCACCCACCCCCCCCCCCCCCCCCCGCCGGGGCCTTCTAACTGTAGTGTTCTTAACCTCCACTATAGTAGTGTTCTTAACCTTCACTTCTAACTGTAGTGTTCTTAACCTCCACTATGGATGCAGCTTCATTCCATATGAGCCACTCCACCTCCTTCTTTAGCCCTTTGGCTCATCTCCAGCTTCTTGTTCCTGGACTTCTTCAGGTGGTCTGCTGAGCAAGACTCAGGGCCCCTCATGCTCACTCTTTTTTTTCCTATATGTTCCACATATGGTCAGGAGGAAACACACCCTCACCCTGTGCTCACAGCCACAGCAATTGCACAGTGACCCCAAGGCTGCAGAATACCCTAGTTGTCGTCTCTATCAACGACATGTAGATGTTGTCACCTCTATCCTGGGCTGGGACCTGGTGGTCCCAGATCCCTAAAAGATATTACAGAATCAGGTTAGCTCAGGTAACGCTAGATTAAGGAATATGCTAGATTTGGGTTCCTATTCAGCCTCTTTGGACTCTGAAGGTCCTGAGAGGGGTTTAGCAAAGATGCAGTTGGTCTACACATTGAAGCCTCAGAAACTCAAGCCTGGAAATGCCAGGACAAAAAGACCAAGTCATAAATTGCCATAGGAATTCTGGAACTTGTAGCATTAGTATAACTTGTGACTTAGTTCCAATATATCACCGTGTTTTCTAAGTGGGTTAGAGGGTAATGAAGGATACTGTATAACACTTGACAGAACAAGCTTTGGTGGAAATAAAATCATGTGGGGTGTATGATATTTCTTTTTTAAAGGACAGGTATGCTTATCCCTACATGTAGGCAACTCTAGAGTATAGCATGATAATAGTTTTAGATGTATTTTAAGGCCTTAATTATTATTGTATTTTATGCTTAAGGAGAAAAACAAATCTCAACCAAAAAATGAGGACTCTTTCTATGTCCTTCTTTGCTATTGATGTCCTGTGAGGAAAGTCAAATATACCAATGGACTGTTCAATTTTAAGAGACCTTTTATTTTCATTTATCATTGGCATTTTGTAGGGCTAGTTGTTTAATTTTAAACTGAGTTATGGATCCCAGGATGATTATTTAGAGGGAATCTTGGACAGATATAATAATTATTCTGCTCTAAGATGAGTCTGAAACTCTATCCCTAGGTAAAACTCTATTAGGAGATGTTTGCTTCATGTTTGAAACCTTTTATTTTAAACATTAGATTAATTAATTAATCAAGTTAGGAGGAGTCTTAGTGTTGGCTGATGACATATTATGGTGATGCTGATGCTGATGTTGACAACTATGACTTACTGAGTACCTACCATTTTCCTAGAATTGTTCAAAGAGCTTTACATAAATATGTTTCTTTAACCCTTATAAGAACCCTATTAATATGCCCCATTTTAGAGGTGACAAAACTGAGTCATAGAAGGGTGAAGTTTTATTGTTGTTGTTCTTCTAGCATGCTATGAATAAGGGGTATGAAGGCATGCTTTGAAGGCAAGATATTACTCAGAATGTTGGGTCCCCTGAGCCTAGGCTCTGAACCTCTTTTTACCTGGTTTGGGAGCTTCCAATTCTATGTCATATTTCCCATCCAATATTCATCATCTGAGCTTAGCAAATCTTTCAACTTTCATGATTCTCATTTTGAAATTTGTGAAACAAAAAGGCAATCATTTCCTTCTGTTGTATCCTAGATGCACAACCAAAGATGATCTCAAGCCTTCCCCATTCACACCCAGGAGCACTTTGTCAATTAAATGGTTATCCTCCTCCTTTCTCTCAGTGATATGCCTCTGTTTGGCTTAAGAGAAAACTATTCTCCTAGAAATTTGGCCAGGGAGGCTTCTGGTTCAAATGATTTTTCATCCTTAACAATAACATGGGACACTAGACTTTGGATACACAGTCAGAGGTAAATAGTGCCAGTTTCTCCTACCATGTTCTTCTGAAGGGCATGACAATTCTAAACCCAGGAGAAGCCATGCCGTTTCATAATACACAAAATTAGGGGAAGAAAAAACAATTTTTGGAGAGCTCCATGAGATGACTCCTTCTTCCCCTTTTCCTTCTTTGAATGATAAGTTGTATTTACAGCAAAATGTGCTTATTAACTAACACCATCATAACCATCTTGCTGTATTTCTTTATGATTTCATAGTAGAGTATATAAATGTCCTCCTTGATATAATGAATATTCTAATACCAATTCACACTGCCCAGTAATATTGTTTGGTATGTTGTAAGGCAGTAATAATACGTACCTGCTTAAATACATTTGTATCATCAGCTGGAGTAATTCAGCTGCTACAAAAAGCTGTATGTCAATGCACAGCTTTTCCTTCTTCTGATCCCCTTCCATGGCGCTGTGCTTCTGTGTTATAGTAATAATGGCAGGGGAGAAAATTATCTCTCACTGTTTAATACACCATAAATTTTCTGCAAAATTGAAACTGTGTCATTCATAGATGACCTGCTTCTTGGCTAGGATCTGTTAGCAAAGCAAGCCCTTGTTGAGATTTTCTTAGTTTGTGATGAAACCTGCTGTCAGCACAAAGACTAATTGAATAGTGAGTGTCTTCCAATTTAGGTGTTCTTTTTTCCTTCTTGGACAACTTGTTCCCCACTTTTATTTCACTCCCCAGGCCCCCAAAACCAACAAATATAATCATTCACTAGATGATAGAAAAGACCTAATATTAATTTCAGGGGAAAAAAACCATTATTTTTAATCACAGTAAAATAGAATTGAGTGTTAATAGCAATATGAGAAATTAAAAGATAAATAACACCCGAATCATTTTGAAGTTTTAAGAAAACAAAGCACAGTTTTTTCCTATATGGCTATTTTGTCAAAGAGGAAAACAAAATAACAATTGTGGACTATAAAAATATGCATGCTAGGACTGTCAGAATGACTGTGTGAGGATCTCACTGGGCACATTTTACATGAATATAATTAAACAGCAAGAAAAACCATTTAAAGTCTCTGGAAAACGTCATAAGGACATTATTTTAAAAATGAAATAGTTTCTGCGAGAAGAGTCAGAGCCTGTTGTGTCTAAGCAAGGGCCTGCCCCCTTGTTCCTCCCACTCCCTCCATCCCAGGCTATGGCAGCTCTACCCTGGAATGTGTGGCCAAGAAGATGGAGTCTCTCTCTTCTCCAATTCTAAGTATGGGTCTATGGTTTAATTCTAGGGGGGCAGGCCACTGATATCAGTCATCTCGCCACCTTCACCCCAGCTCTGTGCTCTGGAAACTCTATTCCAAACAGGCATGGCCAAGAGGACTGGGGTCTCTCATGCCAGCCACCTAGCCCTCAGTGGTAGGGGTGGAAGTCTACCCCAGATATGAAGGTTAAGAACGCTGGGCTCCAGTTGCCCCAGTCTCATTTATTCATAAATCGGAGATCCCATTCTGGGAGGGACAAACTGAGGAAACCAGCAGCTACCATCCTCCCACTGCCACGGACCACTTGTAGCGTGGACGTATCACTTGGTGAGAAATAGACTGCTTTCCCTGACCCCAACATGTCACAGTGGTGTCAAGGCTTCTCCCAGGGAGAGAAACATGCCATAAGGATGGAGGTCTCCACAGTTCTTCCAGAGGAGACTTACTTTACTTAGAACAGACCTTAGAAAAGCTTACGCCAAGGCACTTCCAAAAAAAAAAAATGGAGATCTTGGTGGTAAAGAATTAAGAGGGGGCTGGTAGCTCCATGATACCAATAGCAACAAGGAAAGGGGCAGATCAACCAGAAGATTAACAGAAAGAACCAGAGCAAGAGGATCCCTCTGGGGCACCACGTGTCACCATGGGTTCAGATGCTAGGTTGCAGTCGGGAATAATAAAAGTGAAAAGTGGGGTAGACTTGAAGGCATTCCCCAAGTTACATGCAGATCATTAGCAAGGGCCTTGAGCCTTAGTGCCTCAAGGGGCTGAAGAAAAACCTGTCCAAACATGGATGGAAAAATAAGCTACTGTGACCCATGGATGACTTCTAAGAAGCCAGGCTTAAAAAGAAAATCACACACACACCTCTAGTGGTAGAGAATATTGTGTGCATGCCCATGGCGACTCCCCCACATAAATGGTTGTAGAGAGAAAGTCCAAGCTTCTAGTCACTGGATACAAATGAATCAAAATCCTAAAGTCTTTGAATTTTTAAAGCAGTCTCCAAGCTACACACACATGTAATGGGAAAGAGTAAGAACTTAGCTAGCTCAGAGGACTTAAGCAGAAGTCAGACCAGTAAGTGATTTGTGTGGATCCAGGAAGAACCTTAGGAGACCTGGCGAAAGAAAAAAACCAGGGAAAAATAGTGAGCTGGCACATTAGAGGCCACGTAACACAGAGGAATGGATTTCACAGATTTATTCCTGCCAAGTCATAAACACACAAACAGTAGCCGCAAAAAGAAGTCTAAGGAGGGGAAGATTGATCAGCGTCCAGAGCTGCTATACTACAGCATCAAAAGTGTCAGGTTTTCAACAAAAATTATGAGATATGAAAAGAAACAGTATGGCTCATATGCAAGGGGGAAAAAGCAGGTGATAGAAACTGCCTTTGAGGGGCTCATATGTTGGACTTAGCAAGAACTTCAAAACAGCTATTATATGTTCAAAGAATTAAGGGAAACCATGTTTAAAGAATTAAAGGCAGATATAATAAAAATGATTCATCAAATAGTGAATATTAATAAAGACTTAAGAATTATATATAAAAAGAAACAAATGGATATTCTGGAGTTGAAAAGTATGAGAACTGAAATTTAAAAAATCTCTAGAAAACTCATTGTAGCTTTAAGCTAATGGAAGAAAGAATCATCAAGCCCAAGCACAACTAAATAAAAATAATACAATCTGAAAAACAGGAAAAAAAACTAATGTAGAAAAATAAACAGAAACTCAGGAAAATGTGGGACATCATTAAGACCATCAACATACACATGATGAGAATACCAGAAGCAGATGAAAGAGAAAAAAAGGATACAAAAATTATTCAAAAAAAAATGGCTGGAAACTTTTAAAATTTTATTGAGAAACATTACACATTTAAAAAACTTAACCAAATCTAATGCATTTGACAGTAATACAATGGAGTGGGGTGAAAACAAAGCTATACCGGAATAAGGAAATGACACCAGATGGTAACTTGAACAAAGAGGAGAATAAAAAGAACCAAAAATGGTAAATAAGAAAAACAAATAACTAAAACAATGCGTTATTGCATTTATAACCTGTATAGACACAATATGCATAAACAATAAGTAAAAAAATAGTAAGGTAGAGGAGATTGATGCTATCTAGGAGTAATATTTCTATACTCTACTGGGACATTCAAGAATTAACACAAATTCAGTGGGGAAAAGAATTGCCTTTTATTTTTAAACAAACGATGCCAGAACAACTAGGTATATACATGCAAAAGCATGGAATTAGACCTCTACTTCACACCATACAAGAAATAACTAATAATGAATCAAAGACCTAAATGTAAGCATTAAAACTCTAAGAATTTGAGATGAAAACATAGAAGTAAAATTTTGTGACCCTAGATTAGGCAATGTTTTTTTTAAACATAGGTTTCCATATGACACCATATAGATATATTATAGTTCATAAAAATTAAAAACTTTTCTAGTTCAAAGCATGTCATAAAGAAACTAAAAAGATAACATCGAGAATTGGATAAAAATATTTGCAAATTATATATCTCATAAGGAACTTGTGTTCGGGATATGTAATGAACCCATACAAATTCAACAATCAACAGATAAATACCAATTAAAAATGAGAAAATGATTTGAATAAACATTTCTCCAGAGAAGCTATACAAGTGACCAGTACGTACCCATGCAGAGATGTTCAATATCATTAGTCATTAGGGAAATACAACTTGGAATCCCAATAATATTCCATTTCATACCTACTAGAATGGCTATGATGAAAAAGACAGACAGTGAACAATGTTGGCAAGGATTTGGAGAAATTGGAACCCTCATATTATTGCTGACGGAATGTAAAATGGTGAGACTACTTTTGAAAATAATTTGGCAGTTCTTCAAAATGCTTAAATATATAGTCACTGTATGATTCAGCAATCCCACTTTTAGAAAAGTACCCAAGGTAAATGAAAACATAGGTTCACACAAACACTGTGCATGAACATTCACAGCAGCATTATTCATAGCATCCAAAAAGTCCAAACAACCCAAATGCTTATCAGCTGATGAGTGGATTAAAAATTATGGCTGATTTCTACAATGGAATCTTACTCCATTAGATACTGGTACAGGCTACAACATGGATAAACCTTGAAACATTGTGTAAAATGAAAGAAGCCAGACACAGGAGGCCACCTATTTTATGATTCCATTCATATGATATAGCCAGAATGGGTGTGTGTGTCGGTGGGGGGGGGGGGGGGGTGAGGGGGAGAGAGAGAGAGAGAGAGAGAGAGAGAGAGAGAGTAGTTTAGTGATTGCTTAGATTGGGTAGAACATAATGGGATAGCATGTAGGGAGAGGAAAAGGGGAGTGACTGCTCATTGGTACAGGGTTTCTTCTTTTTTCTTTTTCTTTTTTTTGGAGGGGGAGTATAGTTAACATACAATGTTATGTTAGTTTCAGGTGTACAGCATAGTGATTTGACAAGTTTACACATTATGCTATATTTTCACCACAAGTGTAGCTAGCATCTGTCCTGACACATGGCTATTACGATATCATCGACTTATATTCCTTATGCTGTGCCTTTTATTTTTGTGACTTACTCATTCCATAACTAGAAGCCTGTATCTCCCCTCCCTACCACCCATTTGCCTAACCCCCTATCACCCTCCTCTCTGACATCCATCCACTAGTTGTTCTCTGTATTTATAGGTCTGACTCTGCTTTTGAGATCATAAAAATGTTCTAATAGTTGAACTGGGGGACAGTTTTGAACTCTGTGAATATGTTAAAAACAACTGAATTGTACTTTCACAATGAGTGAATTATATGACATGTAAATTGTATTTTAATAAAGTTATTAGAATGACAGCCACAAGAATAGTAAATAATATGATTCTCACTATGTCATTGAATATATCAATTAGAAACCTATCTAATCACATATAATAAATAGTTGTCATTGGGTGTTCCTGATATAGAGTGTTTTTTTTTCATTCTTCAAAGTGTTCAAAAATTTTCTCAATGAATAAGAATTATATTAAAACAACTTTTTAAAAACTTTTATTTCAAGAAAATAACAGAAATGATTACATTTTAAATTTTCTTTGAGAACATAGACCTTGTTCAATTTTGTGGTTTTCTTTTAAATTGTAATAAATATATGATTTTGTTTTTTTTAATTTATTTATTTTTCAATATATGAAATTTATTGTCAAATTGGTTTCCATACAACACCCAGTGCTCATCCCAAAAGGTGCCCTCCTCAATACCCATCACCCACCATCCCCTCCCTCCCACCCCCATCAACCCTCAGTTTGTTCTCAGTTTTTAAGAGTCTTATGCTTCAGCTCTCTCCCACTCTAACCTCTTTTTTTTTTCCTTCCCCTCCTCCATGGGTTTCTGTTAAGTTTCTCAGGATCCATATAAGAGTGAAAACGTATGGTATCTGTCTTTCTCTGTATGGCTTATTTCACTTAGCATCACACTCTCCAGTTCCATCCATGTTGCTACAAAGGGCCATATTTCGTTCTTTCTCATTGCCACGTAGTACTCCATCGTGTATATAAACCACAATTTCTTTATCCATTCATCAGTTGATGGACATTTAGGCTCTTCCCATAATTTGGCTATTGTTGAGAGTGCTGCTATAAACATTGGGATACAAGTGCCCCTATGCATCAGTATGCCTGTATCCCTTGGGTAAATTCCTAGCAGTGCTACTGCTAGGTCATGGGGTAGGTCTATTTTTAATTTTCTGAGGAACCTCCACACTGTTTTCCAGAGTGGCTGCACCAATTTGCATTCCCACCAACAGTGCAAGAGGGTTCCTGTTTCTCCACATCCTCTCCAGCATCTATAGTCTCCTGATTTGTTCATTTTGGCCACTCTGACTGGCGTGAGGTGATATCTGAGTGTGGTTTTGATTTGTATTTCCCTGATGAGGAGCGACGTTGAGCATCTTTTCATGTGCCTGTTGGCCATCAGGATGTTTTCTTTAGAGAAGTGTCTATTCATGTTTTCTGCCCATTTCTTCACTGGGTTATTTATTTTTCAGGTGTGGAGTTTGGTGAGCTCTTTATAGATTTTGGATACTTTATCCGATATGTCATTTGCAAATATCTTTTCCCATTCCCTCTTTGCCTTTTAGTTTTGTTGGTTGTTTCCTTTGCTGTGCAGAAGCTTTTTATCTTCATAAGGTCCCAGTAGTTCATTTTTGCTTTTAATTCCCTTGTCTTTGGGGATGTGTCGAGTAAGAGATTGCTACGGCTGAGGTCAGAGAGGTCTTTTCCTGCTTTCTCCTCTAGGGTTTTGATGGTTTCTTGTCTCACATTCAGGTCCTTTATCCATTTTGAGTTTATTTTTGTGAATGGTGTGAGAAAGTGGTCTAGTTTCAATCTTCTGCATGTTGCTGTCCAGTTCTCCCAGCACCATTTGTTAAAGAGACTGTCTTTTTTCCATTGGATGTTCTTTCCTGCTTTGTCAAAGATTAGTTAGGCATACTTTTGTGGGTCTAGTTCTGGGGTTTCTATTCTATTCCATTGGTCTATGTGTCTGTTTTTGTGTCAATACCATGCTGTCTTGATGATGACAGCTTTGTAGTAGAGGCTAAAGTCTGGGATTGTGATGCCTCCTGCTTTGGTCTTCTTCTTCAAAATTACTTTGGCTGTTCGGGGCCTTTTGTGGTTCCATATGAGTTTCAGGATTGCTTGTTCTAGCTTCGAGAAGAATGCTGGTGCAATTTTGATTGGGGTTGCATTGAATGTGTAGATAGCTTTGGGTAGTATTGACATTTTGACAATATTCATTCTTCCAATCAGTGAGCATGGAATGTTTTTCCATTTCTTTATATCTTCTTCAATTTCCTTCATAAGCTTTCTATAGTTTTCAGCATACAGATCTTTTACATCTTTGGTTAGATTTATCCCTAGGTATTTTATGCTTCTTGGTGCAGTTGTGAATGGGATCAGTTTCTTTATTTGTCTTTCTGTTGCTTCATTATTAGTGTATAAGAATGCAACTGATTTCTGTACATTGATTTTGTACCCTGCGACTTTGCTGAATTCATGTATCAGTTCTAGCAGACTTTTGGTGGAGTCTATCGGATTTTCCATGTATAATATCATGTCATCTGCAAAAAGTGAAACCTTGACTTCATCTTTGCCAACTTTGATGCCTTTGATTTCCTTTTGTTGTCTGATTGCTGATTCTAGAACTTCCAACACTATGTTAAACAACAGCGGGGAAAGTGGGCATCCCTGTCATGTTCCTGATCTCAGGGAAAAAGCTCTCAGTTTTTCCCCATTGAGGATGATGTTAGCTGTGGGCTTTTCATAAATGGCTTTTATGATGTTTAAGTATGTTCCTTCTATCCCGACTTTCTCGAGGGTTTTTATTAAGAAAGGATGCTGAATTTTGTCAAATGCCTTTTCTGCATCGATTGACAGGTTTATATGGTTCTTATCTTTTCTTTTATTAATGTGATATATCACGTTGATTGATTTGCGAATGTTGAACCAGCCCTGCATCCCAGGAATGAATCCCACTTGATCATGGTGAATAATTCTTTTTATATGCTGTTGAATTCGATTTGCTAGTATCTTATTGAGAATTTTTGCATCCATATTCATCAGGGATATTGGCCTGTAGTTGTCTTTTTTTACTGGGTCTCTGTCTGGTTTAGGAATCAAAGTAATACTGGCTTCATAGAATGAGTCTGGAAGTTTTCCTTCCCTTTTTATTTTTTGGAATAGCTTGAGAAGGATAGGTATTATCTGTGCTTTAAACGTCTGGTAGAATTCCCCTGGGAAGCCATATGGTCCTGGACTCCTATTTGTTGGGAGATTTTTGATAACTGATTCAATTTCTTCGCTGGTTGTGGGTCTGTTCAAGCTTTCTATTTCCTCATGATTGAGTTTTGGAAGTGTGTGGGTGTTTGTGTGGGAATTTGTCCATTTCTTCCAGGTTGTCCAGTTTGTTGGCATATCATTTTTCATAGTATTCCCTGATAATTGCTTGTATCTCTGAGGGATTGGTTGTAATCATTCCATTTTCATTCATGATTTTATCTATTTGGGTCATCTCCCTTTTCTTTTTGAGAAGCCTGGCTAGAGGTTTATCAATTTTGTTTATTTTTTCAAAAAACCAACTCTTGGTTTCATTGATCTGCTCTACAGTTTTTTTAGATTCTATATTGTTTATTTCTGGTCTGATCTTTATTATTTCTCTTCTTCTGCTGGGTTTAGGCTGCCTTTGCTGTTCCGCTTCTATTTCCTTTAGGTGTGCTGTTAGATTTTGTATTTGGGATTTTTCTTGTTTCTTGAGATAGGCCTGGATTGTGATGTATTTTCCTCTCAGGACTGCCTTTGCTGCATCCCAAAGCATTTGGATTGTTGTATTTTCATTTTTGTTTGTTTCCCTATATTTTTTTAATTTCTTCTCTAATTGCCTGGTTGACCCACTCATTCTTTAGTAGGGTGTTCTTTAACCTCCATGCTTTTGGAGGTTTTCCATACTTTTTCCTGTGGTTGATTTCAAGCTTCATAGCACTGTGGTCTGAAAGTATGCATGGTATGATCTCAATTCTTGTATACTTATGAAGGGCTGTTTTGTGACCCAGTATGTGATCTATCTTGGAAAATGTTCCATGTGCACTCGAGAAGAAAGTATATTCTGTTCTTTGGGATGCAGAGTTCTAAATATATCTGTCAAGTCCATCTGATCCAATGTATCATTCAGGGCCCTTGTTTCTTTATTGACCATGTGTCTAGATGATCTATCCATTGCTGTGAGTGGGGTGTTAAAGTCCCCTGCAATTACCACATTCTTATCAATAAGGTTGCTTATGTTTGTGAGTAATTGTTTTATATATTTGGGGGCTCCCGTATTCGGCGCATAGACATTTATAATTGTTAGCTCTTCCTGATGGATAGACCCTGTAATTATTATATAATGCCCTTCTTCATCTCTTGTCACAGCCTTTAATTGAAAGTCTAGTTTGTCTGATATAAGTATGGCTACTCCAGCTTTCTTCTGACTTCCAGTGGCATGATAAATAGTTCTCCATCCCCTCACTCTCAATCTGAAGGTGTCCTCAGGTCTAAAATGAGTCTCTTGTAGACAGCAAATAGATGGGTCTTGTTTTTTTATCCATTCTGATACCCTATGTCTTTTTGTTGGAACATTTAGTCCATTTACATTCAGTGTTATTATAGAAAGATATGGGTTTAGAGTCATTGTGATGTCTATAGGTTTCATGCTTGTAGCGATGTCTCTGGTACTTTGTCTCACCCTTAGGATCTCTTGTAGGGCTGGTTTAGTGGTGACGAATTCCTTCAGTTTTTGTTTGTTTGGGAAGACCTTTATCTCTCCTTCTATTGTAAATAACAGACTTGCTGGATAAAGGATCCTCGGCTGCATATTTTTTCTGTTCATCACATTGAAGATCTCCTGCCATTCCTTTCTGGCCTGCCAAGTTTCACTAGAGAGATTGGTCACAAGTCTTATAGGTCTCCCTTTATATGTTAGAGCGTGTTTATCCCTAGCTGCTTTCAGAATTTTCTCTTTATCCTTGTATTTTGCCAGTTTCACTATGATATATCATGCAGAAGATCGATTCAAGTTACATCTGAAGGGAGTTCTCTGTGCCTCTTGGATTTCAATGCCTTTTTCTTTCCCCAGATCCGAGAAGTTCTCAGCTATGATTTCTTCAAGTATACCTTCAGCACCTTTCCCTCTCTCTTCCTCCTCTGGAATACCAATTATGCATAGATTATTTCTCTTTAGTGCATCACTTAGTTCTCTAATTTTCCCCTCATACTCCTGGATTTTTTTATCTCTCTTTTTCTCAGCTTCCTCTTTTTCCATAATTTTATCTTCTAGTTCACCTATTCTCTCCTCTGCCTCTTCAATCCAAGCTGTGGTCGTTTCCATTTTATTTTGCAGCTCATTTATAGCATTTTTTAGCTCCTCCTGACTGTTCCTTAGTCCCTTGATCTCTGTAGCAATAGATTCTCTACTGTCCTCTATACTGTTTTCAAGCCCAGCGATTAATTTTATGACTATTATTCTAAATTCACTTTCTGTAATATTGTTTAAATTCTTTTTGATCAGTTTGTTAGCTGTTGTTATTTCCTGGAGATTCTTTTGAGGGGAATTCTTCCATTTTGTCATTTTGGAAAGAACTGCAGTGCACTCCCCTGTGGTGTCTTGAATAACTTGCGTTGGTGGGCGGGGATGCAGTCAGACCTGATGTCTGCCCCCAGCCCACTGCTGGGGCCACCATCAGACTGGTGTGTGCCTTCTCTTCCCCTCTCCCAGGGGCGGGAGTCACTGTGGGGTGGCGTGGCCCATCTGGGCTACTCGCACACTGCCAGGCTTGTGGTGCTAGGGATCTGGCGTATTAGCTGGGGTGGATCAGCAAGGTGCACAGGGGTGGGAGGGGCAGGCTCAGCCCGCTTTTCCTTTGGAGATCCGCTTCGGGAGGGTCCCTGTGGCACCGGAGGGAGTCAGACCCGTCGGAGGGATGGATCCGCAGAAGCACAGCTTTGGGTATTTGCGCAGTGCAAGCAAGTTCCCTGGAAGGAACCGTTCCCTTTGGGATTTTGGCTGGGGAATGGGCAAGGGGGATGACGCTGGGGAGTGCCTTTGTTCCCCGCCAAGGTGAGCTCTGTCGTCCGTCCGGGGCTCAACAACTCTCCCTCCCGTTGTCCTCCAGCCCTCTCGTTCTCCGAGCAGAGCTGTTAGCTTATAACCTTCCAGATGTCAAGTCCCGCTTGCTGTCAGAAAACACTCCGTCTGGCCCCTCTGCTTTTGCAAGCCAGACTCGGGGGCTCTGCTTGCCTGGCGGGCCGCCCCTCCGCCCCGGCCCCCTCCCGCCAGTCCGTGGAGCGTGCACCGCCTCTCCGCCCTTCCTACCCTCTTCCGTGGGCCTCTTGTCTGCGCTTGGCTCCGGAGACTCCGTTCTGCTAGTCTTCTGGTGGTTTTCTGGGTTAGTTAGGCAGGTGTAGGTGGAATCTAAGTGATCAGCAGGACTCGGTGAGCCCAGCGTCCTCCTACACCGCCATCTTCAGGATGCAGCGATTTTGTTTTGTTTAAAAAAATGCTTTTTATCTCTGCTTTAGGAATAGAGATAGTGCCTTACTAGAGAGGTTAGGGAATCATTCCTTGGTCTCAACTCCCTACCCCCAGGCTTAAAGGACAAGGTAATTGTATTGTTTGGGGCCCAAAGTGAAGCAGCATGAAAGCCTCCTCCCTCAAGAAAACTTCAAACAAGATTTTGTGTTTTGACTATATGCTCTCATCAAAGGCATTAAGCTCCAGATGAGAGAGGAGAGTAATTGAGGTCAGTACTTACCGTTTGGAGTGCTGCTAAAGAAAGAAAACACTCAACTCCTATGGCTAGGATAGGAAAAGATACATCTGGCGGCAGAAAAGGACAGACTCTGGGAACTAATAGTCTGAATTAAGATTCATTCTGAATGCTTTTTGTTGTCTGCTTCCTTGAGAGAATGGTATGTGATATGTAAATGGAAAGTTTGAGGAATAAGGGAATGTCACCTTGGAAATCAGGGAGAAGCATGCGTGAACAATTTGAGCTCACCAGCCGAGTGAGTGGTTGGTTTCTGTTAAAGTAATCAAGAGCCCTGAGCAGTGAGGCACCTTGCAATATGGCCCTGGAACAGCTCTCTGTCTTGGGAAGCCCACACTTACCAGCAATATTGGAGGTGATGTGAACCACGGCAAAAGAAGGTTAATTAGACATCCGTGTTCTCTTTCTTGACTCTAAAAGTCCAATCACCTCTTTCCTACATTGGATTGGAGATAAGCTGGCAGTGTGTTTTGGGGGGAAATGCAGGGAAGGGAGTTGCCCGTTAAAGAGATAGCAGGACCTGGCAGCTAGTCCTACAGGCAGGAACTTGACAGTTTTGGTTTGGAAAAATAAAAAACAGTAATAAAACTGTCCCTGGTGTTCTGGGAAGTGCATATGGACTACACCTGGTCTGTGTATATTTTGAATGTTATGTTTTTCATTTGTGATGGATATTTTATTCTGTGAATTTACTACAAGTTCAGTTGGGAAGAGGCAACATGAAGCAGGGGAAATGGTGAGATGAGAATGTTATTTTATAATTAGATAATTTGTATGCATCTCTTTTTTTCCCTATGAAAAGTGATTATACTAAATGCAATGTGCTATGCTGGGTCAGTTCCTAGAACAGAAGAGTAGTGTTATTGGAAGAACTGGTGAAATCCAAACAAAGTTTGGAGTTCGATTAATAATGATGCTGGTTTCCCAGTTTTGACAAATGTATCATGGTAAGATGCTCACAAGAGGAGATGTTGCATGAAGGGCATACAGGAACTCTCTGTATTGTCTTTGCAGCTTTTCTCTAAACAGAAAGTAGTTCAGGGGCGCCTGGATGGCTCAGTCGGTTAAGCATCTGACTTCAGCTCAGGTCATGATCTCATAGTTCATGGATTCAAGCCCCTCGTGGGGCTCTGTGCTGACAGCTCAGAGCCAGGAGCCTGCTTCAGATTCTGTGTCTCCCTCTCTCTCTGCCCCTCCCTACTTACACTGTCTCTCTCAAAAATAAACACTAAATTTTTTTTAATTGAAAACAATCCCCCAATAAAAATTTGATTCAAAAAGTCAATGTGAATCACATGTTATCTTTGGCATGCTGTCCTTCTCAAAACTTTCCAGCTGAGAATTATGAAAATTTTAGTGAAGAGCCAATTCATGTGAAATTTTAACCCTACAAGACTCAAGATGTTGGCACATGGTTCATACAAGTGTTCAACCCAGTTGCTGCTTATTCTAAGGAAAACTCAGAATCTTTTCATAGTTCCTAGAATTGATTAAGCAGGGACTACAAAGGGACATAATCAAGTGAACAAAGGAAAAGAAATCCACAGTTAACATCATTAAATTAGATTCACATTGTCAATTACAAATAAACTATATATTCATTCTTTGTAATTTACTTGGGTTCATTTTTCAACTGAAAATTTCTTCTTAGATTCTTTTTAGTGTGCTATTACGCAATATTCATTTTGCAGTAATTTTACTGCAATTTTTCATTTAGTGGCCAGGGAAACACACACCAAGAAGAACACCTATGCAAAACACTGTGTCGTGTACTCTTTGGCACTCTTTCCCTAAGCCATAACCCAGTCCCACTATCGGGATGAAATTTCTAACCTTCATTCCTCTAGTTTATCTACTCTGGAGGTGAACAAATGCCTCGTAAAACAACCCAATGGTGCAATTATCACTTTAGTATTAGAGGGACACCAGAAAGTGCTAAAATTCTACATTAGATGCAACATTTTATTGTAACTATAAATGCACAGTGGCCTTTAGGTATTTGCTACAGTGTTAGTAATGATTCATTCTTGGCATTTGCCAAGAAACGGAAGGGTGTCGTATTGTCACTTTGATAAAGCCAGTATAAGGAGATTAAGGGATGAGTTTAGGGTAAATTGTGTGAAACATAATGGTACATCAAATATCCACTGCCACACTTCAAAAAAGTGCTGGCAATTCAGCATGTTTCTTGGCAAAATATGCTGTTCTAAGTTAAATTATTACTATGATTATCAGAGTTTATGGTAATACCCTGAGGAGTCTTTGTAACAGGTGAGAATATGCAGCAGCTATCTTTCTGTGTTTCTCTTTGTACAAGTAGCTTGCAGGATAATTCTAGGTTATGTGATTGAATTGAGCCTAAAAGAAGATTGCTATACCTTTTAGTCGATAGTAAGTAACCTTTATCTTTTGCTTACTATAAATTACGAAGTTCTTGTTTTGAGTTAATTTTCCTTTCTCTGGAATTTGTACTTCAGCTAGTTTTCTTTTTTCTAATGTTTATTCTTTTCTTTTTTTAAAATTTAATTTATTTTTAAAAATTTACATCCAAGTTAATTAACATATACTGCAACAGTGATTTCAGGAGTAATTTCTTTAATGCCCCTTACCCATCCCCCCTCCCACAACCCTTCCAGTAACCCTCTGTTTGTTCTCCATATTTAAGAGTCTCTTATATTTTGTCCCCCTCCCTGTTTTTATATTAGTTTTGCTTCTCTTCCTTTATGTTTATCTGTTTTGTATCTTAAAGTCCTCATATGAGTGAAGTCATATGATACTTGTCTTTCTCTGACTAATTTCACTTAGCATAATACCCTCTAGTTCCATCCACGTAGTTGAAAATGTCAAGATGCATTCTTTTTGATTGCCAAGTAATACTCCACTGTGTATATATACCACATCTTCTTTATCTATTCATCCATCAGTGGATATTTGGGCTCTTTCCATACTTTGGCTATTGTTGATAGTGCTGCTATAAACATTGTGGTGCACGTGTCCCTTCAAAATAGCATACCTGTCTCCTTTGGATAAATACCTAGTAGTGCAATTGCTGGGTCGTAGGGTAGTTCTATTTTTAATTTTTTGAGGAACCTCCATACTGTTTTCCAAACTGGCTGCACAAGTTTGCATTCCCACCAGCAGTGCAAAAGAGATACTCTTTATCCACATCCTTGCCAACATCTATTGTTGCCTGAGTTGTTAATGTTAGCCATTCTGACAGGTGTGAGGTGGTATCTCATTGTGGTTTTGATTTGTAATTCCCTGATGATGAGTGATGTTGAGCATTTTTTCATGTGTCGGTTGGCCATCTGGATGTCTTCTTTGGAGAAATGTCTCATGTCTTTTGCCCATTTCTTCACTGGATTATTTGTTTTTTGGGTGTTGAGTTTGATAAGTTCTTTATAGATTTTAGATACTAACCCTTTATCTAATATGTCTTGCAAATACCTTCACCCATTCTGTCAGTTGCCTTTTAGTGTGGCTGATTATTTCCTTCACTGTGCAGAAGCTTTTTATTTTGATGAGGTCCCAATTGTTCATTTTTGCTTTTTTCCCTTGCCTCTGGACACGTGTTGAGTAAGAAGTTGCTGTGGCCAAGGTCAAAGAGGTTTTTGCCTGCTTTCTCCTCAAGGATTTTGATGGCTTCCTGTCTTACATTTAGGTCTTTCATCCATTTTGAATTTTTGTGTATGGTGTAATAAAATGGTCTAGGTTCATGTTTCTGCATGTCGTTGTACAGTTTTCCCAGCACCACTTGCTGCAGAGACTGTCTTTATTCTATTGGCTATTCTTTCCTGCTTTGTCAAAGATTAGTTGGCCATACGTTTGTGGGTCCATTTTTGGGTTCTCTATTCTGTTCCATTGATCTGAGTGTCTGTTCTTGTGCCATTACCATACTGCCTTGATAATTATAGCTTTGTCATACAGCTTGAAGTCTGGGATTGTGATGCTTCCTGCTTTGGTTTTCTTTTTCAAGATTGCTTTGGTTATGTGGCGTCTTTTCTGGTTCCATACAAATTTTAGGATTGTTTATTCTAGCTCTGTGAGGAATGCTGGTGTTATTTTGATAGGTGTTGCACTGAATATGTAGATTGCTTTGGGTAGTATTGACATTTTAACAATATTTATTCTTCCTATCCAGGAGCATGGAATATTTTTCCGTTTTTGTGTATGTGTCTTCTTCAATTTCTTTCATAAGCTTTCTATAGTTTTCAGTGTATAGATTTTTCACCTCTTTGGTTAGATTTATTCCTATGTAATTTATGGGTTTTGGTGCAATTGTAAATGGGATTGATTCCTTGATTTCTCTTTCTGTTGTTTCATTATTGGTCTATAGGAATGCAACCGATTTCTGTGCATTGATTTTATATACTGCGACTTTGCTGAATTCATGGATCAGTTCTAACAGTTTTTTGGTGGAATCTTTTGAGTTTTCCATATAAGTATCATGTCATCTGCAAAGAGTGAAAGTTTGACTTCCTCCTGGATGATTTGGATGCCTTTTATTTCTTTATGTTGTCTGATTGCTGAGGCTAAGACTTCCAATACTGTGTTGAATAACAGTGTCCAGAGTGGACATGCCTGTCTTGTTCCTGACCTTAGTGGGAAAGCTCTCAGTTTTTCCCCATTGAGGATGATATTAGCGTTGGGTCTTTCATAGATGGCTTTTATGATCTTGAGGTATGACCCTTCTATCCCTGCTTCTTGATGGTTTTTATCAAGAAAGGATGCTGTATTTTGTCAAATTCTTTCTCTGCATTTATTGGGAGGATCATGTGGTTCTTGTCCTTTCTTTTTTTGATGTGATGAATCACATTGATTGTTTTGTGGATATTGAACCAGCCCTGCACCCCAGGTATAAATCCCACTTGGTCGTGGTGAATAATTTTTTTAATGTATTGTTGGCTCTGGTTGCCTAATGTATTTTTGCATCCATGTTCATCAGGGAAATTGGTCTATAGTTCTTCTTTTTAGTGTGGTCTTTGTCTGGTTTTGGAATCAAGGTAATTCTGGCTTCATAGAAAGAGTTTGGAAATTTTCCTTCCTTTTTCATTTTTGGAACAGCTTCAAGAGAATAGGTTTTAATTCTTCCTTAAATGTTTGGTAGAATTCTCCTTGGAAAGCCATCTGGCCCTGGACTCCTGTTTTTTGGGAGATACTTGATTACTAATTCGATTTCTTTACTGGTTATGGGTCTGTTCAAATTTTCTATTTCTTCCTGTTTCAGTTTTGGTAGTTTATATGTTTCTAGGAATTTGTCCATTTCTTCCAGATTTCCCATTTTATTGGCATATAATTGCTCATAATATTATCTTATTATTGGTTTTATTTCTCCTGTGTTGGTTGTGATCTCTCCTCTTTCATTCTTGATTTCATTTGGGTCCTTTCCTTTTTCTTTTGGATCAAACTGGCTAGTGGTTTATCAATTTTGTTAATTCTTTCAAAGAATCAGTTTCTGGTTTCACTGATCTGTTCTACTGTTTTTTTGGTTTTGATATCATTGGTTTCTGCTCTGATCTTTATTATTTCCTGTCTTCTACTGTTTTGGGGTTTTATTTGCTGTTCTTTTTCCAGCTCTTTAAGGTGTAAGGTTAGTTTGCATATCTGAGACATTTCTTCCTTCTTTAGGAAGGCCTGGATTGTTATATACTTGCCTCTAATGACCACCTTTGCTGTGTCACAGAGGTTTTAGGCTGTGGTGTTTAGGCTGTTATCATTTTCATTGGCTTCCATATACTTTTTAATTTTGTCTTTAACTTCTTGGTTAGCCCATTCATTCTTTAGTAGGATGTTCTTTAGTCTCCAAGTATTTGTTATCTTTCCAAATTTTTTCTTGTGGTTGATTTTGAGTTTCACAGCATTGTGGTCTGAAAACATGCATGGTATGATCTCAATCTTTTTGTACTTGTTGAGGGCTGATTTGTGTCCCACTATGTGATCTATTCTGGAGAACGTTCCATGTGCACTGGAGAAGAATGTATATTCCACTGCTTTAGGATGAAATGTTTTGAATATATCTGTTAAGTCCATCTGGTCCAGTGGGTCATTCAAAGCCATTGTTTCCTTGTTGATTTTCTGTCTACATGATCTGTCCATTGTTGTAAGTGGGGTATTGAAATCCCCTACTATTATGGTATTATTATCAATGAATTTCTTTATGTTTGTGATTAATTGATTTATATATTTAGGTGCTTTCATATTTGGAGCATACATTTTTGCAATTGTTAAGTCTCCTTGGTGGGTAGACTCCTTATGATATAATGTCCTTCTTCATCTCTTGTTACAGTCTTTATTTTAAAGTCTAGATTGTCTGCTATAAGTATGGCTACTCCAATTTTCTTTTGTCGACCATTAGCATTATAGATGGTTCTCCATCCCCTTCAATCTGAAGGTGTCTTTAGGTCTAAAGTGGGCCTCTTGTTAACCGCATATAAATGGATCTTGTTTCCTTATCCATTCTCTTATGGTATGGTTTTTTATTGGAGAATTTAGTCCATTGATGTTTAGAGTAAGTACAATTTATTGCCATTATGTTTCTTATAGAGTTAGAGTTTCTGGTGGTGTTCTCTGGTCCTTTCTAGTCTTTGTTACTTTTGGTCTCTCTCTTTTTTTCCATCTTTTCTCCCTTCAGAGAGTATCCCTTAAAATTTCTTGCGGGGCTGGTTTAATGGTCATGAACTCTAATTTTTGTTTGTCTGGGATACTTTTAATCTCTCCTTCTATTTTGAATGACAGCCTTGATGGATAAAGAATTCTTGGTTGCATATTTTTCAGATTCAGCACATTGAATATATCCTGCCACTCCTTTCTAGCCTGCCAAATTTCTGTGGATAGGTCTGCTGCAAATCTGATCTGTCTTCCGTTGTAGGGTTAGGACTGTTTTTCCCTTGATGCTTTCATGACTCTTTCTTTGCCTGAGTATTTGTGAATTTGACTATGATATGCCTTGTTGATGGTTGGTTTTTGTTGAATCTAATGGGAGTCCTCTGTGCTTCCTGGATTTTGATGTCTGTGTCTTTCCCCAGGTTAGGAAAGTTTTCCACTATGAGTTGCTCACATAACCGTTCCACTCCTTTTTCTCTCTTTGTCTTCTGGGACCCCTATGATTCTGATGTTGTTCCTTTTTAATGAGTGATTAATTTCTCTAATTCTTAAATTGTGCTCTTTTGCCTTAGTCTCCCTCTTTTTTTCTGCTTCATGATTCTCCATAAGTTTGTCATCTATCTCGCTGATTCACTGCTCTGCCTCATCCGTTCTTGCCACCATGGCATCCATTCAGATTGCGGCTCAGTTATAGCATTTTTTATTTCATCCTGACTGGCTTTTACTTCTTTTATCTCTGCAGAAAGGGATTCTAATCATTTTCGACCTCAGCTAGTATTCTTATTATCGTGATTCTAAATTCTCGTTCAGACGTCTTGCTTGTATCTGTGTTGATTAAGTCCCTGGCTGTCGTTTCTTCCTGCTGTTTCTTTTGGGGTGAATTCCTTCATTTCATCATTTTGAAGGAAGAAAAGGAATTAATAAGGTAAAAATTTAAATTTAAAAAATTAAAACAACACACACAAAAATCAAATAAATGATGCTAGATTCTAGGTGTGTTTTGGTCTGGTTGTTGAAAGGAGCTTGATAGATCAGGGAAAAAGGGGGGGAAGAAAAAAAAAGAAAAAAAAGGAAAACGTTTGAAAATTTGAAAAAAATGAATACAACAAAATAGAATAAAATGAAATGATGGAAGTAAAATAGAATTTGAAAATTTTACAAAAAAGTAAAAAATATAGTAGAAAAAATTGAAGAAAAATGTTTTTAATAAAAATTGAAAATAAAAATAAACTTTTTCTCTATTCAAGAAAAAGAAAAGAAAAGAAAAAGAGAAAAAAAAAGAAAATTGAATAGATGGACCAGTGAACAGACTGAAGTATGATTGAAATTGCATCGTTTTCCCCTAAAAGTCAGACTACTATGAAGCAATTTATGGTCTGTAAACTAAGCAGGTGGAGAGAGTTGTGGTGTTCCTGAAGAGCAAGGTCGGCTCAGTTGGGCAGGACTTAGTGTAATGGCTCCGTTCTCCACTAGATGGCGCTGCTTAGCTTACTGAGGTGGATTGTTGTGGCGCTTGTAGGTGTGTATGTGCATGCGTGGCAGTGGTGAAAATGGCATCACCTGACTACCCAGTCTCTCGTATGGAAACTCTGTTCTCCCCGATCGGCAATCGCGCACCTATCCTTATTGCCAGCTTCTGTCCACTCTCCGCTTTTAGACTGTCTGTGACCAAGCTGTCAGGTTGCCAGGCAGCACCTCCTTCCTGAGTTTCATCTCAGATGTGGCTGTGTTTCCCTGCCCCTCACTTCTGAGGGACTGTGGCTTTGACCTGCTCAGATCTTCTTGGGGAGGGTCTCACCAAGCCATGTCCAGGTGCTGGCCACAGCCAGGAATGTTCACGGGACCGTACTTGCTGCTGATGCCCAGAGACTGCAGTTTCATGCCAGTCTGCCCCAGAGAAAGGTCACGTGATTGTGTAGCAGCAGTGTTTCAGGGATTATGGAAAATCACAACATACATCTGGTGCCAGGCTTCACCCTTAACAGCCTTTTTCCACCACCAGGGAATGTGGTTGTTCTCCTGGGTCTGCTGGCACGTTTGCCTCTGGGGTGCTGCACAGCCTCTACCAAATGTCCTCCTAGCGGGAGAACTGCCTCTCCCCGTGTGACCCAAGGACCCTGGGACCTCACTCTCTGCTCCTGGGGATTCGCCCTTCCCACCAGAGTACCACCAGGTATTGAGCTGTGGAGTTTCAGACTCTGCACTCCCCCTGTTTATAGAGTCTTAATGGAATATAAACCCTCTCCTTTCTCCTTTCTACCTTTATAGTTCAGTCTCTGAGGCTGCTTCCACTTTTCCACTTTCTCTCCAGCTGCTAGGGGCAGATTTTTTTCCCCGTACTCTCTCCCCTGTCTCCGTCCTCTCTCCACAAGCAACAATAGCTCCCTGCCCTCTGTGGCTTCTCTGTCCCCCAGTTCACCTCTCTGAGATGCATACCTGCTGAGTTCTGTGGTTCAGGTGGTATAGATTGTTGTTTTAATCCTCAAGTCAGTTTTCTAAGTGAGCAGGATGGTTTAGTGTTGATCTGGCTGTATTTCATGGATGCAGGACGCAAAAAAACCCACAAAGTTCCATGCTGTTCCACCATCTTGGCTCCTCCATCTCTTTGCTTTTAGATAATAAGAGAAAAATTACCAAAAGAAAGAATATTTTGTGAAAAAATAAAATCCTTATTACTCTTACTGCCTTAATCTTATGTACTATTTCTGTAGAATCCTCCTTCGCAATTATTCCAGATAAAAAAAATTAACATCACTCTAAACCTATTGTGTTTTGCATTTTTTCAATTAACATCGATTAAAGTTTTCTATTTTCACATAGATTTTACAATTATAATGGAGAAATAATATTACATCAATTGAGCCACTATGCCAGAATTGATTGAACTGTTCATCTGCTGTAAAACATTTCGATTTCCTTCAACATTGTGGATAATATTGCAATTGGCATCTTTATGCAGATTTTTTCATGTAATTACTTTCTTAATATAAATTTCCCAGAAGCAAGATCATTGACTCAAAACAGTAGCTGTTCTAGTTCTTAGGATACATTTCCATATTGTTTTATCATTTTGCTATACCACTTGTATACATAGAAATTTCATGAAATATTCCTTGTATGTTAACAGAACTCGTGTTTTCATTATAGTCCCCCAGAATACCATTTGGTACAGCAGTTGGATACATTCACTTATATTTCTGTTATACCAAGTGATGTGCTTATTTTATGTTATTTTTTATCATTTTTATTATTTTTTTACATTTATTTATTTTTGAAAGACAGAGTGAGACAGAGCACGAGTGGAGGAGAGGCAGAGGGAGAAGGAGATACAGAATCTGAAGCAGGCTCCAGGCTCTGAGCAAGCATTCAACACAGAGCCCGATGCAGGGCTGGAACCCATGAACCGTGAGATCGTGACCTGGGCCAAAGTCAGACACTTAACCAACTGAGCCACCCAGGCGCACCTTATTTTATTTTTTAAAAAGATAAGACCGTATCTGGCTAGGATATAAGCAATTTTTTTTTCTTTTTGCCTTTCCAGATTTTAAGAATTATACTCTTATCAGGTTGCACACTTATTATTGGTATTGGATAATATTAAATATTCCTACTTAACATTATATTGGCTTATATAACTTTTTTTTTCCTGAGGTGACATCAAGTGTAGTTCCAGTGATTACAGTACTCTAAGCTACTAGCTGTTTCATATCCTTCATTTGTGTGCTTATGGAAAGCTGTAGAGTGACATGCTGAATAACAAGAAACATTGTCACATGATTAGTTGTAAGGAATCGATCCAATTAAAGCAGCTTATAAAACATTCAGAACTCCTACTCCTCTTAATATTGGTGATAGCAATAACAGAAACAGTTCAGTTGATCTGATTCTTAAAAATTACAATGGTTAGATTTGCTTCCATTCTTATTAGATAATAATACATTGATGCTGATTAATGAGCTGTGAACAATGCAGTGATTTAGAAAAAGGGATGACAAGACCAGATAAACAGAAGGATCTATTTTAACTCGAGTAATATAGTCATTGATCCACTCTCAAGGTGTACTTGCCTTCATTTAACTGACTTTCTTCTGTCTCATCATCTCTGTCTTAACTGGGGTATAGAATTATTCAGAGAGAATGTACTATGTGAGGAGGAAGGTAGATTTCTGTTCTCACTCATCTGTGATCAAGCTGGGTATCATAGAAGATTTCACTGAACCATTTGTGTATACGTTGCCAATTCTAAATATTCGTAATCATATGATGAAGAGTAAGTAGTAGTATGAAACTCTAAGTCATGGAAAATAAACTGGAAGTGGGTGAAGGTTCACTATTATCTTGAGCGATACAAAAGAAATCAGTACAAAACAGCTTTCTCTGTGAAGCAATTTTGGGGGAACGTTTGAGTGTAATTCGACCACTACCTGTGTTCTCAGATTATTATTTTCTTATCCTTAAACACAGTTCATAGTTACCTATGGAATCACTAATCGTCTTCATTTTGCCTATTTGTTTTGTTTTTTGATGTTTATTTTTGAGAGAGTGCAATGGGGGAGGGGCAAAGAGGGAAGGAGAGAGAGAATCAAGAATCCTAAGAAGGCTCTGTGCTATCAGCACAGAGCCCAAATGTGGGGCTCGATCTCATGAGTTGTGAGATCATGACCTGAGCCGAAATCAAGAGTTGGATGCTTAACCAACTGAGCCACGTGGGTGCTCCAATTTTGCTTATTTGTTGACAAGAGGAAAGACATGTTGGTCCTAAGTGGATTTCTCCTCAACTTTTATGTAATGAACAGGACTCCTGAGGAGGGGATACAATCAAAAGCATTTCTCAGTAACATTAAGCCACTTCTTGCCACCTAACTAACCTAATGAGGGCCCTAATAAATCCACTTGGACTGAAACGTCCTTCATGTAAGGTAGTTCTGTGCAATAAACAACTGAAACTTCATAAATCATTTGAGATTGAACTGTCCACAATAGAAATTGCCTGATAGCCACTCCTTCCTGTGAAACCTCCTCACGGTATTTCTACATAAGTCTGCCCTGTGGAAAGAAAAGAGAGATGGTCCCAAGAAAAAATGAGTCATGGGTAAATTTGCTTCTAAATCACTTAACTTTCTCAGTGGTGACCTTAGTGTTACTTCTTTTCAGTTTTTTGTGGTTTCCAGAAATTTGAAGCCCACCTGTATTAAAGTATATTTGGTTAATTTCTTGGTTTGCTGAGCATATATTTGTTGAGTAATATATTGATGGTGGGTAGGTTAGGCAGATTTGTCTGAGTTTTTCCCTGATAAAGCCAGAGGCTGTGGTCAGTTCCTGTCAGAATTCCTGACCACAGACATGGCGACAAAGTGGGAAGTAGAAATTGCAAAATCTTGTCTTGCTATAAATTTGGCCTGAGGGAAACTCTATGAATTTTCCATGGGCACCAAGGAGTATCTCAGAATTTCTGGGTCACTGAGAATGATTTAGTGTGTCTTTGGTTTTCTCATCAGTGAAATGGAAAATTGATTTGAGAATTAAAGGGGTAGAAAGACATATAATACTTAGAGTTTAGAATAGTGCACGTAGCAGGGCAGCTGGGTGGCTCAATCGGTTAAGCATCCAACTCTTGATCTCAGTTTGGGTCTTGATTCTCAGGGTCCTGAGTTCAGGCCTTGCTTTGGGCTGCACGCTGGCATGAAGCCTATGTTAAAAAATTAAAAAAGAGGGGCACCTGGGTGGCTCAGTCAGTTAAACGTCTGACTCTTGATTTCAGCACAGGTAATGATCCCACAGTTTGTGGGATTGAACCCCACATTGTGTTCTGCACTGACAGCGTGGAGCCCACTTGGTATTCTCTCTCTCCATCTCTCTTTGCCCCGCCCCCCTGCTTGTGCTCTCTCTCTCAAAAAAAAAATAGTGCATATAATAAGTGATCAACATGTATTATTATTATTATTATTATTATTATTAGTGTAAAATTGGGAAAAAATAGACTGAAATCTATCCACACTCTACTTGACTACAAGCATTGCAAATATCAGGATAGGAAAGATTATAGAAAAGATTATAAGCTAAAACTAATCCTGCATATTAATTTTAAATACCTTCACATATTTTTTGTGCACACACACCTATAGTTCATTTCACAGATCAAATGTAGTTCTTTACCAATACTTTTTATAGAAAGTCCTTAGTTACAGAATCTTTTTAATTATATTTAAATAAAAATACCTGAAATGGGTCTCCTCTGACATCACAGTCACTGATTTCATGTGGGTTCTTCAGTTGGGTAGGCCCATCACAAAGTCCTACTCAACTGACACCCTAGCAAAAAGAACAGAAGGGGACTTGATTGGAATTTATTTAATTGACTCTTCAATTGATTGGAGAATAATGCAGACTTGCTGTGTTTGTTTAATAGATTCCCTCTTCAGAGCAGAGGTCTGGATGTTGCCCCCTGGTTATGCATCAAATAGTCCCTGTAGATAATTGTATATTTCTATAAAAATATCTGCTGAAACATACCACAAAAAACTCCAGGTCTACAATTTTTCACGAAAAGAAAAATGAGGCATGCATTTAGTTTGTAAGGTCAATTTAGGGGATTTTAAACACTCACAGATACAATGTCAGAGAACGAAAAGTGATTTATGATCTCAAAATCCGTATTCTGTCTTTTTCAAAGATCATATATTAATGTTGCTCATATTAAGCATTTCTCAAAGTGTAAAAACTCAATTACCAGAATGCCCCTAGCCTGAACTTTGTCTTTGTTAGCAAGCTGTTGTGTCCGGGGAAGATACTTTATTCAGGATTTGGGATCAAGGCTCAGCTTCATTGCCATGGCCATAGGAATATTTCACTCAACGTTGTGCGGAGAGGGCGAGCAGACTTTCAGGAGGAGATCTGTCCATAAGTAAAGTCAGAGGATGGAATGTGGATATCGTGTTGATGACAAAGTATATAGTCAGGCTCTTCGAGAGAGGAAATACCTAATTGTGGAGCAGTGGGGTATTTGGGTGTAAAGGAACTCTGTGGATGGAAAAAAAATTGAATACCAGGAAGGTAAGTGTGGACTTCCCTTGGCAGTAATGGGGTAGAGACTATGGCAGAAATCTTAAGACTTCAAGGAAATAATTGGTAGTTTTGATCCAGCTTTACTGGTTGCTCACTCATGCGGTGGGTAGTTGAGAAGCTCTGAATACGAGGGAAAGGTATTCTACATGAAAAAATGCAGCTATAGATTCAGGTAGTTTAAACGCTATTTAACACAAAATCCAAAAATGGAAGTAAAAACAAGAGCAAAGCAAAACAAAAATCCTCGATGTATACTAGATAACAGACTAGTTGCATTCAAATCCCTCTGTGTTTGCTGAAGAGATAGAGGAAATTCAAGGACAAATACCTCATGTGTTGCTCCCGAAGAACTATAATATATGTTGGCTTGTGTTATGCTCATAAATGAGAAAGAGAGCAGCCATTTGCAAAAATAAGATGTTATAAATATGCCACTGGTTGAAGAGGAGGAGAATAATGCAGACCCACTATTTGTTACAGGCCTGTGGCTAACAACAGAGTTCTCCGAATCACTGTGTGACATCACTTGTAAATTGATGACATTCATTTAATGACCCCTTGCAAAAGTAAATTGCTGTCTCAGGTAATGCTACATGACTAAAATGAAAGAGAATGAACTGCCCCTTACTTAGTGACTTGCCACTTCTTATTTCCTACCCATAATTCTAGGAATGTTTCTGGTTCTTTTGGGTTCCGAAAACAAGAAAGTATTAGATGGCTCTGTAAACGTTAAAATGCTTACTGTATTGGTCTCAGTCATCCTAAAGAAGCAATGAGGAGCCAAAAAACAAAAAAAAAAAAAAAGAGAGAGAGAGAACCAGCAAAAAGACGGGGAGAATACACATATTTCATAGCTTATAGGAGTCATAAAAGATGTGGGCATTAATTAGAAAGTTTTGTGGCAACTCACTTTGATACATTTTTTTATTTAAAAAAATTTAATGAAAGTATTCTAGGAAATTAGGAAGAGAAGGAAGTAAAATGTATCCCTAATCTTATCACCTCTATATCTTATTTTGGTGTCTATAATGTGATTTTCGTGTGTATATGTGTGTGTATTTACAGTGGAGTCATATGGTACATCTTGTTTTATAATTTGCCCTTTTTTGCACCACCTTGACTAATTTATTTTTTTAATAGACTTTATTTTTAGAGCAGTTTTAGGTTCACAGCAGAATTGAATACTACCCTTACTGGAGTCATCTATCGACGTCTCATTCTTTAAATGATGTGTATTCAAATAACGAGGGCCTCATATTTTACACCAATTTATCCTTCCCTCAAACAATGTCTTCAGAAATATTCTGCTCCACTCCACGTTTCCACTTTCTTTTAAATAAACACAATATATTAATCATGGTCCTCTGTTGTACAGATTTCCACCTGGAGCTGTCATTCACCCTGAATCAACTGAAAATATTTGAGAGCCTTCTCTTGCGCCCTTCCCCTTTCCCAACAATTTTATGCATAATCCATGGGTAATTCTATAGTACTTTTTTTTTTTAATGACTGAATGTATCCCTGATCAGGAAGTAGCAATCACGGAATAATAAGTGTAATCACATCAAGGAGGCCTTTGTTGTTCCGTCTGTGGAGCATGTCTATTGAAACCTGCACCTGCTCCAAATCAGGAAATGCTTTCAGGTTGTCAAATATCAATTGTCAATGACTTCCAATGGAACTTTACTGAAAACAGAGTTAATGTGTTTCCTTGAAAAGTTATCTGAATTGGCTTGTCCATAGTTATCTCTTATTGCTTTATGGAGAGGAAACGCACACCGTATCACATCACGTCTTAGGTCCTTTATAGTCTAAAGAACAATTATTATTTTTGTGGGTGGCTGTTTAAAGGAATAGCACACACACACACACACACACACACACACACACACACATACACACACTTACTGAATTACTTCATCTCAAAATGCTAATACTGTTGAAGTTTGGAATCCTCATAGAACCTGTAAGACTAAAACCAGAGTGGATGAGTATTGACTTAAGCTTTCGTTTAGCATCGTTAGAGAAGTCTTAAATCACATAATTCAAGGTTATCACCAAAGAATATGTTATTGTTTCACAATGCAGTTACTGTCTTTCATGTCCAAAGATAAGATATATTTCCTATGAAAATTTGAGAAAGTAACTTCTCATTCCATTCTGTGCAAAATGACTGTAAAATTGTTTTCCACTGTGTCTCTAAATCCTGTTTAATCAGTAATCTCTGGGACATTTCCTTTTAATTCCCAAACAGACAACTATTTTATAAGTCTCATTTGCTTGATATATATTAACATTTGCTATCTGTTAGGAAAAGAAGTGAGCTTTAAAATTTGTAAGATGGCTGACTATCACATAAGCAAGTTGGTGAATGAGGCAATGTTATAGAAATTTAGAAAACAAATTTAGAAAAAAGACCTTTTTTACTAATTTTTTTCAGACTCTGATCCTCTCCTCTCTTTTGCTGGCTCACATCTTCCTTAACAGAAGCTGCTGTTCAGATCGATGGGGACTCTCCGCAGAGGAGATGCACAAGGGGCAAAGAGCTGAATGAGAAAAGGGTGGATGATAAGCAATCAGAAATCCTGCATAATTAAATGATGCTCTGCTGGCTTCAGCTGAGAGCATTTAAAATGATTTTAATGGGCATTAGAGGTCCTTGATGAGATCTTAGTCGGCTGTGACATTATCCTTAAAGGAAGTCTTCTGTGATGTCTGGAGAAATACCATTTCAGCGATCAGACTGAGTTGCAGCTATGATCATTTTTGTTAGCAGTCAGTTTGAATGTTCTCTTTAGATAGCAAATTGGGAATCTTGGACATGGGATTGTCTCTTTCTCATAATGGCCTCAGGCATTTGTCATTTTTCGAGGCTGATTTCTTGAGTTTAAAGGATCAGAAGTCAGCTTTTATGAGAGTCTTAGAATTTGCAATCATTTATTGGATGCTTATGATGAACCAATCATTGTGCAAGGGTTTAGAGGGTCTAAACAAATAGAAACATTAGTACTTACAAATATGTCTTATTGTGTTGGCAATAAACAGACACCAATAAAATAAACAACAACAAATCATGTAAAAACTTGGAAACAGAATTTGTTCTCTAGCCGTGTTAACTTGATTTGATTACGTGGTCTACTAATTGGCATTAATTTTTAATGGAGGTGTGTGCTGACCAAAAATGGCAAGCATCTAACTTTATGTCTGTCCACTTACATTCTTTTATTATAAAAATGTGTGTTCCGGGGCTCCTGGGTGGCTCAGTCGGTTGAGCGCCCGACTTCAACTCGGGTCATGATCTCACGGTTCATGATTTCGAGCCCCATGTCGGGCTCTGTGCTGACAGCTCGGAGCCTGGAGCCTGCTTCCAATTCTGTGTCTCCCTCTCTCTCTGTCCCTCCTCCACTCATGCTCTGTCTCTCTCTCAAAAATAAATGAACATTAAAAAAATGTGTGTTCCCCTTAAAAATATCTTTTATACATACACTATGTGTTTCAGTATCTTTACTGATACACATTACATTTTTATAAATAATTATAATGAAATCTAGCAAGATAGGAGTATTTAAAGTATAAAGCCCCCTGATATGTGTGTGTGTTTATGTATATATGTTAGTTTATTTAAGAAAATGGGGATGGGGTGCCTGGGTGGCTCAGTGGATTAAGCGTCTGCCTCTTGGTTTTGGCTCAGGTCATAATCTCGTGGTTTGTGAGTTCAAGCCCCATGTTGGGCTCTGTGCTGACAGTGCAGTTTGCTTGAGATTATCTCTCTCTCCTGCTCTTTGCCCCTCCCCTGCTCTCTCTGTCTCTGTCTCTCTCAAAATAAATAATAAGCTTAAAAAAAAAGAATATCGGGAGAAATATACCTTACAGCACCAAATTTTGCTACTTTAAAAAATATCCTTACAGGATAATCTATGCAGATTCATCTCATTCTTTTATAATAGCTGCATTGTATTTCATTTTATGGTCATATTATGTTATATTAATTTGATATCCTTTTGATAGTCATTTACACTGAATCTACTTTTCAATAATATTAACATCATTGCACATATGCCAGGATTTCTATAGATATGAAGGGTTGCTGGATGCAAATGATTTTAGATTTAGAGATTTTGCCTAATTGCCCAACAAAATTTTTCTATGCCAATTTGTATTTCCCCCAATTATGTTTGACAACACCTGTTTCTCCCACAAGAATGTTGGTTCTTCACAGGCAGACCTCTTCTGCATTTGTTGTCATTATTTCTGGTCATGCCAATGTCTACATTGTCTTCTTTGTCTCTGCAGCACCTTCTCATTGCCCTACAGTCTGCTCCCTTTTTGTCTTTCCAACTCATCCCTGCTATTCCTTTCTTGGCCTCTCACTCCTCCCCTCCCCCCACCCCACTCCAGGCACACTGATTTTTCTTTTAGTTTCTCAAACACACTTGTTCCTCCTTACCTCATGTTTTTGTTCATGTTGTAGATTTTGCTTGGAATGTGCTTTCCCCACCTCTTTGCCCTACTGATGTCTACTCATCTTTTAGCGTTCAGATCAAATGTTAATTCGTCAAAGGTAAATTCTCCTGCCCTAACTAGGTTAACTCCTATAGGAGACACAATATCTCTTTATAGCAGATTTCACTAATTTATGTGTGTGTGTGTGTGTGTGTGTGTGTGTGTGTGTGTGTTAAATGTCTGTCTCCTCCGCTAGCATGTAAGCTGCATGAGGGCCGGAAGCATATCTGTCCTGTCCACAGGAGCCCCCAATCCTCAGCAAACCACCTCATACACAATAGATGGTCTGTAAGTGTTTATAGAATAACTGCATGTATCCCTACTGCCTAGCAAAATACCCAGGACACATAAGCGCTCCAGAAGTTGTTATTCAGTAGAATAATTTATGATTTTCCACATCTCTTCCCAACATTGGATATTATATTTTAAACAATCCATATGGGGGCGCCTGGGTGGTTCAGTTGGTTAAGCATCCGACTTTGGCTCAGGTCATGATTTCACGGTTTGTGGGTTCAAGCCCCACATCAGGTTCTGTGCTGACAGCTCAGAGCCTGGATCAGATTCTGTCTCCCTCTCTCTCTGCCCCTTCTGCTGCTTGCGCTGTGACTCTCTCTTTCCCAAAAATAAATAAACATTAAAAATAAACAATCCATATGGAGCTAAGAAGAGGCAAAACCTAAGTGCAGTTTTGATTTGCTCTTTAATCACATTGAGACTTATTTTCATGTTTGTTGTTTCATATTTATCAGTATATTTAATTTCTCTGGTGAATTCCTCATTCTTGTTCTTTTCTTCTCTTTCTGTTAGGATAAGAACAGTGACTATTCTCCAATACGAATGAAAATATGAAGACCGATCCAGCTTGTAGCTTAGACTGCTGTTTCTGCTGCCTCCCATAGCAACTCAGGTAGGAAAACTCCCTGTCATTCATACCACTATTACCGAAATTACATTCTAATGGTGTTTGATGTGTTTCCAAAAAACACTTCCTTTAATTTTACTCTCTTGTCCGCTTTCTAGGACTCAGGAACAAGCCCTTTCCCTTTCTTTCTCATAATAATTTTTCATATCTGAAATGATGCTAGCTATTGATTTGTTTACCTGTTTATTATTTGTGTATTTCCTCCTTTTCAACCCCAATAAGAGAAAATGTGGGAAATCAAATAGCTATGTCCTAGTTAAGGAGATTATAGGGAATGCATTACACTGCTTTCTGGCCATGTTTCCTATAGGAAAATTGTTTTGAAGATAGGGACCCTAGATTTCTTGTTCACTGATATCTTTATTGGTAACAACACTATCTGGAACCAAGTAGGTGTTCAGTAATTATTGACTGACTGAATGGCTGACCGGTCTAAAGGGTATTCCCAGTTACAGGCATCCTGATGTTAAAAAAAAAAAAAATCATTGAGGTGCTTGAGTGTTGGTTAAGCATCCAACTTAGCTCAGGTCATGATCTTCCAGCTTGTGGGTTCGAGCCCCACATCAGGCTCTGTGCTGACAGCTCAGAGCCTGGATGGAGCCTGCTTCGGATTCTGTGTCTCCCTCTCTCTGCCCTTCCTTTTCTTGTGCTCTGTCTCTCTCGCTCTCATAAATACATTTTCAAAAAACTTTAAAAAATTTAAAAAAATCATCTCTTTATGCCAATATTGAGTTTTGATCCAAATCTGCTCCTTGGTCGTCTCTTCCGTTGGAATTCATTTTCCCCCTGAACAGTTCTCAGTTTTTCAGGCCAACAGAGCCCAATGGAGTGAGGGTGGCTATGTCTTCTAGGATGGGGCCAACTGTCCCTCAGACCACAGAGTTAAGCATGGCTCCACTCCATGCCAATGGTATACTCTGGGGCAATGTATTTAACCTCCTAGTGTCTGCTTTCCCTCAACTACCTAACTAACCTTCCTCAACTGAACTAACAAGAGTGTCTGCCTCTTATGGTTAGCGTGAGGATTAATAGAGTAATATGTGTAAAGCACTTAGAGCAGCGCCTGACACATAGTAAGTGCTTGATAGATGTTGTTATTATTATATTAGTCTGGGCTCCCAGCAAGAGTTATGTGTCTGTCTCCCTCTCTTGAGGTTAACAAGGAATCTGCATATATAGAGGTGGTGGCCGAGGTAGATAGAGCTTGTTTGCAAATTACTACCCGGGAATTATTTTATTCCAAAGCCCTTTTGTGAAAAATGCCAGACAGTTTTAATTCTGATTTTTTTTTTCTACGAACGCCTATGATGGGAATAGGTATATCCTACTTCTTAGAAAAGTCCGAGGCAGAGAAAGGTTAAATGATTTGCTCAAGGACATAACAAATGAATGGTGACTGGGAGATAGAAATTATATGACTTCTAGTCCACTGCCCCAGACCGGGCTCATTCTATTTAGATGTTATGTTCATACTTAATATTATAGATCCAAACGACCTGGACCCATCTCACATTTCCTATCGTAGCGGTATGCAGATGGTGAACATAAAAAGAAGGTTACAAGTCAAATGTTGTATCGTGGACAGAAAGACTATAAAATTGAAACATGATCCTCTCTATTATTCCACTTTTATTTGAGGCCTCTTCTTTCTTTTTATTCACTTGAAAATACTATTTATTTGCTTTGTGGAGAAGGCCTATTCTAGTTTGAAATTATTTCTGTCAATTGCAAAATAAAGTTATCAACTATATAAAATAAAAGATCACCTTGGCAACTTCAAAAATAATAAAGTATGCTATTATAAGAGGTAAATTTTTACACTAGCAGCAATTTATAATAAAACATTAAATCCATATTTATTGCACGAAAAAATAAATTGGACCACATTTGTACCCACTCCTTTACAGCCACGCACTATATTAGGGAAGAAAGCTGTAATACAGAATGGAAATACACAAATAGAGAAATATTTCCTCGAGCCGTTTTAGTGACTGAGACTAAGGTGAGCTTCTTTTGTTAAAATTGCATACGGTATTTCATGGATTGTAACTAGATAGAGGCTTAGTGAAACCAGCACTGTGGGGTTTATCCAGTGCTATGGAGTTCCTCAGTGTGGGGCTGGGGAAAAGGACAGACCGGAACATCTGGCTGTGGATCCAGGGCGAGGCGGCTGGAAACAGATGAGATGTGGCGAGGGCCAGACTTCTGACAACAGCAGGAAAGGCAGCGATCCAAGCATCACAAACAGCTCTGAGGTCCAACAGATGAACAAGGTGAGGAACGGGTTACCAGCATTGACCCAGGGGAAGACAAGAGTCCAGTTGGCAGCGTCAGCCCTGAGAGGGCCACCGGGCGAGCCGCCTGGTGACCGTTGTGCAAGGAGGCACCAGAGCGAAGGAACACTTGGACTGAAGCCTGTCTCCCAGCAGTGGGAGTGAGGGAGCCCAGCCAACAGACTCAAGGGCTGGTGAGTGAGGTGAGACATACTCTTCCGGTGTCTCTGCATGCTGGAAGAGGAAGGAGACATTGAAAGGGGAAACTAGCAAGTGGAAAAAAAAAATCATGGCTGACTTGTAACCTAAAATAAAACCTGGATCTGTTTCAGTTCACGCAATGATTTTTTGAGGCAACACACACATTACTTCTGTTAATAAAAAGGATACTGTGATGTTCCGTGACTTACTGAACTCTTATTCCACGTCAAGTACTCCTTAATCTCCCACGACTCATACAAAAACCCCGCCTAGGAAACATTATTATGCCCATCATGGTGTTGATGAAAACGGATTCAAAATAACATTACAATGAGTCTCCTGAGGTCACCTCGTGGAAGCATCAAGATTCTAGCAGGTCTCATGAACTTGCTAACTGGCTCTACTCTCTCTGCCATTTAGGAACCCACGTCAGATATTGACAAAGAGGTGCAAACTTAAATAAACCTACTTGTGTAACAGAAAGATAAAAGGGTATATATATATATATGGCAAGGTAGACTCTGAAGGAAGCCGTGACTTACAAATGGAGTAGGAATCTGCCAGAGATGGTGAGGTTTGTGTACGTGATTAAACACAAGTCTATGACAAAGGCCTCTATGAATCCAGTAGATCAGCATGTCAGTGAAAAAGAGGAAGGAAAGTATATTAACAATGAGCTGAAACCAGCCACTTGGAAACTCTCCTATGCCATCATATAATTTGCTGTAATCTCTCAACTCTAGCGGGAACAATGAAAACAGTGGGAATATTAATCCATGGCAGTAATTCGACAGGAAACATAATCTGTCTATAGACTTGATTCTTTAAAAATCGTGGATGTTTCAGATGGCCAACAGGCACATGAAAAGATGCTCAACGTCGCTCCTCCTCAGGGAAATACAAATCAAAACCACACTCAGATATCATCTCACGCCAGTCAGAGTGGCCAAAATGAGCAAATCAGGAGACTATAGATGCTGGAGAGGATGTGGAGAAATGGGAACCCTCTTGCACTGTTGGTGGGAATGCAAACTGGTGCAGCCACTCTGGAAAACAGTGTGGAGGTTCCTCAGAAAATTAAAAATAGACCTACCCCATGACCTAGCAGTAGCACTGCTAGGAATTTACCCAAGGGATACAGGAGTACTGATGCATAGGGGCACTTGCACCCCAATGTTTATAGCAGCACTCTCAACAATAGCCAAATTATGGAAAGAGCCTAAATGTCCATCAACTGATGAATGGATAAAGAAGTTGTGGTTTATATACACAATGGAGTACCACGTGGCAATGAGAAAGAATGAAATATGGCCCTTTGTAGCAACGTGGATGGAACTGGAGAGTGTGATGCTAAGTGAAATAAGCCATACAGAGAAAGACAGATACCATATGGTTTCACTCTTATATGGATCCTGAGAAACTTAACAAAAACCCATGGAGGAGGGGAAGGAAAAAAAAAAAAGAGGTTAGAGTGGGAGAGAGCCGAAGCATAAGAGACTCTTAAAAACTGAGAACAAACTGAGGGTTTTTGGGGGGTGGGAGGGAGGGGAGGGGAGGTGATGGGTATTGAGGAGGGCATCTTTTGGGATGAGCACTGGGTGTTGTATGGAAACCAATTTGATAATAAATTTCATATATTAAAAAAAATACAGAAGAGGTTGACTAAACTTGAAAAAAAAATTAAAAAAATAAAAATTGTGGATGTTTGGGGCACCTGGGTGGCTCAGTCATTTAAGTGCCCTATTGATTTCGGCTCAGGTCATGATCTCACATTTCATAAGATTAAGACCCACATTGGGCTCTGTGCTGACAGCATGTAACTTGCTTGGGATTCAATCTCTCTCTTTCTCTCTCTGCCTGTCTTTCAAAATAAATAAATAAATAAACATTTTTTAAAACGTGGATTCTTTATTAATTAATGATCACAGACAAAAAGCTCAGTGTTGCAAAGAAGAAATAAAGGATACAAGCACCAAGATTTGTTACAGTCAGGATACTGATAGTTCATCCGATGAGGCCACCCTCAGACCTTGAGGCTGGATAGATGTGTGGTGTAAAGTAATAATCTGCATTATTGAGTACAAGATACGTCTTTGCCCCTCGAGAAGGTCCGCCACCAGTTTGGCCTCTGCAGGGTCATAGGCTGCCCTCTTTCCTTAAACCTTATGAACCATCCTCTGCTAGCTTCAAACTTTCCTTCTGTAGCTTCCTCAACTGTCAGCCTTCACAGACTTGAAGACAGTTAATGCCTTGCTCTGGATTAGTCTTTGGCTTAAGGGAATGTTGTGGCTGGTTTGATCTTCTATCCAGACTAAAACTTTCTCCATATCAGCAATAAGGCTGTTTTGCTCTCTTATCATTCACATGTTCACTGGAATAGCACTTTAATTTCCTTCTAGAACTTTGCCTTTCTTTGGCTCACTGTTTGGTGTAAGAGGCCCAGCTTTCAGCCTTTGTCAGCTTTTGACAGGCCTCCTCACTCATCTTAATTATTTCCAGCTTTTAAAGTGAGAGATGTGTGGCTCGTCCTTTCATTTGAACACTTAGAGGTCATTGCAGGGTTATTAATTGGCATAATTTTAATATTCTTATGTCTCAGCAAATAGGGAGGCCCAAGGAGAGAGTCTCAGCAAATAGGGAGGCCAAGGCCAGTCAGTAGAGGAATCAGAACACATACAACATTGGTCAGTTAAGTTTGCTGTCTTCTATGTCCATGGTTTGTCATACCCCAAAACAATTGCCATAGTAACATCAAAGATTACTGATCACAGATCATGGGGCACCTGGGTGGCTCAGTTGTTTGAGCACCAATTTTTGATTTTGTCTCAGATCAGGATTCCAGAGTCGTGGGATCAAGCTCCACATCGGGCTCTGCACTGAGTGTGGAGCCTGCTTGGGATTTTCTCTCTCCCTCAGCCCCACCTCCCCCCCACCCAGATAAAAAAAAAAAATTACTGATCATAGATCACCATAACAAATATAATAATAATGAAAAAGTTAGAAATGCTGCAAGAATTACCAAAATGTGACCCAGAGACATGAAATGAATAACTACTGCTGGGAAAATAGCACCAATAGACTCACTCTATGCAGGGTGGCCACAAACCTTTGATCTGGAAAAAACTCAGTATCTGTGAAGCACAATCAAATGAGGGCCTTCACTTTATATATTTTACTCCACTCTCTTCTTGCTTGCATGGTTTCTGAAGAGAAGTTGCATGTAATTCTTATTTTTGTTCCCCTGCAGGTAAGCTTTCCCTCCACCCCCTCCCACAGCTTCTTCCAAGATTTTTTCTCTAATTTCAAAGTATATGCCTGGGTGTAGTTTTTAGGGCAGCTGTCCTTCTAGGGGTCCTCTGAGCTTCCTGGATCTGCCTTTTGGTGTCTGACATTAATTTGAGGTAATGCTCAGTCATCATTCTTTGAGCACGATTTCTTCTATTCCTTTCTCTCTTTTCTTCCAGTACTCCCTCTATGTATATGTTACATCTTTTGTCGCTGTCTTACAGTCCTTACATGGTCTGTTATAGTGTTTTGTTTTGTTTTGCCTTGTTGTTGTTGTTGTTTTCCAGTATTTGTTCTCTTTGCCTTTTCAGTTGTGGAGGTCTCTGTTGAGATATCCTTAAGCACAGACTGTGTCCAGTCTATTAGTAATCCCATCAAAGGCACTCTTTATGTTAAGTTGTTTTTGATCTCTGGCATTTCTTTTTGGTTCCTTCTGAGGATTTTCATCTTTCTGCTTACATCACCCATCTGTTCTTACATGCTGTCTACTTTACCCATTAGAGCCCTTAGCATATTAATCATACCATTTTAAATTACTGGCCTGATCATTCTAACATCCCTGCCTGGTTTTGGTGCTTGTTCTGTCTTTTTAAATTGTCTTTTTGGCCTATTGGTACACGATGATAATATGCCAGCAGCTTAGGCTCTGCTTTACTGGTTTCTACCGAGATCAGGTCTTGTTAGGAAGAACTGAGTGCTCTGGCATATTTCAGAATGGTTTCTCTTCCTCCCCGACCCCTGCTCGAAGCATAAGGGCATTTTTATTAGACATTCACTATAGGAACCTGGTCAAACTTCTAGAGGGAAATCTCACAAAGTCGTGGGGTCTCCTGATGGCTGGATCTTCCTTGGGTTTTTATCTCTCAGATTTGTCCACACTGAGCCTCCAGCAACATGTCAGTTACAGTTCAGATTTTTCTTTCCCCAGCACTGGTTCCTGAGGCAGGCAGTTTCCACTTATCAGCCTCTAGTTCAGTAAATTGTTATCTCTGTATTTTGCTGTAGGTCTTTTCAGTCATTGAGATGGTGGTTTGCTTTGTGTCCTCATGTCTCTTATATATCCTGGAAGTTTGCTCAGCTTTTTACTTCTTGTTAGGATGTTGTGGCAGCCTCTTGGCTTCTTACCTGCAGAAGCAGAAACTGGAAGTGTAGCTGTACTAGTTTTTATTGCCGCTGCTACAAATTGCCAGAGACCTAAGGGTCTAAACCACACGTATTTATTATCTTTTGGTTTTGGAGGTCAGAAATCTAAAATGGGTCTCACTGGGTTAAAATCAAGGTGTCAGCATAGCCGTGCCCCTCTGGAGGCTCTGAGGACGTCTATTTTCTTACCTTTTCCAACTTCTAGAGGCCACCTGCATTCCTTGGCTTGTGGGCTCCTCTTCCATCTTCAAAGCCAGCAATGGCTGCTTAAGTCTTTCTTACATCACGTCATTTGATACTGACTCTTCTGCTAACTTCTTCCACTTTTAATGATCCTTGTGATTTCATTGGGCCCACCCAAGTAGTCCTGGATAATCTTTCTATTTTTCAGACAGCTCATTAGCAACCTCACTTCTGTCTGCAACTTTAATTCTTCCTTGCCTTATAATATAATATATTCACAGGTTCTGAGGATGAGGCATGGACATTTTTAGAGTACTATTACCCTGCTTACCACAGCAGTCACATAGCTTGTGGCTTTTTTTTTTTTTTTTTTTTAGAGAGAGAGAGAGACAGAGAAAGAGTGTGAGCAGGGGAGAGGAGCGGAGAGAGGGAGAGAGAGAAAGAGAGAGACTCCCAAGCAGGCTCTGTGTTTAGCATGGAACTTGATTCGGGGCTCAGTCCCACAACCCTGGGATCATGACCTGAGCCAAAATCCAGTCGAACACTCAACCACCTGAACTATCCAGGCACCTCTATAGCTTGTGGCTTTTAAGACAGCTTTTCAGGTAACTGACGACTCTTAAATAAACAGGTACTTTCAGTGGTAGAGATCATGCTTTGTTTTTTGTTTCTCTTCTGTCTTCTATTAATATTGACATAAAAATGACCATTCTATTTTAGTTCTTTAGCTTTCTGGTTTGACTCCTATTAATCTTAATTCGCAAAACCTAATCCACATTGTGTTTTAATATATCCAGTATGGTACCTCCTTAATTTTATTAAGGTCACCAAAATAGCTCAAATCAGGAAAGAAATCAATGGACTTAATTATATTCATTGCCTTGGCCACATTTGTCACATTGGTCCAATTTGTCAGATGAGCAACTTTTATTTATATCTCTAAGTTTCACTATTATGTGTTTAGATCAAAGGCAAATAAAGGAAAGACTGCTAGTATAAAACAGGTTTTTTAAAAAAAATCATAAAACTTATATGTTATGTAAGTTTTAAAATATAATCTGTTATAAAAATTACAAAAATTATAAATATTACGTAAGTGTTTAAAATTACTTAAAAATTTTTATAATTTAACTGGCATTCAAATAAAGTTAATAAACAGTAGTTGTTTTTATATTTTCTAATGTAAATTTTTGACAAAATGAAATTTATATTTATACTCAACAGGTTTTGGGGAAAATGACTAATCATTAGAAATTATATTCTGCCTATTTATATATGATTGAATTTTAAAGACATTCATCAGTTATTCTTAGAGACAAAATCAAGCACAAATACAATGCAGTAAAAACTTTTAAAACTTTTTATTAGTTTTGCAATTTTTTATCCTGGATACAATAATTTTTTTTCTTTCAATACCTGACCTATATTCTCAAAGAGTAGTTGCCACTGACTTAATTTTTTGATTTAATTCCATTTTAATTTTACTGAAATTACATTTTAATAATTTGCGATGATCTCTATTTAACAAGTTGTAAAAATATATAGGCATATCTGTCTTTATCTTAGCAGCTACAGATGGCTGGGGCCAACTGCTCACAACTTTTACAAATATAAGTCATAAGTGGGTAGAAATGACCTTTTGGAGCCCCTTCTGGTGTTAATATCCAGGTATCCACATTATGTATGTATGTTTCAATGCTGGAGTCTCAAGGTCTCAAAAAGCTGTAGTGAAAGCATCTTCAGAACCAAATAGAAGTGTACTTTATTTTAATTGTCATCCATTTGAAAACCAAACCCAGAATGGGATATTGCAGGACCTGAATGTTTATATAACATAACCCTTATTTCTATCATGCTCCATTATTTATGTACTGTGTTCTGCCATCACTGGGTAATTAACTCTCTTTGTCCTTGGTATCCAGGTGAGTATTACTACCAGTCACATTTTACTTTTAAGCACCTTGAAAAAATGAGTATGTGAATAGTATGCCTACACACGTTCTGCATGCAGATTCTGTTGAATGCCACTAAAGGGAAACAGGATGTGAGGCAGGGCTTCCCTGATGGGATAAGAGATGTAAGGAAATGTTTTAACCAGTGTTTTGAACCTCATTTGTTGAATTTCATTGAATGAACTTGGGTTAGAAAAGCAACTGTTGTAAGGTCTGTGGAGGATGCAAAGATAGATCTGATGTAGTTCTGTCTCTGAGTTAAGAATCAAAAGAGGCAGGTGGATTCGTTAGTAACTATAAGGCAGTCAAGATGTTATAATAGAGATAAGGGAAGAAGAGATTGGTTTCAGTTTTAATTTTGTTTTCGAGGTAGGTTATGAATATGGGGGTATTAAAAAAATGTTTTATTTTAAATAATTACAGACTTATAAGAAGTTGCCAAAATAGCATGGAGAGATCCAATGTACTCCCTGCCCAGCTTCTCTTAATGGTACCATGTTATAGAACCAGTACATTCATCAAAACTAGAAAATTGGTATTGATACAACACAATTAAGTGGACCACAGACTTGACTGAGTAGTCTTTTAATATGCAGAACTAGAAGAGGGAAGGAGAAAGGAACTCTAGGTTGAGGAAATAGCATTTGGTTGAGTACAGGTCATGAGAGAATATGGATTATTCAAGAAATCTGCTGAAAGGGACTTTAACAAGTAAGCCCTTCCCTTCCACTTTATAAATGAACTAATGAGGCCCAGAGAGATTAAACAACTTACTTATTTCCTTTTCTTTCCTTGGTTAGTGACTGAGTTTAGGTATTTTTATACAGCACATGCTGGTCTCCAAGATCTTAGTCCAGGAATGGTCCTCCTGAAAGATGTTTTCTTAGATGGAATAAATACATGGTTATTCTTTTGGAACCTCTATCAAGATTGCACTCCAGGTGCATTTTTTCCTGAGTCCTCAGAGCCTAGTGCAATATCTGGCACACAATAGATACTCAGGAAATATCTGCTGAATAAATGAACCAATGAATCTCATTTTTAACCCCTACGACTGAAGGAGAGGCACATCAACCAAGGATAACAAGAGAATAAATCACACCCACAATTAGCTCACTGCAATGGAACCCATTACTGAAAGTCAATTTGCAGTTGGGCAAAATGACAGCTGTAAGAAGGAAGTTGGGCAGGGAAACACATTTTATTTGAATTATGATGAATTAAAAATGTACACAGGCAATTACCCCTATTTCAGCCACACTATGCAGTAAATGTGTAAATAAAAGGTGTGAGTGACCAACAAGGAAAACAGCGTATTCTCCTTTTCTACATTTTGAACACATGCATCAGATGTCCCTTCATAGGGATCATTAGAGTTTTTAGCTTAATTCCAAGCTAAAAAACAGAATCATTATGGAAATGCTGCTTTTCTTATTGAACAGTCTGTAGGATAGCTTGTTGCCAAATTAAGCAGCACACAGCACTTGTTAACTTAATTAGCAACCTAATGGCTGAACCTCAGCCTGACAAAACGCATGTTGCTTTGGATGGAAATTGCAGTGAAACTACAGCCACTTCAAAAGAACCACAATCCTGTGGATACTTATTTTTCCTTTTGGGCTAAAGGAAAACCCGATTGCCTGGGAAAATCCTCCAATTCCTCTTGCGGCCCAAACAGCATTACCAAGAGTCAGAACCTTATAGGCTGTGAAACATTCCTTTTTCAAAGGCTGTGTGCAAGAGCACTTCCCAAGGGCTAATGGGTATACTTGTGCCTCCATTAATAGCACAGAAAGCAAACTAATTAATTAGAGGACACACTAAATAAACTCCATTTATCACCAAATGGCCCAAGTGATAAACAAATTATTTAAGAGCTTATTGAAAGCAGAAACGAAGAAGGCAGTTGTCAAGGATTCAACCTGATGTGTTGGTGAATATCTCGAGATTAGCAGCAGTTGCAAGGTTCCTTGTTGGGGACAGACATGGAAATTTTATGTGATAGAGGGTGTGTGCACATTCACTCATCAACAGATCTTAAATTATTGGGTTGTCTCTCTTCTTTAGAATCTGTTAGTGTCCTTCTGGCTCAGAGGTAACCTGCTGCAAATAGTCCTGTTTCGGATTCTTGGAAAACAGAGGTTCAGGTCTGATATGCTGGCATAAAATGGGCAAAGGCTTATTCCTGATGTTACTCTGGCATCTCACAATGCAGAATTTTCTGCCTTCCAAGCTGCTGTGTACTCTGAAAATGGTTCACTTTAAGTGAACTATGAGAGGGGCGCCTGCGTGGTTCAGTCTGTTGAGCATCCGACTTCGGCTCAGGTCATGATCTTGCAGTGCGTGAGTTTGAGCCCCGCGTCAGGCTCCGTGCTGACAGCTCAGAGCCTGGAGCCTGTTTCAGATTCTGTGTCTCCCTCTCTCTCTGCTCCTTCCCTGCTCATACTCTGTTTCTCTGTCTCTCAAAAATGAATAAACGTTAAAAAAATTTTTAAGTGAACTATGAGAAAGAGGGAGAGAGAGAGAGGAGAGAAACTCAGAAGCATTGAAGACTGTCGTAATTTTTATTATATACTGACAATATTGATTTGATGGGGCTTAGAGATTTACCTAACAAATGATTGTTAATTTCTCTGACTGTTATTTGTGTGTGTTTGTGTGTGTGTGTGTGTGTGTGTGTGTGTATTTATTTATTTAAAATTTTTTTCTCATCATCCATTTTCTCCAGCTTATAGAAGAAAAACAATAGTATGTAAGATAAAGTGGGTTTTCCTGAGAGGTCACTTGTTCCCATTTTCTCCATTATTTATCATTATTTATTATTTATTTATTTTTTTGTCTGAGCCTCTTTTCACACGTAACCTGTCATGTCACTGCATTTTGCCAGGCCTTAGAAACCTTCATTGATTCTTCTCTCTCCCTCACACACAAAATGCTGACCTGGCTGTTGTAAATTTTGTGCCACTAAATACTATGGGAAAAGCCTTATTTATGGAGGGCAACGCTATTTTAAGTAGTTCACCCAAACTCATTTCAAGATTTGCATGTGAACCTTAGTTTACCTTTGAAAGTCTGCTACTTGTCTTCTGAGTTATATTAGCTGTTATCAAACTAAAGGAAAATGTCCCTAATAATTTGAGGAGTTGTTCTGTGGTGTCTAATTATGGGGGTAAACATGGATTTTGGTGTGTATTACAGCTGGAAAAAATGAGAAATAAGTCGCTGTGTGAGGATGACACAGATTTCTTGTGTTCATGTTGATATAACAGCTGACACTTCACAGATCTCGTTTATCTGATGTGATGGCTCAATTAGAATGAGTCTTTTTTTTAAGTGTATTTATTTTGAGAGAGAGAGAGTGAGAGCCAGTGGGAGAGGGGCAGAGAGACAGGGAGAGGGAGAATCCCAAGCAGCCTCTGTGCTGTCAGCACAGAGCCAAAATGTGGGGCTCTGTCCCACAAACCATGAGATCATGACCTGAGTTGAAATGAAGAGTCAGATGCTTTCCTGATGGAGCCACCCAGGCTCAGATCCAAAAGATTCAAAGAATGTGAATCTTTTGGTAATAGGGACTATGTCCTTTTCATGTTATTAATTTAGCACTTCCCATGTACCTTGTACTCTAGAATCTGGTTTTGTTAAATGAATTAAAAGTTCTCCTACTCCCTGTGCATTCTGAAAATGGCATTTGATAACATGCCTTTTATAAGTCAATGTTTATTAATTCAACCGGAGTTAAGCATGTGGTTCTGCGGACAGCAAGAGCTGTCCTTAACTACGTAACAGGCCTTCTTTAGCCTATTGGTGCAGTGTCAACAGGAAATGGAAATGGCTGATGTCATGGCGGCATCCAATGAAGCTCTTGCCTTATCTTAAGGAATCATTCTAACTTGTATCTAGCATGCTTTAGGAGATCCCTAAATTTGTTTGTTACTGATATTAGAGAGGTGACATTGTGCAGTGAAGATTATTATGGATGAAGGGTCAGCGGGTTGGGGGTCCTATAATTCTGTCATACTTTTAGGTCTGTACTTTTGGGAAAGATTCTTAACTCTTAACTTTCAGCGTCTTCATAAGTCTGGAAAGAATGTTGTTGTATCTTTTTAGAGCATACTTTCCTACTCATTGTCTGGATCTTCATTTTGATTATAGCCTCATTTAGCATGCGGTTTGTGGTATGAACCCTAGAGAGAAGTGAAAGAATATCATCAGCAGGATAGGAAAAGAAAACATATACAACGCAAAATCAGCGTACATGCCCTCACATGTCTTCCAGATGGCTCCTAGGTTATTTCTAAAGAGAGCCCTCACACATGTGTTCACAGCCCACTCCTGTGGGAGTCATACGTAGCACTCGGATTAAGTTCTGGGGCCGGGTTGTCAGCTTCTGAAAGGTTCAGTGATGGTTGTTGTGCGCATTAGGTCCTATCTGAAGAATCAGAATGAGTCTGTGTAGCGCTGTTCGGTGTCCCCCAAAAATGTCTCCTGAGCCGGACAGTCTCAGCGAGCCAAGGCTGACGTGGTACCCATGTCACTTCTATTCACTCTGAAAGGGGGAGTCTGAGCCCCAAGTACATTTTGAACCAGCCACCTGAATTTTCACCCCTCAACATCAGCATCTTTTTCTGATTCAATGTAAAGATATTGTATTTGCTTAACAGCAGCTTATACCCTTTTATAAGGCAGAATTCTGTATTCTTTACAAAGATAATTTCATGTGAATGTTACGGATTTACCATTCCAATCATTTTCTTTTTTTTAATGTTTTTAAATTGATTAATTTATTTTTGAGAGAGACAGAAACGGCGTGAGCAGGGGAAGGGCAGAGAAAAAGGGAGCGAGAGAATCCCAAGCCGACTCCGCACGTCAGTGCAGAGCCTGACGCGGGCTCGAACTCACCAAACCGTGAGATCATGACCTGAGCTGAAACTGAGAGTGGGACTCTTAACCAGTGGAGCCACCCAGGCACCCCTCGATCATTTTCTGGTATTTTTGTATTTGTCTTTTGGATGCCCGCTTTCATAGATTTGTTTTCTGTGGCTTTGACACACCGCTGTCCTTATGTTTTTAATCCATCCCAGTTATTAAGCTATTGGTTTTGAGCTCCAAACTCACCCTTCTGTGCTCTGCTTCACCTCGCTGGAGCTGGGACTCTGCAAACCACATTTCTGCCTGGCAGTTATCTCCTTGCAAGACTGCCGATAGCGGTGCTAGATGCGCACCACAAAGCTGGAGAGAAGGGAGCGACTTGTTCCTCTTCCCTTCATGCTTCTTTCTTTAATGTATTTTCACTGCGATATAATTGACATACAGTGTTAAGGTATTTAACGTGTTGATTTGATATGTGCGTGTGTTGCAGCACGATCAGCGGTGTTAGCTGACACGCCCATGCTTCACATAAGCATCAATCCCTTTGTATGTTGGGGACAATTAATGCCTAGTCTCCCAGCAACTTTGAAGTTTGCAGCACAGTATTCTGTGGCCACTGGACTGTGCATTAGATCTCTAGGCTTTATTCAGCTCCCAGTTGCCGGTTTGTATCCTTAAACACCATCTCCCAACTCCCTCCCAGTTACTTTTTCACCCCCAAAGAAGCAGTTCCTTGGGAGAAGCAGCAAGTAGCCCCATTTTGGAATTTTGGTCACAGTTGCAAAAACAGCACCAGCTAACCACTGTCCCCTCCTGATTTTCAGTTCCCTGAAGGTTCTCTCCAAGATACCTTCCCAGGTGTGGGTGTGGTCACTGCTTCCTGCAGATGCTCGATCCCTCCATCATGTCTCAGCGGGGGTTTTGTTAGGCCTTTGCGGTTAATATAGTTAACAATTCTTCATAATGACTTACTTCCCGTATTAAATTCTCTCTGTTAAAGAAGCTGTTAGGATTTCTGTCTCTTGACTAGACAGTGACGGACACAGACCTGTTAGTCGTTCACCCAGCGTATCCACTCCTGGGTCTCTTCTGGAAGCCAGTCCTAGAGAACACTCCGACCCATTTTCTGGCCTGTTTTTCTGACCTCACAACAAAGAGGTCTAAGCAATTGCCTCTGTGGGTTTTGGTAAAAACCTCAGGAATACATGTACTGAGTTTCAGTCCCTCCACAAAAGGTCACATTTCCCTTACTATGAAGGGAAGCCACCTCTCTGAAGGAAAACCCTCAACGCTGACAGCGTGTCCACACATTTAGTGTGTAGTCATCGTTTCTACAACCTCATTAAATCATAGGACTTGGGAGGAAATTTGAGAAATCATTTAGTTAATTTGCTTGCTTCAGGCAGGATTAAATCTCGAGACTTGTGTAATTTAGATTTTCCATCAAAGCTCGACACTGCACATTCGTAAAATGAGTAGATGAAAGAATTTTACAATCTAGACATTATAAATTAGGATGACTCAATAAGAAATTTCTTTTGTGGATGGGTGATTTTTACCCCAACATCTACATAGTTTTTCTAAGTTACCTTATATTGATACCGTTTCCTTGAGTTAATACACATATTCCCTTATTTGTATCAAATATTTTTAAAGATATGAAAGAAAATACTACAAAATTAATCTTAAAATAGTCAGATGGGTACTTAAAATAAACTATATAAATTTTGCTTGGCATTTTATAATGTACATGTTATTGTTAGTTGTGGTCAAGTCGACGTAAGGACACTACAACTTGGGGATAGAGCATGTGTGTTCCTGTAACGCATGATTCCATCTTGCCCTCAAGCACGCGTTCATATGGTTTTCAGAAACCATTTAATCTTTTTAAGTAAAACACCTCATTCTCTTCTCCTTTAGTAGTCTTTTGTGAGCCGTATATCAGAAGGTAACCTACTTCTTAAGGGATCTCCCTCGCCTTTACAGTGTAAAGGCCAGAAAATGGTTTGGAGTGTTCTGGTCAGGATGCTTTTCTGTTTGGTTTCTAGCCATTAGCCTCCATCCTCATTGTATTGTACCCACTGTGATGTCATCTGGCTTGTTTGCTCCGTGCCTTTCCTGACCTGTATTTGCCAAAGTGAACTGGCCTGAACTTGGGTATATGATTTGGCAAATGACAGAAGTTATAACTCTTAATCTTAAAGAGGATAGAGTTCCATGATGAGACTTCCCTCTGTTTACCTTTTCTGCACTACCAATCAGTGAGGCCATGTTCGTCACCTCCTGTCTCAATCCTGCAATTGCCCTATGAGTAGTATACCCACACCTAAGGTCTAATTCAAAAATTTCTGGTATTGGATTTCTAGCTATGCCATAAGGCCTAGAATATTTTGACTTAACATAGGGGCTCTTCATAGGATACACAAGTCTTGACCAAAAAAGATTGGGTTACAGTCTACCACAGGTGTCCTATGTGCCCTGCTCATATTATTGCTTCTTTTTATGAGGTTCTCAAACAAGAGTTTTGATCTGACTCAGGCCTTTTCTACTTTGCTATCTTTCAGAAACTCCACACTCTCCTTGGCTTCTGGAAATTCATTATCAGTGGAATTTAATTTATTTTGCTCGCACACCCCTAAAATATTGTTGAAAATCTGCCTACTGCTCACACATTTTTAGTTTAGTTTCATCATCAATTTACATAGTTGCAAAGAATGTAAGTTTAGTGTGTTATAAATATTGACATTTTAAAATAGAACTGCTGCATCACTTTTAAAAATATATGCAATATAATTGAATTCCTAATGATTGGATACTCACTACCGTCCATATTAAAAACACCGAGCAGACTCTTCTTTAAAAGTCACGAATTTCACAGCTCATGAGATCGAGCCCCGCATCAGGCTCTGTGCTGACAGCTCAGAGCCTGGAGCCGGCTTTGGATTCTGTGTCTCCCTCTCTTTCTTTTCCCCTCCCCTGCTCAAGCTCTCTCTCTCTCTCCTTTAAAAATAAATAAAAATAAAAAAATAAAATAAAAAGTAAAAGTCACAGATTTTATGTTGGTCCTTTATCTCTGCAGTTCATGTTTGCATTTCATTTCCCCTTTGGAATTTTTTCTTATATATATTTTCATACTTGAAAGTCTTTTAAGTACCACCCTGTGGTAGATTGCAAAAATGGTCCTAATGCATCAGCCGTCTTTTGCCATGTTACTTTGTACTATTTCCCATTTTGACTCTCGGACTGATGACTTACTTCAGCCAGTGTGATGCTGGGAAATGTGATTCAGGGGCTTGTGAAGCTTTTGAGAGATGGGGCTCACCTTCTCTCTTAGGTTTCTGCCAGAGCTTGTCTGCTGGAGAGCGAAAGACACCTGAAGCAGAGCTGAGTGTCCCCTACATGAGTCAACAGTCAGACAACACAAATGTGTGAGCAAAACCAGCCAGAATAAGCAGTCACCAAGCCAGTCTCCAGCTGCTCCACATGAACAAATACATGCTTACTGCTGGGTAATACTTACGTTTTGTGTTGTCTTATATGCAGCATTAGTGTTGGAAAAATCTGAGTCAGTCTACCATACTTTTCTATGAAATAAGAGTAAAATCGGGGTGGTTTTTTTTAGTGTCTGTGACCATAAGTTCTAAATTAAAAAAAAAACATTAATGTTTATTCTTATTTTTGAGAGAGAAACAGAGAGAGAGAGACAGAGTGCAAGCAGGACAGGGGCAGAGAGAAAGGGAGACACTGAATCCGAAGCAGGCTCCAGGTTCTGAGCTGTCAGCACAGAGCCCAACGCGGGGCTCGAACCCACGAACTGTGAGATCATGACCTGAGCTGAAGTTGGACGTTTAACCGACTGAGCCACCTAGGCACCCCCTCCCCATAAGTTCTAAGTTTAAAACAATGCATTTCTTCATGTTTATCAATTCCATTATTAGTAGTACCTTGCAAATTTAAACAACCTAAATACACTACAAAATTTAACACGTATTTATTAAATAAAAAGGTAAAATTGTATTTAAAATCCATTCCATAATGAGAGAAATGAGGATTTTTCCAATTATTTCAAGAATTTATGGATGAATATTGAATGAAACAAGGCTAATAATCCATTCTATTCATTTCAAAAATATTTACAAATGTAAGTGTTCAGAAATCTTGCCCACATACATATGTTTGTGGGAATGACAGTGGTTTTATGATAGCAATACCATTCAATTGTTTTCTTGTCTTCCCTGATTTATATACAAATTTAACACAGGATCTCTAATCAAGAGTATTTTTAATGATTTAACCATTGACAGCTGTATAGATTCTACCTGAAGTTTTGAACATAAAGACTCGATAACCATCTGATTTAAAAAATCATCTTTGAAACTCAGTTATTAAAGGCACTTATTTTCTCAACAGGAATTACCAATCATTCAAATGGTCTCTCTGTTTTGCGTCACATACATTCTTACAACTGGGGCAGCGTACCAAAAGATATGTTCCTATTTTGTAAAACGGGAGAACTATCGTAAAAAGAGAAGGGGTGAGTTCTTATACCAATAAAATTCTGGACAGAGTGAGTACATTTGGAAGTCAAACATCTGGAAATCTTACATCAAGTAAACCTTCACAAACTATTGCCCTTGGAAATACATGTGCACTTCAGGAGCAGGAGTACCCTGGTGTTCTGTTCACTGCTCTTACACAAAACCAGGGAGGAAAGGCAGCTTCCAGGCTCACCTACCCAAACCTTAGTCAGCCATTTCTCCTCTTTCATTTCGGTAGCATGTGTACATGATGCTTCAAATGTGGAGCTCCTCTCAAAGTCTTATATTCTTCCTAGACTAGGTATGGGGAAATTCATCCAAACTTATTTGGATGGTTTTCATTCCATCCCAACTGGGATTTCTGTCCTTATTGTTAATCATGACTCTTCTGTCTCAAACCTTCTTGTCCCTCTTCTCCACTCCGTTTTGATTCCCCCGACTCCACTCACAGTCCTAGAGACATTTTTTTCTTTCCATGAGTTAGAATTTCTTAAATAACAAGATAAGATCTTGTTTTCCTCCCCTCCGCCCGCCGTGTCAGAGTTGATTCTTTTGGGCGTTCTCTGAGCTTTGTTCCTAATACGGAAATCAATTCTTTGTTAAAAGACTGGGCATAAAAAATCATTATGGATTTCTAAAAGCATGGTGAAGGCTAGACTAACTTCACTGCTTTGGCTGTATACATTTTCCTTTATGGCGGGTAGCAAACTGTGTGGATCTGTTTTATGTGGAATGATTGAAGGAAGTAAACAAAATCTCACATAAAGCTAAAGAGCAAAACAAATACTATACAAAAAGGAGAAAAATTATGTGATATTTCAAAACATTCTCCACCCTCCTATAACCTTTAACTATACTTAGGTGTTTATATTGTGTTTTGACCTATGGTATTCTGAAGTATGCATTTTGTATTCAGCAACATGTTTCGCTTAATTATTTACTCATAACCATGCCTCATGTCACTGGGACCCTGCAATGAGGCTGCCTGAGCAATTTTCAGCACATCATCAATACTCACTAGAGTGTTGCAGAAGATGGAGAGAAGGACACAGAAGACACCACTTCTGTGACTTTTCATCACCCATTAAATAAAGCCTAAATTCCTTAGTGTGTCCAGTCTCCCTTAATATATTGTATCCTTAATATATTGTACCCTTAATATATTGTAATATATTCCTCCAGTCTCCCTTAATATATTGTATCTAGCTCTTATGTACAAACTAAATCTGACCTAACATACTCAGCATCTGTCATTATCTTCTTTAAAACCTTCTACTCTAGCTAGCCAGAACTGCTTGGAAACTCTGAAGTGAGGTGCACACCCATCTCAGTATCAAGAGTATTTGCCTCCATCCTTTTCTGTATTTCTTTCAAGGCCCATATCTTAAGTTCCTCACCTTGAAAGCTTCGTCTATCATGCATACAAGTTTATCTCTCCCCTCTAAATTCATCATTTTAATTGTCTTTATAATTGCTTACAAATTATTATTATTCATATGTCTCTCCACTGAAGGAGCAAGTTGCTTGAGAGACGGGGAACTGTTTCATGGTTTTAATCCGTATTCTTAAACACTGAGTTTTACACATAGTGGGTATCTTAGTGGGTGTCAGCAAAGGTCCAAGGCGCCTTTCACAATTTCTGCCTCATTGTCAATATATGATATCGCCTTCAATTTCTCAGAGACAATTGAGATAATCATAGGAGGACTTAATAACATTTCAGCCCTCTATGTCTACACATCTGCCTATAGCTGCTCCATTGTTGCCTCTCTACTTCTAGCCATCAGAGAATCTGATGCTCAGGCTTTACCCAAGACCAGTTAAATCAGAATCTCCGATCCAAGAAAGACCAATTAGATCAGAATGACGATAGGGCTTTGAAATTGGAATTTTTAAAAAAGCCTCTCGTGATTGATAACCAGTGTTGTCAATTTCTGGAATAGATTCTAGCCTCTCTCATCTTTAAGTCTATTCTCTTTTCTGGTACCTTCACCCTATGTCTGTATTAATTATTTCCATCAACTTACTACAATGCTAAACATTTTTCCCTAAGCAATGCAAACCAAACTAAAACTAATACTCTTGATTTTTATTCCACTCTTTCTGTTATAGTTTAAGTACGTCCTTTCCATTTATAGGTTACTTTGGAAAATATACTTAGATAAATTATAAGAGTTCAGGTCCAGTCAGAAGGTAGAAACCACACAATAGGCTAAACGTGAAGTTTAATATAAAAGAGTACTGGCTGTGATAAAAGAGGAAGATGTAAAATAAGCTGTGCTCTAAATAGTACCCTAGGGCTGTGGGAGAATACCCCCCCAAAAAAGGACAATTTGGAAGGGGTTCAGATCTATTTGGAGGAGGTGTGGTTCAGCCATCAGAGAGCAGAGAAGTTTGCTGGGTTTAGCCAGGCTACAGTTGATGTGGAGTTTCTGGGATAGGAGTAAGTCACTGTGGTAGGCAGAATAACGACCCCTCAAAATGTCCAAATCCTAATTCTAGAAACCTGTGAATATCCTCTCATATATTGTAAAATGAACTTTGAAGATACCATTCAGTTAAGGACCTTGAGATGGAGAGATTCCCCTGGATTATCTGGGTGGGAGCGATATAATCACTTGCATCCTTTTTTTGAGAGAGAGCGGGAGAGGGGCAGAGGGAGAGGGAGGAGAGGGAGAGAGAATCTTAAGCAGGCTCCACACCCATTGCAGAGCCCCTCCATCTCACAAGCATGAGATCATGGCCTGAGCCGACGTCAAGAGTCAGACACTTAACCAACTGAGCCACCCAGGTGCCCCTCACTTGGGTCCTTAAAAGTGAAGAACCTTTCTCACCAGTTGTCAGAGAGAGATGCGGCTACAGATGAATGGTCAGAGAAGCACTATTGCTGACTTTGAATATGGAGAAAGGGACCGTGAGCCAAGTGAAGTGGACAGTTTCTAGAAGCCGGAAAGGCAAAGAAACAGATTCTCACTGAGAGCCTCCAGAAGGAACCAGGCCTTTTGATACCTTGATTTGAGTCCAGTGAGACATGTTGGACTTCTGAGCTGCAGAAGTTGAAGATAATGAATTTCTGGTTTCAGCCACTAAATTTGTGGTGATTGATTATATTTGCAATAGAAAACTAACACATTCATTCTTCGGAGTGCAGGAAGGGAGCAGGTGATCAGCAGCTGGTGGCACAGGTGTATATAACTCATCGTGGCAGTTCTGGAGCTGGTGGTAGTAGGAGGCCCTCACAGTGCAGAGGACTCTGGTTTCTGAGTAGAGGGGATGCAGAAAGGTTATCCTTAGGCTGAGGCTACACGGTCTCAAAGGGATGCCAGCTAGGGAAGACTTCACGAGCTGTCTTCACATCTACGAAGCCCACCTGTGGATCCCCCCAAAAAAGGAAATGATAGGAGAGCCCCTTCCCTTTTCAGTGTCCCCACCAAGTGTCCACACTGAGAATGCTTAGCTTCATGCTCACTTGAAAGACATATTTACAGGAATTCTGTTGTTTATCACAGAGCAGATATTGAAAAGGTATATTTGGAGCAGAGATAATCGATTGATAGCTGACATAAATTTCCGAAGCATGGCTGTCCTTTCATTACATCCCATGGCAACTTGAAATCTGTGTGTCTGTCTCCACCGAAACTACCCTTGTCAAGGCAATGAGCTGTCAGCTGCACTTAGTCCTTATGTGTGTAATAATCAACAATGTTGGTTAGTATATTCTCGGCAAAACTGTCTTTTCTCTTGATTTCCTGACATTGTTCCTCATTCCTCTCCCACACCTCTGAGTCTTTATTTATAGTCTGCTTCCAGAGTTTTTTGGGCTTTGTTTTATTTCTGTGCCATCATTCTTTCTTCAGCTCACCATTTACAGTCTCTTCTCCAATGAACATATCCACATCTACACGTAGAAATTAAGTGAGTGGTAGATAATGATAATTCTCAATTCTGTATCCTCAGCCTGGGTTTCTTCTCAGCTCTAGTCCTCCATCACCAGGTCCTTCCTGGACATGTATCAGTAGGAGCCCCAAGTCATCATGGCCAAACCAAATGCATTATCTGCCCTAATTCCACCTCACAGAGTGGAATATTGGTGGCTAATCCCAGCCATGCAAATTTTAAACAGAACCTGGGGAGTCATCTTCACTCATTCTCTCATGTGCTCTATCATCAATTCTCAACAAATATCATAAAGTTGAATATACTTTCTGAATGTCTCTCAAGTCCAGCCCCTTCTACCAACCTCCTTGCCTACGTTCAAGTAGGCTTTTCCTCCTCTCTGGAACATTGTGATGGATTCCAGATTATCCCTGGCTTTTTAAGAAGCCAGTCTTTCTGGCTTCCTACCTACCCATGCTCTAAAACAAACAGTGTACATTTTTGATTAAATGAGCAACATCCCATCTCTGTTCATCAGCACTCCTCGAGTGTATAGACTTCTGCACAAGTAAAAGTATTTTATTAAGGGGAGCGTTTGCATTAAGCTTGCATAATAGATCAAACTCAGATACGAGGAGACATTGGAAAGAAATAGGAAGGATAGAATTCCAGTGAGTGCTTGTGGGGATATGAAACTTTTTTCCAGATAGATTTATGTATTTATATAAAGATGCATGCTATAATATTTAAAAAATCCATACAGAAGTCTCTTGAGTGCCTGGTTGAAGACTTTGAAGTGACTCTGTAATTAAAAGGTATTGATTGAGCCAGGAGATTGTCAATTTTAAAACCTTTCTTAAGTCTACAAATTTAACTGCATCTTTATGTATTCTTTCTTTCCTGCTGTTGTAATTGATGCCATGGCCCTCCTTTCAAAAGGCAAACCCTTTCGTGTGTTCTCAGGAGCTCAACTGATCCTGCCTTCTCAGATATTTTCTTTGTGTGTTATCTCTTCCCCACACTAAATCTGCAGCCCGCTCTGTACTCTCACTTTTTCTCATCATTTAAATATGTTCTTATATCTCTGACACCCCACTTGCACTTGCTTAGACCGCCCCTTCCATGATATCTCCTGCAAAGGGTGTGCCCATATACATTCTTAATTTTCTCACAAGTATTTTACTTTTCAAACACGTCAATCTGATTTCTGCCTGTAAGGCTTCCCCAAAACTATTCCTGCAGATTTAACCAGAGGGGTCTATATTATCAAATCCTGTGGCTATTTCTCAAAAGGTGTTGATGTCTCAGTCCATTTTCTACCTTATTCCCTGGCTTTCTACCTACCTTTTTGGCTACTCCTTCACAGGTCTCCTTTGTTACCATCCTCTTCTCTGGCTGAAATGTTGGCAATCGTTGGGGTTCATTTCTGGGTCAGCTTCTCTCCTCACATCATATTTCCACCTTAAATGTTCCATCTGTGTCGTTGTCTTCAAAAACCATGTGCTAATGACTGCCAAGTTTATCTCGGGATTGCAGGCATCCAGGTATGAGCTCCAGCTATAGGCAGTCAGGTCTAAAGCAAAAGGACAGATGGAGAAGCATTATGAAAGATGAGTCAGCCTGATTTCATTTGTCATTACTTCCACCCAAAGCTGAATTTTGGAGAAACTAGCTAAATTTTAGTCCAACGCTTTAAAAATCTTCAAGAAATGAATATTCATTTAGATAAATGAAGAGTTCCTCTCTCCCCATTGCATCATAAACTCTTTGTAAAATACCTTAATTCATCTTCTAAATGTGCCTACTGATTGTTTTAAACCAGATCTTGAATATCTTAGAATATTTGTGGGTAAATCACGGCAACTTTAAATGTGCCTAACCTGCCCTCATGAGCCATTCTTTCCTGGGTAAATATTCCCCTGGAGTCCTCCCTCCCAGCAAGACGCACAGCAGTCTCTTAGGATAGCCGCACGTTGATATTATTGTTAAAGCATGAAGGATGGGGCTGCTTTTGAAAATGCTGGGTTTTTTACTTATGCCATAATTCATCCAATTTTCCTGTCTGCTGTCATCAAATAATGTGCCTGTTGGCTGGGTCAGTACAACTGACATCCAGTTGGAATCTTTTAGAACGACTTTTGTATTTCAGTAAGACTTAAATATTACTGAGCTGTTTGAGGTATCCGATTTAAGAAAAATTTGACTGACAATTCAATGTTTTAATTATATTACTGTAATACTAGGATTATATTTTTATATTCATGAAAATGATATGAAGTAGTGGCCAGATTTCAATCAAAATACTAATCATGTCCTTAACACTGTGGTCTTCTAATTAGCATTGCAACAACCAAGTTGTGCTTTTATTCATTTTACAAAATTGTTTCTTTGTGTCTGAGGGAGGTTACGTCAGTAGGAGAGATGGAGTGACAATTATCCTGTCACAAATATTCTCTCTCTGTAGTGATTTCCACATTGTATTTTTAAAACTTTTTTTTAACGTTTATTTATTTTTGAGAGAGAGAGACAGAGCACGAGCGGGGGAGGGGCAGAGAGAGAGGGAGACCCAGAATCCGAAGCAGGCTCCAGGATCTGAACTGTCAGCACCGAGCCCGACCGGGGCTCGAACCCATGAACCATGAGATCACGACCTGAGCCGAAGTCGGACACTCAACCTACTGAGCCACGCAGGCGCTCCTGCATTGTATTCTGTAATACCAAAATTTGTTAAGTACAAGTTCAGCGGAATTTTCTCTGAAACTTGACATTCATCAGATTCTCACATAACTTCTTGATTCATTCATAGGTAATGATGCAAATTCATTAGCTTCTCCTTGTGCTTCATTTTTTTTTTTTACTATTTCACACAGTTTTTCATAGAAACAGTGTTTGATCTGAGAACATCTGCAGCAGTTGGAAACATTTTTCCAGTACTCAACTTACTAGTGCCTGCTATTGTATTGTATCAGCTGTCACAGTTCTTACTATCAGGATACACACACACATCAGTTTTGTCTATGCGTTGGAAGCCTTGACTGGAATTAATAATGAACTGGCTATTTCGGCATCATACTTAAAGCTTTCTGATTTAAGCATCAAATCCTGCCAATTACTTGTTCTGCTATCACTTTAAAATTAAAACTCTAAACTCACCCAGCACACCAGCAGCTATCAGCAGTAACTTAATTCATTGACTGCCTTCTGCCTAGAGGCCCTTAACTTCATAATCTCATTTAATCCTTACGCTAAACGTATATGTTAAACACTATGAAATTGAAACTCAAAGAGGCTAAATCACGTTCTAAAAGTCACAAACAAATCTAAGTTGCAAAACAGGCTCAGTATCATGATTGAGTCCTAAAGCCATGACATTGCCGCCCTCCCGAACCTTCCCATTGGCCCTTCCCTATCAGTTGCAGTAACTTCAGGGTAACAGAGCAGTTGTTGTACCTTACCTTGTTTGACTCCTTGTGTGTGTCCTAGATTGTATCTTCCAGTTTTCTGTACTTTTGCCCTCCTTTAGAGATTTATGTCTCCTTTTAATGAAACACATGCTCTTAATATGATGTCTAATTGTAAGGAACAAAAAGTATCCCAACTATAAAATATGTTTTGATTCACATAAAAGATTTAATTATTTTGTTCACATGAGAATCATTCCCCTGTAATTTCTGATTCCCAAAACTAGACCGGAACCCACTCGAAGGGGTTTTCACTTGAAAAGTTTGAGAAAATTTGAACACCAAAATAAATAAGGGCAATCATAGATTATAGCCAATTCAATAAAATAAGAATTGTGAGTCCATATTGACAATACATTAACAATTAACTAAGTAAGTAAATAAATGTACATGGAGAAAAGAAAGTGTTTCCTTGTAGATAAGATGCCAAATAATAAAACGGATGATGATACTTATAAAAATAGATGCTGCATTTAAGGGAAAGTTTTGATAATATTTACCTGAACTTATAGTATTGTCAACAAATTCCTTATTACTTACACAAAGAAAAAATACTAACTATGGAGTGAAGAAACCAGATTAACCAAGAGATCAAAATTAACAGCACCAGTAAGGGGGCAAACAGATTCCATGTGCCTCCAGCTATGATACATTGAAAAGAACATAATATCAATTATATAGTTTCAAACAGTTCATCACATGAATATAATCGTATCATAGGGAAATCAAAGAAAACCAAAGTAAGAGATGTTCTAGAACAACTATCTGCAAACTCTTTTGATAATGGGTCAGTAGAGAATATTTTAGGTTTGAAGCATTTTGTGGAGTTTTTTAAAGAGTTTTTTTTTTTTAAAAATCTGACTTGGGGCGCCTGGGTGGCTCAGTCGGTTAAGCGTCCGACTTCAGCTCAGGTCACGATCTCACGGTCCGCGAGTTCGAGCCCCGCGTCGGGCTCTGGGCTGATGGCTCGGAGCCTGGAGCCTGCTTCCGACTCTGTGTCTCCCTCTCTCTCTGCCCCTCCCCCGTTCATGCTGTCTCTCTCTGTCTCAAAAATAAATAAACGTTAAAAAAATAAAATAAAAAAAAAATAAAAAAATCTGACTTTTATCGCTTTTTTTTTTTCTGTTTTGTTTTTTAAACCCTTTAAAAATACAGAACCCATTACTAGTTCTAGGGCTGTAGAAAAACAGGCCAACGTCTGAATTTGGCTTGTAGGATGTAGTTTGTCAATCCCTGTCCTAGAGACAAACTCCTATATTCTCCAAAAATAATGACTTGAAAGACTAAGAAAGGCTGAGGTGCTGTTTCAGGTCATGGGAAACTAAGAAGACATGACAACTAAATGTAATACATAGGTTCTGGGCTAGATGATCACTGCAAAAAAAAAATGCTGTAAAGGCTTATTGAGGCAGCTGATGGAGCTAGAATATGAATTACAGATTATAAAAAGCATAATATCAATGTTAACTTTCCTATTTTTAATTTTTTTTTTTTTAACGTTTATTTATTTTTGAGACAGAGAGAGACAGAGCATGAACGGGGGAGGGTCAGAGAGAGGGAGACACAGAATCTGAAATAGGCACCAGGCTCTGAGCTGTCAGCACAGAGCCTGACGCGGGGCTCGAACTCACAGACCGTGAGATCGTGACCTGAGCCGAAGTTGGCCGCTTAACCAACTGAGCCACCCAGGCGCCCCTTAACTTTCCTATTTTTAAAAAGTGCACTATAGATATATGGGAGAATATTATTGCTCTTAGTCAATATACACTAAGTTTTATGGGGCAGATGGACAAGATATATTCAGCATACTCTTGTGTTGTATTTATGCGCACGTATGCACACATGTATACACATCCATACACATACAGAGAACGAAAGCAAATGTGAGTGTGGCAGCTGTGTAGAGGGTATTGCCATCAGTGGGTTCTAAAAGGACACCCAAGATTTCCACCCCCTGCTGCACACATCCCGTATAACCCCTTTTACTGAGTGTGAGTGGCGCTATGAGGTCATTCCATGATTAGATTATGCTATCTGGCAAAGGTGAAGAGATGTTGCAAATGCAATTAAGATCCCAAATCAGTTGGCTTCAGTTAATCAAAAGTGGATCATCCTGAGTGGGTCTGATCTCCACAGATGAACCCTGTAAAAGAGAGTCTAGGTGTCAGAGACACACTTCCACTGGCTTTGAGGAATCGAGCGGCTGAGTTAGGAGAGGGTCTGTGAGAAGTCCACCTGGCGAGGAACGGCAGGTGACCTCTTGGAGCCAAGAGTGACTTTTAGCTGACAGCCATCAAGAAAACAGGAGCTCTTTTAGCTGCAAGATACCAGATTCTGCCAATGACCAGGTGAGGGTGGGAGATGATCCCCAACTCCAGAAAGGAGTAGTACCTAACACCTTGACTGAGAGACTCTGAGCGGAAACCAGCCAAGCCATATTCCTGGACTCCTGACTCACGTAAATTGTGGGATAACACATACACACTGTTTTAAGCTAGGTGTGTACTAATTTGTTACCCAGCATAGAAAACGAATGCGGGTAAACAGAGACTCTTTGTATAATCCTCATGTGATTTCTATACATCTGAAACTCTTTCTATAGAAAAACATTTTTGAAACACCTTGCCCCTCTCTGCACCACTTTTTCTTTTATCCTGCTTAGAGGGTCACAGGCTGATCAGCATAATCATGATCTCAAACTTTCCATTTCAGTAGCTCAAATAAGAATGCAGAATAAGGGGCACCTGGATGGCTCAGCAACCGATGGCTCGGTTAAGCATTCAACTCTTGATTTCAGCTCGGGTCATGACCTCATGGTTTATGAGATGGAGCCCCACAGGCAGGCTCTGAGCTGACAGTATGGAGCCTGCTTAGGATTCTCTCTCCCTCTCTCTCTTCCCCTCCCTCCCTTCCTCCCTCCCTCTCTCTCTCTCAAAATAAATAAATAAACTTCAAAAGAAGAATGGAGAATAACAATAGTAACATGGCCATTAAATGTCTTTGAAATCTTTTATTGCGTTTTGCTATTAATGTAAATATTGCAGTAAAGTATAACGGAACTGTTTATTTTAATATGATAATTAAAGCTTGTACTTTCTGGCCATAATGAAGAAATAAGAATTGGATTTTCCTCCTGCCGTAAACAACTAGAAAACTGGACAATGTAAGAAATAGTGACTTTTAAACACTAGAAAGCAAGAAGTGAATAATTGTAATCCCTAAGAGAACAGGAAAAAAAATGAAACAAGCCATAAAATCATCCCATATTTCTATCTTTTTGCATTTACTAAATTACATCTCAGATTGGGAGATCTTAAGCAGAGCACAGAGGTTCTGGTGAATCATAGAGACTGAGATAGAAGTTGAGAGTGGCTGAAATGGCCAGAAAAATGAGCAGAATGTCAGAGAGGAGGAAGTTATACAGAAATGCTCCCTGAAACTTCATAGGTTACCTTGAGTTTATTTACTGAATTCTAGGCTTATACATTTAGAAGGCTGGGAGAATAACTGGGAAACCCCAAGCTAAACAATTCTGGAAGGTCCCAGAAACCTGGGAGATGATGGGGCTCTGATAAAGCAAAGCTGACAGACCATGTCAAGTAGCCAATGCATTTAGTAGATAATCCCAAATGGTCAAGTCATAATAGATGGCAATATCGTGATTGTATTTTGACCTTGTATACAGTGACCTTGTTAAACTCAGTTTTTAGTTCTAGAAATACTTTTTGTAAAATCGCTAGAATTTTCTACATAGACAATGTTTTTTTTAATGTGCAAATAAAGACCATTTCAAATCTTTAAGCTCTTAACCACAATAGTAGAGCTAAACCTTAATCTGTATAAAAGATAACTTCCATAGGACTTGACAATGAATGTTTAAAATATGCACCAGAGTAAGAGAAACAAAATAAAACTGTAGTGATGCTGGATGTGGTATTGGAAAACGCTTATTTTAAATCTGATTTTACCATATACTAAATATGTGAAAAAGTGAAAAGGCATTTAACTACTCTGAGTTTTATTCCAATTTATAAACGAGGAAACTAATACTTAATCCACAGAACTATTGTGAGACTTGAATAAGAAAATATACACATAAGAGCTTTGTAAATCATAAGATTAATATAAATATTTAGCACTTTCATTTTTTGTAAAGCTCAGCAAGAGAAAAAATGTAGCCTTTAAAAAAAATAAAATTAAAATATTTTAAATAAAAATTTACAAATAAGAGCCACTCTTTAGAAAGGACCGTATTACTGGGATTATTTTTAGGTTTTTGTTGTCGTTTTGATATAAGTAATACATAAATATAATAGATTCATTTTTTAAATGTTAGTAATATAGAGTGGATATTTTAAAATAAAACTGCCAATTAACCAGTAAAAAATTCTGTTGATGCTTCTGTTGATAGTTTATACACACACATGCACACAGAGGGAGAGAGGTATGTACATATGTATAGATTTTACCTTAAAATGGACTGCTATTTTATAAATACTTTCAGGATACTGTTGAAGTTTCTTGATCGTATATATGTTTCTTAAGTATTTTCATATTCAATATTACCTCTTACATTTTGCTACTTTACGTGTTTTTCCTGTTACCCTTTTTGGACCCAAGAAACCTACACTGTCACTTCTTTCTATGATGTTTTAGTATCTTTATGAAATCAAAGGTATTCAGTTATAAAATGTGGGTAATTTGTTTGGAAAGTACTCCCATTGTAGTAGTGACTACAAGTGTTTATATGAAAACTATCATGAACACAATTTACAGGTAAATTTGCTAGGTGTCTGTATGAAATATTATATTTTTCAGGTTTTATTTAAATTCCAAGTGGTTAACAAACAGTGTAATATTAGTTTCAGTGTAGAATTTAGTGCTTCATCACTTATATACAACACCCAGTGCTCATCACAAGTGCTCTCCTTAATCCCCATCACCTACTTAACCTACCCGCCACCCACCTCCCCTCCAGTAACCATCTGTGTCCTGTTGAGAGTCTGTTTCCAGGTTTGCCTCTCCCCACCCCCCACTATGTTCATTTGTTTTGTTTCTTAAATTCCACATATGAATGAAATCATATGGTATTTGTCTTTCCCTGTCCGACTTCTTTCGCTTAGCATAATACTCCCCAGGTCCATCTGTGTTGTTGTAAGCGGCAAGATTTCATTTCTTTATTATGACGGAGTAATACTCTATTGTGTAAATATACCATATCTTCTTTATCCATCTATCCAATGGACATCTGGGCTGCTTCCATATTTTGGCTATTGTAAATGATGCTGCATAGTAGTACATGTATCTTTTCAAACTGATGTTTTTGTATTCTTTGTGTAAGTCCCTTGTAGTGGAATCACTGGAATATATGGTAATTCTGTCTTTAATTTTTTGAGGAAACTCTATACTGTTTTCCACAGTGGCTGCACCACTTTGCATTCCCACCAACAGTACACGAGTGTTCCCCTTTGTCCTCATTCTTGCCAATACCAATTGTTTGCCGTGTTGTTAATTTTAGCTATTATGATAAGTGTAAGATGATATCTCACTGTAGTTTTGATTTGCATTTCTCTGATGAAGAGTGATGTTGAGCATCTTTTCATGGGTCTGTTTGCCAGTCTGTATGTCTCTGGAGAAATATCCGTTCATGTCTTCTGCCAGTTTTTTAATTGGATTATTAGGGGGTTTTTTGGTGTTGAGTTTTATAACTTCTTTATGTATTTTGGATAGTAACCCTTTATCAGATATGTCATTTGCACGTATCTTCTCTCATGCAGTAGGTTGTCTTTTAGTCCTGTTGATTGTTTCCTTCACTGTGCAGAGCTCTTTATTTTTGAAGTAATCCCCAAATTTTGTTTTTGCTTTTGTTGCCCTTGCCTCTTGAGACATACCTAGAAAAATGTTGTAACTGCCAAAGACAGAGAAATTACTGCCTGTGCTCTCTTCTAGGATTTTTGTGGTTTTCAGGTCTCACATTTAGGTCTTTAATCCATTTGGAGTTTATTTTTTTTTTGTATGGTGTGAGAAAGTGGTCTAGTTTCATTCTTTTGTATGTGGTCATCCAGTGTCCCCAACACCGTTTGTTGAAAAGACTGTCTTTCCCATTGCATATTCTTGTCTCCTTTTATCAAAGATTAATTGATCATATAATCATGGGCTTATTTCTAGACTTGCTATTCTGTTCCACTATTATTGTGGCCGTTCCATACTGTTTAGATTACTACAGCTTTGTAGTATATCCTGATATCTAGGTTTAGGATAACTTCAGCTTGTTCTTCTTTCTTAAGATTGCTCTGGTTATTCAGGGTCTTTTGTGGTTCCATACAAATTTTAGGATTATTTGTTCTAGCTCTTTGAAAAATGCCATTGGTATTTTGATAGGAATTGCATTAGATCTGTAGATTACTTCGGGTACTATGACATGTTAATATTTATTTCTTCCAAGTCAGGAGAGTGAAATATCTTTCCTTTTATTTGTGTCATCATCTGTTTATTTCATCAGTGTTTTACAGTTTTCAGAATCCAGGTTTTCAGCTCCTTGGTTAATTTCATTCCTAGGTATTTTACTCTTTTTGGTGCAATTGTAAATGGGAATGTTTTCTTAGTTTCACCTTCTGATACGTCATTTTTAGTACAGAAATTCAATGGATTTCTGTGTATTGATTTTGTATCGTGACACCTTGCTGAATTCATTTATCAGTTCTAGAAGTGTTTTGTTGGAGTCTTTCAGGGGTTCTGTATACAGTAGCAAGTCATCTGCAAATAATGAACGTTTTCCTGCTTCCATATCAATTTAAATACTTTTATTTCTTTTTCTTGTGTGATTTCTGTGGCTGTGATGTCCAGCACTATGTTGAATAAAGGTGGTAAGAGTGGACATCCTTGTCTTATTTCTGATCTTAAGGGAAAAGTTCTCAGTTTTTAATCATTGATCATGATGTTAGCTGTGAGTTTTTCTTATATGGCCTTTACTATGTTGAGATATGTTCCCTCTAGATCCAGGAGGTACAGAGAACCCCCAACAAAATCAACTGTTCCCTCTAACCCTACTTTGTTGAGTGTTCTTACTATGAATGGATGTTGTACTTTGTCAAATGTTTTTTCTGTGCCAATGAAAATGATCATATGGCTTTTTCCTTTTCTCTGTTGATGTGATGTATCATGTTGATCAATTTGTGGATATTGAACCACTCCTGCAACCCAGGATTAAATCCCACTTGACTGCAGTGATGATTTTTTTTGTTTAATTTGAGAGAGAGAGAAAGAGAGAGAGAATTTCAAAAAGACTCCATATTCAGCGTGGAGCCCAATGTGGGACTTGATCCCATGACCCGGGGACCATGACCTGACCCAAAATCAAGAGTTGGGCAGTCAACCAACTGAGCCACCCAGGTGCCCCAATGAATGATTTGTTTAAATGTATTGTTGGATTCGGTTTGCTAATATTTTGTTGAGGATTTTTTGCATCAGTGTTCATCAGAGACACTGGTCTGTAGATGTCTTTTTTGGTAGTGTTTTTATCTGGCTTTGGTATCAGGAAAGTGCCGGCTTTATAGAATGGATTTGGAAGTTTTCCTTCCTCTTCCTTTTTTGGAATAGTTTGAGAAGAAGAGGTATTAACCCTTTTTTAAATGTTTGGTAGAATTCACTTCTGAAGCCATGTGGTCCTGGACTTTTGTTTGTAAAGAGATTTTTCACTGCTGATTCAATTTCATTGCTGGTAATCCGTCTGTTCAAATTTTCTGTTTCTTCCTGATTCAGTTTTGGGAGGTTATATTTTCTAGGAATGGATCCATGTTTTCTAGATTGTCCAATTTGTTGAAATAATTTTTCATAATATTCTCTTTTATTCCTTTGTATTTCTCTGGTGTTGGTTATTTCTCTTTCATTTCTGATTTTTTTATTTGAATCTTCTTTCCCTAATGTGCGCACACTCTCTCCCCCCCCCCCCCCTTTTTTGATGAGGCTGGCTCAAGGTTTATTAAGTTTGTTGATCCTTTCAAAGAAGCAGCTCCTGGTTTCATTGATCTGTTCTATTTTTCGTGGGTTTTTTTTGTTTTTTGTTTTTTAGTTTCTATTTCATTTATTTCTGCTCTAAGCTTTATTTCCTTCCTTCTACTGGTTTGGGGTTCAGTTTGTTCTTCTCTTTCTAGCTCCTTTAGGTATAAGATGAGGTTGTTTATTTGAGATTTTTCTTGATTCTTGGTAGGGACCTGTGTTGCTATAAACTTCTCATATTTCTCTCCTAGAACCACTTTTGCTGCATCCCAAAGATTTTGAACCTTTGCGTTTTCACTTTTATTTGTCTTCATGTATTTTTGATTTCCTCTTTGATTTCTTGGTTGACCCATTTGTTGTTTAGAAGCATGTTTTTTAACCTCAATGTATTTGTGTTCTTTCCAGATTTTTCCTTGTGGTTGATTTCTAGTTTCATAGCATATTTTTTGTCTATTCCATCACCCTATGTCTTTTGATGAGAGCATTTATTCTAGTTACATTCAAAGTAATTATTGATAGGTCCATACTTACTGCCATTTTGTTGCTTGTTTTATGGTTGTTTTTGTAGTTCTTCCCTGTTCCTTTACTCCCTTGCTCTCTCCTCTCATGTTCTTTAGTGTTCTTTAGTGATATGCTTGGATTCCTTTCTGTTTATTTTTACATATCTTACCAGTTTTGATTTGTGGTTACTGTTATATATATATGTTTCTAGGAATTCATCCATTTTTTCTAGATTGTCCAATTTGTTGAAATAATTTTTCATAATATTTTAATCCTTTGTATTTCTCTGGTGTTGGTTATTTCTTTCATTTCTGAAAGAAATATATATATATATATATATATATATATATATATATATATATATAAACATACATAGAGCAGTCTATATTAAGTTGATGGTCACTTAAGTTTGAACCCATTCTTTACTCTTCTCCTCTCCCCCTACATTTTAGGTATATGGTGTCATACTTTACAACCTTTTATTTTGTGAGTCCTTTGAATGATTTTTATAGATATACTTTATATAAATACATTTTTGTTGTTTTGTTTGTTTGTTTTACTGCTTTGGTGCTTCATACTTTTTTTACTCCGACTTGTGTTTCCTTTCCACTCAAAGAGTCCCCTTTAATATTAACATTTCTCATAGGCCTGGTTTAGTGGTGATGAGTTCCTTGAACTTATGCTTGACTGGGAAACTCTATCTCTCTTTCTATTCTGAATGATAGCCTTGCTGGATAGAGTATTCTCAGCTATAGATTCTTTTTCTTTCATTCCTTTGAATATATCATACCACTCCCTTCTGGTCTGTAAAGTGTCTGTTGCAAAATCAGCTGATAGCCAAGTGAGGTTTCCCTGTATATGACTGTTTTATTTTTTTTTCCCTCTTGCTTCTTTTAAATTATTGATCACTACTTTTTGCTATTTTGATTACTATGTGTCATGGTGTGGACCTTCCTGAGTTGATTTTGTTGGGGGTTCTCTGTACCTTCTGGATCTGGATTTCTGTTTTCTTCATCAGACTTGGGAGATTTTCAGCTATTATTTCTGCAAATAAGTTTTCTGCCCCCTTTTCTCTCTCTTATCCTTCTGGGATGCCTATAATGTGAACATTATTATGCTTAATGATGTCACTGAGTTCCCTAAGTCTATTTTCACTTTTTATTACTATTTTTTTTCTCTCTCCTATTCAGCTTAACTGCTTTCCATTACAGTGTTCTCTAGGTCACTGATCCATTCTTCTGCTTCCTCTAGTCTGACATTTATTCCACTAGTGTTTTGTTTGTTTGTTTGTTTTAATTTTAGTTATTGAGTTCTTCATCTCTGATTGGTTCTTTTTCATTTGGTTAAGGGCCTCACTGTGGTCCTCCACTATTTTCTCAACTTCAGTAAGTATCTTTACGACCATTACTTTAAATTTCCAATCAGGCATATTACTTATCTCTGTTTCATTTAGCTCTCTTGCTGTGATTTTGTCCTTTTGTTTCATTTGGGACATATCCCACTGTCCCCTCATTTTGTCTAATTCTCTGTGTCTATTTCTATGTGTTAGGAAAGTCAGCTATGATTTCTACTTTTGAAAGTATTGGCGGGGCGCCTGGGTGGCTCAGTCGGTTAAGTGGCCGACTTCGGCTGGGGTCATGATCTCGCGGTTCGTGAGTTCGAGCCCCGTGTCGAGCTCTGTGCGGACAGCTCAGAGCCTGGAGCCTGTTTCAGATTCTGTGTCTCCCTCTCTCTGACCCTCCCCCTTTCATGCTCTGTCTCTCTCTGTCTCAAAAATGAATAAGCGTTAAAAAAAAAGTATTGACTTTATGAAGAAGAGGTCCTGTAGTGTCCTGTAGTGTAGTGTCCCCTTTTCACCAGAAACTGGGACTTCAAGGGTTTCTCTCACATGTGTTCTATGTACCCTACTGTTGAGGGTGAGCTCCTTTTGCCTTCAGTCCAGTAGTCTGCAATGGCTCTCATTTCCTTTTGTGGGCAGGGTTTGGTCCCTGTGTTATTAGTGGGCTAGTCTGTGGCAGCTTTGGGCTTGAGTTCAGTCAAATCAGGCATTTGCCCAGAGATACAGTAGTACCAAATACAGGGCTCTTTTCCTGTGTTGTCCCTGATAAGCTTGCATTGATTGCTGGGGCCTGCTGTCAGACCAGATCTCTGTCCCCCAGCCCACAACTGGAACCACAGTCAGACTGGTGTGTGGTTATCTTCCCCTCTTCCTGGGGCAAGAAGCAGTTTGGAATGGTGTTGGCCCCTATTGGGGCTGCTTGCACACCGCTAGGTTTGTGTCACTGCTTTGGATGGGTGTATTAAAAGGGGCAGGTTCACAAGAGAACCCAGGAGCAGGGTGTGCAGTCTTAGCCAAGTTTGAGTAGGTCGGCTGTGGGAGAAGACCTGGAGCCTCCTTGAAAAAAAAAAAAACACTCCTGCAGCAGGGTTGAAGGGCCTGGAACCACAGAAGAACATGGGGGGTGGGGCATGCCTTTAGCAAGCTAGGTGGAGAGTGTTGGTGCTCTGCTGGTTCCCACATGTGTCCAAGTGTCTAGGTCGGGGGGTAGAAGAGGAAAATGGTGGCCTAGCTCATTTGTTTCTGGAGAAGTTTCCCCAAGATCCCTGCCCCTCCAGCTCATGCTCTGAGATTAGTAAACAAATCTCCCTCCTGTATACCATTCTTGTTTTTCAAACTGCTGCTTCTATGCTGCATCTTTATGGGACTGTTTGGTGAGCTGTCTCTTTGAGAGTGGGGATTTAGTTTCCTATTATTGCCGTCCTGGCTCTCTCAGAATTGATTCCACTGATTTTAAAGTTCCAGGTGTTACGCCCCTCTAATTTTAATGTATTATGTCCCCTCTGGTTTTCAAAGTCAAATGTTACGGGGATTTGTCTTCCCTGTGTGGGTTTCCTGTTCCGGGGGGGCTTGGTGTCACCTTCTGGTTCTCTTCCTTTTCCTCACCTTCAGTTTCCCTCCCCCTCTCAGACAGTCCTTGGTTTCAGAAAGTCTTTATTCCTCTTCCAGTTATAAATATATTGTTGATGAATATAGAATCATGGCTGGATTTTTTTAACCCTTTTCAGTCGACTATTTCTTTCTTTTGTCTTCTGATACGAATGGTGTTTGAGAAAATGTCTTTCGTAAATATCTTTGTTCTTATGCGTGTAACATACTGACTATTGTGAAGCTATCCTCTTTGTCTTTTTGTTACGGTAGAATGAAGAAAATGTGACAAAGTTTGTATTTGTTTTTTTGTCTATTTTGGTATTTATCCTGTTTGGTGCTCTTTGAGCTTTTTGCATCTGTAGATTGTTATCTGTTATTTAACTTGGAAAATTATAGCCATTATTTCTTTAAATACTTCTTTTGCCCCATTTTCTTTTCTTCTGGGATGCCAACTACATTTATGCCAGCAAACCTTATATTTCATATAGTTTATGAATATTCTGTTCTAATTTTTCTATTGTTGTTTTCTTTTATTTCTTAAACTGTGTTTTCCTCTGTTTCAGTTTAATTTATACTGACTTATCTCCATATTTACGGATTTCTTTTTACCTCAGCTGTGTCACATCTACTAATGAGCCCATTTTTTAATCTGTGTTATTGTGTTTTTCATTTTCAACTGTTCTACTTGATATTTTCCACATGGTGTCCATATCTGCTAAAATTACCTATCTGATCTTCGCTGTAGTCTATCTTTTCTATTAGAGCTTGGTAATGGGCATTCCTTTACTTCTGCTAAGGCTTTATTTGGGTATGTTAGTCAATACAGTGAGGAGTTGAGTTGGGTTTGAGATTTGTCATTGCTGTGGTACTCTCAGTACACATAGATTCCAGAATTTTCTGGAGATATGTATGTTAAGGAGAGGGTCTGATTTGCTGGAGAGCAGGGTGGGGATTAGGGTGTGGTAAGTGAGGCATTTGTCTCAGGTGTAAAATCTAAGGGCATGCTAAAAACTCAGTCATCAAGATAAGTAATATTTTAATTCGGTATTTAAGAAATTAAATTAATGGAAAAAAAACCATGATCAACAAATATCAAACTTTAAAATCAAGACAGGTTTTCGTTGTGTGTTTTGCTACAATATGTTATTGTCTGTGGGAACAACCTGTCGTTTCCAGGCCTTGCCTCCTTGCTGGGCAGGTTAATGAACCATTGACCTAGGTGTGCAAACTCACTGGGCAACTTGGTTATGTGTATTGAGTGTTGGGCTTTATTCACTTTTTTCACTTGGTTCACAATATGAAAGGGTATTTTGATGAGTGTGAATAGAAACACATTTTTTTTTTCTTTTGCCTTAGGCTCCAGTATGGTTTGTCACGGACTTCCAGCAGATTTCTCTCAATAGCTCCCCTGTGCTCAGCTTTAGGTCGCCCCTTTGTGCTATTCTAGGAGTGTCTCTCTCTATGCTTCTGTAACTCTCCCAGAAATATTTCACTGTTACTTGTTACTTACTGCTCATTAGCTTGCTTGGAGCAAGAGAAGAAGTTCAGCCTCAGTCCTAAGTAGGTACTGTATCCCTGGCTCGGGAGTGTGGTTGCTTACTGGTCTCCTTCTCCAACTCTGGGCTTTGCTCCTGTCCCTGTCCCTCAGCCAGGGAGAGAGAATATTTTTTTCTCTTTTTTGTCACATCGGTGGGTTCACAGCAGTGCTCTAAAGATGATGGTTTTTGTTGCCCTTTCCCCAGACGTTTAATGCTTTGGTGCTTAAAATAGGACAGAAGGATTTGAGCAGGACTTTATGCCTCTCAGGCCTGCACCAGGAGGGATGAGATGCCTTCTCAGAACTCACTCAGTGAGGTCCAGTGAAAAGAGCTTTTAAGTGGGTAAAAACTTTCCCTATATCTGCATTTTCCTGGGACTCCACACTCTCATCAGCCGTACTCAGCATCCACCAATTGGTGAACAACTCTAGCTGAATTCTTGGCATCAGTGTCTGGCTGTATGTGTCCCAGTGTAAACAGGTGCCTCTAATCTATCTCTCCCTGTATGTACTTGTCTTTCCTTAGATTTTGAGCTAGTTCATTACCTTGTAACCTCAGCTTTATGATGAATTCAAGAGAAATTGAGAACTTTGCAATTTGTCATTTGTTGTTGTTACAAGGGTAGAAATGATGCTCTTTCCAGCTGTCTACAGTCAAATAGAAACCATAGTCCTATAGACATTTAAAATTTTTTGTCTCTTCTTAACCTCTCCCAAGTTCATACTGAAGGCATACATCTTAGTTTATTCCTTATATCACTTACAGTTAGTTTGACATTTTATCATGCATTTATTACACTTTTTGTTGCTACTTATAAAAAGAAACATTTTCTTAACTTTTCACATAGTTGTAAATATACAGATACTAAAAAAAACTTATGTCCTTTAAAATTTTTTTCAAATGAATACATAATTTTAAACTGGAATGCCACCAATTAATGTATAATGAAAAATACGAATGTAAGCAGGCTGGAAATTTGTGTGGAATGGTCAGTTTATTCTCTCCCAGTCTATAAAAGGAGCCAATTCTAGTCAGAAGTGTATCTGCTGAACTGAAACTGAAGGAAGAAGTTATTTGAAAGATTTCAGTGGCTCTAATAGCTGTATTGACTCATTAAATGCTGGAGTCCCCCATTTGGGGCCTCCTCTCCCAAATCAGAAGCCAACTAATCTAAATTATTGTTATGTGGCGACTTCTTCTTCTTCTTCTTCTTCTTCTTCTTCTTCTTCTTCTTCTTCTTCTTCTTTTTAAGATTTCAGGAAGTGTATATTCAGTATGAGGAGAGACTGTGTTTAAAAAAAAGTAAAGGGAATTTTTTTCAGGATTCTTAGTTGTGATCATGGTATGCTTTGGTTGTTACCCTATTGATTTTGTAGTTTCTTAGTCTTTTCCATGACATGTCTTCAGAAAATCTCTTGTGTTATTCATACAGATGGCTAGTCCCATACATTAGTGGGTTTCATTTGTTTCCCAGTTTTGTAGAGACTCATTTAGTGGATATTCTTTTCTGTAGTGATTATTACCGTGACCCACCTCCCCGAACACATTTTGAAAATCCTGGATACTGGGGAAGGTTATGCATGTGTGGGGGTATATGGGAAATATATTTCCTGTAGCTTCCTCACAATTTTGCAGTGAATCTAAAACTGCCCTAAATAATTAAGTCTGTTTTTATTTCATAGAATATTTCTGAAGGTACAGTTCAAATAATTTTCACCTTTTAAGACTTCTGATGATTATTCGATACATTTAAAATTCCAAAGAACTGTGCATCTCCAAATGTATTTCCGTACTTGATTCTTTGTACCTGCATCTCATTAGATTTTATCTCATAATATTTATCCATTTGGATGACTCTTATTCTGAGATTGTACTTTCTTCTGGATAATACAATATATGGTTTCCTTTCTCTTCTCTCAGCATTAATCTATTGTATCCCTTCATAGTTTGGGGTTTCATTATGCATGTCAGGCTGTCAAATTTTTGACATCGCTGAAGATGAGACTTCCTTTACGAGTTGTTATGGTGGGCAAAGACTCTAGTTTATTTCTGTTTTCTTTCTTTTTAAGAAATAAGCAGAGTGTATACTGTGAGATAAGTTCTCTTCTATTTCGTTTCTCACCAAAAAACTATGTCTTATACCTAAAATCCTTCCTTCAAGGGCATAATTTTTTTCTTTTCAGATTTTTCACCTTTTAAATATAGCACAACATAAAAGTTTCATGGATTGATAGGCATTATATTACTGTTCTGGCTGCAGTGTAATACTGTTTCCTCAGGATTGTCCAAGGATATTTCCCCCTTTTTTTCTAATGGCAGCATATCCTAAAACAACTGGCCCTAAGTAACCAACATCAATTTCTTTGTATGGATTCAATACACGTATGCTCAGGATCTGATCACTCAAGTCTTTTGTGTGTTTTTTTTTTTCTCCTACACATGCTGAAAGTCATGAAACATGAAAACTAGTTGAGTGAAATATGCAACATTCACATATATTTTTCGTGAATCTACTCCACACAATTGTTAAAGCCATACAGTTCAAAATACATATTCCCTCCTATATCGCCAGTCTCTCAAACCGATTAAATGATGGCCCACATATATAGTAATTCAATAGCATACCATAGTACTACCATACAATCACATGAGTTTCATTTATGTTGATTCAGTTTGAATATAAGAACGTGCTTATCTTTAATTTTTTGTAAATTTTCTTAAAATCTGGAAGATTAGGCTGGATACCCACATTTCTGAATCTATAAAATTATTATGATTTCTGAGAAACTTTTTGTTTGCTTTATATGAATAGTCTTTGAAAACGTCCTGCAATTAAATGTGACAAAAAATGAGTATTGTTCACAAGTATGTGGCTGTTGGGATAAGTCACAGTTTTTCTCCTTACTAGAGTGGAAAAGCCTGGCCAGTTTTGATTTATAATAATGAGTGTAAAAGCTGTCATGTCTTAAATTCCTATTATGTACAAATTCCTTTGTATATTTTATGTCTAACTTTCACAACAACCTTGTAAGGTAGATAATATTATACCTGTTTTAACTGATGAGTCTTAGGGGGATTCCTGTAAGAATTGCAGCCTTTAAAATGTTGACAGTGTTTGATCAATTCCCTCTACCCTAAGATCTATGGATTTGCCAAAAGAAAATGCAGCAATTGCAATGCTCTATTGCTTAAACAAGAAGAAAACTATTTTTTTTAAACTAAAACTGCAACGTATGTTTCAAGCAGAGATTTATCCTGGCTTGTGGTGGCTTGGTAGGGTCTAAGTATCACCTGACATGTTCTTGTCATGGCCATCCATAGTCTAGCATTAGGAGTTTACAGTGTTCACCATAAAAGATAGAAAGAATCCGGTGCACTGGCAGTCAGCTAAAATATAAAGCACCAGTCCCTGTCTCTATTGACCCCTGTAGTTATGGTGGATGTTTCCAAAAGGATCGCTTTTATATTTTCTGCTGAACTGGAGGAGTATGGTAGCTGCTACTAAAAAAATGTCCTGTGGACGCTACATACATGGGTATGCTCTACTATGTCATACGCCTGTTATTCTCACTGCTGAACAGTAAGAATGAGGGAATGGTGATGAAGTCAGCAATTGTCTGTCCTTCAAACATCAGGAAACGTGTGGGATTGGTTTACTGCATCCTAATAGCTGTTGCCATCCTAGAACAACATGGGAGCTGGTGGAATAATATCCAGAGATTAGTGCCTTTGTTATGTATGCTTTACTTAGACATTCCTTTAATTCTAGAACGAGGGCCATTTTCTTTATGGCAAAATCCATTCTTATTAGTGCAAACAGCAGGGTACATGTGCATCTAAGAAACTTAAAAACAGAAAATACCAAGCTAATGTGCGTGTGGGCATCTGTGTGTGTGTTAAGCATTTAAAGTAACTCTGGGGACTATCTCAAGAACACGTACACTGGCATCAGTGATGTAATGGCCGGCATAGCTGCTTTTATTTTATTTATTTATTTTTTTCATAGCTGCTTTTAATAACACTTAATTCTTCATTGCCACACTGTAATGAATGGCTAAGCCTGGGGCTAAATATCAGGTATTTTTTCCTGTGACGTTTAAGTTTTAAGTTTCCTCCATACACCGTATTGTCTCTATGTAGTTTGATGTTATTCCTTTGTTTTTTGTCGGTTTTTTTTTCTCTTACAAATTTGATGATTATAATACAGTATTGTTATTTACATTCACTATATGGTGCATTAGATCTCTAGGACTTATTTATCTACTTGGGAAGTTAGTTGCTTCATAGTTGTGAGACTGAATACTTGACATACGGTCTGGTTCTCAATTTTTCTTATCCATGAATTTTATTTTGCTAGCATGCTCAGACTTAATTGGACCCAGGGCAACTCAAACTCACAAAAGATTTACATAGAAATAAGAATGTCAATTTATTGATTTATAACGATTAATGTAAGTGCAAAGAGTACACAAAACTTGTGCCCGTTGATCAATTTGGTTTCATCTCTGTAGGAAATTTTATATAGAAAGCAAAATATAACAAGCTACTTAGAACCGATTTAGTCAGAGAAAGGGACGGTACTTGGCTGCTTTTAATAGCTCTGATGTCTAATGTATGCACTTCTATCATAGGAATCTGCTTTTGAGTGTTATGTCAATTTATCCACCCTACTGAAGGAAAAAAGAGAATTTTTGGTTTGATTTGGATATTTTTATCATCTAGGAGCAAGGATTATATATTGACTGGGAAGGGGACTCTTTAGGAGAAGGGAGAAAGTTTTAAGCTTAACTAGCAGACATAGAAGGGGTTAAAGTATTAAATTTCAGAAAAATTATCAGTCAGATCGTGGGGCGGGGGAAGTAGAACACATGGGAAAAGTGACAGAATCTGACTACAAGAGTCAGAGGAGCAAAGAAGACATTGGACCAAGTAGAGAGAGTTAAGGGTTCTCATTAAAAGTTACCTCAGCATGCTCTACTCATGGAGGTCCAAGAAATAGACCCTCTGCCCTGTGACAATTACATGGTAATAGGAAAAATCTTCTGCAAATGAAGTAAACAGTAATTAGGGATAAGTGTATAGTTGGTCTAGTGAGGTTTCTTTTAGGGAAAGTAAATCTATATTCCCAACATGCAGATGCTTGGATATAACTACACTTGGAAAGCTAATTAATCTACAGGTAGAATCACCATGAGTGTGTCTGCCACAGATTGGCAGTCTGACATGGGTGCACTGTATTGTAATTCAGATTTCATGAGTGGCATTTCCATGGATCTTATGTTTTACAAAATGGTAATCAACTCTTGGTAAAGTTGTAAAGAAGATTTAGTCTTTTTCTCTGTTTACATAGTAGTTGCATTCCTAGAATAGTCAATGTATATTAAATCCATGTTAAAGAAACCCTTATGTTTATACTTAAAACAGAGTTATGCCATAAATTTATGATATTATAAACAGATATTTTATTTCTAAGAATGTCCTGTGGGATATCTGAAAGTCTTGGCAAACTGTAGGACAATTCTTCAATGGTACAGGACTGTAAGTATAATTCTGGCCATCTAGTATCCCAGACCCTTCTACATTAAATTCCAGAAATGACTCTCAACCATTGTGATAACCAAAACACCCTTTCGGATTTCCAAAGCACTAGAAGTCACAGAAGCATCACTAAGAACAGTTCTTCTAAATAAATGCATTAGTTGGGGGTATATTTTATGGAGCAGTTTCAAAATTTTCAGAACACCAGAATCTTCTTATTTGCCTTAGATGACTCCTCAATCGATGATTTTTTTTTTTTTTCAAATTAAATATCTACATGTGTTCAAAAATACAATTAGGGGTAGGGATGAGGGGCCAAACACAAATATCAAAAATAGAGAAGCTGTGTGAGTCAGTCAGGACAACTGTTTATTTCCTTTTTTTTTTTTTTTTAAGTGTTTTTATTTATTTTGAGAGAGAGAAAGAGCAGGGAAGGGGCAGAAAGAGGGAGAGACAGAATCCCAAGCAGGCTCCGTGCTGTCAGCACACAGCCTGATGTGGAACTCCATCTCACGAGCTGTGAGATCATGACCTGAGCTGAAATCAAGAGTCAGATGCTTAAACGACTGAGCCACCCAGGTGCCCCAGTTTCTAAAGTTTTGAAGCAAAAGGAGGCAAAGCTATTATGAACACAAAGACCTCTGTATAAGAAGATAGAGGTCAGAGATTGACTTGCATTGTTGACACAAGTACCTAAGGTCTGGAGAGTGTTTGGCCTGTGGGATTTGGGGAGTAACAAATACGTTGTCATGAGCATGTTTTCTAGCAGCCTGAGGTCTCAAAGTAACTGCTGCTTTGAAAATCTCTAATTACTAAGAACATGGGTTCTAAGAAGCTCTATGATCTCAGCTTGACTTCAGATAATGATGCTGTTATGATGACACTTTTGCTACTATCTCGGGATCCACAGGTTAACCATGCTTCCTTGTCGCACGCAGGGATTAGGGACTATGAACCAGAACAGGGACCTAAAAACTTTTTAGCCTTTAGCCAGAGATGTGATGTGCAAGCTGATGTAGAAGAAATATACCAGCTCCTGCTTCGCTGACTTGTCATCAGCCCCGGGGAACGGGTGAAGAGGCTGTTACCTGTTGCCTTTGCTGCAGCTTGCATTTTTCACTTACACTTGAATTTATGTCTTTTCCTTTAGTCTTTTGGATTCTTTCTGTTGTCTTTACCACTAACCGCTGTCTTTTCTCACTTAAAATTGTGTTAACAAATTAGTAATGTTAAGGGACACCTGGGTGGCTCAGTCGGTTAAGTGTCCGACTTCAGCTCAGATCATGATCTTGCAATCCGTGAGTTCGAGCCCTGCATGGGGCTCTGTGCTGACACCTCAGAGCCTGGAGCCTGCTTAGAATTCCATGTCTCCCTGTCTCTCTGCCCCTCCCCCTCTTTCATTCTCAAAAATAAAAAATAAAACATTAAAAAAATAAAAATTAAAAAAAAATCAGAAAGGTTAAGCTTGATTTAAGTAAATAAGAAAGGCTAGCACATTTGCCATTGGGTTGATTGTGCCTTCCCATCCATTTCTTTCCATTTTGGGACATGGCTCTTTTTTTTCTCCATCCCCAATCCTTTTCTCAATCCCCAACCCCCATTTATCATTACCAGAGTTTGCACTGGTTTTTAGGTTTTACTTATTCCCCTCCCACAGCCAGGCTTTTGCCAACCATCCACCATATACAATATTGCAGCTACAAGCTGTTCTCAGAAAATCCACTCAAAATAGCTGAGGAGCAGCTGCTTCTGTGATATTTTCAAAAAGAAGAAATTTGTGTTTGGTTTTACAGGCAAAGGGTCTGTTGGTTTTGCACAGAAAGAAATAAATGAAATCCTTCACTCCAGCTGAAATTCTCTGCCCCTCACTCTCTAGCTCCAATTTCAATGTATGGGTAAGTGGGCAGGGAAATGGAAAGATGGTTCTGGGAAAAGTGTGCATCATTTGCTTAAAGACTGTTCATTTGCTTCTCATATTTTTGCAACCGATATTTACAAGGAGATTAACAAGAGCTAATTTATGGGTACAAATTGAAAAAAAAAAAGGCCAGTTGAATCCGATTAGCATTTTTTAGCATTTTTTGACTCATTTGTCAGTCACCTAGTTTAACACTGGTGGGAGCACGTTAATAATGTAGAGGAAACGTATCATTAACGTGTGGCATGCTTCCTCTGCTCTTGAAACTTACAAGCTTTGAGAAATTTTGGGAGTGGGGCTCAGTATCCTTAATTTTTTTAGTCTGCTATTATAAGTCTCTTCTTCCCCTTCCCTTCCACACCTCCCCAGGAAGCATTTGAAAGAATAGTGTGGCTGTCAGGATTGGAACAGAACAATTAGATGTCAAGGATGCAATTAGTCTAAGATTAGAGCATTAGGGACTCAAAATCATGGCATCTGAGACCAGGCAGCTACGAACTAGTAATTAAGAAACTACTTTCTACTTATTACTTCCCGGAAAAAATGTATTTGTGTATTTCCTGTGGGAGAATGTTTAGTCACTGTACAATCATGGTTCAGTTGAGCACTTGCCGCCATATCTTGACTCCGGAAGAGTTGAAACGCCCCTGTGGTAGCAATACTCCTGGAAGCGTGCGTGTACCAGCAACATATCCCATTGCCTACAAAGTAGATTTTATGCTGCACATCAAGCAGGGCTACAAATAATCACACTTCTTGTCACACGCTGTGGGATCACATCAAGCATTATAAATTATTAGAGAATTCACATGGACATCATGTAATACCACAGGAGTTCCGTTATGATTTACCGTTAATTAACACCCACTGACTGTATTTCAAAGTGCTATTGCTCTGTCACACCACAGGCTGTTATACAAACCATAAATGCTATCAATATTCCTGCATTTATCTAAGCTCCAACTGATTAAAATGTGATTTGTCCCATAATACCTTCTTAGTTTGATATGTGACTTAGATTGCTGACCTAACATTACTTCTATCTCAAGTTGTCATGCAGTCAATTATACTGAATAACTGCAGGGCTTAAGAGGACAGAGGAGAACCAGTGTTGGGAGGAAAACGTCACTGCCATAATTTAAAGAGAGAAAAGAAATACTAGGATGAAGAGTGTGGGGGCTTTTCTGTGCCAATGAAAAAAAATTGTAAAAGTTGTTAGTTTCTAGGAAAAGATCATAATTTAGTTTGTCCTTTACAATTTAGGTAAGTGAGAGTGTTCTCAATTTTGAAGAGAAAGCCTGCTTGCTTGTTTACTTTTCCCCATTCCTCTGTCCCTCTTTCTTTCCTCCTTCCTCCCTTTTCTCACATACATTGATCTAATGCATATTCCATGTTCTTTCCTTAGTGGGCCAAGGAGAAGGCAAATTTTTTAGGGGTAAGGGCACAGAATAAAGTCTCTCCCCACTCATACTAGATTAAATAGCAGTATGAAAGAGTTAACAAAGAGTTTGTTTTCACTATAAAGGTATGCACCAAATAGTATACACCAAGAGTAGAGTTTCATGATCAAGACTATCCTTAGAGATGACCGAATTGGATCCCCTTCAGAAAAGTGAAGCCAAGATTATCAAACAAAAGGTCAAACACCACGTGCTAGGGCACAAGAAAATCAGGACGAGAGCTCCCATCTCTTAGAACTGAGCCAACATCTGTTCTTCCTTCTAGTACTTTCTTTTTTACTTTGCCAGCCTAGAAAACAAATACCGTTGCAAGGCAGGCTAACTTTCTATTAGATAGCTTAAGCACCGATTTTTCTTCAAGAAAAAACTCATAAAGAAACTATGGAGAGCTTAAGCCTTGTATAACGGAAAAGACACAACTAAAATAATAGGGAGCAGACTTAACTTGCTGCACAATTTGGGGTAAAACAGATTTGAGCTGCCATGTAAGTGTTGCTAAGCTTCAAGTGCTGGAACACAGCATGTGCGTTGGGTATGAGCTCTTGTACCTGTCCATGAGATGAAACCCTTCCCCACAGTGAGAATACCATTGCATAAAACTGTGTTTTCATGTTTAAAATGTTAAATGTTAAAAACGTGCAGATGTTAAAAGTCTAAAAGTTTTAGAGTAAAAAGCAATGACCCTAGGCTGCCTGGGCGGCTCAGTCTGTTAAGCATTGGACTCTTGATCTCAGTTTAGGTCATAATCTCATGGCTCCTGAGGTTGAACCCCATGTCAGGCTCCACACTGGCAGGGTGGAGCCTGCTTGGGATTCTCTCTCTCTCTTCCTCTCTCTCCACCCTGCCGTCACTTGCTCTCTCTCTCAAAATAAATAAATAAACTTTTAAAAAAAGCAATGACCCTTTGACATGTGGTGACTGTTGAATAACCAGTTTATAGCACTAATCAGATAGGAGAGGTTACTGAAGAGGAGAGAAGTTAATAATGAATTCCGAAGGAGAGGGATGTTGGCTGTATCCAGACTATGAAGCCCTGACTAAGAAAGAGGAAGCCCCAGAAAAAGGAAAGACAACTGGTGGTGTGGTCTTACAGATCCTTTGCTAGTTTCTCATGTTGGCCCAGTGAAACTCAACATGGAGAGGAGATTTGATTCTCAGTGGGTCAGGGTGATTCCCATGCATCTCCACCAGCACAGGGACTGACTGGAGCCCTGCTTGTAGATAGAGCCTCCATGGTCAAGAGATGAGCTGCCAACCCAGAGCCTCACTGGTGCCTGGTTGGGTGAATAGACTTACCAGCTATTTGGAGTAGGCTGAACTGATAGACCTCCATACGCTTCAGATACCATGGGAGCAGTCCTCAAAATAGAACCAAGAACCAGTGAGCAGTGTAGGTCTGGTCATATTTAGGTGGAAAGAAGAAGAAGAATTTAGACAGGAGGCACTGAAGTGCAGCCCCTAGGAGCCCCCATGGTCTTAGTTTATAACATACTCTTTACAGCTCTGATGCAAGTTTAACATGACCGCTCTTTCAACTTTGATGATAGCTTTTCTTATCATTTTGCTTCAAATGGTATTTTCTTAATGTAAAGTGTAAATGTAGATATTGCAGTTTTAGATACTTTTCTTTTGACATCCTGGCAATTAAAGAGTTTGGGGGGGGGAGCGAGAATCAAACCCCATGACTGGATAGTACATTTTCATGTCTCTTTCAGTTAACCTTGTAAAGAAAAAGTGCAGGAGGAAGGAAGGAAAGAAGGAAGGGAGGCAGACTGGCTTGAAAAGTTATGCTATCCTCAGTGGTGCCTCCTGGTGGCAGCTACCTTGGGGTTTTAATTTCCAAAATGGAATAAAATAGTCTCTGGGCAACATGCCCTACAAATCTAGCTTATTTGTGTATAACAAATGTCACACTCATTATCTTCTTTTTTCTCATACAAACAGATATAGCGTTTAAATATCAGGCACATTTAGAGAAATTTGTTTTTGTTTACTTTTTAAAGGCTGTATGAAGGGCTCAGCTGATTTCACAAGGAATTAATATTCATTCATTCAACAAACATTTAGTGAGTACTTTTTTCATGCCAGAACTGTGACTATTCAGATGTAATATATTTCTATATTCACATTTTTTTTACTTCTTTTAAGAATTAATTTCATATTTCAGGAAGTATTTTAGGGTGGGTTGAATAAAAGAAGTACAATATTAAAAAAAGTTTTTTGCATGAAGGACTTTCTGATAAACTCAAGGATGACAGAAATTGAAGAAAAAAGGAAGATGAAAAGAATAGTACAGGAGCATTGACTAGATCTTTGTGGAAATGCCATTGTGTTCAGAAGCGGGCATCAGCCTCCTGGGTAGCTCAGATAGTTTGCAACTCTGAAGATTGATGGCTTCCCTGTCCTCCCTTAACATAGTGAGTCATTGGGCACAGCTCCAGCTTAAAGCAGAACTTTTAAAAAAGCATTTTTTGTGCCTTTCTGTCTTTTCCTAATGAATCACATGAAACTCTCTTAAAAGTTAGAGGGTCCTTCAATTAAGAAGGATGTTGAGGGGCGCCTGGGTGGCGCAGTCGGTTAAGCCTCCGACTTCAGCCAGGTCACGATCTCGCGGTCCGTGAGTTCGAGCCCCGCGTCAGGCTCTGGGCCGATGGCTCGGAGCCTGGAGCCTGTTTCCGATTCTGTGTCTCCCTCTCTCTCTGCCCCTCCCCCATTCATGCTCTGTCTCTCTCTGTCCCAAAAATAAATAAAAAACGTTTAAAAAAAAAAAAAAAAAAAAAAAAAAAAAAAAAAAAGAAGGATGTTGAACCAGTTGGGTAAGGGAGTTTGATGTATCAGTGATATTCTTCATAATCTAGTCTGTGGAGTTGGAGAAAAAATATTCAGTCTGTACACAAGCTAGGTAATACCTTTCTTTAAATTTCCCCCAATCTTTGGACTGTAGAAAATGGTGTATGAAGTGCTAAGAGTTAATGTTGCCATCGCACTGGTCACCCTATCAGAGACGCCTCTCCTGAGAAAGTCACTTAGACTCTTTCTAATGGACTGAGTGAGCCATACTGATAAGGAAGTTTTATTTTGTAGAAGAGATACCCATTATTATGCAAAAAGACAAAACCTATGCTAAGCAAACAAGCATCTCTAATCTTGAGATTTCTTCTGCTGCCATACTGTTACCTCCAGATGTATTGGCTGCTTCTTAGAGGAGATTTGTCGGTGGACTAAACCAGGCTTCTCTCCCTACCATTTGTCTTGTGTTCAATTCTGTCATTAACCTTTTTTCTTTAATGTGGCCGACACTTCAGTCTAAATGTGATATTCTTCTAATTGTTTTGGAATTCTGATAAACATCTTTCTGCAAATGACTGAGTTCTGTTTATCTATAGATTGACGGGTGCACATGCTTTTTCCAAGGTTTCCTCACTGGCACAGGAAGAATTACAACAAAGAACTGACCCATCACAAGGCTTTGGATGCAGGAGAGCTGCATGGCTTGAGGGTTGTGTTAACAGTTCTTTTAGTAACTGAAAGTCAAAACTCAAAAATTTGGGATGCATGGGTGGCTCAGTTGGTTGAGCGTCTGTTGATTTCAGCTCAGGTCATGATCCCAGGGGTTGCAGGATTGACACACTGGGCTCCACGCTCAGCATGGAGCCTGCTTAAGATTCTCTTTTCTTCCTTCTGCCCCTCTCCCCCACTCATGGGCACGCGCTGTCTTTCTCTCTAAACAAACAAACAAACAAAAAACCTAACAAGTTTGTGTTCGTTGAATGAATTAATTAATTCAATAGTCATCGAATCTTTGAAAATGAGCTGAAATTTGTAGCAGATCCCTGGAATACAGAATAAAATAAGACAATCACTGACTTCAAGGGACAGTGACTAAGACACACATATAAACACATAATTACGGTACAGAGTGAGCGGTGCTAAAATAGATGCCAACTGTAGAGCACCAAAGGGAGAGAGAGTAACAGCCTGGACAAATCAGGAAACTGAAACAGGAGTCTTGGCAGTAGCATTTAATCTTTTAATTAAAGCACCCCACTAATTCCCCAATATTATTACTTTTAAGTTATTTCTTTCGTATGTCCCTTGCTTGCTTTTGTAGGCTCATAACAATTGGCTAAGAGTAATGAAATCATGGCTTCGAAATGCATTTTGATATGACTGTGTTCTGTACTAGTTTACCAATTGAACAAGCGTTTTTAGCCTCATAGTTTATTTTCTGTTATTTTCTAAACTGAAAAACTTTGAAAATCACCCAAATTGTATCAAGAAATCTATAATATGCCTATGAACCTAGAATATTTAACAAAAGACATTCATTGTTTTAATATCCTCATTCTTGAAATTTTTCCAGTATCTTATATTTTCTAGACAATCATGGACTTTATTCAGGTTTTAAAATGTATTTCCATAAAGTTGAAATAATGATTATTTTAATTTCCTCTTTATCTATGGTTCATTCTCATTATCAATACTCATTTTGTGGTTTTGTGCTTTTTTCTGGATTTTAAAGTTAAGTTTGCCTGTTTATTGATTTTTTTTCCAAAGAACCATATTCTGAACATATTCATTAAAGTTATTGTTATTATTTCTTAATTTTGGCTTATATATTGATTACTTTCCTCCTCCTACTTTCTTTTGGTTTATTTTGCTTCTTTTTCAAACATTTTTGTGTGGAATACTTAACACTTTTCTTTTTCCTTTTTAAAATATATCTTCTTACTTAAAGCTCTGAGGTTTTTTAATATGAACCATATTAGCCGTTTCCCATTGTAAATAATTTTTGTTTTGGCTTCTTTTTTTGATTCAAGAAAAAATTTTCCCAAAATTTCAGGTCAAGGAGTTTTCTTCACTAATTTATAGTCTTGTTTCATATTAATCATAAGTTTTTGACTGCTTCCCTTCCCCTTATGGAGTTTATTGAAAGTTTTCCTTATGGAGTAATATATTTTTGTATAGAAACTATTTCAATGACATTTATACAAAGGTATGTATCTTCTTTATTAAATATACTATTTAGTTCTATACATTTTTATTAATATAAATTAACTACTTATTTTGTAAAAATTTTCAAATGCTTCTGACCTGCCTGTGGTATATTTTTATCATATTACATGTGAAATTTCTTTGAAATAATCAAAAACTTAGTCCAGGCTACCAAAAAGTATTGACCAGCACTTTGGAGATTTCAACAGGTTTTACAAAGAAAAGTAAAAGGCGTAATGTTCAAATAATTTTGCCTAATTAATTTTGGTTAACAGAATTAAAAATTTCCTTATTCTGTATTTCTCAAAACCTTTAATATGTTAAATGTGAATTCATTATCCCTAATGAGAAGCTTTGTTATATGGGTTTCCTAAAGTGACTTTGTTATGAGAAGTTGTTTTATGGAACAAGTAAAGTGAGACGATTGCCTTTCATTGGAATTTTTTAATGAGGAAATAGAAACTGTAGAAAGTAAAGATTTGAGGGGCGCCTGGGTGGCTCAGTTGATTAAGCGTCAGCTCTTGATTTTGGCTCAGGTCATGATCTCACAATTCGTGGGATCAAGCCCAGCATTGGGCTCTGTGCTGACAGCATGGAGCCTGCTTGAGATTCTCTCTCTCCCTCTCTCTGCCTGTCCGCTGCTCCCTTTCTCCCAAACTAAATATAAATATATTAAAAAAAATATTCTGTCTTAAAAATTGAGAATAAACTGAGGGTTGATGGGGGGAGGGAGGGGCAAGTGGGTGATGGGCATTGAGGAGGGCACCTGCTGGGATGCGCACTGGCTGTTGTATGGAGACCAATTTGACAATAAATTTCATATTAAAGAAATATTCTAGAAAGTGAAGATTTGTTTTCAAAGGCAGTAGTTTTTTAATTGACAGAACCAGATTTGGATCTAATGTTTTCACGTCATGGCCAGTCCCATATCAAGTATACCCATAGGTAGCTGAACTATCTCCTATCAGATTAGGTGGAAAGTGAATGAAATGGCTTAGTCAGCTATCTGAGCTGCATTCAGCCTAACAATCTATTAAATTCCAATCTGTATCTCTATCTTAGGGGTTCCATTTTCAAATGCTGTGATCGCTGATCTACTTACATAAGTAAATATTATTTCATACTCTAACTGTAAATACTTTGTTAAATAAATAATAATTGAGCCCCTAGTCATGTAAGCATGGTTCGTGTTAAACAGGACATTGATAAGTTTCCTTCTTGAAGCTGATGTTTTTACTGAAAAAGGTAAGAAATAAGAAAATATTTGATGGTCAACAAAGTTATGAATGAAGTCAAACTAAGTATGTGGTAGAATTCCTGGTAGGATGCTGTAGGTTGGTGGACATGGAAAATCCTGTATTCTTGAATCACCCTATTTCCTAATGACTTAGTACAGAAAATCTGCTGTGTAGGCTGATAGTCTCAGATCAAGCATAAGAGCATGAGGGCTTCAGCACCAATCTGTAATGAGTAGTCAGCTTCTGGTTCAGCTGAAACCAGGAAATAGTAGTTCCATTTAGACAGAATTTTCTATTCTCCTTTGTTCAGTGGGGACAAACACCGCCTTGATCTTTTATTTTTTTTTTTTTTAATTTTTTTTTTTCAACGTTTTTTATTTATTTTTGCGACAGAGAGAGACAGAGCATGAACGGGGGAGGGGCAGAGAGAGAGGGAGACACAGAATCTGAAACAGGCTCCAGGCTCCGAGCCATCAGCCCAGAGCCCGACGCGGGGCTCGAACTCACGGACCGCGAGATCGTGACCTGGCTGAAGTCGGACGCTTAACCGACTGCGCCACCCAGGCGCCCCCGCCTTGATCTTTTAAATGTACATGTGAAATCAAATTCACATGTAAACGTATTTATGGCATGTAAAATTAATGGTTTGGTATTGGGAATGTTTCAAAAGAGTTTTTTTAATGTTTTTATTTATTTCTGAGACAGAGAGAGACAGACCATGAGCAGGGGGAGGGGCAGAGAGAGGGAGCCACAGAACCCGAAGCAGGCTCCAGGATCCGAGCCATCAGTACAGAGCCCGATGAGGTGCCCGAACTCACAGACTGTGAGATCATGACCTGAGCCGAGGTCGGACACCCAACCGACTGAGCCACCCAGGCACCCCGGTATTGGAAATGTTTAACTGGTATTTAATAGAGCTTTTTTCAAAAATAAGAGTAACAACAAAAATCTTTCTCCGTTCATCATGTGTGATCATGTCAACTTGTGATCATGTGGCCCCGATTAAGTTAAAATTAACACTTTCTTTTAATATATATGATAATTGCAAGGAAATATAAAAGAACACATTTTTTTTTATTTTTTTAAGTTTATTTTTGAGAGAGAGGGAGTGGGGGAGGGGCAGGGAGCGAGGGAGACCGAGGATCTGAAGCAGGCTCTGTGCTGACAGCAGAGAGCCCTTTGCAGGACTCAGACTCACAAACTGTGAGGTCATATAGTCAGACACTTAACCCACTGAGCCACACAGGTGCCCCAAAGAACAAATTTTAAGCACATTTGAAAGTATGTATCTCAAGGTAGATATTAACTAGATATCACAAAATCACCAGAAAAAAATACACAAAATTGCATTCTGGTGTTAAATGTTGTTACATTGTTCATAGTTTTATTTAATCCTTTTATAAGTAATTGTTACTGATGCTATTGCTTTTGAGAGGGAAAATGCATTAATAAAGGAAGGTGCAGTAATGTAATTTTTAGATTTTCTAAAAGCCATTGGGCAAATATCTCTGGTAAATATTGCTATCTGCAATTTGTGATAGGTTGATAAAAGAATGGCCTTCTATAAATTTTATAAATTCTCAAGAAGCTGCCTGATTTTGCATCACTTTGAATGCTGCTGAGTAAACATTCTTCAAGTATTAATTTACAATTTGTATTTCTCCTGCCGTGGTATTCATCCCAAAATTGTGGGCATAGATCCCTCCTTGGGTCCTTTCAAAAACCATCTAGATGCTACCATAATTTTCTTTCAAATCTTAAACTGAAGTATGGGTGGGTAAATCATCAGATTTAAAAGAATTTGGGAGGAACTGGAACCTTGGATCATCCCAACTGGGGAAGCTCAGATCTTCATGGTAGTTTCCTCATTGCTTTTGTGAAAGTTCTACATAACAAGGGTCAAGTCTCCATTTCAGTCTAGCCTGAAATTGGATTACATGGTGAGTCTTCTATCTTTCCAAGTCTTATTGTCTTGCATGTTGGGAAATGTCTCTGTAGCATGGGAGATAAGCTCTGTCACAGGATAGCCCTACCCTTCCCGAGTTTGGTGTGACCACTGATTGCTGTTATGACACAATAATTTCCCATCCTGCCCCCTTACTCTTTCTTCACTTCAGCACTTGGCAATTCAAACTAAGAGCTATGTTTAAATCTTCTCTTCTTATTTTCAGTGTCAAGGCACTGAAATGTGTTTTTTACTATTCTCTCTGAATATGTGAGACTTCTTAAACTCACATATGGTTTATTCTTAAATTTTGTATCTTATGGGTGGTACATTCCAAAGTTTCTAGCATTAATTAAAATAACTCCATTAAAAAATATCATGTGGGCATTTGAATTGAATTGCATTGTGTGAAGGGGGGCAGAGAGATGTTGCAAAGATGATATAAAGATATTTAGGCACCTATATAAAAGAGCATTCCTTTTTTATTGCTGCATAATAAATTATCACAGTCTTAGTTGCTTAGAGCAACATGTATTTATTATTTCACAGTTTCCATGGGTCAAGAGTCCAGGCATAGCATAACCTGGTCCTCTAACTGCTTATTGTCTCACAAAGTAGCAATCAACATGTTGGCTAGGCTGCATTCTCATCTAGTGGCTCGACTGGGAAAGAATACACATCCAAAATCATTTAGGTTGTTGGTGGAATTCATTTCCCTGCAGCTGTATGAGGACAGCAGCTTCTGGCTGGTCGTTACCCATATGCCTCACTAAGGTTCTAGAAGCTGCCCATAGTTCCCTGACAGGTGCTTCTCTCCAGTGTGCTGCTTACTTCATTAAATCTGCAAGATGAGCCTCAACTGATCTGGGAACTTTCTTCTTCTTCAACATCTCTTTACTTTTCCATTTTCTATACCAGAAGGCCTTCGTAGGCCCCAGTCACACTCAAGAGAAAGGTATTATTCAAGGTATAAATACCAGAGGGCAGAAATCATAGGAGACCCATCTCAGAATAGCCACATTAAGCCATCATTTTCCCTAAATATATACCTGTGTGTGTGTATGTGTGTAGAGAGAGTGTATATAAAGTTTATTTAAATAAATATTTTGAGAGAGAGAGTGAGCAGGGAAGGGGCAGAGAGAGAGAGAGGGAGACAGAGAGAATCCCAAGCAGGCTCTGTGCTGCCATCATGGAGCACAATGGAGGGCTCAGACTCAAAAACAGTGAGATCATGACCTGAGCCAAAATCAAGAGTTGTACCTTTAACCAACTGAGTCACCCAGGTGCCCCCATCTGTATATATTTAATATATATATTTTATTTCATATGTCTAAAACTAAAATTTAATTTTAACTTAAGTGGTTTAATTTATTTTAGGGGAAGAGTTAAGTTTTTTGGGGGAAACACTACTATTCTATGAAATTTTCAAGATTTTACTCACCTTTCTAAAATAATACAGGTTATTAAAAATATACTTATCAACATCCATGAAATGCTTATGAACTAAGTACTAATTTTATTTAATACTCGGACAGCATCATCATACCACTTTTTTTAAGTCTAAATTTCAAATGCCCTGTTTCCATTGTGCACAAAATACACATTGATTTCCAAATCATAGACAAAAAGCCCTAAGAGAATGACCATCTCAAATATTCATTAATGTCTATGAAATAGTCCTTCTGGGAAGGACTGTGAAGATCACTGACTTCATTTCTTCAGGTATTCGTTTTGGAAATTTTAGAAAAACTAGAGGAGTAGAATAAGATATGAAAATTGGTGATCCTTATTTCTATGAATTTGACCAAGCACAAGAAAGATGGTAATGTTCTTGTTTAAATAGTCTTCCCTTCTCCAGATTGTGATTCAAGAATCATTCAGCATTTCAAGCTGAAGATACCACTCCTTTTTTTTCAGACCCCCAATAACTACATGAAGAAAAATGTTATAATGGTTGCTATTTTATTTTACAAAATGGAAGCAATACACAAGGACAGAGTATATGGCATCTAGTTCCTTAATCTTACACTAACCAGGATTACCATGGAATTATTAGATGCCAAGAAAACCAACTTTTTAGAAGTCGTAAGCCCACGTGAACCACTTAGAAGACTGTCTTTGTGAAAGTGGTAGAAATGGCCTCTGACTGCAAGTCAGCTGATGCTAGTAAGAATTGTAGGCAAGCTAGCTTCAGGCAACCCCCTCTGTGTTTCCTCTTATTCAGTAGGAAGGGTGTAGGAAATTATGGTGCTCATTAAGAAAAGTGCTTTTCAAACAGCCCTGGACTCTAGCCCCAAGTGAACTGGCTGCAAGTCTGCCTGTTTTAATGTTGCAAACAAACAAATTTTGCAAGAAAAAGCAAACAACTTTAACAGCAGGTGGCTGAAGCATAGCCTTCAGAAAGCTGTTAAGAACCATTTTTGTCTGTGAAATAAAACATGGTTGCAAGCGATGTTATTTGCACTTATTGATTCAGTGAAGGAAGTCACCTTATGTTTAATTCAAATTGCAGTCCTGACATGGACAGGCTTAAAACAATCATGTTTTACAAATCCATTTGTTTAAATGATTCTCTTGTTGGCTGTTCACACTGTGCCCTGTGTTGTTATAATATCGCTCACTGCAAGTGCTATTTAAAGAAGTGAGAAACCAGCAACACACCTGCTTTAAGCAGATGTTAGATGTAGTAGGAAAAAGGCAAAACATAGTAGGTGACCATTAATTTCAAGGTGCATCTTTGTCATTTCCTTAACCTGCTTCAACTGTTAGTTTTCTATTCCCACTGCTGAGTTTAGAATTTGGCTGTGTGCGTAATTTGATGGCCATATCTTTGTGAGGTTTTTTTGTCTTTTGGGGTTGAGATACCCCAAATTACATAATACCTTTCAACTAAGTTTTCTGTTAGTTCTGTCTGCATTGGATATCACAAAACTTTTTAGAAACTTTATTTCTAGGGGTGTCTGGATGCCTCAGTCAGTTAAGCATCCTGCTTTTTGGCTGAGGTCACGATTTCATGTTCTGTGAGTTCACGCCCCACATCAGGCTCTGTGCTGACAGCTCAGAGCCTGGAGCTTGCTTCAGATTCTGTCTCCCTCTCCCTCTGCTCCTCTCCTGCCTGTGCTCTGTCTCTCTGTCAAAAATAAATAAACATTAAAATTTTTTTTTGGTAAAGAAACTTTATTTTTCTGTACTTTAGAAGCTAAGGTTCTGTACTACATGGGGAAAAAAGCTTGTCCAAAGTTGGCAAGATGTTGTAGACTAATTCTCTGCAACTCAGTTATTCTTATTACTTCCATTAGAAGATCTTCTTGAAATTGCTAAGAGATTACTGCAAATTAAGTTCTTGCCCATTTTGTGGAAGTCATTCTGATGTTGGTTGCCTCCCTGGAAGCTTCTCTGATGGCATTTGTGCAGTTCTGTAAGTAAACTGGAGAAAAAGGTTAGATAAGTCCCCTCATTTTCTAAATATTAATCAGGAAAAAATTAATCTTGTTTGGGTGTGGCTTAAAACTCCTATCAGGAACAGATGGCTGGTGCATGTGTGTGGAATTAGGAGCCCCAGTTACATGATGCTGTTCAGAGCCTATAGAGTCTGGTATAAAGTCTCAATGTCAGTTGCCCAGGGAAGGACACTAGAAAACACTGCGCTGGAGACATAGACTGAGTGACTACTAGACACAGTAGAAGAGGAATCTGCAGCTACTCAGTATGGTGCTTGCTGGCTTGATTTTCTTTCTTTCTTTATGTCTTTCTTTTCTTTCTTTTCTTTCTTTCTTTCTTTCTTTCTTTCTTTCTTTCTTTCTTTCTTTTCTTTCTTTCTTTTCCTTCTTTCTTTCTTTCTTTCTTTCTTTCTTTCTTTCTTTTCTCTCTTTTCTTCCTTTCTTTCTTTTCTTTTTCTTTCTTTCTTTTCTTTCTCTTTCTTTCTTTCCTTCTTTCCTTTCTTTTCTTTCTTTCTTTCTTTTCTTTCTTTTTCTTTCTTTTCTTTCTTTCTTTTCTTTCTTTCTTTCCCTTCTTTCTTTCTTTTCTTCCTTCCTTCCTTTCTTTCTTTTCTTTCTTTACCTTCTTTCTTTTCTTTCTTTCTTTCTTCCTTTCTTTTCTTTCTTTCTTCCTTCCTTTTCTTTCTTTCTTTCTGTCTTTCTTTTCTTTCTTTCCTTCCTTTCTTTTCTTTCTTTCTTTTCGTTCTTTCTTTCTTTCTGTCTTTTCTTTCTTTCCTTTCTTTCTTTTCTTTCTTTCTTTCTTTCTTTCTGTCTTTCTTTCCTTTCTTTCTTTCTTTCTTTCTTTCTTTCCTTTCTTTCTTTCCTTTCTTTCTTTTTGTTCTTTCTTTCTTTTCTTTCTTTCTTTCTTTCTTTCTTTCTTTTTCTTCCTTCCTTTCTTTCTTTTCTTTTTTTCTTTCTTTCTTTCTTTCTTTCTTTCTTTTCTTTCCTTCTTTCTTTCTTTTCTTTCTTTCCTTTCTTTCTTTCCTTTCTTTCTTTTTGTTCTTTCTTTTCTTTCTTTCTTTCTTTCTTTCTTTCTTTTTCTTCCTTCCTTTCTTTCTTTTCTTTTTTTCTTTCTTTCTTTCTTTCTTTTCTTTCCTTCTTTCTTTCTTTTCTTTCTTTCTTTCCTTTCTTTCTTTCTTTCCTTTCTTTCTTTTCTTTTCTTTTCTTTTCTTTTCTTTTCTTTCTTTCTTTTCTTTCTGTCTGTCTGTCTGTCTTTCTTTCTGTCTGTCTTTCTTTCTTTTCTTTCTTTCTTTTCTTTTCTTTTCCCTCTTGGCAGGCAAAAGATGTCAATCCCCTGGAGCCCATTCAGCCCCAAACAAATCACATACATTTAGCTTTTCAAAAAAAACAAAAACAAAAAACAGTGGCTTTAGTGTCAGATAAGCCCAAGTTTGTATCCCAGATCTTCTGCATACTTAACTACATAACCCAGGGTAAAGAGCAAACTCCAAGAATCTGATTCGTAATCTGTACAAACTAAGATAACACTTCCCTTATAGATTTGCCATGAGAGATTAAATGAAATAAGTTACCGAATCACCTACCAAAATGCCTCATTCGTTGGCTTCTTTTGTTCCTGAACTTGTAAAGCTGCAGGTCATGGGGATCACCCCTTCGTGAGACCCTGCCTGAGCACCTGCTATACACTCTCTGTGACATACATCTCCACTTACATAGAAGTCATTCTTTTGTCCATATCTGTATAAGCTAGACACATATTTTGAAAAATGAATGCACTTTCATACAGTGACATCAGCAATGTGGCTAAGTAAGAAGTCCCTCACTCGTATCCCCCCTCAACAACAATTTGGCATCCATCCATGGACTGAGGTGCCTTTCTGAGAGCTCTGGGACTCAGCATTATACATCAAAGGAACGGGAGGAATCTTGCTCACCCTCATGTTGGGTAATAGGCTTACAGACCCCAAGCACAGCTATGGACCCTGCTGTCGCTATAATCCAGCTCCGGCTCCTCTTGGCAGCAGTCTGGAAGCCCTTGGCAGAAGTCTGAGAATGCCATCTCAGACAGTCAGCCATGGGTGAGAGAGCCTTTGTAAAAGTCCTGGTTTCCAGAGAACTTTTGGTATACCACTGAAGCAAAAATATACAAATTTCGACACACTGGGGAGGGTAAGAACAGAATTACTTTATCCGCATCATCTTCCTCCAGCGTGGCACAGCTCCATGCCAAGAGACACCTTCTCAGCCTGTGACTTTTTCCCCCGAGCTATGTGAGAAGCTATCAGAGAGGCCCATTTCTCTCTGGCCCCATCCAGAGTACTGAGTCCTGAGTTGCATGACTGGGGAGCAGGAAGAGGTTGACAGAGCAACAGATAGGATACTTAGAGGGCATTAAAAGGACAAGGACGCTACTAACTGCCTCACAGATTATATCAAGAGGCCTACCCATGAGCCACTGGGGATGCCTTACCCACAGATCCCCGCCCTTAACCCACAGGCAACCCCAGAGCTCTGTGCACTTCACCCATACCTATACTCCCCCGCTGTCCTGTGGCTAGCTCCCTGTGCATACCCGCAATGGCTTGAGAGCAAGCTTTGGCAGAGGGAAAGCTGACTGAATCTGTGGGCCATGGAGACACCACAAACTTGAGCTTTGGCTCTGCCTTGGGAAGCGAAAGGGAGGTTGTGGGCACTTGGTCTGGTGTGCTGCAAGAGACGTTATCCAAACTTAAAATACTGCCACAAGAGGGAGCAGGAAGTGTGGAGCAGGCTTATTCATAGAAGGTTTGAGAAAGCCTCAGAATCCCTAGCAGAGATAAAGAAAGGTATTTCTAGGAGTTAGTCAGTAGAGACTGGGAGAGCTGACTGATGCTTCAAATTGGAAGATGGCAGCAAAAGACTTCCAAGACTTTGGGGTGCCTAGGTGGCTCAGTCGGTTAAGCGTCCAACTTCAGCTCAGGTCATGACCTCCCAGTTTGTGAGTTCAAGCCCCGTGTCAAGTTAGGTGCTGACAGCTCAGAGCCTGGAGCCTGCTTCAGATTCTGTCTCCCTCTCTCTGCCCCTTTCCCACTTGCATTCTGTCTGTCTCTCAAAAATAAATAAACATTTTTTTTAAAAGGTAGAGAAAAACAGGTAGAAAAGATGCTCAACGTCACTAATGGGGAAAATACAAACCAAAACCATTCCATTATTCACAATAAATAACCTGAAATTCAGTCATTTCTTTTTTCCTCCTTCCATTGAGTAAATAATTTTTAGTGTCTCCAATGCACGGTGGGATAACTGTTGTAGGAGGTACGAAAATGAATCAGCTTGTGCTTGCCCTCTAATAGATGAACTGACATATATAAGTAAGTATTAAAGACAGGAGAAAATGCTAAGAGCCTTGAAAGTAGTAGTGATGTGTTCTACTAATGAGCCAAAACAGTTTGATATTTACATACCATGGTTCCTGGGTGATTAGAATTCTGAATATTGAACTCGTATTGGAAAACTGCAAACTCCTATTGTAAAGAGAGCACAGTGAGCATTATGGTCCATTGTTCCCTGCCCTACCACATGACGAGGCAGGGCCTGGACTTGTCTCTTGTTTGAACCTCTCAGGATTCAGATCTTTGTATATATCTTGCATGTGATTGAAATCAAAACATGAAGGAACAAAGGGGAGTAAGAGAAAATTGCTATGGCAAGAATGAAGATAGTGTTGCCTCAGTTGGCATAATGAGCAAAGATTTCCCATATCTTTCCCCCATTAAAAATGTACTGAGTCACACCCTGTCCTAGGATGATAGCAGATTAAATCCTGGCCTTGATTTTCTAGGCAACTGAGTTAAAAGATGCCACATTCTCAGACTTGGCAAAATAATTCATATGACCTTCAAGAACTGGTATGTGAATAAATACATAAATGAAATATGTAAATACGAGTAAGTAGGTCTGTTCTCCACTGTAGTGGTCTTACATTGAGAAAAGAAGTTTTCAAACTGTCTCCTAACTTATAAAAATCATCGTGGGTAACCAATGTTGATACCTTACCTCTGAGAGTAAGTTTTGGTCAAATTGGAGAGCCTAATGTTGTTAAAACAACCCAAAATTTTAAGAGCATGGTTGCTATCTTGAAGACAAATACAGTTGTGATTGGGCATTCATTGTCACTCAGCCAGAAGGCTGTCATTAAAATAAATTGACAATGGGAACGTTGGCTGAGCTCTCAAATGGATACTTCATATGTTTGGAAAACCTCTCTGTGACCTATCAGCATCCATCTTGACAAATTCGAGAATGAAAGTGAAAAGCATCTTGGCTCATATGAAGAAAGGTGCCCCTTGGAAGTCAAATTATAAAGTAACCTCAATATAACTAATAAACTTGACCCAACCCTTTCATTCCTTAATTACCTACCTAAATGCAACAAGGAAATACATGCTACATTATACAACTCTTACTATGTTTCACTAATATTTTATAAGAGAAAACTGAGCACTAAGATTTTTAGAATATATGAGTAGGATTCAATGAGCAAATACATATAAAGCATTTAGCTCTCTGCCTACATGTGTAAATACTGAATAAGTGTCGCTATTATCATTAGTTAAATACACTTAAAAATGGTCACTTAATGAAATAAATGCTTTTAGTTTGTTTCCCTTATTTGGTTTGTTTGTATTCAGTCAAATTTTAATTGAAAATGTGGAATTTTCATATATTGAAAATATCATTCTAATTTTTAATATAATTATAATTTCCTTATATACTATGTGCCATAACTTTATAACATAAAGTATATTTCTGCTACATCAATTATATCAAAAATTATATTATTAAAATTACATTTTAATATTTCTTTAAAGTTTTTTTAATGTTTATTTATTTTTGAGAGAGTGAGGGAGACAGAGCGCAAGCAGGGGTGGGGCAGAGAGAGCGAGAGTCCCAAGCAGGCTTCAGGCTCCAAGCTGTCTGCACAGAGACAGATGCAGGGCTCGAACTCAGGACCTATGAGATCATGACCTTAGCCGAAGTGGGACGCTCAACCTACTGAGCCACCCAGGTGCCCCTATATTTTAGTATTTCTTAAAGTTATTTCACACCTACAATAAGCTTGTTAGGTGCCAAAGAAAAATTCTATTATAGCCTCTTTTTTTAGATAATAATTGGCATCTCAGAGAAGTTGTGAGCTCCCAAGCACACACAGTTATTTTAGACCCTTAAGACCCAGCTGAGGAAAGAGCACACATTGCCAGGGGCAAGCCAAGGGATCTCCCTACCACCTTTGTGATCTCGTAGTGATGCACCAAAACTGGGCATTTTATTTTTGTTTTATTTTGTTTTGCTTTTTTAATACAAGAAAAAGGAACATGAAATACTGAACAGAGCTTTTGGAGCAAACAGACCTAGGATTGAAGGCTCTCTCTGCTGCTCTGATAAGAATTAGTTTCCTTCAGGGGCACCTGGGTGGCTCAGTGTGTTAAGTGTTGACTCTTAATTTTGGCTCGGGTCGTGATTTTTGCGGTTCAAGGGTCTGAGCCCCACGTGGGGCTCCACACTGACAGTGTAGAGCCTGCTTGGGATTCTCTCTCTTTCCCTCTCTCTCTGCCCCTCCCCTGCTCTCTCTCACTCTTCCTGTCGCTCTCCCCCCAAATAAATAAGCTTTAAAAAATTACTTTCATTTACTAAGTAACTGTTACATTCTGATTCCTATCAAACTGTGTACTACTGCCTGTACAATACAGTTTGCTTTATTGAGCCTTACTTTCCTCCTTTGTAAAGTGGTGATGATATGACCCACTTTGCATGGTTTTAGTGAGGGCTAAATAAAAATATATCTATAGAATTTACCACAAAGCCTGCCAATGTAAAAGAATTAAAAAAACATTGGTTGCTCTCATTTTAGCCAGCTCTATCATTACTTTTGTTTCATGGAAATATTACTTAAACTATAAGCCATTTAGTGATTTAAAGGAGCCTTGCATTTGGCTAACTTCTGCAGTGACCAATCAAGTATTCACTTCCTACTGGGGGTAGTAACAGACAGAGACTTTCTGATGTTCCTTTATATTTAACATCAACTGTGACCAAAAATTACGTGGAATGCAAATTCTTAATTATTTATTTCCTTTAAGAAAGTGTCTTTAAGTGTAATTGTACCTATATAGTATTTTCAGAAAATCTTCTGAAAAATAAACATTTACCCCACCAAATTCTATAACTTAAATAATAAAATATAAATAAAAAATAAAATACAATATAAATAAAATAAAATAAAAATAAAAAAAATAAAAATAAAATATAAATAAAAAATAAAATAAAAAATAACTTAGCAGATTGCTGTTAAGCTTATAGCTCTTGTGTCTTTAGAGAACATTGTGGAATCCGATCTCTGTTTCCAAGTCTATAGACATTTATTTGATAAATCACGAACATCGAAGAAAAACATATGGAGTTTAACAGATCTGTAGAAATCTGACAAGCATCATTTTGATCTTTGGGAAACTAAATAAAACGTTCAAAGTCAAATAAGAAAAATTTTAGAAGTGATTAGACATTTGCTTACTTTTCAATTGCAAATCAATAAGTTTTCATTACTCCTCCTTATACATGTTTCTATATTCTCTTTGCAAAAAAATCAGACCTCTTTAAACCTTTGAAATTTGCTATTTATATAATTTTCTATATTTGAAAATTCAAAATTTATCCTGTTTTAATTAATATTGACACTTAGCATATTAAATATTCATTGCACACTATTAGAAAATATGTTAAGTGGATTCAATGTAACATTAAGCATTCAACTCGTTTCTGTAGACAACTTAGGAAGACGCACAGTCAACTTTTTGCCCCCGAAATGTTGCATTTATTATATATAAGTTTGCTTAATATTCTTTTTTTAAATTTATTTGTGAAGTTTCCTTTCTTTGTTTTTTTTTTTTAATTAATTTATTTTGAGAGAGAGAGAGAGCACACAAGGAGGGGAGGGGCAGAGAGAGAGAGGGAGAGAGAGAGAGAGTCCTGAGCAGGCTCTGCAATGTCAGCATGGAGCCCGATGCAGGGCTTGAACTCACAGACCTTGAGATCACGACCTGAGCAGAAACCAAGAGTCAGTCACTTCGACTAAGCCACCCAGACGCCTCTCAATATTCTCTTAAATCCTAAGTTGTGAAGTATATTCAGCTAAAACTGAATTACATCCTCTGTTCTGTCACTCAGTAGAAATTTAGGGCCGATAAGGACTTCTAAGATGAGCAAATCTAATAATTTTATTTTATAGGTGAAAAATCTGATTAAAAAAGAAAGCTAAATTAGAATCATATAGCAAATTAAGCTATCAGCTACAACTAGAAACCAGGGTTTTGGTTTTTCAGGTCTGTGTTATTTCCAATATACTAGACCACATCACTTTTGGTAGCAAAAAGCTAATTACCTTCTTATTTCACTCTTCTTTTTGAATAATTTGGCAAATATTTTTATGAGACACTCAGTAAAGGTTTTTATATGCAAATACATGTAATTGGAGAATATTATGATATTTAATTCTGGTTATACTAAAAAAAAAACAACTATACTATAGAGCAACTTAAATGTTTCCATGAAAATATCACATTCAGAATGATGCTTCTGAGATGTTGGTGAAAATGGCAGAGTACGTAACTCCAAGGATGCATCTCTCTACAGAAACAAACAACAACACAAAAATTGGGGAAAAACTGTCAGAATCCACCTTGTCAGAATTGTGGAAAATAATCAAAGGTTTACAGCAACCAAGAAAATGATAAGTCGAGAGAAAGACAATTTCAGAACAGTAGGAAAGATGTGTATCAGTTTTTCTTGCCCTGTCCCTCCACCCCTCTCCCCAGTCTAGAACTGGTGTTCAATATGGCAGCCTGCATTCCCAGTGTGGGATCATGGTTTCTGGTTCCAAAGAGATCAGGCACACCTTACTCTCAAAGAATTGTGTTTGTCTGTTTTGACCTGTCTGAGGACTATCTAAAGAACTGAGGCAAGGGACTTGTTTTTGTTTTATTTGGCTTGGAACCCTCTCAGGGAAGAAAAGCAGCTATATAGAGGATATTCTTTGTAAACATTGTAAGGCAAATGAACAACCTGCCAGTGCCTGGAGCAAAAGATTGCAGTTGAAGCAGGCAACAGACATGCCAAGAGCCCTGGAAGAAAAAGTAGGACAGAGTTTCTTTGGGAAATCAGGGCAATGAAAAGCACTTACATATACCTGAAATTTAGAAAGCCACATACATGCCCAGGATAGTATGCAGACACAGAAAAGACATGGGAAAACCCTAAGTTTTCACCTCTGGCTAAGCTCCAGGCTGCACACAAGCTGAAAGTGAAGGCTAAGGCAGAGTTATAAATGACCTGGCTAAGCCTTGAAGAAGTGCACCAACATTGAGCCAACTTGAGAAGACTGGGACAGGTTCCTCTTCCTTCCTTCCTTCCTTCCTTCCTTCCTTCCTTCCTTCCTTCCTTCCTTCCTTTTCTTCTTTCTTTCTTTCTTTGGGCTTCAGGAATTCAAGAAAATCTCTGTGAAAACACTAGTTGACTACAAGATTAAGAAATTAATGTTCTAGAGACCACACATAACTAAGAAGACAGACTTCAGAAGAATAATTTAAGAAAGACACTAACTAAACAACAACCACAACTCATAGCAACCAACAAAAACAAACCCTGCAGACAGTGGGGGCAGAATCTGATTTTAAGAGTTACCTTATTGTAATATTCAAATTTGCCAGTTTTCAACAAATAAAGATGAAGTATGCAAAGAAACAAAAATGTATGCTCCAATCACAGGAAATATTAACAGAAACTGTTACTGAGGAAGCATAGATATTGGTCTTAATAGAAAAAGACTTTAAATCAACTATCTTATTTATTATTTTTATTGGAGAGAGTATGCAAGCAAGGGAGAGGGAGAGAGACAGAGAGAATCTTAGGCAGGTTCCATGCTCAGCATGGAGCACATTGCGGGGCTCAATCCCATGATCCTGGGATCATAACCCGAACCAGAATCAAGAGGCAGACGCTCAACCAACAGAGCCACCCAAGTGCCCCTAAATCAACTGTCTTAAATATGTTTAAAGACCTAAAGGAAACCATGAGCAAAGAAATAAAGTAAGAGAAGTCTGTATCTTAGAGAATGTTGATAAAGAGAAATTATAAAAGGAAGCCGAAAATGTGGAGCTAAAAAGCAAATACCAGAAATGAAAATTTTACTAAGGGGTTTCAGTAGAGGATTCAAAGAGGCAGAAGAAAGAATCAGTAAAATGAAAGATAAGTCAATTGAAGCTATCCAGTCTGAGGAGCAGGAAAAAAAAATGAAGAAAAATAGAGTCTCAGGGACACCATCAAGCATGCTTTGATGAGAGGAGAACAGTGAGAAAAGGGCTAGACAGAGTATTTAAAGAAGTAATGGCCACACACTTCCCAATTATGACTAAAAGAAAGAAAATAATCTACACAAGATCAGCAAGCTCTGATAAATACAAGATAAATACAAAGAGATTAACACCAAGACACATTATGATCAAAGTATTCAAAGACAGAGAACCTTGAAAGCAGCAAGAGTAGTCACTTGTCATATAGAAGGGATACTTAATAAGATTAGCAGCTGGTTTCTCATCAGAAACCATAGAGGCCTAAAACTAATGATGTGATATATTTAAAGTGCTAAAAGAAAAAAAGTACCTGACAGTAATGAGTTCTGTATCTTGTAAACTATCTTTCAAAACTGAAAGAAATGTTAAGACATTTACAGATAGACAAAAGCTAAGGGAAAATTTTGCTATTATACCTGTCCTATAAGAAATGCTAAAGGAAGGCCTTCAGGTAGAAGTGAAGGAATAATGGGCCTGTGTGGCTCAGTCTGTGGAGTGGCTCTTGATCTCAGCTCAGGTCTTGATCTTGGGATCGTGAGTTTAAGCCCCATTTTGGGTTCTGTGCTTGGCATGGAGCCTACTTAAAGAAATAAAATAAAATAAAATAAAATAAAATAAAATAAAATAAAATAAGAACAAAATGAAAGGATACTAGCTAGTAACATGAAACCATATGAAGAAATAAAGAATACTGACAAAGGTAGCTACATAGATAAATACAAAAGCCAATGTTACTGTTTTTTTTAACTCTACCTGTTTCAAACCCCTGTGATTTAAAAGACAAATGCATAAAAAATAATTATAAATATGTATTACTGATACACAATGTGTACAGATATAATTTGTGACAACACAAAGGAGGAAGGATGGGACCATATAGGAGCAGAGTCTTGTATACTGTTGAAGCTAAGTGTCATTAATTCAAAATAGATTGTTACACATTTACAAAGCTGATTGTAATACCCTGGGAAAGCGCTGAGGAAAAAAAAAACTAACAAATATACAGAAAAGAAAATTAAACAGGAATCAAAATAATATGGCACAAAAATTAATTAAACACAGAAGACAGCAATAATAAAGGAATTAAGGAATAAAAAGATATAAGACATATAGAAAACAAATAGAAAAATGACAGAAATAAGTTCTTCCTTATCATTAATCACAGTAAATATAAATGGATTAAACTATCCAGTTAAAAGGTTGTGATTGAAATTAGAGGGAAGTGGTCAAAAGTCAAATTTCCAGTTAAAAGATGAATAAGTGCTAGGATTTAATGTGCAACATGATGATGATAGCTAACATTACTATATGATATATAGGAAAGTTAGTTGTTAAGAGATTAAATTCTATCAGTTCTCATAAGAATAAAAATTTTCCTTTTTTTCTCTTTTTATTGTATCTATATGAGAAGATGGATATCAGATGAACCTATTCTGGTAATCATTTCACAATATATGTAAATCAAAGCATCATGCTGTCTTTAACGCTTAAAATTATACAATAATTATGTCAATTATTTCTCAATAAAACTGGAACAAAAAAGACTGAGAAGTACTACAATTAATAGTATCAATAACAACAAAAGGCTATGATTTGTAGAATGGATAAAATAACATGTTTCAATCATTTGTTATCTACATGAGAATCACTTTAGATCCTCAGACACAAATAGGTTTAAAAGATATTCCAGGCAGTAGTAATCAAAGGAGCACTGGGTGGCTATACTAAATATCTTACAAAATAGACTTTACATAAAAAATTGTTACAGGAGACGAAGGGCATTATATAATGATAAATGGGGTAATATATCAAGAAAATATTATAATTATAAACATATACATATCTAATGTAACAGTGTAATAAACCCCCAAGGTGTATGAGGAAAAAAAATGACATAGTTGAAGGAAATAGTAGATAGTTCTACAATACTTGGTGACTTCCATACCCCATTTTCAATAATGGATAGAACAACTAGACAGAAGACAATAAAGAAATAGATGATACTCATGACTGTAGAAACTAATTAGACCTCATAGACATATATGAAAAACTCCAACCCCAAAGAGAAGAATACATATTTCTCTCAAGGGCACATAGATTTCATCGGTGCACATATTCTCTAGGACACACTGTGTGTTAGCCCACAAAGCAAGCCTCAATAAATTTTAGAAAATTAAAATCACCCAAAGTATCTTTTCAATCACAATGGAATGAAACTAGAAATCAGTAACATAAGGAAAACTAGCAAATTCACAAATGTGTGGAAAGTAAGTAATACAGTCCTAAACAACTAATGGATCAAAGAAAATAAATCACAAAGGAAATTTAAAAATATTTTGAAATGAATGAAAATGAAAACAAAACAAACCAAAACCTACAGAATGCAGCAGAATCAGTGGTCAGGATAGAATTTATAGCTGTAAAAATGTACAATAAAAACAAAGATTTCAACTCAATAATATAATTTTGGGGGGCACCTGGGTGGCTCAGTCAGTTGAGCATCTGACTTCTGCTCAGGTCATGATCTCACAGTTTGTAAATTCAAGCCCCACGTCGGGCTGTGTGCTGACAGTTCAGAGCCTGGAGCCTGCTTCAGATTCTGTCTCTCTGTCGCTCGCTCTCTCTCTCTCTCTCTCTCAAAACTAAATAAATAAACATTTAAATAATAATAATAATATAATTTTTCAATTTAAGGAACTAGAAAAAAAAGTATGCTAAACCGAAGGCCAGCAGAAGGAAGGAAATAATAAAGACTGCAGTGAGATAAACAAAATAGAGAATAGAAAAACAATAGACTCAATGAAATTAAAAAATTGGCTTTTTGAAGTTTCACAGTATTGCCAAACCTTTAGCAATAGTGGTCAGGAAAAAAGGAGAGAAAACTGTAATTACTAAAATCAGGAATGAAAGTGGGGATGTTACAACTGACCTTACAGAAATTAAGAAAAAAAAAAGGATTATAAGAGAATACTATGAACAATGGTGTGCCAACAAATTAGATAACCTAGATGAAATGGACAAAATCGTAAAAACACACAAACTATTGATACTAACCCAAGAACAAATAGAACATCTGAATAGGCTTATAATAAGTAGACATCACTCAATACTGAGAAACCTCTCAATAAAGAAGAGGCCAGGACAAGATCACTCCAGTGGAAGATTTTACCAGTTATTTAAAAATTCACACTAATCCTTCTCAAACTCTTCCAAATGACAGAAGAGGAGATAACACATCCTAACTTATTTTATGAGACCAGCAGTACCCTGATACCAAAACCAGTCAAAGACATCACAAGAAAAGAAACTACAGGGGTGCCTGGGTGGCGCAGTCGGTTAAGCGTCCGACTTCAGCCAGGTCACGATCTCGCGGTCCGTGAGTTCGAGCCCCGCGTCAGGCTCTGGGCTGATGGCTCGGAGCCTGGAGCCTGTTTCCGATTCTGTGTCTCCCTCTCTCTCTGCCCCTCCCCCGTTCATGCTCTGTCTCTCTCTGTCCCAAAAATAAATAAAAAACGTTGAAAAAAAATATATAAAAAAAAAAAAAAAAAAGAAAAGAAACTACAGACCAATATTTCTTGTGAATATAGGTATAAAAAATCCTCAATAAAATATTATCGAACTGAATCTAACAGCATATTAAAATCCCATTTTAATAAAGGTTTGTGTGTGCCTGAAATATATAGTCTATTTTTCAACTCGAGTGTAGATTTATTCACAATTATGCTATTACCGTCTTCTATAAACTTGCCTATTTTTCAGTTATATGTTTTATTTATTTATTAAATATTTATTTATTTATTTTGAGAGAGGAGGGCAGAGAGAGAGGGAGAAAGAAAATCCCAAGCAGGCTCCTCACTCAGTCTCATGCACTGTGAGATCATGACCTGAGCTGAAATCACGAGTCAGATGCTTAGCTGACTGAGCCTCCCAGGCGCCCCAAGATATATTTTAAACTGCTGCTGTAATGGTGGACTTATTAATTTGCCCATGTAGTTCTGACAAATTTTTATTTTATTTATTCTAACTTTTGGCCACATAAAAGTTTACATTTTTGTATCTTTTTGGAGAAATGAAACATTTATGCTTTTGTAGCAATAGCTTTTATCTCTAATAATGCTTTTCTCTATTCTTTCTAATATTAGTATAGCTCCATCAGCTTTTCTTTGTTCAGTATTTGCCTGCCATATGTTTTTGTGTGCTTTAACTTTCGAACATATCTGTATCCTTTTATTTTACATGTGTCTCCTTGAAGAGTTATATAACTGGATTTGAGGTTTATCCAAATGACTTTATCAATTAGGGTAGACTAGATTGCTGTAAAAAAATGTGTAGTAGATACACATTTATTTATTCCTCATATTTATTTATGAGTGTATTTATTCCTCATATTCCCCATATTCCTCTCTACATGGCCAATTCTGTAAGGTCTTTTTGCCTTTGTGTCAGATAATGAAAGGTAAGACTGTGGAAATACTTCAGTGGGAGTTTTGAGTGGGAAAGGACTGGATATGGTACCTGTGGTCACATATTTATCTTTTTTCCTAAACCTTTGTTTTCCTCTTTTCTTTTTTGTGTTTATCTTTTCCTTTTTCTTTGGAAGTTATGTGTCCTTACTCTACTTTTTTTTTTTAAGTTTTCTTTCCCCTTTATGTCTAATACTTTATATAATGATATTAAATCTTTTACTCTCTTCCCAAACAATATTATGATCCTATCCCCATATTAATGTTATCCTAATGTTATCCCCATCTTTAATGTGATTATTATACAAAATCTTTATTCTTTTATTTACCCCATTAATTTGAACATAATTTTCATTATTTTCTCTGAAACATACTTTTTTTTTTTTTAGCTCAGGTTTTTTTTTTTTTTTTCCCCCTCTCCTTGTCTCTCAGGCCTTTGTTTTGAGAGCTGTTTTTTCTTTCTAAAGGTCACCTTTTAAAATTTCCTTCAGTGAACAGTTTTCGGAAGCTCATTCTAAAATTGCTTTCATTAAAGGTCTATAGTTAAATTTCTGGCTTTTTAACTGTTGCACATTAACTGCATGTATCCTTTCCTCATGTAAATACAAATCGAGTTTCATTCTATATTCGTTCTTTCTTTCATTATGTGGGAAAGGGTAGAGGTAGGAGAGAAATGTAAAGCACTATTATCCCAAAATTCATTCCCAAAGTACTTTCCTCCACACTTATCTTTCATGTCCAAGTGTCTTAAGGCAGTAGAGTATAATAATTAATGGGACACAAGCTTTGCCCTCAGACAGACCTGTTTTGAATATTGGCTCTGTCACTTACTATTTGTATTAATGGGAAGATTACTTGACTTCTCAACTTCAGTTACCTCATCTTTAAAATACAGATGGTCGTACCAAACTTACAGAGTAGCTGTGAAAGGTAAATGAGATCATGTATTCCGAATGTATTGCAGAGTATTTGGCAGAAAATAATAGCTACCATTTATTGAGTGCTCTGATGAGGAGGAGGATATAAAAAGTCTTTCTATATCATCAAAGATTTAATTCGCTGGAACATTAGTAATCTTACTGTACCATAACTATAGTATAATTAAATTTCCGGAGGCTTTTGTGTCTGGCTCTCATTGTTTTAAATGCTCCTGGTAGAAAAATTCAGGGAAAGGCAAGTCCACCTTGAACTCCAGCCTCACAATGGAGAATTCATCCTTAAGTTCATTTGAGTGCATGGAATCTACAAAAGAGCTAGACTTGAAATCATATTTTTTTTTGCTGAGAATGTCAGAATTCTGTCTAAGACAGCAAGAAATGGCACTGATATTTTACTGGTATGTTACTTACTTTTTTTACTATGTTCTCTTTTTTTCTTTTGCTTCTTTATTGAGTTATAACTTACAGTAAAGAGAAAAAATCTTAAGTATATAGCTCAATGTTTTTACTTTTTATACATTAAATAACGTAGAAAAAAATATAGAACATTCTCAGAATATCAGAAGATTTTTTCATGCCTCTGCCCAGTCATTATTCCATGAAGGTAATGAGTTTTCTTTATCTTCTAGAAATAGATTAATTTTTCCTATATTTGAATTTAACATAAATTAAGTCACACAATATTTACTCATTTTGTCTGTGATATTTATTCATGTTGTGCTTCCTCTTTTACATAGCTGTGTAGTGTTCCACTGTGTGCATCAATGATTATATTTTCCACTTGATGGACATTTGAAATATTTCCAGTCTTGGACCATTACATTTACTGTATTTTCTTTTTTAAATTTTTTTTTAACATTTATTTATTTTTTGAGAGACAGAGCATGACCTGGACAGAGAGAGAGGGGGAGTCACGGAATTCAAAGCAGGCTCCAGGCTCCTCGAGCTGTCGGCACAGAACCCGACACGGGGCTCGAAGTCATGAACCACGAGATCATGACCTGAGCCAAAGTCAGATGCTTAACTGACTGAGCCACCCAGGCGCTCCGCATTTACTGTACTAATTACCTAATTCCAATCTGACTATAATCCTAAGTAAATAATGTTTTCTGCTCACAACATGTTCATTTTTCACTCACCAACCACTGTCCGTTTCCCCACACCTTTGCACGTACTGATTTATTTCCTAAGAACATCCTCTCTTCTTTCCTCTGGTTATACAAATCTTAACTTATACAAAGTTCAACTCAGGTTCAGTTCAAATATAAGGGAGTGATGAATATAAACGTTGAAAGGGCCCAAGGCTATTTACCATGAAATTGTTTGTAGTGACAGCCATGTACTTGCATAGTTGATATCATCCTTATAATCCTCTTCAACAAGACTAAGGAAATATTTATTAAGACTACTCTACGTAGGACACAGAATATCATGTTAGGCAATAGAAAAAAAAGAGGACTTTCTTCTAGAGCATTACAACACACATGGAGGGACAGATCAGGTATGCTGTTATTGATTGTGTACATGCTGAAGACATATGACAGAGAGTAAAGAATTTAGAAACTGAGAATAAGGAATAAGGGAGGGGCTTGAGAGAAGTCGTTGTAGAGGATTGCAGGAGCTGGGGCCTTACGAAAAACGAGGAAAAATAGTTTAAGGAAATAGAAATAGCATAACTGAGGTTAGTGCTCTATGTCATATCCAGGAAATCATGGATCAACTAAAGAGGTTGTATAGGGCAGTAGTGAGAGACAAGGTTGGAAAGAAAACTAGAATTTGGGTTTTTATGAGACTTGTGTGCCAGGTGGTTAGAAGATTTAGCATCTATGAAGTGGGGAAATACTGACTTAAGAGAACAAAGAGAATGATACCACATTTTTTTTTTTTGCAGTAAGATAAATACATGATTACTGTGAAGGCTGGGTTTGAGTAGGCAAAAGTGAGGTATAAAGAAAAAATGATAACAATGATCTATATAAAAAATGTTGAAAGTCTAAAAAAAGTGTTACTGGAAAAGAAAGAGGGACTTTACGCTAAAAAAAAAAGTGAAGTTTCGTAAATAACTAATGTGAGGAGGGAATAAAATGATACAATCAAGCATCACCCCCACCTATTGCTGGGAGGCTGGAATCATAATAGTTCAATAGGCCAGCATTGAATCTCTTGGAGGAAGTACTAATCTTATAAAGCATAATAATATTGGTGTTAGATATGTTGAATTTAAGGTAACATATGAAAACCAGAATCTCAAGCACAGCAGGTAGTTAGAAAAATGAGACTAACAGGAAGGAGGGTGGTTAGAACTGGCATTGTATGGCTAACCCATGAGGAGGTCACAGTTTAAGTTGTGCAAGTGCATAAAAGCAACAATGGGTTGGGGTGGGTGAATAAGAAGAACAAAACCAGCAAAAGGTCAGGTGTTTAATCTTCAGGAAGTAAGTCAGTGAAAGAAACAGAAAAGGGAAAACCTTTTACTTACAAAGAGTTAATGCTGCCCTGAAAAGTACGTTATTTATAAGCGCACCTAGTTTGTGTACTGGGAAAATATGACTCACATTTTTATTTCCTAAATTTTCATCCCATTACTAAAAGGGAGGCATTTTTCATGTTTGTAACAGCAGTAGAACCTCTGACATTAAGAAATTTTTGACGTGTTAGATTTTACAGATGAGGTCTTTAATTCTTCAATACTTTAAAATTTTTTTTTATTTCTAGTCCTGTTTCATATCCATGTTGCATTCAATTTCCTTATTTTTCATGGAAAGGAGAAACATGAGCTGGAGCTGAAAAATGCATTTTATATAATCCAATTGATTTTAAACTCTGCCATTTGATAGGTAGTGAGAATGCCCTAACAGCACTGCTGTGGAGTTCTCTAATTTGTTTTGTGCAGCTTCATGCTGCAAGCAATTTGTCACCTAAAATTCTAATAGAACTTCCACATATTGAAATGAGAGATGGAAGCAGCCTTGTAGATCATCATGGTTATGGTAGGACACACTTTTAGACAGGGACGTATAAAATTTTAAATTGATCCTACATTTGACCTTAGACAAAAAGTCAAAAATGAACAAGTAGGTACTGCACTCACATAAAAGGAAATATCTCATCAGCCAACAATAAGTCTGTTCTTTAAATGCCAGTTTTAACAGATCCATGTAATGCTTGAAGGCAGGTATCAGTCAAGTTTAAGGTCTTTGTCAAACAGCAAAAAGGAATTCAATATTCGAGTATCCTAAAATATATTGTTATAAAACATAAAATCCATTGATATTTTTATTTGTAACAACAAAGTAATTATATACCTATATTAGTACAGCTAGAGGAAAATTGGGAATCTTACAGATATTCAACTGAGAGTTATAAACATACCATTGTTTTGAATCTGCAGTTAAATCTTCGCAAACTATCACTGGCCGATCAACACTTTAATGGCCATCTATCAAATAATAAACTCTAGCAAAGGGTCAAATAAATCAGAATACATGTTTCTATGGCCCCCCCCCCATGCTACAGAATGAGCAGAGGGATTTAGACAGTCATTACTCTTAACTTCCAAAGACAGAGTAGTCTAGTGGATAAAAAAAGTCTAGTAGGGCTGCATTCAGATCCTGCCTCCAGGTTGAATTATATACCTGGAGAAGGTACAATCCCCAGTTTTCAAGGCTGTAATTTAACAAAACCTGGCTGCAAGTTTGTCATGAAAATAAAAAGATGATACATGAGGGATGCCTGGGTGGCTCAGTCAGTTAAGCGTCTGACTCTTGGTTTTGGCTCAGGTCATGATCTCACAGTTCATGAGTTCGAGCCCTGCACTGGGCTCTGTGCTGATAGTGCAGAGCCTGATTGGGATTTCTCTTTCTCTCCTCTCTCTGCCCCTCCCTGGTTTGGCCTCTCTGTCTCTCTCTCTTAAAAAATAAATAAATAAACACAAAAAATTAAATAAAAAAATACATGAGAGTTAACTAGGATTAGTAAGAGCATTCATTGCTTTTATTGCTGAGCTTTACAGGTTTATCAAATCTAGCCCAATGGACACAAGTGAACATATAGTCGCATTCAATACAATGGTAATACTGATAGACATTTTAAATTGTAGGCATATATTCATCCCATATACATGGCCAGTGTGGTCTCTTCTAGAAGTGGTGAACAAAGGTAATCAGTGACGCTATAGATTTAGATAGAAGTGGATTACATAATGGTTATGTAATCATTCTGGGGAAGCTTACAAGGGATATGGCAATGAAAATCAGATTTTGCAATAGGGGGCTAGGGCTGTCATACAAAATAACACAGACTGGGTGGCTTAAACAACAAAAATTTGATGTTTCACAGTTGTGGACGGTAGAAAGTCCAATATCAGGGTCCAATCAGAAAGTCCAATATTCGATTCCTAATGAGGACGCTTTTTCTGGCATGGAGACAGCCACCTGCTTGCTAGATCCTGACACTGTTTTCCTTGGTGGTGTATGTGGGGGGCGGGGAGAGGGTGCACATGAAGAGCTCTGATCTTTCTCACTCTTGTTATAAGAACACCAATTGTAATGGATTAGGGCCCCACCCTTATTACCTCATTTAACCTTAATTATCTCATTAGAGGCCCTATCTCCAAATATAGTCACTTAGACTATATTTGGTTAGAGCTTCAATATATGAATTCAACAAAATTCAGTCCATAGCAGATGCTAAGTGTTGAGAGAGGAGGGTGTTTCAGGACTCCCACTGTTGTTTGAAGAAATGTTGGAAGAGAGCTATCAGTGGGTTTGGATAAGACCTGAGATAGCTGAAATTACCCAAATTGCTAAAAGTTACTTGAAATGACCTGATGTGTGTGATGTAATAAAGGACATTTACATATGTGATAGAGGATCAGCCGATATGATGGAAAAGAGGACAGGTTGAGACTGTTGGACTTAATGCCTTTAAAATGGGAGGTAACATTGGGGTGTGGGTAGCATGATCAGAGAAGCAACCAGAGGAGGTTTGGGTAGCAGTAGTGAAGGAAATGAGGCTGGGGGGTGGATGGGAATGCTGAAAAGGAAGACAGAATGCTTAGATTAGAAATACGTCTTGGGACACCTGGGTGGTTCAGTCAGTTGAGCATCCAACTCTTGATTTAGGCTCAGGTTATGATCTCACAGTGGTCGTGAGACTGAGCCCCTCACTGGGCTCCACACAGGGCATGAGACTGCTTAACATTCTCTCATTCCCTCTCTCTCTCCGCCCCTCCCTGCTCACACTCTCTCTGTTGTCTCTCTCTCAAAAAAATAATAATATAAAATCGAGGAACTATCTAGTAATGTGAAAGTCTTCCTGAATTCCTACCTCACTATTGCTTGCATCCTGTAAGAAAGATTAGAATTAATCACATTAAAACTTAAAAAAACAAAACAAAACAAAAAAAAACCCCTTCTCCCTAGCAAGATTATAAACTACAGTAAAGTAGGGCAATTTCCTATTTCCTTTGTAGCCCCACCCCCTTTTCTTAAACTGAAAGTATGTGGTATGTGCGTATTTTAGACACTGATTTGTGAAATGGTAGGTTGTTGTTGACTGGAGAAATACGTGAAACACACCTGGGCCCACAAATCTGCACCTATCACCTAGTAATTTTATAGTTCTACATGATTTCTTTTATTCTTCACCGTGGTGTACTTATAAATAACCACCTACACGTAGATCATCTTAAGTGTTTAGCATGTTGATAGATACACTTTACATTACAGAAAGAGCAAGATTTGAGTATTATGATACGGAAGCTAGACATAGGAGCATGCAGCGCAATGATGTATAGTTTGTCTCCCGAATAGTCGCATGGGACAAAGCACACCTATTCCATGCCATCAAGGAAAGTGTTTTACTGTACAGCGTAGTAGATAAGAGCTTGGTAGAACTCAATGATACGGCTGAATTGATCCTGACTGAGTTCTTTGTAATAAATGACATTACTCAGTTTCCTTGTGATTAGCAAAAATAATAACCCATGAATTTGCAAAATGAGGGACATGTTCTGATACAGGAAGGATGTGGAATGGTTCTCCGAGTGTGACTAAGGACCACATGCACTTTGATTATAAGACCATTTCCTGATTGCCACTCTAGAATTAATGATGTAGAATATTTGGAGATGGGACAAAAATGTGCATTTTAACAAATTTCCCAGATGACTTAATGCACTTCATCATTTGAGGAGAAATAATTCAGGGTGAATAACTGTAAGGATGATAGGAAAAGTAAAAGACAGCTCAAGTGAGCCTTTTGAGGAAAGTGGCTTAAAGGAATGTGAGGAACATGAAAACATGAAATACTTTTCCTAAAATCAATAATTCCGAATTTTTTAATGGAAAATCCCAATTATGAGTGAAGCAGTCAATAAAGAGGATTTTTAAAAATGGGTCTTTATAAGGCAAATATTTATTTTTGGCTCCAGTCCAACCAGAAGCAATAATTGTTGTGTATATCTCCCCATCTATGTTAGTCAGGGATCTCCAGAGTAACAGAACCAAAAGCGTATATACAACAGAGATTTCTTATAAGGAGTAGCTCATGTGGTTATGGAGGCTGAGCGCTTCCATGATCTGCCATCTGCAAACTGGAGACCCAGAAAAGCCAGGCTGTAAATCAGTCCCGGTCTGAAGGCTTGAGAACCAGGGGAGCCAATGTTATAAATCCCAGTCTGAGGACAGTAGAAGTTGAGATGAGATTTCCCAGCTCAAGCAGTGAGACAGGGAAAAAAGGGAGAGGGATTCATCCTTCCTCTCCTCTACCTTTGGTTCTGTTCAGGTGTTCAAGAGATGGGATGATGCACACCCACGTTGAGGAAGCCCATCTACTTTGCTGAGTCCACTGATACCAATGCTGGTCTCATCTGGAAACACTGTCACAGGCACACCCCAAAATAATGTTTAATCTGGGCACCCGTGGCCAGTCAAGTTGACATATAAAATTAACCATCACAAATTCAGTGATGTTAGGGGCAAGCAACCAATGTCATTATATTTTCTAAAAATGTTCAGAAGTATTATAGACAGTCACTTAGTTCTTTGCCTCTCATAAGAGGTTGACTAGGAGTATCCAGGGCGTATCTCTATGAACAGTTGATGCCATAGACTATCAGCACTCTCTTTACCTCTCAAAATAAAGTTATTAGCATCTCTAAATCTAACCGGATTAAAGATCCAACTCTGGAAAACCCAGAACCAATTCAAAATACTTATCCTTGGATTTTTGTGCCTCCAGACTCTACTTCTGGCACCAATTTCTGTCTTGGTCTGTTTGGGCTACAATAACAAAAAAATACCATGGACTGTGTGGCTTAAACAACAAGCATTTATTTCTCACAGTTCTGGAGGCTGGAATGTCCCAGATTAAGGCGCTGGCCGATTTGGTGCCATCGACTTGCTGTGTCCTCACATAAGGCATAAGGGTGAGGGAGCTTTCTGGAGTTTCTGTTAGGAAGGCACTAATCCCATTCATGACGACTCTACCCTTAGGACCTAACCACCTCCCAAAGGCTTCACCTCCTTGTATCATCACATTTGGAGTTAGGATTTAAATATATTAATTTTGGAAGGACACACATATTCAGTCCATAACATCATCATTATTATGACTGTTAAATTAATCATCAAATCTTCTTGATTGTAACTCCAAATATCTATATTACGGGCTCTCTCCTCTTCATTTCCATGTTATTGCTTTCGTTGAAGCTCTCAGTGACTCCTCCAGACTCTTATAATAGCCTCCTGACGAACTGACTGTAGTTTTCTTCTCTATCAACCAAATAGTGTCCTGCAGTAATGAGTAGTGGTTGTGGGATGCACTGTGTCCTCCCCTACAATGTGTATATATATATATATATTTTTTTTTTTTTTTCAAGTACTACCTCCAATACCCGTGAATGTGACCTTATTAGGAAATGGGGTCTTTGCAGATGTAATCAATTTAAGATGAGGTCATCAGGATGACCAGTGTCACTGGTGTCCTCCTAAGAAGAGTGACATTTGAACATAGAAGCAGAGACACATAGGAAATTCTATGTGAGGGCAGAGGCAGAGATTGGAGTTCTGCTAACACAAGTCAGAGAATGTCAGGGATTGCTGGCCAACCACCAGCAGGTAGGAAAGACCCATGGGGCAGATTCTCTCTGAACCCCAAGCAGGAACCAATCCTGTGGACACCTTAACTTCAGACTTTGGCCTCCTGAACCATAAGACCAAAACTTTCTGTTGTTTTAAGCCACTGAATTGGTGGTATTTTGTTACAGCAACCTTAAGAAATTAATGCAGTTGTCTAAGACTAAATTTAATGATGTATTTTCTCAAAGTTGTCCAATAGCTTCCTATAGTATATAGTATAAATGCACGATGGGCACGTTCCTGGGTCTTAGTGCCATACCTGTTAAATCAGTCCCTTCTCCGCTCTCATTCCTGTCACACATTTTGTCCTTCTCTGATTCTGACCCTTGTTCTCATTCTGCCATTCCTTTGCACATGCTGATCCCCCTTGCAGACACCTGAGCCTCTGAGCCCGGCTTCTGAAACAAATGGAAACGAGTCTGATTGAAGTATTAATCCAAGTGACACTTCCTGTCAGTGTTGTCCTTGACCTCACCCCATCCCAACAGTCCCAGGTGCTCCTTTCTCTCTTTTTTATTTCAACTTACAAATATCTCCACTTAGCACTTATCAGATTGTTTTGTAAAGGTCTGAAAATGTGTCTGTTTTCCCGGTAGATGATAAAGTCCTTGAAGTAAGGAAGTTCATCTTTATGTTTCAGCACTCAGTTTTCAGGTCATGTCTGAAACATAGTAGGCCCTGAATAGCCATTTTTTTATAAATGAATAAACAAGTGAATGAATGAATGAATGAATGATTAAAGGAATTATAGATTAAAAAAGATTTTATCATTATCATCAGGGGGAGGAACTGGATTTCTACTAATGGGTGTCACTGTCTTTATTTAATAAGAAGGTAAAAATAACATTGAATTTGTCTTTTTAATGTGTCTTTCCCATTGCTTTTTTTTTTTTTTAAAGCTAGTTAAAATTGCCACCACCTGTATGGAGCTTATAGATAAATAAAGACTCCTGCCTGGGGCTCCCGGGTGGCTCAGTCGGTTAAGCACCCGACTTCAGCCCAGGTCATGATCTCACGGTTCGTGGGTTCGAGCCCCGCGTCCGGCTCTGTGCTGACAGCTCGGAGCCTGGAGCCTGCTTATGATTCTGTGTCTCCCTCTCTCTCTGCCCCTCCCCTGATCATGCTGTCTCTCCCTGTCTCTCAAAAATAAATAAATATTAAAAAAAAAAAAGACTCCTGCCATGACAGCTCAGCCAACTACGCTCTGTTCTCTATCTGTAGCCCTACTTAAAAGACGATCGTTCTAATTTACAAAAGAAAAAAAAAAAAGGCGTTTCTGGTAGCTCTCCTTAGCATTCCAGAAAGTGTAAGTATTGATGGACTAGAACACATAGTTCTGTGACTTGCTGCACCTAAGTTTGCCCTCAGTTGCTTTATTGAAATGAGCTATGTGACATCACCCTGATTCATGTGCACTCAAAATTAGCTTAGTTTTAAAGTTATTAAATGTGGTAATTTTGCAAGTTGAGTTGGAGCCAGAGAAAATTATTTCAGTGCAGTACAGAATGAACCTCTTAAAAAGCACTGGTGGCAAAAAAGGAAGTTTAAAAAAAAAATTACCTGATCTTGAAAGATTGCTTAATTTTCTAATTTTATATAAGGTTTTGTAAGAATAGAGATGATAGATAGATAGATAGATAGAGAAGATAGATAATACACAGACATGTACATATATTGAATTACTTACACAAATACTGAATCAATGTTATGAAGAAGAGAGAAGGACCGAGATTCCAATTCAAGGCACATATGCCTCGTTAACTTTCCCCTCCCTTAATTTTCTTTTCATTGCCGGTTCTCCTACGGTGGCTCTTAGAGTAACACAACTAGTGCTCTGAAAAATCATTAATGGAAAGGGTGTGCCATAGCCTGACAGATGGGTACGTGTGCTCTGGGATGAGCCTCGCGCTGAGTCAGAGCTGCCCTCACCCCTTCCTGGCTTCATCCCCAGCGGCTCCCACAGTGTGCACCTGCAGGTTGTTGGCACAGCTCTTTTGACTACAGCATGCGAGACACGGTTGCCGACAGGCTAGCCTTCCCCCTCTGTGCAAGGTTTCCCTCTGCGTGCATTTTGATTATTTCCACCTCCCCCATTTGAATTTGGCTGTGCTTGTTGTTATAATTATTTTACAAGTGTGTGAACAAACAGTGTGCCGCTTCTTTAAGTTTCCTAAATACCTTGCATACTCCAGCGTCGGGAGGATAACCACTCCAGCTACCTGTGGTGGTGAGACTGTAAGGAGCAACTTGGAGACCATCAGGTGTGGGTTGGTGATGGCTTTCTTCTGTTTGCCTGTTGTTCTGGAATGATAGGATGTTGTAACAGAAGCCAATTCAGGATCATTTCCAACTTTGGCAGTTTATTGATACGGGAACTCTGGAGTTTGGAAAAGATAAGCAATTTCTTCACGTTCACAGAGTCAGTTTTATCCTCTGCTTCAGTAACCTCTTGGAAAGGGACTGTGCTTCTTACATAGAGTTGAATAATTTCAAGGAAGGCTTTCCTGACCACCTTCTCTCATCTCTTATGCTTCACCCCCAAAACTGGATTGGTTTCCTTGTTGAGTTTGAAAGTATATTGTTGCCTATCACTATTGTTGTCTTTGCATTTTGAGTTATAACTGCATGTTTATAAGTATATTTCTTCTAACTATAAGATCTTTGAGGGCAAGGACTCTGTCTTATTCACTTCTGAATCTTTAGTCCCTCTAATAGTAGGTGCCCTGTAAATATGTGTTAAATAATTTATCAAACAATGTCTAGAGAAATAATGAATAAATGTATGATTTAATAGATGAATGAATAAATGAATGAATGAGGAAAGAGCATGCTGTACCCTCTTCTTAGAGGACTGGCATCATAGGAATTAACCTCGTGCTCTTGGGAGTTTACCCAACTCTACCTTTATCTAAAATATGTTTGCAAGCTGGGTTTTAAAAATCTGGTTGAAAAATCCTTTAATCAGGATAAATATCAGGAAAGATATATTTCTATTTCTAGCTCACTGATTCTATCACATTGTCACCTATCCATGAATAAAGATGAAATAATATGGTACTTACCTTAGGATAATTTCAAAGTAGGTTTAAGTGCATGATATTGGATTCTTTTTGGTAACCTCATCAAGTATACTTTTTGCTGCTGAACCTAGATTTGTTTTAAAAGCATTTTTTGTTAGCATTAGAATATTCTTTTCTAAATTATAATGATGAAATATGTGGTTTCAAATGTCTAGACTCATGGTAAAATACACGTTACACCTTTATCATGTCTCTCTTCCTCATCATTTAAAAAAAAATTTTTTTAATGTTTATTTATTTTTGAGAGAGACAGAGACAGAATGCGAGTGGGTTGGGGCAGAGAGAGAGGGAGGCACAGAATCTGAAGCAGGCTCCAGGCTCTGAGCTGTCAGCCCAGAGCCTGACACGGGGCTCGAACTCACGAGTGGTGAGATCATGATCTGAGCCGAAGTCAGACGCTCAACTGACTGAGCCACCCAGGTGCCCCTCTCTTCATCATTATTAACGCCAATATTTGTTGGGAATCTGCTCTGTGAAAGAACTGTGGTAGGTCTTAGCAAGATGATAAAAAGGAAAAAAGATTATGAAAGCCCAATTATAGCATTATTCTCAAACTGCATACAGTTTACTGTTACTGTACTTGGTTAAACTGGAAAAGCCCAAATTCCTGTATCTATCTAATATAAGTTATCTAATAAATTACATATGTATTACATTATATCATAAGCATACATATAAACACACACTTGTAGGAATATACCTAAGTAATTGTGGTATCATTCTGATAAATCATGAAAATTTCATTGATTAAAATTTTTTGAAGTATTTCTAAGGCAAATGAGTGACACAGCTCATGCTGAAAATTATATTTACCAACTAAAAAATTAGGTGCAAAGAACTCTCAGACAAAACAATTTCACTATTTAAGAAAAATTTAAGTCAACTTCCCTATAGCTTAAACAATTTTAAAATTAATGGAAAATAGAAACTCATAAAAACTGCCATGGAAGTTAATAAAGGGACATGTTTCAGGGCACCTGGGTGGCTCAGTTGGTTAAGGGCCCAACTCTTGATTTTGGCTCAGGTCACGATCTCATGGTTCATGAGTTCGAGCCTTTCATCAGGCTCTGTGCTGGCAGTGTAGAGCCTGCTTGGGATTCTCGGTCTCCCTCTCTCTCGGGCCCATGTGCATACTTTCTCTCTCTCTCTCTCTCTCTCTCAAAAACAAATAAATAAAATAAACTTGTAAAAAAAAAAGTAAAGGGACATGTTTCTTTACTATGCATTCCATGTGAGACAACACATCTCATGTTCAACTGTGAATAGTTTATTAGAGATCGATGAAGTGGAGCAGTCAGAGCAGAATAATACTTTTATTTTTAGAAGTACAAGATTTACTGTGGGCAGTACATGAAGAAAATTTAAAACCAAAAAATGGTTAGCTGGTGGTAAGAAAAGCAGCTCACAACGCCTGAGTGCAGTGTGGTGGCAACACAGAGCACTCCATCAATGCTCCATAGTAGTGCAATGTTATAAAGGACTTACTGGCCTTGGAACCCCACAGGTTTTCGTAGTTTGCACCTTTGTCCCAGTTTACACAAACAGCAATTAAAAAAATACCTCTGGTCTTCTAAAAAGAGATAGAAATACACTAAAAGATGTAAAGTTTGGGGCAAACATACTAATCAATGACATGGCCCATCACCAAACTGACATCAGAACTCACGCTGCGGTTTGCGTATGGATGCAAAACTACACAGAAGAGGTCTGCAAAGCTACAGTCTCCTTTTCATCTTCAGGAACAGGTGTTCGGAGTCAGTGAAAATCAGTGCAGTTTGGATGTGTGGAAGCAAGACATCAGGGATGGAGTGCGCTGTCTCTGGGGTGCTTCAGCCTCAAGGCTGAGCTCAGGGGTTGAACTTTGGCCAAACCCTCTCTTTCTTCTCTTCCAACCCATAAGCCTATCTGACAGTCTTGTTGTTGATGCTTTTCATCCTATACACTAATGGTGAATAACGCATTTCCTCGGCAATATTACTGGCAAGTCCAAAGGCACATATTTCCTAATTTCTTACTTGTTGTGGCAATAGGTACTTGAGAGACATTTGGAAAGAGTGACTACTCATTATAACTTGGGAGCGCTTTCCAAAGAGTACAAAAATAGACATAAACATTTAGTGCACCATTTTATTGGCTGTATTCATACCCTGGGTTAAGATGTGCATATGTACATAAATTTGTCATCTTCCCCCTTCCGTTGAGTGATTTTATGTCCAAGTAACATGTAATTGTGCAAATGTTCATGTATAGTATTGAGAGTAAAATTTTTATGTATTTACTTGATATTCATATACCTCATAACCTTGAAATATCAATTTTTTTTATAAAATGAAGAAGGAGGACACAGAATAGCAAGACTAAATCTCATGGTCTCTGGTTTTTTCAGCCCTTATACAGCTTGAAATTATTTAGAAACATTTTTTTCTTTATGTCTTTCTAAAAACAAAGATTGCCAAAAGATTAACCAAGACTACGTTTACAAATGATGTTAGAAAATATAAGTTGACTGTCGTGTATTTCCATTACTTCCAGGAGACAAATTCCATCAAAGCAGAGACTTAGTTTCTGTCTCAAAAGTTCTGATCATTTGTAGCCCAGTGGCTGACCCACTGGGCTCGCTCTTTCTTCCTTCCTTCCTTCCTTCCTTCCTTCCTTCCTTCCTTCCTTCCTTTCTTTTTCTTTCTTTCTTTCTTTCTTTCTTTCTTTCTTTCTTTCTTTCTTTCTTTCTTTCTTTCTTCTATCTATCTATCTATCTATCTATGTCTTTGTATCCATTCACATATCCATCTATCTATTGGCAAGTTTATATTCATGTTTACTAATTTACCAGTGAAGCCACTGGGGCAAATGTCTTTCAATTCTGTTTTTCCTCTCTCATGAGTTAGTACTGAACATTTACTTGTGAAGACCTAGTTTTGAATTTTCTTATAACTCATTTTTGTGGAGGTATAAGAGAAGTAGAGAGAAAAGGACAGATGAGGTGATCTGATTATGGACAGGTCACCATGAACAAGTAAATGAAAAGGAGAAATTACTAACCCTTTCCTACACAGAGTTCTATGTTTGTCCTTGGGTCATAGCAACCCGGTTGGCAATATAAGAGGTACGTTTTTTTCTACTGGTTGGTTATCTCCTCCATTGAATCGCACTAATTCCTCGGTTTCAGGTGTCTTTCATTGGATTCTGATTTAAAGGGAACATGATGTAATGTAAAAAGCCTAGCATTTGAATTAAGAAAACTTTACGTTTGGCTTCACCACATACTCAACTTAAACAGATATGATGTAGAACATAGTTTTTTGAGCTCTGTTATATATTAAACGGTGATACAAAACTAAAAATATATATGTTATATATATATGTATATGTATGTAGATATATCTATAATATATATTATGTATCTCTTTCTATCTATATGTTAATTTATAGAATTGAGCACCAGAAATAATTTAAAATTATACCCTTGACTGTGATCAACAGCTACTGTGTGTGGAAAAGTCAGGAAATTTTCTTCCTCCAAAATAAATATAAAATTAGTAAAGTTGCCGGAACAAAATTGAGCAAAGGTGGACAAAAGAAATTTAGTGTTTATTTTTTAAAAATAGCTACATCTTTGGGTAAGAGCGCGATGAATCTGTGTACTTGCACTTCTTACCTAGGGGTGTCTCATCCCCCAATCCTTAGCTCAGTTGGTGAGAACAGTGCTTTTACCAACATGTTTCTGGATGCAAAAGCCATCAGCTTTGTTTCTAGAGAGAATAGATTTGATTTTGGATGAAAGCAAAAACCTGTAACACTGTCGGCTAAATGTGACAAACGGGAAAGTAATGGAAGAAACCTACCACTTTGTTAGCCTGAGGTGGTTGTCTCAGTCGGGGGTGGGTAGCAGGATAACCAAGAATTTAACAGAGATCCTAGAGATGAGGGAGCCATAGATGAACTAAATCACTTCTCCACATATCCCTGCCTGTCTAAGAAACTACAAGAACGGGGAGACCCAAGAGAGCCTGGCAGAAAATAAAAGCCAGAGGAGGCTTGCAAAATAGCTCAATTCTGAATGTCTTCCAGACCCTGACTCAGACAGACAGGCAACGGTGGGAACTCCACTGACTCAAGGTGTTTGAGTACAACTTTGCCCAGATCGCCGTTGACTGGAAAGCTTTGTAGACGCAGGGCAAAATACTGGGAAGGCATTTTAAAAATAAAAATAAAAATAGATCAATTGAGTAAAGACATCAGGAGATAGGTACCACGCAGGAGGCAGTTTCCAGAGTTTAAATCTAGGCAAGTTATAAAACAAAACAAAACAATTTTTTAAAAATTCTTCAAAAACATTTTGGAATGCAGAGCCCTGTAGGGAATACCAAACATATCAATTGATGTGTAATGGTAGTCTCAAAGTGAAGGGGAAGAGACAAAGCGTGGAAAAAGGAAAGAAATAATGGCCCCAGACTGATGAAAAATATTAATCTGGAGATCTAGGAAGTTCAACCCAACCTTAAGTACGATAAATGCGAAAGAATCCACACTCAGATACATTCTAACCAAACCCCTGAAAGGCAAACAGATCTTGAAAGGGGCAAAGAAACCTGATTGACCACATACAGGAACAAAAATGTCAGGTTAGCTGACTTCTCTTCTGAAAAACTGGACACTGGACGGCAGTGGAATGACATTTTCAAACTGCTAAAAGCGAAAACAATTAACCAAAACTTTTAAATCCAGCAAAACTATTTGTTGAAAATAAAGATGTTCCCCAACAGACAAAAAAGGAGAGAATGCCTATTCTGTGACAGCAGACCGGCCCTACAAGAAACACTAAAGGAAGCCCTTCTGGGTGAAAGGAGATGACCCCTTCTGTTTCAGGAAGTGGATTACATCAGCAGAAAAGAAGAGCATCAGAAATAGGGTAGTAAATATGTGGGTAAAAATAAAAGATGGTGGGGTGTATCTGTGTTCTCTCCTCTTCCTTTCTTTACGGTCACAAGGTTGTTGAAAGCAATGATTATAACATTATATTGTTGGGTTTTGAGCATATAGAGGCCTGACAAAATATTACAATATCAGAAAAAGGATGGGGGAAAGACACGATATTGGAGCAAATTTGCTCTATTAAGTCAAAATGAAGTCAGGATTAACCTGAAGTAGATTGTGGTAAGTTCAGAGAACACACACAGAGGAGGAGGCTGTGTGACCACAGAGGTAGGGATTGGAGGGAGGCAGCCTCAAGGCCACAAATCAAGGAATTCCTGCAGCCTCCTGAAGCTTAGAGAGGGAACGAACTTGATCGATTCTCCCCTAGAGGCTGGAAAGGTAGCACAGCCCTGCAGCACATTTTGATTTTGGACTTCTGAACTCCAGGGCTGTGAGGGAATAAACTTCTGCTGTTTTTAAGCCCACAGAGTTTGTGGTAATTTTCTACAGCAGCCACAGGAAACTAATCTAGCCTGTAAAAGGAGATTTTTTAAATGCTGGAAGAACATACATGACTTAAGTAGGTATAGAGATGTACCTATTTATTAATGCAACTCTCAATGTCTTTGTTATGTCAGTTCTTCCAAATGATTCCATAAATGCGGGGCAACTATGATAAAAATTCTAGGTAAGGAAAATCAAAATAGCAAAAGATAATCTTCAAAAAGAATTGGGGCCACATGAGCACGGGGGGCCTTGCCCTTCCGAATACCCTGGAACACTATTACCAGTTCTCATTGTCCAGGAAGGGTCAAATATTTGCATTTCCATGCTGTTTGAGAAGAATCATTACTATGGCGAACATTTTCTCTTCCCTAAGTGCTGGTTTTCTCTTTGAAGGCACATTGCTACTTATCAAACAATTGTGGGAGGAATCCTATTACTCTCTCCAAAGTGACTCTAACAAGCTGAAATTGATATTGCAGACCATGGAAAAAGCCAGCCTTATTCCATGATTATCATCCCTCTTCTAGAGATGAAATGCACCAGATTTACCGTGTGCCTTTTAATCCCCCTCTTTCTTAATTATTTTTATTTTAATAAAATAATTAAATGAGGGTGTAATGTAGAATTACATTTTGTTGCCCAAATAGTCCATAAACCTGATCAAACTGCTTACCCAGAAAGTCTGCTATATTTATTCACAAGAAGTTTTTGAGAAAAAGATCAAAGTTTCAGATGCTTTGAGGCACAAAGGAGATAAAGAACCCGTGAAAGGTCACTGGAGGCCAGGAAGAAAGAGACTAAAGACAGTTTGCTAAAAAAGAAGTTCATTTAAACACAGTAATTTGAAAACAGACACAACAGGAGACAATCTATATTATCTTTTATTTGCTCAATCTTTTTGGTTTTACTACTGCCAATTCCTCCCCTGCAGTTCAGACCTGGCAGCAAAATCTGTGTTACTTTCCAGCAGCTTTTCACAAGCTGATAAGGAACAAACTTGAAGGGGGGGAAAAAGGAATGGACTATACAGTCTCTGCCTTTCTCTTTTTCTCCATGCGCGCCTCATTTCTTACAGCTTCATCCAGAACACGGTAAAGCTTGACAGTGGATAGCTGGGCCTGACCTAGAAATGTCTCTGTGTATGACTACCATAAACCGTCATCTTAGTGGTTTTATGCAACCGTATAAAGTCGTCAGCACTACTGTGTATTTCTTGGAAGCAGAATGACTGTTAGTCCATCCCTCCTCATGTCCTCCAAAGGTGAAATCCTCTGATATGTGTTGCTGCAGAACTGGGGAACTGTACCAGGGGAAAAAGCATCCCAACTATTGTCTTGCCCAGTGCAACCATTTATTTGAGTAAAGCCGTCTGTCGTATTTGGGGTGGAAAATTACATACTCATGATGGATTTTTTTGAAAACACACTGTCGCCATGCTTTGGCTGACGGGCTTATTTTCCAGATTGAAACAGTAATTCATATGCATCTTCAATGTTATTTTTGTAAAACAAATCCCAATGAACTGCTGCATTTTAAGTATCTCATTGTGATTCACACTGGTGACATCCCGGGTACCTTCCAGAGCATCAATTCTGGAATAGATTGATCGATATGTCTGTTTGGATCGAGTTCTTTATTATGGTTATTTCAGAATTAAAGAATTGCATTTTCCAAAGTTCTTTGGTTTGCCAAGTGAGTTGACGTAATGACTCTCTGCGATCATTTTTAATCTTAGTTTGTTGGAAATGTTTTCTAATGAGACTCCCTGAACATTTTCCAAAGAGTTGTCTGAGGTTTCGTTCATGTCCCCAATATGTTTCTCTTTCTAATTTGGGCCCTTTCCAGTGGCTTTTTACTTATTTTGTTATGCCCAGAATTCGTGATCCCCAAAGACCACCAGGGAGCTGAGTCAGATGCAAAAGCAAAAGAGCCTTTATTCGAGCTAGCTGGAGCTCAATCCCCTACCTGCAACGACGCAGCGGTGAGATACCGGAGAGAGAGCGAGTTTCAAAAGCACAAAGGTTTTATAGGGGTCTAGGGGCAGTTGGTGAGGTAATGGCTGTGGCCTCAGCTGATTGGCTGGGGAAGGGTCGGAGTCCTGTTACGCAGGTTGCTGGGCGTGTTTTGATCAGGAAGTTTGAATGGGTGAGCGGGAGGTTACTCAAGGGGAGGAGGCGTGGTCTAGGTGAAGGACACAGAACAAGATGGAGTCGGCCGGCGTAGGCCCGCCCTTTCAATTTTATGATATTTCCCTGGTAGGTTCTGCACTTCAGTCTCTCCTTATGCTAATCATTTATCGGCTGATTAGAAAAATGCTGCTTCTTTTAACAATAGCCTGTGTTGTGGATGATAAACCCTAAAAGGAAACAATGGACTTGGACAGGAACTCATCGTCCCTGTAGAGCTTTTCTGAGAATAAAAAGGAATTTGGAACACTGGTTAGGTATTTCTTTCTAAACATACTGTATGGCGTAGAAATTTTCCAATACTCTGAAGTCAACCGTGGTCTCTTGGTGACCTGCTGTTACCATGAATTAGAGAGACTTGAGCTTTTGTGATTTGGTGCTGCTACAAGTCAGGTGTCCTCAGAAACTCGCCAGTGTTCTTCTGGATCTACAAAGAGAGAGACGAGTAGAGATGGAAATAGAGGCGGAGATGAGATGGACAAGGACAAGGGCATGGCGAGAGAGAAAAAAAGAAAAGGAAGTGGGTTTTACACATATGTTTATTAACTCCCTTCCTGGAATCATGCTTCAATCCCTTCTATGACTGTGGACTAAGTTGTAGGGTATGAATTCTGAGGAAGTTCATAGAACCTGGAGTATTTGTCATCAAAATGGTGATGTAAGTAGCCTAGAGATTAATTACGGGAAGAGTTGAATAACAAAACTTACATTTTCTGAAGAGGTTATTCACTTCTTCAAAACTGATCTCACCTGTTTAAAGTCAGTTGGAAATTTTGATATCATTTTCAGTGACTTTTAATACAACGTCATCCCATCTTGGTGAAAATCTGTTCTGGGGATTCAATACTCTAAATCCCCCAGGAACAACTATGATTCTCAGTTGCATGCTGTATCATAGGATACTTCTGTTCTCCCAGAGCTCTAGGATTAGTTACATGTCAGCATCGTTCATTAACCATTGCAAACACATTCATAGTTCCTATTTGTGTGGACTTCTGAATTAATGCTGTCCCATAGAGCCAAACTTTGCCTCCAAGACCATATGAATTGACAGTCAACAAGGTACCAAAAGACCATGAGTATGGTTCTTATTTTTATAATTTTATCCCATTTCTCTTCTTTAATATGCCTAGTATGCCTCATGTTACTTATTCACTTTATTTTTTGCTCAAGATCTAATAGTTTGATCTTTTAGCCACGCAGAAGAATCCACGTGGAAAGCAAAACAACTAAATGAGCAAAATAAATGTTTGTAGAAATGAAACTATTCAAAAGGGTACTTCAACCTATCACTCTATAAAACGATATGAATGATAGGTTGAAGTACCTTTTTAAATTGTCTTATTGTTTTATAGAATGCACAGAAAAAATGAATGAAACCATATTTTGATTTTTGCTTTTATCTTCATAATCTTTTCCCTTTATTCTAGCCTCTTAAATCGATCTGTCAATCCACTCATTTTTAAGTATTTGTAAATTTCTAATAAATGCCTTTAAGGCTTTGTAATTTCCACAGACCAGCCCTTCTACCCACAAACACAGGCACATATTCCGCCTCCCTTATGGAATTAATCCAGTGTTAGAAATGATACAGACTGCCCACTCACTGATCAAATGAAAATGCAATACTACTGTGTTATTAATAATGACTTGGATACTACTCTTATCCATAAATAAGAATATGCGGTCAACTTGTTGTACCCACAGGGGTTGGGCTGTTGTATTTACTGCACCAGCCAAATTGAGGGTCAAATTTTTTTAAGACTACCTTGAATTCTTCAAGTCCCGTAATAGGACTGACACTTTGAGGAGTGTGTTTCATCAGTTATTCTTTGTAATCTCAGCAAGGGTTTTATTCCTTTGGACTCTTTTGAAAGGTGATACGATTTACCGAAGGTATTAGAAGGTCTTCAGTCTTGGAAAAAATCGAATTAATAATTCCATAGAATAATTGGCCTTCATTCTGTTTTGCCACTGAAGAGCACGATCCCACATAAAGGGGAATAAAATGAAAACCGACAGGCACTTTTAAGTGTGTTGTGCCCTGGTGTTGTTTTGATACAAAGTCTTTTTGGCATGTTGTACATTCTGTAGTGTAAGGACTTTTTCCTTTTCGTACATACTGTCTAAGAGTGTAATGTATCATTATTGGTAAAGTTAGTGTACCATATCTTTACCTCATTGTTTTAATTGGTCACACTAAAACTGGCGAGGAGACCTGAAGTGTAGAGTTAGGGTCATGATTGCTTTTAGTAAAGCTCAGACTTAGGCAAGTCATTTTTGTTAGTGAGCAGAGACTATCATGGCTAACTCAGAAGTGTAAATGCGTAGATAAATAAAGAAGAAAAGTATGGTAAAAAGGAAATAAACAATAGCATGCAATGAGAGTATGACCCATTCATTCTATTCCATTGGTTTGGGGAGATGCCATCTACTTTGTGCTATTGTTGCCGTGCTCCGAGGACGTTGTGTTCCTGGCAACTTTAGTGGATTATTTTGCTACTTAACACTCTGGATAACCTCCATTTAGGATCCTTCCTAAAATGCAACTTAACCAGTTCTGCTAAAATTCCTTCCTTTTGCCGAGAAGCTTAGGATTAATTAGGTGAGTGAGGTTCCTGAATAAATGGCAAAGCGGGAAACACAAACCATATACGTATATTTTTAGCACTATAAATGCTGTGACTCTTTGGACAGGAGAATGCTTCCAACCATCCACCAGATATGCGTATTATTTGTAGCTCATATGTATAATCTATGGAAAGAACCAGTTGTACAAAGTTTATTTGGAGATGCTCAATGTCCTTAGGCAGGGTTCCTATCCATGTTTCACTTTTATTGTTTTCCCATTATTGCATTTGTTACAGTGCGGCATGAATTGTCCATTCTCTGCTGTTCTGGAAGAGTTTTCCCACTGGTATTTATTTAATATCACAGCCAGTTTGCCTCTACTGAGATGGTCTGCTTCATGGAGGATTTTGGCAGGCATTCCCTTTGAGAGTTTGTTTTCTGTTTTCTGGTGCTAGCTACGAGCCATTCTGGTTTGCGTCAGAGCTTACTTTCATAGCTCTTACCGTTCAGTGATCCCAGTGCTGCTTCTCAGAATTCAAGGAGTCACGCTTTTTACACCCGGAAGAGAATGACTTAATTTCTCCATGGAACTGTTAATTTTTTTTCTTTTGGGGGGTGGGTGTTATGCCATGTAAGAAGTCAAAACAGCTTCTGTGGTGATCTGCTAAAATATTTCTATAGTCGTTCTAAAGTACTTCTTTTTTTTTTTAACTTATTTATTTTGAGAGTGAGACAGAGATAGAGCGAGGGGGCAGGGGAGAGAATTGCAAGCAGGCTTCGTGCTGTCGGCACAGAGCCCAACATAGGGCTCAAACTCAGGAACCGTGAGATCATGACCTGAGCTGAAACACACTTAACCGACTGAGCCACTCATATGCCCCTAAAATACTTTTACTGTATTTTAAAAATATGTTCGTAATATCCATAATGAGTCTTTAATTAATTACAGTAATTATTTTGGTAGCATCAAGACATCACATATTTCACTTTCCTTGTTTATTTTTATAGAGTACCTGGGGAGGTTTGTTGCTATTACATCTCAAAGAAGTGTGTTATTTTAAAAACATGGAAGCTATTAGTATATATATTTACTCTTTTATTTCAGTAATTTGGCATGCCTTAGAAAGGACATCAGTTTGCCACTTGAATTTATTTGGCTTCCAGTTAAAAAAAGAAGGGAGGGAACCCTGTAAGATACTAGGTGCTTCCTACCAGTCTGGTATCTTTTTTTTGTTTTGTTTTGTTTTCCATTTTTAAGCTAACACCAGTGAACAAAAAAACGTTAACTCAGGATTTGGTAGAAGTGTTTCCAAAATAATCGCTCATGTCCATGTCTAGAATAGGCAAGCAATAAACAAACAAACAAAAAACCCTGCTGAACAAAAAACTGCTGAATTGAGTAAATGTTATAGAGTTGCTGCTTAAGAATGTTACAGAAGTGGGCAGTGTTATGAAAAGGATAATAGGGCAATAATTCATAATAAGTAATCAACTAGTAAAAAAAACGTTGGTGATTTCTTTCAGCAATAGGCATTCACTCTATGTCATAACAGGAGATTTCATGATCCTTGTACAAGGTCTGAAGATGTTTTCACTCATTCATTTGAGGTCTGTAATTGCTCTGAGACAAGGAGTGGAAAGCTTGGCCGGTTACTGAGCAAAGTCTAAGTTTTGACACACGTATGAAAGGAAGGATGTGCGATTGTACTAGTTTCTTGGGCTGCCGTAAGAAATCACAACAAATGTAGTGACTTAAACAAATAAATTTATTCTGTACAGCTTTGGAGGCCAGAAGTCCAGAATCAAGGTGTTGGCTGGCTTGGTTCCTCCTGTAGGCTTTCAAGGAGAACCGGTTCCATGCCTCTACCTAGGTTTCTGGGTGGCCAGCTGTCTTTGGCATTCTTTGGCTTGTAGAGGCATCCTTCCAGTCTCGGCCTCTGTCTCTACATGGTGTTCTCTCTGTGTCTCTGTCTGTCATCTCCTTTTCTTGCAAGGGGTCGGTCATTGGTTTCAGAACCTACCCTAATCCAGTATGACTTAATTTTAAAGAGTTACATCTGCAAAGACCCAATTTTCAAATAAGATCACATCCTGAAGGTCTGGGTTGACATGAGTTTGGGGGAGGGGCACTATTCACCCCACTACAGTGATTATCTAGGATAATCTGTGATTATGTAGTGATTCTGCTCCAGTTAGACTGCCTATGTTTACAGATTCTTGTGCCCATGAGATACTGTGACCACAGCTAATACTTTGCTAATTTCTGCATCTGTAGATAGTGCAAGTATTCAGAAGTCTAGATCAGTTATACTGTGAATATGTACAGGAAAATCTATAAAAACTCCTAAAATAATTTCCCTGAAATGTGTTTTATCTGGAAGTTCTGTTTGTAATGTAGTTCCTGTCTATTAAATCTGTGAAAATGATGTCACCTTGGAGAAAGGAGCATTCTACTAATGAGACTCCTAAAATAAAAGTTACGGTTTGAGATTTGGGGAAGAATTTAGGGATTGTTAGAGATTTCTATTACTCGAGCAGCTCTAATAAACAAAGTAAATAAAGTCCATTTGTCATCAAGCTTTTTACAATTGATGGTATACTATCTGTCTGATCTTTTGCAGTCTTTTCATATAATACAACCAGTCGTTTTTACTTTAGGACCTGCTTTCTCCCTCTCACCCTTGTTCCCACCTCCACTTTCTCTTTTTATACTTGAATTACAAGTCAAGGTGCCTGCCTTCTTGTTTTTCAGGTGTCTTCAAAATTGTTCTCTGATGCATCTGATGGCCTCTGTTTGTAGTGGCCTTAGTGGTAGATGTTGTGACAGCCGTATACTGAATGAAGCTCTAATGTTGCCCATTTATAATTTTATAACTGAGAGTAAAGAAAGAACAGGTATCCTGAAGTACTAATATCTCCTCCTAGTGGCATCACTGGAGGATTTGGAGAAGTTGTTCTTGATGATTCTTAGCCAGTGTGGGACTTTGTTTCCTCAAGTGGCCCTTCTATTTGCAATATTTCCAGCTATCCTTACAGATGGAATTTCTTGGTTATTTTATGTAAATCGCTTTAAGTTATATTGATTTACATTTTGTTATCATTTTAAGATTCTCTGGAAACATTCACTCACATACGGGATGTTTTCTAATTGGCGGGTTTTCATTTCATCATCCCCAAATTCAGTTTCGAGAGTGTTTATAATGACAAACGATAGGTCTCCTTTTACTTTGGCTGTTAAGACTATTCCAGAATACTGTTTGAAAGTATCCTAAATTCTATACTAATCTTTATTTAGCTTATAATTTTGTTTGTTTTTTTTTAAAGTTTCTTTGTTTTTGAGAGAAAGAAAGAGAGTATGTGTGCATGCAAGTGGGGTAGGGACAGAGAGGGGAGAGAGAATCAAGCAGGTTCCATGTCCAGCATGGACCCCGATGTGGGGCTCAATCCCACGAGCCATGAGATCATGACCTGAGCCAACATCAAGAGTTGGACGCTCAACCAACTGAGCCACTTGGGCGCCGCTGACATAATTTTGAATCTTTGTCCAATTTCCTTAAAAAAAAAAAGGCTTCTGGAGCGCCTGGGTGGCTCAGTCGGTTGAGCGTCCGACTTCAGCTCAGGTCACGATCTCGCGGTCTGTGGGTTCGAGCCCCGCATCAGGCTCTGGGCTGATGGCTCAGAGCCTGGAGCCTGCTTCCGATTCTGTGTCTCCCTCTCTCTCTGCCCCTCCCCCGTTCATTCTCTGTCTCTCTCTGTCTCAAAAATAAATAACCGTTAAAAAAAAAAAATTTAAAAAAAAAAAAAAAAAAAAAGGCTTCTGAAATTTTCTTTGTTGTAAATTTTATATTTCTCTTGCTCTCTCGAGGCAATTGTTTTTAAACATCTGGGTCATTTTAATCTTCTCTTTTTCACCTTGCTGCTTTTAAACAGTTTTTCTCATCTGGGGGAAAAACAATTAAATAAACTAGTTTAGGTACAGATCTGCAGTCCAGGACTATTAAAGAATCTAACAAAATGCTCAATTCTGCCACAAATACCTACCTTTCTGAGGTTTAGAAACACCCATAATTTGTAGTATTTACTTTTTCTTTTTTTGCCAGGGTTTTCATATTATAAATTTTATAGATTTATAGATTTTATAGATTTATAGACTATAAATATTATAGATTTGTTATCTGCCCTGGAAAAGTGATTGTTCTTTACCTAAGAAAACTCTGGGAAAAAGGGACACCATTTTAGGAGTTCAGGTAAAGCTGAGGAGAAAAATAAAGAGACTGAGAGAAAGAGACATAAGTAAGATAAACTTCAGAAGGCTACAGAAATTATCCTGGAGTTATCACTGCAACACGTATCCCAGATAAAGGGCTTCTCTCTCACAATGAGAGAAAAATGACAACATTAGAATTCGATTAAAAATGGACAAAAGAGGGGCGCCTGGGTGGCGCAGTCGGTTAAGCGTCCGACTTCAGCCAGGTCACGATCTCACGGTCCGTGAGTTCGAGCCCCACGTCAGGCTCTGGGCTGATGGCTCAGAGCCTGGAGCCTGTTTCCGATTCTGTGTCTCCCTCTCTCTCTGCCCCTCCCCCGTTCATGCTCTGTCTCTCTCTGTCCCAAAAATAAATTAAAAAAAAAAAAAGTTGAAAAAAAAATGGACAAAAGACATAAACAGTTCACATTACCACCAGAAACAAAATGATTATTTCAAGTGGCTTTTGAATACAGTACTCTGCCTGAAACACCTTAATAAGAATATTCTAAGAACAATAATAATCACCAAGAGCAAAAACTACACAAAAGTCTTTAACTTCACTTAGAATGTTGATTGTTGTTAGTGGTAGTAAGATAGTTAGTCTCAAACTATTTTGTGGACATTATAGGAAAAAGCAAGTGAGTACATTATTTTGAGGAAATAAAATTATGGAATGGGGGTGGGGGGGCTAAGAGTGTTGGATCTGAACTGGAGACATGTGAATGAAATCACATATGTTTAGCTACAAGTATCAAGAGAGCCCAGAAGCATTCATGTAACATTCATACACCGATGAGTCCACCTTGCCACCAGAATGTGGTTTCTATCTCACTAAATGAAATCAGGACTCTTTGATGTATTTGTTTCCATGTGTGGACGCAGAATGCATATGGTTATCATTAGCTGTCTTGTTGCACCATAATGGAAGAAAGTGATGAATGCACACCAAAATGAAGAATCCACAGTCCAGCATGAAGGGCTCCCAACAGACAAATTTTGAGCCCTGTGAACATCAAAATAATTATGACTGATGGATTTTAGCCCAATGAATTTTAACAAGTTAGTATTCCATAGTTATAATAAAAAAGGAAAAAGGAGGAGAAAGGAAATCTCTTTGCAGCAACATTACAGGGAATAAATGTGGAATGAATGAAAAGTGTAAAATTGTGATTTTGCAAACAGCCAGGAAAGTAGTTGATTGATCAAGGATTCTCAATAACTTTAAAACCATTGACAAAAATGTTACAGGGGAACAGGATTTTCATAAGGTCTCATAGTATCACTAAAGAGGCTACTCATTAATTACAAAAGGAAGGTGTCCTTGTGCAACGGAGAAATATGAACAACACCTTAAGCAAATGATCAAATATTAACTTACCAATAAGTGGACAAAATACCTTTTAAATGTGATGCAGTGGGAAGTATATCACCTATTGAAAATCGTTGTGAAAAACATAATCTGAACCTAATCGTAAAACATTCAAACAAATTCAGATTGCAGGACATTCATTTACTTTCACTCTTCAAAAATGTCAGTGTCTCAAACAAAAATGGCAGTAGACTGCTTTAGGTTAATGTGATTAGAAATATCAGATGATGAGTATGTGATTCCTGATGTATTTGGATTTTTAAAATAAGAATAATATTGGAGTAATAGGGTAAATTGAATGACTTCAGATTAGAAAGTATGATTAAGTAGTATGTTATTAATACTGACATTGCGGTTTTGTAGGGGAATTTTTATTTTTTTAGGAAATACATACTGAAATATTTAGAAGTAAATTTCCTTAGTGGCTAAACCTTACTTTCCGATGGTTCCCCCAAAATCTAAACAGAGAGACCAGTACATAGTTAAGGAAAGTCAGAGAGAGAAAGGGGGGGAGAGAAAAGGGGAGAGGAGAGAAAAAGAAGAGGAGGAAGGAAGGAAAGAAGGAAGGAAGGGAAGGTGGGGGGAAGAAAAATGAAAGCAAATGTGACAAAGTATTAAAAATGGTCAATTCATATGAAAGACAGTACTACTTTCACCAAATTTTGTAGGTGCGAAAGATTTTAGAAAACAGTTTAGGATATAGTTTACCTGGGAATATATCTAATGAAAAATAGCAACCTGTGTTAAAAAATATTAAAGACAACCTAAACAAAAGGAGAATACACTCAGTTTATAGATGCGGAGTCTCAATAGCATAAAGATATCAATTAAACTCCAAAATTAAAAAAAATAATAATCTTACAATACCAAGAGCTACCAAGAATATGGAGCACCAGAAACTTTAATATACTGCCAATGTGAGGACAAATCAATTTGGAAAACATCTAGTATTAACTAGTAAATTGAAGCTGCCGTAGCTTCCGTTCCATTCACATACCCAAAGGAAGCTCTCAAAGATGTAAGAATTAGCAATGGTATTTGTAGTGACATTGTCTATGATAGACGAACACCCCCTATGGCTACCAATTGGAATTGTATGTAAAATGAAACATGTAATTCATATAATGTATTCATATAATGTAATGCTATATAACAGTGAAAATGAATAAAGTAAACTTGACATTAACACAGGCGAATTGGCCAGATCTGTTCGGCAGAGTCTTTTGTGCCATCCGGCTTAAATATTTTGGCTTTTCTCACTAGGAATTGAGACTTTTCAAATTATTTCACTAAATACTTTCCATTTTCCCCAATACCAATAGCTTCATTTTATAAACTATACGTGTATCAAATGTATTGATATATATGTGTTGTGCGTGTTTGTATATATGCATACATGAGTCTTTGTGTGGGGGCAGTTTCTTGACTCTCACTGAAGTTGTTATATAAAGATGTTCATCTGTTTCGTATCTTAATTCTATTTCTTTAGCTTTTCTCCTCTTGCCTGGTATCGTCTTCTCCTCAATAACGTTTGATTTCTTTAATGTTTGCAAATACATATTGCATATTGTTCTTTTCTTGGGATTATTGCAGGGTCTTGACTTGCAAAGTCACAAGGATCTCAGTTTGAGATTTCCTCAGCTATTGTCAATGGTTCACCTGTTCCCATTAGCTTTATATTTCTGATGAATTTCTTACTATTTTATTAGCCTCTGACACTTGCCTGTTTAGAAATTTTTTTAAATGTTTATCTTCTAATTTCAATAGAATTTCAGAGAAGGACATAAAAACTGTATGTGTCATCAGTAGGCTGAATAAGATGTATATTCTCTTTTTTTCTGACAACTCTATACATTATGCTATGCTCATCACAAGTGTAGCTACCATCTGTCGCCACACAACAAACTCTATTATAATAGCATTGACTATATTCCCTATGCTGTTCCTTTTATTCTCATGACTTACTGATTCCATGAGTACCTCCCACTCCCCATCACCCATTTTGCCCATCCCTGACCTCCTTCCCCTCTGGCAACCCAGTTTGTTCTCTGTATTAATGGGTCTGTTTCTGCTTTGTTTGTTCATTGTTTTGTTTTTTATATTCTACGTATAAGTGAATCATATTTGTCTTTCTCTGTCTGACAGATTTCACTTAACATAATACCCTCTAGGTCCGTCCAAGTTGTTGCAAATGGCAAGATCTCATTTTTATGGCTGAGTAATATTCCATCACACACACACACACACACACACACACACACACACACACACACACACACACCTCATCTTCCTTATCCATTCATCTGTCGATGGACACCACCAGACATTTTTGCAGCCATATCTTGGCTATTGGAGATAGTGCTGCATAAACATAGGGTGCATATATCTTTTCAAATCAGTGTTTTCATTTTCTTTGAGTAAATACACAGGAGTGGAATTGTTAGATCCTGTGGTAGTTCTATTTTTAATTTTTTGAGGAATCTCCATACTGTTTTCCAATTTACATTCCCACAGTGCATGAGGGTTCCTTTTTCTCTACATCCTTGTCAACACTTGTTATATCTTATCTTTTTGACACTAACTATTCTGACAGCTGTAAGGTGGTAGCTCATTGTGGTTTTGATTTGCATTTCTGTCATGATTAGTGATGTTGAGCATCTTTTCATATGTCTCTTGGCCATCTGTATGTCTTCTTTGGAAAAATGTCTAATCGGGACCTCTCCCCATTTTTAATTGGATTGTTTGAGTTTTTTGGCCCCAAGCTGTATAAATTCTTTATATATTTTGGATATTAACCCTTTATCAGATATGTTATTTGCAAATATCTTCTCACATTCAGTAGATTGCCTTTTTGTTTTGACAAAGAATATGGGGTGAGCAATCAGTAAGCTGAATTAGATGCATGTTTCCTTTTGAACTTAAAAACTAATAATGATCCCTATTCCATCCAGATATAAATTATTTTTCACATTTATAGCTTTATTTACCTCATTTAAGCTTCATTATCTGACATGTCTCAAGAAATAATGTGATAACTTGATTCCTTTCACTCTCCAATAGCAATCTAGTTGTCTGTTACCCTTTTGTGATGCCTTATCAGAGATTAAATGTTGTAGCAAAGTGGAGACTTAGGACATCAGTAATCCACTAATTAACTAAAAGCAATTGAGGGGCTACATGCCAGCCGCTATGCAACTTACCATCTCTTTTCCCCATTGACCCTATTCTTGCCCTAGGAGCACACCTCTACTGATTCCAATTTTGTCATTGCCAGTTCCTCTTATTATTGTTTTTAAATAGCCACATGATTACTTAATCCTCTTTTCCATCTAGATAATATGTCTCTTTCCTTAATAGATAAGTGTTTATATTCTTAAATATTGTTCTTCTATATTACCTTGATCTAAGTGATTTATTTGAAGATTTTTAGATCATAGCCAAGATTTATTCTTCAAGCCTTTCAAGTTCTGACTTGTGGATTTTTAATTTTGGCTACAGGTGTGGGAAAACAAATGATTGGGATTTCTTTTTCTTGCTTGCTTTTTTTTTTTCAGTGTTTGGGGTTGATATAACTTCATTGATTTTAATTATGTATGTTATTTTCTCCCTACTCCATCTGGCAGAACTGAACTGTAAAATTGAAACCAGAAGGTTGCAAATCTCAGTTAGTTCATGAAACTTAATTGTCAATGTTAGTTTTGTGACCAACCATTGTTATATGTGTTTTGTTATGGAGCCTCAAGAAGCCTTCAAAAACTTTGGCACAGCCCTTAGTCACAGTCAATCAATTATTCCACTTTGCAGGTGCTTGATTTTCCAGTGTGTAGCAATTGCACACTGCGTTTGGAAGGTGGGCCAACATACCCATGAATATTTGGGGGTTTATTTTTCTTTACTGTCACAGGCACATCTGTTAGACGGGAGTTTTGTAATATGCCTCTCAAACACTGCTTAGATACATTTTAGTGTCTTTTAAAAATATTTTGTCACACACGGCTTATGGAGAACTCATTAGCAAGTGCAAACAATCCCTTTGTTTTACACAATGGGACTTATTATAATAATATCCTATCAAGTTAATTACCCAAGACTCTAAAAATTATATTTTAAATGTACAATAAAATGGATTTGATATTTGCTATACCCTGGAGAGATTTTCTTATTTAAAAGTAGTATGTTTAGTAGTGTTCTGTGATAAATAAATTTTGAAAGAAAGGAGGTAATCAAACTGTAGGCTTCATGTAAGGGTGTTTACTTCATTGCTATGTGGACATTAGGCAGACAGATTATGTCAAGCTGCATGATACCTCCGCAAACATTTTCACGCTAATGTTAGGAAATTGACTCATAATCTTGATAAGATTGATAGGTAATAGTCCTTTCACCTCTTTATATCAGTAGAGTGGAAATCAGTGGGATCTATTATAGCTTTGCAGAGGGAAATTGTGGCTTGCCTCATAGATGATTCAGACAAAATGCCTTTCTGTGAGATAAATCTTTTGATGAATGAATGACAAAATGTGTCCATTCCTTCAACACTTCTGTACCTAACTGTTGGCAATTCACTCCCTTCCACTGATAACACATGGAACAGGTGGTTCGCCCTTGATTCCAGCCAGCTGCTTTGTGTTGGGGGCTGTTAGCAACGGGGATCTGGATTTAGGAAAACACAATTCCGTCCTTGGGATTTTTTTGCGCCAGAAGATCCTAGAAATGTTGCTCTCCATTACAGTTCCCAGAGCTCTAAAATCAGACTTGTTTACTGGTAAAAGCAATTTCATGGAGAGGCAGACAAGCTAGCATAGCTGTTCAAAGCAGAATCTGGGGGTAGACTGCTGTGTCAGAGACCCAGTTCTGCCTCTTCCTGGCTGTGTGGTCTTGGGAACATCACTTGACTGTCGTCATCCGGAACAAAGACCCCAACTATTGTTCCCCCCACACCACTGCTGAGAAAATTCAATGACCAGTATATGTAAAACTCCAGAATAAAAACTCTAGAATAAAGACTTTTTATATATTTATTGAGGGTTTTAGACTGATTCAGAATATTAATTTTAAATTTGCCTGTCATGCCCAAATTTTGCTTTAACCCACTCTTTCACAGCTTTCTGAGAGCCATTCATAACATGGTCGTGGATGATGAGCTGGCCAGAGAGAGCCCGTATTGGGTTCTGCTGAGCCAAGTCAAATTGCTTCTCCGAACGTGTGGACTGGGTATGTAAGCACTTCAGTCAGCTACTGTTGGGTACTTAAGGAAAGGAAGTTAGGAAAAGCTGGGATTGGAGCAGCCTTGTCTGAGGAATGAGCAGGTCAAGGGAAGAGAAGCTGAGCTGCAAAGTGCAACGTGGTTCTAGAAGGAGAGGCTGAGAGGAGGTAGCAGATTTGAACGGCCTCTTTCCTAACAACCTCAGGGCCTTTGGTCGTTCACCTGAGTTCCTGCCCTGGTTCCCTGGGTCGCGCCGCCATCTTGCCATACGGTCTCCCTTCGTTTTCTGTCAGGTGGAATCACGTCTGTTCCTTCCAACCACTTGCTCCCTGTGACACCATTCCAGACCAAATATTTATCCAAAAGTGAAGAACCTCTCACGTCTCAGACACTCCTCATTTCTTATTTCACTGCAGTTTTGGGTCAAGCAAGTTCAACTTAGTGATGATGGTTCAATGAGTTTTTTACATACATACCAACCTACCGTTTTTATTGTAATGTGACACAATGGTTATTTTTATAACACACGTATTACCTTTAATTAATTAAATGAGGTTAAATCATTCCAGAAATATACTGGTCAGGAAGCAGCTGCTTGTTTACCAAAATGTGCAGCTTTGAAAAGACATCTGATGAAAAGAATTAATATTTATCGAACTTTTACTATGTTGGGGGCAATATCCTGTGTGCTTTATTTATGTTGTCTTATTTCATTTCACAGCAGTTCTGTCAGGTACATATTATTAACGAGGATGAATTTAAAGCCCAGAGAGGTTAAATAGCTTACCTAAAGTCGTATAACTAAAATATGTGAGGTCAGGTCTGTTTGACATTATGCTCTTTTCAATATATCTTGCAATTAATCAATCATTCAACAAAATTTGCTCAACCCTTACTATGTGCCAAGAAGAGTGTCACTATATGGGACTGGACTAGTTGGGCCCCATAAATTGTAAATCGTGTTAAGAATTTTATTTGAACATTATCAATTGCTCATATACAGGAGAGAGAATATATTTATGGATTTTTTTCTCTTTTTTCCAAAATTATTAAGATCTAAATAACGTAGGAATATCTAGTGGTAATTCTAAACATAAGCAATTGAGGATGCATAAGAGTAATACCTAGATGTCATATTTAAGATCATGAAGGGATCTTAAAAATTGCAGCTTAGTAAATTTAGCTCAGCACCCGATTTTGCAGCTTTATGGTATGAAAAGTTCCCTGTGATCAGGCAGCAAAGACTAAGCTGCCTGGCAAGCTGGATTAATTAATAGTGATGGAAGATTCTGGAGCTTTATAATCAATAACAAGTTGACTTATTTGTTTACCAAACAGATAAAAGTAAGATTAACATAAATAGTCCACATAGCTTTTAGAATATATTTATAACAGGAAGAATATAAAACCACCACTTTCTTCTTAAAGTGCATCTTTCTGAATTAACTCTAATTACTCACTTCAGGTGGTCACTACTTTCTCTGATAGTGCCTCGGTTAGATATATTCACTGATGTGGAAATATTCCTCCTTTCCCATAATTGACCTAATTATGGCCATAATTATGCTTAATTGAAATGGCTCCATATTGCCTTGGGATATTATCTCCAAAGTAAACAACATAGGAGCATACAGCAGCACACACACACGTCTGCTATGACTTTTGCCTCTGACTCCTCTTGGTTTTCCATTTCTCTCCACATCCCAGGCAAACACATCTGAGACTATACCCTGAGACCTTCTTTACAGAATCACATAAATCTGTTTTATGTGATTCTCCTACATAGAACTCACCGTTGTTCAAAATACATATTTTGCATAGCAAATTACAATTATAGTTCTTGAGTTTTGTGATACTGTGACAAAAGCATCATTTTTACTTCAGCTGGTATCAGTCCAAACTGAACCAACCAAAAGATTACAACCTGTGATTCAGTATGAAAATTAACATTAGGAGTAGACCAAAAAATGCAACCAAGCAGAAAGAACTGTGTACTTTGTTCAAATAGGCAGTGTTATAAAATCTATTTTAAATTCAACCCGGGGAATAGTTAACTCTCTTTCATCTGAGGGTCAAATATGCCCTTGGTGATTAAAATAGAAACTAAACAGTGATCCCTTTTAACCATGTCATATACAAGTAATTAACACTACACTTCAGTTTAACACTAATGCCTGAAATTCAGGTCTTGGGAACAGGTCTAAATGCTGGAGGATCAAAGTTTGACTTTAAGTTTAATTACATTTGAGCCTGGTATCCCAAGCATTGCTAATTGATATGTAAGCCAAGTTCGCCACAAAGGCAGCAAGCAGAGAACTCAGTTATACAGTCTTGGAACACAGGTTTCCTTGGCTTTATTTTTAAAAAGGGATGCAATTTCTGCCATTACATTAAAGAGATGAAAGAGTTGCTTTTCCTTCATTAACTCTTTGCCTTACCCTGACTCCGAGTGTACATTCAGGGAGAGAGTTCATTTGGTTCTTGTGGGGCCACCCTTGTACTCAGCTGATCATAGAACTTACTATGCATGCTAGAAGAGGAAATGCTGCCTTTATCCTCAGCTTTTGTGAATCCATGTTGCTTGTCCTTTTAACTACTGGACCAGGGTAGGAGCTCAATCTTCCCTGGCTTCTTTAGTCTTACAAACACCATCCCTTCTTCTGAGATTAGACTTTGCCACATAATCACCACGTTACCAGATGTTAGGAATGTAAGGCGATCGTAGATCTTTCATTTAATCCGATATGAACTATTTATTCCAATGATATACCTGTACTTTACATTGCCAATGTTTTACAGTCATCAAAACTAAGAATGCAATTCACGTAGTCCTCTGTTCTCTAATGATCCAAACAATCTCACATAACACTATTGTACTGATATTTACCAGAGCTTTATGAGAAAGTGGAACTTAGTTTGTAATCAAGGAATGAATTTACATTCCCATCCTAGATTTACAACCTGGTAATTTACAACCTGAAACTCTCTCCTAGTAACACTTATTCCTGTGTTCTAGTCTATCAATTAAACTACAATTTCTTCTTACTTTCATCTATCTTGAATATGACTATTCTATGTAGAGTAATTAAAGGAATCAAATTTAGAAAATAAATGACAATCTGCCTTTGAAATTCTGTAACTCTATGACATATTCAGGAATTGAAAGGAAATGGAGAGTGCATTAACTAGAATTTGAAAAGCTGTTATTTTAAAAAGTAGATGAGAAAATGTGCATTGATCAGTTTTGTGTACTGCCATGCAAAAAGGCAAGAAATTAAGATAGCTGTAATGGTCTCTTATTGAACCACTCCACATTTCCATGTGTTACAAATTTCTTAAGTAAATCAGCATGTGTTTGCTGCTCTGTGACAGCCATAAATCTTGGATAATCATCCTGTGAATGGGTCAGTGCATTAGCTCTGTAACTTCAGTTAGCTACACTACCATCAAGCTCTGAGAAATCTACTGTAACACAGCTTAAACCATTAGATTAAAAATGGTCATAAATATGTTGTTGAAAACGGAGCCAACTTTAGGATATATCACTGAACTTCAAAGCTTCATTTAAGTTTAAATATTTAAGGGGTACCTGCGGTGGGGGGTGCTGAATCGGTTGAGCACCCAACTCTTGATTTCAGCTCAGGTCATGATCCCAGGGTCATGGGACCAAACCTGGCATTGGGGTCTGCACTGAGCATGGAGCCTGCTTAAACTTCTCTCTCTCTCCTTCTCCCCGGCTCTCTCTTTCTCTAAAAAAAAAAAAAAAAAAAGAAACCTAACTAAATAAAAATAAATAAAAAAGTTTAAATATTTAATATTAAAATGGCCAGAAAGATGCCAGAACCACCAGTCCAACGTTTATTCTTTGCATATGTTTATGTTTTTCTCCCTCACGTAAGAACAGAAGAAGTCCATTTGTTCTAGAATATGAAGAACAGGACAGCGTATGTCAGACTAGATAACTCGGCATTTCTTTTGAAGAAGAATAGTAAGACTTAAAATGCTGGATAAGATATCAGTCTTCCTTCTTAATACATTGCAGAGTTTAAAACAATGTAAGGTTAATATCTGAGAGTCAAAAAAGAAAAGGAGGATATGAAAACTCCTATCATATGAGGGTCAGAAGCACAAGTTTACTCTGGCTACCCTAGGTAGATAGATAAATGAGGAGGATAGGCTTAATGCTCATGTGAGTAGCAGAGATAAAATCTCTGTTCTGTCCCAGGTGGTAAGTTGTAATTGGTGTTTCTAGACATAAAATCAGTATGGGCCAGTGAAATATTTGCCTACCTAAGAAACGGATGACATCAAAGTTTCTTTGTTCCTATTCTGAGTGAAAAAAAAAAAAGTCTCCCCTAAGATCTCGTAGCCCCAGGCCTGCTAGCCATCATGCAGATTTAGTATTCAAACTTACATGGTCCATGTGTGATGGGTTCATAAATTCACGTAAAATATTGTACCAGCATATTAATACTCCTGGGGCACCTGACATAAGTAAATATAAAATCAATCTGGAGTGATTTCCCTTTCACCCATCCTAGCTAATAATTTCGACAGATGAATTGCCCTGGAGACGAGCTCACAACTAAAATTAGAAAATGAAGAGGAAGAAACTCACCATGTGCGAGAGTTGAGAGAGACTCTAAGAGGACCTGAAGATAAGAGAACTATCAGTTATGGCTGAATCTGTCTTTCTCTATAGTATTGTTCTCTCAGTTTGGGGCAGGATGGTTTGTGCTTATACAGGATTCTCATATGCACTGCAGATTTAATTAGCATTCTCTATCTTGGTGCTAAAAGCCGCTAACAACCCCACTCCTATTCTCACTCTCGGATACCATGACCACCGAAAATGTTCATGCCCATTTCTACATACCTTCCGGAGTGGTGCCGCCTCTGTTTATGGGCCGTTGATCTAGAAAATAAAATAAGCGTGTTATACATCAATAGTGATTTGAAACAAAATGCTGAAAAACATGAGAAAAACACAAGCACAAAAAAATGTCAATTTGAAAGAACTATGAATAGAACCTCCAAAAATTAAAAATCTAAAAGCTGAAATTAAAAACTCAGTGAACGGATCAAACAGGATAATATATACAGTTGGGGAGTGAATTGGTGAACTGAAAGACTGATCTGAGGTCATTGCTAGGAATTCAGAAAAAAGGAATGAAACATCGGGAGAATATGTTAAAAAGCATGAGAAGAAAATGAGAAGGTTCAAATATGCCAAGTAGAAATTGCGGAGAGAAGAAGACAAAATTCGGGAATGGCAATATTAAAAAAATATGGTGGCCAAAATAAAAAAAATAATGCAGGTTGAATGAAAGATGGAAATTCTCCGTTTTAGCCATTAAATCATGTCCATAGCAGAAACAAACAAATCCATTTCTAGCCACATACCCTGAAATGATAGGGCACCAAAGACAGTGTGAGGATCTTAAAAGAAAAGAGGGAAATGCCAGATTACCTATAATAGAAAGATAATAGAACAGCCTCAACCTGACAACCGTGGAAGTCAAAAATAACTTTTTTTTTTTTTAATGAAAATGTGGGATTAAATGAGCGAATATATGTAAAGCACTTAGAACTGTGCTTGGTACACTGTAGGCCCTGCATAAGTATTTGCTGTGACAGTCATTATCCTGGTCTGGGTTGCATGAATAAATTACTAATGTGGCATCAAAGGTACAAATTAATTGGAAATAATTTACCCTCATAGTTTTTGAATGGCTTCTAGGAGTCACAAATTGTTTTCTTTTCCAAAGAAACTAATGTAATTCATTTTCAAGTATTAATTGCTTGAACATTGTCTTTATGACTTAGAATTTAAATTTAGCTCTTCATCTTAATATTTGCTTAGCTTTAGAAAGTCACTTAAAGCTTTTTTTGTCTATAAAATGGGGTTAATTGATTATTCAAGTATTTTGATTAAGTATATATTAACCACTGTTTCTTCAGGCTCTGAGCCAAAACGTATGTCATAAAGAAAGAAAATGTCCTTAGAAATGTCACAATTTAGGTGGGAAATAAGACACCGTTGAATGTAAGATAATCACAGAGTTGTTTGCAAAATAGTGTGGAAATGCAGAGGAAGGACAGTTACTCCTTTTCTAGGGAGGTCAAAGACAGCGGCACGATAAGCTATTATTATTGCCATCGTCACCATAATCGTTATCTGAACACTTACTATGTGCCAGGCACTGCCGACACATACTGTACATGTGTTAAAGATGATGGAAAGGTATCACAGACAAAGGTAAGATACAGATTATTTCAGAATTCTTAGAAACTGTAGATAGTTCAGCGTGGTAATAGCACAAGGGTAGATTTTGGAGAACATGTATCTGACATAAAATGAGAGGACGTCAGACATTGTCGAATTTAGTTTTTAAAACAATCCTAGTTTGTATCTTAGAAAGTGGATGGGAGCAGCATTCTTGAGGTAGAAGATAGGGTAGCTGCTGCTGGAATAATCTGGGCAAAAGCAAATGAGGGCTTGACCTAAGGTAGAGGCAGTAGAAATTGAGCAAATCGGTTGAGTGACATTTACGAGGCAGAATCAACGAGACTGGTATTTTTTCTCTTAACTGCCACCCCAGAGTTGAATCTAAAATCTCTAAATTGAGAATTTGGGGGGGCAAGGAGCATATTCCTTACTCTCCACCAGTTTGCAGAGATAGAAGAAAACTGGATCATTGTTATAGACTATGAAACCTACTTGCATACGATTCACTGGGAGAAGCACTTAGCCCATCGTGGAGCAGTTTCTGAAAGATGAGCGAGAGGCTGCCAAATCAAGGGAGGTGGGAAAGTCATTCCAAAGAGCAAAAGCTTGGAGATAGGAAACAACCAGCTGGAACAACAAAACCGGTGCTGAAAAGTGTGAAACAGGAGAAGAGAGGAATAGTGGTATTTGACAACTATAATTTCAAATGGAGCCTCTGCAGGTGAGTTCCTGTAGAAGGGAGAGTGTGGAAGGGTGACTTAAAAGTAACCCCCCTCCTGCTGCTTCCTGCCACTGCCCCCAGGGCGCCATTATCTAGATGAAAACATTGTTTGATGATATTATCTTTCATCTATATTGCTCAAGCAGGAGCATTTTCAATTAGTCTGTTGGAAATAGTGCATGAAAGAAGTACCCTTAGCATAACAAGGGTGGATGTTTTGTAAAATACAAGGAGAATAAAGAAGGTATAAAGTCTTGCTAGTGGAGAAAAATTAGTTATCTCAGGAGAGAAGTGTTTACTCATAAACATCCACTAATGGCAAAGAAAGGCATAAAAACTCATAAACTATAGACATCATTGGTGGGGGAAGAGAGGAGGAAGAAAAGAGAGAGAAAGAGAGAAAAAGAACTCAACATTCAATTCTTTTCAATCCTTCGGATCAGAGCAACCCCCAGGTCGACCCAGTACCCCAGGGAACCACAGAAGTTTCATTAGAGCAGGCCACCGCTGAAATCTGGTTGATGCTGTACAAAATACATAATGGGATCGGTGTAAAATTTAGAAACATGAGAAACTGAAGGTGTAGGGTGATGAGAAGGGTAGGGTGCATTTTAGGCTGAAGGAAAGGCTCCAGGTATAAGGGAAAGACAGAATTCTGATATGAGGTTAATAGGTGAGGTTAGATAATATTTATCCCATTATATTATGAATATGTGAATATGTTTTAAAACTATTATACTATATTTAGTCCTAAGGAATCACTGGGTCTTCTTTCTTCTGAAAATAGGCAACCGATGTTAAATAACAAACAAGATAGGGACACATACAAACTCACTAAAGTTTGCGACATCTAGTAGAAAAATAAGAAACTATGAATGCTTTAGTAACTGGGCTTTAAGAATCAATCTAGTAAATTCAGAGGTTCACATTAGCAGTTGCAGCAGAGTTGAAATGGTACAAGGACTGGCTGTATGAAAATATTCACTGACGCTGCTGACCAAAACTCTTAATCTGTCCTCATTGAGTCCATTCAGGAGACTTTAAAAATAAATGTAATATAGTATATTTTAACTTTATTATTCCTATAACATTTAGATGGCATTACTTTTACAAAATATGTAATTTATGAATAAAAGAAAACATAAAAACCTTGAGTGCCTTCAACAAATTCTAGCATTTCCCCCTCTATCCCTATGCAAATTTGTCAAAACATTTTTTTTGATTTTTTATTAATGTTTATTTATTTCTGAGAGAGAGAGACAGAGTGCAAGAGGGGGAGGGGCAGAGAGAGAGGGAGACACAGAATCCAAAGCAGGCTCCAGGCTCTGAGCTGTCAGCACAGAGCCCGATGAGGGGCTCAATCTCACAAACTGTGAGATCATGACCTGAGCCAAAGTTGGATTCTTAACCAACTGAGCCACCCAGGTGCCCCCCCCCAAAAAAATTTTTTAAAGCTCCATCTATATATTCATTCTTTTCATTTAGTTACCCCAAAGACAACTTAATTTTGTAGTATCAATTATCTTTTACTATATCATGCTAATTATTAAATTTCTAATTGCTGATATTTTAAAATGATAGTGCCAAATAAATCAACCTAATATTTATGATATTTAAACTACTTGTTTTCTATTAATTTCATGAAAAAAATGTAAACTTAAGATTATGGGCCTATATTTTAATTTTCAACAAGACACTCATAAGTGAGAATGTTCTTAATAGATTTCTTAGACAACTAATAACATTAGTTATGGGCTTTTCTCAAAAACTAAGCTGCCAAGTGAACTAGAATCCTCCAAGTTCATAGGCTAACAAATCAGGTGGTAAATTATTCACTTAGGCAATTACCAAAAATTTGCCCAGAGCTGAGCTTTATTCGTGCATGCATTCACTCAGTCGTGTATTAACCTAACGTTTGAATAGGTTCCGTGTAAAAGCACTGTGCTGCCTGCTGGGAAAACTAGTTACGTTTCCTCAAATGTGCTAGGTTTTTTTTTTCATGGCTACATGCTTCCGCATCTAATATGCTTCCTGAAATGACTTTCTCCTTTTGACTGTTGAGTGAGGTCCTACCCAATTTCCAGTTCTCTCTTGAAGCCTTCTCTACTTCTCCCTCTCTCTTATAGGCAGATGGACCCAATTTCTTCTTTATGCCTGTGCACAAATCTGATATGTGCCTCTATGATAGCACTTCTTAACGCTGCACTGTGACTCCGTGTGGTGGCTGCTGTTGCCACTGTTACTCTTACTGTATTTACGTGACTTTATTCCCAAATACACGATGAATCTTTTCATGGCAAGACATCCATCTAAGTAATCTTCGGCTCCTAACACTTACTTAGTAAGTGAATGAATCCATCCATAAACAATAGTAGTTATAAAAAATATAAAGGGTAGTATAACAGACATTTATGTACCCACCACCCAACTTAAACAAGATTACCAATAGAGCCCCATCTCGCCAGGTCCCCTACCCTAATTCCATTAGTTTCTTTCCACACCAGAGATGTCCACCAACCTGAACCTGATGTTTATCAAGCCTATGCATTTCTTTAGGCTTCTATGTATATATCCTTAAAAACATATGTATATATCCTTTAAAATATATGTGGCTGATATTCATAACTTAATATTTATAGACAGCATTTATTTATGTGTCATACTGCAGTTAACTTTTTTGACCAATATTATATATGAGATACTTATATTTATCACATGTATGTGATATTTGTGCAGTTTGCTACTTACAACTATCATTTATTTATTTTTAGCAGTTGTGTAATATTCTAATGGATGTATATATCACAATTGTTGAGGAATGTTCCATAGTATGCCCACAATACAGTTTGCTTATCCATTGATCAGTTGAAGGGTATTTTGGTTATTTCTAGTCTCTGTTATATATCGTAAAGCCAATATAAAGTCCATGCTTCCTGTGTGTGTGTGGACATGTTTTCAGCTCTTCAGGGAACAAGAATAGAATAGGTGGGTCTTGGGGCGCCTGGGTGGCTCAGTCGGTTAAGCGTCCGACTTCAGCTCAGGTCATGATCTCACGGTCAGTGAGTTCAGGCCCCGCGTCGGGCTCTGTGCTGACAGCTCAGAGCCTGGAGCCTGTTTCAGATTCTGTGTCTCCCTCTCTCTGACCCTCCCCCGTTCATGCTCTGTCTCTCTCTGTCTCAAAAATAAATAAAAACGTTAAAAAAAAAAAGAATAGGTGGGTCATATGGTAAGTGTATATTTATCTTGACGAGAGGCTGCCAAATTTTTTTCAAAATAGCTGTAGCATTCTACATGTCCCTATTAATGTATACATTTTTTTCTTTCAAATTAATTTAACCCAGACTATGGGTGAGGGATATATCGGACTTTATTTTATTTGCAGATGGTTATCCAGTTGTGCCATCACAATTTAGTGACATACATGTATTCCCTACTGATTTGAAAAGTTGTCTTTATCCTATTCTAAAGCTCTATATCTATTTGCATCTATTTTTTCTACTTCTTATTCTGCCCCATTGATAGCTCAATATGATGCATGAAAAATGACTCATGTTCCCGGCTCACACTTTTCAAATTATTGAGGTTTTATGTTTTAAAACACAGAAGGGATAGCTGTCTATCATTGATCTTCCTTTTAATTTTTTGCTTATTTACTTTTCCATATCAATTTTAGAATCCTATCATCAAGTTACAAATAATTTCTTTTTATTTCTTGAGGAAAGTTTTCATCTGTATGGTTCTTAGCCCTTCTATCTAAGAATATTATTTTCCTTTACACTGACTCAAGTCTTCATGGACAGATGTGACCTCTGTCAGTTGCCAGAACTCACTATCTATCACCTGGCTCTTCCTTACTTTTTGGCCTATCCATTCCTTGGTTCTGGGATGCCCCAGGCTGTCCAAGTCTCAGAAGTGTTATACACGTTCTTTCCATTATCTCTCATTAGTTTTCTTCACATGGCTAATTACTTTTCATCCCTTAAGATTTGGCTCAAATGACACCTCATTGTAGTGTTTTTCCCATCACTGCCTTATTGACGTAACACCATCTCATCCCCAGGCACTTGCTTTCAGATTATTGTTTTATTGTCTGTTTCATGCTTATCACAATTGGAAGCATGGTTATTCATTTCTCTACCTATTTATTTTCCAATTCTGCCAATGAGTTTTAAGCTACCATGAGGGTAGGCATGCTGTCTTCTGGTTCCTGCAGGGTCACCAATGCTGGGAACAGTGCCTGGCACTTCATAGGTATGCAACGCATATTAAGTGAATGAATGGATGGCCTTTTTCTCAGCTCCGACAACTGCCTTCACACTCTTGCTACTGCTACTTATACAAACCGTTTGGGTGAATTTTCTACTTGAAGTTATTTGACTGCCTGAGAAAAATCAGTGAAGTAATAACTTGTGACTTTTCCAACTGAGCACCAGACTCAGGGGTCAGCCTAGTGAGATCCCCTCTGCTGCTCAGCCCTCTCCCGCCTGTCTCTCAGTCTCCTCTGTGGCTGTGTTGATATGACTGACAGGACCACCAACCGTGACTCCTTGAGGCAAAAGAGTAAAAGGACTGAGCGGAATACGTGCCCAAAACCACAAAAGGCACAATTTGCTATCTGTGATTCAGCTTCTTACAACTGGAAGTAACTAATCAGAAAATGATCTGCAGCAGTAGTTTCCATATCGACTGATGATTGAATCACGTAGAATGTTTTCACAAATACAGCCATTTGAGCCTCACCCATTCCTACTGAATTAGAACCCCTGTGGCTCAAACACATGCGAACAGCACCCACCAACCTCACTCTTGTGGGACTCTGATTCTCTTCCGTGTTGGAAACCGCCGTGAGCTGGACCAGGCAGTTGACCAAAGTAGAAAACGTACGTGAGCTGTGTGAACGTTTGATAAGAGCCCACATATTTTAAATGTTTATGGGATTGTTCAACTGATGGTAAAACAATAAGCTTAAATTCTAACTTTATTTAATACTCTGCATTAATGAAAACATTCTGCAGAGACTGTACAACAAAGAAATGAGAATGAGCCTTTACAAAACAATACGGTGAATTCTGCTACTTGCCTGGCCTGCCTGCTCTGGGGCCAGAATACTGTGTTGGCTTAATTCAATATCTAGAAATATATTGCTAGTTAGAAATGCAGATTCCTGAGGTTCGTGATAGAGATGTTAAGTCAGAATCTCTAAATATGGAGCCCAGGAATCTGAATTTTTGTATAATTCCTTGGAGGATCTCTTTTCCACGCTAATATTTGAGAACGTTGAAAGCATAGGTTTGGGACTTGAGACTAGCTGGATTCAAATGGTTCTAGCAGTGTGGCCATGGGTAAGTTCCCTAGCGTTCTTCAACCTCTGTTTTCTCATCGATAAAGTGAGAAATCAGCAGTACCTACCTCAAAGGATTGTTGTGCAGGGTAAGTGAGGGCAGCAATGGAAAGTGCTCAGCATAGTGCCTAGAATAAAATGCACTCAGCAAATATCAGATCTTAGTTTTATTAACCAATGCCTTTTGTTATCTCTACCCGGAAATTTTCAGTTTGTCCTAGAGCAATATCTCAAGCGGTGGTTCTCAAAATGTGGTCCCTGGACCAGCATTGCCAACAACTACCTAGAAACTTACTGGAAATAAAAAAATTTTGAATACCACCCAGACGTACTGGATCAGACTCGGGATGGGACCCAGCAATTTCTGTGTACCAAGCCCCCCGGATGACTCTGATGCATGCTAAAGTTTGAGGGTCACTGACTTAGCGGGGTTGATCAATAAAAGGATTAATTGAAAACAACTGTAACCATACCGTGAAATAAACAATATACTAAACAGTTTACTAAACAGTTTATTTTAAAACATGCACAGTCTTTTCCACGTACGTATCACACATCACCCATCCACCCCCCTCTCCACACACATACGTATATTCACTTTAAACTATGAACCATGCAGGTGTGTTTCTTCAACTGACGTTCCTATCCCCACAGACCCCCACCTGCTCTGGTTTTGTCTGGCTTTTCTTTTATCAATACCCTGGTTCTGTATGATCTGTTGTTGCTCTTCTGTACTCCACACTCTTCTCTATTTTCATAGTAGTGTCCCCCGGAATAATTTCTTTTCTGTATCAGATTACGGTGTAGAATAGACAGGGAGTAGACAATCAAGATCGATAGACATGATATGAACCCAACTCAGTTTGTTGACATTGGGCAGATTACCTAAACCCTCAGAATTCTAGTTCTTCAGCAGATAAAAAGGGAGAAAAGCATCTGTCTTGAAATTTTCTTGCGAAGATTAAATGTAATGTATGTCCATTATCTAGCACAGTGCCTGGTTCATACTGAGTGCCAAGTAAATGGTAGCTACTGACCTAATTGCATATAAATTTCAACATTACTCTGAGCAGTAGCTAATGTTAACATTTTGTATAGAGAGCATTTACCAAAAATGTATACTGTTTATTCTGTCTGTTCCTATTTGCACAGAAACTTAGGGTGGAGAGATACAATTGTCCACTATGTCTGTCGATCTCCTAGTTACTGTCAGATTTCACCTGATTGTAGCTGCTTGAGGTTTCAGGTTTAGGAGATGCATGCTCACCACGTGTAGTCTACTGGAGTGAGCAGGTGTGGATTATAGTTGCTTATTGTAAGCTATGTTGGGAGTCACCGCACCCTGACCATGTTGTCGAATACGGCATGAAAGCCCCTTTCAATGTATTTATGACATTACATATGCCTGCAATCTGACACCATTCTATCACTAGTTAGGCTAGAAAGTGACACTCCCTAGAGTCTTTTATGTTTATCGTACATTCTTCATAGCAGCTGCTTCTTATCTAGGCAGCCAGAAGATCAGGTGCCAAGCATTTATTAGCATATACTTTTAGTCTTGCTCATTTAAGTTCAGGAGGCTGTAGCACTGAGGACCAGATTCTGATACATGTTCTGAAAAAAAATTCTAATACCACAATTACAGCCTTGAGCCAATTGCTTCATTCCCCTTACTCTCAGAGATACTCAGTTCGGCTTCTTCATTTCTAAGATGACTCGGTCAGTTTTGGTAAGTATTCCGTGAACACTTGAAAATAATATGTGTTCTGTATCTTGTTTTACATATGTCAAGATTGACGTTCAGGTTGGATTTATAAATGTGTTGTTCAGATTTTCTATAGTCCAACTTACTTTGTGGCTTGCTTATTTCATCAGCTATAGAGATTGTTAAAATATCCCTTTCTATAAGGTGAATCTACCTTTTGGATTGTATACCAATCCAAATTCAGAATTGTTACATCTTTTTGATGGATTCCTTTATCATTATGAAAAGTCCCTCTTTTTGCCTTGATGTCTACTTTATTGATACCTACTTTGTATGTTATATATGCTTTTTTTTTTTTTGGTGAAGATTTGCCTGATTTATATTTTTAATCCTTTGACAATCAACCTTTGTCCTTTTGTTAAAGATGTATGTCTTGTAAGTAGCATATGATTGAGTTTTGTTTTCGGAGATTTTACTATGCTATGCTTAGGGGTGGTTTTCATTGTGTTAATCCTGCTTGGGAATTTAGATAGCATTGTTATTATTATCATTATCATGATTATTAAACACTTTTTAAATTTTAAATTGAAGTATAAAATACATAGGGAATTCGTGCAACACAAGAATTTTTACAAACTAAATAACACCTTTGTGTATACATCAAGCACCCCAATAAAAAAAATACCATAAGCATCCCTCATGCTCTCTTTTAGTTTCTATTCTCCAAAAGTAATCACTATCTTGATTTCTAACAGAAAGTGCTGGTACTTTGTATGATTCCATATATACAACTTCTTAGTTCTTTGGATTTCTAACTTCCATCAGCATCAAAAATTTCCCACTCATTATATCTTCAAATATTGCTTCTGCTTTATTCTCTTTAAATCTTCTTCCCTGACTCCAGTTACACACATTTTAGACCTTTTTATTGTATCATTTACATTTCATCGTTTCCCCCTCTTTGTTTCATTCATATTTTCTATTGAGTTATCTTTCAGCTCACTAACCCTTTCTTCTAATTTGTCTAACCTGTTGTTAAGCCTGTCTATTAATTCTTCATTTAGGTTATTGTTTTCAGTTTTCTGGGAAAATTCCCTATCATGTTATCTATATTTTAGCATTTTAATAACAGCTATTTTAAAGTCCCTGTCTGGTAACTTGAATATATAGATCTTTTGTGTGTTTGTTCATTCTGTTATTCTGTCTTATGGAATACATGGTAAATTTTTACTGAATGCTCCGTGTAAGTTATGAAAACATTTAGAGATAATGATGTTACATTTTAGCTAGGGACAGATCCCCTTAATCCAATTAAGAATTGATCTGATTTCAGACTGGATTTCAGTCTCAGTGAGAACTGATTCACTTGTTCGTACACACTATTGGGCTGTGTAGTCCTCCATTAATTCCAAGGGAGGGTCCAGAGTGTTCATGAGTCTCCCCATCTCCGTGAGACATATCCTCGCATTTTTGCTTTGCTCCCAGTCACATAACACTGCCGGAAGCTCTGCCCAATCTCTCAACCTCTGTCACCTCTGGAGAACGAACAAGTGCCTCAAAGAGAAAAGTGGCAAATGTTGGGCTCATTTCTTTGCGTAGTTTCATTCCTCGCGGGATTGTGAGCCCTTAAGCTCCCTTTTACATCTCGGAAGCTTTCAGACAGATTAAAAACAAAAAGCTAACCATTCTAGTTGTTCTCAGAAGGAGAGTTGGTCCGCAAAATGCCACTCTGTAGCTGCGAGAAGCAGAAATCCCTAGCGCCCGTTTTGAGAATTTATTTTATTAGCATACAGTCTTCTTTACATGGACTTTTTGTGCAATCAGTGCAATGAAATGCTTTGAAAGTAGACAGCTTTCCCCACTACAGGACACCATGATGTATTCTGGATGCCTGCATGGATCTTTCTTTTATCAAAATTGAAAAAAAACAAATTCTTTTAAAAATTAGGTCAGTGAGTGCCCTAAATATTTATTTATCCAAAACGTCTTAAGTAACGATGCAGACCAAAACTACCTGTGTAGAGACTCAAGTCTCTTAGGACAGAGCTTTTACGGACTGAAATGCTACCACAGCCACTGTTTGACTGACTGACTTAACTCAGAGATCCATAAAATAAGATAAAATCTTTAATTATGTGAAATAAAAATCTAGTAGAAAATTGGGTATTTTCTCTTTAAAATCTATATCAAAATTGTATTCCATAAAAATAATTGTTCCCATATACCCTAAGACCCTAAATGAAAATTCATACTTTGGGAGATAGAATCTGCTTACATTTTCTTCTTCTTTCTATCATCAAAAATAGTGAGTCTTATACCAATCTTACAAGATGTGTGTTATAAAAGGCCCGAGAAAATACTTTCATGATGTTTTCACATCATTTTCTTTGGGGCCTCAGAGATTGACAGCCTGGAAAGAGGAGGGAATGTAGTGTTCTTTATTTGAAATTAAATAGAACACCTTAGAATCTCTGAAATTGTCAGGAGGCTTTGTGAAAAGACATTCTTATGCAGGCAACTGCAAAGTCCATCTGTTGTTTTAATTTGTCTCCCTAATAATTCCCAGGAGTTTCACTTGGTTTGAATATTGGAATAAACAGAAATGAATCAGGCCGTTTTCTTTTAATATTAATCCAAAAATTCAGTGTGGTATATTAACCATCACTTACATCCCTCAAGGTTGTTTGATTTCATTAACCTTCACAATATTCCAATTAAATACAAGTATATTCATTTTATCATTTGTACTTGATTTCTTTAGATAATCAAATGCTGCAATTTTTAGTGATTTTAGATGCAAATTCCATTATAATTCATAGAATATTTTTTCTTTTAAAACAATGTCACATATTTCAATAATGTAGCAGTACAAAGTGTTATTTATCACAGGAGTGGAAACATCTATTTTTTATTAAGTTTTATAATTTGATCAAAAATCTTCAATATATTTTAATACTTTTAAAAGACCATTTAGCTATGCTTTATCAATATATCTTGTGATCTGGAAAATATATCCCATACCCAAAGCTCCCAACACATAGGTTGCATAATGCCACTCATATGTTATTTATGAGTGGCATAATTTTTTTTCTGTTGAAAGGTCTGTGGCATTTTTTCAACAATGGTTATGAATTTAAAACATTAAGTACCTTTTCTTCTCTGAGGTATGATCAAGTACCTATACACAAGTTCTCAGGACCACGAGTCAGCCCCTGATCTGCTGCTACAATTTTGTGGAATGCTAACTGTCGGCCACAACAGATCCACCTTTCATTAGATATTCATATCCTTTCAACTAGAATGATTATTTTCCTGCTACTTCCCGCTGTGAAGACCTGATCCAAGTGCCACGTGAGGGGAGGAAACCAAGTAAAAGTGAAGTGAAACACACGGCCCTCCTTTCTTGGAGAACTCCCCGCTCCCTTGCTGACCCCTCCCCCCTCTCCCCCCCACCAGCCCCACTCTGTGGAAGAAGGGCCAGTGCTGAATAAGTCTGTGCAAGAACATGACTAAGCAAGGGGAGCTGATTAGGTTGCACAGTCAAGGAGAACCAAGAGTCAAAAGTCATGAGTCTAAGATTTCAAGTCTGGTTTCTTAGAGAGGAAAACCCAACTTTGCAGCTCACTGTTTGCATCTTTCCATGCACCGCCTTTACTCAAGTCCTGAAACATAAAATGTTATGAAGGGAGGTGGGGGGGGGTGGTATGGGGAAGATAAATGGAGAAAGAGATAAATAAAAAAAAAATTGCAAGTTGTAGGCACCAAAGGGGATAAGAAGAACCTGAGACCGGAGAAACTCTGTGAATACAGGAGTCAGGCTCTGGCCATCCAGAGTGTTGATGAAAACAAATTGTGTGTGCACAGGAGTATTTGTTTTATTTAAGTCAAATTAAAAGGTTGACTTCCAGTAAATTATCATATTGGCCATTCAGAGATGTGATGTGATATTTTAGAATACACTGCCGTGGTCTAAGCAGTAGGGGACATTTTTGGTGATGCTGTTCTCAGGGAGGGCAGGGCTCAAACAGCCTCCTCCCAGAAGCATTGGGCAGAGGCAGCATGATAATAACTCCTAGTGTGCCAATACTGGAACAGAGGAAGTTCAATGAGAAGGGAATTAAGTTAACAGTGTATTGGCTGATGGAAATATTCGGTATTAATTGGGTGGCATCCTAAATGAGGCAGCTGTGTACTACAAGTGTTTGTCAGAGGAGGCCGTAAACTTCGATTTGTCTTTGCCCTGTCTGAAATTGCCATGATATGTTCACAGTAGATTTAAATGAATCTCCCGTAAGGGAACATTCGCCTTGAGCCATGGGAGAAAGGAAGGAGATACTTTCTGTGAGGTGGGCATTTGGAGGCCAAGAAGAACCAAGTACGTAGAGTAGAGAGACTAAAATAAGCAGAGTCCGATAATTAGCCCAACTGTAGTGCTCACAAGCTCAGTGTTCCCAAAAGAAAGACCGGTTTAATTGGTCAGGCAGTAGCGTGAGGAGGAGAGGGATGTGACATCAGAAAGGTGGTTTACTTCCCGGTCACAACTGACTGTAACACTCCAGTAACAAATCTGGGCTTCTGGCTGTTGGGGATGAGAAGCTTCAGCACATTTTTTGAGTCGAAGCCTCTGACTGAAGTGTTATTTAAACATTAAATTGCTGCACTCGTGGATGGCTCAAAGAAGGAAAATTAGTGCCAACAAAACTCCACTTATGAGAATATGGTGGAAGTGTGAGGGAGGTGGGCTTAATTAAGGCGAGGCTTAATTACTGCCATAAAACAGAAAGGAAAGGATGCAAGAGAGAGACAAGCAACGAGAAGTGACAAGCTTTGGGGTCTGAATCGATTTGGATGGAAAGGTTGGGGAAAAACAAACAGAATATGCTAAAGCAGAACAAAAAACTCCCCAAGTGTGAGCACGAAACGTGCCGGGAGTTTGGACACTGTTGTTGGGGGAGGGTGTGTGCACGATCCCTTTGATGAGTTGCCCCCTTCTCCCTTTTATTTTATGTGCGTATGTTCCCCAAAGGCCACTGAGTTGGCATTGCCAGCTCTAAGGTTTCAAGTTTGGGAGATTAGAAAAAGCATCTGGTAATTCTGCACTAAGTAAAGGGAAGGGAGGGCGCAAGAAAAGATGCACGTTGCATTTTCAAATGCTGAAAAAAAAAATCTTTAAAAACCCATTTACTTCTCCTCTTGTATGCCCTTGGGTCAATTCTGTTCTTTAATTCTCTAGGTCAACAGAAAGAGGTGAGTCTGTTTCATTTTGATTTCTAGTCAGTTTCACTTTGTATATTTCCATGCACAAGAACCAAAAAAGGAGCAGCTTATCGATTTTTGCTCAAATAATCCATACAACATATCATATTTTGTGCCATTGCATATAGTTCCTCTTGTGTATAGGTCTCAGGGCGCTTTGCAAGTGGCTCACTGCTCAAAGCACATGGATCCGGCTGCATTCTTGAATTGCACTATCAGACTCTTCAACCACCATTTCAAATGACACATACGATAATCTAGAATATTTTGCTCATGTCGAATCCTGTGCGCTTTCTGGTTGTATGATTCTTGAAAAGCCAAACTTCACATTTGCAAGTTAGCACTTCCGTGTTTTCATAATTTTCTCACACACCAACACTGGCCGGGTCTTCTTACATGCAGGTTAATGTATCATGAAAATCCATCTGTTGACCAAAAAAAAAAAAAAAAAAAAAACAGAAAAGAAAAGAAATCATAAGATTTTTAGGGATTTGGAATAAGTTTGAAACAGCCTAAATGTACCCATCGATGTTCACATGAGTAATCTGAGCTACAGGGAAAATTCAGTGACTTGCCCAAGTTACATACAGCGCGTAACAGGTTCCAGGGCTCTGGACTCTCAGCTCTGGGGTTTTGTACACCGCCAATCAACTAGCCAAATCGTTATGGATAATCGTAATTTCTTCTTCACATTTTAGGGGTTTCTGATGCAGATGGATGCTGTTCCCAGAAACCCCAGTCCAACCACATTGCGTTTCTGACTCCAAGTTAGTGAAAAACGAGCCTGTCTAGTTTGTGAACTGAAACCATCTGACGGGCGACAGGAAGGTCTCAGCATGGGCTCCTCTGCTATGTTCAGCTCCAGCCCCCATGGGGAATTTCACATGGAGTCTTTTGACGCATTTTTGCTCCTTGGTTCATCTTTTTGTGCTCTTCTCCCAGCTACAGTGGTGAACCCTTGAAGACTGTGATTAAGACACGGGCAGGGGCAAGAGAGATGCTTAATAAGTTCTGAATTTCGTATAGAACATAGGTTGGAGCAAAGAGTCCAAGGCAGCTCAAAAGAGCTGGGCGTCCACATTACTATAATAACCAGCATTTATTGAACTGCTACTATTAAGCATCAAGTACTGATGTAGATACTTTCATATATAATTTTATTTAATCCTCACAGGAAGCCTTAGTGGCTCTCTTAGTTCAGGTTCCCTTGAACTGACACTGAGATGAGCATTCAGTGCAAGCATTTTGTCTGGGCCGTGGTCCCGGGGAACACCAGTAGAGGAGTAGGGAAGTGAGAGAGAATGGAAAGAAGCCAACAAAAGGTGCCGGATACCGTAGATCACGATTAAGGATGACAAGAACTTAATCTCTGACACTTCCGGTCTGCTGCGCACATGGCCGGAGCATCTTTGGTGACCAGAGAAAGCCCTTAGGCTTATTGTCTCACAATTCTTGAGGCTGGAAGTCCAAGGTGAAGGTGCAAGCAGGGTTGGTATCTCCTGAGGCCTCTCTCCATGGCTTGTGGATGACTGCTTTCTCACTGCTTTCCACACGGCCTTTATTCCCTGTCTGCAAACATCCTTGGTGTCTCTTCCTCTCGTTATAAGGATCCCATCAGATTGGATTAGGGTCCAGCTATGTGATCTCACTCAACACTAACCGCCTCTTTAAAAGCTCTGTCTCCAAAGACAGTCACATTGGGGATTATGGCTTTAATCTATGAATTTGGGAGGAACACAGTTCGGTCTATAACTGCACTGAATCCCTTATTATTCAAATTAACTTCTGTAAAAATAGGCATTGTCCTTCCTGATACTATTCACTCAGATAAGCTTTAAGCTTTCCCTCTGAATTTGTCACACCCAGTTATAATGTGCAGATACATTTCTATTCATGATTACCCTGTTGTGGTAGCACAGCTGAAATCAGCACTTTGCAAGGTAAGGCTTTGTGCCTCTAGGAAAAAACAGGACCGAATGCAATGCTGAGGTGTGTCAGGAAGGCAAATGCTATTAAATATTCGTCGACATACGTGACTGTTTGCCAATGGAGACCAATTTCAAATATGAAAATTAGTTAAGTTCTTGCAGACTAAAGAAGAACAGAAGGAAATTTGGGAGAACTTCTAAATTCTATAACCCATTCCTTCTGATCATTTAAAATCCCACTGGCTTCATAGAAAGTTATAGAGCTCAGCAATAACACTAAATTGTAAGCAGTATTCCTTGTGATAATAATTAATATGATTATTCAGGTAACTGCTGTCAAATTTTAGAACTATGGAGATTAACAAGGAACAATGGGCACAAAATAAGAATTATGAAAATATGTCCAAGCTGACAAGAGTCGACTTCAATTTACTTCACAAAGCTGCCTGACCATGAAAGATACATTACAGTAGGCTGAAATCTGTTAATAAGTTTTTCTTGTGCAAGCCTGTTGAAGTATTTCAACAATTTTTTTAATGTCAAGTAAGAAAGCATACACATCTAGAAATATTAAGGACCTGAGTCATGATGATTTGGTGGTTTTGTTTCTAAGACCGAGTTTTACTTCACTCCTAAGAAAATTTTCTTAGAATGGAGCTTGATTATAAAAGAAGATTGAGCCTAGTATTGAATTATGCTTGTAAATATTTACCAGTCATAATAAGGCTAATTTTTAGTTTATGTAAACTGGGTATGTGAATGGATTTTCATGCAGAACATAATTCTTCCCTCCTGCCATTAACTGTTATCGCACGGGATACACCAGCCTGTGTAAACCTAAATAGATTTGCTTTGGCCTACATTTGAAGAATTCAAGGCTTTGAATAAAATATAGCACTTTGCAGGTAAAAATAACTTGAAGATTATATTGTCTGTCCTCCCTCCAGTGACACACTGTGCCATTTTGCCTCCAAGTCATGGTCATGGAAAACCATGAGTACAGTAAAAGAGAACTAATAGTGGACAGTCAGGAACCCTAAGATCTGGCTCTGACCTTTCTACTTAGTGGCTAAGTAAAATTAAGGAAGAGTGAGCTCTCCCATCAGGCACGTGTGAATTCAAAACTGAGCTCTCCAATTCAGCATTTGGGGGCTTTGGGGCCACGAGGATAAAGAAAGATACAGTAGGTCTCAGACTGTCCTCTAGAGAATATTTTTATGTTCATCTGCTCTGTTAAAGAACACAATTTTAGGGTTCAAATAGTAAAAATTTTTATTTAAAAAAATTCACAACGGGTGAAATAATTTTGCATTGAAGCCGTAATAACCTCACGGGCAAACCCACTGATGTCTAACACTACCAAATAGGGCCTTCCAAAGTCAGGTAATAGACCATTCTTCCTGTGGGAGGTAGTTTTACCAGTCATTTTGGTCTTAAGTACCCAGCTATTCCATCAAATACCAATCTGGATGATACTGTGAAGGCATTTTGTACATGTGGTCAATGTCCATAATCAATTGTCTTTAAGGAAAGCAGATTATATTTGATAATCTGGGTGGGCCTCATCCAATCAGGGGAAGGCATTAAGGACAAAATTGAGGTTTTCCTGAGGAAGAAACTCTGCCTATGGACGACAATACCAGCTCCTGCCTGACAGTGTCCAGCCTTCTGACCTGCTCTGTAAATTTCAGACTTTCCAGCCCCCATAATCAAGTAATCCAGTTTCTTGAAACAAATCTCTTTATATCCTACTTTATCAGCCTTCTGGTTCTATTTCTCTGATTGAAACCTGACCGATACCTCTCCATGACCTAGGCCTTAGGAACCTGTAAATTAACGAGAAGTAAATCTCAGATTCGGATGTAACAACATTGGAGGAGTGGATCCTGTGGGACGATGAGCATGCTCTTAACAGGAACAGATGGGGAGGGAATGGGGAGGCTGAGATTACTGAATAAGAGCCGGGTGCCCATAAGAGGGGCCGCTGTAGAAAGTAATGTGTTTGTGTGTCAGTGTGCTGAATTACATAGTGTCCCCCAGAATTCACGTCCACCCAGAACCTCATCTTGTGACCTTATTTGGAAATAGGATATTTAGAGATGTAATTAAGAATCTCAAGGTGCAATCATCCTGGATTTAGACTGGGCCCTAAATCAAATGACTGATGTCCTTACAAGGGAAAGGACACAGAGACACAGCCACACGGGGAAGAAGGCCATGCGAAGACAGAGGCAGAAACAAGAACCATGTTGCCACAAGCCAAGGAAGGCCTGGAGCCACCAGAAGGTGGAGGAGACAGGAGGGATTCTTCCCTAATGCTCTCAGGGGAAGCATGACCTTGATGACACCTCGATTCCAGATGTGTGGCCTCCAGAACTGTGAGACAATAAATTTCTGCATGATGCTTGCAAACTGAATGAGGTTGCTTCCGGTTTCCATTCAGAGGACAGTTGAAGTAATAAAACATGGAGGTTCAGCAGTGTCAAATTCTGATCTTCAGCGGACATGAAACACCATTGCCATGCACATATCTTCCAAGGAGTGGTGCCTCTGATTGTGAGCATCTGCTGCCTCAGGACCAGGAATGGATGATCAAACAGAGAGAGAGAGAGAGAGAGAGAGAGATATGACTGATGGTCATTCTCTCCCTCTCTTTGTTTATATTTGAGACAAAATACAAATATATGTTAACACATATTTATATAAATTTATATTTTTGGTTTATTACATCCACAAATCTGTTCATGTCCCTTGGTAGGGATTGCTTAATTCCAGTGAAACACACAGTACGATGTCCCCTTGCCCAGTTCCCCTAAAAGCAGACTGTGAGATGGAGATTGGCCAACAGGAAGTTGCTAGGGAGGGCTTTGGGGATTGACACTGGTGTTGGGGGAGACGGGAGAAAAGTAGAGTGAGCAGGATTGGCAGAGAGAGAAGTTGGAGTGTCACACAGTCCTAGCCTGTCATAGCATGGCCTCAGTCAACACCACCACCCCACAGGTAGCTTGGAGACTGAGGTGGGCTGTGAAAATTGGCCCTTGCATTCTTTGGATATGGGCTGGCTCTGGTCAGTTTCAGCAATCCTTGAGGGCAGTAGCTAGGAGAGTAAGACTTCCGGTCTTAAAGAGGGATCTCAGGGCAGTATAACATCCTTGACAGCAGGTTGCTGAGAAATGGAAAAGTCAGTCTCTGAATTAAACTCGATGGAAAACCATCCTACAACATTTAACCCAAGTCATCTGAGACTTGTCACCTATAAAATAGGTAAGATAATAATTTAGAGACTGTATACAAAAAACACTTTAACATATCACCTAGTATATAACAGCTAGTAAAAGCTAGTTTGACTTGTAGACAACAAGTAAGTTGTCTAGATGAGGACAAGGGGACCCTCTCTTGAAGTGACCCTGAGATCCAGCGAAAGACCAAAAGCATTTGGGAGACCTGGGTACAGCTTCTGGTTCTGTGGACCTGCTTTCGGTCTCTTCTTGGGTCAGTTTCATAATCGTTGTAAGAAGCTTCACTTGTAAAACGGAGCCTTGGAACACAGATTGCCGGAATACATTTCAACTCGAATATTCCAGCACGTGACGATTCACAAATCCCACTGAGCTGCTAAATGCTGGGCTGATGGCCGTCTCATAGTTACCTGGGAGTGCATGTCGGGCTGGACAGTGAGAGCTACACCTGGTCCAGGAGGAGAAAACTCTAGCCTATAGATTAAGAACAGTCAAACCGCCTCATTTTAATCCTGCTTCTACTACTTAGTAGTTGTGTGACCTTGGGCAAGTTATGTAATCTCTGCCTGCCTCACTTTTCTCGTGTACGGAATGGGAATAATAATAACATCCCTGACCTTGTAGGGCTGTTATAAGTTGTAAATGAGTTCACACGTGTATGACGTTTGGAACAGTGCCTGGCCCATTCTCAGCACTACACAAATGTTACACATTATTGTTGTTGTCTGAGTTTTGTTAGGACGAGGTAATCCCCAGAATTCAATCCCACCCATTCAGAACAGCCTGGAGAGTGAGAGGGGACAGTTTAATTGTCTTTTTCTGAATGTTAGTTTGACAATAAGTACATTCATAAAACTGGCATTTTTTTTATAACCATTTGCTCAGACCATCTACCCCTTGGGACTATAAATTAGGAAGGACAAGGTCATCTTAAAGAGGGGAAAAAATTTACAAGAAATCACTTGCAGTTGCTAAGGAGCAAGAGACCAATACCTTTTTAGCTATTAATGCAAATTCCCCACACAATGGATGTTCACTATAATGGCCTCCTTCCATCTCAGTATGATATTCATTAAAGTGTTTTAATAGGTTATGGAAAATTTTGAAGAAGGCTTTATATAGAAAGTTAAATTTAGAGTGGATTTGGGGAGGATTCTATTTAAGTCATTGTTGGCATTTCAGTGTTGTTTTGTTCATTAGCAAGGTCGTTTACCTGAAAATGGGATCCTGCACTCTAATGACTTGTTTGTCCCTGTCGCCTGTCTCCTGCTCCAAATCTCCTTCCCCTAAGTGCAGATTCACAATGTGTCATAGAGAGGTTGATGCTCACAAATGCCTGTTCTCATACCAAAAGGAGACACAAAAAAGGCATGTGAGATGAGAAACAAATGAAGAAAGTGTGGACTTTACCCTTTTATGTTTCAAGAAAACTTTGGATAGCCCACTGTTTTTTGTTGTTTTTTTTTCTGCACAGTTTAGAATTCTAAAGGCAAAATAGGACTGTAAATCTCACAGAGCTGAATACTGTTTTGATTACTGTTACTCTCCGAGGAATGAAATTTAGTTCAAGCATTAGTGAGCTTAAAATCAAAAGACTTGAAGCATCAAGAGAATTGCGTACTTAGATTTTTTTTTTTATTTTTTAATTTGGAAGGTGTACTATGTAGCTTGTATCTCCTCCATTTCGTCGGCCCCTCCCCTACTGATTCACCAACCCTGAAATACAGACCTCCCTTCACCCTCACTCCCCCGCCCCCCACACACACTCAAAGAAAGCATGCCATGTTGGTTTTGCTGTTAACTAGGTTGGTGACTTCAGCAAACCTCTTTTCCTTTTTGAGATTACAGCTGCAGAAATATGTTAGCAGAGGTGGAGAGGTAAGTGTGTTCATTATGCAGTCTCTCTAATCTTCTGCTTTACTGTTTCTAAGATTCTTACTTAATTTGGCTTTGTTTGAACAAAGAGTAAGACACTACAGCTTCCCGGTCGGTCGTTTCTCCTCCTTTTTTAACTTCTTCTGCAAACACTATGCTTATCCCTGGACTAGGTACCGTATAGACGATTGAATCAATGAAGATAACCCCCTGCTTACAATAAAGAATACACATTGTGATACAGAAACACACAAGGTAGAATAGCAGTAGTGACCAAGCAGAGCTCAGAATTGCAGGGAGATTTGATCACATGCAGGAGCCAAGCTCTTTTTAAAACCATAGGACCTTATTACTATCATGTACTTTATTGGTGAATGGGATTGGCTCTCCTACACATATTTATTATCTCACGTATGTCTGCTGTCATTCGGTAATGGCTGGCCTTTACTATTGGGAGTACTGCATTTCCCAAGTAATTTTATCTTTCAATATGTAAGTTTATTGAAGATCTCCTCCCCATTTCACCTATTTTGTATTTTTAACTGCTGACCCGTCTAAATATGTAACAATAAAATGATAAAAAGTATGTATGTTAATAGAGCTCACCATTTTGTTTCTTCATTATGTATCATTTCGATTCATAAAATTTTGAGTGTTTTAATTGCAATAATCTCCTAAACTATATATAGAGATATAATTATATATATGATATGTATATAAGTATTAGTCGTATAAATTATATTTATGTAATTTATATATACTTATATATGTAATTTATATAATTATATCTGTATATATATATATAACTTTAGCTTTGTGTTACAAAAAGGTAGCTTGGGCTTTTAGAGAAGTCTAAGATTTGTATTGCCGATAATAGTGTAAGGATTCAAATTTTGATATAACTTATATGAAAGTAAGTTATGCTTGTAAAATGACTACATACATCAATACAGTTCAGTAGTTTTCACAAAAAGGGAATTTTTGGTAAATGTCACTTTTTATTTTTTTTTAATTTTTTTTAACATTTATTTATTTTTGAGACAGAGAGAGACAGAACGTGAACGGGGGAGGGGCAGAGAGAGAGGGAGACACAGAACTGGAAGCAGGCTCCAGGCTCTGAGCCATCAGCCCAGAACCCGACGCGGGGCTCGAATTCACGGTCCGTGAGATCGTGATCTGAGCTGAAGTCGGACGCTCAACCGACTGAGCCACCCAGGCGCCCCTAAATGTTACTTTTTAAAAAAATCATCCGTGTTATAATTGGGACTTCATTAAAGTTTTCCCTCATTCACCTTTAACATGGGCAATTGTCTTCTGATTAGTTCAAACATTTCTATTTTATGTATTCAAGACAGGAGGACAAGATATCTTCCTTAAAAGAAAAGGAGGGACAGGGTTACCCATCTAGTAGCTTCATATGAGAGGGGCGGGTTTTTCTTCGTAATTAATATGTCAGAAAAGAACTTTCTGACAAAGTCTGTGTCATTGTCACTGGATAGTCCTATAAATTCTCATCCATCATAAACATTGTTCTTAGATCTTCTGACCCTGCTTCCCCTCCCTTCCTTCCTTTTGGTCCTCTTCTGTCTACGTTCTTTCCCCAGGAGATCTCATGATTAGGTCCTTCTATTTGCAGTTTTAACTCTATCCATCCTTCAGACATCACATCAATGTAGAATGTTCTTCATATACTAGGTACTCTTCATGTCCCGCATCCCAGAATTGGATATCTCATCCAGGATAATCAACAATTGCAAAATTGATGAGAACATGTCTCTGTGTAGTAAATGCATCATTTATTTCTCTGACCCCAGACCACCCAGTACCAACAGCCACTCAGGCTTAAAACGGTGGTTTTGTCATTGCCACATTGTTGTGCACTCCCCACATCCTGTAAATTTTAACTCGTTCATTCATATATGAAGTTTTTTCCCTAGGTGTGTACTCATTCATTCAACCAGCCTATATTAATAACACTTCAGTATATAGGACATGGCTTGCCTTAGTGCTTTAGAAAGGGAAACTATAAATAAAGCATGATTTTGTTGATTTGTTCCTCTGAAACATATGTTACATTTGCTCCTATCTTATCAGGCTTATTACCACTTACCTACTTCAGATTACCTAGATATCTAATCACTAGAGTTTACTGCCTTCAGTTTCTCCTCATCATTGCCAGAGTTATCTCCCCAAAGAATACCCCAGATCATGTCACTCCTTTGCTAAGAACAAACAAAAAACAACAGCAAAAAACAAAAATAAGAAAATAACAACAATAAAAATCCCGGGATAAATTTACTCCCTAAAATCATGAGTAGGGGGTTTTGGTGGGGTTGGTAGCTCCAGGCCAAAGGTATCAATGTGTAAGTTACCTTTACCATGAGATACTTTACAATCCTCAAACTCCATAAAAATTGAGTTTTTAAAAATCATTTTAGCTTTCTTTTCTTATTTTTCCCAAATTAATGAGGTTTCTCTACAATTTTTTTTAACTTGAAAAGTAGACACGTGAAAAACATGTTGGCTCATTATCAGGCTGAGAGTGGAGAGAATTCGGAAAGGCAAATAATGCAAACGTGGCATCGTAATAGCCAAAGACTAGGGGCGTTCTATCCTAGAAAAAAAAGATGAGGTCATTGTTGACAGTGTGGGAAGAGACATTCTGCTTCCCGTCTTCCCCTTCCCAGAGGACACATGGCCCTTTACTCAGAAAACCGCTCCTAGGTAGAGCAAAACAAAATAAAATCTGCAATGCATGTGTCCGTATGATGGTGTATTTGAGCCTGTCTTGGTTTTGTTTTCTTTGATCCATTATGACGGTTTCCTCTCTCTGAAAGGCCTTTCTCCTTAAAGGCTTCTTTATCTTAACTGTACACCCCCTCCACCTTTTTCTTCCCTTTGGTTTGTAACACTTACTATGGTGACTAACACTTAGTAAACATTTAATGACTTGTTTCACAAAATAAAATTTGCACCTTCATTTATTATCCGTTTAAGTTGACGATGCATAAAAAAGCAAACGATAACACTCAAAGCAGTGATCGGATATAAACTAACCCAAGACACAGCCTCACATTCCCTGAAAGGCTGGTGACATTATACAAAAGATTATTTCTCTGCAGAGACCCTGCTGCACAATGCTAGAAATTGCCTCTTGCTGTTCAGCATGTTTCCTGTCCTTCCTCTTTGGGTTTTATAGCTAGAGGCAGGTGGCTCATTACAGCTTGAAAAGAGCTTCTCCAAATTCAATTTCTGGGTTCTCTGCAGGAATAGGCTTTGTAGAGACTTACTGAGCAGAGACTTGTTTGTTTGTTTGTTTGTTTGTTTGTTTGTTTGTTTGTTTTTCCCCGTAGCCAATATGGAATTCACTGAAATTGATTAGCCATTAGAGTCTGGGTTATTACAGACTGTTCTATAAGGGACACTTGCATATCCAGTACCAATAGGTTTCTGTTTAATTTCTGCTAGTGGGTTGTGGGTTTTTACTTCTTATTCACCACCCTGTTGACAGAAACTTTGCCTTGTACAGTCAGAAGGAGGGTGACTTTTTGTGATCTTTAGAAGTCTATTAAAGAGAATTTATTACAGTATGGCAATAAAATTTTATGACATATGACAACATAGTAAGTTTATGTACATGTGGGTACACACAGTATGCATACATAATATAAATACACGCAAATATTTTTTTAAAAGGCTATTTAAAGATAAAATGGTTGAGAAAAAAACAAATTATAAATCAAAGTAGGAGTATTTCTCCCATTTTACAGACAATAAAAAAATATTTGCAGTGAGATAGAAAGGTTAAGTGTCTTGTTCAAAACCATAAAACAAATGAGTGGTGTTTCTAAGAAAAAAAAATCTAGCATACTCCCAGTCCCATTCTCTATTCTTTAGTCCTGAAACCGTATTTTCCATTTTATGCTCTGTCTCCAGCGCTTTCCTGCTGGACACTACCTCTGTCACTGAAAAAAGGCAGCTCTAACCATTAGTGCTGTCATGTCCCATTTTTCACTGCCCACTGTCAACTACCTGCATAGGGACATAGCACAAGTTTTTATCAGGTGAGGTCATTTTACTTGATTTTCCCAGGCTATTCTTACTTTCTTACAACTATCAATTAGTCTCATAGCAGGAATTTAGACAGTTAGTTTATTTTTCAATAAAAATTATCAAAGTATATATAGTTTTAAAAGTAAAATAATTTGGGGCGCCTGGGTGGCTCAGTTGGTTAAGCGTATTTTTGTTTCTCTCTCAAGCCACTTTGGTAACTTATTTATTTTTGAGAGAGAGAGAGAGAGACAGAGTGTGAGCAGGGGAGGGGTACAGAGACAGAGGGAGACACAGAATCTGAAGCAGGCTCCAAGGCTCTGAGCTGTCAGCACAGAGCCCAATGCGGGTCTCAAACTCATAAACCGCAAACTCGTGACGAGCAAAGTCGGATGCTTAACCGACTGAGCCACCCAGGCGCGCCCCTTTGGTAACTTTAAATAGACTTAAGATGGTATTTCTGGATTATCTGGGTTGTTAAGGGTTGACTTGTGTCCCCCACCATCCCAAATTTGTATGTTGAAGTTCTCATGATTTTATTTGGACATAGGGTCATTACAGAGGTAATCAAGTTGGGGTGCGGTCGTTAGGTTGGGCCCTAATCCAATATGACTGGTGTCTCTTTTCAAAGATGAAATTCGGACACAGAGATACTCGTAGAAGACAATGTGAAGAGACAGAGAAAGAGGATAGCCATCTAGCAGCCAAGGAGAGAGACTAGAACCGATCCCTTCCTCACAGCCCTCAGAAGGAACCAAATGGCCAATACTTCCATCTCAGACTTCCAGCTTCCAGAACTGTGAGACAGTAAATTTCTGCTGCAAGCTACTCAGTGTGTGGTACTTTGCGGAGCAGCCCTAGGAAACTAACCCAGGTATGCAATTCATTGTCTCTGGACCACACACCACTACTTCTCAGCTGAGTCCTGGTATTCCCAGTAGGATAGATGGGGGCCTCAGGTCCCTGACCTGAGGCTGAGTTAGAGCTCCTAGCCTCCGAAAGCAACTGATGCTCCTCTTCAGAGGTAAATCATTGCTTTCTCTTGAGTCTATAATATAAACTCTCTCAAAGCGGTAAATTTCAAAGTCTCAAAGTTCAGCACAAATCTGAGACTGAAAATATATGCTCATTAATTTTGAGAGCATATGCTGTCATGATTTCCCAGCTTCTTTTCTATCCCCACACCTGGCCCCTTATTTCCTCCAAATCACAGTTGTAGAATAACACCACATATGTAAGATGATCTATTTCAGTTAGCCAGTGAAGTGCATAACATCATTACAAAACTCTCCAAGAGACATTTCCTTGAGGAAGAAATCTGCTTAAGGTTCAAAGTCATTATGGAAGCAGGAAGCATGATGGTTAGATAAATACGAGACTGAATGAAGAAAGAGTTACACAGAAAGTTACAGATTTTTGCCTATTCTTAAATAATTATGACTTTGACCTGATCTGGGTCAGCTCAGCATGGAGCCTGCTTAAGATTCTCTCCCTCTTGCTCCTTCTGCCCCTCTCCCCTGCTCATATGTGCTCGCACTCTTTTGCTCTCTCTCTCTCTCTCAAAAAATTTAAAAAAATAATTATGACCTTGAGAAACCCACTTACCTTAAATAATCTATTTTTGCTCCTTTATTACATAAGGATAACAGAGAAGATTATTTCTGAAAAATTTTTGAGTAAATATTTGAATGGTTTAAATCAACTGTAAACTGTTTGAAGCACTTCAGAGATCAGTTTACTATTCTAAAACACTATAATTTTTACTTGATAATGAAAGTTTTAGAGGAAGTGCTACTATTTGGGATTATTTTAAGCAGAAGTATAATTTTACCCAAAACAAGACTATTCTGTCTTATTGCTCCTTGTATGTCCACAATAGAAACTTTGAGAACTATAACTTGGCAGTTGATAGGAGTAGAATGTTTCCACTTGACTTTAGGATTAGGTTGAACAATATGCTATTTATTAAAATATCCTATATTGAAAAAATAAGTGTTCTCCAAGAATAAGTTACTATGTTTCTTACTGAATTTGGTCATTTTGATTTAGTCCAGAATTTCGTTTCATCTACTGAAATTAAGCAACAAATGTTAGCTTCTTCCCCTTTCTCCTACACCTTGAACATGGGTTTTATTGAAAAGTTAACGTTTTTTTCCAGTTAACATTCTGACTCACTGTCTGAAATAATAATGGAAACATAAGAGATATTATAAAGTAGAGGGAGACTTTAACACCTACTATAGTTTATAAAATGTACCAAGGAAGAAATTAGTGTTATAAATAATAATAAAAAAAATCTAGTGTTAATCTAACCAGCTTTCCTCTCTAAAGGCTCCCAGAGTGCCCCTGGATTAGTTAGATCAAAACTGAACCTGTAGTTTAGTCCAGAATTAGAAATTTAGATTGAACATCCCTGCCTCCTATTTTATCAAGAGAATGAAGATCACAGAGGAACCACATAAACTCACTCTTCTCTAGTCCAAGTTTTCCCTTATATTGACTATCTCAGTTTCCTTCCAGACTCCTCTCCATCCTGTCATCCTCCACCCCCCTTCCCCTTCCTCCCCAAGAGTAGGAAAGCATTACTCCCCCAGTTGGAAGAAGGCCCACCCTCAGTCTGCAAGTTGACAAGGGTCTATTTATTTCACCTCCAAGACAACATGGATGTTTGACGTCTGCTCTTCGTACCATTGCACACCCATCCCCCCAGGGTCTAATTTCTTTAACTCTTTATGCATTTGTTTTTATTTCCAGTATCTCCTCTGTATCTCCTTCTCCATCATCTCTACACCCAAATTTCAACCTTAAATGTAAAGAAACGATAAATACAGCATCACACACACACACACACACACACACACACACACACACACACACACAGAGCCATTCAAGCTTCTGGCTTCTTCTGGTTCTTCCAGCTCTCACCACCTTATATACTAAAAGAGCTAACTGGAAGTATTACTTCCACTTTCCACAGACTTTGCCTTCTTTCCCGTCCCTATTTGGCTGCCAATTTTGCACCTCTACCTTATCTCTTTTTTTAATGTTTTTTTATTTATTTTTGAGACAGAGAGAGACAGAGCATGAGCAGGGGAGGGGCAGAGAGAGAGGGAAACATAGAATCCGAAGCAGGCTCCAGGCTCCGAGCTGTCAGCACAGAGCCCGACGTGGGGCTCGAACTCATGTACCGTGAGATCATGACCTGAGCCAAAGTCGGACGCTTAACCGACTGAGCCACCCAGGCGCCCCTCTGCCTTAGCTCTTAAGTGCTAAATTGTACACATGTTTTCTCAGTTTCCCTGTTCCTTAAAGTGTGGAGGGTTTTACAGTATTTCCCATGTCTTATTTCTTTAAAACTTTACCTACTTGGTAGATGTGGACTTCGTTATGCCTAGACTTCTTCAGTCAGAATGTGACTATGTAGTCACTAAAAATGCATTATGAAAATAAACTCTTCTGGGGCACCTGGGTGGCTCAGTTGATTAAGCATTAGATTTCAGCTCAGGTCATGATCTCAAGGTTCATGAGTTGAGCCCCACATCTCTGCTGTCAGCACAGAGCCCACTGCAGATCCTCGGTCTCTCTCTTTCTCTCTCTCTCTCTCTCTCTCTCTCTCTGCCCCTCCCACACACGCTCCCTCTGTCTCTCAAAATAAAATAAATACGAAAACAAGGAACTCTTCCAGTTGTTGTCACAATCCCTGGATGCGATTCTTTCACTCACATCTCTCACTATGCCCTTGCTCTCAAAGAGCTTTTAATTTTTTAGGACCAGAAAACATTTTTTTAAATGTCCTTTAAAACACCATCTATTCACCCCTGTATCTATAACGGCGCTTAGTAAATGTTATTACATTGTGTTAAATCAAATGAGTATAATTTGTAAATTTAACCCGACTCCAAGCTCGGAGTTAGACAAAATTGGTATGCTAAAATTTTTTTCTATTATTTCTGTTTCAGTTTCAGTAGTTCAGATGTTTCTAGGAATTCATCCATTTCTTCCAGATTCTCCAGTTTGTCAGCTATAATTTTTCATAATGTTCTCTTATAGTTGTTCAAATTTCTGTGGTGTTGGTTGTTATTTCTCCTCTTCCATTTGTGATTTGATTTGGGTTCTTCCTCTTTTCCTTTTGATAAGTCTGGCTGGGGGTTATAAATTTCATTAATAAATGGGTGATGGGGATTAAAGAGGGCACTTGCTGTGATCTCACTGGGTCTTGTATGTAACTGATGAATCACTAGATTCTACACCTGAAACTAACATTACACTGTATGTTAACTAACTGGAATTTAAACAAAAACTTGAAAAAGGAAAAAAAAAACCTTCTTTCAACTAAAAATATAAAAAATAAAAATAATAAAACTTTTTTCTATGCAGGTCAGTTAATAAATACTTCCAATTAGAAGTGAACTCTCAGGGCGCCTGGGTGGCTCAGTCAAGGTTAAGCATCTGACTTCTGCTCAGGTCATGATCTCATGGTTCATGGGTTCAAGCCCTGTGTCGGGCTGTGTCCTGATAGCTCAAGCCTGGATCCTGCTTCATATTCTGTGTCTCCCTCTCTCTCCGCCCTTCTCCTGCTCACGTTCTGTCTCTCTCTTTCTCTCAAAAAATGAATAAAAAAAAAGAAGTGAACTTTTGAGTACCTTTACATCTCCGTATTTTCCTATTTTCTGTATATTTATTTTGTGCCTATGTTCATATTAATTACAAGATCCATACCTCTCCCCACATAAAAATGAATAAAAACAAAATGTAATGTCATATAGAAGAAACATAAATGTAAGGTCTAAACAAGTCTTGTCACCTCCCTTTAATCATTTCTTCTAGCCACAGTTCCTTTTATAATTCTTTTGGAATCAATTTCTCTGCTTATTTACTCTAACAGGGTGATTCAGATGAAGACCGCTCTAAGAAAAGTAGAAATTTCTTGAACTCATAACCTTACTCTAAATCTCACATTAAAACCTTAAAATCATACCATCCACGAACAGCATTCTCAAGACCTGTCATTTTCCTTTCCTTTGTTAAACATTTAGATACTCTTTTTTGATGGCATTCAAATTTCTAAATGTGTTCTGCCCTGCCCTTCCCATCAGCTTACCAGGGATTCTAATTCTTTATCCGCATCCTTATACTCTTGACTCCTCAGCGTTACTATTAGTAACATTTGAAGATGGAGGTTGATTGCACCAAACTAAGCTTACATTTTGATATCTGAGGAGATGTCATAAAGCTGAATTCTCCCTTTTTCTCCCTCGAACACATTACCTTCCTTGCCACCTTCCACGAAATTGCTAGCGCTAGATACGGATGCTTCATACTAAGTTTGGAAAGTGAATATAGGTCACTAACACAGCGGGGCCATGTACCGCAATTTGTCCACCAGCCTGACTCATTTTATGTTCTAATTTCAGTAAGAGGGTGCTGATTCTTTGCTAAGTGGTAATTGCACCTGCAGTACTAAAACCCTTCTACATGCCTGGAAAAGCGCACTCACCATCAACTTGCAATCATCTCCTGCCGTGCACTGCAATAGCTTCTATGAGCTTGCTGGCCTTGACCCTCAGAATGAATCCCTGGTTTCTTCTATCGGAGGTAGTTCTACGCCTCCCAAAAGGCATGCCGTTCCTGTCAGCGGGAGACCAGGCATAAGATGTACCAAGACTTCGGATCGGTGTCCTGTTTTTACTCTCGGGCTCTATGGAGAGGTATCCTGTGCTGCCCTTGGGACTTTGGGAACTATTTTATCCAAGGTTCAATTGAGTCATAAGAATATCGATGATAGAGATTTTTATTTGGAATCCGAAACTTAAAGCTACTAATTTCACCACAAACTTTATGTTAGTGCAAGACACTCGATCTTTGTGAAACAGAAAATTCAAGAGTTGTTGCTGTTTCTTCCCCCTCTGTGTATGTTAGTACTGGGGGGAAAAACAAAACACGCACACGCGCGCGCGCACACACACACACACACACACACACACTTTTCCTTGTGTTGCAAACAAAATTGGGCAGCAATACACCCATATGACTCAACTTGACATTGCAAATGCTCAAACATCTATAATGCCTCTTTTAAGTTTTAATACGTGTTCTGATTGCATGCTTGGATTCAAACCAATCACAAGCCAGGCCAATGTTTACTTTCTCTTCTTTACTTTTAATACTATCTACTGTATATGCCCCTTCATTCACAAGAGTAGGGGCAAGGATTTTGACTTCCCCAGGACAAGCTCTAGTTTCTGTTACACTGATGCCCCATAAATGCTTATTCAGTGAATGAATGAATGAATGGAGGCTATTTCACTGTCTTAACAAAGTTCACACTGGAAAGTCTAGTTTGGGTTCAGCGATTGCAAAAGAAGAGATTGGATATGGTTAATTAGAAGGCAAACAGAAATGAGGATAGAGATAAGCAATAAGTAGATGAAAACAAGAAAAGAGTCTGAGAGAAAAAGAATTTAATAGAAAATAATAATTTTCTAATCTATTTTCGAAAAGGTTAAATTGGGACTGTGGGTACATGAAACAAATGGTGGGGGAAGAAAACGAGGTGTTAGTATTCATAGAAAATAAAAGAAATCAAGGGCCAGGTGAGCAAAAGAAAGATTTGGCCTAAAGAATCTGTGTTTCTCCCCTTCCTCCCTTAGGATTGGAACTCCTAACAGAGAGAGCTGCTTGACTGATTCATCACTATTGTTACTTAACAAAATGCAGAGCCCTGAGATAAAAGGTGGGGGTGGGGAAACAGGGAGGATGCGGGTTTTTAGGGTCTGCAAGGTTCAATGTTCAGACTTTTGATAAAAAAAAAAAAAGAACAGTATCAGGGCCCTGGGAAACCTGTTTTGTGAAGGAATGGGTAGAGAGAAAATTGCAAAAGGACGGAGGTGGGGGAGGTGGGAAAGGAGGCACATAAAAAGACAGTCTTCATTCTCATAATGTCCTGTTTGAGGAACGAAATGCGCATGTCCTTGCCCTAAGGAGAACCAAACCTCTTGGTGTTTGACTGTGGTTGAAATGTAATCGCTCCCTTCAAGGAACTTGTCCTGTAGAGGTGAATCTTCATCGTACAACATTCTACTCTGTAAGGTGGATGTGTACCCGCTGGGAGAGGATTCCCTAACACTACTTTAATCAATAATGGTAATAGCACTGCTACTTAATTTTTCATGTTGCATGCCAGAAACACTCTGGACTTTTCTGTCTCTCAGAACTATAGACTCAAAAATTCACAAGTTTAGAGTCATCTGTAGCATGCACACACCACTAACAAAAAGAACAAGCTTCTTGGGTCATATGGAGGCACCTTCTTATCCCTCTCTCCCAGACCCCAGTGAAGTCACCTCTGAAGGTAATGTCTGGTGCATAATATGCTCTTAGTAAAAAATATTTTAAATGAAAATGGAAGAAGGCATATAATTTATGCTTGGAGATTCTTTGCCATAATACCCTTGGAATGAGAAAATTTTGTTTGAGACATTGACAGCAACACTGTATATGAACTAAGGTTGATGCTTTTAACCTCTGTGAACCATGGTTGGATAGTAAATCACTGAAGGTGAAAAGAAAACTATAAATATTTTGGAGAAAAGCCAAAAATATTAAAGTAAGCTGAGCTTAGCCAGAGATTGCAGCCAATTTCACTTGGCAGGATTGCTTCCATCAAAATGTAGAATTAGATGCAAGTCACTTAGAATCAAATAGGCAATTATAGCTACCCAACCACTTCAAGAGAACTATTAACTAATTTAGTAATTAATCAGTATTTATTGAGCATCTACTTTATGCTTTGTCTTAGGCACCATTTAAGATTTGCCTTCAGTGAGCTTGTATCATTTGAAACATAAACCATTTCTAGATCTAAGAAAGATTCTGTGGACTTTTCAGATGAATATAATTTATGTACGTAACACTCTATACTGAGTAAAAATGTCGTATTACTGAGCACAAATTATCTCTTGATTACTAGAAAAATAATCATGTCTAAATATGAAATGTTGCACATTCTGTAGACGCTACTTTGTCTCCTCTGTCTACAACACTTTCTACCTGTTGCCCTCATTTTCTTTTAGGCAGGCCTGCTCAGCCACAGGGAAAGTTGAAACACTGTACAAGAAGCACTTACATTCATTCACTTTTCCACTCACTCAATACATATTTATTGGCAACCTGATATGCCCCAAACACAGTGATAGGCCCTAGGTGAACAAATCCTGCATGGTAACTAACATCGTGAAGCCTGTAATACAGTAAGACCCAAAAGCAATAAATATATGGGTGTGAATGTGTATTTCAAAACAATTACAGGGGCACCTGGTGGCTCAGTTGGTTAATCGTCTGACTTTTGATTTTGGCTCAGGTCACAATCTCACAGTTCGTGGGTTTGAGCCCTGCATAAGGCTCTGTTCTAACAGTGCAGAGCCTGCTTGGGATTCTCTCCCTCTCTCTCCACCTTTGCCCTGCTCTCTTTCTCTCTCTCAAAAAATAAACGAAAAACAATTTTTGAAAATTACAAATTGTTTTATGTGCATGAAGGAGAAGAATGGGACATCATTAAGAAATAAAAATAAGGAGCAATTTTAGATAAGGTAGAAAGAACCTCACCCAAGGGAAGAATTAAAAGAAGCTAGTCAGGATTAAGCATTCCAGATGGAAGAAAGCATATGGAAGGCCAAGGTGGGGCAGGGGAAATAAAATTTGGCTCAAGGAAGAGAGAGAAATCCAGTGTGGTGGGAAACTACTTAGTGTAAAAGCAGGAAAACGTAGAACTTTCCACAGATACCACGCTTCGTTGTAACCACTTCTTATGCATTATCTTATTTGACCGTCACAACAAATCTGTAACATAGGCATCACGATTCTCTCCGTTTTACAAATAAAGGAAACTGAGGCTGAGAGAAAGTACTTTCAGAAGTCATAACTGAAACTAAGAACTCAACAAGAATTTGAATGTTAAAGTCCCAGTGCTTAAGCCATTACATTGCGTAGGTATAACGTCAGGCAGGCGATGGCCAGCTCACGTGGAGGTCATTTTAGGTCATGCTAAAAATTCCTGTGTTTTATTCTGAGCTCAGAAAAAGCAATAAATAGTTTTAAGGAGAAAGCAAGCCATCAATTCTACTGAAAGCTGATAAAACTTTTAGTTTGGTGAGGACTGAAAAATTTCCATTAGCCTTGGCCACCTTGGCAGGAACTTTGGACTGGTGGAAGCAGAAAATGCATTGGAATATGATGCAGACTCCTTGGGAAATGATGGGATATAGCATATGTGGACAAATCTCCTCTTTCCTGAGGGTTGGCTGCAGAGAAGGGTAGAGAAATTGAGGGCAGCTAAAGGAAGATATGGAATCAAGGGAAGTGTTTTCCTTTGCCTTGTTTTGTTTCAAATGAATGGGGACCATACACATAATTGTATGTTAATGGCAATATTACATAACAGTCCTTTTAATTTCCAGTTAGGCATGATTCTGTCTTCTGCTGCAGCTGCTGTATACTGAGATCGATGCATGACAATGAAAATAAACAAATCTTTGTTCCACGCCTGCTGTGTGCTATGACCTCACTTCCATCCTGCTGCCTTGATTCAAAATCTGAAGGACTTTATGAGGGCTCCCATAATTTCTTACATCTACTCTCAGGTTTTGAGGCCTCAATTATTGTATTGTCTTTAACTTGCAACTTCCTGGTATGAGGACATCTCTATGACTTAGAGCAATGCTAAGTACTCTAACATACAAACTAAAAATTTTCGTGGGTAAACACACTAAAAGTTTATTTTATGCTCACAAAAACCCACAATGCCTACTCAGGAGAAACTGGTAGAAATCTCCTGTGTCTGCAATGAGTAGAGCCCAAGCTTGTTGCCATGGATATCTGCATCAAGGCAGTGAAAGGAAAAAGAGTGAAGTCTCATTTATGGGAAGGTTTCACAGATCAAGCACAGCGCTCTGAAACGCACATCATTTCTGTTTATATGCTGCAGACTAGAACTCAGTCTCAAGGGCAAATCCAAATGCAAGGAAGGCTGGGAAACGTAGTCTAGCTGTGTATTGGGGAAGAAGAGGATCCAGGGTCAGGTGACTAGACAGACGGTTACTTGTTGCTTCTCTGGACCTGACAGCTTGCCCCTTAGAGGAGTTAAAGCACCCTGCAGCTCACTCCCATGATTCATTTTTCTGTACTTAACCCTGCACCGCCTTACTGAGCAGACCAGGCTCCCTCCTCTACAACAAAATCTCTTCTTCTTCTATTCTTCTCTCGAATGTTGCCAGAGTCACAGAATGACATTGGTGTTGGTTTGCCCTGTTTTCCACAGGAAATGGACAACACTCCTATGAAAGAGAACTTCATAGAGCAGTTTAATTCGGTTATAACTGCAACAACAATTGCTAGGCCTTTCACCCACAAACCAAATTAATCTAATTCCAGGAAATCAGCTCCTCCCAGAAAAGATACTCATTCAAAAATTATCCTTATAGAGATGTATTGCGGCAGAACATTGTGTTAAATAATCCCCATAATTCTAGGAAGCAGAAATGTTAACTCTTTTACTTCATGAATGAGGAAATTGAGAGGGAGGTTAAGTTTCATTTAATTAATTGATGGGTGTTAGAATTTCTTGAAAAGCTCTTATTTTTGAAGTCTGGTGGATGAGTTTCTTTCATCTGGGGGCAGTGCAATTTTTCTGTAGGACATATGGAAAAACTAATGGAAAGCATAAAATAAGAGGGGGTAAGGGCATATTATCAGTACCCCAAAGAGATAGGGTTGGCAAAACTTTCTTACAATATCATTTCTAGGATTTTTCATGAAAAAAATTAATTCTGAAATACTATATATAATGAAGTTAAAACAAAAACCCTTATATACCCACTACCCAAAATATTTTGAAGTTCTTTTGTCTAATGTTTACTTCAGATCTCTTTTTAAAGATATGAAAATGTGACAGATAAAAGTCACGTGTACTTTTTCTTTACATTGTTAATTCATGGATTTATCATTTCGTGCTCTGCTGTCTGCTAAATATTTCATCATAAACTTAACCCATGTCATTAAAATTCATCATAAACTTAACTTGTTGAATGATATTCTATTGTTAAATATTTAGGAATTTTTTACAGTCATGCTATAATTGTACCGTAATATGTTTCTTTATGCTTAAATCTATTTCCATATTACAGATAAGTTCCTCTCAGTATATTTCCTAGAAGGGAAAATAAATGCAAATTTGTCTCTACTATGTCTGTCACTAAATTTCTACCTTCTTAAATTGTTACTTCTGATTTTTCTCTCATCTGAAATATTTCTTTATGTCATTTGTTTCCAAGATGGGTAGGTGATTAGTATATGTTTTTAAATTTTGCTTATAAGAGAATGTTTTTTTTGTTGTTGTTGTTGGCTTCACAAATGAAAGACAACTTAGCTAGTGAAGAAATTCTTTAGTTGCAGCCTTTCTCTTTAAAAACACTACAGATCATATGCCAGGATTTTCTGGCACTTAGTAATACAGAGGAAAAATATAAAGGCAGCCAGTTTTTCTGGGTGTTCTTTCAATATTTTCTTTAACCATTTAATCCAAAAATTTTGCCAAGGGTGTCTAGGGATGGAACTTTTCAATTATTTTATATATAGCATAGTATGATTTCTCAGTTGACTTACTCAGATTTTTGTTTGCTTGTTTTAGATTTTACTTGTGTTCAAATGGTTTTTTCTCCCCTGAAAATACCTAAAATGATTATTCTTCTGTAACTTGTCATCCATGTCTGTCATCTTTTTTCCTTCTGCCTCCTTCTTTTTAATCTCTTGGCTTTTCTTGCATTCTAGAAAAAAACAATTGAAATTTACATTTTGTCAGTGATTGGATTTTTAAATAAATTCTAATGTCTAATGTGACTTTAAAATAATTCTTTCAGGGGCGCCTGGGTGGCTCAGTCGGTTAGGCGTCCGACTTCAACTCAGGTCATGATCTCACGGTCCGTGAGTTCGAGCCCCGCGTCGGGCTCTGGGCTGATGGCTCAGAGCCTGAGCCTGCTTCCGATTCTGTGTCTCCCTCTCTCTCTGCCCCTCCCCCGTTCATGCTCTGTCTCTCTCTGTCTCAAAAATAAATAAACGTTAAAAAAAATTCTTTAAAAAAATAAAATAATTCTTTCATTGCATTTGAATTTTTCTGCTAATCTCCCTTTCTCAGCCACCTCCCGTTACACTGCATACTGTTTTATATCCACATTACCCTGTTTCTTATGTGTGCCTTTCACACCTGCATCATAGATTCTGTATTGTTTTGCATCCTATAATAAGTCTAAAGAGCAACTGTAACTTCCCTTTATTATTATTATTATTATTATTATTATTACTATTACTATTTCTGGATCGTAGTGTCATTTTCTCAGCTTTTAGGATGCCAGTTTCCTTTTTGTTTTCTTCTGTTTTCTTTTTTTCTTTTTCTGTGTCATTACACAGGTCCCTTTATTGTTACTTTATTGTTGTTACTGTTGCTTTGTTTTCTCTTCCTCAGATGGATACCTTTTGTGAAAGCTCACAATCTGCCAGTTTGCCTTTGGTCACATTCTCTAGGCATTTCAGTGCTGGATGAAAATCCCCTTGCTGAGGTTTGGCCAGACATCCAGTTACTATGCACAGCGCTTAGTTTCCTTGTTAATACCAGTTACTAGGACTTTATCAAGTGTAACTATCCCGAACTATGATGATAGTTTCTGTTTCTCACTTTCTATATCTCTTTCACTCTAAACAGGAGAAGAAAAACGTATATACTCATGAGACACTCAAGAGTTTTTCCAATTCCCATCACCATAAAATTCGTAGAATTTAACATACAAGTGTTATTTCCTGTGCCTGCTTCATAAACATTTATTCTCTTGAAGTTTTATTCTTTAACTGAGAATAGAAGGAAAAGGGCTAATGGGTAGAGAGTAATAGCTATCCCCACATTGAATAAAGACAGATTCCTGATTTTCTCCTTGCCAGAGAATTTATATTTCTGAAGACGAGTAAGTCTGGGAGAAATGGGGGCATCAGCGCACGAGTGCTCCATCCACTGGGTTAAACTGAAAGCCAGCCACCGGAAGAAAATGGAACAAAGCTCCAAGGTCCTGGCAACAGTAGAAGTGTTAGTAAGTGTTCCCTTGCTTTGCCAGTTCTCGTATCTTAGTAGTACATTGCAAAAAGCTGAGCTGGGAAAATTAGACCCAGTTTTAACCCGGAGCTTCTAAATGATGATCACATAATGTGTTTTGAAGATGATACTTCTATGCAATATAAAATACACAAAATGATCCAACTTAAACTTTTTTATGATAAGCCCAACTTTTTTTTTTTCCTACCAGGAAATGACTTATTTAAGAACACTATTAAAAGAGAGGGGAGAAAAATGGAGAAAACACAGATAGTTTCTCTGGGTGTTGTTTGGATGTTTTTGTTCACCTTTTAATACTTAGATTTTTTTAATGAAAAAATTTTGCCATACCAAAAATGGGATATATTCATAAGGCATGAATGAATGTGCAATTTCGCCATGTGATAATTCTCCCATCACTTGAGGAGGACCTCTCTCCAGAATCCTAGGAACACTCTCAAAATGTACCCAAGCATACTCCCAATGATTATTTTCTCACATGGCAAATTTATCAGAAAGTCAGTCAGCCTTTTCATGAGCTGGATTATTTTTGAATTCACTGATAGCTTAGGAATATGGGTATACATAGTTGTATCTGCTTGTATTATATAGTATGGGAGGTCATATGCTACCCATTCTTTCCTGACCTAGAAATACACAGAAGCAAATGCCCACAATTTGTTTTCTTAGGATAATAAAATGTCACTTTCCAATGAAAATTAGATAGCTATAAATTTGGGGAAAAATGATTTGATACATTTTTTGAATTATACTTAGAATTACTAAAAATGTTGGACTTTCACTTCAGAATAAGGAAACTCACAAAAATATTTGTGGGAAACATTAGTGCTAAATTCTCCCCAGTTGAATAAAACTGAAATAGATCATGTCAACCGGAGATGGAATGTTCTGGAAATGTACTGCTGATGGTACCAAAGCAATTAGGAATTAAACACTGACAATGGGAATACTACTTTTTACATGTTTTGAAAGGTGATCATTTACGCCTTCTCACTAATTAAGCACATTATGCCTAACTGGGCATTATAAGGATGTATCCTTATGCTTTTTTGCAACGGTAATAACTGGAAGATCATTATTGATGAAGTTTTGAATGATGGTGGAATGACCTGGAGTCAATGGCCAGGAAAGAATTCTTGAAGACATCTTTGGTGCAAAAAGGTGATTTTATTAAATAAAGCACAGGGACAGGACCTGTGGGCAGAAAAGCTGCACTGGAGTCCTGACAGGTAACTCATCACATACCCTCAGGTTGGGAGGGGGTTAGGGATAGAGCAAGTCTCTGACGTACTTTGGAAGCAAGGTTTCCAGGACCTTGAGGGGCTAGCTGTTGCTAGGCAAATGTCATTTATTGCCATTTAGTAAAACCTCAGTCATGAGACCCTAAAGATGTGAATTGAATCAGGGAGGCCATGAGTTTGGAGTATGATTGCCAGCATGTATCTTGGGGCAGTTGAGATAAAGGAAGAAGACTTATAGGATCCTCAAGGGGTCAGGGATAATATTAAGCTAAGATTCTCTTTTGCCCCTAGCAAAGTGTCATCATCCAGGCAGCCAGGTTTCTAGAGGGAGGTCACTTTGCCTGTTTCAAGGTCTTGTCACTGGTCTATAGGCAGTAAGGGAATTTAATTTCTCATTTGCTTTAGTTTCCCACATTACCATGGAAAGCACTTAAACCTCTTTCTTTTGTTCTTGGGTAGCCAGGAGTGTCCGAGAAATATCACACATATTCTACCTGGGGATGGGGCAGGGGGTAAGCTCCCAGCCTATAGTTTGCCCTCAGCTTGCCCCACACTCCCTCATACCAATTATCAATTTTAATGAGATTATTATTTGCTCTTTCCTAACTGAAAGGCATACCCTTCAGGTTATAATGTGTGAAGTGACCAAACACATTCCAACATTAAAGCTAGTTCTATGAAGCCATATTTATTTCGGTTCAGTGGTAGGTGGTGAAATAAAAGGGTGTGGCCACTGGGCCATCTAGTATATTTAAAAATGGAAGGAATACAAAAGCTTATTATCGTGTCTTTGGACATTCTCCATTTTTATTTTGAGAGCAGTGCAAAGTATGTGGTCTTTTAAATATCTGGAGAGAGAATACCTACTCAGTAGAGCCAAGTGTATCAGCTACATCCACTCCAAGGGCAACCAGCTCTGCCACATACAAATGTTCTATTAACAAACTTGGTCCCCATCTCCTGCCTGTACTGTCCACATTCTCTTTTACCCTCTTAGCTTTTTACAGGCTTTTTGTAAGAGCCATAGAACCTTCATGGCACCTGCAAAATGCAACACAAACAAAAAAGGAGGAAAAAGCAATTCATGTTTCTCATAGAGAGCCATTAGCATTAATTATGTCACCAATATTCCATTGAAAGGGAATAAGAAAAAGGATCCAAATAAGGACATGAGGAAAAGAAATATTGAAAATCAACCTTTGAGTTATTTTTTCTCCATTTGAGCTACTTGTGCATATACAACTCAATTAATATTTTATTTGCTGTTTTCAGTCTAAGTAAACAAAAATAAATTCAGACTTTCAGAAAAACATGAAAGATTTTTAAATTCAAAATCATACATGGGATTTAGTTAACCTACCAGCTTTTCTTTCTCACTGTCATAAGTGATTTTTTTCTTGAATATTTATGTAGTGTTTAAATTTCTCAACGTTCTGAATAATATGAAAAAATAGCACATTAAAATAGATTTATTGTTAAAGTCATTCTATTTCTCATTTGATAAGGTATTTGCAAGGCATACAGATAAATATTAAGTCTCTGCAGGAGCAACTAGATTTATCATACAGGATGTATTTACATTGTAATAGTAAAAACCAAAGTTCTAAATTAGAAAAACATCTCTACATAAAATTGTTAGAACTTATTATGCTTTTATAGCCATGGAGCTCATTAGTGGACATTGTAGGAGTGGTGTAACACTGTGAATTTCTGGTTCTAAAACCACCAGCAAAGTCAAATATTCCTGGTACACACTCAGAGATGGTATATATATTCCAGCTCTAGGAAATTTTAATGCCCTCTCCAAATTATACTGTTATAAGGACAGTTAAAAAACATAGAAGTTATTTATTTACGAAAAGATGAACAGGGCTGTAGGTATAGCATGACTAATGGTAAAGAAAACATGATACAGGTAACACCTAAAATTATCTTGAGATACAAGAGTCTCAGTCAAGGATAATGGGAAGGTCGGTGAAAATTTAAATATGTAACTGCTTGAATAAGGCTGGGTTGTGACCTCGGCAAATTGAAAAGTTGTTCCTGAGGTTGATTTTACACTCAGGTACTAGCATCATCTGTTCCATTATCTGCTTTGATGAAAACTAATCCACACAATTATTTTGTCTTTTAAACATAAGTCTAGACCCGCTGAGTATGCAACAAGGTAGCATTCTTGGCAGTTAGTGGACATCAGAGAAGCATGGTCATGACTCAGTTTGTTTGTCCCTAGGTGGTGGACTGACAGCTAATATAATGGTTGTGATGGCCTAGAATTTTCTATGAATATTATTGTTTGTTGTTTGTTTTTATGCACTTAACAATTGGCAACAGAAAGCAAAGGGAATACTTATATTGAAACACAAGTAAAAATGCCTAAACACAAGTAAATGCCAATTTACCTCAAGATACAATCATTGTAGGGTTGCCTAAGTGGCTCAGTAGGTTAAACATCCGACTCTTGATCTCAGCTCAGGTCTCAGGTCATGGGTTCAAGCCCTGAGTTGGGCTTCACGCTTATGGAGTAGGTTATGGAGACAACTCAAAAAAAAAAAAAAAAAAATACAATCATTGCAGGATCCATAAGCGATATTCATCATGTAAAAATTAATCTGGGGGCGCCTGGGTGGCTCAGTCAGTTAAGCGTCCAACTTTGGCTCAGGTCATGATCTCACGGGTTGTGAGTTCGAGTCTCGAGTCCGGCTCTGTGCTGACAGCTCAGGGCCTGGAGCCCGCTCTGTCTCTGTGTCTCCCTCTCTCTCTGCCCCTCCCCCATTCATGCTCTGTCTCTCTCTGCCTTTCAAAATGAATAAATGTTAAAAAAAAATTTTAATTAAAATAAATTAATCTGTGATGCCCTAATATCCCTCCTATATGTCAAAAGTATGACAAAAATTAAAACATGGTAAATTTTTATTAAATTCAGTTTTTCATTTATTGGAACTAAAAAAATTCTATGCCTACAATATGTTACCTGCTTGCGAATAAGCCAGAAACTCTCATATCTTGTCATTTACAAAATAATATGAAAATCATAAAAAGAAACCAGTGGGAAAAAATAAACTAGTGGATTTTTAAATACAAAAATTCCAAACATGAAATTTTAAAAATGTTTCATTATAAATATTAAATTTCTCTATTTTATTAAATTGGAGTCTCGAGATTCAAAGTTAAAATATCAACAGTACTGTGGGGCACCTTTGTGGAATAAAGAAAACTATGTCCATGTGAGTTTCAGTTTCCCAGGAAATAAACTGACCTTCACCTTCAGCTTCTTACAGAAAATTTCTTCCCTCTCTCTATCTTTATTGAAACCTTACCCTTCATTTGATATATAATCCTTGCTGAGGCCTCTCAGATACATTGGCTCATTTTCCCTTAGCCATGTCTTAGCTCAGGCTGCCATAACAAAATACCATAGGCTGGATGGCCTCAACAATAGAAATGTATTTTCTCACAGTTCTGGAGATTGGAAGTCCAAGATCAAGGTCCCAGCAGGGTCAGTGTCACATGAGAGCTCTATCTTTGGATTGCAGATGGCTCCCTTCTTGCTTTGTTTTCACATGGTGGAGAGAGAGAGAGAGAGAAAGAGAGAGAGAGAGAGAGAGAGAGAGAACTCATTGGTGTCTTTTCTTATAAGGACACTAATCCTATTGTATCAAGATCCCACTCTTATGACATCATTTGACATTAATTACCTCTTTCTAGAGGTAGTTAAATAATATCCAAATATAGTCACGTTAGGGGTTAGGGCTTTAATCTATGAATTTGGGCGGGGCGACATAATTCAGTCTATACCAGTTCATGTGCCTCAGGGTAGGGAGCTGGGGCAGCAGCATCCCCACTCCTTCATGCAACTTCCGAACCATCCCTTCCCCACCTTCATTTAACCCCCCCTGTTTTCCCAGGGCCTTTTGTTCAGGAACTCCTAGAAAACCACAGTGCTAGAAAGAGCACAGTATGTGCTCGCTCTGTGCCTTCACTGGGGATGCTGAACCTAGCTTGAGAAAATCAAACAGACAAAAATAGACAGGAGCTCCTGGAAAGTCATATTCTGCCACCTCAACTGCACTCTCAGTGTTGTCCAGATCCCTTCAGTTGCGTACATAGTTCTTTGTTTTCTTATTTCCATAAGAGAACCCTACCAGCTAGCCTTCCATTTTTAAAATATGGATGGTCAGAATGCTCTTTTGGCTGATTAATTTTTGTAAGTTTTTTATTTATTTATTTTGAGAATGAGAGCAGGGGAGGGGCAGAGGGAGCAGGAGGAAAAGAGAATCACAAGCAGCCTCCGCACTGTCAGCACAGAGCCTGATGTGGGGTTCGAACTCATGAACCACGAGGTCACGGCCTGAGCCAAAATCCAGAGTGAGACACTTAACCGAATGAGCCGCCCAGGTGGCCCTGGCTGATTGATTAATTATTTGGATTGGGTAATTGATTATTGAAGTGATGGCTTATCAGTATTGAAGTAATAGCTTATCACTCTGCTTTCTATTATCAAATTTAAAACTTATCTTGTAAGGCTTCCATTTTCTCCTTCTAAACCTCATTCTTCCCAACTATGCTGTATACATTAAAGGTTTTGTTTTTTTTTTTAACATACAACTAAAGACACTATAAACATGGTTAAAAGATGAGGTATATAGTGGAAGAAGCATTCGTTTGTAGTGTGTTTAACCAGCAAAGGGTTAGTATCCAATTTACATAAGAAGTTCCTGCAAATTAATAATAATGAAAAACAACCTACTTGGAAAATGTGCAAAAGCTATGAATAGGCATTCCGCATAAGACGTTTTTCAGTAGGACTATCAGGCAAATGCCAATTAAAACAACATGATACCAATTCACATCCATCTGTCAAAAAATAAATTGAACTGCACCCTGTGTGAGCAAAAACGTGAGCTCTCAGATACTACCGGTGGGAGCATTCATTGGCACAATCACTTTGAAAAGCAGTTTGACAATATCTGGAAAAGTTGAGGATACATAGTGTACAGCCTAACATTTCTACATCTAGGGAATACCCTAAAGCAACTATTATTCACGGACACAGATGTTCATTGCTACATTGCTGATAAAAGTGAAGTATCATAAATAACTAAAATATCTACCATTATAACAATGCACAAATAAAAATGGCTATATTCCTATCATTGAAAACTGTGTAGAAAGTAAACGATCCACATGTAATAATACTGATAAATCCGATCCATTTGATGACCGCTTTGAAGCATTATCTTCATGTGACATCCAGACTGTGACACCTGGTTTTCCTCCTGATTTCTGGCCAGTCTCTGTCTCCTTTACTGATTGCTAGTTATCTCCGTAACCTCTCTTTGGATTTCTCTTTTCTATCAACATTTACTCTTTACATGACCTCATCCATTTCTATTACTCTAAATGCCATCTTTGTGCCAATGACTTTGAAGTTTTATCTCTAGCCTAGACCTCTTCTCTGAACTCCAGACCCCTCCTATATCTCACAGCCCATGTATTCAACATCTCGACTTAATGCTTGAGACTTAGGATCCTATGACCTCGTTTTTTTACTGTGTTACTGAGAGACAATTCTTCCAGTTGCTCAGGGCCTTGAAAATGTATCTCCAATCTGATCACTTTTCATCACCCCCACTACCACCTGCCTGATGGAAATCACCATCATCTTTTACTTTTACTACTGAAATAAGTTTTACAGGAGGTTTCCCTGCTTCTGCCCTTGGACTTTTTTCATCTTTTCTCAACAAGACTGTTGAGAACAATTTGTTAAAATGAATGTCAGACCCTGTCAGTCCTCCGCTTAAACAGTCTCCCAAAGTTTCTACATGATTCGGCCTCCATTAGCCCTCCAACCTCATCTCCTCCCTCCCTTTCCCTCTTCCCCAAAACTCTAGCCATCCAGACCTTCTCATGGCTCCTGGAACACGCCATGCGCTGTCCTGCATCAGACTCTGCACTGGCACTTCCTGTTCCCTCAATTAGCCAAGTGACCAGCTCTTCCACTTTCTTCTGGTCTTTTCTCAAGAGTAACTTCATGAAGAAGACCTTCCTGGACACCGAATTTCAACTGCCAGTCGAACCCCCATCACTATCTCCCCTTTTCCTACTTTCTTTTACTTGTTAGCACTCATCAACATACAGCAGCTGTATTTGCTGTGACTGCCATAACAAAATGCCACACACTGGGTGGCTTAGACAGTAAACATTTATTTTCTCACAGTTTTGGAGGCTAGAAGTTCCTGATCAAGGTACCAGTAGATTTGGTTACTGGTTTGGGCTCTCTTCATGGCTTTGCAGATGGTGTCTGTGTCCTCACATAGCCTTTCCTCTTTGTATGTGTGAGGAGAAAGAAAACTTTCTAATATCTCTTCTTCTTCTTATAAGGATACAAGTGCTATGGAATTAAGACCTTTCCTTTATGATCTCATTTAATTTTTATTGCCTCCTTATAGACCTTGTCTCCAAACTGAATTCTATTGTAGGTTAAGGGTTCAATGTATGAATGTGGGGGTCCCAGTTCAGTCTGTAACTATATGTAGCAATCTAGATAGAATATTTCATATTTTGATGTTGATTGTTTGTCTACCCTACTACCATATAAGCTTCTTAAGGGCAGAAATTTTTTGTTGTTCCCTGCTTTATTCTAGCACTTAGAATGAAGCCTGAGGTATAGTAGGTATGTAATAAAAAATAAGTAAATTATCTCAAAAACCTGATGTGAAGTATAAAAAGCAAGTTATCATTTTGTACTAAAAACATCATTTCAAAATTTCCAAAATACAAAATTATGCTACATATTTCTCATGAGCAAATATGTATGTGGTAATATAGTTTTAAATAATTGGAAGAATGCCAACTTCAGGCCAGTTAATCACTCCCCTGAAGAGAGAAAGGGAAATTAAATTTGAGGTAGGTCAGAACAGCTCTAACTCTAGCTACATGATTTTAGTTTTTTTAAATATAAGTTTGGAAATAAATATGCAAAATGTTACCATGTTGAATCTCAAGAGGATATAGGAATGTGTGATATATGATTCGCTGTGTTTTCTATGTTTTAAATATTTCAGGAGAAAGAGATACTAAGAGTTCCTACAAGGGCAGGGACCACATCTGTTTTGCTGCTACATGTATTCCAAACTCCTAACATGAGTGATGGTCCTGAGTAGGACCTCCGTGAATATTCGGGGGATGGGTGTAGTTTTAGACCATTCGGACTTTTTTGTCTTTAGTTCTGAGCATAATAGCTGATACATGAGCCCAGATAACAAATACACGAGCAAGTAAGCAAAGAAACAGATAAATAAAAATATGTCTTACGAGCCCTACAAATCTCCCTAACCATACAATCGTGCCCTTCCCTCTTTCTGATCCTTCTAGTGACTTGGGAATGGTGTATCTGTCTTAGCAACCCTGTTCTACCTTGTCCTCTTCTGCTCGCACCTCTAATTTACTTTTCTGCCAAAATAGAAACTACTAGAGAAAGATCTTAAGGGATGAACCAGGCTTACAGTTAAGGCACTGGTATTCTGCATTTTCCCCATAAACCCTTAAGCCACTTGGAACCCCTATTTGGATTTACACTTCTACGTAACTCTTCCTCATTAGCTCTGATGGATTATTCTGCCTAAAACAGCAGTCTTGTTAGCTCTTTAAAGAGTAGCAACAGAAACCTGTTGTTTTTACCTCTGCTTGACTCACTAATACCCTTTGCTAACATCATTTCCTGACCCGTCTCACAGTCAGATGCCCCAGATCTGGCCAGACATAGCTTTCTCTCAACATTCCCTATACAATTTCCTTAAACACATTGTGGTTCCTGGTTTGTCTAATAATGTAGAGTCATGCAATTATATTCACCTTCCATTGATGACAGGTTCTAGCAAACATCGAGAGTTACTGTGTTCCTTTTTTCTCGTTTTGCCTAATTGTGAGTATTTTATGAATGTTTTGGTCCATCTATCTCTTTTCTGCCTAATTTTTTTTAACAAACAAGCAAGAGTCAAGTTATTAACCAAATTGCGAAGATATTCAGAGAACTCGTTCCCTCAAAGAGACTCCCACTCCACGTTAATTAGGGAAACAACAATACAGTGTCATGCTTGCCTGTAATCTTTTCTTCCTCTTTCTACTTGGCCATGGGAAAAGTGAAGACCCTTGAGATTAAAAAGAGAAAAGAAATTGGAATTATAAATTAAGATCCTTTATCTGATAAATACCAAGCCAGAAATTAGAAACCTTACCTCACACCACACTAAAGGTATCAGATGCATTAAGAGTTAAAAAAAAAAAAAAAAAAAAAAACAGAGAAAACTTGAATAATGTATTAATTAATTAATTAATAATGTGTTAAGTATTGGTCAGATATCTGGATTGAATACTTTCTTAGTTTAACCAACTGAGCCACCCAGGTGCCCCTAGATACTTTCTTAGTTTAAAAGCAACCACAGGCCTACAGAAAAAAAGTGGACACTTGATCTGCATAAACATTTGAAATTGAAGTATGATTTTTACTTCAGAAAGGCAAAACTGCATCATTAAAAACAAAAGATGAAAACAGATTGAAGAAACTGGTTGCAACAAATACAGTATTTTCTACTATAAAAAGAGTCCATCCCAATTGATGCTAAAACACTAAGACCCTTGAAGCTGAAAAAGAATGGAATGACATGGACAGTCAATTCACAAATGAGGAACTACATTTAGTAACAAAATAAAAATGTCGGCCTACTTAATAAAAGCAAAGGAAATCAAATTAGCAAAGCAGAGGGAAGCACCAGGGGCTGTGAGAAGCAGGCTTTACAGGAACCGGGGTTGCATTACGTCTGCTTCCCTCAGGAGAATGTGATTGGCTTGTTTGAGTAATTTTATGGCCTGACAAGGAAGTGCGGCCTTACATTGAAAAAGAAGGGGCAGGTGCAGCAAGTCTGGCTGATAGGGGACTAGTTGGTGGGGGATTTTCACACTGAGTTGTGAGGGCCTCTCTGGCAAGAGCAGTGAACTCATGGTTAAGCCTTTGCAGCCCTGTGAAGCTCAAGGATGTTCAGGCAGCACTTGAAAGCTTAGGCCTTGCAATTCTCTCTACCTGGAAAGTAAGAAGACAGAGACCGAGTCTTACTTCTCTTTGTATGAACAGTTTCCGGCCATGAACTCAGTGACCGTAAGTTCCAATAGTGTCTGCTGTTTTCTCTAATGAAACTTATCAGAGTTTTTACCAGGAAAGATACAACGAAACTTGTAATGGATGCATAAAAAACTTCTATTTCAGAGGGAAGTATGATGGAAATTAGCAATGATTAACTGTGCATGGCCTGTATGTAAGGTGTAATTAAAAGAAGGGTTCTAAATTTAAACATTTAATGTTCAATTAAAAATACATATATTCTATAATTGAATAAGAAAACTACCTAAAACATTTCTATCATAGAAAGGACAAAGCATGATGAAGATTTTTCGTTGGAATTTAATTATTTTAGTTGAACTTCACTCTATCAAGTCTTATCTGTCCTCTCAACTGTACCCTAATTTAAAAAAAAAAAAAAAGTGACCTGAGACAACATTGAAGATTTCTCTGTGACCAGTTAGAGGCTTATGTTTTATCCATTCTCATGCGGTGTCTTCTCTTCGGGTACCATTTGGAATTTTTCACTGTATTCTGTATTTTTCACTTAAAAATTAGCCCCTGAGACCAGAAAGACGAATGTCTTTGGTGCCTCTCAAGATGGAATGATTGGGTCACTCACTGAATCACAGACCTTAGCAGTAGGGCATTTTTAATGAGCTGTGCAGGTGACGCCTATGCATCTTCAAGTCTGATAAATCCACTGATACTAGGAGTGCTTTCATTTCTGTGGCTCAAGGAAGTTATACAATAGCTCTCCATCCATTCTAGCTAGGGGCAGGGAGGTGGTAAAAAAAAAAAAAAGAGAGAGAGAAGGGGTGGTAAAAAGTTTGCATACAAGCGTCTCTCTTACTCTTATTCCTGTGTGACCTTGGCACCTTATGTAGCTTCCTTGCACCTCCTGTTCCTTATCTGTGAAACAGAGGTAACCTACTGTGAATTAAGAACCGGGCACATAGCTAGCACCCGCTGTACAGTGAATCATGTTACTGCTTTCCCCTCCTTTTCTCCCACTTGCCCAGTCTCTTCTCTTCTACCCACCTTAGAAGAAATTCAGAATATATCTAAGGTGAGGTAAGTCATTCTGAGTGCTTCTGTGCCTTATACGTGACATAATCAAGATTTTACATTTATCGTCTACCATGTATTATGTGCTTCTATAGGTTAACTTTTAATTCTTAGAATAATGTGACACAGTTGATTATTCTATATCCAAATCAATAGCTTTACAGATGAGGACACTGAGGATGAGAGGAGTATTGAACTTGCCCGTCATCAGTTTGGTAGGTGTTGAAATTAAAAGTCAAGTTCAAATAGTCCAGATACCCAACTTGTCCCACAGAGGCAGCCCAAAACTGCAGTTATTCGAATTTTATTTTATTTTTCCCAAAAAAATTTTGGACCATGCTCTTGATTTTTAAAACCCAAGTTCAAGTGTCTCAAACTCATATGTTTAATAGGATCAGGAAGAAAACACAAATGAGAGGAAAAGCTGGATTGTATTCAGCTGACATCAAGACTGGTTTATATACTTTTCAGCCATTTTGTCTTGAAACACATAACCCTCTAAACCTAGCTTTTCTTTTCCTACTTTTGATGGGAACATAGTTACAGAGAAGACCGATAGCAGGAGCATGATGAGAAATGGCCGCCGAACTTTGGCTTCAGGATTAGGGCAAAAGAAGAAAGTGGGAAGATATCGGCAAATGTAGTGCAGAACCTCACACCAAGCTATCGAGCCCCTGCCCACTGTGCTGACATTCAGATCCCAAGACTCCAGACCTGGTTTCTAAAGAAAAGTCAGGAATCTGGATTTCAGTTAGAAAGCTCTCAAGTTTTGGTTATTGGCCTAAAACAATAAGATGAAACAAGCCCTGAGCATCATGCTGGCCGAACAGAGCAGCTCCATAGTCCGCATCTAGCCCTTCGCCCCGCCCCGGGGTCGCTCTTCTCTTAAGGAACAGTAAGAGACACCTGAGGTTTTCAGAGTCCATACTTAGGGAAGCTATTTATATTCCAAACAGTCTCAAGCATGGGCTTCTGTGTCAGCAGTTTCTCCTTGAAATGCCCTTCCTCTACATTTTGGTTTGACTTACTCCCGGTTGGTGGGTTTGCAGCTCCAAGGGGTCCCCTTGATCCTTCTGTCAGATGTTATCCACACTTGTCTGATTCTGTCCCACTACCTTTCTTCCGGCAGGTACTGCCCTCTGAATTGTTCCTATTTGTTTCTTAGTGAGGGTTCTTTCCCACTGGAAGATGATTTCCATCGGAGTAGGAACCTTCCCTGTCTTGTTCACTATTGTATTCTCAAGACCCAGAGCAGTATCCTGTATGTTGTTCTACAATAGTTCGCGAAGGAGAGTAGCAGTTACGTTTTGAGTACCTCCTATGTATCCATGTGCTAGACATCTGGAGATCAGGTATTTGATGGCTGCAAGGAAGGTACCCTTCCCAGTGCCGACCGAACACCCAGGGGATTATCAATGAACATTTGTAGAGTGAGTGAGTGCTGAATAAATCACAAATAACTCAGATTCATTTAATTTATACTTACCTTCCTAAAATAAGGCATAGTTGGGTTTAATATCCATAGTATTTGAATGTATCAGCACATTATGTGCCACATTATTCCAGAAATTGCATATTTAATTTGACCACTGTCGCTAATAAAAATGACCTTTTACAAAATGATTTGCATAGCATGCTCATGGGACTCACTTACTTTGTTAGGCAATTAATCCAGCATACTGCCAAAAATTATACATTTTATATTTATTAATAAAGGTAATTTAGATGTTTCAGATACACTGTAAAGCTTTTGTAGGTTGAGCAAAATATGGCTTTTCATCTACACACAGTCAAATGGTTTCTTAATAACACAATTATCTTTGGCTGATTGATTCTGGGAATTTTGCTAGTTTTTTTTTCTCAAAGTACTGTGATATTTTACATCTCATATTACTCTAATTTTTAAGGAACAAAGCACTTCTCGCTTTTTCTAGGTGACATTTTCTCTTTTTGCAATGCCAGCTATGAACTGCACATGGCTAATCTTGGGTTCTTAGAATTGATAGAAAATTAGCCAGGCCTAATAAATTCCATGCATGTTCTCCCACTACGTGCGCATATTAAAAGAAAAACAAATATAATAATCAGGGTTTCTGAAGAGAAGCTTCTATAAAGTACTCTTTTATGCAATCAGGAGTTCACTAATGAAATTATGGATAATATCGGCTACCATTTGTCATAAATCTCACCTTTTAAGAGTTTCACTTTTATTATCTTTAGAAAGGAAAGAGCTTGTGTTTATTACCTTTCCTTGTCTCCCTCCGTGGCCTGGATGTTTCTGAGTAGAGAGGGGATTACAGCTAATTGGTAATCCTGTGCAGATAAGGTTTCTCTGGAAGTGGCTTCTGGAAGCTTCATAGTAATCCTGCCCCATATGTACAAAAAAGCTCTGTGTACTTCTATGAATCATTGATTTAAGACTAATATGTCTGATGATGTCAGAAGGGTTTCACACAAAAATCTTCTGGCAACTGTAACAGAATTTCCACACAAATACAGAAACAAGCCTCCGTACTTTGATAAGTAGAGTTCAAAATAACTGCATGTAACATTTGTGCACAGTATTTTTTAATCAGTTTTTACTAAAACAAAAGCACATAGAGTGAAAATTGTACCGTATGTAACTGACCCTACACAAAAAAATGAACAAAACCCTGTATGATCACAGAACAGTCTTTTCCTAAGCCCTGTTTTTCTCACCAGAAGAGAAATCTTGAGCACTCTCCTATTTAAGGAGGAGGTTGTCTAGAAGACCAGAGACAGTCACCCATCATATCACAGCTGAGTTTTCTTCCCCATGGTACCTTACTGCAGAGTTACGGCCGTGAGGGCTTCCTGAATGATCTCCCATTTAGCCCAGTAGGGAAAGCTTGTCAAGCCATGCGAGTCCCATTTGCTCTGCAGTTACCTTCTGCCTCATCTATCCCCATGTCCCAATCTATGCCAAGTCAGTCAGCCCTATCTGTATTCCTCTTGCCAGTTTACTGACGAGAATACTTATAGATGTACTTAAAGGAAATGAATCCATAACATTATTTTCTTTTTCTCACCAGCCTTATTGAGGCAGAATCGGCAAATAAAAATTATACATACGTAAGGTATCCTCGATGATGTGACATAGGTACATTGTAAACTGATGATCCCAATCAAGCTCATGAACACATGCATCGCTTGACACAGTTACCCTTTTGTTGACGTGAGCATCCTTAGGATCTACTCTCTCATAAATTTCAAGCGTCCAATACAATATTAAGAATCATTGCCACGCTGTGCATTAGATCCTCGGAACTTATTCATTGTATAACTGAAAGTGTGTGTCCTTTGACCAACATCTCCTCATTTCCCCCGTCCCTCAGCCCCTGGTAGCCACCACCTACTCTGTTTCTAGGAGTTCGATATTTTTTTTAGATTCTACATATAAGTGAGATCATACAGTATTTGTCTTTCTGTCTGGCTTACTTCACTTAGCATAAGGTCCTCTAGGTTCATCCATGTCACAAATGGAACAATTTCCTTCTTTCATGGCTAAATAATGTGTGTGTGTGTGTGTGTGTGTGTGTGTGTGTGTGTGATATTTCTTTATCCATTCATCTGTGGGCAAATACTTAGGTTGTTTCCATATTTTGGCTACTGTGAATAACACTGTAATGAACACGGGACTTAGATATTTCTTCATGATCCTGTTTTTATTACCTTTGAATATATACCCAGCAGTGAGATTGCTGGATCATATGGTAGTTCTATTTTTTTTTTTTTTTTTTTTTGAGGAACCTCTACTCTGTTTTCCATCATGGCTGTATTCTTTTGATACTTACCCTGTCAGCCTAATACAATATTTAAATTGTTATTATTACATTAATAGAGAGGCAGTTACTATAGGAGTCACAAAATAAGCTTTACAAAATAAAGGAGAATTTATTTCATGATACTAATGAGAATATAATAGGGCTCTAAGCCTTTCAGTGGATGATAATACACCTAACTCAGAGAATGTTCCAGATTGTACCTCCATTCCAATATGGTGGGACTGTAATTTTATTTCAATCACAATTACATATCAGTTTTATCATTTAGTTCATATTATGGTTTGGGGACCTGCTAGAATGCTGACATTTAGGGGGAACTCTTAAAAATAAGTTATTATTTTTATTGTTAGTGCCATTGCTACTATATTTGGTATGTAGGGTCTCTTTGGTAAAAAGAAGGAGTGATTAAAGAAATATCAATTACTTAATTTATATGTTGAGGAAAGAGGCCCCAAAGAGGCAATGAGGAAAGGACAACTGGATCAGAGTCTGAGCAGTTGCTATGGGAACTGGGCAACTGCAGTGATCTAAGTAGAGGCTGTTCTGTGTCCTGTGACCCCAGCTGGAAGGATGGCAGCACATGGGGCTGTGGACGGTACTGGAAGGCCTACACCCTATGCTGGTGGCTATAAGATCCCAAAGACCTTTGTCCCAGTTTGTGAAAGACATTGCCTTTTTAATTATCATTTTACAGATTAAAAACAATATGCCTAAAGAGCTTAAAGCCACACTCAGTGTTGGCCATACCAAGAACGCTATATAGTTCCACCTCTCCTGATTAGAACACACCTTGATGATGATGATGATGATGATGATGATTATATTACATGAAGAATTTCATAAGGTTGAAACAGTTGGAGGTAGCCTAACAGATAACATGGCCAAAATGTGCAGTTCTGATTATTCAAAGTTAAGAAAAACTTCCCCTATATTGGCCATTAAGGGAAGAATCTACAATAAACCCAGACAACGTGCTTTCCAAGAGGTAACGTAAAGGCATAATTTTGGTGACTCTGAATTTTTTTCAAGATGTCTTGAGAAAGATATTGGGTAAAGCTCATCAAACAGTGAAGAAGAAGAACAGAGCTCTAGAAAACTTAAACATGCAAAAATCTAATATTTGGAAACACTGAGAGCAAAAAAAGCTAAAAGAGGCCATGCTTTCTAGACCTAGAGGATTTATTCTCAACATTAACTATGATTAAAAAAACAAATAAATTTAAGCTTCTGGGGAAGATGATGGAGTAGGAGGATCCTAAGCCCACCTCACCCCACAGGTACAACTAGGTAACACTCATATCAGTGTAAATAACCCAGAAAATGACCCAAAGACAGGCAGAACATATGCCCCACAGCTAAATGTAGAGAAAGTACTATACTGAAAAGGGTAGGAAGGACAGCAGTGTGGTTAGGAGTTAAATGGAACCCCAGGACTGTTGGTGGAAAGGAGGGATGCTGTGGGCATGAGATGGGAAAGGAACAGACCCTCACAACAGGCATTCCAGGCATGAAAAACCTGCACAGGGAAGATCAATCTCCCTAAATTGTAGCTTTAAAAACCAGAGGGGCATACTTTTGCAAGTTCTTACAATCAGCAGGGCTTAAAACCTGGAACTTTAAAGATCAGGACGTTTGGCTCTGGGAGATCCAGAAGGGCAAAAGGAAACTGAGTCCCCACCCTTTACTGAGTACCTATTACATTAAGCTGTGGGACTAATTAGCTTATTTTAATGACTACTCAATACTGAAAAGGAGTTTCTTTGTTTTTTTAAAGAAAGTATAAGTTCGCCATTCATTGGATAAATCTAGATCATTAAAATTTTTTCATAAATAAATAAATAGGCAACACAACAAACAGCATTGAAAAATGCCTGGAGTATAAAGGAGGGAGATTTGTTTGCTAATCTCAGAATGTATGCTAGAAGGGCAGGGATCTTTGGGAGACGTCCTGAAGAACGAAAGAGCTGGCAGCACCATTTCCCTCCCCCACCCCCAACCTAGATACACAGACAGCTGTGGGAACCAGCACAATGAGAACACTCTCCACCTGTCTTGCCAACAGCATGCCCCACCCCGCACACTCTTGTGTGGATCTACCTCCTCCAACCCAGCTGGCCTGTGGAGGATTTTTGGGCAAATGCAGGTCCCTTCCTGCAGGAGACCCGTAGAGACTTTGCTGGTGCTACACACCCCGCCTCCATGCTCTCCTGTGGACCTGCGCCCTCCAATACACCCTTGGCCAGATCCCATCCAAAGCAGTGACATGAGCCTGGCAGTGTGCAAGTAGCCCCACAAAAGGCCAACACCACCCCAAATTGCCTTCTGCCCCAGAGAGAGGAGAAGATAGCCACACACCATTCCTACTGTGGCTCCAGTAGTGGGCTGGGGGCAGACACCTGGTCTGACCACAGGACCCACCCACCAGCGCAAGCCTCTCAGGGAACAACACAAGGAAAGAACCCTGAAGTTTGGTGCTGTTGTATCTCTGGCAAATGCCTGGTCTGACAGAACTCGAGCCCGAGGTGGCCCCAGACTGGCCCACTAACAGCACAGGGTCCAAACCTTGCCCACAAAAGGCAAAGATGGCCATTGCAGATAACTGGACTGAAAGCCAGAGTCGCTCAGCCACAATAGTAGGAAGAACCCCTGAAGTGTCAGGTTCTAGTGAACAGGGGACATTGCACTGCAGGGCAATTATAGAACCTCTTCTTTATAAGGTAACTACTTTTAAGAGCAGGAAACCTAGTTCCTAACACATAGAAACAGACACAGAAAATTAGATAAAGTGAGGAGACAGAAGAATATCTATCAAATGAAAGGACAGAACAAAATCATAGCAAGAGAGCTAATGAAGTAATATGTTTGATTGAGTATTTAAAGTAATGGCCATAAGGATACTCAATGGACTTGAGTGAAGAATCTCAGTAACACCCTCAGCAAAGAGGTAGAAAACATAAAAAAGAACTAATCAGAGATGAAAAATTCAATAACTGAAATAAAAATAACACTAGTGAAATAAATAGTAGACTATAGGAGGCAGAACTGATCAGCAACCTGGATGACAGAGAAAGGAAAGTAGTCAAGCTGACCGGGAGAGAGAAAAACATTACTAAAAGATGAAAACAGACTTAGAGAATGCAATGACATCATCAAACATAATAACATTCACATTATAGTTATCTCAGAAGGAGAAGAGAGAGGAAAAGGGGTCAGAAATTTTATTTGGAGAAATAATAGCTAGAAAACTTCCCAGATTTGGAAGGGAGAAATAGAAATCCAGATCCAGGAGGCACAGAGATCCCCTAAAAACTCAACCCAAGGAGGTCCATACCAAGAGACATAGAAATTAAAATGGCAAAAAAATAGTAATAAAGAGAAAATTTAAAAGCAATACAACTTTTGCATAGAAGGGAAATATCATAAGGCTATCAGTTGATTTTCAACAGACGTTTTACAGGGAGTGCCAGGATATATTCAAAGTTCAGAAAGAAAAAAACCCTACAGCCAAGAATGCTCTACCCAGCAAGACTATCATTCAGAATACATGGAGAGATAAAGTTTCCCAGACAAAAGTAAAAGGAATTCATCACCACTAAACCAGCACCACAAGAAATGTTAAAGGAGACTGTTTGTGTGGAAAGGAGGGACCATCAGCAGGAGTAAGAAAAGTAGGAACACAAAAGCAGTAAAATTAAGTTTATAAAAATCAGTTAAGGGATTCACAAAATATAAGGATACAAAGCACGACATCATAAACTAAAATGTGAGAGGGAGAGGAGTAGAGAATAGTTTCAAACTTAATCGACCATCAATTTAATATAGACTGCTATATATGCAAAATGCTGTATACAAACCTAATGGTAACCACAGATCAAAAACCAGTAACAGATATGCAAAAAATAAAGAGAAAGGAATCCAAGTATATCACTAAGGAAAACCAGCAAGCCATAAGAGAAGGGAGCAAGAGAATAACTACAAAAACAACCATAAAACAAATGACAGTAAGTACTTAATTATCAATAATCACTCTAAATGTAAAAGGAATAAATGTCAAAAGACATAAGATACAGAATGATAAAAAAGCAAGACCTATCTATATGCTGCCTACAAGAGACCCATTTCAGATCTAAAGACACATGTGGATTGAAAGTGAAGGGATGGAAAAGCACTTATAATGCAAGTGAATGTGAAAAGAAAACCGTGATACCAATACTTATATCAGACAAAATAGACTTTAAAACAAAGACTGTAGCAATAGACAAAGAAAGACAATGTATAATCATAGAAATAACAATCCAACAAGAAGATATAACAATTGTAAATATTTATGCATCTGACATGGAAGCACCCAAATACAAAAAGCAGTTAGTAACAAACATAAAGGAAGTAACTGATAGCAATGCAATAATAGGGGACTTTAATACTGCACTTACATCAGTGGATAGATCATCCAAACAGAAAATCAACAAGGAGACCATGGCTTTGAATGACACATTGGATAAGATGTATCTAACGGATATATTCAGAACATTGCACCCTAAAACAGAAAAACACACATTTTTTTCAAGTGCACATGGAACATTTTCCAGAGTAGATAACATATTAGGTCACAACACAAGTCTCAACAAATTCAGAAAGACTAAAATAATACCATGAATCTCTTCTGGCCACAATGCTATGAAACTAGATATCAACCGTAAGAAAAATATATAGAAAGAACACAAATACATGGAGATTAAATAACATGCTACTAAACAATGACTGAGTCAACCAATAAATCAAAGAAGAAATAAAAAAAAGAGACAAATGAAAATGAAAACACAAAGTTCCAAAACCTTTAAGATGCACCAAAAGCCATTTTAAGAAGGAAGTTTATAGCAATACAAACCTATCTCAAGAAGCAAGAAAAGTCTCAACTAAACAACCTAACCTTGTACCTAAAGGAGCCAGAAAAGGAAGAACAAACAAATCCCAACCAGTAGAAGGTGGGAAATAATAAATATTAGAGCAGAAGTAAATGAAATAGAAAGTAAATAAACAACATAACATATCAATGAAACCAGGAGATGGTTCTTTGAAAAGATCAACAAAATTGATGAATCTTTAACCAGACTCATCAAAAGAGAGGGAGAGAGAGAGGAAAGAGTCAAAATCAGAAATGAAGAGAAAAAATAACAACCAACACCACAGAAATACCAAGGATTAGAAGAGAATATTATGAAAAACTATATGCCAACAAATTGGACAACCTAGAAGAAATAGATGAATTCCTAGAAACATATAACCTCCCACAAATGAATCAGGAAGAAATAGAAAATTTTAACAGACTGCTAACCAACAATGAAATTGAATCAGTAATCAAAAACAAAAGCAAAAACAAACAAACAAACAAAAACCTCTCAGAAACAGAAGTCTAGGACCATAAGTCTTCACAGGTGAATTCTACCAACCATTTAAAAAAGAGTAATACCTACTCTTCTCAAGCTAGTCCAAAAAATAGAAGAGGAAAGAAAGCTTCCAAATTCATTCTGACAGGCCAGCATTACCCTAATACAAAAGCCAGGTAAAGACACTACAAATAAAGAGAACTAGAGGCCAATATCTCTGATGAACATAGATGCAAAAATCATAAACAAAATAAAAGCAAACCAAATCCAATGATACATTAAAAAAATCATTCACCACGAGATCAAGTGGGATTTATTCCTGGGATGCAACTGTGGTTCATTGTTCACAAATCAACATGATGCATCACAACAACAGAGAAAAGATAAAAACCATATGATCATTTTAATGGTGGCAGAAAAATCATTTGACAATGTACATCTATTCATGATAAAAGCCCTCCACAAAGTAGATTTAGAGGGAACATACCTCAACATAATAAAGGCCATACGTAAAAAACCCACAGCTAACATCATACTCAATGGGGGAAAAACAGAGCTTTTCCCCTACAGACAGGAACAAAACAAAGATGTCCACTCTCGTCATCTTTATTCAATGTAGTATTGGAAGTTCTAGCCATAGCAATCAGACAAGAAAAAGAAATAAAATGTATCCAAATTGGTAAGGAAGAAGTAAAACTTTCATTACTTGCAGATGACATAATACTATATATAGAAAACTCTAAACATCCCCCCCCAAAACTGCTAGACCTGATAAATGAATTCAGCAAGGTCACAAGATACAAAATCAATACATAGAAATTTGTTACATTTCCATACACTAAAAATGAAGTATCAGAAAGGGAAATGAAGAAAACAATCACATTTACAATTGCACCAAAATAATAGCAATAATACCTAGGAATAATAAAATAATAAAATAGCTAGGAATACACTTAACCGAGGAGGTAAACGATTTGTACTATGACAACTATAAAACAAGGATAAAAAAAATTGGAGATGACACAAACAAATGGAAAAACATCCCATGCTCATGAATTGGAAGAACAAATATTGCTAAAATGTATATCGTACCCAAAGCAATCTACAGATGTAATGCAATCCCTATCAAAATACCAACAGCATTTTTCATGGAGCTAGAACAAATAATATTAAAATTTGTATGAGACCACAAAAGACCCTGAATAGCCAAAGCAATCTAAAAAAGAACAAAACTGGAAGTATCACAGTCTCAGATTTCAAGATATTCTACAAAGCTATAGTAAGCAAAACAGTGTGGTGCTAGCACATAAAATAGACACATAGATCAGTGGAATGGAATAGAGAAACCAGAAATAAACCCACAATTATATGGTCAATTAATCTTTGAAAAAGGAGGTTAGAATATGCAATAAGAAAGACTATCTCTTCAAGAAATGGTATTGGTAAAACTGGACAACAACATGAAAAAGAATGAAACTGGACCACTTTTTCTCATCATACACAAAAATGAACTCAAAATGAATTAAGGACCTAAATGTGAGACCTAAAATCAAAAATCCTACAAGAGAGCACAGACAGTAATTTCTCTGTATTTAGCTGTAACATTTTTCTAGATATGTCTCCTGAGACAAGAGAAACAGAAGCAAAAATAAACTATGGAGACTACATCAAAATAAAAACGTTCTACACAGCAAAGGAAACAACCAACAAAACTAAAAGATAACCTACTGAACTGGACAAGACATTTGCAAGTGACATATATGATAAAGGTCTAGTATCCAAAATATACACAGAAGTTATACAACTCAACACCAAAAAAAAAAAAAACAAACAAATAATGCTATTAAAAATGGGCAGAATGCATGAATAGACCATTGTACAAAGAAGATTTACAGATGGCCAACAGACCATGAAAAGATGCTCAGCATCACTCATCATCAGGGAAATGCAGATCAAAATTACAATGATATTATCACCTCACACCATTCTGGAAGAATGGCTAAAATCAGCAACATAAGAAACATCAAGTATTGGTGAGAATGTGGGAAAAAAGGAACCCTTTGCACTGTTAATGGGAATGCAAACTGGCAAAGCCATTATGGAAAACAGTATGGAGATTCCTCAAAAAAATTCAAGACATAATTACTGTATGATCCAGTAATTCCACTACTGGGTGTTTACTGAAAGAATTTGAAAACATTAATTTGAAAAGATAAATGCTCCCCTGTGTTTATGTCAACATTATTTACAATAACCAAGTATTTACAATAACCAAGAAGCAACCCAAGTATCCATTGCTAGATGAATGGATAAAGAAGATGTGATATGGTGGCATCTGGATGGCTCAGTTGGTTAAGTGTCTGACTCTTGATCTCAGCTCAGGTCTTGATCTCAGGGTTGTGAGATCAAGCCCTGCATTGGGCTCTGCACTGGGCATGGTGTCTACTTTTAAAAAAAGAAAAAGATATGGAATCTTTGGGATACGGGGTATGGAATATTATTCAGCCATAAAAAAAATGAAATTTTGCCTTTAGCAACAACATGGATGGGCCTAGAGAGTATGATGCTAAGTGAAATAAGTCAGTCAGAGAAAGACAAATGCCATATGATTTCAGTCATACGTGGAATTTAAGAAACAAAACAGGGGAGCCATGAAACATGAGACAAACCAAACAGACTCTTAAATATAGAGAATCAACCGATGGTTACAAGAGGAAAGGTGGGGGAGTGGTGGTGAAATAGGCGAAAGGCATTAAGAGTACACTTATCATGAAGAGCACTGAGTAATGTATAGAATTGTGGGATCATTGTGTTATACCCCTGAAACTAATATAACATTGTATATTAATTATACTGATATTAAAACCAAATAAACTCAAGTCACCATGACAAGCATGCCATCAAAAACCCAACCAATTCTGTACTAACCTTAGTACAGAATACCTCTTGAGCATCTCCTAATGGCTTCAGCACTCTGGGTATAGTGAGTGAAAAGACACCTGCAAGAACAGGTCTGTGAGGAAAGGACAAGGGACCATGTAGATAGGAGGCAACTGGCCTAAGCTAAGGCAACTGGCCTCCTGAGGTGACAGAATTTCTGTCGTGAACTCTGACGGATGCCCGAGTTACTGGTGATCGTAGAGAGACCCAGAAAGCTGTGATTTTTATCACCATCTTAATTGTTTAACATTGACATTCTGCTTTATAAAACTTTACTTAGAAACCTTTCTTATATAGAATTTTGTTAACGTACTTACAAAAGCATATGTACTTATAAATAATTTCTCACCATGAGGGTTTTTGTTAGTTTGTTTATTTCATATGCCTGAGAATCTGAAGAAAAATGTATTATGCTATGGCTTGGGAAGGAAGAAATGGGAATGTCTATGAACGACTCTATTAACTGTAGCTTTTATAACCATTTTTAAGAAGGCAAGATAACATCACAGGTTTAAATTCAAGGTCCCTAATCCATCTGAAAGATTTATTGTATTGGGGGAAAATTCTGCTTGTTGCTGCATTTTAATAAAATTAATCTCTACAATTTGTATCTGGGCTCATATATATGATCTCATATTTGGATGCTGACAGAAAATGAAATTTTTAGTGGACAATAAATTACCTTTACTTTGATTTGTTTCTTATATAAGGTGGCCATTACCTGGGAGAAATACAATAATGGAAGAGTTGCTCGATGAAAGAAATTTTAAAGCCTAAATAACTAGAGTCAAAGAGTTTACCTAAACTGAATATATATATATATATATATATATATATATATATATATATATATATATAACTCTTTTCCCTTTAGAATTGCCTTTCTTTTTAAAGAATCAAAAATGTTGGTGTGCTTTTTTCTAAACTAAAATTTTCTTGTCTTTAATATACGCTATGCTGCAGGAAGGCACTCAGACACCAGTCTCTCATGTGGAAGAATTTGAGAAATGTCATCTTCTTTTTTTTAAGATAAGTTATTGTCAGATTGGTTCCCATATAACACCCAGTGCTCATCCCCACAAGTGCCCTCCTCAATGCCCATCACCCACTTTCCCCTCTCCCCCATCCCCCACCAACCCTCAGTTTGTTCTCGGTATCCAAGAGTCTCTTATGGTTTGCCTCCCTCCCTCTATGTGACTTTCTTTTTTTCCCCTTCTCCTCCTCCATGGTCTTCTGTTACGCTTCTTAAGATCCACATATGAGTGAAAACATATGGTATCTGTCTTTCTCTGCCTGACTTATTTCACTTAGCATAATACCCTCCAGTTCATCCACATTGCTGCAAATTGCCAGATTTCATTCTTTCTCATTGCCAAGTAGTATTCCATTGTACACATAAACCACATCTTCTTTATCCATTTGTCAGTTGAGAAATGTCATTTTCATCTAAGTTTGTACCTTCTTGTGTAACAAATAAAATTCAATTATATATTAAAGTATGAAGATGTTATGTAGTGACTGAAATAAGGATGCATTTTTATCCAAGCTAAAAAGTCATGTAGTATTTGTTTTTCTTTCAACAGAAACACTGACACATTTAATTTAGAAAATATATAGTATATAGAGAATTTGACTATTCTTTGATAGAAATATCTTCCCATCATGGACTGGATTGTATTTATAAAAATAAAAAAGAAACCACTGTAGAATTTCTGTTTTGCACAATAATTTCTGTCCCCTAATTTCTATCCTTCACTAGCTATCTTCTATGGAAATAACATCATAGAAATTCCAGAGGATGTGTCTTGCTTTTTTTATTTTTATTTTTTATCATTTTTTTATCATGATAAGTGTACTCTTTAATCCCTATCCCCTGTCTTCCTCATTTCCCCATTCACCTTCCCTCTGATAACCATCAGTTTGTTCTCTTTAGTTAAGAGTCTGTTTCTTGGTTTCTCTCTCTCTCTTTTTCCTTTGCTCATTTGTTTTGTTTCTTAAATTCCACATATGAGTGAGATCATATGGTATTTGTCTTTCTCTGATTGACTTATTTCATTCAGCATTATACCCTTTAGGTCCATCCCTATTGTTGCAAATGGCAAGATTCCATTCTTTTTATAGCTGAATAATATTCCATTGTGTGTACCTACGATATCTTCTTTATCCATTCATCTGTTGATAGACACTTAGGCTGCTTCTATAGTTTGGCTATTGTAAATAATGCTGCAATAAACTAGGGGTGCATGTATCCCTTAGAATTAGTGTTTTTGTCTTTTTTGGGTAAATATTCAATAGTGCAATTCCTGGATCATGGGGCAATTCTACTTTTAATTTTTTGAGGAACCTCCACAGTAGCTGCACCATTTTGCATTCCCACCAGCAGTGCAAGAGCGCTCCTTTTTCTCCACATCCTTGCCGACAATTGTTGTTTCTTGTGTTTTTGATTTTAGCTATTCTGACAGGTGTGAGGTGATACCTCATTGTAGTTTTGGTTGTATCTCCCTGATGAGTGATGTTGAGCATGTTTTCAATATCTGTTAGCCATGTGGATGTCTTCTTTGGATAAATGTCTGTTCATGTCTGCTGCCCACTTTTAAATTGGATTATTTCTTTTCTGGGTATTGAGTTTCTTAATTTTAAACAACAAATTTATTATTATTATTATTTAAGATATATTGACATATAACATTGTATTTTTTCTACTTATACAATATAATGATTAATTTATGTGTGTACTGTGAAATGATTGCCACAATATGTTTAGTTAACATCCATCACCATATTTAAAAAGTTACAATTTTTTTTTCTTTTGATGATAACCTTTAAGATCTAGTCTCTTAGCAACTTGCAAATATACAGAACAACATTATTAGCTGTAGTCACCATATTGCACTTTACATCTCCAGGACTTATTTATCTCATAACTGGAAGTTCGTGCCTTTATCTATTTCACCCCTCTCCCCCACTCCCTTTGTCTAGTAACCAGCAATCTGTTCTCTGAATCTTTGAGCTTGTATATTTTTCTTAGATTGCAACATACGAGATCATATGGCATTTGTTGTTCCGTCTGACTTCTCACTTGCAGATTGCCCTCAAGTTCCATTCATGTTATCTCAACATGATTTCCTTCTTTTTCGTGGATGAAAAATATTTCACTATGTATATACGCCACATTTTTTAATCCATGAATCCATTGATGGACATTTAGGTTGTTTCCATGTCTTGGCTATTATAAATAATGCTGTAATAAACATTGGGGTGCAGATGTCTTTTTGAGGTAGCGATTTCATTTCCTTCAGATAAATACCCAGAAAGGGAATTGCTGGATTGTGTGGTAGTTCTATTTTTAATGTCTAAGGAACCTCCATACTGTTTCCCATAGTGGCTGTACCAGTTAACCTTCTCTTCAAAAGTGCACAAGAGTTCCTTTTTCTTCATGCCCTCACCCATACTTGTTATTTCTTGTCTTTTTCATAAAAGCCATTCTAATAAGCATGACGTGGTAGCTCATTATGGTTTCAAGTTGCATATCCATGGTTATTACCAATGTTGAGGACCTTTTCACGTGCTATTCATGTGTTCAACAGATAACTTGTTGGCTATTTTTTTTAGTAGACTTAACACACAATTTTACGTTAGTTTCAGGTGTACAACATGATGCTTTAAGTTCACTCGTTATGCTGTGTTCACCACAAATGTAATTACTTTCTGCTCCCCTACATTGTTACTGGGATTTGTCTCTTTTTTTAATAATTTTTTAATGTTTATTCATTTATGGAGAGAGAGAGAGAGAGAGAGAGAGAGAGAGAGAGAGAGAGAGAGAATGCATGGGGGAGGGGCAGAGAGAGAGGGAGACACAGACTCCTGAAGCAGGCTTCAGGCTCTGAGCTGTCAGCACAGAGCCGGATGTGGGGCTTGAACTCACAAACCACGAAATCATGACCTGAGCCGAAGTCGACACTTAGCCAACTGAGCCACCCAGGTGCCCCTGTCTTTCTTAAATCTTGTATTGCATAAGTGAGGTTCAGATACATGAGAGTTATACTGCAAGGGAAGTATCAACCAAATGTGCATTGTTTATTCCTGGACCGAGTGCTTTTCTTGGATGTCTGTCTTCTATGAAATTTTAGTGGTCTCTGTTGAAATGACTACAAGGAATCTTAAATATGTAGATTTCTAAGTCAATATTTGCTAGAAGTTTCCAGTTCCTTATGTATACCCACTGATTATATCCCTGTTCCTCTTTTTCTTTAAAATCAGAGTTGTGTCCTATGTAAATAGGACTCCTTAGACAAAGAAAAAACAGCATTGGCCAAAGATGGCTACATAAACACTCCAAGGAAATGCAAAAGGCTCTTCAGACTCCAAGTTGCCCCATTTCTGCCAACATGACCGCAGCACAGAGCTGCCAATGCACAGTCCGCACCCACCACCTGCCAGATCTTCTTCATGTTTCTATCTCTTCCTTCTTCCTTTAGAGGGTCAGTCCCTCAGCTACACAAGCAGTTGTCTTCTGCCCCCAAAGTGGAAGAGTCAGGGTATACTCAGGATAAAAATAGAAGTTTGTTTTTAATCTTTCCCCTACCCTTTTCATTAGTTGGCAGGGGTGCCATAACAAAAAAAAACCCAAAACAGCTGGGTGGCTTAAACAACAGAAATTTGTTTTCTCACAGTTCTGGAGGCTTGAAGTTCAAGATCACGGTGTCAGCAGGTTTGGTATCTTCTGAGGCCTCTGTCCATGGCTTGCAGATGGCTGCCTTCTCTCTGTGTTGTCACGTGGTTATCTCTCCATCTCTGTGTTGTCTGTGTCCTATCTCTTCTTCTTATAAGGGCACCAGTTATCTTGGATTAGGGCCCATCCCTATGACTTCCTTTTACCTTATTTGCCTCTTTAAAGGCCCTGTCTCCAAATACAGCCACGTTCTGAGATTCTGGTGGTTAGAGCTTCAACATATGAATTGGGGGCGGGCACAATCCCATAAAACCCTTGTATTTGATGTCCTAGAGCGGCTGTTAACAAATTCCCACAAACCAGGTGGCGTAAAACAACGGAAATTTATTCTGTCACAGAGAATTCTGGAGGCTGTGTGTCTGAAAGTAATATATTATGAGGTCCATGCTCCCTCTGAAGGCTTCAGGGGAGAATCTTTCCATGCTTCATTTTAGCTCCTGGTGCATCCTGGCAATACATGGTATGGCTTGACTTGTAGCTGTGTCACTTCACTCTCTGCTCTGGGTACACCTGGTCTTCTTCCCTGTCTTCACACAGAACTCATAAAAGTTCACCAGTCATTGGACTTGGGGTCCATCTCAATCTAGCATGACCGTATTATCTGCCAAAACCCTGTTTTTGAATCAGATCCCATTCTGAGGCTCTGAGTAAACATGGGCTTTGGTGATTTTCAACCCTCGTAAACCTCCTAATACAAGTTCAACTATCATCTTCCTCCACTAAGTAATCTCTCACAACCTAGGTTTGTGTGTTATTTTTTTGAAATGTTTATTCAGTTTTGAGAGAGGGAGAGAGAGCATGAGTGTGGAGGGGCAGAGAGAGAGGGAGACACAGAATCCGAAGCAGGCTCCAGGCTCCGAGCGGTCAGCACAGATTTCGACACAGGGCTCAAACCCAGGAACTATGAGATCATGACCAGGGCCAGTCAGACGCTTAGCCACCTGAGCCACCCAGGTGCCCCATTGTTTTGTTTTTCATTCTGGAAACAAAAAAATTGCATGTGAGGAGGTGAAATGTGAACGATTAAGACCTCTGGAATCCAAGGATGAAGTTTCCCAGATTCAATCTTTGGCTCTAAGTGTCGACCATTCTTAGAGAGAGATGTACTCAGTACACTAAAGTGCTTTTCTGTTCTTTTCTGCAATTGTAGCATTGTTTTGCTTTTTTTAATTTTTAAAAAAATTTTTTTAATGTTTATTTTTGAGAGAGAGAGAGACAGCTTGAGTGGGGAAGGGGCAGAGAGAGAGGGAGACACAGAATCTGAAGCAGGCTCCAGGCTCTGAGCTGTCAGCACAGAGCCCGACGCGGGGCTCAAACTCACAAACTGTGAGATCATGACCCGATCCGAAGTCTGACACTGAACCGACTGAGCCACCCAGGCTCTCCATTATTGTTTTGCTTTTGTGACACGTCAATGGTAGTTTCTTATCCCCTTTCTCTTTTCTGCCTTCATTACGTCAAGATGCGCCATTTTATTTTTATAAAGGCTTTACAGTTAGAGAAAATTGAGCTCCAATGGGCTGTTTTTCGAGCCACAGTTTTCCTCATGTCCGGAATCCGTGTAACAGTACTTAACTCTCAAGTTTCGGCAAGATCATGATTGCTTGGCATGCTGTATACACACTTAAGTCATGAACCAAACACTGCATTTTATTGTCTGTAGCTCTCTCTCCCTCTCTGGCCCCCTGAACCTGCTTTTATATCCTGAGACAAACCAGGACCAACAGGGGTTAGTATGTAAATATCCCAGTTCAGTCACTCTTCAAGTGAAATAACATGCATATTCTTCACTGGCTCCCGGAATTCCTTTGTAGGATTAAGGTCCGGTTTCCCACACCGTAGCTAACTTGGCATGGCAGCCTTTACTGACTGGTTTCCTTTTCCTGCCTCACTTCTGCTTTCCTTTTGTGGGGAGTCCAGGGATTGCCTTCAAATTAGTAACTTGCAGTTGAATTATTTTCTCAAGATCTGCTTGGGAAAACCCAGAGTAAGTCTTATGGGAGAACCCATAAGACTGTTATGTCATTGTTAAGAACAAAATATGGCGCTTTTAAAGTGCTCAGAAGTCTTCTGCATCCAGGCCTTGGGGGAGGTTCTTATCGTGTCTGTTATTCCTTCTCAATAGGTGGCTTTTGCTGCTGTCTGCCTGCCATTTCTCTTCTCATTCGATGTACTTTTTTGGATGGCCAGCCTACATCTTGTTCATTCCATCGAGTTTCTCAGGAAAACGTATGCCATTTTGCAGGAAACTACCAGCCTTATTTAAGGTGCTTAAAGCTGGTCCCCCAAGCCTTGTGTGTCACTTCATCTACACGTCTCTATCTCCCAGTCTCTTTTTCGTGGTATTCACACTGAATTATTTTCCTTGACCAATTCCTAAACCACATTCATCCTTCACTTGCACCTTTGATGCTGATTTCAGGTCCGGCTTGGCCTTTGGACTTGGTATGTTTTCACTTATTCAGTAATTCAGTAAATGTGTATTGAGTGCCTACTGTCTACCAGGCACGGACTTGGTATTTGGAGGTGAACAAGACGAAGTCTCTATTTCTCATTCCGGGGTGTCCTTGCTTCATTCTCTCCATGAAGCCTTGTATTTACAAGTAGCGGAAACAAATGGGCTGCTTTAAGTAGATGAAAGGAATTTACTCAAGGGCGTGTAGTAGCTCAGAGAATTTTTGAGAAGGCCAGAGAATCAGGCTTGAAAGCTACTCAGCCAGAAATAGCATCCAAAATCACATCTCAGAAATATTTCTTGGGACAAAATTGCCATTAGCACCGCAGCTCGAGCTTCTGAATTTTGAGACTTTTAGAGCTGAGTGGAGCTGCTCCTTTGCTGACACTCTCCCTAGAATGGATTCCGTACTTTCCGCGGTAGGCAGTCTCTGAAAGGTTGCCAGTGATCCCTTCCTCTTGGTATTCACATCCTCGTGTCACACTCTCCCCCTAGCGTGAGCAGAACTGAATTACTTGCTTGTAACGGGTAGAAAATGGCAAAGATGGGTTAGAGACATGACTTCTGTCTTGCTTGCATTCTCTTTCTCTTCTCTTTGCTCTGATGAAGCAAGTTGCCATGTTGTGAGCTACCCCTAAGAGGCCCATGTGGCAAGGAATTGAGAGCAGCCTCCAGCAAATGGGCAGTGAGGGGCTAAGGTCCAGAGTTCAACAGCCTGTGAGGAACCGAATCCTGCCAACAACCATAAGAAGTAGCTTAGAGATGGCTCGTTTGAGCTTTGAGATGGCTCTGGCACCGCCCCGGCCCTGATGGCAGCCTGACGGAGATCCAGATGCAGAAGACTCAGCTAAGCTGCGCCTGGAGTCTAGACCTACGGAAACTCAGATAACACATGTTATTGTAAGCCACTGAAGTGTGGTGTAATTTGTTATGCGGCAATAGATAACTAAGATATCACCCACAGTTATTTGTGTTGCCAGCTGCAGATTCAAAATCTGGTGAGAAAGCATCCAACCAGTTGGACCAAGATCATACACTGGTATCCCAGCTGCAAAGAGGCAGGGACGGTGAGCTGCCAGCGTTTTCATGCATCATAGTCGGAGGTGGTTTCCTCTTTACAACAAGACACGGCGGGGTGGAGGGGGGGCTGTTTCCCAAATGTGGAAAAGACTTTCATGTTTTGGTCAGTTAAAAACAATGAGTACCGTGCGCCATGATGACTGCTTGGTCAGAAGACCAGCTCAGCTTACAGTCCCAGTAAGGAGCCAACGTCTTGCCTCCCTTTGCACACTTCAGATAGCATTTTCCCTCTGTGCTTGCTCTAGTGCAGGCAGCTCTCTCACTTAGTTTTCTCTGGACTCCTGAAATAGGTGGGGTCTGGAAAGGGCTAGAGAAGTATTTTGTTTGGGCTGCTTATGGATTCCTGGGGGTATATGACTTTATGTTTAAACCATGTGGATTATTGGAGTGAATTTAATTCTGGGGTACTGTTTCATATAGCCCACAGTTATGAGCCAGTTGAGGCAAGAACACGAAAGCGGTGAAACACCAACAGGCTTTGCTGTTTCCCCTGGGACACTTTTGAATAGAAGCCTTTTCAAATTATTATCTCTAATAGTAATAGAAGGTGTTACAAAGCCAACAGAAAGCCCAAAAGTCACAATAATCCTCCCCACCAACAAAATCACAGGCCTTGGAGCAGAGAAGAGATGGGCAAAGACACCCTGGAGCTGGGGGTGGTTGCACAGAAGGTTGGACAGGAAACAACTTCTTGTTCGTGATTGCTCTAGGTCCCGGGAGAGTGGATGCTAGCTTGAAGGCATAAATCCATTAGTATGTGAAATACTTTAAGAATGAAAGATGGGTGCCGGGGTAGAAGGCAGGCTCATTGGAGAACTCACAGGTAGTGGGGAGAAAACCACATCAAGAGAGAAAAGAGGAATCCCAGTGAGCAGAGTACCTAGAACTTCCTCAATACCTACTCCCATGGCACCAGACATGGGCACGAGACCCGGGTACAGCAATTACAAGGAGTGCACGGGATCTTGTGGAAGACAGGGAGTAAAACAAGGGTAAGACTTACGAGCAAGAAGAGAACAAGCTGGAGGACACAGGAGGACATTGTGCCAATTTTCACGATGTGCATGTTGCAGAATCTTGGGGGCCTATGAATTTTTCCCTTTCTTTATTAAACCTCTTACTAACTCAGCATGGTCAAAGGATTTGCAGCCGATGAGAATGGGATCATCCAGAAGGATGAATGCCCTGATTTTGTTCTTTAAGAGTGTGTGAGGTGGGAGCCAGGCAAATTATAGCAGTCCTCCAAAAGATGTCTTCACGATTTGGGTGCCGGGGCGAAGGGGTTGTGTGAAATTTCCACAAAATAGGAATTACCTTTACATTTCATTTTTATTCAGTTGAACATTATGATCTTGATGTGGAAATACAAATACTCCTTTACCCCTTTGATGGCATTGTTTCTCTCTGTCCTTGAGTAACCTCAGTAAGTTAATTAATAATGACTTTTTCAATGTATTTTCATTAACACACATTAAACATAGAAACCACTATCTTTTCTCCCTAACCAAAATCTATACAATTCCTTCTGGCAAATTTTAGTATACCAGTGAAAGCAAAAGAATTCAGAGAAGTGAATGGAGACACAAAATGCATAGTGCATTGGGGGAAAATCATGATTGAAAGAGAGAAAATTTAATGTTCCCCAATATGTAATTTAAGAGTGGTCCATGGACAATTTCCTTCATTATCTTCGTGGGAAAGATTGTAATAAGTCTGTAATTAGTGATATTAGTAGAATACATTTTTTTTCAAAACTATAGACCTATAATATTTGTAGAGAAATAAAGTTAAGTAATTTTTAGTAAGGAAGCTGAACAATTACAGAATCCAGTATGTTAAGATCTCATGCAAGTGAGTGATCATTAAGAGAAATGTTTTCTATGTGGTAGGCTGTAATCTTTATCTTAAGAGCTATACTAATAGCAAAAAAAAAATGTGTTGAGAACATCTCTCTTTCAAATTTTATAAAATCTTGTTTTTGAGGCAATGGACCACAAATTGGCTGTGTGTTCCCAATGGCACCACCTTCACCTGGCATGATCACTTGTGATTCTATTTCCCAGACTAATCAGCCTATTAGGACGTTATTTCTGTAAATCAAATATGTATCCCTAAAGCTGACAATTATGTGTGCAACTGTTCATTTATAGCTACTTTCCAAAATAGATTTTTTCCTCTGTACCAAATTGGCCATTCCAAATAATACTTGGACCTGTTTACTTTTGGTTGTACTAAATCATGTGCTTAGTCAGTACTGCCTAACACATAAGGGGCAACATTCACACCATAGTATGAAGGGCTGTGGGTCTTGATCTAGTCATAGTAATATACTAGAAAATAAACTCCCTGAAGGGAGGAAGTCCATTTTATTTTCTAACACAATGTTTCATCCTTAACTTAACATATATTTGTAGCTAATTGTTTTGTTTAATGATTCTGGATTCATGAAGAATGTAGGAGAATGCTATAACAAATACATTTTCCTTCTAGTTATTATGGTTGTATAGAGCAGTCTACCATATTTTTGAAAAAAAATCACAACCAGTGTGAATCATATGATGGCATAGACTTTTTTTGTGGGCTTTTGTATCCATAATTCCCATCACAATAGCCACTGATAGTACATGATTTATCAACTTTTTCATTCATCATTTTGATTTTTTAAAAAAAGTTGCCACCCCCTGCACAAAGGTGGCAAAGTATTGTATGGAAAGAGAATGTAAGGTCTGAGGGGGCAAAGAAAAAACTTGTACCATTGAATCTTTACAGAAACCTTAACATTTATTCTATTCATACATTGATGAAGTAGATATTATAATTAAAACAAAGAAATAAACTTCAACAGATTCATTTATGCCAGTGAATCCACATGTTTATCCAAACATCCACATTTCTCATTGACTTAACTCAATGTTTGCTGATAAATGAGAAATTCTCATAAGAGGAAGGTAAGACCCCCATGCCCACTTAGAAACATCAAGAATCCCTCAGTTATGTACCACTGACATTGAAGTTTTTCTAGGTATATCACTTCTATAAATCTTTTAGCTCTGGCCTAGACACTGTTTTAAAAAGAAAAAAAAAATTGTCTGTATCCCCAATTGTCAATTTTTGTAGAGGTCAAAGATATCATGTATCATAGAAATCAACAAGTGACCAAAAGTCACAGCGAAATGATTTTCCTGTGCAATAAATGGCATCAACATCAAAATCAGTGCTTAGAGAAAATAACATCAAAGAATCAGTTTGCCACCTCTCTCACAGCCTAGCTTATGATTTAGTTTTCTCATTAATAATTAATATTTAGCGATAAGCCATATTAATATACAAATCAGAATCAAATCCTCATAACCATAGATCGGTATGTTTCCCCTTCACTTTACCCTGCCGTGGCCCTACCCTTTTTAAAAATATCTTTTCCTATGTCACCTTCCCCAAAATACTTGGACCGACATAGTCTCCTTCACTCCAGATGCTGTCTTTCTTCCCTCAACCCTCCTTGCACTTGATTTTTAATCTCTATTGTGCTGCTCCTCTCATTTTCCTGGGTTTATATTTCAGTTAATTGTTGTGGGTTTTTTGTTCTGTTTTTTGGCTAATTTTCTCTTTCTTAAATTGTGTACAGTCTGAAACACCTAACACAATAAGTGTTCAATAAGTAAACTTAATTGGCCATCGTCCACCTCTGATGCATAACTTTGTACTATAAAATTATGTATATGCAGGCTAAAGAAAGTGTATGTCAGTTCAGATGTACTGAATCTACAGCCGTATTAGGCCTCCTCTGACCTGAGGAGTACACAAACTGATGTGATTCAAGTCCACTATCAAATTGCATTTTTTCAATTGGAAGAGAATTATTCTCTTAAGAGGCTAGCAGGAATAAAATCGCCTGTTCATGAGCAATCATAGTAAAGACACAATTGCAATAAAAACAAAACAAGGTCTCTGCAAGATTTTTAGATAGTATATGTGTGACCCTGCGGATTAATCACTCTGCTAAGAATTTTTATAATAATTCTGTGTATTACCCTTCTTGCTTATGGATCTTGGTCCATAATTTCCTCAACCTGGGTTACTTATTTATATTTTAAATTCTGCGCATTTTGAATACCTAGCGAATTGTTTTTTCCTGATGTCAGTGACCAAACATCTCATCTTTAAGAGCAGGTTTGTTCTCACTGATTTTTAAAGTCAGCTTATAAGCCGTGTCAAGGTTTTTATGGCCAAAACTATGGTGAAATTAACAAAAATAACTGAAAACATTTTACTTTATGAAAATAAAAATAATATTTAAGGTACGCATTCCAGGCTTTAGTTAAAGGAACAGTAAGTAGGGGCATCTGGGTGGCTCATTCAGTTGAGCATCCGACTTCGGCTCAGGTCATGATCTCACGGCTCGGTTCATGAGTTCCAGCCCCACATCAGGCTCTGTACTGACAGCTCAGAGCCTGGAGCCTGCTTTGGATTCTGTGTTTCCCTCTCTCTCTCTCTGTCCTTCCTCCAGTAGCACTCTGTCTCTCTCTTTCAAAAAATAAATACACATTAAAATGTTTTTTAAAAAGGAAGAAAGAAAAAAAATGAAAGAACTTTAAATATTTTATCTCTAAAAAGGTAAGGCTTCTGCATAAAAAGAATTTTTTTAAAAGGAACATTAAGTAAAACTTTGCTCATTTATTAGATTTTTTTTAGTAATTAACATTCCAGAAAAACTAAAATACAGTGCCATATATAATTCTTTTTTTTAACCACCTAATATTAAGATGATTTTTGAGCATTTTTATGGAACAAATGAGAGTGATTTGAAACTGAAGATTTAAAAGTATCTAGAAAAATATGTGTTCAGGAAGACAAAGTTCCCAAAGTGGAGTCACTCAGCCATGGGATGTGCAGCTGACAGCATTCAGTGAAGGGCACCTGTGCTGAGGGCACCCATAAAATTCTTGACCCAAGTAAAAGAATCTTATTTGCTTGGGGAATCATAACATTACAGTAAATCTTCATGTGGCTATTTATTTGTATATCATTTGATGCAAATGCCTACTACTTCCCAGAGCTCTTCCCAGAGTTTTTTTTTTCTTTTAGAGAGAGAGAGAGAGAGAGAGAGAGAGAGAGAGAGAATGAGAGCACCAGCAGGGGAGAAGGGCAGAGGAAAGAGAGAATCTCAAGCAGGCTCCACGCTCAGTGCAGAGCTCAATGCTGGGCTCGAGTCCACAAGCCCGAGAACCTGACCCGAGCTGAAATCAAGAGTCGGTCGCTCAACCGCCACCCAGGGGCCCTGTTCTATTTTCAATTAAGGTAAATTTTAAGAGCTTCTAATTAATTAAGGACTAGTATTAGAGTTAGCATTGAGCCCATTGAATCATTAGAACTGTGGACTAGCAAGAAAACAAAAGGATAATTCTATTAGATTTTCAGCCCTTTAGATAAAGCTGTTTAGATTTGTTTTCCCAAAATGTGCATCAGTTAGTTTTCAGAGAACTTATCCAAGCTTCATAATCCACTTTTTTCCCCTAAAAGCAGATACAGTACATTTAAACCAAATCCCTGAAGTATCCCTTTTATGTGCCATCTATATTTTTAAGTGGTTTGAACATTCTGTCTCACATTAGGATAGTTTATAGTATGAAGGTCCTCTTCTTTGTGGTGCTACATAAAGAGGAATTTCTTCATCAAACTCCTGACTTTTTCCATCATATATATGTGCGGAGACAAATTACAGCTGGTTGAAGATGAGCAGATTAAGGCTTCATTTCAGTTTCTAGCCGACAGTGAGAAGGCACAGTCCTTCCGGTGGCCACGTATGTTTTAATTTCACAGCGTGGTCCCTAATACTGTGGTGCAAACGTGAATTCCAGTATTCTTATTTTTAAAACTGCAGCCCGGCAATCGGCAGTTATTTATCGATTCGGCACCTTGTATGCACAAGCAGTCCGTGAAGAGTTGTGAAAGGTGAAACAATTTGGAAGTAAGATTCCTGCCAGAAGTCATCCCATAAAGTAATATCTAAAAATACAAAGCTCTATGTGATTAGTCCGAAATGTATTTGGTTCGGGCAACAGCCACAGCAGGAGGTCAGATGATGCAGTATTCAGTGAGCTAGAGGAAGAGGGGGAGCTGCTTTGGGGAAGTGGCATTTGAATCTAGAAACAGAAACTTCAGAAACAGAAATAAGTCTTAGATGGGTAGAAAGGACTTGAGAGAGCATTCCAGCTGGGGAAACAGCTGTCAAGTGACAGAGGCAGGGGATTGAAATAAACACGTGGGGGACGGTGAGAGGTTAATGAAGAGGAGTAATTGGAAAATAAGGCTGGGGAAAATACGTTTGAAGCATATTTTAAGGGATTTAAATAATAACCTAGGAAGTTTGCACTATGGGTTACAGCTCTCAGTGACTACCGTTTTTTCAAAGTTACAGAGGAACAGGAGGATTTGGAGAATGTGATTAGCTGATTCTAAAATCTGTACCAAAATGAAAGATACTGAGAAAAGCCAAGGTAACCCAGAAGAAGAAAAACAAAATTAGAGGATTTTCACCACCAAGAATCAAGACTTACTACATCGATACAGAGATAAAGTGGTGTATTGGCACAAGAGCAGACAGATAGTAATGAATTAGCATGAAGAGCCCAGAAACAGACCTACACACGGATATACAGCAAAGGCACCCGTACAATTCAGTAAATGGTGCTGTGCCCAAAGGATGTTCCATGGAGAAATTTTTAAAAATACAAACCTTGAATCTGAATTCATATCACGTGCCAAATTTAAGATGGATGATAGATGGATAATGTGAAAGATAAATAAATAAGTAAACAAGCACATTTTTTTAGTGGGCATAGTGCTTCAACAGTCATCTCAGAAAGGATATCCAAATGGCCAAGACAAATACAAAATGATGGCCAACTTCCATCAGTCATCATGGAAATGCAAATTAAAATAAAAATCACATATATTAAGCTCCTATCAGATTGGTTACAACTCAAACAATGACCAGTATCTAGTGTTGGCAAGGGCGTGGCACAATGGGAGCTCTGATATTGCTGGATAGGAGTGTAAACTGTACTTAAGAAATTGTTTGGCAATATCTAACAAGAACTAAACACACCTACCCCCTTTAAGTCAGCAATTCCACATAACAATGGGTGCTTATGTCTATTAAAAGACTTGTGTGCAAATGTTGCTAACAGCTTACAGCAGCCATATTTATAATAGCCCCAAAATGGAAGCAGTCTGAAAGTCCATCAATGGAAAGATGAATAAATTATATTCATATAATATAACACAACAGTGAAAAAAAAAACACAAATAACAACGTAGATAGTTCTCACAGACCCTATGTTGAATGAAAGAAGCCAGGCACAAAAGAGTGGTATCGTGTTGGTATGAAGTTCAAGATATGTGTTAAAATAGTAATTACCTTTGAAGAGTGGTTATTGACTGGGACCATGAGAGAGCCTACTGAGGGCGGAGGAGGGGGATGTCTTATATTTAGATTTGTATGGTAGTTATTTTGACTTGTATGGTGGTTTTATATATATATATATATATATATATATATATATATATATATATATATGGTTGTATATATATATGGTTATATATATATAGTTTTATATATATATATATATATATATATATATATATATATGGTTGTATATATATATGGTTATATATATATAGTTTTATATATATATATATATATATATATATATATGTACACACAATTGAGCTCAGCATTTTGAATTTGTGCACTTTGCTGTGAACAAATTATTCTTCAATTTACTAACCAGATTTTAGGAAGTCTCTAACTTTTTTTCAATTGCCTACCAACATTTTTTTGTTGTTATGTTTCTCCTTCTCTACAGATCTATTAACTTGTCCTGTCTTGGCTGGTGTCTTCTTACTTATTTCGTCTACTGACCGATCTTTGTGATCTTTTGCCTTGGTTCCCCAAAGATAAACACTCACATGGCGTCTGTCTCTCATTTCAATCTATGCAGTAACAGTAATGACAGCTAATACAATTGTGAGGTATTGGGCTGTTTTACATGCATCATCCCACTCAATTCACACAAGCAGCTTATGAACTAGTCATTATTATCATTGTTTCACTGATGAAACTCTGAAAGATTAAGTAACTCACAGAAGAGCTAGGATTTGAACCTAGATCCATCACATTCTGGAATTCATCTTCTTAAACACAAGGCTATGAGAAAGATTGAGACCAAGAGAGAGACTGGCTTTCTGATTTTCCAGGCCACCTTTTCATACCAACAGTGCAAGCAGTAAATCACTGAAAATCTTACAGATGGCCAACCCAGGTCATTCATGACAAACAGAATGCGTAGAACATGTCATAAAATCAATGTTTAGGATGGTCCCAGGGACTCTGGATGGGAGCTGACTCTACGTTGCTGTGAAATAATCCAAAATTGCATCACTTACTGGTCTCTTTCACTTAAACAATGGTCTTTGAAAGTCAAAAATAATAAAAAATTAAAAACCAAAAGAAATACACTCAAATTATCAGGGGCAGATATAAAAATGTTCATCCTAAATGACAGAAGAGAACTGTTTTAGTGCAATCTAGAGTGCTGTGTGCTGTGTTACTAAATTGTGTTACCAAAATGCCCTAGAGTTACCTTAAAGAATCTTTTGTCTACTCCTCACCTGCATCCTCAGACACCATTGTAGGGATTATAAAAACATCATCTAGTTTGAAGTTCGGTGCTTTAGGTAGTGCACTTAAAGAGGAGACTTGCATGCTTTATTCATTTTTATTCTTCCTTTGGAATTAATGAGCAGACTTTTGCAAAGTGATTTTGTTCTGAGAAAAGCTGAATATTTGATAGCTGTAGCTAAAAAGCATCTCCACTATATCTTCCTTTTCTATATAGACAAGCTTTTTAGTCCTATGATGGTATATTTTGAAAGGTGAGATTTCTCTAATGCTCTGGTTATGACAAAGCCCTGTCTTCCCCATATAAATACATGCACATTTAGTTAAAGGAAATTTTGTTCTGGGTATCCTGTTAATTAAAGTTTTTATTATGACTGATAAGTTTTCCATTGGATACTAGATAAAAATAATTGTTAAATTTATTCCATAGAGATAGATGGGCTGGATACAAATGCATATGTGTTGTGGAAGTCTGGCATTAGCAGAGTTATGACTTTTTAATTTTTTTTTTTTTTTCAATGTTTTTTATTTATTTTTGGGACAGAGAGAGACAGAGCATGAATGGGGGAGGGGCAGAGAGAGAGGGAGACACAGAATCGGAAACAGGCTCCAGGCTCCGAGCCATCAGCCCAGAGCCTGACGCGGGGCTCGAACTCACGGGCCGCGAGATCGTGACCTGGCTGAAGTCGGACGCTTAACCGACTGCGCCACCCAGGCGCCCCAACTTTTTAAATTAATCCTAGGGTGTGATTGATTATTAATGAATGCTCATAAAATGACTACAGACTTATCTCCAAATGTCATGTTTATTGCCATAATTAGAAGGAGAAAATGTTTATTTTTAATGGGAATTTTCCCACAGTCTCATGATTAAGTGGAATTAAAACATTGAATAAAGTTCTGTACAGAAACTAACATTTCTCTCTGAGATAGAATTAAACCTAAGATTGAAATGAATTGACTTACACAAAATACATTTTTTGTTTTCTTTTAGTTTTTCAGTAAAGGTGAGGATAAAATATTTGAGGATACAAGATATTATTATATTATTTAATATAATTATATTATATTGTATATAATTATAAATAATATTATATTATTTTCTATTTTTAAAAAATAACTTATTCACATTTTTAAATTTTTTCTTTTCATTTTGCAGCTGAAGAAAATCGTTCGAGATATCACAATTAGTATATTTGTTTACATTTTTTTAAATAATATGACTTTAAGTCTTTAACCTATTAATGTGAAATATACTGACTGATTTCCTAATGTTTAAGCAACTTTGCATTCTACCCCCCAAAAAACCCAGCTTGGCCATCTTTTAGGTATAATTTTGAACTTTGCTAATATTTTGTTTAAGATTTCTCATGTACATTCATAACTGTAGTTTTTATTTATATATAAAATACATAAAAATATATGAAATAAAAATTGCATATTTAAGATGTACAATGTGATGATTTAATATACATATACATAGTGAAATGATTACTACAGACAAGCTAATTAACATATATCCTCACATAGTACCATTTTTGTCTGTGTGTTGGGTGCACCTGAAATCTATAATCTTGGCATATTTCTAGTATTCAATATAATATTATTAACTACAATAATCATGTCTGTATATGAGATCTCTAGACTTATCCATGCTGCGTAATTGCAACTTTGTACCTATTGACCAGTTTCTCCACATTTCCCTCATATCCTCAAGCCCCTGGTAATGACCTTTCATCTCTTTGCTTTTATGAGTTCTATGAGTTCAAGTTGTTTTGTTTTGTTTTGTTTTGTTTTGTTTTGTTTTTAGATTCCACATATCAGTGAGATCATAGTGTTTGTGTTTCTATGTCTGGCTTCTTTATTTCACTTAGCCTAATGTCCTCCAGTTTTGTTCATATTGTTGCAAATGACAGGTTTTCCTTCTTTTTCATTGCCAAATAATATTTGTGTGTGTGTGTGTGTGTGTGTGTGTGTGTGTGTGTACGCACGCATCTGTGTAAAACATCTTTTTTTTTAATCCATTCATCCATTGATGGTCACTTGAGTTGTTTCTCTATCTTGGGTATTATGATTAATGCTGCAATAAACATGGGAGTGAAGATATCTCTTTGGGATTCTGATTTCATTTTCTTTGGATATATGCCCAGAGTGGGATTTTGGATCATGTGGTAGCTCTATTTTTAATTTTTTGAAGAATCTGCGTAGTATTTTCCAAACAGCTCTATCAATTTACATTCCCACCAATAGTGTACCAGGGTCCCTTTCCTCTACATTCATGCTTACACTTATCTTTTGTCTTTTGGATAATAGCTTTTGGATAATAGATGTAAGGTGATAGCTCATTGGGATTTTCATAAATTGGAATACTTAATATTGTTAGGATGTCAATACTACTCAAAATGATCTACAGATTCAATATAATCCCTATCAAAATGCCAAAATTTTTTGCAGAAATAGAAAAACCTGTCCTAAAATTCATATGGAATATCAATGGACCCTTTCTAATTTCAAAACTTACCACACGCCTACAGTAATAAAAACAGTGTATCACTGCATAAAGATAGACAAATCGACTAACAAAATAGAATCAAGAGTCCAGAAATACCCTCATGTCTTAGTCACATAATTATACTCAAAATGTCAAGACCATTCAATAGGGAAATGGCAGTATTTTCAACAAATGGTGTTAGGAAAACTTATCCACATGCAAAAGAATGAAGTGTACCTTTTTTTTTTACACCATATACAAAAATTATCTCAAAGTGTATCAAAAATCTAAATGTGATAGCTAAAGCTATGAAACTCAGAAATAAGTGTAGTAGAAAAGCTTCATGACATTGAATTTGTCCGTGGTCGCTTGCATCAAAAGCATAGGCAACAGAAGAAAAATTAGATAAACTGAACCTCATCGAAATCAAAAACTTCATGCCTCAAGAACACTGCTAATTGAGAAAGTAACCCACGAATGGAAAAAAATATTTGCAAATTATATATCTGTTAGGGGAAAATATCAAGACTATATAAAGAACCTTTATAGTTCAATGATTTTTAAAAACCTGATTTTAAAAAATGGGCAAAGGACTTGAATAAACATTTCTCCAAAGAAGATATATAAATGTCCAATAAACACATGAAAAGATGCTCCACATCACAAATCATTAGGGAAATGCAAATCAAACCCACAGTGGGATACCAGTTCACATCTATTGGAGTGGCTATTGTAAGAAAACAAACAAAAAATGACAAATGTTAGTGACCATGTGGTGAAACTGGAACCTTTGTGCACTAGTGATGGGAATGGAAAATGGCACAGCCTCTGTAGAAAGCAGTATGGCTGTTCCTCAAAAAATTAAACTGAAAATTGACATATGATCCAGCAATTTAACTTCTGGCTATGTACCCAAAACAAGTGGAAGTGGAGATTCAGACGGATATTTGTACATCCTTAATAGCAGCATTATTCACAATAGTTAAAGGTGAAAACAAGCCAAATGTCCACTGAGGGGTGAATGATAAAATATGGCATCTGCATACAATAAAATATTATTCAGCCCTAAAAATCAATGAAATTCTGACACATGCCACCCATAGATGAACCTTGAAGTCATTATGGTAAGTGAAATAAGCCAGATGCAAAAGGAAAATCTATGATTCCACTTTCATGAGGTACCTAGAGTAGTCAGACTTGTAAAGACAGAAACTAGAAAGGTAGTTCTGGGGACCTGGAGGGAGGCGGGGCATGAGGAGTTATTGTTAATGAGTATAGACTTTCAGTTTGGGAAAATGACAAAGTTCTGGCAATTGATGATGAATATGGTGACACAACAATATGAATATACTTAATGCCATTGAACTGTGCACTAAAAAACGGTTAAAATGATAAATTTAATGTTGTGTACATTTTTTTTCACAATAAAAAGAATGTATGTTTATCGTCAACTCTCTTGCCTCTATGTCCCTCTGCCTTGTTAAACCCCAACCCTAATTAAATGCAAATCAGTCTACTCCATGCACCTTTTTGGTTAAACTCGGCTCAAGCAAAGTGACAAACTTTGCTGACTGATACTTCTTTAGATTTAAAACTCCAGCAGTCAGAGTGATCCTGTATACTATAAGCCATCATGTTGCTCCCCTGGGAAAACCTCCGCAAACACTTCCTCACCACAAAATAAAAGCCAAGTTCCTACACAACTTGGCTCATTCTTTTCTCTTCTGTTTCATTTCTACTATCCTTCCCCTTAATCTTTCTAAGGCTAGCCACACTTGCCTTTCTGAAGTTCTGTGGAAGAGCCAAGGATATTTCCACAGCGAGACCATTGCATTTGCCATTCTAGATTTGGAATGCTCTTCCTTTAGAAATTTGTGGATTCCCTTACTTTCTTTAATTGTCTAGGCAAAATTCACCTTCTTAGAGAGGCTTTCCCTGTCCACTGTCTAAAATAGCAACATCACCGCTCTCTTTACCCTTATGCCGCTTTATTTTTATTCTCACAGTGTTTACCATTACATGCTATTATATGGCATAATTCATTTGTTTATCCCTAATCTATTTTCCTCATTAGAATAATACCATGAGGATGCTGACTTCTGTTCACTGTTGCATTCTCAGCACCTCAGAGAGTGCCTGCTAGTTGGTTCTCAATAAATATGTATTGAATGATGGAATTACTTAACACATCCTCACAAAGGGGTTCAGAAAGTAGCCTAGAAGAAGAATTCATTACAAAAGTGGATCCTGAAGTTCTCTTGACATTTTTATGTTTCGTATTTGAACTCCTTTCTTTTTCGAAGTAGAGATCTTTGTTGTCCCATAATGGATTCAAGCAAAATATGCCCTTTATACAACTGCAATTAAATAGTATAAACCATGAACATCTATTGCTATGTTCATTGATGACCTTGACTCAAGTATTACTGAATGTGTACCACATGGAGATACACTAAGTAGCCTCAGAGTCTTCTCTCTTCTTGAACTAGTGAACTTGTGCAGAAGCTAAAACTAATTCTAGAACATTTTTCTACTTTTTTTTTTCTTGTAGGATGAGGGTATTTTCTCTACGCGGTTCATGTTTTCATATTTTAAAATTGTGTGTTTTGATCCTGTTCACTGCTGACTTACGGGCTTTTTAAAGTAAGTGATAACGTTTTTTTAAAAAAGAAAACAATAATTATTTAAGGAAGGTGCTTTAGTGAGGGGAATCAAAATATTATTTTGCAGTATCAATTGTTCTTTTCTGAGAGGTCCTTTATGTGGATTACATTCATATATTGCTGTGTATACACATCTATGTATATGTAACAATATGTAGATATAGATATAAAATCATATATGTCCTATAAATTATAATGCCCTGAAAAGTCTTGCCATGTTTCTCTACATGATCTCTATTTATAGTTTTCTAAGAAAAAAACTTTTAATCAAATCAGTCAGTTCTTTTTCTGCTTAACCATACGCTTATCCCTGTTGGAAATAATTTATGCAGTGGAAACCCACTGATACTCATCCACCGAAAATATTTTAGTCAATGTTTTCTTTGGAACCAGATAAAGATGAAATTCATTGTAGCTAGCTTTGAGTGTATTAGTTGGTATTTTACTGCTGTCTGACTTTCTGAAATTCCAAACACTTTTAATGATTAAAACCATTTTACATAATAAGAGGCTTTGTGGTGAGAATGATTGACTAGTTGCTATCTGCAAACAGCAATTTATAACCAAAAGGGGCTTTAAGATCCTGAAAATAATTGGTAGCTCATTATTTGGATTAAATTGCTGAGTTTAGCTTTTCATTTAAGTTTTAACAAAACCACACTTACCAACTATTCGTATAGGCTTGGTAAGTGACTACGGCCCCTCATAGCACTCTTCCAAAATGACAGAATGACAATAGAGCTGTACGTGGGTACAGGTGACAACGCTTAATAATGCAATTAACTAAAACAGAACCCAATAACAAGGAGCTTTGCTGTCACCTTCAAAGAGATACCTTTGCCTTAAAGTGTCCTTACAAGTGGCTCAAGAACTTATAAGAGAGAAAGGTGTTATTTGTAACTTGGTACTGAGTAAGCACCAGGTTTGAACTCATGAAAGGCCGCTTAACTGTTTAGAGTCCCATGGCCAGAATCTCCCTATATTTCTCCCAACCTTTAATAACCGCAATCCGTAAGTTAAATGTGGACAGGGACACACAACAGGAGTGGGTCAGTTCTACTGCTTTGGGCATGGGGTTACACTGTTTGTGTGACTCACTGTTCTCTTCTATGAAGGACAACGTCCATAGTTGTGCTATGAAAGTTTTGATTCCAACACAGAAGGACTCTATATGTCCAAGCACGACGCTAGACATTTTCCCTAAGGCCATTATAAACTTCACAATAACCCGATGAGGAGACCTTTATTATTCCCGATACGAGGACACTGATCTTCATAGCTAATAAATCAGCCAAACTATTGACTCCAGTAATTGCTATCTTCCCATGTATCCATTCTGGCCTTCTTCAAATATTTAGGCTTCCAAACAAAACAGATCTATCCTCTCTATGCTTCAAAGACAACATGTTAGTGGGTGATTTGATGGTCTGGTTTTGCTCCAGTAGTTCCTAACTAAAGGCTTGGGTTGCCACATGAATGAGCAGGTTGGCTTGATAGGCTCAGTAGAAAGGTCCCTCTGAGCAGGTGTGCTGCCCGTGAGGAGTGCAGAGACAAGCTCCTTGCTGTTATTATGCGATGTGTTATTTCAGGGCAAATTTATGCCTCTCCTAGGGAGCCTTCTAGAGTAATAATCTCTGACAAATGGTGATCCTGTTACACCTAGGCTCCCCGAATAGCTCCACCTGAATTTATTTTGCGTGTAAATTACAGTGCTCATGCGAAAGAAGAATCCCATGGATGTAGCTTCATTTCTACTTATTAAGGGTGGAAAGAAAAATGTCATGATGTGTTAAGAACATCTTTCAATCATTCTGCATTTTCCCCCAACTATTAATTTTCTTGCAAGTGGATTTTAGGAACCTAGGCTCCCCTTTCATAAAAAATAAGTGTCATTGTGAAAGTGTACGTGACCAGGTCCTGCAAATAACCAGAGACAGATTTGAGTGGGCAAGCACAGCACATTAAAATAAAACATTTCCGTTTCTTGCATTTTTCAACAAATCTTTAGTTGGGGGGGGGGGGATAAGTTTAGTCACTGTGATTTTACATATAATTATTAATAACATGTCTTGTACTTTTACCTTCTCCATGGTCCTCATTCATGGTCTCTGTTTTCTCTGTAACCAGAATCTCCCACAGATGCTTCAAATTTTCAATGCTAATTTTGAGATTGGTATCTTTCCTCTACCACTAACTGAAATGTCTCTGTAAAAATGATCATTTTGTCCCATCTTTTTTCTTGAATGAAGACATACCAAAAACTTGAAATTAATAAAGAATAAATTAGAATAAAGCTTTCTTTACCTTCCCTCTGAATCATTCCAAATAGCTTGTCAGAGGAGAGGTCATTACAAGTTTTCTTTGTTAGGCAACACATATTCATCTCCCCTATTCCCAAATTGTTATATTATACACTCCTTCCATAGTTACAATAACAGTGATTTATAAGTGGTTACTTCTTGGTCTTGACTTATTAAAAAATCTAAGCAAGTAAATATATAAGAAAGGCTTTTACTGAGGGATCGTCTCAGTTTTCCTTGCTGTGTATTGGGAGAGCTGAGTGTTGTTCAGGATGTGTGCATATCACTCTTTATTCTTAGAAAAGCTCATTGTTTCTCTTGGCAAAAGTCCATTGTTCTTTCCATTCTTGTTTTCTGGACTTTTTTTTTGAGGGAGTGGGTAATTTTCAGCATCCATTTGAATGTGTAATTACTTCTAAAATCAAATGGGTTTTTTTAATTGTCATTATGAAAGTAAAATCACTTTTAGTTGATATTTAGTATTACGGAAATGTTCAGAGAGAAAGATTCTGCCTAGTTGGCCACATTGCATTTGTTCTTTCAGAAATGCAAATAAAACATCTATTAACTTTTTTTAAAGATAATACATAATGTATTTCTTTCTCATAAGTCTACTATGTTCGTGAAGGACGCTTGCACCTACATAGAAACACGATTTTAACTCAAGGGGGCATAGGGAGATAATGATAGATAGATACAGAGATACATAGATACATAGATATATAGATGATAGATCAATAGATAAATACATAGATACATAGATAAACAGGTATTAGTGTTCTCTAGTAGTGAAAGAATGAATGCTGCCCTCTGGAGGCCACAAATAGAAAAAGCAAACCAAGTAATTATACCATCTAATCACGTGCTTAATGCCTTCAGTTTGAAAATAAACTGTATCTCTTGCCTTTCCAGTAAATTATATCTAAGGTGGTACAGCCAAGAATGTAGGGTTAGGCTGAATCTGAATTTCACCACATTACACATTTTTGTGGGGTTATGTGTTCTTATGATAATTTGTTCACAGTGTCTTTCCCATTCACCAAGGACCACAGAAAGAAATCAGTGACAGAGAGAAATGGAGAATGGAGTTGACAAAAAGCAAATTAATCTTTTTGTCTACTCAACCCCCACTTGAAATATATATGACTTTGTACTTCAGATAATACTTTATGCTTTCTTGCATAACATATGTGCCAAGATTGTGAAGTGAAAAATGTGGTTTAAAAAAATAGATGAAAATGGAAGAGAAGCTGTGACTCTGGAATTTAAAATATATTCTTTCTATATAAGGACAGATTTTCTCTTATGAAAATTAAAATACCGTAATGAAAGAGAATAGCCTTTGCTGCAACTTCCTTAAATGTGTATCCACATACAGTCTCGGTCTTAGAATATGCGATATATAGATTAGAGTAATAAAAATACAGACGTTCCATTTTAAGTGTTCTTAAGACTAGTCATTAGGAACCCAGATATTTGGAATGTTTCTTCCTAGAAGAGATCTTCTTTCTTAAAAATACCAATGTTTATAACCCTTTGAGGGTCATTTAAAGTTTTAAGTCCAAGAAAAGTCTTTCTCCACTTCATTTCATTTCAGGAACCTACTATTTGTTTTACTTCTTTGGCATTCTCACACAACTCTAAGCGTCTTAAAGTTCCACCTATGTTATATATATATTTTTTAATATACACAATTAATGCTATTCTCATACTTTCTGAAATAGGGATATTTACTTTACTTCATAGATAAGATAGTGAGAATCATTTAGGTTATTTGACTCATTTCTTTGCAAGAACATGGTACCCTCTAGATCAAATACAAAATGTTGGACTTCAAAATTGTTTGTCTTTCTGCTATACAACATTTAAGAAAAAAACATTTGTCATGGACTCAAACATGATGCATTTGGAAGAGATGGGAGTTCAAGCATAAAGTGGATACCAAGCCATACCAATAAACAACATATCAAATAGTAACAGCATTCTGCAAAATGAAAGAAGGAGGGAAGTGGGAAAGGATGGAGGAAAAGAAGAATAGTAGTGGGAAATAAAGGAAGAAAAAAACCGAGAATTTCACATAGTCTCATGGATTGCATTTCATACTTTTTATTTGCCAGAGGAAAGAGCGTAAAAAATACAATTTCAAATATGATGATTGCACAGGTATTTCTGGAGTAGCAAACTCAGGTATAGAAAAAAAAATATTATAGAAGAGTAAAAGAACCTAAGGTGATAATGAGCCACCAGGGCATTACTGTGGTTGGTTAGAAGCAATAGTTGACTATACAAAGACATTTAATGAGGAAAAAAAATAGGACAGTCTATTAAAGGGCACATTTTTTAAACCATTTTCCATCTGTGTTCCTGGAAATGTGAGTTCAATCAATGAATAATTCATCCAAGGCTGATAAAGGAAAAATGCAGAATGTATTCACTTGGCCAAGATATGTAGGACAGTCAACTGGTAACAGCTTCAGTTGCCCTGGCATCAAGGTTTAATTGAACCAGAAAGCAATTCTGAAATTTCAAAAGAATATTATTTCTTTTTTGAAATCTGTAAAGTTGGACAGAAGCTTTTGAAGACATAAAACTAAATTGAGGGTAAAATAGGCTTATGAATTCAAACCATAAAGGTTATCAATTTTATCCCTACCTAGTTTAGTTAAGTAGAGAGTCATCATTTTCTTTCCACCCTGCTTCATTTTCTTTGCCTTTATATTCATGTCACAAGTTCAATATGCAGATATTATTACAGATTGTAGAACATGAACAATAGCAATACCTTGATTCCAACTGTAAGCCATGATACTCTGGTACCATCTTTCTAGTAAAATGTCTTATCAGTTGGCTTTTACAGCTTAAAAAATCATCATAAGCATCGTGACTTAAAACAATCATCATGTATTTGGCATTGGAAATGCACCTTGGTCCAGGTCAACTAGAAGGTTCTTCAACTGGTCTCAGCAGGGCGTGCTCATGCGCCTATGGCCAGCTCTCGGTAGACTGAGGCTAATTCGTCAAAAGGGATGTTAAGTAGAATGGCTTGTCTTTATTACATGTGGTCTGTTAGTCCCAGCAGGTTATCCCAGACTTGCACACTTGGTTGTAACAAGGTCGCAAGAGTGAGAGGTTTACCAAAGCCTCTTGAGGTCAGGCTCAGAATTTATAGTTTCCCTTCCATTGCTTTTTTAAGTCAAATCAAGTCCCATGTGCTGCCCAGATTGCAGTGGTATAGAAAGAGATTCTATCTCCCAAATCAAGGAAAGATTATGTGGCCATTTCTGTCATCTACTCCATCTTCTTTTGAGAAACTCTCACTAACAAAGATACAGCCATGAGATTAAAATTCATGCATAATTTATGGCATACATTTAGTCCTCAAATATTTCTGAGTTCAAAGTTTCTACCATGCTTGTCTTTCCATCTTTCAGTGGTCACTCAGTCACTCAGTCAGACTCCCTCAGAAACTTCTGGAAGTTCCCATGGAATACTAAGCTCTATAACTGATGCCCTTTACTAGCTTAATTTCTGGGTTTTGTTCCAAATATGTGGTGGTTCTTTTTTTTCCCCTTCATTTCTCCTTATCCCTATACCTATTTGTTGAATATTAGTGCAAGGTCTCTATCCTTCTTACTCTTCTCTCTCTTTGCACCATTTCCAAGGCTGCAGGTATATACCACATCCTTCTCACTTGTTATTTGAATTACTATGGTAGCCTCCTCCTGCATATTTCATAGATTTCACTTTCCCTTATTTTTTTCATGGTAATCATCAAGAGCTCCTGAAATCCTTAGAAGAATCACATCAATTGTAATTCTTAATTATCTTCATTTTTCTGTAATTTTCAGAATAGAGATCAAAATGTCAGAACACAAGGAAATGTATGCTCTAATCTGTTTTCTGCTCTAATCCCCCAAATCATCTCTGCTAAACCCATATAGGTCATTATTTTTAAATGTTTACCATTTTTCAGTAGCTTTTGCTCCTGTGATTTAGAAAATAATTTGCTGCTTTCTAGAATGCTCTTTTTGTCACACCTTTTTAACTAACTTATCTTCTACTCATCCTCATTCATGATTCCACACATTTCAGTCACTGCCAGGAAGATCATTTGATGCCTGTTTAAGTTAAATAACCCCTATGGGGACTTCATGAAGTCTATGCTCATCTGATATAACACATCACACTTTATTACAAAGTGTTGATGGTTTTTCCTTCTGTCTCTCACAGGAGCATATCAACTGAAAGAAGGTTGTTGATACGTGTTTCTGTGCCTATTTAGTATTTACCACTGTATGACACTCATCAGATGTTTGAAATAATTAGGTGGGAGTAAGTGTGTGCCATAATAGGAAAAAGAAAGTTAATGTATCAGTTCCTTAATACTATAATAGTGGTGTGTAACAAACTGCCACAATACCCTACTGGTAGAAAATGTATACATTTATTTTTGCTCTGAGTCTGTGAATCAATCAGTTGGTCTGCTGATATGGACAGGTGTGGCTGATCTTGACTAGACTTGACCATGCACTTACACTCAATTTGTTAGATGAGTAGGGGCTGGCTGGTCTAGGATAGCCTCAACTGGGACTCATCTCTCCTCAGTGTGGTCTCTGTTCCTCCCAATGGCTAGTTCAGGCTTATTGTCCCAGAAGATGCAGGCATTTACTAGAGTTGCTAGGCTTGGAACTGGCAGAAATGTCTTCTGCTTCATTCTATTGGTCAAAACAACTTACAAGACCAGCACAGATTCAAGGAGTGAATCATGAATCATCTTCTTGATGAGAGGAGCAGCAAAATCACACTACAAAGAGCATGGATGTAGTGAGGCCATTAATTGGAGCTATCAGTGCAATCAATTAGCTTTCCCAACCTATAGCATATTATCCTAATTTACATAATTATTCACATCATTCAATACTGTGCTATTTAACTCTATCGCAAGCATATAAAGAAATACAGTTCCAAAGTAGACCTCAGATTTGTTCAGACTACTTTAGTTTGAAATAAGTTTCTGATGAAAAAAGAATTTAGAAACAAAACAATCATTTAAACACTGAGCACCACAGCTCAAACAATAAAGAAATTATAAAATAAAGATGCTAATGAAACAAAAAGAAGTAAGAAAGGAAAGAGAGGAACAGATAATGACTCAACAGAGCCAAACTGCTAAACTGTAGCAATCAAAGCAAATAGCAAGAAAACAAAAGGCACTGATTAAATTCAACCTCTCTGCTCCCAAAATAATATGTATGCTGCATCGTTTTCAACCAACAGTATGGTAAAGACCTAAGTTAGTGCACAGCAAGCATTATCAATTCTATTTTCATTACTATTGGAGGAGAGATTCATTTTCTTGATCAATTAGGAAAAATTATCCCTATTAAAGTATTTTTTGTGCAACTATAGCTGGGCCACTTGAAGCTATCTTGTCCTTGCTCTGGCCTTGAAGTATTGGAAGAAAACTCTATTATTATCCACATTCAGCTTGGCAGAGAGCAAAATGACATACCCTTGAAGCCTCTGTTTTCCAGATCAAGGGACCAGTTCTCTGCTTAAGGACAATTAAGCAAAGTTTAATTTGGCAAAGCTAAAGGCTCAGTGTCAGAAACATAAAATCATTAGTTAAAGAAGGCAGTGATCAAGATAACCTCAATATTTCCCTCAGCTTGACTATACATAGACTGTCTTCTTCCTGCCTCCAGGCCCCTGACCTCCCTTTCACCCAGGCCCTTACAGAATCCAGATGGCCTAACCACCAGGGCCTCTCTGCATCCTTTTCTTAGAACATTTACTTTAGAAAACTTGTCATTGTGAAATCTTTCTTTGTCCCTTTGAGATGCAAATCTTTTTAAGAGCCTCTTGCTAGTTTTACAATCCAACGTGGTCTTTCTGCATGACTTTGGGTCTGTCCCATTGACAAGACACCACTGAGGAAGATAGTGTTCCTATCTTCCCAGTCTCTGTCCGAGGGGAGGGTTGGAGCCTAACTTCCCTTCCTGGCTGCTTTGCTCCATGTGCAAAACTATCTTCCATTATGAAGACGCATGAAAACTTATTTTTCCTTTGGTTACAGTCAGTGAGCGAACAGAAGGCCAATAGTCCCTCCACCCTGAGTCTTAAAAGCTCAGACTGAGTTCTGGTCTTTCCTCTGTTGCAATAGCCTGGAATAATGTCTTCTTTCCATGTTTAATTTTGTCTGGTGCAATTTGGTTTTGAAAGTGGCATCTACACATTAGCAAAAATTGAGATGTTTGAAAGTACTTTTGAAAGTTCGAAAATGCTTCACAGAAATTCTAAGAAGCCTGAAAGCTTCTGTGCAGTATTTAAAAAGCAAATACTTCATCATTTGGAAAGCCCCATTTATTCAGAAGTGATTTAAGTTTTAGAACAAAACTAAGAAATTTTCCCCTTAATGGAGGGAAGAAGATGCCATATGTTTTTCACAGGTAACTCGAAGTTTCTCTCCAGAGACCCCTTCTTTATGAGTGTTTTTCTTTAACCTTAACAGCATACACCACTGCCCATCTTTCCCCTAAAAGGCTTATAATCAGAAAATGTGACCTATTTCTGAATTAACTAAATTTGAAAATGATTAAGTTTAACTTCAACTAACTGTGCATTTAATATCTGTCCCTTAGGTCCTCGGCCTGTTTCAGAGCCCAGAGCACCCAATCGGATGTTAAAGAGTTTCAAGTCTAGTGAAGAAGGTTGATGTTCACACAACTACCTCTAGAAGAATGCAGAGTAAGTGAAATTCTATGATGGCAGGGAAACACACACAAATTGAAAAGGTTTATAGGCGGAAGCTGTTAACATCCAGGAAGTATAAGGGGGCAAAAAAAAAAAAAGAGGATGTTTGATGGTCAGGTCTTAAAAGATGAGCCGGGGTGACTCAGTAGCTCAAGAGATCAAGTCTTGATTTCGGCTCAGGTCATGATTCGCAGTTTGTGAGATTGAGCCCTGCTGGGCTGACAGCTCAGAGCCTGTTTGGGATTCACTCTCTCCATCTCTCTCTGCCCCTCCCCCGCTCATTCTCACTTCTCTCATTCTCTGTCTCTTAAAATAAATAAATAAACTTAAAAAAAGAAAAAAGATGAGAGGTGCCTGGGTGGCTCAGTCGGTTGAATGTCCAACTCTTGATTTCGGCTCAGGTCATGATCTCACAGTTGGAAAGTTCAAGCCCTGCGTCAGGCTCTGCACTGACAGTGAGGAGACTGCTTGGGTTCTCTTTCTCTTCCCGTCTCTCTCCTCCCTCCCCTGCTTGTGTGTGTGCACCCTCTCTCAAAATAAGTAAATAAACTTTAAAAAAAAATGAAGGGGAATTCTAAAGGAACACAGAGAAAGGAAGAAGATTCCAGGTGAAGGCAATAGTTTGATAAAAGGTTACAGAAGAATGCAGGCTTCTGTCTCGTTCTGTGGTGCTGTAAACACATTAAGACAGAGTCTGGCAAAGTAGATATGGGCAAATCCTGCTTAATTACTCCACTTTTTAAGAATTAACTCTACCAAAAGTCACTGAACTGTGAGATTTGCCCTTTAATAATTAATTTATAAAGTTTTTTTGGGTTTGCATACATAATTTTTCGTAACTTTACTCAGGGGAAATGTATATAAAAGAAGCCACATCCACTTAAGATGTGCAATTTGTGCACTCTGACAGATGAATACGTCCATGAAACTGCCGCCCCGGTCAAGATAGTGAATATACCCTGCATTCTCAGAAGTGCAGCCCACCTTTGCTCTTAGTCACAAAGCGATCCAGATTTTGTCATTATAGATTATTTTTTTTGGCTGTTAGAATTTTGTATCAATGGAATTGTAAAGTATGGACACTTTGGGTGTCTCCCTTCTTTCACTCTATATAATGGATTGGGGAATGGCATCAGGTAAGTGTAAGCTTAACTATTTGAGAATCTGACCAATGATTTTACAGGTGGTATTACTGTTTCACATTTCTACCTGCAGCGTAGAAGAGTTCAGTGGCTCTACATGCTTGCCTGCAATTAATATTTCAGTCTTTAGAAGGATAAAAGGCAATTCTGGAGAGTAGGTCATGATATTTCTTTGTGGTTTTTTACTTGAATTGTCCTGTGAACTAATAATTTTTAGCATCTTTTCATGTGCTTATTGGCTATTTTTAAACCTTGTGAAATATCCGTTTGAATCTTTTCTCTATCATCTATTAAGTGGTTTGTCTCTTAATATAGAATTTTAAGAGTTATCTGTATATTTTGGTTACAATTTCTTTGTAAGAATCATTTTTTCAAATATTTTTTCCTGTCTTAAGTCAGCCATTTTGGTTTTGTTAATGTTATCTTTTGAAGAATCAAATAATATAATCTTAATAAAGTATAATTTTATCAAATTTTTAATGATTTATGTCCTATTTAAGGAAACATTGTTTAATCCGGTACTGCATAAATATCTTCTCCTATGTTATCGTTCAGAAATTCTATAGGATTAGCTTTCATATTTTGATTTATCATTCAAGCTAATTTTTAGATATAGTGTAAGGTAAAAAGTTGATTCTCATTTTTGCATATAGGTAGTTTTTTCCATTAATATTAGTGTGAAAAAGTTTTTTTCTATGTAAGTGCCTTAAGAACTTTGTAAAAACTCCATTGTCCATAAATTTGTTGTCCTATTTCTGGACTTTCTACTCTGTTTCTTTAATCTACCTGTATTTTTTGCTACTTCCATATGTCTTGACTATGTAACTAACAGTAAGTCTGAAATCAGATAGACAACATACAAATCTATCATGGACAATGAAAGAGAGAGAGAGAGAGAGAGAGAGAAATTACAAATACCCCTCGCAAACATAGATGCAAAAATAACAAAATATTAGCAAATCAACTCAAACAATATGTAAAAAAAAAATTTACATAGAATTTATCCCAGAAAATCAATTAGGTTAACATTTGAAAATCAATAAGTATAATTTACCATATCAAACATGTTTAAACATGAAAACCATGGGATCATTTTCAACTATAGGTAAAATGCATTTGACAAAATTCAACATACATTTGGGGTAAAAAACTATTATTACTTAGTTTTATATATAAGTATATTACTTATAGTTATAAAAAACTATGATTATTATTACAACATATTACTAACAGAAAAGAATATTCTCAAGTAGAATATTACATCTAACAACTTCAGAATAAATATTTTTCAAGTGCACATAGAACATTCATTAAAGAGAAATATATTCTGAGTAATATAATAAGCCTCAATAAATTAACATTTGTTAAAATCATGCAAATTATATTTTTAATAATAGATATCTAGGGAAAGCTACTGTAGTGGGAAATTAAACAGCATAAATTTAAAATTATACAAGAGAAAAAGACAAAATGTTAAGGGAAATTAAGTTATATTTTGAGGTTGGGGTGCCTGGGTGGCTCAGTTAAGTGACCCACTTCGGCTCAGGTCATGATCTCACAGCTCTTGGGTTCAGGCCCCACGGGTCGGGCTCTGTGCTGACAGCTTGGAGCCTGGAGCCTGCTTTGGATTCTGTGTCTCCCTCTCTCTCTGCTCCTCCCCTGCTTACGCTCTGTCTCTCTCTCAAAAATAAATAAACATGAAAAAATTATTTTAAAAAAAAATATATTTTGAGGTAAATGATAAAATATATCAAAATTGGTGAGATACAAAGTATTACTTAAAGGGAAACTTATTTTAGAAATCAAAGTATCAATCAAACCAAAAGCTAGCCCTCGAAAAAACAAACTAATTAACAAGATCTTTTAGCTATACTGATGAAGAAAAAGAATATAAATCACCAAATCAGCAATGAAAAAGGAATTATCACCACAGTTCATACAGACATTAAACAGATAATGAGAGAACATCATGAAAACCTCATGCCAACAAATTTTAAAATTGACATGAAAGGGACACATTTTCTTGAAAAATCCAACCTTTTAAAATTGATACAAAAAGAAACAAAGAATCTGCAAGCCCACTATATATGAAATAAATTGAATTGCTTATAAAAATCATTCAAATAAAACTCAAGAATCATATAGTAAGATCTGTCAAAAATACAAAGAAGAAATAACATAAACTGTTTCAGAAAACACAAGAATGAGAATCACTGGCTAAGACTAACTTGTGTTTGAAGCCAGAAAATCTCTAATACCAAAGCTGATAAAAAAAATTATATGACAAAAGAGAAAACTATCAACCAGTGTCTTCACAAATACAGACCCCAAATCGCTTGACACAACACTAATAAACCATAACTAAAATATTTTTAAAATATATTTTAGGAGCACCTGGGTGGCTCAGACAGTTAAGCATCTGACTCTTGATATCAGCTCAGGTTGTGATCTCTCTGTCATGAGGTCAAGCCCCACATCAGGTTCCACACTGAGCAAAGCCTGCTTGGGATTCTCTCTCTTCCTCTCTCTATGACCCTCCCTTGCTTGCTCTTTCTCTCTCAAAATAAATAAATAAACTTAAAAGAATAAATAAAATATGTTTTAAAGTATATTACACTTCAACCAAGGAGAATTTATTTCAGATAGTTTGCATTCAAAAATCAATCAAAGGTACACCAGTATTCATAGCAGCAATATTTGTGAAAGTCAGAAGTCAGTCAGCAAAAGGCTAAAAAACAATGGACCATTTCTTATCTTTAGGGTAGGCAAAATGTTAAAAGACTAACAATACCGAAATATGTGGTACCAAGAAATCATTGTATATTTCTAGTGAGAATGGGAACTAGAACAACCACTTTAGAGACTTTTGGTGTGTTTCAGCAAAGTGTAAAACAACCAAATAATTCTGCTTTTAAGTACATATCCTAGTGAAACTCTAGCCCACGTCTACAGGAGAAATGTATCAGAATATGTATAGCATCTTTTGTAGTAGTAAGAAAACTGGAAACAACTCAAATGTCCACTGAAGAGAGAGAACCAGGGGCGCCTGGGTGGCTCAGTCGGTTAAGCGTCCGACTTCGATCGGGTCATGAGGGTCATGATCCCAGGGTCCGTGAGTTCGAGCCCCGCGTCGGGCTCTGCGCTGACAGCTCAGAGCCTGGAGCCTGTTTCAGATTCTGTGTCTCCCTCTCTGTCTGACCCTCCCCCGTTCATGCTCTGTCTCTCTCTGTCTCAAAAATAAATAAACATTAAAAAAAATTTTTTTTTTAAAAAAGAGAGAGAACCAAAGTGTCATATGTTCATGTGATGGAATATTATGTGACAGTAAAAACAAAGCAAATGTGGCTGCATGGACAAAAATAAATCTCCCAAAATGTTTTAGAAAATGTGCAGAACTGTTCACAGCAAGAATAATAATTACATGAAGTCCGAAAGCACTTCATAATTGAATAATTCATTTTTAGGAATAGATAAATAAGTCTACAGCAAGAGAAGGATAAAACAGTTCAGGAAGAGAGGCAAGGTAATGGATCGCAGAGAGTTCACAGGAAGTTCATAAATTATTGGCAGTGTTCTTTTTCTTAAGATAGGCAGTGTGTAGATGAGTGTTCATTCTATTTATTAGTCTCTATAACTTAGATAAACCTCATGTCTCAAATACAAGAAAAAAAATTCTAGGGCAGACTCCATGTCTCTTGGGTATTAGCCCAGCTATTAATCATTTTTCCATTCTTCATACATCTGCTATTTATTTCATGTAGCAAACACTAAGAAAAGTGTTTCTCTTGAGAGGAAGAAAACAAAATCTCTTTGTTTGCTTTGCCATTATTGATGATGCTAATTGTAATATTGTTTTGAAAAATAATGTTCAAAATCCCTGTCTTATTTTACTTCCTCTGGAGCTAGGATAAGGACATTTTTTCTCATTTCTAGAAATTAATTGCTTACATTTCTCCCCACATCAGGCGGACAGCAGATATTGTGCATGTGTCAGTCATAATTTAACAGAGGAGAATTTGCATCTTTGAATGTGTCTCTCCCTTGTGAGTATCTGCACATTGGGAATAGTTGGAAACAATATCACCATGAAACAAAATGCAGGCATTCTGAAATGTTTGCAATGTTGTCTTTGTTTTCCTTTCTGGAGCCTAATTCCCCAATGCTACGTCTATGTCGTCTTTTTTCGTGACAGGAAGATTAATAGTGAGCATCACATATACATTTTTGCTAGGCCATAGGTTATAGAGGACACACTGTGACCAGCCTTATTTGCTAATCAAGACAGAACTTGATGCCAGCAAGATTTATCTGGAGATGAGCTTTGTAAGAGGAACAGTTTGACCTGAGTAATCACAGGGAGTGTGCATTGCTTTGACTTTAAAGTTTGACAGCTGGGATTTATGACAAGCTCAAAGCAGTTCCCATCAACATCATCCGTGGCATGCAAGGAGGAAATTTGATAGTGTACAGGACCAATTTTCTATTTCCCCATATTTATCTGAATTGGCAACTAAGAAACTTCCTCTAGTAGCTGTTGGCAATTTCAAATCAGATACTCTGTTCCTGTCACTACAAAAAGCTCCATTGGAATTACTGACAATTGAAATCATGCATAGTGCATATGCTACAATGTTTAGTCAGCATGTGCAGGTATGGCCTTGTGGGATGTTCCTTTGCTTGTGACACAAGTGTTTGAGAAGCCCATATGACATTTTTCTTGGCTGGGAATGCAATAATATTTCTATGCATTTATTTGTGCATAAAATAGAAAATACAGAAAACTAAAATACCATCCAAATTTGGGGTAAGAGTTCACCTACTGTCAAATAGCACTAAGCCAAATGAAATCTCATTTTATCTAACAATATTTGTATAGTGCTGTGAATAAGAAACACCTTTGGGAAAGTACATGCTTTACATTCCTTATTTACTTCACAATAATTAGTTAATAATGTGATTCTTCTGTCCTATGCTCATTGATATTAACATCTGAGAAAAATGAAAAATGCACATGGCATGCTTGTTTATGTTGGAAAATCATAAGGAATGTACAAAAACAAAACTCCACTAGAACTAATAGTTGAATATGCCAAGATTGCAGTATCCAATATACAAAAATCAATTGTAGTTCTATACACAAGCAACAATTAATTGGAAAATACAGTAAAGCTATTATTTATAAACTGTAGCAAAACCAATCAACTATTTTAAAAATAAAGTTAGTAAAATATGTGTAAGACCCAAAAACTGGAAGCTACAAAACATTGATGAAATAAATAAAGGAAGACCTAAGTAAACTGATATACCATGTTCATGGATTGAAAGATTCAGTACTGATACTCAGACATGAATTCTACATAAATTCATTGGTATTTATTCACGACAACCCCAGTGTAAATTCTCTTGGGCTATTTTATAGAAACTAATAAGTTAACTCTGTAATTTATATGGGTATGCAAAGGACATAAAGCAGTCAAAAACAATATTGATAAAGGAGGCAAAAGTTTGAGAGGTTCACCAACCTGATTTCAAGACTCAAGATAAAGTAACAGGAAACAAGACAGTTTATTTTTTTTTTATTTTTTTTTTATTTATTTTTTTTTTTTTAAAGATTTTTTTAATGTTTATTTTATTTTTGAGACAGAGGGAGACAGAGCACGGATGGGGGAGGGTCAGAGAGAGGGAGACACAGAATCCGAAACAGGCTCCAGGCTCTGAGTGGTCAGCACAGAGCCCGACGCGGGGCTCGAACCCACAGACCGTGAGATCATGACCTGAGCCGAAGTCAGAAGCTCAATTGACTGAGCCACCCAGGCGCCCCACAAGACAGTTTAAATACTGATGTACATGGAGACAGATAGATCAGTGCCACAGAACTGGGAGTTCAGAAACAGATCCACATATAGATTGATTTTCGCAATGGCAACAAGTTAATTTAATGGGAGAAAGGATAGTCTTTCAACCACTGATTCTGGAGAAACTAGATATCTATTTTAGAAAGAAAAAGAACTTTTTTTAAAAAAAGAAAAAGAAATTTAATTCCATTCTCAAATCATACATGCAAAAAAGATAATTTGAGATAGATCACAGATCTAAATGTAAAAGCTAAAATTATAAAACTGTAAGAAAAAAGAAGAGAATATTTTTGTAACAGAGAGTAGGCAATACTCTCTTTAAAAGGGACACAAAGACACTATAATTAAAGAAGAAAAATGATAAATTGGGTTTCATTAACACACTTAACACATTTACTCTTCAAGAAAAAAAATAAGAAAATGAATAGGGAAGCCATAGAGTGGGTGACAATTTTTGCAATACAGATATCTTACAAATGACTTGAATCCAGTATATATAAACAACTTTTAGAACATATGAAGCAGAAGACAAAATAAAAAGAGACAAAAGAATTCAGACAATTTAGAAAAGAAAACAGAATGACCAATAAGTACATAGTAAGGCTTTAACATCATTAGCCATCATAAACAAAAATTGAGGGGTGCCTGGGTGGCTCAGTCGGTTGGGTGTCTTAACTTCAGCTCAGGTCATGATCTTGCTGCTTGTGGGTTCCAGCCCCGCGTTGGGCTCGGAGCCTGCTTTGGATTCTGTGTCTCCTTTTCTCTCTGTCTCTCTCTCTCTATCTCTCTCTCTCTTTCTCTCAAGTAAATAAATATTTAATTTTTTTAAATAAAAATTTAAAACAGAATATGTTACCATTAGACCCCCATTAGAATGGCCAAATTTTTCCCTCCCCCGTTCATGCTCTGTCTCTCTCTGTCCCAAAAATAAATAAAAAACGTTGAAAAAAAAAAAAAATTAAAAAAAAAATAAAAATAAAAAAAAAAAGAATGGCCAAATTTTTAAAAGATTGAAACATCAAATTTGATAAAGGTGTGGAGCAGCATGAACCCTCATATATTACTTGTGGAAATTTAAAACACTAGCCCTTTATTAAACAGTTTTGTGATTTTTTTCTATAAAGTTAAAACACACACTTACCGGGGTGCCTGGGTGGCTCACTTGGTTAAGCGGCCAACTTCGGCTCAGGTCATGATCTTGTGGTTTGTGAATTTGAGCCCCGCGTTGGGCTCTGTGCTGACAGCTCAGAGCCTGGAGCCTGTTTCAGATTCATGTCTCCTCTCTGACCCTCCCCCATTCATGCTGTCTCTCTCTGTCTCAAAAATAAAATAAACGTTAAAAAAAATCACACGCACACTTACCATATAACTGAGGAATTCCCTAGGTAATTCCTAGGTATTGTCTAAGAGAAATTTTAAAAAAATCCACAAAATACTGTAGAATATTCAGGGCAGCTTTATTTAGGGTGAATAGATAAACCAATAGTGACCTACTTATTCAGCGGACTACTAGTCTCCGGTAGTAACACTGATAAAGCAACAGCACGGATAAATCTCAGTAGCATGTTGAGAGAAGAAAAGGCCAGTCACAAAGAGTACACATCCTACCATTTTATTTATATGTCATTCTTGAAGAGTCAAACGAAGCTATGATGTTAGAAATCTTACTAATGGTTGTCTCAGTTGTCGTGGGGTAGGGTGGTGATTATAAAGGAACATTAGAGAACATTCTGGCATGGTGAAAATATTCCACATATTGATTGGAGTGTTATCCTAATGTATATGTTCATCAGAATTCCTAAAATGTTCATTTAAAACCTGTACCTTTTATTATACCTTAATTATAGCTCAATAAACTTATTTTTAATGTAAAAGAGGAACTGTAATAAATCATAAGATATTCAAAAAGTGTAACAATCAAATATAATGTAGAACCTTTTTGGGATCTTGATTCAAATGAGTTAACCATAAAAGACATTTTTGAGACAAGTGGAGAATTTAATGAGGACTCAACATAAGATTTTATTAAGATACTAATATTAATTTTATTAGGCACGACGATGGCATGCGGTTATGTAAAATAATGCCCTTATTTGGCAGAGATAAATACCGAACTATTTATGGATAAAATGATATGATGTCTTAGAGATGCTTTAAAATACTCAAGGAAAAATGAGAGAATAGATAAAATTAAGAGTAATAAATTGTTGGCAAATGTTGAAGCTGGGTTATCGTTACATGGGATTCCTTATATTCATCCGTATATTTCATGTATCTGGAAAATCTTTCACAACGAGAAGTTAAAAATTCTGGTACTATTAGCGTAGGTGTTGGCAAACGACATATTTTTTTTCATCTAGAAATATAAAATTCATCCTGGAGCGTATTATCTAAGAAAAGAAAATTGTAAAATGTATTGTCCACCAAGATTCTCTTCTGCATTTCCATCTCTGGTATCTCGTAAGAGTTCATTACCTGTCTGTACATAACACCACATTAAATGAGTGAGAGGTACTGTACAGTTGACAAATGTTGCTTCCAAATGTTTTTCTCCTGACGATCTGTCCATCACCTCTTTTACCACACATCTTTCATCTGTATAAAAGATTTTGTGAAAAGCGATACCCACTTTCTTATTCAAATTATAATATATCCAAGTTATGTGTGCCTTTTGAGTGTGTCCAAAGCTAAATTACACCTGATACCCATCCCATCTTTGAAAAGTGGCTTAATTTGGGCACCCCTGAAGATGGAGCCTGAAACAGGAAGTTTCTTTGACAGATGACGCCATGCTTTCCAGAGTGTTCCTTCCAACTCACAGGAGGCTGGAGAGATTTTTCTACTGGCTCCTATTCCCACTAGTTGAAGGTTGCCTGAGACATTGACTGTACCCTCCCATGCCTCTCATCTTGCAGTTACAGGCTATGTTTGTGAAGTCCGAAAGGGCTACTGGCTCCTGAGAAAGCTGTGAGGCAAACAGAGCCGGGCAGCGCACCTCTGGGTGGGACAATGTCAGCATAGCATCACGGCCCACCAGAAATGTGGCGGAAATAAAAATGAGCAGAGGGAACGAGATGTGGGACAGTGAAAGCACATGCCACAGGGAATGTGCCAGGGTTTTCCGTTTGCCTGTTTCTTATTGAAAGAAGCATAGTCATTCCAATGTCAGGGTTCATTAAAAGTGCAGGTAGAAGGTACAGGGTAACAGAAATCATCGTGGTCTTCAGAATCAAAGATGACTCTATTGACTACATTGTTTTCCCACATTTTAGATACTAACTTGAGTATTCTCCCATTAATGATGTGCTGCTTATCTGCTAATGGATCTATATTATTATTTAAATGTTTTATGTCCTAGCTGCCAAGCAATGAGTGCCTTCTATATATAGGAAACTGTACTGAAAAAAACAATGCATTTTTTTCCTGATCATCACAACCCTAAAATGTAGATGTTATTACAACCCCACACATGTGTGATCTTTTGGCAATGTAAAAAAATGTCTTGTTTGGAGTCACTTGGTAGTAAGTGGCTGGCCATTTCTGAATCTAAAGCTCGTATTCTTTTCAGCTCCATGCCTCTCCTGCCATGACTTCAGGTACAGATGTTTTTGATGGCTCTGTGTACCAGATACTGGGTGACAAAGAGTAAATGTCATGAAATAGACTCTCCAAAGAGAGCTTGTCAAACGTTTCTCAAGCTTTGTTTGGAGGTAATTTCCTTCTTCCCATTGCTGTTGTATACTATCATGAATATAATTGGGCCTGGGTCCTCTCTATATTCCAGATTTTTCTTAGAGAGATAAAAATACCAATGATGGAGCACCTGTAATAAACACCCGCCTAAGTGCAGAGAGGACTGGCAAATCAGGTCACTCCAATGTGCATGCTAATAAGCCTCCTGAAATGCTATCCATGGCTTCAGGAGGAAAGAAAAGCATTTAATGTTTCCCTTTCCACTCCTTCTCAGCATGTGATTATTGCTAAACCTTTCCTGCTTGGTATTTTTTCCTCCAATAGGCTAAAAATATGCAAATAATCTTTTTAATTGTTCATGAGAACTCATTAAATTTCCCTCTTATGATGAAATTTCATTCTCTTAATCAGCAGTTGTTTGGAACTTGGTAGATAAAAAAGTATCAGTATTAGCACACTGCATTAGGGTTTTTTTTATTATTATTATTTAACAAAAGGGAAATTTTAAACTGAAGTGATTGCAGAATTTAATTTAAAAACCATATTCCTTTTCCATCTAATTAGAATTTTCAAATGGTTTCTTGTATCAAAGCTAAACTATCTGACCTCCCTTTATAATATTCGTTGAGAATTCTGATTCTGTAAAGTATCACACATGAATATATGAAAATGTACCACTATTCTTTTTCTTTCTGGTACCTTCTCTTTCTGGTAAGAAATGTGAATCCCTGTTTTGAGAGAGGGAGGGGAAGAGAGCAAAGAGCCAAATTCACAGAATCTGCTGTATTTTCAATTAAAGACACGTTTGTCAGTGTCTGATCACCAGAATCCTGTGGGTGATGGAAGGCTGGAGTGATAAGAGATGAGGTTTCATCTGATAGACATCCCTCCACTAGAAAATAAGGAAACTGATTAATGATAGGCAGCATACTGGTTATTTCCTTCACCTGTATTGGCTACCAAAGACACTAAATTATTTGACCAACTGTTCACCTTTGAGTAGTGGGAGTTAAGGAGAGATTGCTATGGATTGAGCAGCAATCCAACAGTGGGACCCTAATTATTGCAGTTTTCTGAGATGTAGACCCATTCCAGAGAATCGTGGTGTCTTCTAAACCAAAAATTCAAAAGTTCTTCAAGAACAGAATCAGTTTCAGTCTCAATCTATCTTTCAGTTCTTGCTTTGGTAATTGTACAAAGATTAAAATTGTTACATGGATATAGCAGGCCATCTGGGTCAGCTAAGATATATTCTTGCCATGATGGCAGAAGTTCGTAATGACCCAGAACTGGTTTCATAATTGGGGTGGACAAAGGAAATAAGTGGCCCTTCCAGGAGAAGCAACTCATCATTGGTTTACTCGGGATTGAAGAAAAGAACTTCCTTCAATCTTAAGGCTGAAATTGTTTTTCTTTTTTCTGCTTTAGAAAATGGTGTGTTTTAATATACCAGTGCTGCTGTTAGTTGGACTGTAATTGAGCTAACATTTAGTGTCGGGCACTGAAGGTTCAAAATGAATAAATAAAACAAGGTCCTTCCCAGTTTATAGGTTAGGAGAGGACCATAATACAAGCCAGGCTGCGCCAGTGTTAGCCAAAGCACACAACATGCTTTCACGTAGTAGCTGCAACGTGCAAGGGAGAGGGTTAGGTAAAAGTTATATGAAGGAATCAGTTGTGCTTCCCTTTGCTTACCTGACTTCACCGCACTGGCCTCTTTTTTGTGTCTTCAGTGTATCTCAGCATGAGAACCTTTTCAGTTTTTCATCTATCAGGAAAGAGCTTTCCCTGGATAATTCCGTCCCTTGATGTCTGACTTCTTCTAGATGGTAATTTCAATGTCATTCCTCAGTGAGGCCTTACTGACTATCCTATAGCTAAATTCACTCTCCCTCTAACTTTAACCACTTCTAGTGCTTTACTCTTCTTTACTGCTGGGCATTATGAACTTGGTTATTTCTGTGTCTCCTATATAAGCACTTTGAAGGCAAAGGATTTCTCTATTTTGTTCCCTGATGCAACCTCATGTCTAAAGACACATAGCATATTCCCAAATATTTGTTGAATAAAAGAATGAATGACTATGATAGGAGGAAATGAGACGAACATAACATGGGGTATTTGGGCTGGGTATTGAAGAATTAACAGTTTCTACAACAGTGTGTAAAGCATAAGGGAAGGTTTTCCTGATTCAGCCTCAGTCCACTAGCACCCTGGTCCTTGGGGTAGGGCTTTCTCAGTGATTTCACTTCTCTCATAGTGGGAAGGATTCTCTTAAGTTTTGAATCCAGGATATTTTACTGCCCTTCCCCTAAGATAGAGGTCCTCTCTCTCTCTCTTTCATTCCCACAGCTGCAATGGGTCTTCACGTGTGTCTTGGGGACCAAAGAGTTTGCCTTCCTTCACCAGGACTTAAGTTTTTTGTTCCATTGGGAGAAGAAAATGGGTCTTCCAGTAGTGGTTTCTGTCTTCCTTCCCAAAGCCCGGACCCGTGGGAGGCATTCTCCAGTTTCCTTGTTGCCCCTATCTTTCTCTTGAGCACCTACAGAAGTCCACAGAGAAGGATTTGCTAGTAAATGCAAATAACCCCATGTCTGTGGCTTCTAGAGCTTCTGTAATCTCATACCATCCCATACTTGGCCTCTAGCAGTCTATTAAAATTGTTAGCCAAATTCTTACCGATTTGTATGGCATCCCCACTCTCTTCCCATGCTTTGCTCTAGGTAATCCAGTGCTCACCTTCCTTTCTCTTGGAGGTCCTTGTTTCCTTTAGATTTAGAGCTAGTTACTCTGAGACCTCTGCCTTTCAAGGATTTCAAGAGAAGTTATGGTTTTAAAGATAGTCTGATTTAGCTTGTTATTAATATAGAAATTATCATTTCACAGGTTTCTATATCCTAAGTTGAAGCTTCTATTACTCTGGTTCTTTTAATTTTTATTTATTTTGACTGATTGCATTTATTGCTTGTCACTTGTATTTGGGTAAGTTGTTTCTTGTTTCTTTTAAATTTGATGGTTGTTTTATTCTTCAGATTCTTCTATATGCCAGAATATTTGAATGACATATGGCTAAGTATGAAACTCTACTAAATTAAACTTTTGTTTCTTTGGACATGTGACTCAGTATTAAAATGTGCTACTTGGAATGTTGATATCACTCTGATATTTCCTCTTGGATAAGTGACATGGTTTTTCTTTTTTTGGATGCCCCTTGGATTCCTTCTTTATCCTCAGAGGTGTTTTATTTTTCTAATGTCACTACAATATATGTTATTAGTAATTGTTACATGTCATTTTCTCCCTCACACTGTACTTTTTTCTTGAAAGTCTGGTTTTTCTATACTTCAGGAAAAAATTCGTGTACTAGATGGAGGAGAAGTAGGGGGATCCTGGGCTCTCCTTGTCCCTCAAACACAGCTGTGTGGAGGTGAGATCACTTGGAACACCAAGGAAATTGATCTGTGGAGTGGCATAAAGATTTCCACAATTGGAGGGAGACAGTGTGCCAGCTGGGAGGTTCATGGAAGTGAATTGGAAGAGAGAAAAATGGAGGTGCTGCAGAGGGGAGAGAACCCTTTCCATGGAAAGAAAAAAGGGAGAGAAAAAAAGAGGGGTTGAGAAAGTGTGGCATCAAGTTTACACAAGAAGAAAACCTCTCTGGACCATGGACTGGGGAGCAAGAAGTAACTGAGTGCAGGTTTTGTTGGTTTGTTTTTGTTTTTGTTTTTGTTTGTTTTTGTTTTGCAAACAGGGTTTGGAGCTCAGACTATGAGGTTTTAGAAATGCATGACTTTCTCTGGAGCAGAGCTGTGGTGCACATCCCTGGGGAGGAGGGTACTGGCCCCAGAGTGCATAGTGTGGTGTAGTGATCTCTGAGGTACACTGGGAGAGAACATTCCCCTTCCTGGAGTACTTATGGAAGAGGGTTCTTATGGAGTACTTATGGAGTACTTATGGAAGAGTACTTATGAAGGACAAAAGACCCCGCGGGCACCAGCCAAAGGCTTTTCATCAGCAGAGGGCAGAGGCACACCCAGAGGGAATATAATCTTTGTTGCTTTTAGCATTGTTACACCATACTTCCACCCACTGTGCAGGCATGGAACTGTTTTCAGGGACAGAGGGCTTGAGACACAACGTGGAGGGGCTCTACTCCAGAGGAGGAGGGCAGATCTGCATGGTGCCAGGCCCTTTAAGACTTCAGGTTTTGAATCCTAGCTATGCATCAAAGAAAAAATGTAAAAGAGTAGCGATGCAAGGTGAGCTGCCTGCCCTGGCTATTCTGTGAGGCTGCCTGAACATCAGGGGGTGTGAGATCCCCTGTCTGGGCAGGAGTGATTGGAGTGGTGCCATTTCTCCCCCATCACCAACACGGTGGAGCCAGCAGAGTGGGTCTCTCCTCCAGAAGACCAGCACAGTCAGCACCCCATGTGTACCACGTGTACTGAAAATCGAGTGCTTCAAAATGACACCTTTTTTTCTTTTGGAATCAGGCTCATAGATTCCTGTTTGTTTTTTTTCTTTTCCTCTTCTCTCTCTCTCTCTCTCTCTCTCTGTCTGCAGCGGTCTTTTTATTCTTTTCCTTTTTCTTTCTTTCTTCTTCTGTTCTTTTTTGTCCTTTCTTTTCCTTTGGAATCAGCCTTATAGTGTTTGAGCCTCTGTTTTTGTTGTTGTTGTTCCCTTTCCTTTTCTCTTTTTTGGAGGTCAGGCTTTCCCCCCTTTTTTCCAAGCTTAATTCAACCAAGAAATCAGAGCACTCCTAGTTAAAGTTCCAAATAGTCCCCACTGCAAGCAAGGAGGAGCTTTGGAGAGAACTGACCAGTGGGAAAGAAAAGCCAAAATGCAACCGCAGAGTGGACACAACATACACTAGAAACACTTCCTGGAGTGCCAGGTCCTGGATAGTGTATGACCCTCTTTATAATATAGCAGTATTCTCAGGTGCAGGATACATACCAAGCTTTTTTTTAAATTTTTTTTTTTAACATTTATTTATTTTTGAGACAGGGAGAGACAGCATGAATGGGGGAGGGTCAGAGAGAGAGGGAGACACAGAATCTGAAGCAGGCTCCGGGCTCCGAGCTGTCAGCACAGAGCCTGATGCGGGGCTCGAACTCACAGACCATGAGATCATGACCTGAGCTGAAGTCGGATGCTTAACCGACTGAGCCACCCAGGCGCCCCCATACCAAGCTTTTAAAACACACAAAAGACAGAAACTTGGCCAAAATGACAAGACACAGGAATTTTCCCCAAAAGAAAGGTCAAGAAGAAATCATAGCCAGGGACTTGCTCAAAACAGATATGAGCAATATATCTGAACAAGAATTTAGAACAACAGGCCTAAAACTAATAGCTGGGCTTGAAAATAAAGCATAGAAGACACCAGAGAAACCCTTGTTGCAGAGATCAAAGTCCTAAAAAGTAATCAGGCTGAAATAATAAATGCTATAGCTGAGATGCAGAACTGACTAGATACAGTCACAATGAGGATTGAAGAAGCAGAGGAGAAAATGGGTGACAAAAGATAAAATTATGGAAAATAATGAAGCTGAAAAGCAGAAGAAAAGGAAACTACTAGATCACGATGGGAGACTTAGAGAACTTAGTGATTCCATAAAATAAAACAATATCTGTATCATAGGAGGCCCAGAAGAACAGCAGGAAAATAGGACAGAAGGTTTATTTGAACAAATAATATCTGGGAACCTCCCTAATTTGGGGAAGGAAACAAGCATTCAAGTCCAAGAAGCACAAAGAAGTTCCCTCAAAAGCAACAAAAACAGGTCAACACCAAGATATATCATAGTGAAACTTGCAAAATACAAAGAGAATTCTGAAATCAGCTAGGGACAAAAGATCCTTAACCTACAAGAGTAGACACATAAGGTTAGTAGCAGACCTACCCACTGAAACTTGACAGGTCAGAAAGAAGTGCAGGAAACATTTAATGTGCTGAATGGGAAAAATATGCAGCCAAGAATTTGTTATCCAGCAAGGCTGTCATTCAGAATAGGAGAGATAAAGGCTTTCCCAGACAAACAAAAACTAAAGGAGTTTGTGACCACTAAACCAACTCTGCAAGAAATTTTAAGGGGGATGCTCTGAGTGGAGGAAAAAAAGGAAGACCAAAGCAACAAAGACTACAACTGACTGAAGAACATCACTAGAAAGACCAACTCTACAGGTAACACAATGGCACTAAATTCATAACTTTCAATAATTACTTTGAATGTAAATGTGCTACATTTTCCAATCAAAGGACATAGATTATCAGAATAGATTTAAAAAAGACTCATCTATATGTTGCCTACAAAAGACTCATTTTAGAACTAAAGACACCTGCAGATTGAAAGTGAGGGGACGGAGTACCATCTGTCATGCTAATGGATGTCAAATGAAAGCTGGAGTAGCCATACTCATATCAGACAAAGTGGATTTTAAAATAGACTATAACAAGAGATGAAGAGGGGCATTATATCATAAGTGTCTATCCATCAAGAAGATCTAACAATTGTAAATACTTATGCCCCCAACTTGAAAACCAAAATATATAAATCAATTAGTAACATAAAGAAACTCATTGATAATAATACCATAATAGTATAGAAGACTTTACTTATAGCAATGGACAGATAATCTAAGCAGAAAATCAACAAGGAAACAATGACTATGAATGACACACTGGACCAGATGGACTTAACTGATATATTCAGAACATTTCATCCTAAAGCAGCATAATACACATTCTTTTTGAGTACACATGGAAAATTCTCCAGAATAGATCACATACTAGGTCACAAATCATCCCTCAACAGGTACAAAAAGATCAAGATCATACCATGCATATTTTCAGATCACAATGCTATGAAACTTGAAATCACCACAAGAAAAAATTTGGAAAGCCCTCAAATACATGGAAGTTAAAGAACATCCTATTTAAGAATGAATGGGTTAGCCAGGAAATTAAATAAGAATTAAAAAAAAAGACTATGGAAGCCAATGAAAATGAAAACACAACAGTCCAAACCTTTGGGATGCAGCAAAGGCAGCCCTAAGAGGAAAACACATTGCAATTCAGGCCTATCTCAAGAAGCAAGAAAGGTCCCAAATACACAATCTAACCTTAGTCCGAAAGAATCTAGAAAAGGAGCAGCAAATGAAGCCTAAATCCAGCAGAAGAAGAGAAATAATAAAGACTGAGCAGACATAAATGATATAGAAACAATAACCACAACAACAACAAAAACCCACCCAGTAGAACAGATCAATGAAACTAAATGTTGGTTCTCCGAAATAATAAAAAAAATTGATAAATTCCCAGCCAGACTTACTAAAAAGAATAGAGAAATGTCCCAAAGAGATAAAATAATGAATGAAAGAGGAGAAATCACAACCAATACCATAGAAATACAAACAATTATAAGAGAATACTATGAAAATTTATATGCCAAAAAACTGAGTAATTCGGAAGAAATAGATAAATTCCTAGAAACTCATGCACTACTAAAACTGAAACAGAAAGAAATAGAAAATTTGAACAAAGAAATTTAATCAGTTATCAAAAATCTCCCAACAAATAAGCATCCTGGGCCAGATGACTTCCCAGGGGAATTCTACCACACATTTAAAGAAGAGTTAATACCTATTCTTCTCAAACTGCTCCAAAAATAGAAATGGAAGGAAAGCTTCCAAACTCATTCTGTGAAGCCAGCATTACCTTGATTCCAAAGCCAAAAAACCCACTAAAAAGGAGAATTATAGGCCAATATCCCTGATGAAAATGGATGCAAAAATTCTCAACAAGATACTAGCAAATTGAATTGAACAGTACATTAAAATAATTATTCACCATGTTCAAACAGGATTTATTCCAGGACTACGGGGCTGGTTTAATATTCACAAATCAATCGTGATTCACCACATTAATAAAAGAAAGGAAAAGAACCATATTATCCTCTCAATAGATGCAGCTAAATCATTTGACAAAATACAGCATCCCTTTTTGGTAAAACCCTCAAAAAGTAGGGATATAAGGAATATACCTCAACATCATAAAGACCATATATGAAAGACCCACAGCTAATATCATCCTCAATGATGATAACTTTCCCCCTAAGGGCAGGAACGCGACAGGGATGTCCACTCTCATCACTGTTGTTCAACATAGTACTGGAAATCCTAGCCTCAGCACTCAAACAACAAAAGTAAAAGGCATACAGATTGGCAAGGAAGAAGTCAAGCTTTCACTCTTCATAGATGACATGATACTCTACATGAAAACCCGAAAGACTCCACCAAAAAAACTGCTAGAGCTGATACATGAATTCAGCAAAGTCACAGGATACAATATCAATGTACAGAAATTGGTTTCATTTCTATACACCAGTAATGAGGAAGCAGAAAGAAATCAAAGAATCAATCCCGTTTATAATTGCACCAAAAGCCATAAGACATCTAGGAATAAACCTAACCAAAGTGGTAAAAGATCTGTGTGCTAAAAACTATCGAATGCTTATGAAAGAAATTGAAGAAGGCACAAAGAAACGGAAAACATTCCATAATTATGGATTAGAAGAACAAATATTGTTAAAATGTCTATACTACCCAAAGTGATCTACACATTCAATGCAATTTCTATCAAAATAACACCAGCATTCTTCATAGAGCTAGAACAAACAATCATAAAATTTGTATGGAACCAGCAAAGACTCTGAATAGTCAAAGTTGTTGAAAAAGAAAACCAAAGCTGAGGGCATGACAATTCCAGACCTCAAGCTGTATTACCAAGCTGTAATCATCAAGAAAGTATGGTACTGGCACAAAAACAGGCACATAGATCACTGGAACAGAATAGAGAACCCAGAAATGGACCCACAAATGTATGGCCAACTAATCTTCAGCAAAGCAGGAAAGAATATCCAATGGGATAAAGACAGTCTCTTCAGCAAATGGTGCTGGGAAAACTGGACAGCGACATGCAGTAAAATGAAACCACTTTCTTTACACCATACACAAAAATAAATTCAAAATGATTGAAAGACCTAAATGTGATATAGGAAGCCATCAAAATCCTAGAGGAGAAAACCAGCAGCAACCTCTTGGACCTCAGTTGCAACAATTTATTACTAGACATGTCTCTGAAGGCCAGGGAAACAAAAGCAAAAATGAACTATTGGGACCTCATCAAGACAAAATGCTTCTGCATAGTGAAGGAAACAATCAACAAAACTAAAAGGCAACCAATGGAATAGGAGAAGATATTTGCAAATGATATATCAGATAAAGAGATAGTATCCAAAATCTTATCAAAGAACTTATCAAACTCAACACCCCAAAATCAAACACCCCAAAATCAAATAATCCACTGAAGAAATGGGCATAAGACATGAATAGACCCTTTTCCAAAGAAGACATCCAAATAGCTAACAGATACATGAAGAGATGCTCAACATCATTCTTTATCAGAAAAATACAAATCAAAACCACAATGAGATACCACCTCACACCTGTCAGAATGTCTAAAATTAATAACTCAGGAAACAACGGATGTTGGGGAGGATGCACAGAGAGGGGAATCCTTTTGCACTATTGGTGGGAATGCAAACTGGTGTATCCACTCAGGAAAGCAGTATGGAGGTTCCTCAAAAACTTAAAAATAGAACTACCCTATGACCTAGCATTTCACTACTGGGTATTTATCCAAAGGATACAAAAATGCTGATTTGAAGAGGTCCTTGCACCCCAATGTTTATAGCAGCACTATCAACAATAGCTAAATTATGGAAATAGCCCAAATGTCCATCTACTTATGAATGGAAAAAGAAGATATTATACATATATACACACACTTGGTGACCGAAAAGAATGAAATCTTGCCATTTGCAACAATGTGGATGGAACTAGAATGTATTATGCTAAGTGAAATAAGTCCGCAGAGAAAGACAAATATCCTATGATTTCACTCATATGTGGAATTTAAGAAACAAAACAGATGAACATAAGGGAAGGGAAGGAAAATAAGATAAAAACATAGAGGGAGGCAAACCACAAGAGAACAAACTGAGGGCTGCTGGAGGGAAGAGGAGTGATGGAATGGGCTAAATGGGCGTTGGGCATTAAGGAGGGCCCTGGTCGGGTCGAGCGCTGCGTGTTACATATTAAGTGACGAATCACTGGGTTCTACTTCTGAAATCAGTATTACACTGTATGTTAAGTAACTTGAGTTTAAATTAATTAATTAAAAATAAAGAAACAAACAAACCTTCCCAGCTTCAAAGAAAAAAAAAATTTCAAGTGCTTATTTTTTCTCTTCTTTAATCATATAACTACGCACACATCCTATTTCTTCATCTGTCTTTTATATATTTTATTTTTCCTGTTCATTATTTTACTGCTAACTTTTTTCCACTTAATTTTGCATGAGTTTGTTCAAGTCTAGCCTTGCCTTGTCTGTACTTTTACCATTATCTACGTTACTTTTTGTTGCCTCTAAAGTAGCATTAATTTTAGTAACAATGTAACCTTTTATTTTCTAATTCAGCACTCCACTTTCTATCTTTATCCTGTTTTTGATATATGTCTTTAGATCTATTTCAGTTTTCTTTTTTCTAAGAAATCTATGAGTTATGGAAATGTCCTAATATTTTCTTCTAAATCCTGTGACAATTTTTCTGATATGTTTATCTTCATTTTGTTTTTATGTCTCTTACTTTTTGAATTATATTTAGTTTCAAATCCTATGATTTCCTTTCTAATTATTACTGATTTTTTTCATGGAGCCTTTCAATTTGAAATGGATTTTACTAAGTCATGTGTTAGAAAAGTAGAGGAGGGAGAGAACGCTAAGTAGTCAGAACTTTCAATTAGGGTTTTACTCCCCACACCAGAGATACTATTTCCTCTGCCCCAAGAGTATATCTAGTCCGGGTTTTGTGCATTCTCTGTGTTTGACCAAACAAATGGTTGATATCATTCACAATAAAACTTCTAAAATGTTACAGGCTATGATGCTCTATCACCCAGCTGTTTGAATCTCTTTAATCCATGCATTAGATGCGAGGAAGCAAGCTTACAAGATACTAGATTCCAGGCTCTTCGTCACCTTAGCTAATGCAAAATTAAGTAGCGATAGCCCAGGGTGCAGATTTGTGGGAATAAAAAAAAATGTAACCACTAGGGGCACCTGGGTGGCTCAGTTGGTTAAGCGTCCAACTTTGGTTCAGTTCATGATCTCAGGGTCCGTGAGTTCGAGCCCCGCGTCGGGCTCTGTACTGACAGCTCAGAGCCTGGAGCCAGTTTCAGATTCTGTGTCTCCCTCTCTCTCTGACCCTCCCCCGTTCATGCTCTGTCTCTCTCTGTCTCAAAAATAAATAAATGTTTAAAAATAATTTTTTAATGTAACTACTAGGTTTGAGAGTGATTTATTACACAATATGTAATTAGAAATATCATATATGGCCAATGTGAAGGAGACGTGTTTGAGTTCTGTATGCATTCCTCAATTTTGGTTTCTATGCATCTGAATTTGGTAGATAATCTTCACACAGTTAACAACAGGAAATAATAAATGTTCATTTTTGACAAGGAGATCTTAATTATATACTTAGCTGTACACTTAGGTACAGTGTGACTAATATTTAAGTTGTGGTTTGACCCTATGGCCACAGTTTTAACAGAACTATTAAGTCAATAGCTAAGTTTAAAAAGCCATAGTAGAATGTAGAAACCATTATTTAAAAAAATAATAATTAACAAAAAGGAAGAATTAAAATAGAATGAGCCATTTTATTTTTATTTTTTTTCAATATATGAAATTTATTGTCAAATTGGTTTCCATACAACACCCAGTGTAGAATGAGCCATTTTAAAGTTTTTCTGTCACCTTTATTTCTTTGACTATAGATTCACTAGTTTCTTTTCCACATAAGTAGAAAAGCATAGAGTTTTCTATATTAGACCTTACTCAAATCTTTCAAACATTTCTTAGAAGAGAACAATTCTTCTCAACTGTTCAACTGTTACAAAGGATGTTTTTGCCCTATCTACTTAAAATATGAGAAAGTTTATGTAAGATGGCTTTAGAAAGATCCGATACTCTGCTGAACATAGAAATATGAAGCAAATTAGAATTAGCCCTGAAATGGCTAGTATTAATTTTCCAGAGCACATCACTGTTCCTGAAGTCTCGCAACCCACAGGCTGGTCAGTATATCAAAACACTGTTCATAGGCAACATGATTTAACAGCCACATGATAATGGCCACCATTATTTGGGTGACTTGAGAGTCCATTAAATGTAGTCCATGTAAATCTCTTCTTCTAGGTACCCTGGGTACTCAATAAAATTGCCTTCGATGTAGACTGTACACGAAAGGTAAGAAGGAATGTGTTTCTTTTGGCACTCACTCAACTGATGAAACAAATGGATTGGCCAAGATTAAAAACCATAGTGACAGACTGAGGTCAGAAGTATGCTCGTCATCACATCAGGACTGCGAATCACATAATCCTAAGTTTATGATCTTCTGTTTCCTCACATTTCTCATCTGCACTCTTCCAGTGACGTGGGAGAGACCTGCTTTGGTTTTTCTTGCACATGATATTTTAATTGCAGAAATGCAATCCTCCTATGCAGTCCAGGTCTCAGTGCTGAAGACATTTCTATTATTGACATTGGGCCTTTGAATATTAATGTCACCTTAGTGGTGGCAGTGGAAGTAAATGACCTTTTGCTTTTTATTTTTTCAACATCTGAGTTATTTAGCAGAGTAGTAGTATTTAGCTCTAAGCCTCTAAGCCGCAAGTATCTCTTTTATGTTTAAATAACTAATCATGATTTATTTTCTTTGTAATTTCAAACTAGCAGGCCCCATAACAGAAGCCCAAAGCAGCACTGGGAAAATGATTCTGAACTTTCAGGAATGTACTGAGCTGCCTTATTTTTTTTTTATTTTAATTTTTTTTTCAACGTTTTTTATTTATTTTGGGGACAGAGAGAGACAGAGCATGAACGGGGGAGGGGCAGAGAGAGAGGGAGACACAGAATCGGAAACAGGCTCCAGGCTCCGAGCCATCAGCCCAGAGCCCGACGCGGGGCTCGGACTCACGGACCGCGAGATCGTGACCTGGCTGAAGTCGGACGCTTAACCGACTGCGCCACCCAGGCGCCCCAGAGCTGCCTTATTTTAAGATGATATGCAGAGAACTGTTGAGGAATAGAGCTTAGAAGGAATCTTTGGTGCATTTCATCATTTTTCTATCCCCCTTTTTTTCTTCCCTAGATAATAATGAGTATCTGAAAAAAAAAAAAAAAAGTGGGCTAAACAATGTGCTCCAAATGTATTGTATTTATCATTCAGTTAACCAGAAATATCTATTATTTTGCATTTTATTTACTTCTAATTAACACTCTAATAAAGTCTTGAAGTGCTGACAGATTCTTTAGGAACTCCTGAATCTATCAAAGATCAGTTTTAAGTCATCTAACCTTAGCATTGCAGTATGTTCTTGTGGTTCAGTACAAGACAGAAGAATAGGAAGCTCCAGGCCTCAGGGGAGGCCTGTGACTTAGAAGATGACCACCTCTTCATCCATTCAGACATCTTAAGAAACAACACAGTGCACAAGTTATTATGCCCAAAGCATCACTGGCACTACTCACATAATATCTAGTAGAATGGATTACATAAATAATATAATATTTAGTAGATAAAGTAAACCTCTTACTGATGAATAGGGAAATTGAATTAGTTGATGTTTATGATCCTTTGGGTTTGGACCATGACTTACTGTATACATATGTGTGTATGTTACATATTTCTTTGCTCATTCTCTATTTTTAATTACTGATAGAATCCAGTCACATTCAGAACTTAGCATCTTTTTATTCTGACCCTCAGAGTTCTCTGAAAGCCTGACATTAGGGACCAGATCTTTCTTATTGTTTGGAGGAGACAGTTGGAAGGTTATGTTCTGTGGCTTCATATTTGAGGAGGATTCCTGCTCAGCAGAGTAGTAAGTTGCTCATGCTGTCATCAAGGTACAATAATTATCATCCAGAAGACAAGAAAGTGCCTGAAGTTTTAGACCACACTCTGTCCTCCTTGGTTCTCCAATGACCAGCAGTTGTCACGGAGCACGCAGAAATTACTATGAGACCCAGCTCCCGGCCCCACGTCTGCTCCCTAGGACATAGGGAAAATGCCCTCTAGAGGAAAATGATGCAACCATAATTTAAGATACTGTGATTACAGTTTTTTAAAATCTGTTTTTACCAGCTCTGCCATGGCTAAAACTCTTGCAAGATCCCTTGACAATATTGAAACTTAATGTCCTTTCTAAATGAAATGATTGCCAACATTAGTGGACATGGCCGGGGTGTGTGGCTTACTGAGCAGTACATTTCTGGCGTTTCAGGGATGGAACAACCATAATCTGTCACTCTTACCCTTGGAATGACTTAGTGATGCCAAACAAAAGTCTGATATAATCACGGCTGTTCTGTGATTCCCTGTGTATTCCCAAAGATTTCTGCTAACCTATCTGCCTATGTCTCTTGGTGATATGCCTTGTCTCATTCCATCCTATGTGGAACCTTGCGCCAAAGTTCTGGCTGACTAACACCCATGGGGAGATTATCATAAACATGTGCTTCAAAGCTGTTCTACCAAAGTGGGTAGGATCAGGAGTGATGCGGTGTCTTTGCAGGTCAAAACAAAAGTTGTTTGAAAATATGTTAATATTAGCAGTCAAAAAGCACTATCTGACCCCACAGAGATTCAGTGATCTCCATAAATTATGAGTTACTGGGAAAACTGTTCCATTATTGCCACCATTCAATACAGCTAAACGTCTCCTTCATCAAACTTCACTAGAATTAACTCTTAGGAAGCTAATTCTTTGATATATTTTTGATGAATATATTATTCTTGAGGAGGTTTATAAGAAGAATATACTTCTAATAAAAAATGTATTTGCCAAATATATTCAAGTAGAATATAGTTTAGAAATATATTCGTGAAAAATGTGGAAGTATCTTATTGAATATATATTAAAATAATTATATCACCTAGGTGTTTATAATATATATGTAAATACAAAATTGTAAAATTATATATCTTATGATAACATATTCATGGTGATGGTATTAGCAAAAACAATTCATATTCAAGATCATATATTCGATGAATATATATATTTTTTCATGTTTATTTATGGAGAGACAGGGAGAGCATGAGTGGGGGAGGGGCAGAGGGAGAATCCCAAGCAGGCTTCAATGAAGCTCAGTGCAGAACCCAGGGTGGAACTCGATCTCATGACCATCGACCATCTCATGTGGGGAAAAAATGTGAAACTGGGCAAGTTAAACCAAACAGTCATAAGAAACAAGTAAATTTGAAAAGATTTTCATTCAGCAAATGAGTCACTTATTAAATTATACTTTAGAGAATTGGTCATTAAGTGAAACGGCCCTCTTTTCCTCAGAACACTCCTCCTTTGGTCCTCCAGGGGCTGCCTCCTATCGTTATTAATATCTTAATCAGCTTGCCTCTCATTTCTATTCTTTCAGCCCCTCAAATACTCTATTAACGTTTCTCTCCTTTAAATTACAGGTGTGGTTTCAACGTTAGTAAATGGAGCCTGCTTGATAGAGAAAGGAAGAGCATTCCAGGGGAAGAGGTAAGGACGTACTAATGTAAAGAATGACCATGTTGTTTCAAGGTATTGCGAATACCCTGTCACGCTAAAGTGCGAGGTGTTATTGGAGTGACAAGGGTTTTGAGGTAGGCAGAGGTCACATCAAAACAAAACAAAACAAAAAAATCTTGTCGGTCATTCTAAGGACTTGGAAGCTTAGCCTATAGGCAATGAGGATTAATTTGGAATTTTAAATCAGGAGACGTACAGCCTGAATTTTAATTTGACAAAGCTCATAATGATAGCATAGAATAGGTCACAAGGGATAAGGTTTAAAGAGGATAAAGTTAAAAGTTGAGGGGCTCCTGGGTGGCTCAGTCGGTTAAGCGTCCGACTTCAGCTCAGGTCACGATCTCACGGTCTGTGAGTCCGTGAGTTCGAGCCCTGCATCGGGCTCTGGGCTGATGGCTCGGAGCCTGGAGCCTGCTTCCGATTCTGTCTCTCCCTCTCTCTCTGCCCCTCCCCTGTTCATGCTCTGTCTCTCTCTGTCTCAAAAATAAATAAACGTTAAAAAAAAAATTAAAAAAAAAAAAGTTGATTGGGACTCCCAGATTGGACAGAATGGCACGGAATTATTTCTCCCTGTTCCTTCCTAAGTTCAGTTATAAACTATGATAAATAAGGCAAGAGGCAACTAAAAGGAAACTCTGAAATGTGGTAAGAGATAGGCGAACGGGTTTGGGATAACCAAGACCCTTGGTATCTACACTACTGCATTTCTAAAAGTATGACTTCACGCGTCAAATTACAAATATAGTGTAGTGTTTATCTCTGACCTAGAGGGTATTATGCTAAGTGAAATAAGTCAGACTGACAAAGACAAGTACCGTATGATTTCACTCTTGTGGAATTCTAAAAAACAAAATGAATGAATAAACAAACAAAAAAGCAGAATCAGACCTGTACATGCAGAGGACAAAGTGATGGCTGCCAGAGGGAAGGGGGGCAAATTGGGTAAAGGGGAATGGAAGATATTGGTCTCCAGCTGTGGAATCAATAAGCCACAGGAATAAAAGACACAGCATAGGGAATAGAGTCAATGATACTGTAATAGTGTTGAAGGGTGACAGATGGTAGCTGCTCTTGTGGTGAGCACAGCATAACGTACAGAGAAGTTGAGCCACTATACTGTCCACCTAAAAATAATGCAACATTGTCTGTCAACTATACTCCAGTTTGAAAAAGGAAAAAAAAAAAAGAATACTGAAAACTAAGATGATGCCCAGAAAAGACTAACAGTGAAGAAGGAATGTAGCATTGTGTCCTTTGGTTAAGAACGGAAGATATAAAGGGACAGTTAATAAGAGCCGTCTTCTAATCTTGGATGCTCTGCCATACAAACAAGATTTTAGAGCATCTTCTATGGTCTGAAAAGGAAAAGTCCTAGAGGAACAAGAACAGGCTCTAAGAAAACAGGTCTCTGTAAGGAAGAACTTTGGTACAATGAAAAATGTCAAAGATGCAAGTTTCTTTTGTAGAAGAGAATTGATTTCCAATCAATAAATGGATTCTCCAGAGGACAGATGACCACCATCCAGTAGTGTTCTAAGGATGGGTTCATGTATCGCCACAATCAGCAGACGGCAAAGAGAAAAATCTCAGAGAGATAAGACAATTTTTTTTTTAACGTTTATTTATTTTTGAGAGAGAGAGAGAGAGAGTGGGGAGGGGCAGAGAGTGAGGGAGACACAGAATCCAAAGCAGGCTCCAGGCTCCGAGCTGTCAGCGCAGAGCCTGACGTGGGGCTCGAACCCACAAACCGTGAGATCATGACTCGAGCTGAAGCCGGACTCCCAACCGACTGAGCCCCGGGAATATCCCACATTCTTAATCGCTGCTTTGCCTTGGATCTGAATCCTGGCTTTGCTCTTCACTGCATATCCATTTATGTACAATATATGTTAGAACAACACCTGCCACATGAGAAATACTTATTAAATAATAGCAGTGATGGTGATGATGATATTATATGTTAGAGCATATATTTTATGTGTTAACATAACATTTACATACTAATGATCATGATGATAATTGTGATGCCAGATTTTCACTGCAGTGTTGACGCGAAAATTACAAGACAAATTACAAATCAAAAATTAGGAGGATACTCAGAACCACTGTTGTTTATTTTTCTTAAAAAGTATGTAAGATTTGGTCTACAACTGCGTTCACTTCTCCTCAGTTTCATCTCATGTGCACAGACTGTAAAGTAGCATTATACTTCTGGGTTCTCTATTCTTGAGTTAACTCAACGGAATGGCAATGGAAAACATGAATTTCACTATCCATTAAACTATCCCAAGTAATAAGTATATTATATATAGACCTAGCTAACCAAATTTTTGCCAAATGATTTGATTTGGAAAATTATAGTCACCACTTTTGTTAATGAGTATAGGATTTATAACATAGAATTCTTTCAAATTAAATTTATAAGCTTTCTCAGTCTTAATAGAATAATAATAAAGAATAATAAAATGAAAAATTCCAATTTCAGGTGTACCTGTTTTATGCTCTCCTTTCATTTTAAGATGCCAATTTAATCTATTTCTTTTCTGGTTCTAGCCACACCCTGCCATTCCCCCCATCCTGCCTGTGGCTCAGCTCTGTGCTCTAGTGCACAGCTTACTGAGATGTAGATCAAGCATCTCATTTAAAATAAAACTCAATTAAATCAGACAAAAATAACAAAATATATATATATGGGTTATGGGCACAAAATAACAAAAAAATATGCTGTGCAAGGGCAATTAGGGAAAAGTTCACAATTTTCTCTAACAAGGGAAGCCAGTATGCACTGGGTATGATGTCCTAGCAAATGGAATTTTAAAAAGAAATACTACAATTAATGCTATCCATGAAAGTCAAAAAATATATGATGACTAACTTTCCAGGTTTTAATAATTAAGCTTGAAATCAAGTGGACTCATAAAGAATATTTTTTTTTAATTTTTTTTTAACGTTTATTTATTTTTGAGACAGAGAGAGACAGAGCATGAATGGGGGAGGGTCAGAGAGAGAGGGAGACACAGAATCGGAAGCAGGCTCCAGGCTCTGAGCTGTCAGCACAGAGCCCGACGCGGGGCTCGAACTCACGGTCCGTGAGATCATGACCTGAGCCGAAGTCGGACGCTTAACCGACCAAGCCACCCAGGCGCCCCAAGAATAATTTTTTTAAAAGCACACATAGGGTTTAAAGACATACGTGTATCTGTAATCTGTATTTATGTAAGTGTTTATTGCACACTTACTAAATGCTAGTGCTGTGCCAGGTGCTGGTGATTCAACATGGAAGGACTTGGCCGTTGCTCTCAGGAAGTCCACAGTCTATATGAGGGAGACCGGCATATATAGAGAGAAGAACAATACATTGTAAAAAGCAAGGCTGGGACCAAAGAGGCTAGTGAAGCACTCAGCTCAGGCATAAAATTTAAGGCGGGGGTCGGGGGAGGGGGGGTGCCAAAAAAAATTCTTAGTAATCCAAATAAATCAAGTTTTGCAGTGATATTTTAAAAATCAAAATTGATGCAAAAATTTAATGATGAAGAAACTATCAAAATTTTAAACAAAGAAAGATCGCTAGTACTGGTTTTTCCTTTTGCCTTAAGCTTCAATACTGCTCAGCGTGACACTGGTCAGAAGTACAATGCTGGGGCAGGCACAGGGCCACAGGGGTTCTGGAGAGGGCACACCTAAAACTCCTCATAGTGGGAGTAAGGTAGGATCCACGAACGTGTTCCTAGGGAAATATGAGAGCCGTCTTAATGACAAGCCTGAGTTTGCTTGGTAAAGACGTGAAGTGGGCAGGTATTATAATGTAGAACAGCATTCAACATAGGTGTCTATAAAAACACAGCAGTTTTTAAAACATACTTTTAATACGATGTCTCCAAAAGAAATTATTTACACAGGAAAAAATTAGACAAGTTCTGTAACATACCAGTAAGACGTATGAGCAAAGATGACTATATAAAAATATAGAAGTATTAGTTCATCCCAGAAAACACTTACGAATTGTCATCTAGAACTTATAACTTTGTGATTCAAGCCCACGTTAATTATAAGAATAAAATTCTAGATGCATACTTTACAGTAGAATAACTGGAAGGCCTCAGCAGCATAGTTGTGTGAGAACTTTATGAATCTTACTTTCTGCATGGCTTGCTTCCATATATGTCTGTCCCTTTTTAATGTGGGTAATTGTGTTTTCCTCCATTTGTAGCCTCTTTGTTCCAACACACCCCAAGCATCTGATTTCTATATCTATGGAAATGTGTAACTCAGTCTGGAGTTAAACACCTAGGCAATTTTTGGACTTGTAAATGTAAAATCAATTGTCTTCAGACTGATGTGACCTGATGGTCATTGGCTATGATGTTGGAAAACAGAAAGAAAGATTTAGCAGGACACATAGATTTTACCATTTTCTTCAGGGCATAAAATAGTGTGATTTATAGCACATTCTGAATTGCTCTTTTATTTAATTGTTGTTAATTGCACTTTTAAAATACTTGTATTGTTTATCAATAAAATAATTTTATAATTCCAGGCCCTAAGAATCTCAAACAAAGTGCTGAAGTCATTCACAGCAAGAGAGCCTTTTCCACCCTTGACTTCCTAGTGTCTAATTAACAGCTAGAATGTTAAGTCATTGTGGGGTCTTGTTCTGCCTTCGTGTATTTTCTGTTTGGAAGGTAAAGCACAGAAGACCTTGCTGAGTGACAATAAAGGAACAATTCAGCTGCGTACAGAATCCAGAAACGATTTGCATTTCATTAAAGGAGTAAAGTTACACATGGATCTTTAGGAAAAGGAACAATCCATAAATCAGTGGGCTTGAGGAGGATACGCAGCTCTAAGAAAAGGGAGAACTATCCAGGCTGTGCCAGAAGGATATAGCTCATTTCCACTTCCACTTATTTTAATCTAGCGTGTGACAATTGGGTTTTACTAATCTTTAACGTATAGACTGATTTTCATGCCCTCCAACATCAACTGGAATGTCCACCTTATTTTCAAGGAAAATCATGAGTTCCCCAAGTCAGAGATATAAGCAACAGTGCCCTCCTCTGTTTTCCATATACTGCAAAGGATTAAAATGTATTTGTTGCCAGTTTAGTAGATTGATGGATTATATTACCTAGTTTTAACTAAAACCAATTCTCAGGAAATGAAGAAGTGGCTTTCAATAAATTCTTGAAAAGAAAATAAGAATTTAAAATCATAGTGATGTGATTCCTCAGAGATTTTATTTTTACTTCTAGTGTAAGCTCTTCATCAGCCACATTACTAGGTAGAAATAATAGTGAACCAGTCGGATTCGATGCAATTGGACAAAAATTCAAAACATTTAGAATGTTATTTCCTATACATTTTATATTCACTATTAATAATGGCAAACTTGTCCTAAGAATTTATTTTCTGTTTTATATCATGCCACTGTGATGTATCTTTTTCAAAGATGGCCATTATGCATCATATATCAAATAAACTGAACTTCAAACTAGATTTTTGAATTTCTGAATCTCAAATATTTAAGTCAGGGTTTTTTAAGATAAATATTTGATCACATGGCTTTCACTAGAATAGAATGAAATTTTAGTCAGGTAAAAAAATTGTATCATAAAAAATTTAAGTATACTTAATACTTTATTCATTCAATCCCTTATTAATATCTATTTCTGTATGCTTTATGATAGTGTATTATATTAGTAAAACAACGTTGGTATATAAGTAGCTAGTATATAATGGGGTGAATAAAAACTCCAAAAAACGGGGCACCTGGGTGGCTCAGTCATTTGAGTGCCCGACTTTGGCTCAGGTCATGTTCTCACTGCTTGTAGGTTCAAGTGCCATGTCGGACTCTGTGCTGACAGCTCAGAGCCTGGAGCCTGCTTCAGATTCTGTGTCTCGCTCTCTCTCTCTGCTCCTCCCCTACTCATGCTCTGTTTCTCCTTCTCTCTCTCAAAGATAAATTAACATAAAAGAAATTTTTTTTAATTCCTAAAAATGTATATTGGTACAGGATTGGTACCAATTCCTAAAAACGTATATTGGTACAGGACTGATCAAAAAAGTCTGAAGAAACAACTGCCCTAAACATTCAGGTCAGGCCTCTTTAGAAGGGTGGAAAGACACGACAGGACAAAACCTGTTTTATTGCAACATCTAAACGGGTTCTTAAAAGATCTGTGGCTCAGTTGGTTCTAGGATAAGACAGGAACTAGAATTATTGGAAAACCCTATCCCGTAGATGAAGTTCGTGTTGTTGAGATCAGAGATAAGACATGGGCAGCCAAGATCAGAACAAAGAAAACTGTAGTCATTACTGCTGAGAAGTTCCAGGAACCTTTACCAGTATGCATGTTTGGGGTTTTGTTTCACCTTCTGTCTTTAGGTATATTTTTGGCTGTTGTCTTCAATAGGGACATTCCAAACAAGATAATAAGGATGATTCTAAGTAGACAGATTTCCTTAAACTTGGCTTACGGAGACATTTATCTTTGGGGACCATGCTGTTAAACAGTATAGTGATCGCTAACACAACTATCAACTCTTTCATTGTAAAATAGGCATTAAATGACTAATACTGACTTTAGCATTCAGCACCTGTGCCTTAGGTAAAGGTCACTATCTCCCTGGTACCGTAGATAGTAAAACCATAGATACAGTGTCTGAGTTTTTTGTTTGTTTTATGTAAAATCAATACTGTGACTAAGGAGATGGCTTTGTTTTGATTTTTTAAATTTGAATATTGCATTAAAGTGATAGTTTTCAACCCTGAGCCATTTTCCCTCCCCCAACCCCATCCCTGGAAACATTTGGCAATGTCTAGAGACATCTGGTTACCCCAGCTCGGGGACTGGAGATGGTACTAGCTTCAAACGGATAGAGACCAGGGATACTGCTGACCATCCTACAATGAATTTTCAGGACAACACCCTCCCCCAACAAAGAATTAACTGGCCTCTAATAGCAATAGTGCTGTGCTGAGAAACCCTGCCTTAAAGGGATCATCCTGTTTATCCATACTTACTTCTGGAGTTCAGGAAAAAAAGTTTTTGATCTAGTTATTCAATTGCAAAAAATATTTTTAAAATAGCCTTTTCAGTTACTTATTAGATTCCTTTTCCTTTTCTCTCTCTTCTACAGCATCTCTGTTCATAGGAAAACCTTGTGTACAAAGGCATTTTTAATCCTAATTTTATGACCATTTAATTGCTATCATATTTATTCCGGTTAAGTAATTTCTCATCTTCTATTTACTTTAACTGTAGCACCTGCACCATTGCTGCTACTTTTCCTTTAACCTACTTTGCTTATTAATATGAGTAAACATGAAACCCCATGGGCACCCATTTAAGAGGAAGTGTTTTGTGATACACGTTGTCGCTTTTTCTCCACGTGAATAAATAAATTTCCAAGCAAGCGACTGAGCTATTGGTCTTCTCCATCACATTTTTCTCTCCTGCAGTTTCTTTCTCTGCTGAAAAGTGGCCATGCCTTAACTTATTTGATTAGTTTTAATTTTTTTTCCTCACACCATTAACTTCCCATCCACCTGCCTTTGTGAGGCCCCAGCTACTTCAATGGCCTGTCTTGCTTTTCTTCACTGCTCCTAACAGTCAGCTTTCCACACGGAAATCCATTCTCTAATTCATATTAACAATTTGACAAAAAAAAAAAAAAAAAAGCGTTACTTGCATTGTTCCAAACTTCATCTGTAATAGGAAATTTTCACTGGAGAAGAAAGCGTATTGACAAAGGCTACCTTCCATGTAGAAAGAATCAATTTAACAGGATAATAAGGTGGTACTAAGAAAAGCATAATGGAAATAACACAAAAAATTGGATTTGGGGCAGATAAAATTTCTCAACTCATAAAAAATGGAACTAATATTCTATAACCTCAGATGATAGTACAGAACCGTATTTGTTTTTCAAATAATCTTAGAACTCATAGGCAAGTATATAAACACCAGATATTAAATGAAAATAGCTCTAAAATGTGAAGCGCCCTTGAAACATAACTACTGATGAGATATATGAAGTACTTATGAGACCAAAAATCAGTAGAAATTCATGAATAATTTAGGGCAATAAATGATGTCAATGTAGAGAATGTATTTTTGAAGAATGCCATCCCTAAGACATACACACAAACATGAACAGTATAGCTGAGAAGAAAATAAAGCAGAAAAAAATTACAGGAAAGGTACAGAAGGCACACAGATTTTTTTAATGAGATGATAAAATATATTAACAAAAACAAAAGACTCTCAGAAAGTACTTACTAGTAGTTAATCCTTTAGGCTAATCACAAAATGAAAACCATCAAAATCTCTACACATTAAAGTAGAAATCAAAGTAAATATCACAGGTATTTGAATTTATTTCTAGGGTACTTTAAGTAATTAGTTATACAATAATTTGTTTAATATTTGTTTTATGAGAAACTATGAAAGATGGGAACTTGCCCATGTTGTTCAGGGATTCAGCCCAGGATCTAGCATGGCTCTAGGTATGTGGAAAATTAACTGTTATGGCTATCCAAAAGCTCGTGGAGGCTTCTGGAAGGAGCTGGACCTTACCTAAGGGATACAACATAGCCATGCAGTGAATAGAGTAGATACTTCAAAGTGGAGGAAATAGCATAGCCAAAAGAGAAATCATGGTAAAAATGTAGTGATGGTAAAAAATTCCATTGGTTTAAGGCATGTGAAGAGGAATAACAGGAAATAAGATTGTATAGGTATTCCAACGTAGTAGGACATAATTTCTTAAAAGATACTGAGAGAAGGAAAGTCAACTGAAATCTATGCCCCCGGTCAATGTTGTAAAGTCTGTTATGCCTCTTATAATATGTAATGAAACTGTAAGAACTGATTTTTTTTTTCCTTTCTGTTAAAAACGGGTACAAAGACCTGGGACCTGATGGTCAAACATCACAGCAAAACAATTTGCTTCTACAAAGGAGTAGGGAAGAGAACATCACAAGGATCCCCAAATAATAACAGGCTGTTTGGTTCCATAGGAAAATTACTCATAATTTTACGAAGAGTCATCTAGATGATGTTACATCAAAGAGCTCTTCCTATCTGCACATATTTATATAATGATGATGTCTCTTTCATTTACAGATGAACCCATTGGAGTCAAATTGGTAGGACATACACTGGTACTTCATTTTCATTGGTGTTGAGCTTAGACGAATTCATTCTCACTTTTCTGTCCTTATTTTGTAATTCATTGTCTACTAAAATATGAATGTGCAGTTCTAAAAACAACATTAAGAAACCAACAGATCTCTTATGTAAACAAACTACAATGTGTCACAAACAAGTGGAGTTTATTCCACGAAAGAAAGTGTTTCCTTCAAAAATCAGTTGATGCAACTTATATCAATTTAAAATGTGGAGGTATCATATAGTCAATTCTTTAGGTTTCCAAAAAAAAGCATTAGAAATCTCAACATCAATTTGTGATTTTTAAAATATCTACTAACAAACCAGGAATGAATAGGAACTTCCTTACTTTTATAGGGAAAAACTACAACAATTGTCATACTTGGTGGTAGTATATGGAAAACCTTTGAAGTTAGTAATAAGACAAGAGGACTCACTATTATGATTGCTATGAAACATTATACTAAGCTTCTAGCCAGTTCGATAAGAAACGTTTTGAAAGAAAGGAACAAATACGTATAAATTAAAAATAAATAAGAATGCCATAAAACATCATGATTGTATATGAAGAAAATAGGTACAGAGAAATGAAACTACAGAAGACTATCAGAATTTACCAGCACATTCAGGAAGTATGTTGTATACAAGGTTAATAATATACAAAAACAGCCTGTTAAGCACTTTTCACCAAGTTATTGGCATGTGTATGTCCTTTATGAACCGTCTCACCGGGTCTAGTGTCTATTTATTAAAAGATTATATTTTATATGAAAATTCTTTTTCACATTTCTTTTTGAGAGAAAGAGCATTAGCAGGGGAGGGGCAGAGAAAGAGGGCGAGACAGAAACCAAAGCAGGCTCCAGGCTCTGAGCTGTCAACATAGAGCCTGATGTGGGGCTCGAACCCACAAACCACGAGATCACAGCCTGAGCCAAAGCCAGATGCCCAACCAACAGAGCTACCCTGGCTCCCCTATATTTTGTATTCTTCTTGTTTGTAGGCAGTTTTTAAGTCTCTTTTGCAAGTAAGTCTGTCAATTATGAAGTGTAATTTGCCAACTATAATTGTTCCCCCGAAATTATGAAAATAGTGTTTTTTCCCTAAAAAAATGTTGAACTTTTCCTTTAGAAGTTTCTTATATTTTGAGAATTAAGAGATTCTTAGTCAATACATTGGCTACAGGATTCTTAGCCAATAAATTGGCTGCAGAAATAAATTACAGAAATACATCAAGAATAAAGTTAAGCTTCAGCTTCATGGTCCTTTTTTTTTTTTTTTTTTTTTTTTTGAGATTTTAAAATTTATTTTGAGTGAGACAGAGTACGAGTGGGGGGAGAAACAGAGGCGGGGAGGAGAAACAGAGAGGGAGGGAGAGAGAGAATCTCCAGCAGGCTCCACACTGTCAGCAGAGAGCCCAATGCAGGGCTGGAACTCACAAACCATGAGATCACGACCTGAGCCGAAATGAAGACCTGAGCGGAAATCAAGAGTTGGACGCTTAACAGGCTGAGCCACCCAGGCACCCCTTGTGGTTCGTTTTTAACTACAGGGTGCTTCAGTGCAATGCTTTCTGTGGAATCAGAGGAACGTGACATAAGAAGATTTATTATTCCTGTACACCTTCACCTTTCTTAGGTTTTCGCCTGCCCCTGTGTTGGTGAAGAGCTAAATAGAAGAAAAAGGACGGGCCAAGTTTTAAGCGAGCTGTATCAGCAATGGGATGCATGAGGTTCAATTCATTTTGAATATAACATTCGCCAAAGGAGTTACTAGTTCACATTCATACAAAAACAGGTCGCAAAATAGTGAAAAATACACTTTGGGATCTGCACATGAAAGACTGAAAGCGACAAAATAACAGTACTAGTGTGGGCCTTTAAGTATCTCATTCTCCTGCCTGCCAGAGGATCAGCATCTTTTAAGAAAGGTCTCTTGACGCTTTCATGACGGCAGAAGATAAAATGTTGCTTTCCAAAAGCATGCACATATGTCTTACTGGAAGACAACGTAACTGTAACCTGGGGTTATGTTCCTTCTTTAAAAACCTTTCTTGGCTTCCATCTGTGAAGCTTTTCAAGCTGACAAAGGATTTGGACTTATATCTCTATTCTGTTGTAAAAGAATATCAAGTCCCATTAAATTATTCTTTCCGCATTTAAAAACCACTTGAATATCAGCAGTAAAGCTGTATGTGGATATATCTTAAATATTCAGATCTTTGCTAACAAGATACCCCTGTATGCCGTATTTCCCCTACAAGGTCTTATATCATTCTTAATACAGGTTATTCTCATCTTTTAGACATATTATTTTGGCTGTTTGCCTGCTTTCCCTTTTTGTATTCTTTCTTTTCATTTTTTCATACTTGTTTGTGTCTAAATGTGCTGCTTCAAACCTCTAATAAATTACGTAGAATAGAAAAAGTGCTTAAGAACAGTTTCAGCTAGTGGCACGTGACCGGCTTAGTTGGTAGAGCACGTGACTCTCGACCTCAGGGTCGTGAGTTCAAGCCCCACGCTGGGGCTTAAGACAAAACCAAAACCAAAAACCAGTTTCAGTGGCATTTCCGTCCATATCAGGCAACAACTGTTGTTCTAAAGGCTTCCCCCTCCCCACCCTCTGTCCCCTTCGCAGAAATGACGTTCTGGGTTTCAATGAGCACTCACTAAAACAAGGAAGTCATTTTTCAGTTTTGACTGTCAAATGAGGTTTTTTGTTTGTTTGTTTAAACCGGCAGCAGGACGGTAAGCTTGAAAACTCAATTTTGTCCGGACAGTGGGGATGGTCCTTACCATATCAGAACTCAGCCAGGGGCTCAGCCCTCAGAGGGACAAAAGGCAGCCAAGTTCAAGCCTGCCCCATCATGACTGGAGAAGAAAAAGGGAAACAAGGGAGAGGCGCAGGGGTGCGAGATGAGTGGACGGAGGGTTTCAGTCTTTTTCAACTGAACCGGCCCAGAATGAGGAGGGATGCTAGAAACCAGCCGAATGGTGAAGCATAGGAGACCGCTTCGACGAACGATGATACTTCCGAGTGTGATCATGTGTGCTCATTATGAATGCTGGCAGTGGTTGTGTTTAACTCATGGTAAAAATTAGCTTGATTAAGAGCGATGTTTCATATAAGGATGTAAGGAATCTTTGGCATTCACTTGTGAGTGTAATACGCTCGGGAGAACTGGGTTGTCCCACAACTACTTTCCATCTCCCTCTCTCTGTCTCGCTGTTTCTGTCCCTCTCTCCCTACAGCGTTGATTGTCTCTGCCTTTGCTTCTCCTCGTGAATCTGCTTCGTTGTTCACACGCACTTTCTGTCTCTAATCAGTTTTTCGGTTTGTTTGTGTATATACGCGTTGTCCTCAAACCCTGGCCTCAGCCCTCAAGTTTTTCCACACGGGTGCTTTTGTCCAAATTCTCGTACTCTTGAACGGAGTGTTCGATTCGCCCATGTCGGGTCGTAAGTTCGTAGCTGATCCACGAGACAGTGGCTGCAGGGTACAAAGGTCAAAGGGCACAGAAGTTGCCCTATTGCAGTGTCATGGATTAAACAAGATTTTTATGATGGGGATACAAGAGATGAAATTATTTACGTTTTTAGAATAAGCTGTTACTATCTGATACCTTATACATAGCGTTCTTTTCTTAATTTTTTGCTTTACGTTTTCTTCGTCAGTGAACGATACTATTTATTTGAGAAAATAATAAAATAACGTCCTGAACAAAGTCACCTAAGATAAAAAAGAAGCTCCAGAAGGAATTGCACTGTCACTGGTTACAATGTTGATATATCAAAGGCCCGTAGGTCAGGAACCAACCGAGGTTGGATACATACAGGTAGCACCTGTTATGAGGTCTAGAACAACCGTATGAATTTCTGTGGTGTTGAAATAGAGATCTATTTGGGGGTTTTGGTGTTTTTTTTTAATTTTTTATTTTATTTTTGAGAGAGAAAGAGAATATGAGTGGGGGAGGGGCAGAGAGAGAGGGGGAGACACAGAATCTGAGGCAGGCTCCAGGCTCTGAGCTGTCAGCACAGGGCCCGACGTGAGACTTGAACTCACGAGCTGTGAGATCATGACCTGAGCCAAAGTCGGACACTTAACCCACTGAGCCACCCAGGCACCCCGACAGAGATCTGTTTGCATTCAAAGAGCCAAACTGTCTCTTTAAGCCACTCAATTCTACTATATTGAAAATCCCCTCATACGATTAGAGCTTAAATATACCAAGAATTAAAGAAAGAGATAGCATTTGTATTTTTACCCTTGCAGTGGTCTTTACTTTGAAGAGGAATCAGAGACCTTTTCATTTATAACATGATTAAGGGATTTAAACAACAAAGACTGTTTACGGTATTTTGTTCAGTAGCTGAATTCATCATTCCTCTTCCCACGTACATGGAAAAATTGTACTTCCTACACCTTAAAATTAGGTGAACGTGTGAAAGCTTTGGCCAATGACGACGTCAGCAGAAGTGACGGGTGTTGCCTCCAGGTGGAGGCTTACCAGCCAGTGTGCAATGGCCACCAGCAGTGGCTGAGTAGTCAGCCTGGTTTCTGATAAAAACACATAGAACCGAGCTTTCAGACAAGAGGCAGTGTTTGTGGAGCACATCCTTCGTTGTGTTAAACTATTGAGCTTTTATTTATTTACTTTTTAATGTTTATTTTTGAGAGAGACAGAGACAGAATGCGAGTGGGTTAGGGGTAGAGAGAGGGGGAGACACAGAATCGGAAGCAGGCTCCAGGCTCTGAGCCGTCGGCACACTCTCACTTGCATTTGACGGAGATTCAAAGGCAGGGAAGACTGTGAAGATTAAAGATTTCAGGTCTGCCCCGGTTGGATATGTTGGTTGGGAAAGCTGGAGGCAGACTAAACCAGAAGTAGAACATCCTGTGTGATGAGGGGAGCGGGTTTGGCTCTCCCTGGTTATTCCTAGGTCGGAAGCAAAGGTAAAAATTAGGGAAGCTGGCAGTTTCTGAGTAAGTCCCAACCATTTGGGACTGGTTGCTAGAACGGTTATGATTTAGCGTCCTAGACGCATTGCTGCAGATGGTGGGTCCGAGTTCTTCTCTTAGATATGCTGTGGTCATTGTATATTTGTGCATTCAATCTCCCACATGTGAGGTTTGCATTGTAAATTACCTTGCACCACACTTAGCTATAGTAAAATCAATAAACAATGCCTATTGTATTTATCTTGATGGTTCATGTCATTTTATCCTAAAATGCTCGTTAAAATGCATTCTGCCATTAGGTCACTTTTTGTTTGAACCGACCGTTAGCTGCTCCCAACAATCGCTACCTTTCTACATTGCGGTGTCTTCACAAAATATCTTATTGTAAATTAAAATAAGAATATTCTAAGTAGAAAGAGAAAGTAAGTGAGCTACTTCCTTCTTGGACATCAATTTCTTGTCAGCTGGGGTTTTCGTCTTCCTAGAAATTGCGTACAATGGCTGTTACTTGGAAGTAAAGCAGTTAAATTAAATAAAGCTATTATTAATGAAATCCAGGACCACTTTATGGTAAGTGTACAGGTTAGGAGGGAATTAGAGCAAGACTAAGGATCACCGAAAATCTAACTGCAGCGCCTAGATTTTGTTGCCTAAAAAAAAGAAAGAAAGAAAGAAACTATTTCAACAACTGTGTATTAAATTGTCGGCTCCAAAAGAATATAGGAAGTAAAGGAACGACATGGCAAACATTCATGGACTACCAAAGTTAACAAAATACTAATATGACACTGTATTGGCTTCAAAAATGTTCCCAATTAAAACATAAGTCATAGTTCCTGGAATGCACTTGAGAACCCTTCTCAAACGTATTCAGCTTCATTACAGCAGAGACATAATCACTAATCAGAATGTAACCACTAATCAGCATGTACTTTTGTACTTTAGTACATCTTTATATATTCAAAATGAACGTATAGTATTATTTTTTTAATGCACATGAACCGTGAATGGCAGCAAACATTTCATATTCTGAAATCTTATTTAATTTGCATTTTTTCACTCACCCTTAAATTAAATGTTGGTATATGGGAGTACAACTTAATTCGCGTTAGTGGCTCTGTAGTCAAGTAACATTCGAACGTTCTAAAATATATCCGTCTACTCAATTAGTAAACAGTGCTTCAAAAGTTTTATGAACAATTCTCCAGTTAACAAGTTGACACTTGTCTGGGCACCCGTGGTGGAGTTTCTGTAGAATGGGCCCTTAGAAATGTCAGAAGGTGGGCTTATGCACACGTGAGCACCACCAGGCACGCCAACGCGCTTTCCAAAGCAGCCACCCCTGTTTCCCTTCATATAGCAGTGATGAGAGACCTTATTACTCTACATCCATCACAACACCTTGTTAAACTTCTTATATGTTGCCAACCTAACGCATAGGTGATGGGATATCACTGTTTCACTTCTAAACTTCACTTTTGTCCTTCTTTACATCTTCTATTTCTTCGCTGTGCTTTTCTAATTTCTCATCTGTAATTCGAGAATGTTCATAGTTGCTCATTGGAGCATTTTTATGGATGGCTCCTTTAAAATCCTTGCTTGACAATTTCGACATCCATATGACCTCACTGTTGGCATCTGTTGATTGTACTCAGATGACGTGAGACTTTTCCTGGTTTTCATGTGGCAAGTAATTTTGGTCTGTATCCCGGACGTTCTGACTACTGTGTTGCAAGATTCTGGTTCCCATTTAAATCTTCTGTTTGAGCAGCTAGTCAACCTGTTAGATTCAGAAGTCCTGGTGGGCTCTGATTCAAATGTCAGTTTAGTTTCTAAAGCCTCTGCAGCATTCTTCTGGTTGGCTTCACTGGTGTGTTACTCAGGAGAGGGGACCACATCACAGCATCCTCAGCACTGGCTGGGGAAGGGGGTTGTCAGAGTCTGCTCACGGGTATCACTGTAGAGGGGTGCCTCCCTGTTACTGCTTGGGCAGGGGGTAGGGTATGAAGGTGAGGATTCCATCCACAGGCTCTGTGAGCAAGGGCCACCCCTCCCCCACCTTGATCAGTCCGGGGGACTAAAAGTCAGAGGTCCACCCACAGGCTCTACCGGGAGGTCTGCCTCCTGGTAACTGGAGCAGAGAGGGGAGAGAAGGTGGAAAACAGTTCTGTTAATCCCGCACTCTTTGGGGTGGAAAAGGAGGACACAACTTTTTTCATGGTGCTTGTCTCAAGAGCAGAAAGAACAAAGGAAGGTAACCTAACAGGGCTACCCTTTCCCAGCCCTTTGCCTAGAGAGAGCCAGCTCTTCTTGAGGCTTTCTTAGGTCTGTGCGAGCTGGCGTTTCCAAGCTGTGAGCTTCTCTAGCACTTGGGCTGGGATATATACCCGGCAAGGAAAAAGCCCACAGAACTCATCACTGGATGGAGACTCAAGTTCTGAGCTCACTCGCCAGTCTGCCTTGTTTTCTCCACTTCTCAGAGTTTTCTGGTAGATCATTTAATGGGTTTTTGTCCCAGGACTTTTGTTGTAATTAGCAGAAGTAAAATGAAACGTCTTTCCTCCATGTTTTCTTGCTCATCATTCCCTTTCCACGTGCTATTTCAACACATAAATTTATCTGTCTTGTCTCTGCAATAAAAGCACACTTTTTTCTACCTAGGATCTCTGTATCAATCTTCTCCAATTTCTTGAGACAATTACAATTCAAAGCAAGAGTTGGTAACGGTTCTAAATCAAAAAGCTTTGGGGAAGCTCTGTTGCTTTACCCACCATTCTGACCTTATCTCTTAAATGTCTTAAATTAGAACACAGAAGTTTTTTTGATCCTAGTCTCTCAAACCAAATAGCCATTGAAATGACAAAGTGCATACTTGTGGCAAAGGGCCTCCTGCTGAAATATTATTTAGCATGCCATTCCTTACACCCCAAGAGCCAAGTATCAATGTATTCAGGTCATACTTACAATCTGAGCTGTTATTCACTTTACAGTAAATTGAAAGATAGTGATACTGTTTTGTCACTGGTTGATGGATAATCCTATTGTTGTAAATAAAAGAGAAAACTGAAAAAAAAAATGATACGTGTGAACATTTTGTTGTAGAATATTGAACATTTCTCCCTAAATCATATCTGCATTCTCTGTAGCCATTGAGTCGATGCGACACAAAGCTGCTCTTTCATTTTTCTGGAAACCAAGAGGTACAAATTCTTTGCTCGCCAGGAAATTACACTTTTAAGTGTGTGATAAGTTTTATTTTAGTTTCTGGACTGAATGTCATTTAAATATTTTTGATACTGAATAGATGGATGATGATAATATCTTGGGATATTATCTATAAAATGATAAGAAATATTGGGGCATTAAAGATGAATTCTCTTATGATTCATTTCTGGTTGTAATAAAGAGAAATTAAGGGAATCCAAATGATATGTATATAGAATCTTGAATTTTGATTGCCTCATAAAAGGCAAATGACTAGCTTCGGGTATATCAAGATTTTGCTATGAGTTTAGATTCCAACAAGCCACACAAATGTGCATTAACTTGTTTTCTTCCAGTAGTTTTTGCTTCTGAATGTTCACTTTCACGTGGCTTTATAATAGAGCTTGCGTGGGACAAGGAGCTGGGAAACAGATGAAAACATTTGTCTGTAATTTCTAGAATCTTCTAGAACCTCGAGAATTCAGGATGGTCTGTCTAATGATATACCAGCAAGCTTGTGTAAGTGTACAACATAAGACCTGATGCAAACCTCTTTCAAAGGCTTTATACTGCACACATGAACAGAGACATTTAAAACCATATACACATCCTAAGAACAGCATAGGAACTTGAAGCGGTAGGTTCTAATTCCATCTATGTGTTTTTTTTCTCCAGTAAATACACTTTGTAGCAAATGGACTTTGGAAGGCTAGGAGTCATTGATTTCGGTAGGATTACCACATGTATTTTGCAGACTGTGTCCTACACAAGACTGCCCAGTCAAGGAGACAGATAGTGCTGAATTCCAGCCATGCTTTATACTCTAAATTGAGAGATTTGTGGGGCTGAGTCTACCTGAAGGAGAGATCTATTTCTAACTCCCCCCAAGGCTTGAGAGAGACTAATAATGACTCTGGATTTAGGGCCTAGCCCAGAAAAATCCCATTTGCTAGGTTATAATACACATCTGTATCTTCACTATTATAGTGCTCCTCAGCCACCTGTACATTTGCATGTGTAAGTCCACACACAGCTTTAATTGGAGATGTTGAGATTTTTTTGCAGAACTTCTGAAACCCTTTGCAATAATTATTTAAGTTCTCCTATCAAATATTCAGCATGAGAAAATCCATTCTTACCTCTAGATGATCAAACGGATGTTTGCTTTCCAGCTGAAGCTATAATTGCCACCCATATGTTAGTTGCAATTAGGTTAGACTTTTAATTAAAAATAGAATAAAACCCAGGGCGCCTGGGTGGCTCAGTCAGTTAAGCATCCAACTTTGGCTCAGGTCATGATCTCGTAGTTTGGGGATTCAAGCCCTGCATAGGACTCTGTGCTGACAGCTCGGAGCCTGGAACCTGCTTCGGAGTCTCCCTCTCTCTCTACCCCTCCCTGCTCCTGCTCTGTCTCTGTCTCTCTCTCTCTCTCTCTCTCTCAAAAATAAACATTAAAAAATTAAAATTTAAAAATTTAAAAAAACATTAAAAATAGAATAAAACCCAATTTCTTTTGTGTGAAAGTACTGGAAAGAACATTGCCCTGAAAGTTAGGAATTATGGGTCAGTGCTGATTTTGGTGTCGTGGGACATTGGTCCAATAGCTTAGTTAGCTGGACATCAAGTTGTTGTTGCTGTTCTAAATCTGTATATGGGAAAATTTTACTGAAAAATAAGAGTTTAGAGGCAGAATTGAGAACTGGAACTAATTTCTTTCTCTCTCTCTCTCTCTCTCTCTGTCCCTTCCTTTTCTTTCTTTTTCTTTCTTTCTGTCTTTCTTCTTTCTTTCTTCTTTCTCTTTCTGTCCCTGTGCTAAGCAATTCTGACTTTCTTGTTCCAAGGCTAAGTGACTCTGGGACACAGCATTCTCTTCTGACTTTGTGCTAAGTAGTACTGGGGTGAGGCAAAACAACTTAAATACATTCCCCCGGAAAATATCTATTCTTGCCAGACAGTAAACCAGCCTTGTCAAGACTAACAGCTTATTCCACAATACACACTTCTGTGCCTAAAGTACAAAGCCTTGAAGTCATGAACTCCACCCAAACCAACCAGCTCTCTGCCTTGCAAGATACACCTTGAAATCACTTAGCCTGGACCTCGAACCCTGTAAATATCCTCTCTTATTGATCTCCTTTCTGAGAGATTTCTATGACTGTCAAGGTCCTGTGCTTTCCTAAGGAAGTAAGCCTGATAGCTTCACTTTTAGGTTAGCTTTGGTTAGCTTTGCTAGTTCAACAGGTTTTTCTGGTGATTTGGGGAGGGAGTTGTTGGTGGATTATTGACAGATCATACCTTGAGAACTAATAATAGACCATCAGTCCTTCTAACACTCAATTAAGACCTTTGCAATATCATGGCTTAATTCAGTTTGTTGATTTTTTTTTTCTCCTTTAGGCCTCTGTGTAAGACACAACATAAAATATTCACATACTCATACCAGAGTGCTTCTTAATGGAAGTATTGGCTGCTTCTAGGCTCTGCATACTATTTTTAAAATAAATGATTCATACTAAAAATATTCCCTCTTATATCATAATATTCTCTAGAATTATATCTAAACATGAATTTGGAGACATGTCAGTAATTTAATGTTTATTTGCTTATTTTGAGAGGAAGAGAGCAAGGCAGGGGAGGGGCAGACAGAGAAGGAAAGAGAGAATCCTAAGCAGGCTTCACGCTGTCAGCGCAGAGCCCGATGTGGAGCTCGATGTCACGCACTATGAGATCATGACCTGAGCCAAAATCAAGAGTCAGACACTCAATCGACTGAGCCATCCAGGTGCCCCGACATGTCAGTAATTTAAAATATGGTTAGAAAAGGACTCATCATCATTATTACGAAGAGTTTTAGAAGTCGGTTTCCACGTGAATACTGATTTCACAAAACTTTCGTGTCGGCCTGAGTTGCTTTAACTGTGTCTTTTCTCCTAAATTAGGATGCAAATTAGGTTTCCCATCTCTCTTACACAGATTAAAGATCTAATTGTTAAATTTCACCCAATAGACTTAATGATGTTATTTGTTCCTGAGAAAAGAAAAAAAAACAGACAGGAAGACAGCATCACAGGAGGGAGAGCAGTGATTACCATGGTGACTTTTTGCCCATGGAAAGGCAGAAATAAAGTTGACGTAAGGGCAGGAAGTGCAAGACCACTGCCTTCTCAACTCCTCTATTGCTATAGTATCACATGCCAGGGGTCTAACGTGAGCGGCTTAGGTTGGCCAATTGTGTCGGATTGAGTGTGAGAAGTGGAAACCAGAGCTGGTGTTAGAACTCAAGAAGAAGTCAGATTTAACTCCCAACTGGTTAGGAACCCAACGGCTACTTGTGTGGAGCGGAGGAAAGTAGGCACGCCTTCTACAACCTCTTCCTGCTGGGGTGCTGTCTGTTCAGGGAGAAGCCACATGAAGAAATGAACTAGAGAAATGTTTCGAGGGAAGAGGCATAATTGTTTGATAGCTCAAGGGATGCTATACAGATCTCTGAAGAGTAGCGCTGAGGGATGACTGAGTTATAGTATTTTGTGATATAAAAATGCCAAGTCTGCTGTTGATGTGCAGTTGGGAGACGTGGCTATTTTAAGAGACACAAATATTTTGTCCTCGGGGAGGTCAGAAGAAATGATGCCGTATTGTTTTCATCTGGGAGGCTGGCACCCAGGCCATGTGAGATACAGGAGAAGCTCTAAGCCAGGACAACTTCTACCGTGATTTCCTTCGAACACTAAAGGATACAGCTTTAGTGACACAGTGATTAGTTGCAGAGGGATATGATTTGCCATACTCTTTTGGACTGGCGAAATCTGTGCCTCCAATTTTAGTAAGAGTTTATGAAACATTGGATTATTTTTATTATAGGAGGGAAGAGAGGAAAACGAAATGATTTAATTTTTCATTCAAATGAGGGCCAAGAGAAGTCTGAAGAGAGCTGTTTTCCCAAATTGATGAGGTGATTCATAATTTATTATTGTTCCTGCTACATATGGTCAATTAATCTTGATTATTTACACTCTTATAAAAAAAAAAAAATGATGTTACCCCAAATAGCTCGGCTGCAAGTCAAAAAGAGTCTGGCTTCCGGGCTGCCAAGAAAACCAAAGGTAAGGTCATGAAAGCTTGTGTTCACTTGCCTTGATATTACACTATTCCTCTGTGTAAAAAATGATCATATTTAATTTATCAACACAGTGGGATACAAAATATGACCCCTGCATTTGCAAATGGTTTCTGGGGGCACCTGGGTGGCTCAGTCAGTTAAGCATCCGACTTCGCTCAGGTCATGATCTTACAGGTCGTGAGTTCGAGCCCCATGTCAGGCTCTGTGCTGACAGCTCAGAGCCTGGAGCCTGCTCCGGATTCTGTGTCTCCCTCTCTCTGCCCCTTCCCCAGCTTGCACTCTGTCTGTCTGTCTCTCTCTCTCAAAAATAAATAAACATTAAAAAAATCTTTAAAGCCAAAAAGAAACTCCCTTTGACCACTTTTATTAGCAAGTTATTTCCTTGCTTATCGATGCCAGATTAGAGAATTAAACCAGCTTAAATACATAAATGTGTACATCTCACTGTTATTACTCGTACATATTTTTAAATGGCCCATACATCTATCCATGACACTACGAGAATATGTCTATATGGCTGAGCAGCACGCTGTTGGCATGAAAATCCCAGTGGCTCAAAAGGACATAGCTTTGGAAACTGAAGTGGTTTTGCAAAAAAAAAAAAAAAGGCCTGGATGAAGCATTCTGGTCTTCACTCTACTGGTAACTCACCATGTGACCTTGGGCTTCCCTTTCCTATTTTAAAAAACTAATTAGATCCTACTTAGATCAGTTTTATGCCTCCTTTCAGCTCAATTTGTACAATTCTATCTGCAAACATACACGTTGACTAGCAGTACTAGGTGAGGGAGTAGGGACGCCCCTCCAGATGGGGTGACTTTCCTCCCTAGCTTTGGAGATTTGTTACCTTCCTGCTAGGCCCGATGGGAGTAGTTGTCCTTCCAGGACAAAGTGGTCTCAAAGTACAATTTATCACTATGAACCGGCAATGAAAAGGGGGACATGCAGACGCCCCCCTGAAGCGCCTGCTGCTCGCCACCGCCCTGTGGTGCAGCTGTCTCTGGACCCCAGCCAGGGCTTTGGCATCAAGTGGATCCCACCTGCTCCCGCGCCAGTGGCGCCCCCACCTGCTCCAGCAGCGGCTCCCAGAAATGCAAGGTGCACATGCGCTTCCTGCAAGAAGAGCGGCTCCTGCTGCCCCACGGGCTGGGCCAAGTGCGCCCGGGGCTGCATCTGCAAAGAGGGCATGAGACAAGTGCAGCTGCCGTGCCCGAAGTCTAGGAGAGCCTGTTGCCAGTCTAAATAGAGCAACCTGTACAAACCTGCAGGTTTTTTGTGAGGCTTTGCTTTGCTTTTTTTTCTCTTTCTTTCTTTCTTTCTTTCTTTCTTTCTTTCTTTCTTTCTTTCTTATTTTGGTGCAACCCTGACCTGTTTGCTGTGTTCCTTTTTTTTCCTGTAAAATACATGAATTATAATATAGGTTGTCGACTTAAAAAAAAATAGGACATGTATTTAAATATATACAGTCGATCCTCATTATTCATAGATTCTGTATTTGCAACTGTGTCGACTCGCTAAAGTGTATTCATAACCCCAGAATCAATATGGTGCCTTGGCAATCGTTCATGGATATGAGCAGAGCAGTGGAAAACCTGAGTATCCTGCTGTGGGTCAAACAAGGTGATTCTCTGCCTTCTTTATCCAGCTCTAACCCTAAAAACAAGGGTCCTGCTAATTATCTGTCGAGTTCCATGCTTTTCTAATTGTTGGGGTTTTGTTGGCAATTTTGCTTTAAATTTAAAATTTTTAAATGGCTCCCAAGCATAGTACCGGAGTGTACTATGTACTGAGCGAGTGTCCTAAGTTCACTATAGTTCATTATAGCCCTAAGAAGGCTATAATGTGCCTTATGGAAAAAATCATGTGTTCAATAAGCTTTGTTCAGGCATGAGTAAATTAATTTTTCTTGGTGACATTATGGAACATAACTGCCATGGATAACAAGGATCGATTATATAAAAAAAGAGGTTACCTGCACCAAAGCACTTCTGTGTGTATGTGTATTTCTCTGAAGGAGGACCCTAAATTATTGAGGCCTTCCCCCCAGGTATTTGGGCCAGCATAAATGTATATAACGGAAGTCATCAAGAAATTTCATGTACAGGACATATGTCATGACGTCCAAACATGATTTGATGTCTATCCTCTGCCTGATTCTGAATTAATATCATTATGTACTTTCAACATATGGAATATGTAACATAAGCTGACTTTCAATGGCACGCTATGCAATCATAGGTAATGGCCTTCATAATGCATGGATATAAGCTAAATGGCATTAAAAAGTGTAATGGGGAGCACGTTAATCGATACTGAATAATGTATAGCTGACAATCTAGAAACAGTTTTCTTGATTTTTCATTATGAAAACATCTTCCATGAGAGCAGCAGAAGAGTATGCACACCTGTTTACGTCCTTGACATCTATTATATCAGCGATCCAGGATGAGTTACGGCATCTGATTGCCTAATGAGTTGTCGCCTAAGATTCGAAAAGCTGAAGAAAGTTTGTGCAATTATGAAAGTTGTTATCTGAGTCCTGAATATCACAAAGCTTCACTAACCACGCAGAGTTTGGGATCAGGATTGGGAATTTGTAATCCAAGCATCTTTCTGCATGTTCTCTATCCTACAGGTAACGTAGGTGTCTACCATAGTGGATAATTTGAGCAGGAACCCAGCCTGGAGAGTGTAGGAAGTAGCTGTTGGGCTAGAATGTGTTACTAGAACACTTTGAGATTCTGTTTATTTTCCAGCCTGCGTGCTCCTGTGACCACTGATTCATGGATAAGAGACAATTTAAGAGGAATGAGGAAAACAGGAGAAAGTGCCAACGAAGACTGAGGAAGCCCGAGGGGTGTGGAAGCACCAGGCCCAAGTGTTAGTTTACACCCCTGATTCATCCAGTAAATTCAGGCAGCCCCCTCCCAGGATTTTTCCATGGAAAGCACAGTGGAAATAACCATTCTTTGTTTTGTTTTACCACCACACCAACTGGTTATTAATGAACTCTCAAAAGCTCATATGCACAATGCAGAACTGAGCAATGTATCCCCCTTGCCATGCACACTGGATACTAACAGCCTGGGCACAGGTCCTTCTGAACTCACCACGCTTTCCTGTTCAGATGAAATGGCATCATTTCGTGTGCAGAAAGGCACCTTGCATCATCAGTGCTGCCTCCATCATTTCCCGATTTGTTCTACTATAATACATGCACTCTCAGGTTAAGCTGACAAAACGAAATTGCAATTCTCATTAAATGCCTTAAGAAATGAAATATTTTCCATAAGGTACTTTTATTTTGAATCATTACTGCAAAACTGTTTTTTTAAAAAAAGAATTCAGCATCTCAGTGGTAGATACTGCATTTTGGCACCCGCTTGCCCGGAATGAGGGGAAGCAATCAAGTGCTTGCCTCTGCTGCAACATTTAAGGAGATAACATCCCCCCTCCCAAAAAAAACCCTCAATATTCAAGGTAAATAATTTTAATACAATATTTTAAAAATAAAAATTAATGCAAAAATCCATCACGTACAAAATATTTAAAAATTAAAGACAAAATTAGTATGAATATTAGTCATTTCCCCCATTCATTCCAAAAATCTGTATCAATGCTCACTAAGGATAGGAGACATTTTGTGTCCTGGGAACACAGCAGCAAGCAAGAATGGCAAGCCCCCTGTCATCCGATAACATAACACAGAGGGTGTCTGAGAGGTCCCCCCTCCACTTTTAAAAACACTGGGTATCGATTAGGTAAAGGTCAGTTTCAGAGCTAGTCCCTTTCGCAAGGCTTATGACAAAGGCAAAAATCGGGAAAGGGAGAATAAGATTATCATGAGTATTGTCTTTAATTAAAAAAGAAAAAAAATGGGGGCACCTAGGTGGCTCAGCAATCTAGGCGACTAACTCTGGATTTCAGCTCAGGTCATGATCTCGCATTGGGTTCTGTGCCGAGGACACAGAGCCTACTTGGGATCCTCTCTCTCTGCTCCTCTCCCGCTTGTGCGCTCTCTCTCTCCCTCTCCAAATAAATGAATAAGCTGGATGAGGAAGGAAGGAAGGAAGGAAGGAAAAAAGGGAGGGAGGGAAGGAGAGAGAGAGAAAGAAGAGAAGAAATGAAGAAAGAGAAAGAAAGGAAGAGTGGGAGAGGAAGGAAGGAAGAAAGGAAGGAAGTGAGGGAAGAAGGAAGAAAGAACATGGAGGCAGGGGATGGGCTGCCACAGACTTGAATGAAGAAAGGCTGCTGCTGTGCTAAAGAGAAGTTTAAGATTAAGATTCAAAGCAAACAAACTACTTTTTTTTGTTCGTTGTTTGGACAACTACTGAGCGCCTATCACTGCCCAAAAGTGTGCTAGGCTTTGAGATACAGTGTGGAAGGAGACTGGCAAAATGCTTGATAGGACATACATTTTGGTCATCACTGGGGAGAGGTTCCTTCCCTTTCCAATGATGTTTCCCACGATCATGGCCAAAGGAACAATTTCTGTGCAAGTTGAAACCTGAGAGGAGTGTTTCTGGGGGTAATTCCCTTCTTTTTTCCTAATTTCTACCTACCTGGATAATAGAGACCCTTGCTACCAAAAGTGTGATCCTCAAATCACCAACACAGATACCACTTGGGAGCTTGTAAAATGCAGAATCTCATACCCTCCCCACACCTGCTGAGTTGGAACTCACATTTTAACAAGACCCCCAGGTGACTCGTCTGCACATTAAAGTTGAAGAAGCAATGATTTAAAAATAAGTGAATTTTTAACAAGGAAAATATTACCCACAATTTCATCTTCTCAGATCAATTTGTTTTTTCCACTCTCAGTTCCTGCCTATATCCACGCATACTTTATATATAGACTAAGCCAGAGTTCATAAAATTTCATTTTTTTCAACTTTATTTTCTGATAATCTTCCAAAAGCTTTTTAATTACCATATTCATTGGTTGCATGGCATTTCCTCACATTTTGTATACATGATGTACTTGGCCTGAATTTAAAAACAGCCCTTCAGTCTTTCATAGTAGAGGACTGATGATTTTAAACAACGTGGCCGTAGTCAACCAGGATGGACTGAAAGTTTGTGTCCCCTCAAGATTCAGGTATTGAAGCCAAATCTCCAATATGATTGTTTTCAGAAGGGGGGATCTTTAGAAGATAACTCTCTCTCTCTCTCTCTCTCTCTCTCCATCTCTCCATCTCTCTCTCTCTCTCTCTCTTTCTTTCTCTCTCTCTCTCTCCATCTCTCTCTCTCTCTCTCTCTCTCTCTCTCCCTCCCTCCCTCCCTCTCTCCCTCCATTGTGTGAGGATACAGTAAGAAGGAGGATGCCTGTAAACCAGGAAGAGGGCCCTCACCACAACCTGGCCATGCTGGCACTCTGATCTTAGACTTCCAGCCTCCCTAATGGTGAGAAATAAATGTCTATTGTTCAAGCCACTCTGTCTGTGGTCTTCTGTTCTAGCAACCTGAACTAAGACCCCAGCATAATGTGTGTAGATTCTTGGTTGCTTTGCCTTATTGTCACATGTAAGATTATGTATCACTGGATGCAAGCATGCTTGAATTATTGTTTGGTTTTACCATGTGTGTTTCTGTGCACCCTGTCTTCAGCGTTATGGAAATAAGGATCAATTTCACCATGATATCCTGGCATTATACATTTTTAAAAATAAGTAGATATAATCTAATGTCATAATTCTGAAATTACTCAGTCCCTCTTCACTAAAGTACATTTGTATTGTACATGTAGATGATTTCAATTTGAAATGTAGATCAATTTTTTAAAGGACATTTTAACTAAAAACAGTCTAGAGGCTGATATCCAAGAATACAGATCAAACATTTAAAATGGAAAAGCTAAAACATAGACTTTAATGAGCTCCTTCACTAATTAGGTTACCCCTCTTCATTCTTCACCAGTAACACGCTTCCTGCTAGGTCTTAGGCAGGAAGTACTTCAGCTGCACAAACGATGAATCGGTAAAGAGCTCCACATGAAAACTCCAAGGGAGAGGGGTGGTCATCTGTAGCTGATATTAGGACTGGATGGGAAATACAGTGTCTGGGAAGAATGACCTATGCTTTACAAACTGTAGTGTCATTAAAATGTATGTTCATGGTAAGTGAGGATCTTTGGGATTTTTTCACTGGAGAGTTTTGTTTTACTTGCATGAAACAATGCTGTAATTAGAATGATAATCAAAGTCCTACTTTTGCAAGTTTCTGTGTGATATCAGATTCTTTATTTTACTTCCTCAAACTTTGGTTGCCTCCTCTATTTAGGAAATAAAAGGATGATAGCGCTGCATGGGGGTGTTACAATATCATGGAAATAATATGTGCTTCTGAACACAACAGGCTGCTCAAATGTTCGTTCTTTCCTGCTATTCATATACACCATTCAGAAGCCCTTTGATTTCCACTTTCTGGCTTCTGGTAAATACCATTAAGAATTTCAAAAAATCTAGGATTAAGTATTTTGGTTCTCCATGTATACAAGAGGCAGAAAACTCACATTTTTCTAGAATAGTCTTATATTTCAGCTGTGAGTGCAAGTTTGGTGACCAACCACATCCTTGCTGGCTGGCTGTAAAGAAAATGCATCGAGTCATTGGTTAGGCATGTGCTGAACTCACTGTTTGGCCCCAAGAATTTCTTTATGTCAGTGAAGGTTGCTCACAAGGAGATATCCCAACAGGCATGGATATCAACTGAAAGATATGGTGACCAGTTCAGTAAGTTCCTTTTCAACGTATAGCATTTTTTCAATTATGACGTAAAGGTATTAAGCAAATACCACTAGAAGACGTAACAAAATACTATACATCTACTTTTTTTTTAAGTAATTAAAGTGTGACTATTGTTAAATTTGTTTTGTTTCCTTTATTAGTAACTGAATTATATGACATTTTCAGAGCAATAATTACACTATCTTCTAAAAAGTCTGATGAGTTTAAAAACACAAAAATCTTGCCATTCGGCTCCATGAGAAAAGCAATTTGCAGCGGACCACGACTACTTTCTCTCATATGTGTGCTTTTATCCATCAACACTGACTGATATGAATCACTAGCCTCACTGGATTAAAATATGGGAAATCTCATACTTCTCGGTGGATTAGGATTCGTATTTCCATTTGTCTTGTTTCTGCCTTTGCAACAGTGGGATGGGGCAAGCTCGTTTGCATAGATTGCAATCTTTGACATTCTGCTTGAAAATAATATGCCTTTTCTAGAAAACATAGCGTAGTGTAGATGTGTAGAGTTCAGTATACTGAGGCTACTGTTGAAATGGCTTATGTTTTAATAATTTTAAATTCAATAGAATCGAGCAATGCGATAGCTACATAGCACTTTTTTTTAGTCATTGGGTATTCTATTAAATTATATTCTTTAAAGGGATGCCTGGGTGGCTCAGTCGGTTGAGCATCTGACTCTTGATTCTGGCTCAGGTCACAATCTCACGGTTGTGGCATCGAGTTCTGTGTTGGGCTCCGTGCTAAGTATGGAGCCTTGGGATTCTGTCTCTCCCCCTCTCTCTGCTCTTCCCCCACTCATGCTCCCTCTCTCTCTTTCTCTCAAAATAAATAAATAAATAAATAAATAAATAAATAAATAAATTCTTTATATAAATGTGTAATTTAATAAGGAAAATCATAAAACATTAGTAAAATCACTCTGTGTCAAATTAACTTACATTTAGAAAGCTATAATTTTCATGTATTTTTATGGTCTGAGATCAAATAAAACAAGCTGTGACATGGAAAAAGCCAAAATATTTTAAGATGCCAGGAGTCGTGGGTTTTTTTTTTTTTTAATGTTTATTTATTTTTGAGAGAGAGAGTCAGAGCGCAAGTGGTTGAGGGGCAGAGAGAGAGGGAGACACAGAATCCCAAGCAGGTGCCAGGCTCTGAGCTGTCAGCACAGAACCTGACATGGGGCTTGAACTTACAAACCACGAAACCATGACCTCACCTGAAGTTGAACACTCAACCAACCGAGCCACCCAGGTGCCCCAAGACGCCAGGAGTTTTAATGTTTATGTGTACTAGGAGTGTTCAAATGAACATGAAGGACACTGTATGGTCATGTCTCTAAACAAAACTAACAAGTAGATTGTTAAACTACCTCACTACATAGCACTTTGAAATATTCTCCAATGCTTAATTCCTTTTAATATTATAAAAATTGATAAGGACTCACGTTAGGGAAAAAGGTAGTGGTAATAAATATTTAATGTGTCGAATGCTCTTAGGAAACCGAAATTAAACATAATCCAAAGAAATTCAGTAATTTGAGGTTTTATAATATATGTCCTATTTTAATAGAGTTCATTACGTTACAACTGAAGCTTTCAAAGCATAAAAGAAGCGAAACTTCCATTTTTGTGACACTGCAATTTGTATCTTTCCTTGAGTTGAATGGCAGCATTTGAAACTTAGCTGAGCTCTTTACAAGACAGTTGATGAGGGGCGTCTGGGTGGTTCAGTCAGTTAAGCATCCGACTTCAGCTTAGGCCATAGTCTCACGGTTTGTGAGTTCGAGCCCCACATTGGGTTCTATGCTGACAGCTCAGAGCCTGGAGCCTGCTTTGGATTCTTTGTCTCCCTCTGTCTCTGCCCACCCCCCCAAATTAAATAAACATTAAAATTTTTTAAAAAATATAGATGATGTAATTATTTGCTCTTAAAAATAGTGTACTGAGTTAACTATAAAAGAAATGAAACAAAAAAATTGCTCACTCTAAAATATTAAAATATTAGTCTCTTGATGTGCAGGTCAGGAGTAGAAATGGACAAAAATCTTATGGTACACAAAGACTGAACGTATTATATTAGGTGGGAAATATATGCCCATATTAACCAAAGATTCATTTTTTTTTAGAAATTGTATATCATATGCCAGTTGGGAAACAGAATTGGGAGTTTCACTTAGCATCTTAGAAATATATCAGTACATACCCTGGGAATGTGTGATATCTGAGTAGTTGCTTTCATCGAGATTGTATTTGAAAATATTTCGTCAGTGTAGGTCGGCTTTTGATAATACATTCACTGAAGAACTCTGGAATATTAATACTTGGCTTTGGATCCTTTTTACAAAAGACTGAGGCAAAAACCAACCCTGCTGAAAAGAGAAATAGACTAATCCACAATAATAATTGAAAATTTCAAAACCCAACTCTCAGAAACTGATAGAACAAATAGCCATAAAATCAGTTAAGGATATAGAAAAACCTTAAAACACTATCAGTAAAATTAACCGATGTGATATTTATGTAGTACACAACCCATTATCGATAGAACCACAGTCTTTCTAGCTGTACATGATACATTCACCAATAAATATCTTCCCCCCCACCCTCTTTTGGACAGTTTTGCTTTGTGCAGACAAGAAAGGCTCACCTTACAGCTGTAGTTATTGTTAAATCTGCCTTGTTTCTTTTATCGTCGCCTGGATTATATGACATTTTAATAGCAAAGGGAGGTATACCACCAGAGACAGGCTCTGGGCACACAGAGAAGCATCAGCACGCGCCCTCCATACCCGGGGCCTCTGCAACACAGCCGTGTGCACACAACATTCACGCTGACACACGAGAGGACAGCAGAAGGACACGGGGGCTGAGGGCAGGCATGAAACACATACTGCAGTGGTGTGTGGGACCTGCAAGGCCATAGCAAGGCTCACCCCCTTCTAGTAACACATGTGCACAAAGTTTAATTTCATGAGGCACATTTAGCCGTTTTAAGGGCAGTCGCATCCAAATTATTATTTTTGACTGCAGACAGGTGGCTTGATAGAAGCAAGTACTAATTGTAGCAATTTGATATGAGCACTTTATTTATTAAAGGTCAACATGGGGCGCCTGGGTGGCTCAGTCGTTTAAGCGTCTGACTTCCACTCAAGTCATGATCTCACAGTCCGTGAGATCAAGCCCCACGTCAGGCTCTGTGCTGACAGCTCAGAGCCTGGAGCCTGCTTCGGACTCTGTGTCTCCCTCTCTCTCTGTGCCTTCACTGCCTACACTTTGTCTCTCTCTCTCTCTCTCTCTGTCAGAAATAAATAAACATTAAAAAAAAATTTTTAAAGGTCAACACAGAAGCCAACTTTAGTCACACAGGTGGTGAAAAACTTGTTTTATAAGGTCAGCACTACCCTAATACCAAAACCCAAAAAAAGGCATTATAAGAAAGGAAAACTGCACACATATCCCTCATAAAGATTGACACAAAATCTTCAACAAAATATTAGTAAATTAAATATGACAATATATAAAATGGAATATGCACCAATTGGGTTCAACATGCAAAAATCAAGTAATGTAACTCATCAGCAAACTAAAGACAATCATGACTATTTCAATATGTGAAGAAAAAGTATTTGAAAAAAACATCCGATCATGAAAATATTTTTCTCATTAACTAGAAAGATAAGGAAACCTCCTTCACCTGATAAAGAGCATGTACAAAAATTACAGCTGATAGCATATTTAATGGTAAAAGACTGAATGTTTTCCTCCAACATTTGGGAAAAGGAAAGGATGTAAAGTCTCACCACATCTCACCACTCATTCAAATATCACTCAAGGTTCTCGGCAGTGCGATAGAGCAAGAGAAAGAAAAGTCATATAGATTGGGAAGGAAGAAATGCGACCATCTGTACTTACAGATGACCTGATTACCTATGTAGAAAATCATATAAATCTGCAACAACAAAAACAGCCACTATAATAAAGTTTAGGTAGATTGCAGAATAAAAGATCAATATACAAAATTTCATTATATTTGTATACACTGGCAATGAACAATTAAAAATGAAAATTAATAAATTAGTTCAGTTTAAATTTATACACACAAAAAAAGAGAATTGCTTACATATGTAGGTATTGCAAAAACTACAAAACATTAATCATTAATGAAAGAAGTCCAAAATAAATGGAGGCGTGTTCATGGATTAAAAGATGCAATATTGTTAAGATGTAATTTTTTGTCTAGAGAGTCGATGCATTTGTAACAGAAATTCTGGAAGGAGCTTTTGTCTTTGTTTTTGTAGAAGTAGACAGGGTGATCCTCAATAGGAACCATAAGAGCTAAAAACAATTCTGAAAAAGAAACAGAGAGTTGGAGAACTCACATTTCCTGATTTTAAGACAAGTATAAAAAAAAAGACGTAACTACATACCCACAGTATTTAAGATGTGATACTTGCAGAAGGATGGAAATATATATCAAAGAATGAAAATAGAGAATCCAAAAATAGACCCATGCACATATGGCCAATTGATTTTTGAGAAGACATATGCAAAGGCAATTCAATGGAGAAAAACTTTTTTACCAAGTGGTGGTGTAAAAATTTGATATTCATACACAAAACAATGAATCTCAATCCACACATTGCATCATATGCTAAAATTAATTCAAAACGGATCATCAATCTGAACGGAAAACGTAAACCTCTGCAGTTTCTAGTGGAAAACACAGGGGAACTTGTTGATCTTGTGATACACTGAAGTTCCTTAGAGACGACGCTGAAACCATAATCCTTGAAATCTTTTAAGACAGTTTTTGTTGAACAAAAGTCCTCAGAATCAAAAGGAAGCAGAGGACTTAGGTCTTCAAGTCCCAGTCACAAGCTGCACATGAGCTAGAACTGTAAGACTATGGCCATTGTCACTCAAGTACTTGTCTTTCCCAAAGACTTGCATTCTCTCAATGGACACCACCAACTGAAACACAGGGTTGCTAAACCCCCTGTGGTTTTCTAAAGACTGGACGCTCTTTCAACACCAAATCTTTTTATAAATACCACCCTCAGATGCATTACCTTCTCCTTCAAAGAGTCAACATCCACTCTTCTTTGTTTTGTAGCTCATCCTTCGGCTTCTTCAGATGACTTCGCTGACCGATCCCATCTCATCCCCAGTAGTGCCACGCTATCGACTGAATTTTATCTCTCCAAAAATTCATATGTTCAAGTCCTAAACCCCTGTACCTCATAATATAACCAACTTGAAGCTAAGGGCTTTAAGATCCACATATAGGGTCTCTCTTAAGTTAAAACATGGTTCAGAACTCTCTAGACATTAGGTCATTTAATTCCCATTTTGTTGGTTAGAAAAATAAGACCAATAGAAACGTAATAAATGACCCAAGAACAAGATATCACAGAATGAGGTCTGAATGCATCTGAAGGAGGAGTCAGCAAACTTTTTTCATAAAGCACCAGATAGTAATTCCTTTGGGCTTTGCGGGTCACACGGGTTTGGTTACAGCTACTCAACTGTGCCCTCATAGTGTAAAAGCAGCCACAGACAATGAGGAAAGGAATAGATGTGGATGTGCTCCAATAAAGCTTTATTTACAAAAACAGGCAATGGGCTGGATTTGGTGGCTGGTTATCAAGCCCTGCTATAAAGTCTTGTCTCAAATCTATACCACACATCTTGACAAAACCACTTCAAATTGAAACACAATCTTTATTCTTCTTCGTAAAGCCTGTACAAGAATTCCAATTAAGAACTATCTGCCTGTGTATTTTTAACACATGATGATGTATCCCTCACTGTGATGGTTTAATTAGTACACAATCCATGCCTAGTTGAATGTAAATGAAGTGCTTACTTCATGATAATTTAAAACGCTCTGTTGTATCATGAGCAGTTATTAAAAGCCTCATTGACATGATTGCTTATTTTGTTTTAAAATTTATTGTTGAGATGCAAGTTGGCAGGTTTTATCCATTCTTTTTCTAAATACCAAACAATGCCACAGCATGGAAGAAAAATGTTGACTAGAATACTTTCTTTGGGACTTATATTATGAAAACTGGTACAATAGTATTAATACAATAGATTATGTATGCATTCAATAATATACCAGAAACCCAGAAAGATGCTACATGATCCCAACCCTATGGTTACTTAGTATTTTTAGTAAAGAGCATACTTTTAATATCTCTATTACATTATTTTTCACCTTGCATTTTTTTCCCTGAAGATCATGATGGAGAAGGTGATTGCCTTTGTGTGGAAAGAGGGTTTTGCAATCTTCAGAATGATTTCCTTCACCAAATACCTTTGGCAGATACACTGATGTGGGCTTCATTAGGCAACATATATTATAAAATTATCTAAATAAATAGTTTCAATCTGTCTTGCGTTTAAAAAGCATGTGGGATTGGGGCCCCTGGGTAGCTCAGTTGGTTAACCATCCAACTCTTGATTTCGGCTCAGGTCATGATCCCACAGTTCGTGAGATTAAGCCCCAGAGCAGACCCTGCCTGGGATTCTCTCCCTCTCTCTCTCCCCCTCCCAAGCTTTCTCTCTCTCTCTGTCTCTCTGTCTCTCTCTGTCTCTCTCTCTCCCTCTCCCTCTCTCTCAAAATAAATAAACATTAAAAAATTAAGAATAATAAAAGTCATGTGGGATTTATTTTTACTTTTAAAATATGATTCCTCGTGGCCATACATGGATATTGTGATTCAGCTGATCTGAGGTGAAGCCAGGGATCTGCATTTTAATTCAATAAACCGAACCTACCTTTTAAAGTCAGACACATTGAGGGGCGCCTGGGTGGCTCAGTCGGTTAAGCGTCCGACGTCAGCTCAGGTCATGATCTCGCGGAGCGTGAGTTCGAGCCCCGCGTCAGGCTCTGGGCTGATGGCTCAGAGCCTGGAGCCTGCTTCCGATTCTGTGTCTCCCTCTCTCTCTGCCCATCCCCTGTTCATGCTCTGTCTCTCTCTGTCTCAAAAATAAATAAACGTTAAAAAAAAATTTTTTTTTTAAAAATAAAGTCAGACACGTTGCCTGATGATCACAGTTCAGGAGAAATCACCTAACTTCTGAGATCAGTTTGAATTTGCAGGTAGCTGGGTTTAGACGTGACATTAAAATCAACAGAACTAGGATGTAATGACATCTACAATGGTGTCCCAGAGCCTGAAAGAATATTTGTGAAAAGAAATGAAGAATGAAGATGGATTGGGAAACTCTTAGCAGACTTCATCCATGCTGGACCTCTTACAATAGAGGAGAAAGATCAGACAGAAACCGTGTAGAAGGAGGACTTATTCCCACAAAGGAAAGGAGGTTTTACCCCCATCTCGTAAAATAGGAAAATTATAGTCTGGTGAAGTCTGAGTTTTCTCCCATTTCTACCCCTTCTGTTTCCTAGCTGTTTACTTGCTTAGGCATGGTAAACATAAGTGGACAGTTTCTTAACAATATGAATGATATAAACCAAAAGCCAACGTCACGCCTAAATAAAAAAAAAAAAATACTAGTACACTCCCATTAAAGTTCAGAATAAGACAAGGGCTCCATTTTCACCCTAACACCATTTTTTTTAACTCTCCATGGAATAGCTGAAGATCATATATTAATAACACTGGAAAACCCAGTAGAGGTCACCTACCTAGTAGAGGTGTGGAGAGCATATTTAGAATCAGCAGCAGTGACATGGGTAGGGAGATATGAGTCCCATGACTGACGTTGAGGATATAAGTTTAAGCGAATACTAAGATAGGGTAGAGCTCCGGGATCTATAGAGTTTAGTAATGTAGGGCAAAGATGTGCTTCCCACATTCCAAGGAATCTGATCCCAAGTTTTCCCAACAGTAGACTTGAAGAATAAATGCCAGAAGGTCAGTAGAAAGTAAGTGGACTGGAAATATTTCTCAGTAGCTATAGTGGGTACTGGGCTTTCTTGTGGGGTGATGAAATGTTTTGAAAACAGGTGCCAATGAATTGTTCACTTGAAAATGGTCAATTTTAGGTACTGTGGGTTTCGTCTCAAAAAGTTTAACTTCTCCACAAATAACTTAACTTCAATTATAATTTTAATCATGACAATCTGTAAGAGAACATTTAAATAATCCCAATATTGCAGATTTACATGGAAAAGATATTCTTTCAGATGCTGAAAGTAGATCTTACTACTCTCTCATTTTATGGAAGCTAAAAGGCTCTCAATACCATAGACACAAGTGTGGGTGCCATGATTTTTTTAGTGTCAAAATGCAAATATTGGGAGAAGGCCTGTGTGCTGCGATGTCAAGAATACCAGAGTTATTCTTTTTCTACCACACCATTTCTCTCACAGATAAAATTTGCTGATTGTTCCACCCAGTTCCCCACTAATAATCAAAGGCTTTCAGGATTCGAAAAGAAAAGAATTTATAATGTCAAATGTTCTAAATTCACATCAAAGTGGAATGACAAACAGAAGTATTTATTTTCCTAAAAATAAAACAAATGCTCCTGGAAAAAGTAGCACAGACATCTGTCATAAGGTTGGGGGAAAGGCACAAACTTGGAAGAGAAAATAATCAAAAAAGGGAAGCTGACCTAAAGCTAACTCTGCAAAACACTTCAGGAAGTGCTATGCAAAGGGAGGCATTGATAAACCAAAGTGATATATTAATAGGAGTAAAATAAGAGCCGTATTATTGGATCAGCTCATGTTAATCCAAATCAAAAATATCATGTCCAAGGATCTCCTGAGAGCATTCATCTTGGTGATTTATATAATGAACTTTCGAACGTCGAATGTGAAACTTTGGGTGCATTTTGCATACACACCATAGATTTCCTATTTGCCCTGAGACTAATAAAAAATATTTATGAATCTCCAATTACATGGAGTATTCTTTATTGAGAACTGACGAGGGGCACCTGGGTGGCTCAGTTGGTTGAGCGTCCGACTTCTGCTCAGGTCATGATCTCACCATTCCCAAGTTCGAGCCCTGCGTCTGGCTCTGTGCTGACAGCTCAGAGCCTGGAGCCTGTTTTAAATTCTGTCTCCCTGTCTCTTTCTGCCCCTCCCCCACTCGTGCTCTCTCTCTCTCTCTCTCTCTCTCTCTCTCGCTCTCTCTCTCTGTCTCAAAAATAAATAAATATTTTAAAAAATTAAGAACTGACGAGAAAAAATCAAAACTGCTCTCAAAAACATTTTCCTTGCTTCCATTCAAATACTTAGCAATAAATGCTAGAAAATAATGGACTAGAGAATTTAGGAAATTTTAGGATATTAATTCATTTTAAACATTTAATTTGTAATATTTTTCTCAACTACTTCTGTATTTTAAAAATAGCGGAGACAAAAACAATACACTTAAAATGTATGGGTATATGAGAGTTTTAAAAATATGCTATGGTTGATCTGTAAATGAAATTTTTATTTAAAATTCAAAATGGCTTTTTTGGATACAGTTTATTAAAGCAATTAATTTGGTTGTTTTACTTGTGCATTGAATGTTTTGCAATTGAGTAGTTACTATAATTATGTCATTACAATAATTATGCAATTACTCTCTGTAATTATATCATTTAATTATATAAGTATGCTTACAGGAATTAGTTGTATAATTAGAACATGTAATTACATAGTAAAATAGAAAACTGTATTTTAAAACCTACTAAGTTGGATATATTGGCCTATTCCAAATTATAACATTCAATGTCTTAAGATTCTTTATCCTGTATAACATTTCTTAAAATGTTTAAAACCCTTTTATTTTGAAATAATTACAATTTTTCAGAAAATCCTTATTCCTTTCATCCAGATACCAATTCAAGTTTTGCTAATTGTCCAATTATGTCTATTTTTGCAAAATTTTCCAATCCAGGATCATGTATTGCATTTAGCTGTCATTAGTCTTTCGACTCCTCGAATATGTATGTATGTATGTATGTATGTACCTACCTACCTACCTATCTGTGTATCTATGTCCATCTATCATCTTTCTCACTCTCAATCTATCCATCTACCCTATTCAAAACCGGACTCCACATGTGAAATGACACCGCCAATTCCAACTAAAAACTCAAAGTTCATTCCAGCTTTCCTCCTTTTTCAGATTTATAAATACCTTCTAGATGAGAAACTTGACTGTCAGGCCTTTCTTGGCCTCTATGATATTACTATATCGAAGGTTACAGATCAATTATTCTGTAGAATGACCCTCAGTTTGGGTTTGTCTGATATTTCCTCATGATTAGATTCAAGCTTTGCATTTTTGATAAGGATGTTCCAGAATGATTCGGTACTCTTCTTCTTATGCCCTTTTGGGGATGTAGGGATTTCTTTGTGTTCCATTACTACTGATGTTAACTTTAAGCAGTTAAATAAGGTGGCGTCTGCCGATTTCCTTACTGTAAAATTTATCTTTTTCCATGTGTAATTATTAAATATGTGGAGATACTTGGTGCTTTGTAAATATATCACTTTGTATCCTAATTTCACCTACTAGTTCATCAAAATTCACCCAATAAATAGTTCATTGAAGAATCTTGGATGAAAATGCATTATTATGGTAGCACCAGGTGATTTTCATAATTATCTCATTCTTTCTACATTTATTTTTTACCATTATAAGGAAGAGCTTTATCTTATTCACTTATTCCTTTACCTATTTGTATCCATATAATTTCATAGATTAGTAAATATTGCTAAAAGTTATTGTGTAAAATCCATTATCATTGTTATTTGTTTTCATGCTCAAATTATCTCAGATTTTGGCAAGTGATAGTTCATTCAAACTGAGTTCTGTTCTTTTCAACAGATTTCCATCAGCTTTTGAGCATTTCCCTAGTATCTGCCACAATAACATGTTTTAGGTTCATTTTGTATTTTGCCTACTACCCCTAGACTCAGTCATTTCTCTAAGGAGCCTTGTTTTCTTCTAATAGAGAATGATATTTGGAAATGGAGACCTTAATGCTAGGTGTGCTCATTGTTACTGGGATGTTGCTAGTCTCAAACCATCTCAATAAACAAAGCCAAGAAAAAAATATGCAAACATATATACAAACACATACAAATATATTTTACATATATATATATATATATATATATATATATATATATATATGTAAGGGCATACATACATACTGCATGTGTATATATATAGTGTATATATACATATTGCATGTATGTATAGGGCATATACACATGTTGCATGTGTGTATATATATGTATATGTATGTGTGTATATACATAGTGTATATATACAAATCGTGTGTGTATATTATAGTATATATGTACACATTGTGTGTGTATGTATAGTGTATATATACAAATTGTGTGTGTATATATAGTATATATGTACACATTGTGTGTGTATATATAGCGTATATGTACACATTGTATGTATATGTGTATATATACAGACATATTTAATGACCTATTGTTTACAGTGATTCTTCCAATTCAAATCCAACACATCAAAGTTTATTGTTCCTTTTCTCACTTAAGAAACACAGCTCTTATTATCCTTGATATGTTTACTAATATACTCGATCGCTTCTTTATAACCAATCTCTGACCCTTCCTAGGGACTGCCTTGCTCGGCTGCCACTGACCATTGCTGGACTGCCAACCAGCTGTTTTTTCACATGGGCCCAACTTCTTGTTGGAAGTCTCTCCCCTTGGCCATCTTTGCCAACAGCTTAAATAATCTGTCCAAAGTTGTACATGGCTCTCGTAAACTTCATCATAAACTGCCATGTTGTACCTTGACTATTAGTATAAATGTCTATGTTGTCAAATGGGCCATAAAATCCTCCTAGCAACTATTAGATGTGTAATAGATTAGATGTGTAATTAGATGTGTAATAAAATTAGAATGTCTGTATATTTTAATTGCATGTATTATTCAATGTGTTTCCACAACAAGCAATAATAATAGGATTTGGAAAATTCCAAGGACTTCTGTGAAATTTTTATCTTTATCGTGATACTTTGAGCAGATGTAGCAACAATTTAAGTTATTCTTATATACCTAGAAAGAATGAATAGAAATGAAAATTGATGACTTTAGGAATGAAGGGGAGGAAGTACAAAAAATTAAGTTAAGAATTTATCTGTTTATTCTGTGTCTCCCTCTCTCTGACCCTCCCCCATTCATGCTCTGTCTCTCTCTGTCTCAAAAATAAATAAACGTTAAAAAAAAATTAAAAAAAAAAGAATTTATCTGTTTAGAGAGATCGACAGAATCATGACTATCAGTTGTAGGTGGTATCAACCGAGTGGCAGAGTATTAAAGAACTGGGGGAAAATTATTTTGCACCCCAATATGTATAATGCATCTGTGCTATGAGAAGATACTACACGTATGCAACTAATCTTATAAATATATCCATAGATTAAAATAAAACTCTTTGACATTTTGGAATCACAAGCATGTTTTTTTTTGGGGGGGGGGGGGAACAAAAAAAAAGAAAAAGAAAAAAAGAAAAGCCATATACTGTAGAGGAAGGAGCACAGGGTCTAGATGCAAGGTCTAGGGCTGACTCATGGAGCTGTATGATCTAGGGAAAGTGACTTGCTCTTTTTGAACCTCTGTTTCTTTGTAGATTAAAAAGGGATGGTAACACTTACTTTGTTTACTTATTGGGAAGACTTGATATTTTATGTGAAGAGGGCAAGCACAACAGGAATGCTCAGTAAAAAGTTATTTTATAATTAAAAGTCCTGTAGTAGGTTGTAATCAAGGTAATAAAAACATGAATTTAGGTAAATAAAAGGTGAGGATAATCATGTGAAATTACAAAGGTGAAATTCGTGCCCACTTTCCCGGAATTCAGGAGAAGAAATGTTATCAAGGCTAAATTAATTCCATAAAATACTGTCATCAGGAGTTAGAAATATCAAAGATACTTGTTGAGGTCATTAATGTATTCCCTTCAAATAGATGACCTAAAGTGTTTCCTGTAGTCTTAACTAACTCTATGCACATTTCACCACAGATAAGACCATGAATGGGGAAAAATGATACTGACTTTGGGAAAAATTAGGTAGGAGAATGTAAGAAGCTAAACACTGAATCAGAAGTTACTCCCATGGTGTTTTGTCAGTGCTATTGAAATTTTTTCCACATTAGCTCTTTCTTACAATTGGTGATAAATGGATCGAAATTGTTACAGTTAATGACAGAAACCAAGACAGCAAAATTAGTGGTGACATTTTACATAATTACATGTAAATTCCACATATATAAATAAACTGACTCCTGGGACTCCTGGCTGGCTCAGTTGGTAAAGCAGGTGACGGTTGATATTGGGGTCGTGAGTTTGAGCCCCGCATTGGGTGTAAAGATTACTTAAAACTAAAATCTTAAAAAAATAATTAATTAAACAACTAACTACTAATTTATTCAGAAGTAATTTATCTGGTATGGTAAAGTCTTCAGAATACAGAAAGAGAAAACAGATTAAGTAAATAATATATATGAATAACCCAGATAGATGTTGCAAAGTCCATCATATGGAAAAAAAAGAAAACAAAAAACTCCTTTGCACTGTCACTAGAGGTCCATTAATGAACCCACTTAATTTTCCCCAACATTATAGTAATTGAATCTCCCTGTCTACGGGAGATTTACACTGAAGGTAAGTAAGGGAGAATTCATGGAAGCCGACTTCTTGACGGAAGCTGAAACTATAGATGACTCTTTACCACTGATGGAATGAAAACAAAGTAATTGTTAAAAGTAGCATTGAGATCATTAACATGCACATTAAGAAACCAATCTGCAATTAATAGTAAAATTGTAAGTTTAATTATATGTGCTTAGCTCCTGTTTTTGGATGTTCGTGTATTACAGAAAAGCAGAGATCCAAAAGCAAATGTTCCATTTCCCGGGATGTTAAAAGTACTTCTTGGCCAGCTTAGGTATTACTGATTTGCTGTTCCTGTTTTCAGTGAGCTTCTAAGCAGCTGTGTAGAAATAATTTTTAATGGAATAATTTCACCCACTTTGGCTTTTTTTTTCAGAAGTCCTTTATCATTATTGATTGGTCAGGGAAAATGACTATGTGATCTCCTGGGGGCATCAAGGACTATAGCACAGAACTGACTACTGAGAGAATGACACCTGAAAGAATGACACCCTCATGAAACAAAGATTAATTTTTATGAGTTGAATGGGGTAACCTTGATATATCTGGATTGTTTCCTCATGTGGAATACCTCCTTTTCTGTGTCTCATTTTAAAGGAAGTGCTATTACTCTTTGCAGTATTCCAGGGCACGTAAAGTATTATACAAACCCTGCAAACAGTATATACACACCCTGTTTTGTCAAAGTACTCTTTGGCTTTTTTTTCCCAAACAATCGATATTTGAAAGTTTTCTTGACAACAGGTAGGATAAAACAGAGGAAAATCAAATGTAAATGTATGTGAGGAAGATACGGGGAATCCCTAGGAGGTAGACATTAGAGTGGATTTGTACTGTGTCCAATTAACAAGTTCAAATTCTTCTTCACCGTGTCCCTTTCTTTTGGGATTCTGGTGTGGGGCAGGAGCTACTGTAGTTCTTCACGTCATGGCCCATGTGCTGGTTGGCCCTTTGGGGGTGGGGCCACAGCAGACCCGAGGTTCCTCTAGCTCCCACCCGATTTCTTCTTTTAGATTCTAGGTGTCCCGGGTCAGGTATTTGGTGCTAATTTGTCCATTACTCACAGCATCAAGATTGAAAGTGGCAAGAGACAGATCCGGGTTCCCAGTAGACATCATGAGCCTAGTTTTTCTCTGCGGGTTCCAGTTTTTTCCTGCACTACTCCGGTTTACGTCCATCTTTCCTTCCTGACTCCAGCTCTGCTGACTTCAGGCCAAACACTAGATGCAAAAATAACTGCTTTGCATAGGCCACTTAACTAGTCCCCATTATTGTGCAAGGTCTAGTCCTTATAATAAAAGGCCGATTCTATATGATTAATAGTGGCTCTGCTTTTCTGACCAAAACTGATACAGAACTACAGCGATATGACCAGCAGAATATAAGCATGATGGTGGCAGAGAACTTACCTGTATTTTACTGTTTCTTTAGTGACTAGAACACCGTCTGGCATAGTAGATGCACAAGAAATATTGTGGAATGACTTGTGACCTCCACGGACAGGACTGGAGAAAGAGAAGAGAAGTGGTATGAGAAAACCAGACAGGATGGAAAGCTAAACATAGTGAGGACCATGTTGACATTGCCCTTACTACAGGACAAGGTAATGCTAGTGACTCTCAATGCCTAAGTCACGCTATCCATTATTAGCTTCTAGTCACACACAAGGCTACAGAGAATGTGCAATGTGGCTAGTGCAAATTAAGATGTTCAGAAAGCATCAAATACACACTAGGTTTCAAAACTTAGCAGAAAGAAAAAAAGAATGTAAAATATCAAATTAATAATTTCAGTGTGGGGCGCCTGGGTGGCTCGGTAGGTTAAGCATCCAGCTTCGGCTCAGGTCATGATCTCACGTTCGTGGGTTCAAACCCAGCCAGCATCTAGCTCTGTGCTGACAGCTTGGAGCCTAGAACCTGCTTCAGATTCTGTGTCTCCCTTTCTGTCTGCCCTTCCCCCGTTCATGTTCTGTCTCTCAAAACTAAATAAACATTAAAAAGAAATTAAAAAGTAATTTGAATGTTGATTATAAGTCGAAGTGAGAGTATTTTGGATATATTGAGTTAAATATATATTGCTAAAATTAACTTCTCCCAGTTCTTCTTAGCTTTTAACATGGCTACTAGAAAATTTAAAATTAAGTATTTGGCTGACATTATATTTCTATTGGACGGTGGCTAAGTAGTTCTTTAGTAGAAATTTCTAAAATCATTGCAATTTATAGCAGCCTCATTTACTGACAGGTGAAACCTGATGTCTTAAAAACATATTCTCATTTATTATTCTCATGAATTCTTTGGTCTAGCTACTGTTTACTGGTAAGGAAAGAGATTTATAATGGGCAGAGGCACTTTGGAAGATACGTATATTGTAACAGAAAACCCTTTGGAATCATGAGCCACATCTTTTAAAAACTTTTGCAACTGGGGGACCTGTGTGGCTCGGTTGGTTAAGCGTCAAACTTCTGCCCAGGTCATGATCTCGTGGCTCATGGGGATCGAGCCCCATACCAGGCTCTGTGCTGACAGCTCAGAGCCTGGAGCCTGCTTCGGATTCTGTGTCTCCCTCTCTCTCTCTCTCTGCCCCTCCCCTGCTTGCTTATTCTCTTAAAAATAAATATTAAAACAATTAAAATAAAAAAATAAAAACTTTTACAGTTGATTTTGCCAGTGAAAGTACAGGAGCCCTCTTAGCAGCCTTTCTCCATGGAGAGTTGGGGTGGGGTTCTGTACTCGCAATGCAAATGCACTAGAATGAGGCTAGGGGTTACCTTGGGGCTGAGAAGTGGAGAGCTCAGACCCTGCACCTGTGGCCCTTGATCTGTCATCCCCAAGGTCTTGGAAGCCACAAGGTCACAGTGTTGTGGCCCAAGCTTTTATTGTGTAGCTTGTTTATCACGGTCCTGGCCTCCTGCTCAGGTCTCTATCATTCCCCTCCAGGGACTTGGGACTCTGACTCGGTTTCCTTCCACTGCCCTCTTCTAGATTCTACCTGACAATTTGAGCAGAGAGTTCCTCAGCAGCCTTGTGTCTTACTATGGCCACAATTTCCACTGCAGCCTGCTCCAGGCATTCCTAACTACCTAACTCTTGCCCCTCTGAAGCATCCCCTCCATCCTGTGTTTACAACCCTTGGGCAGGCACCTAGCTAATTCTCATTTACTCTCTAGGCTTCTTCAGGCAGTCCCTGAACCCTTCTCGCTCATGTTCTCCCCACTCCTACAGTGAGGCTGGAGAAGACATTTGTGACATGTTCACTCCCACAGGAGAGTATTCTTGATGTACTCTTACAGTATGCTTACTTGTTTATGTAGATGGTAAGCACCTTGAAAAACAGGGATCATGCATTCCCAAGAGCACATCTTCATAACCACATAGTACCTGCTGTCTGATTATTATTATTCCATACTTATTTTTAATTCATGGAAACACAATTCTGTCTCACTCATTTTAAAGCATTATAGAAAACGATTTGCTTCAGAAAATGTTTTGAGGTTTATGGTGTTTTCTCAGGTTTAAAATACATCCTCCTCCCTCCTTCTGATCTTTCATAATTGAGATGTTTATGTCGTTCAATGTCCACTTCAAATTTTATCTTTGCAAGAAGATTATAGGACTTTCCAATCACTTTATTTTGGATTAGAATTACAAATATGTATGCCTCAAGCTAGCACTTCTGCCCTTATTTCTATTATGTGAGTCAGCTTCTGATCACAAGACAGATGGATGTGGTCTTTTGGAGCATGCATACACATGGTTATTGTTTGTTCATTATTTACCCCTAGTACTTAGCTCAGGATCTTTAATGTTTGCTTATAAATTACATGCTGGATTAAACTATACTGGAATAATATTTAATACTCATACTGATAACATACAAGCAAAATATTGTCTAATAGAGATTCTTATTTTGTGTTAATCTGATTTGTAATTATTCAGTGAGTTCAGCAATTTTCTTTAACATTGATTTGTCAGATTGTCACAGGATTTTGGTGAATTTCCAGAATTTTGAAAAAGTTTCGTTTTATATTTTCCCGTGTTCCCGTCCCTTTCGTGGAAGAGTAGAGTTTTCTAAATCTTTACTTCATCACCCTGGACATGCTGTCTATTTCTTTTCAAACAAACTTTGATACTTTCTGCCTTTCAAGTAATTTGTCCATCTTGCATAAAGTTGCTTATAATATGGCCTTATTAATTCTTTTGGTATCTGTAGAATTTGTAGTGATGTCACCTCTTTCAATCCCAATATGGCTGACTTGTATTTTCTCTCCTGTTTCAATGAATGACCTTATTATTTTATTGATTTTCTCAATTGTTTTTATGTTTTCTATTTCACTGATTTCAATTGTAATATGTATTATTTCCTTTATTCTACTTACTGTAGGTTTGCTTTGCTCTACTTTTCCCCCTAATATATTAAGGTAGAAGTAGAGGTTATTGATTTGAAACTTTTCTTCTTTTGAATATAAGCATTTTGTGTTTTGAATTTCTGAACAGTGGATCCCACAAATTTTGATATGTAGTGTTTCATTCATATCCAATTTAAAAGTTTCAAATTTCCCTTTTGATTTCTTCTTTCAACCATGGTTTACTTGAAATGTGCTACTTAGCTTCCAAATATTTGATTGTTTTCTACATATCTTTATGTAATTGATTTCTAGCTTAATTCCATTTGAATAGAAACATACTTTGTATTATTCAAATCAATTTAACTTGATCGCGTCTTGTTTTACACCCAGAATGTGGTCAATCTTGGTAAACATTTCATGTGCGCTTGAAAGAATGCACATTCTGCTGTCAGTGGGCAGAGTGTTCTATGAATGTCAGTTAAAACATATTGGGAGTCAGGGCTGCATAGCCTTTGTATACTAACCGCTTTCCTAACTGTTCCCTCAGTTACTGAAAAGGGGGTATTGGAATATATCAGTTGTCTCTTCTTGAATTTTGTAGTTCTATTATTAGATGTATAAATGTTTACCATTGTTATATTCACTTGGTAAATTTACCCCTTTATAATTATGAAACGACCCTCTTTATTCCTTTTAATAATTGGCTAAAATCTACATTAGCTGGTAGTAGTATAGTTACTTCATGTTTCTTTTGATTTCTGTTTTCATGGTATATCTTTTTCTATTACTGTACCTTTAATATATGTATATATTTATTTTTAAAATGGGTTTCTTGAAAAGAGAATATAGTTGGGTCTTGAATTTTTATCCAATCTGAGAATCTCCACCTTCTAAATTGAAGTGTTGATGTGATTTACAGTTCATGTGATTGTTAGTATGGTTGCATTTAAATGTACAGCTTGCAATTTATGTTATGTCTCTCCTAGTTTTCTTTGGTACTTTTTTTCTTCTTCTGTTTTCTTTGGGATTGAGTGCCAAAAGAAAAAGTTGTCAAACCACAATTCTATATCTAATGAAAATGTCGTTCAAAAATGAGGGTAATTTAAAGACATTTCCAAATAATTAAAAGTTGAGAGAATTCATCACAGGATTGCATTAAAATACTAACTGAAGATTTCTGGAATGAAAGGAAATGATCCTAAAACACATTTATATATGCAAGAAGGATTTAAAAGCATCAAAATGTTGAATATGTAAGTAAATATATTATTTTTTTCCTATTTAAGCTCTTCAAAAAGATATAGCTGTGTCTTTCATGTCAAAAGTATAACACCACATTTTGGGGTTCATGACGTGTGTAGATGTGAAATATGTGACATTAAGATTCACAGTTGGGTGATAAATGAAATTATATTGTGGCAAAGGTGATTATCTTCTTGGAGACTCGTAAACTATGAGCTCTAAGTCCAATGCAATATAACTGTACACTCTAATCCAAGAGCTAACACTTAAAATGATACAGGACAGGGGCAACTGGGTGGCTCAGTCAGTTAAGTGTCTGATTTCGCTCAGGTCATGATCTTGCGGTTCTTGAGTTCGAACCCCACGTCGTGCTCTGTGTTGACAGCTCAGAGCCTGGAGCCTGCTTCCGATTCTGTCTCCATCTCTCTGCCCCTACCCTGTTCACGCTCTGTCTCTCTCTCTCTCTAAAATAAATAAAAGTAAAAAAAAATTTTTAATAAATAAAAAATAAATGATACGGCACAAAAATAGACATTTCACAAAGGATAATATAGAAATGGCCAAAAAAAGTTTAATATCATTAGATATCAGGAAAACATAGATTAAAATTATGAGGTACATTCCATGCCCAGTAGAAAGGCTAAAATTAAAAACACTGACAAGAGGAGTTCATCCTCCAGCTAAGATGAACTCACAGAAACCATATAAACTATCCCATGTGAAACAACTAAAACACAAGACAGAATATTGAAACATATTTCAAGACACTAAACACTGAGTAGAAAAGGGCAGTGATCACTGAGAAAAGGAAAATAAAGAAGGTGAGCCATACAATTGCTAACACATGCTAACCAGAGGTTTCCAAACCTAGACTCAGGGAAAATGAGGCAGTCACCTCAGCTGAAAAGATAAACAAGAATCTGGAGAAGCCCAAGTGGCCAATATACATGTTATTGGGAGACTCAAATAGTAAGAGAGAAAATATATTTAAAGAGATAATAGCTAATTTTCCTTAAAAATTGTTAAGTTATAAATCCACATATCCAAGGAGTTCAACGTCCCTGACCACAGGAACATGAAGGAAAGTATACCAAATCACACTATACTCAAATTATTTAAGACAAGGGATAGAAAGAGAAGCTGTTTTTTAAAAATGACACACACACACATACAGAGAAAAAGAGATTCGAATTAAAGCAGACATCCTCTTGGAAGCAGTGGAAGCCAAGAGATAGTGGCACACCATCTACTGTGGGGAATTAGCTTAGGAATTCCTTGAGCCTGCACTGATGGGTGAACAAGGCATAAAGAATTAGAAAGCCATAGGATGTTCACACCGAAGTTTGGGTAAACAAAACTAGGTTAAGTAAGAATAGGTAAGGTGGGGCAAAGGCCCCAGTATAGGACAAAGGTATATGAGGTAAACAAGATTAGATAGATATTCAGGGCAGAAACACCCCCCAACTTAGTACTATAGCAGAAATCTGCTTTCACAGGAAGGAAGGACCAAATTAGGTGAACAGGTAAATAGGACTATAGACTCAGCAAGGTGACATTGCCCAGAGCGGAGCTAATTGCAAAAGAAAGGTGCCTTGTTGACCCTGAGGTAGCAGGCTCTGTCTTTCTTGTCCCCTGGACCAGTTGAGGTAAACAGAGGTGGGGCCTCATGTCTGCTTTAAACAACCTTCCACCCCAGGGTTTTGTTTTGTATTAACCAAACCCCTAACCACACATATCTTCAAAACCCCCTTTCCCTCACGCCCATGAGTTGATGTTCACAGTTTCATCGTCTCTTTGTGCACGTCCATCACCATGTTTGTAAGCCTTCTTATCTAATAAAAATAGAGCAAGGACCCTTACTTGGGGCTCTTGTCTTCTCCCAGACATTAGCCATCTCTCGCATTTTTAATCCCGCATCCCGCTTTCTTGCTGGACAAGAAAGAACCCTAGACCCAGAGTCTGTGACAATCTACAAAGTACCAAAGAGAAAAACTGTCACCCTAGAATTCTATACTCAGCAATGATGGCTTTCAAAAATATAAACGAAATAAGATTTTAGGCGTCCAAAAGCTGAAAGATTTTAGCACCAGAAGACGTGCCCTAGAATATATAAAGGAAGTTCTTCAGGAAGAAGAAAGAGATACAAAATGGCAATCTAGACATGCACAAAGGAATGAAGAGCACTGTAAATGATACATGAGTGAATACTTTTTTAAATGTTGTTATTTAGATACTTTTAAGATGTAACTAACTTTGTAATGTAAGTACCAACGTGTCATGAAGCTTACACTATGTGGTGTTTGCTGAACTTCTTGGATCTTCTGTTTTTTAATGTTTATTTATTTTTGAGACAGACAGAGAGAGTGCGAGTGGGGGAGGGGCAGAGAAAGAGGGAGACAGAAGATCCCAAGCAGGCTCTGCCTCTGTGCAGACAGCAAAGAACCTGATGTGGGGCTCAAATTTACAAACCGAACTGTGCGATCATGACCTGAGCCGAAGTCGGCCACTTAACCGGCTTCAGTCACCCCTGAAGTTCTTGGGTCTTCAACTTAATTTCCAAATATGGGAAATTTGGGGAATATTTTTCCTTCTGATGTACTTCCTGGCCCATCTGCTCTCTCTTCTGAGACTTCATTTACACATACATTCTACTCCTTGACACTATGTTACAGGTCACTTAGCTTCTGTTCATTTTATTTTTTTTTTAATTTTTTTTTGTTTTAACGTTTATTTATTTTTGAGACAGAGAGAGACAGAGCATGAACAGGGGAGGGTCAGAGAGAGGGAGATACAGAATCTGAAACAGGCTCCAGGCTCTGAGCTGTCAGCACAGAGCCCGACACGGGGCTCGAACTCACGGACCGCAAGATCATGACCTGAGCCGAGGTCGGCCGCTTAACCGACTGAGCCACCCAGGAGCCCCTGTTCATTTTATTTTTAATATTTTTCTCTCTGGTTTTCAGGATGAATGATTTCTATTATTGCATTTTCTTATGTCTTCAGTCTAAGCCCATCTAGGTGTGTTCCACCTCCCTGAGAGGGTGATAGAGTCTATCCTCAATTGCGTGCCATGTGTTAAGGTGACCAGTGATGCGGGTGGCAAAGAATTACACAAAGAGCAGAATAACAAGCAGGATGGTTTATTCATTCTCCAAAGGAGAAGAAGATCCAGACATTGAGAAGGATGTCTGCTCTGAGCTTTGTTGGCCTGAGGCTTTTATGGTTTTTCTTTTCCTTAAGGATGTGAGGGGGTTGCAGCTGCGCCCATGGTGGGTGTGGGGAGGGGGTCGATCTTGGCGAGGTAGATTCTTGGCCAAGAGTTGGCAGGTTTCTGGAGGGGCTCTGTCTGGAGCTTGTTAGGATGTGGGTTGTGGTCAGGCTAGAGAAGAATATGGTTTTTTGAAGTTTATTTTATTTATTTGGGGGAGGGTGGGGGAGATGCAGAGAGAGAGAGGAAATCCCAAGCAGGCTCTGTGCTGTCAGCACTAAGCCTGATATAAGGCTCCATCTTATGAACCATGAGATCATGACCTGAGCTGATGTCAAGAGTCAGGTCCTTAACCAACTGAGCCACCCAGGCATCCCGGGAAGAATATGTTTCGTGGTTGTGGTCTACTTTCTGAGAATGAGGGGCACCATGACTTAGAAACACAAAGAGTTGGGGCCAAGTAAGGACTCTTTTGAGTTTTGTCTGGAAGCTAGGTTGGGGTGGGGGGGGGCGCGGGGGGGCTTGACTAGAACCCTTTCACATTGTATCTTCACTTTTTGCCTTCACAATTCACTTTCTCTGAAGATCTGGAGAGAATTTTCTTCAGGCTACATTCATGTGCTGCTCAGATGTACAAGGGATTAATGCCCCCAAGGAAGATCTCAAATAATCAGATAGGGGAGGTGTTAGATAACATGCATGTTTCCTGTACTTCAGATAAATAATTCAGTGAAGGATCCTGCTTTACTTCTTAGGAGGTCCCATAAGAACTTGGTCCTCATTTGTAATCTGCCCTTGTATTGAGCTGTCCTGACTATGTCACTCTCCTGGCTGCTTCAGTTCTTCTCCTTTAGATAAACTCCCCAATAAATCCTTGTTTCAGATTGTGTTGGTTCCCCAATAGAACAAATAGCAGAACTACAGAGTTTAAAGCTTTTTCCCATTTAAAAACAAGATAGAAATAAGAAACATTCAAGAAGATATAATAAGATTAGGGGTAGTTGTTTTAATACTGAAAAACTCTGAACATTTTCAGAATTTAAAAAAATTTACAATTTCTCATTAAAAAAAATTCTCATGGGTTTACTATTCTTAAGTGTACCACTTATGTAAATTAGTGTGTCTAAAGGGCTTGTAAACATAATATTCCCTTAAGTGTTTATGCATTTACTCTGTGAAGAAAGAATTTATTCACCAAAAGTAAACATTAATGCATTTCATAATAATAAATAATGATAAATTCTGAAGGGTGTGACCAAATTAATGAGGCTTTAATGGTGTTTTATACGTTTGTTTATGTTCAGGTAATCCTTTCAACATCGGTTAATGTAAGAATTACCGATCTCAGACTACTACCTCGCGGAGGACTCAGATCTAATTGATTCCTTTTTATGTCACCAAGAACATTACCCTCTGCCTACGGGGACACAATGAATTCAAATCAAAATCAATAACAATAAGTACCTTACAATGAGAATTCTGAAACAGCAAAATCTCTTGGAAATTCCAGATTATGGATCCTTGATTCAGCAGTGGTCAGGATATCCATGTTGTGGTAAAGATGTCTTGGCACTTCTTTTAAGCCGAACTGGACTTTGTGTGATTAATGATGAGCACCATCATGCCACATAAACAAGTCCCCTTACCCCCATGTATAAGACTTCTTCCCCATCCACCTTCTAGTTATTATATATCAGTTTTTGTTGTTTGAAAACTAGAGAATTTTAAATATTTTGTAATTTTTAGATAATGGAATTTGTTTTTCCAAAATATCATTTCTCCAGATTATTCAGCCAAAGGGAATTCATGCCTCAGTGGTAATATATTTAATACCTGATAGTTCTGAGTTCATACCCCTGCCAGTGGAGACGGGGAGGGTTGTTCTTATAAAGACTGGCTAGGTGTAGATTATTTACAAGTCAAATAACAAAAGTGGATTGAATCGGTTCAGAACCTAGATTGAACATGCAAATTATTTCAGCCTCTAATCCAGAAAAATCCTCCAAGCATTCTAAGGATAATCCTCCCCCTTTATTTTCAGTTCTGGATCTACTATAAGGATTTTCTCTTCCAAAATCATGGTGACTCTAACTGTACGTCTTGCCTTTTGTTGACTTTCTTCTTGGTTCCCTAACTTTTCTAGCTGTTCATAACTGGTTGTCCTTTGTAGGACTTTGTTTATTGTCCTGTGTAGGAAGTAATAGCTCTTACGCTTTTCTTTTCATTAATTGGAGAATCTTAGTCTTAGTGGTCAAAGAATGACTTGACATCCCTCATTTAACAAAAATATATTCTGAAACTTGTTCATGGATTGCGAATGACACCATATCCAAATGAGGTGTTACACATTTACACACATAGAGTAAGTTAGCGTATTTGGAAAGAAACAACCTAGAAATGGTTTTATTAAATATCCACAACGTCCCCTTATTTTTGATACAGTATTTTATCTAGTTATTTGGTTATTTCTCATTTCAAATTTCTTTCCAAGTGTGTACAAAATGTAGTGCAGATAACAGGAGATGAGCACAGTTGAGAAAATGTGCTTCATGACTGATAAATTAGATACCAGATCCCAAAATAACTACGAACAATTTGGGGTATAACTAAATTAGGAAATAAAAGTGATAATGACACCAACATAAAAGATTTTACGATCTTTTTAATGATTTGTATATATTTAAAATGCATTATCTTCCAATTTCCATAAACAATAGTTCCAACGCGATGGGGAAAAGTGGTAAAGGTAATAAATATCTTTGCTTGGCCCTTCAGATAAGAAAACTATGCCGAAATGAATTCTGAGCATCATTTGTCATTATTTGTGCAGTAGAAATTTCCCTTAATTGTTGATTACCAACGTATTTTTCTGCAGTGGTTTCAAGGTTTCAAGAATAAAATGCAATTTTAATAAAATTTAATTTAAATAAGTATAATTTTATTAGTTAAAAGCTTGAATCCATTGAGGAAAAATTAAACTAATGAGGGAATTAAACAGTAAATTATTCCAAAAGTTAGAAAGCTCTTGTGTCAATTTGCCTTAATTCTATAATGGATTGTATGTTTGTTTGTGGGGTTTTTTTGTTTTTTTTTTTTGGTTTTCTTTTTTTGCTCTGTTTTCTGGGGGTTTTGTTTGTTTATAGATCACTAACTCAGCTTGTAGCACAATAAGATGAAGAAATAAACATGTATGTTTGTGTGATACACAACTGGTATAACCTAGCTGAATAAACGCCCATATAGAACTGTGCTTTAAAGGATTAACCTTGTCCCAAGAAAGGTTTGGCCCTTTGCCCCCAGCTTCTGGGAGGTAACTTCTAATCCCCTGGAATGTCCTGACTGAAAAGTATGTCATTGCTAACCTGGGCGGCACAGCCCACACCAGATTATCTATGCTAACAATGTGATTTATGGTGGGAACCTTAGACCACAGAGTTTCGGCTTGACTTCTAAAGGAGCTGGAGCTAAGGTCAGTCCTGTCGGCAGTCATGCCACTGTGACTGACCTCCAATAAAATCTCTGGACAATAAGAATCAGGTGAGATTCCTTGGTTGGCCACTCCAACCAGCGTGGCATATTGTCATACATTATTGCCAGGAGAAATGAGCACCGCCCACATGACTCCACTGAAGGAGGACAGTGGGAATTTCCACACAGGGTCTCTGCCCTTAGGTACCTTTTCTCATCACTAATCTTGATGTGTTTCTTTTTGCTTTAATAAACCGTAACCATGAGTATAACAGCTTTGCTAAGTTCTGAGTCCTTCCGGTGAATTATTGTACCTGACGGTGGTTTTAAGGACCTCCCAACATGTAAAAAACCATAACTCTAAACATGTGTATCATATACCATATCATATATTCATGTATAGGTGTATGTGGCAAGAGTATATTTCAATAACCAAACTGCGAGTAAATATCCAATTCCATTCTGCATACTATTTCAGAAATAAATAATAGTATCCTTTAGGAGAATATTCATATTAAAACATAAGCGTTTTTATCCCAAGAAAGAAATTTACATTCTACACTGTTTTCAGTATTTATTTTCTTTGTTATTAAAATAGTTTGTGATTACTTTAGAAAAAGTAAAAAACTTTTAAAAATTAAAACAAAGAAGGGCGCCTGGGTCGCTCAGTCAGTTGAGTGTCTGACTTCAGCCAGGTCATGATCTCATGGTTCATGAGTTCGAGCCCCGTGTCGGGCTCTGTGCTGACAGCTCAGAGCCTGGAGCCTGCTTCGAATTCTGTATCTCCCTCTCTCTTTCTGCCCCTCCCCTACTCATGCTCTGTCTCTCTCAAAAATGAATAAACATTAAAAAAAAATTTTAATGAATATGTCCTAAAATATCCATTAAGTGTGTATACTTCAATTTATGTATTTTTAAACATTTACCTCAATATATATGGTCATCTGATTTTTGACAAAGATAACTGCAGAGTAATAAGGAAATGCTGGTCTTTTCAATAAATGTTGGATTTAGGGACCCTGGGTGGCTCAGTTGGCAAAGTGTCCAGCTCTTAATTTTGGCTCAGGTAGTGATCTCACGGTTTGTGGGTTCGAGTCCTGCATCGGGCTTCACGCTTCACAGTGACAGCACAGAGCCTGCTTGGGATTTTCTCTCTACCCCTCCCCTGAACGCACGTACATGCACTCTCTCTCAAAATAAATAAGTATTGATAAATGTTGAATCAAAGGGATATGCACATAGAAAATATTATTCTTGATACCTTCCTCTCATTGTATACGTAAATCAATTCTAAATGGACTCTGGATGTAAATGAGAAAGATAAAACAATAAAGGTTTTAGAAGAAATAGAAGCAAAATCATCATTCGCTTGATAGGCAAAAATTTCTTAAATGGAAAACAAAGAAGGAAAACATTGATACATTGGTCTACATTAAAATTAAAAATGCCTTTTTCTCTAAAGACTGCACTTAGGAGTGAAAGCCAAGCCAAAAGGAGGCAAAGATATCTGCAATACATATATTTAACAACAAACAAATAGGAAGAACATATAACGAATTACCCATCAATAAGAGAAAAACAGAAAACCCAACAGAAAATGGTAAAACACTTGAAATAGCACTTGTTAAGAAAGATCCAATGGTCAGTACATTACAAGGTACTTGTTATGGATTGAATCGTGCCCCTCCCAAAATTCAGACAAAAGTTGAAGTTTTCACTCCCAGTGTTGACTGTATTCGGATATCGGGCCTTTGAGGAGGCAATTACATTTAGATGAGGTCGGAAGGTGGGGCCCTAATTCACTAGGACTGGTGTCCTTACAAGAAGAGGAAGAGACACAAGACAAGGCAAGCATGTGAGGACACAATGAGAAGGCGGTTGAATGCAAACCAAGGAGGGAGGACTCAGGAAAAAACAAACCTGCCAGCACATTGTCTTGGAATTGAACTCAATTTACAGATCAGTTAATCGTAGATGATAATGGGTCATCGTCTGCAAACATGAGGACCTTGCGTAACGTGAATTGCTAATGCCAACGTCAAGACATAGAACAATAGCATCTTGGTGTTGTCTTTTTCATTCGCTAAATAGCTAATAACTGACAATTTAAATTTTTTTATCATTTAATTGTAGTGAATTATTCATTCACGTCCATTACTCATTTTCCATTTGAGGTATCATATTTTCTTACTGTTATATAAAGCATTTTACGTTAAGAAGATAATATTCTGCCTTATATACTGAAAATATTTTTCCTAGTAAGTGGCTTAGGTTTCTTTATGATGATCCCCAGTCTAAGGTTTTAATTTTAAAAAAATGTTTTGGGGGCACGTGGGTGGGACTCAGTCGGTTGAGCCTCCGACTTCAGCTCAGGTCATGATCTCACCGCTCGTGAGTTGGAGCCCCAGTCACGCTCTGTACTCACAGCTCAGAGCCTGGAGCCTGCTTCCAGTTGTGTCTCCCTCTCTCCGCCCTCCCCCCACTCACGTTCTGTCTCTTTCTCTCAAAAATAAATAAAGTTAAAAAAATAAAAATAAATTTTTTAATGTTTATTGATTTTTGAGAGAGAGAGAGAGAGAGAGAGTGTGAGTGGAGGAGGGGCAGAGAGAGACACACACAGAATCCTAAGCAGGCTCCAGACTCTGAGCTGTCAGCACAGAGCCAGCTGTGGGGCTCAAACCCACAAACTGCGAGATCGTGACCTGAGCCGAAGTCGGAGGCTTAACCGACTAAGCCACCCAGGTGCCCCTAAAGGTTTAATTTTTATATAGCAAGATATACTTTTTAAAAAATAAATTTTCACTTAGTTTATGCATCAAATATCTTGTTGTGATAAGGTTGATTTTCCTACATTTTCTTCTATTGTTTTCTGGCCTTTGTTTTTGTTTTCTTTTTCTTTATGTTTATTTATTTATTTTGAGAGAGAGAGAGAGAGAGAGAGCATGTGCACACACTCGTGAGTGGGGGAGGAACAGAGAGAGAGAATCCCAAGCAGGCTCCACACTGTCAGCTGGGAGCCCGGACAAGGGTATGCGATTGATTCTACCAGTAGTGAGACCATGACCTAAGCTGATATCAAGAGTCTGATGCTAAACTAACTGAGCCTCCCAGGCACCCCATGAGATTTTCTAAAGGTTTTCTTTTCTTCTTTTTCCAGGTAACTACTTAAGTCATGTTTATTTCTAGAACTTCTATTTTTAACATTTCCTTTTTTAACAATCATTCTATTTTTAATAACTTCTATTTTTAAATTAGGTTTGCAATTTCATTCGAGTACCAAGACCAACTTGGTAATGTCCAGCTTTTCTGTAGACTTGGTTGTGCGAGCGAGGAGAATAAAACTGATTTGCTTAAGAGTCACCAGCTCGCTGGTGTTGAGGCAGACTTCTGGACTTGGGTGATTTATACCGTATACTATTCACAGTTCAGCCTCCCAGCTTATGGGCAACTAGCAGTTCGAATTCTAAGCACTTCTCAAGAGGAGGTGGATTTTTATTGTAGTCATGCGAAGTAAACAAACTCTTCACCCTAACATTCATTCATTCATTTATTCAATATGTATTTATTGAGTATCTACCCAGTGCCAGTCACTCTTCTGGGTACTGGAATAGAGCGGCCAATGTAAACAATCCAAGCTTTCACCTTCATGGAGATCATACTCTGGGGGAGAAATTTAGACAATAATTAAGTAGGCATATAAGTAAAGACTTCACACAGTGAGAAGACTATGAAGAAAAAATTTAAAAATTTTTTTCATGTTTATTTTTGAGACAGAGACAGAGTGTGAGCAGGGGAGGGGCAGAGAGAGAGGGAGACACAGAATCTGAAGCAGCCTCCAGGCTCTGAGCTGTCAGCACAGAGCCCGACGCGGGGCTCAAACCCACGAACCGCAAGCAGGATCGTGACCTGAGCGGAAGTCGGACGCTCAACTGACTGAGCCAGCCAGGCACCCCTGAAGAAAAACGTTTAAACACCAGGGTAATGGAATGTGGGATGTGAAGAGTGATAACTGCACGTGCAGTGGAGGCTGGAGAATAACTTAAGGGTCACCATTTGATAATAACTGAATATTACTTTCTAGTAAATAGTAGAGATTATGAAGATCTGGTGAAAAGCAGCTCTTCAAACGAAAACAGCCGTCACAAGGGATGGGAGGGACAGTTTGCTGAGGCCTCAAAGAAAACTAAAAGAACTAAATCCACACCCCGCCCCCCGCCCCCCGCCCCAGGCCAAGTTAGAGGAGACTTGAGACCCATGGCTGAACTTTCTCCTGGGTGGAAGAGGAATCCGCCATAGATGACGGGTAGGTGAAAACAGCTAACCTTTGAAAATCTTTTCCCATCAACATGCAGGCTGGCTAGTCATACTAGAATTATAAGCGGCCCAACCCCAGAGCAAGTCTGCGTTCGAACACCAACATTTTCCTGTACATCGTCACCAGACCCTTGGGAGTCATGTATCAACACTTGGGGTACTGAAGGAGAACGGAGAAGGATTCTCCCGAGGGCACATGAGACCCTCGCCCCAGTACCAAGCAGTCACCTTTAGAGTATGGTGGGGACGGTAGGAGAGCCGATAGAAGTCTGTCCAAAACGTGCCGCCTTTTGCCTACAAAGTAGTGAGGAAGGGCTGTTCGGAAAACTTCCTTAGGTTTTCAACTACCAAAAGCTGGGAGCCGGACATGCAGACTGAGGGGGTCACCTGAGAGGATGAGGGCTTTTATTCACCAAAGTCTGGAGGTGCGGTGACAGAACTGTGAGAAATTCCAGAGACGCCCCAGTATTGCAGATACTAAAGCCTGAACGCATCAGAGTAGCACTGAGAGAAATTCTGAGACCTTCCGAATCACCCCAGACAGGGAAGCCCCTTCTGAAGGCTGAGGAACAATGGGACTATGGAGTTCTCTCGAAGGCACAGAAATGAAGGGGAAACCCTGGAGAGCAAAGAGAGGGCCCTGCTGACCCAGAAACTTACCAGCCAGGCTGGGAAGTAGGAAGAGATCTCTCTGGGGGCTCAGCTCTGAAGCCCAGGCAGATTGCCGAATCCTACCAGTTCTTAGCCCCATGTCCTGCTGATAAGAAAGTGTCCATGCAACTCTCAGAGTATCTAAAGTCAGTGGCGAACTCCATCAAACACAATCAAACACCATGTGTGACAAACCCCAGGCCCAGCTAGATCAGACAGATTGACCCTTCTCTCAGCAACCACAGCTTGACAAAAGATGGAGGTGTGGAAAATATATATCAGTCAACTTATTCTCTACATTTTCTGTGTGTGAAAGCATTGGCATATAACCACAAATTAGAAAACATCCACAGTGGGGCACCTGAGTGGCTCAGTCAGTTAAGTGTCCGACTTTGGCTCGGGTCATGATCTCGTGGTTTGCGAGTTCAAGCCCCGCGTCGGGCTCTGTGCTGACAGCTCAGAGCCTGGAGCCTGTTTCAGATTCTGTCTCTCCCTTTCTCTCTGCCCCTCTCCCACTCACACTTTCTTAAAAAAAAAAAAAAAAAAAAAAAAAAATATATATATATATATATATATTTAAAAAGTGGTAAGGTCTTTCTAAAATTGAGAAAAAAAAAACATTGATGCAAAGATGCAAGAATCTCAGCAAATTCTAAGCAGAATTAAAAACAAAACAAAAATACAAAACAGCTTGATAGATAGTGAAACTGCTGATAACTGAAGACAGCAGTTACTAAAATCAGCCAGAAATAGATTACATACAGAGTTCCAGTTCAGTTGTGTCAGGAGTTGTCCCGGGTGCGGGTTCCACTGTTGCTATTGTTTTGTTCGATGCCATTCCGGATGCTGTTCTCACCTGTGCTGAGAGCAGGGCTTGGCGCACAGGGTTTTCCGGCTCCCTCTGCCCTCGGGGTGCCCTGCACCCCTGGACCTCAGAGGGTACTCTCCCTCCATCCTCAGTGGGAGCACTTTCACTTTCCTCAGGACCAGTTTGCCATGGGGTCATGCTGGGCTGGCCCTTGCCCAGGTCGGCCTCCACCGTAGGCAGGCCCTGTGTATCTGGCCTTTGGGGATGAGGCTTTCTAAGGTCATCACAGACACGGATCTGTGATTTGTCTCGGGCAGGAGGGTGTTTCCTGCTCCTTCTCCGGGGGTGGCTAGCCCCTGCTTGAAATGGACGCAGAATCCTGCATCCATAATGGCTTCCTGTCTCCCTCTCAGGTACACGTGTTCTCGAGACACAACTGACTTTTGCCTTTATCCTGAGTTAAGAGGGCTTTCTTACCCTCAATCAAAAACAGAGGGATTTTTGCTTCTATTCTTTTCTCAGAATTAATTTTTAAGTGGCCCTGGGTGTCGAGCGATTGCTGCGCATGCACCTAGTTTTAGGGTTTTTGCTTCATAGCAGAGAAGGATGAAGGCCGTCTGGCAGGGCTGTGTGTCTGTGCCCCAGCAGCAGCCGCCTCCTGCACCCCCGAAGGGGTCTCGTCTCCCACCACATCCTTGACCTCTCTCATGATCACCTACTGGGGAGCAATGCAAAAGGCTTCTACATGAACATAAACCCCTCCTTGGGTCTGCGGATTTTAGTTATTCTAACCTGTTGCTAGCCCACATTTGCTCTTTAATAATGTGTTACGATTCCAGCCATTTCTTTCTTACTTGTTTGTATGGCCTCCACATCTTCTAGTGGCTAAAATAAAACAGTTCCTGTGTCCCGTTGCTCACAAAAGGGGATTATCTCTTTCTGGAATACAGTTTACTTGACTCATGACTTTAACTCTCCGCTGAGCGCAATAGAAAGCTATGATTTTGTAAATAATCTGCTTTTTTTTTTTTTTTCTGTCATTGTTGGTTCGGAAATGACACTTTCTTGAAGGTTCCTGCGTCCTGAGCAGAAGCAGAACTCAGGGGTGTTTGTATATATTTACTTAATCTAGAGTAAGAAGCAGTCTGTTGAGATGTGGTGCATTCAGGGTGTATAAATTCCCCTTGTCACTGCTCATACCCACTGGGTGTTGCTAGATTGGAGCAAGCATTTTATAACAGAAGGAGGGATGTTCCTGAACTTGGTCTAAATTTTACTTGTAATGTTAAGAGCTGGAATACTTGTCATTCCCACATATGTGGCCTGAATTAGATGAGCAAGCATATAATTTATTAAGCATTACTGCATAGAAATAGTATCTCCTATTATTAAGTGCTTATATTAATGCTTTTTAAAAAAATGTGTATCCTTCCCAACATGGCCGAGTCAGTTAACATCACCAAACTGAACCTGCCGCAGCTGGAGATACTTGAGAACCAGCTGGAGTTCTTGTTCATGACGACAAGGGAAAAGAATGGAATTACTTGTCCCAGTGAAGAGTTCTATGTATGTCCCTGGGAAGCTACATGATGTGGAACATGTCCTCATCAATGTGGGAACAGGTTACTATATAGAAAAGACAGCTGAGGATGCCAAGGGCTTTTTCAAGAGGAAGATGGACTTCCTCACCAAGCAAATGGAGAAAATGCAGCCCGCTCTGCAGGAGAAGCATGCCACGAATCAGGCTGCCATGGAGATGAGGAGCCAGAAGCGTCAGCAGCTCACAGCCTTGGGGGGCAACTCCGGCTACTGTCTGAGAGCTTGTTTCAGAAATGGAACAGAGGGACCCTGCCTAAGGAGGTTAGGACTTTGTGGGCATGGCTTCTTGGGGTCAAGGAAGAGAAGGATCTAGCGTTTAATGCTAATGAATGTACCAGCTGGGTAGAAAACAATATCAATGTTTATTCATTTTATTTTCGAGAGAGAGAAAGAGCGAGAGTAGGGGAGGAGCAGACAGAGAGGGAGAGAATCCCAAGCAGGCTCCGCGCTGTCAGAGCAGAGCCCTATGTTAGGCTCAAACTCAAGAACTGTGAGACCTGAGCCGAAACCAAGAGTCCGATGCTTAATCAACTGAGCCACCCAGGCACCTCTATTAATGCTTATTTTTAAAATGATATGAAATCATAGAATACAAAAACAAAGAATGCCTCACTCTTCTGACTCCATTCACTCTGTTTCTTAAATTACAGCTGCCATGTTGGGCTTCATGCCCAGACCTTCACCCCTTCTCCCACCGACATAAACACACATGAATAAGCCTTGCCCTTCTGTTTTTGGGGTGTGGCAGTCTCTGGGAAGTTAAAAATGATTGAATTCATGTTGACCATCTCAGACAGAAGGACTGCTTGCCCAGTTTTCTGCTCAGTGTAGATACTTCTTTTTTTCAAACTGGATCCAGAATAGTAGAGATAAAAAGCTAAATCATATTACTACCTCTCTTTCAAGGAAGAACAAAATGGCTCACAGCAAACATTTAATAATGAATGAATGATAACTTCTGATTATGATTGTTAATTGGGATCCACACATCTTGTGATTAATGAATCTCTTCTCCAGCCCCAGATGTTGGTAATAGCTAATTGCCACTCTTAGATTAATGTTCATCTCTTCTCCATTTCTTAATTGTTTTTTTTTTTTTTAGTGGGGAATTGAGAGAAGCTGCATTAGAGACCATTATCTAGATAACTTTTTATCTAAAAATTCTATATTTTATTCTGATTTTTGGACCTGATTCAAGTGGTTTTTATTTAGCTTTGTGAATTCCCGTCATCTGCGGCCACATAGTGCGCTTCTGTAATTTACGAAATGCGTGGTAATAGGGAAGTCATTTAACTGCTTCTTTTAAAATTAACATGACAGGGGCGTCTGGGTGGCTCAGCTGGTTGAACATCCCACTTCGGCTCAGGTCATGATTTCACAGTTTGTGGGTTCGAGCCCCGCGTCGGGCTGTGTGCTGACAGCTCAGAGCCTGGAGCCTGCTTCAGGTTCTGTGTCTCCCTCTCTCTGCCCCTCCCCCCGCTCATGCTCTGTCTCTCTCTCAAAAAATAAATAAGCATTAAAAAATAATTTAAAGTTAATGTGATAAGAATACTTTTCTTATTTACCTTATCAGGATCAAATGAGATTACAGATGTAAGAGTTTTTGCTCATTCCTGAACTACATATGGAACCATTACGTGTCCAACTTCCTCTCTAAATTGTGGGCTCTTTGTGGACTGGGGTAGGGATTGAATTCTTTCTATGCTTGGGGTTTAGCACATAGTAGGTGCCATATAATTGTTGATAAAATAAGTTAACATAATTGTCATGTAAGGATAATCATCGTAACAAGTAGAATGTACATAAAGTGGTTTGTAACTCATTTTTAATTTCTTACAAACTTAATATAAAACCATGCATGTAGTGAAAATTCTGTACAGGGATAATAATTGTATCAATCATTACACTATAAACTTATATAATTTATCATCTGTATAAATCATATATAAGTATCTGTTATGTATGAATATTTATAAAAACAATAACATTTGTCATTATGCTATTGTTATCCTGATGCTATAGTACCTAGGAAAGGCTTGCTGCAGAATAATTACTTTTTAAATGTTTTGATTCCTTTTCCTTTCCTTCACGTACTTGTAATAAGTGAGAATTTTATGCAATTCATATTCTATTTAGAAAGAATGATGCATTCTTCAAACTTCAGATGTTAAATACATTTTTATCATGTTTAATTAGTAAATTCAAATAATACACAAGTATTATTATGCCATGAGTATTATTAAGTAAGCTTAGTAGTAGTTTAACCTAAACATAAAATAATGCAACATTTGACCTAAAGCAATTAAAAATCAACTAAGCCGAGGAAGCAAGAGTAAAATAGGAATTTTTTTAACACTTTTACTAATCCTTCATGTTTTAACTTATATTTAATATCCTCAGATATTAAAAATTTAAAGGGCATCTGGACAAGGCTAGCTCATTCTTCTAGGTATTTTCACAATATACCCTTCCCCTTATAGTGAAAGTACTGGTTTTTCTTCTCCTTTCTTCATTAAAGTGGAAGTTTTATAAGGGAAGTGACCATTTTGGCTTTATTCCTCTTTGGTTTTTCAAACCTTTGAATAGAACCTGAAACACAGTAGTCCAGCTCAATGCATCTATTCAACAAGTATTTCATGATTTTAAATTGAATTAAATTTACATTTTTCCTTGCAAATAGCACGCATATTATGATGCTATTCTATCCTGATGCCAAAAATTCTCATTCTTAATTCTAAGGTCATGCTACTAAAGCTAATGTCTTCTAATGAACTTCTTCCCAGTGAGATCTGTCAACAAGAATTCACTGGTGTCAATAATTTCAACTTTTCCAGTTCTTTGACGAGTCCATTTATTGCTGGAAAACTGCCATACTTTTTTTTTTATTTCAAGTTTTTATTTAAATTCTAGTTCGTTAGGGGCACCTGGGTGACTTAGTCGGGTAAGTGTCCAGCTTTGGCTCAGGTCATGATCTCACGGTTTGTGGGTTTGTGAGTTCGAGCCCCGCATCGGGCTCTGTGCTGACTGCTAAGAGCTTGGAGCCTGCTTCAGATTCTAGGTCTCCGTCTCTCTCTGCCCCTCCCCCACTTGTGCTCTGTGCCTCTCTCTATCAAAAATAAGTAAAATGTAAAAAAAAAAAAAAAAACACCCTTCACCCTTCTAGCTCATCCCCCACCCACCTCCCTCCATCAACCCTTAGTTTGTTCTCTATAATTAAAAGTATTTTATGGTTTGCTTCCCTCTCTTTTTTTCCCTTCCCCTGTGTTCATCTGTTTTGTTTCTTGAATTCCACATATGAGTGAAATCATACTTTTAAAAGCTCGTAACACTTTTGGTTTGGGGAAGCAGATGATCGAGGAAGAGTTACTATCCACAAAAGATTTGAGTCAACTGATCATGATATGATGATTGAAAACTAAGCAGATTAATAGTAATATTAATAGTATTTTGTTTATTATGGGAATAAACAAATTTCATAGGAACTTTGTTTTATTTATTTATTTATTTAATTTTTTTTTAACATTTATTTATTTTTGAGACAGAGAGAGACAGAGCATGAACGGGGGAGGGGCAGAGAGAGAGAGGGAGACACAGAATCGGAAGCAGGCTCCAGGCTCTGGGCCATCAGCCCAGAGCCTGACGCGGGGCTCGAACTCACCGACCGCAAGATCGTGACCTGAGCCGAAGTCGGATGCTCAACCGACTGAGCCACCCAGGCGCCCCGGAACTTTGTTTTAAAATGAACCAAAAAATAGTAACCCACATCCAGAGATGAAAGTAGAAATACAAAAGAAATACACACCTAAATTTATCCTTCCCTTTAAATTTTTCACATGTTCTCATAAACTTGGTAGATTTTTGCTGCTGGGCCCCCAAATGTTTTAATTATAGTACAATTCTAGTATCAGTAAAATTCTTTACATTACTATGTTTCATATCCCTTGAAAAAATTAAAGATTTTTAATTATTAAACATTTATTATTGCACATTATTTTGTCCTTTATTATACAAAAAAGTGAAGTATTTACAAATATATGCATGTGTATGTGATATTTATTTTTATTTCTAAAAATTTTGTTGAGATAAACACAAGATGGTACAGGTAAAATCCATTGTCAATTTACTCATATTTTTATTAATTTTGCCCATAAGCGTAAATAACATAATAATTATGAATAAAGGAGCTCCAGATAAGATAATGGCATATTTGCTCTGAAAGCAGATTGTATTTTGCTATGAAAACATGACAACAGTATGGTTCTAATTACCTCCTATATTTTGGAGAGTGGCAGCCGGCCAATGAACTGCATTTTTTTCTCCTAAAAGGATATAATCAAATAAATGGTAGATGAAGCTTTTGTTGACTCTTGGATATGTAAATTAAGCATGCTATTTAACAAGTTATTTTGTCATCCTGATGAGTGGAAACATTGATTTGCAAGACTAATTATACTCACTATTTTTAGAATAAGCAAAGGGCTTTGCATTATGTAGTTTTGCAGAGCATCAGAATTAGGTTCCCTGCAGGTCAGGCCCTCTCAGAAGATGCCCAGGATTTTTACATAAAATTTATCTTAGTGGAGGAGGTGAGGTTTATAATTCAGTAATTCACTGTGGAGCCATTTCACATTTTGAAGTCAATTAGAACTGGCTGCTTGGACACAGCTTCCCAAATGTCAATGAAGGTCTTCACCTGCAAATAGGCCACTAATTACTAATATATCTTTAATGGTAAAATAAGTCCAGACCTTTATTAGTCCTCAGAAAAACATGTACCTCCACCATAAAAATATTATTTTTTGTTGATCCAGTAAAACATCTTGTAAGTTGGTTGAGATTCATTGAACAAATCTGTTTTATGCCATAGGGGTTCAAAGAGAGTCCCAAGAGAAGAGCTGGCATTTAGATTTTGGAGTCACCCAAAGAAATATAGAAGTAACAATCCTTTCTAAGGAAAGAAGTATGTTAACTAGATATAAAACAGAATTATATTTAGGTTTCTGGCTTTCAACTACAAGGAAACTCAAGAATTTGATGGAGTATGGGAATAAATCACCTAGACTAAAATTTTTGAAAAACTCTTTCCCCTTAGGCACAGAGTGGAAATCTGTGAATTGGAATTTAGAGTCAAGAATAAGTGGGAAATACCTTTCAATTTGTTTGTGTCATCCTCAGTTTCTTTCATCAATGTTTTATAGTTTTTAGAGTATGGGTCTTTCACCTCCTTAGTTAAGTTCATTCCTCGGCATTTTATTATTTTTGGTGCAATTGTTTATTATTAGTGTATAGAAATGCTACCAATTTCCGGGAATTCATTTTATATCCTACAACATTACTGAATTCATCAGTATGAAATTCAGTATGAAAAACTGAATTCTAACAGTTTTTTGGTAGAGTCTTTAGGGTTTTCTACATAGAGTATCATGTCATCTGCATTGATAGATGAGTAGATAAGGAACACAATGGAATATATATATACAATGTATACACACACACAGAATATTACACAGCCACAAAAAGGACAGAATCTTGCCATTTGCAACAACACAGATGGACCAAAAGGATATTATGCTAAGTGAAATATGTCAGACAAAGACAAATGCCATATGATTTCACTCATATGTGAAATCTAAAAACCAAAACAAATGAAAAAACAAAAAGCAGAATCAGACCTAAAAATACAGAGAACAAACTGATGGTTGCCATGGGGAAGAGGGTAGGGGATGGGCAAAGTGGGTGAAGAGGAGTGGGAGATACAAGCTTACAGTTACGGGATAAATAAGTCATGGGAATAAAAGCCACAGTGCAGGGAATATCGTCAATGATACTGTAATAGTGCATGGTGACAGTTGGTAGCTCACACTTGTGGTAGGCATAGCATAACATATAGAGAAGTTGAATCAGGTTGTGCACCTGAAAATAATGTAACATTGTGTGTCAGCTATACTCAAATTTTAAAAAGCTACTGAAAAACGTAAGTGGAAAATACATATAACTGGAAAATTTGTGTTCACGTCTCACATTTGTGGGTGTCAGGGCATGCTGGGAGCACTACATTTATTAAGTAACAGAAAATAGAGTCTCCTTTCAGTGTTCCTCACTCAGAAATTTGCCCAAGAAATATTTTTTCGTCTTTATTTATTTATTTTTTTTATTTTAGAGAGAGAGGGTGTGTGAGTGGGGGAGAGGGGCAGAGGGAGAGAGAGAGAATCTTAAGCAGGCTCCACGATCAGTGTGGAGCCCAACACGGAGCTTGATCCCATAATCCTGGGATCATGATCTGAGCCCAAATCAAGAGTCCAATGCTCAACCGACCGAGCCATCCAGGCATCCCAAGAAATATCTTTTTGATTTATGAAGAGAAAGTTGGATCATTCTCCTAAGGTTAATTCCCCGAGGGTAGAGGCGATCACAATGCTATTCACCTGAACTGTCTTCCTGGGAAATCAACATGCCTCTACTACAGGTGACTTAGTCCCTCTGGAGAAGTCAAATCAAGGAAGAAATGTATAGCCCCATCAGCACACGCACAGGTCTTTCAAGACTCAGTGACAAGCCCACTCTGGAGTTGACAATAATGTTATTGCTAGTGTCAGTGGATATACTTGCTGGATGCAAAGCTGTACTGTCTACATTAAGCTATAACTGTAAATCTTCATCCTCAATCTCCTTATTCAGTCTTGGGATATACCAGGACAGTCAGCCATCAAATTAGAAGTCACATTTGGAAGAGTAAAACTGGTTTAGCAGCATCTGTATCGTTGTTTTATTTTTTCCATCCTCAGCACTAGTTAAAGATGTATTTTACCTGTACATTTCAAAAGATGAATTAAACATGCCTGGCTTACACATTACATAACTACATGGAGAGGTGAAATAGCACTCGTAGAAAGTAAATTTCATGAGCCACGCCCTTCACTGGGAACTACATACAAATGATTGTCTTTAATCCTCACAGCAATCCTGTGAGATTGGAATCATTGTACTTGCTTTAACAAAAGGGGAGGGTTACAGATGTCAGTGACTCACTTGACAGAACACTCCGCTACTACCCTGCAGAGGTGGAATTCACCCCGGATCTTAGGAGTCAAAGTCTGTGCCTACTTTATAATCTGAGCAAAAGATTTTAACTCAAAAACTTCAGTCACCCAGTACAATTATTCATTTGATGCTTGGATTGCCTCTAAATAACTCTTTAAATTAGTCACCAGCTGATGTTTAAAGATTGTTAATAATGAGAACTTTCAAGATCTACTCTTTTAGCAACTTTCAAATATATAATACAGTATTATTAAGTATAGTCGCCATTCTGTACATCACATCCCCATGACTTAATTATTTTATATTATGGTGATTGCTTCACAATATATACAAATATTGAAACCTTATGTTGGACACCTGAAATTCATATAACGTATGACAATTATATCTCAATTTTACAATAATAGGTAAATCAGACATAAATACAAAGTAGATTTGGGACTGAAATTAAGAAAAAAAAAAGATTTCTAATAATAAGAAACTGAGGCAGGTTATTTCGCTCAGAAATTCCTAGGATTGCCCTGTCCAACATCTTAGAAACTAGCCACAGGTGCTGCTTAAGTTAAAATTAAATGAAACTAAAAATTCAGTTCCTCAAGTCTCACTGACCACATTTCAAGTGCTCAATAGCCTCCTGTGACCGGTGGCTAGCATACCGCACAGCATTTAAATATATAAATGAACTCACACACAGATGCCTAATTACGTTCAAGAGGAACTGCTCTAGTTAGTATCTGAGCACTTAAACCCAGTCTTAGATGCAGTGCATTGATTAACAAACTTGTGATAACTCTTAAGCACCTCCTAATACCCCATGGCTTGAAGAGCACAGTTTGAGGATGGCTATTCTAGAGAAATGATCAACATCATTATAATTGTTATATATAATTCTAGAATGTCAGAGGTGGAATGGGTTCCGAGATCATCTCATTCAATCGCCTCATTTTGCCAAAGGGGACAGAGGTGCACAAAGGTGAAGCCATCATCACACTTCAAACTTAATAGCCCACTTGTTTTTCCCGTTTTGCTTATTCTAAATTCCCATTCACCACACTGGGGAGATAGGGGAGAAAAATAAACTGGGGGTCCTCAAATGAAACCCTTACACTCTAAAAGGACAGAGATCCACCAAAAGTGCAAATTTATTTTTGTCATTTATTGTATGTTATCAAAGGAAATGATCCATAGATCCACACAGATTTCATCAAAATCTCAAAGCATTTTTGTGACACTAGAAACCATGAGACTACTGTGACCCTACGAGTATGCATAACGTAAGTTTCTTTACAGAATGATTACACTGCAGACTTTAAAGGACTTTCCTTGTAGTACGTATTGAGACCCAAAATAGTAAGAAATGGGCGGGCATCAGAATTAATTCATTAAGCCGTTCACCCTTGCAGGAAACTCGTAACTGAATTGGAAACATCACATTAAATTAAAATAAACATTTGCATATTTGATAAAGAGACTAGACGTTTTGTCATAAACACTATAGAGTAGATGCAGTTGGGAACAACTTTCACAGTTTGAGAAATAAAACAGATTCATTTCACTTGCTTAATATAAAAGCAATAAGAGGGGTGCCTGACTGGCTCAGTCAGTTAAGCATCTGACTTCGACTCGGGTCATGATCTCCCAGTTTGTGAGTTCAAGCCCCGCGTTGGGCTCTGTGCTGACAGCTCAGAGCCTGGAGCCTGATTTGGATTCTGTGTCTCCCTCTCTCCTGCCCCACCCCCACTTGCACTCTGTCTCTCTCTCTCAAAAATGAGTAAGTGTTAAAAGAGATTAAAAGCAATAAGAGAACTGGAAATCCTAAAGCAATTCTTGACAATGATCAGAAATATTCTTGCCTTTCTGTTCTGCTTTTGAGGACAGATAGAGCCCAGACAACAAAGAATGTTGTGTGAAAAATATGTAAAATAACTTTCTTTTTCATCCCCATATTGTGGATATGCAGTAATTCTTTTCATGTTTTTCAAGCTCAATTGTTCATAATTTGTTATTTTGATTTTTGTAATATTTTGAAATATTGATACAACAAAAATATTATGCCAACTATGAAATGTTTCATTATTTCTAATGCCAGTTAGATCCTGTGCATCTATTTATTATCAAAAGATTGAAACCTGTTTAATGATTGCTGGATTTTTTTTTTTTTCAGTCCTTTAGATAATTACCATTTTTGAGCTATTCTCCTGCAGGAAATTAAATGCTATTTACAATGCATTTGTATTTTTTTTCTTGTAAAATGCTGCTTCGAAATAACTTCTTATTATGTGAATGGTCTTGAAAAAAGGTAAAGCAGCCAAAGCACAGAAAGGGACATCTCTGACCTGATGTCTTCTATAAAACCTTATGTCTAACGATGCAGTGCAATTGGAAAACCCATAATAAGTACATCGGTTTTCCAGGATACATGCCTCACAGCCCAAGAGAAAAATGTTGCCAAATGCTCAGCATCCAAAAATGTTGATGCACTGCTTCCCTTTGCACAATGCTGTGAAATGGCTTTCTCCCCCCCCCCCCCCACACACACACACAAAGTAACACAATTATCAAATTTCATTGAGACCTAGAGGAGAGAAGATAGGTCTACACAGGATGATTATTGCATGTTGAGTGAAGCAGAGGACTGGCTTTTTATTAGCTTGATGGAACTGGGGACCAATCCTCTGTGTCTGGCAGAGACCAATCCTCTGTGCTGCTGATCAGCAGCACAACAAGAATTACACATTGGGCATTTTATCCATCCAAATGTCTAATTAGCGATTTATGCAATCTGATCATACAGAAGAGATGTGTGTGTGTGTGTGTGTGTGTGTGTGTGTGTGTGTATACATGTATGTGAATGTGCGTGTTCACACAATCTACACTTTGCTTGTATATTGCAAACAAAATTGCTGTATCTGGCTTCGGTGTCAGAGTAATGCTGGCCTCATAAAATGAAGTTCTTCTCAGATTTTTTGCTCCATTTCAGTTTGGGAATCTCTCAGCTGTATTCTTGGGCTCCCATAATGGTATTCTTGTCCATGAACGGTTGTTAATATTGATGTTTCTATGGGCGGTGTGAGGACTGGAAGCTTCTATTCCATCATCTTGCTCTCGATTTACAACTTTTAAAATTTAGATCCGTTATATGTGGTCCTCCGTTGTATGCTTACCCCAGATATTGTAAGTGGTATAGATAGGTATCAGCCTGTGAGAGAAAATGATCAGACCTTATCACTATGGGGGCTTCTGGCTGGCTCAGTCAGTAACGCATGCGAGTCTTGGTCTTGAGGTCATGAATTCAAGTTCTGCTCTGGGCGTGGAGCCTACTTAAAAAAAAAAAAAAAAAAAGAACTCATCACTATGAAAATAATCACATATCTCTCAAAACTATTTAATCACAATTTATTTCTAAACCAGTTTTTAAAAATAAGAATGTAATTATTCATTTTTAATATAAAAAGAATGCCTACATATTTAAGGATATATAAAAATATAGTAATTAAATATGGAGAAAAATTAATACCTAAAGATAACAGCTATGTATGTTTTGTTGAATTTTCTTCTTAGATTTTCCTATTGGTATTTTAACATCATTGCAAACCTACTGCATTAAATGATAAAATATACAATTTGGATTCTATTTTAAAGTTTTTATATAGGGGTGCCTGGGTGGCTCAGTCGGTTAAGCATACGACTTCAGCTCAGATCATGATCTCACAATGTGTGGGTTCAAGCCCAGGTCAGGCTCTGTGCTGACAGTTCAAAGCCTGGAGACTGCTTCAGATTCTGTGTCTCCCTCTCTCTTTGCCCTTCCCCTACTCCCATACACTCTCTTTTTCTCTCTCAAAAATAAAATAAACATTAAACAATATTTTTACAAACAAAATTTGTATATAATAGGGGCACCTGGCTGGCTCAGTTGGTTAAGCATCTACCTTTGGCCCAGGTCATGATCTCACCGTTCATGGGCTAGAGTCCCGCATAGGGTTCTGTGCTGACAACTCAGATCCTGGAACCTGCTTTGGATTCTGTGTCATGATCTCACCGTTCATGGTCATGATCTCACCGTTCATGGGTTAGAGTCCCGCATAGGGTTCTGTGCTGACAACTCAGATCCTGGAACCTGCTTTGGATTCTGTGTCATGATCTCACCGTTCATGGTCATGATCTCACCGTTCATGGGTTAGAGTCCCGCATAGGGTTCTGTGCTGACAACTCAGATCCTGGAGCCTGCTTTGGATTCTGTGTCTCCTTCCTCTCTGCCTCTCCCTTGTTCGCACTCTGTCTCTGTCTCTTTCCAAAATAAATAAATATTAAAATTTTTTTAATAACATAAAATAAAATTTTTATATAATAAACATTATCATATTAACACATTTTCTTCATGAATATTAATATGTTTGATGTGCCATTCTCTACATATCATTATTTAGTCATAATACAGAAGCTACCTAAAGTTAAGGCACAAATAAATATTGATAAAAACATGTCTCAAGAACCCACGCATAGCCCTTAGCCTTACTATTATAGTATTTGTCATGTACTGGGAGGTTGGGTCCCACATCTCTTTGTCTGAGGGCATTCTCCAGTGTCCAGAACCTACTCAACTATTTGTTAAGTTGTCCAAAGTGTCATCAGCACGTTGACATGCTGTAGGAACAGTACTCACACATTGACTGGTGGGAGTTGGTGATAAATACCACTGTTCCCTTGCCCTTTATCTACTCTTCCCAGCTCATGGTCTACTCGGCCTCCAGAGTCCCCAGTGGCAGCTGGTGTAGAATATTGTCTTCACTGGCTCCTTCCTCTTCCCTGACTCTCTTACTCTCTTACCAGCATTTCTGGGGGCTACCTCCCAAATATGTAGTGTGCACTAAAGGACTAAATTTTGTTTCAGCCTATCATGAGGGTGACTAGACAATCTGCAACCCCCATGTCCTAATCTTTACAGCACTGACCCAAGAATTAGGCCTGTAAAATTTTTAAGGAAAATGTTCTCAGGTTCCTCGGTGGCTAAAGACAATGAACAGAATGCTAGGTTTTAGAATGTTTATTGCATGATACTCTCACAGTGATTTCAGATATGAACCAAGGCTATTAAATGAAGTTTTGAATCTATTGTCATTTGAGGACCAGCCAACTTGATAAGTGGCAATTAAAATGAGGGGGAAAAAGGGGCACCTGGGTGGCTCGGTCGGTTAAGCATCTGAATCTTGGTTTCAGCTCAGGTCTTGATCTCACAGTTTGTGAGATCAAGCCTGGCTTGGGGCTCTGGAGTTCTCTGCTACCAGCCTGGGGCCTGCTTTGGATTCTCTCTCTCCCTCTCTTTCTGCCCCTCCCCTGCTCTCTCTCTCAAAATAAATAAATAAACTTCTTTACAAATGAGGGAAAAAAAGATCTTTATAGTTTGATAAATGAAAATGACATCTGATTTTAAAAACTCCTTCACTAGTAAAGAGATTAAGCATTGTACTCTGCATATTTGAGGCCTACCTAAACTCCCTGCTTCTTAACTACTTATATTTGGGGTACTAGAATGGGGGGAGGCAGAAAAATGAAAGAGGAAGCTTTGAAGTCAGCCCTGGCACTGACTGGGGAGGGCTCTGTCATCTTGTCTTGGGGACTTAAGGCAGTCAACCTCTATAAATCATCATATTCATTCTGAAAACTCTAGTACCAATATCAAACTAAACATTAAAATTAGGAGAATGGATATAAATCACTGAGCTCAGCAGCATATGATAAACATTCAGAAAATGGTAGATATGGTCAATTTATACCCCTCAGGTATTTAACACTGTTTTTTGAAAGACTATCTTTCACTTACTAGATGATGAGTTTGTGTAAAACTACTAACCTTCGATCTCCTTTACTATAAATGTTTATCAAACATGAACTTTAGTTTTATACAGATTATTTATATATATGTAGTTAACTTTACTTGTTTTATCTTTTCATCTGGTATTTTAACCTTAAAAAATTTTGTATCTCACTCTCTGAGGTTTGCTAAATATTTAATTTTTTTAATTATAAATGATACATTTTGAACTCATACGCTCTCCTAAAGTCTTTACCTCATTTTGGAGGAAAAACAAATAAATCATCCTGTTAGCTTCTCTTTATGTATCTTAGGGAATATCTTTATTTATAAATATTGCCTTTTTGTGCTTGAAAGTTTATAGGAAACATAAACTTCTCTGCTCTACAAATCTATAGACCTCCTTATCAACTGGTTCCATCTTGGTTTTGAACTTTACTTTTCCTTAAGCCTTTCTCCAGCCAGACTAGTCTCATCTCTGGTCCTCTGCCGTTTTTCTCCACCCGTTTCAAATCTTTGTTTGCTCTATATGCCCTCGTGGATCGCCAGCTTCTCTATAATCCAAAACCGGGTTTATCTCAACCTCTTGCATATAATAATTTGCTTCCATGAAAAGGTTATTGACAGGTCCAGCCAATAGTAGTCCTTTTATTAATGCCTTTGTCACTCAAGGAGAATTCCGGTTGGCAAAACTCCATGGTAGCCCCCAAGATTGTCACTGCCTGCATATTCCCCTCCTCTTGGGTTCAGACAGAGCCTGCGAATCTGACGAGACATCACTCCCTTGATTATGGTCTGTTCTAGGGCCAAAGAGATTTTGCAGATGGAATTGAGGTCCCTCATCAGTTGGCTTTGAGTTAATCAAAAGAGATTATCTTGGGTAGGACCTAATCAAATGGGTCTGAAAAGCAGAAGACATGGCAGCAGACACACTCTTGGGCCTGGAAGAAAGCACAGCCTTGTGAACTGTGTCTGCAGGGCTCCACGGGGTCTGCCCCAGGTCCGACCCGGCTGGGGCTCTGCTCACATCCATTGAGAAAACACAGACCTTAGTTCTGCACCACAAGGAACTGGATTCTGTAAACAACATTCTTATATTCTGACTCCTACAAAATTTTACAATTATTTTCTAGGCCTCATTTTTGCCCCGTTGAACTTACAGAGATGTGCTCAATCTCATGCCTTGTATAGATTTTATCCCTTCCCACTGTGAAAGTAAGGCAGTCATTTGGGACATGAATGTACTTTGGAGTTAAAACATACCCATCAAACTGTAAATGATTTGTGGTCAGCTTACTAGTGTCAAATCATGGTTTGATGAAACTAGGTAGCTAATAATAATAGTGATGAAAATAATACTGATAATAGTAATGGCATAACAGCAAACAAATATGTCACATTTAAGTATGTACACATTTTTATTTAAGCCTCACTTTTTTTTATTTATCCTCGTTTAACAGATGAGGAAATATCCTTAGGAAAATTGAGTGACTTGGTGAATTTCACAGTCACTAGGTGGTGGAATCCAGTGTTAGATCAAGGTTGCCTAACGCCAGAGACTGGCTTTGGATCGATGCCCCCACAATTTTGTGATTTCTTTTAAAGGATGGGTCTTTTTTTTAAAGGGTGAAACCAGGAAGATTATTGCATTGGGGAATGTATAGAGTGTAATTCATCCAAGAACAACCAAATTCAACATTCTTAAATATTTGAGAACATAATGCCTTAAGATTCAGCCAAACTCAAATACTTATCAACCAGTTACCTAAGTCCTTTGCAGATACCAAGCTATAACCACAAGAAATCCCAGTTCACAATGAAATTTTATTGAACTACTACTGCTGTTAAATAGAGGTTCTACAGATCAGTATCACTCAGAAAATTAAAATCAAGATCATCATTATACAAATTAGTGAGGTGGATCTTAGGAGATGAAGTGACTTGCTCAAGGTTACCTGAGTCTCTTTCCCAATTACACTTGTTTCAAGAAACAAGAAACATCACAGGAGCTATGGAAATGAAGGCATGACATTCAAAGTTAGCTCAGGTCCCAGGATCACCTGTAGGTGCTTTTCTTGAAGATAGAATGTATGTTTTTTTCTCTACCCTTTGGAAAATTATGAGAAGTTGTAAAAATCAGGCTCACATAGGCATCAGACAGACCATAGCCAGGAGAAGTTGTGTAAAACCAGAAGAGTTAACAACAGAAAATGGGGACAAACCAAACAATATGAGCTTCAAGACCACAGAATGCAGTACAATAGTGAGACAAGACAAAGGGCTAAATCAAAAAGTCTGAGGTTGGGTTGGTATTAAATGAATATAAAGGCCTAGTTAAAACAGGGATAACTCTTTGATAGGTCATGTGGTGTGGTACCTCTGCTTTCTAGATCTGAACTCCCCTGGACATGGGGTAGTTCGGAGATAATTGATAAAATTATTATTTGTTAAGAAATAGGAAATAGACTATTTCACCCCATAAGCTCCTAGATCTACAAATGTTGAATTTCAAACTTAGCCACATATTCATTAGTGCCTATATTGTCATTACTTCTGTGATTGTCTATAGGTATCCAGAAAGTCTCTTATGTTCTAATACTCTTAGTGTCTTGGGATTTTCTCACAAATTCCAGGTACTTCCATGATAATATATCAGATACCATAGCTTCTGCTATATGCACTCTACAAGATACCCACATCTATGCACAATTTCTCTCCATTCTCCCTGGAAATCCATCAGAAAATAACCAGCAAGGACATGTGGTCTACAAGCCACTTCGAATATACCCATCCACTGTATCTTTTTGCATGCTTTTTGATGGGTATGCATAAAGTGCAATATTATGAATGTCTGTTCAATAAGTCATGTATTGACTACAAGTCAAAGCAAGCAAGTGCTAAATCCATCCCAATATTTTTTCTGCTCAGATCAATGGGCATTGGCCATTTAAAACAGGAATCAATAATAGTGACAGATTTCAATGCTATTGCTAGGAATTTATATTAATACAAACAGCATCCACATTATACTTGACCCTGTAACATGGAAGACAGAGAATCAATACCCTTATATCCTTGCTTGGATTAAATTCTCTTCTTGGAATATGCTAATTAAAGTCAACCATAGTGCTAACATTCTCTGCATAATTAAGATAACTTCATAAAAGGCAAAACAAATTATAACATAGCAAGCACTTTTGTTGGAAAATTAGTACCAAATTAAATAACACTCAAAAAAGCCAATGGCAATAACATCCCTGATCACAAAAATTACTGATTATACCCCAAAAACCAAAACTTTATGTCAAGTTGTTCTCTTTGTGTTGCTATTATCTATTAATAATGAAGTGGTGTAAGTGTGTGTGTGTGTGTGTGTGTGTGTGTGTGTGTGTGTGTATTTAAAGCACACAAGCTCAAAATGTGGAAGACTGTGAGGTGTTTTTGTACCTGGATAATATGTAGGTAGAAAAGCAATTTAAAGCAATAGAATGCATTATTTAATGTCAGTACAGCTTTCAATGTGACTCAAACTTAATGATTTTTTGAGGGGAGAAATAAATGGGTTGAGCTCCATCAGATGTCTACTCAATTTCACACTGCAGATAGTGTTTTAAAAGAAAATTTACTATGAAAGTTGGAAAAGTAATTACTCTTCAACCACAGAGCTATTGTCTTTTAAAAGATGCATGTATAATTTGGCCTTGGCCTCAGAAAAGAGCAGTCACAATGTTCAGAAAAAGATCTACTAGTACAGAAATATCTAGATCTAGAAGAAATGGGAAAAACAGATGTGTAAGATATACTGAATGAAGTACAAAATATCATCCCAGAGTGATTTAAGAAACCCAAGGAACTTACGATGTTATATTAGAAATACAAACAATCCATCCAGTCTTTCTTGGATATTCCCAATTGACTGATGTCCTTGATGGACCCTTTATTATTAAAAAAATATGCTCACAGACAACCAGACTTTCCCTACCTCCTTTCATTACTGGGCTCCTTCTCTTGCTACTTTGCCAATGAGTTTCCAACCATGAACTCAATCATTTGTTTTCAGGATAGTCTCCTATCTCTCATTAGCATAAGATTTCAAGGATAAGGGCCAATATATATGCAATATATATGCAACCTCTCATCTTTAATCTCCTTTAAACTCATTATTTCTGTGTATGTGCCACATACTCTGCACTGTTCCAAACACTGGGGAAACAAAAAGAAACCAAACATTTAAGATTCTCTTCCAAATTCAGCTCTTTTAGCAAACCTGAATCTCATCTAAATTCAAATCTTTTGTCAAATTTTGCACCAGTTGAGCTGTCTTTATTAGAGCTGACCATTCGTCTCAGAATCTGAGAAGCATTCTTCTTTTACACTGCCATTTCCAAAGTCTACAGTTTCCACTCTCCAAACACAATTTTTGTGTGTGATTTGAAGCTGCATACGTTTTCCTCTTGTGAATTTCCAGTGACTCAACCTTAATTTTTTTTTGCTTCCTTCCAAACAATCTGTAGACAAAAGAAATTGATTCTAATGCACTCAGTGAAATAAATGTGTTGATGATCTAACAGGGCCATTCACAATTCTGAACAGTGCAGATAAGAAATGAACAAAATAAACAAGCATCCTTGCCTCAAAAAGCTTACATATTGTTTATTATGTATATACAGTTTTCTTTGGCATTTGAGTAAATACAACTGCAACAGGATGGTGTGCCTGTGTCTAGAAAATCCCCCATGCTCATTAAGAAAACATTGTCAGCTGCTCACTCTCTCTCTCTCAAAAATAAATAACATTAAAAAAAATTTTAGAAAAGGGAGGGGGCACCTGGGTGGCTCAGTTGGTTAAGCGTCCAACTTCAGGCTCAGGTCATGATCTTGCAGTTCACGAGTTCAAGCCCCACATCAGGCTCTGTGCTGACAGCTCAGAGCCTGGAGTCTGCTTCAGATTCTGTGTTTCTCTGTCTCTCTGCCCCTCCCCTGCTTATGCTCTGTCTCTCTCTCTCTCGCTCTCTCTCTCTCAAAAATAAACATTAAAAAATTTTTAAAAAAGCATCAGTATAGACTGGGCCATGCCAGGAAAATACAATCTATGTGATCACAAAATAACTAAATATAAAAGGTAAAATAAAAATCTTAACCCAACCAAAACCTATAAATGTAATCATGGCGAACTATTTTAAATGTCTTTAAAACTTCAATATTTGACAGCACGTTGTGAGACATGATTAAAAAATGAAGGTGGGAACATATTAGGATAAGGTAGAAATCTATGCTTAAAATTAAATATGCAAAAAGACGCCACCATTGGATTCTTCTCTACGTATTCTTTATGTCTTTTCCTCCTGGAGTGTTGGGCACTCCAGTAAGATTTCTCTTATGCTTATCTCTTACAAGACAACTATTTATACTTTGTTCTTAGTGCAATGCTTTTACTGTACCCAAAATTTAAATAAATAGAACCTCTCCTTTTTTGATATTTATAACTACCTTTTCTCATTTTTTCTTCACCGGTGAGCATTCTGTTCCCTACTAAAAATTGGCTGTGCAATTCTCCAGGACACAACATTAAGCAGGGTCCTTTTCTTTTTTCAGTGATAATTCAGTGTTGATATTTTATCCACTTCCCATTTCTTTCCCTAGAAAATCAAAATCTGTATATTCTGTTATTCCCTCAGCCTATTTTAATTATCCATTGTATTGCATGCCATCTAATATCCTAGGCTTTGGGAAATATAAAATAATGAACATTTTCTTTTTAGGAGTTGATAGCCTAGTGGAGACCATAGTCATAAAGGTATGAATTTATAATAAAATGTAATAAATTTTAATGAGGTAAAGGGTTGAAAGTTGTGGACAAGTGGTTTTAGAGTCAAGATGAAGAATGAAAGAGGGGCTAGCTAACAATACGAGGGCTTCAAAACTATTTCAATTAGCTCTATTTGAAAGCTTGGGAGGGCTGTAAATAGATGCTGTTCACACAAATCTACACAATTTATCCTCCAACCTGTCATTCGACTTGTAAAACGTGAGATGCTTAATATAGAGAAAAATGAATCCAATTTCATCTTTGCCCCAAACCGGTTAAAAAGGAACATTCAGATTGTTATAACACTAGAAATGTTATCATAACACTAGAAATGTTATCATAACACTAGAAAAGCTGGCCATTTTGTATATTTTAAGATGTTCCACACGTTTCTCGTTAACGTATCTCCTGGAACTGACCATCCAGTCACTCTACTTGGGTTTATCTTGCTGCTTGTGGGCCACCTTCCTCTTTGTAAGCTGTGACAGCGCTATCCTAATTTGCTAATATCTCCCAGAACAATACTATCTTGAAAGGCAGCTGACCTTTGAACAAGACAGGATTGGACTATGCAGGTCCACTTATACAAGGATGTTTTTATATATAAATAGTACTGTACTATAAATGTACATAAATGATTTATATAAATACATAAATGTACATATGTACATTTATCATTTATACATATTTATACATATACATTTATGTATATAAATGATTTCCTTAATAACCTTCTCTTCTCTCTAGCTTACTTTATTGTAAGAACACAGTAGATCAAACATGTGACATATAAAATATGGGTATCGGTAGGGCTTCTGGTCAACAGTAGGCTATTAGTAATTCAGTGTTGGGGATGTCAAAAGTTATACTTGGATTTTCAAATGCATCAGGGGTCAGAGCCTCTAACCCCCACAGTGTCTAAAAGCCAACCAGATACTGTTTCTATTCTTTTTTTTCATCTCATATCGAACAGGCCAGTCTGCTTGATGGATAAGCTTCAGGCAAATCCATGAGCACTGTTCTTGAGAGCTGCTGTAGAAAGGGCTTCTTTGGTCATAAGCCCTGAGAGAACTTGCCTGGCTTGGTTCAGAGGTGGTATAAATTTGAATGTCCACCCACCAACCCCCCAGCACCTGTCAACATCATGGTGATGGCTGGAGTGGAGAACCTTCAGAAAGGGCCTTCTTTCCAGGAGATTCTTTACTTCTGCATGGGAGTAGAAAGTAGTACTTTCTGGTTTTGGAGGTGGTGAGGAAGGTCTGGGGGTTGTTACAGACTTGGGCTGCTACTCCTGGGCTTATCGATTTGTACATTTTACTATCTGTGCCCCCTTTGCCTGAACTTATGTTTTAGGTTTGAATTTTATGCCCTGGCCCCAGTTTTGTAATCATTTTGCCACTGGAATCCACAATATTTGCTTTTTAATTTTTTTTTATTTGAGAGAGAGAGAGAATGAGGGAGGGGCGGGGTGGGGGAGAAAGAGAATCTTAAGCAGGCTCCCAGCCTGTCACTGGGCTTCATCTCAAGACCCTGGGATCATGACCTGATCCCACGAGCCAAAATTAAGAGTCAGACACTCAACCAACTGAGCTACCCAATATTTGCTTTTTACTGTGTAATACATGGCTATTTAATTGGCCCCCACTACCAGAACCTGTCTAGCTTTCACCACCATTCTTTCAGGCTCTTTCTTTAAAGTCCTATGTATCAAACACCATGCCTTCGCTATTTAGTTCAACATTTTAATTTTGTACACAAGGAATGTAAGACACCCAGGTAAAACCTCACATTAAGTGGATCCAAAGGCAGCCTCAGAGAATGGAAACTCCCAGGCTTACGTGTCCTATTCCTGCTCTGTTCCATTCCTGCTCCACAGACATTCTCTGCCAGAATTCCTCAGGAATTTAGGAATAAATGGAGTCTCAAGTTTTTAACAAGATAGATCCAAATGGCTATCACTTACATGAAGTATGAATAGACTTACCACAACACTTAATGGATACTTATATCACTCGTGGTGTGTGTGTGTGTGTGTGTGTGTGTGTGTGTGAGTGTGTGTGTGTTGTCTTGACCCAGGTTTGACATCAGCTGAGAAATCAGTCAGTTCTTCTTCTTGACCATTACATTCAGTCCACACCCCAACCAACTCCCTTATGGCCCCAGGGCCAGGTACCAGACAGCCAGGGACAGCCCTCATCCCCAGAGCCTGCTGATGTTACTCAAATTAGCCAATCCCAAACATGCTCGCCCTGTCTCCACTTTCTTTTCCACCCAAACTACCATAACTGTGCTTATTCACAGCTCACTTGCCTTCCCTCTGTCTGGTGCCCCAGTTTGGTGGTGTCTGAGTGGTCCCGCGCTGGTGTTCTGTGTTCTCCCCAGGGAGCCGGGAGTTATCCACGTGTAGCACGCTCTCTGGTGGCTCTCTTGAACTTCCACCAGCCTCACCATGCATCGCCACCGCAACGCAGGTAAAACAACTGAACATATTGGATTTTTCAGTAATGTTTCATTTGAGAATGGCAAACGGAATGTCAACATGTGTGGCAACAAGTATGGCGAAAGCACAGGTTTCCCTAACTCAGAACAAATACAGGCGGTAAGTTTTACAAGAACCTTGTTTACAAGACTATCTGACCGCCTGTGGACCGATAGTGCCACCTGGTGGACAAATTAAATGCAAGCAAGGTTTCCAGGTGAGCGTGCGCGGTGTGTGTGTGTGTGTGTGTGTGTGTGTGTGTGTGTGTGTGTGTGTAGTAAAGGGATTATAGTGAATTTTCTTGTGTGAAGTCACAGTAAAGCATATTCAGTTGAACCTATAAAAAAATCAGTTCCTACGAGCCGTGATATTCAACTTCTTCCCACATATATTTAACAAGGTTTACTAGTAATTAATGCCAGATCCCTCATCTATCATTTATGCAGGGTAAACTTAAGCAAATTGCTTAATTTCTCTGAGTCTCAGATAATTTACATCCATAATATCAGTTAATTCTCACAAGAGAACACTGCATGGAGTATATTAATATTCTTTTTTTTTTTAACGAGAAATCAAATTCTGTGGCTTGAAACAAATTAGGCCTTCTACAGCAGGTAATCCTCCCAGCTTATCAACCCTTTGAATATGATTCATGCATTAGAATTTTGATTAAATGGCACACAAAAACCCACAGTCTCCTGTTTCCTCAGAAATTTTCACACATAGAAAATGATTTCTGTTTCATTTGGTTTTACATATACAAAGCTTGTGTCAACAAAGACATCACCAAATCAGATATCACCTCCATTGGACATAGACTAGAATATGAAGCCTGTATTGTGGTCTCTAGAGAAAGATGGCATATGTCGAAAAGAAAAAAGAAAGAAAGAAAAGGAAGGGAGGGTGGCAAATTGCTCTTTGCTCTGAACTGCCAGGGCTTTTGAGACCCTGGGAGTGAGTCGAACTGTGTTGAGGGTGAAGGTTTCTCCTTCATCCCTCGGGGTGTGCTGCCCGGCTGCTTGCTATGCATCATCCTTCCAACCCTACATGAAGACTCAGCCGTGGAGGAGAGGTAGCTCCTGCTCTTCCTTAGCATTTCTCCTTATTTCTTTAATTCAGGTTTTTTTTTGCAGTATAATTGACACAAAGCACAGCTTACTCTGTCAGGTGTGGATTTCGATCTGTTTCGCAAATATGTGCAACCACACAGCCACCATCACGACGGAGAGGTAGAGGATTTCCATTATCCCAAATTTTCCTTGTCCCCCTGATAGTCCCCTCTACACAACCCTCAGCCCTGGCAACTCACCCCCGCTATACTTTTTGTTCCTATCATTTTGTCTTTTCCAAAATGTCATATAAAGAGGATCAAACAGCATGTAGCCTTCGGTGTCTGGATTCTTTCACTTACAATAACGCTTAAGGGGTTCATTTGTATCACCACATGTATCAGTGGTTTTTATGTTTATTGTTGAATAGTATTCCATTGTATGGATGCATCGCAATTTATTTATTCAGTCATCACTTGGTGAGTAGCTCATTGGGACTCTTATTGGATAAAAGCTGCTATAAACATTTGCAAAGATGCTTTTTGCAGACATACACTTTGATTTGATTTGGGTAGAAATCGACAGGTGCGGCTGCTAAATCATAGTCAATATGTAAAAATATAAACATCTACCAAACTGCTTGCCAAAGTGATCATTCAACTTGGTATCCCCATTAGCAATTTCGAGAGTTCCCCTTCCTTGACATTTTCATCTGCATTGGGTATTGTCAATTTTGTGTGTGTGTTATTCTAATTTGTAGTGGTTTTCCACTATGGTTTGTTTTTCATTTTCCTAATGACTAAAGATGGTGATGAGCTTTTCATGTGTCCATCTGCCAGCCCTGTATCTTGTTTTGTCATGGAGGTTCCTCTAATGTCAATTAGATCAAATTGGTTATATTGGTTTTAGGTTTTCTTTACCCTTATTGATCATCTGTCTCCTTGTGGTATAAATTACTGAGAGAAAATTTAAGTCTTAAATGCTAATTGTATATGGATTTAATTCTCCTTTAAATTTTTATCATTTTTATTGTATATTGAAGCTCTTCTATTAGGTAAATATACATAGAGGAAAATTATGTTTTCTTGGTGAATTGACCCCTTTTGTCGTTTCTTTACTCCTTTCCTCCCCCCCCCCCCTTTAACTTTCAACCTATACTTAACTAGTACACATCTTTAAGTCAATATCAAAATCTCCGTCTTTTAGTTGAGGCATTGAGAATGTTGGCATTTAATGTAATTATTTATGTAGTTGTGTTTAAAGCTGCGATCTTGCTAATCATTTTTCTATTTTCTCCATTTTCTCTATTGCCTGCCCCCCAGCCCCCACTTATTTCTTACCAGGCCCTTCTTTCTTTTGAGTTAAGGATTGTGGGTAGTTTAAAAAATTCCACTTATCTCCCTCAATAGTTCATTAGTTTTACGTCTTTATTTATTTTTTAGTGGTTACATCAGGGTTTACAACATAAATCTTTTTTTAGTGACTACCCTCTGACTCTGTACTTCTTCAGTAATATGTTGGCTATTCTATGTTTTTTGTCTTTCCAAAACATGTTAGAATCAGGTTTTTTGATATCTGCAAAACAAATTGCCAGAATTTTGGTGGGATTTGGACTGAATATGTAGACCAAATTGGAGAGAACTGACATATTAGCTATTGAATCTTTCTATCCATGAAGATGGAGTATCTCTCCACTTACTTAGATCTTTGATTTCTTTCATCAGAGTTATATAGATTTCCTCATATACATGCTATATATATTTTGTTATATTTACACCTAAGTATTTCATTTTTTGGTGCTAATATAAATAGTATTTTTTTTTCTTTCCAAATCCCAAGAGTTCTTTACTGGTACATAGGAAAACAGTTGACATTAGTATCATCGGATTGGATCCTGCAATCTTATTACAATCACCAATTAGTTGCAGGACTTTTTCGGGATATTTTTCTTGTCAATCATTTAGAATTTTCTACATAGACAATCATGTCATCTGCAAATAAAGACAGCTGTATTTCTTCCTTCCCAATCATTATACATTTTATTTCCGTTTCTTATCTTACGCACTAGCTAGGATTTAATAGTCCGATGGTGAATAGGAGTGGTGAGAGGAGGTATCCTGTCCTTTCCCCCATCTTAGGAAGAAAGCATCTTGTTTCTCACAATTAAGTATAATGTTAGCTATTATTTTATTTTATTTTATTTTATTTTATTTTATTTTATTTTTCTAGAGAGAAAGCATGAGCGGGGGAGAGGGGTAGAGGGAGGGAGAGAGAGAATTCCAAGCAGGCTCCATGCTCAGCATGGACCCCGACGTGGGTCTCAATACCACAACCCCGGGATCATAACCTGAGCTGAAATTAAGAGTTAGACGTTCAACAGACTAAGCCACCCAGGCACCCTTGTTAGCTGTCTATTTTTAAACCAATTTTTTTAAAAACAGTTTTAGGTTCACACAGAAAAATCGAGTAGAAAGCGTACAGAGTTCCCATATATTCAGTGCTTCCACATATGCACATTCTCCCCCACTATCAGCATCCCCCACAAGAATGGCACATGTCTCACAATCAATGGATCTATATTGACATCAATACCACCCAAAGTTCATAGTTTATGTCGTGATTCATCTGGATGTTGTACATTCCGTGAGACTGCACAAATATATGATGGCAGGTAAACATTATTATAATATCATACAGAGGATTTTCACTGCCCTTAAGATTCTCCATGCTCTGCTTATTCTTCATTCCTTGCCATCCCAACCCCTGGAAATCCCCGATCTTTTTACTATCTGCATAGTTTTGCCTTTTCCAGACTGTCATGTAGTTGGAATGATACAATATATCGCCTTCCAGACTGACGTCTTTCACCTATTCATATGTATTTAAGGTTCCTTCCTATCTTTTCATGGATTGATAGCTCATTTCTTTTTAGCCCTAAATCGGACGTACCACAATTTATTCATCCATTCGCCTGCTGAACAACATCTTGGTTGCTTCCAAATTTTGACAATGACACATAAAGCTGCTATAAATATCTATGTGCAGGATTTGGGGTGAACATAGGTTTTCAACTCATTTGGGTAAATACCAATGAGTATGATTGCTAGATCATATGGTAAGAATACATTTACTTTTGTAAGAAGCTGCCAAAGACTGTAGCTTTACCATTTTGCATTCCCACTAACAATGAATGAGAGCTTCTATTAGTTCATATCTTCACTAGCATTTGGTATTGCCAGTATTTTTTGGTATTTTTAATTTTTGAATTTTGGATTTTGTCCATTCTAATAGATGTGTATCTTGTTGTTTTAATTTGCATTTCCCTAATAACATATGATGTCAATCTTCTTTTCATATGCTTAATTGCCATTTGTGTATCTTTCTTGGTAAGGTGTCTGTTCAGGTATTTTGCCCATTTTGTAAATTGGGTTGTTCATTTTCTTACTGTTGAGATTTAAGGTAGTTCTTTGTATATTTTGGATAACAGTCATTTATCAGCTATGTCTTCTTCATTTATTTTCCAGTCTGTGGCTTATCTACGCATTCTATTAAGCTGTAGTTTTTTTTGTAAAAGTTCCTTATCAAGTTGAGAAATTTCCCCTGTATTCATAGTTTGCTAAATGTTTCCATCCTGAATAAATGTTGGCTTTTATCAAATGTCCTTTCTATATCTATCGATATGGGCATATGATTTTTCTTCTTTAGTCTGCTGATATGATGGATTACATTAATTGGTTTTCAGATATTGAATCAGCCAAATGATCTAGGGCTTCAAAAATAAATACATTTTGTGCTTTTGTAGATTAGAGAGCAAATTTAATCAGTAAGATGGGAAGATTAAATTTTTTTAAATAGGTACTTTTTAGATGTATAAAGTACATTGTGGATATTGCTATAGATTGTATGTGGTCAGAGAGTAAATCCAAGGTTAAAAGAATTTTAAAATGAAACACCATAAATACATAAATTTAAATATTGCTAATTTTAACTTGACGTGACACTCCCGTTTTGCTAATTACTTATACGTGAAAGTTAAATTACAAGTAATTTAATTAACAGAAAATTGCCTTCCCTTAAAAAAAAATGATTGCTCTTACTTGAACATTTCCTTTTATGTTTAAAGTGGGGTTTTTTTGTATTTTTTACATGTAGAAATATACCCTGTATTTTCTTTTTTTTAAATTTTTTTTTTTCCAACGTTTTTTATTTTATTTTTGGGACAGAGAGAGACAGAGCATGAACGGGGGAGGGGCAGAGAGAGAGGGAGACACAGAATCGGAAACAGGCTCCAGGCTCCGAGCCATCAGCCCAGAGCCTGACGCGGGGCTCGAACTCACGGACCGCGAGATCGTGACCTGGGTGAAGTCGGACGCTTAACCGACTGCGCCATCCAGGCGCCCCTACCCTGTATTTTCAACACGCCAATACATTTTCCCAACTTGCTCTTCATAGATAATGGATTTAATATAAATTATCTCTTTCCTCAAAACAAATATTCTGTTTATAATTAGGAATCAACCCAAGGAAAAATTTTACTGGAATTATAATAATCTGTTTCGAAATTTCTGTAAGAACTTTTAAGATGTTTATGTGGGCACATACTAGTTCTTAAAATGCTTCCTTCTGTGCTGACAGGTCAGAGCCTGGAGCCTGTTTCAGATTCTGTGTCTCCCTCTCTCTGACCCTCCCCCGTTCATGCTCTGTCTCTCTCTGTCTCGAGAATAAATAAACGTTAAAAAAAATTTAAAATGTTTCTTAATGTGAGTATATCTAATAACTATTATATGTTCATAGAAAAGAATGGATAAACATTGACTTTTAAAATGTAGTCAAGGGGAACCTGGGTGGCTCAGTCGGCTGAGGGTCCGACTTCGGCTCAGGTCATGATCTCATGGTTCATGGGTTCAAGCTCTGTGTCAGGCTCTGTGCTGACAGCTCAGAGCCTGGATCCTGCTTCGGATTCTGTGTCTCCCTCTCTCTCTGCCCCTCCCCTGCTCATGCTCTGTCTCTCTCTGTCTCAAAAATAAATATAAACATTAAAATTAAAAAAAAAAAATAAAGTGTAGTCAAAACTACAGCACATTTAATGAGAAAGAGTTTTGAAAATTGCATACTTAGATAAGAATTGGGTAAGTATTTTTCAGTCGATCAAAACATATCCTTTTATTTCATGTTTTCCCACCCCTTCCCCAAATTTCTAATTACATTTATTCAGAAATATTTTCCTAAATCCCTACAAAATACAATGCCCTTCACACAATTCACTTGTAAGCTGACTGCTTTCTCAGATAGCCATTGGGAGTGATTGCTAGAGCCACAATCACAGTAGTGCCTCAATTCTGAAATTCCTTTGTTCATCTAAGTTCATATCTACTCTACACATCTTCCTTTTTCATTATCATTGAAAACTGTTCTGCCTTCAAATCACTAATTCAAGAAACAGCATTTCTAGGGTACCTGGGCGGCTCAGTCGGTTGAGCGTTCGACTCTTGATTTCTGCTCAGGTCATGATCTCAGGGTTCAGGAGTTCGAGCCCTGTATTGGGCTCTGGGCTGGTCTTGCAGAACCTGCTTGGGATTCTCTCTCTCTCCCTCTCTCTCTGTTCCTTCCCTGCTTGTGCTCTCTCTCTCAAAGTAAATAAATGAACTTCACGGCAGCAACAACAAAAGAAACAGCCCTTCAACACAAACCTCTCTCTCTTTATCCAGTCCATGGATACCTCTACTTAATGCCACATCCTTTGGATGACTCCTCTCTGACTTCACAGCCTAAGCCTCTGAGACTTGGTGCCCCTGATCTACAAAACCTTGACAACAGCCTTCCTTGCCCTTCTGTCTTCTTTTGAAGACAGAACTTCAACCAGGGATGAGCTTGTTCATTTGAATGCAACTAGGAAGTTGCTGATAAAGTAATCACACATTTCAGCAGAATTTTTTAGTTCCTCCTCTCTGGGCTTTTTCAATTCTGTGCTTCTCCGTAGGGACACCAGTTGTCCTGATCTTAAGTCATCTTTGTCTCTCCTTCGCTTCCATCATGACGTTATTTCCATTTTTAAAAACTTAATTCACTGTATCTCCCTTTTTTCCTCTTTCAAAGAAACTGAGTTTTGAGCTATATGTTATGAGCAGTGACTGCCATGTCACTTAATCCAATGCCTATTCCTCAGCCCACGCCTTACATGATCTCTTGGGAGCTCTGAACACTTGTACTGGTCCCTTGTTCTAGACTCGTTCTTTTCTTCCCTCTTGGCAACAATGACCCCATACTTGTCCACTTTCCTCTATACCTTCCAAGCTATTTCTCATTTTCTGCTGGCTCAGACTTCATCTGGTCTTTGATGTTTGAAGTAATCAAGAATCAGTTTGTATGTATGTATGTATGTATTATTTTTTAATGTTTATTATTTGAGAGAGAGAGAGAGAGAGAGCAGGGGAGGGGCAGAGAGAGAGGGAGACACAGAATCAGAAGCAGAGCCTGACACGGGGCTCGAACCCACAGACTGTGAGATCATGACCTGAGCTGAAGTCGGCTGCTCAACCAACTGAGCCACTGAAGAATCAGTTTTTTTTTAAAAAACAAGAATCAGTTCAAGACTCTTTTCTCCACACTCACTTTCATTTTGAAATTTTTAAACTAGGGTTTGAGCTTGGGTGGCTTAGTCAGTTAAATGTCCAATTTTGGCTCAGGTCATGATCATGCAGTTAGTGAGTTCGAGTTCCATATTGGGCTCTGTGCTGACAGCTCAGAGCCTAGAGCCTGCTTCAGATTCTCCCTCTCCGCCCCTCCCCGCCTCAAAAATAAACATGAAAAAAAAAAAGAAAATTTTCAAACCTACAGTCAAGAAGAAAGTATAGTATTATGAATACATGACACCCTTACCTAGAATGACCAATTGTTGTCCTTTTTCCATATTTCCTTTATCACAACACACACACACACACACACACACATCTTCTGGTAAAGCTATTTTTTACTCCTAAATATTTCAGCACGCACATCTCTTGATGATAAAAACATTTTCTTACATAACTACAATACTGTTATCACACCTAATAAAATTGATGTTAGTTCAGTGACATCATATAACATGGAGGCTATATTAAACACACCCTGATTGGCCCCAAAATGTCTTTTTTAGTTGGTTTATTTTATTTATTTAAAGATCCAATTAAGATTTGCACAATATATTTAGTTATTACATTTCTAAATGTAGGACAGAGAGTTTACAGCACATTGATTTATTTAGTCTCTTGTGCCATTGAAATACCGCATGCTCCTGAACTATCCGGAATCCCCCCTAACCTAATAGAATTTTACCTAGATACCCCAACTGGGGAATTCTACATGGCCCTAAGATAACGCCAGTCACTGAGAAATGACCACTCATTTTTTCTTGGGGAAACGAGAGGAATCTTTTTTTCTTGCTCATGTCAACCAGATATCCTGTTTTGAAAATGTACAGGTCAGAGTGCTTGGAAACATGCTCTGAGTCTTGTCCCCAATGTCTCAGTCATTTGCTGCCACAATCGCTCCCTCCCCCCAAATGTATAAAATCCTTTGCTAACACAATTGCCTCAAAGCAATGCTTTTGGAGGTGTTTCCCTCCTGTGGAGAAATAATGAAAAGAAGTCCTCCTCTCCTTCTGATCTCCCTTCTTATTTTAACATTGACTTTTTTTTAAGTTTATTTATTTATTTTGGGGGGGGGGGGAAGGGGCAGAAAGGGAAGGAGAGAGAGGATCCCAAGCAGGCCCTGCGCTGTCGGCCCAGAGCTGGACGCAGGGCTCAATCCCATGATTCATGGGATCATGACCTGAGCCAAAATTAAGAGCTGGACACCTACCCAGTTGAGCCACCCAGGTGCCCAACAACATTGACCTTTAAAAGAGTCTACACCAGTTATTTCATAGAATATTTGACATTTATGTTATTAAGCGGAATTTTTCCTGGAAATACAGAACTGTGATTATTTTGTCTTCATGTCCCAAATTCTATGGGCCAGAGTTTTTGTCTGTGTTAGATTTTTTACGGAACGTACTTTGGGTCAGAGTGAATAATTGCATCACAGATGAAGACAGTTTTAAATTGCATGTAAAATATTACTACACCCGTAAAGTCATTGGTTAGTCTCCACCACAAGGAACTTCTCAGGGGATATGCTCTTCCTGAGGCTGCAGCCTGCTGTTAGGTTACCGGTTCCCCCATTCTCTTGGACCCTTCTCTCTTTTCTCCTCTCTCCCTTTCTTCCCCTCTTTCGTCTTCTAGAGGCAGAAACACAACACAGCTCCAAAGTCTCTTTTCCTTTATTTCAGAGGAAAACTCACGCTTTATCTAAGCCTACCTTATCTAAGTTCAATATCATGGGGCCCTATATTCAGTGGTCAGACAGTTATTACGTTGTTTTCTGAAACAAAGAAGGAATTCTCTTTTCTGCCATCCATCTAGGTTAATGGTTCAAAGTGAGTTAGCCTGTGATGTATCGTCTTCCTGGTGTACTCATAGGTTAAATACGGTGAAGAACTAAATTGGACCTACAGACACCAGCAGCATCTGGAACAAACTGTGTTCCACCATATCACTCGCAACGAGAAACAGTAATGAGCTCCAGGGAGCAAGGTGTGTAGGTTCAGGTTCAAGCCCAGCCTGGAGACTGTGCGGCTAAAGATCACGTCTGCCATCTCTCAGATTCCTGCAAGATGTGTTCTCTGCAGGACAGCCCTGAAGCATTCCTCAGCGTTGTGCTGCCATAAATGGATAGCCTCGTAGCTAACGTGGGCAGTCCTCTCCAACAAACAAGCACTTTCTCGACTAAGGAAAGATATAATGAAGCTTTAGAGATAAGCTGCAAGTGCACAGCAATGTCATGTGCGATGGAAAACGTGTCTCCTCGCTGCTGTGTGATCACCTTTTTTGATAATTAAATTTACAGGAACTAAAAAGAAGGGGAAGAGGAGGAAGAGGACAAAGTGGAGAAGGAGGAAGAGGAGGAAAAGGAGGAGCAGGAGGAGGAAGGGGAGGAGAAGGAATAGAAAAGGGAAGAGAAGAGGAAGAAGGAGAAGGAGAAGGGGAAGAGGAAGAGGCAAAAGAAGGAGGAGGAGAGGAAAAAGGGGAAGAAGGAGAAGGAAATAGAAATATTCTGCTCTCTACCCTGCCCCAAAAAACAAAAGAGGAGGGAAAATAGCATCGACAATTTCCCAGGCATCAAAAGCTGGTGTAGGCTCATCAGTTAAATAAATGGCGGTAGATGCTGTCCGTGTCCTACCTACGCCCCCTCATACTTCGGCACGCCCTGGCCTGACTCTTTATTGCCGGCACCCGCATCTCTTTGCATGTGGGCTTTATCCTGCTGTTGGAGCCTGCTTTGCTGTGCATACAGTGAGCCAGAGTTCTGGGGAATGACCATTCTTCAGAGCGGCCCACAGCCAATAATTGTGGACCTTCATGGCATCCCAGCGGGATTCAAGTCTGTTCACTCACAGTGGTGGCCGGCTCGTGCCCTTTGTTGGCCGCCTCTGCACATCCCTCCAGGTTCTTCCCCCCACCTCCCAGGCAGACTCAGCACATGCTCAGCGTCTGTTTCTGGACCTGCAAAAATTATATGCTGCCTAGCACTGCCTGAATGGCTTGAAAAACATTCATGCTTGTGTAGTTCAAACATGGGTCTTCTCAGATCTTTAGATCATTCTTCAAAACTGTTAAAATATAAATTAAATACCCTTATTATAGTACCCTTAGGCACTCTAAATAAATCCTCTCTTGTAAATAATTGATACACTTTTTATTTTCATTTTCTTGGAAGGAAAAGCAACATAAACTAAATTAATGTTTTTGTTATTATAATATTAAAACATAATAAAATGTGTCACACTTCCCACTTTTCTAAGGATAAACAACCATAATCCAATTTATGTCTCAGGCTGTAATTTAATTTACTATGAAAGAACATAAGGGATTACAATATTAAGCAGTGTAATTTAAATAAGGTAAATAGGGTATAAAATAGCATAATATAAAGTAGGAAGCCAGTTGGAAGGAATAGAGAATTCATTATTTAACTATATTAAAGTACGTATCAAATTTCTTGTTTTACCGAAATACCTACCATCTAGCACAGGTTGACTGACCTTTGCTTTAGAACACTAGAGCGTAAGATGTTTCTAAATATTCTTTTTTTTAATGTTTGCTTATTTTGCTTTGAGAGAGACAGAGAGTAAATGGGGGAGGGACAGAGAGAGACAGAATCACAGAATCCGAATCCAAAGCAGGCTCTAGGCTCTGAGCTGTCAGCACAGAGCCTGATGTGGGGCTGGAACTCTGACACCGTGAGATCATGACCTGAGCCAAAGTTGGACGCCTAACGGACTGAGCCACCCAGGCACCCCAGATATTTCTAAACAAAAGAGTCAAAACTCTCATGAATAAATTGCTTGACAAAACATCCTGGGACATTAATTTTTTAAATTTTTTATTTAGAAATAGTTTTGGACTTATAGAAAGCTTACAAAACTGATACAGAGTTCTCCTCTTTCCTGAAGCTCCCCCAACATTAATATCTTACATAAACATCGTGTAATTAGCAAAACCATGAAATTAACATTGGTACAAAACTGTTAACTAACCTTCAGACCTGAATAGGATTTTCCCACTTTTTCAGTAATGTCCAGGAACCCTCAATGCGCTTGAGTGTCATGTTTCCTCGGTTTCTTTCAATATCTGGCAGATGTTCAGTCCTTCATTGTTTTTCATCTCCTGGGCACATTTGAATAATGTGTGATGTGCCTTTTCAGCACATCATGTGTTGTTGGTATATCTTATTACTGGGTGAGGTTCACCTTGATCACGTGATTAAGGTGGTATGTGCCAGGTTTCTTCACATTTTTTTCTTTGTAATTAATAAGTACATGGGGAAAATATTTCGAGACTGTGGAAATATTCTGTTTTTTCATCATACTTTTGTCCACTAATTTCAGCATCCACTGACGTTGTCTGCAGGAGCTCTTGTGGTGTTTGTTTAATAATGACTTTCTATTTTCTTCATTTTTGTTTGAATGTAAGTAAAAGTCTTTTCTTTCCCCATTTAATTGTCATTCGGTTGTCCATTTATATCAGAAGAGGTTCAGGCAGATCTATTTTATTCTATAGGCTAAAATTTAATGCTATCATTATTTAATATTCAAATTACCTCAGTTTTGGCCACTGGGAGGCCCTTCAAGTGAGTTACTGTGTCTCTGTGCCCTTTCAACAGACATGGCTTTTTTGTTTTGTTTTGTTTTTTAATCTATTTGCTTCGTTTCCGGCACCACAAGATGTACCAGCTTCCTGTTGTATTTTCCCTGCCCTAACCCTAGAACTGGCCGCTTTTCCAAGAATCCCTGCTTCCTCGTATTAGAGAATGGTATTTAGATATCAAGATCTGGGTATTAGATGTACCCAGTGCTACTTACTGGGTTATCACTTTCCAGACCTTCTTGGCAGACAGAGTAGAAATACACGTATGTATCTTGCCGTTTCCCCACCATCAGCTTGGTTTTTTAACCTATTGTCTGAAGAGCAATTGCCCCGAGGGGAAAACCTCCAAGTGTCAGGGCCACGTCTTTGTGGCCTCCCTTTGCTCCAGAAGCTCGACTCCCCCAACATGGACAGAAGCCGCGCCAATCCCGAATACCGGCTCTTGCACGTTAGCTCAGTGTGATTGCTCAAAACCCTGATGACTTCTTAGCTGCTCCCATCTACTTCAAGAGTCACCAAATGCTCCTGGGACACAAGTGGAATCCTAATTTTACTCTAACGTAACGAGATTCCTTGAGGTCTGGCTGCTTCGGCGGCTCTGCAAAGCCTTCAAAGAGATGGCATTTTCTTTGTCTTTTACTCACGGCTTCTAATTGTTTTTGGTAGGTGCACAGGAGTATTAGTCTGGTATAAACTACCACATAGTAACCTAGAGTGGTGGTGTTTTTTCTTTAACTTTTTAAAAATAGAGGTAAACAGACATACAAAAAAGTGCACACAGTGTAAGTATACAGTTCACTGAATTTCCACGGATAGAACACAAACTTATAGCTGTTTGTGAAGAAATAGATCTTGTGAAGAAATAGATCTTGTGGCATTTTAACAGTTCGTTATTGAGTACTTTTAAGTGAAATGCTCAAGAAATTTGTACCATTTGGGTAGGAAAAATAAAAGTATAAGATTAAAAAGCAAGTCATAGCCCCTCGTGGGGACAGGTCAATGGAGGCTGAGATATCAAAATGCTCTCAGTAAGAATGCTTATCCTGTGCTCTATAGAAACACCAGAGACATTTAGGCAAAGTGACATACAACGAATGAGTGTTAGTATAAATTAAACTGGACCCTTTGTTCAGTGGGTGTCCACCTCTATGCCACCAACGAATTTCATAAAGTTTCTCCAAACATCACGGTCATTGCAAGGATTGTCCTCAACCAAACCTTTTAATTAACTTAGAGGCAGAAAAATACTTCTGAGAACAGTGCAGTGTGCTTTCTTCATGAGAGAAATCAGCACTGAGAAATTTGAAAATTTGCAGATGTTAGTTTGAAATCTATTTAATATACACAAAAGATTGCAAAACTAAATTTACCTGTAATTGAGGCAGAGGCTGCCATTTTCCTCAGTGCAAAATTTGGAAAGCAGATTGTACCTCATTTAAAGCTTTGTCCTATATACACGCAGATAATGATTGGAGGTGTTGGTGTTGATGCTGAAGAATGCCAAAGAAGGAAATGTGTTTCAAATGGAAGAACAGCGAAAGCTTCGAGGGTCTGATAATCTAAAAATCCAAGAAACGAAAGAGGATTTGCTCCCCAAACTGATAAATGAAAATGAATGAGTGAACAAAGAGTAACCAAGAATAAAATAGAATACAGGCTTTGTTCAAACAAACCAGTGATACTAACAAAGCCAGAGACCAAGATAGCCAGAATCTCTAGATGCTGACAGGGAGGGCTTTGATTAAAACTGGATGTTAGGATTTGTTAAAAGACGAATGGTAAAAAAAATTTTAAGAGTTTATTTGAGCAAAATTCCATTACAATTGGGGAATGCCAAACCAGAAGTGGTTAGGAGCACTCCACCCAGGGGAGACTTCTAGAGAGAACTTTCACAGAGAGACTTTTATAGAGAAAAGGCAGAAGCAAAGTAAGGAAGTCATTGATTGCCTATGGCTTAAAGCCTAGTTGGCTATTTGTGATTGGTTGTCCTTGGGTTTTGAATTTGTAGCCCTGAGGCGTTTACAGTTTAGATTTTGGTTTGCTTACATAGACCACGGCAGCATTTAGCCAGCTCAGTCTAATGGCCTCCTTGTTTAATGAATTTAACGGATATTTAACCTAGATATTTCTAGGTTTCTCTGTCTGTGAGGGTTCTAGCAACCGAAACCGTGCCTATGATTGATCAGGCTACACAAGAGACTTGACAGAGGAGGAGTAGAGATACTTGGTAATAAGCATGTTGGATTATTTGTGAGTCAAACTGAATTCCAAATTTCTTTGAAACTGAAATTAGCATACACGCATTTCAAACAACAAAAACAAAATCTGAAACGCACTAATGCGGCATTTGGAGTGTTCCAGACTTTAGTGTTCCATGTAAATTTTAGCCATGCTGATATTCAACAGTCAGGTTAAAACCCGTCTGGGTAAACATAAATAGAAAGAGTGGCTGGATATAATGCCCAACTATGGGGAACAATTCAACTTGTTACAGTTGAGTGTCGTTATCACACCTGAAAGTATGAGTGCAAACTATTTTTTACATATCATTCCAACTTACACAGAAATCAGAATTTTTAAATAACCTAACAGATTATTTTCAGTTTTATATGAAAAAGCACAAGCTAATAGTAGAAACATCCACGAATCTAAGCTTACATAGCATTCCTTAATTCTTTTTGTTCTTCCTTTCTATATAAATAACAACCTTACTCTCATATTTAATATTATACATATTTCATATTTTAGCACATAGTGTAAAATAACTTTTGGAAGTCAGTTAAATCTAGATTTTTAGGGGTGTCCGGGTGGTTCAGATAGCTAAGCGTCCAACTTCAACTCAGGTCATGATCTCACGGTTTATGAGTTTGAGACCCATTTTGAGCTCTGTGCTGACAGCAGACAGAGTCTGCTTTAGATCTTCTGTCCCCCCTCTCTCTTCCCCTCTCTCGTTGCCCCTCTCTGCCTCTCACTCTCTCTCTCAAAAATAAATAAGCATTACAAAAAAAAAAACCCTCTAGATTTTCAGTGTTTATGAGGGAGTTGAATTCTCTCCATTTGCTTAAAGAGTTACTTACCACCTGCTCTGAAAACTTCAGTTGTCTGGTACAACATCAAAAAATTAAAAAAAATTTTCTCTAATTGAATGAACTTTTGAAATTTTGAAATCTTATTATAGCTGTTGAAATGTTAAATAAACGATGCTTTTAAAAGCTGGTTATACTGAAGGACTATTAAAAATTCAAATAATAGCCCATATCAAAAATTTAAATAATAACCCATTACTTGATGTTTTTATTCCCACAAGCATTATTTTGATATATTTACAAAATGGTTTGCTTTATATTAATAGAAGGTCATTTTCATCCAAGTGGAATTAAGCACCAATTTTTTAGTCGTAACTACCCACTAACCTGGTTAACAGCTCTTGAGCACAAGTATCTTGTCTTTCCATGACATTTAGAATAGAACTCAGCACTGTAAAAAGAGAACACTTTAGTTTTATTTCTTTAAACAGGATGTTAAATAATTTTTAACTAATTAAAAAAAATGTGTTCAGAATCAAACTCTGGTACCAGATGAACATTAAGCTTTCTTGAATTATTAAGGAAGTTCTTTTTTATTGTTATCAGGTATGATTTTATGTGTTGCTGAGGCATTTATAGAGAGAAGTTAAAATCTTAAAATCTGAGATTTTATATTTATTATAGGAGTATCCTGTATACAAAATAATGACTTTATAATTATATATGTATATATAATGTTTTTACACTTCAACATTCTGCAATAAAACATTACTTTAATAATTATTTTTCAAAAATTTTAAACAGAAAATTGTCTAAAGAACAATTTAGCCACCTTTTATTCCTCATGATCATATCACAGACTAATGAGTCCATGAAAAGTTTTCATAGAAATATGGGGCACCTGGGTGGCTCAGTCAGTTAAGTGTCTGACTTTGGCTCAAGTCATGATCCCCCAGTTTATGAGTTTGAGCCCTACATCGGGATCTATGCTGACAGCTCAGAGCCTGGAACCTGCTTCGGATTCTGTGTTTCCCTCTCTCTCTGCCCCTCCCCGGCTTGCGCTCTGTCTCTCTCTCTCTCTCAAAAATAAATAAAGGTTAAAATTTTTTTTTCAAGTTTTAATAGAAATATGTATCTAATTTAGAGTATATATCTGTGTGTACATACATATGTATATATGTGTATATGTATATACATATATACATATGTGTATATGTATATACGTATATACATACGTGTATATAAAACTTGTAATTTAAAAAGATGGCAGGAACAGTGTCTTCACTTACAGTTATAACATGAATACGATACGATTTAAGGTACTTAAATTATTTTAGAATGCTATCAAGCTCAAAATCAAATAAAGTCACACAAACATTACCTTTCGCTGTATGCAGGGTCTAGTGAAAACTGATGTATAACCAACTATTAAAACATTGATTCCAAAGTGAAAATTTAAAGGAACAACTATTTGCATGGGCTACCCTGCATAACTTTAGCTCTTTTTTCCAGTTTGCTTTTAACAAATATATTCTAGAAAAAAGCTACATTTTGACTTTTTCATACATGAAAGAATCTTATTTTATAAAGTGGTTATTACAAAGTCTTGGGTTATCTAACAAGTGATTTATACCGCTAGATTCACAGTATGTATTAATACTGCTTTCCTGCACGGAGTCAACAAAATTCACTTAGCTAGATTTTAGCAAATACATGTTTTTAAGTCATATACATAGAGCAATTACTAAGGGAAATATGATTTTTGTTCCGGTGGATCAGTAGTTCTTGGGAGTTTGAGGACCTTTTAGAAAACTGCTTAAAGCTATGATTTTTTTTTTGTCATTTTTAAAATACAGTGTATTTTGGAATGCTTTGTAAGCTGACCTCCTTAGCATGATCAAGTTTAGTTATCCTCAGATTTCACCATAATCTGTGTTTTATGGATGGCACAATTAGCTGAACACTGTTTCTACAACATAGGAAACATCTAAAAGACAAAGGAATTCTGTAATGTGTGAAAGAGAAACACAAACTGTGACCTTCTTAACACCGGGAGAATTCTTATTTTGTCTTTCTTTTTGACGTCAATTTAGCCGACAAGTACCATACTCCCTAGAAGCTTCCTGCCATTCTTTATTTTTATGACAGCTTTATTGAGGTATAATTCACATACCCTACAATTCACTCTTTTAACATGTACAATTCAATGATTCTTAGTATATTCACAGATATGTGTAACTGTCATTACAGTCATACGAATTATTTTTGTCAGAACAAAAAACTCATGCGTTCCCTCACACGTACGTACTTCACATTTAAAAAACCCTGAGCCTATATTCGAAGGTCTATTATTTGTATAATAGTAAGTATACTGAAGAACATACTTTTTAAAACTGCAAAGCATAGCTTAGAGAGTTTTAAATAAATTCTGGTTTGGAATGTCAAGGCAAAAATTGCACCAGACAAAGATAAACACAGAAGGAAGACATTATTCAAGGTTATTCCAATAGCGAGGAGAGGCCAGAAGTGTCTGAACCCCTCTCCACTGAAACCAAGTTCTTTAAGAATTGGAATGAGAAGATGACAGGGCATCTGTGTTTGCTAACTGGCCTCACCTACAGGAAAAATAAATATTCTCATGTCTTCATGATAGGAAGTCGTTTTAAAACTCGGAGCAAAGAGCCCCCCAAAGTTAGCCTTCCCCCCACCCCACAGAAACTGGGAGGTAGGGACGTGATCATACTTGATGTGTACATTTCCAAGACATGGCTTCCAAGCCCTTGAGAAAGACATTCTTGGGCTCTAAAACTGGCAAGATTTACATCTCAAAGGGACCAGAGAAGGAATTTACATTTACAAGTTTTCCAAAGTAAGTGGTCTAAGAAAGGAAGGTCAGGGCCACAAGTCAGGAAGAAACGTGTGCAAAGTTTAGTCAAGCTGAGGGAAACGCTGGTCAGAGGGGCTCCTTCAAGGTGTAAGGTTTCTTGGGGAAGACGTTCTGTGTTTGTCTTCCCGGGGTCACGGGATAGTTCAGAACCTGAATGACTGGCAGAACCACAGCTACCCTGGGAGCTCAGATTCTTCCTCTCTCCACACCTCTCCATCCCATGCCCCTGCCCAACAAGAGGAAATTATAGGTGGCATCACTAGGTTTAAAAAATTGAGATGTTGGACTAAACCCTGACTTTTGATACTGAAATTTTTGACATCCCAGGACAAAATTCATATATCACTGCCTTGCCTTTTGCTGACATCTGCTGGCACTTTCATGAAAATATACTGATTTGGCCATTTTTAAAGATCATCCCAGAAAAAAAAAGACAGGCGTCTCTGCCCTCAGGCCTGACGGAGTAACAAGTACTGAGCTCGTCCTCCGGTCACAAGTTAACTATAAAACGGGACAGCAACAGTCTGGGGCAGCGGTCCCCTGGCGCGGAACAAAGGCAGCGCCAGACCTGATCCTTGAGAGACGAGAACCAGGAACAGCCGTGACCCTTGCTGCAAGGAGCTGGTGGCCGCAATGGGGCCCGAGGCAGAGCCCAAATGGACAAGGTCTCTGTGAACTGAGAGAGTTAGCTGAAGTTCTGGAGTTGCTGGGAGGCATCGGGCAGTGTATCGGGGAAGGGGCCGCCCCGCAGAAAGGTCTAGAAGCCCGAGTGTGGGTGCGCCTGGGCTCCCACCTGCTCTGCAGGAGCTGGGAAGGCGCCCAGAGTCTCGGCAGAGGAACTGCCCTGGGACTAACCAGGACTGGAGCTCCAGGCACAGGAAGGGCCTTGCCGAGGCCCGCGGGCATTAGAAAGGCCAGAGTAAGTTAAAAACTGAAATGCATCTTCCACGATGCTGAGTAAAACCAAGCCTGACAGGATCAAACAAACGCAACTCCGTTAACTCAGTGCCTGTCCAAACAAAACTCAGCCCTCTTTAAATGAGGATGACATAATCCATTTTTCTCATACCTGCAAGGCCTTGAGGAATTCAAATTCACGTATGAGGACTGCGGTTTGAATGCAACATTTGAATCAGGGCTGAGTTTACCATCGCAGTGAGCGCATAGAATGGGCTCACCTGAGCACCAGCCCCGGTGAGGCCGATTTAGGCCTCAGGTAACACTGTGAGCGAAGCCAACCGGGAGTGGTTTGTGCAGGACCCCTGACTTCTGTGGGGTGTGGGGGCTCAAGGTGGAGGGGTCCTGTGCAGGCCAGAGGCTATCAAGGCGTGGGTCGGGGTACAAACTGGAAAGTGTAACCGGAAAGATTATTCTGAAGTCCCATTGCCGGAATGCATTAGTGGGAAGGATGTAAGAAGAGAATGGTCGTGTTGTCCTCACCCTTTCCATGGAGATACCGTCTCAATCTGCTTTGCGCCCCCTTTTTCCAGATAATGCTAATTGACAGCTTTTAGAACGGCCTGCGGGTTCTAAGCAAGCGATCACTACTCTTATCAAGGAAGTCACTGAAGGAGTTTTGTTTCTTACCTTCAAGTCCCACTTAGCAGTCCTGCAGGTGAGTCAGTCAAGCAAACTCTGGAGGTGAAGACCAGAGGGGATTAAGTAGGGTTATCTCTTTCTGTGTCTGCATCTTCTGTATCAGATAAGGAAGGCTTGTGTCCCGGAGGTAGGAGAGATCCGCAGGGACGCGTGTGCCCTGAAAAACTCACCGACGCCTTTTCAGTTCAAAACTGGAGTCTTTCCAGGCTCTGTTTACCTTCTGTTGGATGGAACCCAGGATACATGTACTGTTTTCCCACAGGGATATTTGAATTTATGGGCATTTTCCATAAGCAAGTGAGGTTGGATTGGAAATGATAAACATTGGGAGCCAGTTAGCACATTACACTGGTGATATCATCATAATCGCCTTGGGGGGGAGGGCGGGGGGAGGAGGCTAAGGAGGGGTTCACCACTGCTGTCACCTCCTTGACAAATGCAGACTGACTGATAAATCCCGCTAAAATTTAAAGCACGTTGAAATTCCTGGGAGTAACATGGGTTCGAGCAGCCAGGGATGTTACCATTTGGCAGTCAAGGGCACGGACCGTGTGCCTGACCTTAAACCACATATAACCACATACAAACCACATACAATCTCACAGTTGGTGGGTTCGAGCCCCGCGTCGGGCTCTGTGCTGACAGCTCAGAGCCTGGAGCCTGCTTCAGATTCTGTGTCTTCCTCTCTCTCTGCCCCTCCCCAACTAGCGCTCTGTCTTTGTCTCTCAAAAAAATGAAATAAAAAGGTCAAATAAATAAATAAATGTGCATACACTGCCAAATATGATTTGATGGCATTTGGTTTAGGACATACACGTCAGTGTTCACATAGATGTTTGGGAGAAGATGTGATTTTATTATACTACTCCCGCCTGGTTTTATTAAAATAATTAGAATACACGTGTAAAGTGAACTGAGAACTGCCCTACTTTTCTCATTCTATGATAAAGTAGTTTGTATAAAGTTGGGATTATCTGTTCCTTGAAGGGTGTGAAACCCATCCATAAAGCCACCAGGGCCTGATGTATCTCTATTCACAGTGCAAAAGAGCTACTAAATCAAGTCCTTAATGTTTTCACTTTCTTCTATTATTCCATTTCTTCTTGAGGAAATGGTGGTAATATAACTTCCAAAATTACTAGCATCGTTTTTCTTGTTGTTTATGATTTTGAAAATCTCTGTAGAATCTATGTTTGAGGCCCTGTTTCGTGTCCGGTGTTGACTTGTACTTCTATGGTTTTATTGATCATTTTGCTAGAGGTTTGTTTTACTTATTTATATCTGGAGGATACTTCATTTGACGAGAGAATTTCATTTTTTAAAATAAATATTGAACATGTCAGCAACACAGAAATTGAGTTGTTTTGGAGATTGGAGTTTTCATATAAATATTTCTTTTATCAAACTCTGATTTTAGAGTTTTGGCCTTTCAATGGAGACGGGTTATGCACATTCCAGGTTTCTCCGGAAATTCAGACTCATTCTTTATGCTTTGAAAACAGAAGGACATTTTTCTAGCAAGTTTCCTCTAATAGTATTTAGTTGAAATCAAAGAATGGAATAAAGTAGTTTCTGGTAAATTCTTTAAACTGGTCAAAATAGCTCAGGGGAAAGAGACTAATGGGACAGCTTTCCCATGGAGGACGGACAGCTCTCAGGTACTTACAACTAAGTCAAAAGAGAGAGAGAGACACATAGCTCTAGAGGAAGTACTGAGGCGAGAATACAGAGGAATAGATCACATCTCTGGAGGTCTGGAGAAGATAAGTGGATGAAGCTGCTCACACTGTGAACTGTGGGAATCGAACATTCAAGAAGCCTAGTACGTTTTTGAGAGAGATACACTACTTGCATTATAGATGAAATGTGATTACCTGGCAATTACATTAGCCCTGGGTTGTCAAGCATCTATAGACAGGAAGTGGGCTGAGAAAACCACTCATCTGCAAGGAGGTCATATTCTGCAATTTGCGGTTCAGGTGCAGTAAGGTGGGGAATGGAAAAATAAAAGCCACCAAATGGCAGAGCCAAGGAGTCTTGAGAACAGTAGGGGGAGGAGTCAGGGCAATGAATCTAATGGGGACCTAATTTAGGGATATTCCCTGCCCTCATGATAGAAGGTGCTTCAGACGTTTTCACAGTGAAATTTTAGAATTGCTACGTACTAATACAGCTAAGTGTGTCCTTTTCCTGTTTCAGAAAGGGAGTGTCACAGTGGTAATCCTATCTTTATTCCAGCCAATGTGGATTGGGTTTGTTCAGGACAGATGACGGGTCTTTGGATTTTATTAGTCTTTGAATTAAGACATGCCACATCTGGTTCTTGTTTACAGGCTTGGGCTTATCACTTCTTCAAGTAGAAATTATCACACTTTACCCAACAAATCCTGAACTTTGATCTTGATCCCGTAATGAAACTGGAAGTTGTTGTTGCTGCTTCTGCTGCTGTTGTTGTTGTTGTTGTTGTTGTTTGACTTAACATCCTGGAGATAGGGTGAGCATATTTTGTCCATAGAAAGGAAATAGAGTCGGGGCGCCTGGGTGGCGCAGTCGGTTAAGCGTCCGACTTCAGCCAGGTCACGATCTCGCGGTCCGTGAGTTCGAGCCCCGCGTCAGGCTCTGGGCTGATGGCTCGGAGCCTGGAGCCTGTTTCCGATTCTGTGTCTCCCTCTCTCTCTGCCCCTCCCCCGTTCAAGCTCTGTCTCTCTCTGTCCCCAAAATAAATAAAAAACATTGAAAAAAATAAATAAGAAAGGAAATAGAGTCCAATCAGGTAATGAGAAAGTAAGATGGGATAGCAATTAGTGCCATTGACCAAATATTTCCAGGTCTTTGCTTTCCAGACGGATGTTAATTTTGTGTTGATCTGCCCTTTTTGAGATGAGGCATAGCTACGTAACTTGTTTTGGCCCACAAATCTGAACAGAAGTGATGGACAACTCTGCCAGGGAACTTTAAGAGCCCATGCATGATTTGTCTCTTTTCTGCTACCATGGTGACCAACATTAGAGACGATGGTTATTCTGTCAGCCCAGGGCCTAGAATAAGACATTGGAGACCAAGCACCCTGATGATCTGCAATGGACATGTGGTATAAACAAGAAATAAAACTTTGTTATAATAAGCCACTAAGGCTTTGAGATTGTTTGTTACCTATCCCAATGGATACAGGGGAGAATTTGGCAAAATATAAAGCTTTAAGGATTGAAGACATAAAACTCCAAGAATCAGCACTTTGTGAGAAGTTCAGAAAAGGACAAATTGAAACTCAAATTCTTAAACTCTTAAAATGTTACCTGTTCTTTAGTGTACATCCAAAACCTGAGTTTATGAAAATTAAATTACTTGCTTACTAACATACTTATGGAGACACTGCAAAGCCTCCTGCCATGAAAGATGAGAAGAACAGCTTTTAGCCTATATGAAGGAAATTTCCAGATGAACGGTAAAGGCAAATAGTCCAAAACTAGTAAAATGAAAATATTTACAGTAAGATATTAAGTATGTTTTTATTCAAGCTATTTAGAGACTCATATTAATTTATATGGGTCAGAATAAAAAATCCACCAAAAAATGTGTTCTTTTAAATTATACTGTTATTTTTGGGCTCCTCGGTGGCTCAGTCGGTTAAGCATCCAACTCTTGGTTTCAGCTCAGGTCACGATCTCCCAGTTCGTGAGTTGAGCCCCACATCGGGCTCTGTGCTGACGGTGCAAAGCCTGCTTGGGATTCTCTCTCTCTCCCTCTCTCTCTCTGCCCCTTCCTTTGCTTGTGCCCTCTCTCTTTATCTCTCACAAAATAAATAACTTTCAGGGGTGCCTGGGTGGCTCAGTCGGTTAAGCAGCCGACTTCGGCTCAGGTCATGATCTCGCAGTCCGTGAGTTCGAGCCCCACGTTGGGCTCTGTGCTGACAGCTCACAGCCTGGAGCCTGTTTCAGATTCTGTGTCTCCCTCTCTCTCTGCCCCTCCCCTGTTCATGCTCTGTCTCTCTCTGTCTCAAAAATAAATAAATGTTAATAAATAAATAAATTTTAAAAATTAAAAAAAAATTATACTGTTATTTTTCTAAGTGCAGTAAAGGAGTTGATCCAAAGGTAATGTAAGCCCCTGAAAATAGCTGTCACTCCGACCCTGCCACATACAGCCAGTGACACCTAATGGATAAAATGAGTCCATGAGTAACAAGCTGCTGTTGTTTCTCAAAGGAGAAATTAATGTGAGGACCATTTAAAAAATGTTTTCAAAAGTGCCTGGATGGCTCAGTTGGTTAAGTGTACAACTTCAGGTCAAGTCATGATCCCCCAGTTCATGGGTTCGAGCCCCGCGTCGGGCTCTGTGCTGACAGCTCAGAGCCTGGAACCTGCTTCGGATTCTGTGTTTCCCTCTCTCTCTGCCCCTCCCCTGCTCACACTCTGTCTCTTTCTCTCTCTTAAAAAAAAAATAAATAAAAAGAATAAACATTAAAAAAACACAAATAAATAAATAATGTTTTCCGTCTTAGCCGGAACACCAAGTGCTCTAGGTAGTGATGCCGTATTTTCTGTTGGATAATCCCAGGAGATCGCACACCATTCCTTCAGCTCTTCCCAGATTTAAAGCTGAGCTGTAGTCTAGGAGGCATCATTTTCTTTTATTGTTTGCTCTTCCTCTGGCAGGAGAGAAAAACAACCCTGAGGCACCTTTTTTTTTTTTCTTTTACTTTAGGATGTGGTTTTTTTGGTGCCCTCCTCAATGCCCATCACCCACTTTCCCCTCCCTCCCACCCCCCATCAACCCTCAGTTTATTATCAGTTTTTAAGAGTTTCTTATAGTTTGCCTCCCTCCCTCTCTAACTTTTTTTTCCCCCTTCCCCTCCCCCATGATCTTCTGTTACCTGGCGAATGGCCTTACAGAGAGGATAAGGAGTGTTGTCGCATTCTTACTCTTTTCCTGCACTTAATTAAATCAGTCTTTTTTTATTTATTAAGCAGCTGGTTCTAAGTTTTCTCAGTTTACTTGATACACATGAGTAGATGAGGGAGAAACAAAATAGGCCATCTGCCATCCCTTTAACTGACCTAGAAGTCACTTTTATGAGACCTTTAGGTATCGTTAAAAAATTTTTTGCTTGAATTCTATAGTTTTACAAAAGACATGCTTCTGTTTAATTTAGAGAAAAGAGATGGGTGAAATAAGATTTCACAATTTGCATTCCAGGATGAATAACTGTTTCTCTCAATCTCATAAGACTTTCTTGAACAAACATATATTTTTCTGCTTAAAACCTGTATCCAAACATCACAGATCATAGTGTTAACATATTCAATGCTTAGATAATGAGCTTTTTTGGGCAATTGGGTACTTTATTTAGGCCAGAGTAAATATTTGATCTCTCATCAAATATGGTAGAGCAAGATACTGTGTCTGATAAATGTGTAAATTCATTCTCTCAAGCAACTAGCCAATTTCTTGGTGGCTATTCTGGAGATAGAACTCAGGGAGGTCAGACTTTTCTATTTAACTTTATTGGCTTATAAACCAGTGATTCCACTCTAACTTTTAGAATCACTAGAAATGCTTAAAAAACAACAACGATGACCAATATTCTGATCGCAACCTCAGAAATTCTGATTTATTTTGTCTCGGGTAGATTCATGCATTTTTTTATTATTTTAAAAAGCTCCCCTGGAGAATCCCTGGATGGGGCCAACATGTAGGGGCCATGACCCAGAGTAAAAGAACTCCCAGAAATAAAACAAGGTTCAAACACCCAAAGCACTAAATTTCAGGCAAGTAATCTTTCTCTAACAGCGCACTGAAGAAAACTGCTTTATGATCGAGGAGAATGCCACAACAACCTTGGCAAGATAATGTGTAGCAAATAATCAGATAAAGTCATTATATTTACAAATTCTGATTTTGCTTCCCTATGATATACCCACCCAAGACCTTGGAATTCAGGACATTCCATGACTTGTTTAGGGCCATATCTGATGGTTAATGAAAGAAATAACTCCTGGTTTTAATGCAGTTTTTATACGTCTGTGGTTTATATGCTCTTTGTGTTAAATTATTCTACACTCCTCTATCACTTCTCTACTGTGAACAGGGTATGAGACATTACAAATGTGGTACAAACAAATATGGAAAACAATCCCAAATTCCACCACCCTATAGTGCTCTCAAAATCTTGAAGTATTATCTGTGCCCATCTGAGTGCCTGACACTCATTGATATACTAGGCGTCAATGTAGTCCCATTATTTCCCAGGACTAGAATAGGATATCATCCCTGACCCAGAAGAGTTTGCTGCCCAGTGAGAGAGCCAGTTTGCCAAACATACCATTTCAATGTAATGTATTCAGTTTTAGCAGTCAGTAAAACATGTATCAATTGTATTCTTGGCATTCATGTCATCAGCGCTGGTTACAAAGTGGTCTTTGAGAGATAGTCCCTGTCCTTGTGGAGCTAATAGTCTGGCTAAACATAAGAAATCTCTATTATTAAATGAGACATTATTGGGAAAAGATTTCCTATGTGTTATCAACACCCAAAGTGGGGATAGATCTATGAAGACAGAGTTAGAAGTCATAACACTGTGGATTGTCTGTCTCCACAGGCCAGTTGGGCAATGACTTTCTCTTCTGCTGCAGATGAAGAAGCTTCAGGAAAACTATCAAACCAGTAAAAATTGTGTACAGGGGACCAGGGTAGCTTCTTTAGTGGAAGAGACTGCAGGGACTTATGTGGTCTAAAGAAACCATAGCCTGTGAGGATCACTGGATCAAGGGCAAGTGATTCACCAGGGTTTGAGATCATAAAAATTGATGGGATGGTTAGGAAGACAGCTTGCATCAAAAGAAAACCCAGGCTGAGCCTATGAAGCAATATGTTGCACTATCATGTTTTCTTAGTTACATCATCCTATCAAATATGTAATTTCTAAAGGACCATGGTTAGCATTTTCTCTTTTTCCACATCTCTGTTGTCATGGCAACAAATGTAAAAGACCCAGTGAGGGATCAGTCATTTGAAATTAAGGAGAGAAACTTGATATAAGCTTCTCCGTTTTCCTTTCCCTGAGTAGAATCACTCAGAAGCCCATTAAATGGGATCCTTTTCAACACCGATTTCTCCTAAATTCTTGTGGCTCACTGTTATTTTCATATTCAGATCATCTGTCAAAGTAGATGTTCAGATCTTCTGCCAAAGTAGAAATTATTCATGTGGCTCTGGTTGTAAAATATAGGCTCTTTTAAATTTTACTTTTTGTGGTATACAGTTCTATGGGTTTTGACAAAGGCATGGAGTAATGTGTCCACCACTATAGTCCTGATACAGAATAGTGCCATCACCCCCAAATTCCTTCAAGCTGCTGCCTCTTTAGCGACAAGCCCTCCCCCAACCTTCTGCTCTGGGAACCGTACATCTGACCTCTGTCTCTGTAATTCTGCCTTTTTCTACAATTCGTATATAACTCCTTTCGCTTGGCAAAATGGATTTGAGAGTCAACTGTGTTATGAATGGAGTCACTAGTTGGTTCCTCTTTCTTGCTGAGAATGGACAATGGAGTATGTTTGCCCCTCTACTGGTTGAAGGGAATTTGGGTTGTTTCTAATTTTTGGCGAACTAAAGAAATAAAGCTGTTATAAAGAAATATTTGCATGCGGGATTTATAAGAATATAAGTTTTTATGCCTGTGCAATAAATACCTAGGAGTGGCATTTGCTAGGTCTTACGGTAAGTCCATGCTTCACTTTCTACAAAAATACCAAAGTCTTTTCCAACATGCCTGCGCTATTTTGCATTTCCAGAACAATGTCTACATTCTTCTCTTGCAAAAGTAGGATGGTGAATGCAGAGAGCAGAAAAATCCCAAACCGGTGTAGGGAAAGGCCCCCCCCCAAAAAACACACACACAAAAGTTGTGGCATATCTTATTATGTTTCAATTCTCTTAGAGAGTCCAGCATCACCAACATGGTGTGGGGAAAGCCCCTGAAATTTCTGAAGTTCCAAGAGACGTGTGTAAGGGCTGAATGAATGCAAGAATACAGAATTATGGATTTACCAATAAATGAAGTCATGTCAAGGTGAGAGCATTAACCTCACCTCACTGACAATGCAAGACAGAGGAAGCCAGATCGAATGAATGAGGGGAGCCTGGAGTTAACTATTCCCCCATAGCAGCAGCCTATTATAATATTTCTTACGCCTAACTAAGACCACCCCAGAACAAATCAAAGCAGAAGGAAAACTTGCTCTAGCCTGAACCCTGTCTCACAATACTCAACCAGGAAGTCTCTATCTTTAATGGTCTTGGAGTTAGGAGGTGAAAGGTGAGCACAAAATGAAAAGAAAAAGGATACAAAACTATTCCTCTCACATAAGAGAAAAACCAAACCACAGAAATGTTCTTCATTTTGGAAATCGAGGGAAAAAGTAGAGACCACATTTAACAAAGCTATAAAACAACTCTATATAGCATTTTCACAGTTTTGTCATCTTATTTCCTGGGGGCATTTACATTTTCAATACAGTCCTTGTAACAAAAATCCGGAACTGTTGAATTATCATAAGTCATCTGTTCCGAGGAAATTTTAATTTATCACACAATTACTGAATGCATTTGCTATAATTATACAAAAATCAATCCAGAGGATTTGAGAGGGGCTGAGTAATGTTGATTTTCAAAGTTACCCATAAATCACTGAAATAGAGTGCATATGCTAAAGTTAACTGTGTTGAATGAGGTTGTTGCACTTCTAATTATGCCAATTATTTCCTGAGATATGTGATCTGGGCAAAGGGAATTAACATAAACTATGAATTGTGTCATACCTCTAGCTCTTGACTAAGCCAAGGATAATTTGGAGATGACTTCACTTCTATTCCTATTTACCTTTAAATGGCTTGAGGAATGTCAATAAGGGAGCTGAGACTTGGAAATACTGTGTTTACTATCTGTGAAAGATTAACTCTGGCATGAAATACTCCCAAGGGACCGCGGTGGCAAAACGCTCTCAGACAGGACTACAGGGTTGCCAAGAGAAAATTTGAAATCACGGGTCGGTTCCAAGTACAAGCTCCAAATACATACGAAGTCTCTGTAGCTGAGATTATATAGCCTGCCTGGGAATAGAGGACCAACCTCAGCCAATGTAGCATTGATTGTTTTGATCCAAGTGTTTTGCCTGCTGTCTCAAAAATCCCTGAATCTCTCATAAATTATCTCATACATCTCTTTATATTGGTACACGTCGGGAGTAGAATCCTCAAAACTAGCCTTTCTTCTTGCTGTTATCTCAGACTGTTAGACACTAAGCTCATGATGCATGCTAATGTAAGAGACAGACAGGCAAACCGACCATGGATCAAGGATAGTTCAGGCTGAAATCCATGTAAAATTTCTTCCCCAGATAAGGATATAGGTCTTCCTTCTAGATTAATGTTACATTTTCTGATAAAGTCAGGTCGTTTTATCAGAAAGGTGTTGTTCTTTGCACCAGAGTACGATGAGAAGTGTTTCAATTTTAGGGGTGTTGTTGAATTATTTGAACTACCTTTCACTTAAGTAACAGATTTATAATCTTTACATCTTTCTTCTTTAGACTGTTCCAGGTCATACCTTTCCTGACATTGCCATCTGTCAAGTTTCCACTAGGCTTCCAAGCCCAACTATAGACTATTTGTTCCACATCATGCCTTTAACCCAAATCTTTGCACACAGAAAGGCAGAATGGCGAACTAGAAAGACTATGAGATTTGAAGCAAAATAGTGAGTGTGAAACCTACCTAAAAGAACAAACAAAAAAAACCACCTGTAAAGCCTGTGTTTGTGGTATCAATAATATTAACATGTTTTGAGGGCTTATGACATTCCAGGAAGTATTTAAAGAATGCAACATATGCAAACTGATTAATTTAATTCTCATACAACCTGTGAGGAAGTACCGTCAGTACTTAGTATAGAGATGGGGAAAGTGAACAGCAGGGAACTTGCCTGATTTGCCTTGCTCATAAGGGGCAGAGCTAGGATTTGGTCCCAGGAAATCTGGTTTCGGCATCCATGCTCTTAACCTCTTTAGAGTCTGCGACCGTGCCTTCTTTAGAAAACAGGATCAGCTGCAATACAATAAATTATGCCAAGGTGATTTTAAACTGGAAAACAGCTATCAAAGATTAGGTGTTACTGTTAGCCCTTATCACATTTTCATCAAATGGTCACAAAGGATTTTTTTAAATTTGCATATAGTTGACACACAATGTTACATTAGTTCCTGGTGTAAAACTCAGTGATTCCGTAAGTTCATGTTATGCTCTGTTCTCCGCAAGTGTTGCTACCGTCTGTCCCCATACATCATACATTGCTATTTCAATATCCTTGACTATATTCCTTTTGCTGTGCCTTTTATCCCCATGACTTATTCATTCCCTAACTGGAAGCCTGTATCTCTCACTCTCCTTCACCAATTTTGCCCAACCCTCAGCCTCCTTCTTTGCAGCAACTACCAGTTTGTTCTTTGTATTTATGGGTCTGATTCTGCTTTTTGTTTTATTCATTTGGTGTTCTGTTTTTATAGACTCCACATATTAGTGAAATCACATGGTATTTGACTTTCTCGGTCTGACTTACTTCACTTAGCATAATACCCTCCAGGTCAATCGATGCTGTTTCAAATGGCATGATCTCATCTTTGTTTTTTGTTTTTTTAAGTAGGCTTCAGGCCCACTTAAGATGGATGTGAAGCCTGATGTGGGGCTTGAACTCACAACCCTGAGATCAAGACCCAAGTTGGGATCAAGAGTCAGATGCTTAACGAGATGAACCTCCTGGGCGCGATTATACACACCACATCTTCCTTATCCATTCATCTATCGACAGACCCTCAGGTTGCTTCCATATCTTGGCTATTATCAATAATGCTACAGTAAATATAGGGGTGCATGTATCTTTTTGAATTAGTGTTTCCATTTTATTTAGGTAAATACCCAATAGTGGATTTACAGGATCATATGTTATTTCTATTTTTAATTTTTTTTAAGTAGCCTCCATACTGTTTTCAACAGTGGTTATACCAATTTACATTCCCACCAACAATGCACAAGGGTTCCTTTTTCTCCACATCCTTGCCAACACTTGTTGTTGCTTGCATTTTTTATTTTAGCTGTTCTTACAGGTGTAAGGTGATATTTCATTGTGGTTTTGATTTGCGCTTCCCTGATCATGAGTGATGTTGAGCATCTTTTCATGTGTCTGCTGGCCATCTGTGTGTCTTCTTTGGAAAAATGTCTATTCAGGTCCTCTGCCAATTTTTTAATCAGATTGTTTAGGTTTTTTGGTGTTGAGTTGCACAAGTTCTTTATATGTTTTGAATAGTAACTTCTTATCAGATACATCATTTGCAGGTATCTTCTCCCATTCAGTAGGTTGCCTTTGTATTTTGCTGTTTTCCTTTGCTATACAAAACCGTTTTATTTCGATGTAGTCTCATAGGATTTGCATAATGTAATTTACCAGTGATTTAAACAGGCAGTTGTAGAACTCAATTAGATTTAAAAAAATAAAAGTAAAAATAGCAAAAATATACACAGCTTCTCAAGGAACTGTAGCCTACAGTTCTGTTATACTTTATTTACCAAAGCTAATTTCATTATTTTATAATTAAAAACATGGCAAGGTTTGCAGTTAGTTGTACCAAACTTAATTTTAAAGAAAATTAAAAGGTACTGTTAACAAGAAATTTTAGAATGCTGGGTGGAAGTCAAGAGATCATAAGACTATGATACCCAATGAGGTGCAGAAATTAAGGCATATCTGTGTTCTTTAGAAATGGTTCACTGATTTGAGAATATATAGGTATGTCTTAATGGGATATCCATTATTCCTATTTGTAATTTAAACAACATTGGCATAGCTGCTATCATCACCATATCAAGGAAGCTTCTTGCAAAATTGTTTTCTAGGTCAGAAGACATCCCACATGGTAGTGAAGATCAAAAAGATTTAATGTCCATTAACTACTTTATTTGTGAAAGGAAAACTATAATGGGGAGCTAGAGATACGACCTCTCACATGGGATTGGAGGAATAAGTTCCGATATTCTTGTAAAATATTTGTTGAGTTTGTAGTCACATTCCATACTGGGCTTTGGACTAGGGGCAAGACTTAGGAGGAAGTACCTTGGGTTGAATCTTGCAGGATAGGTGCACTTTGGAGGGAAAGCGTCAGGCACCATCCAAATGAAAGCGAACGATGAAGGCGACAGATGAGGCACAGATACTGGCTGGGGTTGGTCCTCCACACTCCTCACTCCACATCATGGGCTGGGGGGTAAGGGTCTGACAACAGCCCATGAGGAAAAGCAAGGGACTGGTTGATAAGAATGAACACTAAAAGCTGAGTCCTAGATGGAGGACTAATGTCAAACTCAAACATTTGAGGGGGAGAGGGGAAAAAACATTCCAAAGCCTTGGCCCTTCATCAAGGGTCATTAAAGGACCAACTGGGCTGAAACCAAGGGCGGACAGAAAGCGGAAGAAGGCAAGGGTATCGAGCAACCTGATTCAGCAACAGAGATTGTTCATACTTAACCTAGGGCTTCCGTGCTTTTTCCCTGTTCCAGGCCCACACCTGCGGGCCTTGCCTGGAAATAGGTAAGAGTTAACTAGACCAGAGTCTTCAAATATTCCTTCTCAGTTTCCTGGTCCAGATCATCACCGAGATAAATCAAGGGATCCGACTGTCAAATGAGACTCAGAGGAACCCAAGATCTTGTCCAGTGTGAAGCTGTGCTAAGAATCTTGAGGACGGAAGTAATTGTGAAGCACAAAGTAGGAAGAGGTATGGAATTGTCAGATGGTTCCCTAGATCCCTTCATGCTGGTTCAGGATGCTTTGTGACCTACACTAACGTACCAAGTCTCTAAGTAATGTATGCTTCTACATTAATTACACAGAAGGGAGCTTGTTCAGTCATGAACCATCTCCACTTTATACTCAGGTACACAGTTTATGTGGTATTTTCTAGAGAGCTAAGCTCTCTAAATCGGTAAGTTCTGGTTTGTTTACAGTATGCAAGATAAATAGACCACTGACATCGCACTAATAAGGCTCTCCCTTCTGGATTTCTGTGCTACTAAGATCTAAGCTGTCTCTCAAGCTAGAAATTAAACTTTTGAACTTTGAGCTTTTCTTTGAACGTTTGAACCTTTCAGGCTCTTTGAACTTTTCTGTTCCCAATGCATTTTGGCCATTTTACTTCCTAAATAGCTCTTAATTCCCTATTGGTTGGCACTGATAGGCCCTTACCCTTCCTTAGATTATTGCAATAGTCTTTAGGGTTCTGAGCTCAAGGCTTGTGCCTCCTCTAACACATCCTTGAAACTGTCATCAGAATAAATGCCTATATGTTATGCACAAGTCTATAGCAGCACTTTGAATTGAAAATGCAATTGTAAGAAATACATTAACTTCTTTTTTTGGTCTACCCCACTGTACCCTAAATTCTAGAGAAACAGGCTCTCTGGTAGGCATCTCTGTTGGTTAAATGAATGTCATTCATTGTGTTGAAAATATATTATGTTTGGTAAAAGTTCAAAAAATCAACTTGGTAATATTCCTTTAAGGATTTCATGTTAGGGTTTCCTGGGTGGCTCAGTCGGTTGAGTGTCAGACTTTGGCTCAGGTCATAATTTCATGGTCCCTGAGTTCAAGCCCTGTGTCCAGCTCTATGCTGACAGCTTAGAGCCTGGAGCCTGCTTTGGATTCTGTGTCTCCCTCTGTCTCTGCACCTCCCCTGCTCGCACTCTGTCTCTGTCTCTGCCTCTCTGTCTCTCTGTCTCTCTCTCTCTCAAAAATAAACATTAAATAAATAAATAAATAAATAAATAAATAATAAATAAATAAAAAAACAAATTTCATGTTAAACTAAATCTCTTAGCAGCAAGAAAGGGGCTCTTTCTATAAAATTTCTGTAAGTTATGGAAGGCAAAGTCACACATTATTTCATGTAATTCAAGGCTAATGCCAGATGCTTGTTTGAGGGAACATAGCTGTGGGAAAAATGGTTAAGTGTTCTATGACTAAAATAATTTTGATTGGCCATAAAATAAAAAATAATCAGAGGTCAAGGAGGTTGGGGGTGACATAGGTTAATGAATGTTATCCTTTCTTTAATTTAAATGTCACAAGTTTTCAACACGGTGTAAAATAGATATCCAAATCATCAAAAATGCTGCATACCTCAAAATAATAGATAGAACAATTCTTACTAGGTTAGTTGTTATTAACAGGGCACTACTGAATAAATCAGACTGTAGATTTCTCGAAACTCTACAAAAGATATTTCTTAATTCATAGAATTGCTATTGGAAGAAAGCACTGTTGTAACTCTTCATATAACCCACACGATGTGCATATTATATTGAAATAGTATTATGATTTACTATGTTCTTATTTTCAAGTGTTTATTAAGAAATAAAACCAGGGGCATTTGGGTGGCTTAGTCAGTTAAGCATCCGACTTCGGCTCAGGTCATGATCTCACAGTTTGTGAGTTCCAGCCCCACGTCAGGCTCTGTGCTGACAGCTCCTCAGCTTACTCTCTCTCTCTCTCTCTCTCAAAAATAAATAATAAACATTTAAAAAAATTAAAAAGAAACAAAACCAGTGTCTACAATCGTGAATACAGGGACAAAGAAAGTTGAGGCACACTTTGGATAAGGAAAAGTTGAATCTCTCTTTGATAACCTTTATGTAATGATAGGCAATCATGCATAATGCATAGGGAAGAAGCAGATTTATGTTTCCAAGCCTGACAAACCAGATCACATTTGGAACAAACCCTCCTGTCTAGAGCAGTAATTCTTATCAAGGGATACATTGCACTTAGATAATTAAACTGCCATCCCCTATACTTCACAAAGACATAGCCTATCAAAGTCTGTAGCATAATCAATTTTATGTTTCCTCTGAGAAAAACTTTGGACTGAAATGTCTTATTTATTTGGTAGAAAAACAATTGAAAAGAATATCTATCTCAATTCATGTGTTTTTATTTCTAAAATATAGAAGTTCTTACACATTTCACTTGCATGAACACTACACAGCTTGGAAACCAGAAGGGTACAATGTCCTCTGTAATAAAGAAACGTGACAGTATTTGATTGAAACCCTGAATGATTAATGAAGAGACAAACAATGTTATGGAACTTTATTTTTACTTAGTATATATTTTTAAATCTCTGGTTCTATTTGACATAGTAAAAAATCAGATATGCCATGCAAACATTAATTATGCACCGAGCCTATACACAACCAAGGCTGTGGGTCTCTTACTGGGTCCAGCTTCTTCTTTGTCTACTGGAGGAAAGCAAACTGTCAACAGGCTATAAAGAAGGAGTTACATGTATACAACATTAAGCTTTTTCCCTCTTTATATTTTTCTCCAGATTCAACCCTGTATTTCCCTCTACTTTTCCCAGTACGTGATATTAAGTTTTAAGTTTTCAGCTTCCTTTGAAGTTACAGAATCTTTTGATTTTTCTTTCTATATTGAGAAAATCTTTTTATTTTTTCAGCCTTATTGTGGTATGATTGACAAAATCATAAGATATTTAAAGTGTACATCACGGTGGTTTGATACATGTACACTTTGTAAAAGAAAAAATCTAACACGATTTTAAAAAATATTTGACATAACCATTTTATTCTGATGAAAACCTGTAGCATGGGCATCATTATTATTCCTTCAGAGAAGAGCAAAGAGAACTGCTTAAGTCAAGTGATTTGACAAAGCATTCGACTGGTCGGTAGTGAATGTTAATTGCAGCAAGGCATTTGCCAGATTCTTCGTCACGCACACTTGAGAAGAGACCTACTACCTAGCTTCAAATTTTGGTTTCATTACTTAGCAGCAGCATGATGTTAAACACATTATTTAAACTCTTTAAATCTCTGTCTTCTCATTTGTGAATTGGAGATAATAAATCACTTAAACCATAGCATTAATGGAGAACTAAATGAGACTGGGCAAGTTGAAATGCGTAGCATACCATCTGATATACAGTAAGTGCTCAATTAATGTTAGCTATTATTATCTCAAAAATGGAGCTGAAAAACGCTAATGATATCATCAATATGGAGCTGCCTGATTCCATTTTATGAAATATGGCTGATACACTTTTGGAGAACTGTAAAAGATGAGCTGCAATTGATCTTTAAAGACATTAAAAATGGTGTCGCAGAGGGACACCTGGGTGGCTCAGTTGGTTGAGCGTCCGACTTCAGCTCAGGTCATGATCTCTCAGTTCGTGAGTTCAAGCCCCACATTAGCTGGCTGCTCTCAGCTTGTCAGCGCAGAGCCCTCTTCAGATCCTCTGCCCCCCTCTCTCTGCCCCCCCCCCTCTTTGTGCTCTCTCAAAAATAAATATATTTTTTTAAATGGTGTTGCGTAAAAGAAATGAATTAAATTATTGCACAGAAACATGGTAGGCCCACAGTCCCTTCTAAATAAAAAGGCAAGGATCAAAAGGGAGATATCTCAGCCTCTGTCATTCCTGACTCTTGGCTCCAAAATAGAGACCATTTTATTCACCTGATTTGTTTGAAAAGGGGAAAGAAACATGGTATGTTTCATTTTATTTTTTATGGAGACAGAATACTACCACATGATATTGAAAATGACTTCCATTCAGGAAGGCTTTATCCAATTAATTCAAGCATGTAAATATATGCTAAGGTACGGAATGTCCACAATGGAATGTCTTTCTTTACAAGAGGAGGGATTTCTTTTGTCTTTCTTACTTACTAGTGTGCTGTAAACACCCCAAGAGAAGTAGCTGATATTTGACAGATTTTCAATAGTTTTGATTGAACTAATGAAAATAACAAATATATCAACAAACTTGAATCTATCTATCTATCTATCTATCTATCTATCTATCTATCTATCTATCAATCATCTGTGATCTTCAGTGAACCGGCTTTTCTTTCATCATCTTAGTAGCAAAGGATAAAAGAGAATCAAAAGTTCTAAAAGAGAGGATACATTTGTGGTATTCCTTTCTTGTTATCTTCAGCAAAAGATTTTTTTAAAGTGGCTATTCACACTTGTATTCAAGCTCACACTGAAGTCTCATAAATCCTTTCCAAGCCTTTCAATGGCATCAATAAGATAGTCAACATCTGCTCGTCTGGTGGCAGGGTTGGAAAAGACCATTCGAAAAAAATTTACTTTGTCTCCGCATGGCTGGTAGCTTATCATGGCTGTGGCTTTCTCTATCAACTGTCTTTGGAGCAATCTGTGTGTAAATGTAAATATTATTAAAAGGTGGTTTTATAAGTATATGCCCTCCCACATTCTAGATGGCTACATGACTATCATCAGTTCCAAGTAAACTGCAGGCAATTTAAACTATCAGGGATAATTTTTAAGAAGAGGCTTAGCACAGGAAAAAAAAAAAAAAAAACTCTAACATGTTCTATATTCATATTGTGGCTCTCATTACTCCGTGATTGACAATGACCAAACTCATAAAATGATGTGTGCTAGAATGCATTAAAAAAAGGTGGTGTGACATTTTTGCTTACATTTATATGGCAATTCGAATAGAAGTACCTGAGAAAGAGGTGAGATGAAGTAGGAAACGGAAAAATAGTAGCATATTTTGGTATTATGACTTTCATCATTTGAAGGATTATACCACGTCTTGAGTTTTTCTGCAAGGTCACTGTTTTGCAGCAAAGCATAGTTTCTTTGTAAATTGCACAGAAACAAATTCTGTCAGTGTCATTGTCTTGTATGGCTCCTCAGACGACAGCATGCGTGTGGCGGTGGACCACATTAATACACTCTTGCGTTGTTATTATAGGGCAAAGTAGCACTGACAGTCGGGAAAGTCAGAAGAGGGCATTCTCTAACTACTTAACCTGCTCCTCTGCTGGTAACTTCGGCTTCCGCACACAGTTTACTTTTGAAATGCTACAGATGCCATCCGTGACTTAACTTCCCCATAAGTCTAATACACTGGCAGTGCAGAGGCAAACATATATATAATGTTCATGTAATGTCCTTCCCTATTTAATATTTTAATCAAGCAAGATGATCATAAAATAATAGATATTAGTGATTGCAGACAATAATTTAAAGAATCGTCTCGTGGTCTCCTCCTTGCCTTCCATCCAGGAGCATGTACAGAGCCCTAGGAGGGTCAGCTGTCTGCTAAACGAGCTGTGTGTACCTCAGGAGCCCACTTGCAAGTCTGTGTAAATACGTGCCTCACTAGTTCTCAATCGGTAGTAATTGCCTGAGTGGAAGATCACACATATCTAGAAAAGAAAGAATGAAGAGCTTCACTTAATACCTGTCTCAAACTAAAATATTTAAATAAGGGGTATATGAGAAGCAAAAAAAAAAAAAAAAACAAAAAAAAAAAAAAAAAAACCAAAAAAATATTTATTTTCACTTAGGGCTTACAAGCCCCGTGAGTGCTCTTTTTAAATATTTAATTTTGAGAGATAGGGAGCAGGAGAGGGGCAGACAGAGAGGGAGACAGAGGATCTGAATAGGGTTCCCTGATGACAGCGAAGAGCCTGACGCAGGGTTCAAGCCCATGAACAGTGAGATCATGACCTTAACCAAAGTCAGATGCTTAATTGACAACCCACAAACCCAGGGGAATTTTGATGATATAAAAAGTTGAAGGTCTTGGGGTGCCTGGGTGGCTCAGTCTATTGAGCACCAGACTTGATTTCAGCTCAGGTCAGGATCTCGTGGTCATGGGTTTGAGCCCCACGTTGGGCTCCAAGATGAGCACGGGGCCTGTTTAAGATTCTCTCTCTCTCTGCGTGCCTGGGGGGGCTCAGTCTGTTAAGTGTACGACTTCAGCTCAGGTCACGATCCCGCGCTTCGTGAGTTCGAGCCCTACGTCGGGCTCTGCGCTGACAGCTCAGAGCTGGAGCCTGCTTCAGATTCCGTGTCTCCCTCCCTCTCTGCCCCACTCCCACTCGTGCTTTGTCTCTTTCTCAAAAATAAATAAACATTAAAGAAAAATCTTTAGAAGATGATCTCTCTCCCTCTCTCTCTGCCCTTCCCCCACTTGCACGTGCTTTCTCTCCGAACAGAAATAAGCATCTTTTTTTTAAAGTTGAAGCCCTTAAACCCTGATATCAGACAGTGTTCAGTTTATCCTAGGGCACCTCACATTAACCCAGGAGAAGTGGTTGTGATGTTAGTATAACTCAAAATAAAACATGCTTATGTGATGTCTGCTTAAGATGGGTTGAAAACTTACAACAAATATATGTGGTAAGTTACATATAATGGTGATCTTCTTCATTTTAACATATATCACTAAAGTAAAGAACAAAATCCCCCTTGTTATGATGTTTGTTTGGATTTGTTTTTTCAGCTATTATCGTTCATTGTTCTCTACTAAAATCTTATTCTTGCTCAGATGACCTTATGATAAGTATCTCAAATTTTATAATACTTCTCCAACTACCTCTTCTGTTGCTGTTAGGAATTGTTATTATTTTTATTCTTGTCTTTTCTCCTACTAAGCTTTCTAGCCAATTTAGGACGGGGATTCTGTCCATTTCGTTTTATACCTCTAACTCCTATTAGAACACCTGACATACATTAACCGATGAATGGATTAAGCAAAGGGTAGGAAACTCAGCCTGTTGCATATTGAGAACTTAATTAATATTTTTCAATTATATAAATTATGACTGGATTAATTTGCAAAATGGCTGATATGTTGAGATTAAGCTCATCTCCATACAAGTATTAAATCAGTGGCTTGGGACCACATGACCACTTATACTAACCAATCAAACTAAGGATGCAGACACAGTATTTAAAAGGCATTATTAAAATTTAAAACAACACACACACACGCATGCGCATGTACCTTTTGGAGTTCTTGATCTCTTTCAAAACCTTCTGGGATGTGGGATGTGTTTAAGTCTTGGTGGGAAATACCAGAAGCAGACACTGGTGAACCTCAGGCTAAACCAAACATAAAGATTTTATAAATATCCTTAAAATTCTACTTAATTCCTTAAGTATTTCAGGGGTATTTTAATGAATTTCATTGTTAATATTTTTAAAAATAGTTTTTAAGGGCCCAGTAGACATCAGGCACTAGACAGAGACAACAGAAGTCGTCACTGTCCTCACAGAGTGCCCAGTCTCTCTCAGATCCTTGCTTTCTTTCTCAAAAAGCCCTCATACCACAATTCTAGATGATTTTCCGATCTAGTTAGATCATTCTCACCTGGTCTATCAGTTCTCTCAGAGATCTTCAGTCATCTGTTCCATGACCATTCCTCAAAATATTTTAACTAAACAATGATAGTTCCAGTTTCATATTTGAGAAAGATCCTTTGGGTTGAGATGTGGACAGTGGATTAGAGGAGAGAACAAGTGAAGAGAGAGGAATATTAGATATTAGAATCCTAAACTGTTATAGTAAGTCAGGAGAGAATGGAGAAGACTTCGCTAAAGCAGTGGCTGTGGGGACAGATAGGAGGCTTTTCGTTTCCAAAATCTTTAACAGATGTAATTAACCTCTGCTAGCCCTTCAAGATGAATTCAAGTTTTCCGGCTTCAATGTCTGGACGCCTCTCACATAGATTAAAAATATAAGAATACTTGACTTAAATTTAAGCTCATTTTGGAGAGGAAATAAACTATTAGAGGATGTGTAGTATTGAAAACAAACAGACTTCTTTGCTTCCAATTTCCACTTAAGACTGCAAGAGACTCACAGAAATTAAGATCATAGTTTTGTCAGAGGGAGACAATTTTGAAGACAGACCAAGCACGTTTGTTTCTAAACATTTGCTCTTACTCGCATGGCTTCAAGCCAATGGATGGTTGACTAGGACTTAGAGAGGAAAATGGCCATAATGCTGGCAAAAATCTGTTTTTTCATTAACGTCCCCTTAGTGTATTGATAATAATGATCTACCAAAGATTATCATAATTTAAAGTCCACTTTCTCTCATATCATCTATTGTCCAGAAACCCAACTGCATATTGTAACATACAAGAAAAAAGCTAGGAACAATTACATAACTCTTATTCTGTGCCAGAGAAATCAGAAAAGCAATTATAACCAAATAGTTTTAATTGTCCTAAAAATGAAAATATTGAATATAACCACCAGATAAGTCTTTTGGACCTTTGGCTTGTAAGACATAGAACTTATATGAAAAAGGTTTTAAAACCTAAATGATTTCCATTTAGATAAAACAACATACTTATGATAATCGTTAAGTATACTTTTAAAATGATCTCAGGTAAGATTCAGGTAAGAATACTCAGCAAGAAAAGTATAAATCCATTAAACTATCAAAAACTTTAAAAAAAGGCATCTTTACCTCTGCATCAAACACGAGCTTAAAGTTATCTTTTTTCTTTAAAACCTTACAGAAGTATTTTGCAAGTTCCGTGTGTCGGCTGATCTGTGCCTCAAAGCCACAGGTTCCCTGTAATTAAAAAAAAATCAAAATAAAATTTCCATTCATGTAAGTTCCTTTAAATTACATTGAAATTGATTTACATTAATTAAATGTACTTATTGAAATAAATAATGTGATTATCATCTTCCTACCAGTAGGTGTCCTCCATTATCACTTCCTTTTTATTTCCAGATCATCATCCCACTTTGATGCCCTACTGTCCATGAACTTAAGGCCAGTTACTTAGCTTTCTACACTTCAGTTGCCTAGATCTACAAGTGTTCTCTAAATATTTTGACATGTAATTTTCATCTGTCTACTATGTAGAACAAATTTTAAAAAATGATATGTAATGTAATAAAGAATGGGAAAATACTACAAATAAAGCCCTTGGCATACTTACAGGAAGAATGTATTTAAAAATTAACAGGGGCACCTGGGTGGCTCAGTCGGTTAAGCATCTGACTTCGGCTCAGGTCATGATCTCACGTTCGTGAGACAAAGCCCCTCATCTGGCTCTGTGCTGACATTGTGGAGCCTGCTTGGGATCCTCTCTCTCTCTCTGCCCCTCCTCTGCTCATTCTCTCTCTTTCTCTTTCTCTCTCTTTTTCTCTCTCTCAGAATAAACAAACTCAAAAAAAGTCAACAGCTGTTGAACTTCTGCTCTATCCCAGGCATGTAGTTTAGTGCTTTATACACTTGTTTTAACTTACTCTTAGAAGAACCCTATATAGTGAGCAATCGAGGCACAGAAACCTTGCTAAGTCTGTGTCTCCATCCACCTGCTTGCCTGTGGTTACTTCTGCTTGTCTCGTGGCACTAAGCACTATACAGGGGGTGACTCTCCCACTTATTTTCATCTGAGACCTTATCTCTGAGCCTCAGACATATATATTCAACTGCTTATTCAAATCTCCACTGAGATGACTAATGAACTTCTCAAAATGACATGTCAACTCCTGATCTTTCTACGCAATTTTGTTTCTCCCAAAGTCTTCCCAGTCTCGATAATATGTCAATTTGATCTTCTAGTTACTAAGACCCAAAACATTAAAGCTCTCATATCTTTGATCATCCCCTTTTTCTCATACCCCACATCTAATGTTTTGGCAAATTTCATTATGTTTACCTTCAAAATGTAATTAGAATCTAATAAACCTTAACCTACCCACTGCCGCTCTGCCGGCCCTGTCATTCTCTCCCACATTATTCAAATTGCTCCCTCACTCATCTCTTTGCTTTGGTCTTTACACCTACTGCCCAAGTTGAGATGCATTCACAGTTATTCTAGCGGATTCTCAATACATAAGCCTTTGGAATCAGAGCTGGCTTCATGGGCTTACAACCTGTGCAGTCACCCAGGCTCTACACTCCAGAAGGGTTTGGCGTTTAATTTAATTCTCCGCTATTGCTGTCCTGAAATTCTTTAACATTTTACCTTGGACTTGTATTTGTAAGTAAAGTAAGTCAAGGGTCCCTAAGGAGACAATGGGTCGTGCATGTAAGCTAAGGAGATACATGGAACTTCCCTGTCTGCCATCCCCTTCATGCACAGCATTTGCAATGTTCCATGAGCACAGAACCCCACTGGTCCTATGGTATGTGGGAGCTCAGGGACTCTCGATGCAAGTACAAGGTAAACACAACTGAGTAAAAGGGGGTGCTAAGAGCCCCAAGAGGCCACACTTTATGTTGAAACCAAAACTTGCTTCCCGCAGAATTTGTTTCTTTCACTCCTTGTCCTTTTCGATGCCTTCAGTGCCTTTCTCTACAGCAAATATATATGTATATTGTGTGTAATATGTACATATGTATAATATGTATATTTATATATACACATATATGTAACAAATTTAATTATTTGAATATGTAGTTAGAACCAACGACTCTCACAATTTTAAGCAAAGATTCATTTGGAAAAGACATTGTTAGCATTTGAAACGTGTAAGAATAGGAATGATTAAGTATCAATGGGCTAATTTCTTGTGATAACCACTTCATCATCTGATATTATGCAAGAGATTTTTCGCGGAGGGCAGTTTGGTTCAGGGGAAAGCTATAAACAGTTCAAAAGGAGAGAAGAAAACCTTGCAGAAAAGTTAATAGAAATTATTGATGAAGAATGTTCCTACTTCTCAAAAAAATTAAAAATTTTTTAATGTTTATTTTTGAGAGAGATAGAGACAGAGCATAAGCAGAGGAGGGGCAGAGAGAGAGGGAGACAGAATCCGAAGCAAGCTCCAGACTCCAGCTGTCAGCACAGAGCCCGACGCGGGGCTCGAACTCACGGACCGTGAGATCATGACCTGAGCCGAAGTCGGACGCTTAACCCACTGAGCCACCCAGGCGCCCCTAAAATTGTTTTTTATGTTTGCTTATTATTTTGGAGAGAGAGAGGAAGAGCATGAGCAGGGGAGGGGCAGAGAGAGACACACACACAGAATCGGAAGCAGACTCCAGGCTCTGAGCCTGACCTAGGGTGCGAACCCATGAGCCATGAGATCATGACCCGAGCCGAAGTCAGATGCTCAACTGACTGAGTCACCCAGGTGCCCCTCCTACTTTTGATTCTGAAGAAATGGGCCCAGGATCACTGAAGTGGTTGCCATAGTGTTTACTAATCTCCAAGAATTTTCCATTTAGAACTTTTGGTGGCAATCATGCATATTGAATGGACATTAAAAAATATCATGGTATGTGTCCATATTGCAAATGCATCTTTAAGTTCTGTAAAAAAAAATCTGCAAAGATTGAATATTAAAGACAATGGCAGGGGCGCCTGGGTGGCTCAGTTGGTTAAGTATCTGACTTTGGCTCAGGTCATGGTCTCATGGTTTGTGAGTTCAAGCCCCACGTCGGGCTCTCTGCTGTCAGCACAGAGCCTGGAGCCTGCTTGGGATTCTGTGTCTCCCTCTCTCTCTCTGCCCCTGCCCTGCTCACACTATGTCTCTGTCTCTCAAAAAGTGAATAAACATTAAAATAATAATAATAATAATAATAATAATAATAATAATAATAAAAGACAATGGCACTTCTAGTTTAAGTTTGATTGGATTCTGTTAGCCCACGTTCTCCAAAATGCAGACATCATGAAGAGATTAAAGGTGTCAGGATTTGACTAGTGAAAATACCTGTGTGGAAGACAGTAGGAAAATTCAGAAAGGCCACCGGGAGGCCTTGCACTAAGTTAGCTGTCGGAAGAGTCTTGTGCTTCTCAGGAATGGAATGAATGCCTTAGAATCCCTGACATGCTGTCACTGGCTGGGAGAAAACTTTGGAAAACAGCCCCAGGGCAGATGTAATTATGAATTTAAGAGAAGCAGATGGGGCTTTTGGACAATTAATCTCCCGATAGCATTCTCCTGGCCAAAACACATTGATTTTATGAATCCAAAACCAGTCCAACCCATGTAGAAAATCCATGTAAAAAGAAGCTTTCACATTATATTTGCTTTTGCACATATAGTCAACGTCTGTAGAATCTTATATTATTATATGATTTTCTTCTTATTTTTATAAATTATCACAGAGTTTTATGTAATTAATTTTACTTATACAAAATATGAATTTCATTAACTATGGTTCCTCTTTCTACCATCAATGAAGTATCCATTGTGTAATTAGAGCAAAGGAGGACAAAACAGAATTTTTCAGACTTGCAAGTCAACTCGTCCCTTTCAAACCTGCCATGGATATTTCCTGAACTTGATTACCAGTGTGAGACATGTTTTCTTGTTGGAAAAGCATTTCCATTCCAGTGTATACTGAGTTTTATGTAATCATCTGCTCCCATTGAAAGGGTAATAAAAGCTTTCTTATCTCTCCAGGAGTCAAATGCTCTCATTCTGGGGCTGAATGGCATAGACTCTTTCCAACACCGAAAGAAGATTCCATAACATTCAGGAGTAGACATAAACTCTCTTTCCTTTCCTTTCTCTCTCTCCCTCCCTTCCTCTCTCTCAGAGTGGGTATGCCAGCTCACGTGTAAGATTCCAGTTGCCTGATTGCAGGATCCTTCTCCTGGGAAATAAATCTCCTTTGCACATGTAGGGTGATGTGCCATGGCCTCACCATGTTGTCCTGAGGTGGAAACAGGGTGTGGGAACCTGACACTGAGATATTCTCTAAGTAAACAGTTGATCTCCCTCTGACTGGGAAACCTTGTGTTTACAGGAAGGATGAAGGAAATAAATACGAATACTAAAAATTCATTGGTCATGTCTATTTTATAGAGGGCCAAAGGAGATGGTTCAAGTACACAATTCTCTGATGGTCTGGCTCAATCCAGGCCAAACGAGCTTATCTGTGCCTTTTGAACTGCATGTCTTAGGCCATTTGTGGGTAATAGAACCAGTTAAGTGGGTCACACCAGCTTTTCTTTCAACGAGATAGAGTGAAATAGAAAACATTAGAGGATTTCATATATGAGAAGGTGTTTTTCCGAAACTTGTTTTAATTATGTGTCTGTGAACATGTTATTGGGCCACAACATAAAATGTATTTCTTAGCGTGGATTGTGTTAAAAAGTTTGAATGCCACTTCTTTACTTTATAAAGGAATAGATACACTATATGATCCTTTGCATAATCCCTTAAATATATCATTTTTTAAAAGTTGTGATACATATTGAGCATTTGTGACTTCAAGAATAGACCTGATAGCAAATATCTACGTGTATGTGCCCATTTAAGCTAAGCCACCGTATATGCTGTGATGGACAGCTAAGCTATGGAAGAACTGGCAACCTCTTACAGAGTTCAGGAAGTTCATGAAAATATTTATATAAATAAAATCTTTACCGAATCAGATTGAGGGATATTTGGATTATCGGTGCCTGGGAGATCGACACAAAATTTGGAGCTTTGTGTTTGTTAAAATTTGACCTTGGAATATTTTTTAAAGCAAGTTTAACAAAATTTCCAAATTGGCTATTTAAAAATCTTCAGGAAAAGAACTTACAGAATGCATATCTTTGAATAATAAAAATTACTGGTGAAACTCCCAAGACGAACTAATGACTGAGTGTCTCCCCGAGTTACTGGTAATCTTGAGTCAGAGTGTTGACTAGACGTCAGGTCATTGCTGGGTGACTTGTACAAAAAGTGGTGTCTCTGGTTTTGTGGTAGTATATTTCTGACCGAAAACCAAAACCAAAACCAAAACAACACCTTCAAATTAAGTAGAAGGGGTTGGTAAGATATTATAGGTGATGGTAGTTCACGTCAAAGCTTTCACCTACAAAGAACCCAGTGTCCATCTTTCTATGGGGCACTGGGACTGGAATGATAGAAATAGCTTCTAAAAGCATGCCAATTATTTAAATTAAAGCTTATAAACAAAGGGCAGGAGAAAGGCACAGAACACGTCCTGCTGTTGTTATCATCTTTGGAGAGACTATCTGCTGACCTTGACTATAAGGTAGATTGTACGTCTGTGTGATAAATAAGGGTTCACCTCTAAGAATCTATATTGACTTCAAGTTCACTTGACTATTAACACTTCCAATTAGTAGAGGGGGAAAAAAGTTTGTTTTTTTTTTAAAGTTGTGGACAAGTTTATATTCCTGATAGATTTTTATTCCCATGGTTTGGTAGAGCGTATAATAATGATGGAATATACCAAATTTTTTTCCACCCCCATTAGAATTTATACCTGAGAAGCCAAGCTTGTCATCTGCAGTTAGAAATACAGCGCTTTTCTTGAGAGATGTGTGGAAAAATACAAAACTTTGGAAAAGACACCCAAATAGAACTCTAAAAAAAAAAAAAAAAGGAATAGTCTATACTCTTCATCCAAATGAACAGGACCTAATACAAGGTATGACAAACTCCTACCTTTGCTTTCCACATCAACCATAGCTTAAAGACATCAACATGTCGGCCACGCTGAATAGTTTTATCCCCAGTGTCAAAGTCAACATTGTAGAGTTTATCTGGCTGGAAAAGATAAGCAGCGTGCATCTTGTTGCATGCTTCCAGAAGACCCTAAAAAAGGAGTAATATGTCTACATGTAGGTTATATACCTCTCAGTAAGAAACCACCATTATTTATTTCAATTACATGCACTTTGTGTTACCTTCGTTTTTTTAATTTTATTTTTTAAATTGTATAAAGTTTTTGTGTCTTGACTCCAGTATACTTAACATACAGTGTTCTATTGGTTTCAGGTGTAGAAGACAGTGACCCAACAATTCTATACATTACTCAGTGTGTGCACTTTTAAATAGGATTTTGTCTATTTTATATAAAAAAAATATGTTACTATTCTAGGATTTTGGTATATCCTGTTGTTCTTTGGGTTTATCTGGAACAAGTGGTATAATTGGATTAACACAAAATTTATCCATTTTTCTTTAACTTTTCTCAAAGACCTCGATGTTTTGCTCTTTTGAGATTATTTCCTATTATTACGTCTTAATGAGAATTGAGGGCCTCGTTCACTTGAACGAAACTATCCCATGAATCAGCCGATAGGTGCCAGTCAGCACACTGCCCTGTTAGTCTCGGTAGGTAGAGAATAAAGTAATCCACTCACTTAATTTTGTGCTTCTCACATAAAAGATGTTGAAAATGTTCCTCTTTGGTGTTGAAGGATGGAGAAACATTTGCTGCGGATGGCTAAGAAGTAATCACTAGAGCAAAGAAATGTTTCCCGTCACCCAGCAAAGAGAGGCTTTGCTCAAAGGGTATGTGTTGGAACAGCACAAGCGAGGCTAAACCTGTGTGCACTGACAGGGGACCGTTTAAAGGTACATCAAGCGTAACTTCTGTGCAAGAAGCAAATAACAATAGATTTATTATGTGTTTGTTACATACTGGGCACTTCACAAATATCACATCATTTGAGCCTCACAGAAAACTCATAGCATGGGTCCTATTGTTGTATCAATTTTATAGATCGAGGAAACTGATACTTTAACATATTAAGCAATTTTTAAGGTCATATATCCAAATAGTGATGAATCTGGGATCTGACAAAAGGGCAATTTCTCTGGAAGTTGGTGGAAACCCAACTTCAAAGGAGAAATCTCACACTTTTTTTGTTTTTTTTTTTTCTTTCCTTAGAATAGGCTTGTGGATCTAGGGAAAGGAGCACAATGTGACGGTAAAAATTGAAGTATTTGGGGGAAAAGGAATAGAAATGATACCTTAAAAAAGAGTACATTGTGTTTTTATATCCTAAGTGTCCTACTTACGCATGTAAATATTTTCTCTCTAGTCTACTTCAAACTCCCCTTTCAATGTTATGTTTGGCAAGAGTTGGAAACTATTTAAAATACTTTATAGATTTATATGAACAATATGGGAAAAATATTAAAAAAACTTTAAAACCGTATAATCAATATTTAAGTTTTATCTATTCTGATGTGACGATTAAGCTATAGTTAGTCATATTTACCTACAATCTGACACGTGCTGCCGGGTCAGTGGGTGTGAGGTAAGCAAGGGTGAAAATCCTCTACCCTGCTGACTTTACAATCTGGGTTGCAGGAGGTTGGGTGGGGTAAGGGCAGAGTTAGGTACTAAACACAATGGGGCATATGTGAATGTGAAGTTGTACCCAGGATAAATGCTATGGAGGAGTTTCAGGGTGTTATAAGAGAATATTCTAATATTCTACGGATCAAGGATTTCACTTAGTCTGAAGGTCTAGGAAGTGAAGTCTTCTGGGTAAAAGTCATTTTTGAGTTCAGTAAGAGCTAAACAAGAAAGATGTTGGGGGAGGGTGTGGGAGACATAAGCAGAGCCAGACCCTGATAGACAGAAGGAAAAACTCATGCCAAGGTCATATGTGAGAAGCTGCATGGCTGCATGACTCCTTATTGGAAGTAAGGGCAAGTCAAAGGATCTCAAGGGCAAAAAGCAGAGGAAAGCAGAAGGTGAATGGGAGAGCAGAGAAGGGTATGTACCACCCAGGCCTTGGGGATCATGTCAGGGATTTTAATCCCATCCAAAAAGCAATGAGAAGCCACTGAATGAGTTTCAATTTTGCACCATGAAAATGTCCTTATGAATGAAAGAGACTGACATGATTAGCACTTCATTTCTAAACAAATGGCATTGCCTTCCCCTTCAACAATGAAGTAAAAGATATTGGAAATTAGTTTTAATTGTATTTTATGTACAATTACAGCAAAATATATATACTTATAGTGTCTGTAGGTGCCTTTTCAGCATCAGAAAATGTATTCATTAATATTGAATATACTTGGTTTACACTGCTCACTAAGGCATGAGTCAAAATGGCGTTACGTACAACCTGAGACACTCAAATGGTTTAAAAGATAAAAATCAAATGTCCCTCTTAATTTAAAGCTACACTAAAATAGGCTTATTTTCCAGCAGTGACCTTAAAAACAGTAAAAGCTGAGTAGTTTGGGGGTTCTGCTCTACCTCTAGCGACCATCTATCTATCTTCAGGAAAAGACAAAAAAGAAGTATAAAATAAGAAAACAACAACTTAACTTCTCTGAGGAACACACAACATGTAATAATAGAATAAAATGGATTATTTCAACATACTCACTATGGGTGGAGAAATCGGGGAAGACTGAAAAATATTGGTATTTGAGTCCTAAACATAAAGGTATCAGAAATCTGAACGTTGAAAACATACCTGTTAGCGGTAGGAAGGGGAAGCAAACTCAGACACGTCTTAAAGAAGACATATGCAAGGCAAACTAGAATTTCCGGGTACTGGACACTCAGGAGTGGACAGGAAGGAGTAGCCTGTTAATCTGCAGGCTTCAAACATGGGTGAGCTGCCATTTTATTGATGGGATATTGAAGGAATATTGCTGCCATGTGGCCAGCTGAACAGAATCTAAAGCAGAGCTAAAAGTTCCAGTCTGCGTTGCTGAGAACCTTCTAGGCTAGGAGACAGTGAAGATTCTCTCCGAAGAGACAAAGTGGGCGCTGAGTACTCAAGGGTGAGTGAGTTTCTTAAATTCCACATATGAGTGAAATTTGTCTTTCTCTGACTGACTTCTTTGCTTAGCATAATACTCTCTAGTTCCGTCTCTGTCGTTGCAAATGGCAAGATTTCATCCTTTTTTATGCTTGAGAGAGAGGCAAACCAAGAAACAGACTTAACTATAGAGAAAAACTGACGGTTACCAGAGAGGAAGTGGGGGGGGAGGGACGGGTTAAATAGGTGATGGGCCACATTTGTGATAAGCGCCGGCTGTTGTATGAAGTGTTGAATCACTATATTGCACACTAATTGAAACTAATATTACACTGTATGTTAACTCACTGGAATTTAAATACTTTTTAAAACCAAATAAAAATAAATTAAAAAAAATAAAAAGTGAAGCATGCTAGTGAAGGCGGTTTGTAATAGGAACACAGACATTTTTTTTGTTTTTTAATCCAAACTCTTTGAATTGCTTGTGAGTCAGGGCGAAAGAAAACAAAGTTATAAATGAAACTACATAAAATGCATTTGCATTTCTGACAACTACATGGAGATAAGGATTCCCAGGTTGAATTTTATAATTGTATCTCTCCTTGGAGGAGATCATGGGCTTATCTCTTTGTGTAGCCTTGCATTTACTATTGATGGAGATAAAATGCAAAAACATATTAGCAGAAAATCATGTCATGCAACCCATAAATTTGTGCTTTCTATGCTGAAAATGTATTGCAGTTACTCATCGTTCTCTACATTTAAAATGAGCCATATTTCTGGCCCTATAATCCGAGATGCCAAATGGGCCAGTGGGCCAAATTTGATCCCTAAGAGATATTTTGTTTGTTCAAGGCATTTTTAATAAGCGGGGCATGAATGATCAAGTCTTCTATAGACCTCATCACTGTCCATTGTGTCGGCCCGGATCTTATCCACACACTGGGTTACCGCCTGTGTTTACAACTCTGGTTTTGTGGCACCTCCATTACCCGCTGGCTGCTACTTAAAGATTAAGGGGGAAGGATCCGTTTTCTGTAGTAGGGCAAATTGTGCTGCACTGTGTTAATTCGGTGAGGCCATAATTATTTTGGTTTTAAACATTCACAGCGAAGCTAGTCATTACCAAGATATCCATGATAGCTCTACTTAGAAATAGAAAGCATTTACTTTTTCCCCGGATCAGGATAGCAGAGCACTGAAGGGGGACGCCCATGAGTTTATGTGGATTCCAGGTCACAGAGTGGGCCCTAGGTGATAAAACAGCTCCAATTAGTGCTTAGAGTCTAATGAAAGAGAACAGAATCCTGCATATGTTATTTTGATTTTCACAAAAAATGGTGCGGGTCTCACCTTTCAATGCCACTGAGTTTATGGGAGTGGTTTCTGGACAACAGCAATCCACACCCCCCCCCCCCAAGCTGCCTACAGATACAAAGGATATGTGTTCTTATATTAATTATTTCTCTTTAAATAGCATCAGTGGCTTTTTCCCATGTTAAATTTATTTCAAAGGTTGATGAAGCTCTAATTGCTATGTTAGATAATTATAAACTTGGCTATCATTATGTTACTTATAAGAACAATGCACTTTAAAATTTCCTCTTATGAATTATCATTGCCTATTCGTGACATAGGAAAGTTTGAGGTTTCTAATGAGTTCCAACACCTTCTGTATAATTTCCAGAGACAGATAAGAAAAGTTGGCATCGAATTTGGCAAGACCACAGAAAAATGAACAAATCTACCATACTGTGCCACTTTAAATTTGTCCATCTCTCATCAAAGCCAAAGAAAGGTTTGCCCCAAATCATTGAACGAAGTCAATAGCATCAAAAATTGTGATTTCCTTAGGATGCCTAGGTGGGTCAGTTGTTTAAGAATCCAAATCTTGATTTTTGCTCAGGTCATGATCTCACAGTTGATGAGTTGGAGCCCTGTGTCAGGTTCTTTGCTGACAGTGGGGAGCCTGCTTGGGATTCTCTGTCTCCCTCTCTCTCTCTCTCTGCCCCTCCCCCACTTGTTCTCTCAAAAATAAATAAATAAGTAAACTTTTAAAAAATTGTGATTTCCTTAGTAGGTATTAATTTAAAAATGTTTATTCAGAGTAATGGGCTAAACCTTCTTTTGATTTGAAGTCAGCTTTAGGGGTGCCTGGGTGGCTCACTCGGTTGAGCAACTGACTTCGTCTCAGGTCGTGATCTCACAGTTCGTGAGTTTGAGCCCCATGTCGGGCTCTGTGCTGACAGCTCAGAGCCTAGAGCCGACCTCAGATTCTGTGTCTCTCCCTCTCTCTACCCCTCCCCTGCTCACGCTCTGTGTCTCTCTGTCTGTCAATGATAAATAAACATTAAAAACAAATTTTTAATCAGGTTTAACTATTTCTTCAAAACGATGTTTTAAATTGTAGGTTGAATATTGATAGGGGTCTGGACTCTTTTCAAACACTTGATACATTTGTGGTCTTTCCATACTTAGGTATTAAGTCTCTTTGAATCATTATAAAAATTAGTTTCCAGAGAAGTTTTCATCTTACCTGCAATGCTAATTAAACGATTTTAAGGATTGTTCATAGGATACATTTTCTCAAGGGGAAATTATGGGCCAGACGGAAGGAAGGGACTTACATCCATGTGCATCCAGAGTCTGTGCGCCTCGCAAATATCCGTGGAGAGGGTCAAAGGCCCCGAACACTGTGCTGCCAGCGGAGGCGGTGACACAAAAGGGAATGTGGCCCTCGTGATGACAGAAGCTGAATCCTTGGTCTCAGGAGGTCCACAGAAATCCTACCATTACATCACCATCAGGGCATCAGGAAGCGGGATGGCTTGGACCGAAACACTAAGTATCTAATCATTTCAAACACCCCGCGGTACTTCCAGTACTGGGGAAAGTAGTGAAACTGTGAGATGAACTCAGATCACTGCCTCTGAGTGTCATTTACTATTATTTCTCTCCAAATTTGTTTTCACAAAATAATACCACAAAAATAGACGTGACCCAATTCCTTTACTTAGTCCTGATAACTTTTCATTTGATATTTGACAGAAAACTATTAGAGAAATATTGCCATGTTACTTGTTTCACTTTAATTTTATAAAGAATTCCCTAGGGTGTCTGGGTGGCTCAGTCAGTTAAGCCTCTGACTCTTGATTTTGACTCAGGTCATGGTCCCTTTGTTTGTGGGATTGAGCCCCTCATTGGGCTCTGTGCTGACAGCACAGAGCCTGCTTTGGATTCTCTCCCACCCTCTCTCTCTGCCTCCTCCTCTGCTCATGTTCTTGCTCTCAAAATAAATAAACATTAAAAAAAAAAAAAAAGAATTTCCTGGGCACCTGGGTGGCTCAGTCAGTCAAGCGTCTGACCCTGGCTCAGCTCATGATCTCATGGTTCGGTCGGGCCCAGTGCTGACAGCTCAGAGCCTGGCACCTGCTTCAGATTCTGTGTCTCCCAATCTCTCTCTGCCCCTCTACCACTCATGCTCTATCTCTCTCAAAAATAAATAAACATTAAAAAATTTTTTTTTAAATTTCCTTCATTTAGGGATTATTTACTTCTTTCAGCGATTACCTTACCAGTTGTTTTCTGCTAATGAAAATAGGTAAAGAAAATAAAAATGCATTTGCACGTTAAGTATGGAGCTGTAGATAGAACCTACCTTTTTCTTAGCTTGTAATATATTTTTCTCTAACTCAGCTGGAATCATCTTTCCCCTTAAACATACAAATATATGTCGATTTATTATGAGCAAATAAACCAATTCTACCAACGAGAAGAATAAATGATATGCAAGGCTAAAATAATTAGTTTTTAGTGAGGTATTTATATGTGAGTAAACAGATATTTGGTAAATGTTCAGTCCCAAAAAACCAATGTTAAATATCACATTGAATTAAAGAATGCTTGGCAGGGCACCTGGGTGACTCAGTTGGTTGGGCATCCGACTTTAGCTCATGTCATGATCTCATGCTTGTGGGTTCAAGCCCCACATCGGGCTCTCTGCTGTTAGCACAGGGCCTGATTGGATCCTCTGCCCTCCCCTCTCTCTCTGCCCCTCCCCTGCTTGCACTCTGTCTCTGTCTCTCTCAAAAAATAAATAAGCATTAAATTTTTTAAAAAAAATAGCCATTGTTTCAAACAACAAAACATTTTTGTCTATCAGAATTTTCAATTATAAAGGTATTGATAATATTCACATTGATGATATGCAGATAAGAGTATCAATTGACTCTAAAATGTTTGAAAAGCAAATGAAAAATTTTATGAAATTGTAAATGCAGATGTTCTTTGAACCAATAATTCAGTTTCTAGGAATTCATGTGAGATATTCAAACACAGACTCTCAAATATATTTATATAATCATATTAATTTAATCATTGTTCTTACATATTAAAATCTAGGGGGAAACCCTTAAATTTCTTTAAAAATAAGATTTATAAAATTATTTTACACATAAGATGGAAAACTCCAAAGTTATTGAAAAGAGAATAAGGAAAGGGATAAGATTTCTAAGACAGGGGCACCTGGGTGGCTCAGTTATTTAAGTGTCCGACTTCAGTTCAGGTCATGGTCTCATGGTTTGTGAGCTCGAGCCCCGCATCGGGCTCTGTGCTGACAGCTGAGAGCCTGAAGCCTGCTTCGGATTCTGTGTCTCCTTCTCTCTGTGTCCCTCCCCACTTGTGCTCGCTCGCTCGCTCTCTCTTTCTCTCTCTCTCTCAAAAATATATAAACATTAAAAAAAAATTTTTTAAGATTTATAACACATTCCCAAACCAAAAAAAAAAAAAAAATTAAAGCAAGTTACATAACACAACATAGAATTGATGTATGAATAAGTTTGACATCCATAAAAATGATCTTCCAGAATATATGCAATATTTGTAATATTATTTATGTTTTAAGGTGGTATTCAAAGAAAATGTAAATGTATTTTTGCTTTGTAGATTGCTAAGGCAGTTGAATTTTTATCTACAAACATTACTATATTTTTATGTTTATTTATAGTACACATAATTCAATATACTTAAAACAGGGAAGATATGTGACAGTCCCACTTGTATAGGCTATATTTAGTAAAGAAATTTTAAGAGTAGGATAAGATGACTTTGGTGCTTCTTTCATAATTGCTGCAGTTAAAATTTATTAAAACTAACCTGGGGGGGGGGGAACTAACCTGGGGGAGTATTCTTGCTAAAAATTGGAATAGGAAACCTATAGATTATTCTTTAATCTGTGAAGCATAATGACAATAATAAATTTTTGAGAACGTGTTAGAAACATACCTTTCATCACATTTTACTTCAATTACGTTGTCAGTTCCAATACCAAGAATAGCTGCAGCTTTTTTTACTGAATAATGACCCTTGGGCAAAAATGGAAATAGGAAAGGTATTAACTTCTCTGCATTAAATGATCATTTACACTAGAGCATTTGGGGGCTTATACACATAGCTTTGAATGAGTTTGTGCATATATACACATATATACACACGTACAGGTCTCAAGGCGTATTTCCAGACCCTGGTCTTGACAGTTTTTCAGGTGAAGAAGGTTGTGACGCCTCTTTGAGAAGGCACAAGCACAGAACACACTTTACAGGCAGTGGGAGTTTGAATATGCTAGTTCTCCATATACATAAAAAATCATGTCCGATATAGATCTAGTGTTAATATTCTCCAGTAATAAAAACCTTACGTGTTCCAGATAGCTGTACCTGTTGCAATGCAGACCTTTTTTTAAGGCGTGAGGCTTGGAGAAATGCCTTGATTCTTCTGATGCCTGGAACTCTTGATTTTGACTTTGCCACCAACTTTATAATTTCTTGCCTTCTAGGTAACTGCTATTTCCCTGCATCATTCTGCCTGATGTAAGGTATCAGCAGCTCAGATACAAACTTGGACCTGGTTGTTTTTAGCTGCCAGGAAAAGACTAGATATATGAAAGGAAAAAAATGCGCAAACGTAAAACCCTAACTCAGTTTCATTTCAACAGAATATGCACCAATTAAATAGGAAATGATGTTTTTTACATCTACATTATGGAGTTTCGGCATATTTACTCATTATATATAAAAATTATGTCAAATGATGAAAAAGGCATTTGCAAACAAGCATCTTAAGTTACATTAAGTTTTATAGTAATATCATTAAATATGCATCAGTGGTCTCCAACTTGATAATATGCATATATACAATGCCAGTTTGAATTTGGTCATAGAAGCATATTGCAAACACAGAAACATTTCAAAGAAAACCCTGTGTTTCCAGGTACTTTTAGGTAGAATTCTCAAAGTGGGACTACTATTACATTTTAATCTCACAACTGTTGCTAGGCAGAAAAGAAAAAAGCAACCAGATTTATTAAAGGGATGAATCAATTTGTTTTTAAAGGAGCACAAGATTGGAACATTAAAACCAAAGGAGACATCAGTGGATACATTGTCAATATCTGAAACATTTGGCTGAGGTCCTGGTCTACAAAAATGAGCCTTTCTTTTTTACTAATTCCTTTGACCCTCACTGGAAAAATAAGATATCAATCACATTCTTGTTCTCTTCATTCAATGATAAAGGGAATCACTAAATCAAGTCTTTAAAATTTTCATAGTTTGATTTTTTTCTTGGTAAAGATAGCAGAATGCTTTATATTTATAATCACATTTTTGTTAGTTTCTCATATTTTGAAATTAAATTTTAACCTTGAATTATCTGCACCATTATAGGCTAGAGCCCATGTTGACAGAAAGTTGTTTTTTAGTCTTTCCAATATCAATAGGCAGACACAGATACAGAGATTACTGAATCTCTATAATGTTAGAGCGAAGCTAATATTCTCCATCTTTCAGTAACTTTACAGTTTACCTCAGAAGATTCTTAAAAGATGGAAGAATCTAGACTTGATACTTACTTGTTCAGAAACAAATAACACACAACACGGAAGTGCGGTCATGCCTTGTCTTTTTATCTCTGGATATTGCTTATAACGAGCTACTAATATACCATAGAGGTTAGAGATACTTCCTCCTAGAAGAGAAATAGTGATTGTTAACCCAATTTCAAAAATCAGAAATGGTCACTAAAATCATGACAACTTGAGTGCTTTCTGAAACTAAAGTGTTGCCAAATCACTGACGTCATTTCAAGAATATCTTTCCTTAAACGTGTTGAGAGAAATATCACACAATTCATAACTTTTAGATTTGTGGAAATTTTGCTGGCAACTGTAGCTAACACAATGACTTATGAATCTCTTAAAAATAATAGCATTAGTTCAAATATACTTTGAGCGTCTCTGAATATATGTTTCATTTAGCTCAGAAAAATGATGTCTTGCTTTTTCTTACCAGGTGCAAATATTCCGTCTGCTTCTGTTTCTCCCCAGCCGATAATTCCATACATTTTCTTAAGAAGAATCGTCTCCATGATAGTAAATACTGGAGCTATTTCATATGTAAACCTATATTACATATATAGAAATTCGACTGTGAATTATATAAAATGGAAAAGGATAAATAAAGTCATGTGCTAGATAAGGTTATATACAATTTTTTGTATTCTATAGCAGACTGTACAAGAAATAGTTACAATTTGTATGCTTCAAATCGCCCCTTCCAGATTAAGAGTATATTAGTGCTACAAAGAAAGGATCATGGATTCCATTGTATTGTGCAGTAGCTGGGAATTTCTCTCCCACTAAAAGGAATTTTGAATACACACATTACTGTTAGAGCCAGAAAATGCCCACTTATAGATAGATAGATAGATAGATAGATAGATAGATAGATAGATATGGCAAGTTAAAAAGAGATCTAGAGCTACAGTGTTTTGCAGAACATGAAATAGGTAGAAAAAGCCTTTTCTCAAAAAGATTTTCTGGGGAAATCTTTTCTGGGAAAATATTTTCTACCTAAGAATTGTACTTTGGGCAAGCACACCAAAAAAAAGGGGGGGGGGGCTAAAAACTATTCTGTTTTCAGTAACAGCTCGAAGCAAGTAGATAGTTCAAGGCAAGAACAATATGGCCCCATGAACAAGAAGTCAGAGAGCATGACGATGGGGACCCTCCTCTGAGTCATACTGACATTAGAGTCCCTTCCACAAAAAGCAGCAGCTAAGATCAAAAAGAAAGCTGTAAGTTTTTCTCTATACATACCATATACAGTAAGCAATGAGGTACTTATGTTGGTTCTGAAATCAAAGAGTAGCTTCAGTTATTTTCAAGGAATTCTTTTCTTTGTCCTCAAACACCTTTTAAAGACCCTTGTAGGTGTTCTTATATAGAGCTACCAGTCTCAGATTCCATTTATGTGCCATTTCAGATGGTCTCAGCTTGCTCTGTCTCTAAAGCCTTTGGAGAATATTCAGGCCCAGCCATTGCTGTGACCACTTTCACTCAGATACACCCACAGCCCAACAGAGAATCGCCTCCCACCTGCAAGGCAGGCACTGACTTCCAGCCCCAGGGTCTCTTTTTGCATCCAGGCATGCATGACAAGTCATGGAATCTTCTGGGAGTCCCAAGAATGCCCAACCATGGGGAAGTTAACATCCCACAGTGCAGTCCTTTGGCCATAAGAGACCTGGATGACAATCTTTTCTTTCCTCTGTTCCCTACAGATGGACTGCCCTTTGAAGCAGTCATTTATAAGGGCACTACCCCCCAGGAGATGAAGCATTCGCTTCTGCTGATACTTAAGGGGTAGCCAGGTCTATAATTTCCCTCATGTTGCTCTTCAGTCCCGTGCTGACTCCCTTCATCTTCCCTCAACCTTGCCTCTTCTCAGATGGCCCGGCCTAAAAAAAAGTAGTAACACACAAGCTTTTGCCCAGGGGCTGTGCACAGAGACCCAGGAAGGAAACCCATTGCCTATGGGAATTAAGATTCTAGTTCCAAAAGAAACAAGAAGCAAATCTCACACACTGGTATTTCAACAAGGCTTCATTTCTGCCAGCATTTGCTATGCCAATCTCAACACACACGCACATTGCCTTTCTGATCCTACCTCAGCTCAATGGAGTAGGGCATTATTATTTTCAGACAACAGAGATGCACTAAACCTCCCAGCACTGTAGGTGGTAGAATTAGGGACTGGAATCAGGTTCTCCTTATTTCCACCTCACAGGCTTTATGCTATCCCAGATTAGGGTAAGAGATCTTCATTCATTAAAAATGAAGACACCCTGAAGGTAAAGAAGGCTGTCTGAAATCCTTTCTCTCCCTTTATTATTAACCTCTCTCCTTCCACCTCTCATGTGTTCTTTCTACTCTTTTTCTGCTTCCATCAAGAATCTCTATTTTCTTCACTTAGAGAATGATTAAGTCTCACAACAATGGGATTCTAAACAATGGAGGAAAATGTATAAATTGAGTTTATGTAATAATCTACATAACAAAGAAACATTCTCTCAAAAGATAAAGTTGCTCTTTTTAAAGTTTATTTATTCTGAGAGAGAGTGTGCACACATACGAGAGGGGGAGGAGCAGAGAGAGAGAGAGAGAGAGAGAGAGAGAGAGAGAGAATCCCAAGCAGGCTCAGTGCTGTCAGCACAGAGCCTGATGTGGAGCTCGAACTCACAAATGGTGAAATCATGACCTGAGTCAAAATCAAGAGTCAGACGCTTAACCAACTGAGCCACCCAGGCGCCCCAAGCAATAAATTTTTTTTAAGTAGCATATTACCCTATGCATGTTTTAAGGACCATAATCAAGCAATGAAAATTAAAAATAGCAGTCATTTGTGTAAGCCATTTATGTTTGCATTTCATATCTACAAAATGCTGACTACTACCCTGAACTATGCACCATTAAGACCCAAATGATAACTAAACAGTTAAAGCAAGCCTTAGTTGTTCCACATTCTGAAGCAGTCTCTCCTCATAAACATTTAGTTCTTGGTTTTAAAGTTTAAATTCCTACCAGCTCTCCCTTTTGATTGCTAGTTAAATTATATTAACATTTGACACAGACTATTCCTTTCAATTTCATACCCAATCATTTCCCTGTCCTTTTAACCTTGAAAAATATTCCCCTAAAATTAACTTTCCTTCAGAACACATTAGCAGTAGATCTAATTTTTGTATGGACAATAGTTTTGTTGTGGCAAAGGTCCAATTTTTTTTAACGCTTATCTTTGAGAGAAAGAGAGACAGTGCCAGTGGGAGAGGGACAGAGAGAGAGGGAGACACAGAATGCAATGCAGACTCCAGGCTCTGAGCTGTCAGCACAGAGCCAGATGTGGGGCTCGAACCCATGGACTGTGAGGCCATGACCTGAACCAAAGCTGGACGCCTAACCAACTGAGCCACCCAGGTCCCCCAAAGATCGAATTTTTAACGAATCACGTTGGAGCTGGATTTAGATTTCCTTTAAAAGTTTACTTTCTTCAGGCTTTGATCAGATTCAGGTTCTAATTTATATTCAGGCAACTTCCCAAATACTTGGGTATGTATCTGGCTACGTGTGCTATGGGCTGTTTGGGGTAGCGTTTCAATGATTCCAACCCCAGAACTGGACTCACTCATGGTCTGCACACTAGTAACCCAGGCTGACCAACTGACCTGTACTACTTACTGGGGAATTCAGATCCTGAGAGTTTCTAGAGGCTGTCCAGAGGACTGAGCAAATCTCAAACACGTTACCCGGGGAACAGGCAGCGGCTTCTTTGCGTTTCCCTCAGGGTACCAACTATTTGTATTTGTTACAGCAAGCATCATATCCAGCAAAATGTACAACCTCGATCTTCACTCTTCCTTACGCACGTCTCCGGCTCTCACACTCCTTAGGCCCTGGAGAATACTCACGTGTTGGTATTGGCAGTGGCTGTCAACCATGCCCCGGCAAGTCCGACCACATCTAGCCCACTGGACAGCTGGTTAAAAAAGTGAGGATGCCCTAGATAAAAGACAAAATTACAAATGAGCCAAAATAAAAACATAGGGCTAAAGAGTGGTTCAATTTCAGAGCAGTTTCTCAGTTAACAGGTATTCATCGATTGAGCACACATAAACGGATTATTTCATTCAATAAATATTGCTGAGAACTATCACATGCAGGGACAGTGCTCAGCTTTGGGGACACAGTAGTAAACAAGGCACTACCGTGTGGATCTTACTGACCAGTGGAAGAAAAAGGTATTCATCAAATAAATAATGACACAAATGTGTTTAACTGCGATTGTAGAAAGCACAGAAGAAAAGATCAGGATGTTTTAAGACCATTCCCAGGGAGCCTAAGACAATCAGGAGAGCCGGCGAGCTAATCTCTAGGGCAGGCTTCTTGGAGGAAGTGATCTTTCAGGTCAGATCAAAAGTTTGCTTCCAGACAAAGAGTGAAGGAGACCCAATATGGGTATGAAGAGCAGCTTGGGAGAAGTCAAGTCGCTGAGTTGAGAATGAGCTCGTAAGCTTGAGGGTGAGGAACCCATCCTGTGTCTGAAGTAGAAAGACCAAGGGCGGGATGCATAAAACTACCCCAGTGAGTGGGGAAGTCACCACCCGAAAGATTAAATAATTTTTTTCTCAAAAGCTGCTTCAGTGTTTTTGGACAAAATATCAGGTCCTTTTTACAAAGAATTTTTGAAGATTTGTATTAATGAAGAACATCAAGGGGCGCCTGGGTGCCTGAGTCGGTTAAGCAAGCACCTGACTCTTGTTTTCAGGTCAGGTCATGGTCTCACAGTTTCGTGAGTTCGAGCCCCACGTTGGGCTCTGTGCTGACAGGGCGGAGCCTGCTTGGGATTCTCTCTCTCCCTCTCTCCCTGACCTCCCCCGACTCACTCTTTCTCTTTTTCTCTCCCGCAAAATAAATACACATTAAAACAAATTAATCTCCTCCTGAGCTCCAAAATAGATTGTTCTTTGCACTTCTTTGACAACGTGTCTTAACAATGACCAGCATCACAACTCTTTGTGAGTCACCTTCCCCTCCACTCACTTACCCCTACTTGCGGAGCCCCTATGCCCGCGTAGTTAATTCTAAAAGTAGGGCCTTAATAAATGTTCATTAAATTGGAAGGAATGGAAGGTTTGGAAGTTGGGGCTGTGTTACGAAATGTTTCTTTTTACTATTGACTTTTCCCTTTTTTAGTATCTTTGCTTTTCCTTCTGTGCTTGATACTGGGAAATGCAAACGTGGGGAGAATGGGTCCCTGGAGATTCCTCTGCCTTTGCCTTGCTGGGTAAGGGAAGGATGAAGAACTTGATTTAAAGCTGTCACGGTGCTTCAATTGCCCTGCTATTTTTCAGAACTTCCTTTTGCTATGTTTATTTCTAACTAAAAATTATTTCAACTTCACATTTACACAGTTGAACTCAGTCTTGACACATGCCTTTTATTTCACGATCCTAGGAAGCTTTCTTTTTGTCTTATTTAATAATATTTTTCCAGTTGTAAATATATTACACATTACAGAAATGCATAGACCAGAAAACATTACATACAGGACAGTAATTTTTATGCATATATGTAGAGAAAATATCTACTTAGCTATCCAAATGCTTACAATATTTATAACACTTGGAAGATATAAGTTAAGAACGTATTTATTATGAACAGGTAGTTTTATACATGTGCATGTATATATGTTCAGTTTCACACAGTTTAAAATACAATTAAATATAATTGAAATCATATTGAGCATATTATTTTGTGTTATGTCTTTTTATTATTTTTGCATTTTTTAAAATGTTTTTATTTAATTTTGAGAGAGAGAGAGAGAGAGACAGAGCGCAAGCAGGGGAGGGCAGGGAGAGAAGGAGACACAGAATCCGAAGCAGGCTCCAGGCTCTGTGCTGACAGCTCAGAGCCCCATGCGGGGCTTGAACTTGTACACCACAAGATCATGGCCTGAGCCAAAGTCAACCGCTTAACTGACTGAGCCACCAAGGCTCCCCATGTGGTATGTCTTTTTGTAATAACTAAAATTCTGCGAGAAATCATCAATGACTTTCTTAGGATTTTTTTTTGTATAGGTTTTAAAATTGTTAATTAATTTTTTTGAGAGAGAGAGCACATGTATGCGCACGAATCAGGGAGGGGCGAGGAAGAGAGAGAGAGAGAATCTTATGCAGGTTCCATGCCCAGCACAGAACCAGATGCAGGGCTTGATCTAACAACCATGAGATTATGACCTGAGCCAAGATCAAGAGCCAGAAGCTTAACTGACTGACACCAAGGTGCCCCTCCCAGGACTTTAAATGGCAATATTGCATAGTGTTCTGTCAAAGAAAATCCAGGTTATACAAGATAAATGTGAAAATGAGGCACTTTTTTATTTTTGTTATTAAAATTAATGCAGAAATGAGCATTCTCAAATAGAAATTATTTTTGTTTCTTGGCATGCTTGATCAGTTTGGTCTGAAGATAAAATATGCGTGATGCTTAAAGTTTCTGTGATGTCAAAAATACATTATTTTAAGTGTCTGTTTAATGTCTATCAAATACGAGGCAAGTCGGCATACACAAATAACTTTCAATTATTAGCACATGAAGTATTTTCAAAGATCACATAATAAGAAATGAGTAATAAACCCAGGGATACAGGTTGTATTTGGACACTTTTTTGTGTGTGCCTCTTTCCAAAGATTATGTTGTTCCAAATACATTATTTAGTATACATTTAAGATTTTAGAAAAAGGGGTCCATAGAGCCTAGTCAAACATTGTTAACCCCGGGACATATCATTGCTTTAAGTGGTTAAGAATAAAGTTACAATAAATTAATCAGAAAACATAATTTCTAACATATAGGACGTAGATATATATATCTACATATATATCTAACATATAGGATGTAGATATATATAATTTTATTGCTATATATTTTATTGATGTAGAAGGATAGTCAATTGAGCATTAATAATGAATATGGGCAAATGAAAAGAAGTAAGTTAAAATTGTATGTTTAATTGCCATTGGAATATAATGCTTCAAGCCCAAACCACTGTATTTACTTTTCTTTGTTAACTACTAAACAGTTTATATGTGATAACACCAATTTGAAAACAAACTAGACGAATGTTTTAAGTAAAAATGAGCAAAATGGGACCGTTTTCCAACACACACAAAAACTCAAGGCCATTCATTCAGTCTCCAGTTCAGGTGCATTGATTTGAAAATTACCCATTTTAACACCATATTTTAAGGTATCCGTGCAGTCAACAAGTAACTGCTCCAAAGATTCAGGGTGGTCAGACAGCTCTAGGTTAAACCCATCCAAACCTTCAAGAAGTTGGTGAGGATGATGAAAGTCTAGTATTTTACTCTTAACATCAAACATTTTTTTGATGTAATGCAGAAGAATATTTACCACTTGCAGCAGAAAACATTTAGTTAAATCTTTACCATCCTTGGATGGCAACAAATCTAGAGCAAAAAAAGAGATAAAAAGCTAGGTCAGTAACTAGAATGGCAAGGAAAATCCCCATGGGCGTAGAGTTTTGATCATTGGACATTAAAGATATTAAAAGGCCATGTGAAGTAACAAGTAGCATGTGTTCAAATCTTACTCAGAATCTTCATTCAAAGTTTCACTGGATAACAATTTTCACCAAAAAAAAAAAAAAAAAAAAAAAAAAAAAAGCCATTTTAGATGCACACCATTGGAGTAATTGAACCTTCAACATCCCCTAGATGGACCTTATCGTTGCCTTGTCAAACAAATGAACTGGTAATTGCACTTTTTGAATTTTGTTTAATGTTAATTTATTTTTGAGAGGGAGAGAGCAGGGGAGGGGCAGAGAGAGATGCGGACACAGAATCTGAAGCAGGCTCCAGGCTCGGAGCAGCCCCTCGCGGGGCTTGAACTTAGGAGCCTCAGGATCATGACCTGAGCCGAAGTCGGTCACTCAACTGACTGAGCCACCCAGGTGCCCCAGGTAGTTGCACTTTTAAAAGTAAGTTAAAGCATCAAATCTTAAGGACCTTACAATGGCTTCAATAAATATGTAAATGACATAACATTTTTATTAAAAAATGAAACGTTTGTTAATGACATCCATACCTGAAGCATAAGCATTTGATAAATTAATCATTACTTCCTCAGTGTGAGCCCCTTCTGTCACATTTTTCTCAGTTGATTGAAAAGCATGACCAGATTTTTTTCTCAGCTGTTCTTTATCTAAGTTAAAAAATTAAATAGTTTTTGATTATTAAAACATGCTGAAAATATGTATTTACTGCTTTTATCTGTAGCCACACAGACGCTTCCAAGAAATGCTTAACGATTGAAATTCTTATTTATATTCACACATGATCTCTGGTGGGTAGCTATAAACTGGGGAGAAGCAGAAATACTACTGAAATCATGTAAGGCTCTTTTATAACCATATAGAGAACCAATGATAGAATTTGTGATTGTTAGTTTCATATCAATTTAGTGTACAGGATTAGGAATTTAGTAATTAAGACGTCTCATGGTTTAGTTGTAAGTAATGATTCTTATTTCATAATAAGATCCTGCTATTAGCATTTTTAAAAAATTTTTTGGGGGGCGCCTGGGTGGCTCAGTCGGTTAAGCGGCCGACTTCGGCTCAGGTCACGATCTCGCGGTCCGTGAGTTCAAGCCCCGCGTCAGGCTCTGTGCTGACAGCTCAGAGCCTGGAGCCTGTTTCAGATTCTGTGTCTCCCTCTCTCTGACCCTCCCCCGTTCATGCTCTGTCTCTCTCTGTCTCAAAAATAAATAAATGTTAAAAAAAAAAAAAAGCTGTCTTAAAATTTTTTTTTTAACGTTTATTTATTTTTGAGACAGAGAGAGAGCATGAACAGGGGAGGGTCAGAGAGAGGGAGACACAGAATCTGAAACAGGCTCCAGGTTCTGAGCTGTCAGCACAGAGCCCGACGCGGGGCTCGAACTCACGGACCGTGAGATCGTGACCTGAGCCGAAGTTGGATGCTTAACCCACTGAGCCACCCAGGGGCCCCACAGATAAACAGATTTAAAGAAGTTAAGTAATAGTAATAATTGATACTTTTTGAACTCATATGATGGCCCAGAAATCTCACATATATTATTCTCTTCAATCCTCATAACATAGTTATGATAGAAATGCTATTATGATTAACAACAAAAAAAAGAGCTTATCTGGTGGGACTAGAATTGATAGACAGATGTTTGAATCCAAAGACCATTAAGTTATCCTTTAAAAATTAAATTTAAAAACAGTATGTCCTGAGGTCCTCTTCAATAAAAATATTGAACGAAACATCCAATCAAGCAAACAAGCCATTCTTAGGTATCTTTTAATGTTCTGGACAATGTGGAAGAGAAAAGAAAGTATAGACTAGAATTCATAATATCAAGCTGTTTACTTGTAGCTAGACATGGAGAAAACATGAAGTAATCAGAAAATGGTTTCTAGCTAAATTTTATAGTTTTGCTTTTATAAGCTTAGTAGTATTAATTTCTTCCAGTTCTAATGGATTTTTCTTAAAATAAAATAAGCTCTCCCCAAATATTTCAGACTGAATTTTTGAATACTGCAGCAAAAATAATTCAGTTTAGTTTTTAAGCATTGATATAATGTTTAAACATTTTTATGTGTTTATGTATGATAGATAAAAATGTTCTGTTATAGCTTTTTCCATAAAGAATAAAATCCTGATCATGAAAAAACTGTATGAGACAGCAATGACAGAAACGTGAGACAATTTGCAAAGCATGCAGTGTACCTAAAAACAAATTTCATTTTACATGTTGGCCCGGTAGACATATATTAGGTTAATTGTTTGTAAAATATTTTTTCTAGAGGAAAATTGCTTTTCGAAAGGTTCACTGCTATACACAGTGAATAATACATATTAATATAAATAAATTCTAAAGTAATTAAAGTTTTAGAAACATAACTCCTTTCAAATAATTAGAGGAAACATAAACCACAAGAAAAAGTGAAGTTAAAAAGATTCTACACATGGAATAGTATTACAAATGTTTATAAAGAAACTATGTAAAAACCAAAAGATTTGACAGAAGAATTAGACTCCATTATAGCTCAACACACATTGAATCTACAACCTAAAACTCGGTTAAATTTATATTTAATAACAAAAATAACAAAATTTCAACAAAACAGAATGTTTTAAATATTTAAGTAAGACAAAGATTGCTAATGTATTTTTGTCAAAATATGTGTATATGATTAATATGCATGATTAATAGTCATATAAGATAAGTCTTAAGTAAGACTTGTTTGACAGTCTGCAGTTTTTGGTAAGTAACACCCCAATCCCACTCTTTCAGTTAATAATAATTCCCATTGAATCCCCATTTCTTCTCACAAAATTTTAACTTACTTGCCAGGGTATCTCCACACTCCATGTTGTTTGAAAAAAAATAGTATCTGCTTTAAAAGAATATGTGGAGCCAGAGGGTGCTTTTAGCTGATGGAAAAGAACTTGACCATTAAAGTTGTGTAGCTGCTGTAATTTATAATATAGACTCTTTTAAAGTCTTTTTATTGATGGCACAGAAATCTGAGGCAATTTCATTATTTGTAAAAAGGGCAGGGATACAATGCTCTTTTTTGTTTAGAGAATTAAATGAAAGATGATGGTAGTGTATTTGTGTTTAAACATTATGGCTTTTTTAAAGTATGATTTCATGTCAAAGAAGGAATGGGTTTCAACTTCCCTTTTGACAATTACAACTTTTATCTTCAGGGTGAAGTATTAGGTACTCAACATTACAGGGTAGAAAATGAAAAATATGCATGGTCATATTAATGATACAATTCACACCCTTTTAACACAGGTGTTACTTTTTGCCTTTGGATTGAAAATGTTAACATTGTATTTCATTAAAAAAACTTTTTTAATGTTTATTTTTCAGAGAGAGAGAGAGAGAGAGAGTGAGCAAGGGAGGGGCAGAGAGAGAGGGAGACACAGAATCTGAAACAGGCTCCAGGCTCTGAGCTGTCAGCACAGAGCCTGTTGTGGGGCTTGAACTCATGAACCACGAGATCATGACCTGAGCTGAAGTCGGCACTTAACTGACTGAGCCACCAGGTCCCCCCAAAACTTTTAACATTTTAAACAATCCAAAAATACATAATGATCATCACTTCTAGCCCCATTTCCAAGAACACATTTCCTCCAGAATTTATCAAATGTTCAATTATCCCGTGGGATTTACAGCTCTTGAATAATGTGCTGGTCAACATTATTTTTCATTGTTAAGCACGTTTGAGCATGTTAAGGAAAGAGCAGGAAAACACTGATGATTCACATAAGAAAATCACCTGGGATACCTTGGTTTCTATCCTAGGCATTTGGGTGCAATTTATAAAAAGAGTAGTAACACTTAATTTATTCTAACAATAGAAACAAACACTGTGGCTTATCAAAAGCCATTTACAACTTCCAATCCAACTTGAACCAGTTATTGTAACTTTTCCCTCATTAAGAAGTTCACTTAGAGGCTGTAACAAACAAGAATATAGATGTGTGATGATTTGAAAACCATTTCCTCCTTTCATTGCTTTCCAGAGGAATCAACTGATGATTGTAGAGGTGGCATAGAAGTGGGAAAAAAAAACATAAATAAATCCCAAGGAGCTGCTCTTCCATTTCTTTCAACCATCTGCAGAGTTTCTTGGCTCTGATGGGGTTGCGACATCCACTAAGGAAGATTGTCGCATCATCTTGTAAAGACGAACCCTTCTCATGACTCCTGAACTCGCACTCATCTCTGTCAATAAACCCACCCACGCTCGCCCCAGTGGTCGCACCGTGAGATAGCCCTCATAGTCCAAGGTCACCCGCTGAAGTTCGCCACCTTGTCCGTCCTCTCTCGCACATAATAACCACCAGTACGCTATGTTCAAAAAGACTCAAACAATCCCTGTTCTGAGGAAATGGGTTTCGAGCCATGAAGTGCTCTCTAGCTATCACTCATTTTTTTCCCTTTCATGTCCTCGCTGTTGGCAATTAGGTCTTCGTTTATAGATCTGCTGAGCATAGGAGCATAGAACTGGCCCTCCCCAACATGGAAAATTCATGTTGTTGTTTGTTTCACCTCCCCCTAATTTTATATGTCTGTACAACACAGGCACATTGAAATTAAAACTCACAATTTTTCTTGACAAAGCATGTGAAAGCTTTCTTATATTACACGACAGGATACAGGACTAAAAAGAGGAAAAGGAGGGCGATACTCCCCTCTTCTGACTGACAGCAATCCTAATATTAAAGCCTATAGATTTCTTTCACCAGACCCTTGCCGTATTTTGTATGGAGCTAAATATTTTTCATACGTTGAATCCTCATAGAAGTCCTGTGATTTTGACGTTATTATTGTCTTGCTCTGTTTCACGCCTCTCCTTGCTTCCATTTCACCGTCAATAAAGTGGGCATCGTACTAATACCTACTCATGGCTTTAAGATATCAAAAGAGATAAGGCCTCTTAAGTGCTTCCAACAATTATTTATGTCTCTCTTCTCTGGCAATGCTGACAGGTAAAAACAAACAGGAAACAATTTTAAGAATGCCACTGCTCTGATCAGAAATGTGCACTGACCTCCCAACCATTATATTATCAAGTCCTTCACTGACCCTTTCTTTGCCTTACCTCCTACTACTCATTTACAGAAATTGTCTGCACCTCAAAAGGAAGGTCAGTCTCTTTTCTTAATCCCCTGCGTTATAGTTTGTGAAATTTCACCTGCTTTAAATGGCTTCCTTCTCCCTTTCTTCTAATCCAAAGGTCACATTTAACACATATTTATCAAGTACTTAGTATGTACTTGATACTCTCTTCTAAGCTAAGTTTGTATTGACTCATCTAATTCTCCCTGAAACCTTATAAGATACCGCTGCTGTTTCCTTTCTCCATTTTACAGATGAAGAACCTAAAGGACCGATAAGTCACATTATTTGCCAAGAATCACACAGCTAACTGGCAGAGCTGGGATTCAATCCCAGTCATTCTTGTTCTAAATATACTCTCTTAACCCCTATTCTGAATTCTACCTTAGCAAGTCCCACTCACATCTTAGTAGCTCCATAAATATTTTCTTGGGGCACCTGGTGGCTCAGTTGGTTAAACATCTGACTCTTGATTTCGGCTCAGGTCATGATCTCATGGTTCATGGGATCGAGCCCTGCCTCTAACTCCATGGACAGCACAGAGCCTGCTTGGGATTCTCTCCCTTTCTCTCTGCCCCTCCCCTGCTTGTGCATATGCTCCCTCCCTCCCTCTCTCTCTCTCTCTCTCTCAATAAACAAATAAACACTAAAAAAATATATTTTCTTATCTCCACCATTGAGCTGAAGTGATCTTTATTTTCATCTGAATCATCACACCAAATATTGGTCAACTTTGTATAGTTTATCTGGCAGTTTAATGTGTTTATTAGGAGTTTTATCTTGGGGAACCTGGCTGGCTCAGTGGGTGGAGCATGCGACTCTTGATCTCAGAGTCGTGCGTTCAAGCCCTACATTGGGCATAGAGCTTATATTTAAAATAATAATAATAATAATTAAAAAGTTCTGTCTTGATGTGGGAGGGGAAGTACAAAATGTACATTCAGTATTGCCCTTAAGGAAGTTACAACTTAAGAGAAAAGTGGGTAATGGACAGAAAACAGTATCATATTTTAATAATGGGAAAAGTGCTACATTTATGGTAAAGATTATAATCATAGATTCTAGAAGAGGCATGGGACAGGGTGGTACAGGAAGGTGCCACCAAGGTGCTCTGTGCATATTTAGCAGAAGACTAACCCAGTCTAGAAGGCCATCTAAGACTCTCTAAAGAGGATGATATGTGAGCTGAAATATGAAGGGAAAGTATCATGTAACTAGGTGATGAGGGAAGAGAACACATTCAAGGAAGCGTCAAACAAATGCACAAGATGTTGAGATGCCAACTGAAGAAATAAGGCAAAACCAGAGTATGGGACGGCCCAAAAAATGGACAGGGAGAAGTAATCCTGGGGGAGGTGGGAAGGGCACATGAATGTGTTTAGTGCTTATCCTTAGAGCAATAGAAAACCAGAGAATGGTTTGAGATGTACTGTGACATGACTGTGACTTCCTTATGGTTGTAGAAACAATGGTGACGGGTTGGTGGTTGAACTATTAAGTATATTAGTAAAACTTTGAGTAAGAGCTATTTATCATCTTTGAGATGAACAGATTATAGAGCAGAGGCATATGCCTTCTGACAAATTTTTCAATATGAATTCTAATTTAAATGCATGAATTTGAATGATGATGGCACTATATTGTATAAATACATAAAATGATATAGAGTTATAAGGGGGTGGAAAATTTCATTGAAATTGAGAGATATAATAACGGTAATAATTTATAGGCATTGAACCTTTAATATGTGGCATGATCTGTTCTAAGCCTCTAATGAGGATTAGCTCATTTAATCCTCCCCAAACTCTATGAAGTAGTTTATTAATTAAAACAGTATATGGCTGCTTTCATAGAAACCAAAATAGTAGTGACTTAAGCCAATTAGAAGATTTATTGCTAGAAGTCCAAATGGGTAAATGGCTCAGAGCTATTGTTTTACTCTGTCCATGAAGTTGTCCAAAGACCTGACTTCCTTCTATCTTGCGGTTTTTCCATTGCCTAGATCAGTGCTCTCTCATAGAAACATATGTGAGGCACATGTATAATTTTTAATTTTCTGTTAATCATAGTTTTAAAAAATAAAAAGAAACAGGTGAAATTAACTTTAAAAATTCATTCAGCTTAACCTACTATATCCAAATTACTATAATTCAAACATGCATCGAATCTCAAATCAGATGTTAAATGGGTGTTTTAATTACATGTTAATTGGGAAATACTTGGTCTATTCTTAGATTTCATGAAAGTTTCAGTTGAAAACGGTAGATTAATTTACATATGTTTTCAAACATACTTAAAAGTTCTTCAATAACTAGAGTATCAATTTTTCAATTTAATTAAGGCCAAACAAAATTAAAAATTCATTTCTTCCATCACATTTTAAGTGCTGAACAGCCACCTGTGGCTGGTTGCCACTTAACTGGACAGCACAGGGGAAAATTATTGCTTTTGCGCACTTTTCATCCACAAAGTTAGCTTGCTAGCACTGTATCTGAATTCTACACCAAGGCATTGGAGAAGGGAAGTAAGAGAAATTAGACTGTCACTTGAGGTGTAATGTAGAACTTGTGTAGGTCCTATTGGTCAGAACTTAGTCATGTGACCAGAGAGCTGACATGGCCATATAAAGATGGAAGTTAGGGTAGAAATTATAGTCTCCTGCTGGATGGACATCTTCCTTGTTAACACTTTGTACATAAGGCAGGAAAGAGGTGAGCAGAGAATAGGACGTTGACCATTACGAAAACAAAGATGAGATGGATGTTGGGGAGAATTAACAATCTAGGTCATGTGCAGATACTGTAGCACTATTTTTCAGATAAGGAAACGGAAGCACAAAAAAGCTACATGCCTTGCCCACATTTATGCATTTATTAACTACTAAAATTAAAAAAAATATATTTGGATGATGATATAAAAAAATGTTTGGAATTTCAACATGTAAAACATAGAAGATTGTGACAATTGTTATCTAGTGTTTTATTATTTTTTTAACTTTACCTATGTGGATACTCTAGTTCTTAGACTGTGTAAACTTTGAAGATGAGAAAAAGTAGCATTCAATTCCTTATATGCCTCCACAGTGCTTAATATCATTCAATTATTTACACATTTATAAAAATCCAAAGAAGGGTTAATTTGTTACTTTCACCTAGATCATATGTATTAGCCTTTCTTTCCACACAATTTCTGGTTTATATGGGTTCAAAAGTAGAGATAAATTTGAAGATACAGTAAACAGCTAAAGCCACGGAACACAAAGACATGATAACTCGATAAACACCCGGAGACATATTGATATGTGTTTACTTTGTCAGGTTTAACTTCATGTGTTTTCATAAGTCACTGTTCTCTTCTGGGAAAATTTCTTTTCATCTTTGGGAAATTGTTTCTGACAATACTATGAAGCATGATATTCTAAATACACAAAGTATAGAGAGAAAATCACTCATGCATTATCTGGTCTTTACATTCATGTGATTCTTTGATCTCCCATTTCAGCTTAATTTTCCCACAAGCACTTGCAAACTTCTTGTTTGTACACATCGAAAGGAGAAACGATAAAAATCACAGAACATACTTGAAACCATACATTTTCCTTTGTAGTTATTGTGTCTAGACTACAGGATAGCTTTCTTTTATTAGCGTATCTTTAAAGTTGAAAAAAAGAGTTTTGTTTCGTTTTTGCAAATCACCATTTGCTTTATACAGATGTATAATTCTAGCAAAATATCCACAGCATAGAAACCTATGGAAAACTTAAAAGGGTTTGCCCAAAAAAGTACAACCAACAACCGTCATGGCAGAGTTTTGGCCCTAGGCCAAAACTAGATCTTCCAACCTTAATGTCTTCATTTCTCTAAAACAACATAACGTACTATTCCTTTCCACCTGGTGGCTTTCTAAATAGACCGTGTGTTGTTATCAGAATCTGAAATTGTTTTCAGGTAATGTATGTTTTTCCCTGAATGTAAAATATTAATATGTAAAGCAGTATTCATTCTTTGCTTTCAACGTTAATTCTTTCAATTATCTGCCTTAGTTGAGGCATTTCTAAATGTCTCTCTACATTGAGGGAATGAATTGCCATTTGTATCTCTACATTCTATTTGTCGATACATGTAATTTGTATTTTTTTCCTCAAAATTTCCCACATTTTCTCAAAGCCTGCATTATGAAGAATGCCGTTAGGATATGGACTTAATAGGGACAAATAATTCCAAGTTGAATTTCACAGGTTTTAGTACAACCTAGCTTGAACCAGATCTATAAATAACATCTGTGCTAATTGACTCACAGGAGTCTTGGAAAATCAAGGCAAATCTCAAGTTATCCCAATGATGTAAACCAAAAAACAGCTAAATAGTATCTACTTCATTACAAATAATTGTGATTTAGAGACAACTTAATCCAGTAACTGAATGAAAAATATATAGAACAATTGATAATTAAAGCAATTAATTTTTCGGTATTTTTAGGAACTGAGGGTTATCAGTATTTATCAGGTTATATGACCTGGAATCAATCTGTCCCTCCCAGCCAGGTCAAATCACCAAAGTTGGAAATGAAGATGTGAGGAAGATTGCAAACAAGAAACAAAAGGAAAAAATAAAAAATGGACATTAGGCAAATGAAAAAAAAATTGTCAATCTCAAAAGAAATCAAGGAATGGCACATAAATGTGCCTTTAATACATTCTTTAAATTTTAATAATTGACAAATTAATTGATAATACATTATCAGTATTTTAATAATTAAAATTATAAAATTGTTGCCTATTAGATTGGACAGAGTGTGACTTACTTACTTTAAAAAATAGCCCCAGAATAAGAGGCTACTCGAGACCTAACAATGCTTAAAAACAAGACCTGAAAGTAACTCTGACCCACAGGTGGGTTAACTACTTACCAAAACTTGACACTCTTTGAAGGATGACATCTATATTCAAAATAAAAAATTCACAATGTCCAGCATTCAATAAAAATGACAAAATATACAAAGAAGTATTAAAAAAATGTGACTTGCAACCTAGAAAAAAAATCAACAAGTAGAACCAGAAATGACAGAGATAATGAAATTAGCAGGTAAGGACTTTAAAACGTATCTGCTACAAATACATTCAAGAATTTAAAGAAGACATGCACATAACAAAAAGCTAAATGGAAATAATAAAACTAAGTTAAACAGAACTTCTAGGGCTGAAAAACGAAAATATCTGGAATAAAAAGTTCACTAGCTCAGCCTAATAGAAGATTAGAGCTTATAGGGAAAAAAAGACGAGACTAATGAATTTGAAGAAAGGGCAATCAAAACTATCCAAGCTGAATCAAAAGGATAAAAAATGCTGAAGAAAAGATGACCTAAATTCTAATGATATGTGCAGCAAAATAATGCAATTTAACATATCCTTAACTGGAGTTCCAGAAAGAAGAGATACAGGAAAATATTTGAAGAGATAATGGCTATAAAAATTCCAAATTCGATGAACATTATAAACCCACAGATCCCAGAATGCTCAACAAACCCCAAGGTGAACAAACAGAAAGAAAACCATGCCAGAAAACATATATCAAATTGTTAAAAGCAGTTATTTAAAAAATTTACAACAGCCAAGTAAAGATTCGTTATGTACAGGGGACTGATGTTAATCACGACTAGACTTCTCATCAGAAAATCGTGTAAGTCAGAAAGCAATGAAAAGACTTCTTATTTATTTATTTATTTATTTATTTATTTAATTTTATTTATTTTTTTTTGAAAAGGTTTCTTTAAAGTACGGAAAGAAAACAAGCAGGCACTAAAACCTAGAATTGTATGTCACATTCTCCATCACAGAGGAATTTGTTGATAGTCCTGCAAGATACATTAAGGATGTTCTTCAGGTTATATATACATGATAAAAAGATTTTTTTAAAAAAACTTGGCTCTATGCAAAAGAATGAAGAGTGTTAGAAATGATAAACATGTGAGTAAAGGTAGTTTTCTTCTTTTTAAGTTTTTTTTTTTTCTAAAAAATAATTCATTGTTTAAAGCAAATATAGAGAAAACCAAAACCAATCATATAAGACTGTAAGGGCAAGGACTTGGATTTGGCAGTAGAGAGAATATTGGTTGTCCTTGCCAAAACAAGTTGCAATGAAATATAAGACCAGAGGGGCACCTGGGTGGCTTAGTTGGTTCAGCTCAGGTCATGATCTCACCGTCCATGAGTTCGAGCCCCGTGTTGGGCTCTGTGCTGACAGCTTGGAGCCTGAAGCCTGCTTTCTGTGTCTCCCTCTCTCTGCCCCTCCCCCCGCTCAAAAATAAATAAACACTAAAAAAATTAAAGAAGAAAAAAAGAAATATGAGACCAGAAGCCAGTCTGGTGGTTGACAAGTGAATGGTGGCACTATTTTTATTTTGGTTTTGGAAAACAGGATTATTTTTATAAAATGATGTTATTAATGTTAATATATGTGATTGTTAATATAATATATGACTATATATTATACAATTTTATTTTATTTTTGAAGTTTATTTATTTATTTGAGGAAGGTGGGCAGAGAGAGGGAGAGAGAGCGAATCCAAGCAGGCTCCGCACCATGAGTGTGGAGCTCAATGCAGGACTCGGCTCACAGAACTGTGAGATCTTGAGCCAAAACCAGGAGTCAGACACTTAACCAACTGAGCCACCCAGACATCCCGATATAACTGTTATTTTAAAATAAATTGATAAATATTTAAAAATTTACCCATTTTAATTTATAATATTTATAATACAGCTAAAATTATTGGCTAGACCCCAGATAACACAAATTCTTTGAGGTTTCTTTGAGGTTTTCAATAATTCTTAGGCATATAAAGAGATTCTCAGACCAAAAAGTTTTAGAGCTACTGCATTATAAAATGCTGACCTCATGAGCTTTAATGTTGTAGAGACAAAATTATTCTGAAGTAGAAAATAAGATTCCTAATGGTTTGGTCTTATTTAAAAGGAAGCAATAAGTTTAATGCTTTCACATATGGCACCTTATTATTCATTTTTAATGATGTCTAGGTGTGACGACGGCACCTAGGGTTTGCATTTGAATCTCAAGTGATCATTACTGAATACAGAGAAGGAAAAAAATAACATCTGGATATCACAAAATATACCAATAACACAGATTGGCTCATGAATATTTAATTTGCATATTAATTCACCTACTGAGAAGCAAGGCTTGCAAAACAAAGGAATAAACTCATAAACATTACCTGAATTATTGATCTATTTGATCCTTTGTAGAAGGTTCATTATGCAAAATTTTTGCTCTTTAAATAAATGACATTTGAATAGTTGAAAAAAAGTGCTCTCTCATTATAATCACTGGGCCCTGCTATGCTAATGAAAGCAAAGATGGAAGGTAGAGATTTGCATAATTGAACACCATTTGAAAAGGAGGTATTAGTTGGAGTCTTATTTATACATTAGAAAACTTGAAAACTGTCAGAGATGATGATTAACTAGGAAGGAGCAGAGGATAGTACATTTATCTCTCATCTCTCTAGATTTAGGGTGCGAGGTAGATTTCTATGCACCCATTAACACTCATTCACTTAGTCTCCTGTGTGATCTATATATCCAAGATGATAGGGTCCAAAGTATATTTATTTCCTTGTGAAAGTATCCTCGCATGAATTAGAGATTAAGCTTTGTTAAATTGTTAACTCAGCTTTGCATGTCTTCCCAAAATGTCCTTTATTATTTGAGTCCAACTTATTCCTACGGGACTCCCTTAAGTCCTTCTTACTATCTTGAGATGAAATAATCTTTTGCTTCCTCAGTATTAACACAGAGCATTTTAAGTTTTATTCTGTGTTTTTACCTTAGAGTGCTTATAAAATATCTTGCACTATAATTATTGATATACATTTTACATCACTGACTACATTATCAGCTCCTTGAGGTAAACTAGCATTGTGTCTTTATTTATTTACTTTTTTTAATTTTAGAGAGACAGAGAGAGTGGGGAAGAGGGACAGAGGGAGAAAGAATCTTAAGCAGGCTCCACACTCAGTGTGGAGCCCGAAGCAGGGCTCAATCCCACCCCCTGGGATCATGACCTGAGCAGAAATCAAGAGTACACTCAAACAATTGAGGCACCCAGGGGTCCCACCCTAGCACTGTGTCTTATTCAGCTTTGTGTCTGACTGGGCTTTGTCTGTCTTGATCTGGTGCACAGCTGAGAATGTAGTAGATGGTTATTTTGTATTAACTACAGTGAGTTAAACTTCAGCAAGTTCTATCAGCTCAGTTCAAATGTCCTGGTGTGAGGACCAAAGAAATAAACTTTACCCAGGGAAAGTCAAGTATCAAGAGTACCATCTTCATATTTTGTATTATTATTGAATAAGAATTAAAGAATATTTCCTGCTGTAAAAGAAAAAATATAAAATCTATGTTCTTAAATCTTGAGATAAATGCTACATATATAGCCTTTTGTTTTTTCCCTCTGAATTATATTTAAGCCGTAATTACTAAATATTAGGTTATACAGAGACACGAACTATTAGAGAGGTGAGATATCGACAGCAGCTGCCACATCAAGGTTCCACTTTGAAGAGTCAACTTTTAATCACATCTTTGCCTCATTCGTCTTCTAAGCTGCCAACAATATCTCAATAGCTTCCTAACTGAATTTCTTCTCTGTACTCATGTTTTCTTCTAATCCTACAAACCATAGCTGAGTGAGTGTTTCTTACATTTCTACCTTGGTTTAGTCAAAGGACATTTATTGATGTGTCTGTCAAGGAGGGAAAATAATTTCCCCTCCACTCTTCTAGGTTTTTGGCTGAGACCCCCATACCAAAAGACAGATTAGTAGGAGAAAAATGAACACCTCCTATATATAGCACCTCCTATATAGCATGCACACCTCCTATATACAATGGAAGATATCCAGATGGCCCAACCCAGCTAAAGACAAAAGAAAATGTTGGGGGTGCAGGGAGCAGAGACCAGTTATGGGAAGTCGTCAGGAAGGCACAACACACAAAGGTATGGTGGTTATGTAGTGTAAGCCATTGCCTTCTCTATCGATAAGAGTTTCAAAAGATTTAGTCACCTTCCTCTTTCTGGTAGAGAGATGGAGACACCTTCATAAATGGAGATATCCAATAAATGTGTAAATGTTTCATAGAAAAATAATTTCCACACATTTTTCAGAGCTTCTCTTGGATCTGCCCTTTCTTAAAAATACTCATCCTCAAAAGGTCAGTATACTAGAGAGGCATATTTTGGGGTGGTATATTTTGTTCCACTTCATGTCAAACACACAGGTCCTGGAGGACCAAACATACCTCCCAAGACCTGATCAATCACATACCCTATGACTATTGTCCTTCATCCAGGGTTGAGCATATAACCCGAGCTAGAACAGTCAGAGCCCTTCCCCAAGAATTTTTTAATTGAAATAGGTGCTAAAGACCTCTTTACTTCACTAAAATATCAGTGTCTGACCCCAGACGGCTGGTAATTGTGTTCTCTGCCACATGAATCAGCCAGAGTGAATGAAGCTGATTATCAGAGAACAACATTAAAAAAAAAAAAAAAAAAAAAAGAGGCAGAGAAAGCGAATTCTGTATCCAACCAACCTCTGGTTCCGTTTCTTGAAGGAATCTAGAGTTGTTAGAGGAGGCAGGTAGTTAGGTTCTAAGACCTGGAGGTCAGCAATGAGGAAATCATGGCCAGCTATTGGGGAAAATCCAAGGCCTATCTTGGTTACGCTCCATAATAAGCCAGATCAAACCTGACAGGTCCAGGATGGCAGGTGCCATGACAGGAAATCCCTGACCAAATTGGGAAGAAATAGCATGAAACTCTGTCATTATGTCACCCCAAGTAATGAATATTCCACTGCCTAGTTGACAACTGTCAATAAAAGATAGAAATCCAACTCCCAGGGTATGCATCTCTCTCTCTCTCTCTCTCTCTCTCTCTCTCGGGTTTACTTACTGTCAAACTTCGAGAGTATTCTTTTTGCTTTAATAAACTTCCCCTGCTCCTGTTATTCAACTGCATGTCTTCCCTTGAATTCCTTCTCATGACAAGACCAACAACCTTTGGCAACTCCTTTGCATCTGGCTGGGTCGAGGCCCCAGGGCCCTGGTATCTCCCCACTTCACCCAGCAAGAGAGTGGCCCTGTTTTCTGGAATGCTTCCTTCTGTGAACCATTCCAATATTCTTCCAACACCCCTTCCTTCTTTGTATTTTTATTACAAAGGTAGTTCAAACAACTGCTATGCTAAAGAATTATAAATTATCTTGAAGGTCTTTTTTCTAACAGCTGCAAAGCTAAAAAGAGGATAAAGTAAAATCTTGGTATTTGGAAGGAGCATTATGTCACATATACATTCCTGTGTCATGAATGTTACCCAATTTTGGTAATAAAGATTAATGCAACATTGCAATATGAAATCTGAGAATCAAAATTTAAACTGAAATGAAAATAAAATGTCAATTCTCAATTCAATTTTCTAAAACTAATAGGCAAAATGCACCAGGACTGCGCTGATAATTAAAGAAATGACAGTAGGTTTTCTCCTTATAATACATAATTATAAATAAAATATTACTTTAAAGTAAGCATATTATGTGTAGGGTGCAAATCTGCTGGTATATTTATATCAAAACACAACATTTAAGTACTTTCACAATCTGAGACAATCATTTGAGCTTTGGTCATCATACCCTTTATTGTATCTTTTACTCTCACTGAGGTACTCTGGTACCTGTGCAAAAGCTTTGGTTCCTTTGGTACAAGTGGAAAAGCTTGAGAAAAGTGTTATAGGATACAAGAAGCCATTGCGAAGTTTATCATGGAAATGACATTATCAGATTTGTGTTTCAGAGTTCACAGAGTTGCACTTGTGTATAGTAATAAGAAAAAGCACTTGATAATTGCTGTTAATAGAGAGGGTACTGGACTCCTTTGCAGCTTCTCTTAAGAGTGATAAACCGGGGCGCCTGGGTGGCTCAGTCGGTTGAGTGTCTGACTTCAGCTCAGGTCATGATCCCACAGTTCAGGAGTTCGAGCCCCACGTTGGGCTCTATGCTGACAGCACAGAGCCTGGAGCCTGCTTCGGATTCTGTGTCTCCCTCTCCCTCTCTCAAAAATAAACATTAAAAAAAAATTTTAAAAGGACTGATAAACCAATATGCTGGCAGCAATGTTGCATAAACTTGAAAATTTATCTAAATTCCTATTATTTTTAAATTGCAGCACAGCAGTAATTCCCTCCTGTTTGTTACCACTGCAGAGCATTTTACCTAAGATATTAAATATTTAATTGTATCTCTCTTCTCCACAGAAGTATAAGTTCTTTGAAAGCTGAGACTTTCCTTTATGTATTGCTATAGACTTATCACTCAAAATCTCTGCTTGGCATATTCTAGATAATATGTATATGTAATGCAGATAATATATGCAGATAATATATATATATAATATTATAATATAATATATTATAAAATTATATAATATATGTATAATTAATAATGTATTATATATTATATATATTATATATATTAATATATTATATATATAATTATATATATAATTATATATATATTATCTGCATATATTATCTGCATTACATATATAATCTGCATTATAATCTGCATTTATATATAAATATATAATTATATATATATAATATATATAATGCAGATAATATATATATATATATAAAATGGATAAAATAGAAGATATAAAGAATCAATGAGCACCAAAAAAAATTCCTGATAAAACTATAAAGAAAATAATTTTGAATATTTATAACAATAATATAGAGCTCAAAGCATACTTAACATTTTACTTACTTCAATCAGTTGTGGGCAAGCTTTCTTTAAAAAGCTGACTTAGAAAATAATTCTTTATTATTTTCTTTTATTTTCCAGATAAAAGGTAATCAAGTTAATAATGATTTCCCCTCAGGGAAAATTCCATTTCCCCAATAATAAGAAAGACCCTTGAAAATGCTGCAGTAATTTAAAAGCTTAGTCATGTATAGAAAGTTATAATGAACTTAACTAAATAGAATAAAAATGAGGAAAAAAGATATAAAAGAAAACTAAAGAGTGGAAGAGTGGCCAAACGCAGTTTTTTTTTTTTAATTTTTTTTTTTTAACGTTTATTTATTTTTGGGACAGAGAGAGACAGAGCATGAACGGGGGAGGGGCAGAGAGAGAGGGAGACACAGAACTGGAAGCAGGCTCCAGGCTCTGAGCCATCAGCCCAGAGCCCGACGTGGGGCTCGAACTCACGGACCGCGAGATCGTGACCTGAGCTGAAGTTGGACACTTAACCGACTGAGCCACCCAGGCGCCCCCCCAAACGCAGTATTTTGACAATCTTACATCCCTGTGTGCTACTTTGATAAGAAAAAAATAAATTCCAACTTACTATTTAAAAAGCAAGGTAGGAAGGAAGGAAGTTTGGTTGGAAGGGAGGAAGGAAGTGAGAGGAGTCATAACACTCCATCAGCTGACTGCATGTTCTTGAGCAAGTCACTTCAACTTTTTGGGGTCTTTGCAGTCCGTGAAATGGGTCTATTTCCTCCTTTACTCAGTAATCATGAGGCTCATGCATAATAATGAAATGTATGAAAAAATATTTCCATTCATTCCCTCCTCTGATCTTTAGGTGCACAGTGCCATGTGTAACCATCAGTTTCTTGGGAAGATAAAAAAAAGTTTTATTATTCTTTGGGAGAAGGTCAATTAAGTAAACAAATAGCTCCCTCAATTCGCAAGTGTACTTTGTACCTGCTTTGCTATATAAATTGTGTAGAATTTTATCCTGGCTCTATAGTCTTTATCCTACATGCATGTTCCATATTTATGTGGAGGGATCTCTCTTTGTTAGTATAATTTTCAATTCCCAGCAAGATAAATGACTGAAGAAAAACATTTGTTTCATACAGGAAAAAATGTAGATCGAAGTATGCTTTTTGCTTCTGTTGAAACTTTAATTTTTAAACTCGCTGTTCTAATGTATGCTCAATCAATCAAATATCAGCAGCGGTGATCTATGAAAGCAAGAGGCTTCTGAGGCCAAGAGGTAGCATGAGGGAGCTGTCCTAGTTACAAGGACTGAAAAAAAGAAGAAAAAGAAAAAAAAGAAAAAAAAAAAGAGGAAACAAGCATAACTGAGACCAAGTTCTAATAACAGGAAGTTGAGTAAAATGGCAAACGGTTCTTTTATACAGCAATCCAGCCAGGGGCCTGAAGTATAAGAAACAGGATGTAGTAACCTTGGAGAGAAGATCAGACACACAATAAAGAGTGCAGTTTAGGGACACCTGGCTTGGCTGGCTCAGTCAGTCAAAGCATATGATTCCTGATCTCGGGGTTGTGAGTTCAAGCCCCACGTTGGGTGTAGAGATTACTTAAAAATAAAATCTTGAAACAAAAAAGTGTGCAGACCCAGGAAAGGGTTCTAGCCCACTGGGACATAGTAAACCCAATGAATTATGTCACTCCCATCGTTAAAAATAATGAAGGACTACTGATTTAAGTAACACTGAGACAACTTGGAAAGTCCCCTATGAAAAATCACCTACAAATTCTCAATAAAATACAACAATCATACATTTAATTGTATGACTGAGCTCACATGAAAGTAAGAGAAACTTCCAGGAACCAACAAAAGAGAGATAAAGTTGATTTTCAAATGGAATGGAAACGCTTTGTCCCTTACCTCGAGAGAAGTGTGCACGTCTGGCTTTTACTCTGAGCAAAGATCAAGGCAGCAGAATTTAAGATTCACTGCTTAGGATATCCTGTTTTAAGTTCCCTGGTGGCTCCCAGGGTCAGCTTCTTTATCTAAGTTTTGCAATTGGCCTACCTGCTTTGATAAGCTTGACTCGATTACTTGAAGGGCCTCCTTGGAAGCTTCTCTTTGAGCTTTCACAAAGTCATGATTTCTCCCACTGACCCTGAGGTTCAGCTTGGAGACACAGCGCAGTCCATGTTGGAGTGAACAGGACCCTTGGACATCTTGCCCTTGAGATGTCTATCGCTTCAAAGTGTTTGCTACATTCTCTTTCTTTTATCCTACCACATTCTCTGCCTTTAAGTAAAGGCCTTGCACAAGTATGCTCTTTGGAGTCTCATGAGCCCTTTCAAAGAACTGGGGAAATCTTTGCAGGTCTGGGAAGAATTGTGACAAGCACATGAGTGGACACTGTTGTATCACTAGGAAGGAAGTTTAAAGGAAGTGGCCTTTGCTCATCTCAGGAACCAAGAGTTTGGATGTCAATACACTGGGAGGGATAGAATCTTCTTAAGGCTGCAAGTTAAAACTGAGACCCCGGGAAGCTTTCACCCTCAGTAAAAGACGAACCAGAGACTATTTGTCCACCAGCTTCAGAAGAAGAAATGTTTTTTTTTTTTTCATCCTGGGCTCTTTTTTTGGGGGGGTGGGGGGTGGGGGGAGTCTCCTTTGAGAATTCAGAACCACAGGCCTGACTACGTTTTAGTTTAGGATTTGAATTCACTTGACAGCAATAACAATGAAAAGGCTTTATGCAATAGTAAACCCTGGACACGGATGTAACTGGAGAGGATTTGGCTGAAGCCAATGCAAAACTCCTCAAGATGGAAATTGGAGATGGGCTCACTTAGAGCCACACAGTCTCCTCACTCCAGCCACGCAGCATTCCCAAGTTAAATCCCGGAGACGATGATTCCCAGTCTCAACCTGCAACAAATACGAGGGAAGAGCCCACCATGAGTGGAAACCCATAGACACAATATTCTAGAAGATTATATTCTGAGAACTGTAACAATTAAGTTATTAAAGTTTATTTTAAAGGGATCACATTCACTAAATAGAAGATTTTTTTGACGGGCAAAAAAAAACTACCAAAACAACCAGTTTTTCATAAGAACCAAATATTATTTCTAAAAATGAATCCCCAGTCATTAAATATCAAGTGGAAAAATTAAAGAGTATATTTGATAAAGCTCAGCTAATGATGAATTCTTCTCCCCACACACACACAAAAGGTAAGTATGCGGGGTAATGGATGAATTAGCTAGATTGTGGTCATTATTTCACAATGTATGTGTATATCAAACCATCCTGCATACACCGTAAATGTACACATTTTAAAATTGTCAATTACATCTCGACGAAGATAGAAAATATTAAAATAAAACAAATGATGAATTAACAAACTTCAAAATAGTGTGAAGAATCACTGTGGATACATTACAGAGACACAGAAATGAAACTACAATAGAGATAGAGAAGACAGCACACTGAGGGTTTAAGTATGTCTAGTAAAGGGGCACCTGGGTGGCTCAGTCGGTTAAGCATCCAACTCTTGGTTTTGGCTCAGGTCATGATCTCACCATTGGTGAGATTGAGCCCTGTGTCCAGCTCTGTGCTGACAGCGTGGAGCCTGCCTGGGATTGTCTCTCTCCCTCTCTCTCTGCTCCTCCCCTGCACACATGCATGTGTGGACTCTCTCTCTTTCTCTCTCTCTCTCGATAAATAAATAAATAAACTTAAAAATAAGTTAAGTCCAGTAAATAAGCCAGAAGACTAGAATAAAGAGAACGGCAAAGACTCTGCTAGAAGAGATCATGGCTGATGTTTCAGAAATGAAAGAAAGCTCTGGGCCCTCACAAGCAAAGAACATGCAGTCCTGAGCAGGACTCAAACAAATAAACACACAAACAAAGCCCACAGTGCACTGAACATGATGCAGTGTGGCAATTCTCAAACACTTTGGTCTCAGTACCCCCTCCAGTGTGATAATTCACTGGAAAAAATAAAACATATTAACATAAATATTTACATGAAAAATAACTACGTTTTCCAAAACTACTAAGAAGAGTGCCATTGTTTCACATTTTTGCAAATCTCCTTAATTACAACTTAAGAGAAGATAACCTCTGCCTTCTACCTGTCTCAATATCCGTCATGTGGCCTCTGAAAAACCTAAGCACCCACTGTGACAGAATGAAAGGCATCTCTTATATTATTACAAATATCCTTTCAACTCATGAACCCTCTCACTGTTGACAAGTGACACTAAAGAATGAAAAAAAAAATAAAAGATAGATCTAAAAACTACTCTGACAGGAAAAAAACAAAAACAGATGGACTGAAGTCATCAGCCAAAGAGAGAGATTAGAAAACATAGGACCTTCCGGGATCTGCTGTGTAAACTTCAGTTACTCAAAGGGCTCTTGAATATATAACATTAAAAGTATAATAGTCTTCAAAAGGCACCATTAAGATGAAAAAAAAAATCCACCTTCTCTGAGAAAAGACTTGCAAATCATATAATTTACAAAGGACTTATTTAAAAGCATAGAAAGAACACTAACAATTCAGTAAGAAGACAACAACCCAATTTTGTAAATGGGGAACATATTTGAATAGACATTTCACCAGAGGTATATGAATGGTGAATAAACACATGAAAAGATGTTTGGTATCATGAGTCATTTGAGAAATTCCAGTTAAAACCACAATGACATATTATTCCCCAAGTACTTGACTGGCTGTATTCCAAAAGACAGATGGAGACAAAAAGACAAATGGAGGGTGTGAAGAAACAAGGCGCCTGCCATATCTCTGGTGGGAATGTAACAGTGCAGTCACCTTGCAAAACAACTTGAAGTTTCTCGAAAAGTTAAACATCCACTTGCCATCAGCCCCAGCAACCGTACTGCTTGGCATTTTCCTAAAGGAATAAAAGCTATGTCCACACAAGATCTGTCTGTGAATGTGCATTGCAGCACTACCCATAGTAGCTGAAAGTGATCTTCTAGGGGAAAAGAACTAGATTTTGGTGATGGCTACACAATTCTATAATTTCACTACAAGAAATGAAGAGCACACCTAAATAGGCGCATTTTGTGGTTCTATAAATTATATCTCAATGAAACCCTTTTTTAAAAAAGACAGTGGTTAATCAAATTGGATAATAAACATAATCCAGATATGTATTATTAACAAAAAACACATGTAAGGATACAAGGACACCAAAGATTAAAAGTAAAAGAACAAAACAAAACTAGGGCAGAACATTTAAAAGTAAGCTGTGTAGTTAAATTAATATCACACAAAATAAGCTGTAGAGTAAGGTAAATGTAATCAAGGATGTTTCTAGGATGAATTTTATCACTCTTGTGTTCAAAATTTTCTTCAAGTCCTAGATCACATAGTCAAACAGAATAAATAAGTTATAAAGATTAAAACCTCCACTGGTTACAAACAACATCATTGTCAATACAGAAAATCCAATCAAATATATATAGGTAAACTGTTAGAGCTAATAAGAGAGTTCAAGTTTATTGGATTTGAAATCAATCTACAGGAATCAGTTATGTTCCTATAGACTATAAATGACTACTAAAAATTATATTTTTTAAGAAAACATTTATAATAGCAACAAAATTACATGCTACCTAAGAAGAAATCCAATGGGGGCGCCAGGTTTGCTCAGTAGGTTGAGCGTCTGACTCCTGATTTTGGCTCTGGTCATGATCTCATAGTTCATGGGTTCGAGCCCTGCATCGGGCTCTGTGCTGACAGCTCAGAGCCTGGAGTCTGCTTCTGATTGTCTCCCTCTCTCTCTGCCCCTCCCCCTGCTTGCGCTCTCTCTCTCTCTCAAAAATAAGTAAAAACATTAAAAAAATTTAAGAACAAAAGAAGAAATCCAATGAAATGATGCAATTAGTCTAGAGAGAGTACAATAAAAATTTAGTGGAAGCCATAAGAAAAGATCTAAATTTATAGAATTATTTGCCCCATCTTAAGATGACCCAGTCCCATGATGATGGCAAGTCTTCTCAAATTTATCTACACATTCATGGGAATTACCATCAAAAGCTTAACTTGACCAGCTAATTCTAAAATTAGTAAGGAAGAAAAAAAAAATCAAACATGGACAAGGCAATGTTAAAGACGAAAAAGACAAGGGGATTTATCCTAACAGATAGAAATGGTAATTATAAAGCTAGGACTGTGGAAGCATCTTACTCATGCAGGGATACACAAACTGTTGGAGCAGAATAAGGAGACAAGAAACTGATCCACACACAGGTGGACACTTGATAAACCATTGAGGCGACACTTCATACCAGTGGAGAAAGAATGGACTATTTAATCATATGATGCTGAGACAGTCATTCAAATTGAAAATTTGTGTAAGTTAGATCTTTTACACAATACACAAATAACGATATGGAACTGAGGACTTAAGCAAAAAAAAAAGTTTAATTGAAATGTATAAAAATATGGAAAGATAATCTATAGAACAAAAACCTTAATACCAATAACATTGAAAAATTACTCATTCTTATTAATGATCAGACAAAAGGCAAGTTAAAACCCATAGAAGGTAAAATGCTGCACTCAAATTAAGCTGGCAGAAATGTAAAAGCCTGGCAATATCAAGTGGTGGCACGAATTTTTTTTAAAAAGGGAATATTTTTTGTGGGTGTGCATAGATATTTATTATTGTTATATATTCTTTTTTTTATGAAATTTATTGTCAAATTGGTTTCCATACAACACCCAGTGCTCATCCCAACAGGTACCCTCCTCAATACCCATCACCCACTTTCCCCTCCCCCCCACCCCCATCAACCCTCAGTTTGTTCTCAGTATTTAAGCGTCTCTTATGGTTTGCCTCCTTCCCTCTCTGTAACTTTCCCCCCCCCCCCCTTCTGCTCCCCTCTGGTCTTCTGTTGAGTTTCTCAGAATCCACATATGAGTGAAAACATATGGTATCTGTCTTTCTCTGCCTGACTTATTTCACTTAGCATAACACTCTCCAGTTCCATCCACGTTGCTACAAAGGGCCATATTTCATTCTTTCTTGTTGCAAGTAGTATTCCATTGTATATATAAACCACAACTTTTTTATCCACTCATCAGAATATTCACACACTTTTGCTGGAAGTGTAAAATGGTACCCCCCCACCCAGAGGCACAGTGTATTAATATATGGTGAAGTTGAAGATATTTATACACATTTCCTACAACCTCGTAATTCTTCTAGATAGGTAAATCTGTGTCAAATCGGTTCACCATGAGGAGCTTGAATATAATCGTGATACCCAAAACACTCTGCAGATCCATTAAGCTACAATTTCTGGGGGTGGGATTTAGGCATCAGAGTTTTTGACTACTCCCCAGCTAATTTCAACGTGCATCAAAGTTAAGACCCTCCACCTTAGAAGAATGTCAACATTTGTGTACAACTTGCATAAGAACGTTCACCAAAGCATTGACACATACAGGAAAAAAAATATATCCATATCTATATATCACTATCCAAACACTATCCATGGAAAAGGGGATAAATAATATTGGTATCTTAATTTAATATATAGATAAAATTAACTGGAGTTCCAAGTATCAAATTAATAAATCTTTTGCAAAATAAGTACACATTGCTTAGTTTTCATACATTTGTTATAAAAGGGTTAAAAAAGAGTTGGCATGAGAATTATACACAACAAATTCAAGACAGTGCAGAATGACAGATTGGGAATGGAGAGAAACATATGGGGGGTAGCAACAAACTTGGAAACACTTTAGTTTTCAGGATGAAAGAGCGGAGGCAGGGAAATGAGCCAGTGTAGGAGAAAACAGGTTAACAGGTGTTAACAGGTGTTTGTTTAATCATTTTGTTTCTTAACTTACATTTGTGTTACACATATCCCCTTAGTGTATCAGATACTGTATGTCAAACTTGTGAAAAGACATTAAACAAACAGGATCAATGTTAAGACTAGCAGTGGATACATGGATATTTCTTATAGTCTCTATTTTTCCATACATTTGAAGCAGTCTATAATTTTAAAATTACTTTCCTCAAGTGAATACACATGAATATGAGGCCACAAAATTTAGACAGAGCCTCTTTCCCAGAATTTAAACACTAATGGTGGAAATCCTGTGGATTTATGGTGAAAATGTCAATCCCGTATGCCCTGAGATTTTAAGTTATACTGCAAAGGAGGAAAAAACAAACCAACAAACCAAAAGTATATACCACTCAGTTATTAGAACCACTATGTAAATATACATAGTGTACTCAATACAAGTTTATTGTAAGAAGAGAATTAAATATTCAGAACAATCCCTCCATTTCCTCAACAGTCTTTGGATGTTGACTTTCCAGGTCATACTATATTTCTGTAGACACTTGTAGGAGGTTTTAATTCAAAATAGCCTCCATATTAATATTAACCATAAAGTGGGTCATGGTCAGTTTGGCTTAGGAGGGGAACAATCAACCTTCCACAGTTCCCTGCAAACCAAGAATATTAAAGCTTCTGGAGACTGATCTTGTCAGACATGTGAGTCAGAAGGAAACAAACTGAGGACACTGTGGAAGGATGGAAAATTATGAACCAATTCCATATTCAGTTCTAGAATTCTTATTCTATATTCTCCCAAGTTCTGAAGATGCTAATCCTAAACAAATTGATTCATGAGAGTCAGGATTAAACTTATAGATAGGATTTTAAAAGTGATGGAACATTCTCCTGATTACTGTGAATGGCACCAAATGAAACTGAGCTGGAATCTGCAATGAGATCATTAAATGGAAACATGTCTTCAATTTATCAGATGTATTACAGAACAAGATGAAAAGAAATTGATAGGGAAAACACTCTGTTCTCAAAAACGGTTAAAGGAAATAGTCTGTTATTACAATGCGAAATCAATGAATTCTCTTCCTCTTTACCTTATGTCATTATCTTTTAAAAAAATAAAGGTGGGGGCACCTGGGTGGCTCAGTCAGTTAAGTGTCCGACTTCAGCTCAGGTCTTGATCTCATGTTCATGAGTTCAAGCCCCGAGCCTGCTTTGGATTCTGTGTCTCCCTCTCTCTCTGCCCCTCCCCTATTCTCTCTCTCTCTCTCTCTCTCTCTCTCTCTCTCAAAAATAAACAGTAAAAACTTTTTTTTTAATTTAGGTGGACTTGTCTTCCTGTTTAATTTCACATTGGAACTCTTGGGATCTGAGAGCACTGATTGTAAAATTGCTTCCAATCTACTATTACGACCATTCTTTTGCAACCAAAAAATATGGAATTTTTGTTTGTTTTTACTTTTGTCATCCTGCAATTATTGTTCTGTCTTATCGTCCACATCCTCCCACTGGAAAGCTTTCCTACTCTGGTACTATCCTGTTGACAAACTTCCTGAGCAAATTTCTCACTTTGACAGAAAGCAGTGATCAGCACTTCAGATGAGAAACTGACCTGGAGTTTATGCAAAGTGGAGCAGTTATTTTCCTCCTAACAAGCTATAGATTTGCAAAAAACAGTGATTTGCTTTTTGATTTCCCAAAATCTTCAAGTAAATAACATAAAATATATAGAATTCTTTGCTGCTACTGTAAACCAGAGGCACTGTAATCAGTGAAATGGTGAAAGTTACATTTACACTGATTTTCTTTGATTACCTCCCTCACGCAATCATGGAATCTGGACTTTCCCACCCATATTACTTTTAGATTAATTGTGGCTTTTATTGACAGCCAAGTTTTATTATAAAACATACAAAATAATTGTAATAAATATTATTTAAGTGATTGTGCTGTACTTTTTCCCTTATATTTTGGAGAGATAAATTTCTATATATGGATAGTATTTTATGTACACATGGGATAAAGTTGTAATTTATTCTAGAAGAGCACTCATCCGCGTGAGTTTATTCTACCTTAGTTTTCACCAGTCTGGCATAGTGTCCCCATCAGTTTGCCCTCCCTGCTATGTTTAAAACTGAATCATCTTGAAGTTTTTTTTTTTTTTTAATGTATTTAAACAGTCACATAAGGATTAGTGATTTCTCTCTGGAGAAAAACCATTGGGGGGAAAATCTTCTCTATTTAGAGCAGATGTGAATTATGTCTAAGCAGTTAAACACTTCCCTGTGTTTTTATTCATATTATTCCATTGGCCTGGAATACTCTCTCCCTTTTACATATTGAGCCAACTTACTCATACTCCAAAAGCATAATCGTGTCACGTTTGTGAAGATTCCTGACCTCTCTCACAGTTAACTTGTATCTTCCCCACTTCTCCCAAGAGACTTTTGAACCACTACGATCGCATAACTGATTGAGTCAAGCCAAACAAAAAGCATAAACCAAGTAATATCTCTAACCAGACTATGATCTTTCCAGGGTTAGGAATGGTGCTTATTTTATTCTGTATTTCTGGCCTCTAGTGTATGCCTTGCACATAGTAAGTGTTCAACTAAGAGTCTTTCAAAATGAATAAAAAAATGATCTTAGCCTCAGAACTGAATCTCTGACAGTGAGAATCTCGTCCCTTCAAAGAAGCTGTTAGGAGGATCCCTATGTCATCCTATTTTTATTGAGATGAGTCTTACCTGGCTTTCTCCATCTATCCCAAGGCAAACTTCCCCTCTGCTCAAACTGGCCACCGTAATGCAAATGTGGATGTGTCCAGACTGATCTGGCCCTAAATCCTAAACCCATGTTTTAAAACTAACATTGGCCCTCAAAAGCTACTTAACTCTGAGGCTCAGATTCCACCTGTGTCTATCTCCACAGTCAGATCTGCAGTACCCTTGTGCCTAAGGAAGGCAGAAGAAAAGTGTCCAAGAAAAGGCAAGGAGGAGTGCCTGGGTGGCTCAGTTGGTTAAGCATCCGACTTAGTCTCAGGTCATGATCTCATGGTTCATGAGTCTGAGCCCCGCGGTGCGCTCTGCGCTGACAGCTCAGAGCCTGGAGCCTGCTTCGGATTCTGGGTCTCCCTCTCTCTCTGCCCCTCCCCCACTCATGCTCTGTCTCTCTCCATCTCTCAAAAAAAAAAATAAATAAACAAACATTAAAAGAAAAGACAAAGAGGAAGGGATTTGAAAGAAGGTGGAAAATATGATGCTCTTTGAGAATGATCAGAGTTACAAGCTGCTTGGTTTTTCCTGTGTAAATTCAATACAGTGTAGCTCACTTTCTATTTAAAAAAAAAAAAGAATGACACTCTTTGAGATAGAAAGACTGGAATGAGCATGAACGTGTACAATTTATTTATTCCATTTCAAATCATCAAAATAATTTATTTCCTCTTTTTCACTGTAGAGTAGCTGAAGCAGGAGGGGAGCTGCTGAAGCAATAGATTGAGGAAGGATCCATAATTCATTCCAGAGTTTTGTGGATTTATATCACATGTAAAGCAGTGGTGAGTAATAGGTGAAGATAGTAGGAGTGATGAATAATCAGGGTGAGTTTTTTTTTTTTTTATCTCAGGACATTTTAGCTATACTTTTGGAAAATAAAGGCTTTTCTTTTTTTACAGAATGCATCATTTGACATTTGAATATTTAATAAATTCACCCGTTACTTCTCTTGCTTTAAAGGATATGAACTTTAGCAGACTTTAATAATAGTGCAGTACTAATTTATGGCAGAGGGAACTGATAAACATTTTAAACCGCATGAACTTAAAACAGACCTTTATAACCCAGACATAATTGTGATCACTCTTCAGTTCTCATTTGATATACTTTGGAGCCCTTGTCGGTGAGGTTCACCCCCACACACCATTCTTTTCTTTTCCAGACATTTCTCCCAAAATTATTTTTCTGCCCTCCACTTCTAGCTGCAATCTATTTTTAGCAACAATTTCGTTTTATTATGGACGTTTTAACCCTTGGTTCTATTCCTTCAAAATAAGTATTATATTCTTTTACCCAAGGGCAACATCTTTCAAAGCATCCTAACATACTGAGAAAACACGCTTCATATCATAAATGAACCATACCTGGTATAAAAACGTGTCCTGGGTGATTGTATTGACCTCTATGAAAGAACAAGCAACTTTTTAATATAGAAAGTTTAGTGATGTCTGGAGAAGACAAAAAACTGATATATTTAGCTAACAATAAAAGTTAGAAGAAATATCATCCTTCAGTTTTTATTTTTCAAATTAATCCTAAATCCTGAGATCTCTCGGCCCTCAACACTTTTGTCACTACCTTTCATTAACTTCTTTCCATTTTCTGTCCCTTCCCCAGACAGCATAGGCCCCAGGGGCTCATGACTTCATTTCTTGCCTATGGTCTCAACTTCTTGTTATTGTTTTCTAGCCTCTCCCACTCAGCAAATCTTCCTCAAAAGTTAACCTCGACCGCTACCATACTTCCTCTCCCAAAAATGATACAAGCCTTCAGGCTCCAATTGCTCTAGAAGCATAAATTCATCTTCATTTATCTACTTTTCAATCATTATTATCTAAAGCAATATCTCTCCTCTATGGCTCATCGTCCTCTGCATCATGTTCCAGCCGATGTTCTTTAGGGACCTCATTCCCTCATGAGTCCCCTCTTTGTCTTATGACTTCAACTTCTTCCCCTTTACTGGAAACAGAGTTCCAACGGAAAGTGTTGTGGGTTGAATTGTGTCCCCATAAAAGTCATGTTGAAGTTCTAACCCCTGTTAGAATCGAATTTGGAAGTAGGTCTTTAAAGAGGTGATTAAGTTAAAATAGGATCACTAGGGTGGATCTTAATCCAGTATGATTGGTGTCCTTATAAGAAGATTAGGACACAAAAACACATAGAGAAACAGCAAAGACCCAGAGAAACACTGTCATTTATAAGTCAAGGAGAGGGGTCTCAGAAGAAACAAATTTTATCCATATCTTGATCTCAGACTTCTAGCGTCTAGAACTGATAGAAAATAAATTTCTACTCTTTAGGCTACTCAGTCTATGATAATAGACTAATATAGATTTCACTGGGCTCTATAGAAATGCAAAGGTTTTCCAACTTCAAAAACTCCTCTATTTTGAACCACTTTTATCACACAATGTCTTTCTTCTCCTTAAGAGTGATTCTCCTTGACTTGTAGATCATTCTACTTATATTTTCAAATAATTTGAATCCAATATTCAAAGTGGAATATAGGTATACCTCATTATTTTGCATTTAGCTTTACTGCACTTTGCAGATAATGCATTATTCTTTTTTTTACAAATTGAGGGTTCAAGACTTCAGTGCAGGTAGCACCACAGATGTGGTGGGAATAGCAAGAGAACTAGAATTGGAACTAGAGCCTGAAGATGGGACTGAACTGTTGCCATCTCATGATAAAACTTGGACAGAGGAGGAGTTGCTTCTTATGGATGAGGCAAAAAAGTGGTTTCTGGAAATGGCACCTACTCCTGGTGAAGACTGCTGAAACGACAACAAAGATTTAGAATCTTACATAATCTTAGTTGATAAAGCAGCCGCAGGGGTTGAGATTGACTCCGATTTTGAAAGAAGGCAGCTGTGAGTCAAATGCTATCAACAGCATCACATGCAATAGAGAAATCATTCATGAAAGGAAGAGTCAATCAATGTAGCAAACTTCACTGTTGCCTTATTTTAAGAAATTGCCACGGTCACTCCAACCTTCAGCAACTACCACCCTGATCAGTCAGCAGCCCTCCGCCACCACCAGCAGAAACATTATGACTTGCTGAAATCTCGGATGATGCTTAGCATTTTTTAGCAATAAAGTATTTTGTAATTAAGGTATGCACATTGTTTTTTAGACATAATACTACTGCATGTGTAATTGACTGTAGTATAGTGGAAACAGATTTTCTATCTGCATTGGGAAACCAACAAATTCATGTGACACACTTTCTTGTTGTATGTGCTTTATTGTGATGGTCTAAACAAAACCTACAATATCTCTGAGGAAAGCCTGTAGTTAGAAAAGCAATAAATATTAAGTAGTATGGGAACGGGGAGAGAGAATGGCCTACCCTGCTTGCGAGAGCTGGAAAAGCTTTCACAGGGATGGGTAACAACAGAAGAGTATTTCAAGCAAAGGAGACTGGATCAAAACATACGGAGGTTTGAAGGCCCTAGTTACGAAGAAATCATGGAGACACCAGTGTGATAAGTGCACTTGTTTGGAGATGGGAATGTGGATTGAGCTATTTGCATGCTTTTGGCTCTAAGACATACCTTGCCCCGTGTATTCAGTTACAGAAGCTTGTCTGCATGGGGAGCGGGCACATGTAATACCCCCTTGTCATTTAAACTGTTCTATCTACAGGACCCAGCCTGCAAATTTCAGTTAGTGGTCTCTAATTCCTCTGATTCAAGAGCCTTCATTTCCCTTTGACTTTGACTCGCTCCCTCCATGCTGTACAGTGGGATGTCCAGCAGGCTGTTTGTTAGAGCCAAAGTAATCATTTTTCTTACCATGAGAACAGAGAAGAAGACTAAAGCTGAAAGGACCTCTAACACACACACACACACACACACACACACACACACACACACACAGCAGAGAGAAAGCCAGTGAGTGCCTGGAAGGCCAGAGAGTCAGAACTTAACTATTTTATCTTCAAATTACAGCCAACGCTAAAAATACACAGGTATTTATCTTAAGTTTTGCCTCATCAAAAGGATGAACGTTGAGGTGGAGTTTAATTCTCAGAGTGGCTACTGTTAGATGAAAGGTCAGAAGACTTGCTTTATTCTAAAAGGCAATTGTCCTTAGGCAGTCTCTCAGAACTCAGAAGGTTAGCAGCCCTAAAGGACATTGTTCTATGTTGAATATAATGAGATCCATGCTTTGTGCTCTGGGATAATAATTGGGAATATTCTTAAATTTGACTGGCTGATGGGGCATGAAATTCAATTATTGTTCATTCAAGTATTGTTTGAACTATACAAGTTTGTTCTTTTGTAAAATTTAACAAACGGAAAGGAAATAAAGTGTCTTCCAGTTGAGAGATATAATTGACATTATTATCCTGTGATTATAATTAGCCTTATATTCCATTACTTTCTGAAGCCCAATCTCAGAAAAAAAGAGAGAGAGAGAGAGAGAATAATAGAACAGAATAAACTTGAAACACTTTGACGAGATCATCTACATCAACTTCATCAAGTTTTTCAGCTTAAAATTTTATAGCAAATATCTTTAGTATAAATATGTTAGAAATACATTTGGTCATGAGATCAAGTCTCATTGAATTATTCTGTCAAAGTTAGAGTATCTCTTCTGAAATACTGACGTCAAATAATGCATGATTTTCTCTTACACCAGAAGCTGCCTTCTTGTTAGTTTCTCTAGTATCCAAATCACTTCATCCTCTGTGCAGAAGTGAAAATGCTGAATCAATCTTCCCTTGGAAACTTTCAATTTCCACATGATGGATTACAGCTATTTTGGAGAACAGCTACAATGTTTTTTATCAGCCTAGAAAAATATAGACTAAATTATTGGTTTTCATGAGGGATCGTAGTTTGATTTTTATAAACCTTCAGTTTCAACATGTATTAAAAATGTAAGTGCCTTTGGCTTTATGAGGTAAACCATGGATCGTTTTACAACGAAAGTTGCAAATTTGCACTTGTAAATCGCCATTTGTTTTACTTAGAAACTTTGCTGACATCAAGCACAATGTCTACAGGTGAGCAGTAGAACCTTCCTTACAACCTTATCAGTGGGCAGGTGTGGTTAACATCAAATAATGTCAATTTGGTTTTTACACTCAAACATTCTTTTAAAAAATAACAGACTATTTTGAAGCTAAATACGAGATAATTAAAGCAAGAATGAATATTAGATATTTGATTATTTACTTAGATTATCTAAATTTACCAACTTTACCTGTGGTATGTTATCAGACTTTAGTTAAAACACACTAATTTTGGGGTGCCTGGGTGGCTCAGTCAGTTAGGCGTCCGACTTCAGCTCAGGTCATGATCTCATGGTTTGTGAGTTCAAGCCCCACATCTGGCTCCGTGCTGACAGCTCAGAGCCTGGAGCCTGCTTCAGATTCTGTGTCTCCCTCTCTCTGCCCCTCCCCTACTAGCACTCTATCTCTCTCTCTCTCTCTCAAAAATAAATAAACATTAAAAATTTTTTAAAAACACACTAATACAAATCAAAGACCTGAGGTAAACCATTTATATGTGGTTCTAATAATCCAGTTAAGAATTATTTCACACCCCCAAAAAGGATAATTGAAAGATTGCTAAAATATTTGAATTCCAAACTTTTATAAAATCCATGGGAGATATCAAATTCTTTATGCATTATCTCCTCCTACCCCCACTTGGGCCTTTCAGATCAATCACAATTAGAAATTTTATCTCGAAACCAGTCGCTATGCAAATAAAACTTGACCAAATGGTATTTTAGCAGTTCAGAACCTTCACTGTATAGATCCAACTGCTCTGATGATCATGCATTAAGCCTCACACAAAACATCTTGCTGAAATAAGCCAGTGTCCTTGCTACTATCAGTCAAGATCAAGTTGTTACAACTGGAAGACAGTTTTGCAAACTGCACCTTCTACATCGCCTTTCAACTCCTTCCACCCAACAACATGGACACTTATCAACTGAAAAGCTAAAAACAGGTTGTTGTGGGTTTTTTTTTTTAATGAGTGAACTATCAGATCGAAAATTAAAATCACTTTCCCTCAATCTACCAGAGATTAGAACTAAATAGTAAGTTGAAATGCCACATCCAAAAAAAAGAGTCTGATTGTTATTGTTTGTTTGTTTGTTTGTTTGTTTACATCCTCATTTCAAATTTACGAACTTCTGAAAATCCAGCTCCGTTAGTTCTTAGCAGTGACAAACTTAATAATCTTTTTTATTTGGGTACAGTTGACACAGCATGTAACATTAGTTTCAGGTAACATGAGTACAAGTAGTGATTCAACTTCTCTATCCTGTGCTGCGCTCACAAGTGTTGCTAACATCTGTCATCATACAATGTTACTGCGATATCATTGACTGCATTCCTTACGCTGTGCCTTTTATTCCCGAGACATTCATTCCACAGCAGTGACATATTTTAGAGATCATATCGTTAAAGAAAGAAATTCCAAGATCTCTCATAGTTCAGATACGCCTTTGGAAAAACCTTAAGTAATATGCAAATATGTCCGGCTATGCCGGACATCTGTCCTTTCTTAGAAAACCGCTGAAGATACTGCTATTTTAAAAGAAAATATTGAGAATATGTATTTTGGATTAAAGCCTACATAACTGAAATTTTCTTATTATTCTTCGTATAGAGGACAGAAATCATAAATCCAAGACTAGAGTTTTGTTCCCTTGATCATTAGGTGTTGTTTTCGAACTCTAGAATTCTGTACAGAGAACGGGGCATAGAGGGCACTGTTGTACTTACAATCAGACCTGGGAAGCCCATGCAGGATGAAATTCAAGGAATTAATTGAGCAGGAGCGGCTCCTTTCACTTTGTTTACCAGAACAAAAAACAAAAGTATTTTTAACTACTTGGTAGCCAAATTATGCTTTTACTTCTTCCAGTGTATTCAGAAAACCAGATTGCTGTATTACTTATACAGGAATTTTCTGACAACACAGCGAAATCGTTGGCAACATTGTTAATTAAATGAGGTGGTGAGATTTATCCTGAGGCAGTTGGTCCTGGATTTCAATTCTGGGGAAGATACGTACTGGCTCAGAGAAGTCAAATTGAGGGAGAAGCAAATATGATTGGTCCAGGATTCCCACAGTGAGATAAATCCTTTTTTTATCCATACCCAGTAAAATCTTCAGTTTGTTCATAACATTCATTTTGTGATGTAGGTGCTAGAAATGTAATCTCCCCCCAACCCCGCTTTGATGGAGATGAATGTGCTTTATCCCATTCCCCTTTTTTTTTAAAATTTTTTTTTAACATTTATTTATTATTGAGAGACAGAGACAGAGAGAGACAGAGCATGAGCATGGGAGGGGCAGAGAGGAGGAGACACAGAATCTGAAGCAGGCTCCAGGCTCTGAGCTGTCACACAGAGCCCAATGCGGGGCTTGAACTCACAAACTGGGAGGTTATGACCTGAGTCGAAGTTGGATGCTCAACTGACTGAACCCCCCATTCCCTTTCCTTACTTCAAAATCCTGCCAAACCATTGTATTCACCAAATATTTCATCTTAATTCCCAAGTTTTTTGGTACCTGTGGTGTACAAATTCTTTTTGCACACATTCTCTTTATTTCTCTCTCACAAAGCATGTCTATTGTGGTTTACAGTTATTTGTGAATGTATCACCCTCTCACTAGGCTCCTGAGAGCCACCCTCGCACGGCCTCAGTCTAGAGACTCCAGAACCAAAATCTGCAATTGGTCCTTCTTGGGCTTAGGTAAGAGCCCTTCTCAACCGAAGGCCCAGGCAGGGCCCGTGTTTGCTGAAGGGGAACAGAATTTGACCATCTTCCATTTTCAGCACCCCTGACTCTCCCCTTGTGATCGCAGCCAGAGGCTTCTCTTTCCTCTCCCATTAGGTGAGTGCTCTCACTTTGGGATTTTACCTGGGGTGGTCCTCCTTATGTAAAGCAAATAGATCATTTTTCATTTCAATACTCTGAGAATGGAAAGGATATTATTAAACATTACCATAGGAATAAATCAGAACTGCCCTGGGCAATGGGATGTAAGTTCATCCCATCTTAATGTGAAACTATAAATCTTAAATACAACCTTATCGGCCTTCACAAATGATGTCTTAGAATCGGTGGAAGAGGAAGGCTCAGGAGGCAGACAGAACTGGGTTCCTACCTTACCTCTACTACTCACAGCCCGTGTGATAACTGGAAACTGTGCTCGGGGGGGTTTTCCCGTCTCCCAAATATGGATGAGGCCACCCTGTCTAGGTCGCTGTGAAGTCTAACTTCACATGGGAATGTGTCTGGTGCATAAATAGCAGTCATAAAATAAGATTTTGTGCCCTTTCCTGTTTTCCTTTTCCTGCCACAATTTTTACCTCCAATTAAACAGATTTTTCTTTCTCGGTGTTATCCATATTTACGATTTTAGGAAAACAGGCTAGTACCTGGCCCTGTGCACTCAAATGTATATAATTACTATGGTTATATTTCTATTCTGCAGATACTTTTAGATTGTCAAAGGAGAGATTGTTCTTGTTCATGTCTATTCTGGTATTAATAGTCAAAACGAAGCTTCTCTGTTCTTTCACTCTTTGTACTAAGGAGTATTTGTAGGTAAGAATGTCTACAGACTCAATGCCTTTTCACTTTACACAATCTATAAAGGTGTTTATTATGAATTTTTCTAGTGGCAGGAAATGAGACACAGCCCAAGTTTCCATCAGTTTGGAATTGGTTAAATAATTAGTAGTAGTTTCATATTACTGAATATTATGTAGTTTTTTAAAAGGCATGACTTAAAAAATACATCATGTGCAGCACTCTGATTATTACATATACATGTCTGAAAGGACAAAATAAAGTTCACAGAAACAGTTAAACAGAAAAGTTTAACAGAAAAGTTAAACAGAAAGAAAAAGAAAATAAGTACATGTTCATGAAAATAGAGAAAATCTTGCAGATATTAATTAAACAGTTAACTCCAATGAGATAGAATTAGAGATTACTATTTTTGTATATTTCCATATTTGCTGAATATGGAATTTCAAGTTACAGAAACAAGCATGTGTTACTTGTATAATTTTAAAAATTAAATGAACAAAAAGTCCATACGTAAAAACTGTATTTTATTTATAAAGTTTAATTTTCAATATAAAATCTTATAAATGCACTATTATCTGATTTTTACGTTTTCAAGTATTTTTTTCAATGTTTATTTACTTGTTTTTGAGAGAGAGAGAGTGTGTGAGTGGGGGAGAGGCAGAGAGAGAGGGAAACAGAGAATCTGAAGCAGGCTAATGCTGTTAGCTCAGCACAGAGCCCGATGCGGGGCTTGAACCCACAAACCATGGCATCATGCCCTGTCTGACACTTAACTGACTGAGCCACCCAGGCACCCCATTTTCAAGTATGTGTATTTAATTTCATCCATGTTGAATTAAACAATAAATTAAAAATATGGCAATTTAGCTTGCCTATTCAAAATTTGCCATTGAAAATTAAATTTATGTATTCTAAAAATTATAATATACATAACCTTAAAGCATTTATTTGGTATTATTTGAGATCCTATGTTTCATTTTTCCTCAATACTTTCTGCTTCAATATATTATTTAAGCATTTTTAACACCTTATTCTAACAGATATTATAAATCAATTTTTATATGTATTTTTAAGTTTTCATTTAAATTCCAGTTGGTTAACATTCAGTGTAATATTAGTTCCAGGTATACAATATAGCGATTCAACACATCCATGCAACACCCCTGCTCATCACTAGAACTACCTTATGATGTAACAATTGCACTACTAGGTTATTTACAGAAACGATACAAAAATACTAGTTCAAAGGGATACATGCACCCTGATGTTGGTGGCAGCCTTTTCTACAATGGCCATATTATGAAAACAGCCCAAGTGTCGATCGACTGATGAATGGATAGATCGATTTTTTAAGAACACAAAAATGTACACATCTCATTGAACATAAGAAACTGAAAAAAAAAAAAAAAAGATGATTTCTATTTTTTTTTGTTTTGTTTTGTTCTTGGTCTTTCTCTTTCTTGTTTGTTAAATTTGCTTTATGTATTTCTTAAAATTTCTGGATATATAATTCTCCTTTTCTGAGGTGGATACTCATGATAACATATTGCACTCAGCACCTACAACTACTATAGAATCTTAAAAATTCCAGTTCAGACCAAAACATTAGAAAACAAAATCTTAAGTTCAAAATTAAATTAAAAAAATTATTTTCTCAACACAGAATATGATCCTGGGCCAAAAGTAAATTTCTACTTCAGTAGGTTGACTTTCTTGGCCCCTTCTCATTACCAGCTTCCCTCAAATCATATTTCCAACCTTAAGAATGCATTATTTTCAATTTGGGGAACAATAATTTGATATCACTTTTGTTAGTGAATCTAGTTAATACTAGGAATTTGTTAGTGGAATGTATTGCAGAAATAGCCAAGAAAATGGAGGCTGTTTGTATTGGCTTCAGCTACGTGCCTGGCACTAATTTAAGTATGTTTACATTCTAGAACCTTTAGTACTGATGGATTCCCAAAGTCAGGTATGAAAATGTAAGAGACTTAATTTTCCCAGCATAAATGTTCATTCCATCAAGAGTACGGACCAATTAAATTTCCCATCTCATAAACCTCTACTTTTCTCAATCTTCAAACCCAAGTGATAATTTCTTCCTTACATGAACTTCGTTCACCAGTCACAATGTCTTACAGTTTTTAATTTTCATGACTACTCCTTTATTATATTCCCAGAACTTTTAGAGATTTAAAAAAATCTTTTCATGGGGAGCCTGGGTGGCGCAGTCGGCTGAGCCTCCGACTTCGGCTCAGGTCATGATCTCACAGCTCTTGAGTTCAAGCCTCACATCGGGCTCTGTGCTGACAGCTCAGAGCCTGGAGCCTGCTTCAGATTCTGTATCTCTGTCTCTCTTCCCCTTCCCCACTCATGCTCGCTCTCTCTCTCTCTCTTTCTCTCTCTCTCAAAACCAAATAAACATTTAAAAAATTTAAAAAAAAGTCTCTTTATGGCAAGTAGATCAGTTTGGACCTCCTTCCAACCTCAAAGGGGCAGTGACTTATTTTGTTTGGGAGAGATATAGCGTTTTCCTTTCCTGATCACAGGGATTCAATCAGCACTACTGGTCCAGGTGTCTTCTCTATCGTCGTGGGATTCCATAAAACATCTCAGCAGACCAAAGAACCCACTTTATGTAGCAAAGGAGGGGCAGCAGGAGCATACAACCAGGAGATCCCCCACTCTTATCACACACTACATCAGTCATCAGCTTCTAGCCTCTGAAAGCAAAGCAACAGCTTGTTCAAGGTCCGCCTGATGGGTAGCTAGGAGATTATACCCTGTGAGGATAAGGTGTTCTCCTTTGGGAAAACGTGTCCAACATAAATCAACACCCCTCTTATGATATTGTGTCACCAATAATTAGAATACACAAGTTCTGAAACACAGGTAGAAGCAGAAGGGCCAGATTATCATCCCTTCCAGTGAGCCATTTGGGGATGTCATACTTCCTACCCTGCAACTCTTTGCAGGTTCAGAAGTTCTACCTCCCAGACCGAGAATGCTTCAACCAAGGAACAACACAGCAAGATGCCATTCAACTACAGCTGCCCCCTGGTTCCTTCAGGCTTCTTGTGCCATGAAACCTGCAGGCAAAGAAAGGAGTCACTGCCCTGGCTGTGGTAATTGACCTTGATCATCAGGTTCAGCTAAGTCTGTTGTGGCACAGTCGGGGGAGGGAATAGGTTTAACGCCTAGGTAATCCACTGTCATCTCTAACCGGGCTCGATTTTGAGGGTTAAGAGAACAAACGCAGCATCTGGAGTCTGCTAAGAGCATTGTGGTCAGTGTCAGAGCCTTCAGCTGTGAGCACTTGGGCCACCGTATCAGGGAGGAAGACGTGCCCACTGTGGGTGAAAGGCACGTAGAATGGGAGAAGGGGGTAAGTGGCAGTTGCAGTCCCCAGACCAGTTTCAGTGCTTAGAGTAGCAGAACATTCTACCATCACTCTTGAGAGATTCCCAGCCACGAGACCAACCAGAATTCTAAAGAAGCTATTTCTGGATGGTGCAAACTTATTTTACAAAACACCCTGAGTGCAAGAGATGAACTGGAATGGACACTGTGGCACACGCCCCCATCGGAAACACTAACTACCCCAGCTGCCGGGAGCCTTGGCAGCCGATGGCTTAGAGCTGAGTCACTTGCCTTTGGCCAGAGAAAACTTCCTCGCTTCATGTTACAGACTTCCCAAGAAAACGGGCACAGGAAGTCCATCTCTAATGACTGATGGGTGCAGGGTTACGAAGTCCTAGCCCCGTTGCCTCAATCGGAGCAACCCGGAGTCCTCTTTGGCATTTGCTAAAGTCTTTGTTGTTATTGCACTACAATTAATCTTCTCCGTCCACCCAGTTCTCTTCCTTCGCTCCACAGAGGTTCCCCACTGTGCTCCCCAATAAACCTCCCACACTCAGATTTCTGTCTCATAACCAGTTTCCCAGGGAACTCATCCTCAGACAGTGTCTTCCTCTGATTAGTTAATTTTATGAAGTAACTGATGTGCATATATTACACACTCTGCCGTATGGGTAATATACAAGAAATATGTGTTTTTTCTTCTCAAGGATGTATAAACTTTCTGGGTAGACAAACAGTATAATTGCAGCGTCCTATTAATAATCTCATGTGTTTATGTGCAAAGTGGGGCGGGGTGGGGGGAGGCGCACAGATCATACTAACATTACAGTCCTGAATAAGGCATTCTCGTTAGGTGGCTTGAATTCAAATTTCAAGTCCACCATTTAGTAGATGTATAAAACTTTTGACTTCTTTGTGGCTCAGATTCTTCGCTTATAAGTTAGAGGATGATAATACAACCTGCCTCTTAGGACTGTTGTGAAGAATAAACAAGTTAAAATATCTGAAGCAGTTAGAATGGTGCCTGGCATAGCATTAGTCAGGGATGTAGTAAGTGATTCAGAAGCGTTCATTATTACTGTTGTCAGTGTGACCTAAAGCAAACAGAGAAACCACCCACAAGGAAGGTTTGTGCTGTGATGTGAGTAACAGCCAGTAAATGTAACTTACAGTTCAAGAGGGCTTTATTACTTATAAAGTGCTTGCCTCCATGCTGCCTCATTGGATCTTATTAACAACTTGGAAAGGTTAATTTCAACTTCATTTTGCAAACTGTGAAACTAAAATTGAAAGGCATCAAGACTTCGAGCCCAATGTTATTTTTAATGATGTAGTAGGAGGGGAACAAAAGTGAAAGAATCAAGGAGAATAGCATTTAGGAAGGCAAAGCTATGCAAAGTGTGGGGGAAACAAACAAGCCAGAAATTGCTTAGTGGGACATTAGTTTTATCACAAAAGTCGTGGTCAGACTGTAGACAGCCTTGGTGTGAGCGCTTAAAAAAACAACAACAACAACAAAGTAGAGCATCGGATGTTGTTCAGCAGGAGAGATAATAAAATTTGCATTTTAGGATAAACGTGTCAGAGTCAGAGATAACAGAAAGTTTAAAAGTGAAATAATTTGATGAGAATCCCAATTGGAATAAAAGAGTACAACATTTTAGTTTAGATTTCTCCCTTAAATTCTTCGGATACCTATTTGGACTTGCTGAATATACGTTTCTTCCTCTGCCAAGCGCAAACAATAATGATGCATATAAATCATCTGGAGCTCTCTCATGAATGGTGGATGAGACAAAGCCTTGCATTACTGCTCAGCCCATCCTTAGCTTGGTTAAAATGATGGAATATGGCAAAGCTATTTTCATGAGCTTGTAGAAATTCTTATCTTCTCTTTACAAGAATTCCAATTTATGTCTCTTGGCATAGCATGAAATCATCTTCCATTTGCAAATTTAAAACAACTCTGTGTAATGAGATTAAATGGCTTCACAAATTTGTTCTTTCCCCTTTAGGTGAACCACAAATGAAAAAAGTAAAATCTGGGGCGCCTGGGTGGCTCAGTCGGTTAAGCGGCCGACTTCGGCTCAGGTCATGATCTCACGGTCCGTGAGTTCGAGCCCCGCGTCGGGCTCTGTGCTGACAGCTCAGAGCCTGGAGCCTGTTTCAGATTCTGTGTCTCCCTCTCTCTGACCCTCCCCCGTTCACGCTCTGTCTCTCTCTGTCTCAAAAATAAATAAATAAACGTTAAAAAAAAATTAAAAAAAAAAAAAAGTAAAATCTATGACTGATACTTTTACTTTAGACACGACAGGAAATACGGACAGGAAGAACGATTGCCCAACCTAACTGCATAAACATGCTTGAAAGTTGCATTAAGAAACTGAATCTCATTTAACAGAATCAGTTAACCTGACATCCAGAAGTGAGCTTGAGAGAGGTCCTTGGCTCAAATTACAGGGCCTCACTTGCCCCCCATGTGAGTTCCTGAGGGATGTATATTCCTGTGAAACAATGGCAAATAGAAGCAAAGTAACTTTGTGTTGTGTTCTCTGTTAACTGAGAAGAAAACCAGACATGAGTACAGACTGTGTTCAAAGACAAAGTCTTTAAAGACGGCCAATAATTCACAGGGATGTGGGAGAACCTACTTCCAGTACCCTGTAGAGTGCATGTCTCTACCTTAAAGAAACAGCCCCAAATCAGGGATTCTACTGCGGACCCATCGACAGCAACCCTCTTCCTCGGGGAAGGGAACCCTTGTTTGAGAATGGTTCAATAGGCAACTGCAAAAAAAACCAAAACCCAAAAAACAAACAAACAAACAAAAAAAACCCGGTGACTTACAGCGTGAATTTGGGTCACTTAGAAAACTTCATTAACATCGCAGATTAATGTACTCCTTAAACATCATTCTGGAGATCTAATGAAATAATATGCCCATATTCACTCATTCACTCCTTCATTTGATACAAAATTAGTGAATAATTATTTTGTGCTATTCACTATTCTAATTGTTGTGGGTATTGTTGTTTAAAAAAATTCCTTAGCGCTAGTTTATCAGCTATTGAATTACTAATAAATAGTACTCATTCTATAAATAGCAATGCTAATCACGAAGCTATTTATAATTGCCAGTTTATTTCCCTATAATGCTTATCCATGCATCCTAAAGACATACACATTTTCTAGTAGATACAAAGTATAAAATGATGATCTTGACTCCATAAATTGAAAGCCATAGATGTAGTAAAGGAGTAAATTTGAAATTAAACCATACATACATTAATAAGAGATAAGTATTATTTTACACATTGCTATTTAATTTTTTTAAGTAAGCTCCTTGCCCAAAGTGCGGTTCGAACTTACAACCCTTAGATTGAGAATCCCATGTTCTACTGACAGAGTCGGCCAGGCGTCCCCTAGGCATTGCTATTTTAATGTTTATTTATTTTTGAGAGAGAGTGAGCACACGTGAGGGAGGGGCAGAGAGAGAAGGAGACACAGAATCTGAAACAGGCTCCAGGCTCTGAGCTGTTAGCACAGAGCCCAATGTGGGGCTCGAACCCACAAATTGCAAGATCATGACCTGAGCTGAAGTCAGACGCTTAACCAATTGAGCCACCCAGGCGCCCCTAGGCATTGCTATTTTAAAGACATTTTGTTTTTCAGTATTTTAGGCGAATTTTAAGACAATAAGAACTTATTTTAGTCAATTCATTTAGATTTTAAACTGATTCCTCAGAGCTGCAAAAACAAAACAAAACAAAACAAAAAAAACCCACCACCCTTCTTCCAATTACATGTTTATTCTCCACTTTAAACTTTTTTTAAATTAACTTGTTTAATTTTAGAGAGAGGGAGGGAGAGAGAGAGATCACGAGCAGGGGAGGGGCAGAGAGAAAAGGAGAAAGAGAATTCCAAACAGGATCTGCACTGTCAGCACAGAGCCTGACATGGGGCTCAAACCCATGAGCTGCAAGATCATGACTTGAGCCAAAACCAAGAGTCGGCCACTCAACCAATAGCCACCCAGAGGCCCCTATTTTCTCCACTTTAAAGACGAGGTCCCAGGATGTAGCTATTTATGTAAATAAGTGATGGAACTTGGATTAAAATCCCAGTGCTTCATTCCAAAGCATTATAATGTCCGCATTTTTAAGGGGGAACATATATCAATATTCTTGTCCCATGGAAGTGTCATGAGAGAGAAAAGTTTACATACATTGGAATGAGTGGTCAGAATTCTTTTTTTTTTCCCTTAAAAAAAATCTATGTTTATTTATTTTTGAGAGAGAGAGTCCAGGGGAGGGGCAGAAAGCAGAATCCAAAGCAGGCTCCAGGCTCCCAACTGTCAGCACAGAGCCCTATATGGGGCTCGAACTCACAAACCGCCAGATCATGACCTGAGCTGAAGTCGGACAGTTAACCTACTGAGCCACACAGGCGCCTGAGGGGCCAGAGCTGGGACTCATGAAGTCAGCCATTCACTCTTTTAAGCCACTCTGAACACCTCAGTTGTTTACCCTTAAGGTAGGAGCACCCTGGAAGTTTAAAGAAATTGACAACTCCGTGAAAGTGTCTGTAATAACAAAAAGGCTTGCCTCTATAAACTTTACAATTATTTTTATAAGGAAAACATTCTGATGTTTGCAGGGACCTAAAAATCCATGAAGCGAACGAATGGGGCTACACTCAGATTCTAACCATTTTTTCTCCACGGCTAATGGTTGGTGTGAGTGGGTATATTCGCAAATGGGGCACATCACCCTTTGGTGATGCGCTTGGATAAAGCAGGGGGAGAAGTCACAGGAACGATTTCATCACTCTAATGTGGTGAAACTGATGGCGGGCTCTAAGACTGACTTTCAGGGTACACCATGAGAGGACACCTCACAAAGCCACATCCACAAAGCAGCAAATATATAGCATTTACGCCGTTCTGAGAAATAGTGTGTCTGAGTGAATAGTGCAGTACGTGAGGGTAATATTCTATTCTGAACACATCCCCTTTTGCTGACTGCCTGCTGACATTTTCATCCGCTGCTATGAATCCTGACTTCCGACACAATGTATGTGATAGATAGCATTATTTGAAATGTCCCCTGTATTTCTGGGTACATGATTTATTGATAGCTTTATGTCAGTGACAAAATGGACTTTAGCTCACCCCCACTGAAGTATATAGTGGAGACCTCATAGATAAGTTGCTTATTTTTTATTGACTTACAAGAATCTTCGGTTGTATCAAAGGGCAGTATCTGAATATTAGAAGCAGGGAGGGGCACCTGGGTAGCTCAGTCGGTTGAGTGTCTGACTTCTGCTCAGGTCATGATCTCACGGTTGGTGGGTTCTGGCCCCACAGTTCGTGGGTTTGAGCCCCGCGTGGGGCTCTGTGCTGATAGCTCAGAGCCTGGAGTCTGCTTCAGATTCTGTGTCTCCCTTTTCCTCTGCCCCTCTCCCGCTCACACTGTGTTCTCTCTCTCTCTCCCAAAAATAAATAAACATTAAAAAAAAGCAGGGAGACTGATGGTTTTCACTGTTAGAGAGGTGTCATTTATGGGTTACTTTCGTATGAATCAGCTTTCTGAGTCTCAGCAATCTGATCTGACGGTATAAAAATGGGCAATTGTAAATCTTATTCTTGATAATGCCATCCATTATTTTCCACTTCATGACTTTTTCTACTCTTCTTTCTGACTTCTTAAAGTTGCTTCTAACTTTCAAAAGAAAAATGTCTGAATTAATGATGGCAAATCAAGAGTAACTTCTCTTATGAGCACCACCTTTTTTTACTGGACTCTCCAGCTTTTCCTTCCTTTAGTTGCCTGAGTTCTGTATGCTAAGCACTTGGTCAGTTTGGGTTCCAGACAGATAAAGAGCACGATTGCATAGGTCAGGGTTTTCTGTGTTCTTGTGCAATAAATAAAAATCTTCTACTGAAAAACATGTGTTGGCTTCTCAGAAAGTTTATAAAAACCAAACTTTAGAAAATATAAATATGTCTTGTAGTTTCCAAATGGCAATCAGAGAAGATGTTGTTCATCAGGATAGATATTTTATTTTCCCTCATTTGCTGCTCATTTAGCTTTCTTGTATATTATTTTACCATGTCTTTGAGGGTTTTTTGAACAAATTTTAACCTCACTGTCTTTCCTGCTGCTTATTCCAAATTCATATAGTTCCCTAAGGGACAGGACTGGTAATAATCAGGGCTTGTATTCAACTAGTTCTGAAATATTATACAGGTTATGAAAATATTGAAATAATACACTACTAGAAAATAGTAGAAGCCATATAAGATCCCTCACTACACAGCTCCATCCATCTCCTAGGGACCCGCAATACAATATTTGGGGTTGGAAACACTGGGATGTTGAGATTGACATTCCTGTCACCTGAGAAGGTGTGGAATTGGAGCCGATTGAAATTTGAGGGGTAGAAGAAAATAAACTTCGTTAATCATTCAAAATTTCCCTTGTGACAATTTATGTTCTACTGTGGTCATATCTATATTTAACTTCATATCTATATTTAACGGCATTTGTCTATTAAGACAAATAAATACTGCATGATCTCACTTAGATATGAAATCTAAAATAGTCAAACTTACAGAGGCAGAGAACGGAACAATGGTTGCCAGGAACCTGGAGGAAGGAGAAATAGGGTGATGTCGGTCAAAGGGTACAAAGTTTCTATCATGGAAGGTAAGTTCTTGAGATCTGATGCACAGCATGGGGGCGATGGTTAACAATACTGTATTGCAGGGGCACCTGAGTGGCTCAGTTGGGTTAAGCATCCGACTTCGGCTCAGGTCATGCTGTCACAGTTCGTGGGTTCAAGCCCCAAGTTGGGCTCTGTGCTGACAGCTCAGAGTCTGGAACCTGCTTCGGATTCTGTGTCTCCCTCTCTCTCTGCCCCTCCCCCACTTGCACTCCGTCTCTCGAAAATGAATAAATGTTAAAAAAAAATTAAAAAACCTTCTGAACCCATTTATAAATAAACAATATGAATTACATATGGGATAGGAAAACAGTTAAAGTGCTATTATTGATGTGTCTAAGTTTGGCCTTTATGATTTCAGCTTTTCGAGTTTTTATAAGTGTTTTATATATATGGTTTCATATGTCATCAAATGTAACGAATGTTCTTAGCACTTGAAAGAACGATGTCAGTGTGTATTTATTAAATCAATGATATGAAATACATTTTGCAGCCTTTTCAGGTAGTTATGGCTTGCCAAGCCCACTACATGGAGGCCCACAGAGTTAATTGACACATAATGATTGACAGGTATAGGTCACCTTCCTCATAGTGTTTATTTAATACATTTGGTGCAATGTTCTATGAGACTCAAGCACTTGCCTATTTTACTTTTTCAACATAAATATAACCACTTTTATTATATATTTCACCTCCTAACCAAAACAACTCACATGTATGTATGTTTGTAAAAAAGAATTTATCATGTACTCTTTTGATGGTAAAAAAATAATACACAAAAATTGAGAAACTACACGAAATTACAAACATGAAAATAAGCACTACTTTCACTTTTCCATCCTTTGGTAGCTGCTTATGACATTTTGATGTGCGTCGTTTCAAACTACCAGAGCAGAAAATGCTTGTGCCAGATATTTCCTCACAACGCTGTTGCAGAGGCACAAGATTCAAGAAAGGTTTTTTGTTGTTTTTTTTTTTTTTAACGTTTATTTATTTTTGAGACAGAGAGAGACAGAGCATGAACGGGGGAGGGTCAGAGAGAGAGGGAGACACAGAATCGGAAGCAGGCTCCAGGCTCCGAGCCATCAACCCAGAGCCCGACACGGGGCTCGAACTCACGGACCGCGAGATCGTGACCTGAGCCGAAGTCGGACGCCTAACCGACTGAGCCACCCAGGCGCCTCAAGAAAGGGTTTTTAATAAGTGTAGCTACGTCACATAAGGAATTACAGCAAGTGTTACAAATGATCGTGTAACTCTGTAAGTGTTAATACCGGAAAACATTCTACGGCATGTTGATATACAAAACAATAGCAAATTGCAATGGAGTATATAGAATTCTATTTTTTTAACAAACTTATAATTTTAGACCCATTTTGGATGTACAGAAAAATTACAAGCATAATACAAGGAGCTCCTCTCCACCAAACGCCAGCTTCTTCTATTATCAACATCTTACATTCCAAAGACATGTTTCATGTTAACTTTCTGTAGTGTTTCATTTAAGGAAATGGCAAACATTCAAATATCTGGGTTTTGTTATTTGACACTAATAACATTTATCTTTTAACAGGAAATTTTTATCTTTTTTACACTTAAGTTTGTTTTGTTTTTTTTTTTAAGTTTGAAAGTAATACATTTGGTCTTTCTCATCTCATTTCATTGTCTTATGCTTTGTTCTATGTTTTGGTATTTCATGCTTCCTTATTTTCTATTCTTCCTGCCTTTACTGTGTGAGCTGTATGCATGTGTGTGCACATGTGTGTTTTAACTCTTGGACAGCAGTAAGCTTTTCATGTCGCAGACAGCTATTGTACATAGCTTTGTACAATGTTGTACTTGACCTTTACATAGTCCTGTACTGTTGGCCTGTGCCAATGTCTATGCCTCCATCTTGCCTACCTCTATGTCTCTGTCTGTGTCTGCATTTTCTATGTGTCTGTCTTTACCCAATCCATGAGTGTTGTGTTTACTGTTGTGGCTGCTGTTGTTTTCATGAAGTTAATAAGAGTAGTACATTATCTAAATCTTTTAATAACTGAAAATGTCTTTATGTTACATCGCACAATAATCCCAACTTGATGAGCTAGAGATGTTTTGAGTCACATTATGTCCTATAAAAACTGTCGATTGCATCTTTATATGTATCCATTAGTTTTGTAATTTAATAGTCTGATATTTCTTCCTTTGCAACCGGTCTGTGTTCGTGTGTACTTAGGTGTTTCTGTCTGTTTTCCTTCTGGCAGTTCCTTTTTATGCTCAAAACAAACAAAAAAACAACCAACCTCCCAGATACATCTATGAGTAGGCCTCTGAATCTTCCATACAGGCAAATGTATTAATTTTAGAATGTTTGCTTCTGTTTCATTTGCTGTTTTTGTTGTCAAAGTGTTGGTTTTTACAGGGCGGTCATCTGCACAAATTGGGCAATATGTTCCAGGCCTTTCTGAGAAGCTGCCGCAGCTACCTCAGAAGGGCCTAGCCTTGTGGGGAGCGGCTCGGAAGGCAGCTCGCTGCTCATGATCAAGACCCTCCAAGAAGCTGTGCTCGTGTCTGCCCTCCCCTGAGCTTAACGTGTAAAACACCAAAGGAGACTCTGAGAGGAAATGTGAAATTTCCCAGTGAAGTGGATGAACAAGCCACTAATGGAATCCATCTTGCTGGTGAGGAGAGGAGCATGGGAGCTGCTGAGAGCAGAGCGGATAAATCTGCAAATCTCAGAACAAGTCAGCACTCCTGCTTTGCAATAAAGTGGGCATAAGGAGAGCTGATCTCACCGTCTATGCTGAGGCGACTGGGTATGACAAACTGTCACCGATCTTGTTTCATCCGTAACGCCTGCTGAGAACTCTACACTGCCATGATTCAGTTCTGAAATAATAGAAGTGAATGGTGGGGTAGTCTATACTGAGACGGTGAGGAACTTCCAAGTACTGGCAGTGACGATATGCAGGCAGAAGACCACACCTGGCAGGGGAAATACTTTGGTTGTTTTGACTGTGGCTGTTACGGCTAAGAAACCACAAGTGAGAGTCAATGACAAGTCCATTTGCCAGCCCTGCCATGAAAAAGTCCCCTGTAAGGTGTTAAAGGTGCCATATTGTTCTTGATCCAGAAGGACAGTGAGTGATCTATATAGTAAGAGCAACTGTTCCATAACCAATGGGCTCTCTGTGATGCCACGGCACCGAGGGTCCTCCTGGCCAAAGTCCATGGTCATATATGGATAGATTCTCTCTCTCAGAGGATTGTAAGAAATTGTAATAACTTAAAGGAGGGCCATACTGAGCCATGCTGTCCATTGTCATTGGTATTTTCACTGTTAAACTGAATCATTGTTAACATATAAAACAAAAGAGAGAAGAAAAAGAAAAAAAAACTAAGAAAACCAAGAAAATCTTAGTCAATGCATTTCTTTGCACTTTTTTCCCTTTGGAATCTTTCACTCTATCAAAATTTACTTTAAGCCTTTCATTTAAAAATGTAGAAATTTATTCAATGTTAGCCTAGAAGGCTAAAATTAAAAAAAAATATTTTTTTAATGCTTATTCATTTTTCAGACAGAGAGAGAGCATGAATGGGGGAGGGCCAGAGAGAGAGGGAGACACAGAATCCAAAGCAGGCTCCAGGCTCCAAGCTGTCAGCACAGAGTCCGATGCGGGGCTCAAACTCACAAACCAGGAGATCATGACCTGAGCTGAAGTCAGACGCTTAAACCGACTGAGCCACCAAGGCGCCCCTAAAATTTTTTTATATGAAATTTATATGGGGGCTAATAAATATTAGGGTTGCCCATTAGTTAAATAAAGTGCACAGAGGAAGCACTGAAGAGTGTTAGTATAGTATATGAGGAACCGAAAGTTCAGTTCTGAACACTTCCATTTGTAAAAGGAAAACAAAATAAAATTTATACTTGATTGAATCTTCTCATTTGCTGAAGTTTGTAGTGAACTACAGTGAACTCTCTTTAGCAGCAAAGTATAAAACTAGGATATGTTATCATTTTATGTGTGTTCGTTCATCTGATTTAAATAGAGGTGATGGGTTGTTTTAATCTCTTTTCTTGATACAATGTGCTGCATTTTTTTTGATCTCTTAAGCCCTCTTATTGTAGATTTTTATCTTCTCTAAGAACTTTGGATATGCTTCATTTTATGTGTCACAAAAATATTTACATGATTTCCATTGATAGTTTTGAGCTTGGATATAAGTTTTGGGCTTGTCATTCCTAACAGTAAATGGGGTCAATTCAGAAAACCCATCTACCAACAGTTCTCAAAAGTTTTGGTATCTACAACTTTTATAATCTTAAAAATCTTGAGGATCCCCGAAAGTTTTTGTTCATATGAGTTTTATGTTCCTATGAATTTCATCTGTTGCTATTAGAAGGTAAAGCTGAGCATTTAATATTGTTAAAATGTCCATGCTCACCAAAGCAATCTACGGATTTAATGTAATTCCTATCAAAACACCAATAGTATTTTTCACAGAACTAGAACAAATAATTCTAAAATTTGTATAGAACCACCACAAAAGAACCTGAATAGTCAGAGCGATCTTGAGAAAGAAGAACAAAGCTGGAGGTATCACGATCCAGATTTGAAGTATATATGAAGCTCTAGTGATCAAAACAGTATGGTACCAGGGTAGTGGGTAAGGGGGGGATGGGTGATGTAGGCGATGGGAATTAAGAGGGGGCATTTGTCATGATGAGCACTGAGTGATGTATAGAATAGTTGAATCACTATATTGTACATGTAAAACTAATATAACACTGTATGTCAACTATACTTTAATTAAAATTAAATTAAAAATTTTTAAATGGTACGGTATGGGCACAAAAATAGACACGTAGATCAATGGAACACAATAAAGAGCCTAGAAATAAACCTACAATTATATGATCAACTAATCTATGACAAAAGAATCAATATTATACAATGGGCAAAAGACGGTGTCTTCAGTAAATGGTGCTGGGAAAACTGAACAGCTATGTGCGAAAGAACGAAACCGGACCACTTTTTCACACCATACAAAAACAAAAACAAAAACAAAAAACCTCAAAACTGATTCAAGACCTAAATGTAAGACCTGAAACCATAAAACTCCTAAAAGAAAGCATAAGCAGTAATCGGCCTTAGCAAGATTTTTCTAAATATGTCTTCCCAGGCAAGGGAAACAAAAGCAAAAATGAACAATTGAGACTGCATTAAGATAAAAACCTTTTGCACAGTGAAGGAAACCATCAACAAAACAAAAATGCAATCTACTGAATGGGAGAAGATATTTGTAAAGGACACCTCAATAAAGGATTAGTATCCAAAATATATAAAGAACTCATACAACTAAACACCAACAAAACAAATGATAGAGTCAAAAAATGGACAGAGGATCTGAATAGACATTTTCCCAGAGACACACAGATGGCCAACAGATACATGAAAAGATGTTCAACATCATTCATCATTAGGGAAATACAGATCAAAACCACAAGATATCACCATATACCAGTCAGAATCACTAGTAATAAAACACAAAAACAAAAAACAAAAAATAAAATGAACCACCACCACAACAACAAAACAGCCACACACTCCACCAAACAAACAAAACACAAGAAATAACAAGTGTTGGTGAGGATGTAAAGAAAAAGGAATTCTCATGCACTGTTGATGGGAATGCATATTGGTACAGCCAGTGTGGAAAAGAGTATAGAGATTCCTCAAAAAAAAAAAAACAAAAAACAAAAAACTGAAATACCATGGGATCTAATAATTCCACTGCTAGGCCTTTACCCAACGAAAATAAAACCACTGATTCAAAAAGATATATGCACCCCTATATTTATTACAACATTATTTATAATAGCCAAGGTAGAGAAGCAACCTAAATGTCCTTTCATAGATGAATGGATAAAGAAGATGTGGTATACACGCACACCCCCCACACACACCCACACACACACACACACACACAGGGATATTACTCAGCCATAAAAAAGATGAAATCCTGCCACTTGCAGGAGGGATTCAGAGAGTAGAATGCTAAGTGAAATAAATCCGGCAGAGAAAGACAAAAAATACCATAGGATTTCACTTATATGTGGACTATAAAAAAACAAAACAAATGAGCAAACAAACAAAACCGTAGACAGACTCATAAATACAGAGAGCAAACTGGTGGTTGCCAGAGCAGAAGGGGGAGGAGGGTGGGTGGAATGGGGAAAGAGGACTAAGAAGTACAAACCTATAGTTATAAAACAAATACATCACGGGGATGAAAAGAACAGCATAGGGAATATAGTCAATAATTCTATGATAATTTTATAGGGTGCCACATGGTGGCTACATTTATCATGGTGAGCAACCGTATAAAGCGTAGAATTGTCAGATCACTATGTTGCACACCCGAAAGTAATACAACATTGTTGCCAACAATATTTCAATAGTAAAACATTTTTTTAATAATAATTTACAAAATCCTTCCCAGACTGCTTTTAACTTAGAAGTCCCTTAGTCCCTGAGGAATATGTAAAATGAGTAGTCGGGATATAGCTGACACTACATAGGCTCTCTCCCTATTTCACTATCTTACATGAATTTTAACCGACAATGATGAATATAATTTTCCACGCAATTGTATCTTCTCAACAAATATACTTTTACATTTAAGTTGCCATGGTTTACATACTCCTCCAAGTACTTTCGGCTTTTCAAATTGATGTATTGCGGCAACAGTGGTTTTTATTTATGCTTAAAAGTTTGTATTTCCACCCAAACAAAAGTATCAATCATCGGACAATCAACCTGGATCATAAACCCTTCACATTCTTCCTAGTTCAATGCTAAACACGTCCACAAATGTATGATTTAGTGAGGCAGCATTTACTTACTAAAAGCTTTTTGATGAAGGCATTATGTTGATTCTGTGGCCAAAATTACCATAAATATTTTCAAAATGACAACAGTGAGTTACACAGAAAAATGAAAAAAAAAAAACTTTGTTTTTTCATATTAAAGTATATAAATTTATGACTTTATGATCCAAAGTTCTTCCAAGGAATCATTGAATTTACAAACCTCAGCTCCCCAGAAAGATGGAGAATCTAGGGTCTTCTAAGACCCACATCTAGGGTCTTCTAAGCGTGATCCCTGCTCAAAATACACCATGCAACTTAACAGTTATTTCCCAATTTTGTCTTCTGGACAGTTCTAAAACCACTTGTTATCACAGCTCTTTAGCTTTGATAGTGTAATTTAATATGATTTTTTCCAAATGTTTAGTTAAAGGCATTATTCAATTTTGCTTAAAAATCATCACTGAGCACCTACCAAATTTCTACTCACGTTCTGGGCACATTTAAAATCATAATTACTCAGAAACTTTAATTCAGCCAAGGTCTGTGGATGAGGATTGGGGAGAGGATACCCTGTAGACTAGATGTGGGCCCCTAAAAATCAGGGGACTTTTAGGCTGGTGGCCCAGCCTAACAGGGACCAGACTCAGGGTCAGTTTTGGCCGAGAGGCCCTGCTAGTGGGCTCAGGCAGAGCTTGTCTGTGCAGAGCTCTTGATTCAGAGCAAGTTCCAGGTGATCTGGCCCCAAGGATGGAGAAGCAAGATTGGAACTTTGCAATGGGGCAGAGAGCAATGACCAAATATGCCAAGTTCCTGCCATCATGTAGCCTTCATGCTAGCTGGAAAAGATAGATAAATAAACAAATTAAATAAGTAAGTAAATAAATAAATAAACAAACAAACTATAGCAGGTGATGGCAGCCTGTGAAGCTGTGAAGTTTTAGTGAGATAAGGAAGACTGTGATGGGGGAGAGTACTGCCAGCTTACAGAGGATGGTCAAGAGCGTCTTTTCTAATAAGATGTTATTAGAGCTGAGACCAGAATGAAGTGAGGAAGTAAGTGTTGCGGCTGTCAGGAAAAGAGTGGGGTGAGAGATCTCTAGGGGAGCAAACACCCAAAGCCCTGATGTCCAGGCTTGTTTGGTGTGCTCAAGGAACTGCAAGGAGGCCGGCATGAGGTGACCGGAGAGAGCCGGGGGAGAGTAGGAGATGAGGTTGGGGTTGATGAGCCAATGAGGTTAACAGGAAGCTAGACAGTATAGAACCCTATGGGCCACTTGAAGGCTTTTGGCTTTTACCTTGAGTAAGATAGATGGAGCCATGGGAGGCATCCAGGTGGAGAAGTGAGATGAATGGCTGATGTTTTAAAAGGATCAACTGATTGCCATGTTAAGAGAAGATTATAGGCAAAGGCAGAAACAAAATGCCAGGTAGGCTTCTTTTGCAGTGATTCAGCAGAAATGGTGGCACTTAGACTCAACAGCGGTAGTAGTAGGAAGACGTCAGATCAGGGAAGCATTTTTAGCGTACAGCCAGCAGAAATTCCTCCAGGAGTTGATGTGAGATATAAGAGAAGGTGAAGAGTCAGATACGATTGCTTTTGTTTGTCTGGTTTTTAGCTAGGACCACAGATGAGTCGGAATTTCCACTTATCAGATTGCATGAGGACAAGGTGTGGAATGTGTGCGGGGGGTGGGGTGAGGTGACGAAAATTCAAACAAGGGTTCAGTGCGAGACGTGTCAAATTTGACATGTCTACAGATATTCCAATGGAAAGTAAGACCTATTAGTCTGGCATTAAGTGAGAAATGGAGGAGGAGGGAGCTACTTTGAGTATACACATATTCACACAAAATGAAATTTATACCTGGAATTAAATTTCATGGGAGTGAGATCACCTAAGAATAAGTGTGGCCAGAGACAAGAAGAAAAAATGAGTGCTGACCCTACAAAAAATTGTAGAATTACAAAATGTCAAGGGTAAGAAGATGAGAAGGATCCAATAGTAAGTGACAAAGAAAGGACAGTCCATGGAATAGGAGGGAACCCAAAAAGAGAGCAGTATCCAGGACATCAAATGAAGAAAGTATTTCAAGATAAAGGTAATGATCTATATATCAAATACTGCTAAGAGAAAAAGTAAGATGAAGCCTGAGAAATGGGGCCAGAACAGCCATTGGTGACCTTGGTGAGAATGGCTATGGAGATAAAAGCCTGATTAAAGAGGGCTCCAGAGAGTAGAGGAGGAGGAGAAGAGGGGACAGTGAGTAGAGATGATGTTTGAAAACTTTCACTGTAAAGAGTGATGAGAGAAGTGAATGGTAGCTACGAAGTGATGTGTGATCAATGAACGATTACAGCATGTTGAAATCCCAAAGGAAAATTCGATGTTGGAGAGAACGAGAGAAGACTTTCTCACAACTACAAAACAGACCCTCAAAAAGTTGCTTTGGACAGCAACACACACAGCTTAGCCACTGAAATAGGAGGCAAGGCAGAGTGTGCAGGTACAGATGTAGAAAGGATGGTGAACTTGGAGGAGGGAGTAAGGGTTCTTATCCAGTTGCTTACATTTTCCAGCAAACTAAGAAAGGCTATCCGCAGACAATGGTGGAAAGGAAAGAGGAGCTATTGAAGGTTCAGTGGGAAAGAGGCAGTATGCATAGTCCATAGGGAAGTTGGAGAGTGAATTGACTGAGAAACTCAAGTAGGATTGCAGAGCATATTTAGGGGAGGTTATGAATGTTAAGTGAGATCAGTCATGAGTGATAGAGACGTATGTCATCCAATATAGGGATTAGAGTGTTTCTCACTATACATAACTCTTACCATCTTTCATGGCCAACCTCACCACAAAGAGATATGTTGTCACTCCATGTATTACCACCGTAGTGTGATAATATTTTTAATGGGATCGTGTTACGTACTATCTTACAACCTATTTTTTAACATGAAAATATACAGTGAGCATTTTTGTCAATAATGTACAGCTACTTCATACTTCAAATGACCAATAGTGTTTCTTTGAATTATTCTGTTATACTTTATTTAGCATTCCAGTATGTTTGTGTCTTTTCTAAATTTTGGTGAATGGGATACTGGGGTGAACATCCTGGGTCATTACCTTAATATTTTTATGGGAAGTCAATTGTAGATGCTTTAACCTATGGATATCATTTAATTTAAAGAGGTTTCCAACTTTCCAGAAACGATTTTATTCTATAAAATACTAACTTAAGAAGTGGCCTAATGAGGCAATGGCTCTTATCATGGTGTGCTTAAATTGATACGAATATTTATTTTTTCTTATGGCTTTGTCCACCTCCTAATATTACACTAATCATAGTACTACTTAAAAAAAAAAAATAAAAGTAATTTAACAAGCACCCTATATGAAAGCAGCGTTTGTTTTGTTGTTAATGGCATGGTTTGTTGAATTATAATAAAAAAATGTTTAAAGGCCAAGGGAGTAAACATAGTTGTGCTGTAAAATTTGTTTAGTTTCCTGGTCTTTCCAAATTTGTAAAGTTATAATTTATAACCTGACCATTTTCAAAATCAAACTAACTTTTAAGTCTCTAACTCCAGGTTTTGTTTCAGATGTCTCCCAGGCGATCCTGGGGATTGAATTTCTAATAAGGGAGAAAACAGAGTAGCAGTGATGATTAACTCTGCTGGGTTTCATGCTCAGATTACTGTTGCACAGCAGGCCAGGATCATCCTCATAATATAAGATAATTAGACTGAGTTTTCCATGTAGAGGAGTACCATAGTCAGAATGTCTATGAATAAAATAATATAAAGTACCATTTGTATCAGCCCAAAAAGATTCTAGACACTGCATTTTATCTTCTTATCACACATGGCAGGTCTTATGGTACAGTGATGTGTTATTATCCCTGTTTTTTTCTCGAGATAGCTAGAACTCGAAAAGGTCAAGTGGTGTTCCCAAAGGCATGTGGGAGATAGAGAAGGCAGAATTCCCACCCATGTGTTCAACTGCTAAGCCCATACATTATGTTATTGTGCTGGTGCCTTGGAATGGAGGTGTTGATATTCAGAGTCAGGAGCCTGGGAAAAACAGCACACAGGAAGGCCCCAAGCTTCTGAGACAAGCTCAGCAGGGATGCAGACCCACAATGGAACTCTGAAGTATGCGCAGAGTCAAGCCCTTCCCTTGAAAAGCATGTCTTATTATTCCCAACTGTTCTGAAATTAGAATATGTACATTTTCCACAATCCAGTCCAAAGTCAGAGAGGCAAACTGGAGTCTAATGGGAAACCCCTGAATGACTTTAATACTTGTAATGCCACCTGCTGGAAAGTCCTAACAAATCCTCAAACTACGCAAGTCATGCTGCTTTGGGATTCCTCCCAGAACAGGAAATTGTGAGTTACAGTGGATCAGGATAATAATCTGTATTTCCTAAGCTGTTCACTGCCCTTGCAAAGCCAAAACTTAGCTCTTTTCCTTAGCTTTAAATTTTACAGAAAGCCCTTACCAAAAATTTAAGGTAAAGGATTAATTTTTCTATTGGGGGCTTAAATAATTATGAAAGTGATTATGAAATCATTATGTTATTTCATTAATTTTATGAAAATGTTATTAAATTACTCAATAATGATGAAAAATAATGGAGATAAATCTTAAGGTAAATAATTTACACTCCATTGACAATCCCAATGTACCATTAAAAATGGGCTAATATTAAAATAAACATCCATTATATCTCAATAGTTTATCAAGAATGGTTGGCTTAAAAAATTACTTCCTATGAGAATTTATTTAATCACATCAAGTTTTTCCCTTGTTGGGCCTTCTGTTTCAATAAATGAAATATAAAAGGAATATTAGACAAGACCAGTTCCTTGTACAAACCCCTTTAAAGCCATCTACTCTGAAGCCAAGGCTGAGAAACGCTCAGCTACCAATGATAGCAGTTACCAAAGTTGATTGTCGCTAAGTCCAAGAAGGATATTTAGTGGAATCATTCAGGAATGGTAATCGTGCAGAAAAAGAAAGAAAATTGGTTCCCCACAATGATCGCCAGTACAAATGAATTTATTAGCATGCAAAGCAGGCAATCACCTGTGTAATGTTACTCCAAATTTTATCCAATTCATGGTCTATTAATCCCGCCAAGGTTTAATTAGATCCTTTCTTCCTGAAACCAGTTGATACAGTCACCCTTCCTAAGGTGGGCTCCAATTAAACTCCAGAATTAGAAATCTGAGCCAAGAGGCAAGAAAAAAAAAATTAATGGACAGAAGTCGGGGAGAAGAACAATTGCAGAACAAAACCCAAAGCCAGGTGTCTGTCAAAGGCAGAATGGAACATCAGAAATGAAACCCAAGATGAGGGCCAGGTAGTCAGCAGAGGCCCATCTATCCCCAGCCACATGGACTTGAAAGCTGGAGTAAGCCTCTTCTCAGCAGGAAAGCTTCTGATACTCACTCTAATAGAAAAAGAACCAACTTTATTTTTCTATTCATTCATTCATTCATTCATTCATTCACTTTAAACCAAGCCTAAGGTCCAGACTTGTGACAGGCAGATTCAGAGGCACGAATCAAAAGAACTAAAGGTAACTTAGAGATCACCGTCAGTGTAACTAGTTCAACAAATAACAGCACTCATAGCTAGAGAAGGAAGTTGCTTACAGTCACACACTTCATAGCAGAGACGGTACCTGAGTCCAGATGCATTTGTTCAAAACCCAACTCTCCTTACACCATGGCACATAAATCGAAAATACTGACCCTGAGAAAATGCAAGTTCTGACGGGCACAGAGATCATTTGGAGGAAGGACAATCATCTGATGAAAGCTAGCCCTTCTAGAGTGTCAAAGTAAACCAGAAAGACAGCATAAAAAGTGTTCAAGAAGATAGCCAAGGGTCAAAGGGGCCCAGAGACAGAACATGGAAGAAAGGTAACGATTACTTCCTCCTCCTTCTCTGTTTTGCTGAGATTGGACCTACAGATATCGTCTAAACCTCGAGACGAAACAAAGCTGGACTCTTGTTGCCGGCCATGCTTCCAGTTGGGATCGCTTATGTGTGAGAACAGAGGGGATGACATAGCAGTCAAGGACAACACTAGGAGAAATCTCTTGCCCGTTCGGTCCACTAACATACTTCTGCAAGTCCCATGCATGTCAGCTGTGTCCATCAGGTACGTGCCAAAAGGAAAGGCTTTCCGGGGGGGGATTTTATTTCCCTCCACCTCACCTTTGCTTGAAGGAAAAAGTACCGTTTCCCATTCAAGTGAAGGTCACTTTGCAGTTTATCTTCATTTGTAAACATGTAAAATAAATGCCCACCATATCCAACTGCTTTAAAGTCCCTCTTTTCTATCCTCTTATTTTTTTTTTCAATTGTCCTACATATAAAATGCTCACTCTTTGATAATATTTTATATCATCATGTGATGTAAAGTTCAATATTAAGTGCTGCCTTGTAATATTTGGCGAAATTGGGAGGGCCTCAGATGGCCTTAAACTCAAGTTCCCCTCCCCACTCTGCTCCAGAGGACGAGGTCCCCTGGCTAACGCCCCTCTTTATCCAAGGGACATGGGGCAGTTCCTGCTGAATCCCGGAGTAGCGGGTTTCAGTTCTCAACCAGGGGTAGAATTATTCAAACAAGCCAGTCACATCCTCCTCTTCCCTCCTCCTCAGTCAATTCTTGGGCCCTGCAGAAAACCAGGGTGCATAGAATACGAGTGTCAGTTCGTAACCCACAATTCCTTGGGCATAGACTCTGTCACCTACGAATTAGTGGAAACTACCGGAAGCTTACATGTGTGCAGTTCCTAGAGTGCTCCCTGTAAGAACGCTGCTATGAGGGGTGCTATAATACTAAAACTTGAAATTATATCAGATTTCACCACAGGAAACAGACATTTGGATTCACTATAAAACATGTTGAGAACAGTGGCTGAGGTATCACCCAATGGACCCTTCAGAAGATCCCAAGCAAGAAATTCCCCTTCAGATTTAGTAAATGGAAAACCTGTATTGCTGCAAGAACTTGGATTATTTCTGTCTTTCTGGACAATGAGTCCCAGTTTCGCAGGGTGGCGGGCGGGAGGGAATTTAGGGTGTTTTGAGAAACTATTTTACGGAAGCAGAGTCTGACTTCAAGGAACACGGTCCAGTGGGAGACAGACTCTAAGAAAGTTAATTTCAAAACAATGCATAAGTTCAATGTTAGAGATATATAGAGTTGCTATGGGAACAAGAAGATAAGTTCTATAAGTAATTACATTTCCATTTTTTTTTTGCCTTAGCTACAGGAGATAAGAGCTGAACTGTATGCTCGTTTACAGCAATAACATTAACATTTACCAGAGCAATACTTGTTCCTTCCTTCCCACACCAATATTACTTTATCTGTTTTATACTTTTTAATTCCTCATATTAGACAAAGCATTGCACTAATAAATACAATTTATAAAATTTCACATCAGATGTTACTTGATTTTTAAAACTTGTTTTAAAATTAGAGGATGAAAAAGACAAAATCAGGAGTGTTTAGTAGGGATATTATATTCCATAAACACATGCATATTCTAAATACGAGAGTATTCAAAGACAAAAAAAGAGAAAGTTGACTAAGTGTGGGGCATTATGTATAATTTATATCATCTGTTTAGTGGCAGAGTAGTAAGGAAAGTGACCCACGACCTCATTTCTCTAAGGGCAAATCTATTGACTTAATGAAACAGAAATCTTAATGCTCTTTATTATAGATCTCACTTCATTTTAAAGAGCCACCTGGTCAGAGTGGCTAAAATGAACAAATCAGGAGACTATGGATGCTGGAGAGGATGTGGAGAAGTGGGAACCCTCTTGCACTGTTGGTGGGAATGCAAGCTGGTGCAGCCGTTCTGGAAAACAGTGTGGAGGTTCCTCAAATAATTAAAAATAGATCTACCCTATGACCCAGCAATAGCACTGCTAGGAATTCATCCAAGGGATACAGGAGTGCTGATACATAGGGGCACTTGTACCCCAATGTTTATAGCAGCACTCTCAACAATAGCCAAATTATGGAAAGAGCCTAAATGTCCATCAACTGATGAATGGATAAAGAAATTGTGGCTTATATACACAATGGAATACTACTTGGCAATCAGAAAGAATGAAATCTGGCCTTTTGTAGCAACGTGGATGGAACTGGAGAGTGTGATGCTAAGTGAAATAAGTCACATAGAGAAAGACAGATACCATAGGTTTTCACTCTTATGTGGATCCTGAGAAACTTAACAGAAGACCATGGGGGAGGGGAAGGGGAAAATAAAAGCGAGAGAGAGGGAGCCAAAGCATAAGAGACTCTTAAAAACTGAGAACAAACTGAGGGTTGATGGGGAGTGGGAGGAGGGGAGGGGAGGGGATGGGCATTGAGGAGGGCACCTGTTGGAAGGAGCACTGGGTGTTGTATGGAAACCAATTTGACAATAAATTTCATATTAAAAAAATTAAAAAAAAAAATAAAGAGCCACCTGGAAGCTAGTTAACAGAAGGACCCTCAATATTCTATTAAAAACACACCTTCTTGTCCCATTACAATTTTCATATAGCCCATTGTCTCAGCACTGTTGTAATGGATCTGATGCTCACCTGTGGATGAAAGACTGGGCACGACCGGGCACTACTACACTAAGGACAGTCATTGATAGGATGCACTGCCTTGTCCTTGGGGAATATGCCGCGTACTTACAGAAAGGCGTGTGGTTGAGTTACTTTTCCTTTGCTGGGGATGGTTCTATCCACACCGGTATTTACGAACTCTGTACAGTCCTCTTCCTGGGCAGTTTGGAAAGTAAAACAAAGCTGACTGGTCCAAACAAATATAAATGCTACAACCTCGACCTTCATTTTCAAGGTGTGGCTTTAACCAGCTGTGCCCCCTGGTGTCGATACCAAACAACAGATACTGACTTTCCTTTCCTCCCTCAGACTTTGTTTTACAAAGTAGTGAGAAATAGTGTAAACGATAATATGCATTTTCATCTTCTCTTTCATCTCCATTCTGTAAAAGTCAAACATCTTTTGTAGATTATGGACATAATAAATACTATCTGAGATCTCGGCTCTGTCACTTACTGCATGATCTCTCCTGCAGGATATTCAACTTCTCTGTGCCTCCATTTTCTTCTACAAAATGGGAACTCTAACAATACTTACATCATAGTTACTAGAGAATTTAATGCACTTTAAAAATATAAAATGCAGGGCGCCTGGGTGGCTCAGTCGGTTCAGCGTCTGACTGTGGCTCAGGTCATGATCTCATGGTTTGTGAGTCTGAGCCCCACGTCGGGCTCTGTGCTAATGGCTCAGAGCCTGGAGCCTGATTCAGATTCTGTGTCTCCCTCTCTCTCTCTGCCCCTCCCCCACTCATAGTCTGTCTCTCTCTCTCAAAATAAACATTAAAAAAAAAAAAAAATATATATATATATATATATATATATATATAGTGCTTAGAAAAATGTATTAGAATATTAATTGCTACAAAGAGCCTATTGGTGGTGATGGTGTTATTGTCCATGTTCATTAAAGACCAAGACCAAAATGCATCAGTGATATTTGTGAAAAATTTGCCCTGGCTTTTGTACCAGCCTAATGACAAAACCCTCGAGTTGTTAATTCCCACATGTTCCTGTACTGTGCATGCCGTTATCTTGTGAATCCAACATTCTGCCAGAGGCTTAATGTTTTTTTGGTTGGTTGGTTTATTTTTTCAGTGACTCAGAGGTACTCTTACAATAATTTGTAGCATCTGATGATTGGTAAGTTCCTTCCTCTAAGCTAATGAGAATTATTTAAATAAAAATGTCTCCATTTCTTCAAAAATAAGTGTGAAGTTCACTGCACTAGCCATATGAAATTTGTGGCTGGTATGTTTTTAGCGTGTGTGTTCTTGTGTATGCTGCCTCAAATACTTTGTGGAAGAAAGAAGTTATTAATAAATAATATAAAATAACTTTCTTTTTGTACTTTGCTAAAACATCCCTTGTTGCCTATGGGAAGAAACTAAATCCATGGATGATCATCCCTGTCAATCTCTCTGAATTACTCCTTTCTCTCAGTCTTGGTGGCACCTGTGATCTCCGTTTTAACCAAACGTCCAATGAATGGAGAAGTAAATGATAAGAACAGAGATAACAGAAACAAAAGCAGGAATCATTTACCTGCTGCAAAATCACTTTCTGATTGTATGAGTTGATGGTTACTGCTATTCCAGATTGATATAAATGAAGTGTGAAGTCACGGAAAGAATTTCGAAATAAAAAACAAAGACCTTTTTTATTATCTCAAAAAAAAAAAAAAAAAAAAAGACTACAGCACATTTCAATTCTAGTTGCAAAAGCCAAACTGTGTGTACCCTCCACCTTTACCATTCCCAAGTATCCGTGCTTGTAAAAAAGACATGATTTCATGGTTCCCTGGGAACCCATCCCTTTATTGGGCACCAATGATTGCTTTCTCAGGGGGGAGGACCCGGCCGAGGAGATAGCTGCCAAGTGTTCAGACTGACCATATACCCTGACATGACAAGTGTCAAACTCCCAAATAAAATTCCTACCCAGCGCAGCAGTGTGTTACAGGAGACATTATGTGAAACCGTGTACCTCCAAAGCCTGTTTCTATATTCAAATCCTAGTCTCACAACAAGTCTAGTTTTGTTACCCTGCCTTTCATCTCCCTGCAAAATTATCCAGATGTAAACAGCAGCAAAGCAGCCTAAGTCTCCAAGGGAAAGCGCACATTCAAATACATGCAGCCTCATAGAAAATGTTCCCTGGTGCTCAGACTCAGAAACAATTTCCAAGTCCACGGCTTCAACTTGCAAAGAGAGGCAGCAGCTCTATGCTGAAAGTGGAACTGAACATCAGATTATTGGTTGGTTTGCGTATGAAAGGCATGCTCTGGGTTTAGCCCTTTGCCCTCTCTTAGAAATGCCTCGCCCTGGGCGGAGCAGTCTGTTCCCTGTCAGGGAGGCCACAAATGCCAGATCACAAAGAACACAGAAAAGAAGAAAATACATTTAACAGAATTGGCCCTGTGATGAATGAATGCCAAATAGACAAATACAAAAATCCAAAGAAACAGTTGGAACAATCTCTCACTATATCTATATTTGTATTTATAGCTAGAATACTCTAGCCCCACATAGTAACAGTGCCTGGTTATTAATGTGGAATTGGGGTGATTTTTATACATTCATTGGATACTATGGTTTCGTAGGTAAACTAATTATAATCTAATGACAATGTCTCAATTGATCTTTCCAATGACCATATTTGATAGGTTCTGTTATTATTTGCATTTAAATGAGGAAATTAAGGCTCAGAGAGGTTAAGTGACTTACTCAAGGTCACACAGTGGTGAAGATCAGAGCTGGACTCTACCTGAGGTCAGCCAGATTCCAAAGAGGATTTTGTCGACTAACAAATTATGTTGTTTTCTGAATTGCATATTTGAACATGTGTTATTTTTATGAATAAAAGAAGTACTTTTATTCACCCATTTGAAAACTTAGGTACATATACCACATGCATGTGTATATAAATCATATATAAACATACCCACATATATACACATTTGTGCATATGTGTACACAAATGTGTATATATGTGTATGTGTAAGTGTGTGCACAAACATTAAATTAACGTCTTAAGACCAAAGTTCTCAGAAATCAAAGGTCATATAATGTATATTTGTGGGCAGTTGTATAGGCTGTGATGGTAAAAATGGATGTTGTCTACATTTTTCCTTACTTGCTTTCATTGTGTGTGCATATATATGTGTGTGACTATATGAACTGGTTTATTTTAAACAGCTGAATGTATGTTTAGAAGGTATTTAATGATATTTTTAAACCCATTTCATGTACAATGTTTTTTGAATAATAGACAAGGAAGCAGAAGTGTGTTGGATCAATGATAACCCCCTTCTTTTAACGATCAGACAGAAGGCAAAGAGAGTGCCATTCAACAGCAGCTGAATTTCAACTATCTCCCACATTACAGAATCAAAGAAAGGGCAATTGAATTATTGAAGTAGTTTGTAAATGTAAAAAAAAAAAAAAAAAAAAAAAAGAATCAATTTATATTCAGTTCCTAAACAAATGAAAAGAAAACTTTGAGGAAAAAAATTTTATGTAGTGTTGTTCTAATGTAATATTCGTGTTATTTGAAGTAACATTGTTCCATTTCCTTCAGAAAAGCACTGTCAAGTCCCTCAGGTATCCAAATTTTCCAACAGAAGCTAACTTCAAACCCCACAATGGGGAATGCAATGGTATCAGAAGGGGGTGCCTTCATGGATTAATGAGGGCAGTTTTTCTTTTGCATTCAGGTAGACAGGCATCACGGGTGTGGTGATGAGGCCATTGCATTTTGTCCCCTTCCGGATTGCGTCTGACTTTCAATCCCAGTCTCCCCCCTGCAACTTCTCAGCCTTCATCTGACCTCCATTAGCTGTCTCTCATCTACCTCCTCAGAAAAAGAAAAGTTTCTTCAAATATTCTCAGGTCCCTTGTCCAGTTTTCTACACGCTCGCTAACCCAAATATTAAAAGGTCTTTGTGTATTTGGTATGGTAAAGCCCACTGTGGTTAATTAGGAATCGGGTGAATAGTAACGTACCAGTCAGTCTATAGTTCTTGGAACTGTAATGTCTTAAGGGACATCAAAGCACTTTGGAATAGTCAGAATAACCCAAACTCCTTAAAAGCTAAACGCCACCATTGATGTTGATTTTGGTTGATTACTGTGCTGAAGGGTTAATGCGTGAACTCCTCTAACAAAAGCCTGTATGGCATTTCTTGAGTACATTCAGAGATGAAGAAACCGGGTCTGTGAGGGTTAACCATCTCCCAAGGTAAGAGTGAGTGTGAAATTTCAGTGGTTCTCTGTAAGAGCACTGGATATAGAAAGATCTTGGTGGATGAGAAAAGACCATTTTCTAACTAAATAATTCTAAGCAAGTTATTTACTTCCTATTATCCAACTTTATATCACCTGTAATATAAGAGAAATGATAGTATCTATTTCACATGGTTTTGTGAGAATACACTTTGTTAATTATGTAAGGTGCTTAGTACTCAACCAGCATAGAAAAAGTCCCAAATTTATGGCCACTTTTTTTTTTATTTTTTTTTTAAATGTTGATTTATTTTTGAGAGAGAGAGAGAGAGAAAAAGCACGAGTGGGGGAGGAGCAGAGAGAGAGGGAGACACAGAATCGGAAGCAGGCTCCAGGCTCTGAGCTTTCAGCACAGAACCTGACACGGGGCTCGAACCCACGAACTGCGAGATCATGCCCTGAGCCGAAGCCGGACGCTCAACCGACTGAGCCACCCAGGCACCCCAATGGCCACTTTTATATCGCCATCTATAATCTACAGCAGCAACCACAGGATCATTACACCATGCTCTCCAATTTTTAGGAAGACTATTTGGGATTTAGAAAGTTAAGAATATAAAAACCTATGCTAAGACGGGCAGCACAAACAGCCAATGAGTATTACACAGGGTCGCAGTTGATGACTTTTTTAAAACTCTATCCGGCTTTAGAAAAAACAAGGGAAATTCAGAGACTAGACCATTTGATGGAACTTAAACCTTTGACTCTTTTGCTAATCATATCCCCTATCTTTTATAGACACCTGTTTAGTAAATCTGCAACTAAAATTTTAAAAGCTGGTGACAAATAAGTCCTAGAAGTCAAGATGCACTATACGTGAGCCAATGGATTTGCTGATGTTCCGTGAATTCCTCATTTGGATGACAGAAGCGAGCAGAAGACTTTAATCCATATTTTGTTCTGTCTTCTCTAGCAAAAAAGAAGACTCTTCAATTATCAAGGAAAACTTTACCAGATGATATTAAACAGTCAAGGAAGACTTTATCCAAGACAATTATAATGAGACAAGACTGTCCCAACGGGGGGGAGAGATTGAACTCAACTCAGCTCAAACGAAAGGCAGATGGATTTTTAGAAGCTGAGGTGAACTAATGGGAAAGTACTGGGGGATATTATTCAATGAGGAGGCCATCTGTGTTTGCTCATTGTCCCTTATCAAAGTTAGGCTCCTACCCTCCCAAAGACCAGGAGACAGGGACTCTATCTTTCTTGATGGTTACTTTTCAAAGAGATGACTCCCAGGTCTCTGAAAAAAGCATCCCTGGATTGTTCGTGGGTAAGAATCTGGGAGATTTTCAAAAATATATACCTGCATTCTATTGCCCTTCCATGCAGGAAAACAAATGTACAGATTTATACAACTACATTTCTAAAAACATGTATCTATGAAACTGTAACTCTATCCATTAGCTTCATCCCATGTTTATTACCTTATCCCAAGTAATAAAATCAAAGTTTGAATATGTGGTCTCCGACAAGAACAGGAAATGAATTTAAATAATAGCTTTACCACTTATTAGCTGTGTGATCTTAGACAAGCTATTTAACCAATCTGTGCTCCATTTATTTAATCTATAATTAATGGATAATACTAGGACCTAGCCACAGAGTTACTATGACAACACTTGGCACATGAGGAACACTAAATGAATCCTAGAGACCATTAACTTAAAAAGTTCAAAAATCACAAGAATTGAGCTAATAGAATAAATGGCTAAATGATTTTGTAAGGGATTGCCATCACATTTCTGAAAAACCATCTGCTTTAATGGTTAAGGGCAGAAAGTGTGTTGTAAATCAGAAAACGTACCGCAATCTTATTCTTCAGAGTGTTTACACTGCCAGTAATAGAAGCAATCGTATACTTGTAAGGGTTAAGGAGAGGGGGAGAATGGGGAGGCAGGGAGAGAGGCTGAGAGGGCATGAGCCCTCGAAAGAAAAAGGTAATAAAAAGGGCACTTGTGACATTACTTTTTTCTGTAATGATGTGTAAGTGAAATATAACATCGTATTAGTTTCAGGTGGGCAACATGACTCAATATTTGTAGATACACCGCAAAATTATCACCACGTAAGTCTGGTTACCATCCATCACCACGCAAAGCTACAGGTTTTTTTTCTTGCGATAAGAAATTTTAAGGTTCATTCTCTTGGCAACTTTCAAGTATGCACTACAATACTATTGACTCTAGTCACCGTGTGTGCAGTATGTTCCCTTGACATTTATTTTATAACTGGAAGTTTGTACATCTTGACCCCCTTCACCCATTTCACTCACACCCCCAACCGCCCTACTCTCTGGCAACCACCAATCTGTTCTCTGTAGCTATGAGTTTCATTTGGTTTTATTTGTCCATTTGAATGAATAAAGAAAATGTGATCTCTATATATGTATACACACATACGTACATACATACACAATGATGATATGTGTGTGTGTGTGTGTGTGTGTACACACATACAGAAGATGTGGTATACACACACACACACACACACACACACACACACACACACACACAAATGGAATGCAACTCAGCCAAAAAAAAAAAAATCTTTATATTTGCAACAACATGGATAGACCTTGATGGTATTATGCTAAGTGAAATAGGTCAGACAGAGACCGGTGAATACTGTATGATTTCCTTTGATGTTACTTTTCATAGATGAACAGTACTGGAACAGCTTTGGAGGCCACTCTGGTCCCCTGTGAAGATGAAATTACACAAAATAACAGGCAACCCCATAACTCTCTGTGTTTATGTGTAATTCTAGTTGGTCTCCTTGCAAAGGGCCACTTTAGTTGTACTCTCAGAAGATTGGACTTTGATACAGAGAAGTAAACTTTTAGTGGTTATAGAGAAACTATTCCTGCTTTTTCTTAAGTAGCAACAGCATAGACTTTAAGGCCCTAAAAGCTTTGCTGCTTTTGCTCTAGAGAAAAGTTAACTCCCACCCCAGATCACTAATTATTGGCAATACTTTTCTTCTGTTTTGCCAAATATACTGTCTACAAAGATAAAGAATGGCTTACTGTTGACTTGTCAACTACAGACTTGAAAGAAGAGAAAAATCAGTATTCTGAGTTAAGTGACTTTTTTCTTTTTTTAATTTTTTAAATGTTTATTTATTTTTGAGAGACGCAGAGACAAAGCATGAGCAGGGGAGGGGCAGAGAGCGAGGGAGACCCAGGATCTGAAGCAGGCTCCAGGCTCTGAGCTGTCAGCACAGAGCCTGACTAGGGGCTCCATCCCAGGAACCGCGAGATCATGACCTGAGTCAAAGTCGGTTATGACAAAGTACGACGCTTAACCGACTGAGCCAACCAGGTGCCCCAACTTTTTTCTTAAAATATATAGTTCTCTAAATTGTCACCAGTAGCTACATATGCTTTAAAGGATCTAAAAAGAAGAGTAAAGTTTTCAGTTTTAGCATTTCCATATCATAGAATATTTAAAAATGGGTTAATTCTATAGACAGCAACTTGGAGAGAGAGCACTAAGATATTTTTCAGGAAAAAACAAAAAAGCAAGTTGCTGAGTAGTACCTAAAATATAATATCATTTATGTGAAGCATACAAAAAATATTTCTGTGTATAAATTCATATGTATATAAATGCAAAAAAAAAAAAACAACAAACAAACCCAGACCTAGAGTGCCATACATGAAGACAGAAGGTATCTCTAAGAAAAAAAAGTAGCTTTAGCTGTAACTGCTGTTTGTATATTATGCTTTTTATTAAAAAAATAACTTCACAGAACTTTAGTAATTTATACGTTAATCAAAAATTTTCAGTAAATGGTTTCATCTTCATGTGTCCTTAACTCATTAAAACTGGCATCTCTGATAAATAGAATTTTGCAAAATGACCTATACGAAATAAAGAGTGTTAAAAGTATCTTTTCTATGTGTGTTCAAATGAATTTTTTCCAGAAACTATAAGTATCTGTTTGTAAGAAAATTATTTCAAGAATGTAAGCATGGTTGGGGTGCCTGGGTGGCTCCATCAGTTGCTTAACCGTCCGGAGCGGCCAACTTCGGCTCAGGTCGTGATCTCACGGTTCGTGGGTTCGAGCCCCGCATCAGGCTCTGTGCTGACAGCTCAGAGCCTGGAGCCCATTTCCGATTCTGTGACTCCCTCTCTCTCTGCCCCTCCCCCGCTCACACTCTGTCTCTGTCTCTCTCAAAAATAAATAAAAACTGCTAAAAAATTTTTTTAAAAAAGAATGTAAGCATGGTTGGTACTTCTATCTTTCATCAGTGTTTTCCCTCTTGGATTTACAATCATTGAAGGACATTCAGTTAAAGTAAAACACAGATTGCTTTTGTAAGGCTAAAACAATTTTTAAAGGGTATACTAAAATATTTTCCTGACATTACCTAATAGGTAATACATACACCATGAATGTATTAAAATCCTTCTAAACATACTGATACGTTCAGGTTTTTAATAGCTTTTGGTATTAAAATTTCTTCTACCTCTGCAAAGTTATATTTCCTTTTATTTTCCCTGATTTTTCCTATAAAAAGGAAGGTGTTCCACAGAAACACGAGTCATATCTTTCTTATTACTTTTTAAAGATTTTATTTTTAAGTAATCTCTACACCCAACATGGGATTTGAACTCACAACCTTGAGATCAAGAGTCACGCTCTACCAACTGAGCCAGCCAGGGGCCCAAATTATGTCTTTCCATGAATGAAATACTACTATACTTATATTTGTATTTAATATAACTTATAAGTCTTGAGAATTCACTTTTAGTGGGCCAAAAATATGTCCAGTGAAGAAATTAATTCCTGTTGTAATGTGTTAGAATAACAAAGAGAAAAATACGTTTCTGAATGTTGCTTACCAGTTTGACTGTCAGCGGCCAGAGAATTAAACACTATTTAACACACACTAGATACTCAGTAAGTACAACTCCTTTTATCAGTCTGCCTCAGATTTCCCCCCCAGATCTTTAATCTCTGTGCTATTCAAAAATCTCTACCCTCGATTCAGTCTTATTTTGTTTAAAAAGATTCAGATCTGATCTGCAAAAGGTGTTAGTAAACTGTACATTTGATACTGATAACTACTGCTTGGATCATTGGGCATAATAATAATTGTTAACAAGATGTCCTTTATTTAGAGCTTTTTTCCTGCACCATGTTCTGCACTTTAAGATAGTTCTACTATCTGAACGCAAACAAGACAAAACATACTTTTTAGCAATTTATATGTAATCATCTCACTTAATCCTCTTAAAACCTTGTGTATTAGGTAGTACTGTCTTCATCTTACAGATGGGGGAATTAAGATGCCAAGACACATAACTTAGCTAAGTAGAAGTATTCACAGAGAAGCAAGAGAAAAATAGAATGCATTCTATTGCCATTACTATGTGGCATTTTATTGGACATTTTGGCCATTGCCAAAGAAAGTGAAATTTAAAAATTGATACAAATATGGGAAAGAGACAACACTTTTATCCTTTATGTATATTATTTTCTGTGTAGAAAATACAAGAAAATCAACTGAAGCATTATTAGTATGGGCAAGATAGTTCATTAATGGGAAGTGGTACAATTAAGCAACAATAATACCTATTTATATACAAGTCAGAAAAGCTCAAAATATAACATAAAAATCATTGCATTGTATGAGCAATAAAATATATAAAATGCCTAGAAATCAATTTAACTAGAAATGGTTGGGACCCACATGATGCATACTACCAAAATTTCCCAAAGGCACAAAACGCTCATCTAAATAAATGGAAAACTAAATCATGTTGTTTGATGGGAAGACGTGGCAAGATAAAAATTTTCTACAAAGTTTTTTATAAATTCATTATGATTCCAATCAATACCCTCAATGTTATTTTCTCTTAGGCTTGGCCAAACTATTTTATTTGTTTGCTTATTATTTAAATCCAAGTTAGTTGATATACAGTGTAACGATGGTTTCAGGAGTAGAATTTAGTGATTCATCACTTACATATAACACCCAGTGCTCATCCCAACAAGTGCCCTCCTGAATGCCCATCACCCATTTAGCCCACTCCCAAGACCTCTCGGGCAACCCTCAGTTTGTTCTCTGTACTTAAGAGTTTCTTATGGTTTGCCTTCCTCTCTGTTTTTATCTTATTTTTCCTTCCCCTTCCCATTCCCCTATGTTTCATATCTTTTGTTTCTTAAATTCCACATATGAGTGAAAGCATATGATATTTGACTTTCTCTGACTGACTTATTTTGCTTAGCATAACACATTCTAGTTCCACCCATGTTGTTGCAAATGGCAAGATTTCATTCTTTTTGATTGCCAAGTAATATTCCTGTGTGTGTGCGTGCGTGTGTGTGTCTGTGTGTGTGTATCACATTCACATTATCCATTCATTAATTATCACATTAATCCATTCATTATCATTATCACTTAATCCATTCATTAGTCGATGGACATTTGGGCTCTTTCCATAATTCAGCTATTGCTGATAGTGCTGCTATAAACATTGGGGTGCATGTGCCCTTTCAAATTGGCAATTTTGTTTCCTTTGGATAAACACCTAGTAGTGCGATTGCTGGGTCTATTTTTAATTTTTTGAGGAACCTCCATACTGTTTTCCAGAGTGGCTGCACCAGTTTGCATCGCCACGAACATTTCAAAAGTGTTCCCCTTTCTCTGCATTCTTGCCAACATCTGTTGTTGCCTGAGTTGTTAATTAATGGTAGCCATTCTGACAGGTGTGAGGTGGTATCTCATTGTGGTTTTGATTTCTATTCTCCTGATGATAAGCGATGTTGAGCATCTTTTCATGTGTCTGTTTGCCATTTGGATGTCTTCTTTGGAAAATTGTCTGTTCATGTCTTTTGTCCATTTCTTCACTGGATTATTTGTTTTTGGGGGTGTTGAGTTTGAAAGTTCTTTAGATTTGGATACTAACCCTTTGTCTGATGTGTCATTTGCAAATATCTTCTCCCATTCCATAGGTTGCCTTTAAGTTTTGTTGATTTGTTCCCTCACTGTGCGAAAGCTTTTTATTTTATGAGGTCCCAGTAGTTCATTTTTGCTTTTGTTTTCCTTGCCTCCAGAGACATGTCTAGTGAGAAGTTGCCACAGCCAAGGGCAAAACCATTTTAAAGATCACGGGGAAGAACCAGCTTAGCTGGAAGTGCTGTGAAGAGTAATGACAGAAAGTCATTTGCACTACTCCATGAGCCTATAGAAGCCAAAAGAGTATAACACTGGCACACGCACAAAACTGAATGGCACAAAAGATAAATATACAAACTGTTGTGCTTGTTCATAATTTAGCATACATCTGTGTGCAGAGATTGCCACGACTGGGATAAATGGTACCCCGGTCCCAGGTCTAGTGACATTGCTTTTCTGAAGGCACCGGGGTCAAGACTAGGGTGAGAAAAGAGAAGAGCCCAGAGCATAACATTTAAGGAGGTACTCACTTTCAGAGCAGTGCAAGTGCCAGCTGTGTGCGTGCATGACCCCGACAGTGAGTGCCTCCTTAAAGTTTGTACCTCAGTTCATCTTTTACCCGATGCTAGCCCAGGGCTGAGGCTCAACTCTCCTTAATGGGATAGTTGAAACTACTACCCGTAGCCCCGCTAATTCTATCCATTAACACCTAAATTATAACCCTCGAGGTCATCCAATCTTAGCCACACCTTTGTCCTCTGTAAACTCAGTATATTCTTGCTCCTGACTCAACTACGCCTTCAGAAGGATTTTTCACTGTGCCGTGGCAAATACAGCTCCATTTCAGCAAACTCCCAAAACATCCTGTCTTTCAGAGAGTACTTCCTATACTTGTTTGTCTTAACTGAATCTGAGGACACGGTATCCCTTGAAATTTGATCAGGTGTTAACACTTGTGTCTCAAGATCAGAAGATGGGATTTATGTTCTTTCTTTTCTTTGAATCGCCAGAAAAATCACAACAACCCCCTTACAAAAAAAAAAAAAAATGAAAACAAAAACCAAAAACCTGCTCAATTTGTCTTTTCCACCATATCCTTTGCTGGTGTCATCCTCTACTCTCATGGTCACCTGCCCTTATTCATTTATGAAGTGACTGGTGGCTCGAGATTTTCCTCTGTGTTCCAAGTTCCGTTATCCCTTAAGTGACTCACCGCCAATGCAGAGGCCCACACAACACTCTGCCCACGCAGAGGTTTTTATTTTTCCCATGTCTGATGATCTGCTCCCCTTTCTCTTAGCCTACGATGATGACACAGCCTGAGAAAACTGCTTCCCCAAATCGCTCTCCATTCAGTCTCACTAATCCAAACATCCCAGACTCTCACCACAATGTCCTCTCTGCCTAGCTTGCTTCTTCAGCTACACTCTGGTTAACTTCAGTGTCTCCATTATTGACTCATTCCTCCTCTCCGTGCAGTTCCGTGATCCATCATTGTATGGAAATCCTTGAAGTCAAGACCCTTGTACTCTTCTGTTTTTAATTATTTCCATATTGCAAAACTCCATCCATCGATGATGGATTCTCCAAGTTTGCAACTGAGAAGTTGGGCAATATTTGAAATAGTCATAGAACAAAGCATTCATAATTACCTACCCAAACAGACTCTCCAAACTGGCTCATTTTCCAGAACAATACTTTTTTCTAGTCAGTGTTCCCTTCATTTAAATACCTATTTAAACTCAACACCCATTTTTTGCACCCCAGAAGACAGAGGAAACAAAGGATGATATCTTTCTTAACTTCCCAAACCCATATGTAAACCTAGATAAGTCGAAATACATTCCATCCTTGCTTTCTGTTACATCAAAAGGAGTCTCCTCTGAATTAGATCCTATCCTTCTGTAAGTTTTCTAGATCTCCCTCCTGCTCATCACCTTAGGAATCTTATCTCAAATACAACCTGTTCACTTTCTTGGCTGTTCAACCACCTTTTGTCAACTGAATCATTACCATAAGTTTTAAACATGCACAAGTCTCTCTCACATGAATGTTTTTGAAGACAATTTCTAACAGCTTCATTGAGGCATAATTTACATATAATGAAAGAGAAGGTGATAACTTTTAGTAGCACATTGTATTCAGTTTTAAAAGCAAAATTAAAATAGTTTAAATCATATCTTTTTTCTGTATTGTGACATGGAGAACAATTTTTAAAACCTTAAAAGAAAGATGAGGGAAAAACAGAGATAGGGGATACTAAATACCTAGACATATAAAATGATGGGAAATTTTAAATGAACTTTATCTTGCAATAAAGACCTCCAAAATTTTCCCCGTTTCAACTACCAATAGGTACACTTGTAAATGCCACTTCTTGGTGTGGGTCCAAGACCAGTATTCTTTTGGGTCCCAGCGTTATTTTCTGAATTTAAAATTATTTACTGCGCACTGCTATTTATATACATATTTGTTTGTAGTTCTTATAGCTTGTGACATAGAATTATGAATAATTATCTGCAGTTTAAGGGTCCTTTGGAGCCCACTAACTGATTTCAAACAAAAGCAAAAACAAGGTCCACCTGGAGTTTGAGACCCTCAGCCATGTGGTATAACTGATGATGCGACTTTTCCACTCCTCATAATTAGCTTCTTCATTCTTCTTCAGTACCAACTTGATGACGTCTGCTTTGCCAGAGAATGTGAAATTTGCTGGGATCAGAGATGAGATGAGGACCAGTCTGTGTCACTCAGGATGATGGAAGCGAAAACATGAAGATTCTCTTCCATACATGGATATGTACTAGTGCATGTGGAAATGGAAACCCTGTTCAAGAATGAGAGTTCAGTTTGATCTAAAATAATTCCTTACACACTATCGTACATCTGAAACCAGTATAACACTGTAGATTAACTTTACTGGAATTAAAATTAAAAAAAACAACAAATAACAGAAAATAATTCCTTAAGTCCAAACTACCTATATGTTTTCATTAATTATTCTAGTGATTTTTATAGCAAACATAAATTCTAACTCCTCATCATGGACCATCAGTAGAATGCAGTATTGAGGATATATATGTATATATATATACAAATTTTTTTTTTAAATCCCAAATAATACATCCATTAATATGCTTATCTCTGACATCTCAAAAATCAAAGTTTTCATCACATGCAAGATTTTTAGCATAGATTATAGGATAGTTATATCAATATCATAGAATTATCATGAATTATGCATAATATATAGGAAATGTATAAAATAACATCTAAGTAATAATGTATTTTTAGAGAACTCTCTAGCTGTCTTAGAGAATCAAGGTTGGAGATGTTGCATAACTATGTACTTTCAGAAAAATTAAAGTTTTGATTAACCTTTACATTATAGGAGATAGCTAAAGGCAATGTTTGTACCTAGGTACTTGCAACTTAAGAAATAGGAAACGAAAAGATTGTGTATTTGTCTTTCAGGGAAATATCCTACAGAAGTATTCTTGGAGAAGTAGCACATGTAAATCCTTTTAATTGGTCTGTGAGCTTCTGGGAAAAGCCTACCCATTTTCTGAATCCTGTACATCTGGTGTTCTGAAGAGTTAGATGCATTCACGGTAAGAATACGAGTCATCTTCCAATTACATCAGTATCTAATCTGTGCTCTGAAAATATATGTGCCTCAGGAAATTAGTGCCAGCTTTTCCCAACTCTTAAGTAGAACTTCAGTGATAATAAGTTTTGCCCTTGGACAAAATACTTGGAAAAAAACGCAATGCTAGGGCTCTGCTCTGTACTTTTCATTCTTATAATAATTTTAATTTCTTTGAAAACTATTTTCTCTCAGTCACTAGTACTTAAAATGCCTATAATAGAATTACACTGATACCCCACTTATAAATCCAATAAAATAGTTCTATGCTGTAGATAGTATCTCTATACTTCTATTTGAAGAGAATAATTCATCTAAATAACAAAATGGAACACAGTTGACTCATCATACCAAGGACATGGGGAATGTATCAAAGATAGGCATTTTAGGAATTCTACTTTGAGTTTCCAGATAGCAGATAAGTGTGAGTTTTATAGCCTGGCATTATAAAGAAGATAAAATGATATAATTCCTTTGCCCTCCAATCTGAGACTACTTAGAGAAAATGTCTCAGGGCATAAAAAAGTATAACTTGAATGACATTGAAAAATGTACAATTGATGTAATATACAGTTGCAACTTCCATAACCATCTTCACATCCTTACTCTAAAAGAGGGATATTCCAACCCAAGACAAGCCAGAGAGTAAACTGCTATTACAGTTAATATCACCAGCAGGATCTTAGAGGTATCGAAATGTTATTTCTCTGTCACTCATTTTATGCCTACAGAAAACTTCTATTGTCAAATCAAAGCCAAGAGAGATTTCCACATTCTACATTGTTCTTTCCCAAAATAAAAGAAAAAGAAGGAAATGGGGAGGGGGGGGAGGAAGTTTCATACAAAGTAACATTTTTTGTTCTTCCAAAAATTAAAAATAGAAATCCCGTATGATCCAGTAATACTACTACTGGGTTTTTACCCCAAGAAAATGAAAACCCTGTTTCAAAAAGACAGATGTATGCCTACCTTTACCGCAGCATGATTTACAATTGCCAAATTATGGAAGGAGTACAAGTGTCCACAGAGAGATGAATGAATAAAGATGTGGTGTGTGTGTGTGTATGTATATGTACATACACACATATAATGGAATATTACTCAGCCATAAAAAAGAATAAAATCTTTCCACTTGTGACGATATAGTTGAACCTAGAGGGTATTATGCTCAGTGGAGTAAGTCAGATAAAGACAAATACCACATGATTTCTCTTAATATGTGGAATTAAAAAAACAAAAAACAAGCAGAAATAGACCCATAAACACAGAGAACAAACTGGTGGTTTCCAGAGAGGACAGGGACGGGGGGATTGGCAAAATGGGTGAAGGGGAGTGGGAGGTACAGGCTTCCAGTTATGGAATAAATAAATCACAGGGATGAAAGGCACAACATAGGGAATTAATCAATGGTATTGTAATTGCGTTGAATGGTGATGGTTGGTTGCTACACTTGTGAACATAGCATAACTTATAGAGTTGTGTAATCACTACGTTGTACACCCGAAACTACTGTAACATTATGTGTCACCTAAACCTCAATTAAAAAAATAAGGTAGATACAACCACACACACACACACACACACACACACACACACACACACACACACAAGTAACCTGTATTCTATGTACAGAATAAGTTGGTCTTTGAACAGAAAGAAAACTCAAATTCTGATTTTATTTTCTGTATACTATTTATGTAATAATTTCCAGTAAAAAATTCATAATATCTGAAACACATTTAAGTAAATGTGTTTAAGCATATATACATGTATAGTTGTATGATAATATATAAATGTTAAATGTATAGTTGTATATAAATGTATACTTGTATGATAATGTAAAGCTTTCCATTTTGTTTTAAAAATATAATTAACTTTATAAGCATTTAAAATAAAACAATGTATACATTATATTATTTAAAAATGATTTTTATGGAATAAAGAGACAATTGCTATTTTACGTGGAAAAAGTTTAGGAAGAAAGTGACAGTGATTCCTTTTATAGATGAGTCTCTTAGTATATTCAAATCATCCATTCTGAATGCATTATCAGCTACTGGACTGAAATATCAGGACACTTTTTAAGAAAAAAAAAAGCAAGTATTTTTTTTAATTACACCACTAATAAATTTGGCGACTAATTATTGATCAATTAGCTTTAGTAGAGGACTTAAGTCTGGTTCTCTAAAATACTTCAAATCTGCACTGCCTATCCCTGGGGATGGTAGCAAAGTAGACGATGGGTGCTCCCTGAGATTACAGAGTTTCACTACCCAGAGTGTTCCAGGGGCCTGGAGCACAACAGTTCCGGGAATGGTTGGTCATTTTGAGATGATTCCTTGTAAATTACAGGTAAGTATTCAGGTGAGTTGATCAGTAAGAAGATAGGGCATAGGAAGAAACATAAAAATTAAAAACAGGACCTTGCAGATTAAATTAAAAGTACCACAGAAGGAGCTGGTATTGTCCTGGGTGCTACTTAATCCAGCTACAGACCAACAAACAGCTTCAGAGATTCCCTTGAGCTGTCTTGCAGCTCAATTTTTTAAAGGATTAAAAATTAAAGGCAAAAACCCTCTTTGTTTTAATTTTTTAAAAATGTTTATTTATTTTTGAGAGAGAGAGAGAGAGAGAGAGAGACAGAGTGTGAGCGGAAGAGGGGCAGAGAGAGAGGGAGAATCTGAAGCAGCCTCCAGGCTCTGAGCTGTCAGCACAGAGCCCAAGGTGGGGCTTGAATTCACAGACTGTGAGATCATGTCCTGAGCCGAAGTGGGATGCTTAACCGTCTGAGCTCTCCAGGCACCCCTAAATGCAAAACCCTTTATATTGTACTCTGTCATTACAGTGTGAAACAGTCACAGATAATAAAGAGTGGACATGACTTTGTATCCATAAAATTTTATTTAGGGACACTAAAATGTAAGTTCCATATCATTTTCACTTGCCCTAAACTATTCTTTTTGAACAATTAAAATGTAAAAACCATTCTTACCTCTCAGCTCATGGGCAGTACAAAAATAGGTGACAGGCCCAATTTGCCAACAGGAAGTAATTTGTGGACCCCTGATTTTATATATATATATATTTTTTTAAGTTTATTTATTTATTTTGAGCAAGAGAGAGTGTACAAGCTGGGTAGGAGCAGAGAGAGAGCGCGAGAGAGAAAGAGAGAGAGAATCCCAAGAAGGCTCTGTGCTGTCAGCACAGAGCCTGATGTGGGGCTCGATCCTAGGAACCATGAAATCATAACCTGAGCCAAAATCCAGTCGGACACTTAACTGAGTGAAGCACCCAGACACCCCTAGGTATTCTTATATTATGACCTTTATGACATTGATACACAACTGTTTATAGGATTTTGTATTCAACAGACTGAATTTCCTGAAAGCAAGAATTTTTGCCTTAGCATATTTATATCTCTAAATTTGGCATGGTGTTAGCATATAATAGACTTTCAATAAATGTTTAAAAAAATTTTTTTACATGTATTTATTTTTCAGAGACAGAGTACAGTGGGGGAGGGGCAGAGAGAGAAGGAGACACGGAATCTAAAGCAGGCTCCAGTTTCTGAGCTGTCAGCACAGAGCCCGATGTGGGCCTCGAACTCACAAAATGTGAGATCATGACCCAAGCCGAAGTCAGATGCTTAACCGACTGAGCCACGCAGGTACCCCAATGAATGTATTTTTTTAAACATTACTGCTAATCTACATTAAACACTTCACATTTTCCATAACATAGTATTCAAATGAATCTATAGAACACATTCAAATTCTAAGCTCTAAGAAAAATAATGATATATATAATACCTATCACTGAATTCTAATTATATTAAGAAATTAGGGGTGCTTGAGTGGCTCGGTTAAGTGACTCTGGATTTCAGCTCAGGTCATGATCTCAGGGTTTTGAGGTTGAGCCCCCAACCGGCTCCACATTGACAGCATGGAGCTTGGGATTCTCCCTCTCCTTCTCTCTCTGCTCCTCCCCTGCTCTCTCTCTCTCTCTTTCTCTTTCTTTTTCTTTCTCTTTCTTCTTCTCTTTCTCTCTCAAAAGAAATAACTAAATTTTAAATAAAAGAAATGAAAACACAGATCAGTTTGATGATGATCTAAGAGACATTTCAGTTCATTGTTCTTGGGAGTAAATTCTAGAAGAATCAATATAGAAAATGAAGGTGTTCAGGGTTTAAGATGAATAAGCATGGTATCTAAAGAATTGGTTATGTTTCCAAGAGTCCTACCAAAATCGTTTCTACCAAAAAGTGCTTTGGATTTGAAGACTGGAGAAAAATGAAGTGAGATACCCTACAATGGGTGGAGGTAAGCACCTACCTAGCACAATGTCTGGAACACTGTAGGCACTCAATGAATCTTTAATCTAGTTTAAGTAGGGAAGACTTACTAAAGGCAATGATACCTGAATTTGGATTTGATCACTGAGAAGGACTTAGATAAGTGACGTTTTGAATCCAGCGGAAAGGGCAAGAGTAAATATGCCAAGGCAAGAAAACATGGACATTTCTGGTTTAAGAAGCATGAAGACATTTAAATTCACCCAACTGAAGGTGAGAACTAATGTCAGAAATTGAGATCAAAGCCAGAGCACTGAGGCCTTGAAGTACGAGACCTGTGATCAGAAAGTAAAGTCGAGTCACTGAAATTTTCAGGAAGCGTCTTTTGGGAGGCATACAAACGAATGCCCACATAAATCATACACTTATAAATGATTTTATAGAATAAATGCATACCCTTGTGCAAGTTTTCTCCCTCTCCTGCTTGCCCGTACCCTACCCCTCACCTGCCTGGTCCACCCACATAGATCCCCGCCCTTCCACTCAATTCTGTTGCGTCTAACACTCATTTGCCCAAATTTTTCTTCATGCTCAGAAAGTCAGAGACATTCATATATGTTTCCATATACACACAGTAATTTTGCCACAGTCTATGTTTTTATAAAAGATCGCATCACAGTTATACCCACTATGGGGCATGCTGTTTTTGTCATTTAACAAGAGCTCCTGAAAATCTCTCCAGAACCACTCACCTGCTATGGTTCCATGTTTATCTTTTCAAGGTCTGCATTTAACATTCATCATGTGTATGTAACCCAGTCTTCTCAACCATTCTCACGCTGATGGACATTTACTGTTTTCAACTCGAAGCACCAGAAATAATGCCACAACAAACATCCTTGTAATTACATCTTTACCAATTTGCATTTTTTTTTTTTTTACACATTTGTGGAATACGTTTCCAGAAGTAGAATTGCAGGTATAATGGCTATTTTCATTGTAATGGATGTTGTCAAATGTCTCCGTAAAAGGTCATAACAATTTACTTTTTTGCTCAGCAATTACAAGAGTGCCCTTTCTCTGGCCTCATAGCAGCAACAAGTGTTAGAGCTGGCCATTAGTCGAGGGCCTGACAGGAAGCAGATGGGGTTCTCAAATCTGTAAACTTGAAGAGAGTATAATAAAGAGATATTTTCTTCTTTTGATAAAAAAAAAATTTTTTTTTAATGTTTATTCATTTTTGAGAGAGACAGAGACAGAGCAGGTGAGGGAGAGGCAGAGAGAGAGAGAGGGAGACACAGGATCCGAAGCAGGCTCCAGGCTCTGAGCTGTCAGCACACAGCCCAACCCGGGGCTCAAACTCACAAACCATGAGATCGTGACCTGAGCCAAAGTAGGATGCCTAACTGCCTGAGCCACCCAGGCGCCCCCTGATATTTCCAAAGATGTTGGCAGGAGGAAGGGGAACCCACAAGGGATCACTGCCAGAACTGGTTACAGATGGGAAGTCTTGCCACCTCTCAGCCTAAAGAAGCAAGGGAGGGAACAGAGAAGGCCACATGATAAGTACCTGAGTTTGATGGAAGGAGCAGGAAAATAAATACCCAACCTCGTTTCCATCTCCCTATAGCTGCCGCTACTGCTTTCTGCCCAACAAACCCAACTGGAGGCCAGAGGACAACGGAGTTAAAGAAGCCACCAGTTCATAGGAGGCTGCGGGGGCACAGAGCGGCTGGACAAGGATGGAAAGGGGATCTGGAGGGGCAGACAGAAGACATTCCACACAAGCTCCTTCAGATTTTCTCAGTATAATTGGTTTAAAGGACTAGCTCACTGTTACGTTAATTAGTCCTGCCCTGACTGCTAAAGCATTTGTGCATCATAGCGTTTATCTGCTGGGCTTGTATACTTGACCTTCTGTGAATTGTCTCCTCACATTCCTCACACATTTTTAATTGGGTATTTCAGTTTGTTTCTTCCCATTTTACAACAGCTGCTAGTACAGTTTCTGTTACATTAATTTTCTAAGTCTCTGTTCTCTCTTGATTTAGGTTATGTGTTCCTTGGCCATATCTAAAAATTTTTTAAAAACGTATGAAATTCAAATAGATTGAATTTTAGATTCTAGATTTCCAGTTTGGAGAAAGAAAATGTCCTTCACCTACAGATGGTATCCTTTATCTCTTATATTTTTAATATTTTTAACAAGTATGATTCATCCAGAATTCTTTTTTATATGTGATATAACCAGATGTGTTCTTTTATTCTTCCAGAAGGCTAGCCAGCTGTGTCAGTACCATTTAATTGATAAAGCATTCTATCGTTAATAAATTGAGCCATCATTTTTACATGTATTAAATTTTCATCTATGCTAAAATTAATTTCTGGATACTCTTTATTTCTTCCTATAATCACTGTGTCTATTCAAAGACCAAGACCAGAGAGATTTAATTGCATCGGTTTTATAAAGGGTGATCTAACATCTAAAATGGAAGTCACCCACCAGTGTTTTTTGTCATACTTTTCTTGGATACTATAAATCATTTATTAATGAAATGTAATATCATTTTTTGAGTAAAATAAATACACTGGGTTTCTAATTGGAATTGCATGATTTAATATATTAATTTTGGAGTACTGGTATTTTAATGACCATAAAACCTTCCATTAGCAACATGGCATGTCCCGACATTTTTTTCAAATAATATTTTATATCTATCTAACAGTTTTCTTCATAAGGGCCCTGGGTTTTTCATTAAATCTTTTTTTAAGCTTTTTTAGTTTTTATTGCTGTTGGGGATGGAAGTTCTTTTCATTTCCTTTTCCAGTAATCTATTGCTAGAATTGAATCAAGTTTATCTGGTTCCCAGACAATTTTTTCAAATTATGTAATTACAATAGGTTTATCCTAGTTTCTTGAATTTTACAGGTACAGAATCATACTATTAGAAAAGAGATAATCTGAGCAGTACTTTTCCAATTGTTGTTAGCAGTATTTCACATATGCGAATGTCTAAAGAATAATAAAATGAACACTTTCCCCTAGCCCAGCCTAACTAGGAAAACTCTACAGATGCGATTGCACGCTACATGTCTACTTCCCCATCATCCCTTTGAACCCTCTCCCCTACTGATACCTGCTATCCTAAGTCATTTCCAGGAATATAAGTACTGCTAAAAAAAATACAGTGGATTATTTTGTACATCAGAAATAATATCACACTGTATCTATCTCTCTGCAATTCTTTTTCATTCAACATTAGGTTTCTGAGATTTATTCATGATTAATACATGTAGTTCTAATTTCTTTGTGTTCATTGATATCTACTATTTCATTGAAAGAACACATGATATCTTTGTCCATTCTCCTGTTAGTGTTGCAGGGTGATTTTTGTTTCTATTATAAAACCTGCTGTTATGAGGTCTTTTGTTTTTGTTTTTGTTTTTGTTTTTTTAATGTTTATTTACTTTTGAGACAGAGAGAGACACAGCATGAGCAGGGAAGGGACAGAGAGAGAGGGAGACACAGAATGTGAAGCAGGCTCCAGGCTCCAAGCTGCCAGCACAGAGCCCGACGCGGGGCTTGAACTCACGAACCGCGAGATCATGACCTGAGCTGAAGTCGGACGCTTAACCGACTGAGCCACCCAGGCACCCCTGTTATGAGGCCTTTTTATGCACATGAGTCAGAATATGTATCTAAAAGTGGAATTCCTTGAATGAAGTCTATGTTTATCCTGAAAGGCCATTGACAAACTGCCCTCAAGAGTATTTGGTGTCCTTTTGCTATCTTATACTTCCAAAAGCAACCCCCATCCCTCCTCTTTCTAGCCAGCACTTACAATATGCATTTAAAAAATTGTTGCCAATACAACGGGTAGAAAATAGTACCTCATTATAGTTTTGATTTGCAACTCTTCAATTTTTGTGAACATATTTAAAAAATATATTTATTGGCCATTAAGAATTCCACTTCGGTGAATTATCTCTTCGTGTCTTTTATCCATTTTTCTCATGAGTTGTTCACCGCCTTTTATTGGTTTGTCTGACATCTTTATGAGTTCTTGAAAATAACCTCTGGCCACTGTATGCTCCGCAAAATCTTCCCCCGCGGGCGCCTGGGTGGCTCAGTCGGTTAAGCATCCTACTTCAGCTCAGGTCATGATCTTATGGTCCATGAGTTTGAGCCCCGCATCGGAACCTGGAGCCTGCTTCGGATTCTGTGGCTCCCTCTCTCTCTCTGCCCCTCCCGCCTTCATGTTCTGTCTCTCTCTGTCTCTGGAAAATGAATAAACCTTTAAAAAAAAAAATCTTCTCCCAGTCTGTGGCCTTCTTTTGGTGGTTGTGGTGGTGATGCAAATAATTTATTTCTCCTAAATAAAGTCTAAAAACAAATTTCCATATTTCAGTGCTAGAACACTTACTGGCAGATAGCTGGTGCTCAATAAATAATTTTTGGATGAAACCTTTGAGTTCTCTAGGTCTGCCCTAACTCTGGTTTTTAAATAGCTACCGTCACTGCGTTTAGTGTCCTAGGATCCCAGTGAATACCATATTGATTTTAAACGTTGAGATTCCCTCATACACTAAAATTTGGAAGGAAAAGAAATTTGAATCTTTTTAGCTACAGCCCCACACATTACCAAGTGAAAATCAGCATAGGGAAAGTACTGGAGGACCGGCTGCTTGAAAAGTATAATTCATGCCTTGCTCTCACACAACATGAGAAACTAAAATTTATTTAAGGTTTTCCAAGTGTCTGAAAGAAAACTGAACCAAGCGTGAGAAGACGAGACATATCTGCCAATAAAATTTTAAAGACTAAATATAGGAAATTATGTATGTTTATGACTTCTCTGATTTTGACCCCAGGAAAGGCCTACAAATGAAATTGTAATAGCCTTCACACCAAAAAGCATAAAACTAACATGCTAATTCTCTGATTTCCTAAAATTTAAAGCAAAGCATTGTGGGAGACGTGATTCTAAAGTCAAATAAGACTTGGATTTGAGTTTTGATTTTATTTTTTTGCAATGTATTTAATTCTCAGACCCTCATTTCTTCATCTGAAAAATAATAATCTTATCTGATAGGACTGCAGTGAAAAGAGATAGTATATATAAAGCATTATCGTGGCCTGGTTCACACTGGATGCTTGATGCTCATATGATAGATCACTCCCCTGATACAACTAATACAAGGCCCAAAGAGAACAAATGTCTTTAATTCTCAGACTTTTGGAACTACTGCAGCCCAGAAGCAGTCAAAAACACACTTCAAAGATGCATCTAAAGGCAGACGATACAAGCAAGATGAAACATAGAAACAAGAAGATAAAAAAGGGGGGAAATCAAAAGTAATAGAGACTCCTCAAGCAGCAGACACTCAGAGCAGAGAAGAGTAATTGACAGGCAAACAATCACACAACAACAGCCAACATAAGGCAGAACAGAGTGAGAGAATCAACCGTTACATGCACCTTAATACAGGACCGACAAGCACCCTTCAAAGGCGCTTGTCCAAAGCAAAACCACAAAGTACTCTATTACATCCTGTGCATCGGCCAACAGAGCTGTTCATGTTGTGAAATCAGCTCACGACAGACGACATTTCAGCCTTTGGGTGGAATATGAAGCCCAGAGCATTGTAAGTTTCTTGCCACGGAGAATAATTTGCACATCGAGCACATAATAGGGGCTCGAGATAATCTGTTGAATGAATAAATGAATAACTAAAACAACCAAGAGATAAAATGAGTGGAGGCAAGAAAATGTGGAATTCTGCTCTGCAGTTTTATCTCATCTGCATCAGGGTTCCAAGAGTGCAGTTTTAGGGCTAACTATACATCACAAGTGGCTCAGGATTGTGTCAGTTTATACCTGTTGTCACATTTTTATTTTTATTTTATTTTATTTATAAATTTTTTTAATGTTTATTTATTTTTGAGAGAGAGAGACAGAGTGCAAGTAGGGGAGGGGCAGAGAGAGGGAGACACAGAATCCGAAGCAGGCTCCAGGCTCTGAGTTGTCAGCACAGAGCTCGACGCGGGGCCCACACCCACGAACTGTGAGATCATGACCTGAGCTGAAGCCCAGTGCTTAACCGACTGAGCCAGCCAGGCGCCCCATTGTCACAGTTTTGTTAAGAGCATCCCTTTTCATGCTCAAAGGTGTCCTGATCTGGATGATAAGTCACATGGCCATTTTACATAGACTGATACATAGTACAGACTATAAATCTTCAGAAGAGTTAGATCTGCAGTTCTAAAATAGCCCTTGACAAGAAACTTTCTTCAAAACAGTTGTTATATCACTTGAGACAGCACACCGAAGGATAGAGGACAATTATTCAAATTTAATAATATTAGGGCACAAAGACGCCTCTTATTTTTTCCCTTTTTATTGGATATTTAGTCACTATCATTCTAATACCATTTCTATTCATCAGTCAACCAAAATTTATTCTGTATAAATAGACTAAACACATAAATGCTGACAATCTAGAACTCTGAATATCCAAGTTTCCAAATTTCCACTAATGTCAAAACTTCATATATAACCAGAAGCTTAATATATAGCAGCTTTGGAAATGGAAAAATCCCAGCACGGACCTTGCATTTCCTGCATTCTCAGATGTGTCTAAAGATAATTGGATTTTTCTTTAAAAATTATAACAGACAATGCTTTTCGTGATTTGTTCTAAATAAAAAGTAAAATAAATAAATAAATAAATAAATAAATAAATAAATAAATAAATAAATAAATGCCTTAATGTCATCGGATACTTACAAGAAAAAAGTAAAAGATTTTCAGTGACCAAACATAATACACTGCCCAGGAGATTGGCTGAGTCTTAAGAGTGTTGTTTTAATAAGGGAAGGGAAGCAAAAATAATACAAAAACAGGGAGGGGAACAAAACATAAGAGACTCTTAAATACAGAGAACAAACAGAGTGTTGCTGGAGAGGGTGTGGGAGGGGGGATGGGCTAAATGGGGAAGGGGCTTAAGGAATCTACTCCTGAAATCATTGTTGCACCGGGTGCTAACTTGGATGTAAATTATAAAAAATAAATAAATTTTAGAAAGAAAAGAAAAACATAAAAAAGAGTATTGTTTTAGTCATATGGAAAATCTAAAATATAACTGCAGAAAAATAATAAGCAAAGGATTTGGCTGCCAAGTAACTGGGTTTGTTTCTCTGAGATCTCATTCTGAGCCATATGTGTCTTCTTATCTGTGTTCTATACATGTAATTTTCATGTCATGGAACTATAGAAAATTAACAATCAAGGAAATCTTTTAAATTATCAGTTGTATTATTGCCATTTTACAAAATAAGAAAGAAGACTTCCAGAAATTATTGCTAGCGCTTTTTTTTTTTTACCTGAAATAGACACTTTTGATTTCTATTCAATGTTTATTTATGACATTAAGATTACCATTTCTATTAGTTTATTTTAACAGCGATTTGTTAACCTTTTCCTGATTGTTTCTAGAGGTTCAAGGTCCCTGATTTTAAGTAGAGGCTTTTTTTTTTTTAAATGGACGTGCTTAGTTGATTTGATCATCTTTTTATACTCCTTTAGAAAATGATTATTTCAAAACTTTGGTGTTCCATGCACAAGGATAACAAACCAATTCTACTAACTGTTTCGTATAGAAGTCGTTGAGAAATTGAGGTTAGCATTTAGAAATTTTTAAATTATTTTCCTTCCTGCCAGTGTTATATTACTGATTGAGCTTGTGAATAGCAAAAATTACCTGAGATGAAAAATAGTACTTCAGAAGAAACTGCATCAGATTTGTAACCACGAATTAGATAATATAAAAAACAGTGAGAGCTTTAACACTTTTTTTGTTTATTTATTTTGAAAGAGAGTGTGCAGGGGAGGGGCAGAGAGAGAGGGAGAGAGAGAGAATCTCAAGCAGGCTCCACGCTGCCAGTTCAGAGCCCAATGTGGGGCTCTATCCCACCAACCAGAAGATCATGACCTGAGCCAAAATCAAGAATTGGAGGCTTAAATGACTGAGCCACCCAGGCTCATAGTCTTAATTGAGCCCTTGATATCGGCTTTTATATTCTTTACGTGTCCTATCTCCTTTAATTACCACAAGAATTTTAGCAATATTGACTATAACCTTGATTATTTATTAGTTATATCCTCCATTGACTATCATGATACAACAATGATTATCCATATTTATGTACTAGGAATCTGAGTCACACAGTGGCTAAGGAACCTGTCCATAGCTAATTAAGTGGTAGCATTGAATGTGTTATTTACTGCTGTGTAACAAATTACCACAAATTTAGTGGCTCCAAACAACACATAATTATTACCTCACGTTGCAGTGATACAGGGGTCAGGGCAGGGCTTAACTGAGTCCCCTTCTTACTGTCTCACAATGCATCCTATTTGCTACATTTTATTGGTTACAAACAAATTACAAATTCTGCCAACATTCAGAAAGAAGAGAGTCATTGGGAGTCACTTTTGTGTGAGCTGTCCACGTGGGAATATGAACTCAGTATATGGCCAGAGCCATGTGACGGACACCTTCATCTCAGCATATGACACCTCCTCCAGGTGAACAGGTAAGGTGTCATGATTGGTTTTTCAAATTTGTATTCTTTATTGAGGTAAAATTCACATAGCTTAAAACTCACCATTCTAACCATTTGTGCGTTCAAAACGTTGCATCATTACTTTCTAATTTAAGAACATTTTTATCATGCCAAAAAAAGAAAACCCATACCCACTAAGCAGTCACTCCCTGTTCCCTTCTCCCCATAATCTCTGGCAACCACTAATCTGCTGTCGGTATTTATGGATTTTCCCACATTTTACAAATGGGATCATACAATATGTGGCCTTTTGTGTCTGGCTGATTTCACTTAGCATAATGTTTTCCAAGTTTACTCAGGCTATAGCATGTATCAGTACTTCCTTCTTGTGGCCAAATAATATTTTTTTGTATGGGTGTACCACATTTTATTTAGCCAATTACAAGTTCATAAGCACTTGGGCTGTTTCTACGATTTTTCAGGGTTTTTTCTGGTGATGAACATTCATATGCAGATCTCTGATTGAACATGTTTACAATTTTCCTGGGTATAAACCTAAACTTTTCTGGGTCATATGGAATTCTGTTTCCCTTTCAAAAAAAAAAAAAATGGGTGAACTATTTTCCAGAGCAGGTGAACCATTTTATATTCCCACCAGCAATGAATGAAGGTTCCAGTTTTTCCACATACTTGCCAACACTTTTTATTTCTAGGGTTTTGAAAATAATTATTGTAGCCATCGTAGTAGGGGTAAAGTGGTTACCTCACTGGGGTTTTGATTTTCATTTCCCTAATGACTAACGATGCTGAGCATTTTTCAGGTGCTTATTGGAATTTGTATAACTTCTTTGGAGAAACATCTATTCAATTCCTCTGCCGATTTTTCAATCGCGTTGTTCGTCTTCTTGTCATTGTGTTGTTAGAGTTCTTTATATACTCTGGAAACTAAGCCATTAGCTCTGGAATTCCTACACCTCTTATAGCTGTGATGTCATATAGCCTCTTCAAGAAAATATGAACCCCCTGTAGCTATGTTACCTCAATTATAGGTTACTCATCAATTATAGATTGAGTACATAGTATATTTAATTCATTGGACTTAGATTTTGGAATGAACTCCAATGGCTGTTTTAAATGCACTGTAGCAGGCTAGTAGGGAATAATTATGCCAAAGAGAGTTTTTTATGTATTCCTCAATCATATCAAGTTTTTTGATCCCATGTTAAAAAAGGAATTATGTATGAAATGATGAAAAACATTCTAAAATTCTGATTTCTCCTTCTCCTAATGCCACTTGCCTTTCATGTGGATAGAATGCATTAGGCTAAAACCTCCTTATGGACAGGAAACCCCTGACCCTTTGTACATAGGAGATGTACAATAGAATTTAGTAAGTTTAAACATCAACATTGCTGCCATGGAACATAGGACAAACATCTATATAAAGTCATAAATTCCCAACTAAGAAATTTCAACATTATCTGGCAAGTAAATGCAATGTTTTGGGAGAGGTTATAAAGGGTAGTTACATTTTAAAAATCATATTATTCTTTACTTAATTTAAACATACATTTTTGATAAGTTAATTTATTCACTAATGGCTAAAAACATATTAACAATAACACATTGACTTGAGTTCCTTAGACTTAAAAATTGAAGTCCAGCAAGATCATTAAAACTGTCTAAAGTAAAAGAAATATGAAAACAATTTTTAACACATAAACATCTAATAATTCAAGCGAAGTAGACTTGTTTTGACAGTGCACTCAGGAAATAATGGTCAAATTTTCAAGAAAATGTTTGCTTCAAATGGAAATTGGATAAAAATAAGTATGCGATAAACTTTGTTGAGTGAACCAAGATTTGTTTTCCCAAAAGAAACATCAAGAGGTATAAAGAAAACTAAATTATGATACAGTTCACTGAAGTCTAATGCCTACTCCAGTGACCTCATCGAGATATGTCCAAGTCTTTTCAGGCCACAAATTTTAAAAGGAAAGCTCAGTTTCTAGTTACATAGGTATGTTGGGCTAAAGGATATTCCAGGCATTACCTTTGTTAATGTAAGTGTTCTAAAGATTTTGTAATATCTTATTTACTGGAATTTCAATTTGTCATGTGCTATAAAGCACAGGCAACTTCAGCTTAAGGCTCTGCGAGTTGTATGTATTTTGTGCTTCTATTTTTCATTTAAAATTAGTCCGTCTTCAGCCTGCGATACTGTCATGAAGACCAAGTCAACAGGCATTAAGTGGTGAAAAAAATAGTTAACTATAGTTAGGTGTAATTGATTATAAGAACAATTGAGTTTTAAAAGTAAATAAATAAAGTAAGTCCCTCTTCATCGCAACACTAGCAAAATTGCTTCTCTTAAAGAAGAGTATAAGCACTGTGTCCGTGCCTCGTGCTCTCCAGGAACCCTGTTTCTCCACCTCTGTGACAATCTTCTTTTACCTGGTATATAAATAATCAAGGTACAACTTTAAAGTCTATTTCAAATGTACAGACTCTTGAATCATACTTTACGATTCACAGCAACCCGTTACTTAATTAATCATGACTTCTTTGTACTAAGTTATTCTAGACATCCTGGTGTGGGGAATACAGACAAACAAAGATATTCTTTCTATCTTTAACTCCATTTTGGACCCGTAGGGGAAAGATACCTACATAGAAATCACCAGAGTAAAACACAGAGTGGGGAAACTCCACAGTAGAGCTGTCATCACATTCCTTAGGTCACACGAATCTAAAGAGCACACTAGGAACACATCACTAGTAATAAAGCATTCGCTGCTGCCTCTGCCCCAACCCTCAACTGTAGGAAACCTAGCTGCTCAACCCCAATTGTGCACAAACAACACTGGGCGTCATATCACTTCCTCACCTATCTATTTTCCTGGCTAGCCTCTAATCTGGGGGATGGGACCCATACCTATCTGGTTTATCATCGTATTCCTGTTAACTAATACTACTCTGGAGTCATAAACGTGGGTTGGATAAGTAAGGGTACCATGAGTCAAGAGTCCTACGTAGCAGGGCGCCTGGGTGGCTCAGTCAGTTAAGTGTCTAACTTCAGCTCAGGTCATGATCTCACAGTTCGTGAGTTCAAGCCCTGCGTGGGGCTCAGAGGCTGGAGCCTGCTTCGGATTCTGGGTCTCCCTCTCTCTCTGCCGCTCCCCTGCTCATGCTCTGTCTCTCTCTGTCTCAAAAAGAAAAACATTAAAAAAAATTTTTTAATAAAAAAAAAAAGAGTCCTACCTAGCTAAGCCTCCTATGAATTTGTGCTCTCCACTTCCTGTGGCATCCACTTTTTTCCCACCCTTGCCACTATGGCTGGTGTGTGAGGCCCCATTTCCTTGCTGGTGTTGGTGATCTGGAGCAGCTTCCCTGTTCTTGCTGATACCTTCAACCACAGCTTGAGGCTTGATGTTCTCTCCCACTTTATTTTCTTTCCATATGGACCTCCTTATACTGCTGTAGGGGTATCCACTCCTATCCAGAGTCGATACCTTATCTGTATCATAGACAGGACAGAAAAACTTTTAAGTGACGCTAGCTTTAATGAACTCACAGTGCCCCCCCCCCCACCCTTTACCATGGGATCTGGACATGGGTGTAAGAAGGCTGGAATAGAGGAGAATCCTCAGTGGTACATTGAATCCACATTTCCCTCAAACACGGACTCATCTTCTTTGGACCAGGTTTGTGGACCTAGACTTTCCAGGCTCTTTGAATAAGTTATTTTCCAGGAAAGTCCATAAGTCTCATTATACAGTCCATGTAGCTTAAGTCACCTGGAGTTCCCAATATATCTAAACTCTGGTGTGAATTCCTGAGAGAGGACTAATATTGAAATGTTTAAATCAAATTAATCATTCTGAATCACTACAGACTAACTCAGAGGTCATGAAAAATTATAATAAATGGGACCACTTGACAATGTAATTACTTAGCAGAATAATGGACAGAATAAATCTTGAAATCTAAAGACAATAATTATGTATTGAATAATCAAATGATCTTAATTTAAAGTTCAGGTAAGTGATTTCTGAGCTCTAAATACATTAAAGATGAGTTTGGGCAAGGTATAACCCCTGAGTTCTAGTTTTCTCATACATTAAGATCAGATAACATGATTTATTTATAGGTTAGTTTTGAAAATCAAATTTGGTGGGATTGAAAGCAACTTGTAAATTAACACAGTACAAATACTAATTGTTGATTTCCTCCTTTACCCTCACACACTTATAATTTCCTCTCTGCCTACTTTCAAAGCTTTCATGCTAGGGAAAAACTGACCGTGCTGCATGAAATCTTAGCACACCATTTTTTTTCAAAGCACACAATCTAAGACTTCAATTTGGCTCATAACATAACCTTGATCTTTGTTCTCTGATAACATCAAACTTCTGGGACTCATTCAAAATTTTCTATCCATATTGTCGTGAGGCCATGAATTCCTTAATCTGCCATGGCTGGAAAAAAAGATAACCAGAATATTGTAATATTCTCTAGAATAATGTCTTTCAAATTTATTTGACCATTTCCCATGTAAAAAATTGATTTTGCATTGAGTTAAGTACATTTATACAGTCACACACGCACACATACACAAACCCCCAAAGTTCTCATGTAACAGCACATAATTCTGTTTAACTATACATAATTTTAATAGAACTGATACATTTATTTTCTCATCTATTGTATTCTAATTTTTAAAGTATTGGGTAAACTATTATTACCAATTGCTGTTATTATTCTAAATATTGGTAAACTATTATTACACAACCCATTACTGGTTGTGACCTGCAGTTTGAAAACTCATTCTTGTATTGTGAAGGTTTATTCCTGTAGGAGTTCTTGTTGTAAATAACAGAAACCTAATCTTGCTAGGTAGAAAACGAATTTACGCTTTTCAAAGCACAAAGACTGTGTGCCTCGGAAAAAAATGGTGTGCTAAGATTTCATGGAGCACGGTCAGTTTTTCTCTAGCATGAAAGCTTTGGAAGTAGGCAGAGAGGAAATTAGAAGAGCGTGTGAGAGTAAAGGAGAAAATCAGCAAAGTAACAGGAATTAAGGCAGTCTTCTGGGTAGCAGGGATGAAAGCCAAGGTTAAGCCGTAGTAACCGTCCAGTTAAGTACAGCCACTGTACTGCCATCACCGGCTGTTTCCTAGGGATGCCACCAGCAGGGAATGTCCTTTCACATCCATGGCTACTGGTGCATGACTCCTGGCTCCACTGCTGTGGCTGCAAGTAATTTCTCTTGTCCCTTCCTGTGTGTACGTATCCTCCATTCTGGGTAGAAGCATGTATGTGGCTTGTTACACTTCACGTGTACGGCAAGGATACCTGGATGCTAAGCTGCCAAAAAATAGCAAATGTATAGGATAAGGTTCTTTTCAATCTCTGATTGCTTAGTGTTACTTAGAACTCAGTGGAATCTTCCAGAACCAACAGTTTACTCCTCTTCTACCAATAGCAATGTAATATAGACTGGAGGAGAAAAGGACAGGAAAAGAGACTTTCTGAATCATCACTTAACCTTTGATGGTCAATAGCACAAGATCTCTGCTGTGAAAACAGAAGGGGTACCTGTTGGTCAAATGGACTCGGAGATCCCAGAGCAGATGCCCTGCCCCTCCACCCTTTTCCACCTTTCTCTGCCCCACCCTCAGACTGACTTACATGAACCATATAAAAGTTTCCCTTGGCTTTTGGTTGGGTTTGGTGAAAGAAGACCCTAGCAGGAGATCAAAAAGAAGGAGAAGAGTGAAGTCTGTGCATTCATTTCTCATCACCTTCCCTGTGATTTGGCCTTGAGGTTGCTGACCCTCCTTTGAAGGTCATTGATTCTCTTAAGGCAGCTGACTCCCCAGGAATCTCTCCTTCTGGGGTCGAGTGACTATTCCCTTCTCTGATCCCTTCAGGTAACTTCCTGCCCCTGAACTATCTACATACATGTCTTAAGAAATATCCTCCTTAGTAAATAATCTCTCTGTGAATTACCTAATTTCAAGTATGTCACCTGCTTATTCTTGGGAGTCTGGCTAATACAGATCACATCTGGACCTTGCCAAAATTACAAAGGCTTGGTTAAGTAAAAAATTATTTGACCTCAGCTCTTTATCTATAAAATGTATAAAATAAGAATATGACGATACAGGTTATGATAAATATAAAAAACGCTGAAAAGTTTTCTACATATTATCATTAGGAATAGTATCAAATTAATATTGTGATACAGCCAAATTTTGATTATAAAGATCAAATGTGGTAACAGGTAATAAAACAGATATTATCTGAGGAATAAAATGAACGTAATAAAATTCTCCCACCCCACTTCATCAAAAAGACTCTCAATACTATTAATTTTTATTAAAACATTTTAATTCCAAGTCGAAACAATAAAATTCTGGACATGTTCCAATGATATCACCACACTATATTAACTGAGCAGCCTAATTTGATTAAAACCATTAATTGTCTGATGGGAGGCCAATCTGACTGGAACATCTGTCACCCCATTGATCGCCAGGGTTGATCTGGCTGAACCGGCTGGCCAGACATGTGTCCCCTTCCTCTCACCCCGCTTCATGTGCATCCCTCCCCAAGCTGCATGCTAGGCTTGGTCAAAGAGGATCACCTTCCCTGATGGAGAAGGACAGTTCTTTGGTCAAGGGTATACAGGTAAGCTGCACTCCCCTGCCAGAACCTCTAAATAAGCTCTCAAGGTTCATTTATAGGACAACATAGGATAATTAAGCTTCCAAGATTCCAGACACATCCCAAAGAGGCACCGCATGTGGCAATCTGCCTTTGTTTCATAAAAGAGAGGGGGGAAAAAAACTAACAAAACAATTCTTTCAAAGGCAAAAATATTTCTTTCAACGTTTCAGTGCACCAAAGAGGACACCATCTTTGAAACCATAAACAATGTTTTTGTTTATTTGCAGGGCCGAGACTGAGAGAATAAAATGGAAATGTTGACTATGGTTTCAGGTTTTCTCACTCTGTTGTACCTCAGAGATGCCCCAAGAGAGATGAAGGTACCTGGTAGCCATGGCAACGCGCTTCTGGAACATTCCCAGAGCTCTGGAAAGGGTCTACATGGAAGAGGCTACTATAGCTAAAGCAGCATCTTCAATGCACAACACATAGAGGGCAACTCCTGGAGACTTCAAACAACACATGAGCGGCATCCTACTTTCCAGAAGCCAAAATGGAAAGAGGCCATGGGAATTATGTCATTGCTTTTAAGGTTACCTGCTCCTCTGTGCCCTTGCTAAGTTTTAGGGAAAGCTGTGCCTCCTAAAAAAAAGCAAAGCCTAAGTCTGTAATACCCACCCTCAATCTTCTGATGTACATCCTATTTCCTACCAGTATCTTTTTCCTTCTCGCTGTTTCCACATACTACATTCACTACAGAGGGGTAATGCTAGGTAGCTGCTCTAACAAATTGATATCCCAAACTTTTCAGTGGCTTGAATGTGGTAGAGTCCTTTGTAACAGCACATGTGTGTGTTTTAGAGCTGGGAGGGATGCTCATTCAGGAACAAGTTTCTCCAACATCAATCTGTTGGTCCCAAAGTGACCAGGGTCATCACTCTCTACTCACTGGAAAGGTAACACACACAGATCATCTTTCTTTTTTTTTTTTTTTAATTTTTTTTTAACGTTTTTATTTATTTTTGAGACAGGGAGAGACAGAGCACGAACAGGGGGAGGGTCAGAGAGAGGGAGACACAGAATCTGAAACAGGCTCCAGGCTCCGAGCTGTCAGCACAGAGCCCGACGTGGGGCTCGAACTCACGGACTGCAAGATCATGACCTGAGCTGAAGTCGGCCGCTCAACTGACTGAGCCACCCAGGCGCCCCTCATCTTTCTTGAGAATATTTTGGGACCAGGACAGGAAAATAATTTCTGCAAATGTTTCATTAGTGCTCAGTCACCTGACCCTACCTAACTACAAACACATTCTAGCTGTGTTTCCAGAAAAGAGAGGAAACAGGTTTTGATTAATACTTAGCAGATGCTATCATATCAAATTTATCCTGTTTTTTTTCACTTGATTTACATGATCTTTAGCAACTTTTGAGGAAATCAGATTCAACAGCCTCACAATATCCTACCATATGGATGTATAGTAATAAGTTATTTCCTTAATTAGAAATTTATCAAGCTTGAGAGCATTATAAATCACAATTGTATGAACATTTTTATACATTAACTCTGATTTATCATAAGCTCGCTTCCTCAGTTTGTAGAAAAAAGGAAAACAAAGGCTCAGAACATTTCAAAGTGTCTTGATAGTCTTGCAAACTGCTTTCCAGAAAGATGGATGGATTCACATTTCCATGGGAAAACAACTTAAATCACCATACCCTTGCTGGTACTAATTAAAATCATCTTCTTCATACTCGCCATTTTGATAACCAAAACAGCAACAATACTGGTTGAAAGCATATTTCATTAACTATTAGAGTGGTTAGATACATTTTCACAAATGTCTTTGCATTCATGTTTTCTCTTTTGTATGTTTCATATGCTCTATATATTATCTATTAAGGTAATTTTGAACAAGAAAATTTTATATGTGTCATCTACATATTGAGTCTATAAACGTGCCTCACTGCTGGAGCTAAAATATCTCACCTCATCTTCTCTTACCCTTGGGCTTGTCTTTGCCTCACTGGCTCCCTTCATTCTCAGGCTTTGGGAATTGGACTCAATTACACAGTTGGCTTTTCTGGGTCTTCAGATGGCAAATGGCAGACCGTAGGACTTCACAGTCTCCATAATCACACGAGCCAATTCCCCATTTCATATGTATGTACACACATACATACACACACAGACATACACACATCCCACTGGCTCTGTTGACCTCTGACTGATAAACAGTCACACATGTAGACACAAATACACACATGCAAGGGAACAAAGCCTAAAGGAAATAATCTAGGCAATAGCATCCTTTCTCAAAATAAGATAAAGACCCATCTTTAAGAGTATTTTTGCTTTTTCTTTCTTCCTTTTTTTTTAACATTTAATTTTTAATCCATCTTGATCTGATTGTGAAATAGAATGTGGACCAAATAAATAAATAAATAAATAAAGAGAGGAAAAATTAAACTCTTTACTCACAGCTAGCTGGCCCCTTTTCTCAACACACTTAATTACATAATCATTGAATCATCCACGGAATTATTGAAAAATCATTAAACCATGATTTTGTTTATTTTGCCACAGATGAGATTAATCTGGTGAATTCATGTGATCGTTGAGGGTGTGCTTGTTAGCAATATTGATCATCACTTTATCATCAGCATTTAATACTTGCCAAGAAAAATAAATAGCCCAATGTAGCATTTGTCACTGAATTTCAAGTGTTACACATTTTGTCTCAAAATGTGTTATTGAAGTGATCATCGTAACTAAGAAAGTCCTCAAATAGGAAGTGAAAATGAAGTGCCTGGACTAAATCGGATGCTCATTATAACAGAAGAAAAGAAAATGATTTTTCTTTTTCTCTCTTTTTTTTTAAGTTTATTTATTTTGAAAGACAGAGCTCATGCAAGTGGGGGAGGGGCAGAGAGCCTGAGACTGAGAATCCCAAGTGGGCTTCCTGCTGTCGGCACAGAGCCCCATTCAGGGTTTGATCTCACAAACCCCGAGATCATGACCTGAGCAGAAATCAAGAGTCAGACGCTTGACCGACCGAGCCACACAGGCGCCCCTGATTTTGCTTTCTCTAAAGGACCATTTTCTAATATAAATGATCTCCAATATATGCAAGTAAAGAAGCCTGGCTGAAGGACCGACATAACATAAGAAGTCTCTGTTCTGAGAGGTACGAGGGTTAGTTGGGTCCCCCATCCCCTTCTCAACCCTTCACTGGAACCATTCCAATTACAGGTTTAAACTCTTCTGTAAAAATAACGCCATACAGAAATAATTAGAATGCCATTGAGAAACTGTTACAGCACTCCAAAGACTTTCTATCAGTTCGTACTTTTTATCTGGATAACAAAGAAGTCTAAACTTTGAATCTTATCAACACTAAAATAATTCAGGATACTTGCATGTATATAAAATACTCATCCATGGCCTTAAATGTAAGAGGAAGGTTGCTTCTGTTTAGAAGTATAGATCATAAGTCAAAAACACCTGCTATAGCTATCAGTTGGCATAGCCTGTGTGGAGAACCGTTTGTCCATTTCTATTACAGCCCAGAGACACCCGACAATCCAGTAATCCCACTCCTAGGTAAGTATCTAATAGAAAAGTGCAACAAAAAATGTGGACAGGAATGCTGATAAAAGCACTGTTCGTAACAGCACAGAACTGGATTAATCGTGGGACATTCATTGGAATAGTATAGAGCAATGAAAGTGAACTATTCCAGAATGATAGTATTAATAAAGCTCACAAACAAAATGTTAAATACCAGCAAGAATACATACCATATAATTCTACGTACACTAATTTTAAAACAGCCCAAACTAATCTGTGGTGTTAATAGCCAAAACAGTGGGTACCTTATATGTGGCTGCTGATACGGAATGGGGGAAAGAGGAAGGGAAGTATAGAACGTTTTCTATACACACAAATAACTCTACTAGGGGAAAAAATGTATATGATCACTCTTCTTTTGGTACCTAGCAACCCCTGCTGGAGACTGGGCAGCACCCATTTCCCCTCCCTGCCCCCTGAGGAAATTTATAGATGTCCAGCCAAACGACACACATGCACCCTTGCATGTGAAATAGTGTATTATTCACATAACAAACAGCAGAAGGATTCCCTAGGAAGGGCTCACTTTCCATGAGGAGTGAAACAAGAATGAAGGGAGGCAGTGGTAAGTGGGCGGAGCTGGGATGAAGGGACCCACAAGGCAGGATTAGCCTGGTGTGAAATTTCCACCAGCACCAAGGAAAGGCAGATGCTGGGCTTTGTAACCAGATTGCACAGAAGCCTAGCAAAGGAAAAAAGGGAAAGGTGGGAAGGTAGAAGCTGTCAGAGGTCAAACATCAAAAATGCAGTCTCTTTATTACAAATACAGTTGTGCATTTATGGGGCACCTGGGTGGCTCGGTCGGTTAAGTGCCTGACTCTTGGTTTCAGCTCAGGTCATGGTCTCATGGATCTCAGCCTTCATGAGATGGAGTCCTGCATTGGGCTCTGTGCTGACAGCGCTGAGCATGCTTGGGATTCTCTCTCTCCTTCTCTCTGCTTCTCTCTTTCTCTCTCTCTCAAAATAAAGATAAAAATATTTTTAAAAAAACAAATGCATTTATACAAAAGTTATGCCTTTTTGAAATTATATATTTATATATAACAGTTAAAATTATATATAATTAATATTCTATTCATATAAATAACAGTTAAAATAATTTTACAAAGCATTTTAGATAAAAGGAGAAAAATCTTGGGGCGCCTGGGTGGCGCAGTCGGTTAAGCGTCCGACTTCAGCCAGGTCACGATCTCGCGGTCTGTGAGTTCGAGCCCCGCGTCAGGCTCTGGGCTGATGGCTCGGAGCCTGGAGCCTGTTTCCGATTCTGTGTCTCCCTCTCTCTCTGCCCCTCCCCTGTTCATGCTCTGTCTCTCTCTGTCCCAAAAATAAATAAAAAACGTTGAAAAAAAAATTTAAAAAAAAAAAAAAAAAAGGAGAAAAATCTATATCCTTTTAATAAACAAACAAACAAACAAACAAACACCTCCCTGCTCTAGGCCCAAATTATGGCTGGCTCAGTGACGGATAAATCACAAGGATCTTACAAAATAAGTTACGACAGGTTCATCACATGCTTTTGCCAAACAAGGGGAAAATGTATGTTAACTTCTCTATATATGTTCAAGCCTAACAACGGATTTTGAAATTGCACAGTTATATTCCATCTTCCTTAGCTATTCAGTCAGCATAAATATTTTAGGTAACCAAAAGACCTTATATTACTTGTTTTATTCATACATGGTGTATGATTTATGGCTGGAGCAAGATAGCAATGTTTGATCGACACAAAGGACAAAGGGTGTTAGCAAAAGGCAATGTTTCTTAAAATTAAATTATTGACTTGTCTTTGCCCAAACCTTCCCCAGAATAAAATTTCTCCTGTTAAAAGCAGAAAAACCGGTGGAGGATTTTTGTTGTTTCAGAACACCTTGACATAATCCATTTCCTCTAAACGTGACAAAGAATAACTACACTTTTTTCTCCTCTTATTTCATAATAGACTTTCAGAGAATGATTGTCTCAATACTTTCATAACCTCCATTCCTTGTCTCTGTGTAATGAACTTTTTAGGAATGAATAGAGGAGAGTCCCCAGGTCTGGCACTGCATGAAGACAGGGTAAGTTCACAAATGTACAGCATCTGTTTATCCTTCTCTCTCTTTTTTCTAGCTGGGACTGCCAAATACTCCACGGGACATACTTAAGCTAAAAATTACTCATTACGTACCTGAAATTCAGATTTGACAGGGTCGCCTATGTTTTTATTTGGTAAATCTGGCAACTCGATGTCCCAACCTTAGGAAGTTCTAAGCGTGGATTCCCCTTTCTTCCCTCTGTCTACCTTCTCCCACTGAGACTGCACGGACCTGTTACACGTTTGCGCTGGGTTACCATGTAGTGATCGCCAGTCCTGCGTGTCGGAAGCTGAACGTTTATCACCATACTCCTAACAGAGTAAAATCACTGTCCTCACTCACCACACCCAAACACACCAGATCCTGTATTCCTTCGTTCCACAAGTATTTGTTGAGTGCCTATTGTTGAGCGAACAAAACAGACAAACATCCTGTCCCCGTGGACTCTTTCTCCTTTTTCAAGACCTTCTACACTCTGGGCCAAGCCCATCTGGGTTTCCAAACAGACTCCACATGAATTGCTGTTATTTCTCATTCTTGCCTCTGCTTTTCTTCCCTTAAATCTCTACAGATCCATACACTTGGTGAATATTTTTTAATGTTTTTTATTTATTCTTGAGAGAGAGACAGACAGAGCATGAGCGGGGCAAGGGCAGAGAGAGAGAAGGGGAGACACGGAATCCGAAGCAGGCTCCAGGCTCTGAGCTGTCAGCACAGAGCCCGATGCGGGGCTCGAACCCACGAGCTATGAAATTGTGACCTGAGCCAAAGTCGGACACTTATCCGACAGAGCCACCCAGGCAACTTTCCTCAACTCAGACTAAAAGCAAAAGGGGGAAATTATTTGTTTAGATTACTAAGTCATCACGAATTAGGACTCATCTTTCTGAAAGGCTAGATGCAATGGCCCAGAGATTATTTACCAAAACCTCTGTTTCTCCCTTGTCTCTGCAGTCACAACTGAACTTCTTAAAGGTGTGGTCTTTCGGCCTCTGCATCTTTGTTCCCACTCACTCAGGCCCCTGCAGTTGGCTTCCGCCTTCACAGCGCTCTTCCTGCTGAAGTCACAGGGGCATCTACGGGCACAGTACAAGTGAAACGTCGCTATCTTCATCTAATTTGACTTCTCTGAGGCAGCTGACCTTTGGTCCACTCTGGCATCTGATATCTCTCGATGCCATCTGCTCTGGATTCCCTTCCTACCCCTCTGCCTTCTCACGGATCCTCCTACATACTTGCCACACTTAGAAAAACTAAGTGCCGGCTTTCCACAGGGTTTTGTTCTGGATTCTAAGCCCTTGCCACTTTCCGTGGACACCGTTGTCCAAACACGCGCCTTCACCGCCTATCTATATTTTTTTGAATATTCAAGCTTGACCTCTCTTCTGAACCCCAACCTTCGATCGAGGATCTTCCACCAGCAGTTCAACTCAGCCAAACTCACCTTGTTACCATCCAACTTCCATGTCAAGTTTACCTTCTTTGGCTTAGATTTCATTTGTAGCTGTTGACGCCTGCATCCACTCAGTGTTACCTGAGCCGGAAATCTCGGAATCGTCCAAGAGCCCTCCTGATGTTTTACTTGCCTTGTTGAATCCTGTCCATTCTAGCATCTGAATCCCTCAGCGAGAGCAAAATAACCCCTCAATTCCACCTCTCCTCTGGCTGCCCTCACTGAAACCTACCTGACTAGGGGGTCAGACAATTCCATTACACTCTGAGCAGACATACTTTCAGGAGCCCTGAATATATTTCAATCTAATGTCTACTCTGCAGACACAGTGAGCTTTCTAAAAATGTCTCTAGATGTTCAAGTCTTGCAGCGTCTTACTAAGACAGGGGTCAAAGTTTTCAGTACGGGTCACAAAGCTGTTCAGAGTCTACTGGCTTTCCACTTCCAAGATTTACGATGTATTCTTTTCTATACTGAAATGTGTTCCATTCAAAACACTCCTGTACCCTGGCACACCAGTAAAATTCCACACGTTTTTTTAACACTCTACGAAACTGTCACTCCTTCTTTGAATCATTTCCTGACTTTCTCTACCACCTTCAGGCACCTGCCGTCCCCATTGTGATCTTCGTCGCCTGGTCCATACCTGTACTATGTCAAAGGTTACTTTGAATTGTGCTTGTTTACTTTTGACCTCTCCTATTGCACTGTGCCCCCACGGGCGGGGATTATGTACTCTTTACATCTCCAGAACATGTTATAGGCTCAGGCATATAAACAATAGTTACAGCGAGCTACTGGCCATTCACTCATTCAGTAATTATTTGTTGAAGTTATAGTGCATTCCAAGGACTATGCCAAGTGGTGAAAACATAGCAGTTAAAAATGCAGAGAAATCACTGTTCTTATGGAGCTTACATTCCAATGACGTCACAGAAATAATCCACCCCTGCTCTCATAGAGTGACTTATTACTAAGCCCAGAACATAAGTTATTGTTTAATGAACACTTTTATCAATTAAATGAAATTTCTTTAAAGCTTACACCTAAATAATATCGCAAGTTTAAAAATTTAAATATACAAGATGAGTGTAATATTTTGTCCCGCAAGTCAGTATTTCAAAACTATCCTTTCTATTTCATTTCGGTGATAAGTCTCTTAGGAAAATTAAATGAAGCCAGGAAAAATCACATAGATAATTTCCCCTATGGACGATTATGACTGTTTTGATCTAGTGTTTTGATCTACTGTTTGATCTGGTTGGACAATTCTGAACTTTTAGCTGTATTAGGAAATATACTGTTGCTTGTTTGGCTCTGGGACAGCATATCCTAAAAGTGACACAGACAAACTACAAACCTCCAAAAGTGAGTGAGCAGAACACTGAGGGGGGCCTTATTCACAGCAAATGAGAAATGGCAAAGAAACGGGGAAAGTTGGCCTACGGAAATTGATAAGCGTAATAGTAATGATATTCGATGCTAATGCCTGTAGAATATTTACTATGTATTGCTCAAATCCCCGGACTTAATATTGACTCACCTAATGTTTCACTTCAGCTGAGGTCACATAGCTCTCAAGTGACAAGGCTAGGATTCTGATAGAATTCCCTTCATTCTACATATGCTATTCTGCTTCGCTGTACCAGGCTACAGTAGCCCAGGAGCAGATATAACTATTGTTTGTTGTTTCCTAGAAAATCATTAAGAGTCATTGAAAATCCTGATGTAAAACTCTTAAGTTGAGCTGAGCACGGTATGATCAAATGCGTGCCTACTCTCAGCCTGTGATGCCATGAGTGTCACAGACTGACAGGTGGTCCCCCCTCCCCGAATTCATATGTTGAAACCCTCACCCCCAATGTGACTATATTTGGAAACAGAGCTTTCAAGAACTCATTAAAGTTAGATAAAGTCATAAGGGTGGAGTCTAAATCTGACAGGATTGGCAGATCATAAGAAAAGGAAAAGAGAAATCTGTCTCCATGCTCATACACCATGGAAAGGCCATGTGAAGACACAACGAGAAGATAAGCATATGGAGGCACAGGAGGGAGCTGTCAACAGAACCCTGATCTCAGACTTCCAGTCTCCAGAACGGGGAGAAAATAAATTTTGGTCGTTTAAGCCATCTAGTCTGCTGTATTTTGTTGTGGCCCCTTGAGCTGACTAAGGCACATGAGCTAGGAAAATATTTAGCAAGTCTTTAAGTGCTTTCACGGTACTTTAGGAAGAAAAATGAAATCTTGGGAAAATGATACCAACACCAAAATACACAATGTAAAATGTAAGAATACGAAGAAAAATAGCATTAATTGCAAGAAAATAATTACAATACATGGAAAAGTGGTTAAAAAAAATAAACATGCTCGGGATGCCTGGGTGGCTCAGTCAGTTGGGTAACTGACCTCGGCTCAGGTCATGACCTCGAGGTCCCTGGGTTCGAGCCCCACATCAGACTCTGTGCTGACAGCTCAGAGCCTGGAGCCCGTTTCAGATTCTGGGTCTCCCTCTCTCTCTCTGCCCCTTCCCCACTCACACTCTGTCTCTCTCTCTTCCTCAAAAATAAATAAACATTACAAAAAATTTAAAAAGAAACATGCTCAAGTTTGAGCCCCACGTCAGGCTCTGTGCTGACAGCTGGGAGCCTGGAGCCTGCTTCGGATTAGGTGTCTCCCTCTCTCTCCACCCCTCCCCCACTCACGCTCTGTCTCTCTCTGTCTCAGAAACAAATAAAAAAAACATTAAAAATAAAAATTAAAAAAAAAATAAATAAAAGCCAAATCATATTAACATATCTTGATGATTCAGATAAATTGATACATAGAGAGCTCATTAAGCTACATTTCATTGCAGCAACTCTCTCCTTTGTTTTCTTTAGCTGATTATTGAAATATTAATATTTTCAGGAAATTAAAGCCATTTTTCTTCGTTTCATTCGAGTCTAAACTTGAAGACCCCGAAATGTACCCTAGCTGGTGCCTCAAAAATATATTTACTCTGAAACTTGTACATGAAGAATTGTAATCTGCAGAAAGCTTGTAGGGAAACCAAAGAGTCATCTTTGTCACCCAAAAAGCAGAATAATGCCACTCCTACGCTCACGTGGCGAGGCTCTTCTGAGCGCTTAAGAACCTGGCGTCTAATAAGTTGCTTTTAAGTGTCTGCCTCCCTCACTAGGCTTCAAAAAGAGAAATCACCTGTTATCTTTGTTATCCACATGGCAGTGGCAGACATAAAAAAATGTTCAAAGAATGAGTAATTACAACAAAACAAAAGAAAGAGCAATGACCTAAAATAGTCCAAAGAGTTTAAAACAATGCGCTGAATTTAATATGGTGAATTTTCAAATGTCGTGTACAGAAAATCAGGACGGCAGCGGCACATATTATGGGTTTATCTCTATAGGCAGAAACAGTGATGGTGCTGATGAAATTGCTAATGCAATCTTCAATGTCTACCCACAGAATTACAGGGTCTATTGTCAAGCAGCGCCATATCAGAGCGTCTAAAATAATTAAGGGATCTAATCCCTCTCAGATTAGGAAAGGCTAAAGAACTCAGGAGATCTTCCCCTGGGAGGAGAGAACAAAGACTTAACAGTTAATATAACTATTTTCTATATCGGAAGTATAATTATGTGGCAATGAGATTATATGTATTCTGCATGTCATAAGAAATAAAACTAGAGGGGAACCTGGGTGACGTGGTGGTTAAGCGTCCAACTTCGGCTCAGGTCATGATCTCACGGTTCATGGGTTCGGGCCCCACGTTGGGCTCTGTGCTGACAGCTCGGAGCCTGGAGCCTGCTTCAGATTCTCTGTCTTCATCTCTCTCCCTCTCTCTCTGCCCCTCCCTCGCTCACACTCTGTCTCTCTCTCTCTCTCTCTCTCAAAAATAGATAAGCATTAAAAAATAAAGAAATAAAACTAGAACCAACAGTTAGAAATTGCATGTAGATTTTAGCTTGATGTAAGAAAATACTTTTCAATAGCCAAAGCTGTCTTTAAAAAATATCTCATAACTGGGGCGCCTGGGTGGCTCAGTCGGTTAAGTGTCTGACTTCAGGCAGGGTCATGATCTCACAGTTTGTGGGTTCGAGCCCTGCATCAGGATCTGTGCTGACAGCTTGGAGACTGGAGCCTGCTTCTGATTCTGTGTCTCCCTCTCTCTCTGCCCCTCTCATTCTGTCATTCTGTCTTTGTCCACTCTCATTCTGTCTTTGTCTCTCTCAAAAATAAATAAGCATTAAAAAAAATTTTTTTTTTAATCTCATAACTGACATCTCAGTGTTCATTAGCTATCCAGATGACTATGGAAGTACATACAATCACCAATCACACTGAATAAATGTTCAGTTCCATTTTTAAAAATTTTCTATAAAATAAATTCTGAAAGGGGGTGTGAGACAAGGAGTTACTAAGTGCCTGTCAATATGACTTACACTGAATTGTTTTTGTATTTTGTGTCAAAGGGAAATTTTCAAATAAAGACAAAATCATGACTTTAGTGCTAATATAAAACATAAAATATTAAAAAAAGACCTTATAAACTCATTATTAATAAGGGAATCAGGCAGATGTTAAAATCGTGGAGCTCCACAGAGGATCCAAACACAGACACATGCATAGACAGGAGTACTATAGTGAATTTGTAAATGGACTCTGCACCAGGGAAGTATATTGAACCTCCACCTGACAGAATTCATTCGCATGCTTATAAATGAGAATTATTCGCATTACTATCATTTATTGCAACTTACAGAGCTGTAAAATCGCAAAAAAGGCAATAGAAGGTTCAGAGCGCCCACAGAATTAGATTCAGATACTGCAGAAGGCTGTGCTCTAAATCATGCTTTTTTCTACCACGACACTAAGTAATATTTTTTGTTCATTCCAAATTTCCTTGCCCTTACAGCTTGCCCTAAAACTATGTCACACAATTACAAGTGAGGGAACATTCAGAGAATTTGTTTCTCTGTGAACTAATGCAATGCCATGTGAAACAAATTCTTAATTAGTGCCCTTTGTTGGTGTTGGATGATGGCACACTCTTAAGAATATGGTATTTTCCTTAAAAAGAAATCCATGCTCTAAAAAATAAAGCCTATTTAAAATAAGAAAGTCATGAACTTGAAATGCTTGTATCCTGAATTCTATCTCCTTACAATGTCAAATATTTTCACAGTTAAAACAAAAAGCTTGACATGTATTGAGATCATTTCCTTCCTCTGATGTTTGTCTAAAAGATTATTCTCGTACTATTCCTATTTTCCCCTACTTAAATATTTCATTTGATAGCTCTAACTATAGTCATTTATTATTTTTAAAAATAAAATGTTGGTAAAAGATACAATAGCATGCTCAACTTATTAAAATTATGAAAAACAAGATGTTGCACATAGTAAGACTGATTTTTACAGAGCTGAAGTATGGTTTATCTTCTTTCCTTAATTTGGCAATTAATAAGTATAATGATGGAGATAGCAATATGAAACAAATGTGGTCATTTCTGCCATGGTCTAATGAGGGGCACTGCTCAACACAAGTTTATTAACAGCAACAATGGAGATTCATTAGGGCAGACTCCTCAAATGATCTTAACTAATGAAATCCAGAGAGATAAATGAATTGGTCAACATATTTAATGGGAAACAAATAATATTGGCGATTCAAGTCCTATTACTATAATTAGATGCTTTCTAAAAAGCAATGATAAAAATAAGCTATGCATTATCAACTACGGCATTCCATAAGTAGTTAGCAATTCCAGGGCATTTTTGTGAACAAACATTTTAACTGGCTAATTCATTTACATTTGTAGTGCATATTGGAGGTAGGATAATCCTTGATTTCAGTACCTCTCCACAGAATAAGATCAAAAGGCAAAAAAAGAATGCTTGAGTTTTTTTAGCTATATATTTTATTTCTCTTGTAAGTGCTTTCATTGGAAAGTTAGGCAAACAACATCCCTAGCTATCTCTGTAGTGGTTATAAAGTATATTTATCTTCAATTTGCAGTAAATTTTTAGACTATGCTTTTCTAGCAAAATCATTTTTGCCGTCTTCATAATACACTGGGAATATGAATTCCTTTGAGCAATGAAGATCTATGAGATTCTTGGGGTAAATGTTATTAGGCTATAATTTTATAGACTTAAAATGAGTCGCTGAAAAGCAAGCCCTGGAGAACTTCCTATATGTCATTTTTCTGACCAAAGGACAGCATAATGTTCTGACCAAATAAGATAAAGTCATCGTCCATCAGTTAAAGAAACTTTTCCTTAAAATCTATTCAGTAATAAATTTTCTTTCAAAATTAATGGAAATGCTTCTTTTTCAATTATTGTATAATCCATCATTTCTAATCTCCATACCACTTGACCCTCTGCCAATAAATACCTGAAGCCTTTACAAGAGCCAGATCAGGAAATTGACATATTCATTTAAGTCGGGTTGCATACCAGAGATAGGATCAAAGATTTAAACCTTAAACTATCCCTCCAAAGCTTAAGCCTCTCACTCTGATAAAGACAACATTATGTTTCTACTGATAGAACATTTGTTCCAGAGCAGATACAAATACACAAATTCTGGTACATTTTGTAATATGTCAAACGATGCCCCTTGAGGGAAATCCAATAACAAAGAAATGGCCAAGAACAAAAAACTGAGTGGAACTTTTCCTGTTTCTCTGGAACCTGGGCCAAATGCTGAGGACACAAAATGGTCAAGTATTCCACTTTCTAAAGAAAACTTCAGGCAACTGGAAGCCACCCAACCCTTCCAATGCTTTTTAATAGGCCAACAGTTTGAGCTTCCCTTTACCTAATCATCGTCTGCCATTTCCAAGCTATATGAACAGACGACCAGTGATAAGGAAGAGAAATGGCATCGCTGGAATGAAAACAGAAAGAATTCAAAAATTGGTCACTTAGGCAAAGTGATTAATTAGCTCTAAATGACTATGGACTTATCTATCAGAAGGCTGCACGGTAAAGGCAAGGAGGGTCCACATCGAAAGCTTGGCCTGATCTGCCCAATGAGCAGTGCAATGTCAGAGGGCCACCAGGAGCATAATGGATGCCTGTAGTCTACCTGGTCACTGCTGGCCTGAGCATCAAGTATCAGTCCTGCTCAGAAATAGATGGAACCAGGATACCAGCTGCCAGGGTCAATATAAACCTCAGGCCAGATGAGGCTTACAACAGGGTGGGGCTTTGCGCCCTGGTACCACAGTGGGACAACTTAACAAGCACAGGAAACTTAAAGCCAAACTAGACCAATAAGAACCCTGAGAAGGAAAGAAAGCCCTTAAATAGGGCTGAATTCTTCAATGAAAATAACTAATAAATCTCTGGTTTGTATTTATTTATACAAAACTTCTCAATTTTATCAATGAGGGGATATGAGAGATCATGACAAAAAAGATAAAATTCAGTTACAGAAATATAGATATACACTCCAACATTTATAGCAGTGCTATCAACAATAGCCAAATTATGGAAAGAGCCCAAATGTCCATCAACTGATGAATGGATAAAGAAGAGGTGGTTTATATACACAATGGAGTATTACGTAGCAACCGAAAATAAGGAAATCTTGCGATTTGCAACAACATGGATGGAGCTAGAGTAAGTTATGCTAAGCGAAATAAGTTAGAGAAGGACAAATACCACATGATTTCACTCATATGTGGAATTTAAGGGGAAAAAAACATATGAACATAGGAGAAGAGAAGGAAAAATGAAATAAGATAAAAACAGAGAGAGGCAAACCATAAGAGACTCATAACTATAGACAATAAGCTGAGGGTTACTGGATGGGGGGGTGCGTATGGGATAAATGGGTGATGGGCATTAAGCAGGGCACATGTTGGAATGAGCACCGGGTGTTACATCTAAGTGATGCATCACTGAGTTCTACTCCTAAAGCCAATACTACAATGTATGTTAACTTATAGGAAATTAAATTTTAAAATGCCAAAAAATACATAGAGACATGCATAAACACCTGAGCTTTTGTTTGAAACTTACACATTGCATTAGTAGTGTATGTTAAATATATAAATGATTTTCATTCAAAGACCAAAGGAAAAAAAAAAAAAACAACAAACAAAAATGCAGAAATGTTGGCTCTATGACAACAGCAGATTTGCATTGGATATCTCAAGCTTGTCACCAGTAACAAAATACACATTTATAAATGAAATGCAATTTTAACAAAACTGTAGCTTAAATTTTCACGTTCTGTCAAATACCTGGAACCTCACACTTGTGCAAAAGAAAAATCAGGGTATCCTTTGTAATATTCAATATTATTTTACATTGATTCAAAGCTAACTTTGCCATCATTTATACTACCAGAAAACAATGAGGAATTTAGAAGGTCCCAGGAGACCAGTAATGGCTATGCACGTTGGAACCAAACATTGATTTGCTTACAAATTCTCACAAAATCTTTCCATATTAATTTATATGCCTTTGGAATTTAATACAAATTACATTTACATGAAACCAATTCTGAGCATCACTGATTCATTTAGCCTCTATGTGTTGTCCACTAGAACATGGTTTCTGTTGTTTTTGGTCTCTACCACATCCCCAGCACCTAGAATAGTCCCTGGCCTCCCAAACATATTTTGAATTAAAAAGAAAATATTTGGGGCTCCTGGGAGGCTTAGTCAGTTGAGCATCCACCTCTTGATTTTGGCTCAGGTCATGATCACACGGTTCATGGGATCGAGCCCCATGGCAGGCTCTATTTTGACAGCACAGAGCCTGCCTGAGATTCTCTCTCTCTCTCTTCCTTTCTCTCTGCCCCTCCCCCATTTACACTCGCATGCTCTCTCTCTCAAAATAAATAAATAGACTTTAAAAACGTAAATATTTGGCTATTAACAGATAGTCCTATGCCAAATACAGAGGAGGTACTGTTAGAAGCTGAATTGCGCCTTCCCTCCCAAAATTCAAACGTTGAAGTCATACCCCCAGTACTCTGAATGTGACTGTGCTTGAACATAGGGCCTTTCAAGAGAGAATTAAGTTAAAATGCGGTCATTAGGGTAGGCCCTAATTGCATATTACAGGTACCCTCATTAGAAGAGGAAATTCGGATACCGACACACACAGAGGAAAAAATCATGTGAAGACAGGGGGACATGATGGCCATCTGCAAGTCAAGGAGAGAGGCCTCAGAAGAAAGCAATCCTGTCTACACCATGATCTCAGACTTCTCGCCCCCAGAGCTGTGAGAAAATGAATTTCTGTTTTTTAAGCTCCCCAGTCTTTGGCACTTTGATACAATGGCAGCGCTAGGAAATTAACAAAGGTATTTAATGAGCTTTCTTGACTGACAGAATGAATAAATAAATGCATAGAATTTTGGAAAAAAAGTAATTTGTAATTAGTGTTAAATTTCATCGTGCAGCAATGATCAAGCTATGATCACGAAATATGGCGTAGCCCCCCAATGGTGAATTAAAAGCACTGGGTTGGTCCCTCTTGTGAAGTCAAAATGACATTTGTGAAACTGAGTCAAACCCTATCATCCTGATAGATTCCGTCAACGATCATGTTCATAGAGCTCCACCTTGTCAATTGTAGTTGCTTGATCCAAGACCAGTGTTTATTAGATAGAGGCAAAGGTTATACCATGGAGAAAAAGATTCCAAACCAGGATCATGAGGGTAACAAGGCTACTTAGACTGCTGAGAAGTGATCGATGTGCTGTGTGTGACTACGTTTAGTTTTTATAGGAAATTCAGTCTTTTCCAATTATACATACATAAGTAAAAATGTGATGTTGAGAAAAAATAGAAGGCTAGTGCTATTGAGCTATGATAGAAAAATGGCTCAGTCCTTAACCATGCATTTTTTTTGTCCTTGTTAAAAATCCTTCAGTGCTTTAATATCCAATGAGTGTGCAGAGCTTAAAATATTAATGGCTACATAAACCTTCACTATATCCTTTATTTTGAAAGAGGCAAAACTCGTTTAGTATTATAATCTCAGGTTTGGAAGCTTCTCCAAGATAAACAGCCACAAATCCCAGTTACAGAGTAATAGTATTCTAAAGTTCTAAAACTTTAAAGGTAAATGAGAGTCATATCCTAGAGCAACAGAATTCAGATGGAACAGCATTGCTACTGGAGAAGCATGAGGGTCAACTGGAGCCAAAAGCTATTATTTAATTGCCAGAGCACTAAATCTTATTAATTTAAGCACTATGTTATTAATCTTGTTAAAGGGTCTTGAGTCTAGTGTTAGAATCATTTAGGTTAGACTATATTCCACTGATTGAACTAGACAGAAGATCTATAAATAGAGTGACACAGTTGCTTTGGAAAACCGTTGATTTATCACATTTGAAAAGAATAATTAAATTTGAAGCACAAATCTAAAAAAAAAAGTTAGGATGTCTTTTGTTCAGTACCAAAGGGGCTGCTGGTAAACCAGAGGAGAGGAAGGCAAAGAATGACAAGAAAACAGTATATTTCCTCTCTTACATACAGTTTAGGAAAAGAAAAGCTGTCTTCTATTAACTAGAATCCAAAGGTCCAACATTTATTCAAATATCTTACATAATGGTAAAATCTGAAATAATTCAATGACATTCTTTTGTATGAAAACTTCACACAGTTGACTATCATTGGATTGTTGAGAAATAATTTCTTAGTTTTTCCTCAGTTCATTAGCTAATAATCAAAATCAACATGCAAGTAATTACATTAATATGCAAAATGCATATGTAATGAAAAAACTCAAGCTATCAAGGCTGTAAATGCAATACATATATAATATGAAATAAATATGTTATACTAATAGATGTAGAAGAATGAACAACCTGATAAAAATGACTATTCAAGATCATCCTTGAGTTTGCGAGCTGGGGTGCCACCTTGAAGTCTAATTTGAATTCCATTAATTTAATATTTATATGAAGTGTCCTCTTATCTCCAATCCCATTACCAATGCCCTAGTTCTGTTTACGTACCTAGCATTCAACAACTGCACCTTAAATTATAACTTTACAGAATAAGGTTCAACATCTTCAGACCGTACAGGTCTTCATTATCAGATTTCTGCTAATCTACCTCCCCTGTTTCCTTACCCTTCCTGATCTTATTGTATATGCCAATAATCCTCATATGACTCGTATCCCTTTCACTTCATGAGGTTTCTTAACTCTATACCATTGCTGAAGTTGTCCCCTGGATCTGAAATCCTCGTTTGTCTTTTTTTCCACATGATTAATTTCTGCCTAAAGGTTAAGATTTGCTGAAGGTATTGTTTCCGAAGGGAGTTATAGACACCCTTCTATATATCCATACACAGTACTCTCTTAATATCCTGTATAAACCTCTTTCTGTGCATTTCTGCATTATTTTTTGTCTCTGTTTACTTTCTTCTTCGCTTGTAAGAGAGAAGCTTAAACGAAGGGACTATATTTTAATTACTTAAGACTCTCTTGAAGCTATTAGCACAATGCTTAGCCTATCATAGGAGATAGTGGATGAGTGAGTGAATGAATGAATGAGTAAAGCTTAAGGAGAGACAGATCATTGTAATGGATGAGATTATATTTCTTCCCCTTGATTCTCTATAAAAGGCTTACATTTTTCTGTAAATTTTATGGATCTTTGTCTAAATTCACCATTTGGGCCTATCTAGACCTAACTAAAAATACCAGGAGATATTGTATTATGTCTTAACTTTCAACTAGGTGAAAATTATTAGTGTAATTGGCAACCTAAATATCTTCTAGTAAGCTGGACAGAATAATCATTCTAATTAATTTCAGAGTCTCATTTTTTTCTAAAAACACAGAATCTCTATTTACCTATTTTTAAAAGATTCAAATACTCTTTAACTATATTTGGTTTTTAATTTTTTTGTTTTAGTTCTTCTCTTTGAAGATGGCTAACATTAACTGAAAAAAAATAACAAATATTTTTATTCAAAATTCACCAAAATAAGTATAAAATGCATATAAATAATTAATCTTTCTAATGGTTTTTTTGTATATCTGTAGTTTTCCTGCTTCTGGTGTTATAGTCTGAGTTTGTACTAAATTTTGAGGACACTATGAAGCTGGAAATCTCTTCAGATGTGCTATCATTATTATTTTTTCAGTAATCAGGTCAGTTTCAGCACCCTAAATATATTAAACAGAAAGATGTGTGGGCACTGGGTGAAACGTTTACAAAAAGCATTAAGGTGGCTATCCTGGGCATGGAAAAAAGCCAAATCTACCCCTTATCTGAAATGTTTCAAGTGGGTTTTTAAAATATTCTCCCAGTATCCAATGCTGCCCACATATGTGGGGCCCTAGTTAATCTTTCCAGATAATTACTAGTTTCTTTTCTATCTTTCCAAACAAGTAACACAGCAACAAAAGACACCTTACTTGAGTCTGCAGAGAAAAGACTTCATCTATATAAAAGGCTTTTTGCATGTATCCCTTTGAATTAATATTTTTGTATTATTTGGGTAAATAGCTAGAAGTGTAATTGCTGGGTCATAGGGCAGTTCTATTTTGAACTTGTTGAGGAAGCTCCATACTGTTCTCCAGAGTGGCTGCATCAGTTTGCGTTCCCACCAACAGTGCAAAAGGGTTCCCCTTTCTCCACATCCTCAACACCTGTTGTTTCTTGCATTGTCGATTTTAGCCACTCTGACGGTTGTAAGGTGATAGCGCTTCCTAGTTTTGATCTGTTATCTTCCTGATGATTGGCGATGTTGAGCATCTATCTTTTCATGTGTCTGTTCCCCATTTCTATGGCTTCTTCGGAAAAATGCCTATTCATGTCTTCTGTCCATTTTTTAATGGGATTATTCGTTTTTTGCGGTGTTGACTTTTAGAAGTCCTTTACGTATTTTGGATACTAACCCTTTGTCCCATATGTCATTTGCAAATACCTTCTCCCATTCCATTGGATGCCTTTTAGTTTTGTCGATTGTTTCCTTTGCTGTACAGAAGCTTTTTATTTTAATGAAGCCCGAATAGTTTATTTTTTTTGCTTTTGTTTCCCTCCCCTCGGCCATAAAAATGGAATGGAATGGAATATTACTCAGCCATAAAATAATGAAGTCTTGCCATTTGCAATGTGGCGGTTGGAGCTGGAGAGTGTTCTGCTAAGCAAAATAAGTCAAAACAAATATCATATGATTGCACTCATACGTGGAATTTAAGAAACAAAACAAACAAGCAAAAGGGGGGAAAGGAGAGGAAGACAAACCAAGAAACAGACTCTTAACTATAGAGAACAGGAGGTTACCAGCAGGTAGGTGAGCGGGGGGATGGGTTAAATAGGTGATGAGGATTAAGGAGTGCACTTATGAGTACCAGGTGTGTAAGGAAGTGTTGAATCACTATATTGCACATCTGAAACTAATACTACGCTGTAGGCTGATTCATTGGAATTTAAATAAAAACTTTAAAAAGCCCCTTATTTGAAAACAGCAGCTCAAAGAGAGGCAAAACTCCCTTCCTGTGGCTCTGTGACAAATTGTGAAACTAGGGAGAGAGGGCCTAGCAAAGGCTATGTCCAGGACGTCTGTACTGGGCATCATCCCCGGTGCCTCACTGACAACCACCCCTTCAAAGGAGGTCATCCAGGCCACCATCCTTACTGCCCACGGAAACCCACCCTGTATCACTTTGCCCTGCACCCATCACCGGACCTGGGGATGGCAGCTGGCACAAGATGGGCTACCCTCGCTGGCTTGTGGCCTGTGACACGTTATGGCATCCAATGCCCTCCCAGGAATCCAGTAGACTGAAGTTAGGTTATACAGAAGGCACGAGCACAGGATTAGAAATCCCAGATATATAGGGGCTCCTGGGTGGTGCAGTCGGGTAAGCATCTGACTCTTGATCTCAGCTCAGGTCTTGATCTCAGGGTTGTGAGTTCAAGCCCAGGGTGGAGCCTACTTAAAAAAAAAAAAAAGTAAGAAATCCAGATATAAGTACAGATAGATACAGATAAAGATATAGATGGAAAGATGGAAAAGGGGAATACAGAGAAAGAAGCTATGTAGGCCCTTGGAACAGATTGAAGAGGCAATGGTCGTTATCACAGCAATTCAATCCTTGACACAGTCTCACAATTAAACCCCCTCATTTGAAGTAACTTGGGTAAAATTCTTTCCGCTTTGCTACTAAATCCCTGCCTGAGAAAAAAAATGTGGGTGACAATAAGCAGCCAATGCTCAGTGTTAAGTTGCCTTATACACAAGGACACAGGAAATGGTCATTTCTGACATCTCGTGCCTCACTACAACATCAGACTCTGCCACTATTTTTCTCCCTCCATCCAGGCAAAAGTCTGACGTAAGGGGTGTGCGAGCAGTATCGCCTTCTGAATCTAGCAAGAGGTACACAGACACATAGACACATGCTGAGCTCAAAGGAGAGAAGATACTTTATATATCTTCAAAGTTACTTATGAAATTTTAACAAAGTGAAGACTTCCTAGCCAAAAGCAAAAGCAACTTGAGTAAACATAATTCAGGAAAGAAATTCCAAGATGTGTTTGTTAGATGTTGCAGGACATCTCAGGGAGTCTAAAATCTCTCACTTACACAAAATGACAAAATTCACCACTTACAGGATTTGACTTTACAAAACATTCCACAGGCATTTATGGACATGTTCTTGTAGCATCACTTTGAGTAACATCACTGCTTCTGTATCTTACAACGTAAACTCATATACAAAGAGCTTAGTTGTTTTGCAATATCGTATCTTACAAGTCACTGGAAAAGCCAAGATTCTGGTTATATACTATTGTACAAAACTATCTATTTTACCAGATGTGATCAAATGCAGAAAAATAGCAACGCCCAGGCATGCTATTCAAGAAAATTCAAATTTAAAAAACCAGAAATGGAGGAATTCCAAGTTTGATTTCAAATTTGTTATATCTCTTAAAGTAGAAGCTCACCTATAATATCTAAACAGATTATTAATAGAAGAGTTGGGGCAGAGAAAGGTGCAAGCATCTTTCAATTTAAAAACATTTAAAATTCAGAATCAATTCAGAAGCAATTAAAATTTAATGAGAAGATGAAATTTACATGAAATTTTCTGAGACCATATCCACTATGCATAGAACACTATAACTCTAAATAAATATTAGGTTTTTAGAATATTTATTGGTGAAGGCTTAACGAAGTAAGTCATACTCTCTTTCCCTACCAAGGCAAAAAAAGATTTTAAATAACCTCCTATTCCCCTCCCACACCCCAATTTAAGGAAAATCCATTGAAGAGCAAGAATGAGATTTTTCCCAAATGACCCATTGGTCCAAAGACCACATCAGGTTTCTTGTAAAAGAGGATTCATCTGCAGATTTTGATTACTGCCGTGTAGCAAACCTCCAGGTCTCCATTTATGTATAAGCAAATGAGCCCACTTGGGTGTATAACCGTAACCTACATGTTATTGAGCATGAAAAGATTAAGCAATGCCACTCCCAACTACTGCTGTGCCAAAAATAGAAGTTCAATGATACATAAAGTATCATGGAGTGTTTGCATACAAGGAGGAATTGTTTTCAGTGCCCACACAAATAACAAATCAAATTTCATAACTAAAAGTATCTTTAAAAACGGAAACCATAATTAGTGTGCAAAAATGGTGGGTTCTGCAGAGTATACAATCCCAAGATAGCCCACAGAGCCATGAAAATCTTGCTAGAAACATGTAAAAGTAAATGTAACTAATGCTTTTACAGCATTTACTCTGTGCGAGACCCTCGTCATACGTGTTAACTCTCTTCTTATAGTAACCTTTGAAATTATTATGACAACCTTACACAGAGGAAATGGACACGTATGCTTAACAATTTTTACACAAACACACAAATATAAAGTTATTATGATAGACCTAACTAGCAGTAGATTATTTTATTTTAAAGTGTTATGAGAATTACTGAGAATTTGCTGATCTGAGAAGAGTTACTTGTTTGTATTTTTACGTCAAATGTTTTGATCAGTACAGATATGTGAACAAAACAGACTCCAAAAAGGACCACGCTGATTCAGACAAAAAGAACAAATTCTGATCTCACTGGATGGCTCTGCTGGATTTGCACCTGCAGCCACTTTATCTCCTTTAAACCCATTATTCTCTGATAGCCCAGTGACTCTCTCCTGGTCGTCTTTCTGCCACTCTTCAGCCACTGTGACCACTCTCCAGCCTCCTTAGCAGCCATGAAAATATGCCTGTAGACCTCCAGCTATAGGGACCCTAACTGACCACGGGCCCCAGCGATTGCCTTCTGAAATCCATTGCCACATTTGCTCCAAGATCACGCTTTCCACAGGCTGCTTCCTGCCAATAACTGTGCAGCAGGGGTACTAAATTAGGCCCATCACTGGGAGACCTGGGACACTTCTGAAGGACAGCTTTAGCACGAGGGCTCCCCAGTAGGTCTTACCAACCTTCTTCAGACTTCGTGGCAGGTCTGTGATGCTTCCATCCAGCCCTCCTTCCCTCTTTCCTTACTCAAGATCAGGCTCACATTGTGATTTGACAGCTTTCTCTGGCTCTCTCCCCATTTTTTTTTTTTCTCTCAGTCATTTCCTCAGTAAAATCTTAATCCTACCGTGGAATCCTCCTCCCAGGAGACCCAGACTAACCAGTCATCTCTGCCTACATTTCTTACATTTGCCTCATAAGCACATGGGCTTCTGAGGATTCTGTTCACGGTTCTCCTTTTCCCCCTTTCTAGTAGAAGCCTGCAGATTCCAGGACAGCCTGTATCTTCTGCAACCAAAATATGTGTCTCTATACCAAATTACTCTTCTGGGCCCCGTACCCATCTTTGCTAAGTAGGTATCTTCATTTAGATGTCTCAAAAGTACTTCAAATTCAGAATTTTAAAAACTAAATGTATCCGGCCTCATAAGAGGATTCCTTTTCCAATATTCCTTAATCAGGTGTAGCAATCATAATTCAGTGCAGAAAGCAGACATAAGTGTATCAACTAGAGAGGGGCTTAATACAGGAAATAGGTGCTTATAAAAATTTTGCAATGGCTATGGACCTTCAACTGTTCTCCTGCATTCAAATTTCGCACCACTTGATCTGGCTCCTGCCAAAATTCACCTCTGTCAGATCCTGCTAGGGCTCTGAGAAGGTGACTTCTGTCTCACTTATGCTTTCCAAAATTTTTACGAATGTATCTAATCGGGAAAAACTAATTCTCACACAGAATGCAGACAACAAGGGGACTGAGCAATGTAGATTTTAGCTTTCTGAACTCTAAATTGAAGCAGGTTGAGATGGAAATGGAGAGAGCCAATCCATGTACCTACCAGATTAATGGCACCAACATTCACCTGTTCACTCAAACCAAAAAATGGAGGGCATCAAAGATTTCTTTCTCAGGAGCACCTGGGTGCCTCAGTCGGTTAAGCGTCCAACTCTTGGTTTTGGCTTAGGTTGTGGGATCTCACGGTTCATGAGTTCGAGCCCTGTGTCAGCTCTGTGCTGACAGCATGAAGCCTGCTTGGGCTTCTCTCTCTCCTTCTGTCTCTGCCCCTCCCCTGCTCTCTCTCTTTCTCTCTGTCTCTCAAAATAAATAATAAAATAAAAAACTTAAAACACATTTTTAATTAAAAATATTTCTTTATTTTCCTCATTCCATTCATAACTGATTAGTAGTCGTATCTGCAGCAAAACTGACACTGGCTTATCTCAGATCTTCACAGACTCTTACCTAGGCTTCTGTAATAGCATCTTAGTGGTTATCTAATTAATTATCTCAACTCCTCGTCTTTACCCTCCATAATTCCACTCTGCTATTCCCAAATTTTATTATATTACTCTTTCAGTCTTGGAGCTCTCTATCCTACAGGCAATGTGGGATTCATTCAATGTTTTTAAGTATTGTCATAGAGGCCAAAGAGCCCCCAACGACCTGTCCCATGCTAATATCTCCAGACTCATTTCTGTGCCTCGTCTTAGCGTGCTCCAGCCATGCCAAAGTATTTTCCATTCCTCAAAATTTGCAATATTGTTTCACACAACCTGATTTTGCAGAAGTCAGTCCATCTACCCTGAAATCTAGGCCTCGCCACCTCTTTTACCCAGCTAAATCCTGTTTTCCTCCAATTCTCATCTCAATAAAACACCTCCAAATGAAGAGACTGTCTTTTTTTTTCCCATTGGATACTCTTTCCTGCTCTGTCAAAGATTAGTTGCCCACATTGATGGGTCCATTTCTGGGTTCTCTATTCTGTTCTGTTGATCTGAGTGTCTGTTTTTGTGTCAGTACCATACCGTCTTCATGATTACAACGTTGTCATACAGTTTAAAGTCTGGAATTGTAAAAGCTTTGCACTGTTGGTGGGAATGCAGGCTAGTGCAGCCACTCTGGAGAACAGTATGGAGGTTCCTCAAAAAATTAAATAGAGAACTACCTTACAACCCAGCAATCGCACTACTAGGTATTTATCCAAAGGATACAAAAATGCTGATTCAAAGGGGCACATGCACCCCAATGTTTATAGCAGCACTATCAACAATAGCCAAATTATGGAAAGAGCCCAAATGTGCATATACTGATGAATGGATAAAGAAGATGTGGTTTATATATACAATGGAATACTACTTGGCAATCAAAAAGAATGAAATCTTGCCATTTGCAACAACGTGGATGGAACTACAGTGTATTGTGCTAAGCGAAATAAGTCAGTCAGAGAAAGACAAATATCATATGATTTCACTCATACATGGAATTTAAGAAACACAACAGATGGACACAGGAGAAGAGAAGGAAAAAATAAGATAAAAACAGAGGGAGAAGAGGGGAAAACCATAAGAAACTCTTAAATACAGAGAACAAACTGAGGGTTGCTGGAGGGGAGGTGGCTGGGGGGAAGGGGTAGATGGGGGGTGGGCACTAAGGAGGGCACTTGTTGGGATGAGCACTGGGTGATGAATCATTGAGTTCTACTCCTGAAACCAATACTACATTGTATGTTAACTTACTTGAATATAAATAAGTAAGTAGACAAACAAACAAATAAAAAAACTGCCTTAAAAAGAAAATCACCTCCGGGGCATCTGGGTGGCTCAGTCGGTTAAGCATCCGACTCTTGGTCACAGCTCAGGTCATGATCTCACAGTTTGTGAGTTCGAGCCCCACCTCGGGCTCTGCGCTTACAGCATGGAGCCTGCTTGGATTTCTCTCTCCCTGTCTCTGCCTCTACCCCACTTGTGTGCTCTCTCTCTCTCTCTTTCTCAAAATAAATAAATAAACTTTTAAAAAAATAAAATAAAAACAAAACAAACAAACAAAAAAAACCACTTCCAATGAAGAAGTTAAGACCAACCCAAGCAGATTATTTCCATTAATTACTTAATATACCACTGGTCACAATATCTAGGAATTATTAGCTTACAATTAAGTCCACCCATTTAGATGATATCTATACTGAAGTTCCCTGATGGCAGATCCCATGCCTTATTTTCCCTCTATCGTTCGAATATAGTAAGTGCTCAGTCAAATACTGGTTGATAGAAGGAAGGAAAATTAAGCAAACTAGATATAGGTGTTTAAATTAAGCAAACTAGATATAAAATGTTAAATTAAGCAAACTAGATATAGGCAGGAAAACTACACAGAGGCAATTGCTATAAGTCAAATGAGAGTGATTTTTTTTAAAAAGAAATATTTCTAATATTTTGAGATAAATTTATGTTTCATGGTTATCAATTTTATAAAGCATAACATTTTAATAATATTTTATTAGGAGTAAAAGTATTTTGGGGCACCTAGGTGGCTAAATCAGTTAAGCGTCTGACTTTGGCTCAGGTCACGATCTCACAGTTGATGAGTTTGAGCCCCGTGTTGGGCTCTGTGCTGACAGCTCAGAGTCTGGAGCTTGCTTTGGATTCTGTGACTCCCCCTCTCTCTGTCCCTTCCCCCTTCACGTTCTGTGTGTGTGTGTGTGTGTGTGTGTGTGTGTCTCAAAAATAAACATTAAAAAAAAGTTTTGAAAAAAAATTTGATGTGGCTTCATCCAGTAACTTCTTAAACTTATTTGTACATAGAACCTACCTTCCCACACTATTATTTTTCAAGTGCCTATTATACTCAGTTCAGATGTAATGCTCATTTTGAAAATGCATGTCTGCCCCAAACTCAATTGCTGTATCATGGAACATTTCGAGCACAAATTCTAAGTTTGTTTTTGCACTGTTTATACAGGGGAAACCCTAGGTGAATGTGGCAAACTACCTAGATGAATCGAGACACTGGGGACGTAAAACACGCACTCAAACATTTACCAGCTGCCTCAGCTCGCTGCGTATGTCGTGAAGCACTGCCCTCCTCATGCGGTATTACAGCTTCTTGTGAGATTTCAGATAATCCCTCTACCACTTTGTAATAACTCACAAGCTGTAACCCTTTTGAAATTCACTTCCTCAAGGGAACTGCAGATCTCTTTCTAGGGAAAGCTCAATATTTCTTATAGATTTATGTATATTTAATACGTGTATAACTGTTCCACTCTTTTGGTAGGTTCCTTTCTTTTTTGTTTAATGTATCACTGATGAAGTTTATGAGTGTTGTGTACCTAACCCCATTTTTTCCGATAAACCCTAGTTATTGTTGTTTTGTATAATTTTGCATAGCACTCTGGGTTTTAGAATACCTATGTCGCATCACAGCAGAGCTAAATGTAACCTGAATTCTGAGCACCAGGTGACGTGGGGAAGTGTTGAATTTTACACCTGAAACTAACATTGCACTGTATGTTAACTAATTGGAATTTGAATAAGAACTGAAAAAATAAATGTAACATGTATTGGGATATACAGTTTGGGAAACATTCATATAGAACAAATTATTCTGACTCTAAAATTCTTATTTAAAAGTGTTTGTTACCATATCCAACATGAAATAGAATCCTTATTTATAAAAATATATCTCTTGGGGCACCTGGGTGGCTCAGAAAGTTAGGCGAGTGACTTCGGCTTAGGTCATGATCTCACGGTTTGGGAGTTCAAGTCCAACGTCAGACTCTGTGATGACAGCTCATATCCTGGAGCCTGTTTCAGATTCTGTGTCTCCCTCGCTCTCTGCTCCTCCCCCGCTTGTGCTCTGTCTCTGTCTCTCTGTCTCTCTGTCTCTCAAAAATAAACAAACATTTAAAACAATTTAAGAAAATAAATAAAAATAAATAAAAATCTCTTATGTCTATTGGCTGATGTTTACATGTCTTCCAGATTATGTAATTGCCGTCTACATAGAATGTCCTAGTAAAATCAATATACAATTCATATGCCACATATATGTTATTATTTTAGGGAATAGAGTGTACAAACATTAACTAAATAGTTAACATGAACATTTTATTGCCTGTTATAAAATGAAGAATAAATTTTTTAAAATTATGATATTTATTGTATAATGTAAGGGTTCTATAAATATATGGCCTGTAATACATTTTTTGGTTGAAATCTGTTTATTATTACCTTTAATAGAAACCAAACATGGTTCTACTATGGCAATTTAAATATATCATTTGTAAAATAAAAATAAAAATAAAAATATAATTTGTCTTCAAATCTTTCAAAATTAGACAACACTAAGATAATATAATAACTTTCATCAAAATACTTTTACTCTGGTTTTCACAAAATTTTTTTAATGTTTATTTATTTTGAGAGAGAGAGACAGTGTGAGTGGACAGTGTGAGAGAGACAGCACAGAGCCTGATGCAGGGCTCAAACCCACGAGCTGTGAGATCATGACCTGAGAGAAAGTCGGACGCTTAAACGAATGAGCCACCCAGGCGCCCCTCAAATTTTTTTCTGATAAAAAATTTCATAAACTTTATTTATATGCTACTGTAAACTCTGAAGCTTGAAGAAGGCGGTGAGTTTGCAATATCTTCCAGAATTATTTGACCTTGGAATCTTCCCTTTTATTTTGCAATGGAATAACATTAACAACACCTAAAACTGGTAATCCATCTAGCTCAGTTTGATAAATACTTCTCTTTAGTAATGTCTCATATTTATTGTTATTAAATATAAAACAAGAACTTTGCTCATAAGAGAGATCTATTCTGATCTAACTCAATTTTGTGTCTATTAAAAAAAGGAAATCTGCAATAAATTTTCAAAAACACCATTAATGTGTCTTACATTGCTGACTGTGTTTCTTCTGGCTCATAGAGAACTAAACCATGACAGGCAATTAACATGGATCATTGGAGGTGACAAAATGTCACCTTTCAGCATGATTAACCATATGATCAACGTTTTATAAATCTGCACCAAATAATTAAATTTGAGATATTAAATGTATATGGCTTGCTGAGATTTCAGTGTGATCATGTTTCTAAATAAAATCCTTTTTTTGCAAAAAGCTAAAAGAAAGTGTTTTCAATCACTAATTTTAGCTATAATTATATAATTCTGTATGAATTACACAGTACATATAAATAAGTTTAAAAATTGTTTTTAATGTTTATTTATTTTTGAGAAAGAGAGACAGAGCACCAGTGGGGAGGGGCAGAGAGAGAGGGAGACACAGAATCTGAAGCAGGCTCCAGGCTCTGAGCTGTCAGCACAGAGCCCGATGTGGGGCTCAAACCCACGAACCTAAGATCATGACCTGAGCTGAAGTCGGATGCCCAACGAACTGAGCCACTCAGGTGCCCCAATAAGTTTTAGAAAGTAAGGATGACTGTGCATTCACAGGTATGGGGGGAAAGCATTTCACGTAGAGGGTGTAAACTCATGGGAAAATCCCTAGTGTTCGTGTCATCTAGAATATGATTGTGACTACAATCAAGTTTCTGTGAAGAATAGTGAGAAATGAGTTTGGTAAAGAGAAAAAGAGGAATCAGACACACTGGTAGAGCAGAAGATATTTTACAAGTGATTGCATATAGGGAGTTCTGAGAAAGACGGAGAAATCAAAGATACTCTCAATGTTAAGCCTAAGCCACCAACAGAAGTAAGTAGCACAAAGTCAAGAGCTGACTCAGGACAAAGATGAGACAGAGTTGATTATCTGGTGCTTCAGCAATTCAAAAGATTTCCTCCCTGTGGCTTAGTAGGCAATGCACTATTCACATACATCCAAAACAAAAGAAAGAAAGGATTTTCATGTAATTTGGGTTTGTTGCTTCTAAATAGCTCCGATAACAAGTTTTAAATCAAGGTAATTAATGACAGCTGTTGTAATAGATAACACCAATATTTCAGTAGTTTAACAACAGTGATAACTATTGCTTGCTTAAATCACAGTTCCCTATAGTTGGTGGGCGAGGGTGTTGGGGAGGGGAGCGGAGGAGTGAGCTCTGCTCTTTCCAGTTCTTCAGAGCTCTAGGCTCCTTCCATGATATGGTTCTGCCTTCTAGAACAGGAGACTCCAAAGACATTCTGCAGCTGGCTACCAATGAGAGAAAGAGTGTAGAATCGTAAGGGAGATAACTTAATGTGCATCACTTCTATCCACACTGCATGAAGTAGAATTCAGTCATGGAGCCCCACTGAATTCCAGGGATGGCTGGAAGGGACTAATTTAACCCAATGCTCAGGAACGATACCTAGCATTGTCTCAGTTGCAAAGCGTAAAGAAGATACAGCACTTACCTAAATGATTGAGAACTTCAAATTAGCCCTGGAACAATTCTTTCTTAGTGCCCCTGTTATCAGTAGCCGTGAATCATAAAGAGATAAAACCAAAAATACAGCAAGAGAATAACATTAAATAAAATTTTATAACCTGAAGCTTAATTAATTTGTGACTTTGCCACAATCTTTCAAACTTAGCTTCAGCAAAACATTCAGAAGCTCTAATAACTAGCACTTGGCTGGTATTCGAATATGCAAAGTTGCTAAGGTATGTGTGCATTTAATTGACAAAACTTTGAATTATGGAAGTAGGTTGACCGCTATAAAAACAACAACAACAACAACAACAAAGCAAAACAAAAAAAAAAAAAACCAGTTCCAATTTCTTCACATCCTCACCAACACTTGTTACCTCCTGAGGTTTTTTTTTGGTAGTAGCCATCCTAACAAGTGTGAAATGATTAGTCAGCGTGGTTTTGACCTGCATTTTCCTGATAATTAAGTTGCTGAGCACCTTTTCATAAATCAGGTAGCCATTTGTATGTCTCCTTGGGTAAATGTCTATTCAAGTACTTTGTCTATTTTTATCTTATCTTATGTTATCTTAGTTTTTTTTTGTTGTATTTTTTAAATCATTTGAGTATAGTTGACACACCATGTTATATTCATTTCAGATATACAGCACAGTGATTCAGCATCTCTATACGTTATGCTGTGCTCGCAAGTGTGGCTACCAACTGTCACCATTCAACACTATCACAAAATTATTGACTATAGTTCCCTTGCTGTGCCTTTCATCCCCATGACTTATTCATTCCGTAACTGGAAGGCCTGTGTCTCCCACTCCCCTTTCCGCCCCCTCTGGCAATCACCAGTTTGTTTTCTGGATTTATAAGCATGATTCTCTCTTTGCCATTTTTAAATAGAGCTGCCCATTTTGGTTGGTTAGTTGGTTTTTGTTTTCGTTTTTATTATGATTCCATTGTAGGAGATCCTTACATATGTTGAATATGAACTTCTATCAGATAGATGGCTTGCAAACATTTTCTCCCATTCTGTAGGTGGCCTTTTCATTCTGTTGATGGTTTTCTTTGTTCTTCAGAAGCTTTTCAGTTTGATGTAATCCCACCCATCCCTTTTTCCTAAGCCTATTTTGAGAGAGAGAGAGAGAGAGAGAGAGAGAGAGAGAGACACACACGGGAGGGGCAAAGAGAGAGGGAGAGAGAGAGAGAATCCCAAGCAGGCTCCACACTGTCAGCCTTGGGCCCAATGCGGGGTTCAAACCCACGAACTGTGACATCATGACCTGAGCCAAAAACAAGAGTTAGATGCTTAACAGACGGAGCCACCCAGACGCCCACTCATCTGTTTTTGACTTTGCCGCCTGCAGTTTGGGTGTTTAATCCAAGAAATCATTGCCAAGACCACTGTCAAGGAATTGTCGCCCAATGGGTATACAGTTTCAATTTTGCAAGACGAGTAAGTTTTAGATGTCTACTGCACAACACAATGCCTATAGTTAATAATATGGTATCATGCATTTTAAATATAAGAGGATAGATCTTACCACAAAACAAATACACACACACACACACACACACACACACACACACACTTACAAGAACATAAGCAAAATTTTGGAGTGGTGAATATGTTTAGGACCTTGATTGTGATGATGGCATCATGGGTATATGCATATGTCCAAACTAATGAAAATGTATACATTAAATATGTATTTTTATATCAATTAGACCTCACTAAAGCTTAAAAACTGAGTTTTGCTTAATTATAGATCTTTTTCCTGTTGAGTTCAAATATAGTTTATATTAACACTATATGGTTATTAAATATCATGAGTGAAAATAAAACTTTTCCAGCTATGACAACAGAAACTCTGTAATAGAGAAATGTCAGATATTAGTTCACAAAAAATGAACCCCTTCTTGAACCCTTTGATGAACTGCAACTACCTTCCTAAGTTCTCCCACTGAGAGCATAATCTACTTGTATTATCAAATATTCTCCCTGTGTTTCAGGTATTTTATTTTTTTAACAGGTTTTGGTTCTTTTTTTTTTAAATGTTTATGTACTTTTTGAGAGAAAGAGCAGAAGCAGGGGAGGGGCAGAAAGAGAGACACACACAGAATCCGAGGCAGGCTCCAGGCTCTGAGCGTTCAGCACAGAGCCCGATGCGGGGCTTGAACTCACAGACTGTGAGATCATGACCTGAGCCGAAGTCGGTCGCTCAACCGACTGGGCCACCCAGGTGCCCCTTAGGTGTTTTAAATTGAACCATTATTGCCTGGGTTCTTAAATCAAAGAAATTGAGAGTAAACAAATTCAATATCTTGACCAAAAAGACTGTGTATCTATTTCAGGAACACACACACACACACACACACACACACACACACACACACAGGTCTCTCTTTGAAGCAGTAATCAACCTGGGGTGCCTGGCTGGTGATATCAAAGAATGGCCTCTAGGGACGAAGTTGTTTTCCTTGAAAACTTGACAAGGAAAATTCAGTCTCTCTCATCCTGCTTGCTTCCCAATTCTACAAGCTTCTGCATCTGAATCGGTATTGCCCTGCAATTTGTATCTCCGGATTATCACCCGTGTCTCACAGACTTCCAGTGCATTTGGATTGGTCAGAAGGAAGCAGAGGAGGAGCCACTGTGAACATTTTTTTCCCTTCGCACACCATAAAATCAGCAGCAGCTACTAACACTCAAAGCAATGCTTCAGGTTGGGAACTAATACCTCCGAGGCAGCTGGTGTGACCATGCACACACAGATTCAGCTCCCAGTGGCACAGCAGCTACTAGGAAAATTATTTTGAAAAGACCTGACTGAATGCCTCAGGCTAAAGTTAAGGTGGAAGGGAGGACAGAAAAGCAAAGAGCAGACTCTTTCAACTGAGAATGAGTATTTCAGAAGCCTAAGATTTTACAATGAAGGTGATCAGAGCCGTTCCTGGGAGGCAGTAAAAACTCCATTTCCAGCCTTGGAGCATGTGACATTTACTCACAACAGGCATGCCAATTTCAGCCTCAGAACTTTCGGGCAGACAAAGGCGTGGAGAAAAGCACTGAGGCTACCTGACCCGAGAGATCGAATCAATTCCGAGGGGATCTGAATCCACTTGGTGCAGGATGAACTCCACTCATCACCATGGAATGCACACTTCTCTCCACTTCTGGAACCGCAGCACCTACGGACCGCACAGCAATGCCAGTGAGTCCCTTGGAAAAGGCTACTCTGATGGAGGGTGTTATGAGCAACTTTTTGTCTCCCCTGAGGTGTTCGTGACTCTGGGTGTCATAAGCTTGTTGGAGAATATTCTGGTGATTGTGGCAATAGCCAAGAACAAAAACCTGCATTCGCCCATGTACTTTTTCATCTGCAGCCTGGCCGTGGCTGATATGTTGGTGAGCGTGTCAAACGGATCCGAAACCATTGTCATCACCCTATTAAACAGTACAGATACGGACGCGCAGAGTTTCACCGTGAATATTGATAATGTCATTGACTCGGTGATCTGTAGCTCCTTGCTTGCATCGATTTGCAGTCTGCTCTCAATTGCAGTGGACAGGTACTTTACTATCTTTTATGCTCTCCAGTACCATAACATCATGACGGTCAGGCGGGTTGGGATCATCATAAGTTGTATCTGGGCAGCTTGCACGGTTTCGGGCATTTTGTTCATCATCTACTCAGACAGCAGTGCTGTCATCATCTGCCTCATCACCATGTTCTTCACCATGCTGGCTCTCATGGCCTCTCTCTATGTCCACATGTTCCTCATGGCCAGACTGCACATTAAGAGAATTGCTGTCCTCCCGGGCACTGGCACCATCCGCCAAGGGGCCAACATGAAGGGTGCAATTACCCTGACCATACTGATTGGGGTCTTTGTTGTCTGCTGGGCCCCGTTCTTCCTCCACTTAATATTCTACATCTCTTGTCCCCAGAATCCTTACTGTGTGTGCTTCATGTCTCACTTTAACCTGTATCTCATACTGATCATGTGTAATTCCATCATCGACCCTCTAATTTATGCACTCCGGAGCCAAGAACTAAGGAAAACCTTCAAAGAGATCATCTGTTGCTATCCTCTAGGCGGCCTCTGTGATTTGTCTAGCAGATACTAACTGTGCAGATAGAAACGTGCATAAGAGACTTCTTCATTCTTACAGAACCGGAACGTTGTGCTTTGATGACCCTTTTTTCCTCTGTGTAAGGCATGGGTTGAGACTATCTGTTGTATAAATTTAAGTTTATGACTTTTTTTGGAATGGAAACAATGCCCAGTCTCTGTACATTTCTAATGTCTTGCTACTTTTTGGCTGTACAATGTTAATCCATATTATAGGTTGTAGGCACTATGAATGTATAAAGAAAAAAAAACTCTTATTAAAAGCATAAGAATGTTTCTTGTTACTCACAAGGATTTGACACTTAGCTTGTTTTAGTAACACAGAAATCACAGAATCATTAAATATACTCTAACAAATGGCTTCTTACATTACACTATCTAACACTGAAATGTAGAGATTTGATTGTAGCATTTGGGGGTAAATATTGAAGGATAGATGCTTAGTCAATAAAAAAAAAAAACCTGAAATTTCAAATAATAAGACGTGTTCATTCTCCTTGTACAGAGCAGAAACGAAGCTCCTATTGAGAGAAAAACAGCTTAAAAAACAAAAAACAAACAAACAAACAAAAACCCTGAGATCTTGAGCCAGAAAACTAGGTCTGTTTCTCAAAGACAAAGAGATTAATCAATTTGCCCAAGCAAACAGTCTGATATTCCACAAAGGCAATTCAGTCTGGGGTAGAGGGAGACAGCAGTTATAGGGATTAAAGTAGTCTAGAAAATCTAAGTGAACATGTCAAGCTACACTTCCTGATACCAGACCATTTTCAACCATCATTAGGAAAAACAGAGAATAAGGTCTTTCTATCCCTTTAACCAGGGACCCAGCGTCTGCTGAAATGTCCAGAAAACAGTGGTGCTGCACTGAGGGATCTGGCTTCCAATCTCTAAAGAACTACATGCTCAGTATTGAGTTCTTCTACTTTTCACCTGGAAGGGACTGGCTGTTTACTTATTGCTTATTTTCTGTACTGGAGTTTAAGTACTCATTATCAAGGATTTTAACTTGAAAAACCAAACCTATAGCACAAATATATCCATATAATATTTGTAAAGATCTAGAATAAGGGAATCACTAATGCTGATGGGTGATGAGCAGGAAAGAAGGCACTACCTGAATCCCAGAGGACGTTGTAACATAAACCAGAACCTGTACTTTCCAATTCACGAACGCTTTAAAAGTAAGAGAGAGAAAATACATTAGGCTGAGGATTACCAGTAAATTATCCTTTGCTTTCATTTAAAGTGTCTTCAAATGCTCACAGGCAGAGAGCACATGCAAAGGTGTTTCTGAATTCAAATATAAAGGTTTTACATATTGACAAGTCCCGAGAAACTTTCAGCATTCATGTGGAAACATTAGAATGGTGAGGTTCAAGTTTACACCTGAAAGGTGGCAAGGAAGCTTGACTGACTATGGCTCCTCTACTTGGATGCAAAAATACATGTGAGGACTTAAACACAGACTGATCTGACAGTCAGAACCCAAAGCTGTAGCAGAACACAGATAGTGTTTTTGTCTTTGCTGCTATTCCTGTCCATTCTTTCACATAGTGAGTTTGAAAGATCCCAGGGACTGGAGACACGGAACGGAGAGCTCTAAGTACGCCCATCCCGCGCGGTGACTGTCCTTCCAGTCAATTCTCTCCCTTCAAGTGTCATCTCAAATGCTGCTTTGTCCACTGAGAACCACCCCCCCTTCTTCCACTGGCAGGAAATCTGGCTCCTTTGTCTCCACTTCTGTATCTCCTCTTGGGGCAGTTGGGATGAGGGTTAGTCATGAACCTGCCCCTCCAGACTTCTCTACACACCCAGGGCACAGTAGGCTTCCATTTCTTCAAGTGCTAAGACAGAGTCTTACTCATTTTTCCTGCTTTCCAAACATGCCTCTATCGTTTTACTCCCTCTTTCTCCAGTAAAACCAAGATTTTCCCAGAGGGACATATCGTCACCACCCAAAGTCCAGAGTTCACATTAGAGTCCCCTCATGGTGTGGTATATTTTATGCGTTTTGACAAATGTATAATGAAATGCATCCACCATTACATTACAGAATACAGCATTACTACAGAATGGTGTCACTGGGCATTGAGGAGGGCACCTGTTGGGATGAGCACTGGGTGTTGTATGGAAACCCATTTGACAATAAATTACGTATAAAAAAATCCTCTAATGCTCTGTCTATTCATCCCTCCTTTCCCTTAACCCCTGGCAACCAATGATCCTCGTACTGCCTCCATAGATTTGTCTTTTCCAGAATGCCTTATATTTGGAATCATACGGTATGTAACCTTCTCAGATTGTCTTCTTTCACTTGGTAATATGCATTTAAGATTCATTCCTTCATGTCTTCATGGTCTGATTGCTCATTTCTTTCTGTGCTGATTAATATTCAATTGTATGGATGTAATACAGTTTATTTATCCATTTATCTACTGAAGAACATCTTGGTTGCTTCCAAATTTTGGCAATTATGAATAAAGCTGCTATAAACATTTTTGTGTGGACAGAAGTTTTTAATTCCATGCCAGGAAGTAGGAATTTACTTTTAAAAACTTTATTATAAATACTTTGATACATGTTCCCATCGTTAAATATTTTGTTAAGGGTGGTTAGTCAGTATTTGAATTATGCTGGGAAGAAATATACATCTGAAGCATAACTCAAATACTGGTAAGGAGTATATACTCCAGATGTGAAAGCAGCCTCAGATACCTTTATTGAAATTTTCACCAGAAAGTTCAATTGATAAGTATGAGGTATATTTGAACTTATTTTTTCACTGGTGAAATGAGTGGTTTTTAAGACTTGTTGTTGACTTAAAAAGTTATATGGTGGGGTGCCTGGGTGGCTTAGTCGGTTAAGCATCTGACTCCCGATTTCAGCTCAGGTCATGATCTCATGGCTTGTGAGTCTGAGTCCCACATTGAGCCCCACATCAGGGGGCAGGGACTGCTTAGGATTCTCTCTCTCTCTCTCTCTCTCTCTCTCTCTCTCTCTGCCCCTCCCCCACTTGCACATGTATGTGCTCTCTCTCTCTCTCCCTCCCATTCACCCTCTCTCAAACACAAATAAATAAACTTAAAAAGAGTTATATAGCAATCACCTAAACTTGCATGAACAAGGTACAGGGTTCCTGCCCACTTAGCAGCTAGCCTAACACCTAGACTCTATGTCCAAAGCTCATAATAGTCCTGTCCCCCCACCTGCTTCAAAAGTCTCTGCTGCCCAAACTGAATATTTTGAAATTACTAAAAAGCATTTTTGATGCTTTTGATGTTATAATAGCAAGTGAATAAATATTGACTTCTGTTTCATGTTACAAGGAATACACAGAACAGAACATTTAGTAAGATATCAACTGTCTAAAGAAAGTACCACCAATCTACTTACATAGCTCCTTCCCACATAGCACTTTCCATAACTCATGAACAATCTAGTAGTCATCAGCCCTGGGTGATACTATTAAGGGAAATGTTTAGTTTCTTTACTGAGTGTGTTTGTACTATGTAAATTTACAACAATGAATGTATTTTAATGTTCTAATTTTTTTAAAGCACACATAAACATTACAACAGAAAACTAGTTGATGGAAATGCAATTGCCAAATTACCAATGATACTCGGAGAAAGAATACATGTAAAAGAAGTTAGTTTTGAATGAGAACAGATTTTAGAGAGCATCTCATCCAACCCTCTAAGCGGACTCAGAGACATTGTTTAATGTGACATGTATAAGTGATAGCACGGAAACCTGAGACCCAGTTCCCGGCTCCCCATCCAGAGGTCCCTGAACAGAATTTCAAGAACCTTCTACAGAAAAGTAGTTTTCCAAGTCATAAAGAAATTCTAGGATTGAATCCTGGTTACACTACTTTTCAGCTCTGAGATTTTGATGAAGTTATTTTTCTCATTGTTAAAGGTGCATAATAATACCTGTCTGATGGAAATCTTAGAAAGATAAAAGACAATTATAAGATCAAGGATGTAAAGTTACATAGACTAGCACTGAATTCACATAGACACTCAAAAATTATAATTGTTATTATTTTTAAAATGCAAGGTAAATGAATAAGGCAATGCATGAATGAAGATTTACTAGTCATGCTTACTAATTTTTTTTTCAGACACTCAATACTATCAATAAAATCTCAGCGTTGGGGTTAACCGTCTATCTTTTCTTTTTTTTTTTTTTTTTTTAATTTTTATTTATTTTTGAGACAGAGAGAGACAGAGCATGAATGGGGGAGGGTCAGAGAGAGAGAGGGAGACACAGAATCTGAAACAGGCTCCAGGCTCTGAGCTGTCAGCACAGAGCCCGACGCGGGGCTCGAACTCACGGACCGCGAGATCATGACCTGAGCTGAAGTCGGACACTTAACCGACTGAGCCACCCAGGCGCCCCACCGTCTATCTTTTCTTAAATCACATTTCATAATTTCCTTGAATTTGGCTGACTTTTTTTGTATAAATTGATATATTTAAATGTACTAGATACGTAAGCATACTTGTTTAAAGGATAATTTGTTATCACCAATAATGCTAATTGTTTTAAAATTTCAGTGCCACAGTCAACACTGAAAAAGGCTAATTACAAAGATAATGTGCCAAACATGTGATAACCAATTAGCCCATTTCTTCAAAGATTGATACCCATTAAACTTCTTGTCATAAACTTAAGTGGTAACACACACACACACACACACACACACACACACACACACACACACACATTATCTAAGCTGATGTCACTGGTATTAAATGTACACCCTTTAAAAACACTACAAATAACGAATTTGTGCTCACATCTTGATGCTCAGCTATTGGTTCATTACATATTGATCTAAGCTAAGTGCATGAGAGTAGAAAGAGCATAGGGCTTAGACTAAGCAAAAACTGAATTCAAATCCCAGATTTACCAGCTCTAGAACTTTGGGGGAGTTACTTAACTTTCCTAAGCATCTACAGTCTGAAGATAATAATATCTATCATCTCATCATATGGTTAATGATAAATATTCTTTTAACGTTTATTTATTATTGAGAGACAGAGACAGAGCGTCTCTCAATAGGGCAGAAGGAGGGGCAGAGGGAGAGGGAGACACAGAATCCGAAGCAGGCTCCAGGCTCTGAGCCGTCCGCACAGAGCCCGATGCGGGACTTGAACTCACAAACCATGAGTTCACGACCTGAGCCGAAGTCAGACGCTTAACCGACTGAGCCACCCAGGTGCCCTGGTTAATGATAAATATTAATGTAAAATTAGATAACTGATTTAAATGGTCTAGTATAGAACTGGTCACTATAGGTATCCTTCATTGTAATGATCAATCATATTATACTCATGAACTTTCAGAGTCTAGACTCTGGAAGATATTAAATAGTGGTACAGACTTGGATATCCTCACTTCCCTAGTAGGAGAGGTGGGAATCCACTCAAACCTGTTTTCAGTATTTTACTTATTTCTAACAAGCAAAGCAAGTAAAAATAAATCTCTATGCTTATTATTTTAAATATAAAGAAATTTTGAACATTTACAAGAAAAATCAAGGAAGTAATGGGTTGAGTTGATAGGAAAACATAGATTGTCTGAATGGATTCAGTAATGTTCTAATTCTTACCTGGAATAACCAGTTTAATATTATGCTTCACAACTTAGAAATATATGACCAATACTCTTTTGCATGTATTCGATATTACATGAAAATTTAATGAATATAATGTATTTATTTTGTAATGTACTTAGTGAGAGGGAACACTCAACCACTCTATTTGCATTGAACAAATAAAGGATTCCTGGCACAATTTAATGCTGCCGCTTTGAGGGGGGAAAGAGCTTTGATTTGTGGTAGTCATTGTTGAATCTGGCCCTGGGTTAACGAAACTAATAATCATAGTTTACAATTATTAGTGATACTTTCACTGCTGAGAGGCACCTGGAAACCCCACAAATCCAGAGCCAAGCGGAAAATTTCAGCAACTCAATCAGTGAACTATTTAGTGAGGTTTTATATGGGGCTCAGCTGCAAATGAAACTATTATGGTTTGATTTCTAAACCTAACATTTCAAACAGTGAGAAGAATGTCACTGTTAAATTCCAACCACTACCGCATATGATTAAAAAATGAAAATGTACCAATAAATTTGGCCATTATTCCATTTGAGGATAAAAAAAACACTAACGCTAAAATTTTATTCACAAAAAGTTTACCGCCTCAACTCAAAATGCATTTCAGGTATAATACTGGAGTTTCAGAATGGCCCCGTTGAAAACAATGCATGCAGATTTCATATAAATCTCACAAGATCCTGAAGATTTCTTAAAATAACATGCATTATTCATATTTTTACTGAGTTCTTTCATTCAAGAAGAAAGCAAGGCTTCAGAGTAATTTTGTGTGTGTGTGTGTGATTTTGTTTACCTCTCGATCATTTATAAAACGTTGAAATTTGTGGCCTGTATGTAATTTGTACCTGTTAGTCATGCAGCTACTAGCTATTGACTATCAATATTGGAAAGAAAATCTACACATTTTCATTCTGCCCTACCTCTAACCTTCCTCTCTGAGACATCCCTTCTCTACCTTTTCCACATCAGTGTCTTATTTTCACCTAACACGATGTGGCTACAAAGGAAGTGTTCAAGGACACAAGTCTGGCTCTTTGTTTTTACTCCACGTTTTCATCACTTCATCTCTCTGGAATGGAAACTCAGAACTTGAGTCACTTTGCACTCACACTCCAAAATTAAATGAAAATCTTGAGATTTTGAATAAAGATCAGACGCATAAAGCCTGACACAAATGTCTACGCCTTGTTGTATGTACAGTAAAGAGATATGGACAGAAAACTATGAATGTATAATTCTTGTTGCGAAAAATGGGAAGTGAGTTCCAAATCAACGTGGTAGACTGCCAGCCTGGATATGGATTGATTTATTTGGGTTTGGTGGGCTTTTTTGAGACCTGTTTAAACTCCAGGCACAGAGAAGGCTGGGAGATATATATATATATATATATATATATATATATATATATATATATATATATATATATAAATTTGATAGTCATGAGCATGTGTACAGACAGTGGAAGATAAGTGTATGAGTGATCCCTCAGCATCTCTTAAACCTACAAGTCTTTCCTCCCACTGTCTCCAATCTCATTCCTGTGAGGCTTTCGCCTCCCTCATGGCACAAGCACTGCTCTTGCTAATGTGACCACATGGCTTCCAATTGTGAAATCCAGTGGTCAGTTTGGTTCTTATTTTATTTGGACCGACACACACTTTAACCTGTTGGTTACTGTCCCTGCCTTGGTGTGTTTGGGTCACAGAGCACCCAAATCCTTGGCTTTCCGCTTATCCCAAAGCATCTTTTCAGTCACTTTGCAGATTCCCCCTCTCTCCTCCAAACACTTAATGGCTGGATCCCCCATAGCCCAGTGCTTTGTACTGCTCTCTTCCCTATCTATACTCACTCCTTTGGTCATTTCACCCAGTTTCAAAGCATTAAATACTACCACTATTTTGAAGATTCCTAAATGTGTATCTTCAATGCAGATCTCTTCAACTATTTGCTGAACATCTACACTGGCTTTTTAAGACAAATTCTGCCTTAGGACAGGCTGATATAACAGATCAGCACTGACTCGGAGACTTAAGCGACATGCCTTTCTCACAGTTCTGGATGCTAGGAAGTGCCAGATAAATGTGTCAGCTGGTTCAGTTCCCAGGGAGAGCCCTCTTCCTGCTGTCAGATGGCTGCTGTCTAGTTGTATCATCCATGGCGGAAAGAGAGAAGAGGCTAGCTCTCTTCCTCTTTTTATAAGGACAGTCAGTAATCCCATCATGGGAGCTCCACCCTCATTACCTAATTACCTCCCAAAGGCCCCATCTTCAAATACCACAACATTAAGGCTCCAACAGGTGACTTTTAGGGGGACACGTTAGCAAATCCATAGCAAATGGAAAATCCTGAACTTATAAGTCTATTTTAAAACCCTAGTTTTCCCATCCAAAATTTCTCCTCTCGCTGCTTTGCCCACATCAGATGATGGCAACTGAATCCTTCCAGTTGATCAGAACAAAATCTCTGAAGTCACCATTCATTTCTCTTCATCTTATACTCCATTTTGGATCCATCAGGATATGTTGTTGGCCTTATCATTAAAACATACCCAGTGTCTCTTCTACAGCACCTAGAATGGAGCTTGCCTATAAGAAGAGTTCAATAGGTCATTGACGGATGAAGGAAGGAAGAAATATGAAAATATGGAGGAAAACAATCCAGCACCGAATGCCCTGTTAATAGTAGGATTTAAGGAGTTTGGGAACAAAGAACAGGCCAGGAAGTCATGATCATAGAGGCAAGAGAAAAACTAAAACCAAGAGAGAAGTGAGTTTTAAAGAATGAGGGGTCAATCATTCCTGGAAAGAAAGAACTGAAAGTTGTTCAGAAAATTCTCCAGCTAGAAATTTAGGGTATTTCATTTGAGAATGGAATTGCAAGCATGAGTGAGATTTTGACGAAATGCCAGAAAAGCAAAACTTGAAAAGAAGAGCCAATTTCCAGTAAAATATCGAAGCAGTACCAGATGCTCTGGGTCTCATGTGGACACACAGAGGTAGAATGGGAGATGATGGAGAAGAGGAACAGAGTACAGACTCTTCTGTTAGCAAGCTTGACTGAATAGAAAGGGGCATATATTTTTGAGGGATCATCTACTCAAAATGGATTAGCTTCAAGGAAGATTACACGCAGAGGCAAAGAACCAATACAGACTAAGAGGCTGAAAATACTGATTATTTACCGAAAACTCTCAGTAGTATACCTAAAATCATTTCCCCATAATTTCCCATAAATTTTCTTTGGAGTTATTTTTTCCCAAGAAGAACTCTACTTAGGAACTGTGCCTTCCCAAGCACCAGCAGATGAACTGAAATTCTAACACCTCCCACACCCCAGAGGGCAGATGACAAGCTCAGTGCTCACCAGGGGACAGTGGCATTAATAAGATCTAACCACACTCACCCTTTTCTGTTCAGAGCAGGAGGCTCCTTCAAAATAGTCTATCATCCATGGCTGGAGTGAACGTCACTTCTAATTCAACAGGGGCTATCCACTCATAGATGGCTTGCCTACATATCAAACAGGAAAGCAGGAGGCCCTGCCACCAGGAATAGTAGGCTTCGGGACCTGTCAGAGGCATGCTGGAATCATCTACAGCTGTGTACTTTTTACAGCAGAAAGGGGATCAGTCCTCTTGGCAAATGTGAGGGTTAAATAATGAATATTAAAGAGGCCTTCACCGGGGAGCCTGGGTGCCTCAGTCTGTTGAACGTCTGACTCTTGATTTCTGCTCAGATCATAATCTCATGGTTCATGGGATCAAGCCTCACGTTGGGTTCTGTGATGAAAGCCTGCTTGGGATTCTCTCTTCCCCTCTCTCTGCCTTTCTCTCTCTCTCTCAAAATAAATAAACATTAAAAAAAGAGGCCTTCATCTTCGAAAGAAAGTATGAAAGAATATATACAGATAATTCTAAAGGACAAATTTAACACACACAGACACACACACACACACACACGCACACGCACACACATTGGTATCCAGAAGTGTAGAAAATAGGCCAACTGAGATGAATTTATTTAAGCCAGGAATTTCCTAAAATGGGTTTGTTAACTGTTGTACTTACTCTGCTATTTGTGGTATACTGAACTTCACTGTCATTACCTTCAAAAGAAGAGTAAATGAGTTGCCAAAATAGGTTTCCCAGAAATCTGATCAGTAAAGGTCGTCCATTGGTATTGTAGGTCTAGAAAACCCTCAGTTATAAACCAAGTAGCTTTGATTTTAGAAAAAGTAGCTCATTAATAGGAAGAACGATCCATGAGCCAGAAACACTGAAAAAAAAAGACTCTTCAATAAAAGTCTACCATTTTTTCAAGCAAGTCACAAATACATGGCAATGAGTGGTCAGAAAATGAACAGAATGGCACATCACTTGGCAGGCAGCACCACAGTGTGTTAAGTCTGATGAGAACTTTGGGGAACTTCATGAATCAAAACTATCTGGATTTGCTTAACCTTAACAACAGAGAAAATATGGAATGCCAGATCTTAGATTGATTATTCTAATCACAAGGGGGATGAATTAGAGCAGCAAAAGACAGAGGGGAGCCCCAAATCGGTCGATCGTGTTTCTTTTCAAGTGTGGTGCCAATTACCAGCACGGTCCTTGGCCTAAAGATCACATTCTCTCATCACCAAATCATTCTAGGCTCCCAAATCGGCAGTGCTCCTTCAGAGACAGGGGGAGGCTCAGCGAGAGGTTCTCTGTACCTATAGAAGGGTCTCTGCAGCTATGGGTGGCTACCATTCCTACAGCCTTTTCATTCTTTTTTCCTCTCCTTGGGGAAGTTATTAGAATCCCTCTGGGACATGTTTCTCCTCTCACGTTTGCTTGTTTTTATAGAAACATAAAGAGCAAAAATGGTCCTTTCTAAATAAGGGCTAGATCCCTAAAGTATTTGCCAACAATATTCTTTTCCATTGTTTCAGATAACATGTTTATTGTCCAGGAAGAAATAGCTAGATGCCTGTGAAACTTACTCTTACAAAAGTGTTTTGTACTCACAATCTCTAGTACATCATGAAAAGAGAAAGAATATTTTCATGGCAGCAATAGAGGATTCTCGGCCCCATGAGGAAACTCTCTCATGGGTCTCCTACAACACCACAATTTTTACCCAGGACCAAAGTAAGCTACATCGTATTGTGGAAAAAAAAAAAAAAACAAAAAACCACACACACACACTATAACCCCTTAAAAGGTCTTTGCCATGAAGGGCTTGGATTATTTTACAAAATTCCACAGGATCGTGGCTCCACCCAATATCCTTAGAAAATCTTCATCTAGAATGCCCCAGTAAGTTGGTACCAACTCCACATCAGGCAAGCTTCTCTTTGCAATGAGAAATAGTGTTTAAAGCGGTAATTATTACGTATTTTGTAATAGGAAAATTCAGTGTCTTGAAGGTTCACAGCTTCCCAATTTACAAAGACATTGGCTGAACATGTTGGCTGATATAGCTCCTGCTGAGATGTGAATTCTGCTACTGCTGTCCCAGATGCACCTCCCTTCATTGTCATTGGCTTTCCATATCTCTTTCCTGAGTCCATTTTGTCTTACAGAGCTCAGTTACTGCTTAGTTTGGTATTTTCTAGCTGTTTCCTTCCTGTCAGTCCAGGGCGCCCATAATTCGCCCTGGTAAATGTTCTATTATTCAAATTCCCTTGAGATTTCTCATCTAGTCTATTCAATGGTCAAGTACACAAATTTGATAATGTAGAGTTAGACACATTCCTTTCTCTTGTAGTTTACCTACTGTAACAATTGTTTTCATTTATGATTATAATGCAATGGGTAGAACACCCACCTTAAACTGATTTAAAGAATGAAGAGAATGTGTTGCTCACATACTTTAACACTTCAACAAAATGGGGGTGGCTTCTGTGTATACACAGATCATCTCAAGAATGAATCCATGGTGCTTTTACACAGGCCAGCTTCCTTTGCTGAATGCTTTTAGATTTTGGTTTGCCCATACGGTTATAACATTGCAAAAAACACCAGCTCTCATGTTCCTAACTGCCTGCTGAGTCATGAGATCAAGACTTGCATCGGGCTCCATGCCAGGTGTGGAGTCTGCTTAGGATTCTTGCAAGAAAAGAAAAGAAAAGAAAAGAAAAGAAAAGAAAAGAAAAGAAAAGGAAAGAAAAGAAAAGAAAAGAAAAGAAACGGAAGGGAAGGGAAAGGGAAAGGGAAAGGGAAAGGGAAAGGGAAAGGGGGAAGGGGAAGGGGAAGGGGAAGGAAAGGAAAGGAAAGGAAAGGAAAGGAAAGGAAAGGAAAGGAAAGGAAAAGAACTGTACAACATCAGGTCTATAGTTAGCAATATTGTATTATCCACTTAAAAATTTAAGAGTGTAGATCTCATGTTAAGTGTTTTTACCACAATTTAAGAAAAATAAAATAGTTGCTACAAATTTCTATCCAACATTTTATTCTTATCAGTTGACACAATACATGGGCCCTGGGGGTTCCTCTTCAGTCTTCTTAAGTGAACTTGATAAGAGAGTAAATTGGGCTCTAGGGGTCCTGGTCAACTAGAACACAGGTATGAAATCCAAATCCAGTGACTTTTCACATTATGTTTTGAATGTCAAAGTTAAATTAATACATTAAAATTCTAGTTTAAAAAACCAAATCGTTTTCAAAGCTACAAAATATATCATGAAAAATACAAATCAAAAGATGATTCATACAATGTATAGTTACTTTATCTTCTGATACAAACAACTGTGCTTTTTTTCTGCTGGCAAATTTTTCCACTATTATCAGATCCTTGATTTTCAAAGTAGAGCCCTCAAATCAGCATCACTGGTCTTACCTAAGAACGTGTTAGAAAAGCAGAATCTCAGGCCCCACACAAAACCTACTGAGTCGTATCTGCATCTTAATAAGATCCTCACATGAATTCCATGCACACTGAAAATTGAGAAGCACTGTGCTACGTAAATAGAGACTATCACTTAGGACGCCTTGTGTTACAAGTAACAACAACAACAACAAAAAAAAAACAAATAAAAATGTCTTGATAAAAGATGTGAAGGAAAGCATTAATCTAAGTCTCTATCTTAGGAAGGCAGGAAAAGAAAAGCAAATCAACCCCAACTAGATAGAAGGATGCAATGAATAATAAGAGTAGGAACCAAGGAAATAGTAAACAAATGCACAATAGAGAAATCAATGAAGTAAAAATAGGTTCTTTAAAAAGATTTATGAAATTGATCATTCCTAGTAAGACTTACCAAGGGACAAATAGAGAAAATACAAACGATTCGTATGAGGAATAAAAAAGAGGAGACCATCACAACTCCTACAGACGTTAAAAGATAATGAATTAATTTATAAAGAACTATACATCAACTCATTTGACAAGGCAGATAAAACTGATGAATCCTTTGAAAGATGTTACTTACCAAAAACAACAAAAGAAACAGAAAATCTGAACACTTTTTTTATCTACCAAAGAAATTGACCTGGTAATTAAAAGCCTTCCTATAAATAAAATGCAGACCCAAATGGCTTCATGAATAAATCTTCCCAAACTTTTAAAGATGAAATAAGACTGGATGAAACTAGACAGTATTATCCTGAGTGAAATAAGTCAGAGAAAGACAAATATCACGATTTCATTCATATGTGGAATTTAAGAAACACAATAGAAAGGGGCACCTGGGTGGGTTGGTCGGTTAAAAAGTGTCCGACTTTGGCTCGGGTCATGATCTCACCGTCTGTGAGTTCAAGCCCCGCATCGGGCTCTGTGCTGACAGCTCGGAGCCTGGAGCCTGGAGCCTGGAGCCTGGAGCCTGGAGCCTGGAGCCTGCTTTGTTTCTGTGTCTCCCTCTCTCTCTTCCCCTCCCCCACTCACATTCTGTCTGTCTTTCTCTCAAAAATAAATAAACATTAAAACAATTAAAAAAAAAAGAAACACAACAGATGAACATAGGGGAAGGGAAGGAAAAATTAGATAAAAACAGAGAGGGAGGTAAACCATAAGAGACTCTTAAATCCAGAGAAGAGGGTGCAGGTTCCACCCTGGCTTATCTGCTTCAAACTGAAATTTCTTGTAACAAAACCAAAGGCATGGCTTTTAGGTCTTCAGCAAAAGACATGCCCAGTTACAAGAGTTACCAAAATCAGGAAGCAGGAGGGTTTGTACTTCTTTCAGTTTTAGTCATTACGTGACCCAAAGCAACACAATTGACATCCTGTACCTTTAACAGGTTGCCAGATGAACAGAGCTAGAAAGTGAACTGAAGGTCAAATTCAAATTCTCAAGCAAGACAGAGTGCTGTTGTTCAAACACACACACATACGCAACCAATCAATCAAAAAGAAACAGGCCAACGCCTAATTTTTCAAGGGCCACAGACTTACAAAACAGGCTATCAAGAAGGCCAACAAACTATTTCTAAAAGGCTCAACTTAGGCAACGGGGAAATGTTTAAAACCATGAAGGTGAAGAGATGCCATTACACACACCAAAAGTTGCATATACCGCTGTGGGATTATAATTAGGTATAACCACATTGGCAAACTGAAAGCTGAATACATTCACATACTATGATTCAGCAATTTCAATATTATGGGTATACTGAAAATAAGTTTATGCATGTGTGTTCATCTAAAGACATGTGCAATGAAGATCTAATGCACAGAAGAGCGGTCATAGTCAACAATACCATATTATAAACTTCAACGTTGCTAAGAGACTAAATTTTAACTGTTCTCAACACAGAAATAATAAATATTTGACATGATCAGTGTGTTCAGTAATGTTATTGTAGTAATCACAGTGCAATATAGGAATATATCAAACCAACATGTTATATGTCTTAAGCTTATATGATGTTATATGTCAATCATATCTCAATAAAAAAGACATGCACAAGGATATCCACAATGGCACTAATTGTAATAGTGTAAAAAATGGTGTAAAATTGTATGTAAAATTGAAACCAACCCACTGTCTATCTATAATAGATTGACAAGTTGTGGATTATATTAGAAGAGTATACAACAATGAAAAATGAATGGGCTTCGATTATTCCTGACAACCGGGATTTATCTTGCAAACAAAATTGAGCAAGGGAGCCAGACACAGAAAAGTGCATCCTGTATAATTATCTTTCAATAAAGTGCCAAAAAAGCATCACTGATCCCTGGTGATGGCTAGCTTTATGAATGAGAAGAAATGAGAGATGCATTTGGGGTTCTGAAATGTTCTGTTTTTTGATCAGGGTTACGGTTACACGAGTATGCTGGCTTTGTGACAATTCATCAGGGGTATAACCATGATTTTTGCACTTTTGTAAATGTTTGTTACACTCCGATAAAAGCCTTATTTAAAAGGGGGGTTGGGCGTTTATTGGTTCACAGCATTGAAAAGTTCAGAGATATTGCAAGTCAGACGTGGCTTGTTCAGGGATTCATCTATGTTCCTCTGAAACCCAATGGGCTCTTCCTTCTTCCATAGATAAGATTCACTTTTGGTTTTGCTTGCCTTATGTTTGTGTTACAGGTGTTAGCAGTAAACAAGACTTTATTCTTGGGACACCTGGGTGGCTCGGTTGGTTATGTGTCTGACTCTTGGTTTCGGCTCAGGTCATAATCTCATCGTGTTTTATGGATTTGAGCTCCACGTCAGGCTCCGCGCTGACAGCTCTCTCCCTCTCTCTCTGCCCCTCCCTCCCCCAAATAAATGAATAAACTTAAAAAAAGGACTCTATTCTTTTTTGTTCACATCCAGGGAGAGAAAAAGCTTGCCTCCCCAAACATCCTACAAAAGTCCTGAGTATCCTTCTCATTGCCCCAAACTGAGCCAATATGTGGTCATAGAAAAACCTGAGCTAATTTGTTTAGGCTGAGTCACTGCCCATCCCTGTAGCAATCACTAGACAGGGGAGATGTGATTATGTTTACTGACCTATGTCTGTTAGAGCCCACCCCTAGAGCTATGCACAAAACTAATAGGGTCCTACACCGTAGTGGAGAGGCTATTCCCCAAAGGTAACTAACTGTACACTTAATATGGGAGATATATCAGCGAGCACTCCAGCGAGTTTGATGTCAGATCCAAATGCGTAATTAAGGAGAGTTTAACAAGGGTAATATTTATGACATCTGGGGCAGGGGTGAGGAAAACAAGAGATGCTAAAGCAACAGCAGAAGACTGGAAACATCCCTAGACCAGAGCAAACAAGGGAGGTTATAGTTGCAAAAATCTGGAGAGATTAGATACTGCTATAGAGGGAGAGCTCATTTGGATCTTCAGCTTTTGGAAAAGGAACTCTGCCAATCCATAAAAACACATTTGAGAGCGAGCCAAAGAAATGAACACCCTGACTTCATAGTTTTCCTTACCTCTTATCTCCTGTAGTCCAGTTTCTGCCAGAAGACAGAGGGAAGGGTGGGCATCGATAAAGCCTCCCTAGGCACACAAAGTATGGTACAGAGGAGTAAGGAGTGGAACTGGAAGAACAAATGGAAAGTATTCAACGGAGAGGCAGAAAGGATGCCTGGGTAGGCGATTTATAAATGCCTGCTTTAAAAACTAAGTCATAAAAGCCGAGGATTAAAAAATATATCAGAAGACAAAGGACAGGACTTTCCTCTCCAACCCTCCAGGCAGCCATTTGTGTCTTAAACATTTTCAGTTTAGGAAGACTCACTATTCTGTGAACACTTCAGTATGGGACCAGAAGTCACAGGAGTGGAATCCACCTAATAGCAGCCCTCTGGGCAGAAGTTCATGCTTCTCTGCTTCTCTCCAAAGCTGGCTTATCCAGCCCTCCTTCTGAACTTGTGACCAGCTGTCTTCATAAATCTAAGTTTCTCTTAAATTGGCCAAGTTCTCTCCCTGTTGATTATAACCCTCTGTGAAATCTTAGAAATGTAGGAACTTTTCAGAACTTGAGGAGAGGACAGTGGGAACCTACTAAAAAATGTATTTGCTTGGAGGGACAGAAACTGTGAGAAAGGAAAGGCTTACAGGAATAATAAACTATTGCCAGAATCTTGGGAAAATTAAAGTGTAAGGTTCCCATTGAATTGCAGTTCCTGCAGGGGACAAGTTGTGTGCTTTACTGTTTTATAGACACACTACCTTCCTAGACTTCTCTTTGTGGAACTTCCAAAAGAGTTCTATAAATTTTCCCCATGAAGTTTCAAATGTAGTAAGTGGTTTAATTTAAAGGCAGTTTAAACCCAGCTGCTGTCAGCCCATTCTTATTTTCTACTAATGTTCTAACCCAAAGAACTTTTAGCTCCATTCAGGGGGAAAAAACGAGTATTAACAAAATTCAGACTTTTCAGAGTTTGAATTGTGTTGTAAAAATTTCTACATGTTGGATTTGGCATAACTAACATCTTTATTCACCTTTATGGATCACACACACTAACATTTCAAAGGAGTCACTAAGTCATGTAAAGCAAAATGAAGAATCTTTATCACAATACTTACAAATTACTTTGTTACAGAAGATGCTAAGTTATGTAAGCACCAGACTGTGAAGAATCAGCCTAAATTAGCACCTGCAAGATATACTTGATCTCAATACAACATGACCTAAGTTTTAATGATACACACAATTCTTGTGTTCTATTACACAATTACACAAATGATAGGTAGTTCAAATAAATGCCTATACTGAGGTTGTTTTGCCAAACAGAGAGTATTAAGAGTCCCAAGGTAAAATCCAATCACAATTTGCTGAAAATAGACTGGAAGTCTCTCTAGATCATGGATTTAAGGTCGGTTTTTTGTTCGTTTGTTTGTTTTGTTTTGATTTGTTTTGTTTTCTTTGCTTTTCCCATAGCAATTTCCCCAAATTTTTAGGTTACCCTGAGAGCTCATTATAGAAGATGTACGTGATCGTTATGGTAATTGATCTCCCAACATCCATGCCTTCCAAACAATTGGTCTAAGCAACTCATGGTAACTGTATCCCCTTGCCAAAGTAAGTCTAAACATGTGATCAAATCCTGGCCAATAAGAATCTCTTCACCACTCAAACAAGAGACACAGGGTAGTGAAAGGCCTTCACTTTACTATTGATACTGTTTTGTCTGCACGTGATGCTTTGAACTACTTGAATCATTTTGAGATCACTAAGTTAGTCAGTATGAGGGAAAGAACTGATATCGTAAAGTGACCAGACCCTAGAGAAAGAAACAGTCTGGTCCTCGATGGCATCACCAGGCCTCAGAACTAACCAGCCCCAGAGCCTGAACAAGCCAGTGACTCACTCTCCTCATTTATAAAATGGAGAAAACTATAGTACATACCTTAAGGGTTACTACCGGGAATTACAAAGTCAATATATGTACAGTGCTCAAAATCTTGGCTGATACATATTTGCAATGAAGAATCCTTGTTATTAGCACCTTAGTTTTGTGCTAACAATTGTATGAAATAATCCATTTATCATTTATGCTTTGTTAGTCAGGATTTTCTGTTTAGTTACAGCAGAAAGTATCTTAACCAATACAACATATGTGTTCCCAAGTATTATGGCTGAAAAAGATGGAAACCAAAGTTCCAAGTCATCTTCTTTCCCTCTGGCCAGCTATTATATAGAACAGTCCATTCTGCACTATTTTGCATCTGAGAAAGACTATGACAAGGATTGACACCAAGGGAGAGATGATGATGCCACTTGCTGAGGATTACAACCTGACTTCAAGGTCTTGAGATTAATTTTAAATGTTAGCTGGGAGAGCCCAAATGTTCATCGACTGGTGGACAAAGAAGATGTGGTATATATATGCAAAGGAATATTACTAGGCGATCAAAAGAATGAAATCTTGCCATTTGCAACAACATGGATGGAACCAATGTCAGAGAAAGACAAATCACACATGATTTCACTCATGTGGAATTTAAGAAACAAAACAGATGAACATAGGGGAAAGGAAGGAAAATTAAAATAAGATAAAAACAGAGAGGAAGGCAAACCATAAGAGATTCTTAACAATAGAGAACAGGTATGGGATTTTAAAAAGAAGTTTCCTATATCTATTGAGAAGATTCTGTGATTTCAATACTTTCCATCTTCTGGTATTTTATTAAAGATTTTTATAACTATAAAAAAACAACAATAGAGAACAAACTGAGGATTGCTGGAGGGAGCAGGCAGGGATGGGCTAAATGGGTGATGGGTATTAGGGGGCACTTGTCATGATGAGCACTGGGTGTCATATGTTAAGCGATGAATCACAAAATTGTTTTCCTGAAACTAATATTAGACTATATGTTAACTAACTAGAATTTAACTAAAAACTTGGAGGAAAAAAATGCTAGCTGAAAACTAAGTGATATGATTTAAAGGCCTCTATCCCAAGATTTCTATCTGAAGTTCTACTATTTAAAATTATATTTTATTGGAGGAAAAAATTTTTGAGGGGAATGTAGCTAGGTAAATTGTCATTCACATCTCATTTTAAAATTAGTTTAATAAGTGTACTTTCTTAACATATAGCTTACTCACGAAAGAAAGAAAGAAAGAAGGAAAGAAAGAAAGAAAGAAAGAAAAAAGGAAGAAGACAAAAAAGAGAGACAAAAAAGGGAGAGAGGAAGGAAGAGAGGGGAAAGAAGGAAGGAAGGAAGGAAGGAAGGAAGGAAGGAAGGAAGGAAGGAAGATAGATTATGACCTGAGCCCAAATCAAGAGTGGGATGATTCTCAACCTACTGAGCAACACAGGTGCCCCCATTTCTCCAGCTGTATATACTATAACAGATTGTTTATTAACTTTATTTTTATCAAGTCTATATTATATTTCCTGGGATTTTTTCCCTCAAGGAAATTAGTGGCATATTTAGAAATCTAAGCTTTAGGAAGTCAGAGAGAAGGTGAATTCTATAACTGTCATCAGTTTAACTTTCAATCAACCCTAAATATGTCAACTGGAATTGGCATTGGAATGAACATTTCTGAAAACTTATCATGCTCTATATTCTGGTGAAAATCTTGTCATAAGGAAAAAATTTTTTTATCAGAGTTAACCACTGAAATTGTTTTAATAATGCCTTTATCAGGCTTTAACAGCATAGGGCTCAAAAAGGGAAGGTGTAAATGGAGGGAGGAAGTTTTAAGATGCAAGATAATGGTCCTGAAATTGGAACTGTCCTGGAAAATCCATCATGTGTGGTATCCACACCAACAGGATCTGTGGTGATGATTTTTTCCATGAAAATTCTAAGTACTGGGTTTTAAGCTTCTTAAACTCTCAGAATTTCTCTTTCCTGGTAGCAACCCTGAGAGCCAGACACATCCTGGTAGCAACCCTGAGAGCCAGACAAGATGCCAAACAAGAATCTTAGGCTTAAGATAAACTTGAAAAAACAGTAATGAGTAATGTTAACAGTAACAGAAGAGAAGAGAGAGAAAATTTATACTCAGAAAATTATAAAGTTGATAAATCAACCAAAAGGTCGTTTCTAAGAAGAATGAAAATCAATAAGCTAGGTTCTCTGTAAAAGTCCTTGAGACCCCCAGCTCCTACTACTTGATTTTGACTTTTCTTAGCATTTATATTACTTGTTGAATTTACCTTAATTTGCACATACGGGTATTAAGAGTTCTGTGTTCTTCTAGAAAAGAATATGGTGCCCATAGCTCTGTGTCCTAATACCACTGCCCTGAGATCCCAACTAAATAAAGGTCAGTTTTTCTTCTATCTGTGGTTATAGTGAACCACCCCAAGATTATCTTGTACCTAGAGATCCAGAATCCTTCTGTAGACTCTGGAATAAGTCTGGGTGGTATAGATTTGAACTGATCTAGAGCCACGAAGATCTACAAAGATATTATTATGTTCTATACATTGGAGGGCTGATCCTACCAAGAAAAACTTCAGGAGTAGTTACCAAATATTTGAAGTCTGTCTTGCTCAACTCAGGCTGAGATAACAAAATACCATAAACTGGGTGGTCTATAAACAACAGAAGCTTATTTCTCACAATTCTGGCAACTTGAAGTCCAAGATCAGAGTATCAGCCTGGTCAGGGTCCAGTAAGGACACTCTCTGGTTTAAAGACGGCCCACTTCTCACCATAACCTTGTATGACAGAAAGAGAGCTAGTTCTCTGGACTCTTCTTATAAGGGCACTAATCCCATTCATGAGGGCTCTACCCTCATAACCTAATTACATCCTGAAGGCCCTACCTCTGAATACCTTCCACTGGGGATTAGATTTCAACATATGAAGGGGGGCGGGGCACAAACATCATTCCATAACAAAGTGAATTTAGGGTAAATCTGCATGCCGATTCTGGTACTTTGGACCCTTCCAGGAGCACCCAGAATTCAAGGCTGTTGGCTAGTGCTCTAAGGCTATTTTGTGCCCATCAACTCATATAAGCATACTGGTTATCGATCACTCATTTAATAGAAATGGTGGTTCAAACATGTACACCCCATGCAAGGTACTATTATGGTACCATCAGGAAAGTATTCCTTATACATGTTACATTCTCTCTGGTAGAGAAAAGAAATTGAAACTGTTTTAGATTGACTAGATAGTTCAAGCTCAAAATAGGTTTTATCAATAGTTTACCTTGTGAGTTAACTTTTTGAAACGTACAAGTTGCTTTTTAGCCAGTAAAAAAGTGTCTCTTAGAAGCAATATGGCACAGCATGAGTATTTGTTTTCAATGTTTCAGTGCTAACCATGATTATAAGACTGAAGCACTGAATTTGTATGATATTTCATTCCATTGCTATTTGGGTCATGGATTTGCAAACTTGAGTTATTGCTTCTTCCAAGCCAAGGAAAAACAAGCAAAAGTGAGAGAAGTGAAATAACCAAGGTCATCAAAGAATAGATGTCACATCCATTGAGAGTGAGGTTTATATTGTGTTTAGTGTCGAGAGATACAAAGAAGATGTCTGCATGAAGCTTGCAGTCTACTTCAGTAGACAGCTCATTGCCTTTTTAATTTTAAATGTTTGTTTTTCTTTGGATAGCTAAACATTTCAAAGAAGGGACAAAGTCAGACACGTGACATCCTGGAAAATGAGAGACAAGAATGGAAACGGTGGCTTGAGCGAGGTCTTGAAGAAAGAGGTAACCTAAAGAAGAAGGGACAGAGTGGACAAAGGGTTTGTGTCACCACGAGCACAGCAGATTCAGAAAATAATAAATAGCTTGGATTTGCTGCAATGTAGCTTCAAATGAGGAGGAGGGGAAGTTTGAAGAACTAAGTTCTAGAATGTGGAGGAGTCTTAATGTTCAGGGACTCTTGATTTCCTGATGTGGTATTTTCTTAATGTTTTCCAAATATGCATAATAGAAATGAAATCATATGAATACTTTTGAAAGTGTCAAAACTCTACTCAGCCCTTCCTATGACCTTAAGACAGTATTAAGCACTTTTAATGATTTAGTTAATTTGATCTTTATAACGTCCTTGAAATAAATATTCTGTCGTAAAATCTTCCAGAGGCTGGACACTGGGACCGGTGAGGTTAAGTGACCAGCCTAGATTTATATAGCTAGCAAAAGGGAGATAAAGCCCCTCAATATGGAAGACTGCTAAAATATTTTGCCTCAACAAACATACTTTTAGAAACCTAAATAATTTCCATTATCGGAGTTATAGTTTCTGAGTCTGTACTGTGGCCTTCGAAGAAACTGCTGATGGCAAAACGGTTTTGCATTTCTTTCAGAAAAGCATCATGGAGTAAATCACCCAAATACTTCTGCCTTCCAGGAAACATGTCTTAGTTGGAGTAGATAATTGTCTCTCTTCCTAAAGTCCCAAGGCATCTTCTTTTAGGCATCATAAATATAAATCATTAATCCTTCTGCCTGGTCTGCAGTTAAATATGCATTAGGAGCAACCCACTATCCCATCTGTGTGTTTAAATCATTATTAAATAAGAAACATTCAAAGGCCATTTGTGGCATTAAAGTAAAATTCTTTGGGGTGCCTGGGTGGCTCAGTTGGTTGAGCATCTGACTTTTGATTTGGGCCCAGGTCGTGATCTCATGGTTTGGGAGTTCGAGCCCCACATTGGGCTCTGTGCTGATGGTGTGAACCCTGCTTTGGATGCTCTTTCTCTCCCCCACTCCCCCCCGCCGCCCCTACCCAGCTTTCTCTCTCTCTCTCTCAAAATAAATAAAAATGAATAAATAATAATAAAATAATAAAATGAATAAAGTAAAATTCTTCACAAGCATCTTTGGGCATACAATGTAGAAATGAAATAATACAGAATTATTAAAAATTCATAATGCTTTTATGCAGTTCAGTGGAACAAAGAGTGATGCCAGAAATGACTCATTAGAGCCCAGAAGATATTGTCAGCAGAAAAAAAAAAAAAAGAAGGTGATGATTCACTTTGGTGTAAGAGGATGGTGTAACAATGTTTTGGCATTTAATGGATATGCTTTGAACACCCATGGCATGTGGGTTTTAATGATTTTTGCAGTGTGCAAGCTGTCTAACTTTTCCCGAGATGTGATTTCAGTGTGAATTTCCCTCTCTGCCCCCTCAATGCTCTTTCTGAATTGCAAACAGGTGCAGAGAACTACAGCCTGCAGTGTTTCTGTTGTTCTTCTTATACAAATGTAATCACCAAAGGGTTTTTTTTTTAATCTAGTTCTTCTATAATGATTATATAATTATATAATAATTAAGAAATCCACCATCAAGAACGTATTGGATGAGGGTTAGGGTCCAAGTATATTCACCAGCGGGCTCTGGGCTGACCGCTCGGAGCCTGAAGCCTGCTTCAGATTCTGTGTCTCCTTCTCTCTCTACCCCTCCCCCACTTGCGCTCTGTCTCTCTCTCTCAAAAAATAAATAAACATTAAAAAAAGAAAGAAAGAAAAGAAGGGGGATGGAGATCTGGTAGGAAGCGCCAGCCAAAAAAACTTCCCAAGTGAAGAAGGCAGTAGCAGAAATGAGACACCAGAATACTACCAGAAGGTTACTTTGAAAGTGGGGAAGCTGTGTTTAGTTCACATTGTTCCCATCTGGCTTCCCGATTAGAACCAAAACGTATTTGGAGAAGGCATAGAAATACTGATTACAGATAATTATAGGCTGAATTGTGACCCCTCTAAATTCAAATGTTGAAGTCCTGGGGCACCTGGGTGACTCAGTTGGTTAAGCGGCTGACTCTTGATTTCAGCTCAGGTCATGATCTCATGGTTCGTGAGTTTGAGTCCCACATCGAGCTCTGTGCTGACAGTGCAGAGCCTGCTTGGGACTCTCTCCCTCTCTCCCCGCCCCTCCCCACTCCTCTCTCAAAATACATAAATAAATATTAAACATTTTTTAAATAAGTAAATCCACATGTCGAAGTCCTAACCACCAACTACCTCAAAATGTGACCATATTAGGAGATAGAGTCTTCAAGGAGGTGATGAAGTTAAATGAGGTCATTAGAGTGGGTCCTAATCCAATACAACTGCTATCTATATGAAAAAATTAGAACACAAACACATGCAGAGGAAGACCTTTCGAAGACACAGGTTGGAGAAGGCAGACTTTCAGCCTCCACAACTGTGAGAGCATGAATTTCTGTGGTTTAAGCCCCCCGTCTGGGATACTTTATTATGGCAGCCTGAGCTGACAGATACACAGGGCGGCAGAAGAAAGAATCCTCTCGCATTCAAAACAATACAAAAAAATTTTGGGTTTCCTTTCAGGAAATGTAGAACTCCCTGTCTCACGTGTAGGAAAAGGACCACAGAAGCAGTTGGCAGAAATGACAGAAAATGGCCTCAAGTAACAGAGGAGTGGTTTGACGGATTTGAAATTAATCTTGAGGTTTCTCCAAAATTCCGTGAACATGTTTCTCTTTAAACGTACTTCATTACCAGATTTGACTGTGTGAATTCAGTGGTTAAGAGAACCCAAGTTTGAATCCAAGCTGCGTGATCTTGGACAGAAAAACTCCCCAGTAAAAGTGTTGATCGGATTGTGTCACTTCCTTTCTTAAAACCCTATATGATGGTCCGTGCCATCTTGGAATAAAATCCAAACCCTCCTGACCCCCTACCCACCTCTCAAGCTCAGGTCCCTGTTCCTGCTGGGTCCTGTTTCCGGGGCTCATTGGACTTTGTCTCCACCCTGTCTGTGCTGTTTCCCCAGCAACAAGCTACTCTCTCCTCAGGCCTTTTCACCGGCTCTTTCCTTTTAAAGAAAGAATCGTCCCCAAGGGCCCACAAGTTTTCTTTCTTTATTATGTCAAAGTAACATATCACATTTTCTAAAATTCTGTCCCATCCACAAGTTGCCCTCATATGGTTTCGCTTCTATGACACGTATCAGCACCTAATATCAAGTGCAAGATCCCATTTTAAGGGCATGTTGCCTGCCTTCTCCACCAGGCACAGGCTCAGAGAGAGCTGGATTTGGGCTCTTCTGCCCATGGCTACACCCCCAAGGACCTAGAACAGAGCCTAGCAATGGGCATTTGGCTCACCTTTGTTGAAGGAATGATAAATAGGGATATTAGTTGTATATCCTTCAGAGAGTTATTTTTCAGGCCATTTGTGTATAGAATTATTTGTGCAAAGTCCTTCCTAAGAAAAAGAAATGCTTTTCGGTATTATTTTGTAGAAGAAGTAGAAAGGTACTTACATTCATGAGAGCCAAGCATGGTATGAGTTTCATGCTAACACTTCAGCTCCGGGGAACAGCTCTGTAAGCCAAAACCAGTTCACTCTTCCCCACACCTAGGCATGTGTGGATTAAAGAGACAGTGAGCTAGAAGGGAGAGAAACATGGCCTAGCGATGGCTTGGGATCAAAATGAATAAAATGTGATGCTCTCCCAAACGATCATTTCCAATATTTGGGGTGGAAAACAGGACAAAGGCTGAGAAGATAAAACCTTTTCCAAAATGTGTTTTGCCAGGGTAAAGGCGAATAGAATATTTTGCTTTGAGAGTCACGAGTTCTAGAAAAATCTGACTTATCCATATCACTATAAACAAACATTCCCGTTAAAAGCCAAAATACCCCAAAATCCAAGAGCACACTTAACACACTGTATGTTAGCCAATTTGATGATAAGTTATACTAAAAATAAAAATGGGGAAAAAATAAATAAAAACATCTCCAGGGAAAGAAATCTCACAATATTATTTAGTTGTGAGAAGACTGAACTAATGATATCTAATATCTCTGGGTTCTAAAAGTCTGTTATTCTATTATATACAATGGCTTTTTAACGTGCAAAGGTTCATAAAAAAATTTTAAACAAACAAAAAAGCCAAAAATAAATTATTTTTTAGATTACCCACATCACTGCTTCCCTCTACTGACATAAAGGATTAAGAACTGACTGCATGGCTCAAATGTCAGTTTAAATGGGCCAAAACGAATATTAAAAGCTAAGCACATACCCCTCTCCATCTGTATACACTATATCTGTCTCTAACTTTCAACTCAGTCAAGTCTGCATGTGGACAATGCTGAAACCCCACTGTATGAGTATTATGCCTTGACTTCAAGAGAGAACACTGCTAAGTCACATTCCACTTAGAAAGGTACCTAACGTCCTCCTTCTTGCCTGGTTAAGTTCCCTCCCTTGTATATCTTTACTTTCCTACCTCCTAAACCCTCTTGCCTGAAGTTTTCTCTATTCCCCTCAAAGTCTTTTTTTAATGTTTGTTTATTTATTTATTTAGAGACAGAGACAGAGACAGCGAGAGAGAATCCCAAGCAGAGCTGGACATAGGTCTCAATCCCATGAACCTCTGAGATCATGACCAGAGCCAAAATCAAGAGTCAGCTGCTTAACTGAGCCACCCAGGTGCCACCCCCTCAAAGTCTTAAAAGAAGTGATAAAATAGTCATATGAAAGATGAATAAGGAAAACATTTTCCAGGTTTCTAAGTGGAAACGAGATAGTCCCACATATTCCTTTTTTTTTTTTTAATTTTTTTTTAACATTTATTTATTGAGAGACAGAGACAGAGCATGAGCAGGGGAGGGACAAAGAGAGAGGGAGTCACAGATTCTGAGCTGTCAGCACAGAGCCTGATGCAGGGCTCGAATTCAAGAACCATGAGATCATGACCTGAGCTGAAGTCGGACACTTAACCGACTGAGCCACCCAGGTGCCCCTGAGATAGTCCCACGTATTTGGAATTATCATAGCCATGAGGTAAAAGAAATAAATGTCCTAAAGATCAAACATAGGCAATTCTTCTAGCTCCCTGGGACAAATGGTCTCAGGAGATCTTCTGTGTATATAAATTTTTAGACTATTTGCTTTTTTTTTTAATTTTTTAACATTTATTTATTTTTTGAGAGACAGAGACAGAGTATGATCTGGGGAGGGGACAGACAGAGGGGGAGTCACAGATTCCAAAGCAGGCTCCAGGCTCTGAGCTGTCAGCACAGAGCCCGACGTGGGGCTTGAACTCATAAACCATGAAACGTGACCTGAGCCGAAGTCAGCCACCTAACTGACTGAGCCACCCAGGCGCCCCTAGACTATTGCTTTTATAAAAAGCATCGTTGTGTAAGTTTCCTACTGGAAAAGTTTACATATGACAATCCTGAGATTAAGTGCTCACATGTGAATGAAGTCACGTTAAAAGTGAGATCTGCTAAGTTACATTCCACTTAGAAGGGTACCTAACGTCCTCCTTCTTGCCTGGTTAAGTTCCCTCCCTTATATATCTTTACTTTCCTAGCTCCTAAACCCTCTTGTCTAAAGTTTTCTCTATTCCCCTCAAAGTCTTTTTTTAATGTTTGTTTATTTATTTATTTAGAGACAGAGTGCCTGGGTGCCTCAGTTGATTTCTTGATCAAGCTGACTCTTGATTTCGGCTCAGGTCATGACCCAAGGTCATGGGATTGAACCCTGCATAAGGCTCTGCACTGAGCATGGAACCTGCTTGAGATTCATTCGCACCCTCTCTCTCTCTCTCTCCTCTGCTCCTCTCCCTCATTCACACTCTCTCTAAAATAATTTTTAATTAAAAAATAAATTAATAAACTAATAAAAGTGAAATCTGTGACATTGAGATCCTACAGAAAAAAACAGACATAGTAGTCCAAGGATCTCGCCTAAAAACCAGAGCTGTGCTCTTTAAACCTTCTGCAAGTGAAACACAATGGGAAGGCATTTTTGCTTTTATGTACAGTCTGACAACTCTATAATTAAAGCCAGACCAAAATGTATGAGCAGAATTAGAGACTATAGACAGAGAAAAATAGAATAAGTGAGTAAATAATGAAATGCCATACTCTAAAAAAAAAAGGCCTGACACTAGGAGACACCTTTAAAAAATTATAGCAAACCTGAGGAGTGACCCCTAAATAAAGACAAAGTTGGCCTTATAAACTGCACATACGAGATAAAAGCATATATCATCATTGGCTAATAATACCATTTCAATTATACATTCTAACAGAAAAAAGGCATTCGGTGATTAAAAAATAAAATCCCACTAAAGAAAGATAACATCGATTTGAAAGGGAAAATCTCCTTTAGGAAATGGGTAATCGATTGCATTTATTTTTCCTACAAAATAGCATTTTAAAAATGGGGAAATTTGCAATATTTCCCACAGATTCATTCACAGATTCTTCAAGAAATACATTTTGTTCCCTTAATCTGTGAAAGCAGAGATCACTTCTCATATACCTACCTCTTAAGATTTAATTTTTGTGTAAAGTGTTTTCTGGATTCACAAATATTTCTCTGTATGCTCACGTCCTGGTATTTAGCAGCACCATGAACCCCAAGAAACCAATTCCTCCAAACTAAAACAGGGTGCACTTCGTGTTGATGCTACCCCGATGGCCCATTCTGAAAAAGCTGGAGTTGTAGTTAATCACGTCCTACTCGTAATTAATGACTTATGAAGACTAATTAATTTTTTAGTTGGAACATACCAGATGACTCATCATTACCTGCCAGGCTGTCATTCATATATTTGTACTCAGGATGGGGTAGATATATCAATTAGAATCTCTTGTGGATTCAATGTGTGAAATGAGTACCCATAGTGTCTTCCAGGTAAGCGGAATTCATGACCAAAATCGCAAGAAGAGTTGAGAAGAGAGCAGGTTGACCAGAAAAGTCGTTTTGTGACAGTGAGTGAGGATAATCACTTCATCTCAGAGGCAGCATTAATTTCCTGAAGAAAAAAATTATTAGACATTCAAAGTGCTTCTAACCTCAAAATCCCAAGATTCTGTGAATAATCAGAAAGCAATCAACTAGAGTATTTTTGCTTTTCATGTGTTCAATCAAGAGCTCTATAGCTCAGGCTGTTTGGTTGGCTCAGTCAGCAGTCAGAGAGTCTTCTCCACTCTCCTTGCAATTTTGATCATGAATTCTGCGTACCTGGAAAACACTATCGGTACTCATTTCACACACTGAATCCACAAGAGACTCGGATATATCTACCCGGTTCTGGGTACGAATATACGAAGCTACTCTTGATCTCTGGGTCACGAGTTCAAGCTAGATAGATAGAACGTACTTTTTTAACAGGAAAGAGTTTATAGCTCAACGTATAGTCCTGAATTTGTCTTTAGTTTATTTGTAGTATTCCACTGACTTTGGATAGAATAAACTTTAGGTTTAAAAAGTAACGGCAGCACATGATGATGAGAATGAAGGGTTGAAAAGCCACAAGAGCCAAAGCTAATTTTCTTGGTAAGTTCCCTCTTTACGCAGGTAGGGGTTTTAATGAGATTTGCCCAATTTTTAGTCATTTATTTCTGATTATGTAGTGTTTCGCGACTGTTTCCTCCTTAGCCTTTGTGTTAGCAGCTGCAGAGCTGAGTAGCAACAACTCAGATTCAAAATGCTGCTTTCATCTGAAAGGGAAACGTGAAATGAGAATTATCTCTGCAAGCTAGAAAATTTTACAAGCACACAGCAGAAACAATTACTACTTTCTTCCACTACATTTTTCAAATGGAAAGAATGACACATCATTGAGTTAGAAATTGTAAATGAACCTATTTCTTTCCATAGCTGTAGCCGACTCATCTTTCAATTAAAAAGAAAAAAACAAAAACAAAAACTTTTCCACTCCTTTAGAAGGAAGAGGACTTTTCCAGCCTGAATCTTCACCACCACCCATTATAGGGGCTCATGTCAACATAAAGGTCATTTCTCTGGTGGGCAAGTCTCTTGCTCTCCCTCCTCCACTCTTTGTCTTATAGTTTCTTCTTCAATAAACACTGCTTCTCTACTCATTTTGCCCTCTGCATCCCCTTTTCTATGTCCAAGCCTCAGAACCACCAGCAGGTTAATCTCACCGATGACCGAAAATATTTTCATTCTCTGGAAGGATTGACTCAAGGAGGTCCCTCAAACCTAGTTTGAAGAAAACAGAGAGTACAGGGGCTCCTGGGTGGCTCAGCGGGTTTAGCGTCCAACTTTGGCTCAGGTCATGATCTCACAGTTCGAATTTGAGCCCCGCATCGGGCTCTGTGCTGACAACTCAGAGCCTGGAGCCTGCTTTGAATTCTGTGTCTCCCAGTCTCTCCGTTCTTCCCCTGCTCATGCTCTGTCTCTCTCTCCTTCAAACATAAATAAAAACATTAAAAAAAAAATTTAAGAAAACAGAGAGTACAGAGTACCCAAGAGAGGCTCTCCTCTCCAAGTTTAGAATGAAGTGCTCAATCAAACTGCTGCTATTGGGAATCCCTTTCCCCACAACGTACCACCGAGGGCCCCTTCTCATCATTCAGGCCTCAAGCCAAATGTCATGTCCTTAGACAGACTATCCTGCACACTAATGATTTTGTAAAATGAGAAGGATCAAGTTTGAGAGTGAAGCTGGGAACTGATTGTAGGGGTAGCAAGAGCATACAAAACTGAAAGACAAGTGGGCAGGCACCAGGGGGCTGCAGTCACCGGCCCTAAGCCGCTAGGCATCCAGGATCACCTGCAGTGAGCCTTCTCACCCAGTCCCGCCCACCAGCAAGATGACACGAGGTGATATGGACCATCCATGAAGCAGAAGACCCCCAGGAGGGAGTAGGAGTCAACATAACACAGTATATTAATAGAATGAAGGGAAAACTACACGATCCTCTCAACTAATACAGAAACAGCCCTTGACAAAATCCAACAATTTTCACGATAAAAATCACTGAACAAACTAGAAATACAAAAGAAGTTCCTCAACTAGATCAAAGGCATCTATAAAACTGTTGAGTCACTAAGCAGAACCCAGAACTCTCATGAGTGGGGACGTGTAGTCCATACGTGTAAACAACTCTAATGAGAAATCATGCTGTGATGTATGGCGGAAAAAAAACAGTCATATGCAGGCAGGTGGGGGCGAGGCAAGTACGCTTGTAGATACTCCTTTTGTTTGAGCAGAGAGATTGTTTTTTTACTTTAATTTTATTCTAATTCCAGTACAGTTATATGTATTCCAGTATACAATGTTATATTAGTTTTAGGTATACAACGTAGTGATTCAGCACTTCTGTACATTACCTAGTATTAAGCAGGAAAGATTTTAGGGTGTTTGCCTGCTGATAAGAATAATTAGATCCAGCATGTGAAACCAATGACATCGGGAGAAAAGGGAGAGGATTACGGAAGCAAAAAGCCTTGAGGAGATAAGGACAGATGAGTTCCAGAACATATAGTTAGAACCTGGCCTTTGAAAGCAAGAGGGTCACCTCCTCAGTTCTATCAGGAGAGAAGAAAAGATAGAGGCAAATATGAGTAGTTTTGAAGATGTTAGGAAAATAGAGGAGATTTTCTATAACGGTTTATTACTTTTTAATTAGTGGATGAGTTAAACCTTAAGTCTTGAGTGTGGCAGTGAAAATGAAGGTGGCATAAACAGGAGGTTAAGGAGAATAGAGAGTGTCTGCAACGTTTGGCTTAGAAAGTGAGGAAATTCAGCTGATAAGAGACGGAGTAGTGAATTATCCGGCAGTGTTGAGAGCCCAACCAATACTTTATATCAGACACTTGCAATTAAACCAGTGAGTCCCACTGTATGTTTTATTTCTCACTGTGTTCACCTATATAAGTGCAAGCATGACAAGGTCATGTGGCTGAGTTCATCTAGGACTGGGTGTTGCAAGGCAAATATAACGATCAGAATGTGGGAGGAGTGAGTCGAGACTTTTTCCAAAGGAAGAATTATGGTGATAGACCAACAGACTGAGCAATACCCTTCCCTCCAAAGAAAAGTGCAAAACTATAGGAACCTATAGTAAAAAAAAAAAAAAAAAAAAAAAGGTTTGGAGCCAGTTGATCGTAGGTGAAGACAGAGCTGACTAACTGATGTAGTATGAAGACAGGCAAGTGAGCTAAAAGGGTAGAATTTGGGGGTTGAAGAGAAATAGAAAGTTTGCATTGAGGTTTGAGAGACGGGAATTTTTTATTAACGAAAAATTAGGTGCATGGCCATGACAATGGGTAGCTAATATAATACAGGAGGAAAATTGGCTGGAGTTGAGGTCAGGAAACCGGAAGGACAAAGTGGTGTAGAATGGGCATCACTGTGGATGCTGACAGAGTGGGTTGGAGGAATAGACAGAGAGTAGGTATCCAACCTCCACAATGAATGGATGAATAAATGTCCACAGAGTCACAGGATGACAACAGTGAGAAAACGGACTTGGGGATATATCTGGATGGTGTGACCTCTGAATGTGTGAGCAAGGGTGTCTGAAATAGCAGTGGCTTGGAAGTGATGAGGGATGATGATGAAGAGGGAAGAAGGATAGTCATCCAGTCTCTGGCCCCAAGAAACACAGTGTATGAGAAAAAGAAGCTATCTGTTTGACATGCCTGGAAAGGAAGCAGTGAGTTTAGAGAGCAGAGTTCATTAAGGTGAAGAGGTTAAGAGATTCAAGAGACAGAAATTAGCCGTTCATACCTCAGGATTCCCAGAGCCATAGCACAAGGATTTGAAAAGAAGATAGGACTGGAAGATAAGTTATATTAAGAAACGAAAGGGGTGGTTGGATGATTCAGTTGGATGAGCATCCACCTCTGGATTTCAGCTCAGGTCATGACCCCAGGGTCATGAGATTGAGTCCTGCATAGGACTCCACACTGAGCACGGAGCCTGCTTCAGATTCTCTTTCCCTCTCCCTCGGCTCCTCTCCCCTACTCATGCATGCACTCTCTCTCTTTCTCAAAAAATTAGAAAGGAAGTTATCCTTTTGCTTTCAAAGGCCAATTCCCCACATGTGGCTAGGCTGGGTCAGATAAACCCCAACTGTTCTGTAGCATCCTGCCCATGCCACGATCATGACTATTTCACTGACCTATAACAGCTCTGGGTAAAAATACAAGTTTAAAAAGAGAAAGACATGTTTACCATATCTTCTCTCCTTACAGTTCAATCCTTCTGTTCCTACTGCTATAATGACTGGTTCTATTTGGTTTTGCCTATTTCTTTACAGCAGAAAGCTAAATTGTAGAAACAAGATCCCAGGAAGAAAGTTTGTTTCAGCCACCTAAAGGATTCATGACTCAAGTATCATGGGAACTAGTAATTCTTTGTCGGTTATACAGTCACATAAGATGAATCACTTGTGTGAAAATCTAATCCCAGGGGGAAAAATATGTGTGAGAAACTGGAACAAATGTATCCTTGCTGTCTGTGCATTAAATGAGGCCACTATCATTTAATGGCCCTGTTAACATTTCACAGAGAAAAACAACCACAAATTACACACCTAAGTACTGTGCAATCCCACATGTCATTGCTCACAGGGTAGACGGGGTGAGAGGAGAGATGGGTCAAGGCGAACTCTGTCATCTATGATGGAACACTATTTAGAGTTCATGACGTAGTAAGAAATCTTTGGCAACCTTTCCATATCCCAAATAAGGCTCACAGCCAGAGCCTTACAGTTAGTTCGAACCTAGCATTATAGAAGCTTGGAAGCAACATGGCTTCATCCCGCATTTAGTGCAGCAGAGAATACAGGTGACAATAACAAGGGATGGGGTGATTGAGTAGGGTCCATCCCCCTGGATCTGGTTATAAATACCAAAACTCTTCTTCACTGACAGCAATTTTCTTCATTCCTTACCTTCTTCCACAGAGGATTTCTGAACACATACCAGAATACATAAAATAATTTTGGGGGCTCCTGGGTGGCTCGGTCAGTTAAGCATCCAACTTTGGCTCAGGTCATGACCTGATGGCTCACGGGTTTGAGCCCCATGTTGGGGCGCTGTGCTGACAGCTCAGAGCCTGGAGCCTGCTTCAGGTTCTGTGTCTTCCTCTCTCTCTGTCCCTCCTTTGCACGCTCTCTCCTCTCTCAAAAACCGATAAACATTAAAAATGTTTAAATAATTTTGTACATGATAGTTAATACTTATTGAATATCTAGCTATATGCCAAGCACTATGCTAATTGATTTGTCTCATATAATACTTCCAACAACATTAGCACATATGAGGTCTTTACTATCTCTACTTTACCATTACAGAAAACAAATAAATAAATGGATAGATAGATAGATATAAATAAATAAATAAATAAATTAGGTTATAGAAACCTAAAAAATGAAATCTCTCAGTTATGCTACTGAGTCAGGAGGAAACATGTCAGTCTCCGGTGGCAAGCTAATGTTTTTGTGTACTTTCTCTTGTTGCCTTTCACAAAGACAGCGGTCAATAATCAGCAATACCCCCCAGAGTTCATTCATCAGCAGTTTCTGTGAAGCCATGTCTTGTAGGATTCTTCAACATAAGCTTAGAAGTAAAATACAAAAAACGCAACTGAAGGCAGTCCTGTGCGGTGAAGGAAGAAACCCCATGGGACTCGAGCTCCCCTCAGTGGAAGCCACTGAATGAAATGGAACTCCATCGACTCGTGAATCCAATGACCCTATCCCCATCCTCAGTTCATTGGACCCTCCATAACACTGGTCACTTTTTACCACTCCCTTCCTCTTAAATCTTAAATCCTCTACAACCATAGCTTCTGTCTGTATTTGGCTTTATAGCCCCTTAAATGTTTGCACTTCCCAGGGTCCTAGATTTGGTCGTTTTCATTTCTCATTTCACACACTCTCCTTGAGTATCTCTATCTAGGCCATTTTGTTCACTACCAATTATAGGCTAGTAACATCCAACTCTATGTGTACCTGTACACCTCCAGGCACTTGCACTCTCTCTCTATGTCCCCCTCACTACACACACACACACACACACACACACACACACACACACACACACCATAGATTCACATATATTACATACATGTCTATGTCTTCTCTTTCCTTCCTTCCTTCCTTCCTTCCTTCCTTCCTTCCTTCCTTCCAATACACAATTGCTGAACACTAAATGCTATGTGCCAGTCACTGTTGTAGGTACTGGGAATACAGCAGAGAACAAGATGGGCAAGGCTTTCTCAGACAAACAAAAACTGGGGAACACAGCACCAACAGATCTACACTGTAAGAAATGTTCAACAATTGTTCTCAGGCAGAAGGAAAAGGAGAGCAGTCAGAAACATGGATCTACATAGAGAAAGGAAAAACATCAGAATGAAAGAAGATAAAATATTTCCTTTTTCTTATTTTAATTGATCTAAAAGATAACTATTTTTGTAATAATAGTAGTAAAAACATATTGGGTGATTATAGCATATTGATAAACAAATCACATGAAGGTTACAAGGAATAAGAGGGAGGTATTGGTAATTCTCTGTTATAAGACACACTCTCTACGCACGAAGTGAATAAGTGTTATTTGAAGGTAGACACAGAGTAATTAAAAACGTATATTGTAACTACAGGGAAACTACTAAAAAAATTAAAAGAAGCATGGTTGAAATGCTAATAGAGGAGATAAAATGCAATCATAAAAATGTTAAAAAGGATAAAAATGATTTTTGAAAATGTTCAACTAAAACCAGAAAAAGCAGAATAAGAAGCCTCTGGCAATGAATAGAAAAAGTTACACACATGGGTGTTATTAACCCCAATATATCAATAGTCACTTTAAATGGGATGATTTAAATACATGAATTAGAAGACAAAGGTTGTCAGAGAGGATAAAAAAAAAATACCCAATTGTGTGGGTCTTTAAAATAAAGACTCTGATAGGTTAAAAGTTAAAGAATGGAGAAAGATATACCCTGCTAATACTAATCAAAAGAAAGCTGGGGTAGCTATATTAATTTCAGACAAGACAGACCACAGGATGAGGGAAACAATCAAGCATAATGAGGGGCACTACATAATTATAAAGGGGTCAGTTCTCCAAGAAGACATAACACCAAATAGCAGAGTGTCAAAATATGTGAGGCAACAGCTGATAGGACTAAAAGGAAAAAAAAAAAGACAAATCCACTATGATAATTGGAGACTTCAACACCACCCTGTAAGTAACTGATAAATCAGGCATGGAGGAAGTCAGGAAGGATATAGTTGACCTGAATAGCACTATCAATCAACTTGATCAGATTGACACTTACCAGAATATTACATCTAACAACTGCAGAATACACATGTGTCTCAAGCTCACAGGGAACATTCAAGATAGACCACATCCCTGGCCATAAAACACATTTTAATACATTTAAAAGAACAGTAGTCATAGAAAGATTATTCTTGGATCACAATGGGCTTACACTGGAAATCGGGAACAGAAAGATAGCTGCAGCATCCCAAATATTTGGAGATTAAACAGTATACTTCTCAGTAACACATGAGTCAAGGAGGAGATCTTAAAATATTAGAAAATATTTTAAAGGAAATGAAAATGTAACACAATGTGTGAAAAATCTGTGGGACACAGCAAAAATTTGTGCTTAGTAAGAAATTTATAGCATTAAGTGCATTTATGAAAGGAGAAAAAAAATGATTAAAATCAATAGTCCAAGCTCCCATCTCAGGAAACAAGAAAAAGAAGAACTTAAGCCAAAGGCAACAAGAAGTAAAGACTAATAATTTGAGATAAAATTGAAAACAGGAAAACAACAGAAAAAGTAAACAAAATCAAAAGCTGACGCTTCAAAAAGATAAATGAAACTGACAAATCTCTGGCCAGCCAACCAAGAAAAAATAAAGAAGACACGATTCGCCAGTATGAGAAATGAAAAAGGAGTCATTATTACTGACCCAATGACCATGAAAAGAATAATAAACAAATGCACAAACAATTCTACACCCACAAATTTAATAACTTTGGTGAAACTGGCCAATTCTTTGAGTGACAGCAACTACCGAAACTCACACAAAACATAACTCTACCATGGTAACCTGGGTGGCTCAGTCGGTTGAGGATCCCACTCTTGATCTCAGCTCAGGTCTTGATCTCAGGGTCATGAGTTCAAGCCCTGTGTTGGGCTCTATGCTGGATGTGGAGTCTACTTAAAAAAATAAAATAAAATAAAATAGAATAAAATAGAATAAAATAGAATAAAATAAAATAAATAACCCTAGGAGGCCTATCTCTATTAAAGAAATTTAAGTAATAACTTATTACCTTCCCATAAAGTCCAGATGGTTTCACTGGTGAATTCCATCAAATATTAAAGGAAAGAATAAAATCATATCTCCATAATTCTCCCAGAAAAAAGAAGCTGAGAAAATACTCCCATATTTACTCTATAAGACCAACAACATCACTCTAATGTCAAAACAAGGTAAAGACACAATACTATCTCTCATGAACATTAACACAAAAATCCTCAGGAAAATATTAGGAAATCAAATTAAACAATGTATAAAATGAATTATACACCACAAGCAAGTGGAATTTAATCTGGGTGCAAAAGCCTGGTCAGTGTTCTAAAATCAATCAATGTAATTCACACATTAACAGGCAAAAGAAGAAAAGCCATATGATCATGTCAATCGAGGCATAAAAACATTTGATGAAATTCAGTACCCAGATTGATATTGGGTATGGGATATGATACAGGATATGAAGTTATTAACAAAAGTGAGTTGTTTTGTTATATATAGAAATAAACAATTAAGTTTTAGGTTACTTTTAAGGCTTTACTTATTTTTTGAAAGAGAGAGCACGAGCAGGGGAGGGGCAGAGAGAGAGGGACAGAGGATCTGAAGCGGGCTCTGTGCTGACAGACTCACAGCAGCGAGCTCCATGCCGGGCTCAAACTCACGAATTGTGAGATCATGACCTGAGCCAAAGTCAGACGTTCAACAGACTGAGCCACCCAGTCACCTCCAATTAAGTTTTAACTTTGAAAAACAATACCACTTAGAATAACACCAAGACAATGAAATTCTTAGGTATAAATCTAACAAAACACGTACAGGACATTTATGCAGAAAAATACAAAACACTGCTTTTAAAAAATCAAAGATGATCTAAATAAATAGAGAGGTATTCTAAGTTCATGGGTTAGAAGCCTCAATATTGCTCGCATGTCAATTTTTCCTAACTCCGTCTATAGATCCAATGCAATCCCAATTAAAATCCCACTTTGTGATTTTGTAGATGTTAACAAACTAATTCTAATGTTTCTAGGGAATAGCAGAAGAGCTAGAATAGCCAAAAAATACTAATGAAGAATAAAGAATTTATAAGACTCATCCTATCCAGTTTCAGGACTTATTATAAAGTAAGTCTTACTTTATAGTAAAGTAAGATTACTACAGTAATCAAGACAGTGTGATGTTGATTAAAGAATAGACAAATAGAGCAATGGACCAAACAGAGCCCAGGAACCTGCCCACACAAATAGAGTCAACTAATCTTTGACTAAGGAGCAAAGGCAATTTGGTAGAGATAAAAACAGTTTTTCAGTAAATGGTGGAAGGACCTTCAAATGCAAAAAAAAAAAAAAAAAAAAGAAAAAAAGAAAAAAAGACCCTAGATACAGACCTTACACCTTAAGTAAAAATTAACTTAAAATGGATCATAGGTCTAAATGTAACATGCAAAATGATAAAAAAAAAAAAAAAAAAAAAACTTTTGAAGAAAATGTAAGAGAAAATTTGTATGACCTTGGGCTTGTAATTTTCTTTTAAATAGAATACCAAAAGCACAATCCATGATAGGAAAAAATTGACAACTTGAACTTTATCAAAATTAAAAACTTTTGCTCTGCAAAAGACACTATTAAAGAGAGTTAAAAGGCCACCCATAGACTTGGAAGAAATATCTGCAAAACACATATCTGATAAAGGACTGTGTCCAAAATATACAAAAAAAAAATTGTTAACACAACAAGAAAACAACCCATCAGACACCTCAGCAAAGAAGAAATACAGACGGCAAATAAGCATATGAAAAGATGATCAGTATCACTTGGCATTAGGGTATTGGAAATTAAAATGAGGTACCGTACACACCTATTAGAATGGCTAAAATCCCAAAAACTTGACAATACTAACTGCTGGAGGTGGAGCAAAGCAACAGAAACTTCCATTCGGTGCTGAGGAGAATGCATCTTCGAAGACAGTTCAACAGTTTCTTTAAAGCTAAACATGGGCTTACCATACAACCCAGCAATGATGCTGCGTCTGGACGGGTGACACCTCTGTTCTCCAGCCCCTTCTTGCCAGCCTCAGGACTATTCCCATTCCTGGTTTTCCCAGTATCCACACTCTCACTGGTGCCCAGAGACTGTTAGATTCATTCTCTGTCCCAGGCTGAGTGGGAACCCACACAGTGCTCACGTCCACCATTGTAGGTGTATTGCCCCCAACCATTTTTCCACTTCTAGGCCACAATGGATGCCGGATCAAACATGGAGCCATATGAAATATGAATCTTCTCTGAGAAGGATACCCAGAGAAATTGATCAACCATACCAATATTCTTATATTTCTTCTAACCTATCTGATTTTCCCCCTTATCCCCTAGAAATTCTGGTTCTTGGATGGGAATTAGGGTATCTCTATGTGACTTACTACCCCTTGCTTGACTTATTTCTCTTCCAGGCTACTACTTCCAAGATAGGAAAGGCTTTCCCTTCCTGTGTAGCAAAAAACTTCCTCTATATCATATCCTCATCTTATCTACTCAATACTTTTCTCTATGCTTGATCTTTCAGGCTTTGAATTGCTACATGAAAACCTAGAATTCTGAGAAAATATGTTTTTCTCTCATTAATCCAGACTCTCAAAACCATTGCCCCACTGCAGATGTATACCAATCTGCTTATAAACTCAATGCTGAGCAATTATTTCCATTTTCCGGACAGTCTGTGCTGTTCCTTTCCCAAGGCCATAAATTTGGATTTAATGGCGAAGGGCTGCAAGTGATGGAGAAAAACAATTTTCTCCCCGTGAAGGATCTTCAGTGCCTATCAGGACAATTTGTTGACAGTCACAGACCTAGTAAAACTACTACATCTACAAAAATGAATGAACTATTTTTCCTCCAATCCAAAGCTTCTTACATATAATTCTTTTCAACTCTCTTTATAAGAGTTTGGCAGCAAGCAATTTAAGGTTATATTTTGAATAAAGTATTTGCCATGTCTTCAGTTAATACAATTAATAAAAATAACACGGCTTAGATGATTTTCACTACTTTTCTCAAATATTCATTGGCAAGAAAAATTTCGTAATACTGTCAGATTCTTAGAAATAGATAACCCTTAAAAATAAATAAATGTCTGATTCCATGGCATGAAAGAATTGTATAGGACAGCTAGGAGTTTAAAAAAATAAAAAGAAATGAAAATGGAAGGAAGAGAAGGTCAGACCTTTGAGTGGGAAGAGGGACAATGGAACAGTTCTATTAAACATTATTGTTACAAACCAACTGGTTGGCCTTTGTACTTTCCATAGGAAACCGGTTTTTCAAACTAGAAAAGATGGCACAAATCATCAGCAGAAAAGGATACACTAAAAGAAATATAAAGTAGTAAGATATTGATTAGAGGATATTCACTGTCACTAACAGAGGATGAATATTGTTTGTAACAAAGAGGTATGAAGACGTATACATAAAAGCATTCTCATTGCTGCCCTTTTTCTAGGAGGGAAGATTGCAAAGAGCCTAAAAGTGTAATAATAGAGTGTGGGCGACACAAATATACCTACACAGCATGGAATATTATGAATTATGTAATTTTTTCAATATTTTAATAATGTATATTGAATAAAGTATTTATGGTATCCTATTTATTCAACTCTCAGCATACACATTTTTTTTTGTAATTTAACATTGATGAAATCCAGAAATAGTTTATAATCACCACCAGCCAGAGCCTGCCATGTGCACGTACGTATGTAATGTTAATGATGTAGTTGTTATTGTGCATGCGAACCTATCCGAGGTCACAGAACAAATGTCGGAGACTTGGAGAAAGGTTTGCATCACCAATGTTCTTAACTGTACAGAAAATGATATTTTATCGGAAAAATCAAAAAAAGCTATTTAAAAGTCGGGACCAAGCATTTGAAGAAATTTGGGGAACATTTTACCAAAGGTATTTACTTATTTTAAAATTTTGTTAATGTTTATTTATTTTTGAAACAGAGACAGAGACAGAGGGTGAGCAGGGGAGGGGCAGAGAGAAAGGGAGACACAGAATCTGAAGCAGGCCATAGGCTCTGAGCTGTCAGCACAGAGGCCGACACAAGGCTTGATCTCAGGAACTGTGAGCTCGTGACCTGAGCTGAAGTTGGGCACTTAACCTACTGAGCCACCCAGGCACCCCTTACCAAATTTATTTCACTTGTGTTTTCCCTATCACATATGCACAAGAATGAATTTTCATAAAATTATGATAAAACCATACCTAACGAATTGTGTTTAACTAGCTCTTTCAATAGAAGTATAAAAGAAAACATTCAAATGACTTAAAAACACTATAATATGGTTCAGTGGCAGTGCTTTTCCTTCTTAGCAGTACATGAAATGAAGGTTGCTACGGTTTGGGCTCGAATAGACGCTTAAAGTTATTAAATTCACTGTGATGTGGCCATATATGTGACTCTTTCTTTCTTTCTTTCTTTCTTTCTTTCTTTCTTTCTTTCTTTCTTAACAAATATTGGATTCCAATTTATTTTGTTAATGTGGCACATAAGAAAACCCAATATGATTTAGGAACTTTCAAGTCGAAAATATGTCACCTCAATTCCTTTATCCTTAGAGCAAGGAAGTCATCTTTGACTAGGGCTTTTATCATTAAAAAAAAGAAAGAAAGAAAGAAAGAAAGAAAGAAAGAAAGAAAGAAAGAAAGAAGATTTAATTAAACAATAGCAGCCTTTAAGTAAATGTTTTAAATGTCTTCAGATTTATACCTGCAGTGAAAATGAAGGTTTGTTTCTCAAAATATTCTTACTGTGCTGAAAGGTTCATATACTTGTTTGCCAGTCTGCTCATACACAATGGTACCTTTGCTGAAATAACTGGTAATTTTTCATCAGGATTTATAATGCAGAATGTAGAGCCCTCAGCAAGAAGATCATCTTTTTCCCCCCTTTTTTCACCAACAGCATGTGCCAATTGAGTCAAATCATTGTTAAACTCCACTTAAAAATGGTTCTGAGTGGGCTCTATTTTTCTCTTTAAAAAAAAAAAAAAAGGATTCCCTCCGGGTCCTAGAAAAAAATTTTTTTCTTGGAAGGCCAGAAACACTTGGACCATAAGAATAAAACGTTTCATCTTTTGCTTCCATATCTTCACAAAACTTCTCAACTTCTCAACCATGGGCGATTCATGCCAGTGCAGGAAGAAGTCATAAGAATGGGGAGATTTTTCTTTTCGGAAGTCGAAAAACCAAGTGTGTTCTCATCCATTAAATTACCGTCAAACTTTCAACATCGCAGAGTAATCTGTGTGCTTGTGTTAGTTATCTGTGGCTGTGTAACCAACCACGGAAGGCTTAGCAGCTTAAAACAGCGAGCATTTATTACCTTGAAGTTTTGCTGATCAGGAGTCTGAGAGCAGTTTAGCTGGGAGGTCCTGGCTCAGGGGCTCAGGAGGTCACAGTCAAGATGTAAGCCAAAGTTGTGGTCATCGCAACACTGGACTGGAGCTGAAGGGCCCACTTGCAATGGCTCCTTCACAAGGCTGTTGGCAAGAGTCTTCAGTTCCTTGCTAACTGTGAACTAGAGAATTCGGTGTCTCATCACGTGATGTCTCATCACGTGACGGCAGCCAGCTTCTCCCAAAGCAAGTGATGTGAAAAAGATCAAGAAGAAAGTCCTTATGGCCTTTTATGACCTAGCCTCAGAACTCATGCAACATCACTTCTGCTTTATTCTATTTCTTAGAAGCAAGTCACTAATTCCAGTGACAGGAGGAAAGGAGTTAGGCCCTTCTTATGGGAGGAGTATCAACCAATTTATGAACATATTGTAAAGCATCACAGGCTTTGCAGTTTTCAAGGGCCATTAGGAACAAGAAAACTTTGAGGATGACAGTATGTAAGCAACACATGAAAACCAGGAGTAAATTGTAATGGAATATCTATTACTTTGTCCCACCACTTGCTGTTGAGAAATTAAATAGCTTAATCCTTCTGAGATGATCTTAAATGTTTTAAAGGAAATATCCGAAGGAAATTCTAGAGCAGATAGAATTATTTGATGCAGATATTGCTATGGCTTTCTTCTTCTGTTCCATGGCTCTGCATTTTTATTTGAATTCACTCTCAAGTGAAGAACTGAAGAGAATCAATGTCAAATGAAACCTAAGAAGCCAAGGGCACCTGGGTGGTTCAGTCGGTTTAGCATCTGTTGATTTCAGGTCAGGTCATGATCTCATAGTTTGTGGGATCAAGCCCCGCGTCGAGCTCTGCACTGTCAACACAGAGACTGCTTGGGATTCTCTCTCCCTCTCTCTCTCTGCCCCTCCCCCATGCTCTCTTGTACTCTCTCTCTCTCTTTCTCTCTCTCTCAAAAATAAATAAACATTAAAAAAAAAAAAAAAGAAATCTAAGAAACCAGAAGGGCATCCCAGAATGCAAGACACAGCTTCTGTATAGGCTACTTCTGTAGAGTTTTATGTCTAATTTCTACATAATTTTTCTTTTCCCTGTTTCACTAAAAATATTACTGCCCATTATGTGCCACCATCAGTTGCACAATTATCTATGTCTTAGCCAACTTTAGCTCCAAGTGCTGCATTCTGACTTAAATAAGCACACGATAACTTATCAGTTTCCAATGCTAGCATTGAATTAGCCATCCTAATGGAGGTGAATATTATATAAATAACTATTTCAAGATAGAAATGGGTTTCTAATTTACTTTGACATATAGAGGGACACTTTTCACAGAAGACTTACCTTCCCAGATGTGATTTTGGGTTTTACACTGAATGCCCCCAAATGCCCAACTCAATATAAAGAAAGGCATTAAGAAGCACCTTGGAAAAAGATGTCAAATGCTGATTTAAATGTTTGCCATAGATATTTTACATATGAATAATGGGGGTATCTATGTAAGTTATACTCTCTGATGAATGTTTTTATCAGTTAGTGACAGAAGTAAGTTTGTTTCCTTTCAAAACATCAGCCTTTTGTTTAGCTATTTGTGTAGGCTGGGCAAAGTACACATCAGTACAGACTTAGACAGGGGCCCGAAGAAATTACCAAAATATTTTTTCGAATCATGAATTTCACACGACATATAAGTTTGCTTCTAAACAAAGTGGATTCCCCGGCACAGTGAAATTCAGTTCACTTTAACAGGAAAGGGAAGAGATATGGTTGACACTAGATAAAATCTAACACAGACTGGGTATTTCACTTCTGAGTACGGGCAGTGATATTCGTGAAGGTTCCATAGACAAGGATTAAGAGAAACCCTGAAGTAAGAGTACATGTAAGAGCTGCCAATCACACTTGGTTATCAGAAGGTACTGAATTGCCCAAGGCTTTACTGTCAAGTGGACCAAAAAGTTCTTAAATGGAATCGAAAGTTCCTATAGAGTGGTATGTTTTAATACCTACATAGGCAGGAATAAGAATCCTTATAGGGTTCTCAAATTGTACCTACTAACTTACTACAAGGCTCTTAATCATTATAGTCATGTGCAAATAAAATGAATACAGAATCCCTCGTCAGAAAATGACCATTTCACTCAGTGATCAGTGAATAATCAGTAGAGTAATTGTTTAAAAGGAACTTTCAGTGACTTTCAGTGAAGCTGCTCATGACTATTTTAAAGCAAACCTCCCCTGGGCTGCCTGGGTGCCTGGGTGGCTCAGTCGATTAAGCGGCCGACTTCAGCTCAGGTCATGATCTCACGGTCTGCGAGTTCGAGCCCCGTGTCGGGCTCTGTGCTGACAGCTCAGAGCCCGGAGCCTGCTTCGGATTCTGTGCCTCCCTCTCTCTCTGCCCCTCCCCGGTTCATGCTCTGTCCCAAAAATAAATAAACGTTAAAAAAAAAAAATTTAAAAGCAAACCTCCCCTAATACAACACTGTATGTGACCTATACTGGAATTAAAATTTAAAAACTCAACCAAACATAAGAAGTGAGATTTATTCCACAAAGAAATAAATAAAAATAAAAACATGTCTCCTATGTACCCAGTCACTCAATAGGGTTAAGTAGTCAAGTCAATAGGGTTGAACAGTCAACTTAATAGGTTTGCCACTGACTCCTACTCCATGGCATTGCCTCCGTTGAAGCCTGTCCCCAAGACACTCATCTCTGAAAACTGCTGTCATCAGCAATCATCCGAAGTTAAGTACCTATAAGCACCTGCAAGTAACTCCAGTGACGAAAGTTAGATTTGTAAATAATACAGAGAGGTGGGAATTGTAGCACAATGGTGCTCTTAAGTCCTATCGAAAGAAGCTATGGCTACAACTTTGGCCCCAACCAATTCTTGGTTGTACCCAAGGTTGTACCCAAGGCTGCCAGATTTATTTATTTTTTTCAAAAGAAGCTGGAATCTGAATTATGTGAAATTGTCAGTTTTTAAATGTTGGCAGCAACGTTTTCAAACCTGCAAAATAAAACACATCTGCATGTGCCCCTAGGCTGCCATTTCGCGATCTGTTTCATGCTGTTTCCTCTTCTTCGCACGCGTTCCTACAATTTCATCAGTCAGGATAATGAGTGATAATAAAAAAAAGTAAAGGGTGTCAGGTGGTTTTGGCATCCCCAAATTTTTCCTGTCTCATGAAATTGTACTAATTAAGAGAACAGGTACATCTTCAGAAGGAAACATGGAAAGCTACCTAAAGTATTTTCTGTCTGGAATAAATTCTCCTTGCCTGTAGATCCTTACTACTACCAACTACCGTTCGGTTTTGCAGAAATTTCCTACTTCTCGAACACTTCCCCAGGAACGAATGGGAATATTGCTCTCAATTTGCTGATTTTTATTGTGTTATCGCTAGAATATCTGGATGGCTCTAAATCAAGGCAAGTAACGGAGCTGAAATTTAAGGACGTCTTCAGCGATCATCAGGAGAAAAAATATTAATAGATCCCCCAATCCACTTATTCAACAAATATTTATGGAGTGTTACTGTATATCAAGCCTATGCTACACACCGAGAACACAACGGTGAAGCAAGACAAAAATGTTGGGTTTGCCCATGAAGCTTACAGAAAGTAGATGAGTTGGATAATTGAAAAGCAAGAAAGATGGGGCATACTGGTGCAGTGATAAAGTGTAAGCAGTGCAAACAATGATAGAGCTGCTCCGATTCAATGAGGGGCGTGTTACCAGCAGTGGCGAATATGTTCAGGAGACAGCTGTCCCTGCTCTGGTAGTCAGCAACTTCAGGCTCTGCCTCAACTGACAAGAGCTGCCTCACCTACGGTCACCTCTGTCCTGCGGTAGCCTGTAACCAGTGAGGGAACAGGTTGGAGAGGAGAAGCCTGGGCCATTTCAGCCCCAAAGAGACAACTGGCGAAACTCATTCGGAGCATCCTGCCAGACTGGCCGAGGCTTTATCAAATCTACGTTGTCATTTGACTCCTTCCTTTGCTCCATCCTGCTCCCTGTTCCTTTCCTGTCACTGAAGCTGATCCTTAATAAACAACTCACACCCCAATCTCCATCTCAACATTTGCTTCCGGAGAACCTAACCTGCAACCCAGTGAAGAACAGAAACACTTCGCACGGTAGGAGGGGAGCAATCAGGAAAAGTTTACCAGAAGAAGTAGCATGAAAGCTAAAATCTAAACGTGGATAGAATTTACCCAATTATTTTGCAAATTCAAGGAGAACAGAGAAAGAGAACAAGAAGGCCAAGATCCAAAGCTCTAGAAAGAAAACTGTGTCAATAAAGAGGCATGTTTTGTACCGGGTCAGAAGCAGGAGATAAGAGACGGTCAGGAGTCATACCTAAAAGTATCTCACAAAGCCAGCTGAAGGTCTGACTTTATGATAAGAACAATGAAACACCATAGGAGGATCTAAGCAGGAGGGTGGCCATGCTGTCTGCAGCAGAGGGTCATCTATGGAAGGGGACGACACTTGATGCCTGGCACCGAGCGCATGATGTCAGCTGGGTAAGAGATTATGGTGAAAACAACTAGGGAGTCATGTCAGATGGACAGAAATGAATGAGTAAAGGAAACACCGAGGTAGTAGAATGAATCAATTTGTTACACACGCGGTGGTAAGAGAGAGGGAAAAATCAAGTATGCTCACTTGTTTTCTAGTTCAGGAAACTGGATGGATACTGGTTTGCACTGAGACAGAAAACATAAGAAAAGAAGGTTTGTACATCAGTCAGGGTTGTCCAAAGAAACGGAATCAAGGAGATTTATTATAGGAATCGGATCATGTGTTTATGGAGGCTGAGAAGTCCCGCAATCTGCTGTCTATAAACTAGAGACCCATGAAAGCTGGTTGTATAATTCAGTGTGAGTCCAAAGGGCTAAGAACCAGGGGCCTTTAGTGTTAAATGCTGGAGTCTGAGGGCTGAGAACCAGGAGCTCTGATGTCTGACAGAAGATGGACATCCCAGCTCAAGGACAGAGTATTTGCTCTACCCTCGAGCCCCCAATGAACTGGATGATACCCACCCACATTGGTGAGAGTGGAACTTCTTTACTCTGTCCACTGAATCAAGTGCTATTCTCTCCCAGAAACATCCTCACAAACACACGCAGGAATAGTGTTTACCATGCACCGTTACGATCTGGGCATCCTTTAGGTCGGTCAAAATGACTGATTTCAGTTTTAGACATAACACGATTGATATAGAAATCTATTGTTCAGGAGGGAATCATCAGCGGTACCAGCATACTACCATCATATCATGAGGGTGGTGTTAGCATATCATCATGCAATTGAATCCTTAGCACATCATCAACATATAGATGCTCATTAAAGCTGTGGGATTGGAGAACATCCAGGGAGGGCATCCCAGTGAGAAAAGAGGAGGGGCTTGGGCAACATGATGAGTAACACCAACACTGAAGAGATGGGCAGAGGAAACGCAGCTTGCTTGCGGGGGAGAGGCCATGTGAGAAAAGGAATGACATTATCTACAGAACTCAGCAGCCATTGTTGACATGGAGTGAGCAGGCAGAAGCCAGGTTACAAGGTCTGGAGAGAAGGAGCCAATGCAAGCAGCTACTTTAGAAACTTCTCAAACTTCTCAGAAAATATATGTGAAACAAAAAAGAACCAGAGAGAGTTCCCGATGCTGCTTGCAATGACAGTGATGCTTTGCTGCTGCTGGGATGTTTTTATGATGCTTTGTTTGTAGCTGTTGCTGATGTTGTTCCAGTTTAGGTTTATAGGGAGGGACCAGTCATAGAGGAGATAAGATTGAAAAAATAAGAGAGGGAGCAATCAAATTATCCTGAATAGGCAGCAAAATATGGGACCCAGAGGACAGGTAGAGGGATTACCATTAGAGTGGGGAATAGATACCCTTGTTGTGCACCTAGGTCGTAATTTACAAAGGTGACTGGGGGACGACACGCAAGGTCAAGGCTATTGAATGAAAGTAAAGGTTACTGTCACAGTTCCCCCCAAATCAGGAAGCACAATGCAGGCAGGGCCACCAGAAGGACACCAGGTTTTAGTCAGGAGGCAGATGACAGGAGTGTGGGTAGCACTTAGGCCACAGCCTTTATTTGAGGTTTCTGTAAGGAAAGGAGAGGTAGGCAGAGTAAGTTCTTTGTTAGGGTTGGCTAGTCTGAATAATACCAGTGGGCTTTGGGCTTTAAGGGTGGTGTCCAGTTGCTTCGTATCTGGCCCTGGGATGACTGAGCCAGAGGAATACTGTCTCAAGTATACAGGACAAGCAGCAGAAATACGGCTCTGGGTTGGTTACTTTGAATAAGGCATCTCCCAGCTGAGTCCTTTGCTACCTCTAAGAATTGGCCAGCTCCCGGAGGGGCAGTCTCTCTCCGGCCAGAAAGGTTCTTTAAGGATGTCAAAACGTCATAATAAACAGAAAATTAAAAAAAAAACCATGATTAATACACCCTTAAATTGTATCATGAGAGAGAAGGAGAGGGAAAAAAAATGGGAGGGGAGGTCAAGTTCCAATGTCTAGAAGGACATGTGAGTAGCTCACTTTTTGGAACTCTCTAGTCTCTGTAAAATAGGAAAGCAAGTCAGTTGCTGAGAAATCCTGACTAGGAGGCAAGGAGATGTGACAATAGAGAAAATGGTTTTGAAAAGGACCTTTGGACTTTCGGGAAAAGAGCCGATGGTAAGAGAAACATTGTAGAGTTGCTGTGCAATCCATAGACTTCCTGCTGCCACTGATTATTTACTTTCTTCCAATCTTCTCCATAGCAGGGAGTTTTTACCCATCACCACATATGGGCATCTGTTCCCCACCCCTCACCCCGTGGTTATTTTAGTAAATGAACATGGAACAACACACCATGGCAAATCTGCCTCATATAATTTGAAAGGAAAGTTAAACTCAAAAACCTGGTTTACAACGTTGCTAAAGAACAGCATTCACAGACTCATGGGTGCAGAATTGCAAGAGACCACTCAGGTTGCCCAGTCCAGTTGTCCTCCTATTCCCATCCCAGAGAGACGGTCAATGCCTCATAAAGTGTATCCAAGAGGTTGAGTTTCTGAAACACCAAAATATCTTACTAAGGGAGATTCCAAACAGAAGACGTCCCGGGCAGGAAATCTCAGGAGCGTTCCTTCATGAAGTTGCAAGCTGTACTTAGTAAACAGGCACAGAGTCTAGCAGATCCTATAGTTCAAGACTTCTCAACCATAGCTTTCACTGAGATGATGCCATATACCAGTGGAGCCATAAAGAAATTAATCCTGGACTGCAGCTATCCATAGCTTTTGAATGACTATCATAGGAAAATCAGAACTTATAAGGTAGGGGAGTTAGGAGACTGTTATTTACACTCTAAAATGATGGCTTGCCCTTTTACAGATTTCCCGTAAGAGTATATTCTTACAGCAAAAATATTGATCTAAATAGGATGATCTAATAGATCTAATAGAATGTCTTTGGTCTAATAAAGATAGTAGATATTTGATCTAATAGAATGTATTAAGGGAATTTTATCCTCAATCAATCCCTCTCTTTCACCTTCTACCTCTCTTGCTTTTCTTCCCATCTGGCTCTGTCCCCTTCTACAAAAACAAACAAACAAACAAACAAAACAAACAAATAAAAAAAAAACACAGTTCAACTATTATCCATATTGAAATAAAACAAACAAACAAAAAGTTTGACTTCTATATAGATGGACAGCAGGTAAGTCATCAGACAGATTTTTTTTAATGTTTATTTATTTATTTTGAGAGAGTGTGCATGCACAAGCAGAGGAAGAGCAGAGAGAGAGGAAGAGAGAGAATCCCAAAAAGGCTCCAGACAAGTGTAGAGCCTGATTCGCGGCTCAGTCTCATGACCATGAGACCATGACCTGAGCTGAAATCAAGAGTCAGATGCTCCCCTGACTGAGCCACCCAGGTGCTCCGATAGATAGATTTTTTATATTGCCTTTCATTTAAGTACAAATAACTTTAAAATAGTTTTTAATTCATTTTTAGAGAAAAAGAGAAGGTGCATGAGCAAGGGAGGGGGGGAGGGAGGGAGGGAGGGAGAGAGAGAGAGAGAGAAAGAGAGAAAGAGAGAGAGAAAGAGAATCCCAAACAGGTTTCACACTCAGCACAGAGCCCAACATGGGGCTCAATCTCAGAACCCTGAGATCATGACCTGAGCTGAAATCAAAAGTCAGTCGCTTAAGTGACTGAGCCACCCAGGCAACCCTTTTTTAATTTATTTTTTAAGTAGGTTCCACACCCAGCATGGGGCTTGAACTCACAACCCTAACACCGAGAGTTGCATGTTCTACCGACTGAGCCACCCAGGCAATTTTCCACCAATTTCTTACCACCAGCTGAATTTCCTCTCTCTAGATTACTGCTGGTCTTCAGATTATCAAAGCTGATGTATACTTGTCCATCCTTACCTGCCTCGGACAAAGTTTATCAACTTTTCGATAGCCCTTCCCTTTTTTTCAGGAATCAGGGGACCCTATGCTTAGTGATTGCCTCAACCTATTTATGAAGTCTCATTCCCCTTGACAGTGAGTTTAGGCAAGGGTATTTGAAGAAACTCTGGCCAATGAGGTGTGTATTTGTTTTCTATGGCTACTTTAGCATATTATCACAAATTTCATGGCTTAAGACAGCACAGTCGGGGAGGTCAAAGTCCAAAATCTGTCTCACTGGGCTAAGATCAAAGCGTTAGCAGGGCTCCCTACATTCTTTCCTGAGGGCTAAAGGAGAATCCACATCCTTGCCTTTCCTACCTTCTAGAGGCTGCCCGAACTCCTGGGTTCAAGCCTCACTCCTCCATCTTCAAAGCCAGCCACACTGGCCTGTGAGTCCTCTAACATGCCCTGTGTCCTTGCTTCTTTACCCCCTCCCCCCACCCCCGCACCATACACAGGCTGCCTCTACCTACCACCATCGTCCTCATTGGTAAAGCAACCTTCTACAAGCAACTGTTTTTTCTTCCTTGCAGTATTCTACGGTCTCCCGACAACTGCTTTACAAGTTTCCCTCTTTGGTGCTCCTGGAACATCCTATACATACCCATTGAAAATAATAACAGCTCCTATTTCTTACCTGCTTTGCTACAAGATAAACGAAACACACTGCTTTATGTACATAAACTTCCTTAATTCCCACAGAAAGCTATTAAGATACTTCAGTTTGCAGAGGGAAAAAAAGTGCCCAAGGTTATATAACACTCCAGACACATTGTTCAACAGTTTGTTTGCTATGGACTGAATGTTTATGCCCCCAACCCAAATTCAGATGTTGAAACAGAGTCCAATGTGATGGTATTTGGAGGTAGGGCCTTTCAGAGGTGATTAAGTCCTGAGGGCAGAATCCTGATGAATGGAATCAGCGCCTTTACAGAAGAGGCCCCAGAGAGCTCCCTTCCTCCTTCTGCCATGTGAGGACATAGAGAAAAGACACCTTCTATGAATCAGGAAGCAGGCTTTCACCAGACACCAAACCTCTCAATGCCCTAACTTTGTTTGGCCTTCCAGCCTTCAAAACGGTGAGAAATAAATTTCTGTTTTTTAGAAACCGCTCCATCTATGATATTTTTTATAACATCCCAAATGGACTAGGGTAATGCCCTACTTTCTTTTCTCCTTTGGAGCATTCTGAGAGCAGGGACTGTGCCTTATAGGATTGTGGATACCCAGGATTTGGGCCAAAACAAGCTTCTTTCCTGAATACTTGATAACTGAGTGGGCCACCTATTAAGAGATCTGTACAGTACAGGTGTGTATGAATATCATAAATATGCTTTGACATTTTATGCTCTCTTTTGGAAAACACAGAGCATGAAAAGTTGATACAATGACATGTTTGTTTCTGCGTTCCCCTCCCCCACTGTCCCATGGGCTTCCTAGTGCCATGAACCATGCCACCCTGGATTCCATGTGCCTAGCGAAGACGTTCAACAAACAAATCAAAGGTTAAATTAATCATCAGAAATGAATGTTGGTTTTCTCTCTCCACTTTATGATGTGCCACATCAACCACTGGAGACTGTAGGAAGTCTTTATTAAATCTCCAGTCCCACCCAAACAGAAATTGGGTGGGACTCATTTTATTTGGCTTTTATTACAGTCTACCGCCCTCCACTGCAATCCATTGGCTTTTGCAGAGGCCAACCAGGTGACCTGGATGGGGATAGGATGAAAACACTACTCGATTATTCCAAGGCAAACAGAACAGCAGTATCAGCACCCTCGCCACAGTTTGGAAACGCGAGAGAAAAATTCCGCTTTAAGAAATATATCTCCCATAATGTTATATATTGTAGCATTTATCTCTTTTTTCTTATACTGGCATGCTATTATTATACTTTTCTGTGAATCTATATCATACTTTGCCAAATACATTATAAGCTCTTTGATGGCGATTACATTTCATTGTGAACAGTGCGCATGTATGAAGGCTTTGCTACGGTATCTTGGGGCGCCTGGGCAGCTCAATCAGTTAACTGTCTGACTCTTGGTTTTGGCTCAGGTCATGACCTCACGGTTTCATGGCTTCAAGCCCTGTATCAAGCTCTATGCTGTCAACCCGGAGCCTGCTTGGGATTCTCTCTCTCCCTCTCTCTCTGCTCCTCCCCCACTTGTGCTGTCTCTCTCTCAAATAAATAAATAAACTTAAAAAAAATGGGTTTTTTTCATTGTTACAGTATCCCTCCAATATTCTAAATGTATATTGGAAAATCGGATTGTCCCTTCAAGCAGAATCTCTAAAAGGCAACCAAGGTTGAGACGTTCTGGACATTACAAAGACAATGAATGTTAATTGGGTACCTGGATATTGTGTACTAGGCAACTTTTAAGAATCTCTGAGGCGGCAGGGTTGGGAAGCAGACCTAACAGCACTGAAGGAATGGGAACAGAAATGTTTAGTCCTGAGAAAAGAGGCACGGGTAATTGATTTACAGTTAACTAAATTTTCGATTTACTTCAAAGGCAACAAAATGGGTAACAAAGACAGAGAAGGACTTTGTTCCCCGACATATGCTGGTGAAACCATATGACAGATAATGTAATTAGACCGGAAGCCCAGCAATAGAAAGGCTGGAAGCTTTGAGACTGAGGGAGCCTTTGTATTGTCACTCTGCCAACACAAGGCTGCACAGGAGCAAGTTGAAAGCGAGTTCGGCAGAGAAAAATGGCTGAAACCTGTGAAGTCTGCACACTAGCCCTAGAAAATATCTACGGGTCACAGAAGAAACAGCTGACACTGGGAAAAGCAGGTTGGATTGGCGCATGATGCCTGTTTTCTCTAGTCTTTCCTTCTGAGGATGTGTCCTTTCTTTTCCTTCTTGTCTCTGCCCTTTTGCCACAATTCCATATTCTTCTCTCCTTCTCTCCTGTTTTGCTCTCTCTCTTTCCTTTCTTTCTAACTCATCCTTTTCCCTAGGTACGGCTTCAAAGATTTCAAAATAAAATAAGTTGATAACAAAATACATAAGTTATAATACATAAATATCAACAAAAGAGATTTACAGTAAATCAAAGATTTGTAAATAACTAAAGTTGCATTCATTCAATAGTTTTTACTCTTCATTTAGAAAGCTGATAAAATTAATGTATATTTTTCTACCTCTCTGAAATATCTACAGCAATTTACAAGTAAAAACAACTCTTATCTACTTTCATTTAGACATGAAAGCTTTTTTATGACAGATTTGTCTAAGAAAATTGACTTTTCTGCTTGCAGACCTTCAAAAGAAATCATCCTGAATTATCCTGTGCTTTAGTATATGTTATATAACTAAGCTGATCATTAGTCAACACTGATTGCTTTCTCTGTCCTTTATTTCCAACCTGGTTGTCCTATTTTCTAGTTTGCTTTTTCTTCTTCAATACAGGGAGCTAAGTCTTGAGTTAGCAAGCAATATTTTAAATCTATTTAAAATGTACCAAGATGAGCTCTTAAAGAGGTAATTCAAAGTCAACTTATAGATAGGTATTGATTAAATTTGAAGAGTCACTAAAAAATGGCATAAAACATATGTAACAGTTGGCTTACAATTTTTTCATGGAATAATAGGTAAACCTAATTATCATTCCTTTTCTTTGTTTGTTTTGAAAGAGAGAAAGAGAATGCTTATGTGAGTAAGGGAGAGAGGCAGAGGGAAAAGGAGAATCTCAAGCATGCCCAGTGCAGAGCCTAGAGCAGGGCTTGATCTCATGATCCTGAGATCATGAGCCAAGCTGAAATCAAGAGCTGGGAGCATAACTGGCTGAGATACCCAGACACTACTTCTTAAGTTTCTCACAATATTTTTTCTTAGGCTTAAAAGAATCTTTTAAGAAATAAAGTCTTGTGGTGCCTGGGTGGCTCAGTGGGTTAAACATCTGACTCTTGATTTCGGCTCAGGTCATGATCTCACTGTTTGTGAGATTGAGCCCCGAGTTGGGCTCTGCACTGACAGTGTGGAGCCTGCTTGGGATTCTCTCTCCCTCTGTCCATCTCCAGCTCACACACACACTCTCTCTAAAAACAGAGAGAGAAAGAGAGAGAAAGAGAGAAGGAAAGAAAGTTTTGTGATTAAGAATACTTATTTTCTTCAATTTTTACATATGCCATTTTATTGTGTTAAATTCAGGTAAAAAGAAACATAACATTTTATTTAAGAGCAGTATTTTTGATATAGTACCATATTTATAAAAACATTTCTATCTGCCCATCTATCTCTGTGTCCATTTCTCTGCATAAATGTCCTGCACAGACACAGCCAAGTAATGTTTGAAGGCCACATTAAACGTTCTCCAATGCAAGGATCAGATGATGTTTAATCTATGCGTCATAAAATAATAATGCAGGAGTTTTTAATTGACTAAGAATGAAGCAAACAAATGGGGGTGGGGGTAAATGGAAATGTGAAAATCTCAACATATATCTAAAAGAAGAATACATTTGTATGTATTTTTACAGACCTTAAAACAACCGTGACCCTATAACCATGCATTGTATTTACAAATATCAAGAATTTGGTGGTCCAAAGATGGGAGAAGTGAGGAGAAAATACATATGAGACATTTCATCTTCAGTAAATAGAGACAGTTATAAATACACAGAAAATGGTTCAGAGACTCATCTTGATTTTACAGTTTGAGAAAATGATATGAAATAAAGTTTTGAAAGTTTTTTTTGTATTTATCATTAATAGAATTTAGTTTTTTATTTATCATTAATAGAATTTAAACTGGCATGAAAATGTTAACTTGAGAGTCTTTCCAGAATTATCCAAGCAATAGAATCGTACTATAAGTTTTTTTTTCAAGTGATTCTTCATTTTTTTAATTATGCCATTATAATAACAATAATTATAATAATAATAATTATTATTATTATTATTATTATGAAAGATGCTTTGCTCGCAGGCTGACACATGGGGATGATGTGACCTTGACGCGACAGCCTGAAAATCACTAATGGCTGATGTCAACAGCAGCCTGATTCATGAGAAATGCGGGTTTGAAAGTAGGGATGGATCTTTCAGCAGCATTTAAGATGTTAAGACTCTCATAAAACCCATGTTACAAGCATTACTTCTAAGTAGAACGTTTTTCAGATGTACAGTTCCGAAATGGAAATTTGAAAGAAAACATCACCACAAACATAAGCGTCGAGTAGCGATGGATCTTTAGGAATGAGATATTACGCCCTCTCCTTCATTGTCTAAACATATTGTCATAAAAACTCTTGACAAATAATTTTGCAACAACCCTATCTGTAGACAAAAGAGAATTGTTGGTTTGTAAAAAATAGTACATTACTATTAATGAAAATTTTTTCCCATTTTAAAAGAACCCAGTAGGCATTTTAATTTGCAATTTTTGTTGAAAAAAATAGTAAGTAAATTATATTTGTTGCCTGGAACATGTAAGGATTTATGTAATTATTTTCCATTTCATGTAAACTCTGATATTTTTAGTTGACACAGGAGGGGGACGTATCCATATTCTTTAATTGATGCCGGTGATGAGTGTGGTGATTTGGTTGAATAAGCATGACCATGGAATAACTGATAAGGCAACGTTGTTTTCATCTCTCCCACTCACAATCTCTTAAAACTTAATTTCATGTGGGTAGATTTTTTTTCTTGCTAACTAGACGAAATTCAAGCCAACATCCATAACGCGTCCCGTTGTTTTTAGGTAATGAAAAGCGATACGTTTACTTCTATTCACAAAAGAGTTCAGCTCAATAATTTAAATGTTCAACGTAGTGCAATACTCAAAATATTCAATATGCATTTGAGTGATGGCATCTCTCCTCTGCTTTAGGCCTGCCACGGCAGACACTAGCAGCAGGTAAGGGTGTTTGGTCGGGTTTTCTTCCTTCCCCTTGTGCTTTCACTCTCCTTCTCCATTTGCTCCTGGCTTTTCTTCTACCTGCAGGATCAGAGACGGTGAGAGAAGGAAAAGAGCAAACAAGTTCTTACAGGTACAGCTGTAAATTGAAACAAGTCCACTCTGGTCTTTGGTAGTGAGTAAAGCCGTAGAGACCTACTGTAGGTTTGTTTTGTTTCGTTTCTTCTACTTCTTTCTTCCTGCTTTGCCACCATCTTTCTTCTCGCGTTTCCTCAACGTAGGCAAATGCACCTTTCTGGCTGATCAGTTTTGCCTTTTTCATGAATCACGTTAACATTTCACTGGTACAGATAAAACTCCTAAATGGAGAAAAATACTCTCTGGACTTTCTACACAGTGGTGTTGAAAAATCTGTACTTTATTTAGGCAACGTCTACTTTGCTAATGTAGTAGAATCATCAAGCATCATCATGATGTTATTTCAGTTTTCTTCCCATTTACAGTCTTAAGAAAATATGTTGAATTGTCTATGACTTATAGTCTAAATAAAAGTGATGGAAAAAAACACTGACAACAAGCCATTCCTGCAAAACTGGCTTGTCACATTTACTTTACAAAAACAGTTATTCTTTTTGTAAGTCCCCCAAGAAAATGGAGTCTTACACTTGTGCTTGACTTCAAGAACTGTTCTGTTACCAGCTTCTAGTGTTTAAAGTCATATTATGATAAAAACTTACGTATTCAAAGAGGCCAAAGGAAATCTCCATTCGTTTATTCCAGCTTCTGAGTAACAAGACAGAGTAACAAGATCTTATCATTGATAATAACGTTTTCATTCGTTGTAGAGTGTAAATGTGTTGGAGTTTGGTTTTGATGGGTATAAGTTATAAATATATCCTCATAATAGTGATAAAACTAATCAATTAAACTCTTAAAAGTCAACAATAGGAACACAAACAACCTGGTTTTAAAAAAAAAAAAACAAAAATGAGTCAAGGACCTTAACAGTCATCCGGACCAAAGAAGATACACAAATGGCAAATAAACGTATGAAAAGATGTTCCACGTTGTATGTCATTAGGAATTGCAAATTAAAACAATAACATACATTACACACCTATTATAATGATGAAAATCCAGAATACTGACAACACCAAATGTGGAAGGGTGTGGGGCAACAGGAACTCCCATACGTTGCTAGTGGGAACGCAAAATGGCACAGTCACTTTGGAAGACAGTTTGGCTATTTCTCGTAAAACTAGACATACTCTTACCATACAATCCAACAATCTCACTTCTTGGTATTTACCCACAGGAGTTGAAAACTTATGTCTACACAAAAACCTGCACATGGATATTTATAGCAGCCTTATTCATAATTGCTCAAACTTGAAAGCAACCAAGATATACCCAGTAAGTGAATGGACAAATAAACTGTGATACCTCCAGACAATGGAATAATACTCAATGTTGAAAAGAAATGAGCTTTCAAGCCACAAAAAGAAATAGAGGAAACTTAAATGCATATTACCAAGTGAAAGAAGCCAATATGAAAAGGCTATATACATACTGTATGATTCTAACTACATGGCATTCTGGAAAAGAAAAACCTATGGAAACACTAAAAAAAAATAAAATCAGTGGTTCTAAGGGTTGGAGGATGGGGCTAAGGATGAATAGGCAGAGTACAGAGGATTTTTAGGGCAGCAAAAATACTGTATGATTCCATAATGATGGATACATGTCATCATAGATTTGCCCAAACCCACAGCATGTACAACACTAAGAGCAAACCCTAAGGTAAACTATGAACTTTGGGTGAATATGATATATTTATACAGGTTCATCAGTTATAATCAATGTACCACTCTGGTGGGGGATGTTGATAATGGGGGAGGCTGGGGGTATATAGGAAATCTCTGTACCTTCTTCTCAATTTTGTTGTGACCCTAAAACTGCTCTAAAAAATAACTTCTTTAAAAATAGTAACCAACTGTAGCTGCCACTCAAAAATCAAGATGATAATAACTTCAGAGTTAACAGCTATAGAAACCTTTGATTAAGTTTACTTATACAGGTGCCTGGGTGGCTCAATTGGTTAAGCACCTGACTCTTGATCTCGGCTCAGGTCATGATCTCACAGTTCATGAGATCAAGCCCTGTGTGGGGCTCTGCGCTGACAGCACAGATTTGGCTTGGGATTCTCTCTCCTCTCTCTCTCTCTTTGCCTTTCCCTGATGTCTCTCAAAAATGAATAAATAAACTTATATAAAAATGTTTACTTATAAAGCTGAGTATCATTAGAATAAAGAATGATCTTGATTGTGCCTATCTTTATTATGTTATCAAAATTCAAAGCGACAACTTTATTTTTGCTAATAGGCATAAATTTATGAAACTTTACTTGACTTATATAGGTAGGTTCATTTATTTATGAAAACATTTAGGCAAAAACTGTAGATGACATAATACAGGTAATATTGTAGTTGATATTGTCTGGCTCTGGAAACCTGCATCTGTAAATAAAACCATCGATCAAGTTGGCCTTGAAAGTGGCAAGTTTTACACCTAGAGCAAGATAGTCATCCTATTAATCACTCAAACATGACCTTAAAATTAACAGAACAAACTGCAAGGAATACTTGTATTTTAGGAAAAATCTGTTTTAGGAAAATCTGTTTTAGGGAAGATCTATTACCTTTGTCAGTGGCATATTTACCACAGCATTTTATTTTATTTTATTTTATTTTATTTTATTTTATTTTATTTCATTCTTTAAAGATTTTATTTGTAAGTAATCTCTACAGCCAACATGGGGCTTGAACTTACACCCCCAAGATCAAGAGTCACATGTCCTTCCGACTGAGCCAGCCAGGGGCCCTGACCACAGCATTTAAAAACTGAGGTTGTGTAAACAAAACATACTCGACCAAATATTAAAAAAAAATATGGTCTCTAGCCTGCATAGTATCTTTACGGAAAGATCCATTAGGCTATATGAAAGAAAGAGAGAAAGAGAGAGAGAGGGAGGGAGAAAGAAAGAGAGAGGAAGGAAGGAAGGAAGGGAGGGAGGAAGGGAGGAAGGAGGGAAGGGAAGGGCAGGGAGAAAGGAGGGAAGAAGGGAGGAAGGAAGGGAAGAAGGAGAATGTGATAAGCCCTAGTAATAAATAGACACTCCATATCACAAAGAAGAAGGAAAGCCAGACATGATCTAAAGGCCTCCAGCACGTTTTTATCTGTGGAAAAATTCACTCATCAATTTCTTAATTTAGAGAATATCTCAATAACTGAAATCTAATTAAAAAATACATTGATATAGGAATTCACAAAGGGAAAAATAAACCACAAATAACTTTAGAGCTGTCTCAGCAGATCCTTTCTTTTTTTTTTTTTTTTTTTAAATTTTTTTTTCAACGTTTTTTATTTATTTTTGGGACAGAGAGAGACATAGCATGAACGGGGGAGGGGCAGAGAGAGAGGGAGACACAGAATCAGAAACAGGCTCCAGGCTCTGAGCCATCAGCCCAGAGCCTGACGCGGGGCTCGAACTCATGGACCGTGAGATCGTGACCTGGCTGAAGTCGGACGCTTAACCGACTGCGCCACCCAGGCGCCCCTCAGCAGATCCTTTCTAATCTCACCATCTTTCTGTACAAATTTCTGCTCCTTTTCCTCACTAGTGTGAAAACAACTTAGAAAAGGTCTGGGTGGGGGACGTCTGAGTGGCTCAGTCAGTTAAGCATCTGACTTCGGCTCAGGTCATGATCTCGTGGTTCATGAGTTCCAGCCACATGTCAGACTGTGCTGACAGTTCAGAGCCTGAAGCCTGCTTTGGATTCTGTGTCTGTCTGCCCCTCTCCAACTTGCTCTCACTCTCTCTCTCTCTTTCTCTCTCAAAAATAAATAAACATTAAAAAAAAAAACAAACTAGGGGCGCCTGGGTGGCACAGTCAGTTAAGCATCCAGCTCTTGATCTCAATTCAGGTCATGATCTCATGGTAGGTGAGTTTGAGCCCCATGCCAGGCAGAGCCTGCTTGGGATTCTGTCTCTACCTCTCTCTCTCTGCCCCTCTGTCACTTGTGCTCTCTCTTTCTCTCTCTCAAACAAATAAAATTAAAATAAATAAATAAAATAAAATAAATACTACGAAGGAAGGAAGGAAGGAAGGAAGGAAGGAAGGAAGGAAGGAAGGAAGAAGGAAGGAAGGAAGGAAGGAAGGAAGGAAGGAAGGAAGGAAGAGGCCTGGGTGGCTCAGTAGGTTAAGTGACTGACTCTTGATTTCGATTTCAGCTCATGTCATGATCTCACCATCATAAGTTTGAGCTCTGTGACAGGCTCCACACTGACAACTCAGAGCCTGCTTGGGATTCTCTCTCTCCCTCTCTCTCTCTCTGCCCCTTCCCAGCTCGCTCTCTCTCTCTCTCCCTCTCTCTCTCTCTGCCCCTTCCCAGCTCGCTCTCTCTCTCTCTCTCTCTCTCTCTCTCTTCCCCTCTCAAAAAAAATAAATAAACTTAAAAAAATTTAGGGGTGCATGGGTGGCTCAATGGGCTGAGCATCTGACTCTTGATTTTGACTCAGGTCATGATCTCATGGTTCATAGGTTCAAGTCCTGTGACCAGCTCTGTGCTGACAGTGGGGAGCCTAATTGGGATTCTCTCTCTGCCCCTCCCCTGCTAGCTCACACACACTCTCCCTCAAAATAAATCAATAAACTTAAAAAGAACTGCTTTAAAAAGAGTAAAAAGAAAGAAAAGAAGAAAAAAGGGGGACAGTAAGAAGGAGCTAAGTTGGGGAGGTAGAGGGAGAACTTGAGGAGAGGAAGATAGAAAGAAGGAAGGAAAAAAGAAAGAAGAAGGGAATGAAGGAAGGATTCCCCAACAAGAAATAAAAGGACATCATTTTGGTTTATCTTTTATAACTCAGAATTTAAACCCTTGGTGAATTACAAACTATCTTGTATTTACAGCTGAGTGCCTGAAAAAAGCATGGATTTTTGGTTGCTGACTACATCTGAGCCTTTATTGGAATATGATCTATGAAAGCCAAATTCTATGCACTGATTCTAAATACCCAACATTTCTCATTAAAGAGTACCTGGGCAATCTCAGTTTGAAGAAAAATGGAAAGGAGAAAAATGGAAAGGAGAAAAGACAGACAGATGGAGAGAAGGAAGGAAAGAAGGAAGGAAGGAAGGAAGGAAAGAAAGAAGGAAGGAAGGAAAGAAAGAAGGAAGGAATGGAGAAAGGGAAGAAGGAAAGAAGGAAACACTAAAGAATCTCTTTATCTAGCAAGGTGACTCTTACGGAGAATTTAAAATGTAACGAAAACTTTATGAAGTATTTGAAAAGCCTCAGATTAAAACTAAAGTAGTAATATATATTTAAGTATGAGTTCTACTATTTGTTCAGTTTCTAGGATTTGCTGTAAAATCAATCTGTAAATAAGTTGATTTAAGTGATAAAGTATAGCAAAAGACAGGTAAAAATATTTATAAATGTTTTAAAACATTTTTTAATAGTGGGTGCCTGGGTATTTCAGTCAGTTAAGTGTCCCACTCTGGATTTCTGCTGAGGTCATGATCTCATGGTTTACGGGATCAAGCCCTGCTTTGGGCTCTGCATTAACAGCACGGAGCCTGCTTGGGATTCTCTCTCCCTCTCTCTGCCCCTCCCCTGCTCATGTATTCTCTTTCTCTCAAAATAAATAAATAAACATTTTCTAAAAGATTTTTAATGGCACTGATAGAAAATATTAGTAAACTAAATTTGTAAGTCTAATCCTAATGTCATTAAATCATCTATTTACCAATTGAACAAACTGTTAAACTCCTACATTGGAATGTGCTGGATAAAAGGTTTAAGAAAAAAGACCCTAATATATTAGTTTCTTTATTTTTTATCTTTACTTGTTGCCAACAAGTATATCTTGTTCTTTTCCTCTTTCATAAATTTGTAAATTCCTGTTAATTAGACAAGGATTGATTATGGAAGTCCTTGCTTTAAGTCTATAGATATAAAAATAGAATCTTTATGTAAATATCTAAAGGTTGACTATTATACATCATTTTTGGTATATGTGTATGTGTATATATATGTGTATGTGTATACATGTATGTGTATATATAAATGTGTGTATATATACATGTATACGCACACACACACATATATATGACATTGTCTTATCAGAACATCAAAACAGTCAAGTTCTCTAACACCTGCGACAATAATTGTGTACATGTTTGCATTTTTATTAGCTAATGGCATACTGGCTATGGAACAAAATTTTTTTCCTAGGAGCTCTAAAATACAGTAAAATCGAACTGTTTTAAACTTTACTTTAAAGCATGCTTTATAGAAAACCCAATCGCAATAGTTTATTTAGGATCCATCTTCTAAGATACTTCACAAAACGAGATGAAGTAGTTATAATTACTTTCTAGAGCAACAGGTGTGTTCCCAGGAGCAATTCCTATTGATTTAAAATTCTGATTCATAACCCTTAAAGCTCCCCTGTGCTGCCCTTTTATTTAATTTTATTTACTTTCTCATTGCTATCTACCACAGAGCTCACAATATACCCCAAATTGACTGTTTTCTCTTCTGGGTATATGCTACCCACTGAATCTACAGACTTTTGCTTTCTCATTAATAAGTACTCACTTTTTGTTATTTAAACTAATAGTCTCACTTATTATTTTCTCTGACAGCTTTCTGTTAATATAAGTATCAATAAAAACTGCAAATATTTCTATAAACAATTTTCATATTATCTCCATTGTCGACATCTCAATTCACTCACAGGAAATTCTCTTGAATCAGAAGTATTCAGCAGGGAATTGAAAAAACAACAAGCTAAAGTAATAACCAGAGAAGTGGAGAAAAACTCATAAAGTTGGTCAATGCAGCATGCTTCCTAGATACCCAAAGGCCTTTCACTTAAGATCACATTGAATATAAACAACATAGTGTATTTACTCATATGAATCAATCCCTAGCATTGACTCAATCATCGAGTTGATAACAGGGTGACTGCTTCCCCCACCCCCACTCCAATTGAAAAAAACAGAGTAATAACACAATTTCAGTAGAATATACTGAGGTTTCAAATGTAATAAACGGGCATACTTCCTCAAATTAGAAATCCAGTCAGAGAAAAAGTAATCCCATATTGAATGTTAGGAATGCAAAAACAAATGGAGAAAGAGAGAGAGAAGAGTATATGGGTAGGTTTAGACTACTATATAAAATGATCATAGTAACTCGGGAATTTTTGAACTATATATCAAATTACAGTACAAAATAACAGTAAGACATAAAAAGAGAAGATAAATGGAACTTATGAGTGGTCAGGCCTTATTATCTGCCAAAACAATGAAAAGTAGCAATTAACTTAGACCATGACAATTGAAGGCAATCTTTAGGGTAAAATAATAATAAAAATATAGTGAACTTCCAAACTAATGGGGAGAAAAATGAAATCTTTAAAAATACTTGATAAACCCAAGGAAACTTTAGAAAGGAGGGAAAATGGAATACAGTGCAGATAGAACAAATAGAAAATATTAGATATATTTAATATTAAAATATGAAAATGGTAGATTGAAACCCATATCTAGCCATTATTACAATTAAATGTGGATGTACTTAACTGCTGCAATTAAAAGACAAAAATTTTCTGACTAAAATATACACAGACATACATGTATGTGCAGTTTATAAGACACATCTGGAACAATATGATACAGCAAAGGTAAAAGCAAGCAGCAAGAAAAAGATACTACCTGTGAACATTAAATAGAACAACTGAAAAAAACAATGATGAAGCCTAATACACCAAAATTACTTTAAGGCAAACAGCATTACTGGAGATAAACACTTCAAGATGAGACAAGTTCAATTTACCAGAAAAATATATAAATTCTAAAATTGTATGTATCTAATAACATGACTTGAAAATATATGAGACAAAATTTCAGGACTATGATAAACAGTAGGAAAAAGCACAAATGGGGTGCCTGGGTGGCTCAGTCAATTAAGTGCCCAACTCCTGATTTCAGCTCAGGTCATGATCTCACAGTTCATGAAATCGAGCCTCATATTGGGCTCTGCACTGACAGTGCACAGCCTGCTTGGGATTCTCTCTCTCTCTCTCCCTCTCTCTCCCTCTCTCTCCCTCTCTCTCTCTCTCTCTCTCTCTCTCAAAATAAATAAATAAATTTAAAAAAAGAAAGAAAAAAGCATAATTTTATTGTGAGATTTTAGCATACACTTCTCAGTTGCTGAGAAACAAAACAGACAAAATGCTTTTAGGAAGTAGAAAATCTAAACGACTAAAAAACTTGCTCTAATAATCATGTATACAACACTACACAACACTACACCTAGTGACTTCAAAAGACCCAACTCTTTTCAGGGCATACAAAACATTTAGAAAAAAGTGATTGTGTGCTGGGCCATAAAGAAAGCCAGAGCGGATTGGGGTAGGGGGATGGGCAAGATTAAGTGAAGGAAATTAAGATGTACAAACCTGCAGTTATAAAATAAATAAGTCACAGGGATGAAGAATACAGCATAGAGAATATAGTTAACAGTATTGTAGTAACATTGTATGGTGACAGAGGATAACTATACTTATTGCGGAGAACACTGCATAATATACAGAAGTGTCAACCTACCATGTTGCACACCTAAACCTAGTGCAACATTTTATGTCAACTATACTTCAATAATAAAAAAAAGAAATTTTAAGAAAGATAAATTTTTAAAAAACCAACAAAAAGAAGCTCATCAAAATTTTTTAAAAAAATTTTTAATGTTTATTTATTATTGAGAGACAGAGAGACACAGAGCATGAGCAGTGGAGGGGCAGAGAGAGAGAGAGAGAGAGAGACAGAATCTGAAGCAGGCTCCAGGCTCCGAGCTGTCAGCACAGAGCCCGACGCGGGGCTTGAACTCACGCACCGTGAGATCATGACCCAAGCCGAAGTCGGTCGCTTAACCGACTGAGCCACCCAGGTGCCCCAAAATTTTTTGAGAGTAAGTCTTATTACTCTAATTAACAAAGCTAAAAATTAATAACAAAGAAGGCAGTAAGAAAATCTCATATATTTAGAAATACAAAATAATCTAAAAGTAAAAGAAAACACAATAGAAATTTTAAAAAATTTTGAACTGAACAATTAAAATACTACAAATTAAACCTCATGAGATAAAGGTAAAGCAGGGTTTAAAGATTTACTCCCACAAGTGAAAATAGCAAAGTATAAAAAATTTAAAATAATGAGGGAAGGACTTATCTTCATAAGATAAAAAGCAAAATAAACCCAAAGAAAACCGAATTAAATAAAGAGCAGAAATTAATTAAATTTCATATACAACAGAAAGGATTGACAGTAAGTTTGTTCTTTGAAAAGATTAATAGAATAAAAGAATATAATAATAGTAATAATAATAATAGAATAAAAGTAATAGTAATAATAACAGAATAAAAGTAAAAAGTGAATAAACTCACCAGAACAAGAGAAAAGCTAATAACCAATGTCAAGATTGAGAAAGAAGGTATCGCTACAGATTATGAGATTATTGAAATAAAATAAGAGAATATTAAGAAGAATTTTTCCAATGAATTTGAAAATGTATATGAAGTGGACAAATTCCTGGGGGCGGTGGGGGGAGCTTTCACAAAAATAAGAAATTCAATCTATATTTTAAAGCTTTCATTTAAAAGAACTCCTGGCCCCAGATGGCTTTACCAGTGAAATTTGCCAAATATTTAAAGAAGCAAAAATGGCAAACATAAAATATTCCAAAGATTGAAAAAAGGAAGAACATTTTCTAATCATTTTGTGTGACCAGTAAAACTTTGTTACCAAACTGATGAGGACAGAGTGAGAAAGACTTTTACTTATGAACATAGTTGAAAAATTCCTAATCAAATTAGTAGCAAAATGAATACATGAACATATACAAAACATAGTAAATGATGATAGGTTTATTTTAAGGATGCAATGATTTAACATCAGACAATCATTATAACTTAACACATGAAAGGAAAAGCATTATATAACTATCTTAAAAAATTTATTGAAGGAATTAGTAAAACTCAATCTAAAAAAAAGAAACTTGCCAAATCTGCTAAATTATTTGTTTAAAATAATAATAATTAATAATAATAATAAATAATAGATTCTAGCTAGAACAAAGAGACTATACAGACTGACGAAGACAGATAATTAAACCTCCTAGATTTGAAATAAACAATTATAATCTCATTATGTGAAGATTAAATGATAATGTATAATGTCATAAAATCCAGAATAATCTACAGATAAATCATTAGAATTACTAACTTTGTCAAAGATTCTGGATATATTTTCAACATACAAAAATTAGTTATATTCTATATACCATCAATTATTAGAAAATAAAATGTTTTTAAATACTACTTATAATATCATTAAAAATAGCAAACAGCTAAAAATAAAATTAAACAGATATGCAAAACCTGTACATATGAAGTTATAAGAAATCATTAAGAAAGTTGAATAAGGAGAGGCACCTCGATGGCTCAGTCAGTTAAGCACCCAACTTCAGCTCAGGTCATGATCTTGAGGTTCGTGAGTTCGAGCCCCATGTCAGGCTCTGTGCTGATAGCTCAGAGCCTGGAGTCTGTTTCAGATTCTGTGTCTCCCTCTTTCGCTGCCCTTCCCCCATGCATGCTGTCTCTCTCTCCCTCAAAAATAAAAAACATTAAAAAAAAGAAAGAAAGAAAGTTGAATAAGGCACAAGTACATGTAGAGATATATCATATTCATAGATTGGAAAATTCAACGTAGTAAAAATATCTGGCCTCTTCAAATTGATTTAAGGCAATCTCAACAAAAACGCCAATAGTTTTATTTGTCATTTATTGTGTTAAATTTGACAAACTAGTCCTAAAATCTACATGGAAATGCTAAAAGTCAAGAGTAGTAAGATTTTCCTGAAGAAAACCAGGTGGGACAATTTGCTCCACTCGATGGCAACATTTATTCTAAGGGTATGGTCATTAAGAGAAGGTGTCATTGGGGCACCTGGGTGGCTCAGTTGGTTAAGCGTCCTACTCTTTATTTTGGCTCAGGTCATGATCTCTCATTTTGTGAGATGGAGCCCTGCATCGGGCTCTGCACTGACAGTGGGGAGCCTGCTTGGGATTCTCTCTCTCCCTCTCTCTCTCTGTCCTCCCCCCGCCAAAAAAAATAAACAAAAAGAGAGAAGGTGTCATTGGCACAAAGGTACACAACAGACCAGGGAGATCAGAACACAGAACTAAGAAACTGAACAACACATATATGGACACTTGATTTAGGGAGAGCCATGGATAAAGACTGGTCTTTTTGGTAAAAGATGTTGGGTCAATAAACATACATATGGAATCGTTTTTTGTTTAATGTTTATTTATTTATTTATTTAGAGAGAGAGCACATACACACATGAGTAGGGGAGAGGCAGAGAGAGAGAGGGAGAGACAGAATCCTAAGCAGCCTCCATGCTGACAGTGCAGGGCCCCATATGGGGCTCAATCTCACCAACTGTGAGATCATGACCTGAGCCAAAATCGAGTCAGACACTTAACTGACTGAGCCACCCAGGCTCCCCTTTACATATGGAATCTTGACCCTTACATCAAAAAAGAAAGTCAATTCCAATAGCACTACAGAAATAAATCTGAAAGGTGAAGCAATAAAATTCAAAGAGAAAATAAAAGAGTATCTTCTTGAGCTCAAGGTAGAAAAGCTGTTTTCAGCAGGACACAAAAGCACTCAGCAGGAAAAGAATTTATAGATTGGACTACATAAAATTAAAACTTCTGTTTATCAAATAATTCCATCATGATAGTGAAACGATTAGACTACGAAGTGGAAGAAGAAATATATATGTATGTATACGTATAATCAAAGTGCTCAGACCTAAGATGTATAAGGAACCCCACAAATCAGTAAGACAGGCAGATAACTCAATAAAAAAAAATGGGCAAACATTTCAAGCAGGCATTTTATAAATCAACTATCTGATTAGCTAGTAAACATAACAAAAGATGCTAAACCTCTTAAGTAATCAAAAATGTAAATTAAAAGCACAATGAAATATCAGAACACAGCCACCAGAGTGCCTTTAAAAACAAAACTGACAATACCAAGTGGTGACAGGGATGGAACAGGAACTCCTACACTAAAGGTGGGAGTGTCATTTGGTTATCACTTTGGGAAACAAAGTTCAAAACATCCATACTCTACGATCTAAAAATGTTACTTTCAGATACATACTCCATGACCCCACATGAATGTACAGACAAGATGTGCTTAACACTGTTCAAAGCAACATTATTTGTATAAATCGAAAACAGTGATTAAACATCAATCAACAGAATAAATAAGTATATTAAAGGATATTCATTCCATTTCCCACTAAATAGCCAATAAAATGTTTATACTACAGTTACATCCAACAACGTGGATGAATCTCACAAGCGTAATGTTGACCAAAAGATGACAAAATTAAAGAATGTGTAATTGGTAGAAACCAAGTCCACACATCTGCGCTCTCTCTTCAGGCATTTTTTAAGAACAAGAAAGCAATTGACATAAAGGACATACATTTAATAAACTACTACTTCGTCACCTTTGAAAAACCATGGATCAAGAAGTGTTTCTATAATTTCATGGTCATGGTACTAATCCCAATTGGTATAAAAGAAAAGCCTCAATTCAAACAAACTAATCCTCAAGTGGTGATGTCATTAGTCTATCAGCAGTGATTTGTTAATCAGATGCATGAAATAAATGAAGTCTGAATTAGACAGAATCCCACTAAGAATCAACTAATATAACTGAAAATATCACCTATGGTCCTAACAGGAATATTTGCAGACTGGCAACAAATTGTACAATTTGTCACTATGTGAGGTTCTGCAAACTATGTGGTTCTAAGGTAACACTGGTTAATCAAAATCTAGCACATTCCAGGAAATATGGCAATGGCAGTTTCCTAAATCATCTTGCAGGCTAACTTTGCTTTTTCTAGCAAATTCAAAATTGTTCAGAGTCTATTGTAATCTGGCTTCCAACAATTCATTCTTCCATAAATATGTATTGACCACTTATTCCGTGTCAGGCCTTATAGGCATCAATAACAAAGTTGTGAATAAGACAGGGTCCTATTAGTTTATTGGAAAAGATAAATGCCTATGGAGGCAAAAAAAAATCCATAACATTTAACATTTCTTTCAAAGTATTTGATTTACCACTTGCCAATTTTTATAAATAAATGGTTCTTTTGAATTAAGTGAGATTTTAGGAAAGAAATGCAAATGAAGTTGTCCAAGGTAAAAAGAGAGAGAGTTTAATACAAAAGGAAAGTAATTACTTTCCACTCTGTAAAACAAGGGTCAGAGATATGAAGCTAATGATAATCAGTCCAAAGCTGTCAAATTCTCTAAATCCTATTGAAAAGACGCAACCCTTGGGTGCTGCTGTTAGCAATCAGACATAGCTTCCAAGAGAAGGAGTATAACAATAAAAACGCTATCTGGATTCACAGTCCAGGGGGGTCCATCTCAGACTAAGTCTGAGCACTTCAGCACTCTTTATCCAGATCCAGAACTTTCCTTCATCTCATTTACTCTGTGTTATTCATGATACATTTAATTATTTTAAGAACATGTGTCTCAATAGCATCAGAAATAGACTAACTGAGCTCTAATTTCTATCTCCTATCTCTTCTATCCGTTCTTGCTTAAAATTTCAACATGAGTCCACGAGGTCATTTCTATTTGGTCCCCACTGTCAATTTTGTCATCGCAGAACAACCAGTGCTTTGTGTTAGGTCACTTGGGAAAAGTTCCAACTCATCTCTAGGAGTACTGGAATTTTCTCTTATATTTTACTTGTATTGTCTATGATATCCTATGTGTAAGAAATCATAAGACATTTCGCTTAGTCCATCATGGCTGCTATTACAAAATAAATGAGATGTTTTATAAACAATAGAAATTTACGTCTCATCATTCTGGAGGCTGGGAAGTTTAAAATGAAGGCACCGACAGATTCAATGTCTCGAGAGAACCAACTGGCTGGTTCATAGAGAGCAGTCTTTTTCTGTGTTCTCATACGGCCCCAGAAGCAAAGGAGCTCCGTGCCTTTTCTTCTACAAGGGCATTAGTCCCACTTAGATTAATGGGACTTTCATGACCTAATTACCTTCCAAAGGCCCCACTGTCAATTTCCATCACATTGGGGATTACCTTTCAACATAGGAGTTTGGGGAAGATACACACATTCAGTCTACAGCAGCATTTTAAGCATCCTTCATGAGAAGGAACACAAGATTAATTGTGAGTCTACCTTTTCATTCATTTAATTTGAAGGGCACAAATTGTGGAGCCAGAATGCCTGTGTTCAAATCCTGTTTCCACCATCTAATATCTTGTGTTACTTTGTACTTAAATTTCCTCCTTTGTAAGTTGGGGATAAAACACAGAGTGTTTTTATAAGCATTAAATGAGGTCTTAGTTGTAAAATGCTTAGAGGTATAAATTCTATGTAACTGTTTGTCAAGGGAAAGATTGTCTCTAAACCAGAGACTGATAAGAATCACCAATACTTCCAGATTTATAGCAATCACACCAGTCTGGTGAACTATACCAAACAGTTTGGTTAAAATAATAATTGGGAAAATGCTCAGAATATAAAAATAGGCCCCATGAGAAACAGCATTGCATTATTATTCTCCTGGCCACCATCATAGAAAGCAGATATCAAAGATGTGTCATAGACTGAGATTCGATCTCTTTGTAAGCAGAGTAGTGCTAAAAGGATCTCCAAAAGTTTCTCAGAACGTTTATGTCTGTTGCTGAGTGAATAATAACGGGCATTCTACACAAGTAAAGATTTCATGAATATTTAAATTTGCTTTCTTTTCACATAAGAATCAAGGATATTTTTTTCAAAAGCTCTTTGTGTATCTTATCTTTTATTTAATGTAGTGTTTCAATTTACATAGGCTTAAAACCTTCAAAATTGAGAACTTCTTACAAGCAGTTCTGATTTTACAGAACTATGATCTTATCAAAATATTCTATATGTAAATTAAAATATGTACTGATGATAACAGCACATAAATCCAGAATTTATTGTTCTCTGTCATGTGATGCTCTCAGGTACACATGCCTACCACACAGTGGACATATAGGTTAGTTAGGACAAATGGAAATAAAAGAGAATATACAGATGTTTAACATCATTTTGAGAATTTGTTAGGATTCAGGAACTAAGAATGCAATTTAATTCCCTAGTAGAACGAAGACAGAATTTATTTGATATGAAATCCTTGGTTACCACTTTCTTTCCTTAAATTTCTTAAAAATACTGCCCCATTCGTATCTTGCTTTAAATGTTGGTTTTAAGAAGTCTGAGGCCACAACAGTTATCTTGCCTTTGTAAATCGTTTGTTCTTTTAGTATGGAAATGTTAAAAATTATTTTCTTTAAAGTCTAATAGGTTCCCTAGGGTATATTTTCTGGTTGGTTTTTCTGAATAATCTTTTAACATGTAACTGATGGGGCCAATCTAAAAAGATTTGGGTCTTTTTGGATTTTCTTTTTTAGAGAGAGAGAGAGAGAGAGAGCACAAGAGCACAAGTGAGCACTTGTGCAGGGGAGGGGCAGAGGGAAAGAGAGAGAGACAGACAGAATCTTAAGCAGGCTTCATGCCCAGCAGGGAGCCCGATGGAGGGCTAGATCTCATGACCTTGAACCATGACCTGAGCCAAAATCAAGAGTCGGACACTTAACCAACTGAGTCACCCAGGCACCCCAAGATTCAGTCTTTTATTTCTAGAAAGTTTTCCTGGATTAATGAATCCAGGAAATACTAATTTAATTAATTAGAGTTAAATTAATAATTTAAATCAATAATTCAAATTTAATAATTTAATTAAATTATTTGTTTTATTTTAATGATTTAACTATTAATAATTAACTTTTAGTTTGATTAATTAGTCTTAAATATTAATTCTATCCTAGATAATACTCTATATCCCAGAGGACAAGTATTCTTCATCTGAGGATTCACAAGTTGAAAGTATGCACATATTTTTGTAAGCATGCCTGCTCTTGTGGCTAAATGTATTTTTCTGGCAAGAGAGAATCCAAAGATGCCAGTAGATTTTCAACAACTAAGAAATGTAAAAACCTCCAAATGGAAATTCTGCTATTTTCAAAATTTGCCTTTATCTCTAGAACTCTGTGCCTTTAAACTACAAAAATAAGTTGGAATAAGGGCACCTCGATGGCTCAGTCATTTAAGCATCCGACTTTGGCTCAGGTCATGATCTCACAGCTTGTGAGTTCAAGCCCCACGTTGGGCTCTGTGCTGATAGCTCAGAGCCTAGAGCCTGCTTTGATTCTGTGTCTCCCTCTCTCTCTCTGCCCCTCCCCTGCTCGTGCCCTGTCTCTCTATCTCTCAAAAATAAACATTAAAAAAATTAAAAGCAAATAATAAGTTGGAATATACTCCAACTTAAAGTAAAATACAAAACATTTAAAATGCAATTGCCTGATAAATTCTTTCATAATAATGAGTAATGCTTAATGTAAGCTGATTTATTATTATATCCCATGGCTATACTAAAGAGGAGATAATGGTTTGCTATTGTATAAAAGTTGCAAGTATGCTAATAAATCAAATTTTTATTTTTTCTTTCATCTCATTACTTATAATTATAAAGATAAATTAAACTCATACATGCCAACAGTGTGGTACTGTCTTATTACCTTATGCTGTACATTAAGAACCACATACAGCTTACTACTGGGATAAAATTCCAGTGGTGGTATTAATGACATTTTTAATTAAAATATCTAGTCAACCAAAAAAATAGGTTGAAGTGCTACAATTCCTTTGACGGTGAGATATAGTGAATAATCAATCCTCACGAATTGGATTAACTTCCCTTAATTTGATTTTATAATTGTAAGCCCATTGTGTTAGGTCATTTTCAAGTTTTTCTGGAAACCTGAGAAGCAATCTCGAGTGTTGTTGTCTAGTTAGTGTGATAGAAAACATCTTACCTGTGTTAGCCACAGATTCTGCTTTAAAAACATTGCCTAATGACATGCATTTAGAAACTACAGGAAACTTGGTATATACAGAGAAAAAGTAATTTGGGGAGGAAAGGCAAATACTGGAATGGTTCCAGGCAGCAGAAAGAATTACATTTCAAGTAGGGGAGACATGGAGGCAAAGGGAGAAAAGCAATGAGAAAGCTCTAAAATCAGTGTTTGGTATCACTCTGTCCTTCGACTGGGGGGAGTGTTCACAGGTGGCAATAAAGTGTCCTAAGCAGCAGAAGCAGGCTAAATGCCAAGGGGGTCCACTGAATAAGGCACAGGCAATCTGGCATTATTGAGAACAGAGCAGCAGATAGACAAGAATCTTTATGCGATCCATAAAACTTACAACAGGATGTTTATTTCACACTTTGCTCTGCAATTGGACTTAGGCTGTTCACATTTTCCCATGTTCCTTTGTTTACAAATAGGGATATAAACACCAGCATGGTTCAGTTTTATCATGGGGGAAAAAACCACAAATAAATAGACTGCAAAACATTCTGAAAATAGGAGATAAATCAATGCCTTTTCCCAGATTTTCTAAGTATATTAATAATCAAATTCTTTCCTTCTTCAATTCCCTTAGGTATTTTTTTAAGTTTACTTATTTATTTTGAGAGAGCGAGAGTGAGTATGCCAACAGGAGAGGGGCAGAGAGAGAGGAGAAAGAAAGAATACCAAGTAGTCTCCATGCCCTCAGTGCAGAGCCAGACATGGGGCTTGAACTCACGAACAGGGAGATTGTGACCTGAGCCAATTAAGTTGGTTGCTTAACTGACTGAGCCATCCAGGCACCCCTTGATTCCCTTAGATATTAATCACCATCATTCATAGTATACATAACAGGTTTTATGTTATACTTGGTATATTCTAAGGCATCGAAGCAGGAAAGATACAAAAATGTTCCTCTTTTTTCTTTTTAAGATTTGAAGTGCATGGCAAAGTCCCCTGCACATATTAGTCCCTCAATACACATTTGCTGAATTTCTTCAGTTTTAGTAGAAAAATATTAAGGAGCATTTATCAGGCATTCTTCTTAAGCAATCAGAGCAAAATCACGCATTTCAAACTGAAAGCAAACAAGCATTTTGTTAATTTTACAAGGTGGAAAGTACTATAAAATAAAAGAAAGACTCTAAGAATGTGTCTCCCCTACTCCAAGGAACCAGACACTGCCCAGAGCAAAGCACAACCTTCAGAAGGAAGTTTTTTCCTTAAGAAGGTAGTAGACCGAAAAATCTAACTTGGTCTCCAATGGCAAAAAAAAAAAAAAAAAAAAAAAAAAAAATGCAAAATCCAAAGTGAACTGGTAGGAAATTTAACTCCACGTTGAAGTAGAAATATTTCCCATAAGAAATCTTCCACTGAGAGTTAGAATCCAACTTTCCATGATTAAACAAATACAAATAAATGGATTTTCATTTCAACACTAAATATGCTTTAAGGTTTGGGGGCTATGATTTTGCTCTTTTCCACTCAACGTGATAAATTACAGATTAAAAAGCGGTCAGCATTATGGGCCAGAGTTAAAGCCCCATGAGGTGATTCTCATATTTATTACCAGAGTACTTATACCAGAGTATATTCTGTTGCACGGAGCTAATTTTCTATAAACTACCTAGAAGGGTACAATAAAAACTAAAGTTCCTGAAACAGTTCAGTTTAAGGAGGTTGGCAACCTAACTACGTGGGCTGAGATGGGCGTGATGAATGGAGGCCAAGGCCAGATTAGCTGTGAGAGCAGTAAGAGAACTGTTTGACCAGAAGATGTCAGAGTCAAAGCTAGAAAAAAAGCAACTGAGAGAAGCTGGATCTGGAATTTAATTATCTAGGAGGTTCAGACAGCCCCCAGTCAGCTATTGACGTGGCAATCTATCAACTGCCTTAAATGGAAGCTAGAATCTGCCAGGGCTCAGTGGCCATGTCAGGCAGTGGTGACAGGGATGACCCTCCACAGGGGTTGGATACATTCTTCTAAATCTTGGGTGCATTCTTCCAACCAGTGGTATCTTGTTTGTTCATCAGCCCCGTCAACCCCAAGGCTATGGAGAAGCCATGAAAGACCACGGAAGCTAGAAAAGCACCAGAGAACTGAATCTCATCTCACACCCCTTCACATTCTAGATCTATCCAGACATCCCCATTTGCCATCATATTCCGGTTGCTGCCCTCCACAAACTGAGAACATGTTCTGTCATTGGTGAGAAGGCAAGGGGAGACCTCTGACACATTTTTCAACAAGCCTCTTTTCTATGGAGAGTTTCTGGCACCTGTTGACTAGATTGTTCAAAGAGGTTACTCATCCCTTATTGCAGACCACCCAAATTTCAAACTCAGTGTATCATTCTAAACTGAAGACCTCTTGACACTTCTCTCTTTGCCTTTGGGCTTGACGCCCCTTTGATCACACCCCCCTTGTAATGGTAACAAGAGGGTTTTAGCCTTGCCTTTATGAGAGACAGTACAGCATGGTGATTGGGAGTGCAGGCTCTGTGCTTAGACTTCCTGTGTTCAAATTCCAGCTTTGTGTGGGGGGCCGGGCCCCGGCGCCAGGCTGAGACCAGGTCGAGCAACGTTCCCTGTTGACTCAAGCCAACCCGGTGGTTCCCCCTCCCACTCCCTCACTTTCAAGGGCATACGAAAGCCTTGTCAAGGCCGAGAAAGTTAATTCCTGAAGCCTGTGGTCTGCAGGTGTTGGCAGTAATGCTACCTCCCTTTTTCTACCCCGAGTCAGATAGAAACAAACATGGGAATTGTGTTTTGCTAGCAATCTTATCAACAAGGTCTTGTGACCCGTCTAGAAAATGCACAAGAAACACAGAACTAAATGTTTTGGTGGGCAGCGATTATGTGAAACCTGTTTATTCTTAGAATGGCCCGACCCATAAGAGTCTGGATATAAAAGATTGTGTACAGCAACAATAAAGCCGTCACTTGGGTCATCAGCCCAGGGGACCCTCCTGTTCCCAAACTTTCTCTTCTCTCTTTTTTTCTTGCATTCCCCTACCCTCAGGACCCTGACCTCGGTGTTTGTCGCGCCTGCCGCGACACTTTGTCACTTACTAGGTGTGCAATTTGGGCAACTTCCTTAGCCCTTCTCTGATTCTACTTCCTCCTCTATCGGCAGATATAAGAAGTGCCTACCTTATAAGGTTCACGGTTGTTAAGCACTTAAAACAATGCCTGGCACACTCCCTAAAATGAGCTAATATTACTCTTCTGGACAAGGTGCCCCGTTTTCTAGACCTACATTTCTCAGACATCTCCAACCTAGCTGGAGTTCTGATGTTGTCGCTCCTCCTCGACCACGTTGCCAATGATGCCCCCCAGGTGACATTTATTCAACTAAGTCCTAATTTTGATGGGGCAATCAACAAGGGAATATATTTCCCATCATGCTAAAATCTAACTTAGGAGATGGCCTCTCAGTTACTCAGCGATGGGGAGAAAGGGTCAGGGGTAAGTTTCACAACATGTATTTAACGTAAGAAAACCGTAGAACCCGCATTTCACAACCCTTGGGGTGGCACTTTATCTAAATTATTCCGCTTCTCAGAAGCCTTATCAACATTTTTTCTTTATGGGCAGATGGACGCTGTGCATTGCTATTACATTTCCAGGTGGGGATGAGATTCATAGAATCCCTGCATCGCTCTCGCTGAGCATTTGTACAGATGAACAAAACAATTCTGATAAGAAATCAGAGAAAAGAGTAAAGCTTGGAAATGTCATAAAGAAACTAAAATCTTTCTGAAGTAAATTTCAGTGACTCTGATCTCATTTCAAATCTTCAGCTACTGTTCGGCTGTTTATGAGAAAATGTAAGACAAAATCAGCAAACCCTTGGATGATCCGGTAGTAGATTTTTTCATTCTGAGTAACAGCTCAAGAACACGCGTTTAACCCCAGAATATGTTCAACTGATATCCTCAGTAAGTGCCAATATTTTTCATTCTTCGGTGACACTACTCCTCTTCAAAATTTCATTCTTTTCAGTACACAGTACAAGACACTTGAACCCTTCCTAGATATCTGTTACGGGCTGAATGTTCCCACCTCCCCCAAATTCATATGTTTAAGTCCAAATCCCCCAGGACTTCGGAATAGGACTGTATTTGGAGATGACATCTTCAAAGAGGTGATTATGTTAAGCCAGGGCTATTAAGGTGGGCCCTAATCCCAGCTGACTGGTACCCTCATAAACAGAGGAAATCTAGACTCACAGACACCAGGGGCATGCGTACACAGATGGAAGACCATTGAAGAGGCAGCAAGAGGGTGGCCTTGGCAAGGCGAGGGGAGATGCCTCAGAGGAAACCAACTCTGCTGGCACCTTGATTTCTAAGTTCTAGCCTCCTTGATCATCTTCCTCTGATTGTGAGAAAATCTGTTTCCGTCGTTTGAGTCACCAGTCTGTGGTGTTTTGTTATGGCTGTCCTAGAAAACTCATACAGGACCCGATTCAGGCAATGGTCAACTTTTGCACCGGATTCAAATGGTCGTCAATCTCTATCTAGGCTCATTCTAGAATCGATCAATCTTAACAATTTACCTGAGCAAAGCCTCTAAAACCACATAATCCTACAGCAAGAGATGAATGGCTACATTTTGCCACATCAAGTAAACTTTCCAAAGCCCGCCTCCCATAGTCAACTAATCTCGAAGGATCAGGTGAAAACTCTGATTCATTTAACTGATTGTTTGGTAGCAATCTAAACTACCATGTTAATTTAATCAGATTGCAATTATGTTCCCCAATCTTCAACACTCACTTCCCGACTCTGTTTTTATCTGCCCCTCAAATGTCTAAATAGGCATTTGCAACATCTCTAATGATCAGGGGCATCTAGCCCTGAACTGTTTGCAGAAACCAATGGCATCTGTAGAAGTTTTCTAGGGCCGATATAACAAAGGGCCACAGCATGGGTGTCTTATAACAACAGAAAATGACTCTGTCACAGTTCTCTCTCGAGGTTACAAGTCTGAAAGTGCCATCAGGTGCCTGGTCTCTGAAGGCTCTAGAGGAGAATCTGTTCTAAGCATCTCTCTCAGTTTCCAGGGTTGCTGGCAACCCTTGGCGTTCCTTCACCTGGGGACCAATCAGTCTCTGCCTCCATCATCGCATGCTTTGCCTCTCCCTACGTCTCTTCTCTTCTCATAAGGACACCGGTCATATCGGATTAAGGATCCTCTCGACTCTAGGGTGGTCTCATCTTAACTGATTGTATTCACAACAACCCTATTTCCAAACAATGCCACGTTCTTCTGTTCCTGAAAGAACATGAACCTAGTACATCACCTTTAAAATGCAGATATCCATGCCAGGTGTTGGCAGATGATTGACAAGATCCTAGATACATTTTCTTTCAGTATTTGAACAACCGTGGGTCTTGTTTCTCTAACACTAGGTTGAAAAAGGGCCACAAAAATCCAACAACATAGACCAGAAAGAGAGCAAGGCAGCATTCAGAAAAGAACTTGTTCAGGAAATAAATGCAGAAAGCATTCTGCAGTCTCCTTATTTAAAAAAAAAAAAAATGCTTTATACAATAAATTATAAAAAGTTAGCGCTAGCTTAACTGTTAAGACTGATAATAAAGGTCAATTCTGAGGCATGATTATCTGCTAAATCTTATGTAAATAAGTGGCATAGCAAATCCCCACTGACCTGTGGGTAACTTTTTCCCCAGCATTAGAACCAGGAGCAACTCATTCCAATTTTCTGAGCCCTGGGGCTTTCCCTGAGACCTGCTAAGCCATCCTTCTCAGAGTTAAACTCAGAGGAGGCTACTGAAAGACTTTTTTTTCTTTAAAACTTTTTTTTAATTTTGTAATGTTTATTTATTATTGAGAGACAGAGAGAGCAATGAGCATGGGAGGGGCAGAGAGAGGAGGAGACACAGGATCCGAAGCAGGCTCCAGGCTCTGTGCACAGAGCCTGATGCAGGGCTCAAACTCACAAACCCCGAGATCATGACCTGAGCTGAAGTCGGACGCTTAACCAACTGAGCCACCCAGGCGCCCCTTCCCTGAAAATTTTTAAATGCTATGTTTTGCGATGGAAAAAAAACAGGTCACCAACCACTATTCTCTACATTTCTTCTTCTCACCCTAGGATCCACAGCCGCTACCATCTAACACACACGCACGTGTGCGTGCACACACACACACACACACACACACACACCCCATGGTTCAATCCCATTATGACACAATTTTCCATTGTCAAAAAAATCATTTACTTCCAATCTGCTCTGGTTTTGCACCTGCTACTTCCTTCTCTTCGGATGCCCACTCCTCCCCATTCAGTCCCTATCGTGGAAGTTAGTTTAAATGGCAAGGTCTCCATAAAACTTTTTCCAAACCCAGTAGGCACAGGGAATCAGGTCCTCTTTTGACCTCCTGCTGCACTTTGTTTTGATCTCTTTCACTGCTTCCCTAAATCGTGTTAAAGTCATTCATGTGACTTCTTCCCTGCCCCACCAAAGATGGATTAGCAGGTCTCAGGGAAAGCTCTAGTACAGAGATATTAACTCTTGTTTACCTCTTTTTAAAATTCTCATTTCTGCTCTGGCATTTGATAAGTGTGCATCGAATTACTGAATGAGAAATTACAATTATTGCAACATCTGAAAACCTAGCATTAAGTTCTTTGTTGCATGGTGATATAAAAATCACTATTATTTACAGGGGGAAATCCTTGTAAAGTACACAGGCAGTATATTTAGAATAATAGAAAGATTACAAAAAGTCAAATAATATCCAGGACCGAAGTGCTTAGCAAAAGAAAGAAAGAAAGAAAGAAAGAAAGAAAGAAAGAAAGAACAAATGAAATCACAAAAGAAAGAATGAAAGAAAGAAGAAAGTTAGGAGACACATGACCATAATCTTACTCAAAAGACAGAAAACTTGAAAATGTCAGATTTGGTACTTTCAAGTACACAATTATCTCTTTTGAAATGATGGTTCAAGGGGCTCCTGGGTGGCTCAGTTGGCTGAGCATCCAGGCTTAGGTCATGATCCCAGGGTCCCGGGATCAAGCCCCACGTTCAGCTTCACAGTGAGTGTGGAGCTTGCTTGGGATTCTCTCTTTCTCTCCCTGTGTCCCTCTCCCTCACTCATGCTCTCTCTCTCAAATTAAAAAACAAATGGTTCAAGATACACTCTTAAAAGAACAAACTCTAGAACACTTTTCACAAAAACTGGGGCTTGAATTTTTGTAATGCCAGAGACAGGAAAAAAAGCATAGAACAGTGTGCTCCTCAGGAAGGCAGTGGTGCTGAGATATAGTATGTATGAGGGATAAAGTCACTATCAGCAGCAGTAACTACTATTTGCCCAAGACCAAGAAAGTAATCATTTCCAAATCATAGAAGAAGGCATTCTCGTGGACATTTCCCACACCTTCGGTGGCATCACTGATCCTTAACTCACCACGAAAAGTCAGAGTCAATCAATCCCATCATGTAGAAAACCAAGTAACTTTTACATAATAAAAGACAAAGTAGGAAACTGGCTGCCTGGCTGACTTCCAAGTAATGGAAGTCTGCCAACTCCCAGTATTTAAACTACAATGCAATTTTCAAGTATTATACATATTTAATGGAAAAGACTTTGTTTCGAGAGACTTAGCAATCCACCTTCAAAACCTAAAGATTTGTTACAGTGGCAGATGTTCACTTTCATATATGTTTATTACAGAAAGCAATTAGAAACCAGAAAGCATCAGGCTATTTCTGAAATGGCAGCATTTGAAAGCACTGTCTTTTCCCAAGAAACATACCAATGTTTGTTTAAAAGCAATCAGTTTTGGGGCGCCTGGGTGGCTCAGTCGGTGAAGCATCCGACTTCGGCTCAGGTCATGATCTCGCGGTTCATGAGTTCAAGCCCCGTGATGGGCTCTGTGCTGACAGCTCAGAGCCTGGAGCCTGCTTTGGATTCTGTGTCTCCCCTCTTTCTCTGCCCCTCTTCCACTCATGCTCTCTCTCTGTCTCTCAAAAACTGAATAAATGTTTAAAAATTTAAAAAAAAATAAAGGCAATCAGTTTTGTTGCTAAGAGAGTAGATAGATCTTAAAAAGTTCTCATCACAAGAAAAAATAACTTGTAATTATTGTGAGGTGATGAATGTTAACAAACCTTAAGGCAATCATTTCTCAACATCTACAAATAATACCATAAGGTACACCTTAAACTAATACAATGTCATATGTCAATTATAACTCAATTTTTAAAAAGTAAAGATGAAAAAGCAATCAGTTTCATGAAATCACATACTTTTGAACAGAAATAACCTCCCCGTGATAAGAATATGAGATACATAAATGTCTTTTCATCCATTCCCAGTCTCCTCTTCCTCGACATGAACCAAATGCTTCAGGGTACTAACAGCAATGAAAAGAGAGAAACCATAAATACGGTATAGTATTCTCAGCTGACATCCCCAATGCATTTTCCAGTGGTATCTCTTTTTTTTTTCTTGGTATAGATTTGCCATGAATCAACATCAAGCAGAGGCTCTTGTTCATAACACAAACTGTGCATTTGGGGGGACACACAGCATCAATGAAAACTTCATAAACTGAGTGCCTGCTATTCTTGAGATTTCAGTCAACGTACATTAAAAAGGCATCTGTAGTTGCTAGTGCTTTTACAGCCTCTCAGTGGAAGTGAACGGCACCCAGAAGGGACTAGCTTTACTTTGCTTTGAAGAGAAGACATGAAAACATGTCCACTAAAGCTCACAGACCATGTCTATAGAGCTGGGTAGGGACTGGTTTAAAAATGCCTACACCTCCTTGACGGGGCTATCAGGGAACTTACCCAGGAAGGTGCTCTTGGTGTCTTTCGTATTTTGTTTTCCTTTCACCTTCCGAGACTCATAAAGAGCAATTCAGTTTGATCCACTGAATTTTAGCCACAGGATTAATTTCTAACACTCTCACTGGAATGATCAACACAGCTCTGGCCATGAGCAATTGCTAGAGCTGCTTATATAATCAAAACCTCCCAAAGGTACACTAACATGACTCTTCAAGCCCTGATACATAACACAGTCTGCCTTAGTTTTATACAGTGATATAGTGATACTCAGGCCACATGGGAGACCGGCTCCTAACACAGATCACTTAGCACTATAACTCGGAGGCTCCATAGACACAGGCAGCTTCCCAAGCCTGCATGTGCTGCAGACACACTAAAAGGATGACCAAGAGACTAAGCAGAGTAGATATGACAAATACATAATTGTGTCATATCCAATAGTGTTTTAGGCAACTTGTGGTTGCTTGGTAAATATTTAGTAAATATTGGTACAATAAATATTTGAACTTAAGATCAAGAATGCTAGGATATGGGGGTGCCTGGGTGGCTCAGTCGGTTAGGCGTCCGACTTTGGCTCAGGTCATGATCTCCTGCTTTGTGGATTTGAGCCCCGCGTCAGGCTCTGTGCTGAGAGCTCAGAGCCCGGGGCCTGCTTCGGATTCTGTGTCTCCCTCTCTTTCTGCCCCTCCCCCACTTGTGCTCTATCTCTGTCTCAAAAATAAACATTAAAAATGTTTTTTTCAAATTAAAAAAAAAGAATGCTAGGATATGTGAAATCTGCTGAAAACTTATGTCATGGCTTCACTGTAATTGATATGTTGGTGTTAGACTTGCTTATTCATTGCTATGAAAATTTTATCTTGGTTTATCCTTAGGCTACTGGTGGAAAGGTAAGAGTCTATCCATCTGGTTATTTTCACCATGCACTGCAATCTTCTCCCTTGGTAAAAATAGGTAGGCATCTAAATTCAGATGCAGTTTTTATATTACTGAGTCAACCTCATTAATATGTAGGCTATCTCAAAGATGTATTTTATATCCAAGCAGGATGTAAAACACTAATAGTATTTTATCAGATGTCATGACAAAATAATAAAAAATATTCTCATTAAGATAGCATTAGCTTGTTATATGAGAAATTTGGAAGGTGCTTTTCTTTTCTACTTTTTCTAACATAATGGATCTATATCACAGGATGGGGAAAAAAAAGAGTTTTACTGTATTTATATGAGCGATTTGGTGTAATTTTGCTGAAAATGTGCACAAACCTCAAATACTCAGAAGTATTTTCACATTAGTTAGAATTCTCGGTTGTCTGACCTCCACTTTTAAAAAGATGGAGTACAAGTACCTTTCCCTATTCCTCCCACTAAGTATAACTAAAACCTGTGGCATTTTGTAGATACGTATCACAAACATAAGAAGGCTCTGAAAGGTGGAGAGAAGTTGTAAGATTGGCTAGGTCCCAGGAAGATTGGTCTTGGGTCCCAGGAAGTGATGCAACGGCTGCCTCCCTGGGGGTTTTATCTCATCTATTTGAGATTTGGAGCTGGTGAAGCCAGCAACCCAGAAATATCAATGAGCTCAGACATTTTGAAAGCCTCACCAAAAGTCTGCTCTTAAAAGAAAGGGGCAGCCCAGAAAGAAAGAAAACTTTTAGATAATAACCTTTCCCCTCCAACCAGAAAGCAGCAGTAATGAATAATGAGGAACTTCCCCCTGCTCCCCACTTCTGGGGTGGTGTCACAGAAGCCTACTGGAGAGCTAAGACTTTCACCTCCATCCTGCACTAATGAGGCCAGTCCCTCTCCAATTCCCCTCTACCCCTACCCCACTAATAAGGCACTCCTACCCCCTCCCAGCCAGGGTGGTATCACCTGAGGCCTGGTGAGGAGCCAAAATGCCTACCCTTATCCAGCAGTAATGAACAGAGTCTCTTCCTTTCCCACCCCAAACCCTTCATGTCAGTAGAGGCCAAATGGAGAATCCAGACCTCTACTCCCACCTGGCAGTAATGAGGCCTCCCACCCCCTGCTGGATTGCTGTCAAAGGAAGCCAGGTGAAAGAAGATTTAAATAAGATCCAGAGTTCCATAACATAATACCCCCAATGTCCAAATTTCAACTAAAATATCACTTGTCCTACTGAGAACCAAACAAATGCCAACACCAAGGTAAGATAAGGGAGATATCAAAAATATCTGACAAAAATTTTAAGGCAACTAAGGAACAAGTACAAACACAATGTAACAAGTGAAAAAACAGTCTCAGCAAATAAATAAATAAAGAGCATAAATAAGAACCAAATGGAGAATTGGGGAACTAACAAATACAATAACTGAAATTTAAAAAACCCATCGGATGGGCTCAAGAGTAGAATGAAGGGTGGAAGAAAGAATTAGTGAACATGAAGCCAGGAGAAATTATCCCATCAGAACAACGAAGAGAAAATATACTGAGGGGAAAAAATGAACAGAGCTTCAGATCCTGTGGGACTATATAAACATCTAACATTTCTGTATTCCAAAATACAGAAAGAGGGGAGAAAGAGGATGGGGCTGAAAAAATATTCAAAGAACTAATGCCTGAAAACTTCCTCAGTTAGGATTCTGTAAACCCGTTTCTCTTCCCTTGCATGACAAATAACTAATTTGACTAGATTATTCCAACTTCATTTGTGTCTTTCAAAGTTAAGCTCAGCTTGTCTCAGCCAGAGACAAGCTGAAACATTTTCATCTTTCTCATGCCCACCACACACTGATTCAAGCTGAGTTTACACAACACCTGCAAATAGGCAAGCGTAAGTCTGTTGGGAAACAAGAATATATGAACAGGAATTTAAATGGATTTGAAAGCACACACATCCACACACAAAGCTAAAGCAAACAAACCAAAAAACAACAGGATGGAAGTAACGATCTACAAATGGTATAACCTGATGGCTAAGAAAACCATAAGTTGAGAATTTGTAATTTCAGTAAGAAGTGTGAGATACTTATTTCTACAATATCAAAATATCTTTACATACGTTCACTCTTTTGATCAGCTGGTTGAATGTTGAACGTTATCTACATAACAAGTCACTGAGAGAGTTTGCTAGGAAGAAAATAATACAAACAAATCAGTAACAATAATAATGATCATGATAGTAAGTATTTATTGAGCTTTCCCTATTATAAGGTACTGTTTTAAGTACTTTACCTGTATTGGCTCATTTAGTCCTTGCAACAACCCTATGACATTCTGTTCTTCTCCCATTTTATAGATGAGTGAAGGGAGCCAGAGGAAAATTAGGAAATTTGCCCCTGATGACAAAAACTAGTAACTAACAGAGCTAGTAACACAGGCCGTCTGATTCAAGAGACTGCAACGTAGCCAATAAGATAAACGGCGTCTTGAAAGAATCAAGGAATATGAACAACAAAGAATATTTGTTAAAAGAACGCTTCTCACTGGGGTGCCTGGGTGGCTCAGTCAGGTGAGCATCCAACTCTTGATTTCGGCTCAGGTCATGATGTCACAGTCATGAGATCCAGCCCCACACTGGGTTCCACACCCAGTGGTAAAGACTCTCTCTCTCTCTCTCTCTCTCTCTCTCTCTCTCTCTCTCTCTGCCCCTCCCTTACTTTCTCTCTCTCTCTAAATAAAAATAAAAAGAAGAACTCTTCTCATTTAAAGAATAACTAAAATATTAAGTTATCATATGTTCATACCCAAGTAATTGAGAAACCCATTACTAGATCCAGTAATCCAAAAATATCAGCTACAAAACTATAAAGTATCAAGGAGGTAAACAAAGGCTTTCTTCCTTTCATCCCCCCTACCCAAGCTCTTACCTATGAGACCAGATACATTTCCATGCATCGCTTCAGGTCAAACATGCCAGAAATACAGATGATAGTTAAGAGACTAACACTGAATGTAGCAGCTCCCAAAATAATTGCCAAAGTGACAGGGAAACTGACGGAGGAACTCTTTTCATTAAAAAAAACAAAACACATTATTAGTAATGATAGGATTCATCTTACATGAAAGTTGCACCATTCTGTTCTATGAAGAAAAAGTTTATGCAAATTTACCCCAGTATCTTTAGTATTTAGGGACACTGAATGTTGGAGAGATAGAATATCAACTATATTATTCTATACAGATGCTCTTGCTATGACATGATGGAGCATGATTATCTTTAAGAAAATGGTTTTTATCCAAACCCAAAAGAGTTTAGGATTTTTGTGTGTTCAAAACCCTCCATATAGAACTTGTGGGTTCCCCCCACTCTAGTTCATACTGAAGTGTACATGACTAATAGGGATGGAATGTGTTGCTTCTCTCAGGTATATCTTCCATTGACGAGGACAGATTTTGGAAAGGGGAAAAAAAAAACACCTCTAGTTAAAATGATGAATATTCCAGTATGAAATGTAGGATACCGATCAGGAGGTAAAAGAAATATTTGGGGATACTGGGGTGCCTGGGTGGCTCAGTCAATTAAGCATCCAACTTCGGCTCAGGTCATGGTCTCGAAGTTCGTTGAGTTCCAGCCCCACATTGGGCTCTGTGCTAACAGCTGGGAGCCTGGAGCCTGCTTCGGATTCTGTGTCTCCCTGTCTCTCTGCCCCTCCCCCACTCATGTTCTGTCTCTCTCTCTCTCTCTCTCAAAAATAAATAAACATTAAGCAATTTTTTTTAAAAAAAGAAATATTTGGGGATATCTCTAGGAGCCCTCTGTCACCATGTCAGAGCCTTCTTGGTTTTCTGTATAAGGCTGATATTATGCACACCAGATATATTGAGCTAGAGGAATCTTTTCCAAGAAAGATGAGACAAAAATAAGAATGACTACTTAGAAAAGAAGAACTAAAAGTTTACTGCATGAGAAAAGAAGACAGAGTAATTGCTGAGTTCCTGTTGTGACTCAGTTATTGGTGTGTTGTAGATCATGCAAATTATTGTTTTCTCCATTGCTTACTTGTAGAAATAAAATAAGGACGGCAATAGCAATGTAGCAACAATGGATAATATGGATAAGTCATCCATTTGTTCAGAAAAGATTTATTGAACACTTACCTACGTGCTAAGAAACTCATGACCAAGAAGAATAAAGCTAAGTAGTTTTTTTTAATAGAGTGTGATCATCTCTGTGGGAAAAAGCACAAACGTACAAAGTACCATGGCGATACAAATAAAAGAGAAATGAATTCTGCTGAGTTGTGGAGTCAGAGAAAGCAATCGTAAAGATATAACATCTGATGTGTATCTTATCGGAAGCCTGTTCATTTGACGACTTATGGAAAGAAGAATTTTTCTGATAGAATACCATGTGGAAGGGGCGTAAAAGTGTTAAAATCCTCGAAGTCTTTTTGGAATTACAAATGACAACTAATGGGACAAAAACCTAGGAAATTTCAGAGTCGGGAAAAGACTGGAGCTGAGAATAGGAAGAGAGGTTGTACACTCATGCAATGAAGGAGCTAGTATGCCCTGACGAGCAATTCAAACTTGGTTCTTTCTGCAGTTGTTGAAAAGGTCATGGCAACAGAAAGCAAGACAGAAAACTACAGGCTGCCAGTCAAATCTGGCCCACACTAGTTTTTCTGCAATCCGTGAGCTATAAATACCCTATATGTTTTTTCAGAGATTTTTTAATGAAAATAACAATATTTGGTTACATGCAAATTAAATGAAATTAAAATTTCAATGTCTGTAATTAAAATTGCGTTGGAACGCAGCCACGCCCATTTGTTTACATATCGTGGTCTGCTTTCATGTTACAATGACAGATCTGAGTGGTTTCCAAGTCTGTTATTTACCATCTGGCCTGTAGAAAAGTTGATGTGAGACAGAGAAGAAACTGAGGTCATGGAGACCGTTGTAAGAAAACTACCAGGACAGTCCAGGGAGTCAGAGCCTGTTCCGGGGTAAGTGACACGGTAGGTTGGAGGAGATGTCCATTTCAGAGACTTCGAAGTCATATAATCACCAGGATTTTTTGACAGGTTAGTCAAGAGAGATGAAAAACAGATTGAGAATGACAAGGCATATGGAGGGAAAACAGTCAATGGTGCTGTAAGAGTGTTATGTGGTGACAGGTGGTAGCCATGCTTGTGGGAAACATAACATAACATGGAAACGTATCAAACCGCTATGTTGTTACGCTCGAAACTAACGTGACATCGTATGTCAACTAAATTTCAATTAAAAAAACAAAAAGACATAAGCTAGATATTGTATAGGCAGCAAACGTAGAGAACGCAATGACACCATCCAAACTAAAGACAGCAGGAAAATGAGTTGATGGAAGAAAAATAAAGACAGACGATGCGTGTAAGTCTGTACATGTTAAATACGTAGTATTTGTGGCGGGATCGTCTTTGCCCTTTGTTCTTTGCATGTCGGGTAAATGAGGAATTGTTGACCAAATTTGTCTGTCCTTTCCTATCCTCCCTCAATTATAAAAGCTTGTCACCTGCAGGCTGGGCCCTGCCAGGCCTGTGCAATGCCTCAACCAAGAGATCCATTTATAAAGTGTTTCTTCACAGATGGTGACTACATTTATCATAGTGAGCATAGTGTATGGAATCGTTGAATCACTGTGTTGTACACCTGAAACTATATAACATTGTACGTCAACTATACTTAAAAAAAAATGCATATATAAAAAGAAATAAAGCATTTTCTTCCTACCAGGAGTCTAAATCAACATGCCCATATGCACAGAAAGCCCCAGCTCCTATTCTGAGCAATCTCCTCTACAGGCCAGCTTCAAGTAACTGCCAATTAAACTTGGAGGGGTCCTTGGGGCGCCTGGATGGCTCAGTCGGTTAAGTGTCCGACTTTGGCTCAGGTCATGATCTCGCGGTTTGTGAGTTCGAGCCCCGCATCGGGCGCTGTGCTGACAGCTCAGAGCCTGGAGCCTGCTTCGGATTCTGTGTCTCCCTCTGTCTCTGCCCCTCCCCGGTTCATGCTCTGTCTCTCTCTGTCTCAAAAATAAACAAAACATTAAAAAAAAATTTTTTTTTAACTTGAAGGGGTCCAGCCATGAATGGGTACCCTCTCTCTCTGCCCCTCCCCGGTTCATGCTCTGTCTCTCTCTGTCTCAAAGATAAACAAAATATTAAAAAAAATTTTTTTTTTAATTTGAAGGGGTCCAGCCATGAATGGGTATGGATTCTGACCATACTGTGGGGGGCCGGGCCCCGGTGCCAGGCTGAGACCGGGTCGAGCAATGTTCCCTGTTGACTCAAGCCAACCCGTTGGTTCCCCCTCCCATTCCCCCACTCTCAAGGGCATACGAAAGCCTTGTCAAGGCTGAGAAAGTTAATTCCTGAAGCCTGTGGTCTGCAGGTGTTGGCAGTAATGCTACCTCCCTTTTTCTACCCCGAGTCAGATAGAAACAAACATGGGAACTGTGTTTTGCTAGCAATCTATCACCAAGGTCTTGTGACCCATTCAGAAAGTTCACAAGGTATACAGAACTAAATGTTTTGGCTGGCAGTGATCACGTGAAACCTGTTTATTCTTAGAATGACCTGATCCATAAGAGTCTTATATTATAAAAGATTGTGTACAGCAACAATAAAGCCGTCACTTGGGCCATCAGCCCAGGGGACCCTCCTGTTCCCAAACTTTCTCTCTTCTTTTTTTCTTGCATTCCCCTACCCTCAGGACCCTGACCTCGGTGTTTGTCGCGCCGGTCGCGACACCATACCCAACTTTGCACACTATTCATAAAGCCCCTTCTTCTTTTTCTGAGTTGTGCCGCACCTGGCACACTGTTCTTCCCTAGACCCCAATTCTTCTGCCAAATGATATAAAATACCAAGAAGTCTCAATGTAATCACTCCTTCCTCAACTGCCAACTTTAAATCTACATCAGAGGATGACTTTTAATTAAATTTCACCACTTTTCCCTTGTTTTGCTCCATTATTCATACTGAATAAGTATTTTTCCAGTCATTGTTGCAGCTAACTACATTTTGGCTTCAGTTTGCTCAAGTAGCTCAGGAATCACTATTCCAAGAAACCTTCTTGGCCCAGCCTCATGTCCCCAGGCCAGCCCACCTCTGCTCTCATCATTCACACTGACACAGGAGCAGAAGCCCTCTTTCCCCTCACTGTGTTTCCCTTGACTTGTCTGCCTCTCCTAATAGATTGTGCATCTCTGTAGGATAAAGATTAATTCTTCCCTGCCCTCAACACCCACCATCTCCTGACAAACAGACACTTCCCATTTTTTTCTTGAATTAATAACAACAATCAGAGCTAATATTTACTGAGTGTTTATTACGGACCCAGCCCCATGCTAAGCGCTTTGCATGTATTCATGTATTCATTCAATTCTAACATTTATTATTTGCATTTTACACGTGGGGAAAATATGTAAAGGCTCCACAGTTTGCATCCTTAAGTAATACGCCAAAATGTTTCTTTTAGTATGCCGACTCTAAGAAATGGATAGATAGATGGATGGATGGATGGATGGATGGATGGATGAATGGACGGAAGGATGGAGAACACATAGAACCACTTGGGTACCTAAATCACAAAAACATATATTATAGAAAATGTGGAAAGTTATGGCATATGGAAGACATATGCAATAATGAAACCATGTTTACTCTTCTCAACGCTCTTACATTACAGTAGGGCATGTGGAATGGACACAAATAACCATAATACATCTTAGAAAGTGATTTTTAAAAATTAGAAAGGTATATATAAAATGCTATGGTGGGGGCGCCTGGGTGGCTCAGTCGGTTAAGCGTCCGACTTCGGCTCAGGTCACGGTCTCGCGGTCCGTGAGTTCGAGCCCCGCGTCGGGCTCTGTGCTGACAGCTCGGAGCCTGGAGCCTGTTTCAGATTCTGTGTCTCCCTCTCTCTGACCCTCCCCCGTTCATGCTCTGTCTCTCTCTGTCTCAAAAATAAATAAACGTTAAAAAAAAATTAAAAAAGAAAATGCTATGGTGAATCAAACCAAAGTGAGGCTCTTTCCAACAAAGACAATTGGGAAAGCCTTGATAAACAACATTGATTCCTTACTCATTCAATTCTTCGTCAACAAACATGAATCCAACATATAGTACCAGCTGGGTTTATGCTGGAGATGAAATGCAGCGAGTTATTCTGCACTCTTGATTATTAAAAACAAGACAAAAATCACTATTACTAAATGGTCAGAAAGCAATTTATTTCCTGTGACTTCCAAGGGCGGAAAAACCAATTTCCCATCTATCCTCAAGAGACCACCCTGGTGAGTACTTTTGGTTTTACAGCTACTGGTCGTCTTGTTGAGGCAACTGTAAACACCAGTAAAATAATCCAAGGCTTCTGATAGCTATGCTAATTATTCTGTATTCAGTGTGTAAATTGGTGAGGATTGGGGTAGCAGCCAATTTCTGAGAGATTACCTCAACTGATTTTTTTCTGGTTTGTTTATCAATCCGGAGACAGGGCTCTTGACATCACATTTGCAAATGAAAGGGCAGGATGGCCCAGCAGGATGGAAACCCTGGGGCCACTGTATTTCTCACGGATGAGTATTATGTGGGCTCTGCTCCCAGAGGACTCACTGCCTTGGGCCTTGATGAGGAGAACTCAAACTTGTTTAGGCAGGTGGGAAAGTAGGAGCAAAGGCAAGAAACTGGAAAATTCCAGAGCATGCAGGGGTTTTTTGTTTCGTTTTGTTTTTTAATTTTCATTGGGAGAACAAGAAAGTTTTCTGTGTTCCAAAAAGTTTACTTAAAATGTACTTTTGGAACCTAATCCTAAACTGGGGACTTCAGTTAGAAGAACAAAATGTACTAACTCTTCACAGCATGGCCAGAAGAGATATTTCTACTTGAGAACTGTAAAAATGAGCAAGCAATTAATTTTGGTTCCTAATTTGCAATCAGTAATGGGATAGCATATTAAAATAGCATATTTTAATGCCATAAAAATCCACCATCATCAAGTAGCATTTACAATCTTAACCTAGAAGTATATTTTGCAATGTTTAACTACAAATATCTGGCTAAAGGGCTCATATGATTGCAGCAAATCTTGCCTTTTTATTAATCTGCCAAGTCTCAGAACTCTTCTAATGCTAACATTTACCTAAACGTAATGGAAACATAATAGGTAGAATGATAATAACAAATATCTTATATTTGCACAAATACCGCTTTTAACAATTTTTAAAACATTTGCATAGATGTGGTCCTTCTAATGTTCAAAGCTTCTTCTCATTATATTCTCTCAAAATCCTGACACATTAAATTGGGCAAGAGACATATCCATATTTCAACGAGGAAACAAGGCATATAGGTTAAAAGCCTGGGTCAACACTACAAAACCACTAACTGATTTAATCTTCCAATCCCCAATCCAGACTTCTCGCTAATATCTCCAAATGCCTCTTGTGTGTACAATAATCCCCAGGTTCATAGAGTCCCTGGGATAAAAGATTATCCCTAATAACTAATCAGACCACTCATATTGTGAACTGAATTAACTATCTTTTTAAGAAACCAAACTTGTCTTTGATAGTGTGCACCTATCAATCCAAGCAATGTCATAATTCTGGGAGACGAGCAGAGGCTGGGGACAGACACATTCAGTCCAGAAGAACTAATTTGTTAATATCCAACAAACATTTATTTATATTCCAAATTCAGTAGTGTTTGACACGCTTTGTTAGCTACACACAGAAGAAGAAACCACACATTTTAAAACATTGCCTTTAGCCAAAGCAAAGAATGTCAGCCACAATTGTTTTCTGGTTATACTGCATCACAGGTGGAATCAATATTTCCAGAGGCTGATAATAAAGAAGTAAGGAAAAATGTGGACTTAAGTTGACTTAACAAAGAAAATTAATGTAATTAGGATGATGTGATAAGCCCAAAATTGGGAAAAGTGTGTCAGACAGATTTTCTCATTGGTACACCAGTTTCATGCTCTAAGCAACAGGACCTAAACTAATTGGGGCTACTGTTCCACAGCAAAGAAATATTGCCACATTTTTTAAAATAAGGAAATGAGGCTGGATAGAGGATGTAAGTGGATAAAAAAAAAAAAAGAACAGCCACAGTAACTATGCAGATCTCATGTAACTATGCAGAGGATGATGCAGATTCAGAAATCATGTAACTATGCAGAGGATGATGCATATTCAGAAATAGTCATTTTAAAATTGAGAATATTCTGTATTACGAAGTGGTGATCTTGCGAAAGAGAATTAACTTCAACACAGGCTTTTCCTAAACGCAAACATCTATTTGTCAGTCACGCAAGAGTACCAGTCTCCAACACAGAAGATGAGATAAGAAATAAAATGCAGCAAACTTTCTTACTTATAGACTGCTCACCCCTCATGGGCAGGGACCATGGCCCCCCACCTCTGTACCGCCAACGGTTGGCATTCAGTAGACACTTGGTAAATATCTTTGAATGCATACATAAAGTATTCTGGTTAACTGAATCTCCTGACTCACAAAGATTTATATTACAAACTCTACACACGTTGCCAATTTTCAAGGAATTAGGATACAGGAAACTGCATGTAGCCTCAAAGCATTTCTTCTTTTTATCACTTGAAATATTCATAAAAATCTTCAGAGCCGCTCAGTGCCTCAGGGCTGCTTTTAGGGACAGCATTTTTGCCCAGTGCTGAAAAAAAATCGTGTTAATGTTTGGGCTATCTGCAACTTAATAAGTTCTTAGGCTAAATTATTAAGCTATCTATAAGTTTTACGTTATCCACAAGCCAAGTTCTATTTGAACAAATTGCTGACTAGAAAGAAGGGTGATTTCTATTCAATATCTGAGTTTACTGATTTTCTTCTCTTCCCAGCATCCTGACTCTGTAGATTTCATTTTCTTACATAAGAAGAAATTACCCAGAAGTGGTTTACTCACTTAAGGGATATACTTTTACTGAACTCATTTTATGGGTTAGGGGTACAGCAGTGAACCAGATAATACCTCCTGCCTCCACTGAGTTTACTTTCTACTTAAGAAAAGCCAAACAGTAAATAAATCATCACAATATATAGTTTGCCAGAGAATGATACAGGCTGTGAAGAAAACAAAGTGAAGTTAGGGGGTGGGGTAGATGAGGGAAGGAAGTGCAACTTTACACGGAGGCAGTGAGAGAAGGCTTCCTTGCTGCTATCTGAGCTCAGACCCCAAGGAGAGGAGGCAGCTGACCATGCAAACAGCGGAGGGAAGCGTGTTCCAGGAGGATAGATCAGAGAGCGCAGGAGCTCTGAGTCATGAGCATGCCTGGTGTTAAAGAAACAGGAGGGAGGCGAAGGCAGTAAGGCTGGACAGAGAGGGCGAGAAGGAAAGTGGTCACGAGAAATGGTCTAGGAGATGTAGAGGTAAAAGTTGTACAGTCGGTGAGGTCCTGACAGACCACTCTATCAATTTTGGGTTTAACTCTAGGCAAGGTATGTAGCCATCAGAGAGCATAGAGCAGAGAAGCCATCCGACCTGACCTATGTTAAAGGATACACAGTATCCTTTGTTGAGGATACACAGTAGTGGCAAGAAGGGAAGCTGCAATAACCCAGGCAAGAGAAGATTAACCAATTGCGACACTAGGGAGTTAGGAATTTGGAGACCAAAATGTGAGCATTATTGTTGATTAAAACTTTGTTGGAATCAGTGAGGACAACAAAGATTTTCCGGATGCTGAATCCCCTATTTCCCCATCCAGTTGCAGAGAATTAGACCATAGGTCTAGTGGACCAGAGGCCTAAGCTAAGCTTACAGCACAGCAAGCTTAATCAAAATAATTCAAAATAATTGTCCTGTACAGCAAAAGAAACAATCAAAAGAATGTAAAGGCAACTTATAGACTGGAAGAAAATATCGGCAAACCATATATCTGACAAGGTGTTAAATATCCAAAATATATAAGGAACTTCTACAACTCTATATATATCCAGATTAAGAAATGGGCAAAGCACTTGAATAGACATTCCATCAAAGAAGACATGCAGATGGCCAACAGGTATATGAAAAGATGCCCAACATTGCTTATCATCAGGGAAATGCAAATCAAAACCACAGTGAGATATCACCTCATAGCTATTAGGATAGCCATTATCAAAATAACATAAGTTAACAAGAATTGTCTCGAATGTGGAATAATTGGAACCCTTGTACACACCCTGTCAGCGGAAATGTAAAATAACACAACCATTATGAAAAATAGTATAGAGTTTCCTCAAAAATTAAAAATAGAACTATCATATGACCCAGCAATCCCACTTCTGGGTATTTATCCAAGGAAGTGAAATCTGGATCTCAGAGAAATATCTACACTCCCATGTTCTTTGCAACATTATTCATCATAGCCAAGATATGAAAACAACCTAGTATCTATCCATGGATGAATGGATAAAGAAAACGTGGTGTATACACCACGTTTGTGTGTATATATATATATATATATATATATATATATATACACACACACAATGGAATTTTATCTAGCCTTTAAAAAGGAAATCCTGCCATATGTGACAACATGGGTGAACCTACAGAACATTATACTAAGCAAAGTAAGCCTGTCACAGAAGGACAAATATCATATGATTCCACTTACAGGAAGTATCTAAAATAATCAAACTCACAGAAGCAGAGAGTAGATTGGTGGTTGCCCAGGACTGGTAGGAGAGAGAACCAGGAAGTTGTTCAATGGATGTAAAGTTTTAGTTATGCAAGATGAATGAGTTCTAGAGATCTGTCGTACAACATAATGCCTATAGTTAACAATACTGCATTGTGCACTTAAAATTTTTGTTAAGAAGGTAGATTTCATGCTGTGATTACCACCACCACCGTCACAACAACAGGACACTAAGAAACTTTGGGAAGAACTAGATACGCATATGACTTTGACTGTTGTGATAGTTTTCAGGAGTGTATGCATATGTCCAAACTCATCAAATTGTATACATTAAATGTGTGAAACTTTCTGCTTATCAATTATACTTTAATAAACCTGATAATAAAATAGTCAGGGTTTATGACTTGCATATTTAAACTAGCATAATGTAGTAGAAGGGAAGGAGGGGGTGAATGCAGGTGTAGGTAAGTATGTATAGCTGATATGGAGAATACAGGAGTTTATATCTGATGTCTTCTATTTCCTCGGAAAAGTAGAGTTAGGTAAAACTACTAAGGATTATGGGGATTTCACATGTTCAAGAGAGCAAAAAAAATCTGAACTTGTCATTTTAAAATTGGAGAATACAATGAATAGCAATTTAGTTGAGTTTCCGAGCAATGCGAAGAGCCCATTGGAACTCAGTAGAACCTGAATATATTGGAAGTAATATTCTCTTTTATGAGACTTTCTCCAGAAATACTCCAAAAATGACAACTTACTAAGGCATAGGGGAAAAAAATGAATAGCTAAATTCAGCCAGGATTAGAGTTTTGTCAGATGAATGGGGAAAAAGACAGAAGTAGGTAGTCATTTAGGGTATAGACAAGAGTAATGTTGCAATCTTCAGTCATGATTTCTAATGTAGGTGAGGAAAGAAATGAAGAAAGAACGTAGCACAGGAACCAAGAGGACAGGTCAATGGTCTGATGGTTCAAAGAGGCAAGAGGATGGCTGCAGTGGGGTTGTTTGGGCAAGCAAGTCAGACAGAGAGAGGACATGGTCAGAGAGCAAGATATGGAATTAGTGATTTGGGGAAGTAGGGCAATTACTGTTGATGACCATGGGAATGGATGGTTCAAATAAGGGATAAGGTGATGGAGAAAAGATAAGAGATCCAGGCAACAAAGGAAAAGTAAACTTTCTCCTATCTTTATGGTTTTACAACAAGGCATATGGCAAGATTACATTTTAACATAATGGTTCCCAGGTTGCTGAGAAAGACATTCCCTGGCAAGAGGCTTTTAAAGAGTTATACATTTGAGAGGAGGCAGAGAAAGAATTTATTATTACCAGTTCCTTAAATAAATGCTCTGATTTAGTCAAGTGAAGGGAGTGTTAAGGTAACAATGGACATTAAAAAAAAAAACTCTTAGCCAAGGTAAATGCATTTATTTTAAAAATAAAATGGCAGAGGGTGCCTGGGTGGCTCAGTCGGACCTGAGCCTCTGACTTCAGCTCAGGTCATGATCTCAACGTGTGAGTCTGAGCCTCACATGGGCTCTCTTCTGCCAGTGCAGAGCCTGCTTCAGATCTTCTGTCTCCCTCTCTCTCTCTCTGCTCTTTCAAAGATAAATAAAACATTTAATAAACTAAAATAAAATGTTAGTGTTTCTTAAAATTTCCTTTTTAAGCCTTACTGGAAAAAAAATCTAATTTATACATATAAACATAGATCACTTTTCAAAGCAATTTGTTATCAAACTATAGATCTTATAAAGATAATAGGGGCACCTGGGAGGCTCAGTGGGTTGGGTGTCCAACTTTGGTTCAGGTCATGATCTCGCCATTCATGAGTTCAAGCCCCATGTTGGGCTCTATGCTGACAGCTCGGAGCCTGGAGGCTACTTCAAATTCTGTGTCTCCCTCTCTGTCCCTCCCCCACTGGCATTCTATCTGTCTGTCTCTCTTTCTCTCTCTCTCAAAAATAAACATCGAAAAAAATGTATTAATTAAAAAAAGATTATTAAAAGAGAAAATGTAAGAGCAACCAAAGAAAAGTAAGATTTTGTTTTTGTTCCAAGGTTTTATAAATGATGCCTAGTATCATAAGTAAAAATGGCTCAGCCTAGAAATACCTAAGGGTTCACATAAATCAACCAAAAGAATTACTTTTTTTCTTTTTCTTTTATTATTATTATTTTTTAAATTTACATCCAAGTAAGTTTGCATACCGTGCAACAATGATTTCAAGAGTAGATTCCTTAATGCCCCTTACCCATTTAGCCCATCCCACCTCCCACAACCCCTCCAGTAACCCTCTGTTCTCCATATTTAAGAGTCTCTTAGGTTTCGTCCCCCTCCCTGTTTTTATATTATTTTTGCTTCCCTTCCCTTATGTTCATCTCTTTTGTATCTTAAAGTCTTCATATAAGTGAAGTCATATGATATTTGTCTTTCTCTAATTTCACTTAGCATAATACCCTCTAGTTACATCCTCGTAGTTGCAAATGGCAAGATTTCATTATTTTTGATTACCAAGTAATACTCCATATTGTGTGTGTGTGTGTGTGTGTGTGTGTGTGTGTGTGTGTGTGTGTACACACCACATCTTCTTTACCCATTCATCCATCGATGGACATTTGAGCTCTTTCCATACTTTGACTATTGTTGATAGTGCTGCTATAAACATTGGGGTGCATGTGCCCTTTCGAAACAGCACACCTGTATCCCTTGGATAAATACGTAGTAGTGCAATTGCTGAGTCATAGGGTAGTTCTATTTTCAATTTTTTGAGGAACCTCCGGACTGTTTTCCAGAGTGGCTGCACCAGTTTGCACTCCCACCAGCAGTGAAAAAGAGATCCTCTTTCTCCGCATCCTCACCAACATCTGTCATTGCCTGAGTTGTTAATGTTAGCCATTCCAACAGGTGTGAGGTGGTATCTCATTGTGGTTTTGATTTGTATTTCCCTGATGGTGAGTGATGTGGAGCATTTTTTCATGTGTCGGTTGGCCATCTGGACGTCTTCTTTGGAGAAGTGTCTATTCATGTCTTTTGCCCATCTCTTCACTGGATTATTTGTTTTTTGGGTGTTGAGTTTGATAAGTTCTTTATAGATTTTGGATACTAATCCTTTATCTGATATGTCATTTGCAAATATCTTCTCCCATTCTGTCAGTTGCCTTTTAGTTTTGCTGATTGTTTCCTTCGCTGTGCAGAAGCTTTTTATTTTGATGAGGTCCCAGTAGTTCATTTTTGCTTTTGTTTCCCTTGCCTCCGGAGACGTGTTGAATAAGAAGTTGCTGCAGCCAAGGTCAAAGAGGTTTTTGCCTGCTTTCTTCCTAAGGATTTTGATGGCTTCCTGTCTTACATTGAGGTCTTTCATCCACTTTGAGTTTATTTTTGTGTATGGTGTAAGAAAGTGGTCCAGGTTCATTTTTCTGCATGTCACCATCCTGTTTTCCCAGCACCACTTGCTGAAGAGACTGCCTTGATTCCATTGGATATTCAAAAAGAATTACTTTTTTGAAGAAAGTACAGGCTTTTACGTATAAAGTTATAGTCAAATATATGAAAACACAACACATAAATAAGCCAGAAAAGAGTTCTATATTTCCCAGAAATAATGTTTACCAGATATCTAGATGCCCTTTAGACTAGTCAACTTGACACATAAAATTAGCCATCACAAAGTAATTTGAAAACATTTTTTAAAAGCCACTCACAAGAAGAGAAATTGCAAATGACCTATAAAAACAAGTTAAAATGTTTTAAAGTCATTAGTAACCTGAGAAATGCAAATTAAACTAGTTGATCCTACTGTGCACACAAAAAGCCATATCAAAGCACAATTTGGAGAGGATGTGGAGCAAAGGGAATTTTTTTTTAAGATTTTATTTTTCAGTAATCGCTACACCCAACATGGGGCTCGAACTCACCACTCCAAGGTCAAGAGTCACACACTCTACCATCTGAGCCAGCTGGGTGCCCCTCCAAAAGGAATTCTTATACATTGCTGTCCAGTGTAAGTTGATACAATCATATTGGTAAGCAGTCATGCAATGTGTTTAAAGATATAGATAGATAGATAGATAGATAGATAGATAGATAGAGACATGCCCCAGAAATCCCACTCATATATGTATAAGCTAACACAACTCATACATATGTACAAGCACGGAATTGAAAAAAAAAAATCTGAAAACAACCAAATTATCAACTGAATAATGGCAAACTTACAATAGCAGAGAAAACAAATGAACTAGAGTACAAGTTGTCAACAGAGATGGACTGCAATAAACTAATATTGAGCAGGAAAAAAAAGTAGCACAGGAGTAAACAAAATATATTATTTATATAAATATTTAAAACACATAAATCTAGGCTGCATGTAGCATTTAAGATTGCAAACATAGGTAACAAAAGTATATTTAAGAAAGAATACATGATGGCATGATAAACTCCAAATTTTGGATGGAGAAAGAATTAGCCCCAACTAGTTGGTAAGATTTTATTCTTGAGCTATATAGGATGGACAAGGATATTCACTGCATTGTAATTTAACCTTTTTTTGTATGTATTGGATTTGTCATAGTATGCTTTTAAAGGTTCTTACCCTTATTAATAATTACAGAAATTCAAATATTCCAGGGGTTTAATTAGCTAGAATTGTATTTATGTGGAAGCTCTCATTCTCTGAGGCATTTCTCTATCCAGCCTGCTGAAGCAAATCAACATTTGCACTTCACAAAGCTTTTGACACACGGAATCATAATTTGCAAAGATTAATTTGGCATAAATGAAAAAAGTACAATTAATTCTGTTCATGAAGGTAATTATTCAAATACAATGGGACTTACTAGCCTGTGGTGAGCACACAGCATGGATCGGCACAACTTTTTTCAGGAAATTTATGAACGCACTTTAATGTGATAATGATACACTCAATTGGTTCATTAAAACATTTTTAATATATACTACACTAAAATGCTGTAAAATTTTCAAAGACCAGTATTTCAGTGCCTGCTCTGTATAGCCTATGTGTTTGCATCCAAACTAACCAGATATCTTTGACCATGTATTTTTTTTTAATAATTCTAAATAGATATTAAAAAAGAAAAACTTAGGCTAAACTAAGAGAACAAAGTAGGTCTATTCATATAAGTAAATCATTTGTTTTCTAACCTTTAAGCATGGCAAAAGAAAGGTAAGCCAACATCGCGGGCTACAGAGTAACCATAGAAATAGGTCTTAATTTTCCCACCTTATAAATAAGAAGAATAAGGATTAGAGAGGCCAGATAACTTATGTAACATCAAACAGCCAGAAAGTAGCCAAACTGGGATATAAATTCCATTCTTCTTCATTCTAAATCCATAGCATCCTTCCTGGAAAACTGCTAGCTAATAAGCAGAGAACAATGCAAATACTATAGTTACTCTTGCCCACATTTACCATATTTTTCAGACTAAATATTAGAGAAGATTGTTTTGTGTGTGTGTGTGTGTATGTGTGTGTGCGTGCGTCTACTTATGACTATACAACTATGAAACTGATCTTTTAAAGCACAGATAATATTCTTCTTAAAAGGTTATTGGTGGACCAGTAAGTATACTCAGGACTTAAAAAACAGGCAACTTCCAAGCACACATTGGGAAAAGCATTGGCTTAGGTTGCAGAAGACCCATTCATTTTGGATTCTGCCAGCACTTGGGTGGCTGAGAATGAGTTACATAGTCATGACTGAGCCTCAAGTTGCCCCAAGATCCTCAGGGAGAGGGGAGAGGGGAGAGAGAAAGAGAGAAAGAGAGAATGGGAGGAAGAGAAGCAAAGAAGGACAAAAACTACTCAGAATATTTATGCAAACATGAAAAAAGTAGATCATTTATACTGAATTACTTTCTCAGTGCAATCACTATAAATAAAATTATGTCCCTTTATATAGTATTTTAGAGTTAACCAAAAATTCTCCTACTGTAGACATAACATACTACTTTCTTTTGAAACTCAGGATATTTTGGAGAGCTGTGTTAGGATTACATATAGATGCTGAACACATCAACAAATGTTTGTATTCATAAGTCATTTACTATTCGTGAATTTCAGTTCTGTCTTTGGAAATGAGGGCTATACACTAGCAGTGTGAAAATAGAACCTTTCGGGATGCAGGAAGCAGGAATGGAAAGGGATACCCCTAGCATGACTTCGGGGGTGACAGCTTGGCCGAATGAATGAATGGTGCTGCCGTTACCCACAATAGGAAGTAGAAGAATGGAATCTTATGGAAAGATGACAAATTAAGTTTTGGATATGTTGATACGGACAAACTGGGGTCCCTCGGATGTGCATTGGTCTGGACCTCAGCTGGAGGTTGGAGGCTGGGCACCAGAAAGCCTCCATTATTCATTAACAAGTGTCTGCTTTATCTGTCAGTCACAGAGCTAGATTCCGTTGACTCCAAGATGACTAAAACAGAGCCCCTGCTTTCATAGGCTAGCACACAGAAGAAGGTATGAAGGTAAATGAAAATTTATTGTGATGCGTTTCATGATATGGGTACCACCGAAGGCTGTGAAAACTAAAGGGAAAGCTGAATCTTCCTAGAAGCATCAAGGATATTTCACGGAAGTAACGGCTGACGTTGTCTAAAATGGATGTCGAGGTGCCTGGGTGGTGCAGTCAATTAAGCAGCTGATCCTTGATTTCAGCTCAGGTCATGATCTCAAACATCGAGCCCCATCTTGGGCTCCACACTGGGTATAGAACCTTCTTGAGATTCTCTTTTTCTCTCCCTCTACCCCGACCCCTCTCACACTCTCTCATTCTCTCTCTAAAAAACAAAAATAATAAAATAAAATAAAATAAAATAAATAAAATAGATGTTAAACTTTCAAACCATATATTTCAGAGTTTTCTTCATAGACTTGTAACATCATTAATGAGATTGCTAGATTTAGCAAAAAAAAAAAAAAAAAATCCTGGACCCCCCAGTCCAATTTTAATTTCAGATAAACAACAAATAATGATATAGTATGATTACTTATTGTTAATCTGCAATTAAATTGAACGAACGGACATCTGTATTTTCTCTGGCAACCCTAATTAGTCATCAGTATCATCTAAAAAGCAGGGCAATTAGAGACAAAATTAGTTAAATAGCAAATGAAGTAGTTATTGTTAGAAACTAGACAATTAGGAAGAATTTTTTTAATGTTTACTTATTTTGAACAAGAAAGAGAGGGAAAGCATGAGCAGGGGAGGAGCAGAGAGAGAGAGAGAGAGAGAGAGAGAGAGAGAGAATCCCAAGCAGACTCCACGCTCAGCACGAAGCCCCAGTGGAGGGCTCAGTCGCACAACCGTGAGATCATGACCTGAGCCATGACTTGGGACGTTTAACCAACTGAGCCACCCGATAATTCCCCCGAAATTTTAAAAGAATAGACAACAAACAGCATAAATATTCTCTTTTCCAAATGTTTCTCATAACAAAATATACAACAATTTATTTTTGCCTTCCAAAATATCTCTAAAGTCTTTGAAGGAAAAAACACAAATATAACTTAGGCTTTTGACATTTGCATTAGTGACACTAACAGGTAAGAATCTCCTTGACCTTAGCAACATTTCCAAACAATACTGCTGTTACACACTTAAAGAACTTCAGCAACTTCCCAATTACAACAGCTGGTTCTCCAACAATAGGATGACAGATGTGACTTCTTAACTCGAAAATGTCATTGCTGATTTCATGTGAGTCATATTGGTGAATCTGACTGTGAAACTATGTACAGCAACAGTATTGGGGACAGAGTGCAATAGAGGTTAAACAAATCCTGACATCCACCATGGTAATTTTTAAAGTCACATTATTTGCCATAACTTTAACATCTCTCACCTCCAGACATTTCCAGGGTGGCCAACAAATCAATTAATCACCCTGAAACTTTATTAACCTAGCGATGAGAGGTAATGGTTGAAATAAATCATCTCTAACCTCTGAAAATCTGTAATTTTATTAACCTTTTTTTAAAAATATAAGCTTGAAGTCATTTAGCAACAAGAACGGTAAATAAAAGAAAAAAAGAATAGTACTCAAAGTAAGAATGAAAGTAAATTTCTTTTTTTTAACGTTTATTTATTTTGAGAGGGAGAGAGAGAGAGAGAGAGAATGCAAGCAGGGGAGGGGCAAAGAGAGAGAGGGACAGAGAATCCAAAGCTGATAGCAGAGAGCCTGATGTGGGGCACGAACTCACCAACCATGAGATCATGACCTGAGCCCAATTGACTAAGCCTCGTGAAAGTAAATTTCTATAAAATACTTTTAGTTAAGGTAGTAATTATTATTACTAAGAGATACATCAAAAACACACCTAGAGATCATTTAGTCAGCAGTTTGTTTTGATATTACCTGTCATCTCATTGAAAAGCTACTAAAATTGCCTCCAACACCTTGAAAGTTTACATCTAATAGAATCAACATAAAGTGGATTCTGTAGAATCAAATAAAGCAAATATATTTGATTTTAACAAATATTCATTACAGTACTTAGTGTGTGCCAGGAACTTTTCTTAACATTCTTTTCTTAACACTAACTCATTTACTCTTCATTTATAACACTGATGGGAAAACACTGGCCCAGATCAATTCTGAGGTAGAATAAACTGGAGCATGGGCTCCAGGGAGGCTGGCTCCAGAATAGGGCTCTTGACCACAATGGTGCGTTGGCCCTTCCAAGCCAAAATGTTGACAGTAGTAATTTACAACTGTATTCAAATGAATCTAAGGCAACTCTTACCTGCTATTATTACCTCTACCAGACACTTTACCTAAGTTCTCTCAAGTCGTTGTCACATCACTGGGAGGCCCAGAGGTTCAGACTTGAAGAACCCCAGATGAGAGGGAGGTTTCAACCAAGGTCTTAGCAGGTTCAAAACCCAAGTACCCTCCGTTCCCCCAGACTGCATCCTTATGGTGACTCAGGGTAGTTACTGGAGGGTCTTAACTTCTCAGAAATCCTTTTCCCTGGGATACATTTGCAATGAAAGAAAAAATGCTACAAGAATACTCACAATTGACAACACACAGAGACCCACATGCGCACTTGGGCACGCGCGAGGGCTCACACCTGCACGCACGCACCTGCACGGACACGGCCGCAAAACCACCTACAGTTACACCGGAGGGAGAGGTTCTTCCGCAAAGAGTTCCTTGAGAGGAGGAAATGTGGCTGATTCATCCCTGTGTTCTCAAGAGTTTAAGAGAGTGTTGGAATTAAAGTTGGTGCCCAGCAAAGGCTAGATGAAATAATGAGTGAAGGCATCTCTACGTTCTTAAATTGAGGAATTTTTATTAGAGATAAATTTCAGGGAGGCATGAATAGGATAGGTAGAGCAGATAGGACTAGAGAACCACTGATAATGTGGTTACTAAAGGCGAGTTCTGCTAAAAACAAAACACAAAAACTACAAGTCCTACCACCACCTCTCTCGAACCCCAAATCAAAGCTATCAAAGCTATCAAATCTATCAGTTAATAAATCCATCTTTGAATAGCAACGAACTAAGTTATCATTAGGAAAGTCTGCTATCTATATTTCACTCACTCTGAGCTAAATATTCACTGCTCTAAAGTTTACCCCCTTCATGTTGCTGCACATGAAAGAATGGATTTCCTTTAGGAACCCAAGAAAAGTAAGGATACAGGTGGTAAAGTAAAACATTAAAATAATATTTTAATTCAAGTAGAATTAATTACTAAGCGCCAACTAAATGTTTTGCTTTGTGTCTTTGCCAACATGAGTATATAAATATAGATAATTTAGGAATAATATTTTTTCATTTGTAAAACTCAAATGCACACACACATACACTTGTATTTATATATCTATATAGAATGCAGATTGACCACATTGTGTCATGCTATGCATGTGTCTATGTTTGTATGTGGTCTGTCCTGTAAGTTTCTTTTAAGTCAACTTTTGAAATTTGGATTGTATATTTCTTTGAAGTTAACTTGATATTGTGGGCATGGAAATATATGAGGCACAGTTTCTGTTCGCAAGAGAGACAACGATGCATTGTTATCATCTAGTAGGAGAGACAAAGACATATGAGTAATACTGGGAGGATACAAGAAAGCTTCTTAATGTGCACTGGGCATAACACAACTCAGAACTCTGCTTTGAATTGGCTACTGGTCTTATAGTTTAATGGATCAATTTAAAACCCTACTGCAGCCCTGTGATCAATATCACAGAGTCCTGCCAGAGACCAAAAACAAGAGAGAAGGTCAGGCAGAGGGGCCTCTCAAACCCAGCTGGGAACAACAATGCATTAAGCAGATGATCTCACCAAAACACTGCATTTGCAATGAAGAGCCTAGAAAACAATCTTCATAATTAAATAAAACAGAAAACACACAAGAATCGTGGAAATGATTCTTCTACCAGATAAATCTTCCAGTGGCTTCTCCCATCATGTCTAATTTCCCTATTTGAAGACATTCTCTTTTCCCTTCAAAAAAGAAAAAGAAAAAAACTGAAAAGACCAGAATGAGTTGTAGCCTTTCCAAAAGCAAATAATGCAACACTTGAAACCCCTATGCCGGCTTACTAAGCACAGCACCGAGAATTTTCTATTCAAACAACATGGTATATTTGCAATACTCGGTTAACGGAGTAGTTTTCCGCTCCTGTTCAGCTTCCAGAAGCTGCATCATGTTCACCAATTTGAAAGAAGCAGGAAGAAAAGATGTTTATGTGTTTTTGTGAGAGCGTGTATGTGTGAGTGCAAGGCACACGTGTGAGCTTTATGAACAATTAAAACTGAACTGTCTTCATATTCTGATAGAGAGGATTCATTTTCTGTACCTTTCCATGGAACGCCCACCCACAATAATTGGTAGCAAGGAAAACCAGTTCATTCTGCTTTCAAGGCTAGTTTTAAAGGATTTCCATTTGTATGAAGTATTTATTCGATGTCCCAGCAAGCTATGCTCAAAATCCCTTTTGTCCATTTGGATCTCTGCCACGATACTATTGAGTATTGTTAATATTATGACAGCTGGTCATCAATATCATTAACATAACCAAAGTGAGTTAAACTGTGTTCACATTTGTGGTGTTCTTCTGGAGGCTGTGCAGAAGTGAAAAAAAAAATAGGCAAAACATCACTCCTGTGAGTGATCTAAAATAGGTAACATCGTAATTGCAGCTTGTGTGATGAATGGAAGCAATAGAATGGAAATTAACAAATTTATATATTTTAATGTCAGCTCTGTAACTAAGTCGCCATGAAACCATGGGAAGAAAATGCCCCTTGGTCTCCACCTCGGTTTCTCTGAGGAGGTGAGCAAGGGATCCCTATGATCCCTTCTATCATTAACATTCCATGGCGCTCAGTGGACATCATACATCATTACACGGAAAAAACATTCCATGGACTTTTGCACAAAAAGCATTAATCATTTGGTTCAATGAATCATACAGGTCCTGCGGACATCTGTGCAAACACTTAATGTAATTGTTTGGCAGAGAGAGAGCCATTTTAAAGACTGGCACATCTAATACATCACTCCTTTACGCACTTGGTGTTACAATTATAAGCTGCAGCGTGTACAGCAAATTGCATCACTTGCTGTGGAGACGTTTCACTCCCGACGTCTACCGATCTTTCGAAAGAAATGATGCAGCCCCAAGTGACCCCATGATGCCTGTTATTCCCTCAGCCTCCTGACCTAGTTGCAGTGCCCTTTGCTCCGTGTCCCACCTCTTGCCCTCGAAAGCTCTGTGCTCCATTAATTCCCTCTCGCCCTTGAGATGTCAGCTCCAGCCTTGCTTTCTCAGGGAAACGTTGCTGGGACCATCTGTCTACATCCAGTACCTACAGTGTAGGCATGACTGTCAAGGTCAACGTGGTAACAGCTGCCACAAAGACTATGTTAAAGTAACGCTGATTCTCTCACCAGCCCATCGACGCTGTGAAAGCAGACATCAAACCTGTTTTGATTATCATCATCCAGCCCAGTGGCGGTCGGAGAGTGTACCCTCCCCCCCACCACCGTAAGTATTTTTGAACGGAAGAATTATTGTTTTTAATACTACTATTATAATAACACAATGACAAATTTGATAGGATAATCTTGTGCATGAATATTATTTATTTCTCCCCATACGCTGTTCCTAGCGCTTGTAGTGGACTGGAACAAAGTCTCAAAATTCTACTGGTAGGGTCTATAAAAATGCACAGATCACAAAGGCTACAGGCTTTCCAGGTACACTCAACTATCAATTATGTGAGCCTAAAATCTTTACCTCGGAAGGGTTCTTCTGGCCTTTCAGTCCTACGGTTAAGGTGTAAGAACAAATATCACTGGACTTTGCCAGTTTATACAGATGATCAGGTTAAAACTACATTGCCTAAAGTTGAGTCCACTTCAAAGTACTCTTGAAAAATAAAATTTCAGCTTGAAGCCTGAAAGATTTTCTTGCAGGGCAATTTTGACAGAGGCGATAGTAAGAAATATTTCCTTTCAAACTAAAATAAAATTCTTCTTACACATTACCAAAGACAATGTATGGTTTTATTATCTATTTTTAGACTACAGACTAAATTAAAATGTCATCCAGCCCTTCCCCTACCCCACCGGACACATACCTCAGTGATCTGAATTTCCTCCAGCAATGGCCAGCGATACAGGGCAGAGGTGAACGTAATGTTAATGACACAAAAATTTCCTATGTTCCTGCTCTTTTTATTAGGAAGAATAGCTTAGTTCTGCTTTCCATAAAACTATTACCCTTTTTATTTTCTTCTGCAGAAGTGTAAGGTGGTAAAGATATTTTAGAGGATTTAACCTAGATTAATGAAACATTATTCTCCATTTAAAAACACTTAACATTGCTTTGTGAAAATGAAGGAGTAGAATCACACTAAGTTGGATAATTTATTTTACCTTAACTTCCCTCATATCTCAACATTTTGGTTTCAAGTACAACATTTATAATGTAACTTAAATTTTAAGGCTCTGCATTACCTTAGGGTGCTTATTATTAATAATTCTATATAGGGGTGCTTAGGTGGCTCATTAGGTTAAGCGTCTGGCTCTTGATTTAGGCTTAGGTCATGATCTCGCGTTTTGTGCGTTCAAGTCCCACACTGGGCTCCGTGCTAATGGCCCGGAGTCTGCTTGGGATCCTCTCTCTCTCCTTCTCTCTCAGGTCCCTCCCCTGCTCACTCTCTCTCTCTCTCTCTCTCAAAAAATAAATAAACTTAAAAATGTTTAAATAATTCCATATGAAATGGGAATGATAAGAAATAATATTTCCATACAAAAAAAAGAGAAAAATATATAAATACATAAAATATTATCTGGGGTGCCTGGGTGGCTCAGTCAGTTAAGCATCTGACTTCGGGTCAGGTCATGATCTCATAGTTCCTGAGTGCAGGACCCACGCTGGGCTCTGTGCTGGTGGCTCAGAGTCTGGAGCCTGCTTTGGATTCTGTGTCTCCCTCTCTCTCTGCCCCTCCCCCACTCATGTTCTGTCTATCTTTCTCTCAAAAATAAACATTAAATAAATAAAAATATTACTTAAAACTAATAAAATATGTAAACTGTAGAGAACAATTTTGAGGGAACAAGGGAGCTTTCTGTAATCAGTATTCTATTATTTTTCTAATCGGATTTTTCACATTCCTGGAGAACATTATTCTATAATACATATAGTTCAGATGAAGATTGCTAATCATGACAATCAATTCCTGTACCATAGAGAACAGATGATTGAAGATTGGCCAACCATAGACGTCCAAACCTGGGCCAGATACCACAACAATAAAATAGTAATAAAACGTCTTGAGTACTATTATGGGTCAAGCACTAACATGTATTAACATGTATCAACTCATATTATCCCTAACATTTTGGGGGTCTCAGGCAAGAGGTAAAATAGAGACCACATTTTTTGTGTCTAATTTTAAGGTGATAAATAAAGCCTCCGTCCAAGATGGAAAGACGCACCCAAACCCAAGCTGGGGACTGAACAGGTCCCCAGGGAACAGAGATACACAGATTCTCTTCCCTTTTATCTCACATTTCCCATTGGGGATTTCCAGACCATTTTAAAAGTCTCTCGTGACCATAACAGTGTAGCAGAAGGGTAGAGAGTGGTAGGAATGTCATCTGGGAAACCCAGGCTGCCAAGCCACCCTCTTTGGGGCATCCAGTGCTAAGCAAAGCAGCCATTCTGTCTGTTCAGGGCAGAAACATGGTCCTCTGTGCACTGGCACCCCTACTGTCTCTCTGTTTGTCCAAATTTCCTCCTTTTAAAAGGACATCAATCAGCTGAATTAGGGCCCATTCTTTTTTTTTTTTTTTTTAACATTTTATTTATTTTTGAGACAGGGAGACACAGCATGAACAGGGGAGGGTCAGAGAGAGGGAGACACAGAATCTGAAACAGGCTCCAGGCTCTGAGCTGTCAGCACGCAGCCCGACGTGGGGCTCGAACTCACAGACTGCGAGATCATGACCTGAGCCAAAGTCAGCTGCTTAACCGACTGAGCCACCCAGGTGCCCCGATTAGGGCCCATTCTAATCACCTCTTGAAAGACCCTATCTCCAGTCACATTTTGAAAACGGGGTTAGGGCTTCCACATATGAATTTGAAAGGAACATAATTCAGTCCATAACAGCCCTTTTCAACGTGGGACCCATCCAAGAACCCCTCTCGTCCAGGTCTATAGGTGGTACTCATCTCATTTGAAAAGCTTATGATTATCCCCAGTTTACAGATAAGGAAATTGAGGTGCAGAGTAGTTAAGTAACCTTGCCAAGACCACAGGGATACCAAACAGGCAATCCAGCTCAAGAGCCTGTGCTTTAAGCCCTCGCCCTCTAAGATTGATGGATAAAGTTCACATGACCTCTGCCAAACCAATGGGAATTTCTTCCCAGGAGTCTTTGACCTTGAGCTGGAGATAGTCCTTTCCTCTCTGATCCCAGATCTGTAAGCTTAATGAGCCTGCTTCTCCCTTCCATGGCCATCTGAAAAAAGTTGCTTAAGAGAACTGAATCCTCATGGGAAGATACACAGAAAGGAGATATGGCAAACCATGATGGTGCTGGAGACACCTGTTCTGGTTGGCCTTTTGCCCCTTTTGAAGCTTGACCAATTTCCCTTCTGGGAAACCTTTGTGCACTTATGCTTTTTCAGCCAGTCAGCATCTGTTGCACAGAACCAAAATAACTTTGACGAACACCCAGGCAAAACAGGGAACCATGACATCAAATTAAAGTGGCTTTGGTAGGCAACCAACGGAATGGGAAAAGATATTTGCAAGTGACATATTGGACAAAGGGCTAGTATCCAAAATCTACAAAGAGCTCACCAAACTCCACACCCGAGAAACAAATAACCCAGTGAAGAAATGGGCAGAAAACATGAATAGACACTTCTCTAAAGAAGACATCCAGATGGCCAACAGGCACATGAAAAGATGCTCAACGTCGCCCCTCATCAGGGAAATACAAATCAAAACCACACTCAGATATCACCTCACGCCAGTCAGAGTGGCCAAAATGAACAAATCAGGAGACTATAGATGCTGGCGAGGATGCGGAGAAACGGGAACCCTCTTGCACTGTTGGTGGGAATGCAAACTGGTGCAGCCACTCTGGAAAACAGTGTGGAGGTTCCTCAAAAATTAGAAATAGATCTACCTTATGACCCAGCAATGGCACTGCTAGGAATTGACCCAAGGGATACAGGAGTGCTGATGCACAGGGGCACTTGTACCCCAATGTTTATAGCAGCACTCTCAACAATAGCCAAATTATGGAAAGAGCCTAAATGTCGATCAACAGATGAATGGATAAAGAAATTGTGGTTTATATACACAATGGAGTACTATGTGGCAATGAGAAAGAACGAAATATGGCCCTTTGTAGCAACGTGGATGGAACTGGAGAGTGTGATGCTAAGTGAAATAAGCCATACAGAGAAAGACAGATACCATATGGTTTCACTCTTATGTGGATCCTGAGAAACTTAACAGAAACCCATGGGGGAGGGGAAGGGAAAAAAAAAAGAGGTTAGATTGGGGGAGAGCCAAAGCGTAAGAGTCTCTTAAAAACTGAGAACTGAGGGTTGATGGGGGGTGGGAGGGAGGGGAGGGTGGGTGATGGGTATTGAGGAGGGCACCTTTTGGGATGAGCACTGGGTGTCGTATGGAAACCAATCTGACAATAAACTTCAGATATTGGAAAAAAAATAAAATAAAGTGGCTTTGGTGTTGACTGCTTTTCATTCTTTAGATCCAATAGACATACTTAAACCAAATCAACCTAAAATGTTGCCTCATTTAAACTGCTTTTTTAATTCTAAAATCACTGTTTCTATGGTCTCCATGTTAGGGTGTTCAGTCAAAAAACAGGAAGTCTCGGGGTGCCTGGGTCGCTCAGTCGGTTTAGTGTCTGACTTCGGCTCAGGTCATGATCTCACAGTCCGTGAGTTCAAGCCCCATGTAAGGCTCTGTGCTGACAGCTAAGAGCCTGGAGCCTGTTTCAGATTCTGTGTCTCCCTCTCTCTCTGACCCTCCCCCGTTCATGCTCTGTCTCTCTCTGTCTCAAAAATAAATAAACGTTACAAAAAATTTAAAAAAAAACAGGAAGTCTCTTCCAATAACTAATATGGAACTGCTTTAGAAACGAGCCCTGTTCTCCCTCAGCCTCAAATGTCCACTATCACTGTTCCTTTTTATCATTATAGTGTAGCACGCTGAGACTTTGGGAGATCATTAAGTTGTGATCTATCATTTGTCAAGAAAGAGTGAAAAACATTTTATCAAATTCATCAGTCCTGCGAATGAATTGTAAGACATAATGAATGATGCAAAAAGCACACTGTAGTTGGTTATTTGTAAGATCCCCATTATCTGTGGGGAAAAGAGACATGACAGCAGTAAAAAGCAATAAGCAGTTGGGATGTAAGTCTTGGTGAGACACCAGTCAAACTCTAGAAAATAATTCTAAATTAAAACGCTACCAAGTGTGGCTACACATTATTAACTGGAAGCAGTCAATTTAGGAAGAACTATCAACCTGGCTGGAGTGAGGAGACAGCCTTAATTAAAACACTTCAATGCGGCTGAAAACTCATTTTCATAGTCATGCTGCACAAATGCCTCGAAAATTAAAAAGGTAATAGATTGATTTCTGTTTATTTTAGCCCTTTGTTAGAATTAATATACTATTCTTTTTCACTGTATTCTCAATAACTGTTCTCCATTGCTAGGGAATATAAATCAATAGAAGATACCATTTTTGCACTCAAACAGGGAAGAAAACTATGTAGGGAAAAGACAAGTGGGAACAATTTTTGCAGCTCCCAGCAAAACAGGAAATCTCTCACCCTCCTGCCATCATGTTGTAGCTATACATACATAGTAGGTTCGTAGGTTCTTAATAAGAAGTGTTGATTGATAATAATCATGTGTGAAATATACATTATAGACCATACTTTCCTGAAGCAGTAAAAATTTCACTAAGCTCTTCCAAAAGGAGTTTATGAGACTTGACAAGGGGAAAAGCTTAATAAAAAAAACACAAATACTGATTGATAAGACAATACACAGAGCACCGATTAATATTATCAAATGTACGAATACATCATCTCGATGTTAACACAGTTAACACAGCCTCTGCATCTATCCTCAACTTCAGACCTAACATCATTCATTCATACGCGACCATGTATGATCAAGTGATCTCCCAAACCACTTACTGGGTTTGGGGGTGCAGTGGGGAGTGAGCCCTGCCATTTCTTAAAGGCACATGGCCAATCAGAGTGCTATAAAACAATCAAGACAAACTAATTTTTATTTTTTTTTTAATTTTTTTTTTAATGTTTTATTTATTTTTGAGACAGAGAGAGACAGAGCATGAACAGGGGAGGGGCAGAGAGAGAGGGAGACACAGAACCGGAAGCAGGCTCCAGGCTCTGAGCCATCAGCCCAGAGCCTGACGCGGGGCTCTAACTCACGGACCGCGAGATCATGACCTGAGCTGAAGTCAGACGCTTAACCGACTGAGCCACCCACGCGCCCCAAGACAAACTAATTTTTAAAGTACATTTTAGAAGAACATATATCTGCAGTCATGATTTTTTTTTCCAAGAAAATCCCCCATGAACACTTCATAGAAACAATGGCACAGAGCATGGGCTCTATAGAGATTCAGTTCATTCCTGGCTCTATAATCTAAGCTTGGACAAGTGAGGTAATACTCCTTGGCTTAAGTAGCTTCAGAAAGTAATAATAACGGTAATATATGATAATAATGACAATACTGATATCTACCACACGGGGTTCTTTGAGGAATTAGTGTTGGAACAATGGGAGAATAAGGTAAGAGTTCGACAAACACAACCCCTTTTGAGAATCATGGTGTAAACAGTAACGACCATAATATAATTGAGCAGGTAGAGCCATAATCATGATACAGGATGGGGACTTAAGCCTTGAAGGAGATGTATGGGTCCTACCATGTGACTTCAGCATGTATTTAAACTGTACTTGGGGCACCTGGCTGGCTCAGTCAGTAGAGCATGCCCCTTTTGACCTCGTGGTCATGTCTTAAGGTCGTGAGTTCAAGCCGCATGTTGGATGTAGAGCCTAGTTGAAAAAATACAAATAAAACCGTACTTAACGTGGCTAGCCTACAGGAGACATTTAACGAACGTGGAATTAACAGCAAGGAAACTACCTGACCAAATCCGGAGTGTTAAGATTACCTCAAAACAGAAGACTGCCAAAGTTTTGAGATTCTAGGCCAGTAGGCAGATTTCCTACTAGCAGCCGACCAATGCTTTCTCACTCTCTCAATATCAATAATGACAAAAAGATGGATTATCAAGAAGGCCCCAATTGCCCTGTGTTGTGATCTGCTAGACTGAATCCCTGATTTATTCCTCCTTTATATTATTTGATTCTGCTCTTTCTACCGCATACCCAACCTACTTGGCCCTCGAATACCCACAACCCCACTGCCGCCCAGTGAGTCCTGGCATCACACACAGGCAGAGGCAGAGCTGCGTTTATCTTTCTGAAAGCCATTCCTTTGAGTGGAGCGATATTATTGTTTCTGTTCCCACACTGTTTCATTTATTTGAAGCATTTGGGTAAGGTTTATATCCCTCCTTCTGATGAGGTTTGTCTATTTCTATTGTTCTAAAGCATCTAGCCTCTTTCTGAAACAAAGGCCAGAAGAAATCGCCCAGGGTTCCTAACCAGTCTGGAGCTTTCTGATAGGCGGTTGCCTTATAGAAGCCAAATTCCCATAACACGTGCCTTCTCTAAGCCACTCCCAAGGACAATGAGAGACTCAGAGATTAAAGGCTGTTTCAGAAGATGACCAAATGATTTCATTCGCTCCAAGGTACAAATGGCTAACAAAGCCCATTTTACCACCAGGCTCGCTAACTGTCACATGCTCGACAGTTATCAAGGAAGGGGAATGTAGGAGTTGCACGCAGATTCGGGGGATGGAGAGCAGGAGAGCGATTCTTCTCACGGTAATGAGAAACAAAATTAGTGACACCTGCACAGGCTAATCTTAAAGCTAGAGATGCTAATGTTAATCCAGATATTCAATAATCTCTGTCTAAGGACCATGTAGACAAGCTCTTCCTAACTAAAATGTCAGGATGTGCCAGGCTATTAAAACTAGCTGCTCACGATTTGACTTTTCCCTCCAGTGTGGGCTTTAATTATTCACCTTTCTATGCTGGCGCTATGACGATTTCTTCCCATGTTCTCTGTCCTTTAACACTTCCTACCTCTTTCATTAGTGAGGCATGCCCAGCCACACCTCATTCCAACTTATAAGAGGGTAGTCCTGCTGCAACATAATCTGATACTACTTTGGCTGCCAAATGCAAACAAATTAAACAGCTAATATGCAAAATTTACATTGCCTATCTCGGCAGATGAAATGATGGATAATTTATGGTCTCTATCTGCAAGAAAACGCACTGATAGAGTGATGGTTAGAAACATGAACGAAAACGCCCCAAAGATTTCATTCTTTCCAAAGGTCAGATGCTCAAATAAATGATGAGGGATGGCTATTAGCAGAAATGCTTACAGAAGTTCTTAAAATAGGGACGGTAGGCCTATTGGGTGGACTAATACATTATTACAACCATCATACTCTATCTTCTGCAAAAAGTGATTGTACTTCTAATCTACATTAATAGTGGTACAAGGACGAAATCAAAGGGTCTACCAGAATCACTTTATGCTGCACCAAAACACATGGAGTATTTTTGGTTGTTGTTTCATGTTTATTTCACATGTATTTCAAATTTTAAAAAAAGATTGGCAAAGCAGACCATAGGATGCGAGAAGGAATTCAGCAGGGTATTGACAATTCTTTGTCATGTTTATTACAGCTGGAGATCTGTGAATATTTGACCTTAAAAAGATTAGGAGCCATTATAGGAGCCATTACACCTGATTTATGGTAGAAATAGACAGCCTATGCCACAAGTGAAAACCCAGAAACTGGACTTCCATCTCTAAGACATTTGTGGAGAGGATTTATGCTTTGAATAGGAGTTAGATTATATAGGGGCATCTGGGTGGCTCAGTCGATTGAGCGTCCGACTTCGGCTCAGGTCATAATCTCACAGTTCGTGGGCTCAAGCCCCTGGTCAGGCTCTGAGCTGTCAGCACAAAGCCCGGAGCCTGCCTTGGGTTCCGTATCTCCCTCTCTCTCTCTCTATGCCCCTCCCCCACTCATGCTCGCACTCTCTCTCTCTCTCTCTCTCTCTCTCTTAAAAATAAAAGAACACTAAAAAAAAATTTTTTTTAAAGGAGTTAGATTATATATATTCTAGGTACCTTTAAACTGCAAGATTTAATGTGCCTCTGAAATCCAATAAGGACAGAGCTGGAGATAGATATTTAGGAAATCCAAAAAGAAAGCGGAATTGAACAGAACAGAGTGGTAGAATGCTACACAATGGAAACGCGCAGAGTGTACAACTATGAAACCAGCTGAGTCATCATTACCTTCTTGTCTTGCCCTCCTCTGTATTACTATGGAGCTATTCATCTGAGCACTGCTCATTCTATGTGTTCAATGTACTATGCTTACTGTAGATGAGATTCTCTAGGTCACAAATGTTTAAGTGTGCTTCTATTTAGAAAAAAAAAATTATATGTTAAAGACGCTATTTGCACAAAGGCAGCCCAAATAGCCATCTTTTTCTGCCATTATGTATATACCAGGGGCCTCCAAAATGGCGGCAGGCATGTTCACAGCAAGATTTGCCAAGATGATCCTCAGGGGTGCAGGGAAAACTAGTTGTTAGTGTACTTATGTAAAATTAAGAAAGAATGTAACACTTACTTGATCTCAAAGGTAGTTTCACCAGGATGAGGCTTATCCTTTGCATCCTGGATGTGCTGGCCCCTGCAATTTCTCCAAATGTGGGAAACTTGACTGCTTAATTTGTGGTAATGGGGGAACTGCGTTCACGCTCTCCTCTGACGGCTAGTACCTAAAAACAGACATGGTGCTCCCACTCTTTCGTTCTAACTCCTGCCTGTTACTTTTTAAGAGAGTATACAGAACTCTGATGTCTTTTATGAGTGCAGCACCACAATATATCAACCTTACTAAAAAATGCTTCTCTAAACAACAACAACAACAACAACAACAACAACAAAACCCAGAAAGAAGGAAAGAAACATTTACTATATGGATTGCCATATCATATAGTCAAACATCAAGGACAGAGAAATCTAAGGACAGTGACTACCAGAAGGAGGCACTGAAGGTAATAATACTCATCAGAGCATTACAAGGTGGGCTTCCAGTTAAATGTTTTTATAGAATATATTTCAATTATTTTAATTCAAATAACACTCACAATATGGAAACGTAGCTTTAAAATATACCTACCGGAAACCATAGGTGACCTATAATATTTATAATTTAGTATATGAGAACAACAAAATGTCAGAACGGAATCTTCTTACAACTAAAACAATATCTCTGTTACTTCCATTTGAGAATGAAAATAATAATAATGATCTAATGAGATCAGAAAAGATCTCGACACTGAAATTGTCCAGAAGGCTGCTTAAAATATAAATTTGCATCCATCATAACTAATGAATGACAAGGCTCACACTGAGTCTATATTCTGCCTTCAGCTAATAGCCCATGGTAGTCTGAGGTTACCCCTGGGAACAAATCATTTAAAAAGCAAGTCACCGGAACACCATTAATAAAATTTTAGTGGTAGAAAAATGATGTTACACCATAAATGAAGTAAAAAAGCAGTTAAATATTAGGGTTTTTATTTTTATCTTATACTTTTTAAAATCTATACTTGTATATGTTGTAAAACTTCTTAGTATAGTATAACATGTATATAATTATATAACATGTATATATATTATATATATATAAGTATATAATATGTGCATACATTTTATATATACATACCAAAGATAGAGATAGATATGTCGGGGGTTTAAAACATCAAGTGATTAGAAATACAGATATCATATGCATACATGTAAAATATGTATTTGTGTGTGTGTGTGTGTGTGTGTGTGTAATAACCATTTTATTTAGAAACTTGTGGTTTACCTATAAATGCTTGGTATTACAGGACTCTGAAAGACTTGTTAGCCTCTGGGACAGTTAGATTTTTTTTCCTATTTATTTATGTACTATCAGGTTAAACCCTTGCATTGTTCACCTGTTTTTTCAGGTTACCATCTCTTCAAATCCCATGAACATACTGCCCGCATTTTATAAAATAGTAAAAAGCATTTTTTCACAAGCTTACTATTCAAATTCCTTTTTCTACATTAGTTGATACTTACAAATATTCGAAAAGTAAACCAGATAATCTGTATTCTAAACTCTCAATGATTATGCTTCTATCGGTCAAGACTCTGAAGTCTGAGGCTTTAATTTTATGCTGATGCCGTTCCCGGGGCTATTTGTACCAGATGAATACTTCCAGGGCAAAGCAACAATCTCATCTGTATTCATTACTGTCCTAAATTACAGATATTAAAGATACATAAACCATGAAGCCACGTGGTGATATTTCCATGTTAACACTTCCCCACTGACTCAAATAGGTTGTGTTTATACATCTGATTAGAGAATTGGAAAAAAAAAAACAGCACCTGATACCAATAAAGATGAGACAATTGTATTTTTATGGATCGTGATCTATTCATATGTCATGCTCACACAGGTACAAATAGGTCAAATTTGAAAATGGCAGTTGTCAGTATCTTTGGCAACGATAAAATAATCCATGAGACCACTTTTACATTTGTTAATTCCCACACAGGTTGATTTAAAGCACTTTCAAAATAATTAGGTAGCAAATTAAAGTTCTGTATTATTTGGGTTTCATGTTCTTGTGTATTCTTTTCTTTTTTTTTTTTGAAAGAGAGAGAAAGAGAGCACAAGCGCCATCAGTGTGGAGCCTGAAGCAGGGATTGATCTCACAAACTGAACTGTGAGATCATGACCCGAGCTGGAATTAAGAGTCGGATGCTTAACTGACTGAAGCACCCAGGCATCCCATGTTTTTGTGTATTATATTTCTTTAATTTTTTAGAATAACACATTCTGTACCCATACCAGTAACTTTTTTTTAATAGACTTTATTTTTTAGAGTGGTTTTGGGTGCACGACAAAATTAAGCACAGGGGGCAGACATTTCCCACATACCGCTTACCTCCACACATGAATAATCCCCCATTATCAACATCCCCCATCAGAGCGGCGCATCTGATACAACTGATAAACCTACATTGACAAATGTCCATCATCCAAAGTCCGCAGTTCACATCATGGTTCACTTGTTGTGTTGTATATTTTATGAAAGTACTTGACTCCCTCTATGCGAACAAATTTATACTGGCACATGTCCATCATTAGAGTATCATACAGAGTAGTTGCACTGCCCTAAATATCCTCTGTGCTCCACCTACTCACCTCTCCCTCCCTTCTAACCTCTGGCAACCACTTATCTTTTTACTGTCTCCATGTTTTTGCCTTTCCTGGAATGTCACGTAGTTGGAATCATACAGGATGTAGCCTTTTCAGATTGGCTTCTTTCACTTAGTAAGATGCATTTCAGCCTCCAAAATGTCTTTTCATGGCTTGATGGCTCAGTTCTCTTCCACACTGTAAATAATCCACCGTCTGGATGGACCCCAGTTTCTTCATCATTCACCTGCCAGAGGACATCTTGGTTGCTTCCAAGTTTTGTCAACTATGATGAAGCCGCTGTAAACATCCACGTGCATATTTTTTGTGGGGACATAAGTTTTCAACTCTTGGGGAAAATACCAAGGGGCACAATTGCCGGGTCATATGGTAAGAGTGCCTTTCATTTTGTGAGAAATAGCCAAACCGTCTTCCAAAGTGACTGTACCATTTTGCGTTTGCACCGGCCATGGATGAGACTTCCTGTTGCCTCACATTCTCTCCAGCATTTGGTGGCGTCGGTGTTCCAGATTTGACCATTCTAGTGGGTGTGTGGTGCTATGTCATCATCTCAGTTTGCATTCCCCTGATGACATACGATGTGGAGCATCTTTTCATACGCTTATTTGCCATCTGTATATTTCCTTTGGTGAAGCTTTCATTTTGGGGAATAAAACACTAGAAAATTCTATTAGTTTGGGTTTAAAATGTTACAAAGAAGGATTTAACAATAGGGTGTATCAGGGAGCTTTCTGCCCCCAAGCTACACAGGAAATCCCACTGTAAAATGTATTCGCTGGTTTTCTAATGAGCTCAGCCTTAATATTCAAACTTTAGTGAACACTTACCCAAACTCAGCAGAGATAGCCTCTCCCCTCATACTGGTATCAGTTTGCTTGTTTCCCATCTACCCCTGCTTCTCTTCAGCAACACTTCCTTTTTTCTCAATACTAATTATAATGGCTTGATAAAAATAGCTTGAATTAAGGAGTAATCAGTTTAATTAAATTCTGATGATATTGAAGACGTGCCCTTGAAATTGTCTGTGTAGTTCCCAGAAGAAAAGAATCAAATTAATTAACACTTTTCAAATAAAGATGTAAAATTCCTTGTACAACCAAGTATTTAGTCTAAATTTAGATACTCACTAAAGTGCTGCTCAGAGTAAAATGTCAAGTAAAAAGAGATATTATGAAAACGCACATGTGAAAGAAAAGACGTGCAAATTTCTCACCCTGGTAGCCAAATGGGTGCTTACCATTTTCTTCTCAGAAGAAAAAAAGATCATGGGTTTTAAAAGGGAGAGAGAAAAAAAGATCTGTTTTCAGATGCTGGCTTTCTCATTCACTAGCTGTGTTACATGGTAGGTTATCTAATTTCAATTTCTTCGTATGTAATTGGAGAAAATGGGATAAAGTCATGTTGTCCCCGTGAAAATTCAATGAAATGATGTTTGTAAAACACCCAGCATAGTGCCTGTCACAAATTAGGAACTTCATAAGTGAGAGGGTTCTACTTGTTCACCATTTATCAAAAAAGGGCATGGGGTTAAAAAAACAAAAAGGAAGGAAGGAAGGAAGAGAAAAAGGAAAAATTTAAAAGAAAGAAAAAGACATGCACAAATATAAAAGAAAGTAAAATGCCATTGCAGTGAGAGGCTCTCAAATTCTACCTTAAACACAAACAAAAATTTCAATTTCCGGGGTGCCTCGTGGCTCAGTCAGTTAAGCATCCGACTTTGGCTCAGGTCATGATCTCACAGTTTGTAGTTTCAAGCCCCGCATCGGGCTCTGTGCTGACAGCTCAGAGCCTGGAGCCTGCTTTGGATCCTTTGTCTCAGTCCCTCTTTGCCCCTCCCCTGCTCATGCTCTGTCTGTCTGTCTCAGTCTCTCTCAAAAGTAAACACTAAAAAAAAAAAAAAAAAATTCAATTCCCTATAAAATGTTGTAATTTCAAACTAAACGACATTGTAAGTGACATAAGACTGTCACAGAAACACAAACAGTGCAGGAGTCCACTTATACGTGGTATCCAAAATAGTCAAATCCATAGCATCAGAGAGTGGAATGGTGATTGGCAGGGGCTGGGGTTGAAGAAAGGGGGAGTTGCTAATAAACGGGCACAAAGTTTCAGTTATGCAAAGGGAATAAATTCAAGAGATGTGCTGTACAACATTGTATCTATATATAGTCAGCAATACAGTACCGTTGCCTTCAGATTTTGTGGAAAAAAAACTTTAGAGGGTAACTGTCATGTGAAGTGTTCTCAACATAACCAAAGAAATTAATAAGGAAAAGTAAATAAATAAATCAGAACATCTAGCCCTTTCTCAGAACTTCACTATAGCTTTGTAATAAATGAGATGCATTTCCCTTTGAAAACAACAACTAAACATAATTAAATGGCCCCAAACCAAATCTCTCAAATCCCCTTAATCCCTTTCTCAGAAAAAATATAGGAGCCGTTAGCTCCTGTTCCTGTGTTCAAGCCACAGGCTCCCAAGTAAGCTGGGGAGGTATCAGCCTAAGTGAAGTGCCCTTGCCCAAAAGAGAGCACAGTACCTAAAATCCCATGAGCCTGATAGGTATTCCTCTCCATGCTTTATGTTCTAAACTTCAAATAGCTCTGGAGCATTGATCAATATGATCTCATCAACAAAGCATTTCCTCTAAAGCTTTGTGAGAACTCCAGATACTAATGTCTATTTTTCTAACTACAACCACTACATAGTGGCATTTGACTAAGCCAAGAATCGGTAGTTGGCCTTTCTTCAGGACATGACATCCCAGAGGCATTCACTGAAGTCAGTTCATGTTTTTTCTGAAAAACTGAACTCTTTCTTAAGATGCCAGCATAAGCTTTAACCAATATTTAAGCTATTGAAAAGGAAAGGAGATGATAAATAGCTGCTGAGTTGAAATAAAGCCAATCGCACTTTCTATTAGCCAGACTGTGTCATAAAAGACAGGAGAGTACAGGGAAAGTTGTAAAATCAGACTTGAAACAGCTCCAGCCTTATCAGGGGAGTGAATAAGGGTAAGATAAATATACAAATATCAGCACTTAATGGCAGGATGGAAAAAGGAGAAGAATAAGAGAAGCACTTCAGCAAGCCACTGGGGAGTTCAGTATAAGAAATAAGAAGGTATTTCTGGCTGGGATCTGCCTTAAAGAAAGATGTGAAGGATGAGTAGACTCTGTTCAGGAGGGAAGAGCCTTCAGGCATGAAGAAAAGGGCATGTTTTCACAAAAGCAGAAAAGCACCGGGCACTGTCAGTGAAAAGCGGCAGGATTCAGCAGTTTCCAAAGTACGAAAGATAATGTTGGTTTATGAAATGTCAAAGTCCATCTGTCAGCATTGCATTCGCCTGCAAGTAACAGAAAACCTCAATATAGTCATTTAAGCAAACAAAAGTTGACTTTCTTTTGTCATATCAAGAAGTCAGATGTAGGCAGTTGTCTGTACTGGCTTAGTAGTCAAGGCTTGCATGGTCAATACCTTCATATTGAGGTGTTTCCCTGTGGTTTCCAGATATCATAAACTTCTACGTGTATCTCATTGGCAAGGGCCGTATCAAGGGACACTCAGAACTGCAAGGAAGACTGGAAAAGACTAGCCTTGACCGCCTTAACAGTAGTCACAAGTGAGGCAGGAGGAAGAGGAGATAAAGGGTTGGATGGACCACAAAGTCACCTACAAGTGCATAAAGGCTTGTCATGTAGGAGAGAACTTATGGGGAATTAAAAACCAGTGAGCAGAACTTCCACAAGAGCAATAGCATCCAACCAAGGGCCGGCTAACAAAAAACCCGGCTAGATCAAACCCTAGTGAATGACCATCACAGAAACGTTCAAATGAAAGGCGGATGGCTATCCTGGGAGAAGCAGCACACAAGCGATTCCTGGATTGAAAAGGAGACTGAACTGAAGCGAAAAGAGAGCCAACACTGGTTGCCCACATCTCAATCTGCAAGAGTCATCATCGGTGCTTTCCCTTCCTCTGCGGTGGGCACTTGGTTGTGCCAGTGACTTCTGGCCATGGGTGCTGTCCCGACCCCTCCTACTCCCCGTCCCAAGACTTTCATCCCAAGACTTTTAGCTCAGTTTCTCTCACTCTTTTGAATCCTTCGAGCTGAATGGCAGGTCTGATAAGGTCTGTGTAGCATTTCAAGCGTCCACCACCTCCCGTGAATGTCAAATTCCCTGGAAGATGAGAAAACTGGAACTCCTAGGGCAAAGATTTTCTAACTCACCCAGCTTCTGTGGTTCCAAGCCAAGCCACACTTACTCCCAAACAGTTCATATCTTACATCCCTCAGTTGCTGCTTTCTTTATTACACCTGAAGAGCTGCTTCAAGATTTGTCACAGAAGCTAGCCCAGTTAGCCACACCTTCTTCTCTAATGCCTTCTAGTGAAGATCCACCCCCCCACCTCCCTCTACCCCTAGATCTTGCATCTGAAAAGCAAGCATACTTGCAGTTTTGGTTTATCCCCACCCTCTTTCCCTACTGACAGAGCCGCGTGTGAGAAGTATTTCTTTTTCTGGTTATAAGAACATAAAAAAGGTACCGAATGCAAAGGGGGAAATGCATGATAAACATTAAAATCCTTAAAGATAACCACTGCTGAAATTTGCTGCGTGTCCTTTCTGGGTTTGGCTACAGAAAAGTACACAAGAATAAACAAATGTATATTGGTATGTGCATATTGGTACGTGTGGGGAGGGAGGGAGGTGTAGTTCAGAAGCATACTGTGCATTCTATTTTATACCCCTGATTTATTGTCGCTTAACAAAGTCATTAGAAGCTACTTTTTAAATATTCCTAAAACAGTGGAGCAGAAGTTATGATACACACACAATCATAGAACTTTCCCTAGAAAGAAAGTATATTAAGTCACTAAAGTGTATTTTCTCTGGAAAAGCGGTCCCATGTTACTTTGAGGGTAAAACTAGCCTCGGGGAGAGGAGAAGCTGGCCTGAACCTCAGAAAAGCAAAGTAAGCCTTGAGTATTATCTTTCTTTGTTTAGCGTATTGCCTGGGGCTGTTTTTATTAGTCTTGAGCACCCACCGGAGCTTCTGAGGAGGCTCCACTCCTACTTGGATCAGTGATAAACTGAATCGGCAGGCGCTTCAAGATGCCCAATCATCTTGGGGAAGAGATTTTGTAAGCAGGAAGATTTGGGGGGTAGAGGAGAGGCTGAAAAAGGAAGACCAGACAGCTTTCGGGACACAAGTCATAAGTGGCTCCCAGCTACTTTCCTGATCTAAGCCCTACGTCCTGGCCCTGGTACTCTTCTTGCAGAACCTCCTAGGAGGTGTTAGAATTGCAAAGAAATGCAAAGAGTAAAGTAGAGACCTTAAGGGAACAAAGGCAATGCGAAAACTAACCATCTCTAACAAGCTAGGAAACAGCCTAACCGAAGCAGAGACCATAAATCAGGGGTAAAATTCCCAATGCTGTTTCACAAGTCAAGACTGTCCTGTCGCACATTCTGGAGCTGTTCTTGCAGGGATGAAATAGTGCCCCATTGGGTTAATGAGGTTAAAACTAGCAGAAAATGTAAAGCTTGTTTTTGGGTTTTTTTTTTTTGTTTGTTTGTTTGTTTGTTTGTTTTTTCGGAGAACTGTTTCTCCCTAATCACTATTGTTTCTTTTCGAACCCACTAGCAAATACACTAGCTCTCCCTGCAGAAGACTGGATTCCAGGTTAACCGATTTGGTTCCAGCCTAGGAACAAGCAAGGTCTTACATGCCCTACCCCAATATAAGGAGTCCAAGACCCCATCCAATCTCTGCTTCATTATAGTATTCAAGTCTCTGCCCAAGGAGGACCGCGCCTTGATTAACCTAACAGTGCAAGTATAGGCTTGTTTTCTAAGGACACCTGCACAATATAATGCCTGCCTTTACATATGATAACAAAGCTCCCCTTTCTGAATATTCATCTGAAACCCTAAATAAAAGAACCTACTCACCCCCGCTTGGGAATCTCGGCTTTGGAAATTATTCCCCACAGTCTTCTTATTTGCTGCAAATAAAGATTGCTTTGGGTGACAACACCCCCTGGTTTAGTCTCTATCTGTCACTTACCAAGGGACAAACTCCCCTTAGTTGTGTTACAAGTTGATACTCTAAATATTATTAACTTCCAGCCTCTTGAGGGTGATATTGGAGGGAAGAAGATTATTTAAATTACCTAATTTTGAATGAGGTCACTTCATGGATATTGTGACAAGTTTCCTTTTATTTCAGATCTCTCGGGGCCAGCTTTAAGCTACAAGGGATTTCTGGGCAGGACCATCATTTCCCTTCTTATCTCCCCACTCTTTTCTCCTCCCTCTGCACCAAGAATTCACTAAATCTCTGTGGCAAGCCTGGTAACAAAACACCTTTCTGCAGTGACCGTGAAGCAACAGGGGTTTCTCACATCTGGCAAATATACCAGGTTCTTAATAGCAACTAATAAACACATGCTTAGTAAGAGTTTACTCAAAGCCTTGTCCGGTGTAACTGGGGCAGGGTGAATGGGGGAGAACGAGATGTAATTATTAGTACCAGAGCAGTGATAATTTAGTTCTGGGTGCAAGACAATGAACCAAAGTCAACAAAATGCGACAGTATTTTGTTAAATACTACGATCCTGGCCACAAGTACCATGAGTATTCAAAGAATGAGGTCAGTGATATTAGACCAGTCGGAGAAGACATCAAAGAGAGGACGTAACATGAGCTGGAACTTGGAGAGAGTATTTATGCTCGAGAAGAGAAGCTGCACACATTTGGAAATTGCTGAGAGATAACTGGGGACCCTTCGGGTTTCTCTGCGCCCACTAGCACAACATCTGTTCATCCAACTGCTTAACAAACATTTGTTGAACAATTCTTTCTCTCAAGCCCTGTGCTAGGCTTCAGAAATGCACAGCCAAACAGGAGGAACAAAGTCCCTGTAATCAATGAGCCTGCGTTGTCTTTTACGCATGCTCGTAATTAACGATCAATCAGTGCAGCTCACCTATTTCCCTGAATACTGTGATTTTGGTTGCTTCTCCAAGACATTCAGTCAATAGCTTTATGTTCAATAACTCATGCTGAAGGTAACTTCTGACATCTGGAAAAATCATACAAATAATCAGTTTTAAATAACGATGTTTCTCCTCTACATTGTTCCCTCTGGCCAATATGTAATCAACAAAGCTTTGCTTTTGCTCATTTTATTTTCCTTTATTTTATTTTTTTAATATGAAATGTATTGCCAAATTGGTTTCCGTACAACACCCAGCGCTCCTGCCAACAGGTGCCCTCCTCCATGCCATCACCCACCCTCCCCTCCCCCCCACCCCCCATCAATCCTCAGTTTGTTCTCAGTTTTTAAGAGTCTCTTATGCTTTGGCTCCCTCCCTCTCTTTTTTTCCCCCTTCCCCTCCCCCATGGTCTTCTGTTAAGTGTCTCAGGATCCACGTAGGAGTGAAAACATATGGTATCTGTCTTTCTCTGTGTGGCTTATTTCACTTAGCATCACACTCTCCAGTTCCATCTGCATTGCTACAAATGGCCAGATTTCATTCTTTCTCGTTGCCAAGTAGTATTCCATTGTGCATATAAACCACAATTTCTTTATCCATTCATCAGTTTATGGTCATTTAGGCTCTTTCCATGGTTTGGCTATTGTTGAAAGTGCTGCTATAAACATTGGGGTACAAGTGCCCGTATGCGTCAGCACTCCTGTATCCCTTGGGTAAATTCCTAGCAGTGCTATTGCTGGGTCATAGGGTAGATCTATTTTTAACTTTTTGAGGAACCTCCACACTGTTTTCCAGAGCGGTTGCACCAATTTACATTCCCACCAGCAGTGCAAGAAGGTTCCTGTTTCTCCACATCCTCACCAGCATCTATGGTCTCCTGATTTGTTCTTTTTAGCCACTCTGACTGGCGTGAGGTGATATCTCAGTGTCGTTTTGATTTGTATTTCCCTGATGAGGAGTGATGTTGAGCATCTTTTCGTAAAGAAACTGATCCCATACGCAACTGCACCAAGAATCATAAAATACCTAGGAATAAACCTAACGAAAGATGTAAAAGATCTGTATGCTGAAAACTATAGAAAGCTTATGAAGGAAACTGAAGAAGATACAAAGAAATGGAAAAACATTCCATGCTCATGGATTGGAAGAATAAATATTGTTAAAATGTCAGTACTACCCAAAGCAATCTACACATTTGATGCAATCCCAATCAAAATTGCACCAGCATTCTTCTTGAAACTAGAACAAACAATCCTAAAATTTGTATGAAACCACAAAAGGACTCTGAATAGCCAAAGTAATACTGAAGAAGAAGACCAAAGCAGGAGGCATCACACTCTGAATTTAGCCTCTACTACAAAGCTGTAATCATCAAGACAGCATGGTATTGGCACAAAAACAGACACATAGACCAATGGAATAGAATAGGGAACCCAGAATTGGACCCACCAAAGTATGGCCAACTAATCTTTGACAAAGCAGGAAAGAATATCCAATGGAAAAAAGACAGTCTCTTTAACTAATGGTGCTGGGAGAACTGGACAGCAACATGCAGAAGAATGAAACTAGACCACTTTCTTACACCGTTCACAAAAATAAACTCAAAATGGATAAAGGACCTGAATGTGAGACAGGAAACCGTCCAAACCCTAGAGGAGAAAGCAGGAAAAAACTTCTCTGACCTCAGCCGCAGCAATTTCTTACTTGACACATCTCCAGAGGCAAGGGAATTAAAAGCAAAAATGAACTATTGGGACCTCATCAAGATAAAAAGCTTCTGGACAGGGAAGGAAACTATCAACAAAACTAAAAGGCAACCAACAGAATGGGAAAAGATATTTGCAAATGACATATCAGACAAAGGGCTAGTATCCAAAATCTATAAAGAACTCACCAAACTCCACACCCAAAAAACAACCCAGTGAAGAAATGGGCAGAAAACATGAATAGACACTTCTCTAAAGAAGACATCCAGATGGCCAACAGGCACATGAAAAGATGTTTTTGCTCATTTTAAAAAATATATTTGCTAGTGCTTATCTTTCTCAGGGTATTTTACCTAGTTTCTGGTCACCACAAACTAGTCTTTCCCCTCGCAATGAATCTTCTAACACGAAGACCCTTGAACTTTAGGAACACTAACAGATTATTTTGAATAGTTTCCAAAATATGCTTGAGGAAATGGAACATGAGATAACCTGCTGCCAATCAGTAATGGATATAGCATGTGAGATATACCAAACTAAGATGACAATTGATGGAATCAAAGAATTTTACATCACATACATCAACCAAACACATGCTCTGGGCAAGCTCTTCTTCAAAATCCCTAATTGTCTTCCAGCCATCTTTACAAATACTTCAGATCAAGGAGTGTCCGCTCCTTCCGAAGACAACCTACTCTTTTCTAATTCATTTTTATTCTTTTTTTAAAATATTGAGCCTAAAATATTTCTCTCTATAAAACTTCAAACTATTGATTCTGGCTCAGCTTTCTAAAGCAGTACATAAGAATCTGGTGCCCTCCATTGCATGATAGCCTTTCAGAGACTACCTTGCTCCAGCATAAAATCTTGCTGCAGACTTTTCTCTTTTCAGGGTTAATCATACTTAGGTACTCTCCATTAGACATATTTTTTTAATTTTTTTTTTTATGTTTACTTTTGAGGGAAAGAAAGACAGATCATGAACACGGGAGGGGCAGGGAGAGAGAGGGAGACACAGAATCCGAAGCAGACTTCAGGCTCTGAGCTATCAGCACAGAGCCCGACAAGGGGCTCAAACTCACAAACCGCGAGATCATGACCTGAGACAAAGTCGGACACTTAACCGACTGAGCCACCCAGCGCCCCTCCATTAGACATATTTTTTTAACCTGTCTCCTGAAAACATATGAATGGGATAATATGCTATCCACAGTTCTAAGAAAACTAATAAAAATTTATTTAAAATGCCAAAAAGCCTATATTATAAAGCTCTTAATAATAGTGGGAATGGTAAACAGGCTTTTATTATAGGACTAGATTGGTTTCCATAAAGCGCAGGAAGCCATTTTCAGGAATCATTATATCACAACAGAATATCGAGGAGTAGTAAATATCGCACCTTCCTCTCCTATCACTTCAAAATACACAAAGCTAACCATCCAGAGAGTGACTGTCCTAACACATTGTTGGGTAGATAGTTGTTGAAGTAAAGCCTTCTAATCAGTGTGGCTGCAGGGATGCTGACAGATAAACCTCATTCAGCCACCACACATGTGAGGACTACTATGGTCAGCACACCATGTTGGTTGCTTATATTTATGGGCAGTTTTTTATGTGACTATACCATTGTTATAATCAAATACTGTCATTTTCTGTCAGTGCCATGACATAAACATGTTTGGGGGAAAGTGGTTCATTTTATACAACATTAAAGCAATTACAAGTTCATCTCCTATGAGGAAAACAAAAGTTGCTACCCAACATCTGCTCATCCCATTCAATATTCCCACCAATAGACACTCAGTTGGGTAGGGCACAGGAGACTTTTCTCAAGTCACATGTTTCATCTGTAAGCACTTACTCCTTGAACAGTTAACACCATTTTCTCGGGTATATCAAACTTCCATAAAGAATTTGTAAAATAAGAAGATAAAATGATAGCTAAGGATAAGTCCAGAAGTCCATCATGCTACCAAAGGCACAAAGTGGACAAATAGGGTGATTTGGACAAGTTAAAGGGCAGCATGAGCAGAACTCTTAGACTTTGGAAGGAAAAGAAAATAGAACATAGGCTGGAAAAATGCTCCCTAAAGGATGTCATGATGGGTCTTCCACCCTGGGCAGAAGTGGTCTGTGAGTTCTGCTTATGTGGCCCCAGGAAAGGAACATACTAAGTACAACACTCCTGGTGAACAGCTGTTGCAACATCTCCCAGGCACTTTTATGTAAGTAATAGATGACACAAGACTACCTGTAAAGCCCACACAGAGCAATGTTCTGCCCAAAAATGGCCAGTAGAATCATCCAGAGAGGTATAGGCATATGTACAAGATAGGCCAGGCTAGAATCTACATGAAAATAACTTTTGAAAACAGCTGGGACTAAAGACAATGGTGACCATTTCTGTGATGTGTTGGTGTCCATTTGAGAGCATTCACAGCAAGTAAGAGTAGAGGAGTAATCGCTCTAATATTCAACATCCAAGGAATTTGGGAGAGAAGTTTTCTATCCCTGTCCTCAGCCAGTGTACATTAGCAAGACAGGAGGAGGTGGGTTAGAATTAGAAATTAATGGCAATCCTTACCTCACAAGTCTGATTGCTAGTGTAGACCAGGTCTTGAGGTCACAATGGAGACAGGACCTTTGCCCAGTACCCAAGGCTCTCTGGTTGGGGTTCAGTTCAGCCCAGAGTAGGTACTGAAGTTGAGTTCAGTATCTACTGTCTGCCTAGCACCACGCTGACAAGAACATAGTCTCTACTCTCATAGTCCTTACAGAAGGACAGATTTGCAAGCAAATAAAATTGTGCCGTATAATGCACACACACACAAAAAAGCAAAGTCTGTATAGGATACATAAGTGTGTGGGGAGGTGCCTGGGTGGCTCAACTGATTAAGTGTTCAACTGTTGGTTATAGCTCAGGACATGATCTCACTGTTTGCAGGTTCAAGCCCTGCATCGGGCTCTGCACTGAAAGCACAGAGCCTGCTTGGAATGCTCTTTCTCTCTCTTTCTCTGTCCCTAGCCCACTCACGTGCTCACTCTCTCACTTTCCCTCTCTGTGTCAAAATAAATAAATAAACATTTTCTAAAAATATATATACAAGTAGGACAGTGGACAAAGCAAATAACACAGTCTGGAGGCAGGAAGCACTTCATGTAAACGATAATGCCTGCACAGGGTTTGGATGATCAACAGGGATTTTCAAGGCAGACAGGGGGAGAGGTGCATTCTAGGAAGAAGTAAGAACGTGTGCAAGGACATGGTGTGTGGTGAGAATTTAAAAGAGTTCATGATGACTCAATCGTTGGCACAGAAGAGAAAGGAAAGGCTCTAGAGCCAGACCATGAAGGGCTTTGACCAGCACATGAAAGAGCTTTGGTTTCATCTCGTAGGCACAAAACAGTCATACAAATATCATGAGGAAACTGTACTTTGAATTTTTCCAAAGGAAAAGCTAGTGCAGTCATAGTGTAGAACACAGATTTAAAGGAATAGGACTGGATGCTATAAAATGAATTAGGTCATTCCTAAAATAAGAGAGAAAAAACAAGCAAGGAATGCAGGGGGTTCAGAAGGAGGGATGCTAATCAGCCAGAAAGGAGGACTGGAAGACAGAGGCAAATGGGTGTCAGAGAGCTACAACCACAGCAGACCAAGGGGGCAACAAAGCGCATGAAGGGAAAAAACTGATTAAAAGTTAACCTTATATTCAGTAAGGACCCCCGTGTCACTCCTGTGACGTACAATGAGGTGACTATTTACTTGGAGATCATTTCTTAGAGGATAACACTGCCCTGGGCTCTAGTGACCAAGTGCTCAAGTACAGCCTGGAGTCATAAACTTCCTCTGTATTCAGCTGTCACACGTGTGATGGTGTCACAGCGCCTCCTGTCCCTCAGCGTTACGACCATCATAAAACACGTGTCTTCTCTTCTCTTGTGTCTATGGTTCAGGTATTTCACACTCCTTATCAGGTAAACCTACGGCATCTCTATGGCAAGTGCATTTATTTATTGGTGCTCACTTTCCATCGAGTCCTAATTTGAATAGAAGCGTCAGTTTCATGTACTAAAAGATGATTTTTATCTCTTGTTTTAACACCAGTTCAGGCTCATAGGGCTAACCATGTTAAAGAAAAGAAAAAATTGAAGCCAGAGAAGAGACACTGGAAGTGTTGAAAAAAAAAATCACAAAACTCGCTCTGCACTTTTTCTTTAAACTTTTTCTTAAGTTTATCTATTTTCAGAGAGAGAGGGCAAGCAGGGGAGGGGCAGAGAGAGAGAGAGAGTATCCCAAGTAGGCTCTGCACTGTCAGCACCGATCCCAATGTGGGGCTTGAACTCATGAACTATGAGATCTTGACCTGAGCCAAAGTCAAATGCTCAACCGACTGTGCCACCCAGCTGCCCCACTCTGCACTTTTTACATACAGATAGAAAACCTTGGGGCGCCTGGGTGGCTCAGTCGGTTGAGCGTCCGACTTCAGCTCAGGTCATGATCTCAGGTCCGTGAGTTCGAGCCCCGCGTCGGGCTCTGGGCTGATGATGGCCCAGAGCCTGGAGCCTGCTTCCGATTCTGTGTCTCCCTCTCTCTCTGACCCTCCCCCGTTCATGCTCTGTCTCTCTCTGTCTCAAAAATAAAAGTTAAAAAAAAAAAAAATTAAAAAAAAAAAAAAAGAAAACCTTTCGGCAGGATAATGTATTGACATAGGAAACGTATATTAGATCCCTGCAAACCCCTGTGATTTGTGATTCTAGGTATCAGATTAATGGAAACAACATCCTTTAGGAGAAAAAGATGGGCAAAAAAAGAATAGCACTTGCCGTATAAGAATTTAGTTTTTATTAACATTTTCTCTCAATTAAGACAGTCCATACTGCCAAGGAGCTAGATAGTAAAGGGAGGACAAACATTAGTTGTTACATTATTTTATCACAGTTTTGTTTTGTTTTTTAAGGAAAAGCCATGAACTGAATAACATCTTGCTGAGTCAACAGCTATATTATCCTCATACTTACCTTAAGGATGCTACTCAATTTTACCTTTTCCTTTGCTTGTCTTTTTACCATGTTTTACTTCTTCCCCAACCTTTAAACTGGGGTGCCAGACTGATACTCGAATTACTATACTGCTGTGCAAAAGCACAGACCTCTTTGGCTTAGCTTTTCTTCCTGCCCTTAGCAATAGTTAAGTAAGTAAATTGCCTCTGCAGCTTGTAATAGCCCTGTTGTTCCTCATGTTTCCTCTTGTAAATTAGCCCCATAGGAAGACTGAATTAATATTTGGACTTAGAAATGGTAGTGGAAAACTGAGACTCTTGGAGACAAATTGAGCAAGATTTCCAGATGAAGTGTCACATTCATTCATTCATTTAAAAATTAATTCTTTCACATGTAGGGGCTATGGGTGTATGAACCAGTGGTTGACGTCTGAGAGCTGAAAGGAAGCTAGGACAGCAACATGTAAATGAGAATTTATGTTTGCTGTTAAATTGGCTCAAGCAAATTTACTTTGTGTTTCAATAATCCTCTCATGTATATGAATACAAATTGAATACAAATCCAGTATGAATAAATGTTTTGAGTATAAATATATATTTAAACAGTTAAGCAGATGTGTGCAAATGTGTACCTATGAACAAGTTTACTCAGTCACACAGAAAAACCTCTGTCAGCTGGGAGAGGAATGATGGTTTAGATCAATCATGTACAAACTAATGCTGATCTTTGATAGCCTGTTGAACTATGCAGTCAATCCCCAAAATAGCCAAAAAGAGAGGGTGGCGGGGGCGGGGCGGGGCATCAAATGGAATGGTTTAAAAATTGGTAAGTAGAGTTAGTTCCCGGGAGTATTTGTTGGTGTCTGTGATGATCCATTTAATATGTCTACTTGGCTAGACTACAGTAGCCATTGGCTAAATCAAACACTAATCTAGGTTTGCTGTGAAGATATTTTACAGGTTTAGCTAACTTCTATAATCCATTGACTTTAAGTAGATTATTCTGAATAATGTGGGTGGGCCACATCTGATCCATCAGAAGGCTTTGAAAGCTAAACAAAGGTTTTCTTGAGAAGGAAGACATTCTGACTCAAGACGGAACATCAAATTCTATCTGAATTTCCAGCCTACCAGCCTACCCTACAGATTCTCAACTTGCCAACCTCTACAATCACAAATCACAGAGGCCAATTCCTTGAAATAAATCTCTGGAATGAATAGGAGATGTGTGTGTGTGTGTATGTGTGTGTGTGTGTGTGTGTGTGTGTGTGTGTGTGTGTATTTCTTTTTCTCTCTCGCCTTTGTATACACATACATATATATGCATATATATGCACAGGTGACTCAGGCAAAAGTAACCCAAAACTCCTTTAAAATGACCATATGAATACTTTTAATTTTCAGACATGGTCTTGACACCTAGTCTCAACTGCATCCTAATCAAGTTGCAACAGTCAGTTTTATATTTAAGGCATTCGAGTTTCTGCTACTTTAGGGAATAGTCTGAGAACCAAAGACAGACCACCTCATTATAAAGTGGCGTTTGCTTGAGAATGTCAACTCCCAAAAGGACATTATACAGGAATTCTTACTGTGACACTGTAACAGTTAGGGTTCTCTAGGTCCCCTTAATACACTAGTGCGGGGCATGTTTTTGTTTTGTTTTTGTTCTTGTTTTTTGCCATCATCTATATGGAGGCTGCTATAGTCCTTGGAAGCTCCAGGACTAAGCTGACATTAGACATCAGGGCTGACGATTTCTGGAATAGGTCAGGAGGTTATTAACAAGGACGATGAGATTTGAAACGAAGGGATCTTTCAAAGAGCACTAAATATCTCTTTCATTGAGTGCTTACTCCGTGTCAAGCCTTGTGCCTAGTACTCACACGAGATCTGGTTTAAGCCTTACAACTACTCTCTACTAAAGGTACAGATGTTACTGGTCACGTAACTCGCCCAATGTCAAAGAGGTCAGATAACTTGCCCAACGTCAAAGATCCGGTATTCAAATACTGATCTTTCTCATGTTGGATCCCACGGTCTTCACCACAAAGCCACTGGATGACCTGCCCCAAATTATAAAAGAGGACACTGAACCCACAGCCAGAGTTAGCAGATGGGGAGAAAAAGAGGAAAAAGCAAAGTTGGCAGAGAATTACACCAGAAATAGGAAGAAATATGTGATAATGTTTCGAGTTTCTAAACGAAGTGACAAAAAAATTAATTCTTAAAGAAATAAGAAGAAAATGAGAGGCATTGCTGTACATCAAATAAATGTACAAAGAATAAGAAGGGGCACCTGGGTGGCTCAGTCAGTTAAACGTCCAACTCTTGATCTCGGCTCAGGTCGTGATCTCGTGGTTGTGGGATGCAGCCCCTTGTCAGGTTCCACGCTAAACGTGGAGCTTGCTTGAGATTCTCTCTCTCTCTCTCTCTCTCTCTCTCTCTCTCTCTCTCTCCCTCTGTCTCTGCCCCTTCCTCATTTGTGTGTGCTCTCTCTCTCTCTCTAAGTAAATGAACATTTTTTTAAAAAAGAATAAGAATAGGGAGATGACCTTTCGATTTGTCTACAGTCACTGAAGACAGGAATGGGAAGAAGAATAAAGAAAACAATTAGTTAGGAAATTCAGAAATTAAAAAAGATACAAAGGAAATTCTAGTTAAAAGGCAAAAGTTAACAATCGACTACTGTCAAATGTTTAGAAGGAGACACACAGAAGCACCTGCTTTAAAAACTAGGGAAGAATATCTAGAATACAAGTGAAGGAGAGAACTTGGGGAAACGAGATAATGATGAAACAGGGACAGCTAGAGAGCTGGACAGATGGAGACAGGTAGAGAGATAGGTAGGCAGGCAGATGGGGGAGGACAGAGGAAGGAGGGAGTGGAGAGGGAGGAAGGAGGAAGAGAGGAAAATAAAAATGCACTACCTTAAGACTTGAATATTCAGTTGGTGTCATAGCTTTGCCAGTGGGTCAGCTGTTAGGGACTTGAGTCACAATGTCCTATAGAAATGCTAACCTGTATGTTAGTGCTAAGTTTGTGACTGCCTCCCACAGATCCATGTAACCCCTAAGGTGGAGAGTGGCTGTGGTCCGTGCTTTCTGTGATACTTCACAAATGAATCTAAATATGGCCTTTAGAGAAGATGAGCAGGTTCTCCCTATAGTGCAATCCCCAAAACCAACTTTAAAGAACGATACAAATGAGTGAGTTTCTCTTAAAAAATCTAAATGATGTTTGGTTAGAGGAAAAAGAAAAAGCTGGTAGAAATATTTGCGACGAGGCTTAAACTTCTGGGCGCTTTCCAAGGGTTTAGAGAATGAGCCAAGTTGTTGTGGTTTCATTTTATTTCAACTGTGACGTTTCTTCCCTTTGATCCTGGCACCACCGTTTCCCTTTGATGCGTGATGTGGGGGAAAGCCATCGACGCACAAATGAAATCACCGTACTCTGATTTCTTCCATTAAATCAGAACAATCGAGAACTTAAAGGGATTTCAGGGTCACAAAGCAGGCTTTCCTTCTGTTGTGTGTACGCTTCCCTCTCTGTGACCCTTTACAGAAACTTCAAAACACGGAAGTGTGTGCCGTCATTAAGCTTGACTGCTGTTCGGTGTGCAAGAGCGTAAAACATTAAATTAAATGAAAAGTAGCCTATTTTAAACAATGACATGGAAAATGATATGTTTGAATTTTCCTTAACTCAGTTATATCTAACTACCAAATGGAACACTTTCCACATAAGCTACTTTAAAAAAGGAGTGAGTCCAGGGCTCCCGGTGGCTCAGTCACTTGAGTGTCGAACTCTTGATTTCAGCTCAGGTCACGATCCCAGGATGAGATCGTGCCCCACATCGGGCTCCATGCGGAATGAGTATAGAGGCTCCATAGGATTTTCTCTTTCTCTCTTTCTCTCTCTCTCTCTCTCTCCCCCCCCCCTGCCCTCCCCCATGCATGCACTCTCCTCTCTCTCTCTAAAATAAAAATAGTAATAATTAAACAACATGTTTAAAAAAGGGACTGAGGGGCGCCTGGGTGGCTCAGTCGGTTGAGCGTCCGACTTCAGCTCAGGTCACGATCTCACGGCCGTGAGTTCGAGCCCCGCGTCGGGCTCTGGGCTGATGGCTCAGAGCCTGGAGCCTGCTTCTGATTCTGTGTCTCCCTCTCTCTCTGCCCCTCCCCCGTTCATGCTCTGTCTCTCTCTGTCCCAAAAATAAATAAACGTTAAAAAAAATTAAAAAAAAAAAAAAAAGGGACTGAGTCCTATATACTGGTGCAGTGAGCACAGAAGGAATGGGTCCCATTCTCTGCCGTTGGCCCAGAGCACAGCAGATCCCAGAGTTCCGGCATCGTCTCCCTGGGGGTGGACGTAGCTGTCTGTTATTGCAACATTAACTGCATTAATATGCATCAAGACTGCTAGGACCCCCACTAAAAGTTTTTATTCAGAGGTGGGTCGGGAAGACTAGGAAGAATATTCAGGCCATCATCTGAAAGGAGGTGTCGTATCAACAACTGAAGCCACTCAGCGCTACCAAAAGGTCTCAGACCCCACGCTGCTCCCCACCCTCCAGCAGCTCCCATGCAGGGGGGGCAGAGCCAGCTCCTTATGTCTCCTCCCCCAGAACTGGGATCCACCTTTCACGGGTTCCTACGATATGGTCCTAGAAGCAAAATTCTAACCATTCATTTAAATATTTTATCTAACTTAAGGGGAAGCAGAATTGACCAATGTTTAGAAATCGGAGGTAATCCCAGTGTGAGAGCCTCACTTACCATGAGGAAATTTAAGAATTTGCCCAGGGGCCCATATAAGGAGGCTGTAGGGGGAGCTGAGCCGAGGCAGCTGGGGCACAATTGACAGCCGAAAGCTGGCTAAACCATGACCCGCAGGAGAGAGACACCAGCTCCTCTCTGAGCAGCGGAGAGACAAACGCAGGGCTGGGTGAACCCCAGGGCTCCTTTTTTTTTTTTTTTTTTTAATATCCTGCTCATTTCCAAAAGAAGGTTTTGAGGTACTTCTCCCAGTGACTGTTTAGTTGGCTAGCCTGCTTACCTCCTGAGCAAACTGATTGGAAATGAGGCAGAGAGAGGGATGGGAACACTTCAGTGACAAATGAGCGATGCTTACAATAATGGGCAAGAGAAGGAAGCTCCCCTTTACTGAAGGGCTCTGTGCAAGATGCTGAACGAGGGACCAAACGCAGCACAGCTCATTTCCTCATCTGAATAACCTGCTGGATAGAAAGCAATCGGCGTTCTACGTATGAGGAAACAGAGGTGCAGAGAAATGAATTAGTCATGATGATCGTCCCCTCCCCCAGTAAGCATCAGAGCCAGATTCTGCTGAGTGTTCTGCATAGTGCCAAAAACCATGCTCTTTCTCCACTAACCCAGTAATAGCCCTAAAAATAATGAGTCATTAGACATTTGCAAAGCTCATTATAATTTATAGAGTAATTTTACGTGAATGTCACCGAATTTCCATAATTAACCTTCAAGGTAGGTATGATCAACACTGTTTTCAGCACATGTTTCTACACTCAAAACTGTACTTACTATCTGGGTGTCTGGGTGACTCAGTCGGTTGGGCACCAATTTGTGATCGCGGCTCAAGTCACCATCTCACAGTTCATGAGTTGGGGCCCTGCGTCGGGCTCTGTGCTGAGAGTGCAGAGCCTGCTTGGGATTCTCTCTGTCTCCCTTTCTCTCTGCCCCTGCCCCACTCTCCCCCCATCTCAAAAATAAATAAGTAAACTTAAAAAAAAAAACTGTGCTTACTATCTGTTTTTATGATCATTTCCTACTTGTTCATGGATGCATGCTCTATACCCTCAGCAAACTATTGGATTTGGGGGAGGGGGCCCGTGGAATAGAAATGACCCCCTTCACCTTTTAATCTCCTGTATCATGCCTAGCACCGTATCTGATGCTACATGTACACATTATAGGTCTGTTGACTTGACTGAAAAACTAAGTCATTTTAAAATCTGTATCTAGGGGCGCCTAGGTGACTCAGTTGGTTAAGCGTCCGACGTTGGCTCAGGTCACGATCTCACAGGTCATGAGTTCGAGTCCCACATCAGGCTCTCTGCTCTCAGTGCAGACCCCACTTCAGATCCTCTGTCTCCGTCTCTCTCTCTGCCTCTCTCTCTCTCTCTCTCTCTCTCAAAAATAAAGATAAACATTTTTTAAAAAAATCTGTATCGTGACTGACACTAGCCCCCCTACTTGATGACTTCCATAACAGGGAAGGAAGCCACTTTGCCACAGCTTGTTAACATATTCACTACAGTTGGCCAAGGATGAACATACCAAAGCGTCACACTGAGATCATGCGATTACGATGGGGAAGCCATCATGGAGGAGTTAATACTGAAACCACATCTTCTTTAAATAAAATTACTACACTGCTGTATGGAAACACTGAAGTTATTTTCATTGATAATGAAAAGCCTGGTCTAAAATCATGAGAATCTTACATTCTATTTTTTTTTTAACTTGGCCTGCCCTGTGTTTGATTTTTTTTTTCCTGATTGCACAAATATGTTATGTATCAGGAGTAAATAAATGTATTATTTAAGGGAGAAACAAAGCCACTCAATGTGACTGCACCTGAGCTTAATATTTTGATCATTACATTTAACAGAAATTATACATTAATTATCCTTAATCAGTATAAAATGCAGCCTTTGAGATCAGTTTTCAACTGTTTTATTTGCTGTGTGGGCACACTTCGTGCTCAGTACAAGTCAATCTATGATTCTTAAAATTAATTTGCCTCGACGGTAATATTAAGTCTATACCAGAATCAAAATGCTAAATATTTCTGCTTACTATATAATAATTTATTCTATCAATTAAATACTCAAAACAAATTTCCTGCAGTTAACTTATTGTTCAGTGGGTATGCTGATATTATTTATGCTGTCTAAATACAAGAAATGAGTCTACTTTTTTGTTTTGTTTTCCTTAAACTATAGACTTTATTCAGATTTCAGTTTTGCCACTGAATGTCCTTTTTATGCTCCAGGATCCAATCTAGGATAGCACATTACACTCAGAAATAATGTTCCCTTAGTTTCCAACTGTCTGTGAATGTGCAGGATTGCAACGGTTAGCATATGTGCGTCTCTATAAGAAATTGACCAACTATTTTCGAAGTTCAGAGTTTCGAGCATTCTCTCTCTATATATTCCGGATACAAGTCCTTTATCAGATACAGGATTTACAAATATTTTCTCCTAGTGTGTAGCTTGTCTTCCCATTCTCTGAACAGGACCTTTCACAACACACAAGATTTTGAATTTTGTAGAGTTTACCAGTTTTTTTTTAATTTTTTTTTTTAACGTTTATTTTATTTTTGAGACAGAGAGAGACAGAGCATGAACGGGGGAGGGGCAGAGAGAGAGGGAGACACAGAATCAGAAGCAGTCTCCAGGCTCCGAGCCATCAGCCCAGAGCCCGACGCGGGGCTCGAACTCACGGACCGTGAGATGGTGACCTGAGCTGAAGTCGGACGCTTAACTGACTGAGCCACCCAGGCGCCCCTACCAGTTTTTAAATATAGGCTGCACTTCCTATATTTCTAAAAACTCGATTTGTCAAACACAAGAAGTTTTCGTTTTATATTTTACATCTAGGCCTGTGATCAACATCGAGTTACCTTTTTGTATGAGGTATGTGTACAGAGGTGTGGGTCAGAGTCTTTTTGTGGGTCTTGCTTTTTGTTTCGTGTAGTTGTGTTTTGCATATAGAGATCCATGGCGGGTCCCAGCACCGTGCGTTGAAAAGACTATCCGTTCTCCATTGAATTGGCATCGTGCGCCTTTCACAAGTCAGTTGACTGTATTCGTTTGACGCCAGGTCTGTACTTTCTATTCTGTTCCACTGATGTAGGTGTGTGTCCTTTTGCCAACATCACACCGTCTTGATTCATGTAGCTTTAGGGTAAGTCTTGACTTCAGGTGGGATGAGCCCTCCAACTTTGTTCTTGTTTTTTTCCAATTGTTTTGATTATTTTAGTCTTTACTTTCCCTTAAGAACCAGTTTGGCAATAACCTATAAACAAGGTTGCTGGGATTTTGATTGGGATTCCATTGACTCTATGGATCAAGTTGGAAGAATGGACAACCATACTGAGTCCTCAATATATGAACACAGCTTATCTCTCCAGTTATTTACACCTTCTTCGATTTCTCTCATCCGTGTATTATAGTTTCAACATATAGATCTGACATGTATTTTGTTAGATTTGTAACTATTTTTCTCATGCTGTTGTAAATGGGCATTTTTAAAATGTCAAATTCTGTGTTTTGCTAGCATATAGGAGTATGGTTGACTTTTACATAATAACCTTATATCCTGTGATTCCACTAAGCTCACTTTTGCTTCTAGGAGCTTCTTTTGTACACACTTCAGGATTTGCTACGTTGTAGGTCATGGCAGACATTATTATTTCTTGCTTTCCAATTTTAATGCCTTTTCTTTCCCTTACTACATTGGTTATTATGTTTTAAAATAAGGCATTTTCAATATTTTCAGAAAGAAAATTTAACTTGAGCTCACTGTTAATTGAGCATCTGCTCTTAAGAAGCCCCTTTTTTTTTTAAGATTTTAATTAATCTCTACACCCAACGTGGGGCTTGAACTCACACCTCCGAGATCAAGAGTCACATGCTCTACTGACTGGAGCCAGCCCGGCACCCAAAGGGGCCCTCCTTTAATGAAAAAATTCTATTAATTTTCAGTGAGGCAGCATCTGAATAAAGAGAGGAGTTATTAGTCTGAGTGTCAACAGGCTGAGGCGTTGGGCAAGTCAACCTTACCTCCCAGAATCTCATTTTCAAAATGAGGAAATCAGTGATGAACTCAAATATTTCTTTTCATTAAAAAAGCTATCATGCTATGGAAGGTCCTTCAGAACTAATCTTGCCCCACCCTCCTGTTTCACTAATGAAGAAACTAAACAACAGAAAAGTTATGAGACATGCTTAAAGTGATAAAGTATGTAATACCGGGGCACCTGGGTGGCTCAGTCGGTTGAGCAACCGACTTCAGCTCAGGTCATGATCTCACAGTCCGTGAGTTCGAGCCCCACGTTGGGCTCTGTGCTGACAGCTCAGAGCCTGGAGCCTGCTTCCGATTCTGTGTCTCCCTCTCTCTCTGACCCTCCCCTGTTCATGCTCTCTCTCTGTCTCAAAAGTAAATAAACATTAAAAATTTTTTTTTAAAAAGTATGTAATACCATTGCTGAGATGCTGGCTTTGCCAAGACTTAAAGCTGGATCTTCTACTTGCTACCCTAGGGCTCTCTTTGCATGTATCAAAAATGCTACATATCACCTTTCTGACTACTACTCCAGATTCGGACAGAATCTTGTCCTCTGCGTTCCCTTCCCTTCCCTTCCATTCCATTCCACTCCATTTTGCTAGTCATCCACTCACTAGGTTGTGTGAGAATACTGAGCATTCGTCTCTCCACTAGATTATGAACACCTTGATGGTTGGAATCATGTAAAAAGTAACTTTTAAATGTCTAGTACTAAGTCAAGGCTTCAGTTTGGGGGGCTGTTAAACATTTAGGTGTTAAATCAAAGTCTACTGACATTTAATTCGTGGAGGCTGAGGTGACGTTTCAGGTAGCACTGTGTGTTGAAAAGCATACACCAGAGTGTCGATAACTGGGGGTTCATCCATGTTCTCTTCCATAAATCCATGATCCTTAGTATATCACATCACTTCTTCCAGTCTCAAATAACATAAGAATAATAATACTTTAATGACCTAAAGCAAGAAGCAAGACCAGCTGATAACCGGAGATTCTCTCTGGCTCTAAGAGACATGTTCCCATGAAAACAACATAGTTGCACATATCACATTGAGTAAAATAGACAACGATGTCAGTGCGTATGTATTTATAGCCTTCTCTCCTTCCCATCTTCAAAAAGGAAGGAGCATTTGTTGCTTGGGAAACTAATGCACTTGGTAGTTTTTATGTTTGTCTGAAAAACCAATAGCCAGAAGAGCTGGGAAAAAAAAAAAAAAAGTCCAGAAAGGCTTGATTTAGCTACACTAGAATAAGGAGAACGGCTCAGGAAAAGAAAATGGAATTCTGTAACAGAAGGGGTGGAATGATCAAACCAGTATAGAATCAGTTTGACCCTATGTGGGGAGCACTGGGTTGAGCCTGGTGAGGAGGAAGCAATGGACATTCTGGAAGCAGCTTCAACGCTGTTTGAACTACCGAGAGAGGGAAAGAGAAAATAGAAAGAATTATAAGTTTTTCTGTATTAATTTGGAAGGGGTTTCCCATGCTTGTGCCACACAACGGCTTCAATATTTTGTCAATACTGTGATGGGCTAATGATTCTTTTGACTGCAATGACCTGCTGAAATAGGTCACAAAAAGAGCCAACTGTGTGTGAGTAACACTGTTTTCAAATTTTGGTTAGTTTCACAAGCTACGTGATTCCCAAAAAGCTACTTCAATCCCAGATGCTAAAATTCTATTCATCAATAATAATAATCTACCTCAAATGTCACTTCCTCCATGAAGCCCTCCTTGGTCTTCCTATTAAGATACAATTCTCCTTTGGTGTAGTCATTCGAGATAATATATCTGGGTTCTCTTGCTTCCAGGCATATGGTACAGTCACATTTGTTCATCCCCTGAAGTCAGGCTGGCCAAGTTTTATTTTGACCCAGTGGAGCGTAAACAGAAGACTATAAAAGGCAGTGCATAATTCTTATGCCTTCCCACCCTCACCATTTACCCTGCCACACACCGGTAACATTCTTGATGGTGGAATGGGCCCAAGGCTGGGCCCAAGAGTGAGGAATTATGTGGCAGAGCCTCCGGTGGGCTCATGATGAGCACATAATGTGCATCAAAAATAAACATGTCATTATGAGCCATTTAAGATTTGGGGCTGTTTGTTATGTTAGCGTAACCTACTAGTTCCTGACAGATACATAATCCCTATGAAGCTCTCTAACGAACTCATCACTTTCTATCTCCATCATTAAACGTATTGGCCAATACGTTTTGGCCAATATTTCTTAACCTATACTCAGACTTATAAGTACTTTAAGGGCGGTACTATTTTCTTATACACATTTTATTATTTCCCATTGTGGTGACTACATCATATGGTTAAGAAGTAGTCAAAGGATAAACATCAAGATATTATGTATTATAGTTATTAATTAACAGCTATCTATTATTACTCTGACAATAAAATTATGATTAAAACTCTAAAGTGTTTTCCTAAATTTCTTGAGTTTTTCTAACTAATGCCCTGTAACTTTGAATTTCCATGATCTTCACTTAAAAATAGTTGAAGTCACCCACTGAACTGGTTCCTACTGAGACAACCTTACAGAGATGATTACATTGCTGTCCTAGCATGCATAAAAGCAATAAAGGAAAGCCCACTTTAAAGTAAATTTTAATGAACATAAGAAATGCTTCCAAAAGGAGAAATCTGTATCAGCCTCCACAGTGTCCCCAAAAGAATGAGCTTTAAAAGAAAACGTAAAATGTAATAAACTCACCAATATTTCAACGGTTTTGAGATTATGATTCAAACATCAGATTTAAAATTTAACACAGACCTTTTAGTAAATAAAATAAAATTGGCAAACTGAACCCAACTTGATTGTTTTATTACAAAAATAACCTTTTAGTGACGAATGTCATGCATCAGCCAAGGTTTTCCTTTTCTTGCGGAACAACTCAAAATTAAACCTGTAGAAAATCAGAGTCGCTCAAGGTCAGAAAGTAAAATAAAGAAAAAAAAATAGCACACAAACTGGTGGTTGCCAGAGGGGAGAGGCTGGGGGGCTGGGAAAATGGGTGAAGGGGAGTGGGAAATACAGGCTTCTGGTTACGGAATGAGTAAGTCACCAGGATAAAAGGCGTAGCACAGGGAATGTAATCAATGGTATTGTAACTGTAATCACATTATACGATGAGAGGTGGTATAGCCACACTTGTGGTGAGCACAGCATAACATAGAGTTGTCCAATCGCTACGTTGTACCTGAAACCAACATAACACTACCTGCCAGCTATATTTAAATTTAAAAAAAAAGAGTACAATTTCTGCTTTAACTTAGTCCACTTCATCAATAGCCCTAATAAAGACAAAAGTTCCTCATATTAAAGGTGAAACCCAGAGAATAGGCCAAAACAATATAAAAAACAATCATCTGTTACCTAGAGTTTAACAATCCCAGAGCCACTCTTTCCTTTTCTGAAATTACCCCTGATCACCAGTACTCTGAAATGTTTCCTTCAAAAATTAGAGTCAAGGGTCTCCTGAGTGGCTCAGTCAGTTAAGCATGAGACTCTTCATTTAGGCTCAGGTCATGATCTCGTGGTTCCTGGGATTGAGCCCCACATCAGGCTTTTGCTCACAGCACAGAGCCTGCTTGGGATTCTCTCTCTCCCTCCTTCTCTGCCCCTCCCTCACACACTCTCTCTTTCAAAATAAACAAATAAACATTTAATAATAATAATAATAATAATAATCACAGTCAAGTTTTTAGTATTCTATAACTTGCAAAAATAGGAAAAACTTCAACTATTGATGAAATAACAGTTTTTTAAAAGTGACCAGATACCATCCTTTAAATACATTCATTGTTTTAGGGACACCTGGGTGGCTCAGTCAGTTGAGCATCCAACTTCGGCTCAGGTCATGATCTCACAGCTCATGAGTTCAAGCCCCACATCAAGCTCTGTATTGACAGCTCAGAGCCTGGAGCCCTGCTTCAGATTCTATGTCTCCTTCTCTCTCTGTCCTCCCTGTTCACACTGTGTCTCTCTCAAAAATAAATAAATATTTTAAAAAAATTTAAACGCTTATTGTTATAAATTCAATTACTTTCCTCGGGTTCCCTTTGGTTAGTTGGACCTCCCAGAGAATTTGCTGTCCCTTTGGGGTAATGGGTCTTACTTCAGTTAGTGGTCAGTTTCTATGCCTACTAGATGCCATGCCAAAAACGATCTCTATCTTCAAGCAAACACCTGCTGGCATCTCTTCGCCTCATCCAGTAAGCTGATGAAGTGACGGTCGGCAGGGGGGTGGGGGAGTGGGGAAGGGATAATATGAAAACACTCACTGAAGCCAGACAGAATTTCTCCATCAGGCCTTGTTATCAAGACACTCACCAACTCTACAAGCCACATATTTATGTGATGCAAATTGGCCAGCAGCTACTCCTGCCTCTACTGCTAGTACTGTCTACATCTAGCAGAAGAAAGAGAAAGCAAATTAGGAAGAAAAAATGAGAGAGAGACAGGGAATGACACAGGCCTGGACTTTTCAGCCACATGCTTCATCCAAAGTGTTCAACAGAGCTGGCTCTGTTTAAGTAGTTGATGTTAGATGCTTGATGATTGAGTGCTTGATTACCCAAAACTGCATGGGATGACAATAGTAATGTTGTCCGACACATATGGGGTTTGTGACTCAAAGACAGTACTACCTATAGGGGCATCTGTGTGGCTCAGTCGGTTAGGCCTCCAACTTCGGCTCAGGTTATGATCTCACAGTTCGTGAGTTCGGGCCCCACGCCGACCTATGTGCTGACAGCTCAGAGCCTAGAGCCTTCTTCGGATTCTGTGTCTCCCTCTCTCTGCCTCTCTCTCTCTCTCTCTCAGAAATAAACATTAAAAAGATGTTTTAAAAGACAGTACTACCTATAGATTTTCATGATTTCCTAATTCCTGATGGTTGAATTCCAAAATCAAAACTTTATTGAAAAAAATGTTAATGCCTTCCCTTTGAATACCATTAAAGAAATAAAAACAGAAGTCCTGAAATAGAATAAAATATTTGCAAAACATATATATATAGTAAAGAGGTTGTGTCTAAAATAAATAGGGGCACCTAAATGGCTCAGTCGGTAGGCATGTAACACTTGATCTCGGGGTTGTGAGTTCAAGCCCCATCATAGGTGTAGAGATTACTTAAAATAAAAAATAAAAAAAAGAAAAAGAGATTACTTAAAATAAAATAAAATTTTTAAAAATAAATCCATAAAATAAAATAAGGCCACAAGTCAATAATAAGAAAACACCTCAATAAAAAGAGACAAAATATTATAATAAAAAGAGATACAGATGATGTGCCACTAAAAACTCACGTCCATCTCACTAGTTATTAGGAAAATGCAAACTAAAACCACCTGTTGGAATGGCTGAAACTTTTAACTCTGACAGGAGAGGATGTGGGACAATTGTAACTTTCACAGATTGCTCATAGGAATACAAAATGGTACAGCTACTTTGGAAAGTAGTTTGGCAGTTTCTTCTAGTTAAACGTACAGTGGTCACTGTAACCACAATCTCATCTCTTGATCTTTGACCAAGACAAATAAAAACAGGTACCTAGGCACAAATGTTCACAATGTTTTTATTTATAACAGCCCAAGCCAGGAACAGCTCAAATGTCCATGGGGAATGGACGATACAGAAACTATGTAATAATGGAACACTAGTCGGCAATAAAACTAAACAAGCTACTGATGCTTGCAACAACACTGATGAATCTCAAAATAATTTATGTGAACGAAAAAGCTGACATAAAAAGCCACATACTATAGGATTTCATTTATAGGGCATTCAGGGAAAGGCAATGCTACAGGGACAGAAATCCGATCTGTGGTTAGAAGGGAGGGGAGGGGATTGCCTATAAAGGGACATAAAGGAAGTTGTTGGAATGATGAAAATATTCTATGTCCTGATTGTGGTGATAATGCACGATGATACACATTTGTGAAACTTAATATAACTGTACAACTGAAGAGGGAAATTTGTTCTGTATGTAAATTATACCTCAATAGATCTGACTTCTAAAAAAACCAGGGGCGCCTGGGTGGCTCAGTCGGTTAAGCGTCCGACTTCGGCTCAGGTCATGATCTCACGGTCAGTGAGTTCAAGCCCCGCGTCGGGCTCTGGGCTGACTGCTCAGAGCCTGGAGCCTGTTTCAGATTCTGTGTCTCCCTCTCTCTCTGACCCTCCCCCGTTCATGCTTTGTCTCTCTCTGTCTCAAAAATAAATTTAAAAAAACGTTAAAAAAAATTTTTTTTTAAATAAATAAATAAATAAACCAGATATTTTTGGTAGTGGAAGGCAGGCTTTGCATACGTGTTTAAGCTTTAAAATAAAATTTAAAAGAATCACTTGCTCGTTAGAGCTGCCTCAGGCTCTTCTGCCAGTTATCACTTTCCTCTGCCCTCGGGAATATCTCAGAAGACAAAAGTATAAGAGAAAGGATCGTATTCTGTGTAACTTTCCATGCCTTACAGGAAAGTTTTTAAGTAACTTTTCTTTAGGGATTTTAGGGATTGAAAAGTTTCCTTTTCCACCCCTAAAATATCTGGGTTTTATATATCTGAATGGTGATTATTCGGGATTGTACTAAAACACCCTGTATTTATGGCATGCCATAGAAAGAGAAATAATACAGCTGCCTTCAAGTATTGACGAGATAACGTCAAATCCACTGCAAATGTATTACTTTGCAGGAGTGGCTCAATTATTAAGAACTGTGCAAGTCAGGGCGGGGGGTGGGTGCCTGGGTGGCTCAGTTGAACAACCAACTCTTGATTTCCACTCATGTGATGATTTCACAGTTTGTGGGATGGAGCCCCACGTCAAGCTCAGCACTGTTGGTGAAGCATGCTTGAGATTCTCTCTCTCCCTCTCTCTCTATCCCTTCCCCATGCTCTTTGGACATCCCTTCTCTCTCAAAAATAAATAAACATTAAAAAAAAAAAAAGAATTGTGATAGGTGAAGGTTTTTTAAGTTGGAAACAGAAGGCAAAACGATAAAAGTAAAATGTCATAAAAATGAAGATCAACATTTAAAACTATTAGGTGTCAGAATTATGAAAAATAAAATGAATATATAGATAGGCCTGGAACATATTGTTGTATCAAGAATTCAAGAAGCTGTTAGTGACTCCTATGCTCTTTGTAGGACTCTGAAACAAGCTAGGAGAAACTCATCTGTGGGTAAAATATGGAAAAAATTGAGCATCTGTAAGCATAATATTTGAAGTGGATTTAAAGATCAAATATACTTAAATCCATGAGTCTGTAATGATACTCCAAATAGAGGAGAGAAAATCTCATTAGTTACTTTAGAAGAAGTTAGAAAAACAACTCATTTTCTGAGCTGGCAATTAAAAGGGAAAAATCAAGAATTTATTCTCTTTCGTAGGTAGAATGCAATTCAGTATATTCAAAAGAGTCATAGAAGATACTTCTTTATATATATAAGTACTTACAGAACATGTTGTACTTATTCACCTAAGTACCTCTTTATAGACGTACTCTCGGGGCACCTGGGTGTCTCAGTCGGTTGAATGTCTGACTTCGGCTCAGTTGTGATCTCTCTTTGTGGGTTTGAGCCCCACATCGGGCAATGTGCAGACAGCTTGGACCCCAGAGCCTGCTTTTGATTCTGTATCTCCCTCTCTCTCTATCCCTCCCCCTGCTCGCTTGCTCTCTCTCTCTCTCTCAAAAAATAAACAAACATTACAAATTTTGAAAAAAAAGTACTCTAGCTAATAAAGAATGATAGAATTAGACTATATTTACTTTGCAATATCTAATAATCAATAAATCTAGGCAATTATCATCAATAATTGCTAACATCATAATAAAAAAAAACAACCAGAGGCCATGTACCTCTAATTTAAGAATACACGAGGGAGAGTTGTGTTGAGTAACACCACGGGGATGTTATCAGAAAAACCCAAAATATAAGTAATTTTACCTCAAATAACACTTTTAACAAGAAATTGAGAGGAAAAAAAGAAATGGAATAAAATACTAGAGAATAAAAGACAATTAAGATAAATTCACCAAATTGCAAACCTAACCTGGATCCTAGTTTAAACAAATAAATAAGAAAAACAAGAGAAAAGTAAATGAGAAAAACATTCACAAGACAATGAGAGAAATTCAAACACTGGCTAGATATTTGATAATATTATCATTAACTTTCTGAACTGTGACCGTGGTATTATAATTACGGTTTTTTTTTAGGTTTATTTATTTTGAGAGAGAGAGAGCATGAGCAGGGGAGGGGCAGAGAGAGGGAGAGAGAGAATTCCCAAGCAGGCTCTACACTGTCAGTGTGTCCTTGAAAGCTTTACCCTGTTTTGTTCTTTATTATAAAGGACAGATTAAATGTTTCAATTTCCTACTATTCAATTGTATTGCCACAGAGCCTACTCTTTTCCATTTGTGGCAGAGACTGATTGCTCTTTATCTCTCAGTACCTGTTTTCTCTTTTTATCCTAGTAATAAAATTTTCGGCTTGGAATGTTCCCCGCTTCCCTTGTGGCCAGATGTAGCCACATGACAGATCCCGCAGATGGGACGTAAGCAAAAGTGATCTGTGCAGTTTCTGCTTTGTGCCCGCTCCTCCCCACCCCCTTCCAGCTGAGGGAACACAGCAGATGCAGTGAACCCACCTGGCCCGTGCAGACAAGGACAACACCCTGGGAGGTAGAAGGAACATCTTTCCTGCTGAGATCACTCTTCACCGTTCAGTGTATTTTCCAGGTATTTGAAACAACTCAGCCGTTACTTCCCCTCTGTACTTCTGACAGTTTTTAAGTCAGAATACATATAACTAAGGTCCCCGTCTCTGTAGTATTTACACAAGGCCTGCTTATGTGGGGTGTCACTCAGTTACATTCTCCTCCTTGGAAGGTTAATATGAATTTTCCTTCACATATTATGGTAGAAGGAGCAGAAGAGTTTAGATAGTACTTAGTCTTTGTTTCTTTCCAAAATTGTTCTTCAGAGACAATACAAGTATGACATGATCAGAGTACAGATTTGATGAAAGCTTTGTACACTTGAATATATTTATATCAACTTGATTATGGACATTTTAGATAAATGAGTAGATTAGGCATCTAAAGGCTATAACTCTTAAAAACTGAGAATAAACTGAGGGTTGATGGGGGGTGGGAGGGAGGGGGGGGTGGGTGATGGGTATTGAGGAGGGCAACTGTTGGGAGGGCACCTGTTGGGTGTTGAATGGAAACCAATTTGACAATAAATTTCATATATTAAAAAATAAGTAAATAAATAAAAGTTAACTTAAAAAATAAAATAAAATAAAATAAAAGCTATAAACTGGTACCCAAATCATAAGTAGTCAGCCTGTTGTAAATTGTTGATAACATTATGAGAGATTCTGGTAGTTCGTGGTAAAGGATAGACTCTTGAAAGTCACTAAGGTAAGAAAATTCAGTGCTCAAGTAGAAAAATTGGCCTCACAAAGAACTTGTATTTGAATATTGATGCAAAGTATCAAATGTTAATAAAATATATCCTGAAGCACATTAAGGTAAGAATAAACTAGAAAAAAAGTATGTATACTCTGGCGCTCAACTGGCTTTTCAAAAATCCCAGCTCTGCCCCTTTCTCTTGATAAGATCGTACAAGTTAACTGAACCTCTCTCTGCTTCAGTTTCCTCATCTAATTATTGGACATAACCACAGTACATGCTTTATAGGGTTGAGCTGACGTTGAATTGTGCCCCCCAAATTCGTATGTTGAAGCCCCAGTTTCTAGAACCTCCGAATGCACCCTACTTGGAAAAACGGTCATTGCAGAAGTAATTAGTTCAAATGAGGTTGTAGTAGAGTCAGAGTGGCCCTAATCTAATACGACTGGCGCTCAAGAAAGGGAGAAATTTGAAGGCAGTCACACACAGAGAAAATATCATGTGAAGATGAAAGGAGAGGTCAGGATGAGGCTTCTACAAGCCAAGGAATGACAACGATTGCCAGCACACCTTCAGAAGCCAAGGGACAGGCATGGAGCAGATTCTCCAAAGCCCTTGGATGGAACCAACCCTGCTAACGCCTTGATCTTGGACTTCCAGCCTGTCCACCATCAAGAACTGTAAGAAATACATTTCAGTTAAGTCATCCGGTTTGGGGTACTTTGTAACAGCAGCCCTAGCAAAGGAGTTGTTAACATGTAAATCGTTTATACAGTATCTTCCACATAGCAAGTGTTCAAAAAAAGTTAGCTACTTTTAGTACTTCAAATTACAAATCTTGGGGTGCCAGGGTGGCTCAGTGGCTCATCTTGGTTTCAGCTGAGGTCATGATCTCATGGTTTGTGGGTTTGAGCCCCACATCAGGTTCTGCACTAACAGCATGGAGCCTGGTTGGGATTCTCTCCCTCCTTCTCTCTCTCCCTGCCCCTCTCCTGCTCGTGCGCGTGCTCTCTCTCTCTCTCTCTCAAAATAAATAAATAAACTTAACAAATTAAAATTATAAATCTTTCATTTATGTTTTTATTTGCATGACTCTGTACAGCACCGATAACGATAATAAATGGTGAAAATTAAACTGTAGTTAGGAAGTTAGTACATTTTACCAAGACTAAATGATTTCTCTATATTTAAGGGGCAACCATAGAATTATGATATGAAATATGAGAAGACATTTCTTAAATTATCATTTAGTCGTAAATTATGCCATCTTCTTGAATATATTTTAAATTAAATTGCATTCAGTTACAAAAATATGTAATCAACAAAAGAATATGTAAATCAACAAGAGAGCCTCAAGGTAACTTTCAGGATGTCATTTACAGTAGTCAATTTTTACCCTGAAGAACAGAAATCTCCCGTATTCCAACTTACATCACTTTAGTAGATTTCAGGCATTGTTATTTTATTTATTTTTTACAAAGTATAATTCTGATTTTTTTTCTATATATGCAAATAAAACCACTGAGTGTGTTAAGAGATTTATGAGAAACTGAAGTTATCCTTGACTTTGAATGTTATTTCTTTCAAGATAAATGGCTCAGGGTATTTTGCCACTTTCCCATTTCACAGATATTTGGCCGCTGATACTTTAAACATTAAAATTAAGCACTTGGATCAAAGTAAAACTGTTAGTATTCCATGTGATTTTAAACATTAAAATTAAGCACTTGGATCAAAGTAAAAATATTAGTATTCTATGCATTCATGGCATTTATAATGAATATTATAAATATTATATGAATATTAGTTTAGGACAGAACAGTGTTTACTTTAAAGAATGAATACCCAGGAATACATGTGTGAACGATACACATTTTTTTTTAATGTATACGTAATTTTGAGAGACAGCAGAGATAGAGACAGAGTGCAAGCAGGGAGCGGGCAGAGAGAAAGACACACACTGAATCCAAAGCAGGCTCCAGGCTCTGAGCCATCAGCACAGAGCCCGAGGTAGGGCTCAAACTCACAGACCGCGAGATCACGACCTGAGCTGAAGTCGGACGCTCAACGGACTGAGCCACCCAGGCGCCCCTAATCATACGCATTTTTTAAACACTATTTTATTTATTTTTTTTAATTTTTTTTTAACGTTTATTTATTTTTGAGACAGAGAGAGACACAGCGTGAACGGGGGAGGGGCAGAGAGAGAAGGAGACACAGAATCGGAAGCAAGCTCCAGGCTCTGAGCCATCAGCCCAGAGCCCGACGCGGGGCTCGAACTCACGGACTGCGAGATCGTGACCTGAGCTGAAGTCGGACGCTTAACCGACTGAGCCACCCAGGCGCCCCTAAACACTATTTTAAAAACCAATTATAAAAGTTTCTTTTTTTCTTTTTTTTTTTTTCCTTGTTTCTGTTTCTCCAAATATACAAGACTAGGGCTACACAATGCCAAAAAGCCCATCATTTAAAATAAAAGTTGGAGTTGATTAAGCCAGCACCATAGAAACAAGAGAATTTGTGACCTGTGTGCTTATTTTGACTTCATATGACAGAATCTGAATCTCAAACCCCAATCACATAATCATTATGAAAAGATTATATCAGTATGAGTTGGAAGAAACAGCTGTCACAATCTTACACTAAATTATTCAGAAATTCAAATGTTTAATCCAAGAACAAAAGGTACCCAAAATGTTCTAAGATGTTAACAGGGATAGCACAATGATATTCAGCCTTACCAATCCCGGGGCAAAATCAACATTTGAAATCACTTCAGATATGCTGAGATTTAAGCAAATATTCAGGATTAATGTTACCTTTTCTCCCCTTTTTTAGTGAGGCAGGCCTATAAAATCTGGTATGTAACAATCTGTAAAAATACAGAAGAGGGTTATAGGATAGCGGCCTGTGTAAAAGACGCTTACTTGCTGAGCTGAAATCTCCAGGGGAATACCCAAGGTTTGGAAGAAGACAACTGAGTGACCGAGAACCAGCACATGGAGGGAGAGTACATTCTATAGGCTGCCTTCTGATAACTTTGTATTTTTACAATGTGCCCTGTTAACTAGTCAAAGGTTAAAGGGAGCAAAATAATTTTAAGATTACATTCAAGGCAACATGGTCATCTTGAACATTCAAACAATATAGGAAATAGCCTCACTCTCTCTGCCCAGCCATTAATCTACAAAAGGTGTGACAAAGTTTCAGGTTCCTTATATAAACGGAGAAAAATTCTTCCAAAACAAACGTAACAAATTTCCCTCCCCGCTGCATAGGTTCTGAGATGCTGCTCACGAAATTCACAAGAAAATACATTGGAGCTCCTGCCTCCATATAATTCAGCAAGAAGGAATCTTTACAAAGTGGAACAGCGTTCTCTGAACCTCTGGGGTTCAATTACATGAAGATCTAATTATTTTTTCATGTACAGGTCAATGGATCCCAAATCCTTTTTTATTTGCTTAAAATCTAGACTCACAAATATATCAAATAAGCGGAAATTGAATAAATGAGATTTATGTGCAAATTTTGTACAAAAACGAGATCAGAGTTTTTTTTTTTTTAAGATCAGAGATTTTTTTAAAGCTGCAACTCAGATTTCAGACTTTTAACGTGGTCATTTCAAAAAACGTTTGAAATAGTATTTTTGCAAACAGTTCTTCCATTTCTTTTTTTTTCATTCTATTTATTTATTTTTATTCATGCAACATAAAATCACCATTTTAACCATCTTAAAGTATTTAATTGCATAGGCATTTGGAACATTCACAATTCTGTGCAAATATCCCCAATATCTAATTCCAGAACATCTGCATCACCTCAGAAAGAAACCCTATAACCATTAGCAGTCTCCACTCTTAACCCCCTCCTCCAACCCCTGGTAACTTCTAATGTGCTTTCTGTAAATATGGATTTCCCCTTCATGGATATTGCACACAAACAGATTCATACAGTATGTGGTCTCTTGTGTTAGACTTCTGTCACTTAGCATACATAATGTTGGTATGTACCTAGAGGGAGAATTGTTGGGTCTTACGGTAATCCTATGTGTACCTTTTGGGGGAACCACCAAAAAGTTTTCCACAGGGGCTGCGCCATGTAACCTTCCCACCTATTAAAGCTCAGATGTTCTAATTCCAATTTCTCTACATCTTTGCCACTTATTTCCCTCTGTTTGGTGATAGCCATCCCAATAGGAATTAACTCGTATCTCACTGTGGTTTTGAGTTGCCTGTGACTAATGATGTGGAGTGTCTTTTCATGTGCTTGTTGGCCATCTTATACGTTCTTTGGAGAAATGTGTATTCCAGCTCGTGGCCCATTTTTGTAATTAGATTGTCTTTTTGTTGTTGAGTTCTAGAATTCCTTTAGATAGTCTGGGTACCAGACCCTTATCGGCTATATGATTTGAAGACATTTTCTCCCCTCCCATGGATTGTTTTTTTCACTTTCTTGATAGAGTCCTTTCGTGCAGAAAAATTTTTAATTTTGCTAAAGTCCAATTTATCTATTTTTTTTTTCCTTTGGTAGCTTGTGCTTTTTTTTCCTTTGGTAGCTTGGTATCACGGTTTAAAAACCATTGCCAAATCCAAGGTTATAAAGATTTACTCCTGTATGTTTTCCTCTGAGAGTTTTATATTTTTTGCTCTTACGTTAGGTCTCTGATTTAGAGTTAATTTTTGTATATGGTATGAAGTAAGGGCCCAGATTCATTATTTTGCATGCAGATATCCAGCCGCTTGAAATTTGGACTAATAAAGAAGCACATATCAACCTGTACTATATTTTTGTGGAAACTATACTTGATGTGGTCAAGTATCTTTTGGTAGCTAATTTACAGTGTGAGATAAGTTGGGATAACTAGGGAATACAATATACACATAAACTAATTCCACATTGGATTGCCATAATTTTCATCATTAATATTACTAAATATAAAGGAAAATTTATGGGGTGCCTGGGTGGCTCAGTCGGTTAAGCATCCGACTTCGGCTCAGGTCATGATCTCACTGTTCGTGAGTTCGAGCCCTGCATCGGGCTCTGTGCTGACAGCTCAGAGCCTGGAGCCTGCTTCAGATTCTGTCTCCCTCTCTCTCTGTCCCTTCCCCATTCATGCTCTCTCTCTCTCTCTCTCTCTCTCCCAAAAATAAATAAACATTAAAAATTTTTTCAAATAAAGGAAAATTTATAAGTAAATATGTGACTGTTACTTCCACTTGCCATATTGAAAATCATATGGGACAGTGATACTAAGACTGTACATAGTACGTAACTTAAAAGATAACCCACTGATATTCATTTCATGGAATAATAATAAATTTTAGTGGTAAAATATTTCTGTATAAAAGCAATCACAGTGACCTTATCTATCTGCTCTGTGAAAAATTTTTCAACACAAACTCCATATTTAAAATTGGGATAATATGTTTCTTTGGTGGACATATTCATTTTATTTCTTGTAGAGTTTACACTATACTGGTGATTTGTTTGTTCATTTTAAAGCTAACAGCCTGCTTACACACCTTTTTGAACAAAAGCAATACTAGATATAGAATTTTAAGTAGAACATTCACTGTTATTTAAGATCTTCTTTCCAGTTACCATGACAATGTAATCTAATTATAGGTGTTAAAGCTAAATGAGCTTGGAGTTCAATAACCTCTCCAGCAGGGAAGATACTAGTATTATTATTTTCTAGTCACATAGTTCACTAGTCAAGGAACTGGTAGGTGGTAGTAAAAACACAAGACCCAGATCACTAATCTGACGCATTTTTCTTCTCATTACACTACATTTTCAATGACAAGAACACTTTTGGTACTGTACCTATCCCCGTATTCTGAAATCCCTTTTCCAACAAAAGGACATACACTGTGGACGTGAAAAAAACAATAGATGTTTAATTGTACGAACCCGCTTGAGGTGTTTAAAAGAGTGCTCTACCAATAACAGGTTAAGTGGAAATTTCACTACCTCCTTTGTCCCCGTGAAAATGAATCACAGTTTCTTTAAATACTAACTGAAAGGATTAAGGATGGCTCTATGAGCTAATAACCCTTTCTACTGGTTATGAATAATAACTGTTTTTTATATAACCCTTAAATATTTCCATAGGAGTTATCCATTTGATAGCAAGTAAAAATGTTAATATTGAGTGTTGTCGTAAGTGGGCACTCAGTGTGTTTTAAAGGACTTGAGCCATTAAATGGAACTAACAATCAGAGGAGAGCTGAAAGGCCACCCACATCCTGGGTATTCCCCATGCCTAAGTGGCCCCACCCATCCCCATCCACCATCTTGGTGCAGGGATACATACTATGCCGACAGAGCCAGCAGCACCTGGTCGATGTCTGAGGTGGACCCCATAACTGCCTCTCCACCAGGGCACTCTGTGTCTCCTGCCGGCTTTCACAAACCAAGTCCCTTGATGGCCAAAGTTCCCATGTGTAGCCCTAAGAGGGAAAGCCTTGGGTAGTGTCAGACAGCCACAACCTCAGAGGGGGCCCGGTGCTCCCCGGCTGTTTGCCTACCGAGTGTCAGCCCCACCACCATGGCACAGGGCCACCCAGGGACAGTTCAGGTGCACGTGCAAGCTCTGAGCAAGCCCCCTGAAGAGAGAGGGATGGGAGAACCAATGAAGGTGCCTAAAATGTAGAACTCTGGGGGCCTGAGTTGCCTAGTCGCTAGCCAATCAGAATGTAATATTGGAATGCCGTGCTAGAGGTCTGTCGATGTTCTGGGCATTGCTTTGTTGTTGTTGTTGCTGGACTGGAAAGGAGGTCCAGAGTCCTGGGAAAGGAAGGAGGATGGCCATGGTGGTGGGTAACAGTGGCTTTTACCAATCAGTATAGGAGTTTGATACTTTAACAAATGGTTAATGATCAGCTCTGCCTAGAACATGGTAAGTGCCCGACAAACATGAGTTACTATGATATTTGTCATGATTATAATATGCATCGTATGACGATTATGATTTTTATCTTGTCTGTGTTTTGCATTTTGTTGTTCTTTTAAATAGCGAGGTAGGCTAAGCAATTACTGACCTCTCTTTCAACAAATGAGGAAATTGAGACTAGCAAGGTTATACGATTGAAAAAGTTCACACAGTTAAATGCATCCATGCTTTCTGATTCACATTTCAGTGCACTTGTCCCCTCCACTACTGTGGAGATATGGATGATTAAAATGGCAGGAAACTATAGATGGAAAGAGGGAGGGGAGGATAAAGTTTAAAAAAAAAAAATAATGTGCTTAAAGTGTACGTATATCTAAACCAAATTAAGAAGGCAGAAAGCAACCAAAAATACAGGAATAAAATTGGATCTGGCAAGATTCAAAGTGCAGAAGAAACTGAGTGGGCTTATGCTTTTATGAAGGATATTACAAATTTTCTTTACTTCCTTGGAGGTTATAGAGCCAAAAGTAAAAGAAGAAGAAGAAGAAGGAGGAGGAGGAGGAGGAGGAGGAGGAGGGGGAGGAGAAGTCATTCAAAATTTTGTGTGGAATACTGGTTAAAAACCATAGGCATTATGCAAATGTCCATTGAGGAATGAATGGATAAAGAAGATGTGGTATATATATACAATGGGGTATTACTTGGCAATCAAAAAGAATGAAATCTTGCCATTTGCAACTACATGGATGGAACTGGAGGGTATTATGCTAAGTGAAATTAGTCAGAGAAAGACAAATATCATATGACCTCATTCATATGAAGACTTTAAGATACAAAACAGATGAACATAAGGAAAGGGAAGCAAAAACAATATAAAAACAGGGAAGGGGACAAAACATTAAGAGACTCTTAAATATGAAGAACAGAGGGTTACTGGAGGGGTTGTGGGAGGGGGGATGGGCCAAATGGGTAAGGGGCATTAAGGAATCTACTCCTGAAATCGCTGCGGCACTATATGCTGACTAACTTGGATGTAAATTAAAAAATAAATAACTTAGGGACACCTGGGTGGCTCAGTCGGTTAAGCGTCCTACTTTGGCTCGGTCATGATCTCGCGGTTTGTGAGTTCAAGCCCCGCATCAGGCTCTGTGCTGACAGCTCAGAGCCTGGAGCCTGCTTCAGATTCTGTCTCTCTCTCTCTCTCTCTCTCTCTCTCTGTCTGCTCCTTCCCCACTTGTTCTCTGTCTCTCTCTCTCTCAAAAAATAAAGTGTAAAAAAAAATAATTTAAATACATAAATATTTTTTTTAAAAAACATGGGCATTATGTAATTTTTATGTATTTTTTCTTTCACCTTTAAAATTGTTCTGATTTGGACCATCAATTACATGCTTAGTCTTTGCACTTAAACTGATGCTACCCAGTCTCCTAGAAAACTGATCATTACTTCGTTGCCCTTGTTCACCAGACTGGCTGTGGTTCTAAATATGAACAATTTTGATAATAAAATAGTCTGAAAATTGGTGGGAAAGCCATTAGTACAGATAGAGAGCCACTGGAGTTCACAGGGGAGAAAACCTTTGAGATGGCTGAGAAACTAATAAATAAATCCTTACAAGCAATAAAAGGACATCATTGACATGAACAGTTAGGTCTACACATAGGACATTACCTCACTCAGGGGTCAAAGAAGGTTGCTGGGCCCCTCATCCTTTTTCCTGTCCTCTCCCCCTTAGTGAGAACATCAAAGGATCAGAATCTGAGAAATTCTATATTGAAATGAAAGTAAAAGATTTTAAAGAGCCCTATGTGATGAACAAGGACCCAAGAAGGGAAAAGCTTCTTTATCACAATAAAAAAGTTATTATTTTCTAAGAAACGGGGTCTATATTATATTAATAAGAGGAATATGCTTTTCTCAGGTAAGCATAAGTTGTGTTGTCTTGGAGGGGATAGAATTAGGTCTTCTTGCTGGAAACAATTAGCATTTTAGCTCTTCTTGTAGGAAACAATGATCATACCCAGCATCTACTACTCCTTCTGGGAGGCCCTTCATTTTCCATACGGATAATGCAGCCATTTTGTCACACAAAGGCTTGGTAAGATTGTACAGGTAAAAAAAGCCCTGAGCTACCACTCAAGATGTCAGAGATTTCTCCCACCAGATCCTTCCTTTTGCTGCCCTGCACCAAGGTCAGCCACAGGACCTGAGTTCAGCCAATTAAACACTCTCTCCTTTGATATGAACCCTCAGAAGGGGTGACACAAAATTGAGGAAAATGCTTAGAGTCCACGTATTCAGGGGAAGTACCTGGGTGAGACAATCTAGCAGTTTCTGTCCAATAGACAGCTGGGGCTGCCCCATTTCTCTTTCTCCCCAGCCTCATTGGAGTCAATTGCTTAAAACCAAAGACACCTAACATGCCCAGGTTGATAAGCCACGTTTGCCTTAACCAAGGAGAAAAGTTTCTGATGCCACCACGGGGGGAGGAATCTAAATGGAATTGGTGCCTTTGAGATTTTCATGATGCATGATACATGAGCTCAGCTGCTCTGACAGCCAGTAGAGTCCTGGTGAGAGGAAAGCCTTCCATCACATCCTTTCCTGGCAAGAGATGGAAGAGCTTGCCAGGAAAGGAAGACGTGGATGGGCACTCTCTCATATGGTCGGGTGCTCCGAAGAAGAGAAATGGTAAGTACTTGGAAGACAGAGTAGGAGGATGAGAGAAAGAGGAACCAATGTCGGGCAGTGGAGGTGCATCTACACGGAGCAACTCCAAAGGCCTCTACCATGTGAGGCAGGTCCTTCATACTCACTTGACCCTTTGAGCATTTAAACCATCCAAATCCACCATGGGTTCAGTGGGGGGCAACGTTATGTATCACCATCCTTGGGAACATCAGTGCCTACTTCACCTTCAGCAACACATCCAGTTGGGATGATAGGGCTGCTGGGGCCCCAATACCGCTACTGATCACCAGCACAAGAGGCTACAGACCTACACGTGTGCAATTCACCAACACTAAGACCCCACGGCTCTTTCCTTTGATGGCTCCTATTCCTTCCCCAGGGTAGCAAGGGCACCCTCCCTTGATTGGGACAGACAGGAATTGTATAGCCAGGCCCAACCAAACATCTCTCTCCTACAGAATTATTTGGGAACATCATTTATTTAACTGGGTCATTTTGGAAACTTTTCTTCTCTTGGTGCTTCTGGGATCTCACGAAAGCTAAGAGGGACCGGGTTGGGGTTTAGGGCTCAAAGCAGGACGCTGGTCGCTTAGGGCTGGCTCTACATCTAGATTTTTCCCAGGCCTGAAGCCAAGAGAAACGGGAGGTTTCCCACTTATCTTGCCAATAGGGCAGATATGCAGGCAGGGACTGAGACAGGTGCTCTGCTTAAGAAAAAAGTATTCACTAATGGGAGCATTTCCATGAGGTTCCCAGAACCCAGGCAGAGCACATCGTAACATTGTGACAGTGGAGGATACACCAAGTTCAATATTTATAGATCATAGTTAAAAATGCATCATCCTCAAGCCATTTGCTGGGACATCAAACTCATACCATTGCGTTACATACGACTCTGATTCCTACTTTTATTTATGGAGAAATTTATCTTTCTCGTTATTTTTCTTAAATTTTTTTTTTAGTGTTTAATTTTGAGAGAGAGAGAGAGAGAGAGAGAGAGACAGAGAGAGAGAGAGAAACTGAGTGTGAGCCAGGGAGGGGCAGAGAGAGAGGGAGACAGAATCTGAAGCGGGCTCCAGGCTCCGAGCTGTCAGCACAGAGCCCGACACAGGGCTCCAACCCATGAACCGTGAGATCATGACCTGAGACAAAGTCAGATGCTCAACCGACTAAGCCACCCAGGCACCCCTATCTTTCTCATTATGAAAACACACACACACACACACACACACACACACACACACATAACCCTAAACTAGCTTATTTTTCTTGTTTTTATTTTTGTGTATGTATGTATGTATGTGTGTGTGTCAAATTTTAAAATACATATGAAAATACAGTGTTAATGATTTAATTTCATGTGATGCCACATCTTTTCTTTTATTGCTTCTGGGACCATTAGGTTCATTCCCCTTTCTTATCACCAACTAGTGACATTTATGTACCTTGGCCTATTTATTATTACAAATAACGTCCTACTAAAACAAACTGGGCTATCAGGAAGTTATATTAAATGTTTGTGGGGGGGTGGTGTTTCCTCACCATTTAGTAATCCTATTTGGCAGGAAGGATGTGCTACTGAATATTTAGAGAAATGTTCTTCTCTTTGGCTGCAGACAGTTTTATGAGCTTTTGATCTGATTTTCTCAGTTGACTTGTCCTTGAGCAGAATGCAATTTAGCCAGGCTTAGTGTTAGGATATAGCAAGAGTTCACAAATTTCCCTACTTGCAGACAAGTTCACCTCCCAGTTCAGATGCTAGAGGATATATTGCAATTTAAAATACCTAGCACATTCCCTGCACATCGAAGGCCTTAGAAAAAGTGAGTTTCCTGGTAGGTATGGTCCTACCCTCACACTCCAAGCAGGAAAAGACTCCCTCCTAATTCCCATATGGTGAAAAGAATTTCATTGGTTTCCAGTTCGAGAACAAAAGTGACACCCGTGATTTAGTGCTACACCCACTCGAAACGGTGATTAGACGTTACTTTGAGAGGAGCACCTGGGTGGCTCGGTCGGTGAAGCGTCTCTTGGTTTCAGCTCAGGTCAGGATCTCACAGTTCATGAGACAGAGCCCCATGTGGGGCTCTGAGCTGACAGTACAGAGCCTGCTTGGGATTCTCTCACTCCCCTCTCTCTCTGCCCTGCCCCCACTTGCACTCTCTCTGCCTCTCTCAAAATAAATAAATAACCTTAAAAATTTTTTTTTTTTACTTTGAAAGAGTTTGTCACTGGATCTCTAGTGCCTCTCAGACACTTGTCCAGGTATTACCAGTTCTCTTCATTTGGGATAGGTGACCACCCTTGACATCTAATTAGGAAATGACAAAGGGTCTCAACCCTGTGTGCATACTGAAAACACCTGAGGAGCTCTAAAAAGTATCAATGCCCCAGTCCCATCTCAGAGATCTTGACATCACTATTTTTATTTACTTATTTTTTATTTATCTACATATTTATAAATAAATAAATAAAATATATATTTGCACATATATGTATATATGTGTGTGTGTATATATATATATATATATATATATATATATATACACACACACACACACACACGTATGCAAAGGTTTGCATATATATTTATATGCAAAGGTTTAGGAACCACCACAACAATGTACCAAGGCGTTTTCAGGCTTTTATAGTCCCATGGCACAGCTTGACACACAGAACATCAAGGCTGTATCACCTCCATTCTAGAACTGGAGCCTTCAGGAAACAAGCCAATGCTGTTGCTTTATTCTTCTGTTTTCTGTACCATAAAAACTCCTATCAGCTCCTCCATCCGCTCAGTTCTTAATAGAAGTTCTTGGTGCTGTTGTGAGATTCTTTTCCACCATTCAGGTATTTTAATGGACGACATAGTAGGAAGTTAGGCCAAGCAAGCGGTTTGGGCCTTCAGAGGCGGATACCCTCACCCCCAGAGGTTTTAAGGCAAATTCTTGACATGGAATTAAACAAGTAGAAATGGCTTGATATGGAACAATTCTTTCTCTAAAAGTTTGAAACTCAGATTGGCAGCTCCAGACATGACTTGGCAGTTGGAAACTCAATAAAACCACATTAGGGCAGGCTAAATGTGAATCATTCTTGTGTTAAAAAAAAAAAAAAAAAGAGGGGGGGTTAGGTGGGGAGGAAAAGAGGCGGATAGAAAGCTTTTCTTTTAAATCATGCTTGATTTGTTTCTTTGATTATTTTTCTCATCCTTCTTCCAGTTCCTTCCCTCAAGGGAATTACATAATGGCAGAAAGGCCTTTTTAAGGGTCAGTGAGAAATGGGCGCTTGATGGATGGTCTCAATTTCTTTTAAATGTCAATTACTCTAAAACATAGGTCTAAAAAATAACTTTTTGAAATGTTTTTGAATCAAAAGGGAGAGTTAGCAGGTGCTGTGGACTAAATTGCGTCCCCCTCCCCCCAGAATCATATGTTACAGGCCTAATTCCCCATGTGACTGTTTTTGGAGATAGGGTCTCTAGGAGGTAATTAGGGGTAAATGGGGTCATAAGGGTAGGGCCCTAGTCCAATAAGACTGTAGCCTTATCAGAAGAAGAGAGATCTCTTCCTTACTCCCTGTCTTCTACCCTTTCTCCCTTTCTCCCTTCCTCCCTCTAGCATGCGAGGACATAGCAAGAAGGCAGATGTCTGCCAGGAAGAGAGCTCTCACCAGAAGCTGACCCGACGGGACATTAATCTGGGACTTGCAGCCTCCAGAACTGTGAGAAAATCAACTTCTGTCATTTGAGCCATGCAGCCTGTGGTATTTTGTTATGGCAGCCTGAGTGGACAGATACACTAGAAAACCATAAAAGAATAACCACAACATTTGTTTACAAAGTACTGGTTCTCGGTTTTTAATGAAAGAGGTAGAACACTGTAAGGATTTCCAGTTTTGTGGGGTTTTTATCCAATAATTTTATATTGAATATGTAAACTGACTCCCTTAAAATAATCTCAACGTATGAAATATCCTGGCCAAGCTAATGGGTGTCGAGAAAAGCTTTAAAAAAGATTCAAAAGAGCAACAGGAAGATAGGAAAATTGGAACTATTTGATCGGTGTTAAAAAATAGAATTCAAAGGTGACAGTCCTAAGAGGAAACCCGTAAAAATTCATTCCCAATGAACCCCGTATCGTACTTGGTTGGCTCCATTCTGCAAGTTAGCTGCTGTCTGATCTCCTACCATTGGAAAATCTCTCTGTAATTTCAATTTGCATTATGAAAATTGGGAGCTGATAGGTTAATGAACCTCATCTCTTTTATGTGGGACCACACATAAGGGGTAGACCATCCCACGGCAGGCCCCTCTGACGTCATGAGGCCATATCTGGTCCATTCCATAAGTCTTCCCTGGGCAAAGAACAGCCAGGAACTGCCTGAGCAAGAAACACTTAGAGAAATTTACCTGAGATAGAAGAGGGGGAAGGCAGGTAAGTTCACTGGCATGACCCATCGAATTTCACTGCTGATCTATGGCAAAGCCACGCATGACTAGAACGCAGGCCAAGTAATTTTGCAAAAGTATACCAAAAAATATAAATTTCATTCCATAATGTAAACTAACATCTTAAAGACAAAAAACAGCATAAACACAGTTACCCACTTCCTTAGATTAGTAGAGTTCAAGGGAGGTTTCATGAAAAGCAGGTGTTCTGGTTAAGCTCATAGAAATTTCTTGAGAAAATTAATGCTGTGAATGCTATTTGTATTATTTCAAAGTATCTATTGAAAAGTACATGTGAATATATATGTAAAAAAATACTAGACATGTATGTATGTGTACAGCAATTAGTAGACACAAGTGTTCAATGGTTCTTTTTGTTTTATACCCTCAGGAAGTCGTATGGCATGTAAATAAATGCCTGAAAATTGCACAAGCTGAAGATGTCTGATCTGAATATTAGCTTATAAACAACACTTCATTTTGCAAGGCACCTGTGTGGTGACCTTTGGTAAATGTTGTGCCCCCTTTTTTTTTCAAATTACAATACATAGCTGTAATATTTGATATTTCTTGGTCCTTAACCTCACTACAAGTGTGCATTATAGAGTAGCCACTCGTATTGGCCTTCTCTTGGTTTATTATATCTTACAAAGTGCTCCTTGGTCAAATATCTTGGGGAAATACTGCCTCCGATGCTACTTTAGCTTGGAGGAAGAAAAATAAACGGGGATCGTTACAACTAGCACACATAGGCACCATGACTAACCTGATAAATAATGTGAAGAGAGCAAAACCTCCATGACATTCATGCATCCCCTTCATGTCCAGGAAATCGGACTCAGCCATCCTCACAGCTTCATGGCCATGGCTGTTGTCACTGGGGGGATGGCTGACAAACACTCAGTCCTATTCTGCCAAGAAGTCTGCACAGCTACCTCCGTCCATTCTTCTTCTGCACCTGCTGTCATCACCCCGCCAACTCTGCTGCCCCTCTTCTCCTCATTAAAAGTGAAGCATGCTCAGTTGGCTAAGCGTCTGACTTCATCTCAGGTCATGATCCCATGGTTTGGGGGTTCCAGCCCCGCATCAAGCTCTCTGTGGTCAGCACAGAGCTCCCTTTGGACCCTCTGTCTCCCTCGCTCCCTACCCCTTCCCCATTCTCATACACTCTATCTCTCTCAAAAATAAATAAATATAAAAAAAAGAGAGTGAAGCATGCTAGAGCTGCCATGGATCCAATCACAGGGGAGGAGAGCAAGTCGGTCTGAAAAGTGTTCAAGTTGCCATTCCCTTGAGCCATAAGTTGGCTTGGGTGGAAAACAGCTAAGCATAATAGTGACTTTGGAGAGGACAAAACAAGAGAAGGGTGGTGTAGCCCGAATATAAATACAAAAAAAAAGCAAAAAGTGCAGTTTCTCAAAAAGCAATGGAGTCATTGTATACAAAAGCATACAATGTCTGGCAAACGAGAAGGTAACAGAGAGCAGAGCAAGCCTACACCCTTATGGAGTGGGGCACCTGTACAAGACCTCACATCTCAGAAGGAAGCTTGGAAAAACTACATCTTGAAAGTGTCGTGTAGCTGTTTTTAAGAGAAAGAATGAAGTTTACCTTTGAGATGGTCCTTCGTTCTGAGAACATAACTCAAGTAGACTCTTTAGGTAAACAAAGTCAGTATTCACCCATTCTAGCAGGAAACTGTGCCACTGTCATTAACTGAAAAGCAGATGATTTAGACTGAACGTGTATCATTTTACCTGTTTGATTATTCTGCCTCATTACACCGTGAGCCGAGAGGCAAGGCAGTCTACCCGGCTCACCATGCTCTCCTCAGCCCATACACCACAGAGAACAGCACACAGTAGGCCCTCACAGATGGTGGGATGTATAGACATACAAATGAAACATAAATCACTGGGGCTACGGGCATAACCTATACAGTATGAGGGGAGGACTAGATCCTTCACGGTGCTTGGAGTGTGGAATTGTTCATTCCAATTAGAGACATATTCGTTATGAATGACTTTTCTACGTGTTAAGATATGAAATATTAAAGATAAATTTAGAATATTTATATAAGAGATGAAACTAACTCTATTTATTTATTTGTTTACTTACTTACTTACTTCGGTAATCTCTGCACTCAACATGGGGCTCAAACTCATGACCCTGAAATCAAGAGTCACATGCTCTTTGGACTGAGCCAGCCAGGCACTCCAAGAGACTAAACTTTCAACTCTGTTTATCTTTCACTATGTCTCTGTTATCCTAAATGGAGGAATAATCATTTATAGTTCTATTGTATAGCTGGTCTAGCAAAGGTCACTCCAGCTATAAATGTCCCACAATAAGCACTATCATTCCTTTTATTAGACCCAGAAAACTGAGTGTGTGTTGGCTGCGAGGTGAAGGAGAACTCTGCAGTTACAGTTTCACATGTACATTTTATCATATTGAGGACTTTGTAGATCAGGGCATGTGAAAACAGAAGAAATCTACTTGAGTACAAATAAATATCTTCTCTTGCCATCTTACCGTGATTGCTAAAAATGTCTTTCACCATTAGTCATTTTTATGATAATTTTCTGATAGATTATTTTTAAAATTAAAAAACTTATAAATTTCAGGTGTTGAAATGGACCATTGTCTTAGGCAAATTCCTCACCATCCTAGTATAGTAGGACAATGGATCAGATTCCAGCGTGACCATTTTCTAAGCTGGGACAAGTCATTTAACTACTAAGCCTCAATTTCCTGATCTGTCAAATGCAAGTTAAAAAAACAATACCTAAATTAAAGACGTATTTTGGAATGAAATGATATGACCCAACAAAGCAGGTGCACGGTGCTGGCATTCTTGAATGTGTTCGATGAGTGTTAGGAGTCCCAGATAATGATGGCTGCCTCCCCACTTCTTATACCTGCCCACTTACATAGTTCCAGGTACTGGTACAAGTTTGACTCATTGAACCCTCACGTTAGTCCTTTCAAGTAAGTGCTATTATTGTCCCCAATTTCAGAAGAGGAAAACAGGGTGCGGAAAGATTGGATGACCCGCCCAGACTCATACCCCCAGCAAACCGCAGAATTGGAATTTGGATCCAGGAAATCAAGCTCCAGAGTGCATGCCCTTTATAATTTCATAGTAGCCATCCATGTGGCATTTTTAAAAACCAGATCACTCTCCCATACATAAAAGAAAGGCACCTGTGTTTTGAAGTTTAAATCCATATGCATGGTAAGATTCTAAAGAAATTACAGCCATTCCCCGTACAAGAAAGAGAAGGTCTCTGCATCCACCTTTTCACTTGTGATTATCCATCCATCCATTTTTTACTGTCATATTTAATATGTGCATTTCCACATAATTATTTAAATGCATGGACTTAACCATCTTCTTCCCACTTATAATTGCCATTTGATAGTTTACACAGGATACCCTTTGAACATAATTCAGGTTATTTTTACGAAGTATCTAGTGCAGCTTGATACTGAAGGTTAGGGAAATTTGTTAGTATAATTTCCCTGATAGCTTAAAATGATTTAAATCACAGAGTTGCCTTCACAGAGTGAAATGTATAATCAATGAATGCATTGTCAACAGAGGAAAAGGACTTCTGGAGATGTGTTTATACAGAAAATGCTTCAAAAGGATGAAAGAGGGAATTTTAAAGACAGAGAATCAGGATGGAGGTGAACTTACTCCATTTTACGGAGCATTAGCAAGAACTGAGAGCATTAATGGTCCTCTTCTGGGTACTTACTGTGCCAATACCTAGTAATTATTACTCCATTTTGGATAGATTTGTAATGGAAATTTTGAACCCTACAGAGAGGCGGCAATCCTGTCAGATGCTCATCTACCTTCACTGAAGGGTAAAATAAGATAATGAGGATACCCATTAGGAGAGGACAATGGGAGATCATTGAAATACAGATAGAGACTAGAGACATCATCTCTAAAGTAACCTATATATTAAGATTGTATACTACATTGACCATTAACGCAGACATTGAAAGAGAACAGGCATTATTCAATCAACAAACACTTTTAAATGGCTTTTATGCATCAGGCATTAGCTACTGCAGCTACAAAGGACTAGACCATGTGTTCAAAGATCTCACAGAAAAATGCAAAGACAGGCGTGTGAACAGAAAATCAGCACATAACACTAAAGACGCTTTGATACAAGCAGGCAGAAAGGTTTCATACTTCGCCTTAGAAACTCAAAGTCTGTGAACCAAAAAAAAAAAAAAAAAAGTTAAAGGTCACTGAAGGTCTCGTGCTAATGTGCTAAGAGTTTGGACTTTTGTCCTGAAGTTTATGTAATGCCATCTAAGAATTTCAAGGAAGGAAAATCTCTTACTCAGATATGCATTTCAGCACAAATAGTTCGACTTTGGGCTGCAGCAGGGAAGGATGTGGGTTAGAAGGGAGGAGGACGGCTGTAGAGAGAGGCTGCGATGATAACCAGGGTGAAACATGAGAAGGGGCTGAACTCAGGCAGTGCCATGGAAATTGACGGAAGGGGGCTGATTGCAGAAATATCAGGAAGCCCAATCAGAGCTCGGGGAAGGATTTGATGTGAAAGATGAAAGAGAATGCTCAGGTAATGAGGTTGATCTGGGACATGACGGAACAAAGGAAGCAAAGCAAACTGGAGGTGGTCAGTGCAAAGAGGAGAAAAGGCTAATTCTGCCTGGAACATCTGAGCTTGAAGAATCCAGGAGACAACCAAGGAAAATGCTCAACCAGGAATAAATAGCTGGTTCTAGAGATCTGCAGCTGGCTTGATAAAGAAATACCAAATGGAGAGCCGGATTTGGAAGTCATCAATTCATTCATCAATTCATCAACTTACATCACCAGTTGTAAGATTGGGCAGTGGAAATGAGCAGCATGAGCAGGAGGTGTGCCAAGAACACAAGGAACCCCAGAGAACACAAATATTTAAAGGTCAGACAAGAAAGAAAAGGCTGAGAAATTTTTACAAAGAAACAGCAAAAGAAATCAGAAGGAAACCAGAAGAACACGTTGCCAGAAAAGTCTCTTCATCTGGCTCCCAAGAAGAAAGTGGTCGGTAATCCCACACCACTTTAAAGAGACACAAAGAACTAAATTTCTTCTCTAAAATGATTGAGCACACGAAGAATGGGAGTCGTACATGGGCGGTCTTGCTTAACATATATAAAGTGACTCAAAAGTTTTTTTAAGGACATGCCCTCCTTTCCTGCAGATGGTGGGCACAGACAGTGACCTGGGTCTCAGGAACATACCATGATGAGAAAGGGTAAAAGAGGGAGTGAAGCCAGGTGCCTGGGAGCCAGGCTGCATCGGTCTACTGTCCTTGCAGCCTTCTTCCTCAGTCCTTCTTCCACATGGGAGGGCCAGATTCTAGAGATGGGTTAAAACACTTACCTCCCCAGCTTTTACTCAACTACAGAGAGCGTATGATCCAACTGTGGTTAACAAACATAAAGGAAAACCATGAGAGGGGTCTTTCGCAAAAGATTTCCCACCGTGGAGAAGAAGCATGAGCCTTCTTTGATGTAACCCCCCACTCTGACCCTTCTGACCCTGTCCCTTCTCCTGACTTTGAAGACAAGTTTATGCAGATGTGATCATGGTAGCTCCTGTGGTCATCTTGGGTACCCTCTGTGGAGACATCACTGACATACTAACAATGGCTGAGATTACAGATCGAAGGAAATCTGATCCCGGGTAACAGGATTGAATGCCTAAAACAAACTAAGAAACACTCACCTTTGGACTTCCTCCTATGTGAGAAAATAATCATCCCATACTGTTGAAGTCAATTGTAATCAGATATTCTGTTACTTACGGCCAAGGGTATTCTAACTGATATACCCGGTTACTCAAGGGCCTAGCAAATGTTGTTTAGTCATCAATGGAATAAACCTACTTGCTCTGAACGGGAATGACAGAATTCTACTTCTGGAAAAATCAGACTGTGCAAAGCGTCCAACAAATATGGTAACTTAATATATTTTCCTATTATAATGAAAATGCATATTTTGAAAAAGGCAATTGAAGCATACAACCCGAAGTATCTACCACACTCATGAGAAGCTTAAGATTAATGGGTCTGGGGAATTCTGGGCAAGATTTGGGCTGAAATGCAAGAAATTAATACGCTCTGCACCTATCTGCTGTTGTATTTCACAGAAAAAGAGCAGAACAGTGTGCCAGGAGAACAGATTAGGAAATGCAAACAAATCGCTCCCCCAAGCCTCAATTTGAGTTTTGAGGCCAGGTTTTTGCTTGCTTGTTTGTGTTTTGAAATTTTCCAGACAGTGCCTTGCACTGATTAGCAGTATACATCCCTATAATAATGCCCTTATAGACAGCAGCAAGTGAAACCATTGGGCCAGGATTAAAATGAACACAGAAAGAAATCAAGGAGGTACACATTATCAGAGCCAAAGCCTCTCTAGGCTGGTATCAGCCAAGTGCACACTGTATAATTGAGGCAGGTTCTTTTACATCTTGCCACACTGTTAAGATTCGTTCCGGGCAATGGTAGGAGTCTACAACTACCAAGGGTGCCTAGAAACATTGATTTTCATTCCTAAAAACCCGCTTTATTCTTATCACCTACAAAATTAGCAAGGAGGGACCTGTTGGGGCAGAAAGACTTGGCGAATATTCGTGGCACCAACTCAAGAGTCACTCAAGCAGTCAAGAAAGTTCTCACGGAAGAGGTGAACCTGAGCTTTTCTGATATTAAAGATGGAGATTTAACCTGAATACATTCTTGTGATGATTGAAGTAAATTTTCTAAAGAAACTAGGATGGTCCCCTACTGATATGGTGCGAAACAGAATCCCCTGGGTTCTTTAGTCACTGAAAGCCTTTCTTGTTTACCGTTGGCCCAATGTAATCAGTTCTCCAAACCGCTAGACATATTGTCTGCCTAAAATCTTCCCAGCGATTTTAGCCAGTTCATCGAGATTCTTCCTGAATGTCTGAGAACATACTTATTACACTGAAATTCTCCAGCTGTTCAAGAATTATGTGTTTCCATTTGGCTCATGAGAGTCACAAAATACGACAATAACTGTAGGGCTTCTGGGACAATGATTAGAGCGAACAGGAGCCTGCAAAGCGCTTATAATGAATGGAAACACAGGAGGCACAGAGATCTCTCTGGATGCTAGTAAATAACAGCCACCGTGGTTTTCTTCCAAGTAAGATGTGACTAGTGGGTTGTGTTTGTGAGAAATAGGTGGAATCACGGGGATTGTTACCTACTGGGCAAACTGTTTCTGAATTGAACAAAAAGATCGGCCAGTGGTGAATGCATTTCTGGATTCTGAAGTAAAAGGGAGTCCTTTTGAAAAACTTGGGGGTTCAGACCTTAATATGATGCTCTTCCAAAGGCAAAACTAAAACTACATTCTGAATAAATCCACAGGCAGAGCTGAAAGCCAATTATTATTATTTTCTAAAGACACCTACTCAGACGATTAGCAGGGTTAGCACTGTATTAAGGAAACCAGAACATTACCATTTCAAACACTGTCTGGACAAATCAATAGCAAGAAGAAAAAAAAGCTCAAAGCATCCTTTGATGCCAGGTGTCAGAAAATCCCTCAAGGTTCTCCATTTTAATGAATACTTTAGTGACAAACAATCCTTACTATGACGATAACAACTTTTCAAGCTCCCTTCATCCAGGTCACTAGGTCAGGAAAAGCCTTCCATCACATGATCTTGAAAGTTTATGTGCAGTCCTTTGATTCAGCTATCTTGGAAACACCTTTGACTGGCTATTTCTTGATAGTGCACTAGAATAAGGAAGGCACTGTCCACTTTTCAGAAAGGTGTGACTAACGGAAGATATCCTGTCTGTAATTTCCCTTTTTAACACAGGCACACTGACAGATCAGAAGTCTAGAGCCATTGTGATGCATGGGCAAGGCAAGGTGCTCACAGAATGACATCAACGGTGTTGGTTCTGAAAGTCTTTATGTTTTCCACTTAGGCGTGGCGAAAATTGCCACCTGTAGCAATACTTACTTAACTTGGAGTAAGGTAGCATTTGTGGAGGATTCCTTTTTAACTACAAATATACTACCTGAGTTATTATCTTAGTTAAGTTAATGTCTTGACCCATTAATAGTCACTAAAAACTCGCTCATTTACTGAGCACAAAGAGAATATTCCTAAGAGCGGAGACAAATCCATTTGGATTTTGAAGAGGAGTGAAGGAAGAAGATAAGAGAAATTTTAGAGCATGAGCAGGGCATGATGATGGGTGTTATGGACTGAACTGTGTCCCCCAAAATTCATATGTTGAAGCCTTAATCCTCAATGTGATTATATTTGGAGATGGGACCTTTTGGGGGTAAATAGTATTAAATGAGGTCCTAAGGGTGGGCCCTAACCCAAAAGGAACAGTGTTCTTATAATAAAGAGATGCCAGAACATTCTCTCTCTCTCTCTCTCTCTGTCTCTCTCTGGAAAGGGAGATGTGAGAAAACGCAACGTGAAAACAGAGGGGAAGGTGGCCATCTACCAGCCAAGAAGAGGTCTCACCAGAAACCAATCCTACAGCAGCTTGATCTTGGACGTCCTATTTCCAGACCTTCCAGAAAATAAATATCTGCAGCATAAGCCACTCAGGCTGTGGTATCTTGTTATGGAAGCCCGAGTTGACAAATACAGTGGGAAATCCTGAGAACCCAAAAGACACAAGCAAATCCCTAGCTTCAGAGAATAGGAAATGCAAAGAGAGAGAAAGGCCAACAAAATGAGATGGACCGTCAAGAAAAGGGCAAAATTTACCAATGTTAAGTGCTTCAGTGCTAGCTGAAAATACAGGTGATGGATGAATCAACAGTCCTGCTCTGGAGTTAGAAGGTGCACCGTAAGCAAACCATCGATACTTAGAACCTTCTGTACTTCAGATCAATATGCTATTCCAAAATGAATTTAATAGTATCTACATGATAAGAAAAAATTCCAAAGGAATTTTGTTTTCAGTCCAAACATTTGGACAAAATTCTGAAAGTATAGGCACCGAATCCTAAATGTAATTAATTACCAAGGACACTTAAAACTAATTTCACCCAGCAGGGAGGATATGAAACCCTGTCTACATTTGACAGTACTATGGATTCATAGCTGTCAGAGTTGGAGGCAAACTGTGAGATTAGCTCAACTTTCCAATGTAATACATTTATGTACTCATCAGACTTTACCAGTACAGAAAATTATACCTTAATTAATTATTGAAGATGATTATTTATTCAAGATCATTATTAAGATAATATAGTACATTAAGAAGAATTAACTATGGTTTTAAACTGATTGATTTATTTTTTCTTTTTTTAGAATTTTTTTCTTTTAGAGAGAGCAAGCATGAGTGGGGTAGAGGGGTAGAGGGGGAGAGAGAGATAGAGAGAGACAGGGAGAGAGAGAGAGAGAAAGAAAGAGAGAGAGAGAGAGAGAGAGAGAGAGAGAGAGAGAGAGACTCTTAAGCAGGCTCCAGGCTCAGTGTGGAGCCCGAGGTGGGGCTCAATCCCACAACCCTGGGATCATGACCTGAACTGAAAACAATAGTTGGCAATTGAGCCATCTGCCCCTAAAATGATTGATTTCTAATTGATCAATTTCTCTTTACCCAACTTATTCTCCAAATTAGAGGTGAATTTTAAAATTGTTAAATTACAGTTTAGGAAATAATATAGATTAACAAAGTAAATTTTTAAATTGTTAAATTATAGTCTAGGGAGTAATACAGATCAACACAGACATGAGCAAAGATACAGACATAGATATTTTCAGGTTAAAAATTGTGTAAGCTCCTTTAAGCAGGTTTCTGTGTCTACACTACTGAAGAGCTTTACTTCATTTCCTCAGTCCTTCCTTGGGCTAACCACTCAGGAAGATGTTGAGAGTGTCATGAGGAAGGTTCTCTGACCTCAAGTTGCTTTGCAAGGAATCCACAGTATGCATGATGCAGTTACATGACAGTTCCAACCTATTTCCTCTTACGGCCAACCTCTATGGGAAGAAATACAATTGCTCACCTGCCCAAATTTTCTTTTCTGGAAAAATAATGACAATTCTAGTCCCAGGATTGTTTTGTGTTGTTTTATTTGGGTTTTTTTAGTGAGGAAAAATATTAGCAATTTATTTTAACTACCAGTGAATTGATAAGCTAATGAGTCCATTAACTAATATATATCACCGACTGAAGTTATCACAGCCTGAAAGGTTTGTAAGCATGTACTTCTGAATTGATTTATTGTTATTCCCTCTCATGCACCAAGACAGGTTAAGAAAGCCTGTATGTGTGTATTCATTGCCTATCTATGCAAATGCATGTATGCAACATAGGAATCATATTTTTGAAACACATCAGTGTGACCCTTTTCCCTTATTCAGCCAGGGTAACACATAGTCTGGTGCAGAACTGGGATCTTTTGAGCAAGAGTGCACGTAAGACAAGTTGGTTTCAAAAAAAGACAAGTCAGTTACAGCCTTTGCCTTACAACATAGCATCCTGAGGCATAAAGTCAAGCCACAGTCTTGAGAAAGAGATTTTGTTGAAAGGAAAAACAGGGCTTCTAAATGACAAAAACTTCTTTTCATTGAAATATAGCTGATACACAGTTTTATAGGAGTTTCAGGTGTACAACACAGTGACTCAAGAATTCTATACATAATGCAGGGCTCACCACGATTAGTGTATTCACCATACAACGTTATTACAAGTATTGTTGACTATATTCCCTTATGCTGTACTATTCATTCCCATGAGTTATTTATTTCATAACTGGAAGTTTGTACCCCTTGATCCCCTTCACCTATACAGAAACTTCTTTTTACAAATCAAGGTCAAGATTAATGAGTGAGCCCGAAGCTTCTCTTCCCATTGGGTCTTCAGGCGAGACTAGTGGGGTGCCCTGTGCCAGCCGAAGGGAGTCACACAAGGTAGGATGGAAATGATGGGGTGGTATCTTTGGCAGGGAGGGGACCTGAGACAGCACTCTCCAGTCCCTCACGGCCTGTGAATGGTGTGGAAAGGATCACAGACCCTCCTGGTGTCCCTTCCCCGTGGTAAACTCAGAAGACAGATGAAGGTCCTGGCTGTGTGATTCCCGAGGGGTCTCCTCCATGAGTTGTATGTTAAGAACGAGAAGGGTCTGAGGGCACCTGGGTGGCTCAGTCGGTTGAGTGCCCGAATCTTGGTTTCAGCTCAGATCAAGATCTCATGGTTGGTGAATTTGAGCCCCGCATGGGGCTCTGCACTGGCTTGGGAGTCTCTCTGCCTCTACCACTCTCTTGTGCACTCCTTCTCTCTCAAAATAAATAAATAAACTTAAAAAAGAAAAGAACTATAACGGTCTGAGGTCTTTCCTTGACTGCAAGGTAATTAAGTTAGAGTAGCACTGTTTCATAGATACTAGAAGAAAACACCAGACTCCTAAGACAGAATTGAAGGTCAGTTCATTAGTCACAGCAACAGCAGCAGTCTGAGCATCAGGTTCATTCCTGTTCTCCAAGCCCCAGTCCCACAGGACAACACAAAAAAAGACTTAATACAACTACACACAGCTTAATGAAGTGAACGCTTTCATAAAAGCAGTCACCACGCCTGCTCTTTGCTCTGGACAGAGACAGTATCACTACCTTCTGAGGCTGTTCAGTACGCTAATAGGTACCCTGGAAAGGATAGCCCAGAACAAAGGGCCATCAGTGTCTTCTTCTCAAGACTTGCAGAAATGCCAGAGACCCATGGAGAATTGTCTCCCAACAGGGTAAAATGAGCCATTATCTGCGTGATGCAGCGAAGGTCAACCAAGCCAGGAATCACCTGGGATTCACAGTCAGGTTTATGTGGATTTAGAGAGTGGCTGAGAGCTGAGTGGGGTCTGGTTTAAATCCCCATCATGTTCTACTCATGCTCTGAGAACAGAGCACAAGACACACCCACCTTGGCGGTGAGGTGAGAGACCTATGCAGAGACAAGCAAGACAAGACTGCTCCACGAAAGTGGAGCACTCATTCTCATGAATGCCACATGGATACCAATGATCTCCCTGCACCCTGCCACCATCTTGTAAAGGACAAGTGAAGACATAGAAAAAACTTACCTGATGGGATATTAAACTCTGATCTGCCTATTTACTCAAATAATACTGAATCAATCTGAAAGAGATTACTGTAAGTGAAAGAATTGGGTCACCTTTAATTGGCATGTTTAATTCCACAGTGAAATATCCCCACTTCAGCTTCAGTAGAAACGGACTCCTGAGCAAGATGAGATCAGTTACAGGCAGACAGCTATTTTTGCCTAGCCATACTGTGCGAATTTTAACCCAACACTTGCACGCTACGTCTGTACATCATGATCAAGTGTGCCACAAGGACAGCATATTTTTATTCCACCATTAAATTTTTAAAGGGTATTTTTAGGAGATGCATAAAAAATTAAGTACTTTGTACAGTATATTTATGAAATCAAAAGATACGACAGACAAAAAAAAAAAGATTAAAAGTAGGTCCTTTGGACAGTTTGGTAAAATTTATGGCTGATTTCACAAAATGACCAAGGGAAGTTAGAAAATTTTTCAGCTACAACTGTAACCTTTTGAAGTTAATGTCACGGAACACAAACATGTCCTTTCACAAAATGTGCCTTGGAGCCCCTGTCAGAGGCCTATCGTAGCTTATCACACCATTAATCGGACCACATCTTCTGGTCTCCACAGACTCCAGTATCCAGTTGTTTAAAAGTTACAAGTCTCTTCTCTGACCTTTCCATAAAATTTCTCGTTTCTTTGGTTGAAGCCAACACCTCAAATTCTGAAGCAAGTCTACAATTTCCAATTATTCTCTTGAAGTTTTGATATGCAGCCTTCTCATTAATGTTCATCAGTGTCAGGTGGTATATGATAAAGAATCTTGGCATGGGAACCCGAAGACCTGTGACCAAAGTCTGGTGGTGCCACTTGGTAGCTTTGTGATCTTAGATAAACGGAAACCTCCATGTCCATTAACTCCCTCATGTGTAACGCTGAGAAGATGATTCCTCCCTAAAACTGACCTCCTCTTGGTCAGAATCATTGAACATCACAGACCGATTCGTGTAAAATTAGTCATTTCATACAAATATGAATTTCTCCCCTAAATCCTCTGTGGGAGAGAATTAATCACTCAGAGCCAATATTGACCAGAAGACGTCTAAGTAAATGACACTATTTATCTCCATGATAAATGGCTCTCCGTTAAACAAAACCATGGATGGTCGTTTGGGGTTTGGAGAGGAAAGGTGAAAAATAAGCAATCGAGAAGGCAAAGAAAGATGTAAAATTGCTTGACATACTACAGTAAGGGGGGGATTTGGAGCTTCTCCCAATGGCTTGAGAGAGACATAAGAGGATTGGAGAGGAGGGGAAATAAAAGGAAGTATCCCAGCAAGATGGCCAGGAACTGAGGCTCTTCATAGCCAGATGGTCAGGGAAAGCGGCCAGGCAACTTGATTAGGTGTTAGCACACTATTATTCAATTTTAGCACACTTGTTGCATAATGCTCTGTGTAATACATCACCCACCTTCACCTTAAATCGTATTAAAAACCACTACAGAGTCTAGTGTGTGTGTGTATGTGATTTTTATTTTTTAAAAAAATTTATAATGTTTATTTATTTTTGAGAGACAGACACAGAGAAAGAGTGGGGGAGGGGCAGAGAGAGAGGGAGACACAGAATCTGAAACAGGCTTCAGGCTCCAAGCTGTCAGCACAGAGCCCAGTGCAGGGCTCAAACCCACAAACCATGAGATCATGACCTGGGCCGAAGTCAGATGCTTAACCAACTGAGCCACCCAGGCGCCTCTTTTTAATTTTTTTTTAAAGTTTATTTATCTATTCTGAGAGAGAGAGTGCAAGTGGGGCAGGGGAAGAAAAAGGGAGAGACAGAATCCCAAGCAGGCTCCATGCCTTCAGCACAGAGCCCGACACGGGGCTTGAACTCACGAACACAAACCGAACTAGGAGATCATGACCTGAGCCGAGATCAAGAGTTGGACGCTTAACCAGTGACTGAGCCACCCAGGCGCCCCTGTGATCTTTTAAATGTCAAAAGAATCTGGGTGAGGGTCAATGCCAGCTGGTACCAAGGAGGAAATGTCTACAATAGGCAAGTCCTCAGGCAGAGGGAAAGCCTGGCCAGAGATGATCAAGAAGAAAAAGTAACACTTCCAAACCTCCCCCAAATTTCTGGAATTGCCCCCTGGGTCTCTGCTTTTTCTAGGATGGGAGTTGAGTTATTTTATTTAAATCAAAAAGACAATGTGACTTGGAGTAGCCTCATAGTTAACACTTGGTTTTCTTCATTACCCCAAAATAGCGTGGAAAATACCCAAGAAAACACAGGGAAAAAAATGATACACCATCAATCATATACTTTGCCCGCATTTCTAATCGAAAGCCCCCAAGTTCCTATTTATAAGTTCTAATTTTTATAGATGTCCAAGATTACCTAACTACTGTCTATAAATAATTCTCCAAAATGGCTCATTTCACCAAAAGGTAGACGTTTTTGACTTCTAAAGTATGGGAACACCATAAGGGTTTTTTTTTTAATTTTTTTTCTCCATGGAAAATGCTAATGCCTAGCATTCTTCACATATTTTTCATTTTATTTTGCAGACCAGTCCCTTGCTGAGTGACAGGAATGAAGCTGTGCTGCTGGCCCAGGTTTTATTTAATGTTTTTGGGAAGATGGGCAGTTGAGAAAGAGTTCTGATGACCATGCTTGGTGAGCCTTTATTTTTTCCTGGCTGTTGCTATAGTAACTGAAGAAGATGAAGTGGGTTATAAAATCTCCAATGCTTCTTTGCAAAGCATTTCTCAAACTTTCTATTTGTAATAATTTGTACCAACTTTACCTTAAGAAATCTTTCATTTTACTATTGAGATTTTGTGATTCCTGCTTTTTCATATTTCTACAAACATGTCATCTATAACGAGCAGAAACTCTTGATGTGATCCCCCAAAATTAGTGTATTCAAAAGTTCCCCCAAAAAAGGAAGAAGGAAGGTGTTACCCATATAGAAGAATAAAAAGAAAAGGAGAAGGAGAAAAGAAAAGAAAGAAAAAGTGGTACATTCCAGAATGTACAGTTCTACATGGAGGCCATTATAAGGCAAACTCTCTGTATTCCATCATGTAATCTCTGTAATCAAAGCATCAGTATTCCTTCCCTCCTGAACTGACAGCAAAATTAGATCAATTACAGACAGTAAAGATGCATAATTGCCCCCCCGCCATGGCTTGTAGAATTTTGTAGAATTTTGACCGTGCTCCATCTACTGCAATCTCTAGGTTGATTCATTCGTTCTCCCAAAATTCCACCTTAGTTTTTCCCTCACATCCCTGGAAGATAGTAACAGTATAAGTACTGTTACTCCTCAATGGTACTCAATATATGTCAGTGTTCATTCTCAGCAATTTACATATATTAACCCATTCAATCCTCTCAACAATCAGGAAGGAGTTCTAGAAAATGGAATACCTGCATATCAGGCTGGAAATTAGATCTTTAACTTGAAGATAAACATGCGGTAACGAGACCAACCCTCCACGTAGTATGGTAACATGCTTTACAGATGAGGAAACTAAGGCAACGAGGGGCTTTGTGACTTGCCAAATTGTTTTAATCAAGGTCACACTGGCCACTTTAAAAACTAGTTCCAAAACAATAGAATTTTATTTTGTATTTGTATTAAGTCCAAAGCAGGTGTTCCGCCTGATTGGTACTCTTTTCTAAGAGTCATACAAGGACCCACACGCCTTCCATGCGATGACCCTGATGTCTTCAACAATGGATTTCAAGGTTGTCGTGTATGTTAATTTCCTATTACTGTTGTAACAAATTACCACAAGTTTAGTGGCTTAAAACAGCATGAATATCTCACAGATCTATAGATCAGGTATCAGACATGTGTCTCCCTGGGCAATGATCAGGTTGTTACAGGTCTATATTCCTTTCTGGGGGCTCTAGGAGGACAGTCTGTTTCTTTGACCTTCACACCCTTTAGACCTGCTTTCTTTGGTTCATGGCCCTCTCCTTTCTTCAAAGCTAACAAGTCAGTCCAAGTCCCTCACTTGTTACCATCTCTCTGGTCCTCTTTGCCTCCCTCTTCTGCTTTTAAGGACACTGTGATTACATTGGGCCCACTCAGATAATCCAGGATTATCTCACGATTTTCAGGTCAGCTGATTAGCGACCTTAATTCCATCTGCAACCCTTTGCCATATGATCTAACATACTCACAGGTTCTGGGGACTAAGACATAGACGTCTTTGGCGGGGCTATTATTGTGACTCCCATATAGTGCTTGTCTTCATAAACTGCCCCATGGGGAAGGAATATGGAGAGTCAGACAATAGGTTTTGATAAGCCAGTTCTGGAAGTGGTGCACATCACTCCTATTCACATCCCATTGGCTAGAACTCAGTTACGTGGCTTCATTTATGGAGTTTGCCGGTGTGCCCGGGAAGAAGAGGAAACAGGTTTGGGGAACAGACGGCCAGTCAGGAAGTGGCAGGGCCAGGGCTTAACCCTGGCCTTCTGGCTCCAGCGTTTCAACTCTTCAGAGTGACACACAGATGTCCCTCTCTACTCTGCTCCCCTTCCAGATCTAGAATTACCTCCTTAAATATACACAGTTTCAATCTAGTGAAGTCTGAGAAACTTATATCTTCTCAACCCAAAAGTAAGAACAATACCTTTTCTTTTTTTCCAGCCTTATTGAGGTCGTGATTAATACATAAGAATTATATGTAGTTAAGGTACACATTGTGATATTTTGATATACGGATATATTATGAAATGACTACCACAATCAAACTAAGTAACATGCCCGTGACCTCATGGGTAACCTTTTTTTATTGTGGTGAGAACACTCGAGGTCTACTCTCTTAGCAAATTTCAACTATACAATACATTATTAGTAATGATATTCCCCATGCTGTACACTAGGCTCCCACAACTTCATCATGTAACTGAAAGTTTGTACCCTTTGATCAATGTCTTCCCTTTTCTCTCACCCAAGAACAATGTCTTTTTGATGCATCTTTCACAGTATCTACTGACGCCCATTGATTTTTCATTTACTGTAAAGTTATTTGTTTTTAATTAATTACCTAAAAATGACAGTGAACGAATATATTTCTTTGTATACAAATATACACACACAGAGTAGATTTTCATTATTCATGGTAGTTAGGCTCTGTACAGTTCCCAAAAACACTGAATTAGCAAACACTGAGCTATTGCTCCTAGAAGAAATACAGGGTTAGCTCATCGCAAGCCTCTGGGCGTGCTTTCATCAGCCAAGCAGTACATATCTTTGGCCTTTTGTGTGTTTCTGTTTAAAGACACCTTACTTCATATGCATTGTTGATTCATAAACATTGAGCCCACAACCAACAGCACTACACCTCATGCCTGAACCAAGTTTATCTGACATGTATGTTCTCCATCAGACACATCACAGCCTTCTTGGGCATGGAAACATTCGCCAACACTTTCCGTCCTACTCTTGGGGACCATTTCAAATAGAAAAAAAAAAAACAGCAATAAAAAAACCAAAACTGTAAAAAAAAAAAAACTTGGTACTAAATAGACCACAAAAAGGACTTTAGAGTATAAGAGCTAAAACAAGAGGGCAGGATGTCACATTGTTTGACCTCAGTTGAGAATGTGTGACCTCAGTCGAGAAAGTTAAAATTTTCACCTCTCCGTGCTTGTCCATGAATGACAGTGAAAACACCCAAGTACTGATTTGGGGGTTACAAATAAATTTTAGCAAATGGGCAAATTTGTAAATATGGAATCCATGAATACTGAGGATTGACTGTAAGTATATACATATGTATGTATGTGTGTGTGTGTGTGTGTGTGTGTGTGTGTGTGAGAGAGAGAGAGAGAGAGAGAGAGAGAAAGAGAGAGAGAGAGAGAGAGAGAAAGAGAGAGAGAGAGAGAGAGAGAAAGAGAGAGAGAGAGAGAGAAAGAGAGAGAGAGAGAGAGAAAGAGAAAGAGAGAGAGAGAGAGTGTGTGTGTGTGTGTATGAAACTTTACATGGTAGGTCAGAGAGTTCAAAGTTCCCCATCGTGTCCTTACCATTAGATATTAGGAACACACTGGAATCCTATCTACCATCTGTAGTGCTAATGGATGCAAGATTACGTGGAGGGAAAAGAGGGACTCAAGTGATAAAGTAGAGGGAGAAGGATCTGGTTTAGTGAAGTATATTTACCAAACGCAAATAGAAGCTCAGAAAAAGGGATCATACTTGACATGGGTCCTAGGAGGTTCAACCCTGTGGGTCAATAATTTGTGGCCCCTACTGTAAATAAAAGATGAAGTATAGGAAAGCACAATACCATTAGTCACAGCTGTTCTTGCATGTCTTTATAATACATTTATTTTTTTAGAAAAGAAAAAGCAAGAGCTGAGTATCCTATAAACATTATAAAACTTGAGAAAGCTACTGACAGGGCTATTCACGTAATTCTGTTATGAAGTATCTTGGTTGTAGACCAAAAGCAAGGGGAAATTCTTTTTCTTAAGTATTCAAAACTGGATGCAATATCTAGATAAATAAATAGATGCCAAGACTAAAAGAAAAAATTAAGGAAAATGTATCAATGAAAATGGCAGCTGGTGAGTCGGGGGCCTCTTAACCAATGAAATAGACTTCCAGAAAATCAAATATGAGCTGGATGACTCCCAAACAGTCACTTTGACTCTGTGGCCTCACCTAGCCTTTCATCCTTGAGGCAGTCCTATCTACTAAACACACCTGATACCCATCTGATGACTGTCTGGAGTGGTGAGAAATTATTTTGAGGCAATTTGGGTCAAAAAGAGTTTGTAGAAAGCCTATCAGAATTTGGCATATTAATGTAATTAGCAACCATATGTAATATTTTATTTGTTCTGATATATCAAACATCTAATTAAGGAACTACAAAGAAAAAATAGCAATTCTATATCTGAGCTAAAAAATATCCACTCTATTTGCCTGGTTATAAAAATAAGAAAACGTCAACCTATAGCTAACATCATACTCAATGGTGAAAAACTGAGAGCTTTTCCCCCAAGATCAGGTACAAACCAAGGATGTCCACTCTCACCACTTTTATTCAACCTAAAAGGAACCCCTAGCCACAGCAATCAGGCAAGAAAAAGAAATAAGAGGCATCCATACTGGTAAGGAAGAAATTAAACTGTCACTATTTACAGATGACATGATACTCTACACAGAAAACCCTCAAGACTCTACCAAAAAACTGCTAGAATTAATTAACTCAGTGAAGTTGCAAGATATAAAATGAATACCCAGAAACTGGTAGCATATCTATACACTAAGAACAGAGTAGCAGGAAGAGAAATTAAGAAAATAAATCCATATACCATCGCACCAAAAAGAATAAAATACTTTGTAATAAACTTAACCAAGGAGGTAAAATACCTGTACTCTGACAACTACCAAACACTGATGAAAGAAATTGAAGATGACAAAGATGGAAAGATACTCCATGCTCATGGACTAGAAGAACTGATATTGTTAAAATGTCCACACTCACCAAAGCATTGTGAGTATGGACAGAATCTACAGATTGCGAATCGACACATTCAATGAAATCCCTATCAAAATACAAACAGCATTTTTCATGGCACTGAACAAACAACACTAACGTTTCTTTGGATCCACAGAAAACCCCAAATAACCAAAGCAATCTTGAGAAAGAAGAACAAAACTGGAGGTATCACAATTCCAGATTTCAAGATATACTACAAAGCTGTAATAATCAAAACAGTATGGTACCGGCACAAAAACAGACACAGAGATCAATGGAACAGAATAGAGAGCCCGGGGTGGGGAGGTGGGGAGGGAAACAAAACCCCACACTTACATGGTCAATTAATCTACGACAAAGGAGGCAAGAATATACAAAGGGCAAAAGGTAGTCTCTTCAATAAATGGTGCTGGGCAACTGGGGCTACATGCAGAAGAATGAAACTGGACCACTTTCTAACACCATACACACACACACAAAATCTCAAAATGGATTAAAGACCTCAGCGTGAGGCCTGAAACCATAAAACTGCTAGAAGAAATAATATCCAGTAATCTCTTTACATTGGCTGCAGCAACATTTTTCTGGATATATCTCCTAAGGCAAGAGAAACAAAAGCAAAAATAAACTATTGGGACTACATCGACATAAAAAGCTTTTGCACAGTGAAGGGAAGCATCAGCAAAACAAAAAGACGGCCTACCGAATAAGAAAAGATAGTTTCAAATGATATATTCATTTAATATCTAAGTAAAGGTTAGTATCTAAAATGTATACAGAACTTATGTAACTCAACACCAAAAGACCCCAAGTAATCCAATTAAAAATAAGCAGAGGACTTGAATAGACATTTTTTCAAAGAAGACATTCAGACACTCAACAGACACATAAAAAGATGCTCAATATCATTCATCATCAGGAAAACGTAAATCAAAACCACAGTGAGATATCACTTTGCTTCTGTTACAATGGCTAAAATAAAAAACCCAAGCAATAAAAAGTATTGGTGAGAATATGGAGGAAAACGAACTGTCATGCACTATTGGTAAGAATGTAAATTGGTATCGCCATTGTGGAAAACAGTATGGAGATTCTTCAAAAAATTGAAAATAGAAATACCATATAATCCAGTAATTCCACTAATGAGTATTTACCCAAAGAAAATGAAAACACTAATTTGAAAAGATACATGCACCCCTATGTTTATTGCAACATTACATATAACAGCCAAGATATGGAAGCAACCTAAGTGTCCCTCAGTAGATGAATAAAGAAATGGTACACGCGTACACACACACACACACACACACAAAATGGAATATTACTTAGCCATAAAAAAATAAAACCTTGCCATGTGCAATAACATGGAAGGGTGTACAGAGTAAATTTCGAACTGAAATAAATCAGAGAAAGACACATACCATATGATTTCACCTATATGTGAAATCTAAAAAACAAAATGGGCACCTGGGTAGCTCAGTTGGTTAAGGGCTAACAGTGCAGAGCCTTCTTAGTATTCTCTCTCTCCCTCTCTCTCTCTGTCCCTCCCCCACTCATGTACATACTTTCTCTCTCAAAATAAATAAATCAACATTAAAAAAATAAAAACTAAAATAAATGAATAAACAAACAAAAACCACTGTCCCTCCCCCACTCATGCACACACACACTCTCTCTCTCTCTCTCTCTCAAAACAAATAAACATTAAGAAAAATAAAATAAATGAATAAACAAAAACCAGAATCAGGCCTGTAAATACAGAGAGCAAACCGATGGTTACGGGGGGGGGGGGGGGGGGGGGCGGGCAGGAAAGGGGGCAAAATGGGTGAAGGGGAATGGGAGATCCAGGTTTCCAGTTATGGAACGAGTAAGGCATGGGAACGAAAGGCATAGCATAAGGAGTATAGTCAGTGACATAATAGTGCTGTGTGGTGACAGATGGTAGCTACATTTGTTTTGAGCATAACATGATGTATTAAGAAGTTAATGGAACCTGCTTCAAATTCTGTGTCTCCCTCTCTCTCTGCCCCTCCCCCACCCATGCTCTGCCTCTCTCTCTCTCAAAAATAACTAAAATTTAAAAAATTAAAAATAAAAGAAGTTGACTAACTTTGTTGTACCCCTGAAACTAATGTAACATTAGTAACATTGTGTGTCAATTATACACACACAAAAAAAATAACTTTTTTTAAAAATAGTTGTTCACATCTTTCCTTTCCCTTTTCCTTGGCTTCCTTCTCTCCTGAAAGGCCCATTGAAATGGCCTTCAAGCTAGCAGTCTAGCTTTTCTGGTTGTATTTCTCCACCTTTTGAGTACAGGCTGATTTTTGGAAATAGCCAGAATCCACCAGCACCAAATCTAAAGAAAAAAGTGGGTGATCGAGCTGGTAATATACTTTGTCAAAAATGAGCTCTAAGTGTCTAATAATGAGACTGGATCATTGTACAGTTCATAAATTGTTTTTTTTAAGTTTAGTTATGTATTTTGAGAGAGGGAGACAGAGTGCACAAGTGGGGGAGGGGCAGAGAGAGAGGGAGAGAGAGAGAACCTGAAGCAGGCTCGGTACGGTCACCACAGAGCCCAACATAGGGCTAGAACCCGCAAACCACGAGATCGTGACCTGAGCCCAAGTCAAGAGCCAGATGCTTAACTGACCAAGCCACCCAGGACCCTCCAGAAACTGTTTCTAAAAGCAATTTTTAATTAGGCATTCTCAAATATTTTGAGCCAAAGTTACTTCATTGGTAAAAATGTCCTACGCAGCTAAAAGAGATGTTCGGTTTGGATGCCGGCTCTCTGGTGTGTTTTGTACATGCATAATGTTTTAAATACACATCGGTCATATTCAGTGTTAAGATAATTACTTATAGCTTACTTCAGTGAGATCCTCACAGCTTTGGGAGGGCTCCTTTCTTCTTTCCTTTTTTCTTATTCTTTCTCCCTTTCCTTCCTTCCTTTTTACAATTTTTCTTTTCCTTCTTTCTTCCTCTAGATTTTGCATAACTTGTATCCTTATTTTATTTCCATGTATGCCCTCAAGTTGCCCCCCAGAGAAAGTTCAGTTGACCACTTTATCTTCAACAGCCGTAACTCTGTTTTCCTCTGTCCTATTTTCTTTTCCTTCACAGCAAAATCTTACGTGATATTGAAATACTCATTCGTTCGTTCGTTCGTTCATTCATTCATTCATTCATTCATCTATTGCATTTCTTCTCCCCCCAGAATATAAACTCCAGGAAGACAGGGATTTTGTCTCTTTTGTCCCCTGCTCTATCCCCAGCACCCAGACGTGTGCCTGGTACCAATCATGAGATTCATAAAAAATTGGTGAGGGGCGCCTGGGTGGCTCAGTCGGTTAAGCGGCTGACTTAGGCTCAGGTCATGATCTCCCGGTCCGTGAGTTCGAGCCCCGCGTCGGGCTCTGTGCTGACAGCTCAGAGCCTGGAGCCTGTTTCGGATTCTGTGTCTCCCTCTCTCTGACCCTCCCCCGTTCATGCTCTGTCTCTCCCTGTCTCAAAGATAAATAAACGTTAAAAAAAATTTTTTTTAAAAAATAAAAAAAAATTGGTGAATAACTGCTTGAAATGTGCATATAGAAAATATGCTAAGTGTTTAACATACATTCTGAAAATGAAATGAAGCCACCTATCAAATTCCCCACTTTTATCATATTCTTTTTGCATCTTTTAAAAGAATTTTTAAATTTTTAAGTTTTCCATTAGCTAAAAAGATAGCTTATGTAACTGTTATCAACATTTAATACAAAATGAACACAGCTGCAAATCTAGGGATTATGTTAAAATTAAATTTCCTGCAGAGTTTCTCATTTTCGTGAGGAGTTTCCACTTAAGGAAAACTACAGACAATCGACAAGGGACATGCTCGTTTAGCTCAGTCAGTAGTTGAGCACTAGTCAAGAAATCTATTTGCATAGGAGAGCAGCTCTGGAGGTAAAAACACAAATGTAACTTGTCTTCTTCTGGTATTTTCATTAAAGCATTTTATCAAAGAGGATATGTCATAGTCAACATTATAAAAGCTAAAAATGAAACTTTAAAAAACAATTATCAGTCAATTCTAGTCTCCCTTGAATCCTTATATCCAGTTTAATAAATGACCTCAGAAGGCAGTAAACCAAACTGGTAGCTGTCTAAGGCATTTTGCTCAGGTCATGATCTCACGGTCTGTGAGTTCGAGCCCCGCGTTGGGCTCTGTGCTGACAGCTCAGAGCCTGGAGCCTGTTTCAGATTCTGTGTCTCCCTCTCTCTCCGACCCTCCCCCATTCATGCTCTATCTCTCTCTGTCTCAAAAATAAATAAACGTTAAAAAAAAAATTAAAAATAAATAAATAAAAAAGAATACAATGAAGGTAATACAGCCCCTCCTTTAAAAAATTCACCAATGGGGCACCTGGATAGTTCAGTCAGTTCAGCATCCAACTTTGGCTCAGGTCATGATCTCAAGCCCATGCCAGGCTCTGTGCTGACAGCTCAGGGCCTGGAGCCTGCTTCAGATTCTGTGCCCCTCTCTCACTCTGCCCCTCCCGCTCATGTTCTGTCTCTCTCTCAGAATAAATAAGCATTTTTAAAAAACTTTTTTTTAATTCACAAATGTACACGGATCAAAAACTTGACATATAGGCTCATTCTCACCCCCTGCTTTGAAGTTCATGGGCGCCTTGTCAAGAATCCCTGATTAATAAAATAGTGATTATATGTAAGCCTTTGGACTCTGTTGGATAACTTATGTTACAAGCTTTTTTTTTTTTTTTTTGGCAGGGAAGCAAGAAATTAAATTTTTCATAGACCTGATTCAGTTTCCTTGAACTAGGCTAAGAATCCAAGCAATAACCTGAGACAGAACTAGAGGAAGAGGGTCTATTACAGCATTATTTTATGCTTTTATTTTTTATTTAAATTCTAGCCAGGAATCATCATTTGAAACTCCTTGCCTTTTAAAGGTAAAATGTAATTTTTAGTTCAATACCATAAATGGGACGTTCTCCCTTTCAATAAGTGAGAAGAGCAAACCCTCCACCAGTAGAGCTGGTGAGCAACGGACTAGGTTTATGAATCCATTGCCCTTCCTGTGTGTGTATCCGATCAGCAGAGTGGAGAAAGGGGACATTTTGATCCTGAGATAGTAGAAAAGCTTGTTGAGGTTGTATTCTATTGTATTGTTGTATTGAGGTTGTATTCAATTACGTATTCTATTGTAATTGTCTCTCAAGTGACAGCTTTTAAACTGAGCAGGCCATCATCAAAGAGACCATAGCTTTGATCCTCGAGAAGCAGCCTGACCGACAGCAATTTCCCATCGGACGTCGGAAAGATGACCACAACTTTGTAGGGTCTTGTCTTCTCTGGGACACTCTCTCTCTCCCCCCGACCCCGGGGAAATGCCTGTAATGGGAGCAGCCATACACAGCAGCAGGACCTGCCCCCTGACTTGTAATTAAACACAGGTTTCCCCTGTGATGCACTTCCTGGGTGCTGGGTCTGGATGGCGGGGTGTTCACAGCACCCAACCGGTGACTCCATTGCCTGCCCGTGCAGCTACAGGTCTCCCCACGTCCTCTGCACACTGCCCAGTGTGCAGCCTGGAGAACCTGGCGCTGGTGGGAAGGACTCCAGCTCTTTCCCAAGCAGACCCACATACCCCACCCTCACGAGCTTATGGGTAGAGCTAGTGGTTTCTTTCCCTTTTCTTTTTGTTACTAGAAATAAAATTGAGAGACCCACTGTTTATTTTTGTAACTATTAGATACAAAAATCTGAAATAAATATTTCCAAACCAAGTGGAGGAATGTACAGGAAAAACAATTACAAAAGGTAGGATGGTTTTTTTTTTCTTTTTAAAATATCAAAAACCCCCAGGGCTCGGTCAGTTGAGAGGCCGATTCTTGATTTCGGCTCAGGTCACGGTCCCAGGGTTGTGGGATGGAGCCCCGTATCATGAGTGCTGAGTGTAGAGCCTGCTTAAGATTCTCTCTCTCAGGGCACCCAGGCGGCTCAGTTGGTTCAGCATCAGACTCTTGATTTTGGCTCAGGTCACGATCTCACAGTTCATGAGATCAAGCCCTGAGTTGGGCTCCATGCAGCTCAGAGCCTGTTTGGGATTCTCTCTCTCTCTGCCCCTCCCCTGCTCACTTGCTCACTAGCTTTCTTCCTCTCTCTCTCTCCCAAAAATAAATAAATAAACTTAAAAATAAAAAAAAAAAAAACCATACCCTCTCTCCCTCTACCCCTGCTCAAGCGTGCTCTCTCTCTAAAATTAAAAATAAAATGAATAAATAATCAAGAATATTTTAATTACTCTCAGCTTAATTTACACTAGCACATTAAAGTAGCAAAACCCATATGGTTATCTCAATAGATGAAGAAAAAAATCTGATAAAATTCAACTATTTAGGAGTAAATTTCCTAAAGAAATAGGAATTGAATTTCTTTAAATCAGATATTGATCATCAGTTAAAATCCAAATGTGTTGGAACACCTGGGTGGCTCTGTGAGTTAAGCATCTGACTTTGGCTCAGGTCATGATCTCATGGTTTGTGGGTTTGAGCCCCATGTCGGGCTCCATGCTGACAGCTCAGAGCCTGGAGCTAGCTTTGGACTCTGTGTCTCCCTCTTTCCCTGCCCCTCCCTCTCTCTTTCTCTCTCTCAAAAATAAATAAATAAACAGAAAGGAAGGAAGGAAGGAAGGAAGGAAGGAAGGAAGGAAGATTAGATCCAAATGTGTTGTTAAAGCCTTAAAGGGCTGTGCTCCCAGCAAGAGAGCCTGAGGGTCCACTCTTGGACCCTCTTTGGCCGCTGCCCGGTGGGTTCTTCTGTCTTTTCCTGGAATGTAAGGGTTTCCCTTTACATTCCCTGGTAAGGAGACTTCGGTGCCTCCATAGAAATCAGCTCTGAATGGGGAGAAGTGGGGGGGATCCAAACTCCCCGCGTCTCTCAAACAAAGAAGGGCTGAAGCCAGAGGACTTTGAAACCCAACAGTCTGGGAGGAAAAGAGACTGAGTCGCTACCAGGGACACACGGGGACAACCAGACGGACCCTAAGTGCGTGATTGCAAACTGGGAGAGAAAAAACAATGGAGGGGAGGGATCCCCTTTTGCAGAGAGACAAAGGGAAGAGAAAGAGAGGCTGGGGAAGCATAAGACTATGGGACAAGAGAAAAACCTTGGACCAGGGTCGAGAAAATCCAATCTCTAACTGCGGGGCTTTCTCCAGACTGGGGCCGGCTGCCCGGATGGCGCACCTGGGGAGGAGAGGAGCCAGCCCCGGGCTCGGTGGCTAGGTCGGGGGGGCAGTCTGCAGTAGGAGAAAGCGATCCCCTCCCTGGAGGGCAGCAGGACAGGACAAAACCTGTCCAGGGTCCACATACTGGGTGGCGCCAGCGGCGTTTCCCCAGTGCTGGGGCGTCCTCTGGCTTCAACCCTTCTTTGTTTGAGAGTCGCGGGAAGTTCAGATCCCCCTACTTCTCCCAATTTAAATCCCAGCCAAGCGCTGGGGCATGGGAATCGGTGGAGAGAGACAGACCGCCTCGTCTGTGCCCACGGCACAGTGAGGACAGCTCCCACAGAGTGATTTGGGACACCAGGTCGTGGAGGACAGACTGGAGGGTCACCATTTTTCTCCCCACCACCACCCAAGGCAGGGCCTCAGGGATAGGTCATTGGGGCCCACAGTGGAGGCAGGACCTGCCACAAACCACGCCCCTCCACGCCAGGTAACTGCTCAGACCCTGGAGCAGGATAGATGCTGAGGATCCAGACAGCCCCTCCCCCAGACCAGCGCTGCTGCATTGCCTGGATTAATTCTCCGACAATTCTTGTTACTTAGATATGTTCTTCCTTCCGTTTCTCCTTCTTATCTCTTCCCTCCTCTATTCTGGTTACTCTGGTTGTTCAAGCAGACCTATGTAATCCATTCTCTTGATACATGTTCTACCCCTCTTTCTTAACTTTCCTTTCTCTCTCTCTCTCTGGAATCATTAAGCCATATAGTTTTTTCTGTCTGGGCAACTTTATCTTCTTTTCTTTTTCCCCACCTCCTTATTTTCCTATCTCTCTTGCTGGATTAAGCCTTTTAGTCTCTCTGCCTAGGCAATGTTTATTCCCCCACCCCCCCACCCCCCCACCCCCCACCCCCGGCCTTGTCATTTCTCTCTTTGTATGTTCTCTCCATCAGCACTGCCTGTACCCTGTTCTTTACTTGTAGCTGGTGTTTCTGGTTTTGGCTTTTTGTTTTTTGTTTTTTCTTCTTTCTCTCTTTTTTCTTTTGTTTGTGTGTTTTTGTTTTCTGTTTGTTTGTCTGTTTGTTTTCCTTTCCAGGGCTACTTCAAGGAACAAATCAAAGCACGACAGGTGGAGGGTCCAAAACATCACTACGAGTAGGCAAATAAAATAACCAAAGTCACAACAACAGAGAGCAAGTAACATTCTCCAAAAAACACCTCCTGAAGGGCCAGGCCGTGGACAGTGTATGACCCTCCTTTAATATAGCAGTGCTCACAGGTGCAGAGCACATAACAAGCTTTTAAAACACAGAAGGGACAGGGGCACCTGGGTGGCTCAGTCGGTTAAGCAGTCACCTTTGGCTCAGGTTATGATCTCACAGTCCATGAGTTAGAGCCCTGCATTGGGCTTTGTTCTGACAGCTCAGAGCCTGGAGCCTGCTTTGGATTCTGTGTCTCCCTCTCTCTTTGCCCCTCTCCACTCATGCTCTGTCTTTCTTGCTCTCAAAAATAAATAAACATTAAAAAAAAATTTTTTTTAATTTTTTTTTTAACATTTATTTATTTTTGAGACAGAGAGAGACAGAGCATGAACGGGGGAGGGTCAGAGAGAGAGGGAGACACAGAATCTGAAACAGGCTCCAGGCTCTGAGCTGTCAGCACAGAGCCCGACACGGGGCTTGAACTCACGGACTGCGAGATCGTGACCTGAGCCAAAGTCGGATGCTTAACCGACTGAGCCACCCAGGCGCCCCCAAAAAAAATTTTTAATTAAAAAAAATCCACATAAGGGACAGAAACCTAGCTTCCCTGAAGAATTCTACCAGACATTTCAAGTAGAGTTAATACCTATCCTTCTCAAGCTGTTCCAAAAAAATAGAAATGGAAGGAAAACTTCCAGACTCATTCTACAAAGCCAGCATTACTTTGATTCCCAAAACAGACAGACACCCAACAAAAAAGGAGAACTACAGGCCAATGTCCCTGATGAACATGAATGCAAAAATTCACAACAAGATACTAGCAAATCACATTCAACAACATATACAAAGAATTATTCATCATGATCAAGTGAGATTCATTCCTGGGCTGCAGGGCTGGTTCAATATTTGCAAATCAATCCATGTGATACATCACATTAATGAAAGAAAGGATAAGAACCACATGATCCTGTCAATAGATGCAGAAAAAGCATTTGACAAAATACAGCATCCTTTCTTAATAAAAACTCTCAAGAAAGTCGGGATAGAAGAAACATTCTTAAACATCATAAAAGCCATTTATGAAAAGCCCACAGCTAATATTATCCTCGATGGGGAAAAACTGAGAGCTTTCCCTCTGAGATCAGGAACACGACAGGGACATCCACTCTCACCACTGTTGTTTAACACAGTGTTGGAAGTTCTAGCATCAGCAAACAGACAACAAAATGAAATCAAAGGCATCAAAATTGGCAAAGAAGTCGTCAAACTTTCACTTTTCACAGACGACATGATACTCTACATGGAAAACCCAACAGACTCCAGCAAAAGTCTGTTAGAGCTGATACATAATTCAGCAAAGTCACAGGGTACAAAATCAATGTACAGAAATCGGTTGCATTTTTATACACCAATAATGAAGCAACAGAAAGAGAAATAAAGAAACTGATCCCATTTACAAGGACACCAAGAACCATAAAATACCTAGGAATAAACCTAACCAAAGATGTAAAAGATCTGTATGCTGAAAACTATAGAAAGCTTATGAAAGAAATTCAAGAAGACACAAAGAAATGGAAAAATATTCCATGCTCATGGATTGGAAGAATAAATATTGTTAAAATGTCATATTACCCAAAGCAATCTACACATTCAGTGCAATCCCAATCAAAATTGCACTGGTATTCTTCTCTCAAAGCTAGAACAAACAATCCTAAAATTTGTATGGAACCACAAAAGACCCCAAATAGCCAAAGTAATATCGAAGAGGAAAACCAAAGTGGGAGGCATCACAGTCCCAGACTTTAGCCTCTCAAAGCTGTAATCATCTTGTATTGGCACATGGTATTGGAACAAAAACAGACACATAGACCAATGGAATAGAATAGGGAACACAGAATTGGACCCACAAATCTATGGCTAACTTACCTTTGACAAAGAAGGAAAGAATATCCAATGGAAAAAAAAGACAGTTCTTTAACAAATGGTGCTGGAAGAACTGGACAGCAACATGCAGAAGAATGAAACTAGACCACTTTCCTACACCGTACACAAAAATAAACTCAAAATGGATAAAGGACCTGAATGTGAGATAGGAAACCATCAAAACCCTAGAGGAGAAAGCAGGAAAAAAACCTCTCTGACCTCAGCCACAGAAATTTCTTACTTGACACATCTCCAAAGGCAAGGTAATTAAAAGCAAAAATGAACTATTGGGACCTCATCAAGATAAAAATCTTCTGCACAGGGAAGGAAACAATCAACAAAACTAAAAGGCAACCAACAGATTGGGAAAAGATATTTGCAAATGACATATCAGATAAAAGGCTAGTATCCAAAATCTATAAAGAACTCAACAAACTCCACACCCAAAAAAACAAATAATCCAGTGAAGAAATGGGCAGAAGACATGAATAGACACTTTTCCAAAGAATATCCAGGTGTCCAACAAACACATGAAATGATGCTCAACCTCACTCATCATCAGGGAAATATAAATCAAAGCCACACTGAGATACCACTTCACACTGGTCAGAGTGGCTAAAATGAACAAATCAGGAGACTATAGATGCTGGCGAGGATGTGGAGAAACGGGAACCCTCTTGCACTGTTGGTGGGAATGCAAACTGGTGCAGCTACTCTGGAAAACAGTGTGGAGGTTCCTCAAAAAATTAAAAATAGATCTACCCTATGACCCAGCAATAGCACTGCTAGGAATTTACCCAAGGGATACAGGAGTGCTTATGCATAGGGGCACATGTACCCTAATGTTTATAGCAGCACTTTCAACAATGGCCAAATTATGGAAAGAGCCTAAATGTCCATCAATGGATGAATGGATAAAGAAGATATGGTTTATATATACAATGGAATACTACTTGGCAATGAAATTCTGCCATTTGCAGCAATGTGGATGGAACTGGAAGGTATTATGCTAAGTGAAATAAGTCAGTCAGAGAAAGACAGATACCATATGTTTTCATTCATATGTGGATCTTGAGAAACCTAACAGAAGACCATAGGGGAAGGGAAGGAGGAAAAAAAAAGTTACAAACAGGGAGAGAGAGAGGCAAACCCCAAGAGACTCTTAAATACAGAGAACAAACTGAGGATTTATGAGGGGGTGGGGGAGAGGGGAAAGTGGGTGATGGGCACTGAGGAGGGCACTTGTTGGGATGAGCACTGGGTGTTGTATGGAAGCCAATCTGACAATAAATTACATATTTTTAAATTTTTTTAATTTTTTAAGAAGGCTTAAAAACATTTCCCTTAAAAAAACAAGAACAGGAAAAGATGCTTGCTGTTTCATATATTCAACATTGTACCTGAGGTTTTAGCCAGTATATATAATACAAGAAATAGCAGTAAGAAATATAAGCATTTTTTAAATATAAATAAGTAATAAATATAACTATTTTAAAAATAGAAATAGGGGCACCTGGGTGGCTCAGTTGGTTGAGCGTCTGACTTCAGCTTGGGTCACGATCTCACGGTTCGTGAGTTCGAGCCCCATGTCTGGCTCTGTGCTGACAGCTCGGAGCCTGGGGCCTGCTTCGGATGCTGTGTCTCCCTCTGTCTCTCTGCCCCTCCCCGCTTCACGCTCTCTCTTCCTCTCTCTCAAAAGTAAATAAAACATTTTTAAAAATAGAAATAAATATTTGTTATTTAAAGATTTTGTGGTTATCTATAAGCTAATGGTTTTTTCACCAAACATTTTATAACTTAAAGATCAAAATAATCACTAGAACAATACATTTATCATAAAATTCAGGAAACAGATATAGTGGACCATAAATTGAAAACAATTTTAATTTTCATGCTTTTCTTTTATCCACAGTATTGTCAGAAGAGACCTATTATTATTAAGAACCAGGAGCACATTGCCGGCTCAGCTGCCAGAGCATGCGACTCTTGATTTCCGGGTTGTGAGTTCAAGCCCCATGTTGGGTGTAGACATTATTTTAAAAATAAAAAGAACCATTACTTGTATGATTTATAACCTAAAAACTCAAGAAGCCCTGGCCCCTCTTATTTTACATTTTTCCTTTGATAGGACCATGATTATTAAATCACAGAATCCCACATAATGGGGATTTTGACCTTGCAAGTCCTACTTTCTATTAGCTGAGCTTCAGAGATCTAAATTATGAATGTGGCAAAGTTCTTCCATATAAATATCTAGTGAGAGTTCTCTAGGTTTGTTTGTTTTTTTTCAAAAATATCCATATGCTTACTACTTCCTTTAAATCTTTTTTTTTTAATGTTTATTTATGTTTGAGAGACAGAACGCAAGCAGGGGAGGGGTAGAGAGAGAGGGAGACACAGAATCTGAAACTGGCTATAGGCTCCGAGCTGTCAGCACAGAGCCCAATGTGGGGCTCAAACTCACGGACCATGAGATTATGACCTGGGCTGAAGTCAGACGCTTAACCGGCTGAGCCCCCCAGGCACCCCATATGCTTACTACTTCCAGTCTCAGTCCTCATATCTTGCAAATCCTTAGGAGCTCAGAATTGTACCACTCTCAGTCTAAGACCAAGAGAAATCAGTGATGTAGAAGGAATCCAGTTGGTTTCTCCTCAAGGAGAAAAGCGGAAAATGTTTAGAAGACCCTGTTTTTTCATTAAAACTGCCAAAATGAGACTTAGGATACAATTTTTATAGAAATGAACACATATTTTGATGTGTCCTCTATATTACCAATAGCAAATATTCAACTGCTTATTAAGCACAACTAGTCAAACTCTGGTCAGATCTGCATAGTTGATGAAATATGTACTTGTGGGGCACCTGGGTGACTCAGTTGGTTAAGCGTCCAACTCTTGATTTCAGCTCAGGTCATGATCTCACAGTTGTGAGCTCAAGCCCCACATCGGGCTCTGCACTGAGCATAGAGCCTGCTTAAGATTCTCTCTGTCTCTCCCTCTGCCCCTCTCCCCTGCTGTCTCTCTCTCTCTCACTCTAAAAGAAAATTATCTCTCTCTCTCTGTCTCTCTCTCAAAAATAAAAATAAATAAACTTAAAAGAAGTTACTTAAAGGGCACCTGGGTGGCTTAGTCAGTTAAGCATCTGACTGGAGCTCAGTTCATGATCTTGCAGTTCATGAGTTAGAACCCCACATCGGGCTCTGTGCTGACAGCTTGGAGCCTGGAGCCTGCTTTGGATTCTGTGTCTCCCTCTCTCTCTGCCCCTCCCATGCTCACACTCTGTCTCTGTCTCTCTTAAAAATAAATAAACATTAAAAGAAATTTTTTTAGTAAAAATTTTTTTTAAAAGCCAAGACTTGGGGCGCCTGGGTGGCTCAGTCGGTTAAGCGTCCGACTTCGGCTCAGGTCATGATCTCACGGTCTGTGAGTTCGAGCCCCACGTCGGGCTCTGTGCTGACAGCTCAGAGCCTGGAGCCCATTTCAGATTCTGTGTCTCCCTCTCTCTCTGCCCCTCCCCTGCTCATGCTCTGTCTCTCTCTGTCTCAAAAATAAATAAACATTAAATAAAAGCCAAGACTTAAAGGATAAGTGCATGTTCCCCAGAGAAGGGGGTAACAGAACCTCTTGGAGGAAGGCAAAAACAGGAGTTGTTTTTTCAGCTGGGGATAGAGCAGAAGACGGTAAGAAGTGCTGAACTTGACAACAGCTTCCACAGGGACTGTGACCGAGGAGGGCGGAGGGGGGGAGTGGAGGGATTCTTGGGTAACTGATCTGTCTTCATGATGACTGGATAAAGGACAATGAGGGACCTACTATGATCTTTGTTTTCAGATTTAGGCAGCTGGGTAGACACTGGTACCATCTCATCAAAAGACAGATCTCTAGAATAAAGCGTTTAATAGACCTTTCTTCCCGTCAAAACTAAAATACAAGTACAAAATGTTCTACAAACACAGTGTTCTCTGAAGGGCACTGAATCCGCTGTCTCCATATCCATGACCGGGATGAATGTCAAAAAGAACCATTTCATGATAAGCCAGAATTTAAAACGTAATTTGGATAGCAAGATAAGATACTATTTTCTATCTGACAACTCCATAGCACAACAACTGCCCGGAAAATAAAATGCCAACACTCAGATGCCACTTCAAACTTACCCATCTGCATTTCTTTTAGCTCTCGCGCTAGTGTTTTTCCATGACACTCTTTTGCCAGGTAGCAGTTTTTTGTGGAATCTGCTCCAGTGCCATAATGCCACATATCAAGTTGCTCTTACATGACAAATGATTCAGAAGAAATGTCTAGAATCTCTATCTACTGTACATTACATATATTCAGGACAGCAAATTTCTTTAGGCCAGTGGGATGATGGAAGGTTGGCAGTGACATTCATGGTTCGCATAAAACGTTGAGCACTGCTTTTGAAGAAGAAAAAACAATGTGATATAATTGCACGTGAATTCCATTGTAAGGTTTGGGTTTTTCAACAACGCAGAGAATAAAATGACTAGGAAATGCCAAATTTTAAAATGATGCTCCTGCCTATTTCTAAATCATCCATAATGAGACCCAAGATAATTTTCCACAGAATACTTAATAGGTCTCAACCACATTTCACTCTCTTTTAAGTATTTTCATTCTTTCAATAATCAGTACATAAAAGACACACGGTGGATCTTATTTGAAGAAAGAATGAAAAAGAGAGAATATTACAGACTTGATTTCTATACTTTACCATAGATTTCTTCATAAAAGAAGAGAGAAATTAATAATAAACCAAATCTATAGTTTTTAATTCCAAGTTACAATCTCTGGAGTAGATAGGACTATTTTATAAAGATTTCCTCCATCCAAAATCAATTTAAAGTGACATTTTGAAAAAGGGACTTTAACAATTCCTCTCTACCTTTCAAATTTTGTAACTTTAAATTGGTTCGTGGCATCCATGGCTGCCTATCTATGTTTATTGAACCTTCCATTCATTCATTCAACAGCCATTTTCAGGTACAGTCAGGTCCACCTCTGATCCGGTTATCAGACTTTCTGATAAGAAAAATCATTGCTTTGTAGTAGAAAGACAATGGGCTTTGTAGTCAGAACACTCGAATTGGAATTCCAAATCAGAATCTATCTGCAGGATCCTGGGCTCTCACTTGGGGGCTGTATCCACCCCTTTAGGAAGGTTTAGCAAAAAATATATATATATAGAGAGAGAGAAGTGGTTTTGATTAAACTTCGGCATTTAGTGCCAAGAACCAGAGTTTCTAACTGGTTGCAATATCCTCAAAATGAACACTTGTTCTGCCTGAAATGTCAATCATCACTCCCAAGAGATTAAGAAATGCACTGTCTTAATCAGTAAAATAATAATAAAAGCAATAGCTATTTTATTGTAGGGATAGTTGGGAGAAATAAAAGAGAGAATGCATGTGACTAAACTTGAAAGTGATAAAAAATGATAAAAGGTTATGAAATGTATTTAAATGATGTAATTTACGATTCAGTATAAGCACAGTGGATTACAGGAAAGAACACCCACTCTGGCTCATCCGGATAAGGGTCTGTTGGAGCAGGGTAAGAGTATATGTGGTTGGGGGAGGAGGCAAGGGGGCATTATAGATAATTATATAAATGTAATACATAAAATAATTGTAGGGGTGGCTCAGTCGATTGAGCGTCCAACTTCTGCTTTCGGCTCAGGTCATGACCTCACAGTTCACGAGACTGAGCCCCGCTCTGGGCTCTAAGCTGACAGCATGGAACCTGCTTGGGATTCTTTCTCTCTACCCCTCCCCCAGATGTGCACGTGCTCTCAGTCTCTCTCTCTCTCTCAGAAACAAACATTTAAAAAATAATTCTATATAATAGCTATGATATATAAATATCTGCGTATACCTGGCAGAGGAAACTGGTCCTTACAATATCAAAGAATAGGGCTTGCTTCAGAGACAGTGGAACTGATGACCATCTGGCTCCAACCCACATGAACCTTCACTCCAGTGCTCTAGAAGCTGCCTCCTTCTCCACCCTCCTCCTTTCCCTTTCCCAGCTGACTTCTTTAGTATCTCCTCTATATGTGTGCTTTACTGTGCTCTGCAGAATTCTAGTCCAAAGAAACACACACACACACACACACACACACACACACACCAAGGATTAAACACTTTTTAGAACATTTGAAGGTGCTGGCAGGTCCTAATAGAAAAAACATATTTATTTATCCCAGTGTAAGTCAAGTTAATTTCACCATGGAGCCCCTGCTCTTAGCAAGACCTATTAACATCCTGCAAAACTAACACAAAAAAAATAATTTTTGAAAATGTTCTCTTATCTCATGGCTTCTCCTTACTTGGGCTCTATCTTATTTGCCATTTGAAAGCAAGCCCTCAATAAATATTTATTAAATACTGCACTTAGTATCACAGATATAGAATGACTCTACCAAAGTTCACCTTCACCTGGATATTTTGCTTCTTTGTGATCATATCTAATATAATGTCATATAATGTATGTATATGCCTCATGTTCAGAAACTACCCACTTCCCGGGGTGCCTGGCTGGCTCAGTTAAGCGCCCAACTCCTGATTCTCCCTCTGTCTCTCAAAATACATAAATAAACTTTCAAAAAGAGAGAGACACTCCCCATTTCCCAATGTGCTTCAAGAAGTCAGGTAGGCCCTATTCAAGTCAAAAGAATCTTTCAGGATCATTCAAAATAATCCAAATATTAAGCACTTCAAAAAAAAATAACCTAAAACTACAGTTGACACTGATTAAATTAATCCCATTAATGGAGTAATTACTCTATGAAAAGGTAGGTGTGAGATAACCAGTTTCAAATAAGTTTGTTTGAAAGTCAAATGAAGTACTTACTTGGCCAAACGTTTCTTGCTCACCTCTGAGCCTGATTCCAACCACCAGTCGGAAAGAGAAAAGGCAAGGATTGGGATCCTACACCCACATGAGTCCAAAATCAGGAAGAGGCGTAAGGAAACACCAAGTTTAGGCCTCGCAAATTTGAACCGAGAAGTCTTGCACAAGCCAATGACCAAGAAAAAACGCTTCAAGGTCTGGTAAGAAATCCTAAATCTGGCCTTGACTTCCCTTGTTCCCCATCTCCTGAGTGTTCGATTCTGGTAAAATGCTTTCACATGTCCTTCGAGTTACATTGAAGGACTCCATGAATCTGAACGGTTCCACATGTCTGTGCCCACTGGCACCAGGGGCGTGCCTGGCCTAGCGTTAGGGTTTGCAGCTGGCTTGGATTCTTCAATCTGATGGTCGACAACCCCGGGCCCAGGAGTAATTCAACTGGTTTTCCTTTTACATTTGATATTTTATTCTTCATATCACTCTAAATTATTTAAGGAAGCTCGATGGGGCGCCTGGGTGGCTCAGTCGGTTGAGCGTCCAACTTCGGCTCAGGTCATGATCTCGCGGTCTGTGAGTTCGAGCCCCGCGTCGGGCTCCGTGCTGACGGCTCAGAGCCTGGAGCCTGCTTTGGATTCTGTGTCTCCCTCTCTCTCTGACCCTCCCCTGCTCATGCTCTGTCTCTCTCTCTCTCTCTCTCTGTCAAAAATAAATTTAAAAAAAAACATTAAAAATAAATAAAAATAAAAATAAATTATTTAAGGAAGCTTGAATAGCTTTCCCATTTTCCAAACTCCCCAGATCAAGTATAGCGCTCACTATGCCCGGCGGGTGCTCAGTAAATGTTGACGAACAGACTGTTCTCCTACTCCAAAGATAACAGCAAAAGAAATCTGTAACTTCAGGCAGCATGCACAATACCTTCTGTAGTCGGAAGGACTTTATCAGCAAAGAAGAAAATAAACGTAGCTGCCTGCCCATGGGTTGATTTGGCTGGAAACCTCACTTCATCCAAGAGAATTGAAAACCACTTCGTGGGAGACAGAAAAATTAAGTGATTAGAGGCACACTTGAAATAATTTGCATAACATTCTATTCTCCTGCCTTATACTTTAACAGCCTTTAAGCAAAAAAACAAAACAAAACAAAAAAAACCGCTATATTCTCAGGCTGCGGGGCCGAGAGGGAATAACTTCAAGGCCTCAGGAATCAGAACATGCCTTCCCTGCAAGAGAAAAGGCAAGTGGAAAACTAGCACTTTATGCCAAAGATGAGATGATCCTCGGGAAGCTTACAGCCTGAACTCTTGGGGATTAAGATCCTCCCTACAAGAACTGGGAGAATACACATTTTAAAAGGCCGAGGCTATGATCTTCTGCAAAGATGAGTGCTTCAGAGATTAACTTTGAGTTTAAGTGAAGCAAAACCAGAAGGTCCTGTTCTCCACAGGCTAGGGGAACAGCCCAAGGTCCAAACAGTGACTTCAGAGAAGGAACGGACTCTGAAATCCAAACCAAAGTGGACAGACCCAGCTATGCCCTGGAAGCTTCCCCAAATGCAGCACTGTGGTTAGGAGTTCGTTTCCCAGGGAGCAAGTCTTTTCTTTCTTGGGATGTCACCAGCTGAGAGGAACCTGGAGACATTTGGGGGTTAAGTCTAGTCTCAGCATCTGCAAAGGGCATGAATCGCAACTCCAGGCCACACAGACATACACACTTCGCAAAATTGTTACAGAAGGAGACGGAGTTCTTGGAAATCACCTGAGCAGTGGGTGATCCCAAGAAGCAACTATGGTGCCTAACGTGAGAGGAAAGAACTTTCACTTCCTGAAGAGCAGGGGAAAGAGAGTTACCCTTCCCTGAAGAAAAGCAACAAGAGGTCATGTTAACTCCCCCCCAAAATATCTTGCCCCACATCCTTGAAAGAAAGAGAGAAGAACAATTTCTTTTTACCATTTTGGCCGGTATGACTTGACCTTTTTTTGCTCAAGCTGGTGGAGATTGAGAATGTTTACTAAAATCAGGAAAGACCAGGGGTGCCTGGGTGGCTCAGTAGGTTGAGCCTCCAACTCTTGATTTAGGCTCAGGTCATGATCTCATGGTTCAGCAGTTCAAGCCCCTTGTTGGGCTCTGTGGGATATTCTCTCTCTCTCTCTCTCTCTCTCTCTCTCTCAAAATAAGTAAATCAACACTTGAAAAAACAAAGTCAGGAAAAACCAGCCAGTGGCTGGGACAGGGAAGGTTTTTCTCCCCTCTCAAGATGAGAAAATAAAACAAATAATACAAACAAAAGGACCCCAAAGGAATTCACGAGTATTAAAAAGAAAATCACAAACATTTTTCCTCATCTCTTCCCTGCTCCAGAGTTCATTTCTGTGCTCCATTCTTGGCACTGAAAATGTAACTTCCCCAAGCGTCAGTTTCTTTACCCATCAAACTATAGAAACGCATCAAATTTATATAAAAATATTTTCTAAAAAAAATGGTTAAGCTGCAGGGTTGTGGTTGAGACTCGGTGAAGTAAGTGAAAGCAACAAACTCAGTTCTCATGAAACACTACGGTTTCTTGTTCTCCTCTGTCCCCAGATTGGATTGTCCGATAAAATGTACTCCGTTAAACATGAACTTCAGACAAACAACAAATAATTTTCTAGTATAAGTGGGTCCCCAATGTTGCATGTATTTGTACTTGCTAAGTCAGGCCAACTCACCCTCCAGAAAACAGAAACTCCTAAAGTACACAAGCCACATGGGGTGGTAGAAACAGAAACGGCTCGATACTTAAGAAATTCTCCCCCCAGCTGTTCAACTCAATGCAGCTAGCTGGGAAAAAGTCCTTAGCCTCAGTAAATCTTTGTAACCTCGGGGCAGAAATGATGATCACTAAAATCTCCTTCAAGACCAAAGTGACACAAACTTATAACAACTACTGAATATGAATGGACCCTCTCACCTCCTAGGGTTATGAAAATAAATATTTACATACTTAATATTAAAGGAAATCCCACAAAACACTTGGTTGGAACAGGCTACCGGTGCTGAAAGACCACCACGCTTGGAGACTAAAATGTGGGTTGGCGGGGGTACCTGGGTGCCTCAGTCGGTTAAGCATCTGACTTCGGCTCAGGTCACGATCTCACAGTTTGTGAGTTCGAGCCCCACGTCAGGCTCTGGGCTGATGGCTCGGAGCCTGGAGCCTGCTTTGGATTCTGGGTCTCCCTCTCTCTCTGCCCTTCCTCACTCATGCTCTGTCTTTTTCACTCTCAGAAATAAGTAAACATTTTTTTAAAAAACTGTGGGTTAGGGACACAGCAAAGCAAAGGCACAGAAGAAAAATAAGTTGAGCTCCAACATTCTTTTATAATCAGAAAATTGAGGAGAAGTTATAATTTTGGTATGTACTTAAGTTGGTATTTTACCATTTAGTAATTTGGGGGTTGACATTATGATAGGGAACCACAATATTCCTGCCTCTGTAAAGGTTTCAATCCAGTCCTGTGTGTAATGGGGCCAGCTGAAGCCTGGGACCTTGTGAAAGCCCTGCCTGGAAGAGAAACGAGTGGTAATGGGTCCAGGAGAACATGAAAGAAGAGATGATCTAAAGATCGGCTCAAAAAAGTCCTCATGAACAAGAGTTAGAACAGGACTCACACCATGTCTCAAAATCATTGGGTGAGGAAATTATGGACTTCAAAGAAAAATGCATGACACATATACAAATATCATGAACTGGCTTTGTAACTAGAGCAGAGAAAGGATTCTTTGCCTTGGTACCATGACGGTTAAAATCACGGTGGAACAAAAGATAAGACAAACAGTCCATGATCAGTCCAAACAAAAGGTAAGACAATAGTCCATGATCATTAGTTTGTAGTCATTTTGAAGGGAAACCTAATTTCCACAGAGAACCTGTTCCATAAACAAAATGCATGCAAATATCTCCAGTTAGGAACACAAAGATAGATAACGCTCTGTCCCCAAGGGGCATTCGTCAGGTGGAAAAGACGCACCTGTAAACATGTGACGGCTTTAGAGTCAGATGAGGAGACAGGAGCACCAAGAATGGGGGATTTCCTGATACCTGAACAGTGAGAGAGAACATCCCAGAGAAGGAGACATCCAAGCAGAAGCTTCACAAAAGGAAGGAAGTGGGTGGTCAGAAGACAAGAGCAGAAAGTCAAAAGCATGAAAGCCTGAAACAGAAAGTGAGTTTCAGAGAGTCTTGGAGACCCTCTAGAAAATAGTAGAGGCAGAGAAGAAATGGTAAATAGCACAGGGCCCTGTACCAGGACGTACATCAGAATGTCCATCAATTCTACACGTCCAGATTTTCTCCTGCGGTAACTAAGGAGACATGAACAACTTTAAGCTTGAGGGTGACTGATGAAAATATGTAGACGGATAACACAGAACTTAAGAAAATGCTGCAAACCAGATTCTGAGATTGTTCTCGACCTCTGTGCCAAAATAAAATGGGTGCTAAATGCATGCCTATTCTGGAATAATCCTCAAAGCAGGAGTTCTTTGAGCAAGGTAAAAAGCAACTAAGAATATCCTTTGTTACACAGATGTACACACAGGAAGCTAAAGTCCTACTCATGTCCCCTAACATAACGTGGCGCTTTGAATTTTTTGTTTGTGGTTAGTTGGGTTTTGTTATGCTAAACACTATGGAAGACACACTGTCATGGGTGCATATACTGATAAGCCTTACATTTCCTGTATAAGAAGTTAAACCGCTAGGTCAAGGTGGCCATGTGCCACAAATTTTGATGATTAGCGTAAAGTTGCCCCACAAAAAGGATGCAGTGATTTCGATATTTATCACCAACATTCTGGGAGGATAAGTCATCCTCCGTATCTTTGCCAACACTGAGTAATATCCTTTTATGTTTTTAATTCACCAAGATAAGTTCTTACTCTCTCCTAAATGAAGCTAATCACTCAGACCAGAACTTGATTCAATAAACATCTATTGGATGACTATGACATTAAATTATACTACTAAGATCAAGAAACAGATTCTCAACCACAGGGAACAAACTGATGGTTACCAGATTGGGGGGGGGGGGGCGGGTAGGACTAGGTGATGGGGATAAAAGAGGACACTTGTGGTGATGAGCACGGGGTGTTGTATGGAAGTGTTGAGTCACTAAATTCTACTCCTGAAACTAATAAAACACTGTATGTTAACTACACTAGAATTTTAAAAAGTAAGTAAATAAATAAATACACTTATAACTAGAAAGAAACAAGGAAGGAAGGGAGGGAGGAAGGAAGGAGAAAGAGAGAGAGAAGAAAAGAAGGAGAGAAAGAAGGAAAAGAAGGGAAGGAAGGAAGGAAGGAAGGAAGGAAAAGAAGGAAGAAGGAAGGAAGCGGGGGGGAAGGGAGGGAGGGAAATATTGCAACACTAAGAATTCTCAGTGTATATAAACATGAAAACTATGCTCTCACCTGGAAATCCCAGATGGGAAAGAGCCAAAGAGGAAAACCAAAAATCGAAGTACAGTAAAACGCAGCAAGTAACCTAAGAATGTAAATAACTGGCTGCTCAGAAGAAGAAACAGTTTTTCTGGCCGCGGTGTGCAGGGAAGACCTCACAGAAAAGGCAGCACTCATCCTTTTCCTAAAAGTTAGCCAAGATTCTAATACACCGAGCACTCACCGTCTTCTAGGAATAGAGAACAGCACGTGCCAAAGTATGGTACAGGCGGGCATAGGGTGTGTGGGGGAAGGTGCAAGGAGTTTTCAGAGACTGGGACACACGACACACTGACCTTGGGCTTCCCGCTGACAAGGGAACACTGGAAAAACAACCTGATGTCTGACTCCCCCTCTGGCCCTTCACCACTCACCCTGAATTCCATCATTCATTTCTTTTCCTTCACTAAAAGTCACAGACCTTTTAAAACAAGCACTGCTTTTGTAAGGGCCTTTGAGAACAAGTTTTCCTTTTGTGCAACACAGACATAATTTGTGTCCACAGAGAAAGAGCGGAAAGTCTCTCTTCTAGAGATCAATTGTGAGGAAAGAATGCTATGTCTATGACTTTATCCTAAGTCTATTGAACAAATTAACCAATAAATTATTCCACGCATATTCAAAGTATTCTAAGTATATGTGGACCCCAATATGAGCATGCATTGGTATCCTACATAGCGTACCAATCTCCACACCGCATGTCAACATTGTTAGCTGAATAACTTAGGATCGATCTTTCTCCAGCTTTTGCCTACTTTCCTTTCATGTTTGTTGGGTTAAAAAGGAGACTTCCTCTCCAAAAAAAAGAGTGACGTTTTCTACTCCAAGTGTAACCCAAGCCAAAGAATTCTTTTTCAAGAAAGCTTTGTGAAGATGCTAAATATTATTATATTGACCCACACTGTTAACACCATCATATTGGTTCTATCCTGCAAAATCCACTTTTCTGAGTGAACAGCTTCCTCTTCTGACCTTTCCCTATTTGGTTCTTGATAGCTGGGCTTGTCAAAGAAAACTTAATCTTAGCCAATGTATTAACTCTGAAAGGAATTGTGTCTCTTCTAATGTACTTGGGCAATTATTTCCCATTAGTTTAACCAATGATTGTCTCAGCTAAGAAAAGAGGGTAGATTGCGAAATCACAGCTGAGGGCTATGCCAGCTTTTTTTTTAATTTGCCATGCAGAAGAATGAATCCACAGACTCTAAAACTATCAAGAGTAAGCTTCAAAATCTATTAGCAATAGCTTCATAAATTAACTCAAGTACTTTTAGGCAAGGCAGGTACTTTTAAGCAAGGTGGTTCCTTCAACAATCTCTTCTAAATTAGGGAAAGGTATGTTTTTCCATGGTTCACCTAGGCGTAGTTTCCACATCAATATTCCAGCAAATAAACACCCACATCCCCAGTGACTGGGTGAAAACTAGCATCGTCTCCCTCTCCACTCTTATTCAGCCTGACTCATAATTTTGCAATCTCCACCCTATCTTGGCAATATCTCTCATTTCTGATTAAAACACATTTTCTCCTCCCAAGTGACAACAATGCAAAAAGTAATGTCGTCCTAAAGAACCCAAAGGAATCCAGGAGCAAATAAGTCCCAGCCGCTCTGGGCACTGCAATCTTTCCACACTCCCAAATCTCGCCCCCAGAATCAGAGCAGGACCTTTGCTTCGCTTCCTGCAGGAAACTCGCATCTAAGAAAGTAAAAGGAGGAGTCGGAGGGCTATATGCCCACTTTCTGCTCCCAAACACATCAATCACATAACAGAGAGAGGCCAGGAGGGGTACAACAATTGACATGCCTTCACTTAGAAAGAAACATCAGGAATGGAGGGGAAAAATTTTCCACGCTCACCAATACTCCTGTGCATGTTTATTTGCTTAATCATGTTCCTCATCTCTCCTGCCTAGTGTGCATATACATCCGTATCTTGTCTTTGTACCTATTCGTCTTATCTACCCAAATCTAGACTTGACGTAGTTCAAATCTGCAAACACACCATGAGAGAGATCAGATACTTCACTGAGTAGCAATTCACTCATTAAACATTCATCTAAAAAAACCAACAATAAATTTAGTGTATACACTGCACTAAGATTGCAAATTGCTTTCCATGAATTATCCCCTTTAGTCCTGACAATTTCTATTTACAGTTGAGGTTAAAGTTTTCTGATTCCAAAACCCTTAGCTTTGTGTTCATTGTAATTAGTTGGGTGCAAGCAAGAGAAAGTGACTTTGAATCACTTAAAGTAGGAAAAGAATTATTATAAAGATATGGAGTAGCTCGCATTGGAGAAAGTGCTAAAGGACCAGAAATAACTACGGGAGTCTTGGCGGCAAGAACCGGTGGAATAAGGGGCATCTGGGGTGGCTCAGTCGGTTAAGCGGCTGACTTCGGCTCAGGTCATGATCTCACAGTTCGTGGGTTCGAGCCCCGCGTCCGGCTCTGTGCTGACAGCTTGGATCCTGGAGCCCACTTCAGATTCTGTGGTTCCCTCTCTCTCTCTCTCTCTCTCTCTCTCTCTGTCCTTCCCGCTCATATCACAGTCTGTCTCTGCCTCTCAAAAATAAATTGCCTGCTACTAAAGAAACAGAGGCACTGGATTGACTCCACCTAAGTATAAATTCAGTATAAACAACATTAAAAAATGTTTTTAATAAACACTTAAAATTAAAAAAAAAAAAAGAACTGATGGAATAATAGGGAATGAGTGCTTAATGGGTATGAGGTTGTCTTCTGGGGTGAATAAAAGCTTTGAAATTAGAGAGTGGTGCTGGTTACATGACCTTGTGAATCCATTTAATTGCACACTTTAAGATGGTTAATTGCATGTTTTGTGAATTTCATCTCAAAATTTTAAAAAAGAACCAGTAGACATCTTCCTCTACCCGGTGCTGCCTCTGTGACCAATCACCACCAACAAATTTCAGTGCCGTTTTTATCCCCGAAATGCAGGGAAAGAGCGTATGATTGCTGTAGTGTGGATCATACACTCACACGTTGGGCAAGGTGAAGGACAATCCTGCCAGATTATCCCCAGTTCTGTCCAGAGCAGTTCCCATAAATAAGTATCGGTGCTATTTGAGGAAAGGGGAAATTAGATATCGAATGACAAAACAAAAACAAAGTTTGTTTCCAGTAGCTCTTAATCACTGTATTTTCCTCCTTATTTCCCAGGAATTGGACTAGGCCCTAGAAATCATGAGTAAACAAAAGGCAATCGTCGTTCTCAATGATAGCGACAGATCCTGAAGCAAAATGAACCTACCTGAAGGCAAAGAAATGGAGTAATGTTGAAGGTGGGTAACAGCTGGAATGAAACCTAGGAGAAGGTACTAATTTCCTTGTTATTAGTGAATGAACTGTTTTAATCATTCTATCTGGGTGGTTGTTTTCTCCTATAAACTTCAGTAACAAAATTGTAGCACTTCCTTAAGTGGACAGAAACAGAATGAAGAAAGGGCAGAAATGGTGGCATCCCTAAGTCAGGAAACCAGGACTTTGTGTTTTGTTTTTTTGTTTTTTTGTTTTTTGTTTTTTTGTTTTTAACTTTTATTTATTTTTGAGACAGAGAGAGACAGAGCATGAACGGGGGAGGGGCAGAGAGAGAGGGAGACACAGAATCGGAAGCAGGCTCCAGGCTCTGAGCCATCAGCACAGAGCCTGACGCGGGGCTCGAACTCACGGAACGTGAGATCGTGACCTGAGCTGAAGTCGGACGCTTAACCGACTGAGCCACTCAGGCGCCCCAGGAAACCAGGACTTTGAAAGTAGTCTAGTTGAGGCCACAAACTTAAAAACGACAGTGGAATGTTGCAATCTTAGCACGTAGCTGACTTGAGAGCTAGAAGTCAAGTGAATATACAACTACAGAACAATATCAAAGGATCACATCGCCTGCTACTGAGGAAACTGAGGCACTGGATTGACTCAGCCTAAGTATAAACTCAGAGCCAGGATCCACTAAGTTAGAATTATCCCTAAAAACTAATGAGAAACACATTTCCATAATTCTAAACAGAGATACATGGATTTCGGAGTGTCTTTAACTCCAAAGGAGTTAAAGGGAGAGTGAAGGAGATGGTCAAGTCCAAGGCAGGACAACCTGATGCCCATGGGATGACCCCTTTAAACATTTGGGCAAAAAACCTTCCACATCCAGAGGAGAAAGCAAGAGGATAGGCCACCAAGGCCCCAGTGTGATAAAGTTCATGGGAAACACAGCTGAGGGACAGAGGGTACCACCCAGGAGTGCTTACCTTCATGCTTGTCTTACAGAAATGAGAATTCCACTACATCCATCCTGCTGGCAAGGCCAATTTAAATGCCCTGTGGGGGCGCCTGGGTGGCGCAGTCGGTTAAGCGTCCGACTTCAGCCAGGTCACGATCTCGCGGTCTGTGAGTTCGAGCCCCGCGTCAGGCTCTGGGCTAATGGCTCGGAGCCTGGAGCCTGTTTCCGATTCTGTGTCTCCCTCTCTCTCTGCCCCTCCCCCGTTCATGCTCTGCCTCTCTCTGTCCCAAAAATAAATAAAAAACGTTGAAAAAAAATTAAAAAAAAATAAATAAATAAATGCCCTGTGGACTCTCTCAGCTTCAGTTACTGCAACTTTATTATTTTTTTTAAGTTTATTTAGTTTGAGAGAGACAGAGACATTGCAAGCAAGGGAGAACAGAGAGAGAGAGAGAGAATCTCAAGCAGGCTCTGCATTGTCGGTATAGAGCCCGACGTAGGGCTTGAAGGTCGCGATGCTCGCCGAAACCAAGAGTCAGACGCTCAACCAACTGAGCCACCCAGATGACCCTCAGCTACCCCAACTTTAAAGTGAGGAGGGTTGGAGAATCAGAGAGGGTCCAATAAATATTATCCCTCTTTGGTACCCAGACGCTGAAGAAATTCAGAAACAAGATTAAGCAGTGACAGGCGGAAGATCAAAGCGTTATCTTTATTACCTATGAAGGTTAAGTTGGGGGACCTGGCCCATTGTAAGAACCAAAGGGGCCAGGACTAGACAGACTTCCCTATCAAGGTACCATCAGTGGACAAGTTGAGCAGGCTTCTCCCGCTGCAGGAGAAGAGCTTAATTCTGGGGAAGTTTAGAATAGATGATCTGTCTGAGCAGCTAGATCCCACAGTAAGAGGGCATGGCTACAAAGGTAGCCTCCAAGAGCAACACCAGGAGTAACAGAATGGAAAGCCTTACAGATCCTATTAAGATGCTCATATGACACACCATTAATTGAATCCACTTTAAAACATACAGCAAGAAGCAGAGGAAAGAGGCCAGACAAGATATGGTACAGTTGAGCGGACCACTCTACTGCATCCTGGATTATACACCGTTCACCTGTCCTGTTTCTCTGGGCTGGATCAGCCTTCCCTGCTGATGGTGTGGTTACAGAGTAGAGATTGAACAAAGGGACCCAACAGGTGGCCAGTGCCTGGAGGCAACACACACTTGCTCTATTGGAGAAAGCAGAGGCATGTCTGCCCATTCACACTTGTAGCTATCAACGACCTGCTGAGTAGCGGGACTTATTTCTGAATGTCTGCATCAGCATACACTTGGGGCCACGTTTGGTGTCACCACTGGGCTGGTGTCACCACCGGGCGGCTGGTTTAGGGATGATACTGTTGTCAGTATGGATGTGGCATGATCTGTGCTTTATGAATATTTAATGTTTACTCAATCCCTCCATTCCTTTCCTATCTATAAAGAGCTCTCGTTTGCTTCATCTTTCTTCATCTGTGTCCAACCCACCTGTGTCCCAGTTCATTTATCTGGCTTAGATGTATCCTCTAGGCTAATGACTTCCCTGTTGGTACTCAACACAGCCTGGGGGTTTCATCTGTCCCACTTGTTTTCCTTGTTCCCATATAACAGAACTGAATATTCTCAAATGTGACAGTAAACATGTAGAGCATAACTCCAATTATTCTTCCAAATTTACTAATAGAATAAATGATCCTGGAATGAGTAAAGAGAATCCAGGAGTTGTATTCGTTGAGTTCCCTTGACATAAAAGGGAACATTAAGATGTTAGGAGAAGTGTTGTCATTAAAGATGGGGCTTGATTGAAGGATCCCTAGATTCTCTTTGATGATTGTATTGTATGTACATTGTGAGATATTACCCAGTTTGTACAGTGGGATAAAAATATATCTCATAAATCTAGACGTGAAGCATTACAGAATAATATAACTTCTGTTTATTCAGGTTTGCTAAATTTTCAAAAGAATTTTTGAAAAGATTAAACACAGGAATTCTGGAAGGCATTGACTCCATTTCTGTTTATCGACACGAGTGGATGTTGCCTTCTCCATAACTAAGACGTTTCAGGAGTCACATTTTCATCAAACACTGTAAGGTACCCCAGTGTCTCAGAAATACTTTAATTCTATAGTTAAAAAATTAAATTGCCCTTTCACTGGTTCTTGCACTAATGTTAAGTAGTTTCATGTGCTGGTGGATACTTTAAGAAATGTATAATACTATAATGCTGTTATGTGGTTGCCTTTTTTGTGATATTATTTTGAAAGTTTGATCAAATATTTCAATAAGCACTTAATTAAATATCAGAGTATGTAATACCTTGTACCTAAGTGTTTGTACTTCTAAATATTTGCTTATAATTTAATTATATGTGGACACTATTTTTGTTAACGTTTACTTATCTTTGAGAGAAAGAGAGAGATAGAGAGAGCATGAACAGGAGAGGGGCAGAGAGAGAGGAAGACACGGAATCCGAAACAGGCTCCAGGCTCCAAGTTGTAAGCACAGAGCCCGATGCCAGGCTCAAACTCACAAACCGTGAGATCATGACCTGAGCCGAAGTCGGACGTTCAACCGACTGAGCCACCCAGGCACCTGTTTATTTATTTTTGAAAGACAGAGACAGTGGAGGAGGGGCAAGTGAGGGAGGGGCAGAGAGAGAGGGAGACACAGGATCCAAAGCCAGCTCCAGGCTCCGAGCCATCAGCACAGAGCCCGATGCGGGGCTCAAACTCACAAACCGTGAGATCATGACCTGAGCCGAAGTCGGACGTTCAACCGACTGAGCCACCCAGGAGCCCCTGCTTGTGGATACTATTAAACAGTTATTTCAATACTGCAACCACATCACCACCACCAAACACACTCTGAAATTATCAGATCAAGCCCTAGACTTTATTTGCTAATACAAACTTGCTATCATTTTCTCATCTTGCCAGAAGATAGAAAAGGATAGTTTTGGGGAAAAGCACAAATGGAATTCGAGTCTGGGCAGAAACCTGGAACTTCATGTCTGTTTTTATTCAGACTTCAGATCCTTTTACTTAGCACTTTCTAGCTGACATGTCAGCAAGCTGCCCGCGCCCCCCAACTGTGTCTACCCCAGAATGCCTCCTCCTTCCAACTTTCGCCTCCCTTCCTCTTCCTTTCCCAGATGAGCTGGCCTCATGTCCATTCTATTGGGCTTCCAATCAGGGACGGTAGAATGAGATTAACTAATTCAGTTCTGAAGTTGAATGTTAATTCAAGCCAAGACGTTGAAGCTGATGACAACGTAATGTTTCTCATTTTTCACTCCTGAGATGTTATTTCGACGTTGAGTCTCAGTGGATAAATCAAAGGAAGGATTTATGTCAAGAATAAAATATGCTACAAGAGACAATCTGATTTTCTTAAGGTAGAATGGCTTTGACACTACTTAAGTCAAAAATTGGAAGCAGGCCCTTGCCCGGCCTCTGACTGGGGGTATTGGCTCAGGAGCCCAGACCAGAGAATCAGCTGACGAGGCCTCTAATCCCCAAAGAGATATGTCTTTGGTGTACTTGCTAGAGCCCAATTTTAACCAGGCCAAGATTTATGGGTCTGGGTTGATTTTTTTTTTGTTAAGATCACTATCTTTATCGTCCTCAGATGGCTTCCCCTACCTGGCTCAGTCATCAAATCCAAGACCAGATAAAGGAGCTCAGATCCACAGAAATACCTACAAAAACAACTTGAGGGGGTGCCTGGGTGGCTCAGTCAGTTAAGCATCCAACTCTTGGTTTTGGCTCAGGTCATGATCTCATGGTTTTGTGAGTTCGAGCCCCACACTGTCAGTGCAGAGCCTGCTTGGGATTCTCTGTCTCCTTGCTCTCTCTCTGCCCTTGCTCTACTCGTTCTCTCTCTCTCTCTCTCTCAAAATAAGTAAATAAACTTAAAAAAAAACTCAGAACAGTCTAGGCTCTGTTTACTCCTTTTTATAATGAGAATAATGATGCCTTTCATACTTCACACTGTTGTTATGGAGAGAAAATAACAAAATACTTTTAACCCAAAATACCATATAACACATGCAAGAAATTACTGACTTTCTCCTAAATCATATCTTGCTATTAAAACTGCTACTAACTTGGGCACCTGGGTGGTTCAGTCAGTTCAGAGTCCAACTTCGGCTCAGGCCACAATCTCACGGCTCATGAGTTTGAACCCCGTGTCAGTCTCTGTCTTCCAGCACAGAGCCTGGAGCCTGATTGGGATTCTATGCCTCCATCTCTCTCTCCCTTTCTTCTGCTCGCTCTCTCTATCTCAAAAATAAATAAACATTAAAAATTTTTCTTTAATTAAAAAAAATTTAAAAACTGCTACTAACAAGCATAATATATGGATAAAATCCTGCACTTAAACTAAGCTTTAAAAAGAATTAAATTACTCTCACTCTGGAAGCATCCTAGTGGAAACAATTAGTCCCTCTACCAGATTTATGCTTATTTGAGATTGTACAATTTTGGCTTTGCTTTTACACAGCTCAAACATTTGACAAACTGAAAATCTGTTCTATTTTTCCTTTAGGGCAGCTTTATTCTAAAACACAAAATCCCTGAATTTCTCATATGTCTTCTCATTAGATTTATTCCATTATATCCAACTTTCTATAATTAAGTCTCTGTCTACATATTCCATATATCGCCGTTTGCCCCAATAGTAAATACGTTTATGCTTCACATTATACACTAACCAGATGCCTAGGATTTTGGAGTTCTGGACAGTTCCTGAAAATAACATTCAATCATCTGTTCATTACCAGATCTCAGAAACTATTCCAAAATCCCCATGATGTTGCCCAATAGAAATAGTTGAATGATTAACATATTGCCTTATTTACTGATCCACAAATATACTTACTTTTAACAATATAAACACAGTCATCCTAAAAAGGTATATAGTGAATCTTTATTTTAGAACATGTCACTAAAATGTGGCTGATACCAGGGGGAGAAAAAAGTTCTATTTAAGACTATGCCTTTCTGCAACACATCATTCTTCAACTTTCTGGGACACCTGGGTGGCTCAGTCGTTAAACATCTGACTTCTGCTCAGGTCGTGATCTCACAGTTCATGAGTTTGAGTCTCACATCGGGTGAGCTCAAGCCCCGCTTCATGTAAAACATGAATCCTGCTTCTCTCTTTCTCTCTCCCCGCCCCCTACTCCCTGCCCCTCCTGGGATTCTCTCTCTGCCCCTTGTTCACTTGCGCCCTCTCTCCCTCTCTCAAAAAATAAAAATAAAAAAATAAAATGTTCTGTAAGAGCTCTACGTGGCTGCGGATACTGACTAAGGTGTAACAGGAAAAGATTGAGATTTACTTCTAGCACAGAAATGAGTATATATAGTATTCAATACGTTAGATAGATGAACAGTTTGAATATCAGAACAGAAAGTGAACTTTCATTCTTACAAACCCCAAGTCCCAAAGCAAGTATAAACGCTAAAGCCTCCAAAATAGGAAACTAATATATTCTTTATGATTAACAACTGGTATAAGATCTGCTTCTCGAAATAATTGCTTCCTTGTCTGCCACCCACAGATTGACTGCCCTGATCTTTGTCATGGCTTTGTGATCCCATCTGTTCTGTCTCCCCTCCAAATTCTCCTGGATTTTTCTTTTTCCAAATTCTACTTTGATCACTTACCCTTGTTCCGCGACACCATCATTAGGTCAGACATGCCACAGCATCTAGTGTGAGGCTGGTTTGGAGTGACCGTAATCCAGTCTGACTAAAGGAAGGTGAGATGTTCTCCCTGTGACGTTGTCATCACATAAGGAACGCAGAGGAGGAACTCCGAGGGAGGGCAACTTCTCTTTTCATTTCCGTTTCCACTAATTGTTTTCAATAAAAGACAGGGACAAACCTAAGTGCCAAGACAACTGAGCAATTGTCTGGGTCACCAATGCAACCGGGTCACCACTGGCCTCTTTTCGTGTCTGTGTGAATATGAGATAGAAGTACCCTCTCCACGGGGTGCACGGGTGGCTCATTCGGTTAAGCGTCTGACTCTTGAATTTGCTCAGGTCACGATCTCACGGTCTGTCAGATGGAAGCCCCAGTTGGGGTCTGTGCTAATGGCACAGAGCCTGCTTGGGATTTTCCCTCTCTCTCTCTCTCTCAGTCTCTCTCTCTCTCTCTCTCTCTGCCCCTCCCCTGCTCACTCACTCTCTCAAAACAAATAAACACTAAAAACAAAAACAAACAAACAAACAAAAACAAGTACACTAAGAGAGCAGTTTGGTCAAGGGCAGGCCAGGAGAGCCATGGTCAGATGCCGTAAGTGAAGGAGATGATGGTAACACCCAAAATGAAGCAGATGAGCCAGGGTCAGTGTCCAAACAGGCAGATAGTGGTTGCTCATCACAGTCCTAGACCAAATGGGCTCACCAGCTGGCTGTAGTCACAGCCTAGCCTCATGGATTTTTAAGGTCAGACAGACTGCAGTTTGAATCCAATGTGTGACCTCAGTTAACAAAGCCAAGACTCGTTTCCTCATCTTTCAAATGTAGACAATATTATCTGGACTAAAGGGGTATTATAAGTTCATTCTGTAACGTATGGTATAGGTCAGAACTTTTCACAGCCACCTCCCTATGCCTGCTCCCACTACCTACCTCCTCACCCCCTCAGGCACAGCCCCGAACCACAGCTAGGATAACATCTGGCAACATGGCAAAACCCCCAAACTACTGACGGTCAGCATCAGAGAAGTCCAGAGCATGGTGACACTTCTAAGGCTCTGATCTTGCCTCACAGCTCAGTGGACACATGAGAAGCTCCCACCTTGGCCGGGACAGGAATTTATACGGCCTGTAGTTGCCATGGGAATTTCAAAGTATCAGTCACAGACGAGTAGGTAAACTGTGACACATCCGGGAGAAGATAAAAAAAGCAATGGGAGGGGGCGCCTAGGTGGTTCGGTCGGTTGAGCGTCCGGCTCTTGATTCTGGCTCAGGTCATGATCTCACGGGTTTGTGAGTTTGAGCCCCGCATGAGGCTCTGCACCAACAGTACAGAACCTGCTCGGGATTCTCTCTCTCCCTCTCTCCCTGCCCCTCCCCACTCTCTCTCTCTGAGTAAATAAGTAAATAAACTTAAAAAAGGTTACAGGGTACAAGAGGAAAGAGTTGAATAGGAGTATGAAGCATAGCTCAAAAGACCTGGGTTTGTTTGTTTTTCATATTCTTGTTTTTAAATAAATGTTTCCTCTTGCATCCTTTATCCGGACTTAAAGCAGCAGCAGATAAGACAGGTGGGGATTTAAAATCAGGCAGGTTGTGAGGAATTGGGAGTAATGGAACAGGCAGGTTATGCTTCAGATGATTACTCGTGGTTATTTCTTCAACTGATTTGAAAAGCACACGATAACCCACATTTTAGAGGAAATGAAGCTAACGGGCCAGAAGGAAAAAAATAACTTTGCTGAGGATCTAAATCAGGAGTGTTGGAACTAGAATGTAAACCAGGTCAGCGTGACTCCTTTGGACGCTTCATTACACCCATCAAAAACACTGACCCGATGAGGAGCCGGAATTCACCCAAGGGGCATCAGGAGCCATAATGACCCAGATCATGCAGAGGGGGAAGCTGAGAAATGGGCCAGGGGCAAGGACAAGGACCAGTCAGCACTCCAGAACAAAGAGATGCCTCTAAGGGAGCAAAAGAGGTTTACAGAAAGCTTGATGATCCCGGAATGAAAGAGTGCCTCATAATACTGATCATTTCTTTATTCCCAAAGGGCCTTACAGCTCTTGGCACAAGCCACTCACCCAGAGAGGACATTTCCCAAACATAAAAGCCCTTCCTCCTCATTTCTCTAAAGGTAAGTCCTTAGAGAACAAAGCTTGTGCCCCCTCTGTGTCCCTAGGCCACCTTCGTGAACAAACTGGACCCATCTGTCCTCCGCACTTTCCTATAAATGACCCACTGGTGGCATTCTGCTGTCGCACGATGACACAGCTCAGTTGGTACGCATTGTCACGTACAGTTTCAATGACATGAACGCGGTTTTGTTATTAATGTGTGACTTCGATGATGGTAGTATTTTGAGAGGCAGCAAGGATTTTAAGCATTGAATTTACACTGTGTATACATACAACATCCCAGCCAAATTCTGGAAATATGACCAATCTAAAACTCATCATCCTGGATAAAAGGCCATTTAGTATAGATTTTGAATAAACGTGTTTTTGGAATCTCAATATCATAATTCCATAGTGTCAGGTACCCTATTATAACTATGTTCCACTTGGCTCGTGGTGATTACTTCTCTCTACTGCATCCGTAACATGCACCACCCAATCCCTCTCTGCTTTTCACTCCGATATAATGCAAAGAATTCAGCATTTGGGCATAGGAGCATGAGGTTTGAATTCTAGTTCAATAACTTATTAGCTACATCTCAAGGCTTTTCTTGAGTTCCAAAATCTTAATAACACCGTAATGATCATGTTGTCTTACAGCCACCTACTCTCTCGTATTTTCCTCTGAGCCTTTCTTGTGAGCATGAACTATTATGGGCTACAGGGAAAACGGTATCTAGACTCCCTTTATAACCACAGCAATCCTAAACGAAAAATATACATTCAAATACTCAATGGAACGACAACAAAACATGAAATTCTACAACTGGATTTAACAATACTAAACGGAAATACCAAATGGAAAAAATCCAAACAGAAAAAAATTGAGACAGATAACGGAGTAAATATACCATTTTCATAGCTGGTTTTGACGTGCCACCTGTTCTTTGTTGAAATAACAGAGAAGTGGAGGAGAGACTTGAACAAATATGTACAAAGCTGCTGGTGCTTTCTTTCGTAATGACTTTGAAATCATTAAAACAGGAGACAGAAAGGTCATCAGCAGTACAATAAGGATTTTTGTCAAATCATAACAAAAGTCATACGTATTGACTAGAAGAAAGTAAATGAAATGTATTTATAATTAAACAACCTTGCTGCTAAAGTGGGAGATTTTATGGGAAATGGAATCTTCTTTGAAATTGCACCAGGATTCTCTAAGACCTTCACCTACACTACAGCTGATTCTTTCCAGGGCTTTCAACAGCTATGACTATAAAAAAGGATTTCTACCTTGTGGGTCTGGGCCACAGCACAGGTGGAATAATGCTTTCGGGCTGCCTTGTTCTCTCTTAAAATCACTCAGGCCATAGCTCTGGGGAAATGGGACTACCTGGTGCGTCTGATGTCACAGACAGCTCCTTTCCTGGTTATACCTTCTCCCCAGATTTCTAGAAAATTAGCCATTACCTTCATTTGTTACTTTACAGTGCTCAGCCTTCTGTAGGACAGCTTTAATGAGCTCACAACCTAAAATATTCAACATTTTCATGCTCCCCTAGCATTTATAACAGCCAGACCACATGAAGCATACCGTTATTGAGAGAGAACGTAGCCCAAAGAGGCAAAATGATCTTATATAGGGAGATGAATAAGTACTGTACTAAAGAAAATGAGTTAAATCATGGCAAAATCATATTTTTTTTATTTTATTTTTTATTTTTTTTTTAACATTTATTTATTTTGGGGACAGAGAGAGACAGAGCATGAACGGGGGAGGGGCAGAGAGAGAGGGAGACACAGAATCGGAAACAGGCTCCAGGCTCCGAGCCATCAGCCCAGAGCCCGACGCGGGGCTCGAACTCACGGACCGCGAGATCGTGACCTGAGCTGAAGTCGGACGCCCAACCGACTGAGCCACCCAGGCACCCCGCAAAATCATATTTCAATAAACTTGGCACTATAGTTTCTATCCAGACATAAAATGGTTATAGGATTCTTTTTAATTAATTATAGAACTTGATATAAAATTGAAGGGCCATATCCAATTACTGAATTTTTCATTAGCTTCTTTGGCCTCAATGATTCGTTTGGCTGATTGTGTGAGAATGCTAGTATATTTTAATGTGAAAATACAGGTGATGGTACTTGGCATTATCAAAATCAACAAAACTCCTGCTTGTAGGCTCCTTAATGATAGGTATTTGTCATTTCTTACTTCTCTGTAATGCTTAGGCTATGAGGTCCTGATTTTCACCTCAAGGAATAAAAATAAGAATTGAATCTAATAGATTTATTATTCTCTATCAAAAATATATAAAAGACAGGGGCCTGACTGGCTCAGTCAGTAGAGCATGTGACTCTTGACCTTGGGTTGTAATTCATACCCCATGTTAGGTATAGAGATGCTTAAAAATAAAATCTTGAATATACATATGTTTGTGTACATATATGTTCATGTATGTATAAAGAATATATGCTTACCTTTTTATTCATTTAGAACATTTATTTATTCAACAAATATTTATTCAAACAGCTATTATGTGTCAAGTACTACCCAATGTCCTAGAGCTATGGTAATAAATAAAACACAAAGTCCTTCTCCATTTGAAGCACATATTCTAGTAAGATAGACAGACAGTGAAGTGTGTGTTGCATGTGTGTGTGTAATTTTATTTCTCAAGTTGACTAGATCACAGGGTGCCCATATATTTGGCTAAACATTTTTCGCAAGTATGTCTGTGAGAGTGTTTCCAGATGGAACTAGCATTTGACTGGTAGAGTCCGTAAAGAGGCTGCCCTCCTCAGTATGGATGGGCATCACCCAAGGGCCTAAATATAATTCAGTCCTTCCTGCCTAGCTGCTTCAGCTGAGACGTTGGTCTTCTCCTGCCCTTGAAGTTCCTGGTTCTCAGGCCTTTGGACTTGGGCTGAATTACACGTTTGGCTTTCCTGGGTCTCTAGCTTGCAATGTCACATCATAGGAGATAGATAGCTGATAGATAGATAGATAGATAGATAGATAGATAGGAAGGAAGGGAGGAAGGAAGAGAATTTAGTTCTATTTCTCTAGAGAAACCTAATGCTACATATGGATATAGCTATGGAAAAAAAAATCAATTAGGATAAGGAAAAAGAGAGTGAAAGCAAAGCTTTGCTAGGTAGGGTGTTTGGGCACAGAGTCTCTGAGGTGACATTTAAGGAAAGACCTGAATGGACTGAGATAAGAACCATGTGGATATCTGGGAGACTCCCCCCCACACACACACACACCTCTAAGAGGAAGAGGAAGGAAGGATGACAGCAAAAAAGTAATAAATATGTTGGCATAGGAAAATGGTTGGCACGTTCAAGGCACAGAGGGAAGGCTGTCGGAGCTGGAACATGGTGAGCAAAACAGAGTGGTAGGAAATGAAATCCAAGAGATAGCCAGGGGCCAGAGCAGAGCAAAGACTTTGGATTTTCCTCTCAGCACAAGGGAAGCCACTGAACCTGAGAACTGGGGAATGGCGCAGTTGACACAATCTGACCTCATTTATAGAGGAGCGTGGTGACCGCTGTGTTGAGGAGTGCTGGGAAGTATGGAAGGTTAGGCTGTAATGGAACACAAAATGGTGCCTTGGACCAAGTGTAGACTTGGAGAGGATAAGCAGTGGTTTGATCTGGGGAGAGGATAAGCAGTGGTTTGATCTGGATACACTGTAAACATCTATAGGATTTGGTGATGGATTAGGTAGGGGATGGGAGATGAAGCAAGGAATCAAAGATGGGCACTAAGGGTTTGGGCCTAAGCAATTAAGTGAATGATGAAACTATCTACTTAATTTTTCTCATCCTAATTTTTCAGTCTGTCTTCAAGCAAAAGAACGGGTCAACTTACCTAGTAGAGTTGGAATTAATCTAAACTACAGAATTTAGGAATATAAAAATTCTTTCTATTTAGCCACTCTCACCTCACCCACTTCTCCCACCTGGCTCCAATTCCATTACTCTTTTTATTACTTTTCCTGGAAGCCCGTAATCTATCATCTAGAGATTAATCTGGGTCAACTTGTTTTGTTGCTGCATTTATTTAAAATGCAAACATACTTATGAGACCTGGCAGGCTATGAATCATAAAAATTCTAGTACGCATTGATTTAACACATTGTTTTCCTTCTAACACCAATCTCTAAAATGGGGTAGAAGGGGATGGTGATCCCCAGGTGACAAACTAAAAAGAAATACTTTGGAACATATGTTTAAGTACTTAGTTAATAAGCAGCTTGATGTGGAAAAATGAAACATGAGCCTTAGAAAATGGGATGGCAATATGAGGCCACTGCTCTTCTGGAAGGACAGAGGAGAAAGTACAGAGATGTAGAAAAACAAACATGCAGATAAAATGCTCACCAATTTCACGAAGGGCGTGTGCTGTTCTACACCATGAAGGAAATATCTGTCCCAGAGCAACAAACATTAGTGTAAGTTCAGTACATTTCACAAGTTTTTTTTGTTTGTTTGTTTGCTTGTTTTTTGAGAGAGGGAAAGAGAAAGAAAGAGCACATACTCATGAGCAAGCAGTGAGAAGCAGAGAGAGAGGGAAAGAGAGAATCCGAAGCAGGATCCGCACTGTCAGCCAGAAGCCTAACTCAGGACTCAGTCCCACAAACCATGAGATCGTGACATGGGCCAAAATCAAGAGTTGGACGCTTAACTAACTGAGCCAGTATTTATTTTTTGTAATTGTTAATAAAGCCCTTTGATTTTTCATAGTATATGTCTCAGTGAAAAGCCTTTAACAATTTTATATCATTAAAAAAAAAACAATTTTATATTATACAGTCAGTATAAGCTACAAATTTGCAGAGGTAGAATAAAAGGAACACAATTAGAAAGCCAGAATCGCAATGACCGTATTCCCCAAATCAAAAGTAGACAAATACAGGGCACCTGGGTGGCTCAGTCGGTTCAGCGACCAACTCTTGATCTCGGCCCGGGCCGTGATCTCACGGTTTGTGGGTTCAAATCCCACGTCAGCCTCTGTGCTGATGGCTCGGAGCCTGCTTGGGATTCTGTCTCTCCTTCTCTCTGCCCCTCCCCCACTTATTCTCTCTCTCTCTCTCTCTCTCTCTCTCTCTCTCTCTCTCTCAAAATAAACTGAAAAAAAATTTTTTTAAGTACAAAAATACAAGCCAATAGGTTTCTGACTGCAAGTACAACTGAGGAATCGAGCTGTGGCTAAAAACCACAGCTGCTTGCAAAGTCTTTACCGGGCCAGTCTTACCAGGAACAGCCCTCCCGTCTCCTCCTCCTCTAGGCAGTGAGAATGGAACAGGGCAGGAGTGGACACTTTCTGTGGGTTAGCCTCTTGTTCATACTATCGAGGAAGTAACCAGAGGCTTGACCGTTCCTGTCATTTTGGCTTGTTGCCTGAATGGGCTACACCGACATCTGGCAGCTCAGCTCTCTCCAGCTCAACTGAACTCCTGACAGCAAGAGAGAAAATCTGAATTTATAGCTGCCCATGAAAATCCAAACCCTCTTACTGCTCAACATAAGCAGTAAGCCTCACAACATAATAAGCCTCACAACATAATAACAATGCACGACTGAGAACACTGACCTACCTTCCCCGAAAGCCACTTTACCTACGTCAGACATTTCATGAGTATCGGCCTTCACTCACAATCAAAAGCTCATTTCTACATTTCGGTTACTAAACCACTTCGTTCACAGATGTTGTTCTCCGATCTAACAATAAATACCTTCTCAAGGGTGTTACCTGGGAATATAGTGTAGCACGAAGTCAGGGCCTCTATGGAATGCGGCTTTCTGTACTGTGGGCCTAATACTAAGCTAAAAGGAGATCCGGCCCTGAAACTCCTAGGATTTCATTCTAACTTGGTTGGGTCATTAGGAGTAAGATAACAAGGAAGGTGGTGGGGAGTGCTGTCCTGGTGGTTTATTTTTCAACTTCATACATTCCTCACCAAATTCCCTTCCATCACCACCCCCAGGCTGCCTCACACCCCCCAACCCTCCCACCCCCCCGCCACACACACACACACACACACACACACACTCACCCTGTTGAGATCTAGGAATTCTGATTCTATCTGCTTCCTTCTCCTCTGTCTCCACCTCCTAAGTTAATATCATATTGACTCTCATAAAAAATGTAGTGGTGCCTGACTTTCAAGGTAAGGTCATAAAGACTTCTCTGCCTTACTCTCTTCTATCGATTCTGGGTCAGTAAAACTGCTATGTCGTATGGACTCTCAAGCAGCCCTGGGGAGAGGTTCACGGGCAGGGGACTGAGGCGTCCTGCAAACAGCCAGCAAGCAACTGAGGGCTGCAGTCCAGACCCATGGGAGACAGCTGGTCTTGCTGATCCCCGAGGCCTAGCCAAGGCTTCAGGTGACCACATGGTGCCTGAAACTTAGTGGAAAATTTCAAGACAGACCCACCTAACTAAGCCACTCCCAGATTCCTGACCCATAGGAATTGTATGAGATAGTACGTATTATTATTCTAAGCCGGTCAATTTTGGAAGCAATCTGTTCAACAGAAACGTATCACAGGTATTCATATATAAAATAAGTTTCTCTTCACCTGAATCCAAAAAACTCTAATGATTAATACGATTCTAAGAAACGCACATAATTTATATAATCACATAGGTTATATGTATCATAAATTTATATAATTCCTTCCTGGGGATTTAAGTCATCCCCAGGAAGATCTTTATGAACTGCTTCATTAGGGGCTAGCAACTTTGTGCAGAAGCCCTACTGTGACTTGAACAAAATCAGAAATCATGTCATAATACCATGCTTTTAGTTTTTCTACAGTCTTGGTTTTACATCTATTGTATTTTTATAGCTTTTATGAAGATTATAATTCACAATTTGCTACTTTTGTGAGAGAAATTTTCAGTGTATTATTTCGTGCTTCTAAATATTGACCTCCATTTGCATATTTCATGATGTAATTAATGTATTGTCATTGCACCCTTGTAAATTCTTTGTAAGGTTGACATTTTTCAAACAAGCAGCTATGAGAAAAATCAATTTTTTTCTCACATTATTTTTATAATTTATTCCTACTTCTTAGGAACAAAGAGGTAAACAAGTTGACCTTTATGCCTTAAATAAATGCTTTGTCCCATAAGATCTTTCTAATATCTCTAATGTCAATTGCACCTTTCTGTAACATTCTTTGTATGATTTTTTTCAAACCTTAGTATGTAACCCATTGCCTAATTTAGCCAGAAGTTAAAACCGAGCCAACAATAAAAACAATATCTAACTTTTTCAGAGCCTGCCTAAGTGCCAAGTGCTGTGTTATGGGCTTTTATGTTGGGTTTCTTTTAATTTTTTTTAATGTTTATTTATTTTTGAGACAGAGAGAGACAGAGCATGAATGGGGGAGGGTCAGAGAGAGGGAGACACAGAATCTGAAACAGGCTCCAGGCTCTGAGCTGTCAGCACAGAGCCCGATGCGGGGCTCGAACTCACGGACAGCGAGATCATGACCTGAGCCGAAGTCGGCCACTTAACCGATTGAGCCACCCAGGTGCCCCTATGTTGGGTTTTTAATCTTCACAGCAATCCTGTGAGACAGGTACTGTTATTAACATCCCCAGTTAGATGCCCATGAAAGAGTGTTTTAAGAAGGGAAGGATCAGGAGCTCTCTCCCCTGCCCAAACAGGATTCAAACACAGACAATCTAGCCCTAGGGCACTGGATCCTAGCCACTCCAATCCACAGGACCAGTCTTGACTTCCATATGGGATTCAGTGCGTTACAGACTGAATTATAAACCCCCAGAATGTGTATGTTGAAGCTCTAACCCCTAACGTGACTACAGATAGGGCCTTTAAGAAAGTAATTAAGGTTAAATGATTTCATAGGATGGGAACCTAATCCAGTAGAATCGGTGTCCTTTTAAGAGAAAGAGATACCAGAGCTGTGTGTGTGTGTGTGTGTGTGTGTGTGTGTGTGGAGAAGAGGCCACAAGAAGGCAGAAGTCTACAAGCCATAAATGAAGGTCTTCCCAGAAGAACCCTGATGACATATTGATCTTGGATAGCTAGCAACCATGACTGGGAGAAAAAGAATTTAGACGAAGCTAGCCAGCCCATGGTATAATCTTAGGGAAGCTTAGGCAGAATCCACAGTGTTTCCTCTTCCGCTGAATCCTTCCGACACTCCTGGATGAACTGTGAGGAGTTAACCATGCTTTGACTATTAGTGCAGTTACATATCTTACATAAAATTGATCATAATTAATTGCCTATGCAATATTCTTTCAGGCTTTCTTATTCAATGCATTAAAGATTCACTGTTCTCTTACACTAATATTAGACTTAACACTGTAATTACCTAGCACATATTAATGCTATTAATCACGTCATCCCTATAATTAAAAGTAAAATGTTGTCAAACAGAGCCTTCCTTCTTAGCTATAGAAAATGAATAAATAGGACATCAAGCTTTATAGCACTGAAATGTTAATGTCCCTAATGCTTACTTAATTTTTGAAATTAATTGGTTATGCCTCAAAGCAACCATCTAAATATCGAGACGCCTGTTTTCTAGAGGTCTAACTATTCACGTGACTTAGGTTTGCCCCTGCTAAATCCTGTCTCGGCAGAGGTCTCTTCTTCTTGCCAGGTCTTGGCCACGTCCCGTGTCCTAAACCATTCTGTATCCTTTTAGTCTCGAAATACCTATCTGTCCTGTCTTGCCTTCCATCAAGGTTTTTTTTTTTTTTCTCTTTGCAAAGATAACACAGTCACTATGGCAAACATTTATGCTCTAGAGTCAGATGACCTGAATTTTAGTGATTTCTGAACCATTTAGTACAGCCAGCAGAGGCTGGTCAAGTTGCTGAAATTCATGCGCCACAAGGGCCACCTGGCTGGCTCAATCACAAGAGCATGTGACTCTTGATCTCGGGACAATCTCAGGGTTGTGAGTTTGAGCCCCATGTTGGGTGTAGATATTACTTAAGTAAATAAAACTTAAATTCATTTGCCTCAGCTTCCGCTTTTGTTTAATACGGTAATAACTCCTTGCTTATTATGAGGAGTAAATGAAGTGAAAAGCACTTAGTCCAGTGCACAGAACATAATAAATAATAAATCGTAGTTATTATTAGGCTTACTGATTAGTCAGATTAGTCTGCTGATTGTTTGTAAATGGGTGCTGCTACATCTAATTTTATGATTGTTGGTTACCTATTTTAAGAGAGAACCTCTGATTGAAATGGTTGAAACTAAAGAAACGATTGAGGTTAAGAAATTGGCAAGCTGGATAAACCTAAGACTGAGGTAAATGTTTGGAAGCAAGGAGGCATTTTGTTTTTCCTGCTCAAACTACACCAAAGAAACATTTAGTTCCCCTAAGTAGAGCAGGAGATCTCTCTTTGAGATAGTGATTCATTTCCTTAATGATTTCATCCCAAAAGTGGGATCGCTGGACCATATGGTAGCCCTATTTTTAAAATTTGAGGAGCTTCCGGGGCACCTGGGTGGCTCAGTCAGCTGAGCATCCGACTTCGGCTCAGGTCATGATCTCGCGGTTCGTGAGTTCGAGCCCCTCATCGGGCTGTGGTGCTGACAGCTTGGAGCCCGGAGCCTGCTTCAGATTCTGTGTCCCCCTCTCTCTCTGCTCCACCCCTGCTTGTGCTCTGTCTCTCCCTGTCTTTCAAAAATGAATAAACATAAAAAAATTTTTTTTTCCATTTGAGGAGCTTCCGTACTATTTTCCAGTGGCTGAACCAATTTACATTCCCGTCAACAGTGGACACGTTTCCTTTTCCCTTTATCCTTGCCAGCACTTGTTAGCTCCTGTCTTTTTGATACAATGGGTGTGAAGGGATATCACTGTGGTTTTGATTTGCATTTCCCTGACGATTTAGTGATACTGAGTACCTTTTCACGCACCGGTTGGCCATTCGCATACATTTTTCAGAAAAATGCCTGTTCGGATCCTTTGTCCCTTTCTTCATCGGGTTATCTTTTTTTTTTTTTTTTTAAACTATTGAGTTGTAGGTGTTCCTTACATGTTCAGGATAGTAATCCCTGATCAGATAATTATGTGCAAATATTTTCCCCAATCCTTAGGTTGCCTCTTCATTTTGTTGATTGGTTTGCTGTGCAGAAGTTTTATAGTTTGATAGAGCCACACTTGATTTTTGCTTATTGCTTGAACTTTTGGTATCATATAAAAAAAAAAATTAAAAACACTGCGAAGACCAATATCAAGAACCTTTTCCCTACATTTTCTTCTGGAAGTTTTATGGTTTCAAGTCCTACATTTAAATTAATTTTGTGCATGACACCTGCAAATATTTTTTTATCAGCCTTAAGGAAGATACCTTCCATTGTATGTGTGTATACACTATATCATGGAACATTATGCCACCATAAAAAAAGATGAGATTGTGTTATACGCAACAACACGGATGGACCTAGAGAGCATTACGCCAAGTAAAATTAGATTGGTAAAGATAAATACCATGATTTCACTCATTTATGGAATATAAAATAACCAATGAGGGGGAGCCTGGATGGCTCAGTCAGTTGATCATCCAACTCTTCATTACGGCTCAGGTCATGATCCCATGTTTCCTGAGATCGGGCTCCACGTCGGGCTCCACCCTGACAACATGGATCCCTGCTTGGGATTTTCTCCCTCCCTCTCTCTCTCTCTCTGTCCCTTCCCCACTCATGCTTGCCCTCTTCTCTCTCTAAATAAATAAACGTAAAAGAAAAAATAAAATAACCAATGAAGAAGCAAACAAACCTTAATCAGACCTATATGTCTGGTGGTTGCCAGAGGGGAGGGAGTAGGGGGGTATGGGCAAAATGGGTGAGGGGGAGTGAAAGATATAGGCTTCCAGTTTTGAATAGGTCACAGGAATAAATGGCACAGCATAGGGAATATGCTCAGTATCGTAACACCATTGTGTGGTGACAGATGGTAGCTACACTTGCCGTGAGCATAGCCTAACACATGAAGAAGCTGAGTCACTATGTCATACGCCTGACACTAATGTAACATTGTGTGTCAGCTGTATTCAAATAAAAATATATTTTTTAATATTCTTTAGCGTCTTTACCAGCGTTATCATGATAACCACTGCAGAACCGGAGACGTTCACCTTGAAAAAGACAATATATATGCTAGCATAAGCAATTCCTTAAACAGTTGAAGGGCTGGCTTTGGGGAAAACTGGGCCAAAACTACTAATTCTGGGAAATGCAAGGGAGGAAAATTAGAATCGGTGAGTAAAAAATTATGGAAAAGCAAATTTAGTTAAATATAGGAGACCGCCAACAGTAGAAAATCATATAAACTAGTTATGAAATAAAAACCAAAATTAGAGTTCTACAATTTTTGAGAAGTCATCTAGTCACCAAAGTCTGAGAAACAGAGTCTGTCCCTTAGACGTCCAGGTGTGTTACGGCAAGATTTGAATGTCCTTTATGAGGTGTTTAGTTGGGTAGAACATCAGATATTCTCTTCCATCTCTGACCCTCTCATTTCTAATCAAAAGCACCCTGAGGGGCACGGTTACTGAAAAAATGCTCAATGCTCAAGGCCTGATTGTTGCCCACAGAAATCTAATGCAGCACACGCAAACAGATTTTAAAAACCCATTTACCAATAGCCCATCCAGGAAACCACAGAATTGAAAATACTCTCTCTCAAAGAAACTTTCCCCAAAATCTGTGATCCCCATACAAAATAAGTATCTAAATATATGTTTCCTTTCGAGAAAAAAGGACTTGGAACAATTTATGTTTATAAACCTAGAAAATGTTATTTGCTAGTTACTGAATCCAAATTCAGACTCTACAGTTTATCATAAAGAAAAACAATGTGTTAACCGAAGAAGACACTAAACATTTATTTGACATTGTCTTTTTCTTTTATAACAAGGCAAAATCTAAATACTGTCTTCAAAATTGAAAATGCTGAAATGAGTTGACTGTGATTACCAATTCTTATATCAACCATCTGTCAATGTTACAGTTCATTAGATTTGTGTGCTAACCTTGTTCCAGAAGTTACCATACATTATTTTTATTTACTGAGAAACTTTACAGTAATTATTAGTTTCCTACTTGTCAGATGAGGAACCAAAGGCTTGAAAAGATTATGACTTTCTCATGGCCACAGATAATAACTGGCACTAATAAGTTGGTATTGTTATTTACGCAAAAATATACATTAATAGCTGATATTAATATGATGGAGGTTTAAAATTTCAGTTCTAATAACAAATGATTAACATGGCAGTAGGAGCAAAATTATCTACTTACCTTTTCTTTTTGCAATATTAATTTCTATTCTCCTGAATCAACATTTTTATATTACAGCTCACTTTTATGTTAGTTTGCCCAATAACAGCAGTTTTAAATCCTGCTGGAAATACCACCTGTACACTTGAATATGTATACTAATGTGTATGTACCACTGATGATAGAAAAGAAAGCTATTTCAAATATAGTATTATGTAAAGGAGAGGGCGAAATTGACTAGTTATAAAATGAAATTTTATTGTTTTAATCTGTGTGATGAAAATTAAAATTAAGACCCATGAAGTGTATTTTAAACTTTTTTAAGTTAATTATTTTTAGTAATCTCTATACCCAGTGTGGGACTTGAAATCACAACCCTGAGATTATCATGGGCTCTTCCAACTGAGACAGCCAGGTGCCCCCCCATCCAGTGTGTTTTATAATCTCTTACTTTAGAAAACTATGAAATTACATACGTGGGATTTTACTAGCAAGATTTTCTTGGCTTTGGTATCCAAAATAACCAACAAATCTTTATTTTGGCTAAGATTTAGCACTCCTTCTTCCTGGTGACAATATGTGTTTTTTTTAATTTCAAATTTTTATTTAAATTTTAGGTAACATATAGTGTAATATTAGTTTCAGAAGTAGAGTTCAGTGATTCATCACTTACATATAACACCCAGTGCTCATCGCCTCTCTAATACTCATCACCCATCTAGCCCTTCCCCTGCCCACTTCCCCTCCAGCAACCTTCAGTTTGTTCTCTACAGTTAAGAGTCTCTTAGGGTTTTCCTCTCTTTTTTTTTTTCCTTTCCTCTATGTTCATATGTTTTGTTTCTTAAATCCAACATATGAGTGAAATCATATGGGATTTGTCTTTCTCAGACTTATTTTGCTTAGCCAAATACAGTGTAGTTCCAACCACAATGTTGCAAATAGCAAGATTTCATTCTTTTTTATGGCTCAGTAATACTCCAATGCATTCCATTGTCATACCACATCTTCTTGATTCATTCATCAGTCAGTGGACATTTGGGGTCTTTCCATAAGTTGGCTATTGTTAATAATGTGGCTATAAACACCAGGGTGCATGTATCCCTTTGAATCGGTATTTTTGTATACTTTGGATAAACACCTAATAGTGTGAGACACGTAATTATTTTGTACTCTTTGGATGCTGAAGCTTAAAAAAAAAAAAATTTTTAACATAAGGAACAAACTGCTTGCATCAACCTCCCTGAAAAATAGAGAAGGTGGATCGACCCATTATGGCAGCAGTCAGGAACCAATTTTTCTGGCTAGAATTTAAAAAGAAAGAAAAAAGAAACCTATTGCATTTTTCTGCTTCTGACCATGCCTTCCAAAAATCCATTCTCCCCAAGTTAGAGAAACTCTTTAAAATATATCGAGCCATGGCCTTTCCCCTTCATTGACTTGCCTTCTTACTCAGAGCCAAATCCAAAACCCTAACATGGCGCTCCCTGCCCTGCCCCCCATACATCCCCTTTACGCCGTCTCCATTCTGTCTCCTCCTCCACACACACTGGCCCCTTTTCTCCAGCACACCAGGCACGCTCACACTTTAGGACCCTTCACTTGCCATTTGTTTTCCTTGGAAATCTCTTTCCACAGATACCCACATGACTTGCTCTCCAGGTTACTCCTCGATGTGTTGCTATGTCCACCCTTAAGAGGAAGGCATTCCCTGACACCCTGTAGGTGGGAGCAGCCTCCCGCCATTGTTATATATATTTACCTGCATTTACCAACCGTCACCTAGCACATTTATGTATCGATTTATCATCTGTTTCTTCAACTGCCACATAAAACCCCTAGAAGCAAGGACATTTGCATATCCCCAGCACCTAGAAGAACAGTGGCACACAGTAAATGTTTAATGAGTTATTTGGATGAAGGAATGAACCCCTTTCTAAATTTTTTTATCAGCTAAATCCAAAGTTCACATCAGGATTCACTCCGCACTGTATGGTTCTATGGATTGTGTCCAACGTGTGTCATATATGCAGTCACAGCATGATACAAATGGTCTCATCAGCCTGAAAATTCCCCGTGTGCCCCCTGTTCATCCCTACCCACTCATGTCCCAAACCCCTAGCAACTGTTTTGTTTTGTTGTGTTGTGTTTAACACTCCCTAATTGCCTTTTCCAGAATGATGTCAGATGGTTAAAATCATACAGTATGTAGCCTTCTCCGTATGTAGGTTTCTTTCACTTAGTGATATTCATTTCTGATCCATCCCGGTCTTTGAGGGGCTTGACAGCTCATTTCTTTTTATTACTGATTCAAATGCAACTGTACATTCATACCATGGTTTATTTATTCATTCATCTATTGAGGGATATCTTGGCCGCTTCCAGTTTTTAGAAATCCAGCATAACTCCTATCCTTATGCCTCTATAGGTTTTCAAGATTTTTTCTTTGTCTTTGGTTTCCTGTGACATTAATGGCGAGTTGTAGATTTTTTGCTACCTATCCGGATTTCTGGATCGACGATTTGGGGGTCTGCCATTAATTCTGAAAATTCTCAGCCATGATTATTAGAGATTGTTTTCCTGCTGCTTTCTCTTCCTGCTCCTACTGATGTTCCTGTTAAACATAGCTCACTTCTTTGTAACTGCCCCAAGGTTCTTTGGTATTCTGTTCAATTTTTCCATTCTTTCTTTCTGTTTGTATTTCAGTCGGGGAAGTTTCTGTGGAAGGATCATCAAACCCACGGATTCCCTTCTTAGCCATGTCCAGTTTACTGATCAGCCCTTCATTTCTGCTGCACTGTTTTTTACTTACAGCATTTTTTTTTCTAACGTTTACTTATTTTTGAGACAGAGAGAGACAGAGCATGAGCAGGGGAGGGGCAGAGAGAGGGGGGAGACACAGAATCTGAAGCAGGCTCCAGGCTCCGAGCTGCCAGCACAGAGCCCAACGCGGGGCTCGAACCCACAAGCTGTGAGATCATGAGCTGAGCTGAAGTCGGATACGCCACTGACCGAGCCACTCAGGTGCCCCTATAGCATTTCTTTTGACTCCTCGGAGTCTCCATCTCTCTGCTTAACTTGCCCGTTGCCCACTTTTTTTCATAAGAGACCATAACATAGTTATTTTAAATTCCTGGCCTCCAGGAATTTAAATTCCAAAATCTCTGCCATATCTACATCCTGTTGTATTGCTTGGCTCGTCTCTTCACACTGTGTTTTTGTTTTTTGGGGTTTTTTTTGTCTTTTAGCGTACCTACTAATTTTTTGTTGAAAGTCACACATGATGTCTCAGGGACTAGGAATTAAGGGCCATTTGTTGTGAGTTTTTATGTCGATCTCGCTAGGAGTTAGGCTGTGTTTACAGGTGGGGTTTTTTCCAGCTTTACTAAGATAGAATTAACAGATGATATTGTGTAAGATCAAGATATACCCTGTGATGATATGATACACGTATGTATCATGAAACGATTACCACAATAAGGTTAGTTAACATACTTCACAGAATTACAATTTTTTTGGTACGATGAGAACACTTAAGATCTACTCTCCTTGCACCTTTCAGTTACATAATACAGTATTAACTCTCATCACCATGCTGTATATTAGACCCCCAGAGCTTATTCATCTTACAACTGGAAGGCTGTACCCTTTGGCCAATATCTCATTTCCCTACCCCCAGCTTTAGGTGATTCCAATGCTCAGACAAGTTTAGAAACCACGGTTCTAAAGTAAACACTCCATTGCACTGGGCAACTTAATGGAATATCAGAGATTCCTTTGCCAAAAGTTAAACTTCCCACTTCAGTAAATATAGTAGAATCCTCCTTCAGGTCTTACATTTTAGAAAATGTCTCCATATGAGACAGCATTAATTAAGTAATTAGTTAATTAATTAATTAATTAATTAGTTAATGCAAGACCAGACAGGGCAGGAGACCGAGGGAGAACTAAAGTCTAAAAGTACTCGCACCCATTGGTCAGGCAAGTAATAGGGAATAGATTAGTCTGGAGGAGCTATAGAGAAAGCTATTCCAGAAGCCAAAATAAGGTCCACGTCCACTAAGTACTTGGAGGAAAACCACAAAAATCTTAGCACACTAAAGAGTATGATGTTCAGAGACAGAGGGACGGTCCAAGGCACTGAATGGTTCCCAGGCTTTGCTAGACGTTGGAATCACTTGGCTCCCAGCCCCAGACATTCTGATGTCATTGGTATGGGATGCTCCCTGGGGCATCAGGATTTTTTAAAGCACTGCAGGTGATTCTAATGTGCACTAAAGTTTCAGGACCACAGATCAAAGGTCTTTCCATGAATTCATCACCCCTGCATGCTATTTAGTGCCTTCTGTGGTCAGATGAACTAGAATGGTTTTCTACCTGGATGGATGACCATGTTGGGTACTAAACACGGGTTGCAGAGCTAAACTTCAGCTGAACTTACAAGACAGCTGCTACATCAGTTTTGTGCTCCCATGAGTAGCATGTATAAATTTACAAGTCCAGGGTCCAAGAATCTCATGAGAGCAAGAAACATCTCATTACTTTAGTCCCTGTAAAAAAAGTTAAAATTTCCCACAGTGCTCCAACTGACTTGGTAGAAAGGCATTCCATTTCAGTTTTGGAAGGATCCTTCCCCTGGTCCCAACATTATGCAAAGTTCCAAAGATTCCTTCAGAGGGCAAAATAGTCTGGGAGGATCCCCTCCTTCCACAGGTAACACCAGATAACCCCAAAATGCCCCATCGTTATCTTAGTCCATACATTTTTAAAAAGAATATGGAAGCCATCCCATAAAAAAAAAACATATATTTTATAGATTAATTAAAAAACAAATTTTGAGTAAACCCATGAATTGATCATTTGTGAGATTCATTTGGAACAAGTCTGGCTTCACCCGCCAACTGATTTTGTGAACACTCACGACACACACGAAATGTTTTATGAATAGTTTAGACTGCAAAAGAATGACTAGGACATGAATTCTATCTTCAGAAAGAAGACACACTTTTAATTATTCCAACCTCAAGGAATAAAGTCGCCATAAGAAAAGTAGAGATTAGAACTAAGTAATCAGTGACGGTGTCTACACAACATGGGACAGATGAAAAGAGAAAACAAGAGGATCAGAGAAGGGGTGCCCAGGTGGCTCAGTTGGTTAAGTGTCTGACTTCAGCTCAGGCCATGATCTCATGGTCTGCGAGTTTGAGCCCTGCATCAGGCTCTGTGCTGACAGCTCAGAGCCTGCAGTCTGTGTCTCCCTCTCTCTCTGCCCCTCCCCAGCTTATGCTCTGTCTCCTTCTGTCTCAAAAATAAATAAAACATTCAAAAAAAATTTTTTTAAAGAGGATCAGAGAAGACTTTATGGGGAAAAACAGCAATTGAGCTCAACTTTCAAGGATGGCTGTGATTGGCTGATTCAATGTCACACTCATTATTCCATTTTCCCCCCCATAAAAACACAGTGTCCTGTGCGGAGCTAGAATTATTGCAATCATCATCACTGCCACAGTTTTTCAAGTGAAAAAAATGAAGACCCGAGGTGATTATATAAATTACCCAAAACCACAAAGCTCATCAGTGATACAACTTGATCTTGAAATTCTACTATTGACACCGAAAGCCAACCTCTTTCCACTTAGCCAGGCACTATTTATTTAAACCTTAATCATACTAAATGTTGTTAAAAAAAAAAAAAAAATACTCTTTATTGTTGGTGGAACCTCCTTCCCAGTCTGATTTGAGGTTTTTGTTTTTTGTTTTTTGTTTTTTTTAAGATCTAATCACTTTATTAAGTGATTCATGACTTGGGCAGCATCTCACTATCCTAATCTGATTTCAATGTTTGTCTTGGAACCAATTTGTCTCAAACTTCACAATGCACCAAGAGCAACTTAAAAAATTCAAAAAAACATTGACAGTAACTCAGAAAACATTGGGAATACCAGACCAAGAAAACGAGGGCCAGTTAGCCATCCAGAAGAAGCCAAACTCCAACGTTTATTTATTTTTGAGACAGACAGAGACAGAGCATGAACGGGGGAGGGGCAGAGAGAGAGGGAGACACAGGATCCGAAGCAGGCTCCAGGCTCTGAGCGGTCAGCACAGAGCCCGACGCGGGGCTCGAACCCACAAACCGTGAGATCCTGACCTGAGCCAAAGCCGGACGCTTAACCGACTGAGCCACCCAGGCGCCCCGAACTTTAAATTATCATCACACTGACAAAGAACTTCAGTAGGATGACTTCATGGTTTACTCCATCCCATTTTTCCAGGAAAGAGGATTTAGGGTACCACACTGTCATTAGGGCCCTCCTGAGAAACAGCACCAGTAGGCCGTGCCTACAGAGAGAAAAGAGATGTATGCCAAGGAGTTGGCTCCCGCAGTTATGGAGGCTGACAAGTCCCACATTCTGCAGCCCGCCGGCTGGAGACCCAGGAAAGCCGACGGTGGAGGCTCCGTCTCAGGCCCACGACCAGAGAAGCAAGAGAGCAGTGTTGATTCGCAAGCCACCTACCTCCCTCCCTGCAGGAAGAAAAGGGCAGCGTCTCCAGATCAGCCGGCGGCAGGTTAACGAGCCAGGGAACTCACCTCTGAGGCTTGTATTAGGCGTGCAAGACGAGCAGGTCTCCCCACCAGCCTGCCAGAATCTTAAAAGTGTACATGGACACCTTACCTGGATCCGGAGCACGCCCGCGGCTGCAGTCCTTGCAAACGGCTCTGGAGACGGAAGGCTGAGCGCAGAGTTTCCGAGGGCAGGGGAGGGGCCGAGCAACTGGGGGTCCCGCACACGGGTCAACCCGAGGTCACGGCCTCTCGATGACCTCCTCCGACAGGCGGACGGGTATAAGTCCCCGTCTGAAAGCGGGCAGGCTCCAGACCCAAAAAAGAGCCGGTGTTTCAGTGTCTCCCATGCTTAGGCCCCAGGTCGAGGCAGTCAGGCAAGATTGCAGCCGGGGTGCAGGGGTCCAGGAGCACCTGGCTCCGGGGGTCCCCAAACGGGCCAAGTTCAGCCACTCGCCACTGACAAAATCTAAAGGCAGGGGTGGTGAAAAAGAAAGGCATTTTCTTCCCCGTGAGCCCAACACTGGGGAGACAGCAGACTAGCTTCTCACAGCCTGTCCCCGGGGGGCTTACGTGAAGCCTTTCTATGAGGAAAATGTGGGGCAAAGGTGGGTGAGTACCTGCAGGTGGGCAGTGAAGGTCAAATCCATCACTGTTTTGGAGTCAATCAGGCAGGAGTCTTGCTGACTCAGGGCAGCCTTTAGTACTTGAGGGGGTTGTTTCGGTTCTGGGTTGGGCAGATGCGTTGCCCTCAGGGTCTCCTACCTGAGCAAAGAGAAGCGCTGGAAAGAACCTAACTAGAAAGCATGAGGTCACAACGGAGGCGGCCAAAATCCTCTTTCAAGATGAATTTCTTCTTGGGGCACCTGGGTGGCTCGGTCGGTGGAGATCCCAATCGGTTGGGTATCCTACTCGATTTAGGCTCGGGTCATGATCTCAGGGTCGTGGGATGGGGCCCTGCACTGGGTTCTACACGGAGTGTGGAGAATGCTTGAGATTTTCACTCTCTCTCTCCCTCTCTCTCTCTCTCTCTGTCCCTCTCACCTGCTTGTGCACTCTCTCTCTCTGTCTCTAAAATAAACTAAAAAAATAGATGAGTTTCTCCTTATTGGGCCTTTTGATTTTATTCGGATCTTCAATTGATTGAACGAGGCCCACCCCTATCAGGCAGTCAATCTACCGACTCTAAATTCTAATCTCATCCAGAAACACCCTCACAGGCACACCCAGCATAACGTTTGGTGAAATGTCTGGGCACCTGTGGCCCAAACTGACACATAAAACCCACTATCACAGGGACTTGAAGGAGACATCACACAGTGACTGGAATATAACCCCAATAGGCCCTACTGGGAGAATTAGAATCAGGCTTTTTTTATTTTATTAAAAAAGAGTCATTGACTGTGTGATAGAGAATACAGAACAAATGCAAGTGAGCAAAATTATAGTTTGTTAATTCACATGCAGTTCCTTTTCTAACGTTAACATTAAAAATTAATGGAAGTTTCAGGGACGCCTGAGTGGCTCAGTTGGTTAAGCATCCAACCGGCGGCTCAGGTCATGATCTCACAGTTTGTGGCATCGAGCCCCACCCTGGGCTCATCACTGTCAGCACGGAGCCTGTTTAGGATTCTCTCTCTCCCCCTCTCTCTACCCCTCCCCCATGTGCTCTCCCTTTCTCCCTCTCTCAAAATAAATAAATGAACTTTAAAAAAAAAATAATGGAAGTTTCAGAGGTCCCATTTCAACGTTTTTTTTTTGTTGTTTTTTGGTTTTTTTTTTTTTTTTTTTTTGGGACAGAGAGAGACAGAGCATGAACGGGGGAGGGTCAAAGAGAGAGGGAGACACAGAATCGGAAACAGGCTCCGGGCTCTGAGCCATCAGCCCAGAGCCTGACGCGGGGCTCAAACTCACGGACCACGAGATTAGAGGTCCCATTTCAAAGGTTCAACAAAAGGCACCAGCAGACTGATGGGGGAAGTCACTGCTTGTTATGTGAATCCCACAGCAGAGCATCCTTGGATTGGGGCCAGTGCACCTGAGGGACGTGTTCTCCAGATGAAGCTCTGTCCACCAGCTCCCGGGTCCTGGTCAAAGAAACCCCTGGGTGGAAATGAAAGGCACCCATGCTGAGCAGCTGTCGTGGCTCAATTCAAAAAACAAACAAACAGGCAGGGAGGAGGGCACTTGTTGGGATGAGCACTGGGTGTTGTAAGGAAACCAACCTGATGATAAATTATATTCAAAATAAATAAACAAATAAAATTTAAAACAAACAAACAAACAAACTCTATTTTGTTTTTCCAGAATTTAGTTTATGTAATGGGATTAAATTGTTGGGGGGGGGGGGAAGAGTAGGGAGGGGGAATGGGTCCAGCTATGAAAATGACAACAAAACATAGTGACCAAGGCCCGTGGGCTTTATCAGGTTTTAACTTCCACGTACAATATTTAATTCATAGTAAGTCTTCTCTCTTTTTTTTTTAAATAATTTGTAAAACTAAAATAAAAAGTGTGTGACAGAAATATTTAGAGATAAGCCAATAAAGCGTACGTTTTATTCAGCTTTTACTTTCAGTGTTTTTCTTGTGTGGTACTGTGCCTCTTATTAAAGAAGTGAATTTCCCTTCGTGCTGGGTGATGGGAGGAAAATAATTTCCTTTCCATAAGGAAATATGAATACTGAGAAATTGTCTGAGGCTTTTAATAACTAAAATGACAAAAGACTGCCTAAGAAAATGCATTTAGCTTTTGGAAATAAGCATCAATCGGCCTTGTATGTGGCCCTGGGAATTTGCAACAGCAAACAAGCCTCCTTCTCCCCTTACCAGTCAGAAAGAGAAACCACATGTAACAAAATGAAGCTCGAAGTATTTTCTTTTTTTTTTTTCTTTTTTTTTTTTTTTAACATTTATTTATTTTTGAGACAGAGAGACAGAGCATGAACAGGGGAGGGGCAGAGAGAGAGGGAGACACAGAATCTGAAACAGGCTCCAGGCTCTGAGCTGTCAGCACAGAGCCCGACGCAGGGCTTGAACTCACGGACCATGAGATCGTGACCTGAGCCGAAGTCGGACACTTAACCGACCGAGCCACCCAGGCACCCCTCAAAGTGTTTTCTAAAGAAGGTAACAGCTCTGGTTTTTCAGAGCCTCCTTCATATGAGTTACCAAGCTAGGCTCTTTAAATAGTCATGTAATATTCACCCTGCAATATATATACATTCGTCATACCTACACATAGAAAGGATATTAAGAGAAATGAAGATTTTCAGCCTATAAGCCAAGAAGTGGCAAAGCCAGGGTATAACCTTGGTCTATTTGCTTCCAAACAGTGTTTGTACTACCCCACCCCATGAAGAGCTGAGTTACAGGTTTATCAAATCTTTGGGCTTTATCCGAAAACTGTATATAAAACCACAAAAATATAATTGCAAATGTAAGGTAGAAAAGTCCAGTGTGACGAGACCTTCGCATCAGCAAATACTCGAGGAGAAACTGTTGCAGGTAAGGACATTTTCCTTACCTACGGAAGGAAAGGTTTCTACGGTTGCAGAAACCGTAGGCAATATAAAGAGTTATGAGTCCTTATCTTCAAGAAGAAAGCCAAGACAAAGACATGATTTACAGCAAATGGGATAAGGCACTATGAGTAAAAAGTCCTACAAAACATCAGTGGCAAAAGCGTAAGGAGCAGGAAGGACTCGCGTGTTCCGAACAGACCAAGCCAGACCGATTTCAGGGCAGAAGAGGGACTCCCATGTGACCTGCATCACTGCCATGGACTGGAGTCAAATTCACAGGGTCTTACCCCATCATCCATGGGGACACAAGCAAATTTTAAGTAGCATGAAAAGCCTTGAAATTGTATGTGAAAATTTTGTGTATCTGAGCATTTTTCTAGGAAGGAACCTATGCTCTTCAGTAGGTTTTCAACTATGTCCATGACTCAGAGGGATTAAGAAGCACTGAGGTAGGAGGTTAAGAAGCACTGACGTAGGGCTGGAGGCATGAGGGGGAGATTTTAGCTCTGGCAAGACAAAGAAACATGATTCTAGACATGCAATCCATGTCATGGTTGGACGGTGAGCTCACAAGTCCTGCCCAAGTGCAGGGCTCCCCCAACCCCACCCCCCGACACACATAGGTAGGTGGAGCCCAGGTCCTACAAGAGCTCACATCCCAGATCATGGGCTTCAGAAGTAATAGGTTAAGTCGGGGCGGGGGGGGGGGGGGGGGGGGGGGTGTTGTTGAGGAAGAACATACCATGTGGTCAGTGCCTGGAGAATAATTTACTTTGTAGCCATTTCTAAAAAACACTAGAGGTGAAGAGATTGTTTGCATGCATCATTTAATATAATAGGGAGCCTCTAACCTTGTTTTGTTTAAATGTTGCACAATGGGGTCGCCTGGCTGGCTCATCTGAGGAGCGTGTGACTGTTGATCTTGGGGCCATGAGTTTGAGCCTGACATTGGGTGTAGAGATTACTTAAATGAATAAAACTTTAAATAAATAAATAGATAGATAGATAGATAGATAATGTTGCACGACGTTCAGAGTTTAAATAGCAATAGCAAATGCATACACATTTCTATCTCTATTAGATACTTCTCATTTGGTTATTGAAATGATCCTGCTCAGGGCGCCTGGGTGGCGCAGTCAGTTAAGCAAGGGACTTTGGATTTCGTCTTGGGTCGTGGTCTCGAGTTTCTTTAGTTTGATCCCCGCATCAGGCTCTGCACTGGCAGCACAGAGCCTGCTTGGGATTCTGTCTCCCTCTCTCACTGCCCCTCCCCCACTTGCTCTCTGTCTGTCTCTCAAATAAAAATAAACTTTAAAAAATTAAATTAAATTAAATTAAAATAAAATAAAATAATCCTGCTTTACAAAAAGAGCAGATATTCTGTATTTCTGGCTGGAGGTAGTAAGACATAATCCAACTGAAGGCATAGTATTACGCTTAGAGCAGCCAAAGAGAAAAGCTTAGCATATGAAACGTGCAATGGAATATAATAAATGGTACTTTTTGTTGCCCAATAATTTAATAACTTTAGACCTTATAATAAATAAGTGTTCTTTAGACGAATTAAAAAATTGATATTAGTAAATAAGAATATAGAAATCCCCCATATCTCAGGGTGCCTGGGTGACTCAGTCCGTTGAGTGACCCCCTCTTGGTTTTGGCTCAAGTCATGATCTCCTGGTTCATGGGATCAAGCCCTGTGTCCGGCTCTGCACTGACAGGTCAGAGCTTGCTTGGGAGTTCTGTCTATCTCTCTCTGCTCCTCCCACATAGCGCTCTCTCAAAATAAATAAATAAACATTTTTTTAATCCCCAGATCCTATTGCCTACAGGTAACCACTATTTGCCTTTTGACATATTCCTTTCCACATTTGTTTTTATGTATCTTTGCACTCATGTATATCTTAAAATAATAAATATCATAATACATACCGTTGGGTAACTTGCCTTTCCCACTCAGAGATATCATTTCCATAATAAGAAATGTATCTCTCTACCTCATTTGAGTGATTGCCTAGCAAACACTATAGCGATAAACTATCACTTCTTTAACCAGTCTGCTGTTTGGATTGTTTTGATTACTCCTGACCTCATCAATGCTGTTTAAGTTGATTGTCGGAAACAGCCGCCAAAAAGTAGTCCTGGGAATAAAAGTAAGCAGGTGCCAGAAGAAAATTGCAAGAAACTCTTGAATGTTTGCAAAATCCATGCGTATTACTTTCCTAGGGCTGCCGTAACAAATTACCACAGACTGGGTGGCTTAAAATGACAGAAATTCCTTCTCTGACAAGTTCTGGAGATTAGCAGTCCAAGGTCAGGGTGTTGGCAAGACCGTGCTCCCTCTGAACTGCCAGCTCTAGGGAAGATAAATCTCCCCACCTCTCTCCCCATGTCCAGAGCTGGCCGGCCATCCCTGGCTCACAGCTTCCTCACAAGTTCTGCCTCTGTTTTCACATGGCCTTCTCCCCATGTGACTCTGTCTCTTCATTTTCCTCTCCATGTGTCTCTAGGTTCAAATGCCCTCCTTATTAGGATAGCAGTCATTAAAGTAGGGCCCACCCTAATCCAGTGTGATCTCATCTTAACTTGATTACATCTGCAGACACAATTTCCCAGTAAGGTCACTCTCACAGGTACCAGGGGTTAGGGCTTCAACCTATTTGGAGAGATGGAGGGGGGTGCAATTTAACCCACCAAAATGTGTGAACTTTGAAATAAAAGAGTGGTCTAGTCATCGCCAGGACTTCATATTCTGGGCCTGTTCAGCAATAAAAGAGATCCGAGAGCCTTTAGCCAATAAAAACTCAGAAATGCCCCACTTAGGGTGGCTCAGAGACTGGACCAGGGCTGAGTCTGTAGTAGGCTAGACTATAGGGATGTGGGGACAGGGGAACAAGGATGGGGTCTGACCCAATCACCCTACTGGTGTCCCCCTGCACAGACAAATCCCATCCATCTTATAAGTCTCATAAACTCTAGTGCCTTAAGAGTCATCTAACACTGGTTTTTCTTTAAATTCCTGTGGTATATTCCATCCATTTTATGTAATTTAAATATATGATCACCACCCGTTATGTCATATTTTTTAGTTGTACTATCTCTTTAATAATCTTACCAGATGCTTAAGACTAATATTTCTATGCCATGACAGTAATCATCACAGGGGTAGGCATTCAGGAAAACTCTGTCGCACATAAAATACCTACTGAAAAATGTAATTCTTTAATTGACCTGAGAGAGGGTGACTGAGCCAGAGCATAAGGGCGGAGCAGGTGACCTGGAGCCTGATTTGTGGCGTCCTCGCACTTGAACTTGGAGGAAATCCAAGTCGCCTCCTGTTGTAGCCACTCTTCAAATTTGCTCTCCGCATGTAACCTTTGTCTGACATTTCTCTTCTCCAAGTTGGATTTCAATCACAGACTTCAAGGTTTTCTGTCGAAGCTGACCCAGTAAATGTAAAGGGTTACTTTGAGAACGGGCCGCTTTGTGGTCCAAACACAGCCTGGGATTTTGCGCTCAATCAGCACCTAGCAGGGAAAAGCCCTGTGTGCTTCAGATATCTTCCAAACATGCACACGTGGCCACCCCTTCACACCTGACTTCCCAGTGAACGAATAAGCCAACTGAGATGCAGTGAGTCCTTCATACAGCCCGGACTGCTAGCAGAGACCTGCCTAAACTAATTTACAGTCCCCATCTGACTGTATGCCCATGCCTTTCAGCTAACAAGGGCATTAGCCCCCAGCACTTCTAAGAGGTAAATTGCTTTTCTAACAGCAATTATAACAGTGCTAACAAAAAGCTAAAGATTTGGAGAATCGATTTACTCCTTTTACTTTCAAATCACTGTATCCGATTTTCCTCATTGAATTTTAATTTTATGCCATGAATGCAGAAATTGCTTCCTTTCAAGCACTAAGAAGACATATTTTTGCACATTCTAGGCCTTCTTTTAGGAAACATCACTTTCATCTTCCTATTGAATAGGCATAAAGAGGGAAATCATACTCTGAATAATTAGGAGGAAGAGTTTGCTCTAGAAGGGAAATGTGATAAAAAAAAATCTATTGACGACAATTAAGTAAACACTGGGGGGAAATCATAAAAACGGCCAATTTGCCTATAAAAAACACATATTGTCCTCTGTGTTCCTGTACAATTAATTAATAGAAGATACTGTGGAATATAAGCAGAAAGGCATGTGCTTTTATTTTATGCCAACTGAAAATCTTAGCTCTTATTGTCTGATTTTAAGGATCTGTTGCTCAAAGTATATGTGGAATAAATCCCTATTTAATATTATCTGTAATGATACCACATATTTTGTCAATTAGGGTTATTATTCTTTTTCTTTTTCTTTTTTAGGTAATCTCTATGCCCAGCTTGGGGTTCAAATTCACAACCCCAAGGTTAACAGTTGCATCTTCAACTGACTGAGCCAGCCAGATGCCCCAGGGTTATCATTCTTGTACAATAAACAGATGACACACTTAAAGAAGCCCACTAGACATGATATGTGTCTGCAAATGATAATGTAAATAATGTTTCTATTTGTAAGATGCTGCCAGATGAAGTGAATGGGTACTTAGACTGTGAAGTGTTTGATAGAAAAACACTGATTGACAGCTTCATTTCAGGGTAATTCTTTCCTAATATGGCTCACCTATTATTCAAATGGAAATAGACCGAATAACTAACTAATAGACATGAAATGCAGTAAAATTCAAAACGTTATAATCCTAGAAAGAACCCACCAGTATTAAGCCACACGTGCTACTCGTTGGCCAGTGATCTGTAAAGCACCTGTGTGCTTACCTTACTTTGTTCTTTGAAATACTTTCTGGGTGTTACAACTTTAGTAAAAGCATGTATTTTTAAAATTGCATCGACATCAGTGTAAGTCAAATAGGTTATGCAACAATTTTATTATTTCTACTGTCTGATTCATAAATATAATGAACAGAACACACAAGGTTCTGAGTTCTGAGCTCACAGTTCATGAGATCAAGCCCCAAAGCAGGTTCTGCACTGGTAGCATAGACCCTGATTGGGATTCTCTCTCTCCCTTTCCATCTGCCCCTTCTCCACTCACGCTTTCACTCTCTCAATGAACAGAACACACAAGGAACAGAACACACACAAGGTTGAATGAGTCATAAATAACGTGTGCCTGGTTTTCTGCTGTGCCGGGATTTGAGTAGCAAACAAGAAGAAAAATGTAAAGACGCTGGATCTGGAGGACTGAGAGAGGGAACTTGGGTAAGATTCAGGGATAATCCCCCATGTGAGGCACCATTAGTACAAGCTGGATATCCACAGATAAACGGTGAACTTGGATTTAATTTAGCAGTATCCTGGGAGTCTGATCAACCACTTGAGAAGTGGCTGCGAAGAGTTTCCATGAAGCGATAAAACATAAGGAAAGGGATTGTAAACAGTGGGATTCCAAAAGGATTTATTTTGAACCGAATTCTAATACTATTGTTCCAGAAAGATAGAGAGCATTGAGAGAAACATCTGTCCTTGAGGAAGATGTTGGCAAGGCTAATCAGGGGCAACGATGAGAAGGTTTCAGGACAGGAATCCAACTGCAAATGAAGGAGTGACTGGAGTACAAATTGGGAGCCTGGGGCAAAACTTCAGTCAAAGCTAAGCAGTGTGGTCAAGCTAGTGTGAAGAAAGGCTAGCCTTCCTTGATTCTGAGGATGACTCCAGGCACACTGGCGACTGAGACTGTACCAGATTTAGTCATTTGAGACCATTTGCTTTTGAAGATGATTCTTACATATTTCAGGATTGACTTAGAAACTATGGCAGGGAGAATGAGCCCAAAGCAGTTAATGAATGACCAATGATTCCAGAAGAAAAGGTATAGCTAATTAGTATATATGATTCAGCACAACAAATGAAACAAAAATTGTTGTGATTGATCTTTGGAATGTATCCTACAGTTGGCTCATCATTTACCACCTTATGGTTCCTATTTACCTACTCCCAGAGGAAGAGAAATATCTTCTGTATTTATATATATTTATATGGAAGAGTCTCCCATGGGTATTTAAATGAAATATAACTCCCATGATTGTTATATAAAAAATAAAATGTAGAGGTGCCTGGGTGGCTCAGTCAGTTAAGCATCGACTCTTGATTTCAGCTCACAGTTCATGAGATCAAGCCCCAAGGCAGGTTCTGCACTGGTAGCACAGAGCCTGATTGGGATTCTCTCTCTCCCTTTCCATCTGCCCCTTCTCCACTCACACTTTCACTCTCTCAAAATTCAGAAATAAACTTTAACAGAAAGAAAAAGAGGAACACCTGGACGGCTCAATTGGTGAAGTGTCCAGCTTCGGCTCAGGTTATGATCTCGCAGTTTGTGAGTTTGAGCCCGGCATCGGGCCCTGTGCTGATAGCTCACAGCCTGGATCCTGCTTCGAATTCTGTGTCTCCCTCTCTCTCTCTGTCCCTCCCCAGCTTGTACTCTGTCTCTGTCTCTCTCAAAAATAAATAAACGTTAAAAAAAATTAGAAAAAGAAAATGTACAGAGCAATATGCTTGGCATGCTACCATTTGAATAAAAAAAGAGGTGGAAATAAAAATAAATAAAATAAATTTGTATTTTTCTATAGGCATTTAAAAAAAACTTCTGGCAAAAGCATAGGAAATGGGGGGATGGCAACTCGATACATAGAGGCAGGCTGGGAGGGAGACTTCTCACTGTATATAAATTTTATACTTTGGATATTTTAATTATATGATTGTTACCTATTTTTAAAAGTAAAACATTTTAAAATATAAACATCCTTACCTTATATATTTAAATATGTAATGATTAATAATATAAATATAAAAAATAAAAATTAATACATAAGAACCATGTTATGAGGAGAATTAATGGAGATAAAATTACTGAAAAGGAGGCACCTGGCTGGATTAGTCAGTAGAGCAAGTGACTCTTGATCTAGGTAGGGGTCATGAGTTCAAGGCCCACATTGGGTGTAGAGCTTACTTTAAAAAAAAAAAAAAAATAGCAAAAGCTAGTTACAGTTAGGGGGCACAAAATTTCACTTGAATTGCCTGGAAGTCAAAGAAACAGGGAAAACAGGGTGAGTTACAATAACTGTTATAATTTGTAACCAGACGCACATTGTCCAGTTTTCTTACTATGGATAGCCTAGCTAAGTGTTTGCTCCTAGGGCAAAGCCTGGGGATAGGAGCATCTCTTGCCTGAAGTTCTGGATATATTAACGCGGTGAGAAAAAAGAATCAAGAAGTGTGGTACTTTGTACTTGGCAACACTGGAACCAAAGCTCCAAGAATCTCTGCCCTATAGGATTCCAAGTTAGATCTGGCCCAAAGAAAATATGATGACATTTGGATGCCAGAAGTGAAGCAGCAGCCATGAGTCCCCAGAAGTCAGTGTGATTAGATGCGACAGGCAAAGCAGAGATGCCAACAGATTCCAACTTGGGTCCATTCTCCTCCACTCCAAGTTCATCTCTTCTCAACTGATGGCCTGCTTATCAACAGCCACCCAAGAACCACTACCAGATACAGAGGCAACACCCTGCAGTTGACTTCACCAGCATTCTGCAGTCTCATCCCAGCGGCTGGACCTGCTTGGCTTCCCAGAGTCCCATGTAAGCTCCAACTTGTCCTCCCTGTGCTTCCGGAAAACTGGTTAAAGCCTTGTCTTTGATCCACTAACTGTCTCTTTGGACACTTATTTCCTGAGCTTTGTCCAGTAAGGTCCTTATGCCTATAGTCAAGTGTCTTATTTCATAATCTTCATAGAGGTTCTGTTTTCCTAAATGACTCTGAGAGATGCGTTGGCATAAGTAGGGTTAGCAGTCCTAAAGCACATGTCCAAATACGGCATCAGGAGCATTCAAATGGGTAAGAATCAGAAAAGAAAATCCAAGTAAATGAAGAAACAAGGCAACAAGAACAGAGAACCAAGGATCAGGTAGATGAGCAAAAAAGATCATCTGGGTGGTGGGAAACCAGAGGGCAACGGGACACAGCTGTAACATAATATTGCCACCTTAACACCAGACCACAGAAATTTTCTTCCTGCCCATTTCTTACATAAACACCTGATTCAGCCTGATACCCTCCTGTACTTCGATTAGAGACTTCAGTAAGTTAGTCCAAGAATGTAGATTTCTGATGATCTATTTTAATATCAAGTTTGAGCCCAGACAGTCCAAGACCATGGTTTTACTCCTTTGGTGCTCACTGACCTGTTTAGAATGCTATTGATAACCATACTCAAATATTTATCGGGCCCTTATATGCCATGCCCTGTGCTAAGATCTTTACACGTAGTACCTCATTTAAACCTCACAACAACCTACAAAACACATACATTATACTCATTTCATAAATAAGAATGACACAACTTAGTAAGTTGCACAGCCTAGATTTAAAGGGAAATTGTAGGAGGCTCCTAAGCCTAAGCATTTGACTGCTAAGCACTCCTGTTTTTTTCTCCAAGAACAACAAAACAAACACAAACACACTTGTACAAAATTTTCCTTACATTTAAAAAAGGTTCACAAATCTTCATTTACTAATTCCCATGACCTTCCATAAATAACAGCAGTCCCAACAAGGTCTTGGATGGAGCTAAAGAATGGGCAATATGAAAATGATAGTTCTCTTGGGGTTTATGGTAGATAATCTCTAAAAACAGCCACCATTGATTCCTTCTTTCCATGTACATGTGTGCTACTCCCACTGTGAGTGATAGAGTTGATTTCACCTGTCCTGTAAAGAAGCCTTTCCTGTAATTCCAACCAATGGACAATGGAAATGACCTTCTTACCCGTGGCCTTAAGAAGATGAACACCTTCCACGTAAATCATCTTGAAGTGTAGCCACCATGCTGTGACAAAACCAACCCACAAAGAGAAGACACAGTAAGGAGAAGCAAGGTGCTCTAGTCAACAACCAGCATCAACTGGTGGTCATGTGAGTGCCTTCTTGAGATTCCGGCCCAGGAGAGCCTGAGAGGACTTCAGTCCAGTCAACGTCTTGTGGAGAAGAAGAACCACCCAGCAGAGCCCAGCCAACATGCCATCTTGAGAAATACATGGTTGTTGTTTTAAGCCACTAAACATGTTTATTTTGTGCAAAAAGGTAACTGAAACAGGGTTTTAAAGGTTGACCTTTTAACTCTGAGTGCTAATGATCACGAAAAAAATCCATATACATTATGTTAGTTACCAGATATCTAAGTGGCAACGTTCATATGTAGCTATAAAACCAAATAATCTGACTTGCTGTCTTACATAAATGAAAGGCCATTTCGGAGTGCCTGTGTGGCTCAGTCAGTTGAGCGACCAACTCTTGACTTTGGCTCAGGTCAGATCTCTGGGTCGTGGGATCGAGCCCCGCCTTGGGCTCTGTGCTCAGTGTGGAGACTGCTTAAGTTTCTCTCTCTCCCTCTGTCCCTTCCCCACTCTTATGTATGAAGTCTCTCTTTCTCTCTCTCTCTCAAAATTAAAAAAAAAAAAAAAGAAAAGAAAAGGTACTGCCTTAACCCAAAGACATACAATAAATAAATAAATAAATAAATAAGCCCATTTTGTCTGTGAATTAAGATAGACTGCTGGAGAACATATAAATTTGTCCCAAATATGCTATCTTCAATCTCTTCCAACACTCAAAATACATGCTTTATAAAAATAAATATTTGCTGTAATATGGCAAGATCACACACTTAGTTCCTCTAAAAGCTGCCCTCAGTTATGAAAACAAAACTTAAAAAGACAGGATCTAAGATGCAACCCTGTTTATAACACTTAGTTCCAGAATTTTCTCTTCAAGGCCCTGTCTCTATTCACTCTAATTGCCATACGAGTATCAAAATAAAAGCTCCAGGGGCGCCTGGGTGGCTCAGTCGGTTAAGTGTCCGACTTCAGCTCAGGCCATGATCTTGCGGTCCGTGAGTTCGAGCCCCGCGTCAGGCTCTGGGCTGATGGCTTAGAGCCTGGACCCTGCTTCCGATTCTGTGTCTCCCTCTCTTTCTGCCCCTCCCCCGTTCATGCTCTGTCTCTGTCTCAAAAATAAATAAACGTTAAAAAAAATTAAAAATTAAAAAATAAAAAATGAAAGCTCTGGAGTGGGGCGCCTGGGGTGGCTCAGTCGGTTGAGCGTCTGACTTCGGCTCAGGTCATGATCTCACAGTCCATGAGTTCGAGCCCAGCATTGGGCTCTGTGCTGACAGCTCAGAGCCTGGAGCCTGCTTAGGGTTCTGCGTCTCCCTCTCTCTCTGTCCCTCCGCTGCTCATGCTCTGTGTCTCTCTGTCTCAAAATAAATAAAAACATTAAAAAAAAAAAATTTTTTTTTTGAACAAAGCTCTGGAGCACATACATCCTGGAATACAAATCACGGTCATCAAGACTAGCACACAGCAGGTTTTTATCTAAGCGATCAACGATCAATCAATTCTAAGGAATTAGAGATAATAAATTCTAAATTAATTTCAATAATTAATGCCTAAGGAATTCATGACCAATAAATTCTAAAATTAATCTTAAACTGGACTTTCCTCAATTAAATCAAGCAAAGCAAATAAAAACTGTAATAGCAAAATATCTGAGCCCCAAATCAGCTTGTTTCTCATCTAGGATATTAGGTTGGGAGTCCCAGAACTGCCATTTACTGAGTATAAAGCCAGACTACAGATGTGAGTGGATATGCAGAAGGCTGCTGGATGTGTAATTTAGAAAAGAGAACATCATTTTTCCTTTAATTTTACTTTTAATATGCTCCTATTAAGCAAATCATATTTCTATATTCAGAATTACTCTGCAATCCATGGCAACTACAGAAGTTGATAAGATATTTCCAATGAAGTTAAATAGCAGAGAAAAGCAATCTTGGACATCAAAATTTACCATAGCTATTTATAATATTCAAATCTGGATAATCAACTACTAATGAAATTTACTCACTATTCATTTATTTAACCAATATACATTATTGAGCCATGATATATAGTGAGCTCTCAGAAATGAATGAGACAGATTATCTGGTCAAAGCAGATTTTATTAGGGTATGACAAGGTATTTATGAGAAAAAAAAAAAAACAACCAAATGTGGCAAAGTATGGGCAGGAGTGGGCAAGTAAGGCTGGGAAGTCTTCACCGAGAAAAAATTGTTTTAGTCTGATATTATTCTTAAAGGATAAATCATTTGGCCTTGACAAAAAGAATATTCTAGGGGGAAAGATGCTATATATAAGAAAAACCAACTTGGAACAGGGTAGAAGGTGGATGATGGACTGGAAAGGGAGTGGATTCAAAGTAGGTAGAAAAGAGAGAGACAGAAAGAGATGCAGAGACAAAGAGGGACAGAGAAGTAGAAACACACACACAGAAAGAGAGAGAGGGAGGTAGGAGAGAGACAAAGAGGAGAGGGGAGGGGAAGGGTGTGGGGAAGGAAGGGGAGATGAGGGGAGGAGAGGAGAGAAGAGAGGCTAAATACATGTTTCCAAAGTACTAACTACTGGAATCCCTGGAAGAATGGTTCTTGATTGATGGTTTAGTCCAGATTGTCCTTATTGCAGTTAGTATTCTGTTGTACATAAGATTAAAAAGTTTGGGGCACCTGGGTGGCTCTGTTTGGTTAAGCATCCAACTCTTGATTTCAGCTCAGGTCATGACCTCATGGTCATGGTCATAGGATCGAGCCCTGGATCAGGCTCCAAGCTGAAAGTGCAGAGTCTGCTTGGGATTGTTTCTCTCCCTCTGCCCCTCTCATGCTCATTCTCTCTCTCTCTCTCTCTCTCTCTCTCTCTCTCCAAAAACAAAAAACAAAAAACAAAAAGAGAGAGATTAAAAGGTTCAAAACAAAAGGCTGTCTTTAAGGTTTGCTGAGGCCACAATTTCAAATCAAAGACTCCGTCACCTTCTCTCCCTTCTAAATTAAGGAACTACATTACAGTACCTTCCTTAGAAGGGCGACAAGATAAACCAGAACTCTATAGTAATAACTGCCATATAGCTTGAAAACTCCGTAGCACATAGAGAGGAACTTGACTCTGCAAAGTAGATCACGTCTGTCTGTTTGTCTGTGTGTTTTAATGGGCAAGAAATAGATCGGGAATCTGAGAGGTTCTCCGCCAGCGTGTCATAAGTGCCCATGGATTGGCCTCATCACTCTGAAGAGATGTGACACAACGGAAGTGTGGCAGTAAACACCATTCTTTTCTTTTCGTGTTTAGAAAGTACAAGGTAATCCCAACGACATAAATTATAAATGAACATAGAAACAGAAACATATCATAAAATACGTGCAAACAAAAGACCTGAGAACAACAGAAAGAATATATCACACTGTTTGTCAATTGCAGCCATCTAGAAGAAAGAAACCAGAGTGTAAATTAAGGTAGCGTGAGTGGCAGTGGAGGGGTTGGGCCAACACAAGAGATGTTGAGAAGACAAAACTGGGATGGATAGTGGCAGGTTGGAAAAGTTTCAGTGGAGTATCTGTGGACAGAAATCAACATTCAGTGTTCCAGGAAATACAAAGGGTGTAAAGAGAAAACAGTGAGTATATCATCTTGTAACAAATAGACCATGTATTCTTCTATATTAAGCTTATTTTCTATTGTTATATATGAGGTTGAGAATAGAGAAGGTTTGGAAGACAAGATGTGCAGTTCATTTTTTAACAAGCTGTGGTGTCCACAGGCATCTGGATAGAAATCCTCGGTGAGCAGGGGGATGCGGTGATTTGGAACTCAGCAGGGAACTGTGGGGTTACGAGTTAGAAGTCATAGGCATTCAGGTTGTAGTTTATGCCACGGGTATAGATAAAATCACCCACAAAAGTATGTATTGGTCCAGTAAGAGCTCTTCAGCATGTAAGCAAAAGCAACTGTGGTTATCTTAATTTTTAAAAAGAGCCTTATAAGATGCATTGTGTGTGTGTGTGTGTGTGTGTGTGTGTGTGTGTGTGTGTGTATAATTCAATATTATGTGGCCATGAGAAAAAAGGAAGTCCTGCCATTTGTGATAACATGGTTGGACCTTGAGGGCATTATGCTAAGTGAGGTGAGTCAGAGAAAGGCAAATTCTTTTTTTTTTTTTAAGTTTATTTAGTTCTTTTAAGAGAGAGAGAGAGAGAGAGAGAGAGCAAGTGCACAAGTGCACAAGCATGTGAGGGGCAGAGGGAGAGAGGGAGAGAGAGAATCCCAAGCAGGCTCCGTGCTGTCAGCGCAGAGCCCGATGCGGAGCTCAGTCTCATGAACCGTGAGATCGTGACCTGAGTCAAAACCAAGAGTCAGTCATGGCCACGCAGGTGCCATGAGAAATACAAATTCTGTGTGATATCACTTCTCTGTGGAATTGAAAACAGCTGAACTTGGGAAAATAGAGAGTAGAACAGTACTTACCAGGGGCTGAGGGTTGGCACAATTGTGGAGATGTTGATTAAAGGTACTAACATGCAACCAGTGGAAAAATAAGTCTGGATCTCTACTGCCCGACATAAGGATCATGGTCAAAATACTGTATAATAATAAGCTTCAAAGTGATTAAGAGACTAGATCTTCATTGTTCTGCACACAAAAAAGAAATGATTATGTGAGGTTACAAAGGTGTTAGCTAACACTGTATTATTAATCTGACTGCAATATATAAATACCCAATCAATGCACTGTATACCTCAAACTTACACAATGCTATATGTCAATTATCTCTTAATAAAAAATAATCATAGGGGCACATGGGTGGCTCAGTCGGTTAAGCGTCCGACTTCGGCTCAGGTCATGATCTCGCAGTTCTTGGGTTTGAGCCCCATGTCGGGCTCTGGGCTGACAGCTCAGAGCCTAGAGCCGGCCTTAGATTCTGTGTCTCCCTCTCTCTCAGTCCCTCCCCTGCTCACCCATGTCTCTCTCTCTCTCTCTCTCTCTCTCTCTCAAAAAGCCTCTGTCTCTCTCTCTCTCTCAAAAAATAAACATTAAAAATTTTTTTAATTAAAAAAATAATCATATAAAAAAGGTTTTTTATAATTTCTAAAGGAACTTATTGAACATCTATCAAGGTTGACTGGAGGTTGGAAAACTGGAATTGGAAAATGGGCAGAAACCAAGGGGACTACCGAGGCCCAAGAATCAGGAAGCATAGCAATGATCTCTTAGAACTTCCAGTCTTCCCAGATACTGACACCCAGACAGGACACTGCCCTTGTCCCTGGGGACCACCTCTATTGTGAGGAAATTACCGGCATTCCTCCACCTTTGCAGCACTTTCTCAAAGACCCAGAATTACACAGCAAGTTTGCTTTTTATCCAACCTGGCTATCTGTGTGTAGGAAGAGGGAGGAACCACGTCTCCCCCCACCTTTCATACAAATGGGGGCTCCCCCAAGCAAGACGGAGTTTGGAAAGCTCAGCTGCCATGTAAGCCTCACACCTGTGCACCCCCAAGGTATAGAACGAAGAGAGTAAAAAGCTTAGCAGACCAAGGATGAAATCCGGTGGTCTCTACTTTGGAAGCAGTGGACGGGAGCTTACAAGCCAAGGACGAAGTCTTAGAAAGAACCATCCAAAGAATAGAAAGAGACCAAGGAGATGTGGTTTTGCAGAAAACAAAAGAGATAACTTGAAATCATTTCAAATGCCACAGGGAGTTCAGGTTAGGAGAAAAGCTGGGAAAGTGATCATTAAATTAGGCTTAGGGAAAAAGAAAAGTTTCAGTGGCATAAATATGAAGAGAAATCAAAATTCAGTGGTCCAGGAAATCAAAAGGATGTAAAGAAAACACAGCGAATATAGGCTATACTTTGACGAATCATTGTTCTAAGGCATAATTACATGCCTCAGCATTTCTACTTCTTGAAATAGGTGATGCAAAGTAAACAGTTATGTATTTGTGCAAAGAGCTGCCTGAATGTTCTTTTACACCCTGTGTATGTTAGTGAAAAATGTGATGTGAGCTCCATATCCAAAACTAGGGGCTTATACATATATTTATTATGCATATGTGTATTCAATAGAATATTATATAACTCTTTAAATAATGGGGTAGCAATGAACTTATTCGTGCAGAAATCTGTCTGTGATCCATTGTTGAGTTGATAAAGCCTGAAATACTATGTTAGTTAAGATTTTGGCTTTAGAAAAAATTAATTTATTAAAAGATGGATAGACAGATCAATAGGTAGGTAGGTAGTCTGGGTATTTATATAACACTTAAGATGCTCTGGACTATAGATAACAGAAGACCACATACTAAGAGGGTTAAATAATAAGACCATTTCTTTCTTTCTTTCTTTTTTAATTTGAGAAAGAGAGTGCCTGTGCACGAGTGGGGGGAGAGGCAGAAAGAAAATCTTAAGCAGGTTCCATACTCAACACGGGGCCCATCATAGGGCTCGATCCCACAACCCTGGGATCATGACCTGAACCAAAATCAAGAGTGGGACGCTCCATGGACTGAGCCACCCAGGCACCCCAAGACCATTTCTTATTCTATCCATGGGGGGGGGTCTTCAGTGATAACATCAAGGAGCTTTCTATCTTTCACCTTGATCTTGAAGCTCATTATGGCCAATTGCACCTTAAAATCTACTGTCGCTTCCCTCTTCAAGGGTACTTCTGGAAGGAAAGGGACTGTGTCCACATTATGTCAAATAAACATCTCCCTTCACGGTCATCAATCTAACTCCCACAAACACAATGATTCTTTTACTTAGATGGGTGATATGTAGACACATTTGTCAAAACGGCTCTCCCCTCTCTCTCTCTCTCTCTCTCTCTCTCTGTCTCTCTCTCTCTCTGTCTCTCTCTCTCTCTGCCATTTTAGGCCACAGCAAGAGGAGCAAAAGGCAGCCATCTGCAAGCCAGGAAGAGTGCCCTCAACAGGCACTGAATCTGCCAGCACCTTCATCTTAAACTTCCCACCTTCCAGAACTGTGAAGTCAGTCCACTGTTTATGCCACCCAGTCTATGGTATTTTGTTATGGTGGCCTAAGATGACTAAGGTGTACCTAAATATCTAAATTAACACTCTTTATTATACTTTAGGATGTCACAGATTTCAGCAAATAGAGGGCATAGTAACATACAATTTGTATGTGTGTGTGTGGATATATGTACTCCGATAATAAGAAAGCTGTAACATTTTTTAAAACTTTATTTTCTCTATATTAAACTCTGAATTAACGATTCATGTTTCTTATAGAGTATCTCATTTCTGTAAATCAAGAACTCATTAGCAGAATTTTGTACAAATTTCATTTCTGTTTTTATTCAACCAATAAAAATGCAAATTAATGTTCAAAATGTCCTTGGCAATCTAGAGAAACTAATTTATGTGTGCCTGAAAGTCTAAAACAGCAGAGAATTAAAAGAAAGAAAAAGAAATAAAAATGGTGATAATATTTTAATGCAAAAATTGAATATCCAAAGCCAGACTGGAAAATATTAAAATATAACATTTTATACTTCTTGGACTCTTATGAAATAGGTTGCAGAATTTAAAAATGTGTCCTCTTGGGGCACCTGGGTGGCTCAGTCAGTTGAATGTCTGACTTCGGCTCAGATCAGGACCTCACGGCTCGAGAGTTCGAGCCCCGCATCGGGCTCTGTGCTGACAGCTCAGAGCCAGGATCCTGCTTCAGATTCTTTGTCTCCCTCTCTCTGCCCCTCCCCTGCTTGTGCTCTGTCTCTGTCTCTCTGTCTCTCTCAAAAATAAATAAACGTTAAAAAAAAATTTAAAGACAACTATGAAAGAGAAGCATTAAAATAATAGAGAAAAACAAACAAGAGCCACTGATGAAAAGGTGAAGAAAATGCTCCCCCAATTTTTTCATTATGAGAATTTCCAAGACTGAACAAAGTGCCTACCCCTGAGCTTCAGCACAGCCAAGACACAACAAAGTCCTATGAATTAAGTCGCTCTCTTTAAGGTACCAATGTGTAGCAAGACTATGTAGACCTGATGTTCCTGATGTGAGGGAAAAAAGAATGATTTCCTATCTCAGAGCAACCCCTCATTGGATGGTTAGATTGTTTTATGTCAAGTTTTCAATAAGCCAGGTAGCCCTGAACGAAATCATAGAGCAATTCTGGGTTTTATCTCCAACCTCCATTGAGCTCAGGACTCAGCCGCATTTGGCCAGAAGTTGAATGAAGTCACACGTACAAAGCAGCGGTGCCCAAGAGTGATTCAATGTTTCATACTTGAAACTTCAGCTGCTCAATTTTTTTTATGTTAACTGCCCCATGTGGTTAGAAAGCTCTGTCATCTTATTAGCTAATAAGGTGACAGAGCTCTTATCCTTTTAGGGTATCTTCATTCAACTGGGGCATCTAATATCTGAGGGAAAAAGCAGATATTTTTGCCATTGTTCTTCCAGTTATTCAAAACCATATATTCTAGAAAAAGAAATGTATAAGAAAAAAAATGTATTCCACTACACAGAACTACCCCTTGTTAACATTCGATATCTTTCATAATTTTTTCTATGTATGCATATGAACCAAAAGTAAGATTTCACATAATGTGTATAAAATTGAGGCAATGCTTTTTTACTTAAGATGAATCTTCTCAAACATCATCAAAAACTCTGAAATATAGGGGTGACTGGCTGGCTCAGTTGGTGGAGGATAGGACTCTTGATCTCAGGGTCATGAATTCAAGCCCCACATTGGGCACAGAGACTCTTAAAAAAAAAAAAAAAAACCTCTTTGACAATATAATTATTAATGGCTGTGAGATATTTTACTATATGAATATGCTACCTTTTTTGTCTAAAATTATTATTATTGGGATTCGCTTAGCTTTGGGGGCCAATATTTGGGGGGGGGGTGTTATTGTTTCTTTAACCAAGAAAGTCTTAAAAGTATGGAGAGGAGAATATATTCATATATATATATATATATACATATATATATATATATATATACATGTGTATATATACACATGTATATATATATATATATATATACATGTGTATATATACACATGTATATATATATATATATATATGTATATATATATATATATATATATATATGAATGATCAAGACAAGTATGCCTATTTCTTTATGTAAGCAAATGAAGAATATTTTATCCATTGTTCCCATTCATAACCCAGGCACCCAGTTGCCTAAACAGCAGAACAAAGAGAACAGATGTGGCTCTGGGAACCAGTGTTGCACATGGTTCATGGTCTCAGTTGCTGATCCATTTTTATATTCTCTGTGGGTATGCTCTGGTGACCAGCATTCCTGCACTTTGGTAAGTACCCCCCCGAGCACTGTTTCAGCGAGTCAGGTGTTTCCAAAAGAGTGAGCAGATGACTTTTGAAAAACAAATCAATAATTAGAAGTTCAGACATCAAGAAACTACACATAGGGGACACTTGGGTGGCTCAGACGGTTAAACATCCAACTCTCGGTTTTGGCTCAGGTCATGACCTCACAACAGTTCATGAGTTGGAGCCCCGCAGGGGGCTCTGTGTTGACGGTGAAGAGCCTGGTTGGGATTCTCTCTCTCCTTCTCTCTCTGCCCTTCCCCTGCTCTCTCTCTCTCTCTCTCTCTCAAAATAAGTAAACTTTAAAAAATAAAAAATTTAAAAAAAGAAACAGCACATAGGCTGAGGGCTTCAGCTGAAACTCCTTTAGTTTCCTCTGCAGAAGAGAAATTTGGAGGCTAGGCTGCAGCTAGGGTGACCTGCTTTTACAGAAGGCGGAGTTAAGTAAACCTGAACCAGGAGTGCAGTGAGGACGGCCGGGCCATGGTCTCAGCTGACATGGGACCAAAGCAGCACCGCAGAGTTATTCAGGGTGACTCATCGGGGCTCTGAGTCAGTCCTAGATTCTGTAAATTACAGGGTGCCATTATATTCACTTCGGGTTATTACCGTGTTTGCCCTCCCAAACAATGAAAATGAGTTAAAAAGCTGAAGGCAAAAAAAAAAAAAAAAAAAAAAGCAGAACTTTAAAAAAAAAAAAATCTCTTGAAAATGTTTTACTATCCAGGTTAAGCTGATCTTCAATATCAAGGAAAAAAAACAGAGAAAATTTGAGAGCTAATAGCAAAGTTATGGAGTTTAAGCCAAAGAAAGGAATAAAGGAAAGACGACAGCAAATGAGGATGACAATAAGCTATTCCAGGTATCAGGGGGTGGGGAGCAGAGAAAGGGAAAGGTAGGGTTGTGGGGGAAGTTACTAGAGTGAAAGATGCAAGATGGTTATAGCACTGTGCTAAAGAATATAATAAATATTTAAACGGGAGTTTCCAATTCAAGCAGTAAATTGGAGCAGTCATTATTATAGAACTTGAACTCCACTGCCTGACCGTGGGTGCAAGTCCCCCCTTCCTGAGCTTTGTGGGGCTGACATACTTGTTCTCTGCCTCTCTGCTTAGTCATAAATCAACATATATCGAGCTCCTGTGATGAACTCTGTTCTGCTAACCCACTCACTATTTGTACCTTTCTGTACATGATTGGTACAAAGACATGGAAAGGAACTATATTGCTTACATTTAAGTTCGCCTGTTAATTAGACCGGGGAGTAAGGGAATGGGATAAAGGCATTCGGGAACCATGGTTTTTTTTTTTTTCCTCCTTTGGACTGAAGCAGCACGAGTTGAAAAAATTAATAAATGATGAGCTAAGTCTAACTAACAGGAAGAAAAGAAGAATAGCATTCTAGGCTGGGAAATTAAGGTGAATAAATTAACTTCGTATAGAATAAACTTGGATATGAGCTGGGGACAATGAGGATACTCATAATGACGGAAAGGAAAAGTTATACGGGGAGATGTAGGAACTGGCAGGAAGTAAGGAATAGACAGTAGGGACTTTAAAGGCAAGATGACTGAAATCTACCTTACAGGCAATATAGAGATTTTTGTATATTGCTGAGCAACCATGAATACTTACACCAGCAGTATTTTAGCTTAGGAAGTGTATATAGAATAGATTTGGAGGGTCACCAGGAACCTTCGATAGGAGCACAGCTGTGAATGGTTGTTGGTCTAATTCATTTTTTTATGTTAATTTATTTTGAGAGAGCATGCAAACGAGGGAGGGGCAGAGAGAGAGGGAGAGAGAGAGAGAGAGAAAGAGAGAGAGACAGAATTCCAAGCAGGCTCCATGCCGTCAATGCAGAGCCAGATACGGGGCTCAAACACACAAACTGTGAGATCAAACCTGAGCTGAGATCAAGAGTTGGACACTTAACCGACTAAGCCATCCAGGCACCCTTATTGGTCTAATTTAAAGCACTGGCAGTGACAAGGTAGAGAAAAGAGAAAAATTTTAAACGTACTTCAAAGTATGTTTAGTAAGTGTAGTAAGATAAAATTTGATTAGATATTAAAAATCAAGATGCAAACCCAATTACTCCCATGTGTCTAGCCTAGGATATGAGCAAAGTGTTAGCTACAAGTAAGCCTAGGGTCGAAAAAGAAAAATAGTTCCCCATCACATACAACACCAAATCTAACTTTTGTGGCCTAGAAGCCAAAATCCAACAAAAGTTGTCTTTTTCTCCCCATAACACATGATGTCAAGCATTCAACTAATACGGCATGTAATTAGTTGTTGCTATGTGCCCAGCCTGTGAAAGATGCTAATTTCCAATATTAATCCAGACTTGGTTTCTGTCTCAAGTGTTCTGCTCTGTGGTGTTAAGCTTCCTAACTTATATACCAAGAGGCAATGTACATTATCATGATTGGTTTATACTTCACTGTGTGTTCACTTTTCGCTGCCTATTCATAGCAAATCCATCAATATGCTTAAATCCCACCAATATTATGAAGGATGCCATGAATACTTCAGTTTTATGTATCTCTCCCTTCTTATCCATAGCTTATCTCCTTCCCTCATCAAAGCAAATAAATACCCACATTGTGACACACTAATTGAGTGTTAATAATTTTATGCTCCCCATCAGTTGGATTGGAATACCACTGAAGACAGAACTCCATATTCTTTCTGGTGCTGGACAAATACTAAGTATTTGGTTATTTCCCTCAGGTCATGCAGAATAAGGCTATCTGCATTATAATGGGGAAATCAAAACAAGAGCAAAATACCAAAACCAAAAAAGAATTATTGTGGAATATTTTTCTAGTCTGGGAATATGTATAAATGTAAATATGAATCTCCTCCTGGAATTTTCTTTAAATTCTTTAAATCTATAAAAGTGCAAACCCTAAACCAAAAATAGATAAATTTTAATTACCACTGAAACTGCCACGGATGAAACAATAGAATTAAAAGGGCAAAAAAAAAAAACAATAAGAGAAGGCATTTGGAATATGTATAAGTAACACAAAAGTATAGCAGATATATATGAACTATCATACATGCAAAAGCAAACCATCCCAACATAGGGCTCGAACCCACGAACCAGGAGACCATGACCTGAGCCAAAGTTGGACGCTCAACTGACAGAGGCACGCCCTCCCCTAATATTTTCCTTTAAACTGGGAGTTGGCACCCGGCTTGTCAATATAGGAGGATTTATATTTTAAATCTTTTTTAAATTTTATTGTGGAAAATTTCAAATGCATACGAAGGTAGAAAAAACGGAACAATAGATACAAAAAGGTAATTTACAGAAGAAACGCAATGACCTAATGCATATGAGGAAATGCTCTAACTCACTAGGAATCAGGAAATTGCAGAAAAAAAAAGGTATTATTTTATACCCATCAATTTGACAAAAATGAAAATGTTGGTAACACTATTTGTTGGTGGAAAAATAGAAAATTCCTAACCATTGCTGGTGGGAACATACAAATCAGTATACATAGTTGGAAAGCTGCAGTCAGTATTTAGTAAAGTTTAAGACAGTCAAAACAGGGGTGTCTTGGTGGCTGGGTCAGTTAAGCTTCCAACTCCTGATCTTAGCTCAGGTTTTGATCTCAGGGTCGTGAGTTCAAGCCCTGCTTTGGGGTCCATGTTGGGTATGAAGCCTACTTTAAAAAAAAAAAAAAAAAAAAAAAGCATACCATACGGCCTAACAGTTTTACCTCTTGGCGCAAGCCCTGGAAAAATTCTTGCCCATGATGCCAGATATGTATAAGAATTTCATTCAGCATTATTTTGATGACAAATAATTAGAAACAACCCAGGTGTTCATCAACAATGCAATGGATAAATAAATTATATATTCTTACAGGGAAATTCTATACAACAGTGAAAATATATGCACTCAACCTTCATGTATCAACATGGATGAATCCCACAAACATAATGTTAGTGAATATATACATGATGTGTACATATCAGTGAATATGTAGTGTATAGTATATGGAGCATATATGTGTATATATGTTATCTATATAATATATAGTAAGTAAAAATATAATAATACATAGTACATATATGTTAAATATATATATATATATGTGTGTGTATGGTATGCTACCATAGATACAGTTTTTAAAAACATACAAGCAGGGGCGGCTGGCTGGTTCTATTGGGAGCATGGGACTCTTGATCTCCAGCTGTGTGTTCAGGCCCCACGTAGGGATTACTTAAAAATAAAATCTTTATTTTAGGGACCCCTGGGTGGCTCAGTGGTTAAGCAACCAACTCTCGGTTTCCGCCCAGGTCATGATCTCACAGTCGTGAGATGGAGCCCCTCGACAAGCCCTGCAAAGAGCCCTGCCCCCGGCTCAGTGCTGCTGGGTGGGGAGCCTGTTTGGGATTCTCTCTTTCCCTCCCCCACTTGCTCACTCTCAAAAGAACAATAAAAGAAAATCTTTTAAAAACAAAAAGCAAGGGGCGTCTGGGTGGCTCAGTCAGTTGAGCGTCTGACTCTCGATCTCCGCTCTGCTCATGATCTCACGGTTTCATGATTTGAGCCCCGCATCGGGCTCTGTGCTGACAGAGTGGAGCCTGCTTGGGATTCTCTCTCTCTCCCTCTCCCTCTGCCCCTGTCCTGCTCGGGTGCATGTACTCTCTCTCTGTGTCTCAAAAATACACATTAAAAAAATAAAATAAAAACATACAAGTAATCCATTGTGTATTTTAGAGATGCACACCTATGTAGTGAAATTTTAAAATCATCAACGGGAGTAAAAAAATAATAAATTCTGGAAAACAGAACACCTGACAGGAAGGGAGTATGATGCAACTGGGAAAAGACCCAGAGGGAAGTTCAGCTAAATCCCTAACACTTTCCTTTTTTTTTTTTTTAAATTTTTAAAATTTGTTTAAATGTTTATTTATTTTTGAGAGAGAGAGAGACAGAACGTGAGCAGGGGAGGGGAAGAGAGAGAAGGAGACACAGAAACCAAAGCAGGCTCCAACCTGTCAGCACAGAGTCCAACATGGGGCTCGAACCCACGAACCAGGAGACCATGATCTGAGCCAAAGTTGGACGCTCAACTGACAGAGGCACGCCCCCCCCCCCAATATTTTCCTTTAAACTGGGAGTTGGCACCCGGCTTGTCAATATAGGAGGATTTATATTTTAAATCTTTTTTAAATTTTATCGTGGAAAATTTCAAATATATACGAAGGTACAAAAAACGGTGTACTATAGCTAAGCACTGCTAAGCTAACGTGTACGCATTGCTGAGCTTCAACAATTTGATAGTCTGTCTTGTTTCTTACATACTCTCATCAAAATCCCACACAAGAATTATTTCTAAGAAACTCCAAGCCATCATATTATTTCCTTCATTAATATATGTCAGTTTTCTTAAAATTTTGCTAATAATTAACTTTGTAACTAAGAAGCTATGATGTTTGGGGAGTCGTCATTATCCTAAGCCCTTATATTTATATAGAGTTTTAGAGTTTAAGAAATATTCCCATTTATATTATTTATATGTTTCTTTTTGAGTCTAGTAATAGCATTGCGAAGTATAAAGAATAGGTTATTATTTTAATGTTAATTTTGGTACTCATAGTATCTGGGAAATGAACTCTTCTCGATTAAACTGTTTTTTAAGATTTGGTACCTTATAATCAGAAGGGCATAGGGTCAGAGAGAGAGAATTTCCATATGCACACACAGTTACAATGCAATATTCTTTTTTTTTTAATTTTTTTTAACGTTTATTTATTATCGAGAGACAGAGAGACAGAACGTGAGGACGGGAGGGGCAGAGAGAGGGGGAGACACAGAGTCTGAAGCGGGCTCCAGGCTCTGAGCTGTCACCACAGAGCCCGATGCGGGGCTCGAACCCACAAACTGTGAGATCATGACCTGAGTGGAAGTCGGGCGCTGAACCGACTGAGCCACCCAGGCGCCCCTACAATGCAATATTCTAAATTCTAGAATTTAGAATATTCTAGAATTCTAGAATATTGCAATATTCTAATATTCTAATAATTCTAATATTCTAGAGATGTGAAGCTTCTGCATCTCTACCAAGAAGGCAGCCTCTTGTCAGACTCTAATGAACTGAGTTGACATCACCCACAGTCATTTGCATGTGGGTGGATTATACCTTCCCTAAATACTGCCACTGTGACATACCCTGCTTTAATCATTGCCAATAGAATTGTGTAAAATCAGTGTGATGATTGTTTTCAAGAGAGCTTTTCTATAACAATTTCCAATGTTTGGGTGTTTGAAGTATTTAGCCTCCCACACGAGTGATTTTTTTCTAATATATTGTAACTCCGGTGAGTCAAATTTGTAACGAAGAACGATTTCAAAGCATCTGTCATTTCACACACGTAGTCAAATGATATTTTTTGACTCCGGGCTTCTGAGTAGGATGTAAAAAGCTGGCAAGAGTGTGCTCCCACTTACAAAAAAAAAAAAGCAAGCTGTAAATCTGCCTCATCACAGCTGTTTAAAATCCATCAAAAAGCCATGCTCACAGGACAACAAGTTCACCCAAATCTAAAGAAAGACAGGTGTTTCCAATGAAAAACAGGCTGTGAGCACAGTTGTGTACCTCGGGCAGATATTGGAAACCATTCAAGCCGGTTGAATTTCGGTTCAGCTGGAATTCTTTTTTTTATTGATCTCTGAGCCATAGGTAATGTGTTTGTTTCATTGAAAGTTAATTCAGTTGAAATACTTTTAATTGAATAATAATTGGCATGCAATATTATACTCATTTCAGGCATATAACATAGTGATTTGCCAGTGACGTACATTACGGAATGCTCACTATGACAAGTATGGTTACTATCTGTTGCCGTACAAAGTTCTTACATACTAGAGCCTTTGTTCCCCACGCTGTACTTTTCATCCCTAAGATTTCTTTTACATCTGGAACTGTGTACCTCTTTTTTTCCCCAAATATATGAAATTTATTGTCAAATTGGTTTCCATACAACACCCAGTGCTCATCCCAACAGGTGCCCTCCTCCATACCCATCACCCACCCTCCCGTCCCTCCCTCCCCCCATCAACCCTCAGTTTGTTCTCAGTTTTTAAGAGTCTCTTATGCTTTGGCTCTCTCCCACTCTAACCTCTTTTTTTTTTTCCTTCCCCTCCCCCCATGGGTTCCTGTTAAGTGTCTCAGGATCCACATAAGAGTGAACACATAGGTGTACCTCTTAATCCCTTTCCCCTATCTTGCCTTTTCCTCCATCCCCGCCCCTCTGGCAACCACCAGTTTTCCCTCCGTATTTATGACTCTGTTTCTGGCTTTTTGTTCATTTGTTTTGTTTGCCACAGTGGCCGCACTAATTTGCAGTCCCACCAGCAGGGCATAGAGATTCCCTTTTCTCCACATCCTCACCAACCTCTCTCTCTCAAGAGAGAGAGAATTCATATTCTTGAATATGAATTTCAAATAATTAAACTTCTAAACATTAAAATCTTCACTTGAACTTTAATCAAAAATGATTCGATTTTTAGTTAAGCATCTGTGATTAATTTTTAGTTATATTTCATCTCATATGGTAAGAAAAAGAGGTCTGTTTCAGTTTAGTTTTGATGGGGGTGCCTGGCTGGCTCAGTCGTTAGAACATACAACTCTTGATCTCAGGGTTGTAAGTTCAAGCCCCATGTTGAGGGTGTAGAGATTCCTTAAAAAAAAATTAAAAATCTTTAAAATAAAAAAATTTAGGGGCACTTCGGTGGCTCAGTTGGTTAAGTGTCTGGCTCTTGAGTTCGGCTCAGGTCATGATCTCGTGGTTTGTGAGTTCAAGCCCCATGTTGGGCTCCACGCTGACTGTGCACAGCCTGCTTGGGATTCTCTTTCCCTCTCCCTCTGCTCCTCCCCTGCTTGAGTTCTTTCTATCTCTCTCAAAATAAATAAAAAAACATATAAAAAATAGTGATTAAAAAATAAAAATAAAATTTAAAAATTTAGTTTTGATGTTTATTAAGAATTTCTCCAGGTTTAATATATGAATGGTTTTATAAATGTTACATGGAATGGAAAAGAAAGTACACTTAGAGAGGTAAAAAGTTCAATATTAAATCAATTCTATAGTAATATTTGTATCCTCCATGTTTTTCCTCAAATATTTTATTTTCAAAAATTTCAAACCTATAGTAAAATTAAAATATACCATATACCCTTCACCCAAATTCACCAACTATTAGCATTTTACCACATTTGTAGATAGATACAACTTGTGTATGTTTTTATGTATCTTAACAGAGAGAGATTTTTTTGCAGAATGATTTGAAAATAAGTTTTAGAGATAAAAAATTGTAGCATGTATCTCCTGAAAACTAGAACATTCTTCTACAGAAGCACTATTCTATTATAATGAAGAAATTTGATTTAATTATGTTTCCTAACACAAAGTCTATGTTCAAGTTTCCTCAATTGTCTCAATATTGTCCTTTCTGGCTTTAGTTCTATCAAATTGGTAGAATAAATGAGAGAAATCATATGCAGAAAATGCATTTGATCAAATTGAACATCCTCCCGTGATCAAAAAATAATTTCCAGCAAATGAAATCTAGAAGGGACTAGCCTTGTGATAAAAGTTACCTATGAAAAACCTACTGCTAACATCACATGTAATGAAAAATTATTGAATGTTTTCAGGGTGCCTGGCTGGCTCATTCGGATGAGCATGCAACTCTTGATCTCAGGATTTGAGTTTGAGCCCCATGTTGGATGTAGAGATTACCTAAATAATAAAACTGAAAGGAAGGAAGGAAGGAAGGAAGGAAGGAAGGAAGGAAGGAAAGAAAGAAAGAAAGAAAGAAAGAAAAGTTCTCTTTCCAAGATTAGAAACAACACATGGATATCCACCATAACTGCTTCTAAACATATTTATATATATATATATGAGATTCTAGCCAACGCAATACACAAAAAATAAATATAGAAACAGTGTAATGGTCAAAAAGAAGTAATCCTGTCATTACTAATAGAAGACATGACTGCATACACAGAAAAGCTAAAAGAATCCAGAGTGTCAAAATTAAAAAGAAAATTCAGCAAAGTTCCTGGTTAGAAGTTTAATACATGTTTTTACCAATTAACGATAACCTCCTCCCCCCCAAAAAAACTATTGGAGAATCAAGTAAAAATCAATACCGGACACAGTAGCATCAAAAACTATCAAGTACGTACAGAGTAAGCTATTAAAAGATATACCACGTTGATGTACCAAGAACTTTAAAACACTGCTAAGAAGGATGCCCGGGTGGCTCAGTTGGTTAAGCGTCTGACTCTTGATTTCAGCCCAGGTCACAGTCTCACAAGGCTCAGGTCATGATCTCACAGTTCCTGAGATCGAGCCCCGCATTGAGCTCTGTGCTGTCACCATGGAGCCTGGCTGGGATTCTCTCTCCCACTCGCCCTGTGCCCCTCTCCCACTCTCTCTCTCTCTCTCTCAAAACAAAAAACAAAAAATTTCATTAATTAATTAATTAAATTTTTAAAAATTTTAAGTTAAAAATAAAATAAAATCCATATGTGAAATAGTACTTAATTTTTAAGTAATACACATCAGATGCTTTCGATGCTACAAACACTAGGCTAGCCACTAACATTTGTTTAATTAGGGAAGAAAGAAAGTTAAGTATTTGGATGACAGTTTGTGCAAAATTTATTTTAAATCAATGTTTATTCTGAACCTTGTCATCGTGAAGTTAGGCCTCTGGGTATATCTTTAATAAGAAGGCTATGATCCTCCCTGCATTATCTAGAAACCTGCTTTAATAATTCTAAAGCCTGTCGACTTGTAATGTGAAACGATAAATATTTGTTACAGAAAATGACAAGTAGAAAATGGTTTACTTAATGCTTACTTAATGATTTACTTAATGATGAAAACAATGTCATCAGAGGTTAAATTTTTTCATATATTTATTTTCCATTTACAAGGCCTTATATGATCACTTTGCCTTCTTCCCTGTCCCAATCTCACTTTTTTCTTCCTCTCTCACTCCCTCTCCAGCCACCTGGGCTTCTCAGCTCTTCCTAGAACACTCAGACGCACTCTCCACAAAGCCTGGCTCGATCCTTCCAGAACACCTTGTTCTGATATCTGCAGGTCAATTCCCTCACCTCCTTCACATCTTTGCTTAAAGATAACTTTCTCAATGAAGCTACTTACTCTGACACCCAATTTAAAATCGTAACCTGACCACTGCCACAGCCCTTCTCGTCCTTCTTACCCTGATCTTTGCTTTTTCTGTTCTATCACTCATCACTGTCACTTTTCACCCTCTAAAATAGTAAGTGATTTACTGTTTTAGTAAATCTAATTTACTCTTTTAGACCTCCACCTTGGCCATAAGGAAGAAAGTTCGGAATGACCCTATACCACGAGTAAAAAAATCAGACAAAACTATGAGAAATGACAGTCTTCAGATGCAGACAGCATGACAGCACAAATCTGTGTTCCCTGAGAAAGGGGCAGCACGCAGGCGGGCCCCCCCCTATTGCCGAGGACTTACGCATGCAAAGAATTCCCCAGAGAGCCCCTTACCCCCATACACCCTCTAATGTAGCCCTAACCATATGGTTCTTTTTCTTTTTAAGTTTGTTTATTTATTTTTGAGGGAGAGAGAAAGAGAGAGAGAGAGAGAGAGCAGGGGAGGGGCAGAGGGAGAGGAAGAGAGAGAATCCCAAGGAGCCTCTGTGTTGTCAGCGCCGAGTTCCGGGCGGGGCTCAATCTCACGAACCATGAGATCATGGCCTGAGCTGAAATCAGGAGTCAGTGCTTAATCAACAGAGCCACCCAAGCACCCCCTAAGCATATTGTTCTCTAAATATCTGCTTCTCTTTCTCCTTAGACTGTGAAGTCCTCCTGAAGGAGGAAATCTTTCCCACCTCTGTATTCCTGGAACATACCACAGAGGAGGCTCTCAGTGAATACTGGCTAACTGAAATGAACCCCGCAAGGACTGGGCAGCGAAGGAACCAACACTTAGTGCCCTCGGTAACAGACACTTCTATACTTTCCCAGAAGCCACAGCAGCCCTGTTGCAAACACGCTGGTGTCACATTTGGAAACTTGAAGTTCATTGACTTGTCAGAGCCGCGGAGCCAGGAAGAGGCAACCCCAAAGTACGTGTTCCTCCCGCCCCACCCCGCTTCCTCCTTCTTAAAACTGGCTGCCTCCTATACGTTCTGCATCATTCATAAACCCTTAGTCATCGAAAAGAATCTCTCTGGAGAATCTGCTATAGAATCTCTATAGCGAGGAGTTCAAAGTCTTCTTGGATTGTCTAAGTGAGCAAAGTCGAGTCGAAAGATGAAACAACCTGATGAGAAAATTTTAACACGAATGGAAAACCAGCATGTCCAAGAGCTACTGGTTTCTCGGAAGAGGACTCAAAACGCATCATCCAAAGTGACGGTGCACCTGGCCAGCTTACTTCCGCAGACACTGCCCCACCGACCACACCAGTTCCTTCCTAAAAGATCTGCTCTGGTGTCAGCCTCCCCCAGAAGCTATAGTTTCCCCGGCCAGTGAGTACGCTTCCTGTCCTGACTTGCTTCCTAGGATTCCACAGCCACTTGGAAAAATTCTGCTCATTAAACGATGTGTATAAATAGAATAATGCTGAATAGGCATGGCCAGGGAGATTATTCCCTCAGTCGAGAATACAGCTTCGGATCCATCGTAAAATAGGCAATGGGCTGAAAGAGAAATTATTTTGGCAGTATGAGATTGCTTCATAAATGATTAAGGTAATTGAGTGTGGTCCTATCTGCTGACATTAATAGAGAGAGTTCATATAGACTTAATTATTTGTGCTCTGTTTTTATTACTTTTCAACTCAACAGTATTTTTTATGGAAGGGTTTTTTGGGCTACAAGGTCTTCCTATATGGCTGCCAAGCTGTTCCATCAGAAATTATTTTTCACCAAAAACTCCATTTCCGAATCTCAAATTTTCTGTAAAATTAAAAGCACTTGAATGCACCTGATTACTCTAGATGCTTTTTAGTATTCTAACAAAGTTCTCATCTCAAGCTTTTCCCAGAAGGAAATAGAGAAAGAGAGAAAGAAAAAGAAAGAGAAATAAAGAGAAAGGGGAAAAAGAGAAATAGAAAAAGAAAGAAATCAAAAGGGAAACAGAAAGAAATCAAAAGAGAGAAAGAAAGAAAGAAAGAAAGAAAGAAAGAAAGAAAGAAAGAAGGAAAGAAGGAAAGAAAGAGAGAAAACAGAGAAACCCTGCAAAATGCCAAGTTTTCCCAGGTAGCGCAAGGGCATTCTAAAGATGGGTACATACCATTCCAAGCCTTTGGTCTTACACAGCAAATATTGCAGTGACATTGCCAGCCTGGTCTCCTCCTTTTCGTGCTTCAAAATCCAGAACAGACAGATTTGACACAGAAATAAGAAGAACCACTATTCTTCCCATCAATCACTCCTCTTCATCGCTTTCATTTAGAACAGTGGTTCTCAAAGTGTCGACTCTGACCAGCCAACACCAGCGTCATCTGGGAACATGTTAGAAATGTAAATTCGCTAGCTGCCCCAGAGCCACTGAATCAGAAACTCTGGGGATAGGACCCAGCAATCTGAGTTTGACAAGCCCTCTGGTTAAACATCATGAGAACCATGATGTAGAGCGGTCATTTCAAACGTGGCTACACACGTTTGAATCGTCTGAAGAATCTAAATCACAGGTCCCTGGGTCAGAACTCTTCAAAGCTCTCCACGTAATTCTAATATGCAGCAACATTTGAGAACCACAGCTTTAGACCTTATTTTACGCCTTACCAGTGAAAAGAAGTCTGTCTGGAAAAAGGCACCAGCTCAGTGGGCTGGACCCACTTATTAAAAGACACCAAGTACAGGTACCCTTCCTGGAGAGACCTTGGCTGTATGTAAATGCAGGTGCCAGGCCCCCCTGATTTCCCTGGGCCATCTGAATCCCATCTGCCTCTCCTGAGCCCCCAGCTGTCCCAGGTTGTACCCGAAGCTCAAGCCCAACAGATGTCACCTGAGAGCAATTGGTGGCATGTCAGTGGGAAATGAGATTAAACTTTTTTTTTAATGTTTATTTATTTATTTTGAGAAAGAGAGAGAGAGAGAGGGAGAATCCTGAGCAGGCTCCACACTGTCAGCACAGAGCCCGATGCGGGGCTCGAACTCACAAAACGGTGAGATCATGACCTGAGCAGAAATCAAGAGTCAGACACTCAAACGACTGAGCCACCCAGGGGCCCCTAAAATTGATTCTTACATAGGATGCTACTTTTGAGTTCCAGATTTGGGGATGAAGCTTTTTCTAGCCTATGGCTATGAGCACCTTCGTGTATAATTTGTTGTGTAACAAACAGAAGCATAATTCAAGATACAAAGCCTATGTTCCTGCCAGTTCCATCACGCAGCCTTGGTGGGACCTCCCCCGCCCTCCCACAGTTGCTTTATTTCAGGACACAGGAGACTGTCTCACAGGTAATCACTTTGCATCTCTCGCTGCTGATGGGCTAGAAAATGCAGGTAATGCATTTTATGCATCTCTGCAACTCCAGGACCCAGTGCTCAACAGGCTCTCATTAATCTTGTGAAACAAGTCGGCGAACGAACGGCGAACGCTGCTCCCAATTGCCAAGCAAAAATTTGTATATTCCGTCAGCGGCCACAAAACGAACAGATTCCGTGGCTTTCAGCAAGGCAGGGGCCACAAAGATGGTGTTTACCACACAGACCTGTGTGTGTCCCTTTCCTTAATTTTCCCTTGTTCTCAACCAAGTAACCGATCTTTAGAAAACCAGAAGGTTGAATTTTTTTTTTTTTTTTTTTTTTTTGAAAAGAAGTTCTGATCTTTCAGGACAAGGAGAGTGGGATGTTCATAAATCCCTTCAAAATCAATGCAAAAATGACCGGGCAAAACATGGTTCAGGAAAGACTGACTCTGCAGTCTGTATGTTTGTGCGGTTTTGTCCACAAAAATTGCTCACACGCATGTGTCGGGGACAACGGTGACATAAAAGTATGTTTTTGCAAACAATCAAAGCCGTGAGTATACTTTCTTAACGATTTATTTAGGACCTATATTCTAAACATATTCTGTAAAAAAAAAAAAAGGGGGGGGGGTTTACACACTTTTTTTGTAAGGGGCCAAAGAGTGACTATTTAATCTTTGTGAACCATGTGGTCAATTGGGGCAACGATGTGACTCTATCTTTGGTTGCACAAAAGCACCGTAGACAACACATAAGTAAATGGATAAGGCTGTGTTGCAACAAAATTTAACTTACAAGAAAATATTTGCCCATTGGCTGCACTCTGCCCACCTCTGATCTAAATTAATACTTAGGGGCGCCTGGGTGGCTCAGTCGGTTGAGTATCCGACTCGTGATTTCAGCTCAGGTCATGATCTCCAGGTTAGTGGGATCAAACCCTCATCAGGCTCCACGCTGACAAGCACAGAGTCTGCTTGGGGTTCCCTCTGTCTCTCCTTTCGCTCTCTGCCCCTCCCCCACTCATGCTCTCTCGCTCAAAATAAACATTTTTTTAAAAAATAAAATGAAAAAAAAATAAGTTAATACTTATACTGGGACCTACTTCACTTTTCTCTATGTTCTGTTTACAGACAGCCTGGATTTTCAGCTTCCAGGTTGCTAAGGGATCCAAAAGAGACACTCCAGACCCTTCCACAACATTCTGCAGCAACACTCGTTAAATTCAGAACACAAATGCCTGTTCAGCCCTTGGCTCTGAATCCCCTCCTTCTTGCTGATCATTTCTCACCTTCCCTTTGCATTCATCTTCATTATTCTTTCCTCCATAGCCCAGATTTTCTGAAAATGTGGAGTGCAGACCACTTGCATCAGAACCACTCAGAGATGCTTGTTGAACACGTAGGTTCACAGTCCGTCCATCATCTCACTGAAACAGAATCCCTGGATACAGAGCCCACGAATCACGTTTGAACAGGGTGCTCAGGCAAGGGCGACCCTGCTAATAATGTTTGAGAATCGCTGCTAACCCACCATCCTCTCCCCCGGGACCATCTCACCAAGAGTAGTACCGTGTAAGTTTGAGGAGCTTCTCACTGGGGGTGGGAACAGATTTCCTAGCTCCCCGTTTCTTACATGGTAATGTTGCAATGTTTATGATGGTAGCCATAGTTCCTGGCTGAGTTTAGACAGTAGTGTCCCTGGCAGATGGTATGTAAACAGACCTCCTGCTTTGGAGACAGAGTGACGTAGGCAGCTCCCCTCTTGTTGGCACCTTATTGAAACTCTCTGGGTCTTTCTGGGTCTAAATTGGCTCAACTTTAAAATAATGAGTGTTGGGGTGGGTGGGTGGGTGACTCAGTCAGTTGAGCCCTCAACTCAATTTCAGCTCAGGTCATGATCCCAGGGTTGTGGGGTCAAGCCCCATGTCAAGCTGGAGCTTCCTTGGGATTCTCTCTCTCTCTCTCTCTCTCTCTCTCCCCACAACCCCTCTCCCCTACTTGCTCTCTCTCTCTCTCTCTCTAAAATTAAAAAATATATATTTAAAAAATAAAATAAAATACTAATAGTATCAAATGCTTGCAGGTTGTTGGGAAGGTAAAATGATGGAAAACATTTAAAAGCACTTAACACTCGGTATTCATTCAATAGTGGTAAATTGTTCCACACTGTCCCCCGTGTTTTCGCTCTATAAATGTGGCTCAGGAGTATTCCTTCCTCTCTGTCACTTTTATCTCCACACTCCTTGGGGCTCAGAAATCCCTGCTTAGCCATCTCTTTATTCGTTTGTTCAACAAATATTTGCCCAACATCTGGGAAGTACTATGCACTATGTTCTTGGGAATCTAGAAGTGAGAAAAAAACACGAGACCCTGCTCTTCTGGAGTTTATAATACAAGGAGAGAGAGAAACTATATATAAAATTACCGATGAGTTAGAGCCCTGGCTCTCAATGGGGTAGGGGGTAGGGGGTAGCCGTTGCCTCCAGGGGACATTTGGCAATATCTAGAGACATTTTAGGTTGTCACGCCTCCGGGAAAGGTGCTTCTGGCATCTAGTGTGCAGAGGACAAGTGTGCAAAACTTCCTGCCCTGTACAGGACACCCCACAACAAAGGTAATATCCAGCCCCAAATAGCAATGGTGCTGAAGGTGAGAAACCAGAAACCAGAGAGAGGACACATGCAATAAAGGAAACTGGGAGCCATGACAGCACCTGATCTAGATGAAAGGCTTCAGGACGATGTCCTTAAGGCAGTGACAGGTGAGTCCTCAAAGATAAACAAGAGCTTGACAGGTGGGAAGGGAGCATACGTGGAGCATTTGGGAATACTGATGCCTGCACCCCGCAGTGATCAGTTAAAACAGAAGCTCCAGATTCTGTTGTTGCTAAAGCATCTCAAACTAGAACAAACCTATCTACTTCAAAAGCAAAAATGAGGGGTGCCTGGGTGGCTCAGTCGGTCAAGCATCCAACTTCAGCTCAGGTCATGATCTCGATCCCTGAGTTCGAGCCCCGCGTCGGGCTCTGTGCTGACGGCTCAGAGCCTGGAGCCCACCTCGGATTCTGTGTCCCCCTCTCTCTCTGCCCCTCCCCCACTCACATCTGTCTGTCTCCTTCTCTCTCAAAATAATAAACATTAAAATTTTTTTTAAAAAAACAGCTAACGGTAAGACAAGGTAGAGAGAGGGATTGATGGTGTAGGACAGAGAGAAGATAACGGATGAAAAGAAGTTGGTGAGAAGGTGAGAAGGGAGAAGATGAGACCCCTAACTGCAGCTGGAGATAAGGGGAGCTGGAGATAAGGGGACTTTGGAGTGGAGGAGCCTGGAACACACTACCTCAGTCAGGTGATCAAAAGCAACATCAACAGTGATGAGTCATGTCAACTAAGACACATCCTTTATATGTTGTGATAAAAATGGCGCTTTACCTCTGTGGTCTTCCTCCTGAAAGCCCATAAGCCAGTCTAATCTCAGACAAACATCAGACAAATCCCGGTTAAAGGACGTTATACAAAATGCCATCGCTTCTCAAAAAGGTCAAGGTCGTTAAGAACAGGAAATTCCAGGGGCGCCTGGGTGGCTCAGTCGGTTAAGCATCCGACTTCAGCTCAGGTCATGACCTCACGGTTCATCAGTTCAAGCCCCAGATCAGGCTCTGTGCAGACAGCTTGGGATTCTCTCTCGCTCCCTCTTTCCTGCCCCTCCCCCAATTGCACGTGTACATGTGCAAACACACACACATGCTCTCTCTCTCTCTCTCTCTCTCTCTCAAAATAAATAAATAAACTTTAGAAAAAAGAAAAATAAACAAAATGACATGGGAGTGAATTCTCACACATAGCTAATAGGAATGCAAAATGTTAACAGCCACGTTGGAAAACAATTTGGTCTTTTTTTTTATAAAATTAAACATACCATATGAACTAGCAACTTCATTGCTAGGTATTTACCTTAGAGTAGAGACGACTTTGCAGCACCTGGGTGGCTCAGTTTGCTGAGCATCCCACTCTTGATCTCGGCTCGGGTCATGACCTCATGGTTTGTGAGTTCGAGCCCCAAATTGGGCTCTAAGCTGACAGCGCAGGGCCACCATGGGGTTCTGTCTCTCCCTCTCTCTGCCCCTTCCCCCCTTGCACTCTTTCTCTCTCAAGAAATAAATAAGCTTTTTTAAATTTTTTTTTTTTTTAACGTTTATTTACTTTTGAGACAGAGAGAGACAGAGCATGAATGGGGGAGGGGCAGAGAGAGAGGGAGACACAGAATCGGAAGCAGGCTCCAGGCTCTGAGCCATCGGCCCAGAGCCCGACGCGGGGCTCGAACTCACGGACTGCGAGATCGTGACCTGAGCTGAAGTCGGACGCTTAACCGACTGAGCCACCCAGGCGCCCCCAAGCTTTAAAAAAATCTTCAAAAAAAAAAATAAGACAACATTCATTCTAAAATATTTACAGAAACTTTACTCATAATTGCCAAAAATTGGAAGCAATCCACATTTTTCCTCAGCTGGTGAATAAACACATTGGGACACATCCATACAAGGAAATACTCCTCAACAATAGAAAGGAACGAACTACAGATACACACATTATAAATAAATCTCAAATGATGACTGCAACTGAAGGAAGCCTAATTCAAAAGGCTAACACTCTATGATTTCACTTATCTATCATTCTGGAAAAGACAAAACTGTAGACGCAGAAAATGTGTGTGGGACTGAGTGTGAATCCTGTCCCAGCCCTCCTGCAAAACACAGCCTAGATGGTCACTTTGATTCTTTCTCTCTAAATGCACAACCATCCAGGCTTCAAACTCTCTTCATACCGTCCAGCTCTATTTCCTGACTTCCTAAACAAACCCTCTGTGGTCAACGTTACGTTCTTTTTTCACTAGATAAAAAATGCTCCAATATTTTCCTCACCCTGTTCCGCATACCTGGAATAGCTCCTTCATTATGCCACACCTTTCAAAATTCTACTAATATCGAAAACTCTCAAACCACTGCAGCCTAAGTGACCACGCCTGTGCAATCCTAGAGCATCCCGGGTCTGCATCCCCCATTCTGGCTCCTAATTATAATATTCGCTTTCCTTTGAATAGATGATTCGCGTGTTATCCACTGCCCCTCATTACTTCCACTTGGTATAGCCAAAAATCTCCGTTTTGTACGTGACAAAGTGAAGCTCAGAGGTTAAGTTACTTCCCCAAGGTCAAAGAGAAGCTGGGCAACCTGGAAAGGCTGAATCCAAAGGTTGTTTTCTTTGTGTGATAATTCACGTCTCCTCTGCATTGTTTTAAATTTGAAGGTCAATAATTCCACACTTAAGCTCCTTGAGGACAAGTATATAGTTTTTTAAAAACATATACTCCTTTTGTGTTCCTCAATATGCTAAATAAAGAAGATATTTCTAAAATAAGTGTCTTAAGGATTTAAAATTATCACCCCGGAGGAAACGCACATCCCCGAGGCTATTGCCTTCATTCAATAAATAGTAAAACAAGGCACCTTTGTAGTTAGCCTCTATAAGCAGGTGTGGACTTCATGTGTTTGGCATATAAATGTTGAGCATGTTCTCATATAAAAGGATAATTCTGATGTTATTTTCATAGGGATTGCACTGAATGTGTAGAATGTGTAGGTAGCATCGACATTGGTGCAGCCACTCTGGAAAACAACATGGAGGTTCCTCAAAAAAATTCAAAATAGAACTACCCTATGGCCCAGGAATTGCAGTACTAGGTATTTATCCAAAGGATACAAAAATGCTGGTTTGAAGGGGCACATGCACCCCAATGTTTATAGCAGCGCTATCAACAATAGCCAGATTATGGAAAGACCCCAAATGTCCATTGACAGATGAATGGATTAAGAAGATGTGGGGTATATATATACAATGGAGTATTACTCGGCAATCAAAAAGAATGAAATCTTGCATTTGCAACTACGTGGATGGAACTAGAGTGTATTATGCTAAGCAAAATAAGTCAGAGAAGGCCAGATATTATATGATTTCACTCATGTGTGGAATTTGAGAAACTCATTAGGTGAACATAGGGGAAGGGAAGGAAAAATAAGATAAAAACAGAGAGGGAGGCAAACCATAAGAGACCCTTCACTATAGAGAACAAATTGAGAGTTGCTGGAAGGGAGGTGGGTGGGGGATGGGCTAAATGGGTGATCGACATTAAGGAGGGCACTTGTGATGAGCACTGGGTGCCATATGTACGAGATGGATCGCTGAGTTCTACTCCTGAAGCCAGGACCACACTGTAGGCTGACTAAGTTGAATTGAATTTTTTTTAAAGGGTAATTCCAAATCCAAAAAAAAATTTTTTTGCTCAAATTAAAACTGACCAACACGAGAAGAAAATGCTCCCTTCCTTCTCACCACAACCAAAGTCATGTGTGCTTGTGACATACTTCGAACATTCTCTGAGCTCTTCAACCTCATCAGTTTTTCCTTGGGTCTTGGATTTCCTGTTATTTGTCCTTTCTTTCATCTCCGGGTATTGTTTTTTTGTCTCATCTTTTCCTTCGGTTCAACTCAAACACAAATGGAGACCAGACTACACAATTCCCTGAGCGGACAAAACAAGCTTAGTCATTCTATCAAAGCTTATCTTGCAAGACAAGTGAGACTCACCTGACCCGGGTCCCTTCTTGCTTATGCCTCTGGAAATGATAAGCAAAACTTAAATTGTTCCCTAAAATTGGTAGGATGTGGCCGGTAACCAATTCCCTTTTATTTAAGAAAATTCTCCTGTTGGAACCAATCACTGTCAAGAATGAAGTTACTTCTTCTCCACTGTATAAGCCACTTTGGAACAATATACCTCTGAGCCTCATTCCACGTTTGGGTGTGGGTGCCCCTGGTTTGTAAACTGTCCTTTTGGGGGTGTTCACAATATACTTGTATTCAGTGATTCAATGTTTTTACTTCTGGGGGGGGGGGTTTATTTTCCTGCGTTTTCGACACTTTCGTTTTCAGTTTTATAATTTATGGAAGCAACTTTTCAGAAATAAACTTCTCTCAAATATCACAATGGAACCAAATTAGATTACAAAACTCTAATCCTGGAAATGGATGTGTTGTAGCACAGAACAATACTTCCACAGTTGCAAGATGATAAAAAAATCAGATACCCTCATCAGAATGTGTTTCATTTCAAGTTTGTTTAAATCATTGGGTAGTTTGAGGGCTCCTGGGCAGCTCAGTTTGTTAAGCATTCGACTCTTGGTTTCAGCTCAGGTCATGATCCTAGGGTAATGAGATCAAGGCCCAAGTCAGGCTCTGCACTGAGCATGGAAGCTGCTTGAGATTCTCTCTCTCCCTCTGCCCCTCTCCTCCCCCACATATGCATGCCCTCTCTCTCTCTCAAAAAAAAAAAAAAAAAAAAAATCATTGGATAGTTTGAATTTTATTAAACTGTCATCTAGTTTTTAAAATCTTCCCTTGCCCTTCCATATGACAGAGGGTCTATCCTTTATCACCAAGGACACCAAGAAAAATAATTCTTTACCTCTGCCTTTGCTTCCTGAACAGGAGGCAGCTTATGCTGAGATCTGAAGGTTTAGAATATATTGAATTGACAAGCTAAAGCTTATGTGTGGCTTTATAATACATGAGACATTGCTGGTCTAGAAATATTAGAGACCCTCCCACTTGAACCTCAGATCTATAGCCACAATGGGTTTGGATAGACGGTCACCTTCGATGAAGGCTTCCACCTAGTGGCCAAATCCTGCCTAGCACGTTCTCTCAGGATTCTGAAAAATCCCTAAGAGAAGATCAAAGCAACCCTGGCTACCTCTCTTTCTCTAAAAAGAAAACTGTATACAGTGGGTACGTATGCATCCTGGCTCTGCTCTCTGCTAGCCATTTACCGGCTGTTCGACCCTGACAAGTTAATTTCCACCTGGAAACCAGGAAGCCTAAGTTCTCGTCCTGGCTCTAACATTATAGCTGTATATAATCCCACGGAAGTGGGCTGCACCAGGCAGCGGGGGTTTCCATAGACGGTGTCCATGCTAACTTGTCTAAATCAATGTATTACCCCCAGATCTGAAAGTGGTAATTTGGGATGTGGCCATGATGGCGTGGGCTTCATGAGTGTGAGCGTCAGGGAGATCTGAGAACGTAAAATAGTTGGGCACCTCCAGTTGAAGCTAATGGAAATCACAACAGCCACCAGTTCACCTCCTAAACAAGGCAGACCTCTGCTTCCTCTCTGAGGCTGTCGCTGCTGCGGTCGTCTGGACCCTGTACGTGCTGCCTCTCTCCTGACCCAAGGAAGACGATCTGACATCTCAGGGGAATGTAGGCTGCCAAAGGGGGTTTCTCCTCCCCACTCCAGCCAGAGGCTTGACTTCGCTGCTGCCGACAAGGGGGTGTGGGAGAGAAAGCCTTCTGGGCAGGACACTTCTTCTCCCCCCACTCCTGAGCCTTAGTGTCACAGAAAGCACCCAATAAACGTAAGCTTCTGTGTGTAACCCAGATAACATGTGCAAGTTCTACGTACCTTCACGAACTCAGAGGTCAAGTGCCCCCCAACGAATTTGTCACCGAATCTGCGACCTGAGTCACTTTCATGCCCCTCATCACTTAGTGGTGAAGGACGAAACACTCCAGGCTGCCCGGGAAGTTGGTAGCGGCATTGTTTAGGCAAAGACTGGCCGGTCACGGCGAAATGTGTGCAATTGATCGTAAACCTTCTGCGGTGTTATTTCTTCCCTAAAACATTGGGCACTAGGTAATCCCAAGTTCCTTCCAGCTCGGAGCTTCTGTGTGCACAGGTATGTGCAGGCCCTAGGCTACCACCCCTCTCAAAAGCCAATGGTTCAATATTTACACATTTCACAAGCCAGTAGTTAAATCACGGAGAACGCGAAACTGCTGTGTTTGGAATATTTACAGCACAGACACTGGCAAGTGATACAAACCAAGGCTTTTTATTTTTTTTAACTGGTTTACCGGCATGCCACTGAGCCTGAGCCATTTATCCAAATACTGCTCATGTGCAGGGCACTGCGTTAGATGCTCTGAGAAGGTATTTCTCGACCAGACACGTGGCCACCCTCCTGGGCGGCATTTGAAACGTGAGGACGTATTTTGGTCAAAATAACAGATGGGCACTCCAGACACGTGGTAAGCGGAAGCTTGTTCCGATAAACATCCCACGATGTGCAGGGTAGTTTCTCCAAATGAAGACACATCACGTCCAAAACGTCAAGAGCCACCTCACGGAGAAACAGTGCAAATGGCACGAATACCCTCCTAACACCGACTTGCGGTCGCCTTCTCTGAGCCTCCACCGGAAATCACGCTTGTATGAAAACCATTGTCTGTTGGTCTAGGAAATAGCAGATGAGGCGGCATCCCAGAGAGGAGCCTGTCGGCAATTTGTTCCCTGATTTCCCAAAGTCACTCTCCAAATGCCACTTGTCCTTTCTACTTGAGTCTCTACTTGTCTCATTGCTATTTTCACTCTCAATCCTTGGTGAAAAGTTCTTTTCAGCCCAGTCCTGTTGAGACAGTGACTCAGACGGGGGTTGTGTTGGGCTGCAAGTAATGGAAACCCCAACTCGAAAATTTCAAATGTGCGATGATTTTTTTCCTCTCTCATACGGAGGTCATGAGGTAGACAGTTGCTGGCTTTGTTTCAGCAGCTCAAACATATGAGGCCCGAGGCTGGGGCCATCTGGATCGTCCTGATGTTCAAATGTGACTGGGGAAACTCCAGAAATCAAGACCATTTCCCCCGAAGGAAGATGAGGAACTCAATCAGAAAGGGAAGGCATCTGTGCCTAAGAAGCACAGGTTTCCCAGAAGTCCCCGGTAGACTTTTGCTTCTTCCTCAAGGGCCAGACTCTGTCACATGGCCACCCTAGCTGCCGGAGAGTGTGAGGTGCGATTGTGGCTTCCTATATTCTGGGATAAGACAAGAAGGGAGAGCGGGGTGAAGGGGTAAAGAGATAGTCAACCACAGCATGTGTCTCAGGCAGGACTTCAGGGAATACTGAGATATAAACACAGAAATAGTAAAGAAATAGCCATAGACTTACTCAGAATGGATTTTTTTTTGGTATAACACAAATACAACATAGCCACAGGTTAGCTGGCACATTTATGGGCACTTATCCAGAATTGCTTTCTTCCACTTTGATTCATTCTGAAGATCCCTATTGAAAGTGCTCACTCTCGGGCGCCTGGGTGACTCAGTTGGTTAAGCGTCCGACTCTTGATTTCGGCTAAGGTCGTGATCTCATGGCTTCATGGGTTCAAACCCCGCATCAGGCTCTATGCTGACAGCATGGAGCCTGCCTGGGATTCTGTCTCTCCCTCTCTCTCTGTCTGCCCCTCCCCAGCAAATGCTCTCTCTGTCTCTCTCGAAATAAATAAATACATTTTTAAAAAATGTTCACTCTTTACAGTCCATAAGTAAATCAATAATGTGTATATACGTATATATATGTATATACGTATACACGTATACGTATACGTATACGTGTATACGTATACGTATATACATATATGTATATATATACGTATATACATATATGTATATATCAAATCATCACACTGTACACTTTAAATACCTTACAACCTTATTTGTCAATTGCACCTCATTTGTTTAAAGCCATGGAAGCATTAATAAAAGAAGAGATACAGAGGCAAATATTGACAGCGTGCCCCAAAGTACTCACCATGGAAAATCTTTCCAATGGATTTTGCACAGTCCATTTCCACTGAGGTTCTGTTTCTGCTGTACAAAGATGAATCAAGTTATGTCAGCCATCAATAATTTGATTCCTCTAAGTCCCCTCTGGTTCAAACCAGACGTCCTGAAGAAACGATCACATTTCTCCAACAGATCGGCCTCCAGGGAGAGAATGCACTAGTCAGGAGGACTTGGAATATCAAAACCGTGAGACCCAGAGCAGTGATTCTCAAATTTTTGCATTCCATGGGCGAGCCTAGTAAATCATAATTTACTGAGCCCTCCCACAAAGAATCCGATTCGGTAGGCCTGTGGTGAGGCCCCAGAATTTACATTTTTTAACAAGCCCCCAGGTGATGATGCTGCTGCTGGCCTGAGGACCATACTTTGAGAAACAAGCTTTCATTGAAAAGTATGGATGAGAGGCACCTGGCTGGCTCCGTCAGTAGAGCATGTGACTCTTGACCTCGGGGTTACGAGTTCAAGCCCCACGTCGGGTGTAAAGTTTACTTTAAAAAAAAAAAAACAGGACATGGAAGACAAATTTAAAGGTGATAGGATGCGGAGAAAGAGTACGGCTAAAATTGCACCTGTGGAGGAAAAGGCATGGTTACCAGCAAAAGGGAATAGAACAGGAGAGAGTGTAAAAGATTTAAAATAGCCACTGTAGGGAACTATGAGCACCTATACGGTGCTAATGCCCTAACCAGAGTCATTACGGTGACAGTTTTCACTGAGAGCAGGGACTATATGCCAGGACTGTGCTAAGGATTTTGTGTACATCTATTCTTCCTACAACCGTATGTACTAGGAACTTTTACTATCCTCATTTTATGGGGAGACTACAAGTTCACAGGCCTAACAAGTAGAGAACCCAGGATTTGAATTCACAAAGCTTTGGGGTTTTTTTTTGAGAGAGAAAGAGAGGGTGTGCACTCACATGCACAAGCAGGGGAGGGGCAGAGAGAGAGGGAGAGAGAGAGAATCCCAAGCAGGCTCCATGCTGTCAGCACAGAGCCGGATGTGGGGCTCGATCCCACGAACCAGGAGATCATGCCCTTCGCCGAAATCAAGAACAGGCCGCTCATCCGACTGAGCCACCCCAGGTGCCCCTGCATTCACAAAGTTTCACTGCAGTGCTTACGGTAACAGTAACCCCACGAATCTGAATTTAAATCATTAAACTTCTTTATTTTGAAAAGAGGGTCATCCAAAAAGGACCCACGTGACCTCTTTCTGTGGTCAACACAGAGAGTTTCTCCTGAAGCATCTTTTAGATGCTCTCACTCTCTGCCGTTGACAATATTGAGAGAGAGGTGAGAGACACAGCACAACAAGGACAGGGGAGGGTAAGCTGGTTCCTGCGGAAGGGCCTCACAGTTTGGAGGGCTCGCCACCAGAGAGCGGCCCTCAGCCCTCCTTATCAGCGACTACACTCTCACGTCACTGATGGATCAAATGCCAACTCATTCGTTGACAGTCAAGGAGGATACGTCCCTACAGTGGTAGCCAGAACACTTACACTCAACCTCCAGAGCACAGTCTTCCAGCAATCAACATGCCCGGGACCCAAATTAGTCATCAAAATGCAATTTGTTGAGCAGAGAATCAGACCAAAAGAAGCAAATGTACTGATATTTAGCCAGTAGACCTTGGTATGGTTGGCCAGGCGTTGTCAGCCAGCGTGCGTTCGGATACCTACGTCCATAATATTTTTTGTGTTCAAATCACCTAAGTGATAAGACACAGAAAGGCATAAATCACAGCCGCTCTATAAGAACATTTCATTTGGGCGAACAATGGGATCGTGACGGAGTCATTATAAAGTGAACATCTCATCGAAGAAATACATTATTAAATATTTAGTGTACTTTGAAAGTAGGAAAATACGCAAGGAATTTTCAAGTGAAATCACTTTTTAAAATATTTATGTAATTTGGCTAAGAAATAATCTTCAGTATGCTGGAAAATTCAGTTATATGCCAAAGTGAATTCCCACAGGATATAAATGAGCATATGTTCCAAGAAACAAATGACTAACTGTAAATCCCCCCTGGTGCTTTCTCACCTGCCTCTGTCTTCTTTGGGACTAAATAAATGCTGTCACAACATGAGGACTTATCTAAAGGTAAAGAACAGCTGCTTGTAAAGCAAATAGTTTAACAGAAGCGAGAGAGTCAAATGTCACTTAAAGGCCCACATATAAAGGCAGAAAATGGATTATTTTCGTTATTTTAATGTTCCTCAAGATGTAAATGTGTACTTGATATGTGTAGCTAAGAATCATGTTCACACATAAAGTCATACATTTTAAAGATGCTCAGAATACCATTTTCCAGAGATATTCGCAGGTAGCCCGAACCCTGCTCAATTATGTAAAAAACTGGAAAACATTGATGATGTAGCATCATCCACACTGACATGCTGAAATGTTGAAGTAACTCCTTGACTGGTTCTGTTCAATTCCCAAAGCCTCTCATTGACTTCGGAGCTCCCGTTCTGAGTTGCTGCTATGAAAAAGAAACTATTATCTATGAAGTAGGTTATGGTTTTGTCACCCCATTTGCATAAGACGCATACAACATTACACACGTGATCACTGAATTCAGCTCGTGGGAATAGTATTACAAGATGAAAGCTTTCTTAATATCGGATAAAATCAGCCTCATCAGCATAGATCACAGGCAATTTTTTCACCGTCACACTTTAAACAGTAATTCAAACTCCATTGGGACGCCTGGGTGGCTCAGTCGGTTGAGCGTCCAACTTTGGCTCAGGTCATCATCTCGCAGTCATGAGTTCGAGCCCCGTGTCGGGCTCTGGGCTGACAGCTCAGAGCCTGGAGCCTGCTTCATGTTCTGGGTCTCCCTCTCTCTCTCTCTGCCCTCTCCTGCTCCTGCTGTCTCTCTCTGTCTCTCAAAAGTGAATAAATACTAAAAATTCCATAAGTGCACATGCTGTTCCTTTACCACATAAAATAAGTACCTCTGAGAGTCCTTTTATTTATATAATTTTTATAAGCATGCTCAAAAACCATTTAAAGGGGCGCTGGGGTGGCTCAGTGGGTTAAGCATCTGTCTTCGGCTCAGGTCATGATCTCATGGTTCATGAGTTCGAGCCCCACATGGGGCTCTGCACCGCAGTGTGAAGCCTGAGATTTTCTCTCACCCTCTCTCTCTGCCCCTCCCCACCTGCACGCACGCTTTCTCTCTCTCAAGAATAAATAAGTAAACTTAAGAAAAGAAAAAAGAGGGGTGCCTGGGTGGCTCAGTCGGTTAAACGTCCGACTTCAGCTCAGGTCACGATCTCACGGTCCGTGAGTTAGAGCCCCACGTCGGGCTCTGGGCTGATGGCTCAGAGCCTGGAGCCTGCTTCCGATTCTGTGTCTCCCTCTCTCTCTGCCCCTCCCCCGTTCATGCTCTGTCTCTCTCTGTCTCAAAAATAAATTAAAAAAAAAAAAAACGTTAAAAAAGGAAAAGAAAAAAGAAACATTTAAAAATGCCCTCAAAATAAACAACGTTTTTCCGAGTGTGGAATTTTAAAATGTAAAGCTTTTATATGGCAGTTGAACAAAAAAAAAAAATAAGTTTGATATTCCTTTTAAAAATGAATAGGATGTTACGACAGTTAGGAAATCCATTTAGCTTAAAAAAAAAAAAAAAAGTTTAAAAATGGGCTGATTCGTAAGCCGGTGTCTGGCGCCACCTACCGAACAGCAACAACAACTTGCTCCTAAATGTTCCCTCAGCTAGTGTTGATTATTTAATTTACATAAGAAATAAGGACTCGTGAAAACAACTGGAAAGCAATCTGCAAACCTAAATATAATAGCTGTGTTTAGAGTGGCACTTTGTTGTTTTCCAACGGCCATTTCTCTTTCTAAGAATATATGTTGATTTAAATATTTACAAAATACAGAAATACAGAAACTTGAAAGATTGGTTAAAATGGGAAAATAAACAGCACCAGGTTTGGGAATGAATCTCTAACGTCACTTACCACAGGGAGGTGGGCGTTGTGGATTGCCACAGATCCGGTGCTGGAGGCCCAAAGTCATCTGAGCAGTCAAAATTAATGACCTGCTTTTTCTCCTGTTTTACAATTAAAGCTGGTTGTCTAGCATAATATAAATCAAGATCTCCTATGAATTCGCATTATGGGAAATGTATTATAATAGATTTACCACTTGGTGGTAACAGGAAAAAAACTCTGAAGGCATTCTTTGAGTTATCGAGGAAAAATAAATATATGCGGGGCGCCTGGGTGGCTCAGTCAGTTGACAGACCAGCTCTTGGTTGCTGCTTAGGTTGTGATCTCATGGTTCTTGAGATCAAGCCCTGCTTCTGGGCTCTGCACTGACAGCATGGAGCCTGCTTGGGATTCTCTCTCTCCCTCTCTCTGCCTCTCTCTCTCTCTCTCTCTCAAAATAAAATAAATAAACTTAAAAAAAATAATAATAAATAAGTAAATATATGATGCATATGGTTTACGTTGACTAGAAGTTCCTAGGATCGACTGTGCTGGGGAGACTGAGGTTCCAGGGCTTTGCCTGGACTATGTAAACTGCAACCTTGTGGGAGGCTAGGTACTGAAATATACTACTACTTGGTAGCCGTTCTTATGAACGCTCCTTCCCCACAATTTGTATACTGAGTCTCAAGAACATGCCTTAGATATGTCTGCAGGTATGTTTTCTCCCATAGATCTTACGGAAGCTGTAAATTTATATCCTTGTGTTTATTTCTTTGTGGCACACCTGTCTCCAAGAAGACCAACATTAGACTATCTCTATTCTGTTCCTCATTCTGTGCTTAGCTGCCCCCACATGCCTGACATACTGGCTCATGTACTCGTACAGTAAGCACCCAATAAACATGTTAACAAAGTAATTAAAATGCAGACCAAAGGGGAGGGAGTGGAGGAGGGACAAAACAAAGGAAACCGAAGAGAGGACAATGGAATAAAAGAAAGAAAATTCAAGCGGTCTGTGTATTGACCCTCATACTAGAAGCAGAAATTGCTCGAGGTATTTGCAGACACTGCCCCCAACTTCAGTGAGGAGAGTGACCTGCAGGTGAAGCTGGCACTCTTGTCATAAAGCTAAATGCTCAACCCTAGCACGGGAGCTGGAGGAGATGCGGGCCCCTAAACCAGGGGAGCCAGCAGAGGGGCAACACTGTGCATGAACACAACAGCTGGGGCCCTGCACCTGCCCTCGGAGCGTGAACACAGTCTACTGCTGCTTTGCTTCTCCCTTCCAAGTCTCATATGTAAATGCCCCCATGGGTGATAATAACCCTAGGAAACTCAGCAGAGAAGGAAATTATGGAAATATTTGATAGAACACCTATCAGTTGTCTTTGTGGAAAGGTTTTCAACTGTAAAATCAAATCTTCTTCATAGATATAAAGGCCAAGTTTATTTATTTTTTTCTTGTTTGAGCTCTGTATTTGTTTTCTTTCAAGGAGTATGTCTATTTCATCCAACTAGTTGAATGTACCGGCTTAATGTTGTTCACAACATTCCATGTTATCCTGTTAACGTAAGTGGACCTGTAGTGATGTCTCCTCTTTTCGATCCCGGAATTGGCTCCTGTCATCTTGGATCCAATTACCCTTGTTGCATTTGGGTTTCTCAGTTCAGTGACTGCCCTTCCCACTGGAAGTTCTGGCCTACAGAGAACAGCAATGACAAAGTTCCTCAAGGATGCCAGAGCTTCTTTTGCCAATTTGTTACCCCCAGTACAAAGGGTCTTCTGGACCCACCCACTGTGGGTAACAGGTGTGAAGTGACAAATTCGCTCTAACATTCCAATCTCCTTTAGCCATGTAATGCATTTAATAGGATTCTGGCACATGTTAGCTATTGTTATTTGTTAGCTATTACGATGATTCCAAATTCGTCATGTGTTCATTCTTGTCACTTTACACTGAGATTAATGTAAGTAGGCTTCTCCTCTTGCAGATGTCATTGGCTTTAACTATAAATATGATTTCAGCGCTTGCATATGCTTGACTTTGTCAAATTCAAATCAGGCCGAAGAGGATGACTAGGGTCCAATGGAGGAATCAGGCTCCATTCAAGGCAAAGTATTTAGTGTGCTTCATCTGCCAGTATGAGATTCCTGATATCCCCTTGGAGCATTCAGTAGAGTCACGTGCAGCTAAAACAGAATAAAACACAGAGGGGGAAAAGGCAACTTATGGAATGGGAGATGTTAGAGTGGATATTATCCAAAAAACCAACAACAAGAGACAAGTGCCGGTAAGAAATTGGAACCCTTATATGCCATTGGTAGGAATGCACACTGGTGCAGCCACTATAGAAAGCAGTTTGGAGGTCCCTCAAAAACTTAAAAAATAGAAGCACTATATGATCCAGCAATTCCACTTCTGGGGATATATCCAAAGGAAACGAAAGCAGGATTTTGAAGAGATGTCTGCACTCCCATGAAAATCACAACATGATTCACAGTAGCTAAGATACAGAAACAACCTAAGGGTCCATCAACAGATGAATGGATAAAGAAAGCGTGACATAAATATACAATGAAATATTATTCATCCATGAGAAAGAAGGAAACCCTGCCATTCATGACAAGGCAGGTAGGACTGGAAAGCATTATGCTAAGTGAAATAAATCAGACAGAGAAAGACACGGGAGCATGAGTGTGGGAAGATGTGGTACAATGAAGAATATGTATAGGTTTTATCTTTGGTTCCTGGCACTGGGCTTCAGAAACTCTTAGAATTTCCTGAGTTGTTTTTTTTTTTTTTTTTTTTTAAGTGCCTTTGTTATGCTAATAAGGTAGCTTATGGTGGGCCCCAGGGCAGCACAAGGATGGAGGTGGTCTACAGAAAGAAGGAGGACAAGACTGAAAGGTTTCAGCTGCCAGAAACCTAGGGAAGAGAGGGGGACTGGAAATTGAGTTCAGTCATTCAGCCAGTGTTTTAATCAATCGTGTCTGCATAATGATACTCCGGTCACGAAGCTCCGCGGTGCTTCCTGATTGGTGAACACATTCGGCTGGTTGACTGACGGCTGATGTGTCCGGATGGTGACACGCGCTCTGACTCCATGGAGAGATGGCAGAGAAGCTATGTGTTGGAGATCTTCCCCATCCCCATTTATAGATCCTGAATAATAAAGATGTAATCTTAAGGATTAAAAAAAATCAAACTCGTTGTAGCGAATTTGTATTGAGTCAGCTTAGCTAAGCTGGGACGAGCGCTGATAGACACAACGTAGCCGAATCTCAAAAACATTATACTGAGGAAAAGAAGACAAATAAAAAGAGTACACACTGTGTGATTCCATTTCTATGAAACCCTAGAAAAGAAATCTAATCTCCACTGACAGAAAGCATGACCAGTTGCTGCCTGGGTGAGGTGTCAGGGCCGGGGTGCTAGGATAGGGCACAGGACATTTTGACACAATGGAAATGTTCTGTGTTTTGATCTTGGTGGCAGCAACAAGGATGTGTAAATGCTTCAAAATGCAACTTTCTAAGTGTTTCTTTATTTCGAGAGAGAGAAAGAGTGAGAGAGTGCGCACACGTGAGATGTAGGGAGGGCCAGAGAGAGGGAGAGAGGGAATCCCAAACAGGTTCCGTGCTGTCCGCGCAGAGCTCAATCCCACAAACTATAAGATTATGTCCCGAGCCAAAATCAAGAGTCAGATGCTTAACCGACTGAGTCACCCAGGCACCCTGAAGTGAACCTTTTTAATGAACACATTTTATTGTGTAAACTATACCATAATAGAGCTGAAGTATGTTAAAACTAGGGCTTGAATGAGTCCAGCTTTTCCCCTATTAACTGTAGGATATTTTTCACCTAATCTCTCTCTGGGCTAACTTTGAAGAATTCTGAATTCTGACTTAGTGAGGAACTGTTGACTAAAAACTAAAACACTGAGCAGGTCAAACAGTCCTAGGAAATGGAAAAACTGTACCAAGAACAGGAGTGATCAATCGTTCGGCACGATAGGTGACACAAAATAATTAGTCCAAAAGGGCTTTAAACTAATCATCACCAGTGGTCACTCATAATGGCCACGTAGAAAGACCATCTATTTTAAAGTTTAAAAAAAATGTCAATGTTTATTTATTTTATTTTAAGAGAAAGCATGAGCAGGGAGGAACAGAGAGAGAGAGAGAAAGAGAGAGAGAAGGAATCCCAAGCAGGTTTCACACTCAGCCCAATGCGTGGCTTGATCTCACAACTGTGAGAACATGACCTGAGCCAAAATCAAGAGTTGGACGCTTTACTGACTGAGCTACCCAGGCGCCCTGAAGTTTTAATACTACATTTTAATGCCACCATTGACCAAGAGGCTGCTCATTTGTGTAATATCATGACCACCTCAGGCAGTATGCTTAATAAGGTCATAGCCACCTTTTAATGTTTCTATTCTGTATCACTCTGCACCAAAAGGGGGAGGGTGGAAGTCGACAGTGAGAAGAGATGACAAGAGAATAACAAGTCAACACCCACAGAACATTACATATTTTATTCCTGCTCTGGCAGCTAGAGCAACTTGTTATCATTGGCAAAAGAAAAGCCACTGCATTTGTATTTCACAGCTATGAATCTCCAGGAACATCTGCTATAAAAGGCTCTTTCAGTGTTCTGGATCCTACAGGGCATGTAGCATTCACTTCCTCGTTGCTCAGAGGTTCATTAAGACTCAGAACAGAGGCCAACATGGGCCATCGTGACAAAAGCAAAATGAAAGCCCAGGAAACAGTTGTTTTGTAAGATGTGAGTTTGTCTGAGTGCGACATACGTGTCATCTTCAAGTGGGTCATATCCACCTGCTATATCAAACTCTGTGCCAGAGTGGTTTCGTTATGAATAAAGAGAGACTTTTCCACCCTCCTTTAAAAAAAAAAAAAAGTAGTTAAAATCATCGCTATAGAAAATGATACGTTATACTTGAAAAGTCTTTATATGATGGATTGGCATTTCTGAGAAAGTTGAAAACGTGCTCTCAGATGGTTAAAAGGAAAGACAAAGTGCCCAACTATTTTGTGACTTTTTCAGGTAAAAGATTAAAGACTGTTTTTGAAAGTTAAAGTTAGTCCTTTTAAAGTTTTTTTTTTTTATGTTTATTTATATTTGAGAGAATGAAAGAGACAGAGAGAGAGCATGTGTGACCAGGGGAGGGGCAGAGAGGGAGATGGAGACAGAATCTAAGCAGGCTCCAGGCTCTGAGTGTCAGCACAGACCCTGTCATTGGGGTTTGAATTCACGAACCACAAGATCATGACCTGAGCCAAAGTCGGCTTCTCAACCGACTGAGCCACCCAGGCGCCCCTAGTCCTTTTAAAGATAAGGAATCGTTTTCGTAAATTTTATTTTTACCAGCAGAAGATCAAAATGCCTTTTGCACATTATGATGGAAGGAAGAGACAGTGTTTTCGAAATATTAAAAGTCATAGGACATCTTCACTGTGGCTTAATTTGAAACACAAGCAATGTTACCTGCTTATTGCCTATTGTCCTTCCAGAAACAATAAGCCATGAGCCAAGTCTGAGGCAGTGACAGTTTTAACTTATCTGTTATTTAATGGGTGTGAGAATCTTTATGAACGTTGATAAATTGATTAAATCAACATTGATTGAGCATATGTATGAGGTATTATTCTAAGCACAATACAAGAACTTGCTTCTAGGCAGACAGCTTTTCTTCTGCTGTCCTGCCTGCTGCTACCTTGTGGTATATTCAATAAACTTCTATCTCCTTAAAAAAAAGAAAGAAAGAAAGAATTTGATTCTTTCTCTGGGAAAAATGCCACTAATCTCAAAAAAAGAAAGGAAAAGGATAGGAGGAGGGAAGGAAGGGAGGAAAGAAGGAAGGAGAAAGAAGAGAAGGAAAGAAAGAAAGAAGAAAGAGAGAAAGAGAAGGAAAGAAAGAAGGAAAGGAAGGAAAGAAGAAGAAAGAGAGAAGAAAAGAAGGAGATAAAGAAGGAAAAGAAGGAAAGGAAGGAAGGTAGGAAGGAAGGTAGGAAAAGAAGGAAGAAGGAAGGAAGGAAAAGAAGGAAGAAGAAAGGAAGGAAGGAAGGAGAAAGAGAGAGAGAAAGAAAGAAAAAAAGAAGAGAAGGAAAGAAAAAAAGAAGAAGAAAGAAAGAGAGAGAAAGAGAAGGAAAGAAAGAAGGAAAGGAAGGAAGGAAGAAGAAAGAGAGAAAGAGAGAGAAGAAAGGAAGGAGAGAAAAAGGAAAGGAAGGAAGGAAGGAAGAAAGGAAGGAAGAAGGAAGGAAGGAAGGAAGGAAGGAAGGAGGGAGGGAGGGAAGGAAGGAAGGAGAAACTATTGCCTTAAGGGTACTAGCTTCCCGACCTCTTTCCCCATCTCAGTGAACTAAAACCAGCCCTTTAAGTTTCTCACCTACTGCTTTTAAAAGACACCTTATCTTCCCCGTTTTGATGGTTGTGTCCTGAATTTCGACTTTTAGCATTTCCCCTCAGGCTTTTCTTCATCTGAGTCCCCTACTAAGTCTCCCCTCCGCTCTGTCACACAGCACACCAGCCCTCTGAACTCATCTCTTGTTTGGGACATTCAATATGAATCTGGCCAACGGAGGTTCTCTCCCAGGTTGTTCCTGAATGGAGTCCATTCGGTGCGGAGTTTCGGAATCAGTGGGGGTTGAGTAAAGATGGCTGATTCCACACGTTCAAACTCCAGCAGATGTGCTAGAGGCACGACGTAAAAAAACATCCATCGCACTCAAAATATTCCCTAGGAAAAAGCCACCAGTCAGAGACTGATTTACGTTGACATGTGTAGGGGTTTAAGATTCCTTTAAGATTCTGCTTAAGTTTCTCTCTCTCTCTCTCTCCCTCTCCCTCTCCCTCTCTCTCTCCCTCTCCCTCTCCCTCTCTCTCTCTCTCTCTCTCCCTCTCCATCTCCCTCTCCCTCTCTCTCTCTCTCTCTCCCTCTCCATCTCCCTCTCCCTCTCTCTCTCTCCCTCTCTCTCTCTCTCTCTCCCTCTCCCTCTCCCTCTCCCTCTCTCTCTCTCTCTCTCTGTGCCTCGGTGGCCAGGAGGTTAAGCATCTGACCTTTGATTTCAGCTCAGGTTGTGATCTCAAGGTTCAGTTCATGAGATCGAGTCTCTCATCGGGCTCTGTGCTGACAGAGCAGAGCCTGTTTAGGACTCTCTCTCTCTCTCTCTCTCTCTCCCTCTGCTCCTACCCTGCTCACACTTGCTCTCTCTCCCTCTCAAAATAAACAAAATAAACTTAAAAAAAATTCTCTCTCTCCTTCTGCTTCTCTCCCCCACTCACATGCGCTCTCTCTCTCTCTCTCTCTCTCTCTCAAATAAATTTTTAAAAATTGCAAACACACCTTAGGAGGGTTTAATCCTATTATTAGTCATTTGCACTTTAGGTCAACATCCAGTTCAGTTTTTTTTTTTTTTTCTTATGTTTATTTTTTGAGAGAGAAAGACAGAGCAATATCGCTGAATGAATGAATGATGAATGATTGATTCAGAAAGGAAAACAGAACAAAGAGACAAATGGCCTTATTTGCAAATTCTTCTCAAGTTGGAAGCAGGGACAAAAATTAGGGAAGCTGCCAGGTAGATGGACCATGCTCATAGTTGAGAATAGCCACTATAATAAAGATGTCAATCTTCTCCAAGTCAATCTGTACATTCAATAAAATTAATTTCAAATCTCATTAAGGTCTCATGTGGCACCTGACAGGCCAATATCGAATTTCATTTGAAGGAGCAAAGGTCCAAGAAATCCAACACTTTTTGATGAAAAAGATAGGGGATGTCCTTGCTCTAAGAACTATCATACAGGAAACCGATATAACACTGCCTGTTAACTACACTGGAATGAAAATAAAAACTTAATGTGGGGCACCCGGATGGCTCAGTGGGTTGCGTCCGACTCTTGATTTCAGCTCAGGTCATGATCTCACGGTTCATGAGATAGAGCCCCACATCTGGCTTTGCACTGAGAGCACAGAACCTGCTTGAGATTCTCTCTCTCTCTCTCTCTCTGCCACTCCCCCACTGACTCTGTCTCTCCCTCTCTCACTCAAGATAAATAAATAAACTTTAAAAAGCAAGAAAATAAAATAAAAACTAAATTAAAAAAAAGATATACCACTATAACATATAATAAGTAAGACATTGAGATTTTGACATGGTAAAGACAAAAGGATAGTTAAAACATACTAGAAAGTAAATAGGAAACCTGATATGTCACTGAGCTAACATTATAAATCAGTGAGGAAGATGGGGCGCCTGGGTGGCTCCATCGGTTAAGTGTCCGACTTCGGCTCAGGTCATGATCTTGCAGTTCGTGGGTTCGAGCCCTGCGTCCCGCTCTGAGCTGTCAGCACAGATTCTGTGTCTGCTTCGGATTCTGTATCTCTCTCTGCTCCTTCCCCACTCGTGCTCTGTCTCTCTCTGTCTCTCAAAAATAAATAAACATGAAAAAAAAATAAAAATAAAAAAATAAATCAGTGGGGAAGAATTAATTATTTGATAAATTACTTGAGGTCAATTGGTTACCCATATAAAGAAAGATAAGTAGGTCCTAATAAGCTCACACCATGCATAAAAGCCCATTTTAGGAGTATTAAAACCCTCAATGTGAAAAGCAAACTTCTTGAATTTCAGAAAAAACATAGGAGAATAACTTTTTTTTTGAATTGTGATAAGGAAGTCCTGCAGAAGATACAAAAAGCATAAACAATTAAAGGGAAAAATCAATTCGTTTAACTGCATCAATCCTTAAAACCTCTGTACGGAAAAGGACATCATTAAAAAATGACGGCAACTAAAACCACTAAATTGTACATTGCTTTAAGTTTATTTATTTGTCTTTAGAGAGAGAAAGCTAGTGAGAGTGGGGGAAGGGCAGGGAGCGAGGAAGAGACAGAATCTGCTGCCCAACTCAGAGCCCGACTTGGAGCCCAAACTTATGAAACTGTGAGATCACGACCTGAGCAGGAACCAAGTGTCAGACGCTTAACCAACTGAGCCCCCCAGGCACCCCAGTTTTACACCTTTTATAGGGCTATTTGTTGGGCATGCAAATGACGTGAAAAAAGCTGATGTTTGAAAAGTGAAAAGACTTAAAACCACAAAGACCTACGCTTCACACCCATTCAGTTGACAAAAATTTTAAAGACTGCCAATAGCGGGGTATAAATTGTTACAACCCCCTTGAAGAGAAATCTGTCCATTTCCACTAAACGTGACGATGTTGGGACTCTGTTACCCAGAAAGTTCATTTCCACATGTATCGGCTCTAGAGGCTTGAGCACAAGTGACCTACGAAGCAAGCACAACATGTTCACAGCAGCATCGTTTGAATACCGAAAAATTTCATGATCATCTAAATGATCACCAATAGGGAAATGTTTACATTTAGAATATTCATTAATGAAATGCTATATAGCGATCAAGGTGAATAAACAAAGCTGCATGAATCATGGAGGTAACAGGTGGTTACCTCTAGAGAGGGCTAAAGGGAAAATGAAACGGAAAGAGGTCCGGAGGGACACAAACAGCTTCAACTCTATCTCGTGTTTCCAAAATCCGAGATAAACATAACAGAAATGTTGTTTTTCAGATCTGGGTAGTGTTACATGAATGTTTATTGTCTTATTTTCATGTTGTGCATGTTTGGAATAATTTAACAGGAAATAAAATGCCTTAGGTGTTATAAAACTTGGTTCTGAAATTATGCTAAATAAAACCTGTGGTATGAAAGCATCAGTTCTATCTTTATCTATATCTATTATCAAAAACTCTTAAATAAAAGAAATAGTGGTAAATAGTTGCAGTTATATAGGATGAAAAAGTTCTAGAAATCTGGTGTACAAAATCGTGCCTATAGGGGGCGCCTGGATGGCTCAATCGGTTAAGCCTCCGACTTCGGCTCAGGTCATGATCTTATGGTTTGTGAGATGGAACCCCGAGTCAGGTCTGTGCTGACAGCTCTGAGCCTGGAGCCTGCTTCAGATTCTCTCTCTCTCTCTCTCTCTCTCTCTCTCTGCCCCTCCCCACTCACACTCTTTCTCTCCTTCAAAATAAATAAACACTTAAAAAAAATGTACTTAAAATTTATTAAGAGGGGCGCCTGGGTGGCGCAGTCGGTTAAGCGTCCGACTTCAGCCAGGTCACGATCTCGCGGTCCGTGAGTTCGAGCCCCGCGTCAGGCTCTGGGCTGATGGCTCGGAGCCTGGAGCCTGTTTCCGATTCTGTGTCTCCCTCTCTCTCTGCCCCTCCCCCGTTCATGCTCTGTCTCTCTTTGTCCCAAAAATAAATAAAAAACGTTGAAAAAAAAAAATTAAAAAAAAAAATTTATTAAGAAAGTGAATCCCGTGTTCTTACAATAAAAGTAGATACAGAGAGAGAGAGAGATGAGAATAGTAGCAAAGAATACAGAGTGCCCTAGAAATAGGTCCTATAAAATGAAAAAACTGTTTGCATTCTTAGTAAAACACACATGTAAGGGTGACACACAGGACCTTTATAATTTAATCCAACCTATTTGTCCCTGTTTTATATAGAACTCACTAATTATGCACTGCTGAAATATTATTGATCGATCATTCCTTTTATCCTTGAAAACCAGATCATATTCCTTCTATGACTTGCCTCACATGCCATAATAAGGTAATAGTCCCAATTATGAGCCAATTTTTTTTTTCACTAGCCCCTCAATTCACTTTTCTGGCCGAGAGCCAAGTTACCAGTCTCCTGAGAACGCCCTAAACAGGAGCTCACCAGTGGAGCTGCAGGTTCTCCCGGACCCACTGGGTTTGTCCCCTCTCTCATCACATCGTTTAGGTGACTCCAGCTGTGGAATCTTCCGCCTTTGAAGAGATATAAGCAAAGGAGAAAATGGGCTAAGAGGTCATTAGGATTAAAGAAGGATGGGGGCGGGGGGTGCTGACAAGGCAGTGCGTGGGAAATGCCTGGGGGTATTCCATCCGTAATGGAATATTGAGCAAGGAGAGCATATGCGTAACGTCACAGAAAGTTCTCGACCCATCTTCACAGGCGGGAAGTTGGACCAATTTCACACTGAAAATATGAATAAGGGTATGGGGCACCTGGCTGGCTCAGTCGGAGGAACATGCCAGTCTTGATCGCAGGGTGGTGAGTTCGAGCCCCATGTTGGGTATACAGATTATGCAAATAAATAAATAAATAAATACTTTTACAAATGTTAATAAAGGTGAATATAAAAGTCTTTACTTGAATGCAAAAATCCCAGTGCCACATTTACGGGCTAAGGACTAAACGAACTAGCAGCCATGTGTTAATTTTTTTTTAAATTTAATTGACCAGATACTCATTGTCAGTAAACAATGAATTATGGCTGAGGGAACAAAAATGCCACCGCAGTTTCAGACAGAAACTGGAAGGAAGAAAGTGTGTGTGGCCAAGTCCCTGGGGTGTAATAACGACGTCTGGGGCATTGCGTTTAATTCTGGACGCCGTGTTTTAAGAGTTGCTTGAACACATATAAAAAAATCAGTAAAAATGGTGAGGAAGCCAATAACTATGTTATGAGGAAGAGTGGAGGAATCGTAAAGAGACCTGAGCTCCTATGGATATCAGCAAGGAGTGAAATCAAAGGGCGACCTTGATCCTGATGGGCACAGACAACATCTGTCGTCCCATTACGGGGATATTTGATTCATGGTGCTGGTATTATAAAGGGAAACTGGTTCATCTTTCCAAAATGTAAGTAAATAAATAAATAAATAAATAAGATTCGCCCGAATGACACAGTTCAAGTGCCTGAGAATAAATAAAAATGTAATTTACTTAAAAAATTCTTTTAACGTTTATTTATTACTGAGAGACAGAGGGACACCGAGCATGATCAGGGGAGGGGCCGAGAGATGGAGAGACATAGAATCCGAAGCAGGCTCCAGGCTCCGAGCCGCCGGCAGCACAGAGCCCGGACGCAGGGTTCGAACTCACAAACCGCGAGATCATGACCTGAGCCGAAGTCGGACGCTTAACCGACTGAGCCACCCAGGGGCCCAGTAAACGTAATTTACTTTAAAAGATTAAATGGACAAAGGGGCAGCATGACAGAATTGGCAGGGTCGGGGGGTGGGGGGTGGGTAATGGAATTGCTCCATATCTTGATTGTGGTTGTGGTTACACGACTCTATACATTTGTCAAAATCCATAAATCTACACACCAAACAGAATGAAGTCTAGCGTTTATAAACGATAACGTAAACAGCTAAGCGAAATATGTTAAGTTTAAAATGAAACAAAGCTTGTTTTGCCCAAAGAGAGCTTCCTATTCACACCACCCTACATACTGATTCCAGAACACAAGAGGGAAACTAACTCTAGCCCAGGCAGTTCACGTTCCCGATACCCTTGTGGTGGTTGATAAGAAAGAAAAGGTCTATGTAGGTCTTTCCAGAAATGAGGGGCTGAGAAGAGAAGCCAGTTTCGCTTCCCCTTCTTGGGGACCGATGGACCTACACAGGGCCTAGAACGTGCTAGATGACAGGGTGCACCAGCCCTGTTGGACCCTCAGCCTCTGACCTGACCCGTCGAAACTGGAAAATAAAAACAAACAGAAAGAAATGTACCTTCACCCTTGCCCTTCCTCTTGTTTCTTCTCCTTTAACCAGAGAGGTTATTTATCATTGAGTTTCTAGGGTCGTAGCCCCGCCCGGAAGCCTAAACATAAGACCACTGATGTGCCTAGAAAGGAAAATAAATATGCATTCCTATGAGCCCAGGTCTCCGTTTCCTTTCTTTCTTTTTTAATCTACGTTTTCAGTGTGACGTCATTCTCATTCCCATCTCTGTCTTGTATTGCCTTTCATCAGGTAAGAACTAACGATAAAAAATGAAATCAACCCGTAGGCTTTCGAACCAGTTGGTGGAGGTGGAAGACAGTGAGAGTGTGCAAGTATGCCAGCAAATGGAAGGTTCCGGATTCAGCACATGGATTCCAAATTGTAGCTATAAACAGAGCAACTCATTAACCCTGTACCGTGACTACTGGGCACATGAGCAGAGCTCCCCCACACTTCACTTGGGCCATCAAGAAAACCCAAGGTGCCCAGCTTCCTGCCTCAGCTACAGCCAGCCCTCCACCAGCTGTCAAGGAGCCTCGTGTTCCTTGTCTCCCGAGAAGTGGCTGGTTCTCGCCTCATCCACTGTGCTCCCTGTAAACTGCAAGATAGAACAACGGCCTGGTGGCTCCCTAACCGGATACATTAAATCAGCCTTCCCCTTAGAGATCATCGTACAGATCCCTTCAGGATTCACGAACGCTTCACCTCAGTCACCAACAGCAGCCCGTGCCCTGTACATCAGCCATCATCCCCAAACTACTCGGCACAAGCCCTGCTGTGACCCAATTTTCCTTCCTCTGCACCCTCCCAAACCTGCCAGTGCGTTCTGTGGGACTCACGGTGTATCATCAGAAACTCCCTTTCTCCTCTCACATTCTTCTCTGAGCCTTCTCTTTTTTTCTTTCATGTCCCATTTGAAACCTGGTTTTTCATAAAAACATCCCCTTCCTCTTTCCCCACCTCCCTCTGGAGAAAGCTGGGGCTCTCTTTCCTCACACACCCATGTAACTTGGAGTCTGGAAATGGTATTCTTCTGTCTTCCCACGGCAAAGATAAAACTCTCCATTTTCCTCCCTATACCTGTTTGTCCCCCAGGTTTCCTCAGCCCAGGCAATAGCAGAACTACCCACCAGATTGTTCTCGTCAAAACTCTAGCAGTTATCCTTGATCTTGTATCATACCAGTCCATCAGGAAACCTATCAGTTTTGTCTCAAAAATGTAACCCAACCCCATCCAATTCTTCTCCATGGTCACCATTGCCTCTATAACCCAAGCCATGTCAACTATCTCCTAATTCCTTTCTCTGCATTCATATCCTTTTCTGGCCTGTCTCCCCACAACGGCAATCTTCCTTCAAAATGGCTGGGATATCACAACTCTCTGCTCCTTAAAACTCAGAGTTTTATTTCTTCCCTTACAAATTCTTGCATGATCTAGGCCCTGCCTACCTCTGGGTTCTCTTCTTGCATCACCTCCAGCCTTGTCCACTGTAGTGGCTTGACCTGTATCCTCCAAAAACAGATGTTAAATCCCTAATCCCCCCCCCACCCCGCTTCCTGTAAATGTAAACTTATCTGGAAATGGGACCTTTGCAGATGGAATCAACATATGATGTCATTACAGAAGGCCCTAATCCAATGACTGATGTCCTTACAAGGAAACGGAAAGATCACCTGAAGACAGAGACACGGGGAGAGGACCACATGAAGACAGGCCAGAGATGGGAGTGCTATATCTACCAGCCAAGGATCACTGGTGATTTCTGGTGACCACCAGAAGCTAGAAAGAAAGGATCCTCCCCTAGAGCCCTCAGAGGGAGTATCGCCTTGCTGATAGCTTGACTTTAGACCTCTGGCCTCCAGAACCGACAGACAATAAACTCCTGTTGTTTTAAGCCACCCAGTTTCCGGCAATTTGTGACAAGAACCCTAGAAAATGAACACACCCGCTAAATTCAAGTCACATTGACATCTTTGGGTTCCCTAAATACACCAAGCTTATCTCTGACCTACGGGTTCTGTTCTAACATTTTTCTTTGCCCAGAATGTTCTTCTTCCTGTCTTTATATGACCCGTTCCTGTGTGTCATTCAGCTCTTAAACGTCACCTCCGCTGTCACCGAGCACTCAACCTAAGAGAGCCACCCCGTCACTCTTACACCAACCTATTTTAGTAATTTGCGTAACTGACAGCCAGCTAGCTTTTACGTGATTACATATCATCCGCGTCCCTCCAAGTAACATGCACCCCATGAAAACAGTGACCTTGCCTATCTTACTGCTATCTCCCAAGTGCCCAGACAGCGCTTTGTACTTAGTAGTAGGTAGAGCACAGACTATGCCGGTTTACCCAGGACTGTCCTGGTTTTAAACCTTAGAGTCTTGTGTCCTGGAAGGCCTGCGAGTCCCAGGAAAGCTGGGATGTCTCATCACCCTACTAGCAGACATTGTCAATCCAATAACCGACACACTGGAAACTGAGGGGATGAACAGACCTTTTAAAGAAATGAAGTCCTTCCTCTCTAAAATCGTACATGATGGGTGTAGTTGAGCAGATCAGTCGCAAGGTGGCACTAGACTACTAGATTTATTAACATGCCAACTTTCATTGAGGTCTACTCCTGGTGAGGTAGCATTACATTCCAAAATGTGAGGACAGCCAGCTGTTTTTCATAGAACTGTTAGAGTCTTCTCTAAGACTGAAGTATAGAAGCATACACCTCTGAAGTATTTTTCATTCCTGTGTATGTTCCTGACAACCATTGAATTTTTCCACGTAGAAAAAAGAGAAATTTATAAATACTAGGACCGATTTGCATTTCAAATGTTATTTCTGAAACTTATGTCACACTAACATGAAAAATATACATTTGGATGGATAAAATTGTGACTACCGTCCCATCTTTTATCCAGGGATTTAAAATATAGCAAGTATAGGGGGTAGAGATCAGTGGTAGAGCATTTGACTGCAAATATAGCAAGTATTTATGTGACAACCTAAAGATTTTGATAGCTGCAGAAAAAAAAATCAGTTTTCCAGAAAAATCTAATGTCAGAAATGTACCAAGAGAAAGCTTTCCTCGAGTTTATAGATTTTAGGTAAGAGATAATACCAACTGAGTTTCATTTTCTACCAGTGGCTCATAGTCACCAAGTCCAAAGAGTTTTCACCTCAAGAATTCTTGCTTGTAGTCAAGATTTATTGCTCGGATTACTCCAGAAGTTAACATTTGCTCCAGGGAATAGTTTCTAGAATAGAGGGCACAATTTAGAGAAATTTCATCCTGTCTTATCCTGAGAGATCAAGGTCGCTCATTTTGAACTCAGCAAGATTGTAACACAGTGTTTGTAAATTTATAAATCTATATAAGCGATATCTACATCCTATTTATAAAGAATACACGTTTGTAGATGAAATAAAAGCACGGGCTGATGTGATACCATGCCCAAATCATCATGGTGGTGCCCTCTGGGGAGAAATCAAGGGAAAGAGGACCCAGGAGTTCAACGGAACTTCAACTTTATCACTAACGTGTGTGTATTTTTGACAAATTGTGCTACTTTCTTGTGTATGGTAATGTTTGTTATGCTACATTCTGTTGTTTTCTTTCTTTTTAACTTTTCCAATTACAAAAAGAAGAAGAAAGGAGGAAAGTGGTGTTGTCCCTAGGGATCAGTCGACTTTCCTGCAACAGGTCTGTCAAGGCAAGGAATGAAACAGAATGTGTCCAAGATGAAGCATCCTACTTCACCCACTTGGCCTACTTCTCTGACTCCTTCATGAAGCCCTATGAACCCAGGATTGATTGTTTGGATTGGAGATTTTAGTGGGTCTGCGGATAAGTAGCTTTACTTCTTTTTAAAGTTGTTATTGGAGGGGCGCCTGGGTGGCGCAGTCGGTTAAGCGTCCGACTTCAGCCAGGTCACGATCTTGCGGTCCATGAGTTCGAGCCCCGCATCAGGCTCTGGGCTGATGGCTCAGAGCCTGGAGCCTGTTTCCGATTCTGTGTCTCCCTCTCTCTCTGCCCCTCCCCTGTTCATGCTCTGTCTCTCTCTGTCCCAAAAATAAATAAAAAAATAATAATAATAAAAAAATAAATAAATAAAGTTGTTATTGGAAAAGAATGTTCTGCAAAATGCAGTTCTGATGAGAACATTATATAGACAATGGCCCCGCACACTAGAGAGACAGAGGAGGGCGAGCAGAGAAGGGAAAAGAGATGGGCGGGTTGGAAAACGGGTCGATGTAACTAGAAATCATTTACCGTAAACCAGTGTAAGATGACAGACTAACGGAATCTCTGGCACGTTTAAAATGTTCTCGGGGTGCCGGGTGGCTCAGTCGGTTAAGCATCCGACTTCAGTTCAGGTCATGAATTCATGGTTTGTGAGTTCAAGGTCCTGTGTCAGGCTCTATGCTGACAGCTCAGAGCCTGGAGCCTGCTTCAAATATTGTGTCTCCCTCTCTCTCTCTGCCTCTCCCCTGCTCACTCTCTGTCTCTCTCTGTCTCTCTCTCAAAAGTAAATAAACATTTAAAAAAATTAATAAAATGAAATAAAATAAAATAAAATGTTCTCCTTGTGGTAAGGGTTTTGTCTTTCACAAATGCAACATAATGCAGGAGACAAACCCAAGGTTGCCTGAGGAACAATGCACGAGGAACTCCAGGGGGTTCTTCCCTGGTTTCAGTATCCTTCAGGAGACTTTTGACAGCTTTGGAGTAGCTACTTTTTAGGGAAATCATTTTTTAAGTAAACTCTACACCCAACATGGGGCTCAAACTCACGACCCCAAGATCAAGAGTCTCATGCTGTAGGGACTGAGCCAACCAGGAGCCCCAGGAAAACATATTTTAAATGTATCTTTATACAGTGAGATTATTTTCTTCAATATTCTTCAACATTTTTATATAATTTAGTTTAGATCAATTCAAACTCAGTGAAAAAATCCTGCCTCAGGGCCCCTGACTGGCTCAATCAGTGAAGATTCTTGACCTCAGGGTTGTGAGTTCAAGCCCCACGATGGGTGTAAAGATTACTTGAAAATAAAATCTTAAGAAAGAGAGAAAGAAAGAGAGAAAGAAAGAAGAAAGAAAGAAACAAAGAAAGAAGAAAAAAGAAAGAAAGGAAGAAAGAAGAAGAAAGAAAGGAAGGAAGAAGAAGAAAGAAGAAAGAAGAAAAAAGAAAGAAGGAAGGAAGGAAGAAAGATTGCTGTCTTATTGTCAGGGAGGCTCAAATCCACAATCCTAATTCCCAATCAGGAAGATAAAGCACACACAGAGGTAAATAAAATACAGAAACAATAGAGGTATCCAACATCTCACAGAAGGTTAACGGGGCTGAATCTATGAAGCTTCCAGATCATGAAAGTTTATTACACGTATACCATCACTTTGTATTTACTTTGAACGCTTTGAACGAAATGCTTTGTAAATTTTAGTTTATACCTGACTCTTTCTTATAGCACAAAATCCAACTTAATCTTTTTTTCACGTTCAAAATGCTCGTTGTTTTCCCTGGCAATGAGTAGAGAGGCATTCCTGGGAGCTACAGTAAATGCTCTTTGTTTGTTTGTTTGTTTGTTTGTTTGTTTAGGAACTTATCTGCTTTTCTTGAAAGCTATCTTGTTATTGGAACAGAGGCAGGAGAGTTAATTCTTGATTTGTCGTTCATTTAGGGCTGCTACTTTGTATATTAGTCTGTCTCTCAGATGTGTAGAACATTCAGGAAAGGAATATCCGTGGGCAGGCTGGATTGTGACAATGGGAAGGATCCGTGCAGTTCTGTACAAAGTCCCGCAATGAATTTAGTTTTCTCTCTTTTAAGATGAAACACATAAGATACCCTTCAAAACTGACATTTTCTGAGACATGTTGGTGCACAGTCGTGTAGTGAAGAGAACAAGTCTTGTTTTTATTTACGAGGCCACAACTACAGTGGTCAGAAGCACAGACTCGGGCTGGCTGAGTTCTGTAGAATATGGGGCAATTTACATGAATCCTCCCCATGCGTCCATTTCCTCATCTATGAAGTGGCTATTATAAAAATAGTACCTACCACGTAGAGTTTTCAAGAAGAAAAATATGAGTCAGTATTTGCAAAGCTCTTGGAGCCATGTCTGGCACCTAGAAAGTACAAGTTTTATGATATAAGCTACTTTATAGTAAAGAAATTTTAAGGTAACACATTTGGGGTCCCTATTCCTTCGCGGTGTGTATGCCCTTGTTGCTTTCTCTGTGATTGTGAGAACAAATGTGTATCTGGATATGCAAGTCTGCCCAGGGCCAGTTTCACGGGACTGTGTCCTGTTCAGGGCCCCCCATGCCTTTGATCCGCTTAATGGTCTTGCTGCCACTGTCTTGACATTCTTTTATGTTTTATTTTTTTAATGTTCATTGTTTATTTTTGAGAGAGACACAGAGTGAAAGCAGGAGAGGGGCAGAGAGAGAGAGGGAGACACAGCATCTGAAGCAGGCTCCAGGCTCTGAGCTGTCAGCACAGAGCCCAGTGCGGGCTCGAACCCACGAAACGTGAGATCATGACCTGAGCCGAGGTCGGACGCTTAACCCACCGAGCCACCCAGGCGCCCCTGTCTTGAAATACTTAATGATGGTCCTGATTCTATCTAAACACCGTCTTCTGTTCTCGGTTGTTTTAAGCCTGGACGTCATGACCTCTCTGTCACGGGTTTGGGGCCAATTGTCCTGGAAGAAATTGAAGGCTCTGGTAGGCACGTTGCTCTGCCTTCCTCCACAGCACCCTCAGCCTGATGCTGGGACGCAAAAGACTCGCTTTGCTCTCTTTTCCCTGCGTCAGACATGCAAAGGGAACTCATCTATAAATACACAAGCTTTTGCAAACACGACCCGTACAAAACTATGCTTTATTCAGGACCATTCCCCCCAGTTGTGAAATTATCAAGTCCGGCATTTCTGTTCTTCCTTGAGGATCTCTTTCTTCCTTAGGAAGTGTCTTAGAAGTTTACAGGATAAGGCAGGAGCAGGGTCCTTAATTCTAGATATGTGATCTCTGACAGGCGAGTCATTCAAGCTTCCCTGGTCTTGCTTCCAAATTGTTTTCAAATGAGAAGAACAATAGTTGCCAGATACAGGAACGATGTGAGATCAGAAGAAGATAATTCATGTAAAAGCATGTCATCTTCTGGAAGGGGGAGGAGGGGTAGGAGCCACAGCATGAAATCATTCCCTTCTGCTTTCGTTCCTAGGGTGATAGTCACCAAGTGGCTGACTTCATTTTCCCAACGGAAACATCGCGTGCCCGGCACATTAAGCTACTCCATAAAAGTTTTAAAGTAAAGGTTAAACAAGGTGCACACGTATGAAATAATCACTGACGAGGCATCCTCTCTGAGTTAGTCACAAAGAAGGCACCAACGAGTGGAATGAGAAACACGCATTCTCCTCCGAGGGCTGCCACGATAGGTAGGAGTGACAATTCAGGGAGAAATAGTTACCATACAGAATCGTAAGTATTTTAATGAAGGAAAATGTAGAGAACGCCCACACTAGGCATATCTCTAGAGACAGAAAGTAGATCACTGATGGCCAGGGGCTGAGGGGAGGAAGGGTTGGGGCGTGACTGCTAATGGGTATAGGGGGTTTTGGGGGGGGCATGATGAAAATGTTCTGGAATTCGATAAGATAGTGGTGATGGTCTGCAACTCTGAATATACTAAAAACCACTGGATTGGAAAACTTAAAATAATACAACTTAAATTTCAAAAAGAATCTATTGCCTTTGTCTGATAGAGAAATAAAAAAGAACTGACCAGAATTAGCACCAGAGAAGATAGAGAAACAGGATGAGTTTCAAAATACTTAGGGGACACCTGCGTAATTTAGTCGGTTGAGCGTCCAACTTCAGCTCAGGTCATGATCTCACGTCTCCCGAGTTTGAGCCCCGCGTCAGGCTCTGTGCTAACAGCTGGGAGCCTGGAGTCTGCTTGGGATTCTGTGTCTCCCTCTTTCTCTCTGCCCTTTTCCCACTCACGCTCTGTCTCTCTCCTTCTCAAAAATAAAATAGAATAAAATAAAATAAAATAAAATAAAATAAAATAAAATAAAATAAATAAAACAAAACAGAAGATACGGCAGTAAAAGAAAAATAGAGCTTTTCTCAAGCCTTCCAACCAGAGGCAATAGCTGAGTGAGCCTGAGCCTGAGGTAAAGAGGAAACATTCTTGCAAATAAAGAGCTGGGTTTCAGGTGCAGTGGGAGGGCAGTAGAAGTGACCTCTATAAGGTCGTGTGGAGATGGGGTTCATTAGCAGTCAGGAAGCAACGAACAATGTTTTGTGGACCTTTTGAGAAGGCTGTATTTAGCAGAAATATATTTTCAATAATCACCTTCTTTGTAGTTTTGTTTCAAAGGGACTTTGAAGCCATTTATAAAAATGCATCATATACAAACGTAGGATAAAAGTCGAGAGTGTGATTAAGGCATAGGCATATTAATAACAAAAATGGTCAAGGGGCGCCTGGGTGGCTCAGTCGGTTAGGCGGCTGACTTTGGCTCAGGTCATGATCTCGCAGCTCACGAGTTCGAGCCCCGCGTCGGACTCTGTGCTGACAGCTCAGAGTCTGGAGCCTGCTACAGATTCTGTGGCTCCTCCCTCTGCCCCTCCCCTGCTCTCGCTCTCTCAAAAATAAATAAACATTAAAAAAAATTTTTTTAAATAAATAATAAAAATGGCCAAGTGAAGCTGGTTGGGTAAGTACTATACAGATTATGTATCAGAAAATCTCTTGTTCGTTGTGAAAGTGCGTGCAAAGTGAGCTCTGGATTTTTGGGTGGTTTTTTTTTTTTTTCGGTTTTTTTTTTTTCTGTTTTTTTTCTTTTTTTTTTTTTTTTTAGCAGCAGGAACACAAAGTACAATTATTTGAGAAGCCTAATGAGCTGGTTACAAGAGTCACTGGTGAATGAGAAGTCTGGATTCATTGGCTTCCTGTTAGCTGAGGTTTTGCTATATAAGGCTTTCCTGTTTTGCAGACGAAACCGCCACTGCTGTTCGTGTCCAGGTGCGTGGGCTCTGCACAGAGCCCCCGCTCCACCGGGTCTGGGGGAGCCCAGCTGTGCTGAGGGGACTGTGCATTGATGCTCTCAGCTGGTTCCAGCCACCCTGTCCTGAGAAGGAAGGGACGAGGCTGGGGACACCGGACGTTCGTCTCGAGCAGCAGCGTATAGCCACCCCAGCCCTTGACCTGGGGCTTTGTTGTGTCTTCTCAGCAGAACAGGGAATATGCCAGTGAATTAGGTGCCTTGACGACCAGACCCTGAGCACAAACTGCGATCAGACCTAAGGATGCGCCCGGTGTCTGGTCCTCTCCCATCCCACCCGTCCTCAGTGCCCTAAAAGACAGCAGCAGCTAAACTGATGGCTGTAAGGAGAAGACAAGGAAGCCAGTTGGCACCTAAAAATAAATTTAAAATCCATTGAATGGGGCTCCAACCATAGAGCATGCGATGCATGTGACTCGATCTTGGGGTCATGAGTTCGAGCCCCACGTTGGGTGTAGAGGTTACTAAAAATAAATACATACATACATACATACATACATACATACATAAGCTCTAAAAACCAATAATAAAATAAGATACATTGGACAGCAATACTAAACGTGGAAAAAAATAACAGAGGGCAACTGGGCACTCCTTTTCACGTTCAAACACAAATAACTGCTTTGATTTCGCACACTTCACCACATACCTAAGGATTATTATTACTAGTGTGGATTTTTCTTGTTTGCTTTGAGATGCTAGCTCCAGCAGGTCCAAGAAACATTTTTTCTTTTTTTAAATCAGGTGACACCATTATCCAAACACAGGCATCACCTTTGGGATGGGATGTCTTGCTGTTAAAGGGCAGCTCAAGGAACAAGATGAGAGGTGGGAGGAAGAGAGGAGAGAGAAGGCAAACAGGATGAGAGCAAAGGGGTCTGTCTAACTGAATGCAGCCGCAATACCTTGACATAACCCATTTTATCACTTTCTAGAAAAACCATGATACCTCACCTCCCAGCTCTCCTTTCTCCAACTTACTGTTTTATGTTTCAGTATTTACCAGAGTTTTGGTTCCTTTTTGTTTTTTTGATGATTTTCTTTTTAAGTAATCTCTACACCCAGAATGGGGCTGGAACCCAAAACCCCGAGCTCCATTGACCAAGCAAGCCAGCCAGGCGCCCCCAGAGTTTTGATTTTTAAGCCACTGGATATAAAGCATTTTACAAGAAAACCTTATACGCAAGCACGTGAGTTATCTGGGCTTGGGTGACCCCAGTTCTGGCCCTGCAATTAACCAGCTCACCCAGCAAGCAGAGCTGAGACTACTCCTAGCCTTAGTCTCCTGATTCATAAAGCAAGGCGTTTGGCCAGGGGTTTCTAGTCACCCTTCCATCTTTTTTTTTTTCCAAGGAGACTCCACACTCAGCGTGGAGCTCAAACTCACAACCCTCAGATCAAGAGTCACATGCTCTAGGCCACCCAGGCGCCCCAAGTAAGGGTGTATATCAAATGCCTACCCAAGCAGGGCATACACTAAGCCTTTAAAAAAAGTCTTTATTGCTACCGGTGTTAATAACAGCCTACGGAAGAGATAGACAGCTCTCATACTGAAAGCACAAGCCACTTGATATTCAACAGCAAGAACAAACGTGAGTCTTTTCATTAAAATGTGTTTTCATTTCAAAAATAATATCACCGACGGTAGGAATTTTAGAAAATACTTTTTCAGTGTTAGTTCTTCTGAGAAAAGAGATCTGGAAAGCGGGCCAGAATTTCTTCAAATGCAACAACTCTTGAGCTAAAAGGCCCAAGGGATTTAAAACCGGAGGACTACCAAATCCAAGTCATCCGTTAAGCAGCAGAATGCACGGTTAGAAAAGGCCACGTACAAATGCCTGTGATTCGCGTCCGTTCCTTGCGGGGGCTCTGCCGTTTGAAAGAGGATTTCCTCCCAAGGAGGAAAATTATGGAAACAATGACCAAAATGTTTCTTCTCCACCCCCTGCCTGTGCTGGCCCTATTTTGGTCAGCGGGCTGCATCTGCTTTTGATAGGCAGTGGCCATTTTCCCTCTGCACCTGCCCGGCCCCGCCCAGCACAGATAATTTGCAGCGAGCAAGGCCTCAAGGGCTAGCTTGCAGCAGCCTGGCAGCCTTCCAGGGTCTCGATGCATTGCTAGGAACAAGATTCTGCCTTCCCGTGTAAATCCGGTATGGTTTGTAGGCCATGGGAATGAGAAAGCTCAAGTGTTGTTCACGGAGAACAATTTCGTGCTGGGGTCTGCGGGAGACCCCAAGAGAAGAGAAAGGCAGAGGGCATCGCCAGGGTTTTTAGCCCGTGTGCCCCTGCACCCATGTGATGGCTGTGGCAGTAAGCTTTTACGATATTAAAAGCCCAAAGGAATGAAATTCTGACATATGCTACGACATGGATGGACCTTAAAAACATTATGCTAATTGCCACAGGCCAGGCACAGAAGGACAAATACCGTACGATTCCATTTATGTGACGTGCCCAGAACAGGCAAATTCATGAAGACAGAAAGTAGAATATGGGTTACCACAGGGTGAAGGGAGGGCCCACGGGGGAGTAATTGTCTAGAAAGTACAGAGTTCATGTTGGGAATGATGAAAAAGTTCTAGAGATAGATATTGGCGACAGTTACACAACCCTGTGCATGGAGATAATGTCACAAATGCATACTTACCAATGGCTAAGATGATAAATGTGATGTTAGGTCTATTTTACCACAATCGGAAAAAAAACGAAGCAACAAAAGCAGCAGGGGAAGGGAAAACTTGTCAAATTCAGTGTCTCAGAGAAGCAAGCAGCTTCGAGCCCAACTTAAACACCAAAAATTGGAACAACCTGTACCACGTACATCAGCTTTAAGGGAGTGGTGATCTTTAGGAGGACGGAAAGGGCATACTTGTTGGTGGAGAGTTATTTTGACCATCCCCGCCTGCAACTCTTTCTCCCAAATTCTGAACGGGGCATGGGAAACTGTCATCTGTTCGATCCCAGCGGTCATCTACAAGTGTCCGTGACATCATTTTCGGTACGAAATGTGTCAGTGTCATACCCTTCAGCGTCTATCTTCAAACCCCCCAACGCCTCTTCCCCATCCTCAATTTCTGCTGATGTTCCTGCCTCCCACTTTCCAGAAAGCACTGATACAATCACAACTGCCCAGGCCTCCCCAACCACATCCTCCCACCCACCAGCATCTAGACCCACATATTCTGATTTTTTGCCGATTGACATTAGAGGGACTATCTAAACCTATGTCTCTGTTTGTCACTAGGTTCCACTGTGTTGTTTATTCAAGGTGATCTCTGCAGTATTTCTTTATTGCCTGTCTCCTCGGCTAGAACCTATTCTTCGTGAAAGCAGGGATTTTGCCTACGTAATTCTCGGACGCAGCCCAAGCATGGAGGTCAGGTGCTGGCAAATAGTAAACTCTCAATACACAGATGAATACCTTCCTTTTCTATCTGTTTGAAAAATGCCAGTATCTTAAAAAATGAAGTATTGGAATAGAAAAACATAACCTGATCGCATGAAATATTTGGAATAAACGCATCTTCCCTGCTATTCCCATAAACCAGTGAAATGTTTCCAAAGTGATAAGATTTCAACACCCAAGCCACCTCCCCCGGAAGTCACACACAAAATATTTTGTCACCCATATCTTCCCAATATTATTTTGGAAATAAGTCTGTCTCTCTTTCTGCGGCACGGTGTCTCTGGACCTCCGGACATCAAGGAATCAGGAGATCACTCACGAAACCTCAAAAGATGGGAAAGTCATTAAAGTACAGACAGAATCGGAGCTCTCAGAGTACAGTGGGTTGAGAGCTGCACGCACTTTTCTAGACAGCAAAAATTGCCAAGGTAAATTCCCTACGACTAATTACAAAACTAACCACCTGTAGTCGGAATTATGGACGCTGTGTTTCTCAAAACACTAAACAAAATGTAGGCTTGTAGCGCAGAAGCTGGTGATCTGTGCAGGGCCTCTATACTTCCTGTCATCAAAGGAGAGCATGAAGGTCATCATTAAAGAATTGTTTTCTTCTGACCTACTTGAGAACACTCTGAAATGATGAGCTGCAAAACACTTTGAAAACTTGGCCATGTTGGCCCCAACAGGGACAGAAAAAAAAAATGCGTAAGTGTGTCTCCTGACGGAGGGGTCTCATTCAGCAGAAATACATAGACGCATTTTTATTTTAAAATTTTCCACCCTGATAAGCGACTGGATTCACATTCGAGGCTTGGGAGAGCCTTTTAGGATAATATTCTAAATTACTGCGAAGAGCTTTTTTAGCTTGAATGTGAGCTAAGAAAAGTGAGATTTTACTTGGAAATACTCTATGTTTTAGCTCAACAGCTCCTTTGCTCTTTGCATCTTACCTGTAATCAACACTATTGGGGCGAGGATTTTAAAGATGCTTTCCCTCTGGCCCACGGTACTTTGATATACGAGCAGCATGTGCATTTTGGGAGCGGGGTTAAGCTTTAAAGTTAAAGAACAGGATTTCTCTTCTGGGCAAAATTACGTTCCATGACCTAATTGAGGGGGAAAACCAGACCCAGGGATCAGAATGGCTCGTTAAGGCTCAAGAATTCTAATCGTTTCTCTGGGCTTGTCCTCAACCTAAAGCATCGAGGATTGCTTTCACTTCTCTTTGGCTCCATTTCTCCATTTCCATCTTCTAGGTGGTGGATTTGGGACCCCTCTACAGTTTCTGCGACAGCTCAGCCCAACATGGACATTGAAGGTTGATGTGGTCACAGATTTCAGTCTGCCACTGTTGTCAGTGCCACCAAATGATTTGGGTTCGTAAACTTCCTTGTTCTGAGCACAAGAATGAGTAACTTTTTTCTATTTCTCTTTTATTGGAGCAAGTAAATATTTACAAAGGAGAGCCAAGTATGGTATTCATTACAGCATAAAGTAGACGTACAGGGTGAAAACCAATTACCGTAAAGGATGTTAAAAGTCAGCAAATTTCTTTTCCTGCCTTAATATTTCATCAAGTGCTCATTTATCCAAACCCAATTTGATCCAATGATTCAAAATAAGCCTGATTATGATTCAAAATAAGTGCTCATTTTTACAAACCCAATTTGATCCAATGATTCAAAAAGGTTAGTTGCGTTTTTTTAAAAACGTTGTTTTTGTCAAGTACTATTCAAGTGGAAAAATATACCATGTTTTCATTGATACAGATGAGCTCATTTTTCTATGCAGCTGATATCAGAGTATTATAGATTATCAAATGAATATTAACTGCTATCAGATATATGTGTGTGTGTATATATATATATACATATATATCTCTATGATTTGTCAGTGTTTCATTATGAGGGCACTAACGGTCTTAGAACTGTTTCATATATATACTTTGTGTTTGCTGTACAATGACATTTCCCTCAAAATGGGATTTTTTAATCACTCGAATGTCCTTTTGAAATTGTTAAGACCTTTATTCATTTGTGTTCCAACTTGGCAGAAATCATGTTATATTCATTTTTATATTTCTAAAAGTGAACAGAATCCCAGGGATACATTTGACAATGAAAATACTTGCTGAGTGAAAATGTAGGCCCACACTGACACGGGTATATCACTTTTAGACATCTGCTCCCTCTTTAGTACACAAGTTTTCGATGTGCACAACTGAGCAATTTGATTTGGAAAACTTGGCCTTTAATGTGTTTCCTTTAAGACGGATTTATAGCTGGGCCACCTGGGTGGCTCAGTCGGTTAAGCGGTTAAGCGTCTGACTTCGGCTCAGGTCATGATCTCACGTTTCATCAGTTCAAGCCCCGCCTCAGGCTCTATGCTGATCACTCAGAGCCTGGAGCCTGCTTGGGACTCTGTGTCTCCCTCTCTCTCTGCCCCTGACCCACTTGTACTCTGTCTCTTTCTCTCTCTCTCAAAAATAAACAATTTAAAAAACTGATTTATAACTTATTTCATTGCTTCTACTGAAGGTCATCAGTGGATTTGGGTTTTCTTAGCTCCCCACTCGTTCTCCACAGGTCTTCCTCAGGAACGACCTCCGAGGAGATGTCCTTCTGCCTCTATTGGCTCATTCCACCGATAGAGACGTCCTGAAAGTCTTCTACAAGCAGCAACTGTACAAAACCTGTTACTGAGTAAGGGAAAGATGGCCCAGTCTTCTGCTAAACGAGAGCTATCTTCCACCTGCCACAAGAAGGACTGATGCCCCAAGAAGGAAACTGGACTCATGGAAAAGCATCTGGAAACTGGAGAAATGCACCAGCTCCCTGTAGTGCAAGGACATGCAATCCCTGCAGTCAGAGAAGATGAATGTAAGTTCTAAAGTTCGCTGTCATGACACAGAGACGCTGCTCAGAGTAATCAGTAACAAACCCAGCAATTCATAGCATAAGATTTGGGATGAAAACTGACTGCTCAACACTTCTCCAAATCTCTTTAGAAGTAGGTGCCTTTACGATTTACCACATCCCGCTAATCAGGGAATAATCCAGAGATGACTATTCTAGAAGCATTTTGATGAAAAGAAGCAGTAATGTGAGAAACGTAGGCTTGGGAAAATGTCAGGATTTTGTCCACTCCTGTTTAAAAAAAAAAAAAAACACAGGAATAAAGGGAAGAGAGTTTATGATTAAAAACATAAGTCTGGGACGCCTGGGTTAAACTCAGTCGGTTAAGCATCTGACTTCAGCTCAGGTTGTGATCTCACAGTTTGTGGATTCGAGCCCTGCGTCAGGCTCTGTGCTGACAGCTCAGAGCCTGGAGCCTGCTTCGGATTCTGTGTCTGCCTCTCTCTCTGTGCCTCCCTGCCGCCCAAACACACACACACTCACACTCTGTGTGTGTCTCTCTCTCAAAACTAAATAAACATTGAAAAAATTTTTAATAAAAAAGAAATAAAAATTTAAAAAATTAAAAATAAAACATAAGTCTGTGCCTGTGTCCATGTCGACAACCTCGTGGCTTGCTAGGAGTTCCGGAGGCAGATGTGGTAGTTACCTGAGATGCTGAAAAGGCCATATGCTACCTTGGTACCTTCTCTGTTTCTGAGGTTCCAGCTAAGTTTGTGTTGAATGAGTACAGACTACACCTCAGACAATTCTAGAGTCTCCTCTCTCCCACTTTTGTCTAAAGAGCAAAATATTCTCGGCGGGGGCGGTGGGGGGGGGGGGGGCGGTCAGTAGGAAAGACATTTTGCTCTTCCCTTGAAATATCTACCGAATGCAGAAGCTACAGCTGGATGCCCACCACGTGGCTTTTATAACTTACCCATGGCCTTGAGATCTGGAGACTCTGTTAGCCCCAGCTGCTTTCAATGGCTTCCCTAAAAAATATTATGTGTGTTGAGACACTGAACTCTACTGCCGGCTTAGACTTCAGTTCCAATGAAGAAAAAGCAAGTACGCTAAGACAGATCTGTTTGTAAAAGCGTGTTTAAAATTAACATCCTGAGGAAACCAACAGAACTTTCTGTTATCTGATTTCTTTCCACGTATGGTTCAATGCACCACTAATGGTTTCCATTTGAAAAAGCAACTTCATTTAGAAAGAAAGATGTTTTGTAATATATATATAAGAAGACTTAATGTTCTTAAGAATGCACCAGTTCTTTGGAAGTTGGGTGATTCAATCTAAGAATTGCCAGTCATAAGATCTAAATACAATTAACTATATTTTACTTGAAGTTACAAGCTTCATCGTTCATTGGTCCACAAATGGGGGTTCCCGCACGTACTGCTCAGTGAACTCTTACAACAGTTAAAAGGATAAGTAAACACCGATAATTTTGTGGGAATAACATCCTGTCCTAAAATACCTGCATAAGAACCATCCTGCATATTCACGTGGGTTCCCCCATGTCTACCTTCCCTGCCGCAGTAAACCTCCTACGTTACAAAGAAGGAGCCTGTCTTCCATTCAGGTGCGTTGCTTCAAGGACTAAAGATCTCTTTAAAAAATATGGGTTCTGTGAGGCACCTGGGTGGCTCAGTTGGTTAAACGTCCAACTTTGGATCAGGTCATGATCACCCAGTTCGTGGGTTCGAGCCCTGCCGTCAGGCTCTGTGTTGACAGCTCGGAGCCTGGAGCCTGCTTCGGATTCTGTGTCTCCCTCTCGCTCTCTGCCCCTCCCCTGCTCACACTCTGTCTCTCTCTCCCTCAAAAATAAATAAACTTTAAAAATATGGGTTTTGTGGGGCACCTGGGTGCCTTAGTCGGTTGAGCATCTGATTCCTGACTTTGGCTCAGGTCATGATCGCACAGTTCATGGGATCGAGCCCTGCATCGGGTTCTGCACTGACTGCAGAGCCTGCTTGGGATTCTCTCTCTCCCTCTCTCCCTGCCCCTCACTACACTCACTAGCATGCACACTCTCTCTCTCTCTCTCTCTCTCTCTCTTTCTCTCTCAAAATAAATAAATAAACACTTTTAAAAAACTACTTCTTAAAAAAAAAGTATGGGTTCTGAGGCAGCCTTATTTAATGATAAATCAATTTGCTATAAAGCTGCCTCACTATGTATATTTCACCTGAGACCCAAGTTTGACTTTAGCATCAGAGCATTTTGGCTGCGGTGGGGGTGATCTGAACTCAGGTATATGGCAGAGTGGAATGTTGGGAATGACTTTTCCTTTTCCAAACCCTATGATCATGTAATACATAACTTTTTGGGAAGAGACCTTTGTGAGCAAAAGCAAAGGAAGCCTCAAGCTGAAAACAGCTTTCCCAGTGTATTAAATGCAATCTAATAAGAGGTGTACAGAAAGGTGTTATCAATATGACTTCCGTTCGTGAACTTGAAAACCTGATTTTGCAATAGTTAACGTACGCCCTAATCTCTCTTTGTAATTTTGAGCCAATTTTTTTAGGCAGTTTGGTGCCTTCAAAATTAGATCATAAACCAATTTAAAATTTGAGGTTCTGGCAAGATAATTATGCTTCAGAGTAACTGAATAAAGTGTTAACAATTCACAAGAGTTTATTTTAATTCTTTCTAATTAGGGGCCCCATTTTATTTCTCTTCAAAAAGTAGTACCACCTGGGGCGCCTGGGTGGCTCAGTCGGTAAAGTGTCTGACTCAGGTCATGATCTCACAGTTTGTGGGTTTGAGCCCGGTGTCAGGCTCTGTGCTGACAGCTCAGAGCCTGGAGCCTGCTTGGGACTCTGTGTCTCTGTGTCCCTCTGTGTCCCTCTCTCTGCCCCTCCCCCACTTGTGCTGTGTCTCTATCAAAAATAAATAAAATGTAAAAAAAAAAAAAAGTAACACCACCTCACATTTACATTGCAATTTATGATTTTTAAGGATTTTTGACCTATGTAATCTCATTTGATGCTTATAAGCATCCCACACAGTGAGGAGGGTTTTATTTTGGTGAGGGGACCAGGGCTCAGAGAGGAAAGCATGAAGATCAGACCAAACTGAGAGCTCCCCGTTAGGCCCAGTGCTCTTTCCATTCTATCAAACTGTAGTTAACAAGTTAAATGAAACCCTCCATTGTCTGGGGCCTGTGTTTTCATCCTTCTCTGAAAACCCATGGCAAAACAGAAACAAAAACAGGTAGAACGCCAAGTGCAAAATGTATTAATACCAATATAATTGATTAGGGAAAATTTTAGGCCAATAAGCAACTGTTTTGTTTTTATTAAGTCTTAATTTTTTGGAGTGTCTGGGTGGCTCAGTAGGTTGAGTGTCTGACTCCAGCTCTGGTCATGACCTCATGGTTGGTGAGTTCGAGCCCCGCATCGGGCTCTGTGCTGACAGCTCGGAGCCTGGAGCCTGCTTCGGATTCCGTGTCTCCCTCTCTCCCTGCCCCTCCCCTACTCACACACACTCAGTCTCTCTCTGTCTCAAAAATAAATAAACATTAAAAAAAATTTTTTAAAGACACCTTTTTTAGAGAAGTTTGAGGTTCATGGCAAAATTGGGGGGCAAGTACGAAGATTTCCCGCATACTTCCTGACTCCACACATGCATAAAAAAACAGTAGTTTTAACCCTTTATGAAAATACAAAATTTAGTAAGTAATTTGAGAATGCAACAGTTAGGTTGTCATCCAGTACTCCCACTAAATCATCGTACTCTTTGAGACTTAGAACAATACCAAGCAGTTCTGAGGTGGGTACAATTTGTGGTGCATAAATTATACCTCAGTAAAGCTGTTAAGGCCACATACCCATTGTTGGGGACCTAACTGTGTCCCCCGAAATTCATATGTTGAAACACTAACTCAGCAGTTCAGAGTATGATGGGGACCTACCAGGATAGGGTCTTTCGGGGGTAATTAAGTTACAGTGAGGTCATTAAAGCGGACCCCAACCCAATATGACTGGTATCCTTGTTAGAAGAGAAGATTTGGACACAGACACACAGAGAAGGAGGACCACGTGAAGACAGAGAGAAGACAGCCGTCTACCAGCCAGGGAAACTGGCCTCAGAAGAAATCAATGCTGCCAACACCTCGATTTCAAACTTCTGCCTCCAGAACCGTGAGAAAATTAATTTCTGCTGTTGAAGACACCTCTTCTGTAGTGCTTTGTTATGGCATCCCTAAAGACACACACACACACACACACACACACACACACACACAAATATAATACTATGCTACCTAACACAAGCTATATGCAAACCTACCTTTGTGGGCAGCCTTGGGTTTTTACATCTCCTCCGGGACACTATTTTACTCACCAAATTTTCTATGCTTAAATTTCAAGTATTTATATTTTGACGTTAATTGCTACAGACTTTAATAATAACCGAAATTCAACATACAACAGTAAGAAGCTCGAATCTATAAAAGAGAGAGAGGGAGCGAGAGAGAGAGAGAGACTAACCACGCTGCTCTGTGGTGAAAAATGACTTTCCCAAAGTGTCCACAGGCACTGGGGGACTCCTTCAGTTCTAGGAGCCAGTATCTGGGCATCTGTCTCCTTATTAAACACTTAATGTATACTCATGGTGGCAGTGGGGGGGCTGCCCAAAAAGCTGGGCCCAAGAAAGCAAGACGAAGTTCCTGCTATCTAGTTTGTTTGGAGTTCACGTAATTAGAAAGCATAGAAATCATACGATAAAGCAAGCACTATTTCTTATATTTCTTAACAGTAAAAATCTCCCTTGTTTCAATTCCCTTCCTAATTGTATACCACAGTGGCATGTTTCAGTACAGTGAGATCCTGAAATGACAGAAAAACACTGAGGTTAAGTATTGTTTTTAGTCAGATGAATTGTAAGCTGGGCAGCAAGGAAGTTCAACATCAGCTGCCATGGGACATTTCGTTCGTGGGACCGTCCTCGTACTTTGTTGACAGGTTGGGAGGCAAAATGTGCATTTCTGGTTTCTACCTGTAACATTTTTGGGGATTTTTTTTTTTTTTTTTAGATCTTTAGGTCTTTTGGTTTTTTGGTTTTTTGGTTTTTTCAGTTTGCAAATTAAAATCTAACCTGATATAAAGAGAGATAAAAAGTCTAAAAATCAGGCGCTCCTGGCTGGCTCAGTCAGTGAAGCACGCAACTCTTTAAAAAAAAAAATGTTTATGCACTTATTTTGAGTGTGGGGGGATACCATGAGTGAGCAGGGGAGGGGCAGAGAGAGAGGGATATGGAGAGAGAATCCCAAGCAGACTCCACAGTGAGGGCAGAGCCCTACGCAGGGCTTGAACCCACAAACCGTGAGCTCATGACCTGAGCCAAAACCAAGAGGTGGCTCAGCCACCCAGGTGCCCCTGCAACTCTTGATCTAAGGCTGTGAATTCAAGCCCCGTGTTAGGTGTAGAGATTGCTTAAAAATAAAATCTTATGGTTCAAGCTAGAGCGTCCAGTGAAGGAGGGAGGGAGCTACGAGTCCTTTGCTAGGGGAAGACCAAAGACAGACTGTAGGAAAAGCAAACAGAAGCCATGTTTCAAAGACCCGTGTTAGGGGTGTTTCATCAGTTTGTAAGAAGTGAGTCTGAAATTGCCAGCAGCTTTGATCCTGAAAGATCTCTGAACTGTGTGCATCTCCTTGGAACAGTGGGTCAGGACCCCGTCATGAGAGAGGTGGAAGGGAAGAACCCGGTCACGATATTTCTCTAGCAACGAATGAGGTGCGGCGGTCAGGGGAGAGTGGAGTGCACCAAAATGGGTGATGTCAGTCAGACGACAGAGCACAGGGTATCAGCATTCGGACCAGGCCTCTGAGACATGGCGTATCAGTATGTGAAAAAGGGGTCCCGCGTCTACGTGGAAGGGAAACTCAACTACGGTGAATACACAGGTAAACACAATGTGGGGCCACAAGCAACAACAATCAGAGCTGGTAATAGTCTATTTCTGGGTGACCCGACCGAAGAAAAGGCATAGAGTGAATGATTCTTCTTTGGCCATTGTTTGGTAGGGTCTCATTTCCGAATCACGTACAGTCTTTATAGTTCCTAAGGACAAGATTAAAATATTCTTTTATATACAAAAATAAGTAAAATAAAATAAAATCTTTTTTAAAAGTCTAAGAACCATCTTAAAAACATAAACACCACCCCCACAACTGTAAGAAAATAATTAATTTGCTTGCTATAGAAGTTAGGAAAGAAAAATTCCCCAAGAGATAGAACCTGATACTTTGTAGGAAAAAACTGTGAAGTCCAGTGAGATGTTGGGCGGTGTTTTATAACCCAGAAGTCTGTAGCCCCTGCTATTTGTTTTACTCTTTCTTTGTGCCTTTATGTTGACCACTCACCTCTATTCTCTTGCATGGAGTCCACAGAATTTGTGACCTCCGAGGCCATCTGCCTCTAAGACAATCACTAGTAAGTTCCCCAATGTTTAAACATTACTATCCCAGCTACTGGCTCCAAGAATTCAGATGGCTTTCTTGTCATTTTCTCTAGATTGACAATATGTAACAGCTACTGGTTGGAACTGCCATTAAAGAAAGTATGTACGTGAGACCCCAAGTCTCTCGAATTCTAAAATCTTGACCATGTACATCTAATATATTTCCTGGGTTAGCTGGTCCTTAAGTTTAAACTTTCATGTTTAGTTTATCTCCATGAAAGCTGTCTGTATTTCCAAGAACATGGCAAACATAAGCATTCACTTCAGAGGCAGAGCAAAGTTTCAGTTGATCTAACTGTGCATCATAGCTTATGTATGCTCACCTTTCATAATATTTCTCACCTTTCAAAATCTTTCCCAAAACTTGGGATTATCTGGGTAAATAAGCACCAGCTCCATGCTTACAAGAAGATCAGACCACAGGATAGAAAAGTCAAAACATTAAGCCAGATGCCAGACTAAACTTCACGGCGCTTCAGGGTCACCAGAAGACAAATATCTATGCTTGTATGATTACGTAGGTTAATGTCCAGACTTAGCCAATGGTCTTCAGTCTGCAATCTTGGCTGCAAATCGGGATAGGCACAGGGCCTCGCCTTGCCACTCTGCCCGACTTCCCTAAGCTGACATTAAGGGGACCCATTTCCAAGAACAAGGTGGCTGGCCGTTTCAGGACACATACGTATGAACATACTTATCGTTCCTGATAAGGAAGGAAACTGAGAGCGCCAAAGGATGAGATTCGGGCTGAGACCAGGAGGAAGAGCTGGCAGTCATCCCACACTAGAAGACCCACACACGATGTTGAGCAAGTCCTTCCATTCCACGAGGCCTCTGTGTAAAAAGGATCATAACACCCTCCTTTTTACATGAACACACAGAAGACATTTCATACAACAATATAGTATATTAAAACAAAAGAAGGAGGTGCGCCTGGGTGGCTCAGTCGGTTAAGCATTCGGTTTCTGCTCAGGTCATGATCTTACAGTTCACGAGTTTGAGCCCCGCGTGGGGCTCTGTGCTGAGCCTGCTTCAGATTCTCTGTCCCCCTCTCTCTTTCTGCCCCTCCCCTGCTTGTGTGGGCATGTTCTCTGTCTCAAAAAATAAACAAATAAAACATTAAAAAATTAAAAAAATAATAATAATAAATAAAATAGGAGAGAATATTCTAGGCCACACCCAAACCTCTGATTCCTCGTGGACTCAAGTTCATGCAAGGAGGAGTGGGCCAGCAGGTGTGCATAAGAAGCCCTGATGAGGTCAGCTCCAATGTCTCCCTGAGGACCAGCAATTAATTACATGTAGAGAAGGAAGCAGAAGGGAAGGCCACTGACCCCATGGTGTTTGCTTCCAACTGTCAGTGGCCAACTTCTTAGATTCTATCTGTGGCCTAAATGATGAAAGATTATTTGAAGCCAACACAGAATTTTTTTTTTTTTTTTGCGTTTGATTTTAAAGCTGTTCTTTCATACAGTGAGAGAGCACAGCAAAGTGTGTAGAGAGGCTTCTAGAGCAAAGCCCTCTATGGATGGCCACCTAATAGGTGGCTTTCTTGCCTGTGTCAGCCAAGATAATTACATCAGTTGTTTGTACCTGGAAGGGATCCCACCTGGCTAGGATCCTCCCACCTGGAAAGTCTCCCTATCTGACACCTGGAAGGCTTTATAGAAAAAAAAGAAGGGGGAGGAGGAGGAGGAGGAGGAGGAGGAGGAGGAGGAGGAGGAGAAGGAGGAGGAGGAGGAGGAGGAGAAGGAGAAGGAGAAGGAGAAGGAGAAGGAGAAGGAGAAGGAGAAGGAGAAGGAGAAGGAGAGGAAGAAGGAGAAGAAGAATTGACTACCTTTAGCTAAAATATAAAAGTGTTTCTTAATCTTTAAAGTATAAATGATTACCTGTTTCCGAGTGGGCCCCCTAAAACCCTCACTTCTGTAACAGGATGCTAATAACACCATCTAATATCATAACAGGTGTCGTACATTAAAACCTGCTGTTTTTATTCTTCATCTGCCGTTGGCTTTCAGCTTTGTGGGTTATAACAGGTACAGTGTAACCACACGAGGCTGAAGTTGGCTGAGTTTCATTTCCAACCACCCCCAAGACAGAGCTGAATTTTACCTTTTGCTAAATGGATATCATAGTGGTATCACAACGATCTTCACTTTGTTATTTCTACAGAATGCAAGGCACGTATACAGAAAAGGGCCAGTAAACATAATTGCCTGAAAGAGGCTATGCTTTTTAATATCTTTTTCATGCCATACAAATCCACATCACCGAAAGTCGATTTTTTAAAAATATTTTACCAACAAAATCAACTTGCTAATTATTTTTAACTGCTTTTGAATCAAAGCATTCAACCTCCTGATGGCCAAGATGACAGATGTGTCCTGGGACCCAGCACCCCAACGGGTGGTCTCTGGGGAAACAGAGGAGAGAAAGACACAACCCGCCCACGCCCACCCCAAACTCCCTTGGCCACATAGTGCATCTCAGGTCTACCCAAGGTTGTCCCCCCTCCAAAACCACACATTCGAATGTGCTGCCTAGTTCATCCTGGCTGCCCCACAAAGTGGCATAGACTGGGTGCCTTACAAATAACAGACTTATTTCTCGCCGTTCTGAGGCTGGACGTCCGAGATCAGACTCCTGGCAGGGTTGGATTCCGCTGAGGGTCCTCTTCAGAGAGGCTGTTTTCTTTCATATGGTCATGGTGGAGAAAAAGAGAAAGACAGAGAGGAAGGAGGAGGGAGAGGGAGGGAGAAAGGGAGAGGGGGAAGGGGAGAGAGGGAGAGAAGGAGGGAGAGGGGGAGGGAGAGAGGGGGAGAGAAGCAAACTGTCTTGGGACTCTAATGAGGGCATGAATCCCATGCATGAGGGCTCCGCCTTCTTGGCCTGACCCTGTCCCAAAGGCCCCACATCCTAATGGCGTCACATTGTGGGGTAGGGTTTCAACATATGAATTCGGGGTGGGACACACAGTCAGTCCATAACACATCCCTTTTGGGTTTTTTTTAAAGTTTATTTATGTTGAGAGACGGGGGGGGGGGGGGGGCATCAGTGGGGGAGGGGCAGAGAGAGAGAGGAAGAGAGAGAATCCCAGGCAGGCCCCACACCACCAGCACGGAGCCCAACGTGGGGCTCACATCCATGAACCTCGAGATCATGACCTGAGCGAAGCCAAGAGTTGAACAGCCAACCGACTGAGCCACCCAGGCACCCGAGCATATCCTTTATTGGATGGCAAGCTCTCCCTCCCTGCTTTAAATCCCTTTCACCCACTACATCTCTCTCCAATTCCATCAAGACCTCCAGGTACTTGATGGAGCGCCTGGGTGGCTCAGTCAGGTTAAGCCTCCAACTCTTGGTTTTGGCTGAAGTCATGATCTCACAGTTCGTAGATTCAAGCCCCACCCTGACAGGACAGAGCCTGCTTGGGATTCTCTCTCCCTCTCTCTCTGCCCTTCCCCTATTTGTGCGCTCTCTCTCTCTCTCAAAATGGATAAATAAACCAAAAAAAAAAATTTTTTTTTTTAGACCTCCAGGAACTTGAGCCCTTCCTTTACTGTCAACCAGGCGTGTCAGCTCTGTTCCCCATCCAGGAAGCGTGCGGTGGTTCCTCACCTCTGATTCTTTCCTACCGAGACCTTCACCTCCCTGGTTCCCTTGCCCTTCTGTCCATTGCCCCAGACCCCAAGCTGGATCTAACCAACTATCCGCCTGTTTTGAGCTGCTGGAGGAAAGCTCACCACCCCACAGATTGGAACTTGACATCGATGTTTTCCTGGCCAGCTGTTCCTCTCGTGCTCCAGTGGCTATTTTCAACCTTCTCAGCTTTCTCCAAGCCTTCTACCCCAGGACGGCAGATACAGCATGCTGTGGAGACAACCGGAGTCGTCTTCTTCCAGGACCCCGGGAAAACCACGTTTCACAGCCCCCCTTAACATAGGGTGGGGTCATTCTGAGATCTAGTCATAGAATTTGAGCAGAGTGATGTTCCCCTTCTCCCAGGAGTGGCCTATCCAAACCTCCCCTCTCTGTCTCTTGGCCCGTCTGCACAGTGGATGCTAACACCTGGGGCAGAACTTGGAGGTCACCCGTTAAGTCATGCAGGTTATAACAGGTACAGTGTCACCACATGAGGTTGAAGTTGGCTGGGGCTCATTTCTATCCACCCCTAAGACAGAGTTATATTTTACATTTTGCTGCTTTGTGATAGTATCCTTTACTTTGCTGTGTATACAAAATACAATGTATATACACAGAAAAGGACTCCTAAACATAATTACCCAGAAAAGGCTCTGTATCTCTTTCTTGTGACTCAGAACCTCTATCTGATGTGGCCCTGAACGACTCTGCGAAACAAATCACACACACACACACACGCACGCACGCACGCGCGCGCGCGCGCGCGCACACCCCAACCCCTGCGCTTTCTGTGCCAAATGGATTCTACCTGAATGAGAAATAAACAACGGTCAGATCACAGAAACAGATGGGAGGAGAATATCAGCTCGTCTCCCTCCTCACACCCAGCTCACCCTCCTTGTAGTGTGGCCTTGTTCCTGTTCTCCCGAAGAAGAAAAATGAAATCTTATTTTGTTCTCTTTTAAATGCTGGAGACCAACTTACTGTAGGCTGAACAATTAGGGTTTCATGATACCTACTGTCACTGGAGGGATGACCTCACAGAAACTGAGAACAGCAATCATCACATGGCCTCCAGCACCTAAAACTCAGCACGGAGAGGGAGAAATGAGGGCTGACCCGGGTTCTGTGCCTTCCCATGTCTCCCCCAGAATTATATCCCTAATGCAACATTTTTAGGCCCGAAAGTCTTTTGTCCTTCTTCCCTATGTGTCTATACCAAAAATAGGTATATAAATTGAAATTGAGAATGGTTTCTTTTGACCATAAATAAAAATTTTTTTTTCTGGGGGCGCCTGGGTGGCTCAGTCGGCTGAGCGCCCGACTTCGGCTCAGGTCACGAGCTCACGGTCTGTGAGTTCGAGCCCCGCGTCGGGCTCTGTGCTGACAGCTTGGAGCCTAGATCCTGCTTCGGATTCTGTGTCTCCCTCTCTCTCTGCTCCTCCCCTGTTCACACCCTGTCTCTCTCTTAAAATAAATAAAGATTTAAAAAAATATTATTTTTCTGGATTGAATTATCTTTTTTTAATGTTTTTTTTAATTTTTTTTCTTAATGTTTTTATTTATTTTTGAGACAGAGAGAGACAGAGCATGAGCAGGGAAGGGGCAGAGAGAGAGGGAGACACAGAATCGGAAGCAGGCTCCAGGCTCTGAGCCATCAGCACAGAGCCCGACGCAGGGCTCAAACTCACAGACTGCGAGATCATGACCTGAGCCGAAGTTGGACGTTCAACCGAGTGAGCCACCCAGGCGCCCCTTAATGTTTATTCTTAAGAGAGAGAGCATGCACACACGAGTGGCAGAGAGGCGGGGGGGGGGGGGGGGGGGGGGGGGGGGGGGGGGGGGCGTGGGCAGAGGATCTAAAGCTTGCTCTGTGAAGGCAGCAGAGAGCCCAGTGCAAGGCTCAAATTTACCAACTGTGAGATCATGACCTGAAGTTGATGCTTAACTGACTGAGCCACCCAGGCGCCCCCTGCATTGAATCATCTTTACAATTGTTATCAGGAAACAAGGGCTCAAAGTACCTGAATATCACATCTGTTAAGTCATTAAATATAAAATAAACATAAAATAAAATATAAAGCAAAATGTAAAATGAAAACTAACATGTATTGAAAATAAAGCTTTTAATAGATGAATGGGACTATTTCATTTGCTGGTTTCTAGTTTGGGGCTTTTTTCCCTCAATTATTTACTAAATCTGTGGGTGATAGACTGTTATTCTTCTTTCCATTTTTTGGAAACAATTGTGAAATAAACAAATAGGTAGAAATGGAAGGCATTTGTCTATAAAAATGTACCTCAATTACTTGAACGCTTCCTCAGAATTCCTGGCAAAATTATTTTGACCATTTACCATGAAAAATAAGCTACTTTTTTAGTTGTCTGTCATCAAAAACATCACTTCAATAGTCATCAGATTAAAAGCTCACCACAGGCTTATGTCCTCTTCCACTTGAAAAATCCTTGATCTGCAGAAGAACTTACCAGTCCATCATTAGTCATTCGCTTTTCTCAACTCCTCACCTACACTTCCAGCTGCCCTTGGCTTTCATAGGCACAGTGTTCATCCCCAGGGCTGGTAGCCACGGCAAGATTCATAATAAATAGATAAAAGAGGACAGGATAGCAAACTCTCAGGCAGATACGTTTTAGGAATATGTACATATGCCCGTTGAATATCAGGAAATTCATTCCTTAAACCTACCCACGTGTGTGTTCCCCTTGCAAAGCCTTTGCATGCCCTCCAAATACATGAAGGCCACCTATTGAAAACCATTAACGTAATGAATTGGTAGAGTCCCCAGGTGGAATCGCCTGGATTTTGGTGGATGCCAAAAAGCAAATGCCAATAAATTTCATATTTAAAAAAAAAAAAAAAAGCAGACGCCATTTTGTGAAGAGACTCTCTTTCCTTAAGGGGAGAGACTGTTCTGGTCTCTTAAATTCATGAAAACTTTTTTTTTTTTAATTCCTTTGCTTGAATTTTTTTTTTTATTTATTTAAATTCAAGTTAGTTAACACATAGTGTAGTACTGGTTTTGGGAGTAGACTTTAGTGATTCATCATTTACGTACAACACCCAGCGCTCGTCCCAACAAGTGCCCTCCTGAATGCCCATCACCTATTTCTTCCATCCCACTCATGCTCTTTCAAAAATAAACATTAAAAAAACTTTTAAGTACAAAACAGGCTGATGACATTTGAGTGTAGATCAGCAGTGGGAATTTTCGCTGCGCATGGTATGTTTGGTTGACTCTGGGCTGGTTGTTGGGTTTTTTTTTAATGGTTATTTCTTTTTGAGAGGGAGGGTCAGAGAGAGCAGGAGACACAGAATCGGAAGCAGCCTCCAGGCTCTGAGCAGAGCCCAATGCGGGCGGGGCTCGAACTCATCAACTGTGAGATACTGACGTGAGCCAAAGTCAGACACTTAACTGACTGAGCCACCCAGGCACCCCTTTGTCTGGTTTTTTTTTTTTTAATTTTTTAATTTATTTTTTGTTTTTTATTTTTTTTTTTTTCAACTTTTTTTTTTTTTTTTAATTTATTTTTGGGACAGAGAGAGACAGAGCATGAACGGGGGAGGGGCAGAGAGAGAGGGAGACACACAATCGGAAACAGGCTCCAGGCTCCGAGCCATCAGCCCAGAGCCTGACGCGGGGCTCAAACTCACGGACCGCGAGATCGTGACCTGGCTGAAGTCAGACGCTTAACCGACTGCGCCACCCAGGCGCCCCTATTTTTTGTTTTTTAAAATGTACATCCAAATTAGTTAGCATATAGTGCACCAATGATTTCAGGAGTAGATTCCTTAGTGCCCCTTCCCCATTTAGTCCATCCCCCCTCCCACCACCCCTCCAGCAACCCTCAGTTTGTTCTCCATATTTAAGAGTCTCTTATGTTTTTGTCCCCCTCCCTGTTTTTATATTATTTTCTTTCCCTTCCCTTATGTTCATCTGTTTTCTCTTTAAAGACAGGTGTATTACTCACGCCAAGCCAATCAGCTAGCGCCATCACGGGAAGGGCTCTGTGGCCATCTGTCCTGGGGCAGCCTGGAGTAACAGGACTTTCACTCACCCTCTGAGGCTATTGGCGTGGTTGAGGCAGCCTGCTGGATTTGGTGCTTGTCCCTAATTAGAAGAGGCAACGGCCAGTGTCCTCTAGGACCTGAGTCTGGAAGGAAACAACTACCCCTGTCCCTTTCGCTGCAGCAAGTGACAGCTGGACCCTGACTACAGTGATAAGTGGAAATTCTAATCCTTGACTTGCTTTTGGCCAGGGACACTACTCTCCTTTACTCCCTCTGGGTCTAGGGAAGAAAAGAGGTAGCATTAAAATTTCCTTTTTTATTCACACTGTCCGTCTATGTTTTACATGAAGAGGGACCCCAGAACCAGAGAGTGACTGTTAAGTAAATCAACACGCTAGACTCTGACCGAATTAGCATCCCAAGTGTGGACAGAGCTCTTTACACCACACCACTTGGCAGGCTGCTGGTTAACTTCTGGAATGGAGCCCTGCTCCACTCTTCTTGATTCAATGAGGGACGGGTTGGGCTGGACACAGAACCACAGGCACAAAATGCAGCTGCCGAAGACTGCCATTGCCTCAGGAACAAAATGAAAGGTCACTGTCACTTTCAGACCGTTGTCACCGTCCTCAACCTCCGCCGTCCCCTCCCAGGCTCCCTGCTCCTGGCCACGCCTAACTCCTCAACTGGCTCAGGAAACTATGTCCTGCTTCAGGAATCTTGCAGCTCACACCTTTCCTTCACAACTTGAAAACACCGAAGATTCTCTCTAGCAACTCCTTGCAGACAAACATAAAATGCAGATACAATGACTAAAATACCTTGAACCTGCAAAAGACGTAAACGAAAGTATAGATTCCAGAAACAGATCAAACGACATTCTAGACTGTAATTTGTCGTCAGGTGGGCATTTCAAATCAATGGCCTAAAGAGCATTGTTTCATCAATGGTGGTGGGACAACCATTTGGAAGATGAATAAATCTGCATCTCAACTTTTCTCTTTAAGCCCAAAGAGATTCCAGAGGAACCAAAAGTTTAAACATAAAAACCCTAAATCCTAGATGAAATAGTGGGGGGGATTTGTACACGTTCTTGAGTAGGGAAGACATTTTTGAATAAGGATACAAAATCATAAATGTTAAAGGAAAAGGTTATTAAATCTGTTGCCATAAAAATATAAAACTTACATTGAAATGTAACATTATTCGATAAATATATCAAGCAAAGGGCAAACAACGGACAAGTCCAAATGACTTACTTGATTCGATTATTGTCTTTTTTTTCCCCCAATATTTACACGGATTATTTAATCCACTATTGAATTGGCTGGATCCTCCTCGAAAGCAGTGTAGAACTAATCAATAAGTTGAGATAATAGTAATTTCTGTCATATTCCCAATTTTGTCTCCAACGACTTCTTTTGCACTATAATGCTCGGTCTGATGTTCGCTTTTGTGTTTTGGTACATCTTACCATATTCGAGTAGCTTTTTTCTAAAGTGGATACTTACTGAATTAACACAAGCCTTTGGAGAACCTCTTTGTATTATGAATTTTTCTTTCCATTTGTTACTGTAACAAATTATTATTTACACATTCTTGAATGTCAAACAATTCTTTTTTTTTTTAATTTTTTTTTTTAAACGTTTATTTATTTTTTGGGGACAGAGAGAGACAGAGCATGAACGGGGGAGGGGCAGAGAGAGAGGGAGACACAGAATCGGAAACAGGCTCCAGGCTCCGAGCCATCAGCCCAGAGCCTGACGCAGGGCTCGAACTCACGGACCACGAGATCGTGACCTGAGCCGAAGTCGGACGCTTAACCGACTGAGCCACCCAGGCGCCCCGAATGTCAAACAATTCTTGCATTCCAGAATAAAACTACTTAATTTCTGGGGGCGCCTGGGTGGCGCAGTCGGTTAAGCGTCCGACTTCAGCCAGGTCACGATCTCGCGGTCCGTGAGTTCGAGCCCCGCGTCAGGCTCCGGGCTGATGGCTCGGAGCCTGGAGCCTGTTTCCGATTCTGTGTCTCCCTCTCTCTCTGCCCCTCCCCCGTTCATGCTCTGTCTCTCTCTGTCCCCAAAAAATAAATAAAAAACGTTGAAAAAAAAAAATAAATAAAAAAAAAAAACTACTTAATTTCTGTATGTTATTCTTCTGATACAATACTGCATTGAATGTATGAATATTTTATTTAGAGTTTTTACATCTATATCCATAAGCGAATTAGTCGATAATTTTACTTTGGAAGTATCTTTATTGGCTCTTATAAAATGTAATGCCAGGTTCATGAAAGGTATTGGGAAACTCAGAATACTGTATTTCATAAGATAATTTGAGGTACCTTTCATCTACTTCTGAAGAACTGTTCTTACACTATTTTGAGCCATATACTTTGGTACCAGAAAACAGAATGTGCTTACTTAAACTTGGTTTTGAGTTTGTTTGTTTTTTTAATGTTTATTTATTTTTGAGAAAGACAAAGATCACAAGCAGGGGAGGGGCAGAGAGAAAGAGAGACGGAATCCCAAGCAGGCTCCGCCCCGTCAGCACAGAGCCCAACACGAGGCTCGAACCCACAAACCATGAGATCATGACCTGAGCCAAGACCAAGAGTCAGACGCTTAACCGACTGCGCCACCCAGGTGTCCCTTACCGAAACATAATTTTGCATGAAATTTCCAGGGGCTCCTGAGAGGTCACCTGCAAACTCTGCATTATACCCCTGGCCAGTGAGAACTCGAAAGAAATGGCCTATTTATCTATTAGTGGAAACCACAGGCCTTACGCATAAACAGACCAATGCAACTGGAAACTAATGCAGAAGTCTGACGTTGCCAGGGTAGAAATATGACTCCATCTGATTCTTTTGTTCCTGTGATAGGAACCCGGGCCCCGATGCCCGACCACTGCAATGAGCCAGGACCCTAACGGCTACTAGAAAGGAACGTACGCTCATCTCTCAGGACACCTGCATGCATTAGGACATGTAGTTTGCACCTTCCCCTAGCCATGGCTGTTGCTGACAATCTCTGGCATAAGTGCTGTCCCTTTCCTGGTTGGAAGAACAGAGCCAGTGTGATGCAACAAGGAATACTTATTTGGTCTTAGTCCCTGGTCCCTGACACAGAGCTTCTAAACCCTCCACATCTCCAGAGTGAGGAGTGTCTTTTTGTCTGATCATGTAATGGTTGCAGGCCGGGGGAACCCCTAGGCCACTTCAGGCCAGAGGCTGGTCTCCAGAGAGGCCACCAGGATTCTTTCAGCTCCACCCCCCTGAGGGCAAAGGGAGGGGCTGGAGACTGAGTTCAATCACACTGAATCAATCAAGCCTTCCTAGAGGAACCTCCATAAAAGTCCCTAAACAACTAGCTTCTGGAGCTTCTGGGTTGGTGAGCATGCGGAGCTGTAGGGGAGGGGCGGGGGGGATGCTGTACCCAGAGAGGGCCTGGAAACCCCGCTCCCGTCCCCCACGCTTTGCCCTATGCACCTCTGCCATTTGACCTTTCCTGAGTTGTGTTTTTTTATGATAAACTGGTATGTGTAAGTGTTTCCTGGGTTCTGTGAGCCATTCTGGCAATCATGGAATGTGAGGAGGAGGAGGTTGAGGGAATCCCCGACTTATAGTCAATCAGGCAGATGTATAGGTGTGAGGGCAATCTTGGGGACCGTGCTAACCTCCAGGGATGTTATTGACACAATTGATGATCCAGAATTGTACTGAATCAGAGACTTAGGGGCGCCCGGCTGGCTCAGTCAGAACATGCAACTCTTGATCTCGGGGTCGTGACTTCAAGTCCCACCTTGGGGGTAGAGATTTTTTTTTTAACTCTTTTAAAAACCTAGAGAATGGGAGACTTGCTCAGTGGGCAGAAGAACTCCCCCACGTTTGGTGTTAGAAATGTTGTGAGTTACACAGTTGAGAAGCCAGTTCCCATTTCTCTCATTTCCCAGTAAGCCTCTGAGACAGCGCCCTCCACTCCCCTGGGGGTACTTGTGCAATCCCGTCTGAAGCGGAGAAAACGTGAACCCCCTTCTCCCTGTCTTCTTCCCTCCTGCTCTAGGGAAGACTGAAGGTTGCATTCAAGCTCATTTTGTCTTACTCCTACCCCATGCAGCTGGCTTGTCCACATCAAGGCCCTCTCACTTGAAAAGTAACCTGGGTGGGGCACCTGGGTGGCTCAGTCAGTTAAGCATCCAACTCTTGATTTTGGCTCAGGTCATGATCTCACAGTTTGTGAGTTTGAGCCCCACATGGGGCTCTGTGCTGACAGCACGGAGCCTGCTTGGGATTCTCTCTCTCCCTCTCTCTCTGCCCCTCCCCTGCTCTCTGTCTCTCAAAATAAATAAATACGCTTCAAAAAAGGAAGAAGGGAAGAAAGAAAGAAAGAGGAAGGAAGGAAGGAAGGAAGGAAGGAAGGAAGGAAGGAAGAACAGGCCAGATGGGAAAGAACCTACTTCTGAGCACAAAATGAGAACTAAAATGTTGGCAACAGCAGAGCATCCTTAAACCTTCAGTCTTCTGAATGTGTCCTATCGGACTCTGTGAGAACTCTTTGTGAAAAGTCAAAGAGAAAGTCACACGGTAAATAGTTGTATTCTCCTCCTGCCCCCGATCACATTCACCTACTTCCAGAAATAAGTTTATTCTGACTCAGCCCCAGACTTTGAGTCACGGACACTCCCACACATACTTGGCAAGCCTTGGCCTAGATCCTCTATCCTTTCAGACCACCAGACTTGCCTAACTGCTTGGCGATTAAGAGTGGTCTTTCTCACCAGTTATCCAGTTCAGGTCCTTCCTCTGGTTAAAATAACAACACTCTCACTCAGAATGGAATTTCGCCACCAAGCCCAGTTTTTCCCGTTGGGCCGGTCTGGAGACCTGGGTTGGGGTTGTGACTGTGGTTTGAAGAGCTGTCTTTCCAGAAGCAGTGGACTTGTATGGCGCCCGTGAGGAAGCAGGCTGAGACTTGTGGATCTCCAAAAGAAGGGCCCACGCTCTCGTGTCAGCCCCTTGTGCAATTGTCCCTCATTCTGTAAATTAACGTATTCACTTTCTTCACATTGATGGTTCCTGTTCTTCCTGGAAGACATAAACAACAGTGGCAGCTTTATGGCCAGAAATGACAATACTTTGCTAGGTCTAAAATAACAATAGTTACGTAGCACTTACTTATGCCGGACACGGTGTTAAGTTCTTTCTGTATATTAACTCATTTTACCGACACAGCAACCCTATGCAGTGGGTTCTGGTATTATCCCTAGATTACAGGTGGGAAAACCGAGCCACAGAGTGGCTAAGTGACTTGCCCACTGTCTCAAAACTGTAGAGTGATGGGTTCAAAACCAGACTCAATGCCCTTGGCTACCGCTCAATTCCACTTCGCATATGATATGTTTCTGAATGGGACTCTAAGAGAGACAATCTCAATCAATGGAAACTCTAATCGGGACCTCAGGAGGCATGCGTTCTCCAACAGATATGACAGGCCCCAAATACAAACACAAAAATAGGAGAAAGGCTGTGAGTCAACTACTCATTTCTGAGCATCTTTCCTGCTGGATGAAGGAAATGAGTGTGCATGTGTGCAGTAAAACACGAATTTTGAAACACAATTGGGAAAAGCGTGTTTTTTTTTTTTTTTTGGTGAGTAATCTCTATACCCAACGTGGGGTTCGAACTCACAACCCCGAGATCAAGAGTCACACACTCCACTGACTGAGCCAGCCAGGCGTCCCCGGAATGTTATTTTGTTAAAGAAACACATTTGGCTATTTTCAGAACAGCCTTATAGAGAATCAAAACAACTTAAGTTTCTTCTAAAAATATCTAATTCCTCTAATAACAGAAAAATAATCTCATTATTTTTATGAAAGTGATTCTCTCTCTCTCTCTCTCTCTCTCTCTATTTGAGAGACAGTGTGCAAGCAGGGGAGAAAAACAGAGGGAGAGAGAGAGAGAGGCAATCTAAAACAGGTTCCATGCTCACCGCAGGATGATGCTCACCCACGACCCTGGGATCATGACCTGAGCCAAAATCAAGAGTCGGATGTTCAACCGACTGAGCCACCCAGGGGCCCCGAAAATGATTCTCATTGTTTGACTTCACATGCAAACATAGAACAACAACAAAAAGCAAGCAAACAAACAAACAAAACTACACAAATTTCAAACCATGAGATTTATCTACACGAAGATCGGACGATTGGTTTTTCCCTCACTGCTGTCTAATCCAGGATCCCTCCCATCCAGGGAAAAGGAGATAGCTCAACTTCCCAGTAAACGGGCACTGCTTTTGAGGTGGCAGGATAGGGTTTTTAGTTTTGGGTTTTTTGCTTTTTAATATTTGCACTGTGGTACACCCCACATGTATTCCAGAGTGTTGAAAACATAACGCACAGCTCGAAGAAGAACCTTCAGGGGACATGTATGAAGCCACCACCACTCTGACTAAGTCCGGGGCCGGGGATACAGATGGAAGACGTACATGCCATCCTCCTCACCGCAAACACAGCCCAAGAGAGCCCCCAGAGGGGACTTTCATCTCTTTCCCCTCTTCTGTCCTCAGGATGACGACAAGGTGTGCTGGTTTCTGAGGGCCGCCATAACAAACACCACAGACCAGATGGCTTAAACAGCAGAAATGTATTTTCTTGCAATTCTGCAGACTAGAAGTCCAAGATCGAGTTGTCAGCAGGGTTGGTGTGTCCTGAGGCCTCTCTCCTTGGCTTTCTTGGCTTCCCGTTGTGTCCTGACTTGGTATTCTCTCTGCCCAGATTTCCTCTCCTCATACGAACACCAGTCAGATGGGATTCGAGCCCACCCTCACTGCCTCATTTTAACTGAATCACCTCTTTAAAGTCCCCACCTCCGAAGAGAACCACAACCTGAGGTACTGAAGCTCATAGCAGTGAGCATACACTGAACAACACTCCAGTGAAGGAAAAGTCAACCAACCATCCCCTACTGAGTTTGGCTAATTAAATCAGGCATTAACATACTAGCTTCAAGTGATGCGAAACGACACAGGTAAAGGGAAACGACCGTCAGGTCGTAGCCTCCCAAACTGATTTGGTGACATTGACCACGTACATCGGCTCCTGAGAGAATCAGTGCTTCCGCTGACGCTCAATCGTGTGAATAATTTGAACTAAACTTTTGTAGGTGCGGTGAAGAGCTCTCGTTCGTAAGTGTGCCTAACAGGATTACAGAATCAACACATCCGGAATCGGTTGGTTTGCAATTGTTGGGTAAATTGATCAATCCGCACATTCTGACAGCTTTTCAGTCTCTGCTTGATCTGTCGAAGTGCGAAGATGGGAAGTAGAGGGTCTGCCCACACCCAGTATCCTTCTGTTCAGAGGCAGCACATCGGGGTGTTAAGAGAAAAACAAAAAGACCTAGACAGGTACCTTCCTGACATTTCCCACATCCTGGGTTGCTGAGCTGGGCATCCCCCACCCGCTCCTGCCATGAGCAGTAAGGAGATACCTATGCACAGATCCGTGATCCAAGCGAGTGTTGCTTGGGGGGCGGTCTCCCCTGAAGGACAGGACCCCGAAGGAGGTGAAGGGTGCTTCCTCGCAACTTCCTGGTGCTGGAGACCGCTCCAGCGGACCCCGCTGCTGTCCACCTGTGGTCCCGTTGTCCCGAGCCTCACTGGGCTCTCCTGCTCTTCCAGTCCTTTCCGCCCTTTCCGTCTTAGACAACGTTACCTAGACTTCGCTCGTGGGAGAACTGCCTCTGCTTGACCCTCTCTTCCTCCAAATCTTTTTTCATCCTCTACCCGGAAACTAGAAGCCAGGAGTTTGGTTCTGATTCTGCTGTGACAATTCTTCGCTAAGAAAAGGGGGCTCGGTTTCCGTCTGCCCGGCAGCAGGAGGTTCGTGGAGTAACCCACCTAAAACTCGGTGAACATATCAAAGCATCTTCCTGCCGTGCTATAGAAATAAAGAGCCGGAAAAATGTCACCCTTGCCTTATGTTTGGCCGGGGGGAGAAAACAATCAAAGAAAGCTGCAAGTTATCTAGGGAAACATTTACAGCCAAAGGCCATGTGTCCTCTGGTGGGAATCCCTGGCAAGGAGTCTGATAGGATGATGCGGTCACACTGGACTTGACAGGGAAGTTGCTGGCTATGGGGTGAGAGGAAACGCTCCTCCCAGACGACAGGAGGCGTGTGGGTTGCCAGGCACTGGTGTCCTCTTGCGGATGAATCCTGGCCCTGTTTGGTGGCATTCCAAAGACACATGTCATCTGGGGTGTTCCGGTCAGAGCTACAACCATGGAAATGAGCCTCCTGTTTAGATTACAAGGCAATAGTGAACACAGTTTAGATATACTACATCAGCCAGCTCAGGATGGCTGATTTCCCTCTGCTTCACAGCAGATTGAACCAGATAAAAGTCAACCTCATGGTATGTTGACAGCATTAAAAACTTGAGATGATATACAAGTGGCAGTCACCGGTCAGGCTTCCAGACCAGAGTATTCTACCATGGTGTTATCTTTGTAAGACATTTTGCATTTGAGAATAGCAAGAAGCCACAGGTGACTGTCAGTAGGTTGCCCCTCGCTCAGACTATTATTTGGGGTGGATTGTAGCCTTGATGTTTTTTGCCCTTCTCTGGCCACGGGAAGCTCTGAAAAAGACCGGAGGCTTCTTTGGACTCAGAAATGGCCAAAGAGATCGGCATACACACGCACAAAACAGCACTAGGACCTGTTTTCCACTGCTTGGCCTGTTCCAGGAATCTGAGCAGGAGAGGGTGAACGTTGCCGCCATGAGTTTTTGGTGGTTTGGTCATTTGGGTTAGAGGGAGGTTTGGTCTGGTTTATTCTTACGCCCTACTTCCAGAACGGGCAGCAAATCACAAGAAAATTAGCCAAGATCATGAATCTTCAATGGGACTTATGGAATTACCACCCCTACACACACACACACACACACACACACACACACTTAGCTTCTATCTCCGAGTCCAGAGCTTTCCCCACTTTAACGTATCGCCTCATTGGTCATCACGTGCTGTCAGAAAAGCCACCCGGTGGCTGTGAGCCAAGCATCTTCCCTCGCAACTTCTTCAAGCATCTTCGAGCATCTTCTACCACGACTGTGACTTCGGCACGATGGCTCCACTCTGTCCGCACGAGGAAAACTCGCATGAAGGACGGTGCCACGTCGGTGCAAGGTTCTAACTGAGACAAGGAACCGTACACACAGCACATGGAGGGTGCTGAGTAAGTTGTTTATTAAGGAATTAATGAATAAATGTGTAAATAAAGCATGGTGCCTTGTCAAGACATTATACACATGCTGAACAGCCCAAATGTATCGTGGGCTTCTTAGGTCTAACATTCTCGAAATATGTGGCTAAAGTTTAGCCGATAATGCTAAACTTATTAATGGCGCCAAGCATACACCCCAAATTCGGGTCACTCTAGCGTTCTGACGCTTTAAGTAAAACATCAAAACGCGGAACATAGGGGATAACGGGAGCCTGGCTGGCTCAGTCAATAGAGCGTGCGACTCTTAATCTTGGGGTCATGAGTTCAAGCCCCACCTTGGCCATGGAGATCCCTTAAAAACCAATAAATAAATAAACCCGCATTATCAGGAAACTTTAAAAACAAAAAAAGAACAAAATGGGATAAAAAGAGAGCTGCTTATTCTTTGCAATTAAAATACTCTTAAGGTTATAGTAAAGCCGTAAAATTGTTCAGAACCAGCCCGGCCGATGGTCTTCCGAAGCCCAGCTGTCCTGTGAAAGGTAAGCAAAGCTTCACTTTTCTGAACACTTTACTTTTCAGTATGCAGCCCCAGTACCTTCTCTCGTCTGTATGCACAGAAGTCTTGCTAGCCCCACTTTATAACAGAACAAAAAGAAATCCTGGACTAAAAACAGCAGCCAGTGTCGCACCACTGGTGGGGGAAAGAACCGAGACTAAAATGAACATTTTCCAGTGTACCTAGAAGCTAGCAATGCCTAGAGAGCCAGAGCCGTGGGCTTGAGCACTGACATTCTCCAAAGTGCCTTGCGCGTCGCAGGCTCTCAGCAGTGCTCCTGGAATTAGTTCCCACAGGGAGAGGGACAGCCAGCTTCATCACGAAGACCAAGGACACGGCCTCTGGAATCAGACAGATCTAAGTTCTGTCTCGACCTCCACATTTAGTCTTCTGACTTTGAGCAGGCCTCCAAATCTCCTAACCTTCAGTTTCTCCCCTTGTTAAAAAAAAAAAAAAAAAAAGTGGGGATAACCATACTTCGTCCTGAACATTGCTGTAAGAATTAAATGAAATTAGGGGCGTCTGGGTGGCTCAGTCGGTTAAGCCTCCGACTTTGGCTCAGGTCATGATCTCACAGTTCGTGAGTTTGAGCCCTGTGTCGGGCTCTGTGCTGACAGCTCAGAGCCTGGACCCGGCTTTGGATTCTCTGTCTCCCTCTCTCTCTGCCCCAACCCCACTCATGCTCTCTCTCTCTCTCTCTCAAAAAATAAACATTAAATTTTTTTTAACATTTTTATTTATTTTTGAGAGACAGAGAGAGAGAGAGACAGAGCACAAGTGGGAAAGGAGCAGAGAGAGAGAGAGAGAGAGAGAGAGAGAGGAAGACACAGAATCTGAAACAGGCTCCAGGCTCTGAGCTGTCAGCACAGAGCCCGATGCGGGGCTCGAACCCACGAACCGTGAGATCGTGACCTGAGCCGAAGTTGCACGCTCAACCAACTGAGCCACTCAGGCGCCCCAACATTAAAATTTTTTTAATTAAAAAAAAAAGAATTAAATGAAATTATGCTTACAAAGCACTTAAAGCCAGAGCTGGCACACATTATTCGATCAGAAGGGTAGACTAGTATTAAAACAAGGACCTAGAGACAGTATTTAATCCCTCCTTGCTCCCCAGCCAACTTCCTACCAAACCTGTTACAAGACACTGTAGCTTAAAATAAAACAACTGGGAAAGTCTCTTGTGTCCAACTGTACTGAGCCCCACCCTGCCGGGCCCCGTTGTGTTGGCTGAAGAACGTGGTCTGAGTCATCCCAGCTGCTGGCAGGGCAATTTTAAGTCCCATGGGGCCATGTCCCTGAGCAGAGCCACAATACCCCACGCCCAGCTTTCCCGTCTGCAGAGAGATAAATGACACGGGGGAGGCTCTATGTGCTTCTGGGTGTCTGGGCAATCAACTGGGGACCAGTGTCTTATGGGAGTACCCAGCCTTGATTTGTGGGCGGAAGGCAGAGACCCCTGGCTCACACCGTCCCAGTTTGCAGAGAAAAGCAGAGAGGCATTGGATTATTTTTGTAACTAATTAAACAATTAAAGCTATTTCCCTACCTGACATAAGAGGCTGAACTCTTTTTCAGTCCTATGAACTTACCTGTTCGCTGGTTCTCCTTCACTAGCTCGTTAAAGCAAGCAAGCAAGAAAAAACACTTCCTGAAAATTAGCTGCTGAGTCACCCCACAAAGGCAACTGTGGCCCTTTTCAGCATCAACAGGTCTGTGAGCTAGCTCACTTTTCAGGCTCCCGTTAGAGGCCCTGTTCTCATCACCCCCCCCACCTCCTCCTTTTCTGTAGGCAGCCCCCCACGTAACTGGGGATTTTTCTTTTCTCTTTTCTTTTCTTTTCTTTTGTGTGTGTGTGTGTGTGTGTGTGTGTGTGTGTTTATTTTTGAGAAAGAGAAAAAGAGTGCAAGCAGGGGAGGGGCAAAGAGAGAGACACACACACAGAATCCGAAGCAGGCTTCAGGTCAGCACAGTGCCCGACGCGGGGCTCGAACCCACGAACTGCGAGATCATGACCTGAGCCGGCTGAGCCACGCAGGCACCCCGAGCTGGCCTGCCCCTCTCACCACACCCCCCCTTAGAAGCTATGCGGGATCCTTGTCTGTGGCTCTGATTCTTCCTGGAAGCTAATAGTATAGGAAGTGGGCCAGAGGCCTCAGAAGCCAGCTGCCTGCACCCACTCCCTGCAGCTGCGGCATCCACCCAGAGCTTCAAGGAAGTTCTTGAAACGTACACCAGAAGTACCTTAAATCATGTTCCTCATGGGCCCCAACACGCCCTCCCCCATAGCACGGATGGCATTGACCGATATGCCCTCTTGCTTATTTAAAGATCAGAGGGCGTCAGAATCTGAGTATAAGTACAGAAGGAGGTGGGGGGCGTGGGGGCCTTCTGGTTCAGTGGTTCCCAGCCCAGCTGCACCCTGCAATCCTCTGAGGAGCTTGGAAACTACAGATGCTCAGGTCCCACCTCTGGCCAATTGAATCAGAGTCTCTGTCCCCCACCCCGGGAGGTGGGGAGGGGACCAGGCATTTTAAATCTCCGCAGGGAGTCTCCCTACAACTAAATGTTAGAACCACCACCAAAGCAGTCCAATGGTTCACAAATATTACTGAGTCATAGGCTCTCTTGACAAAACAATGGATGCCCTCCGCAGAAAAAAATAACCTTCTTTTTTTTTTTCTAAGTGCTATTTATCATTGAGAGAGAGAGGGAGAGCTCACGAGCAGGGGATGGTCTATATTCTTCCTTCTCTCCTAGTGGTGAGTTCTCCTCCCAAACAGTTTTCTCTGATGGAACCCAGCAAGGCACCACAAATGATGAGAAAGGCAATGGCTGCTGTGTATCTCATCAAAAGCCTTTGTGGATCCCATCTCGGGCCGACCACGTAATAACACTACAATCCATAAGTCCATTTAAACCGCCTCCTTGAAGTTTACCAATTATCCTTCATACCTCTTGCTGTGGGTTGAATTGTGTCCTGCGGCTATGGTGAAGTCCTAACTCCCAGTATGATTGCAACCTGTTTTGGAAATAGGGTCTTTATAGACGTGATCAAGATAGGATGAGGTCGTTAGGATGGGCCCGCACCCAATATGACCAGTATTCTTTTTTTTTTTTAATGTTTATTTATTTTTGAGACAGAGTACGAGTGGGGAGGAGCAGAGAGAGAGGGAGCATGAACCCAAGAACCACGAGATCATGACCTGAGTCAAAGTCAGACGCCTCACCAACAACTGAGCCACCCAGGCGCCCCTGAACGGGGTTCTTACACGAAGAGGAAAAGGCCATGGTGAAGACCTCAGCACACAAGGAGGAGGCTACGTCATCATAGAGACAGAGATCGAGTAACGCGTGCTTCTAGAAACCACGGAAAGCAAGGATTGCCAGGTGAGAAAAGGCAAGGAAGGATTCTCCTCTACAGGTTTCAGCGGGAGGGTGGCCTTGCTGACAACTTCATTTCAGATTTCTGGCCTCCAGAACTGTGAGAGAATGAATCTCTGTTGTTTTAAGCCACCCAATTTGTGGCACTTCGTAAGACAGCCCTCGGAAACTGATATATCCCCTCCTGTCCCATGGAGAAAAACAGCAAGCTGGTGTGCAAAAGCCACTCAGGACTGCTGCTGGGCTCTGTGTACCAGCCTTCCTGCCTAGTATGGTCGAGAGATTTCTAGGGGCCCCCGGGTGGCTCAGTTGGTGAAGCGTCTGACTTCGGCTCAGGTCATATCTCACGGCTCGTGAGTTCGAGCCCCAGGTCGGGGCTCTGTGCTGAGAGCTCAGAGCCTGCAGCCTAATTCCGATCTGTGTCTCTGTCTGTCTCTGCTCCTCCCCCACTCATTCTCTCTCTCTCTCTCTCTCTCTCTCTCTCTCTCTCTCTCTCTCTTGCGTGCGCACTCTCAAAAATAATAAGCATTAAAAAAAACCTTTTTTAAAAAAAGTGATTTCTTCAATGGGAACTCTGAGGCTATACTCTGCTCTGCTTTTTAGGAAGATTCGGCTTGTATATTTTGTTCCCTATGGTTTCACTCATGGCGCCCTGTTTGTTTCCTTGGAGCACTTGTCACTGTCTCTACCGTCCATCTCCCCACCTGGATCGTGACTTCCCTGGGAGCAGGGATAATGCCTGTCTTGTCCACAGCCCACACCTCTCCCACTGTCTGGCATAAAGTAATCTCTGGACGAAGGCTTGAGTGAGTGCATGAATGTGCAAATGGTATTCCATCGTTATCTTTTCGGTTTTAAAGATTTCATTTTTTATTTTTAAGTAGTCTCTTCACCCGACGTGAGGCTTACATTCGCAACCCAAAGACTAAGAGGCCCCGCTCCACAGACTGAGCCGGTCAGGTGCCCCTAACGATCTTTATCTTGATGGACTTTGCTGTAGCTTCACCCTCTTGGTCACCTCCCCTTCTCATCTGAACGATGCCAAATATTCTCCTGACCACTGTGATTATTCCTTCTTCTTAATTTCACTGGCTTCTCTTTCTCTGCACATACCAAAGCCCTTGTGTTCCTAGGTTCTTTTTTTTTTTTTCAAGTTAATTTATTTATTTTTAGTAATCTCTACACCCAACGTGGGGTTTGAACTCACAACCCCAAGATCATGAGTCACGTGCTCCTCCGACTGAGCCAGCCAGGCGTCCCCCGCGTTCATTTTTTATCTCATTTTCTATTAGACTTTTTTTGAGTTGTCACTACCACCGATATCCATAGGACTCCCAAACTGTGGGCCAGATTCTTCCCTGAGCTTCGTACTTGTACATCCACACCGTCTGCTAGATGTTTCTACCTGAATGTCTCCCAACTACAGCAAATGAAAGTCAATCAGCTTTACCTCTTCTTTGTATCTGAGATCTCTCCCTGATTCTCTTACCCTAAACCACTGCCAACATCAAGGCCTTCATCCTCTTTCTACAACAATCTCCTCTGTGGTTTTCCAGATTTTATACTTACTTCCCTCACATGCATCCTTTGTATAGGTGCAGGCTGAGACATTTAAAAATCAACCTTCTAGTCACTCCTTACTTATACTAGCACAACCATTCTACAAGATGTAGTCCAAGACCCTGAATATGACAAACCAGACCCTACTTATCGCTCCTTCCTGAAACCTGAAGACCCAGAAGCATCAAAGTGTCTTGCATGCTGGGTTAGTCTCCTCATCCTGCATTTGCTCTTGCTGGTTCCTCTGAGAGAAATGAACTGGTGACCGGGGTGCCTGGGTGGCTCCGTCAGTGGAGCGCCCGACTTCCGCTCAGGTCATGATCTCACGGTCTGTGAGTTCGAGCCCCACGTTGGGTTCTGTGCTGACAGCTCGGAGCCTGGAGACTGCTTCGGGTTCGGTCTCCCTCTCTCTCTGCCCCTCCCCCGCTCATGCTCTGTCTCTCTCTGTCAAAAAATAAATAAACATAAAAAAAAAAAAAAAGAAATGAACTGGTGACCTTCTCATTCCCACTCATTGGGGCGGTGGACAGCCTTTCAAAACAGATGTCAATGATGCCCAATTCCTAGTATTTATGCCCTGTGTAATCCCCTCCCCTTGAGTGTGGATCGAACCTAGTGACTTGTTTCTAACAAACATAACATAGCAAAAGTGATGGGATGTCACCTCCGTGATTAGGCTATAAAAGATTATGATTCTGTTTGCTCACTCTCCCTCCTTCTTCTTGAATGCTTCTCTGATGAAGCAAGATGAGGAAAGCCCACGTGGCAAGAAACTGGGCTCTAGCTAACCACCAGTTAAAGACTGAAGACCTCACTCCAGCAACCATTGAAGAATTGAGTCCTTCCAACCACATGAGAGAGCTTAGAAGTAGTTCCATGCCCATTTGAGCCTTCAGATGAGACCGCCTAGTTAACACCTTGATTGCATTTGAGGTGAGAAACCCGGAAGCAGAACAGAAGAGAAGATCTCTCTACTCCATGGCTAGACTCCTGACGCACGATGAGATAATAAATGTGATTGTTTTAAGCTGCTAAAGTTGGGGAGGTAGGGGCACCTGGGTGTCTCGGTTAAGCATCTGACTTCGGCTCAGGTCATGATTTTGCATTTCGTGGGTTCGAACCCCGTGTCGGGCTCTATGCTGACAGCTCAGAGCCTGGAGCCTGCTTCGGATTCTTTGTCTCCCTCTCTCTCTGCCCCTCCCCTGCTCACACTCTGTGTCTCTCTCTCAAAAACAAACATTGAAAACAAAAATTAACTAAAGAAAGAAAGAAAGAGAGAAAGAGAAAGAAAGGAAGAAAGTTGGGGGGTTATTTGTTACATACCAATATATAACTAATGCACTCATTTCATGCAACATATATTCCATGAAGACTTGAATACCTTCTGCCAAACACACACACATGCACACACACACTTTGTGAACCTGAGAGCAATGCTTTGTGTTTACTACGTAGCACTGTACTTGACTTTTCTTAATGTTTATTTTATTTTTGAGAGAGAGAGACAGACAGACAGACAGAGCATGAGCAGGGGAGGGGCAGAGAAAAAGGGAGACACAGAATCTGAAACAGGCTCCAGGCTCTGAGCTGTCAGCACAGAGCCCGACACGGGGCTCAAACCCATGAACTATGACATCATGACGTGAGCCGAAGTCAGACCCTTAACCGACTGAGCCACCCGGGAGCCCCAGCACTATATTTAATGGATTCATTGTAATCACCTGATTCTGTTTGGGTGTCTCCACTGAACTTTGAGACATTTGAGGCTGTGATGTATGTTCTTTGTTATCTTATCCTTATATCTCCAGTGTCAAATGTAGCTCTTGGTACATTTGGTCAAAAATTACTTTATGGATAAGTGAACAAATGAGTGAATGAATATCATTTTGCGAGGTGATGCACAGGGATTAAAAAAATACAGTTAGATCTGTGTTATAGGCGTAGAAGCTTGTAATCAAGTTAGAGAGACTGACATAAAATCAACTAACAGAAATGTGAGTGAAATAAATGTTGGATCAAAATAAGAAAAATGTGCTATAGAAACATGAAAGATAGAATGTCCTTTCTGATCTGGGCAATCTGAAAATATTTCTCAGAGGAAATGGCTTTTGACCTTGACCTTGAAGGTTAACAGAACTTTAAGCAGCAAAGATGGGAAGGAAAGGAAGTCAAAATTAATAAAAACCATAAACAAATCCTAGAGGTGGAAAAATCTAGCAGAGTGACAGAGTCAGGCCTGGTCCCAGGGGGAGAGAAACCAGACGGAGATGAAAATTGGAAATCAATTAGCTTCAAAGGCGCAAGTGAGGTCACTACTCTTAGAGAACATGTTGAAAGCAGAACCTTGGGAAACTGACATTTAAAGACCAACAAGAAAGGGGAACTTGCCAGGGAGAGTTAAGCGGACTCAGGCATGTGATATGGTATGCTAATCACTTTACATAAGTTTGAAGGAGGAGGTGATGTTCTGAGGTTGAGTGTGATGCAATTTTAAAAGAGGCCTTTGGGATGGGGCAAGTAGGCCACTAGTAACCTTTAAGAAAACAGTACCTATGAAAAACTGGAGATGAAAGGTTTTGCTGATAAAAATACATGTTTGAGGAAGTCAACCAGCCTCTAAATAAGTGTCCCAATGATACCTTAGGAGACCTGCCTGTTAAGACTTCTGAGTCACGGGCCATTTTGATAGTGAAATGACTTCTCTGATAAGCAACATTTACCTCTGAAATAAAAAAATACCTATACGACTCTCCATCTCGGGGTTGTGAATTCGAGCCCTACTTTGCGGGTAGAGATTACTTACAAAAATAAAATCTTTAACAAACCGAAAGCAAAAGCCTGACCCTACCTGACTTTTGTCCTTTCTCCAAGGGACCCCTTCGTGGTTTATAACTGTTAATTCTGGACCACTTGCATGTTTCATCTGGTTGCACTCGTCCGTTTCCTCAGCTAAACTGCAAAGTCCATGAATCATGACTTCCTTCACATCTCCACTCAGTACGTACTTAATAATTCCAATAAAAACCGTGATAACCTTTGGCTTCTGTACACTCTTTGTAATCCCCCAGAGTATTTTTTTCAGCAACTATTTATTGGAGGCTTGCTAACTGCCAGGCTCTCGGCTGAGAGCATCACATCCATGATCTTTTTCAGTCCCCTTACAAATCCTGGGCTTCCACAGGGCTGGGGAGCTATACTTACTCTATTTTCACAAATGAGCTGACAGTGGAAAAGAGAAGGGAGATCTAGTTTATTTCAACGAAGATCCTCAGAGATAAAAGTGCATTACAGCCACACCAGGGTGACCAACTGTCCCAGGTTGCCCAGGCAGGAGGGCATTTGCAGAACATGAGACTTTCAGTTTTTATTTATTTATTTATAATGTTTATTTATTTTTGAGAGAGAGACAGGACGCGAGTGGGTTGGGGCAGAGAGAGAGGGAGGCACAGAATCTGAAGCAGGCTCCATCCAGGCTCCGAGCTGTCAGCACAGAGCCCGACGCGGGGCTGGAACTCACAGACTATAAGATCACGACCTGAGCCGAAGTTGGACGCTCAACCGACTGAGCCACCCAGGCGCCCCGAGACTTTCAGTTTTAAAACCAGGACTGGTCCAGGTGAACCAGGGCTAGGAAACTTTCCCTAGTCTTTAAGGATGAGACAGTAAAATGCGTAATGGAAGGGCTAATATCTATGTCCTATTAGCAATATTCATTTTGAAGAGAATTCCTTTGTATCTATAAGATGACTTGGGTTGAAAATTACACCAGACTTTGTTCCAAGACATGTAGAAATGCACACTTCTTCATTTCCCAGCTGATGCTTGAAAAAGTGGGTTGGAAGTGGCACACGTAGGCAGCCTTAATGCCCTTCTTCCTCCTGTCTGTTAATTTCAAGTCTGGAAGAAAAGTCCAGATTTATCATGCTGGCTGGCACTTTCCCAGGGCTCCCATGGGTCCTCTGTGAAGTGTTAGCCTGACTTCCTTATGTTCTTCTATATTTATATTATGAAACTTAAATAAAAGTTTAGTCCTACCTCTCAGAAACCTGTTCCTTTTAATGCAACACCAATAAAAGTTTCAAGAAGAGGAAAGGAGTATTTTTATCATTTTATTTGAAGGTGCCATACGGCGTTGGGTCTTTTTTTTTTTTTTTTTTTTTTAAGATGGGCAAAGTAAGATGTTTTTGCTCTCTGCTTTCTGATAAACGCGTGCGTGCCCTCCAGACAGAGGATCTGGGAATCTCTTACTAAAAAGTAAACTTCGAAAAACAAAAGGATTTCACAATCGCCACAACCACCCAACGCTCCCTGCCCCTCCTCCTCCTCCTCCGACACTTGTCTGAATGAATCATCAAGAAGGCAGACTGGTTCACTTAGATGTTCTCTATTGTTTGGGTTTAAAAAAAAAAAAATGGTGGCAACATTTTCTTCTTCCTTCCTCGCCGCTGCTTGGCTTTGCTGAAACAGGGCAGCCCAATCCGACAAAACACACAAATTGCTGTTTTGACTGGCTTCTTTGAACCCCTTTCTTTCCCATCACAAACAGCTCCTGCAGGTCTGTCTCGGGAAGGTGCTGTTTTGGCATTCACCGGTAAAAAGCAAGCCGGCAGGGAGTGTGCCTTTCAGAATTAGTTCCATGCTCATTCCCTACAACATCCCTCCGGAGGGGTGAGATGCCCCAACACCTTCCTTGCCTCCAGGTTCCCTCTGGCTTCTTGGAATAACGTGACACCCTTTCTGAGGTCACGTTTTCATCACTGGGGGTTGGAAAGCACCTAGGAGCGCCCAGCTGCAGCGCTGTGCTGGGGCGGGGGGGGGGGGGGGGCAGGGTGGGGGGAGCTGGCACTGACCTTATCAGTATTTTTCACATATCAGCTGGTTTAATAATCAACCCCGCACCCTCAGAAAACCCAGGGGCATAAAACTTGGCTGCATCTAATGAGGCACCGGAGCGGAAAACAAACTAGCTTTGCTCTGGGACTGGGCCCTTCCCCGGGCCCCTGTGGGAAGCCGGCTGGACTGTGGTGGCCGGGGAAGACTGTTTGGAGGTTAGAAAGGCTCGAGTTCGAATCCCATGAGTGTTCCAGCCACTTGCCAATCAATCAATCGACTTCGGGGAGACTGCTGATTCTCTGAGGCGGGCCCTCTCCCCTATAAAATAAGAAAGCTAATCAGAGGTTCCAAGTAGGTGACCACTGGACGACACAATAAAATTGTATCACCTTGTGAGTGATTACTAAGAAGTGTTTCTCTTGGGGAAGTATTGGTGATCTGAACACAGACTCAAGAGAAGTCCTCTGGAAACCCTGTGGTTTCCTAAAGCCAAAAACAGAAGCAGCCAGGATTCAACCTCTGTTCCCCAAATTAGCACATTTTATTTTCACAGTTTCATCCCAGGGGAGAGACTGCCTTTTATGATTCCCTGCTGAATTCCCTTACCCAAATCTGTCCAAAGTAACTACACAGGACCTTCTTCCTATTTTTTTTTTAATTTTTTTTTAATGTTTATTTTTGCAGACAGAGACAGAGACAGAGCATGAGTGGGGGAGGGGCAGAGAGAGAGAGAACACACAGAATCTGAAGCAGGCTCCAGGCTGTGAGCTGTCAGCACAGAGCCCGATGCGGGGCTTGAACTCACCAGCTGTGAGACCATGACCTGAGCCGAAGTCGGACGCTCAACCCACTGAGCCACCCAGGTGCCCCCCTTCTTCCTATTTTTTGATGCAGTATTATATAAATCAGGACCTGCATTTTTATATGAATACATGCCAGGAGCTTTGGGCAATTCAGTAGCATTCATGAAGCCTATTATGTACAGAGTGAAAATAAAGGTTTTACCATCACTAGAAGGTTATAAATTAAAAACAGATGGTCTCATCAAGGGAAAACCTGCCACTTCCTTTCCAGCTTCACCACTGCCTTTTTTCCAAAAGCTTTCATTTGAGTCTAATAATCTTAATTGGGCAAGATCTTCCACAGCTTTGTAAGGAAGCTAATATCTAACCCTCCGTCTTGAAAGTGAAGTTAACTGGCATTTACTGAGCATGACTGCGAGCCACACACCATGTACATTCTCACCTTGTTTGATTCCCCAGAAGTTTTGAAACCGGTGTATCTTACACTGTTTTATAAGAGAACGGAGCCGAAGCCACTTATCCAGAGTCCTGCAAAGAGTAAGTGGCAACACCGTAGCTGATTTCAAAGTCCAAAGCCAGTGACAATTGTGGCGAAAGAAAGTTTGTGGTTTTAAAAATAGATGTGAGGGGCGCCTGGGTGGCGCAGTCGGTTAAGCGTCCGACTTCAGCCAGGTCACGATCTCGCGGTCTGTGAGTTCGAGCCCCGCATCAGGCTCTGGGCTGATGGCTCGGAGCCTGGAGCCTGTTTCCGATTCTGTGTCTCCCTCTCTCTCTGCCCCTCCCCCGTTCATGCTCTGTCTCTCTCTGTCCCAAAAATAAATAAAAAACGTTGAAAAAAAAAATTTAAAAAAAAAAAAAAAAATAGATGTGAAGTTGGAAATGGGCAAATCTCCTAGCTCCGTGAGAGGTCATTAGTGAGAGAGCCTGATGAAAAGAAAAAAAAAAAAAAGTCTTTCATTAAGACACAAGAAATATCAAAGGGCTATTTGCACATTCCATTTCCAGCCCAAATCCAAGCCCAGGCTCCATGCACTGTGAGACTTTCTTTCTTCCTTCCTTCCTTTCTTTCTTTCTTTCTTTCCTTCTTTAAAAAAATTTTTTTTCACCACTGTGCAGTCTCTAATCACACCTGGGAGCAGTCTGGGGCCCCAGCCTTACAAAGTAAGGGAATCCTAAGTCCCCACCTATAACTCCTCAATTCTCCCACTTTTCTGGTGTTTTTTTAAATCAACTGATTTGGAGGAAGACTGTCGGTAGGTCTGAATTTGTTAAACTGATTTCTGAAAGTCCTTAACAGAGAGAGGGCCTGGATTGTACTGACACAGGTTTTGTTCTTGAACGATGACCTATGAGGTGAGATACAGGGTAGGGTGTGTCCTGTCAGGTGACCCCTTCTATTTTCAGCTGCATAGAAGAAGCAGCCCAGACTCAGTGACAACCCCCCCCCCCCCCCCCGCCCCGGGGAAGCCAGAACACATGGGGAATTTTCATGTCCAAGAAAATACTTCTGAGTCCAAGATGTTTCTGCCCAACCTCCTCCAGGACTTCAATCAATGTGGAGGAGAAGAACTTGGAAAAGAGATTTTTGGAGGGGACTTTTTATACCCACTCTCCTACTTCTTTTTGCAAACCCTTCAGTTCACCGTGTGCCGTGAGTGAGGTCCGGAGCGGGTCTGCTAGGACCAGGCGTGTGGCAGATGTCTCCAGACCCCTTTGCCGTCCCAGTTTCTGTCTCAAACCACAAGTGACCTGAGAGGTGATTCAGGGGAATCACTCTGGCTCAGACAGGCTGCCTGGCTTTTGCCCTCAAAGTCCAGCGTCAGGATTCCATTCGGTACGGCTTGTCACTCTTGGTGTGGACTTTTTTCAAGGTGCCAGTTATCTTCCTGCTGGGTCATTCCCTCTGACAAAGGTTTGAGGAGTTTGGCAAGATTTTTCACAATTTATGCTGTTCCAGCCCAAAGGTGTGTGTGTGTGTGTGTGTGTGTGTGTGTGTGTGCGCGCGCGCTAGGGTAGGGGCAGAGTTATTGCAAGGGATTAAACAGCCCAAATCACAGCACACAGAGTCTTTAGACTGAAGAAAACAACTTATCTCATTCATAGATACATTGATAGATAGATGATAAAGAGAGAGGTGATAGATGACAGACGACCTTTGTTTCCCCCCACCTCGCCCCCGCCCCCGCCCGCATGTATTATCAGTCCTCACGCAATTGCCATATGAAGTATTATTCCCATTTTTTACCTGCGAGAGCACAAGCTAGGAGAAGCTAATGAATTGCCAAGTTCTCAGGGCTGGAAAGTGACAGAGCCATGATTTGAGTGTTTGCTTCCTCTTCGTCATTGTTTCTTTAGAACTATTTCTCATCCCCTCGATGTACACAAAAAATTACAGTATTCAGGGGGCCCCTGGCTGGCTCGGTTGGTAGGACGTGTGCCTCTTCATCTTGGGGTCATGAGTTCAAGCCCCATGTTTGGCACAGAGCTTACTTAAAAAAGTAAACTAAAATATTACAGTATTCATTAATGAGTGCCATGAGCACATATGGAATCAGTTGTACACATGAGATCGTGGGATAAGTATAGACTCAACATGGTAAAAATTTGAAAATTTCTTTTTAAAGGTTTTGATGGGAATTCTGTATCCTTTAGTTAGTAATTGCAAATTACAGCACAAAGAGATTTCTATCCCTCTTCTTTCCTCCCCGTTTCTACCTGCATCCCTGCCCAGCCCCCACAGGCCCTGAAATGATGGGTTATTTGGGCAGTATTTAATATTTGTAGAGAGACAATACAGGCATTTCACCTAAGCACAGGAGAGACACATGCACAGAGATAAATAAATTCACCAAAAAAAGGAAAACTTGCTTTGGGAGAGACTATGATAAAGCTCTATAGCTGTAGTGTGTTGACGATGCAAAATTAATGATGGTAGGAGAGCTGATAAAAACATCTCAAATAAAACTATCAGCATAGGAGGGGGTGCCTAGCGGGCTCAGTCCGGGGACCGTGCAACTCTTGATCCTGGGGTCGTGCATTTGAGACCCACGCAGAGTGTACAGATTACTTAAATACATAAATAAATTTAAAAAAAAACCTATCAACATAAGAAAGTTTACCAAAGCATGTCATGTTATCCCTCGAAGCATAGCCCATTTTTACCTGATGACCCATTCAAATGATACAAGGACATAACTTCAGAAGAAATTCCGTCCCTATAGGTGCTAGCTTTCTTGACATTTGAAGCACACTTTATTTTTTAAGAGTTTTTTGCTTTTTAGCTTGGTTTTGGTTTTTGGTTTTTGTGGTTTTGTTTTTGTTGTGTTTGGGGTTTTTTGTTTGTTTGTTTTATTTTTGTTTTGAGCAAGAGAGAAAGCATGCGGGCAGGGGAGGGACAGAGAGTGTGTGAGAGAGAATCCCAAGCAGTCTCTGCAGTGGCATCACAGAGCACAATGCGGGGCTCGAACTCCCCAGCTGTGAGATCATGTCCTGAGCGGGAATCAAGAGTCAGATGCTTACCTGGCTGAGCCACCCAGGTGTCCCAGAGGCACTAATTTTTCAGCGGTTTAGTATATTTAGGATTCAGAATGAAGTTTCTGTGGGATTCAATCTTCTTCAGCTCCCTCAGTGATGGTCACAGCTTCTTAATTCTGGTATTATTGCATTTCTGATTTTTTTTCCCCCCGCAAAGGTCCATCAGTTTTGCCACAGTTTAAAGGGTGAGGGGCTGTGCTCTGCTAATGTGATTCGCTATTGCTTTAATCCAAGACGCAAAGCCTGGGAAGGCTTCACTTATACTTGCTGTGGAGGGAATGACAGTAACTTTGTTAACGTGAAGGATTGCGAACGTGTTTGTGCAGAAGGCAGTGAATTTTTTCTTGCTCAATTTTATTTTATTTTTTTTTAATTTTTTTAACGTTTATTTATTGAGACAGAGCATGAATGGGGGAGGGTCAGAGAGAGAGGGAGACACAGAATCTGAAACAGACTCCAGGCTCTGAGCTGTCAGCACAGAGCCTGGCACGGGGCTCGAACTCACGGTCTGTGAGATCATGACCTGAGCCGAAGTCGGACGCTTAACCGACTGAGCCACCCAGGTGCCCCTTCTTGCTCAATTTTAAACTAACTAGAAGTAATTCAGAAGCAAAATTATACTTTTATGTAACCATTTTGCGAATAGCGCTTTGCCATTTCTAGGTGACTTTTCAAATATACGAGTTATGGTTTTCTCTTAAATATAAATGCAAGTCGGGGGCACCTGGGTGGCTCAGTCGGTTAGGCATCTGTCTCTTGGTTTCTGCTCAGGTCATGATCTCATGGTTCATGAGTTCAAGCCCTGCATCAGGCTCTGCACTGACAGCATGGAGCCTGCTTGGCATTTTCTCTCTCTCCCTGCCCCTCCTCTGCTCTGTCTCTCAAAATATATAAACTTAAAAAAATTTTTTAAAAATAATAAATATATAAATGCAAGTCAAACTGTTTTTTTAATTCCTGGTAGCTTTTTGTTAGTCAGCATTTACAATTACAATGATGTGATGTGGGCATCGTGGGAATTTTTTTATATTCAGAGTCCTGAGGGGGGGAGGGGGGCTTCTGGGTGGCTCAAGTCAGTTAAGCGACTGACTTCTGTTCAGGTCATGATCTCCCCGTTCAGGGGTTCAAGCCCCATAGAAACCATAAGCTCAGTTGAAAAGGAATCCAGACTAGGCTAGGTATGAAACAGCATTCTCAGGGCCTCTGCTCAAACTCGGGCTTCTTTTTCTTTAACCATTAAAAAAAAGTAAAGATCGATACCTTTCAGGGCACCTGGATGGCTCAGTTAGTTAAGTATCCAACTTCAGCTCAGGTCACGATTTCATGGTTCGTTGAGTTCGCGCCCCGCGTCCCAGCTCAGGGCCTGGAACCTGCTTCCCATTCTGTGTCTCCCTCTCTCGGCCCCTCCCCCGCTCATGCTCTGTCTCTCTCAGAAAATGAATACAACATTTTAAAAATTAAAAAAAAAAAATAGTTCTCAGAACATACATAGTTCGCAAACCCGAAGATTGTGAACTGTTCAAGGCTTTCCTGCTACTCCCTGTAGAAAAGAGCAGCAAGGCCGCTCATAGCAAACCTAATTAACACCAAGGGTTCGATTCCGGCTCTCCGAAGAGGCAAAGGGACAGGAGTCACTCTTCCAGAGAGGCTCAAACCAAATCCTGCAGATCCCCGACCCTTTACAGAGCCAATCGCCCCCCTGCCCCCAAGCCCTGCTCCTGAGATGCCCCGGGGCAGCCCTTCATTCCCCCCACCCAGGTCCCCGGCTGGCTGTCACCCTCTCCCTCTCCCGTGGTCACCCTCCTCCTGAAGCCCCTCCTCTCTCCCTCCCCAGCGCAGGGAGGCCATACACATTCCACACTTTGAGCAGGAAGACGCCATCCAGTTCGAAGCTACAAATTAGGAGGATCTTTGGAGCTCTCACTCACACTGGAAGGGCACTCGAGTGACACCTACTTCTGCACACGACTGGCTTCGGATGAAGCAATACTTGCTGCTCGGGGTGGGGGCGGAGGAAGGGTGAAGCGTGAGGCCATCTAAAAGGAAACTGCCAAGGCAGAGGCCCCAGGGCGACCAAGGAGGGCTCCACGGGTCTCTAATGAGGTCCCACATCTCTGAAGGCTCCTTTAAGTAAATCACTCTCCAGGCAGTACTGCGAGGGCACTCGAGACCCACGCCTGGCACGAATATCTTCTTTTTCCGCTATCTCCTCTGCCAGTTAAACCGTAAGTCCCTTGACAGCAGAAGTCATGCTAAACGTCCCCGTGTTTTCCACTCCTGCCCCAGAGCTGGAACCCAGGAGGCGGTGATCAGCCATGTGCCTGCAGACGGAAATCGGTGAAACGATTTTGGTTTCGTAACGAACATTCGGCAGCTTACGTGACCGAAGTAAACACGCAGCCAAGACTGGTGATAATCTTTAATAGTTTACAGCTACAGTATAAAGTTTTACCTGTATAAATACAATTACAGACCATAAATATCCATAGGGCAAAATATCTGCCTCCAGACAGATCAAAAAACATCGTTGCCACGAAATAAACTAACAGCCTTAAGTAACACTGCAGAAAAACAGATACTGAGGTAATTTTTCATCTAAAGTGACTACAGCCTATCATGAAAACATTCTTACTGTTCAAGTACTTATGAAAGCCTGGTCTCATAATCTAAAAATGTAACTTTAACGAATACGCTTTGAAACTGAACAAAATACTTTAATTATAAATAGGTAAAATAAATAAGATCATTCTTGCTGAAATTCAATCATGACATTATTATTTCTTTTTTATGTATTTGGGGGCTTTGTCGGTAGTCTGGCCTTCTAACAATAAAAGGGGGAAATTCATATACCTTTCACAGAACCTACATATTATTATAATGCAAACTACACATATAGATGAGATTTCCATTCTGGATGAGCAATGCATTCTCTTTTTTTAAAAAAGTATATCCTATGTAAAACGTGCTTAATTTCTTTTAAAGGACCACTTCTTGAAAGAGGTACACTGACTAGTATGAGAAAAGGCAACTTACAGATTTTCAAAACTTCTTTAGAAATACATTCATTTTCCTATCAAGTTACTTGAGAATTTTTGTTTCACTAAGTTTTAATTACAGCAGTAGAAAGCCTAAATCGCCTTTTTCCCCCATTATTTCTCAGTATGCAAATTCCCACGTTCTTTATGTTGTAACATTCTAACCGGTAAGAATCTTACTGGCACCATATAACATCTCTGTCACATTTTTTCCCAAGTACAGACTTTCCAGCGAAGATTCAGAGGAACATAATTCAATGAAGGGTCATCCGAACAGAAGCAATACATTTTGAGTCAAAAGGAAAAAGCTTTCAAATTTACCCTATATTTTGTAGTGACCTATGGGATCAACATTCGCCATGACATTGTGTTTCCAGAATGAAATCTTTACTTTTAACAAGGTGATATATAAACCGAAGACTATACAGCACTTTTCTGTCTTCCAAAAGTGAAAACCAACACTGAACATTCGCTCTTTCTTGCCCCTGCCCACCGTTATCCGTTTGCCAGCACCCCTGGGCAGCAACCTTCAGCACACACACCAGAATAATTTTCGAAGTAAAAACTCAAGGTATAAGTAATTCATTCCTTATGTTGCACAGTTCCTCCATTCTTGCCTTACAAATAAACAAAGTGGTCTTATAACATTCTCCCGAGCCCCAGAAAAATGACTTCTGGGAAATCCCCGACAGAAATCCTCTTGGATGTATCCCATCCTGGTTTCCAAGGGCATCCAAAAGCAAGTGAGATCTCCCTCACAACCTCCATTACAAGGCAGTCTCTTCTAACTGGTGAAATTTGCATCTACTGGGGAACCTTCCGTCTCAAACCAATCTCCTCATTCGAAAGCTCCCAAAGCAGTCAGGTTCCCGAGCGGAAGAGTTTGGATATCAGATTCATAAGCTTCTGTCGGAAATTCAGTTTGTCTCCAAATCTCCGGAGCTGCATGGCACATTCCACTTCGGGCTCTGAAAAGGAAAGCAAACCATCAAAATCATGCTGACATGACAAACTGTAACCGGCAAGAGCCCCATCCGAGGGGCAAGCGGAGTGTGCATCCAGTGAAGCGTTTATGTCAACTTTAGCTCTATGCACACCCATTTTCTGAACGTGAGAAAGGTTACTTAGAACACACACGACATATGTTAACACGGTGTGACTCATAAACAAAAAAAACAACGGTTACAGTAAGAATGAAGACTTTTACTTTGAAGTCTTTTTTTTTTTTTTTAACGCATACCGGATGAGGTAAATGTCATCTTTCTTTCAATAGGGACATTTATGTCACACACCGCAGTTTAGTGAGCCTTTGCCAGCCTCAGATGATGTCATCCTTTTCTCTCTCATTTAAGGCTGGTTGGGGGAACGAAGTCGGAATTCTAAACTTTTTTATGTTGTTTTCAAGTAGGATTTATTTTATAAATGGCAGTAATTCACAGGTCATATTATGCCTTCATTAATAGGCAAATCCAAATGTGTTCTTATCCCCATTTAAAAAAACTCTTTGAAATCTAGTCTCATAAAATCTTGTATCCAAATTAAGCCCACATTCTCTAAAATAACTTAGAAATTTATATTCCACTGTAAATCAAATTCTTCCTACAAACCAATTTTTTTTCATACAATCTTCCTATACTCTTTTTTTTTTTCCTTTGGGGGCCAATAATCTTTTATTTTTTTTAATATAATTTATCGTCAAATTGGCTAACATACAATAACACCAATACATGAATTGGTGTAAAGTGTGCTTTTGACAAACCAAATTTGTACCAATCTGTTGCCTTTATGAGTGAAGCAGAAAATATAACGTTTAACTCACATGTGTACTACGTTTTAAATGTGAGATATTATAATTAAACAAACATTAATTGAAGAAAAAGGATTACTAGGAGAGTTTTAAAAAAATGATCCCTTTCACCAAAAAAGCGGGCAGAAAATAGCTGCTAGTCGTTTCCTAAATCTTTCTGTTCATGACACTTCTATAAATGTAATAAAAAAAATTGTAACTAGGAGTGGCGATCTTCACTAAATCTATTATGACAATCATTTCACAATGTATACATAGATCAAATCATCATTTGATATATGCATATACCACATCAAAGCTAATACAATGTCACAGGTCACTTATATCTCAATTAAACAATGTATTACTATCTAATTAAGTTTAAGAGGGCCCTTATTACTGGGAACGAAGTTAAATGGCAGGCAGGTTATTCTCAGGTTAGGCCTTCCCAAAACAGGAGAATTCTTGGACTTCCCAAAAGGTAGGCCAAGCTTTTTCCCTCCCAAGCAAGACCTGAGAGACAGCAACAAGGTACCAAGTTCGCCTTGGCCGTATCGTCAATCACCACTTCCTTTGCACGCCTCAGGGGCTCTATAAAGCGAAACCAACTTTAAAAGGGGGCCATTATCGTCTGATGCAATAGCAGTAGGGCGGATTTCGAGCCCAGAGCCTTTCTGCCTTCTTCGCTACAGCCCCTTGGCAGATGACTACCTTGTTTGGTAAGATTTAGAAGGGGAGGGGGTAGGGGGGGTTCTGAAAAGTTATTTGATGGGGCTATATGTGGGGAGGAGGGGAAAGTGGATGGATTAAAAACCACTGCAGACCAACTCCTGTTCTTCTCCTATCCCGTCCCCGCAATAATAACGATTGTTAAAATGTTGCACTTTTAACAAAGAAGCAAAACTTTCTAGGCTCCTGGCCGCAGTGGTCCTCGCAGGGCCTCTGTAGCGCTCCATCGGTCCTTTGTGGGAGAGCGTGAAGGTACCAAGCCAAGTACTGCTTTTTTGTGTTGGGGGGCCCGAGAGTGGCCACACTCAGAGTGGGGACCTCCATGGTCCTCGCCTCAGGACGAAGAGGGCTAGTCTCAGGAAGCGCTGGAGGCTCCCCGAGTCTCTCTCCCGCCCCCACCTGCCGTGACAATGACTTTCTCCTCGTGATGGTCGCCCGCACTTGCACTTTTCCTCCCCGCGGCCCCAGGGCTGAGCAACTGGGGATGCGAAGCAAGCGAAGCAAGCGAAGAAGAGGCTTTCTGCCTCCGCCCAAACCGCCATCTGCATCCCAAATCGGGTTTCCTCCCGCGCCGTCTCCACGGTCCCGGGGGAAACCCCGCAGGGCTTCCTGGAGGCGCCCCCAAAGCACATGCAGGGGCGCAGACCTGCCCGACCCGGAGGCCGCGTGCCGACGGACTGAGCCCGCCGCGACCGAGACCCCGGCCCCGGCCCCCGCCCGGGCCCCGGCCCCGGCCGGGTTCTCAGCGGGACCCAGCTGCTCCCTACCTGCCGGGGCCCGCGCGGGGCTCGGCTGCGCGCTCTTACGCGTCCTCTTCCCAGGCATCTCCGCCAGCGGCCGCCGGCCACCGTGCCGCAGGAGCCCGGGGGTCTCGGTCCCCCACCCCGAACACCTCGGGGCGGCGGCACGCGAGCTGCACGCGCGGCGGGGACGGGCCGGACCGGGGCGGCGGGACCCAACTCTACCAGCGACGACAGGGGCGCGCGCGCACCTCTCAGGTCTGAGCGCCGGCCGGCTCCCGCGCTCTCCTCTTATGGGGACTTCCCGGGGACGGTGACGTAGCGAAACTTGACTCTGCGCCCGCCCCCGTCCCCGCCCCCCCCCCCCCCCCCCGGGGGCAGCCGCGTGGGGAGGACCTGCCCGGACTCGCTCGCGGTCCGCGGCGGCGCCGGTCCGCGGCGGGGGGCTCAGCGCTCTCGGCGCGGAGACCCTGCCCCGCCCCCAGATCGCTCCGGTCGCGGACGGGGGCCGGGGGCCGGGGGGGGGGGGGGGGGGGGGTCGGGGCCGAGAGGCTGCGCCCGCCCGAGGTCGCGGCTGCTGCGGTCGTGGCGGGAGTCCGAGAGTCGCGAGAGGGGAAAGTTCTCGTGGCGGGAAGGCTGGGGGTGGGGAGGCCAGGCGCTCGGCGCTTCCCGTAAACCCGCAGTTAGAGACTCCGGGCCAACCCTGGAAGGAGTGCGGGGGGTTGGGGGGGGGGCGGGGGGGAGAGGTAGTTGCGGGGCAGGGGAAGGGAGACAACTTTCATAGCAGGGGAGAGGATGCCAGAGGCGTGCGAGAAAGTACCAGCTTGAAACCCCGGAGCCAGCAAGCCAACGCTGTTTTGGTTTGAGTGGGGGTGCTGGTGTGTGTGGATGCGATGTAGGGCGACAAAGGGACGAGCTCTCGGCCCGGATCAGGTCTGTGTGGAGCACATTGCCCCCGGATAGGTCCATGTTTCTCCCATCTGGATGCTGCGTAGAAACACAAGGAGAGTAGACCGTCAAGTGCCCTTGTGGACGGGGGAACGAGGTATCTGGGGAATAGGAAGTTATTTGCACGATGCTGGCCCGAGCCTGGAGTAATTCCATTCTTATCAAGAGAAGTGGTAATTTGGGGTGGAGAGAGGGTACTGGGGGCCAATTCACGATAAGGGCTTCGGTAGACCATTTCTCATTCTGTCCCCGGAACAACCCTACGAAACTGTCATTCTTAACCATAAAAGCCGCTTTACAGGTGTGAAAACATTGGCCGAGAGTCGTGCCAGGATCTGAACCTGGGCCGGGCCCTACGGAGCAGGAGTCGGTACCCATGGTGGCCTTCCCAGTAACGGGAGGGGGGTTTGGGGGGGGTTTGGGGTTGTTGTTGTTGTTGTTGTTGTTGTTGTTATTGTTTTGAAAGTGAATGGTCTTAATTATCTGCACTGTTCAGTGGCCAGGTTACAAATTGGCCAGTTAGGGCTGTCTGGCTCCCAGGAGTGTTTGCTTTTGGTTCAGGGTATTGACTTGCAAAATGTCTTCTGAAGATTTGAAGTGGTTACCAACATTTAAAACTTGAGAGACTACATTAAAATCCCCGATCTCTGGCGTCCTTTGTAAAAGGCGAAGCTCTGACAACCGGGGCTCCGTTTCCGAGCAGAGCAGAGCTGGCTGGAAGTGTGGGAGCCTCTCCCGCTTGGACCTGGGGCGGGAGCTCCCATCCGCCACGCTCCCCCCTGTTGCGTTTGTCATTTACATTACGTGGCCCCAGTAGGCGTTTGAGCTTGTTTATTTACCTGAGATCACCCGATCTACGCAAAGCTGAAAGTATTTAGTTATTCATGGCTTGGTCCTACAGAAGTATAGACAGTGCTATCATCGTGGAACCAGACTCCTCCTGAGTTTAAACAACGTAGTTTTGAGTGTGGTAAACACTCAGAGGGTTAAGAGGGGGCCGCACTGAGGAGTTATCCCCCCGACCTGGGAAGCACCGCAGAGGTGGGGCCTCCAAATCTTTTGTCACAGCGCAGAGCCACGGGGACTCTCCCAGGGCTCATTTTGACTGTCTTAATACTTAAGGAACACCATTAACTTTCTGACTGGATGAATTAGGAAACTTCTGGCCACATCGTGCGCCCTGAAATGCAGGGAATACATTCATCGAAAGAAAAGCCAGTCCTACGGTTGTTTACCTACAGAGAGGGTGCCAATCTCGTCCTGGAACATTATCATTACAAAAGGTTGTTGGCCACGTGACCCCTACTAGGTACAAACCTTAGGCAAGTGGTGCCTTTTAGCGAATTGCAAATTCAGCTTGCGGGGAGGGGAAGGGAGGAGAGAAGCTAAGAGGAGATAGGCTTCAGAGGTGGGTCAAGTCAGCAATTTATGGAGGATTTTCCAGATTCTGGATTTGAGGGCGCGTGTGTGGATCAGTTGGTCAAGTGTCTGACTTTGGCTCAGATCATGATCTCAGCCATGGGTTAGTGGGTTCAAGTCCCTCATCTGGCTCTCTGCTGTCAACATAGAGCCCACTTCAGATCCTCTGTCTACCTCTGTCTCTGCCCCTTCCCTGCTCGCTCGCGCTCTCTCTCGCTCTCTCTCTCAAAAATAAATAATCGTTAAAAAAAGATTCTGAATTTGAGATGGTTCATAAACTGTCAGATTTAACATTCTATGAAGGGAATTAGAAGCTGAGTGTGGAAAGGCTCTCTTACCTGTATACTTCTCTGGAAAAGTGACATATCATTTACTGAGAGCTTGTGAGAAATAGAAACCTATCAGCGTATTTTGACCCCCGGGACTGACATCACAAAGACTTATCAGGAAGCATTAGAATACCCAGTTATCTGCTGAATGGGAGAAAAGGCGGAGAGGGGAGGGGCTGGGGTAGGGAGGGGAGAGAGAGAAGGAGGAAAAAAGAACGGTGAGGACCATTTTTAAAGCTATTACCAGGTATCAGTTTTCATGGACCAAGTTCAAAAATAACAGTGTAAACCTGGCTATGCCTGTGTTGTCATGAGAGCGTTTTTTTTTTAATTACTAAAAAAAAAAAAAGAAAGAAAAAAACACAAAACAGAACAGAAAACATGATTAGTAATAGAACAGTCATTCGCGTGTTTCGTGCAGAAAATAGGATTTGACAGGAAAACAAAGAATATGACAGATGTAAGGGGGAATTTCAAGAGAGCTGTGACAAATACGTACAGGCTAAGGACCTGAGTCTCTGTATGCCGATAAAAGGAGACTTGCTTTTTTCTAGTCTGGTCATTGTTTTTTTCCTGCGAGGCACGCGTGTTAACAGGAAATGGGCCCGATGCATTCATCGGTTACATCTCTCTTTAAACAGCTACTGTGCTCCGCTCTGGGAGACAGTGCTCCCTACCCCCGTGGAGGTTATGCTGAAGAGACCAACACCTCACAAAGCCAATGTGCATGAGAACCACCCAAGTCTCTGGTGAAAATGCACATCTGATGGTGAAAATCTACCTGAGCTCCACAAACTCTGGTGATGCCCGCGTGCCTGTCCCCCGGACCTCACTTTGAGTAGCAAAGGCTAGAGGGTGATACAGGTAAGGACACAGGCGGGTACAACGAGATGTGCGTCAAGGCTGTCCCGCGGAAATTGGGGGGACTGTGGGACGGCCCCGGAGGGCCATGGGGAAGGAAAGGACATCTGCGTAGAAAGGGACCGAGGCATAAATGGGATCGGCTAAGCAATGAGGCCAAAGAAAAGAAGTATGTTCTGGGCAAAGACTGCAGGGCAGTGTGAGGAGGAAGGGGTGAGAGGCGAGTGGAGACGGAAGCCACCTCAGGAGTCTGTGTATTATTTGGGGGGGGTGGGGCACGGGGGAACCACTGAAGGTTTTAGGCACGTGGGTGATAGGATCAGATTCTAGACAGTTCACTCTGGCTGCACTGTTACTAGATGAGCTGAGCTAAGAGGGGTGACGCTGTGACTCATGAAGATATGTGCTGTGGTCATCCTCCTCCAAGATGGTAGTGTCCACAAGGACAGTCACGGTATTAACCCCCGTCTCATCAAAATCCCCACATTTCCATGGGGCACCCGGGTGGCTCAGTCCGTTGAGTGCCTGACTCTTGATTTCAGCCCAGACCGTGATCCCAGCGTCGTGGGATCGAGCCCCATGTTGGGCTCTGTGCTGAGCGTGGAGCCTGCTTAAGAATCTCTCCCTCCCTCCCTCTGCCCTTCTCCACCCGCCAACCTCCCGCCAATAAAAAAAATACAAAAATAAAATTCCCACATTTCTTGATTAGGATAGGACCACATTCTATTGGAGCAAGACTTGATATTTTTCAGCACGATTATAATTTTCTCCTATATTAGGGTCCTAAGGCTGCCACGACAAAGTACCACAAACTGAGGGGTTTAAAACAATGGGAGCGTGGGCACCTGGAGGGTTCGGTCAGTGGAGTGGGCAGCTCTTGATCTCAGAGTCGCGAGTCCAAGCACCGCCTTGGGAACAGAGCATAGAGATTACTTTAAACAAATAAAATAAAATCTTAAAACAATAGTTCATTCCCGCACAATTCTGGAGGCTGACATCAAGGTTTGGTACGGGCAGGGCCGTGCTCTCTCTGGGGTCTCAACGGGAGGAAATCTCCCTTGTCTTTTCAGCTTCCCGTGGTCGCCTGCAGTAATGACCTTCCTTTACTCGTAGATACATCGCTCCAATCTCCGCCTCAGTCTTCACATGGCCTTCTTTCCAAATTTCTTCTGAAGACATCAGTCATTGTTTGAGGGTCCTCCTCGCTCCAGTGGGATCTCATTTTAATGAGACTCCATCGGCAAAGACCCTGTTTTCCAATAAGTTTACGTTCATAGATGGAGGTAGGGGATGATGAGATGGGGGGGGCGTATACTTCAGCATATCTTTTTGAGGGACGCAGCTCAAGCCATCACATCTCCCTTATCAGGGGCCTTTTAAAAATTTCTGTATATACATTTTCTTTCATCCTATTTGCAATTTGCACAATTTGTAAACCAAAAGGCCCTTAGTAAACTTGACAGTGGGTTCAAGCGGCCAGAAATAAAGCTCCAGAGTAGTGTGGTTAAGATAAGAAATGAGATGGCTTCTAAGGGAACAGGTTTAGGACACCTGTCAGCCACAGAAGGCATGCACATCTTAGTTGGAGACTGTGGTATGATGCCTTCCCTTCGTCCCACCCCCAGGCTTCTCACTCACAAGGCCAAACGAGTTTCTGATAAATTCTTGGGTGGAGCTTGAAAGCAAATTTAATTTTCGTTAGTGCAACGTATAAGCACATTGTAAAATTTGGACCGCATTTTAAATTTGTTTAATCCCCCAAAGTTTCTATGCTTCATTTTCTTCTCTCTGGTTTACAAACGTTGTTATGTTTGGGGGACCGGGGTGGCGCAGTCCAGTGAGCGTCTGACTCTTGATTTCAGCTCAGGTCATGACCCCACGGTCGTGGGATCGAGCCCTCTTTCCCCGTGCTGAGCGTGGAGCCTGCTTGGGATTCTCTCTCCCTCTGCTCCTCCCCCGTTTGCGCACATGGTGATGCGTGCTCCCCCCCCCCATTAATATACTTTTTTCTGTTTTCTTGCTGGATAATCACAAATAACGATCATCAAGCATGTTTGTGCTTTATTCATCTGTGAAGATTCCAGAAGAGAAGTAGGCAGTGTTATGGCTCAACAAGTATCAATTGAACAGTGGAAATCAGTCGGTATCGCTGTGTTGTTGATTTTCAACAACTGGTAAATTCAACTGACTTAGAGGACTTAATCAAGACACGATTAGGAAATGCTGTGTTTATTAGAATCCAGAGCGTCTGATGATAAAATGACTTTTAGGTGGTTATTGAATAACTGCTAGCAAGGCGATTCAGTCTTGTGTGAGTAGAAAACAATGATTGTTTAAGTGTAATCTGTGTTAACTATGACCTCAGGATCGATTTAAAATGCAGACCTGATCTCACATTATTAGTGTGCTTCACAATCCATGGGGCCCTGGCCTGAAAATCCTCATTTTCACAAGCTTCTACACTAATGGAGAGGATGAAAAACCGCTTAAGAAATGATACCTGGGGCGCCTGGGAGGCTCAGTCAGTTAAGCTGCTGACTCATGGTCTCTCGGTTCGTGAGTTCAAGCCCCACACCAGGTTCCACAGTGGCAGTCAGTACAGAGCCTGCTTGGGATTCTCTCTTTCTCCTCTCTCTCTCTCTCTCTCTGCCCCTCCCCTGCTCATGTGCTCTGCCTCTCTCTCTCTCTCTCTCTCTCAAAAATAAGGCAATTAATTTAAAAAGATGATACCTGACCTCAAATAGTGTAGAGTCTAGTTAAAGAAATAAAATATATATAAATTAGCAAATAATTAAAAATGGAATCTCATTTGTTATGAAATTATGACACATGGGAATATTTTTACAAGATAGTTAAGTGAAAATAATTTGTACATTGATTTTATTGGATGAGTGTTATATTTCGCAATTAAAAAAAATTGTGTAGGGGGTGCCTGGTTGGCTCAGTTAGTTAAACGGCCGACTCTTGGTTTTGGCTCCGATCATGATCTCACAGGTGGTGGGTTCGAGCCCCGAGCTGGGCTCTGTGCTGACCTGCAGAGTCTGCTTAGAATTCTCTCGTTCTTTCTCTGCCCCTCCCTGCTCTCTCTCTCTCTCTCTCTCTCTCGATAAATAAATAAACTTTATTAAAAAAAAAAAAACAAACAAGTAGGGAAAGGGGCAAAAAAAAAAAAAAAAAAAAAAAAAAAAAGACTTGTTAATTATCCTCAGGAGACAAAAGAAGCCTGGACCTCCAGGATAAACAGTCTTAGGAAAAAAGGATAAAAACAGTGATAACACATTCACAATCCGACCCATAGCATTTGCCCAGTGGAATGGGAGGAGGCAGGGCTGAAATTCTTGGTACTCATGATCGACAAGAGGCAGAAGGGGCAAAACACGACATGATTGATAAACGAGAGGGGAACTAGAAATTAGAAGATGTTCGGAGTGTCCAGAAGCTTTGAGTGTTACAACTAGGGAGCAGAATTCTTAGCCGGCTGTAGGGATAGTTGCTGCCTTTAGTAGAAGGTACAACGTCAACTCCGGCACACTGATGTGGAAATGGAGGCGGTACTCTTGCTTACCCTCAGCCATGCCTAATTCCATCTGCCGACAGCACCCCAGGGGGGACTCTGTGTCACTGACCTAGTGGACTTGTGAGCCTTGGGAATAACATGTAGGGGGCCGCCAATGCATCTCACTGATACCCACCTCGTTGAGCCTTCTTCTAACTCACCGAATCCCTTCTTGCTTCTGAGCCTTTACCCTCGCCCTGGACTCTGCCTACAATGCTTTCTCCTGATTTTTCCATAACTAGATACTTCTGGCCATTCAGGTCTCAGAACAAATACTATTCTCTTGGCAAGCCCCCCCCCGCCGCGGACAATCCTGTCTAAAATTGCCCACCCCTACCCTCCATATGACTCTCTACCGTGAGATCTATTTTCTTTAGTTGTCCGACTTGTTTATTGTCTGGTTCCCCTTCTGAACTCAAACTTGACATGAGCTCACACCTTATATGGTGTGTTCTTTCCCGGTCCCAGCACCTAGACCTATGGTACCAGGCACATAAGCAGACCTCAGCAAATATTTGTTGAGTAAAATCCCTGGCCATTAATGGGATGTTGGGAAGGACCTTCCACTTTAAAACAATTTTGTGGACTAGGTTTTCACTTTTCCACACACAGAGGAGAAAACCAAAACTGAAGATTACTATCATTTGCCTGAATTTGCAGTGCTAAGAAGTAAGCCAGTGGCCATGATAATCTAAAACTTCTTACTCTATGCTTAGTTCATTACACCTAGTTATTGGTTGATAAGAAAGGGGCATCTGGGTGGCTCAGTCAGTTAAGCGTCCGACTTCGGCTCAGGTCATGATCTCGCGGTCCGTGAGTTCGAGCCCCGTGTCGGGCTCTGTGCCGACAGCTCAGAGCCTGGAGCCTGTTTCAGATTCTGTGTCTCCCTCTCTCTGATCCTCCCCTGTTCATGCTCTGTCTCTCCCTGTCTCAAAAATAAATAAAAACGTTAAAAAAATAAAAAAGAAGAAAGGTTGACAGTAATCAGAAGAGATCACAGATGCTGGGCATTTACAATCTGCCTCTTTTTTTTTTCCCCATAAAAGTATTTCTCTTCAGCAACAAACCTCCAGATTTAAAAGTTGAGATGCTCAGAGGAAGAGGTGATGATGATGAGCACACTTAGCCGGGCACTGTCCGAAGCGTTCTGTTTTCCTTCTCCTTCTTGGGTCCTTGTCAGCTGCTTTCCTTCTGGCAGAGGCCGCTGCCTTCCGCCCACCCCTCTCTCTCCCCCTGCCCAGTCTCACCCACTCCCACAGCCCATCCTGACCTACTCTTACCCCACCCACCCCCTCCAGATGTCCAGGCCGAAGACCCAGGACTCACCCTCCTCCCTCTCGGGCACCTTCACAGCCAGTCTGTCTGAAATCATCCTGAACACCTGTTGGCTCGCTCTACACCGGTTCCTCCTCTCACCTGGGCCCCTGCAGGGGCTCCCTGCACCCCACCCCCACCCCCGTACCCTACCCCTCTTCTGTCTGTTCTTCACAAGGCAGCCAGCTTGACTTTCTCTAATGCTAATTTCCCCTGTCCCTTCTTCGAGGCTTTCTATCCATTGTCCACACTGCTTCCAGAGTGGAGCAGATTTTTATTTTTAAAAAACAAGATCTGGGGCACCAGGGTGGCTCCATCGGTTAAGCGTCGACTTCAGCTCAGGTCATGATCTCCTGGTTTGTGAGTTCGAGCCCCACATCGGGCTCTGTGCTGACAGTTCAGAGCCTGGAGCCTGCTTCGGATTCTGTGTCTCCCTCTCCTTCTCTGCCCTTCCCCTGCTTGCACTCTCTCTCTCTCTCTCTCTCTCTCTCTCTCAATCTCTCTCTCTCAAAAATAAATAAACTTAAAAAAAATTTTTTTTAATCAAAACAAGATCCCTTCTCTGCTTAAAGCTTTTGGGGATCTCTGATTGTCCCTGGAGTCAAATCAAATATGAAAAAGCCACCTGCCAGAGCTGAAGGGAAAAAATGGAGTGAGAGTTTATTCTTGCTTATTCTTATTCCCAGACAGGACAAGGGAGGGGGTAGTGCCCGGGAGGAATCCCCCACCCCCAGCTATCCATGTGCCGGAGAGGACAGGTGGACAATGCTGGAGAAGGAGAGGGAGGGAGGGAGGGAGGGGAGGAGGGAGGGGGAGGGAGGGGAGGAGGGAGGGGGAGGGAGGGAGGGGAGGAGGGAGGGAGGGAGGAGGGAGAGAGAGAGAGGTGGCCGGTGTGAAATCAGCAGCCCCAGCACTCTGGCATTTCTAGCAGGAGACACAAAGTGAGAAAGAAAAGCCATGAGAAATTATAAAAGATGTCAAGTCAGATACCACATCGGTATTCTAAAATAGTCTTACAGGGGCGCCTGGGTGGCTCAGTCGGTTAAGCAGCCGACTTCGGCTCAGGTCATGATCTCGCGGTCCATGAGTTCGAGCCCCGCGTCGGGCTCTGCACTGACCGCTCAGAGCCTGGAGCCTGTTTCCGATTCTGTGTCTCCCTCTCTCTCTGCCCCTCCCCCGTTCATGCTCTGTCTCTCTCTGTCTCAAAAATAAATAAACGTTAAAAAAAATTAGAATAGTCTTACAGTCCAGCAACAACCACTTAGAAAATATAATGTTTAAAAAATACCCATTAATGGGATGCCTGGCTGGCTCGGTCCGTAGATTGTGCCACTTCTGATCGTGGGGTCGCTGACAACCTGTGCCCACACGCCGTCCTGTTCTTCAACCTCAGCGCCGGGGTCGGTGCATCACACACGACAGTCAACACCTGGTTCTCAGACAGGCTTTGTGTGACAGGATTTTGCGCCACGGCGGGCTCATGTCAGTGGTCAGAGCTCAGGTGAGGGAGGCGCGGCCGAGCTCTGATGTCAGTGTAGTAAATGCATTTTCAACTTAGGATATTTTATTTTATTGTATTGTATTAATTTTTTTAAATGTTTATTATTTTGAGAGAGGGAGAGAGAGAGACAGAGTGTGAGCAGGGGAGGGGCAGAGAGAGAGAGGGAGACACAGAATCGGAAGAGGCTCCAGGCTCTGAGCTGTCAGCACAGAGCCTGACGCGGGGCTCGAACTCACAGACCTGGAGATCATGACCTGAGCCGAAGTCAGGCGCTCAACCTACTGAGCCACCCAGGAGCCCAGCGACTTAGGATATTTTCAACTCATAATGGGTTTATCTGTATTTTCGCTGACAAGAAGTACCTGAAAGATGAGACTCCCAAAGAAGGACGATGCTAGGTACAACTTAGGTTAGTGGGGGACTTAGTTCTCTTACACCTTGTTTTGTTATTTCATTGTATTGATATCCCAGCCTCACTGTTTACTTGCTCCGTGTACTTGAGCAAGTTGCTTCACTTCTCTGAGCCAAGGTTTCCTATTCTGGAAAGGGAGACTAATAATGATACCTCCCACCCAGGGCTTTGTCCTGAGAATGAAAAGGGATAATGAAGGCAAGTCAGGTAGCAGCTGTGGGTGCCACATGGGGAAGGCTCCTTCCCCGTCTGCCTCCCCCCATCACCCTTCCCAGAATGAGGAGGGCAGGGCAAGAAAGTGGCAGCCCTCCCACCAGGAACCCTCCCCCCCCCCCCCCACCAGCACAATTCCCAGTGGGTGCCTTCCCCATCCCAAGCACACAGGGGGGCTCTGCCCGGGAAAACTCAAAGCGTCAGCATGATGGGCCGAATTCCAACCAGAATGCAAGGATTGTAAACAGGACCCACTTTGTCGAGTTCCTCAGAGAAAGGAAAGAGGTGACAGGCAGAGAAAGGAAACTAAAAGAAAAAGAGGAAATGAATCACTTTCTCAGTCTTAGAGCCTAGAGGCCCCACAGGCGGGGGACCGGGACCCCAGTGCATCAGCAGGTGACTTGTGGTTTGCTTAGGTTTGTTTGTGTGTTTGTTTTTGAGCTGTCCTTCGGGAGATATGCAGGAGCAAATATCCAAATTTATCTTTCTAAATGAAATCCCGGCAGGAAAAGGAGCGTGGGGTCTGCACCTGCTCTTGGGGGTGCACGTGGGGGTCTCCCTGCTCCCAGACACAGGCTCACAGCCGTCCTCAGGCTGGGGCCTCAGCTCGCAGACAAGCCCTGGGTGCAGAGTTCTTTCAGCTTGCATGTCACTGCTGTCAGATATTAACTCTGATCCTTTATGCAGGAACAATGCCAAGTTTTAGAGACAGAAATCCTGGATTTACTCCCAGCTTTGCCACTTAAAACCCAATGTCTTTGTTGGAAAAGGACTGACTTCCTCCAGGGCCTGGGCTGTTAACTGGCTGGCAGTCGTGACCTTGCCCCACCTCATGAGTTTTGGGAATGATTCAATGAGTGAGACAGTAGATTTTATTTATTTTTTTTTAATTTTTTTTTAACGTTTATTTATTTTTGAGACAGAGAGAGACAGAGCATGAACGGGGGAGGGGCAGAGAGAGAGGGAGATACAGACTTGGAAGCAGGCTCCAGGCTCCGAGCCGTCAGCCCAGAGCCTGACGCGGGGCTCGAACTCATGGACCGCGAGATCGTGACCTGAGCTGAAGTCAGACGCTTAACCGACTGAGCCACCCAGGCGCCCCGAGCAGCGCTATTTAGAGTGACCTCAAACTTGGAAGCTTTGCAAAGAATAACCTGTAACGGTGGAATGGATAGCTACATTGCAGTCCATTCACATAGTAGAATACTAAGTGGCAATGAGAATGAATGACCTATAGATAAAAAACTCCAAATACTATGTGGCGACGAGAATGATTGACCTATAGGCAAAATACTCCAAAGCAGCAAAACTACCTATGACGTTGAAGTCATGATAGGGGTTACTTTAGAGGAGTTAGTGACCAAAGGATCATAGGAGGGCTTCTGGGTGTTGAGAATATTCCATTTCTTGATCTGGGTGCTGGGGGCCGGCGGGAGGAGGCAAGTTCACTGTGAGAATGTATCCCGTTCTTTCCTGCCTGGATGTTATACATCAATTCAAGGTAAAAAGAAATAAATGGCCATGAAATCAGCGGTTTGGAGCCATGCTAATGAGACTCACAAAGAAATAACAGAACGTTAGAAGAATTTTCCAGTAATCACTAAATGCCAAACTTTTATTTTTTTCCCAAACGAATAAAAATGTTTGTTGCAGTATTATATAAAACAAAACAGAAACAAACAACGACACCAACAAAACCCACCGAAAACTACCAAAATACCCAACAGGAAAAGGATGGTTTATTAAGTGTAGAACGTCAGCAGGAAGTAACTTGATGAGCCATTAAGGTGAGAATTACAAGAGCTATGTAACTACATAGAAACAAATTCTACCAGAAACACAATTTGCCTTACTACCTACCATTATTACTTTCTGAGGATGTGGAATTTGTTCTGGGGAAAGACAGGTTGTAGCTGAGCTTGTGGATTTTTTTTTTTTTTTTTGTAGGCTGCGGGGGGACGCGGGGAGCAAGGACTGAGAAGACCTTGAACGTTTTATACAGCTGAGGCGAGGACCAGATGTTGGCAGGGGAACTCAGAATGTGCAGACGATTGACAGAAATGAGAGCTGCGGGGGTGGGGCCGACACCGAGAAAAGCCCTATAGGGCATGGGATGGCCAAGAAGGGATTTCAGGGGACATCAACATCCAATTTGTATTTTTAGATTATTTGCGCATAGCATAAGCTCTTCCTCGTCTCCCTGTCAAAACTGTCAGAAGAGTCTACTTTGTTCCCTAATAATCGTTGGGGACAAATGCTTCAGGAGAACTTCAGGAATACTCCACAGCTGGATCAGTGAGGCGTGGCTAAGACAGGAAGTGTGAAGCTCTTCCAGGCTTTAATACTGTCACGACTTAAGCTAACTTTCTAAAGTTTCTTTCTTGGGCTTCAGCTTCCTCATCCATAAAATAGGGACATAGCACTATATCCCCTTTCGGAGGACTGCTGTGAGGGTCAAGGAAGTAAATAAAGCAATGAGAACACCTGGCACGTAGTAAGCCTGAGGTACGCATTCGTTATTATCAGTCATCATCACCATCATCGCAATTCAGGGCAGAGACAGTTCACGAGGGCTCAGGATGTAGGTGACAGATGTTGTAATTAGGGCTGTGGACCTATACTTTTTTTTTTTTTTTTCTCAAAGTTGGGTCGATATTTCTGTTGCATTGACTGAACACTGTAAAACAGAGGAAGAACAGCTGAGTAGATAGCCTAAGTATTTAGCCCTTACTTAGACACGTTTCCTCTGCGATCATTTAATAAATGCTGAATTTTTAAACATTTGTGTTACAATGTGCTTAATGTTTTTGTTCAGTCTCTCAGTGGCAGTTTAAGAAATTCACAGATGCTAGTATTTGTTAGTTAGAAGTTACAGTACAGAGCAAAATGCGCTATGAAAATCGGAGTCAGGTTCATTGGTGTCTCATTCAGTCCTACCAAGTCACAAAACAATGAAATAAAGATACGATATCTCTTAGGGAAACCTGTGACCTAAGGTCACAGAGGTAGCAATACTAAAACATTAGAGTTAAGAAAGTCAGCGTGGGAGCAAAAGATAATTTTATATTCCTCAGAAATGGCAAACATTCTGTATCGTGTAGGAAACAACAATAAATGTCCAAGGTAGAGGGGCACCTGAGTGACTCAGTGGGTTAAGCATCTGACTTCGGCTCAGGTCATGATCTCAGGTTCGTGAGTTGGAGCCCCCCATCGGGCTCTGTGCTGCGGATTTGGAGCCTGCCTGGGATTTTCTTTCTTTCCCTCTCTCTCTGCCCCTCCCCAACTTGCTCACATTCTCTCTCTCTCTCTCTCTCTCTCTCTCTCAACATAAATGAATAAACCTAAAAAATATACATGTACATATATCCTAAGTAGAAGTCACGTGAAATGTGGAATCAGTGACTTCTGATCTCAGTGGCCATCAAGGTGACGACAATATGTCTAACCACTGAGTCTTACGACCTCAAAATCCCAGCGCTCTAATGTGTGTAGGGCACAAGGCTGGCAGTTGGTAGAGTCAACTGGTTTGGACCCAGATCTTTGAAATCCAACACCCGAGCATCTTGTCTTCTCAGGTTCTTGAATCACAGGAAGCTCTCCTTCCTCAATGTTGTGCTTACTTGTACTTGCCCTAGACTCTGCCGAGGATGATTCTCCAATCCTCCAGATCCCAGCTGAAATGCCGCTGAGACCTGCTCTGCACCTAACCCGAAACAGTCGTCCCTCTTGATCCCTCTTGGTCTCCCTCCCTGGCTTTCTTCCTTCGTAACATAGCCAAAGCGGTAGCAGCTTAATTTCTTGGGTGGCCGTACTTGACATCGTATTCGCTTATCAGTCTCCGGAACTAGACCGTCAGCTCCACGGGCTGAAGGCCATGTCCGCCGTGTCTCCACCTCTCCTTGCTGCAGCTGGCACAAAGGAGATCCTCAACAGATGACTATTTTAAATAAACCCGTCTTAACTTGTGCTGGGGAGACATGGATAGTCTGGTGTGGCACAGACCAGGAGTAGTGGCTGTGCCCTGCCCCTGCCCCTCACCTTCCTTTCTCAGGGCCGAGCTTTCCTCGAGTGTCCAAGGAAGGTTTGATTCCTTGCTGTCTAAATTTTCTCTGTTCTAATTCCCAGCTCTAAATTAAACGGATTCACAACCACAGGCCATCGGCCTGGTTCTATTTCCAGATAGGGTTGCATGTCACAAGGATAAAAGTTGCACATTAGTGTCTATTTTAGGCCCTCGGGCAGCATGATAGGTGATGACAGCATAACTGATTGGAGACACATAACTTTCTGCGCAGAGGGCCATTGAACCTGAAAAGTCCGCCCTCTGGGAGTCAGCTGCCCTCATAGCTCCGGCTTTGCCTGGTTTCATCTTTTTCCCTTCTCCTTATTTCAACACAGGCTCCAAAAGCACAGGGATCTTAAAAATCATTCCTGCGCTTCCCCTCTCCGGGAAGGCAGCAGGCCCTCTGAAGGCCTATGGCCCCAGTTAGGTCTGACCTCTAGAAGCCTCAGGATTTCTCCTCTCTGTTCCCAACTGTGTAGTTCGGTCAACGGGCAGGCATGGTGGTTTGGTACACGGGGTATTAATCATCTCTTGCCGAGCCTTCAGTTATCTTATTGTCTTTCTGGAACTGAAAGGATCCTACTAGGAAAATTAGGGCCTGGGCAAGGTGGGGGGCAAAGGTTGTCCCAGATGAACAGAGAGGAAGCACTGGACCGTGATAACAGCATAGCTTACGGGGACAAAAATTAGAATGCGCCCGGGGGCGGCTCTGTCCACAGTCTTTTCTGGAGCTGTTTTGATCCAGCTGTGAGAGAATCTGGAGCGGCGGGGGCTTCCTTTCCCGTCACTATCCTTTCGCACAGACACACGTGCAGGTGCACACGCCTGCGCACACGCGTGCTGTCTCTAATCTGCGTCCTCCAGGGCTCTGCCCAGGGGCTCGGTAATCTGCCCAGCTGATCGGAGCTCCTGATGAAAGTGAGGGTACATTTAATCTCTTCACAGGGGCCCCACCCTTGTTTTTTCCTCTGGCTGCCGTTTTCCTCTGGGCTTCGAGGTGGCCTTCTTTGATGCCTGGGTCACAACCAACCCCGAGGGATGTTGCTATCAGGCCTTGCTGGGCACCTGTATCCACAACTCACCAGCGTTGAAGTGACAGTTGGATGGCTTTGGTCATTGTTTCTTCAGCCAGGGCTTTCTTTCATCTCTGCTCCCCGAACTCAGCCCCCCTGCCCTGAAGCTTTATTACCAGAAGGGTTTATTGAAATACATAGCCGCTAAGCCCCAACTCGCTGGCTCCCACCCCGGCCAGTAGAATTGCTTTCTTTCCTTCATAGGTCCGGAATTTTAAGGGAGCTGGGCAATTTCCAATGGACTCACTGTTATTACACCGAATGATAGCGATGCAAGGAAAGGGGGGGCGGAAATTCAGATATAAGAGAGACTAGTAGTCAGTGTTACTATGACATCTGACAAAAGGCACTCCTCCCCCAATGTTTTCTAGGAAAGGAAAATGCCACGGACACAACCAACTTATCTTTCTTGGCAGGGCGTGCCTTGTAAAGGTTTTGCCCCCTGAGCAAAACTAAACCGATTTCCAGGCACATCTATCTCACTGTTACCATTCTGACTGCTGGGTATGGGATGAGGGGACAAAGAACACTGGCAGCTCCTGAGACCTAGAAATGCAGAATATCCGGGCCACTTCAGACCAACAGAGTCAGAATCTGCATGTTAACATTCCCAGGGGGTTCTTACAGTCCTCAGAGTTTGAGAAGCACTGTCTAGCCTCACTCACTGGTACCTTTATTTTAACTAGCACCGTGCACTCTAAGAGACCCTATGTGATGTCCGTGTGCCCGTAAAACGAGAGGTCAGGACATTTATAGAACAATCGGAAAGAAGAGAAAGCATTATCATTTCCGTGCATCTAGCAGTTTGGAAAACAAAGGCAAGCCAAACTTCTGACACCTGATGGCGCGTGTAAACATTCGATGCGCCCGTCCTTTTCTTGTGTGATTTGTTCGTAAAAAGAAGATGTGGGTTTGGGTTTGTTTTTGCCATTTTTTTGTGGAAGACTGAGCAGGAAGCCTGACTTGATCTCCATCCTAACAAAAGCCACAACTGGTAGAAACAGAAGCTGATCAATTTTAAATGCTTTAAGAGCTTTTGTAAACTAAGCAAGCAAATGGGATGTTTCGCATTAGTTGCGTCTGTGAGGGAGCAATGCTGATTAATCGGGCTTTGAGAGGAGGGGCCGAGAGGGCTGCTGGGAGCTGGTTCCTTGCTAATTATGGGGCGTCGATGGACCTTTAAAATGACCACCATTGTATTGTCATGTGGTGGGGGCTTGAGTGGCGCCCTTTTGACTAGATCCTGAGCAAGTTAACAGTGCACTGTTTAGATTACTTTTATACTTGAGGAGTGGGCACAGGTAGGGAAAAGGGTTCTGGAAAGAGTCAGCTGAACAGGACGCTGAGGAGGGGTCCAGTAGGGGAGGAGCTGGCTGGGTAACTCCATTTAAATTTAAGCCTCATTTTCTTAAACACTAACTACACAGAATAACATCTAGGTCAAAAATCAGTACAAATCATATTTTCTTTTTTCTCCTTTTTAATTTATTTTTATTTATTTTATTTTATTAATGTTTATTTTCGAGAGAGAGAGACAGAGAGAGAGACAGCACGAGCAGGGAAGGGGCAGAGACAAAGGGAGACACAGACTCCAAAGCAGGCTCTAGGCTCTGAGCTCTGTCAGCACAGAGCCCGGCGTGGGGCTCGAATTCAGGAACTGTGAGATCATGACCTAAGCCAAAGTCGGACGCTCAACCGACTGAGCCACCCAGGCACCCCTCTCCTTTTTTGAGAGTAAACTTTATGCCCAACATGGGGCTTGAACTCACAACCCCGAGATCAAGAGTCACATGCTCCACTGACTGAGCCAGCCAGGCACCCCAGAACACATCATATTTTTTTCATTTTTATTAATTTTTGAGAAAGAGAACATGAGTGAGGGAGGTGCAGGGGCGGGGGGCTGGGCGGCAGGGAAGAGGATCCGAAGCAGGCTCCACACTGACAGCAGCGAGCCCATGTGGGGCTTGAACTCACGAACCATGAGATCATGACCTGAATCGAAGTCAGATGCTCAACCGATTGAGCCACCCAGGTGCCCCCACATCATATTTTCTTAAACATGAACATACATAGAATAGTAAACATGCAGAGTCTCCTCCCAAACGTTAATCCTAAAGATTTGATTCTTTTAAACATTTCTATACCAGTTCAAATTCTTCTCCAGGTTGAAAGATACTACTTTAAAAAGAAACTATCTTTTCAAACTAAACAAATGTGGGAATTATGTTCCTATATCATTCTGGGGGTTGACATGTTCATTGGATTTTCATCAGACACCCTGATGAAACACCCTGAGCCTTATTTATGGTCTAGAACATGGACTTCATCCCTTGACACAATCCTCTTCTACTCATGGGCTCCTACAATTCATATCCTATTGTCGCTCTCTTTTTTATTTTTCTTAAGTTTTGTTTACTTATTTTGAGAGAAAGCATGAGCAGGGGAGGGTCAGAGAGAGGGAGAAAGAGAAAGAGAATCCCAAGCAGGCTCCAAACTGTCAGTGCAGGGCCTAAAAGTGGGGCTTGAATTCACAAACTCATGACCTGAGCCAAAATCAGGAGTCAGATGGTTAACTGACTGAGCCACCTACGCGCACCCCCACCCCGCCCACCATGCTGTTGTATCTTAATTGATTTTGTATTTCTTTGGATCTTAAAATATGTAAGTGTGCTGTCCTTCTCACCTAGATTCTCTTCATAAACTTCCAGTCTCAAGACCACACTCTCCCACCCCCAGCTTTATTGAGATAAAATCACCATGTAACATTGTATAAGTTTAAGGTGTACAAGGTGTTGACCTGATTCATTTCTATATTGCAAAATGAATACCACCCTAGCATTAGGTAACATTTCCAGCCTCTCACATAATTTCCTTTCCTTTTTGTGGTGAGAACATTTCAGATCTATTTTCTTAGCAACCTTCAAGTATATAATACAGTATTGTTTACTGTCATCACCATACTGCACGTTAGATCCCCCAAATTTATTTATCTTAAAACTGAAAGGATCATTACAACTTTTAATTGATAAGAGGTTAGCTCTTACTCAATTCTCGACAGAAGCCATGGCTTTGCATGACAATTTGGTCACAATGTCCAAGATCATTCTACTATTCTACTGACACACTCCAGTACACACACACACACACACACACACACACACACGCACGCACACACATGCACACACACACACACAGGCACAACAGCCAGGGCAAGTGAAAATAGTCATGAAAGGCAAGGATTTCTAATTTCTTTTTTTTTTTTTAAGTTAGCACAGTTTTTTTTAATGTTTTCTTTCTTTTTGAGAGAGAGAGAGAGAGAGAGAGAGAGAGAGAATGAGTGGGGGAGGGGCAGAGAGAGAGAGGCACAGAATCTGAAGCAGGCTCCAGGCTCTGAGCTGTCAGCACAGAGCCCAACGTGGGGCTCGAACTCACAGATGGTGAGATCATGACCTAAATGGAAGTCAGACGCTTAACCAACAGAGCCACCCAGGTGCCCCAAAGATTTCTAATTTCTGAGTTAAAGAATATCTTGTAAATGAGAAGAGAAATATCCATATTTCTGGGGTTTCTTGGGAGCCTAGAAATAATTTTCAACCAATCAATACATTTCTAATCAAACGAAATGTGTAAGGTAATGTAATAAAAATAATAGAGACAAAATAAAGAGAAAAATGACATCTGGAAGGACTAGGAATGTTTGTGTAATCAAATGGTTTCTGACTTGGGTAAGATCTCCTAAGTGAAAAGAGGAAATGCTCTATTCTTAGTTCCTTGGATATCCATCTATGTAAAAGAGGAAGAGAAAAAAAGCCTTCTCCTCCACCCTGCCCCCACCAGCAAAAAGTGTGGGTTTTATCTTAGGACAAGTTAGTAAAATAAATACGCTCTTTTCGTGATTTCTCTGATTATAGACTTTTTTTTTTTTTTTTTTACCGTAATGTCATAACCTGTATGTGTGCTGAATATTTCTGATGGAGCTGAATGAAGGACACTCTACTATCTGAAAAGGACTTTGGGGACTAAAGCACAAAATTCTGACCACCTGGCGCTGAAATGTGATGGCTTGCATAAGACACTCCTTGAGATATCCAGACTCCCCCCTGCCCTCCATCTTGAGAACATTCTTTGCGGCTGTGGTTTCTGATGTCACTTTCCAGTGGGAGGGGAAGTTCTCTGAGATATTACTTTCAGCTGAGGGTTTGTTTTTGTTTGTAAGTCGTAAGTTTTCAGTTCTATATTGTTATTCAGCAATTATGTCTCCTGTTTTTGCTTTTTGTACCCGCAGGCTCCTAGATATCTAAGATAATGGAAGTGGGTTAGATAATGGAAATGGGCATAAATCTCATAGTGTCTCATCCAGTTGTCACTGTCACAGTGTAAAAACATAAGTGTTGTTTCCATTTCTCAAGACATAAAAATTGCCGTTGACTACATAGCTAGTGAAATGGGGCGGAGTTGGGATTCAAACATGTTTTTAGTTCGCTTTTTGTTGTTGTTTTTGAGAGAGAGAGAGAGAGAGAAATGGCACAAAAATCAATCAATCTATCTATCTATCTATCTCACATCTTCTTTATCCCTTTATCACTTGATGAACGTTTGGGCTCTCTCCATGGTTTGCCTATTGTTGATAATGCTACAATAAACATTTGGGGTGCATGTACCTCTTTGAATCTGTATTTTTGTATTCTTTGGGTAAATATCTAGTAGTGCTATTGCTGGGTCATAGGGCAGTTCTATTTTTAACTTTTTGAGGAACCTTCATAGTGTTCTCCAGAGTGGCTGCACCAGTTTGCATTCCCACCAACTGTTCTAGAGGATTCCCCTTTCTCTGCATCCTCGCCAGCACCTGTTGTCTCCGAGTTGTGAGTTTTAGCCCTTCTGACAGGGGTGAGGTGGTGTCTCATCATGGGTTTGATTTGTGTTTCCCTGATAATGAGTGATGTTGAACACCTTTTCATGTGTCTGTTAGCCACCTGGATGTCTTCTTTGGAAAAGTGTCTATTCATGTCTACTGTCTTGGGTAGGAGTTAAAGAGACGTCTACATCTTAACTTGAATAGCAACAGTAAAGTCCGACATGTGATTGGTATATTCTGGGTGGATGGGGAAAGGTTCAAGTTCTTGATGGTGGATAACAGATTAGCTTCTGAATTCCACTGAGGAAGGTGAAGTCCAGATGACTTCTATCTTTCCCTTTATAGGCTTTGGTATTGGTTCTATTCTTAGACGGTCCTACCCCAGGAAGCTTATAAAATTATCGTCCAGTGTTTTCTTTCTTTTTTTTTTTTAAATGTTTATTTATCTTTGAGAGAGAGAGAGAGAAAAACACAGAGCACAAGCAGGGAAGGGGCAGAGAGAGAGGGAGACACAGAATCCAAAGCAGGCTCCAGGCTCTGAGCTGTCAGCACAGAGCCCCCCACGCAGGGCTCGAGCTCACAAACTGTGAGATCGAGACCTGAGCCTAAGTCAGACGCTTAACCAACTGAACCATCCAGGTGCCCCACCCTCTACTGTTTTCTACCAGTGTTTTCTTTTGCTTCATTAGGTCAGCCATGAAGGAATTTCTTTCTTCCACCCCGTTCCCCAAAACGGGAAAATAAACTGCCCTCCAGAAAGGTCCTGCCCACTTACATTCCTGCCAGTAGTGAAGGAAAATAAGCATTTTCATCGTGTCAGGGCCGCACCGCATACTCCTTCATTTTGATATTTATCGATTTGTAAAGAAAATCACATCCTTCTGATGTGATTTCACATTTCCCTTATTTGCCATGAAACCATGCCTTAACATCGGTCTATTTACAATTTTTAGTTTTTCGGTCAAAACTTGTTCGGTTATGTGCTTGTTCTATTTTTCGGCCGGCTTCCCTCTTCTTTTAATGGATTTGCACGAGTTCTTTATATTTTCGTACACGTTTACAAGATCCGGAGGGAGAAGATGACAGCCGTGACCCTTTTTTCATGATGTCCGTTGCACATATTTTGAATTGTATTTTAAACTCTGTGGCACCGATAAAGCCTCAGATTGCTCAATCTGAGTTGCTGTCTGTAGGTAACCACCTGGGTGGGGGCCTGGGCTGGGTGGGGAGAGGGGGAGGAGAGAAAACTTCCCGAACAGCTTGTGGGGAATGCCGGGACAAAACCAGCCCTCCCCAACAACAAACAACAACAAAGCTTGACCCATTTTCATGCTAACACGCATCCATTGATGGTGGCCTCAGGTGTGTGAGTCTGGGCTCCCCAAAAAGGGCCACAGGGGAAACTGTTAGAAGGGAGGAGTGGCCAGCAGGGAGGGGAGAGGCTCAGCCTATAATACTCCACCAGGATGATCTTGCAGAACACTTGGAGATTGCCGTGGGCAAGATGATTTTGTCTCTGCTTAGATTTACCCTTGTGATACATACATAAAATATGCACAGAACACACATAAAATTCTGTGCCCCAGAACAGAAATGTACTTTTTCCCTTACGCCAGAGCTCCAGAGTTATAGATGTTTGGGCTCCCAATTGCAACCCCACTCCCCTCAACCCTAGCCCTGGTAATTATAGATCAGTGCTTTTCACTAACCAGGGCCATCAGGTCAACACAGAGAACAAATGATTCTTATGCTAAACCTTGCCTGTGACGCTCCAAGTCTCAAAACCCCGTAATGTTGCATCTTCCTTTGTCAAAGTTCTGGATTTGGAATCCCGGCCCTGTCACAGCTTCACCTGGCTCTTGGGAGGTCACCATTCGTACTTTTCTGTTTCATCAGAATAACGGAGGCACGACCTCAGCCGGAGCAATTTCTTACTTGACACGTCCCTAAAGGCAAGGGAATTAAAAGCAAAAATGAACTATTGGGACCTCATGAAGATAAAAAGCTTCTGCACAGCAAAGGAAATGATCGACAAAACTAAAAGGCAACCAACGGAATGGGAAAAGATATTGGCAAGTGACGTATCGGACAAAGGGCTAGTATCCAAAATCTACAAAGAGCTCACCAAACTCCACACCCGAAAAACAAATAATCCAGTGAAGAAATGGGCAGAAAACATGAATAGACACTTCTCTAAAGAAGACATCCGGATGGCCAACAGGCACATGAAAAGATGCTCAACATCGCTTCTCATCAGGGAAATACAAATCAAAACCACATTCAGATATCACCTCACGCCAGCCAGAGTGGCCAAAATGAACAAATCAGGAGACTATCGATGCTGGAGAGGACGTGGAGAAACAGGAACCCTCTTGCACTATTGGTGGGAATGCAAACTGGTGCAGCCACTCTGGGAAACAGTGTGGAGGTTCCTCAAAAAATTAAAAATAGACCTACCCTATGACCCAGCAATAGCACTGCTAGGAATTTACCCAAGGGATACAGGAGTACTGATGCACAGGGGCACTTGTACCCCAATGTTTATAGCAGCACTCTCAACAATAGCCAAATTGTGGAATGAGCCTAAATGTCCACCAACTGATGAATGGATAAAGAAATTGCGGTTTATATACACAATGGAGTACTACGTGGCAATGAGAAAGAATGAAATCTGGCCTTTTGTAGCAACGTGGATGGAACTGGAGAGTGTGATGCTAAGTGAAATAAGCCATACAGAGAAAGACAGATACCATATGCTTTCACTCTTATGTGGATCCTGAGAAACTTAACAGGAACCCATGGGGGAGGGGAAGGAAAAAAAAAAAGAGGTTAGAGTGGGAGAGAGCTGAAGCATAAGACTCTTAAAAACTGAGAACAAACTGAGGGTTGTTGGGGGGTGGGAGGGAGGGGAGGGTGGGTGATGGGTATTGAGGAGGGCACCTGTTGGGATGAGCACTGGGTGTCATATGGAAACCAATTTGACAATAAATTTCATATATTAAAAAAAAGAAAAGAATAATGGAGGCACGTAAGTAACAGGGGCTTGATGTGTTCCACGCCCGACGTACAAGTTTCCACTGGCGTCTGCACATTACCTAGTTGTTAGGCAGCCATACCTGGAAATGTCTCCTGTTTAAACTTGCTGCGAGTACATATCCTCAATGCATTAATGCCAGATAAAGTGTCCCTGTTCAGTCTTTGTCATTATTTGCTGCACTTTTGCTCGTCCTGAGCCTGCTAATAATGCTTTCATTGACCGTTTCCTGATGAGTATAGCGGGATGCGCAGGAACGTTTCTCCACGGCCATCAAACACGTCCATTCACCGTCATGGTCACTAAGCTTCCGTGCATCCCTGCTTTCAATCCGAGCCCAAAGCCTCCCCAACCAGCACCAACAAATGAAGCGGAGTGCAATGGTCACAGGTGAGGACTCTTTCCTTGTTGCTGAACCTTGGACCTACGACTAATACTCCAGTATGCGCTGAACAGAACTGGGTAAACAAAACACTCTCTGCTGCTTGTAACCTTCCTGAAAAGGCTGTGATGAATTCCTTGAAAGGGAAGGGCGACTTCATCAACTCCTGTAATTCTAGGAAAGCGTGGTGGAGCGTCTACGCAGCTATGGCAGGAGAACCTGTATGTCTTCCCTTTGGTTGTCCGTCTCCCCCACCATTGTTTCCGTGGCACTGAAGGGCGACCCGTCTTATCTCAAGATGAGGTTAAGTCAAGGGAAGGAAGATAAGCACAGAGGGGTGGGAGGGAATGGAGACAAACAGGCAGAGGTGGTCTGGCAGGAGTGCATAGGGGCCACGGGATGGTGTTGACACGGAATGACCTTCTTGGAACACTCTGAAAATCTCTACCTGTACCTAAGGCGACTTAGGTGACAGGCGTCTTCGTTCCTTTATGCAGGGCTTCTGATAGAAGAACATCATGGCGTAGTCTGAGTTATAACCCACGGTGAGGATAAAGTCATAAAAGGAGCTCTCCAGCTGCGTGTGTAGGGAGAACACTGGCCTCGCTTAGTGATGCTGGCCTGACCCTGAATTGTTCCATAGCTGGGGCAACAGGGTTGGGGGAAGCAATTGGGACTCCACAAGTGGTAGGGGAAGGAGGGGATTGTGACAGTCTGTATCGCTGATGGTAAAACAGCTCTTTTTTTTGGTCTGGCAGCCTAGGGTATAATCAGGAGAATTTAGGTCTGTTACACTTTCCTCAGTGTAAAAGGCAACCACCCACTAACCCATTTCTGACAGTTCTTAATCTGTGAAGCTTTATGCAATTTAACTCGTGCAGGCGATTTTCTGTAATTTCAGGCTCTCGATGATGTTTCATTTTCTTCTTTAACCCGAACTCCTACTCCAAACGTTCATTTCTTTTTCTGACAACCACATGAGGTCATAATAACTGTGTTTACTAATAGTTTCCTTACTCATTGGCAACTATGAAGCCATCTAATCACTTTACAAATAACACATGACCAGGGTGTTTATCTGCCTTATCACACTTGTATGGTTTTTACATTGAGTGTTTTCCCTAGAACTTCTTAGAAATCAAACATTCGGTTTGGAATTTCTTCCACCTACTGACATACTTATTTTTAACTTTTGCCTTGGCCTTTGTTCAGATGTGTCATAAAGGCAGTAAGTCTTGGCTGGAAAAGTAGTCTTTCCCTCCCGCCCACCCCCCCACCCCCCCCCCCCCCCGGCCCCCAGCAGGGAGGGAGTAATCCTATCTGTCATGCAAATTTTGTTTGCCAGAGGGTCGGTCCTGTAGGAAAACACTTCCCATACCACTGAAGGTGAATACCGAAGACCACGGTGCCCAAACTTCCCACGGCCTTGGTTCATTGTCCTTGTGTTAAGGATCTCAGCAGGTGCGGGAGTCTTTGGAATAGGCAGAAATACTCCTGGCTTTGTGTTGGTTGCCTCCAGCTGGTTGGGACTTTCTACGGTGAACTTCCATTCAGGGATCTCCATTTTGGATGTCTCTTCCTTCCCCCCAAGGAGGTCTGAAACTTTTTGAAGGAGAGTGCCAAGGGTTGGTACTGGGAAGGGGATGCTTCACTGGGTGGTGCATCCTTTTACAAGGAGAAAAGGAGGCTCTTCCTGGGTATATTTGGAGGCGGCGAGGGTGATGATCCACCAGCCGAGGAGACGTGAACAGAATCTGCAATAACCACTGTGCTTATAGCCAGAGAGCCCTGCTCCTGACGCTGATTACACAAGCCCAGCTCCGGGCGAATGTGCCCCCCGGGACTAGAGGAACTCTAGGCTTCTTTACGAATGTCAGATGTCTGTCGGCACCCCGGAGATAACTGGAACAGGCCCCCTTGCCCTGTCTCTGTTTCACTAATTACTGGTTCTTTAGGATGTTGTCCCTGCGTGAGCCAGACCTGGAGGTATTGTTTATCAACCAATTTGATCTATTTAGAACGGAGACTCGTCTCTTTCTGCCTTGATTTATAGCCCTATAAGTTCAACTGACAGATTTCCTGCTACCGACTGAAACTTCTTGCAGAGGGGATACAGTACCCAGCGCTGCACCTGGGAAAGAGAAGGTATTCAATGTTTATTGAACGGAGACAGTGAAATGTGGTTATAGTGACGGAAACATCATGAGGCGGTAGAACATATGGTCAAACAGAGCTGACACAGTCTCTCTAGTTCTTGTATAATTGTTACTATCTATTGATCTCCAGCGAGACGTCCTAGGAGAGACAACATATTTCTAGTCAAAGCCACCACCTTGCAAAAATAGTCGTAAAATCCTCTTTTAATACAGGAAAAAGACAGATGCTCAGAGACATTAGGCAACTTGCCTGAAACCACACAGCCGAGTGAGTGGCTAGAGCAAGTGGGTTCCTTTGCCTCCAAGGCCCCTGGGAACTCCCCCTGCATTGAGCCACCGCTCTGCGCCATCTCCCTGCTGGAGATGTACCGAGTGAGACGGGAGCTACGACTGCACGATCGAGCACATCAGGCCAAGTAAATCAGGTGGTGCTGGAAAGTACTGAAGAGTGGGCCCTCCGTCTCCCTAAAAGGTTGCTGTGCGGTCCTACGAGGCTGGTGCAGAGCAAAGGCCTTGGCTGGCTGTCTTCCTGGAGCATGGTGGCTGCGTTGGGGTCAGATCAGAGCCTTGGCACCACGTTGAAGGGGCGAGTCACACGGGCCACCAGCCATTCGCACTGCCTGCCTCTCGCCTAGGAGCTCCCAAAGCCAGGCAGAATAATCAAGTATCCGTGTTAAGTGGGTAAAAATCAACCTGCATTTCCTCGCTGAAACTCAAAGCCAGTCCTTCTGAGACAGGAAAAATACCGATAGAAATGTGTTTGATGGGGCGCCTGGGTGGCTCAGTCAGTTAAGCCTCCGACTTCGGCTCAGGTCATGATCTCACGTTTCGTGGGTTCGAGCCCTGCGTCGAGCTCTGTGCTGACAGCTCAGAGCCTGGAGCCTGCTTCGGATTCTATGTCTCCCTCTCTGTCTCTCTGCCCTTCCCCTGCTCACGCTATGTCTCTCTCTCTCTCTCTCTCTCAAAAATAAACATTAAAAAAATTTAAAAAAGAAAAAAAGAAATTGTTTGAGACAGCCAGTTCCCTCCCCCAGCTCTGCCTCAATCTCACTTCCCCTCAAAGACAGCAGGATGATCGAAAGGTTTTGGTTAGACGCCATGACAGGCCTCAATCTTCCACCAGTGAATCACTGGGAAGAGTGGTGGTCTTTGCTCTGCCCCTAGAATGATCTCTCACTCTTGCCCTTCTCTGCTAGAGTCCAGAGTGCCCGGGTGCTCTCCTGTCTCATCTTCAAATCCCCAGACCTGACCAGTGGTGTCACTCCTGCACCAGAGCATGTGTTTAACCTGGGAAAAGCCTCTCCTTCTAGGAAGAAGTGTTTCTTGTCCCCTTCTGTGCCGTCACAGGCACCAGATGAGTTATAGGAACTGATAACAATGTCTATAGCTTCCTTTAAAAACTCTACCTTGACAATCCGACCACAGTCTATTAGCCACGTTACCTGTTTCTTCTCGTCTATAGCTGCTTCACTGCTGGAGAAGCAAGGCTGTTGGACAAGCAGCGGCTAAGGTGAGAAGGGAGATGGGTAACCGGGTGGCTTTAGTCCCTTGCAGTCATGCAGAGCACTGCAGCGGTCAATCAGGTGAGCTCAGAGCCAAGGGTTTAGGCTACGGTTCAACCATGACCTAGTCCCATAAACTCGGACAGGGTACTTAATCCTAATTTCTTTTGTCTCCAAAGCCAGAATAATAGCAGTACCCACCTCACTTGGTACCTGTATGTATTAAATGAGATCATGACATAAAGCGTTTAGTCCGTACTAAGTGCTCAGTAGCTCCTGGTATTATTATTATTACAGGGAGTACTGGAAAAAGTCTTGTCCCGTAAAGGCTAGAACTTGCCCCTAACTCCTAACCCATCAACATCTTCCATCCATTTCTTTGCTCTGACTCCGCTAGGGTAAAAGATCTCATAAAGGAATCTGCCAAGGGCTCACAGTTGAGGGTGGGCTATATATCTATATCTATATCTATATATCTATATCTATATCTATATCTATATCTATATCTATATCTATATATCTATATCCATATCCATATCCATATCCATATCCATATCTATATCTATATCTATATCTATCTATCCAAAATGTTTATTTACTTCTGAGGTGGGTAGGGCCGAGGGGAGAAGGGAAACACAGGATTCAGAGCATGCTCTGTGGCTCAAACTCACGAACCCTGAGATCATGACCTGAGCTGAACTGGGAAGCTTAGCTGACCGAGCCACCCAGGCACCCTGAGACTGGGCTTTATTAATTTGCTACGGCTGCCATAACCAAGTACCACACACAGGATGGCTTAAAATAACAGAAATTTGTTGTCTCACCATTCTAGGGGCTGGAAGTCCGGGATCGAGGTATCGCAGGGTTGATTCCTTCTAAGGGCTGTGGGGAGATTCTGTTCATGCCTCTGCCCTAGCTTCTGGTGATTTGCTGGCCATCTTTGGCCTTCTTAGATTCTAGAAGCATCACCGCAGTCTCTGCCTTCATCTTCCCATGGCGCTGCTCTCTGTGTATGTCTGCCTATAGGACCAAATTACCCCTTTGTATAAGGACACAAGTCACATTGGATTAGGGCCCACCCTGATGACCTCATCTGTGGAGACCCCAGTCATTTAACCCGAGTTAATTTAAACTTGTTGCTATTCAGACGCCTAATATCTTGGCTTCTCCGGTCTCCAGAATCAGCTCTAATATTTTTTGTTTGTTTGCTTTTTAATAGCAAAAACTTCCGAGGAACAGAGGCACCCGCAAAATAAATACGAATTAAGGATTCCCCGGGGAATTGTTTTTTTTCCCCTGTGCTTTAGAAAGTTTGGATTCTTTATTTCTGTGACAGGGCTGCATTCTAGCAACTCAGTGACGTATCGTATTGTCTCTACTGTAGTGCGGTAAACGGCTGGAAAAGGCAGAGAAAAATAAAAAACCTATCAAAAGAGAGAGAGAGAGAGAGGGGCGCCTGGGCGGCTCGGTTGGTTAGGCATCCGACTTCAGCTCAGGTCATGATCTCACAGTTCGTGGGTTCCAGTCCCGCATCGGGTTCTGTGCTGACAGCTCAGAGCCTGGAGCCCGCTTTGGATTCTGTGTCTCCCTCTCTCTCTGACCATCCCCCACTCACAATCTGTCTCTCTCTCTCTCTCAAAAATCAATAAACATTAAAAAAATTTTTTTTAAAAAGAGAGAGAGAGAAATGGTTACATTAGAAGTCCACCAAATGCCTAATTCATACAGGCACTTGTGTGTGTCTTTTATTTTGAGACTAGAATCCAAAATCGCGACCTGTATCAAGATTTCGCATTATGGCCAGCCACCTGGAGGTTTTTTTTTCCTTTTTTTTTTTTTAAACTTTTTATTTTGGAGTAATTAGAGATCCACAGGAAGTCGCAAAGATAGTCCTGAGAAATTCCCTATGTCCTTCAAGCACTTTACCTCAGTGCTGGCACGTTATGTATCACCCACTGCTTTTTAAAGACGATTGTCCTGGGCAACAATAATATACCGGGATTATTTGCTGGAAAATCTGAGCTGACTCATCCACCCAAGCCCTGCCTTTAAAGGAACCCGGAACCACGGTGCCCCTGGCACCTTCCGCGGTCTCCAGACACAGACATGCAGCTCTGAGCTGCATGAGTTTCCTGATCTGATTTATCTGGCTCTTTTCCAGGCGGGGATTTCCACCATCCAGTGTGGGAGGCCGCAGCCCACTTGGATGAGACAGAAGGGGAAATTTCCAAGGGGGGACAGTGTCAGCCCTTGCCTCGAGGACACCGAGGATTTGCGATTGGGAGGCTCGTGCGTCCTCTCGGTTTCATTCTGCTCATTTTCATCGGTGGGCACCCGGAAGAAGGTGCCGTGGGGGCTTTGGAGAGGTGGGTGCTTCTGTCCAGCTGGCAGACGAAGGGGCCGAAGAAATGAGTTACAGGTAAACTGGTGAGGGGGACGGCGGCTTCTCGGAGCTTCGGGAGGTGTCACAGGCATCCAAAGGAGGAGGACTGACTTTTGCCTGGAGCCCGCCTTGGAAGCAGGGAGTACCGGGGTGGGGGGAAGGTACGAGAGGCAAGGGAGTCGGGAGGAGGGCAAACACCCCAATTCTAGCCAAAAGCCCATTTGGCTGTTCTGCTGCTGTCTTTCCAATTATAAAAATAAGGGTTCTCAAGAGTTTAAAGAAATACAGAAAGATATAAAAAGACAATAAACCCACCTGTAACCCTACCACCCAGTAGTTTAAAAAACGAAACAGAACAACAACAAATGTGGCATCTTTCTTGTAGGAGAAATGCATGTTATAAGAAAAGCGTTGGGGCACTTGGGCGGCTCAGTGGGTTGAGCGTCCTACTCTTGATTGCGGCTCAGGCCATGATCCCGGGGTCATGGGACCTGCTCCAGCTCTGTGCTGAGTGTGGAGCCTGCTTAAGATTCTCTCTGTCCCTCTGCCCCTCTCCCCTGCTCACGTGCACTCTCTCTCTCTCTCTCTCTCAAAATAAAAAAAATAAAAGTAAACAAATAAAATTGTTAACAAATTTCAACCATTTGGCTCAAGAGAGACGTTAAGGATGTTTTCCTCTCTGGAATTACATTTGCTGTACTGAAGCATCCACCCTTTGGTCTCATGGAACCTTGGGAAGCCCCCCAGAATACTCCTATTACCCTTCTTTGGAATAGCACCTTCTACCTCCTCCCATCCCTCATGGCCCATCGACTGGCCTCTGTTAGGTCTTGGGGATGCAGAGACGAAAGATGGAGCCCTTTGCTCAAGCAGGGGCTGGGGAACAGATAACATCCCCCCAGTGGCACAGAGATAACAGGGTGCTTTGGGAATGGGATGCAGGGTTGCCGTGCCGGTTTCCTAGGGCTGCCATAGCCAAGTGCCCCAGGCTGGCGACATAAACAACGGATGTCTATCGTCTGTCAGTTCTGGAGGTTACAGGTCCAAGGCCAAGATGTCAGCAATGCTACTTCCCTCTGGGAGCTGTGGGGGAGAATCTGTTTGGGCTCCCTCACGTGCTCCCTTGGCTTCTGGTGACTTCCTGGTGATCTTAGGTGCTCCTTGGCCTGTAGAAGTGTCACTCTGACTTCTGCTTTCATCTTCATGTGGTGTGTTCCTCCCATGTGTGTGTGTGTCTGTCTTTGTGTCCAAATTTCCCCTTTTTATGAGGACCCAATCGTATGGGATTAGAACCCACTCATGGTCTCATTTTAATTTGGTTACCTCTGTGAAGACCCTCTTTCCAAATAAGGTCACATTCTGAGATACTAGGGGTCAAGACTCCAACATATCTTTTTGGGGAAGACACAATTCAACCCACAATGGTAGGCAACCGTGACTGGGGAGGAATGAGCTGGTGGTGGATGTAAGGGGGTGTGGCGGGGGGGGGGGGGAGCGCCTGAGGACTTGTGTGTCATTGATTATGTAGACCCATCAGGCAGAGAGCCCAAAAAGGGAGATGGGAGAGGAGAGCAACACCCAAAGCTGGAAAGGCCTTGATTCTCTCTGGGGAGCACGAAAGCTTTCAATCTGAGAGGGCTGTGGTCACAAAAGTGTCACAGGCCAGCGTTGTGGGAGATGGACTAGAAAGCCAAATGAGGGGCCAACGAGAAGGTACTTTGCTATCATCTGGGCACAGCTGATGAGGGACAGCGTTCAGATTTTTGAAGGTACTTACCTTCTCTCCCTTTGGCCATTCATGCTCTAGATTAAATGAGGCCAGTGCCTTCAATGACACAGAACACAGTCGCCTCCTGCCCACCTCTCCGGGTCACCCCCATCCTACTGCCCATCTAGCCAACTTCCTGTCACCTGCTCTGCCCCTACCGACCGGGTTCTGGAGAGGTCGGAGACTCACCCTGCTGCTTTCTGCCTCTGTGAGTCTACACGGCCCTCTGCCTGAATAATGCTTTGTCCCTGTTTGTGTCCCTGGCAAACCCTTGGGCTAAATTCAAGAGGCGGCTCACATTGGTTCCCTCCTCCGAGAAGTCCCCTGACTTCCCCAGGTCAACTTTCTAGACAATAGTAGTAGCTCTTACGACATTGGGTTGTACTTGTCTGCTGATATGGCAGCTTGCTTCTAGCTCATGGTTCTCAGGCTGGCTGTTCTTTTATGTCACCTGGAGAGATAAATGATAGATAGATAGATGACAGGTAGATAGATAGATAGATAGATAAGCCAGAAAGCAAGCAAATACTCCTGATGCCAGGGCCCCACCTATATAGATTCTGACCCCATTGATTTGGGTTACGGCCCTGTGTTTTTTGTTTGTTTCAAGTTTAAGTATTTATTTTGGGAGAGAGAGAGAATCTCAGAGCCCAAAGCGGGACTTGAACTCACAAACTATAAAATCACAACCTGAGCCGAAATCAAGAGTCGGATGCTTAACCAACTGAGCCACCAAGACTGAGCCAGCCAGGTGCCCCTTGTTTTTGTTTTTTAAAGTTTTAATTAGTTAATTTTTTGAGGTAATCTCTACACCCAGTGTGGGACTCAAACCCCCCACCCTGAGGTCAAGAGTCACATGCTCCTCTGACTGAGCCAGCCAGGTGCCCCTGGGGCCCTGTGTTTTTTAAAAGCTTTCCCAGGTGATGTTAACACAAGGCCAGGACTGAGGACGCTGCTCAAGGCCAGTGGTTCCCAAACTTTAGCCCGCATCGGGATCACCTGGACGGCCTGTTCACTGGGCCACATCCAAAGTTGTTTGGAGGGGAGGTCCAAGAATTGCATTCCCGACATACTCCCAGACGGTCCCAGGAGCTACTGGTCCTGGGGTCGCACCTTAAGGACCACCAGTGGCTCCTTCTACTCCACTAACCTCAGAATCTGCAGTGGGGGTTGTTCGCAACGCAGCCCGGTCCCACAGAACAGAGTCTGATTTTAACGAGATCCCGGGATGATTCATGTGCATGTTAGGGATTCAGGAGCACTGCCCCAGACAGTAAATTCCTCTCTTAGGAACCATGAAATCTCACTTTTACATCGATTGCACCCACCACAACCTGACACACGGTAAAACGCTAAGTAAATATTTGCAAAATGAATGAATGCCCCCGACCACACTGAATGTTTATTCCTGTCAACTTGAGTGATTTAATTTGTTCGTATGTAGAAGCAAGGCTATATGTAGTCATCCAAGCAGAGCAATGAGATTTGGTGGGAGCTCCCACACGAAAGATCCAGCTGTGGGCCTTGGGGAGGACACGTTAATTGTAGTATTCACCCACCTTTGAACCCAGATTTAGCGCATCATCCATTTTGGGCCAGGTCAACACTCCGGCCCTGGGCATAAAATGCTGAGGAGGACTCAGTCCCTGACCTGGAGGAACTTACCACCTAGTAATCGTGACACATTTGCTCATTTCTTGTTATGACCGTGCAGGCCAGGTATTAGTAGAGGAGATGGCAGGAGGGGTTCTGTACATGAGCCACCATCTGGAAGGTCCAAACCAGGGCCACCTGCTGGGCTCAGCAGAGCACAGTGATCACCGACAAAGAGTAGTCAATACTCAGGAGGCCAACAGAGCCAGTGGGCAACACCTGGGGTGTATGGCAGGTGGCAGGGTCACCCTCCGGGTGTCAGGAACAGGACTTCCGTTCTCAGAATGGGGACCGGCTAGAGCCGAGCAAGCCGAGCAGACCGACTTTCAGAGTCTGATTAGTGGGCAGCCTGTCAAGATAGAAAGGTGGAGACCCAATTGCTAGGATTGAAGAAGAAGAAAGATGGGACCATCTCTTGGGATTCGGACAGAAACCCCACAGACCTGGCACACACATGAGTTTTCAGAGCCAGATCTGGTGCCCCAGTGAGGAAGGAAGAAAGGAAGCCAAGGGGAAGGGAGGGGAGGAAGGAGGAATCCTTGAAGGGCACGGTTTCCTAAATTCCCTCCAGTCTGTAAGAACTGAACCAAATATTCTAGTTTGGTTCTGACTGAAAGGGAAGTAGCCCTCTTCTGCACCTATGGCAGGTTTCACTAAATCTAGAAAGTTCTATGGGAGCTGCAAAGAGAAGTCTTGGAGGGCCCGGGGCAGGGGGGAGGGAATGAGACTTAGAAATGCAGTCTGGTGAAATGTGAGCACTGTAACAGGAGCTGAGAGTTGACAAAGCCCAGGTGGTCAAGGGGCACAGGACGAGAGCCTTCCCGTGTGCCCTTTCGTTACTGTGGATTGGCCCGTGAAGAGTGCCTCAAACCAATAAAACATCTAGGAGCCAATCCCAGTACTTAACTCTGAATTACTGGGGTGCCAACAGGCACCAGGCTTATAAATCTGTCTTTTATTATCTGGTTGGCTTAACCAGGTCTCCAAAAGGAACAGTAAAGTTTTATGGTGTAGTTTAACAAACAAACCTCTGAGTCAGGCTTTATCCTGGAAGAAATTTTCCCTGGTAGCATTCAAGGTCAGACTAGATCACCCAGCCCTGCCCTGATGCCCCAAGTAGGTAGGCTGAGGTTATCCCGTTGAATCTGAATAGATTTCTCATGCAAGTCTAGTGAAGTGCCCTTGCCTTCATGTACATTTATGTGCATGCACACACTTAACCTTTTTATAAGAAGTGCAATTATAAAGACTCTGATTGCTTGGTCTTCTGTTATTGCTATTGTTTTTACCATTGCAGTTTTTGTGTGTGTGTTCTTAATGTTTATTTACTTTTGAGAGAGAGAGAGAGAGAGAGAGAGCATGAAGGGGGGAGGGGAAGAAAGAGAGCAAGACACAGAATCTGAAGCAGGCTCCAGGCTCTGAGTTGTCAGCACAGAGCCCGATGAGGGGCTCCAACTCATGGACTGTGAGATCACCACCTGAACTAAAGTCAAATACTCAACTGAATGAGACACCCAGGCGCCCCTAATCATTTTTTTTTAGGTTTATTTATTTTATTTTGAGAGAGAGAGAGACAGAGCATGAGTGGGGGAGGAGCAGAGAGAGGGAGAGAGAGAATCCCAAGCAGTCTCCGCGCTGTCAGCGCAGAACCCCATGCGGGGCTCGAACTCAGGATCCGTGAGATCGTGACCTGAGCCAAAGTCAAGAGTTGGACATTTAACCAACTGAGGCACCCTCTTCCACTGTCGTTTTCAATTTCACTTTAGGGTGGTAAACTTAGAGATAGTATTTTCTCATTTCTCTGAAATAGTTTTTTATTGCTACTAATTAGTATTCGACTTGTCTTCAATTTATTTGTTCTTCCATAGAAATACCATTTAAGTATGTTCAAATTGCTTAAAATGTAAATAATTGTTTAGAAATATCTACTAAGCCCCAGAAAATAACAAATAATTTAGTTATTAGTACTCAATAATTCAGTTAGTACAGAAGAACATAAGAACTCAAAACAAATACTTAATGCTATTTCTGGAAGTAAATGGAGCCATGATTGGGGATTATTTCAATCACAATGGCACTCATTTTCCCAGCGAAAATTCTGTTAGTGAAAGAGAGATTTTCAACTTGCGTTGTGGTATTTCAATGACTCAACAGGGTCCACAGAAATCTAGAGTGGATGGTCGAAAATGACAAGAAGGAATTCTGACCAAAAGAAAAAAACAAATCCATGAGTCCTTCCGTGAGGTAGTGGGATCCAAAAACCATCGCGGTGCCCTGATCAAAAGTCCCACCCAGAATTAGTTTCTCACATTAAAAACATGATGTCTGTGCCCAAACTCCCAAGTTTTCATTTTCCCTCTTATCTACCCATCTGATTCATCTCACGGTTTATTTGCCCCCAAAGCAAATTCCAGAATCATTTTGTCACTGATTCCATCTCGGAGCTGTAAAAAACACTCATTAGATTATGCTTCAAAAAACTACTTTAATAGTTACAAAGTTTAAAAGCCTAATTTTAAAGGAATCTGGATGGAAATTTTTACATCCAGATAAGAGTAGTTGCTTTCAAGGTTGTCCTCATTTGGTGTTACTGCTGAGAAAGTTCTGGAAACTTTTCAGAAGCCAAGGTCGATTCTTTGAATACTCCCCGAGGCTCCAAGTCTTTTTCCTTTGTTTGGAGCTTTGCTTTCCAGAAACAACATAAAACTTATTTTTTGAGTAATGCGGGTGGTCTGTTGGGTAACACTATTTGGGTCTAATATCCCATTTGGACTCATGGGATGCATTTTCTTGTGTGATTTGTAAATCAATTCTGAAAGCAATCTCAGAAGCGTTTTATAGGTGTTTCAAACAAAGTTAAGATCCTAGGCAGGAAGTACATCTTCCCAGCATGGCTGTTTCAGAGTGACATTAATCTGGCTAGAAATCAAAATGCATTTTAAAAATGAATTAGTGTGAATTTACAGCCATGCTTCAAACACACACACTTTGTGAAGGCAAAGTGCTCTAAAGCAAGATAAAGACAATTTTTAAGTGTTTTACTTTTTAAAGTAAATGTTTTATTCTCGCTTAGGGAGAAAACAGTCTGATTGCCTTCCCCAGCACACACAAAAGATGAGAGTTGAGAACTATTTCATTGCCCCCAGGGCTATTTTGCAGAGACTCAGAGATGAGAGGAGAATAGAAATAAGGAGAAAACCGCATGCCTTGTGGTGAGCAGGGACTGTGCTCACCCAGTTTATGGTTCTGGAACAATGGCCTCCTTCCTCGCCATCATTTACACATGCAAAAGCAATCATACTAATAACCCCCCATATCCCGCAATTACGAATTTAGCATCCTGGATAGTCCGGATCCCAAATACCACTTATAGTGGCTTGTATTTATATGTTGCTCTATGGTTTTTATAGGCCTTTCTTGCACGGTCGTCCCAAGAGGTGGACAGAGCAGGTAACTTCCCCCTTTTAAAGATAGGGATGTTGGGGGTGCCTGGGTGGTTCAGTCGGTTAAATGTCCGACTCTTGATCTCAGCTCAGAGATCTTAGTTTGTGAGTTTGAGCCTTGCATCAGGCTCTGCGCTGACAGTGCAGCCTGCTTGGGATTCTCTCCCTCCTTCTCTCTCTCTCTGCCCCTCCCCCACTCTCATACACACGTGTATGTGCACGTGCGCCTTCCCTCTCTCTCTCTCTCTCTCTCTCTCCTCTCAAAATAAATAAAAAATATAGAGATATTGAAGCACAGAGGATAGAGTGCTTTGCACAAAATTGCAGGACTAGTTAGCTGCTGATACAGATTTCAGACTTTGCATCTAATTAAGCCCAAACCTAAGGTCTTTCGTGGCAGGACGCACTGGGAGTTGAGTTAACGTCAGCATAGGACCAGGCATTCCAAAGCTGGCAACGGAAAAAAATCATATATGAGGCCCACTTAAAACATAACTTATTATGAAATATTTTAAGGAAACCTGAACTACACATATTCGCACAACGGATATCTGTTCGTGTACCCTCCGGCTGAACAATGAAACTGTTTACGCTGGAATTGAAGTTTCCAACCCTTCCCCACCTCGCCTGTCTGCTTCCCCAGGAGTAGCCCCTCTGCGGGGGGGATCATTTGCGGGGTACTTTCTACTTGAAGACAATTTGCTTGGTCCTTGGCAGCATGAATCTTAAGGGGTAAAGGGCCTTCTCTGACACTTGGACCTGTGATCGCCTGCCCCCTTTGTGGATTGACTGGGACTGGGGTTGGGGGCGGTGAGAGGAGCCTTGAGGTCTTGTACCGTACGGTGACCCAACTAAGTCCGCTCTGAGGTGAGTTAACGCTCTTCAGTGTTGACCAGGTAGGAGAGCAAAGGGGAGAGGGAAATTCTGCCCTCCCCAACCCCAAGCACCAAACTGAAGGTTGCCCCCACCCCGGCACCCCAGTTTCATTCTTTCCCAAAAGGCTCTACTGAGGAGAGTCAGGTAGGTGAGGCCAGGGAGCCTCTTCTCACTTCTGCCATCTTGTTCCCTTCCCTACTCTGGTATCACCGCCCCACCTATCCCACAGGCGACCCGAGTGCCCCCGCTGCCCACCCTTCCATGCCCATCTGCCCAGAGGAGGCTCTCTCTCTCCCCATGAGCCCGCCAGTCTTTTGTTTTGTTTTGTTTTGTTGTTTGTTTGTTTGTTTGGTTTTTGCCCCCACCGGACATGACCAGCTGTCACTCCTGCCGTGTCTTTCAAAGTGATCATTTTGTAAACTGAGCTGTGGTGAAGGGAAGGGATTGGGGAAACACCATAAAAGGAGTGTTTTGTACATGAGAACAGTCGTTCACTGCCTTGGCCATCCGGCCTTGCAGGAATGTTTTAAGGGGAGGGAGTTTCCCAGCCTGGCTTAGAGAAAATAGCTTGAAGGTATGGGGGTGGGTGGGAGAGAGCTTCCATGGGGGAAACAGTGCCTCAGAATCTCAGTTCACCGGAAAGGGACTATGGCTCAGGATGCACACTTACTGAGGAGCCTCAAATTTGCCTCCTTGATGTACTCTCCACAGAATGGCCCCCAAGATACTCTCATGGTAGTAAAATGTTCTTCATACAACTTCAAGGCTGTCCATTAGCAGATCACGTACGCTACCTATCAGGCGCCTTGGACTGTTTTTCTCATGGAATCTGTGATTACTGTTCGATTCTGAAATCCGATTTTAGCATAATTACATTCTACTCATTTGTCAAATGCAGACACTTAAAATACTTCATGTTTGGAGCCCCTGGGTGGCACAGTCGGTTGAGCGTCCGACTTCCGCTCTGGTTACGATCTCATGGTTCGTGGGTTCGAGCCCCACGTCGGGCTCTGTGCTGACAACTCAGAGCCGGGAGCCTGCTTCAGATTCTGTGTCTTCCTCTCTCTCTCTCAAAAAATGAATAAACATTAAAAAAAATAATAAAAAAAATAAAATACTTCATGTTTGTGGGGGCGCCTGGCTGGCTCAGTCAGAGGAGCATATGATTCTTCATCTCGAGGTCCTGAGTTCAAACCCCGTGTTGAGTGTGGAGATCTCTTAAATAAGTAAATACATGACTAGGTCAACAACAAACCAAAAATACAAAATGTTCGTGGAATTAATTTTTCCCAATTTTTTATTTTGAAATATTGACATTTTCTGGAAGAGTTGAAAGATAATGCAACGAGCGCACACCCTTCATCGAATTCATCAATGGTTAACCGTTTGCCGTTGTCTTCTCTGTCGCCATCTCCATACACACACAGGCCCATGTATTTACATTCTCCTTCTTCCTAAATCATAAATTAAGTTGCAGAAATCATGGCACTTCATCCCTAAATACTTCAGTGTGTGTAACACTGGAGAATAAGAACATTTTCCTAATAATGACCATGTTTTACCATCCCATACCAAAGGTACAGATCACCAACAAACGGGGATTACGCTCCACCCCCTGGAGGTGGAGTATCCATGAAAATGATTCCAAATTCTCTGCTCAGAATTCGTCTTTTCTCTCCCGTTTATCTAAGTCGTGTTAAATTAATTAAGCAAGGAGACCATTGGACTGAGGCGACTCTATTGTCGTGGTGGCTTATGGAAGCAACCCCAAAATCGAAGCCTGTAAATTCCTCAAAGTTACAAAATTGAAACCTAAGGATGACCAATTAATCACAGCCAAGTAGGCCTTAAGCTAGAGCCAATCAATAATTTCCTGCCTTTGTTTCCTCCAGAGCTCCTGTGGGTAGAGCGCTCCTGACTCTTTCCACCATTTAGGTGCTGCCTGACTGATTCAAATAGATTTTTTTTTTAATTGTGTCTTTATTTTTGAGAGAGAGAGAGAGAGAGAGAGAGGCCAAGTGCGAGCAGGGGAGGGGCAGAGAGAGAGGGAGACACCGAATCCAAAGCAGGCTCCAGGCTCTGAGCTGTCAGCATGGAGCCCAGTGTGGGGCTTGAACTCATGAACCGAGACTTCGTGACCTGAAGTTGGACGCTTAACCAACTGAGCCACCCAAGCACCTCTCAAATTGATTTTAGTTCAAATGAACTTTTTTTTTTTTTTAATGTTTATTTTTGAGAAAGAGAGAGCACGAGCAGGGGAGGGGCAGAGAGAGAGGGAGACACAGAACTTAAAACAGGCTCCAGGCTCTGAGCTGTCAGCACAGAGCCCGACTCGGGGCTCGAACTCACAAACCGCGAGATCATGACCTGAGCCCAAGTCGGAGGCTTAACTTGAATGAGCCACCCGGGTGCCCCAATTTTTTTCTTTTTTAGAGAGAGAGAACGTGCATGCCTGAGGGAGGGAGAGGGGCAGAGGTAGGGAGAAAATCCCAAGTAGGCTCCACACTCAGTGCGGGTGGGGGGTGGGGGGGTGGGGGTGGGGGGGCTCTCTCCTATGACCCTGGGATCACCACCACCCCGCCCCCCGCCGCCGAAATCAAGTGTCAGATGCCCAACCGACTGAGCCGCTTAGGCGCCTGAAGGCTAAGTTTCATTATTTAAACAATAATGTCACTTTGTACATACAAATTGTAAAATCTGAAAAATAGAATAATTTTTAAAATTATTAAAGTATAGTTGACATACAACGTTGTATTAATTTGGACGTACCACAGAGCGCACTGACAATTTTACGGCGTGTTTTTTTTTTTAAGTGCTGTAAGAAATGCTTTCAGCTTTTATTGATTGTTCTCAGGATCCATACTTTTCAATTCGTGCATCATTCCTAACAACCACACCAAAAATCTAAAAAAAATCACGTGGTTGTGACTCTTCTCTCAAAGTCACTCCAGCGACCTTCCAGCTTAGAATTTGGAGGCAAATTTTCCTTGACAGGATATCGAGTACGAATATTTTCAAATGTCGATAGGCTGTTACATTGTTAGGTCCCATTAATTCACAATTTAATATCACACACCCTGCATGCTGAGATTTTCAGTCTTGCACAGCACATTAACAGTGTTAATAGGACAACTGGATTACCGCGGCCAAGATGTTACAGAGTGTACAAAATTCTGACAGAGAGGGCCAAGATCAAGGGGTGATTTAATTTAGGAAACAATTCTAGCGAAAACAACGGGGAATCGAAGTAACTTAAAATGTTCAAGACATATTAAATGCACGGGGAATCAGGAATCGAAGTAACTTAAAATGTTCAAGACATATTAAATGCACGGTCAACTGCAAATTGCCATTTAGTCTGCTTGGTATTATAGGATATAAAAGCCATGCCCGCTATGGACTGTGAAGCTAATACCCAAGACGGTCAAAGCCCTCCACATGTGGGGTGCCTGGCTGGCTCAGTAGGTAAAGCGTGAGACTCTTGGTCTTTGAGTTGTAAGTTCAAGCCCCATGTTGGGTGTAGAGATTACTTAAAAATGAAATCTTAAGGGGGAAAAACAACACCCTCCCATACTCAGTATCCCACTATTTTCTGGTTGTGCCAAAAAATAAACAACCAGCAAACGATTTTACCTCTTAAAAAAATAACATTTACACCTCTTTCAAGTCTACTCATTTTGAGAGAGAAAGCAAGCAGGAGAGGGCAAGAGAGAGAGGGAGAGAGAGGATCCCAAGAAGGGTCCACACTGTAGACACGGGGCTCCGACCCATGAACTGCGAATTCATGACCTGAGCTGAAATCAAGAGTCAGACGCTTCACCGACCGAGCCCTCCAGGCGCCCCTAACATTTACACTTTAAAAATAGGATGAAGTGGGAGTCCCTCCTCCTTGAAAATGTTTCCATTTTCAATGTTTGCTACTACAAAAACTTGCATTTACAAAAGAGTTGATAAACATATTCCTCCGGATTGGACAAGGAGGGAGCCAGGGACCACCGGTAAGACATGGGCTATGATATTCATCAGACTTGACGTCATCAGAGGCTGTTCTCGGTTTTCTGCAGGTAATTCTTCTTTCGTTTCTTGGTTCACCACTTCAGCCGGTTTTCCCTTTGCTTCCCTTCTTCCCTTTGTTTGCACTTTTTTGTCTGAAGATTTATCCTTTCCTGCCACCTTTTTTTTTTTTTTTTTGCCTTTGTTTCCACATTTGCAGGAGCAGGGTTAGCGGACCGCCTCCTCTTGGGCTCCTGCTTTGCGGCCCCTTCTGTGGAGCTCACCTTCCTCTCGGGCATCAGGGTGGCAGGGCAGGTGCACCCAGAGCCTTCTCGAAGCTGGGGCCGCCTGGCCGCTGCCACTCTTCTAGCCACCCTAGCTCATCATGGGTTTTGTGGTTAGGTTTTATTTTGTTCTGAGCACTTTCTTGCTTTCTGGCACAAGGAGCAGCTCTGGTGGCGCCTGGGGGGCTCAGCCGGCTAAGCATCGGATTCCGGCTCAGGTCATGATCTCATGGGTGGTGGGTTCGAGCCCCGCGTCGGGCTCTGTGCTGACAGCTCGGAGCCCGGAACCTGTTTCGGATTCTGTGTCTCCCTCTCTCTCTGCCCCTCCCCCGCTCATGCTCTGCCTCTCTCTGTCTCAAAAATAAATAAAAAACATTTAAAAAATTTTTAAAAAGAAGATGTTGACTCTCTGGCTCATCTGGTATATATTCTGCCTCAGTGCTAGGGTCAGCCTTTCCTGCAAGGCGCTTTGCTTCCTTTTACTGGAAAAGGAGATTAGAAACCAAGACTTGGGCACCAGATGTGCTTGTGGCGTTGCTACTGAGGTGTTGTTCGTACGCCCCCTCTGTTGACAGAGCAAGGAAATAGGTGTGTGTATACTAACCCGGGCACATGCACCGCTCTATAAATATTTCTATATGTAGTCAGCTGTGTGGACGTGAAGCTAAACATTAAGCATAAACATGCTGATGTTTCCAACTCTAATCCATTACCACATGGATGGTTCCAGCCTCCTCCCCTTGCTTATCTGTAACCTCTCATTCCAACAGTGACAAACCTGGCCCCTGCCATCTGCCATCTACTTGACTGTTCATTGGCTCACAAAAAAATTCTAGGGGCGCCTGGGCGACTCAGTCGGTTAAGCCTCTGACTCTGAAATTCGTCTCAGGTCACCGTCCTAGGGTTGTGGGATCAAGCCCCGTGTCGGGCTCCGAGCTGAGCCTGAGATTGGGACTGTTGGGATTCTGCGTGGGATTCTCACTCTCCCTCTGCCCCTCCCTCACTCCCGTGTGCATGCTCTCTCACTCTCTAGAGTCAAGGGGGGAAAAAACTTCTAATGTCTGTATCAGTTTCTGCCATTATTCTTTCTGATGCTTTGGTTGTCCCAGATGTGGCCAGTGGGATCCCTCCAAGCTGTCTCCTTTCACACACCTCCATCTTTGAGCATCTCATTGCTTTTGGCACAAGAAGATATTCTAGACTCACCTGGGCTTTGTCTCAGGGATAAACTTAGCCAGATCTTCAACGATCCCTGATTCCTTTTAGTAGAGAATTATTATTCATTTTAGAGATTAGAGATTATTATATTTAGAGAACAAGATCAGGGTGTTTAGTTTGCTAATTGCCCCTAGGTGGTTCTTCGCTTCATTTTGCTTGCTTCACAGCCCGTTCAGTGGACAGAACTCATCATATCTACGTAATGAGCTTTTAGTGACACTTCCAATTCAAACCCAGATCCAACACTGTAGAATTTTCCTTCATTTCATCTCTCTATATTCCTTCTCCCACAGTGAGAGCTCGAGTTCCTGGCAATGTCAGGATATTTACTGTATACACATATTTTCAAAATCTCCCCATTTAAAAATATGCCTGAGCCTTAAAAAAATGGAATTGCTTCAGTTGCCCTCAGTCTTTTAGAGGCCCTGCCTGAGATCCTTTTCACAACACAGGGGAGGCCAACCTGATTCCATCTACATTTGGGCGGGCCCTGATCCATCTGGCAATGGAAAATAGGAGATAAGCCAGCAAATGTCAGCGAAACCATTGTCCCTCAATCCTGGAGTCTCTTGACACTATCGTCCTGATATATTGTCCTTGATATATCGTCCCGATATATTGATGTATTTTTTTGCATTCATTTAACTTAAGTTTTTTTAAGTTTATTTATCTTTGAAAGAGAGAGAGACAGAGTGTGACTGGGAGAGGGACAGAGAGAGGGGGAGACACAGAATCTGAAGCAGGCTCCAGGCTCCGAACTGTCAGCCCAGAGCTCACTGCGGGGCTCGAACCCACCAACCTCGAGATCGTGACCCAAGCTGAAGTCAGACGCTCAACCGACTGAGACACCCAGGCGCCCACCAGTTCATATGACTTAAATTCGCACCTAAATGGAAAAAGGCAGCCCCGACTTTGGCAGGGTCTGTTTGGCTCTGAATTGAAATTGTCCTACTGGTTTTGTATCTAGAGACTCTGGACTGAGCCAGGGAAGTCCTATGTGTCGCACCAGCCATGTGTCACGAGATGGCACTGGCTGATCCTTAAGAACCTTACAGTTGCCAACGTTTGAGGATTAGGAAGCACCTTGGAGAAAGTTAATGCCATGGAACCACTGAGGCTCACTGGAGAAATTACCAGAAACAGTGCAGCATCCGGGGATGAGCAACATTTTGAAGGGTCTGGGAAAATCCATAGAGAGAATGGACAGTGATCTCATGGGACTGAAAAGTAGGCCTTTGGAATAAATTCTGGTTCTTCTTTCTTTCTTCCCTTCCTTCCTTCATGGACTTCACGTGCAGAATTGAGTTCACCATACTCCTCATTCACAGCTCACTGTCAGCATGAGTTACGCAAAGCAAATTTGTTTCTTTTTCTCCTTTTAGCCACATAGCCACCCCAGTGGTTATATATATCGATATATATAACCTATCTATCTATATCTATCTATATCTATCTATATATCTATCAGATATATATACATATATATATATCTATCGATAGATATATATATATGTATATATCTTTTAAGTTTATTTCTTTTGAGAGAGACAGAGAGAGCATGAGTTGGGGGCTGGGGCAGAGAGGGAGAGGGAGAATCCCAAGCAAGCTCCGTGAGGTCAGAACAGAGCTAGAACCCACGAACCACGAGAGCCAAAACCAAGAGTCAGACATCTAACTGAGGGCACCCAAGTGGATTTACCTCCATTCTAACGAGGCTGCTATATGTTCTTACAAATAAGCTTGTAAAATGCTCAGTACTGAATTTGCCACATCTGTGTGGATTTCTTTAAGGAAGACACTGGTGACTTTGGGGAAACGCCATCTGTGCCTACCGGGGACAGGGCAGAGTGTCACTCACCATGGAGCAAAGGGGTAATTATCAGCCTCCACCAAGGCTGGCTAATTCGCTGAGAGTTTGTTTTGCAGGGAGTGAGGGAGAGAGTGCGAACAGGGGTGGGGACAGGTGGGTGGGGATTTAGGGTCCGAGGGAATTCTTTTTTTTTTTTCCTTTTCTTTTAATGTTTATTTTTGAGGGGGGCAGGGGGCGGAGAGAGAGGGGGACAGAGGACATGAAGCGGGCTCCACCCTGACAGCACGGCTAATTTGGACGTGATGTAGGCATAATGTGCCATATGCGGTATATTTAATCTTTAAATGAATTCAAGCTTTAAAATTCTGTTTTGAGAAAAAATTTGAGGTGGTTAGAACAGCTCTAAACATAACCCAGGTATCATAAGTCTACACTTAGTTGTCCCTGGTTATCATTCTAAATGACATCTCAAAGCAAGACAGCCATACTGATGTGCTGATTCTGAGCTGGGGGTGCTAATGGCCATTTTGGATTAGGTCTGTTGTCCTAACCTAATTATCACCAGTGCCTCCTGTCGTTTCCAGGAGTGTCTCTGTTGAAGATTATGTTTCTGCAGCGTCTGCGCTCTCTAGTGGCAAAAGAGTGGCAGTGGGAAAAGTGGGGAAAAGCAGGCTTTCGTGAAATAGATTCTGCAATCAATTTGTATCCACTCCAAGGTGTAAAATCAGGGCTGCAAAAAAAGATATCTAGTCTCCTAAAAATCTGGTGGAAATAATTAGAAGATCACTCAATTCAGAGATACGAAACAAGAACCTCACAAGTGATGAGGGTTTTTGTTGGTGGTTTGTACTTACTGGCAAAATGTAAAATATTGCCCAAACCCTGGAAATACATGAAAAATGAACATGCTGATGATACAGGTGCTATAACCTTTCAGGAAAGTTCTTCGGCAGTTTTCCAAACATGATGTGTTAATACTGTTTGACCTCGGGGAATTCTATCCCTGGGAGGTTTTTGAAGGACATATGAAGGGTCAAAGAGGTATTGGGGGGAATAATTACAGTTAAAAAGTAAAAATTTGAAAACAACCAATGTTCTCTCTCTCTCAAATAAATAAATAAAGGTTAAAAAAAATTTTTTTTTCATAAATTAGCAGGATGCCCGGAAGTGGCTCATCTGAATGACCAGTGAAAAGAAAGATAGTTAATATCACCAGGTTCTTTTTTTTTTTCCTCAAGTTCTGAATATGTATTGCCCTTGTTTTAAATATAATTACATATTCGCATCACTTGATTTTTAATAATCCGCTCTCCCGAGCCAGTACAAGCCAGCTTCAGCAGCCCTGAAGCCTCTAGGAGGCCTTGGCATTGAGCTGTCCACCGGAGACAGCCGTGGACGTGCTGCAGGTTTATGGCTGCATTTTCTTATGGATCATGTGGGAGGAAGCAGGGGAGGAATCTTTAGGCAGAAGGCCACAAGGTTCACTTAGACTCAGCTATGCCCTTGTCTCCCTTCTTCCTGATCTGCACAGAGGCTCGGAAGTAGAAGGATTTACCCAAAGGAACAGAAAGGAAAGAAAAGAAGCAGGAAAGGCTTCAATGCAGAAGGAACAGACCCAAAGCTCTGGAAGGGGGGCAGGTCAGGGAGGAGCTGAGGTTGGAAAGCCTCTGCCTCTCTGGCCCTCGGTTCTCATCCTTTGGCTCAAGAAAGGCAGACGTACGGGGGCGCCCAGGTGGCTCCGTCGACAGAGCGTCCGACTTCGGCTCGGGTCATAATCTCGCAAGGTCCGTGGGTTTGAGCCCCGCGTCAGGCTCTGTGCTGATGGCTCAGAGCTTGGAGCCTGCTTTCGATTCTGTGTCTCCATCTCTCTCTGCCCCTCCCCTGTTCATGTTCTGTCTCTTTCTCTCTCTCAAAAATAAATAAATATTTTTTTAAAAAAATTTTTTAAAAAGGCAGACTTACTGGAGTGGGTGGGGGAACAGATACCTTTTATTGGTCTAACCAGCATAACTAGTAGTGGGTGTGGGCAGAGGTCCCCTATCTGTCCTGGCTCCCATCTTCCCTCTTCTGGGGGTTCTTGACTAACCTCCGGGGGCGAAGAATGTCCTGGGCGGGGGGTGGCAGGCAGAGCCAGGATTGGGAAAGCGATCAGGGTGAAGTAGAAAACATAGGGTTACCAGATCATTCAAGTAAAAAGTCCATCAGGGCAGAAGAGAGGATGTTTCCCCACACTGGCCCCTCTGCCCTTGCCAGGAATGGAAGAGGGCAGGAAGCTCCCACTAAAGATTTCCTACTGTGTCCTTCGTGCCATCAGCATCCCCGGGATGTTGTAGGATTTTTTGCTGTTCCAATTCTTCAATTTTTTTTTTCTGCTATTTTCTGTTTCTCTAACAGTTGATTGTGAATTACCTCCTTGGACTGAAGAATAAACATTCTTCCTACACCTTCATACGTGTTAGTCTCATCTGTCAAGGTCATAATCTCTGTACCTGTAAGATGGGCATGCTTTTTCGTTCTGTTTAGCTATTCAGTCTGTACGTCTGCAAGCTTCACCTTCTGTTGAGTGTCAATAACTTTGGCTTGAAGTTCTGTGAAGACCTTCAACTCCGGATCCACGGGAGCCGCCATCTTGGTTTCTATCTCCAAGTTCTTAGAAGGGAATTTTGCTACATGCTTTTGTGGCAGAGAGATTTGATAGCAAGCATCAGAACATGGTTTGAACTGGGGGGGTTCATGATCTCACATGGTAAGAACTTCGTGGGTCATCGAGTCCAGGACTAGTCAGAGAGGTGTCTTCTGGGCCACGGGCTCTTTCATCTTTCCCCCCAGGCTTTCTCAGCATAAGGGGAGCCCTTCAGGATTTCCAGAGGACCGCCACAGTTCCGCGCCCCCAGGGACTCAGGGGCAGGTAAACAGTATCTGGGGATACTGGTGGCTTGGGAGCCACCGCGGAGTCTCCTTTCTGTGATTGGAAAGAAGTTTTCCAAGCACAGCAGCTGTATGGGAAATGGGCTGTCTCAGGAGAAGGAAGGGGAAGGGAGGGGCTCTTGGACAGATATAGTGTGTCCGCCACAATTTAAGCTTGGTGTTTTCATTGACATTTCTGCCAGAGCCCTATAAGATGCCATATTGCCCCCCTTTACAATCTGGAAATTGTTCCTCCGGGGGCTCCCATTACATGCTCCAGACAAGGTTGTCGTCAGGACTTGAACTCAGGTCTGTGAGACTCTACATCCCGGACTTGTACCCACTGTAATGGAAGGTGTGGTTTCCAGACCCCAGTAGAAGACAGTATCATAAGTTAAACTTGTAATAGGCTTATGCCCCAGGTGAGCACCCACAGGTAGTTTTCATGCCTGGAAATGCTTCAAATGCCTCAAAGAATCAATCTTTGACATCTGAGACATCACTGTCAAAAGGTCAACGCGTGATCTACTTGCATGCATTAACGTTGTCGCTGTGAATCAAATATGTACCCGATATTCTGGGATAGAACACAAGTTAGGTAAGTTGTGACGAGTGAAGGGAGAGACAAGCTGAGGTAAACTTGGTGTTGGTGGGGGCCGTTGCTATGGTACAACAGGGAGCGAGCAGGGGACACCCAGAGTCAGGGAGGAAACTTCCCTGGAGGGCGACTCCTGAGGAGAGGGAGGACCTGGGCGGCCTGCCCCACACTTCTCCACTCACCTTTCATGTCCCGCCCTCCCCACCTGTGCATTCAACTCTACCCGAAGGATGCATGGCTCCCTGAGGGTCAAGTTGCTAAAATTATTTCACTAAGCTTTCTCATCCAGAGGAGAGTGAAAACACACTCTAGTTATCTCTAGAAATTTTTGAAACCATCTATTTCCATTACAAAAATTTACATTTCTTTTTTTTTAATGTTTATTTATTTTGAGAGAGAGAGAGAGAGAGAGAGAGAGAGAGAGAGAGCAATCAGGGGAAGGGCAGAGAGAGAGGGAAAGAGAATCCTAAGCAGGCTCTGCACTGGCAGGGCGGAGCCTGATGTGGGGCTTGAACCTACGAACCGTGAGATCATAACTTGAGCCAAAATCAAGAGTCCAACGCTTAACCCACTGAACCACCCAGGCACCCCCAAAATTTGCATTTGTACAGCAAGATACCTCACACGTGTCATTGGACACATGTGACCACTAGGCCCCAAACGTCACCGCACACTGAGAACCGTGCTCACATTTGCAGAAAGGATCAGAACCCCAAGCCCTGCCCATCCCTCATTTGTTGTCTTGTCTTGTCCAGGCTTTCTCGCCCTGTGTTCTTGTGGAAACCCTGAGGGACTTGACATGTGTACCTAATGCTTCTTTTCCCACAAGCTCATGGGTCCTCTCACGTTTGTCCCCAGGTTTACTGAATCAACAGCCCCGTAAGGGTCCTGACAACACCCCTTTCACTTCTGTGTTTCCTTAGGAGCCAGAAAGGAAAGAGGCGGTCGTCACTAAATCATCTCCATGTCTCGTGGCTCCATAAACCCTGTGTTCCAGCATCTCTGATCCCTCTGCTGGCCGTGGGTCCCTTTCTGCCCTGCTGACCCCTCTCTCCTGGACCTTGGGGAAAGGTCTTTCTGGCGTTGTGTCCTGGTCTTCAGCTCCTGCTGCAGGAGGCTCCTAGTGGAAGGCTCCACACTACAGTCCTCCCCTTGAGCAGTCAGGCTCTCCAAGCTTGAGTCGGTCGTAGGGAGGTGAGCCCACACTATCTAGAATCACTGCCTTTTCCTGACCTAAACAGCCTCCTACTGAATTTGACCCACCCCACCAGATTCGTTCATGTGGTGCCTTTTTTTTTTTTTTTTTTTTTTTTAAATCTCAGGTGTTCTCTTCTCCTCCTCCACAGTCTGGCTGTCACTGGGGTCTCAGCCCTGTAGATATATCCCTAATGAACTCTGTGAACAAGGTTCAAATTCTTTCCCATGGGAGTTCCTGGGGTCCCATTCTAATCCCAACCCCTGTTAACATCTCCCAAACACATGGTGCCCATTCAGAAAGTGCCACACAGGGGGCACCTGGGTGGCTCAGGTGGTTAAGTGTTGGACTCTTGATTTTGGCTCAGGTCATGATCTCATCGTTCGGTCTGTGAGATTGAGTCCTGCATCGGGCTCTGTGCTGATGGCATGGAGCCTTCTTGGGACTCTCTCTCTCTCTCTCTCTCTCTCTCTCTCTCAGAATAAGTAAGTAAACATTAAAAAAAAAAAGGCAAGAAAGTTTCACACAGAACATAAAGACAAAGCTAGTCTTGGAGTGGAAGGGAGAGGCAGCCAATGACTCTGAGTTCTGACCTGGCCAAGACAACTGAGTACATAAAAGGTGTGTTTTAAGTTGCTTATTAATGAGTAAAAGTGCTGGTTCAAACAATGTCCTACGTTTCTCCCTTAAGTTACCCAAGGACATAGGTGGTCCTCACTGACACGTGAACGGCTCCAGGGCGTTCCCTCCCCCATGTGCCTGGGCACAGTCTATCTTCCTCTGACTGAATTCTTCCTTCAAGATTTGACCAGGTGCCATCTTCCAGAAAGCCTTCCCTTAACCCCCACATTCAGCATCAGCCAGACACATCTCCAGTCTGGACGTGCCACAGCACATCCGCCCCGTCATTATTGCGATTATCTGTCCCTTGTCTCCAGCCGCCATTTTGTTATCTGCGCCTCGGTTGATGGAGCTTATGACATTCATCTTTGGATTTCAGTCGCTTAACCAACTGAGCCACCCAGGTGCCCTGGGGGTTACCTGTTTTTATTAATTAATTAATTAATTTATTTATTTATTTATTTATTTATAATATGAAATTTACCGTCAAATTGGTTTCCATACAACACCCAGTGCTCATCCCAACAGGTGCCCTCCTCACTACCCATCGGGTTACCCGTTTTTAATAACAGAATAATTGTGCTCATTTATCTATCCATAAACATACAGTAGTTGTCTTGGAGAAATAGAACATTGGACCCCCAAACGACCCAAACTGATTTTTTATTTTACTGTTTATAAAATGAAGTTGTGGCTTTATGGCTTGTGCTTATTTTTATTCTTTTTTTCTGTGGAGCATTATTTACTCCCACTCTTAAAGAGGCATCAGAAAGAACAGTCAACAAAAATGTTCTTTAGAAAAATGGAAATTGCTTGTTTGGGCCAGGGGGGAGGGGGTAGGGGCAGTGGTAACATTACCCATTTTCTTTTCTATTTCCCTGCTGCTTTATCCTTCCTCGTCTTTCTGTTTTGTTGGTCTCCGAAACGTCTCAGAACAAATGTCTTCAACAGCTTTTGTCTGACTAGACTCGCAGTTCCTGCTACAAATCAATTTTTGTGTGTTCAATTGTTGCTATTTGGAGTTCACCAAAAAGCAGCCAGAAGGTGCCTCAAAGTTACCTCAGTGTGCGGGGACTGCAATAACTTTTATTTTTTTAAGTTTATTTATTTATTTTGAGAGAGAGAGAGAGCAAGCAAAAGCAGGGGAGGGGCAGAGAGAGAATCTCAAGCAGACTCCATGTGGAGCCCAACACAGGGCTTGAACTCACAAACCGTGAGATCATGACCTGAGCCGATTCCAAGAGTCAGACGCTTAACTGACTGAGCCACCCAAGCACCCCATAAAATGACTATTTTTTTAAAGTAAGCAATCCTCGTGCCCAATGTAGGGCTTGAACTCACGACCCCAGGATCAAGAGTCACATGTTCTACCAACTGAGCCAGCCAGGCGCTCCTAAAATGACTTTTTAAAAATGATGTTTTGCAACGCTTTGTTTTTGGGGGCTGTGTGGAAGGAAAAGAAGCCATTAAGGGAAGCAAGGCGGCTTCTGGTGCTGTAAGGACGGACCCTAACCGCAGCGGATACCGGTGGGGGGGGGGGGGGGGGGTTCCTGCTGGGGTCAAGATCCAAAAGTCAAGCGCGAGCGAGGAGGCGCGCTTAATTAAAGATTTGCTTTCGGGATGTGGTTTACAGGTGGCAATCAGAGCTCATGCAGCAGCATGAGAGATCACATTGCATTCTGGAATCTTCACACTGCCAGAGCCGAGAGCAATGTTAGCCTGAGGCCAAGAGATGGCACTGTCGGCCCAGCAGAGAGAGAGCCCCCCCACCCCCCTCCCCCAGGATGACGGGCCACCCAAATGCACAGCCTGGGATTTTTCAGATTTGCTTTCTCCTTGGCCTCAGTGGCTCCCTCAAACCCCCCAAATAACTGCCCATGCCGGGCCACATAGGAGTCTTTTCTCGTGACCCTGAGGAAGGCCTGAGCTCCCAGACATACACGACCTAAAGCTGAGCCAGCCTCCTGGGGAGTTTCTAGTCCTGCTGAAAAGGGGATCTGGCAGGGGTTGGGAGGGGGAGCTTGTGAGTGCTCTTGGGAAACCGGGGCTGTCCTGGAGATAGCCTGGCATAACGACAAAGCCACAAAATCAGGGCCGGGTGAACAAGAGAAAAAACAGAGGAACCGAAGCGCCAGCAAAAGTAATTGGATCGTAAATCATTGCTGGGATGACATAAATCTTCTGCTTTCATGCGATGAACACATTTCGGCCTCACTTCGTCCAGCTGCCCCCGGAAAGTCAAGTCGCTTCGGCTGTGGATCAGTCCCTTGGAAAGTCTTCTCCCGGCCATGCAGCCTCCATCTTTCCGTGGGTTTCTCTGCACCACATTCTCCTTCTCGCATGTCACCTGCCACGTGGGGACAAGATATGCTCTCTCGCAAAAAAGAAAGAGAGGACTGTTTTTGAGCTCGGTGACAGAAAGCACGGTAATTAAGAAGGAACGGGGCTAGCCTCATAGCTTAGGTTGTGCCAAGTTCTTGATTAGCTACATGTGCACCTCGTGCTTCGTGAATCCTGTGGGGAAGATGTTTACAAAAAAGAGACTCTCCCTCCCCCTCAAGCATATTTGAGCCATTGTCCTCATTTCCACCTTCATCCTGGGTGTGCTTGTCAAACTAAACATAATGAGAAAGATTAAAGCCATAGGGAAAAACACATCCAGTATCACACCGATAAGGTTTTAGAGCTGGGAAGGCCCTTAGCACGCCGCTGCCTGAAGGTGACAGAGTGCTGGGTAAAAATAGAGATGGCTGGACCGCTCCAGAGCTGCTGAATCACAATTCCTAGGGGCAGGCCATCGTGATCTGCAGTTTCAATAATCCCCCCCGTGATTCTTATCATGAAGAAGCTTAGGAAACAGTATCTAAGAAATGATCAGGTTCAATAGTCCAGTAAAGGAACAAATAGCACATATTTAAGGCTCTGGGGACCGTGCCATCTCGGTCACACCTGCTCCGCACAGAGCGAAAGCAGCCATAGACTGTGTGTCAGTGATGGGCGTGGCTATGTTCCAATAAAACTTTATTTACAAAAGCAGGCCGGGCACTGAAGTTTAACGACCGCTGTTTCATTTTACGGGTGAAGACACTTGCCGAGGCTGAGGTTAGTGACCCAGCCAAACCCAGATCCCTGGGCCCCTAGAACAATGCTTCCTTTACCACCCTACCTCATGCTCCTACGTTGAATATAGACCCAAAATGGTCGGTTCACTGTTTTGGAACAAACGTTCTGTCATACCTCTTGTGGTCAGAGACTCTCATGATGAGGAAATGTGTATACCCCTTACAAATATATACACACGCACACGCACACGCACACACATACACATACACACACACACATATATACACATATATACATACATACATATATATATATGAATGAAGAATCCACTGCTTATGTGAAACAAAACCTAAAAATGTTCTGGGTCAACTAAAATTTTCACAGTTCAAATTGTTTTAAAAATGTTCTTTTAAACTTATTTGTGACCAAGTCAGTTTTCAAAAACGATGTGGCTTTCTTTTAAAAGGAAGGATTTAAAATAACTGGCATCTCCCTATCTCAGTTTTTCACTTAAGAATTCAGACTTGAAAACCTTAAGAGACTTTAAATACAGAGAAGAGGCTGAGGGTTGCTGATGGGGTGTTGGTTGGGGGGATGGGCTAAATGGGTGACGGGCATTAAGGAGGGCACTTGTTGGGGTGAGCGCTGGGTGTGATACGTAAGTGATGACTAAATTCTACTCCTGAAACTATTACTACACTATATGTTAACTAGCTTGGATTAAAATAGAATAGAATAGAATAGAATAGAATAGAATAGAATAGAATAGAATAGAATAAAATAAAATAAAATACAATACAATAAAGAATTCGAACTTGAAATCTAATGTAAAATTTTCTGAATCTAGTATTTAAAATCTAATGGTCTTCCCATTTACTTCTTATACAACAGCGCCCTCTGACGGCGTAACGTTTCCTAAAATTTATGTGTTTGATCATCACGGCGGTACTTTATCTCTAATTTGTGAGCTTAACGGTGGCCAGGTAATTCTAGAGGTACAAAGTTCCCAAAAGCCATCGGAAGTTGTTAAACACGCGGTGCTTTCACAGAGTTACTTAGCAACAGATGTCGCCAGAACCTTCATCTGATGCAACACTTAACCTCTTGACAAAACCTATTATTTCTTATTTTCTTTTGTTTTTACTGAAGGGTGGTTGACATACAACATTTTATCAGTTTCAGGTGTACAACATGGTGAGTCAACGTTTTGTGACCAAGTCATGAATCACCTTGAGAGGATATCTAGTTCTCCGGACACATCCTTCTAAACAACCAACCCCCTTTTAAACAGCCTTTTAATCTTCCCGATCCCTTTTAAACAACCGTCCTAGAAACAAATTCCTTCATTACAACAGGCCAAGTTTCTCTTGTCCTGTTCTCCCGGTAGCAGGGAGCATCTGGTAGCCATTTTCTTTGTACATCTAAAGGACCATCTTAAAGTGCGACATAGTTGCTCTTCTCCTGGCAAAGCAGCAGACTCTTAGCATTTTCTCAGAAAACTTGTCCTCCAGGGCTTTAATTCTGAAGTCATTTTTATGGGTCTGGAGCCTCCTCCAAGCTGCCCACACCCTCTTAAACTGCATGGATTTAGAATGGGCTCAGGCCACTGGTGAGCTTTGACTTCTAAAGGAAGAATTTTAGAAGAGTAAGTTGTGCTTTCTTCTTTTGGGTTGGCGGGGCCTCTGGTTATTTAATGGTGATCCTTTCTGGTATGAGCCACACTCTGGGAGTATCGTGGGGGAAACCAGAGAGCTGAGGTCCTGTTGACTTCTTGGAAGAAGGTCCTCATTCTCTTTCAACCATCAGAAGCTCATGTCCTTCTCTCAAAGGGCAGGGGATATTTGTGTTTGGTTGTTGTTGTTGTTGTTGTTGTTTTGGCTTTGGGGGGTGTTTTGGTACCCAGAAAATATTTGCCTGGAATATGGAAACAGGCATTTTTGGAACTCCTGTAGAATTATTTGTTGTGCTGGAATTAGGAAATTTTTAGGATGAAAAACAATGTCGCAATTGTTGCTTAAAAAAACCCCAGAAAACATTGGCATTTAAATGACCCTAGTCTCCTTTCCCTTTCCAGTTCTTGCATGAAGGGTACTTTCAGCAGCTTGTCATGGTTAGTGTCCCATTTTCACCCAACTTTTATTTGGAAAAATCTCAAATCAACAGTGAAGTTGAACACGCATAGAATCTTCATCTACATTCACTAGTTGTTAGCATTTCCCCATATTGCTTTATTGTTCTCTCTCTTCACACATTCACACACACACACAAACACTTACACACACACACACACACATACACACACCACCTTCCCCCCCCCCCAAAAAAAAAGTTAGGGAAGGAGCCAAAACCATAAGAGACTCTTAAGAACTGAGAATAAACTGAGGGTTGATGGGGGATGGAAGGGAAGGGAGGGTAGGTGATGGGCATGGAGGAGGCACCTGTTGGGATGAGCACTGGGTGTTGTATGGAAACCAATTTGACAATAAATTTCATATTAAAGAAAAAAAAGAAAGCAAATCAGTTGCTGACACCATAAGACTTCACCTCTAAGAGCTTCAGCCGACTCCTAAGAAAATGGATATTAATTCCAGAACATCATCTAATGCACAATCCATATTCAGATTTCCACGACTGTCTCCAAAACGTCTTTTCCTGGCTGTTGTACTTTCTGGTGCAGGTCCAATCTGGGCCCACATGGCATTGGTGTCCAGTCTCTGGAGTCTCCCTCTAATCAAGAACAGTCTCCTCACTTTCTATGTTTTTCATGACATTGACTTTTGTGTAGGATCCAGGCCAACTGGTCTCGCAGAATGTCCCATATTCTGAAATTGTCTGATTGTTTCCTTATGATTACATTCGAGTTAAACATTTTTGCCAAGAATGCCACACTGGTGATATTGTATACTTCTTTTCACGTCGCATCAGGAGGCTCAGAAGGATGATGCTAAGTTGATCGCTTTCCTAAGGTGATGTCTGCCAAGTCTAAGGTGAAGACATATTTTCCCAAGTGTACGCGTGATACTTGAGTCTGAATGGCATGTTCTCTGCTAATCTTATACCTGGTGGTCTTATTGTCCGTTGTTGATCTTTGCCTGAATCAAGACAAGGGGCTGCAAAATGGTGATTTTCCATTTTTATAATTTCTTCCAATTATTAGCTGGTATTGTTCTGTAAAGAAGAGTTTTCTCTCTTCCTTCTCTCCCTCTCTCTCTCTCTTTCTCCCCCCTCCCTTCTCTCTCTCCACCCAGTGCTCTTGACTAGAAGAATTCCCAAAGCTTCACTGAGTTACGCCCTTGCTACCTTTATGACAGCTGACCTGGAGCGGAGGGTAGTGAAAGCATCTCAATTCTGTTGTGTTTCTCCTAATAAAATTACATAAATTTGCATACTGTTTCAAATTGAATTTATTTTTTTCTTCCTGTTGTTTCCAACTGAATTTATTTTTTTCCTCCTGTGGGACCAGGGCTTCCTTGTTGATTCTCAAAGCAGGTCACAAAGGTACCAAGTGGTGTTTGATGAAGGGGAAGGGCAATGGCCATGAACTTCACTGGGCCTTATGGGCTGAGTATCAATTTTGCTGTCTTCCCCTAGTCTGTTCACACTTTCTTCCTGGCGACTACTTCACACCCTCTGCTCTCTCTTCAAACCTTCAAAGCCACCTCAGCTATCTGCACTTGTAGCTAACAACCTTGCTTTCTACTTTTGGAATCAGAGGAAGCAGCTAGAAAAGAGTTTCATGTTTCCCTGGCACTATGGCTCCCCACCCCATCCCACTGGCATCTGTACCCCAATATTCTGCTTTCCCTCCCATTACCACAGGCAAGCTCTCCACACTCCCTTTCCCGTGAGAATGTAAAGGATAGGGCCTTTTTCAGTGTTGTTCACTTTTGTGTGCCAGATGACCCAAACAGTAAACTCCCCACAAATATTTGCGTTGCATAAATGAGTGAACGAAATTAGCCCCCCTCTCATTCATTTCTCGCTAGGCAGTTTTGATCAATTTTAGAGGGACAAGGGTATAGGGAACATTTGATAAATTGGATGGAAACCAATCTCTTGTAAAACAATTTGTTCTCTAAATAATCCAGGAAAGCAGACTTTTCATTTAATTTATATTTTAAAATATTTACGCACCTGCACAGTTTTAAAAGTCAAACAGTTACATTGCTTAAAATGAGAACCAGCATAGCCCTGCCCTATCCTTCCTAATCTTGATTTTTCAGTCTTTAGGTAAAAGCATTTTCACTGATTTTACCTATTTTTCTTGGTAATTATCCTCGTATTTCTTATATATTTTTATATAACTGATTTATATGTAATATTTTTTTAGATATTCTCTAATGACTTTCTTATTTGGAAGATGAGAATTTATTGCTCTTAAATAGTTTCTTCTCTCCAACATTTCTTTTCCCTACCCCACTATGCTTACCACTATAAATATGTCATAGGTTTTGGTTAAACCAACATTTATATGCACAGAAGAGCCATGTAATATACTTTTTGTACAGCTTTCTATTTTCCTTGGAGATAATAATTGCCTTGGGTTTTTTTTTCCAATTTGCTTAGTTTTCTTTGTATCATTAATTTATCCCCAAACTCTGTCCCAACAGAGTAAATCTTCCAATAATTTCAAACACATCTCTCAATTTCTTTTTTTGTTTTTGAAACATCCCTTTCAAGCCTTTCATCCTGTTACTCCAACCTACAATGGTTGCTCTCAAGGTCTGCACTAAGTTGTTATCCTAGGATCTCCCTCTGCCATCACTTTTAGAATTGTCTTAATCTCCCTCTTTGGTTCTCCCATTTCCTGGATCCCACGTCATCTTCTTTCTTGATTTATTCAGTCATTTTGATGAAATTCATACTCAAGCAGCTTCCTGAGAAATGAGTGGGAGGTAAATATATTGGGACTTTGCATATATGAAAATGTTTTCATTCTATGCTTATCCTTGATTGACATTGTATTATTTTTTTTAATTTTTTTTAATGTTTATTAATTTTTGAGAGAGAGAGCAAAAACAGGGGAGGGGCAGAGAGAGGGAGACACAGAATCCGAAGCAGCCTCCAGGCTCCGAGCTGTCAGCACAGAGCCCGATGCAGGGCTCGAACCCACAGACTGGGAGATCATGACCTGAGTCGAAGTCGGACACTCAACCAACTGAGCCACCCAGGCGCCCCAACTTGATCGATATTTTAAAAGGGTATAAAATTCTTAGTTGGAAATCATTTTTTTCATAATTTTGAAGGAATTTCTTCTGTTAGTTCCCAGAGTCATTTTGTGAAACCTAATATAAGTTCAGTTCTCTGTCTTTTATGTGAGATGTGTGTGTATGTGTGCGCACGCATGTATGTGTGTGTGCGTGTGTGTGTGCATGTGTGTGTGTATTTTCCTCCCTCAGATAAAGGAGAGGAGAGAAAGAATCCCAAGCAAGTTCCATGCTGTTAGTGCAGAGCCTGACACAGGGCTTGATCCCACAAACTTGTGAAATCATGACCTGAGATGAAATCAAGAGTTCGACACTCAACCAACTGAGTCACCCAGTTGCCTCTCTCTGATGGGTTTCTTAAAAAATTTATTGGTCAAGTCACTCAGTAGGTTCTTTCAACCCATAAACTCATGTCCTTCAGTTCTGGGGAGTTTCCTTGAATTCATTCTTTGCTGCCTTCCTCCTCTACATTTTTTCTATTCTCTTTTTCTGGATCCCCTACGATCGAGATGTTGGACTGCTAGAATGGTCTAAACTTTTCATCCTCTCCTATTGTCCACTTATTCAGATTCATATTTTTTTAACTGGGAGGTTTTTTCAGCGTCTTTTTCAATATTTTTCGTGAATTTTTATTTTTGCCCAATAGTTTCAATTTATGAAAGCTTTTTGGGGGGGGGGTATTTCAAAAGTTCTTTTTCTTTCTCTTTCTTTCTTTTTTTTTTTTTTAAGATCTATTTAAGTAATCTCTAAAAACAATGAGGGGCTTGAACTCACAACCCAGAGATCAAGAGTTGTGTGTTCTTCTGACTGAGCCAGCCAGGTGCCCCCAAAAGTTCTTTTTTTTATGGCTTCCTATTTTTGTCCACAAATGCAATGTCCTCTCTTTTGTCTTTGTGTATTTTAATGGTTTTAAAAAATTGTTTCCCATTTCTACATTGCTTTTCTTTCTCTGATTTCCTTTACTTGTTTGGTTTTATCCTCATCCTTTCATATTAGATAATTTATTCACATTTCTAGTGACCTCTTCTTTCATAGCTAGTGAGGCAGTGACAAGATGACTGGGAACTCTGTGTTTCAATCTACAGTGAATCCTTTTTATTCTAAATGATAGGCTCCTGGTGTATACGTTTGGATGTCTGAGTTATTGGTAATAGAATGAGGGAATCAATAAATAATATTCTTTTATTCCCCAAGTGAGCTTGAAACCAATGGAGGCACACAAATGGAGATCAAAGCAAGAGCTTTATTTCTGATAATGCTGATTGGAGAATGTGGTTTTAGATGTATCCCTTTTTTAAAAAAAAATTTTTTTGAGAGAGAGAGAGAGAGAGAGAGAGAGCACACACACATGTGAGTGTACTCTCAACTCTCTCGAGACTGTGGGAGGGGCATAGGGAGAGGGAGACTCTTAGGCAGGAGACCCACGCAGGGCTCCATCTCACAATCATGAGATCATGACCTGAGCCAAAAATCAAGAGTCAGAAGCTTAACCAACCGAAGTACCAGATGCTCCAAGATGTATCCCTTAATTAGACCAAGTCACAATGCATTCCCTACAATGCAGATGGAAAATTTCAGGTCTCTTTCACACAGGCAAAGCATGCCTGTAAATCTTAACCTACAGTGGACAGTAAACCTTAATGTACTTTCTTGGAAGAATATTGTCTAAAAGATCTGTATAGTGATACTGATACTGTTTTTCACTGAGCCCTTATTGGGCTCAAGAAGTCTTTTTTGATGAACTAATCCCTACCTTAACCTATCTAGAATACAAGGTCAAGGTACGCCTCTGTCATGTAAGGCAAGTTGCAGCTCACTAAAGGAATTAACTTCCTGCCTTTTTCAGAACAGAAGCATCACTCTCCACATTTTTCAGTCTTCAAGGTCAACTTTGTACCTGTGCCTGTTTCCTAGCTAAAGCACCAAGACGCTGGGGTTCGGGAAGTCAATAAACAGCTCCATTCAAACATTCCAAATTTGGAACCAAATGAGAAATGAAACATAGGCAAACAAATGATCAAAATGTCAATATGTTACTGATTAAGCTGATTGAAGAATGTGATATCAGATCTGAGGCCTAATAAGCTTATTGACATCTGTCCCCAGACAAATTAGTCCGATTTATCCAACCCGGCTCTGAAACATAAGGACAGTCACAAGATCCACAGGCTGTTTATGTATTCCCTAGTCATCTCATAAGGAGAACAGACAAAAATAAAACTGAGCCTGGGTGGCTCAGTCGGCTAAGCGTCTGACTCCCAGTCTCAGCTCAGGTCTTGATCTCAGGGTCATAAGTTTGTGACCCTGAGGGGGGAAAAAAAAAGATGGCAAAAAAAAAAAGAACATGTTTCATTCATTTGAAATATAATAGGTATTTAAAAATAGATGTTTGATGAATGAATAAATGCATAAACAAATCAAAGAAAGTGTAGTTGGCAAATTATTTTTTATGACAACATAGTGTCTATTAATTTAGGAAGACTAACAAGAGAAAAAAAGAGAACTAATACTCAATGGGAAAATGTGGCTTATTTAACTTTGTTCTAAAGTTGTGTGGCTCTTGGTTTCGTGTCTCATAAAAAGTAATGCTCAACTAGCCAGGAAGTCACCAAGAGCCTATTTCCGGATGTTTAAAGAGAAACAATCTCCAGAAGGTTATTGACCATTAATACACTTTACAATTGGGGGAGATTTTTATTTTCTTTTTCATTTCCTGTTTCTTATCTTATGTTCTCAAATTGAGGACATTCCTTGGCCAGAGTAGCGCGTTTCTGCACGATCTGCCTCCTGCCATTTATCAAAACTTTGTCTTGACCCTTTACAGTTAATCAAAACCAGGAGGCAAAATTTCAGAAAAGGACAGAGTTGTAGTTTTCACAATAGGAGTAGTGAGTGAGTGTGTGTGTGTGTGTGTGTGTGTGAGTGTGCGGGTGTGCGATTGGAGGTGGTGCTGATGGTAAGACACAAAGGAAAGCATGGACTTTGGTTAGTGATGTGAGGAGTGAAGGACTTTTACAGAAATGCCAATGTAGGTATCAACTTACACTGTTGAAAATATAATATGATGAGGTATACGTATGCCAGGATTGTTGATAGCGATAACAAAGTGGATCAACTTCAACCCCAAACAATTGTTTTTGTTATTGAACTTGTTTTGTTTTGCATCGAACATGAGGCGATGAATTTAAGGTTTCCATTTATGGTTTCCAAAAAGAAAGTAATTTGGCAGTGATAGTTTCCCACTAAGGGCAAATAAATTATGCTATGACACAAATCTGGTTTCCTTCTTGTCAATAGTGATTACCATATGTCAGCTAAGGTCGGCCTGATTTATCGGCATGAGAAGTTTCATGACCAGCAACTGTGACCATGGTAACCACTGAAACACCCTATTACGTTCTTTTTGGCTTGGACTCTTTGGAGAACCAATGGTCATTTGGCCATGGGAAAATGGAGCACCATATTCCTTCTGGAAAATTTTTGATGAGTAGGTAGAACAGAGGGAAAATGATGATACCTGACTTTCACTGAACATGAGAGAGGGAGACACAGAATCGGAAGCAGGCTCCCGGCTCTGAGCTGTCAGCACAGAGCCCGAGGTGGGGCCCGGACTCACAGACCACAAGGTCGTGACCTGAGCCAAAGTCAGATGCCTAACCGACTGAGCCACCCAGGTGCCCCATGATAATTCATTTATTTATAGAAGACAAAATTAGGCTTGGAGAGATTAAACCCCCTTCTCAAGGTCATACAAGTAGTAAGTAGTAGATATGGGATTCAAACCTTGCTTTGTTTGGATTTAAAGCCTGAGCTCCTAACTACTGTTCCGCATTGCCTTACCTCCCTACCTGGGAACTGGGACCCCCGTGGGGTTAGTCACCGTATCCTATTAACTCCGCATTCTATCTTAAATCCACCTGTGCATTCCTATTGCCCGTACACGTCCTTATGCCACGTTGGGATCATCATGTCACATTTCCACCTGGTCTGCCTACATCTGCCATCTCTTATCAGAGTCCATTTTGTATCACATGCAGACCAATCTCCTTTCATCCCCAGCTTCAACATTTATTCTACCACTGCATGTTGAGCACCCGTTGCATGCTAAGCTTGGCTCTGTATAGACCCCATCCCTAAGAGGTCTAGTCAACTTCATGAGGTTAGTTCTGTGCGTTTACACAACCATCAGTCCCATTAACTACCCTGGAAATGCTAACGTACTCCATTGGCCTTTCACAACCATCTATGATATCGTCCATCCACCCATGTGACTTTTATTTTTAATTTTTTTTCAAGTGTATTTATTTATTTTGAAAGAGAGAGAGAGTGAGAGAGAGCACAAGTAGAGCAGGGGCAGAGAGAGAGGTAGAGGCAGAATCCCAAGCAGACTCTACACTGTCAGCACAGAGCCTGTTGCTGGGCTCAATCTCATGAACCACGAGCTCATGACCTGAGCCAAAATGGAGTCAGATGCCCAACTGACCGAGCCACCCAGGCGCCCCAACTTTTATTTTTTGTATACAACTCCCACCCACCCAATCTCCAAACTGGGCCAGGTTCGTGAGTTTTACATTTGGCAAAGATGATCAGTCATTGAAGATTTTTTTCATTCATTCAACAAATATTTACCAAATGTCTAATTTTTCTCAATCACTAGGGGCTATATAGTCCTAAAAATTTATAAGACTTTGTTTATGAAACCAAAACAAACGCATTGTTTAAAGGTTGCATTAAACCATCGTCATTGTCTACACTTTAGTCTTGTTCTTCAGCTTTCTTTGGTGACTTCTGTTCTCCGTGGTGGTCACGGGTGTCTCTAGCTCAACCTGAGGGGTCTCCATGTAACTGCTCACTTCTCCAATCTCCGTTTCCTTTTTTGGTTTCTTATTGCTATTAGAATTTATATACGTTTGCGGACCCTTGCAGCTTACAGAAGCAACCCAACCTTTTTTTAAATCAAACTTTAAAGAAGTGTCTTATGGAAACTTTATTGTTATTACTGTTTTTTGACAGGAAGTTTAAAATGAAAAAGAAAACAAAAACCACAGGCGTATCAGCAGTAGGGCCATATAATTACAGAGGAATTCAAATTACAACGTAGGTTCCATCCCTGTCGTGCTGCCATTTCTCTCCTGTAGCTCCCTGGGTCTAAAATTTCTGGTCATCCTGCTCTTCTCTTCATCACAGATTACTTGACTTTTTTCTTTGTCTTTGTTTTGTTTTTTGGGTTTTGCAAAAGTTTCAACAAAAGGTTTACAAACTTTTTTAACAAGGGAAAATTAAATTTGGGTTTTTTTGATTTGCAAAATATTTTTGACTTCTCGATTGAAAAGATAACTCAGTTTAACTGATAGGACCCAAGCTGACAGAAGGTTGACTTGTTTCTTTATTTTTTTTATGTTTATTTATTTATTTTGAGAGAGAGAGCACGTGTGTGAGTGGGGGAAGGGCTCGATCCTGCAAACCAAGAGATTTTTGCCCTGAGCCGAAATCAAGAGTCAGATGGTCAACCCACTGAGCCACCCAGACGCCCCTCATTTTCCTCTATTTAGAGCAAAGTAATGACAGGCAAGAGCGTCAAATGAGGAAAAGCTAATCCAATTCACAATCAAACAAGCATGCTCTGGGTTCAGAGCCAACTAAAAGTTTGAACAGACTTTTGTCAGTGCCTTTCATTCAACCAGATGGAATGTTTTAGAAGTATTATCCCTTCAATCCTTTGAAATAAAGGATTTGTCTCTTGTTGGGAAATATGTGTCTCATCATAAAAATGGAACACAGTGTCTTTGGTTTAGTTATTCTCAAGAGAAGCAGACTTTATTGTGCTATGTGCCAGGAATATAGTAAGGCAGTAGGGATGGGGGCGAACTGATTACGGTGAATTGATTTCAGGCATGAGAGGCTGGGAGACATTTATATAGATAGATGGATAGATTCGGAAGAGAGAAGCTGTAGGCTGCTTTCCCAGGGTACCAATATTCACAGAACAAATTCTCAGAAGGAAATCAGTCACTATGCCTTTTTTTGTTCATGTTCAGTATTCACGAAACTAGAACAAGCCAAGAGGAAAGGACCCACTTCAGAAGTGTGATAGATTCAAGGTTTTTAGAAACCATAAGCTCAGTTATAAAGGAATCTGAACAAAGCTAGGTATGAAACAGCCTTCTCAGGGTCTTGGCTCAAACTCGGGCTTCTTTTTCTTCAACCGTTGAAAAAAAAGTAAACATGGATACCCTTTAGGGCACCTGGGTGGCTCAGTTAGTTAAGAGTCCGGCTTCAGCTCAGGTCACGATCTCATGGTCCGTGAGTTCGAGCCCCGCGTCGGGCTCTGTGCTGACAGTTCAGAGCCTGGAGCCTGCTTCAGATTCTGTGTCTCCCTCTCTCTCTGCCCCTTACCTGCTCGTGCTCTGTCTCTCTCTCACTCTCTCTCTCTCTCTCAAAAATAAACATACATTCAAAAACTTTTTTTAAAAGATTGATACCTTTCTTATACTATACACCTTGTGCTAAAATAAATCCCAGACTGATTTGAGGTTTTAATGTAAAATATAAAACCACATAAGAACCAAAGGAAAATACAAACAATAAATAGAGAAAAACAAAAACAACAAAAAATACAGTTGAATATTGATATAATCTTGAGGTACAAGTGGCTATGTGAAGACAAACCAACAGCAAACATTGTAAAGGAAATGAGAGGTAGCTTTGTTTTTATTCGAGTTAAAAAACTTTTTACTCAGGATTAAAGCACCATAAACAGAGGCAAACCAAAAGGACGTGGGCAAAAGTCTCGTCAGTTTCCCTTTGGTTGCAAGCAGTCCACTCAAGCTAGTGCATGACAAACAGAAGAAAAGGAACAGCAGGTAGGGATACAGGAGTATCTCACAGACTCCAAGGACAGGAGCATAGCTGGACCTCAGGAAAAATGGGAACAGGGCACGGAAAACCATTGGGAATGAAGGGCTGAAGTGGCCATTCTCAGAGTTGTCCTGGGACCGCGGGTCCCCGGTCACCCATTTCTCAGTCTACACTGTGGCTCCCTTCTTATCTCTCGGACTGTCTTTCCCACCCTCTCTCTGCACCTGCCTGCTCCCGACCTTGTAGGTTTTCAAATCTACCCACATACGGAAGCTGTACTCCACAGTCACTTGCTCCCAAGACAGTGGTGACCTGGTGACCTGAGCAGGACGAGGCCATTCCCCGGCCCATCAGTCCTTTTCTGGTGAGAATGCAGGCTCCTGATCTCATCACATTTTCTGATCTAGCTCCCAAAGAGCCCACTCCAACCCCACGGCAGGGTCTGCTGGACGGTAAGCACCGCCCATCCTGAAGAGGCATCTCAAAGGGAACTGTGCAGGTCCATTTTTAAAAATTTTTATTTAAATCCAAGTTACTGTAATAATGTCATAATCACTAAGTTAATGAATTCAGTGATTCATCACTTACATATAACACCCAGTGCTCATCCCAGCAAGTGCCCTCCCGAATGCCCATCACCCATCTAGCCCATCCCCCCACCTGTCACCCCGCACCCCCCCTCCAGCAACCCTCAGTTTATTCTCTGTACATAAGAGTCTCTTTTGGTTTTCCTCACTCTCTTTTTATCTTATTTTTCCTTCCCTTCCCCTATGTTCATCTGTTTTGTTTCTTAAATTCCACATATGAGTGAAATCATCTGATATTTGTCTTTCTCTGGCTGACTTATTTCGCTTTGCATAATACATTCTAGTTCCATCCATGTTGTTGGAAATGGCAAGAGTTCATTCTTTTTGATTGTCAAGTAATATTCCATTGTGTGTGTATATGCCACATCTTTTTTTAAAATTTTATAATGTTTCTATTTATTTTTTAATGTTTATTCATTTTTTCTTAAAATTTTTGTAACATTTATTTATTTTTGAGAGACAGAGAGAGACAGAGCGTGAGCAGGGGAGGGGCAGAGAGAGAGGGAGACACAGAATCGGAAGCAGGCTCCGAGCTGTCAGCACAGAGCCCGACGCGGGGCTCGAACTCACGAACCGTGAAATCATGACCTGAGCCAAAACCAAGAGTCAGATGCTTAACCAACTGAGCCACCCAGGGGCCCCATACCACATCTTCTTTATCCATTCTTCAGTTGATGGACATTTGGGGTCTTTCCATAATTTGGCTATGGTTGATAGTGTACAGGTCCCTTTCAAAAGGTAGGTAAGGAGGGGCGTCTGGGTGGCTCAGTCGGCTGAGCGTATGACTTCAGCTCAGGTCATGATCCCACGGTTCGTGGGTTCGAGCCCCGCGACGGGCTCTGTGCTGACAGCTCGGAGCCTGGAGCCTGCTTCGGATTCTGTGTCTCCCTCTCTCTCTGCCCCTCCCCTGCTCACGCTCTGTCTCTCCCTCTCTCTCAAAAATAAATAAACACAAAGGTAAGGAAATGAGCCAAATGTTTTTCATCTTTACTGCGCTCAGAAAAAGACATGATGGCTGAAGGCTGAAGCATAAGAGGTTTCAATTACAGAGGAGAAAGACCTTCATCAGACTGGGGCTCCCTCCCCACCCTCCCCCCCAACGCCCGTATGCTCTGTTCCTCTCTGATTGAAACCTCTCTGGTTCCTCCTCCGTCCCCACACCCGTCCTTCACTAGCTTCTACAAGGATGAAGAAGAGTGATTCCTTTATTTTTCATTGTGGCTTCAGGTGCTTGGAGGAAAACTGCCTCCCCACACCTCTTCCTCTCTTTATAAAATTTTTTTCCTAATTATCAAAATAACACATGCTGATAGTAGAAAACTTGGAAAAGGCAGAAATATGTACATTACATATATTACGAACACATATTAGAGTTTTACTACCTAAGTGGCTGATAATGCCAAGTACTAAGGGGGCAAACTGAAAGTTCCTATTTGCTTTTATGTGTTATATATCAGGTCAGGGCATATGTGCTAAGCTCCTACATGTGCCGGCTGCTGGCAAGCAGGAGCGGGATGTAGGAAAGACTAGGAATGTCATCTAGCCACCCCCCTGTGGCTGGGGAGGCGTTCCCCTCTCCACCAACAATTCGAGGGCAATCCCCATGCTGTGTAATGAATTATTTCTCTGACATTCGCTCTGCAAAGAAAAAAGGAAAATATAGGCAGAAGATACAGCCTTTCATTCAGCATAAATCTGAATTGACGTGCGTGTTTCAAAGAGTTGGAAGATGTGTGACTGATCTTCTCATTGTCTCTGTATCAACTGCTGTATAATTTATTTAGAAGACCATTTCGGCGCAGCAGAGAAAATATGACATTGCTCATTTTCTCTATGTCAGTTTCCTCACCATTCCCATCTGTGGGATCCGTCTACCCTACCCATTTATCTGCGGGTAGTGCTGCAAAGGTTGTGTTTCAAAACCACAAATTCTTCCTGAACTTACCAAAGTGTGAACATGTACCGAATGATTATGAAATCATGGAGGAGTCTTCTTTTTTTTCCCCAAAATAAAAAATTGTATTGTTTTACAGAATAAATTGCCCCATACGCATGGGAAAATGTATTTGAGGTTATTTATTTGTTTGTTCTTAAGGCTTTTACGTTTGTTTTGTTTTGTTTTTAACTCCAGTATGGTAAACATACGTGTTATAATAGTTTCAGGTGTACAATACAGTGATTCCACACCAAGTGCTCATCAGGGCAAGTGCACTCCTTCATCCCCATCACCTATTTCATGCCCCTCCCCCACCCATCTCCTTTCTGGAGACCATCAGTTTGTTCCCTGTATTAATGGTCTGTTTCTTGGTTTGTTTCTCTCTCTTCCCCCCCTTTGTTTGTTTCGTTTCTTACATTCCGCACGTAAGTGAAATCATATGGTATTTGTCTTTCTCTGAGTGACTTAGTTCACTTAGCATTATACTCTCTAGCTCCATCCATGTTGTTGCAAATGGCAAGGTTTCATTCTTTTTTGTGGCCGAATAATATTCCAGGGTGTGTGTGTGTGTGTGTGTGTGTGTATACACCACATCTCCTTTATCATACCGTTCCTTAATCAATGGACACTTGGGCTGCTCCCATAATTTGGCTACTGTAAATAATGCTGCTATGAACATAGGGACGCGTATATGATTTTGAATTAATTTTTTTTTGAAGATTTTATTTTTAAGTAAGCTCTACACCCAATGTGGGGCTTGAACTTATAACCCCGAGATCAAGAGTCGTGTTCTTTACTGACTGAGCCAGCCAGGGACCCCTGCGTTAGTGTTTTTGTATTGTTAGGATAAATACCCAGTACTGTGATTCCTGGATCATAGGGTAGTTCTATTTTTAACTTTTGGAGGGAACCATCATCCTGGTTTCCACAGTGGCTGCCGTTTGAATTCCCACCAACAGTGCATGAGGGCTCCTTTTTCCTCACATCCAGTGTGAAGGAGTCCTTACCTGAACTCAGTATTGCCAAAACGATAAAGGGCTGTATGTTGGAGGCTTTTATAAAACATTAGGTGTATCATGTATTTCATTAATATGTTTTAATATAGAACTTAGTCCAGTCCTCACGTGTGTTGTTACGCACGATAGACATACCTAATATAGTTTGCTACTATTAATTTTGAATTTCTGTATCCAAGACAACTTTTTTAGCACAAAGAGAAAAGGTCCATTTCAGGGAAACTAATACTCAGAGCAAATGCATATAAAGCATTAAAATAATGCAAATTCTTACGTGGTTTATATGATTAACACACATACAATTGACACTGAATCCCGTGGCACACAAGCAAGTGATATCCAGATTCAGTATAGATGACACTCTGTAGCCAGAAAAACAAAAAACGAAGAGTAGAACGCCTATTAACATTGGCTTTGGAATTTGAATGTTACGAAGATTGTTATTTGCTGAATACTATTTAGAATGGTGCTCTATTTGTGGAGAAATCGATTTGTATCTCTCTCTCTTTTTTTAAGTTTATTTGCTTATTTTTGAGAGAGAGAGAGAGAGAGAGAGAGAGAGAATCCCAAGCAGGCTCTGGGCTCTCAGAGCAGAGCCCCACCTGGGACTTGATCCCACCAACCTGTGAGTTTATGACCTGAGCAGAAATCAAGGGTGGGAGGCTCGGGGTGGCTGGGTGGCTCAGTTGGTTAAGCCTCCGACACTGGCTCAGGTCACGATCTCTGCAGTCTGTCGGGATCCAGCCCCACATCTCTCTGCCCCTCCCCCACTCACGCGCGCATGCTCTCTCTCTCTCTCTCTCAAAATATAATTAAAAAACATTAAAAAGAAAAGAGTGGGAGGCTCAACACACTGAGCCACCCAGGCACCCCCATTCCAAAATTTTTTGAGAAGACATTCCATATTGAGAACAATATTATATGATTCTTACCTGTTCAGGGGAGGTAGAGAAAAAAACCGAATACACACCTATGTCAAATCACATGCCTTGCCACCGTGTGTTGGCATTTTGTCAAGGGGAGCAGTTTGGGGTGAAACCAGTGCCGTGAGTCCCCTCCTCTATTTGGGGAACCAACCATGGTGATAGACGTATTCACTGGGTCATCAAACAGTGTTCGAGTGCCGGCCACGATATTCGACGGCCACCTCAAAGGTAAGGGAGGCGATGGGCCCAGTCCTCAACGCACACGTAATCGCGTGGGGGAAGGAAGCGTAGGGACAAGCGTGGGAGACCCGGAGGTACTTGGCGATGGGCCACACCGGCAAGGTTGGCCCGCAGCGGGGAGGGGCCAGGCCGGGTGGGTGGGAGGATAGGCTGGGAGCAGGGTGGAGGGGAGGAGTCGGGAAAACGGGCCAGCGGAAGAGGAAGTTCGGGCTCCCAGCTTGGCGCCGAGGCAGGTGAAGCGCAGGGCGGGGAGTGGGATTACACTGTCGGAGGCATCCGACAAAATGCCGGTGGAGATGCGGCCAACTTCTCCATCCTGCAGTCGGGCAGGGGGCTGACGAACCAGTGCAGCCGAGGAAACAGCAGTGAGTGGACAATGACCGCAGCCGCCAAGGTGGGGGGGGACGGGGAGGGACGGGGACGTCCTTGTGGGGGACTCAGGAAGGGCACACGGCCCGCGTGGTTGGGCCCGACCCTCGAGCCTTGCATTTGCTGCTCCCCGTGGAGCCCCGTGCCAGGTACTTGCACGAGAGCCTCAGAGACTTCCAGTCCGAGGGCAGTAAGCACGCATTTATGAATGATCTCACGCTTCTCCCCTCCCTTGGGTTCAGCTGCCTTTTGATCCACAAGTGGGAACAGATGAGGACCGCTTGCTTTTTGGAGATGCCTGCTCTCGTGCCAGTGGAGAAACGGAAACTATTTGTTGTGCTCGGGGTTTCAGCCCTTGTTCGGAGGATCCCGGCGGCACATGTGTTCCTCCCCTCCCGGGTCTCACAGTGTCCCTGAAAACGGATGTTTTCACCCTAGGGCGAGTTGGGGCAGATGAACGAATACGGCCCGTTTGGTGGCAGGACTGGGGTCTGTCTACCTGCCCCCTGACATCGTTCTTCAGGGCAGTAGTTAGGGCGTGGGTTTCCAGTAGCCAATCCTATATTCAAGCCTTTAGTATACGACCCAGTGGTCTCAGGGGTCTGGTTTTGGTTAAGCTCGGGAGAGACGTGCCCCGGGGCGGAGAGGAGAGCTAGACCTTGGCAGGAAGTGTATTTGTGCTTGTATTGCCCGGCCCAAAGCCTGCACTGAGCTGGCGCCCCGTAAAATGTGTGGAATGAACACATTGTAATAATAAGGAATTAGAGAGGAAACCTTTCAAATGGTAAATGTGGGGTCTAATCCTTTATATTTTGCTAAATATCATTTCGGATATGGTTCCCAATACTAAAGTGGTTTCAGTATTTTAAGCATGATGCTATGGCATTAAGCTTTACTTTGGAAAAAAAAAATGTACAAAATTAAATGGCTGAAAGCTGAGCTTTCTGAGTGCAATGCACCCACAGGGAAGTTTTTTCTTTAGGGAAAAAGCTACAGGGGAGGCTGAACAGTCACTGTGTGACCTCACCTATTAATGGCACATCAAGTACTTAGAAAACAGTAGAAAGAATCTCAAATCCCATCATCAAATTGATAGAACAAACAATAGACCCTTTAGACTTAAAAAAAAAAAAAATGCAACAACAGGGGCGCCTGGGTGGCTCGGTCAGTTAAGCATTTGACTCTCGACTTCCGCTCAGGTCTTGATCTCATAGTTGGTGAGTTCGAGCCCCACAGCGGGCTCTGCACTGAGTGAGGACCTTGCTTGGGATCTCTCTCTCTCTCCCTCTCTCTGTGCCCCTCCCTCACTCTCTCAAAAAAGAAAAACCAAAACAAAATGCAGCTACGACTGGGTGAAGCAAACAAAGTAGGGATTTTTCGCATACAGCCGTAACAGCTACGGGGTAGGTAAGTGTCTGTCTACACAAGTTACGTGCACCTGGTTTCTAAGGGACAGGACTCTGCAGGATGTTGGAAGTCAGTGCTGCAGCTGGTGTGCGAGTCTCCGAGATGAGGCTTTTCCTGCCGTGTGCCCTTCTCTCCAGTCTTGAGAGTCCCAGGGAACAAAACAGATTAAATCATCACGTTAATTCTGTGCACGGGGCATGAAGAACAGTGTTCCCCTTGGAAAAGTAAAAGGCATTAAAATGTAGACAAGGCATGTTCAGAACCTAGGACGATGCCTCTAACGTCCAGTGTGATGCCTCATGATACGTGCAGAAATAATTGCAGAAGGAAGGAGGGGAGAGCCTGGGGAGGGGAGAGAGAAGAGGATGGGGGAGGAGGGAGAGGAGCACAGCAAGAACCCCCCCCCCCATGCTCAGTCCCTCCTGTGAATCCCCCAGATCGTTAACAGTGGCAACGCCCGCCCCCGCTGGGACTCTTCCTCTCCCTAAATTCTAAAGTTCCTCCAATTCCTTCCCTACCATCAAAACTTGTTTGTTCCTTATTTACAAAGGGCCCCTGACCGGCTACTGTGACAACTTAAGGAGATGAGGTGTTAGTGGGGCTACTGTGACAACTTAAGGAGATGAGGTGTTAGTGGCCGATCATAACAGCACGTGTTGTTCCCATAGGATGACATTTACATTTAACTGTGGCCTTGAAATGCCAGTAGTCATCCTAGAGAGGTAAGAACAGCTACCAGGAGCCTCCAGCTCAGCGGGGGGCCTTGGAAAAGCTCTGGGACGTGGTCATGAGCTTCCACTGCCATTTTTACCACATCCGCAAAGGGCAGCTGGCCTCTCCTCGGGCGCAGATAATATCTGAGTGTTCCAAAGTGGGCAGTTGGGTATTCTTTTGAAGGTCCTCTGGGAACCCACGGTAGCTCAAGTTTGGTTTCCCAAGAGCAATAGATCCAAATGTTTAATGAAATAGTCTTTTAAAATTTGAACTCGTTTTCTTGTTTCTATCTCAGGGAAGGTGGAGGGCAACTGGGGAATAACCCTCCTCGCCAAGCCTTCTTTTATCTTTTTTATTTAAAAAAGTTATTTTAATTTATTTATTCTTGAGAGAGAGAGAGTACATAAGCAGGGGAGGGGCAGAGAGAGAGACAGAGAATCCCAAGCAGGCTCCACACTGTCAGCATGGAGCGCAGTGCGGAGCTCGAACTCACAAACCGTGGGATCATGACCTGAGCGGAAATCAAGAGTCCGTCGCTTAACTGACTGAGCCGCCCAAGCGCCCCCTAAGCCATCTTTTATGTCTGTGAAGACAGGAATTAAGTGTCATCCGTTCTGAACAATATGACCTCAATTCTTCTAGACTTCTTTTAATAGGAAGTCCTTTTGCACCTGCTTTAGCATATCCCCTTTTCCTGGGTTTGCTCCACTTTCCCACATAACTTCTAAATTGCAGGGGCGGTGCCTACTTGCACCGCCTGTGGTTTCCTTTGGAACGCCAACAGCAGGTGCAGCCCACACCTGCTGTGCACACACACACACACACACACACACACACACACATACATACATCCACCACAGAAACTGCTTTGGAGATGGGGTAAAACAAAGAACATATAACCCTGTTGCATAAAAATGAGGGTTAGAAGGATCAAGGTTGTAGATGTGCAGTCCCCTTACTGAGGTCCTTGCTCCCTTCAGGGGATGGTTCAGTGGTCAGATCCCTGCACAACTTCATACAGACTCACTTGTGAGGGGAGCCCTTTGCAGGCTGCCCACTTTCTAACTGGGTTCAGGACTCCCAAACCACACCCTTTGCCGCTTCATGGGGTTTCCTCTAAAACCAAGATACCCTCTTACATGGCCACAGCACAGTTATCAACTGCAGGAACTTAATATCAATACCATAGTTTTAGCTAATCTCTAACCCATGTTCCAATACCGTCCATTGTCCCAGGAACGTCCTCCGCGCATTCAGTCCAGGATGCAGCCCGGATCACGGTGTGCGTTCAGTTGTCATTTATTCTCCTTTACTCCGAACGCTTTCGCAACTGCTCTATGCCTTTTACGACATTGACATTTCTAAGAAGACAGACTACTTATATGTTTTTTTAGTTTTATTTTTAAGTAAACTCTACACCCAATGTGGAACTTGAACTCCTAACCCCGAGATCAAGAGTTGCCCACTCTACCAATGGAGCCAATCAGGTGCCCCCACCCTACGTATTTTGTAGAAAGTTTCTCAGTTTGGGTATATCTGGTGTTTCCTTGTGATTACATCAAATAGATTTTGAGGGCTTCTCCATGGAAAGTTAGAAATCATGTAGTGCACAGCATGGTGACTATAGTTAATAGTGTCGTATTGCATATTTGAAAATAGCGGGCAGGGCACTGGGGTGGCTCAGTCGGTTAAGTATCTGATTCTCGATTTCGGCTCCGGTCACGATCTCCTGGTTCGTGGGTTTGAGCCCTCCGTCAGGCTCTGCACTGACGGTGTGGAGACTGCTTGGGATTCTCTCTCTCTCTCTCTCTCTCTCTCTGTCCCTCCCCACCCCCTCTGAAAACAAATAAATAAAAAAAACGAAAGTTGCTGGGGGAGTGGATCTTGAAATTTCTCATCATGAGAAAAAAATGTGTAACTATGCAGGGTGATGTTAACTGGACTTATTATTATTTCACAATATACACAAAGATCAAATCATTATTTGTATGGTTGAAACTAATATAATGTTATGTCGATTATACCTCAAAAGGAAAGACAGACGGAAAGGAAAAACTCTTCCAGTGCCTTCTGTCTCATTGAGGATGAAATTTACACATTTACCAAGCCCTACAAGGCCTTGCTTCCTCAATACTGATCCTTGGCTCTCTCTCTCTGCCTCAGGCCCTTTGCACTTGCTGGTACTACTTCCTGGTATGCTCTTCATCCAGATCATTGCTTGTCATGTTCCCTCATTTTATTCAGGTACGTTTAATTACAAACTGAACGATAATCTCAGATTCCAATCCACAGCATTCTTTCATCGTTTGGAGCCCTCCTTTCCTGCCAGATTCCTGAGAGCCTTCCTTTCTCTGTTTCCTACCCCCGCAGGGTACACGTGTGTGTGAAACGCTGATTAATACTTTGCTCTTTGGAACCAACCGGGTGTACCTTCAATGTCCAGTCTTTTAAAGATGGGAGTTTGGATTTTAGAGCACTGACTGTTAATTTACGTGACAGTGACATCTAGTGGATCACTAATGACAGCTAAAAGCTGTCAAAGAGCTTTTAAAAGCTCTTTTAAAGATCAAAGGAGGGGCAACACAAACATCAACCACGAACAACAAAACTCCACCCTGATTCCTGGATAGATGCTCTAGTGAGGTCTGGAGAATCCAGTGAGATTTCTGTTGATGATGTGGCCATTGATGGGTTAAGGATATCTGAAGATTTACGTTTCACTATGCGTGTTGGGGATGGAGCATAGAGGACAAGCCTAAATATGAAAAAATGAGAGAATTTGTTGTGTGGGATAGCTTAAGCTGCTACCAGTTCATTTTTCAAGAGGTTGATTTATCACTCAAAAGCGAGGGGCGCCTGGGTGGCTCAGTCGGTTAAACGCCCGACCTCAGCACAGGTCATGATCTCATAGTCCGTGGGTTCAAGCTGTGCTGACAGCTCAGAGCCTGGAGCCTGCTTCAGATTCTGTGTCTCCCTCTCTCCCTCTGTACCTCCCTCTGCTCACGCTCTGTCTCTCTCTCCCTCAAAAATACACATTAAAAAAAAAAATTTTTTTAAGGTGATACGAACATGAAATTAGTGCATGCTGTCACCAAGTGGTGGTAATAATTTGGAAGAAAAGTAAAATTTTGGTCATTAGGTGTGCTCAGCTGGAAGAAACTAGCAAATTTTGCTCTTGATCTGAAATCAAGAGTCAGATGCTTAACCCAGGTGCCCCTAACAGCAAGCTTTAAAATATAAGATTAAGGAATAGTTTAATAATTATTATAAGTTTGGACAATTTATATCACAATGGAGAATGTGCAAGTCATGCTCTCATGTTATGTTCTCACTTCCACATGAGCAAAGCATGTTATCAGACTTTTTGTTCCTGTTAATCAAAAATTTTATTTTGCATTTCTCATATGATGCCTGAGATTGAGTAACTTTTCATCTGATTTTATTTTTTTGGTGAATTGTGCCCTTATATCTTGCCCATTTCTCTATGAAGCTAATGACATTTTAAAAATTGATTTGTAGAAGCTCTTTATATATTGGGGTAATTGGCTCTTTAGCTAAGATACGAATCGCAAATATTGTTTCCGGTGTCTTTTTACCTTGCTTTTGATGGTTTTTGCCATGTAAAATTTTCTTATCGTTTGGGTTTTTGTGTTATAAAGACATTCCCTTCTCTCAGGACTACAAAAGAAAATTATTGCATGGTTTTCTTTTAGTACTTTTATTTATCTTTTCAAGTATATGATCAACCTAGAGTCTGTGAAATAGTGTTCTCAGTTTACTTTGTCAGTTGCTGATTGTCCAAACATCATTTATTCAATAATGTACTTTAAATGTCACCTATCACTTGGGTTCTGCTTTGCCCAGGACTATCCTGGTTTTTACTTGTTGTCCTGGCATAGTTTTGAATTGTGTTCTCTTTCATTCTCCAGTGTGGCCTGGTTTGAATAATAAATTACATGTTTACCTTCCTACTCATGATAAACGAATACAATACACTTGAACAAAATTGACCCATGGTTAAATTTTACCCCACTGGCTTACTTGTTTGTGCTCTCTCCCTATATTTCTTTTTTCTATTATTATTTTTTTAACATTTATTTATCTTTAACAGAGCAAGACAGAGCACGAGCTGGGGAGGGGCAGAGATGGGGGGAGGGTGGGGGTAGGAGACACAGAATCCAAAGCAAGCTCCAGGCCCTGAGCTGTCAGCACAGAGCCCAACGCGGGGCTTGAACTCACAGACCTCGAGATCATGACCTGAGCCAAAGTCAGATGCTTAACTGACTGAGCCACCCAGGGCGCCCCCCACCCCTCCTATATTTCTTAAGAGTAGGAATAGTCTCTTTCATAGCCTCGGTATTTTCCTTGAAGCAGTATTTTTATCTAATCTACTGTCATATTACAATTTTGTCAGTTGCCCTAATAATCCCCCTTATAGCATCCCTGTGCCTCCCCAAGCGCCTCTCCCTGCCACCCCACCAAGTTTATGGTCAGATCCAGTTTATGGTCAAGCATTGGATTTACTTGTCGTGTCTCTTTGGCTTCCTCTAACCTAGAATTGTTTCCCTTTTATGGCATTGACACTTTTGAAGAATACGGTCTTCCCCTACCTTTTTATTCCAGAACATTCTTCATTTTCTGTGAATCACAGCCATTCTTAATTACAGAGCTCCACTGCCTCAGTGGGGGCTGAACAAGAATCGATAGCCGTATCTCCTCCATAATCTTCCCAGAAAACTGGATCTCAGGCTCCCTGAATGGATCTGGTCAGTGAAGTGAGTGAGGGAAGGCTTCACACACTGGCTCTGGGACCCCACTCTTTCCCCATTCATCTTTGATCACTCTCTTCTAGAAAGTCCTTGGCTTGGCAATTGGTTGATCCCAAGTCTTGGGTCAGAGGGATGGATGTGGTAGGTTCTGAAATGGGGAGAGGCTTTTCAAAACTATGGGGCCAGAAGAATTATGGTACCCACTTACCTGGCCTCGCTCTGTCTGATGTCCCTTCCTGCCTCCCTCCTGCCCTTCCCTAGCCTCCCAAGCCTCTCTAGTCACAACCACTGGCCTTGCTCTGTATCACCTAAAGTCATTCCAAGTGCCTCCAGGGACACAGGAACCCCCCCCCCCCCATTAAGAATCATGTCCCCTTGGGGTACCTGGATGGCTCAGTTGGTTGAGCGTCCAGCTTTGGCTCAGGTCATGATCTCGCAGTTCACGAGTTTGAGCCCTGCGTCAGGCTCTGTGCTGGCAGCTCAGAGGGTGGAGCCTGCTTCAGATTCTGTGTCTCCCTCTCTCTCTGTCTCTCCCCAGCTCACACTTGGTCTGTCTCTCTCTCTCTCTCTCAACTAAATAAAATTTTTAAAAAATGTAAAAAGAATCATGCCCCCTTACGATCTCTCAGTATGTCTCTCTCTAAGGTCTCAATAAACTGTTTTCCCAAGTCAGACTCAGAGCATTCTTGGACCAAATGGCATGATCCTCATCTGAACAAAAACTTCTTCTTTCTTACATGACTGCCCCCGAATATTTGTGCCCCATTAGGATTGGAGAAAGATCTCCTCCAGACAGCCATCCCAGGGAGCCTGGAGGAACCCTGGTAAATGTAGCTTTTGCTCACCAGCCCAAGTTGCTGTAAGGGCCTCGCTGGAAGAAATCTTGGCAGGAGTCTCTCCCCATGGACTAGTCTCTATATGGCTCCCCACTCCGCTTTGCTTATTATGGAGCCTGCTTCTGCTTCTCCCCATCCGTGTCCTGAAGGAGTCCCAGCCTGCACGACCCCCCAGTTTGCCGCCCACTGGTTGCTTTCTTGGTTGACCCTTGATCTTGTAGATGAGCACATGCTGAGTCCCCCCTCCACGGAGCCCACATGAACCTCTGGACCTCTGACCAACCTGCCCACTTCTTTCCTAAATTCTGACTTCTGAAAAGATCAACACAGCTAAACCACTTCAACCTGGCAGGGAGAGGCCCCTGCCTTGGCATATCCCTAGCCACTGGAGCCCTGACTTAGCAGAAGTTCTCATCATGGGAGATCCAGGAAAGTCTCCGAAAGAAGATGCCGAGGTTCCCAGGAGCACCTTTCCTGAGTCTGTGCTATGATTAGGAGATCTTTGTCTTATGCGCCTACGTGAAGCAGACATTTGTGGCAATGCCTTTATTCTACAGAACGCCAGCTAGGTCTAGGGCTAAGAAAAGCACCATGTTGGGGCGCCTGGGTGGCTCAGTCGGTTAAGCGTCCGACTTCGGCTCAGGTCACGATCTCGCGGTATGTGAGTTCGAGCCCCGCGTCGGGCTCTGTGCTGACTGCTCAGAGCCTGGAGCCTGTTTCAGATTCTGTGTCTCCCCCTCTCTCTGACCCTCCCCCGTTCGTGCTCTGTCTCTGTCTCAAAAATAAATAAACGTTAAAAAAAAAAGAAAAGCACCATGTTTATATGTCCACAAATTTTCTCAATCATGAGCAAATTATTTGCTCCTCGCCACATGAAAAAATGAACTTTCTCTTTTGAGAGTTTGGAGAAAATAAAAAAGAGAAATTAACCAATCAAAGAGAGCTTGGACAATAAAGTGAACAAAGACATTTGCTTTCCAAAAGCGTGTTTAAATATTTTATCTAGAAAAATCTTCCCAAAGTTATAAATAGCACCTAGCTATCGGTTCCAGCATCGACCTCGGAGAAGTGCTTCCAGCTTTATGACTGAGTTTGTGTGCCTGTGGCCAAATGGATTTGGAATGGAAACTTTTTTTTTTGTCATCTGGCTTATTGTTGTTTCCTTCTGTGGCCACAGTATTTGTCTGGGCCATGGGATTACTCAATCAATCAAATATTTATTGAGTAACCAGACAACCAATGGAAAAACTAGACTTGGATCATATTGTACAGATCATACCATCTGTCTTAAAGTCTTAAGGCAGTTGTGCTCACTAATGGTCATCTCTTTTTTTTGGAGCTTAGAAAAGGATCCATTTGGGAAAAGAAGTATCCATGCAGAAGCAACTACATTCCTATGACTTTTGGCAAACAAAATATTCGCACATTCCATCGCCCTGTTCTAATATCTATTTATAAATGTTTCTCTCCATTCTAGAGGTTTTCTCTGTAATATGTGGACCATGCCATGACATCCTTTAAAGCTTTGAGAATTAAATTCTGGTTTCCTTAATTTACTATAGGAATACGTCCCTAGAGACTGTAAGTCCAACATAAATGATGTGTGTGTCAGAAGGCGAGTATATACACCCTTATGTTTTTTGCTAAATGGGTGTAGAGTCACGAGTGCTATTTATCAATATTTCCGCGTCTCCTCTTTTTGGGGACGTGAAAAGATGTCAGTCGTCTGCCCACTTGAAGTTAGAGTAGGCCAGCTGACTGCTTTGGCCAATGAAATGTGAGCAAAACTGAGAGGTGCCCCTTTTGGGTAGGTGGTCAACTTCTCATGTTCCTTTCCATCTTCCATGATAATTGGGTAATGTTCTAGCCAGTAGAGATTTTATCAGCATGCATCCAGAGGAGAGAATAAAATAAAGAAGGGTCCCCCACTGACCTGAAATGGACATGTAGCAAGAGAGGGAAATAATGTATTCTAGGCCACTGAAATATCAGGGTTGTTTTTCCTCTAGCATAGCTTTGCATATGCTGAATAATACAAAAATCGGTCTATAGAAGTGGGCCACTGCTATAGCAAAGACCTAAAACAAATGAGCTAAGGGCCAGGTAGGGGGTGGCAAGGACACTATGCCTGCAGTAATTTGGGACGTACATTTTACTCCTGCAGCAGGGGCCAGTGAAAACCCAACCCTGCATCAGGGGACCCATGAAGGGTATGGCCATCATACTCCTTGTTAACACCCGTCAATGAATTAAGGTGTCTTTGAGCAAAGTTCCATTAATGGTGTGGGGTCCAAAAAATCTTCTCACTTGCACAGAATGGCTTGGGGAAAAGAGACGAAGTACATACTCAGCTCTCTCATTGAAGCCTGATGGCCTCGGGGAATTGAAATTAAACTGATAAACAGAGTCATGGGAACAAGAAAGCAAAGAAATACAGTAAACACAAGAATTCTGTCTCAAAAAGAACTGGCCATTGCCATGCGGAGCTGACGGGAAGACGATACCTGAGAAGGTGTTTTTGACAAAAGAAGTATTAATCAGGGGTACCTGGGTGGCTCAGTCGGTTGAGTGTCCAACTTCGGCTCAGGTCATGATCTCACAGTTTGTGGGTTCAAGCCCCGCATCAGGCTCTGTGCTGACCACTTGCTCAGAGCCTGGAGCCTGCTTTGGATTCTGTGTCTCCTCTCTCTGCCTCTCCCCCGCTCACGCTTTGTCTCACTCTGTTTCTCAAAAATAAATAAATGTGTAAAAAAAAAAATTAAAAAAAAAGTATTAATCAGCCTGGACAAAGCAGGTGGTGGTTATTTAAGACTACGACTTTGAGGGGCACCTGGGTGGCTCAGTCAGTTGAGCATCTGACTATTTTGACTCAGGTCATGATCTCATGGTTTGTGAGTTTGAACCCCACGTTGGGCTCTGTGCTGACAGCCTGGAGCCTGCTTAAGATTCTCTCTCCCTCTCTTTGCCCCTCCCTCGCACAGGTGTGTGTGTGTGTGTGTGTATGTGTGTGCTCTCTCAAAATCAACACACTTAAAAAAAAAAAACAAAAACATGACTTTGGGTCTCTAATCAACTAAAAGCAGGAAGTGGGCTGAGAGAGCTGCTCATCCCAGGGAGGACGTATTCTCGTCGCCCACTTCAAATGCGGCCAGAGAAGAACGAAAAAGGAAAACTTCCAGAAGTTGTAGCCAGACTTCAGGAGGACAACCGGACAAGACACCCTTTCCCAGGAAGCAATATGGGAACACAATCGAGGAACTTTCCCTCACCCTGGGAAGAGCCCTCAAATGTGCCTGCCCCGTGGGCGTTAGAATTGCTGTGGACCAGTGTCCCCCACTGCCTCTCTCGTCCCCGCTATGTGTGAATGGAGGCACTTAACTGTAGTTCACGTGTACTTGTTCTATCGTTGAAGGGTGGTTGTGGGGAGGGCAGAAAACCTGACTTTCTCTTTCGTGGGTCCCTGAAGCAGTAGGCACCATATCCAGACCTGTTGTAAAAATGGCTCTGCATCTCCCCAAGTCCTGGGTGTAGAACCAAAAGCCACGTTGGGATGAAACTTGCCGTCGGTATTCCTTGGAGGAAGAGACGGGTGTATTTTACAGGCAGAAAGAAAAGTGAGCTGAGTGTTCAGTAGCAAAAAAGGGCAGACTTTAGCAGCCATTGGGATTGTTCGATATTTCTTGTTTTTTCTCTTTCTAAGCTTAAAAGGAATACAGCCATCTTGCCACCTTGACGTTCAGCAGGCCGTGTGACTTGCTCTGGCCAATGAAACACCAACGAAGTGATCTGCGTCGTTTTCAGGCAGGAGACTTTCAGACGCAGTATTTGACTTGCTTTTTCCCTTTCCCCTGCCATGGCAACCAGCGAAGTTCCAGAAGGTGGAGGCTCTGGAAGCCTCGGTTCCCAAGTGAGGACAACACAGAGTAGAGAGTCTTGCCGATCTAACATGGACATACAGCACCAATGAAAAATAAATCTTCATTGTTTGTTACTGCAGTATAATTTAGCTGAGGTTGACTAATACAGGTGAACATGTTTAAATTGAATATTAAGATCTGAAAAGACTGGGGCGTCTGGGTGGTTCAGTCGGTTGAGCGTCCGACTTTGGCTCAGGTCATGATCTTGGGGTCTGTGAGTTCAAGCTCCGCATTGGGCTCTGTGCTGACAGCTTGGAGCCTGGAGCCTGCTTCGGGTTCTGTGGCTCCCTCTCTCTGCCATCCCTCCCTTGCTCTCACTCTGTCTCTCTCTCTCTCTCTCTCTCTCTCTCTCAAAAATAAATAAACGTTTAAAAAAATTTTAATCTGAAAAGGCTTTCCTCATGGATAAAAGCCAGTGTCCCTTCACAGGTAAACTTGCTTTTTACTGAGCACTTAATGCTTGTTGGTTCTCATATATTTCTGTTGAGATTTTTAGTGAAACGATCTACTGTTTTAAATCCCCTCCTTATAAGAATACCATAGAGTCAGGTGTACATGCCCTGTCAGGTAACATGTTTTTGCTAATTTCTTTTTTTTTTTTTTTTTTAAGTTTATTTGTTTTTGAGAGAGAGAGAGAGAGTGAGCAAGGGAGGGGCAGAGAGAGAGGGAGAGAGAGAATCCTAAGTAGGCACCATGCTATCAGTGCAGAGCCCGACGCGAGGCTCAATCCCACAAACCGTGAGATCATGACCTGAGCCGAAATCAAGAGTCGGATGCTTAACGGACTGAGCCCCCCCCAGGCACCCCAAATTTCTTGACACTTGTATTATACCAGTATTTAATAATATATTCAATTTTACTTGTTTAAAATGCACCTGTTCACAATATGGTACATGATCTATATTTAAAATAAATTTTTTTAACGCTTATTTATTTTTGAGGGAAAGAGAGCGTGAGTGGGAGAGGGACAGAGACAGAGAGGGAGACACAGGATCCGAAGCAGGCTCCAGCCTCTGAGCTGTCAGCTCAGAGCCCAATGCGGGGCTCGAACCCACGAGCGGTGAGATCATGACCCGAGCTGAAGTCGGACGCTCAACCGACTGAGCCACCCAGGCGCCCCCCACATTATTTTTAAACATATGAAAGAGACATTTGTTTTCCCATATTTATAGGAAGAAGAGAGCTGTCCTTGAAGCATCTGATATGGACAAAATACTGCTGCACATCGAATCAGCCCTCGGCCTTGGGTTACAAAGTTGTCACTGGTTGATAACGGCAAGTATACAAACTCATCTAGGGAAAAAAATCTTTTTCAGACTCTGTAAGGGTGGGTGCCCAGTGTCTATCGTATGCGTGATTTTGCAAACGATATGAAAACATTCTTCAAACGAATACCTTATTTCTCTTTATCCAAAGTCGAACTCGTCACATTTAATTCTGTGTGAGCTTATCTGTGGGAAGTTAAGATACCGGCCTTCAGGTTTGTGGCTGGCTGGCGATCTAATTTACTTCAGGGATATGGCTTACAGAACCTAGAGAAATGGAGAATTAACGTATTTCCTTCAAATCCCAGATGTTTACGGCGAACTTCTCTGGCAAACGCCTGAAGCGTGTGCGTCTTCGCTGTTTCCTCCTCTCTTGTGAATATTGTCTCTGCAGCTTGGAACGACCCCTTCTCCAACGGTCAGAATCCTTCCTGTCGTCATAGGTCCGGCTCCAACGCTAAACCTCCACACAACAGTTGACAGAGGCAGTAATGAAAATGATAGATTATCTTTTTAACTAGAAGTCAGTATTATTTAGGTTCCCGTGTGCCAGGTGCTGGGCAAATGCTTTGGGTGATTATCTCATTTAATTCTTATTATAAGCTTATGTCTTGGAACTGTTATTATCCGCATTAGTCATTCTTTGGCTCAGAATTCCATAATTATAGAAATGCTCTATCATGTCTTTGCAACAGACATACCTGGGTTTGATTCCTAGCCCTAAAACTCACGAGACTAGCTGTGTGACCTTGAACGCATTTATTTAACTTTTCTAAACCTACCTGTACGAGAATGAAAATAGCTAACAAGTCACGAGCGTGCCTGTGGTCCCGCGATACTCCTTCCTCCACACGCCAGGGTCCCCAGTGCCTCCCTTTTGTTTTAAATCCCGTGTCATCTTGGTTCTTGGCTTACTCTTTTATTTCGGTGGAACACATGTTCCAGATGCTTTCCGAGAAAGTAAACATGAGCCAGAAGCCTGTGTTCGGGAGACCTCACGTGTCTGCAGTTTTATTTATTTGAATGCTTCTTTAAGAGGCACTTAGAGCCTCCTCTTCCTGACCTCTTCACGGTTCATCCATGTTAATCAGCTTGTTTCTGGATTTTTCTACCAACTTAGGCTGATTTTCTTTGGTTCATCAAGTGCAGCACTATTTATCTGAGTGCTTTGCTGCCTTCTGAGAGTGTGCGTGTGGCTGTTCTCTCTCCATAGTCTCTTTGTCCTGTGGGTTTATGCTTCTTTCTACATCTTTTTATTGTAATGCAGTGCTGTCGGGGTTTTAGCGGGAACACAGATACCCACAAATATTCCACCCACTATCTTGGACCAGAAGTAAGGACTGTCATTTATCTTCACATGAAAATTGGGAGGCATGACTGGTGTTCTCATCCAACCAGAGGGTTACCTCTTTTATTTAAAGGAAGAGTTGGGGTGGGAAGTTAAGGATATCCATGTGGGACAAGTTGATGTTAAAGTTCCCAAGGGACATTCAGATTGAGATTTCTCAGAGACCTTTGGATAGAAGAGCCTGGAGCTCAGGAGAGAGTTCCAGGTTAGATAAGGATGTATGCAGGCTTCAGGAGGGAGGGGACAGTGAGAACGTGTGGGGACAGCAGTGGATGGAGGACAGAATATCAGTAAGGGTCAAATAGATGACAGCATTTTGTAAGGATTAGATTATGACCCAGGCTCTTGTTTTGTTTTGCTACTCCCCAATTTCTGAGATTAAAAAAAAAATCTTAAAAAAAATGTTTTTTAATGTTTATTTACTCTTAAGAGAGAGAGAGACAGCAAGCAGGGGAGGGGCAGAGAGATGGGGAATAGAGGGTCCAAAGTGGGTTCCGTGCTGACAGCACAGAGCCGGATGTGGGGCTCGAACTCACGGACCCCAAGATATGACCCGAGTCGAAGTCGGACGCTTAACCGACTGAGCCCCCCAGGAGACCCCTAAAAAAATCTTGTAAGCAAAGTGTCAAACATCCTTTTTTTATGTTCCAAATAGACTTTTTTGGGGGGAATAATTTTGGGTTCACAGCCAGTTGAGCAGAAACTACGGAGAGTTCCCCTCTTCTCCCTGCCCACACACACGCACGACCTCACCATCAACATCCCCTACTATGGTGGGACATTTGTTACAACTGGCCAACTACGGTGACCTATTATCACCCAAAGTGTGCGCTCTATGGGCTTTGACAAATACGTAATGACGTGTATCCACCATTATAGTATCACACAGAGTGGTTTCACTGCCCTAAAAATCCTCTGTTCAATTCTCTTCTCTATTTATTTTTTGGGAGAGAGAGAGAGAGAACACAAGCGGGGGAGGGACAGAGAGAAGGGGAGAGAGAGAATCCCAAGCTGACAGTGCAGAGCCTGACATGGGGCTGGAACTCCTGACCCGTGAGATCATGACCAGAGCTGAAATCGAGAACTGGACGCTTAACTGGCTGAGCCACCCAGGCGTCCCTCAATTCTCTCTTTTTAGGGAATTATGCAACTTACTCTAGACTCCATTGCTGCTTCCTGAAGCTTAGCCGACATGAAACCAGGACCGTGCAGATAGTGGGGATAAGAAAGCCAAGATAGATGGAGGGTTGCTCCAAAACCTGTGGACCACCCTCAAAGGTCTAAGTGGTTTGTAGCAATTCACTGAAAACTGCCTTCCTCCTTCAACACCCGCAGGCTGCAGACAGGCTAGACCCAGCCGTCCCGCCATGGAAATAGGCCATCCCGGCTCATCATCCAATAAATGTTGACAGGAAGCCAAACACTCCCAACTCGATTAGCAAGGCAGTGTTCCTCAGTTACTAGACGAAATCACACATATGCTTACTACATTCAAATATGGTAGCCGTAACATCCTTTGAGGGGGGAAGAAAGCAATCACTATTTTCGGGAGGATTTGCCTCTTGACTTTTCCAACAGGGAGGGGAATCAGTGCACATGGCCTGGCCCCTGTAAATGAAATGAAAGGGATTCAAGTCCCAATTGATGATGCCAGTCTCTCTGGCAGGTCGAAATAGTTCTCAGGGAAGGGCTTTGAAGGGTGTCTGGCTGGTTCAATCAGAAGAGCAGGTGACTTTTTTTTTTTTAAGTTTACTTATTTATTTTGGCAGAGAGACAGAGAAAGCTAGTGGGGGAGGGGCAGAGAGAGAGAGAAGGAGAGGGAGAGAGATAATCCCAAGCAATCACTGTCAGCAAAGAGCCTGATGTGGGACTTGAACCCATGAACCATGAGATCGTGACCTGAGCTGAAACCAAGAGTCAGACATTTAACTGACTGAGCCACCCAGGCGCCCCTAACCTGTGACTCTTGATCTCAATGTTGGGTGTTCAAGCTCCATGCTGGATGTAGAAATTACTTAGAGAGAGAGAGAGAAGGGAAGGAAGGAAGGACGGGCAGGCGGGCAGGCGGGAGGAAGGAAGGGAGGGAGAGCAGGTGGGCTTTCAATCAGCACAGGGTTCTGTGCTGTGAAGCAAGATAGAGACAAGTTTGATCTGAAAATATTTAAAGGCAAGTGTTACCGGTTAGTCACCCAGGCAATGAAAAGATCGCCATGGGATCTTGAAGACTGTCTGATTTTTAGTGAAATTACCCAAAACATATCCTATGGTTGTGCTAGGACAGTGGTTTTCCCTCTTGCCTGCCCATTAGGATAACCTGGAAGACAGGTACAGTGATTCCCCAGGTGGCAGGGGCAGACTTCTGACTTAGCTGGACCGAGGGGGACCTGAGTATCTGTTCATCTTAAAATCGCCTTCCGGTGGTTCTACAGGCAGCCAGGGTTGAGATGTGCCGCGTGAGTTAGCTTTACCTGTGCTCCCCATAGCTGGAGGAGGTCTGCACCCACTGACAAAGGTGACCCCGTGACCAAGGAACCCACCCACCGACAGAACAAGACCACAGTCACATGATTCCTGTTGGATGGATGGAAGTCAGGTGCCTTCCTCACAATGCAGATAAAGAACCGAAGCTGGGAGAGGCGAGCACCCTCACTCCGGTCACACAGCAAGACTTGTGCCAGGTAGAGAATCAAGTTCTCGGCCGGAGACTAGACTTACTTCTTTTGCTTTGTCACACTGTGTTCTGTTCCCAATTTCAAAACTCAGCTCGCCTGGCATAGCCTCAAAGATGCATGCTCCCTCGCACGTTTGCACTGCCTGGGACAGGAGAAGGACCTCTGGTTCCGTGTTTATGAGGGGCTTGCTTCTCAAAGGCAGACGGGCTGGGGGCAGGACAGAGGTGGCGGGAAGGATCAGGATTGACCAGCTTTTGGGTGCCCTGCCACTGTTTCCATCACAGCAACTCCTGTTTTACCTATTTTCATCTTTTGGTCTTTTGTAGAAAAAAATTTTTTTGAAGGAAAAGTGTCCGATGCTAAGAAACAGAAAAAATAATATTAAACTTCATGATTTAGTCTAATTAATCCCCTAGTGTTGTAAGAGCGAAAACGAGGCTGAGAAGTTCACAGACATTTCCAAGGCCTAAGTGGATGATGGCTCAATCAAAAGTAGCCTCAACTGGTTGAGCGTCCAACTCCTGATTTTGGCTCAGGTCATGATCCCAGGGTTGTGGGATCGAGCCCCGTGTTGGGCTCTGGGCTCAGGGCTCAGGGTGCAGCCTGCTTAAGATTCTCTCTCTCTCTCTCTCTCTGACCCTCTCCCCTACTTGCTGCCTCTCTGTCGCTATCTCTAAAAAATAAAAAGTTTGGGAGCACCTTGGTGGCTCAGTCTGTTAAGCGTCCACTCTTGATTTTGGCTCAGGTCATGATCTCACGGTTCTTGAGTTTGAGGCCCGCGGCAGGTTCTGTGCTGACAGTGTGGAGCCCGCTTGGGATTCTAGCTCCTCCTCCTCTCTCTCTCTCTTCCTCCCCCACTCTCTCTCTCTCTCTCTCTCCTAAAATAAATGAATAAACTTAAAAAAATTTTAAAAATCTTAAAAACTTAAAAAGTAGCCTCTTGCTCTGTATCCGTATTTTCAGAGTTATAACCACAAACCACATAGTGACCCAAACTTAGAGAATGATGTTAAGTAACAATAATAATACCTTTTGTATTATTCCTGATTTTATTCATAACACCTACAGTGTTTGAAGGATGAGCCTGTTTGTTGCCTAGATATTTTGCCTAGGATATTTTGATGATGTGAAGGGAAAAAAACATCTATTACAAGACAGTTCATTAGAATGAGAGCATTATAAGCCTCTGAAGAGACCATGATGTGAGGTGACGGATGTGCTAACGAGCCTAATTGCGGTAATCATTTGACAAAGATACGGATGTCACATTGTACTACATCTTAAACTTACACAACGTTATACGCCAATTGTGTTTCAATAAAGCTGGAGAGAGAGAGGCAGAGAGAGAGAAAAAGAAGCAGCTGAAGGCCCAAACTAAGCAATTGATTTTATTTCCTCTATCTTTGGAAGATTTGGACCTATGCCCTCCTCATCTAGGTGGCCCAATTACTGGTATTGTTACTAGATATTTGTAACACAGGCAAAAGGGAGAGATGTCACCTTCCCTTTTTATAGACTTGGAATCAAATATAAGATGCTTACCTATACAAAGGAAGTAAGTGACTGTTCTCTGGGAATAGCCTAAAGAAGAGACGTCGTATTTAAATACGAACAACTGGGATGTAACCAAACGGCTTACTTAATGGACTCTGCTCTTTTTGTCAGGCTTATTAGGACCTTGATTGTTTCAGTAGGCTTCCGAAAATAATTTGTGCTTTTCTTTATCCTTTACTTCAGGGAATATTCTTTCTGGCCTTTTTATGACCCTGCACAAGGACAGTAAGTTACACCATGACATCAACTTTTTTTCCAAAATGTGTTCCAATAGTTGTTTTGAGAAAAAAAGAAATTTTCTGTGGTTACATACACTTGGGAAACATTGGATTAAAGTAACGTAAACAGGTTTTTTCACTTTAGGGCCTCCCAAACCTTTAATATGCTGTGTGTATTACGAATCTTGTGACACACAGCCCAGAGTGCTTCCCAAACCCGTTTTTCTGTAGAATTCCTTTCTCGGGGGCCAGCCGACAAGCAAGGGGGCCAAGTGCCATCGGGACACACGTTAAGAAAATCAGAATTAGACTAAGAACCAAAGAAGCAACAAAGGCATAATATTGACTTTGACGAACAGCAGTGGGCTTGAGTGCGTTGACAGACTTCAGCTGGAACACGTGTAAATCTGGTATATTAAAGAATGTGTTGCTTTTCAAAATACACCGGAGGACCATGGCATGCCGCCGGTGGGAGCTGGCCATGCCGTCAGTGGCTAGTAATGAGGTAGAAGAATGAGCCTATGCGTTGGTCATACAGATGCGAAATGATTGCGAGTTTTCTTGGGCGTATCATGAAATGCAGTATTGCTTTAGGCTTGGGAAAAGGTTCAAGGTAAAAGACATTGTCCTGGAACTCAGTAAAGGGACTCAAGGAGCAGCATCACCAACAATTAAAGACTTTGGTATTAAGAGACTGATTGTGCTGGGGAGCCTGGGTGGCTCAGTTGGTGAAGTGTCTGACCTGATTTCCGCTCAGATCATGATCTCACGGTGGTGAGATGGAGCCCTGTGTGGAGCCTGCTTAAGATACTCTCTCTTTCTCTCTCTCTCTCCCTCCCTCCCTCCCCCCCCCCCCCCCCCGCAAAAAAGAATAATCATGCTGTCTTCCAAAAAACCGTCCTTAAAGATCACAAAAGGTTGATTAATGACTGTTGTTAGTCAGGGTCCTTCAGAGAATAAAACCAGTAGGATATATAATATATCCTCAAAACCCAAGCAGGCACCTTCGAGACTGTTGTCTCAGGTTGACTGACCAACTGATATTTCCAGAGAGTCTTGGTTCAGCCTCTTTGTCACAATTTCGTCTCAGTGGAAACCAGTAGACTCCTGGGGCGTTTCACCTCACTGTAAAATGGGTCTCTGGCCAGACTTGGGTGAGAGATCAGGAAATGCAGACCAAAATTAAATTGTAGGGGATTCCTTTTCTCTACTAAACAGAGTAGAGATCCAAATGCAAGGTCTAGTGTATGACCTTAGGTAAGCCGTTTACTGGGTGGTCTCAGTTTTCTCATCTATGAAAGGGAAACGATAAGGAGGTGACGGTCTTAGCGTAGCTGAAACATAATAGGCTCTCTTCATGACACCGTAAGGGCCACCCGGACAAAAGGAACTGAGGAGAGTGGCCAGGATGGTGAGAAGGGTGGAAATCCACACGTGTTTGAAGAAAACGGGCATAGTTAACCAAATACAAAAATACTTTGCGTGGCAAGATAACTGTCTTTGACTCTTCCAAAAGCTATTCTATGGAAAAAAATAATAATACATTTTAAAACCTGGGCCATCAAAAAACAAATAAACATTAAAAAAAAAAATTTTTAAAGGGGCGCCTGGGTGGCTCAGTCGGTTAAGCCTCCGACTTCAGCTCAGGTCACGATCTCACGGTCCGTGAGTTTGAGCCCCGCGTCGGGCTCTGGGCTGATGGCTCAGAGCCTGGAGCCTGCTTCCGATTCTGTGTCTCCCTCTCTCTCTCCCTCCCCTGTTCATGCTCTGTCTCTCTCTGTCTCAAAAAAAACAAATAAATGTTAAAAAAAAAAAAAAATTTAAAACCTGGGCCAGGGGGTGAAAGGGGCAAGAATCCTATCAAGGAAGATTTTTTTCAACAGAGCTATTTTGTGATCTAATGGAATGACGGTGAATTTCCTATCCCTAGAGAATTGTGATAGAAAACAAATGACCACTTACGTTGTAAGTACATCAGGCTTCAAATGGGAAGTGCAGTTGGAAAACATTAAGCTTGTCTTCAACCTGGAAATTCTAATTCTTTATGTGTATCTTGATTATCTTATTTAAAAATGAACTAACGTATGAGAAAAAGAGGTTTTGTGGTTTTTTTAATTCTTTTTTATTTTTGAGAGAGAGCGAGATGGAGAGAGTGCAAGCAGGGAAGGAGCAGAGAGAGGGAGACACAGAATCCCCCACAGAGGGTGACTGTGGAAATTATCTGCGTGACAGAGAAGAAAGCAGCTCATCACCTACATCACTTAGAGCATCTGGCTCAGTGCCAGATGGACCCACGGACCAAGAAAGCATGCTACAGAAAGCTCAGCATGTGACACTTGTTAGACTATCCCAACTCTTGAGTTCTGCAGCCTTGCACATGTGCATTGTCAAGTAAATAGCATGCATTTTGGACATATGGTACAAAACTTTAGCACACACTTCAGTGCTGGAAGTGTTTTTAATTTTCTCAGCTTTATTCACCGTTAAGTAACCTATGTGTCACCAACCTTGTCCTGCAAACGGTTCACATTTACCACAGAATGATGAGTACGCTCAGAATGACTCAACTGGGGGCATTTTGGAGGGAAATGACAGCTCATTTATATTGAGCCCAGGTTTTTTTGGTCTAACTTAAAATTTCAAACTATTCCTCCTCGATGGTCTGCTGGATAACTTTTGGCTTACCTAGAAGAGCCTGTCGTTCTTGGCAAGGCAAGCAGAGTTGGTGGTGGTCTTCGTTAAATCTTCAACAGGTTTTTGGGGCGTCTGGGTGGCTCAGTTGAGCGTCCGACTTCGGCTCAGGTCATGATCTCACGGTCCGTGAGTTCGAGCCCCGCGTCGAGCTCTGTGGTGACAGCTCAGGGCCTGGAGCCTGCTTCGGATTCTGTGTCTCCCTCTCTCTCTGCTCCTCCCCTGCTTACACTGTCTGTCTCTCAAAAATAAATAAAGATTAAAAAAAAATCAATCTTCGACAGGTTTTTATTCTGATAGCAGTTATGAGTGTGACCCAACGTCCTGTCTGACCACTTGAGTATGAGGCCAAACTGCTAAAAATGATTCAGGAGGGCTCTTTAGATGCAACAACTTTAAATACAGAGAGAACAGGAAAGGAAAGAACCCCAGAGACATGTAAGAAACCCTGTTGTTCAGGAAATAACGACCACCAACTGCCGAAATCCAAGAAAAAGCCCCAGGACTGAAGCCGAGAGGAGTGAAAAGAGTTGGTAAATAAGGAAGAGAATTACGGGAGGCTTTGTTAATACTTTCCAAGGAGGAAATATGTGGTCAGGAAGTGGTTTAAGACTATTCAAGGAGGGGCGCCTGGGTGGCTCGGTCAGTTGAGCGTCCGACTTCGGCTTGAGTCATGATCTCGCAGTTGACGAGTTCGAGCCCCGCGTCGGGCTCTGTGCTGACAGCTCAGGGCCTGGAGCCTGCTTCTGATTCTGCATCTCCCTCTCTCTCTGCCTCTTCCCCCGCTCATGCTCTGTCTCTCTCTGCCTCAAAAATAAAGATAAACATTAAAAAAATTTAAAAGACTATTCAAGGAACCCAAATCTATGAAAAAACAGAATGAAGAAATAGGGAATATTCATTTAAATAAAGTAAATCACGCAGAGGGAATCCTAACCCACCTCATACATGATCACTTGGAATCTGCCTCTAGAAACATTGCATTATCTGAGAGTGTCTGAGGGATGGAGAGGCAGATGAGAGAAAAAAATGGATTATGACGGCCTTCCTGACGGCATGGAGATATACTTTGTCACCTACTTGTGTGAGGCTTGCAGGCCTTGCTTCTACATCATCCTAAAGCAGTCTGCCCATGACGTTGGATAGTCTTGGCAGAGGCAAGGAGGAGAAAAAAAAAATGTCAATAAAAAACAACAAGCTTTAAGCTCCCAATTGGTCTCCCGGTGGAAAATGGCTTCCAGAGGCCACCTAAGGAAGGAATCTCTGGGAGCACTGCTTAAGTCTGCAGCCAGTGCTCCCGCTCTTCCCCAGAGCTCACTCCTACTCTTCCCCAGAAGGAAGAGAAATCCAAGTTCTCCAAGCTGAGGCTAAGACATGGCAAGGAATATAGAGATGGATTGAGAATGGGTGAAGTCCCAGAGAATTCTTCTGTCTTAAGACTTTGGTCCTCCCATAAGCCTGCAAGGCAATACGATGATGTCACGACTAGAAACGCTCAGCATCCGCTACTCCAAAAGGGAAGAAATGGAAAAGTAGCGCGTGGGAGTCCAGAGTTCAGCCCCAACATCCAAAAGCGAGAAGGCCTCCTGGCTTCCCTAAACCATTTTGAGGAGCCAGTGATTATCAACCCCTCGTGACACTCTGGCAGCTTCCATACTAGAGGTCCCAGCAATAATCCCATCTGCAAATCCAGGCCCGGGCAACAGTCGTTCCGAGAGCACTTGCCCCCAGTTGCCGGGCTAGGCTGTGTTACCAGGAGCTGGCAGAATACACAGCTATGAAAAATGACATCTCGAGGCTGTAGGTGTTCAGTGTCACAGAGACAGTACAAGGGCCTGTGAGTTTTCAGAGCCAGAGACAGCCGATGACAGCCTCTTGAGCTTCTGTCCTTCAATTCCAAGCTAAGCGGGTGCTCCGGTGACCTCTAGCTTTGGCTGTGTCCCAAAGGCTTACGGTAGAGATACAAACCCAGTCGATAGTATATAAACCAGGATTGTGCGGTCACTGCAAAACCAGTCATGCAAGATCTACAGTTGTAGGATGTGGGCAGCATTCTGACAATGGCAGTGATTGACTGAGGGAGAAGGGAATGAGCCAAGCAAGCACGTCCTATTTACTGATTCTTAAATAGTTCACCTGCCTTTTCTCTCTGACTTTATTAATGTTTTTAGGACCATAGAACCATTTAGCAATGGAAAAGACCGTTGTAACTTATTACCTGACTCTCGGCCTAAGTTCTGTGGCTAGGATGAGAGAAAAGAAACTACCGGCTTTGGGGAACTATATAATACAATTTGGAACTTACGATCTAGTTTGGAACATCAGATGAAGAGACAAAATGGCTTGATACCTGGGGAGCGAGGTGGGGACGTGATAGAGCATTAGGGGCTGGAGAAGCAAGGTGGGTTAGGGGCCCAGCGAAGATACAGAAGAAGCTCAGGTCAGACATACAAGGTTCGGTTGTGTTTGGGACCTGGTTATCTGGCAAGGCCGAAGGCAGGGGCATTCTGTGTGGGGAGTATGGAGCGATTCACCTAATAAATATAGAAGGTTCAGTATTGAGGAGTCATTGGAAAAAAGAGAAGCCAAGTAGAGAGGTTAAGAACATGATTTGGTGGCTCAGTTGGTTGAGTGTCTGACTCTCGATTTTGGCTCGGGTCATGATCTCATGGTTCATGAGTTCGAGCCCCATGTCGCCCTGTTGGCACAGAGCCTGCTTGGGATTCTCTCTCTTGTTCCCTCTCTGCCTCTCTCCCCCCTCAAAAATAAAGAAATGAACTTAAAAAAAAACAAAAAAAGAACATGGGTTTGGAGACCAATTTGAATCCCAGCTGGATTTCCTTGTAGCTGTGTGACCTTCATCAAGTTATCTCAACTTCGGAGTCTCAATTTCTTCCTCACCTGTGAGATGGTGCCGTTCACCCCATCAGGTCGTGAGGATCTGAAGAGAAAACCCACGTTCAGTGCCTGGATGGGCAAGCTGGCAACAAAGATTAGCTCTTATGTGTTTTTAGTCTCCATGAGAGTAGGGACTCTGTCATTGTTTCCTAACACAGCACATAATGAACTGGCAACACATGTTCTGGAATAAGTGAGTATTGAAATATATACTTATATATAAATAATATAAACATTTAGGTTGAAATATGTGTATGTTTAAGTATGTATAAAATATACATATTTACATATAAATAATGCAAATGAATGAACAAAAGATCCGAAAGAGCAGAGTAACCCAAGTGAACATACTCATAATCACGTCGCCAAGAAGGGTACCAAGTTTCTTTAAACCAGTTGTCACATTTATTTAGATAGAAATTCCTCCTCATGGGTATTTCCTCCTTCAGTCATGGGAAACGCAAACAAACAAAACACGAAGAACCTGATATCTCATTGATGGCATCACAATTAAAAAGAGGATTATCCGAAGGAATTATCTATGGTAACATTATCATGTTCAAATAAATCCAATTTTTCATGTGTAAAAGTTCAGTGAGCGTTCGGGTTTCTCCATAGAAAAACAACAAAGATCTCTGTCCATTATGTAAAAACCCTAGCTACTTTGTTTAGGCATACAATAGAGAGAGCTATGGTACAATTTCAAGAAGAGTATTTAAATCTGACTCTGGACATGCACCTGGAATAGTTTATGTAGCCTCTGACTGCAAAAAACAAATGGATTTGGCTAGTAGGTCAAGAGGACAAGTGTTAGTGATACTACCTTCATACCCATTGAGGGCCTTGGACGTGTGAGATCTCGTCAGATTCACAGATCCAGGGATGAAGGCAGGTCGTCTTGAAGTCCATTTTGCAATCCTGTCTACCACTAGCCTTCATTGTTATCCGTGACCCATAATCATTGATCTCTCTCCACGCGCCTAGACCAGTATCTTCCGCGGAGAATGCTGTTCAGAGGGGAAGTTCTTTTGGCTTGCCACGTTCAGACAACTGCTTAGTTCAATTCTCTCCTTCATTTGGCCTACACAGGCATACCTAAAGTCTATTTCACTCAAATGAGTCTTTAAAATGTGCTCCAGACCCAGCGTTAAGAGACTTGAAATCATGATTCAATTTCAAATTCTTGCTGTTTTACCCCATCTTATTGTTACTTGCAGAATGATGCAGAATGAGTCTGAGCTCACAATGATGTCAGCTAACTTCCCAACTAATGCCGTTCCATTCCACGGGCCCCAAATCTTTCAATGCGTACAAATTGGAATTGGAATTGGAAAAACTTTCGGCCAATTTGTAGCAGGTTTTCCAGAGAAGTGTTTTTCACTGACATTGTGGAAACCTAAATAGACTTCTCCCTCAGGATCGTCGTAAGAGTCTGGAAATATCAATCAGCCCTAAACACAGTCCAAGAGTTTAGGTTTTCTGGTTTTTACAAACTGTCAGTTTTGATTTTTATTGAGCAATAAGAAGTTTAGTTGTTTATTGGAACAAACAAGGCTGGGAACAATTCTTTCCAAGTGCTGGATCTTTCTATTCACTTTAACTACATACAGTATTCCTGGTATGCCCATGAGAGGCAAGAATGTACAAATGGAGAGCCTGCATTCGCAAAAGGATTCGCGATGTCTCTTGCGGGTCATTTCCCCATGAACCGCCTGCTTGTGTCTTGTTTTCTTTTTAAATCTTTGCAGATACAGGTCGGATACAAATTCCGATTCCCTTCCGGTAAAATTGGAAGATACTTCAAAAATGAGCAAACAGAAGAGGTGAGGATGTTTTGTGGACACTCGCGTGCTGTGGCCTGTCCGTGGCCCATAGCGATAAAAGCATCAGTCGCTGACATCCAGGATGAGGGTGGAAGCATAGTGAGGCCATAAGCTTAGAAAATGAAGGAACCTTCCCCTCTCTCAAGAGAACCGTGTTTTATTATGTCCTCTTATTTTGAAAACAAGGACGACTTATTTTTGCTATCATTTCATTAAAAAGCCCACACATTAAGATATGGATGTAGGCATATTATAAGAGGACCAAGTCTTCCAGGCTCCAATGAACCTCCCTGGCTTTTAGCTGGTGAACGGCCAGGGAGGAAGTGATCTTTTTCTCTCTCTTCACCATTCTAGAGGATCCTCTCTTCCCAGCATACACCAGAACCAATAAGAATGCCTCTGAATAGAAATGTATTTCTTCCACCATTTTTTCTGTACATGTTACGGAAATTTCTTTCTTTAGCCTGATCACACATTTTCACATTCAGTAAGTTCAATGGATGGGTTGGTGGTTTTAGAAACCAGTCCTGACCACCATCATAATGCCTTGGGATTCCTTTCTCATTTGACTTAGTGACTTAGTGACATAAATACATGTGCAATCCTCTACTCTGTCCTAAAGGGACCAGTCTTTTTTTTTTTTTTTAATTTTTTTTTAACGTTTATTTATTTTTGAGACAGAGAGAGACAGAGCATGAACGGGGGAGGGTCAGAGAGAGGGGACACAGAATCTGAAACCGGCTCCAGGCTCCGAACTGTCAGCAAAGAGCCCGACGCAGGGCTCCAACTCACGGACCGCGAGATCATGACCTGAGCCGAAGTCGGCCACTTAACCGACTGAGCCACCCAGGCGCCCCGGAACCAGTCTTTTTGGCATAATGTTCTCAAAAACTGTTGAGGGGCCCCTGGGTGGCTCAGTCAGTTAAGCGTCTGACTTCGGCTCAGGTCGTGATCTCGCGGTCTGTGAGTTCGAGCCCCACGTCAGGCTCTGTGCTGACAGCTCGGAGCCTGGAGCCTGTTTCAGATTTTGTGTCTCCCTCTCTCTGACCCTCCCCCGTTCATGCTCTGTCTCTCTCTGTCTCAAAAATAAATAAACGTTAAAAAAAAAATTTAAAAAAAACTGTTGAGTTCCCAGTGACAAATCAATGAATCTTTTTTCCCCCCCTACTTCCTGGATCTCTTGATGGGCCTCAGATGAAAATAGGAAGATTCACCCTACTGTTTTTGAGCATGTTTTGCTGCTTTGGGTAAGAATCTTTGGGCAGGGGCGCCTGGGTGGCTCAGTGGGTTGAGCGTCCCGCTTTGGCTCAGGTCATGATCTCACAGCTCATGAGTTCGAGCCCCACGTCGGGCTCTGTGCTGATGGCTCAGAGCCTGGAGCCTGCTTCACATTCTGTGTATCTCTCTCTCTTTCTGCTCCTTCCCTGCTCACATGCTGTCTCTCTCCCAAAAATAAAGATTAAAAAAAAAAAAAGAATCTTCTTGGGCAAATTGCTTGAAGCATAAGGCAAATCTTGTGAGAAACTCCCCAGCTCAGCCCAATTGCTGTGTTGTGTGGACTATCACAGTGACAAATGAGCTATTCTGTAACTCCAAGAATGTTTTAGCTGAAAGGGGTCGCAGACCCTATTTGACTCAAACTTCTCATGCTGCGTGCAAGGCGACTGAGATTCAGAGAGGCTTAATGAGTGAGCCAATGTCAGTCTCCCAGTGGAGAGTTTGAAGATCTTCTATCAGAGGGCCCCATTTTAAGGTGTAGTTCAAACTCATCCGAGTTCCTCCAAAAAGGAGATAATCATGAATAGACGCCCGGTTTTGATGTTAATTTTAACCACATGTCCCACAGTCAGGGTTAGTGCCTAACTGGCGCTTCTACACGTTCCTGCTGAAGCATATAAACTGTCAGGAAATTAAATTTTGCTTCATCCTTTGTCTGATAGAAATGGCATCTTTGAATAAGGTGGTATGTGAAGTTCCTCATGTATAGTTAGAATTTTGCCATTCTGTGTTCATTTTTATGAGGTGTTCAGCGGGTCACGGGTGGATACCCTAAAAACCATGCCTAGGGTATTGTTGGTCCCATCAAGCTGCCTGTCGGTGTGTGTGATGGGAAAGTTTTAGCCTGACTTCAGAGTAGGTGCAGAAAGGTTCAGAAAAACCTACCTGTCAGGCCATTAACATGTTTTTGGATTTCCCCCATCCGACAAAAATATATTCACGGTGACCCTAAGAATCAGAAGTTCTAGAGCTTTGGATTCTTTTTTTACAGTCTGAATTATTACAAACCTAGACTTGAAAAAATGGCCAGCGAGGGGCGCCTGGGTGGCTCAGGTCGTGATCCCAGGGTTGTGGGATTGAGCTCTGCACCGAGTGTGGAACCTGCTTCAGATTCTCTCTTTCTCTCCCTTTGTTTTTCTCCCTCCCTTGTGTGCTCTGCCAACAGTGCCAAGGTTGGAAAACTTTGCTCTAAAAAAGAGGGATGGGGCGCCTGGGTAGCTCAGTCGGTTAAGCGGCCGACTTCGGCTCAGGTCATGATCTCGTGGTTCATGGGTTCAAGCCCCGCATCAGGCTCTGTGCTGATGGCTCGGAGCCTGGAGCCTGTTTCAGATTCTGTGTCTCCCTCTCTCTGACCCTCCCCCGTTCATGCTCTGTCTCTCTCTGTCTCAAAAATAAATAAACATAAAAAAATTTAAAAAAAAAAATAAAAATAAAAAATAAAAAAATTAAAAAGAGGGATAATTCCAGTCTGCATACCGAATATTAGTGCAATATGGTTAATAGTCTTACAATTCTTAGCATACGCTGCTCAATATACATCAAGAATTATAACCCCAAATGCATTCTTCAATGGGAACTAGAATATGACAGAGTGAAAAATATATATTTAATGAATTGAACTGAAAGCTAGGAAAGACAACTAAATATGAACACAGTGGACTATCGTATATGCAATAGTTTTGTCACATACATACATACAGACGTACGTTGGAAACTCACAAATACACAGAAACCTATTTCATTGAGATGTGGGGCCTTTTATATTTTTAAGCTATGGCATAAGGACCTTTCATCATATTGGGTTGACATACTTTGTCAGTCCCCACATTCTGGGCCATTAATCATGCAGGCCGATATTGTATTTTCATCAGTGAGATTTTATCAATTAGTCTTTGCTGTATAACAAACCACCCCCAAACTCAACCAGCCTTCACCGATAGACGTTTACTTTTGTGCACTTGGGTCTATAGGTTGATTGAATGGCTGATCTAGGTTGGGCTCAGCTGGGAAATTTGGGCTTAGCTCTTCATCGTGGGTTGCATTTGGATTTGCTCCGTGTGTGTTCTTTTACCCAGGCCAAAGGAGCAGCAGGAGCTCCTGGGAAGATCCTTTCATGGTGATGGCGGATGTGCAAATCAGGAAGCAGAAATGCGATGTATCTTAAGATCTGGGCTCAAAACTGGCACATTGGCACACTCTATTGGCCAAAGCAAATCACAAGGCCGCGCCTGGCATCAGTGGGGGTAGAGGAATGTTCTCTGCCACCAGTGGGAGGACTGCAAAGTCACATGACAAAGAGTATGGAAACGGAAGAGTCAAGAAGTCGTATCGAATCCACAACATGCATTATGGTAATTCCTCATGGCATCATCTCAAAAGTGTCTTGGGTCGTTGTAAAGCAGCTGACATCTTACAGACATTCGCTGTGGCCAGATCATCCATAAACATATAATTTTTTAAACATATAATTTTTTAAAAGCTCAATTTTCTTTCATTGTGAAATAAATAAAAAACTTATTTTGAAATGAAAAAATCATTGACAATATTATAATCCACAGAAAATGACTATTAATGTCCTAGTGTAGGGGCGCCTGGGTGGCTCAGTCGGTTAAGCGTCCGACTTCAGCTCAGGTCACGATCTTGTGGTCTGTGAGTTCAAATCCCCGCATCGGGCTCTGGGCTGATGCCTCAGAGCCTGGAGCCTGCTTCCGATTCTGTGTCTCCCTCTCTCTCTGCCCCTCCCCCGTTCATGCTCTGTCTCTCTCTGTCTCAAAAATAAATAAACGTTAAAAAAAAATTTTTTTTTAAATGTCCTAGTGTAATTAGTTTTAACATTAAATTGCTTTTAAATTAGGGAAGTAATGTTTGCCTCTGTTGAAAGTTTGGAGAATTGCAAAAAGGACAAAAATCACAATAAAAATTGAAATCCCACTATATAACATTGTTAACATTTTTCTATGCACAGATTTTGTTTTACTTAATTGGTATCAAACTGTATATGAATTTCTCATGTTAATTTTTCTCACCAAAATATATATTAAGTATTTTCTATGTCATTAAATATACTTTGCAGACAAAACTTTAGTAGCAGTCAAATATGCCCATACATAACTGTCCTGTATCCACTCACTCACTTAAGCTATTTATTTTTAATTTAAATTTTGATTAAAATTTTTAAATTTACATTTTAGTTAACATACAGTGCAATATCAATTTCAGGAATAGAATTCAGTGATTCATTACTTACATATAATACCCAGTCCCCATCACAGCAAGTGCCCTTTTTAATACCCATCACCCCTCTAGCCCTCTCCCACCCACCTCCCTCCATCAACCCTCACTTTGTTCTCTGTCATTAAGAGTCTTTTGTGGTTTGTTTCCCTCTTACCTTTGCTCCCCACTTCCCATGTGCTTATCTGTTTTGTTTCTTCAATTTCAAATATGAGTGAAATCATATGGTATTTGTCTTTCTCTGATTGACTCATTATTCTTTAGCATGATACATTCTAGCTCCATCCATGTTGCTGCAAATGGCGAGATTTCGTTCTTTTTGATGGTTGAGTAATATTCCATTGGATATATACCATATCTTCTTTATCCATTCATCAGTCAATGGACATTTGGGCTCTCTCCATAGTTTGGCTATTGTTGATAATGCTGCATTATCATTGCATGCATGATCCCCAAACATGCACCCCATGGGGTTTGCATGCACCCCAAACATTGGGGTATATGTACCCCTTAAAATCTGTATTTTTGTATCCTGTGGGTAAATACCTAATAGTGCAATTGCCGGATTATAGGGTAGTTCTATTTTTAGTTTTTTGAGGAACCTCCATACTGTTTTCCAGAGCGGCTACACCAGTATGCATTTCCACCAACAGTGCGAGAGGGTTCCCCCTTTCTCCACATCCTTGCCAACACCTGTTGTTTCTTGTGTTGTTAATTTCAGCAATTCTGACAGGTTTGAGGTGGTATCTCATCATGGTTTGGTTTGCATTTGCCTGATGAGTCATGTTGAACGTCTTTTCATGTGTCTGTTAGCTACTGAATGTCTTCTTTGGAAAAATGTCTGTTCATGTCTTCTGCCCATTTCTTAACTGGGTTGTTTGTTTTTGGAGTGTTGACTTTGATAAGTTCTTCATAGATTTTGGATACTATTCCCTTATTCAGCTATGTCATTTGCAAGTATCTTCTCCCATTCCGTAGGCTGCCTTTTAGTTGTGTTGATGTTTCCTTCACTGTGCAGAAGCTTTTTATCTTGATGAGGTCCCAATAGTTCAGGTTTGCTTTTCCTTCCCTTGCCTTCAGTGACATGTCTAATAAGAAGTTGTTATGGCTGAGGTCAAAGAGGTTGCTGCCTGTGTAGGATCTGTAGGATTTTGATGGTTTCCTGTTTCACATTTAGGTCTTTCATTCATTTGAATTTATTTTTGTATATGGTGCAGGAAAGTGGTCCAGTTTCATTCTTCTGCATGTTGCCGTCCAGTTTTCCCAGCACCATTTTTTGAAGAGACTGGTTTTTTTCCATTAGGTATTCTTTCCTGCTTTGTTGAAGATGGGTTGACCATATAGTTGTGGGTCCATTTCTGGGTTTTCTATTCTGTTCCATTGATCAATGTGTCTGATATTGTGCCAGTACCATACTGTCTTGATGAATACAGCTTTGTAATATAGGTTGAAATCCATAAATTATTTTTATCATCATCTGTCAATCCTCTTAATGTAGTGTTCTCCACATAATTTATAAGGCACATCTTTGAAAAACAACGAAAGGGAAAAGGGAATGTATCCCAGATGTTGGTCAAATTTTGGTTTTATACAACTTTACAACTTTTTTTTAGTAGACATAGTGATTAAAATGATTCAACTATTTCTAGCAAGGCTAACCAGGACAGGAGCCAAAATTCACCAGTGCCAACAAAAGTCACAAACATTCTTTAAAAGTTAATAGCTGGCTTATTTATTATCTTGGACCTAACAGTAACATATGCTTTCCTGGTGACACTTTCTAATGATTTTCTTCTAGACAAAGAAACATTAAGGCTTTAAATCACAGAATTCTGACAGTTCACAATATTGATTGCTTTTCATCGTAAGGACTTTTAGAGCTGTGTGTGTATTCTAAGGATGGGTAGCCCTTTGGTTGACCATTTAGGGTGTGGCAGTACATATTGATGAGGCTTGAAGTGTTAGCAGATGTAAATGGTTGAATGATCAAGTTCTGAATATTTATCCCTTTATATACTATAAAATGACATCTGACAGTTGAAGAAAATGTACAAACCCAGTGTATTAGTTTCCTAGCCCTGCCTTAACAAAGTAACCCAAACTGGGTGACTTAAAACAACAGATTTATTGCCGCAGAGTTTTGGGGGCTGGAAGTCCAAGATCAAGGTATTGGCAGGGCCGTGTTCCCTCTGAAACCTACAGGGGAGAATTTTCCTCACCTCTAGCTTCTGGCGTCTTCTAACAATCCTTGGTTTCTTTGGCCTATAGATGCATTGCTACAATTTCTGCCTCTGTGACATGTCACATAGCCGTCTTTCCTTGCATGTTTTGTCTCCTCTTTTAAGATCATCAGTCATATTGATTAAGGGCCATCCGACTCCAGGATGACTTCATCTTAACTGATTACATCTGCAACGATCCTATTTCCAAATGAGGTCACAGACTGAAGTATTGGGGTTAGGACTTCATATCTTTTTGAAGAACACAATTAAATCCTTAACACCAGGAAATGGAAAGTTAAAGCCCTAAGTAATTGAAATACCCCATATGAATATTGTTCCTATTGCTGAGCTGGAAACAGGGAATAAATAACAAAACGTGTTTCTGCAATTGTGGGCTGGCTTTAATTAATAGAATAATGAAAAGTTCCCTTTTGGCCACTTACTAACATACATTCTGTTGAATCCCAAACCTCAAGAGTAACGTGTGAGCCTGGAGTGCATAACATCTCCACGTGTAATGACCGCAGCATTAGTAAGGGAACCTCCTGAGTTAACTAGCGTTTTCTGCGAATTTCCCAGGTTTTTCTGAATTTCAGCCCATGCGACACGACCCCGTGTGACCGCTTTGTGTGATACAGGATGATAACGGCTGGAAAGGACACACTTTCCTAACTCCTTGTAGGGTCTGTGATTTGGCTAATTCCGTCCATCTCAGTTGCAGATGAGCCAAAGGAGAAAAAGATTTCCCAGAATGAGGCTTGATTAGAAAAGTCTGCCGCAGTATTGTCCAACTGCGGGCCAATTGGCAATATCTTGAATCACCAAAGAGAGTGCTGCAATGTGGCTTTCCGCATATTTTGCTCCCTTTATCACTCTTGTAAGTAATGATTAGCCACTGGGATCTTTTAGAAAGCACTTTTTAAAACCCCAAAGCCCATTGATTAATTGATTGCCAAGTAATTAATTACACACAGACACGGTCTGTAGCCAAATGGTGTTCACTTTATTTAAGCAACTGCACTAACAGAATACTCGTGGTATGAAGAATTCGGAGTATATAAAATGAACTCACTGGGGGAATGATTTATAAAATACTCCTAGAACAAGTTCAACGGAGATACTTACAAAGGTTAAGATGATTTTGCTTTACGTTAGAACTGGTGAAAGAGAGAGGAATGACATTTTGTGTTGATAATAGGCCTCTCAGTAGAATTTAAAGCACTATCTAAATGTTATTTTTTTTTTAGTTTATTTATTTATTTTGAGAGAGAGAGCACGAGTAGGGCAAGGGCAGAGAGACAGAGAACCTCAAGCAGTCTCCATGCTGTCAGTACAGAGCTCCACGCGGGGCTGGAACTCAACGGCCGTGAGGTTATGATCTGAGCCGAAACCAAGAGTCAGATGCTTCACCGACTGAGCCACCCAGGTACCCCTACATGTTAATGAAGCACCCTTGTCCTTGAGGTAAGCACAGCATTTTCTAGGAGGAAGATTCGAGACAGGGCAATAACCAAGTGACTCACTTATGATCCTAAGTGTTGGATAGGATTAGGATGCTAGTTTATGATTTCTACAATTTCTTTTTTTTTATTTTTTTATTTTTTTTAACGTTCATTTTATTTTTGAGACAGAGAGATACACAGCATGAACGGGGGGGGGGGGGGGGTGCAGAGAGAGAGGGAGACACAGAATCGGGAGCAAGCTCCAGGCTCTGAGCCATCAGCCCAGAGCCCGACGCGGGGCTTGAACTCACGGACCGCGAGATCGTGACCTGAGCTGAAGTCGGACGTTTAACCGACTGAGCCACCCAGGCACCCCGATTTCTACAATTTCTAAGTGCACACTCACAGAAACGTGTATACAGTATGTTTACTGTGCTCAGTCCTCTGTAGGACTTCCATGTATCTAACGTCACAGTGACCTTATGTACTGGGAATTGTCACCACCCCCATTTTAAAGATGAGAAAACTGAAGACCAGAAAGGTTAAAGAACTTGGCCATGGCCCCAGGCTAATATGAATCCATGGGGTAATTCCAACACCTGGCTTCATCCTAAGTCTGGCTTATTCCCATTCCTTTAAGTAATGTCCTTAAGCTGTCTCTCTCTCTCTCTCTTTTTTTTTAAATTGTTTTAATATTTATTTATTTTAGAGAGAGAGACAGAGTATAAGTGGGGGAGGGGCAGAAAGAGAGTAAGACACAGCATGTGAAGCAGGCTCCAGGCTCCAAGCTCTGAGCTCCAAGCTCCAAGCTGTCAGCACAGAGCCCAACATGGGGCTGAAACTCACGAACTGCGAGATCACGACCTACGTCGAAGTCAGACGCTCAACGGACTGAGCCGCCCAAGCGCCCCTTTTAAGCTGTCTCTTTTGAAGACATTCTGTACCTGTGTTTCCAGCCAGCACTCATTCCAGAACCCATCACCAATTCAAGGTGAACCTCATGGTATGAGCAGGCAAGTTAAGGAACATCTGATCAGAACCACAATCCTCGTCCTTGCCTGGGTACAGCTTGCGCGTGAGGCTCCTGCCGAAGGTCGGGTGTGCGCTGAGGTAGAGGCTGGAACAAGTGCGTGCGACTGGCCACCTTCCCAACTGGATGCAGGCTGGAGGTGTCACGGGGCCCAAGTACCTCCTTCGCATTCCTCCCAAGTCACATGAGCTCCCACTCCTCCCGTGGAAAGCAACCACCGCATGTGTTCAGTATGAGAATGCAGATTCTGTGAGATTATAAATAACACCACCACCGCCCCCCCCCCCCCCCCCCGCCCCGAGCATATTCCAGGAAAACATTTGGGGAGCCTAGAGGAAGATGAGTAAGTAGAAACAACCTTGGCCAGCTCTGACTAGTTGCCAAAACATGCGTTTTGAGGTCAGAGCGCTGTGAGTTAACTCTGCGACGGGGAGCTGCGTCCAGGACCACAGGTTCCCTGCTTTGTTTGTGAAATAGATCATTTATGTACAGAAACGCTTCCCCCCCAAAGTGAAATAAACCCAAACGAAGTCACCACCAAAACAGCTGGCTCTCGTGATCGAATTATATGAGGTGTGAGAAACTGTTTGGATAGCCTTCCTTGATGGGGAATGCAAGCAGTGGGGAAGAGCTGACTCACTCCATCGCCCTTAAATTGTTTTACAAGGCTTTCCTCTAACATCGCGGGGGGGGGGGGGGGGGGGGAATGACAAAGCTGTTTCCATTCAGTCTCGGTGGTTTGTTGGCCATGGGGAAGGGGGGAAGGCGCTGCTCCTTTCTGATACTCCTAAAACGTTTGTGTTACTTTGGTCCCCTAAAAGTGAGGCCACAGCCCCCCCCCCCCCCCCCCCCGCCGAAGTGATGTCGCCGTCAGGGGTGCATAGCCAGCTCAGGGCACAGAGATGTCTCCTTCCCCGCCCCGTCCTCCCGCTGTCTCCTCACCACTGCCTCACCGTGATTACGGGAACCTCCCAGCGGGGACCAGGCCACCTCCAAAAATCACAACACCTCATTAGACCGCAACTTCCAACGTCTCCTACCCTGCTTCCCAGCAGAACCGTGCCAGTAGGGAAAGCTTCGGATGGAATTTCAATTCTATTCTATTTCCTCTCCCTCCTCCAGACTGTGAAGGTCTGGAGGGGTTGGCTGAGCAGCGAAGAACTTCCGAAAGAACCAGAATGTAGAGGGTCTCGAAACCCACAGCTGCGTGTTAAGTACACGAGTGATAATAACCGGCAAGCCGTAAGCGTTGACCCAGATCCGGGGAGAGGGGAATGGGATTCCGATCCTGGGTCTCGTCCTTCACTGGCTACAGACAGAGCCCTGCTGTCTAGATGCCTCCGCTCCAGCCCTCTGTCCACCTGGGGAGCCAGTTTGGCCCCTGCTGGGGTGGGCGTCTGTTTTCCAGCTAGCTTCCCACCTATTCTGTCTCTGGGGTTCTGTTAAGTCCTTTGTTCACAGGGCACTGACCCACCCAGTCATTCCTCTGCTACTTGTGTTTTTCCTCAAGAAAGCCAGCTGTAGCTGGAAACCCCCAGAAGCTAGGTTGACAGAAAAGAACCAGAAAAATCCAATTAACAGAGGGCCGAGCAAGGCAGCCAATCCCTCCTAGAGCCTCCAGCCCAACTTGGCGGGTGCAGGAGGAAGGATGCGGTCCCAGGGAGACGGGCCAATCTGGACAGTGGATACCAGCTGTCAGTTCTCACACCCAGAGATGCTGATCGTCAGTGTTCGCACAGTGATGGCGGTGGTGATGAAACTTTGCAAATGGTGCATAATTGACATGTGAAATGAAGATAAGTGGATCCCTTCCTCAACGAGAGTGGAATCACTTAACAAACAGGAGATGGGCGTGCTATATGAAGAAAGTAATGATGCACCAAATAAACATGTTTCTTCTGATTCAGCAATCACTCGTTAGGAACATACTATGCACAAGGCCTAAAGGAAACATTCAAAGATGTAGAAGTCTCCTTGTCCTAAATCTTACACTTGGGTTCCAGGCTCCAGACAAATCCTAAGTGGCTCTGAGTGTATTCTTGTGAATTACGTAGTAACGTGTCTACCTCTTGTCTGCATGTACACCCTTCGTCCCCATACGTGCTGGAAATTTTTCTGATTGTGGTAACATCTGCAGTCATCCATTGCTGCAGCAAGGTCCCTCCTTTTTTTTTTTTTTTTTTTAACGTTTATTTATTTATTTTGAGAGAAAGAGACAGACAGGAAGACAGACAGAGGGCAGGTGAGCAGGGAGAGGCAGAGAGAGAGGAGAGAATCCCGAGTAGGCTCAGCACTGTCCGCGTGAACCCAACACAGGGCTTGATCTCATGAACCGTGTTGTGACCTGAGCTGAAAGCAAGAGTCAGATGCTTAACAGACTGAGCCAACGGGCACCCCAGCAAGGTCCCTCTTTATGACTTTGCACGGTGGCTGCTTCGAATTTTGCACTCTGCCTGTGGGTACGGAGCTCAGCAGAGCGGCCTGGCTCACGCAGGGACTGTTCTTTGAACCTTGTTACCGTGGAGCACCCAATTTGGCTAACTCATCGTGAACAACGAGACCTCCCACCGGACACTGTAAAGGATGAGCGTTGGATTCACTTCCTCTGTCCTTAAGGGAACCCCAGATCTTACTTGCAGGCAAAGCCCAGGCTGCCTGGTCTGGTGACTCAGGCCACTACAGGTCCCCAAGGGCTCTATGGAGACCAGATCTGAGGGAAACGATGGTGACGGACCCAAACGAAGTTTCTATAGGGATGATGGCTGCACTGTGAGTCCTGATGCAAAATGCCTTTTTGTCGAGAGTCAGGGCCAAGAGAGGGTAGTGGCTGAGTGTGTGCATTCCCAGACCAGATAGCCTGTGTCTGATTCCAGGCCCCCGTGCCAGGTGATCCTGGATGAGTGAGCGACCCTTCCAGGCCTCAGTTTTTTTCTCATCTATAAAATGGGGCTAATAACACTTGCCTGGTAGGCTTGCTGTGAGGACTGGGTGACATCACATCAGTAATTACGTAGAACAGTGCGGGAGGTAGCGAATAGTTGATAAAGGATTGGCAGAGTTGTTGAAGCGTGATAGGATCCAAGGTCAACCTCGATAGGGACACCAGAGCAGTGAAGAATGTGCATATAAGCCCTCGTCTGGCACCAGCCCCCGAGCCTGGCAATAGATAGGGATATCACAAGCAGGATTACGGCCCTTTCAGGGACACCCATATAGCCACAGGGGAAAGGCCCTTCTCGTGAGAAAATCTTAAGGTGATAGTGCTTAGGATAAAGGGCTTTGACTGTACTGTGGTCTGTTTGATCTCTGGGGGAAAGAAATCTCTTCCTTAACACCAAGTTTTCTGTACCGGAGTACCTCTCACAGGAATGACAGTGTTTTGAAGGCTTATGCTGAATCTTCCTGTTTTCCTTCAGTCCCTTAAACTGCTGCTCTAAGTTTTCATAACCTTGAAAACTTAGAGCGGGGAATTCGGGCCACAAGAAAACTAAAGCCAGCCTCAAAATAGTGTTGGCTACAAGTGTCCTAGTGTTGCAAAGGCGTCTTATCGGTGAACCAGAGTAACTTCCACACGCTTGCGAAAATGTCTTGATTTCCAGAGATGAGGCTTTAATGCCTCCCAAAGGGTAGAGTTTCCTATGGCAAAACCACACAACTCAACCTGCTTTGATTTATTCACTGCTCACTGCGTGGAGAACGAGTTTGGCCCGAAGAGGAAGAAAGTCGCTTTTGTACGGAGGGGCTGTTAAGTGTAGGTAGTTTAAGCCACTTGCCTTCTGACCCCTTTCTCCGAGACCTGATTAGACGTTGATAGTGTTTTTGCAAGAAGTGAGAACTAAATAAATACAGAGCCACAGAGCTGTCACAATGGCATAGGAGCTCCTTAGAGGGTCACGGGTCCTTTGTGCTTTGGGGTCAAACGCAAGAATCTCCAATTACAATGGTCCTTTTCCGAATGCTGGCCTTTAGTGCTGGTATTAGAGGAGAGAAAGTGATGTAACACGCCTGGATTCTTGTGGCTATACCACTGAGCCACGTGTGGGTCCATCTGGACGCCTGCACTTCAGGGTCCACTCATCTCTAAAAGTGGAGTCTTAGATACGAGGATGGCTGAAAGGAAACTGGTGATGGGTGGCCAGTGACGCCTCGGTCCTTGCTTCACCGGACACGGTCCGCGAAGGGCTCCCCACGTGTATGGCGTTTCCTTCCTTCCTTCATGCGTGTATTGCGTTTCCCTGCCTGCAAACGTGTAACCAGCAAGCTCTACATTAGTCTTTAAAGAAAATGAATAAACTCTCTGGTTCTTTCCTTCCCTCACCCTACCGGCACCTGCTCTCGAATCCTGCAGAAGCCACGAAGCCCCACTGACACTTGGATTCAGCACAGCAAGACTGATACCGGACTCCGGGGTTCTAGAACTACCAGATAGTAAATGTGTGTTGTTTTGAGCCACTAAGTGGTGGCCACTTTTTACAACAGCCATAGGAAGTTAATGCAGGTGTCCCCCCCCCCCCATAGCCCCTAACAGACCCTCGGACAGCATGCAGCACCTAGTTTGGGGTGGTTAGTTATCTTGCTGGTCCCCCCGTCAGGGTTGGAGCTCCCTGGAGACCACTGTTCTCTTATTTCCTTTAGTCACTAACACACCCGGCATTGCCGGCCACACAAGAAACACTCATTAGATTGTCTGTGTGTGTGTGTGTGTGTGTGTGTGTGTGTGTGTTTAAATTCTTTTTAATGTTTATTGTTTACTTTTGAGAGAGACAGAGCGTGAGCGGGGGAGGGGCAGAGAGAGAGGGAGACACAGAATCCGAAGCAGGCTCCCGGCTCCGAGCTGTCAGCACAGAGCCCGACACGGGGCTCGAACCCACAAACCAGGAGATCATGACCCGAGCCGAAGTCAGACGCTGAACCGACTGAGCCACCCAGGTGCCCTAGCGTGTGTGTGTTTTAATGAATGAAGGTAGCGGAAGCCTATTTCTCCCCTCTTACGGTGAAGGAAGACCTGCCAAGAATGCCACACCAATGCAAGCAGCACGTAGGCATCACCGTAACGAGACAAGACAGAACAGCCTCCCTGGCCAGCAGCAGGTGAACAGATGGAGGCAGGCTGCACCTGCCGGAACGCGTGATCTGCTCGAGAGACTCTGAAACCAGAAGCTTCAGGGCCGTCTTGGCTTTGTGAAAACTTGCAAAATAAACAGAATTCTAAGAAAAATATTTCCCCAGATCCTCCAGTCACTGGAGGACAGCTGAGAGATAAGGTAACTGCTGAACTAAGGTGTGGACACCAAGGCAGGAGGAGGAGGAGAGAGAGAGAGAGAGAGTCTAAGCGATGAGATCCGACCGAGTTTAAAGGTGTAGAGGAGATCCAGCCAAGAAGACAAGAAGAAGGATGTCAGGGCAAGGAAGAAACGCTAACAAGAAGATGGGGGGCCGGCTAACGGTCAGGCTTGGGGAGGGGAAGGTTTAAACAGTGGGACTGGGCAACAGGAGATAATAGAATTAGAGACGTGGATAAATGTCTGTAGCGCAGGATTTCTCAACCTCAGCACTAATGACGTCTGGAGCCATACAATTTTTTGTTGTGTGCGGTGGGGCGGGGGCTGACCTGTGCATCGTCGGAGGGCGAACAGCATCCTGGCCTCTACCCAGTAGATGCCAGTAGGACCCTCCCCAGTACGACAACCAAAAATCTCTCCAGATGCTGCCGAATTTCTGCTGGCTGTCAACGATGCCTCCCAGTTGAGAACCGGTGGTTTCAAGGAAGAGATAGGATCGAGTCAGGAATATAACAGAAACAGTCAAGTCAGAGGCCGGAAAGTGAAAGTGGGTGGGTAAAAACAGGGCAGAATCGGAGCAAAGGAGGAGATACAGTGAAATGATGGATGAAAGAGAACAGACAAGAAGGCAAGCAAAAAAGCAGAAACAAGACAGAAAGACCCAAGAGGGTCTGAGAGGAGATCAACTTCAAAGTGGGTCACTCGGGGCGGGGGGGGGGGGGTTTAATGGCGGGTCACCGACACGAGGGGCCAGGGCCCATCAGTCTTCCATCAGGACGTGAAGATGTGAGAGCCAAAGACGTGTCACATTGCATACGCATAACTTTCCGGCTCATTATAATTACACTGCAGATAAATGCTGGAGCTGGAAGAAGATATGCAAGGTCCCAACTCCCTTTCTGATGAATTATCAGGACGCTTATCAGCGATCAAACCAAATAAACAATACTTGAAGGTACACTCCGGTCCAGATATCACCGATCAAGCAGAAAGAAGGCAGACAGTCGCCCTGAAACACCTAAACGAAAGGAAACGCGTGTCGAGTTAAGGGAACCTAAACCGGGGCAGCCTTCTTTATCTGGCATTCCTTGGGGATCCTGCATTGTTGGTAAAGATTAGGACAGAAGAATGCAAACCCATGCTGCTTTTAAACATCTATTGCAGACAAGCCAGCAACCTCTGAGCGCTGGGCATGGGGACAAATGGCAGGGGGGGAGGGCTCTGGGTAGTGGGGAGGGGGCTCCAAAACCCCACCTTTCTTGAGCACAACTTTGGTCGCAGCTACTTTCTGGGTCTCAACCAGGTTCGGGTTGGAAGGAGATTCCACGGGATCACGCTGGCCTCTGAAGTTTTACAAATACTTTGCGTAGGTATTTCTTTGTGGTGACTGCAAGATTGCTCCCCCAGAGTACTTTCATAATCGGTAAGAGTTCTAGGTCTGATAAAGACCTGTCTCGGGGCCAGGGACAGAACTGGAAGGACGGTTTGCGAAAATGCCAGAATGCCAAGAGTTTTGAAACCTGAGCTCATTCTTCTCGGGCCAGCATTCCACGTAAACTAGCAGACTGTGTGGCTCCATGAGGACAGGTCCCGTGGATATAGTTCAGCTTTGCCGTGGAGAGAGAGGTCAGCTAATAACACAGAGGTGAGAACGTATGGGGCCAGCCGGTTGGCGGGGAGCTGCCGAGGAAGGATCATGTCTGCGCATGAACCATGATGGAGTCTCAGGGTTACCGGCTGGGGTGGCGGACCTTGGGCTCTCCAGGTTCTCACGTCCCTGGACAAACATCCTAGGTGTAGCCTGTCTCTTGGGAGAAAACCGCCCAGATGCTCACTTCTCCAAAGGGCAGTTTAATGTAAATGTTGAGAGCATGGGCCCTGGGGCCAAAAATGCCCCAGTTCAAACCCAGCTCAGTACTCCTGACTCGGTACCTTAGGCAGATGTTAATTAAAATCTTGGCTGCAGTTTCCTCATCTGTAAAATGCAGCTCATAATAGAATCCGAGACAGAGGATTAGGGATTAAATGAGATAATACTTGTGCAGCACTTTAAAAAATGCCCACACACGCCCAGTATTTGCGTTGTCATTCTTTGTGCCAAATCCTGGGAAAGTCATCATCCGTGAACAGCTTGTAAGAATGTGGCTTTCTTGGTATTATAGCGCGAATAGGCCCCTGTTTTGGTTAAGAAGCGTACCCCACCTTCTTGGGGCGCCTGGGTGGCTCAGTCGGTTGAGCTTCTGACTTCAGCTCTGGTCATGATCTCATGGTTTGTGGGTTCAAGCCCCGTGTCAGGCTTTGGGCTGACAGCGCAGAGCCTGCTTCAGAGTCTCAGTCTCCCTCTCTCTCTGCCCCTCCCTCTCTCTCTCTCTCTCTCTCTCTCAAAAATAAATAAATAAACTTAAAAATTGAAAAAAAAAATAAAAGTCAGCACAGCACTCAGAAGCATAGTGATTCTCGAAGGAGAAGCATATACATTCTCATTTCTAGCGACTGTTAGTGGATTTGACTCACCCAGAGCCCTGGTCATTCTAACATCTAATTCAAGCATGGTGGTAGTGACAGCCTGTTCTGTGACAGGATGTCTCTAGCCTTGGCCATCCATCTCCAAACTATCTCTTATGGAAGCAAACTAGAGCTGACAGGGTGGATGGCCCACCATACTTGCATCAATATTTTTGAATAGAAACAATTGAAATAATATTAGGTATCCTGTATGACTCCGATGCAGCAGGCATGTTGTATATTTCATTCACTCTTTTCAACAATCCTATGAGTTGAAGATTGTTGTTTCTATATTATATATGGATAAACTGAGCCCCAGGAGGATTTCACAATTTGATGAGGATCACAGAGGTTTTATGCTGTAAGCTAGATTTTAAATCTAGGTAAATCTGAGTTTTTAAGTCTAATTTCTTCCCATTTCTGAATGAGTCCGTTTTTTAAAGAGGGAGGTAAAGTCAACCTCATATCCCGAGGAAAAATATATTTTAATTATAGATTACAGTAAGTACTTGTGATCTGCTAGCAATGGGTAATAAAATTATCTTTATTCCACCAAGATATCCCAAAGGGCATTTTGGCTCCTATTGGAAAACTTTTAAGGTCAACATTCTTATTACCTGTCAAGTTGGCTTGATATCATATTACTGAGCTGAGTATCTCCCAGTTCTCAATAAATGTTAAATAAGAACTCTTAACCCCATGGAGGAAAGGGATATAAACAGAGTTGGCCCTACACAAATAAAGCACAGAAGTTGTGTATTGGAGTGGCTGATACTCAAAGGAATCAGCTGATAAATGCTGGGATAATTCTTTAAGTTTATTTATTTTTAATCTGGGGGGGGGGAGGGGTAGAGAGAGAAGGAGAGAGAGAATCCCAAGAAGGCTCTGTGCTGTCAGTGCAGAGCCCAATGGGGGCTTGAGCCCACGAACTGGGAGATCATGACGTAAGCCGAAATCAAGAGTTGGATGCTTAACCCACTGAGCTATGCAGGTGCCCCAATCCTGGGATACTTCTGATTCCACTTACTTGACCAGAGATCAATCACGAGGTATGAGCCACTGGTCTTACCTCTAGTGCTGGCCCCTTATCCTTCCTTGTGTGTGCTTGTGGGGACCCAAGAGATGGGGCCATCTCAGCTGCATATGCTGTAGCCTCCGTGTGTCCCAGAAGGAGCTGCAAAGTTGAGTGGTGTTAGAACACACTTCTAGAAACCCAGGGTCTGATCCTACAACTCCACGGGTCGAGGAGGCTGCCAATTCCTACTGTTTCAACAAGCTCCTCCTTTGGGAGAAACCCCAGACAGGGACTCAGTGTGTGTGTGTGTGTGTGTGTGTGTGTGTGTGTGTGTGTGTAAGAATACAACATCCAAACTGCATAAACAATGTTTCTTGATTTTGTTTTTAGACATTCAACCAAGTAAGTTCTCACTCATTTTCATCGTTTGTACGGTTTTCTTTTAGCAGCCTATAGACACATGGGCTAACTAATCTTTTAAGATTGGTTTCATTTCAAAGTTTGGCAAAAATTGGGATTCTGTCATGGGTGTAGGAATCCGATGTTTCTTCCTGTTCTGGGAGAAAATTCCAGAGATCCATAGCTTCAATATATGTTCAGAATTTGTGCAAGTTAAAACGAAGGCAGACCAAGTGCAAAGACAGCATACACACCCCAGAAACTAGGACTTTAAAACCCTTTTACTGTGTTGACATGTTTGAGTTTTCTTGCCTGAAGCATTTCCTCACAATGGCTTGGAGACTGGCACATTTAAACACTTTTCAAGGTGTAGCCCTGTTTCTCTAAGCCAACCTGGCTGGAGGGTGATCAAAACCGAAACTGAAGGAAAGGTATCAGGGCAACCTGTTTATTTCGGGGAATTATATTGTATGCATATCACTCAAATTCAGTAAGAACTCTACCCACACTTGTTGAGTCTTGTTTCTATGACAAGACCTTTACCTGACAGAGGATTGTTGCCATATTTCAGAGAGACCAACAGGAAAAATCTGTGACTTTTTTTTTTTGAGCAATTTATAGGCTTTTCCTTTACAGCTACCTTGAATTTTTTAACTGATCATGGAATTATCTTGAACTGACGTCTGAGAATCTGAGAACTGACTTGTGATCTGCTTTGAACGTAGCACAGGACTTTCTATATGATGATCCTGCCAACTAACTTCAGCTTCATTTTATTATTTATCCTGACTTTGCCTTTGCCTTAGTTGCTTTACCTAATCTTACTCGATTCTGTATAGAATATCCTATACATAATGCATATAATATAGAGAAATAGACACACTGGAAGATAGTATGTTTTTGTCAGCCACCACAAATCCTTTTTTATAAAAAAAAAAATGTAAACAAATAAAATGACATGACTTGTGCCCTCAACTGGTGGCTCCTGTTTCTTACAGTAATTTATCTTTTTTATCGATCTCTTTTTTCTATTTTCTCCAAATAAGTTATTGGGCTCCCTTAAAAATGAGTGGAAAAGGCCACTGGTCTCATTTAGAAGGGCCCTAGGACCTAGTTTTACTTTTCTTTTTTCCTTTCACTTTGCTTTCACATGCTGGCATCTAGATTCTCCAGTTAAGCAGTCTCCTTCCACGCTGCCCCCTACACTCAATATCCAGTCCACCAGGGAGTCTAACCCACAGCTGAGTCTGTACATTAACGCCCTAGACACAGCCCCATGTCCCTGGGACATGGTAAATTGTATAACAGTCCACCCTCTGGTTTGTTTCAGGGAAGCTGACAGGTCTGTATGGAAAACATCGCGGAGAATGGTATGCTGAAAAGAAAGAATCATCCAGAGACTCCCCTGAGGAGACTTTAGGTCCCTATCATTAATCTTTGCCACACTCCTGTGAAAGAGGCACTAGGTGAGGGCTCTCATCCAATGTCTCATAAATGAGAAACGGGGCAGATTGTAGGGGCGAGCCGGGGAGTGGGGAGCTCGTGCATGGTCGGGGAAGGAATGAGGGTGTCGCGACAGAAAACCTAAGACCCCGGAGGTCTCCACCACACTCAGTCTCCTTCTGACAGCTCCCATGCAGGCTGCAGCCTGAGCAAATGTAGGTTTTGTTTTTTTGCAGGCGTGTTTAACTTTTGGGGGAACTGGTATCCATACAAGGCCATCTCATCTCCTTCTGTTTGGTTGTGTTCTCCAGCCCAGCCCCCCAAAGGCTGACACTACATGTCGTGCTATCAGTAGCTGCCAATGAGTTTAAATTCCAGGCCTCCGGGCAAAGGTTTTCTCCAGGTCTCTGCTCCGGCTCACCTCTTCCAGAAACGCTCTGACCAGCCACTCCTGGGATTTCCTCTTCAGGCAGAGCTGGGCTGATTGCTTGGCCCCAGCACATGCTCTGATGCCTCGTTGTCATATGTGCTCAGTGCAGTGGGCTGAAAATAAGGTGGCGGCAAAGTTGGCTTTGTCCCCAATCTTCTGCCACCAGCTGTGCGTAATGGGCATGGTCTTGCTCTTAGCATTTTGCAGCCTGAAAATCCTTCTCTGCAAAGCTGCATGTCTCCGTATGTGGCTCATTAACTATTGAATGAAAGTAATAACGAATCTCCCTCGCCATTCTATTATTTGTAGTACGGACATCCACAATGCAACAGCAGAAAAACAAAACAAGTAACAATGAGAAAAATATAGCAAAATATCAGAATAATTGGTAATAAAATAAAACGAGAACCTCCTACAGCATAGCGTCCTCCCTGCAAGATGGAGATTAAACATGCCTATGGTGCAATCTAAAGTAATACAATTTTCACCAGTCCCAGGATGCCTGCATTTTTCATGTGCTTAGAGAGGTTATCTCCTTGGAAACCCAAACAACTGTTGTGAAATAAACTTCCATTTATCTAGAAAGCAGAAAAAACTAGAACGTTAAAACGGAAAGATCCGTGCAATAATTATGTTAAAAACGCTACCAGTGGGGCGCCTGGGTGGCGCAGTCGGTTAAGCGTCCGACTTCAGCTCAGGTCACGATCTCGCGGTCCGTGAGTTCGAGCCCCGCGTCAGGCTCTGGGCTGATGGCTCGGAGCCTGGAGCCTGTTTCCGATTCTGTGTCTCCCTCTCTCTCTGCCCCTCCCCCGTTCATGCTCTGTCTCTCTCTGTCCCAAAAAATAAATAAAAAACGTTGAAAAAAAAATTTAAAAACGCTACCAGTTAATGTCTGCTGAGCACACAATACATGCTGGGCACTGTGAAAAATACTTTATATGTATTACCTCATTTAAAACTCATAGGGGTGCCTGAGTGATTCAGTCCGTTCACTCTTGGTTTCCGATCAGGTCATGATCCCACCGTCTTGGGATGGAGCCCCGCGATGGGCTCTGAGCTGAGTGCAAAGATTGCTTAAGATTCGCTCTCTCCCCCTGCCCCTCTCCCCAGCTCTCTCTCTGTCTCTCTCAAAAATAAAAAGTAAATCAACCAATCACAAACATTCATGAGGGAAGTCTCCCCATTTTACTTCGTGTGTGTAGCACCGTATTTCAGTACTGAGTCTGTTTTCTGGTCTGCTGTCTCCGTGTGAGCGTTGCTGGGGAAAAACATCTCACTGAACTAAGAAATCAGACTCCTAGTTTCAAGGGATAGCGTATCAATAAAATCCACATTCATGAATGTGAAAACCCTGTGGCAAATCTAAAAGCATTCTACAAAGGGAGGAAGACGCCACTGCTATTAAAAATGTCAAGGTGTGGGTGATACGCCTGGCAATTCTCAGTTGACCAGAACATTCTGAAACAAAACATCTCACACCGGTAACTTGCGAACAAGCTACTTCTCGCCCCGCGGCTGCAAAACACCACGCGTCTGTTAGAGGCCAGGCATTACAACCTCGTGCTCTTGCCATGCACTTCGGGGCCGCGACCACTTGCCGGCTCCGTCCGGCACGTCTGTGTCACGAGTTTTTCCCTTAACAGGCACAGAAAAACTCCTGATGTTCAGCGAAGCGTTACGATGCAGAGGTGTAACGAATTACGGTGGCGGGGTCGTCACCAAACCAGCGGATTTACCGCCCCCACGGGGCTTTGGCTCCGCGCGAACCCCGCCGCGTTCACCAGCAGCGCGCAGGGCCGGTGATTAACCGCCCCCTCCGCGCCTCACCTGGTCTTCCAGGAGTTTCCAGCGCTCACGTGTGCTGGCCCACGGGGCGTGGAAACAGCACGAAAGCCAATTAGGGCGAGAGGCTATAAAAGCCCCCAGGAAGAGCCGCCGGGAGCTCCTCACTTGTCTCGGCCACGGGCTGGGGAGAAAAAAGCGGCTTTAGATACAAGTGTAACCGATCGGGAGACCTTTCTTCTAAGGTTCCAAGGAAGACAGGCTACTACGCCCTGTAAATTGCTCCGTCTCGGGCGTGGAGAGACGCTGTAGCTTTCCGACTCCTTCCCCCCGCCCCCCCCCCCCAATCCTGCGGGGTGAAGCCCGGGGTGGCGGGAAAGCACGGCGTAGGCGCTGGAGGGGGAAAGGCAGCCGCAAGCCTGCCCTGGCCTTCAGAAGTGACCTGACGCCAGGAAGAAGGCTGATTAACCCTTGGGCTCCCCCTCCCTCTCCGGGGGGTGCGAGCCAGCTCCTCCTCCTCCTCCTCCTCCTCCTCCTCCTCCTCCTCCTCCTCGCGGTCGAGCGACCCTGGAGCGAGATGCACACAGCCGCCGGCTCTGCGCGCCCTGCCCTTCCCTCCCAGCCCAGGAAGAGGAGAGCGGCGAGGGCGCAGCCCAAAGTCGAGTCCGGTGAGTCTGTGGATCCGGAGTGAACCTCCCGGGCGAGCCGGCTTAGGCCCCGCGACCCTCGCGCCGGCCGTGCACCGCAGACGACCCCTCCACCCGCCCCTCCGCGGAATTTGCACCCAGTACCCGGCTCCTGGCCCTGACCCCAGGCCCCGCGACGGCCCCAGCCCCGTGCCTCGCGCAGGTGGCGCAGACGCCCCTGTTCTCCGGCGCCCCCTGCCGGGGAGAGGGAAGGCGGCGGCCGCGGACGAGCCGGGCGCAGGCGGGGAGAGAGCTCCGGCGCTGCCGGGAAGAGGCCGGGAGCTTCCCTGATGGTGCCGCCACCTCCGAGTCGGGGAGGAGTGGCGAGGGGGCAGCTGGGCAGGAGCCTGGGTCCGCTGCTGCTGCTCCTGGCGCTGGGACACACGTGGAGCTACCGAGAGGAACCCGAGGACGGCGACAGGTAAGCGCTGCCAGCCCCGGCTTGGTGGGCGCCCGGCTCTCGGGGTGCGGGCGGTACCCCCCCGGTTCCCCCAGGCACCCGCATGCCCTCGCTCCGCCGGCTGGGTGCTCGGCTCTCCCAGGCGGCATAAAACTCGGCTCCCCGCCCGGGGTCCCCTCATCAGTGGGTCGGTGTTCCCTGTTACCGCCGTCCTGGGGGCTCGGTTCGCGCGCGGGGACCCCCCCCCCCCCGCCAGGCCCAGCCCCCGAGGCCACTGTGCGTCCGCGCTCTGGGACGCCGCTCCCTGCCACCCTCGCGCACCCTGCCCCTCCCCTCTCCCGTGGCCAGCGAGCGAAGTTGCCCCTCGACCTTTTCTCCTTAGGGAGATCTGCTCGGAAAACAAGATCGCCACGACGAAATACCCGTGTCTGAAGTCTTCGGGTGAGCTCACCACGTGTTTCAGGTAAGCCCTGGGGCTTTGCCGAGTCCGCCAGGGCGCACCCTGCCTGGCTGCTTGGAAAGGCGGCTCCGCAGAGGAGGGGTTTGGAGACGCGCTCGCTTTGCGCCGGGACGTGCTCGGGGAGTTCTTGGGCGCAACCCTTCTGGTGCGGTTTTGGGGCTAAAGCGATGACGGGCGACCGAGTGTGAACCTGGGGCTTGCACCTAAGTGCACCTGAGACCCCGAGCTGTTTACCGCTTCCCGGAATACCTTGCGTGGTGGCCATCTGAGAAGAGGAGGCTGGAAGCTTCTAAGGAAAGGGGATCGGACCGTGGGTATCAAACCGTGCGCCACAGCAAACACGGCTGGTGGCGTTTGCGTTTTGTTTAGAAACGTTGACAATTACCGGGGCCTTGTGACACTGTCACGGTCTCTGGGCAAAAGGGTGGGGGAGGTTTGCGGGCTGTGGACGTAGTTGTGTTGAGCGAAAACAACGTCGAGATTGAGCCATAAGGAGAGGATTTCCTGAAAATGCAGTCCACAGATGACCTGGATGGCTGTTAAAATTACCCCTGGTTCGGGGGTCTATAAATTGGGAAGTACTTCCCAGGTGGTTCTCAGTAACAAAAGGAGAGAATCCCTATTCCCTGCTTGCTACCTCAGAGGTGAGGGTCCGTTTGTTTTCACCTTCGAGTTCCTGGCTTGTTTCCGTGCTTTCCCTGGATGGGAAACACGTACCCATGAACACAAGTTGCCTTTTAAAAGTACTGTGCGAGATGGGAATCTCACACCCGTGCCACACTGTCTTCAGGGGGGGTGGTCCTACACTCTGGGGTGCCAGGATAAATCCTACAAGATAATCTGGAAGTCCCCCCAAGTGAATTTGGAAGAAAGCTTTACTCTTGGGTTCATCTGTTACAGCATTACCATGTTTTCAGCTGTAGAAACCTTATTTCACACGCTCAAAAGCTTGCATGTGTTTCCAGGGCTGGCAAGTTAAATGATCTAAAAGCTGGTAATCAGTTACATTATGTACTGTGCTCTAAAATCTGCCACTGGCAGCGGACTATCATGTAAGCGAGTCCATACTCCTTGGGCTTGGGAAGGGTGGTCTCCAGGACATGAGTAGTCAACACTGAACACATGGGGTTGGGGGGCGGGTGAGTCCGTTCAGTTTGCAGGTGTAAAGGCTAGAAGAGGTTAACTGGGTAAGCAAGGTCACCCAGTTGGTGAGATGAGAGGGTATGGGCACGAGGATCGCTGTCCTCCACGTGACTGCAGTACTAGGACATGTGGTTTTCCTATCAATACAGCACGAAGCCTCTAACTTCACGAGGAAAGTGTCCCTGAGATGGTTTACGCGTTTGTTAGGTCCCTGAAGGTCAGACTGCACATAAAGCAGTGGCCTTTGCAGAATGCATGTCTAACTTTCAGAAACCACTGGTGCCCTGATAGGGGTCTTAAGTTGACTTCATTACGCTGTTACTGTCATTTTTCCCAGATGTTTAACAACCCTGGCTTTTTTTTCTACGCAAACTCGAGACCCTATCCATGTCTTGACAAGCTGTTCCTTTGGATAGCTGTTAAAACACTCGAGGGTTAACAAATTATCTTTTCTATCACAAAGTAAGGAGCTTTGTTCTGGAGGGGGGTGGTGAATGGAATGGGGAGGAGGGGGTTTTTAGTGGGGGGAAAGTGGGGCTAATGGTCCCTGTACCTGTTTTCTGGTTTTATGGAATTCGAGAGTTTTGTGTATACTCCATTAGCTTTGGACTAGGAAATCGCGAAGTCAGGGGAGTAAAGTCCAAGGTTGGCAACTGCTGCCCCTGTTTGCTTTTGAACCCCATGGCTGGCAACTGCTGCCCCTGTTTGCTTTTGAACCCCACGGCTGCAGGAGTATTGTGCTTGGGTTGTGAATTGATGGGCCGAGCCCCGTAGACCCTTGCTACCCCAAGTGATCTGCAAACCAGCATCCTCTAGGAGCTTGTTAGTCTCGAGGCCTGCCCCTGACCTCCCAAATCAGAGCCTGTTAGCGCAATTACGTTAAAGGTGAAGCCCTTCTCTAGGAACCACGGTCTTCAACCTGGTCGCTGCAAACCCACTTAGACCGAGCCTTCGAGGAGCACAGAGGCTTCTGCAGGTGCACACCTTGTCCCTCCTACCACGTTAACTGAACACTGAAAGGACCATCCTTCCGGGAAACAAGACTCTTCACATCTTGGCTGACCCTGGATTAAGCTTCAGTACAGTAGTGGAGTTGCCATTTAGGGAATGCAGATGGATGGTCCCCACTCGTTACCGCTTGTCCTCAGTTTTTAGCACTGGTGAACTGTAGAAGTCCCTGCTGAACTTGTTAAATGATTTTATGTGACTTCGGTGAGGGAGAGGAACGAAGGATTTTACTCCCTTCTGCCATGTTCATTTTAGTATTGGATCTGTTACTCAAAAGTAAATGGAACCCTAAATGATCTAGAGAATAAAAGATGGGCTCAGAATGTTCATTCTGGACCCCTTTCCTGCCACCTGTGCCCACTTGGGTTACACGGTTTCATCTCAGCAGTACCTTTCCATGTCTGTCTTCTGTTAAATGACAACTTTGAGGACTTTGTACTCAGCCCTGTTCTGTGCAGGTCACATGCACATCTAATCCACTGGGCTGCCTGCATTGGTGGTTCAGTTTTACAGGGGGAGGAACCAAGCCTCCAGGATTAAGTAAACTCGGTTGGGGTCGCCAAGTTAATACACGTGGGAGCCGAGATCCAAACCCAGGCTTGTCTGACTTCAAAGTCTGGGCCCAGGCCCTTTCATCATCCCGGGCGTATCTTAGGAGGCAGAATTTTCTGGGATCTAAGACTATAAATTCAGGTGGCTGTGCATTCAGAAGACCCTGATAGAAGACACCCCCCCCCCCCCCATGGCTCTTTTTGGAATTAGCCCTGCCTTTGACATCGGTCTTAGACAATGGACTTTATACGACCTTGTCCTACCCAAAATTGGTTCATATGTGTACAGCTTTCCTTCCTTGAAGGGTTTCCTCTTATCCACAGGGTCTGTCTGTGGAGACTCTCCACCCCAATGTGCATTGTGCCCAGTGCCCCCAAGTTCAAACACTCGAGTGAATGCTGGTAACTGCCTCATGTAGAGTGCAGGTTGGGTTGTTTAGACTTCTCTGGTGCAGCGTGATTTAACTACTGGTAAAGGAGTGTACCCTAACTCTGACCTCTTCCCTCAGACTGTTTAGCGAAACCAAGCGCATGCTTTTATCATGGTGTTACCCTCCCGTGGCTGTTAAAGGTTTTCCCACAAGTTGACTTTCCCAACCGCGTAGCTTTGAACAAAACGTTTACCTTTTGTTTGTTGGGTCTATCCATAAAAATGACAAGTTAAAGCCTCCTGGAAGATGAAAATCCGTGGTGTAGGAAAGGTCCAGAAAATCCGATTTTTGAGGCTGTGTCTGATAAACATAACTTCTCACCCATTGAGAATCTGTTAGCACCTTAAGATAGCCTTACAAAATGCATATAAAGAATAAGCTACTGTCTCTGATCTCCATTTATAGACCTGATTTTTCGACCAAGGCCTTTGAAACCATGAGGATAGATCCAGTTCAACGTCCTACAGTTCAGACTGTAACTACCCGGGATGGGGAAGAGATTCGAAGCGGCCAGGAATGGTTTTCTGGGCACGAGAAAACTAACACTATGTTAGGTGCTTAATTTGCATTAGGTGTGACTGTTGTGTGATTCCTGGACCTCCGAGGCCCGTAGCTGCCCCTCCGTGGTAGGTCTTTCCGTAGAGTCTCCTTAGGTACTGCTTTTGGGGTCCGTCCGGTGGGAGATCATGACTTAGGGATGCAAAAACTCCCACCTTTCCATAATGTGTGCATTGCCAAATCCTGTTAAGAGGTCGAAGTTAAGGGGATAGTCATGCAAGTGTGTTTGAGACTTGGAGGACAGCAAAGTCCCTTAGAGCTGTGCTGCTAGGCTGACGACTCTAGCTGAGGCTACGTTGAAGAAAAGACGAGTGCACGATCTGGTCACAGAGCTCCTACGGAGGACATGAAGGTCAAAACCGCAGTAACAGGAACTGTCCCGGTTTGAATCCCAGCTTGATTAATTGTGACCTTCAACAGTTTAACCTGCTTTAATGGTCTCCTTTGTAAAATGAAGATTCTTAGTACTGGAGGTACGGGGTTACCCTGAAGATCAAATGAGCTGATGTATGTGTTTCACGATTACCCCTTATGATCACTACTGAATTATGTTTGGCATATCGAGTGCACATGGTAGATGCTGATTGGACACTAAGTCTTGGACAGGATGGTGGCAGTTTTGGGGAAGAAAAACTCAGACCGTGTCCGGAAAGAGCGTATACCCCCAGGCACAGCAGTTTTTAGATGGCTTTCCAAATGTGGGGATAGGTCAGAAATCCAGTACCTTGGGAAAAGTTACAGAGAGTGGGTCTTTGCTTCTTCCTGACTATGTAAGGTACCCTGCTTGCGTGATGAGTGGGTGGGAGGCCTAGTTAGCTCCCTTTAAAGAATCTTAAAGGCTTGTGTCTCGTCTGGAGTCATCAAGGGTGTTCTTGGTGGTGACCGGAAGACTAGGAAACAAACCTTCCAGTTCCCAGCCTGCTCGTCTCCCTTCTGTGCCTCTGTTCTGTGGCCAGCATAGCTCAGAACAGGCACTAGGTGGCCACACCGCGACTAATTGTTCTCTCACTCGGGGTATGCTGTCCCTTGTTCAGAAAGCGTTTGTATCCTTGTGACCAGCCATCTAAAAGTGAGGGCGTACTATGAAAAGAGCAGGACACAGGTAGAGACAGCTTTGTGCAGAACTGATTAAATCACAAGCACATTGCAGGCAGCCTCGGTTTCCCCGCGTTAGACCCTGTTTGTCACTGGATGGTGCCCTCACAAGGGTATTGGAGTGTCTGTCCCCTGGTCTGCGACCGTGTCGTCAGAGGCTACTCTCCTGCCTGGACAGTGTCCTGTACCTTGTCAAGTGACTGAACGTGACAAGCAAACGGAAGTTGACTTAGCCTTTCTAGAACTCACGTTGCTATTCTATCCAGGTATGCCTCCTTTTCTAGCCTGAGGGACAGGAAGCTGTTTTGTTTTCTTTTTTTTGTTTTTTTAGAAACTGGATTTCCTGCACTGCTGAGATGCCGTCATGCCTTTCGTTGGTTCTTGGCTTGACCCGTTTCAACCAGTGCCGTGTTACAGGTGCTGAGTCTGGAAGTTACAACTAATGCCATGCACTTGGTGCTTCCCGTAGCACCTGGAGAGAACGTGGGTGTTCCTGCCTGTAGTTAACTGTCCCATAGACCCTGGCTTTGAAGTCGGGGGTTGCGTTTTTACGGGGGATCCTGCTCCCTTCCACGTTTATCTTCCGCGGAAGGACCCGTGTGGGAGGCAGGGAGGGGGGGAAGGTATCGGCCAAGGCAGGGGCCTCTATCACTTTTCACTCCTTCTCAGGGGAACGACACAAAGTGCTAGGAAACAACCAAGCATTGAATTCACTACAAAAGGCTGTGCTTTCCCTGGGGTGCCCTTTGAGGTGGCTCCATTGGCCGTGCTCATTGTCCCTGAAGTCATTGATGCCTGACTTCCTACATTAACTTCATCTGAGTGAAGCTGCGTGGGTGCACCCGGAAAAAGCAAAGGCGCTCTTTATTCCAGAATACTCTATCTGCTCAGGAGAAAGTTTGCATTTCAATCAGTCTTTTCCATGTCAGTGAGTTCAGCTTCCCCAAACCTACCACCGCCTGCCCGGCGGGACCCTCCCTGCTTTTGTGAGTTAATGCGTCTTGCCTTTGGAGTGCCATTGATTGTCCGGAGAACAGAGATCTCTGCTCTGTTGATTGCTTTTCTTTGGGGATGAAAACATACACAACTACAACATCCGTGGGTTTCTCAAGCTACGTTCTTTTCCACGAAGCCGTGGGGCAGTTGTAGAGTTTTACCAACGATTTTGGTTCGTTTATTCAGCAAATGCTTGAGTCCCTATGTGCCAAGCACACTGCTGGGGCCTGTGTGTGTGTGTGTGTGTGTGTGTGTGTGTGTGTAAAAGGCAGGAAAAAAAAGCACCTCTACCCTCCTAGGACTTAGGGATTTTAATTCCATTTCTCTTTCAGTAAAGGCATTTCGAGTCCGAGGTCTTTGGGGCTGTTTTTGGCGCACATCTGATTAAGGTGACATCTGGGGGGCCTACGAGCTTGCAAATTCCAGGGGCCCACCTGTATCCTTTCAGCCCAAGAACCCTGCCAAGCAGGAACCTGAGAATCCAAGGCTGGTGGTAACCAGAGTTCTGCAGGGGTGTTAGACGTTAGCGTGTGCCTCCAGTCTCTCCCAAGAATCACTGGGATGGGAAGGTATTAAAGAACTGAATTCTCTGGCTCTTTGCCCTGTCAGGTGGATGCCAGCATCAGAACGGGCCCGCTGGGAACAACCAGTTCGCCTCGGCTCTCACCACCCTCCTGTTTGCCAACGGTAACTTGAGGCAGACAGTTGTGAGGAGGAATGTCCCTCCGCATTCCTTCGTTGTCCTAACCCATCCTGGTTCACTGTAGTCGTAAGCTGAACTTCCTGGACGATTTCCATTCTGGGGAGGAGAGGGGAGAGTGGGGTGCGAGGTCTACACATCTTTAACCCCCTTTGAGCAGAGCACCTCTTTCTGGCTTCAAGTCCAAAGTGTGTGTGGGAGCTTGGAGGTGTGAACAGACTGCCTCGTTCTGTCTGGCGGAGCGTGGACGAGATCATTTTTCCCTACCCTTCGGGATTTCAGGAAACCTGGACTGCATCTGTTCTCTGCCTTTACCTCTGGTCTCAACCTTTCTTTCTTGGCTGTGTCTGTGGGCCGTCCTGTGTTTGCCCCACTCTGGTGAGCACCCCCCCCCCCCCAGCTTCCGGGGAATGGTGATGGCAGTTGTCATCACAGCAGTGGCTGGTAGAGAGCCCGCGGGAGGCCAGGAGAGGTTCCTCTGCTCTGGGACATGGCTCTGGGAGTTGGGGATAGGGCAGGAATCTGCGAAGTAGGGCACAAGGCACGTTTTCCACAACTTCTGGCCTAAGAATGCTTTGTAGGTCTTGAAAGAGCTTAAAAAAAAAAAAAAAACGCAACAGAGACCTCACTTGGCCCCCTAAGCCTCCGATCCTTACCATCTGGCTCTCTCTAGAAAGTTGGTCAGCTTCCAGAGCCATCTTCACACGAGGTCCGGGAGTGGGGTCCTCCATCTGGAACCTTGTCCACAGATGGAAGTGTCTCAAGAAGGTGACTTTAGGGACCTTTGGCCAGCTTTGTCTTCAGGTCCTTGCTTTTCTGTTCCCTTACTGTATTTGGGTCTCCTGACCTGTGCATCTTTGTGACTTGGTTTCCTGATCTCCAGGAAGCTGGAACTCTGTCCACCCCCTGCCACCCCTGCCCCAAGTCCTCCTCCCCAGATACCATGAATGGATGTAACTTGTCAGTGTTGTAAAGCTGACCTTATTGCGGGTAGTGGAGTACTAATTTCTGCTTTTGTGCGTGTTCTCAAGACCCGGCTTCCTGTGCTAGTTGAGTAGTCCATGGCTTGCCAAGGCTGATCTTCCCCTCCCCCACCCCTAACCCCATACTTTAATTCCTGACTTTGCGCATTGATGATCCCATGTTGTGTTGACTCCAAGCCACTGCTCTGAATTTGTTTTGAATTTCTACCATGGGAAACATTGCCTTCAAAAAATCAAATGATAGTACCTACTTGAGGAACATGCGTCAAAACCCTTTCAAGGCGGGGTTGGGGGGGGTGCTACTCTAAATCAGAGTTGCAACATTACATTTTTCCTTCTGTGGCTAAGAAGTCTTCTGTTCCTCCATTCCACTAAGCACAGTGTCTGCCGTTAAACCTTTGAATTTAAAGTCTGAAGTGCTTTTTAAAAAGTCAACTCTTTTCTGTAAAGATCACAAAGACTTCTTAGCGATGCCTTCTGACACTGAGCATGTGAGGGAAGTGAAGGAAAGAACTATTTAGAAGCCATAGTCTGAGGGGGGGGGGAAAGCCAAATCTAATGGCCTTTTGGGGAAGGGGAAGGTTGGACTCACAACCTGACCTATTAAGAGGAATGCCATGGGGGCGTGGCAAAGAGGAAAAAAGGTACAAAAACTTGATAGGGAATAGAGAGCATCCTCTGGAGGTGAAGTTGGAGAAAATGCTTAAAGTCACGTGGGAGCTTCTGACCTTGGTAACTGCCATTTTCATGGATTCAAGTAAACGGAGGTGAAAAGAGTGTGGGAAGTGTGACAGATCAATACTTGGAATTTTTGCGACCTGTGGTGTGTGCCCAGCCAGCACTGTTGCTGTAGAGATGAGGCAGGCTAAATGGTGGTGCAGATGGGGCACCTTGGCGCCCCCCTGCCTTGCTTTGATGTCACTGGGCGTTGCTGTCATGAACGGGCCCAGGTTTCGTCTGGGAGGTGTCTGTACTGACACAGCTCATGATTTTTGTGGTGGAAAAGTTGCATGGCCGGGCAGAGGTTGCCTTCCTAGGAATCCACGAAGACCTTCTTTGCAGGCAAGGATGTTCCAAAAAATGGCACTGGAATTGAGTTCTGGTAGTCCCTGAAAGTTAGAAGAATGTAGAACACAATGTCGGTGAGATTCTATCTCTGAGGAAAATTTGAAGGACTTTTTTTTTTTTTGCAAGTCAGTAAAAATTGAATACTAATTTGTTTTCTAGACCTCTTGTACCTTCTGGCCTAGCTGGGCAGACACAGGGAAAGAAGTTTCATACAGGAACCCTGTACTTCTATGGAGGTTACTACAGGCATCAGTTTCTTTTTCTTTTTAATTTTTTTTTTGTTTGAGAGTGAGCACACAAGCCGGAGAGGGACAGAGAATCCCAAGCAGGGTCCATGCTGTGAGTGCAGAGCCTGACACGGACTCGATCCCACGACCCTGGGATCATGACCTGAGCTGAAATCAAGGGTCTGGTGCCTGAGCCACCCGGGTGCCCCAGGCACCAGTTTCTATTCGGAACACAGCTGGAAAAGGAGACGACAGAGGGAGTTCGGATACCGAAACCACAGCGACAAGTGGGGTGGCTGCTTTCCTTGTGAGTCTGCGTGCCCGTTCCTGCTCAAGGTCCCAGAGCAGGTGCGTGGCAGAGCCCAGCTTCTAAGGCAAACCGTCTGACTCCAGAACCTATGTTCTTACCCACAGTTCTTCCTAAGGGCCTGATCTTCTGGTTACCTTGCTTTCCTCCTGCCAACCACAAACCAAAAAGTGGCATTTAGAGGGGAGAGGAAGTGCTAGAGACAGGAATGTCTATTCCACAGGAATGGCTGAAAGTGTAAGACAGATTCTCAAAAGTAGACCCAACAACCCAAGCGCCCCCCCCATGTCCATTTGCTAGGCCTGCCCAAATGACCTAGGCTCGGGTGGCATTAACAGAAACCCCATTCTCACAATTTCGGAGGCCAGAAGTCTGAGCTGAAGGTGTTGATAGAACTGATCCCTTTCCAAGCGTCTCCTTGGCTTGCAGACCGTTGCTGCCTCCTGGCGTCTTCACCAGATCCTCTCTTGTAAGGACAGCACTTCATATCGGGTCAGGCCCCTCTTAATGACCTCATTTTAAGTCGTGAGCTTTTCAAAGCTCCTATCTCTAAATGCAGTCCCACCCTGAGGGACTGGAGTTCATTCAGACTTCAGCTTTGGGGAGGTCACGATACAGCCCTGTAACCTGCCCTCCCAATAAAACACAGCACACACTGGGCCGTGTGTGTGTGGGCGGGGGGGGATGTTTTATGTACGTACTGTAATTCCCACGAGCGGCCCTGTCTGCCCTGGTGATCCTGAGTGATCGAATGCAGCTAAGGGCCTTCAGTGCCACTGAAGAAAGAAAAGGCTTAAACTATCGAAAATCGCATAAACCACAATGTTATTTGTAACATTCACTTCTTTGGAACCTCTCTAGGTGGACATCAGATGGAGGCCGTAGACTGTTCTGACCCTTACGTAGAGGCATCGGAACTGAAGGTGCTGAGGCCCCACTCCAGATCTTAAGCAGAATCTTGCATCTAGACAAGGTCCTCAGGTGTTTCCTATGCATGTTACGTTGAGACGCACGGTCCTGATCCGTCGTTCGAGGGTTTGCTCGCTCTCCTGTGGCTCCTCTTTGCTTCTGACGTAGAGCCACGGGCAGGGATTCATAACCTGGGCTGCACATTGGAACCCCTTTGTGAGTGTTCGGAAAAAAAAAACCACCCTAGTGTCTACATAGCATGCTAGACCCAGGTACGTCGGAAACTCTGGGGGTGGGCGTACCTGGTACCAGGGAATTTCAAAGCTCCGTGCGTGATTTCAACTTGTAGCCAAAGCTGAAAACCTTGGAGCAAAGGGCAAAAGGGAGTAGTGCGCAGCCTGGCTCTTTGCCAGAGGATAAACGGTTACTTCTGGAGCTGGGTCCTCCTGTCTTTCCTTGCGGGTCCGTGCCCCTCAATGGGGGAATTTACAGTTTGTGTCGGTGGACCATCTATCAGCCTGGTGTCCTCATCCCTTGTCTGTTAGGTCCCAGTCTTTCTCCCTACATCTCCTTTCCACTCCTGGGTCGGGGTGGGGGGGTGGTGATTCGAGGGCAGCTGGGGGAGCGATGGTGTGGGTGCAGGTGAGTCAGGGAGGGTAAGACTGGTCTTCCTGAGCTCGTCTGCGTTTCTGAAGCTGAGCACCTCGAAGTCTCTTGTGCAGACCCCACCGCTTGCTCTTTCCCTCTTGAAGGCTCGCAGCTTGGTGTTTGGAGCTACTTAGTGACCTCTGGTGCTTTTTAAAAAAAAAAAAAAAAAACATTTTGCTTTGTTGCTGCACTGCATGAACCTTCTCCCAAGATATAAACATGGCTCAGCGTATTATAAATGAAAGCTTTTCAATGTCAAGCTGTGTTTTTCTTTCCTTGCAAGCATCAAACGCAAGCACCGTTTTTTTCCACATGGTGTGATAGGAAATCTGTGTGCCGTCAGTCTCTTCCCGTTCCATCTTTAGGTTTTTCTTCAGTGTTCTGAGCACCGAAAGAACCTCTCCATCCCTAGCAAACGTGAGGCTTTTTGTAGGTTTGCAATTGAACACAAAACAACATGCTCTAGTTTGTATGGTTATCCCCCGAGCCCCATATTTACCATATGGCCTTAAGCCAGGCAGTCCCCAAATAGGTCTACATAGAGTGCATGGCTATGTGCAAAAAATTGCCTTTTTTTTTTTTTTTTTTTTTTTGAGTAACAGCAATCATGTTGATTAAATCCTAGAAATAGAAATTACTATAAACCAAGAAAGGAAATGAAATTGCATTTCCTGGATGGATATGCTCCCGAGGCTCTTTAAAGAGGGCTTTCCTTGAATTGGAGGCTGGGAAGGTAAAGTGGTGCGTAAATGACCTCAGAGTTTGAAATCCACTTTCAGAGTCTGACAGCATACTGTGTGGCACCCTATTAGAGAGGATGTGATCGGAACGGATATTTAAAATCTCCAGGCATGAAAGGATCCTGACAACTTCCTCAGCACTCTGCCCCCACCCCCAACACGGTCTTTCAAGTCTTTTCCCAGAGACCCCTAGTGTTTGGGAACCATGTTTTCGGGTTGCGGCACAGATGAAAATTATTTGCGGAGGGCACGTTGAGGTCACTAACAAAGGCTGCTCGGGGCTGGAGGTGCCTAGCCTGGGAGGCTCTGGCAGTCTAGCTGCCACCTGCTGTCCAGGGCAGGAGGAGGAGGTCTTGTTACACCTGGAGCCACTTGTGGGCCGTGAGGGGGGTGGGGGGTGGGGGGTGGCTCATGGTACATCTCCAGTGTAGACTTCCCCTCCTCCACCCTCATAGCTCTTAGCCATTGGGCTCTGTTCAAGCTGCCCCACCAAGTCCGAAGTCTTCAGTGAATCTGCTCTTGGCTGTTCTTAAGAGCCCGTTTCCCCCGTCCCTTTCAAATGATTGCATCGTCTTGGGATGTGTACTTAACCTGTCGCTTATCTACAGCTCGGTGGTTGGATTGTGCTGACACGTTCGGTCTGTGTATCTGATGCGATCTCTGCAGTCATTCTGTGCAGCCCTCGGTGCTCCCAAGGCCACGGTGACACTCTGTGTCCTGAAGGGATGGGGGTTTCGTCCCCACTTCTAAGGATGCTGCAAAAGGAAATTGCCATAATGATGAGGGGAAGATGCTTCTTGTAGAAAAACAGGTAAAGGGAACCCTGCTTTGAAGCTCCTGCAGGGAAAGGGACACGCAAAAGAGGAAATCTTCCCTTCTTAATCGCAATGCTTGCTCTGTGCACGTTGCACATCCTAGTGATGTGGGACTTCTCACCGTGGGTGCTCCCTAATTCCCTCTCCAGGGTAGTGACTGCCAGGGGACCAGAGTGTGTGTCTCGCTCTTCTCTGTGCCGGTGTGACAATATTTGTAGTTTGCCTCTTATGGAAATGGGCTTGTTCTAGAATTGCTTCCCCCCGTAATTGGTGAGGAGCCCCTCTTATCACCTAGGGCGCTAACTCACTTTTACAGCATAGTATTTCATTGTCTGGATGCACCTTATTCAGCTCCTCGCTGGGGAGCTCCTTGTAAGGCAAGTGAGTGCCAAGGGGCCCTCCCCGAGGCCTTGGGTTCAGGTTTTAAACTTAGGATGCGAATTTCAAGTAGATCGTTTTCCCGAAATGAATCGGAAGGAGCAGATAACCTAGTACCGCTAGAGCGTACTCTGGGCTGGAACCTGGATGACCTGTCACTGCCCTCCTAGAGCTGTGGGTGCCGGTCCCCGTGAGCCTCTAGGGCTGACCCTCTGATCCTCCGTTGTGGGAGCTTGGGGCTTTGACTGAGTTCCTTCCAGGTCTGGTCATCTGAGACTGAGCACTCCACAGAGCGCAGAACAAACGGAAATGGGCTTAGTTTACAGCCCGGGGGGATCTGCTTGACCTAAAGAACATCTTAAGGGCGAGGATGCTGTGGAGCGTTCTGGATGCTTCTCTCTAATCCGCCTTAAAAACGGGATCGCCATCCGTGAGCTGCGCACGGAGTGTCTCGAGTGCCTTCGGTAGTTGCCGTTGCCCCGTCACGAAAGAGGAGACTGTCTTTTTACTCCCCGGGTGTATACTCGTGAAAGCAAACCTTCTCTTGGCTGTGAGCACAGGAGCCCATCTTCTGCAGAAGTGTCTGAGGCCATCCCTTCCCGTCACACCCCACCCTACCGGCTGGCTTCTGTCTGCTTGCTTTCAAGACCTCCAGTCCCACAGAGCAGGCCAAGGCGGGCGAAGTATGCGGTTCCCCACATAGGGGAGAAACCTTCTCGTGACCCCCTCCTTTCCAGAAGGGAGACGTTGTTGCACTCGGGCAGACTCCTGTTGACAAAGTGGGACCTCAGATGGGAAGGCTTCCCCATAAAACGTCCTTCACCTCTTTTTATCCTAACATACTGGGCTCAATGTGCGTGTGTTCTGTTTACAGAAACTTTTATTACGAATTTGTTTCGATGCGTGTCCTTTTGAGTTTACTTATCGAAGGGTCCTTGTGAGGACCGTGAGCGCTAATTGGCCTGCGGCCGCGCTGCCCGTGTCTCCTTTCTGCTCTGCTTCTGGTTCCATATTTGGCTGTGTTTAAAGCTGCCCAGGGAGGAGGGAACGTGGTGAAACAAGGCAGCTACATGCTTTAGACCGAGAACTTCATTTTCTGCCAGATTACCCACGTAAGAGAATGCGGCATCTCTTGAATTACCCAGATGATTATCAGATTTTTTTTTTTACAGGGAAAAATTAATTTTTTTTAATTAAATCCAAGTTAGTGAACATAATATAGTGTAATTTAACAAGTGCCCTCCGTAATGCCCATCACCCATTTAGCCCATCCCCTCCAGCAACCCTCAGTTTATTCTCTGTATAGAAGAGTCTCTTCTAGTTTGCCCCTCTTTTTATCTTATTTTTCCTTTCCTTCCTCTCTGTCCATATGTTTTCTTAAATTCCACATAGTGAAATCATGTGATAATTCTTTAATTTCACTTAGCATAATTCACTCTAATTCCATCCATGTGTTTGCATGTGGCAAGATATCGTTCTTTTTGATGGCTAATAGCCCATTGTGTATATACACCACCTCTTTATCCATGGTAGCACTACTGTGAACATTGGGGTACAGATATTCTTAACCCCCTTCTGCGTGGGTAGTCCATCCTGGTTTAAGAAGACGGTAGCCCACTAGAGCTCCACATTAAGTGGACAAGTTCCTCGTTAGCTTGAAGTTTGATTCTGTTAATCTTCTTGTGCACGACTCTTTGCATTTCAACCTGTGTTCCTTCTGTAAGCGTTTTCACCAGGCTGGGGGTATAATTAGACAAACGACTCTAAACCACAGCCTTGGCTTTTCAGGGTACTTGCATCATAATCACAGAGGAAAAAAAAGATACGAATTTACCTCCTTTTTGAAAGTGAAAAGCCAGCCGTATTTTCCCTCTGCATTTTTTTAAATGATGAAAATATGAAATATGCTATGGTAGGAAACTCAATTGCCATAGACTCCACTACCAATATCAGTAACAAGGTTCTCCATTGGGGCGCCTGGGTGGCTCAGTCGGTTGAGCGTCCGACTTTGGCTCAGGTCATGATCTCATGGTTTGTGAGTCTGAGCCCCGTGTTGGGCTCTCTGCTGTCAGTGCTGAGCCTGCTTAGGATTCTCTCTCTCCCTCTCTCGAGTCTGCCCCTCCCCTGCTCATTCTCTTTCCAAAAAAAATGCTATTTCATTTATTTTTGTACTTGTGTTTTATATTTAGGATCTTTTAAACCAAGTGGACAGGACTTGCGACTATTTCCCCATAGCAAAACTGTATTAGCTTCACTAATGCACAAAAATGCATTAGCTTCACTAATATCAAAAAGCAACTTAGATATTCTTAACTGAAAGGTACCCACAGCTGCAGTCCTTTTGTTGTTAATGTGGTGCCTTATTCGTGTGCATGGTCAATGTTTTACGTAGTAAAGGAAAATCAGTAGTATAACTTGCGTTTAGTTAACGTCCTACCATAGTTTGAAATATTATCTAAGTTAGAGTTTTAGGGTCCAGTGACTCCACAGCGGAGAAGACAGACGGTAGGCCCTCGACCCCTCCCGGGACCTCTGCTCCCACCCCAGCACCACATTCCGGTTTTCAAAACTTCTTTTGATTTGTCTGTAGCTCCAAGTAACTCAGAACTTTTTGTCAATTTCTGGCGTCGTCTCTTGACAAAGTCCTTCTGTGGGAGAGACTTCAGCTGTCCTCAGCCGCTGTCCACACACTTCCCATCTTTGCAGCCAGTGGACTTCTGGTTTGGGATAGACCAGTTTTTCATGGTCTTCAGGGTGATTGTGGAAATGCTATTGATGTCTAAGTCCTGAATGCGGAGTGCCTTTCCTTTCCCTCTGTATTTTGCCTTTCCTGTAGCTCAAAAAAAAAATTTTAGCTGCAAAAATAGAATTGTGACTCCAACCCCCAAGGCACCCTCATCTGTATAAATTTCCTCCCATCCTATTTAAACTTATTAAGCGTTGTGTCATTTCAGACTTCTTGGAGAAGTTCCTCTCAGAGCTTGAGGCCCGCCCTGGTCTGAACTGGTTTCTTGCTGAGCCTGCTGTGGCTTTGAGATCTCCCTTACTATCAGCCTGGGAATATTCATTCATTCATATTCTCATTCTCATTCTCTCTCTCTCTCTCTCTCTCTCTCAGGGTCGGTCTCTGCTCTCTTGGTCTTCACTCACTGTCTGTCGCGGTCTACTGTGTCCAGGTCCCCCTTGGTCTCTTGTGTCAGATTCTGGGTTTCCTGGACCCCATGTTTTCCCCTTTTCTGATTTACTCTGTTTTGGTGGAGCCTACAGTCTAGTACTTCCCTGAGAGCCTTTGGAGGGATTTTTTTTTTTTTGAGTCGCAGCAATTCACCCATCCAGTTGTCCATTTGGTCTCCACTGGTTGTCTTTTAGACATTTCGAAGATAATCCATCCAAATAGACACGGTGATCGTGTCCCTCTCGATACAAACACTGCTGCCTTCACTTGTGACCTCAGTACCTGATGAGGTGCTCTAGACTGATCTGGAAGTGATTTTAGATTCTTCCTATCAAATATATCTAAACTTGGGCTCTGTTGACTGCTACCAACCTGGTCCAGGCCACCTGTATGTTTGGCCTAGACTGTTGTAACTGTTGTCTCCTGTCCTGCCTCTTGGAATCTGTTTCCATGCATCAGAAAGTGAGATCATGAACCTTAAAAGGGATGATGCCTGACCCCAGCTTAAAATTCTTCAGTGGGCTCTTACTGCCCTGGAAACAAAATCTATACTCCTCACCTTAGTCTGTGGGGCCTCTAGTGATCTGACCTCTTCCTGTCTACCCTCATCCTATGTTCTTTCTTCAGTTTAGCTCATTTCTTTAGATGGCAGACTCTTCCTTGTTTCAAGGTGTTGCCTATTTGGTTTCCACTGCTTGGATTAAAAAGTCTTCCCCTGCTTAAGAACACAAAACCCCAGTAGTCGCTCGCCTCCCAGTCCTTCAGAAGTTAGTGTTACCATAGTATTCTCCCCAGTCTCTGGGGTTCTCCGTATCAGGTCCTTGTTTTATCCTGTTAAGGTACTTAAGTCCATTTGTGGCTTTATTTTGTATCTTTTCCTGACTAGGTATAAGGGCGGGGTCATGCCTATCTTACTCTGAATCCCGTGCCTAACACAGCACCCTGCCTGTTTTCCGCACAGAATGCGTGTTTGGGGAAAGGTGAATGAATACACATGGTCCTTGTGCAATAAGGTCATCCTCTGAAACAGAGCCATGTTTACTCTTTGCGGATTTCAGTTTGTACTCGGCTCTGTTCCAGATCTGTAGGGCAGTTTACAATACATAAAATATGAAGAGAACGTAAATTAAGAAGACCAAAAGAAAACTGGGACTGGAGAAATGGAGCCAGGATTGATGGTAAGAATGTCTACCATACAGACAAACAGACCTGCTATGGGTGGCCCAGCTGGCTCCCAGCGCCCCGGCAGCCGATGAGAAAAACCGCTCCCCGAGTCCATATGGTAAAAACTGAACAATGCCTGGGGGAGCTACAACTGGTCTTGATACGAAGACCAAAGAAATTTCGCCCGAAGGTCACGGTGGAAAGAACGGTACGTAATGTGATGGAGCCTTCCCTATAATGGACGTGGTCAGTTGCACGGGAATAACTCTCAACCATGACCTTCAAGTGCAGACTCCTGCTGTCCAACCACGTCCGGTTGCCTTGAGGCCTGTTTCTGGGCCCCTGTGACGTTGCTCGGGCCATACGTGCTGTGTGGTGACGTTCGTTGCTGCTGTGGTTGCTGCTGCCTGCTTCGAGGGAGGACCTATGTGGGTGGGGACAGGGGTGTCCACTCTGGCTTTAACTATTTGTAACTTCCTTTCTTTGTCCTAACCAAACATTACTGGCTCTTAGTATGGTGTGCCTTCTCTTCCTGACTGGCTCCTGTTAAACATTTTCGTGATCCTGCTTTCCTTCCAGACTTTTTCCATCCAGCCCATCTGTAGGTCTGGTATATACTTCCTCCAGCAGTGTCTCATGGCTTAAACAGGTCTAGTCTCCAAGACAACACCGCGAGGATGTTGAGTCTTCGTACTTGAACATGGCCATCTGGAAAGCAAGGAGTACGTCTTACTCCTGCAGATGCCTGTACGACATAGGCAATCGGAAGGTATTCCTGAATGGGTGAAAGGATGGGGGGATGGGTGAATACATTCCTTCCCAAAGGCCTTCTCTAGCTACGGTTACCTTACCCCCACTCTGGATAGACCAGCTGGCTTTTCATGTTCTGGATGGTGTGTGGGGCTTTCCAGGGCTAATCTGTGTGCGCTGTCACTAAGATTCTACGGAGAAGGGATATAAACGAGGACGTTATTTTCCTTAGCTTTGTAGAAGAGTAAATGAAGTCTCTGAACGTGGGAGCTGTCCACTTAAGTGAGGCTGCCCAGAGCAAAACTGTGCTCTGAGGAGTGGACTATCTCATACTTTTGCTTAGTTTTCTCCGAAGATCGCTCAAAGTGAAACCAGCCACTGAACATTCCAGTCGCTACTATGAAAAGTGAGCCGAGTCCGTAGATGTTTATCACATCGTGGGTAGGCTGCAGACCTCTCCCGCGGGATCAGCTCTAATACCGAAATGCAGTATAACGCGACAGAGGACCGAACGCCGTTTGCTGCACAGGCTGCCGCTGTTTGTAATGAAGCTTTCCTTACCGGGAAGTGTCCGTAGCCACAAAAGCTGGGGCCACTTGGTCTGGTCAGCTGACTGGTTCTGGGTTCTTTCCTTCAACATTCTTCTAATCCAAGTTGCGACTTAACATTGGGGGTCGTGTTCACGATTTCCGTTTTGTGCTTGACGAGAAGCCGCGGATGAGGAAGATCGGAATGTGTACGAGGACGTGCAAGTGACCGTCTTGGTGGAGATCGTATGTGAGAGGCCTTGTGACCTAAAACCTGGATATGATTAAATGCTTGGATTTGCCCAGGGATGTTGAGGTTTTAGAGCTGTAAGCTGTTGTTATTTATTGAATTCTTGCAGAAAATAAACTGTTGTTGTAAATCTGAACCTTTGGAGATCCTAAACCCCCTTTTCCCAGCGGAACAGTTTTTCCCGTTCATAACACAATTGTTGATTATACAAGATTTCTTAAGAATGCGAATATTGTGTAACAGAAGAGATTGTGTTTAATTTTCTGGACGTTGCCAAATACGCTCTTCACATTAATTTTGGTTGTATCCAGAAACATTGACTTCGCTTTTAATAATCATAAGATGCATTGCACACCTCCCATGTCCCAGGCACTGCCTTAGGCTCTATACGTGATTTTCTTGAACCCTTTCGGCAACCTTATGGCCATTTTTATTCACAAATGAGATGAATTAAGGCTTAGGACTATCAAGCAACTTAATGTCCTTGAGCTTGTGACAGACCCATGGTGGAGCGGGGTTTCCAGTTGTGATTATTCTTACTCCTTTCTTTCCACAGAATTTTGTCCCATCCTCTTTTGCAGCATAACTAACCACCTTACGTCTTGGTGACCCAAAGCCAGGATTTTCTTGCTCCTGGTTCTCTGGGTTTGCATTTGGGGCAGGGCTCAGCGGGGATGGTGTTGGCTGGAGGAAGCAAGGTGGCCTCTGTCGTGCGTTGGGGGCCTTGGTGCTGGCTGTGAGCTGGAAGGCCTCCATTCTCTAAGTGACCTCCCTACCTGTTCCTTTAGTCAGTAGTCTGGGCAGGGCCTCTCCTCATGATGGTCTGAGCATTCGAGGAGCACAGAGATGGAAACTGTCTGAGATGGAAGCTTTTAAGGTCTAAATTACTCAAGACTGGAACCAGAGTAGGTCACTTTGCTGTATATTGATTGTGTGTGTGTATTTTTAATTTTTAGAGCATGAGAACACGAGTGGGGGGAAAAGAGGGCAGAGTGTGTGTGTGTGTGTGTATGTGTATCTTAAGCAGGTTCCATGCTCAGCACAGAGCCCCGTCCTACAACCCTGGAATCATGACTTGAGCGGAAATCAAGAGTAGGACTCAACTGACTGAGCCAACCAGGCACCCATTGTGTATTTTTTAATTTTTTTTTTCTAATTGCAGTGCAGTTAACCTGAAGCATTATTCGTTTCAGGTGTACAATATGGTGATTCAGCAGTTCTGTACATGACTCCGTGCTCATCAAGATAAGTGTACTCTTAATCTCCACCTATTCTACGCATCCCCCCCATCTCCCCTCTGCTAACCATCTGTCCTTCTAGTTTGAGCCTCTTTGTTTTGTCTCCTTCCCCGCCCCCCCCCCCCCGCTTGGTTCACTTGTTAAATTCCACATATGAGTAAGATCATACGGTGTTTGTGTTTCTCTGACTTATTTTGCTTAGCATTACACTCTCTAGATTCACTGATGTTGCAAATGGCGAGATTTCATTCTTTTTTGTGGCTGAGTAATAGTCCGCACACACCACATCTTCTTCACTTCTTCATCTATGGATGGACATTCGGGCTGTTTCCGTGATTTAGTTATAGCAAGTAGCATTGCAATAAACATAAGGGTGCATGCATCTTTTCGAATTAGTGTTGTATCCTTTAGGTAAATACCTTATGTGCCGTTCCCGGATCATAGGGTAGTTCTGTTTCTAATTTTTTGAGGAACCTTCCGACGGTCTTCCACAGTGCCTACGCCAGTTTGCATTTCCACCAGTTGTGCGTGAAAGTTCCTTTTTCTCCACATCCTCAATACTTGAGTTTCTGATCTTTGCCATTCTGACAGGTGTGAGGTGATCTCTCACTGTGGTTTTGATCTCCTTTCCTGATGATTGATGGTGAGCAACTTCTCACGTGTCTGCTAGCCATCTGTAGGTCTTTGGAGAAATGTCCGTCTTCCCAATTTTAATGGATTATTTTTTTTGTGGCGTTACAGAAGTTCTTCATGTATTGTGGGTACTAACCCCCTGTTGGATGTGTCATTTGCAAACATCTTCTCCCATTGTCTTTTAGTTGTGTCGCTTCCTTTGTTGTGCAGAAGCTTTTTATTTTGATGTAGTCCCTATAGTTTATTTTTGCTTTTGTTCGCCTTGGGAGACCTACCAGAGAGTTGTCATGGCTGCTTTCAGAGAAATTACTGCCTGTGCTCTCTTCTCAGACTTTTATGGCTTTCAGTCTCAAATTTGTCTTTAATCCGTTTTGAATTTATTTTTGCATGTGGTGGAAGAAAGTGGTCCAGGGGCACCTGGGTGGCTCAGTTGGTTAAGTATCTGACTCTTGATTTCTGCTCACGTCACGATCAGTCAGTTCATGAGATTGAGCCCCATGTCGGCCTCTGTGCTGACAGTGTGGAGCCTATTTGGAATTCTCTCTCTCTCTCTCTCTCTCTCTCTCTCTCTCTCACCCTTTTCTGTTCATGCTCTTTCAAAAAAAAAAACAAAAAAAAACCAGTTTCATTCTTTTACACGTAGTCCAGTTTTCCCTACACCATTTGCCAAAGAGACCATCTTTTTGTCCCTATTGTATATTCTTCCTCCTTTGTTGAAGATTAAATGACCATATTGCAAATTTCCATCAGAGTGCTCTATTCTCCATTGATGTCTATTTTTGTGCCAGTACATACTATTTTGATTAGGACAGGTTTGTGATCTAGCTTGAAATCTGGAATTGTTACCTCCGGTTTTTTCTTTTTCAAGATTACTTTGGCCATTCAGGGTCTTTTGTGGTTTCATACGAATTTTAGGATTGTTCTAGTTCTGTGAAAAATGTTGTGGGTACTTTGGTGGGGATTGGATTGACTCTGAAGATTGCTTTGGGTAATGTGGACACCTTAACAATGTTTCTAATGCTTGAGCATGGATTGTCTTTCCATTTGTCTTCGATTGCTTCAATGTTGTATAGTTTTCAGAGTACAGGCTTTCGCCTCCTTGGTTAAGTTTATGTTTAGGTATTTTGGGTGCAGTTGTAAATGGGATTGTTTTCCTAATTTCTCTTTCTGCTGCTTCATTGTTAGTGTAAAGAAATGCAGCAGATTTCTGTACATTGATTTTTGTATTCTGCACTCTTACTGAATTCATTTATCAGTTCCAGTTTGTGGAATCTTGAGGGTTTTCTACTTATAGTATCCTGTCCTCTGCAAATAGTGAAAGCTCCTTACCAGTTTGGATGCCTTTTATTCCTTTTTCTTGTCTGATTGCTTTGGCTAAGAATTTGGGTACTATGTTGAATAAAGGTGGTGAAAGTGGAATCCTTGTCTTATTCCTGACCTGAAGAGAACAGCTCTGTTTTTCTGCATAGAGTAGGATGTTAGCTGTGGGTTTTTCACATATGACCTTTATTATGTTGCAGTATGTTTCCCCCAGGCCTCCTTTTTTGTTTGGCTTTTATCATGAACGGATGTTCTACTTTACAAATGCTTTTCCTGCATCTGTTGAAATGATCATAAGGGTTTCATTTTATGTGATGTATCCCATTGATTTTGTGAATATTAAACCACCCTTGCATTCCAGGAATAAATCCACTTGATCATGGGGAATGATATTTTAAGCGTATTGTTGGATTTGGTTTGCTAATCTGTTGAGGATTTCTACATCTATATTCATCAGGTTTGTTTTTGTTTTGGGTAGTGTTTTTATCGGGTTTGGTATCAGGGTAATGCTGGCCTCATAGAATGAATTTGGAAGTTTGCTTTCTTCTTGTACTGTTTTGGAATCCTTTGAGAAGAAATAGGTATTAACTCTTCAAAAGTTTGGTAGAATTTACCTGTGAAGCCATCTGGGCCTGGACTTTTGTTTTTGGGAGTTTGATCACTGATTGAATTTCATTGCTGGGAATTGGTCATTCAGATTTTCTATTCCTGATTGTTTTGGGAGGTTGTAGATTTCTAGGATTTTATCCATTTCTTCCAGGTTCTTCATTTTGTTGGTATATAGTTTTTCATAACCTCTTACAATCTTTTGTATTTCTATGGTGTCAGTTACCTCTCATTTCTGAGTTTGAGGGTTTGTTTGGGTTTGAGTCTGGCTTAAAGGTTTATCAATTTTATTGGTCTTCTCAAAGAACCAGCTTCTGGTTTCATTGACCTATTTAGTTTCTCTATCATTTATTTCTGCTCTTATATACTGGCTTTGGGTTCTATTTTTCTAGCTTCTTTAGGGGTGTGTAAGGTTAGGTTGAGATTTTTCTTCTTGAGGTAGGCCTGCATTGATGTAAACTTCCCTCTTAGAACAGCTTTTCCTGCATTCCAAAGACTTTGGACCATTACATTTTCATTTTCTTTTGTCATTTTTTCATTGTTTTCATTTGTTGACCCATTCATTTAGTAGCATGTTATTTGACCTTCATGTATTTATGCTCTTTCCAGATATTTTCTGTGGTTGATTTTACAGTCACGTAACATTGTAGTTGGAAAAGATGCACGGTCGGACCTCAGTCTTTTTTGTTAGACTTGTTGTGGGGGCTAATATGTGATCTATTCTGGAGAATGTCCTGTGTGCTCTTGAAAAGAATGTATAGGTGTGTGCTGTTTTTATGGATGGTATGTTCTGAATATATCTGTTAAATCTCTCTTGTCCAATGTGTCATTCAAAGCCAATGATTCCTTGTGGATTTTCTGTTTGGATGATCTATCCATTGATGTAACCGGGGTTTTAAAGTCCCCTGCTGTTACCGTTTTATCAGTTAGTTCCATTATATTATTTAAAAAAAATTTTTTTTAATGTGTTTATTTTTGAGACCGAGAGAGACAGAGCATGAGCAGGGGAAGGGGCAGAGAGAGAGAGAGACAGACACAGAATCCGAAGCAGGCTCCAGGCTCCGAGCTGTCAGCACAGAGCCTGACACAGGGCTCGAACTCATGGACCGTGAGATCATGACCTGAGCCGAAGTCCTTTATGTTTTTTTATGAATTTGGGCGATCCCATGTTGGGTGCATAAATATAACTGTTAAATAATCTTGTTGGATTGTCCTTTTTTATTATAGTGTCTTTTGTTAAGGTTTCTTTGTGTTGGAGAGTGTGAGTGGGGGAGGGGCAGAGGCAGAGAATCTTAAGCGGGTTCCACGCCCAGCGCGGAGCCCAACATGGGGCTCGCTCTCACGACTGTGAGATGATGACCTGAGCTGAAACCAAGAGTTGGATGCTTAACTGACCGAGCCACACAGGTGCCCTTTTTCAGAGTCACTTTAAAGTCTTATTTTGTGTGATGCAAATGCTACCCCAGCTTTCTTTTCACCTGTGTTTGCATGAGAAACTTTCTTCATCCCTTCACTTTCGGTCTGCATGTGTCTCTAGGTCTGAAGTAAGTCTCTGGTAGGCAGCACAGAGTCTTGTTTTTTTTTGTTTTTTTTGTTTTTTTTTAACCCATTCTGCCATCCTGTGTCTTCACGGGTGTTTAGTCCATTTACATTCCAAATAATTATTGATACATATGTACCTACTGCCATTTGTTACTTGTGGTTGTTTTTGTAGTTATTACTTTGCTTGTTCTTTCATAAGTTGGCTTTCTTTAGGGATACTTAGATTCCTTTATTGCTTATCTATTCCTATCTTTCAACTTGTGGTTACCATTATGTTCGTATATAACCTCTTGTGCACCTAGCCATCTATATTAAGTTGAGGGTCACTTTGAACTCATTCTTTACTCTCTCCCACCACCCCCATGTTTTAGGAATATGGTGTCCAATTTCACATCCTTTTCTGAGGCCCTCGACTGATTTTTACACTTAGTTTACTGCTCTTAGGCTTCCTCTTACTCCTGCTTATGCTCTTTCCTTCCCCTCAGAATCCCCTTGAACATTCCTTGTAGGGGGCTGGGTTAGTGGTCGTGAACTGTTTGAGAAACTCTTGCTCCTTCTGTCCTGAATGATAGCTTTGGTGGAGTATTCTTGGCTGCAGATTTTTTTCCTGTTTAGCCCTTTGAATCTATCCTGCCATTCCCTTCTGGCCTGCAGACTTTGCTGAAAAGTCCACTGACAGCCTTATGGGGTTTCCCTTCTATGGAACGGTTTTCTTCTTGCTGCTTTCGCCATTCTCTCTTTATCCCTACTTTCTTCCATTTTTAATTACCATGTATCCCAGTGTGGACCTCCCTGGGTTGATTTGTTTTGAGGGCTCTCTGTGCCTCCTGGATCTGGATTTGTTTCCTTCCTCGGATTCGAGAGAATTTTCAGCTTGTTTCTTCAAATATTCTGCCTCCCTCTCTTGTCCTCCTGGGATCCCTATTATTGAATGTTGTTTTGCTTGATGGTGCTACTGAGTTCACGATTTTCATTTTTTCTTGTTTTCTTTCCTGGTCAGCTTGATTGCTTTCTATTGCTCTTCTAGGTCACAGATTTACTCTTCCTCTAGTGTGCTGTTTATTCCACCTACTGTAACTCATTCACTGTGGTGTTCATCTCTTTGTTTTCTCTTTAAGGGTCATCTTTTAAAGGTCGTCTTTTCTCATGTGAGTATCTTCATGATCACTTTTTATAAAGTTTATTTTTGAGAGCGAAAGCTTGTGCAGAGGAGGGGCAGAGAGAGAGGGGAGATAGAGAATCTCAAGCAGGGATGTGGTGGGGGGGAGGGGGTGCTCAGTGTCGCAGGTGGGGGGAGAGGGCTTGAATTCACGATCTGTGAGGTCATGACCTGAGCTCAAATGGAGAGTTGGATGCTTAGCTGACTGAGCCACCCAGGTACCCCATGATCATTACTTTAAACTCTTTTAACAGGCATATTATCCACATTTGCTTAGGTTTCTTGCTGCGATTTTGTCCTGTTCTTTCATTTGGGAGGTATTCCTCGGTCTCCTTGTTTTGTCTAACTCTGTTTGGAAAGTCCGCTAGGTCTCCTGCTCTTGAAGATTGTGGCCCTGCGAAGAAGGGGTCCCGTAGTGCCCTGCAGTGCAGTGGCCCCTGGTCACCAGAACTTGGCACTTCCTGGGTATCTCCCAAATGGGGTGGCCGAGCCACTTTTCCCTTCAGTCCGGTTGTCTTGCAGTGGCGCCCTCTCCCTGTCGTGGGCAAGGCTTGGTCCCTGTATCGTTAGCGGGCCAGTCTGGTGCTGTCTTCGGCTTGAGCCGAATCAGACCTGGCATTCCCTAGAGATGTAGTAGCACCAGACCGTAAGGTGTTTTCCATGTGTTGTGTCTGGGAAGCTTTGTTTGGTGGGCAGGGCTTGCGATCACACCAGCTGCCTGTCCACAGCCCTCTGCTGGGGCCACAGTCTGAATGGTGTGTGTGGTTATCTTTCCTGCCCACCCCCTCCCCCCCACGGCAGGAGTCACTTTGGAGTGGTGCTGGCTCCTGTTGGGGCTGCTTGCACATGGCTGGGTGTGTGTGGTGTCGCTTGTTGGGTGGGTTTTGGCTAAGAGCACGTTGGAGGGGTTTTTACCCCGAGTGTAATAAAGTGAAGCGTAGTGAGTGTTGGGACTGTGCCGGTTCCCGCAGGGGGCTGTGTGTTTGTGCTGGGGAGTGGGAGAGGGAAATGGCACCTGCCAGTTCCTTCGGTCCTGGCAGTCTCTCCCGATAGTCTCTGTCCCTCTGGGGTAAACTGCTCCCCCTCCTATGTGCCCCAGGTGTTTTTCAAGCTGCTCCTTCGGGGCGTCTGGGTTGGCTTGGTAGGTCAAGCGAACGACTGCGGCTCAGGTCATGATCTCGCAGTCTGTGAGTTCGAGTCCCGCGTCGGACTCTGTGCTGACAGGTCGGAGCCTGGAGCCTGTTTCAGATTCTGTGTCTCCCTCTCTCTCTGACCCTCCCCTGCTCATGCTCTGTGTCTCTCCATCTCTCAATAGTAAATAGTAAAAAAAAAAAAAAAAAAAAAAAAAAAGTTAAAATTAAAAAAAAACCCAAAACTCCTATGCTGTCTCTGCCCAGGCTCTTTGTTCTGTCTCTTTAAGGACGAGGACTCCATTTCCTCTTGCCCTCCTGGCTCTCCCAGAGTCGAGCCTGCTGATTTTTAAAATTGCAAGTTTTAAGGCCTGGTTGTAAGAGCTCAAGAAATTTGACTCCTCTGTTTTTCAAAGCCACATGTGGGGTTCATCTTCCCTGTGCGGGCCTCCCCAGTGTAAGCATCTGTTTCTCTCTCTTCTTTGCACCTGTGGGTCTGTTTCGCTCCCAGCTCTTTTCCCTTCCTACCCTCTTCGATGTGGCCTCTACCCTGCGTTCAGCTGCGGGGTTCGTTCTGCCAGCCCTCAAGTTTTCTGGGTTATTTACACTGTTCTCTTACCTTGTTGTATCTGGGACGAGGCGGGCTTACATATTCGGCCATCTTCCCTAGACGTCTCTGTGTGCTGTTGACCGAACCAAGTGACAGGGCCAGCCCAGATTGTAGGGAGGTGGCCTGTGCAGATGGATGGGAGGGTGGTTGGAGGTGGTTCTTGCAGAGAAGCTTTGCTGTAGGTTCCTAGCCACCAGCCCATGGACCAGAATCCTCCTTCTCTTGACGTCTTTTTTTCTGTTGACTTAGAGTCTCATGTGGCTACTTGGACTTTCCGGACAGCTGCTCCAGCCATTTCTTTGCTCCATTTTCTTTTCTCTATTTCCGCACACGATAGCCAGTTGGAGCTCTTGGCCTCAAGTTCTAGTTTGATTATGGCTGCATTCGTGCGCTTGCTTGTCTATGTGAACCAAGACTGTCCCATGTCCACAGCTAAAGACCTTCCTGCTTGCTTTTCTCATTCCTTTGAAGGCCGTGCACATTTCACTCCTCTTGCTTGATTTATCGTGTTCTCTCCAAACTTAGCATCCTGCCAGCCTTCTCCTTGTGGCCAGTGGAGCCAACACTTTCCTGGCTCCATAAACCTGCTATCTTGGAGTATTGATCCCTCTCGTACCTCTCCCCCCTGCTCCTCTAATCCACCAGATAAGAACAGCCTTGACATGCGTGTCTTCCGTCACCAGTCATGGGCAGGCTTCTGTCACCTCATCTGTCACAGAACACAGCGTTCCAGCGGTCCTCCTCCCTCCTCCTCTCCCCCTGCTCCACTGTTCTTCCCGCAGCTGCTGCTCTTTGGAAAATGCTATTGATGAGGCTACATCCTGTCCCCTCCTTCCCACCAGTTACTTATTGCTGGACACTTGAACTGCTTTCTGTTGTTCTGGACCTTTCAGCTGCTATTGTCTTCCCTCTCCCCCCCAAACTCAGCAAATACTTAGGTGAGAATTTTCCCCTGTTGTAATCATTAAAGCCCATTCAGCTGCTTTCTGTGGAACTGTGCTCAAGGCCAAATTGTGGCGTAGCTTTGAACGTCTCGGGTTTAGGTTTTATTTTGAAGAGTTTCCGAGATCCTCTTTGTACCATGGAGTTGACAGGATTGAAGATTGGGGGGGGGGGGGTGCATAGGGTGCATGGTAGCAATAGAATGTTTTGCTAAGGAAGAGACCAGTCTGCTTTGAGATAGTGGCATTCTGGAAATGGATAGTTAGCTGGAGTTGTAGAAGACGGGGGTCGTGTGGTTGTGTAGGATGTGAGCCATCCACGCCTGTGTGTGTGACAAGGCAAGCCTTAATTAAAAAGGAGGTGGATAACCTCTCCGTCTTCATACGTCTTCCCTTAGGATCATTCTTTCCATTCTAAGCTCAGGTTTCCTCATCTCGGGCCTATCTGTATTTCGCTTTCTGGTGCTTTACCCCCCCTTGAGGAAGGAAGAATCCGTTAACACTTCTGTTGATTGAAAATGGCAGGGGACTGAATGTGCCACCCTCCCCCTGCCATTCATATGTTGTACTGAACCCCCAATGTGATAGTATTAGGTGAAGTCATGGGGGAGGTGATTAGGTCATGAGAGTAGAACCCTTGTGTATGGGATTCAGGCCCTTGTTTAAAAAAAAAAAAAAAAAAATTTCTGCCATGTGATGACCCAGCAAAAAGACGGCTGTCTGTGAACCAGGAAGCAGGCTCTCCTCAGACATGGAGTCTGCTGGCACCCTGACCTTGGACTTCCTAGTCTCCAGAACCCTGACAAATGAGTGTATGCGGCTTCAGCCACCCAGTCTCTGGTATTCTGGCATAGCTGTCTAGACCAAGCAGTAATTCCTATGAAAGTGTCTGTTTCTTTAGTTGTGAGATTAAAAAAAAAAAAAAAAACAAAAACAACCAGAATACGGTTGCCAAAATGTGTAATGCTTGTGGGTCTTGCCTTAAAAACTGGGGGAACCCTCCCCCCAACACACACACAGGCCATGCCTCTTATCTCGGTCCTGTTTTCTTGCTACCTGGAGCACAGTCGTGGTGTGGGAGTGAAAATAGAAACCCCTGAAAAGCAGGAAGCGGCAGCCCAGTATCCTACCAGCCTGTGCTGCTTACGGACATCATAGCGGGAGAAATCGATCTTTGAGTCGTTGTTAGTGGACTTTGTAGCTGCTGAATAGATCCTCAAGTTAATGTCACGTCAAGACTCCTACGTGTTGGGTGCCTGTTCCGCGCTCTGCTGGGTGCCTTTTACACGACGGCCTCATGAGGCGGCCGGTTCTCACGTCTTTGACCCGGGCAGACAGGCTGAACGTAGTTGATAAACTTGCCTGAGATCCCACAGCCGCGAGGTGGCCCTGTCTCTGGGCTTCTGTCCAGGTCAGCCTGACCCCGGGCTCAGGAGCTTCTCATCATACCAGCCTGACAACCTGTTTGTGGACAGACAGGAGGAGCCCAAAGTGATAGCCGGGCGGGTCACTTCTGGCGGGAATCTGCGGGAGAGGTCACGAGGTCACCTTGTGTGGCCTTGCTCCTGCCTCGGCCTTGGAGGTCTGTGAGCCTCTGCTAGAGACCTGGCTTCAAAGGCAGCTTGCTCCTAGCAGCGGGGACGTGCCCGGGCCACCACTGCTGTGCACGGGCCCTGAGGGGCGATCGTCCCCCACCTCCCCTCCTGGACCCTGTCCTCCAAGCCACAGGACACCCCTTGTTACTGTGTCCTTCGGTGCTTAGGGTCCTGCCTCTGCCTCCTGTAGATTTCAGGGGTCGAGGCTTGAAGGGAGCAGGCAGCTGTTGGTCAGAAACCCCACTTCCCGGGGGAACCTGCGATGGTTAACGGAGGTCGGGTGCACTGGCCACAGGCATCCCGTCTAGATGGGACCTTGTTACTCAGGAGTACGGTCCAAGGCCTCGGTCTTCAGTGTTGGCGACCATTGTGTGGACGATACTCTGCTGGAGAACAGTGACAGCCGGAATAAGATAAATGCAGCTGGGAAACGGGGCCGCTGGCTCCTTTGTACGTCACATCCTGCACTGGTTTCCCCAAACGCTGTGCACATCTTTGTGGCTAGCTGTGAAACAAGATTTGCCTTTGGGAGGAATACACGGGACCGTTCCTAATCTGTCGGTGGTGAGCTTGCCTGATGGAGGAGGACAAGGTGACTTGTAACTTCATAGATGTGCTTTGTAGCTTGGTTGTCACCTTCAGGGTAATAGTAAACCCTCTCCAATGGGTAGGACGTGGCAGCTTCCGCGGGCCCTGGGTGCTTTGCGTGATCACAGTTCCTGGCTCAGGCCACTGGGCTGGGTCTTCAAGCAGAAGGCCATTTTCTCCCAGCTTGCACAGAAAGAGGGAACTTTCCCAGGAGGCCGTGAAAACATGGGTGCTTGTGCTCTCTAAAGAGGTGAGCCTTGCAGGCTAGTTTGTATCAGTTTGCTTCCTGTTCCCTTGGCATCACCCCCAGGTTTCCACTACTGCCTTCTGCACATTGTAGCCTTCACATGTTGGTGAACTTGATGGATTGACTCCAGCCCCCACGGTGTTCTTACTCCATTAGAACCGTGTTCCTCAGCTGACAGTAATAGCCATAAAGCGGATGTTCACTAGACCCATTTGTCCTGTCTCCTGGTGAGCAGTACGCTTTTCAGTGGGAAACAGTTAAGCAGCAAGAGCTTGGCCCGAAGGATATACATGAACTCAGACCTATAAACATGACTGCCCTTGAGTGTAATGCTCCCTGCTGTCTAGAGGTTTCCTTTTATTTTGCCTTCAGAAGAAAATCAGATTTTCTTGTTGTCTACCCATCGGGAAGTGATACACTCAGATAGTTCTATGAGCTTGAGTTGTTTGCAGTTGGATGTATAAAATGAGCATAGCCAGATAAATGGTTAAAATGATGTGCTATATTCCTACTTCTTGAAGAATTTTCATGAGGTTGCTTCACTGGTAAGCCTAATAATGATTATTTGACACGGGATAAAAAAAAGTTTCCTGTGGGTTCCTTCTGTGATTACAAGCCACCTAGTCTGGTGTTTTGGTTGCCATTCACCGTTAGGAAACTTTCGTGCTAATAAACTGAGAAGTCCACACATGTTCTGTGCCGTAACCAGTAAAATCAGGTTTAAAGTGCTGAGATCGGGAGGATCCTCTGTCTCTTGAAGATCGTTATTGGTTACAAAGTAGGGATTTTTGCCTGGGTCCTTATGAGTGAGCTTCCATGTGGGAAGGTGCACCCTCGTTGACGGGGCAAATGGTTGCATGCACACGGAGGGGAGAATGTCGGCTAATACATACAACCACATCAGCTTTGTAGGATTTCTCCCATCAAATCGTGAGAAAACTGCAGTGGAATCTATTTGAAGTCCTGGCTAACTTTAGCTACTGGACTTATGTAAGTAAATGTAATCCCCAAGAGAGGAAGCCAGAGGGAGGGTATTTAAAAAATCGGACTCTACTCTTGTTTCTTACCAGTCGTTTTCGCTTTGTTTCTGCCTCAGCTCACCTCTTTGATACTGTGTTTCAGATTGCTGGTGGGTAGCTCTTAATTGGGAAGACGTACTTAATCGGGGCGACGTAGTTTAAAGGCCAGGGGTGGAGGTGGGTAGAGGATTTCTGTTGAAGCCCCATTTGGAGTGTGCCCATCCTTTCTAGAGTTGTGTGTTTCTTGGGCATGTCTTAGAGGAGGAGAGTTAATGCTCTGGTTTGTGTTTTTTTTCTTTTAGAGACCAGCGCGAGTGTGGGAGAGGGGGACACAGAATTCGAATCAGGGTCCAGGCTCCATATTGTCAGCACAGAGCCTGACTTGGGGCTCAAATTCATAAACTGAGATCATAACCTGAGCTGAAGTCAGATGCTTAACCGACAGAGCCACCCGGGTGCCCCAGTGCTCTGGGTTCTAATGGGGGGTCTCTCCTTTGAGTCTGCAGCCCCATCACCAGCCAGAGCTATCTCCTCTGTTTATCCTCACCTGCCAGATGCACATGGATGGTTCTTTTCTTTCTCCAAACCTCTGGTGGCACAACGGCCCTTCCCCGGGGGGAGGGGGGTGGGGGCTGAAGGCTCAACACACACAGTGCGTGCAAAAACAGAGCTCCTTTTCCCAGCCTAGGGTTCCAGACTTGGCTTACGGTTTTCAGCACCAACCTCCCGGTGTCCCAGACCGCGGTCACAGGAGTTACCCGTTTTTCTCTGCCTTTCAAAAATACTCTAGGCTCACTCAGTTGATACCAAAGCCTCCATCTCACGAGTGGCTCACAAGAGATCTCTGTCCATCTCCAGTGTTCCTGAGCTCATCGTCTCTTGCCTTAAATATGGTCTGCTGGCCTCAGCCTCTGAATAGTCTTCCTCCTGATTTTCTCCCGTGCTGCCGCGTCCCCTTGTTGAGGCCGCCAGTCTGAAGTCCCCTAGCTCTGCTTGGCTTTGCCTGGAGACTGCCTTTTAGCTTGGCCAATCCAGCGGTGCCAGCCTATAACCCTGTCTCCTCCCCCCTCCCCCTTCTCGAGTCCCAGCCTCACTGAGCCCTGCCACAGCAGCGAAGATGGGTCATCCAAATCGGGACACTCGAGAACGAAAAGGCTATTAATAATTATTCCGATATCCTAGGCAAGCATGGAGACTTTTCCCGGCAAATCAGGACATCCGTTCACTCGATGTTGCCTCTTCCCTTGGGATCCCCCTTCCCACTCAGCCAGCAGATTCCCGCTGTCCTTCAAACTCAGCTCAGATATTACCTGCTCGGTGCATCCCTCTGTAACCAGAGAAGAGCTAGTTTTGTCTTTCGGGCTTGGCGTTGCTTTTTCATGCTGTTCTTAAATAAAGCATGTGTATGCTGTGTTCCACAGAGTGTCTCTCCCCAGTCCCGGTGACGGTGGGCTCTGTGACCAACGGAAAGAACGCTGTTTCTCCTCTGTAGCCCTAGCATCGTGCCTGGTGCCTGGGCAATAGTAAATCTGTTGAATTTAAAAACATTTTTAAAAAAATGAAGTACATTGAACTTGGGAGCCAGGTTTCCTTCTGTTGCATACCTTGAGTATCACGTGACCTGATGTAATTATACCCAAGCTTGCCTCTAGGCTTTTACGTTTGTCCTGCCTTCTAGCCTCCAACCTGGGCTTTGGTACTTATTGTCCTGATCTTCCTGAACCTACTGTGGTATTATGGTCTCCCTTTTACATGTCTCCTTATCTTCTACATCCCTCAGTTCTCACACTTTGTAAATTCTGTATCTGGGTGACTGTTATGTTAGTTCATTCCCTGCCTCCTCCCCAACTAGACTTTTAAATTTTTTTTTTTAACGTTTATTTATTTTTGAGACAGAGACAGAGCATGAACGGGGGAGGGTCAGAGAGAGAGGGAGACACAGAATCTGAAACAGGCTTCAGACTCTGAGCAGTCAGCACAGAGCCCGACGCGGGGCTCAAACTCACGGACTGTGAGATCGTGACCTGAGCCGAAGTCGGCCGCTCAACTGACTGAGCCACCCAGGCGCCCCTAGACTTTTAGAGTGAGAAATGCCGTCTGTCTGTCCTGGCCACCTTCCTAGCACAGTGGCTGGCATTTAGGAGGCAGTCAACATTTAGGGAGTGGGGATAGGGCTAGTTCTCGTTATTTGTGGATGACGTATTGGCAGATTTACCGGCTCGCTAACATCTATTTGCAACTCTCCCAAATCCATGCTCGTGGGGGCTTCAGTGGTCATTCAGAGACACGTGCAAAGTAGTGAGAACTTTGTCTTGATGTGCACCTTCCCAGCTGAGGATGAACAAGGTGACGGTCTGGCTCCTTTGGACACTCCTCCCGTAAACAGGTATCCTTTTTTTGTGGTCTTAGTGCCAGGTTTTCCATATTTGTGTGTGCTTTTTGTTGGTGACTCCACTGTTTGAAATGGACCCCAAGGATAGTGCTGCAGTGCTGTCTTGTGTTTCACGGCCCAGGAGGCTGTGGTGTGCCTTGCAGAGAAGACCTAAGCCCTAGGGAAGCCTTGTTCGGGCATGAGTTAGTGCGTGCTGTTGGTTGTGGCTCCATTGTTCATGAGTCCACGATATTAAATAAGATGCCTTTGAGCAGGAACGTAAAACAAGATTATGTAGCCATCCGTTGACAAAAAATGTTGTGACCAGAGTCTTGCAGGAACCTAATGCTGTATTTCCCCCAGTAGCAGTTTATTTGCAAATTTAGTGTTTGTGGCAACCTTCCAGACCATAACTATGGTAAATAATGAAAACTATGGGAGCCCCATTTTTCAGGGAAGTTAAAGCTCTGAGTATTTCAGTGTCTTGTATCGAAGCAGATCGCTAGTGAGTACAAGACCTGAAGCTTTCACTCATCCAACAAATATCTATTGAGCCACTGCTGAGTCAGGCACTGTGTACGTTTGACCCTCGAGATCCTTCACCCCCGAAACAAATGGATGTGAACAAAGTTTCCTGACTTTTTCAGTAAATTATTATAAACAAAAAAACCTCAGTCACACAAATCACCAAACTCCTTTGAGCTAGACCAAAAATATTTACTCTGTGTTTTTGGTCTCCAATCTGCAGGTCCATAGAGACGCCTGTTAGATGGCCGAGTTGTTTTTTCAAGTTGCAACATGTTCCGGATGAATTCCACGATGGGAGAGTATGTTAGTATATTGTCAGAACATCTCTGGGGAAAATGGCTTTGGTGAAGGGGGGGAAAAAAAAATTCACATTAAAAAAAAAAATACCCCATTTCATGATCAAGTCATCAAGGGAGGAAATAGTTTACAAAGATGTATCTATTTCTATATTTCCCCTTAGTCTGCCAGGTATTGAGATGTCTCAGCAAAAGGCGTTTGTCAATCCGTGGTTAGTCTCTTGGCTTGTGAAGTTATTCTAATGAGAGACCAGTTCCAGCTGATGATGTCCCAGAGTCCAATTTTCTAGGCTTTTCAGGAGGGTTTTTTTGGATTACTTCGTATCATTTTTGAAAAAACCGATTAGGTTGAGCGCTCTTATTCGTAGAGGCAGGAAATGGGGGACGGAGTCTTTGACTTAAGAGGGACAGTACTGTGGTCTCTACCCTCTGCACAGACATCCCCAGAATATTGCAGGGGCAATACTCTGAAGAGTAATTTCACTATTCGGGAATTGGAGCGCGGTCACTGAGAATGTTAAACTTCTATTTTCCTTAGGGAAAAAAAAAAAAAAAGACTAAAATGTGAAGATTCAGGCTCTGCAAGCAGTCTGTCTAAAGGGCACTTTTTTCTCCCTCCTGTGTTGGACTGAATGATCATTTGCTCACCTACTTAGGTTTCTACTTCTGGGGTCTGTGAAGAGGTTCATGTTTCCAGGCAGGGCTACCGTTAGGATGTAGCATGCTTTGGCTTGAATCGGGAAAAGGCATCTCTGGAGCTCTAGGCTGATCGACCGGGGGTGCAGGCTGGATCTTGGCCCTGATTGGCTCCCCCACGCTGGGCGCCCATGTGCAGGGCAGAGCTGTACCGCTGTACAGAGTGGTCCTGAGTCCTGGAGAGGCCACCGAAGTGGACATATGGAGAATAATCATGGGCTCATGAGAAACTCGGACGTTGTCTATTGCCGGCCGAGGAGGTAGCTAAAGAGGACGATGTTCTACGGGGACGGTACCGGGGCTAAAGGGACTCCGTGTCCACAGGGACTTAGGACTGGAAAGATGTCTGCACTCTGGTTTCGTCTCTACAACCTCTCATTTTACAAGTGAGCAAACCGTCTAGGAGACTTTCATCTGGGTGTTTGATCGTGTGGCCCCTTGCTGGCAGTGGGGAGAGTTTTGTGCTTCGGTCCCCTCGGAAGGGACCTCTGCGTGTCTATAACACAGCCACATGTAATAAATAGTAGTTGCTAAAAGTACAACCAAATTGTTGAAGCTCTTTGATATGCTGGGAGTAATTTCTGCCTTCCCACCTCCCCATTTTTAAATTAAATTTTATTTATTTAGGTGCTGGAGAGAGAGTCGTACTTTCAAGAACTGCTGGTTATTCGAAAGCCCTGGAAGAAATCTGTGTTAGATTTAACGGTGTCTGTACTGGCTTCTCCTATTCAAAATTGGCTCCTGTTTAAAAGAACACCGTTTTTGAAAAAACTTAACATGTTGAGAGTATTTACGGAATGTGCTCCAGCTTCAGTGTGGGAGGCCCCATTTCCTTGTAGAATTTCCGCGGTAACCGAATCCTCAGTGTTTACATGGAACCTTTCTCCAAGGAGATCAGAGGACTGGTAGTTCTTATTTCCTGCCCCCCAGCCCGGCTCTGTAACGTGCGTGGAAGCCACGCAGAGGAGTGTGTAGCATGTGCTGGCTCAGCTTGCTTGCTTTTTCCATTTTTGAAAGCTGATTACTTGTGGCATCGTAGGCACTGATCTGGGTGCGGCTGGAAAGATAAATTGGCTGAGCCTTTCTGATGATACAGTGCTGAGCATCACACCTTTTTTTTTTTTTTTTTTTTTTTTTTTAATGTTTTTGAGAGCACGCGTATGGGCAGGGGAGGGCCAGAGAGAGAGGGAGACACAGAACCCGAGGCAGGCTCTGAACTGTTGGCCTGTAGAGCCTGACGCAAGGCTCGAACCCTTGAACCCCGTGAGATCGTGACCTGAGCTGAAGTCGGACGCTTAACCGACTGAGCCACCCAGGTGCCCCTCTTCATCAGTTTTTTTTTTTTTTTTGATTACAATTTTATGACCGAGCATGTTAAGCCTATAGATTGGTGTCATCAACAGTCTTGAAACCCAGATAACCCAAAGGGTCCGTGAAGAATATCCTTTTTGTTATGGAGGATCTGAGTTTGGTGTCCCTTGTGTGGAAGGACAAATGCTGTGCGGTGCCCTGCCCCACTCGGGTTCGATGTGAATGAAGGATTAGCCTTTGTCTTGGGGTCTCTCTTTCTCCCTTTTCACGCTGCTCTGTTCTTGGTGTTCCTTGGCCGCTCACTCCTCACTGCAGAGCTTCCTCCCTCCTGTTCCGGGTGTCCCTTGAACTCCCTCCTGTCTTAGGTCTTGTTCCCTGCAAGCTTTGCTGAGTAGCTCGGCTAGATCTGAACCACTTGGTGTAGCCGTGATCGGATGGTGGTTAGTCTTCTGCGATGTGAACCACTTGGTGTTGTGACACAGATAAGTGGTTCGTGGCTTTCGACAACTTCTACACAGGACTGCTAGAGATAACGGGACCAAGGAAATGAGAGGCTCGAGGTAGACTTTCAGGCTGTGAAAGACCAGGAGTGGAGACATTTGGGGGGCCTGGCCTGTCCCTGACCCTAGGGTATACTCCGTGAAGCCTGTGAACCACGTGAGACCCTAGATGACTCCCCTTCCCAGCTGTCACGGTTTCTTGTCCCTTTCAGGGTTTCTGGGCTTGACTAATGGCAAATTACAGTGGCCTCCCGGTGTGAAGCGCCCAGAGGATAGAGGCTTTGGGGGGCTCCCCCTCCACACTCCCAACTGAGGCTTGGTGGTAGTATAAAGGAATGCTGAACCCCTAGTAGTTTCGGTAGTAGAGGAAGCCCGTGAAATTAGCATTTGGTATCTAGGAAACTTTATGCTTCAGACCAAATAATAAGCCTTGTGTTTACAACTCCATCGCTGAAAATGCCGACCTCTTAAAATATATTAGTTAGCCAGACAATTGCCCCGCTAGATACACATGCGAATAATTAGGCCCAGATGCCATTCCTGACCACCAGGAACAAAAACTAATGGCCTGGAATTCATGTCCTCTGAGCGGAGTCCTTAAATTCTCCCTTTGTACAACTAATTTAAAGCCATGGCTCACTGGAAGGTAAATTAACCTCCTTTCCTATATTGCAGACCAGCAATTACCAAACACCCGAGAAAATAATTTAGTGTTGAAGTCGCTGCTCTCCCAAGATTTAATAGAACTTAAAAGACTCCTTCAGACATTCGACAGTTAAATGAGCCACAGCCATGAATGCTTTGTAGGTTTTTAAAAAATTCTGTTTAAAAATAGTACAAAATATAATTGGCTTGCTTTTTTTTTTTTTTTTTTTTCATGAAGTAGCAGAACGTTTCGGTGAACTCTTGTGCCCCCTTGAGATCCTGCCCCGTCCTGTTGAGACGAACACTCTTCTTTCACTTGACATGGACCTACTTCTTGGAGATCTGATTGTAAAATTATAGTGTGCAAGTTCACTTCTGTGGGGATGGTCCTCCGGGTTTTTGTTTTTTGTTTTTGTTTTTTAAGACTCCAAAGCAGAAATTATATTTAGGATACCTCATTGTCCCTGCCTTTTCCTCCAGCCGCCCTCTTGTGTTCTGTAATCCTGGGCACCACATTCAAAGTAGAGTCAACATTTGGAATAAATCACCAGACCAGATTGCTTACAGGTTTGTGAAAATATCCCAGACTTGCTATATCAGGCTTCATAAAAAAAAAAAAAGTGAACATGGGTTCTTTGCTTTCTGAGTGATAGTGTGTGTATTTGGTGTATTCACATGGGGTTTAATGTCTGATGGCTGAGTGGCAGTCCTGAAGAGCCATGCACAGTGGCCTCTTGTGAAGACGGACTGTGGCCAACAGCTGTGGCCGGTGGGCTCCCTGCAGCCCGCCAGCCTTTCGTGGATGTTTGGACCCCGAGGAAACCTGTTCTGTCCCAGGGGTTGGCAGCGGTTCAGCTGATGAATCTGGCTGCTGCAGGTTTTTGTAAATAAAGTTTTACTGGGACATATCCATACCTATTTCTTTACATGTTGTTTATGGTTTCTTTCTTGCTACAAAGGCAGAATTTGAGTAGTTGCGGGGGAGAGACCGTATGGCTCGTAAAGCCTACGAGATTTAGTATCTGGCCCTTTACTGAGAAGTTGCCAAGAGACATTAAAAAACACATTCGATGTAGCAAGTCCTTGAAGCTGGTCTCCTTATGGCGCTCGCCGCCTTTCTGCTCGGTGGCTCCGTGTTCTCTTGATTTTTCCCTCCATTGCTAGCTCCCGATGGGTGGTTAGTCTTGTGGAGCTGGGTGATTGGGGGCTGGCTCTCCTACTGACCTGTGGTCACAGACTTTGCCCTTGGATTTCGATGTTGAATGGAGCCCGTCAACGTTAGTCACAAACTAACCTCTGAGAGTATGAAAGTGAATTTTAGAACCAGAGACCACACCTCATGGTCAAGCTCCCTTTGTGTTTGGACGACCATGTCCAGAATCCCAGAGGCTGAGGGACTGCCCAAGGTCCCATGTCGTGGTGGTGGCCATCACCATCTACTCTGGGTCTCTCTGCCCTTGTTCCAGTTCCCTTCCTACCACCGTGTTGTTGCCACGCCCACACAGAACATGTGCTGTGTGTGTTATGTGAACATTTTCTTCATTTCTGCTGTATGTGACTTTATACCAAGTTAGCAAGAGAGCTGTGCTCAAAAAGCAAAAATCCTGTTAATGCTGGATATATGTAGTCTTTTCCTTCACTGTTGATCAGGGCGGTATTCGGCCATTAAACAGAATGGAGCATTTTTAAATCTTTCATCAATAATTATAATTCTAACTACTTTTTCCAGCCTAGTTTTAAACCATTGAATTGTGCCTCTTTCTCTCTTTGTACTATTTTAGGGATGCCGAACGCCTTCTGGGTACATCTATAACCTCTGGAATCAGCAGTACCCTGTATTAGTATTTCTTATGGAGCTGATATGTTTGCTTCTGTATTATAGGCATGCAAGTTTTGTAAATAACCTGGAAGTCCTCAATCCACTTCTGATAGGATTCCCTATTTTCTCCTCAGGAAGATCCGTATTAAATCGAATAGTAACTAATATTTACTTTTGATTTTGAATTACACTAAGATGAACCCAGGGGAAAGCGGTGCTACGTAGAGTTTCAAACTCTTGCACCCTTTGCTGTCCGCGTGGGATCTTTTATTCTGTTGGGAGTATAAAGCGGCATTGACGTTGAGAATGAATTTGGGGGCTTTATGGAAGACTCTGGGCAATCTCAACTCCTCCAAGCTTTAACTCCTTATCCATAAAGTAGAACTAATGTGCTAATAGGAATGTTGTGAGAAAAATGGCACGATGAGTGAGAAGCATAGCCCTGTGTTCAGCACAGTGCTTACACTCTGAATGGAAGCCTTTAAAACTGTCATTGGTTAAAATGTTTTCTGTCTAGATACAGCGATGAGACTTCAAATAGATCAGTTTTGTTAAGCGGACGGATTAAAAAAAAAAGTGACCAGCTTGCATTTCCCCTAAATTGGGTATGAAAAGTTTTGGTGTCTCCCTCCCTGACGGAGTGACCCTCAGCTGTGTTCAGGTTGTCTATGAAAGGCCTAGACTGGTTCTTACTGGGCTCCTGGGGACAAGAGGGACGATTGCCAACTCTGCGGGGATTGTGGGGCAAGAACAATGTCGTTCTTTGAGAGAGCTGGAGGAAAGGGGAAGACCGTGTTAGTGGGAACGTTTTGTCCAGGCTCAGGGCCGCAAACCTACATGATGATTTTTGCGGAATGTGGGCGGGGAGGGACTGAGAAGTGAAATGGTTAGAACGGTCTGACCCCATCTCGTTTTCAGAGTTTTCTATAAAAGCACCTTTGCAGTGGGACTGTGTCAAACAATAATGGAACCTGAAATGCCTTCAGCGAGTGAAGAAATGGCTTTCTCAGTTGGTTTCAAGTCTAAACGGGAGGGCAATGGCAGCTGCCTCTGTTTCCTTTTTTTTTTTTTTTTTTTTTAAACCCTATTGTCACAAAATATTTTTATGGACCTAAGCTTTGTTAAGGGCTATAACATTTTAGTCTGGGCTAGAGATTTCCCATCTTAAAGTCAAAAGGAAGTCCATTTGTGTGTTGTCCTTACTGAGCATCAAAAGGATGCCGAGCAAGCCTAGTTATCCATCAGGCTCCCATAACTTGTTCACCCGTCAGTGACAGAAGAGGGCGGAGTTTTCCTTGATTCTTTGATTCCGAGTTTGAGACTCCTGGGAGAAAGGCGTATTCTAAAACGATAGCCCTGGATTCTCCCCCTTGTTTTCCCAAAGCTGACATTTTCGTCAGTGACGGGAAAGAGGTCCTGTGTGTGGGTCTCGAGTCTGAAGGCACACGGCGACGTCACCAGCTGTGCGTGCCTCCTACCCACCTCCCTTTCTCCGAGGGTCTTGCCTAGGGGGGAAAAAAAAGCCACGCATACAGCTGCAGAAGATTAAGTTCCTGTCAATCACTCCATCTCGGGAAAGATCCTTGCTCTAAGATGTGCTGGGCCATGGCTAACAGATTGGTTCCCAGAAGAAAAACATTCACACTGCAGAGAAATCGGGTTAGTTGTAGGAATGACTGGCAGAAAGAACCTAAACTCAGTCTAAATGGGAAAACGGCACTTAGTGTGCGCTCTGGGCAATACCTGTCCCAGAAAGGGGAGCGGTGGGTCTTGTCTTAAAAATGCCTCGTTTTGTTTCCTAGCAAGGCAGTACGTACACGCGTTTTTGGATACCTGCAGCAAACCCCAGCGCCAGCAGCTCATCTTTTTAGATTTGCTTTGTTGTCCAAAGAATTACGTAAACGATCTGAACATCCCTCGCCCCAGTTGAGTTCAGACAATACGGCGCTTGGTGCGACCGTGGGGGTCCTTTTCTTTCTGTAGTCTGGGTGTGGCTTCTCTTTATGCCTCTGGAGAAATGGAATAGGGTAGAAAGACCTCACAGTCCAGGGGTGAGGTTAAGAAATTCTGCGTGATATGGGGCCGCCTGGGCAGCTCGGCGGGTTAAGCATCCGACTCTTGATTTCGGCTCAGGTTTGTGAGTCTGAGCCCCGCGTCAGGCTCTGCGTTGGCGGTGCGGAGCCGGCTTGGGATTCTCTCCCTGCCCCCGTTCCTCCCTTGCCTGTGCTCTCTCGCTGTCAGACTTAAAAAATCCCGCACGATGTTCAGATTCATTAGCTGTCATAGCCCGGAAATGGTCTGCTCTTGGGAAATTCACCGTTGCCCCTTCCGTGCCGTCATCTCTCAAGCTGTGCTAGGGTCTGTTTCTCGAGGTTCTGGGGCTGCTCCCCGTGCACAGACAGGGAACCTTTGTTTCCTTCTATTTGACTTGTCCCTGCTGCCCATTGACCACGGAACGCTAACCCGGTTTCCGACTCCAGTGACTTTCCCTGGTGCAGTTTGGGTGCTGAGGTGGAACGTGATAAGGCAGAGGGAGACGTGTGGCTCTGGAATGTTTGGGGAGCGTTTCCCAGGGCATCAGAAAATGCTTGAATGTGCAAATTCCGGCTGGGATGAGAACTTCAGAGGAAATTGCGCTTAACGTAAGCCGGCGCAGTTTTCTCTGAAAAGATTATCCCTTACCCTAAAAGGATTAGGTATCTTTTTAGTGTGTTGGAGGCTTTCCGAACCCGATCCCGTTAGGAGGTTTCCCATGGAAAGCTACAAGTCGAAGGGAGCAGGAGGTTAAGTGTCCTTCAGTGGTAGGAGCCTGGGGAGGAAAGGGTCACTCTGCAGAGGTTTGGAGCCTTTGGTTTGAGTGGAGAGCTTGGCCCCTGCTCTGATGGTCGCTCCCAATCCCCTCAGTCTGGCGTCCAGGCAGGGGCGGACTGAGGACACTAGCCTGTGCCTCTGTGCGTCGGTTTGTTTTTGCTTTTTAAATGGGTTCTCTTAGATCGTTCCGTGGGGATGATTCCGCGGTCGAAGCCTTTCTCTGAGTAGTAGTACTGTGGCTTCTGCCGTATTTCAAATTCTCCCTGTGGTCCTGAAGCCGGGACACTCCGTGCAGAGGAAGAGGGCGACGGAGTTGGCATGAACCATGGCTCACACCCTCCTCCCAAACTGTTAACCGAAGCATGGGGACGGAGCCTGCCTGAGCCCTTCCCCCCCGCTGCTTCCCGTGTGCTCCTCGAGGCAACCCTTTCGTGGCCCTTTTCTCCCCGTAGACAGAGCTCTGAGCTCCTTGATGATGGCCTTGGCTTGGCCACTCTTGGAGCTCACACACCTACAGTGGGGTAGCCCCTGCCCCGTGCACGTGCCCCGTGAAGGCTTAGGTTTGTGACCCCTTTATCTCCACTCCCCCGCCCCAAGTTTCAGTGAGCAAGGGACGGAAGGGGGTTTTTCATTACAACTGGACAGTAGCTGAGATGGTTGAAAGACTGTACTTTGGAATCTGCGAGATGGGGATTGTATCCAGACTCTTCCACTCCCTAGTTATGGGGGCGGTGGGACCCCTTGGCCTCGCAGAGGCCCAGTTTCCCCATCTATAAAATGATTGAGGATGAAATCCACTAGTGCGTGTGAAAGGCCTGACTTACAAATGACTCATTTCGGTAAAAGTATGGAGAGCTGGGGGTGTGGGTTGTCTTACACGTCATGAGATCAGTGGGTGAAGGTAAACTGTGCCTCTGGCTGCTGAGTGCGTGGAGCGTATTTTCCGGGCTCCTCTGACTGAGGAAGTCCTGGTAAGGGGCTGAGCCCAGACGCACGGCCACCAGGCCGTGCACAGATCTCCCGGGGGCCACTCTTCTCCACAGGGTATGGGGAGGGATGGAAATTGCCTGAAGTCTCTTGTGTCTTAGTAACTAAACAGCAGTAGCATGCAGTATTTGATGAGATGCTTCCTGTCTGCTCTTAGAAATACACACAAAGTTTCATAAAACGTCTTGATGGGCCACTATCCGTTGAGGCGTGGATGACAAAAGGGGGTCAGAAGGTACAGACTTCCGGTTATAAAATGTCACGGGGATGTCATCCATAGCACGGTGACCCCAGTTAATACTCTATTGGCTGGCTCAGTCAGGAGAGCCTACAACTCTTAATCCTCGGGGTTGTGAGGTCCAGCCCCATGTTGGGTGTAGAGATTACTTTAAAAAAAAAAAAAAAAAAAAAATTGCTAAGAGTAGATCTTAAAAGTTCTCACAAGAAGAAAAAGATCTGTAACTACGGTGATGGGTATAAGCTAGATTTTGATCATTTTGCAGCGTATATAAAATATCCAGTTGTATGCCTGAAACTAATCCATGTCAAGTATACAGGTCAGCCCCCATAAAAAAATAGAAAGTGACTTTATGTTAACGAAATTTATCACACGAACACAGTGGAAATGTGTGCCAAATAGAAAACTGTGAAAATTCCTTCCTCCCAAGTATCCAGTTGAATTTGCATATTTTAATCGGATCACCATTCACAGACGGAGGGGCAGATTCTATATACAACACAAGCGTTTCCTTTCATGACTGTGGGTTTCTGGGAAGTGCCAGGACTTTTTACAGAAGTTAACATGCACAGGAGCTTTCTGCCAGCCCTGGTAAGAGCAAACCTTGTGGAGCAAATTGGATCATTACGTAACCTGACTGCAAAGCACAATGGTCATTGTAGAAAACTACAGAAGTAGGAAAACAGTTGATCCGTAATTGCGTCCAACAGAAGTGTAGTATTGATGTTTTGCTGCATATTTTCCCAGTGTTTTTCTGTATGTGTGACTGACTATACGCTTGAGCTCATGTATACAAGTTTTTCATATACAGAGGATATTTCCTGTGTCATGCAGCCATGAAATAAATAATACAGAATAGGTATATTTGGGGAAGACTTTTCATACCCTCCACTTTATTTTAAGGCTGAATTTGTTAATACGTGGTGGATATTTTTAGGCAGAAATAAAACCAAATGTAAACAAGGATTAAAGAAAAAATCTGGGAAGCTGTTACCAAGGTGGTTTTTTTTTTTTTTTTTTTTTTTTTTGAGCCTAGCATCAGTATCAACTTTTTGCTTTAGTTGCTCTATTAGATAAAATCAATGCAGTGAATTCCTTCGAGAAGGCATGGCTCCCGTCCTCAGGACCACAGAATAATCCAAGCCTATTTCATTGTTCTAAGGCTGGCAGTCCCTAGTGTGTGTTTTGGGGTTAACCTGGATTCAGAATGGTTTTCTGGGAGGAAATACTCTAGGGACCCGGCTGTCATCCTAGCTGCTTCCAAGTGTATATGGCACTGGTGGTCCGTTCACAGCTAGGCTGGTGGCTGAAGCTGGTGGGTCAGCACTTCATCAGTAACAGACTCCCCGCACACCAGACTGTCCTCAGGAAGTAAAGTTTTGAAACCCTTGCTACATAAAACCGCTAAAAAAAATCTCTGATGTTATAAGGGGTATTTACACTTTTAGGGCAGTGGTTCTTTTTTTTTTTTTTTTAACTTTTAAGTAATTTCTACATCCAACATGGGACTCGAACTCACAACCCTAAGATCAAGAGTCACATACTCCATGAACTGAGTCAACCAGGCACCCCCAGGGCAACTGTTCTTAGATGGGTTTGTGGTTTAGTATGGTGAAGGGTCAGAATAGCTGGCCGTGTATACGTGAAATTTCTGCATGAATTTCACAGGATTTATGGTCCCCTAAAACCCTAGCTCATTCCCAAGTTGAAGTTTTGCTTTCGATACCGTAAGCTCTAACACCTCCATGCTTCCTCACCAGCATTCCCAGAACACTGGCCACGGCTTCTCTGTGACCATGCAGGCTCCCCAGTGAGTTCTTGGCCACCCACTTCTTGGTTAGGATCCTCTCTTCCCCCGGGTAGGCCTTTTGGGTGGGTCCCTGGTTTCTTCTTGAAGTCTGTAACTGACCCACAGGAAACTCAGTTCCTTGACCCTGAAAAATTCTGAGGATGGTTATCTGTCTCATTAGCCTTTTAGGCATCTACAGTGTGATTCCAGCACCAGTCACGATGCCCTACAAACTCCAGTGGACACTTATTGCGTGGAACCCCTCCCACTTGGTAAGAGGAGAAGGGTGGAGTCCTTAGCTTTCTTCAAAGAAATTCCCTATACCTCTCAAGCTGTCTTCTATAACCCTGAGCAAAGGCTAGCCAAATTGGTTTCAAGACCAGTTAACGTCTCACATGGGGTGTCTATAGTGTCTTTGGAATAAGGGGGAGGGTCTTGGCCACAGATTTTGTCCTAGTTCATGGACCATCTGAGACCAAGTATTTCATTTTTAACATCTCAACCTAGATGGCTCTTCCTACAGCCAAGTGTTAGGGACCTCAGTGGAATGGGATAGAGGAGGGGGAGTGCCTTTTGTATTAGGAGGAGGTGCTTTGGAATGCTTCTGGAAGGAAGCAGGTAGTCTTTAAATCTTGCTCTTCTCCTTCCAAGAAGGGCCTTGTCCAACATCAGATGAAATTTTTATGACCTCATACTGCGAGTGTTAAATACCTAGATGTAAAATCCTGGTTCTCAGAAGCCATGCGTGAGTTTGGGACGTTCCCGGGATCTGTAAATCAACAGATGACTTACGTTGGGAGCTAATACAGCATTTTGATGGGCATAATTTTGTATCATTGTTTATATCTAGTAGAAGAAGCAGATGAGAACAAGAATTTTTCCACTGACAACTTATGGGAAGCAGGAAAATCTCTGGCTTTAAAGCCCGAGGATACTCTGTTAGGAATTGGCAAGGGTATTGGGGGGAGGTGGCGTGGATACAGGATCTTTTTCCCTCCACCTCCCCCCATTCCAGCTGGGAGTTACAATATGGAGGGGAGGGATAAGGGGTATTAGGGAGACATCCATACATGTAAACATTTCATCACATGTTGAATTAGAGATTCATTTTTATTTAGTTCTTGGAAATGGCAAGTGGTTCTTGAAAGGATTACATTGGCGTTCAGTTAAATAATCAGATTGGTCTGAGGATGGTGGTTCTGTAGAAATGATGCCCAGGAAAGTTCGGGAGCCTGTACCTCTGAGGACAGATTAAGATGGCTTGCTAGCATAGTCTGGGGGGCGTACCTTCCATAGCCACAGGGCATAGGAACGCCAGACTTTATGCATTCAGTCAATAGAGACCCATAGAGATTATCTAGGTCAGTGGGTCTCAAATGGTGTTCCACAAAATCCTAACCCCTGCGGGATGTTTCAGAGTGGGGAGAGAGGAAGGATCTTTGGGTCAGATATGTTTGGGAAGCAGTACTTGGATCTCTCACTTGGGCATCCACGGTAAACTTGAGCATATTTAGGACTCTGAGAAGACTTGGAGTTGAAAAACTTATTTAGCTGGATTAAGGAAGCGTTTTCCTAAATTGCTTGGCCAAGGAGCACCCTCTACTCAAAGGACTGGGGCATTTGGGATCTTGGGTGGCCCATGCTTTGGAAGGTACTAAGCTTCCAAAGCAGCTGCTGTGACTTGAAATGCTTTTTTTTTTTTTTTTTTAATTTTTTTTTTTTAATTTTGGGACAGAGAGAGACAGAGCATGAACGGGGGAGGGGCAGAGAGAGAGGGAGACACAGAATCGGAAACAGGCTCCAGGCTCCGAGCCATCAGCCCAGAGCCTGACGTGGGGCTCGAACTCACAGACCGCGAGATCGTGACCTGGCTGAAGTCGGACGCTTAACCGACTGCGCCACCCAGGCGCCCCTTGAAATGCTTTTGAAGCTCTGGTTAAATGGCCTTCAAACAGTGGAGCATTTGCTCAAGTAGCCTGTGGTGGCTTGTTTTCTTTACCTTGAGGGTTTAAAGAGAATCACGTGCTTCAGGTCTGATGAAAAGAGACAGGATGAATGATACTAGACAGGGTAAATAATGTGAAATATTTGCATGTATTAGATATATTAAATGCATATAAATGTGCCACCCAATCATCCATTCATAAACTGATTTTTATAAAAGGATAACCGTTTTCTTACATTGTTTTCTGTATTTGACTTTTTTCCTTTAACATTGTGTTTGATCAAGGCAAAAACAAAATGAAAACAAAACCCCCCAAAACCCATCGTTTGAGTCCTTCCCACCCCCACCCCCCGTGGTTGGTCCATTTTTCCTTGCAGCGTAGCCTTCCATTTTATGAAAACACAATTTCCGGGGCACCTGGGTGGCTCAGTCGGTTAAGCGTCTGACTTCGGCTCAGGTCATGATCTTGCGGTTCGTGGGTTCGAGCCCCGCATCGGGCTCTGTGCTGACAGCTCAGAGCCTGGAGCCTGTTTCAGATTCTGTGTCTCCCTCTCTCTATGCCCCTCCCCAATTCATGTTCTGTCTCCCTCTGTCTCAAAAATAAATAAACATTAAAAAAAATAAAAAAAAAAAAAAAAAGAAAACACAATTTCCATATTCTGTTGCAGACATTTGAATCGTTCCCAAGTTTTTGCCTTTACAAACACCACTGCTCTGAACATTCTCAGGTGTGTCTCCTGGGGTAAACCTGTAGGAGCTCTTGTAGAGGATGTCCTACGAGTGGGTCTGCAGAACTCTTGGGAAGGGGGATGTTCAGCTTTGCTAGAGGATGCCAGTTTTCCCCAGTGGTGGTATCAGTTTTCACTCCTACCAGCAACGGAAGGGGATCTACAGAACTACTGGCTCTCCCTCTCTCCCCCTCCCCCAAAAAGAAACATTAAAAAATGAAAAAATTTGGGGCGCCTGGGTGGCTCAGTTGGTTGAGCGTCCGACTTTGGCTCGGGTCATAATTTCGCGGTCCGTGGGCTTGAGCCCCGCGTCGGGCTCTGTGCTGATGGCTCGGAGCCTGAAGCCTGTTTCGGATTCTGTGTCTCCCTCTCTCTGCCCCTCCCCCGTTTGTGCTCTGTCTCTCTCTGTCTCAAAAATAAATAAACGTCAAAAATTTAAAAGAAAAATGAAAAAATTTGAGAATCCTTTATTCCCAAATTGAGTCTTCATATTCATGAACATAGTATATTTATGCATCCTTTTAGGGGTTCCTTAATCTTGTACAAACTTCTTAAAGAATTAGAAAATTTTATAAGTCTTTCTAAAAGCTTTATTATAAATGGAATCCTTTTTTAAAAATTACATTTTCTTAGAGATCTTTGTAAATACCTTTGAGATTTGTGTACTGCAACAGGGATAAGCTGTAGAATCTTTTTTTTTTTTTCATTCAAGAGCAATCCTATCTCCAAATGCGTTTTGTTTTTTCCTTTCCTTTATCTTGCCTCATTGGTTCTACGGAAAATCTCTAGTATGGTGATTTTCAAACTTCACTATGCATCAGAATCACTTGGAGGGCTTATTAACACATAAATGCTGGGCTTCATTGTCAGTTTCTGATTAAGTGGGTCTGGGATGAGGACAGAGAATGTGCATTGTTGGTAAACATTCTCGGTTTTGTTTGTGAATATTGACATTGTATTAAAGAGACCTTTTGTTTCTTAAAATGTTTTCTGAGTGTGATAAGTCTTCCTCTGGGTTCCTTTTGTGTTTTGTAATTTTTGGCTGTGAGCTCCTATCCCTTGAATCTGTATCTGGGAATGTTCAAGGCCTGGGAAAAAGGTTTCCTTCAGAAGAGAATTTGTGGTCCCATTTCCAGATGCCTGTACCTGTGACCACTCGAAAAGACGCTTATTGCTGTGTGCTTTTCAGCCAAACCTTCTTGAGAACGGGTCTGGGGTTAAAATAGTGCTTTTCTTTTCTCCCCCCTCACATAGTGCCAAGATCAAAATGACTATCCTGATCTAAATGCTTTTTACCTTAATGTCTCTTTTGTCTGGTTTAAAAAAAATTTTTAATGTTCATTTTTGAAAGACAGCACAAGCGGGGTGGGGAGGGAACACAGAATCTGAAGGCAGGCTCCAGGCTTTGAGCTGTCAGCACAGAGCCCGACATGGGCCTCGAACTCATGAACTGCGAGATCATGATCTGAGCCAAAGTCAGATGCTTAACTGACTGGGCCATCCAGGTGCCCCTCTTTTGTCTGTTATTAATGTCGCTTTTTTCCTCCCATCATCTTTACTCTGCCCCCCTTTTCTAGGTCTTCATTTTAAGTGTGTCTTTTCTAAGCATGTAGCTAGCTTAATTGTTGTTTTTTTTAAATGTAATCTGGCTCTTTAAAAGTATATTGTGACTTGTGATATAAAAACTATTTCAATGATCATCATCTTGTATGTTTTCTTTCCTATGGTGTTGCTTCCTTTTGATTTTCCTGTTGGATTTAATTTAAAATATGTTCCCTCTTTTTTGTTTTGTTTTTTTTGGAAGTTAAACTTCCCATTTCTAGTCATTTAATGGGTTACTGTTTCATGTGCACACTGACCTTGAAGTCTGACTTTTTTCTTTCTGAATAATACAGTATTTTGTTAGAATGTAATTTTGATCATACCTTCTGTAAGTTTTGATCAGTATTTTAGATCTTTGTTCTAATCCCCTATGCTGCACATTTTGTTAGTGGTTTTTACAGTTGATAAATATGAAATCTAAAAAAAATTATCTATTTGCTTTTCCTTACTGCATATCTGATCTCCCTTTTGTGAGATGGTTTTCCTTTTTTAAAAAAAAAATTGTAAAGTTTGAGAGTGAGACCAAGAACAAGCGGGGGAGGGCAGAGAGGGAGACACAGAATGTGAAGCAGGCTCCAGGCCCTGAGCTGTCAGCACAGAGCCTGACGCGGGGCTTGAACTCACTCACGGTGAGATCATGACTGGAGCTGGAGTTGGATGCTTACCCAACTGAGCCACCCAGGCATCTCAAGATAATCTTCCCTTCTTGTAAAGTACGTCCTTTGACAGTTCCTTTGGTGATGTGTGCTGTTCGTACTTTCTCCTTTTTTGTTTGCTCAGGATTGTTTCACTGAATGCCAGATTAGCTGTCCACACGATTCTAGATTGATAGCTATTTCCTAACAGCACTTTGAAGTTATGATTTCGTGGTCATCTGGCTTCTATTTCTAACTATTAAAATCTGATGACAGTCAAATTGTCCTTGCTTTGAAGTAATCGATCTCTGTTTTCTGCCTGTAAACTGTCTTTGCTTTCTAGATTTTTATTCCATATTAGCTCCCATGCTTTCTTCCTTTCTCCCTAATTAGAATGTGTTGCACCCTCAGAATCTGAGGATTTGTGTCTTTGGTCAATGCTGGGCATTCCTTAGCTCTTACCTCTTCAAATGTTGGCTTATCGTTTTTTCTTTTGGAGATGTAATTAGATGTATGTTAGACCTTCTGTCAGCCCTCCTGTCTCTCCATCCCTCTTCCATTTTTTAGTTTCTGTGCTGTGCGCAGGGAAGTTCCTTCCAGTAACTAATTCAGTCTTCAGCTGTCTAACTTCTTTAACTCCTTTTGGGGTCTTTGATGTTAGTGATTATATCTTTTGCATACCTAGATATTTAAGTTTGAGAGAGACAGTGGGGGGGGGGGGGGGCGTTGCGGAGAGGAGGAGAATCCAAAGCCGGCTCCTGCTCAGTCAGTGCAGAGCCCAACACGGTTCTTGAACCCACGGAACTGAGATCGTGACCTGAGGCGGAAATCCAGAGTTGGAGGCTCAACCGGCTGAGCAACCCAGGTGCCCCTTGCCTATTTAGAAATCCTATTCCCACTCCCCACCCCACCCCCCCCCACCCCCCCCCCGCCCCATTTCCCTGGTCCTTTCAGTTCTACCCGTTCTCTCTTTAAATGACATTTTAAGTGAAGATCCAGACGGATAGCCTTAAGTATTATCATTCTTGATGGTTTTTGGTTTGGCAGACTCTAGCTCAGGGAGTCTTGCTTCCTCAGTGTCTTGTAGTTGTGTGTTTTTTTTTTTGTTTGTTTGTTTTGTTTTTTTTTTTTTTTTTTACTGTGAACTCCTATGTAGCCACTATCCTCTGTAGGAATCCTAGAAGGGTTGGCTTAAGGATGTGCTCCTCCAGTGAGACTTGGGTTTGCTCCTGCCAAGTGCTCTGAAGCGTCTGGGAATCGGGACCACCTTCAGTTCCTTTTTATGCAGCTTGGAGGGTCTCAGATCACACACTTGGGATAAATGCAAACCCTGAGGCTGTGTGAATAGAGATCTACGATTAGGTAGCTTGATCGGGGGAGACCTCGTCTGTTGGGGGGCTCCGCTGAGGTGAAAAGTTTCCCTCGCTGGGCAGCTGGCCTTCCCGGCCCCTCCCTCCCTCCGCTGAGAGTGGGGCCCTTTGTGAGGGTTCTGTTACCATGTTGCAAAATGATTGCCTTTGACTTAAACAGTCTGCTATTTATTTTAGCGTCTGAGTTTGTCCTAGATTTTACTTCTTAAGTTGCCTTCAGATCCCTGGTATATTCACGTAGTTGAGGCCCCAGCCATCAAGAAGTCCTTCCTTTCTTTTTCATAAATTGACGGCAGTTCTTAGAATTTTGCAGGCACATCTGCCAGGCCGGTTTTCTCATGTTGGCCATGCGTCCCTTGAAATTACAGCTACTCATCCACAACTGGGTTAATATTTTTCTTTAAGGCAGGATATTATGACCCTTTGTTTAGGCGTTTGTCCAGTTATAAAATCCATCATTTATGGTTGGGCCCTGAGGTAGTGGGATACTGATACCATAAAAGAAAGCTAAGGTTGAACTATAAAATTACATGCATAAAATCATTTATGCATATAGTAAATTGTGTACATGTATGTAATGCGGCAAGAAACAGCCTGGTTTTGGACAAGTTGGCTGCCCTTTGCTCTCCTGGCTACTTAACCTCCTAACAATTTAGACCATACTTTCAGTGTTTTGCCTCCAGGGCTATTGCTGGCTGAGTGTCCTCCAGTAATGACCATAAAGATCTAAAGGAGCCTGAAAACCAAGTTTAATGAAATGCGCAGATGATGGTAAAAGAGGGCGGGGTGCCATTCTCAGTGGGGACAGGGGCTCAATAACCAGAGGAAAAACTAATGCTGTAGGCGACGAATAATGATACAAGAGCATATGCCTGAATTTTGACTAGAGAAAATTAATGTGTTTCTTGAAAAATGATCTACGGTGAGTCTCAGAGTGATTCTGAGAATCAGAATCAGATTCACTTCCTACAGTGAAGATGGGATCTAGAGAGCGATGGGGGTGGGGGTGCGGCTACACTGTAGTTAATTTCAGCTGCTTGGTCATTGACCTAACACCAGGCAGTAAGGAAGTTTTAGTTTTCTAAAAAAAAAAAAAAAAAAAAAAAAAGCTATCCTTGGGTAATAGCGTAAATACTTGCAGAGTAGTACTGTTTTGAAACTGCGGTTTCCATCCGTCACCATAGGTGATTCCTGCCCTGTATTGAATTTTACAAGATCTCCTCACTGTGAGCTCCTGCTGTATCCATTAATCGAGAGGAATGCGTAAGAAAGGAAGCTGTTGGATCATCCTCTCAGTGATGAAGTCATTTAAGCACAGAATGCTTAAAACCAGTTTCAAAAAAATTCTATAGCCTCCAGTGTGAATGCCCAACCTTACCCTTCCGACCCTCTCCTTGGCTCACTCTGTTCCATAGTTCCTAGAATGTGTCTTCCGTGGGCTCTTCAATTACCAGGCCTCATCGATCCCCTGTGATCCTGTGCAACCATGTGGGGCCATTGTTTCTTCATCAGTGCCATGAATAGCTTGAAATGGCACTTCTGACTCGGGTCTGTGGAGGTTCCTACTGCCCTTTTAGCTGATGGCGTTAAATTCAGCGCTTTGCTACTCCTGCTCTTTGGAGTGGACCTTAAAGTTTTTGCAGGTTGGTTTTGACTTCACGCTGCTGTTTTTACGTTCTCGTGGATGTCCTTGGCTGGTCTTTGTTGAATCTGTAGGACAAAAGATGGCAGTCTAGTGCCGAGCACAAGGCACTAAGTGGTGGTTGTCCCACATTTTTGCTGTCTTACATTCCCTGTTGTCCTCTCTGAGATTTCCATCCCATACTTAATCGTTAGGGTCTTCGTTCTAATCCGTTTGTTAAACCCCCAGATTTCTGCCTCCCTGATGCATGGGTGCCACCTAGTGGGCACAACTGGCAACTGTAGGCTGCTCGGTGCCCTGCCCTTTCCCCCAGGTCCTTTGTGTAGTTTCGAGTCCAAGACGGAAGTAGGCACTTGGGAGTGAGTGGCTGTGGTGTGGCTGCCTTGGTGCGTGCACGACAGTTGGCTGGAATCTGCGTGGTATGATATGGCGGTAGCGGATCTGGACTGTGCTGTTCCAGGGGGAAGACCTTTCCTGGTGAGCTTGGAAAGTGCATTCGGTAAGATCCGCCTTAGGTTTTCGTACCTTAACCATCGATCCACGATATTGTGTTGCTTCTCTGCCCATGTTCCGTGGGTAGAAATCCGGATTCTCAGTTACAAGTGAAAGAAACCCAACTCAGACCCCTTTTTTTTTTTTTTTTTTTTTAAAGCTAACAAAGGGAGTTTACCTCCTGTCACTGGAAAACCTCAGGGTAGGCTGGCTGCAGGCACGTTGGCAACGTTTCCTCTGGATTCAGCCTCTTTCTCGGGATCTCTTGGCTCTGCTCTTGGCTTTAACTTGATGGCGCTTGTTTTCCCCTGGGTACCAACCTGTTAGCCTCTCCCCATGCTTTTTGCTTTCTCCTCCAAATCCTGCAAAAGTACTGAGATTTACTCTTCTTGGCCTGTGTATCAATCCTTGAACCAATTACCATGGGGGAGGGGGAGAAAAGTTGAACTCTGGCCCGCTCTCCATCATGTGCCCACCCCGATGCCAGGAACTGGAAAAGGGGAGGGGATTATCTTCTAAAGGAAGGTGGAAGTAGGATTTCCAGAAGGAGGATTGGATGCTAGACCAGACACTGCATCTGTTAGCTCGTTGCAGGCAGCTTGTCCTTTGCCCCACTACCTGCCAGTGTGGACACATTGCTAGATCCCTCGTACATGCTTAATAATTACTGACCGAATGAGGAATCCGTGGGAAGGGAGGCCACCGAGCACCCGAGAGCCACTGGGTGCCAGGAGGAAAGGTGGACAACTAAGGATACGTGTTGTGTGGGTAAATTCAGGAAGCCGTGTCCTAGTTTTCAAACATCCTCGGAAATATTACGAAGAGCCTACTGGGAAGAGGGGTCTGCGTTCCCTCCCCTTGAATCCGGGAGGGTTTCTGATGGAATTAGTCCCTACACTGTGAGGCTTCTGCAGAGAGGTCCTAAAAGACCACGCAGCCTCATTTGCCGGGACACTTGATCGTAGAGCCTAGATCTGCCACATGAGAAGTCGAGCATGAGACTGCCTGCCATGCTGGAGAGGCCACCTTCAAGGGCTGTGGTGGACGGTCCCAGATGAGCCCAGCCCTTCCTGTTAAAGTATTATCGTGCAGCTGGCTCAGGATCCTTCAGCCCAGGCCATCTACCCCTGGAGTGAATCCAAGGAACTGCATGCCAGGTGGGACCGAAGAACCTCCCGGCTGAACCCTGCCTGACTTCCCTGACCCACCAAAGCGTCAGACCGGGTAAATGGTGGCGGTTTTAAGCTTGACGCTTTGGGTGTAGTCTGTTCTCCAGTGGCACAGGACCGTAACAAATTGCCATCTCTCCAGCCTTAACGAGAAAGGGAACAGCAAACACATTTCACGTTACTCTATGATCTCAGCGCAAATGTGCTATAAAAAGGACTGTTTATGAAGAAAGATTAAATGACTCTTTTCCCCAAAAGGCTTTCAAATAATCAATTTGAATAAATGCCGTCTTCCTGCCAGCAGCTTGTTGGCGGCCTGCCTCCTTTTATCTCAAGGAGCCTCATGTAGCAAGAGGCAGAGGCTGGAGTCTGAGTTGCTGTCCCAGATCTGCACGCGGCAGCTGGCTTACACATCCCCGGGGCCTTGGGGAACTTCTGTTTCCTCCTACAGATGGATCTTGGTGGGCAGGTGGAGTGTGTTCCATCCGTGGCATCGCAAAACAGAAAGTAAGCTTCCTTTCTGGAATTTCGATGGAGTTTTTTTTTTCTATCCCCCACCCCCTTTCAGACCAACAGCCTGTCCTTTGGCCCAGAACCTTATTAACGACTAGGCAGGGAGAGGAACAGGTGAAATTTGGAAGGGCGGCCTGAGTGTCGTGAGCAGGTGGGAAATGATGTCAGAGGGCCACGTGAGCCATGTCTGAGAGAGACGGGAGCCACTGGAGAGGGTTTTTTTTTTTTTTTTAGTTTATTTCGAGAGTGCACAAGCAAGGGGAGGGACAGAGAGATTGGGAGAGAATCCCAAGCAAGCTCTGTTCTGTTAGCACAGACCCCAACACAGGGCTTGCTCCCCCAGACCCCGAGATCGTGACCTGAACCAAAACGAAGACCACGCCGTGTTCGGGAGGGAGGGCTGTTAGACACCTGCGCGGAGGTGAGTAGGCGCTTGGTCACATGGGGGTTAGGGTAAGGACCGGGTGTCCGGATGAAGGGCTTTCCCACCAAGCTGTCTCCAGTTAGATTAGGTCTCAGAGCAGACCTGGCCCAGGGCTCGGCCCTGTGTCTCAGAACGTGCTTCAGCCCATCCGGTCTTGTGACGGCCATCTCTTCCGCAAAGTTGTGGACTTGACAGAAAAACAGGATGTTCACGACATGCTCCGGGATTGGCCATGACAGTGCTGTTGGCCCAGAGCGTGGATTGGACTGTTGACGTGGGCAGATACAGAGCAGTCTTCCCTGGAACTGTGTGTACTTAAGTTTGAAGAGCCTGAAGGCAGTTTTTTTTTTCCCCCCTCCCATCACCTCCTGTCACTTGAGGGTAGGGGAATCGGGAGTGGAAGAAAAACTGTATAGAAAAATACATTTTATTCTGAGAAGCCAAGAAAAGAAAAAGCACCGGGTTTTTTTTTTTTTTTTAATATATGAAATTTATTGTCAAATTGGTTTCCATACAACACCCAGCGCTCATCCCAAAAGATGCCCTCTTCAATGCCCATCACCTGCCCTTCCCTCCCTCCCCCCCCCCCCCCATCAACCCTCAGTTCTCGGTTTTTAAGAGTCTTATGCTTTGGTGCTCTCCCACTCTAACCTCTTTTTTTTTCTTTTTTTTCCTTCCTCTCCCCTATGGGTTTAAGTTTCGCAGGATCCATATAAGAGTGAAAACATGTGGTATCTGTCTTTCTCTGTATGGCTTATTTCACTTAGCATCACACTCTCCAGTTCCATCCATGTTGCTACAAAGGGCCATATTTCATTCTTTCTCATTGCCACGTGGTACTCCATTGTGTATATAAACCACAACTTCTTTATCCATTCATCAGTTGATGGACATTTAGGCTCTTTGCACAATTTGGCTATTGTTGAGAGTGCTGCTACAAACATTGGGGTACAAGTGCCCCTATATGCATCAGTACTCCTGTATCCCTTGGGTAAATTCCTAGCACTGGGTTCTTATTCCTGTCTCCTTTTCCAGTGAAAAATCCCGGCTTCCGCTTGACTCCCCTTTGTGTGGTGATCATTGAAAATATCCTCCCCCAGAGATACAGGTCCAAGTCTGGCATTTTAATCCACTTTCAGGTATAGTTTCCAGTATATACCTGTATCCATTTCCTAGAGTTGCTGTAATGCCATAAACTGGGTGGCTTAAAACAACAGAAACTTCGCCTCCCGTTCCGGGGACCTGAAGCGTGAAGGCAAGGCGTCTGCAGGGAAGGGTCTGTCCTCGCCGCTTGTAGCCTCTGCTGGCGGTCGTGGATCCCTGGTGGCTGCGGCTGTGGTACTCCCATCTGCCTGTTTTATCACCTGGCCGCCTCGTGGGTCTTGGTGGCTGAGTTCAAATGTCCCTCTTCGAGGCACAGCAGGCATTGGATCAGGGCCCACCTGGATCTCGCATGACCTCAACTTGATTGTGTCTACGGAGGCCTTATTTCCAAGTAAGGTCCTATTCCCGGTTCTGGGGGATGAAGGCTTGAACACCTCTCTTGGGGGAGGAGCCGAGGATACCTGCTCTGACAACCGAAGGACAACAGAACAGGCCGTAGAATGCTATATAAGCTAAGGAAATAACGCTTTTCTCAAAAGAACTTAGCTGCTTTGGTAACCTTTCGTATTCCTTTTGTAAAAACCTCGACCACTTCAGAGAAGTTTGGAACTTTTCCCCTCCTAGTTCCTGAGATTTCAAGAGCTCGAGATGGGTTACGCGTGCGTCCACTCCAAGCAGGGACGACGTGTCGTGGTACGTGTGGCATTCTGGGAAACGTATTCGCATCAACGTGACAAGGAATGGACCGAAATCTGCCGTCTTCACCCCGAACGAGCACGGACTGCTGAACTTAATCAGTGACGGATGTCTGCTCTGGGCTTCTCTGAAATGGGGATTTTTCAAAAGGAAGACGATGCGAGGGTTGCTCTGTAGGAACAGGACGAGTGGTTGCGAAGCAGGAGGAGAGGCAGGAGCGTGTGGCGAGTGCAGCTTCCGTGCCCCCCCACCCCCACCCCGCCCCTGGGTGGCTCCGTAGGTTGAGCGCTTGACTCTTGATTTCGGTTCAGGTCATGATCCTAGGGTTGTGGCATCGAGCACACTTCCCCTCGGTCTCTAAGAAAAAAATAAAAGTGCAGATTGCAGACCAGCACAGTACAAAACCCCAGCCCATAAGCCCCGTGGCTCTTAATTTTCCCGTCTGTAGAATGGGCGCATTGACTGCACTTATAGGGTTCTTTTGAGGACGTGAGTTGAGATTCATGTGCAGGTGGCAGCAGGTAAGAGCACAGATTCTGGAGTCAGATGGTCCGAGAGCCAGTCCTGCTCCACTGCTCCCTCCCTCTGTGACCTTGACCGAGTTGCTCAGCCTCCCTGGGCCTCAGTTGCCTCTTCTATAAAATGGAGATAATGGCTACCTCATTGTTATTCTTAGGACCACGCCTAGAACAGATCCGTCCTCTTGCAGTGTTTTCCGTATTAAAAGTGTTTGTAGGGGCGCCTTGGGTGGCTCAGTTGGTTAAGCGCCCGACTTTGGCTCAGGTCATGATCCCGCGGTTTGTGAGTTTGAGCCCCACGTTGAGCTGTGTGCTGACAGCTCAGAGCCTGGAGCCTGCTTTAGCTTCTGTGTCTCCCCCTCTCTCTGCCCTTCCCCTGCTCATGTTCGGTCTCTCTCTCAAAAATAAATGTTAAAAAAATATTAAGTGTTCGGGGTGCCTGGATACTAGTGTAAGCTCAGTAAATGTTAAGTGTCCCTATTGTCATTGTCCCCTCCTCCTCCTTATCCTGTCTCTAGAAATGGAGCGTCAGCCACCTTCATTTCTCCTCTGGGTCCTGAAAAAAAAATGCTTCCATAGGGGCATTTTACCTCAAGGACAGCTCGAACTTTCAAAAGGAACGCATGGAGAAATGGCCTAACTTTTACTCCAGGATTTACCCTGGGATTCTTCAAATGTACTTTGAGGGGGCACTTTTAGAATTAACTTCTCTATAGGACTATCTTTTCAAGACCTGACTGGGTGTGGAATAGATACTAAGATTGGGTAAACTAAATGTCCCCAGTTCCTTTGTCCATGGGGCATCCTTAGGGGTGTCCAGTTCTGGGCTTTGACACTTGCACACAACATTTTAGCCCCCCGCTATTTTCTTAACCCCCCCCCCTTTTTTTTTTTTTGTAAATGTGCTGCCAAAGCGAGCTCCTTTCCTTGTTAACTCGCCGTCAGCCACAATGACTAACTTCAGATCTCTGTTGGAAGGTGCTTCAGAAATTCCCAAATCGCCCCCCCCCTCCGCCCCCCCACCAGTTCAAGAATGTTGACTCAGATGGCAAGGTGGTTCACTCTCCAGACGTTCTTTTCCTTTGCAAAGCTGTGAGTCTCCAAAGCCCCCCGTAGACGCTGGCATCTGGCTGCAGTTTGACTCCCCCCGTGTTGCTCTTCCCCTCTGTTAATAGCACACCTTTCAGTTGGTGACACTGATGTTCAACCTGGGGGATGAAATCACGGATGCCTTGGTCCCGAGGCCCCTGCCCCCCACCCCCCAGAGATTCTGCTGTGTGGATGGTACCTGTGTACCCAGCATGTGGCCATGGGTAAGAACCATCAGCCTAGAACCACGTACTGTTTTCTTTACCCACGATTGTGTGTTCGCTTCCTAAGTTCAGTGGATGATAAAGTTAACCGCCTAGTAGCGTGGGCGGTTACAGGAATGACCGAGGTTTGCTCAACACTGATGAAGCCTGGGGAGGTGGCGACCCGGCCGACGTTGCCACGGGCTGGGAGCGAGTCTGTCTGAGCTTGTCTGAGGCTCCTTGTTTTTTTTTTTTTTTTTTTTTTTTTTTTTTTTTTTTTTGCTGCTTAGCTATGTTCAAACAGCCTGGCGGGCTTGAAACCACTGTGGCCGTGTGCCCATGCTCCTGAGAGGCTGAGCGCCACTCTGTCCTTCGTCATCCTGTTTTCGCTTGGGGCCGACCCCTCCATGACAGTATTTAGACTGGACTCGGCCTCCTGCGTTGGCATCAGGAAGCCAAACTTCGTTATTTTATTCATAGTCCCTGGAGTATGTGGAGGTTGGGAACTTGTGCTCACTAGATGTTGATATTCCAACAATCCCAAACCTCTCTCTCAAAACCTTAGACAACGACTCAAATCTGCAGGTTTCAGGAGTGATGCCTACGTTCTTACTCCCCGCCTTACAACCCCACCGCCCCGTCTCCGCGCCAAGATGGCCTTGTAACTGAGCCCCAAACGTTCTACCACGGCCTTGGAATGGTCCTGTCGCGGGCCGGAGAGAATTTGGGGCTGAGATGTTAAAGTCTGGCCAGTGAAAAAGGAAATAGCAATAACGTTCTCTTCCAGCCTTGCAGTGGAGAGTAAGGGCAGCTAGAGTTGCAAAGCGCTTCTCGACCAGGAGCTCTGAGAAATGTCTTGAATTGCAATTCTAGCAGCTCTGGCCGGACCACCCTCCTTTTTGTGCAGAAAGGTAATTCTGCTACTAAGTTCAGTCCGTCAGCCCCTGTCATTTGGAACCAGTTATTCCTATCGGCCTTGTGGTTTGGGTCTTTGTGTACGAGGGAACATGTTTAATGAAAACCACACAATTCATCTTGACAGCCTTGGCTCCTCTCTCCCAAATTGAGGAGCTGCTCGTGACTTTCTTCTATTTTCAGTTTTTGGGGTTGTTTTTTTTTTTTTTAATTGCACAATCAGGCATTCCTCTGAATTTATGTGTGTCCTTAAAAGCCGGCCATGTCTTCCTGAGCTCAGGCTCGCCCCTCTGTGTGGCTGCTGGTGGATGTGGAGGGAATCATAAACAATCACTGGTAAACAGCCTTCCGGGGTCCTACTGCTTGAAGGCAAAACGACAACAAAGGCGAGAGTGCTGCTTTCCTGTTGTCGATGGGCTCCTAGCACGCACGGGAGGAACCCTGGAGCTTAGAGCCTGCTGCTGTCTGTGTGCTAGGTGGCTTCGCGTGTTCCGTGGGCGTGGTCCCTCGGAGTCGTGGCCCAGGATGACCACCCTGTCCTTATGCAGAGTTTGCTCAGTAGGAAGCGGGGTGACCCGTGCAGAGAGCACGGCTGGTGGGATAAAAGACAGCTGACTCGGACCATTTGCTCTGCCATTTTAGTTTTGTGCCTCGCCCACCTGCCATGACTCCGTTCCCTTCTGCAAAATGGGAGAGCGGCGGCAGTGTTCCTCTGCTCAGGAGTAGAGCTGAGTGCCCACCAAATGGCAGCTGTTAACGGGCGGTGGAAGCCGTGACCCGCAAAGGCAGTGAGCTTGCCTCCTGTGTGTGTGCTGCCTTTCGCCTCCCGGACGGTCTTGCTTGCTTGCTCGCTCTTTGATCAGATTTGGCCTTCGGAATAACGTTGGACTCTAAACCTAAACCAAGAGTTGCGCCTCGTGAGAATGCTTAGCACGTTGCAGCCTGGGAAGATAATTTCCGCAGATGAGCTCCCCCAAAGTTGTGACAGACGTGAGGAGTGTTGAACTTCTGCAGCTGTGTGGTGTGGTTGCACGTTTGGGCCGATCGGACAGAGGGACGTGCACGCCGTTTCATCTGTCCGGGACTCGACGTGGGTGGCCTTGTGGGGGCCTGGCCTGGGAAGGCCCTCTTGGGTAATGGGCAGGAGGCACCCCCGCAGCTGGCCACGGAAGAGAGCACAACGGGTGAAGGCCTGACCTGGGAAACAGGTGGGCAGGTACAGAGGAGGCGGAGAGAAGCCGGACGAAGCTGGGCTCTGGTTTGTCGGTCTCCGAGGGGGAGGGGATGCGTTCAGGCAGACTTGTCCGCGCCGCGGTCACGGGCCTTCTGAGTCGTGCCAGAGGCTTGCGTCCACGGGCTGTGAAGTCCAGAGCTGGACTCCGTAATCAAGGGTGACGTCCGAGTTGCCTCCTGCCGGTCATCTAACGTGGCCATTTCCCCACGGGTTCGGCTGACGGTTCTGACGGTAAAGGCCAAGAACAAAGGGGTAGCGACCACGTCCTCTTTCATCTGGGGGCTTGGGCCGTGCAAATGACAACAGGACGGAGGAGATTTGGAGAGTGGGACGTGGGAGTTCACTCACCAGCACCGTGGCTTTGACCGGTTTCTCGCTTCTCTGAGCCTCTTTGCTCCCCTGGAAGATGGACAGAACCCCCATTTCCTGGTTCGGATCTGGTCACGACCTGTGTAACGTGAGGCGTGCGGAAGATGCTTGACCTGGACGTATCGCGCCTCTGTCTCTACACGCACTGGCGTGTTCTCTGAGCCGCTCCCCTGAGAAGTCTTGAAGGCAAACCTGTGACTCCAGCAGCCCTAAGGCACTTTGTCAGGTGGTGGTGACCTCCAGAGAGAGGACTGTCCAGGCCCGAGTCCCAGAGGAATGGGTGGCTGATGCAGCTTGCCCCGATGGGCTGTTCACCTCAACACCTTCAGCCCAAGTGTAGCCTTGAGAAGCCCCTTTTTCCGGTTAACGCAGCTTGATCTGCGCGTGCGTGGGGTTTGTGTTTGGCTGCTCGTTTCAGAGCTAAGTAGCAGGACAGGTGCGCTGTTGAGTGATGCATCATTTCTCAGCAGCCCATGGGTCCCCGACACCAGGGTGTGTATTGTTCCAGAATCTTGGGATGCCCGTCTGAGGAAAGTGTGACGATTTTGCCACGCCTTGAGCTGCTTGAACTTGTAGACTCTATCACTACCACCTCATTCCTGCTTTATTTCTGTTTTACACAGTGCATTGAAGTTTGTTTGCCCCGACAGGCCTGGCCGATGGCAGGAACACTATTCTAGAAACCCTTCCCATTTGCAACCAAGCTGGGATCCTGCCAAATACGGTGTCCGGATTTGCACAGTCCTATGGAGATGAAAAACCAAGAGAGCATCCATTTAAAGTCATAAGGGGCTCGGCTTTTTCTTTGGAAATCCTCAGGACGCTGGCCACACTGCAGAGGGGGGAGATCTAGCCCTGCAAACTGAAGCCTTTCCAGCCCCTCGGAAGTTCTTTCCCTCCAGCCAGCTGTATCCCCCCAGAAAGTCCTAGGAGAAGTGGATTTCTCCTTTTAGCAACAGGACGCTGGAAGAGAGTAAAGAATGTAGAAGCACCAAGGCCAGAAGTGAAGGGGGAGGGGGAGACCTTTAAGTCATGTGGGAAGGCTGGTGTCAAGGTTCTCACAGTGCCCAGTGTGGTGGGGGGGGGGGGGGGGAGGGTTCATGTGTGTGCACAAGTGCAGGTGCATATCTCTCTCTCTGCAAGGGTGTCGTCCTTACTCTTTCCCCTGCCCCTCTCGAGGCTTAGCTTACAAGGATAAAAGCTAAAAGCTGTACAAATGTATAATGGGATAGTGAACAAGGGCTTTCCCTCATCAGCTTTCTATCATAAATTCCCTACCAGCTTAGTTTGCTTGTTTTAAAGGAATTGGTATGCCTTTACACTGTATAATCATAAAGGGAACAATCCAGTGAGGCATAATAATTGTAAATATTTATGCACCCACATGCACAAAGTAGCTAATAACAAACATGAAGAAATCAATAGTCATACAATAATAGTGGGGGACTTTAACATCCTACTTACGTAGGTCGTCAAACCAAATCAACAAAGGAAACTGTGGCTTTGAATGGCACACGAGACCAGCTGGATTTAACAGAAATATTCAGAACATTCCATTCTAAAACAGAATACATGTTCTCAAATGCACACAGAACAGTCTCTAGATCCCAGGTTAGGCTACAACACCAGTCTCAATAAATTAAAAAAAAAAAAAAAGGTCGTACTAGGCATTTTTTCCAATCACCATGCTACCAACTAGACATCAACTGTAGGAAAGAATCTTGAAAGAACATAAATACTTGGAGGTTAAATAACACGCTAGTAAACAGTGGGTCAACCAAGAAATTGGAATAAAAAATACATGGAGACAAATGAAAACACAATGAGTGGTTCAAAATCTTTGGGATGCAGCAAAAGTGGTTCGAAGATAGAGGTTTATAGCAATACAGGCCTACCTGAAGAAGCAAGAAAAATCCCAGTCAACCTAACCTTCTACCTAGGGGAGCTAGAGAAAGAACAAAGTTGAAGGAAGTAAATAAGGACTACAGTAGAAATAAATGAAATAGAAGCTTAAAAAACAATAGAACAGATCAGTGAAACCAGGAGCTGGTTCTTTGAAATAATCAACAAAATTGATAAACCTCTAGTCAGACTCTTCAAAAAGTCAAATGGAAAGAACCACCAAAACCATAGAGAGCTACAAAGTAGTATGAAAAAATCATGAAAAATTGTAGGCCAACAAACTGGATGACCTAGAAGAAATGGGTAAATTCCTAGAAACAGAACTTCCCAAAACTGATGTGAGGAAGAAATAGAAAATTTGACCAGACGGATTACTGATTCAGTTTTGTGGCTGGTAATCAAAAAGACTCCCAAAAAGCAAAAGTCCAGGACCAGATGGCTTCATAGCCATCTGTTTCTGACAAACATTTAAAGAGTTAACACCTGTTTTGTTCTCAGACTATTCCAGAACCAGCATTACCCTTCTGCCTAAAACCTGACACACTACAAAAAGACCTATAGGCCATTGTCTCTGAACATAGATGCAAAAGTTCTCAACAAAATACTAGCGAACTGAATCCAACAACATAGTAAATCATTCATCACAATCAGGTGGGAATGATTCTTGTGATGCAAGCTGGTTCAATATTTGCAGATCAACATGATACAGCAAGAGAAGAGATGACGTGATCATTTCAGTAGAGACAGAAAAAAGCATTTGATAAAATACAATTTCCATTCATGATAAAAACCCTCCAAGAAGGATTGGAGGGAACACACTTCAACATAAAGGCAATATATGAACAACCACTGCTGACATCGTACTCAATGGTGGAAAACTGAGCTCTTTCCACCTAAGATCAGGAACAAGACAAGGATGTCCATTCTCGACACTTTTATTTAACATAGTGTTGGAAATCCTAGCCACAGCAGTCAGGCAAGAAAAAGAAAAGGCATCCAAATAGGTAAAGAAGAAGTAAAACTTCCACTATTTTCAGATGACTTGATACTATATATAGAAAATCCTCCAGACTCCACCCAAAAACTACTAGACCTGGTAAAGGAACTCCTAAGAATGCAGGATACAAAACCAATATACAGAAATGTGATGCCTTTCTATATGCTAATCATGAAGTGACAGAGAAAACAGTCCTGTTCACAGTTGCGCCAAAGGAAAAAAAAAAAACAAACTTAGGAATAAACTTAACCAAAGAGGTGAAAGGGCTGTCATCTGACAACTATAAAACATTGGTTATATCATTTTCAATTTTCTTATTCAAATGGAAAAATATTCCACGTTTGTGGATTGGGAGAATGGATATGGTTATAATGTCCATACTCCCTAAAGCAATCTCCAGGATCCATGCAGTCCAGAACAAAACTTGGAGATAGCACGGTTCCAGATAGAAGATCTACAAAGCTGTAGTAATCAAAACAGTATAGTACTGGCAGAAAGAGATGCATAGACCAATGGAGCAGAATAGAGAGCCCAGAAATAAGCTCGTGATTATGTGGTCAATCTTCGACAAAAGAGGCAAGGATAGCAGTGGGGAAAAAGACGGTCTCTTCAGCAAACGGTGTTGGGAAAACTTTCTTAAACCATACACAAAAACTCAAAACGGATTAAAGACCTTGTCTGTAACCCTCCCACTCTGAACACACTTGATCTCATCTGCTCTCAGAAGCTAAGCAGGGTCAGGCCTGGTTAGTATTTGGATGGGTTAAAGACCTAAATGTGAGACCTGAAACCATAAAAATCCCAGAAGAGAACACAGGCAGTAATTTTTCTGGCGTTGGCCATAGCAACATTTTTCTAGATACGTCTCCTGAGGCAGGAGAAACAAAAGCAAAAAATTGGGACTACATCAAAGTAGAAAGCTTTTTCACAGCAAAGGAAACTGTCGACAAAACTAAGACAGCTTAATAGAAGATATCTGCAAATGACCTATCCAATGGTTAGTATCCAAAATACATAAAGAACTTCTGTAACTCAACACCAAAAAACAATCCAATTTAAAAATGGGCAGAAGACCTAGGTAGCCACTTTTCCAGATAGCCAACAGACACATGAAAAGATACTCATCGTCGTTCATCAGGGAATTGCAAATCTGAATCGCAAAATAGCTCCTCATGCCTGTCAGAATGACTAAAATTAAAAAAGAAAAATGTTGGCCAGGTTGTGGGAGGAAAAACCTCTTGAACTGTTGGTGAGAATGTAAACTGGTGTAGCCACTATGAAAAACAGTATGGAGGTTCCTCAAAAAATTAAAAATAGAACTACTCTATGATCCGCTAACTCCACAACTATTTACCCAAAGACAAACGAAAACATGAATTTGAAAATCTATGTGCATCCCTGTGTTTATTGCAGCGTTATTTACAAGAATCAAATAATGGAAGCAGCCCAAGTGTCCATCAGTAGATAAATGTATAAAGATGTGTTTCACCCAATGAAATCTTGCTCCGCCATAAGGAAGAATGAAATCTTGCCATTTGCAACAACATGGATGGAACTGGAGGATATTATGCTAAGTGAAAGAAGTCCGAGAAAGACAAATATCCTGTGTTTTCACTCATGGGGAATTTGAGAATCTTAACAGAAGACCATGGGGGAAGGGAAGGGGAAAAAATAGTTTCAAACAGAGAGGGAGGCAAATCATAAGAGACTCTTAAATAGAACAGACTGAGGGTTGATGGGAGGAGTGAAGAGAAGGGGAAATGGGTGATGGGCACCGAGTGGGGGCACTTGTTGGGGTGAACACTGGGTGTTGAATATAAGCAGTGAATCATGGGAATCTACTCCCGAAGCCCTGAACACGCTGTATATGCTGTATGTTAGCTAACTTGTCAACAAATTATATTAAAAATAGCTCCTAAAACTTGAGCAGGACAAATCAGAGATACTTGATCCTTTAATATATAGTAGCAATTATCACAAATTAATGCAGAATTAATGTGTAGTTTTGGAACAATTGGCTTGCAGTTTGGAAAATTAGTACGCATTCTCATGTGATAGTCTAAATAACTAGACATTGAGGGAAAAGTAAAATATTTTTGAAACTTTAGGATTTAGAAAAACATGTACTACATGATGATGACATCATTTCTAGTATGATTTAAATCATTTGTGCTTTTGAGGTAAACAGATTCTTTGGGGCTGATACATATTTAAGATTTTCAAGTATTTTCCATCCTTCTTTACTGTTGGAAAAAATTTTTAATGCTAACAACAGGATAAAACCCTTATGTGTAATTATGAATGTTTAATAGTCCCATAACATTGAAATCAAGTAACTTTCTCACATGATAATAGCTGGGGTAGTGTTTGTTCATTCTGACTCTCTACCTTGCATAAAATACAAAAAGTTTCCATCTGAAATTAAACTATTGCTTTAAAAACATCAGTAGTTCATAGGCACGTGATGATTCTCAGCCCTTTCTTTCATCCCAAGGAAAGACACCATTTAATATCCCTCAAGGTCTAGTTCAAAGGGGGACTTTTCTAAGGACATAATGGATGTAGATTTCTGAAAGTCACACAGACTTGGGGGACAGGAGTTGGCTGCACCAAATTTGATATCTTTAAATTGCATATAAACCACCACAAAACTAATGTAAGAAATCAATCCTCGTTTATGGGGACATTTAACTTCAATACAGAATCATGGTTCAAATTGGTTATCTTAGATTTTTTTAAAAAAATTTTTTAATGTTTATTTTTGAGATGGAGGGAGGCAGAGTGGGAGTGGGGGAAGGGCAAAGAGAGAGGGAGACAATCTGAAGCAGGCTCTTGGCTCTGAGCTGTCAGCACAGAGCCCGATGTGGGGCTCAAACCCACGAACCATGAGATCATGACCTGAGCCGAAGTCGGACGCTTAACCGACTGAGCCACCCAGGCGCCCCGGTTATCTTAGATTTTTAATTAGGGATCCTAGATCCACTTTATCTCTTTGAGGTAAGTTATAAAATACGATCCATCTGTTAATTTATCATGTCTGATTAATTCTGCATGACGTGGAAGTCACATACTGATTTGTTTACTGCAGGCACGGTGCCTTGGAACCTTCTCGGCGGGCGGGGTGGGGGGTGGGGGCAATGGATCAAATAAGAGCACATTCACACGTGGAGGCCCCAACGTCAGCATGGCTCAGATCGGAGCATACTAATCCCCAAGTCAGAAGTATTGTCTTGAAAAATGTGTCTGGTAACATGGATGCCTCGTGAGCCTAAAAACGAAAAACCTGATGGCAGAATTTTCCAGGGAAAGATGTTGGTGGGAGTCAGACGCCGGCCAGGGCAACACGGGCATTGCTTTTCAGCTCATGGGGGGGGGGGAAGGTCTCTAGAAGAAATCCCTCGGAGTGGTGTTTGCCTCTGCCTTTCATCCTCCCTCCTCTGCCCTGTGACCTGCTCTTGGTCAGACAAAGGCAGTCAGCTCTGATGGAAAATTGCATTTCTCTTCATTTTAAATCACCCTTCTCAGGTTTCCTGTTCTTTCTCAGCCCCCGACCTTCGGTCTGAGCAGCATGTGCTCAGGTGATGTCCTTGCCAAAGGCTGGGCTTATGGTAACGCGCGTGCCACTTTCACAGGTCGTTTTGCTGAACAAAGAATCTCAGACCAAAACCCGTAAGCGTTTCAGAAGTGTACCTGAGGCATCCAGTAACTCCTTCTCTGGTGTTAAAAGTGTGCGGGGAGCGATGGGAAATGCGCGAGAAGCAAGTGGTGCCTGATTCTAAGGAGGTGCCAGAACAATTCTTTCACCCTCCTTTCCCCGCCCCCCAATCGCATGAAGCAACGCTCCGGTAATGATCTTGGGCATCCCTGCCCTTGCCGTTGTGTTGTAAATTCCGACTCTGGCTGTGTGTTAGAATCACCGGGGCAGCTTTTAGGAATGCCGATGCCCGGGCTCCACTCCCAGATGTCCTTAACGTCTGGGTCTGGGGGAAACTGGACAGCTAGGTTTGTGCAGCCACATTTGAGAATCAGAGGCTTCCCATCTGCCCTGAGAACCAGACCAGAGGGACCCTGTTCTCTTAGCCTCAGCACCCGTGAAAGTTAAAGCCTGGGCTGAGGTGTACCGACCTGCCCAGTGTTACCTAGTTCGTGGCAGGGTTGGGATGAAAACCCAAGCCTTCTCTCTGAGCGGACTTCGAAATGAAATTCGGCAGCGCCTTCATCACGCTGTGGCTGTTGTGTGAAATTCTTCGGGTATTACGTTAAGAATCCGTTTCTGGGAAACGGAATGCAACTTGTTCAAGCCTGGACTCCCTCCAACCTTAACGGACTGTCTCCCATGCACCAGGCGTCTAGTGCCAGGCGGGAGAAAGATGAAGGCGACTGGGCCCTTGGAAGAGCCAGGACTTGAAGCAGTGGATTTGGCTGGGAGCCTCGGAGGGAGTTTCACAAGAGGTCAGCTCCAGCCATCATGGCACTACCTCCCTGTAGCCCGGGGGTAGGGGTGGGGGGTGTCCCGTTTCCTCCCTGGGGAGCCATAATCCCAAAGAAGGGGGAAAGGGGCAGCCCTTCCCTTCCTCATGTTCTTAATGTCTAGACTTGAAACGGATCCAACTCTGCAAGTATTTTAGATAGTGCTGCTTAACCCCCAGTCCCTCACCTCAGAGCCCGTGTTGACCACATTTGGGGTTTCCCATAAATGCTTTAGCTATCACTTCTCAGCCTCTTCTGGCTCACCAGCCCCCCCCCCCCCATTGTTGCCAACTTTTCATCAAAGGCAAGCATTCCTCGAGTCTGTCCTCTCGATGTTCTTCCCTTCCTCCGTCTAACCACGTGCTCCCCTGACCCCACAGCAGCCCTCGCTGGTTGGCCAAGGCTGCCCACGTTGTCCAGCTCTGGAAGATTCTTGAGAGCTGGTCTCTCGCCCTCACGAGGATCCTCGGGTTGTGAGGGAGGCGCCAGGTGTGTGCTAGCTGGGGTGGGGGCAGGCCAGGCCACCCATTCACGTGATCTCTACCTCGTTGGACCACAGCAGGGCTTGGTTGTGTCTGGTTTCTGTGACTTCAGAATTTTCTCTTGATCCTGATGTGGCCATGGTGGTAGTTGTTTGGAAGTAACCTTTTACTGCCAAAGTCCCCTTAGAAGGTATCCTCCTTCTTCTGAAGGAACTTTCTTCTTGTTTCTTCCTTTTCATATCTCAAATGCTTACGTGCACTGTTGTAGCTATGCCGGTGAACAAAACAAAGTTCCTGTGTGGATCTTGCCTTCTAAGGTGACCTCTGTGGGGCTGGGGAGGACGTTTATTTAGCACCTACTTTGTGCCAACAATAACCTCCTTTGTGGAACAAGCGGCAGGTTAAATACACTGAGTGTCGTGTTGATAAAGAATAAAACAGCCCCTGACTATGTGCTCGTACCTACTTAGGAAATTTATAGCTTAATGTGGCCAACGTGTAGATCAAATGCAATGAAAACACACGTAAGAGGGGAGGTTTTTTTTGTGTTTTTTGTGGTTTTCTGACAATTGATCTTGAAAGGCTTGACTAGTGCAGGTGACATTAGAAATGAGCCTGGAATGAGGAAGAGAGGAGAGAGAGGGCTGTTCTATTCAGGAGGAGTTGGGTGGGCCAAAGTGCAGGACATGAGTGAGCATGGTGTCGGGGAAGAAGAACAAGGGATTCTGGGAATGAAACTGCAAGCAAAGCCGTGAACAGCCTTGCACATCCCAAAGGGAGGACCCTGTAGATAGTAGGAAATTACGTCGGGTTTTACAGCTCAGTGGTTGATCCCAGCAAAGCCGTGTGTTCAGAGGTCCCTTTGGCGGAGTGGGGGACATCTACAGGGGAGACGGGTTAGGACTCTGAACTGGGGGTAGTCTTCTAATCAAGACGGAGAAAGGCTCTAGTCTGTGTCCTAGGTAGGGCAGGTGGAGGGGGAGGACAGGAGGCAAAGAAGACTGGACGCACGGTTGTCAGATGTTTGTAATTGGATGTGCCGAGGAGAGGAGTCACTGAAGACGTGGGTTTCTGGCTGGAACATCTGGCTGTGCCGTGCTTAAGACCCACGACTCGCATATTAACGTTTGTTCTGAGAGCAACCCTGAGACCCCTAGGTGGGGTAATGTCACCCCGTTTTATATCAGGTTAATGGAAGTCAGGAAAAACGGTCATCCGCTCAACTTTGGAACTGTGGCCACAGAGGCCAACAATGCCTTGAGAAAGACTGGGTAAGAGCCAAAGAGCTGAAACCTCCAGCCTCGGCTTGAAGGAAGTTAGCTACAATTCCGGTGTCCAGACTTACAGGATTAAGATGTCGGCAACCGGTACTTAAGGCTAGGGATGTGGGCTGTGAGGCCATTCCTTCTGGGTTGTGTTGACTTAACAACCATAACACGGGACGCTGAGAAAAATTGCCCCGGGCGTCTCCTGCTCCAGATTGTGGCCAGGGTGCAAACCCAGCCAGTTAAAAAAAAAAAAAAAAAAAAAAAAAAAAAATCCCCCAAAGCTAGTGTGGAAGGAAACTCAAATTATTTGGGAAGGCATGATTGTTTCTTGAGTGGATTAAGTGTGTTTCAGGTTCAAGTAAGAGCTGAGTGAAAGCAAATCACATTATTTTTGGGCTCAAAACCAAAAAATACGTTTGCTATCTCAAATATTGTTGGTATTTAAAATTATAAAAGTGCTGCCTATGAGAGAAAAATTCTTTTGCTTCTATTTAAAATAGGTAATCGAGTAAAAGGTTTTAGACTCATGTTTACAAGCATGGAAACCGATAAATTAACGGATAAATGAGAGACATTAAGAACTGATTATATTGAAATTTTATTTATTTTTTTTTCAACGTTTTTTATTTATTTTTGGGACAGAGAGAGACAGAGCATGAACGGGGGAGGGGCAGAGAGAGAGGGAGACACAGAATCGGAAACAGGCTCCAGGCTCCGAGCCATCAGCCCAGAGCCCGACGCGGGGCTCGAACTCACGGACCGCGAGATCGTGACCTGAGCTGAAGTCGGACGCTCAACCGACTGCGCCACCCAGGCGCCCCTATATTGAAATTTTAAATGAAAAATCTGAGTTAGGTGGTTGACGTACTCTAAAAACGGATGACTGAAAATTTCTGACTGCGGTTAAAAACATTCAGAGAGCGTCATTTGTGAACTTCCTCTTTAAAAGAATTGTTAGCATCACTCTATGGATTTGTAAGGGGAACTTAAATTTGAATTTGTGAACTTGAACGCATTGAACATTCACTTTTTTGTAAGTTGACTTTGAGCGAGGGCAAGCACGAGTGGGAGCTCATGACCCGAGCGGAAATCAAGTCAGACGCCTGAACAGCTGAGCCACACAGGTGCCCTGAATGTGAACTTTTAAAAGTGACCAGTTCAGAAGTAACTTTGGAATTTTTAAGTGTTCCAGAAACCACTCTGGAGAACATGAAACGCACTGACAGCCGGTGTACTCTACAAGTTTGTATTTTGACGCTGTGGATGGCGACTAATGACAGCTGTGCCCTGCTGGCCGCTGGGTCATGTGATTATCTGCGTGTGTATGTGCAGCCCCTGGTGTTTGTTCCTGTCGTTCCCCACCCCCCGCCCCCTGCACCCCCTTGCCTCAGGCCCCAGTCGGGAAGCTTCCTTGAGGTCTGTCTGCTCTGACTTCCTTTAGGGTTTAAAGTCCATACCGCATAATTTTACTTAATTATATGCCCTCTTGCCACAGTCTCGAATTCTTTGGGTACGTCTTGTTTTCCCACCCAGATAGGTTAAAAAAAACAAAACAAACACGGAAGAAAAAGCCCACCTCTTGGGTGGACTGGGTTTGAGTTCTTTGCCCTGAACCACCGTCCTCTATAGGGGAACCACAGGATGTGCGTTTTCAGAATCCTTTACATCAGTGGCTCCTACGGCCCAGCGGAGAAGGCTTCAGAATACCAGGGCTCCTGTCTTGACTCCGTGACTTGTTGGCTGTGTGAACTTGGCTAATTGATCAGGGCAGTCCAGGCCTCCATTTCTTCGGCCCCTTAGCCCAGCGCCTGCCAAATAATCAAGCTCCATGAGTCTTCCTTTTTCCTGTTCCTCCTTCCTTCCTTCCTTCCTTCCTGCCTGCCTGCCTGCTGCTGTATTCCCGGGAAGAACGGGATGGCAGCATCACCGGCTAGGTGGCTCTCCTCTGGGCAGGCCAGGGTGGAGAGGGAGGGCAGCTGGGGTGGCCCTTGTACCCTCTCTGACAGCCCTGGGGTTGCTGCCTGGAGGAGGCGGGAGGGAAGGCCAGGGTCTCCTCTGGAGCACGTCCGCGGCGCACTGATGGAGGGTTAGGTGGTCTGAAGGACGGTTGCTTCTGCCAAAAGGTTGACTAAGCTCTCGACGCTTGAGATTTGCCCCCGTCGCTCTTAAGGTAAAGGTGAGCAAAAATACGTGTTCCGTTCAGCCCCCGCTTTCTGTGAATTGAAGGAATTCTGAGGGGGGAGGACTCCGCAGACCCAGGGATGCGAATAATCGCGGAGCCCCGGCAGTCTGTCACATCCCAGCAGGTCTCGAAAGTGCACGGACTGAATAGCTTTAAGTCAGCCAAGCGGGTAGACCTTGTCCTGCTCCTAAGACTTTTTAGATCTCTGTTTTCTCCGTTGACTGTGTACTTGAGTCAGCATCTACTTGAGCCTGAACTTGATGCCTAAGATCTAGGCTCACTTTTGAAGCTTTTAGGTCAGTGTCACGAAGGCCACCTTTCTGCCTTCAGAGAAACGCTTTTTGGCAACCTTCTGCTTTGCCCAAGCGTGGGTGTCTGCTGGAGAGCATTTTGAATCGTTTTTCTGCTTTCTGAAAAAGTCTGGTCGCTGTGCGTTTCCTTCTGAGCTGTGCCCGGAGGGGAGGGGCCGCGAGAGAGCAGTCACCCTCAAGCAGGTGTCCTAGGGGTCCTTCCCTGGGTTATCACTCAAGTTCTGAGTCCTCACCAGTCCTCCACCGGAAGGAGGGAGTGTTGATGCTGAGTATGCCAGCTGAGCGACACCTAATGAATGACAAAGGACATGCATTGATGGCCGGGCTGCCCTGAGTGTAAGACTACCTTGTTCTGTTGAAAGCGCCAGAGCCAGCTGTGAGATCAACCAGTCGATGTCTCGGTACCTTCCAGTTCTCTGAAAACAAGCCTGCTGTCGCAGACGGTTTCGTTTCCTCCTCCTCTTTGTGCTAAAGCATGAGGCCTATACAGTAAAAAGCAACTCAGAAAGCCGAGTGAATCTGAGTCAAAGAACATTGGCTCCGGAGCACGTCAGAAGTTGATTGTTGTGCATAAAGAGGCCCTTTGGGTTGTCTGGTGTTGAACACTTGCGGGCAGCTCATGAATCCCCCTCCCCCCTACCCCAGGGACTTCGGTAGGGAGGAAGGGGAGCGGTGTGCCGGAATTCGCTTTGCTAGCTGGCTCTGCAGAGAACGAGCCCTGTCACCTCTGGTCTCCGTCTGAGGCTCAGCTCGTGTGTCCACCTCTAGGGGTCGGTGGGATTATTTTCTGAGCGAGCCCTGGAGCCCTCTCAGGAAGCGGCTGGAGGCGCCAGTGCTGCTTTCCCGGTTCCCAGGCGGGTCAGACCGGTGCAGTTATGTAACGTGCATATGAAACAAAAGCCCTTCTGAAAATGAACACTAACAATCCCGTTAAAGCACAGTATCCCAATTCTGGGAGTGCTTCTAGCTTCTAAATTTTATCAGCGAGTGCCGGAGGAGGAGATTTCCTACGGCCAGAGTCGAGGAAATCCTTTTCTATTCTAGGGGTATATTGGTCTGTAACGTGATTACGGGGTGGCTTTTTTTTTTGAGAGGAAGGGGTGGGGAGCAGCAGAGCTTAGGACAGTGTTAGATGGTCTTTGCATAAAAAAGGTCTGTTCTTAGAAATTACCTTTAAATAATTTTCTGAATAATATATATACACACACACAATTTACTAAACACTGTATGTGTATACATACACACATTATATGTATTATATGCGTTGCTTAATATATATAAAAGTATAGAACAATGCTACAGTGAAGGCCCTTCCAGCACTCAGGTTGGTATGAAATATTTCAATGGTTAACACACCCCTTGGTCACCTCCCTGATTTCAGCCCTCTCTATTCCAGCCACACGGAGCCACGATCCTGAACCTTGTTATTTGTTATTCCCACACATTCCTTATGCTTTTGTTGCTTATGTGTTTATCCTGTAAGTGACACATAGTACTATTTTTCATGTCTTTAAGTTTCACATAAATCATCATGTGACTTTTGTTCCCCACCCCCCCCCCCAACGTTAGGTTTATGTGCTATATCCATGTTGACCCGGATACTTAGCCTACTTTCACTTTCCTGTGATATCCCATTGTATCCATGTCCCAAAGTTGGAGAAAGAATACTGTGCGGAAATATTTCATATGTAAAAAAAAATCTTTTTAACGTTTATTTTTGAAAGAGTGTAGCAGGGGAGGGGCAGAGAGAGCGCGCAGGACATAGAATCCGAAGCGGGCCCCAGGCTCTGAGCTGTCAGGACAGAGCCCGACGCGGGGCTCGAACTCACGAACCGGGAGATCATGACCTGAGCTGTTGTCAGATGCCTAACCCACTGAGCCACCCAGGTGCCCCTCATTCATATTTTCTTGGTAGTAAGTGGAAATCTTGTCCATTCGTGCTGAAATATTATGCCTACTCCCTCCCCCCATAACTGGATCATTGCCTCTATGGGTAGATTGGCGTGACTTCTGCTTTGGAAAATTCATGCTTTGGCAATGTTTCATATTAGACTCTTTCAGAAAAAGCCTTTGCCAATCTACTCCATCAAATCTGATGGCATGAAGGATGGATAGGAGGAGAGTGAAAGTGATAGGAGGTAAAGATACCTTCAGGGTTAATGAGGCCAGGAAGTAGGAAGCCCTTGACTAAACGGTGGCAGCAGGGATGGAAAGATCTATGAGGGCTGGAGAACTAGTAAGAGTGTGGAACCTGTAGTACTTGGTGGTGTAGTACAGGGAGGAGATCAGAGTGGCTTGTCTGGCTTTGGTCTATTAGGTGAATAATGGAACCATTCTTTAGCATGTAGAATTCCTAAGGAGGTAGCCGTATTAGTGGTAATGAGGTTGGGTAATGATGATTGATTAGTCTTGGACTTGTTGAATTTGAGCTACCTATAACATGTGAGAGATGTCCGGTAAGCAGCTGTATGTATGCGTCTGGGAACAGGAGAGAGAAATGAGCTGGAGTTAGACTTCTGGCATACGAATGGTGGACGAAGCCACAGAAACAGATGAGGCTCCACGAAGGAGGGTGCACGATGAGAAGGGGGAAATGGCTGAAGACCAAACTCATCAGAACACCGAGACGAGCCTGTAAAGCAGAGTGGAGGGTGGCCGCCTAAGAAAGGAGAGAGAAAAGTGCTGTCCCGAAGACGAAGGGAGACGTTTCGAGAAGGAGCAGTCGGTCAACAGACCAGACGTGACAGAAAAGTTAGGCAAGAACTCAAGGCTGTTGGATGTAGCCTCAAAGAGAACATTGGTGATCTTCAGGAGAGCTGTGTCAGTGGAAGGGAATCTGGATGGGAACCAGATTCTGAATCAGGGAACACTGGGTAATGAGAGAAAAGAGACAACAGATGTTGAATACTGTTTCAGGAGATTTGACTGGGCCTGGGAGAAAGATGGCAGCAAGAGAGGAACTTGTTCTGAACCGAGAGGAGGCATGAGCATGTTCATATGCCCAAGGGAAAGATCCAGTATAGAAGACTTGATAAAGGAAATGGGAGGTGACTGAGGAAGGAATGGAATCCATATCAGAAGGAGAAGGCTCAACCTTGGGTTCCCACTGAGGAGGAATGGCAGAAGGAAGAGGCTGGTGGGGAGGGGGATGCATTTGTAATTGGGAGCTTGGGAAGTTGAGAATACTTCTGCTTTACCTCTGCAGATGCCTTTCATCCACCACCACCACCGATCCTGAGGAACTTCTGGTTGTCTTACAGGAGTCATTCAGCAGCACTTTCTCAAGAGCTGTCCTGTCCAACATAGCAACTGCTAGCCACCTAAGGCTATTTAAACTTAATTTTTTAAATCGTCTTTAATTTTAACTCCATTTCTAAATAAGCCACATTTCAAAGATACAGTAGCCACATAGTGGCCACCATATTGGACGTCAGAGCTGTAGAATATGTGTAGAGTTCTCCCTGACAACTCCCCCTTCTGTAAGCCTGCCTTCTGTATCAGACCTGCTTTCTATGAGTCCTCTATTCACCTCAGTGGCAACTGTGTAAAAGGCAATTCAACCATCTATAAAACTTTGTATCCTAGTTGCTAGATCAGTTCAACAATCTATAAAAGTTTACATCCCAGTAGCTAGATCAGTGTATGGTTCACAAGGAATGGTGAATGAATAGTCATTGAAAACTCAAAGGAACAAACTAAAGAGTGAGTGAGTGGGTGCGTTGGCCTAAGTCTTTGGGCCTTATGGCAGTGAAGCTTGGGGCTCCATAGTGATTGGATAATCGTTCATTCACAATAAACACCTTCTTTGTATTAAAGTTCCACTTGAAATGCTCACCGGCAAGTCTTGAGCTTCTCAGAAATCTTTACCTTTTTTGAGTAGTTGACAAATTCTACTTCAAAGAACCTTCTCCAGATTATTCCATTGCTGATATAAAATTAAAACTGGGCTTTAGTCCTATGTTTCTCCTGAAAGGTAGGAAGTAAAGACCGAGGACAGCTCCTCTCCTTTGAAATGCAAAGAGAGCATTTGGTAGGATGACTGCTAAATAATGTTGTCTGCATTAACATCTTGACCTAAGTGTAAGTAGTCTGTTTAGCACAAGCTAAAAGTAGGGGTCTGGGGATCTGGAACAAAGGAGAATTCATTGTCCTATTGACCTATAAGGAGTCAAAAAAGATTTAAAGTCCTGGAAAAAGGAGTTTTGTAAATGATGCAACAACAATATTAGCTAATGCTTATTGAGTACGTGTGGGCCAAACACTGTATTGAGTAGCTTGTTATATTTTAATTTTTCATATAAGCCCCTCACATACATGCTTTTATTGCCCCCATTTTGTAGATGGTAAACCAACAACCTGAGGTTTGAAGAGATTAAGATAACCTCGTTAGTATCACACAGTAAGCGGTTAGAATTTGCATTTAGGTAGGTTCCAGAACCTGCGTTTAACCACTGTGCTATACTTACTCCCAAGCCCCGCAGTGGTGCTCTGGGATGAAACCCGAGTCTGTCGAGGACAGCTGAAGGGCGTTAGAGGGAGAGCAGCCAAAGAAACCAAAATGAATGTAGCAATCATGCTTCCCTTTTAGCCTTCGTAGGCAATCACCAACTCCTAGAGGAGTTGTGCCCCCATCGCTCATTGTAAGTCCTTTGAAATTTGGGATGATTGTCCAGTCGGAACAATATCCTAGATGGTGTTGGGTCTCCAGGGTAGCAATCTGCATCCACGTAAATAATTCATCCTTTTGAATTCACAGACTATCAGACTCTGGACATTAAGAGGGGGATCTTCACAGTATATCCAAGTTCATGAACCACCATCTACCATGCTGATTGGCACATGCTTTTATATAAAGATCAACCCAAACCACACAAAATTAGAGGACCAAATCCACAACTGCAAAAAGGCTGAGCATTTCCAGGTGGACAGGATTTGGGGGTTAACCTTGGTTTTCAAGAGGACCACTTTGGCCTTTAATCGGTCTAAGGCATGCGTGTGCTTATTGCTTCGGGGGTTTCATTTAGAGTGTGGACATCCATTAAAAAAGCCCTTCTCTGAGTAGCTAGTGAAATATCAAGTGAGAACGTGCATTTGTGTTTATCAGTGTAAGGTCACACGGTTCGGTTAAGAAAGCAGTTATGCTCAAAGTCCGATTTCTTGGCTAAAAAAGAAGACTTCATTAGGTTCTCTTTTCGTTGTAAAATAGCCAGAGGGACAAAAGAGCCAAAATAAAATGCAGCCTCCAGAGACGATACTTGCTGTGTTTGACACCCCCTCTGTGTATGTCCCCCTGTGGCCACTTGGAGATGCTTGATTTACAGATGCTGAGCTGGTCCCAAGAGGGGACCCAAAGATGGCAGGGCTTCACATATGGGCATTATCTTTGAAGGCAAAAAGTCATGTTTACTACATCTTTTTTTTTTTTTTTTTTTTTTTTGGTGACCCTTTGGAATGGGATGTCATAACAGACTTGTTAAGCATGTAGATAATTAAAACAAAGTTTGGTTTGTAAACAAGGCGCATAGGAAGTCAGCATTTCACTTGTGTGCTTTGTGGTTTGCTATGTGGACATTTTCCTCCTCACAGATGCCTTTCTGATTTCCCTGAAAGGGTCACTGCGTCCCTATCCCATCTGAGGAATTTCATCCCAAGTAACTAAACAATTCTGGGGGAGTTCTAATGCCTTTAGCGCGGTCATAGAGCACACAGAAGAGATGCCAGTGTGATCCCTGCCCTCTGGGAGCTCCACAAAGCATTGTTTTTTTTTTTTTTTTCTGAAACGGTTAACAGATAAGGACTAATTTTGTATTACGAGGAAAACTATATTTGTCCGACTTGAAGTCTGGGATCGATTGGACTTTGTCCCGGAGCACAGCAGGAGCTGAGATCATCACCGTGGCTCTGGAAGGGTAACGTGTTCTGGGCAAGAAGCTGTGGCTGGGAAGTTCAGGCATTCAGATTCCTGTCCCAACCCCGTTTCCTGGGGCCCGGCCTAAGCCGTTTTCAAGTGGAACAGGTCACTTGTTCGGCTTTTCCCACGGAAATTGCCAGGAGGACAACAGGTTATCCCAAGGCTACCTCATCAGGCAGTGGTCCCGGGGGCTCTGGGCCGTTGGGCCCTTCTCTGGCTTTTCCTGTCTGACGACAGGAGTGTATGTTAACTCGGGGGTCTCTGGGGAGTAGAAAGGGTTTCATCCACCTAGGAACGTGTCACCTTTAGGTCCATGGTTTCTCAGCAAGGTCTTAGCACAGGGGAGGCAGTCAGGAACTCTCTCCTGGGCAGTGATCCTAATGGCTGCAAATGGGGGTGCAGAGGACCTGGTCATAGGACATGGTTTCCTCTGCCCAGAGTTGCCTCCATTTGCCACCCTCTCAGCATCTACCTGGCTCACTTTTTTTTTTTTTTTTTTTTGGTCCTTCGATGCTCAGTTCGAGTAATGCTTTGTCCGCGAAGCCCTTCCCATCCCTACCCGGCAGTGAGGAACTCTCCTTAGGCCATGCCAGATAGATCCCAATTCACGCCTTATTCCAGTCCTCTGACCGTCTGTTCTCGAAGGATAGGACGTGTCTTTTTCCTTGTGGCTACTCGGTGCCTAGCACAGCGACTGGCTTTCAGGAAATGAAGGCATGATCAGGCTTCACTCTTCTTTGGTTTTAAATTTTTCTAGAATTAAAAAAAAAAATTGAGCTGTAATGGACATACAATATAATAGCTTAAGGTATACAACAGAATGAATCGATGTTTGTATATATTTGAGAAATGGTTACCATAGTCTAGTTAGCATCTATCACCATACATAAAGAATTTGTGATAAGAAGTCTTAAGGTCTACTCTCTTAGCTGCCTTCAATATGCAATACTGTACTAACTATAGGCACCATGCCGTATGTTATGTCGACATCTTTTATAACCGGAAGTTTATACCTTTTGACCCACTTCACCCACCCCTCCCTGTGCTCTCTGTATCTGTGAGCATGGTGTCTAAGAGTCCATATATAGTCTTCATCGTTTTTTGTTTTTTTTTTTTTTTTGATTATTTTTGAGAGGGAGGGAGTGAAATGTGTTTTATATCTGTTAGAGTGGACTCTAGAGAAGGTCGGTTTGAAACCCCTCTTGCTTTTACTGGAGGTGTGTCTGTGTTGCATGACATAAACCCCTGCTCTGAAAAGGGGGCTCACAGACCCCTGACTGGTGGCACCATGGGTCTCTGTCCAGTGACTCTTTGGCCTTGAGGGTCTGTGTAGCGCTGAACCTCTTGAAGCGAAGGCCACCCCCCCCCCCCCACCCCACCGTGTCCTGTGACTACTTTCTCCACTGGGTTCTTCCTCACTGGTCTGCCTGAGATGAGATAAAGTACCTTAACCCCCTTTCTTTTTCTTTTCTTTTCTTTTTTTTTTTTTAATGTTTTCTGTCTTTCCATTTTATTTTAGTGTGCACAGGGGAGAGGGGCAGAAGGAGAGAGAGAATCCTTTTATTTATTTATTTTGAGAGAGAGAGAATGAGCGGGAGAGAGGGAATTCCAAGCAGGCCTCCGCACTGTCAGCACAGAACCCGATGCAGGGCTCAATCCCACGAACTGTAAGATCGTGACCTGAGCCAAGCTCAAGAGTCAGACGTTCAACCGACTAAGCTACCTAGCGCCCCAAGAGCAAGAACCTTAAGCAGGCTCCCCGCTCAGCTCAGAACCCGACGTGGAGCTCAATCCTGTGACCCCAGGATCATGACCTGAGCTGGACGCTCAACCGACTGATCCACTCAGGCGCCCTCCCGGCTTTCAGTTTTTAAAAAGTGATAGGTAGCATCGGTGTTTCTGCTCATCAAGCATCAGGCTTCCCACGTGGTCCTATACTGGCCCTACAGAGTCCTTCCTGTTTGGATGTGGAATCTGAGACGTAAAGCGGTTGAACACCTTGCAGCCCGGGGAAGTCCACGTCAAGCTCTAGGTGCTTCTTTGGATCCCCTTTATCGTGTCTGAGCTGCTTTTTATTTTTCTTATTTGCTTGGTCTCCAGTATTTTAACAAGGACAGGAGGTTCTTCTTCTCCTAAGAGAAAATTGGTATGTTTCTTTATAAAAGATAGAGGAGAACATTTTCTGGGTTGAGAGGAAAAAACTACTACCCTGTCAGGAGAAGGGTGCTAATTTCACTTCATGTTCTCATTAGATTCAACAACATAGGAACATAGAATCACTTAGTAGATAATTCTGTAATTACTTAAAGATGAGCAAAAACTTGAAAATGACCCAGGATGTGAAAGGTTTTGAAGTCAGGAGCTGTGCTCCCTGGAGAAAGCCAAAGACTATATTTAAATCAGATGTTTTATGGAGAGATGAGCCGTCCTTATCTAGAAAGGCCACATTCTGCCTCTTCGCAGCAGTAGAGAAAGACTGTTTTAGAAATAATAATAAAAACTTTATTTACAGAAACCTTTCATCCAAGGACCCGAAGGGCCTGGCTGACATTAATTGATGAGTACTTGCGAAACGTAGCATCTCCCATTTCTTCAGTGTCTTCCAGAAGAGTTTCAAGCCCCAGGGACGAAATCCTGTGCCCTGATATTTGAGGCTGTAGGAGCCGTGGCTGCTTAGCCTCCAGTGGTTTATTCCAGGATCTTCTGAGCGGTTAGCATTTGGCTATGGCGCGCACACACTCTTGAATTTCTTTCCAAGGACACTTAAAATGTGTAATAGCAAGCAAATTGAGTATTGTGCTCCTGGGAGCACGTGAGTGCAATTCAAGCAGTCTCCTAGTCCCCGCAACCACCTTACAGGGATAGGTACTATCACTTCATAGTTCACGACAGTAAGACACAGAGGTTCAAGTTGTCCAAGGGTGCAGAACCTGCCAGTGTGAGGCTAGGTTTTGATCTCAAGTCCATCTGACTTCAAACTTGACCTCTTTACCATTTTTGGCTACAGAGTCTCTCCCGTCAGATCGCACGTTCTGAGTTGGAATTGGAAACTGACCATCGTGTAATCCTTCTCACAACGATGTTAGGGTCGTACTGCTATTGGGTAAGAATTTATGGCCCACAATTCCTAGGTCTTCAGGATTTACCCCCTCACTTCTCCATAGACTCTCCTTTTCCCTTCGGTCCCTGCCCCTATTCCAAGTCCTGCTCGTGCCTCAAGGCTTCCCCCAAAGCCTTTGTGGTTGTTCAAGCTTATTGTGATCACTCCTTCTAGAGATTTCTCCCTGTGCGTGCTATACACATGCCCCCTTTCGGTATTTCCTGTTTCACAGCGTGGTGTTTTCCTAGTGAGGTCATTGTCAGTGGGAAAATGTGTTTATCCAGAGGTTTTATGTTGAGTTTGTACTCTGTGCATAAGCATCAGGGATACTAATGAAAAATGAGAGTCTGTGCTTTGAGTCTTGAAGGCAATACTAATAAATCTTGATGGAAGGAGGGAGAAATAAAGGATCGCATGAAGATAATGCTTGTAATCTCAGTCTTTCCCAACATGCTTGTCGAAAGGCAAAAGCAGAATAAGAAAAGACCGAGGTAAGAAAATCATGAAAAAATTCAGCTTGTTTTCCTACTCCAGTCTCTCTCTGCCCTTTCATCGCTGTAAAGATGGATCCTGGTACCAAATTCTTGTACTTTGGGCCCCATGAAACCCAGCTGTGGTGTTTAGTAAAGGACAGTGGGTAGGGTTCAGTTTCATAAATAATGTGCTCGCATCACTTGCAGTCGATTTTTTTTTTTTTAATTTCTCTATTTTTTAAATGTTTCAAGCTTGCGGATGTTTGGACTTCGCTGTGCAAGCAAGAAGATCAGATGTTGAATTTGCTGATTATTTAGAGATGGGTAAAATTGAAAAGTCCTTTCGGTAAAATGAACAGTATAGAGAGGGGATGAAGGGTATGTACATGGGGACGGAGAAGGCACGGTTTCTTCTACAATTTCAAAAGATGGGATTACACTGTCTGGTTTGACGAGCGCAGAATGTCCGCTCTCCCAATTCCGTAGTGTTCTGGGCTCCACATGCTTCCTCAGTGCAAGTTCTGTTAGGTGACGAAAGCAATGAAAAGGAAACAGGGATAGCTAAGAGGGGTCCCTGTTTAAAGCAGAACATAGCCCCCCTTTCCTGCAAGCAGGAGAAATGGACTCTGTGAATTACAGGAATGAGAAATGACGTGTTTTTCCCTGTCTCCCCTCACCAGCCTGGAGATCTTTAAAGGAATATCGATCCCGAGGCTCAGGGGTGGGGTCAGGGCTGAGGATGCCAACTGGAGAAGTCTGAGGACTAAATTGGCCCTTGTAAGAAAAGGGGCGAGCTGTTCTGAGGGGAGAATCTGTGTGCCGAGGAGTCGGCGGTAACCAGCTGTGGGGTGCGTGGGGTGGGAGGCAGCTAGAACACGAAGGAGGCTCTGCTGACTGGTCTCCCAGCATATCCCTTAGGGAAACCCACTTTACTCCCTTAAAAACGTCTGGCATTTCTTCTGACCTTAGAACTGCTGGGAGACTGGTGGGGGCTCTTGCTGTCCCTCTGGAATGACCTGTTTCATTCAGAAGCACCATAGCTCTGGGGGGTTAGGATGAATTTTTGACCTTCAGCGATGAGAGTTTTGCTCTCAAATGATGGGTGGGATAGGAATGAACCAGGGGTGACACCGGGGCCACCTTTTGAACCAACAAGTGTGTGAGGTCATGTGATATTTTCATTTCGTAAAATGCAGGGACATGACTCGAATGAGAATTTAATTGCCACTAACTACGGGTTCCATTTTCTAGACGTGCCGCCTTCCACTTGAAGCCTCTCAGGTCTCTGAATCTATCTGTAAGACCCCAGACTGTGTAGGTTGCTTACAATAACTCTCCAGACAGGAATTAACATCCCAGTGGTACAGATGAAAGAGTTCAGGCACCGAGTGTAATCTGCTCGGATCTCAGGAAGAAGCGGAGCTGACGTTTGAACCCAGACCTGACTCCGTATTTGTGCTCGTAGCCACCAAGCCGTAAGGCATACCGTCACCAAGTTAACGGTACGTCAGTAGTGCCCCCGGGACAACGTGTGACTTCTGCGAAGAAACCAAATGTAGCCAATCACTCTGTTTACTATAGCGCGGTGACCAGAATTAAGGAAATGGACTGCAACAGAGTAGTTATTTCCATTTTAGTCTTTAATTCGGCGCTGCGACTGTTCTATCCAGGCATGGTAACTCTGAGTTTTAGATGTCTGACGCGTCCCAAACTGCATAGTGTCTCAATTAAGCACTTGTCACATACATCAGCTCGCAAATTGGCTCCAAATGATCTAATGGAATTAATAGCATCCGGCGTGGTGCCTGGCACGTAGAACTTCTAAATCTGCAGAATGTAAATGATCAATCCTCCTTCACCCACCTAGCCCTCATCTGCCCTTGGCTTTTCCTCCTCTCTTCCCTCCTTCCATCCCCTGTAGGACTCCGGACTGTGGTTGCAGGGTGGGGGGGTAGGTAGCAGAACTTTAAAAGAGTGAAAGGAGAAGAAAAAAGAAGCCAAGACCAAGAGAAGAGTGAAAGGAGAAGAAGAGTAGGTGGGCTAATAGGAAATAGTAATAGACTATCAGACGTGGGTCTGAAATCAACTACGGCCGGACTCAGGGCCCCAGTCCGTGACACCAGGATTTGAGACCGCTCTATCTTTCGGTTCCGCTCCCCTCCCCTCTGTGTTGGCCTCGTTCTCAGGCATACTTTACCGTGTGCTGGTGCGACAGCCTCCAGAAATGCCAGCCTCATGTCCTTGTGGCCCTAGATCCATCAGAAAGAGATGGTCTTTCTCAGGGGATCCAGAAAGACCATGGAATGGAGCCTCCTCCCCGGCTTGGGTTGTGTGCCCACCAGAGAACCCATCACCGAGGCCGGGTCTGGTTCACACGCTACCCTTGGCGGGATGGGGGGTCGTCCCTACCTCAGCCCACGCAGGTAAACAGTAGGAAGGGTGATGGTCCACAGAGTACTAGGGCACAGAGGTGGTTCTGTGAGGAGGTTACCTCAACGGCCCTCCCAGCTGCCACCTGCTGTACCTTGGCACACTTCGGAGGGTAGAGATCTGGAAACTGCATTCCCTCCCTCCTTGTGGCTAGGATTTGGACCTTGCCAGTCTCTGGTACCTGAGTGAGACCTGGGTTCAGAACTGGGTTAACAGGTAAATAAGCAGCACGTTTGGCTGGTGTGGACCCTGTCCGTGGCAGTGTGATTCAGCAACTTCATACTTTGGTGGCGCCCCGCGGTGGTGGGTGACTTTCTGTATCATGACACACGCAGTGTCATTCTGTGGGGACTTTTTTTTTTTTTTTTTTTTTTTGACTGCTTCACCTAGAGCCTCCTGCTCCAGGCTTTGTAAATCACTTGACATCTGATAATCTTTTTATGCTAAAACTACATAGCACGGTTCCTGCTCCTCTTTGCTGACCCCTACTTGATAGCGCCTTTTGTGGGAGACAGGGGTGTGGGTACTGGGTGAACAGCACACAGCGTCCACCGGAGTCCCTGACCCTCCATTTCCATCCTGCCTTTTCTTTCCCTTTCTCTTCTTCGTTCCCTTACAATTCAGACCATGAGTGAGGTTCCAAGTTGCGTTCCTTGAGAGGCTCCAAAATACGATCCTTCCCAACAACCTTGAAGCAAAGGGTAGTTGACTGGTAAGGTGCTTGAATGAAATTAATGCGGAGACGGAGTCGGACTAGCAAAGCTCTTAAGGTCCTTTCTTTTTTTTTTTTTAAATTTTTTTTTCAACGTTTTTTATTTATTTTTGGGACACAGAGAGACAGAGCATGAACGGGGGAGGGGCAGAGAGAGAGGGAGACACAGAATCGGAAACAGGCTCCAGGCTCCGAGCCATCAGCCCAGAGCCTGACGCGGGGCTCGAACTCACGGACCGCGAGATCGTGACCTGGCTGAAGTCGGATGCTTAACCGACTGCGCCACCCAGGCGCCCCCTTAAGGTCCTTTCTAAGTGTATGTATTTGCGTCCTCGTGGACATTTCCTAAGGAAAGACCACGTTCATGGAAATATGAGGGATTTTGAGGTCAGACTTGGGTTCGTATCCCCCGCTCCTCTGTTCACTAGTTGTGTGACCTAGGGAAACCATACAGTGTCTCTGAGGCTCAGTTCTCGTGTCTATAAGTGGATACTTATTAATAAGGCCTCATGGATTTGCTTGTGAGGATTACGTAGTATACTGTACATACAGCGAATGCTCCAGAAAATGCCTTTTTCCTCCTTAAGCCTTAATCTTTTCTGTCCCTTTTCTGACTCCACATTACGCTGAGTGATATTAGTTGAACACTTATGTGTCCCGCCATGTTACAGGGTTTATCTCCTTGCATCTTTACAACAATCTCTTGGGATAGATACTGAGATTATCCTGACTTTACAGTTGAGAAAAAGGCGTGGAGGGATTATGTAACTTGAGTGAGTTTACACAGCTAGTGAGAGGTCTAAGGTTTAAACCCACCAGTCTGACTCCAGAGCCCAAGCTCATCACCACTGACCATAGTATTATTTTATTCCTAGTATCTTGGCCAACCAAAAACATTAAGTGAACTTTAAAGCCTTTAATAACTGGAGAAAATGTACTGTGATTCCTCCTCGAAGATGATCTGATTAACATCTCTTCAGAATTTTTGTTTCTGGCTGTGTTGACCTGTTTGCATTGGGGCATCGACGTGTTCTTCTGTGGCCATCTTTGGGACGACTAGCTTCTGGTTCCAAGCTTTAAAAGGACGTGTGTCCTTTGATTATGGAAGAGGTTTTACCCATCTGAGACGGGGTGGCCTCCTTAAAGGTCAAACCCATCACTTTGTTTCCAGAGGAGTCCTGTTTTAACCAAATGAACAGCCCTGCTTTTATTGATGGTTGGATCCCGCTCAAATACACAACAAAACAGACCAGAGTCTTCTGTGAACCGTTGCTGTCTCAATATAACAAGATGGGGTGTGAGCTCGCTCCTCACCTGTCAACTGTGAGAATCTGGGCGCCACCGAAATCTGGGTGCAGGAGGGGCCGCTGCACATGGGAGTTTAGCTTCTGTTGTAAAACTGAAGTTAGTTCCTTATTGTAGGGCTTTCTTCCTCCTTTGTCCTATATTACAGCCAAGAATGAATTCCTGTCAACTTAGATCTAGCATGTTTCTGAAATATTAGTCATCTAAGACTCTTGAAGGTAATCCAGATACTGGAAATGAAACATTCCAAAAAGGGTCCACTCCCATAAAAATTTCCACGCACACCTAATTTTTGGTGTTAAACCAGGAAAACAATTATGTGGAGAAATTGTTTCAAAAAGTCTGTCATTGTGATCTGTTCTCAGCTGGCGTGGAGTCAGGATCGTAGACTCTGATGTTTGGACCTTCTGCCCAATCTTCGTCCCTGCCCGCCCCGCTCTTCTTTGCTAGAAACCACTGAAATGTTTTAAGCTATACTTTTGAGAAATGAGATCCTGTCCATTTCTCTCCATTTCTTATAAGGGAAGTAAACAGCTATTGTATTCAGAACTTTCATTTATTTACCCCCTTCTTTTGCCATTTATGTAAAAAAAAAAAATTCACTTGGGAATTGAAGAATTAAAAGCCCCACAGAATAGGCCATACCAGTTCCCTGTAGACATTTTAAAATTATGTAGGTTTCCATGGATAATGTTTCCAGGAAATCTAACCCCTAAATTTCACTTTTCAGGCATTTCTTGGAGGTGGCAAAGCCTTTGGGGTAGCCCTTGGGGAGGGCTGTCACTGTGGGACCCCATTGGTAAGTTACGCCTGGTAACTTGTTTATACATATGTAACGCTATGTTTATACACATAGTACTTTTCAGACTATTTCTTAATGCTGTAAAATTTGAGAGCCAAGGGCAGTCACCGGTGGTAGGAATTTAAGGCAATATCTTGGCCGAGGGAACTTAACCCTAGTTTCTGGATGAGTTCAGGTGATGATACAAATATAAAACATCCTGAGAAACTTACAGTGATCAGGTTCACTGCCAGGTGATTTTTCTTGCGTCGTTCCGGTTGGTTCTCCTAATGACATGACAGGATTGGCTCTGGAATTGTTTCCGTTATTCAGATAAGGTAACTGAGGGGAAGGAATAAAAGTATTGAACCCCGAGGTGCCACTGCACACCTATTAGAATGGCCACCAATCCCTAACAGTAACCATACCGTATGCTGGCACCGATGGAGTAATAAGAACTGTCATTCGTTGCTGTGGAATGCAAAATAGTGTAGCCACTTTGGAGGACCGTTTGGTGGTTTCTTGGAAAAGTAAACATACTCTCACTGTGAGATCCAGCAGTCATGTTCCTTGGCGTTTACCCAAAGGACTTGAGAACAAAAACCTCACTGATGGTTTATAGAAGCTTCATTCCTAATTGCCAAGACTGGGAAGCACCCAAGATGTCCTGCAATAGGTGAATGGGTAAAACAAACTGGGGTACATCCAGACAATAGAATATGATTCGGGGCTAAAAAGAAATGAGCTGGCGAGCCACGAAAAAACATCGGGAAGCCTTACGTGCGTGTTACTAAGTGGAAGAAGCCAGTCCGAAAAGGCTACATCCTGTATGATTCCAACTGTCTGGCATTCTGGAAGCGGCTAAAACTATGGAGACCGTGAAAACATGAGTGCCTGTCAAGGGTTGGGGGGGTGGGGAGGGATGGATGAAGAGGCAGAACAGGGGAATTTTGAGGGCAGCGGAACCACTCTGTGTGATACTACAATTGTGGACACACGTGTCAATACACTTGTCCAAACAACGTGCGAAAGAATGAACCGTCAACCATGGACTTAGGAGGATTGTGACAATGCTACCTATCCATGGAGGTTCACCAGTTGCACACCTGTGCCACTGTGGTGGGGGGTGTGGAGAATGGGGGGAGGTGACACGTGTTTCTGGGAAGAAGGTATTTGGGAAAAGTTTACAAATATGACGGGGAAAAAAGGTATGTTGACAGTGATTTTGCAGCTCGTAAAGGGCAGGGTGGGGATAAAAAACTGTGATGCTGGGGTGCACAGGGGAGAGCCTGTTATGTGGAAGTAGGAGATTGGAGACAGGAGTGGGCTTTTAAGAAAAATGCAAAGTTTAATGTGAAATATCAGGTGTTGCAGTGCTTAGGTGAGGGGACCCTGGAACGTTAGCCTCCTTAGGCTTCCTGGGGAGCCACGTTTGAGAGCTGATGTCCTTACTCACTTTCTGGGTATGTAATAGGCAGCCTCCCAGGCCCCACAGGTGGAGGCTCAGCTTCAAAAGTTACCAATGGCGGGGGGGGGGGGGGGGGGGGGCGCCTGTGGTTGAGCGTCCGACTTCGACTCAGGTCGTGATCTGACAGCTCGTGAGTTCGAGCCCCGCGTCGGGCTCTGTGCTGACAGCTTGGAGCCTGTGTCTCCCTCTCTCTCTGCCCCAACCCACTCGCATTCTGTCTCTCTCTCAAAAATAAACAACAAAATAAAATTAAAAAAAAAAAGTTACCAAATGGAGGCAGAGCTGGAGTGAATTTGCTGGTAGGCTCACTCCTGGCAGGTCTGTTCCCTTTCGAGAAAAATTCAGACTTTCTAAACAGAACAATCAACTTTACGGTAGAATTGTGTTTTGCTCCAGAGTAACCTGCAGGTCTTTTGCTTCTTAAAAAAAAAAAAAAATTGTGGCAAAACACACATAACCTAAAATTCACCACCGTCACCATTTTTAACTGGAAGGTTCAAGGACGTTAAGTACGTTCACGTTGTCGTGCAACCATCCCCACCGTCCATCTCTGGAGCTTCGTCGTCCCCAACTGAAACTCTGCACTCGCTCAACACGAGCTCTCCTAATGTTTCCTAGTTCTGAGAAATAATTGAATACATCACTGCTTACATTTAAGGCGTACAGCCTGATGGCTTGGTTTACGTACCCTGTGAAATAATTCTCTCAATAGGTTCAGCTAACATCTATTATCCCCTGTAGATACAGTACAGCTTTTTGTCAGGATGACTCAAGATTGACTCTTCAACAGCTTCCCTGTATATCACACAGCAGTGCTGGCTGGGAGGTATCATGATTATATGACTCACTGTCTTGTAAGTGGGAGTTGATTTTATCTGTTGTAACTAGAAATTTTTGCCTTTCGACTACCTTCCTCCAATTGCCCTTCTGCCCACCCTCTGCCTCTGGTAACCATGTCTTATTTTTCTGAGTTTTTTATTAAGATTTCACGTGAGATCATACAGTATTTGTCTTTGTCCTTCTGTGACTTATTTCACTTAGCGGTGGTGCCTTTAGGGTCCATCCATGTTGTTACAAATGGTAGGATTTCCTCTTTTTTTTTTTTTATGGCTGAGTAATCTTCCTGTGTGTGTGTGTGTGTGTGTGTGTGTGTATGCACACCTGTTACAACTTCTTTATCCATTTATCTGTCGATGGATACTTTGGTCTTGGCTATTGTAAATAATGTCATGAACATGGGAGGTGCAGATATCTTTTCCAGTGAGGAAAAGATATATTCCCCAAAGTGGAATCCTTGGATGATAACGGTGCCTGAAAAGACGCTTACCATCACTAGTCATTAGGGAGGTACAAATGAAAATCACAGTGAGAATACCACCTCACGCCTGTTAGAATGGCCATCATCAGAAAGACCAGAGATGTGTGGGTGTGGAGAAGAGGGAATCCTAGTGCACTAGTGGAATTGTAAATTGGGACAGCTGCTAGGGAAGGTCCTCAAAAAATAAGACATAGAACTGCCACGTGATCCACAAAAGGTTCAAATGTCAGCATAAGTTAAGAATCTCGGGAATACTCAAGCCAGCACTGCCTGCAGCCAGGATTCTAAAGCTTATAAACGTGTCTGGCGAGTTCACAGAATTTCAGACCTTGTCTTCTGTGAGAACCCTAGGCCCGTTTTACTTTTTCTTCCATTTTTCTTGAGAAAAGGAATTAAAATTTTCTTTCTGGTTTTCGTTGTCTATGCTGTTGAGGGGAGGATAGCAGTGTCGATAATCCCAAACAGCTGATGGAACACACACACTTCAGCATTTACAGTTGGTACTAGAATGCGATGCAATAGTTACTGTTGGCAACACTTAGTCTCTTCTGTTTGTTTTAAGCTAATCTGAAGGATGAGGATATGTTCTCTGACCGCGCAGCAATCTGATGGAAGGCAGGGGTTGCAGCGTTGCACTAACTCAGCTAGAAAAACGCCGAAGGCGTAAGGATGTCCGCAGATCGGCATCACGCGGACCATCGACGAGTGGCTGTTTGGGCTTTTCTCAAAAAGCTTTGTGTTGTAAACTGCAACACAGAAATAGAATACTTCTTAAAATAACTGTGCCGCTTGATACAAGGCGGACAGCTTCGTAGCCAGGACCCAGGTCAAGAAATAGCCAGCCAGACGTGTCTCCGTGTAACGTGTCTCCAAGCACAAGCCTTCTCTCCCTCTGAAAATCGCCACTTTCCTGATACTTCCTCGTGCTTCTCTGTGGTTCTGTCTCCCCTGTGTGCATCCCTGAAGTCTAGGGTTTGCCCATTTTATTTTTATTATCTTATTTTTGAGACACAGAGAGAGTATGAGCAGGGGAGGGGCAGAGAGAGAGGGAGACACAGAACCTGAAACAGGCTCCAGGCCCTGAGCTGTCCACACAGAGCCCGACGTGGGGCTCGAACTCACAAACCGTGAGATCGTGACTTGAGCCGAAGTCAGACGCTTAACCGACTGAGCCACCCAGGTGGCCCCAGGGTTTGCCCATTTTTAATTCAGACTGTCTTTTACAGTGGTTTTTAAATCTACGGACGTTCCCCTTCTTGCCTTGACAGTTGTTTGTTGAAGGTCCTGGGCCCTTTGGTCTGTAGAGTTTTCTGTGGTCTGGCTTCCGCTGACGGAGCGCTTAGTCCTTACTGAGGCAAGTCCTGAGGATGTGAAACAGGAGCGTGATTCCAGAATGCAAAGCTACCCAAAAGCGAAAACTCGGAAGTACAATTCCCTATGTTAATCTGTGTGTTCCATTTTTGCCCAGTGATCTCGTTCATTTCTCCTTAGGTTTCTGTTAGCAAAAATCGATACATATATATAAAAATAGTGGCATCCCTTTATGGGACTAAAGTGTTGTGCCGTATACATCCTGACGCATTTTAACTTTCTTCACTAGGCATTATTTTGTGGAGCTCTCCCTCTGTGTCCGTTTATAGGGATCTTCGTTTGACTTTTCTTCAGCCGCAGAATATCCCATTCTGTGGCTATACCATAGTTCATTCATCTTGTCTCTCCTATTCGGGTGCTTTTCCCATTATTTTGTAGTGACCCGTAATCCAGTCAACAGGCTTGTGCACATGTATTTTCACTTTGAGACACAAATTCCTAAAAGCGATGTGGCTAAAACCCAGCAGTAAATTTTTCGTAGGTTTTTGTCTGTTGTTTTAGGTGTTTCCTGATTCCCCTCCGTAAGGGGGGGGCCAGTTTGCCTGCCCACCAGCAATTTCTGAGCATGTGTGTTTCCCCAAGCCTGGACGACAGTGTATTCAAGGTCTTTAATTTTTGCTGATCTGATAGATAAAAAGAGGATATTTTCATGTACTTTTAAATGGCTTTTCTTATGGGTAGACCTGGGCAATATGGGTAAATCTTTTCATACATTTAAGGGGCATTTTTACATCTTCACTGTCCATGAATTTAGTCCACTTTTCCATTGGGCTTTTGCCCCACCCTATTTTTAAATACGTACGTGCAAAATAGACTTAACATATAATTGCATTTAATACATAAAACCATATAAATACCAGCCTTTTCGTTGTGGCATCGCTACAAGCCTTTCCCGCCAGTTTGTCCTAGGACCTACGGTATTCTTCGCGATGCAAAAGTTTTTAATTCCTGTGTAGTCAAATTTATCAATGTTTTTAAAAATTGCATGTGGAATTTGCTTATACTTAGCTGCTTTTTGCTCTCAGTTTATAGAGGCATTCCTCCCCCTCCCCCAGCCCATGTTTTCTTCTAGCACGTTTGTTTTTGCATTTATAACCAGATTCATTTGAAGCTGATTCTCATGTGCAGATTGAGGTCTGGATCGGAGTCTTTTTGCAAACGGCTGTCCAGTTGTCCTCGTGCCATTTATTACTAAGTCCATCTTTATCCCCGTGACCTGAGATGCCTCATTTTACATACGAAATTTCCAAAGTAGTTGGGTTGGTTTCTGGATTTTCTGTCCTATTCCGTTGGTTGGTCTGTCCCCACCGTGTACCACTTTTTAATTCTGAAAGGCTTTGCCGTATGTTTCCCGTCTGGCAGGGCAATCCCCCCACTCTTCGCTGGCTCCAGCGTTTCCTTTTGTAGTGTCATCTTAACTATTCTTGCACTTGGCCTTTCCATATGAACTTCAGCATCCTCTTGTCTAGCTCCATAAAAAGCGAAAAGTTTTGTTGATCTTTTTATTGGAGTCGGTAATTTTATTAGAATTTATAAATTAGGGAGAACTGACATCTTTATGATGCTGAGTCATCCTATCCAGGGACAGGGGGTGTCTTTCTGGTGGACTTCTTTGTCTTCCGAGAGCGTTTAAAAAAATATCCTTTAGGTAGGCTTCGCAAATTTCTTGTTCTGCGGAACTGAGCAGAGGAGTGCTTCTTGCTTTCTGGTGGAATGATTGCGTGTTGTTCTTCACGTGCTTTAAACCGGTTCAAAAGGAAACGTTCTGTTTGATTCCAATTACGTGAGCAAGACGAGACCAAGCTAACTGGTAGTGTTAAGAGTCAGAATAGTGGTTGGCCCCCTCCTGGGGGAACTGTAACCTGGAAAGGGCATGAGGGAACCTTACTGAGTGGTGCGGGAAGTGTTCACGTCTTAATGTGAGTGGTAGTCCCATGAGCTCTACCTATGTAGACAATCATGCTATCCGCATAGATTTTTGTGAATTCCGGAATTTACTATGTACATCATACCTCAAAAGTTAACCAGGGCTGCTCTTGGCCCTTTGGTTATTCTATGTCAATTTTAGAACCAGTGTCCGGTTCCACCAAAAAAAAAAAAAAAAAAATCTGGGGATTTCAAGAACTGATGTCTTTATAAGTCTTGTAGTTCATTATTACGAGTCTGTTGCCTTTGGCCTTTTAAGATGTATCTCACAGTTTTTGTGTTTTTGGAATTCTTCAATTTATTGCTAGTGACTTGACATTTTAATGCTTTAAAGTGATATCTTTAAATGCTTCGTTACCTCTTTATAAAATAAAATTGATTTCATTTGTAAAATTCTATCTAGCAAAGTTAATAACTTCCTATGCTAGGACTTTATCTGAAGGCTTGGATTTTGTCTTGTAATCTTATCAGCGATAAATACAAGTTTTATTTCTTTTTTAATCCTCTCGTCTTTTATTTATTTTTCTTGACCATCTCAGTAGTTCAGGCTTCCAGGAAAATGCTAATAGAAGCGGTGATAAGAGCCATAAGACAAACCGCCCAGAGAAGTCACTTAGAGCATGAGCCAGGGGGAGGGGCAGAGACAGGGTCCACACTGTCAGTGCAGAAGAGCCCGATGCGGGGCTCAAACTCATGAACATGAAATGGTGACCTGAGCCAAACGAAGAGTCCAGTGCTCAACCTACTGAGCCCCCCAGGCACCCCCTGTGAGTCTGTATTTCTTATGTGAACAAGAAATATGCTTTTATGTATTAAGCTGTTGAAAATTTTGGGCTTGTTCCTACAGCATATCTTGTCCTAACTAAATCAGGTTCTTTTCAATTCCTAGTTTGCTGAAAGGTTTTTATCCTACGTGAGTGTTTAATCCTAGCAAATGCTTTTTTGGCATCCATTGTGTTGATTCTATGATCTGTTGTCTTTACGCAGCAAGCTATATTCATTTTTTCCAATGTTAGGACAAACTTGTATTCCTGAGATAAACCCATAGTGGTCATAATGTATTATTTTTCATTTGTTGCTGGATTTGGAATGCTAATATTTTGTTTGGGATTTTCATGTTGATGTTCATGATGGAGGTTAGCGTCCTTTCTCATACATTTTTACAGGGCTTTATTAAGGTTTATAAAGTGAATTAGGAAGTATATCTTCTGGTCTCTGTCAGAGTTTACAAAATTGGAATTATTCAGTCCATATTTGGTAGAATCTGCCAGCGAAGTGGTCTTCAATTCTTTGTTCAAGTTCACCAGTTTTCATTTCTGATGAAATAATCCTTTTTTTTTTTTTTTTTTTAAGATTTTAATGTTCATGCTTTGTACTTGGCTCTGTCTCATACCTGCTTTTTTTCCCCCCTAATCTCCAGACTTCTTGGAAAATTTCTATTCCTTCTCCCTTTAAGGAATAATTTTTGAAGTCATTTTTAGGCTGCTTCACGATTTCGTTTTCATCTGGTTTTTTTTTTTCAGCCGAATTCTCCCAGTCGTGGGTCTGCAACGTATTTCTCTCTGAGCTTCCTGCTAAGTTTTGTAGCAGGGAGGCAAACCCACCGTACGTGTTCCACGCCTGTCTCAGGCTGGTCCACTAAGATTGCAAAGCAGCGGATGGGTCCTCAATTGAAGTGTGGGGTTTGTCATACAAGGAGATCATCCTGGATGCTGTGCTCACTTGCGGTCTGGCAGGTGCTCTCGGACGTGGCCGATGCACCTTCCTCCTTGCCGATGGAAGAACGTTACATTTCTGCCTCTGTTAGAGGGGTTGCTGTGGAAGCATGTTAGGTCTAATGTCAGCCTAATCCATAGCTCATTACTTTTCCAGGGAACTTGGTTCTGGTTGTGTCCCAAAGCGTGTTTGTGAGGGCTGTTTGGCTACGTTTCCTAAATTCAGTGGGGACCACTCCCAGAAACCAGAGTGTCTCAGCCACTCTCCACTGCTTTTTCTCTCTTCCCAGACACGGAGGTTTTTCTTATTGTTCTCAAGTGTGCCTGTGCAGATCGCGTTTCCCTACCTCCCAGATCTTGATGCACTATCTGGCCTCCCTGTGTGTTTGACATGGAAGGAGAAAAATAATTCGGAGCTCACTCCCTCTTCCCAAGGGTTATCATGTGACTCTTCCTTTTAAACTTCCTGGTTCTTTTTTGGACTCAAAACTGATGAAAAAGCCTCTTAGGGTTGAAGTAGAGAACATTACTCTAAAGTTAGGTTGAGCACTTCCTTGTCCGTGAAGTTAGTATTTGCGTGCCACTTTGAGCTAATAAACAGCATATCAAATCTTAAGTCTCAATATCGAGAGACCGTATTTCTTCCATTTTGATAATAATTTTGTAGCAAATATTTTTAAGATCTGAAGCTTTTTATTTAAAATAAAAAAATTATATATTTAAGAACATGGCAGTGGGTTGAAATACAGGTGTGTAATTAAAGATGGTCTTAGTATATGCTGCTCTAAGTGGCTCCTCTTGCCACAATTTTTATTTTTTTCTTAAATTTTTTAAAAATGTTTTGTTTTTGGGAGAGAGGGGGAGGGGCAGAGAGGGAGACACAGAATCTGAAGCAGGTTCCAGGCTCTGAGCTGTCAGCACAGAGCCCGACCCGGGGCTCGAACTCATAAACCAGGAGATCGTGACCTGAGCCGAAGTCGGACGCTTAACCGACTGAGCCACCCAAGTGTCCCAATTGCCTCAATTAAAAAAAAAAAAAAATCAGTGCTTACAAGTGTGATGTAAGCTATTTGTACAAACTGAAGAAAAAGGTGTGAGCGGGACACCCGCGATGAGGAGCTGGGAGTCTTGGGTGCCAAGTAGATTAATGTGCCGAGCCTCTTTAGTGTCTATAGTTTTACCTCCACGTGGGCTTGTGACAGCTTAAAAAAAAAAAAAAAAAAAAAAAAAGCTGTGCTGATCTTGAATAACGTAAGACGCTTTGCCCCTTTTCTACCTCTGGAGAAACGAGAGTTTGACGCCCCTGAGAGTGGCGCTCTGCGAATCTCGATGGGTTTCATTCTGAGTTCCCGCACCCACCAGTTCCTTCCTGAGCTGCTCTGATGTGTCAGGCTCTGACCTTGGCATTGAGGGCTTAGCGGCAGCAAAACCCGGCACGATCCTTGTTTTCAACGTGGTGGTTGTGGCTCTTTGTTTTCAAGAGTGAAGGCCAGGGGCCCGTAGTGACCAAGTAACCACAGAGGAAATGTGAAGTGACCAACGTGGGGAAGTGGTAGGAAGCCGATGAGCGTGTTGATGAGAAGAGACCTGGGTACTGCCCCGCAGGAGTGGAGGGGGGCGTCAGAGAAGGCTTCCTGGAGGAGGGGACATTTTAGGAGATATGAAGGGTAGTAGGGGGTACTCCATATGCAGGGAATAGCTTGTCGAAACTCCATTCGGCAGGAAGGAAGGCGGCGTGCTGGAGAAGCTGAAAGAAGGCTAGCGTGGCTCACACGCGGACCGCCAGGAGAGGCGTGGTCCCTGGCGCGTCTTCATGAGACAGGCTGGGGGCGGGGCGTGTCTGTGATTTTGATCCTTTGCAGGGACAGGAAGCCACTAGCTTTTGCCAGTTTCAGGCAGGCAAGTGACAGAATCAAAATTGTGTTTTGGGGGGATTCTCTGAGGGTACGTGCAGAAGGCCTGGAGTTTGTAAAAGGCTGCAAACAAACACGAGGCTAGTCACACCCTTGGGACCAAAGAATTGGCCTCGTGCGGGAAGATCTCTACCTCGACTCTGTGATCCAAGATCCACGGAGCACGGTGAAGGAGTGAAGCCTTTGGCTGTTATCTACGGGGGGAGAAACTTTCTCCCCCCTAGCAATACATCCTAAGGGAAATTTGTCACGTGGCTCTCTAGAAAAAGGGCATTGGCTGTGTTTGGATAAGAGAAACCAAAGCAAAGAACAGAGCACGTTCTTGTCATCATGCGCTTTTCATCTGGGGACAGTTTTGCCCTCCACCCCCACAGGAGACAACGTTGGGTTTATATATATGGAAGAAAATCAAGTAGTAAGCATTAAGATGGAGAGCTAGAGAGTTATCTTGAAGTTCCCTTCCATCCATGAGAATCTAGTTTTTTTTTTTTTTTTCAGGTTTAGCAGAAGTTCCTCGTGTGTTTTATTTTTTTTCCCCCACATGAACTTAAAGCTAAAAGTGTGCATTTCAATTTAGCAAAGGTATTTCGTCAGGAGACCCCACCCGCCTCCTGAGTTCAGGTGATGAACCCTGTGTGGGGTTAGAATTTAACTTAAAAATGGTTTGTATGCTCCTTAAAGCTTGGCTTTTTTTTCCTTCATAAAAATAACCACTTTATAGCTGGCAAGTTTAGCATTTTTATCTGGTTGTAAAAAAAAAAAAAAATGAATTCACTCTCTCTGGTGAACAGGATAGAAAATAAACCTGAGAGTCCTGATCCGGGGCCTGGGTGCAAAGGCATCTGGCTCTGGGGCCGGTGGCCACCCTCAGTGGGGGGCTGGTGGGGCCCCACTGTCACCACTCCAGGGCGCACACGATACCAAGTGAAAGAGGGTGACATTGTAAGCCACTAGTCCCTCTTGCCCCAGTCCCCACTAAGAACCTCCAAGTGGACTCCCGAAGTCTGTTTGCACATTCACATTCCAGCTTTTCTTAGCAAGCACTTGTCATTAGCGGTCGTCTGGTGGTTGGTATCCACTCAGCTGAATAAAGCCTCAGGCTTGGACAACACAGACTGGGTTCTAACACCCTAAGGTCTTAGAACACATCAATGGAGCCTGCACTGTGTTGGGTCACAATGCAGTTTACTTAAAAAAAAAAAAAAAAAAAAAAAAAAAAAAAAAAATTTTTTTTTAATGTTTATTTTTGAGACGGAGGGAGAGAGAGACCATGAGCAGGGGAGAGGCAGAGAGAGGGAGACACAGAATCTGAAGCGGGCTCCAGGCTCCGAGCTGACAGCACAGAGCCTGATGCGGGGCTCGAACCCACGAACTGTGAGATCATGATCTGAGCCGAAGTTGGAGGCTTAGCCCGCTGAGCCACCCAGGCACCCCTGCAGTTTTCTTTCTTTTTTTTCTTTCTTTTCTTTTTTCTTTTCTCTCTTTTCTCTTTTCTCTTCTCTCTCCCCTCTCTCCCCTCTCTCCCCTCTCTCTTCTCTCTCCCCTCTCTCTCCCCTCTCTCCTCTCTCTCCCCTCTCTCCTCTCTCTCCCCTCTCTCTTCTCCTTTCCTCCTTTCCTTCCTTCCTTCCTTCCTTCCTTCAAGTTGAGCCAAGAGTGTAAGAAAGGTAAAGGAAGAAATGGTAAAAAAAAAAAAAAAAAAAAAGCCTCATGGGAACTGTTGGTGACTTGGACCTTCAAAATCCAGTAGGGTTTCTCCTGGTGGAGACAAGGGAGGAATCCTAGCAGGAGGAACAGAGGCGGGTAGGTTAAGTAGTAAGCGGTTTTGTGGGAGGGAAGGGGAACCCTAAACCCCACAGGTGCGTTAGGGTCGGAGGGTAACCCCCGATTTTCCCCACCTTAGCATTGCATCTTCACGATTGGCGCCTGTGACAAGGGAGGGTTATTATTAGCAATAAGACCAGGATAGAAAACCCAAAACCTTCAATGGAGCTGCCGCTGGGGCTGAGCGAGACGCTTGAGGGCACGGGCTCGCCTCTGCGTAGTGGGGACCGTTAGCAGCATCCGAAGACCTTTCTGGTTGTCGCTCCCGGCATCTAAGGGGCAGAGGCCAGGGATGCCACTAAACATCCTACAAAGCACAGGCCGGCTGCCCTCCCTGCCCCCCAACAAAGAAATCTGCAGCCCCAGAGGTCAGTAGTGCTGACGCTGAGAATGCACTTGTGGTGGGAGTGTTGGAGGGACCAAAAAAACCCCCTTCCATTCCTCTTACCCCTTAGGTTTGCCAAAAAAGGGTAGCGACCGTGGCCTGTTTCTCCGTATGGGAAGCCGAGGGTGTGCTTCGTTACCCGGTGAATCCGGGAACCCCCAAGCTGGGGTCTCTAACTCTCCTGCCCCCTATCCTGGGTAGGAACGTGTCTGTTCCTACTTTCGAGAAAGGTGAAGAGGCAGGACTTAGGAGTGCCTGAAACATTTTCCCCAAGAGCTCAGCCTGCCTGGTAAGTTTATATTTCTGCTGTCAACATACATTCTGCTCGGCTGCTTCTCAGTGTTCTGCGTGGTACAAGAAGCCGTGCCATTGGTTTCAAATGTGCTGGCAATGGTTGCCCAAGTGAAAGGCAGTAAATAAAACCAGAGGAGATCGTGCAGAGCTCGGGTGCCTTTTCTCATCTACCCTAAGTCGGCTTCCAATGAACAGCACGTAAAGGTGGATTAGAATCGCAGGCGCCGAGTCTGGCCAGCATGTAGTGAACACCTCCCGTGGTCTCGGGTTCCTGAATCTTGCCTAGCAGTAAGGACTGGAAGTTGGAAGCAAGTAAATCGTCCGGTGGGAAAAGCATGGCCATCCTGGCCCAGTCCCCAGCCCCTACCTTGGGGGAGTCACTACATTTAGGACTCTGTGGCCGAATCTCATGGATGAGACTGTTGGACTAAATTACTCCCAGGGTTGTCTTCGCCCTAAGACTTCTTGTAATAGCCCGACGACTGGCTTCACCCTCTCAGGCTCTCAGTTGGGTTTTCTCTGTTTTCCCTAGAAAACAAATTTCGCTTCAATCAGACGTGACTTGCTCTCCTTGAGTTACGGAAAAGACGGGAGCTTCGGGAAGATTTTCTTACGCTGTCGTTCCCCCGTTTCCGGATCCCGGAGGCCTCTTTCTCTGGTGGGTTCAGCCTACCAGTTCTAGTAAATTCCATGAAGGCTGGATGCTGGTAGCCCGGCATACTCCGGGCACGTGCTCCTGTCAAGTCAGGTCCACGCGTGCTGGTGAAATTGCTAGAAATCTGTGAACAGTGAATTAAACAACTGTTCTCTGCGGGAACCACAATAATAGTTTTCAACCTCCACTGAATGCTGAGAGCTTTTTGAGGCACTCAGTGCCCAGAGGCTCCCCAGAGCATTTGTTTTATTTTTCCTTAAATTTTTTAACATGTGTTTATTTTTGAGAGGCAGAGACAGGGAGGGAGACACACACACAATTAGAAGCAGGCTGCAAGCTCTGAGCTGTCAGCACAGAGCCCGACGCGGGGCTCGAACTCAAGAATGGTGAGATCATGACCTGAGCTGAAGTCGGATGCTTAACCGACTGAGCCACCCAGGTGCCCCTCCCTAGAGCATTTAAATTAGCATCTCAGAGCTGGACCTAGGATTTCTGCTTTTTTTTTTTTTTTTTTTTTTTTTTAAAGATACCGTAGGATTCCAGTGGGCAGCCGGGGTTGAGGACACTTGTCGGGAAGCGTGTATCAGGTGTATGATCTCTGTCCTCTTTGTGCATCTATGGCACGGACAGCTGTTTTTGGTTTCTTCCTGCTGTGTTTCCTTTGGCTTTTCCAACTAACTTTAACAGCTAAGAAGCCAATAACAAGCACGTTTGCCAAAAACGCAGCAATGCCAGTTGTCAGAAAAGATTCAGGGGCGTCTGGGTGGCTCAGTCGGTTGAGCATCTGACTTCAGCCCAGGTCATGATCTCCTGATTCACAAGCTTGAACCCCACGTGGGGCTCTGTGCTGGCAGCTCAGAGCCTGGAGCCTGCTTGGGATCCTGTGTCTCCCTCTCTCCCTGCCCTTCCCCAGTTCGTGCTCGCTCCTGCTCTGTCTCTCTAAAAAACATTAAACATTTTTGTAATTCAAAAGTTGAAAAAAGCCTGACAGGGATTCGTTTTGGCAAGGGGATTCCTGTGCTTTGAGAGAAGTCGGATAGAGAATCTCTAATATCCTGAGCTCCTAATGAGGAGGCTTTGGTCAGTGAGGCAAAATGACAGACATCCACGTTAGCCCTGTGTTGTGTTTTTTTTTCCTGTGTTCTTCATGATGAAGGCAAGTATCTTGAATTTAAACTGTTTCAGTTCTGTAGGTTGGCCCTTTTCCTGTGTAACCAATTCACTTGGGTCAAATAAATCATACTGATTTTTTTCTTCAAAATTAGATACAGTTCTACCACAACTCCTTTGTGTACATTCACCGTAAGATAGATGTATGCGTGTGGGTACAGGCTGTATTCTGTATAACTCATGCACTGATTTTTTTTTAAGTTTGAGACAACGCAAGTGGGGGAGGGGCAGAAAGCAAGAGGGATAGAGCCTGATGCGGAGTTCGAACCCCCCAAAGCCGTGAGATCATGACCTGAGCCAAAACCAAGAGTCGGACGCTTAACCCTCTGAGCCAACCAACTGAGCTCCCTGTGCACGGATTTATTCATAGATATCTATAGAATTGATAAAAAATCCACAAATCATACTAGCACTTCTTTCTACAGGGCGAATGAACGTGAGCCTATTTTTATCAAGTCTACGATGTTTGGGGTGCAGTGCCTTATGACTTAGGTTTAGAACTTGGGAGAGAAGTGGCGTCAATCAAGGGCAGCTTAAGCTGGTCCCTTGTGTCTTTCCAGGGGGCTTTCCTTTTATTAAATTAATCTTCAAACCTCCACTGCACTGCCAGACTTGGCTTTTGTTAAGAAAACAAGATCCAGCTGGAGCTGTGGCCTGGAAACTTAAAAGCAGCCTCATAGAGGCTGCACCCCCACCCCCCGACCACCGGTGACCCCGTGAGTCTCTCTCCCCCTACGTGTGCATTTGCCTAAGTGTATAGTTTGTGCTCCTGCCTTTCTCTCGCCAACTCTGCCATCCCTTTCCCATCTGTGTCCAGATCCGGGAGGGCCATACGTTCCCAGGCACCCCTGCTCCCTTGCAAACACAAGTCTGCACGAAGACCTTTTGGAGAAGACACTGGGGCGTTGGATTTTTTATACGTGAACCAGCTGGCTCTTGGACTTCCCACCGGGATTTCTCTTGGTCCCGTGTATAGGGGGGGCATCCACACACCTGGCATGGAGTTCAGAGAGAAAGGGGTGGGGGTAGGAAGTGGTCAGAAAACTGGGGGTACGCAAACCCAGTCTGCAGGCGTGCTGGCATCTTTGCTTACGAAGATGGCAGACAGGTCTCTGGGGAAGATGCACTCTGGGTGAGACCTGCACAAATTCTCAAACGGGTGCACTTCACCTCCTCGATGCGTTGCACGTGACCGTTCATCTGATTGGCACACAGATGCCGTGGTAGGAACTACAGGTGGAAGAAGGGTGGGCCAGCGGGGAGTGGCAGGGTCAAAGCCACAGCCTGGCTCTGCTCACAGCTGGTCACTGTGTGTTGGGGGGGGAGGGGGATGGCAAAAGCAATCTAATCCCATATTGGATCAGAGGCGAAATAAAAGCAGAAAGAAGTGGCTTTTAGTCTTAGGCCTCTGTTCCCTTACAGTCTTGCTACATTTGTTTGTTGGCTTAATCCTAAATACCGAGGGTTTCGACGAGTGTTAGACATCTTCCCATTTAAAATAACACTATTTGTAACGCACTGCTTGCTAACAAAAACATTTACTGACTAATCTTTTCCTGAATGTCGAGTGTCCTATGGAGCCCGTGTCGTAGGTGGTGGAAAAAGCTACTTTAGAAACAGCTGTCTGAATGGCACGACAATTTCTGGAAAACAGTTTGATGTTTTTTTGGTTTTTGTTTTTTTTTTTTTTTTTTATAAAGTTTTTACCCAAGTGAGACGAAAGCTTATGTCCACACAAAAAAATGTGTATACAAATATTTACAGTGGCTTTTATTTTCTAATTGCCAAAAACTGGAAACCAGCCAAATGCCTTGCATCTGGGGGTTGCGCACGGCCACGGTGCATCCCGACCACAGAGTACTACTCAGCAATAAACAGGAACTGCTCAGACATGTGAGAACGTGAACAGCTTTCAAATGCATCATGCTAAGTGGAAAAGGCCAAATACAAAAAGGCTGTGACCTCCTGTGTGATTTCTTTTTTAGGTGACATTCTTGCCGAGGAAGAGTTACAGGAACAGGAAACAGATCAATGGTTGCCTAGGGCTGGAGGGGTTTCAGGGACAGGATTGGGGGGGTGGGGATGGAACTGTTCTAGATCTTGATGGGTTACTGACTACACGTGTACCAAATCTTGCACACCATACGCTTAAAAAAGTGAATTTTAGGGTGCTTGGGTGGCTCAGTTAAGCATCTGACTTTTGATCTCTGCTTGGGTCTTAATCTCAGGGTCGTGAGTTCAAGCCCCATGTTGGGCTCTGCACTGAGCATGAAGCCTACTCAAAACGTGGGTGCCTGGGTGCCTCAGTTGGTTGAGTGTCTGACTCTTGATTTCAGCTCAGGTCATGATCTCATGGTCGTGGGGTTGGTGCATGGAGCCTGCTTCTGTCTGTCTGTCTACCTCTCCCCTTCTCTTGCTCTCAAAAAAAAAAAAAAAAAAACAATAAAGGGTGAATGTTACTATGTGATTCATGCCTATATATATATATATATATATATATATACACACACACACACACGCATATATATATTCATGCCCATATATATACACACATATATATATATATTCATGCCCATATATATATATGGGTATATATATGGGTATATATATGGGTATATATATATATATATATATATATATACACACACACACACACATATATATATATATTCATGCCCATATATATATATACATACATATATATATTCATGTCCATATATATACACACATATATATGTATATATATGCACATATATATACACACACATATATATGTATATATATACACACATATATATGTATATATTCATATATATATATATATATATATATATATATATATATATATATATGAAAACGGAGTGGGGAGATGAAATCCCCTGTGTAAGATGGGGGGGGGGGGGCTCTTACCCAGTATTGCCGATGTAAGGCATCAGAACTGTGGTGGCCAGAGTAGATTGGGTCCAGTCTTCTAGATGATTACCTCTGGCCACTTAGGACTTTATGAATGATTGGAAGGGCATCAGGACATCCAGACGCAGGCACGCCAGAGAAACCAGAACTATGCAATTAGGTATGGCCTGGGCAAAACTCGACCAAACTCAGAGGCCTCTGGTCTCTGTTCCTGTTCTCTTTGCCTTCAAATTCTGTCTGTTGTCCATGTGGATCATCTTGTGCTGGCCCACGTTAGATATTCATTCCTACTACGAGAGTTATCATTTGAATTGCCCTGTAATGTGTTCGCTTGCCCCTTTGTGGTTCTGCGTGGGCTTTGTGGATTGGTGTGGGTTAGTTGGCGAGGGCTGCGGGTCCCACAGATGAGGTAATTTCTCATTTCTCAAAGCTAGAAGTCCGAGATGAGGGCGTCCGCGGGGTGATGTGAGGGAGAATCTGTCCCTTGCCTCTCCCGTAGCTTCTGGGGGTTCGTGGCAGTCTTCAACATTCCTGAGCTCCTGCCACATCACCCCGATCTCTGCCTTCATCTTCGCACGGCTTTCTCCCTGTGTGTGCACCTGTGTCCTAATTTTCTCTTTTTATACGGGCACCAATATAATGGGTTAGGGGCTCACCTTACTCCGGTATGGCCTCGTGTTAATTAATCGTATCTGCAGTGACCCCCCTTTCCAAGGTCACATTTGGAGATACTGGGAGTTAGGATGGTCTCGCCTCACCCCAAATTTGGCAAACACACAGGTGCCCACAAGACTTATGTATCAAAGCTAAACACCTTGCCCAGGCTGCAGCGAAATAGAGATGATCCCTATACGTTGATTTCCTGAAAGCTACATCCAGAAGCAGGCTTTTTGATTGAACCTTTTCTTCCAGAATAGAGCCTAGAACTTTGAAGGTACGTTTTCACGGAATTTATGCATGGAACTCAACGAAAATACCGTATGCAAGGAAGTTGGTGAAACCTGTTAGCCATTTTGGCCCAATTCTTAACAAGTGCTCCCTGGGCAGTGGCCTTCCTCCCATGATGTTTTCAACACAGGCCCCATTTCTCAAACGCTCAGCGTTACCAAATCGTTTCCTGTAAGTGTGGTTTATTGAGAAGATAGTCCATGGGGTGACTATCAGCTTCGATTTCAAATCATCAGTGGCCCTCGACTAACGTTCTGGAAGGATTGAAGCAGTCTCACCTGACATTAATCAGGTCGCAGGGGCGGCCCTGGTGTGAACCAGGGAAGACTAAACTGAGGTCATTCGGAAGTTGCTAGGCCAGTGTGCAGCTTTTCGAAGCCAGTTGTACAGGTGGAGCATGAGCCCACCAGAGGGGAGGGGGAAGGTGTGAAGGAGCGGAAGAGGCTTAGGATAGCATTGACTCTGAAGATTGCAGCCCTCATTCATTCAGCAGAAAGTACATTTAACACCCATGCTGTGTGACGTGAGTTTCAGGTATACAACCTGGTGACTCAACGACTCTGCACATCGTGCGAAATTTCAGGCATTCTCTGTCCTCAGGATGCTCACACTGGACTGGGGAAGCCAAGCATTGACACTAGAATGACCTTCTATAGTGAATGGAATAATGAAGTGTAGATGAAGTTCTGTAGGGTTTCCAGTGTTTATGGAAGTTACTCCAGTTTGCGGTAACCCTAGTAAGCCATAATTTCATTTTCTGCCTGGAAAGTGGGGACACTTGGGTTTAAAAAAAAACTCTGGAAAGTTCCCCGATTTCCACCCCCCCCCCCCCGCCGTTTTGACTAAAGTGTGTCAATTAAAATGAGAACAGAAGAGCAGTAAACATGTTATGGAGACTGTGGGTCAAAAGTTAGGGTTGGGGGGCTGTGTTGGAGTTTCCCCAGATAAACAGAACCAATAAGATCTATATTTGGACAGAACTTGATTTCAAGGGATGGACTCCTGCAGTCGTGGGGCCAGAAAGTCTGAAATCTGTAAGACAGGCTTGCGGGCTGGAGTTTTGGGTAAGAGTTGCTGTAGCAATCTCAAATCTGACGGCTGGATGCTTAGGCGGATTTTCTGTGTTGTGGTCTGGAGGCAAATTGCTCTTTTTGGAACCCTATGTCTTGGCTCGTAAGATCTTCAAATAGAAGAGGCCTCCCCCTCATTACGAGGGGTAATCTGCTTTATTCAGAATCTCCAGAGTCCAATGTTAATCACATCTAGAAAGTAACTTTACAGGAACATCTAGATGAAGTGTTTGACCAACCTGCCCGTCTGCGTAGTCTAAGTTGACACACAAAATTGACCGTTTCGGGGACATACATCGGTATAGTCTTCACGCTCCTCAGGACTTTGCATCGTGAACGAAGCACCAATGTTCGAAGAGTTAACAGTTGATTTTCTTGAGCCTTGTGCCGGGATTCGGCTTCTGCTTCCTGCTATACACAAGGCTGTCTCAAGAACTATAGCTCACCCTGCTTATCTGTATTTGCTGAAGTTTGAAAGTAAAGCTAATCCAGCCAACTTGCCCAAGCAATATAAATTATCTTGACTGATTTACATATTTTGACATTCCACATAAAGTAGGGGTTTTTTTTTCCCCTAAACAATGTGTTACCAAGTCATGATCGAGAACATGAAGAGAAAGGAAAAAATTGCTGTATAGTCATTTTTCTTCCTTGAAGTATTTCATTTGGAAACATGGTCAAAACAGTCTGTGACAAGGTCTGTGTGGTGCCATTTCATGTGGGTTTAATTATGTTTAAAAAAAAAAAAACACCCAAATCACCCATACAATATTATTGTAGTACCTCAAAAAATCGACCCGTGATAACAGGAAGTTCGGGACCTCTTTTTATTTAGTCTCCCTATAACAGCAATTGGTTCCAGCTTCACAGGGCAAAGGAAACAAAATTTGTGACACCTAAAATAATACTGGCTTGGCTGGATTAAACTCAACAGCAAGCTGATCAGGGAATTGATTTGACGCTACAAGACATTTTTTAAAAACACTCCCTCACTGTTACGGGTGTTCATGGTTTATTTCTCTTTATGCTCCATGACTATGAAAATGCTAGTGAACTCCAAGGTGATGCCAGGCAATATGTTCTTTTCATTTTTGTTTTCTTCCCCCAGCGACCGCCTCTACCAAAACAAGCACCACGAAGATCCATGTTGGTGCCCGGCTTAGATTGTTCTGGAAAGTAGGCAGGGTGTCACTAGGTTTCTCCAGTGACTGAAGACTAGACCCTCCGGTAGGCTAAAGGCTAAGCTCTGTCCAGTGTCTGGGCAACACTGGAAACTGGCTCAGATTGCTGGGCCCCTGCCCGAGTTTGATTCAGTAGGTCTGGAGTGGGGCCTTAGAAAATGACATTTCCAGCAAATTCCCAAGTCCGGATCATACGTTGAGAATCACTCTTCCGTGCGTCAGAGATAAACTAGAATGAATCAGTCTTGTTATGAGATGCAGATATTGGGGCACCTGGGTGGCTCAGTCGGTTAAGCGTCCGACTTCAACTCAGGTCACGATCTCGCGGTCTGTGAGTTCAAGCCCCGTGTCGGGCTTTGGGCTGATGGCTCAGAGCCTGGAGCCTGCTTCGGATTCTGTGTGTCTGTCTCTCTCTGACCCTCCCCCGTTCATGCTCTGTCTCTCTCTGTCTCAAAAATAAATAAACGTTAAAAAAAATTAAAAAGATGCAGATATTTCTACCAATTGCCCATGTCCTCTGTTCCTTTATTTTAGTATTTAGCGGGACTACTGTATAGATAAAGGAAAAACCCCATTATAGGCCATGTAATCTGTTTTCTGAATTTTTTTTATTTTTGAGAGAGTGCATGCAAGCAGAGGAAGGGCAGAGAGAGAGGGAGACCCAGAATCTGAAGCAGCCTCCAGGTTCTGAGCTGTCAGTGCAGAGCCCGCCCCGGGGCTAGAACCCATGAACTGTGAGATCATGACCTGAGCCAAAGTCGGATGCTTAACTGAGCCAGCCTGGCACCCCTATAATCTATTTTTAAACACACACGAGTCACGTCATAATGCAGCAAAACAATATATGATGTGCCAAACGTCTCAGCCTTTCCTGATGCCCTTAGCAAACCCACCTCTAAAAGGAAAGAAATTCATCTTGGGCTTGCTCCACTTTTGAGCAAAAACAGAAAAACATGTTTTACTTTGGGGGGGGGGGGGGTTGATGACTATTACTCTAATCAGAAGTGGTAGGGTGAATTTCTGAGGCAAGCTCCTACATTCCAACCCAGCGGTCATTTACCCCCTCTGATGGAGCGTGAAATCGAAGCAATATGCGCCCCCCCCCCCCCCCCCCCCCCCACTGCTGAAGGACCCGCTCTGTGGGATCTGGGCCCAAGGCACTGCTGGGGACCACATGAATGACTGAGGCCCCGATGCCTCAGTTGTCATCCTGGTTGGTGGGCGGCCATGGAGCATCCAGCTCTCTCGGAGCCCCTGTGCTGGGATTCTGCCCCGATTCTTCTGCCCAGCAGAGGTTCTGCCCTGGGTTCTTCCGGGAGGCCTCCCACAGCACTATACGTGAAGGCAGTTTCCTTTTCATATTCTGGGAGGTCATCGTCCTGGCCACGTCACACAGGACTCTTCTTCCTTGCCTGTGATCTCGGGGTCCCTGCCCTAGCAACTATACTTGCTCATGGCTATTTGGGGCTCAAGTCAAATCCAAGAGAATCTATGCCGAGCGCTTGCAGAAGCCAGAAATGTTAGAGCGGGCAGATCCGGGACCAGAGGCACCTTCCTTAAGCGTCAGTGTGCGTCCCTGATCAGAAACTCACTGTGGATGGTGTTAAGCTCTGGCTCAGAAGCCTGACTTTCCAAAGCCCTCCCCGCCCGGCACGTAGCCTGTTTCAGGGGGTGGCTCTGCTTGGCCTCACGTAACGTTTCGTCCCTCCTTGGTGAGGGTTCGTGTCCCTCTGCAGACTCCGTGGTTCACGCCCGATTGTGGTGATGGTGGGCACACAGCTTCCTACTTCAGTTTTCTGGGCCCGTAAACCAGGTGTTGCCCGGCTTCTAGAAGACGAGCTTCTGGCCTTTTCAGTTTAGCAATCTCCTTAGTTCTCGTGGTCAAGAGAGGGAGAAATCGGAAGGCTTATGTTACTAAAGGTTCTCTCAAAACCCTGCTGAGAAGAAAATAGTCCGTTGGTTAGTATTGCGGAGGGCAGCCAGGAAAAAGAGCTCAGGAGACTCCTCACAGACATTCTGTGCTAGTTCCCTTCAAGAAGTCTTTTGGGGGAGCAGAGGAAGGCTGGCTGTGTCCAGTCACACCTCTGTTGCAATACGCACCCACCTCTCTGGCTGTATCGTTTCATTTGCACAGCCTGGCAGTAATGTCATTGGACAGAGTAGAGGCAGAATTCGGGGTCAGATCCCTTTGTAAACCAACCGAACAGCCGTGCGCCGATGGCACCGGGACAGCAAGGCAGAATTGAACGTTTGTTCCGCGGAAAAATCTTGGCCTTTTGTTTCTACCACATCGTTGGAGATGTCAGGACTGGGAGGTGTTATGGACTGATTGTGTCTGCCCCACACCCCCAAAATTCACGTGTTGAAGCCCAAACCCCCCCCCCCCACATGACTGTATTTGGAGACAGGGTCTTCGTGGGGGATAATTAAGGTTACGTGAAGTCCTGAAGGTGAAGTTCTGATCGGTGGGATTACTGTCTTTGTGGGAAGAGACCCCAGAGAGCTCAGTTGTGTGTGCTCGCTCTGCCCCCGTGGGCACAAAGAAAAGCCATTCGAGGACACACATGGCTGCATCTGCAGCCCACGGCCAGAGTCCTCACTGGACACCAACCCAGCCGGCTCCCTATCTTGGACTTGCAGAAAATAAATCTGTTGTTTAAGCCACCCAGCCCATGGTATTTTGTTGTGGCTGCCTGAGCTGATGAATTCAGGAAGGTTCAGGCTTGGAAAGTGCTGGAAGGACCCCTGTAGAGACCCACTTTGGCCCCCACGAGGAATTTTCTTCCCGGCGGTTCTGTTCCTGTATGAATTCAGATTTCAAAAATTAGAGAAATAGCCACGACAGCAGTATTTTTATAGCCTGTGAATAAATAGACAAAATTAAAACTTCAAAACAAGTTACGCATTTTTGAAAACCGTGCGATTTAAAAATAGCATCAGGAAAGGGATGTCTTGCATCCATGTTCTGGTGCATGAAATACGAGTCTCCTCAAACCTAGAGTGAGTGGGGTCTGCTTTAAATCTGCACATTATGGACAATGACTTTTATTTGTGTCGGAACAGAGTTTTGTTGTGCAGAGTCGCATTGTTGGCCGATCTTAGATACAGTTCAGACCGTTCTAGGCAGCACATAGGACCTCAGCCCTGGAAAACATGCCAAGGGAGGACATCGGTTACCAACAGAGGCCTTGGTCACCAGCAGAATCACTGTATTATCACAGGATCCACTTAGCAGCTTAGAATGGTCTGAGGGAAGGGGCGCCCGGAGGAGGGGGTGGGGTGGGGCTCAGTCAGATGGGTGTCTGACTCTTGACTTCAGCTCAGGTCGTAATCCCAGAGTCATGAGATCGAGCCCCCAGTCGGGCTCCTTGCTGAGTGTGTGGAGGCTGCTTAGGATTCTCTCTCTGCCCCCGTCCCTTGCTCAAATGTGTGCTGTCTCTCTCAAAGAAAAATAAATAAATGATGGTCAGAAGGTGAAATCCAGGGAACAAAGAGTGTCCTTTTGCCTCCCTATCTCTTCCTACGTTCGTTTTCCATCAGCTAACTGAAGTGTCTCCGTGTCCTCCAAGAGTCATAGGAGCGAGGGAGGTCTCACGAAATAAAGGAGCAAATGCGAGAACCTGCGTCTGATTATCTCTCTCGGTAAAGACAGAATGGCTGTTCGCGTTACAGATAGGAAACAGTTTGCAGTGTGACTTGTGGCGGTCATGTGGTAGGCCTCGGAAGCTGGTCTTAAAAAGAAGAAGAATCCGTTTAGTTTATCTTAATTGCTCATTTCACCACGACTTTCATCTTTAATGCCTTAGGCTTTACGGATTTTTTTTTGGTAGCTAGACATTCCAGGAAGCATCCATCATTTTCCCGCCCCCCCCCCCCCCCCCCCCCCGCTTGGAGGAAAAACATGGTGGGGAGCGATATTTCTTAAGAGACAACTGTTACCCAGTCGTCGTGTCACTGGTGGTGTTTCTTACTAAGGGAACTTAGGGATCTTATTAATAGGTTCAGATAAGATTAGCATCAGCAAGTCGCATCTTTGGCAGTGCACAGAAGAGCGGAAAGTTCTTTCTCAGCATCATCGTCGGGCATTTCTTGCCTACTTTGTTAGGGGGCTTTTTTCAAACACGTGTCTGAAGAGCCCGTACTTGAGGATTTTACTGCCTCTCTAAAGTTACAGTCGTTGAAGGATGGTACTTCCGCCCTTTTAGGTTAATCTTCTATGTTTTTGCTTAAATTTTACAGCGTTTCTGAAGACAAGTTTAATTAGGGAATACTTGTAGGTTATGCACGTGAGCCGGAAGCAGACACGTTCAGTATTAAAGTGTTCCCCTGCTCCCCCTACCCCACCCCAGAAATTTGTCCTCAAGGTGGTCATAAGAGTCCAATGAATAGTTGTTTATAATGGAAACAGATGCGTTATGAGTGGTCCCGGAAGAGGCGTTTTGTGCTACCGTGTGAGAGGGAAAGCTATACCCCGTGGATGAAATGATTGGCTGATTTGCTTTGCTGTCGCCAGAACCCCTTGTTGTGGGGTCCTGGCATTTCGCTATCAAAGTCCTCTTGGGTGTGTTCTTTCAGGGAGTACAGTAGAGCCTCCTGTGGTCTGGACGGTGCCTTCTGGAGTGCAGAGGCCAGAGGTGGTGACTCAGGAGTCGTGGGGGGAGTGATGACTAGAGACGGGGCGGGGTGTTGTGGACAGGAGTCCTGAAGTAGACTGAAAAGTTCTGCCTTCGACTAGCTTTTTTTAAGTTTGAGAGAGACCAAGAGAATGCAAGCAGGGGAGGGGCAGAGAGAGGAGAGGAGAGGGAGAGTCCCAAGCCGGCTACACATGGTCAGTGCACAGAGCCGGACGTGAGGCTTGAACCCACGAAACCATGAGATCATGACCTGAGCCGAAATTAAGAGTGGGACGCTTAACCGACTGAGCCACCCAGGCGTGCCTTAGAGTACCTTAGGCATTAAGTTGGGCTTCGCATAGGACTTTGGGGAGAAAACAGTTTGAAAACTCAACAGTGTGCTTAAGAATCTAACAGGATACTTGTGCTGTTAAAAAAAAAAAAAAAAAAAAAAAAAAAGTTGACAACTCATCTTGCCCTCTTTGCCACAGGGTCTGGGTTTGTCCTTCCCGTGCAGGCAGGGCTGGCTTTATGGCCACATGGCCTCTGCAAATGCCCAGGGCCCCATGCTTACAAGGGCCCTGCATGTAGTTTAATGCCCTTCTGTCACCATTTTGAGAAGTTTTTATAATTTTTGAACAAGGACTCCACATGTTCTTTTTAGAGAGAAGGAAAGGGGCGGAGGCAGGGGACGTCAGGGGGCGAGGAGAGAGAGAGAGAATATGAGAATGAATATCTTAAGCAGGCTCCACACTCAGAGCCTGACTGGGACTTAATCCCATGACCCTGGCATCATGACCTGAGCTGAAATCAAGAGAAGATCAACAACTGACTGAGTACCCCCCTCCAGGCGCCCCATGGGCCCCACATTTGCAGCTCGTGCTGGGTCAGACAGATTATGTAGTTGGCCTGCCTATACGGTCTCAGCCTAACTCTGATTTCAGGCCCTGAAGTCTTCGTGCTCTAGCCTGGCTCAGGTCTGGGGCATAGAGTGTGTCCTAAATCCTGTAGCCCTATCTTCTGTGAAGCAGCCCTTGACAGAATTTGTCAGCTATTCTCCTTGGGGGCTGGATTCCTTGTCCTCAGCCTGTGCCATTGACTGGGATCTCGTTCCTGTTTTGAACAAAGCAGACAGACTTCCTGGAAATCTGACCTACCTCTGTTTTTTTATTTTTTTTTAAACATTTATTTTTGAGAGCGCAAATGGAGGAGGGGGCAGTGAGAGAGGGAGACACAGAATCCGAAGTAGGTTCCAGGCTCTGAGCTGTCAGCCCAGAGCCCGACATGGGGCTCAAGCCCACGAACTGTGAGATGGTGACCCGAGCCAAAGTCGGACACTCAACCGACTGAGCCACCCAGGCGCCCCAATCTGACATACCTCTTACCTGACAAAGTCCCGACCTCAGCCCCCCTCTTGCTTACTCCCCTCCCCTGCATTTTGACAGGCTGAGTCTCCCCGAGAAGGCCACCACCTGAACCAAAAGCGTAGAGCCTTGCTTCTCCTCCCAGTGGATCTCCCTAGCCCCTGACCTGGCTCCCCCTCCTCTGTAGAGGCCTGTCGGCCAGCCCTGTCGTGAACATGGGAACAAAGCCAATTTTTCAGTTCTGTTGCAGTGGTCATGCTGGATTATTGAGGCCATCACGTTTGCTGGTTTTAGCTGGGATTCATGTGACCAATGCCCGAATACATATTTTGAAGTCCACTTGTGATCTGCCTTTAAATCACTCCTAGGTCCGTTCTTTGTGTCCTACTTTCAGCACCACGGACCTAGCCCAGGTCTTTATCACTTTGTTCTTGGCTTCTTGAAGACATGGGCTTTCTGTAGTTGTCTCTGGTTTCTCCTCCGTCAACCTCATACGGCCTCAGCATTCATTGGCCTTCATTCCGACTACAGGAGCCATCCAGGGAAACCATCTTTCTAATAATTAGCAGGTCGGGTCTTCATTTACTCTGAATTCTTAGAACACTTGCCTTCTGAAAACATTTTAAATTACAAGTACAAAGTCATCTAAAATTCAAACTTTATAGAAAGGCATAATGGAAAAGGTTAAATTCCCCTGGATCCTACCCAGTAGAGACTATGATTCACTTGCTTTAACTTTATATTCTCTTTTTAATGCTTATTTTTAACAGAGACTGAGCATAAGAGGGGGAGGGGCAGAGAGAGAGGGAGACACAGAATCCGAAGCAGGCTCCAGGCTCTGAGCTGTCAGCACGGAGCCCGACGCAGGGTTCGAACTCACGAACGGCAAGATCATGACCTGAGCCGAAGTCAGACGCTGAACCAACTGAGCTACCCAGGCGCCCCTTAACTTTATATATTCAATGCACAAAGGGAGGTAATTTATAAATACAAAAAGGAGTTACTGTGTGCATACACCCTGTATTCTTTTCACTTACTATATATGTTTTCCCACATCAGTACACACACTGAGCTACCACCGATTTGGAGTTATGGTCATGAACAGTCTTGTACCTTGTACAGCTGGTACACATGTCTTACCAACTCCTCGCTCTTAAACCTTTTTATTGATGAGAATTGTCTTCTAATCTCAGAAGCGTGAGAATTCTGTGTACCTAGTAGGCGTTCAGCAGAGACTCAGTGGCTGAATTGAAGCCCAGGGAGCTTCGTTTCCAACCACCCATCGACGTTGGCTCGCTTTTAGCAGAGAGGGCCTCACCCTGTGAGACCCAGTGATGCTCAAAACTCTGTGTCCTTTGAGCCGGTCAGAGGAGGCCCACGGCCAAAATCAAATTGTGGCATCACTTTCCTAGCTCACAGGAGGAAAAAGGTAAAGCAGAATTTTCTTAATTTTATACATTTCCCGTATATTTTTTAGAAACCCTTGATATTTGCTGCCGATTGTTTGCTTATGAGTATTGGCCAGATGGCCAAATGAATGCACAAGCAGTGGACAAACATCAGAAAAAAATTAGGAACAGCTGATCATGTCTTCGCAGATTTGTCGTCCGCTTCCTCCCAACCCACACACTCAAGTGTGGTTAGGTTTTGTGTTGGACACAGGACAGAGAAGCATCTTGTGTTCTGTCGGGGATGCACCCCTGCCATGGCATTGGCGCTGATGCCATACCGCCTAGTGGGGCTCAGGTTGCGCTCATCTCCACACCCCCCCAACCTAATCATGGACACAAATGCACCAGAGAATAAAAATATGTAAGCGTGGGACACCTGGGTGGCTCAGTCAGTTAAGCCTCTGACTCTTGATTTTGGCTCAGGTCATGATCTCACAGTCCTGAGATGGAGCCCTGAGCACGAAGCCTGCTTGGGATTCTCTTTCCCTTTCTCTCTCTGCTTCTCCCATGCTCCTGCTCTCTTTCTCTCTCAAAATAAACACATAAACGCTTAAAAATAGGCAAACGTTCCCGTAGACGTGCCAACAGTTCTCGTTTTAAGCTAAAGCAATCTGTAAACTTGATGTATACGGAACACTGCTGCTGAGTTAAGGAAGCAGAAACAGCATGGCTGAGACTAGATTGAAGAGTCCAAGAGAAATTCACTACAGGCCCGGTGGTGACACGGACAACTGTACCCAGAGATGTGTGACCTCTTTCCACGCCCCTCAGGGTGAAGGCTCTTGCAGTAGAGACAGGGGGAGTTCTCTGCAGTGTCAGAGGGCCAGGGGCTGATCAGTAACGAGAGTACATGGTGTGGTTGGGGAACCAACGCCTGGGTCCTGGTCGGAGCTCACCTGGTTTTAAGAAACAGATCCAGGGAGGCAAAGTCATATTGCCAGGATCGGGGGGCTGTCCAAATGCACCAATTTGCCTGTGATGGGAAAAGTCTACTCTGCTCCCCAGTTCTGCCAGATTTATGTCTCTAAATTTCTTAGTATTCTAAAAAAGGAGATTTGGATCGCTTCTTGGTCTCCTCATGGGTTAGTTTCCTGTAGGTCAGGTGTTCATGCCAAGCCAGTCAGCCTGTGTGTGCGCACACAGGCCTATGTATTTTACAGATCTGAGAATTCACAGGTGAGCCTATGACCATGTATACTGCTTTTGTCCTGGGACTTTGATTTTCGACCCTCCTGCAGATGAATGGCCCTGTACGAGGAGCCCTGTGCTTCATCTTCAACCAACTATAGACTGTAAATAATCTATGTGGATGCTGAATCGGGGAAAGCTGTCCCCACCTTGTTGCAAAGTGGCCTTGGATTTTTGCATAAAAGTAAGTTTCCTGATCTCATGAACCAGGCAGTATTTCCTTCAGCTAGAAAACAGGCAAGTGGTGGTAAGGCAAATGGAGTGGTTCGACAGGTAAAAGTTGCAGTTACGCAAGATTAAGTTCTAGAGATCTGTGTACCAGTGCCGACAGTTAACGGTACTGTGCTGTGTACTTAAAACTTTCAGAGGGTACAGCTCCTGTATTCTGCCTACGGTAATAAACTACATGCATAATATATACGTTCATATTATATACAGCTTTGGCTTTTTAAAGGTGCGTGCTGAGTCACCTAGAAAGTGAAATACAGGGGCAGTTCTTGAGATGGTCTCTGTCTCCCTCTCCTCCCCCTGCAACCTCTCTGCTCATGCTTGCTCGTGCATTCTCAAGATATAAAAAAGTGAACCACAGATCTGCCTGAGTCGCCAAACATAGAGCTGCCTTGTGGTCTTATTTGGGAGAGAGTCTTGGGGGTTTTTCTTCCTAGGACTTTCTCATCTTCAACACAGGGTGGTCATGACCATGATATGGTTGTTAAAAAAAACCCTCAGTTACATATCCCGATACAGTTTGGTAAAGATACGTGTATTAGGGACCTAGAGGAGCAGAAACACTGATAAAATGAGACTTATTATGAGTGCCCACAACTGTGCCCAGTTCAACAGTCCCTCACCTCTGTATCTGATGCTGAACCTGAAGTCTGTGGGGCTGGCATTGGAAGGAAAGATGGAAACGGAGAAGAGCAAGGACAAGCTGAAACCTGTGTCCCACTGCCTCTGGCTCGTACACCGTGGGCAGCCTGCGGAGAAAGCTGGTCCAGGATGCCCAGAGGCTGAAGGGAGGGCGGGCCCAGCTGCTGCCCCAGGAGGTGCGGCGGCACCTGCTGCCCTCTGATGACCTCAGGAACATGAGAGGCCTTGCTGCTGTCGCACCTCACTCTTAACTGGTGACCAGTGTTCGTGTAAGACTATCCAGGGCCAGGAAGCCCCAGCTTAGCTGAGGCTAAGATGTATAAACGTTCCCATCAACGATGCAAACCATTTTATCTTTGTCTTAAGCTATCCATAAGATGGGTTTCCAGGGAGTACCTCTTTCCTTGAATGCTATCACTTCAGGGGAACCAAGGAAAAGCGGGGGAAACATCGGGTTGAAGTTAGGATGATGTATTCTTCAAATAATTTCAGAACTGACCCGATCCTTAAAACCTGCTAAAAATGGTTGGTGCTCTGAGCAGAAAGGAACCTTCTCGTTAAATTCCAACACACGAGGTCACTGTCATGGCTCTTGCTCCAGCTGCCTAATTTAATGCTGCATAAACCTCTGTCTTCTGCAGCTGGGTCACATTCAGTAAGTGCTTACAGCACATCTGATTAAGGTCAGTCCCAGGGCTTCCATGAATCATCTCCAGGAAGGAATGCTGGGGAGGCAATGTGACTGCAGGTCACTTTCTTCTGTCTTGCTGCTCCGAGGACGACTCCTGCTCTGCGCTCCATCACGTCCCCCACATTAACCGTTCCTGGAAGACAGAACACAGCTGGACCCTGAACACGCCCAGGACTTGGCCACAGCTGGGATTTGGCCCTGCCGCGATCTCAGGGGCTCCGAGGGCAAGACGCCTTGTCTGTCTCTCCTGCATTTCCCAAAGCAGCCCGCGCCGAAGCCGCAGCAGGTAGGGCCACTGAGATGTCCTTCAAGGCGGTCACCAAACAGGAGGCTGGGTGTCTAGGGGAGGGGCAGAGGTCCTGGGACAGAAGAGCCAACCGGGGAGCTTGCATAGCTGAGACCTGGGTGTCCCCTGCTTCTGAGCGAGCCCTGGAGATGAAGAGAATCTGAATATCATGTGCGTCGAACGAGCGCGTCCTCGTCAAGGCTGCAGGCAGCAGAGTTTCCCTCTGGCGAGCTCTGTCACACCCCCAGCTCCTGAGCTACGGTTTGACTGCCCAGACAGGACTTCATCTGTAACAGATGGAGTCGGTCTGTTGCTTTAGGATGTGTGAGCTGTGACCGCGACACCGACTTCCCTTCACGTGATAGAAAATAAAGAAGGACTCCAGGTCGCTGGCATTTGCACAGATAGGGCGGCATTTCTTTCAACTTCCGAACATTCGGAATGGAAGCAAAGACTCCCACGGTAATTTAGCGCAGCACCTGCTCCCCCAGGCAAATAAAGTGACTTCAGTCCCTTTAATCTTGCCGGACTAGAAACCCAAAGAGCTGGCGCGGGAACCAGACTCGTGAGTTCTAACACTGGACCCGGACTTTTGGAGCAGAAGCTGAACATCACCACTGGTTTGGGCAGACGTAACAGGAGAGACCATAAGAGCTGAGGCCGTGGGTCATGGGGTGTCGGTTAAGCACCCAGCTTCAGCTCAGGGCATGATCTCGCGGTTCGTGAGTTTGAGCCCCGTGTCAGCCTCTGTCAGCCCCGCACAGCCTAGGGTTCTGTGTCTCCCTTTCTGCTCTTCCCCTGCTCATGCTCTCACATGCTCTCTCAAAAATAAACATTTTTTAAAAATTTATAAAAATTTACTGTCAAATTCAGCTCTCCCTCCCAAGAGAAAAAAGCCAGGGATCCCTGTGTTTGTTTAAACTTCATTTTTTGAGTATTGGGTAATCAATAATTCTCGTTGAAGGACTATTAAAATGCATGATTTCAAAAAAATGTAGATTCTGAAACCACTTAACGCTGTATTTCCCACTAGAGCTGAATGGGTAACATTTTCCATTTGTCTGTTAAGTTGGCTCTGAGAGAACAACATGAATGTCACAGCCAGAGGAATCTTAAGAAATCCTGTTCTCCAACTGTTTTATTATACAAATAACTTCAAATCCACGCCTGGCTTAATTAAGGTCTCTGCTAGTTACTGGCAGAATTTGGCACTGTGATTTCCCATTCCAGCCTCTTTCTATACCTCAAAGCTGCTTTATTCTGTCCAGACACTGGGGCGTGCCATTGGAGACCTGTGGTCCCACTTCATATGAGCACGTTTCCAGGTAGTGACTGGGCCAGGCCGGAAGGGCCACAGCCTGCACCCCTGGAATCTCTCCTCATCCGCCTCCACGAGACTGTCCCCCCTGCTGGACTGTGAACCACCTTCTCGCATAAAATCTGCAATGTGATAGGGAGAGAAGAGATCCCAGTCGCCTGTGGTTATCTGGCACATCTAACCTTGGAGGCCTTGTGAGTTGGCCACCTTGGCCTGTCATTCTAGTGACCCACAGGGAGTTGGCAACGACCTGAACACGATCGTTGCTCAAAGAGAGATTGTGGTTGCTCAAAGGCCATCTGGTCCTCCGTGAAATCATGAAATTCTTCATGCTGGATGATCTGTTTTAAGCCAGATGATCATGTGGGCAGGTCCTATGCAACAGGGTCCACACACAGCCATGGATCAAAAGTGGCAAACTGGCCTTACATTTTTATTTTTTTTTTTTATTTTTTTTTTTATTTTTGGGACAGAGAGAGACAGAGCATGAACGGGGGAGGGGCAGAGAGAGAGGGAGACACAGAATCGGAAACAGGCTCCAGGCTCCGAGCCGTCAGCCCAGAGCCTGACGCGGGGCTCGAACTCACGGACCGCGAGATCGTGACCTGGCTGAAGTCGGACGCTTAACCGACTGCGCCACCCAGGCGCCCCGGCCTTACATTTTTAAAATAATGAGCCAGCATCTCTCCCTAATTTTTGTACCCCGGGTCAAGCTTGTGATGTGGAAAGAAACGTCCTCTCTTCTCATTGAACGCTGAGCAATAACCAGATTCTGTTCTAGATGGGAGCTGTCTACAGCAGCGTCCCCTCTATAGTCTGGAAGGGGGTAGAAAGTTCCTCCATCCTCGGCTGTGCCTTGCAACACCACAGACGTATTTTATTTCCACTTCCAGAGCCAGAGGGATCATCCCTCCTCAGGCCTCCAAGTCACCGAGTGGTGATGGGCTGCAGGGCAGGAAGAGCAGCGTGGCATCTGTGGCCAACCCAGGTTACGGAAGTCAGAGTGGTGACAGGTCCCTTCCACCTTTCAGGGATCTGGGCTCCGTAACAGGAGACTGTTTACGAGGCAGGCCCTGCCCACCTAAAAAATGTGCTATTCCCAACCAGAAAGTGTCGCGGCAGGTTGGGATTGTGCCCCAAACTTTATCCCTTTGACTTCGCCCCTGGGACAGAAAGGATTTTCATGGCTTGAGTTTGGTGCTACTGAAAAGGCACAACAGCGTTTCTCTGTGGCTGTGATGCCATACCCATCCAGGGCCCGGCAGCCAGTCTGTTGATTCCAAGTGGGGCCATCACTGCGTCTGGGTTATATATGCCTGGTTTGTGCAGTAACTGTGTGTGACAGTCGCTCTACTTGAGTGTAAGAACCTCTCTGGGCCTCAGTTGCCTCACCTGCGAAGTAAGCGGGGTCCCCTGTGCCTCTGAGGGTCTAGTGTCCTGAGTGCCCGTACTCCCGTGGGACCGATGCTACTCCTGATGTATCTCCCTGATGTTACTGTTTTTATCTTTGTACGGCTGGACAACTGACTCAACTACATGATCAGAGGAAGGTCAGCTTCGGTTCAAGGGAGGAAAACTCCACCTTTAATACAGCCTAAACGCTCATCGTAAGAGCGTCTACGGGGTGGTTGAACGTCCGACTCTGATTTCGGCTTAGGTTGTGATCTCATGGTCCTGAGATCGAGTCCTGCGTTGGTTGGCTCCACGCGGAGTGTTGGAACCTGCTGAAGATTCTCCCCTCTCTGCTTACACTTGCATGCTCCTAAAAAAACAAACAAACAAAAAAACACCTTAGGAAAAGAAAAGAACATCTACAGTGATGTTGTCCCCCCCCCCCCGCCAAATGATTACGTGGGTTCTTTCACTAGAGAAGTGAAAATACTCTACGTTTGCCGTAGCCTGTCGCCTGGAATTATTTATCGTGATACTAAATGAGTTTGACCAGGTATCTTCTGTTTTGATGGCGACAACTTCCCAGGACAAAGTCCTCTTTCTAAATGAGGTTTCCTGCTGGGAAAACTCTGCTGGACCCGTCGCCAACTTTGACGAACGTTCCTTTCAAATTAAGTGAGCGAATGGGTACTTGGGATAGCGGAAGCCTAAGGAGTTGTCAGATTGCCTCCAGACACAGCACCAGGACGCACAGTAATAGTGTTTTTAAGGCCATCTTGCCAAAAACCGGATGAAGAGAGGTTCTTTCCCTGTGGCCCTGCAAGTTCGTGAACCAACCCCCCCCCCCCCCATGAAACCCGCTACGTGTGTTCTCTCCTCATCACAACAGGCAGCAAGATACAAACATCCTGGAGGAACCATGGCTGTGACATTTTGCTGCTCATTTCATCAAGGGGTGGAGTCCCTGTCGCCGTCTTCCTCTGGACAATAGGATGTGACAGAGCGATAATGTGCAAGTTCCATGGCCTTCGCCGCAAGAGGCGGGCCGGCTTTTGCCTCTCTCTTGGAATGCTCCTGCCCCCACGTGAGGGAAGTCCAGTCTTCCTTACTAAATGATGACAGGCCCCCAGAGAGAGGTGGGCCCAGGTGACAGCCAGCGTGGGGGCGCTAGCCATATGAGTGAGGCCATCTTCTAGCCTCCAGCTCCGGGCCAGCTGCCGAATGGCTGCAGCCAGACGCGTGAGTCAAGATCAGAACTGCCCAGCTGAGCCCAGCCCCAGTGGACAGTGATGACCAAATAAGCGATCCTTGTTCTAAGCCGCTGAGTTTTGGGGTGAACTGTTACCTAGCAGTAGAGAGAAGCCATATAGCTCTGCAGTGCAGACAGAGAAACGTGAATCGGGATCAGGGATGTGAAGTAACTTGGCCAAGGGCTATAGAGGCAGTAGGTGGGCGCAGTCATGATCTGACCTAGGTCTTTGTGATATCACATCCTCCTTTGCTTGTCCGTGTCAAAACTATTCCACCTAAGTGGAAAAAGTCCTGAATCTCAGGAAATGTGAAGGAGCAGCTTCTTATAAGCAGATGATGGTAAAGATTAGTTAAAACATATTTTTTTTTTTTAGTAGGTTTCTGCTTTTATTCGTTAGGAAGTGTTTTCCAAAATGGCTTCAGAGAATGTATCGCCTCTCTTTTTAGGAGCAGGATTCTTGAGCTTACAGGGTTCTTCAGCTAATGTTCTGACCTGGGGCTCGGGTAGGCACAATTCCTCTGAAATACGGGTCTTTTCGTAGGGGCTTTCTAGTCCAATGCACTTGATGAAAAGGTTTACTAAAGGATCAGCCCGCTGTAGAACTTGGCTGTCTGAAGCTTGTGAAGTCTTACAAGTGAGGGTCCTTCTAAAGCGTGGGGCCACCAAATAGGGGGCAGGACATTTTTTCCAGAAAGGACCAGATAGTATTTTGAGCTTTGCAACCCATACGGCCTCGGTCAAAACTAAACTCAGTTCTGCCTTTGTAACTTGAAATCGGCGGTAGGCAATATGTAAACAAGTGAGCGGAGCTGTGTTCCGGTAAAATTTTATTGACAAAAATGGCAGGCCAGATTTTATCCGTGGATCATAGTTGTTTCCACGACCCCTGAATTCGAGGAAGACTGCCCGCCAATTAGAGGAAGGCCGCCTATAGCTGAGCTGCTGGCCCGGGTGTCTGCAGGGTTTGAGTGACTACATAGCTTCCAGGTGGCTGTTACATAGAGGGGCTAAAGCTAGGAGTGCACAAGCCAACAGGATCAGACCAAGAGATGCTTTTTAAGGAACAGCCCCCTCATCCCAGCAGACTCCCGAGGAAGCCCGGTGGCTGACAGCCATCTGGCACGCGAAGTTCCTCAGTTGTGTCCTCGGGCAAATTATCTTTGAGGCTTAGCCCGCTTATCTGTACAATGGGGAGGGTAATGAGGAACAGACTCTGCAAAATGGGTGGGCTCTTATGTCACAGTGGTGGTGTCATGCTCACGGGGGAGGGGTCAGGTTCTGTGCTCTCCTTACCCAGCGTGGAGAAAAGCCGCGGATCATTGATTATTGCCCATGAGCTTGGCGAGAGGCACGCTAATTGCCCGACCAGACACTACGTCTCTGAAGTATTGTTGGCTCCTGGTCTTGCTTGTTCGTCCCCCAGTCTGAGATTTGACCTCTCCATCATTGTTTTGACCTCACTGGTGACGGAGGCGGCAGGGCAGACGGGGGTTTGGTGCCTGGTGTTCCCAAGGGTTTAAGCTGCTGGTTGGCAGAGGTGGTTACCTTGGGCCCAGGTGCATCGGAGGGTGTCTATTTTTTAACGTCAGCCTGAATCAATGAGATCAAATAATACCTTCCCTTAAGTCGGTTTGCCCTTGTGTCCCTCCAGGGATGCCCGTGATACTGTTTGCTCCTTCCAACTGCAGTTTTGTCTGGCTGGAATTCTTCTGGGGGATGGTAGAATAATAAGAATAGCTTACTTACCAGTCTACATCCGCCATGGTTACTTTCCCCGGTGTTCCATTTCTAGCATGCCGCCATATTCGAATCAGATGCTGCCGCTTTAAAGTGCGGGTTATTTTCGGTTTTAAAAGTGTGCATGAAACAGTCTGGTCTAGATTTACGAGGGCAACGGAGAGCTTCCCAGGGCACAGTGTATTTCTTTTGGTCATGTTCTGAGTCTTAAGGGCATTCTGCCAATAGTTGGTCCATGATTCCACTTGTTGGGCAGCAGCTGATTTGCTCTGAGATTAATCGAAAGGGCTTCCCGGTTTGTTTTTTCTCATATAATTGTTCCTTGCCAGATCTGAAGGGAATCTTAGTGGCTACCTAGCCATGCCCTGTAGTCCCTATCCCTCCTCCTCTTCTAGACTGGAAAAATCAAAGCATTCCTCCTCAAGTGTTCTGTTGTTTTTGTTTGGTTTTCTGTTGAGCGTAGCTGACACACAGTATTATGTTAGTGTCAGGCATACGACGTAGTGACTCAGCAAGTTTATACGTTACGCTGTGTTCAAGCGTAGCTGCCCTCTGTCCTGATAGATGGCTATTTGGAGGTCATTGATTATATTCTTTATGCTGTGCCTTTTATTCCTGTGATTTATTCCGTAACTGGAAGCCTATAGAAGTTTTCTCGATGTTGTTACAGGACTGAATGATCGTGTTCTCCCCGAAGCTGATGGGTTGAAATCCTAGCCCCCAGTGGGATGGCCTTAGGTGGTGTTGGTATGGCAGAGCCCTCATGAATGAGATTAACGCCCTCGTGAAAAGAGACCAGAGAGCTTGCTTGCACACACTCTGCTCTCTGCCGTGTAAGGGCGTAACGAGAAGGCAGCTTTCTTCGTCATGGGGAGAGTAAACGTACAGGGTATTGGGGCCCCTGGGTGGCTCAGGAGGTTGAGTGTCTGACTCTTGATTTTTGGCTCAGGTCACGATCCCAAGGTCATGGGACGGAGCCCCGCTCCACACCCGGCACGGAGCTTGCTTGAGATTCTCTCTCCCTCCTGTGTGCAGGTATCCTCGTGCCCTCTCTCAAATATTAAAAAAAAAAAAAAAAAAAAAAAAAAAGTACAGTGTATTGAAGTAAAAGTCTTCAAAATCTCAGCTGAGATGTCCAATGCTTGTATTTCGGTTGGGTCATCCTTCCCTGCAGGAGCAGAATGACCCGAGGTCTCTCTTGCTGTAAACAAGGAGAGCCTTGCTAGGGGCCCCAGAGCCCTGCTGGCATATTTCTGGGCACTCCACACCCAGCCTGTGCAGTTTCGGGGTGGCGGAGGTGGCTGGATATCTCACTGTACGTGTTCACGTTCACTTTTTCCGTCTCAGCCACATTGGGAATCATAGCCGCAACTATTTCCAGCGCCTAGCCCAAAATTGTCTTTAGCTGGAAGCCGATATCTTCCATGCATGGAAATGTTTATCAGGTGGGTGACCCCCATCGTATTAGCGCTTTTAGGGAGCTGTGAGGCGATGCCCTTCCGATGTCGTTACTCTAAGCGGCTCTGTTCTTGTGGCTCTGCTGGTGATGCCTTAGCATCACCTTCAAACCTGTCTTTCCCGCTGGGCCATTCCTGCTAGGATTGCCTGCTGGACACGTCAACTGGGAGCTTTGGTTGACCTCTTGAAAACCAAGTTCCTCGTCTTCTCCCCCAACACGAGCTTGCCCTTCCCAGTTTTAATTTCTTCCAGGGGCTCCGCCATTTTCTCAAGGTAAAGTCTAAGCTTCAGATCTGTGATGCTGGCTTGTCTATACTGCCGTCCTCCCCCTACCACCATTGCCAGCCCAACGTAGGTCTTGTTTCTTCCAGAATATTCTGTCCTTCTCCCTCCTGCCCTCTTCTTGTTACCACGTGCCTAAAGTACAACAGCGGTCCATGGCTCCACTTGGTCAACCTCCCCCGGCCTTTCCACCCAAAAAATCAGTGTGATTTTCTCATGTCCAGTTGAAATCTGAACCTCTGTGTTGGGTTTCTGAAGTCCTGGATGCTTCCATCCTCCTGGTCTGGTATGGAAATATGATTGTTTCTGCTCAGGCCCGTTGCCAAAACATTGCCGTTCACTGTTGCTTCTGTCCTACCCCCATGGGGATCCTTCATCTGAACTGCCCTCCAGTGTCCCCCACCTCCACCCATTCACTTGATGTTTCACTCCCTCAAGCCCTCCCTAATTTTGCTGTTCTTTGCAATCTCTTCTAGGTGTGTCATCTCATATGAACCCCACTTTGCCTGGCCCTGTTGTTCCTCATGTCACATGGATGCGTGTTCTCTCCCTCGTTAGGCTGTAACCCAGTAGCTGTCATGGCAACGCTGTTTCGTGTTGGTCTCTGCTTACGGATAGTGATGCTGTTGGCCGGGAATGCCGTGGGGCGCCGACCTGGGCTGTACTGCTTGGGGGGAGCCTCCCAGACATCTCCCCTCCCGGAGCCGATGTTGTGGCTGCACCGGCCCCTGTGGTTCTTGGGATTTCAAGGCGTACCTTAGCAACAATCATCAGGGAACTTTGAAAAAACAAGGTTTATTACAAGTCCTGGAGGGTACACAGCATGCCCAGGGCCACACAGCAAGAGAGAAAGCATAGACCTGGCATTCTGCCTTTGTTGGGGTCGAGGGTGGGGGCCTGGGGTTTCTATGGGTTCACTCTTTATTGGCGAATGTAAAACATCGTAACAGTGGGAATTCAAGCCTGGGAAGGGAAGAGCGGGGTCGCTCCAGCGGTCAGTAATCTAGGTCACCCAGGGTTTTCTAAAAGAAGGCCGTGGGTGGGGTGGCCTGGCTCTTTGTCTCGTTGTGCAGCTGGCAGCGTGTTCATTTGAAATGGATTCCGCAGCAAAAACTTGATGTCAGGCGCTACATTACAATAAAAAACCCTGGCGGTCGGGCACTTTGCCTGGGTGCCACAGCCTGAAACTATAGCAAACTGCCCCCCACCCCCCCCCCCCGAGCTGAGCTGAGTAGCCAGTGGCCCTACCTGCCGAGCTTGGCAGCCGTTTCCTCACGCAGAGGTTGCTGTCCATTTCCCTCCTTCAAGAATGCCATTCCCGACTCCACCTGCAGAGCCATTTTCTCTTTCAAGGAACCTTGAAAGTGGATTATGCTGATCTTGGTTTCCAGACACAGAACCATAGATTTTCTGCTGGTCAGAGGTCCCCAGCTAGCCTCTTTCTGTCGTCTTTAAAGCTGATACCCCAAGTCCCTTTTGTGCCTTGGGCTTAGAGTGTACCCTTGACAAAGGGGTCTCCCCCCCCCCCCCCCCCCCCAGGATCGGAGAGTGTGAGGGATACTTGAATAGTCCCGTGTGCTCAGGCTAGAAATGAATGCTGAATTGAGGTAATAAATAGAAGAGTCCTGTCCTTCCCGGGGCCTGACGATGAAGAGCCCAAGGAGTGATGTGTGGGAGAAGGGCAGCGAAGAGAGCAGCGCCCTCAGTTGCCCCCCACACTTGTTTCTGACTCTTCCTTGTGATTCTCTGAGCTCTATGCAGAGAGTGGCTGGCCGCCACTTAGGATGCTTCACGAACCTGAAAGGTTTCTTGGAGACGAACATGAACTGATGAATAAGTTGTTCCCTCTGGGCAGGAAGAGCTGATCGAAGAATCTTGGCCATTCCTTACCTTTACCAAATGTTCCCAAGAAAAGCCCCATAGAAGGACATATTGTGTGTGTCCCCATCTAGGGATTTAACGTCCACGTGTGGACCACCTCCCCTTGCTTGTGGCTCGCTCGCTCTCTCCTGTGGACCTAGCCGACCTTTTAGACCTAAATATTTACCAGAGAGAGGTTGGTAGGAGGACAGGGCTACACATGAGGGAGAAGAATGTAGGTTTACGATCAGGAAACGCCTCCGAGTATCAGAGGAATAAGTCTCCTGAGGGAGTGCTCTCTCAGGAGGCGAAGGAAGGGAGAGGTGTTCCCTTGGCTTATGTAGTTCTCCAGAAACGTACTTGTTGACTGAAGTGGGAGACTAGTGAGGATGGTCTGTTCCCATCCCAGCTGGATTCTTTGTCGGAAACCACACTGGCTGTCCTTAACTAGGTGGCTGGGTTTTCAGGGTGTCCTTGAACACAGATTGGGCTTCCCCAGGTTTCTTCTGTGAGGCATCCTGCCTCCCGTTCTCCTCAGGGAATTGAAAGAAATGAGAGAGTTGCATAGACAGATGGTCAAAATTTGTACAGAGCCCCCAGTGTTAACATTTCAGTGCCAGAATTTTAAAAGAGCGTGAAATGATTCCGGTGGCCAAGTTTTAGGAATCAAAGCTACCCAGTTTCCTGCAGGTATAGAAACCATGGTCTCAACAAGGGCTGTGATGTCTTATCGTGGATGGAAATGCCTGAGATTTCTATCTGCTGTTCTTGTCAGGTATTTTAGAGGTCACGAGTAATTAGTCATCACCAGCCCTTTTGATTGTCATGAAAACGCCTCCCTCCCCCGCCTCCCTTCTACCCACAATTTGAGTGATCTCACGTCAAACTCCACAGATGTCTCACCTGTGAATGTATAATATTTTATTAACAGTTTTGCCCACCTTCTTGCCCTTAATCCATTTTTACTTCCAGAATAATCTCCATAAACCGGATCTCATTAGGCTACTCCCAACTTAAGTCCCGCTCTAACTTGGCATTGGATGTTACCCTTGACCTGGCCCGCAATGACCTTTCCAAGGTTCAAGGTAAACAGCTTGCTATAGCGCACACCCCTTCACTGGGGGGCCATGTGCTGGCAATTCCCTCTGCCTGATGAGTCACATATGTACCCCCTTCACATCCAAATTCCATCGGTCCTGGAGACTCAGCCCGCATGGCACTGCCTCCACGGACCTGGATCTTTCTCCTCTTCCCCACTCTTCATCCCAGTTTGTCCTTTGACCACCCACACTTCCAACCTTGAGTTATGATCTTTTGTCATTGCGTCGTAGCCCATCTGCGTTGTAAACACGCTGTGGCCATAGACCGTGCTTTCAGGCTCTGAATCTAGCTATCCCAGAGCATCATCCCCAAATGAGCATCCGATTAATAATCGTTGCTACGGTAGGTCAGTTAATGGGCTTAGGTTGTGTCTTATTCAATAAAAGTTGTCTTAAACGTGCGTTAAAAACCTTTTATGCCACTTATAGAGGCTCTTATGTCTAGAACTGTCCACAAGCTAATGATTGCTGTAAGCCAGAAAATATAAACGCAAGAGTTCAAAATAACTTAGAGTGACGCAACATGTTTCTCCCCCTCAGTGAGTGTAAAGTAAACCCTATCAAGACATTTTCCTTCTTGGAAGAAGAGGGAAGGAGGAAGCTCTACAGATTAGACAAAATGAGATTACTATAGAAAACTCAAAGTTCTGTCAGTTTAGATATTGCCTTAAAATTTCTATAGACAACATCTGGAAGATTAACAGATTTGACTGCATAACCTTTACCATACAGAAGATTAGCACGTTTGAAATGCTGACTGGGAGGAATACTTACAGGCTATGTAATGGGACAAAGGATTAATACTCGCCAAATAGAACAAGTTTCTATAAATCCGTATAAAAATGGATGAAGGATTGTGTTTGCTATCTATTGCTAGTGAATGAACTACCCACAATGCACTGGGTTGAGTGAGCACTGACTCCGTGTGCCTCGTGGCTTTGCAGTCTGGGGCTGGCCCTGCCGGGTGGTTCTTCTCCATAGGGTCTCCCATCCAAGTACTAACCAGGCCCGACCCTGCTTAGCTTCCGAGATCAGACGAGATCGGGCGTGTTCGGGGTGGTATGGCCGTAGACGGTTCTTCTCCGTAGGGTGTGCACCGCGCCTGGCGTGTCCGAGGTGGCTCCTTCAGTGGCCTGTCTGGGGCCTCAGCTGGAGTGAGGAGAACAGCCAGGCGTCTCGTCCTCCATGAGGTCCTGCTTGCAAAGAAGCTGGACCTTTATGTGGTGACTTAGGGTTCTAAGAGTGAGCTGTCCGAGGGAACAGCCCCACCGTGTAAGCACTTACCAGCAAGCCTCTGTTTGGGTCATGCTTGCTAATAACTTTTTTGGTCGAGCAAGTGACTTGGCCGAGTCCATTGCCAATGGTGGAGGTGTTAACCCAAGAGCGTGAACATGAGGTGTGATTTACTGTGGAACATCGGTGTAACGGCCCGCTACCCATATGACAGGCAGTTCACTAAAGAAATAGGAATGAGTCATAAACAAGAAAAATGCACAGTTTTGTTAGCAGTCAAAGTAATGCAAGTGAAAATGGTGACAGGCTGTTTTCATTAGGAAATTGACAATACGCAGTATCTAGTTAATATCTAGGGTTTGGGCGCCTGGGTGGCTCAGTTGGTTAAGCGTCCGACTTCGGCTCAGGTCATGATCTCGCGGTTTGTGGGTTCGAGCCCCGCCTCGGGCTCTGTGCTGACAGCTCAGAGCTGGAGCCTGTTTCGGATTCTGTGTCTCCCTGTCTCTTTCTCTCTCTCTCTGCCCCTTCCCCGCTCACACTCTATCTGTTTCTCCCAAAAATAAACATTAAAAAAGATTTTTTTTAATCATTAAACAAAAACATCTAGTGTTAACAAGCCTTACGGGAGAATCTTCTACACTTTGGTGGGAGTGTCGATTAGGGTGACCTTTTTAAAAAAGTTATTTGGCAGCGGGTATCAAACTATAAGATGCGTAACTTGGCACCTTCCACTTCTGCAGGTGAACATACTTCTATGTGTAGAAATATTTCTGTAAGTTCCCCGGAATATTACAGAGGGATGTTTATATATCACCATTTGTAATGGTAATGAAGTAGAACATAAAAGCCTATTAGAGAATGTGTGAATTATAATAAAGCTATACTATGGAATATCGAGCAGCCACGTTAAGGTTGGGTAAGAGTCTGCTGGTGTGGAATGATCCCCAGAGAGGTTGTTGAGTGGGAAAACAGGCACTCTGGGTATTCTGTGTCAACACTTTCATGGGAACAAAATTTGGGGTAAATACACACCAGAAGGAGAAAGGGGTCTAGAATAAAGAGTAGAAATGGGCTGGGAGTTTATTTTTGCTTTTTAGTTTTGTATGAATGCCTGATTATTTGGAATCTTTTCTGATGAGAACGCATGGCTCTCATGACGGGGAAAAGTGGAGGCTCCCTTAAAATTTGCACGTCTATGTGTATACCCACACACGCATGTGCAAATGTATGTAGAGGTACAGCATAAGAGATCTTAGGGGAAGGTTCCTTGGATACCCGAAGCTCTGCCAGTGAGCCTCTCTTGCCCTCTTCAGTGCCCTCAAGCTCATTCTCTCTTCTGGAAAAATAGAGGTCTGTGAGTCACTTGTAATTCCTGATAAGAGGCACATTTTTGTATGATTTACTTCTGAGCTTTTTAAATTGCACGTTGATTGTATTAACTGAAAAAATACACTATTTTGTTTTTTCCGCATCTGGAACCAAACTACACATTAGGAATGAGGGGTTGTTAGAAAAGGTGACTCAGTGTACCCGTTCAGTGAGATGTCCAATTTCCGCGTAAGCTCCTGGCGTCTTCTGACGCCCATGTGGAATGGGTACAGTTCAAATCGGGCTTCTCCGTGGAAGGCGTAACGGGGAAATGTCCAGACTCACTTCTGCGGTGGTCAGAGCTGGCATTTCGCTTCTGTGTTTCCTCCTGCTGATACCTGAACAAATCCTCGCTTTCCTCCCTCTTCTCGCCTCGTGTCCTTCACAAGAAAAAGAACACATGCCGTTAGCTCCTGTGTGGTGAAGCTCTTTAAGCCGCACACGTGGAAGAGAGCTGGGCCCAGAAGGAAGCCTTGTTCTCTTCGAGGTCAGAGCTGCCGCAAGGTCAGGCATGTGTGAGACCCGAGACGAAGTCTTGTTTAGTTTGAAAAGATCGTTTATCAGATGGTACCAAATCTGACAGTTTCTGCAAGGATAAAGCAGTGGTGTAGAAATATACGAGAGCTTTTATTTCATAACAGGGGTTCATTTCCTTTTATCGTTAAAAACCATCTTAAGGCAACACGAGGTTTTTTTTTATGTTTATTTTCTTTTTTTTTTTTTTAATTTTTTTTTTTATTGAGAGTGTGTGTGTGAGCACAAGCAGGGCAGAAAGGGAGAGCGATCCCAAGCAGGCTCCGTCCTGGCAGCCCAGAGCCCAACTCGGAGTTCGATCTCGCAAACTGCAAGACCGTGACCTGAGCTGAAATCAGGAATCAGATGCTTAACCAACTGAGCCGCCCAGGCGCCCAAGGCAACATGGTTGCTGACAAATATGTTTCGAACTCTTACATCTTGGTTTCTAGTTACATGGAGGGAGACCCATGAAGTTTCAAGAAGGATCAAACATCACACCAGGTAATCGTTGACGCTTCTTCCTGGCAGTTAGGAAAAGCGCTCAATACATTAATGTTACAGTTTCTTAAAGCAACTGTTTCTTTCATGCCTCGATCAGCTGCTTATATGTTATCTCTGTTGTGCTAGATATTTTAGACATCGTTTTCATTTTTTGGAAGTTACACAAAGGAAGGAATACTTAGAGCACGCGATGCGTTACCTTCAAAGAGTATTTTTATACAGTGGAAAAAAAAATGTGCTGCTTCCAGAATACCTGTGTTGTATCTTCAGTGTTTAGCAGGGAAGGTGATGCTCATAGAAACACAAACTGAGGGGCCGGCCGGCTTAGTTGGTAGAGCGCATGACTCGAGCTCAGGGTCGTGAGTTCAAACCCCACGTTGGGCATGGAGCCTATTGAAAAAAGTCTTTAAAAAATAAACGAGTAAACAAAAAAGAAACACAAACTGAGAACCCCAGAACTATGAGAAATCTGAACTTGCTTTCAGATTCCCACATATTGGTTTCGTAGAAGCCTTGTAATAGTCTGAGGTAAACATGATGGCTAAGGTTTTTTTTTTAACATGTGTTTTCTAACTTATCTGAAAATCATATATGCATAATGAAACTGTTGTCTTTTTACAACCTAAACCATTTGCCAGAGGAGAAATGAAGTCGTTCTCTGGGTGAGGGGAAAAAAAGAAAAAGAAAAAAATGACCACATCTCTCTTGTGAACCTTATTCCCTAAATAATGTTGAATGAATGTTGGCACAGAGTTCTAGATTCTGTAGCAGGGTTTCTCCAGGTGTGCTCCCCAGGCTCTGGGGGAGAGAGGAGGACTTGTACCAGATCCTAACACCTCCCCCTGCCCCATCCCATCAAGTCAAAGACAAGGTCCTGGAGTCTGTATGTTAAACTACTCCCCAGGCAGTGTTTAATATATAGTGAAGTATGAAACATTTAAAAATGAACTAGAAAAGTCTAGGACTTCCTGAGAAGGAAGCCAAAATTCTGAGGAGGATTCTAGTTAGGCTTGTTGGTTTGTTCCGTAAAAGATTTAGAAGGACTTTTCAAAAAGAGGGAGGAGGAGGTCACTTCTGGGTGGCCTGGGTTTGGCTGGATCTTGGAGGAATCAGTCTTCCTCCCTGATGGGGTTCAAGAGGTTAGGAGGGATGGGGAAACCAACTGTGGCCAAGAGAAGAGAGACGTTGGCAGGTCAGAGCTTCGGAGGAGGTTCAGTTACGTGAGGCACTTCCCCAGTGGCCCTTGGGGGCACCAGGAGAGGAAGGGCTGTGGGGTCAGTGACACTTCGCTGCTCCCAGGCACTCTTCAGGTCTGCCTTTCTTGGACTATCTTGGCCAGTGCTACCATCAGAGCAACGTTACATAGATTTTTCAAAAGTGTTGGGGCGCCTGGGTGGCTCGGTCGGTTAAGCGTCCGACTTCAGCTCAGGTCACGATCTCGTGGTCCGTGAGTTAGAGCCCCGCGTCGGGCTCTGTGCCGACAGCTCAGAGCCTGGAGCCTGTTTCAGATTCTGTGTCTCCCTCTCTCTGTGACCCTCCCCCGTTCATGCTCTGTCTCTCTCTGTCTCAAAAATAAATAAACGTTAAAAAAAAAAATTAAAAAAAAAAAAGTGCTTGCCTCTTTTAGCCTATTTCATTTCTGAGACGAGCACAGAGCTCCAGAACATTAGGAATGATTTATCAGTCCTATTAAAGTGAGAGTATCGTCTCTTCTCCTTGATGGTGTTCTTTCTAAATATCTAGAGGTATGAATTTTTAAAACTGTCGTTTTCGGTTTATGTAACTCCTCCGTAGTGCTTTGGAAGTTTGCACTAAGCATCCTGCATTTGTACGAGAACTAATAATTTATCGTGTTATGTGAACAGCTCGCTCATAGACCTTCTGGAACCTCCTGCCTGGAGGGGTTGTCAGACCTCATACTGTACAAAATATACCCCCTGCTTTCAGTAGGAGCACATACAAGGCACTATTCAGCAGCAGGGGGACCCAGATGCACCAAGACAGTACGATTCTTTTAGGGACAACTCTCATCGTAAGAAAGATTTTATTTCTTTTTAATTAAGCAGATATCTGTCTCCTGGCATCTTGACTCTTTCATTGTGACCTTGGTGAGAAGAGCTGGAAGAAGTCCAATGTCTTCTCCGTCACATCCCCTCACCTGTTTGAATACAGTGAGTGTATCATCCTGTGTCTTCCCTCTCAGACCACGTGCCCTTGAACGCTTCCTCCCATGACCCAGTATCCTGGCCCTCCCTCCACCTGCTGATCCCTGCTGGTGGCTCCAGTTACCAGGGACCCTTAAATCTGGACGCCTGGGACTGAACTCAGGGTCTGCGAAGTCTGAACAACAGCATTCAGCAGGACTGTTAGCCCTTTCCAGATACCACACGTCCGGAAGCCTTACCCTTTCCCCTGGTTTTATGGAGGTACAATTGAGGGATAGCATTATACAAGTTCAGGACATAGAGCATCATGATTTGGTCTCTTCCTATATTGAGAAATGATTAGCATCCCTCACCTCACCTAGTTATAAATTTTATCTTGTGATGAGATCTTTTAAGATCTAGTTTCTTCACCGCTTGCAAATACACAATACAGTGTCGTTAACCCTATTCACCATGCTGTATGTTACATCCCTAGAATTTATTCATCTTATAACTGGGATTTTGTACTTCCCATCTTCTTCACCCCACCCTCTGCCTCTGGCAACCACCAATCTGATCTGTTGCTCTGAGTTTGTTTTTGTTTTAGTTTCCACAACAAGTCTTTGCCTTTCTAGGTCTGATTCCACTTAGCATAATGCCCTCAAGGTCCATCATGTTGTTGCAGATGATGGGATTTCCTCCTTTTTTTTTTTTTATGGCTGAAGAGTATTTTAAGTAGCCTTGACTCCTTTCTTACAGCAGCTGTACCATAAGAGCACCGCGCATTGAACTTCTGGTTAACTAAGAAATTAGACCTTTTTACAGGCTGACTGCTCTCAAGCCTCTTTCCCATTCTAACCTTCTGAAGTTGGTGTTTAGAATTCATGACACGTACTACCTTAGCGCAGACCTAATTCTGGCTTATTCTTTACAGCCTGTTGATACTTTGGGGTCCTGACTCCTCCCTTACATACATGGTGGAGAGAATGTGGACTTACCAGTAGAACACAGATTAAGTCCCAATGCTGTCACCCATCAGCTGAACTTCGTTTCCTCCCTTGTAAAATGAAGGGGGTAATGATACCCAATTAACCAAGCCCAGATTATTTAACAGGTGGTTTACTGAGATGCAAAGCATACAAAACGGACATGAAAATCTATTTAGACCGTGAACTACTATAGAGAATTTTACGTTTGCCACCCATCCCGTTTTCAGGTCACCTGCACACATAGGCAAGTTTTTGTCAAAAATCTTATCCAAGTCATTAATTAGTATGTAGAACGATTCCAGGCCAAGAATAGATACCAATCCATTGGTATCTTGATGTGATAGTACTCTCCATTTTCAATACATTTCTTCAGCTCGGCCTCCATGAGATTATAAGACCTTGTTAAATACCTTGTTGAAATCCAGATATGCCCACAACATTTTGCATGTACTTACACTTGCCCTTGTCCAAGAAAGTAATGAGAATATTTGGAAGTGCATGTTCTTAGGAAAGGCATCTTGATTTCAAAGGATCCCTACACCCCCTCTTATTATTGCAAAGCTCCTCTTACATTAATCTGGATGTTTGCCTGTGATTCGTCATAAAGCTCTCTGATGTATGGTTATGGACATCATCTTCTGTCTATGTTTTTGGTTTCTAGTCATCACATTTTTCATTCTTTTTCTTTTCTAACTTTCAAAGAATACAGAACGGAATTTAAGCAAATAAATTCTCAAGGCTACTTAATTCCTTAAATTGAATAGCAAACCTCATACTAGTAAACACTGAAAAAAGACAAGTGCAAAGTTACCCCATATAAATTATACCACGTCCAGGGGCGCCTGGGTGGCGCAGTCGGTTGGGCATCCGACTTCAGCCAGGTCACGATCTCGCAGTCCGTGAGTTCGAGCCCCGCGTCAGGCTCTGGGCTGATGGCTCGGAGCCTGGAGCCTGTTTCCGATTCTGTGTCTCCCTCTCTCTCTGCCCCTCCCCCGTTCATGCTCTGTCTCTCTCTGTCCCAAAAATAAATAAATGTTGAAAAAAAAAAAATTTAAATTATACCACGTCCTTAAGCACCCGTGAGCGATAGCTCAGATATTAATGTCACATGTATCGAGCAACGGTCTTAACTTAGCGTTGTCCAAGATTGCCACGTCTGAAGACGTTATGTACAGACTCAAGTGTGATTCCTTAGATTCCAAATTCAGCACTGCCTCTAAGGGAAGAAGTAACCAGCCCGTCGTTGGTTTATTTTTCTAACAGTTCTACCTAATTTACTATAAAGCACTGGCTGGACAAACACTATTCCTTTATTTCTATCATTTTTTAGAATGGGAGTCTGCAAACCTTTTCTGCAAAGAACCAGATATTAACACTTCAGGCTTTGCGGGCCTTATGATCTGTTGCAACTACTTAATTCTGCTTTTGTAGCACGAAAGTAGCCCATAGACAACATGTACGTGAAGGGTTTGGCTGTGTCCCAGTAAAACTTTATTTGCAGAGACAGAGGGCCATTGTTTGATGCTGTGACACCTCTTTTAGAACTTGAATTCATTTAGAAATAAAACTTTGCAACATAGATTGGGCTTCTTTGTGAAAGTGGTTATGTTAAGAAAATCCATTGGGGGGAGGGTGGATTTGGGTGGCTCATTTGGTTGAGCGCCTGATTCTTGATTTTGGCTCAGGTCATGATCTCATGGTTGGTGAGATTGAGGATTCCCTCTCCCCTTCTCTGGCTCTCCCCCACTCGTGTTCTCTCTCAAAATAATAAACATTTCTTAAAAATTGATGAGGGAAAAGGATTATATTGGTACTTTAACCTAAACCATTACAGTTTGAAACTGTAAGAAGTCAAAAAGGAACCTCCCCAACCTGCCTCCCCCCCAAAAAAAATGAGAGCAACACCTCCCTTTACCCTTCTCTCCATTACCACCCACTTAATACCAGGGTTGGGCACAGTCCACCTATAAAATGGCAAAAATTGGCATTCAACTTCATTGGAACATTAGTCGACCCTGAATTATTCTAATACATTTATAAGAGACCTAAAATGTACTGCCTTTCTGGGTCCTGTATAAAATTTTTCAGATAATCGACAAAAATTGAGATGTTGACTCCTTTGGATTAGAGGCAATATGAAGAACACAAAACCCGAAAACAAATACGATCCTAACATTTAACTACCTTCCTCTACGGAGGAAACGTTAAGGAGTGTTTCTAGTAAGTACATCAATTTCTCAAAGATAGCAGCAGTGGATTAAGTGTATGTTAATTATTAACAAATGCCTCCTACTTCCTTTTCTCCTATTCGTCATGAGAAATGAGAGGATTATGTAGAATTTCAAAATAGGTGTGTGCGTGAATTTCAAATTTTTATGGGTTCAAGATTATGGATCTGTTGGGTTTTTTTGTTTGTTTTGTTTTGTTTTTTTTTTTTTTTGAGACAGTGTGAGCGGGGGAGGGGCAGAGAGAGAGAGGGAGACGGAGAATCGGAAGCAGGCCCCAGGCTCCGAGCTGTCAGCACAGAGCCCGACGCGGGGCGCGAACCCACAGACCGTGAGATCATGACCCGAGCTGAAGTCGGACGCTCAACCAACTGAGCCACGCAGGCGCCCCTGTATGGATCTTTAAAGTCAACCAAGTGCATTAAAGAGGATTCAGGAGGTGGGGAGTGAGGCGTGACCCCTAGGGAGAATTTACCAAATAGAATTCCCCATGGGACAAGGTCCTGGAGAACCTTGAAAAAGCCTGTTATTATAAGATAACCTTTCAAAAACAAAAAAGACTATAGAAGGAAAATTAATAGCGCTCCCAGGGTATCACGTAATTTTAAAAGAAGTTGAAGATCACAGCTATTGGACTATTATGTAGGTTTTAAAGCAACTTTGAGAGAATGTCTTAGTTTCCAAACTGATGAATGGAAGTTTAAAGGTTTTGAGGACCCAGAAGATCCAGTCAGATTCATCTCGCTCTGGAGAATTAGGGTGATATTAATGCAAACGGCTTTACCCCTCCTCTGATTTTCACTAGTTGATGGACTTTGTATGAGTCGATACATATCCAAATACCCCAGAACTTGGCAGCTTAATACACTGTTTATTATCTTAGTTTCTGTTGGTAAGTTATTCAGGCCCTGCTTAGCTGGGTTCTTTATTTCATCAAACGTCAGCTGGACGAATGGAAGTTTCATTGGGGGAAGAACTTCCAAGATCACGTGATTGGTAGCAGGATTTAGTCGCTCAGGGGAGGTTGGATGAAGGGCCTCAGCTTTTCACTGACTGTTGGCCAGAGGCTACCCTCCATTCCTCGCCAAGTGGGCCTTTTCCCTGTTCTCCATCAAGCGGACTGACCAAGGAGACACTGGAGACAGCCAGCAAGATGGATGCCAGTCTTTTCTAACCTCGTCACAGAAGTGACCGCCTATCACCTGTGCCACATCTATTGGTTAGAAACAAGTCGCTATGTTGAGTCTACCCTCGAGGAGAGGGGATGACAAAGAGGTGAATGCCAGGTGTCATTGGGGTCATTGGAGAAGTACCCTCAGACTTCTGAATTCTTTCCTGGCTCATCCAGTCCTTGAATAAAGAGAGAGCCCATAACTGTCACCAGTGTCTACCACATGTGATTTACTTTTGGCTGTTTTCTCTCATTCCCCCTTAGGTTAGACATTGATTTTGTGAGTTATCATGGGTAGCAGCTTTGACTAGTAGTTCCCATAATTAAATACAAATATTTCAATGCCCTTAAGTTATCCTTTCGAGAATTTGGGTTCTATAATAACATACCCAAGAAAATATCTATGTTCTACACAGAGAACGCGGGAGCGACAGGTTTGAGAGCGGTCCACAGAAATATTTGGGTGTTAGCCTTGTTCTTTTGGAAAGTATTGCAATGATAGATACAAACCTGTTTATGATTAAGTTTAATGGGTCTAAGTTGTACTAAAAAAATAACGGCTTTATCAGAGAGATTCATGGATGGAAATGAAGAGAAAACAAACGTACATGTATATTTTGGCAACTGAAGATGGACATTTCTCTGAAGTTCTTTGAAGTTTGGGAATTCTCTGAAAATTAGCGTGGAGTTTTTTAGAATGGACTCCTCCGTTTCCCAGCTTCTGCTCTAGCTATTCTATACTGTATTAAAATGTGTTTATATCTGTCTTCATCTTTGCTCCATGGGACCATGAATCTTTTGATGTATTGTCTATTGGCTATACTTAGCGAAAAGCAAGATGTTGTGTTGGATAATCACGTTGTCTTGCAAATGTAGCTTATTTACAACTATTTTCTTTTAGAAATACATCTTGCAATTACTGCGGTCCATGTACTCTCCAAGGTGTTTTCAAACCTCTCCAAGGTTACTCTCATTTAGTCACCATAATACCCCTGTAAGTAAGCACTAATACCATCAGCATTTTCCAGATGGGGAAAGCGACCTAGAAGAGGTTAAGTGACCTACTCAGTGGCACACAGAGAGGCGTGCGGCTGTGAATGTGATTCTGTCGAGGCCCATCATGTAGTTCAACTCCGGTTTTGTTGGATGAGATGAAAAACGTATTGACAACAGATTCCTTATGCGTAGATACATTGAAGGTTGTGTACTTTATTTTCTGTGTGTGTGTGTGTGTGTGTGTGTGTGTGTGTGTACTTGATAAAAGATGAAAGTTGGCTAGCCAAAAACAAGAAAAGCTCAAAATGTTCTTTTATCTTCCTTGTTTAGTTTCAAGAAATGAGGCTGCCCATTTAACACGATTTTGCTCCCTGAGTTTGTTTCGGTCGGTCCTTCTCATTGGTTTCTGTATCACCATTGCCAAGTTGTGGTTCTCCTGGCACTTTTTCTCCCCTCCATTTTCCTGGGAAAGTTGATATTTTCCCAGTCCAGGATAACCATCGCTTTATACATAAAAATCTTCCTCTCGCATGGTCTTGGATATTTTCAAACCCAGAGCTGTGGCTTGCGTATGCTAATGCATTTGAAGGAATCTAGCTGGCAAGAGAGGAGGGCTAGATATGACGATGGTCACGTTGCAGGAGAGGGAGGGGAAGATGGGAAGCCCAACAGAAAGACACAAAGATTTCTTGAGTACCTGCCTGCTGTGTGCCAGATGATAACAGTGCTTGCTCCAGAGGGGAGCTTAGGGGGACTAAATAAGTTATTTTTAAATACCTTGAAGGTTGTTTGGCACATAGCCAATGCAATACGTATTTCTAAAATGTAGACAACCTCACAGATGACCTGTCAGCGGACCCTCCATATTCTCCCACACCAGATAAGAAAATGAAGACTCACGGGGGTTAATTTGACCCAAGTCTTGCTGTTAGTAAGGGCTAGAGTTGCTATTCCCATGTCTCTAGATTCAGAACATATTTTTAAAATGAAAAATTCGACCTTTGCGAACACTAGAGAATGGGGCACCTGGGTGGCTCAGTCTGTGGGGCGTCTGACTTCTTTCTTGGGCTCAGGTCGTGATCTCGGGGTTTGTGGGATCGAGCCCCACATTGGGCTCTGAGCTCTGATAGTGCGGAGCATGCTTGGGATTCTCTCTCTCTCTCTCTCTCTCTCTCTGCCCCTCCCCTGCTTGTGCATGCACTCTCTGTCCCTCAAACTAAAATAAACAAGAATGTCATGATAACATTTTGTATTCACCTGGAAAAAAAATTAAAACATGACAAACACAAGTGAAACTCCATGTATCCTTCTCCCCCTGGAAGAGAAGTTCACGCTATCCCAAATCTGGATTGTATTATTTCTCTGAGATGTCTTTATGCTGATATATGTTTGTGTTCCTTAGTAATAAATACTTACTATTTTCAAGTATGTAAACTTAGAAACGGTGTCATGACCTATCTTTTCATAGCTTGCTTTTTGTATTTTACCGTATCAAAACACATGATGCTTTTCTGTATGTTAAACCAGTTTATATGTCCATTCTCTTGACGGACATTTGGATTATTTCCAAAAATTTTAGTTATTAAAAACAGTGCCACGGGGCGCCTGGATGGCTCAGTTGGTTAAGCATCTGACTTCGGCTCAGGTCATCTCGCGGTTCATGAGTTCGAGCCCCGCGTCAGGCTCTGGGCTGACAGCTCGGAGCCTGGAGCCTGCTTCGGAGTCTGTGTCTCCCTCTCTCTCTGCCCCTGCCCTGCTCACGCTCTGTCTCTCTCTCTCAAAAATAAACGTTGGAAAAAAAAAAAAAAAAACGGTGCCACAGCGAACATGCCCCTGTGTGCACCCTTGTGCTCACGTGCCCCAGTTTCTCAGTGTTGCAGTCCATGCACTTGCTTCCCCGGGCATGCACGTTGCTCTCCAAAACGTGCTGATTTTCACTTACGATAGTAATTCGTGTTTGAGAGTTCCTGTTGCTCTCCATGCTTATCAGTACTTGTTTCTGTCAGGCTTTGCGGTTTCTGCCAGTCTGATGGGTGTGAAATAAATTTAATCTGAATAGCTGTAATTGCCACGGATGAAAACCTTACAAAAGGTTTTCTCTCTTTTACAAAAGAAAGCCGGGGCTGAATGAGGACCCTCATGTTGACAGATCTCAAGACTCTGTTCACCAACACTGACAGTCTCCACCTTTCTTAGCACCTTTCCAGCATCAAGATTTAACGATGCTACTGACTTTGTTATTACTGAAGACGAAACGACAACATTCTGTGTCGTTTGCCGTAAGATTGAAGAAGTTGTAGGACAATTTTCATGAGTCTGTCATGTAGACCTAAGGAATCGTTGGTAGAAACTGTGGTGTAGCATTCCTAAATACTAGGTGGTGGTGTTTTTTTCTTTCTACACCTTAGCACCACGACTTACGACTTTTCTCCTTCATGTGCATGGTCAGTTGGGTGACTTGTGAGATAAACAGGCCGTGAACTCCGGGTTATACAGGTCTAGGTTCCAGGCCAGAAGTTCTGGGAGGCAGTTTCAAGGGAGTGCAGGGAGGTTTCTGGAACCAAACAGAGTCTGGGTAGAACATCGTCTTTAGACCAGTGGTTCTCTGATGTCTGTGAGCCTCTGGAACGAACTGGCAGACTTGTCAATCTACAGATGGCCCGGCTCCGTCCTCAGATTTCCTGGTTCAGTAGGTCTGGGATGGAACTGAAAACGGGCTTGGGCAACAAGTTTCCCTGATGCTGGGGGCCACCCTTTGAGAATCCCTGCTTTGGAGCAATTTACCCCAAAGCTGGGGTGGGACTGGACCAGGGTGGAGCGCTCAGACTGAGGGTCAGATCCAGCCCCAGCATTAATACGTGACGTTAGAACGTAGGGGTGTGGCTAGTTAGGTGTGCGAGTGATTTCTGTTTTACTCTTGGTGGCTTTAGGCATATCCTGTGTAAGCATGTGTTTTTAAATATTAAGGACCAGACTGAAACGAAGGGGGGCTGAGGGGCCTCACGCAGATTAGGGATTCGATAAGTAACAGATGGTTCTTATTTGGAACTTGCATTTTGAAAATTCAAGCAGAAGTTTGAATTCATGATATGACTATGACAAGTATGTTGTGTTTAGGCTAATAGACTTTTAGGAATGTATGGCTGGGCAAACGATTTCTAAGATGGTAATAGCCACACATTCATTTATCATCAGCCCCTGTTTAGTCATCTTCTGTGTGCCAGGTTATAAAGGCTGAATTATGCAGTTTTTAAGAGGAACACATTTTTTCTGTTGTTGGAGCTCTCCCAACGAAATGAATCGGCCCAAGTTCATGGATGCCCAGGACATGGGATGATAGTCACTTGGTGACTGCCGTTACAAATGAAAAGTTATGACTGACTTAGGTAAATGGATTAACGTATTTTTGCCCTTCTATATACGCATGGACACATGCACATATATATAACCTGTATATGTAACCGATCACCTGAATAACTTAGATATTGCAGCCAAGGTGATGTAACATTTCTGTGCATGAAAAAGCAAAATAACTTTCTTAAAAAAATAACAATTAGCAGACACATGGCATGGAAGAGGAATGTTAGGGTGTTGGTAAAGGTCTGTGTTTTAACTTGGAGGATATTTACACGGGTCTTTGAAAAACCTTTGTTTCAACAGAATATATAATTTTCGTGCCAATCTCCGTATGTTTCACAATAAAATGCTTTAAGTATGAATACAGTGAAAATCAAATTATTTAAATCCTTTCCATCGTGCTTATGTGTTTTTAGAACAGTTAATGCATATTTAATTATAGCTTATTTTTATATGTGCCTGTGTGAACATAAAATTTGAAAAGTATGGACCAAAAGCAATATGAGAAAGTATTATTTACTTCTAATGTCTATCTTCGTAAGTGGTCTTATTTGGTATGAGTTAGTTATTTTAAATACTTTAAACAAGTGGGGTTTGAGCTTCAATTTTTATTTTCTATTTCAAAAGACAAATTACGGATCCATAAGGGAAGTAATGAGAAGTCCTAGGTCTGTACTTAAGATATACTAGCGTTTCATTGTAACCTGACCGTTCTCCTAGTCTATTTCTTTTGAACTTTGCTCAGAAGAAAAGGTAATTTCTAATTGTAATCTTTGTGGTTTTTTGTCTCTGAAGATTTTGTTTGAACGTACGTGTATGTTACACACAACGGAATGGGAACCAAGAATAGCATGGGCGGGGGGGAAGCGAGGATCAGGGTTTCAAAATATTATGAAAGGGAAACGATCAAATGCAATACTTCCCTTTCATGTTGAGCTTCTTTTTCTGGCTCCCCACCCCCCGCCCCGGGCTGAACGCTCTGAGGCCTGCAGGCGTTGGTGACCGCCAGACAGGAGGTTACAATTAGCAGTCACAGGCAGCAGTCCTGTGCCCCGCGGATGGCATTTTGCGGAAGAGGACGAGGCCGAGCTAGCAGAAAAATGGATGAGGCCAGGGTCACGTTTCTGTTTTATACAATTTGTTGTCTCGAGGAAAGTTTCATCAGACATCGCTACCTTCTGAGTCTGAAGGTGGCCTAACGCTGGTAGAAAGAACGTGAGCTTTGTGATCCGGTAGTCGCACTCCCCTCCCCTCCACCCCATTGCTAGCTGTTTACGATTCGAGTGAATCATAAATCTGCAAGAATGCTGCCTCAGTCTGTGGAGTGGGTATCCTAATGTGTCGCAGGATTTGGAGGGTGACACGAGACAACCTACGGGAAGATGTGAGACAGGTTGCTGGGACTTCGTAGATACTGTGCCCCCCTTCTCCCTGCCCAGCAAAGCCGCAGCACCAGCAGCTTTGGAGGCTTGAGCAGGCTATGGCCCCGTCACTGGGAGACATGATTTAATGGGCTGCCGTCCATGTTTAGCAGAAGGCAGGTCTTGCCTTCTAGACCTCCAACCCCTAAAAACACAACAACGTAAGAACATTAAGCGAAGAGAGCTATAGGTGGCCACAAGTGTTCATTCGGTGCCTGGTAGATGAACATGACGTGGAAATGGCTCAACTGGTGTGGCACATGCTCGTCTTGGGCGCCGAAGCGAGAAGCCGTGTCACTTCCACTGGGTCCCTTTCAGAGGTCGTCCGGGGCTGGCCGGCATGGCAGTTGATGGGTCTGTGTCTTTCCCTGTTGGGTGCCCCCTTCCTCCCTAGAGCCCAGATCTCGCTCGTGCTCAACATGCCCAGCACCTGTCAGTTGGATGAATGAATCACCAGCATTTGAACAAATGAGGTTCAAATTTGAGGTTTGTAGGTTGGCCCCAGCGAGCGTGTTTATGTTCCGATGTCTTGATAATGACTCTCAGCAGGGTCAGGTTTCTGGAGATTCAGTGAGGGACTGGAACTCCCCAAAGCAACAGTGTTCCGGGTCCTGGCCTACTTTGTTTTTAATTTACTGAGGCTTTTGTTTTTCAGTTAGAGTACAAGGACTCGTGGTGTATCTTTGTACCTTGTCTTTACTGGAGACGGGCAGCACCTTTGCGATCAACCAGAGGGTTGTTTCAAAGCCGTGACCGGACAGGAATGATAGTTAACACTGCAAGAGTGTTTGTTGCTAAGTCAGGCATGCCGCTAAGGGCCTTAACGTTTTTTGGAGCATCTGGGCTTTTCTCGGGTGTTAAGGAGAACAGTGAAACCTTAGAATGTGTAAGATAGGGTAGCCTCTAATCCACATGCTCTAGTTTTAAGCTGAAACATGTATTATCATGAGATCTTTGTAAGGTAGACTGTCAACCATTAAACTTTGTAACTCTGTTCCCCGAATGGACAGGTAGTCTAGTGAATTCTGTGTTAACCTGGGTCATATATAATCGTATGAAGCTGCTAAATGCTGAAATAATTCTCAACGAATCAAAAGCAACCGACATTTTTTTGAGTGCTTGTTCTGCACCAGGCATTGTGATGAGCATGTTATGTTTTATGTCACTTCATACTCAGAACCACCCTATGAGGTAAATGCTATTACATGAAATCCAGATGTTAAAACTGTAGGGTAAAGAATTTATGGTCAGCTGACTCCACACCGCCGTAATGAAGACATCAGTGGGCAGATGGCCCGGGAGAGTTGTCTGAAGTCAGGACAGTAAACTGATGGGGCTGGGATTCAGAGAGCCTGTCTTGACCTGTGTTCTTTCTGTTCTGCATGGTCCTTAAGATGGTCTTTACATTCTCCCTCTCCTTAATTAACTTCTATATTTCTGGAACCCTCTTTGGGACAAAAAATGGGGTTTCGCCCCTCGCTACAGTGAGTGTTGGTTAACTACCACTCATAACTACTGTACCCGTATGCTCCTCGCACTAGAGCTCTGACGTGTTGTCCCCGAGACCCCTCTACCATGGGGCCCCCAGTTCCCCTGTCTAGGTGTATCTCTGTCACTCTTCTTTGGGCATCTTCAACTCTCACCTAGCCCTGGAGAAACTCTTTACAGTCTTGAACGTGTCCCTTTGTTCACCCACTGTCCTTCGGTGAAATGTCAAAGGCCTGGCTTGGTAATCACCCAGTTCTGATCTCACGTCATCTGAGAACCCTTCCTGGGATGCTGCCCCCAGTTAAATCCCCGTTGTCAGAAAGCCTGCACCTCTCAGATCTCTGCCACTCATTTATCGTGGCCGGATACTAACTTGGACGGCTTCTTTTTCTTTCATGCTTGTGTGCTTTGGCTCCCCAAATGAATTGCCACGTGAAGGTACCCCCTTCCTATATGCATAGTCTCCTAAATACATAGTAAGTATGTAGTAAGTTTTTTTCATTCCTGAGGACATCTTTTTTTGTTTCTCTCTCATTTTTCTTTTATTCTAACGAGAGGCCTGATTTGATAGCACATGAGATTCTTGGACATGAAAAGGAAAAAGATCACATGTGGTTGAAAGGGAATGTGCTTTTTACTTTTATCTTGGATGTGTCTCTTCTTGTCTTTCATTCTGGCGGGGGCACTGATGAGGCACTGTTTCCAGTGTCTGGGTCATTTCTTTTTTAATGTTGGGAGTTCTTTGTGTTCAGTAATTGTGTGGCCAGCAAGTTGATTTGAGGGGTATCAAATCATTCGGTTTACCCTGATCCCTTATTATGCTTGAAGAACAGTGAGTTCTCAGATGTATTTAACAAGACAGCCCTCTCTAGAGGACGTTCCAGCTGGGCTTTTTGGTATTCAGCTTTTAACAGTCTTGAACCCATCAATTCATAGCCATCACTTAGGTGACAGAGGATGGAAGAGTTTTCCCCACTGTAATGAAGCATCTGATTAAAATAGTGTGCTTAAGAAAACAGCTGGTTATAATAACACCTAGTGCTATTGATTACCATGGTATTGGAGAAGAAAGCTCTTTTTAGAACAACGGGAAAGTAGTGCTTTATGGAAATGGTGTGTGTATCACTCTTCCCTTCGTTTTATGCCATGGACCATAGCTCAAGCCAGATTTTCCAGAGAATTACAGAAGCCATGTCACTTTCACGAATGCCAGCCGATAGGAGAGAAATTGAAAATTAGCATCAGAGGATGGGACGTCCGGCCTCCTGTTCAGGGCCAACCTGACCTTGACCCCATTCCCTCCTACTTCCTCAAGGAACTTGTCCTCTTGGTCCTCTCCACTCTGTTCCTTTCTGGATTCTCACTTAAAAAAAAAAAAAAAAAAAAAAAAAAACAGGGGCGCCTGGGTGGCTCAGTTGGTTAAGCGGCTGACTTCGGCTCAGGTCATGATCTCGCGGTCCGTGGGTTCGAGCCCCGCATCGGGCTCTGTGCTGATGGCTCAGAGCCTGGAGCCTGTTTCAGATTCTGTGTCTCCCTCTCTCTGACCCTCCCCCGTTCATGCTGTCTCTGTCTCAAAAATAAATAAACGTTAAAAAATAAATAAATAAATAAATAAATAAATATTAAAAACAAACAAACAAAAAAACCCTCCAGCATTCCTGCTGGCTATTATCAGTCTCTCTCGTCCCATTTAGCATCCCAAGTTTTTAAAAAGAATCACTCACGTTTACTCCATTATTTCATTTTTACCTTTGCTCCCTAAGGTAGCCCGCAGTAATAGCCTTTTGCCCACGCTGCTCTTCTGAAATGGTTCTTCAGGTAAACAAAAGGTCCCCCTCTAGTTGGATGCAGTGTTCATTTCTCCATTCTTCTCTTATTGAGGCACTTGTTTCTCCCTTTCACCTTTCTTGATCATGGTCTCTGGGTCTCTTCTCTCTGTGACCACTTCTCCCAGGACGCTCATTGGCGTTCCCCAGGGTTTCATCCGTGGACCACTGCTGTAGCTTTGCTCCCTTGTGGCACGTAAGATTTCAGCGCTCGCAGTCCCGTTGTGGCTGATGACTCCCAAGTTTTCCCTCCACTCGGGGCTCACTGACGGCTGAACTCCTTCACTTGATTTTCCAGAAGGACTTCAGATTCGGGGTTCAGCCCCCACCCACGTTTCCTCTTTTTTTGTTTCCATTGTTAGTAGCACCCACCCACAGCTCTGTTAGAAACAAAGAAGTTGTCCTTGATTCTTTTTTCTCTCCCATATCCAATCCATTGGCATGCCTTTAGATTAAATTTCTAAGTAGTTATTTCTTGAATCCTTCCCCGGGGCTTCTGTGACCTCCTCCTCTCCTACCTGGTCCCTCAGACCTCAGTCTTGTCCTCATGAGATTCTGCTTTGTTCCAATGGGAGTCCTCAACTCCTGTGTGGTCATGGCATTCCCTGCCCTGGAAAATGACAGTGGTTCTCCACGGCCGGCAGGATTAAGTCTAGGCTCTTCAACATGACACGAAGGGCCCTGATTTTTCCCCCTTGACCCAAGAAGCAGTCTAGAGACAGGCTGAAGCTAAGGACCCTGTCTCTGTTGGAGCCCCAAAAAGTGGACTCTCCATCCTGGGGCCAGGACAGTTTGGTTTCACCTCTCTGCCTTTATTGCCAAGGAGTAAAGCAGAGGCTGAAGCTGGCCCTTGATCATCTCCCAGACTTCCTTTTCTAAACAGCTGAGGTAGATAAGGAGAGGAGCTTGAGCCCTTAAGAGTGCATTTAGTAGACCTGAGCAAACAGGGCAAGGCTGTGTGAAAGATAAGATGCAGGGGTGTGCGATCCTCCGTAGGTAAACGAAAGGTCCAGAGGATTTGGGGATTTGAGCCTTAGGTCATGGTATCCCGTGCTCCCTTAGCTGTGTGTCTAATCAGACTTTTTGCACAGCCAGCAGCACGGCTTCCCTTACGAAGGGCATCTCGGGACCCAAGGTTCTTGTGGCTTCATAGCAGGGCAGTCTGAAGGAGGCACGTTGTAAGCAATAAAAGGACTCTGTTTGGGTCGAGGAGGTGTGGATGGTTGTCACTCCGGGGTGGAAAACTTCATTTAGTCGCAGAAAAGTAAATTTAAATCAAATGCACGTAGAAGTTCACATATCTTGGGATCTCATCAGTGATGCAGAAGGCTGTCCTGTGCAAATGGGCGGCATGACACGGTATTGAGTCCAGGGGCAGGAGACACAGGGTCCGGGACTATCCAGGCTCTGCCCATCGTGGGCCGCGGACACTTTTACCTCTTTGAGCTTCGGTTTCTTCATCTCAAAAAATTCACCACCCAGCCCTGACTACCATTCACAATAAAGTTCAGTAAGGGTGCGTGAAATCACCTCGGCAACCCCTATGTGCTAATGAGTTACAAAACGGTGTTCTAATTATTACAGGTTATAGTTTCATAACAACTGTGGCAGAATGGTAGCTAAGCCAGTCACCTTACATGGATTATCTGATGGAAACTTTCACAGCCCTTGAGATCGATATTGTTAAAATCCCCATCAAACGGCGGAAGAAATGGAGACTCAGGAAGGTGGGGTTTCTTGTCGCAGACCGCCCAGCTGGTAAGGAACAAAGCCAGGGTCTGAATCCAGAGTGTAAAAGGTGTCTATTAAAGGATTATGTATCTTAGCATAGAATTTCAAACTATATAAACATACAGTAACTAGAGAAAAGTTAAATCATGGTTTATCCATAATACAGAATATCATGTAGCTAATAAATGTCTTGTGTTCACAAAGTGTTTAATGACAGAAAATACAGGACTTTCAAACGAAAGCCAGGAACAAAACCGCATAGGGTAAAGGCTTTATTTTAATATATGTGCTTAACAGACGTGTATTATACAATAAGATGTACACAGTCTTTACAGATGATGAGAAGTAGGGTTATGGAATATTTTTATTCATGCTGTATGTTTTGCAACTTTATATAACCCCCGTGTAGAATTTTGTTAGTTTTTCAGATAGCATTGCTTTACAATTTTTTCTCAAAACGTTCACTAAGTTCAATGAATTTCGTCTTTTAAAAGTAGAATTTCTCACAATTTTTTCCATGCTGCAAAGCCTACAGATTTCCTGTAGTGGCGTGATGACCGGTGACCACAGGCCAGTGGTGACCTCTGATTCCTTTGTTAAATCCCCCATTTCTTCACCTGAGTCTGGAGTGAGGGAAACACAGGAAAAGCATTCTTGACCGGCCGCAGCACCCACAGGTATCAGGTAGAAAGCAGGAACAGACGCCCCAGTTGGATCCACTACTGACAATAAAGGCTGTGCTGTTCCCCAAATTCCCTGCTGACCTGCGTATTGGGGGGAAATGCTTCCCGAAAGAAGAAAAAAAAAGCAGCTGTTTCTCTGGAAGGATGTGTTCACTCAGACTCACCCACGTAACTCATGAATACGTTTCTTGTCGCCGTAACCAAAGAGCCGGGGAGATCTGCATTGAAAAGAACACAGTTGTGTTGAAATCATGAAATCCAAAGATCCCAATTCCGATGGATAAGAAAGCTGGGGGATTTTTATCTGTGTAATGCTTACTGGAATTTGGCTCTTCATTTTCAACTTAGTAAAATTCTTGTTTGCTTAAAATAGCTCTTCTGGAGCAACACTTGTATGCGAGTATAACACATGGGGTTTAGCTGTTGCTGGCAGGGAGGGCTGAAGATTCCACTTTGGACTGTAAAATCCGCACCACTGGCTGAGAGAGGAAGACAGATGGATTGAGTAACAGGAGAAGTTCAGCATTCAGAGAATATTGTTCCAGAAAAATAGCTTTATAGTCCTTTTGTGACTGATGAAAACCAACAAAAATCTATTACTTTTGAAAACACTATTTCAACAAAACACCCAACCGTGTACTCTGCTACAGTTAAGAGGCATTGTGCCAGATTGGATTAATTTGTATTTGTGTTTAGCATGTCAGGATCTGAAGGCTTTGAACGAACATTTTTTTAGAGAAGGAAATGATGGTAAGCCGGAGGCTCATTCTGGCCATCAGCCACATTCAGCTCAACTGAAAATCATTATGGAAAATTGGATACATACGGTTCTGGTAGACGCTTACCCTATCTGGCAAAATGAAATCGAATATTATTGTGAAGCTCAGAGTCAACCTTGTTTCCTTCTGTGGGTCTCGGTCGGGTGCTTTGCATGCAGAGGTCTGCAAGATTGTAACATGTTGACCCTCCTTGTATGGATACTGGGACATTTATCTGAAATGTTCCCATTGCAAGAAGTTACTTGGGGAAAGTTCAAACACACATTCTCCCTTAACTGCCATTGATTCATCGTGCAGTCAAGCAGGTCAGTGTAGCCTGTGTTGAATTCTGCTTAATCCAAAACTCGTGAGTGGGACCAAAGTTTATATTTAACATCTAAATTTTGGTAGTGGTACGAGTCCTAAATAATTTAGGACACGTTTCCTTGGAAGAAACCAGAGCTTACCTATAGAAGCCATTTATCCTTGGATAGTTCGTTTAAAAAAAAACAAAACTATTTTAGGTGAAAGTTGATGAGATTTGGGTGTTACTTTAAGTTGAAATGTGGAGAATAAGCTGATTTTCTAATTATTAAAATTATTCTGCTATGATGAGAGACTTGAGAATATCCAAAAACTCAGATCAATTAATTGAATTGAGGGAAATCTTTTTTTTGTTTGACTCACTTTATTTTTTTGGTTTTGTTGTTTGTTGTTTTTAAATTTAAGGAAATCTTAAAATGAGGCCAAAGGTTATCAAAAGCTCCATTAAATATAGCATATAGGTTGGTGGTAAAACGCTCAAAATAACAAAGTTTTGTAGCCATCCGAAATTAAAGTTTGAGAATAAAATGCTTATTCTGTAATATGAAGTGAGGGAATCATACACAATGGGATATCAGTATGATGTCACCTATGTCAAATATGTATAAAATGTCAAATGTCAATGTCAAATATGTATAAAAGCAGAAGGATAGTTGTGAAAAACTTGATATTCTGGGTTGTAGAATTATGAGCGATTATTTTGTTCTTTGTATCTTTTCATAATTTCTAGGATTCACATCTTTAGATACTTAGGCATATTAATTTACAATCCTAAAATGGTAATAAGAAATTACCAAGTTCTTAACTGTTTCAGAATAGTAATAAAAATTTTTAAATATAAATCTTTTAGAAGTCTTAAGGAAAGGGAGATTTCTGGATTGATTCACATGCCCGTCAACCTAATTTAGAAATAACCAAAAAGAATGTTTAAGCAGACCTATATATTTTTCCCCCCAAATCGTATCAATTTAGCGAACAACATGTCCTTCCACTGCCTGGCACCTACTCTCTCTTCCTAGTAATGCTGTCCTAATTTTGTTTTGGAGAAATTGTTCTTTCCCACTCTGAGTACATCAAGTGGAGCAGACCTCCCATGCTGGTTGGAGTGCGTGGCTGAGATGTGAGCCAAAGCATTAGCCCCAGAGTCACGATGCTCGGTGCAGAGAGAGGCACATGACCCACTTTGGGCCAGTGGGAGAGAGTAAATCCTAGGACTTGCATGGCAGTGTTGCCCTATGAAACATAAGACCCTTGAACCTGGCATATGAAGATGTATGCCTCAGAACCAGCCAGCAGACCCAGGAGCGGCAGGACTGAGAGAGGGATCCTGTGATGGCACTTCTGACACCCTGGAATTAGACAATCCCTTGAAGTGAATCTTTCCAGTGGTCTGAGCCAGTAAGTTCCCTTGCTACTTATTCTTGCCTGGGTTAAATTTTCTTTCAACTAAACGGACACGACCCGCTACTGTCCTAAACGGTACAGAAACCGAATGGGAAACTTGGCACAGAGATTAGGAAACACTGATCAATCCAAAATTCAAAAGTGGAAATCACCATGATCCTATTACACAAAACATCAATTGACATTTAGACTGGGAAGTTTTATGGCTTTTAGACTGGGAGAAAATAGGATTATGTAGTAATTTCTGTCAGTCTCTTTTTTTCCATTACTAAGTGGACCTCTTCCCAATTCATTACACATTTTACAATGACATTTTAAAAAATCCTGGTGCCCCATTAAATGTATTGTCGCTTATCGTTAGGTATTTAGGTTGCTTCTAACGTTTCTGTTCTTGCTGCGACAGTACGAAGAACATCCTTGAAGGTGTGTACTCGATCACTATTAGAGTAAGTTCCTAGATATTAAGGCTTCCTGGGTCATAGGGAGAACCACATTTTAAGGATTTTTCTCTTAGGTTGTCCGCCAGGAAGTTTATACCAATTTACCTTTCCAGAAGCATAGTAGGAGAAGGCTGCTTTCTTCATACTCTCACGCCTTATCATTTGAAAAAAATCCTTGCTCACCCTTGCAGAGTTGACACGTGTAAGATTTAACATCACTCTCCCCCACTGGACTGTAAGCTTTGTGAGCACAGTGTCAGCTTCTCTTCTGCTGGTACCTTCCACGATGCCTGCCACACAACAGCAAATCTCAGTAAATTGACTCTCAGTAAATCGTTGATGGATAGATGAAGACGTGTGTACCTGTATGCAGGTGTGGGTATCACTTTGGGTTTGCGTTTCAGTGAGCCTAAAACTTTGTGCTGTTGATAAATCCCAGAAACTTCCGAGGACTGACTACATGAAACTAGAAGTAAGCCCATCTCCGTTACAATTGCGACACGTGATCGACTGTCCCTGTCGTAACTGCTCAGCTTTTGCTGTGCGCTAAAACCAGGCCTGATTATAAAGTACTGCGTCTCCTTTCTTTTGTCCCCTCGTCGCCCTACCACACCGTGCCAACAATCCTACAAGCAGAAGAACGTGGGTTTTTATTTTCATCTTACAAAATTTAAACATTCAGAATTGTTTTTAATTTGAGACCAAGACTCTGGGAAGCCATACATTTTCTAGCTTATTCAGAGCTGTTCGCAGAGACCGTGGTGCGTCCAGAAGGACTCCGTTCTTGTATTTCACGTATCGATTGATCTGCAACTCCGTGGTGTCTTTTACTTCGTTCCTCTTAGTGTGTTCCTCTTCAAGTATGTCCAAGGACCTCAGAGCTGGTGCTGATCTGAGGTGAGGTTCTTGGTAGGGGGACAAAGAGCCAGCCGGTGACTGACACCCAGGGAGAAGCCACTTCCAACGCAACCTGTCTAATCCAGGTTCATTTGGCCTGCTTGGAGAACTGTTCGATAATAGCATAGAGGTGGGTGTGGTATGGGGTTTGGTTTGGGTTCCCTCAGAAGCCAACCCTGAGGCCAAGACTTACGTATATGTGCTATATTTGGGAGGCGATGTGGGGGTGGGGGGGGCCCTTGTAAGGAAGGTGGACAATGGAGGGTGTGCTTAAAGTAAGTTCCCACTCTGGGGCCCTGAAGCTTGATCCTGCTGGGAACTCTGGGAATAGTCTAAAGTTAGAGACTGATCCAGGTTAAGGGCTGTTCCCAGGGAGCTGTTAATTGCCCAGAAGCTCCTCCTCCTCCCTTTGGGTGGCCCTGCCAGCAGGCATGTGGGTTCTGGGAGCCAGAGAAGGCGCAGAAGCAAAGTGATACAAGTGCCAGCTGTTGCAAGTTGGGGGGGGTGGGGGGAGCGGGGCGTAGGCTTTGAGTGGGTGCCCCGTGGTATCTGCTCAATGTGTCTCCCTGTAACCTCATGCCCACACCACGCCTGTGCCGTTTGTGGGAGAGTAATGACCACCTCATCCTGGTCTACCCACTGGCAAATAGGCAGTTTCCACACATCGGCCTTAAACTACAGGCAGAATAAAGACAGAGCGAGTATGGTGGCCAAAGAGGGAAGACCCATTAGCAAATGAGTTGGACTTTTGTTTATAGTTGCGTTATGAATGGTTTGTTTTCTTAATCGTGACCCTATAACCAAATGTGCGTAAGCACTGACTGAATAATGTGCCTGCTACTGGTTGAGAACTGAGGGATGATAAATACAGAAAGAGAAAGCCTCCCAGACGGAGATCTGGTCAGCCGCACTGGAATCCCAGCCTATCAGCAACTCCTCAGAGTTGAGCTTTTTTTTCTTCTTCTCCTAATTAGTAAATTTGCAGGGATTGGACTGGCTGGCAAATAAGGTACTATTAGTGTCCTTCTCCCACCCCCAAAAGATCTCTCTATACTAATAATTCATGGATTTCTTCTCTTCCAGCCTGTGTGATGGTTTGTTTTTTTGGCATAGCTGACACGCGATGTTCCATCGGTTTTAAGCGTACGACTTAGTGATTCTACAACTCTGTGCTGTATGCTGTGCTCACCACTAGTGTCCCTTCTGTCACCATGCAACACTATTACGATATCCTTGACTACACTCCCTGTGCTGTATGTCCCTCTGTATTTTTGCTTTGGTTTCCCTTGCCTTAGGAGACACATCTGGAAAAAACAATGCTACAGCTGTTGTCAAAGAGATGACTGCCTATGTTCTCTTTTAGGATTTTTATGGTTTCAGGTCTCATGACCTACAAACATTCAAACATACTCATTTTTTTTCCTGTGACTTTTTTTTTTTTGGCTGGGTACAGTATATTTTATTGATGGTACATGACAAGGTGTAGGGGTCCCCAAGCCCCTTCTCTTCTGCAAGGGGTCTGGGATGGAAACTCCGTAGAAGTCAGGAGACTCTCAATGTATGGCGGGATAAGTTGGGGCAAGGACTTCCCAGCGGCTGAGGGCCTCTCTCTTCCTCTTGCCCTGTGCTGGAAATGAGCTTGACACAATGGTCTCTGAGGGCAATGCCAGCCCCAGGATCGAAGGTGGAAGAGTGGATGTCACTACTGAAGAAGCAAGAGACAGCCTGGTCCTCAGTGGAGAGTCGAGTATGCCCTTGGCCCTCCATGCCTGCTGCATGGCCTTCTTGATGTCATTGTATCTCCAGGCAGCAGGTCAGATCCATGACTGACGTGTTGGGGGTGGGGCCACAGAAGGCCACGCCAGTGAGCTTCCCATGCAGCTCAGGAATGACCTTGCCCACAGCCTTGGTGGTGCCAGTAGAAGCAGGGATGATGTTTTGGGCAGCCTCTTGGCCGTCATGCCGCAGCTTCCCTGGAGGGCCATCCGCAGTCTTCTGGTGGCCATGTGGTCATGAGTCCCTCCACCAGGCCATAGTTGTCACAGATGGCCATGACCACAAGAACGAAGGAGCTGGTGGTGCAAGAGGCATTGCTCATGATCTCAAGGGAGTGGTCATTTCATGGTTCACACCCATCATAAACATAGGGGCATTAGCAGAAGAGGCAGAGATGATGACCCTCTTGGCCCCACCCTCAAGTGAGCCCAGTCTTTTCCACGGTGCTGAAGACCCCAGTGGACTCCACGGGATGCTCAGCACTAGCATCACCCCATCTGATGGTGGCAGGATCTCACTTCTGGAAGGTGGAGATGGATTTTTCCATGGATGACCAGTTTCTCATTCTCAGCCTTCACTGTGCCGCTGAATTGGCTGGGAAATATAGACCATGTGGTTGAGGCCGATGAAGGGGTTATTGATGACTGTATCCACATTGCCAGAGTTAAAAGCAGCCCTGGTGATAGGCACCCAATACGGTCATATCCATTTACTTTGACCTTTACCCTAGAGTCTCAGAGATACAGCTGGCACTGCACGAGAAGGTGCAGCTGTCAAAAGAGGGAGGATCAGAGAGCCTCCTGTGACTTCCTCATTCCGTAACTGGAAGCCTGTATCTCCCACTCCTCTTAACCCATCGTGCCCATCCCCCTACCCCTCTCTCCTCTGGCAACCATTGGTTCTCTGTATTTATAGGTCTGATTCTGCTCTTTGTTGAGTCATTTCTTTTTAGCTTCCACATACAAGCAAAATCCTGTGATATTTGATTTTGTTGGACTTAATTCACTTAGCATAATATGCTCTAAGTTTATCCACATTGTTGCCAATAGCAAAAGCTCCCACCTTTTTATAGCAGCATGATATTCCTGTGTGTTGGTGTATGTATGTGTACCACATCTTCTTTATGCATTCATCTGTCAGTTGACCTTTGTTTCCATAACTCAGCTATTGTAAAGTTGCGGTAAACATAGGGGTGCATGTATCTTTTGGAATTAGTGTTTCCATGTTTTCAGGGTAAATACCCTGTAGTGAAATTAATGGGCTACATGGTATTTCCATTTTTAATTTTGAGGAATCTCCATACCATTTTCCACAGTGGCTATGGCAATTTACATTCACATCAACAGTGCATGAGGGTTCTTTTTTCTCCACATTCTCAGCAACACTTCTTTCTTCTTGTATTTTTGAGTCTAGCCATTTTGACAGGTGTAAGGTCAATATCTTATTGTGGTTTTGATTTGCATTTCCCTGATAGTGATGATGAGCATCTTCCCATGTGTCCACAGGTCTTTAGAAAAATGTCTAACCTCTACCGTTTTAATCAGATTACTGGTTTTGGGGAGTGTTGTAGAAGTCCTTTATATATTTTGGATTTTAACCCCTTATTGGATACATCATTTGAAAATCTCTTCTCCCATTCAGTAGGTTGGTTGCCTTTTTGTTTTGTTGATGGTTTCCTTCACTGTGCAGAAATGTTTTATTTTGATATAGTGTATTTTTCCTTTGGTTTCCCGTGCCTTAAAAGAACTATCTAGACAAGTATTGCTTCAGCTGATGTCAAAGAAATTACTGCCTATGTTCTCTTCTAGGAGTTTTATGGTTGCAGGTTTCCGACATACAAACGTATTCAAATTAAGCCCTTAAATCATGCAAAAGAACTTTGGAAGATTCCCATCAAAGAGATGGTAATGATCCTGAAGAGAGAACCTTTTTAAAAATATCTTTGATATTTTGAAATCTGATATTCCCCAAGGAGGAATTCTGCATGTCAAGGAAGCAATAGAGGTTGAAAACTCCCTAAGTTCTTGACAGATACGTTTGGGTGTGGGTGTGTGTGTGTGTGAGAGAGAGAGAGAGAAAGAACAGTGAATGGAGCAGAGTAAGCACTAGATGTGTTGGCTATTACTGTGTTATAGCATAGTGACTCTCATCCAGGATCCTGAGAAGGTCCCTAAAGGGGAAGCTTATCATACCATTGAGGAATTTGTGTTTTTTAGAGCTACCATGAGTGTATCCTCAGAAAAACGTTGCCAACCACCAGGAGGTCCCAGGGCTTTTTTGAACCTACTGTCTTATGTTCAAACCCACAGAATAACGTCTCCTTTCTTATGATACTGATCACAGCCTAGCAACAGAGGTGCAAGTTCTCTCTGTCCCACCCACCTTCCCCAGAGAAGTGCCCTTCCTGGTTCAGAACCATGGACAGTGTCATGGGCAGCGTTAGTCCCCTGCCACCCAACGATCTTATACATGCTGATCCTGTGACACATCTTTTCTAACCTTTGAAACTCCCTCACCCCCTTGACTATGTATGTTGTGTTGTCAAGATAGTATCCATCTCTGCCAAAGTCAAGACCTGTGCCTTTCAGTGACTGTGGCTCTCACCCCCTGCCAGCCTAACGACTGTTGGCTTAATAGAAAAACCAAACGCTCCGAAAGGCCACTTCTTCACCTGTTTGCTGTTAGGAGTATCCGGTTTTAAGTGCAATGTATAAATGACTCTAGGAAGAAAGGAGCAGAACTTACCAGATGTTTTCACATAATCAGGGCACACATCCTCAGTCTTAAAATGGGGCTTCCATACAACCAGGCACTCCGGGGTTCAAGATGCTCGACAGGCCAAGGATAAGACAACAATGTGCATTATAGGGGAGCCCGTGAGTTTTAGCTTGAGGTGTTTATAGATGATATATAATGCCTCTATGACACTAGGTTCTTTATATGTAAATAAACGACTTTTTTTTTTCAACCTAAAGCAGAGCCCCCATAATCATCACCAACGCTGACCCTTCTTAACACAAACAGATGAAAACTCTTCTTACCCCAGAAGGAAACCCTGCCCCTAATGAAGCCACATTGATCCAAAAATGCCACATGCCTGGGATTCCTTACAATGAGAAACACTGGAAAAGGACAGCTTGTTTGAGTGAACCAGTTAATGGTAGTGATACAGTTCAGTTGGGTGCCCCATTCTCCACATCCTGTGCTCAGAAGGGCCCTAGCAATCTCATCTCCCATTTTTGCAAAGTGAGGAAATAGAAGCATAGATGACCAGTAACTTGTGTAGTGCTGGAAACTCCTCTACTCCAGTGGCCTGTCTCACCTGCCACGAGAAAAATGTGTCGTCTTGGTTTAGACACTTCTGTTTTGTGTAGTTATGGGCGATAGTGCCATGGGAACAATGGTGGTCAGGTGAGCTGGCTGGCACTAGGAAGCTTAATTGGTACTTGGTTTATTTCAAGATGTCCTGAATATGAGATATTGGTAGGAGAAAAGGGCCCACCGTGCTTTCGAAGGAAGATCCAAGTGAAAGAGTTGAGTTTGGACAGAGCTTCTCTCCTGGCACATAGTGGTGTGGACAGCCATTGCAGATTCCAGTACATTCTCTGTGTTTACTGTGATAATTCCAGCAGCCACCTTGCAGGTTACCGTCTGCTCCCGCTACATTTCGCTATAACGCTACCCAAGAGGGCCGAGGACTGGCCTCCAGGGCATCTGGTGTCTCGGGAACTAGGTCACAACGTGGAAACCAATTAAGCAGAAATTTGGTTCGCAAGCCAGGAAGGTCTGTGGTAATGAGCCAAATCATCTCATAAGAAGAGAAACAGACCCTGAAGATGAGTCCTCACAGAAGAGTAAACAAAGATAAACCTTGGTGACCACCCCTCCCAACTTTCCTTTTCAGCCCAAATCATTTTACCCCCTATCAGTGGAATGTTAATGACTTACATCCATCCCCTCGGTACCGTTGCAACAACAAACACAGGCAGCTGCTATCGGCCACTTGACATGTTTCGCTGGCCCTTCTCATTTTTACTGGCTCTTACCCCTCCGCCTTAATGAAGACTTATAGATGTTTGCCTTCCTAGCCAGAGAGAGGAAAAGTAGAGGTCTTTCTGAGGAGGAAAACGTTTGCCCTTGTTCTCTTTCCTTGGCAACGTGGCTCCTATACATAAGGGCAGTTGGGCTCTACAAAGTGAACGAGAAGAAAAAATGCCAGTGTTTCAAAGGGGAGCACATGTTTGAGCATCGCTAGCACAATCTCCTCAGTCTCCCCTCAAGCCTATAAAGTAGATCTTCCTGTTCTGCCCATTTTGCAGATGAGGAAACCGAGGCTCCGGGTCATTAGCTTGTCTGAGGCACAGCTGGCAGGTGGCAGAGACAGATTTGAACTCAGGCAGCCTGTCACCTCAGCTTCTTTTCTCCTCCCTCTCTCTGGAGAGGATTGTACAAGGCCTAGAGAAGAGCGACGTAGAGCCGACGCGATTTTTAAGGTAACATTTTCCCGAAGGATCAGTTTTCTTACTATTTAATTACTGCTCAACACACTTAAAGATTACGTTGGCCTTCCAACCTGAAATTGTGTCCAAGACAGGCTTTCCGGAGGGTCTGTGTTGACGATCCAAATGAACTACTGCTCAGAGAATCAGACCCCGTGAGTTTCTGGGCTCAGAAACTCGGAACACGGTAGCTCTGAGAAGACCTAAAAAAGACACGGGCGGAGGAGAATCTTAACAGCCTCGTTCTTGGAAATGATACCATTTATGGGAAAATTGCAGCTCAGGGTCCTTCTTAGGAAGATCTATTATAGACCTGTTACTAAGATCCATTGTCTGGATTCCTGAAAAATTGGTCTTTAAATAAAACGTAGCTGTTCTTGGCATAACTAGAATGCCAGCGGGAAACTTTGGAAGCAAGCATGTGGCTCACAGTGGCCCGCAGGCATGTTGTGATGGTTGTGTCTTTCTTCCTTTGGGCCCGATTCTAGCCCGGCTTCCTCTCCCCACCCTTCTTTTTCTTGCACCCCCCCCCCCCACCTTTTGCCCTCGTTCATGTATCACCTTATGCTACTTTATACCCTCTTCGGAGGAAGCGAGGACGTGCATAAATTTAAAAAGTAAAATAAATATCAGAACTTCCTGCTTCTCAGCTTTGCAAACATAAAAGGAAAACCATGTGTATCTGAACCTGGCCCCCTGGTTATTGTAATGCCAGGTGTCGTCCATAAGTACAGTCGAGCTAAAATGAGGAGGGTCAGAAATTGAAATTATAGAGATTTATCGACCTAGGGAACTGTGGCCAAGACAACTTAAAATGGCTCTACTAAAGTAGATGACTCTTCCTTTGTGTTTCAGTGGTTGAAAACCAGAAGGCATTCCGTGTCCTGGCAAGGGTGCTCTGGAGTAGGGATTAAGTGTGTATTCTTTCAAGTCAGCAGATGCCACTTAGATTAGAGTTGCAGCCTTTTTATTTTATTTTTTTAAGAAAAGGGGAAAAAAAAGAAAAAGAAAACATGCCTGAATTCCCCCAAGGGAAGTCTATATTCCATAGCAAACAAAACCCCAGCCAGAAGCTACCCTTACATGCTTCAGCCTCAGCGTCTGAGCCAGCTGAAAATGTCACCCGTGGCTTTCCAAGTCAGACTAGCCTGTTGGGTCACTGGTCTTGGCTGCACTGAAGGCTGAACTTTGGGAAAACAAAGCGCCAAATCAAAGCAGTGAGACCGTGGCTCTCAAGTCAACTTGGTGGGGCCGTGGGGGGGGCCGTGTGTCCATTGAGGAGCTAGGTAAGGGGAACGCCAAGAGTCCAGGCACGGTAATCGGCACGTATTAAGTGCCACTGTATACTACCTAGCAGCAGTCTGCTAGATGCTCTGAAACGTACAGAAGCGGTCCCTCATTGATGTCACGAATTTGACACAGGCAAGTGGTGTGTGTGTGTGTGAAAGTTTTTTGAAAAGGATAAGGAAGTGATGGCCCCATGCCAGGTGGTGGTCGTGCTGCTGTTCTCGTCTTTCTAGTGTCCCAGAACTCCAAGCTGCATCTGTCTGATGGAGGTCAGCACGGCCGTTCAAGTCCCTCGTGCCCCCGGCAGCCAGTCCGTGGTGGTCCAAGCCTGGCGTACTCCCCCCCCCCCCCCCACCCAGAGCAGGAACGGTCTGCCCCCTCCTTGCTTCCTGAGATGGTGTGGAGGGCAGGAGCACGGGTTGGAGCCAGTCAGACATGGGTCTGGGTTCCAGCTCTGAGCCTCAGTCTCCTTCCCGCAGGGCTCGTAACTCTGAGGTGAGGCTCTCTGACCTGTTTCACGTAGGTGTCGTGCGGCCTCTCCCCTCTGTTGTCACTCAAAAGCGTAGCCCTTACCGAGGCACGAGGTAGTCTGGGGTCTCTGGTCTGCCACCTCCGGGCTGACGGGCCTGCTTCTGCCACCAGAAGCTCCCACTGGCTCGATGCTCGGTCTGCCCAGAAGACCGCCCCCCCCCCCATGTCCCTCATGGCACGGAGTGCTGGCCACCTGTCCCGCCACCAGGCTCTACGTACCTGACTGCGATGTCAGGCGTTGCTGACTGATGTTCAGGCTGGACATCCCGTCAGATTCTCCCTGGTGCCTACACCAATGTCGCTTTCCAGTTCCCTTCAACTCGAAAACCTCAACCTCTCCCTCCGGGAAATGGCATACTCTCAAAAGAAGGAGGTGGTCATTTTGCCCCCTCAGTCTTCTGTCATCAGGAGCAGGGCAGGGGACCCCCGGGAGGTGATGGGGGGAGGTGAGTATTTGTGTTCTGGCTCCTTCCCCCCTCCAGCGAGGGCTGTGGACCTGTACTTCCTGCTAGGGAACCTGTTCCCCAAGCACAACTCTTGTTAAGGTTGATTCCCCACCCCCCACCCCCCCATCCACAACCGGGCCATATCTCATCCAGCAGAAAGCATGCCCTTCCTAGGAGCAGGACTCTGGGAAAGGGGACCCCCCATATAGGCTGAGAAGCTGCGGGATCTTTCCTGCCTGGCCATGGGCCTTCCAGAATCACACAAGGATGCCCACTCTGCCCGTCTCACAGGGCAACATCACGGTGCTCACACGTTCTTTACTCCCATCTCTCTGGTGGGTGGTTTGAGGGTAGGGAAGTTTCCAGCTCCTACGGCCACAGCTCCTTTGACAGCCAGAAGCAGAACTCTACCTCAGCGGGGGGTATCAGAATTAATGGTAAGGCTACAGAAGAAGCACCAAAGCCAAGGACAGAAAATGAAGTCTGCATGAGCCTTGTGTGATCGAGAATTGGAAAGTCAAAGGCTAACGTTACTTTCTCATTAAACGTCTGTTCGCTCTCAGTGTGGGTTCTTGGTCTGCACATCTTACCTTTTCCATTTGATTCTCTTCCTGTGCTTGTTTGCTATACATAGCACCCACCCGCCCCGCCCCAGCAAGGGGCTACCCCAACCTTAGAGTCAACGAATGGTCTGCTCTCCACAGCTAACTACTGGCATGGATCCCCTGTCTCGGAGTTGAAACCCCTCAGCAAATTTGATTGGCTCAGCCCAGTTTATGGCCACTCTTCAAAGCGCCAGTGTGCACTGACGTGGGCCGGGCGGGGTTCTGAACTGTGATGCGCGGTCAGGAGCTGTGAGAAGGCCAGGTTCCCAGAACTAGGATGTGACCACGTTTGTCAGGAGGAGGAGGAGGGCAGTGACGATGACCAAATGTCATCAATCTTAAGATAGGGGAGGTAGCTTTTGCTCATTGTATCCAGGCAGCAGAGAGGATTTTTTTTTTTTTTTTTTTTTTTTTTTTTGTAACATCTGCAAGCTCTCTAACCGCAAACGTGCTGGCATCACAGTTGCTGCTTGGGAAAAAGCCCTGGGGACACAGCAAAGCATTAGTCAGCGGACACAGTTGACCTGTAATTCCTTAGAACCGAAAGGTTCCCGGGGGGGTGGTGGTGAATCCGATGTCTCCAGCATTCCTGGAGCAGGAGTCCAAAGTAGGCTCTCAGTACTCAGACTACTAATCCAAAATGTCGCATCACCAATGGTCCCATGGCACAAAGGACGTTTTGTGGTAAACAACAGGAATTGGGGACCCTCCGTTGATAGGCTGACGCTGAAGAGTCAGACTTCAAATGTGAAGATGTTTTAAGACCATCTTCACCAGTCTCTTGTTACCACACGTGACCTATGACAATCTGTGTCTAACTAGGATTAAAAGAACGATTTTAGCAAGCCTAGAAGACTTTCAGTGATGAAGCATTGTGTCAGTTTAACTGGCAACTTAAACTGTTGCCTCGAAATAGTGGTGTGGCTTACGACTGCTTAAGTCTTGCCACTCAGTGAAACATAGTGATGTCATCAACAGAGGGGGTGCAGAACTCTGACCGGCAGGAGCGTAGAGGTAGGGATCTGGTGTGCGGGGAGAGAAATCTTGGGGGACCTTCCTTGCATTAGGGTTTGCGTAGCGAACATATCTTCACGTAAATTGTACGTGGCCAGCCCATAAATATAGCCGTGTTCTTGAGGAATCCTTGTATTCGTGCTTCATGTGAGAATGCCAACACGTCAGCCCTCTAGGTGTGGGAAAAACACCAGGAAAGAAGGGGTGTGCTGTGAGATGGGGGACGGAGGGGGGCAGCAAGCAGGCCCGTGTAGCTCCAGCCCAGACAACCAGGGAGGACCTCCGTGTGGCCAGGAAGCCAAGGATTTGATCACATAGGCATCTATAGACCAGAGCAGGGAGTTTTGAATTTATCCTGTAAGCAGTGGGACGACACTGGCGGAGTTTGAGCAGAGGGCTGACACATTTTAAAGGTCATCCTATTTGCTAGGAAAGCAATGGCCTATAGGTAGTAAGGAGAGAAAGCAGAGAGATCTGAGGCTTATAAAAGTGTCGGGGACTAAAGATCGGGGTGGGGAGAGGGTTGGAGCAAACAGAATTAAATCCTAATGAGCAGATCACATGTAGGGCACACAGTTCTGGTACCATTCACTGAGCTGCGAGAACCGATGGTCACGCGGAAGAACATATGGTTGTCCCTCTGCAACATAAGTGGCATCGCTTCCCAGATATTTGTGCCTTTCATAATCCAAAAGTCCTTGATGAGGGCGGCTCACGTTTCACAGCGTGAACTCCAGCAGCGCTGTGGCCTGACGTTTGGGTTCACGGGTTTTTCTGCTGGCTCCTGCCGCTGGCAGCTGAGCGCCCTTGTACAACACGGTTCACACACTTCCTCCCTTCCCCAACCTGCCCCTTAGAAAACCACCATTCCAGGGCTTGGGAAACATGTTGGGTCAGTTAATTATTTCTTTTCTCACCCAGCTCATTAATAATGACATCCCATAAATCAGCCCTATCTAAGAATACTCTGAGAGCAACGGAACCATCTGGATTTCAGAAAGGTCATTAGAAAGTACACATGAAATAATTTTGTGCCATCCCCTCCTGTATGAATCTGGCGTGTTTCCGCCAAAGTTCCCCTTTTTGTGTGGCATTCTTCTGCAAACTTAAGAAACGCGCCAGATAGCATGTGTCCAAGATCTCACGGTTTCAGTGTGTGTCCATGAGGGGTGCTGGTTCAGGACCAAAGTCTTTGTTGCTTTTCCTTTTTTATCCCCTTGTATTGCATTCAAAGTAAACACGTTAGCGTTTTGTGAGTATTAACTATGCATCTATGAATGCGCAACAATAAAGATGGCAATAAAATAGCTGAATTTTCCGGAGTATGTTAGGTGATAGCAAATAATTTATAGGTCATATCATTAAAATTCTTGATCACACTAGGTTACTACCCACTGCAGCTCTTGCGAGGCGTGCACATAATTTTTCACTCAGGTTTGTGTCTTTACATAGGTAACTTTTTGAGGAGCTTTTGATTTGGACCTTAAGCAATGTCCGCAAGGTGGCTAACAGCATTGATAAACACAGACAAGACCAGCATCGGCCTGCTGTGGCCAGCTTCTCAGTCTACCGAGGACGCAAAACAGTTTGGGATCTGTACAAGCACTGATTATAGGTTTGGTGGTTTGGAAAAACCGTGGTCTGGAAGTTTATGTCTGCTTTTTCTTAGCCGTAGAATGGCTGGGCAAAATTGCTGGCTTTAGGGGACAAGGAGAATGAGAACGGGGACCGTGTGATGTACCCCAGCAACCAAGTCTCCGTGTCTGGGCTGCGTGCGGTTACAAATGACACACTTACTGCCCTTGAGTAGAAGTTGCGTGACTGTGCCGTTCACTCTTTACGTGAAGAGGCTAACTTTAGACCTGTAGAGCGTGCAGTGTTTTACGTACGTTAGCTCTTCTCAGCCTCCCTGACTCTTGTGAGGCAAGTTTCAAATTGCCATTTAACAGATGAGAAAACTGACACGCAAAGAGGAGATACGTAACCTGTCCAAGGTCACACAAGTAGAAATGGATGGACTCAAACTGTGACTCCAGTCTGTCTGATACCAGAAGCTCAAGCCCTTGACGACTGTGCTGTAATACCTTCTTTGACCCAGAGAAACACGAACGGAGTGTAGGTGACTGTTCTCATCAGGTGATAAAGGGACAAGCATGAGGGTAGGACGGCAAAGGAAGCAGCTTGGCCACAGCAAGGTTCTCCTGGACAGATGGCCGGAAATACAGTTGGAAAGGTCGAACGGAATTGGAACGAGAAGGAGTTGGAATCCTCAGCAGCCAGGGGACAGATTCAGCATCTGACAAGTGAGGGCCTGCGGCAGAAAGGGTCACAGAGAATTCGAACACGGGTGTGGCACAAGGAAGGTGGCATTGCCTGGCCATGGAAAAATCGGAGGACCTGGGAACCTGGAGTTGTGGAAGCCAGCTCAGAGCTTGCCAGCCGTTACCCAGTGCAGACGGATGTGGCTTCAACGCAAGGCGTGGCAGTTGTAGAAATGGAGAGAGAGGGTGAACGGAGGCACAGTGTCTTCATTAAAACCAACAAGCCTTGATATTTTGGGGCAAAGAGAATGAATCAGAGAGTTTCAGCCTAAATGGGTTGGAGAGGTAAGATAAGGAATTCCCAAGAGGATGTTGGTTTTGGAAAGAAGATGATATGGTTGATCCTCGAATGTTTTGACTCTGAAGGGCTGACGAGCTGTCTTGGTAAAGATTTCCCGGGCTGGGACTGGAGCTGGAGAGGGAGGCTGGGCTGATGGTGCGGATACGGGCATCCCTGTTACAGCAAAAACCACCATGAAGGTTGAGTGTGCAGACCGGAGAACAAAGGGGTCAAAGAGAGAAGATTGAGTTACAGTTTTGTCCACCCCTCCAGATACACTGTCCACCCTGTGACCTCCTGCTCTGTGCCCGAGGGCTGGCCTGTGTGGCCCATGTCTGCAGGCCTCTCACACCCTCTGTTTGGGTATAGCTGTTGGGTATAACCCGTGAGAAGCCCCAGGTGGAGATGGGAGGGATGGAAAAAAGAGGGTGAGGCTGGGACATTTATTCCTACAGCTCCCTTCTTACAAGGCTGTCCCAGCCTGGTGCTGTCCTGCCACTGAAGGGTCGCCGCCCCACCCAGGGGCCCACTTGGCACACAGTCTCCCACTGGGCTCCATTCCTTGCCATCTTTTCATCCCTTTAGGAAGCGCAGGGGTATATTAGTTTCCTGGGGCCGCCATGACAAATCACCAGAAACCGCGTGGGTTCGCACACCAGAAATGTATTCTCTTACGGTTCAGGAGGCCAGAAGTCTGAAATAAAGGTGTCATCAGGGCTGGTTCCTTCTGTGGGTTCTTAAGGAGAAGCTAGCCTGTGCTCGTCTGAGAGCTTGTGGTGCTTGCCAACAGTGTTTCATATTCCTTGGTTTGCAAACATATCACTCCAATCCCTGCCTCCGTCTTTACATGGTTGCCTTCTCTGTCTCTGTGTATCATTTTCTGTCTCATACAAGGACACTACCGTTGAATTGAGGGCCCACCCCAATCCAGTATGATCTATCATTACCCGATTTACATCTGTAGAGATTTTATTTCCAAATAAGATCACGTTCTAAGGTTCCTGGGTGGAGGACCAGTATTCAACCCCCTACGGGCGACAACAGCTCCTCTGTGGCCAACCCTGAGTTCCTGCACTTGGCCTTGTGGTTTCCCTACACCCTGACCACATATTTGTACTTTAGCCTCTTTGTAAACAATCCCTCTTTGGGTTATCCTGATTTTATTTTATTCTTTAAGTTTATTTTTTGAGAGAGAGTGGGCGAGCATGAGCGGGGGAGGGGCGGGGGGGGGGGGTACCGAGGATCCGAAGCAGCTCTACACTAACAGCAGACAGCCAGATGGGGGGTTCGAACTCACGAACCGCGAGATCCTGATCTGAGCCGAAGTCGGACGCTTAACCGACCGAGCCACCCTGGCGCTCCTATCCTAATTGTAATGTACCGTCTGTTTCCACTTGGGACTCTGAGTGATGAACATCCCTTTGGTAAATTTCCCACCTTTTGTACAAACCTATACGTGTTAGAACTTACTCCTCGTAGGTCCCTTTTTAGGCTCCACGGCCAGGAAAATCAGCTCCAAGCATAGTGCTCAACTGTAGAAGCTCTCTTTAGCCTGACTTTCTGCTATCTTTATCTCTTCCTTTGAATGTGATCTTGTTCTCATTTTAACGTGTCTTTATAAGTTATTTTTTAAGATACGGAATTATGTAATTTAATAAGAAAATGCTGGTTCTCCAGGTCTCCCTTTCCCTTGTCAAGTCCCTTACAACTCAAAGCTCATCCCCAGAGGAATCCACTTGTACATCTATTTCTTGCGTTTCAAGGAATGTAGATTTGGCTCATCTACAGGGGTATGTTTTGAATTCACCCTGGTTGATCATGACCGAAAGGAACATTTAAGTCGCTTTTCCCGTGTGTGTGAAGTATGAGTTTGCGTATGATTGCAGTCACCCATCTTCATCACGATGAACGTGTCACAGCATAGTCAATACAACCTACGGCATCAGGCCCAATGGACACTAACTCTTACCCTGCTGGGCCATCTCCTGGTTGCGTGTTTAGTTTGAGGTTGCCATCGTGTGGCCTTGTGGAAAATGAGGAACGTCTCCAAATCATTGTTTTCAACTCTTAAATCGTTTGTGACCCAGAGTTCTATACTTTTTACCCTTCACCTTCTACCCCACAAGGGAGCTTTCAAATAGTGTCAAAGTATCTGGCCTTTTTCATAGAGTTATAGGTCTGGAAAGAAGCTGGAAGGAGGCCATGTAATTCAACTCGTGTAACTCGCTCATTTTGCAGCCAAGTAAACAGAGGTCCAGCGAGGGGAGTCTACCACCCGGGGCCCCAGGATGCATTTGTAATTCAACTGGGATGACGGTCCCAGCGCTGTGCCCTGTCCACTGTGATTTGCTGCATGTGACTTTTTACAGGGCCCTAGTGACCCACAGAACAGGTGCCATGAACGAGAGGAAGTCACTTTCTGCTTGGCTCTAAGAGCCAGGGACGGTGTCAAAGCAGAGGAGGTTGAGATAAACCTTGAAGCTAACCTCTGCCCAGGCTAACTTCCACTTCTCACGGGGAAGACCCTGCAGACTCCGGGTAATCCCCAGGCGCCGGCTCTTTATGTCATCAAGTGAGGACAGCAGCAGTCAACCAGAATTCTTGATGAACCGAGAAAATTATGCTTTGGCCAAGCAAAGAGAAAGGTAGACGTTCTAGGATCAGATGCTACTGTGAGTAGCTAGGCGTCCCTGAGGAAAATACTTTTGAGCGGAGTAAGTCTGGACTGAAATGTCCAACATTTTTAGCTAGAATTCAATTTCTTAGTTTCTCGTGGCTATTCCCGAAATTTAGCGAAATCTAGGACACTATAACATAGGAATTGTTAAGACTGATGATACTGAGACCCCCATGCATGTATAGTCAGTTGTCAGAAATTCAGTGATCGGGGCACCTGGGTAGGTCAGTCGGTTGAGCATCCGATTTCGGCTCGGGTCATGATCTCACGGCTCGTGCGTTCGAGCCCCGCGTCAGGCTCTGTGCTGACAACTCAGAGCCTGGAGCCTGCTTCCGATTCTGTGGCTCCCTCTCTCTCTGCCCCTCCTCCGCTCATGCCCTGTGTCTCTCTCTCAAAAATAAACAAACATTAAAAAAATTAAAAGAGTTGATGTGTCCTTGGCACCCAGTCACATTGAGATGAAGCTTATTAGAAAAAAAATTCAGTGGGGCGCCTGGGTGGCGCAGTCGGTTAAGCGTCCGACTTCAGCCAGGTCACGATCTCGCGGTCTGTGAGTTCGAGCCCCGCGTCAGGCTCTGGGCTGATGGCTCGGAGCCTGGAGCCTGTTTCTGATTCTGTGTCTCCCTCTCTCTCTGCCCCTCCCCCGTTCATGCTCTGTCTCTCTCTGTCCCAAAAATAAATAAAAAACGTTGAAAAAAAAATAAATAAATAAATAAAAAAGAAAAAAAATTCAGTGATCTTTGCTTCCCCCCCCTCCCCCCTCCCCCCACTGCCCCAACTTAGAGATTCTGTTCCTTCGATCAGTGAGTGAGTCAGCTTTGTAACATCCGTGAGCATCTCCCTTCTGCCAGATCCTGGGGAAATTACAACGATGAACAAGACCAGCCTCCTGCCTCCTAGGAGCTCACGGTCTGGGCGGAAGGACAAACACATAAACAGGCGAACTGAAGGAGGCAGAGAATTTTTACAGAGGGTTCTTCTGAGCAGGACATTTGGTGTGGCTGATCACGGTGGGGAATGATAAAGACAGAGGGTGAGGTGAGGTCACTTGGGCCTCACAAAGGATCGGACTGGAGCAGTCGCCAAGGGACATTCTTGCACAGGGTCGTAAAATAGATACACTTTAAAATGTTTGCGCTTGGTGGGATGTGGGAAAGATTGGAAGCGGGATAGATGAATTAAGAGACTATAAAAAAGGTAAGACTGAGGGATTTTAGGTCTGAGCTAAGGTAGTTGCCAGCGGGGACAGAGAGAAGTGGATTCCAGAAACATTTTCGAGTGTCCGTCCTGGGACTCAGGAGGGTTGTATAACAGCGAGATTCAGAACCCAGGCTTTCGAGTCCGGCCGATTCTGGTACCGATTCCAGCCCCGTCCCTTGTGGTGTGACCAGAGCAAGTTGCCTAACCCCTGTGGACCTCTGTACGGCCGGATAACGCCTCTCCCTGCTGCTAGCGGACCAAGAAGATGGTCGCATGCTCCATAAACATTGGCTGCCGTCTCTACTGCCGATGCCCAGGAATCCTGACTTCCAGCCACTTTGTTCTCGAATCACTCTTTCACTGTAGCTGACATCTCATGGCCCACGAAGGTGCTTGATCTCTGCAGAGACAGTTCTCACTGCTCCCCCCACGGCCACCAGTGTACCCGTAGGACAGCAGGCTGTGTCATGTGCACATCACAGGCTGGTCCTCCGAGGGAGGGGGTACCGACCCGTCCCCGAAAAGAACAGCTCAGAACGCTCGTCTTGCTGGCAACGAGCCAGGAGCCTGTCTTCACAGGCGAGAGGCAGCCTTTCCTCCACTTCCATCTGCAGATCGCCGTTGGTCTCTGTTCCTTTTTTAAGGGGATTTATTATTCATCGGTGGCATAGAACATGATGCGTCCTCCGACAGGAGAGAGCGCAAAACTGGAAGGGAGTGGGCGGTCCACCTCCTCGCCAGTGAGTTACGACTGTTTGAGTTCAGCAGCCTAGCAACGAAATCGCAATCGCAGCAGCCACAGAGCTCGGGTCCCCGCAGCTCCCCTCTGGCACGCCTCTCACCTCTGGAATGGAATTTATGGCCTTGTAGCTAATGTGCCTTTCTTCCATTTTTTTCTTTCTTCTTCTTCCTTTTTTTTTTTTTGGGGGGGGGGGGCGGTGGGTTAAGGAAATTGGAGTCACAAAGCCAAGTCCTATAAGCTTGAGAATTCCAAGGGCGCAGAGTTGGGCTCAAGTTCGCCAGACAAGCATTTAGCGCTGCCCTCTGGCTCACCTTTGTTTAGATAAATAATTGAAAGTGTGCCATTTACAAGGCTGGGGCCTCAGAGGCACACAAGGAATCTGGCTGAAGCCTCCTTAATTGAAAGCAGGAGATAACCAACAGCATAGCCTGTTCCTCCCCTGGGATGTTCACGGGGTGAGGGGAGTGGGGGATTTATTTTCTTTGGAATCCGTGTTCTTAGGCTGCCTGTATCAGAGGATGAACACATAGGACTCCTTACAAGACAAAGCAAAACGTGCCCCGTATCCACCTGGGGGCTATTGCGATTTTCAGTCGAGGGTGCCATCGCTCAGCAAGCATCCGATGAGCACGGGTGATGGGGAAGCCTGGGCTTGGTGTCCAGAACAGAGCTACATGGGGCTGGGGCTTTGCCCTGAGGAGCTCCCAGCTAGATGGCAGTGGGGGGTGGGGGGGGGGAGGACAAAAAGGCCACAATCAGATTTCAGGGTGCGGTAGCCCTGGTCCCCAGTCCTGGCTGATTTTTAAAATACTGACTCCCACGGGGTGTCTGGGTGGCTCCATCGGTTAAGCGTCTGACTCTTGGTTTTGGCTCGGGTCATGATCTCGCAGTTCATGAGTTCGAGCCCCACGTCGGGCTCCGTGCTGACAGCATGGAGTCTATTTAGGATTCTCTCTCTCTCCCTCAATTCTCTCTGCCCCTCCCCTGCTCACTATGTTTCTCTCTCAAACTTAAAAAATGAAATAAAAATACTGATTCCCTGGTGCCAATCCCAGAAGTTCTGATTTGATTATTCAGAAGTTGGGCCTGGGCGTAAGTATTTTCATCATTTTTTTTTTTTTAATGTTTGTTTTTGAGAGAGAGAGAGAGAGCCAGAATCCGAAGCAGGCTCCATCCAGGCTCTGAGCTGTCAGCACAGAGCCCAATGCGGGGCTCAAAAAACTCACAAGCTGTGAGATCATGACCTGAGCCGAAGTCAGACACTTAACCGGCTGAGCTACACAGGCGCTCCTTCATTGAAGAGGAAAAGTTCTCCAGTGAATTCCAGCGGGCAGCCAGGATTGAGAACCACTGTTGTTTGGCGGCGGGGGGAGGGGGGGGGGGGAGGTTCCCCCTAGATCTCCTGGGATGAGCCCCGGTGAAATGTGGATGTTCACAGGAACTGGAAACCGCTCCTAGTGGGTGGGATTTCAGAGAAGGCTTCCGGAGGAGGAGGGAGTTGAGCCGAACGTCGAAGGGCAGGTTAGGTGTATTTGAGGCCGGGCGGGGGAAGACTACTCACACTTCCAGTAGAGACTTCGGGGGTTTCCTCCGCACCTCAGCGGGTTTTCTAGCAATTCAGCCCTTGCCTTCAACCTGGCAGTCACTCAGCTTTGCTCCCTGCCCACAGTCCTAGCCTGGGTCTCAGGAAGGATAAATGGGCCTTACCCACCCTTGTGTCCTAAATCAGTGAGCGTGGGTCCAGAGCTACCCTCTAGAGCCAGGAGGTAGAAGGCGAGGTGGTGTTCCCAGGGAGGAGAGGGCAGCCCCAGCACTCGGACTCCTCGGGCCGATGCTCCCGTCGAGCAGCCCAGGCCCTCCTGGGCTCAGGACGAGGCTCTGCTGGTGATGGCATGGTTATTTCCACGTCTGCAGGTTTGTTTTGTTTTGTTTTCAGATCTTTTTAGCGAGTGACTGTTCTGAGCCAGACACGGTACTTTGTACGTTGAGGACTGAAATCCTGGCTGTAACCCTCCTTCATGGTATGACCTCGGCCACGATTCTTAAGCTGGCTGGCTGGCGCTCGGTTTCTTCACCTGTAAGATGGGGGTGATCACAGTCCGTCTCGTCGTTCCTCATGAGGATTTGATGCGACTCCATAGGAGGTGGCAGCTTCTCACCTGTGACCCACCCTGGGAAGCCCTTCCTTACCCTTTTTGGATTTCTGCCACCACAGGGATGGAATGGTGAAAATACAGTCTGTGGAGGCGTAGAGGCAGGCCCTGGGCATGTGACTTGCCCTTGCTCCGTTGGCTTATGCTACAGGGTGTGATGGCACAAGGCCACGTACAGAGAGGGAGCGTTGCTGTGCTGTTCCCACCACCATTGTCCCTCCTTACTTGTCCGACTTCCAGGTTTTATCACGCAGCGGGTCTAAGCAGAGTAGCCTCCTTAGAAAGGGGGCCCAGGGTCTAGAAGGGTATGTTGAGTTTGCTGGATGGAGTCAGCTGTTCTCTCTGGGCCTGCACCTGCTGAGAGGCTCCGAGAAGGACACTCAGGAGACCATGGCCTCTTTCAGTAGAAAGAAACCAACAAACCAAAGGGAAGTCACATACCTGAGACATGCCCCACCTCCTTCCAAAGGTCCCCGCTGCTGGCAGAGCTGTCCCAGTGGAAATACAGAAAGGGTGGGCAGGGTGTGGCCGTGGTTGTCCCCCAGGGTGAGCCACACAGGGAGAAACTGGTGATTCAGATGGTCTTCTGGAATCTGTGGAAAAGCACCGCATTCTGGGTCCAGCCGGCTGGCACCGCTGTGGGCTAGGGCTGCGCTCTGGCCGGCGCTGACGGGGCATCCTCGGGCCAGAGGGTGGTCTGGGTGGTACCCGGCATAGTCCTACCCCGCTTTCCTGCGAGTTCTCTCTCCACTGAGGACAGCCTCTGCTGGAGTTCTGCCTCGTAGCCCTGGGCTTTCTAGAAGCAGACCCTCATTCCATGATACACACCTGAGATAGCCGCCTTCACAGCTGTCCAAAGTCCCTAGAGCATCAGTCCCTGGAAGGTAGCGGCTCAGACAGGAAATGGCTAGAGCAGTTGGGGCTGTGTGGGAAGGCCCCTCCTGCCTACACCTGCTCCCCAGCTGCTTCCCCGTCTTGCCACCCCATATAAGCACACTTCAGCCCCTGAGCGACATCAGCTCTCCTCAGTGTGGAAGTTCAGTGGGCCACTGTTGAGCATGAGAAGACCATTGCTTCCCTAGTGTCACTTATTAGAACTCAGAAAGCAACCCTCGGTTCGTCCCTCGCCACAGGGCATCACTCCCCACCCCCCACCCCCCGCCCCCGCGGTATCTGGGGTTCTTCACTTGGTCACAGTGCCCAGAAGTCGAACAAGGCATATTCCTCTGAGTTGAACACCATCCTTTTGAAAAGTTGATGCCTTGAGAGATTGGTGTCTTATAGTATACAGTTCTTTTTAGGGACTCTGGTTTGACTCTCGCCTCCAGTTAAAGGAGTCCTCTGTCACTAGACTTTCTAGCAGTCCTTGCTTGGGATGTTGGAGTGAACACTGAAGTCCCTAGGGCAAGTGTTCAAGGTTCCAGTTACTGCTCGATCCCACGGCACTGTTTGCTCATTATCGGAAATGCTATACTTGGGGGGGGAAAGAAGAAAAACTGCTCTCTCCGACTTCTGAGAACCACTTGGCCTGAGGTTGTATCAGGAGACCAGATCAGGAAGCATTTCAGAGATCTGGAGGAGGGGCAGCCGTTAATATAACAGCGAGGAGTGGTCACCTGCATGAAACGGCAGTGCGTTGATGTGTCAGTCTTGCCACTTCTTTCTAGTGCAACCCACAGAAGGGTGTCTTTTGGCGGGGAGTAAGGAACCAGACCCTGGGGAAAGCCAAACAGAAGTCAGAAGGCACCGAAGCTCTGCCAGCGACTTACGCACTTAACGTTGCCAGAGACACGAGAACTTCCCTTGTTCTTTAAAGCAGGCTCACGTTTGAGAAACGTGTTTCCTCCTTGGTTTGCTCTGCTCTGCCTGGTACCACTGGTTTCTTGTTTACACTCAAGCCACAAGTCTTTCTCAAGGTCACCAGTAAATGATTTCCTACTGCCGAAAGCACCTGGACGTTCATCTGTTATTGACAGAGTCCAGTTCTCTGTGTGATAAGGGCCGTGTCTGCAGGTTAATAAGAACGTGTATATTTGAACTACCTGTGAGTGATTTCTGTACCCAAAACAAATATCTGGGCTCTTGATAAAACCCACAGCAATCACAGGAGCCTTACTTGCGACTCATCCCCAAATCAAAAAGCCTTTTGTACTCTTACTTCCCCAAATGGGATCATCCCTGTTTGCGGGATAACTGGAAAAGAACAAGATCTTGGGGTGGCAAAGAACAGAAGTGCCTCAGGAGTAAAGGGAGCTGTGGTTACATTACTTGGTGTTGAAATGGGGGTAAGGGGGGAGGTGGTGGCCTTAGAAAACAGGGCAGCCCTGGGGGCTGGCTCCCCCCGCCTCTCCCTCATGAAGCATCTCCTTCTCTCAGGAGTCTGGCCAATGCCCAGTTTCCTCCCCCAACTCAGGGTTTCAGCTCACCGGTCTCTCCAGACCTTTCCCAGCTGCGGGAGCCCCCGCCGTACCGCCTCGGCTAGCTAGCCTGCTCTCGGGGTGTCTGTTAATGCAGAGCCTTGGATGACAGCATGAGATCGGTCTGGCCCACTGTTTTGTCCCCGGAGAGATGGCTAGGTTGGCCACCTTGGATCCACGTGCCCCTTCCCAGTCTTCTGAACCTAGCGGGACAGCAGTGTTGCCTCTTGGTACAAAGTAGGACCGGGCGGTCTACCCAGGGGGACACAGCAGTGGGCTGGGCAGTTCTCCCTGGGAAGTAGCCATGGACAGGCAGGTACAGTGACTGACGTTTCCAGTTCAAGAGATACCCGGGTGATTTGCGGTTCTCGTTAATGAGGCACTGCTCTCTCTCACCACGTGACAAAACTCCAGCAGTGCTGTGTCCCTCATGCCAGGATGGTCAGCACCTCAAGGCAGAATGCCCCACGTGCCCCGTCTTTGCCCTGAATGGCCTTCCATTCTCTTCGCTGTCTAGATAGATCTTATCCCTCCTGCAAAATCCAAATCTAACTCACAGAGAATTCCCAGACCATTCCGGTCCGGGCCTGCCCTATTCTGCGGCAGTTTCTGATGGATTAATGTCTTGAGTATTTTATTATTTTCAAAGGTTGCGTTGTAGTTGAACGGTTCTTATGTCCTGCGTCGTCCGTGATTGTATCAGCTCTTTTTAATCTTAGGATTATGTTTCCCAAGGCATCCATCAGTGACTTGCCCAGGGTCAGGATTCAATTATTTTTTGATCCCATGTAAGTTAATATACTGTTTAGCCTTCGTGCCTTCCAATATTTTACAGCTGTTCATCACAATTGGTATAGGGGAGCCTGGGTGGCTCACTTGGTTAAGTGTCCAACTTTGGCTTAGGTCGCGATCTTGCGGTCTGTGGGTCCGAGCCCCGCATCGGGCTCTGTGCTGACAGCTCAGAGCCTGGAACCTGCTCCGGATTCTGTGTCTCCCTCCCTCTCTGCCCCTCCCCCACTCATACTCTGTCTCTGTCTCTCAAAAAGGAATAAACATTTAAAAATAATTTAATTGTTATAAGCATTCGTTAAATATATACTGTAACCCCTACACGGAAGAAGAGGAAAGAGTCTAAACAGCAGTTGTTACTGCTATCATTACTACCCTTTTATTGGATATTTCCCACATAACAGGAACTATACCAAGCGTTTTATCCATCTCATTCAAGCCCTAACAAAGCACGTATCAGTAATTCTGCGTTTTTCAGAAGAAACTGTAGAATATAAGTTTCCATATAAGTTACGTCAGTTGGCCAACCCAGTTAGGTGGTGGAGTCGGGTCTCAAGCTCAGGTCTGCCCGACTTTACAACAGCTGCCCATAGAGTGATACCGTGCAGTGTCTCCACGTTCTTGTGTTTCATGGTGTTGATTCATTCAGGCCGCCTAAACACAGAGGCCTATGTTGTCACCGGGCAAAGATCCAAAGTTGGCATCCTGAGACATCGTGGTGCCCTGGACGGAGCGGCTCAGTTGCCAGGCAGCCCCTGGATTGTTTCTCCAGTCGTGGACACCTCGCTTGGATTACCTGGGCGTCCCAGTGCTGCTTCTCAGAGCACACGGTCTACTTACTCCAGATAAAGCTATTTTTAGTCCTGGGATTTGTCATTAGTCCATGCAGGAAACATTACTGGGGCTACACCCTCCTTAACTCCTCCCTGTCCATTACTCCTGCCAGTCCCTAATTCCTTCTGTACCTTGTGATCTAGAAAAGGAAGAAGAAAGAGCCCACAGGAGGCCAGAGAAGATAAACCAAAAGGAAAAAAAGAAGATAAAGGTATTACTCTTATCATGTAAATAGCCCCTTGGATAGCGTCTTCCCAAGGAAAGTTGGAGCCACGTTCAGTTCAGCCAGAATGTGCTGAGCACCTGTGATCTTCAGACGTGGGGCTAGGTACTCAGGATAACCAAGAGCCGATCCCTGCCCAGGAGGAGTTCCTGGTCAATTAGCAGAGCCCGATTACAGCAGGTACAATGGTAGGGATTTGCGTGTACTCTCATGGCCTAGAAGATTCTCTGTAGAGCCACCTTTATCACAGAGCTCCAAATTAAGCTCTGTTGTTGGGGATCAGACCTCCTACTCTTAGGTGCATGCGCGCTCTCTCTCTCTCTCGCTCTCTCTCTCTCTCTCTCAAAATCTGCAAAAAGGAAAAATATGATAAATGAGAAACTCCCTAGTGGACTCAATATTAATACAGAGATGTGGGCAGCCTCTCCCTTCTAATTGATACTTGAGATACCAGTGATCCAAAGTTGTATCGAAAGTGGGTATCGCTTGCATCAGGAACATCATTCCTGCGCCTTAGAAACCCTTAAGTTGATCCACATGATGACTGACGTGTGACGAACTCCTGAGAACCACCACTTGAACAAACTTGTCTAGAAGTGACTAGCACCTGTGAGCTGCAGGTGCCAGGGAAGCCAGGCTCTCCTAAAAAACCTGCACATGACACATCAGAGGGTCATCCACAGGTTCGTGTTACTTTTGCACGTGTTCGTAAAACATTTTCAAGACATCTCACTCATACCAATGTCTGGAATGATCGGAAACTGATTTCTCAAAAGAATTCCTTCGAATGCATGCCTGTTTTCTCCCCCTGGGGATTGAGGGTATACATTTTTTGACCTGTATTTCTCTTTTCTCTGGTGAAAAAATACCCATAACTGGACTGTTTCATACTATCGTTGATAATTTTGCATGGTGGGGCACCTGGGGGGGCTCAGTTGGCTAAGCGTCCGACTTCAGCCCAGGTCATGATCTCAGGGTCCGTGAGTTTGAGCCCCGCGTCGGGCTCTGCACTGACAGCTCAGAACCTGGAGCCTGCTTCTGATTCTGTGTCTCCCTCTGTCTCTCAAAAATGAATGAATGTTAAAAAAAAATTTAATAATTTTGCATGGAATGGTAATTACTCGGAGCCAGAAATTTTTTTAAATCAACTTAAGTATAATTGACAGCCGATAAAATGCACCAATTTTAAGTGAACAGTTCAATGAGTTTTGACAGAGTATATGGCCGTGTAACTACCACCACAGTGAAGATAGAGAATATTTTCATCACTTTAAGAGCCAGGGAATTTGGGAGTTAGGGGAGATCTTAAAGACCACCCTAGTCCAAGGCCCTTTTTTCGCGGAATGGGAAGCAGAGACTCAGAGTAAGACTGGCTTCCTTACTGGGCCCAGTTCTTGCGGGAGGACATCTCCCCAAACTCTGTCCTTGGCCCATACCTTCCCTGGGTGTGTTTATCCGACACTTAGCATCACCTGTTCCTCTAAAGCCCCTGCCTTGCCCGTGAGTTGCCTGAGGCCTCAAACATCCTAAATGCTGTTACAAAACTGAGGGTAATTAATACCTTCTAGTCATCCCCAAATCTGTACTATAACAGTCTTTTGTATTCGCTCTTTTCCCGTGTAACCTGCACCAGCTACAGGTGACCTCATCCTCCAGGCAGCTCCCCTGAAATCATTCTCCAGTCTTGGACTTCTCTGTTTTTCTTATTCTCTGCATCCAGTGTGTTGGGAAATCCTATCGATTCTGCCCCCACGATTTCTTTAAAATGTATCCTTATTTCTCAATTCCCACTACCCTGTTGACAGCCTCTTAACCTCTTGCCTGAACCATTTCGGTAGCCTTTTTGAGGGCTCTCAGTCTGCAGTCTCTTCTACCCGACCTCTCCTCTGGGCCTGTACTGTTAACTCTCTGACTTACGGATTACGTGAGTTTCAGGCTTCGGAGGCACATCCTAAAAGTGATCTGAATCCTGAATCAAGGGCAGGGGATTTTCCCCCAGAGTGAGCCGAGGCTGCAAGACAGAGAAGGTGGATTTGGGGCCAAGCTAGAGAGTCACGGCTGGGATGTAGCAAGAGGGAGGGTCCCTTTATAGGGGCCCCGATCTAGCTTCCTGGACTGGAGCAACCCCCAGGGGCGGCACATTCCTGCAGCCTCTGAAAGTGAGTTCTGACTCTTCCCTTCTGTCCTGAGGAAGCACACTGTCCCGGCATTTTGATGCCGATAGTGCCCTCTCTTGTGGTCTCTGTGGCTGTGCACTTGTGTTTCTCCCACACTGATTGTTTTCAAGGACCAAATGCAAATGGCACTCATCTCCCTATCGCCTGTAACACCCACTTCCGGGAAGAGGTGGCCCCTGGAATCCTGCAGCCTGGGTTCATGTTCAGCTCGGCTACTAATTTGTTATTTACCAAGTTCTGTGCTTTAGTTTTCCCATCTGTAAGAAGCATGGTTACGAGTATTTAATGAAATAATCTGTGGAAGATGCTTGGCTTGGTGTATAGGAAGCTTTCAATTAAGTGTTGGTTGAATTCACATTTGATGTTTCCAGTTGCTGGTTAATCCGAATTAAAGCTCTTACTGTGATATCGGGTCATTATATAATTCAGTGTCTAAAGTAGAAGACTCCTGCTCTATTCTGCGAATCATCTAGAGGTAGCGTATGAATTTCGACCTGAATTAGCACCAGTTGTGTTTCATTTCATTTTCCGTAAGAATTTGATGCATATGAGGAATGGCATATGTCACATGAGTGATGGAAGAAAGATCTCCGATCGGGCTCCCTCTGTCTTTGAGAGTCATTACACGTAAAGCTGTCTCCTTTCAGACTGCCGCATTTAATTCCCAGCTGACCGACCCGTGGGCAGAATTCTGAATCGGGAAATTGTCGTTGCAAGAGCCCTCGGGAAATGCCTCACTTACCAAGGTGAAGTACAGGAAAGGGGGCTGAGTGCCAACGAAACTCTGCCCACGGCATGGAAAGAAGGATCGCGGCCCTGTCAAAGCAGAGAGGTCTTTAGCTTTGGTTAATTTGCAAGGACGGCTCCACTTATATTTCAAGGGTCAGCGTTTCACGAGGCTCAAGGGCTCCCTGCACAGTTGTTCCTGAAGTGGAATAAAAGTCTGGTTCTTCTCCAGGCCCCTTCTGGCTTGCTAACCTTGCATTGCAGTAGCCTTGCTCCCATAGGCTCATTCCCTTTAGTTATTTTAGTTTTCTGGCTGTATTAGGCTCCTATAAGCTGAAACCAAAAATAACAGTTTAAACAAGGTGGAAGTTTGTTCTCTTACACAAAACTGTCAGGAGTCCTTATCCTCTGTGGTGGCTGGACAGCAACATTGACCGAGCTCCTTGTGTGTTGACCCCACCCATCGCTACGTTCCAAGATCGCTCACTACCGTGTTCTTGCTGTCACTCACGGGAAGGTGAAAAGGACAGCTTACGTGCCCCTTCCATTTAAGGTGTCACGGCTACTCACATCCTGTTGCCAGGCTTATTCGCAAGGCAGTGCCTGGTGGGTGAGAGGCTGCAGAATTCTTCCCTTTCTTCTGGGAGGTTAACGTACCCAGCTATATAATCTGGGCTTTTGTTACAATGGGGGATAAAAGGAAATAGTTATGGAGAAACAGCTAGTTATCTCTGCCATGGCAATGACCTTTGGAAGTGTGGCTGTTGTGGGTAATTTGGGTCTCTTACTAGGGAGAAAAACCAAAGGCAATATATAAAAACGGTCTTGTGGGTTATTGGCCTCCGAGCTCTGGCCCCATCAGGGATGCTATTACCTTCCACGGTGGCAGCAAGAAGTTAATTTTCTTCTATTAGTTTTAAAATATAACCTTTTCTCACTATGAAAGTTCAGACCTGATAATTACAGGAAACCTGGAAAATACAGGCAAGCAAAATGATCGCATCTAGGGGGCCTGGGGGGTTACAGTTCAGGAGTCGTAAACAGAGGTCAGAGTTGAAATCCTGAAGCTGAACCCAGCCTTTGAAGAAGAGAGAGCAGCGAGAAAACGCTGGCTGAGCTGCACAGGGAGCCCAGGGTGGGAGGAGAAGGTGGAGGAGTCGTCAGGAAACTTCAGAAGACTTCAGGAATGCTTTGGGAACCACCGTGGATGACTTCTTGTATTGCTCGGTTGATCGTGAACAATTCATTGCTTGAAGATCTGATTTTCTTGGTGAATGCCATTGGAACAGATTATTTTTTTTTTCAACGTTTTGTATTTATTTTTGGGACAGAGAGAGACAGAGCATGAACGGGGGAGGGGCAGAGAGAGAGGGAGACACAGAATCGGAAACAGGCTCCAAGCCATCAGCCCAGAGCCTGACGCGGGGCTCGAACTCACGGACCGTGAGATCGTGACCTGGCTGAAGTCGGACGCTTAACCCGACTGCGCCACCCAGGCGCCCCAGGAACAGATTATTAATAACCATTCAGGCATCCCTTGGATGCTCAGAGGGTTGATAGGATAAAAATACATCTGGGACTAGGCCTTTGGGCCCCCCAGTGTCACTGCATATGGTGAACTATATCGCTGCAAGGAATGGTCTCCACTTTCCACGCACTGTCCGTGTCCAGTGGAGCAGAGAGTATGACACGATTCACAGCTATCAGTGCTTCTGAAAATTAGCAGCCCTGGGAATAAACGTCGGCAGAGATTCGTTGGTTTAAACAGGTCTTATGAATGGAGAAAATCATTCTCTTAAAATCCTCCCTTCAGACAAACCTCTATTAAACCGTTTTTCTGATGTGAAAAAAGGACAAACATCCTTCTAAACGATGCCCTAAGTCCCAGAAGTAATTTTATGGCATTAATAAATGCCCTACATCGGTTCCAGGTGACTTGGGTCAGAATCAGTTCGGCTGAAACCTAGTTGTCCAAAATGTAAGTCTTGAGTTTCCGGGCGAAGTAAATCATGGTGGGTGGGTGCCTATGTGCACTGTTCTCAAACGCGCTCATGACTGCTACTCCTTGGCCAACTTTCAAAACTAGCAGTTTCCAAAACTGTTGCCAAGCCTGGCATTAGAAATGTACCAAAACAGGGGCACTTGGGTGGCTTGGTTGAGCGTCTGACTTTTGATTTCGGCTCAGTTCATAAACAGGGTTGTGGGATCGAGCCCCACCTCTGGCTCCCTGCTGAGGGTGGAGCCTGCTTGAGATTGATTCATATCCTCTCTCTCTCTCTCCCCCCCTCCCCCCCACACATACCTCTCTCTCTCTAAATTTAAAAAATTCAAAACGTATGTACCAAAACACCCTAAAAAATCCCTCTCGTTTGATTATTTCCTTTATTTTCTCTTATTACAAAATTAGCACCTGTTCATTGAAGGAAAATCAGAAAACACATTAAAAAAAACCTGACTTACTGTGGTGATCATTTCACAGCGCATACAAATATCAAATCGATATGTCATGCACCTGAAGCTGGTACAATGTTATAGGTCAATTACATCTCAAAAAAAAAAAAAAAAATCTTACCCACGTAAAGAGATCCATGAATACCCAACCTAACCTTTATTTTTTTAATGAAAAGATCTTTTGCCTATGTGTATATAAATATACAGATGCATACAGTTTTTATCTTTATCTTTTTTATACAAAGGTAATGCCAAACTAACTACCTTTTTCAATGTGTTACCATTTTTCCTTACGTTTCAAAAACGGCCAACTTCTCTATTGAATCAGGGAAAAGACAGCCAGGGAGCAAGACGATGAGGGTTCGTGGGGTAGAAAACTCACTTGAGGAGGTGGGGAAGGAGGGAAAAGTGTGTGAAAAGAGAGCTAGATATGTAGCGTTGGCATCGTGGTGAAGAGGCAGGCAGTCAGCCCCAGGTTCTTGTCTCCGGGACCCGTGTGGACTCAGGGATGCCCTCTGCGGAGCTCCCTGACCCTGTGAGAATGGCTGATGTGGCAGGGAGATAGGGAGGCGGCGGAAACAATATACCGAAGTGGCTACACGTGTTCTCAGCCCCGCAGCCCAGGCAGTTGTCCACGCCTCCCAAGTGCTGCTGAGCCAGCTTTGAGCAAACAAGACGAGATCCGGTCACGTGCCTCTCATCATGGAGAACAGATATTACACTGATCACATAGAGGGGAGTGCAATGTGTTAGTGGCCTGAGAGGGTTCTCCTGCTAGCTGATAAGATCATCTTTGTGTAGGCACGACCGTGGCAATGAAACGGCCGAGACACTGGCTTCGGTACTGCTTTCAGTCAGCCCTGGCTTCTCCTCAAAGCCAAGCCGATGGGCAGCCAGACCGTGGCTCAGCCGCTGACTCCCTCCTGCTCCCTCCTCTAAAACACACCAGGGTCCTTGAAGGTGAGCATGAGAGTGGGACACAACAGGAAAACCACATTTCTTTGCACGTTCCCTGTTGGACTTCATGCAGCCAGCATTGTATTGAGCTCCATATGCATCTTAACTCATCGAACCCGCACACCAAGCCAGCAAGGTGGACACGATTATCATTCCTCTTTACAGATGGGGAAATGGAGTTAGGGGGACTTTAAGTCACTTGTCTAAGGTCCCCACAGCTGGAAAGCAGAAGAGCCGGGATTCAAACCTAGGAGGTACATCCCCAGGGGCCAGGGCCCCAACCACCGGCTCTTCTGTCTTCCTGGAAGATGCGTGGTGAACACTTGTTGGATGAATACATTATTATCACTTGAAGCCTTGTAGGAATAACTACCTTCTGGTTGTTACCTTAGCCCCATCTAACGATAACCCTCACATGCCTAAAAAATATTTTGTCTGTAATTCACACAGCTAAAACCCAGATGATCCCATGCCCCAGGTATTAATGGTGAGAGGAACGGCTTCAACAGCTTTCCCCTCCTCCTCTAGTCTTTTCGTGTATGTGTGGGAAGATACATCCAACGTAAAATTTACCACGTTAACCATTCTTAGGTGTGTATTTCAGTGCCAGTAAGCACGTTCACATTGTTGTGCAACCAGCAGCATTCGTCTCCGGAACTTCCTCATCTTCCCAAACTGAGACTGTGTATCCATTGAGCAGCTCCCCATTCCCTCCTCACCCAGCCCCTGGCCATCACGGTTCGACTCTCTGCCTAAGAATTTGACTGCCCCAGGCACCTCATATAAGTGGAGGCCTACGATATTTGTATCTCTCTCTCCAATATTTCTTTGGTATGATTTCACTTAGCATGATGTTTCCAAGTTTCCTCCGTGTTATAGCATGTGTCAGAAGATCCTTTAAAGGATGAATAATAATCCATTCTCTGTGTGTATCACGTTGTCTTTACCCATCTGCCAAGGGACGTTTGGGATGTTTGTACCTTTGGCTATTGTGAATGATGTTGCTATGAACAAATGTGTCTTTTGAGTCTGCTTTCAATTCTTCTGGGTATATACTCAGCAGTACAATTGTAGGATCCTGTGGTTACTCTGTGTTTAAATTTTTGCGGACTTGCCGTGCGTGTTCTGCATTTGATCTTGGCCGTCGGTAATTGTGCATATAAGACCACGTGATATGTAACATACGGCTTATGAGTCTCTTCACGTTGTCACTGAGATTTGGCAGGAGCAAGTTTATATGTAGATGAATAAATGGGTTTGTTTGGTTTTTTTGTTTTTTTTGTTTTTTTTGTTTTATTAATTTTTTTTTTTTTAACGTTTATTTTATTTTTGAGACAGAGCGAGACAGAGCATGAATGGGGGAGGGTCAGAGAGAGGGAGACACAGAATCTGAAACAGGCTCCAGGCTCTGAGCTGTCAGCACAGAGCCCGATGCGGGGCTCGAACTCACGACCGCGAGATCATGACCTGAGCCGAAGTCGGCCGCTTAACCGACTGAGCCACCCAGGCGCCCCTTTTTTTTTTTTTTTTTTTAATCTTCACTGATTGCTACGGTAAACATGATCTTATTCCATTTTCCCGGGAGGAGCACTTTCTGGTTACAGGACTGGATCCAGGCAGGCCTCGATGGGAGATGAATCATTTTACTGGGTTCCGTTCTCAGGGCATCTGGTGTAAGAGGCATTCTAGAAGTTCATGTGAAGTCATGGAAAGCTCAATCAAAGTTTCTCCAAGAGAAGAAGGTTAAAACAAAGAGGAAAACTTCCTCACTCTAAGGAGTTTGACAAAGACATTCAGGACCGCTTTGAAATCCTCAGGCTTTGAATTTAGTCCCAGGAGTTGTGTGCTGTTCCTGGCGTCAGTCTCTTATGGACCCCTCGTCTGGCATGTCGCAGTGTAGTTAGTAGTTAGATGGTGAAAACCAACCACGCTGACTGGGCTCTGCACTTTCCCAGCCGCCTCTGTCTTCATTTAGGACTAACTGGTTGGAGATGCGCGGAAGCCGCCATCGGGGCCTTCAGAAGCCATCACCGGGAGGCTTCCATTCTTGTGCAATGAGCTATTCCATTGAAGGGACTCTTTAAAAATATTTGGAAACTCTGTGCGTGGGCAGGAGTATCTACTCATGGGCATATTCCACGTGGGCCTCTGGCTCGGTGTGACAGTCGATCTCCTCGGGTACAGTTTTCCCCAAGGAACGTTCCTTCTGCCTCTCGCGGTGGTGGACGAAGGGTATCCGACAAAGGGAGCCCGGGGTCAGGAAACCAGAAGTCCACCTTCTCACCAGACCTTCAGGTTGGCCTGCTGTCTGTTGGCCTCCACCTTCCTCCATACCTGGTGTCTCCGATTCCTGAGCGGGGCCGAGCCTCCGCGGGGCCAGTTGGCTTCTCCACGATAACCGCCCCTGGAGGCACGTAGGTTTGAAGTCACTCTGCTCTGCGAAATCACTTCCCATTCTCCCGTCCACTGGCCGTGTTCATATTAACTCCATATTAGAGGGGCACCTGGGTGGCTCAGTCGGTTAAGTGTCCGACCCTTGGATTTGGCTGTGGTCATGACTTTGCAGTTTCATGGGTTCGAGCCCCACGTCTGGCTCTGTGCTGACAATGTGGAGCCTGCTTGGGATTCTCTCTCTCCCTCCCTCTGCCTATCCCTCCCCTACTCACACCATCTAAAGTAGATAAACTTTAATAAATAAACTAACTCAATATTAGAAATATACTCCTAAAACTATGGACTATCAGCTTGAATTTATAGTTCCTATTCCCATTATTTGGCATTAGCTTGTGAAACAAAAGGACAAAAATGTTACTTTTCCATGTTGAAATCAAAATTTTCTCCCTCCCTCCTTTCTCCCCCTCCCCCTCTCTTCCATTTTTGGAAAAAGAAAGCAAATACTGTTATTCATGTTTTATCCACGAGGAATCTAAAGCCTCAACAAGTTTAAGAAACAAGCCCAAAGTCCTATCACAGGCTCTTTTTTTTTTTAATTTTTTATGTGTATTTTTGAGAGAGAGCGAGCACACAGGGTGGGAGGGGCAGAGAGAGAAAGGGGGAGACACAGAATCTGAAGCAGGCACCAGGCTCCCCCACCCGTCAGCGCAGAGCCCAACGCGAGGCTCAAACCCACGAACCACAAGATCATGACCTGAGCCGAAGTCAGACAACTTGACTGAGCCACCCAGGTGCCTCATCATCACAAGCTCTTTAAATGACAGAGCCAGAATCGAACACCAGATGTGCTTGACCCCAAAGCCACCGTTCCATCCACTACCTGTAGCTGGGCAAAAAGAACCCCGAAATACTCTAAAAAGTGCAGTTTTTTCCTCTCATTACAAACAAAACAAACAAAACATCTGAGCTGTCTGGTGCATGTGTAGGCAAGCGATGCAGAGGAAACCCCAAATAAATCTTAGGAAAATTTACTGTTGCAGTGGGACGAGTGTTGAAATATCTCTTGCCTACTAGCTCACTTGACCTTTCAAGGTTCCTTCTTGCCCTTCTAATTCCGCAGGGAGGTTTTTTGTTGTGGCGGTGGTTTTAATTCTTCTCTAGAATCTGATAACTAACAGCAGGCAGTCCGATGTTGTTATCTCTGCCACCGTCATTTTCCTGATTCGGTTTTTCCTTCCAAAAGCTCTCACACACGCTCGGTTGCTGGGACGTATTTCTGGCCGCGCTGTTTTTATTTACAACGTTGTGTGTGTGTGAATGCTCTGGGGCACCCAGGGGAAACCTGCACAGACTTTCCTGGTGAGCAGATGTCGCCCTTTCTATGTAACAACCACCTAATCGCCACTTCCCCTCGCCAAGAAACGGGAAAGGCATTTTGCGTTTGGAAAACCGAGCTCTGCCACATGAAGCGGCTCACGAAGGGCTGTCTCCCCCAAAGTCCACATGAGCTTTCCCCATCTTCGTTTGTTTTTCTTAAAGATAAAAACCGCACGGCCGTGCTTGTAGTTAGGTCCGGTTGCATAACGAGGAGGTCTCACTTAGGCCATTTCAACTTCGTTATACGTAAGTTGTGTTGTAAGTAATCTTTGAAATGGGGTAAGATGTGCAGTCAGTGTTTATTTTTGTATACTTTGGAATATTCCGTCGTTTATTTTCAATCGTGACTTCTGCTGGATGGGTGTTTGACCTGCAAAATAATGCCGTCTTCAGGAGCTCTCGAAAAGCAAGAGGGTACAGTGAAGTCTCAGACCTCCTCGCCTCGAGCAGAGCGATGGTGTTAGGTATGCAATTAAGAAAAAAAGCCAAGGGGAAGTTAATTCTGGGCTGAGCAGGTATTTAAAGGAAGCATGGCCATCCCGAAGCTTAGATCTCCCGACAGGGCTCTGTAGCCTTTTGAAAGTATTATCAAATCACTGTGTTATTTAATTTTGTAGCAAGGCAAATGACAGGTTACTTTTGGCTCCACTAAATGGACAACCCCAAGCTCTTGCAATGCTCAGAAAGATCAGAATGCCCAAGTAAGATGTCTTGGATGAAGAGAGAGAGATTGTAAGGGTTGTATCCGTGTTCGTGAACTTTGAAATGCCATCAAAGTTCTCAGCGGCTGTATGTTAGGTGCGCCATTTACATAGAAACAGACAAATAGAACCGTATGTTTAAATGTGGCGTTGCCCCGAAGATATATCAAAAACACATGTCTCCCCTCCATTCCAACTTTCTTATGATTCACTTGAGTTTCAGATCATCTAGGGCACTGTTGTTCCTCTTAGTTTTCCATAGGACAGCTTCAAGTAATACAGTAAGTAAACTGTAAAATTGTAATGAATACCCTAGTAAGCAGTTTTCTTTCTGGTTGTTAGGAACTTGGACTCTCTTAAACCATGGAAAACGAGAGTTTTATGGAACGTCAAGGTAGATCTTCTACTTCTGTTAGAAATAATCATCATCATGAATTTGTACACCATGGGTTTCTCTTGTCATGTAAAATTACAGTTCAGTTGGAAATGCTGGGAGATTACGTCTAATTGTAGGAAAACTCTGAACACTGCCACATGTTATTCATAGCAGTAAATCTCCCACACACACACACACACACACACACACACACACACAGATATATGTAACAAAATATGCTGAGGAAAGATTCAAAGTAACCTATATTGATTGGACAGGTACAGGTAGGCAAATGCGTCCTTTGCAGGGGACGGGACCCTGAATTATTTCATTCAGGTCTGATTCGGGAGCGTCCCAGCTGCTACTGTCCTTTATAAAGGAAGCCCACTTATTATGCTTTTGAAGTAAGATTGTCTACCACAGCTGGACTGCACATGAGGAAGGTTGCAGGGAGAAAGGAGGCGGTGTTGCTGTACCCAGCTGGGCCTCAGAACGTTCTCTTACCAGATCAGTTGTGTGTGCATGTTTAATACATTATCTGAGAAGTTTTTAATGGATTTAGTACAATCCTTATAAATTTTGTTAAATTGCTGTCTTACTAAAATGTGATGGAAAAAATACATTTAAGCATACCGGATTTTTCTCAGAAGGTCTTGTCTAATCTGGTTGAAGGTTCTGACCATTTGACAAAGGTAGGAATTTGCTTTAGGACCTAGAGAATGCCTCATCTCCCAAATCTGTGGTTTCCGACCTTGTATTCAATACAACATACAGATGATAGGCTCACACGCGTGGTATAGAAAGGCCACAGGCGATGTGCACTTCCCAGGCGGGAGACCATATTTAACTGCCTTTCTCTTCCACCTAGAAAGCATGTCCAAATGCAAATTATTGAGACCATTCGGATAGCAATAACCTTGAATCTCATTTCTCTTATGGTTACACAGAAACAGTTTTGTTTTGTTTTGTTTTTTAGTTTTATTTATTTTTGAGAGAGAGGGATAGAGTGAGCCAGGAGTGAGGGAGGACCGGAGAGAGAGGGAGAGAATCCTAAGCAAGTTCTGTGCTGTCGGGTCAGAGCCCAACATGGGACCCTGACCCATGAACTGTGAGATCATGACTGGAGCCAAAATCAAGTGTTGGATGCTTAACCAACTGAGCCACCCAGGCTCAGGAATAGTTTTGGGTGTTTCTTAATGATAGTTTGACCTTGATAGTCAAGGAAAAAGAGCAAAAGATCCCGGGCTGTATTCTTGAGACTTGCAGATTCACTGCCCCCAGCTTAATTCTTGGCCTCTGAATGAACATGCTGATTTTGGAAGTGGTAAAGGGAAGATCTCTAGGAGCCCAGCGAGGGAGGGGGGTTGGGGGGTAGGGGAGGATGGGGTAGGGGGAAGGGAAGGGAAAAGTAAGGAGGCCTGAGAAACCCAGAACAAAGGGGAATGTTTGCCGCAAGGGAAGTGTCAGAATTGTACCGTTTTATACGTGGTGTAGAAATTTTGTAAGCATGTGGGTCCATTTACATTATGGACCTTGTGGGTCCATTATTCTGCTGATTGCATTTACTTGCGTTATGAATCCTGCAAGACAAGGACATACAGTTTTTGCTTTGAAATAATTAAGCGTGAAAAAATCACGTTTTATATAGGTACCAAGACATTTACCATTTAAATACGAGGCATTTCAGCCCTTCCTAAAAGCTCAGGTTTTTCTCCCTGGTCCCTGTGTTTTTATTCTGAACAACTCCCTGTAGCATTTCTCATAGCCCAGATCTGCTGGTGTTGAATGCTTGGTTTCCTTTTTTCTGAAACGTCTTGATTTCCTCTTCATTCTCGAAGGATATTTTTCACTGCATAGAGGATTCTGGATTGACAGGTCGGTTTGTTTTCTCAGCACTTCAAAGATGTCATGCCATTGTTTGTGGTTGCCATGGTTTTTGATGAGAAGCGCATGGACATTCAGATCATTCTTTCCTGGTATAGAATGTGCAGTTTTTCACTGCTGGCTTTCAAGATTTTCTCTCTTTTTTTTTTTGTTTTTGTTTGTTTTTTTGTTTTTTTTTTCAGCAGTAGGACTATGACATCTCTAGACGTACGCGTGCATGTGTGTGTGTGTCTTCAACCTGTTTGGCTTTTGCTAAACATCTTTCGTGTGTAAATTTATGTTTTTCACTAAATTCGGGATGTTTCAGCCATTTTCACATTTGTTTTCTTCTCCATTCTCTCTCTGTTTGCCTTCTGGAACTCCACATACCATACCTTGGACCTTTTGAGGTTGTCCCCCCCCCCTCCCCCCCAGTCCCTGATGTTTTGGTGCCTTTTTTAAAATCACTTTTTCTCTTTAAGTTGGGTAATTCCTGTGCATGTATCTTCCAATTCACAAATTCTTTCCCACTTCATATCACCATTCTGTTGTTAAACCCATCCAGCAAGTTTTTTTGTAATTTGATACGTATATTTTCCAGTTCTTGAATTTCCTTTTTTTTTATTTTTTTTAATGTTTATTTTTGAGACAGAGACGGAGCATGAGTGGGGGAGGGGCAGAGAGAGAGGGAGACACAGACGCGGGGCTCGAACTCACAGACCGTGAGATCTTGACCTGAGCCGAAGTCGGAAGCTCAACCGACTGAACCACCCAGGCGCCCCATCCAGTTCTTGACTTTCTATTTTGTTCTTTTCACAGTTGCTATTTCTTTTAGGTCTCCTACCTTTTCATTTATTACAAGTGCCTTTTCACTTACCTCATCGAACACCATCGTAACAGCCACTTTAACGCGGTGTCTGATACTCACAACCTCTGGAATTGGGGTTGGCATCATTGATGGTCTTTCTCTCGAGAATGGGTCACATTTATACAAGTTCTGTTGCGGAGATCCTGGATCCTGCTTTATTCATCCAAAAAGCATTGATACTTTTCTTGGAGCAGGCAAGCAACTCGGATGGATGGAATGTGCAAATGGCCTCGCAGTCGGCGTTGGTCAGCCCAACCCTCATCCAGCCCGTGTGGCGTTTAGCTGGGGTGTTTCGAGTCTGCTCCCCGCATGCCTGGGTGAGGGTTTCCCCGTGACTGGGCAGAGTTAATACACGGAACTTAAGGCTCCTGTCCTCCAGCACTCTCATTTCCAGGATTTCCCCTGAATTTTTCACACCTCTGATTATCCCTGTTTTGCCCTCCATCTGATCGGGCCGAAGCCTGTCACAGGTTCTCTGTGTGTTCACTTTCCCCACCACGTAGCAACTGTGATGGGCGCTCGGGCCAAAGTCCTGAAAAGCAGGAAAGTTAGCCTGGGTTAGTCCCTCGTTCCAAATGTCAGCTCTCCTCTTAAATCCTGCCCGCCTTTCTTTGCTCTCCAGAACCTGCCAGCGGTTGTTTGCTTCTGTTTTGTCCTGAGTTTATATTCTCTATCTGCAGGGGGTCGGTCTGTTAAGAGCTTGAAACCCCAGACCAGAGACCTCATCTTTCCCGTGGAGGTTTACATTTTGAACGAACGGTGCCATTTCTCTACCTCAGGCGGAGATGGACGTCTTGGAAACTTTTGCTAGAATTGCCTGTTTGCTGTTTGTTTGTCTAATTCAGATAATTTAGATAGCTTTTAGTACCTATGTGGTCCAGGTGAAGCCAGCCTTCAAATGGGGGACCGCTTGGGCTTCAGCCTCAGCTACCTAATTATAATTTGCAATCATTAGGTTACAATTACCTAGTTATTTATTATTAGCAAATTGTTATAATTGGCAAGTCACGTGAATCCTTGGCTTGTAGCATGAGGGGCCCGGCCAGCCTCAGAGTTCCTTTTCAGGATGCAAAGTTTCTTTCTATCCTTTATGTAAAAGTTCTTTATATCCTGTAGGCCTCTGGTCATCTGCTACAAGTAGCTTGAAGTCTCTGAATTAATCCACTTCATAGAATTCAAGTGATTAATTCCATATATTATGTGGTAAAAAAAGGACCTTCTGCTACTGGAACATGTGGTCATGTGCTGTTGATTATATTTTCCCTTTGTATCTCTATCTCAGCTTTCCTTAAAAATACCCAACCCCTAGGGGCGCCTGGGTGGCTCCGTGTCCAACTTCGGCTTGGCTCATGATCTCGTGGTCCGTGAGTTCGAGCCCCGCATCAGGCTCTGTGCTGACAGCTCAGAGCCTGGAGCCTGTTTCAGATTCTGTGTCTCCCTTTCTCTCTGGCCCTTCCCTCTCGAGCTCTGTCTCTGTCTCTGTCTCTGTCTCTCTCAAAAATAAATAAACATTAAAAAAAAAAAATACCCAACCCCTTCTTTCCCTTATACCTCACTTTTTCCTGGGCACAAATCACTAACTGAAAAGAATTATAAATATATATTATACATATATTTTAAGTTTATTTGAGAGAGCAAGCATGCGTGTGAGTGGGGGAGGGGCAGAGAGCGAGAGAGAGAGAGAGGGAGAGAGAATCCCAAGCAGGCTCTGCACTGTCAGCCCAGAGCCCAACGTGGGGCTCAATCTCACGAACTGTGAGATCATGACCCGAGCCAGAATCGAGTCAGATGCTTAACCGACTGAGCCACCCAGGCACCCCTGAAAAGAATTATATTCTTAATCTGACGTCACATTTAAAACACACTTTTGTTTGTTTCTTAGGAAAAAATGCTGCAAAGGGTATAAATTTGTTCTTGGACAATGCATCCCAGAAGGTACGTAATGTAAAAGATTATGTCTTCTCACCTTGTTTGTGACTAATCGCTAGGTGTCTGTAGAGTTCCGATGTACGTAGAATGTACATGGATTATCTGCGTGTGATTTCCGTTTTCTTCTGGCGTTGGATTCTTCTAGTGCCAGTTTGGCTACACGTAGCATGCTCCAGCTCCATCATTACCCGACAGGTACACCTATATTGGGTAATTCTCCTATTTCAGGTTTTTTTAAGCTGAAGAGGCTATCATCCCGTCATCAGCATTTCATACACAGAGCACACACGTCCTCCTGACCTCTGTGTTTTCCACATGCTGAACTCAAAGCCCCTCCAGACATTCTGCTCAGCCCAGCACTAAAGGCGTAGAGCAGTGGAAGCAGCAGGTGCCCAGCTCTCAGGGCATACACCCCCTCAAACTGGTGAGATGGGGTATAGGTTGCATGGAGTCAGACCTGAATTTTAATTCCACTTTCCGTATTGCCTTAGTCCATTCCGGCTGCTGTAACAAAAATACCATAGTCTGGTGCCTTACACAGCAAACGCTCATCTCTTAGTTCTGGAGGCTAAGCCAAAGACCAAGGCGCTGGAAAACTCCACGTCGGGTGAGAGCTTCCTGGTTCATTGACTGCCATCTCCTTGCTGTGTCCTTACGCGGCAGAAGGGGCAAGGGAGATTTCTGGGGGTTCTTTTATAAAAGCATCAATCCCATTGGTGAGGGCTCTACCCTCATGATCTAAGCACCTCCCGAAGGCCCCCACCTCCCAATACCATCACCTTGGAGGTTAAGATTTCAACATACGAATGTCAAGAGGACGCAGACATTCAGTCCACAATACAAATCCTACCTTAGTTTTTGTGGGAAAGTATTTGTACTTGGCTCGTGGTTGTTTTAAGAATATTACCACATGTTAAATACTTGGAACAGAGGCTGGCTCTTATTAAGTCCTTGATAAATAGCGGTTGCTGCTGTTGTGTTTAATAATAACTGTGATATGTGCGGTCAAGGCATTCGGGGCTGCAAGTGTTTGGAGTAGGCGCACAGCACAGAGAACCAGAGCAGTTCGAGGTGGTCTCCAGAAGGAGGGGGAGCCGGCTTACCAAGGAGCCCCGGCTGCCCGGGGCCTACACAAATAGGAGGAAGAGAGCTGCAAAGGATTCCCGCGCTGATCCAGGAAACACAAAGCCCTGTCTGGAGAGCGCGAGATCAGTGTGCCTGGGGCTGGGGAGAGGTGGGAGGGTAATGAGAAAGAGGTTTCTTCACTGTCACCCAAGAAGCCAGATCTCTGGAAGAGGGCTTCTGGAAGACCAGAAGCCCAGCCGAGCCAATTCATGCTGCATTATCTCCTAGAGAGCAGGCTCTTTGTCAGAAATAAGTGAATCCCTCCCGTGTATGGCTCTCTTCGGTGAAAGGGTGGAAGAATTCACTAAACCATAGCTGGGGAGAAAGCTGCTTTAGGAAGAGTGGTTAGGAAATCACTTAACATAACGATGGTGTATGTGGCCTTGGGTCTTCCCGAGACAGACCTGTCTCACTGCCAGCCAATTCTGTGGGTTAGAGCATGGTGGAAAGCAACAACAACAAAGGTCCAAATAATCGCATTCTTGTATCAGCCAGCTTGTCCCAGTCCCCAGCCGTGTCCTTTATATTGCAATTGGGCAGATACTAAGAAAATTAAGTTTGGACCCATCACTTTAAGATCTCAGCTAAAGACCTTGCCCAACCTGATTAAAAGCAGGTTACGTGGGCACCACATACTTAGATCTTCTTTAAATGTTAGGTCTTGTGGTTTCAAACATCAGAGCCTACAAGCAGCGCCCCTCACCCTCAAGTGAGTCTGTGACACCTGTGATTAACGTAGCCTCGCCATGATAACACTCTGCTCTGTTGCTTTCACTGGAACATTTAAGCGTTTTAATCTGTGGGAATAAGTCTGTGTGTGTGTGTCTGTCTGTCTTACTAAAGATCTCTTGAGTCATCAAGGTTTCTGTCACCAAGAATGCAAAGTATAAACGTAGAATTTCAGAAAAGATAAGTGTATCAGTTAGGATTCTCCAGAGAAACAGGTTCACTTTAAGGATTTACTTGGAGGCTGGCAAATCAAATGTCCGTACGGTCGACCGGAGACCCAGCAGAAAGTTACAGTTTGAATCAGAAGGCCATCTGCCACCAAAATTCCCTCTTCCGTGGGGGAAGTCTTTTTTTCTAGTAAGGCCGTGAACTGATTGAATGGGCCCATCCACCTTTTGGAGGGCAATCTGCCTTATTCAGAGTCTACTGATTTAAATGTCGATCCCATCTATTAACAAAAAAACGAACAAAAAAAAAAACATCTGCACGGAAACATTAAGAGTGTGTTTGATCAAATATCTGGGTACTGTGGCCTACCCACATTTGACACATAAAATGAACCATCACAGGTGGTAAAGAGACTAGAATGTTTAACCAAATCTGCTGAGTAGAAGCTGCAATTTAAAAGTTGTCTCCTATTTGTTGCTCTAAGTCAAAAGTCAACAACCTGTGGGCCAAATCTGACCCACTGCTTATTTTTGTACATAAAGTTTTATTGAAACACAACCACACTCACGCACTTGAGTATTTATGGCCGCTTCTGCCCTACCACAGCAGAGTTGAGGAATGCTGGCCAACCAGACGTGCTTTGCTACGCCCTGCTGTGTTATTTTGATTGGCCAGAGTGATAGAGTAATCTCATTTGTTCTAGTCCAACAGTTATTAATTGAGCATAAACTGTAGGAAGAGAGTAGTGCCAGTTCCTCTAGAGGACACAGTCCTTGCCAGATACCCAAACAATCGTCACAGTGAAGCCATAAAGGAAGCAGAAGAACAGGGTGAAGCTTTTGCTGTGGGTCAGGCACGGTGCTTCATGCGTCATCCGGGTTTACCTTCAGAAGAGCACCCTGAAGTCGGTATTCTTGTTACCCCTCTTTTACAGGTAAGCGAATTGAGGCTTAAAGGATCCGAGGTCACAGAGACAGTAGCAGAGCTGGGAGGGCTGGCTCCAGAACCTGGACCCTCCACCAGGAGGCTGCATGGCCCCTACAGTGGGGCCTGCTACAGGGTATAGGCATTCAGCAAACAAGGCAGAGCACAAAACATGGGCCGCCTAGAGGCGATTTTCGGCAAGGAAACCCAACCCGTGCCAGAAAAGCAGGCCTGGAATCCCAGTTTGCGGGGGGAAGGGATTTGCAGCAAGGGCAGCTTCCCAGGTCATCGCGAGAATGACATGCTCCTTGTCACACTGACCACGCCTGCGTCGCAGGCTGACAGACCCACCCATCCCGCCTTCCTGTGTGGCGGGCGAGCAAAGCCAGGCTTACTCCGCATCCAAATATCGTTTATCTATGTCAGCGCCCGGGGAAGAGAGCGCAGTGATTGAGATGCTGGATATAGTCTGGAGGTAAAAATGTAGCCTGAGCGCCCGACTCCCAGCCGGAGTCCCTTCAGAGGCTCATTAGATACGTTTGTAAGGACTGGGCGGAAGAGATGCTTTAATTCTTTTCAAGTTAAGAGGGCATCCACGCCAGTTTGCTCGGAGATCTCCAGCCACTCGACCCCACCCAGCCCCTTCTCGGCACGTGGGGTCCATCCTGGGCACACACGGCTACAACACACTGGGGGGCCCAGCTCTGCAGCGCCCACACCGTCTCTGTTCCCAAGCCCCACTCACACTCCTCCTGCCCCCGCCTGACTGCCAGCCCCTGCCCTCCTCACACTGTGATGCCCACGCCCCTCACCAGGCCCGGCCTCTCTTTTAGTGTGCATCCGGAAGGAATCCCCTGTCTCTACCGCAGCTGGCGAAAGAGACAAAACAGGCCCCCAGGTAATGCCGCCGGGGGCCCGGCCGTCTAGAACGTCTTTGCTCTCTAGATGAGGGACAGACACCAGAGGGCGAAGAGGTGACCCGGGGGAGGATCACAGGTGACGTTGGCATCTAAGTGGCCGTGCTGAGCACTAAGTTACCTGTTGTGCTACACATAGAGTTCGTGCCCTCCCACGCACAGCTGGCCACGCTTCCCAGGTCCCGAGCGGAATGCAGCCCAGGAGGTCTGCTCCAGACCCGGGCGCGGTGGCCCCGCCCCCAGCTGCTGAATGACTGAGGCTGATGTGCGCTCACGCTTGTCTATTTCAGATTACGATGTGTGTGCCGAGGCTCCCTGTGAACAGCAGTGCACGGATAACTTTGGCCGAGTGCTGTGTACCTGTTATCCGGGATACCGGTACGACCGGGAGCGACACCGGAAGCGGGAGAAGCCGTACTGCCTGGGTGCGTTGCCGCCACACGTGATCTTCCAGCTCCTGGGGGGATGATTCTGTCCTCTGCTGGACACTCTTCGTGGGTGGGACCAGCCCCCAGGAGCTGCTTTGATCTTCGTTTCTTCCCTTGTGTCCCGATACCCAGATGGAGGTGTGTTAGTACCAAAGCTAGCGGGCACGGGCTTTCGTTGTGGTGGTTTTTTTAAATTTTTTTTTAAATGTTTGTTTGTTTGTTTGTTTGTTTATTTATTTATTTATTTATTTATTTATTTTTGAGAAGAGAGAGAGAGCATGAGCAGGGGAGGAAAGAGAGGGAGACACAATCTGAAACAGGCTCCAGGCTCTGAGCTGTCGGCACGGAGCCCGACGCGGGGCTCGATCTCACGGACCGCGAGAGCGTGACCTGAGCCGAAGTCGGACGCTTAACCGACTGAGCCACTCAGGCGCCCCTCGTTGTGGTTGTTTAAACCAACCACGGCCAAGGAATTCTTCAGGGAGCCAGTACCAGTCAGGTCCTAACAGGCGGTGAGACATGAGAGCAGGAGAAGGGGACCATCGTCAAATGAAAAGCAGAACAATGTCACGCAGAATGTAAGCGGCCAGAAATGTTAAAAGCACAGACAGGTAAGAATCCACGTTCTCTCGGAAGACTAGGAAGAGAGGGCTGGGAGCCAGGAAGAGACCATGTGGCAGGCAGGTTGAAGTGAGTCCGAGGGAGCTGAAGCCAGCCACCTGGAGCCCAGCTGAGAGAACTCAGCGCCACCCCTCGCCACCAGCGGGTTCCTTCCCCCATTGGCTTGGCTTTCCAGCCGTGCACTTTGCAAGTCCCGGAGACAGGTTGATGGGAATTGTTCCCTGAAGCCACGTGTTTCAGAGTGCGGTCAGCCTGTGGCTAACCTGTCTCAGAAACATCTGGGGTTCTTGCTTTTGCAAAAAAAAACGGTCCTGGCCTCGCCTCCAGAGCCTGAGGGGTGGGGCCGGATTCTGCATTTTACACAAATGCCTCGAGTGACTCACGTGCACATCAAGTTCGAGAATCAGCTGGAGGATGAACTGAGGAGCCAGGCAGACGGTCCCAAGTGGAGAATAAATGAACTGTGATGAGTGGCCCCTCTTCCTCTGCCCCAGCGGGGACTCTAGCAAGTACCATTTAAGAGAAGTTGTAGACAGTAGCCTCCTGGCTTGTCCCCAGTGGCACCCCACGCTGACAAAGAGGAGGATGGAGACCACCAAGTGAGTGCAGCCGGGACCACCGGTGCCTCTTACAGCGACTGCGATGTGCCATTCCGTCCTTCCGCGGTCCCAGGCGCGAGGGTTCTTCTTTGAGTTTGTGATAGCCACGGTACCCTGTGCTTCCCATATGGGGGTCAGCAAAAGAGCATTCTGCTCAGAATTCCATCTGTTTCTCTCCTTTCAACCTTGCCCTCCCTCCCCTGGACAGTAGAGGCAGCTTCACGCTGAGGTCAAGGGCAGAGAAGGGCTTGTTTGATGGGCTCATGGCTCGTTTCCGCAGCTCACGGGCAGTCTGTCTGGGTCATTGATGACACCGAAATTTCCTGGGGAAAACTCTCTCCGTTAGACCCATCGTGACTATTTTCTTTCACCCGAAGTGGCTTTTCTTCTCCGGTTTCATTACCTCTCTTAACTGGGAAGGAGCCATTGACCCAAAGTTGACCTTGGGTCACCATCCTGCTGCTCAGAACCCAGAGCCGTAAAGGGGAACGTAAAAGCCCTCGGCACACATGGGTCCTTGTAGAAGTTCATGTCTCTGATGCCTGCTTTTCCGTGTACGTTGCTCTTCATCATCTCATTTTCTCTTCTGATTTGCCCGGTGAAGTATTTCGGGCAGGCATCGTTCGTGTTTTGTAGGTGGGAATTTTGAAGGCTAGGCACCGGGGGGGGGGGGGGGGGGGCGGGAACCAGGTCACATGACTTGGTGGTGGCAGGGCCACCATAGAACCCCATTACTGATCGGCTTGTCACCACGGTGACCCTGCCTGAGGCACTCCCCTCGAGATGGCTCCTGTTTCTAGCGTCCTGCTTCATTCCAGCATTCTCGGAGGGAGGCTGGCAAAGGGTCCCCTGCAGACATTCACAGGAAGGCCAAGCCCAACGTCCCCCTGTCGTTGGAAGAGAGTTCTCTGAAGCGGAGCCTTCTCTGCCTTTGGTCCAAACCCAGATATCGACGAGTGTGCCACCAGCAACGAGACACTGTGCGCCCACATCTGCATCAACACCGTGGGCAGCTACCGCTGTGAATGCCGGGAGGGTTACATCCGGGAGGACGACGGGAGGACGTGCACCAAGGGAGACAAATACCCCAACGACACTGGTGAGTAGTCCAAATGAAGCCACCCCAGGAAGTGGGCAGGCCCCCCGGGAGACCACTAGCATTCCTCCGGGAGCGGCAGGCAGGAAGGGGCATTTACGCGACTGGCAGGCAGCATCTGGGTGAGAGAGGAGGAGGACATCAGGCCGAGCCCCAGCGGAGCAAAGCCTGCCAGCAGGGAGGGTTGCGAGCCGGGGTGTATTTGAGGAAGCTCCCCACCAAGTGGAGGCGCTGTGCTCCCGCCCCCGTCGGTAGAACTTAGCTACGTGCTGGCACCCACCTCAGATGGGCAGCGAAGGGGCCAGAAACCCTGTGTTCTCTCAGAGAAAGGGTGGAAGATCGACAGGAAGCCTTCCCATGCCCGGGAACCACGCACATCAATGCCGCCTGAAGTGCAGTCCCGTGCCCCGTACCTGCCCAGATGCATTTGTTACCTGGTTCATCATTGGATAAAAAGAGAAGTGAGAGCGTCGAGACGTTTTTGTACCCATTCGCTATACGTTGTGTCTGAATCCAAAGATCTAGCCTGGCAGGTGGTCTAATTTTCCTAGTAATTGTAGTTTTCTAGAAAAAAAATTTCGAGTTTTGATCGTGTTTTGCAAATACAGTCCACGATGCAGCGCTGCGGTGTGAGAAGCGGACCTTCACGGTTTGAGAGGCTCATGTACGTTACGTCAACCCCGTCCCACTGACCTGTCACTCGGGGATCCGATCAGCCCGGATGTTGGGTTGCTCCTTTAAGTTTGGAGGAAAGGAGCCCCTGTGCTCCTGTATCCAACACTCCTAGGCCGGGAAGCCTCTCCCATAGTCCTGTGCTCAGGGCCCAGCTCTCCCCAGGCCCCCTCGGAAAGGGAGGTGACAGGACCCTGTCTGTCTGTCCGGAGAGGCTGGCTGGGCCATGGGCATCTCGGAGCAGGGAGGGGCTCCTGGGCAAAACCCATGTACCGGGACATGCAGGGGGGTGAAAAGGCCAAACAGTCTGGGCGCTCGGGAGGTCGTGATTCTTGGATGTAGCCTGAAATTCACAAACGGGTAGAGGACCGTCGCCGTCCGCTGAGGGCAGCAAACAGCTGGGGAGCAGCTGCCTCGCATGGAAAAACTACAAAGGGAAATTCTGAGAACAACCAGCTTGAGTCGTGAGGAGGCCACCATATACTAGAAGTAGATGCAAAGTCTCTTTGGGGCCAGCCCAGGATTGGGCAATGTGGAATAATTTGGGCTTGGTGACACTTTGGAAAGCCTAAGGCATGTGGGGCCGGGGTGCCCAGAGGTGCTTAAAAGCAGGGGTAAGCAGCCTTTTTGGCCTAAGGGTTGATTGAGGAAAACTGTTGCTGGGGCTTTTTTTGTTTGTTTGTTTAATTCAAAATTAAAATCACTTCCTTTTTGTCCCACGGTGAAGACGGTGGGGGAGGGGCACAGTGTGTCACTTACCTGTTTGATTATCTCCTTTACTGTAAGGAAGGAATCCTTTGGAAAATGAGATGCTGCCTTTCAGCCGCTGACGTGTCAGTTCTCGGGCCACCTTGAAAGTTGGCAACAAGAAAGCCGCTTTCTAATTTCTCTTTTTGGAATTGGGCTTCCAGCTATGCTCTGAGCCAGGAAGCCGGGGCCTGTGAGCCAGGAACCTGGCAACTCCATTGCCTCCTTGCCTTAATTTATATCCGGGTGGAATCCGTTTACTTGGGCATGACGGGCAGCGCTGAGCAACGCAGTCTAGAGCTTTCCCATCAGAAATTGCAACGGTAGACGTTTACTGCTGCGTGCCAGGGTGGGATTCGATGGGGGGGGGGTGGATCTCCAAAGAACAGGACCTGGCCTCACCCGTGAGGGTTCCCGCCCAGAGACCCGGCCTTAATTAACAGGGAATTAACCAGAGAAGCTGGACGGAACATCCAGAGGCAGGGTAGGACTTTATGCTGACATGAACTTCTTCTCTGGTCTCCGGCTCCCTCCCTGTGCAGCACCCTAGGGAGAGCTCTTGCCAGAGTGCAGGGACCAGGTGGGCCTGGTGAGAGACGCTCACCTCCTCCCACCTCGTGTAGACCCAGACCGGCCCAGCAAGAGCACGGCGGAGGCACAGGAACGTCACCATTGTGTCTTTGCAGTTGGCGGTCTACGGAGGTTACGTTTTGTCTTCAGACCGTAGGTAGTCCTCTCTGTCTTCTTCCCCGAGGTGCGAATTGTACCACTTGAACATTTTTTGCGTCGCACTTCCCAAGAAGTGTTAGTGTGAGAGATCAAGTTCAAGAGATCAAGAATTCTAAAGCGGTGAGCAGTTTGGCTTCTACGGCTGAGAATTCAGGAAGAAACTGAAGCGGTCGCAATTGTAAGGGATGGACATGTGCTATGTTTCGTGCACCGTCTCTAAGATTCTTTGATTTAAAGGCACACCTCTTCTGACCATCTGCTGCCACGGTTCCCCCACGTTGTATTCTCTTTCTTTAGAAATGTCTGCGTTCGGATGTTTGGGGAAGAACACGTTACTGCACCCACTTAAGGGTTCATGGTGCTGGTGCACGAAACGCTCGGAGATTGCCTTTTTCAGAAACGTCAATTTTGATGAAGCCTGAATGTCCCCCAAATTATTTAAGTTTATTTTGAGAGAAAGAACACCAGCAGGGGAGGGGCAGAGAGAAGGGGGTGGGGGGGGGGGGGTAGAGAGAGAATCCCAAGCAGGCTCTGCACTGTCAGCCCAGAGTCTGATGTGGGGCTCAGACTCACGAACCGTGAGCGCGTGACCTGAGCCGAAATCAGGAGTGGATGCTTAACCCTACTGAGCCACCCAGGTGCCCCTCCCCAAGTTATTTTCTTAAGATAATCCCTGTGAACATCTCACAGATGATAGGGTCCTGGAGATTACCATTTGGAAAATTAACATCAAAGGCCTAAGCTCGGGGGTTGAGCTTGGTAGGTCATCTGGTTGACTTTTAGGCAAGGACGTCTTCATCGCTAGATGAAGCGGCCAAAGTCCGGAGGGAAGCCTCTTGCTGCAGACTACAGAGCATCTGATGAGCCAGGACGGGACTCCTCTGTCCTAGCCTACAGAGAGAACGTTTGTTCCTGTTTACGGTGACCTTAAATGGGAGCTGACTTTCCGTGCAATTAGAACCGGCTGGAGGGTATACCATTGAGCTTTAGCGGGACATAAAACTCGTTGCACAGATAAGCCTAGGCTGCAAATTCTCTCTCCTCTCTCTTCCTCCTCCAAATATAACAGCTACCAATACTTTAAAAGCAAACACACACACACAAAAAAAATACCAAAGCTTCAACATCACTGTCTGTTGAATCACAGTCCCCTGCCGCGGGCTGCCGCATTAGAAAAGAATTTCTCAGGGTTTAATTTTCAGTCACCGGTGTCTGTTGGATTCACCACACATGCAACACGGGACTAGCATTTGGTTTTCGTATTTTACTAAGAAAAACATTCCAACGGCAGTAACCAAGAATGTCAGGAAGGTAGGGACGGAGAGGAAGAACTCTCATAATGAAAACTATGAGAGAGGACAGGCGTGTCGTGTGCCCTGACAGGGTCCTAACCCGAGTGATGGGCCATGGAGAAGGTGGGGCCCATGGTGCTGGCAGCGAAAACAAGCGCCCCGGTTGCGTCTCTTTGACCACCGCGATGCCGTGGAAAGTTCCTTGGCTTGGAAGCCGGGGGAGCTGGCCCAGAGCTGCTTCAGTATCAACCGCGGAGTGTCGCGGGGCAGGCCCCGGGGCCTCGGCCTCCTGCTGTGTAGGAAGACCGGGACTGGGTGAGCCCCGAAGCCCCTCTTGCCCTCCCTCACCTTTTCCATAACTTGCTGCGATGCAGCATAAGTAATCTGAGCCCAACCGGCCCCGTGAGCCCTTCAGTCCTCACCGCGTTGCCCTCCATCTGTGCGAGTGCCAAAGCTCAGCGGCGTGGCCAGCTTCGACACCTCAACCGAGAACTTTCCTTACGGTATCTAAAAGATGAATAACGAACATCCAGATATTTGGCCCAGCGACGGGGAAAGTTAGCCGGATGAGCCCTGCGTCTGGGACAGCACAGCCAGTCTAAGCAGCTTCATCTGCTGTGGACTAATTAACAAAACGAATATTTCATCATGGTTAAGTTTTTTTCATGAAGAGATAATGATCATTGGGTATAAACACATGTGATCTAAAATCTCCTTTCCCCATCCCCCCCCCCTTTTTTTTTTCTTCCTTCGCCTCGTCCCATGTCTGCGATGTTATAGCCGGAGGAATTTGAAAGTCAAACACAGCCTCAGCTCACTCTTAGAAAAGCGTGTGGAGAGCAGAAGGGGGCGGCCTCGAAACTGCCCCTGCCGGTTGAAGGGTGGCCGTGTACACACAGGCACGGTGACACAAGCCGTCTGGCTACCAGACAAGAATGGCGGGCCGGTTCAGACACCCCAGGGAGTCTGTGTAGCACCGATGGGGAGGCAAATTTAAGGACACGGTGGCTCCGTGGTAATTAGCTTACTGCTCTACTTTTCCACTTGTGTTTACTTTCTGATAGACTGACTGTGGGACCCCCGGCGTCCCTTATTACAGTTCAAAGTGTCAGGGACGGCCAGGTGTTTCATGTAACTTTCAAGCTCCACTTAATCCATAGATCAGTGGTTCCACCCGGGGAGCTTTAAACATTGCGGACCCTGTTCCCTTGCTGCAACCCCCAGATGGGTGGGGTGCAACACAGTGGTATTTTTTTTTAACCCCTCCCCCTCCCCCAGGTGGTTATCACGTGCCAGCAGGGTGGAGACCGGCTGCCCAGGGCCCAAATCTGCACAATCAGCTTTTCAAAACAAACCTCCGTTGGCTTGTGACATTGCCCACATGAGACATATTGGGAACATTCTCTAGTTTCCCTTGGGTTTCTTGAGATATTCTTCTTTCTAATGCTTACGATGTGTATCGCCGACAGTAGTAAAAATTAGAGCTACATGCCCCCATGTGGCTAATCAATAATAATGCACCTTTAAAGTCTGAACTGGTTGGAGCAAAATGTTAAGTAACCCCTCCCTTGACAGGGGCTGCTCACAGTTGGGGATGTTCGGTGACCACAGCGTGAATTGAGAGGTCTGAAAACATGCAGAATCAGAGATGTCTACTCAGACTTCTAAATGAATCGTTAACGCACGCACAGGATGGTTTTAGCTCCACATTTGACAAATTGCGGGACAGATGAGCCCCAATTCAGAACAGACTGCATGCTCCAGGCCTACACACGCAATTAATTTATCTTCAGACCATCTGAGAGCTCCTTCCAAAGGGTGATGTAAGGAACTGTTATTTTGTAAGGAACTTCCTACCGATAATAACATTTATGGAGCACTTGCCCTATACTGAGCCCTGTTCTAGGAACTTACAGGTGTCGCTTCATTGATGCCAAAGCAACCGAGGTGATCGAGGCTTTTGTCATTTTATTATTTGAGGAATGTGCCCGACAGCTGTGGCCACCAACCCACAGGGTACAAAGTGGCAGCATCGGGATCCAAATTCTGATCATCTGCCTCCACCAGAGCCTGGGTTCCTTGCTACTGTGTCAGTCCCTGTCTGTAGAAGATTGACAAATCCTTTGGACAGAGTCCATCTTGAGGTCTGTGTTCTGATAATTACACAAAGGGACAGAGAACAGACCAGGCGTTTTCCAGGTGAAAGTCCCTCGGCAGAGCTCATCCCCGGGAGTGGTGATGGTTGAACAGGCAGGTGCTTCAGGGTCCCTCGGAGGACTCTGATGGAGCTATGCACTAGGACCTGCTCCCAGGATTTCAGATTTCTGAGAGCAGGTTACATGCTGCTGCTGGCCCAGCAGTCACACGACGACCACTGTCCTGGGCTCCGCCTGGCAGAGAGCTCTCGGGTGTTCTAAACGCAACTCCCAACACCAGGCTCACCGCATCCCCCCGATGCCACATTCGGAACCTTCAAGTCCCCAGCCTGTGTACACAGGGAGACCTGAAGCAAGTTACGTTTCCTTATCTGGAAAGGAAAGATCGAACCAAAGATACATCGCTTCTAACACTCTGTGATCTAAATAGAGTCTAGAACCTGGTAGGGAGGCTTACTCTCCTTGTGAAAATACCAAGTCGCCTTCATCACACCGGCACTTGGAAAATTCAGCGGAGTATATGGAAGCAGAAATGGAAAGACGGGCTTCTAACTCTTGTTCGCGGCGGCCTGGCTCTCCAGCAGGGCTGGTTCCTTACAAAGGCGGATCACAAATTGTTAACTGGGCATCCTCGATTGCTTTGCATCCTCACGGCGTCACACGGCCTGGCGAGTAGCAGATGCTCTGGAAGTGGATAAGAGGGAGAGAGGGAGGGATGGGTAAATGGATGGATGAACAGACAGGTGGATGGGAGAGGGAAATGGATGGGAAGCAGGGACGAGACTGTATGAATTGGCCAGTAGAAGGGCTGGAATGGATGGATGCTAGGTAGGCAGAGAGGATGTGCTCCAGCCGTCCTTCCGTACTAACAGACCGAATAAACCTGCAGCCGGGGTCATCTCTTTATGCCGGGGTCCACCATTCTCGGCCATCAGCACGCCCAGAGTTGGTCAGGCTTCAGGCCTTCACCACCAAGTGCTCTCTTGCGTGGAAATGCCCTCGTGTCGCTCTTTTATGCTGAAGACTGATCGAAGTAACTGGCTCTCCTCACATGAGTTCAAGTTCTGTAAGCAAGTAGGACTGTAAATGGGTACATTAAACGTGGCTAAAGAGCCCAGAGGAAATTGCCTGATTTGCAGAAAAGGCGTCGGGCTCCGATTCGGGATACCCCAATTCCAATAGCCTACGTCAGCGGACTTGCGAGATGGCTTCCAGAAAGTCCCCGGATGTCGGTTTTCCCTCGTCCTGTTTGCGTTAATTTCTGTCCTTCGAGGATCCTGGGACTACCAGGCGAAAGGAAGCAAAGGGCTGGAGGGGTCCGAAGACTGAGCCAGGCACCCTCTCCTGTTTCTTACAGCTTCTGTGCCAGCTCGTGCACAGACCTCCCCTCGCTCATCACCGTAGTATCCTTCCGATGCTGTGGTTCAGGAAACTGGGGCTCACCGAGGCCGGATAACTTGCCCAGGATCCCTCAGCTAGTCCTCGACAGAGCTGGGCTGTGGAGCCAGGACAGTAGCGCCGTGGAGGCCTTGCTCTTAACCGTTCCATTTTGCCACCTCCAAGCAAAGACCTCCGTCCTCCTCCTAACGCGCTCATTATTACACAGCTCTAACGTGGGTCCACATCATTCCCCAAGCGTATGAACTGGCCGTGCGGGTGGGGAAGTCACTGATAGGACGGTTAGCACGGGACGTGGGAATTGAGGTGGCCCCGTTACATCACATACATGTAGGTGGATTTAAAAAGAGACTGCCAGGGGTACCTGGGTGGCTCAGTCGGTTGAGTGGCCGACTTCGGCTCAGGTCATGATCTTGCGGGTGATGAATTCGAGCCCCACATCGGGCTCCCTGCTGTCCGTGCCAAGCCTGCTTCGGATCACCTGTCCCCCTCCCTCTGCCCCTCCCCCCCAGGCACACTCTCTCAAAAATAAACATTAAAAAAATGACATTAAAAAAGACTGCCACCTTCCTGTGGATTCACGTGCATCTCCCAGTCTTTCAAAACCTAAGCTAGAGGTTGACCCTGCTGCTTTTGGTAACTTAGAGACTGAGCACTGCTTCGCTGGCTTGAGAAGTGTGTTCCAAGCAGGGGCACTCCAAGCCTCAGGCTTCTGTGAGGGGCAGGGACCGGGGGCGGGGGGTGATGGGTGAGCTCTGAGCCGCCCCCTGCTATGCTGCCTGTGCTAGTTGCCATGTTGCCCCCCCCCAAGGCCCACCCCACCTCCCAAAGAGCAGAAACGCCCACCACCACGTAGATCACCGAGCAGGGGACTGACCCCGTTGGAGAAAGCAGCTGGGCTTGGTGAACAAGGTTTGTGTGAGCGTGGGGCTCTCCTGACGCCCAGGGCGGCCATCTGTTTCCCAGGTTTGCCATAGAGAGCCACCAACTAGGTGGCTTAAAGGGCAGAGATGTATGATGTCTGTTCTGCAGGCTACAAGTCTGAGATCAAGGTGTCGGCGGGGCTGTTTCCCTGCCCCGTGCCCCTCTCCTTGCTTCTGGGGTTTGCCCTCGGTCTTTGGCATTCCTTGGCTCCTGCTGAACCTACCTGATCTCTGCCTTCACCTTCACGTGGTGCTGCCCCTGGGTGTGCCTCCATGTCCTGAGTTGTCCTTTTTGTAAGAATACCAGCGTCTGTCTGTCTGCCCCCCCCCCCTCAAAAATAAACTTAAAAAAATAATTTTAAAAAATACCAGTCACATTGATTCCAGGCCCGGCCTGTGACCATATGATGTCATCCTAACTAATTACGTCAGCAATGACCCTGTTTCTGAATAAGGTCACATTCTGAGGCACTGGGGATCAGGGCTTCAACATACGAAGTTTGGCAGGAAAACAGTTCAGCCTATGGCACGCTATTTCACAAATATTTTTTGAGCAGCCACTGTGTGAGCTATGGGCAATTCCAGTCCTCAGGTGGCTTACACTCCGGTGCTGGGAACCACTCTGCAGAGAAGTCCAGAACATGCTGCCTGACCTCAGGACTGTGGTATCTCTGTAGAGAGGGAGGACAGGCTTCATGGTACATCTGAACTGGGTCTTGATAGCTGATGGGTCTCCGTGAATGGAGGCAGCAAAGAGGGCTTCCCAGAAGAGGGGAATAATAAAAGTACACGAGCCTAGAAGGACGAGAAGGGACTTAGAGGGACCCCAGCTGCGTTCTAGATCGCCATGGTGGTTCTCTGCACACCCAGCCCAACCCCAAAGGCTTTCTGAGCTCGGCACGTTTGCCTGTCCCTGGGTGTCAAAGTGCCCTACCCGACCCCATATTCACACACCCTCTCGTCCCACAGACACCTTTCACACACAGCTTGGTGGTCTGCACCCACTCATCTCAGCGAGATGACCTCTGGTAGCCAGTCTCCCCCCCCCCCCCCCACCATGCAGGCTTGCGCAGCCCATTTTAATGCCCGTAAGCTGAGAGTTGGGTGAATTTGGGGGTGAATGTTTGACCACGTCACTGTTCAAGTCACCCATTCTTTCTTTCCCAAATACAATTTCACGAAGAGCTCTTGGAGCTTCTAATGCTCTACGAGACAGCACTGGGACCCTTCCAGTGGACAGCCAGACTGCCTTCCCCGGTGCCTGTCCCATTTTACCCCAGGCAGGTGTGTCCAGAGCACCTGGCACATTTTCCATCCTGGCCTCACATCTCCCTGGGGTGGGTGCGCAGCCCTGATCTGTGACTGACATGCACACACACACATACGCACACACACACGCACCTGGCCTGTGCTCAGTTCAAACAGCTGGACTGTTAGGGTTTTTAGAGACCAGTTTTGTGAGCCCTGCACGAGAGTCCCATTGCCTGAGCTTGGAGGATAACTTACAGCAGGTGAAATGTTGGCCCTTGGATGGGTGGGAATGTGACTCATGTCACATTGGCAGATCCCACCTCCTGAAAGGCACTGATAAAAGGGCCATGGTTCACGCGTTCACGCGTGAAAGAGGAAGATGCTGGGCTGCCTGAATGAGAACGGCTGAATCCAGAGGTTTTTTTTTGGGGGGGGGGGGGGCGGGGCAGAGGGGTGTCTCTGTCTCTCCCCTGACCCGAATGTGCGGTCAGTGACCTGAGCACTGTAAAATCGCCAGCCTCTCTCCCTCGCACGCCCCCGCTGCCAGCCGATCCCCCTGGGACTGCCCTTTGCGATGCTGTCTCTCTGGGTCTGGGGGTCCTCCAGCCTCCCAAGCCGACCTGAGCCCGCCTCCTCCCACAGGGCACGACGAGAAGTCTGAGAACGCGGTGGAGGCCAAAACCTGCTGTGCTACGTGCACTGAGTTTCTCCAGATGAAGCAGACGGTGCTGCAGCTGAAGCAGAAGGTACGTGCCTGTTACGGTAGAAGCAGCCGCATAAAAAGAGGACTCCGGGCAGGTAAAGACGAAGAATGTTTAGAAGCAGTAAGCAAATAAGGTGTCGCCCCCGACTGCCTTGAGCATTCACTGGGGCTCGTGCCAGCTGGGTTTGGAGTTGGACTTAGCTTTGCCCGCCCACCCTCCGGGCTGACAGCTAGAGGGCGACAGGACGGCCGAGGCAAGGAAGGGACCGATGAGGTGACTGGTACAGCAGGCCGCGAGGAAGGGGCACGTGGCGAAGACGTAGGCAGGAAGAGCTAGGATTGTTGCAACTTTGGGTCAAACGAACCACGTCCAGACACGTGGTCCTGGGACAGACTCACCCAGCTTTACTCTGTCTAACGCGTAGACTACGTTTTACGATAGAGAGCATCCTGTCTAGAAACTTCCACAAGCTGACGATGAATTTCTGTAGCAGCTTTATTTTTTCACATTTAAAAGCTATGGCCCGTGCTTTGTCTGGGCTGCGTCACCTTGGAAAATAGCTGTTTGGGTACCTCGTGTCAACAAGAATGAGGATTGACTCATTTTACAAAAGGCTGCCACACATGCCTCAGAGAATATCAGGTTTCTAGTAACGTTGGTTATGCTGTGAGTAATGGCCCCATGATGGATCTAGTGACCTGATTTCTTGAACAACTGTCCTGGACCCAGATCAGTGCTATTTATTACATCTAAGGTCGGTCGATTTCTCCAACTTGTCAGCGGCTCAGAAATCGCTCTAATGCTGCTGACACAAACGAGGATCTGTTTATATATCCTGTAATCACGATCCCAAGTGGCCTCTGACCCAATAGGGAGAACCAGCAGAACACTTTGTAAGCGTAGCAACGTAAACACAGAGATAGAAATGCATCCCACACACATCCTCAGGTTAACCCTGGATTGATGTTAATATTTACCGAACAAATCCAAAAAAGGGCTCACGGAAGAAACTTTGTGTTGCACAGAGGACTGGGCTTGCGGGGAGGAGTTGCTCAGCATCTCAAGACCTAAAGCTACACTCTGCTTCCTCTCCCGGGTAGTTAAAAAATCCGAAAACCGTAGGGAAATTTGTTTTCCAGCCTGGACGATCTTGAGAACAGGGCGACGAAATCTCCCAAGTTGTTCAGAAACGCAGTTGGCTAAATCAGTATCCGGCTTTCCCTCGGGCTCCGTGGCTTTCATGAAATGTACGTTCTGTGAAAGAAATATTTGAAGAGTTGAAAATTTTGTGTCACAATACCCACCACCTTTAAAGACCTTGTTGTAGAGCTCGTACAAATCCAAGAGCAAGTACTTCCTAGTGCTTCGGTAACTCATGTGGTACCTCTCACACGCTTAATACGCCAGTAACTCGCGTGCACTTAGTACTCTGACAACTCACAGGTTAACTCTCAAATACTTAGTACGCCAGTAACTCGTGGTAACTCATACACTTAGTAGTCCAGTAACTCAGGCAATAATTTGCATGCACTTAGTACTGCAGGGACTCTCATGTGGTAACTCTCACGCACTTAGTGCTCTGGTAACTCACGTGCAGTTGGTCGGACAGCAGTTGATCCATCTCATGCTGAACTCTGCACACACATTGTGACAAGTCGAAGCTAATGCTGACATTCAAAGAACGTTAAGAGGAGCGACTCCTTTTAAAAGGCGCCTGTTGGAAGGGGCGGCATCCTGCGGTTTCCAAAGCAGGCTTCCATCCAGGGCGCCATTTGTGCCTGTGCGAGAAAGGTGCGGCGAACCGCGGACAGGTGAAGTCACTGCCCGAGAGGCAGGCCAGACTCCTGCTCCTGCACCGGCGGCGGGGTCATCGGTTGGTTTTCACTTCATCTCACTACTCCCGAGGCCGCGTGTTCTTTCAGAAAGAGCGTAGGACCTCTCCCCAAATCAGCTGGCCGAGAGGTAGGTACTGGATGTCAAGGCCACGGTAGAAAATAGGGTGCAGACGTGCCGAACTGCCCCGTGGGTGTAGTCAGCCAAACCCCAGCTGCAGAGACTCGCCAGGGGGAGTGCCCTGGGTTCTCTGATGGGTAAATTGTCAGGAAAAGAAAGAGGTGGGGCGACGACCTGAAGGTTAAAAGAAACCGAAAAGACACGTCATTTTGGTAAAATGAACAAGACTAAACCGTAGCAGGTGGACGTGCGTGGGTAGGCGAGAGATTATTTTTAAGACACAGGAAGTGATTACGATAAGGAATAGCGGTCACTTGGGGCGGAGGGGAATGAAACTGATTGGGTCGGAGCACATGAAGGGTGACTTCTGATGACTGGCCAAGTTCTGTTTTTTTGACTTAGGGTTTCATTAAAAAGGTGCTTGCCTTATAATAACTTGCTAAGATACAGATTCGTGGGTTTTCCGGATTCTGTGCTTTTATTTTCCCCTTAAAAGGTTTTCCAAACTGTGTGCAGACATCAGTGCCCCCAGCTTCCTCATTTCTTCTTCGGTTTGGGAGAAAAAGGAAAAAGCTGATTTTGGCTAAAAAGGGAGACTAGGGATGAAGTAAAATACCCATCATTTAACTCGTAGAGGGGGGTGCCAGGCCCGTGAGAGCACTGAGGGAAAATCTGCAGCAAGGAGTCAGGTTTTTAGAAGCCCCTTGTGTTCCTGCTGCAGGGACTATTTGATTGGAGATCGACGCTGCGGCAGGGCAGTTGAGAAAAGCGTGAATCGTGAGCTCAGGAAGGGTTGGTGAGCACCTGCTGTGCCCTATGGTGGGCTGGGAAGTGAGGAAATACGAGACGGTGTGGAATGAAATCCTGCCTCTGTAAAGTGTTTCCTCTGGGCAATCAAGCCAGTGGCACAGGTCAAACCCCAGTTGCCAGGCGGAGGGGGGCAGCCAGTCAGAGCCTCAGAAGTTACAGGTCCGCGCGGTTTCAGAGGCGTGCGCACATTTGCAGCCCGAGGTCTGCATTTGCTCATCCTAGCGCCGCCCTTGGTGCTGGGGGACTAACTGGCTTCTCGATCAGTTGTGACTTCCTCTGCTACCTTGATCTAGTTGCTCTGCAAAATGGGTCTTCTCAGGATATTGAGAAGACTAATCCATACTAAAGTGACCGTAGATTGCTTTGCAGAATATCACTGGTAATATTGAGAGAGGCGGCTTGATGTAGTGGTTAGGAGCACAGATTCCAGAACCGTGTTGGCTAAGTTAAATCCTAGCCCTGCTACATGCCGGATGTGTGACCCTAGGTAAGTTACCTAACGTCTCTGTGCCTCACTTCTATTAAAAGGGGACAGCAGGGGCACCTGGGTGGTTCAGTCGGTTAAGCATCTGACTTTGGCTCAGGTCACGATCTCACAGTTTGTGAGTTTGAGCCCCGTGTCAGGCTCTGTGCTGACAGCTCAGACCCTGGAGCCTGCTTCAGATTCTGTGTGTGTCTCTCTCTGCCCTCCCTGGCTCATGCTCTGTGTCTGTCTGTCTGTCTGTCTGTCTCTCTCTCTCTCTCTCTCAAAAATAAAAACATTAAAAAATGTTTTAAAAAGGCACAACAATGTTTCTGTTTTCATGATGATCAAATAAGTTAACATTTATAAAGGACTTAAAATGGTATTTGCCACTTAGAGCTTTATAAATGGTTACCCAGTAAACAATATTAATTGTATATCCTCACAAAGTGCTGCACAGACAGCATCTACCTGACTCGTACCAACAGCTCTATGAAGTGTAGATACCTTATCACAAAGGCTAATACAAGATAACGATATTCACGATTCCATTGGTTGGAATCTAGGAGAAATGGACACTCCTCTGTCATTACCATGACCTTCACACATACCTGCATCCCACAAGCCAGTCCTCCACTGTGTTTTTGCAGCAAGTCACACCAGGGACCCTGGACATCTGCCTCCAAAACTCTAGCACCCTTACTTTCCCACTCATCCTGCTGACGTGTAGGGGACCTGAGGGAGCCAGAATGTAATTACCCAGCCGGAGATCAGCCAGGAAGCGGAGGTTGACATTTATTGGATCAACTCACAACTTCTACAAGGGAGCAGAGAGAGCTGGACATACAGATCTCGTCCTCCAGGCTTGCTTACAACACTGTAAATCCAAAGGTGTGATCATCTGGCCCAGGCCTCTCGATTGGTAGGCGTGGAGGTGCGAACGGGGAAGGGAGAAAGGACTCGCCCAAAGTCACACAGCCAGACATCGTCCCCTTCACGTGCCCAGCAGGCCTTTCAGGGGGATGTTAACAATCTTCATTTGGTAGATGGGGAGATCCCCCGGGGAAAAATAGTAGCAGGGCTGAGACTGAGACCTAACTCTGCCTAATGCCAAAGCCCACAGATGTGATCCACATTTCAGTTTTCCTCTCGGAAGCAGATAATAACATTGGACCAGCCTTCAGCTGCCAGTGTTGGCTGTTCCCTAGTTACGGTAGATTTGCTTCTAAATTCCCCTCACTCGTTGGTTGCCTCCCGTTCCATGCCAGGGTGACAGGCCCACGTTTGCAGGTTGGAGTGGTATCTTGCCATGACCCAGTGACACCAGCACCGTTGTAAACCCCTAGATCACAGTAGCGTCCTGGTGAGGGCTTTGAATCACGAGTCCTGATTAAAAAAAAAAAAAAACTGACTTTCAGACTGTGCAATATTCTAATTCTTATGGTTGGCCCCACTGGCTTCTGAGTGATGATCACAGGGGTCATTGTTTGCATTTTTCAGGGAACACTGGGTCTTCTCAAGGCATGGAGGAGGGCAGTGAGTGGTCAGGAATCTCCTAGCTCGTGGACCCTTAACGGCTGTCCTTACCCAAGGATGTGAATACTAGGTAGGGGACTGCCAAGCATCCTGGGATGTGCTCGGAAATGCTAAGGATATCGAGGGGACTCTTTGAAAGACGTTGTTGATGCTTCTTGGAACTCCCTGTCCTCTGAACATCCTCCTGCCCAGAGCTGGATAGATTTCAGTAAGAACCTCAAGTTCTTTGGGGAAGTTCCAGACGGGGGAGCATCCCGGATTCACATGGGTCCCCTAAGGCAGCTGAAGCAGAACAGGACCTTGACCGCAGGAGAGCCTGCCCCGCGCTGTGAGGGACGCTGAGCGGGAGCAACACCTTGAACCTCTTGGCCCCGCTTGTTCTTCACACCAGGCTGCAGGGATACAGCCGAAACCTTCCAGGGGTTTCCCATGAACTTGCCTTTTAGAAAAATTGCACATGCTTCTATTAAGAAGCTATTAGGATGCGGTATTAGGGAGTCGCCCTGCAAAGGAGCCAAAAGAATTTGTTCTCCATGAGACATATCGGATAAAAGTAAAAACCTTATGTTGCGATGTTTGCTTTTCACTGATACTGGATTCCTCCATTGGCAAGAACATCCGTCTCCATGACTAAGAAGGATCATCAGTTTGTAAAACTGGATCGAGCCAGCCCCCCACCCAGCGGCTCTCCGGCGGGAGAAGGGGACCTCGGCCAGGGGTCCCCATCAGAGTCCTCTTTCATCACGGACGTGCTAAGTATTCCCAAGCCTCCATGCTCAGAAGTGGACACGAGTGCAGGAGACCAAGGACTTTCTGAAGCCAGATGAGGTCATCTTGGACAGCAAACCTTTCCCAGGCCTACCGTCCACCTCCTGATCTCTCAGTGGTGATTTAGTAGATGCATTTTGTAGCTCCTCCTCTCCCCGCAGGCCTAGGCTTCGGGGCTCAATATCTCATGATCATCTTTTATTCTGTTACTGTCGAGCCAGGTGCCCTAACCCCTGATAGTGAATTCCTTATTTATTTATTTATTTTTTTACTTTTTAAATGTTTATTTTTGAGACAGAGAAGCAGAGCATGAGCAGGGGAGGGGTGGAGAGAGAGGGAGACACAGAATCCGAAGCAGACTCCAGGCTCCGAGCTGTCGGCACAGAGCCCGAGGCGGGACTCGAACCCATGAACCGCGAGATCATGACCCGAGCTGAAGTCGGATACTTAACCATCTGAGCCACCCAGGCGCCCTCATTCCTTACTATTAAAGACATGTGCAGGCCCTGAAGTCTTAGGGTGGTTTGTGTGGCCTCACTGACAGAGGGTTTCACTCTGCTGCATCAGAACTTGACCAGAGAGAGGGCTATAGTCTCTTGGAAATGGGTGGAAATCCCTGAGGAAGGAAATAGGAGGTGAGAAAGGGTGACTTGCCCATGAAGGTGGAAAGGGAAAAGACTCCCAAGATCGAGGTCATCCGAATCCTCTCCCTACATGGACAGCCTGTGCCCAGAGGGCAACACAGACCAGGAGGCAGCAACTGGCAGAGCACCTTGTTGTTTTGTGCGCCCAGAAGTCATAGTTCAGGGTTGATAACAAGCCTCAGAGGAAGAACGTTGTACAATTTTTAATTTCCTTCGCTGTGCTGATGTTGGACCTCACAGGGCACAGAGCTGGCCACCTCTGACTATGCAGCGATGGTCGGTACCTCTCTCAAAAGCTCAGATCCAAAGATGGATGTAGGGCGTCTAGAGCATTCCAAGGCTAGCGATGAGCCCTGCCATGCACCTTCTCCTGGCCTGTGTTGTGCTCTGCGCAAGCAGAGCCTCCTCTGGGAGGACATGGGGACGAATGTAACATGTTCTAGAAAAATCTCAGAAATACCTGGTTTCTACGGGACTCCAGAGTAAATCTTCTGGAAGGGATAGCTCTGACCCTCATAAATGAGCCTTTCTCCACCTGACTTGGCACCCCAAAATTAGCTTCTTGAAAAAGAGAGACTGGAACTAACATCTATCAAGCACTTAGTATGGTCCGGGTCCTGTGGTGGACACCTAACCTACATTTCCTGTTCAATCCCCACAGCCCTAAAGGTGGGTGGTGGTGTTCCCTTTTATGTGAGGAAATGGAGAATCAGAGCATCCAGTTCTCCCCGAAGGTCTCACGGATTCACGCAGCCTACCTGATCTCAAGGAACGTGAAGGTCATTTGTCTGGGTGACCCCTCTGGCTTCCCCCTGGAATGAGCTGCCTGAAATCCAGGAGGGAAACCATAGAGGAAGCCATGGTGCATCTTATGCTCTCATCTCAGAAGTTACACACCATCCCTTCCGCCATTTTCTAGTCATTGGACATGAGTTTCTAAGCACAGCACACGCTCCGAGGGTGGAAATTAGGTTCCCCCTTTCGAAGGTGGGCATGCCAAAACCTTTGTGGACCTATTTTTTCCATCACAGTCACTGTTGGCCACTGGTTCCCAAACACCTGAGCGTGCAGGTGAACCTTAAGCCACCTTCTCGGTCCTGGCTCCCTAGGCTGAGGGGTCTCTAAGAGCCGGGACCCTTCTCAATCGCCATTGTCACCATTAGAACCAAGCACAGGGCCTGGCACGTGGTAGGTACTAAATAAAGTAATTAACAAATTGAAGACTCAAGTAATGAGTCTAATGATCACATCTCGGCTATCTGGCGCCTATCCAGGTTTATCCACTAACCAGCCAAGTGATCTCATAGGAGTCATTTTCACGGGAAGGCCTCTGGGTGGGTTAGAAAGGGATCTCTACAGCCCGTCTGAGCTCTCACTCAAAGCGGGGGAATCCAGGAGCTCTAACTCGTGGAGGGAAGTTACTGCAAAAAGGATTTGCAGCTCTGTGAACACACAAATGCGAACAATCTCCCTGGCAGTGGGGCCATGGCTTCCTGACCGAGGATCGTCTTCTTTTTACAGATTGCCCTGCTCCCCAACAGTGCTGCCGACCCGGGCAAGTACATCACTGGCAACAAAGTGCTGGCGTCAAATGCCTACCTTCCAGGACCTCCTGGGCTGCCTGGGGGCCAGGGCCCTCCTGGTGAGTTTTGGGGAGGGTCAGGGAGGGTGAGGGAGCCACCAGCCAAGACCTGCCAGAAGCTGCCACGAATGCGGGCTGGACACAGATCAGACTCCATGGGTGAGGGCCCCGGCAGGGGTCCAGGGAGCTCCCACACCAGTGTGATAAGAAGCCTGGGGGGGGGATTGGGTCCTCGAGCCTGAGAAACCCTCACAACCAGGAGAAATCTGGGAGAAAAAGGTCATTGTCCTCGGCTTGGGTAAGATTCTTAGAGATCATGTTAAGTTACAGAGAAACAAAAGGAAGAATTATTTCTCATGTTAACGTACAAGAATAGAATCGGGTAAGGAACCCCTAGGGCCACATCTTATTCTTAACCTCGTTCTTCCTCTTTCCCCTGTTATTTGTGAACACGCGCACATCTGTGTTTCTTTTTGTATCTATATATTTTTTGTAAGTCAACTTCATTGAGGTACAGTTATATACAGTAAAACGTACCCCTGTAATCACAGTTCAACGAGTTGTGACAAATGTATACGTCCTATATCAAGCCCTTACTAGTCAGCACCCTATCACTGTATCAAGACATAGATTATTTCCATCACCCCACAAAGTTCCCTTGTGTCCCTTTGCAGTTTACGCCCATGTCCCCAACTGTAGGCAACCACTGACCTGCTTTTATCACTAGTTTTGTCTGTTCTAGAACTTCAGAGCAGTGGAATCTCATCACGGGTGTGCTTTTTATCTGGCTTCTTGCATTCAGCGTATTGTTTTGGAGATTCACCCTTATACTTGAAGAAAACCCTAAACGTCCCATCATTCCATCAGGAAATACACAACGAGAACTTTCGAAAAATAGTTACATCGCGTTTTGTATTTTATCGTGAGTCCCTCCATAGACAGATCAACAGAATTTTTTCCGCACCAATAAAGGAAATGACATTAGTGTTAGCAGATGATTCTAAACCATGGAGGGTCTTATCCCTGATTATCCTCACTTAGTAGTGTGCTAGATGTTAGGAGCGACCTGGCATTCTAATGAGAAAGACGAGACACAAAGAGCAAAAGCCAATAGAACAAAACAGTATCTGCATGCCCCTGAGTAAGTGAACAGGGGCTTCCCACCGTGGGAGCTTATGGAAGGGAGAGACCACTGTGGCCTCCCGTGACTCCAGGACTCGGGTTTGACCTGGACATGAAAGGCCTTGTAGGGTTTGTTCGACCCGGAAGGACGTGGGCAGATTATAGGTTGGAATCTCAGCAAGAACAAAGGCTCAAAATTCTTTCCAGACTGTTTACATGTTTTCCTTTCCACTTATATCTTAATCGCCTGGTTTCTACCCAACATACGTACCCTGGGCCTCAGTCTGTTCAAGGAGCAAGAACTGGTCCAGGACTGTGGTTTACCCTCTTGTTCATCCCCTTGGCCTGAGGTACTCTGGGCCATGGTGGAGTTTTCTCCAGATGCCTCCCACAGGCAGCCTCTTGCTGAGTCTAAGTAGATGTGGGTCTCCTTACGAACTGATTCCTAGCACAGAGCTCTCCACCCTTCTCTAAGACAGTGCTCTTGCTCTGCTTCCCTGGAGGAAGTTCATCTCCAGACCAGTCTATGTATCAGTCCAACAAGGACAAATGAAGTAGAAACAAGAGAACTGTTGGCTGGCTTTCTTCTCCATGAATGACTTACTAGCCCTCCTTTCCAGTTCTGCCATCTGATTTCTAACACAGTTTGAGCTGTCCAGGGTCCTTGATGGAGCAGTGAGTAACCGAGGAGTGACTTTAGCAATGGACTATGCCCTTGCTGTGTGCCTCCAATTCTTCTTGCTCACCCCTGCATCAGTTTGTGATGCCCTCCATTGAAATGTATCAGGGGAGCCAGAGAGATTATAAGGTTTCTCTTACCCATAACTAGAAGTCCAGTCCCGAGGCTAACGATAAATCACAGTCTGGGCCGCCAACATTGGCAACTACGGTGGATTGGAAACCTTTGACTTTGATGGCTGCTGCTCTATGGCCCCCACAGTTATGTATAAGGTGCTTCCATTTGCACATCAAAGCCCCACATCCTAAGGACCCTTGACATACAGTGATCTCTGAAGTTCATTGATTGGGAAAATGAAGGCAAAATGTTATCCTGGCCTTTCCTTGTGCTACTGGAGTTGAAGAATTTAGTTACAGGAGGAATCTGGTCCATTTCTCAGATAAATTCTTTCAAGATGTGCTTAGAACCAGCGTTGAGAGTAAGGGGGTGAAACGTGTTTGGATAGAACATTAACTGTCTTTAACTTTGGTTTAGCCTATGAGCTAGAAAAGACTTCCCCAAATATGAAAAGCCTGGTCTTCGTTTCTCTAACATTTGACTTGCTCTGTTTTCCGGTGCATGAAAATTATTCCATCCTGTCCCTGTGGTCTGTCAATAGTAGGAGCTAGCTAGGTATCTTCCAAAAGTATTACTGTATGCATTTGAGATAGACATCGCCGGTGAATAATTATCGCACAGCAATCAGCCCACCCTCTTCAGTGTGCTCACTTGATGTGAAACTTTTACTAAGCAGCCTGTGTGTACCCAGGACTCTGCGAGTGTGCTGACGATTCGGACATGGCCCATGCCCTCACAAAGTCTACAGCTGAAAACAGGTTAAAACTCCTGTTGTTCCGTATGCAAAAGAATGGAGTTTGACCCTTATCTCACACCATATACAAAAATTAACTCAAAATGGATTCTAGATCCCGATGTAAGATCTGAAATTATAAAATTCCTAGAAGGCATTATAGGAGAAATGCCTCATGATGATGAATTTGGCACAGCTTTCTTGGGTGTGACACAGATGACAAAAGGGATAATAGACAAAGGGGTCTACATCATACTTAAAAGCTGTGCGTCACAGGGTACAACCAGCAGAGTGAAAGGCAGTCTACAGAATGGGAGAAAATGTTTGCAAATCATTCACCTGATAAGGGGTTAATATCCAGAATAGAAAAAAACCTGCAACTCAACAACAAAAAATCAACTCGATATAAAAATGGACAAAGGACTTGAATAGACATTTCTCCAAAGTTGATATACAGACGGCCAACAGGCATATGAAAAGATGCTCAGCATCACTAATCGTAGAGAAATGCAAACCGAAACTTCACATCCATTAGGATCTCCCTTAGGATAGCCACTATCAAGGAGAGAAGAGAACAGGCGTAGGTGAGGCTGTGAAGAGGGGAGTCTTGTGCACTGTTGGTGGAAACGTAAAATGATGCAGCCACTACGGAACACAGGGTTCCCCAAAAAATTAAAAGTAAAACTAATATGACCCAGAAATCCCACATCTGGGTATAATATCCAAAAGAATCGAAAGCAAGATCCCAAAGAGATGTTTGCTTGCCTGAATACAGGACAACACTATTCACAATAACCAGGCTACCCAAGCGTCCATCAGTGGATGAGTGTATAAACAAAAATGTGGTATACACAGGAAGGGAGTATCATTCAGCCTTAAAAAGAATGAAATCCCGCTGCATGCTATGACATAGATAAACTTTGAGAACATTAGGCTAAGGGAAATAAACCAGTCACAAAAAGACAAATGCCGTATGATTCTACTAATACGAGGTATCCAAAGTGGTCATGTTCAGAGAGACAGAAAGTAAAATGGCGGGGCTCAGTCGGTTGAGCGTCTGACTCTTGCTTTCAGCTCAAGTCATGATCTCACCGTTTGTGGGTTCCATCCCCACATTGGGCTCTGTGCTGCTCTCTCGCTCTGTTTCCATCTCTTTCTCTCAAAATAAATAAGCTTAAAAAACAAAAACAGAATAGTGGTTGCCAGGGCGCCTGGGTGGCCCAGTTGGTTGAACATCCAACTTTGACTTCGGCTCAGATCGTGATCTCACGGTTAGTGGGTTCGAGCCCTGCGTCGGGCTCTGTGCTGAACGCTTGCTCAGAGCCTGGAGCCTGCTTCAGACTCTGTCTCCTCTCTCTGCCCCTCCCCCACTCACACTCTGTCTCACTCTGTCTCTCGTAAATAAATGTAAAAGAAAAAAAGAAGAATAGTGGTTTCCAGGGGCTGGCAATAGGCACAGAGTTTTTTAGCTTTGCAAGATGAAAAGTTCTGCCGATCTGTTGCAAGACAATGTGAATGTACTTAACATTACTAAAGTGTACATCTTAAAGTAGTTAAAATGGTAACTTTCATACCATGTGGCGTTTACTGCAATTTAAAAAAAAAAAAAAAAAGGTTCTCCTAGAGCTTACACCCTTTCCCCCCCTCCCCCCACCCCAGCTGACATCCGGGGCAGAGGTGAAGTCTGCACCAAGCGCTGCCCTACGACTTAGCAACCACGCTCCCCAGGAGCCAGTGAGGCTCTCCCTCACTGTGTCACAGACACTGGGCCCCGCCCCCCGCAAGCCCCGCCCAAGCCGGAGTGGCTGTTTACAACTCTCTGTGTCTGCAGCTACAGACAGATGAGGCCTATAGGTCACGTCCCCGTCAGCTTCCACGATAAGTAAGGCCACATTCTGGTCCTCATACGATTACTATCAAGCAGGCACAAAAGCAATCCTGTAGCTCGCTCTTAAACTCCACGTACTCCCAGGGCTCTGTCGATTTAGGCCTCAGAAAAGAATTAGAAAACAAAGCAAAACCCTCGGTGTCTACAGGGACGAGGCAGGTAGGCACAGGTGAATGCAGGGCCAGGGTGTGAGCAGTGGGGAGGAAACTAAACCGGAGAGGGCAGAGCCCCACCTTGAAGGGGCAGCCCCTGCGTACAGCTCTGGTGAGGTGTGCCAGTGGGAGAATCGCAGTCCAGGCTTTACTTCTTCCTGTTTTCAAACAGATCCCAGAAATCTCCCAGTTTTTAAACCTTAGGACATTCAGAGGATAATGGTATCCGTAAACAACTACACACACCTGTATGGAGTATACGTGTTGTGGATTTGCATATGTGGATACAGTCATATACGTCTATATCTGATATATAGCCAATGTATATATCTATGATATATACATGCACCTTATATTTATACTATGATGGTACACAACGATGTAACCTGTTAATTCTCTTGCAGGGAAGAGGCATTGAGCTGTCCCCGGAGAAATGAGGTCTACAATGATTAATAAGGGGTTGAGAATTCTGATCACGTCAAGTTTAAAATGCCTATAGGGCACCTTAGTGGAGATGTCAGAAGGCGCAGGGCAGATTGCAAAGAGAAATGGCTGTAAAGGGCTCCCAGACCCTCCTGTCGGCCAGAGCCCTTGTCCTTTTCATGGGATATGGAGCTAATGAGATGTTCTCTGATTACAGGCTCACCAGGACCTAAGGGGAGCCCAGGCTTCCCCGGTATGCCAGGCCCTCCCGGGCAGCCCGGCCCACGGGGCTCCATGGGACCCATGGGACCGTCTCCTGATCTGTCCCACATTAAGCAAGGCCGGAGGGGCCCTGTGGTCAGTACTTTATCAGACATCCATTTGCTGCTGTTGGGGAAGGCGTGTTCTTGTCCCGTGCTTTTTTTCCTCCCCTTCAACTAGATCCCCGTGTCTTGTAGGGTCCGCCAGGTGCACCAGGAAGAGACGGCTCTAAGGTAAGTCTGATGAGTGGTCCTTACAAGCTTAAGATTTCCCATTTTCAACCTATTGGGCAGGCACCAAGTAAAGCTCAAGCACTGTTTATTGTCCCCATTCTGCATGTAGCAAAATCGAGACACATCTCTCCCCCCCCCCCCCCAAAGCTGAAAAGGACATCTAAAAAGCAAACACCTGTGATAACAAAAACAACAACCAAAACCATCCCTGCGAAAGATTACCCTGGGGCACCTGGGTGGCTCAGTCGGTTAAGCGTCCGGCTTCAGCTCAGGTCGTGATATCGCGGTTCGTGAGTTCGAGCCCCACGTCGGGCTCTGTGCTGACAGCTCGGAGCCTGGATCCTGCTTCGGATTCTGTGTCTCCCTCTCTCTCTGCCCCTCCCCCACTCACGCTCGGTCTCTGTCTCAAAAAAAAAAAAAAAGTTAAAAAAAATTTTGTAATAAAAAAAGGAAGATCACCCCTATAAATTTTAAACAAGCTGCTGGGTTGCCATAGTAGCACATGTCTTACTCTTTAGCCAGTGTTCTTTCGTGGGGCTATGCGGTGTGTCCCCATTCTTTGACACAGTCAAGAACAGGAAAAGCTGCATTTTGTGCAAGTGGGGGTTTCGCTTCAAGAGCCGCCTGCCTCGCAAATAAGGCAGGGTGTGTTACTTTAGAAAGTTTCTAAGTTGTCACACACACACCACACACACACTGCCTGGAACACAGGCATTCCTCGTGTCAGATCTGGTCTGGAAATACACAGCCCCGGGGGGACGTCGGGATGAGAGACACTTGCCCAAGCAGATCTGTTCCAATGAGCGGTCCCGGGAGCCGAGCTTCAAGCTCCCATTCGTTCCTGATAGGGGACACTTGTCGTTTGTGCAGGGCAATGGTTACGGTGAGGGTCTAAGTAGAAGACCGGTGGTGGTGGCATCCACGTGGTCTCTGTCCACAAAGCTAATCTGACCTTCTTGCTTGCAGGGAGAGAGAGGAGCACCCGGACCCAGAGGGTCGCCAGTAAGTAGCCCTACCTGTCCCGCTCCCCCAAGGGGGAATGTCCTCAGGGACGTAGCTCAGGGCGGGCTACAGGTTGGTCTTACCGGCCGAAGCCAGCCCCTTCCAGCCTTTACTGAGCCTACCTAAACAGAACTCGGTGGTTAGGAGGGCGATCACGGAGGACTTTAACAGCTGGTTGGCATTTATTTTTGAAACAGTTCTTCTGTTTTAGTTGTCTTTTACCGTGGCTAATCTTTATCCGGAAGGTGTTCTTTTAAGGTTACAAACAAAAACCAGCATGCCATGAGCCTGTTTCCCAGTATGTCCTAAAACATCTGATGGTGCCGTCATAACCCTGAACACGTAAGAGTTTAGCCGCCGCTGCAACTCGAGCAGATCGGAGGACCATCCCTTCCCAGAAAAGTACAGACATACGCAGGGCTGCTGGGGATCTCTTGAGAGTAAATGAGCTGGGATATACACGTGGTGTCTGGGAAGCGAGAAATGAAAGTCAGTATCCAAAGGGCAGAAAATTCAGGCAACTCCCGTGCTATTGGAAAGATCAGTGTCATTTCTGAAGAAAAGACAGCCTTTGGCTTGGATGCGGGAGGTCTGGCTTCCCATGCCAACGCCTCCACCTCTTAACTGTCCGCTCCTGGCCATCCTTAGCACCCCCGGATGTCCCTCCCCTCCCCTGTGCGCTGCCAAGCAGTGTCTGAGCTGTGACCCTTCGAGCGAGCATCGGTTAATGTCAAAATACTCTCCTCCACCAAGCACTCTGCAGATGAAATTGCTCTCTCTGGGAGCTCCAGCAGCAGACGTAGCGGGGTAATAAAGATTGTACTGCAAGCCGCTAACAAGCCCAGACCTTGCTTGTTCACACGTTATCTTGCTGTGCCCCACACAGCGCCATGTAGAAACTGAGGCGTAACAAACGCTATATATAATGATAAAAGTCCAACCGATAGAAAGATTAGGAAGTCCTTGGACCTTTCCTGGTCAATGGGGAAGGGGTGCCTTTACAAGCATACTTTCACCTTCAGTCAGGTGGCATTACAGTCAACGATCCTTAGAGACGTTCTAACGGTTTCATTTACTTAAAAGATAACATTTTGAGCATTTGTGATGCTCTAAGCCCTTTACGTGTATTAACTCACGTAAATCCTCACTTACGAACCCTACGAAGCCCCATGACACTGGGACAGTTATCATCCCCATTTTACAGATAGGGAGGTGAAACCCCGAAGAAGTGGGGTAACTTGCCCGAGACCAGCTAGCGGGCCACAGAGCTGAGATTCAGACCCAACAGAACCCCAACCCCTTAACCACTGCTCTACCCTTCCATAAGTATCTCCCGGTTTTCTTTGGAAGGCAACATAGGAGAGTTCTTCTGTTCCTTGATTTGAGGCAGCCGAGAGTTAGAGGAGAGGAGAGGTGAGCGTGTCGCCACAGCTCGTAGGGGAGATGAAGGGATTAGAAGACCATCTTAAGAACTCCCCCTGCCCCCTACCCAGCTACTGTAGTAGCTGTTACGTTTGCTCCATTTGGGACACAGAGTCATCTGCCACATAGCTGCCACCAAGCAGGGGGAGTGGCAAGTCACGGAGCCCACGGAAGCCATGGCTTGGCACAGGATTGAGTGTGTGGTTTTCTGGCTTTGATTCCTCCCCCGTGCACAGGGACCCCCTGGTTCTTTTGACTTCCTGCTGCTGATACTGGCCGAAATCCGCAATGACATCGCTGACCTGCAGGAGAAGGTGTTTGGGCACCGGACGCACTCTTCAACGGAGGAGTTCCCTTTACCTCAGGAATTTTCCAGCTCTCCAGAAGCCATGGACTTCAGCTCTGGAGACGAGTACCCAAAAACAACTGAGACAAGAGACTTGGGACCCACCAGAGACTTTTATCCTTAGCCCATCCTAACATCTTCATGCCAAAGGAGGAGCAAAGAGTGTTTTCACCTGCAGTTAAGTCATATACAGAAAAAAAAAAAAAAAAAAAAAAACACTGGAGACCTAGAAAAGATACATTCTTAATTTCTTGAGCTCTTTTCCTGCCTCCTCCTTCCTCCTCTTCTTCCAAATACTGTTCTCACAGTCCCCCTGCCGGAGACATGAGGGAGTAAGTCGCTAATTACATGTTTCCTTCCAAGAGCCATTGGGGGGGGGGGGGAGGGGGGAGGCGGGTGCTGGGGGTTGGCTGTTCTACATTGGAACTTTCCCTCCTTCATACTGAGGAATTTCTGGATTTCTGAGTTAAGTACTCTCATGGTATCTTAAAGTTTGGCAGAATATCCAAATGGAAAAAGTGGCAAGGTAAGTTCTGAGAAAATGTGAGGTTACTTATTAAAAATATATAGATGGATATGTGTCCAAAATCAGTAATCACTCAGTATCAAAATTAGGCTTCTTCAATTAAAACAGGAAGGCAATAATGTATATTTACCTTGGCAGATAATTCTTTTTCCTCGTCAGTCTAACAGTCTAATATATTTTAAATGTTCTACTCTCTTATCCAACCTCGTTTCCCAATTTTGATTAAAGAAAGGAGGGAATGGAGTAGGAACGGATATTAGGGAAAATGGAGAAAAATTAGAGTCCTATGTTTACTGTCCTATAAGTTGCCACATTCTAAGTTCAAATATGACCATTAAGGGTTCATGCCCTGCATATCTGCAAGTTGCCTGTAGCAATAGGAGTAAAAACTCTTCTCAAAACAAAGCAAACAAATGAAGAACCCTTATTCCCATTAGAACAATGGGCTTTGCCAGGACATTTTAAAGCGCTTGATCAAATGAGTGGGCTTGCTCAGTAAATCACAGATATTAAATAAGGGTGGCTGACCCTTAGGGAGACGCACTGAATGGCCAGGCTCAGACTGGGTGCCCAGAAGGTGCCATTACGCCCTGATCCTTGTTGGATCGGTGTGCACTGGGGCTGGAGGCTGCAAGGAGGTCGCTCACTTGGGTTGTGGGGGAAGGAGAAGGATAGCCTCAGGCAGGGACCCCACTGAATCTGCAAAGGCAAGTAAATTTGCCATCGTTGGGAATTGGAAGTCCTTGTCTGGGGCGGGTGAAGCTTGCCAACACAGATACGCTGTTAGAAGTTCTCTTGGATGCAGAGGGAAATAACAGTTTTTCTTGTTTGGCAGAAATTTGCTTCCCGCTCTTCCCATTTTTCCTTAATTTTCCATAACTTAGTCCAGGTTCCAGTTCTTACAGGCCTTCTTGATTCCCCTTCCTCAGCAAATGCGGGAAGCAGTTGGGAAAGTGGTGTATTCTCAAACCCGCCATTGAGTCTGTGTTTGCTCGCACAGCAGCGAGCCTTTCCAGAAAAAGGCCGCCTCTGGTTCCATAGAGACTAGAGCGAGAGCAGTGCTGAAGAGACCAGGAGCATTTTCTGCCTTGGAACATCATTGGGGGAACGTCTTGGTTTTGGTGGGGAGCACGTGGGGCTCCTCAAGTCCATGTTCGCATCTACCACGTGGAAAGGCGGCCACCTGCTCGGGGCCCTTCACCCCGGCGTGGACCCGCACAGATGCTCGCTGGCACACGCACGCCTGCTCATGTTGGGGTTCCTATTCCCCACCCTGCAGTTTGTCCCTGTATTTCTGGGAAGGGTGTGTCTACTCATTCCATCACCTTTTCACCCACCACAGAACTATCTTCCTGGGAAAGCTTCTTTAAAAGCCACCGTTGGTGTTTGTCGTTCCATCTTTCCGTCTTCTTCCTCCAGAACGATAGGCAGGGCTTCTGTGCGCGCATCTCAAGTGACAAGAGCCTCCCTCCCCCTGTTGCCATCAAGTTAAAACCCTGGGATTCCAGTCGGCCAGCTGGTGGCTGGAGTTTCCACGGACCCCCAACACCACTGTTTCTTTCTCCTGCAAAATCCCCAGTGACGGTCCATCAGAAAGTTACAGCGACAAGCAAACACGTTCTCAGTGCGCCTTCTCTAGCATTTTCCGTCGCTCCCCAGTCTCTCCGGAGTCCCATCTTCACCGCAGAAGGCCTCGCCAACCTCGGGTTCGCTAAGAGCTGAACTGAGCGGCCGTGGATTCCCATCTGGAAAGCATTTAACGTTGCCGGCTCGTGGAACACAATATTTAAAGGGTGTGGATGGATGAATGCTAAAGAAAATTCTGCACAGGCTCCATGAGAAATGATTAGGTCCATCTTTGATTTTTTTTTTTAAATGAGGATTTGTGTTTGGAAATATGTCTCTTTTTTTGTCAAATGTTCGTAATATACAACCGAAGAGCATGTTTGACGGGAGGCTAGGATAATTCATTAAAAAAATGAACTGAAGGAAGGAATAGTTGGGATTCATGAGACTAGATAATATTCTCTAGCCAAACACACAATAACCTGTGTCGTATGATCTCAGTCTGCTAGATCAGCTTATAAAATAATTGTTCATCCTCAGATTTTCAAAACCACGGACTGCTCCCCCGGACTAAAAAGGTTCTCTGTAGGTCCAAATTGTACTTTTCAAAAATAAGACCTAATAGTGCATTGTTAATCCTAATGTATCTTTTAGTTTTGGATAGAAAACCAAAGCTCACTATGTAAAACAGGGGCTTCTCAAAACCTAACGGGGGATAAAATTTGCTACCGTTTTGCTGAGCTGCCCCATGTTTTATGGGGGGAAAAAGATCTTTGTACACCTCCTCAACTCCTTAGCGAAATACTGACTTTCATTTTTTGCACCCTGATGACTAGAACTTAGAATAGGACCTAATAATTGCTTTTCTTTTTGGAAAGCAGTGGGAATAAAAATAATGCCGTTGAAAATAGTGCACAGAAGGCACCATTTTAGTTTAGGAAAACCCTCCTCCCTTCCTAAATTCCAGAAGGAGAAATTACATGCTTTCCCAGGCCAAAGAGTATGGGGGCACAAGGGCAATGCTGTCTTCTCTGTCCTCTGTTAAGTCCAACACCTGCTACAGAGTGAACTGACCAACTGAAGTCATTTCTACTCTATGAACTCAGGTGGGTTCATACAGGTAAATAATAAATACACATTGGCATGGAGGGAGGAGTATTACCCCACCAAGTATCGGGTGAAGGGGACACTGGTCATGCTCCCTTTCCAGGGTTCACAACTGTTTGCCTCGTGATTGCTTTTTCCAGGCAGGCAGGGGAAGGAGATATTCTCCGTAACTAAGCACCAGGCATCTCCTTGGGCTGAGAGCAAATCCCTCACCGTACTTTGGGGGTCACTGCCCCTCCTCCTCTCCCCAACTCCAGCCTGTCAGAGACACAGCCGCCTCATTGTGCAACCTTGACATCTTTCCGATAACCTTCCTGAAAAGGAAATTTATATACGGGAATCCAGGCCAAACAACTAATAGAATAGAGCCGTCTCAAGTTATTAATAATGAATTCAGGGAAATAGATGAAATTTTTCCTGGCATGGTCAGCATGTGTATTTCACAACAAATCAAAAAACAATTTCCATTTGGAAAAAAAAAAAAAAAACCATGACTGATTGCTAAAGCATAAAATCTTGGACTTCATCTGCTCAAAAAATATTACTGCTTTAGGGAAATCGAAGAAGGAAAGACCCTTTCACGCATCCCCCTGAGACTTGAACATTATTAGATCCTGAAGCATGTGCCCTGGGGATTTAATGTGTCACGATGGTTTTTTATTTCCTAGCGATTACTCCTGTGCTTCAGTAGCCATGTTCATTATTTATAACAGGTCTATATAACAGCTGAGCTAGTATTGGAACAGTTACGGATGTGATACTATGAAGTACTTTTGATAAGATTATATATGCTTAATAACAAAGTTATTTTTCTTACGTGGTTGTGCTGTGTTTTGTACTGACTCCCCGTCTTGCGGAACTGAGCTGTCTTCTTACAAGGTGAATACAAGGAGATCGAGACATTTCTCCCAAGAGCTGGACCCTGCATTCTGGGCAGGCCGCCTGTTGGGGTCTGAGTGTGGACCCAACATATGAGTCTGAGTCAAGGTCTAAAGGCCCAGGTTCCATTGAATCTGAGTCTCAAAGGCCCATGTCTCCAGCTGGAGAGGACCCTCTAGGACCCCCAGCGTGGGCTTGTCAAGCCAGAAATCTCTGGGGACCATTGGAGAGGCCTTAGGGGCTCACAAAGCGGGGAGGCCTGTGAGAGTTCCACCCCATACTCCCATTCCACTGCGATCAACTCTATTTTCAACTGATTCTGGATTAGAATTCCAAGCAAGGCTGCCTTTGGAGGAGGGAAAAGGTTGACTACCTAAAAAAAAAAGTCAGGATGGGCAGGAAGCCTCATGAATTGGTAGCTGAAGTCCCCTATGTGAAGACAAGAACAGGGGAATTGTTATCAATTAGGCCATGGGGAAGATGGGGGAGTTTCATAAAGGGAGGATACCTCCAAGATTTTAAGCACACTTCCGCAGGGGGCCTTTAACGCCCCGATAGTGGGCCTATATCGATACATCTCATTTTCCTTCAAATATTTCTCAAATACTTGTTGCAAGCTGCACACTGCTATGCACAGCAGACACAGCAGGGAGCAACAAAGTCCTAATCCCCATCCTCCTGGGACTCCGGCAAAACAGACAAGGATCCTCCTCCCAGGCAAAATCAATTGAGTACAAAAATCTGCAATTACAAACTGAGAAGTTCTGGGAAGGAAAAGTGCTTTGAGAGCCAGTCCCAGCTCGTGCCAGCAGGAGCGATCCCCCGCCCCTCCTCCCCCACCCAGCACCCTGCACCCAGCAGCACCCACACGACGGCCACACAGGGCCTCCAGCACCGGCAGAGAATCCTCTGGGTGAAATCACTGTCCGTGGAAATCTGGGAGACTACTCCACGTATAATTTCTCCAGCCTTCTTAATTCAAGAAGCAGCTTGTAGGGGCGCCTGGGTGGCTCAATGGGTTAAGCATCCAACTTCGGCTCAGGTCACCATCTCCCGGTCTGTGAGTTCGAGCCCCACGTCACGCTCTGTGCCGACAGCTCAGAGCCCGGAGCCTGCTTCGAATTCTGTGTCTCCCTCTCTGCCCCTCCCCTGCTCGCACTCTGTCTCTCTCAAAAATAAACATCAAAAAAATTAAAAGCTTGTGAACCGAGAGCTGGGTGAACGCTCCTTCTCGTCACCTCCAGACGTCCCATCTGTGGGGTTGGCTGTCACCCCATGGGCTCAGGTCTTGGTTCGGCAGAACCGGAAGCTGATTTCCTCCCAGCCCGGACCCTCGAGCTTTGAAGAGGCTTGCTGTCCTTTTGAAACACCCTCAGCTCTCTCTGCAGATTTTAATCACCTGTTCACTTGTAGATACAAGGTTCCAGAGTGGCCAGGTGGGAGCCTGCACTCAGCATTTGTGGGGGGGGGGGGGGGGGGGGGGGGGAGGGGGGGGGAAATGGTGCACAGGGAAAGGCAACTCAGGGGGTCTATGGGGGCAGCTGCAGTTGAATTGCAAGGTTCTGGGAAACAGAGACGTGAGACGGGTGTCTTCACTTCCTCCGGCCTCCAAAGCAGAGCACCACAACCGGGGGCTTGAACAACAGCATTTCTTAACAGTTGTGGTGACTGGGCATCTGAGAGGTGTCGTACCTTCTGGAGGCTCTGCGAGAGAAGCCATCCACGCTTCTCTCCCATTGCTGGAGGTTGCCGGCAGTCCTTGGTGTTACTGCCTCGGACGTCACCTGCTGTCCTGCCTTCACGTGATCTTTCTGTGCGTTCTACGTCGCTATTTTCTCTTCTCACAAAGACGCTGCTTATTGGACGAGGGCTCACCCTAATCCAGTGTGACCTCACCTCAGTGTAATGACGTGGGAAGACCCTGCTTCCAAAGAAGGTCTCGTTCTCAGGTCCAAGGTACACGTGAATTTTGGGGAAGTGGGAAGGAATACCACTCCACCTAGTACAAGAAGGAAATTTCCAACCTACCCTTTGGCATTCATCACCCTGCTTATCCATCTTTTCGAATCTGAAATTCTTGCCCCCTTCAGTAAAAATTCATTGAGGCCAAGGACAGAATAGTGGTAAGATACGGCCCTTGTCTCCTGGAGTATGCCTTGTGGTGCAGGCAAGAAACAAATGTATGTGTTAGGGTTCTCCAGAGAAACAGAACCAACAGGATGCATGTGTGTGTACAGCTAGGTAGATATATTGATGTGTGTATGTGTGTGTGTGTGTAATATATATGTATTTATACAGAGAGAGTTACTTTAAGAATTGGCTTATGTGACAGGCACCTGGGTGGCTCGGTTGGTTAAGCGTCCAACTTCAGCTCAGGCCATGATCTCGCATTTGTGAGTTTGAGCCCTGCGTCGGGCTCTGTGCTGATGGCTCAGAGCCTGGAGCCTGCTTCGGATTCTGTCTCCCTGTCTTTCTGCCCCTCCCCCACTCACGCTCTGTCTCTCAAAAATAAATAAACATTAAAAAAAAAAAAAGAATTGGCTTATGTGATTGTAAAGGCTGGCAAGTCCAAAATCAGAAGGATAGGCTGGCAGGCTGGAGACCTCAAGAAGAGTTGACGGTTGATATTATAGTAGAACCCAAAGGCAACCTGCTAGCTGAATTCCTTCTTTGGGGTAAGTCAGTGGTTTTCTGTTAAGGTCTTCAACTGATGGGGTGAGGCCCACCCACGTATGGAAGACAATCTGCTTTATGCAAAGTCTACCAATTTACATGTAATCTCATATTTAAAAAAAAAAATAACTTCATGGGATCATCTAGGATAACTTTGACCAAATATCTAGGTACTGGGGCGTAGTCAAGTTTACACATAAAATTTACCATTATGGTATATGTCCACGTTAAAAAGAGCTATGGGGGTGCCTGGGTGGCTCAGTCGGTTAAGCAACTGAGTCTTGATTCCAGCTCAGGTCATGATCTCGCGGTTTGTGAGTTCGAGCCCCCATCATCAAATCCCTGCTTGGGATTCTCTCTCTCGCTCTCTCTCAACCCCTCCCCTATTCACATGCACGCTCTCTCTCTCTCTCAAATAAACTTAAAAAAAAAAAAAACTTTTAAAAAAATAAGTAAAAAATACATAAAAAGAGCTATGGGGGAAAATAGAGCAGAAGAATAGAGAGAGAGTGAGAGTAGGAGGGCCTACTTTAGGTGTGATCTTCTGGAAAGACCTCCCCAACAGAGGGGTTGTGAGCAGAGACCTGAACGAAGGGAGAGGTGAGCCATAAGGAGATCTGGGGGAGAAACGATCCACATAGAGATTTGAGCAAGACGCCGAGGCAGACCTGCCTGGTTATGCTCAGAAAGTAGCAATGAGGTCATTGTGGCTGGAACGAAATACACAAGCAGGGGGGTGGTAGGAAATGTCTTAGAGAAGCAGCCACAGCCCAGAAAAAGCCTTAAGGCCATCTGTCAGGACCCTGTATCTCCTTCTGGACCATGGAAGGTTCTTGAAGGGGGGAGGACAGAAGGGCAACCCCGAGGGAGACTGCAGAAGTGAGTGCCTTGTTTCTTGACTGCCTGCCTGCCTCTGTGAGAGTTTGCTGCTTGCCTGTTGTCTGCTTCCTTGAGAGACTGGAAACCCCACGGGGGCAGGATCTCTCTTTGTCTCTACTATATTCCCAGCATCTCCCACCATGCCCAGTATACAGTGGGAGTCCAGTCAATATTTTTCATAATGAATTTGATAGAATTCACCCGTTTTGTCTTCACAAAACCCCCCAGGGCAGGTACTTTTATTATCCCTATTGTATACATACACTGTGAGGTAAAACAGCTTGCCCAAGGTCACAAAGCTAGAACATTCGTAACAGACACAGGCATCTTTCAAAGCAAACATCAATTCACTGTCAGATTAATCCTGTAGGATACACCCAGCTCAGCCACCCAGCCTCACCCTCTCCTGCCATGTTGGAATCATGCGTGACTTCACAGAATATATATGATATATTCTCAAGGAAATGATGAAAGAATAGCAAAGTGTTATAGCTATTTAGTGCTAGATATGGCCTAAGGAAAAGTGGAAGCCAAGACTCAAAAAAATATATAATATGGGGTGCCTGGGTGGCCCAGTTGATTGAGCGTCTGACTCTTGACTTTTGGCTCAGGTCATACTCCCAGGGTTGTGGGATCGCGCCCCAATCAGGCGCCACACTGAGGGTGCAGCCTGCTTAAGAGTCTGTCTCCCTCTGCCCCTCTCCCCTGCTCACGTGGACGTGCTTGCACGTGCTGTCTCTCTCAATAAAAGATACTATATACATAATAGGTTAAATAACACAATCGAAGGAAACATGCTGTCGTCCAGGAGTTGTTTTTTCTAGAAGGAACATGTCCAATGAGTCCTTATTAAATAGTCACTGATCAACACATACGACCTTATTTCTTCATGGTAAAAGGCCAAGAAAGCATGTTTTCATGCAGGTGTATCGGCAGAGAGGGTAAATTCGTGAGCTGCAGGCATCCATCTGGTGTGCGACCTTGATGGGAGGGGAAAGCTTACACTGCCTACGTAACCAACCAGACCTCAAGACCGGTGCTTTCCACACACTTTTGACAATGACCCATGGGAGTGAGGGAGGGGAGAAGCCACCCATTTTGCACACTGACCCAGTATTCACAGCGATGGAAACAGAAGTCCCGCCATATTTACCCTTCCTCCGCACGATGTGCTCTTATACATTCCCTAGAGGATTTCTTTTCTTTTTTTTTTTTTTTTTTTAATCATGGGCCCAACCACAAAGTTGATTTCATGACTTACTACTAGGTGGCAGCCCATAGTTTGAAAGCCACCTGCTTAACCGGGGATTCTCAGACCTCATCGTGCGTATGGATCATCTGAGGGCTTTTGAAAGTGAGGCCTCCGATTCAGCGCACGTGGGCAACGCGGGGTCTGAATTCGCGTTGGGACACGCTGCCAGGTTGATGTCACTGCTACTGCTCTGTGAATCGCACCGTGACTGGCAAAGACTCATTCGTCATGCAGGACGAGTGGACTCTGCTCTGGACTTTGATTGGAGCAGGAGAGAAGCAGATCGATTTAGAACTCCACCAAGAGTCGGGAATGCAGATACGGCTCTTACGGTTCAATTATTCAATCCTTTGTGCCTGATGCATAATGTGGGTTCCCTGGAAACTGGCACATCCTGAGATAGCGTCCAGGAAAACTTCTCTCTCCGTTCACGTTTCATCAGGAATCAAGTCGATGGCCAGCTGAAGGGGAAAGGAAATATGTGGAGGGGGACGGGGATGCCCCTGGAAGGGTGTGAGGGAGGGCGGCAGACACAAGCTTTGCCCACTCTGTTGCCTCCCTCCCTTCATGGGCCCTGGCACAGGTTGCTAATATTTTGTAGGCTGGTTCCCAGGCATGGGAGGGAAGAATGAAGTCCATGCAGCTCGTCGATCCAGTTAAGCTCCTCTTCCACCTGGCGTGGTCTTCACCAGGATCCCCAGGTGATTCAGGGACTCCCGATTCTCGTCCATGTCCAGCAAGGTGACGATGTTCCAAATTCTTATTCCTCCTCCAGTCTACTTCCTGTGGCTTTCTACCGTCTTCCATCTCTCACACCCCTGCCAACCACGCCGGGAATGAGAGCTGGGCGGGGAAATTGTTAAACCAGAAGGAAAGCTGTATCTATGGAGCCCCATGTGGCTTTATGAATCGTTTTGAGGATATATGAGGATGGAACTGTTTCCAAAGTTAAGTTTTGTTGTTTGGGGTTTGGGGGTTTTGTTTTTGTTTTTAACTGGAATCCATGGGCATTCTCGGCTCTCTCTGCCCTGCCTTCTCCCCCACAGTAACATGACGACGTGCCGGATATGCCCTGAGTCAGCGCTCAGGGAAGGTTGCGACCTTTTTACCCCCAGCATTCCGGAGATAACGCACAGCATCTTGTAGGCTGCCACCGTGCCATGGAATGTGGAATACTTCTCCAGTGTTCCAGCGGGGTCATTTATCTACAATTCAGTAAAAGTCTCAGCCAAAACCAGCAGAACATATATATGATTATAGAGAGCCAGATGTGGATAATTTGCCTTCTGGAAAAAAAAAAAAAAAATCTGGAAAAGAGAAAGGTGCCACAAATTGAATTAGGCTCGGATTATTCAGAAAGGAAATAACAGCTGGAAAACATTTCAAAAAGAGGTCCCTTCGAAACAGCCTTCCTAGGACGGGAGCCAAGTACATTTTTCTTCAGGGCTTAGTCTATGGCGCTGTTGGCTGCTGAGGTCCAATACCGCTCACCCGATTGGTATACACTTTATCTATAAATATTCATGCGAGGTGGGATGGAAGCCATTGGGTTGATACGATGTGATTTGGTTGTTCCAAACAAACAGAAGTAGCCCCAGGGAATTGGCTTTCGTAGCTACATGGGCATCCTTCTACCGAAGATAAAATCCATGCTTGGTATAGGGGAGCATTTTCTCTTAGTGAGTCTTTCTTGGAGAATCAACACCCACTTGGTGGCACGTGGGTCTTTCTCTGCTCTGTTCCCTGACCACTGGACTTGACGTTCCATTCGGTGGCCTCCTCATGGCCAGATGCACTGGAAGGCTGCACCCGTTTTGCAGAGAGGTGCATGGTCATCTCCCAAGCATCCCTTTCTCGAGCAATTCCGGCACTTTTGTGCCTTTTACTTGATTCCCAAAGTCCCCTCATGCGACCAAGGGGTCTGGTTCTGTTCTAAGTTGCCCTGGGGTCACTCAAGGCTAACGAGATCCAGGTGCATGGAAGGGACCTCAGAGGAATGAAGGGCCACCCTCTGAGGGAACGGGGAATATGCACTGACAACCTGAAATACCAAGCACCCCACCGTCATGAGTCTGTGTCAAGCCTGAAATTCTCCCCAGTGACTTCCCTTCCTAAGCACCATGCACTTAGGCTATAGTTTTTGGTGATGAGAGCTGATTTATTCATCAACCAGCAGGTACGTGGAGACATTAGTCACCTGATTCCATGCTAAGACTCAACAGAAAGCAATTTTGAGAGAATCGGTGAGATAGAACGAGGAGGAAAAAAAAAAAAAATCTAACCTGAGAGCTAAATGTGGGCATAGCTAGTCCCCAGGGAAGGAGAAGGGGAGAAGGGGAGAAGTCAAGACAACCCATGAACTTTGTGATCTCAAATGCACCCCCTCTTCCAGTTCTGTGAATGTTGTCTCCCCCATCATTGTGACTGTGAGGGTTCCTGAGCTACTCCCATTACCAGCGAGGTGACCCCCATGTCATATTAAGGAAACATGAAGGAAGGGATCCGGCTTCACTTGAAACAGTTCGGATCAGGGCTGTGTCCTGGTAGGAGCCACACCAGGGGCTTCACCCCCCACCCCTTGCTGCCTTCAAAGACGGGGTCCTTGCATTCTCCCGAATAGAATCTGGAGACTTTATTGGGCAGGTAGGTGCGTCCATCTGTCTCCCACTCTTAGTCGTAAGCTTCTCAAGGACAGGAGTTTAACTATCTTCATAGGTCCCGGAGAACCTAGAAGAGTGCTTGGGGCGGTTAGAGTTCAGAAAACGTTCGCAGGAAACAATCAGTTGCTAGGGACGCAGCCTCTGGTGGCCCCCAATTACTTCTCTTCCTCGAGTCATTCAGAAAATACGCATTGGCTGCCCCCTATGTGACATACACTGTGGCGAGCGCTGCAAATCCATTCGGTCTCAAGACCGGTCCTGGTCCCTGGTGTCTGGGCTTATAGTCTAGTGAATGAAATCTCAGGCCTGTGTGGACACACGCTGAAGCCCCATCGCCTTTTTTTAATGTCTTTCTGTACAGAATTTTCCCGAGGGTCTTTGTTCTCCAAGCCAAAACTGGATTCATGCTAGGTAACACCACCTATGCTGACTTTCACGCCCCTCTTAAGGGAGGGCAACCACCTACAGACTAGCCAACAAAGCAAGCCCTCTCACAAACTCTCTGCCGCCTCTTCAACACTAAGTGTTCATTTACAGGTGGCTTTGGCACGCTGCCGGTCCTGCCCAGGAAATGGGTTTTTCCCATTGGGCCAAGATTGTGTTTTGGCCCAAGTCTGAAGACAAAATGCATTCGGAACCCCCACATTCTAAAGTGAGTACCCTCAAGTATCTAGGGAGCAGCCACCTCCCCACGGGGCCGGGGGAGCAGCTCCTGCTCAGAACTGGGTGTCCCCCCCCGCTGCCTCCCCACCCAACCCCAGGCTGTGGAAGAAGGAGGTGTAGACAGCCGGTAGAGGAGACTGTTCTGGATGGCCGGGGATGCCCTGCGTACGGGGATGAGGAGAAGAGCTCCCCATCCCTAGAGCCAAGCGAGAGGGAGCCTGGCAAGGAGTCCCCATGCCAATGTGGGGGGCTCGTAGGAATGAAAAAGGGCAGCCGTTCTCCGGCCAGGTGCGTCTGAGCTGCAGGACTCGTGGGTGTGCGTGGTTCCTGCCTCGCGAGCAAGGCCCAGGAACAAGCATTCTTGGAAGGATGCTCTGAGAGTCTAGGAGTGTAACGTGCTTTCCTTTTCCACCGCCATCCCCCACCGCCATGGGGAAGGAGAGAGGGGTACTTAGCACGTGTGCCCTCAAGAGAGGGGGACATACTCCTACCGAAAGTCTAACATCTGTGCTGGTGAAGTCAGAGGCCCGGTGGGAATAGCCTCTCCCGCGGAGCCTGAGGGACTCTGGTGTCTCGTCCCTGGGAAGAAGATGGGGACAATGGGGACAGACCCTGGAGTTATTTGCAAGGGGCCTGTCCGCATGTGAAGGAGCCCGGAGGTAAGAGGAGGGGTGCTACGAGTCCCTCCCCACTCTGACACGTGGTCACCGAAGCCAGTCATCACACCCCCGGCCTCTCTCCAACCCTCCAGAAGCTTGAATCCGTAGAGGCAGGGGGTAGAGGACTGTCAGCCCCGGACCCCGGCTCCCTTCCAAGCAGCCAGGCCCACAGCCCGGGCCTCCACTGGAGTTGGGGAGCACGGAAGAGCCAAGATTTAAATCAAGTTCAAGGTTAAAGCATTTTAAAAAAATTTTTTTAACGTTTATTTATTTTTGAGACAGAGAGAGACAGAGCATGAATGGAGGAGGGGCAGAGAGAGAGGGAGACACAGAATCTGAAACAGGCTCCAGGCTCTGAGCCATCAGCCCAGAGCCCGACGCGGGGCTCGAACTCACGGACCGCGAGATCGTGACCTGGGCTAAAGTCGGAGGCTTAACCGACCTAGCCACCCAGGCGCCCCAAGGTTAAAGCATTTTAAATGAACAGGGACTTGGTCTTAAATTCCAGAGGTGACTAGAATTTGGCCAAAATCTCATGAGAGGAACCACAACCCCCCCCCCCCAAAAAGAAGAGGAGCGGGGGAGTTCAAATTTAGACTCAATAAACAAGATGAGTTGCATCTTTTTTTTTTTTTTATTAGCACTTCGGAATCCACTTTATAGTTAACTTACTCCGGAGTTCTACGTCGTTTCTTTTTATTTACACACAAAGATCGTCTTTTCTAAATCTTTTCAAGGCTGCGTGGGTCCAATCACAATCCCCGGCAAGTGCCCGAGAAGCTGTGGACCCGCATATCTAGACGCGTCCCTGCGTCCCGGTTGGGATACGGCGTCCTGCCATTGGCACCGTCGGTCAGACTCCGCCCTCTGGTTTTCAGAACAGACATCTCTGCTGTAACCATTCTGGTATTTCGCAACTCACGCTGCCTCGGGGAACGCATGTGAGGAAATCCAGACAGAGGCAGAGATTTCCTTCAAATGCGGGGGGGGGGAAGGGGGGGGCGCCTGGGATGTAGGACGCGCATGGCAAACCAAATGTTGAGGCCATTTGGTCTCAAAATGGGAGGGAAAAATGCAAGCATGTGCAGATTTGCCTACAAAGATTCACAGTTCTTGGACCTGGGGCGCATAATTATTAGAGATGATGCTGTTGGCACAGGGGATGTCCAAATATCTCCGTAATTATTCTCGATTGCAGTGATTCACCCGGAAAGAAGGCAGATGGGGGGGGGGGGAGAAAAACAGAATTGGGAGGGGCTTGTGTATCTAATTCTGACTGCTGAGTTTGTAGAAGTCAGTCCGCGACACCATTAAAACGTTTTATATTTCTGTGATTTTTTTTTTAATCTTTTAAAAAATAGTTACTTAAAATACTGGGATGTGTTAAACGATAGCTGCAAAATAATCCCATGGGGGCGGAGGGAATGGGTGGGAATATATAGATAAAACAAGATTGGTGGGGTGATAACTGAAAGCTGAGTGGTAAGCACGTGGATGTTCATGATAACGTTCCCATGAAAATGTCTTTAATAAAAGGCCCTTCAAAAAATGCATGAAGATTTAGAGGCTTAAAAAGCTCATTGGCTGGTTATCAAGTGGAAGCGTTCCCGTCCTAAGGTAGAGATCACAGTCTGGTGTCCACCTGGGCCACGGGAGCCTGTCCCCGGGGGGGTGGGGCGGGGAAGCTTTGAGCCTCCCTTTCTGGAACAGTCCCCATATTACAGAATCGGCTCTGTCCTGGAGAAATCGTAGCCATACCTTTTGGATGAAGAAACATCCCATCTCTCTGTTTTTCCCTCTTTGTTTTCCTTCCCGACAGAATGGGCAGTATCTGTGGAAGAAGCTGAGTCATGCGCCCTTCACTACCCTTTCTGAACAAGGTTTTTCCTCGTAAATTGTCTAGTGGGCTAGTCCGTTTGGGGATTTGTCACAGTCATTTCCTGACCATCCCCATGGCCACAGGCGAAAAGCGCTAGAATGAGATTTGGCCCCTAGTGAAAAGAGTTCCCCAAACCCCAACCAACTAAAAATCTTTACGTGGAATTTTCTTCAGGCCTCCTTCCACAGGACCAGCCCCCACGCATTTATACCAGCTTCTCTCCACTTCCCTTGGCCCCGGACCAAAGGGACGCGGGGAGCGTGGAAATCTGGGTCTCGTGGGAAAAGATTCCAGGGATTTTCCTTTTTTTTTTCCTCTCTGTGCCATTGGGCAACTCCATACGTTGTCATTCCAAATGCATGTGAGACTTTGGTTTCCTGTAAACAAACATGGCATCTGGGGCGGTCAAGGGGTATCTCTGCTGTTGGTTAAGCCATGAGTCTTCCTCTCCTGGCGACAAAATCTGCTTTCCTTTGGAGAACACTCTGGTAAGTCTGGGGCGCGGCTGACCCCGCTTGTACCACACGGGTGGGGCACATGCATAATGCGGGCCCGTCTACATGGGAGCCCGGCCGCCAAGCAAAGCCTTGAACACCGTGTGTAGCCCAGCAGTTCTCAAGTGTTTCTATTCCGGCAGCTCTTTGTGCCTGTCCATACCGCGGAGGACCCCAGGGCGTGACCCTCAGGGATTAAGTCATCTTTTCTGCCACCTGGAGAAAGGCTGCCTGAGGATGAAGCCCAACCAAGAAAGCACAACCAAGAGGCGAACCCACACGCCACGATCTGACCCCTTGGAGCATTGCAAAGTGAGACCTACCCCGGCATTTTTCAGGTGCGTGAGCCCCGGGTAGGTTGGATTTCTGTTAGCGTCGTCGCTTGCGGCAGCCCTGCTTAGGCTGAAGAGGGTGATCCCTCACCGTGCTCTTTCTCACAGGCCTGGGTGCTCGGTAACGATGGGTCCATATGGCTGTGGAGCACACAGTGAAGCAGTTTCTAGAACCTCCCATAGGAGCTAACCGCCATCAGAAATTCCAGAAATGTGAGATACGGTATTTGTGAGACATAACGGTCCAGAAAAAAAGGCTAGAATATAGCCTTTATATTAGAGTATACCCCAGAATATTAAGATATTCTAGAATATTCTAGAGTATTCTAGAATATACCCCAGAGGCATTTCAAGAATAGATAGGCTCAGGGGCAGTGATGACGCTAAACTACGTACATGAAGGCTCCCAAGGCCTCAACATTAAGAGTTGTTTGGTGCTTAAGGCACCCAAATGGAAGCTTCTGGGCTGGACCACCTCAGTTCCCTAGAACACGCTTGATGGTGGCTGGAATCCGTGCCAAATTCATGACTTATGACCCAGCAAAGGCCGCTTTGCCTTATGTTCTGACAGAAAACAAAAAGCAAAAAAAACCCCACAACACTGTGCTGTTTTCCAGAGAATCACAGAAGGACCCTCGCGGCCTCGGGAGTCTCCAAAGCAAGTTGCGTGAAATAACGTAGAGAATAAATGAGCAGTTCGGAACTCCCTCGCTTCCCAAAAGACCTACACAATTTCTTGCTGTTGGTGAAGTTCATCAGGACTGAGAAAAACAGAGAGGTTAGTCTTCCGGCAGAACCGGCCCCAGAAACTCAGGCAAGAGACTCTGGGGTGGACCCGGGAAGCCAGAAGTGATGGAGGTTGACGCACAGTCCTTAAAATTGGACGTCTGAGGCAGACTACTAATCCTCAACCCTCCCACTTAGTAATAAAACTCCTGATTTTTCACGGGGCTTGTGACCGTCCAAAATAAAGGGTACATTTCCCAGCCCCCCTCCCCCCCTACAACTAGAGACGCCACGTGACTAGGGACCAGGCAGTGGATGTCATGTTTAACTTCCAGCATGTGCCCTCAGAGAAAGGGGACTTGCTCTTTTCCTCCCTCTGGCTGGAATTTAGATGTGATGTTGAGATCATGAGTAGCCGTTTCATACCATGAATTAAACCGCTAAGGCTGGGAAAGCGGGAAGAAAATGGAGCCAGGGTCCCTGATGATCGTGGAGACATCATAAACCTTGGCCGCCTGCATCTGGCCTTGCCTGTGAGGGAAACATGGATTTCCGTCTCTGTAAACTCCTGGAATTATGGATATTTTTTAGTTTTCTGTGATGGGCGGTCAAGCCGAATCTGATCCGATAAAACCCCCGAGAGACAAATTCTCTGCAAGTGAAAATTAGCAAATCCTCAAACCCAAGTAGGAGACCCTCCAAAACTCTGCCGCAGGCCTGGAACGGACAGCGTGATATGATGTGTTTCAGAGCCGATGAGAGAGGCGTTCCGCCCGTCCCCCCAGGGTTGGTGACGTTAACTCCGAAATGATGGGGACTGTCCTACTTTCTCTGGCTGTGGCCCTGGGTAACTTGAAGAGGCTGCTCGCTCTCAGACTTGCTTTCCTTCCCACGCAGGCTCTAACCTTGGAAGGGAGGTGGTTGAAAGCTACAAGGTCAGTGTGTTTGCATGCTCGCTTTTTGGAAATTTGCTTTCCCAGCCCCGGCCTTTGTTAGAAGAGACCCCAGTGCTTGTCAGCACCTCCAGGAGCACCAGAGAGCGACATTCACCCCGCGGTTCTCAAGCCTGAGTGTGCATCAGAGTGCCCTGGAGGGCTTGTTCAAGCGGCTCTTGGTACCAGAAGCCCACAGCTTATGATTCAGCGGGTCTGGGGTGAGGCGGAACATTTGCATTTGCGACGAGTTCCATGAACCGCACTTTCAGATCAGATTATATATAGAAACAAATATAATATCCTTTCCGTATCGGTCTCCTCTTTGACCAGGGGAAGTGTAACCAGACAAAAATAACTAACCGAGGTCAAGGTACTGTGCCCAAAAGCAGAACTGAAGAAGAGGGTGGTGAATGAAAAGGAAGAGTCCTTCAGAATGATCTCTCTGGAAGCCGGAAGTGCAGGAGGCAGAGGGCCCTTTGGAGGGGGCTCTGCAGAGGCCTGGTCCAAGCGGACAAGGCAGGCCTGGTAGAGGCTGGGCGGTGGGGTTGGGAGGGGAAGGCGGAGTTTGGGGACAGTGCTCAGCTCTGTTGCTGCTGTGAAAGAGCGGGTAGGAAAGACACGAATCAGTGTTTGTGAAGAGCAGAGTTGTTGTGAAAACACGTTTTAGCAGAAGCGTCTGTAACATGCAGCACTCGGGAAACGAGCACGTACAGCAAGACTTTATAAGCATCCGACGTGCAATTAGCTTTCCCCGCCGCGTGGCTAGTCAGTGGAATACCTTGAAAAGTCCGGCATGCCGCTTAACAAGTCTGTGAACTTGACAAAAGGAATTCAACCTCTCGGAGCCTCCGTTTCCTCATCTGTGAAATGAGGCTAATAGCGTCGTCCTTGTGCGGGTTTCTCTGACTCATAAATGTCACCGCCGACCGGCTCGGTCTGTGGAAGGTACTAGCTGTCAGATCAGCCTCCTTTCCTCCCCACCCCCCACCTCCCGCCGCCCGAAACTCACAACCTTCTGCATTTCCTGGCTGAGTCGGCAGATGGGGTAGTTGAGTCGCCCGGTGAGCCTCGCCTGAGTCTCGTCCTCAAAGCAGCTGTCCTGAGCTGCTTCTACTGGGGACAAACCTATATTCCTTCTTGACTGCTCCTCAGAGGAGGGCAGCGGTCCTGGCCGGAGGCGGCAACAGCAGTGTCGCTACAAGGTCTGAGGTTTCACCTGAAACACCCAGCTGAGCTGCCGGGAGGCCCCAGGCGTTGCAAACTGTTTTTCATGCTAACCGCAGCTAAGCCGGGTGTCTGTTGTTTCCTGAAGGCGTGCTACAGAGAACCTTCTTCAGGGTCCAACTCCTCATCAGATTCCTACTCTTGTCTGTAAGGAAGGCGTTGTTAGTTGCCTGGCATTAATGAAGTGTTCGGTTTTCGGTGTTTGGTTTTTTTAAGCGTTTGGAGTCCAGGAGAACGAACGCGTTGGCTCTCCGCTGTTTCATCTGCTTGGGTGAAGGGAAGCGGATGTTCCAGGTTGGACAAGAGACTGAAACAAGCTAAAGAAAGGCAGCCCCTTCTATCCGGCCGCCTTCCCTACATCTGTCCTCAGAAGTTCCCGCCCGGCACCTAACTTTCTAGGATTCGATACCTATCGCCTGGTCTGCTCTGCTCCAAGAAGCCAGGTTAGCGCTGGACCAAACACGACGTGCGGAGGACTGAGTCGGGGCGTCTGTGTTACAGCAGCACAACGTCCAGCCACGGGAACAGTCACTGCTGGGTGTCGGGGGCAGAGCCCAGAGCAGTAATATTCCAGAGCACGATTGATCTCCAGAGCATTGCGGTGTAATAGAACTGCTGAGGGTCGCAGGTTCAGTTTGAACAGCACTATCCTATCCTATCAGACCCAAGGCCCTCCCTTTGATGACAAATAGTGTGCAATTCTCCCCTACAGCCTCCTAAAACGACAGGCACAAGTGTCTACCCAGAGTTGATCTGGCCCACTCTAATGTCCTCACAATAGATAAAGGATAAATAAAAGAGAAGTGGTTATAATAAATTCATACGTATTTCAGCAGCTAGAAGACAACAAGGGAGTAGTCTGGTGCTTGTGCCTGGTCACGCATTCACCCAAATAGGACAACCGCCAAGCGGAATTGAGTGTTGGTGACTCAGGTCCCACGAGCGGCATTGTACTGGTGAATAATTCTCTGTCAAATTCCAACCAAGCGTAAGTGTAATCTTCCCTTCATTTACATAGAAGTATCAAGTTGTAAAAGATAAATTGTGTTTATATGTAGAACAGAGTGAGGCTCTTGACTCTTCATTCGTTGTGACAGCAACCCCGCTTATAAATTCCTGCGCGAACACACACACACACACACGCGCGCGCGCGCGCACACACACACACACACACACACACACACACATCATTTCCTAAACAACCCCTAGGAGGCAGTATTGCCACTGTTGAGAACCACTGGCTTGGTGATCAGGGAAGTGCCCCCCAAAACATGGGGAGTGCCTCTAGCTGCCTTCCAATACTTCTAGAAAGCATCAGGTTCTCCAGGTAATTACCTAACGCCTCCCCAACCGCAAAATCCAAGACCTGCATACCCGGTAGCCAGATTGGATGGCAATAAGGTAGATGCCCGTGGCAGGTGGCTCTGCCCTGGATTTCTGCGTGACAACGTGCCTATTAGCTCTGACCTCAGATCAAACAATCGTGCAACCCACCACAGTCAGCCTGGGAAAGGCAAGCAAAAAGGGACCCCTGGCCCCTGGCTCATTCTCCTGTGCCAGCCTCCACCCCACCCGCCTTGCCAGGCTACGGAGCAAAGGCCCGGAGGCTAAGCCCACAGCAGATCCTCACGGAGCAGGGCTGGCCCAGCTTTGCACCAGCCCCTGGGATTATTTGGCAATCGGGGGTGTCACGACGCTCCCGGTTCGGACTCTCATTAATTAAACGTTCTGGTTACTTGACGGTTAATGCACCATCCTATTTGCTTCGATGCTTGTGAAAGTTTTCCAAAACTCGCGAATTCACCCTTTACCCAAACACCACTGGCTTAGTTAGCAGGCAAGATTCCTTCTCCTTTCATCTCTTTTCCAGTTTCCCACAGTGGAATCGTAATATTTTTGTATTAATAGAAATGCATTTAGTAAACACACAAGCCCAGTTCCCTGGCTTCCTGAAAGCACGTTGCAGAGAGCTGAGCTTTTGTTTTCAGATGACTGCCACATTTGGGGCTCCTCCTGCCTCGCCACGGTGCCTGTGCAGGCCTCAAAGACTGGGTTTCATGTGGAGTCAGATCTCAGGAAATGTCCTGAAAACTTCGTTGACTTTTCTGGTTTCCGCAAACTTTTTTCTACAATAAATGGAGTGTGTGCGCTGTGTCCATTGGAAGGCGGCGGGGGGTGGGGGGGGAGGGTCTTCTGAGAAGCAGACGAAGGTGGAATCCCATGTGCAATGGATTCTATTAGGGAAAGGCCTACGTTGGACAGTGTGGAAGGAGCCAGGACGGGCTGGAAGCTGTCAGGCCGCAATGCAAGTATTACCTGGAGTGCCTATCAGGATACTTAGGTCGCTGGTAAAATATTAGCTAGATCTATGAACAAGTGAGTACACGAGAAAGACAACAAAATTGGATACGGTGAAGAGACTTGGCAAAAACGATCATTAAAACATTTTTTTAATCAAATCCGTTATGGTTAAGATTGCTCTACAGGTTCAGGGGAAGCGGGGGGCTGGCCGGCTTAGTCAGTGAAACATGCATCGGGGTTGTGAGTATGAGCCCCATGTCGGGCGTAGAGATTTCTTAAAAAAAAAAAAAAAAAAAAAAGAACTGGGGCGCCTGGGTGGCTCGGTCGGCTAAGCGGCCGACTTCGGCTCAGGTCATGATCTCGCAGTCCGTGAGTTCGAGCCCCGCGTCGGGCTCTGTGCTGACGGCTCAGAGCCTGGAGCCTGTTTCAGATTCTGTGTCTCCCTCTCTCTCTGCTCCTCCCCTGTTCATGCTTTGTCTCTCTCTGTCTCAAAAATAAATAAACGTCAAAAAAAAAAAAAAAAAGAACTTTAGGGGAAATTTATTAATATTTAATAGAATTCTACACTTTTATTGTGTTACAGGGTCTCTGCAAATCAGGGTCTCTGATTCGGTGGGCTTTCTCAATTAGCCAACCGACTGCTGACCATGGGAGGCTTCTACATTTGTTGCACACGATACAACTGCATTGGCCACTAATTTGTCATGTGGGATAATAATGAAAACACCAAGATGTGTCTGGGATGGAAAGCATTCGTGAAGGTCAATTTAGGGTCCCGGTTAGGTCCTTTCATTTCATAAATATTTTTTTAAGTTTATTTGTTTTGAGAGAGAGGGCAAGAGTGAGCATGAGTGGGGGAGAGGCAGAGAAAGAGAGAGAGAGAGAGAGAGAGAGAGAGAGAGAGAGAGAATCCCAAGCAGGCTCCATACCATCAGTGCAGAGCCCAATGTGGGGCCCGAGCCATGAACCGTGAGATCGTGACCTGAGCCAAAGTCAGATGTTTAACCCACTGAGCCACCCAGGTGCCCCTCAGAAATATTTTTTAAGAATGGTTTTAGAACCTTGTTGAAATCATAAATGGTCTATTTTGACTTCATCTGTATTTGGCAAAGATATCAACATGTTATACGTATATTTTATGACGATATGACTATATTTTATAACTATATACATATAGCTATATATAGTTATACATGGAATAATTTTCTAGATCCCAAAGGAAAAAGATCAGCCAAAGGGTTTTGGTTTTCTGTCCAAGACATGCTAGGGAATATTCAGCTATCGCCCACATTGTATTTCTGCTGAAGGAGGCATGTGTTTTAAAATTTAATTTGTCCAAGCCCATCTCCAATCCCGGGCCATTCCATGTGGTTAATCCATCATGCAGAATTGCCTGCAAACCCTTAACTGCCCCAGCCCCAGCCGGTGGTCCGGGAAATCACCCGCTCTGGAGCCACATGGTCTCCGCCCCAGCTCTCCCTGCCTCCCACAGGGATCGGAGCAGGCCCTCCGCCTCCATGAGGCTCCAGTTCCCACCTCTAAAGGAAGGTCCTAACGATAAAGTTTGGGGGTGATAGTGGGGTGGTCCGGAGCCGACGACCAAGAAAGAATTCTTGAAGACGTCCTTGGTGCAAAAAGGTGATCTTATTAAAGCATGGGGACAGGACCCATGGGCAGGAAGAGCGGCACTGGGGTCATGATGGGTAACTCATTATATACCCTCAGGTTGGGAGGGGGTCAGGGATAGAGTAAGTCCCTAAGGTACTTTGGAAGCAAGGTTTCCAGGACTTTGAGGGACTAGCTGTTGCTAGGAAAATGCCATTTATTACCATTTAATAAAACCCCAGTCATGAGACCCTTTAGATATATATCGATCGGGAGCCCTAAACTCGGAGTAGGATTGCCCGCATATATCTTGGGGCAGTTGAGATAAAGGAAGTTGACTTACAGGATCCTCGAGGTTGGGACAATGTTAAGCTAAGGTTCTCTTCTGCCCCCGGCAAAGTGTCCTCCTGGAGGCAGCTGAGCTCCTAGAGGGAGGTCACTCGGCCGCCGGTCTCAAGGACCTGTCAGGGGGCTATAGGCAGTAAGGGAGGTTACTTTTTCATTTACCTTAGTTTCCCACGTCACCATGGCAAGCACTTAAACCCCAGCGTCCGAGGAAGATCACACCGATCTCATGTGGCGTGGGGGCGGGGGGTGCTAGCTTGTGCTCCCTCTTCACTAACGCCTGCTCCAAGCTCTTATCATGAGGCTCACAGGGGACAGGCTGTTACAGCTCCTCACTCGCACAGGACACCACCAATGGATGCTCTCTCCCAGCTGGCTGCGTCCTCACAGCGCTGGAAAGTTCTGTTCTGGAAGCGCTTTGGTCATCGTCCCCTCCGAGGACCTCCATGCTCAACATCCACCGTGCAAACATTGCATGGTAGATTTAATTACCTCTGAAATGACAGGCACGTTATTTCCCATTTTAACATCTACAGAATCGAACGCGTCTTACCGATCAAAGCCATTTCATAATTGCTGTCAACCAGGCGACAGTCGGCCCGTATCTGTCACCACCTGTGCATCTTCCAGTTACCCACAGCTGTTCGTGTTACCATCATCACTGCCACTGAGTTATATGCATTCTTGGTACTCACGCACCCTTTGAGATGGCCTCAAGAGAATTCCACCGTGCCTCAACGTGGAAACGAAACGTTACTGTGTCCACAAAGAGGCACCGAACGAGAGCAACTGGGCGTGAACTTGCCATTAGTAAAGGAAATATTCTTCAGCAAGTAGACCGCGTTTCTGTATTTTCTTGCCGATCACTTCAAAAGACCCAAGACTTGTGGATACCCACAAGCAAGTGAAGGCTGGTCACCTTTTGTTTACTGAGCTAAGGCTTGCTTACCAAGAAACGCAACCAACCGAAGGCAGAAGAACAGGCCAGATCCCTCAGAATGGATGAGAGATGTCAAAGCAATGAGAGACCAGTGGGAATCACTACGTGCGTCACAAAGGACTGTTGTCAAGATGGGGTCAGGGTTTAGGGGCGCTTGGGTGGCTCAGTCGGTTAAGCATCCGACTTCAGCTCAGGTCACGATCTCGCGGTCCGTGAGTTCGAGCCCCGCGTCAGGCTCTGGGCTGATGGCCCAGAGCCTGGAGCATGCTTCCGGTTCTGTGTCTCCCTCTCTCTCTGCCCCTCCCCCGTTCATGCTCTGTCTCTCTCTGTCTCAAAAATAAATAAACGTTAAAAAAAAAAAAAAAAAAAAAAAAAAAAAGATGGGGTCAGGGTTTAAGGGGCGGTGGGTTTTCTTTTTTAGAGATAGTCCAGCTAATGACGGGTCTTACCATCCAAGGTCTCTTAGACTTGATAAGGCATAGCGTTCTCCCTTTTGGAAAGAAAATAAGTAAATTCGGCATAATGTGAGTACCGTCTCTGGTCTGAAGTCGCACTGGGATCCGGACATGACAGGAGCGCCAGAGCGGTGGACCCTGCTGCCCCCAGGAGTGGCGGTAGGGGAGGGACCTCTGCCTTCCTTCCTGATGGCTTTGCCCTTCATGATTCCTCCTCCTCGCAAGGCCCAGCTGCGCTTCCGGCTCTGAGACACTCTTTCATCCTTGTAGATGGAACTCACTCTACCTTCTTTACTTTCCTCATTGTCTGGGTTCTTCTCCTGCAGTCATGATAGTCTTGCTGAGGCATGAGTCCTGCTACCTACCCTCACCCATTAGTCTGCGTCCCCAGTTTGGATTCCTCTTTCTCAAGGAGTGATCGTGAGTTCTATGGACTCACCCACTTCCTTGTTTAGACTCTGGACAGCCCAAGATGCGCAGGTGGTGATCCTGAGGAAGTGAGAATCTTCTGACTGAGAGATCACCACCACAACCACCCTGACTCTCCGCGCAGGTTGGCCTATGGTTTGTGGTAAGATAGTTAACATTAAGCGTTTAAATAACCATTTAATATAGGGCAAAAAAATTAGTTATCTGAAGTGACCGAGTGTGGTGTGGTCTACTTAGATAAATGTTCTGATTATTAGATAAATATCACACACTCCATAAGCAAATAAAAATACAAAGAACGATAACAGAACGCTTTATTCTGAGCACAATTGAACCTTGTGAGATGTTATGGTTCTTTGTTGTAAATATCAACTGTCTTCATCCTGTAGGGTTGAAACTCCAGGTTCAATAAAGAGACCTGATTAATAGAATGGTAAATCAGCATTTCCTGTCTGAGTTTTAGAAGAAACTTCTGAGAAGTTAGTTGTATATTCAGTGTGCCTTTCATTAGTTTCAAGTTTTATGTCTCCTCTAAAAATGATAAGGACAGGGGTGCCTGGGTGCCTCAGTCCACTGAGCCTCTGACTTTTTTTTTTAATGTTTATTTATTTTTGAGAGAGACAGCCTGAGCGGGGGAGGGACAGAGAGAGAGAAGGGGACAGAGGATCCCAAGCAGGCTCTGTGCTGACAGCAGACAGCCTGATGTGGGGCTCAAACTCACAAACTGCGAGATCGTGATCTGAGCTGAAGTGGGACGCTTGGCTGACTGAGCCTCCCAGGCGCCCCTTGATTTCTGCTCAGGTCATGATCCGGGGTCACAGGATCGAGCCCCACATTAGGCTCTGTGCTGAGTGTGGAGCCTCCTTGGGATTCTCCCTCTCTCTCTCTCCCTCTGCCCTCTTTTTTTTCTCTCTCTCTAAAATAAAAATAAATAAATGTAAAAAATAAAATTAAAATGACGAGCGCAGAAGTCATTTCCCTGAAGCTGTTCGTGAAGCTGAACGAGCTTAGAACATCCACATTCCCCTCCTCTCAGAAGTACATTACCGTCTCCAGCATTGCCGGCTGGAGGCAGAATCTCATTTCCAAGGAGTGAACCCTGGATGCCCAATGATTATCTAGAACCCGCCCCCCATGCAGGGGACCTCTTGGCGCCGGGGCACAAGTGGGACCCAGCCTTACTGTTGCCACTGCAATTCCAAGGGCAGGGAGGCGAGGCAGGTCGGAGAATGTAAGAAAGCTGAGTATTCTGGTAAAGCCGGAGACTGGGATTTCTGACCCTTGTATGCGGAAAAGGATGTGGCCGTGTGGCCCTGGGGCACGTTAAGGCCCACATGCAGAGCGCGCGTTTGAGAATTAAACCATCCATAAGGGAAGGCGTTATAAATGGGCTGTGACTGTGGCAAACATTTACGTTGGGCCACAGAGGTCTGGATTTGCTAAGCGTCACGGGTGAGTGGATGATGGGCGTCAGAGCCAGGAGGTAACCAGACTCTGGTCTGGGGCTCTGGAGTGTTTGCAAGTCAATAAAACTCCCCCGGGGTGATCTGGTGGTGGCCGAATGGGACAGTATAAAAAACCCCCCGCAGAGAGACTCCAGCCTCGTTGTCTTTTTAAATAAAATCGGGTGGGCGGGGGCGGGGGGTTCCTATTAGAAAGTTTCGGGGGGGGGGGGGGCCTTTTGTGGCAAATTATGAATTCCACTTAGGAACCAAACAGAACGGGCTTGAACATACCGCTCTCTGAAGCTGGAAGGACAGGCCGCCCGCGCTGGCTGGCTTTGCTCACCACCTGTCTACTCGCGGAAGAGACAAATCACCCCTGTGGTCTCGTTGCCCTGGCTCACCCCTTGAGAACCTCCTTTTTCTCTCTTCCCTGCTCCCCTTCCTTTATGTACATTTGGTTCCCACAGGCTTCCTTTATCAATATTTCAATTGGTCGCTGCTGACCTATACTTGAATCCAAATATTTGCCCTATTCAGCGTGAATTGTGCATTCAGCCAAACGCTTGATTACGTCTGTGCTCTTTTGAGCACACTGAATGGGCTACTTGACTAGGTAATGCCGATACAGCCTGGTCATTAGTAGTATTTGTTCGCGCTGACGAGATGCCACAAGGAAAGAAGGAGAGAGAAGAAGGGGTTTATGTTCAGGTTTCCTCCCAGCGCAGCCACGGGGCAGAGAATGAAATTGTGTGCTTTCCGGGGCGCGATTGCAAACTGTCTCCGTGCTCTTCGGAACAGACTCGGAGTCCAGCGTGAAGCAAACGAGCCAGCAACCAAAGGGGATGAAAACCCCTGAAGGCTCACGGTTGTATTTGCTCCTTGGCAAATCGTCCCCCGTAAAACGAATATGGTATTTTTCGTGGTGGCCGGCGTGCTAATTTCCATCGTTCAGCTGAGGACGCAAAGAATGAAATCGAGCTTTCCACCCCACTTGCCTTCCGTCACCACCCGTCCCTGCAATGCCGCACGAGCGTGGCATTTTGCCCCCCACACAGGCTGACCTGTTGTGAAAATCCGCAGGACGGCACGCTTTCCCACTGTAATACGCTAAAGCATTATTCCTACAGTTACATATCCACCTACAACGCGCCCAGGACTGAGTTGTGTTGCAGAAACACTTGGCGTGGAAGAAACCGGAGTTAAAATTCTTGGCCCCGACCTGGCGGAGGAAACCAGCACAGGTCCCCGAGGATTTTGCCAGAAACAAGAGTGGCTTTGAAAGAGACGTGAATTTGGCCAGCACCCCAGGGCAGGTAGTGGTAGTAAGAACGCACCTGTGTGTTTGCACTTGCCCTCGAGGAGTTCACAGCCGGTTGGAGGAGGCAGACCCGCAAAGGGTGCAGAAAAGGCAGGAATGACAATACTTGGGGCAACATACAAAGTGAGGTAATTACGGACCCAACCAAAGTGTGAATGGAAGGACTCGGGTCCTCCAGGAGTCGGTTAGAGGAGATCATTCACAGACACAAACAAACAGTATCCAAGGCAGACTGTGTTTTAAAAGATGACAAGGCAACGTGGCTATTCAGAGCCACGAGAAGTCACATCCAAGTATGCTGGGTATGTCTAACCTATGTTTTTTAAAGCCTTGCTTGAAGCCCATGGCTCTGCCATACCCGGAAGTTCACACCGTGCATATTTTACATTTGTCTGAAGAGTTTACAGAATTCTTTGAGTATGTCCCACATAGCGCTTTGATTAAAAGTGGGTTTGCTAGGTGCACCTGGGTGGCTCAGTCGGTTAAGCGTCCGACTCTTGACTTGGGTTCAGGTCATGATCTCGCTGTTTGTGAGTTCGAGCCCCGCATCGGGCTCTGTGATGGCAGCGTGGAGCCTGCTTGGGAGTCTGTCTCCCTCTCTCTCTGCCCCTCCCCCACTTGCGCGCGCGCGCGCGCTCTCTCTCTCTCTCTTTCAAAATAGAATAAAAATAAAACTTTAAAAAAAGAGTGGACTTGGCTGCCCGACCTCCCTGTTTCTTTTATACTAATGCCCTGTTTTATTTCTTTTAACATCTTATTTATTTCTGAGAGAGAGAAAGAGGGCACAAGCCAGGGAGGGGCAGAGAGAGAGAGAGAGAGAGGGAGACAGAGAAGCAGAAGCAGGCTCCAGGCTCCGAGCTGTCAGTGCAGAGCCTGATGTGGGGCTCAAACTCACAAACCTTGAGATCATGAACCCGAGTCAATGTCGGACGCTTAACCGACTGAGCCACCCAGGCGCCCCTAATGCCCTGTTTTATAAAAGAGGAGCGGGATGGACAGAAACGGATGTCTCTTAAGCACTTACTACGCACCAGCTGTTGAACTAGACAGTTTCAACTTTGTTTCTCATTTCCTTATGTAAAAGATTTTCACTTACTCCTTTGTTCTTGATTCTGTTAATGCCGTACTTACATCATTTCTCCTCTGACTTTTGAAACGTACATATTATCTTCATCTTAACAACGAGAGATGCAAGTGACTTCCCTTAACGAGAAACTCACCTTGACATCCGGTGTTGCTCTGTGGTCAAGAACACCACAGAGCAAGGGCGAGACACTGAAGTGGCCCGCACATATGGTATTTTATTTAGGGGGTGGGGAAAGGGACGGTATCAGAGAAGTGACTCAGAATTTTTTTTTTTTTCTGATAAATATCCACCAGTGATCAAACTGTTACTGCTTGACGGTCTTTGGAAGGAAAAGGATTATATGAACAAAAAATGAATAAATAAATATTGTGCTAATAAGAGCATACGAACATGATTTAGATAATAAATCACTATATTACTAATAATTGTGATGACAGAAGAGTAAGGCCCATCACTTATAATGAGGTTAAATAATAGCTTCCTTTTTTTAATGTTTATTTATTTTTGAGAGAGAGAGACAGAGAGCCCACGTGCACACACATGCACACGTGCACGGGTAGAGGAGGGGCAGAGAGGGAGGGAGACACAGGATCCGAAGCAGGCTCCAGGCTCTGAGCTGTCAGCACAAGGCCTCATGACCTGAGCTGAAGTTGGATGCTTAACCAACTGAGCCACCCAGGCGCCCCTAAATAATAGCTTCTAAAAACATTTGTATCGCACCTGTCATTCTGGAGGGCTGCCAAACAAAGTACCGTAAAAGGGGTGGCTTCGAACGCAGAAACTTACTATCTCACAGTTCTGGAGGCTAGACGTCAAAATCAAGGTGTTGGCAGAGGCACAGTCCCTGTGAGGACTCTGGGGGAGGCTCCATGGGTTAAGTCCGCCCTATGCTAATAGGACCTCATCTTGACTAGTCACATCTGTAGTGACCCTCTTTTTAAACAAGGTCACATTTCCAGATATGGGGGGTTAGGACTTCAAACTCTCTTTTTGCGGGGAACACAAGTCAACCCATAACAGCGCCTATTTGCCAATGGCCTTGAAGCAACTTGGTATCTTATGTGGACTACACGGCCAATACAATACAATATGTTTCTAATTCTAGAACTGAATCACAGTGGTCTAATGATTTATTGATATCAGTGATGTGCCAACAGAAAATCCTCAGTTAAGGGGAAGCGCACAAAAAGGTGCTTCCCAAACCCTTCTCTTTTGGTATCAGAAGCCTGAGGTCATGTCTAAAGATTGCACTGATGGAGTAAGGGGAAGGGGAGCAGCACGGCTGGAGACACCATTGTGTAGAACATTACATTTAACGAGGTATGTTGTCCACATCGCTGTGCCTGACATGTCAGGAAGACCAGAAGGCTCACAATCCAAGCCAGCCGAGGTTTTAACCTTTCTCAATGTCACACACACACACACACACACACACACACACACACACACTGACCATAAACAGGGAAGGAGTGGGAAGCTGATTTAAGTAAAACGGCAGCCAACATGAAGGAAGCTTTCCCTGAGAAGATCCGGCATTCCCAGCTCTCCCAAACCCGAGTATGCTTCATGTTTCCAAGTCAACAAAATAAGAGCCTTGATCCAAAACACACAGTGGCCATTTCAACAATGAGCAAGTCCGGTAAATTATAACCAAAGACCAGAAAAATATCGGTGCTTACATTGGCATGAAGGATTATTTGCTAGAACAACTAATATTGTATTAATGAAGGGAGATAGTTCGTTTTGCAAATAAATAGTTCTTTATTTTTTTTTTTCAAATAATATGCTTGGCTGTGACAACAAAGAAGAGGTTAAAATTTGTAAATTATCTGATGGAATTACGTGGACTTGATGTAAAAAAAACCCCACATTTTCCCCATCGTCAGTATTTTTTTTAATCTCAAGGGCTCAGAAATGTATAAAGTCTATAGTGGCATGATTTTTATAGTGACATGATTAATATCTGGTAGTTTTAAGAGAGTTATTACTTAAAATATGATCTTGTAAACCATACAGATTAAAGTATATGAATTAATACAAAAACATGTGAATTGATGCATCTTTCCAAGATATGGAAGGAGTTTCGCTAGGTTCAATAAATGGTTATTTTTAATACCATCTTTTTCTTATGAAGGGGTCCAGAATAAGCCATGGTGGCATAAAAATTTTGTTAAGCTGAAACCATTTAAGTTCCTGAAACCCCTTATCTGCCTAAAAGCAGGGTCTCCTAAAAAGGAGTCAGTTGTCATAAATCCTTTCCCCCTAGAGCAACTCTAATCTCTACTTGGAGGGGAAGTCTACACCACACCCAAACCTACACGGCCACAAAACTATCATATCTCCGTCTATTCTCCCAAGGGCCATTTGTTTTTAAATGCCGTTTCTTCCTCTTCTCCACCCTGTTTCTAAGCAGCCATTTGTTCTCCCAGAGGTGCCCCTCTGCCCCTCCCCATCTCCTATTAAAATGGTCTGTGTAGTCCCAGATTCCTCCTTAAGTCACATTTTCCCGTGAATAAAAATCTGTCTTTTCTCTTGAGAACCTGTCTTTTGTCAGTTTCACTGGCAGGCCTCAAGTATAGAACCTAAGAGAGTAGAGGGAAAATATTTTCTCCCCAGCATTTACTCTCTGAAACTTGTAAGGCCCTGTTTATTTGTGTACTCTTTTCGTATGTCATCTCATCCTTACAAATTGGTTTTGTTATTCCCCTTGGACAAATGAGGTGGCTGAGACGGAGAAAACGGAAGTAAGCTCTTCGTGGTAGAGGTGGGATTTTTAAAGCAGATCTATCTGACCCAAGTCCCATACTCTTTCTATGGAGTCCCTTTGTTGTTTAGATGGTGGGGTTTTTTTTAAGATTTTATTTTTAAGTAATCTCTACACCCAGTGCGGGGCTCCAACTCACAACCCTGAGATCAAGAATCCCACGCTCCACCGACCGAGCCAGATAGTCGGTTATGGTTTTGATGGTTATGGCCATAAATTCAGATTTTAAAAAAATGACCTACTCCATCCACTTGTGACTCGCATGTGTGACATGTAATAAACCATGTGCTACATGATTATATATACATATGTGTATATATTGCGTGTGTGTGTGTGTCTGTGTGTGTGTGTATATCTCACCGGGCAATATATTTCAGATAGGAGAGTATTTAGTATTACCTGGCAGTGTAAACTTTCCTTTCTTTACACATTCAGATTGAGCCAACGTAAACCCACTTGAAACTCTGGATGTTACAAAAAGGCAGCTCTGTCCTCAAAACTGGAGTACAGGGGCACCTGGGTGGCGCAGTCGGTTAAGCGTCCGACTTCAGCCAGGTCACGATCTCGCGGTCTGTGAGTTCGAGCCCCGCGTCAGGCTCTGGGCTGATGGCTCAGAGCCTGGAGCCTGTTTCCGATTCTGTGTCTCCCTCTCTCTCTGCCCCTCCCCCGTTCATGCTCTGTCTCTCTCTGTCCCAAAAATAAATAAAAAACCTTGAAAAAAAAATTTAAAAAACAAAACAAAAAAAAAAAAAAAAACAAAAAACTGGAGTACAAGGGCGCTCCCCCCAGCTTGCAGCGTCGTAGCTTCTGGTCCTGCGTTTGCCACTAGCCGTGATTTTTTTTTTTTTTTTTAGTAAATCCCTCAGACTCCCTGAACCTCTGCTTTTTCACCAGGCACTTAATATCTAAGCCTTCCTTCCTAGGATTGTTGTCTCGGATGAGAAAATGTCAAGGAAAGAGGTTTCTAAAGGTTAAATCCCCACAGTGCTATAACTTTAAAAATCATTATGAAACACGCCAGTGGAGCTCCCTTATCTGGTGCTCCCCGCGCTGAGGTGTTAGGTCAACCACCCGCTTGCTCGGTCCACACACTTAAGGGTTTGTTTTTCCCTGGAAACAGAGGCATGCATGGCGCCCCTCAGGACTCCTGCTAGAAAGCACGGATAATAAATTATTAAGAGAACAAAGACTGAGCTCATCGAAAAGCTATTGCTCTGTGGGTAAATACAACCCCACTGTGTATTAAACAAAAATTAAACCCCATTTTCTTTTTTGATAGTTAACTTGCCATCAATTCAAATAGAGGGAACAAGGCACTGGACACAGTTAATAGTCTGCAGACCGGCCAGGCCCGGCTTTGAAAGCATTTAAGCTTCTCTGAAGTGCTTCTTGTGCCCAATTATAACTCACTACTTACCATCTTCATAATTTAAATCTGTCCGCCCCTTAGGGGGGAAAATTTTTTGCTAATCAAAGCCATGAATGCACCTTTTTCCTTTTGACAGCATTAAATTAAAGCTAAATGGTTGGTTTTGAATGAGTTACTGTGGAGAATAAAGGCATTAATGAGGTAATTTCATTATGGAGACTCATCCAGGCCTATGTGAAAGCGAGGGAAGTAAGCGGAGGGGAAAGCGGCGGAGGAAATTAGGGTTCCTTCCACCCTAATTAATGTTTGGGGGCATTTAGTACAGGCACCAAATTAACTGCTCCAAAGAACGCTCATTGAAAAAAAAAAATACATTGTTGCCCTCCTGTGTAATTAGAAGACACTACAAGGAGAACCCTCTGTGAGGATAAAGCCAGGCTTTAACTGAGTTGGCTGCTCCCAGGGAGCTCGCCATTAGGGAGGCTGAAGTTTAGGGAAGCACCAGGCGGACAATATAGGATTGTTTAGGTCCGGGCTCCGGGAGCTGTAAACAGGTAGCCTCTGAATTAGGAATTATGAGACTCCCAGGAGGCCTGTCTTCCCAGCAAAACAGTCTTAAATGCATCCAAAAGGAAGAAAGAAAGGTGAATAGGCCCAGAGTGGTTAGCAAAGAGAATGGTCAATGCTTGTCTTAAGTGATTACAGGAGGTTGTGCCGGCCTCTCTCATTGAGTTATCTTTACACTGCCTTTGTCTCCTCTAATTGGAGCTGATGAGGTGCTAATTGGAGGCCTTTTTTAAAAGCCCACTACTTTAATCATTGGAAAATCTGGGGAGACTGAGGGAGTGGAGTTAATGAGACCAAAAAAGAAAAAAAAGAGAGAGAACTATGAAGTGTAGCCTGACAATGAATAAAGCTGTCATTTGTGTGTGTGTCCAGGAGGGGTGAAAGGGGAAGGTTCGGTGGGGGAGACAGGGGCGCGTCGGAGAGATTGGATTTCCAGATCTTTCCAGAGCATCTTCCCAGGTTAGCCAGGACGGGAATCATCTGGTTAGTCGGGCTGTGTCCCCACCCCCCAACCCCCTTAATTCCCATATTGGGCTGAATGCGGGCTAAAACCTTTGTGTTCCAACTCCCTGGCTCCCCTTCAACCCCGCAGGGAGAGACTGTATGGAGACAGGCATGCGTCATCCCGACCTCTGTCCCTCTTCTCAAAGAGAAAAAAGTTTTTGGATGTGATTTGCCATTTCTTCTTGCTGCGAAGGAGTCTCCATCTCAGACCTGCCCAGGAACGGAGTGATACGCGGTCACGAAAATTTGTCTTCAAGGAATATGAACTAGTGAAAAGAAGGGAGAAGTGACTTGCCAATGCTGCTTCTGAGGGTTGAATGTGTTGATCTGGTTTGTTTGTTTGTTTTTGCTTCTTCTATTTGCTTTTCTATGCTTCCCAAATCTTTAGCATGAGCCCATGTGACTGTTATCAGCAGCAAAACAGCATCTTAATCCCTTCAGTCAAGGTGACTGTTTAAAGTTGTAAGTAGCAATGAAGAGGGCAGGAGAGGCGTGCTGTGGAGCAGGGGGCTTCCAGAAACACCTTCTGGCGGGCAGGGCGCCTGGCTTGCCTGCTCTCGCTGTGTAACAGGACCCCGTAGAAAGGATGCCAGGTGGACCCGGAGATAAGCATAGAGCACGTGGCTACACAGGCTGCGGTTCACCTCTCCCTTCCCTGCCCTCTTGGAGGATTTAGAAAGTATGCCAAGGGATTTAGCACTTTATATATTATCTCGCACTGTCGTCAAACGCTCCTTGCAGCTTGCAGGTTAATTTCCCGACACATTGTAACTTCCTTTAGGGCGCTGACCCTGCCCTCCGTCTTCCGTTCCCACCTAAGGATTCAAGTGCTTAAGTTACCTTTCCATGCCGCCTTAATGTAAAATCTAGCCACCCCAGGGCCATCAGTCAAAGAAATAAGAAGTCGACTGCCACAGCTCAGCAGGTAACACGAGCCCCCGACGGGAGCAAACCCTGGGGCGACTGTACTTTATCCTTGTGAAATGAGTCGACACGTGTCAAGTGCTTGGAACAGTGCCTGGCACAGACGTTAGGTGTGGATAACTGAAAGCCAACGCAAGGGGACCAAGTGAGAGACGGACAGGAACCCAGGGAGCAGACAGGGTCGTAAAAGGCAACAATGGTTGTGCAGCATCGGGTCTGAAAACTGTAAATCTAAGGAAGAGTTTGGTTTAGGGGGAGACACTCGGAATGAACCTCATTTATGTCAACTGTGGGCCGAGAAGGCAGGCAGCCTGCCGGTACCCTGGCCCTGCATCGGTGAGACCACACTCCGCGCGTGGAGACCCTTAGGATTGTAACGCTGGGAAGATCCCTACAGGTGCCACTGTTCTGCGGGTGAAGTGATGAGCTTACAATCACCCAGGGCTGAGCCTGCCCCAGATTCTAGATCTTCAACCTGGCGGGTCAATGTTTGTTTGTTTTTTTGCCCCCTAATGACATGCAGCCCCACAGGACCAGAAACGGGCCAGTCTCCTCCTGTGAAGTCCCTGGGTATGTTAGATTCGAACAGGAGGGCCCTGCTGTCCGTTACATACACACACGTGGATCTGCACACACAGTCGGATACTTAGACCTATGTGTCAGCCCCGCCCCCAGGGGCAAAATCCTTCTTTAATTGTACGTGGACAATTGGAACATCAAAAGGAAGGTCTCTGTGTGTCCGGGTGGCTCGCCATCAAACCACTGCATCTGGTCCCTCGCGCACCTGTGCATTCAGCGTCGAATAAGTCCTGGGATGCCTACAGAGCCCCATACCCTGAGCTGAGCACAGGGGCTATGAAGGTGAGCAAAACCCAACACAGCCTGCCCTCATGGAGCTTCTTGTCCAGGACGGGAGGCAGGCATTGCACAAAGATTGATGCAAGAAATGTCCTGATTCCTGATGCTGTCAGAAATGCTGCGGAGGAAAAGCTGTGGGTGATGCCGGAGTATGGATCTCGTGGGACACGTTTCCCAAGGTCTCTGGGTGACACTGAGGCAGGTGCTTGGAGCTACAGTCAGCAGACAGCAAAACCTCCCCTCAGCTGCCCTCAAAGCAGCTTCTAATGAGTTAATGAGCAGCCTGGGGATGGGGGTCGAGTAGGCAGGGGCGGGGTGGGGGGCGGGGAGCGAGGCCACACCGCAATCTGCAGAGCCTTCGCAGATGCTTCAGCAGGAGGCGGGGACCCTATTTGCCAGTTGATTGCAGCTTCTGAAAGAGCAAGCAGAAGGGTCAATCAATGTGGCCTCTGTTAGTTCGGTGACCATATTTTTTAATATTAAAAAAAAAAAACAACCCGAACGTGTATCTAATGATGTTTATGTTTTACAAACGAATTTCATAAACTAAGGTGCATGGACAAAAATGAAATTGAACCTAGTTATATAATTATTTAATGGACTCCATCGGAAAAAATAGCTTTGAGGTCTGAGACACAGGAGGGCCAGAAAGTAGAGACACATCTCCCGATTTGATAAGGAAGAAAGGAAGATCCAGAAAGGCAAGTGACTCCCTCACAGATCATGCCAATGGCAAGATGAGAGAACAGGGCTCCTGGATAATAATGGAAGTGGAACAAAGTGCATCAAATACAATAAAGCCATGAGTTCAAAATGACATCATCCAACAGAATGCCAACAACAACAAAAACACATAGGTCACTCCTGGATGATGCCTGGGAACTAACTCTTTAGTTTGGAACTGTTGGAGAAGAGGGAGAAGAAGAGGGAGAAGGAAAGGGAGGAGGAGGAGGAGGAGGAGGAGGAGAGGCGCCTGGGTGGCTTAGCTGGTTAAGCGTCCAACTCAATTTCAGCTCAAGTCATGACCTCACAGTTCGTGGGATCCAGCCCCACGTTGGGCTCTGTGCTGACAGCATGAAGCCTGCTTGAGATTCTCTCCCTCTCTCTCGGCCATCTCTCTCTCTCTCTCTTAAAATAAACCTTAAAAATAAAAAAAGGAAAGAATCAAGAGTTTCCCTGCCCTTGTAAGAACAGAAGATCAAATTAAATGGATGAGAAGTTGGTTTTCATAGAACTATCCAACTAATAAAGGACATAGAAGTGATGGAGTTAGAATATCGCCATCTGTCAGAATGTACCAAATGTGAGACATTCGCTGCCAAAGGAAAGGACACCGATGGTCCCCCTTCATTGCTCACTCCTGCTCCCAGTACCTCTTGAGAGCAGACTGTTTTCCTGCTCTGTGGTGGGTGCTGGGGGCATGTGAGAAGTCCAGTCGAGTCCTGCAGTCCTGGTCTACAGGGGGCGGTGCTGTAAGGGGGAGGACCCCGTGATCAGGGGAATCACAGAGTATACAAGAGGAGCACCGTGGGAGGTGCTCCTGAAACCTCCTGATCAGAGAAAAGTTTGTGGAGCCAGGCCAGAATTCCAGGCCAGAATTAAGCAGAAGGAGGAGAACCCCAAGGCCCAAGGGTCTACAGGAGGACCTGTGGGCAATGGTAGAAGGAAGTGACGATTTTCTGGAGAAGAGAAGCTTCGGAGTTCAGAGGTGAAGCCGGTGCACACCGGGAAGGGGCCATCTTCCTGGGGACCACAGAACTTGGGCACGTTCGCGAGGTTAAGTGGTAGGTTTGGATAGACAGAGGCCATCTTGCCTGGGCATAGTTTTCACGTTCTTGCTTTTGTCATATTTCATTTTGCCTCTAGATGGTTTCAACAGCATTACTTACCATTTACTCGTGGGTTGGGTTTTTTTCTTAATTTTGATCAAAATATTTACTAAACGCGTTCTATGTGCCAACAAAAATATCACCAGCTTATCACACCCGATGAAATACTGGATGGGATGGCGGAAAGAATCGTCAGTGCCTTCTCAGAACCAGACCCCATTCGTCTCCTGGTAAAAGGACACATTCCTCACTGCCTATGAACTGTCCTTGCCCCAAATTCCAATGAGACTGGCTGGTGCTTCTGATGGCTCAGCGTTCTTAAAGGTGACCTTTGTGCAGGCCTCAGGAGTTCTCACTGTTTTGCAATAAACCCCTAAGTGGCCCTCCAACATCTCATGGTCCTCCCATTTCCTCATCTCAAGCCCCCAGAGCAATCCACGTAAAATATGTATTTACGTGCGTCTCTCCCCTGGTCTTAAAAGGCCAGTCCCTGCCTTAGGTTGAATTGTATCTCCCCCACCTACAACGAAAGACATGTTCTAGTCCCACCCCCCAGCCCCGTACCTTTGAATGAGACCTCATTTGGAAATAGGGTGTTTTCAGATGTATACAAGTTAAAATGAGGCTATCCTGGGTTAGGGTGGACTTTTGTTTATTTTTTAAAAAAACACTTTTTTAATGTTTATTTTATTTTTGAGAGGGAGACAGCGCATGAGCAGGGGAGGAGTAGAGAGGGGGAGACACAGAATCGGAAGTAGACCCCAGGCTCTGAGCTGTCGGCACAGAGCCCGACGTGGGGCTCAAACTCACAAACTACGAGATCGTGACCTGAGCCAAAATTGGCCGCTTAACCCACTGAGCCACCCAGGCGCCCCTAAGTTTATTTATTTATTTTGAGAGTGACAGAGAGAGTGCAAGTGGGGGAGGGGCAGAGAAAGAGGGAGAATCTCAAGTAGGCTCCATTCTGTCAGCACAGAGCCCATGCGGGGCTCGAACTCACGAAATCACGAGATCCCGACCTGAGCGGAAATCAAGAGTGGGATGCTCGACCGACTGAGCCACCCAGGTGCCCCAGGGTGGACATCAATGACTAGTCCCCTTATAAAAAAGAATCAAATTGAGACACAGAAACACACAGAGAAGCGGGCCACGTGAACAGAGACTAAAATGGACTGATAGAACCACAAGAAATGCCGAAAAAACCCTGGCAACCACCAGAAGCTGGGAGGGCCGGCTTTCCCCCTCATCTGCAGGGATGACCCCCTCACACCCTGTGTCAGCCGCACTAAACCAATCACAACTCCCCAAGGAAGCTAGGTCTTGCACACCTCTGACCTCTGCACATACTGTCCCCTCTGGCTACAACAACTGCCATCCCTCTCCTGATCTACTCAGATGTCCCCCGGTCTTGGAACCCTCACATTTCCTCCCGGGCAAAACTAAAGTCCCTCTGGGACCCCAGAGCACCTTGTGCCCACCTCTTCCTTTGTTTTTGGCAGGGGGCACTGCAGCTGCTTCCCTACCAGATGTGAGCTCTGCCATCGCAGGGAGAACATCTTACTCTCTCCATGATCCCAGTGCTCTGCCGAGTAGGGGTAACTGGCAGCTAATGGGATCGAGTGACTCCGGGGTTCCAAGCATTTCTCCGAGTCTTTTCCATGCATTGACTCAATTCATTCTCACAACTCTGAATCGGAATCTCGTGTTTTACAGTTGAGAAAACAGAGGCGTAGAAGGTTAAGTGACTTGCCCCGTTATCACACCCAATAAACGGTGGTGGCATTATTCAAGACCACTCTAGGCCCAGAGCTCTCATACTCTACTCCCTCTCAGGACACGGAGCCGTGGCAGGTGACCAGGAGACTGGACGAGGGTGGAAGACCAATAAGTGAATGGATTTGCCAAACTTCTCTTCACGGGTGTTCATAATCTACCAATGCATGGTTCTCCTGTGCTTCCCACGTTACCAGCCCCAGCGTTGGAAACGCAGTTCGAGAATGTGTCTGAGCCATGTTGAATGGAATGGTGATCCAACTGGATGGTTTCTATGTGATCTGTAGTCTACCCACCCCTACATGAATCCAGTTACCAAAATTGACTTTCTGTCCCCAGAGCTCCCTCTGGCCATGGCTTCTAACTCCCTGATTTTTTTTTTTTTTTAATCTCTTGTACCTTTTTTCAGTTCCTTTGCTCGACCTTGTTGAACTGCATGCTACTTGATTCACATCTAATTTAGGCAAGAACAGTCTAATTCTAGCTTCCAGCAACTTACTACCAGGTCTGTTAGCGTGTGTTTTCTCAAAGCAGTGTATGTGCATTTTGAAGTTTCACTATCCTGGGGCACCCGGGTGGCTCAGTCGGTTAAGGGGTTAAGCAACTGACTCTTGATTTTGGCTCAGGTCATGCATGACCTCACGGTCTGTGAGTTCGAGCCCCACAGCCGGCTCTGCAGTGACAGTATGGAACCTGCTTGGGATTCTCTCTCTCTCTCCCTTGCTCTCTGCCCTGCCCCCACTTGCTCTCTCTCTCTCTCTCTCTCTCTCTCAAAATAAATAAATAAAGTCTTAAGTTTATTGTTAAAAAAATAAAGTTTTACTATCCTGATCATTCATGAAATGTTACAAAATCAAAATACAGTTTCGCAACCACACACTACACCCACGAGTGGCCCTTGAGGAAATACGATCTGATGTGTCTTCCACTCTTATTCTTTACAGTTCTTTTTTTTTTTTTTTATTACGGTACAACGCACGTAACATAAAATTTGCTATAAGTGACAGTACACTGAGAGGGTCATATGACCATCCCCACTATCTAGTTCCTGAACATTGTCACCACCCCTAGCTGGAATCCTAGACCCATTAAGCAGTCAGTCTCCATTCTCGACCACGGCCTTCCCCCACCCCCGCCCGGCCCCTGGTAAGCACCTGTCTGCTTTCTGTCCCTGTAGATTTGCCTATTTTGAATGCTTCATATAAATGGAGTCACATAGTATATGACCTAGCGTGCCTGGCTTCTTTCATGTAGCATGCATGACATTTGCAAGGGTCGATTGTATTATAGCCCATATCAGCTCTTCATTTCTTTCATGGCTGGGTAATAATATCCCATTGCATGGATTAACCACCTTTTGTTTCCCCTTGGCCAGTCAATGGACATTTGAGTTGTTTCCACCTTTTGGCTCTTGTGAAGAAGTGCCATTACAAACATTCACGGACAAGTTTGCCTTTGAACACCTGTTTGCAATTCTTTTGGGTATGTGCACTCAGGAGTGGAGTTGCTGGGTCATATGCTAACTTATGTTTGAGTTATCGAGCGGCAGCCAAACTGGTTTCCATAACGACCGCAGCATTTCACGTTCCCACCAGCAATGAACTAGCGTGCCCACTCCTCTACAAGCTCACCAACACCTTTTTTTTTTTTTTTTTTCAATTACCGTCCCCTTAGGAGGTGTGCCTCGGGGTCTTTTAAAATCACAAATACGATCACAGCAGTGCTTCTCAAAGTTTTACCTACACGTGCAGCGCCTGGTGATCTTGTGAAAATAGACAGTGTGGGCGGCCCCTGGGTGGCTCAGTTGGTTGAGCGTCCAGCTCTTGATTTCGGTTCAGGTCATGACCTCATGGTTCATGAGAGAGAGCCCTGGGCTATCAGCACGGAGCCTGCTTGGCATTCTTTCTCTCTTTGTCTCACTCTGCCCCTCCGCCACACGGCGTGCACGCACTCTCTGACTTTCAAAATAAATAAATAGAACTTTAAAATATAGGTAGGTGGTAGGTAGATGGATTCCGATGCCCTTGTTCTGGGATGGGGTCTGCGATCTGCGTGTCTGACAAACTTCCAGACGATACTGGTGCCACTGGTCCATGAGATTCATTTATTGGCACAGATCACAGAGGAAGATGATGGGAGTCCCTTTCTGGAAACACGTCAGTAGCTTCCAGCAACAATTTGAATAAGATTCAAATTCCTCACCGTGTTCAGAAAGCCCTGCAATCTTCCAGCATCTTGTACCCTTTTCCAACTTCTGACCATACCCCAGCCATTCTTGGTTTCTCTTCTGCTCCCTGAACAAGCCACAGCTTTCCTGTCCCATGGACTTTGCACTATCTGTCCCTTCTGCCTGGGACACTCTGTCCCCTGATCCTCACTTAGCTGCCTCCCTCAGTCCTCAGATCAAATGTCTCCCCATGGCGAGGCCTTCTCACAGCCCTCACCAGCTCACCCAATCCTGCCACTCACTCTCGATCCCTTTCCGTTTGTTTTTGGTATTGTTGGTGGGTGTTGTGGCATTTATCCATATCACAATTGGAAATTTCCTTTTTAAAAAATCTGTTGAGGGGCGCCTGGGTGGCTCAGTCAGTTGAGCACCTGACTTCAGCTCCGGTCATGATCTCACAGCTTGTGGGTTCGAGCCCCGCGTCGGGCTCTGTGCTGACAGCTCAGAGCCTGGAGCCTGCTTCAGATTCTGTGTCTCCCTCTCTCTCTGTCCCTCCCCTGCTCACGCTCTGTCTCTCAAAAACAAATAAACATTAAAAAAAATTTTTTTTAAATCTGTTGATAGTTTTATTGTCTGTCTCCCATTATGAGCATGTAAAACACTGACACCTAGGCCTCCTCTGCCCAGCTCATTGTTCTATCCTTTCTTGGAGCGGGACTCAGCACATAGATGAGAACTACAGATGCTAATTAAATGGGTTACTGAGTTGATCGCAGTTTTAGGCCCTTGTTGTGGTTTTTAGATGTGGCCGCGCATGTCTGAAATCTAACCCAGAGAAGGTTATAAATCATGACCATAATCATAGGTGCCGAGCACCTGCCTGCGTGCTGCCAGACCATTTAAACAGTCATCAGACAAATGGCTTCAGTTTATTTCTACCTCCCGGGTGGCTCATTGTTTCTGCTCTCAAATCTACTTCCCTCCCCACCCCAGTGCTTTTATATCTGTTTACAAATACAGAATGGAAAATACGATGCCCCCTTACCTCAGCCCATCCCATGTGGCGGGCGAACATCTCCCCTAGAGTCCTCTGCCTCCACGAGGAGATTTCCCCAGCCCCATCTTCCTCATCTGAGTGTCTCCACTAAACAACAAAGTGTTTTCACTTTCCCTTGGTAGGACCTGGTATCCCTTTATTCTCTTTTGCCTTTGGGCCTAAAGACTTTGAATTTCTTTGGACCTTCTTCGGGGGCCCTGCCTCTCATGGAGTGGTCTTATTTGGGTTTCAACTGCCCAGAGCATGGGTTTCCTTTCGTCCTTCTCATCTGTTGGTCAACGCTGGGCATTCATTCCCTTATCAGGAGAGCAGTTTCCTAAATAAATGCACAACCTTCGCAAATCCCATCAGCCTTTGTATCTCTGTGTCATAGAATCTTAAGACTGGTTCCCGAAGACCGTGATATCGGCTGCTGGTCCAATTTACTGTCATGTTAAACCGAATTGTCTCTTTCCATTTCCTGTCATCTAAGCCTGGTAAGTTTTGGATCGCTTTCTTCTCTCACGTACTCAAATCTGTCCTGATGGAAGAATGTGCTCAAGGGCGTGCACACCCCAGCAGAGGCTGAAAACACATCATCCTGGACGGATGTTCCTGGTAAGGAGGCTGGAGCCAATCTGCCAAAACATCTTCCCTGCTCTTCACCCTTCTCTTCCTTAACCCAGAAGTTCATCACCCCTGCTTTTCATCTGTGCCTTGATATAGTGATTACGAGCTGATACTTTCAATGCCAACATTTGCCAAAAGCCTATCCTCAAGTGCTGTGGTTTTGTCAACCACCCCATTGGCCTTAGTGATAAATCATCTTTCTTGTTACTAGCTCTCTTATTACTGAATATCCAAGGGCGCCCGGGTGGCTCAGTAAGTTGGGCGTCCGACTTCGGCTCAAGTCACGATCTCACGGTTCGTGAGTTCGAGCCCCGCGTCGGGCTCTGTGCTGACAGCTCAGAGCCTGGAGCCTGCTTCGGATTCTGTGTTTCCATCTCTCTCTGCCCCTAACCCACTCACATTCTGTCTCTGTCTCTCTCAAAAATAAATAAAGATTAAAAAAAATTTTTTTTAAATGACTGAATATCCAAGAATGTACAGCATCCTGCGTATGCCTGGCTGCATTTATCTCGGAGTTTATGGCACACTTCTGCTTTGCTCACCCAGCACTTTCACTGGTCTGTGAACCCCTGCCGTCAGATACCATATCTTTTTTATCCCCAGCACCCAACACGGTGCCCACCTCACAACTGATTCTTAGTAAATGTTTATAGAATGTTGACCGAATACACCATGACTCACAAGCAAAAGGGACCCAAAAGCAAGGCAGGAGAGACTGCTCGTGAACACTGACACAGAACAGACAGTTGAGTGTGAGATGCGTTTCAGTAAGCTTTTAAAGGAGGGCAGTGAACGAGCGTTCACGAAGTTGTGAACTCATGAAGTTCATGAGTTCACGTGAGACTCAGCCTTGGCCACCGGGGAGAAAGAGGTTCCTGAAGGCGTCAGCCAGGTGCTCGAGGTCTCCGCTCCGTCCCGCTTGGGTTTCCTTGTGGGGCTGCCTTTGACTTCCGCATTAGGTCCTCGGTACCCTCCCCTTCCACCTCTACGAACCTGGTCAGAAATCTTAGGGTGCTTATCTGTGCAACCTTATCTTCGTTTTTAGCCCAGCGTGAGATATCAAAGCCTCTGTTGGACAATGCCACCTTTGTCTCCTCTTCCAAAGGTCCCTTGGGCCAATCTCCCAGCCTTGGTGTGGTTACTGAGGCTGCCCCTCTGGAGAAACTAGGCTGTGGGGTAATTAGGTCATAGGAAGCCGTGAAACGGGAGGATTCAGCTGGAGACGAGGCTAGAATTCGTAAATAAAGACCAGTGTGGCTTGAATTCGAGAGAAGCTAATTTTAGATCCATAGGCTTGATCTAGCGGAATAGTGACAATTGCATCCTTTCTCTACATGTTCAGCCCGCGATGGCTTTTGAAACGTTGGTTTTCTATCAGGGAATCATTCACTAGCGCTATGATTGTTGTTTCTATTTCCCGGGCTCAACCGGCTCTGGGAGCCAGTTACCATTCCCAGTTCATTAACCGGCTGGCCTTTGCATTAACGGCCCCTCCCCCGGGGGTTGCCTTGGAGACAAAGCTTCCTGTGGGTAATCCAAGATTATCCAGCTCTTTATCCCGCATGTGACCCTTAATTACTTGCTAAATTAGAATGGTTCTCTGAAAATCACAAGCGGAGGTTAATATGTTCTTCCAGAGCTGGTCAAGCTAAGATGACAGTGACTTCACAGGGAATTCAAGTTACATGATCCCTGAAGGCGTCTCTTTGAGCAAGAAGATGAACTCTCCCCCTGGGAGGCCCTGCCCCCCCATAAAGCCCCTGTCACTCACTGTTCCTCCGCCTGCTTTTCTAGTTGTGGTTTAATCTTCTCAGGACAATTCACTGTGTCAATATTGAGCAGACTCATTCTGGTGCAGGATCCTGCATCCACCGGTAACTAACTGCTTTAAATGTAAGCACATATTTTTACCGTAACTGCAGGGTTCTCTATGCATTTAATCTGTGCAATTACCAAGCTTCAGGTGCCCGGTTTGGGACGAGCAAGGGAACAGAAGAAACTATTTTAAAAAAACAGAAAGTAAACCCTTTGGGGAAAAAAAAAGATGGGGCATTGGCATATCCTCCCTTACATTATGTAGGTCTCAAAGGGAGATTAGTGGAAGGAGGGATCTTTAGAATGCACCTAATAAGATGCCTCTTCAGATGGTTTTTGGAAGCAAAATATGAGAAAATTCAAGTATGGAATGAGAATGATCATGACAGCATACACTCAGCATTACTAGGTGTTTATTCATCTAAACTATAATGACACCATTGAGTGTAGTTCTAGAAGCTTAACTTCTAGAAAAGGAACTGTCTTAAAATTTTAAATATTATAAATAGTTCTCCGTGAAAGTAACAGACTAGAAATAGTAGAGACCCTGGAATCTCACAGGTGTCCATCGAGGAAGTGTTTAGGAAACTCAACTGAATTGAATGTGTTAGAAATAAACACCATTTGCGACTGGGCACCTCATATTCGTTCAGACTTTTGAAGGAGTTGTCGGCAAATTGCTAAAATCCTATTCAATCAGAATGCTCGACTCATTACACATAAAGCTTTGCGTGTTCGTGACTATATTTCTCAGCTATGTACCACCTTTAAAAATAGTTAAGAATCTGTTGTGTCTAAGGCATCAGAAGCCCTCGTTTTGTCCACCTGAAGTGGTCAAAGGAGAAATTAGCAGCGAAATTCTATGAAAATCATTTTATTACATTTGATCATAGCTTACTCATGGTGTGTGTGAAACATTCAGATATTGATTTTGTCTATGGTATCCTCAGGTTAGCCATCAGAGTGAATTGCTTTTAGAGAGAAGTTTGGTAAAACTTGGAGTGGTTGTTAATGGAAACAAACTGAGATTTTCCTTGACTCGATGGTGTGGTAAAGTCCTTTTGTTCAGCATTTCCAAAAGTGTGTTCCACAAGACAGAAGTCCTGCAGTATGTTAACAAGTGTTGTGCAAAAAGGCTCCTGTAATCAAATAACTTGGGGAAATGTCCTAAAACGACATCAATTGGGTTTCACCCCTAGAGGATTTCTATGCATTTTCAACACTTTACTGTGCATAGGAACATTCGCGTCTCCTACACTTACTTATAAAACTCTTATGCTCCTAGTATCTCATAACATCTCTTGGCACCCGGGGAGTTTTAAGGAGCACGCTCTGGGAAACCCCTTTTTGTTTCTCTTACCCTGCTTTGGCAAATGGGTGCAGAGACAGCTGATTAAAAAGACTGACCACTCAAAACATTCCATTATCACACTCTCAAAGGTAAAAAGTAAAGGGGCGCCTGGATGGCTCAGTCGGTTAAGCATCCGACTTCGGCTCAGGTCACGATCTTGCGGTCCGTGAGTTCGAGCCCCGCATCAGGCTCTGGGCTGATGGCTCAGAGCCTGGAGCCTGCTTCCAATTCTGTGTCTCCCTCTCTCTCTGCCCCTCCCCCGCTCATGCTCTGTCTCGCTCCGTCCCAAAAATAAATAAAAACGTTAAAAAAAAATTTTAAAAAAAGGTAAAAAGTAAAAAGGTATCCTCATTAAAAACCATCCTGAGAAGGATGTCAGCAAGTTGCTTATGGCCTTGCCCTAGCAGTTACACACCGGCCTTGCAGAGACAATAATGACTCCACAAGGCGATCCAAAGAGGGGATCGCCTGTTCTATGCAGAGGCTAGATACGACTCGGTGTCCACCTTCCTTAGAAATGTTACATCTTGTATCCCTGTTGATTAAAAGGATCTGATTATTTGAACTATGGCGTAACCTTGAAAACTCTTTGTTCTTATAATCAGTTGTCATGTCCCCCTAATGTAGATCCCTCTTTCATTTGCAGCCTTCATCGTCTATAAAAGCTAGGACATTATCATGTTTTTGCCGAAACGTGTGTAGGAGATGCTGCTTCTTGTCTTTCGGTCTTTCGTGTCAACCTTCTTTCTAAACAGAACCCCAGCTTTGGTCAAAGAGTCACCCCTCCCACACGTAGCCCAGGTGGCCCAGCGGAGCTGACTCCTTCCCCACTTCCTGAGGTAGATCATGACTTGTCTAAGCCGCTGATTCTCACAGTAGGGTTCCCAAACACACCGCATTTAGGCCCCATCCTTGACCTACTAAACTGTGAATGCTGGGGACGGTGTTCCACAGGTAATCCTGAATCACAGTGAGATTTGAGGGCCACTATTCTTTTTTTTTTTTTATTTTTTTTAACGTTTATTTATTTTTTGAGACAGAGAGTGACAGAGCATGAACAGGGGAGAGTCAGAGAGAGAGGGAGACACAGAATCTGAAACAGGCTCCAGGCTCTGAGCTGTCAGCACAGAGCCCAACGAGGGGCTCGAACTCACAGACCAGGAGATCACAACCTGAGCCAAAGTCGGATGCTCGAAGGGCTGAGCCACCCAGGCGCCCCAAGGGGGGGGGGGGGGCCTCTGTTCTTAACCAAATCTAGTAATCCCATCCTCTAATCAGTAATTGACTCAGTGAGTGGTTTTCCCTTGGCTACTGTTAATGTTCCAAAGACAGGCACGTAACCTAAGTTGAATAAAGAACAGACGTTTGATTCCAACGTTGGAAGAGATATTTTTTTTCTCTCTCCCATGGAATATGAAGAAGAAACTGCCATCTTAGAAGCTGGAGAGAAGCCCAAGGATAAAGTCAATACAAAGTAGAGCCAAGGAACTTTCAAAAATGCACAGGGGCACCTGGGTGGCTCAGTCAGTTAAGTGACCGGCTTCAGCTCAGGTCATGATCTCATGGTCTGTGAGTTTGAATCCCTCATTGGGCTCTGTGCTGACAGCTCGGAGCCTGGAGCCTGCTTCCAGTTCTGTGTCTCGCTCTCTCTCTTCCCCTACCCTGCTTGTTCTCTGTCTCTGTCTCTCTCAAAAATAATAAACATTCAAAAAAAATAAAAAAAAAAAAAAGATGCACAACAGAGCCATGTAACTTCCTGCACCCAGTCCTACCTCTAACTTACAGTTCCATGAGATAATAGTTTTCCTTACTGTTTCAGCCACTTTCAATTGAGTTTTGTTTGTTTCTGTAGCCCAAAGCATCCCCTTTAGTACAATATATTCTGGGGGTACCTGGCTAGCTCAGTCAGTAGAGCGTGTGACTCTTGATCTCAAGGTTGTAAGCTTGAGCCCCATGTTGGTTGTAGAGGCTACTTAAAAATAAACTCTTAAAAAAACATATATGTATAAAAGATGAAATCTGAATTCTCTATTGAGGCTGTATGCTTACTACCTGGCCTTTAGGATAGTGGAGTACTCAGTTATGCTTAATGAGTGAATACAAATGAACACATGAGTGAATGAATGATCACACATTGAAGGATCAAGCAGATAATATCCTCATGTTCATTACTCTTATCAAGTATGATTGATTTAAAGTCATTATGCGGCCCCCAAATTAGTTAAGCATTAACGCAACTAACGAATTGTCACGTAACCTTAGTTTTAACACTATATTTGCTACAACTAAGTGAAATTTTTTCCAGCGAGCTTAAATGAAAATGAGGGTCTATTATAAGGTCACTGAAGTGTCTCATAGACATAGAAGATTTTTTTTTTTATGGCCCATAGATTTTTTATCCCCAACTCCAGAGAACAAGAATGAATGTCACTGGTAAGGGGAATGTAGATGGATTTAAAAAAAAAAATTCAAATCGATCACCAATTATGGAAAACACCACATTGATCCACAAGGCTACCTCAGTGAGTGGAAAGACCAGGAGGAAAAAACACTCCCAATCTGCTCCTAGTCTCTTCACTCATTTAAAAGCAAAACGTCACCATAGGTTTGAAGTTTATTCTACTTTTGAGAGAGACCCAGTGAGCGAGTGGGGGAGGGGCAGAGAGAGAATCGCAAGCAAGCTCAGCACTATCGGCACAGAGCCTGAGGCAGGGCTGGAACTCACAAACAGTGAGATCAAGATCTGAGCCGGAATCAAGAGTCCGCAGGCAGGCCGCATAACCAACTGAGCCACTCAGGCACCCCTAGTCTTACCATAGGTTTTTTAAATGGGATAGTCCTATCAATCTTCTGGCATCTAAGATACTTTTTGCTCTCATAGAAGAGACATACAACTAGACTCCGCTGGCTGGCCCTTACCAGGAAAGAGTTACAAAGAATCAGTTACCAAAGTGAGTTCATTTTTCAGCCTTGTGCTGGGCTCAGTAGGCTGGGGAGGGCCTTCCGCAAGTTTGACTTAAAAATTGAAATTTCCTTGGGGCGCCTGGGTGGCGCAGTCGGTTAAGCGTCCGACTTCAGCCAGGTCACGATCTCGCGGTCCGTGAGTTCGAGCCCCGCGTCAGGCTCTGGGCTGATGGCTCGGAGCCTGGAGCCTGTTTCCGATTCTGTGTCTCCTTCTCTCTCTGCCCCTCCCCCGTTCATGCTCTGTCTCTCTCTGTCCCAAAAATAAATTAAAAAAAAAAAAAAAAGTTGGAAAAAAAAATTGAAATTTCCTCAGGCATTGGAGAGTAGTAGAAAATCCCTTCTTGTTGTATTTTACAAAACTTATATATTAAAAAAAAAAACTTATAATATGGGATTGACCTTAATATAAAACATCATCCTATTGTAAACAAGCCTTCCCATTCCATGACTGATTTATAATTGGTGAAGCTTGAAGAAGGGCTTTTCACATGTTCGACATACTATTTAGGGAAGACAGGCAGATAGTTTGAGCAAGAGGTCTATTTCTTATCAATGAAATAGCTAGGGCAAGGCCTTGATGTTAGATGAAAATATTGGGTTAATTTCCTCCTAAATGAGTAAATGTATGTTTATCACCCTGAATAGTGCCTGATACATGGTACATGTGAGCTATGATTATCAGTTAGGATTGCAGGTGACAAAACCCGGAAATAATAGCTTAAATGAGTGAGGGTCTTATCTCAGAAGACAGAAGGCTGGAATAGGCAGACTTGGGAGCTCAGGACAATCATTAAAGATAGGGGCCCTCCTGGCTTCTTGTGCCATCATTTTTATAAAGCGGTCACAAGATGGCTGCTGCTCTCCAGACATTGCATACACATTTTAAGCAGGAAGAAGGACAAACAGGGAAAGGGACCCCCTTCATCTAGTGAGGTTTTACCTTTTTATTTGGTAAGTGACTCCCTCAGACCTTTCACTAGATGCCCTGCAGGCTGGAGAAATGAGTATTTCAGCTGGATATATTGCCACCCTGAACAAAATGGTGTGTTAATCAGGACAGAAGGAGGAACGGATAGTGCGCAGGTATTTAGTAATATCCAGCCAGGCTATCATTACCTCAACTGAAAGCCAAACCTAAAGAAATACGAGGTGGAGGGCCTGTTGAGGTGGGATCAGGGGAGAAACTGGCAGTCTTAGGCTTTGAAGTTATTCGCTGTCAAGTTCTCTCTCTTGCTTCTTGTTTCTATTGTCCCACTCACGTTTCACTCCAGACACTAGTCACCTCTCGTCTAGGTGTTCTCTTTCAACAAGAACCTGCCCGTTTTTTCTCCTTTAAGGCCATTACAGACACTTCTTACTTTCAATGGCAATATCCAAACTCCCTAGGTTAATATTCATGGCCCTAACACAGGTTGATGGAGCTCATTGAGCTGGGACCATCATATTGGTACCTATGCCTTGTTTCTGGAAAGACTTGTTTCTGCAAAGTCCACCTAATGAAAACCAGCTACTGAACAATTGGTATCACATCAAAAAGAAAAAAAAAAAAAAAAAAAGACTTTTTTCTAGGACTGGAACGGTTTATTGTAGGCAGGGAAGACAGATGTGGGGAGTCCACAGGCGTTAGGGCTCGCGAATTCCACCTCTAACGTGTGTTAGGAAGCAGGAGAAAGCTTCTTGCAGGGAAGCGTGCGCGGTGCTCGCCCAACGCTCCTCGTCGCCCGGGAAGGGAATGTAGGAGACCCTTCCCCACCCCCCCCCACCCCGGAGAGGACGGGCGGGGCGCGTAGACAGCGCCGCCTCCAGGCCCCGCCCCCTCCCGCGGGGCCCCGCCCACAGATGCCCCGAGTCCTGCGGCCGCCGGGCTGGCGGAGGCCGGGGGCGGGGCTCACCCTTGCCCTCGGGGTCCCTCGGGCTCCGCCAATCAGCGAGCGCCCTGTTGGCCGTCCGTAGCTCCCGCGCCCCTCCTCCTCCCGCCGGCCTCCGCTTCCCAGAATCCAAGATGGCGGGATCCAGGCATAGGGGTCCCCAGGCCAGAGTTCGGTCTCTTTTCTGCGCCCTGCTGCTGTCGCTTAGTCGTTTCGCCGGGGCCGACGGCATGGGGGGCGACCCCGCGGCCGCTGGTGCCGCAGGCACCGCAGCCGCACCGCCGCACCGCCGTTTCGAGTACAAATACAGCTTCAAGGGGCCGCACCTGGTGCAAAGCGACGGGACAGTGCCCTTCTGGGCCCACGCGGGGAGTAAGCCGGGAAAGAGGGCGGGGGGCCAGGGTCCCCTCCTCGCCTTGCGTCCGTCTCCCCCTCTTCACCCTCTCCCCGCTGCACTCCACTGGCGCGGTGGACCCTTCTCAGCAGCCCCTCCTGCAGGTCGGCTCTGGTCCGCAGGGTTCTCTTCGCCTGCCCCCTAAGGCTCCCCCCAACCCCATTCTGCCACCCCTCGTCCTCCTGTCCTCTTTTCCGTGATGTCGTCCGTTCTTTCCGTTCGGGGTAGAGGTGTTTTGTTACTTTCCTACACTTGCAGGCACTCCAACTCTCTTCTAAGCATCGCGTTTCACCCTGATGCCACGTCTCGCCGGGAACGTCCCGCAGCCCCACCCCCGGCCATCCCAACCTGAGACCTGTTCAGGCAGCTTCCCTCCCTCCTTTCCCGCTTCTCCTGGGCCTCCCCTGCTGTCTTTTCTCCGGTGTCAGCAATGGTGAATGCTCCTGGTTGTACCCAGTACCTACTGACGCCTCCGGAGATGGCATACGTTAGTTTTAGAGTAGTTTTTGAGTCTTTTCTTTACGTCTGAGGACACTGTTGTGTTACTGGAATACCTTGAATTTGCCTCATAGTGACTTGGTGTGGTCTTTGAGCTTTTCTCTCGTATTAGGTAGCAAGAGTCACGCTCGCCCCTTTAGTAACAGGGATTTTTTTTTTTCGTATTGATTGTTTCTGCACTTGACACTGGAGAATAACAGATGCAGCCTTTTAAAAGATAGTTTTAGTTTTTTTGAAAATTGAAAGTAATCTGTGCCCCGAGTTTTATTCACTCTGTGTGTTTGTCGCTGTGAGTAGATAAGAGAGCCTTGCTACACGTTGACATGTGTGGAAGAAAACGAATCTGTACTTTCTAGTGCTGATGTGTCACTGCTGACTAAGGGACCAGCCGTGACACTTGGCATGCTGTAAGCTCTGTTCAGTGACCATCAGATGTACCCTTTGAACCAAGTGGCAGATGCCTTGATACGGGGTGAAAAGTCTGGCAGTTTCAGTTCCATCTTTATGTGTCATGAAACAATTATTTATAGAAGGTGTTTGTATGCATTGTGTTAGATTGTCCAGTGCTTGAAATAGAATATCCCATTTCTAGAAAGTGATGACTGAACTGGAAACACTGTTAGCAAGAGCTGTTTCACTGAAATTAATGTATAAACTCAAAGGTATAAAATTTCAATTTGACTTAATGACCAAGTCATTAAGTATTCGAAGTGGAGTGCAAAGGCTTTGTTACTCAGCAGGTAGGTATTCACTGTGTGCCCACTCATCAAGGGTATATTGCTGGGCTTTTGTTAATCAAGGTGATATCGGTCCTAATATGTAATGATGCAGATGCGCCAAACACAGGTTTTCGGAGTTTTTGTTTTTGTTTGGGGACGACAATAAAGTTTTCAGTAGTGGTGATGGATTTGTTCCCACTTTTTCACTTCTGCATCCGTCCCTTGCCTGCTTGTTCTGTCTTTGCCACTTAGCACCACATACATCAGCCAATTGGGAATGTTAACCAACCACTCAAATTAGTCACCTCGACTCTCTCTACAGTCTGTACTCAACCAAACTTGTCTGCTACAGAAATGTCAGAGAGAGTACCTGGGTGAATTAGAGTTGATGACTAGACTGAATGTGAAATAAGGGGATTCATATTTTAGTCATGATTTTTCTACATACTGACTCCAGGAATCCCTGCTGTGAATACTTCTTGTTTTCATTATCACTGTAATTTTTACAGTCTGTCTTCTTAACTCCATTGATCATTTTTTTCCTTTTTCGTTTTACCCGGAGAGCCATTATTTAAAGCAGTTTTTTTTCAAATAGAGAAATTTAAGATTTAGTTTAAACATGGCCCATTACATTCATCCCCAAATGAAGGCCAAATCGACAGTGTTTCTTTTCTTAACTCCAATGTCCTTTTGCACTGTTAGCACACATCCTGGGTTCATAAGGGCACAAAAATGATCACGACAATTTGTAACCCTTTGTAGCTAGGTCTCAGGGCTCTTTCCCTTCATTCTCTGATTTGATCATTTGTAAGCAAGGCAGGTGTTAGCTGCTTTATAGATGAAAAAAAACTGCCGTTCAGAAAGGTTAAGGTTCTTGGAAAAGGTTACATAGCTAGTGTCAGTAGAACAGAACACAAATCAAGGTCTTCTGATACTGTGTCCAGTACTCTTTCCATGATGTCTTCCCCACCCTTTTACGCATTTGAAAGTCATGGTGACAGATAGTTACTGATCTTACTAAAATATCTCGACTTGTCTTTTTGTCAGTTTCTCCTAGCTGTAAAGACATAATACAGGTATTTCCAAGCATGGATGTCAGAACTGGTTAATATCTGAGAGGGTGTGTTAGGATTGTTTGAACTTAGGCCCGATAGGTGCTTTCATAATATCTAGTTCTATTAACAGGACTAGCTAATAACATTTATCGAAATACTTCTGTGCCCGTGAGGTTGTTAGAGAAATGGAGTAACTTTCGTACAAATAGCTAGCAAGTGATGCAGCTGGGACTTGAGCCTAGCTTGGAGATGCAGACCACTGTTTTGGGGATCACAATTCTCTTTGAGAATCTGCTGTTGCTAAAAAACTGTTCATTGCCTTGAAATTCACTTGACCCTCTCCCTAGAAGAATGTATATATGCACAGAATTTTGCATATAACTTTTGGGGTGTTTCTGGAAGTGATTGAGCCCAGCCCCTTCATTTTACAGGTGAACATATGGTGAACCCAGGACAGTAAGAGAGTTATTTGCTCAAAGTCACACAGCTGAACTGAGACTAGGAATAAGTCTTGATTCCTAGTGGTATGTTCCTTTCACACCGTTTGAGCTTCCTACATTTGTAAACTGGTAAAATCCTTCGCAGTTAAAAAAAAAAAAAAAAAGTATGCAAGCTTTTGAGGTACTTGGAAAAGAATATTATGGGAATCAAATAGTAGGTTTGCTTTTTAAGCCATAATTTCTTTCCTCCTGCCCCTTGAATTTTTAGTGCATGGTTGCAGCTTTAATCTTCCTCCCTCCCTCCCTCTTTCTTTCTTTCTTTCTTTCTTTCTTTCTTTCTTTCTTTTTCTTTCCAGAGGTATGTCACTGTTCAAAAGATGGCAAGGGAGCTGTCAGAAGCATCTAAAATTTTAAAGTTGAAACTGTCAATGTGTAATTTTTTCCTAACAAAATTTTTGTACAGCTTACTGAGTTAAAATTAGATCTCTATAGGTATATGGGACAGTTTGGTGATGGTTCATTGAGTTTTACCTAATTGTCACTTAAAGCTCTCCTTCCCTGATTTTTGTTTTAGATGCTATCCCAAGTTCAGATCAAATTCGAATAGCACCCTCTTTAAAAAGCCAAAGAGGATCAGTGTGGACAAAGACAAAAGCAGCCTTTGAAAACTGGGAAGTTGAGGTGACATTTCGAGTGACTGGAAGAGGTCGAATTGGAGCTGATGGCCTGGTATGAGAATTTAACATCTAAAATGTATATCAGTGCAATACCACTAGCCTCTAAATGCCTCCTGTTACTTATATTTACAGGCAGTTTGGTATACAGAAAATCAAGGCTTGGAGGGTCCTGTGTTTGGATCAGCTGATATGTGGAATGGTGTTGGAATATTTTTCGATTCTTTTGACAACGACGGAAAGGTATGCTTGTTGTCAGGACTGTTACCTGCTTGAGTGTACCTGCTAACGAAGTTAGGCTGTGAGGAATTAGTTTATTTAATACTTTTGTCAGGTTAGTAGTAGAGAACTCTCCAAACCATATTTTAAGTTATGATGGTTAGTCTTTATATAGCCAGGAGTTTAGAAATTTAAAGCTATGAGTTCATGATTCGTTGTACATCAACCGGAGGTCATAATGGAGCTCTAACTCTGAGAACTTTGCAGTGACCTCCCTCCCCAGCCCCCTGTGTATGCTTAGTAATTTTGATGGATAAGCATGGATCATTTAGACATAGGCAGTGAAACCAATAGTGTTTAGAAGACGGTTACAGTTTATTTTCATGAAAATATCCATGTGCATTACTACTGCTAGCTCACATATTCATACTTTTTCATGTTAATACTTTCTCATATGTTAGTCACTTCACTTTTTGATCAATTTCTCTGATGCTGTCCTTAGGAGAGCCTAAAACAGTAAGAACAAAGTCTACTTGTGAATTGGAAACATTAACTTATGTGTTAGCGGCCTTAAGATTGATGATCTTTGTTTCAGCTGGTAGTTTCTCTGCTGATTGTCAGAGGTCATTATTAGCACTTTTAAAGGAGAACTTTAATAACTTCTTGAACGCTGAGGTGTGTTAGTCCTCTGGCCAGTTAAGCTCCCTTGGGTCCCACACTTCTCCCACGCTCACAGTGGTTCCTCACATCTGTGTTGTAGTTGATTATTCACACAGGGCACATCATCGGTCTTTCTTGAAGTGTTCAGTGACTCTGTTTTTGAATGATTAGAAGAGTTTACTAAAATTTTTCTAAATAAGTAGAAATCTTTCCTATTAATTATTTTAACATTTTGAGCCCTAGAATTTTTAGAGATGTAAGAGGCCTTATAGCACTTCTAGAATGATCTAGCATTCTTCGACCTAAGGATTCTTTAAAACAAATGCGTTCTTTTTGTTTTTAGAAAAATAATCCTGCTATAGTAATCATAGGCAACAATGGACAAATCCATTATGACCATCAAAAGTAAGTGTGTGCTTTATATATTATTTGATTTCAGCTTCTTTTTGAAAACCTTGGAAAATACACTGTTTCAAATCTGAACATTTTCCATCCAAGTACTAACCAGGCCCGACCCTGCTTAGCTTCCGAGATCGGGTGCGTTCAGGGTGGTATGGCCATAGACTGAATATTTTCCGGATGAAATAAGATTGTTCCTTTTCTTGATATATTTTGTAACTTGGTGGAAAGGTCTTATTTTAATTTGGTCCTGTTTTAAAGTTCAGTCTATGGACCACCTCAGATTTCAAACATAAAAATGTGTTGTTTCATTCAACCTAAAGTTATGTAATACGTTGAAAGGTTTATAAAAAAAAGGTTCCTGGTTCTCAGTAATGCCATTAGTCATGTTTCTTTCATCTTTATCTTTCGAAAATAAAGTTCAAAGTCTTGACCAGACTAGTGGCCAAGCAATTTATGCCACCTTATTCATCCTTCATGTTGCTGTATTTTTTTTTTATTTTTTATTTTTTTATTTAAAAAAAAAAAAATTTTTTTTTAACGTTTATTTATTTTTGAGACAGAGAGAGACAGAGCGTGAACGGGGGAGGGTCAGAGAGAGGGAGACACAGAGTCCGAAACAGGCTCCAGGCTCTGAGCTGTCAGCACAGAGCCCGACGCGGGGCTTGAACTCACGGACTGTGAGATCATGACCTGAGCCGAAGTCGGCCGCTCAACCGACTGAGCCACCCAGGCGCCCCCATGTTGCTGTATTTAAAGATTCTCAGCAGGCTACAAAACTTGTGTTTAGTATATTTATGCTGTGTATGAATTAGGTATGGACATTTTTTATTTTTACATGTTTGTTGTGGGAGGAATTACCTTTGAGCCAGTCAGTAAACTATAAGAAAAATTAACTTATCTGCACTTTTTTTTACTGTTTCCTACCTTAGTGATTTTTAATCCTCCTGGTTCATCATGACCACCCGTGGAGCTATTTAAAGTAGAGGGTGCCAAGGCCACTCCTTGTGAGTCTGCTTCAGTTCACTTGGGGGGGGAGGGGGTCTAGGAATCGGCAGTTTTGAAAGCTCCACACATATTCGATTGGGCCGTAAAGGACTGTGGCTCTAGTCTCGCGTGGGAGAGGTAACTTTCCTCTTGGGGTCAGCACATGGGAACACTGGCTTCTGACGCTATCCATGGTTCCAACAGGAATCACGGGAAAAAAACTCGTGCCTTAACTTTGTGTCTTTTGAATAAATAACTTCAAGGATCCCAAGACTTTGTCATAACTTACTGTTGTTTTCTCTCTCTGGACGTTGGTCATTTTAAATAGTGAGTTTTTAAATATCGGGAAGTTTTGTTACGTTTTCTGTCTGTTTTCCTTTTCTCCATATTGTAGTGATGGCGCCAGTCAAGCTTTAGCGAGTTGCCAGAGGGACTTTCGTAATAAACCCTATCCTGTCCGGGCAAAGATCACGTATTACCAGAAAACACTGACGGTACGTAGCATGCGCTTGGAGATGATCGAATGGACAGTATTCCAGCGTGACTTTTCAGGTTGAATCTTCGGTGGACATCAGAGGCATGTAAATTTGGATATTGTTTATACACTCAGCGTTACTGTGAGAGGGCGGAAGTGGCTTCAAAGTTCGGTGTAAGTGGCGACGTGTTGTAAAACCTTGCCAGTGGGTTTGCCGTCAGTGTATGCTTAAGCATCCGCCTTACTGTGTCTCACACATCATATACATACGCAAGCCAGCAAGATAGAAATATGAGTAAGACAAAGGTCATTTTCTCCAAAGAGCGTGTAGTCTAGTGGAGTGGAGACACTTCCGTAACGTTGCTTACGCTATGTGACACGTGCTGCAACACGCATGCCATTAAGTAATCAAGGGCATAGAATCTTCCAAACTGCCGGGTGGGAGCGGGGAGGGTCAGGAATAGTTGCTCAGAGTTGAGCTGCACCCGGAAGGGGAAATAGAAATTTCCTAAATGGGGTGCATATGCCAGGCAGAGAAAACAGGCACAGGGACTCTTGAAAGATTTGGGAAAGGCACGTAATTTGGCTGGAGGATAGAGGAGACTGTGGGAAGTGGGGTTGAAATGGCGGCGGTAGCCCGTCTTGTAGGCCTCAGGTGGTTTGTCCTGTTGGCAACTGTTTCAAGTTCTAAGCAGGAAAGTGAAACGATTAGATTTGCAGTTTGGGAAGATGACTTAGGCAGCTGTGTTCTTTAATGGGATCTGTGAAAGGAGACTCCGACTCTTAGGGGCCACTCCCTGTGCTCAGTCCTTTCCATGCAGTTTCTCACTTATTCTTTCCAGCAACCCTGTGGGGTAGGTATCCCCATCTCATACACGGGGCAATCGAATATGGGAAATTTTAAGTAACTCAGAGTCATACCCAGTAAGTAACACAACTGTGATATGAACCGAGTGCTCTCTTAGCTGTAAGACTCCACTTGTGGTCTGAACCGAGGGAGAGGGAAGAAGAGAGGGGAAGCGATTAGGAGGGAGAGACCGCAGGACTTAATACTAGTTTGCTTGGGGGTGGGAGGCTCTGGGGAGTCAAAGCTAGTTCCCGGATTTCTGGCCAGTTGTACAACTAGGCCGAGAAGCAGCACCTTTGTTTGTGTTTGAGTGAGGAGTGGAAGACAGAGGGGTGGTGAGAGTTTAGCTGTAGACACATTGAGTCCAGGGTAATATTTAAAGTGGACATATCTAAGTTAGCAGTTCGATGATTACTAATATCGTGTGAACTTTGCTTGATAAAGGTGTCATCAATACCTGGTTATAGCATACTTGTAAATAAAGAAAAAAATCCGGCTTAAATTTTGCTTTCTCCTAAATCATGAGCTAGGCTTGCACAGGCTGTTCCTTGGAGAACTTTGTATTGGCTCAGTCTTACATTCCAGACCAGTTTAGAGATCTCAGAGCAGATGAGGTGTCCTGTCTGTCACGATGGACTTGGACCTGAGTTCCACTGTAATTGTTACACATCCGGTACAGTTTCATTAGGGTCATCAGTAAGTCATGCTCACGTTCATGTGGCACAATCCAGCCACCAACCTCGGGGTGGGAGGGCAGACCCACGCTTTAGTTCACAGATTGCCCCGGGGGGCTGCCCACAGACACAGTGCACCGAACCCCACCGACAGTACCCAAAATCGTCCTACAAAACGTCCTCCCGAGAGAGTTCCACATTCAGAAGAGATTGGGCACGACTGTGCATATTAGCTCATTAAAGCTCATCCTAGGAAGTCTTGAAACAAACTGTGAGTAAACTCTACGTTCTTCAGAATTACTTGTTCACCTAACATCCGTGAATGTCTGTAGAGCTAGTGCTGTGAAGAATACATCTGAGAGAGACTTGGCAAAGGCACGTGGCTGATTGAACGGTCCCGGCCTTTATGTTTGCTCAGTCGCTTCTCTCTTCCTGTAATGCACTCCCTCTTCTCTCTGTGTGGCAGAGTCGTGCTCCTTGAACACACTAGGTCACATCCCTGTTCCATCATTATCAGGTAATGATAAAGATAATAATTATGATAATAAATGATAATAAATAATAAAGATAATGATCTTTCTCCCCAAAACTCTGGTTTTTTTTTTTTTCCTAGTGCGTATGTGGCCTTTAAAGTATATTGTCTTGAATTACTGGTCAACTGTGGTCTGTATGTCTTTTTTCTCATCAATATGATTGTAAATTTGCCAGTACAGACATTATACCCTGTATTCTTTTTTTTTTTTTTTTTTAACGTTTATTTAGTTTTGAGACAGAGAGAGACAGAGCATGAACGGGGGAGGGTCAGAGAGAGGGAGAACAGAATCTGAAACCGGCTCCAGGCTCTGAGCTGTCAGCACAGAGCCCGACGCGGGGCTCGAACTCACGGACCGCGAGATCATGACCCAAGCTGAAGTCGGCCGCTTAACCGACTGAGCCACCCATGCGCCCCTATACCCTGTATTCTTTATAGTCCCTCATATTTTGCTCCTTTTAGTAACTCAGGGGATGTTTATTGAATTGGTACTTATCCATTTATCTTGTCCCACTTGTTTGAACTTCAGAGGGAAAAACAGTAAGGGGAGCAAGAAATGTTGTTAGTGGAGGAACATAGTCAAAACAAGTGCAGATTTGCGCAGCGGCAGTACCGTAGCCGATGAGGTTTATCCGAGGCACGATTGTTGCCAGTTGAAAACCAAGTACGGCTAGTGTAGTAGTTAACAGTGGGTTGAAACTGTAAGATGAATAAAGCATATGAATGGTACCTGTATAGTCACAGACCTGACATTCCTCCAAACTCATAGTACGATGAGTTTATTATTCTCTCTCTTTTTTTTTTTTTTTAAGAAATAGTACTAGACAATAAAGACTCCTAGTGGATTTTCAGGTTGTTGAGGTTCAAGGAAAAAATATTGAAGAGTTGAAAGTTTTTAGGATTAGAACTACAATGTGATTAACTAACACCTTTGTTTTCTTTCTCTCTCAAAGACAAATGTCTTACCGGGTCTTGATTCCAATTTGAGACACTGTAGAGGAGCACTGTTTGCAAATGGTGGAAACTGAAATAGCGTTACTGATCGGGGGGAACAGAATATTACTATTAGTCAACTATAGACGGCAGGTGGTTTTGAAAAATTGGTAGGAGTTGACGTTTCCATTCTCTATGATATAGGATTTGCCTTTCATATTGACAAGTGTCTTCCTTTCTTGCTAAAAAATGTGGGCAGAACACTCTAACATTTTACCTGTGTAACTAAATCTTCACTGTCACAAGTGATGCTGGCCTCTGGCAGTAATAATAGAAGTGCCCCATGCTAGTACGACATCTCTCTTCCTCCTCCTCCCGCTCTCAGCCCCTCTTACGTTGGGTTGCTGGGAGCGAAAGGCTCGGCCACTGCTTGATTGGGATCAGGAGATCAGTATCTGTGTGTCTGCTGGGTTCTTTGCTTTCTTGGGATTCCAAGATTCTTTGAAGACATTTTGGGTTATTACTTCCAAAATACCTTCTGCACAGGGATGTCTGAGTGACTCAGTTGGTTAAGCGTCCAACTCTTGATTTCAGCTCAGGTCATGATCTCACAGTTTGTGGGTTCAAGCCCCATGTTGGGCTCTGTGCTGAGGATTGTCAGCTCGGAGCCTGCTGGGGATTGTCTGTCTGTCTGTCTGTCTGTCTCTCTCTCTCTCTCTCTCTCTCTCTCTCTCTCTCTGTCTCTCTGCCCTGCCCCCACTTGCATTCATTCTCTCTCTCTTTCAAAAATAAATAAACTTAAAAAAGTACATTCTGCAAAATAGAAACTTAGGCATCCTTTTAGTTTTTTCATTTTCTGCCTTTTTGTCAGTACAACTTCTGTCACTTCTGGTGTCTCTGCTAACTTATGACTGTCCAGTCACACCCCCCTCCCCAGTTTAATGAAGAGAAGCTCACGACTTGCTAAGTGAATCTATTTAATTCTCAACCAGCTGTAGTAAAAGTTGTAAATTCCTCCTATTCGTTTTGGCTCTGTCACTGGGGTTTCAGAGAAAGTCTGATCGCTCTTCTGTACGAACCGTTCGAAGAAAGTAGTCATGCTTCCCTAAGTCTTCTATTTCAGAAAGTTTTTCGTGGAATGGTACCAAATATTTCTCTTTAAGCCTTTGACACATAGTAGGGTTAGAATAAAATGAAGTGTCTTGTATAATGATTCCAAGTAAGTGAGGTTAGTTAATGGACAGCGGATGACCCTTTCTAGTAGTGAGAGAAAACTGGTAGCTTTTTGACAGTTGGTTATTAGACCAAATATAAGGATCAGTTAGTCACACATTGACTATTTGACGTTCATTTTACAATGCCTGTTATAAAAGCTATAGCTGTAGTCTCTCTTTTTAGGTGATGGTCAATAATGGCTTCACACCAGATAAAAATGATTATGAATTTTGCGCCAAAGTGGATAATATGGTTATCCCTCCTCAAGGACATTTTGGAATATCTGCTGCAACTGGAGGGCTCGCAGGTAACTCTTGCTGTCTTCTAGTGTTGAAAGTTTGTGAGTTTCCTCGGGAATAGTGTGCTGTAGAGACACGCGGACTCGTGTCCTTTCAGCCTTTTAAGACTGGCTGTGACCTTTACGTGGGCCGCGGAGCCGGGGTCCCGCTCCCGCTCTGTAGGTGTACAGCTGGCTGGGGCTGCGTCCAGGGAGGTACGGAGACCATCAGTCTTATGGCGAGGGAGACGTGCTTTTAAAGCCAGGCCTGTAAAAGGTTCATTGTCAAGTGGTTTACGATCCTGAAAGTTGTCCCGGCACATTTAAGTGAATTTGGTAGCCTGAGGAAATATTGGGGACTAAAGTTTCATCAAGGTATATTTGTCACTTTTACCACTTTTTCCCCCTACATTTTGGCGATAAATGAACTTCTTATTTGACATTAATACCATCTTGTGTTCACATGGTACATTGTGTGATTTTCTATTATTTTCAAATATATGATTGTTCCTCTCCTCATCACAGGGAAGGAGGGAGCGGATCGATTGTATTTACTCTATTTTTACTTAAGTTTGCCAAACCTTGGATTAAAGGACATTATAAGTATACATGGCCAGTAATGGCCAGACCAAGGCAAGACTTGGTTTGGATTTCTGACTCCTGTGTCCAGTGCTGTATCACACTGTACATCTTCTCCCCAAATGATGTAACTCACACCACGGTGGTACAATATTCTCTTTAATCTGGCTGCACATCGAGATCTCTGTAATAATGGCAGAAAGCATAGAGGTTGCCAGTTGAAATTAATTGCTCTTGCTTTGTGGACGTGACTGGTATCCTAGCCAGGATTGGTAATTTAGGTCAACGTTATGAGGTATGATCTGCCAAGTCCCTGTTTTCAGCTTACGCAGCCTGAGATTAATTTGATTTTTAAAATACGATTTTAGATAAAGTAAAATTGTTAATATCTGCTATGTGAGGGAAACAAATATGAGTGATATTTAGATAGAGTGATCATATTATCTAAATTGGAAAGCTCTGAGAGTAAAAGAAGATGCTATTATAGTAATGCCAGGACAACGTGGACAAATGAGGGCTGTCCTAGTAGGCCAGGACAAAGCAGTGTCAAGTGGGTAACAAGAAAGTAAGGTGAGAAGTGGTAAGTACCGTAGGAAGGTTCAGGGACAGCTATGGAAATACACGAAGGACAGAAATTCGTATCATTTCACTGGAGCACAGCCTGTGAAAGAGATTTGTGGGAAAATACGGGAGGATCTTGGTGCCAGTTTTAGGAGTTTGGGCTTGTTTTGACCCTTCGTTTGTTTGTTCGTTCCCTTATCCCTTATTCGTTATGATCCTTTATCCCCTTATTTTATCTTGTTTTTCTAATGTTTATTTTTATTTTGAGAGAGAGAGACCGAGTATGAGTGGGGGAGGGGCAGAGAGCGAAGGAGACACAGAATCTAAAGTAGGCTCCCGGCTCCGAGCTGTCAGCACAGAGCCTGATGTGGAGCCTGAACCCACGAACTGTGAGATCATGACCTGAGCTGAAGTCAGACACTTAACCGACTGAGCGACCCGGGCACCCCTCTCCCCTTGTTTATTAAACGTGTTACTTATTAAGCAATGTTAAATATTCTAGTTTAGAATAAAAGAACGTGAATTTTAGTTTATTTCTGACATAAATCTTTCTGGTGAATTTTTATCTCTAAGCTCACAGAGCACCAGTGCCTTTACCAGATTAGAGCTAATATTTGTTATTTTTCATACTGATTATTTTTAAAGCAATAGCTCTAAGGTAACTTCACAACCATAAAAGTAATCTGTTAATGGAATTTTCTCAGTGCTTTTTGTTTTTGTTTTTTTTAATTTGTAGATGACCACGATGTCCTTTCTTTCCTGACTTTCCAATTGACTGAGCCTGGGAAAGAGCCGGTAAGTATAATTTTCTCAAAAAGTTTATTTTCGCTTTATTGGTAGCTCCTTGTAGCTGAAAACGGGAAGCCCAGCTTAGGTTTGGGTCTTCCTCCTGCCTGTTACTGCCACATGACCTTGTAAACGTTACTCAACTTCTGTTACCACCCCGTTTCTTCCTAGTAAAACTGAGACATTTGCACTGGTCACCTTATGGTGTCGTGAGCATTAAATCAGACCGTTGGACTGCTGGCAGGCACGCGGTAAATGGAAGTGCCTAGCATTATCGTTCTGTTGTAATTATTAGTAGCAAGAGTCAGTTGGCTATGATCTAAATAAGAAATGACATTTTTACGTTAGCCTTTCAACTAGTGGTAGGGTAGTTGAAATGAAGGGCAGAAAAGTATATGGAGGTTTAGTATTTTCTTACCCTTCTAATTCTTTGTTTTTTTAATGATTCTAAATTCCAAAAAAGCCTACACCAGATAAAGAAATTTCAGAAAAAGAAAAAGAAAAGTATCAGGAGGAATTTGAGCACTTTCAACAAGAGTTGGATAAAAAAAAGGAGGAATTCCAGAAGGGCCACCCTGACCTTCAAGGGCATCCTGGTGAGTTGGAGGAAGCTGTGCTCAGAACCGCACAGGGCTTGTGGCGCGTGCGTGCATCTCATCGTTGAGCTCCTGTCTGGCACGTCCAAATAGTTTCCGGAAGCAGTATACGAGCGCATCTTCTGCCATCACGAGGCTTGGAGGTTGACGTTCCCACCAGTAAGAGTGTGGCTTAGGAGAGCGTGCAGTGGGGGATACCAGGCGATGTGGACGGACGGCGATCCACCGCGGGGCAGGGTCTGTGAGGACAGGGATTCTGTTTGTGTGCTTACTGCTCTGCCCCCTAAACCTAAAAAAAAAGAGCCCCATTGCTGACCTGGTAGTTGAGACTCAGTAAATATTTATGGGATGAAATCATCTAAGGTGTATGTCTTTCATTTTTGAGTGGCACACGTTACCTTATTAATAGAGGGATACCACTGGAAAAATGTCAGAAGGCTTGTGGAAGTAATGAGAAGGGATTCTCTGGCTCTCCTTCCCGTATACTGCTTGACAGAACTCTGGACTTTGAAATTGGCGAATTTTAAAATAATTAGTCTTAAGCCAGTGTAAGTAAGAACTCGGGTGTGCTAGCTGTCAAAAACAAAACATGAGAAGTCCAAATAGAGTGGCTTTAGAGTATCTGCTAGCTCTTATTTGGATTGTTCCCACCAGCACAGATGATCAAAGCCGTATAATAAAGCTCACAGCTAGCTTTTGTACTCCAGATAGCATGTGATTCTCTAAATTCTCTAAATAATATGAATCAGACTTCATGCAGGTAAAAATGAAAGGTAAATTTAATTCTTTTCTTGGATTTGTTTTAAGTATTACATATGGTTTGTGACTGTGTCCTGAAGCTTATTGTAATAAGTGTTCAAATGAAGTAATCTTATTTTCAGCACAGGTATGAAAGGAAAATGTGCTGTTCTCAACTCCATTTTTTAATTAATTACATAAGTAATAATTTAAAAATAATTTTAATGCACAGATTTTAAGAGCGTAGTTTGATGAATTTTGACAAACGTATACCTGTGTAACTGTCACTCAGATCAGCACGTAGAATATTTTTCTCACCCCGAGAACTTCCCTCGTGCCTCTTTCAAGCCAGTGCCCTCTTCACAGAGGCAAAACCACTGTTCTGATATCCATTAACGTGGATGAGTTTTACCCTTTCATATAAGTAGAATTATACAGTATATTTGAAAGAATTATTTTTAGGTGAAAATTCAGAACTAATTTATAGTGAGTATTCAACCGGCAGAGATGGCGAAAAACAAATAATAATTTTGTCCTGATTGAATTGATGATCTTGCATGTTTACTGTTGGGGAGGTCGTACCACTGGAGTACAACATAGTGGTGACGTATGTGTTTTTTTATTACTATTATTTATTTTAGAGAGAGAGATGGAAGCAGGGGGGAGTGATAGAGGGAGAGAATCTCAAACAGCCTCCATGCTCAGTGCAGAGCCTGACATGTGGCTTGATCCCACGACCCTGGGATCGTGCAGTACCTGAGCCGAAATCATGAGTCGGACGCTCAACCGACTGAACCACCCAGGCACCCCTAATTTTATTATATATTGATACTTTAGTAACTTACGGTATTTCAAAAACTACATGTGTTGGTGAGTTTAATAATTTTAAGTTGCAATTTCCATTTCAGCAGATGAAATATTTGAGAGTGTAGGAGATCGTGAGCTGAGACAAATCTTTGAAGGACAGAATCGTATCCATCTTGAAATCAAGCAACTGAACCGACAATTAGATATGATTCTTGATGAACAGAGAAGATACGTGTCTTCCTTGACCGAGGAGATCTCTAAAAGAGGAGCAGGAATCCCAGGGCAGCATGGACAGGTAGGCTTTCCAAATATACGTATGAGCCTTAGGTGGCCTCTGATGGAGAAGTAGAAAAGAAAGGTTGCTTGCTATGCAGTATGTTTGTACAGAACTGGATTCTTTTGTTTTCCCTCCAGATCACTCAGCAGGAGATGGATACTGTTGTGAACACTCAGCATGAGATTCTGAGACAAGTAAATGAAATGAAGTAAGTCAACAAAAGTAATCGCCGAGTGTTAAGTGATAAATTTATCCAAAATTCATGACTTCTCTCTGTATATATGCAAGCACATTATTATTGTAAGAATTCTGCATGGGGATAAGAATCATGTTTTAGATTTTTTTTTTTTAATTTTCTTTAACGTTTATTTACTATTGAGAGACAGAGAAACACAAAGCATGAGCAGGGGAGGGGCAGAGAGAGGGGGAGACACAGAATCTAAAGCAGGCTCCAGGCTCTGAGCTGTCAGCACAGAGCCCGACTCGGGGCTCGAACTCACGGACCATGAGATCATGACCTGAGCCAAAGTCAGTCGCCTAACCAACTGAGCCACCCAGGTGCCCCTAGTTTTTTTTGTTTTTTTTTTTTTGATTCATTTTGAAATAGGGGAATGTAAAGTACAAGAACTTTGATATTTAAAAGCTACCAACATCCCTAAATTTTCAAATTGTTCTAAGGCAGAAAAGAAAAAAATGCTTCAGTACTTTTGTGCTTTGTGCCAAAGTGAACACCAGAAAAATTGCTTTAGCAACTTACAAGAAAATATGTTTGTCACAGCTACTTGACAGCCAGGAATATTCATACATTTCTAAAATAACAAGAATATATGTAATGTATAGCAATTCTATGAAAAAATGCTGGAAGAGTAAACGTGCATAGTATTGTAGGGCGACAATACAAACATACCTCATGCAGGAACTTTTTGATGGAATAAAAACCATATGGAAGGAAATACGCTGTATGTGACTACCTCTCTTTCACTCCATCTTGTACCCTGAGAGTTGTACCCAACAAAGAGTTGGAGCAGAGAGGAGCTACTGTGTCTGTGGAACTTTGATAAGTTTCTAAAAAGTATTCACTTAGGCAGATAATTAACAGCTTTTGATGCCTAGTGTAGAGAAACAGCCAAAATGTTACATTTCATAAGCTAACACTTCAGAGCACTGCCCCGACCAATACAACCCTTGACAAACAAGAATGTCGAGGTGAGTTCTTTAGCCCTGGAAAACTAAACAGTATTAGGTTAAACAGAAGGTGATAATATCTACACCTAGAGATTAGAGGCAACCCAACTTATAACTGCAAACTGGTACTTCTTTCCCTTGTGCTATTTGGCATTTTAAAAAATCTTTGAGTTGCGAACTCACGATTAAAATATTTATGACTCTAAACGAATAGTTAAATCCTTTCAGAAATAGACTGGATCATGTGGCATTATTTTTAAAAGTCTTTAGTTTCATATAATTTTAGACTTTGAACATTGCAAAAATAGTATAATTTCCATATATCCCTCACCCACCTTCCCCTAATGTTGACACCTTACGTAACCATAGCACAGTCAGAACTAAGAAATTAACATTGGTACGGTACTGTTAGCTAATGATCTTACTCAGCTTTTGCCTGTTTTCCACGAATGCCTTTTTTTCTGTTCCAGGATCCTGTCCAGCAACACACATTGCATTTAGATATTTCCCTTTAGACTTCGGCAGTCTGAGATAGTCCTTCCTTCCTTCCTTGTCTTTCATGCCCATGACAGTTTCTGCAGTGAGCGCTTTTTTGGTCCACTGCCTCTTGGTTTGGGTTTGTCTGGTGTTTACTCACGATTGGATGGAGGTTCTACGCTTTTGAGAAGAATGCACCATCGTATCATGTTCATGATGTCAGTATGTCTCGCTCCCGTTGACATTGGCTGTGATCACTTGATTATGGTGGTTTCTTCCTGCTTTCTCTACTTTAAAGTTACTGTTTTTCCCTTGGTGATTAATTATATTTCAGAAAAGATACTTTGAGACTATGTAAGTTTGTAATGTCCTGTTTTAGTTTAAACTTTTGCTTGCTAATTGTAGCCTCCATTGATGTTGTGCCTGAAACAAGAATGAGATGTTTCCCAAAAGCTATTTTTTTCCTATTTTCATCATTCCTTCCCACGTATTTTTTGGAATTCCGTAAGGACCAGCTTTCTGTTCTCCCCCATTTATTTATTCAGTCAATCATTTATTTCATATGGACCCATGGATATTCTGTGGATTGCGATCCAATATTATCATTATTTGTTGCTCACATTGTTCAACTCTGGTAATTAAGAACTCCTTCAGGTTGGCTTCTGTGTTTTTTCAACAAGCCCCATCTTTTTTTTTAAAGCATTTCTTTACTTTCTGGTGTTACACTGTGTTTCAGGCACATCTTGTATTTTCTCTGTCCCAGCTCTAGAATCAACCACTTCTTCAGTGAGCCCTGATTCCTTTTATTGGAGAAAAGTATTTAGAAACCCTAGATCTGGGCACTAGGTGTGCTCATTACCACTGTGGTGCCACTGCTTGTAGATATCTCAGTAGACAGAGGTCTGGAATATATGAATGTGTAATAACCCACATGTATACGATAATCTTTATTTTTGTACCCATCACTCTACATTTGCATTTAAAAAAAAAAAAAAACCCCGAGATTAACCACACACTTTGGATTCTGGTTGGACCAGACTGGACTGAACATTACAGCGTTGATTTGTTACCTCGTCCTTCCTGATTTGAAAATTCTTTCTCTGAGAGGGAGAAACCTGGTTCTTACCTATGATTTTTTTTTTACTAATTTTAGTGTGCACGTAACGTACCCATAAAGTGGTTTCAAATTGTCAACTTCTATCACTGTGAGAAACATATTTACTGATGGATTTATGTAAAGTTCCTTTTGCCTCTAGACTTACAGTCTGTAATGCAGACCCTATTTTCCAGACAGTTACTTAGTTCATTTCTCCTCTTCCCCATTGTCTTCAGTGTGGTTAGGATATGCATTTAGAATACAGTTAGATTTCTTTGGTAGTGTTTGTGTTCTTCCTACATCCTGGTTGATTTTCAGTGTGTGTATTTTGGGTATGTGAAGGGAATGTAAATACTATGTTCTGCAAGGTTCTAAGAGTTGAAATGTATGTGTTCACTGAAGTATAGCTCCCTCTTCACCACTAGCACCCATCCCCACTTCTCCCCTTCTTTCTAGCCTTTTCCCACCCACCCCCTGTTGGTCACCTGTCCCATTAACTTCTAGTTTGTTCATCCTGTGTTTCTTCTGCACATGTGTATTTCCTTAGATCCCCTTCTTTCGTATGTGAATGGTGGCATATTCTAGATACCCTTTTGTGCTTTGCTTGTTTCACTTAAAGAGTCGTACTAAAACATCTTAAGATTCAATTAGTGGTCATCCTAGCCATCCGACTGTATTATCCATGAAGGACTTATTTAGGGTAGTTAGCAATCCTTGTAAATTCCCACTTGCCGATTGAGAACAAATGTCATGCCTACCATAAGTGAGTGTAAAATCTGAACTCGAGTTTCTAAATTTGTCCTCTAGAGTTTTTTCCTTCTGGATTAAGCTTCAGAAAAAAAACTGTAAAGAGACAGGAAATACTTGCCTTTTATGGAAAGGGTGATTTGTGTCTTTATGGATTGTCATATCCTTAGAGAGAATCATAGAATTTTTTGAGCAGAAGCATGAGGTACAGTCCCCTTCAATTTACAGAAAAAGGAAAAAAAGCTCTGAATGATAGAAGGTCACAACAGTCAGAACTAGTTTCCTTATCCCCTTACTTTGAAGTGCTATTTTCTAGCATACCGGAAAGCCTTGCCAATTGTTATTTTCACTTTAGAAATTTTCACACATACAGAGAAGTTGAGCATGAAAGCCTTCCCTCATATCCCCATGCCCCCAGGTTCAACAGTTATTAATAACTGGTTGGTGTCAGCCTGAGCTATTCATTATGAATTACCCTCATCAGTTTCTCCAAATTTTAGTGACGGTGATGGCTGGAGCCTAAATCCCTCATTTCCTTAGAGGTCGTTGAAAGGTGGCACTCTCTTCTCAGGTTCCCTGTCCGGTTAAAAAGGATTTCTCCCATCACTTGTTTGTTATTCTGAAACAGTCCAAGAAAGGCAGAATAAATACTTGACTCTTTTTTCCTTACCATTTTTCAAAATCATGAGTTGGTGTCCTGGCACCGTGCAAGGTTAAATGATGAGGTAGTGAGGGGTGGTTTTCTTTCTTTTCAACCCATGGATTTTAACATATTTTGCCCTTATGATTCTTAGTCTTTACAAGTGATATTCAGAGAGGCTCGTCTTTGGTCACTAGCAGCCCGTTAGCTCCTATGTCATTTTGAAATAACCCCAGAACTTAGTAGTGTTTGATAGCTTCTTTTCTTTAAGGTGTAAGACTTTCCAGGTTTCAGGGCACCCGGCTGGCTCCGTCAGTAGAGCTTGAGACTCATGATCTCAGGATCATGGGTTCAAGCCCCTCATTGGGCATGGAGCCTACTTAAAAAAAAAAGAAAGAAAGACTTTTCCATGTTTCTTTTATACATTTCCATCCCACACGTGGCAAAAGGCATTTTTCTTTGGATCCCTTGTCTTCTTTTTAAGTTTGTTTATTTAGAGAAAGAGAGTGTTCACGTGAGCAGGGGAGGGGCAGAGAGAGAGAGAGCGAGAGAGAGAATCCCAAGCAGGCTCCGCCAGGCTTGAACTCACAAACTGTGAGGTCATGACCTGAGCTAAAATCAAGGTCAGATATTTAACTGATTGAACCACCCAGGAGCCCCTGGATCCCTTTTCTTTTACTAGGAAATGGAGTATATTGTATAGACAGTCTGGTGCTTGTTGCTACTGGGTTGTCATTGCTTCTAGACCATTTTATTTTATATGTTATGTTATGTTATGTTATGTTATGTTATGTTATGTTATGTTATGTTATGATGTATCTTTTTTAGTGGTAAACTAAAAAATGTGGGCTCACACTCACAGCTCAGATGTCAAGAGTCACATGCTTTACTGACTCAGCCAGCCAGGTGCCCCACTTCTAGGCCTTTTCAATGAACAGAGTTACAAATGCTTTTCTTTTTTTTTTTTTTTTTTTTTTTTTTACAAATGCTTTTCAAGCTCTACCATTTGTGTGTTGGTTTGTGTCATCTGTTAATTAGTTATATTTTTTAAATATTGAATTCAAAGTATAAATGCCCTTTCCGGTGAGTAGGGGGTGTTGAACATTTCATGTTTACTTTTACCTAATTTATTGAGTGCCTTTTGCATTCTAGGTACTGTGCTAGGCATTTTTATTTTTTTTTTTTTATCTTGAGAAAGAGCACGAGCTGGGGAGGGGCAGAGAGAGATGGAGAGAAAGAATCCCAAGCAGGGTCTCTGTACTGTCAACGCGGAGCCCCGTGTGGGGCTTGAACTTGCGAACTGTGAGATGGTGACCTGAGCCGAGGAGATCAAGAGTCAGATGTTTAGCAGACTGAGCCACCCACGCACCCCTTGCATAAATATCTTCACATATTCTTCTGGGACCTTGCTCTTGGTTACCCGTTTCTGTACCTTCAACCTGGCCCTGTAATGCGATACTTAAGTGCTTAACAACCTTTATTCCTTCCTGATCATCACGTTATCTCACCCAGGATACTCATCCTGTCCTCAGGCCCTGTAACCCAGGCCCTCCTTCGCCCCCTCCACGTCCCTTTTCTTTGCTCCACCCCTCGACACATAGGGTAGACCAGGCCCATCCTTAGCTCTGGATCCCCTTCTTTCTACCACTGCTGACCCTTGTTCCATCAGTGATTCTCTGTCTTCTACCTTTAACTTTCTTTCAGTGCTGCGGCTTCCATTTGTAAAAGGGTTTGCTTTTCTGGTATCTAAAACTAATTTTAAACTAATTTAATTGACCTTTTTAACTGTTGCTTTTCTTTTTTCTTCCCTTTTATCTGAGTTCCTAAAAGAGTAGACCAAACTACCTGTCTTCACTTCCAAACCACAGTGATTTGCCATCGTACCCCTACTGATCACCTTCCGTCCCGTCTTCACTGGGAAGGGCTTCCTGGGGCAGCCGGCGCTTTCCCACCCCTTTCACTGGGGACATTTTAAGACGTCCCCATGCAGCACTCGCTCTCTGGCCCCTCTGCTTCAGTTCGGCCTTCTTCACTTGTGGCTCCTCCTTACATCCCTCAAAGGGTGTTTTTCTCTAGGGTTCTCCAGCCCTCTCTCTCTCTCTCTCTCTCTCTCTCACTTGACCTGTCCCCTCCTTCCACCAGTCCCACCTCCATGGAACCCTCCTCATCCTTCAACACTCCACTCTCAGGGCCCCGCTGAGATGAACGCCCCTTCCTCGTGGAGCTCTAGACGTGCCTCCGTCACGTTGCTCTCCTGCCAGACCACCAGTGTCGGCAGGGTGGGAACTCCGCTTTTCTCTCCATTTCTGTCCCTAAAAATTGCCTGGCTCATAACACGTACCAAATCTATGTTGGCACGGTCAACAGGTGAATGAATGAATGAATGATTGAATGGGAACACATTAAGTGACTCAGTCTTTGTGTATTAAAGAGACATTTATGTGTAAGCAATTGCATGCTTCTGGGAAGCAATATTCTTAAATGCAGATTTGTGAGGAAGTTCTATATTTTGGGATACTTTGTTCTTGCTAAGTATTTAGGCATATTAAAATATAATCCTTAATTTGAGTTTTAATGGAAGAGCTTAGACTCCTGTGAGTTTTCTCGAGCATGTGTGCCATTAAGAAATTTTAACCAACACGTGCCATTTATTCAGAAAGCACTTGAGATATTTTGTAGCAAGTTTTAAAGTCTTGTTCATATAACTCAAATGTGATTTTTGGAGATTGACTGTACTTAACATTCAGCCCGATATACTGTTCTTTCTAAGTAATTCTGACATTTGAGTTCCTCTTTTTTTGTTTTCTTCCGGCAGAGCTTTTACTTATTCTTGTTTTTTATTTTTTTAATTTTTTTGAACTTTTACTTACATGTGTAAGTATTTCTCTGTTTTTTTTATGAAAATTTTTTTTCTTTCTCCAAAGTTTTATTTAAATTCTAGTTAGTTAACATATAGTGTAATGTTGGTTTCAGGAGTAGAATTTAGTGATTCATCTCTTACGTACAACACCCAGTGCTCATTACGAGTGCCCCCCCCTGAATACCCATCATGCATCCAGCCCATCCCTTCCAGTAACCCTCAGTTTGTTCGCTATAGTTCAGTTTCTTATGTTTTGCTTCCTTCTCTTTTTTTTTCCTCCCATCTATGTTTTGTTTCTTAATTCCACATATGAGTGAAATTATATGGTATTTGTCTTTCTCTGACTTCTTTCACTTAGCATAATACTCTAGCTTCATCCACATCATTGCAGATGGCAAGATTTCATTCTTTTTTATAGCTAATATTCCAGTGTGTGTGTCTATGTTTGTATACACATATATATACACGTACACCACATCATCTTTATCCGTTCATCAGTCCATGGATATTTGGGCTGTTTCCGTAACTTGGCTATTGTTGGTAATGCTGCTGTAAACTCGGGGTACGTGTATCCCTTCAAATCAGTATGTTTTGCACTACAGATACCTACTAGTGCAACTGCTGGGTCGTAGGGTAGTTCTGTTTTTAAGTTTCTGAGGAACCTCCGTACTCTTTTCCAGAGTGGCTGCACCAGTTTGCATTCCCACCAACAGTGTAAGAGTGTTCCCCTTTCTCTGCATCCTCACCAACATCTGTTGTTTCCCATGTTGTTAATTTTAGCCCTTCTGGCAGGTGTGAGGTGATATCTCATTGTGGTTTTGATTTGCATTTCCCTGATGCTGAGCGATGTTGAGCATCTTTTCATGTGTCTGTTGGCCATCTCGATGTCTTCTTTGGAAAAATGTCTGTTCGTGCCTTCTGCCCATTTTTTAACTGGAAAAGCTTTTAGTTTTTAAACTACATTTTACTCCAGGGAAATAAGTTAGATAACTTATTTATTCATTTATCCAAATTGAACTATAACTGTCAAAGGCATTGTCAGGAAATCAGAGACATGCCCCCTTTTCTGGGGGAGCATGTGCTCAATGAGGAAGAAAATCCATTTATAGTTACAGAGAAGAAAATGTGTGTGTGTGTGTGTGTTTAGGGTATGGCTGCATTTGGCATTGAAGGTTCACGGGAAGGAGACTAGAGGAAGGCAGCCATTTGAACTAGGCTTTCCATTTTAGGATGTTGCTCTTGGAGGGAAGGGCAGAACCAGGAAAAGCAACATGGGCCAGAGGCTTAAAGTGAAAGATATCTTCAGGGACAACAGGAGTCTAGACATAAAATAGAGCATTAGGAAATAGAGTTAGAAAGATGAGCCACAAAGAGGTTATGGAGACCCGTAAGGATTTTTAAAGAGTATGGCCGTTTTCAAACATACACACAAGTAGAGAGATTACGTGGTGACCCCCTGCATCTCCATCAGTTTGCCCATCCACTCGTATTTTATCTACCTCACCAAAAAATCCCTACACTTGGAGATGTATCATAATACAAATGTTAATAACCTAAACTGCTTGCATTTATAGAGCTTCTTAAGTAAAATGACGTTTTCGGGTAACTTGAAATTCACGAATCTTCCTTTCTTTCTTAGTAAATAGTTTCGTTACATTTCTGCCATTACTTAAAACAAACAAACAAAAAACCTTTGTAGTCTCTTAGTGTTATGTTCAAACTCGTAACCAAAGGTCACACTCAGTGTTAGAACTCTTTGTCTTACATCTAATAGTGGAAGCAGTCTTACAGGGAAATTGTATTTGAAGTCATGCATAAAGTAAAATGTTCTATAAGGTCAAAATTACTCTCCAGAAAGACACCACATCAGAGACCAACACACCAGTATGCCAAACAGCCAGCTTTCCCTTCGTATTTGAAACAGGTGCTTCTTTAGTTGGGTTCTAGTTGAAGTTCTAGGTTTGTATAAAGAGCTATATGAGGGAACTGCATAGAAAAATAGGTAGAAATACCTTTGTCTAAGGGGTCCCTGAGACTACCCCCAGGTTCTGTGATTTCCTAGAAGGACGCACAGTTGTGATTTATTATAATGAAAGGATATAAAATAAAACCAGCAAAGATGGAAGGCGTATGCCTGGTGTGGAGTCCAGGAGAAACCAGGCACAAGCTGTCCTCCCCAGTAGAGTTGCATGAACAGTGCTTATTCCTCCCAGCAGCGATGAGTGACACGCACAGAGCTTTGCCAACCAACGGAGCTCACCCAAGCCTTAGTGTCCAGGGTTTAGGGGTCAGTCACATAGGCGTGGAGCACGCAGGTAACTGACCTTAACTGCTCAGTCTCCAGTCCCCCTAGAGGTCAGACTGATACCACATGGCCCGCATGCAAACAAAAACGTAAATCACATTGTTAGCATAAACCATCTGGCATGGCCCAAGGCTCCGGGTAGAGAAGGAGGCCCTTATTAGGCAAGATATTTCAAAGGCGGGTCCTCAAAACCTTCGGAATATGCAGGGTTTGTGCAGTCCAGAGCTGATGAGTTAATCCTTTATTGCACAACATTAAACACTTAAATCTGAGTCCATTAAGAGTATCACCCATTATCGGGGCACCTGGGTGGCTCTGTCAGTTAAGCACGTGACTCTCTGGTTTCGGCTCAGGTCGTGATCTCATGGTTCACGGGATCGAGCCCCGCGTCGGGCTCTGCGCTGACAGTGCAGACAGAGCCTGCTTGGGACTCTTCTCCCTCCCTCTCTCTCTCTCTGCCCCTCCCCCTGCTCACGCATTCTCTCTCAAAATAACATTTAAAAAAAAGTATCAGCTGTTATATTATTCAGTATCCATTTACGATATTGGTTTTAACACAAATTATTTAGCGGTATTCCCTATGTGGCTGTTTTTAGATGATCTGTGTAGTAAAAGAAAGATGCAATGTTAAGTTGTAGTTTTGTAAATTATTTTCCAATCTTGAAGACAATTCAGTATTTCTAAATACTGATTTTTTAAATAATCTACCATATTGGGCTTAGAAATACATCTAACCACTTGAAATATGTGACTGAAAAAATTATTTTTCTAGCACTTCTCTTGTTTAAGGGGATTTTCTGTTTCAGGAATTCCATGAGTGACACCGTCAGACTGGTCAGTGGCCTCCAGCATCCGGGATCTGCAGGGGGAGTTTATGAGTCGACCCAGCACTTCAATGACATCAAAGAACACCTCCACATAGTAAAGAGGGACATAGATCACTTGGTGCAGCGAAATATGGTAAGCTCTTTTCCTTCTGCTTTTATAATTGTCAGCCTTCCTTAGAAAGGGAAGAACGCATATTCTTTTTTCTTTTCTTTTCTTTTCTTTTCTTTTTATTAAGTCTTTTTTTTAAAAAAAGTTTGTTTATTTTTGAGAGAGAGCACAAGCAGGGGAGGGGCAGAGAGAGAGGGAGGGAGACACAGAATCTGAAACAGACTCCATGCTCTGAGCCCGACGTGGGGCTTGAACCCACAAACTGCAAGATCATGACCTGAGCTGAAGTCGGACGCTTTACCGACTGAGCCACCCAGGAGCCCCAGGGAGAACGCGTATTCTGCTGAAAATATTTGAACTTTTTAGTGAGTGCTAATGTTCATTTTTAATATTTAAGGTGAAATTATTCCATACGATCCAAATGTCTATATGTTCCATGCTCCCATACCCTACTGAATAGAATTTTTTAAAAAACTTGTTATTCCTATCATTGGAGCTGTCGCGGTTTCTGACTTATTTTCCTAGATTCTTTCCATAAATTTTCCTTTAAAAAAAAAGGTCTTATTTTCAGCAGTGGTGTCAGATAAACAGCTTAAAAAAAGTGGTATCTCTTGACCCTTCACCGAGACACAGCAAGACTCACGGCTGCTGAGTAGCCCCTGTGTCTCTGCCTGGGCTGTGGGAAGCACACGTCTGATGCTGGCTGACTGTGGCCTTTCTTTAGGCGAGACTCTTCTTTTTCCCAACAGCTTTTCCTGTCTTACTTCGTGCACTTTTTAAAAGTTCTTCTGGTTTTTTTTCGAGGAGGGGGGAGGGGTACTTCACTTTCTTAGGCCTGTTTTTTAAGTATAAGCCCCAGGTACGTTTTTAGAGATTGGCCATAACGATAAAAATAGGCAACAGTTACCCAAGTTGGATGTGCATAAGAGACGACACTGGACAATGGGCCTGTGGTGCTTGTTAAGTCTTTTGCTTGGAAGTTTTTCCTTAACTTCCTTACTGCCCTTCAAACCCTTATCAAATTCACAAGTGCTTGTGGGACTTGCCGCTTCCTCTTGTGATCCAGTCTCCTCAAAATGACCGACACTAAAACTTGAGTGTGAAACAACCCAATTACAAATGTGCTGGAGAAATGAGTGGTGTTCATGGGAAAAGCTTGTACTGGGGCACCTGGGTGCCTCAGTCACTTAAGCATCTGGTTCTGATTTCGGCTCCGGTCGTGGTCTCACAGTTGGTGAGTTCGAGCCCCGCATCGGACTCTGCGCTCTGCACTCTGACAGTGCAGAACCTACTCGGGATCCTCTCTCTCTCCCTCTCTCTACCCCTCCCCTGCTCATGCTCTCGCCCTCTGTCTCAAACTAAATAAACAGTTTTTTTTAATCATTAAAAAAAAAAGTAAAAGCTTGTACATGTATGAAAAGATGCTCAAGCTACTTCTATAATGAGAGAAATGAATTGGGGCGGGGGGCGGTCTGTAGTTTATCCCTCCATTGTTTCTTTTCCTAATATAAGCAGAAACCATTGTCAAATCTTCCCCTACTCTTAACGGATGGTAGCATATACTGTGCGTCTGTCTTCTCCCTGCTTTCTTCCCTTCTCCACGCGGCCACAGGAGTGTGCATGGCTTCCTTACTGCTTTTATAGCCACGTGAGCCCCATTGTGCGATTGTATCATAGTTTATACGATAATTTCTAACGAGAAGTCCGTCAGTCTTTTGTTTTTCTGTGCCCAATGTGTTTTTTTCTGCTTTTAAGATTTTAATCTAATACTGATTTTCAACAGTTTCATTATGATACGCTCTGCTTTTGTTTTTCTTCTGCTTGGGGCTTAATATCTTGGTTCTATGCATTTATAGCTGTCTTTAATTTGGAAAATTTTTAGCCATGTTTCTTTCAGGGTTTTTTTTTTTTTCCTGTTAGACTTTTTCTTTTCTTTTCTTCTAATGTGTGTTTGTTTACTTTGAGAGGGAGAGAGAATTCCAAGCAGGCTCCCTGCTGTCAGCTCCGAGCCCGACGCAGGAATCAAAATCGAGAGTCAGATGTTGAACCAACTGAGCTGCTCAAATGCACCTCTGTTAGACTTTTTTTAGTTGTGGATCACTTCTATTGCCACGTCTTCGGGTTTCTTGATGTTTTCTTCTGCAGTGTCTAATGTCCTGCTAATCTCCTCCAAAGTATCTTTTTATGTGTTAGTCTCTGGAAATTCCATTTGGGTCCCTTTTTTATATCTTCCATTTCCTCATCATGTTTGTATTTTTCTCTACATTCGTAAGCCCAGACATGTTTACAGTATGTTTTAATGTCTTTCTTGGGTAATTCCATCATCTGTGTCATTTCTGGGTCTATTTTTACTGATTAATTCTTCTCGTAAGACTGGGTCAAGTTTCCTTCTTTGCATACCTGGTAATTTTTCATTGGATGCTAAACATTTATACTTTTATGTTACTGGTTGTTGCATTTTGTTGTATTCCTTTAAATAGTATTCGACTTTGTTGTGGTCTACAGTTAAGTTTGGGGTGTTAGTTTGATCTCTTCAAGGTATGTTTTTTAAGCATACCTTTTAGGATGGGTCTGGTTAAGATTCCTCAGCACCGTTGATATTTTGCACCACAAACTTTTTTTGTGTGGGAAACCGTTCTGTGTGTTATTGGCCTCTACCCACTGGGTGCCAGTGGCACTTCCCAGTCGTGACAATCCAGATGTCTTCAGACGTGGCCAGCTGTCCTCTGGCCAAATGAACTGCCCCTGGTTGAGAACCACCAGTCGAAGAGTTCATTTCTCCCCACTATAGTGGTGTCTCTGGCTGGCTGGTGGGAAAATAGACTGTTCTCAGCCCTTCCCGTGAGCTCTGGGAGTTGTCTGGCCTCTTGCTTGGAGTAGTTCTCCCCTAGCCATGTGGAGTTTTGCACCACGCATGTACAGATTAGATTCAGCCAAAGATTTGAAGGACTCTTCTGCAAACTTCAGAGACTTCTGTCTCTGCTGTTACCCTTTTTCATGTTCTGTCACATACAGCCGCCTTAGCCTCCCTAAAATACAGTATCTGACTTCTTAGCTCAGTAGGACCACTCGCTTCTCTCTGGGGGCCCTCCCTGTATGCAGAATCTACCTCCGGGCCACTGCCTGTGGCCGGTGTTTGTAAACAGGTGTTTCGTATATTTTGTCTTGTTGTCAAGGTGACAGAGCTGTTCCTAGTCAGCCCTTCAGAGGTGGAAGCAGAAAATGTTCCTCCTATCCCATAATTTTTTATATGGACTATTTATATTAATCTTTCGATAAATGTTTTTTTAACTTCCATTTTAATTTCTTCTCTGACCCTTTTTTTTTTTTTATTTAAAAAAATTTTTTAATGTCTATTTTTGAGAGAGAGAGAGAGAGCATAATCAGGGGAGGGGCAGAGAGAGGGAGACACAGAATCTGAGGCCAGGCTCCAGGCTCTGAGCTGTCAGCACAGACCCTGATGTGGGGTTTGAACTCAACAAACCAAGAGATCGTGACCTGAGCCAAAGTCCAGTGCTTAACCGACTGAGCCACTGAGCCCTGATCCATGGACTTAAAGTTGTCTTCCTTTGGCCTTTTTTTCCCCCCTAAAATGCTGATCCCTTAATTTCTTGCTATCTTGTTTGCTGCCTTTGCCTGCAGACAGGTGTCTTTTGTTTTGTTTTGTACTTAAGAGAGAGCGCGCGCGTATGAGCAGGAGAGAATGGCAGAGGGAAAGAAAGAGAATCTCAGGCAGGCTCTATACTCCACATGGAGCCTGACTCGGGGCTCGATCGCCCAATCCTGGGATCATGACCTAAGCTGAAATCAAGAGTTGGGCGCTCAACCTAGGCGCCCCCAGACAGGTGTTCGTTTTAGATTGGATTTGTTTCTAGGTTTGCCAGTTGTCTTCTGTGAGTTGGTCCATATTATGTAGTCTACCTTCCTGGAAGTCCTAATACCAGATTTTTAAAAAATATCTATTGTTGTTTAGGAAAGAAAATTAATATGTTAAATAACTTTCTTGAGGTCATTAGCTAGTATGTGGTAGAAGGGAAGAACTTAGGTCTTTAACATGTAATCTTGTCTCCTTTATATTTTTAGATACTGTCTTTCTTAACTATTTTTTTATATATGTCTTGCATATACATATTTTTCAAATATGACTTAATAGTTTTCTTACTGACCATCACCTCTCATCCAAAGCATTATCGCCTATTCCCTTAGCTCCGTTTGAGGTTATTTTCTCCCAACTTCAGCCTGTGTTGCAATGACCAGGTTGATGCTGTGGATACATATGTACCGAAGAATGTTGGCAACCACATGACCAACCACAATGTTGGTGCCGAAGAATGTAACCATGTAATTGCCTGAACCAGAACACTTTTGAGAAGGGGATACTGTTGATAATTACTCTAGTACAGCAAGTATAAATCGGATGTGTCCAGGGAATTCGTGGTTTGTGACCGTCAAGAGCACAAAATATTCATCGTCACTGTGGTGACGATTCGGGCCAGATGGCAACGAGTTAGTGACTGGACCACGAAGGTGGAGGCCTTTCAGTATCATCTACTCTTTCAGAAAGTCAGGTGGTAGGGGCGCCTGGCTGGCTCACTCCGAAGAGCACGAGACTCTTGATCTTGGGGGGGTCATGAGTTTGAGCCCCACGTTGGGTGTAGAGATTACTAACAAAATTAATAAATGAACTTTAAAAGGTGGTAAAAGTTACGGGGGTGGAAGATATTTATGGGATGAATAAATGAAATGCTTTAGTTTATGTAGTTCACCATGAATTTTGTAAAGATTGCACATTTACTTCTTTTTCTAGAATACCAGTTTGACTAACCATAACACAAAGTCCTTTGCCTTACAGCCATCAAATGAAAGGCCAAAATGCCCAGAACTACCACCATTTCCATCGTGTTTATCTACGATGCACTTTGTTATATTTGTAGTGGTACAAACGGTGTTATTCGTGGGTTATATCATGTATAGGTAAGTCTCTAACATGTAACTGAACATTTTTCTGTACTTGTTTAATTTTAAATGCTCTAAGTCCTCAGTGCTCATCACAGAGCTTTCAGTGCTTATAGAATTCAGTTTACACAAAGCAAATGTTGTTTCTAGTCTATTTCAGTCACGTGGGAGTGCACATATAGAATATTCATATGTTTATCTTAGTGCATCTTCTACTCCAAAAGACAATGTGTATTTCAACTTTAAACAGTCCTGTTCTTTCTAAAGTAAAACATATAGAACTTTCAGGTTTTTTTTCTTTCTCTTTTTCCTTAGGACTCAGCAAGAAGCAGCTGCCAAAAAATTCTTTTGACCACCATTTTCCTATGTGTTCATCATGTATGTGTGTACAAAATGTTGTCTTTTTGAGGGAATTTAAGTATTTAAATTGCTTCATAGTCTAAATTATTAAATTTTGTATAAAATAACTGTTTAAACCTTGATTTGCGGTAAGAATAAACCTTAAAACAAAGACAACCACATGTAAATTTGTGCATAGTACATAAATCTATTTAAATTTCAGTGAATTTCTGGCCAGTAGAATACAGCCACTGAACAGAATATTGATAAAGAAGATGGTAAATAATAGAAACTGGGGGCACCCTCCAGATGTGAAAGTTACCCCTACGTCTCCAGTGTTGGAGGTTTCTTTATTTAACATAAATACACTTGCCCTCCTGCCCCCCCCTCCCCCCCACCAACTCTGTGGTCTAAGAGCTCCCCATCATGTCCATTTTGTAACCAGAGTCTTTTCTTAGAGATCAGAGTTTCCCACTCTGTGACCCAGTCCTGCAGGCCTTTAATGCAGTTCCCTTTGAAATCAAAGAATATTTTGTCTGAGAGCTTTAGGATCTAGAGAATAGGCTTCAGAGTGTTGAAGTATTTTTCCCTCCGATTATCTATGATACATTTCGCTTTTAAAGGGAATTTCGGAAGAAAGTTAATAGCTGCTCTTTGCCTGAAAAACCGTTTAGGTGAAAACGTTCCTCTGATCGTGGTTTTTATAGGTCTTCTGCCTGGTAACGTTCATTTCACGGCTGCTCACGTTCTCGAATGCCTGCATTCCAACAGTGTCCGTTCAATATTAATGAAAATGATTTTCGGGTTATTTGTAATTTAAGGAACTCATTTCTGCCATGTTGTACAGTGTGTAAATTCAGCTCTGATGGCATGTCCTGAGGGTCAAGTTCGCAAAACCTAGCACTACGTTTTGGTTAATGTGACTCCATGTCATCTGGTGTCGTTTAAATCAAGGAGTCTGTAGTAGAAGCAGTGTTAAGATTTTGAAGGCAGCATTTGAAAAATAGAATTGATAGTTCCGATTTCTTTTTTTTTTTTAATGCCAGAACTAAGGACATTGTGAAGCACTTGTGAGGAAGCTTGACCTTGAAATGTCAGGCTGGAAGGGGGTTATTGTAGTCTTTGTACATAGTTGTTCTAGGTATTCTAGAAACGGTCGGTAAAGGACATTTTAAAATGCAGACCTCATGTTTTCACAGCTGATGTAGACCTATTTTTTACTGGCTGCAAAAGACTCTTCAGTAGTTATCTGTCCTTTGTCACAGCAGCCAAAATAATACTGTGTTACAAAACAGTACAGTTTCATTCTTCCAGACCTTCCTGAATTTGTTCTCAAATGTCATCCACAGATGGGGCTAACTGCCTAAAGCCTCTACGAAGGCTGTGGGGAACTCTGCTTTTCAGCAGTCCCTACTCCTTACTGTATACGCACACAGTCCTAGCCTTGCTTTCTAGATTAATGTGTTCATCCTGGAACGCTGAACGAGAATATTCTAGTGACTGCCCGCTCCGCTTGGGTCACTTTCACAGAGAACATGCTTCTCGGATGTGTGTCCTTGGTAGCAGTAACATTCTGAAATTCACGTTTCAGAGACATCATCACAGAATTTGCTTTTAATGTGTAGAAAAACAAAAAGACAAAACCCTTCCGAAGCATGTTGAGGTTGCGGGCTGGGACAGTTGGGAGTCCTCTTGAGATGAAAGGCTGCACGTACACTGTCCGGTGTTACAAAACCGTGGTCACATGTGCCTGGACATCCGGCAGGAAAACCGGACATGTGTGCCCTGCGTCCACCGCGTGCGGAGGGGCCGTGCGGCCGCTCCTGACCCGGGGGGTGGGGGGGCGGGCAGCCGCATCTACGAGAGCGCATGCACCTTTTTCTCCTTTACTTAGTAATTTCATGTTCTTGAAAATCACTTAGTAAAGCAGTTCGCACAGGCTCTTCGTCATATCATTTGAAATTCGGTTTCTTTTCCTCCAAATCACAGACTTCAGGTAGCTTCCTTTCTGAAGAAAAATATTCGCTCTGTGGAGAAATCAGTCACTGCCAGGATCCTTTCATTTCTGTACTATTTTGTATAATTGAATTTGTTGACTTCTCTCACACCAGCAAGTATTTTACAGGTGCCTTGGATTAAAACAAAATTGATTTTAAATTTTTAGTGCAACTCATCGTGCTTCCGATGCCACTTTTAAAAAGAGATCTAGTTACACCATGGCTAGTGCTTTTATTTAATGTATGTACTTGTGTTCTGATTGTTCGAATGTCTTATTCAGCTTGAAATTTCCCTGTGAAGCCTCAGACAGTAAACGATGTTTTGGAGGTATTCAAGGAGGTATATTCATCAGCGCCTCTCAGAGTGTGGTCCGCGGACCATCTGGGTCATGGTGTGCTCGTGCAGAATGCAGATCCCGGGGCTCCATTCTAGGGCACCTGCATCAGAATTCAGGGGCGGGGCTTCAGGATGTCGTGTTCCGCAAGCACCTCAGCTGGTTCTGAGCACACTAATGTCTGAGAACCACTAGGATGAGGAATGCAAAAAAAGTCTTTGGTTCTGTTGGTTTAAAGCTGAGCTGAGAGCATAATATAACATTGTCATCATCAATGACATTAGCAAATGTGCACTGATTCTGTTATAATTAACAAGTGATGTTCTTTTTACTAAAACTCTTGGTTTATTAATAGCCACACACCAAACCCAGGTTGTTGCCTGTAGCTCTTGGCACTTTGGTTGATGGCTTTTAAACTTACAAAATCACCAGATCATGGTGAAGCCGTGAGAACTCCCATCTCAGAGTCCGCCTGCTAAAGCCTTTTGCTTTCCTGATTGCAATTTTTGTGGCATTTTATCTCAGACAATTGTACTTTTTGATAACTTGGGGAAAACAGAAATTACTTGAATAAGGGATTGCCTGACCCGATGCATTGCAGAGATAACAATCTTTGTAAAGAATTTCAATAACAGTTGTGAATATTAAGATGTGATTATCTTTTCCTGTTCATATGCTTACTGCAGGGAGATAGTGAACAAACGACTATATGGGGGGTTTTTTTATTTATAAGATCTAATGTAAAATCACCACTTGCAACTTTTTAGACCTGTATGTTTGCCTGTTTAATATATTTCTTTTAAAGTTTAAAAGGGTTTTCTATCCACTGTTAATTTCAATTGGATAACATTTTGTCAAGTGTTTTTTTTCTGATTGTTATTTGATGCTAGCTGAAATTCGAGAAATGACATTGACCTTATTCAAATAAAGAAATATTTTAGTAAATTTACTTTTCTCCTTCCTTGATCTCGGGTAATAAGGAGTTCCTTATTTTCCAAGTAGGCCCTGGTTGTGATCGCGTTCATCTGTTGCTCTGTGCTGTACCCTAGGCGGCCTCCCTCACGCAGAATCAACGCACGGAAGCGTAAAAAGAGAAGTAGAAATGAAAATGGGTACAGCTTACCCTCGCTGGTAATGAAAAACACAAACTAATTAAAACTGCATTTGATGCTTTCACCTTTAATAACCAAATACTGGTAAAAGTGTAGTTAAGCTGGAACTCTTAATCATTACTAATGGCAGTTTTAAAAAGCACTTTAATCTCCTTTGGCAAGCACCGTTTATTTAGCCAAGTCATTCCAATTTTGAGAGCCCGTGTAGTATTAAAAGGAAAGAACAGGGCTTTGGTGTCAGACAGAACTGGGCTTAAATCTTGGCTCTGCCGCTTACGAAGCATGACCTTCACTTTCTTTCTACTTGGCCCCCCGGGCTGGGAGCGTTGTAAAAGAGTCTTCTGAAGTGGTCTCAGAAAATGGTAGACCCTCTTCTGCTAGAACACGCAGAAATACTGGATAGAATAAACTAAGAGATGTAAATCAATTCGATGGGTTTGAAAGAAATCGGGGGAGACGACAGTCACGCCCGATCGGTATGCCTGCTGGGAGGGGGTGGTCGAGAGCAGGCTATGCACAGATAGACCCTGGGCGCCAGTTAGAGGCTGAGGAGTTCGCTCGGGGCGTTGGGGAGAGTCCTTGCCCGCCTTGCCATCGTAAAGATTTGGGATTTTATTCAGGTGTGATGAGAGATCTTCGGTAGGCCTGCACCCGGCTGTCCCCTGTCACAAATCTTGGGATGTTTCCGGAGGAATCAAAAGATTTGACACAGCAGCGAAGAGTTTCCCGGATGTCCAAGTGGAAGGGCCGGTGTAACAAACTGAGGAATAAAAGGATTTTAAAGACATCCCATTTTTTCGGTGGAATTCTCGACGGGGGAGACCATGAGAGATTTGATTTGGTAAAACAGCAATACCAGGGCGTGAGTCCCGAATAGTTGCCACGGGTTGTGGCTGCCACCTGAAGGTCTCTCTGTGCTGCTCGATTACCCCTCCCACACAAAAGTAGAACTTGGGGGATTTCACTTTGTGAACCAAACTGTTAACATAGGCCAGATCTGCAACAGATGGTCACTTTTCTTTGGGAAATAAAAGTGGTTTTTAATGTGAAACACTGCCATGTTGTCTAAAGGAGAGCTGCGCTGGACTGGGAAAAGAGACGGAATCCCAGGCAGTGGCTTTTACCCCGTCAGCTGAAGTGTCCAATACCCCCCTCCACTGAGGAAACGGGTTAGAAATGGAAATGGAGAGGCAGTGGTCCGAATGCATTGAGCTCCAAGCAGTGCGTCTAAAAGTGAAAGTGGGGGCGCCTGGGTGGCTCAGTCGGTTGAGCGTCCGACTTCGGCTCAGGTCACGATCTCACGGTTCGTGGGTTCGAGCCCCGCGTCGGGCTCTGGGCTGACGGCTCGGAGCCTGGAGCCTGCTTCCGATTCTGTGCCTCCCGCTCTCTCCGCCCCTCCTCTGTTCACCCTCTGTCTCTCTCAAAAATAACATTAACATTATAAAAAAATTTTTAAGTGAAAGGAGCCGGTACGAATGCAAGTTCCCAAGCCAAGCACTCAGTACGGTTCCTGTTTCGTTCCGAACATTTTGTCAGTCTTCCAGATTGAGACCATTCTGGCAACATCTTTAAATAGGTCAGTAAAAGACAAACCATCTTAGAATATATAAAAGCGAGCATTTTGGGCAAAAATCCAGATCCTACAGTTCTGTATACAATGTAGGGGACCCATTTCCCGAGAGGGCTCATGCCCACAGATAATCAGCACAGGTTACAAAGAGTCCCCACCTCTTCGCCGTCCCACCTCCTCCTGGAGTGCTTTAATTAGAAAGATACTAACAGATTAAAGCCTGAGCCGTATTCGATTCCTCCCTTGACCTGAAGAAAACCACGGCCATTGAGAATCTGCTGCGTGTTAGAAAACGGTGTCAAAAGTTTTACCCAAGTCCACCAGGGAGCGTAAACAGAGCGTCCAGGGAGTGGGCTGTATGTAAGCGGGAGAGGTGGCCCCGTCACACGGGGATGATTTAACTCGCACTGTGCTCACCTTCTGGGCTCAAGCCCTGAAAGTAGTGCCACGTTTCCAAGCAGAAGAGTAACACCTCAGGGCAGGAGAAGGCTAAGGTGATGTCCCGGGTCTTCCTTCCAGTGAAGGACCCGCCCGCTCGCCCTTTAGACTCGCCTCGCCTGGGTGTTTCTGTACGGGACCCGGTAACCACCGAGGCGGCACGGAATTCAGGCAAACCAAAAGGCAAATCCTTGCATAGTACTTAGAGTCCGATGAGATAAAATGACGGATCAAAGGATTATTTTTGCTTAATGAAGCATTTTGGGTTTTGAGTCTCACCGGACTCCGTTTTCAACAGGATGTGGTGCTCCTGGGCTGGAATTTGGAAATTCCATTGCAGGCGTGTAATCGGTCGGCTCTGATTAATCGGACAGCTCTGATTAATCGGAACGAGACTCTCGCCCGAGCCCTGCTGCGCTCAATGATTTCAAATTGAGAAATGGGTAGATAGCGTGAAGGATTTTTTTTTTTTTTTTTTTTGCTTCTGGAATTAGCCTCGTGTATTAATTCAGAAAGTGGTCGGTTGCATCCGATGGTGTGCTTTAGTTATCTGAACCATCTGCCTCCCTGTATTAAGGAGTTCATCTCTTTAATCCAGCTTACCGCCCGAGTACCGCTCTTCCCTGCCATCATGCCCTTGAGCAGATGAGGCTGTGCAGAGTCCCTCGCTCTTGAACGTGTTGCCGTCGTTGAGATTTGGAGAGTTTTGTCTTCGTTTGCTTGTTCGTCTGCCTTCGGGTTCTGCCTGAGTTTTGGCTTGATTTTTCTGGAGCAGAAACGATGGCTTTCTTTATGAAAACAATGATCAGCAACCAGGTAAAGAACTTAGGATTTGGTGGCGGGTCTGAAGAAAAGAAAGAAGAAGGAGGGACCTCTGATCCTGCAGCAGCTCAAGGCATGACTAGAGAGGAATATGAGGAGTACCAAAAGCAAATGATTGAGGAGAAGTGAGTACGCGTGGCTTCGTTTCCCTTTAAGAGCCTAAAGCGATGAATTCCGGCCATACCTTCTTCGGGCTCCCCGGTTTCTTTGTCTTTGCTTTTTTAGACGCCTTTTCTCGTGCTGTTTGCCTCTAGCCTTAGGAAGGAATGTTCTGTTCGGGGACCCATTTCCCAGCCTCAGCAGTTACTGTGTCCTACCGGTAGGGATGGCAGTGAACAATAATAAATGAATCTATGTGTCGTTCTTAAAGCGGCTTAACGTTTGCTCTGGTCAAGGTTCGTTTTAATTAGCCTCAGCCGAAGTGCTCAGATGACGAACTGTGAGCCTGTCTCTACGTAGGGTCTTGCCCAAACTCGCCCTCCTAGCGTGTAGAAAGCTTTCAAACTGTAAGAAAGCGTTGCTCCTGGAAGAGGCACACGCAGCACGATCTTTTTTTTTTTATCTTTTTTTAAACACTAGAAAGGACGACATGGTGATTATGTCCTAAGACTTGGCTTCCCAAAGACTGTGGGTAATTTTGCGGACTGTTTATTATGAAGATTTTAAAGCTACAGAAAAGTAGAACAGAATGATGAATATCCATATAAACCTCTGAAAAAGGTCAACAGTTAACATTTTGTTATATTTGCTTATAGATGATTAGTTGGATGGATAGAACCATTTTTTAATGGTTTTGGTGTTTTTAATTTTTGAATGCTTTTAATGTTTATTTATCTCTTGAGAGACAGAGAGAGAGCGCAAGTGGGAGAGGGACAGAGAGAGAGGGAGACACAGAAGCCGAAGCAGGCTCCAGGCTCTGAGCTGTCAGCACAGAGCCTGACGCAAGGCTCGAATCACAGACTGTGAGATCATGACCTGAGCCGAAGTCGGGCGCTCAACCGACTGAGCCACCCAGGTGCCCCTAGACAGAACCATTTTTAAAGTAAATTGCCAACATCATGATGCTTTACCCCTAAATACTTCAGCCATGTACCTCCAGAACATGGCATTCCCCTGGCTATATAAAATAAAAATAAAAAGTAAAAATAAAACATCAGTAACATTTTAGCTGGGTGTTACGGAATGTGAATACCACCGCCAATTTCTCACTGCTGCAGACTGGTCTTTAAGCATAATCTGTATGTAATTTTTTTAGAATTTAAGGTAGAATCCATTTAAGACTCTTTTTAAAAAAATTTTTTTTTTTTAACATTTATTTATTTTTGAGACAGAAAGAGACAGAGCACGAACGGGGGAGGGTCAGAGAGAGGGAGACACGGAATCTGAAACAGGCTCCAGGCTCTGAGCCGTCAGCACAGAGCCCGACGCGGGGCTCGAACTCATGGACCGCGAGATCATGACCTGAGCCGAAGTCGGCCGCTTAACCGACTGAGCCACCCAGGCGCCCCCATTTAAGACTCTTAATAACAACAAAGAATTGAAGCCCGAGCTTGAAGTTAAATGCCCATTTTTTTAAAAAAAGTATTTAGTAAAAGTATTTCTCAGGCGCCTGGCTGGCTCAGTCAGTAGAGCATGCAACTCTTGATCTCAGGGTCGTGAGTTCAAGCCCCCACATCGGGCATGGAGCCTATTTAAAAAAAAAAAAAAAGAATTTCTCATTTAATAAGAGTATCTCTTGCTGCCATCCTGGACCTTTTGCTAACTATCCCTTATGTAATAGTTGCCTAAGTCCTTTTGCTAAGATGATTATAGGTGAACGGTTAATGACTTAGAGGAACCTGACTAACAAGGACAAAGGCCTACATTTATTTATTATTATTTTTAATGTTTATTTTTGAGAGAGAGAAAGAGAGTGTGAGCAGGGGAGGAGCAGAGAGAGAGGGAGACACAGAATCGGAAGCAGGCTCCAGTCTCCGAGCGGTCAGCCCAGAGCCCGACATGGGGCTCGAACTCACGGATCGCGAGATCACGACCTGAGCTGAAGTGGGATGCTTAACTGACTGTGCCACCCAGGCACCCCTAAAGGCCTACATTTAATGGAAATCTTGTCTACTGAATTCTTTTTTGAAAGAAATCGTAGCTTATAAACTACCTAGAATGCATTATGCTGGGCTCTGCAGTTAAAGTCAAAGAAATAATAATAAACGCCACTGCCACCACGGTGTTGGCACTGAGATGAAGCTCAGACCAAAGAAAAGCATCCCTAGAGTGTAGGCTAGATTCGCCTGCGGCTGGGGGGGGGGGGGGGGGGGGGAGGGGAGGAGACAGACAAACATGACACAAGGATAATGAAGAAACAGAACAGTCGCACCTAATGTTCTCAGCTCAAGTGAGCTAATACAAAGCAACCTGTCAGAAACCTAGACTAGACATCTGATCATGGAAATAATCATTTAAGACGTCCAAGCAACAGGCCTGGTCACAGACTCGGCATTGGTGTGTTAACTCATGTCCCGGTGTCCCTAAGTTATCTGGATAGAGAAAAGGCCAGAATGCCCGAATGGTGTGGTCAATCCTGTGGGTTGGGTTATTTGCCAACTACGTGGCTGTGTGTGTGTGTGTGTGTGTGTGTGTGTGCGTGTGTGTGAATATCATCCATTTATGTAGTTGCCCAATTTAAGAAATGGTAGCAGGCCAATGGGGCCAGCCTGCTTCCCTCTGGCAAGAGGCACGGCTTCCGGTCTGTTGCTTGAGCTTTCTTTCTTTTTTTTTTTCTTTTTTTAAATTTTTTAATTTATTTTTGAGATAGAGAGAGACAGAGCATGAGCAGGGGAGAGGCAGAGAGAGAGGGAGGGAGACACAGAATCGGAAGCAGGCTTCAGGCTCTGTGCTATCAGCACAGAGCCCGACACGGGGGTTGAACTCACAGACTGTGAGATCATGACCTGAACCGAAGTCGGACACCCAACCGACTGAGCCACCCAGGCGCCCCTGTTGCTTGAGTTTTCAATAGCTTCATCACCTAGAACGCAACAACAGTCCATTTACCCCCCGCAACCCCCCACCATCTCTCTCAATAGTAAAATGTCCCTTTACCTTTGTTGTGGTACAGTCATTTCTGTGCGACCATTTGTTACTCGAACTTTGATAGGCATCACAGAACTAAATATAACAGCTAAAATCATAAAGCACTTAGGAGAAAAACAATATCTTTGCAACTTGAAAGTAGGCAAAGATTTCTTAAACAGGACTCTGAAAGCAATAGCCATAAAATTTTGAAATGATGTAGGCTTTATCAAAATTGAAAATTCTTGTACATCAAAAGATCCCATTAAGAAAATATTTGTAGGCAAGTCACAGACGGAGAGAAAATATTTGCAAAACATATCTGACAGAGGACTGGGATTGAGAATACATAAAGAATTTCTACAACTCAGTAATAAAAACAAAATAAAATGGGCAAAAGAATTGAACAAACACTTCACAAAGATTCACAAATGGCCAAATAGTACATGAAAAAAAAAACCCACCCGATCTCATTAGTCACCATGAAAATGAAAATGAAAATCACACTAAAGTACCACGACACACACCAGAATGGCTAAAATTAAGAAGACACAATACCAAATGTTGGCCAAACTGCAAGTCCGTTCACGGGAGAATGAATAAACAAACATGACATATTCATATAGGACAAATGCACTCAGGAATAAAAAGGAACAATCCATCGCTAAATACCACCACCTGGATGAACTCAAAAGTTTTTTATGCTCTGCAAAAGAAGACTTACACAAAAGAAGGCATAGTATATGGCTCCATTTATAAAAAGTTCTAGAACAGGCAAAACCAATCTATGGTGGATAAAGGACAGGGACTGGGGAGCAGGTATTCGCTGGGGAGGAGAGAAATTTCTCAGGTGATAGTAATGTTTTTCATGTCTTAATAGGGGCTTGGGTTCCACACAGAAACGGAACCAACAGGAGAAATATACATACGCATACACGCACAGGTATATGTGGGTACGTGAGATTGATTATCAGGATTGGCTCACGTGATTACGGAGGCTGAGAAGTCCCACCATCTGCTGTCTGCAAGCTGGAGGCCTGGGAAAGTTGCTGGGAGGCCTGGGAAAGTTCCGAACTCTGATGGTGTAAGTCCTAATCAAGGGCAGGAGAAGATTGAGATCTCGGCCCAAGCAGACGGACGGAGAAGGAGAGAATTCTCCCTTCCTCTGCCTTTTCGTTTTAGTCAAGCCCTCCATGGATTGGATGCTATCCGCCCCCCACGCCAAGGAGGGCCAATCTGCTTTATTCAGTCCATCAATTCAAGTGCTGATCTCTTTTGGAAACACCCTCCCAGACACCCCCAGAAACCACGTTTAATCTGGGCACCTTGTGTCTCGAGTCAAGTTGCCACATAAAATTCACCAGCAATCAAGGTCTGTGCACTTAATTGTAGACAAATTTTACTTAAAGGGGAAAAAAAAAAAGAACTACCAACAAATGCATAGCTGTAGTTAACGGCATTGCGTGCTGAAGTGTTTGCAGGAAAGAGTACCGATGTCTACAGCTTTGAAATGTACCAAAAAATAAAATGGGTAAATGACCGGGTAGAGACAGGGGTGAGTATGTAATAAAACGTGTATCGTAAGATGCTAACTGTAGACTATAGATGGCGAATATACGCGTTTCGCCGTAAAACGCTTTCGACTTTTCTGTACGCTTGAAAGTTTTCATAGTGAAATACTGGGGAGAAAAGATCCGCTTCTGCCCAAGCCCCGGCTCGCGGATCTCTCGGGCAAGTCACTTATCCTGTTTCCCCCTCCAAAGGCAGAATATGGAAGCCTGTGTTGTCGGGTGCCCACCCCGGGCCCGACCTTTGGAGACGGGCAGTGAGCTCAGGGAGGGCCTGCACCCAGGGCCCGGTGGTCAGTCATTTAATCAGATGGCTTCAGATCAGCCCCTCCTTCAGGCCCCCTTCTGTGTGATGGTTAAGATGATTTCCAAACGTGAAGGGAAGAAATAGAAGCCAATTTAGCCACCTGAAAATGAAAACAGAATTCCTTTTCGTGCAAATAATGCCTTACCCCGCCACGCCTCACACGGGCCTAACCTAGGAACCAGAATAAGGTGGGAAGCCAGCCACGAGCTCTTTCCTGGCTCCTGCCGTTGCTCCTGTGGCTGCATGGCTGCTCTGTTCTTTCTTCTCAGTGGTCAGCTCCCCCTGGGCCACCCAGACCGGGTGGACTGGGGACAATGGTGGCCCGCGGCCTCCAAGTTCACCTGTTCCAGCCACACTGCGAATGTGTCTTTCTCAGTCCCAGAGATCCCGGAGAAAAGATTTCATTTACTCAGCTTGGGCCAATTCAAGACGGTCAGAGAGCAGGGCCGGCGTATAAATCTAGTCCCGAGTGATGCCCGTCTCTGGGCAGCTGGGAGGGGAGGCAGTCACTGTGAGCTTTGGAGACATCCCCAAAGCTGTCTGCTTCTGTCGAGGTCACCCTGAGCAAGGGAGTCCATTTCAAACCAGCATAAGCCCAAGTCCAAGTAGGTGGTCCCCAGAGCATTATGGAAATCTACCCTACCTTATTTGGGGATGCCTCCTTCCAAACAGGGAAGGGAACGCTGTACAAAAATTGGGGTCCAGAAGGGGTGGCAATGAAGGGAAATGGCTTTCTATAGATCCCTAAATCCCATGTGCCTCTAAGGACCCCCCAGCCCAGGATTCGGCGACGCTGTTTTCACTTGAAGAAGGATCATTCAGGGAGCTTGTTAAAAACATACATTCCCCTCATCTGCGCCCCCAGGGATTCTGAGTCAGTGTGAGATCAGACCCAGGAAGCTGCATTCTTAACAGGCACTCAGGCGATTCTGATGTTCGTGGTCCCAAGTCGTATCTAGAGCAGCACCTTGAGGTCAACCATACACTAGGCATCACCACTCTGCCCCTCTCTGGGCTGCATCCTAAAGAGATTCCCAGAACCAAGCTGCCGTTGGGATTTAGGGGTCTGCAGTGAGTTGTGACAGTAGAATGATAGAAAGAGAGGCAGATGTTTGGGGGCGTAGGAAGGTTTATCTCCGCGTCTGGTGGGAATGTCCGTAGCTCTGTCTATCCTTTGATGGCTTATTCTATTCTTTTACTTTTAGGATGGAAAGAGATGCCGCATTCACACAAAAAAAGGCAGAGAGGGCATGCGTCAGAGTCCATCTCAGAGAAAAGTACAGGCTCCCAAAGGTGAGACGCTCTATACTCAGTAAACATCCAATAATTTCTGAGATACTAGCACGTGGAGAATGTTTGATTATCGGCAAAGGGTCACATTCATGAACACACACACACACACACACACACACACACACTTATTTGTCTTCGTTGAGGTGTTTGATGTCGTGAAAGAGCATTGAACTTGGAGTTCATGAAAAGTAGATTCCAGTCATTTCACCTCTATAAACTTCCATTTTGTCTCAACCAAATGGAGCTAAAAGCCACAAATGCTATTTTTATGTAAATTTATGTAAAGATTATAGAACTTCTCTGTGTAAATACACAAGGAGGAAATAATCACTGGTGTTTAATATCGCTGGTATTTGATAATACAAAATAATGCGTCACATGATAATGTTCTATGGGCTGCGTACATATCAACCCATTTAATCCTCAAACAGTCCTCTGGGGTGGTTGTATTATCACCTCCGTTTTATGGTAGAGGAAGCAGAAGCATGGAGGAGGTCAGTCCGTCCTGCCAAAGGCCACACAGGCAGGAAAGGCAGAGCCCAAGACCTTCTACCATATCCTGCCTGTATTTCAAAGGAACGGTCTGTTCCTTCTTTATGGAGGTGATGTCATCACCCCGCACGAGGCGTCTATCCATCTCGGTGCTGGCGGTGAGAACGAACGCCTGTAGATTCTGGTCAAGTCCTGGTTTACGGATGGGAAGAGAATGTGTGGCCCATGTTACGGCAGGCTCAGATGCACGGCTCCCATGGGTCCCCTGCGGGTCCCCCGAAAGCTGACGTCAGAAGCTACAAGCACTAATCGAAGGGGGAGAGAGAGCTTGGCTGTCCCTGCAAGGTCAGTGCTGAAGTCACCCAAGAGTTAAATTTAGCCCCAACTTGTCGGGGAGACTGACCCCTTAGATGCCCTAGGAACCATGTTCTGCTCTCACAGAGGGAAGGAAAACTCACAGTGAGATTTAAACATTTTCACAGCAACCATCGAATTTTGAAAAGCATGTCTTTGCTTTTTGCCTCCCTGATTCCGGCCTCGTGCTTTTTTGCGTTGTGCTTGCATCTTGGAAGAGTGGGCCACTAGACACGGTCCCCGCCACTCCCATTGTCTAGTGGATTATCCAAAGCTCCAGGGACAGCGCTGGCCGTCTTGAGGAGAACCGGGTTTTAATTCCGGTGCAACCTCAGATGGCTTTTTAAAATATCTGGGCCTCAGTTTCCTCATCTGTAAAATGGAGACAATGACACCTGCTTCACAAAGTCTTTGTCTGAGCTAACATCACGTAAAGGACCTCGTACAGCCACCTGCCTAATGGAAAGAGCTCAGCAGAGGACAGCTCTTATTTTGCTGTAATTATCTCTATGCCCAGAAGTCTTATGTCTTCCTAATAAGAGCTGGGGGTCTCAAAGACCTCGCGGAAGCACACTGATATGTGCAAACGGTGCGACAACTCGAGGTCAAGAATCTGAGCTTCTGCTTGCTTTCTCCCCACCGAGGTCTCAACGGTCTTGCTCATTTCCAGAGCCTCAGGGATGAGCACCTCACGCAAGGCTCAGCAGCATGGCCCTGACGGTCTTCAAAGAAAAAATAATTCCCAGATCCCTGAGTCACGCTATCCCTTGGGACAAGAGCCTCTCCCAACAAAAGCTATAAAAAGAGGACAGAGTTATAAGCCACGAAATGTGCACATTCATATCCTCTCTGGAGAGAATCAGGCCCAGGGGAGCGGCAGTGACTATATCTGCACAGGCTTCTGCTCCCTGAAACCAGCTGGGGGTGGGGTGCAGGAGCGAGAAGAAGTCAACAAATTGTCAACAGTGGAGCCCAGGATCTTTCATTGCGTGATTTACCAAGGCTCATATACCCCCCTTTCCCATAGCTGCTTCAAATGTATAATGCGTGTGAGATCCCACCTGATTTTTTTTCTTCGACCCCGAGAAAGACCCTTGAGCTCACCTAAGAATCTAATGTCACTGTCTCTTTTTAGACATGAGGGAACTGCAGCCCCGGGCGGGGGGGGGGGGGGGGGTCAGGTAGCTTGGCAAAAAAACCCACAGCTACTGACCGACGGAACCGGGATGGGAACGTCGGCCTCTCAGCCACGAAAAAGCGTGCCTTACGAAAGGGTTTGAGCACAGCTCCCTCTGGCCCTCCAAGGTCTCTGCAGTCGCTACTCTCAGCGTTCGAGGTGTCCCCAAAGTTTAAGCACAGTTTTGTGGCTTAAGCCTGCATGAAGGCTTTGGGGGCCGCCTGTACTGCTCAGGAGTTCAGTGAATCCCACCCAAAGCCCAGCAGACACCCGGCCCCTCCCCCTCCTGGGTCGTCTGATGGCTTTACCCGGGACCTGGGGGCCGCTACTAAATTCCAAATACAACCCAAAGAAATAGATGAGAATATCCCTTGAAAGCGTTCCACACTTACTCTTTCCCTGCAGTTTGCTTTCAGGTGGGGGCCTCCCTGGGCCTCTTTGATATTATGGCTGCATTTTGTGAAAATGGACTGATGCTGCACAACGTTGCCAGAATAGGCCTGTGGTGTGAAAAAATGCTAAAAATACCAGCAGGACAATTGCCTGCTTTTCGCACAGCACGTGGAAATTCCAACCCAATTACACTGCCCATAAAACAGTAATCAATAGAAAGTGTATCATACAACCCCGCCGCTCTCCTCTTCCGCTCTGTCCCGTTGTCGCCAGGTGTGACAAACGCCCCCACGTCGATGCGGCACCTTACCCCGTGAAGTCCAGCCCCACCCTTGGACACCCCCTCCGTCTCCCGTGGCTGTTACAGGTCACACGTTCCCCTCGCACCCGCCCCATCCGGGCTCGGGGCGCAGCGGGCCTTCTGGACCCGATCCCCTGCCCAGGGTTAGAAGGATGCGCTGGGGGACAGACGCGTTTGCCAGGCTGAGATCAGCCCCTGGCCGGCAGCTTCCTGTCCGTGCAGAGCGGCCAATCCTCTGGTGACAGGAGCCGGGCCCCGCGCGCCCCCTGGTGTCCCTAACGCAGGGCGCGCGCGCAGCCGCAGGGACCGGCCCCGCCGCTCTGATCAGTTCTTCCGCGCGGTCTGTGGGTTGTAGCAGGGACTCTGGCGGTGGGGGACAGAAATACATGTATGGACGTGAACTTTTTTTTTTTTGGCGGGGGGGGAGTCTATTCGGTTGCTACTAAGGACCAGATTGTGCATTGTATTGTGAAGCGGTTGCTGTGCTGGCGCCCCTGGAAGGGCCTGGTGGGCTCTCCAAGGAGCAGCTGTCACAAAACAGGAGGTGGCAAGCGCCCGTGAGGGGCCCCGTGTGGGGACAGGCTGGGAGGGGAGTGTCCCAGCAGCGGGATCCTCCCGCGGTGCGCCAGGACAGAGAGCCAGAAGACAAACTGGTGTTAGCCGTCTCCGTGGTCAGCAGGATGGAGAGGGATTTTGAAATGCCAGTGACTGAGGGCGAGGAGAAGGAATTGGAATATTCAGGCCTGACGTCGGGGAAATGACCACTGTGGGGGGCAGTCCTTCCCTGGGCCTTGAAAGCCACGCTTGGATTCTCCTACCGGACCAGGCCAACTTATCTGGAGGGGCCCGGGCTGCTCCATATTTGGAGCTGGATGTAACTCTTAGGTGTTCCTTGATTGTGCAGAAGGACTCCTGGAACCTTTAGAATGCCACCCCAAAACCATAATGGGGCTTGAAGTTTCAGGTCTTTATCTCCTGGATGTTCCCATGAGGAGCAAGGAGGCTCTGGAACCTCCGGCAGTGCCCCCGGGCATCGCTGTGATTGGGAAAGCTCCAGGCCACGGCAGTGTGTCCAGTGACCCAGGGAAAGGAACGAGGGGCCGGTGGCCAGCGCCACACCCTTGGAGCCGCAGGGGAGACCCGGCCAGGAGCTGCCAGGCTAGAGACGGGGCAACAGACCCCCTAATCGTTATGTACATCCTCTTCGTGGGGCTTGGCATCTTGATTACTTCACTTAATTAATTACTTATCTGAGTACTGAATTAAAACCAGCCATCCTGCTGTGTGTGTGTGTGTGTGTGTGTGTGCGCATATATATCATTCAGCTCTAAAAAATGGAAATCTTTCCATTTACAACCACATAGATAGGCCTGGAGGGTGTTATCCTAAGTGAAATAAGTCAGACAAAGACAGTACTGTATGATCTCACTTGTATGTGGAATCTTTTACAAAAAGAAGAACTCGAGGGCGCCTGAGTGACTCAGTCAGGTCACGATCTCGCAGTTCATGAGTTCGAGCCCCGCGTCGGGCTCTGTGCTGACAGCTGGGAGCCTGGAGCCTGCTTCGGATTCTGTGTCTCCCTCTCTCTCTGCCCCTCCCCCACTCACGCTCTGCCTGTCTCTGTCTCTCTGAAAAATGAATGAACATTACAAAAACTTTTTTTAATAAAACTAAAAAAAAAAAAAAAAAAGAAGACGAAGAACTCATACAGAGAAGAGATTGGTGGTTGCCAGAGGTGGGAGGAGGTGGGGGTGGGGCGGGTGGAATGGGTGAGGGTGGTCAAAGGGTACAAACTTCCCCGTTATAAGTCCTGGGGATGGAAGGCAGGGCATGGAGACTGTAAAAAGAGGTCATCAAAAGACATTGGTAAGGGCAAATCCTACCAACGGTAGGATTTTATTCATTGTTAACAATTAGCCATAACCTCCGGGTGTGGGACACCTCCCGCCTGTCCAAGATCTCCTTCTGGAGCAGGTATGGGCTCCTGGACCGCCCCTGGTACTCGGCTCCTTGACCCCCGGGTCTGAATGGTATTTCTATTTTTATTAAACTTATCTCTCACGTATCTGAAAAAGCCCATGTCGCTGCATAACCAGAAAGCTCATTGAAATCAAGGGACTTGCCCAAGGTCACACCGCTTACTGGGCCGCACAGACCTCCAGCCTCCTCATTCTTCTACCCAGTGCTCTCTGTGTCCCATGCTCCCTCCACCGTCTCGAAACCGTATCTCCGCCCAGGAGGGTGGCCTGGAGAACGAACACAACCGTCCAACAAGAAAGCAGTGCTGGGCAGAAAGCAAGAGGCACCAGGACCTTCCTGAGCTCCTAATAACAACCTTTCCCTCCCCTCGGGCTGCAGACTGCTAAGCCCCGTGTTGTCTTATAAAGTCCATATTGGGTAAGCAGCCATTCTAATGGTATTAGCGGTCCACGGGGAGCTGGATACATTCACTAGGTCTTCCAGCTAACGAGGGATGCCCCCTGGGTGCCTCATTCACAATTCCCCAGGGTCACCGGCACAGGAGTCACACAGCCAGCAGGAGGCGGTTCTGGGCCCTTCCCCTCACCAAGGCCCAACGGAGAGCAGATTTGAGGAAAATGTCTTCCCGGGAGCTGTCAGATCTAATGAGGATAACTATGTCACATTTTGGAATTAGAACCGTATTTTCTAAAGCAACTATTTGGCTGGCGTTTCCCGTGAAAGAGTTTCACTGATTGCTGACTGGTGGGGGGAGGAAATGTGGACTGGGAAAAGGAGGAACGTGGGCCCAGCCCCCCAGGGAACAGTAAAAAGCCTCCTCTCCCAGCTCATCGGTCACTGCTAATGACAATGACATTTATTGCACCCGGGTCTTGGGACGACCCCTTTTATTATTATTAATTTTTTAATGTTTGTTTATTTCTCAGAGAGAGGGACAGAGAGTGAGTGGGGCAGGGGGCAGAGGGAGAGAGGGAGGCACAGGATCCAAAGCAGGCTCCAGGCTCCCAGCTGTCAGCACAGAGCCCGACGCGGGGCTCGATCTCCTGAGATGTGAGATTGTGACCTGAGCCGAAGTCGGACGCTTAACCCACTGAGCCACCCCGGTGCCCTGGACGATGATTGCAGGAATCACAGAAGCAAATAAGTGCAGTGATCAAACTGCAGGAATCCGAGGTACATAAGAAACTGCCCACATATGGGGCGCCTGGGTGGCGCAGTCGGTTAAGCGTCCGACTTCAGCCGGGTCACGATCTCGCGGTCCGTGAGTTCGAGCCCCGCGTCGGGCTCTGGGCTGACGGCTCGGAGCCTGGAGCCTGTTTCCGATTCTGTGTCTCCCTCTCTCTCTGCCCCTCCCCCGTTCATGCTCTGTCTCTCTCTGTCCCAAAAATAAATTAAAAACGTTGGAAAAAAAAAAAAAAAAGAAACTGCCCACATGTGCATTCTGTGGACACGTCCCCCGGCTTTCAAGTCACAGGTACCCCGAGGACTCCTGGCGCCCACAGGAATCCACGATGCTCACGTTAGGTTTGGGTCTCGCTTGGCCGATCGCCCCCTGTCCTGTATCTTCAGGGGGTGGCCTTTTTCCATGTCCGTTGTCTCTCCTTTAGAAAGAAGGGCAGATCTCTCCCAAGGAAAACAAGCAGCTAGCACCTGCTGAGCAAACAGTCCTTTCTAGGTACCTTCCCCGAGTCACTGGTTCCCACAGCTCCGCTGAAACCTTCCTCCTTCGGATGCTGGGTAGCCTGTCTGGACGCAGTAGGCGGCTCTACCATTTTCTCGGGACACCTCTGTGTCTCCCTTCCCTTCCTGCCGCCTCGGCCGGCGCTTCCTCCGGAAGCCCTCTCTCTCCTCAGCTTCCAGGCCTTGCGCTGCAACTGTTTCTCCTGTGTCTTCTTCGTGGCTTAGCCTTCCCCTGTCTGCCGCCCCCCCCCCCCCCACCAGTGTTGGAAGATTCCAGGTCTGCTCTTTTTCCCACTGAATCCGCACGCTCTGGCCAGGGGGCGGCGTCTTGCTGTGGCCTTCAGCTACCAGCTGTCTGTGTGGGACGACTCTCAAAGCTATTCCTACATCCTACCTCTTGTCTCTACGTTTCACTGCCCCTGCTGGGGCGCCTCGTGGCTCATATCCAGAACAGACCAGCCAGCTCTCCCCCAGAGCTGCTCCTCCTGGAGGCCCCATCTCCACCAACGCCCCCCTCGCCACCCCCCGCCCCCCACCTCCAGCCAATTCCCCAGGTTCAGCTCATCCCCAAGGGCAGGCCTCGTCCTTTCTTTTCTTCTTTCTTTGTATTTTGAGAGAGTCAGAGAGACAGCATAAGTGGGAGAGGGGCAGAGAGAGAGAGAGAGAGAGAGAGGGAGACAGAGAATCCCAAGCAGGCTCCACTCTGTCAGCACTGAGCCCGATGCGAGGCTCAAACCCACCAACCGCGAGACCACGACCTGAGCCAAAACCAAGAGTCGGACGCTCAATCGGCTGAACCACCCAGGCGCCCCAGCATTTCTCACCTCTCTTACTACAACAGCTCACCAGTGGCTCTTCCCCTCAAAATGGCAGAGTGAGGTTTCCAAGATGCAGATCTGACCCTGTTTCTCCCCTGGTTAAAAAACAAAAAAACAAAACAAAACAAAAAAAACCTTATCCTAACTTCCGAGAATCAAGTCCCAATCCCTTGCCCTGTAGGCCATTAAGTGGCTCCTGTCTTTCCGGTCTCGTCTCTTGCAACTCCCTGCTCGGACTGGACTTTCCTCCTGCTTTGCTCCCTCCACTCTGCTCTCTGCGACCCCTTTCCTTCCCGTAAGACTTTGGTCTAGTGCCACTTCTTCTAGAAACTTCTGTGACCCTCTTCTCCCCACTGCCCTTCCTGTCGCCCTCCCATCATCCCCGAGTGCACGTCCCTTACGTGATCTTACCACCCTGGGTAGTCTCCCCTGCTGGACTGTGTGCCCTTTAACAAAGGGGCTGAGCTGTTCATCTCTGTCCGCAGCGCCTCGCACGGTGCCTGCCGTGTAGAAATTGCGTGTGCACACACACCTACACACACGAAATGTTTGCCGAATGTCGGATGTTATTGGGAACAAGGGGGAAAAAAATACAGAGAACCAAGTATCGAAAACAGCAGAAAGAATTTATCTGCTGTAAGAGTTACATTAAAAATAAATTCTTCCTGAAAAGAACAAGTCTGGGTTAGACATTCTAACTGTATAAAGTACAAAGTCTGTGTTATAATTCAAATGCCACACTTCTGCAAAGAGAGGAAGGAACGCGTTTGAAAGAAAGCCACACGATGCTTTCTAAAAACAAATGTGCCCCTCTCCCTAGCCGATTCAAAATGTATATGTAAGTCAAGCCAAATTAATAAGAGAAAACAGTTCCACAATGAACCCTAATCCTATTAACGGAATTGTCAATCTAGGTTAGTCATTGAAAAATAATGTTGTGCCCCCTGCTGAGCTATATGATTTAGTTACACCTGGTGTTGGTCTGCTCTATTCAGGGCATCATTCATTTTGAATAAAGGTGAAGGTAGAAGAAAATCTATCGGTGGAGTTGTCTTTAGACTAATGTCACGTTGGAGGCTCCCTTGGAACGGAATTTAAAATCTGCCTCTTAAAAAAAGAGAGGATTCTGTGGACCTTCCTTTGTCCGCCTCCTCCAGATCCGGAGCCCTTGGGCTGCGCAGCAGGGTCTGAGACACAGAAACCCCCCCTGCTCCCCAGCAGCTGTTTCTGGGGGCGGGGCTGGAGGCCATCGAGGCCCGGCCAGGGGCCCTCCCTTCCTTCTCCGCCCCATCCTGTCCCAGCTCAGTTTGCTCCGTCTACTCGTGTCTTTGAAAGAGCCATGGACTGAATGTCCTGCGGGGACATGGGGAAGGCGAGAAAGAGCCAGGGGACATGGGTACAGCGGCAATGTGGGACACCCCACTCTGCCATGCCGGCATTCTCCGGTGATCCTGACAGCCCCCACCCCTGTAAGGGAGGTAGATATTATTTCCCCTTCACGGAGAGGAGCGCTGGTGGGGAGGGCGGTGGGCGGAGAGGAAGAGGGGTTTCCCAAGGTCACACCGCCTGTAAATGGCGAAGCAAGATAAGACCCCAGGCCGATGTGACCCCACCGGCCACAGCAGTGCAGGCTGCTAACCCCTAACCAGCTGAATGACATTTCTGCAAGTTTCTTTATCCCTCCGGACCTCAGTTTCCTCCTCTGTAAAATGAGAGGCTTGGATGGTGACCTTTAGGAGCTCCTTGAGCCCCTCGGCAATGCCCTGGTAAGGGATAGAAGTGGAAGACGCACACAGCTGGTGTCTAGAAATTCCCATTCCGGATGGGTCCTATATGTGTGCACACTTTCGACCGAAGAAGTCAGATCCACACCCTCTGTGCAAGTGGCTGAGGAGGGAAGACGTTGGTGCAACGGACTTAGCAGCTAGCAAACCCCAGACAAGATTCCCCACTGCTCAGACACGAGAATCACCCGGTAAACGTTTTAAAAATGATATCGCCTAGAAGTACCTGGGTGGCTCGGTCAGTTAAACATCTGACTTCAGCTCAGGTCATGATCTCTCGGTTCGTGGGTTCCAGCCCCGCGTCGGGCTCTGTGCTGACAGCTCGGAGCCTGGAGCCTGCTTCGGATTCTGTGTCTCCCTCTCTCTCTGTCCCTCCCCCACTCGCGCTCTGTCTCTCTCTCAAAAATAAGCATTTAAAAAAATTATTTAACAAATGATATCGTCAAAGCCCCTGCCACGGACCATTGGAGCCAACCCTCTGGGGGTGGGTGCTAGCCATTTTTCTAGGCGTCACACGGGATTCAGGGCCCCAGGGAGGGTTGAGAACCACTGTTCTAAGGGATAGAACATACACTTGGCTCTGACCTTCAGCGGCAAATGCTCAGAACAAGGATGAGTGAGTGGGTCTGCTAGAGTCTGGCCCCCCCGGGCCTCACGCCTCCCTCCCTCCTGGTCCGGCCCGAATACCCCTTTACCTTTGGCAAAGCAGGCCATGCTCACTTTAATTTTCCATGGAGGTGTTTGTGGACTGGCTGCCCCCCAGGGTCTCAGGTTCTGGCAGGACAGGAACGAGGGGTGGCTGTCTCCTTGCCTAGAAGCCAGTACAGCCCCTCTACTCATACCTAGGCCAGTAAGAGGAGGTTTGTAAAGACTGGCAGCCAGTGATCCTCACAGAGATGGAAACATGTAGTGTTAGATCAACTCGACAAAGAAATCCATTAATCTTAGCTGTTTGGAGTTGTGTAGACCAAAGAGAAAGAAACAAACCGAAACCAAAATAAAACCTGGCTAGAATCAAACAAACAGGTATTTGCTATATATCCAGGTTTGATTGACTAGATTATTTTTTAATGTTTATTTATTTATTTTGAGAGAGAGAGAGAGAGAGAGAAAGTGAGTGGAGGAGGGGCAGAGAGAATGAATCCCAGGCAGGCTCCACACGGCCAGCACACAGCTGGATGTAGGGCTCGAACTCACAAACCGTGAGATCATGACGGGAGCCAAAAATCAGGAGTCAGACCCTTAACCAACTGGGCCACCCAGGCGCCCCCTGATTGACTAGATTGGAAAAATGTGGTGAACGCTCAGCTTTTTGACGGTTAACTGTTGAAGATACGATCGTTTGTCAACGTATCTCAAGTTTGGTACAAGGTGAAGGCCAGTGTGTCAAAATCTAGGGCGCAGCGTGAATCCAGGGTGGTGCTGAGCCTTCAGGGAAAGGTCAGAAATCAGTCACAGGGTGTGGGGCTATTTAAATAATGGGGCATTCAGCGCTGGCAATTAAGATTATAAATCTGGTTAAAAACCAAGAGATTAAAACTGCTTCTGGCCAGCCGGCATAAAAATAATTAGCTTTTAACTGCATTAAACGATATCCCAAATTGATAAGATTTCTAGAAATGAGAAGACCTCTGAGACAGAACCTCTGGGAATAAAGGATAGCTTGTCTGGCCCCTAACGGTCGGCTGGTTCACTCACTCGCTCACTCACTCGTTCACACCGTGGTTCTCAGGCTCAGCCTCCTTCCCTGCCTGGAGCTGATTCATCCCGTCTATAACTTGCATCTGGGGGTGTGCGGAGGCATTACTGTCTTTCCTTGATGTGTCAAAATATTCCTGGTCTCCCCAGGCTGATTTGTCAGTGGGCAGCAGAAAGTCTGTGCGAGCCATTCGTTGCTTGGATTACAGACAAGGCCCCGTCATCAGGGAGGTTCATTAGGCCAGGAGACAAGGCCGCACAGGGGCCGTCGTATAAATTTCATTTATTCTTCTTAATGGCTTGCTCTGGCCCGGATCTTTCTTTCCAGGGCCGATACTCTCCCCGCTCTGTGTCACTGTCGGTGCCTTCTTTATCGTGGGGACCCTTTCAGCAGGGATTGTGAGAGCCAACTGTCCTTTTTCTCAAAAATATTGATAGCCACAGCCACCCTCGTCCAGGGCTTTGAAGCTTAGGGGACCATGTCACGGCACGTCTCCTTCGATCTGCTCAGTAATCCTCTAGGGCCCTTCCCCCGGGCATCGGAAGCAGTAAGGTGACTTGTGAAAGGTCATGGGGCCGGCAAGTGACAAAGCAGGAACTCGAAGCCAGGTCTTTCACTGCCATAGGTGGCCGCGGTGGGGGGAATCGTGTCATTCCGCCACGGGAGACCCTTTTCACACACAGGACCCTTGCCCTTGGCCTGTCCTAGGTCTGGGCCAGCTCACGTGGTTAGGACCCAGCACTAATGAGGCTGGGGCCCAGTCTTGGTTCCCAAGGGCTTCGTTTTGTCCTCTAGCCCCTGCCGGCCCCACCTGGTTGTCCTACCCTTAGTCGATTACCCAAGGAAATCAATCCCAGTGCTGGAATGGTCACCTGAAGCAACCGTGCTGCTGATAGACCGTCAATAGCATTGTCCTTCTAGAAGGATGGTGACGATAGGACTCTGACCGTAGCCGTGGACAACACCGAATACTCCCTTTAGACTGGACAATCGGAGCCACCCGCCTTGGGCACCATGCTTTAGAGGGCTCCCCTCTGTCCCTTGGACTGCATTCTTTCACATGGGGTGAAAAGTCTCTAGGGCCAAAGAGACAGGCCCGCCCAGAGCCCACGGCCCTCTTTTAGACCACACTCGGGCTGCCCGGGACCCCGAATTCCCGGCCTAAATGTATTCTGGATCCTCTCAGGCCCCTTCACCAGGCCTGTGCCCCGGAGAGTGCAGTGAGCTCCTGGGCTGGGTCCTGCTAAGCCTGATGAGGAGGGCAGGAGGTCCAGTACTGGGAACCTGATGGCACAAGGTTCCCAGGGAGGGACGGAGCCAGGGATGGGGGGAACGGAGGGCTGGTCGTGAGCCTGGAACCTCTTTCAGTGCTCATCCGCCGGCTCCCACAAACATTCCCATGGGTCTGGCAAAGGGTGACGAAGCCCGGCAGCTTTCTCCCAGAACGGAAGACATCGTGCAGAAAGGGAAACAGGCCCAGCCTTCCAGGAACGTGACTGTGGAACGAGAGCAGGGGGCCATTTCTAGGCCAGAGAGAAGGTGCGAAGAGAGCAAGGGCTCTGATAAGGCTGACCGCCATAGGCAGGAGTCATGGTTATCCGATGCGAATCTGCAGCCCAGCCCTGGGAGTTATCCTGTTTATGAATAGCCACCCCCGGTTGACTGCTTAATAATTCAGATGTCATCTAATTAATCCTCTACAATTCTAAGGCAAATAATAGAATCCCAATTTACAGATAAGAAAGTAAAGCTCAGAGAGGTTGTGTAAGGTGCCCAAGGTCACACAGCCTATAAGTGGTGGTGGTAACCCTCACGCTCAGGCAATCTGATTCTCAAGCCAACAGTGGACCTCCCGGCACACTGGCCCAACGGGAGTGGAAAGGCAAGTCAGCAGCTATGAAAATAGAGCTCTTTACGGCAAAGCAGACCTGTGCGTTTAAGGATTGTTAACGCTGTTGTAGTCCCTGACCACAGGCTTCTTGAATCATTCAATAAACATTTACTGTCTGTGTCTACATGCCAGACACTCTGCTAGGTTCTGAGACGTGTAGATGAGTGAGTCACAGTCCTGTCTTCAAGGGAAGGAGGGTTCTTAAACTTAAGCAATGCACCAGAATCACCGGGAGGGCAATTGCTAAGTTGAAGATTGCTGGGCCCGCCCCCACAGCAGGTCTGGGTGAGGCTTGAGATGTGCATTTCTTTCTTTCTTTTTTTTAATGGTTATTTATTTTTGAGAGAAAGAGAGAGAGAGCAAGTTTGGGAGGTGCAGAGACAGGGGGACAGAGGATCCAAAGTGGGCTCTGTGCTGACAGCAGAGAGCCCAATGCGGGGCTCGAACTCACGCACCGTGAGATCATGAGCCGAAGTCGGATGCTTAACCGACTGAGCCACCCAGGCGCCCCAGGGGATGTACATTTCTAACAAGGTCCCGGGAGCTGCCGATGCTGCTGGCCTGGAGACCCCACTTTGAGAAACGCTTTGGTAGAAGGTGCCAATCAAGAGCCCCTCTGTGAGTTTTGAGGTAAAGTCGAACGCCACTGCTCGGCCTGCCCCAGGCAAGAGGAATGAAGAGAGAATAAACCTGAAAGTCCTTCTGGAAGGAAAATCTGTTCCAAAGCTTCCCCCCCTGAGGCAGCATGACGAAGTTGCCGGGTGAAAGGAAGGCAGGGAACACCGCCCTCATGCACAGGCCGGCTCTCTGAGCACCCACTGGCCAGCCCACCTCGCTTTGGTCCCTCTAGCTACCTGTCCCTCCAGGCCACAGCGGCTTCTCCAGCCAGTTTTGACTCTGGTGACATCCACAGAGATCTCATTCCCAACCAGAGGGGTGGGGGGTGCCAGCATTCCCAGGAAAGCCATTTCAAATCACTCTATTTTATTTCGGGGTGCGTAAGAGAGGGGAGAGGTCGTGCCTTTCCACGAACTGAGAACGGCCAGGCTGAAGTCCTGCCTTTCCTCTCCTCCCCGCAAAAAACGCCCAGAGGGTAATTAGCAAGAAAGGCAACTTCTAGAGTAGGTAAATAAAAAATAAATAGAAATGGAGGACTGGCTGGGAGCCCCTGCGGATTAACTAACTAATTAATCCCCACAACAGTTTGACGAGGAACTAATTAATCCATTAAGCGCTTTGAGGGGCCAAGGCCTGGCCAAGTGCAGGGAGAGGCTTCTCGCCCTTGGGAGGCTGCGGCCGAGAGCGGCTCTTCCCAGAGGCCTTCAGGGTGTACCCCCAAAGGGCACGTCCTTTCTGCATCCCAAGTCAGCCTCTCAAGCGTCTCTGCAAACCCGGCTTGCCGTCTCTCTGCCTAGAGACCCACCAGAAGAAGGAACTCGGAGGGAGCCACAGGGCCCTAGAGGTGGAGAAGGCCCAGGAAATCCACTTTACCGATGGAGCACAGAGCATACACCTCACTCTGGCTCGCTCTTTGTACCCGGAGATGTCTGTTTACAGTCATTTATTCTCAGCACCCAGGCGAGGGGAATTCATAGTCTCCTGCAGGTGTTGACCTTCACGCCATCCGGGAAAGCTGCAGGTGTCAAAATCTTTCTAAAATCACATCGGTGAGGTCTGATGAAGACTAAGCGTTCGTGGGGCGCCTGGGTGGCTCAGTGAAGCGGCTGACTCTTGAGGTCGGCTCGGGTCACGATCTTGCGGTTCATGAGTTCGAGCCCTGCATCGGGCTCTACGCATGGACGGTGCAGAGCCTGCTTGGGACTCTCTCCCTCCCTCTTTCTCTGCCCCTCCCCCCCTTGCTCGCGCTGTCTCGCTCTCTCTCTCAAATAGATATATCCTTTAAAAAAAGGCCTAAGCGATCATTTCATCTTTGTGTGAATTTGCATGCCCTTTGGTCACCGCGCGACAAGGTGGGAGAGCCCCAAAGTCTGCTGAGCTCTTTCCCATCCTTCGCTTTTCTAATGCTCTGTAATCTTCTGGGCCCCTGGCGCCCTGTGTGCCTCCTGTTACAACCTGATCTCAGAAATCATCGGATACAGCCATCTGGGCATAGAAAGTACCCTCACCCTTCCCAGGGAAACTTCTTTGGATTTTTCTCTCTACTTAAGACACAAAGGCCCCACAGCCAAAGGGGTAAAGGAATGTCTACGACCGGGGGGCACGCACTATACGTCGCTGCAGAACGGCCCCTCGTGGAGTCAGAAAAGGAACCATGTAAGGCAAACTGTGACGGTCGCAGTTAGCACAATAGGATGTGAGTACCAGCCGTGACACAGCCGATTTACTTAATAACCAAGGGCTATGTGGCAGACATACTTCCGGGTGCGAAAGGGGGGGAGGTTGAATGTGACGTGACTCTGTGCCTAGCAGAAGAGGGGGAGGGGTCAAAGGTCAAGCAGAAGTTGCCACGGTGACGGAGCCCGGTCAGGCTGCGGTGAGCCCAGCCCCCACCCTCCAGGGTGGGAACAGCCGGGGCCACTGAGTCACAGACCGCTTAAGCTCGCAAAGCCGCCCTGAGGCAGAGTCTACGAGTCGGTCTGTGATTCTCCGGCTTTGCTGGCACCGCAGGACAAGGAGGGCTTCTTAAAACCCGCAAGGCTGGGCTCCACCCACGAGCTCCTGATTCGGGGGGGTCTGGGGCGGGGCCCCAGAATTTGGCTTTCTAACAGGTTCCTAGATGATGCTGATGCTGCGGGGCCCGGGGACCGCTGCTGTGGGACGCGTGATCGGCCCAAGGTGCAGCGAAAGAGGGAGGGGCGCGGCGACCAGCTCCACCCCCCCCCCCCCCACAGCCCCCACGATTGCTACCGAGCCCAGGCTCCGCGGAGACACAGCCGAGCGTGCCATTCGCTTCATTCATCCCCAGCGGAGGGTCTTCCTGCTGCTTTTACTGTTTGTTCGGTGGTTCGGTTGCTTCCGCGTGGTTTCTCGAGCTCCGCGTTTGTGTCTTTTGCGCAGAGTGAAATGGATGAGAACCAAATCCAGATGGCTGGAGATGACGTGGATTTGCCCGAAGATCTCCGGAAAATGGTAGACGAAGACCAGGAGGAGGAAGAGGACAAGGATTCGATTCTCGGGCAGCTCCAGAATCTCCAGAACATGGACTTGGACACCATAAAAGAAAAAGCCCAGGCCACCTTCACGGAAATGAAGCAGACGGCAGAGCAGAAGTGTTCTGTGATGTAAGGGGCGAGGCAGGGGACGGGAGGGACCCGGGTCGAGGGGGCGGTGACCACCGTCCTATGGAGCGTTTCGAGAACATAATACTTACGTGTAGCGAACACAGAAAAATCCATGTCGATACACTCTCCACAGACCCATAGACAACAACTCGATGTTCTGAATGTTCCCTGTAGAGCGCTTAGCTAGCACCTTCCAGGAGGGAACATACTTTCCTTTTAAGTTATAAAGTGTGGCCCAGGGTGGCGTTTCATCCGTGAGCGACGCCGAACACAGATCTGCTTAAAGGTCTTTGGGACAGCCAGGAGGAAACAACGCAAATGGCACTTCCCCTCCTCTTTCCTTTCTTAGAGGGGAGGGTCTCGCCCTCTCCCACCACTGGCATGGCTCCAGGCCCCTCGGGAAAAGGTGTGGGAGGTCAGGGAGCCCCCTGGGATCCCAGGCTTCAGGCTCAGGAGCAAGCAAAGGCCTCGTAACCTCTCACTCCCGGGCAGCCGGACACCGTTGATGCTCCCCATCGACTTTGGCCTTTGGACACTTCAAGGCCAAGGGGCAGTGGCAGGGATGAAATGAGACAGGAAGGTGGAGAATAGACTTCACCAGCCCTTTGCATCATTCTACAGGCCACGTGAAGAATGGACTTGAGGGGGTGACGTGAGAGGCAGGGGGGCAACTGGGAAGGCTGTGGCCATTTCCACGTTCACCATCATCACCCTTTGCCTGAACTTGGTGATGTCATGGGAACAAAGTGGTGGATGAATAAAGAGCCTTGAGACATTAAGTCAATCTGTGTGTGTGTGTGTGTGTGTGTGTGTGTGTGTCCTCTTTTTTCTTGCCTCCCCTGGGTCTCCTCCTTCGTCTTCCTCTCCTGTCACTCCCATCCCTCCCCCACAGACTAGCTTCCAACAAATCATGCTGTGCCACAGTCTTCCAGGGCATACATGGGTTCCTTTCTCATAACACTTGCTCCCTTTCAAAGGGAAGTGCTCAAAAGACTTAGAATATTTACCTCGGAAACACTTAGCGCTCTTTAACTAAAGCCAACCAAACCAAACCAAAATACTAGCCTTTCAAGGAATCCGTTCACTGAATAAATAATGCTCAAAGACAGCGTCTATCAAGAGGAACTGCTCCACCAGAGGGAAGGGGAACTAGGACCAAAAAGTTAGGGACTAACGTCTTCTATAACCGGAGCTCCTGAACGTGCTGTGGAAGACAAAGTTTCATGTCACAAAAATACGCAAATAAAACAAGGCATTAGGGTTTCAGGACCTATGATCCTTGGCAAAGTTTAGCCCCTCTTGAAAGTCCCTGGGAGAACATTGGTGCAGTGTTGGAGGTTGATTAGTCTTGAAGTCCACTGGCATAGTCCATCCTGGCTGCTGCAATAATACTATAGATTGGGTGACTTATAAGCCAAAAAAACAAAAAAAAAAAACCACGTTTATTTCTCATAGTTCTGGAGGCTGGGAGACAGATGAGCACCCTTTTCTAGATTCTAGAATTCTCATTTTATCCTCACGCTATGAAAGGGGCAAGGGAGGTCTGTGGGTTCTCTTTTACAACAACACTAATCCCATTTGGGGGGGCTCTGCTCATGACCTAATCACCTCTCAAAGACCCCACTAACAATATCACCTTGGAGGTTAGAATTTAGCATGTGAATTTTGAGGGGGCACAAATTCAGGCCACGGCATCGTGAGTTCGAGCCCCGCAGGGGGCTCCCGGCTGGGCGTGGTGCCTGCCTGAGATGCTCTCTCTCCCTCTCCCTCCGCGCCCTTCCCCGCTGGCTCTCTCTTTTTCTCTCTCCCTCAAAACGAAACAAACCCATGCCTGTCTTTCATCAGCACTGGCATGTGAGTTGTGATTTGTGTTATAGCAGAAACTTTAAAATAGTCACCATTTTTAAAGCTCCAAGATAATGGATAAAATGTGTTTTCAGTCCAGGGCCCGACTTTGCCCCATAACTCATGGAGTGAGTGAGATGGACGAGTGACGCATGTGGCCCTGTGTTTATCTGCTTCATTGTGGTTGCCAAATCAGTCCACAGACTGGCTACGGAAGGGCACAGAAGACCATTCTGCTTTCTCGTAAAATGCAGCCAATGCCGACAGGGAAATCGCTAAATTGGCATTTCACCTTGACCATCAAAATTGCTCTAGTGCCCTCCCGTGTGTGTCTCAGTGGAGCTGCGTAACCACTAGAAGACTCCACCGTGGTTGTCTGATTCCTTAAAAAAAAAAATACAAACCACAGGGGTGCCTGGGTGACTTAGTCGTTGAAGCGTCTGACTCTTGATTTTGGCCCAGGTCATGATCTCACAGTTTGTGAGTTTAAGCCTGGCCTCAGGCTCTACACTGACAGTCTGGAGCTCTCTCTCCTCTCTCTCTCTGCCACTCCCCCGCTCTCACTCTTTCTCTCAAAGTAAACAAATAAACTTAAAATGCAGACCACATACGTATGGGGTGGGGGCTGGGAGGGCCTGTGTTGGCGCATTCGGACGGCCTTTTTCCCCTCTAGAGGTAGGTGGTGTCTGTGCCTTGTGATGGTCACCAAAGGGTCTCCTGTCACCAGAGAATCCAATAATTGTAAAGGACTAGGAGGGAATCTGTTCTAAACTCCCATAAGTAAAGGAACAACGGAGCCTCTTCCCTAAAGCCCAAACTGAGCCTTATCTGGAAGCCTCCAGTGTACAGAATTTACTGCCTACCTCCCCAAGAGAATTCAGCCACTAACCCTTCCATTTGTGGACACTCTTAATTGTTAGAAAACCCTTCCTTGCCTTACGATGAAATTGGCCGCCATCTTGGACCCATTTGTCAAGGTTCTGTTGTACAGAGCTGCACAAATATGCCTGAATCCCCACTCGGGGCCTTTGATGATGTCCCCCCTCAGTTTTCTTTCTTCCAGGTTAAGACATCTTTGGTTCTTTCCATCAACTCACACCACACGGCGTTGATACTGTTAACCCACCAGGTAATCCTGCTCGGTCACTGTCCACGACTGAAGCCAGCCGTGCACAAAACGGACTCTGTCACCTTCTACCCTCCGCGGCCACCAGACTCGATGCTCGCAGCCATTCCTTGGTGCCAGCTGGTAGTCGAGAAATAAGATTCGAGTTCCAATCCTGCTAGTGTGTGACCTTGAACAAGTCCTTTATCTTCCCCAGAAAATCATTTTCTCAATAGTGAAAATGAAGAGGCTGGATTACTTTACCTTCTGTGATTTATTCTATGGCTTCAGGGTGGTCAGTCTCAACGATCTGTTTTCCTCGTGAAAGAGAGCACATTAGCCCATTGTTTCTGTCACAGAACTAGGTTTCTGTCCCTTTACTAACTCCAGCTGAGCAAAGAGACAACAGGCCCCAGGGGTAGAGAGGGGAGAGAGGCTTTTGGTAGGTTCTAGAAGGGAGAAGAAAGAGTCAGACACCTAGAGGGCTGTCCATGAAGAAAAGTCTAGAGGCCCAGGGAGCATGTCTAGCCAGGTAGAAGGGACTGTGATGACCCTTTGGGAGAAGGGCTGAAGAATGAATTCCAAGAAGACAAATTCAATGGACTTTCCAATTTTGTGTAGAATTACTCCAGTCCTCAATTAGCCAGACACCCCTATAGCAGAAGGAAATAGGTGTTCTTTTGAAAAAAATATTGACATAGCAATCTTGGTTATTCAGGGACCAAGTAATCCAGTTTGTGAGTTCTAGAAGCACTTCAGTGCCCCTCCTGACACTAGAAATCTGGCCGAACCACCTCTTCTTACAAACAGAGCCATCAGAGAGACAGGGAGAGGAGTGAGATTAAAAAGGAACAAACTGTGTGTTTGCAGCTTGTGATAACGAAGGATTAGCTCCTCATGGATTAACCCCCGCCCCCCCCCCCCCCCCCACAGATAACAACTTTAAACTCTTGACCAAATACAAAGAAACAACAGCCTGAAGGCACCGGAGAGCAGCCGAGAGCGGGGCCACACTGGAAGGGAATCGACTCTACACTTGGAAGAAGGAAAAAGCGCCAGTGAGTTTTCCTCTGTTTACCGGTTTCATCCGGAAGGCAGACTATGGTGGAGCCAGGGAAGACCCCTCAAACTCTGAAAACCTGCAACTGTATTGCCTCAAAAAGCCGGCAGAATCTGGGGTGACCCGCAGTAGCCATAAAGTGAAGGAGCAATTCCTAGAAGGGACAGAAGCATCATGGGAGGATGGTCCTAATTCTGTATGTAAAGTCTATTCAAGATCCTGGCTAATCCCCGATTTGTGCGTGCATTAGCAGACTCCAGGCAGCCCAGTTAAGGTCAAACAACTGAACTAAGAATTCTATTCCTGCCCACCTAGGGGAAACAGTCTGGGGTTTGCATCTAGCCAAGTTTGCTGAAGGTTGAACAAACTACCCAAGATACTCTTCGTGAAAACATAACACAGCAGAGTAAGTAGAAGGGAGGAAACACTAACTACAAGAGCACAAATCAATGAAATAAAGCAAGGAAAGCAGGCGATTATTTTTTTTAAGAACACCCAAAAGTGAGTTCTTTAAGGGGATCAACAAAATTGATAGGTGCTAGACAGATCACTCAAGAAAAGAAGGAAAGAACACAAATTATCAACATCAAAACCAAAACACGGCATACACCTGCAGATTCCTACAGATGTTAACATTTTAATAAGGGAACGTTATAGAGAACTACCTGCCCAAACATTTGACGACTCAGTGGTCTCACTTTGAACTTGACAAATTCTCTGAAGAAAATACACCTTACAAATCCTGACACCAGATGAATAGAATAACCCCATGTTTATTGAAGAAACAAATAATTCTCAAAATCCTATTCACAAAAAATATATATAAATTTATATATATATATATATATATATCTCCCAAATTCCAGTCTTTTGCCAGGTATAAATACATGTCTAGAATTTACGTAAATATACATTTAAAACTTTCACCACTCAATAGTAAAAATTGTTAAAAACAAATACATAAAGAAAGGGAGAAGATGTGAGCAGACATCTAACAAGGGAAGCATATGAAAAGGTGCTCGGTGTAATTGTCAGGGAAATGAAAATTAAAAGCAATTTCAAAATGACATACTACCACAGACCCACTAGATTGTGTAACGTTTAAAAAGTTTTTTAACGTTTATTTATTTATTTTTGAGCGAGAGCGAGAGAGAGAGAGAGAGAACATGAAGGAGGGGCAAAGAGAGAGGGAGACACAGAATGCAAAGCAGGCTCCAGGCTCTGAGCTGTCAGCACAGAGCCCAACGCGGGGCTCGAACTCATGGACGGTGAGATCACGACCCGAGCCGAAGTCAGACGCCCAACCGACTGAGTCACCCAGGCGCTCCGATTGTTTACCATTTTAAAAACCGACAAGTGTTGGCGAGGATGTGGGGCAGTCGGAGCTCTCCTATGCCGCTGGAGAGAATGCGAAATAGCACAACCAGTTTGGGGAAAAGTTCTGTCAGTTTCATACGCGAGTGACAGACTAAGCAACTACACTACCCTCTGACTTAGCATTTCACCCTTAGGATTTGAAAGCACATGTCCTCAAAAAGATGTGTCCAAGAACGTGGAATCAGCCCAGGTGTCCCTCATCAGGGGGATGGACACACAACCATGGAATGAATGAAACACCAAGCAATACATGAGTTGAATGAAACATACAATGAAACACCAAGCAATAGAAATGAAACCTACGCAGGGCTGCCTGAGTGGCTCAGTCTGTTAAGCGTCCCACTCTGGATTTCGGCTTGGGTCAAGACATCATGGTTCATGGGGATCGAGCCCCGGGTCGGGCTTTGCACTGATAGCACGGAGCCTGCTTGTGATTCTCTCTCTCTCTTTCTCTCTCTCTCTCTCTCTCCCCCTCCCCCACCCGCTCTCTTTCTCTCTTTCTCAAATAAGCATGTCTTAAAAATTAAAAATAATAAAAAGTAAAAAACTTGTATCACGGAAAAAGTTCAAACCTAACCCAAAGCAGCATTGCAAGTGTGCTAACTGCACGGGTATCCGAGTTCAGCTTCTTTACCCTACTCTAAACTGCTGCTCTCCTGGAAAAACTATGTGTTGTCAACCCCGTCTATAAACTGAAGACCTCATTCTTCGATGGTGTCAAATTCCTAGAGCTGTAGAAAGATAGCGTAAACGCGCAACGTGATGCTTGCTTGCTTTCTCAAGTCATTCCAGGAAACTTTAAAGAGCTCCCAGTTGTATTTCTTTAAAGCTCATTCCTCTGGGTGACAATGGACACGTCCTTTAGTAAGTGCGGTAAGTTCCCGACAGCTGAATGAAGACACTTCCGGGGAGCGTCTTGAAAACCCTATGGAAAGCATCTGGTGGTTCAAAGGGGCTAATTAGATGGGTCAGGATATATAAGATCAGCATTTTTAAGGCTTAAGGGGTCAAAGGAGAAAGTACAATAAAAATTTGCAAACAAATGTCTATGACGTTGCGGCGGGCTGTAAAAGCAGAGCACAGCTAATAGTCCGCGGGAGCATGGCAGGAGCCACTTTGGAAAAAGAATGGCATCCTTAGGATGGGGCACCCCGCTAACAGAGAAGCCGGGGGTGGGGGTGGGGTGGGCCCGAGACTGGTGGCTGCGTGGCTGTGGCCTTGCATGGAGCCTGTCTCCTCATTCGATGAACACTCACATCAAAGACAGGGGAGGAAACCCCAGGCCGCGCTGATGCTAACAAGACTGGAGTGGCCTGAACTGACTTTTGAAAGCGATCAAATGGTCTCTGTTGGCTATTTAGGAAGGAAAGCAAAGCAGTCTGACGTTTCCCAAACACCTGGGAAATAATTACTCTTTCAGAAAGTTTCCGATGACTGATCCTCGGAACGTGCAGAAATATCTACTTGTGCCAATTAATAGCTGGGTGCAATCAGACAAGTTTCTTAACCTGTTTCCTCATCTGTAAAATCTAGTTCCTTGCTGTTCTTCATTAAATCAACCACCGCCATGTGTGCAAATGCTAGGGATCCAATAGACGAGGTCCCTATTCTCCCGCAGCTTAGATTCTAATGAGGGGAGACTGGTAACAACTAAACAAGTAATAAATAAGATAGTTTTGGAGAGTGGAAGGTGCTATGAGCACAAATAAAATGACAAGAAGGGTCATGTGAACATTTGGGGGAGAATATTTCAGACAGTGAGAATAGTCAGTGCAAGGGTCCTGAGGCAGGAAGGGGGCTTGGAGAATTTCAAGAGGAGGCAAAGACCAATGCGACTGTAGTTCCGTGAACAAGTTGGAACAGACAGGAGAGTGGCCAGAAGTGTTCTATGAGAGGTGTCAAGTAAGAAGTGGGGAAGGGGGAAGTCTTGACCTCATAGGGTGCTGTGAAAATGAAATCAGAATTGCCTTCCTGATAAACTGTCCTTTCAAAAAGAAGAGGGGAGGAGAATCCCGGAGATGGCCAAACTGAGTGCGTGCAGGTTAAGGCTGCTGCAGAATGGGCATCCTTGGATTTGCCTTCTTAGCGCTCTAAAGAGGATTGATGGGTTTCAAGACCATCATCCCCTTGAGATAAATGTCTCCGTGCGTCCCCTAGACACTCTGAATTCAATTAGTTTAATTAGAAAACAAGTAAAGAGGAATTATCCTAATATAGCTTTGCGCCTGACAACTCCAGAAAAGCCCATTTCTCCGGCAGAAATCCAAGTTTCCCTCTCTTATTTACATATTCTGAGATAATGATGCAGATGTTCCATTTTGCTGGCAAGAAAGGTGGACATCTCTTACCCAATAGATCATATATTAGCTTTAATCATAATAATACTTTCTGACTTCTTCACTCTTTAATGAAGTAAGAACATTGGTATGTGAGCGAATATTTTGAACCCACTAATGGGGGCTGGGGGAAGAGGGAGAATGCCTGGATTTTCAGCGTTTGCCAATTTCTGTGGTGAAAATATTCCCACTATGACTCATTTCAAGCCACTAATATGACATCAGTGAACTCAGAGCTGGGAAGGAATACTAATCATCTGCTCTCACAAGCCACTGGAGGCTGATGCTAGCACGCCAGTGGATAGTTGTTTGCCCAAATGGCCTGCAAATCTATTGCCAAGGGAATTTTTTTTTTCTCTCTTACGTAGAGGCTACTTGGATTAGCATCAGCTGCAAAAGTAAACTGAGGACCCAGGCCGAGGCAATTGGGTTGGTAAGTGATTAGGGAGTAGTATGAAAAGTAACTTCATTGCGTTTGTTCAATAAGCACGCTCCTCCAGGATTCATGCGCGGGCTTACTCGACTATAAGCGTGGGACTTCCAGGTGCTGGGTCCTGAGAGCTTAGCGTGCCGGAGAGTCATAGAGGGTCAGGGAGTCTGGAGACTGGCCCCCAGTCCAAGCCTTGCCACAGCCCTTCTGTCTCATCATGGGCAGATCACTTCCTGTCTCTAGGCCCTGATTTCCACATCTCCAAGGGAAAGTTTGGGGCGAGGACTGGGAGAGCAGACAAGGTAATCACTGAGTTTTTCCTCCTAAGTCTTTTTTTTTTTTTTTAACGTTTATTTTTTTGAGACAGAGAGAGACAGAGCATGAACGGGAGAGGGTCAGAGAGAGAGGGAGACACAGACTCTGAAACAGGCTCCAGGCTCTGAGCTGTCAGCACAGAACCCGACGCGGGGCTCGAACTCACGGACCGCGAGATCATGACCTGAGCCGAAGTTGGCCGCTTAGCCGACCAAGCCACCCAGGCGCCCCTCCTCCTAAGTCTTAAACATATGATCTTCTGAAATACCAGAAAACTAAATCAGAAACTAATTTTAAGTGCTGGTGTTCCTAAAAATATCGTGATTGGGAAACAACAGAAAGGCCAAAGGACAGCCTTCTTGCTAATTAACGGATGATCTCCAGAGAGCTGTGGTCTCTGTTCCTTCACAAAAGGAAGTCTTTCAAACAGCCTGTTACCACCGGGAAACTCAGCAGCTCCCAGCTGCCCTTGGTTTCACCTTGCGATTGGGGTAAATGTCTGTTACCGTCTGCCCATCTCAGTTCAGCCCAAAATGCCTAGATGATGCCCATCTTTTCATTGGTATGTGTCTTTTAGCTACAAGTATATGAGGGAGTTATTATTCGCCGCAGGATCCTTATATCAACATTTGCTTCAATTTAGTCTGAAAATCGTAGAAAATATTCAGAGTGCCATAGTGAGTGGTAAACTGACGTATGGGACGTGTTTATCATCTGTGCCAATGTGATAAAAGTGTCCAACGATAGTCATAATTGGTTGTCTACTTGTAAAGATGGGTTTTCCGACAAGCATCTCTAAGAACATTTTCCTGACTTTCCTTCTGTTGTGCTTCAGGTAGGAAAATATTTCACTGAGTAGAAGATTTGGCAGTGAGAGAGGAACAAGCACCGAGCTGAAGAGAGAGTTGGGTGATTGTCTTCTCCACAGTTTTCAGCAGCTTGCGTCCTGTGCCCATGACATACAACGTACAGTATAGCATAGCAGAGAATTCACGACATCAAAGGCAGACAAACTAAACCGCACAGGGGTTGATGCTTAAAAATATATTTTTACATTAAACACTGGGAGTGAGTTGGAACTCTGGAAACGGAGAGAAAATTCACCCAGCTTTATGGGACAACCGTGAGAAGTTGAGCGGTATCTTTTTTTTTTTTTTTTAGCATACCTGTCATCATTATAATTGACCAAATAAATTGTAAATTGCCCATCACAACTTTTTCACTCAAACGTCCTCCAAACCCTGAACCGCAACGTTCCTATATCCTCTGACTACCAAGTGTTCTTTTTTTTATCTGCTAGTTCTTTTATAGCCACAGGAAAATTCACAACGCATGTCATCTAAGCTGACCATATTGGGAGGTGGGTAGATGGGCACGTTACTGAAAAAACGCCTACGTCCTGATTCCACCCGAAACCAGTTGTGCAAACTTGGCGAGTGATTTAACCTGTATTTCAGACGCTTTGCCTATAAAATGGAAATAATAATATTGTCTACCTCATAGGGTTATTGTGAGGACTAATTAGGTAATCCACGTAAAGTACTCAGAAGAGTGCCCACTGGCATATAGTATTCAAAAAAAAAATAACTGTTTTTTATATATATATATATGTATATATATATATATGTATATATATATATGATTTGTCATATATATGTATATAATTTGTTGCATTTCAGCGTGTGTGTGAATTCAGTGTTGAATTTCAGTGAATTTCATATATATGTATATAATTTGTTGCATTTCAGCGTGTGTGTGAATTCAGTGTTGAATTTCAGTGAATTTCATATATATGTATATAATTTGTGCATTTCAGCGTGTGTGTGAATTCATTGTTGAATTTCAGTGAATTTCATATATATGTATATAATTTGTTGCATTTCAGTGCGTGTGTGAATTCAGTGTTGAATTTCAGTGAATTTCAGTGTGTGTGTGTGTGTGTGTGTGCGCACGCGTGTTTCATGTTTATATGAGTTTGGGCTACAACTAAAGTGAAGTTGCCTTCCCTGAAAGACCGTGTATGAGCTAGCAGGGGAGATGGTCCTCCAGTGTGGTCCAAGACAAGTGGAATTATTCCGGGATAAAAATACATCCACTAAGGGAACAGTCAGTATCCAGATGATAGCGGTGGCTTCATGCACTTTATGAAGTGCAACCTAAAACATCGCTTCAATGTGAAATTACTAGAGGCTAGGGTCAAATGCCATTAGCTCGCCGTGCGCACAGGCCACCTGCTCACCCAGTGCCCAGGGAACTCACTCCTCAAATGTGCACTGCTCGAAAGAGTGTTTTGGGGGAGGCAGTCCGCCTAGAATGCTTCCAGACATGGGTCCCCGCGCATGCATCCAAGATAAAGGAGTCACTTTGGCCTACAACTTCCCATAATTGCTGGTTACATTTAGCTTTCATTGTCTTCCCGCTGGCCTGTCCCCATTCCCTTTCTCCTCAAAATCTCCCCCCTCCTCCTCCAATTATTGTTCGATATTGTCCTTCCCACATCACCCGGAACCTCCCACTCTGAAGACCCTCCCAAGCCCCCGACCACCCTCACTCTCCTCACTTCTGGAAATGTTTCTCTGGGCCATGCCAAGTTTAAAGGGGCTTTATCTGTGTGTAAGCCCATGCGGGCTGGGAGGAGGGATTTTTCTTTGATCCACCTAATGAATTAATGAATTAAACAGAGGTGGAGTTCAGAAGGCAGGCTCCTTACTTTTGCTGAAGTTGGGCTGATTTTAAGCGGGCCTAACTGCTGGAAAAAATGCTGCTTCATGCTAGAAGAATTAGGGACATGGCCGAGTCCATTCATCTTCCCTAATCGAGTTCTTGGGAAATACACATGTAGATTAGCCCCTAACAATGACCCCCGGCTGATTGCTTGGAGTACTCCTCCATCGTGCCCACAAGGGTATTGACTAGCTCTTTATGTCCTGCACAAAGGAAGCCCCAAGCTCCCCTTGTCCTGCTTTGCCCTGTTTCTCCGAAGTCCTGGCTGTTGAAGTCTTTTCTGCTTTTCTCTCAAGACTCTGAAATAAACAGTAAATAAAAGTTAACCTCACCTGGACCTATTAGGGAGAGCTGGGCAGTCCCAGAGAGAATTAACTTTGGAAAACAAGGCTATAAGCCCCTTAGCGTGTGGGCAGAAGCTTAAGAAAACACTGCCGATCTTTGTTTAGCAGCGATTATAGAAATCAATTTAATATTGGGGAAGTTTACATAAAAAGGATTCTTGGTCATAGCGGAGACGGCAAACACCAATCTCCTATCCCTGTGGCTGTCCTCTGGTCACCAAGGCATCAGAACCTCAGTCACCTGGTCTATGTAATTGGCCTGTGGGACATTGTGGGGTGCCACCAGACTGTTAGGAGGACACTGCCTTGGACAGCCTAGAAAGCCTGAGGGCCCCAGGGGCAGGCTTTGCCTGGACTGTGGTGGGAACCTTTCAAGGATTTGTTCGCTAGTCCCGGACACCAGCGCCCAAAGGCCACTGTCCACAGTCTCTGACTTCATTTCTCTGGGAGGCTGAGCTGCCACCATCTCAGCCTCTTAGATGCAGCATTCGGTCTCCGGGAAGGATTAAAGATGGAGACTGTGGGCTCAGATGTGCTTTTATTCTTCTCATAAACATCACACCCTCCACCATTTATTACAAGTGAGCGGTAGGCAGAAAACACTGGACAAAGAGTCAGGTGGTCTGAGCTCTAGTCTTGACCCCTCCACTTACCAGCTGCATCAGGTTGAGCCTCAGTTTCCTCTTCGATAAAATGGGGACGGGGGCACCCGGATGGTTCAGTCGATTTAAGTGTCTGACTTCCAGTCATGGTCTCTCGGTTTGTAGGTTCGGGTTCTGTGTCAGGCTCTGTGCTGACAGCTCAGAACCTGGAGCCTGCTTTGGATCCTGTGTCTCCCTCTCACTTTGCCCCTCCCCCACTCGCACTCTGTCTCTCTCTCTCTCAAAAATAAATAAACATTAAAAAATATCGTTAATGGGGCACCTGGGTGGCGCAGTCGGTTAAGCGTCCGACTTCAGCCAGGTCACGATCTCGCGGTCCGTGAGTTCGAGCCCCGCGTCAGGCTCTGGGCTGATGGCTCGGAGCCTGGAGCCTGTTTCCGATTCTGTGTCTCCCTCTCTCTCTGCCCCTCCCCCGTTCATGCTCTGTCTCTCTCTGTCCCAAAAATAAATAAAAAACGTTGAAAAAAAAATTAAAAAAAAAAATATCGTTAATAATAACATAATATAAAACGGGGCAGACATATTTGTCCCCCTCACCTCGCTTGGTTTCGAGGATCCTGTGATGTAAAGACCGTGAAAAGGCTCTGACAAGTATAAAGAATCGTGCAGAAACTATAAAGTGTGTATTAATTATCATTAATGTAGCTCTCTCTTAAACCACAATTTCTCACTTGAATCCGAAGCTCAATTTCTATCTACTGCAAACTCACCTGCTTGCTATTTTAATTTACCTTTTTATAGGCCTACTAAAAAAAATAGAGCGATTTGTGTAATGACCACCCCATATGCCCATCACAGACAATTCATCATTCCATGCTCCTTAATATAGTCACATGTTCTTTTGTGACTTTGGGGGCGCCTGGCTGACCAGCGAGCAGCTCCCCTTGGTATAGAGGTTGCTTACATAAATAAACTTAAAAAAATAAAATAAAGGTGAGGGTTGGAAAATAGGTGGGTTTTTTTTTCTCCCTTGTTTCTTCCTTTGTCTCGTCTCCCAGGCTGGATGTTAAACTCCTCAAGGCCAGCGCCTGGCTGGCCTTTCTTTTCTTTTGAGGTTCTGGCATGGCCCACGTCAGTGGGGGACCCTGGGAAGGGAGGCGGTAACCCCTCATCCGAATGCAAGCAGAAATAAACTAGCGGTGGGCATGGGGGTGGGGGGAGATGCCCCTGCGTGGAGATCGGAGCCCCTATTACAGAGGAGATTTTAAGAAACTCTATTTTGTGTCTGTAAGGCCACGGATGTTAAATTTATTGTGGCAATCGTTTCACAACAAACGTAAGTCACATCATGATACTGGCCACCTTAAACTTACACAGCGCTGTACGTCAATTATATCGCAATAAAACTGGGGAAATGAAAAAGAATACGAATCTCGAGTTCCTGAGATTCTTGGGAAAACATTTGGGTTCACGTTTCCTGCCAATAGTTTGGCGAAGGTGGACGGGGCGTGCGGGGTCTGGCATCAGGTTTGAGAAGTGACAAGGTTATCAGTGGCGACCACGGTGATGGCGGATGTGAAAAAACACTTGCCTGCAGTAACCATCATTCCAGTTTGCGCCACGGAGGCCCCGTGGGGCTCCCCAAGTGGAAAGACATGCATGCAGCAGATTCCGCCTATAACCGCACCCTCCACCCCACCCCCGCCTCCCAGGACGTGAGAGGCCTGCACCCCAGACGAGGGTCCTTCTCCAGCCAGCCTGAGGCTGGGCCTTCTCCTTGGCCTGCAGATTGTTTGGTGGGGAGAGGGTTCTCCAGGAACAGTCTACGAGGGTGAGGGACCCCTGTTGGGTCTTCCACTGGGCCTGAGCCTGGCGGCGTGTCCGACTCAGGGCCTCCCAGCCTCCTGCTGGGCGGTGGGGCACTTGAGGTCACCGGGCGTGCAGGCACAGATGGCCCCACCGCCTCCTGGGGCTCGGCCCTGGAGTGAGGGGGCCTGCCGGCCGCGCGAGTCCGAGGAGACACGAAGGAGTAGTTAAAAATATAGCGACAAACAAAATAAACCCGAAGACCGAGGCTTGGGCCTACGGAGCCGAAAGAGGAGTGCCCTTGGGAATAAAAAGAGGGCGAAGGGAAAACTCAAACTGAGAAGTAGCGTGCGTGGACTGACTCCCTACGCCCCAGAGCCTGGAAGCGGTACGCTCTGTCTTTCCAAAGGTCGCCCCGGGCACTCTGCCCGGGCGGAGGAAAGTGTGCCTGAAGGCAGAGGCGAGTCTGGGGTCGGGGGAGGGAAGGGGGAGGGAAGCCCGAGCAGCGAGGCAAGCCCACCGGGTGGTGGGGGAAGGTGAGGCAAAGGGCGTCGGCCCCGTTGAGGCCAGACCGGGGGGAAGCGGGCCCCAGAGCCGGGTCCCCAGGCCCGTCAAACACCCCACCGCACTTCCCTCGGGGTTGTGTGTGGAGCGTTTGGAGCGGATCGAGAGGTGGAGGGTGGAAAGTTCGGCGCGGCGGCCCCGCCCGGGGCGGCGGAGCGAGGACCCCGAGGCGGGCGAGGGAAGGACCCGCCTCGCTGCGGGGGGAGGGGCCGAGGGAAGAGGCCGGGGCCGGGGCGGGAGGGGAGGAGCCAGGGCTCGCGGGCTCGCCGCCTTTAGCACCCGGAGCCCCGGCTGCCCCGAGTCCGAACTTCAGACTCCTGCAGAGACCCCGGCGGCCGCCGGCCGAGCGCTCGCCCGCCTCCAGCGCGCGCAGCCGGGGCCCGCGTCGCCCGCCGAGCTTGACCTTGGGTCGGGCCCCCGCGGGTGGGACCGCCGTGCCCGGGAAGCGGCGACTTCGAGCCTCTTCTCTCGGTCTCCCGAGCAGGCTGCGCTGCGAGAGCGCGGGCCGCGCCCTCCCGCCTCCTGGCGCTCCCCATGCACCTGCCCGGCTGCGCCCCCGCCATGGCCGACGGCAGCTTCTCGCTGGCCGGCCACCTGCTCCGCAGCCCGGGAGGGAGCACCTCGCGGCTGCACAGCATCGAGGCTATCCTGGGATTTACCAAGGACGACGGGATCCTCGGTTCCTTCTCGGCGGAGCCGGGCGCTCGGGGAGCGAAGGAGCGGGATAGGAGGCCGGGCGCGCGGGCCGCTTGCCCCAAGGCGCCGGGGGGAGGCGCCGAGCCCTCCGCGCAGCCTGCCCCGGTGCCCGCTCCCGAGTACGAAGGTGAGTGCTCACCCCCGGCCGCGGAAGGGCCCTGAGGCGTGCCCAAACTTAGGAGCTCTGCAAGAGGACGGAGCCCCTACCTCGACTTTTATTAAGGCATTTGGGCGCGGGATTGGGTTTGGGGGTGTATATAAGCTTCCAGTTTGCGTTCAGAGAAAGCTTAGAGGCCCCCCGCAGCCTTATCCCCGACCTCCCGGTCCAACGCCCGGGAGGAGCCCGCGTCCCGCTGTCGGCGTCCCAGGGTAGGCCGACTGGGCCCAGGGATACTCCGGGGAGTGTCCCTGACCTTCTGGGGCTTCTTCGTCCCAGCCCCTCGACCCTATTGCCCCAAGGAGCCTGGGGAGGCGCGGCCGAGCCCAGGGCTGCCGGTCGGTCCCGCCACCAGCGACGCGAAACTGTCGGACGAGGAGCAGCCCAAGAAGAAGCACCGGAGGAACCGCACGACCTTCACCACATACCAGCTGCACGAGCTGGAGCGCGCGTTCGAGAAGTCTCACTACCCCGACGTGTACAGCCGCGAGGAGCTGGCAGGCAAGGTCAACCTACCCGAAGTCCGGGTCCAGGTAAAGCGCCCCCGATCGGTCCCCGGGAGGGTCCCAGGCCCAAGCCGCAGCCAAATGTTCCCTTGAATCCCGGCGTCTACGCATTTCACGTGGGACGCTTCCCATTGGTCTTCCTCGGCTCCGCTCGCGCAGAGCCTCGAAGGAGCGTCGCAGATCTTCCTTGGGCCCCACGACCGCCTCCGGGTCATTCTGTTCCAGTTTGTAGTCGCACCTCCCTGGGCCGGGGAGGGGGGGGGTCTCTCTTCTAACCTAAAGAGAGGTATTAGAGATGGCTGGCAAGATGAAGGGCGACAGTTCCGTAGATGCAGCCGGGATTGGGGCGGGCGGCGGTGAGTAGAGAGGGCATGTAGGCAGCGTGGAGGGGGGGCGGATTGGGGCCCCGAATGCCACCTCCTCAGTAACTGCGCTCACCCTGCTGAGAAACGAAAGCCCCCGTCTGCCTGCAAGGACCCTGGCGCCTGCAGTTGAAGGTTTTGGTGGATTTGTTTCAGAAACTGACTTTTGCTTCTTTGGTGTACATCCAACCAAACTTCCCGCTGCTGCAGAGGCCTTCTCTCTCTCTCTCTCTCTCTCTCTCTCTCTCTCTCTCTCTCGTAAAGGGGTTTTCGCTTTAATTAAAGCTGAATTATCTTTAATCCCTGATCATTAAAATATTTGAAAGCCTTAAATATTTGCTAGTCATCTGTGAAAAATCTGGGAGGATTTCCAAATTAGGGGACTTTGCAGAGGCCTGAAAGGGAGTCATTGGGAACAAATTTCACTGCATCTGAAAGGCGGTGGAACTAAGATGAGGTTTGTGCGTGTGTCTGATGAGTTAGATTTCCAGGGAGTGAAGATATTCAGACCTTCGGGGGCTTTTCGCCTTACCTTAAGAGTAAAAGGGGCCAAGCTTTTGCCTTTTGTCCCTTCTGCTCATTTAGGAGTTTCAAGTAATGAGTAAATATCATGGTTTTCAAAACTAGTTCCCTCATGTGACTCAGGATGGCAAGGGCCCTTCTGTTTCTCTTAATTTGGGGACAGTCGAGCTGCAATGGTTTCATTGAAGGTGTGGACATTTTTGCACCTGCTTTTCGGGGTGGGGGTGGGGGGTGGGGGGAAGAGGGTGGGGGAGGGGGAGGAAAAGAACACAAGTGAAAGATGAAGGAGAGGAGAGACAGTCTTCCAACCAGGGGCGCCTTCACACCTGACATCACCTCCGTCCTACCTTCCTTCCTCCCTCTTTATTCGTTTAGGGATTTGGGCTCTTCCTTTAAGTCATCAGCTTGTTGAGAACGGTGTCTGCGACTTCTCTGTGACCACAGGGCCAGCACAGTGCCCAACATATGGCGGGTTCTTAACACATGGCTATGATGTAATCAGATGGGGGGGCAGTCTACTGTGGGCCTCCAGCTGTGTGGAGGGCAGCAGCTCAGCCCTAGAAGAAAGGACGTCCGGGTCCTTAGTTCTCTGACTTTGAATACTGGGTGGGAGACTAGAGCTGATGTTTCCGGGGCTAGAGTGGGGCCTGCAGGGAATTAGAGGAAGCCGTGGGATGAGAGCCCTTCCCATGTTGATGTTTCTCTTCTATTATCAGCAACTATCTCATGTTTCTGGGGGAAATTAGGGCCTCGGCTACGTAGATGAATCTTTTGTGGGAAGAGGACGAGGTTACTTACGGGTTTGTTCTTTTTCTCTCCCCCGCCCCACCCCCAATCCTAACTTTGCAGACACTTGCCCTGCTCCGCCTAGGTGCTGGGGGACTGTTTCCTCAGTGCTTCTAGGAGGTCCCCTCCCCCACTGACTCAAAGCTGCCTTCTCCCTTCTGAGGTCACAGCTATTCTCCTATTTCCCTCTAGAAATATATCACTGAGGCCACCAGTTTGGCCAAAGTTCTTTCTGATTCTCTACTAAACTAGACCAACGAACTCTCTGTTCTGTGTCCAAGGGTGGTAACTTGGTGGTGACACCTTCGTCACACCTTTTCTTGTGCCTTTACCTAATCAGAAATAGACATTTTATCATTAAGAGATCAGACTTCACTCTTGGTGTGGACTTTCTATATGTAAAGAAAAAAAGGAAGGAGGGAGGGAAGGAAGGAAGAGAAGGAAAGAAAGAAAGAAAGAAAGAAAGAAAGAAAGAAAGAAGAAAAAGAAAGAAAGAAAGAAAGAAAGAAAGAAAGGCTTGAACTCACTGAACTCATCTTATAGTAATGTCAAAGTTGACTCCGAAAAGTCTACGTAAATATAATAAACGTGAGCTGTTGTAATCATTGGAAGCAATTTATAAGAAACATCAGAAATACTAAAGGGATACTAATTAAATAAGAACGAAGATCTTTTTAAAGCAGCAACTCAAGCTCGGGATAAAACACCCCCTCTTGCTTCCACCAGTCACCACAACCGGTAATTCCTGGAAATGGAATTTAACACCCAGTGTGGCCAGTTTAGGGTACTTAGAGTATTTGTGTATGCATATGTTTATAATCGAGCCGAAAGGTAGGCCAAGCACAGAAAGCCTGAGCGGAAACCAGCCACCGAGAGCAGTACCATCGAGGGAGGAAGCAAAGTCTAAACCAAAGTGCCAAGGGGAGCTGCGAACCACCAGGTCACCGAAATCTGGTGCCATGTGGTTTCCGAAATCCTGGGTCCGATCCCCAAGGTTAACTTCACTTTTTTTTCCTGAGCACCTGCTGTGTGCCGCGAGTGGGAAACAGATACAGCCACAGCTGTGGGTGAGGTAAACAGGGGCCCGGGCGGGACACGGATGAGACAAAGACTCTGAGAGGAGGGAGGAGGCAAAAAGGGGAAAACGGGATGCAAAAGGAAGGAGAGCGTAGGGGTGGGGTTTTCCTGGGCGGGGGGCGAGGGGGTCGTCCAGCCAGGCGCAGGGCGGGGACGCGTCCCCACGCCTCCGCCGCAGCCCGACCGCCGCTGTGCTGCCCTCCGCAGGTGTGGTTCCAGAACCGACGGGCCAAGTGGCGGCGGCAGGAGAAGCTGGAGGTGTCGTCCATGAAGCTGCAAGACTCGCCCCTCCTGTCCTTCAGCCGCTCGCCGCCCTCGGCGGCTCTGGCGCCCCTCGGGACGGGCCCGGGCGGCGGCGGCGGGCCGGCGGGGGGCGCCCTGCCGCTCGAGTCGTGGCTCGGGTCGCCGCTGCCGGGCGGGGGCGCCACGGCGCTGCAGAGCCTGCCGGGCTTCGGGCCGCCGGCGCAGAGCCTGCCCGCCAGCTACACGCCGCCGCCGCCGCCGCCCTTCCTCAACTCCCCGCCGCTGGGCCCCGGCCTGCAGCCTCTCGGGCCGCCGCCGCCCGCCTACCCGTGCGCGCCCGGCTTCGGGGACAAGTTCCCGCTGGACGAGGCGGACCCGCGCAACAGCAGCATCGCGGCCCTGCGCCTCAAGGCCAAGGAGCACATCCAGGCCATCGGGAAGCCGTGGCAGGCCCTCTAGGGCCACCGGGGACCACATCGGGCCGGACCACCGCCCCGGGAGCCGCCCCGGAGCCGCACGCGCGCCTCCCTCCCTCCTTGGGGTCCCCCACTGTCACTCTCCCGAGCCGTCTGAAGCTGCAGCCAGGCGGGGCTCTGGGACGCGCGCGTCTGTCCCCGGCGCGCCGGGGACGGCTGACCACCCGGCCTGCCGAGGCCCTCCGGCCACCCCGGCCCTGGTGCCGGAGGGGGAGAGGCGGCCGGGCCCCTCGGGGTTCAGCCTGACCTCGGCATGGCTACCCCCAGAAAACGACAGCTGGGAGGACGGGGAGGCCGAGAAATAGAGTTCGAGGGACTGTTTGTACGCGTAGTTTGAAGTCCTGGGGAGGAGAATTAAAGGTTGCCTTGTTTTGGTTTGACTCTGGTTAAGGGCGCTCAGGCCTCGGTGGCGGGGAGGGAGACGCGTGTGCCCGAGTGGGGGTACGGGAAGGGCCGCGGGGACGCGCGGGGTGGCTCGCGGGGAGCGGAGGACTGCGCAGGAGCTGCGTCTCCCTCCTGCGTCCCCTGCGGGGGGCGCTGTGCTGCGGCGGAGACTCGGCGCCCTTCACCAGGGCTCCCCTGCCCCGGCGCGTGCGGGAGCGGCGAGTGTGTGGGGCTCGGGGAGTCAGGAGCCCAAGGCTCACCCCGCTGCGCGTTCCCAGGCCCTCTCTCTGTAGCCCAATAGCCCAGCCGCGGCTGCTACTTTGAACGCTCGACCCCAAGAGGAAGCGTCTACATCACCTTCCCCAGGGTGAGAGGTGCAAAACCCAAAGCCCCTGTCGGCCCCGCCCCTCTTTTCGGCGCGCCACCGCCCAGGACCCCTCTAGGATCGCTGTCCGGGTCACGCGCTCGGTGCCAGGACTGATGACATTAGTCCTTCAAAGACTGGGGCAGAGCGACTTTTCCTCTTCTCATCCGGGCGCCTCTCTCGCTTCCCCAAGTCGCTCCTAACCCCCAACGCCCGCGGTCCTGTTTAATGCTCGTCCGGTGAGCGGCGGCGCTCAAGTACTGTGTCCCGGGCACATCCCGGGCTGTGTCCGCTGTTCTCTGGCGCCGGCTCTGGGGCGAGAGGGAAGCCGGAGGTCTCCCCCCAGCTTCCGGAGCATCCGCGGTACTCGGGGGGTCCCCGGTGAAGGAGGGCCGGGACTCCCAGCCTGAGCAGCCGCGGTATCCGCCGTTGATCCTGGAAGCTGGGCCGCCTCGGGAATGACCCGGATTCCTGGAGCGCAGGTCCTCTGGGCCTCCTTGCTCCGAGCGCACCCGAAAAGACGCGGCCGGAGCCTTGGCTTCATCAACCCACTACTGTTTGCCGTTCGTTAGCACGTTCGTGAGCCACCCCAGCCCCCTTTCCTTGTCGACATGAACCTACCTCCCTGGGAGGTGGAAGACATGCAATGACGGACTGTAAGGCTTTGTGTGAACTACCAAACCCCGCACAAGGCGCTACACAGTGTGATCCCGCCTCTCCGATCCCACCGTATCCCTGCTCTGGGGTTCCTGAAACCAACTTGGAGAGCCGATGACTGTCCTGGGGCTGGGGGTAGAGGGGGTGTCGTCGCGGGATTCAGCCCTTGCCAGGAGGGTCCCGAGAGGCTATAGCACCATCAGGAGTGTGTACCCCTAGGCCCTCCTGCGGTGCCTTGCATATAGCAGGCCGCTCAGTGAGGTCGTTTCGCCCAAGAGGTAGGAAGTAACACCTGCACGTCGTGGGGGAAATGAATGGATTGGCCAAGTGATGCCAGACATTGGCATGAAAAAAAAAAAAAAAGTAAACAGGATGAATGTGTAAGTAAATTTCTTTCAAGGTGGACTATTCTCTTTCATCCTTTAATGCCCTTGTTTAACCGGGAATGATTTATTCAGAGTACTCCCACCTTTCCTGGTGAGTACCTGCTCTGCCTCCCTTCTCCTTCCCGGGTCCTGGGCACCCCTGATCCGGTCCATCCCATCACCAAAATCTTCCTTGGTTCTCTTGAATCACTTCCATGATTATTCATTTTGCCTCTTTTTTTTTTTTTTTTTTTTTTTTGAGAGAGACAGAGACAGAGCAAGCAAGGAAAGGGCAGAGAGAGAGAGAGAGAGAGACAGAATCTGAAGCAGGCTCCAGGCTCAGAGCCGTCAGCACAGAGCCTGACGTGGGGCTCGAACCCACACGCCACGAGATCACGACCTGAGCCGAAGTCCGACGCTTAACTGACTGAGCCACCAGGCACCCCTCATTTTGCCTCTTTATGCTATGTTTCTTCCTATTCTTTTTTCATCGGCACCTTTCCATCACTTCGTTCTCCTCTTTTATACTACTTAGTGTGAGAATGAATATTCTAAACCCTCTCTTTGGACACCAACAGAGTGAGCCCTGCCTGGACGTCAGGGACACGTCCTTGGAAAATGATCAAAATACTAACAGCTAATGATTGTTGAAAGCTTACCACAGGCCGGCATTCCCGCAAGCAGCTTACGTCGATTGACTCATTTAAGCCTCACAGGGACCATGCGAGGAAGATACAATTAGCCTCATCTTATAAATGAGGAAACTGAGGCACAGGGAGGTAGCATCAGTGAATACTGCTTGTAAGTAGAAAGGCCCGAAGCTCTGGTCAGTTCACGACCACAGCGTACTTGTTCCGGACACACTTGCTGAGTAAGCGCTCCTATTTCGATTCCCGGGAACAACTCATTAGGCCACTTGGGGAATTAAGGTCCTGAGGTGTGAGGGGTCGTTCCTGGGCTTCCATCAGCCCCAGCGCCCCTCTCACCCCCATGCCTGGGGGCAGCCTAAGAGCTCCAGCAGTAGAGGTGCAGAAGGAGTGGGAAGCCAGGACTTAACTCAGGCTGGAGGTGAGAATGACTTTCGCTAAAGAACATTAAGCCCCAGACGACCCCGAAACACGGGAAGCTGCTCGAGTTCCCGGCTGCAGAAAACACTTTGCGCAGGCGCTGGCCAAGGTGGAGCCCGGGCTTCCGAAGCTAGATCGTGCCGGCTCTGATTTGGGGCGGGCACGAGTCCCTCCGGGACTCCGGGGAAGGGGTCTCCTGCGCTCGAGAAATGGTTCCTGAGCCTTCCGTGATGAGGCTGCGGGTTTGGCCGCGGAGAGCTTCCAGTGTCCCCCGAAGGGGAGCGAGAACCAGGTGGGAGTGGGTCTACAGGGTTTGGGGAGGAAAGACACTGCCGCCCAAGCACAGCGGCCTGGGTCTCGAGGCAGACGCTCATTCGGGTTGACTGCATTCAGTCAATCTAAGAGGCAGGCCTTGGGAGCTTCCTCCCCAGAAGACGACCTGGGCGGTGACGCGCCGCGGGAGGAAAGCAGGTGAGTCTGCTGCAGAATCGCTCCCGCGTCCCTGGCTCCGAGCCGCGCGGGGCGGGGCTCCAGGCCGGGGGGCGGGGCGGGGAAGGACGCCTCGGATTGGGCCACTCCGAGAGAAGGGCGGAGTCGGGCGCGGCCTGGGGAGCTGGGGCGCTCCCGCGCGTGTGCGCCGCGGGGACCCAGGGCCCGGAGATCCCCGACGCGCGGAGCCTTGCCGCCCCGGCCACCGCCCCAGCGTCGCGGGGCGTTTCAGTTTTCCCGTTTTCCCCATTTTGGAGGCGTCTCTTCTTGCCCGTGGGAGGGTCGTGATCATACTGCGTGCGTGGGCTCCGGCTTCTGGGTGGCGATTTTTCTCTCCCGCGGGGACGCAGGGGACCGAGGGTCACCCGTTTCTGGAGCCACGGAGTCCCGGGGCGGCCGCGGGGCCCTCCTTGCTCCGTGTCCTCCACGCTGCGGCCCCGGGCCCGTCCAGGCTTTCATCCGGGATTGGGTGGCTTGGGTGTGCCGCTTTGCGCCCTGCGGGCCCGAGTTTTCACCCCTGCCGCCCGGGAGGGTTGGTCGGGAACGGTGTGGGTGACACAGGATGGGAGGACTGGGAGAGACCCCCTGAGAGGGGCAGGCTTCGGCCAGCGGTCAGCAATTGGCCTGGGGTGGCCCCGATGTATTGACTTATTTTAAACAGATCCTTCAAGTGTGGGAGATGGGAAATCCCTTCCCGCCCCCCACTCCCATCTCCAGTTAATCCAGAATCCAAAAAGCGGAGACAGGGAATCCTAATCCTCCCCTCTCTCGGCCAAGTTCATCGGTTAATTGAAAGGCTTTGCGGCCAGATTCTGGAAGCGGGGGCCGTCCAGGACTCCGCTCCCCGGGAGCCTCGTCCGTCCCGCGGGCGGTGGCCGGTGGGAACATCGGGAGTGCGGACTCAGACGTCCCAGCGACCTTAACTTTGGACGTCCCGCCTCGCGGCTCCCGCCACCTCCCCGCCCCCGCCCCCCAGCCTCGCCGCTTGCGCTTCCCAGTCTCCATCCGAGCGCTCCTTTTCACCAACAGAACCTTAATACACGAACAGCATCCAAGCCTCCAGGAGCCCAGCAGGAAAAGATTTCCGGGGAAGATAAAATTAATGAAAAAGCCGGCACTTCCTCTCTGCACAGCAAGCGCGAGCTGCGCACCAGCCCTCGGGGCTCGGCCTGCGTCCTAACTGGCCTGGGAAAGGCGCGGCCCCGCAGCGCCCGGCGGGCGCGCCGGACCGTTCAAGAGGCGGATGGTGTGCTTTGTGGCCAAAGTCGTCCCCTTAATTGGGAACTGGCTCTAATAATCTGGCCTCGGCTTGTTAACTGTACAATAGTGGGCAGAGTTAATGACTCATTAGTGATTAATTCTTTAACTGTGCCTTAATTACTCACTGTAACCCCCCCTTTCGTAAAACTGGATTAAATCGTCTGGATCCTTGGCCACGTCTCTCACAGCTCTGGAAGACCCTTGGAGAACGCCAAGTTTCCCCCCAACTTCGGCGGGTCGGCTTCCTAAAAGCAGGTGCAGCGGCGCCGCCCCTCAGCCTGAAAAGTGGGGCGATCTGTGGGTCAGCGTAGCTGTGACATAGCCTGGTTGTGACCTTCAACCCCCGTCCCCCCCCCCACACACACACCAGAGCTGGATCTCCAAGATGTCCCCTCCTCCCTCAGCACCTTCCCTAGCACGCCTGAGATGTAACACCTCATTTTAGAAGAAGTTTTCCTCTGCTCAGTACTTGGCGTGGGTGTGTGTTCACAGTAGGTTTTGGATGGATGGTATACAATGGTGCCTTTCTTCAAAAGTTCCCTGAGAAAGTTCTTTCCAGTGCTAACAGTAGCTGGAGTCTATATATAGTCTCTCCATTGGTACTTTTATATATTAAAAAAATGGACCTTGAATTCTTTCACCTTCTGAATTGTCCTGCAATCTTGATCCCTTCTGGAGACCCGTAAGGCGAGGCAGGCATGTAGTGATGGACCATAAGAATCTCCACCCTCCCCGACAATGCCCACTGCGGGGGGGGGGGGGGGGCTCAGTCACTTGAGCATCTGACTCTTGATTTCCGCTCAGGTCATGGTCCCAGGTCGAGCCCCACATAGGACTCCCCACTGAGTGCGGAGCCTGTTTGAGATGCTCTCTCTTCCTCTCCTTCTGCCCCCCCTCTCCCACTCACACACACTCTTTCTCTCTGATAAATAAAAATAGATAAATAAAAAATTTTTTAAAAAGGATCTCCATCCTCAAGGAGCATGGTCTCAGTAGAGGAACGGACCCATTTCCTCATATGTTTTCAAGTACCTACTGTTTTTCTCCATGTGGTGTTCCAGAGGCCATCCAAAATAGATTACGTTCCAAACAAAACGTACTCATCTGTGCTCTGTGGCTTCCAATAAACCTCCTTAAAACCCTTCTGTCTTCATTCCTAGCCACCCAAGGGATATGAGAATCATTCTTGAAGCCTTGGGACAAGTTATTTTCCATGTCCTTTCCACCTCTTACTTTTCTCAGCCATATAGTCTCCAAATCTTAGCCGCCCAGAAGCAAGACATCTCCCGGCCTTCCTGCCAATTAGATATGATTAAACCTATACCAGTGTCCTAGAAGGAAGACACTTCTAGGAAGCACGTTTTTTTTTTTTTTTTTGTTTCAACTTTTTTTTAATTTATTTTTGGGACAGAGAGAGACAGAGCATGAACCGGGGAGGGGCAGAGAGAGAGGGAGACACAGAATCGGAAACAGGCTCCAGGCTCCGAGCCATCAGCCCAGAGCCTGACGCGGGGCTCGAACTCACGGACCGCGAGATCGTGACCTGGCTGAAGTCGGACGCTTAACCGACTGCGCCACCCAGGCGCCCCTCTAGGAAGCACGTTCTTAAAGGTGACCAGCCCGCCCTGCCCCTGCCCCGTTCCTGAGTCTGCTGCCCCCAGGCAGGTGTGAAAGGCCGGTGCCGGAGAACCCATCTTGGACCATGTCATGAAGCCATGTGTTGAGGGGGTTGAGTAACAGGACAGAAGGGACCATATGTGCTAAGTCCCTGACACCGGAGCACCATCAGTAGCTCTGGATTGCTATCAGGGAGATTTTAAGTCTATTTTGTGTCACTGTCAGCCACACCTAGACCTAATTCACTCATTCCTTTAACGCCTACCTGCAGTTAATTACTTAGCTGCGTTGCTTTTACTTCAGAACACCTCCACATTCATCTGTCCTTGACGTTCGCTGCCAGTTCTCTAGTTCGGGGCTTCATTCTCTCTCCCCCAGGCAGCGTTTCTTTTGTGGCACCTACCACATATGCTCCGATGTTATGGTGGTTTCTTCATGATTCATTTACAACCATTTATTGAGTTCTCTCTCTCTTTCTCTTTCTCTTTCTCTTTCTCTTTCTCTTTCTCTTTCTCTTTCTCTGCTAGGCTCTGGAGCTATAAAGATGTGGCTTCCATATGGATCTGCTTGGCAATCAATCTTCAATCAACCCTTCACACTATAGCCAGAATTAGTATCTCAAACAATTTCTCTGCTTGAAACAATTCCTTAAGGCCAACGGGACAAGAGCTGAGCTCCTGGTGAGTATGGCCTCTGAGGCTCTTTTGAATCTGAGCCGACCCATCTTTCCAGGCTTGTCTCTGGCACTCTTCCTCTTTCCTTGCCTTCCTCTTTCCCTCTTTCCTTTCTTGCCCTCCGTTCAAGTGACACCCGAGTACCCGGCATCTCACTGGCCCACCATGTGCTTTTTCACTTTGTGGCTCTGAGCACAAATGGTCCCTCTGCCTGGAAGGACTTCCCACCCTCCCTCTCCTGGCAACCTCCGTCAGGACCTGACTCAGATGCCACTGCCCTCCGTGCCCCTGGCCTGCATTCCTGCAGCAGTCAGTTCCTTGTTCCCTCTTCAGCACACACCCAAGAGCACTTTGTCGATGTCCACTTGAGGCTTTTCTAGTACTTATCCCGTAGTGTTGTCTATGGTCCCCGGTGAAACTGTAGGATCCTTAAAGGCCGCTGTCAGATTCTTCTCAGAATATTCAGTGCCTGACCCCATGGAAACACCCAGTAATTGATGAGCAATAACTAACACAAGGGGTGTGTGATCCCCAGAGAAAGCGCCACATTCTATGACACCTTATCACAAGGAAAGCTGCCTTAGCCTGTGAAGTCACGAAATCACGGCAGACTTCCCCGAGGAAGTGACAGACTGAACCCTGAAGGGGAAACAGAAGAAAACAGGGAGGAGTTGAGGGGTACAGGAGGTCACCGCATCGGCAAAGGAAGAGGGAGCAGGTCTTGTTTAAGGCTCTCAAACGAGGCTGGTCTGGCGGGATCCATAGGACAACTCGGAGAAGAAGTATGTGGCTTGCCAAGACTCATAAGGCAGGGGATTTCCCAACATAGGAGAACCCAAAACTAACTCACGTCCGCTGCAGGTGGTGACACGGTCATGTCCTATAGACCATCCTGCCTATATAGCGTGGAGAAGAGCTTGGAAAGAGGGAAGAGAAGGTTCTAGAAGACCAATCAGAAAGCTATTGCAGTAGCTGAGGGAAAATGGAAGCTTGGCCTCGTGTGGCGACAAGGTGGCCAGGTTGGAGGTTGAATGAGGAGATTGTCAGTTCAGTTTTTTGTTGTTGCTGCTGCCCCTGGTGTATATGTGTGTGTGTGGGGGGGTGTGTGTGCACCATTCCTGCAATATGGGGTCATGTGCAGAGTGAACATAGCAACCCGTATTCCCTCTCCCTGCTCCCCAAATCCATTGAGTATATTGTCTTCAGCTCCAGGACCTATCAGATCTTAAACTGCTAAGAACAGATACTACTTTGGCTCGAACTTAGCCAAAAGGCTGAGAAATGATTTTTGGTTTTAGTTCAGTGTTGGTCAAATGCGTTTGACTGAAGACAATTCCAAGTACTGGTTTGGGGCTCAGGGGAAGGATCCGGGCACTGAGCTCGGGCAACAGAAGGTAATTGAAGCCATGGGCATACAGGAGGTTGCCCAGGGGGAGGGGGCCCAGGGTAGCGGGAGGACACCAAGGTCAGAGCCTTGAGAAACGCCAGCATTTGGTGGCCAGCGTTGGAGGAACCAGGGGAGTGACAGAAGGAAACCGGGGAAGTGTGGGGGCTCGGAAACTGAGGAAAGAGGGTTTCAAAAGAGAAAGAATCGGCAACAACAATCACCATTATTGGGGCACCTGGGGGGGCTCAGTTTGGTTAAGCGTCTAAATCTCGATTTCCGCTCTGCTCTTAATCTTGCAGTTCATGAGTTCAAGCCCCACGTCGGGCTCTGTGCTGACGGTGCACAGCCTGCTTGGGATTCCCTGTCTCCCTCTCTCTCTGCCCCTCCCTCACTCGCGTTCTCTCTCTCCCTCAAAAATAAATACACTTTAAAATATTGCTGTCATTTTTTAAACTGGAAAATTAGCCAGGGATGAAAAGCACAAGACCGCATTCTTGCTTCCCACAGGGGGCCGGGATGCAGGTGTTTCGCAGATGCTGCCAGTATCTCCTGCTGCCTGGAAAGTAATCGGTGGCGGCCCAGCCCCCACCGGCCCCTTCTCTCGTTCCACATCTAGGAAGAAAGCGAAATAACACAGCGTCCTAACCATGGTACCTGATGATCTGAGACTCATTTAGTATAAACTTTTCAGTCCTTTCTACCCTAAGGCTCCAACTTCCCTTCCTCCATCGCACACTCTCTTCCATAAGCCCTCTGCTTTTGCCCACCTCGGCTCGCCCTTGAACTTGTCCTGAGCTCTCCCACGCCTATGCCTTCCCCCAAGCTCTGGAGTGTCTTGGGGGACACCTCCACCTGGAGGGTCTTCCCCCGTAGAAAATGCTTTAAGGTGAAGGAAAATTAAGGTGCAGTATACCCGCATTTCTGGGATGTAGCTAGAGCAGGGCTTAGAACGATGTTGAGCAGCAAATTGCCCGCATTGAGAAAGCCTGAAATCTACAACCTAAGCTTCCACCTTAAGACACTAAAAAAGAAGGTCGGACGAAACCTGAGGTGAGCAGAAGGGAGAAAGTAACAGACATCAGAGGGGAAGTCAATGAAACGGAGAATCGACAAGCAAGGGAGAAAATTACACGAAAAATACCTGATACGCGGGGTCACCAGGGGAACGGAACACAAAAGTGCCACGAGGCGTGGACCCCTATCCGCATGGCTAGGATCAAAAACTCAGCAGCCAGCGGCGTTGGTGAGCATGTGGAGGGGTCAGAACGCCCGTGCGGCTTGGAGGGCGTGATGTTAAGTGAAAGAAGCCAGTCACAAAAGACCCCATACCACACACGTGGAAATTCATACGAAAGTCCAGAATGGGGAAATCCACATAGACAGAAAATCGATTTGCTGCTGCTTCATGCTGGGGGACACGGGCATGGGGACAGAGGGGGTGATAGATAAAGGATTTCTTCTTGAGATGACGGAAATGTTCTAAGATGGGCTGTGATGATGGATTATGGCACGTATCTTTGAATATGCTGAAAACCATTGAACAGCCTACCGTCAGTGGGTGAAATCATAGCGTATGTGAATTATACCCCGAAGTCGTCTAAAAGACACAGCACGGTCTTTCCGCCGAGCTCTTGCCGCTTCCATCCCCTTCAGGCCCTTGTGTTGGAATAATTTCCCTAAAAAGCGTCTTCATTTTGCTGCCCCCTTGCCAGGTGAGCCTGGCCCCCGGTGCTTCTCCTGCAAGTTTCAACTCTCAGCTCGTCTTTGCCCTTCCTCACTCACCCATTTCCTTCCCCGTCGACCCCTCTTGGTGGCAGAGACCCTCAGCTCTAAACAAGCAACCTGGACGGCATCTTGTTCCCCCCATTTCCGTCTCCATTTTATTACTCAAGGTGGGCAATACCCTTCCGTCCCACATGACAGACCAGCCGAAAATGCCAGCTCTCTTGGAAAGAGAGCAGTCCCTTAACTTTATTCTGTGATGCCAAAGCTTGGCCGGAGAGGACCTTTTCTGCCCAGGGCCGTTCAGGGAGGTAGAGATGGGGGTGGGGGTGCCTGCGAGGAGAGAGAGCATGAAAAGAGGGAGGCCTGAGGACCAAGGGAACCAGGGTGCCATTTGCACAGCCCAGGCCTGCTGACATGTAGGATTGCTCCTGCTTTCTCACCTGGACGCATGCTAACTGTCCCGTGTCTGTCGCCTTTTCTCCTCTCCTCCGTGTCTAACCCTAGTTCAAAGCGCATCTCCCCCAGGGATCTCTCTTTGGTTTCCCTGGCCACAGTCTTCTTACTTCCCCAGGATCAGTCCGTCTTGTTGCATCTGTGAATTCCCCTCCTTTGTCCTCCCCCACTCCCCTGTGAAAGCAAACGAGCCCCCTGTTAATGTGACTGCCTAGCATTTGACCAAACAAAGCCTCTGTTCCAGGCTCCAGGGTTCTCCTGCAAGGCTTTGTACTCAACTCACAGGGCTGTGTGAGGATTCAAACGACTCTCCTCTGTCTTTTGCGGATTTTGTTTCATTCGGGGTGAGAAGCGCCCCTTTAAAAGTACCATCACAGAGAGATGACTGGATTTCTTATTAGGAGGGCACGGGAACCTCATTTCCGCCACCACCTTGATATATGGCTTCAGGCAAAGTCGTCTGTCTGCCTGGAGTTCCTGGGCTGTGAAACAAAGGGGGCTAGACCTCAGGGCCTCTACTGTCCTCCCAGCTGCAAAGTTGTGCCCAGCTAATGCACTTATTTTCAGTAATTTGGCTGAGGGTGCCATCTGATGGCCATTTTGAGAACTTCACCTGCTGATCGCACACTAGAAGCTTCCTTATACTGCAATGCTTCCTTTCCAGCAGGGCCGGCAATAAGGGCCGTTTAAAAATGTTTCATTATTTGTTATTTGCACTGCAGGGTCAAAATTACAAATTTTAAATACTGTTGTGCACTCCCGAAATCAACACTACTCTATTCGTTATATGTTAATTAACTTGAATGTATTTTTAAATTTTTTTTAATGTTTATTAATTTTTGAGAGAGAGAGAGACAGAGAGAGTGTGATTGGAGGAGGGGCAGAGAGAGAGGGAGACACAGAATTCGAGGCAGGCTCTGGGTTCTGAGCTGTCAGCACAGAGCCTGATGCGGGGCTTGAACTCACGAACCGTGAGATCATGACCTGAGCTGAAATCAAGAGTCCGACTCTTAACCAACTGAGCCACCCAGGTGCCCCTCTAGCTTCTGGCAATTCATTGGCTTGTGAGAGCATAACCCCTGTCTTCAGATGGCACTCTCCATGCGTGTGTGCCATCCAAATGTCCCCTTTTCATAAGGACACAGTCGTATTGGATTAGGGGCCTGCCCCACTTCAGTAAGACTTTAAGTTCCCTCATTAATAATGAACATGATTTCCAAATAAGGTTACATTCTCAGGCAGGGGGTGGGGGGTTCAGGACTTCACTACGTGAAAGGTAACAGCATTGGGGACTTGCTGTCGTTTCGTGTATTTATACACTGGCTAGTAAGGAGCCTATGGAGACCCAAGGCTGGGTAGTATCTGATAACCAACCCCAAGTGACTTGGCCCCGAATGGGATCCGATGACACACACAGCTGGGCTGTACTTGAGGGACGGGATACGGTACCGAGGGCTGCCACATGAGTTGGAAACTTGGAACCTTATGTTCACACAAAAACCTGCACAAGAATGGTCGTGGCGGCTCGGAACCAGAGTCAGCCCACAAATCCCCCCCCCCACCCCACCCCGCAGGTGAGTGGCTGAACAAAGTGACTCACAAACCACAGAATCCTGTTCAGCAAAATAGAGTCAACCATGGACACATGTGGCAATTCAAACGCATCCCCGGGGAATCATGCTGAGGGAATAAGGCTAATTCCAAAAGACTTGTGTTCTCTACGCTCCCATTTATGTACTTTTGAAATGACAACTTTGAGAAATGGAGGACAGATGAGTGATTGCCAGGCGGAGGGTGATGGCAAGGCAGAGAATGAAGTACAAAAGGGCGTCAAGAGGGACAGCACAGTGTTGAAACTGCTTAGTGTCTTTTTTTTTTTTTTTTTTTTTTTTAGAGACAGAGAGAGCATGCGTGAGCAGGGGAGAGGGGCAGAGAGAGAGAGAGAGAGAATCTCAAACAGACTCCATGCACAGCGTGGAGCCTGATGTGGGGCTCAATCCCACAACCCTGGGATCATGACCCGAACCCAAATCAAGAGTCAGATGCTCAGCCGAGCCATCCAGGTGCCCCCAAACCGTTCCGTATCTTGATGGTGGCGGTGGATACACGAACCTGCAAAGTGCTGGAAGTGTGTGGAGCCCAAAATGCACACACACACGCACACACACGCACACACACACACGCACACACACGCACACACACACACGCACGCACACGCACACACACGCACACACGCACACGCACACACACACACACACGCACACGCACACACACACACGCACGCACACGCACACACACGCACACACGCACACGCACACACACACACACACACGCACACACACACACGCACGCACACGCACACACACGCACACACGCACACGCACAAATGGGTGCAGGTGTAACTGGGAAATCTGAATAAAATCAGATGACCATTTCAATGTCAGCATCCGGGTTGCAATATCGTACTACAACTTTGCAAAGTATTACCATTAAGAGAAACTGGGCAAAGTGTACAAGGTATCTCTCTGTATTATTTCTTGCAACTACATGTGAATCTATAATTATCTCAGGGTTTTCAAATAAAAAAGGAAGTTTCACCTACTTGGGAGGAGTGGTGACGAAACGGATGGGTTCTCTGAGGAAGTGACATTTAAGTCAAGACATGAATGTAAAAGGCGAGGGGGGGCGGGGAGCAGAACGTGCAAAGGTCCTGCAGCCGCAAAGAGCTTGGTAAATCCATGGAACTAAAAAGGAGACCAGTGAGACCCAAGTGGGGAGAAGCGAGGCTGGAGGCAGCAGCCAGACCAGGCAGGGCAACAGACTGTTCTAGAGATTTGACCTTCCACCTGAGAATAGAGAGAGACTATGGGAAGTTTTGAGCAGCAGAGTTCCATGATTTGTCATGAACTTGGGAAAGCTCAACCAGGTGTGGGTGGCACCTGGGTGCAACCCAGGGACGCACACAGAGAGACCACCGGGGCCATGTGGCAACAGGAAAACCATTTGAACATCCATCGAGAAGGAGATGGACTGAGAGGCCACGTGCGGACGAATACTGGGCTTCACGGTGGGACTTCTTAATAAAGAGTTTGGGGTGTCGGCCTTCTGGTTGAGCAGGAAATCTAAAACCTACGGATGGATCCTGGTGGGGGTCTCCTAGAAACTAAAGCCATAAGTCACCCCAGCCACCACGTGAGGCCAGAGATTTCCTTCCCTCGATCACTCTGGAAGCCACAGGCTTACCCAGCGGTGCCAGAAACGCGGCCACCTCGGAGTCACTCTGGTCGCGCACCGGGGCCACAGGCGGCATCCTCCTGCCACCCGCCTCGGCTAGGACGCCTGTGACCCATTTCCTTTAAGTGTCAACTGATAAATGGCTTCTCGTTTAAGGGGCAGGTGGTTGAGATCGCATTGTTGGGCTTTCGGCCAACCCAAAAGGAAGAAAGTCAACCCCAAGGCGAGAGAATAAGTCAAAGGCGGGGCCCAGGCCTCGGCCCCTGCGCGAGTGAGGAGGGTGGAGGGGAGGGGGCGCCACTGCCCCGCCGGGGTTGAAACCGGACGTAGACGCCTCTTGACATCTTCAAATTTTGAGAGAGGTTCTCACTTCACACGTCTCTCTCTCTCTCTCTCTCTCTCTCTCACACACACACACACACACACACACACACACACACACATATGCACGAAGAGCCACAAGATTATTTGAAGCAGGGGAGGTCAGACGGGGTGGGTGCCACACAGACCAGAGTTCTTCATCAGGATTCCACATAGGGTCTTGCTGTTTGGTTTGTTTCCAGATACAGTGAGAGCCTCACAGAAGAATCTCTGGGGTTACATGGTCTGGTCCTGGGTTCCCCACGAGATTCGATTCCAGCTCGGTTCCCTCACCAAGGACGTTTTTTACCAGCAGCATTTCAGAGTGAATGGCATTGTCTAGTGATTTTGCCCCCTTTTTTTTTTTTAATGTTTATTTATTTATTTTGAGAGAGAGAGAGAGAGAGAGGGAATGCGGGCAGGGGAGGAGCAGAGAGAGAGGGAGAGAGAGAATCCCAAGCAGGCTCCTCACTGACAGCACAGAGCCCCACGCGGGGCTCGATCTCATGAACCGTGAGATCACCACCTGAGCCAAAACCAAGACTTGGACGCTCAACCGACTGAGCCATCCAGGTGCCCCGATTTTGCCTCTCCTTAAACAGACTTTCTTACTTTTTCCGGCCACCGGCTAGGAAGGGAGTGAGTCTTCAGAATCAGTCGGGACAGCAAATGGTATGCGGTAAAACCCTTTCAAAACATTCCTCGCACGACTAGAGAATCGCAAGCAGGGACAGGAATTTAAACGATATTGTTGAAAAAGGCGTGGAGTAGTCCCCTTGCCCCCCACATACCTTAAACTGGGATCATAACCTCCATGCCTAGAGTGGGTAGGCAGGTAACGCACCCAGATAAGCAGGGAGGGGTGGACATTAGCGTGTGGTGAGGACTGTGGCCAAGTGGACAAGGTGAGCCCTGTCCCCGGGGACAGCCCCAGGCAGCGATGGTCTTTAGGGAGAGCGGGATTTTGCAAGAGCTTGCGACCCGGATAGATTTTTAAATCTGTGCTACAGATCCTAATTTTTGAAGACACTGTTCCAGTGAATAGCATGTCTATGGTAGCATCTGACCAGCAGGTGGCCAGTTCCAGTTCCTGACGACTAACTAAATCGTTTTTTACATTAGTCCCTTTTCTTTTCTCCTGCCGACCCCAGGAGTTAAGCGAGAAGAAAGGAGCCGTCTCTACAATCTTGTCTGGGCTTTCCGGGGTTTTTTTGTTCTGTTTTGTTTTTTGTTTTAATTCGAGACCAACCCCCAGCCTGCCCATTTAGGCTGCTTCTAGCTGGGGCATCTCAGGAAATTGCTGGGGGGAAGAACCAGTTTGAAGCTCCCTATTTCCTTTTCATTTCTGTTTATTTCGGTGGTGGAGTCAGAGGGGGCATTTATGTTGTTACCGTGGTGGCCATCTGCCTTGCCGGGCGAAGAACGCGGTACAGGCTGAGGGACGCCTGGACTGAAGCCAGGGGCGGCCTGTCGACTGCAGTCCAACATCAGTGCTCCAAGCAACAGCAACGGACTCTTGCCTGCTCGTAAAGACTCGCGGTCTTATAACGAATGGGAGGACTTGGCGTGAGCATTTTGAGAGCGGACTAAAACCCAGCGAGTCTGTCCTTACTAGCAGGGACTGCCTTTTGAAATCGCTGTACGGATCCAACCGGGGTTGGGTGAAGTCGCGAGAAGTGAGGTTCATGCTTGCCGCGCGTTGGACATCCATCCCAACTCATTTCTGCCATCCGTCCCAACTCACTTCTGCCATCCGTCCCAACCCACTTCTGCCATCCGTCCCAACCCACTTCTGCCATCCGTCCCAACCCACTTCTGCCATCCGTCCCAACCCACTTCTGCCATCCGTCCCAACCCACTTCTGCCATCCGTCCCAACTCACTTCTGCCATCCGTCCCAACTCACTTCTGCCATCCGTCCCAACTCACTTCTGCCATCCGTCCCAACTCACTTCTGCCATCCGTCCCAACTCACTTCTGCCATCCGTCCCAACTCACTTCTGCCATCCGTCCCAACTCACTTCTGCCATCCATCCCAACTCAATTCCATCCTCCTTCCTCACCGAGTCTTGATTTTGTTAAGCGTCCTGCCCCTCCCGCCGCGTGACTCATCGGTAAATCCTAATCAGGGGAGGTCAACCCTAGTGGTCAGATTCCCTTCATCAGTGGCAGGGTTAGAGCAAGCCTGTGGCCCCGTTGGTCACTGAGGTGAGGGATTAGAGACCTCCGGGAAAGGATTTATCACTATTAATAATGTGCCGCCTAAAAAAAGATGGCCTCTCTTCTTCCTTTGGAGGTTGTCATGTGTGGATGTGACACCCAGAACTCCAGCAGCCATCCTGTGACCATGAGAGAAGGCAGCTTAAGGACAAAGCCGAACTGCCAGTGGGAGAGTGTCAAGATGGAAAAACCCACATCCTTGGGATCTGTTTGAGTCCCTACATTAAATTGAACTAGACAACCTTGAATCCCACCTCCCTGTGCGGTTCTTGTATGTGAGAAAATAAGTCTTTTTATCTTCTATGCAAATCTGAATTAAAGGGTTTCTGTTACTAACAGCCAAGGTGTCCCGACTGGCACAATGTTCATTCTCGAAGGTCTACGGGAAAGTCTCTTTTCCATCTAGAGTCAGGTGGAATCGTTCATTCATCATCCCTTAGTTAGTTTAATGAGTCCGATCACAGGGCAAAGAAAAGCCTGGCCACAGGTAGAACCACCACGTGATCCAGCAATCCCACCTCTGCGCCCCCAAAGGAAATAAAATCAGCGTCTCGAAAGGATATCTACACTCTCATGTTCACTGTGGCATTACTCACAATTGCCAAGACTGAAATTGTCTGCGGTTGGTTGAATGGATAAAGAAAACGCAGTGTTTAGAGGCGGTAGAATATGTTTCAGCCTTAGAAAGAAGGAAACCCTATCGCTTGGGATGATGCGGGTGAAACTGGGGGTCCGTAAGCTAAGTGAGATAAGCCAGACGCAGAAAGACACAAACTGCACGGTGTCACTTATAAGTAGGACCCAAAAAAGTTGAACTCAAAGCAGCAGAGTGGAATGGTGGCTGTTAGGGCTCAGGGACGGGGGTGGGGAAGGGGAGGCGTTGGTCAAAGCGCACAGCATTCAGTTGTGCAGGATGAATACATTCTGGAGATCTAATGCACAGCGTGGTGACTGTGGTTAATAATTCTGTATCGGATATTTGAGATTTGCTGAAAGGAGATCTTAACTCTTTGCATCAAAAAAAAAAAAAAAAAAAGAAAAGAAAAAGAAAAGGAAAGGTGACATGAAGTCAGGGCTGTATTAACTAGCTTGATTGTGGCAAACATTTCACAATGTGTATGTGTATCAGCATACCATATTGTATTCCTTAAATAGACACAATTTTCGTCCGTCCGTTATACCCCCCGAAAGCTGAAACACAAAACAAACAAAAAGGCAAACAGACCAAAAAACGAGGCTCTGGGCTCCCTTCTTCCCGTTTGTTTACCAAGTCCTCCCGTTCCTGAAGGAATGTGCGCGAAAGAGTGCAAATCTACCTCTCTCTCTTTCTCTCTCTCTCTCTCTCTCCCTCTCACACACACACACACACACACACACACACACGCATCCACGTACAAAGACAGGTGTGACGCAGTCGGAAGGGGCTTTTCCATGCTAATAGGTATTTGGAAAGGATCACATCTGAGGTTTACTTTTAGCGATTAAAGATAACATCCAACCCACAAAACATCATGTCTATTTCAGTCCCTTGTTTTCAAAGATGAAGGATATATAGGTCGGGCCACAGAGAAAGTACACTGTCTAGAAGTCTTCCGGTCGTGTCAGTGTCACGACCCACTAACTCCATCCTGGAATTCAATCCTGTCATAGTCTGACATGGCAAATACTGCCTACCCAACATCCTCCCTCTTCTTTTCTTTATTAGTATGAAGGGAAATGTGGCTGTTGGGGGGGGGGGAGGGTGTGGGAAGGGCGGGTGGTAGCAATGTCCCCAGCTGGAAAAACTACATTTCTCAGCCTCCTTTGTGGCTGGAACTGGCCAGTTCTCACTCAAAGACAAAGGCTGAAGATTTCAAATAGCAGGGCGGGCGTGTTTTGTGCCCGAATATCATGGCCCCGGCAGGAGTGTGGAAGGGTGACATCCGTTCCCCCAAGGAGCAAGAGGGTAGTCCTATCCAGAGAGGAGAGTCCATCTGGGAGGGATGGACTCTCCCGGGTCTCTGGAGACAGAGCTGGGGGAGAGCCACCAGAATGTTCTCTGGTGGAGGAGTGAGGCAAGAGCAGGGCATGATTACCGCAGCTGAGCGGAAGGACCAAGAACATTCTCATTCTCTCCTTGGAGACTGTCTCAATCCACCCGTGGTTAGAGCCACCTCTGTTGGTATATGTTCTGTAAATTATGTGGGCTGGGGAGAGCGGAAGGAAAGCCAGAGGGGAAACGGAGAGATGTTTCTGTGTTTTATCTGGGTCTAATTAAGGAAGTGATTAATTGGAAAACACAAGGCCCCAAGAGGCAAAGGTGAGAGCCCTTTCCGTGATGACCATGGTGCTTCTGCTTTGGGAATGGCAATCGTTTGTCACCGTGGGTTTCCCTTGAAGAAGCTCTTTCACGGTGTCTGAATGAAGCGGCCTTTGGTCGAGGCGATAAATAACGTAAATTCCACAATTTACTTAGATGACTGCCTCCTCATCTGAGCTGGGTTAAAATGCTTTGCGATGAGCAAGTAGCCCCAGGAGGAACTGAAAGGTGGGCATTGCGGGGCTGGAAATTGTACTGCACAGCTTGAAATGCCTGCTTGGTGTGTTACCGAACCTCTGATGGCAAGCAAAGACTGCCAAACTACCCTGAGCAATCTACCCTGTACCACTTAAAAACAAACAAACAAACAAAAAAGACTGTGTTTCCAAAAGAACAAATTTGAAGGAGATTATTGCTTTCTTCCCTTCTGGATTCTTCCTTCTATTTATCCTGCTTGGCCGCAAGGGCTTCTAAATATTGTCACCTCTTAAAAGCGATCTTCTCTTCTTGCTCTATGCACACACACCTGGTCTGTGTGCTGTAGAAAACAGCCACCAGGCTCCTGTGTCCCTAGAGTCTCCCGGATGGATGTTAACTGTTCTCTAAAAGAGGATGGGCAGAAATCAAAGAGGGAATTTTTTTTTTTTTGAGAAAAAAAGGAGAGGGGGATATGTTATGTGTCTCTGACCATATAGTGTGAACCCCCGCTCCTTTCTTTGATAGCGTCCCATGGTTTTAGTTCCGTTTTCCCAAGCTAGAAGCCTCAAAACTACATTTCCCAGTTTCCCTTGCGGCTCAATCCAGACACGTGATCTGGGGCCCACCAATCAGACACAGACGTTCAAAACTCTAATGTTTTGTGGAAGTCAGCCAAAAAGCTTTGAAGGAGCTTTCCGAGGGGGCACCTATCACTTCAGGCACAAGTGGCGGCAGAGCCAGTGGAAGAGAGTGCCCGCTCAGGCAGTTCTGCAGAATGCTTTAGGGCTAGCGGGGCATGCACGAACCACCTCATCGCCCGGGGCAGGGGCGTGGCTTTGATCTTGGCAGCTGCTGGTTTAGCCTTAAGCCCGTTTCTCCGTCTTCCCTGCCTAGTATGTTCTCCGAAAATTTCTTTTCCTACTAAGACGAACCGGGGAGGATGTTATTTGCAGCTAAAACTTAACCCTACCCAGCGGGGAACACACTATGATACGTGATAGGACTGCGCTTGCAGAGGAGGGTTCAAGAAAGCTCTTCTGGAGGCGCCCGGGTGGCTCATTCTGTTAAGTGCCTCTTGATTTGATTTTGGCTCAGGTCATGGTCTCATGGTTCATGGGAGGGAGCCCCCAGTCGGGCTCCGCGCTAATGGCATAGAGCCTGCTTGGGAGACTCTCTCCCTCTCTCTCTCTCTCTCTGCTCCTCTCTCCTGCTTTCTCTCTCTCTCCCCCTCAAAATAAATAAATAAACTTGAAGAAGAAGAAAAAGAAGGAGGAGGAGGAGGAGAAAGCTTTTCTAGTAGGGAAAAGTGTATCTCTTAAATAAACGGATTCTAATGCTAACTTGCCTTGGTACAGGGGAGCCCTGCAAGGGTCAGGAGATTTGAGGGAGCTGTTCTTGTGTCTTGGAACACATAGAGAAAAAATAATTGCAGCCCAAACACAGGACCACATCTACTTTCATGACACAAGCAAAGAAGGGACAGTCTAGACGGAGTGGTTCCAGGAGTATTGCCTTTCTCTCCCTGCCTGAAAGGTCACCATTAGAGAAAGCTCCCCCTAGGTCTGGAACACTGTTCCCATCTTCACGAGTGTCCTGTCGGAAGGCGAGTCCTTGTGATCGGGCTTACCCCTTGATCAACAGCTGAATGGCGGACTTTAGCTGACCCAGTTCTTGGGAAAGACACCAGAAAAGCCTCAGGAAGAGGAAGGTGGCGGGATGTTGACAACATATTGCACATAGCTCCCCAGATCTGGCTCTGTTGTAAGTTGTGAGTCAACATGGTTTTAAAAGAAATTAGAACGAAAACATCGCGTCTTATGTGGTTCTTTGACAATCAAAACAAGAGCGAGGCAAACCTCTCTCCTGTTTCAAATGTGATTTCCCTAAATGAAGGAAATCTAAACATATGGCACAAAGCTTTAAAATCTGTTCATGTGTGAATGTCATGATAAATTTGGAACCGGTGAGTGTTACCAACCACCAGGCCGTGTCCTCTGGAAATGGAAGGGAATCTCCCGAATTCATCTTCTCCTCTTGCTGTGGAGCTGGCTAAATCTGTCGGTGGTGACCACTTTCCTCCCAGATTGGCCATGAAGTTTTGAGGAAAGAGCCCTATTTGCTAGGCTTAAGTATACTGAAGGGGAGGTTAAAAACGAGACAACGTGGGCAAAGTTAAATGCTGCAGAAAATCTGGTGCCTTTGGATGTTTGAATCCTACTTCCATCTACTATGTGACCTTGGCTGAGTCACTGGACCTCTCTAATGCTGTTTCCTCATCTATTACATGAGAATGCTCCTTCTCAGCTTATAAAACTGTTATGAGGAGAATATTGATAACATTGGCCAAATACCCAGTCATGGTAAAGGCTGAAGAAATGGGAATTAAGTGACAAACAGGCCTCTACCTTCAGCCTAACCCATGTAATGGCAAGGATAAGGGAATATGAGCTTCTAGTTGAAGCCTCTAGAAAGGTTATAAGCCAACCACAAGGATGCAGTAAGTGACCTTCGGAGGGGAGAGTTAAAAATGCAGCCTGCCTTCATCAGTGAGCACACAAGTTCATTATCAAATTGTTCATTAATCTCTGCCACATCTTTTCATTTGGAATCGAAATAAGAGCACTACCGGCCCTTTGGACATCGTGCTTACGTCTTTATTGTGAGTGCTAACAGGTTGGGGGCTAGACACTAATGGACAAATAGCCCAGATGTAAAGAGTGTTCCCTGGAAGACTCTTAATGGACAATTAATTATGCACAGCGAACAAGTTCAGAGCAGAAGATGCCACTTGAAAATTGTGAATTTAGTCCAGGTTGAAAGATACAGGAATGGTTAAGTGTTTTGCACACAGAAAATCTGGTTGGCGATCCAGTCGGATTGATGCGTGTAGAACACAGTCTCTTAAGGGTTTTGCTTTGCTTCTTTGAGAGAGGCTGTTGTTGTCTGTCAGTTCAGCTGGGGGTCCCTTCCGTCACGTTGAGAATCTGGAGCAGAGAGTCCACCAGCTTGAAAAATACGAGAAAGAGTTAAGCAAACATCGTTCGCGGTACTGAAGTTCTAATGCTAGAAGCAAATGCATTCCCAACAAACAAACCATCAGCGTCACTCGGGAGCTTCGTAGAAAAGCAACTTCCTAGGCCTACGCCAGATCTACTGAATTGGAAACTCAGGGTGGAGCCCAGCGATCCGGGCTTTCCGAAATGCTCCAAATGATGCTGAGTACATTCACGCTGGAGAACCACAGCCGTCCCCCCAAGAGAGAGAAACTCACTTCCTCTTTTTCTGGAGCCCCTACCTCTTTCGGCTCTTTCTAATTTTGAAATACGTCTTTGTTCCCATAGAGCACCCTCTATATGCTGAGATGAGAAAACGCTTTTCAAAAAGAGCTTATTACACTTGCCAAGATTCTCAGACACTTCAGGCTCCCCAATGGTTAGACCAGCCATTTGTTTCTAATAAAGGAATTACCGCTATTCTCAGACCAGTTATTAGCTGCTCTGTGGCTCAACTGTTTTGACCAGGTGCTAATGAGGCCAGGGCCTGGGGTTCAATTCCCACACCGACCAATTAGTTTTGCTCTTCTCCACAAGCCCAGGCTGCACTATTAAGGGTTCGCCAGCCTGCCTGACGATGCTACCATCCATCTCGAAATATGAGCCACGGGTCATAAAAGGGGCCAGGGGAGGGTGAGGGGAAGAATCCAGGAAGCCCCTGCATTGGCTCAAAATATTGAATCTGAGCTGTCTGGCTCAAGGGAATGGAAGTCAAGCTACAAGGAAAAGAGGAACTAGTAACCTAGGAAGATCAACGCCTGGAGGCGGCGGGGGTGGGGGGTGTCCGTTATTGGGGCGGGAGGAGCTCTCTTTGAGGTGGGGGGTAACTTCACTCTGCTGCCTCAGAGCAACTGTCGGGGCAATCGGAGAATTTTTAGTTATTCTTCAGGACATGTTGCTGCTTCTCCTGTATCTGGAACTTCCCTTGGAGCGTTTCACACATTACAAAATAAAACCTTTCAATTCTCTGTGTTGATTTGATGGGGCAGTGGGAGTCATCCCTTCAAAGTGAGGGCAGACTTGCCTTCAAAAAGTTTCCTTCCTTTCTGTAACACCCTCTGCAATGCACTCACAGGCCCTTTCAGGTCCACCAAATAAGAGAAAAAAACTAAGGCTGCAGAGAACATTGCTGTAGGTCCGGCAACCCACAGGCCAGCTTCAACCTTCACTGAAACTCAAGACAATCCACAGCCACATCCAGGGCTATGGATCAGGCCCTCGGGCTGACCTGAACATTGCTTCGTGTGCTAGAAACCATAGGGTAAACGTTCCATTAATTTTTTTTTTGAGATAGGGTACAGTTAAAAGATTAAGGTTGGGGCACCTGGGTGGCTCCGTCGGTTAAGCGTCCAACTTCGGCTCGGGTCATGAGCGCTCGGTTCATGAGTTCGAGCCTCAGGTTGGGCTCTGTGCTGACAGCTCAGAGCCTGGAGCCTGCTTCGGATTCTGGGTCTCCCTCTCTCTCTGCCCTTCCCCCATTTTCTCTCTCTCTCTCAAGAATAAACAAACATTAAAAAAAAAAAAAAAAGATTAAGCTTAACCTTGAAAATGATTGGCCATAGCTACTAATAAAGTTCTGGAGCTTATTTGCCAGGATAGAGTGGTCTAGATTCAGTGCACATTTACATAAATCTTTTCTGAACTAAGTAAATAACTTTGTCACCAAAACATAGGAAGATGCTCAGAGTTTCTGACTACAGCTCTGGGAGACTTGGCAAGAGGACTGGATGCTTTAGTACCGAAATGGGTGAGGAGAGCATATGTGGATAGAATTTAATTTTAAGAAAAGTCCTTCAGTCCCTGAAAATTCCGGCTGCTACCTTCTGGCAATGCTTGGCTAAGTTATTAAACCTCTTTCTAACACTGAGCGATGTATGGATTTCTAATAGATCTATTCTCGTGGTACTCCCTCTTTGAATAAGGCAACTGTAAGGTGTTTTCAATTTGCACATCCACATTCTTTCACGAAGATGGAATTTCCAAAGCAAGGAGGGTAACAGACTCTTTTGGTCTAGGCAACAACGACTCCAACCATTGACTTTTTTCATATCGCTGGAAAATGTATCCAAAAGAATGGTACCCATGTGTGCAATAGTTAATTATTCAACCTAAGGTGGAATGAAATGGAATGGGCTTTCTAAACTTGTAAAGAAGACCAAAACATAAAAAGATGTAGTAGGAAAGCGAGGCCTGATTATAAAAAAGATGATTTTTTCCCCTCCGGTCACATGAATGCTGATAAACATTGTCCCCCTGAAACACTCACTGTCTGTGACTGCCCACTCAACCCACCCTGTACTACGACCACTCAGAGATCTCTCTAGACCTATTCTTTCATAATTGGCTTCGCTGCTTACAGAATGTTCTTCTGAATATGGCAGGAAAATTTTGATCTTTAAGGACAGAGCTGAATTTTTTTGAAAACCCTCCAAAGTTATGCAGGGCCGGGTTTGGAGGAATAAAGCAACTCAAAGGGATGTTGTAGTTTCATTCAAAAATGAATGAGCCGGGGAGCCCCTGGGTGGCTCTGTCGGTGAAGCGTCCGACTTCAGCTCAGGTCACGATGTCACGGTTTGTGGGTTCGAGCCCTGCGTCGGGCTGTGTGCTGACAGCTCGGAGCCTGTAGCCTGCTTCGGATTCTGTGTCTCCCTCTCTCTCTCTCTGCCCCTCCCCCACTCTCTCTCTCTCTCTCTCTCTCTCTCAAAAATAAATAAACATTAAAATCAAATGAAAACAAAACGCATGAGCTATGAGTGTACGTCCATTTCAGCATCTGTGAAATTGCTTTGGAGGGTTTTGTGATGGCAATTGTCATTAGTCTTCAAAGGAGAAGGCACTGCTGTTGGACATCCCGCCACAGGAAGTCCCTAAAGTCAGCTGACCAAGAAGAGGCCTCAGCCAGGGACTGAGGAGTCAGTCACAAACCCCCCCAAGCCCTCGGGGCCATGTCACCCCCCCCCAACAAAGAAGGGAGCTGGTCGTGACACCTAGACCGCAGATGTGAGCGAGAGAATCACTCAGGACTTGGTGCAAAGTTGTTACTTATTTCTGTATCCGTTGATTTAATCCAGATTTTCTTTGTGAATGAAGGCTACTAGAGTCTTCCTCCCGAGGTCCTTCACGCTACTTCTGCAGCCTGCATCCTTCATATTTGAGGTCAGCGAGGACCAGCCGGTCCCCAGGAGACGTTTCACACGGCAGCATACCGTCCAAGGGACACAGCGCCGGCCCCTGCCCTGCTCTCGCCGCTGAAAAGCTATGTGCCTACTCTCTGTTTCCTCACCTTTAAAATGGAGAGAACAGTAGGATTTTCTCAAATCTTCCTCCAAAGGCTGCTGTGAGCATTCACAGAGAAAATGCGGGCAAACTGCTCGGGCCAGTACTTAGTTTAAGGTACAAGTTGCCCATCACTAGGATTGCAGGAATTTGCAGTTTTATTATTTTTGCCATTTATATAAATTTCACGGAAACTTCTTAAAGGGTAATGAGAATCACCTCATTTGCCGTTGCCCTGCTTCCTTTCTTTATATCTTCTTCTCCTTTTCATCCCATTTCCTGTCTTTGTATCTAAGCAACGCCAATTTGGTATGATTGGTTTCGCTTCCCTTCTACAAGAGTGCCACTTTGCGTAAAAGGTCGCAAACCAGAATGCTCTCTTCTAAAAGCCTGTGTGAAGCGCCCCTCCCACTAGTGCTCACCCAAAACAAACCTAGGAATTGACTCAAATAATTTCTGGCCTCACCATCAAAATATTCTGGGAGGGCCCGGCGGGCTAAAAAAAAAAAAAAAAATCTCATCAGGGCACAATCGTTATTAAACACAGTAACTAATAAAACTCCTAAACTGGAGTGTGGAACCAATACCCTTCTGAGATGCAAGGAGGAAACATCGCCTATTCTGGTGGAAAGAAATAACACGGAAGTGTCTGCTCGTTTCTCAGCGTGTATGGATGTCTGCCTAATTAAGTGGCTGCGAAGGCCTGCATCTAAACAATTATATTCTTCTCTGCTCACACCCTAACCTCCTTCTGACCCTCCCCAAACACCCCCACCCCACCCCACTTCCCCAGCACATTGTACCTTTACGTTTTGAACCTACAACTTTAAAGGCGCTGCCATCCTGGGAATCCCAAGGAGACTGGCGGATGGCCAGGAGCTCCCTTTGAGGCGGCTGATAGCTTCCGGTCCCCTTTCCTTCCATGAGGCTGAGCAAATTCCTTGCAGCTTCTTCCCAAAGCATATACTGCAGCTGCTGCTTCAGACTCCCCCCTTCATAAACATACGGGGACTCTCTCGTGCTCTTTTTCCCCATCAGGTGCCCTGTAAAAAGAAACACAAAAACAGAATGCCACCGACTGAGCCCAGGGGAACGAAGAAACCAGAAATTTCAAAGGACCCCCCTTTAGGTTTGTACTGCTTCCTCCTAGGTGCAGAATAAACAGCATTTTATTATCAGAAGTTAGTTCTGGCAAACGTCTGGCATCTTCTGTTCCCTGTTCGAAATGTGCGATCAGCTGGACAAAATTTAAAACTGCAACTCAGGGGACCTTGGTTTGGTCCCAGCACCTCGGCTAACCGGCTAGGTCACCTCTGCCAAGTTACTGAGCATCCCCGGGGCTCAATTTCCTCAACTATCGAATGAACAGGTGGGACTAGATGAGGCCTGAGGAACCTTCCATGTCTAAAATGCCACCGCCGATTCTGTGTGCACCGAGTCCTGTTCCCACCCGCGTGACGGAGGTTCAACATCTTCCTCAGTCAATTGTGGACTGCTACCGAAAAGAAAAGCCTCGATGCTTTCTCTCATGTGATGAAACGAGATGTTGCTCTCCTCTTATCTCTAACACAATTGCACCAAAGGAAGTTTTCATTTCAACTTTCTTAGAATTTTAGCTGAGATTGAATCCAAGAAAGGTCGCTCAGAAATTCTCATTTGTTGGGTATGTAATGAAAAAAACGATTCGAAACAGGTTCCGAGCAACACGTAGCAGCCCCGTACGTGCAGATTTTTCTCTGGGATGTTTACAAGACTCCGTGAAAGTCTACCGATGGCTCCAGGGATGCGTTCCCGCCACATAAATGAATAAAAGTTGCTGTGCAGGAGGCCAGGCCACTAAAAACATGGCAATTCATGTAGGCAAGTGGGATAGCCATAGTGTCAGATGTGGGTATGGAATCCAAGGTCTGCTCTCCTTGCTAACACATTAGCCCCGTACTAATAATACATTATCTGACTTTCGTCAGTGCTCCCCTACCCCCATCTCTCTGCAGTTGGAACTTATCGGACTCTTAAACTCCTAAGACTAGGAGACCAACGATGCCTTTGACCGAAAGGTCGCAAGGAAAGCTCTTTGCGGTTCCGAGGCTGCCCGGCCTTAGAAGCATTTAAGGTAAACGGCGTGGGAATAATATGTAACAGACCCCAGTCAGTGAACCTGATGAGAGCTCTGTCCGCCAACAGCGACGGCCTTGCTGTGACTTTACGGCAGGCGGGTGTTTACAGGACGTTTCACTCGATCTACCCCACAATAAGTTGGACGAAAACGAGACTTGTCAAAGGTCACCCACGCGTAAGCGAAGACCCTAGGATTAAAATCAGCTCACAGTCTAGACTCTACCATATTATGACTCTGCTTCAAAGCGTCTTTGAACTTCCTGAAAATACAAGGCAGGTAGAAATCAGCCTGGGGTCTGGAGAGAAGGGTAAGGCCTACAAAAGGCAGATGTTAGAACGAGGAACCGGGGATCATGTATCGGTCGATCATGACTCCTTAGGTGACTCGGAGACATTAATTCGGTGGGTATCGGGGAGCCTTCACACGGGGTTTTACTGAACTGCCGTCTGAACACTTGCCAACCCACTTAGGACATGCCACCCCACACAGTTGGGACGTGCTCCTGACCGAACGAGTGGAATCCTGAAGGACTGGCACCTCACCTATCTGCTTGGTCACCGGCGGGGCCCGGGTAGCCACGAAATAACCTTGCTCTTAGCCCTAACAGTGATTACGGGGCACAACTGCTCAGGAAGCAGCGAAGCATTTGGCTTTATTTATATAGAGGAAATTGAATCACGATAATGGGAAGGCAGGATTAGAACCTGATGCTCCAGTGATGACCTCGGTCCCTCTTGCTCTCCCTCATTGCTCTCATCAGGATGCTAGAACTGAGAAAGGTGTTATTGACAATGAAGCAGGGGGTGGGGGTGGGGGCAACGGAGATGTTTTTACAAATAGGAACTACATTGTTGTCATGCCCGAATAATTTGATGGACTTTTCTGAAACGGGGAGATAAAGCAATCCTCCCTTCTGTGACTGATTGAACATAGGACCTTGTGACAGTGTGCATATTTGCACGTTTGGTGGGTGGGTGGTGTTCCGACTCCTACCCCCAGATCCACGGTCTGCTTATGAGGACTGGAAGTGCACCATCCACAACGTCCCAGGGAAAAACACACTCCTTGGGTCCTATTCACTTTAGAGCTGGCAACTACCAACGAAATAACCGTCTCCATGGCAACGTGGATATGGATGACCCGTCCACCTCTATTTCTCCCATCACCGTTTGTTACGTGTCCATATCATAGTAATAGAGACCTCAGCATAGACAAAAGACAGGCCCTTGAAAACAATAAAACCTTGCCCAGAAGTAAAAAAAACAAACAACTTTTGTCCCTTATAATCGCTTAAAAATACCACTAAAACAGCAGGTTTGAAACATAAAGCAATTTTCCTGAGCTCCAAATTTGACGATCACCTCAACTTAGGAAAATATCCATTAAGACATAAAGTGTTGAGCACTTCTAAGAGCTGGGTTTTTTTTCTGGAGTGATCCTTAAACTATATCTCACAGTTTCTGGGGGCAGCCCTACAATGGAAAGGCACCTGCAGCTGAACCCCGGTGTTTCCGAATGCAGCCTGCCAGGACACGCTTGGGCATCAAAGTTAGAGCCACTGCCAGGAGCATTTCACGGGAGCGGAGGGGAGAGTTACCAGCGTCGGTGTGGACCTCTATTTTCATCGCACAAACAAAACATTTCCATAAACATCAAGCCACATAAGAATTTAAGTTTTCCATCTGCTAACTTGCTTTCCGTTGCCACACCATGCCTCTCTCAGCTGAAGAAGCAATTCCCTTAACAAACCTGCAAATTGGTGCTGACAGCTTCCTCATGGACAGCAATATGTAGCTTTCGTTTGATATAATTAACATGAAACTGCAAGTCTTCAGGGATTGAGGAGGACAGACATTTACTTATGGTAGTGGAGGGCTAAATTTAAAACCTAACAACATCATTCATGCTTATGAGTGCTCAGATTCCCACGGAGAGCATGTCTGTCCAAAGCAAACTTTCTCTCAATCACAATGTTATTTTAGACCCAACTGTGATTTTCTACTTCACCTCCCTCTGTCTCTTGTTCTAATCAGCTCTGTGCAGCCAGCCAAGAGAGAAAAAAGAGTGCATTCGAGAACAAATAGGAAAATAAGAAAATTTGGGGTGGCCACTGGTCGGTATGTTCTAGGAAAGTTCAAGCACCACCAGGAAGGAAGGGTGTTTAAATGCCAGACACCCTAAGTCCCGGGGGGGGGGGGGGGGGGGACGGGACAGATGTGCTGTGGGACTACAGCCGTGGAGGTTGGCTTGCATCAGAAACGACCTGACTCTAGCTTCCCAAATAACTCTCTTGTTCTGCTTTTAGCCTGCAAGGGTTACCTAATAATAAGCCCTTTTTTTTAGTACAAAAATATGGAGGAGCAAAAGGAGATTGGAAATCTGAGAGCGCACCGGCTGATGGCTGGACTGGACGGTGGCCACTCCCTCTAAATTCCCAGAAGCCCCTTTCAAGTATCAATTCTAGGCTTGGCTGCTGTAATGCCTCGCAAATATCCTTCTCTCTTCGAGGGTAGGGGTTTTTCACCTTCACCCATCCCGGCCTCTCCCCTCCATGCCTGCTGGGTTCCGGGTGTCCCTCCGAGATCACAAACACCTTCACCTCGGGGCTGCCCAAGCTTGGCAGACAGTTCTTGTAGCGACGATGAAAACTAACTACCCCGTTGCACATCTCCCCCCCCCCCCCCCCCCCCCCCACGCCGAGCTCTGGATTTCTCTGCCGGCACACCCAGCAGTGGAGCCGAGGGCATGATAGTTCCAGCCTCACCTCTTCCCAGAAATCCGTCCTGGTCCTCACACCATCTGTGAACCGCCCGATACTTGGATTAGCAAGTGTCTTTCCAACACACCCTCCCACACTCTGAGTAGATGGCTAGAGAAATAGGGAAACACACACACCACCGCCGCCACCCCTTAAACCTCTTCGGCATGGACCAGCTTCCCGGGAAGTGTTGGGGCTGTCGGCGGTGGCCCTATGGGGAGGTGTCTGAGGAAGCTGGACGCTACGTATTGGCCAGACGGAGCCTGTGGTTGGCGCGGCGGAGACCCCCGGGGTGACGCTGGGCCAGCGCGAGGCTGCGGGATCGCTACCCTCCGGCCGGTCGCGGGGAAAGCTGTGAGTGCGCGCCCCGCCGCCCGCCCCCCGGACGTCGCCGGCCCCACCGCCGCGCCGGGTCCTCGCCGCCGGGGTTCGGGGCCGGGACAGCGCACCTCCTGGCCCGGACCCGGAGGCCGGGACGAGTGGGCAGCGGGAAGGAGGAAGGAGCTAGGGGGCAGGGCGAGGTGGCAGGTCTGGGGAGGCGGAGGACAACGGGGTCTCGGGGGACGGAGAGGCCGGGATCGGCGCGGGGAGCGGGCGCCGCGAGCCTTCGAGAAGGGAGGGAGGGAGGGCCGGCCAAAAGGGCGGGGGAGAGGAAGCGGCCGCCGCGACAGGAGGACCGAGGGAACTGGAGAGAGCCACGGACACGCGGCGGCGTTCCAGCCCCGCGCGCTGAGCAGCCAGGGACCCCAGGACGCGCTCCCACACCTGTGGCTTCGCTCGGCTCCGGCGCGCAGCCCGCGTCCCGCTCCCGGCGGCCGGGGTCCCCAGGGCCCCGGGACGCGCTCGGGGACCCGGCTCCCCACGTCGTTCAAGGACAGGCTGCGACGGCGCGGGTCAAAGGAGGCGTGGGGTCGGTGCGGAGGGAAGGCTGGGCTGTTGGGGCGCCGCGCGCCGGCCCGGGTCCCCGCGGGGGAGCGGGAACAGAGCGGGAAAGGACCACCCGCCCGGCCTGAGGCCGCTCGGGGACGTCTTCCCGGGACGCGGAAGGCGATGGGGGGCGGGAGGGGGGTGCCGGGCTGGAAAGGTCGGGGCAGACCCTCCCCCCCCCTCCCCGCCGCCCAAAGCCGGCGCCCCAGGTACGCCGAGGGCTTGGGGAGACGGGGCCCGGGCGGCCGCGGTCCCGCCGAGGGCTGCGGCGCGCGGGACACTCACCCACAGCCCAGTGGTTGCCGCGCGGGTACATCTTGTCCAGCGCGGTGCCCGTGCCCGCCGGCAGCGGGGCGGCGGGGCCCCGGGGCGCCTGGCAGAGGACCAGCGCCAGCAGGACGAGGGGGAGCTGGCGGCGGCGCATGGCGCGGGCGGGGAGGCTGGAGTGCGCGCTCGGCACGGAGCGGCGGCCGAGGACCCGGACTCGCAGAGCGTCGCCGCCGCCGCCGCCGCCGCCAGGCCCCGACTTTATACGGCGGCGCGGGCGGGGGCGGGGCGGGGGGCTCCCGCGCCGCGGCCCCGAACGCTCTGACGTCTCCGCGCGGCGAGCCGAGCCGGGGCGATGGGGGCAGCCGTCTCCGGGGACCATCCGTCTTCCCGCCGAGGGGGAGGGCAAGGCTGTGTCCACCCTGCCCCTCGCCGCCTCCCCCACCCCCCCCCCGGAGTCGCGTCCGCCCGGCCCACGCGGGATTCATTCTGCCCACCCTCGACGCCTCCGCTCCGACACGATTTCCCGAACTCCTCCCCGGCGCCACCGGGGGGTGGGGGTGGGGAGGGGTCTGCCGTGTTAGCTGCCTTCGGATCCTGCGGGGGGGTGGGGGGGGGCCGCGACCCCTGGCCGGATCGCAGAGGTGGGGCGGGGAGGAGGGGGTAAGCCCCCGGGGGATGGACGCTTCCAGGCTGGGCTTTACTGGGGGGGGGGGGGGGAGGGGGGGGGAGGAGGCCCCAGGAGAGCGAGGGACTTCTGATTCTCACGCCTTTCCCCCTCCGTGGATCAGCTCCCTCGTGGCGGCCCCAGACCAAGGACCCTCGTCTCCCTCTTACGGACCCCCCTTCTGACCACCGCCACCAGCAATAGCCTCACCCCGCCTGGGGTTTCAGAGCCGCCCTTGCCCGCTTGTATGATGAACTGCAGGACGAGCGGGGACGGGTAGGTTGTGGGAACCCAGCTAACGGTAATGTTATTATGCACCTGGCCCCTCTCATAAGCATATCGCTTCCGTGAAGAAGCTGCTTTTGTGCCGAGGTCCCTAGGCCGCGACCACCAGAAAGCTCGAGCTGTCCCTAACCCGCGAGGCACACACCTCTCCAGAGTAGCTCAACTCCCCTCTCTGCTTCTTGTGTTCTCAGCTGTGAAGAACGGTTAAGGGCGGGACTCCCGTCCCGATGCCCTGGACACAGAGGGGGCGAACGCCACAGCAATGCCACAAGAAACAGAAGCTGGTAGGATCCCGTTCCACGTTCGGGCTGCCAGAGCTGGGGGTTCGTTTGCGTGCTCCTGCACCAAGTGTGGGTGTTCCTCGCCGGCCTCTGGTGTGGGCGCCGATGAAGTGGAAATCCTACATTTTCCTCCACCGGTGATTCGCTGTATTTGTGCGGTTCTTAGAGAGCTTCACGTGCACGTGGCACCACTGACTATCCTTGGGCTTGGACGAGTATTTCCGTGCCCGTGTCTGGCTATGAGATTTTAAAAAATGCTAATTTTACGATCGCAGTGATCAGCCAAGGAAAGACAGTACTACCATCCTGAGAGAATGACCCAGTGAAAATCCGGAGGAAAAGCCCACACTTGGTCTTGGCCTGGACTCCGATCTCTCCTGGGTCCCCTGTCTCTTCATCCCATCAGTAAGCAGAGGTACGACCGTCAGGTGGTCATCCGTAGGCTGGCTACCTCCCACTTGGCCGTGACCTTTACTATAAACACAGGGGCTTGGCTTTGTCCGCCTGTGTTCCTGAAGAGAACCTGAATCATAGTGGTGTTCGATAGGTACTTGGTTCACGAACGACTAACCTAAGAAATGTTCAGGTCTAAACGCCCTCGACAACCCTGGGTCTTTGGTGGGGGAGCGTGAAACTTTCATCTTTCCAGATTAGGTTGTAGAAAAATGTCCCTTTCTTAGTTTAATCAAGAGTATTTTCAGATCTTTACAGTTTTTTTAATGTTTATTTATTTTTGAGAGAGACAGAGACAGACTGCGAGTGGGTTAGGGACAGAGAGAGAGAGAGGGAGACACAGAATCCGAAGCAGGCTCCAGGCTCCGAGCTGTCAGCCCAGAGCCCGACGACGCGGGGCTCGGACTCACGAGCTGTGAGGTCGTGACCTGAGCCGAAGTCGGACGCTCAACCCACTGAGCCATGCAGGCGCTCCTATTTTGAGATCTTTAAATGATGCTTTTCTCCCATGAGATCATGGAAAAACGCTGTAGATACATGAACGTGTAGGAACAATTGTACCGAAAGTGCGACTCTTCTACTTCAGGCCAACTACTGTTTCTTGTGTCGTTTGCAGGCCAGGAAGTACCTGGGTGCCCCCATTCACTTCCGGCCTTCCTCTAAGCATCCCAGCGCACAGGCTGTCTACACCCGGTCTTGGGCCTGGACTCGTGAGTTGCTTTGCCCTTATGAGTGAGAAGGGCAGCGACCGTGTCCGTCTTGCTCAGGGCTGTGTCCACAGTGTCTGGCCCACTCCTGGGCGCAAGAACAGATCCAACAGATCCAGTTAGAGAAGGAAACCATAGCATGTTTCGTTCAGCGAGGATCGTGAATGCGACCTAACAGATCCTGGCTGAGTAACTTCTCCGATGCCTTTTAAAATCCTCACCACAGCCCTGCCAGGAAGAGACGGTTAACTCTGCCGACTTAGGGAAAAGCTAAAATGCTACGAGAACGACATCTCACCGCGCAATGCCACATTGATAAGACGGGTCTGTTTCTCTTTTTCGTTATAGCCCGGAGCGCGTGTTCTCAGTTGGGAAGCCGCTCCGTTCCACACGGACGTTCGGGAACCCGGGTGCGTTCCATCTTGTACCTGTACCATTCCCCGGTGTGGCGCTGCTCACAGGGCTGTTCTGCGAGGAGGCAGAGGAGCCGGCACCAAGATGTAAATCGATGCACTGCTTCCTTCATCGAGAACATCTTACCACGGGGGAAAAGTGTCAGCTGAGCTGAACAGTGTGTTAGTGACGGAGTTGCATTGCGTTCCGGCACGAGCTCTCTATCGTGCTGTAGATGAGTAACAAACGAGTCAAGGATGAGCCGCTGAGGCATGGACCACGCTTCGTTAGTACCGGTCTAGTGTCCTCTCCTTGACTCCGTGGCCTGGGCTGCAAGGCGGCAGGAGGGGGAAAGTGAGGAGGCATGGCCCTCTCCCGATACGCCAGCCCACACGCAGCGATTCCCTCTTCCTGTCCTATTTCGTCGGCAAAAATGCAGCCCCAGGGTCGCGGGGAAGCGTACCAGAGACTGGGAGTTGTGACGGTCAGCTGCTTGGCCCCGATGGCACCTCGGTGGACAGCCGCCAGAACCAGCCTAGTGGACCTCAGGTGTGAGGAGAGCCTTGCAAATTGTATTTAATAAAGTAAAACAAAATCCTACAAGGGTGGCAAAAAGGGGAATCTCTCCACAGACAGGAAAGACTGGACCTGTCGCCCCGCTCCTCTGCCCCAAGGATCTAGATCCCTTAGGGAATCTCTTACTATCTACCATGATCAGCACCCTGGAGGCTCAATGGGGTGCGACACTCTCACTCATCACTGGGGCCCAAATTAGGAACATTCAATCTAATCTTTGCAAAGGGATCTTACCATGTAGCTACTTGCCCGGAAGTTTTGTGCAACAAAACAGGCAGAGCGTTTCGGTGGCATTAACTTTTCACGTGTGTGCAGGTGGGCCAGGGCAGCTCCGTTGATCCCACGTCGGCCCTGCTGGTCTTGGCTCCTGGCCAAGGTTTGATTTAATTCTTCTCCGCGTTTCTCTCACCCTCTGAAACCAGTGGGCTAGCCAGAGTATATTCTTCTGGCAGTGGCAGAGACAACATACAAGCTCTCTTAATGCCTAGACTTAGAACTCACACAGTCATCCGTCTACCCGGCATGCCGTGGGCCAGAGCAAGTCCCAGGGCCGTGCCCAATGTCTAGAGGCAGGGAAGCCCTGTTCCTCATGAGGCAGCGGTGTGAGTGTGGATGTAAAGAGTGGGACCAGGGCTGCCCGGGTGGCTCAGTCGGTTAAGCCGCCAACTCTGGGTTTCGGCTCGGGTCACGATCTCATGGTTTGTGAGTTCAAGCCCTGGCATTCCTGTGGGAGACGGGCAGGGCCACACCCCTGGGTGCTCTTCTCTCCACCCCCAGCTGGCATTTTCCAAGGAATTCCATGGCTGTTTTCCCCCAGTGGGCTCTCTACTCCACAGGGGGTGAAACATACGTCTAGGTTTTATGGGAGCTAGGACTAACCCCAATCCTAGAGCCGCTGCCCATGAAGTATTCCCTCCTCTCCACTTCTGTTCCATTCTCCATGCTGTGGACTGACATTCCTGCCCACTCATGGGTCACCATTCCCATGCAGCTTCCACCCGCTACGAGAGAGTTATCTGCCACCACCCCCCCGCCCCGACCCAGCACCTGCTACAGGGGACAACTTTTCACACGGCCTCCTGTCTTCCACCTCTGCTAGAAACTGACTCCACCTCTCAGTTTCCTGATTCCCCGTTTCCAAGAGAGAAATGTGATCAACTTGGCTCATTATTTGACCCAGCCACCCCGCTTCTAGAGGAATGTGTCCAGAATGTCGAGGCAACTCCTGTCAGGGGCTAGGAACACACGGGGACATCGGTAGCAGGGTCTGCGTGGAGCAGGGCAGTGTTCCCTGAAAAGAAGGGAAGATTAGCACCCAGCGTGTCATACACCATGACCCTTGTCCCCAGGTCCTCAGGTCCACGTTGTCTTATGCCTAATATTCCATGATTTGTATTTTTCCTTTTAGCTTAGTGACTCCCCGATATTTCACCGCCATGGGCATTTTTTCTTAATTTCTCCCATCGAATTCAGATTTCAAAGCCGATCACATTGTCAAGACTTCCCATTTTCACTCATCGAGGGCATAGGAAGTGTCCATCAGAATTTCTAACCATGTTGATTGACATAAGCAGTATTACCACACAGAATCAACGCAATTCCAGCTTAAATCGGTGCAACATTAATCTTTTCAGCTTCGTCAAGAGTCAAGGTGTGTTTTTAGGGCGACTTTTTGAAATACGGAAATAGGTCCCATCTCTTTCATTGCCCCTCCCCCCCACTGTCCAGGTTGGGAGTCTCTTCTTTTTTTTTTTTTTAACGTTTATTTATTTTTGAGACAGAGAGAGACAGAGCATGAATGGGGGAGGGTCAGAGAGAGGGAGACACAGAATTGAAACAGGCTCTGGGCTCTGAGCTGTCAGCACAGGGGCCCGATGCGGGGCTCGAACTCACGGACCGCAAGATCATGACCTGAGCCGAAGTCGGCGCTCAACCGACTGAGCCACCCAGGCGCCCCGGGAGTCTCTTCTTAAGGGGTAGGGCCTACGTTTGCTGTAACGGGTCACTTATGTATTGGTGTCTGTGGCAGGCTTTGAGGGCAGATCTTGCTGCGGTGAGATGCCCCAAGATTTCCAGGCCCAGGGCCGAACGACGGAAGAAGGCTGAGAGGCGAGATGGCCAGCAACAGGACAGTTGTGTGCCCAGTGCGCGTGGGTTCTCATTCAGCCTCAGCCACGCAGGAGCCACTATGTGACCTCGGGCCAGTCACCTAGCGTCCTTCATCTGTACACTGAGTTGTTGTTAAGGGGGTCAAATGAGGTCATGTGTATCTATCGACAGGCAGCTGCTGATTTATTTTAATCATGGAGAAATATAATTAGGGGAGGCCAATTTTTATCTTACGTCGTGAGCTTCAAGGAAGCATTAACTTCCTTGTTCAGGGCCTCACCCGATATCCCGTGCTATTTAGATCCCCTGAGGGGGCAGGTAATCATAGAAATAATAGCTGCCACTTAGTGGACACCTCTGATGGACCAGGCGTCGTGCCTGGTTGTGTGTACCTTCACTCGTGTGGCCTTTGCAGCTGTCCTGTGACACAGATGTCACTTACCCCGTCTTACAAATGAGGAAAGCGAGGGACAGCAGAATGAAATGACTTGTCCAATGACCAGATGGCAATTAGCAGAGCCAAGAGTCGACTTCAGATCCATCTGATTCCCAAGCTCTAAGTGTGCTAAGTCTGGTAAAAATGGATTTCTTTGTAGTTCCAGAACTTTTCTGGGCTTTGACACATTTCATCACCCAGAAGGCACAAACAGCATCCTAAAAATAATTGTAGAAGAGACGCTGGGGATAGTTTTTAGAGGCCTTTGGGTGAAATCTCACCGCAGGCTCCTCTGTTTGCTTGTCAGCTACCCGCCCTCCCTCCGCACACCCTGCCTCTAGATTTTTGCACATCGCCTTCCAACTTACGCGGGGAAGTAGGCAGAAGCGGTGGGAGCATACACACTTGCTTTCTGGAGAGGCTCGGAGTTTTGGCTACAGCAGGGACGGCCGGAGTCTCAAAAATCCAGCCCACCACGTCTGAAACCGAAAATATGTTTCTGAGATTTTTCTACTGGAACATATTACTGGGCGATCCTCCTTGAAATCCAGATATACCTGGCATTTCACTGGTTACCTTCCGCCGTCTTCCGGGCCCCCGGACAGATGGGGCCCTTACCCTAGACTCCAGACTGACAGTTTATTTGCTCCAGGGTTTCTCAACCTCGGCGCTCTTCAGACTCGGGGCCGGATAACTGTTTGTTGTGTGGGCCGTCCTGGGCCTGGTAAGATGCCCATGAGATGCGAGTACCATCCCTCGGTTGTGACAACCAAGGTACCTGCAGACATGGCAAATAGGCCCGTCACAGGCGATAATCATCGCCAGCTGAGAACCTCGGGTCTAACTTAACTGCTCCCTCACCTGGTGCGCCTCGTGTTCCCACTCGAACACCTCCAATGCTGGAGAACTCACGCGATCTCCTCTTTGGACAACACTGACGTTGGAAAACTCTTCCTTATCGGGAGGGTTTCCGGCTCCGCCCCCCCCCCATCACGTGGTCCTATTCTGTCCTGCCCAGTCCTTCCGACACACCCTTGCGCGCTTCCCAAGCTCATCAGGCCTGCCCTAACTCTTCCCTACACGGGATATTCCCTGTGCCATCCGTACGCCCCAAATGCAACGGTTGCTCCTCCCCTCCCCAATCCTCACTGACCTGGACATCCTCCAGTGTGACTGTGTCCCCTTTCAACGTAAGAAAGCGCCAGACAGAGGTGCTGCTGAGGGTAACCACGAAGGAATCACTTGCTTAGATCAGCCCCAGAGGGAGCTGAGCATCGGTCGAGGGATGTGGTGAGCAAGAGGCACTCTTTTCCAGAACTTTCCATAGATATATGCTTACGTCACTTGGCCTCCTAGGGAAATGAAAGCCAGAGTATGAGATGCTGCCCGTTTCGGGCCAACTCTGGCTGGAAGGCTGGGGGGCTTCAGATGTTACCCCCCCACACACCGCAGACCGTGTAGAGGTGAGCACTGAGGCTGTAGGAGGGAAAGTTCTGAGCCTGAGCAACTCCGGCTCTTTCTTCTAAGCATCTATCCGCAGAGGCTATGCTCCCCACCCTGTCTCTCTCCTGGGATATTTGTAAGGACAATAAAAAAGACCGTGACTGTGAAAGCGCTTTCTAGATAATGTGAGAAGCTGACCGCATCAACGTAGAGCATAGTTCTCTCCGAACCATCATCCCCCCACCACTCCCCTCTCCCCCACCAGCTGGCTTCTCCTGGTCATAGTCTTTCAACTCTAGCCAGGCAAAGTTGCAACTGAGTTTAGTAGTGAGTTCCTAAGAAAAATATTATTCGGGAGAGTCTCTGAAATGCTATTAGCTTAATCTGATTTGACTTATCAAATCAAGGTACATCTATCTGTCTCTCTTATGCTCCTTCTCAACGGCGCCTAGCTCTGTGGCACCCAGGTATTCAGACCAATACATCACAGTATGATGGGAACAAGGGTGCCTGGTGGGTCAAGTGCACGCATGGAGCCTACCCACACGGCCTCTTGGGAACGCTGGCGAAGGAGTGGGGCCTGGCGCAGAACCATGTCTTGAGGCTCGCATGGCGTTTCTGGAAGCCTGCTGACCACAGTGATGAGGAGAATAACATCAACTCAAATGAATTAGGTGGAAGCTACTTAAAATGATTGATCACAGCACCTAATATTATAATAGCGTGAGGGTCCTTTCTGCCAAAATCAGAATTCTAATTCAAGTGTAAACTAGCGTTGGTCCTCTTCAGGTTCAAATTGGGGCCACTTTGGTCATCACCTAAGACAGAGGAGGGGACACTACGTAGGTATCCAGAAACAAAGAAAAGAGAAGTGCTCCGGAAGTCAGGAGGCTTAACTCTGTGTGACCCTCTTGTAGTCATGGTATTTCCGATAAAGCGAGCATTGCTTTGTATTGATATCTCATTGAACTCTTATTAACAAGTAGATGGTTTTATTTTTCCCTTTCTTCGGGAGGGAGAGCCTTAGAAAGTGCAGACAAGCGTCCATGGTCAAGCAGCTGGCATTAGAACCCTGGATATGGTACAGGCCCTCCCTGTTAAAACACAACTCTTCGTTGCTGACCCTGGCGCAGCAAGCTGTACGTTAAGGTTCCAGAGCTTTATCTAATTTCACACCTAATTTCTACCTGTCTGCATTATCATGGTTCTCCAGAGGGATGAACCAACAGGATATGTATATATATGAATATATACAGATTCTCTATTATCTATCTATCTATCTATCTATCTATCATCTATCTATCCATCTATAGATTTTAAAGAATTAGCTCAAGCAGTACTGGAAGCTTAAAAGTCCCAAATCTGGGGCACCTGGGTGGCTCAGTCTGTTGAGCGTCCGACTTCGGCTCAGGTCATGATCTCACGGTCCGTGAGTTCGAGCCCCGCGTCGGGCTCTGTGCTGACCGCTTGCTTCAGATTCTGGGTCTCCTTCTCTCTCTGCCCCTCCCCCGCTCATGCTTTGTCTCGCTCTGTTTCTCAAAAATAAATAAATGTAAAAAGAAATTTTTTAATAAAATTTTTAAAAACTCCCAAATCTGATGGCCTCGGCCAGCAGGCTAGAGACTCAAGGCAGAGTTGCAGGGTCCAAAGGCTGACTGCAGGTAGAATTCCTTTGGCTGAAGGGAGATCAGTCCTTTTCTACTAAGGCCTTCAACTGATTAGCTAAGACCCATCCGTATTATGGACAGCCATCTGTTTTGCTTTAAAGTCTACTGATTTGAAAATGGAGATTTTTTTTTAATATAAACCAACTTTTTAAAAATATAAACCAACTTTTTTTTTAACTTTTAGAGAGAGAGAGAGCACATGAGTGGGGGAAGGGGGCAGAGGGAGACAGAGAATATCTTAAGCAGTCTCCATGCTAAGCAAGAACCCAGAGGCGGGGCTCAATCCCAAGACGCTAGGACCATGACCTGAGCCGAAATCAAGAGTCGGACCCTCAACAAACTGAGCCACCCAGGTGCCCCTAGACCAACTTTACTGACGTATCATTGACATATTAAAAGGCACCTGTTTTAAGGATACACTTTGTTGAGTTTTGACAAGTGTGTACAACCACCCCGATCAAGAACTTTTCGGTCCCCTCCAAGCGTACCCCCAGCATCAGTAAATCACTGTTGCAGTTTCTGTTACCACAGATCAGTTTGTCTTCTCTAGAATTTCGAATCAATGGCATTCTACAGTCGATAATCTTTTGCATCTGGTATCTTTCATTTACCGTAATGCTTTTGAGATTTAGACACACGGTTGCATGTATCGGATGTTCGTCTCTCCTGATAAATAGACTTTCATTTGTGGCTGTCTTTCCATTTGTTTCCTTATTCATCAGCTGACGGATATTTGGATTGTTTCCAACAGGGCAGGGTGGGGGGTTGTTTTGTTTTGTTTTGCTCTGTTCTTTGTTTGTTTTTTTAACTATAATTAACAAAGCTGCTGTGAACACTTATATCTTTGTGTAGCAGGCATGTGTTCTCGTGTCTCTGGGGTAAGTACCTGGGAGTGGAATTGCTTGGTCGTATGGTAACTAGGTAAGCATGTGTTTAAGGTTCTAAAAAACCGCCCACCATCATCTCCTGGTACAGAAGCCAATCCTCCCCGTTTAAGTGATCCGTCAAGTTATTCCTCTATGTTTGGAGGGCCTCTAATTCTATTTTATTTACTGCCCAGAAATAAATGCCTGCCAGACCTTTATTCCCGTGAACATTCAGACTTCTTCATGGATGTTTACCCCTGCAAAGGGATGGCTTTCCAGAAGCCATTTCTACAGATTTGTGACTTAAGTTCCTTCGAAAAACGCTACTGAAAGTGAACTATTGTGAACAGGCACGTCTTAGCTCCCTACTGACTCCCATTTTAGCTACAGCACGTCAGCTACTCAGATCAAGGCACTGCAGGAATCCGGTTGTTTGGCTGAAGGGAAGAGAGGAGACGAGGAGGCTGTTGTAGATCCATTGAGTCGCTTCCCTATGGCCATTTCCTTCTGTCTTGCTATCCCCAGCCTCCCATGATGGAGCGTGGCCGCTTCAACTCAATCATGGCAGTCCTGCTTCCTACTTTCCTAGTCTCTCCGGGGGCAGGAATGGCTTTGTAACCGATTTTGGCCACTGGGACTTACGTGGAAGTCAGCTTGTGGCTGTAGGAAGTCTTCTGCCATCACGAGAAAGGGAATGGATACAGATAGCACCAACCTTCCACCTTCTTCCTGCCTCGTTCCACCCAGTTCTACCAGCCATCTTGCAACCATGGCAGAAAGGCCCAGAAAGAAACAGAGATGTCAGCCCCGACATGGCTGAAATGGGACATCATCACTAGCATCTGTCCACCTCCGTTTCCTTGTCACGTGTGACGAATAAACCCTTATCTGTTTAAGCCACTGTTAATAAGGTTTTTCCGGCCGCCAAACAAATCCCTCGGCAATACAGCCAGATTCTGAAAAACGACATAGGAGCATATCAAAGGCAAATGTCATGTCTCTTTGACCACAGCCAACAAATAGAATTTACCTACAACTAGGATCACATTCTTTTCTCAAATTTACCGGGAATCTTCTAGGTTTTCTCACTGATTTCCTCCTGGTGCAGTTTGTTCCCCAAGGAATATGGGTTGTTAATCCCTTCTTCCCCATTTACATGTGACTTTGGCCAAAGCACTTATCTGCTCAGCATCTGTTTGCTCTTTCTTAAGGGTTGTTGTGAGCATTAAAAAAACCAAAACCAAAACCAAAACAAGCCAACTAAAAAAAAAAACCGACTTAAGCATTTTATTTTATTTTATTTTATTTTATTTTATTGTATTTTATTTTATTTTATGAAGCTTAATCAACATGCAGTGTTACAGGTGTACAACAGGTTCAGGGGTACAATATAATGATTGAACAATTCTATACATTTCTCCGTGGTCATCAAGATAAGTGTCCTCTACGACTTAAGCATTTTAAAGTGCCTTTTAGATTATTCAGCTATCAGGAAAAGAGAAATCTTTTCCATTATGCCAATCTTTAGCTTCCTGTCTCGTATGTTCTCTCGAGTGCTCTTTTCTTCAGTATGCCTGTGTTAAAGCACGTGTCAAAGTAGCAAATAGATGTTCACCAGCCTTTGTTACAGATTTTTGTAAAGCTAAATAAAGCTCTTCCAACGGAGTCTGGGCTGTCTGTAGGGACTCAGGAGGTGGTAGAATTGATGATGGCGATGGGGGAGACAGAATGATGGTTTGCGGATCACCTTGTAGCCAGATGAGGGTCTGGACCTCACCAGAGTTCCATTTGCCTTTAGGAAAACTCTGCACCCCTGAGTGTGGATTACGGGGACAGCAGGTTTGTATCTGCCATTCCCACGTCCTCTGCTGCAAAATCTCCTTAAATCACGATACACTGGGGGTGCCCGGGTGGCTCAGTAGGTTAAGCGTCCAACTTCTGCTCAGGTCATGATCTCGCGGTTTGTGAGTTCGAGCCCCGCGTCCGGGTCTGTGCTGACAGCTCGGAGCCTGGAGCCTGCGTCGGATTATGTGTCTCCCTCTCTCTCTACCCCTCCCCCATCTGTCTCTCTCTGTATCTCAACACACAAACAAACCACAATTTGCTGTTATGAAGCCAGCCTTCCAAGGTACCTTGGAGGAAAGCCAAGTGTCCCTTCAGCTTGTCCAGCATCGCCCCGACCCCTCCCTCGCGGGCGCTGATTACTCAGACCGTCAAATGTAATCAGGCCCCGCGGTGACATGCTTTCCCTTTTCTCATGCGCCGCCGTCTTATTTAGCTCTGACCAGCGTTCTCAAATGTCCAGTTCCTCTGGTAATTTTGACTTGAATGTATCTTGTGTACTTGCCATGACTGTCACTCATTTTGCATTATCTGCAAATTTAATCTAAATTGAAAGTCAGATTTCCTTTCTCCTCCTGGTTGTTAATGAGCCCGGTGTATTGGATAATACAGCTTCCTGTACGGAGGCGAATGGGACCCTTGACTCTTCAGTCACATTCAGATCTAATTTAAGATGCCACTGATTGTTACTTGCCCTGACCATTTGTCAGCAGAACTCAAGACCACGTTCCGTCAAAACTTCCAGGCTCTCCTTCTTTAATTGCTCGATGAATTGCCTGGGTCAGAGGTTTCCTATCAAATAAATATTGAAATGATTTCCACTGAATTCCCCTGCGGGGTTTCAAGGCCGTAATTGTGTTCAGAAATGGCTGTGCCGGTATTAGAGAGAATGATTTGAGGCTTTTGAATCCGCCTAGCTTGTTGCTCGTTCGATTCTCTTTCACCATGTGTGGACGGATCAATTTTCTTATTAAATGTCTTAAATTCTTACCTGGAACAGCAGGCAGTGCATGAGAACATTCATTTCCTGAGTCATCATGTTGACGAATATTCCTCTGCTTCTGGAGTTTGGAACCCAACCAGGTGCCAAGATCCCTGTTCTCCTCACAGTGGGTGCAATGGCTTTGAGTGCCCCCCAAAAGCCTGAAGTGTCCCCCCTTCCGTTTAAGCACCGGAGTTTAATTACCCCCTCTTTACCTGCTTAGTAGCCAGGCGTTACGTCATCTTCTAAGCCAGTGGTTCCGGACCTTGGCCAATTTTGCCCCCCACCCCCATCTCCAGCTTCCATCCCCCCGACCCCGAGATATTTGGCAATGTCTAGAGACTCTTTTAGTTGTCACAACTCAGAGGTAGGGGGCGGGGGGGGGGGGCAGTGCTACCGTCATCACTTCCTATCGGAGGCCAGGGGTGTGGCTAATTATCTGAAATGCATAGAAAAGTCCACAGCAAAGAATCTTCTGGCCCCAAATGTCAATGGTGCTGAAGCTGAGAAACCTTGTGCTATCTAGGCTATTCTCAAAGTTGGCCCTCTCTTTCACCATCACCACCACCCACCTGACTGAGGAGTAAAGAGACCTCCTCCCCACTGGCTAGTTCCTTACCTGACTGGACCACGGCCCCTCGTCGTTCAGTTTAGGTGAGGGTGGGGATTAAATTAGAGATAGTGTATTTCTAAATCCCATTTCAGATTCCTTCCTTTATTCCTCCTTCCCTCCCCCTCTCCTTCCTTTCTTCCTTTAAAAAAATTTTTTTTTAACATTTATTTATTTTCGAGAAACAGAGAGACACAGAGCATGAGCAGGGGAGGGGCAGAGAGAGAGAGAGGGAGACATAGAATCCAAAGCGGGCTCCAGGCTCTGAGCCATCAGCACAGAGCCTGATGCAGGGCTCGAACCCACATACTGTGAGATCATGACCTGAGCTGAAGTCGGACGCTTAACCGCCTGAGCCACCCAGGCGCCCCTCCTTTCTTCCTTTTGTGAACAAATATTTACTGGGTGCCATCCATGGGCCCAGCAGTTTCATAAACACTGTAGACAGATAGTTAACAAAAGAGACAAAACCTCTGTCCATTGGGAGCTGATGTTCTAGCTGGAGAGTCAGATCCTAGAGGTGACACTTCAGAGACCAGTAGGTTCTATGGAGAAAAGAAGGGAGGGTTCTGTGCTCTGTTCAATGGCCACCCCTGTTTCAGGGGCCTGAAACCCAGTTTTGGGGGAATAAGGCTGAACATTTTACTACAGAGATGTGTGTTGTTGCTCTCATTGTAGTAAGGCCATTTTTCGATGACGTGTACTAAGACCACCTTCCATGGAGAGAAAACTGTCTAGAATGAACAGGGAATTTAAGCTGTACCTCACATGTGTGCTCTCATGCTTTTTGTCTTAGCTGTGCAAAAGCTTACCGAGACAGGGGACACTGAGTTTGACAGCCGGGTTTGCTACTCGCCAGCTGTGTGACCTTGATCAAATTTCATAATCTTCCTGAGGGTTCGATTCCAAGAAAATAATGGCACCTACCTCATAAGGATTGCTCTGAGGGTTTCGCAAGATGCAGTATATTGAGAGCGGAGCACATTTCCCAGTACTTTGCAAAGTACTCAGGAAAGGAGCTTTTCAAATGTTCACACGGGGGGAGGGAAACTTTTGCACATTTCAGTTGGCTTTCGCATAGTGAGCCCTCACTACCTTCTCCTTCCTCCACGGTTTACTGGGAGGCAGAGATTCAGTAGATACCATTTGGGTAATTCCCAAGGCCTCCTTCCTCTGTGGTCATGGCTTCCTGTTGGACCGTTCCCCCCCCACCAGTGGTGCCAAAGAGACACAGAGGCAGACAGCTGCCAAAGGGAGTGCAATAGGGGAGAGCCCTCGGTATAGAACTGAAATAGAAGGTGGGAGAATGTTTACGCTTGATCTTAGCCAAAAGCCCGAGAAACAAGCGGGAGAGTTTTTCAACACTGGGTTGTGCTAAAGGAAAAGTACTGAAGGACGTGCTCGCGGGGGTCAGTGTGCTCAGGCCATCCGTGTTTGCTATTGGGTGTTTATCCAGCGGAGAAACACGCTTCTCGCTTCTCGTATCTTTACGACCGGAGATAGTTTGCAAGTTGGAAGGTGCCCACCAAAGTTGGGCTCCTACTCTCCCGCAAGACTGGGAGTCAAGGAAGGGGTATGGACGCCTGCATTTCGTGGAGGTGACTCCCAGATCCTTGAGGACACATTTCCGGGTGGCAGAAGACTTACATCTCAAAGGGGCAGAGAAGGGATTTATAATTGCAATGTTTCTAAAGTAACTGCTCCCAGAAAAGAAATGCCGGGGACCTATGGTCATGTTTTAGAGGGAACACATAGTAAATTCTTTTGACAGCGTTGAGCTTTCTTAGATTGGCATTTTAAGAGAACTAGGGTCATCCTAGGGACATGGTTAGGGGCTGATAGAAATCTCCCAGAGTTTGGTCACTCCTCGAAGTGGGGGGAGGGGAGCAGGGGCTGGAGAGAGTCCTTTGTGCTTCGAATTTTGCGCTTTTCAATGGGCTTGGCTTTCCCCCCCGAGGACCAAGGCCTCTGTCACCTAGGAGCAGCTCAGAGTGTCTCCAGGTCCCGGATAAACATCTTCACCCTCCCTTAATCCTCAGTCAACTGAGTCTGTGGCAGGAGCTGTTGTCTGTTAATAGATGGCCTCTAGTTCAGAGGAAATGTTTTTAAAAGCCTGTTTAAGTGAAACATTTAAAAAAAAAAAAGGGGAAGGGGGAGCACCTGGGTGGCTCAGTCAGTTAAGCGTTTGACTTCGGCTCAGGTCATGATCTCGCGGTCCGTGAGTTCAGGCCCCACGTCGGGCTCTGTGCTGACAGCTCGGAGCCTGGAGCCCGCTTCAGATTGTGTCTCCCTCTCTCTATGCCCCTCCCCCGTTCATGCTCTGTCTCTGTCTCAAAAATAAACAAACATTAAAAAAAAATGAAAAGTCTGATTAAGCATTCTTACAAAGAATGTAAAACAGTCTGGAAGCTCACATAGTAACCATTTCAATCCCCCTTTTTTCCAAGTCTAGCTGCCCGGGGTTGCTCGTTACTAACAGTGTGATACTTTGTCTGAAAGCCTGTTGTGTGTTTAGGAAGCTGGCACTTTCATTATCCCCATTTTGCAGATGAGGAGACCAAGGCCTCCTTCTCACGCTCGGGGTGACCGGCTGGTAAATAATGGAGCTGGGATTCGAGCCCGGGCAGTCTGCCTGCAGAGTGTATACTCTTACCCACCATGGTACACGTCAACGTATTCTCCTTTCTCAGGGATCACATTCTATTCTGAAGCTTGCTTTATTCACTAGTCACTATGCCGAAGGTTTTTTTCCCTGTCACTGCACAGAAACCTGCCTTCTTCTTTTGCAGGACTATTGCCCCTGCATGTGAACGGACTGTCGCTTATTTAACCTACTGCCACTTGGTGGTTATTTACGTTACTGCCTTGGTGTCGCCAACACCACTGTGATAAACATCCGAGAGCATGATCTTCGTCGGCATTGATGAACATTTCTGCGGGGCCCCGTCCTGACAGTGGAATTGCTGTATCTGAATATGTGCACATTGAGGATTTTCTGGTCATTTCCCAAATCCCAGAACCCGCCTGTATATAGCGCTGTGTCACTGGGACCTGGGACTGCCTCATCTGCTTAGCTTCTACCTGAAATATTGGGCCTCTCACCATTTAAGGACTTCTCAGGGACCATAGCTCGTTGCCGACTGTCAGGAAATTAGCGTGCTGGGTCCAGGGTGCCTGGGGAGGCTCTCTGGAATGCCTGCTTGTCCTGATTTTGAATTGAAATTAACTGTTAATCCTGATGAATGGAGGGGGGGTTATAGACCCAGCTTCAGCTTGGCTGGAGGGGCTCGCAGGCACCTTCTATAATTTTTGAATCGAGGCACAAATGTAATCACAGCTCAGACTCTAAGTCTCCTTGGTGTTGAGCTTTCATTCTTCATCTGAGGCTTACATATCCTAAAGAAGCAGGTTGAATTAACAGTCGAGTTGGTTCATGAGGAAATTCTTTAATTGGAGCCAAAAAAATTCACGACCTCTTAACTTTCCTATAGTCTGAAGAAACCAGATAAACCAGTTTCAGTTGAATTAAGAGTATGAATATCAAGGAATATCCACCCCCCCCCCCCAGGTTGAAGGAAGATGCTTTACTGTTTTTGTTTTTGTTTTTTCCAACCTCAGGCAAAATGATCCAGGAGTGAGCTTGGGGACATCAATGGCTTTCATGCTGGCAATTTCATTGCTTTGCCATTAAAGTGGTATGTAGGGAGATGACAAAAACAAAAGATGAAAACTGCCACGTGTTTGTCATCATTCAACTTACAACATCGTAGCTACAGTGACTTCCAAAGGACGGGGATGATAGGAACTGAATATGGGTTAACGGACACAGTTGTCTACACCCGCTTGATTCAATGGAGGGAAAGAGCCACAAAATAGAGTCAGAAAACATACCAGGTCAAAGTCTTTTTTTTTTTTTTTCCTTGTGTAGACTTATTGTCTGATTTCCCAGAAGTTCGTGATCTTTATGGAGAGTTGATTGATGTATATATTAACATATAAATATGTATTATATATATATATTAAGTTTATTTACTTATTTTGAGAGTGCAAGTGGGGAAGAGGCAGAGAGAGAGAGAGGGAGAGAGAGAATCCTAAGCATTCTCTGCACTGTCAGCGCAGAGCCCAACGTGGGGCTCAGTCTCACGAACTGTGAGATCAAGACCTGAGCCGAAATCAAGAGTCAGATACTTAACCGACTGAGCCACCCAGGTGCCTCCTTATCGTTGTTATTAGCTGTAGAATTTGTTCTCACTTTAAAGAGCAATCAGGAAGCCTTCCACTGTACCTGGCCCTTCCCCACCTCCACCTTCCTTGACTCAAGTGCCACCTCTTGACCTGACAAGACCCCTGCCCCATCCTGCGTGCTCCCCAAGCGTGTCCTGTCCTTGTGTTTTCTGAGGTGGTACCTTGGCCCAGGGGGAACCCTGCTTTGATCTTCCTGTCCCTTCTATTCTCTCAGCTCCTTCCCCGCCCCTCAGGAAACCAGTGCGTCTCCCCCATACCCCCAGGAACCTGACTCTGAGCTGCCCCGTGCCAGAATCTTCGCTAGGTTCAGCTGGGACGGACGTGTCCCCAGCACCCTGAGACACAAGCAACTTCATCCGGGGGCAGGTCTCCCCACCATTGTTCAGACTCCCCCTTATTCTTGCTGTTCTGCCCGCAGGAATGCTCTTTCCATGTGCTCCGGTGGTACTGACCCTACTCTCCAAGGCTCAGCCAGAAATGCTACTCATCCTGGTGGCCTCCCGCTGTCCCAGCCACAGGGCCCCTGCTCCCAACGCAGGGGGCGAGAGTCCACTGCACCTTCCCAGTTCAACCTGCTGGTCTCCGTGTTCGGCTGGTACTTGACTCCCCCACTCTGACTGCATATGGCTTGAGGCCAGAGATCAAGTCTCAACCTGGGCTCTATTTAATTAGCAGTTGGCCTGGGAGTGAGTTTCCTTTACCCAAGTGAAAGATCCACGGAAGAGACTGGAAGCCGAGCCACCTGCTTCTGTGACTGACAACACGAAGATCCCTCACTGAGTGGCTCATGGGATCCAGACGTACCTCTGGGCAGGGCGGGGAACCCCACGCATCTCTGCCCTCTGTTGCCAGCCGTGGTCGTCTTTGCTAACTTCCCCTTCTTCTCCTCCCCCTTTGAGCCCCTCGGTGTCTTCTCACGCTCTCTTTGCTTGTCCTCTTATATAAATAGAGATCCTGTCATGTACCTGTTGATCAACAAAACTTTGCCAGTCAGTGGCATGGGCCGGCTGCCAACAATTGCTATCTGTCAGTGGCTGACCAATACGACCGCACCAAAAAGCGCATTGGCTCCTTTAACCCCTACAGGAATCCCGTAAGGAAGGTGTACATTGGGGTCCCCCATCGGAGAAGATGAGGCCCAGGGAGTGACAGCAGTCACCTAGGAAGCGAACGGCCGAGCTGGGATGGATTCCAGGCCTCGCTGCAACCCAAAGCCTGTGCTTCTAAACCCCATGTGGGCTGTCCCTGCCGTGGCACCTGCTGTGTCTCAGGCCTTCTCGCAAATTATAGTATAAAGGTGTTTATCTTTGCCGCAGACATTTGAGGCGGTGACCAAAAGAGACATTGCCTTTTCACGGGGAAGGAGAGGGGGGCATCGAGGGGTTTCTGAAATTGTTACGGGGGGGGGGGGGCGCCTCAAACTCCCACGCGTTGCCAGGCCCTCTTACAGACAGGCCCCTGACCCACCAGGAAGCCTGTCTGCAGCTAGTAACGCCTCGTCCTGGGGTTATGGGGGGGCCTGTGTCCTTTTCCATGGTCTCTCAGCACCTGTGGCCCCCATGCCACCTCTACTCCCTACTCACTGCCACACCCCTCCGTTCAAACTCCCCCAGCAGCCGGTTCCGAAATCTCATCTCCGACCCAAACCTCCCTCCCAACCGCCCCCAAGACCCCCGGGTGGCGGAGGCGCCCCTGCACATGTGTGTGATCCCACATCTACCGGCTATTCCTGTGGTTCCCAGCAGACGAACACGAACGCGCTGCCCGCCCCGCTCCCTCTCTGCCTCCCATCCTATTTCTTCCTTCGCCCATGGCATCTCTCAGAGGGCAGGTCGCCCCGACAGCACAGCCGGCTCATCAGCCAAAGCTCGCTGGCCTTCCTCCTGGATCCCACAGCGACACGCAGAGACTACGGCTCAATAAATGCCTCCTCGCGGCGGGATGAACCACAGCTCAGGGCAAAGCCGGTCTCTGTTCGCTACTGGCTGCGAGGATATAAAACCTGCACACACACACAGCCCTGAAGGCCAAAGAAGAGAAACCCGCAAGAAACACATGTGTTTACGCCCTTAGCCAGCTACAAACACAATAGGTTGTCATCGCGTCCCCCATGCATCCCGTCCCAGGCTTGGTGGGGGCTGGCGTCAGCCCTGAGCTCTTTTGGCGGCCACATCTGTGAAAGCCCCTCCTCTGGCGGCCACCTCCAGAGGGAGGGTTTCTGGGTATTGATTGCCAGCCTTGCAGCTGAAGAACTCCCATTCTTTCCCTGTCTATAAACACCATCTGTTGGGGAGAAATGGTACCAGGAAAAGGAGAGTGGGCTAAGCAGTTAGAGAAAGGCGGCTGTGGGTATGAGGGGGTCTACTGCCCTTACCAGGAGCCTCCAATGGGAGGGGCCCGGGGTGGGATTTTTCTAGACCAGAATCCCACAATGGGGCGAAGGTGGAGGAAAGCAGTGACATTGAATGACCTTCACTGGGACGTTGAGCAGGTCTGCAATAAATCAGAATGATTTCATGTTAGGATGAGACGGGGGGGGGGGGGGTGTCTCCACCTGTGTCTGCTTCCCCCAAACCCATCAGTTTCGCCCCTCCCCCACTGCATAGAGGGACTATGTGCCCAGGGGACTGGTCCTCATGCTGTACCTCCCACCACACACCCGAAGCTGGCACCAGTGATGGTGTCACGGTGGCCTCCGAACACACATTGGTTTCCCTCTTCTGCAATCATGTTTCCTCCGGGCGCTGTGCTTGGAACCCACACCCTCGGGCTCAGTCCTTAGCCTTGTGTTTTCCCCCGTGGCCTCAACCAGTCTGTGAACAAAACAGGTGCTTCTCAAGGGTGCTTGTCCCCTGGTGCTACCAGGAGTCGCTACTGCACCGGATGACACGGTGATCATTCCAAAGGCCCTCCCAGGCTGGAGCTCAGGGTTGGGCTCAGTGGGGCAGAAGAGAGCGGGAGGTTCGCTAGGAGCGACGTAAACTCAATTGTCACAGTAGTATCTGTAAAACAGACAGAGATTTGGGGGACCGCTTGCTAACAGAACCACGCTCTCTCCTACCGTCACGTCGCTGCTAGAGAAGTGAAGACCATTTTGGGCCGTGTATGGACAGTTGTAATACTTGAATCCAGATTAACTAGGGTGGGACCAGTTCTTAATGCTGCTGAGATCCTGGATCATGGAGACGCATCTTGGCACCACGCAAAAACTCACCTTGAATGCGAAGATGTGGGTTTGCAATCCTAAATTTGCTACTCAAGTGTTGGTCGATGTCTTTGTGCCACCCATCTTGCTGAGCCTGTTTCCTGACCCACAGTTTTGATGCCTTTCTTGCATATTCAAAGGGCTGGAGAGACGACCGAGTAAGCTAAAACATCACAAAGGGCTATGAGCTCATTGTGTCGTATCTGGTTCTTGGTATCACATCTCAGGAGCTGCATGTTAGAGCAGGAGAAGGCGGGGAGGGCTGCAGTGTCCTCTGAGGGCCCCACGTCTCACAAACAGCCTGGTTAGTGAGCTTTGCTCCTTTTTTTTTTTTTTTTTTTTTTTTTTTTTGCCTTGTGGTCTTAGGCCAACTTACTTAAATTCCCTGAGCCTCCGTTTCCCTATCTGTGATGTGGATAATCACGGGGAATTTGAAGAGTCTATAAAACCCTGGATATAAACCACTTGGCATATAAAACAGGTATTCAAGAATTGCCAGATTCTTTGCTTTCTGAAGGAATTGAGGGTGCATTACCAGGAGGAGGGAAATCTGAAGAGGGACCAGATTGTTGTTTTCAAACATTTGAAGGGTTGTCATGAGGACGCGAGTAAACTTTTTATGTGTTGTTTTTGAAGCTAAAGCAGTGGCTGAGAGTCACACGGGCTTCTGTTCAATAGGAGTTGAGCACTTTCTATGCTGGTTCCACGGAACACTCTGCTCCAGGAAACAGTATCAGTCACCATTAGGTATAAAAGCAAGGCTTGATTCACTACCTGTCAGGGACGCTGTAAAACACCCCGCTGCCATGGGAGAGAGGGGATGAACGGGAGTTTCCTTTCTACCTTAAAGTTCTATGATCCATAACATTATGTTCCTGTAATTCCCTCATATATGTTTTCACTCACAGAGATAAAACTTATAAAAGCCATCCCTTAGAGGGTTATGAACAGCTACCTCCACGTACATGTGGCTTTAGAAAACAAACTCCCTCAGCTCTACGTATAGGAGGATTGCCAGAGTCATCGGGGGACCTTCTTCTGTCACCTTCTCTATGGCAAGAATAACAGCCCTGATGTCTCTGATGAAAATCTGAAGAGCAGACCAAGAGCCAATGGCCAAAATCAGACTCTGCCATTAAAAATCTGGAGTAAACTCAACCTGGGCAAACCGTGATCTAGGCAAAAGTATGTTTTAGCCCTCTCACCCTCAGTGTTTTAATTTACTTTTTTTAAACACATAGAAATGTACAGAATAATATAAAACACACTTTATGTATATATCATGCAGATTTACCATAACTTATGCCATATTTGCTTTGGATCATTTAAAAAAAAATAGCACTGATCCCTCTGAAGATTACTTTGGACTCCTTTCCAGCCCCATCTCCTTTTTTCTATCCCTAGAAGTATCGACTATCCTAAAATAGAAACCACAGCCATGCATGTTTCCCTCCGTTTTCATTACATATGTATGTATCTATAAGCAATGCGTATGCATTCCTTTTCCACTTCTGTGTAAGAAAGTGCCCTAAAACATAGAGGCTTAAAAGGACAATAGTCACTTATTTTCTCACAATAAATTCCATGGGTTGGGAATTCAAGAATAGCTTGATTTGGCCATTCTGGTTTGGGATCTCTCTTAAGGTTGTAATCAGATGTTGGCTGGGGCTGCGATCATTTGGGGGCCGGAGGCTGAGGCTACAGGGTCCACTTCCCAGGTGGCTCGCGCACAGAATGAGAACGTTGTTAGTCATTGGCAGAAAACTTCAGTTCGTCTTTATAGGACCTCTCCACATGGCTACTTGAGTGTCTTTATGGCATGGGAGCTGGCTTCCCCAGACCAAGTGATGAAAGAGAGAGAGAGAGATGAAGGGACAGAGAGGGAGAGAGAGAAATTATATTCATTTTTCCCTTAAAGTCTAATAACATTATTTCCATTGTACTCCGTTGGCCAGGGCAGCTCCATGATTCAAGGGAGGAAACAGAGACCCCAACGCTTGATGAGATTAGTTCTGTTGCAGTGTGCTTAGGTGGGAATGTTGGACTGGATTTATCATGTGAAATCTGCACCCCCACTCACCCCCAACTACTTTCCACAGGAATGTCCAGAAGACCCTCTCAGCTGAGGCTTTGAGAAATACATAAGTGAGGGAAGAATCTGAACCCTTGAAAAGTATGTGGTTGGTCTCCTTGTAGAATAGGTATGGAAGCACTGGAAAACACCATTGAGTTGGGTTCTGTGACCTCAAGGGCGATAAAGGAACCCTAGAGTAGCAGCAAGGAGGTGGCTGCCTTTAACTACCAAAGTCAAAGTGGGCACATCTGTAAAGGGCAGCAGGGATGTACCAGTGATAAGAATGCCTTGGACTTCAAAGATCTTTAGTGGTGGTGAATTGATCCTGGTATCTCTAGGAAGACAATAGACAGCCCACTAGGGTATTGTCCTGGTTTATGTAACAAGAAAAACATAAACAAAAACAAAAAAACCCTCTAGGTCTGGTAGCCCAAAACCTGACTTGAGTAGCCAGTCATGATCATTCACAAAATTTCCAGATGATTTATAAATCAACGACCAGACCCAGAGTCCTTAGCTGTAGGGAAGCTGTGTCTCCTTGAGGAAGTACATAAATATACACATTATAAATGTACATAAAAGTACCTATTATAAATGTACAAATAATTGATATACATGTTATAAATCTTCCTTAATGCTTTCTGCAAAAGGATCTGAAACCATTTACTAGAGAGACGGTGCACTGGGGAAATGGAAGTATCTAGACTTAGATATTTTGGACCTTACTAGACCCTGGCTCTGAATTGACCTTGATCCCTGGAGACCTAAATGTGACTGTTCTCACACATCAAAGTGAGGGCTTATAGTGGTCAAGTGAATGATTGGGTCTTAGCCCAAGTCTAAGCCCAATTCCACTCACAGTGGAATTAATTGGTCTACAGACTCAGGTTATTTCCCCAGTTCTTAGATGTATATTTAGAATGGATGTACTTGGCCCCTTCAGAATCTCCAACTACTCTCTGACATGTAGAGTAAGGGTCATTATGGTAGGAAGGGCTAGGTAGAGGCCTATAAACTCTCCCCTCCCTACCAAGATAGGGGAAGCATAGAGAGCAAGGTCATCATCAAAAGATTGAAAGAAATGGTGTGTGGGGGGGTGATATTTATCACCATTTAACTCACCTGTTTGGCCTGTGCAGAAGTTGGGTAGGTCTTGGAGAAAGTCTATAGACTATTGTAAGTTAAAGCAGGTGGTAATTCCAATTACAGCCCCTCGCCCAGATGTAGTATCTTTACTTGAACAAATCAACAGAGCCCTGGGACTTGGCACACATCTGTTGACCTAGATAATGCCTTTTCCTCCTTACCAACGTGCAAGGACCATCGAAAGCAATTTGCTTCTACCTGGCAGAGCGAACAGCACACTCTTACGGTCTTGCTTCAGGGCTTTGTCCGTTGCCCCCCGCCATAATATGGTCCAGACAGATCTTGGTCATTTTGACAGTCCACACAGTGTCCCTGGGATACCCACACTGACATGCTGATTGAATCTGATGAGGAAGAAGTAGGGAGTGGCTTTAGATGCCCTTACTAAAGGCCCACGCACATCAGAGGGTGAGGATAAATCTCACGTGATTCAGGTGTCCCCCACTTAATTGATGATTCTGGGGGTTCGATGGCCTGGGACATGTCAAGCTTTTCCCTCTCTAGTAAGAGATTAATTGCTACACCTTGCATCTACTAGGAAAAAGGAGGCACGGTGTTTGATTAGCCTTTTGGATTTCAGAAGCAACATATACCACATATGAGTGTGTTACTTTGATCAACCCACAGAGTCTCCAGTTAGGCTGCTAGTTTTGAGTGGAGACCGGAGAAAAACTAACATTTTACAGCCTATTTGACTGTAATGCAGGCTCCCCTACCATATATATATATATATATATATATATATATATATATATATATATATAGACCATATATATAATATGTTGACCTATCAATAATCCAAGAATTCTGAAACAGCCAACTGAAGCCTATCACACTGTTGCAAATTCCAAGGGACAAAGTTAATGGAGTTTCAAGCAGGCTTCAAATATGATTTCATAATCTGCAATTTACTGCTATGCTCTGGTCTCTAATACTTTTTATTAACGTGCCATTTTCCTCCTGGTACAGGAATTTCACTCTCGTTCTTAATTATTTCTGCTTTAGTTGGGGCTGTCAGGAGTTATTTCCTTGTGATTAGAGATGCAAATAGCCTCAGCCTTCCTCAGAAGTGGAATCGCCCCGGGGATCTCGCTGCCTTCCTGCTAATTCCTCTGCCCGGACGGGCTTACAGAAGAGACTCAGAACTCCCGGCTACATAAGCCAGTGTTTGGGGAAGAAATGACATCAAAGACACCCCCTTAGTGGCAGCTATCCTGGAGACGTGTGCGACAGGGGACCCTGCTTAATACTTCCTGTTAAATGACACCGCTGTGTCCCCGGTTCTTCTGAGATGTTGAGCGGAATATTCAAGCGAATTCTTGTATTCACATTCCCCCAACAAATGTATTTATTGAGCAGCCACTCTCAGCTCAAGATTTTTATATACTTGTTCCCTCCCATCTCTCCTGGAGCGCTAAGGAAACACATAGGAACTGGCACTTGGGGGAAAGACAGGTGATGATGGCAGGTGATCACAGCACAAGCAGGTCAACGTGAGCTCAGACGGTAGTCTTACGTGGACAATCGCAGAGGGCACGGACAGGAGAGGGACTGTCCTTTCATGCTGCCTCGAGGTCATGGTTGGTTTTCTGTGGATAAGCCTCCCAGCCCGGCTACCTGGCTAGGAGAGGACACCCCCCCTCACCTGGGCTTTGGTCTCCGTGTAGCCTCAAGACCTTGCCTGAGTCAAATCAGTACAGTCACATCCTACCCTGCCCAAGCAAGGATCCCAGGTCCCCCTCGGGCCCGCTTCCCTCACCTCTGAAGCCACATAACAAAGTTGGCCCAAATTTAAACTCCAGAAACTTCCAAGGAAGGGGTGGGAGGGAAGTAGCTTCCTATGGCCTTGCTCTGCCAAGAGGCCCAATGACCAGCACCAGCAGCCGGTGTGTGTGTGTTAGGAATGCACGATCTCAGGCCCCACCCCAGTCCTCTGACTCAGAATCCATGTTCTTTTTTTTTCCTTCAATATAATTTATTGTCAGATTGGTTTCCACACAACACCCAGTGCTCATCCCAGCAGGTGCCCTCTTCAATGCCCATCACCCACTTTCCCCTCTCCCCCTCCCCCATCAACCCTCGGTTTGTTCTCTGTATTTGAGAGTCTCTTATGGTTTGGCTCCTTCCCTCTCTGTAACTTCCCCCCCCCCCTTCTCTCCTCCCCCCTGGTCTTCTGTTGAGTTTCTCAAGATCCACGTATGAGTGAAAACATATGGTATCTGTCTTTCTCTGCCTGACTTACTTCACTTAGCCTAACACTCTCCAGTTCCATCCGCGTTGCTACAAATGGCCGGATTTCATTCTTTCTCATTGCCAAGTACTATTCCATTATATCTAGAACCCACGCCTCTGCACTGCAAAGGAAACAATCAACAAAACTAAAGGGCAACCGACGGATTGGGAAAAGGTATTTGCAAGTGACATATCGGACAAAGGGCGAGTAACCAGAATCTATAAAGAACTCACCACACTCCACACTTGAAAAACAAATAATCCAGTGAAGAGATGGGCAGAAGACATGAATAGACACTTTTCCACTGAATCCGCAGCCTGACAAGACCCCCAGGTGATTCCTATGCACAGTCAAGGTTTGAAAGCTCCGACTTAGGGCCACCCATGCAGGCGGGGAGCAAAGTGCCCACCCCCTCTCCTCCCCAAGTCCCTTGTATACACACACCCCTTCTCAGATGCTGAACTACTGTGGATCTAGAGGGAGTTGGTCATAGTGCCCAAGGAGGCGAGTGAAGAAGCAGTTCTCCGGGAAAGGCATTTGCGCCATGGTAAAGGCCAGGTGGGTGGATCAGGTTCCAGAAATTCTGGTGAATTGAGAGGATGCAGGGCTCCCTTGGCCTGGAAATCCCTTCTGGAAGAGGAATTCCTGACCTGCTTAATGGACACGCTTCCCACACAGGGGTGAGAAAGCTGCTCTCACGTCCGTGAGGAACAGCCCTGCCCGCCCGGTTACAGTCATCTGGGCGCTTCACAAAATGCAATGTCTGGTCCCGCCTGCAAAAATGGGTGGGAAGGTTCGGGGAGGGTGTCACATGTCAGGAGGGGATGGGCAGAAACTCGGTGTGCCCAGGAGATTCGAATGGGTGGCCGGGCCTGAAAACCGCTGATGATGGGAAACTTAGAAAATGAAATACAGAAACTCGAGTTTCTAGACCTACCCCAGCGGCCTCCTCCCCGCCACTGGCCTCTTGCCGCCTCTAACTCCCCACGTGGCCAAAGCTGGAAATGGCAAGACATGGGGAGGGAGAGGAGGGGGTTCCACAGCGCAATGGGGGCTCGAAGACTTGGGTCCTAGTAGCCTAGTCCTGGTTGCAAGTGAGAGGCATTCTGATGGGAAAACCCATCACGGCCCTGGGGAGGGGATGGGGACAGTGTGGCTCTCCCTCCCAGACCTCCTTCCCAGACTGGAGCTGGGAAGAATTACAGGTGCTGTCTGGAGCTCCATTCCCAAACTGGTTCTTAACTTCTCTTTTTATCTGAGACTATTTGTTTTTCAAATTTCCCCTTAAAGCCCTTGATCTCCACTTTATATCTTACCTGTCAGAGTGCCCATTGGGATTCTTACTTTGCAAGCTCCTGTCAGTTGCTTGAATGAGACAAATCTGTTATTTAAAAAAATTTATTATTATTATTATTATTATTATTATTATTATTATCTTACCAATTTTGACCACAGCTTTACACTGGCCAACCCATCAAAAACCACTTACAAGAGCACATGTTGTGAGGTGGGAGGTGGGGGAGGTGGGATGGCCTTGGCCAGTTGGGTCTACACCCACCGAAGGAGAAGTTGTGGGTGGGATCTTGATGCAAGGCACTGGATAACAATCCCTGCTGCTTAATCAAAGCAAATGTGATTCCACAGCCCTAGGGAATTCACACTCCTCAACACCCCCAATTTTTCTACCTCACCTATCAAGGCATCTGCAGTGACCCCATTTGTATTAACCCTCTGGATATAGAAGGCTCTCTCGTCTAAAAGTTCTACCTCCAGGATCTCAGTCTGGGAGGTAGTCTAGAAATGTCTAGGAGAGACCTTCCTCATGGGAAGAATACGGTCACACCCATCATCTATGAAGCATGGAGTCGAGAGATTCTTTGCACATAAAATTCAAAACTACAGAGGAGAACATTTTCCATGGGAATATTTATTCCACTTAGTTTCTGAACAGGCAAGACTACTTACAAGGACCTTTAAGGTAGCAGCTGACCTCACTCCTGGCTTGCCAGAGGGCAAGTGACAAGTAAGCACTTGGAGAACCCCAACTTTCTACACTCATGTAAGGAAGCTCTTTTATGGGTCTTTGCTTGGCTTTAAAATGTTTCACCGTGGTTCATTCACTTTGCCATTAAAAATTGGAAAGTAGGAAATACAACACTGCAAGTATAAAAATGTGAAAAATGATCTTTTAATGCTATTTTCCATTTTGGGTTCCCATGTTTACTTGAAAAGGCATCTGGCTTATGTACAATGCGTGATGCGGGACCGTGAAGCATAGCTTTGTACTCATAGGAATTAAATTACCCAGCTTAAGGATGATTTGTTAACTTCGAGAGTGAATCACCAGGCTCCCTTTGGGTCTCTCATCCACTATGGAGCTCCAGTCGAATGCCCCCAGTGCTACCAGGTAGGAGCTCTAAATGGCAGCCTGATTCCGTTAGGATGCGTTTTTTCCTTAGTGAGAAGTCAGAGTCAATCCATCTGCCTTTAAATCCACTGATCTAATCAAGAGCTCTTGAAATTGATAACCAAGAGGGAGGGGGAATATGTATGCAGCCACGGCAGATAAACCAGATGCTACGGAGGATATTAGGCATGTCACAGCAAAACAGAAAAATAACAAAGGAAGCTCCCAGCATATCTCGGGGGGAAGAAGAGGCTCAGATATTTCTATACCAATGCACAAATCGGGACAAAAATTAACTTGAGATTTAAAAGAAGGGAGGAATTCTTCATCGAGGGGGATGAGGAATGGAACTGACAAAGGAATACAGCAATGGAAGACTCTATGTTTTTTCCAAATATAAAATCCTGCAGTGGGGGTATTGACAAACTGATTCCCAACTTTCTTTTTTTTTTTTTTTAATTTTTTTTTTTTTAACGTTTATTTATTTTTTTTTTGAGACAGAGAGAGACAGAGCATGAACAGGGGAGGAGCAGAGAGAGAGGGAGACACAGAATCCGAAACAGGCTCCAGGCTCTGAGCTGTCAGCACAGAGCCCGACGCGGGGCTCGAGCTCACGGACCGTGAGATCATGACCTGAGCCGAAGTCGGACGCTTAACCGACCAAGCCACCCAGGCGCCCCATGAATCCACTTAACGATCATCAGAATGGCCCAGCTCTGGAACACTGACAACACCGAATGGTGGCAGGGATGGGGAACAACGGGCACTTCATGTATCGCTGGTGAGAATGCAAAATTCTTCCCAAACTAAACACACTCTTAGTATAAGACCCAGCAATCACACTCCTTGGTATTTACCCAGACCTGAAAACTTATGTCCACACAAAACCTGTATATGCATGTTTACAACAACTTTGCTTATTGCCAAAACTTGGAGGCAAGCAAGACATTCTTTGGTAGGTAAATAAATACACCATACATCACTATATGGTGGTACATCCATACAATGAGATATTACTCTGTGATAAAAATAAATGAGTCATCAAGACAGATAAAGATACGGAGGAAACTTAAAAGCAAATGATTAAGTGAAAGAAACCAATCTGAAAAGGCTACATGTTGTGTGATTCCAACCACATGACATTCTGGAAAAGGCAAAATCATGGAAGCAATAAAAAAGATCAGTGGGGTGTGTGTGTGTGTGTGTGTGTGTGTGTGTGTGTGTGTGCCTGGGTGGCTCAATTCGTTAAACATCAGACTCTTGATTTGAGCTCAGGTCATGATCTCATGGTCATGGGACTGAGCTCTGAATTGGGCTCTGTGCTGGGTGTGGAGCCCGCTTAAGATTCTCTCTCTCCCTCTCCTTCTGCCCCTCCCTCACTTGTTGGCACACGCTCTCTTTCAAAAAAAAAATCAGTGGTTTCTAGGGGTTGGGGGGGGAACGATGAAGAGGCAGAGCACAGGGGATTTTTGGCAGTGAACTTAATCCATACGGTATTATCATGACGGATGCATGTCATTATACATTTGTCCAAGCTCTTGAAACATACAACGCCGAGAGTAAACCCTGATGTAAACTATAGGCTTCGAGTGACAATGACGTGTTACTGTAGGCTCATCCATCGTTGACAAACGCCCTACTGTGCTGTAGATGTCCACGGCGGGAGGCTATGCGTTTGAGGGACAGGGACTATATGGGAACTCTGTACTTTCCACTCAAATTGCTGTAAACCTAACACTGCTCTAAAAAATGAAGTCCGTTAAAAGAAATTCCCGCTGTGTAGCGAAAGCTACACCCTGTGGGGAAAGCACGAAACCTGCCAAGAGGCTGCCGGTAGATGGCCTTGGGTGAGGACTGAGGGAAGCCTAGAGGAGACCCAACAGAGGCTGTGCCACAGAGGGCACGCGGAGGAGGCGTTCACGCCCACACTGTGTGGAACTGGCACAGAACGGGCACGGGGGTGAGATCAAAGGGGTTTCTGCTCTCCTCTTCTTCTGCTGCAAGTTCCCATGGCTAAAAGCTGACGCTCCGAGGGAAAATACCCCTGCCGTGGGGTCCGTTTGCAACAACATAGGGACGCAAATGAAAAATTCAGAGAAACTGTAGCGAGAGTTCATGGCCAAAGATGATAGGAAAGAATGTTCCAGAAGGATCGAGAGGCAATCAATTCTCAGTATTCAAACTCCAGCGATCTTGGAAAAGAGGGTAAAGTTCTATTGGACTAAGACGAGCGTCTAATAAGTGCTTGCCCTGCCTTGACAGTCATTCTCAAGAGGAGGAAGTGGAGTCTGGGTTCGTTACAGACTACATATCTAGAAAGTGGAGGCAGGGCTTAACCCTCCATGTGATTGCAAATCCCTCCTCTCACCGCACCCCGCCTCACCCCACACCAAGCCTCTTACTGGAAAGCCAGGGAACCTGCTGAATCCAGGATGCAGTGGCTGGATCGCTGCCCTGAATTTCTGGGTGACATCTGTCCGTAGCCCCGGGGCCGGGAGGCTGCTTCGTAAGGAGAGGTGCCTGAGCAGAAACCCAGAAACTGATGACCATTGCCGGCGGCGTTAGCATCAGACTGGGAAAGGGGGGCCGGAGGGTGGCCCATCCGTACGCTGCGTTTCTGGATTTTTCCATCATGCTATCTGAAAATGACTCCACGAAGGAAGACACGAACGATCACGCATCGTCATCACATTGCCTCCCAACCGATTTGTACCGATGCTTCTTCCCAGCGGTTCTCCACCCCGGCCGCATACACATCACCTGGGGAGTTTTTTAAAGCGGAGACATCCAGGATCACTTCCCCTAACTTGAAGGTTCTCATACCCCGCTCCCTTAAAACGGTCAGACTTCCTCCACCTCAGTGCGAGGCTTCGTTTGCTCAGCCTTGCTGGGGACGGTGGCAGGCCCCGAATTTTTATAGAGCGGTTTAAAGCCCCCAGTCTGGTTGCTGTGTGTGCGTGCGTGGCATCTGGGTAAGACTGGCGCATTCATCGTCAAAGGAGAAAGAGCTGGGCTGAGGCCCACGGGCTGGGAAACCAGAGGCTCTCCCGCTAACTTTTTAAAAAACCCGAAGCCTGCTCCCATAGCGGAAACTTCCCAGTTTTTGATGGAAACATCGAGTGCTTTACACACAGTAGAGCAAACACCATTTAACTTCGGAAGTCCTCTCGGAGCTGAGACCCGCGGCTCAAGGAACTTCAGTCCAACACGAACTCACATCACTCGTGCTTCGTAAAGGCAGCAACGGCATCGAAGGGGCCCCAAGGGCTGGTGCCTGCTAATGAACCACAACTGAATGGCACCGGTTGAGCCGCGGTAGGGTTCTCGGCTGTCTTTGTAAAGTTTACTTCAGGATCAGGTACGTGCAAAGAATTAGCGATAGGCTTAGCCATGTCAAGACTTTTTTCAAGCTTATACGAACCAGCAACAGAACCCCGGGAAGATGATAAAATAATAAAGCTTTGACCCAACATTTTTATATTTCATTCTTAGTTAAGGGAACAAAAATCTTTTCCTTGAGAAAAGAATTTATTAATGGGCACAAGAGAATAATGGTTTCAGAAAGTATCCTGTAAACGTTTTTTCTTTCACTTTGTTGATTTCGACAGGACGAGAGGGCCATTGTGGCCACAGCCTATTTCCGCAGAGATAAAGGACTCCAGGGCGAGCTGCTCCCCCGGGGATCACTCCTGCTGGTCTTTCCCAGATCAGGAGCTCACTCAGAGAAGAGCAGGTGTGTGACGAGGCCCAGGTTGACGCTGAAAAGGACTTATGTAACAACGGGTACCGTTTATTGAGCGCGCACTATGCACATGTCGAGCACCCGTGCCGAGCATCCGGTGAGTTATGGGCACCTGTTCCTGGGGATGGCGGGGGGGGGGGGAGGGGGTGGGGGGACGGGGGGGTGGGGGGGTGGGGGGTAAGTGCAGCAGCTGCTGTCCTCCATCCGATGCTGCGCGAACTGAGCCTGCTCAAGGCCTATAGGTGGTTAAGTGGCTTTTAGGGATGCTCAACGCTTACCCCAGGTTTGGGCCGACCTCAAAGAAGGAGGCAGACTTGTAAGTTCTCACTGAAAGGATGTCACCATCGCATTGTCCAGTGAAAAGGGGACATTTGTGTCAAAGTGAAGAGTGTACTTGAAAATGCCACTGGCCTCCTTTCTACTCCTCTAACACTGCTACGCGGGCCGTGGTCCGGGCACCAGCAGCTTCGCCAGCCCCGCGGAGCGGGAGCGAGTTAGGAATGCAGAGTCTCAGGCCCCGGCCCTCCCGGGTCAGAATCTGCATGTAACAACAGCCAGGTGCTCTGCGTGCTCGCGAAAGCTTGAGAACATCCTACCCCTCTCCGGGGCCCCACGCTGGGCGGGAATGCTTTTCCCCAGGATTCCCCTGCCTCGTTTCTTAACTCTGCTCCGGGCCCTCTCCCCAGAGGCCTTCCCCGACCTCTACAGGGAAAGCCAGAATTCTCTCTCGCTATCAGCTTACCCTGTTTAATCTTCCCCAGGGCAACTGTCACTCCTGAAATCACAGTCAGTTTCTTATCTGTTCCTTCCCCACGCGGCAAACGCCATCCAGGCTAGGACTTCATGTCCCCGGCACCTAAGGCGGTGGCTGGGATAGAAGTGGCTGATAAATGTTTTAGCGAAGGGGCCACCTTATATGCCGGACTCTATGGGGCGCACATGTCACTCAAACAGCAGAGACCCCCCCGAGAGGCCGCAGAAAGGGATGAGCTCCTTTTACACGTCTGTACCTTTTGTAAGTTTTCAAAGGAGTCCGCACTGTTTTCATAATTTACGAAAAGCACCGTTCCAATAATTTATCCAACCATCTCAAGATAGATCGCACCACAAAACAAAGCAGGTCACCTCTTTCCTCTTAAAAAGGTTTTAGACTTTATTCCCTGATCGGAATATACTTTAGTAAACGAGAAATCACTTGCTTTTGAGGGCCTGTGTGTTTCCCTCGGAAATGTCACGTGATGCGAAGAATTTTACTTCCGAAACCCAGACATTACAACTACACCACGTGGCTTGTGCGCTGTCCCCACCAGCAGGTCCAGCAATGGCCCGCCTGACTCCTGAAGCGGCACAGACCCCCGTGCTTGGTTTAGAGCGACTACGACGAGGGCCACAGAGACTGGGCAGATTCAGACCAGAGCCCACAAAAGAAAACAGTCTTTCCTGATGAATCATTTATTTGGACAAGACAAAAATGTCTCCACATTGTTTCCTTTTATACAGAAAGTGGAACATTTCAAATATATTAGTTTTTCTCTTTTGCGACAGAATTCATTTCAATCTGGCGCCAGGAACTTCTCATCTTAGGATTCGCGTTTTAGTAACACGTATGCACCCATTACAGCCAAGAGAGCGTACTGGAAAGAAAACACAGGGGAAAATTACTGGGAGGTCTACAGGTAAGTTTGCTCTATAACTGTATTCAGCTGAAGTCCGCTCAATACCAGGCTGGGGACGGAATCAAAAGGTGACCTCTTCTCTCATGCCTGCCCTGCTATGGTTTAAAAAGCCCCCAGTATATTGATGGACCAAGGATCAAGCACCCAACAAACACAGCTAATCCACTGCTCACTCTTGCGTCCATGTCCTATTGTTCTTCGAGTGGTTGTTAAAAAAAAAACGTCGACACCATTTTTATTGAAGTAGGGAGATCAGCGTTACTGAGTCTACTGTATCGCTTTTTTTTTTTTTTTGGTATGTTTAAAGGTTTTCATGATAAAAAGCAATGAATATATAGGTGCCATTTTAGAATACACCACGAACATAAAAGATGAAAGTAATTATTTTAAATAACTAATTTAAATGTTGATAATTTAAATGGTTATGTCAATTTGTAGTTCAATACAAATACTCTGCAAAACAGAATAACAAGGAAAACATTTTAAACAGACTGCATCTTTACAACTGCACGTGTAAAAGCGCCTATATACGTATATGTATATATATGTATATATATATATATATATTTAATTCAGACATACACACAAATTCCTACCTTGAATTTTGGATAGTCATTCATTATTATGGTGACCATACCAACATACGGTAAAAACCTAAATTGTGGGATGAAAAGCCAGAAATATAAAAACTGCTTGCAATACGATGACAGCAACATTTAAAAATACTCTAAATCAGCCTTAGGAAACAAATCTTCCTTGGGAATAGCACTGATTGGGGCTGTAAGATTAATAGTCACTCCTGCCTCAAAAGGCTTTATTAATCAAAAGCAACACAACTAACAGCCAGGACCATTTTTTAAGCAGGCACATGATTTCAACTAGAGATGCCACTTGTCTGTGCTTGCTGCATTCACCGTAACAGAATTAAAATAATTAGTTAAGCTGCTTGTACAAATGGAACTGACAACTTTCATCAAGCTGGTTCTTAATTTTTTCAGGGGAGAAGTAACATTCAGATAGCCTATATAAAGACCGCTGTTAGAGAAAGCTTTCAAAGTACACGGAGAATCAGTCTGCAACGGAAAGAACATCATCATTTTCACTTCACAGGGCTTTTCAAATATAACAAACACGTTCGCTGGGCAGTGAACACAGATGTGAATCCCATAATTGATACCCACATGTGACTATGCTCCCAGACACCGAAGGTCCGGGGCATAAGCCAGCCAATGACTCTGCTGACAAAATTAATGTCAATATGTAATCAGTGTGACCCAAGTCTCCCCTCAGTCACGGGAAACGCGGTTAACACATGGGTACCCTCCAATCTTATGTAAGTTAGCAGCTCCAACCTCCCCTTTATACACAGCCTGTCCCCAGGACAGGACAAGTCGAGGACTGACCAGCTGGAAGTCACTCCCATCTCCCCACAGATACTCAAGGTGCAACGCAGCGGTGTAAGATAGTTAAAAGGTGAGCCGAGGGAGAAAAGGAGCAGAAAGAGACCTCAAATCACAATCTGATTAGTAGAGCTGAATCTTAGAAAAGGGGAACCAGTGTTCTCCAGCCTCCGACAGCTCATGGGATTTAGAGAAGATTAACAACAACAACAACAACAAAAAAGACACTTCTAACAAGGGTTAAACATAGAAAAGGGTCACCAAGAGAGGGGAAAAATTGCCTTTTTTGTTTCTTTAATAAGAGGATACACGCTCTGCTGTGTCAGAAGCAGAACTCACTGCTGGCGCAATTATGCAAGGAGGAATATTACAAGATTTATCACCTAACTGTTTTGGGCAGTGAAAAACAGGAAATAACCTAAATGTGTCGCCCCAGGAAAGGACTGGGTACGTAAGCTGTGATTTTGTGATTCTCAGGGGAACAACGGTACGTAGCCATTTAAAACTACCTGGATGTAGATTTGACACAGCAACCAATTTCTAACTTCATGTTGGGTAAAGAAACAAAATAAAATCCTCCTATGTAAAGTCACGTATTATATATGCACACGCATCTGTACGAGGTGCAGGGAACAGTGTTCCACAGTGGTTATCTCTGGGAGGGTCTCTTGCAGTTGCTATTTAAAACCACAAACACCTAACCTCTACGGGGCGATTGCTTTCAAAAACAGGATTAAACCGATGATGCAGACAATATACTTGAACTCAGTTTTAGATTTTCGGTCCTTAGTTCTGAGCTGTATTTACACCGTGGACCCCATACACGGAGCACAACTCAGACTACTCGCAACTCTCCCGACATAGACTGTTTGTAACGAGTGATTCTCTTTAGCCCGTACATTTAGTTTGTTTCTATTTTTCTGGTTCCCGAAGCCTTTATGTAACTTAAAGGTTAATGCTCACCCTCTGGCTCTTCCCACCACATCCTTCTTTTCGAGCCAGTTTTGGCCCTCTTTGTACAGGCCTCTGTCGTCAACTTCGTTATTATCTCCTTTAGTCAAAAATTTGATGTCTCCGTTATCTCTAGAAAGCAAAATAATGACTTTTCAAAAACGATTTTCAGCACGGCATCGTTAGAAAGCACTTAGTTTACCCTGCACTTGACGGTCTGCTGCGGGCAATCGGACGAGCATTCCGCGAGAACTTGATCTCTCTTGGTCTGAGGGGATGGCTTACAGAGAACCATCCGACTACAACCATCCGACTAAAGCACGAATCTACTGGCGTTTCTGCAGCCTCAAGTTCTAAAACGCCCAAGCTTTCCTGCCAACCAAAAAGCATGGCAAAGCGCAAGGGTCCCGGCAGGGCAACGATGAGCTTCCAGCAACTGCTTTCACTTTCTTAGTCCGCAAAGACCAGCGTGTCACCGCGGATTATATTCCGCTTCACTCTGGACACGAATTTGGTCCCGGATCACAGAGATTTGAGCGCAAGGTAATTCAAACCCCAGTGTGCCCTTACCCCTCCTCAAACTTACTTTTCCTCGCCAAATGTAGAATGTTAATGCATTATCTCCTTCACCACTGAGCAAAGTGGTATAAAATCTGGTTTGCAGAGAAACAGGAATCACAAATGGCATAAAACCAGCGTGTTAAAGAGACATGTGGGAATCATTTTAAACACTCCAAACCGATGCTTACACGGCCCTCTCACTAGAAACACAACATTATAGCATTACAGAGCTCTAAAGAGGGTCTTCTTCCAATAAAACAAATGAAAAAAATGCCCCATTATAATTAGATAAAATACTGAAAGCCCACAAAGATTTGAAGCCATGCCAAAGGCAGCAAGCTGATTTGCAGCTGTGGTGATAAAGGAAATCAAGAGGATAAAAATCCACGCGGCCTCTCTCACAACTCATGCAAATTCTAGAAAATCATCATTATTTCCTCCACTTTGAATAAGTTCTCTTTCAACTTCTTTATCAAGGTCTTCGGGGAACGCCTGGAAGCAGGGAGTGGCATGGGAACCTAATACCGGAAGCATTCGGATAGCTGCACTAGCCGTGTGCACGTCCCCCCACGTCCACGCGCGACGAGAAGATGAGAAAGGCTCTGTTCTTTTAAAACCACAAGCACACACATCTAAGTGCAATTCCATAACTCAGGCAGGTGGAAATGCTACACTAAGCTGCATAAAGGTAAATGAGTAGCCGAGTATATAAAATGTAACGTTTCCACTAATACTCTCTATTCCCCTGATACTGTACTCTCCCGTGAGAACTTAGTACATTTGAGATAGAAGCTTCTAGTTTCCCAAGCATGTCTTCAGAGGCCACCGCTGGCATGTCAAGGAAAGGAAGCGCATCCGTCGGGGGAGAACCGGCACAGGACACGCGCTGCCCGCGCCACGGGATGAGCCGGAAAAGGCGTCTGCGTCCGTCCAGGGCTAGGGTGACCGCTGAGAGCGTGCCACTCGGTCCAAAGTGGCACAGGGAAACAGGCGGCTCTCTGCGTGTCAGAAGACAGTCCTGTCAAGATCATCCTCGGCTGCGGTGGGATTGGAGTCTCTCTGAGCCTCCTTCAAATAAGTGTTAGGCTACAGTAGGTTCACCTTACGTCACACAGCAGTTTAAGTTTCCGAGGCCTCAGGAGACACCTGTTCGTCTGGTTCTCATAATCGTCCCGTGAGTCACGGTGGGAAATGGTAATGTTATCAGCCCCATCCTACAGGCTGGGCGAGGTAGCAGGTCCAAAGTCACCCAATTAGTGAACGGCGGGTCTAGGAACATAATCCAGAGTTTCTGCCACTTCTAATCAGCCATTAAACCGGCTGCCAAAACTGAATTACTAAATTCTACACCTGAAACTAATATTACACTGTACGTTAACTAACAGGAATTTAAATAAAGACCTGGGGGGGGGGGAACAAATGAAAAAACAAATAAATAAAAGTTTGATAACAATCAGTGCTAATGAAAAAATAAAGATATATAAAAAAGAAAACAAATAAAACCGGCTACCAAAATTCACCAAACAACAGCAAAAAGAAGGAAAGCCTCCTTACTTTTCATGAACTTTGATTACTCTGTGAACTATTGGAATGTCTCGTCCTTCGACTTTAAAGACCACGATTTCACCAGCTCTAATAGGGTCTTCTCGGAAGTTTGTCAGGAATAGAAGGTCGCCCCTGTGAAAGGCCGGCTCCATGCTGCCACTGGGAAGAGACACAAAATCACGTCCAAATTAGCCTGGGCTCCCAAGGGAAACGTTTCAATTCACGAAGAATACAATAATAAACATATCGGTGACAGTCTCAACTTCCGTCGTCACGTATCTAGGACCTGTGAAACAAGTCACTGTGGTTTCCTTCTGACTGCTCGCGGTGATGACACGGAGTGAGAAAGGAAAGGATTTCTTCTTAGATTCAAGTATGAAAAGGATAGTAGCAGGCCCCTCTGTACTTTGTATTAGGTAGAGAAAAGAACCAAGTGTAACGTGAACTCTTTGAAGTAAAAGCTGCCAAGTTTTAGCCTTAAAAAACAGTCCTACATCCACAAAGACATTACTATTTTCATTCGGAACTGCAGACCCTGAAAGCTCGTTGATACTCTAGGGCGATTCTTGCATTTTGTGGTTCATCCGCAGCACCTAGGACATGGCATTGCCATTCAAGGAAGAGAAACCAACAAACGAATGTCTTAGGAGGGCGATCTATCCGAAAACCAAGCTGAGGGTTGGGACAGAATTCGAACCCAAGTCTTTGGGCTCCTGCAGGATCATCGTTTAGACCATACTCTATAGGGAGCCCAATTCTAACAAATGTTGACTGTTTCTGATGTGGAGGTCAATAAATAATCCCACACGGTACCGGTTTAAACCCATGCCAAAAATCGTCGATGGAGTCAAAGTAAATTGTAATCTAGCAGAAGCTGAAATCATCAAAACACAATTCATTTTACATATGCTCATGCTTTGTCTTCACGCATGAGAAAATAAATAAGACCTAAAAACATAGCAACATAGGGGCCATACAATCAAAAACCAGCGAGTCTGCTGAGGGCAGGATGGGACAGGAAGAGCCAGACTGGTGAAGAAATGGGGTGCTTTAAAGGAAAACGTGGGTTCATAACAGGTGCAGCTCAAGAAGTTGACCCTCCTGTCCCTCCCTGCACTGGAACACCTTAAGCTTGTCAATGAATGCAGATCAGCAAGGAGAGATGCGGCAGGGACCGGCCTGTCACTAAGTACCTGCTGATGCATTTATTTTTAAGTTAAACCAATGACAGCTGAGTATGGTAACAGATCTAACAGGAAATGAATAAAAAAACAGAGAGAGTGCTAGAAATATAAATGACTGAGAGGGAGAGAAAGAGAAAACAATTAAGAACTATAGCTAGAAAAACCTTCCGGACGAATCTCAGAGGCAGCAAGAGTACCATTTGCCACCAAAAGCCGTTATCACGGCCCATGAGGAAAGCACTTCTTTGAAATGTTTCACTATTATCAACTACACTTGCTTTCCTCATGGGCCAGGGATTCGCCAAAGGTCAATGTTCCCCAAGGTCACACATTTCTCATGATGTCAATAGTTTATGCTGACAAACCAGAGTGCTTTAGTACTATAAAGGAGGCTTTAAAAAGAAAAAAAAGTCCCCAGATACTGCAATGTTACAACAATTTCTTTGTACGACTGTGTCTGTGTGATTTAAGGAAAACCAGAACACCTGGGATCTAATTTTGGCTCTGCCAAGAGCAACTGTAAGACACAAGTGGCCTGGCCTCTGGTGGGCCTCAGGCTCTTTATCTGTTAAGTGAGAAGGCCCATCTAAATTTGAGGTTTTTTCATTTCTATTTAGGAAAAAAAAAAAAAAAAAAAGCCTTAAAACCCTTCCCTCAAACGAAATCTTACGAGGAAGCATCACCACCTACAATACATAAAAACGGAGCTGTCATGACTAAAGCAAGGCTGAGGTGTCTAGAATCCACACACTTGATCCCATTCTCCCTCCTAACCTATCCACTGGCCCCCCGGGCCAGTCCTAGAGCGCAGTGTGAAAACCAGTGAATTGGGATCCCGTTTGCTATCCGAAGGCTCCTACATTTATGGAAGCAGTGTACCTCTAGAAGTAGGCCCCTTGGCCGGCCACACAGGGGCAGCCTGCTGAAGCCAGGGCCATGGCCGAAGCCCCACGATGTGGTAGCAGGTAGCAGGGGAGGGAAAGGGCGCTGGTCTGGAAGCCAAGAACCCTGTGTGCTGACCTTGGCTCTTGCACTGGCCGGTGGTGACCCCACTCATAAAACAAACGGGCTCCAGGGGCGCCTGGGTGGCTCAGTCGGTTAAGCGTCCGACTTCGGCTCAGGTCACGATCTCACGGTTCACGAGTCTGGGCCCCGTGTCAGGCTCTGTGATGACAGCTCAGAGCTTGGAGCCTGCCTTGGATTCTATGTCTCCCTCTCTCACTCGAGCTCGCTCTCTCAAACATAAATAAAACATTTAAAAAAATTTTTTAAAAAATAACAGCCTCCATTCCCACCCACAGTAAGGCTCAATGGTCTAAGACACACGGACAGAGAGCATCTTGAGGTACGTAAGGACTCCCAAATACGGTTATTTAATTTCAAACTGATTAAATTTTCCCCCTTGCCTGACTTTACGGCTATACGAAGTGAATTAAAGTATTAACTTTTCTAAATTTAACCTCCTGGGCTTTATAAGAGTAATAGTCTCAAGAGAGTAGGCACCTACACCAGTATTGCAGAAGAGGCTTGAAAAAATACAGCACACTCCGCTAGGCACTGGGGATATACACTTCCCTGTCTGCTTGGTACAAAGAAAACCAAGTAATGGCTTTAAATTACTTATGTTTCAAAATCAATTAATGCATTAATATCATATGATTGTTATTTTAGGCAGATTAAAGCATTAAAATACAAAAGCAAATATATTGCACTGGAGCATTAGCATCAACACGATAAAAGCTCTAAAATGTCTGTTGAGAAAGACAAGATTTGTCACCAAAAGTGAGAAACAATGAAAAGAGGTATCAGCGGAAAATTCTAACACTTTATCCAACCAAAACCCCCAGTCTTGGTTGCCTTGCAGGCTTTCACTCAAGGCGACGCCGCTCCTCTGTGACAAGGTGGCAGCGTGACAGCCCGCAGAACCTACCTCAGCACCACCACGATCGGGCTCTCGCTGCCGGTGAGGACGATCAAGCCTTTCCAGATCATAAGCGCAGAAGACACGATCATGGCGAAGTTTAATACCTGGTAATAGAGCTGGAACGAAAAAGGCCAAACCCCAAGTGAAAACCAATGGAATTATATTCACTAGCCCTAAGCTGGGGATGAGCTGGTTTTTAAACAAACAAACAAACGAAGCTGTGTTTATTTTAGGACATTAAACTAAGTCACGCAAACTACAAACTTAGGTAGCATTTCAACTTTTTGTCCGTGGAATTAGCCTTCCATTTATTGTTTCTCTTTCAATGAGAGAAAAGAGAGAAAACAACAGCAACAACAAACCAGAACAATCCACGGGACCCACTTTATTAAAGCCTCGGTAAGACTCAACTTACCTCTCTGGGATTTCCCAGAACCCTCAACCTTGAAGAGTCCCTTACTCAAATTCGCAACTACTTGGATGGAACTGGAGGGTATTATGCTAAGCGAAATTAAAGAAGGACAAATATCATATGACTTCACTCATAGGAGGACTTTAAGATACAAAACAGATGAACACAAGGGAAGGGAAGCAAAAATAATATAAAAACAGGGAGCGGAACAAAAACATAAGAGACTCTTAAATACGGAGAACAAACAGAGGGTTACTGGAGGGGTTGTGGGTGGGGGGATGGGCTAAATGAGTGAGGGGCACTAAGGAATCTACTCCTGAAATCACTGATGCACTATATGCTACCTAACTTGGATGCAAATTAAAAAAAAAAAGAGTCTGTTACTCAAGTTCTACCCCGAGGGCCTACCGCTCTGGCAGAGAGAGGGCACGTCTGATGTGAGAGCCTGGCACAGAGCCTAGAACCACCCCTTGGCGCCCTGGCCAAGGAGGCCCCACGTGAGGCTTCAGAGTCCTCTAGCACTTAGCAATGAGGCTGTTCTGCATCTGAAATTACATTTCAAAGTGAACAAAAACTTTAAACACCTGGAAGTTTACATTTTCCATAAACGTTTTAAAAAGTAAATGATATCTGGTTAAGAACAGAGGCAGAAAGCCACTCAAGACAATATCGAGTTCGAAGCTGGCCTCGTCCCACCTTAGACCACTGAGTTAATATCTGCCCGGCTTGTCCTGCTGAAGCTCAAGGCTCTTCCTTGCTGACAACCGCCTGCCACACCCACCAGCCCCTGGCGACGACAGGGGAAAAGCAACACCTGCCCACATCCCAACACCCTTCCGGCCGTAGCTGAATTGTTGGGCCAGACGTCTCCGGTCTTCCAAGAGGCTTTAAGGACAGAAGTCACTGTGCCTACTACTACTCGAAATGTAAGTCCTTCAGGGCATTTCCCTTCGGGGCCTCCAGGCTGGCTCCTTACTCCAGTACCTGCCTCTATCTTCCTCCTCACGACCCCTGTCTTGGGTGACCCGACGAGCCACGTGGACGGCCTACCTAATACTCTAGGGTCTCAGTCCCTAGACATCCTCATTTCTAAAGACCTCCTTCTCCCACCTGAACCAACCACTTTTGGCAACACACGTGGAACTGAAACTGCTCAATCCCCACGTCTCTGATTCAATGACCCCCCCCCCCCACCTGCCCGCATACACCTGTGGAGTCACCTACGTGGCAGGACTCTTGTTCTTTCAGGGGCCACCCCCCACCGACCCACCCGTTCGCTCTACACATTCTACTTTCTAAATACTTCTGGACCCTGTTCCAATCTCTCGATTCCCACTGGCTGCGCTCTCATCCAAGTCACCAATGTCGCCCCCTGGGCAACTGCAAGAGCCTGCTGACCAGCCTCCCGACGTCCACGCATACCTCTTCCAGTGCCTTCTCCCTGTTACGGCCCGTACTCATTTTCAGAGGCGCCTCTGGCCATCTGGTCATCTCTATGCCCTGCTCCGACCGCATCCCTTGAACTGTGTGCCACTGCTCTGAGGATAAATACGGTCTCTTACGCCCTGTCTGGTACATCCCCGAATCCCTAGCTTCGGCTGGTGAAGCTCACTGCACTGCGGGTGCTCTAGTGGCACCTGTCCGCGCTTCGGAGAGCACACGCTCCTATCCACTCCAGGACCTCACCTGGCTACTTCCTCTGGCCAGAGGCTCTCTCCCCAGACTCCTCAGCACACCTAATGCCTGCTCATCTTAAATCCTGCTTTCGACATCGGCTCCCCAGGGAAGCCTTTCCTGACCCACTAGGCTAGGAGTCGGCAAACTTTTTCTGCAAGTGGCCAGATAATAAGTGTTTCAGGTTTACAAGCCATAGGGTCTCTGTTGAAGTGACTCAGCTCTGCCACTGTAGTGAGAAAGAAACTAAAGACGATATGGAAAAGAATGAATATGGCCGCGTTCTAATAAAACTTTTACACAGTCTCACTGCATCCTGTACTTCTTTATGCCATCCATCACTATTGTAATTATACACATCATTTTTTTTTTTTTTAGAAAGAGAGAGGGCACAAGTGAGGAGCAGAGAGAGAGAGAGAGAGAAAGAGAGAGAAGTGGGGTTCACCCGGGGCTTGTGTTTTTACCTGAAGCGGGCTTGTGTTCACCCAAAGTGGGGCTCAAGCTCACCCAGTGTGGGACTTAAACTCGTGAACTGTGAGATCATGACCTGAGCGGAAGTCAGATGTTTAACGACTGACCCACCCAGGCGCCCGATATACATATCATTTCTAATGTGTCTTTCACGTTAGACTGTAAGTTCCACAAACGCAAGGGTCATTTTGGACTTCTTCACAGCTGTATCTTGTTCAATACAGGTCTGGCAAAGAGTAAGTACTCAATGTGTTGAATAAAAAGTGAGAAAATAAATATCTTTAATACACAGTGGGTACAAACAAACTAGTAGTAAGAAAAACACTAAAATCCCAACAACAACAAAAAGAGGTAAAAGCTTAAGACCATTAATTTTCCAAAGAAGAAATACAGCAGTGAATAAACACTTGAAGTGTTCAAACCAAATGCTGCTTCCCCCCTCCCCTTTTTTTATGCCTAGAAAATTTCAAGTTTGGGTGGGTTTTTTTTTTGTTTTTTTGTTTTTAAATTTTTTTAATGTTTATTATTTTGAGGCGGGGGGGGGGGGGAGAGAGAGAGAGAGAGGACAAATGGGTGAGGGGCAGAGAGTGAGGGAGACACAGAATCCGAAGCAGCTTCCAGGCTCTGAGCTGTCAGCACAGAGCCCCATGTGGGGCTCGAACTCACGAACCGTGAGATCATGACCTGAGCCAAAGTCGGACACTTAACCGACTGAGCCACCCAGGGCACCCTGGTTTTTTTTTTTTGTTCTTAATGCTAATACTCAGTGCTTGCCCAGGGTACACTGTGGCGCGATATGGACATGTGCGATGTGCATGTGGATACGATCATGGTGACAGCAATCTGGCATCAGTATCACAAGGTTACTTTCAGCCCAATAATCCTCCTTCTAGGAATTCAGTGTCCAATAAAGGCAGACAGATATGCGGCACGGTCCCAGTTCTAGTAACAGAGAGAAGGAAATAGAGGAGCAACAGCAGAGAAACGATTGCGTAAATAAAGGCAAGCTACTGCACTATTTAAAACCAAAGTGTATGTGGGCTGCAGGAGAATCTCCACAAACTACAACAGTTTGTCAGACAAACACAAGAAGACGCCCTCAAGTGCTGGCAGAGGCCATCTTAGCATGGTGGAATTCATGGCTGAATTTTCTTCTCTTAAACTCTTCTCTATGCTTTAAAATAGTGATGGGCCTGGAAGAATTCCAAAGTCTGGGGAAAATAAATGTTTCAAGGGATTTGACAGAATATTATATGGCCATTAAAATAATTACTTTGAAGAGCGTGACAAAACAGGAAAACCCAATCTCACATGGCAGTGGGTGGGAAAAGCCGAGTTCCTATTGTTATGAGTATATGTCTGTGAAGTTATGTCATTGCAGGTGGTTATGAAGGAAACAACTGAGAGTGGAAACGTAAAAATGGATGAAAATGACCATGAAGACGTTTTGATGTAACAGTCGAAAAGAAGGTAAATCGAATTCAAAATTAAAGTTACACACCATATTTAAAAAAAAAAAAACAACAAAAAACTCTTTGGCAGAGCACCTGGGTGGCTCAGTCGGTTAAGTGTCTGACTCTTGGTTTCCGCTCAGGTCATGATCTCATGGTTCATGGTTTTGAACCCTGCATCAGGCACTGCACTCTGAGCGCAGAGCCTGCTTGGGAATTCTCTCTCTCTCTCTCTCTCTCTCTCTCTCTCTCCCCCTCCCTCTCAAAATAAGTAAATAAAAACTTTATATATATTTTAAAAAATCCTCTTTGTCTACTATGTCAATAGTAAATTATGAAACTCTCAGTAAATTCCCAGAAGTGCAAATAAGGAGACTGGACTGCCAAGCAGATATGGTTAAGGTGTCGGGCTGTAATACATTAAATTGTTGCTTCCAAAGTAAAATTGGCCTTGCGGGGCACCTTGGTCTCAAGCAGAAGTTGTTCACTGTAGCTCACATTCAGAAACTTCTCCACCCACTCTGCCTTGAAGGATTTGATAAGTAAATGTTGTTTCGTTATGAATTGCAGGTCTGCCCGGGAAAGCCACAAGCCACCATTTTAAACAGAAATTGTCATTTGTAGACCAGTTTTCAAACCATCAGTCTCCACCCTGATAAAAGCAAAGTGTAAATCCTCGCCACTTATGTTATAAAGACCCGGTACTAAGAATATCTTTTCCAGTATGATTTTCTGTGCTTGCAAAATTCATCATGGGGAAGTAAAATCAAATCCCCCCCCCCAAAAAAAAAACCTTCCTTTGAGCAAGACATCGATTTGCTAAAGAAACGACCGATTATACAAAAACCTAATAATCAAGCTAGTTGCAAAACCACAGATCATACTTCAACACCCTACTTTTTTTTTTTTTTTTTTAATTTTTTTTTTTCCCAACGTTTTTTATTTCTTTTTGGGACAGAGAGAGACAGAGCATGAACGGGGGAGGGGCAGAGAGAGAGGGAGACACAGAATCGGAAACAGGCTCCAGGCTCCGAGCCATCAGCCCAGAGCCTGACGCGGGGCTCGAACTCACGGACCGCGAGATCGTGACCTGGCTGAAGTCGGACGCTTAACCGACTGCGCCACCCAGGCGCCCCACAACACCCTACTTTTAAGAGACTAGCTAATCCAAGTCTAGGATTGAAATCCTAGAATCTAGAGACACAATTTGGATTGAACTGCTGACAAACTGGGATCTAACAGAATCTGCCACCACGTTTCACTGGTGCCTATTAATTCGTCTTCGCCTACCAATTTTATACACAACCCCAGCAAAGTTTAGAAGCAAGCCCACACTCAGTCTTTGTCAACCAAAAATGAAATAGCTAATGTCTGAGAGTTTTAAACAAACATTCCGGACCAGAGATTCTGGCCCACAAAGCAGCAGAAATGCCAGCCGCTGTATTTCTTCCTTCCTCTGTTCCTCACTGCAGAAACAAAGAATCCTTGTTTTTGCATGTGGCTCTTGCCTTACTTTAGAGCAAGCTGGGGCAGCAGAGAAAGGGGGTCCCACTTCCAAGACTGCTGGGGCATGCATGCCTGACAAGGTGTCAGAGAATGCCATTTTGGAGGGGAAAAGAAAAAGAAACAAAAGGACAAAGCTTAAAAGGAGAGGGGGGAAAAAAGTACCACGAGGCAGCAGATTTGAGCCTCTGAATTTTAATGAGAAAACTAGCAAAACATAGACAATGCAAGAGCCAACAGGCCTAATCACTGAGAGAGGGAATATACAGATTTTTCAAAAAGCAAACTAGTTTAGGAATTGATACATTCGTCAGAAGGCCTTCTCTGATCGTCTGCGATTATAGCCACCCGCAATCAGTACCAGTTTTAGAGACATTTAAAAACGCTAGCCAATTAAGTCTAGATTTTTAAATAAAGCTCCCTTTTCTGGAGGTTCTTGGGAACAGCATCGGTGCTCAGGGAATTAGCTGTTGGTTTTTCAAGCTGTTGACAATCACTGCCACAACTTCTCTTAATCACAGAAACTCCCAAGGGCTCATCAGCTAGGCACACCTAGAAACAACCAGGTTCTAGACACAGTTCATGAAGTTCAAGTCACCAAACTCTCCCACCACCGCAGTAGTATGTAATTCTATTTGGGAAAAAACATAACAAACCATATGTCCACAGGAATACGTTGTGCCATGCCACATGCATCGCCCGACTCCTCAATATAGTGGCAAAAATGACAGGATGTCTCAAAATCATGAGAATTTATACCATTTTCAAAGACAATCAAAATTACCAATAGGATGGTTCCATTTTTCTTTGCATAGTTTATTGTTAGTATCAATAGAAGAATTAGGATCCATTAGGCTCTAACGTGCCCTACAGGTCCCCTAAATTCTCTCTCTAGAAGCTTAGGCTGTGGCGTTTTTCCTGGCTGAGAGGGCCTCCTTTCCAGTCCCTCACTCTCGCCTTATATTGAAGACTCAAAGGCAGCGATGCTGGCCAAGGAGCTGACTCAGGAGAGAGCAAGAAGGAAGTTTTCCTCCGAGGTCACAGAAGAGCGAAAAGTCAACCCCAGCTGCCCAGGGGCCCCACGCTAACTGCCTCCTATATTCAAGGTGCAGCCAGATGACAGAGTCGGAGATTAGCGAAGAGTTCTGGAACACTGCATCAGTCTAAAATGATTGAGCACCACCAGTGAGATCGCCAGGCACAAGGAGCTTTGTTTAGTCCCGACGCACGGTGGGCAAAACACTTCCCAGAGTGCGAAGCAATTACTTCGGGAGGCAGCACTGGACAGTTCCCACTGCCAGAAAGTTCTTTCCTTTCTCCTGCCTTTCCGCCCCTTCTACCCTCGGGCAGCCTTCTTCTGGATGTCAGGCCTCGAGAGCCTCACAGAGAAGTCTATTCCCTCCTCCAGGGGGTGGCCCTTCAAACAACGTGCAGACAGCTGTCACTCACGGCCGAGTCATCTCTGACTTTCTCCACCACATTTGACATCCACGGGACTAGATTTCTATCCTCTTCCCCTTCCTGGCCACACTCCCCTCACTGCGCTCGGGTCAGCGCAGGAAAGCGTACACCCATGCCCACACGTAGGTTTGCGCGGACTTGAACCCAGGGCCTCTGAGAGCCGGGTGGGGGAGCCTGGGGGCGCGGGGCGCTGTCCTTGCCCGAGCCCTACCCAGGGAGCCCCGACTTCCCGCAGTCGCAGCCTTTTCTTGCTCCCGGGCGCGCCCCCAGCGCGGGTCTCCCTTACCTGGCGCTTGTTCATCTTCCTCAGGTCCCCGAAGATGTCCAAGCCGGAGGCCGGGAGATGCGTGCCCACGGCGCCCGCGCGCACCATGGCGGGCTCTCCAGGGGCCGACACGGCCCGCCAGCTCCGGGTGCCACAGACAGCTGCGGAGCACCGGCCCGGCCCCCGCCCACCAGCCCCTCGGCCTTGCGGGCCACGTGACTGGCGACTCGCTCGGGCGTCTGGGGGTGGTAGTCCCGCGCGTCTTAGCCAGCGGGCCGCCGGGAAGGAACTGGGAAGAAGAAAACTACCACTCCCAGAATGCCGCGGGGCGAGAGGCTCGTCCAGTGAAGGCCCAGAGCTCCTGGGGAGGGCAGCGATGGGACTCAGGAGCCTTGTCCGACCCTTCGGAGCGAACTTGGAAAAGAGAGTGATCCTGCATATCGCAGAGACAACTCGGGGAAGTGACTATTCAAGAGGAACTGAATTCCCCAAGACTCTGGTCAGGCGCCAAAAGGACACCTAAAGCTCCCTGGCACTCACCTAACCGTGTACCTTAGCCATTGGATGACTGCGCCGGGCGGAGGCGGGGCCTCTGCACTGGCGGCCGGCAGTGCTGAATCGGGGAGGAGCCTAAAGAAAGGCCAGGCGAGTGGGCGGGGCTTGGAAGAGGCGGGATTTTTGAAACCTTGGAGTTCTGTGCTCTGTAAGAAGTGGTAGGATTCTGAATGCAAGGAAGCATCTTTGTATCCTTTTGACCGTAGTTGTGTTGCGCTAAATGTTACTTGAATGAGTAAATAACCACCTAATTTTGTACACGAGGAAACAGAGGCCCAGAAAGTCTATATGATAATGGGTCAGAGTCTGGATTAGAACTCAAATTTTACAATTTCCAAATCCTGGATTACTGCTGTCCCGATCCTAGATTAGTTAGATCATTCATTGACTCAATTATGCAGTATTTATTTCATTCGTTTATTCACAAATCTTTTTGAAGCATCAACTATGCATCTGGCCCTGTGCTAGGCACTTGAGAAACATCAGTGAACAAAACAAGCAAAGATCCCTGCCCTTATGAAGCTTACATTCTAGCAAAAGTCGATATAATAAATAAGTGAATTATATAGTATCTAGAGGGCAGTGGTGCTATAGAAGAAATAAGAAAGGCAGGTAAGAGGGGTAAAGGGCTCTGGGGGAAGGGAGCAGGTTGTAGTTTAAAATATCCTAGGGGCGCCTGGGTGGCGCAGTCGGTTAAGCGTCCGACTTCAGCCAGGTCACGATCTCGCGGTCCGTGAGTTCGAGCCCCGCGTCAGGCTCTGGGCTGATGGCTCGGAGCCTGGAGCCTGTTTCCGATTCTGTGTCTCCCTCTCTCTCTGCCCCTCCCCCGTTCATGCTCTGTCTCTCTCTGTCCCAAAAATAAATAAAAAACGTTGAAAAAAAAAATTAAAATATCCTAGAAGCTAACTCACTATAAAGCGAATGAAAGGTAAACTCTGGGACCCTTCGCTCGCTCGCAAAGGCCCTTTCGAAGGACGTGGAGAAAAAAAATGGTCATATAGTTTTGTAAAATTTTCAAAAGCAAGATATTTGAATCGCTGTTGGTTGAGTCTTGTTTCTTTGCATTCCAATCTCCCCTCCACCATACTTCATGTTGGAAGGACAGGAACATTTTGAGGATCCAGCTAAGGAGAAGATGAGTTGGAAATATATTTAGTTTGGGTTTAGCAGATATTGTGTGGTTCACGGTCATTCCCTGCCACCTTGCTGTAGGAAGCCTTAACACTAGGCTCTCAAAAACAGGGAAAGAGGCCCTTTGAAGAAGGAGATAAAGCAGAGGCTGTGACACCTGACCGGACATCCTGCCCAAGGGCAGGGTCCACGCTCAGCATCCACGCTCAGCATTCCCTCCGTGTGATATGGTTGTGACAAGTGTGATCTTGGAGATCCCTCGGGAATCAACTCCTGATGCTACTGGGCCCTCGGTTTTGTCTGTTTGTCTTGTTCTTACAAAGGAAGTCATTAAAGTAAGTGAGGTCTCGAAGTACCACTAAGCCGCCCCGAAGTCTCCAACCCCACCCCCTGACTGGGGCTTTTGTCGCTTTGTCTCTGTTCTCAGCTCTTCATTCTCTATCTCTGGCAGTTCTGTGATATCAAGTACAGAGTCTGAGCTCCCAGTAGCTTATTTCTTCCAAAGACCGAGGAAAAGAAGCGGAATTGAATTACCGTAAGCCCTGCTGCCAGTATCTGGGGAGATCTAGTTTTGTGCCAGAAATCAAGCATTCTTCTGCCTAGGTGTTGATTCTGGAGTTGCCTTGGATTTGCTGCATATCTTAAACCAAAATGTAATATTGCTTTCTTTTCCTTCTTCCATGGAGAAATAGGCATACTAATTTTCTGAATGAAATCACCTAAACACAGGCCGATCCCATACACCCTCCCTTCTATCATGTGGCATAATCAGAAAGAAACCTTTAAGAGATCGCCTATACGACAATCGGTTCACTCTCTTACCTACTGATTTGTCTGTTCCATTGAGCACTAGGAACCCAGAGGTGAGGAAGACACAGTTCTTAAATCCAGCCGAAGCTGTATATGTGCAGACATGATTATCATACGGAGCAAGAGGTGAACGATGTAGGACGTAAACAAAGGTATGCACTCTAGTTTAGAACCCTCTTAGCACATCTGGGTAGCCCTTGTGAGTAGGGGGAGGGGGGCAAAGAATTGCTACAGAGTCAATACCAGCTAACATTTTTTTTCCATATTTACTTTGTATCAGGTAAACGCTTCTTTATACTTATTAGCAATTACCAAAACCGTGTTTTAGAGAAAATGGAAAACAGTCTTGGATATGATAAGCAGCTTTCCCAACAACATAGAGCTAAGAGAAGACAGAGCCAGGATTGGAATCCAGATCTGCCCCGTCCAAACTCATTCTCTTGCTTCCTACACCACGGAGTCTCTGTTGCTTTCTGCCTTTTCAAGCCCCTGGGACTGATGAGCAGACACAGTTCCAGGTGGGAGTTTCGACTTTCAATTCCCAAGTCCAAGCTACCGCCTACAGACCGAAGGCATTGGAAACCGTCCTGAGCGCGGCAGAATCTCAGGGATCTTCATGTCGTTGGGCTGGAGGGAGAGAGGTAGGACTCGTTCTTAAGTGAAGACCAAGCAGGAAGACATCCGATGGATGACTTGGAATCTGGTCAGCCCTCGCGGGAACACTGGAGCTTGGCCGGCTGGGCAGGAATGAGTCGCTTCGTGTCACATCTGAATCAGCAGCACCTGGTTAACGGGGCCAGACACCACATTCTGAGTCGCCCTGTGCCCTTGCCACCTTTTGCATCCGTGGAAGGATACGCCTGGGAAGAGCCGCGCCCTCCCTCAGGGATGTCACCATCAGAGCGTGGAAACTTGGCTGCCTCTTCTCCTCAATCTATCTGCCACCTGCTGCCTAAGCGCTCTTGTCAGAATAAGCCACTTCTCCAGCTGCCACCTCTTCTGTCCCACCCAGCTCCTCTGATTACCTCCCTGTGCGTCACAGTTGCTACGGCCATCCATGAGGGGACTTTATGCTAAGTGTCAGGATGGGAAGGCAGAGAGGCAGACCACGTTCACTAATCAAAGATGCTCATTGCGTTGTATGTCCCACGCCACTTGGCTGTCACGTGACTGTCAAAAGCTTTTGAAACTTGGCTTCTTGGGGCACCTGGGTGGCATAGTCGGTTAAGCGTCTGACTCTTGACTTCCGCTCAGGTCATGACCTGGCGTTGGTGAGTTTGAGCCCCGCATTGGGCTCTGCACTGACAGCACGGAATCTGTTTGGTGTTCTATCTCCCTCTCTCTGCCCCTCTCCTGCCTGCTCTCTCTCTCTCTCTCTCTTTCAAAATAAACAAAAATAAACTTAAAAAAAACTTAGCTTCTCAGTTTATCTCTATTTGAAAAAGAGAAAAAGCTAGGCAGACATTTTCTTACATTTGCTCTGTCCACGAGGCTCGGTACTTTGTGCGAGAGTTTGACAGACACAGGACAATGCCCTGTGGTGCTGGGCACCCCGGAACAAGATCCAGGAGATCTGTGCTGTCCTCCTTGCTGTGCCCCTGTAGGGCAGTATCACCTCGAACCACCCATCTTTCTCCTTGGGCCTCCGTTTCCTCATCTGTAGAAACAAAGTTGTGGCCTCTAAGGTTCCGTGGCAAGTAAAATTTCACAGCCATGGCCTCCAGGGGGCAAAATGTAACTACCTTTTCCTATAGCCTGGAAAAGTTCTATTAAAGCCCCCTTCTGCCTCGTTTGCAGTAACTTAATATAATCACTTTCAGTTTTAAAACTGGGTCAATTTGAGAGTATTTAAATACTCGCTCCTACCCCCTCCTTTTCCTCCCCAGATGGCAACCGAGTTAAGGGAGGCATATCCTGACTTGCAGGGCCTGTAGTTTGCATCTGTTTCTCCTTGATCTGTTTCCCTCCTGTTCCAGAATCCTTGAAAATGTAGTTTGTCTTACCTGGTCCTTGGATGTGAGCTCTTCCCCTATGGAGTCACCTGCTTCTGTCCTTGCTGCCCCCATTGACGTGCCTGTCCTGGCCTCAGCCTTCATGTGCGCATGCTTCGCCTCAAGCCCCAGACTTACGGGATCTACCTGGTCTGCTTTTTGGGTCCTTTCTCAACTGTCTTCCCAAGTCTTTCTGATCCCGAAGTGGGTTTCGGTACATCACTCAGCGTCATTTGGCCTTAAAGCCCTGCGTCCCCTTCTCTCTGCTCTCTTACATCACTGGAGCTCAGGGGACACTGGCAAAATGCTCAGAGGCCCAGATGATGCATTTCCAGTCTGGAATGACCAATCTTTGAACAAAGCATGTATGGGCCGCCCGGGGGGCTCAGTCAGTTAAGCATCTGACTTCAGCTCAGGTCATGATCTCACAGTTCATGGGTTCGACCCCATATCGGGGTCGGGGCTGACAGCTCAGAGCCTGGAGCCTGCTTCAGGTTCTGTCTGTCTCTTTCTCTCTCTCTCTCTCTCTGTCCCTCTTCTGCTCGTACTCTCTCTCAAAATAAATAAACATTAAAAAAAAGAAGAACAACAACAAAGCACGTATCTTTAGACCTTGCTCGATCTTTAGGACTCAGCTGGAAGGGGGTGGAAGCAGACAGCCTGGTAATCTGTACCAGTTCTCCTCTAACTTTCCTCTCCATGCCCGACCTTAGAGGTTTCAAAGGGATTCAGAGAAAAATTGCTTATGCTAGAGAGCAGCCCCCTTCATATCCTTTTGCTTTTACATCTGAATGGTGCCTTTGATCTTAGAAATCAAGAATTCATCACCTTAACCTGAGATTCTGAAATGATCCCTTCTGCCCCAAAGGGGGTAACTCCCCTTTGGCTGTCTGTGTTGGGGCAAAGACAGAATCTTGGGGTACAAAGGAAGGGATTACGAAGTAGGACATGGAGGGGCACGCGGGTAGCTCAGTCGGTTAAGCGTCCGACTCTTGATTTCGGCTCGGGCCGTGGTCTCACGGTTCATGAGCTCAAGCCCCACGTCGGGCTCTGCACTGAGAGCACGGGGCCTGCTTGGGATTCTCTCCCTCCCTCTCTTTCCGCCCCTCCCCTGCTCACACGTGCCCTCTCCCTGCCTCTCCCTCAGAAATAAACATTTAAAAACAAGAAGTGGGACATGGAAACGTGGAGCAAAACTATTAATAATATACATGACAATTCTGTGAAGGCATGGCCCGCCTCCGCTAAATGTGAATTCTAAGCTTAAAACTAACAGTCCGCTACTTTCGCAGAAACTCATTAAAATGAATTACATTTATTGAATCTTTACTGCTTACCTTGTCCCAGGACCCAGGTGCTTAGCAGTGCATAGTACTGACGGGGTTCCCGCTTGCATGAAGACGTAAACATAAACAATTAGGATAATTTTAGACGTTTATAATGTTATGAGTGACTAGCGGAGGTCAGCCATGCCACCTAAATCGCGGGAAGATTCAGAATCTGGTTTTCTGTCAACCCTCTGGGGCAGGACAGCTGGAGAACGTGCAGTTCCTGGGACAGTACAGGGCAGCATGGACGTAGATCAGTGTCCAAACGCGCAGCTTGGGGGTCAGCCTCTAAGAACAGGGTGTCAAGAGAGGCGGGAGGGCCAGGAGCCGCCCCCATGTTCCAACAGGATCCTGATCTCAGCCACGGGTCCTGGCACAGATTCCCGGTCACCACGGGCCGACCTCAGTGCCTGTCCCATTGTGGCCTCGGTGGTCCTGCCCAGGAATGGGCACCATACGCAACTGGCACAGAAAAGTCTTTCCCGCCGTGTCTGGGTCTCCGTGCGGTCGCGTTTCCTCAGGAACCACACAAGAAGAGACGACGTGTTTACAGAGAGAAGGAGAGGAGGACCCAGTGGGATGTTCCGGGCAAAACAGAGACGAGAGAAGGGGAGCCCCGACCACGTCTGAGTTCCATGTCCCGGAGGTCCCAGGCACGACCTGGGTTGCACGATGGCCCCGGTATTTTTATAATAAAGTCCCCTTTTGGTTTAACTTGGGGAAAACTAGGTTTCTGTCACGGGTTCCAATAGCCTTAACCAATACAGAACATTCTTACAACCGTGCAGGTGGACTCATGTGAAGAGGGAGAATGGGAAGGAGGCGGGCTGGCTTCCATAATAGAAGGAAACGAGGGGCTGTAAACATTCTTCCCTTCTGCCCTCCCTGACCCCTTCTCCCCACAGAGGCTCTCTGGAGCCAGAAGCGAGAAGCATCGTAGGCTGGGCCTCAGGATAGGCTCAAGGGCCAATCCACTCAGAAGCTGCTACACGGGTCACAGAACAGATGCTACGCGGCATGTCGCTTAACGTGGTTGGCGATTTTGTGTTTGCCCAAACAGGTTTTTGCCAGAAGTGCCAGCACATCAGGGTCGTGCGTTTGTTACAGTCGCACGCGGGCCCAGGGAGGCCCCGAGAGGGTCACAGGCCACCCGGCCGATTGTCCCCCCGATGCCCCACAGCGGGAGGAGCCCACGAGGCTGAGGCTTCCTGGGAGCCCGTGCGCCCCTCCCCGGCCCACCCTGAGCTAGGTCGGCCACAATGATGGCTTGTCACGGATGATGGCCCAGCAGGCTCAACGGGGCCCCAATCTAACAGCCAGCAGCTGGGGGACGACACGAAGGAAAGACACAGACACAAAGGAAAGGAATCACTTAATTCCGGTGGGGAAATCATGGAGCACTCTAACTGGTTTGACATATAGGCCGTCCCCTGAGGCCATGGCTAACGGCAACTGTGACTGCAGCGCCTTCTAGATCCCTGTGATGGGGAGGTTACGGTGGGCGAGGGGCTGTTCTCTAAACACATATATTGTCCCCATGAGACGGAGCAGGTCCCGGGCAGAACCAGCAGACACACAATGACTCTGTAGGAGCCTCTGCCTCTTACCGAGGGGCAGGCAGGGGCTGGGAGAGTAGGTGACCCGTCTGTGCTTATCGAACCAGTAATGAGCAGATTCCACATTAGGAACGCTTTCCAGCGTTCATCTGGGAACGCTGCTTCCTAGTTCGTTTCCAGTCCCCAAATGAAGGCAACCTTCTGACCAGTTCGACGACTTTGGGGGCAGAATCTTTGAAAGCAGAACCCTCTCGGAAATCTGACATTCCCCCCCCCCCCCCACCCAAGAAGCGATTACTCCCCCCAACAGCGCTTCCCACAGGGCAGTTGCTCAGACGCATAGAATTTCACAACCTGCCTCTGTTCGATTTCTCCTTCTTCTTAATCTCTTTCTCTCCTCGCTAGAGTTTGCGAGGCCATGCGTGAGACAAGCGCAAGGCTCTGAGCTTCCTGGGAGTGCAATCAGGCCTGCAAGCCCGATCCCACAGCTCCTGGGGAGCTCAGTCCCACGGCTCCTAGGGCTCCCAGTCCCATGGTTCCTGGGGCTCCCACTCCCACGGCTCCTGGGGAGCTCAGTCCCATGGCTCCTAGAGCTTCCAGTCCCATGGCTTCTAGGGTGCTCAGTCCCACGGCTCCTGGGGAGCTCAGTCCCATGGCTCCTGGGGCGCTCAGTCCCACGGCTCCTAGGGCTCCCAGTCCCATAGCTTCTAGGGTGCTCAGTCCCACGGCTCTTGGGGCTCCCACTCCCATGGCTCCTGGGGAGCTCAGTCCCATGGCTCCTGGAGAGCTCAGTCCCATGGCTCCTAGAGCTCCCAGTCCCATGGCTTCTAGGGTGCTCAGTCCCACGGCTCCTGGGGAGCTCAGTCCCATGGCTCCTGGGGCGCTCAGTCCCACGGCTCCTAGGGCTCCCAGTCCCATAGCTTCTAGGGTGCTCAGTCCCACGGCTCTTGGGGCTCCCACTCCCATGGCTCCTGGGGAGCTCAGTCCCATGGCTCCTGGAGAGCTCAGTCCCATGGCTCCTAGAGCTCCCAGTCCCATGGCTTCTAGGGTGCTCAGTCCCACGGCTCCTGGGGCACTCAGTCCCATGGCTCCTAGGGTGCTCAGTCCCACGGCTCTTGGGGCTCCCACTCCCATGGCTCCTGGGGAGCTCAGTCCCATGGCTCCTGGAGAGCTCAGTCCCATGGCTCCCTAGAGCTCCCAGTCCCATGGCTTCTAGGGTGCTCAGTCCCATGGTTCCTAGAGCTCCCAGTCCCATGGCTTCTAGGGTGCTCAGTCCCACGGCTCCTGGGGAGCTCAGTCCCATGGCTCCTGGGGCGCTCAGTCCCATGGCTCCTAGGGCTCCCAGTCCCATAGCTTCTAGGGTGCTCAGTCCCACGGCTCTTGGGGCTCCCACTCCCATGGCTCCTGGGGAGCTCAGTCCCATGGCTCCTGGAGAGCTCAGTCCCATGGCTCCTAGAGCTCCCAGTCCCATGGCTTCTAGGGTGCTCAGTCCCACGGCTCCTGGGGCACTCAGTCCCATGGCTCCTGGGGCGCTCAGTCCCATGGTTCCTAGAGCTCCCAGTCCCATGGCTTCTAGGGTGCTCAGTCCCACGGCTCCAGGGGAGCTCAGTCCCATGGCTCCTGGGGCGCTCAGTCCCACGGCTCCTAGGGCTCCCAGTCCCATGGCTTCTAGGGTGCTCAGTCCCATGGCTCCTGGGGTACTCAGTCTCACAGCTCCTGGGGCGCTCAGTCCCATGGCTCCTAGAGCTCCCAGTCCCATGGCTTCTAGGGTGCTCAGTCCCACGGCTCCTGGGGAGCTCAGTCCCATGGCTCCTGGGGCGCTCAGTCCCACGGCTCCTAGGGCTCCCAGTCCCATAGCTTCTAGGGTGCTCAGTCCCACGGCTCTTGGGGCTCCCACTCCCATGGCTCCTGGGGAGCTCAGTCCCATGGCTCCTGGAGAGCTCAGTCCCATGGCTCCCTAGAGCTCCCAGTCCCATGGCTTCTAGGGTGCTCAGTCCCGTGGTTCCTAGAGCTCCCAGTCCCATGGCTTCTAGGGTGCTCAGTCCCACGGCTCCTGAGGAGCTCAGCCCCATGGCTCCTGGGGCGCTCAGTCCCACGGCTCCTAGGGCTCCCAGTCCCATGGCTTCTAGGGTGCTCAGTCCCATGGCTCCTGGGGTACTCAGTCTCACAGCTCCTGGGGCGCTCAGTCCCATGGCTCCTAGAGCTCCCAGTCCCATGGCTTCTAGGGTGCTCAGTCCCACGGCTCCTGGGGCTCCCAGTCCCACGGCTCCAGGGGAGCTCAGTCCCATGGCTCCTGGGGCGCTCAGTTCCACGGCTCCTGGGGCTCCCAGTCCCACGGCTCCTGGGGTGCTCAGTCTGCCAGGCGCAGTCAGCCCCCACATCCTGAGGAGCAAGCAGAACCCTGAGGGAGTGAGCACCATGCACCAAACACCTCCTGTGCTGGGAAAACACCCAGGGCCAGTGCCTCCAGCCAGGGGACGGCAGGGACCGCCCTGCCCACTGCTCAGGAGGCTGCAGTTTTATTCCTGCTGCTGTTCAGCATGAGCCCCTCTTTACCCTTAGATAGCTCTGGTCCCATTGCAGTCCCAAGCTTCACTACAGGGACTCCCTTGGGCATGGGTGTGGCCTTGCCCTCCTGCGGGGCTATCTTCCTTCCTTTGCTTCTTCCCTCATTCACCGCCTCCGTGTTGCCCTCTGGCCACCCATACCCTCCCTCTGTACCAGGCCTGGGCTCAGAATGTACCCACCCTTCTCTTTCCTACCCCAGCCTTTCTCCCATCCTCCAGGGCCCCCCAGGATGAAGCAGAAGTACAGAGGATGGGGAACCCAGAGAGCAAAGAGGCCTTTTCCCGGCCCAGAAAAGTCAGCATAATACAATGAGCATCTAACTGCTAACAAATCAGTGGGAAGCACTTCTATTTTGATCACTATGGCAGCTTAGATACTCAGACAGATCCCTTTCAATACAGCACAGCAAATTTGTTTTTTAAAAATTGTTTATGTTTATTCATTTTTGAGAGACAGAGTGCGGGCCAGGGAGAGGCAGAGAGAGAGGGAGACACAGAATCCGAAGCGGGCTCCAAGCTCTGAGCTGTCAGCACAGAGCCCAACACGGGGCTTGAACCCACGAACGAACAGTGGGATCATGACCTAAGTGGAAGTCGGAGGCTCAACCGACTGAGCCACCCAGGTGCCCCTGAATTTGTTTTTTAATTTAATGCACAGTTGAGCTGCCAGGAAAATAGAGAAATTCCTCAGAGAGTAGAAAGGACAAACAAGCTTGGACTCAGAGGGCAAGCAGTTCTACTGCGGGTATTTTTTTGGTCGCCGGTGGCCTAGAGCTTGGACTTTAGTAGGCCACATGCACAGGGGATAGGAATATCCAAGTTAACTTTTCAAAATGTTTTTTAAAACACACATTCAAGGGGCGCCTGGGTGGCTCAGTCAGTTAAGTTTCCGGCTCAGGTCGCGACCTCATGGTTCCTGAGTTCGAGCCCCACATTGGGCTCTCTGCTGTCGGTGCGGAGCCCGCTTCAGGTCCCCTGTCTCCCTCTCTCCCTGCCCCTCTCTTGCTCGCTTTCTCTATCAAAAATAAATAAACAAACAAATAAACAAACAAACATTTTAAAAACACACACATTCAGGGGTGCCTGGGTGGCTCAGTTGGTTAAGTATCTGACTTTGGCTCAGGTCATGCTTTGGATTCTGTGTCTCCCTCTCTCTCTGCCCGTCCCCTGCTTGCACTCTGTCTGTCTCTCTCTCTCTCAAAAATAAATAAACATTAAAAACACACACATTTAAATACATAGGGAGCATATGTCAAAATTTCACTCAAGTCATTAATGAGAGAATCAGTAGAATGATAAAGCCAGTGTAAGGGGAGATACAAGAAATTCATGTGAGTGGAATAGACAGGTGATAGATATATAGAGGGATAGATAATAGACAGAGATAGATAAAATACTGGATTGTGATTTCTGAATTATACTTTTTTAATGGCTTAATATCCTACAGGGCAAAAAAATAAAAAATAAAACAGTCATAACTTGTAGAATTATCTTTTACCAGATAAAAATCTTCCACATCTCAGCAGGTATTTTTTATAAACATCTAAGTTTACAGAGTTGTAAGGTTTCTGGGTCCTAATCAATAGAAAATAGCAAAAGGAACAAAGCTATAATTCCCTATCCAGAGAGTCAGATGACCTTGAAGAAGCTTGTCAGACAATGCCCTAAAGTGTCAGTGACACGAGGCACTTTCACCGGTGGGTTTGTCATATCAGACGCAACGAGATGGGTTCTCTGATAGAACACTCCAGGCTTGACCCAGGTTGTACGATCAATTTGTCCAGTTACATTCTGGTTTAAAAGAAAAAAGGAGGACATAGTTTTGTTCCACCCGTGTAGGTAAGTACATTGCCATGAAATGTAAAAAGAGTCCATAAATGTAAAAAAATAGTTGACTAAAAGGCATTTTTTAAAAGTGGCATTCACAGGGGCGCCTGGGTGGCTCCGTCGGTTAAGCATCTGACTTCAGCTCAGGTCATGATCTCACGGCTCCTGAGTTCAAGCCCCACGTCGGGGTCTGTGCTGACGGCTCAGAGCCTGGAGCCTGCTTCGGATTCTGTGTCTCCCTCTCTCTCTGTCCCTCCCTCACTCGCAATCTGTCTCTCTCTCTCTCTCTCTCAAATATACATAAACATTTAAAAAAAATAAAAAAAACCAAAACCTTAAAAGAAAAAGTAAGTTGCAGTATAATTATGTTTCTATAACTTTCAAAACCAGGCAAATTGACGTAATGTTTGGCTCAGGGATATATACATTTGTGGGAAAACTCTAAAGTGAAGAGAGTAAGCAGCGAACAGTTGGGAGAATGGTAACCTCTGAACAAAACGTGGGGCTCCTGTGAGACTCAAGGGGCGTGGTAACGTTTTACTTCTTAAAACGGTCGGTGGACACATAGGTGTTGATTTTATTTTCTTGAAACTTGAAAGGCACATTATGCGCTCTTTTGCAGCCACGACGTATCTCACGCACACAGACTTTAAGGTCAGTCGGTATGCAAATAAGCAAAGAAAGGCGGAGGGAGGTAGCGGGAGAGTTTCTTGGAAGCCCTTTAAATGATGCGGGGGGGAAAACACTGCCTGAACACCTGCCATATGCCCGGAATGATGCGACAGAACAGATTTCCCGGCTCGTCTTCCCCCCACGCCCTCTGGTGGACGCGAGAAAAGCCACTCATGTCCCGAGTCCCTGCTTCCTCCTGCTGTCTGTACTTACTACTCAGGCTGGAGACTTTTGCCACACTGGCTTGCTCTGTCCTTTGACTGTTTCTGCTTTGACTCTTTTCTCTCCCCAACGGTTTCCGTGGGTTGGGTCTGTGTCTTATGTTTCTTCAGGAACTAGAATGCATAAATAGACATGTCAATATTAATTAACTGGGTGAATATTTTCCTTATTTTTTTCCCCGGAATCTATATAGGAATGTGATTTTGGAAAGAGTGGGTTCAGGCATATAGTTTATGGATTATTGATCATTAGTGTCATTAATGATGGTAGAAGTGTCGGGGCACCTGGGTGGCTCAGGTCGGTTAAGCGTCCAACTTGGGCTCAGGTCATGATCTCACAGTTTGTGAGTTCGAGCCCCGCATTGGGCTCTGTGGAGCCTGGAGACTGCTTTGGCTTCTGTGTCTCCCAATCTCTCTGCCCCTCTCCAGCTCTCTCTCTCTCTCTCTCTCAAATAAATAAATATTAAACAATTTTTTTAAAGAATGATGTGGGAGAATGTTGTTATTATTTTGGTTTGGGTTTGGTTTAGTTTTTACCAAGTGGCTAGTATAAAAAATTTGTGTATTTATTTTGAGAGAGACAGAGACAGCATGAGTGGGGGAGACGCAGAGAAAGAGGGAGAGAAAGAGATCCCAAGCAGGCTCCGTGCTGCCAGCTGCGGAGCCCAATGTGGGGCTCAAATTCAGGAACTGTCAGATCATGACCTGAGATCAAACCAAGAGTTGGTCGCTTGACCGACTGAACCACCCAGGTGCCCAAATGGGCTCTATATAAAAATAACCATGTATATCTTAAATTGTGCATGATGCCATTGACAAGGAATGGGGCAGAAGTCATTAGAAAATACTTTACTTCGGGGCGCCTGGGTGGTTCAGTTGGTTAAGCGCCCAACTTCGGCTCACGTCGTGATCTCACAGTTTGGGGGTTCGAGCCCCGCGTCGGGCTCTGTGCTGACAGCTCGGAGCCTGGAGCCTGCTTGGGATTCTGTGTCTCCCTCTCTCTCTGCCCTATCCCCACTCGTGCTCTGTCTCTCTGTCTCTTTCTCTCTCTCTCAAAACTAAATAAACATAAAAAAAATGATCTACACTTGGAACAAGGGTCTAAATCCACACATGCTCTCAGTATTTGAAGAGCAGATCATCTTTGGTGCCTTTAATCGGTGGAACTGTATTTGAATTTGTGAAACAGCGTATTTCCCATCACGTCAGCCGCCTTGCTGGCTAGGCGTCTTTACACTAGTATAGCCTTCCAACTAAGTATCTGGCAAAAAAGCAGATAAGGCATTTAGGTGCGTTTGTCTCCACGAAGCTGCTGAAGGGCTATTAGCAGAAGTGTTCTCCTGAATTGAAGCGAAGACCTGAAATTACCAAGGACCAACCTTTGCAAACTGCAAATAAAGGCCAGCTGGTGAAGAGCAGGGACGAAACCGTGGTTTGTAATTACCTGTTTGTCCAGAAATTGTGTGGAAGCGTCTGGGGAGCCCTTCATTTAGAGGGCCCTCCCCACGTGCCCGCTGCCCTTCTCGGCATCCATCGTCGAACTTGGCAACAACCGTTCATCTTCTCGCTGCCTGTGCCAGGAAAACAGAAGGCATGGGAAACAAAGTCTTGGGGGCTCAATTCAGCCAACACTGCCTCTCCTCTTCCCTAGTGGTTCTTCTAAAACACTCGGAAGTATATTTTTAATGTGTTGTTTAGGACTCCGTCTTTCGAGCTGGCTGATGGCACGCCTTGTCCTCACAGTCCGAAGCAGGGACATTGGAGCCCAGCCTGGATTTGCTGCCTGGTTCCACCCCGTGCCAGGTGTATTCATTGGCGAGAGCCACCGTCCCAAAGGGTGACGATGGGGGGCTTAAGCAACAGAAATTTGCTCTCTCAGAAGAAGACAGTTCTGGAGGCTGCAAGTCCAAGATCAAGGTGTTTCTAGCTGAAGGTTGTGAAGGAGGATCTGTTCCATGCCAATCTCCTCCCTTCTGGAGGTTTGCTGGCAATCTTGGGGTTTCTTCTGTCCCATCACCCCAATCTCTGCCTTCGTCTTCACAATGCATTCTCCCGTGGGCGTGGCCGTACCCCAATATCCCACTTTATAAGGACACCAGTCCCGTTGATTAGAATTCCACCCTATTCCAGGATGGCCTCCTCTTAACTAATTACCTTCACAATGACTCTACTTCCAAATAGGGCCACATTCTGAAGTCTTGGGCTTCAGGCCCCATCACATGAATTTTAGGGAGATGTAGTTCATCTCGCAACACAAGGTGAGTAACCCGGACAAGTTTCTCAACCTCGTACACCCTCGGTTTCTTGTCTCTAAAATTAGGAGACTCTGCCCATCTTGTGGGGAGCCGCGAGGAGTGAACTCGATAGTTTGGCACAGTACCTGGTTCCCAAAAGACAACTTAAGATCTCTTCAAATGATGGCACGTCTCCAAGCTGCTTACACCATAGCAGCTAGATCAGTTTGGCCCTTGGTTATTTTATTTACCAAAAAGAATTACTGTATTCACTGGGTTCCACTTCTGTCTAGAGAAAAAGTCGTGCTACTTTTGTCAAAACAAAACCCAAGCAAACTGATGGAAGCAAAGAGACACATTGTGCGGTGAAGAGTCCTACGCTAGGACCAGAAGAAGAGGGTCCAACCCTACCCTAGTCAGGTGCCAACCCGCACGCAGGGTGACCCCCGAGCTTCAGCACCCTCGTGCATGAAATGGGATGGCCACCACGCCTCCCTACTTTATGGAAGAATGAGCAGGATCACTTATGTAAAAGCCATCCATGAAACGTATGCTGTGCAAAAGAATATACTGTGCTGTCTAGCCATGCTCCGTGATCAGAAATATGAGAGGAATTAATTCCACATCCACATCAGTTGTCCCCTATTTGTCAACTCTGCGTTTTATTGATCCCACTCACCGGCACCTCCCTCGCTCGACGCTGATTTACAGGGGGAAGGGGGGACTCGTAACACCTGTTTCGTTCATTATACCTCACACCGCCACAAAATCAATATAAGCGGTTCAGGAAAGATCAAAATTCTCCAGACTCTGGCCCACGCCCGTAAACTATGCAAAGTTCCGGAGACTGCCACTCGATCCAGTCGTAAGTAGCAGGAGAAGTGAGAACAGGAAGCCGAGTAGAAGAAAGGGAATAACCTCAAGAGAAGGTCAGCATCCCAAACACAAGGCTTTGGGACTCTGTTGCTCAGCACTGCGTTCTGGGGCTTGGTGAACTGTGGGATTTGTGACCCCCGATGATTCCATTTTTCCTGCCCAAAGCATCCATGTAACCCCAAAGACTCTCCAGGGAGAAGAACCCCGCCCTCCCCACCCCCCACCCCGTTCTAACACAATTTAACTAAAATATTCCTTGGAGAAGGCCAAGCCAGTTGTGTAAATCAGATGCCTTTTCAACCACGACCAAGGTGAGCAGCCTTGGGAAGAAGGAACCAAGGCAGATCCGGTCTGTCTTCAGCAACCCATTGAATGGTCTTGAATTAGAGGCACGTGCTGATCAGAAGCCAGGCTTCAAATACGACCTGAGACCTTCAGAAACCACTGCACATCAGCAGATGTCTCTCTACCTATTTCCTTCAGATTAAACACGTGTGGTTTCTTGCATACACCCACGCCAGCCCCAGCTCCCTCTTATCTTGGGTTTTTCTCAGATTTGAGATTTTCCCATTTCGGTTGAAAGAGAACCTAGAGAAGAACATGGATATTGGGGAGGGAGTCAGGACCATCAGGGATTGAAAAACAGTAGGAATCCGGGATGAGCAGGAGGCCAGCCAGACTTCCCTGAGGTCCAGGAGAAGCAGGTCGGGAAGTGGGGAGAAGTCTGGCCACAGCCCAAATGCGATATTGCACGCACCGTTTTGAAGACAAATGACCCCGGAAGTGACAAACAAGAAGGCCTTGACCCTAAGGAAAACATTTAGCTCATTAGAGGAACTTCTAGAACTCTTTCTTGGGGAAGGGTCAAGACAACGGAGATAAGAGGTGGGTACATGCACCTGCCTGGACTTGAAGACCGGTAGGGACACCAGACTCTCCCTTGGTCCCTTAGCACTCAGGCAGGCCACGTGGGTGGAGATGGAAACAGCCTCACGCACAAGACAGCCACAGCCTTATTCTGAGTGGGGGCTGTTGGCCACTCACCAGGTCCCAGCCAATTTCAGATCATCTCTTTGGGCCCCAGTGGCTCCATTGATTGGATTTTGAGGGAGGGGCGTTGCCAGCAAATGTCAGCAATGTTCCATCCCACAGGCCTGTTCTGCTGTAGCCGCGTTACGTTTTGGGGGACCATTCAAACAAGAGAGGGTGCCAGAAATCCTGTGTCAGAAACATAGGAGAAGCTGTGCCCGCAGACAAGGATGACTCCCTTCTGCTCTCCTCCCTGCTGTGCTCTGCTCCAGCCCTCAGTAGATCTGAGTCAGAAGTGCCGGGGGGGGGGGGGGGTCCCTTACCTGCGGGGACAAGAGCAAAGCACCTCTGGGGGCGCCTGGGTGACTCAGTCAGTTAAGCGTCCAACTTTGGCTCAGGTCATGATCTCGCGGCTTGTCGGTTCGAGCCCCGTGTCAGGCTCTGTGCTGACGGCTCAGAGCCTGGAGCCCGCTTGGGATTCTGTGTCTCCCCCCCGTCTCTCTGCCCCTCCCCCACTGGCGCTCTGTCCCTCTCCCTCTCAAAGATAAATAAACATTAAAAAAAAAAATAAATAAATAAATAAAGGGATTGTCACCTCTTTTGGTACATGGTAGGTCCTCAATCCACGTTAACTCCTCAATAGGCTCACTCCCACAACCTGATGAAAATACCACCCTCCTCCTCTCCCCTCTGGGAAACACCCCCCACCCCACTTGGCTTAACTAAACCCACTCGCCCTGTTTGCAACAGCAAGTGAAAGTTCTCCTTTTGCAACGGTGAACCAGAGCAGGCCGCCCTAGAAATTGATTAGATATTGGCCCCACTCTAGTGGGGGAATGAAAGGAAATCGTGTTCCCATCTTCCCACGCCTGAGGGCCAGGCGCAGGTCCCCGCCGGTCTACAGGTTGGAGACTTAGGTGGCCTGTTCCTCCAGTGGATGCAGCGAGAGCATTTGTACGCTTTCACAAGACACGGCAGAGAAGTAATGTGAGAAAGCTAGACAGCCAGGGAAGCCCTGGGAAATCATAGCATTCTTTCCGAGTCGGCTTATGTCTGGGTCGGGAGGAGTCCAGTCACTGAGAGGAGACAAATCCCTGTTGCTGAATCCACAAGCAGTCAGCTCATCTCTGTCCACACGGCCAGCTGCCAGGCCGCCTCTGCCTGGATTTGATAGGGCAAACGTGTCTGTCTCTACTTGTTGAGTCAGGAATACGAAATACGTATATTGGCACATTTAATAAACAAATAGGCACCAGTTCCTGGTAAGCGATATTAAGGGACGTTTTTGAGATACCAACTTTTTCTTATACGCATGCCATTACTGAGGGATTTTTTTTTCTTTTTTATGTGAACCCCTAGGCATTTTTTTTTTCAAATACCAAAGGAAAAAATGTTCCTATATGTTTTTAGAGTTATCACTTGTAACATAAAAATCAACAATTGCAATGTGGATATATTAAGACACAAAGTGATAAAGTTACTCTGGAAGCCAATTTAAACAGACATTTAAATTTTGTAGAGGGAAAAGTGGATATGTACATAGAAACAAAATTCCTGGAAGTTTCCACCCCAAAATGTTAACAGTCATCTTTTTACAGCTTGGGGAAGTAGGATTGTGAGTGATTTTATTGCTTCGTTTCATTTCTTTTCCTGTAGCCTCACTAGTCTAAGTTTTCTTTTCTTTTTTTAAGCAGGCTCCATGCCCGACATGGGGCTCAAACTCACAGCCCTGAGATTAAGAGTTGTGCGCTCTACCGACTAAGCCAGGCAGACGCCCCTCTCCAAGTTTTCTGAATTGAGAACACGTATGGCTTCTTTTTAAGGATGTTATGAGAGCAGTTTTAGACTCACGGCAACTCGTTGAGCACATGTTCAACCTCCCCCATTGTGAACATCCCACCAGAGTAGAACATTTGTTAGTTGATGAACCCACAGCAACACATCACTACTACCCAAAGTCCATAGTTTGCATTAGGGTTCACTCTTGGGGTTGTGCATTCTATGGGTTTAACAAACATGTAATGACATTTATCTACCATTGTGGTCTCATACAGAGTAGTTTTACTGCTCAAAAAATCCTCTGTGCTCTGCCTACTCATTCCTCCCTCTCCACTAACCCCTGGCAAACTGCTGATCTTTTTTACTGTTACTCCACAGTTTTGCCTTTTCTAGAATGTCATACAGTTGGACTCGTACAGTATGTAGGCTTTTCAAATTGGCTTCTGTCACTTAGTAACGTGCATTTAAGATGTCTTTTCATAGCTTGAGAGCTCATTTCTTTCTAGCACTGAATAATATTCCGTTGTCTGGATGTACCACAGTTTATTTATCCATTCATCCACTGAAGGACATCTTGCATGCTTCCAACTTTTGGCAATTATGAATAAAGCTGCTATAAACATCCATGCGCAGGTTTTGTGTGGGCCTGAGTTTTCAGCTCCTTTGGGTAAATACCAAGGAACACAATTGCTGGATCTTACGGTAAGAGTACGTTTAGTTTTGCAAGAAACTGCCAACGCATTGTAGTTGTACCGTTACACCATTTTGCATTCCCACCAACAATGAATGAGAGTTCCTGTTGCTCCAAATTCTCTCCAGTATTTGGTGTCGCCGGTGTTCCAGATTTTGGCCATTCTGGTAGGTATATAGTGGTGTCTCACGGTCGTTTCAATGTGCATTTCCCTGACGACGAATGCAGTGAAGCATCTTTTCAGATCCTTATTTGCTCTCTGGATATCTTCCTGGGTGAAGCGTCTCTGTGAAGGTCTCGGGCCTATTTTTTAACCATGTGGTTTGTTTTCTTCTTACTGAGTTTTAAGACTTCTTTGTATATTTTAAATAAGAGTCCTTTCTCAGACGTGTCTTTTGCAACTTTTTTCTCCCAGTCCATGGCTTGTCTCCTCGTTCTCTTGACAGCGTCTTTTGAAGAGCAGATACTTCTCATTTTTTTTTTTTTTAATTTTTTTTTCAACGTTTTTTATTTATTTTTGGGACAGAGAGAGACAGAGCATGAACGGGGGAGGGGCAGAGAGAGAGGGAGACACAGAATCGGAAACAGGCTCCAGGCTCCGAGCCATCAGCCCAGAGCCTGACGCGGGGCTCGAACTCACGGACCGCGAGATCGTGACCTGGCTGAAGTCGGACGCTTAACCGACTGCGCCACCCAGGCGCCCCCAGATACTTCTCATTTTAAGGAAGTCGAGTTTATCAACTATTTCTTTCACCGATGGTGGGTGCCTTTGGTGTTTTATCTAAAAAGTCATCACCAGGCTTAAGGTCATTCAGATTTTCTACTGCGTTATCTTCTAGGAGTTTTATAGTTTTGCGTTTTACATGTGGGTCTGTGACCCATTTTGAGTTAATTTTGGTGACGGATGTAAGGTTTGTATCTGGAGTCATTTTTTGCCTGTGAAAGTCCAGATGTTTTGGCACCATTTGCAGAAGAGACCATCTTTGCTCAATTGTATTGCCTCTGCTCCTTTGTCAAACAATAACCAACTATATTTATGTGGATCTATCTCTGGGCTTTCCATTCTGTTCCGATGGTTGCCAATACCACGGTCTTGATTCCTGCAGATTTATAGTGAGTCTTGAACTCAGACAGTGTCAGTCCTCCAGCTTTGTTTTTCTTCTTCAGAAATGTGCTAGCTCTTCTGGGTCTTTTACCTCTCCATGTGAACTTTAGAACCAGTGTGTCAGTCACCTGTGGGAGAGGCTGGAAGTGGTAGTGATTCCTCAGCCCCCCAGGCCTCTGTGGGGTGATGGCCCCCAAACCACTGGCCTGGTGACTCCCCAGTCCAGGCAGAGGGGAAAGTCCAGGAAGGAGAGAGGTGACTTTGGCACAGGGTATGGACAGACCCAAAGCAAGTGGTCAGTAAATACGACCTATCATTAACAGACTTCTTGTAGCACGGTGAAGTCAGTAAGTAAATAGTGCAAAAGCGCACACACGCACGCACACACACACACACACAGAAGTCAGTGTGTTGCTATCCACAAAATAACTTTAACTTACTGGGATTTAAGTTATTAAGTTATTGTTAAGTGTTAAAGCTATAGATCAAGTTGGGGAGAACTGACACCTTGAAAATATTGAGTCTTCCTCAATAGGACATGGGCTACCTCTCCATTTATTTACTTCTTTGATTTCTTTCATCAGAGTCTTGTAGTTTTCCCCATATACATCTTGCACACACTGTGTTAGATTTATAACCTAAGTATTTCATTTTTCTGGATGCTAATGCACGTAGCATCGTGTTTTTAGCTTCAAATTTCACTTGTCATTACCACTATATTGGAAACTGACTTAATTTTGTGTATTAACCTTCCATCCTGCAACCCCATTAGAATTGCTTATTAATTCCAGTGTGCCTTTTATAATCAGAAAAAAATATATATGTTTTAAGTTTATTTATTTATTTAGAGAGGGGTGGGCCAGAGAGAGGCGAGAGAGAGAGAATCCCAAGCAGGCTCCACACTGTCAGCATGGAGCCCAACGCAGGGCCTGATCTCAGGAACCGGGAGATCATGACCTGAGCTGAAATCAAGAGTCAGATGCTTAACTGAGCCACCCAGGCGCCCCAGAAGAAACTTATTTTTAAACAGTTATCTGCGATTGATCTTCTGAGAGGGAGGCAATGAGGCTCATAGTCTCTCACTCCCGTTAACTAAGGTAAGGAGGGAGCTCCAGTGTTGATGTGATTGCCAAGAAGCCCCAAGCAGAGTTGGTTTTAGAACCCTGCAGGTGGACGGAAGGTGAACATGGAAAAGAAAGAGCGTGAAGCGGCAGGAAGACAAGACGAGGGGGAAACCCGTATTCACTGGGACTACGTAAGGCTGCTGTAGCGCAGAGACTCCGCCACAGAACGTGTTAAAGAACCGAAACTGGCTGCAGGAAGGCCCCCTTCTCTATCTCCCACGGCGCGGTCACCCCAAGGACGGTCAAGGACGGGTCTCCGCCAGGCGACTTCCAGGCCGCAGGAAGAAGGAGGCGCCCGGGAAGCAAGCACAGCGCATGTCACGCATGCCTCCTGCCCGCACGCAGGCTTCCGCTCGTCTTCTATTGGTGGGAGCTCGGTCACGTGGCTACATCTGCAAGGGAGGCTGGGAAACGGCGTCCAGACCCGCCCCCGCGTGCCTGGCTGCGAAGCGTCGGCCCTTGTGCGCGGAAGAGAAAGTGTGTGTCTCCCTCACAACAAGGGACAACCGCGTGAGGATGGAAGGCGGGGTGTCCCCCTAGCCTGGAGAAAATCTGCCACATCCTTCCTTCCCTTTATGTGGGGTTTAGCTTTTTCAGAAGGTTCTCACGGACGCCCCGTCGTGTCCTTCTCGCAGCAAAACTGCAAGGCGGGAAGAGCCAGCGTTAGTGAGGAGAAGCGCTGGGGGCCCAGCCTGATTGCAATCCCAGCTCTGTCGTCTACCGGCCGTGTGACCTTGGGGCACTCGCTCAACTCCTCGGAACCTCACTTCCCTGAGCTGTAACACAGGGATGTTGACTGTCGACTTCACAGGGTCGTTTACTACCTGGTTGTGTGGATGAAAGGGGACGGTCCTGTCGGGCATGTGTGGCGAGCACTTCACAGATGGGGAAACTGAGGCTCAACTCGCGTGGCTTGCCTAAAGATTCAAAATCCGGGCCTCTAACTTCCAGTGCCACTGTACCTCAAGGCAGAGCTCTTGCGGGGCGCACAAGACGGGCAAGTCGCTTGCCCGATTGAATGAAAATCAAGAGTGTGAAAAGAGCACAAACTATGTGGATTAGAGCAGGAAATCGAAGGTGGCTGTGCAGAGAAAGGAGCAAGGAGAGAAGAGAGAAGGAACAGGGATGGGCGGAAGGGGCATAGGGCTGTCGGAGGCACTAAGGCCCTGAAGTTCTCGTCCAGAAAGGGAAACTGAGGCCTGAGGCAGTCACATGCACCTCGGGCAGCCAGAGAGCTGCCGAAGCCCGGAAGGAATCACTTCCCCCTGGAGAACTTTCTCATTCTGGGGAGAAGTGCGAGGCAACCACCTGATCCGCTTCGGCGCCCCCCATCCCCCACCCCCGGCTCATAGTGCTGTTTTCTGGAATGACTTCGGACTCTTCCCACTGGCTGCCCGCGCTGTGATGGGACAAGCGAGACGAGTTGAGGGAGGACAGAGCACCACGCGCATCACAATATGCCCTTCTCTCTTTTGTTTTATTGTAATCCCTCCAGGAACAGGCCCCAGATGACCTTTCAATAATCCGAAATCCCAATAAAGAGAAAGACTCTCTGACAAGTGCACAGTGTTTGGGAAGGCTTTAGTGTTTTGTAGCCTTTAAAGATTTTCATCAGCCCTCCGAGTTCTCTGTGTGCTTTGGAGGCAGTGAGGGGAGCAGTATTAGCTGGGTAAAAGGTCACTGCCACAAAGGTTGTCTTTGGCCAAACAAATCGGACACGCCAGAGTGGGAGGCTCCGGACAGATAGGAAGCTGTTGACAGTATCGCGAAGCAGGTGCAACTAGCATTTTCCACGTGCCCGTGCGGGCCGGGAGAAGCCCTTCCGTTCTGGGCTTGCTCCAAGACGCTTTTCTTCTGTTTTTCTTCTTTCTCTATATTCTCTCGTGTTTCCTCCACAACTTACGTCAGGCTTCACCTGGTTTGGCAGCCGTGAGCACTGCCACTGAGATACTGCTTTGCTGGTTCTCAGACTTGAGCGAGCACCAGAATTGTCTGGAGGCCCCGCGGAAGCACTACCTGCTGGGCCGCGTCCCCCTCTCCGGTGCAGCTGGTCTGGGACAGAGCCGGAGAATTTGCGTTTCTGACAAGTTCGCAGGTGCTGCCGCTGCTGGTCTGGGGGCGACGCTAGAGCAAAGGACTTAGATACACGTCCCTGGGCTCTGCCTCTGCCCTGGCCACCAAGTCCCTCGGCACGCAGACTCCCAAGGGGGTTCGGGCTCCAGGTTTGTCCTTAAGTTCGTGATATCTCGGAGCTGGCCCCACAGTCGGGTCAGATCACAGGTCCTGGAACCCCTAGATCAGCCTGGGGCTGAGCAGTTCTCCCAGCTGTCCTCTGACCCAGGGACACCAGCGCCCTCCACCAAGATTTCCATCACCAAGGAGCCAGCATTGTCCTTAGCTTGGGTGGGGGATGGGGAGGGGTGGAGGTGGAAAGGACACATCTGGGCATTTGTCTGATGCACCGGGTGTTAAAGATCCAGGAATTTGAGGTCAAGTGTGACAGGCTGTCCTCATCTTAACAACTGAAAACCAAATGAAGCATAATGTGCATTTCAACTTCCTCAGAAAAAAAAGGCAGTGGAAATCACTGAGAAGATTATAAGCTGTTTTCAGTTGAAAAGGACAAATTCGATTAGAAGTAAGAGATACATTTCCAAAAGGATTCGGTGGAAACCTTATTCCGGTCCTCATGATGTTCTGAATTCCCTAGCAGGCTGCCCATTTAAGAGGACACCATGAATACTCTGACTCTTCTAATTAGCCCAGCAACAAGGCGACAGTTTTCCTAGGAAGCTTCTGGTGAGTTTCAACATGGCAAAGGGACCCTGCACTGGTCTTTCGGGTGCTGCCCTCTCGTGGCCGCCTGAGCACATGCAGCTAAAGCTTTCTTCTGGATTCTGTACATCTCTTTCTTCAAATCAAAGGGAGCAAGAGACCAGAACTGACTTCTCCCCTAAAAGGGGGGAAGGGGGTGGAAGCCTGCCACAAAACAGATGTTTCCCCGGCTCTGAAACTGTTGCTATGGCTGTTGCTTCATAGTGTCTTGTGCAAAAAGAGGTAAGAGAAATCGTCCAAGCAGGTCATACTGATTTCCCTAGACTTTGTGAATCCAGATTCTGAATCTACTTAAAACAAAACGGAAGAGAAACCCCTTCCCTTTGCTCCTTTCGGACGCCCGAGCTGCTGTCCTTTGCCTCTCCTTCGCCTTGCTTCCTTCCTGCTTCTCCCCGTATTTTCCAGCAAAGAACTCCTTATGCTGTCATTCTGGCTTATCTACGTGCCGCCCTCTTTCTGAGATTTTCCATATTATGTAAGGAGGTTTTCATTTTTCCTTTTGAGTCTCAGTCAAGGGTGTTCTGGCTGTCCGTCTCTGTCTTTTCTCTTCTCCTTTGCACCGTCCCCTAAGACTTGGTGTGCCTCCTCCCATGTCCAGCATTGCTGTCAGTTAGAAGTTCCTGCTCAGAAGCTGTGGGTATCAGGCTACATCACGGAGCTCCTCTCTCACGCAGGCTAGACAACAGTCATTCAGTGCTCTAATTTGCATATCGATTTCGAGCACTGATTCTCAACGTGTAATTTGGGTACCCCCCCCCCCCACTTATACCCCAAGGACCTGAGAGCCTTCCAGGGGACCCAGAAGGTCAAAGCTATTATCATAATACCAAGACATTATTTCCAGTTTTTACCCTCATTCCCTCATGAGTATACACTGGAGATTTCCAGAATGTCCCTGACGTGCGATATTGCAACACGCTGTCAGCAGGGGCAGATATAAGACGCCGATGTATCTTCTGTGAAGCTGGACGTGGCAGAGATTCCCCGACTGTAACGCAGTGACATTCCTCTTACTATTATTTTTGGTTTTGAAAATACAGGTATTTTCCATAAAAATATGTTCTGCTAGGATGTAGTAGACTTGCTGTTCGGTTTAAACGCGTTTATAAATGTTTAAATTTTTTCTCCGGTTTTAGTTTCCAACGCAGTGAGCCTCGATGGCGGCAACACACGTAATAAAGGCTCGTGGCTCCCAGACAATTTTGAGGGTGCAAAGGGGTCCTGAGACCAAAAACAGGATCGTGATAGTATCCGCTTCAAAGAGACTGGAAGCCTCTGGAAGCTTCTGGAAGCTGACGTGGAGAAGCCAGGGGACGGTGGGGGTGTGCCAGAAGCTCGGTTGCTATGATACAGTGTGTAAGGAGAGGCTGAGGGTGGCTGCTTGTTCCCAAGGGTGGAGGAGGAAGGTTAGGGTCAACACTGCTAGCCAGAAGCATATTCTTAGATCGCACCAAACTTTCCCTGAGCCCAGGAAAACCGAGGCTGCTTTGCATTACCTCTGTGCTGAGCCCAAAGAGGCCGAGGCCCCCACTGGAGACGAAGCCACATGAGCCGCGCCCTGGTGGGGCAGCAGGGCTCCCTGGCTGAGGGTCGCTGACAGGGATCCTTAGCAGCTGCTGGCGACACGGAGGGGTTGGGCCCGGGTTATCCCTCTCAACCTCTAACCTCTCTTCTGTAGAGCCCAGGAAGCCAGACATGACCTCTCTTAGGTTCCTTTGCAGCTGGCGTAGTACTGTTAGGGGCTGAATTATGTTCCCGAGAATTTGGACGTTGCAGCCCTAACCCCTCTTGTGTGACTATATTGGGTGACAGGGCTTTAAAGAGGCAAGTAAGCTTAAATGGGGTCATCAGGGCGGGGCCCTCATCCAAGAGAATTACTTAGTGGCCTTACAAGAAGAGGGAGAGAGGCCAGAGATGTGTGCCCAGGGAAAGGCCACGTGGGAGCACAGCAAGGGGGCCTTGGACAAGCCACACTTCCCCCGCCTTCTCCCCTCGGCCACGATGTCAGTCACGGGGGGATCCCTGGGATTAGCTGACTAAGAAGAAGTTGAGTCCGGTCTTTGGAAGGTTCCACACAACAGTCTGAAATAAGGCAGCAGGCTGATACAGTGTCCTAACCCCCACCGCGGGGCAGGCCCTGTAAGGACAGAGGAACCCTTGCACTGAGCAGGACTCTGGGTTTCCTGAAAGCAGACATGGTCAGACACGGCCCCTCACTAATTCCTGGGCAGCGACTAACCACTTGGCTGCATGGTTAGAAGCTTGGGAGGAGCGAGACCAGGGGAACTGTTGACGCGTCTGGGGCGGGGGCGGGGACAGGGAAGTTGTAGGCAAGATCCTCTCAGAGGGAGTCCCAGGCGCGACAATGATTGCACCCCACGCGACCGTCACCAAAGAGTGACGGTGGAAGCATCAAGCTTTTGGTCGTGCTCTTGCTCTGGTAGCAGGCACCATTGGTGGAGGGATCTGTCTGGAACCCTCCCGGGGAGCAGCAGCCCGGCCACCGACAAGGCGGAGCCTTAAACCACAGAAGGGCCACACGAACTCGCGTCTGCTCCGCGTTCCTAGGAGAAGGGTTCACACCCCAGAACACAGTGGGCTGTGCCCCGACGGCATCCTGCTGACCGAGGAGGCGGGCAGCCGGAGACCAGAAGGCCGGAGATCACACACTCAGCAGCCACTCCCCACCCGGGAGACCCTCCGAGGGGACACGACTCCTACGCTCCCAGCTGGGACCCGGTTAGGGCCCATTGGCACCGCAGTAAGACCTGATGGAAAAGTCCTGCGGCACCCCTCCCCCTTCCATTGCGATTCGATCACGTATTAGGTTGTTCGGCAGATTCGGTCCAGTTTCCTACACTCTGGGAAAAGAGAAGCTCTCCGCCGCAAATCCATTTCCCGAGTAGCCAAGGCGCCTTCCCGTTCCCTCCAGTCCCAGCCAGTTGCACGGCTTCCTGCAGCCACACGGGGCCGACTCTGCCGCCGCCATTCCCATCTGGTCCCTCTGTCCCCGCCTCCCCACCTGCTCCTCGATGAAACTCTGCCGCTATTTGCTTTTGCCTCGGTACGCCCGGCCTCTTTATCCTTTTCAGCGCAGCCGTTACAACCTGCTCAATTGCCTCGCCCCAAATAGTAACACACACACCAAATTCTGGAAACCGGGAATAGTGACTTCACCAACCAAACGTCTGTACCTCAGGCCCACGAGGGATGGAAAACAACCTTTTGGACTTTTAAAATGTAATTAGCATTCCTAATTAAGTTAAATGGTATTTCTCCAACATTCCCAAGAGCAGGCAATGAAGGATAGAATACCTGAACACTTCACCGGCTCCTGTCTCTTGTAAAATAGACCCTTATAAAATCCGTCCTAGAGGTTTTAGGGAGTGAGATCATGGGTTATGCTCGCCTTTCCAATGCAGAGACAGTCGTGGGGCATCTATTCAGAATAAGAGACGCTCCCTCATAAGACTTGGTTCGATTACTCACGTGGGACACTGATTTGCTGTGCGACTTGAGGCACATTTGTCTGAGGTCATGGTCTGTAACTGAAGACGTTTCCCAAGCAGGGGCTCCTCCGTGTCTCAGAAGGCTTTATGAGGTCATGGGCTTCATCTGATGCCGAAGGAAGAATTACCAGCTCTCTGTGCACATGTCCATCCCATTCCCAGCGCGGATCCGGAAATCATGGTCTGCCAACCTCTGGAAAGGAATCGGTGGTTTCTGGCCCAGACCTGTGCAGTCCCTGAGCATGTTGGTAGAACCTGGAGGGCGCCAGGGGGCCTTCTGGGGAGATGCAGGGAGACTGAGCAAAGCTGCACAGAAGGACATTTGAAGGAACCCCGGGTTGCCAGGTCTGTTTGTGAGCTCTCCCTTAAACGTCCGTGGTCCTCATGTTCCTTCAAGTGCTGAGGAAACGCGGAAGTCCTCCCAGGATCCTCCACGACTGCGAACCTGCTGTCTTTCTATCCCCCAAGCCCCCGTTACACTCCAGCTCCCAGCTGTCCCTCCCCTCCCCTCGCAGCCCACCTTCATGGGTAAATGAGGATGAGAACAGCATTTAGCTCAGAGTGCTGTGTTAGGATTAAATGCCTTGGTTTCCACAAAGTGCCTAGAACAGCATATGGCGTGTAATGGTCCTCGCTCAACACAGCTGTTATTATTGTCTTTCAAATCTCAGCTTAAGGCTCCTTTCTCAGAGATTCCTTCCACGGCCTCGAAGTGAGGGTCAGGCTTTCTTAATTCTCACCTAAGCTGTAATTAGGTGTGTCTGGTGTTGTTTATTATTACCCCCACCTGGGATACTATCAGATCAAAGAGAGCGGAAATTGCTTCTGTGTTTGTCAACATTGTATTCCCAGTGCTTAGCACAGTGCCTGGCACGTGACAGGAGCAAATAAACATTTGTGGATCATACAGCCCCTGAAGGAATGGGTGAGTGAATCTGTGAGTGCCCATTTGCATCCAAATATGAATGGAGGCTGCCTATGGAAGCCATCTTTGGCTGTGGAAGCCATCTTTGGCCAAGGGATACCTGGTGGCTTGATCAACTGACTATGACTCCCAGAGGGAGCCTTGTAGGGAGTCCCTTGGGGCATGAGAAATGTCCCTCTGAGCCAAAGACGGTGCATGTCTTGGAGAAGCTGCTGTTTGCACATGAGAGTCATTAATTCAGACTCTGTGACATAGAACGAATCCTGTCACTCTTTGGGTCCAGGGCCTCAAAAGCATGGTTAGCTACTTACTAGAATCCTTCGGGAATTTTCGAGAAAAGCACACACTGCTGAGTCCCACCCCACCTGCAAATCCCCAGGAGTTTATCCTGGGAACCTGTACGTGTCAAAAGCTTTTCAGGTGATTCTGCTATAAGCAGACCGGCACTTGAGAATCCCTCAACTTGTCAAACTCTGTCATTTTATAAAGGAAGAAACAGGCACACTGACACCGTATCAAGATTGAGAGCATGACTTTTTTAATCAACAATGAAGTAAACATAATTTGCCCGGGACCAGAAAATACGCTGTGCCTTTTGAACCAGCACATAATACAAATAATGCACGTTAGGGTCCATTAGCATGGCAGTAAGACCTGATGGGAAAGTCCTGCAGCACCCCTCCCCCTTCTATTGTGATTCGAGCACGTATTAGGTTGTTTGGCAGATTCAGTCAAGTTTCCTGCAGTAGACTGACCACACTTGGCTGGAGTGTATTTGCCAAGTTCAACACAGAATGACCCAGTGCTGACGGCCCCAGACACGATGCCAAGTCCCTCCATGTGGGGCTCTGCACCTGAGGGTTCCTGGTTTCTGAGAACACAGCAAAGCGATCCTTCTAAACTCAGTTTCTCAACCTGGGCACTATTAAACTTATCAGAGAATTCTTAGATGGGGGCCGGGGTAGCTAGCCCATGCACTGTAGTCCTGAATAGCATCCCTGGCTTCTACCCACGAAAGAACAACAAAAATGTCAGCAGACATTGCCAAATCTCCCCTGGGAAGACAAAATCGTCCCCTCTCCCCCACTGAGCATTATTTATTTATTTAACCTTACAAATTTATTACATTAGTTTTTATTTTCATTTTTTTAATGCTTATTTATTTTTGAGAGACAGAGACAGAGTACAAGCTGGAGAGGGGCAGAGAGAGAGGGAAATACAGAATCTGAAGCAGGCTCCAGGCTCTGAGCTGTCAGCACAGAGCCCGATGTGGGGCTCAAACTCACAAACTGTAAGATCATGACCTGAGTTGAAGACGGACGCTTAACCGACTGAGCCACCCAGGCGCCCCTAAATTTATTACATTATTTATCCAACCTTACAAATCTACCTTACAAAGAAGCAAAGGACATTGTAGCATGAGATCAGGAATTTTTACTGGAGCCTTTTGCCCTATGGAGAAAATTTAAAAAAAAATAATAAATATATATATTTCATGAATAAAGCCCCAAAAAGCACAAGTCGGAAGGAAAAGATTGGTAATTTTGCCTATATTAAAATGTAAAGCATGTATCCTATACAAAGTTGCCACAGATTGGGAGAAAGTATTTGCAACACAAATAATCAACAAGATTAGTCTTTGGGATAAATAAAGGACAGCTTAGAATCAATAATAAAAAGGCAAACACCCAAGAGAAGAATGGGCAAAGGATATGGTAGGCAGTCTCTGAAAGAGAAGCTCCATGGGGCCATTACACACATGGAAAACAAACATTCAACCCCATTGGTAGGCCGGGAAATGCAAATGGAAGTAATCAGATACCACCTTACATTCATCAGGGATTTAACAGTAAGTTAACAGGTTGATAGAACCACATGTTGGGGAGGGTCTTCACTGATGGTATCTACTCCCCTTCCTCCACTAGTGACGGTGAAAATTGGCAAAATCACTTTAGAAAACTGTATAGGATTATCAGCCAAGGTTGAATATACATATACCCTATAACCCTGTAATTACTCTCCTGACTATATACCCCGGGAAACATATCTCCATGAGGAAACACAAACAAAGAGTTTTGTTACAACCATGTATGCAACCATGAAAAACTGGAAACATACCAAATGTCTGCCTACCAACTGGTGAATGGATAAATATTTAAGGAACATGTGCACTCAGTAAAACACTACTAACGCTTAACAATGAATTGACTGGCTAGCCGAACTATGTTTAATGGGGATATCATATTTCAAAAGGATATTACAGCATGGGTCTAATTGTATAATGCTTAAACACAACATACTATATAACATTTATAGACATCTGCATGTTATTAACAAACATATAAAAACATGGTGGAAACTTGGATAAGAAGGGGGGAAGGCAATGAGATGCGGGCGGTCTACAATTGTGTTCGCAATGTTTTATTTTTTTTTTTATTATTTTTTTTTTGCAATGTTTTATTTTTAAACAAAAAGAAACACATCTGAAAAAAAATGCAAACTGTTAGCCTGTGTTTCTTAGGGATGATGGACATGTGGGCTATCAGTTGCTTCATTTCTTTAGACTTGGACTGTCTGAAATATTTTACATTTGTAAATATTAAACATTCAAAAATAAATACATCTGGAAAAGGCAGAACTACAGGGATGAGAGACAGGTGCTAAGGGCTGGCGGTGAGTGTATGCATCCGTCAAAACTCACGAAAAGTGTACACTTTTAGAAAGGTGAATTTTTAGGGGCGCCTGGGTGGCTCAGTTGGTAGAGCATCGGACTTTGGCTCAGGGCATGATGTTGTGGCTCATGTGTTCAAGCCCCACGTTGGGCTCACTGCTGTCAGTGCTCAGCGCAGAGCCCCCTTTGACTCCTCTGTCCCCCTCTGTCCCTGCCCCTCTCTTGCTCACGCTCTCTCTCAAAAAGAAATAAAACATTAAGGGGCGCCTGGGTGGCTCAGTCGGTTGAGCGTCCGACTTCGGCTCAGGTCATGGCCTCATGGTTTGTGGGTTCATGCCCGCGATGGGCTCTGTGCTGACAGCTCGGAGCCTGGAGCCTGCTTCGGATTCTGTGTCTCCCTCTCTCTCTGCCCCATCCCCACTCATGCTCTGTCTCTCTCTGTCTTAAAAATAAATAAAAAAACATTAAAATAAAAAAAAATAATAAGCAATAAAACATTAAAAAAAGAAAAAGGTAAATTTTATTGTATAGAAATTATACCCAATTAAAAAAAGGAAAGATAAAGAATTCATCTAATACACGTAGGACAAAAGGTGCAGCATTGGACCTTGTTTTATGAGCCTCTTATCTAGTAAAAATGAAATACTACATAAAATTAGTTACTTGAAAGAGTATATTAATGCATTCCTAGTCATCATCAACAAATTTTTAAAAGTCAACCGCCATTTTAAGTAATAATCATCTATCTGTACTGCACAATCTGCTGAGATACCCAGCACTTGGCCCCTTCCTTAGTCCAAAGCAACTCTGGGCCATTCCTGGCTGCTCTGGTCTCCCCAAGAGATTTCCGGAAGCTCCTTCACAACAGGATGCCTGACATTCGCATCAGTAGTCCTGGAGTCCTTGCCAATAGGTGGTCGTTAGAAACATTCGCTTCTTGACTGAACGACCGAACGAAAGAGGAGTCACTTCTTTGTCCCGGCATCTTCAGTGGAGGCAGCACCTTCTCTCACCTCTGCAAGGACAGTGGCGCGTCCCTGTCTGCCCACGACTGAGGGGCGTCGGGACGGGGGAGGGTTCGGTGCCCAAACCGACGAAGTCCCGGGCACATGGGGATGCGTTGGTCACCCTGCTTTGACCCTGTGATTCGAACCTGTCACCTCCGAGCTTCATCACAGGGCACCGGGTGAGGACGTTTTGGGGAGAGCCTTTTATGTCAATGGTTGTCGGGCTTTGGTCTTAGGCCCGTCAGAATCCCCAGAGAAGCGGCTTCCAATCTTCTGCCCGGAGAGTCGAGCCCTGAGAGCCTTCAGGATACAATGTCCAGACAGTCCCTTAATCGTTCTGGTTTCAGTATCGTGTCACCACCCTTACTCTGCCTGGCCTCCCTCAGTCCCTCTGTCAGCCTCCGCGTGCCAGCCTGGCCCGCCTCCATTTTCACAGGATGCGGCCACAACCGCAAACAGCACCACATCCTCACAAGGCTGAGGGACGCGACCACGAGAAGGACTTTCTCCTTGACGCTCCCCAACCCCGACCCGTTTCCGCGAGGACAGTCTTTCCCAGAAGTCCCCGGCACACGCCTCCTTAGGTCTCATTGGGCAGAGCTGGGTCACATGACCACACTTGGGCCAATCACCGGCAAGAGCACCGAGGGGGACAAAATTGGCTTTTATGAAGTATGGGGCCTCCCCAGTGTTGATGCTGGAACGTCAGAGTTGGTTTCGCGAGGGAGGACGGGACAGGCATGTGCGGTGGCCACCCAAAATGGCTGCCTCCGCGATATTAGCACAGCATTGTTTTCCATCCCAGGTGGGGTCTACGGACTCCAGTTCTAAAGGCTTCTCACCTTTTTAAAAGTACTTGGGAGCCTCTCAGCTTTGACCTTCCCAGGAAGGGGGCCTGCTGGGGCCATTTGGGGATAAGAGTCTTACAAAACTGAACATATCTGACACCTGGTTGAGAGGTGCCTGCCTGTAGGCACGAGAAGCCTCCCGGAAAAGGAATCACCTAAAAAAAGAAGGGGTTCATTCCATCACTGCCTCAGCCGCCATTTATTGATCACCTACTGTGTGCCAGCCATGGTGATCAGGGCTAGTGGTGAACAGCACAAATGTAAAGGGCAAACAATTGTCACTCTCCATCCCAGCGCCCATCGGCTCATGGGGCACCCAAGGGAGAACGACCTCTATTAGAATAAGGAAAATCTGCAAGAGCAGTTTCTGGAACAACACGCTGAGCACTTAGCAGCACTGCATCAAAGCCTCAATGAGGGAGCACAGGTGGCATAAGGTGGGGGCAGAGGGGACTTACCTGCTTGTGACATTTGTGGAGATCATTTGTGCTCTGGATGGACGCAGTAGGCTGAGCACGGAGCCGGGCGGGGTGGGGGAGGGGCAGCGGGGAGGGTCCAGGCGTTTACAAGACCAGCGAGATATCCCTGGACTCTCCCAACACCAGTCGGGAGGAACTTAAGGGCGGCCGGAGTTCCTTTAGATCTGCGGGGGTGACTGTACTGTCAATGTGACCTGTCCCCGGGTTGATATGTGGGGACGAAACATGAATTTCAGAATTTAGGGAGAATTAGAGGAGTCACCCATCAATTCTCTACGCTGATGTCGCCGCCTCTAGAAATTTGCTTCAGTTTATTATATACAAAAAAAAAAAAGAAGAAAAAAACAGTATAATGAGGTCCCACATACCCATCACCCAGCTTCAAAAAGTATCACGACATGGCCAATCTTGTTTCTGGTCTCCCTCGTGCTCCTGGTATTATTTTGAGGCAAATACCAGATTTTATCATTCTGTCCATAAATATTTCAGGATGCAGCTGAAAGATAAAGGCTCTTAAAAAAACCAAAACAAAAACATGACCGCAATACCACTATCACATTAAAACATCAGTGAGTCCTTAATATCATCCAATATCCAGGCCGTGTTCAAATTTCCAGCTGTCTCGTAAATGTCATATGCTTTTTTACAGTTTGCTTCAGGATCGAAAGAAGTTCCACATACTCCATAAATCTTAAACCCCTCGGGAATTCCAGATCGAAACAAAAGCCGGAACAAAATTGGATTTCTCTATCCCTACTTTATATTTTGTGAAATTGCAATCGTGGAGAGGGTATTTTTTTTTCCGTATTAAAAAAAAAAAAAACACAAAAAACTTTCAAAGGCAATGTCACTAGTCGTTATGAAAGCTATTTCCACGGCCCCAAGTTTCTAGCCTCATAACCAGAAGCACTTGGCAATTTGACTGCCCGTCAGTGTTGGCGGGGGAGTCATTTCCCACCAGCATCCATCCGGACTGTAGGGTTCCTCCTGTAAAGGTCACACGCCCTCAAGATCTCCTCTGAGGCCTAATTAAGTCCGAGGTGCCAAATCAGCCACCAGAGGGCTCCCAAAGAACTCCATGAACTTGGGGGTCACCCCAAAACCCAACTTGGTGCATTCTGATACAGACACTGAACATGCCGGGCAGGGACTTGTCTCCTGGCTCAGGTCAGATTCTGCCAGGAGAATAGACCAAGCCTCCGGGAGATGAGGCTCCCCAGGGTGGGGTGGAAAAGGACCAGGTTCGCTGCCGGTTGCCCTGGCAAAAGATTTGAGGCTCACAGCCCTCCCCACCCTCCAGTGGTGGTCTTAGCAGATCCGCTTGGAGAGACACAGTACAGAGATGGGGAGTCTTCTGTGCTAATTAGCTCCTCATAGCCCCGTGATTGCTAATAAACCCTTTATTTATTGAGTACACAAAGAGAGCATTGTTTTAAGTGATGTTAAGCAAATGCAAGTAGGGATGGTCAACGTGAAATCACACACCCAGGAAGGAACACAAGCCTGAGAGCCTGGACACCCTGGCCTTATAAATCTCTCCATTTCCAGGCCTTGTTGCTGGAAACCGAAGAGTTGGGATGGGAGCCATTGATTGGATCTCGTCCTTCTCTGTTGGGAGTTTTGTTGAGGGACTGTATTCTTTGCGAGGGTTGCACAACGGGCTGATTTACAACAGTAAATCATCTCACTGTTCTGGAAGGCTGGAAGTCCTAACTCGAGGTGTCAGCAGGGCTCTGCTCTCTCTGAGACTCTAGGGGAGAGTCCTTCCTTGCCTCGTCTAGCTTCTGTGTCTGCCCGAAATTTTTGGTGTTCCTTGGCTTGTAGATGGCTGCCTCATTGCTGTCTGTTTTCACATCTTCCCCCCTCTGTGCGTATCTGTCTCTATGTCCAGATTTCCCTGTTTTACAAGGACACCAGTCATACTGGATTAGAGCCACCTCCCCCCATGACCTCATTTTAACTTGATTACTTCTGTAAAAACACTACCTCCCCCCCCCCCCCAAACAGGTCACGTTTTAAGGTATGACGGGATTAGGACTTTGTATCTTTTTCGGTGGACACATTCAACCCATAACAGCGACCGTGCTGTAAAATAGATAATGTTTGGAAGGCCTGTAACGACACACCCATGAACTGGGCACGCTAGTGGGTCATACAATCCTGAGGCTCTGAAATAAAGTTACAAGTCCTCAAAGGTATCATGATAACACAAAGATAACAATGACGTGAAAAACTACATACTGTGACTTTACCAAGAAATGTGATTATAACCCAAGTTTCATTAAATTCACTAGATTTGATGTTTTCCTATGATCATCGGTACAGAAAGTACATGCCGAACAAGATATCACAAATCTAGATTGTTTTTCTTTGGTTTTGTTTATTTGTTTGTTTGTTTGTTTTTTGTTTTCTAAAAAGGTACATCAGAGAGTGATTATTGTGCCACCCAACAGGCTATCACAGAACTCTTTTATATAGTAAATAAACACTCAGAACTCTTTTATGCATTAAGCACAGAGAACTTGTATATCTTAAGCATTCACCAAATCAGAATTCACACCCCTTTTCGGGAACACAAGCGTCTGTTACATAAATGAGCCCCTGTCTACTTTAGCTCATTGCCAGCAGAAAAAAACCCAGTCATTCTCTAGGGTTTTACCAGAATGTTCATGGCCCAGCAGGCACTGGTCCCAACAGGTACCGCTTCAGCTCCTGACATGGTTTCTCAATGAACAGTGTCAGGGCCAGCCCAGTGATGAAGGTCAGCAAACAGTGTCCAGAGAAAAGGTAGAACTGGAGAGAAAGAGGGGCAGAGTGAATGCAATCCTACTACCAGATTCGTACTGTGTTTGGTTTTAAAGGGCATCATCCCGGCCGTAAGATCTAGATCTGTAAGACCCCCAGCCCTGAACGTTAAAACTAAGGTAGGAGCGCCTGGGCGGCTCAGCCAGTTGAACATCCCACTCTTGACTTCGGCTCGGGTCACGATCTCACAGTTCATGAGTTCGAGCCCCGCATCGAGCTCGGTGCTGACAGTGCAGAGCCTGTGGGGGATTCTCTCTCTCCTTCTCTCTCTGCTCCTCCCCCACTGGCTCTCTAACTGCCTCTCAAAACACATAAAAATAAACTTAAAATAAATAGGATAAATAAAATCGAAGAAAGATGTTATCCCAAAGCCCACCCTCAAAGAAAGCAAAGGACAATAGGCTCCTAGCAGCCCCCACAACAAAGCGAGCTTCTCTCCCCGAGCCAGTGGGCTGCGTGGTGGCTCCAGCAGAGAAGGGACAGTGGAGCCACAAGAGAGCAGAGAGTGGGGACTCACTCACCATGTTGGTGTCGCTGTAGTGAATGAGCGTTTCTTGAAGCCCGTTGTAGAGCATGATGAGGATCGGATGAACCAGGTAGCAAGCGTAACTGATGCTGGCCAGGAAAGCCCAGATGTGGCAGGAGAGGAGCCTGTTCACCAGCCCTGGAGGGAACGGGCAGCCTGACTTACGGAGCCATGACTCCGCCCGGTCCCTCTGGGTGCTGTGCACCTGTGTGCATGGACTTCTAAGAAGGCCTTTATTCTCCTGATTTTTAAGAGGAGGTGCCCCACACCAAACCAAACTTTGCAGGAATGTGAAAAAATAAGAGACGCTAATACAGCGTTTCCAGTCAGTTGACTTCCTCAGTACGACCTCAAGCCCTGAGCACCAACCGTTCCGCGTGGGAAACAAGGAACCAAGTCCTTCCACCGGCCTGGGTTCTGGCTCAAGACGCAGCACGGGAGCTGCTGGGCCCTGGGACGAGGTGGTTCGTGTCACCTGGCCTCAGGCTCGTCCTCTGTTACTGAGAGGCTTGCGTCTGGTCAACGTGTAGGTCTCTTTCGGGACAAATATTCTGTAACTCGGTATAACTTCTAGAACTGCGTTGTCCCACGCGTAGCCACGAATGTCCTTATAGAAGGCAGAAGAGGAGACACAGACACACAGGGGAGAGGCAGGGCGAGAAAGCCGTGTGAAGGCGAGGCAGAGACCGTAGTGACGCACTTTCGGGCCGGGAACTCAGGGCTCGCTGGCAGCCATGGAACAGATGCCCCCTCGGGGCTTCCAGAAGGACCTTGCCAACACCTTGATATTGGGTTTCTAGTTTACAGAACTATGAGAGGGTTGATTTCTGTTGTTTCAAGCCATGAAAGAAAGGCAAGAAAGGACAGGAATGAGGGAAGGAAGGAGGGAAGGAAGGAAGGAAGGAAGGAAGGAAGGAAGGAAGGAAGGAAGAAAGGAAGGAAGGAAAAAGAAAAAGAAAAAGAAGAAAAGAGAAAAACTTGTTTCTCCTTGGCACAAGGCTCATCTCAAGTGCTCAGTCATGCATCACTGTTGTATCAGTTGCTTAGGACAAAATCTTTGTCATCCCAAATTCGGTTCTTTCTCCCATATCCCACAGAGTGCTACCATCTGTCTTTAAAACTGTCTATCTCAAACTGGACCATTTCTTCCCATCTCCTCCACTAACCCCCGCATCAAACCCACCAGCTCCTACTCCCTGGACCTGTACAGTAGCTTCCTGACGGATCCATTGGTCTCTCTGCTGTCCTTCTTGCTGCCCTGCAGTCTCCATGCAACGTCCAGAGTGCTCTTTTAAATCACAGGTCAGATTACGTTACATGGCTTTTAAAATAAAATCCGGGGCACCTTGGTGGCTCACTCGGTTGAGCGTCCGACTTCGGCTCAGGTCACGGTCTCGCGGTTTGTGAGTTCGAGCCCTGCGTCGGGCTCTGTGCTGGCGGCTCGGAGCCTGGAGCCTGTTTCAGAGGCTGTGTCTCCTCCTCTCTCTGCCCCTCCCCTGCTCATGCTCTGTCTCGCTCTGTCTCTCAATAATAAATAAATGTTAAAAAATTTAAAATAAAATCCAGTCCTTCCCCTGGGCCTTGAAGACCCTGCATGACCTGGCTGCTACCTTCCTCTGTGTTCTCATTCCCATCTCTCTCCCACCTTGATCTTGATTCCTGTCTCACCGGTCTTCTTGCTGCTTCTCCCGCCCACTAAGCTCGTTCCAGTCTTGAGACCTCTGCCACACCATCTCTTTGCCTGCAAATATTTGCAAACTCACCCCTACTCCAGTTACCCTCCGATCCCGGCTTTATTTTTATTCCCTATATATATCCACGCTGGAATTATACACATATTTACTTAACCTGGCTCCAGATTTGTTTCCGATGGCTGCTGCAACAAATTGCACAAATATCGTGGCTCAAAACAACAACAATCTACTCTTGCGTCATTCTAGAGACAAGAAGCCCCAAACCAGTATGGCTGAAATCACGGTGTGGACAGGGCCACACTCCCTCTGGAGGCTCTAGGGGAGAATCCATTTCTGGTCTCCTCCGACCCCTCCCAGCTTCTGGCTCTCCTTGGCTCGTGGCCCCTCCCAGCAACATCAGCGGTTTCAAATGTGTCCCCACTCCATCTTCGTGTCGCTGTCTCCTCTGCGAGTGTCCCTCTATCCTCCTCTTTGGAGGGTACACGTGACCGCATTTAGGGCCATATAATCTCCCCGCCTCCCAATCTCGTGATCGCCGCCATCACATCTGCAAAGTCCCAGTTGGACCTGATCTACCAGGGGCCGTTATGCAGCTTACTGGAGTCTCCCGGGCTGTGTCCCCTACCCCCCTGTGATCTCCTACAACAGAGACTTTTTTTCTTGTCTACTGCTCCACATCCTGTGCAACTTGAACAGCGCTTGGCATAAAGCGAGCATTCTGGAAGTATTTTATATGATTGAGAGAACAGAGATGGACTCGCCGGCCAAAGATACCTTTGCCCCAAGTGAATGTCAAGGGATAAGATCAACCAAGACATTTCTGGGGAGCAAACAATATAGTTATAGGAAAATTAAGGCAACGGAGAGCCCGTGTCACGCAGGTAAACGAAACACAAAAGAACATCCTTAAAGCAAGCAACCTCCTGGTCACGTCATGAGCCACAACTGGCTCCAGTCAACTGTTAATCACATTAAATTAGTGTTGTTAATTCAGACCCTGTTGGTTTTGTAGTTGTATGGTTACTTTATTATTTTTTCTGAAGACTTTATTTTTAAGTATTCTCTACACCCGTCATGGGGCTCGAGCTTACAAACCCGAGCTCAAGGGTCGCATGCTCCACTGACTGAGCCAGGCAGACGCCCCCTTTTGATTAAATTTTTTAAATGTTTATTTATTTTTAAGAAAGAGTGAGAGCGTGAGCAGGGGGAGAGGCAGAGAGAGGGGGAGACACAGAATCTGAAGCGGGCTCTAGGCTCTGAGCGGTCAGCACAGAGCCCGGCACGGGGCTCCAACCCATGAACCGTGAGATCATGACCTGAGACAAAGTTGGATGCTTAACTGACTGAGCCACCCAGGTGCCCCATTTTTGTGGTTACTTTATAACCACATTTGTTTTGACTTTATAAATCTATGTATTATAAACATAAAAATTTATATCTAGATTTATGTATGCTCATGTTTAGGTAAAATTAGAATTGAAATAATTTAAGCCAATACTAAGGATCCCCAAAGACTTCTTGTTCCTTTGGAATGGGTCCATGTATTACTAGAGTTCGAGGACCCCTGAAGGAGAGACGGCACCACCGAAAGGTTTTAACTGGGGGAGTCACGTGGTCAGAAGAGGACTCTGGCAACTCAGCACGGAACCAAACCCTCATGGTCTACACTGGCCCTGACTCAGACGATGGAAAGATGATTTGAGGCATCAGGACCCCCCTTCTCACCCTGAGAGTCTTGGTGAAACACTTCCTCAAATGTTCCTTTACAGATGTACTTTTCTAAAGGTCACCAGGTGGACACATATTTTCTAGGATTGAACCTCACCCGTCACCTCCTACCTTGACCTGCTAACCAATCTTGCTATCTTATGGCACCAGAGATGCAAACCTAGAACATCAGTCGCGCCTGCAATTGTGACTGGCTAATGACAACACTCTTTGAAAACATGTATCACTCAAGAACGCATCAAAGGACTTGTCTGTCGTCTGGATTAACGGAGGCGTCGTCCATGCTCAGGCTAAGAATTGCTAGCATTTACTAACTCCACGGTAATGATAATGCTGCAAATCTGATTGATCTTTTAAAAAATATTTATTTATTTATTTTGAGAGAAAGAGAGAGCATGCGAGTGGGTGAGGGGCAGAGAGAGAGAGAGAGAGAGAGAGAGAGAGAATCCCAAGCAGGCTCTGCACTGTCGGCGCAGAGCCCCGCGTGGGCTTGAACTCACAAATGGTGAGATCACGACCTGAGCCAAAATCAAGAGTTGACACTTAACTGACAGAGCCATGCAGGTGCCCCAAATTTGATTAATCTTCTTTTTTTCTTTGTAATGTTTATTTGTTTTTGAGAGAGAGAGAGAGCTGGGTGGGGGAGGGCAGAGAGAGAGAGAAAGAGAATCGATCCCAAGTAGGCTCTGCACCATCTGGGCAGAGCCCGATGCAGGGCTAGATCTCACAAACCATGAGATCACGACCTGAGCCAAAATCGAGAATCGGACGCTCAACCGCCTGAGCCACCCAAGTGCCCCCAATTTGATTAATCTTCTAACTTGACCTAAGACTCTCCCCCCAGCAAGTTATTCTTCATTTAGCACGACTTTTACAAGAGACAAGAATACTGTTATGCTACCACCATATCGTGGGCAGCCTGTGCCAGGCCAGGGAGAGGAGTTGCCTATGTTCTGAGGCTCTGGGGACAGCTCATGGTCATTGTCACCAGGTGGGAGCAGTGTTAGGGTGGGGTCCTGTGATTCAAACAGCTGCCCAGAAATGCAAATACATCTGTCAGCGAGAACGCGGCCCATTTCTTCTTTAACATCATGTCTCCATAGAAGGGAAAGCGTTTAAAATTAAAATATTAAAGAACAAATTCCTCACCCTTATATACTCATCAAACTCAGAAACAGTTCTACCAATCCAACATCTGAGAGGGGTCCTATTGCACAGAAACGACGGTCACGGGCTTTGGGCATCGGCTTTTCACTCGGTCCGGGGTTCGTTTTCTAGCTCAACCACTACCGAGCTGTGTGACCTTCAAGTGTTCTCTCTAGGCGCCATCTTTCTCACAGAGAAATAGCACGTTATAGCTGTACCCACAGCGGTGTGGCCGGCGTCACCCAGGATCACCTGGGTGAAATTCTCCATGAGACCTGGCATAAGCCTGTGCCCCGTCAGCAAGAGTTGTTGTGATCAATTTATCATTTTCCTCCTTAACCCATGAATCCCAAACGCCTTTGCTGAGGCTAAGTGGGTTGGGTTCACAGGCCAAACTTTAAGCTCATCCTGATTATTTCCCTAGGGTATATAAACGTGTCATGACTCCACCTGGCTCTATTTCCAACCCTTCAGGGCTTCTGGCCAGTGCGGGGCCAGAACTTTTTCTGGATGATTCTTGCCAGTCTTTCTCCTGTCATTTTACGACACCCCAAGCATCCAGTCCCTATCTCATGCCAACTAGAAAAGAAAGGGAAGAAGACATCAGGTGACTTGGATAGCCATTTCTAATGTGAAGAAAACCCCTTTCTTGCCATTTAGGCCCCTTTTCTGCTTGACTTTCCACACATTGAGAGCCAGGCTCAGTAGACAGTTCCCCAGCTTGTCACAGGGCTGAAGGGGATCTTGGGAACTATTCGGTCTCTACCCTCAGATAAGGAAACCGAGACCCAGGGTGGGTGTGACCACCACTTTGGTCCCTGCCACTGGTATTTTGTTCTTACTGTAGGACCCTCTTTGTTCTCCTCCAGCTTCTAAAGTAGCTTCATTGGAGAGGCTTAGAACCCACATTTGTACATAAACCAGTGTAGAAACTGAAAACAGAATATGGGGGGTTCCCCCAGGATATAAACAAATTGATGTCTTTGAGTCAGTATCAGTCGTTCAACAACAAATAAAAAAGCCCGTCCGCGCACACTGTGTTTTCGCATTTGTCCCCTTTAAAAGGACACAGTGTGAACCTATAAGCAACCCCCCGTGCTGCGTTGTACCTCCATAGCCTTCCTGACATGCCAACAGGACCCAGCCCACGGCTGCTGCCCACAGGGTCCTGTGGAGGGCCTGGTACAGAGCAACGGCAGGTGAAGAGGTGACAGAAGTATCATCCACTGCATACGCCAGAGCGACCACTGCGAACAGGGTGGCCAGGGAGCAAGTCCACCCCAGCAGGGCCTGCGTCTACAGGGAAAGGAGAGACATGGGTCAAGCTCGTTCTGGCCATTGTCTATTTACTTCCTTTTACACGAATTTACTTTTTGGTCACTTTCGGTATCTATTTGTAAACCTCGATCGGTGCCCAAAATGTCGCTAACACAAAAGATTCGGATTACTGGTTACGATGGGTTAGGTTTGGGGTGCGGTAGGGGGGAGTGAGGTGTGTGACCACGGAGAGATCTTGGTGGCGACAGCAAAGTTCTGCACCTTGCTTGTGGTGGCGGTCACACAAATCCCCACGTGATAAAATTGCACAAAATGGCCGTGAATCCCAAATAATTATTAAATGAAAGTTTAAGGGGGAAAAAAAAAGGGAGAAAGAGAAGATAATGTTGGAGCCTCCTCTTGACCTCTCATCCTGTTCCTGAACCTAGTAAGGCTCCTTGATTGGTTCTGTCCCCACCAACAACTCAAGAGCCTCCGGCACCCAATCCATACGTGGGCTGCACCCTAATCACTGGGGTCATAAAATGGCAGAGGGAGTGGGGGAATGGAGAACTTTCTAGCTCAGAAAATAGCACCATGGGTTAAGTTCTATTCTGGGGCTCAGTTCAAGATCTTAGATTTTAGGTCATCTAACTTGACCTTTTTAGACCCAGATCTGTCTTCCAAGAGTCTCTCTTGCTTCTAAGCTTCAGTTCCCAGGTTGCTATGATAACGTCTCCATTGAACCAAACTAGCATCTTATCAGTCCACCACCTTGTCTCTAAAGGGAAGCTCTCCCCGCCTGGGCCTCAGATTCCTGCGGTAGGCTCTGGCTACATGGAAGGAAAGGCATTTCCTCGGGGGCTCTCCACAAGCCCCCCTTTTTAGGCTAGGATCCCCTTCACCTTTTCACTCATAATGCACACCGCCCCATCTCATGCCCAGCATATAACACATGCCCCCCGCTGCTTCCAGCTTGGACACTATGTCCTTATTTTCTGGCTTCTAGAGATTTGTGTTTGGTCTGCCCGTCCCTTCCACCTTGTTTCTCCAGCTCAGCTTGACTTGTGTTCGGGCTCTATGCTTCCTGGTCCTGACTCAGCCCTCGGAGTGGTTCACAAATACTCTGTCCTTGGGGCACCTGGGTGGCTCAGTCAGTTAAGTGTCTGCCTCTTGGTTTCAGATCAGGTCATGATCCCAGGGTCATGGGATCAAGTCCTACATTAGGTTCTGTGATGAGTGTGGAGCCTGCTTGAGATTCTCCCTCTCTCTCTCTTTCTCTCTCTCTCCTTCTGCCCCTCTCCCCTGCTTGCTCACTCTCACTCTCTCTCTAAAATAAAATAAAATGAGGGGTGCATGGGTGGCTCAGTCGGTTGGGCATCCTGCTTTGGCTCAGCTCAAGATCTCACAGTTTGTGAGTTCGAGCCCCGCGTCAGGCTCTGAGCAGACAACTCAGACCCTGGAGTCTGCTTTGGATTCTGTGTCTCCTCCTGTCTCTGCCCCTCCCATGCTCATGCTCTGTCTCTCTGTCTCTCAATAATAAATAAGCATTAAAAAATAAAATAAAATAAACAAATGTTCTCCCCGCATCTTAGATTTCACCTCTGCCACCAGAGGAACTTTTGCGCAGTTCAAGGGCAACACCAGCTAGTGTTTTAAATAGATTGCCCCAAGTGTAGATTTGAGATCAAGAGATGAGAAGAGCTTCACCAAAGTCAGCTGGACAAGCTAAGAGAGGACAGGAGAAGAAACGATCAGCAGGGATTCCCTGGAAGCATAGGGCTTCACCGGAAAAAATGCATATACAAGGGCTACGTAACTTTTCCTATAGGCTGGAGTTATGATATTCCCCTGTAGATGCACGATTCACTTGTAGATTACAACAGAGTGCCATTAAAGAGGCGCTTCAACAGGGATTGGTGGAAGATTTCATGGGAGGAGTGGTCAATGAGGAAGACGAACCCGGCTTTCCGGTTTGAGTCTCGAGGTTGGTTGGTGAATCAGAGTGATTACCCGCAAAGGAGCCAGGGAAGGAATTTTACCTGCAAGGTAAAGTAACAGCTTCTTCCCCCTTAGATACCGCATGTCCTGATTCCCAGATGGAACCAATGAATCTGACCAAGAATCCTATCTGTAGAAACCAAGGAGCCTGTGCTATTAAAAAGTAACTATGGGGCAGGGGCACCTGTGTGGTTCAGTTGGTTAAGCGTCGGACTCTTTTTTTTTTTTTTTTTTTAATTTTTTAACGTTTATTTTTGAGACAGAGAGAGACAGAGCATGAACGGGGAAGGGGCAGAGAGAGAGGGAGACACAGAATCTGAAACAGGCTCCAGGCTCTGAGCTGTCAGCACAGAGCCCGACGCGGGGCTCGAACTCACGGACCGCGAGATCATGACCTGAGCCGAAGTCGGCCGCTTAACCGACTGAGCCACCCAGGCGCCCCAAGCGTCGGACTCTTGATTCCGGCTCAGGTCATGATCTCACGGTTTGTGGATTGGAGCCCCGCGTTGGGCCCTGTGCTGACAGTGCAGAGCCTGCTTGGGATTTCCTCTCTTTCCCTCTGTCTCTGCCCTCCCATACTGCCCATGCTCTCTCTCGCCCTCTCCCTCTCAATAAATAAATAAGCATTTTTAAAAAGTTATAAGAAGTAACTATGGGAGCCTGGGTGGCTCAGTCAGTTGAGCGTCCAACTCTTGACTTCAACTCAAGTCATGATCTCATGGTTCGTGGAATTGAGCCCCACATTGGGCTCTGGAGCCTACTTGGGATTCTCTTTCTCCCTCTCTCTTTGCCCCTCCTCAACTCTCTCTCAAAATAAATAAATAAACTTAAACAAATTAATTATGAAAACAAACAAGTAACTATGTTCTTTCAAAAGAGGGCCTTGCCATTGCAATCTCATTGGGTGTGTTTTTCCCATGTCGGGGATTTCTCTGGGTCTGTACCAAGGCTCCAACGGGTGGAACACCGCTGGGTTCCAATTCTGGAGCTTTCTTAAAGGAGCTCCTTGAAGAAAGCAGAGAACCAGGCTTTCGCGAGAAGACAAGGTCTCTCTTATTCTCTGGCACCAAGAGACATTGCTAACGCAACGCAACACAATAAAGTACTGAGCAGTCTGGTTCCTGCCCATGGCTTTGGAAGAGCCGGGCCGAATGGGCCACTCCAGTCCCAAACAGACGCGGCCCTTGCAGTGAAGTATGGGACAAACTTACCTTGGTTTTAAGAATGTTTGCCTGGCGGTTTGGGTGCATGAAAATGCTCAGAAAGAGCCCCACGAGGAATGGTCCGAATCTGCAGTAGGGCTTTGTATAGTACTCGGAGAAGTACAACACAGTCACGTTTTCACTGAAAAACAAAAGAACATGAGGCAAAAGGTCATGTTTGATCTAGACATGAAGAGAGGAATCTCTCAGATGTCCATCGGCACAATCGGCAAATCCAAAGGAAAATTTGGGGTGCTTCTGTTCATTTCCTCAGTCCGATCTACAGACGGCACCCTCAGGGTCCTGCCTTGTGCCACAGCTGGCCTGCTCAAGTTGCAAACGCCCCTGGGCCCCTCCACCCTGGACCCCAAGGAAATACGATGACCCAGTCCATTTTAAGGAGCTGTGCTGGCAGCTGGCACATCACGATAGCTCTAAAAACGTGGTTTTCAGAAGTGAACGTCTTCGTGGAACGTCTTCGTGGTTGCTTGGGCCACATCCCCGGAGATTGTGGTCTGAGATGGTGCTTGCTGGAAGCATCAGTGGGATTTAAAGTCTCCCCAGGTGATTCTCATGTGCTTCTAGAGTTGAGGACCTACTCTATTAGATTGGATGGGATTCGATGGGAATGAGCCTCTCCCTCAGTCACCTGGCAGGGCCCGCAGGGGCCAAGGATATGACAGGAAGGGCATGGTGTTCCCCTAGTGAAAAAACCTGGGGTGTCTTCATTCATTCATTCATTCATTCCCCTCGCAAATACATTTGGAGCACAATGTGCGCGAGTCGCGGTGCCGGGCTATTTTGCATCGGGAGGTCAGCGAAGGCTGCTCTGAGAAAATGACGTTTGCACTGACACCTGCAGGACATGAAGAAGCGAGCCCTGCCAAGATCCGGACTTCAAAGGAAAAGCATCCTAGTGTGAGGGAACAGTGAGTGCAAAGGCCTGAGGGGAGAGCGTGCTTGGTGTGTGACGCTTAGAAGGCTGGTGTGGCTGGTCCAGAGTCAGCACATAGGGGAGTGATGGAGGATGTCAGACAGGGCTTCTACCGTGAAAGCAGTGGGCAGCCTTTGGAGGAATTTGAGCAGATGACCGACAGCATCTGACTTCCATTTGTATCACTCTGCCTGCTGCAATGAGAACAGATCAGCAGGAAATCGTGCCCCTGTTTCCTGCGTGATGCACAGGGTGGTGATAAGGAAAAATCGTGATATAAACCTCACTGGGGAAGCAAAATAGCATAGCGGGTAAGGTCCTCGGTTCCACTCACACCTATGCCGCTTACTAGCCGTGTGACCTTGAAGGGATAACCCCCACTTCCGGAAATTTCGGTCCCTCCAGCCAATAATTGAGCTTCCGAGCTGCAGGTCGGCGGCGGGAGGAGAAACCCAATACAGCCGCGTGGGGGCGCTCCTTTCCTCCGAGAAACATTTCAACGGGCAGCCACGCGTTCCTGGTACTTTCAGAGAAGACCCCCCAGCGCAAGTTGAAAGGGTCAGAAGTTTGGAAACAAAAACGCAATCAACTTTCCCATCCAGGCTGAACATTTCCCACCCAGTTTTTCCACGAGCCACCGCACACAGCGCAAACAGACTGGCACTCGCCGAGCAGCCTCCCTGGGAGGTCCTGGCCATTCCCGGGGCAGGCAAACAAGAGGGCCCGGCTGGGAACCGTGGGTTACCTTGCTTCTGACGGAGCTGCGACCGGAAGGGAGTAAGCCAGGGTGAGCAGAGCTGTGGCAGTGAAAGATGCCAAGAACAGCATGGCCCCGAGGAGGACAAGGACATGTTTACTTCTGCAAAGAGAGGACATTGACAGAAGCACTCTTCAGTTTCCTTCGCTGCAAAATTTGTGCCCACGAAAGACTTGAAAGCTTGGCAATCAGAGGCACTTCCTGCCAGGCCTGCCTTTGAGAGAGGCTGATGTGGGGGCAGCTGTGACTCAAGAGAACTGGCTTTGCCTTTAAATGTGACCATTTACTGGCTGTGCGACCCTAGGCAGGACCTTGAACTTGATTTTCCTCATCTTCACCCTGAAATGTACTGTGCGGCTCAAGATGTGACCTTGCTTGGGAATGTTCCTTGCCACCCACGAAGCATTACGCGGACATAAATGGTGGTTGATTCGGGAGAGAAAGGACTGTCAGGCGCAGGGGGACGCAGGGACGGGGTTAGGGTAAGAGGCGGTCCAGGGATTCTCCCCCACCCAGATGCAATCTGAGACAAACGTCTGGGTGCAGGGAGTTGATGTGGGGGTAGGAATGAGGGATGGCATGTAGAACAGGGAAGCAGGGAAAACTAACACAAGGATGTGCTGTCAAGGTGGCCAGTACTCAATTCTTCCAGAATGTTCTGTGGAAGATGCGCCTGAAAACTGTCGTGGAAGATGAAAGAAAGAGGCATTTTCCCAGTGTCTTTTATCCCCCATGAGCCAAGGGTGGCTCCACACTTTGGGACTCCACATGTATAAGGCCAAGAAAGATCCCGAAGGAGGCCCAGCTGTAGTATGTAGGAGGTTCTGGGGCAGGAAATGAGATTTAGGGACATAGGCTTTAGAGTTAGAGTAAGGCACTGGCTGCACCTCCTCAGAATCGTGAGGGTTGGGACAAAGACGATGTGCAGTAGTATAGAAGGAATGTCAAACACAGGCGTAAGACAAGACTATCCAGGCATAATCCTGCCCAGATGGTGCCTTTGACAATCCCATTCCACTGTGTGAAGTTGCCACGGTTCTTCATGAGGAGGGGATAAGGGACCATTCGTTTATCACGAGTGAGGCAAACGGCAAATGATTTTCATCCAGAGTGCCAATTCTAGTTTAGTGTTAATGCTCGGAATGGAGGAGTGTTAGCTCAGTGGTGCTGTGATTGATTAGTAATGTCTGCTGTGAGAGTGGGCTGGGAAGGTATGACAACAATGCTGTCTCTTTACTGTTCCTTTTGCCAGACCATTTAGTTCTGGCCTCCTTGGATTACTGGCATTCTATACAAGTGTGTTCTCTAAAGGAAAACAGCTCTACCTTTTACATACCTCCCACCATTTAGAAGCTAAACGTAGTTGCACAGCCACAAGCTTGTATAGTGCTGGTTTTTAGCTGAGGAATTGAAAATCTACCTTTCATGACAGCCTCTAGGAAAGATGCTGACATTGGGGACTCGGGGGTCTTAACTCACAAGGACACTCAAGTAGGTCCCCACCTACTACCTACTCTAGTAGGTCTAGAGTGAGGAGGTACTAAGAATTCATTGTCTTAGGTCAATGGTTAACCATCCAGTCAGGCCATCCAATAAAAACCTGCATGCACCCAAGTCAATATTTGTTTAACTCCCCGGGAGACTTGAGCCCAACCCATGGCACCTCCTCCCAGGAGTCAGACAAGTCTCCACGGGCTAACTGCCTCTATAATAAAACTAATAAAACCTCCTAATCTAGACTGTTATGGGCTGGATTTTGTCGTCCCCTCCCCCCCCCCCCCCAAATTCTAACTTCCATCACTTCAGAATATGGCTCTATTTGGAGATAGGGTCTCTAAAGAGATAATGAAGGTGAAATGAGGTCATTGGGATGGGCCCTAATCCAATGTGACTGGTACCTTCATGAGAAGAGATGACAAGACCGACAACCACAGAGCAAAGACCGCGTCAAGAAGGCCACATGAAGATACAGCGAGAGGCCTCAGAAGAAACCAACCCTGTGCCAAAGGGTCCCCTCTGCCAGCTCGGGTCAGTGGTTGTATTGTCTGCCTGTTTGAGGGGACTCCTCCTACGACCGTGGGATTGAGAAAGGCCCAGAGCTTCAAGTGCCACCCACTATCCCCATTCTCTCTCAAGAGGGTTGGTGCCTCAGAAGGGCCCGTTCAGGGGCCATATAGCCCAAGAGGAGGAAGGAATGGCCTGAAAAGACCCTCGTATTCTTTGAAAGCCTGTCAGCCCCCAGCATCCTGGCCAGGATGCCCCACAGGATTTTTCTCGCCGTTTCTTCACAAATACCTGTACCAGCAATGAGCACATCCTGCTGGAATTGCCACCTCCGAGGAGACCTGTGGAGGCTCGCCCTTTCTCCTCTGCCAGGGCTGCCGGGCCTGCAGAGGCCTCACACCTGCCCCACCTGTTCCCCGCAGGCGCTTGCCAAGGTCTCCAGAGCTCTTGGAGCAGCCATAGTCCGTCACAGAGCCGAGGCCTGCGACAGCCCCAGAGAATTGGGCCAGGTGCTCCCCTGCCCCTGGAGCTCTGAGGGTTTGACGGCCTTGTGGGAGGGAGAGTCCACCCCCGTGGAGGCCCTGGGGGCCTGAACAGCTCCTGCTCAGGGAGCCCCTCTCCAGCAGCAGCAGGGATCAGCGACCCAGGAGTGTTCCAGGAATCCCCACCCTCTCTAAGGGGCTTGGGGAGGGAAGGGGAGGGGAAGGGAGGTCAGCATCCCAAAGCCACCTTGACCTACTCTCATCCTTCCTTGTCTGATCCACACTGAGGTGAGAGTGGGAGGGCACACTAATTCCTAATCCCCACCGTTCTCAGCGATTTCATCCTGGGAGGTGTGAGAATAAATCAAGGAGGCAGAGAGTGGTACGTCTTTCTACCAGAGGATGTTCGGAGCTATTTTTTTTAAAACCTTCATTTCCAAGATAGAAAGCAATGTGATTATTAGATCTCATTTCCATCTTATCGTCGGATTTTATTTCAATCTCATATGCTCTTATGAGTTCTATTATGCTATCCAAAATTGCCCTCTCCACCTCCTAGCCCCCACTCTGAGAAAATAAGCCGTTTGATTCAGATGCTTTTGTTTCAGGAGACGGGGTAGGGAAGAACTTGCCACGTCTTCTGACTCAAACTCACTATACCAGCAAAACCGCCTCTGTGCTGAGTGGAATCCATGGAACATTTTTTTAATTTAGTAAAAAGACAAAAAACAAAAAACAAAAAACAGCTCCTGTACATTTAAAGTTAGAAAGCATTGTGTGTTTAAGATATGTGAAAAAGCAGATTTCCCTTTTTTTTTTTTTTGTGTGTGTGTGTTAATTCTTAGATTAAATTAAAATCAAGATGGCTTGAACGCTTGCATTTGGCTAGAACAGGCAACCTCATGGGTCAGCCTGTGATTCAAAGTCTGTCCTACAAAGAGTAGTAACAGGTAACCACAATATAGAGCAGGTCAAGGCGTATTTAGAACTCCGCTTCACCCCTAGGAGTTAAAAACTTGCAAGTTAGATATGAAAAAATGACTATTTTCTTACATATCCAAATAGCAAGGTTTCTATTTTGTTTTGTGTTATTAGTAACATTCCATATTGGCAACCGTGTAATTGGTGGCCAGAGGACTGAACATTGATAGAAGCTTTAAGGAAAGCAATTTGTCATTATGCTTCAAGAGCCTAGAAGACATTCATGCTCTTTGACCCAGGGATTCCCCTTAAAGATATGCATTCTAAAGAAATATCAGAGTGGAGACTCTGATCTCCACGAAAATAGTTATCAGGCGATTATTCATGAAAGCAAGCATAAAATTGGAAATAATCCAAGTATCTAACACCAGGGGAAGGTGTAAATAGATTACAGTTCATTCCATAGAATGAAACGTTACACACACATTAAAATTATGTTTACTTAAAGTAAATAAATAGGGGCGCCCGGGTGGCTCAGTCGGTTAAGTGACTGACTTTGGCTCAGGTCATGATCTCACGGTTCGTGGGTTTGAGCCCTGCGTCCGGCTGTATGCTGACAGCTCAGAATCTGGAGGCTGCTTCGGATTCTGTGTCTCCCCCTCTCTCTCTGCCCCTCCCCACTCATGCTCTGTCTCTCTCTCTCTCTTTCAAAAAATAAACATTAAAAGTTTTTTTTAATAAATAGATAAAATTGTGTCTCTTAGAAGTAGGCTTAGAAAACGCTTACGTCATGTAACTATTATTAAAAGAAAGATACTGATGTATATACACAGAAGCCTTTCATGTTTAAAAAGTGGTGCGGAAAAAGATCAGAAAGATAAACACAGAAATATTGACAGGGAATTCACCTCTTCTTGAGTGAGGAATGGGTCTAGGGTGATGGTTTTCCCCTCTATTCACCCTACTATCTTCCCATACCTCTTAAACTGAACATGTATGTTAACAACAAAAAAAGGGAAAAATATTTTAAGATATGGCATGGATATTCCACAAGCTATAAGTGTCCTCGTGAATTATTGAGGCCTGAGAGCTTTTCTAGAACTAACAAAAATTACAGTAATAAATATCTGATGGGGGGAACAGGTACACTGATGTATCGCTGGGGGCGCGGTCATTACTTCCCTCTTTCTGGAGAACAACCGCACAATATGTAACAAGCAGCACGAAATCGTTCCTGCGCTTTGACCTAGTCATTCCACTTGGAAATGGGTCCCCAAGGAAATGAACAGGAGGAAAAAGTAGTACGTTCAAAGACAGTCACTGAGGTGCCGTCTGGAGTCATGAAACACTGGAAATGATGTAGATGCCCGACCATAACAATGGCATAGAAATCCTAAAACGGCTGAGTATGTGGATCGTGTCGCTACGCGGAAATGTTTACAAAGGCAGGTGAATGGAAAAGACTGAGACTAGAGATTACACACGCCCTGATTACAACCCTGCAAAAACGCAGAGGGGCGTGTGCAGAACGAAGCTGGGAGGAGAACGTGAAGAAAGATAAACAGAAAAGGATTCGGGGTCCACACTGCTCTGAAAAGTTCGTTTCCTGAATCGCAAAGGCTGCCCTGCCCAGAGCTGGAGCGCTCGCTGGGAGTGCCGTGGGAGAGGTCCCGTGGCCAGACCCGCCGGTCCCGGGGACACTCACTTTCTGTGGATGAGGACGATCGCCGGCGTGATGAGATGGCACTGAAAATCGTTGGCCAGGTACCACGTCCAGCCATTACACTGAAACGAGAGGAGCAGAGGTCACTCACCGGGGCCACTCGCTCACCTTCCTGGGGCTGGGGAGGTGGGGGGGGGGGGGCGGTCCAAGGGAAGAGAAAGGAATTTGGGGCCACAGGATTTCACATACCTCAGCTCACTTAATCCTGTAAGGAGCCTAGGTGCTGAGTATTGTTACTGCCAGGTTACAAAAGGGAAATGCAGAGCTTTCTCTCTTGAAAAAAAGCAGTAAAAGCTAAGCTCCCAGGGCAGTTGGAGGAACTCAACTCCACCCCGTTACATGAATGTAAGGGACAATTATCGTTTTGGTGCCCTCAGAGCCGGTAAGGGTCCCTGTTGTCCTCTCTTCCCTGCCTTGCCGGCCCTCCCCAGCCCCGGGGAAGGAATGGGCTCATCTAGATTGGAAGCCTGGCTCCAGACGAGCTTGTGCCGGAGAGCCCAGAGTTCCCACATGTGACGGACGTGCGGTCGTCTGGCCAAAGCCACATCTTTCCGCGGGCTGTCCGTGTTGGTGTGAAATGAGCCAGTTACCTGCCTCATTCTTCTTCAATGTGACGACGTTCCTGGGGGCAGCTCCCTCCAGGGCTCCGGAGGTAAAAGGCTCCTTGCTCCCTCCAGTCCCCAATCCGGTCCTCGAGAGCCCAGACTTATCCAGCACAAGCGACAGCTTTCCTTGTCCCGGCTAAAGGGAAGTGCCCGAGGTGGGGGATCGGCGAGACCTCCAGGCCAGACGGCCCTCACGCGTCCGCTTTCAAGGACCAAGGTGGGCTTGGCCTCAAACAGGTGGCTGGCTCGTGTCCTCGCCACTGATTCCCACGTGGGGCCCAGGCCGGTCCGCACCTGGCACACACGATTCAATTACCCCTATTTCACTTTCGTTGACTCCGATGTCATCGTGAGGATCCGAGGGCTTCGGGGGAAGCCCCAGCCAGTATAGACAGATGTTGTGGCTCTGTCTGATCTGGCTTGAGACGGAAGAACGACTCATTATGGCGCAGGTGACGTGCAATGTTCCATCCCAGTTACAGGCCGTCTGCGTGGAGGTAAGGCAAGTGTCCTTTCTCTGTGGGGTGTGAAATGGAACCTTGACGGAGCAAGGCTGGCCGCTTCCGGACACGTACCTGCACGGTTGGCCCCTCAGTGCCCACTACCCTGCTCCCTCCCTCTGCTTTTCACAGCAACTGCCCCTGCCAAGGCTGGTTTGGTAACACTCACCCATCCCGAGAGGCTAGTCTCCCTGCCCCCAGCCACCCCCTTCCTATGGCTTCACCGTTACTCCAGAGAAAGTGCCATAAGAAAGGGCAGCAGACCCAGGCCGGCCCTTGGAAAGTTCACGAACCACGTGAAGTGACACCCCGCGTTGGCCCGTGCCCATCTGCCTGTTCCCAGCCCATGACGCAGGCAGGACTCACCGCGTTTGGGACCCACAGGAAATTATTTAGCAACAGCAGATTCGTCCACCACGCTCGCCGGCAGTTATCCACGTGGAACTTGGGCACTTCCCAGACGGGTCCCCAGGGAACAAGAGAGAACAATCCAGCCAGCAAGCACACCGAATACATGTGAAGGGGCTGCAACCTGGCAGGAAAGAGCCAGAAGAGAGAAGGGGACTCTCCACCGTGGTTCCATTCAGTCCCCGGGGTGAGCGACAGAGACGCTCTGAAACAGATTGTGCTGGGTGGGCGACCAGCTGCCCACACCTCAAACGTCCCTACGCTCATGGGTAAAAATTCTTGAGCTCCCACCCCGGGGCTCCGGTGCTGCTGAGGCAAACATACGTCAGTCACTGAGCAGGTGGTGGTGAACTCGTGATTTGTGAGTTCGAGCCCCGCGTCGGGCTCTGTGCTGACGGCTCGGAGCCTGGAACCTGCTTCCGATTCTGTGTCTCCCTCTCTCTCTCTGCCTCTCCCCTGCTTGTGCGCTCTCTCTCTCTCTCTCTCTTTCTCTCAAAAATAAATAAATAAACATTAAAAAAAAAAAAAAAAAGGGGCGCCTGGGTGGCGCAGTCGGTTAAGCGTCCGACTTCAGCCAGGTCACGATCTCGCGGTTCGTGAGTTCGAGCCCCGCGTCAGGCTCTGGGCTGATGGCTCGGAGCCTGGAGCCTGTTTCCGATTCTGTGTCTCCCTCTCTCTCTGCCCCTCCCCCGTTCATGCTCTGTCTCTCTCTGTCCCCAAAAAAAAAAAAAAAAAAAAAAAAAAAAGAAATACTCCTGTCAGGGGAAAAGTACCTCTATTTTACCGATGGGGAAATCACGGAAGTTTGGGTGACTTGGCCAAGGTGGCCCAACCACCCAGCGGCACTGAGGTCTGCCACCAGCTCGCATCCTTCCCCCTGTGGCCACCCTGGATGACAATGCCTTTCCTCGCTCCTTCCCTCTTTTCCTTTCTCCCTCCTTGTTTTCTTTCTCCCTCCCTTCCTTCATACCCTACCTCCTTCCCAGCTACGAAGACGGTGGGGGAAAGGCACAGGTGTCCTTTAGAAACAGAACGCCAGCCCTATCTGCCACCTGCTTTAGACTCTCCAGCAGCCGCATTTGTCAGTCAAAAGAAATAGCCACAATGAAGTCCAATAATACACTTTACGTAGCCCAGCGTATCCCGAATGTTATCGACAGGTAATCGCTATAAAAAAAAAACTAGCGAGCAGTTTTCCATCCTTCCTTCTTTGAGTCTTGAGAATCCCACGTGCATTGTACGCTCACGGCACACCTCAGCGGGCCACAGGTCTGGTGGCCACCTACTGGACATCGCTGGTGCAGAGGTTCGAAGCGAGGCCGTAGCAGGGGGGCGGACGCAATCCCGGCACGGATTCCGGGTGAGCTACGATCAACAGCCGTCTTTTAAAAGGACATATGTAGAAATTCCCAGTTGAGCACAGGGCCCAGCAGCACCTCCGGGCATCTCAGGCGAGGGTGGGGGGGAGGGGAGGGTGTCAGGGCCCCCGGGCTGGCTGCGACAGATGGGAAGGGCCGGACTGCTGGAGGTCCACACTCCAGCAGAGTCGTAGGGCAGCACCCAGCTGCCCCGTGGGCGCCGGGACCCAGACCTGTCGGCCTCCGGTGCTCCCCACGCTGATACATCCTTCATAGGTGTGCCTAGCAGACAGGAGGGCTGGGGGCATGCGGGGAGCAGCCTGGAATCGCAGATCACGGTCAGAGAGAAAGGGCTGCTGACTGGGCCAAAACGCATCTCCCCAGATCAGCTCAGACAACAGCCACAGAGCCCTGCCTGGGCCTGGGCCCCGTCACATTAGCCATCTGACCAAGCTGTCCTACAGCTGCTCCCCCAGGCCTCGAGCTCCGCCTCCCAAGCCTTCCTTCCCACCATCTGTCGCCTCCCTGGGCAGAGTAAGTCACCCACCCCCCCTGCTCCCCTCTGAACGGAGTTCGGGTCAGATGCCCTCGGGGGGAGCACGGTACAGGCTGTGTCCTCCCCAGTTCGGCCTCTGAGTGGGGGGGCCCGTGGGGGCAGGGCAGAGGCTGGGCCTCACCTTGAGGAGCAGAGCTACGGATATGTGGCTTCTAGTTCTGTCGAAATGCTCCTACTGAGAAAATCATGTAACTTCTCTCTTTCCTCTTCTAGGGGGACAGGGTAGGGGGGGGATGATGATTCCTTAGATTCTTTTAAGGAGCATCATGATTCCTGCCTCCTAAGGGTTTTTGAGAATCAAAGGAGATCAATAGGAAAACAGCCGGCAACATGGAAAGAATCGCATAAATGTAAATTGTTCTTCATTTTTGTCCAAGCTGCTGGGAGATTGAAAGTCTAGGAGGGTTTTCAAAGATTAAAGAGTGCAATATTGGCTGTCGTGCCAGGTACAAGAAGTAGGCATTCTCTTAGCCAGTGGGTGGGAAGGGAAAGTGGAAAATGTCCATCAAAATGTGAGATGCACTAAACCACCAGTTCTAGAAATTTACCCCCAAACATGTGCACAAAAGTGTACTGATATTGAATCCTTGTCTAAGATAGCGAAAGTTTGGGATTACCACCACACCCATTAACAGGGGCACGTTGGATTCACGACTGTCCACCCACACAGAGCCATCCCAGGCCACCTTTAAAATCAGTGGGGTGCCGGGTGCCTGGGTGGCTCAGTCAGTTAAGCGTCCAACTCCTGGTTTCATCTCAGGTCATGATCTCACGGTTTGTGGGTCCAAGCCCCATGTCCGGCTCTGTAGTACAGTTTGGAGACCACTGGGGATTCTCTCTGCTCTCCCCCGCCCCTCCCCCACTCGCTCTCTCTCAAAATAAATAAATAAACTTTAAAAAAATAAAATCAGTGAGGTGGGTCCTTGCATGCAACAGATTGATATGCCAACATGAAATCATTATGTGAAAAAAGCTACCTGTAAAATAGCACGGTTTATAGTATAATCATATTCTTGAGAAAGAAAGAAAGAAAGAAAGAAAGAAAGAAAGAAAGAAAGAGAAAGAAAGGAAGAAAGAAAGAAAGAAAGAAAGAAAGAAAGAAAGGAAGGAAGGAAGAAAGAAAGAAAGAAAGAAAAGCCAGGGGCACGGGGGTGGCTCGGTCGGTTAAGTGTCCGACTTCAGCTCAGGTCATGATCTCACGATTTGTGAGTTCGAGCCCCACGTCCCGGCTCTGTGCTGACAGCTTGGAGCCTGGAGCCTGTTTCAGATTCTGTGTCTCCCTCTCTCTTCGACCCTCTCCTGCTCACGCTCTGTCTCTCCCTCTCAAAAATAAATAAACATTAAAAAAAGAAAAAACCCAGTGCCTGTAAGTATGTAAGTACATGGAAAGTATCTGCGAGAATTTACAAGAAACCGTTCACAAAGGTGCCCCGCGGGGGAGTGAGACTGCAGTGGGTACCGTTAATTTTAGCGTATAACCTTCTGTGATAGATATTTTTATCAGTAATGTTTTTATTGTAACAAAAACTCCCGATTTTTTTTTTTTTTTTTTTTTTTTTTGAGAGAGAGAGAGAGAGTGCACGTGCGTGCAGACAGAGACCCTAAGCAGGTTCCACACTCAGCACAGAGCTCAGCTCGGGCTCAGTCTCCCGACCATGAGATCATGACCTGAGCCGAAATCAAGAGTCAGACGCATAACCGACTGAGCCACATAGGTGCCCCCAAACCCCTGATGTTTAACATGTACCTCCTAGTTGGAATAATCACACAGTCTTAAGGGTCTGAGACATCTACTCTCCTTGTTTCCTGTTACATAATCTTTGTTCCGATTTACCCCGGGAAGCTGGCGTTTTGCACTTTCTTATAGCTGCTGTAGCTCCCGGGTCCCCCGTCTCCTGCCCCTGTCCTCTTACTGTCTATTCTCAGCATGATTCTTGGAGAATGTGACTCGGCCCGTGCCACTCCCCTGCTGGAACCCTCCAAAGGCTTCTTGTGCCCCAGTAAAATAGAAGGTCCTTAAAGCAGCATACAGGCCCTCTACGATCCTGGCCACGGGGCCCCGCTCCACCTCTCTGACCTCGTCCCCTCCTGTTCTCCAAGCTGCTCTCTCCACTCCAGTGGGCTCTCTGCGGTCTCTCAAACATGCCAGCCACATTCCCTTCTCAGGACCTTAACACCTGTTCCCCACATGGGCCCTTCTTCCCCCACAGCACTCTCTTTGCTTAGAACATTCTTTTACTTCCTTTGACACAGGTCACTTTCCCTGACTACCCTTCCAGAAGAAGACCCCATCTTGCCTCCTTCTCCAAATAAGCACTTTGTGCCACCTATGGTCCCTGACCTGCTAGAAATGCATTTGTATATTGCAACCTAATGTCACATAGTTATTCATGGATTATCTATCTCTACTCACTGGAACGTAACCTCCGGGCCAGAAGGCACTTGCGTGGTTATTAACTATTGAATCCCCAGGGCTTACAACAGTGCCTGGCACACAGTGGGCCCTCGATAAATACAGAAAGAGGGGCGCCTAGGTGGCTCAGTCGTTTGAGTGCCTTACTCTTGATTTCTGTTCAGGTCGTGATCTCACAATTCATGAGTTCAAGCCCCCTGTCAGGCTCTGCACTGACAGTGTGGAGCCTGTTTGGGGTTCTCTCTCTCTCTCTCTCTCTCTCTCTCTCTGTCCCTCCCCCCACTTGCATGTGCTTGCATGCACACATACTCTCTCTCCAAAAATAAATAAATAAACGTATAAAAAATACAGAATGAGTGAGTGAACAAATGATCTCATTTCCAGTCCTCTTGGAGATAAGTAGGCAAGTAATTGATCATAACTGAGTAAGAACAGTGGGTTTTGCTGACAAGAATGAGACCATCAAAGAGGCTGGGAGTGTGGCTGCTTTCGCACTGGGTTTCCCTTACGGAGTGAGTTCAAGCTGGCTTGGTGATGTTTCCCCCGATTTTTCAACAAAGTTACGTCCCGGGTTGGACTCTCTCTTCCTGGCTCCAATCTGCCACTTTCTCAGAGCTCCCTCCTCAAGAACATCACCACCATACGCCATGTTGTGCAGATTGGAAATTCTGAGTATCCTTGACTTGACCTCTCTCCGTTCCTACGGCCAATTGTCAGTCCAAATCTGCTATCCTCCCCAAATATTGCAATAGTTTCCTCACGGGGATCCTCACCACCATCTTGACCCATAAGACCTCTCACACACAGACACATACATACACACACACACACACACACACACACACACACACACACACACATTACTGCTTTATCTGCCTGCTAAAACACTTCCTGTCCTTCAGTCCCCAGAACAGGACTTTTCTTCTGAAGTAGATTTCCCAGGCAGAACCCACCATGCCCTGGATTGGATGCCACCATTGGATTCCACGCCCCACCCCCTAACACCGCATCAGCATTTATCACTAAAAACCTGTGGCCTGAATGTCAATCGGTCCCTCTCCTCCAGAAGACCACAGGGCACAACATGCTAAACCCAGGGCCACGCACCCAAAAAAAGGAATAAGGAGTCTGTCAAGCATCCAGGACAAGGGCTAGATTCAATAGAGTTTGGAAGAAGCCACAAAGGCCATGGTGAAAAGAAATCAATAGAGGCCCATTCCGTACCCCATACTCATTCTTACCCTATTTTCCAGAAGAGTTAAAAGGTGTGAGTGGCGACCACAGTAACAACGACAGCTTCTACTTACGGAAGGCTTACTGTGTGTCACACGTGCCTCTGAGTTCTCAGCGCACATGCTCTCATTTAATCCTCGCAAGAGTCCCGTGGAGTGAGTGCCGTCATTCTTCCCATTTTTTGAGATGAGAAAACTCAAGCCCAGAAAGGGTGAGGCACTGCCTCCAGGTCACATAGCTGGTAGAGGACTGAGCCAGCATGAAAGATTTGACAAACCAGAGTCAGAACTTACCCACTCCATTTTCCTAGCCCACAAGATTGTTGCAACAGCCCCTTCCCGCTCTGTGACAACGAAGCGTGACAAGAGAGGCAACGGCCATAAGTAACGAGAGCCAGCTCTAGCTCAGTCGGCAACAAACCGTGATTTAGAGACTGTACAAAAGGAGGGGTGGGTTCCATGAGCTGAAGTTTCCTCTGCTTCCCAAGCTCCCTGTGTCTTTATGCATCACGGGTTCCATCCTCCGTCCCAGGACTCTATCTCCTCCTGCCCCAACCAACCACCCATTCGTAAGGAGGGCCACGTCCGCCCCCCGTCCCCCTCAGCAGAACCACCATCACCCCAAGCTTCCACCAGCCCCTCTCTTTGCTGTATCTGATTTGATTTTTATCGTCACCATCGGTACTCTTATTTACAGGACACAATTACCACTAGTTTGTACAAGACATACGCATTCTCCCGTTGAAGACACGTTCCGTGGAAATCGGACAGCACATTTCTGGAAATCTGCTGCACGTCAGCGGAGGAATAAGGAGGTTTCTGCTGGTTTCATATAGTTCAAATTCTATTAGGGCAAATATCACGAAAATTGGCATCTTCCACTGGCAAAAGCTGCTAGACAGCAAAAACCAACTTCATGAAGAAAACGATTTCTCTCAGTTTACTTTGCTTCGAATGTTCCTTCAGAAGAGGGTTAAAGACTAAAAAGCAATACGTTGTTACACAGCAATAATGGATTGAGACATTTTATAAACAGACCTACCTTGCAAGGCGGCTGAGGAAGTATCTGAGGATGACATTAAGGGTTGTTCCTTTGTCCGAATTCTGATGCATCCTTAGAAATGACCTTGCGCTTAGCCAACCACTGAGAGAAAGAGAAGAGCCCCAGGAATTACTTATCAATGATACAGTTCATCCGATGATTAATTTGGTTGTCTCCATCAGTAACAGTTTTTTTCTTGCTCGCGCGACAGGCCCACGGCCAGTCGCCTTGACCTCAGCGTCTTCCAAACTAGGGGACCCAGGCTGAAGGAGCGGTCACTGTCTGAAAGGTCACTGGTGACCACGGCAGAGAAAAGAGCATTTTGGAGGGCTTCAAACCGGCAATTAAATGTCCTAGGCCAGAAGCGACATGTTTAAAGCTCTTAGCATCACGGCAACCCCAGGCACCCCTCCTTGGCCAGACCTGGATCCCACCTAACCACGACGGGTCCGGGAAGTTGACTGTTACCAAGTGCCCGGAAGGAAGAGAGCCAGAAATATTTGGTGAACACGCGTTGGCCTTTTGAAACAATAGTGTCAAAACTTTCCACTTCTGTGGTGCCACACCGTTTTCAAAGTACCTTCACTAACAGTGTCGCTTGTCCTTCTCCAGTCATACCGGCCTACTTTGCAATAAATGTCGATGAGTGAGTGATCAGTAGAAGGGAAGATACTACGATTCCTGCACACCTACTAGGAAATCGAGGCTCAGAGGGTCAGTGGGTTGCCCGAGATTCTCAACCGACACATCCTGACGACAAATTTGTTGCCCAGGATGTTCAGCTAAAGAAACAGGCTACATCTCTGAGTTACAACTTGATGATGAGCGAGTCTGTGAGTGAGCTTCCTGACCTTCCAACATTTATGCCAATGGGCCTCGTGGGTGTTTCTCTAAGGAACAAATGCATTTCCTATGGCCAAGAAAAAAAAGGCCGTGTGTGTGTGTTGGAAGGGATCAGGGAGGGTTAGAGAATATCTTGATTCTCTGCCAGCGTGATTTTTTTTTTTTTTTTTTTTGAAACGCAGCAAGTTGGATTCACTATAATAGGAATGCAATTTATAGAGACATGTAGAAGGGAGTGTGGAGATGTGGAAGTAGGCCAGCCAATTCCGATTCCGGGCTCCTCTTAATTTCGGGAAAGAATGCATCAGGGTCTCCGTGTGTGGCCATGAAACACCCAGCCCTTCAGCGCGGAGAGAGGACAAAGAGAAGGCTGGCAGGGAAACAGGCTGCCAGCAGGAGAACCTGCTGTAGGAAGCTGGGAAGATGCAGAGACCTGACCCCGCCGCGGGGAGCACAATCCCGCAACAGGAATGGGTGAAGTCAGCCAGAGAGGTAGAAGAAGGTTCCCGAGCCGTCACCAGGGATGGTCAGAAGTCTGGTTTCGCTACGTAAATGTGTGCGTGACATGGTGGTAAAGACCTGCGTTTGGCGTGAAACAAGCATTGTGTTCCCGTTCTCACTCGAACTTTCCTAGCTGGGGGGACTTGGGCAACTGATTTCATCTCTGCATATCAACTTTCTCATCTGTAAACACAAGCATGATGATACTGGCTCCAGCTTCCCGGGTTTAATGGGAGAATCGTCCGGAATAACAGGTTAAAAGCTGTTGGCACGATGGCGATACTAGGGGTCACTTAGTAAGATTGCCATTGTCCAAATGAAATGTTTCTGTAAAGAGAATCGGTGCATTTCTTTTTTTACGTGTACTTATTTATAAGTAATCTGTACACCCATAGTGGGGCTTGACGTTGTGACCCGCGAGATCAAGGGTCGCACGCTCTTCTGGCTGAGCCAGCCGGGAGCCCCGGTGCACACTTTTTAAAGTAAACAAAATGGGGGCGCCTGGGTGGCTCGGTCGGTTGAGCGTCCGACTTCGGCTCAGGTCATGATCTCGCGGTCCGTGAGTTCGAGCCCCACGTCGGGCTCTGTGCTGACAGCGTGGAGCCTGGAGCCTGCTTCGGATTCTGTGTCTCCCGCTCTCTCTGCCCCTCCCCCGCTGGCACTCCGTCTCTCTCATTAACATTAACATAATGTTACATTAAATAAACAATCAATAAATAAACATTAATAAATTAAGAAAGGAAACAAAATGAACGTTGGACAGGAAGGAAACAGGAGTCCTGGCCTCTTAGCTGGATGAGGCCCGGGGTGGGGCCTGAGAACCTGCATTTCTAACAGCCTTGCTGATGACGCGGGTACAGCCGGACTGGGACCATACTCTGAGAACCACTGATAAAAGGCCCGGCACTCCCCGGGCCCCAGAGCAAGCCAGGGGTCGGATATGTAGTCTTTTTACCAATAAAAGGGTGCAAGGTTGCAGTTTTCTTGGACTTCTGAAATTTCATAGCCTTGGCCTGGGGTTTTGGGGTATCTCAGGGCTGACCCAACGGCAGCTCTGGTGTCTCAGGGGTTTGCACTGATAGTCCAGGCATGACCAGTGGCTTTCCAGGCCCTCATTCTTCCCTCCTGGTGGCAACTCTCCAGCTTGAGTTTTTGGCTTTGATTCCAGCCATGCTGATCTGTCCTTGCCAGCCTCCCTCCCACGGCCTGGGGCTCTGCCAGCCAGTCCCATCTTTTTGGCCTTGTTCTTGCTAGGTCCTCTTGCAGGGAACAGAGTTCTGGACGTTGAGGGCCGACCCCTGGGCCGACCTCCCCACCCAGCGGGGGCCTGCCCCAGGTCTCTGCAGTCGGGTTTGCCTGCCTGGTTAGACCCAGCTATGCCCTCCTGGCAAGTCTGGTGCCCAGCGGTTCCCATTTCACCGCAGAAGTGGCCTCTGACCCTCGCCTGTCTGGGCCCCTTTTTGTCACCCTGGCCACCTGGTGATCGGGTCTCAGCTCATTCTGTACCCTCCTTTCTCTGCCTTACCCCCAAGAACCTGTCACACCAGAAGCTGGAGCTAAAACAACTAAGACATGATTTCGACAACTCCTTATTGGGCAGGGGCGGCGGAGGTCCTAGCATCTACCCCTGCCCTGTCCTTGCTTGCGCTCTCCTCCCCGCGAGATGCGGGCCAGCTCTGTGGCCTCCCTGCCGCCCGTAACCCAAGGCCCCCAAGTTCCCATCTCTGGCCTGGACATTTCCACCGAGCTCCCGGCACACGGAGCCCCTGCTGACTGAACACCACTACCTGGGTGTCTGGGTTATCTTCACCGGGTTGGCACCCTTTGATTCCAACAGAAGGCCTGGTTTTCCCGCCAAGACTCTCTTCTGCTCCAGGCTTTCTGCTCAGCGAATGCCAGCCACCCCCCCACCCCTCCTCCTCCTCCTCCCACCCCCGCCCCGACACAGACCCCCCACCCACCCCCCCATCTCAGCTCCTGAGCCCAGCCGGAAGTCCTTCTGAAGTCCTCTCTTTCTCGCCCTTCACATCCAATCAACAGGTCCTGACAATTCCACATCTAAAGCCTATCTTGGACATGACCTTCTCACTCTATCCCCCCCACCGGCCATCCCCCCCCACCCCCCCGCCCCCGTCCAGGCCTCATCGTTTCTCATCGGAAGTATAGCAAAGGTCACCTGATGGATCTCCCTGCTTCTATCCCTGCCTGCCTTAGATCTGCCGTGAACACAGGAGCCAGAGTGATCATTTTTTAAAATGTCAGATGATATCGCTTTCAAACGAAAGCAATCCAACCTCTTCCCGTCCCACCAAGACTAAAGTCCAGGCTCCTGAGTCTTGCTACAAGGTCCTCTGTGGTCTGGCCCTGCCCGGCTCACTCCCTCTCTCCCCACCTTCACTATGCTTCCGCCTTCTTTCTGCTCCTTTAACAAGGATCTCTGTCTCTGTCTCTCTCTGTTTCTGTCTCTCTCTCTCTCTCCTTAGCTCTTCGGCACTGGTGGCTCCCTTTGCCTGAATCTTTCTTATCCAGAATTTTCCCAGGGCCAGCTCCTTCTAGCCACAGTAGTCCCTCATCAGACAAGCCTTTTCCAACAAGTCTACCCGCTCTCTCTCACAACCGCTGTGCTCTTCTTTCCTAGTAGCTATTACTATCAGATTTTGTTCTTGTTTATTTGTTTGCTTATTGCTGGACACACACACACACACACACATACACACAGCAATATGCACAACAGCAGACACAACACCACATTACCTGATCAGGAAGAATGTGTCAACCCCAAGATAGAATGGGCCACTCCGAGAATAAAGGTACAGTGGATTTTTAAGCACTCTGCTTTTCCACTCAAGCACATTATCTGCAACAAACATAAAAACAGTTGTCTTTCTGTTTCACAGAAGAAAGTCGTGTGATTTACGTTTTCAAAAAAAGCAAGAAGAGCACCTTCGACTTTCATAGTATCGAGGGGATTTCGGGGCGCCTGGGGGGCTCGGCCAGCGAAGCGTCCCACTTCGGCTCGGGTCGTGTGTTCGAGCCCTGCGTCGGGCTCTGCGTGCGCTGACAGCTCGGAGCCTGGAGCCTGCTTCGGATTCTGTGTCTCCCTCTCTCTCTCTGCCCCTTCCCCGCTCACTCTCTGTCTCTCTCTCTCTCTCTCAAAAATAAATAAACATTAAAAAAAAAAAGAGGATTTTGTGTATCCCCACAACTTACTGAAGAGAACACAGATCGGAATAAGAAATGGTGACTGAGGCACCTGACAGTATCTGCCACGGAACCACCGTAACTCAGGCTTTGAACTGCTTCCTGTTCTCACGGTGCCCACAGCTCCTGGGGCGGGGGGGGGGGGGGGGGGGCAGCAACATCCCCTTGACCTGGTGCACATCCCCCCCCCACCCCCCCCGCCCCGGAGCGGCTCCCGTGCTGCTTCTGGAGTGAGGCAGCAGGCCGAGAAACACAGCTTTAACACCGGTGCATAATATTTATCTGTTTATGCTTGACTATCTTTCCAGGAGAAAAAACATGTTAGTTTCTGGCTTCGTCGAGTAGGACAAGAGGGAATCTGGCTCTTTGGACGACGCATGTGTGATCCTCGGGTGTCGCTGTTCACCTGGTCATCAGGTGCCTGGTTTCCACCCACGAGGAGGGAGAGCAACTACGGGGCATCGGTTTGGGCCCTCCCAAAACTCACTTGTTGGGGGGGGGGGGGTCACGGCTACGTGTCTAAAACAGAAGGGAGGCTGCAGGCTCGCGTCCCGGGCCCAACACGATCCCCTCGCGCGAAAGCGGCCCTCTTCCTCGACTGCTCGGAAAGACCCGTGAGTTCTCCTCACCCAAAGACAGCCAGGCAGTCATCTGACTGGTGTGCCCGGATATGATCCAGAGGAGGCTCAGAGCCCGGATGCCATTCAGCGCAGAGCACACGCCCCCCGGCGTCTCTGTGGTCCAGATGGCCGGCACGTTCTTCTGCCACGAAAAGCATTTCAGAGCGTGCTCCGTGGCTCCTAAAAATCCTGGACGAGAGCACAGGTGTTACCGTCCGCCCTGAAGTGCCTACGTTTCCCCAGCTACAAAACGGGAATCAAAGTCCATCTCATAACCTTAGGATTGTCATGAGGAGCAAAGGAGACACCATCACACCTGCCACACTATTTGAAGCCCAATTGCTCTCGTCCCTCCTACGTCCCTTCTTCCGTTTCATGTTTACAAAAATTTTATTTTTTAACGTTTATTTATTTTGGAGACAGAGAGAGACAGAGCATGAACAGGGGAGGGGCAGAGAGAGAGGGAGACACAGAATCCGAAACAGGCTCCAGGCTCCGAGCGGTCAGCCCAGAGCCCGACGCGGGGCTCGAACCCATGGTCCGTGAGATCGTGACCTGAGCCGAAGTCGGACGCTTCACCAACCAAGCCACCCAGGCGCCCCTCATGTTTACAAAATTTTGACCGGACTCGTTGGGATGCATTCCAAACAGCCGGACCTGTGAACCAGGAACCTCCAAAGGAAGGCGCAAGCCGCTGCAAGAGACTCACGGTTTCTCTTGGTTGAAGCTTGGTGCTTAAACATTGCAGGCTCAAGAAGTCCCCGCAGAAATGAGACTTATTTACAAATGAGAGCTGGCAGATAACCAGGCTCTGCAAATCTCAAATCAGTTTCTGAAATGGGGGAATGTAATTGTCAAACCTTCGGAGGTCTCGGCCGTAAATAGGGGTTTTTCCATCGGAGTCGCTCTCCCGTGTGCCTGCCTGAAATCACAGAGCTCACCCTCTCCTCTAGGGGCATTTTCACCGACCGGCCCTTGGCACAGCACGGCCAGTCGTGTCCTGCACCCCGAGTCCCGGCTCCCCTCGGCTCCCCAGAAGCCACGTGCCACGAGAGAGAGAGACACACACACAGAACCCGGGCTCTGGCCGGTTCTGCCCTCTCTTCAACCTCTCGGGACCTCTTCCCTCACTTTTAAACTGAGCACCCTTTTTGGCCGGGCTGCGGTGAGCATTTGAGCATATTTGCCAAACATCTGGCCTGACGCCTGCCCACCTTGGCAAGCGAGCCCTGAATGCATTTTGCTATCATTCGATTTTTTTTTTTTTTTGCATCTAAATTCTACTCGTGGCTCCACTTAACTAGTAGCAGCTTGTAACGGTGTCTGAAAATAACCGGTCTGTAGAGAAGACGGCCTCTCTGAGTCCCGTTCACTCGCTGGTAAGTGGAAAGGATAAACCAAGGGGGATGGGGAAGATCAGTTGAAAGGATGCATGTAGGTCAGAGGTTCTCAAAGTAGGGGGTCCCCAGTCCGGCAGCCTCAGTATCGCCCGGGGGGCCTGTTGGAAATGCACGGTCTCAGGCCCCACCCCAGACCCACCGACCCAGAACCTCTGAGGGCCAGGCCCCGCAAAGGTCCTCATGCTGCGACAAGACCTCCAGGTGCTTCCGGAGTTTGAGAACCAGAGTTTGCGAACCACAAGGTGTCGTGGCGCTTTGAAAGACCTTGTGGCCCCTTTGGATTTTCTCAGCGATTATTACCGTGAGCCCGCTTGAAGTTGACAGACCACACAGTAAGGGCCCTGCCTTCCAGGGGCTAAAATCCATAGCCGTTTGCTTCGTGGAAACTTCCTCCAACACGTGCTGGTATTTTTCCTCCTCTAAGTCGGAAAGGGCAGGCTCTTGTAACAGGAAACCTCTCTAAGCAAACGCAATGATTACTTGGAGGATAAAGACCCAGGAATCCGAAATACCCAATTTGGCTCTAAACTTCTAGGAGACACGGCAGTCTTATGTTGATTTGACTCGCTGGTGAGTGCAAATGTGGACACGGAAAAGATGCTGACCCTAGGGCTCTCTGCATCTCGATTTTTTGTTTCCAAACATTCAGGATGTGATCTTTTACTGTGATGGTATTAAATCGAAAAAAAGAAAAAAAAAAGTTACAGCAAGAGAACACGGTCCTCCCACTTCCGCCATTTTGAGGCCACAGTTAAACATAGCTGCTGAAAAAGTGAACATAACCTTCGTGTCCTGATCATAGAGAGTCCTGTCTTGGGCCGAAACCCTAACGTTTCGGTGGCTGGGTCCCGACACCGTATCAGGTGCATCTGCCTTAAAACGCCAGGCTCCGTGGCTTAGTCTTCTACCTAATGACAGGCAGCGGTGAATGTCGGTGACTGTAGGCTCACCCTCAGTCTGACAGCTAGAAGCCCGTGGCAGGTGCCTGGAACCCAGCTGACCTCAGCAAGGTCAGTGTTAGCGAGAGGTCTTGGGCAGTTAAAGCCACTATCCTTTCCTCCTTCTGGCTTAAGGGCAGCGAATGAGGAAAAAGGCAACGTAGCAGGAGGATGTAAGTTTCCATTACCTCATTTAATTCCTTCAACAAATCCCACTGTATGTCCCAGTTTTACACATGTGGAACCTGAGGTTCTTAGGGGTCAAACAACCCCACCAAGGGCAGAGTTAGAAACCCAGGCAGGATTGAGCGGAGGTCGCTAAGCATGTTCCACGCTCGTGGAACCTTCTCTACATGGCAGCTGGGGAGCCAAGTTCTTGAACAATGTCACATGAGGAGTGACTGAGGGGCTCTGAGACTATGACAGGAGAAGCCATCATAACTGTCCCCAGTATCTGATGAAACAAGAGAGTAAGTAGGAGGGCAAAACAAGGGCCCATCGGTAGAAATGACAGAGCAGGGACTGCTGGGTGGCCCAGTCGGTTAAGCATCCAACTCTTGGTTTTGGCTCAGGTCATGATCTCACGGTTCGTGAGTTCCAGCTCCAAGTCAGGCTTTGCACTGACAGCGTGGAGTCTGCTTAGGATTCTCTCTTTCCCTCCCTCTCTGCCCCTCCCCCCCCCCATAATAAATAAACAAACATTAAAAAAATTAAGAAAAGAATTGTTGCTTGGGAGCTGCTTGGGAGCTCGTGTTGTTGGGAGTTCGTGGTAGTGTTACCACTAGCTTGTTGCTGGGAGCTCGTGGTAGTGTTACAGCGGTTTTTATTTTTGCCCGAAGATCCAAAGAGGGTCTGATAAAATCATCGCCGTGCCCTCCACAGTGGACATATCCCCCGAAGCTGCTTGATCACACATTCATAATCTTTTGGCCCATTCATTGATATGGTGTCTTATCTTTATCCCCCGAGTTGGAGTAAGGGAAGATCAATTAATTGTGTGCAGGTCCAGGGACTCTGCCAGAAACGATTCCCCATGTGCTAAATCTGTTTGCATGACGATGTGGCCCTTGTTTCAGGGTGTGTGTGTGTGTGTGTGTGTGTGTGTGTGTGGTCTTTGCCTTGCCATATGGGCAGGGGGAAATGAAGATAATGCTTTTGATTTTTAGCTGCAACACAACGCAACGTGACCAACTGCTAAGCGCCGTCCAGCTCGCCCTTCCCTAACTGGGTTATTTAGTTCTGGCTCGGATACGCTCAGCCAGGCTTTAACGTGTTGCACACTTACTCCCCTGGCTTCGATGTGGACGTCAATCCTTCACCTCAGTGATGCCAGCAAGGTTCTGCGAGCCATCTGCGTCGCTGTGACACCGAAAATAGACACTGTGGGCATGGAATTGTTTCTTAGAGGATGACTGCGGCGAAACCCAAGCCCTGCTCTGCCCTGGTCACGGGGTAGCACAAAACACACTGGATCATTGTACCCAAGAAAGAAAGCAGCATTTTTAGCGACTCGCCGTAACACTCCGACAGCAAACAAAGACGGAATTGTGAAGAACAGAGACCCAACCTCCACACTGGCATTTAGAAGCTGCTGGACGTTCCCCAGACCCCAGCACCGTCGGAATTATTTTCCAAATACGGCTCCTCTAAGCCACCTCTAGTGCGCGCTCTTAGTTTATCAAAATGCCTACTTTGTCCTCTGCTCGGGGTTCCTGAGAGTGAGAGGTGGGCCAGGCCACCCGCTCTGTTTCCTGGGTCACTCCTCTGTGTCTCTCTCAGAGGCAGGCTCCCGTCGGTGGCCGGTCGTGCCCGATGTGAGGGTGACTCCCTGTAGTCGGGCCCCCGCCCCCTGGCCGCCACATAGACAGTCCCAGCCAGGGAAAGGAGGAGGCCCAGCGAGGTGAGGCAGCTGCAGGGGGAAGACACATGTGACCAAGCCTTACGTCGCACCAAAGCCACCATAAGAGGCAGAGAAAACAGCCCAGCGAAAAACCAACCACGCAAGCCCCCAACAAAAATACAGACAAGTATCGAACAGTTTAAAGGGGTGGGAGTGGCTTCGTAAGAATCGATAATGAAGGAAATGACAAAGGAAAAGATTAATGGATTTCACTCAACTCCTTATTATAATTGCTGAAAAAAAAAAAAAATCATCAACAGAAACACCCAAACGCTGAGGAGGATACTTGCAGCTGATTGGACTACGAACTCATATCTTTCATGTATATAAGATAGTTTAAAAAATCAGTAAGAACCCAGCTAACCCACATACATGGAAACAGGAGCGAAAAGTATGAATAGCAGATAAACTTGAGGGGGGAAAAAAACCTCCTCGTTTCCAAGGTTTTAAGGTAAATTAAACCAGTGTATTGACTCCATCAGATTGGTAGTCGTTTTTACAAAGCTAGCCGGTGATACGGGTGACACCTACGGGGGGTATTTCAATAAGTGAGGTTTTCAGGAAAGCCCCTCACCAATGATGCCAGCTACGCCCTGGCAATTCTACTTCTGCTAGTTTGTGTGCAGGATGCAAACAAAAAGTAACAGACAGGATGGCTAAGGTGTTTGAGGGAGAAGCCACACCTCAAATAAAAGAAATTAATCTTCAGGGGTCACGTGATAGGAACAGGACAATTTGGGATCAGGATACATTTCTCCGTGACTCTGAAACTCAATCACATTTGGGTGTGGCCAGCCTTCCTCTCGACCACTGCTGAATTTTCTTGTTTAAGGTACGTGGTGATCGTTCAGGGAACACTGGCCAGACATCATTCAAGAATGAAAATGAAATGGCTACGCGTAGGTGGTGAGTGGAAATCGATTACACAGTCCCGACGTACACATCCCGACCAGGTACCTCAGATGCCCATACTCACAGACACACGGCCACAAAGGTGTCGAGGGGGAACGTTCCAGTAGCACATCTAGCCACGCCCGTGCCAGATGAGGAGGAAGAATTGATTGCAAAGAGAGAGAGAGAAGGGGCCAAAAACGAAGTATTTCTGAATCTGAAAATATCTACCAAGGGAAAGAAAAAAAAAAAGAGATTGTATTAGTGATACTTTACTCTGCAACAAATATACTTTTCCAAGAGCTTTCATACCTATTATGTCAAAATAAAACTTTGATATGAAAAAGGGCAGCTGGCTTTCCTATATCTGATTTACAGATGGGGAAAATAGGGCACGAAGATGCTGAGACTCACAGAAGGAAGAACTCAGCCCAGCGCGAAGTGGACCGTAGTCTCTGGAATGCTTAGCCCGCCCAGACTCCCGCGGTCCCTCCTAGCACAGCTCTGGGAATGACAATCCTAAAAGGCACCATTAAATCTGCTTAAATCTGTTCGTAAACAGGTTCCCGCAAGAGACATAAATGCAATATGAGATGAAAAAAATACAATGAAAGCCCGCAGGCTGGAGAAAGGCGCTATATCTAAAGGGGGCACCTGGGGGGCTCAGTCGGTTAAGCTTCCAACTTCGGCTCAGGTCACGATCTCGCGGTTGGTGGGTTCGAGCCCCGCGTCGGGGTCTGTGCTGACCACTCGGAGCCTGGAGCCTGCTTCCGATTCTGTGTCTCCCTCTCTCTCTCTGCCCCCTCCCTTGCTCACGCTCTGTCTCTCTTTCTCAAAAATAAACATTAAAAGATAGTAAATAAATAAATAAAAGTGAAACACAGAAGCACCAACTCAGGGCGCACCTAATCAGTCACTGATTGTAGGGATCCCCGTAGTTTGCGGGGACATTAGTGGTAAGAGGAGGGCAGTGGTCTCAAACTTCAGTGTGTCCCGGGATTACCCGGAGGGCCTGCTCAATAGACCACTGCCTGCCTCCCCTCCCCTCCCAGCCGGGGCCGATGCAGCAGGTCTGGGGTGGGACCTGAGAATTTGCATTTCTAACAAGAAATCAGGTGCTCAGGCTACCTAGTAATCAGGGCACACACTTTGAGACCCACAGGACCCAGGATCTTCCAAAACATCAGCAAAGGAGGGGGGACACAGTGTAGTTTAATTAAATAGCAATGCCAATTATATAACAAAAAATAAAAATATAGATATTAAGCACCCATTAGATATGAGACGTGTTTTGATCACTGTCTCTAATCCATCATTTCTTTTTTTTTTTTTTTTGAGAGAGAGAGAGAGGGTGTCCTGGACAGAGAGAGAGAGACAGACAGGGTTCCCCTGATGCGGGACTCCCAACTCACGGACCTGAGCCAAAGTCAGATGCTTTTAACGACTGAGCCACCCAGACGCCCGTTATTTATCTTATTTTACAGACAAGGAAAATTCTCCTTGGATAAGTTCATGAACTTAAGCATGGTGGCTAAGAATGCAGGTTCTGGGGGCGCCTGGGTGGCTCAGTCGGCTGGGCATCCGACTTCGGCTCAGGTCACGATCTCGCAGTCCGTGAATTCGAGCCCCGTGTCAGGCTCTGTGCTGACCGCTCAGAGCCTGGAGCCTGTTTCAGATTCTGTGTCTCCTTCTCTCTCTGACCCTCCCCCGTTCATGCTCTGTCTCCCTCTGTCTCAAAAATAAATAAACGTTAAAAAAAAAAATTTAAAGAATGCAGGCTCTGCACTGAGAGCCCGCATCTACCCTTTATGACCGTGGACACGTTACTTCCCGGTTCCGTGCCTCGGTTTCCCCCTTGGTAAAATGAAAACAATCGCCCCTCATAGGGTTGTTGCGAGGGGTGCAGCACTAACTAGAAAGCACTCAGCAAGTTCCTGGAAGGGTAAGCGTTCAGTAAATGTTGGTTGTCTCTATGTTGCTGCTAAGGGGCAGGGACAATCTCACTGGGTCGGCATGAACCTGAAGAGTGTGGCCTTTTTGCGTCCTCCTGCTACCCCATTGTAGCACAACGTATTGGCTAGATTTGCATGCAGGAGGCTTGGGTTTGAGCCAGCTTGCTGTGGGACCCTGGGCAAGTTACTTCACCTCTCTGGGTCTCATTTCCTCCTCTGGGTAATGAGGAAGGGTGGGTTGGACACAGTGGAGTCTCACGTCCGGTCTACCTCCAACACTTTTCTCTCCCCCCACCTCTTCCCTGTTCCTACACCACCAAGTGCCTTAGCTGTGGGGTGTGGATAACCTAAGCTCCACCTCCCTAGCCCTTCCCCATACCCCCCCCCCTTGGAGGGGGGCGGGGAGCCAGAAGGGCAGGGAATTCTAGACACTCAATGTGACTGGAAGAGAAGGGGAAGGTGGGCATGTCCCGTGACCCTACAGACATCCCTCGAGGAGGCCCAGCCGGAGGCCTGGTCTCTAAAGCAGGGCGCCGAGGACAGGGTCCTTCTTACCTAGGTCTAAGGGCTACACTGCAGCTACCACTCCCCTCCTCCAAGGTGCCCACCCTCTTTGCAGGTGATCACAGGAAAGCCTCAGGGGCAGGAGAGGAAGAGAATGAGTAGAAAAGAATTGAGCCCCGGAGGTCCCAAAATCAAGTTCAAAGGGCTCTGAAAGAAACGCCTAGAGACAACCGTGTCCCCTCTAAATTCATATGTTGAAGACAGGACCTCAGAATGTGACGATATTTAGAGGCAGGGCCTTTAGGGAGAGGTGATTAAATGACAACGGAGCCATCACACTATCTCATCCAACCGGTGTCTTTAAATGAAAGGGAGTTTGGACACACGTAGGTGAGCCCACAGTGAGCAAGAAGGTGGCCGTCTGCAAGCCCAGGAAAGAGCCCTCAGAAGAAACCGGCCCTCCTGACGCCTTGATCCTGGACTTCCAGTCTCCAGAACCATGAGAAAGAAATTTCGTTGTTAAGCCCCGGAGTCTGCGGTATTTGAAAAGGCGGCCCCAGCCAGCTCTCACAGAGACTCGCCAGATCGCTGCCCTTGATGAGATAGCACTCGGTGGGCGGACCAGGCCAAGACTCTCGAATGGGGGGCTGCCTGCGGACAGTTGGGTTTCCTGGGCTCGTCCTCCCTCACCAAGTGACCGGAGTCAATGTCCTAGGTCCTAGCAGCACTGAGGAGAATCCCCACTCCCCGTGCTAAATCCTGCCAGTTGATTACACCAATCGGCAGCCTGTGCAGAAGGGTCTACACCGTGTCAGATTCTAGGCCTCTAGAGGGGAATAGGGAACCTTTGTTTGATCTGTTTCCCACCAATGTCTCGCCACATACCATCAGCACCCCCTTCACTGACACAGGCAGCTCAAGCCCACGCTACAAAGGTCCCCTTTCACCCTATCCCAGGTGGCTCTTTCCCCCTCAACCCTGCGGGCCCCCCCCAAAGTTCCTCTGCACGGCTACCTGTCCCTAGCAGTTGGCATGGGCTCCAGCGTGTATTTCCTGACAGGGGTTCACGTCGGGCACGCACACTCCCCTTACTAACTAGATTATGGGGTTCTCAAAATGAGAACTCCCAATTCTTTTGATTCTCCCCCCTCGGCACACGCACGCGATGGCACACAGAGGCCAGATGTAAGAGTCCTCAGGACATATTTTCTGCATTGAACCGAGAACACAAAATGGTATCCTGTGAAATGGTTTGGATTCCTTGTGATCCTCAGGACTGATCCTCAGTCCTTCCGAGGCGCTTCCGTGGGTAGTTGAGGGAGTTATTCATTAAAATAGCTCCATTTGCTCAATCAGGGCTCCGGGAATTCCCGTGAGATCGTGGGGGAAGGGGGAAGAAGTCACTCCTTGAAGTGCCAGGCCCCTGGTTCCGTGGAGGCCTCATAATCCTAATTGTAATAGGCAAGGGGAGATGAAATTAGCCTAACAGAGCATAAGAAAGAGGACGGATATAAGGGATGGTTCCACATTGACTGTGAACAGCCCAGTTCTCACTGCTTTTGGCCACTGCCAGGAGAGACGCTGTGGCCACCAAACGATGTCACGAAATTTCCATGAGGACAGGAGGCAGGCTGAGAGTGAGTTCCTAAGAATGGAAATTCTCCATGGGGCGCCTGGGTGGCTCAGTCAGTTGGGCGTCCGACTTCAGCTCAGATCATGATCTCACGGTCGGTTAAGTTCGAGCCCCGCATTGGGCTCTGTGCTGATGGCTCAGAGCCTGAAGCCTGCTTCGAATTCTCTGTCTCCCTCTCTCTCTCTGCCCCTCCGCTGCTCACGCTCTCTCTCAAGAATAAATAAATGTTAAAAAAAAAAAAAAAAAAAGAAGGGAAATTCTTCATAGTTGAGTCCGGGTAAAATTGGCTACCTCAGCAGTAACAGACCCTTAACCCAAGCCCCTTCTTTCTCAGCTCCGTGCTGTCCCTGTGACCAGGTAATTATTTGCCTCTCCATTAAACTCCAGTCAGATTTGCCTGACGTTTACTGTTGCATTGTGGGTGGGAAGGCAAGCTGGTGCAGCCACTCTGGAAAAGGTTCCTCCAAAAATTGAAAATAGATAACTACCCAGCAATTGCACGACTAGGCATTGATCCACGGGATACAGGTGTGCTGTTTCAAAGGGGCACATGCACCCCCATGTTTATAGCAGCACTATTGACAATAGCCAAATTCTGGAAAGAGCCCAAATGTCCATCGATGGATAAATGGATAAAGAAGATGTGGTATATATATATACAGGGGAGTATTACTCAGTAACACACCCTGACCTGCCCAGAATCTTTTCCCCTCTGTCTGCAATCTTGTGCTCTTTTCTTCCTGGCTTGTCTGCTACGGTCGCCACGTGTTAAGTCCTTGCACAAACAGCTTCCGCCCGCTATTGCCGAGCTGTCTGCCCCCACATCTGTAGAGGAAATACTGGCAACTCCATCAAAAATCTTTGGGGAACAGCCGGGCACCTGGGTGGCTCAGCTGGTTGAGCTCCCGACTTCGGCTCAAGTCTTGATCTCTCGATTCGTGCGTTCGAGCCCCACCTCGGGCTTTGCGGGAAGCCTGCTCCCAGGATTCTGGCTCCCTCTGTCTCTGCCCCTCCCCTGCTCAGGCTCTCTCTCAAAAAATAAATATAAACATTTTTTTTCAAAAGGGTTAAAAAAAAAAAAAGCTTTGGGGAATAGCTGACAAATCCTTTCCGGATGGAGACCTTTTCTCCTAGGCAAAGAAGCTCCCACTTCTCCGTGCAGAAGCTGGAGAACGAAGCTTCTCTGATATACCCACCCTATCAGTCAGCCCTGCCCTCCCTAAGCAGGACCCTTCCTTTTTCTGGTTCCTCAATGACACTCATCAGAATATCTTTGTATCCACAATAGCATGGAACCTTCCACTTTATTCTAATGTCCACTCTGGCTAACGAGCTTAGCATTGGCCAGAAAAACCAGGCTAGCTGATAAATCTCTTAAATAATAATGAACGTTAACTCAGACTTAGGGAGCCATTTATTCACTCGAACTGCTAATTTAATAACGACTCCACGCATTTATCTTTGTTGCTAGGCTATTTATGGCCTATCCAGCAAGAACTGAAATTGAAATTTAACTTATAACAATTGGCTTTCTTTTCAACAGCACACAAAATATTTGGCTGGGTAGACAGACCCCGTATCTGAAGCTATAGGGGGGATCATAAAGTCAGAGGACAATTTAAGCTTATTGAAAACTAACTGCAACATCGACACTTGAAAGATTTTAAATATGTGTGTGAGGTTGTGATATAATAAGAAATCTAAAGTTGGTCTTCGTCCCGGGTTCCTGGCACAGAGCTCATAAAGCCCTTGGAATTTCCTGAGTGACACGGGTAGGAGGAGTGTTTGTTCTCATTCATAATAAGCCCCTTTCAAGCAGACTTGAGTTGATGCCTAATAAAATGACTCTGGGGGGCACCAGTCGGGACTAGAAGATTGGAGCCTTCAGCCCATCCCCCACCTCTGGAGGGAGAGAGGGACCGGATTGAGTCAATCACCAATGGTCTGTGATTTCATCAATTGTGCCTACCCGTCGGGGCGCCTGGGTGGCTCAGTCGGTTGAGCGTCCGACTGTGGCTTGGGTCATGATCTCACAGTTCGTGAGTTTGAGCCCCACATGGGGCTCTCTGCTGTCAGCGCGGAGCCCGCTTCGGATCCTCTGTCCCCCTCTCTCTCCGCCCCTCCCCCACTTGTGCGCGCGCGCTCTCTCTCTCTCCCTCTCTCAAAAATAAATATTAAAAAAAAAAATTGTGCCTACGTAATGGAACCTCCATAAAAGTCCTAAACAAAGCGGTTCAGAGAGCTTCTGGGCTGAGCAATACGAGGTGCCGGGATGGGGGTGCACCCTGAGAGGGCAGGGAAGCTCAACGCCCCTTCCCACATTCTGTGCCCTGCGCCACTCTTCCATTTGGCTGTTCCCGAGTTTTGTCCTTTATAACAAGCCAGTCATAAGTAACAGTAAAGTGTTTCTCCGTGTTCTGTGAGCCAGGACAGCAAATGCGCAAACCTGAGGAGGGCACGGTGGGGACTCCTGACTGGCCGCTCCATCAGACCGAAGTGTGGGCAACCTCGGGACCCACTACTTGGGACTGGTGTCTGAAGTGGGGGACGGTCTTGTGGGCATGAGCCTTTGACCTGTGGGGTCAGCACGGCCTCCAGGTAGTTCGTGTCAGAACCGTACAACGTGAGGGGGGCACCCACGCACGTGGTGTCCGAAGGGTCCTGCGGGTAGAGAAATAGTGTCTTCCTTTTAACGTGCCGTGTTAGTTCTTATTTGGACAACCGGAATAAATACAAGAGATGCTAGTGGTTAAACTTCGGGGCTTCAAAACTCTTCCTTTGAAAATTCGGAAAGAGAGGAAATCAACCCAGCGTCCATGAGGTCTCAAATGTATTCACTCTGCGAGGTGAAGGTCAGAAGCGACCGCAAGGCCGCGGGGAGCTGGAGTCACGCGGAACTTCGTTGTCCACCCCTCTCCCTGCAGAGGAAGGGATTGAGGCACGGGGAGTTGGAGCGATTTTGCCCAGGATCGCACAGCTGGGAGGTGACGACTCGGAAAAAACGCGGGGGTCCCAGCCGTGAACCCTCGTAACCCATCGGCGTCACGCGATCCCAGTTCAGAATGGCCTTCTGGATTTGGCAGCTGCCAGACTTCCACACATGGGCCACAGCAGAGAACACTCACAATATGGAACCGGATACCGCCCCCCTCCTTTCTTCAGGCCGAACCAGGCCACTGTGGGTGAGGGAAGATTGTTGAAATTTAAAATTTTATTGTGCAGGGGGCGCCTGGGTGGCTCCGTCGGTGGAGCGTCCGACTTCGGCTCAGGTCATGATCTCGCGGTCTGTGAGTTCGAGCCCTGCATCGGGCTCCGTGCTGATGGCTCAGAGCCTGGAGCCTGCTTGGGATTCTGTGTCTCCCCCCTCTCTCTGTGCCCCTCCCCCACTCACACTCTGTCTCTCTCTCTCTTTCTCTCTCTCTCTCTCAATCCTACCTCCATCCTCCATCCTACCTACTCCTTGCCTATTCCGACACCTCCGTTGCCAAATCCCCAAAACCCCATTATTCTCACTCAGTTTGTTGGCCTTAATCAGGGTGAAAGGTTAGTTCGTTCCTGAAAGAATGGCCTTTCTCGGCTCCAAGGAGTTGGGGGTCTTCAAACGTTACGCGGAGACAACAGTCTCACTAGGACCTACCCAACTGAGACATCACGGTCACGTCCTCTTCGGTGCAAGAATCAGGGACACACATTCCCACGCTGTATGCAGCTCCATCCTGAAAAACACGAAGTCACGACGTTCTTTCATGTTGGTGCTCATGACACATGCACACGATCATTTCTAAGGCTGCTGTTGTGCTGCCCAAGAATTAAGATTAGGACGAGGGGGGCGGGGAGAGACAGGTATCGAAAGACGTGCGCTGACATCTTTGGAGATGGCTTCCCCATCACAGGGTGGTTCGAGTAAACCTACAGAAGGTCAGATGCACTTGTATTTACATCAAAGTACGCAGCTGATTAGCTTAAAAGCCGCCACCCGTGCGGGGTAATCTGCCCCCCGTTCACCTCTCTCCCACAGGGCAAACTGTCCTAGGGGTCGACAGTCCTTAGGATTTTCAACAGAATTGCCACGTTGCCATCTCTTTGTAACAGGACACAGCATATCAAATAAAGATTTTATTCATACATCAAGCCCATGATGAGAATGCCTGTCCCAATGAAGGAAAGATCAAATTATAAATAAAAATTTCCGGCATGCTTCTTCTAAACATGCAATTTACATGATTGCATAGGCCTGGCCTTTGGCTCTGATATCAAAACCATTAATCTGCTTCGAAAATAGGACGTGACATTTATACACGCTGATTAAACCCTCAAGCAATCATTGTCACAGCCCTCCGGGGGACAAGTGGGTGAGAATCTCTCGATGGCCAGTGGTCAACCATCGCAAGACCATTTTACAGCATTAATATCAGAAAGCGTGGATTTCTTACTGCTATTTTATATGACTGTTTTTAGCCAACGTGTAATGTATTTTCTTCTAGTGTCGTACAACATCATCAAGCCTATTTTTGTATCGAATAAGAGGCTGTGCTGTCCCTGGTTTTATTTTCCAGCAGCAGAAGAATTAACATGCCTTGCAGGGAGCGAGCCCTGTGACCTCAGTCAACTGATGTAGTGATGTGTTCGCAGAAGTCCGGGCCCGTCTCAAACACATGTCTCAGAGCTCTGTTTCTGGGACAGGATTATGGGTAATGGGAAGTCTCCCCTCCCTTTGGTATTCTCCAAACAGATGGTGAGTCAGGAGTTGATGCCCAGAAACATCGGCTGGGGCTTGACCCTGGATTCCTCATGAAGGTCGTCCAGAAGTCTTGCCCCCGTACAATATGGCGGGAGGAACATCTGAAGGTCTGTGTGGAATGCGGACAACTGCCCTCCTATAGTGTCGCACACTCAGAACATGCAAGTGCGATTTAGGTGTAACTTTTTGCGAAACATCGTAATAGATTTGGGGGGTGTTTTGTTAAGAAAAGCAATCGACGGAGCTGTCTGGGGTTCCCGGTCACGAAGTTCAGTTGTCCTTGGAGAGCACGAGGGCAGATCCCACACTCACCTGCAGGATCTGAAACTTGCAGTACTGTCCTTGGAAGCGCCCCGAGGGAGCCCGGGCGGAGAGGCACTCGCTGTACGATCCCAGCCTGTCCACGTTTCCGTGAAGAATATTGCTCCCAAGCTTCCCGACCGAGTCATACACTGAATTTCAGAGCAAAAGAAGTAGGCAAGGTTAGCTTCTTCGTGTCACTTTCAAATGAATTTACAGGCACTCAGCCCTGCCTTCCGGAACCATCAATCTGAGATGACAGGGGGTGGGGAGGGGAGTGGGGGGGGGGTGGGGAGGGAGTGGGGGGGGCGTGGGGGATGGCAAGAGAGAAGATGAATTCAGAGGCCACTCTTTGAGCCTGCGTTTTGTGCCCACAGCCCCGTCTTCACCGAGGGAGAAGAATGATACAGGTTCTCATGTGGGTTGCCCGGTCTGCTGCTGAAAAAAAATTAAGAATTTGAATTCTTTTAAATAATAGATGCTTTGGGGCGCCCGGGTGGCCCAGTGGGTTGGGCATCCGACTTCAGCTCAGGTCACGATCTCATGGTTTGTGAGTTTGAGCCCCGCATCGGGCTCTGCGCGGACAGCTCGGAGCCTGGAGCCTGCTTCGGATTCCGTGTCTCCCTCTCTCTCTCTCTGCCCCCTCCCTGGCTCGTGCTCTGTCTCTCTCTCTCTCTCTCTCTCTCAAAAATAAACATTAAAAATTTAAAAATAAAAATAAATAAATAAATAAATAATACATGCTTTGAGGGAGTAAAAAGACATGGCTAAAAATCAGTAGCTTTTCTTTCTCCCTCCCCCCCACCCCCCGCCATACAGCCAAGAGACAATATTCAGTCTTTAAAATTTTTTATCCAGTTTTGTGGGACCTTAGACAGTTCATTTTGTTGGTTTGTTTTTACCCTCAAGAGCGGAACGGTGCAGTCATCAGCCGCACAGTTAATGATACTCTTCACCCTGGTCCTGCAAAGCACTTCTTTCATTTAAATTGTTTATGTTCATGTACGTCCTTGTAGGTCCTCGTGTCCTTCATTTTAAATAATCCACTTCCTTTCATTTTTTCCCTCTCTCCCTTCCCTGTTACCCCTACCCCCGTACGCTTGATGTCTGTGCTTTTATTCGTAGGTGTCCTCATTTTGTGCAACTGTATTTGTAATTTATATACGTGACTTTGTGCTTCAGATCTGTTTCTACACGGGTCGTGCTTTTCTACGTTTGAGGTGTTTCTTGTTCTCCTTATGGCGTTACTGCGCTCACCTAGTCCAGACCTCCTCACCACCCGTAATAATTCATCAACATCTCACACTTAGCTGTTCCCTGGGTGATGGACACAGACGGCCTCCGACCCACAGAAGCACCCAGAGCGTCCCCATACCGACCTACGTGAGGCTTTAGCTCACATACACGCACCTGTAAGTGGGGTTGCTGGGTCACAAGGTAAACCCATACTGGTAATTCCCACCAGCCTGTGCTCCAGAGTGGCTGCCCCAGGACACCCTCCGGTGGATGCTGATTCCTGCTTCGTTGCCTGCGCTAGCTTTCTCATTTTTGGCAATTAATGGACGTAAAATGCCATCCGATTGTTGCACCTTTCATTTCTCTGATTGCAAATCAGTTGGGATGTTTTTGTTGGTCAGCCGGCCATTTAAGTTTTCTCTTCTGTTTTCCGCTTGCAACCCTTTGCCCGTTTTTAACGGATTCGCTCTTTGCTTTGCAAGAGTTCCTGGTTATTCTCTATATCGGTCCTCGTCTACCTGAGTCATTGAAGGCATTTAGTTTCAGTTATCTGTCAGTTCCTTATCCCTGGTGTCGTTTGCCGGACAGAAATCCATTCTTTGGAGCCCGTACTTTCTGTCCTGGTCTTTGAACCATCTTTGTTCCCGAGATGGGCCACATGGTTGGCAAGGCTAATGCAAAACGAGGTGCAGGGTTCTTGTTTAAAAATTATTAAGAATTTCGAAGGGCGCCTGGGTGGCTCAGTCGGTTAAGCGGTCGACTTCGGCTCAGGTCATGATCTCGCGGTCCGTGAGTTCGAGCCCCACGTCGGGCTCTGTGCTGACAGCTCAGAGCCTGGAGCCTGCTTCGGATTCTGTGTCTCCCTCTCTCAGACCCTCCCCCATTCATGCTCTGTCTCTGTCTCAAAAATAAATAAACGTTAAAAAAAAAATTATTAAGAATTTCGAGACGGTGACAGCAAATCGCACTGAAAGCAAGCATGGGGCCCACTTAAGTGGGGGTCCTATGTGACTGCAGAGGTCACAAGCCTATGCAGCCAATAATAAATAAATAAATAATAACCATGTGGTTTTTATTATTATGGATTTGTAGTATTTTGAGTATTCCGCCTTTCGTTTTCTTTTCAAAGTTGAACTAGTTAATTTGCACACCGTTAAGCACTCATACAAATTTCAGAAAGTTTGTATTCAGAAAAAATTCAGGAAACGTTTATTGAGCCCCTCGAAACATCCAACTAGAATAGTGACTGAAATTGCTTCAAATTCATTGACATATGGGGGAAGTTAACATCATTTTTTTTCTTTTAAATGTTTATTTTTGAGAGAGAGAATGAGTGGGGGAGGGGCAAAGAGAAAGGGGGACAGAGGATCTGAAGCGGGCTCTGCGCTGACAGCAGAGAGCCTGATGTGGGGCTCGAACCCATGAACCGTGACATCAAGACCTGAGCCGAAATCGGACGCTTAACTGACTGAGCCACCCAGGCGCCCCGACACCATTTTTGTGTTAAGCCATCATTGGATGTCAGACAATTTACTCCATTTCTTTTGCGTCCTTACTTAAAATTTTACATTTTTTCCTTGGTCATCTGAAAACAGATTATATAAACAATTCCCAGATAGTGTAGAGTTGGCTATTTTTCTTGGTGTTTTATTTTCAAATATATTTTCCAATTGATTGTTGCAGGTGTGGAAAAATGCTACAGATTTTTATAACTGCTTCTGGTCTCTGGCCCATATGCTGAGCGTTCTGATTAGTTTCTCAGTCGTATTTCTTCCTCATCAATTCTTAGGCCACATTTTTTTTTTTTTTGGTCCTTTTCTCGTTTTGGAATCAAAGCTATGATCGAATTTATAAAGCGTGGTACACAACTTTCGCCCTTTTTATTTTCTGGAACAACCATAATTAATACTGGTTGCCAGGGGTCGGTGACAGTGGAGGGAGGGGTTGTGCACACCCGTAAGGTGGCAACACGAAGCAGATCTTGGTGGTGATGGAAAGTTCTGGGTCTTGACCGTGATGTGGGCTACGAAATCTACACATCGCTAAAGTGGCATAGAGCTATACACACGCATTGTACCAATGGTGATTTTTTTTTTATAGTGTACTAGGATTATGTTCGATGCAACCATCTGGGAGAAGTGAATGGAAGATAGGGGACCCCTCTTATTCTGTGTTCGTAGATTCTGGGTTTTTTCATTTGGCATCCCTTCATCATGGGGCCAATATCTGTATTAACTATATTTTCCTTTCTTCTATATTTGTGATGCTCTGACATTTATGGCCTCCCTGGCCATTTCTAGGGCTAGCCTATTCTCAGAGACAGCAAATGCTTCCCCATGTGGCCCCCGCAGCGTGGCAGGCCCCCATCGTGGGAAACGTAATACAAATCTTTCAAGGGCATTGACCTCTCAATTTTGGCACTCAGTCACCTCCGTAAATTAAAACCTGCAGGTACAATTGATACACTTTGTGCCATCTGAGCAACTTTCTGTAAATCCATCATTATTTTTTTTTTTTTAAAGGTGTTTTAAAAAGTAAGTGTTGGGCAGCTTTTACATCTTTTGAATTTTTGATTCTGACAGCTGGTGCTCTCATTGTCATCCAGAGTTTTAAGTGCTTTGTGAGTGTTTGCTGTTAACCTTCCATTATTGTGTCTTTTTGTCACTAAGGATTCTCCAGTAAATGTTACTGGGTTTCCATTCACGTAGGATTTCTCTGTTAGTTCTGCTTTTGTCCGGTGTCTGACTATCTTTCTTTCTGGAAATGTTTCCAGTTTCCTCGTTGTTTTTCATGTTCTTAGTTTTGGGTCTGTCCTGACCTGTATTGTAGTCCGATGTGAATTTTCTTCATCAGTCTGGTTTGGTGTTCTATAAACCACGCCAATCTGACCTCTTCTCTTTTCTTCATTCTGGAGAAAATACCACTACCATTTGCTCGATATCCCCTTCCTTCTGCTTGTTTTGTTGTATTTCTCCTTCTGACGGCACTTCTGGCCGCAAAATCTCTTACCGTTTTCTTTCCCAGCTCTTTATCCTTTCCGGCTACGCTTGGAGAGAGAGTTCTCTTAAATGGATCTATCCAGCCCCTCGTGTTCCTCGGCCCCCACCTACCTTACTATTTACCCCATCCACTGTGCTGTTCATCCAGTTCAACTCTTTTTCCTCCACCAATCTCTCTTGACTGTACGATTTCTTATTCATACTTGGTATTACCAGTATTTTCCGCTAGCTCTCGGACTGTATTCATTGTGTTTAGTTTCAACCTTTGATGACCCAGCCATTCCAATAATTCAGCTTCACGTAGTACACAAATTTGTTCAATTCGCTGTCAGTAGCTTCAAGAATATAGTAAACAGGATACAGCTGGGTTTTCTTTTCAGTGTGATTAATACGGTCCGGTTGATCCCTTTCCCTTAAAACCTCCTGGCATGACCTACGCGGCCAAAACCACGCAGTGTGCTGACAAGACCAACAGGGGGAGTCTATTACGTGCCAGGCGCTGCTGTGAGTGCTTTCTGTCCACTGTCTCACATACCCCTCGCACAATCCTACGGGATTACGAATAACTGTTTTAATCTCCATTTTACAGATTCGACACCTGAGGCACAGACGTGGTAAATAACGGAAACAGCAACATACATCTACCCCTTTTGAATCGCTCACGAGAAGCAGAGCCGGGCGCTTCAACCGGCTAGTAAGGAGCAGGGCTACGTATTCAAATCCATCCTGACCGGAACCCATCGCACGCAGAAATACCCTGGGTTTTTTGGCCAGTTTGGTCTATACGTTCTCATATACAACTGAAGGCAGCGACATTCTTTGGAACGAGCAGGGAGAAAAGTCCACAAACGGGTTGGCAAATGACCCATCTCTTCCGGCATTTTGGTCTTTGTCTTCACTCATAATGGGATTCCTGCGAGTTAACCTAAAAATCGGGGGGAAGAAACTGCATTGTGCTTACATGTATGCTTTTTTTTTTTTTTTTTTTAATGATATGTCATTTTGAAAACCTCCTGGCCATAACTGGGCAAACAGTCCTTGATGAGCAATCCGGGGGAACCTGACTTCCGCCGCAAACTCCTGACTCTTCTGGGCAGGTCTGTCGTTCAGGCCACTTGGGCTCAGCCGGCAGGTGTCTGTTTCACTGGCCTCTTTTATTCTTTTTTAATCTTTTTTTTATGTTTATTTATTTTTGAGAGAGAGACAGAGTGCAAGTGGGGGAGGGGCAGAGAGAGAGGGAGACACAGAATCCGAAGCAGGCTCCAGGCTCCGGGCTCTCAGCACAGAGCCCGACGTGGGGCTCGAACCCATGAACCGTAAAATCATGACCCGAGCTGAAATCGGACACTTAACCGACTGAGCCACCCAGGCACCCCTTACTGGCCTCTTTTAAATGGTGCTAAGGATTCCAGGCTGTTGCCTCTTCTGGGGGCGACTCTATCTCTGACCACACTCAGAACCTTACAGCTGGCGATCCACTCGGCCATTTGTAGCCAGTAACCATCTTTTAAGCTAAACTGCCTGAATGACAAGACTGACCATGTCCCTCCCCTCCCTGTAATTGTTCCCAGGCACTACAGGGGCACCTGGGTAGCTAGGTCGGTTAGGCGGCCGACTTCGGCTCAGATCATGACGTCACGGTTCGTGAGTCCGAGCCCCACATCGGGTTCTGTGCAGACAGCTCAGAGCCTGGAGCCTGCTTCGGATTCTGTGTCTCCCTCTCTCTCTGCCCCTTCCCTGCTTGCTCTCTGTCTCTGTCTCTCTCTCTCTCTCAAATAATAAACACTAAAAAGAAAATTGTTCCCAGGCACTATGAACAAAGTTAACAGGTAACTCTCAGAGAAGGACATATTTACTGGATCAATAACTTGGACAAAGGATGTTTTCAGATTATATAGAGAACCCTTATAAATCAGTAATTTTTTAAAAGTCAAAGAAACTAATTTATAATTTGCAAAGGCTATAAACAGGCAAGTCTTAGAGAAGGAAATCCAGGTAACCGATAAATATGCGAAAGTTGTTTGGTCTCACCAGTAAGCCACAATTAGACCTCATTCTTTTCTACCCATCGAATGGCTACAAAATGATGAGGTTGATATAATTACTGTTAGTGAGAATGTGAAGAAATAGGTCTCTCGATTTGGCCTCTTAAAAGCTATTCTCCCTCCTAACAGCACCTGGACATGGGAGAATTACCACTCCCCAACCTAATGCAGTCCTGACAGAAAACCAAGGTGCTTTCTCCTGTCACTACAGAGGCTGACGGGGTCCTTGGAAGCTGCTATCACTCTGCCCTCCCACTCTCTGTGACAGGAGGTCAACCCTCTCCCAGGACTCGTGCAGAGTGAGTGAGTCAAGGCCCAGATCAAAGCTTGGGCCTCGTTCATCTACTGGTAGTGGGCTGGGGGGCTGCAGAATGGGCACCGACCGCCATGGAGACTGGACCTGACTGCTCTAGAGACCAGTTCTGGGCCCAGCAGGTGGCTGGCCCCCTTCTCCACCCTGTGAGCTGCCCCGTAGTCGGCCAGTAAACTCCCCTCTCTGCGGAAGCTTGCCAGAGTTGGTGTTTGTGGTTTAACCAAAGACTCCTTCCTAACTGATCTCCCCAGGGACCCAGCAATTCAACGTCTCAGAATCTGCCCCGGGGAAACATACGTGAACACGCGATTGCAAGATGGTTGTAGCAGTAAGGCCTCTCGAGGCAAAAAAGTAGACACAAACTATTAGGGGGAGCCACGAGAAAATGCCATCGCATGGGACAAAAAGAGTTTAATGTCAGCAATGCCAAGTAGTTCAACCTCTATCGGGAGAAGGTTGTATGAGCTACGGTGCTTTCATATTCTGTAATGCTCTGCGACGACTAAGATGAGGTAGATCTGTATTTGTTGCTATGGGAAACGGCCCAAGACATACTATTCCGTGGCGGGGGAAAGTTGAAGGTGGCTCAGTCGGTTTAGCGTCCGCCTCTTGATTTCAGCTCACGTCATGGTCTCGTGGTTCGTGAGTTCGAGCCCCAAGTCAGACTCTGTGCTGATAGTGCAGAGCCTGTTTGGGATTCTCTCTCTTCCTCTCTGTCTGCCCCGCCCCTGCGCAGGCTCTCTCTTCCTCTCAAAATAAATAAATAAACCCGATTTTAAAAAAAGGTTCAAAAAAGGTTCAAAATTTTAAAAAATAATAATAAAAAGTTCAAGAACAACAAATATATTTTTCAATTTTATAAAACAAAACAACATCTCTGCAGGCTTACATACACAAAACTGCAAGGAGAAAGTTCTGGAGAGTTCTAGAAGGATATACATTCATTGCTAAGAGCTATCATCCAGGAAGGGGACTAAGAATTAAAGGAGGGAACAAAAAAATAATGAAGCTCTGTATTATTTCGATTCCTTTACAGGAAGAATAGATTCATATATTATTTAGGAAATACAGTATATGTAAACAAAGTTTTAAAATCAATATATTTGTTTAAAAAATTCTTCAGTGGTATTTATTTCATCGTCTGGAGTAGGAGTTGGCACTCTGTGGCCCTGTTTTTGTACGTAAAATTTTATAGGAATACAGCCACCTCATTCGCTTACGTGTTGTTAACGCTGCCTTCTAGATACAGAGTTCAGCAGTTGCGACAGAGGCTATGTGGCCCACAAACCTGAAATATTCGCCATCTGGTCCTTTAGAGGAAAAACGGCAGACCTCTTATCTACAGCTGTGATTCCCAACCCTGGGCCGACATGAGAATCCCCTGGGGCATCTTTAAAAAATAGTAAGACCCAGGTTCTACCCTCGCAAAGAGTGGCTTAACTGGTCAGGGTGGATCTTGGGCATTGGTTGTTTTTAAAGCTTTCCCAGGTGATGCTCTGTGCAGGCAGGCTCCACTGCTCTGATCTTTAGGATTAATTCCCGACTCCTGAGGGTGGCTTAAAAGGCCCTTCGTGACCGGACCTGCCTCTCCGGGCTCACCCTCCCACGCCCACACCCATTTCCGCTGCTCCTTTATACAGAATGCACCAGGCCTGCACTTGTCTGTTTTTCTGCCTGGAATGTCCTTCCTTCCTGTCTGCCTGGCAAATGCTGAATCATCCCTTGCGTCTCAGCGGGAGGATGGTCTCCCCCCAGGAAGCAGTCCAGACTCCTGCTTAGTGTATCACACCAAAAGGCGTTTAATGGTTCACCTGTCTGTCCCCGCTGTGTGGGAGGGGTCATGTTGCCATTAATGGATATCTCAGAGGAGCAGTTCGATAAAACATTTGCTGGATTGAATTAAGCGTTGAAAAAATTAAATTCGAATGCCCAAAATCCAGCTCCATGAATGAACATATTTTGAAGTCCTCCGTGTGTCAAGAAAACCAACGACCATTTAAAAAACCAGATGTATTTATTATAGATAAGCTAGCTGATTCCCCAATCCCCTTCTCTATCACTGAGCATCCCAAATGCTGCAGCCTGAAGTTTAAGATCTGGAACTAAAAGGGTCAGAGGAGATAAAAACAAGAGAGGTGTCAATACTGAGCCTGACTTTACCCAGATAAGACTCTAAAGGACAAATGTAGAGGTATACCCAATTAATCCGCTTGAGAAGATTAAATTCCACTTTCTTTTGTTTTTTTTTCCAGTTGGTGTTCTGCCTTGTAAACTGATTGGATTTATGGCGTTCTGGCCAAGGTTATTTTGTATGCTATGCAAAGTTTCAGTTGCATTTGCTTCCTTTCTGATTATGAACTCAAATGGACAATTTGCCCTCTAACTGCTTAATCGGTTTTTGTCAGGAACGAGAGACGCTGGGCCTTTGGTCCCATCCAAATAAAAATACATCGTGATTGTCTCGGGAGGGAGGGATAGAATAAACTAACGATTAATCCCACCTGCTACTTCAAATCGCACGGTAGCCGTGCCATGGTTTCATTTCCCAAAGATGAAAAACAACTCGTTTCAATTCTGCTGGACCAACCGGCAGACAAATTTGCCTTCTCACGTGGTGGTGATGCTATGTGGACGTCAAAATGCAGAGCTGATTCATTTCTGGGTTTGAACAGAGGAAAGACAGACCCTGGTCAGTGGTCTTATATTTTAAAATATGGCTGCACTTATACCATGAAGCTGAAGGCGGCAGAAGATTCTAGAATGCTAAGCCACAAATAAACCTTGAAAGCAATCGTCATCTACCGCTTTAACAGCAAATATTTATGAAGCACCTACCAGATTGCTGCGTTACGTTGGAGAATTTTAAAAACCAGAATCGAATAGCCCTTGCACTGTGGCTAACGATACAGGGCATACACATAAAATGCTAGCTCTCTGTTGCCAGGATCTCCTTGTTAATGAGAAAGAGATCTGAACGTGCTACCGATCTGATATCCAAAGTTCCTAAAGCAGCTGTTTACAAACACCTTCTGGAAGTCCCCCTTGCGTCTGGTCAGCTATTCATCTTGGAGAACAAGAATAGCAGGTGTATTAGCTTCCTGTGACTGCTATTACAAATGCCCACAAACTTGATGGCTTAAAACCACAGATATTTGTTCTCTCACAGCTTGGGAGGCCAGAAGTCCAAAATCAGTATCCCTGGGCAGAATTCAAGATGTCAGCAGGGCCACACTCCTTCCGGAGGCTCCAGGAGAGAATCTCTTCTTTCCCCTTCCAGCTTCTAATGGCTGCTGGCAGCCCTTGGCTTATGGCCACATCACCCCGATGTCTGCCTCTATGGTCACATCACCTCCTCCTCTGCGCTCTGTCCCCCACTTCTAAGAGCACACGTGAGTGCATTTAGGGCCCATCTGGATAATCCAGGATAATCTCCCCATCTCAAGTGGGCAAGGACCAGTTTCTAACATTCACGGGTCCCAGGAACTAGAACGTCGATGTCCTTGGGGGGCCCGCGTTTCAGCCTGCCCCAGCATGGATGTGTCTGAAACCCAGCTACCCTAGAGATCTCAGTGAAACCCGCCGTGTCACCCTTTTTCTAAGATTTTCTTTGTTTCGGCATCTTTCCTGTCCCTGGCTCTAGCACCGGTGGAGGGGCTGACCATGAGTAAAATGCCCTCCGCACCGACAGGCGGATGAGACGACAGGCCACGTCTGAGAATCCAAATCACGTGGACGGTCAGTCCCCCCATGATGACAAGAGAACAGAGGCTCAGCTCGAGCCAGTGACCGGCTAGCCCAGTGAGTGCCTCCCTACAGACTGCCTCCTGGAACTGGGTGTGAACCCCGAGCCTTGCCTTCCAGGAGAGAAGACGAGACACACAGAGGAGACGTGAAATAACCGCTCCAAGAGGAAAAAGATGAAGCCAAAGGGAGTCAGCGGTCAGGGGAAGAAGCCCAGGGACCCCGCCAGCAGGGTGGCCTGAGAAGCGTGACATAGGGACCAGGGAGAAGGGACTTGAAGGGTTAAACATGGCTAAAGCACAAGCAGCTGCTTGTGGACGATTTCAAGGATGTTATGAGATTAGAGAAAACAGGAAATGAAAAGCCCTGCAGACTGCTTGGGAGCCAGAGGCCCCCCCTCCCCGACTCTGTCCCTGAGGGATAAAGTGCAGGAACACGCAGACATCACGTGAACCCAGGAGGGTCTCCATATGCCGAACACAGTTTGGATTCCGTAGAAATAGCTCCCCGCCAAGGGCCTCTGCCGCAGACGGTGTTACAAATGGTCCGGGTGGATTGAATGAAACGGCCGTGGGTCGGCCCGGTACATGTCAAAGAAAATGAGTTCCAGGACCTACCTGAGACAGCTTGTTTTGTTTGTTTTGTTTTTCATCTCAGAAATAGATGCATGCTTTTTTTTTTTTTTTTTTTTTATTCTGGAGGGTGTGTTTGGGGGCCCATCGCTTTCTGTGTTCGTATCCTGGTGCCGTCCTAATTTCCACCAACTGGGTGACTTATACCCAGAGAAATGTATTGTGCACCGTTCTGGAGACCAGAAGTCTGGAGTCAAGGGGTCAGCAGGGTTGGTTCCTTTTGGAGACTCTGAGGAAGAATCTGTTCCTGCCTCTCTCCCAACTTCTGGCGGTTGCTGGCAATCTTTAGTGTTCCTTGGTTTGTAGATGCATCCATCACTCCGATCTCTGCCTCTGTCATTCGGCAATTGTCCCTGTGGCTCTGTGTGTGTGAATTTCTCTCTCACAAGGACACCGGCCGTTATCTTAGGGCGCTCCCTGACCCAGCATGATCTCGTTCTAAGTTGATCCCATCTACAAAGACCCTATTTCCAAATAGGATCACATTCACAGGTACCAGGGGTGAGGATATCAACAGGTCTTCTTGGAGGACACAGCTCGACCCACAACACTCCCCAAGTGGGTATTCTAATCCAAGCCAAAGATGCTTGTGTGACCTGGCAGGGGACGCCGTGGGCCTGGGGAGCAGCCGTGCGTTCGGGGAAGGTGTGAAAAGTTTACAAAGAGATGGGATCCCATCTCCTTATATGGAGAATCAGACAACCTGCTGGGCCATGGCAAAAGACCTGTGGAAATAGCCAACCAGGTGTCTACTAGGACCAAAGAACCAGAATATGACTTCAATATCTCCTTTTAATAGAGCTTCCATTATGTATTCTGGTCATCTTTTCATTAAATTATACACGTATATAACAAGCGCCTATATAAAAGGGCGTAAACCACAGGCCTTTGCTTCCAGGCGCCCTTCCTCCAGAGAAAAGACAGGACAGGACAAGATATTCAGACAAGAGACATGAAATCACTATTCTAGAACATATATAAAGCCAAAAGAAGTCCCCGAGTAGAACAATCCAAAGGGATATATGGATATGTAGATATAGCTCTAAATAAATTAATGCTAAATTAGTAGGGATCACATATTCACTAAATTCTATAAATGCACCATTCCATACTATGGTCCAATATTTAAAACACAGCAAGAAAAACAAGGAGGTATGGGGGGCATAGAACAGAAAGTGGTGACCGAGCTGTGTGGCCAAACCAGTGACAGTGAGCTTCCTGCACATTTGTATGAGTTTCCTACAGCCGCTGGAACACATTACCAGAACTTTGTGGCTTCAAACAACATAAGTGTATTATCCAACAGTTCTGGAGTTTGGAAGTCCAAAATGGGCTTTACGGAGCTTTATGGGTTGAACTGTGTTTCCCCCAGTATTCATTTGTTACTGCCCTAAGCCTCAGTATCTCAGCCTGTGACTATCCTTGGAGATAGGGCCTTTTAAAAAGGTGATTAATGGGGCGCCTGGGTGGCTCGGTCGGTTAAGCGTCCGACTTCGGCTCAGGTCATGATCTCGCGGTCTGTGAGTTCTAGCCTCGCGTCGGGCTCTGTGCTGACCGCTCAGAGCCTGGAGCCTGTTTCGGATTCTGCGTCTCCCTCTCTCTCTGCCCCTCCCCTGCTCATGCTCTGTCTCTCTCTGTCTCAAAAATAAATAAATGTTAAAAAAAAAAAAAAAAAGTGATTAAGGGCTGCCTGGGTGGCTCAGCTGGTTAAGCATCTGACTCTTGGTCCCAGCTCAAGTCACGAACTCCAGGTTCGTGAGTTCAAGCCCCACGTCAGGCTCTGCACGGTCGGTGTCCATATAAAAGGATATTTGGACCCACAGAGTGACACCAGGGAGAAGGTGTCATCAGCCATCTGCCAGGCAAGGACAGAAGTCTCCGAGGAAACCAACCCTACCGGTACCTTGATCCTGAACTTGCAGCCTCCAGAACTGTGAGAAAATTAATTTCTCTTGTCTAGGCCCCCCAGTTTGTGGTACTTCGTTACAGCGGCCCTCACAAACTAATCTGGGGGTGGGGGTGGGGGGTTGGTTTTGGTGTCTACTTTTGGGAACTTGTCTGACTTAAGTTTTTGCCAGTAATTACCGGTAAAATTGACATCCCGATTTTCAGCCAGTCATCACAACTATCAGAATCACACAAGAAGCTTCTTTGAAATTTAGATTCTTAGGTCCAGCTCCTAGAGGCTCAGCTAGCAGTGGGGTAGGGGCTCCAGCAGCGGTGGTAGATGTCTCATAAAGGGCTGTCTACCCCAAATGAGAATGTGTCTGTATATCATATAGAGAGATTGTTATAAGTTATGCCGATACAAAAGATGTGTGGCGCACTGTATTAATTTGCTCTGGCTGCCATGACAAAGTCCTACAGATGAGGCGGCTTAAACAATGGAAATGGATTTCCTCACAGCCCTGGAGTCAGAAGTTCAAGATCAAGGTCTCCACAGGGTTGGTTTCTTCTAAGGTCTCTCACCTTGACTTGTAGAGGGCTGTCTTCTCCCTAAAATCTTCACTTGGCCCTTCTGGGGGGGGGGGGTCTGTGTTTTCAGCTCCTCTTTACATAAGGGAAACAGTCAGATGGGATTAGAGCCCACTCTCATCACCTCATTTCACCTCATCTATGGCCTCCTTAAAGACCTACCTCCAAATAGAGTCACATTCTAAAGTTTAGTTACTTATTGAGAGGTGGGCAGAGAGGGGCAGACAGAGAGGGAGAGAGAGAATCCCAAGCAGGCTCCACGCTATCAGCACAGAGCCCCACGCAGGGCTTGATCCCCCGACCGTGAGATCATGACCTGAGCTGAAATCGAGAGGGGGATGCTTAACCGACTGAGCCACCCAGGTTCCCCTAGAGTCACATTTAAAAACAAAGTACTGGGGTTAGGACTTCACCACATGAATTTGGGGGGTTCAGCCCATAACACACCAAATAATTCCAAATTATTGGAATTCCAATAATTCCAAATAAAGTCCAAATAACAATGAAATCAACAATACGCCTTATTATTAATTCTACATACAGCCCATTGACTCTCACTGACGTTTGCCAAACTCTAGTACCTGTAGCCAACCTGTGGTTTCCGTTGACCAATGAGTGTAGTCCGGACATGAATATTGGGTGATCTTTTTGTCCACACGAATGAGTAATACGGATGTGAAACCAGAACGATGTATGTCAGAACTTCACTCCATTGTCAATGACGTGAGCAGTGTTTTTGCTGCATCGGGTGACAGTTTTCAAGTGCTATTTACAACGTGACGGCACAGACATGACACGTTTTTAAGTTGAACGTGCACTTGTGACCTTATCTCCATCAATTTCTTAAGCCCAGACGGTCAACAAAAACGCTAGAGCAAGCCCTGACTTGACTTCTGGACAAGTCTGCCAACTTCTGGAGTGAATATACTTCAGCCACAGTTGACTAGCCCCCAGCCTGAAGCTCCTGAACGTGAGTTTGGCAGACGATGGGCCTTAGCGTAGCAGCACGTTCCCGCCACACGAGCACAGCAGGTGCAAGCATCTTCAAGAGCGAGGATAATTGTGAAGTGTAGTAAGGCAATCAGGAAGCGGTGAACTTTGAGTACGCGTTACTTTTGTTCTTAACGTAGTTCATTTACTTGGCGCCTGAAGTGATTCAACCCTTAAAAGTAACCGCGTCTGACAACCGGCTCGAAAATTTCACAAATGGCTCTTGGAAGCCAGTGCAGACTGGGGGTGGGAATCAAAACATTTTTAAAGCTGCTGCCGATTGCCAGAGTTTGGGACACACAGCCTCTCCATGTCACAGGTGAGGACAGTCTAGTCTGGCACAGTGGGGGGGCGCCTGGGTGGTTCAGTGGGTTGAGCGTCCGACTTCAACTCAGGTCGTGAGCGCTTGGTTCATGGGTCCCAGTCCGCATCAGGCTTTCTGCTGTCAGTGCAGAGCCTGCTTTAGATCCTCTGTCCCCCTCTCTCTCTGCCCCTCTCCCTCTCCCCCTTCCCCTCCTCTCTCTCAAAAATAAATAAACCGTGAAAAAAAATAGCAAAGTAACGTCGCTTGGGCGAGACTAAGCACACGGCTGGTTACTGGCCTCCACAGATGAGAGCTCAGATGTCAGGACCGCCAGCTTAGCACAATGTCTGTGGGCCAACGGCCTGTCTCTAAAATGTGCCTCATGTACCCCCAAAGTACGATGAGGGAAGGCACAAATGGAAAGATGCACGTGGTCAGGTAGAGAGAGAAAGGGGAAGAGAGAGGGGAGTGATCACCGTGGAGGTAGGGCATCCCAGACAGGGGACCGTCTCGGAATTAGAAACAGATGCATTTAAGGAGGAAGGCAGATAATGCCCTAGTGCTCGAGGAGAAAGACAACTGAGAGGAAAAAACCGATTAACCCGGAGGAGGAGGCCAGAGATCTCTTCGGGTGCGGTGTCTGTATGGGAATGAACGCAGGCAGTGGGTTACGGAGTTTAAAAACAAGACGAGAGCGGGGCCTGGGTGCTCTGTCGGTTAAGCACGCAACTCTTTTTTCTTTTTTAAGTTTATTTATTTATTTTGAGAGACAAGGAGAGAGCGTGCGCGGGGGCGGGACAGAGAGAGAGGTGAGAGAGAATCCCAAGCAGGCTCCGTGCTGTCAGTGCAAGCCCGATGCGAAGCGCGGCCCCACGAACCATGAGATCGTGACCTGAGCCGAAACCAAGGGTCTGTGAAGCATCCAACTCTTGATTTCGGCTCAGGTCATGACGTGACGGTGCATCCACACCCTTCAATGCATCCTTCCCTCTGCATCCGGCTCTAACGTCAGCCTCTCCCCTGCTCGGACCAGGAACGACTCCGGCTCCCCTCTGCAAGATCAACATCCCTGCCCGAGAGTTTCGTGAACCCTCTCTCCCCCACTTTACTCCTCAGACCCCCGCCCATTTTCCGAGATCCTGCCACTGTCATCTCCATGCTTTGGGTTGGGGAGGGGGACTTAAAACATTACTATGTGACATTTAATACGTTCAAAGGGCATAAAGAAAATAAAAAACACCAGTGTTCCCACTGCCCAGCTTGCAGAGTGAACCGTGACCCATTTGAAATCTGACGGGACCCCAGTCGCATCCCCGGCCTGACCGGCTCCCACTCCGAGGCAACGTCCAACTCAATTTGGAGATTATCGTTCTTCCCTATCCCTTTCCACCGCCCTACATACACCTGTCTCCCCGAGCAACACAGCACCTTAACCGGCATGTTCGACACCTTTTCATACCGCATACATTCTACAACTTTCATTCTTTTTCACTATTTTTTTTTTCTTGTCTCTCTCATTGCTTATCTTAGGCAGTGATTGAAAGCACAAGCTTGGGCATCGGATAACGCGGGCTCAAATTCTATCTCTACCACTTACTTTGGGCAAGATACGTTACGTCTCTGTGGCTCGGTTTTCTCATTTATGAGACAGAGGCAACGCCCTGCTCACGGCCGGGGCCGCCCGGACTCAGTAAGACATCCCTCGCCCAGGCTGGGAACCGTCCTCCATGGAAAAGTGCTCTCTAAGTATTGACTCATCATTTTTCCATCCACATGACTGTCAGGAAAACCATGCTGAGAAGGAAGGCCCGAACCACAACCGGTGCCCAGAACTGTCGGGCAAAAGGTCAAAGCCACGACATCCAGTGTTTTCTGTGTGCGTTACAACGAAAATCAGTTAAAACAACCGCAGGTAGCATCCGTCTATTAAATTAAGGCGTGGTTATCTATTATCTATCCCATTTACATAAATCATTTGATTCTTTCTTGGGCCATTCACCTTTGGGAGACTTTTTTTTTTTAAGTTTATTTATTTATTTACTTATTTATTTATTTCTTAGTAATCTCTACACACAACTCGGGGCTCAAACTCACGACCCTGAGATCAAGAGTCTCATGCTCTTTTAACTGAGCCAGCGGGCATCCCTCAGGGAAACTTATTTTACCTAAAAAAAAAAAAAAAAAGATTTTCAATTTTCAGACCCCTACAGACAGAACATTGTTGGTACATGACCAGAGTGACTTCCAAGGCAAATAAAGGGTTAACGAGGTTGTGATTAATGATGACGCCACATGCCATCACCTCATCACCAGTAATCTCAGCCAGTCCCTGTCTGTGCCTTCTGGATTTTCTTGGCCGGCGGACTTGGCCCCGGTTGGTCAGAATGTTCCCTGTCGATTTCAGCAAGTGTGGGAGCAAAACATAATCAATTCCAAAAGGGGATTTGAAGATGGCCATTGAATTAGCTGGACTGATATTTTTTCCAACGTCTCCTTAGATATGGGGACACACAATCCAGTGTAAAATGCCAATCGCTTCCGATCGGGTGCTATTTTGAATTGCCCAGTATTAGATCAAAACTTTTGTTTATCTTTATGATGTGTATTTGCTACTGTTTTCCAATACCAAATAAATTAGTCATGCGTTCAAAGGGAAATGGAAATTGCCATGGTAGTTTTTCTGACTTTGGAGAGAGTGAGTTTTTAACTTTTCTTCTTGTTAGTGGTTTCCATCAGCATCACAAATGAATCATTCTCCAGGAGAGGTTACCCCAGTGAGAAAGAATCTGATTTCCTGCCCCTTTCTGGCGGGAGGGTAATGGGTCCCTTAACTGTGAGAGTAATTTTGGGAAACTAACAGACAATAAATCATGGCAGCCTGAAGTCTGTCCGTATCACATGCAAAGCAGCTTGGCTATAGTCAAGCTTTTTCCAGCTTGGGCCAGTGCCTTCACCAACACACTCCGCAAAATTTATCGTCAAGTACATAATGGGTCCAACTTGTTCCCTAAATACTGTAATGAAGTAATTCATTATCAAAACCAGACTCAACATCTAGAAAAAGAAATAAAGTTATCTCCTGTGACAGTAAAACGCTACCAACTTCAGTAATGGTGACAGCATAGCATCTTACAACTTCTAAACAATTCTCATCTTACTAAGAAGCTGGTCCTCATGAGATCCCTTCTGGCTAGAATTAAATACCACTTCCTCTATGGCCTTGTGCAATAAAAATTCCTCCTCCCTCCTTGATTCCTGGAGCGATCTGTAAATTGAGGCTCGTCCTGTCCTCCCTATTTGGTTCTGTTTTTAATTATCAAGAGGTTTTCTAGATTCCTCCCCGCACAAACCTCAGATTGCCCTGTGTGTTCACCTACCCAACACGACAGAAAAACCTACTTACTTCTCAGAGCGTATTCTTTGGGCTCCACTGAATTCAAGTCGGAAAGGAACTCATCAGTGTCTTGCATGCATTTGAGAGAAACGTTTCCTGCGGGAAGCGCAAAAGGTAATTGCAGTGGAAAAGACAGAAAACAAAAGAACAAAGTCAGGACCATCATTGTCCCTTAACCTGTCAGGATAAAACTCCCCTCTTAGACAAGGAGGCTTATATTTATGAAACACTCATCTATAATATGTTGGGGGGGGAAATGTGACATTGCTCCGTCCTTAACACGCAGAGACAAGTTGTGTGTCCTCAGCCACCTGCAAAGCAGCGGAGATGAGCAAACCATGGAAACCGATTTATACACAACTTGTTATTGTTCACTAAACTCGCACTGTGGATATGGGGGCCGCTGAACACCTGGCTTCCTTTAGCTACGCAGATTAACATTGCCAGCTATCACGGATATGCTAGATATTCCCTGGCTAGATGGTCTTGTGTGTTTCTCTGGGTTTAAAAAATTTACCGAGGATGTTAAGTGGCGGTATGTGGTTTTTTTCCAAGAACGATGGTGAACCCAACCTATAAAACACTCGGATCAATCAGAAGCCAGGAAGGGCTTCCTCGTGATGGTCTGGACACCCTATGTGTCCGGGGATGGGTCTGCCGGACTTGAAAGCGATGTGGGAGGGGGAGTGATGACCTCCCCCGCGGAAAGAGACGGTGTTACAGGGGGACGAATAAGTTCCTGCACCCTCATGCGGGGGCTTAGAGCACACATCCTGGGAAGGACGCTATGCCGACAGGAGACCACGGTAGCCCTACTCACCTACTTGAAGAACACGTCAAATGCGTGGCCCTGGATTTCTCGTGGTGTAAATATCCTCTTTCCGGAGAGCCTTTCTTTAGATAGTAATCTCCCGAACTGCATTTCAAACGTGAAGCAAACCTCATTTCACACCTGTGGGTGCCTGTGACTTGCTTGTACTTCCTGCTCAGTGGCCCCACGGAAGCCTCTAGCATCTCAGAGCTCTACCCTTCGTCTGAGTCCACTGGAGCTGCTGTAACAAAACACCACGGACTGGGTGAACGACAGAAATCTCACCCTTCCGCAGGCTGGAAGTCCAAGATCGAGACCCCAGCGTGGTCGCATTCCAGCGAAGGCCCCTTCCAGGGCGGTCGCCCCCAGAGCCTTCTCCCTGCGCCCTCGTATCTCTTCTATAAAGATGCGAATTCCATTCGTGAAGGCTCCATCCTCAATCACCTCCAGAAAGCCCAGCTCCCAAGCACCATCATTTCTGGGGCTTAGGATTTCAACATACGGGTTTGGGGGTGGACACAAACATTCGGACCGGAGCGCCCGTCCTTACGTACGTTCCTGCGCTCGATGCTGTGCCCTGTCCCCGGTGCCCGACTCCAAGCCCAGCTCCTCTTAGGCATTACCTTCCTACCGAGTAGGTTCTTCTAGTCCATCCTCCTGGGCTTTCCCTCAGGTGAGGGGAGGTGCCTGTTCTCTGTGTTCCATCAGGGTCTCTCCAGACTCTCCTCACCTCCCCACGCTGAGGACTGCTGACCTCCGTGTCTCTCTCTCCTCCAGCCTGGAAGCTTCATGAGGGCAGCCGCTCTGCCCTTTTCATGCTTTTCCGAGAGGCGATTTACACGCTAGCCGAGAACAAAGTTGACCCTTACCTACTGGGTGACCCCAGCAGTCTCTCTGCCCAGTTACCTCATCTGGAAACTTGGGATAATGGTCCTGACCTCTTGGAGGTATTTTGAGATTTAAATAATACATTTAAAGTACTAGGAGAGGGGCTCCTGGGTGGCTCAGTCGGTTAAGCGGCTGGCTCTTGATTTCAGTCCAGGTCATGATCTCACGGTTTGTGGGTTCAAGCCCCGTGAACCCGTGTCAGGCTCTGTGCTGATACCAAGGAGCCTGTTTGGGATTCTCTCTCTCCCTCTCTCTCTTTCTCTCTGCCCCTCCCTGACTCATGAGCATGCTTTTTCTCTCTCAAAATAAATACACTTTAAAATAAAATCTTTTTAAAAATTCGTTTCTTGAAAAAACAGATCACATTACCAAGGGACAGTCTTAACACAATAAAAAAGAACTTTCTAGTAGCCCAACCTCTCCAAAGATGAACAGGGCTCTTTTCTACAGTATAGATGGTCTCCAACCTTGGAAACGGTCAAGTACTGGATGAACCCCGGATGAGGGTGTTAGAGAAGAGGTCCAGCATCCCATGGGGCTTATACCAATGACCTTGAAGGTCATCTCTGACCTTGAAGGTCTTCTCTGACCTTGAAACCTTCCGAGTCTTCCTTCAAAATTATTGTCTGCCGTCAAGGCGTTGGTTTGTTACTACGCACGTCTGAAGTTGTTCTTAAATTGAAGTAGAAAGTTCAATGCAAAATAAATGACAGATAACAGCCAACCCGGAGTGACACAGAACAGCAACTTCTACTTAAAAAGGGGACCTAATCTGGCACCAGAAACAAGGGGTCAGGGATTAACTTTCCCCATCTGTGAAGTTGTAAAATCATGGCTCAAGCAGTTGTTTTCTAGGATTAAATGGGAGGCCCTGAGTCACGAATAATGTGAGTTAGTAGTTATTAGAGCTCTCCGTTCCAAACGTTATCTCCCACACTTAACTATCTTCCTACATTTCAAAATAAGGGTGGTGGAGGAGGCTGGATGACACTAGAGGTTTAGGTCATTTGGAAATTTAAGAATGAATACACAGAGGGGCGCCTGGGTGGCTCAGTCGGTTAAGCGTCCGACTTCGGCTTGGGTCATGATCTTATGGTTCGTGGGTTCGAGCCCCGCGTCGGGCTCTGTGCTGACAGCCCGGAGCCTGGAGCCTGCTTCCGAGTCTGTGTCTCCCTCTCTCTCTGCCCCTCCCCCTGCTCACGCTCTGTCTCACTCTGTCTCTCAAAAATAAATAAATGTAATAATAATAATAATAATAAAAAGAATGACTAAACAGAAAAATCTCTGACACCAGAATTGATTTCCACCTTGTTGTCCATGGTCTAGTCACTCAAACTAGGAGCGGTTCTGCTCTTCGGAGTGTGTTAAATACTCCAGCTTTCATCAACTGGGGGAAATATAATGAGCAGAACCCACGTCCACATTTTTTTAAATGTTTATTTTTGGAAGAGAGAGTGAGAAAGCAGAGGAGGAGCAGAGAGAGAGGGAAACAGAGGATCTGAAGCGGGTTCTGCGCTGACAGCAGAGAGCCCAATGCAGGGCTTGGATCCACAAACTGTGAGATCGTGACCTGAGTCGAAGCCAGAAGCTTAACCGATTAAGCCACCTAGACACCCCCACGCATCCACATTTTAATCATTAACAATAAAAACCATCCGAAATGACTTTAAGGGGCACCTGGATGGCTCAGTCATTTGAGCCTCTGACTTCAGCTCAGGTCACGATCTCGCGGTTCATGAGTTTGAGTCCCACATCAGATTGTCTGCTGTTGGCGCAAAACCTGCTTCAGATCCTCTGTCCCCCTCTGTCTCGGCACCCCCTCCTGCCCTGCTTGCACGCTCTCTCTCTCAAAATATAAACATTAAAAAAAAAAAAAGATCTTAAAATCCCACGTATGTAAAAAGGAAAAAGAGGCTCTTACTTGTGGGTAATAGCTCAGGACTCTTCTAATGTCTGTCCCAATCTCTGAGAAATAAAATTATGACTGATCGAGGCTCCAGGGGATGTGGTTGTTTTCGGATGACCTTGTAGGCACCTGTTTCACGCAAGGCGATGTGTTGGGCGTAAACATGGAACCTGAACAGAAAGAACGCCTTCCCTTCCTGAAAGCAGGTCTTTATCCTTTCCTGCGGCCGTGGCAATCAGCTGATGACACCATTAATGCCACCGTCATCTCGTTCAAGTAACTAGCTCTCCGGGAAAGGGCATTAGGCCACCTTCATCTGGCACTGGCTTTGAGAAAACGAGGATTTGTCTTTGCTGACAAGAATAAGGATCAACCTGATGGAGAAAACAGAACCGGTGCCTGCTGCTCTCAGGCTGCAAAATGGAAAACGCCTCTTCTGAGGAAAGGATACGTAGCCACAGATTACAAAGCAGGCAGGGTTCGCGCAAAAGCTCCAGAGGACGACAGACAGTTGACAAGTAAGATGTGATGTCAGGGGTGCTAAGTGCCGGGAGGAGAGATACCGCTGGGTAAAGAAGCAGAGAGAGGGGCCCCGGGGTGGCTCAGTCGGTTAAGTATCCGATGTTGGCTCAGGTCACGATCTCGCGGTCTGTGGGTTCGAGCCCCACGTCGGGCTCTGGGCTGACAGCTCGGAGCCTGGAGCCCGTTTTGGATTCTGTGTCTCCCTCTCTCTCTCTGCCCTTCCCTGCTTGTGCAGTCTCTCCCTCCTTAAAAAATAAGCGTTAAAAAATTTAAAAATAAATTTAAAAAGAAAAAGAAGCAGAGAGAGGCCAGTGGGTGTGCGCTGTTGGGTCATAGCAAGGTGACCTGGAAAGGATCTCTGAGGAAGTGACTTTTGAACAAACCAGAGAGAAAGGAAAAGGCCCTCGTGGAAATAATAACTGAGGGAAGGGCATGCCAAGCAGAGGGAACAGCCAGTGGCAGGCCCTGGGAAAGGCATGCGAACAGGGCGCCACAGGAACTGGGGGGCAAGGGAAATGAGGCAGGACACGAGGCTGGTGAGGTGACAGGAATGTGGGGAGGGAAGGTCTGCTGGGGTCTCATGGCTATCGACACGCACACCCTTCTGTTCGCCTTGGCCAAGTCTCTTCTAATACAACTGATATTGTCATGTTGCTTCGACGGTGTCTTATTCAGAGGGAAGCGAGAGCCCGGGCTTTGAAAATGTCCCACCGTGATGACAGCACTGCCCGGATCCCAAACAAGTCAGCAGCTCCTTGAAGGCAGACCAGCTCCCTGCTAAGAAGAGATGCCGAGGAATGTCACTGTCACCATGCCACCAGAATGACTACGTGGCACGTGTCCCTGCTTCTTGGCGACTTTAACCCAATAGTCAAAGCAGAAGCGTCGTTTTGGCCAAGTAGCGGCCATTCTGTGCCTGCCGTTTGGCTGCTGGGGGTCAGGGAGGGGGACCTTCAGGCTTCCAGAGTAAGGAGCAAAGACCCATCTCTGGCTGAGACTCGAGCCACGGCAGCCTCCCCCACCCTGGAAAGAGGTCAGATGGCGAACCGACAAAGCCAAGATAAATGCCCATTATCCCGACTTAGAGACCCATCTTCTACCCTTTCCAAGGTAGGGTCATTCCCTTTGTCATATGTGGTTCCGCTTCCTCCTGACTTGTCAGTATCAGGCCACCCTCTCCAGCCAGCAGATCTGTGTTTGCCCTGTTCTTAAGGAAAAAAAAAAAAAGAGAAAACAATTGATGTTTATTATCCAGAAACACCCAATCGAATTAAACTTGGCTTAACCTGACCTGGAGGTCAGAAAGTTACTCTTGGACTAACCCCACACTTTCTGGAACCGAGTTGGAGGTGTGATACAGTGGACTGGAATTATAGAGCTCCCCTAGAGGAGTACGTCGTCTTGCGACGGACTGTGTTTAGAAACAGAACTGCTATGGTAGTCTAATTTACGATCCTAACTATAAGAAGAGCTCCAGAATAAGCAGCTTGTGATAAAACAGCAAAGCAAATTGAATAATCAGTTGCTTTAAATACTGTGACACATTATAAACGGTGCTGTTTTAGGAGTCAGAACTAACCGCGTAAATTGAATTTGGAAGGTAGCAAAGAATATGTTCTGGGAAACGCTATTCTGTTTCCTTAGGCAAAAATAACCACGAAGGAAAGGGTATAATTCCAGGATAAACCTGGAGAAGTAATTAGAAAGAAAAAGTAAATGTGGAATCCAAAGTGCCCTGCTGCAGCAAACAGCCAGCCTCTAAGGGAACAAAACGCGTGTAGGCAATGAAACAAGTACAAAGCGCGCGTTTCTGAAAGCTTGTGCTAGGCGCCTGATCGTTATAATGTTCCCGTACCCCAGATCCATCGTGCATCCTTCTCTGTCCTGCTCTGTGCCCAGCACACTGATATTCCGGATGACCGGGGCTTGTCTTCTAGACTGGCTTTGGCCAGTGGGAGGTGATGGCAGGAAATCTCTGAGTGGGTGGCAACGAGCTTCCCTATAATTTCCATCCCACACCCTCCTCGCTTCACCGTGGCTCTTAGGCCCGGCCCTGCTTGGCAGGCCTGGGGCCGGTAAGGGCTCCCCACCATTGCTAAGTCCCGGGGTGCCTCCAGGCCCCACCTTCTGTGATAATCCCTTCCTTAATTTCTTTGAACTTAAACCTTTCTTACTGTGCTATTTGTGTCCTGCTAAGAGCCTAACTCATAAAGGATCTAATGCTGGGCACTCCCAGATCTACCTTTCCAATAAAGATAGGGAATAGAAATGAGCAAACCCCCAGAAAAACATAGGCTGAGGACAGCTTTATCATCCACTGTACTGAGTCTACTAAAATGTTCATCAAAATCTCCCAGGACAGTAGGAGGGAGAAACAGATGTGAAAAGAGAATGTTCTGTTTTATAGGGAAAACTAACAGTAGCCAAGTTTCAGATTCAGCCTCTTAGCCAAATCGTGTGGACCAAGGCTGGACTATTCAAAACAGGAGGTTTGGAGGCGACGGTGACAATGGAAATACAACTGGCTAGTCCAGAAGCTTCTGGCGAAGAAAGAGAGGCTCTTTGCCAAGATCTAAGTGCACACTGTCCTATCCCAAAAGCTGACAATGAACTCTGCAGGGATAGGAGGTTCAGAACTGCAAAAAGAAACTCGAAGTACACATGGAGATTCAAGGGTCCATTTAAGCAAAGAATGAATTGGGCAGATTAGGAGCCAAGTTTTTAAGGTAACAAACTCCAGGTTCCTTATTTAGAAAATGTACACTTAGAATGAAGAGCTCCAATATGGGACCCTGACGGCTTCTGATTCCCAAGGGGAGCGTGTTTTGGTGTAACATTTATAAATGGTACAAGCAGCATTCCACAGTTAGCACATCCCTCTTTATTTTCAGACCATTCTTTGGATAGTTCAATGGTTCCAATAAGTCATATTTTATTTTATGAAGTTCTCCAACTGTATTTTCTTCCACACACGCCCCCCTCCCCCCTTCTGCTTGGGCTTCTTAAAAAAAAAAAAAAGGTGCCTGGCTGGCTCAGTCGGTTGAGTATTCAACTCTTGGTTTGGGTTCAGGTCATGATCCCAGGGTCGTGGGATGGACCTCCACCTCGGGCTCCTCACAGCGTGTGGAGCCTGCTTGGGATTCTCTCTCTCCCTCTGCCCCTCTAGACCCCCGCTCTCTCTCTCTAAAACAAAAGACCAGTGCTCACAGCATGATGAATATAGTAACATGAAATAATATATTTACCTTGGCCAACGTTTCCAACAGTAAATTTCCCTGTTGGTCAAAGACCCTGGGACAGCACTCACTAGCCCTCTGACCTGGAGAAGCGCCCACCGGAGCTTCGGGGCGGAACAGTTGTTCTTTGGAATACTTCCTGGAGCAGAAGCCAAGAATTGGCAGAGAATGTGTTTAGGAGGAAGAAGTGGTCTACGCCAGGAAGTCTGAGCAGATGTCTTCCTTTCATTTTATTAGTCTTCATCACCTTGTTGGCATTCTTCTTTATGCATTACTGTTACTCAGTTACTGATAAAATAAAATCGTCCAACAAAAACATACCTTGTGTGTATATCTAGAGTGCAAACTTTCCCATAACCAGCTGTTGTTTTGACTTCCGTATTTCTATTTAAGTAATCTAAACCTCAAAAGAAAGAAGTCTGGTTCCCTCTTTTGTGTTCCACGGCACGGAATCCTCTCTTGGTACCACTTCTGAAATGACACCTATAAGCACAGCTCCTTTCCAGGCCGACCTTCCCACCCTGGGCTGAGTCATGACGATGGCTGGGTCGACACTATGCCTATACCGATCTAAACGTTGGTCCTTGATGGCCATTTATGCTGCCCAAATATGTGCAGCCTCCTCTTCTGGGCGCTTGGTAGGATGGTACTCCCAGCCTCCTTGTGAGGAGGTGGGAACACGTGACTGGTTTTGGCCAATGAGCTGTGAAGAATAACATCTATCACTTCTGGGCCACAGCATTTCATTGCACGTTCCCTTTGCCACAGGAACCAGCAACTTTTGTGACAAAGGGATAAGGGGACAAGATTTGGAGCAATGTCTCCAGTCAACCCACAACAAACATCCAAGGTGACCAAGAAATCAGCCTTGCTGTTTTAAATTTTCTTTAATGTTTTTATTTATTTTTGAAGGAGAGAGCCAGAGCATGAGCGGGGGAGGAGCAGACAGAGAGGGAGACACAGAATTCAAAGCAGCCTCCAGGCTCCGAGCTGTCAGCACAGAGCCTGATACGGGGCTCGAACTCAGAAACTGTGAGATCGTGACCTGAGCCGAAGTCAGATGCTTAACCGACTGAGCCACCCAGGCGCCCCAAGCCTTGCTGTTTTAAGACATTGAGAGTTAGGGTTGTAACCACAGCATGATCTAACCTATCGTGGTTGAAACACCCCTCCACCATCCATCCTAAACACGGCCACCGACCAGTCTGGTTATACCACTCCCCTGTCCAAATATCCATTATCTGAGTACAAACCCCTCAATCTCTCATTCAAGGCTCTTCACAAGTTGGCCTGAGCCTATCCTGTAAGCCTCAGCTCCACCTCCCCACCCAAGAGAGGAGACGGGCTTCCTAAGAATTCACAGAGCATGCCCCAGTTTCTGCCTTTGGTCTGAATACGCCCCGTTTCCCAAATGCTCGCATCCATCGCCCTATCCAGGTCTACCGCCAAGGAAGAATGGCTGCAACTCACGAGTCCCACCGTGGGCTTCTGTTCAGCACGTACACCATGTTACCCCCAAGTACTCATGTCTTCCGTTAATGGCTAAGAATTGTCCACAGAGGCCCCTCCCAATTCTGCTCCCTCTTCCTGGAACTCCTAGGAGTCTTGTTATTTTGTCCTTCTGGACTTCGAAGCTCGTCCGTATGTTCCACCTCCTTACCTGTGTGCTGTATCCCAGGCCATTTCTTCACGACCTGTCCTCCAGCTCACCAGGCCGCTCTCCAGGGGCATCAACCAGGCTCCCTCCCATGGCTACAGCCCTGTGTGCTGGGCTACCCTGGATCTCTACTGCTTTTTCCTTTTGGATCTCAGGGCGTTTTTCGAAACCTTCTTGGATGCTCAGCTAGGCATTTAGAGATGCTAACTTTACATCAGCGAGCATTTCTGGGGGATTTAAGAGTAGAGAGACTTCCGGTTTCTCTTATAACAGCCAGATAGCGCCACAAACAAAAATTCTAGTGTCGTGTTTCGCACATACTTTTTATTGTTCAGTAAATGAATATTTGTCAATATGTACATAAACACAGAGAGCGAGCGCTAAGATTGCGAGCAAGAGCGTCTGGGTTCTAATACGCAAAGCCACTTACCAGCTGTGAGGGCTCAGGCAAAGAACGGAATCGGAGCTCAGCTTCCTCAACTGTAAAACTAGACCATTAAGACCCGTGCGGCCCACCGCACAGGTTTATTGCAAGGTTCAAATGCAGAAACACATGAAAGTGCTATGAATACACCTTAGAGCAATACAAGTATAAATAGAACAAGTAACAGCAATTGAATTTCAAGCGTGGGAATACTTAATCACGCCCTTGCGTTATACCCACGAAATCGATGGCAGTCAACGCGAAAGCGACCAAAGAGCTGAGCGCTAACGAGAACGCACGTGCCATTCTCCGGAGGGGGAAAGAGTTCTGCAACATCCCGTAGTCCTGTCCCTGCGACTACTCGCTTCCTAAACTTCACGAAGATGTCAGAGCCCCACCATCAATGACTCTCTCACAGAAGCGCAAGGGCCAATGTCCCACGTTTATTTACATACGAAATGTGTTGAATACAGTTATGACGGATGTAGTGCGTAACAGCGGACAGCGCCGAGACCTTCCGAGGAACCGAACGTTGACTACAGCGTATCATGCAAGTGCCTATATATACACAAAACGGAATTCCTTTTTCGTAAAAATAAAAAGTACAAAACGTGTTCCGGGATAAATACAAGGTATAAAATGCCAAAGAAAACACAGAAACGGAAACTGAAAAATAGGAACGCTCCCAGAGAACTATAAACGGAAGGGACAGAGGAGTGCCCACCCCTGCTGTGCTTTGATAAAGCGGAACTACTAATATTAAAGAGACTTATTGAAATGACCGAACTGAGGCCGGGCGGCTCAGCGCGTGACCGAGCGGCCGATCGCGACACGCGGGTTGCTGCATTGATAGGTCGGAGGTGGAGTCGTGCATCTCAACTCCAAGTACCAGAACGTTTGGCAGTAGCACCCCAGAACAGGAAACGCCAGCTCTTTCGACGGCGAAGGGTTCAGAAGGGTTAAGTCAACTGGGAGTTTTTTTCTTTGTTCCTGTCAAGAGCCAGAGAAATACTTGATATTTTTAGTTGTGTCTTCGTAGGAGTTAATAAATTCCATGACAAAAACTCGACTATCTAAATCTACTGGTCTAGCTACATATGTGTCACTGTTACAGTAGTCCAGCCCTTGGGTGACTTGATCTCCTTGTGTTCTTTCAGCCAGCCTTGCAGATCGGCCCAGAAAAACCCCCAGCCCCTGGTTTTCCCCCGGCAACGCCCTTCTTCCCCGTTCCAGAATGGAGCGGAGGATAATCCATGCGCTTTACTGTAGAGGCCTGGCCTACGTTTTGATCCATCCCTGGGAAGGAAGCTACCTGCAGGCTGCTTCAAACACGGTCGGGCGTGGCCTGGAAGAAGATGCCAGACGCCGGAGTGCGACCGGTCGCACGGGACAGGTGCACTCGCCGGCTTAGAGCAGGCACGTTGAGGGTAGTGCTAAGACACTTAAAAGTCCCTAGTGTTTTTGAGACCCACAATACCTACAATTTATATAGTGAATTCTAAAAATTAAAAACACTAAAAAAGGCATTATCTTAGCCTGCAATTAGTTAACCCATTCAAATCTGTAACATACAAAATGGTTTATTTGAATTCAGGAACTGCCCCTGTTGCTAAGAACTCTGTGTTTAAAGAAACAGTACAAAAAGAAAAAGTCTAACCCCCAAAAAAACCAAAAAACAAAAAACAAAACCCAAGGAACAAACAAACAAACAAAAAAAACCAAAGACCGAGAAAAGAAAACCTCAAAACATTTTTTCACTAAATACCGATACAAACATGTAACAAAGAGTATAAAAAGGTATTCATTGAAATATATACAAACTCTTTGAAACTCAAATACTGTTTTCATACTTATCGAGGAGGATATACACGACCAGGTGGAGAAGGTACACTGGAAGAGAATATATTGCAACAGCCTAGACAGTACTGTTAACTCTATTATACTGCAAACTTTTTGTAACAAAAATGTCTCTTTTATTCCAATGTGGACAGGGATTCTCCTTACGGGAAGGTCTGTGGCTATTTCTCGGCCGAACTCACTCTTTTGGATTTAATGAAGGCCATGCCGTGTGTCCGCATGTGGGCGTTTAAGGCAGCTTCAGTCTCGAACGTCTTTGCGCACACCTTGCACTTCCGGTCTGACAGCGCGCCGTCGGGCGCCTCGTCCTCGCGGCTGGGCTTGTTCTCCTGCTGGTTCTCCTCCCCGGCCCCGTTCTGCTTGGACACCGGCTGCGGCTCCTTCAGCTTGTGCACGATGAACAGGTGCCTGGACAGCGACACGTGCGACGTGTAGCAGAGGCCGCACTCGCGGCACTGGTAGGAGGAGCCGTCTGACTTGTGCTGAGGGATGTGTTCGTGGAACTGCAGCAGGTTTTCGGTGGTGAAGCCGCACACGGCACACTTGTGAACCTTGAACACGTTGATCTTCAGCTTCTTCAGCGGCTGGGTGATCGCCCCTCTGGGCGGTCTGAACTCCAGCACGGGTTCTTCCAACTTGCGCTTGGGACTGGGAACCTTGGAGGGAAGAGAACAACGTGGACGACACGCGTGAAAATCGCTCTGCCCCGCGGGTGACAAGCCACCAGTTCTCCCAGGCCCCGAGAGCTGCTGGGACAAGCGGTGTTGAGCTTCGGGATTCGGGGGCTCCCGCAGCGGCCCCAGGAAAGCAAAGCGGGGCATGGGATGGGGGTGGGAAGCAGAGGGGGCGGGGTTGTGAGGTTGCAAGGCACGGTCAGAGGTGGCCTCGGTGTGGGCGACGTTTGCACAGCGGCCCGCTGCGGTGAGGACAGGCGTCCAGGTGGGCGGGGGAGCCGAGGCGGGAGGCAGCCTGGGGGACAGAAGGGAGGCCAGGGGGCTGCAGCCGTGGCCAGGTGGTGTGGACAGGGGGCAGGGGGCGGGGCAGAGAAAAGGTCAGGACTTTGCCTTTCCTGAGGCTGGGATGGAGAGCTGCTAGAAGCCCAGCTGGTCTGGGAGCCGAGCTTTCCCGCACACTCACCTTCGTCACACGGCTGACCCGCAGGCCGTGCTCTTCCCCTCCCGCTCCCATCTGCCTAAATCTGAGCCACGTTAAATCCCCTTGTTTGCAGCTGGCCAAAAGTCCAAGCCAGAGGGACACCCCCTCCTGCCCGCTCTGCGGCCCACCTCTTCTCTGTCTTGTTGACAGGGCACCACTCATACATGGCCTTGACCTGGAGCTGCCCCTGCACGTAGATCCTTTAATTCCATCCCCACCCCCACCCCCACCCCTGGAAGGGAAAAGATTACAGACTAACGAGACACTAGTCTGACTCGTATTCTGATTAGGCTTTACTCAGTGATCAGCTCCCCCATCGCGCACACTCGGGCTGCTACCCAGGCACATTCCAGACACAGCCCAGTGCCAAAGCCAGCAGAGCGATCTCCTAAATGTCTGCCGAACTGCTTGCTGCCTCTCCGATCGCGCTTGCCACACACACGCCTAACACACACGTTAACGCTCATACCGCTGATTCAAGTTCGCTAGCCGCTGACCTAAGAAATAAGGCAGAGATGTATCGTTTTATCTTCTGCCATCGTGAAGCGAAACTAAGGAGAACCCCTTCATTTTTACTTGGTACCTTTCACAACCGACGTACTGCCAACCAGAAAAGCCATCTAGCTTTCTACCTTCTGGCTGAGAGCCAACTGATGAGCGTCCACAGAAAATTTTATCATTTCTGTACACAAGTAGATCCCTCAAGCTGCTTCTGGAAAGATGTAGAAGAAACTTAATACCTTTTAGGGGCAGGACGAAAGAGAAGAATGGGTGTACGGGGAGCTGACCTATTGTTTTATAAGCTTTGTAACTGCGGCGAAACTTAAACAAAGAGAGTGAATGGAAAAAGCAAGTCAACACAATTCCACTCTAAAGAGAACGTTTGCCATGTTTGACCTTGGCATCTTCTTTTATTTCTGTTTCCTCCTCGTTGGTGGCTTCTGTCATCTCTTTCAAGTCGGGATCCTTGATTCCGTGCATGAGCTGGATATGCTTCTCTAGCATCAACCGTTTCGTAAAGGTGCGTCTAGAGTCTGGGCAGTGCCTGTGGGGCAAAGACAAGGAGGTAACCCGCCTGCCGAAAGGTACCCCACGCTGAAGAACACCCTCTCTACCGAAGGGACCTTCGCCAGCCAACACTACGCTCAGCGGGGTCAAGATGATCTGTGTGAGGGGCGCCTGGGTACCTCGGTCGGTGAAGCGTCCCACTTCGGGTCAGGTCACGATCTCACCTGGGTTCGTGACTTTGAGCCCCACGTGGGGCTCAGTGTTGACGGCCAGCGCAGAGCCTGCTTGGGACCCTCTCTCCACCCCCCCCCCGCCCCTCCCCCGCTCTTTCTCTCAAAAGGAAAGAAATGAACGGAAACAAACCAACAAAAAAAGATCTTTGTGGATACCGATGGCCCAAAATGAAACAGCAGTTCTGCCATGAACTGCAGTTTCCAGTGTGTGAGAAAAATTTTTGCGGTTTCTATAGAAAGCTTTCTGTCGGTTTTGGCGTCTCGGTAGGATCAGCCTAATTCAGTTTGGCTGGGGTGTTTACTTATTCTCTAGATCTGGTTAAAGTATTACTTCATTTAGAATTCTAGGTGACTTTCATTTTTAAATTGAGGGTATCGAATTTCAGAAGTTTTCTTTACAATGACTCCGTGTTCCCTCGAAATTTACGGCATAAGAGATACTTTAATATGGAAAAAGTCCCTCCCGGATTCCTTCATGTGGATGTTAATTATTCCTGTCCGCTCCGCCATAACAAAGAGAAGACAGGGTGTGTGGCCCTGTTAAATTCCTCACCAGGGCACAAACTCGGTATCACAGCACTGAAATTCATGTGTTCATTCAGTTGACTGAAATGTAGAAAACTCAACAGATAGCCAATATAGGTCAATCTTTTAAGTTTTCATTTCATCTCTGTGGGGGGGGGGGGCAAACCTGTCGATTATGAATAGTTTTTCTTTAGAAGATATGAATTCGCCATTTTCTTAATGCAATGGACCAAAAACAGGTTTAGGGAAAAAAAAGAAAGAGAAGTGAATGACCGTGGTGACTACAGGTGCCATAAGGCAGACATCAAGAATCCACTGCAGTGAAGAAGGGTGAAAATACCTCATGGTCTTATGCAGAATCAAATTTACTGCCTTCAAAAAGCCTTCTGGAGATGTTGTAATGATTGGCCCCACACCCTGATGATTTCCTGTTAGAGACCCCCACCCCCCCACCCCGGCAGGGGCAGCCCTGGGAGCCCGTGCCAACCCCGCACCACAAAGGAAATCGGCCAGACGATCCGAGCATCTTACTGCCTTACGGTGTCTCCGGGGAGAAATACACAAAACCCGTCCAAGGAGGAAGGACTAAGCCACGCCAGACTCCCTTCCTACCTTCTTCTCAGCCAGGGCCTCCTTCTAAGTCCTCCCATCCTTCCGGCGCAGTCTCAAACATGCAGGCCTGATTCACAGAATGTTCTCACCTCAGCGAAATCACTCCCGGCTTTAATTTCACTGCAGGAGTTGTCTACGTCCCGGTTTTCCTACCCGAGCAACTTTCCCTAACTAATCAAGAATAGTGAAGCCTTGAGGAACAGACAGCCAACCATCACGTGTGTCCTGAGACACACGGTCCTCTGTGCCCTGCTTTGATCATGTCACACGCTACGTGCTGGCTACATGGCTTCTGTGTCTGTTAGTTCTCTCCCTGTTACGAGAAGTGCCTTAAAGTAAGTAAGCCTGTTACCAACTCACTTGAGGCATGTTCTGATTAAGTGGGTGATAAAGCTTTTTCACTAACGATATAACAAGTTCCGATTTTCATATCCAAAGAGGTAGCTCAGGACTGTCCAGAGTGGCATCACCACCCACTCGATGTGTTGGCCTACTCCATTCCTTGAATTTGACCTCTGAGCCAAATGTGTGCGCTGGGAAAAGGCTGCCCCTGCATTAGGGAAAACAGTCCGGCCTAGGACAGAGTCCCCGACCAGGCCCCATCAGGGTCTGCTCTGAACCAGTCAACTGGACAATCAACCTGCCAATCGAAGCTGGCAAATCCCTGCGCTTATAGAGACCAAAAAGCATCTCATTCACCTGTGCACCTGCAAAGCAACCACTTTTCCAAAACTCTCAGGTATATAAAATCTGTCCCTCTGGACAACAGGTAAGGACCCAGGCACGTACACAGGGTATGCCAGAAACTCCTGTTTATTTTACTATTGTTAAGTGTTATGGCCCAGTCAAGAAACTGTTATGTCCCAACAATGGAACAGCACTAAAAAGTGAAATCTATAACCTGCAGCACAGAAATGGAGAGGTAATGGCAAAATATGAAAAGCCGTAGAAAAGTTCCAGCATTATCCTTTTACCGTGCTTCGCACGTTAGAAATGAGGACTTACGAGCAGGTGTAAACTTTCCTGATGCCTTTGTGCTTGATCCGATTGTGACGGCACAGGCTGTGTGAGGAGCTGAAAGATTTGTCACACTGGCGGCAAGGGTGTTTTTTCATTTGCTTTGTTAGGAGAAAAGAGATAGAAAGTCACTTAAGAGAACAAAAACAGAACTGCTTTAAAAATTAAGAACTCTTTCGTAACAGTTGGAGTTACATAATCCTCACTGCTTTGCAATACAAAGACAAAACTAACAGATTCTTCTTAATACATAAGAAAAAGGAAGGGCAGGGGTGGGGTAACCGTGAAGGGACTAATTTCTGGAGAATCGGATAAACATGATGAGAGTAAAATATTAAATATTTTTCTCAAAACACTTATGGTTTTGACTCAACACAAACCCCCAGATATCTGAAAACATAAAATTTCTTTGCAAAAGAGATACAGCTGTTATTTTTAAATAGCAGATACAAGGGGCGCCTGGGTGTCTTAGCTCGTTGAGCGTCAGACTCTTAATTCTGGCTCGGATCATGTCAGTTGTGAGCTTGGGCCCCGCGCGCTGGGCATGGAGACTGCCAGAGACTCTCTCTCCCTCTGCCCCTCCCCTGGCTGTGATATAAACAAACAAACAAACAAATAGCTAGCAGATACTATACAAAAACATAATTCTTCAGTAAACACCAAATAAAACCATTACTTACTTTGGTACATCCAGAGAGAATGTTAACTTGTCCAATATGCCCTTTTAAATGAAATCTCGAGCTAATTTTAAGCATTTTGACTGTCCCCCCAATGATTAACTGTTCCTTACATAAGGGAAGAGCTTTCCAAAAGGCCCTTTGAATACTACCATTTGGTTATTTCAAGAACGCACATGGGGCGCCTGGGTGGCTCAGTCGGTTAAGCGTCCGACTTCAGCTCAGGTCACGATCTCGCGGTCCGTGAGTTCAAGCCCCGCGTCGGGCCCTGGGCTGATGGCTCAGAGCCTGGAGCCTGCTTCCGAGTCTGTGTCTCCCTCTCTCTCTGCCCCTCCCCCGTTCATGCTCTGTCTCTCTCTGTCTCAAAAATAAATCAACGTTAAAAAAAAATTAAAAAAAAAAAAAGAACGCCCAAGTTTGAAACCACTTTATGTAGTCTGCCATTAGAATACACAGCACGTGTGTATGAGGGTCGGGGGACAGTGACAGAGCAAGAGAAAGCTATCAAGAGATGAAAACCAAAGTTAAAAGTTTCCTAATTTGGCCACGACATGATTATGTGAATTCAACACATTCTCATGTGGACCCTTGGAAGTAAAATGAATGGTTTAACCTAAAAGCACGTTCTTTGGGTACAAGATGCACTGAAGTCTCGAATGAAACGGTGTCGTATCACAAGGAAATCCGATCAAGAAATAACTGCCAGCCTCATGAATAGAACAAAATTTGGCAAAATTAAAAATAGGGCTGAAGTAAAAACAAGTTCTCATGTGAAATAACATTACTATTTATGGCAAGAAGAAGAGATAAGCAAAGCAATTGTGGGCTAAGTGGTTAAAGAAAGGATACAATTTTTTTTTTTTTTTGAAGTTTTATTTACTTATTTCTGAGAGACAGACAGAGACAGCATGAGCGGGAGAGGGGCAGAGAGAGAGAATCCCAGGCAGGCTCCGTGCTGCCAGCACAGAGACCGATGCAGGATTCGAACCCACGAAACCATGAGATCATGACCTGAGCTGAAACCGAGAGTCGGACGCTTAACTAACTGAGCCACCCAGGAGCCCGGAAAGAATAAATATTTTAAATAATTGTTTTTATATTAATCACTTGACAAATATGCCCCTTGTTCAAACTGGTAAGCAAATCGATTTAAGTGATTGGGTTTGGCTCTGGAGAACCAGAAATGGGTTGGCACCTTGTCTCTACCGCTCATGCATCGAACCGTATGCCCTGGGAGAGGGTCTCCATAAACATCCAGTCCCCAAACTGTAGGGTGGGGATCACAACAGTGCCTTCCTCAGAGAGTGCTGGGGGAAGAAAGGGCCGGTGGTGAATTAGTCAGCATAGTGCTTGGGACACAGAGAAATCCTCAATAAATATTCTTTTCTGAATAACAATAAAATATCCAAATTCATTTTAAGAGAGCCGAAAATACTATTTTTTAAATAAAACACATCAGTCTGTTAAGTGTTTAAAAACCTAGGCAGAAGCAAAGGAGGGCATTTCTTCTCCGTGCCAAAGCATTGCTTTTATCATTTTCCTAAGCATATAATCTGGGATATTATGAGAATAATGTCTGTGAGTGAGGGAGGGAGGGAGGGAGGGAGGGAGGGGGAGAGGGAGAGAGAGACAGAGAGAACAGAGCAAATAACCAACTAATGCCTCTGAGCCACACTCTTTTCCCAAAGGTATTCCTTCATAAACATCTTGATCACATAACATAGACAATTCCCTAGAGTCTTGGATTAGCATTTATGAAACCAGAGAATAAGAGCTTTCTTTTTTGTTTGTTTTTGAGAGAGAGAGAGAGAGAGAGAGAGAGAGAGAGAGAGAGAGAGAAAATGATAGGAGGAGGGGCAGAGAGAGAGGGAGACACAGAATCTGAAGCAGGCTCCAGGCTCCGAGATGTCAGCACAGAGCCCAGCCTGGGGCTCGAACTTACAAACCACGAGATCAAGACTTGAGCCGAAGTGGGACGCTTAACCGACTGAGCCACCCAGGTACCCCAAGAGGTTTCTTTAGAATAAAAAGCTTTAAGAACAGTCACGGAAGTCCTACGTATATAAGTCTAATGTCCAATTCCTATTGAGTTTTATACGTAGAAGATGGACAATGTTAAGATCACCCAGAAGAGTCAAAACACAAGGCATTTTTCTAAAAGCGAGAAGGTTGTAGCAAATCATCATAAAACATGTAGAGAACGGACATATATCTTTCTAACTATATAACAAAGGCAAGAGGCTTCAGAGGAATGCAAACTGGGTTTTCCATTAAGATGAAGAATTTAAAATTCCATTTCTTGTTATGGTATCATTATGTTAACGTTAAATTAAAAAAATCTTTTTAAGATTTTATTTGTTTAAGTAATCTCTATGTGGGGCTCAAACTCACAACCCCGAGATGAAGAGTCCCCATGCTCCACTGACTGGGTCAGCCAGATGCCCCCAAATCAAAATTTTAATAGAGAAATATCAATAAAGAAATCCTCAGTAGGTAATAAATTAAATGAGCAGCTCAGCTGAATCAATAATTACTGTTTTCAAAAAGAACTGACGATGGGTGAGATATTCTTTTCCAGCGTCTTTATGAAAAAATGCAGAAACGAGCGGTGCAATCCCCAAACAATGGAGCAGGCTTTCAAAATCACTGGTGACAGGAAAATTACAGGTTTAAACACCAGCTTCCTGATCAAACCTGCCGTGTTCCCGTTACCTAAGAAAACAAGTGACTCCCTTCTTTGTTCAGTTTTAAATACTAACTTATTTAAAGGGGCTTTACCTAATTTATTGTCGTAACTTTCATCTTCAGTGTCAGAATAGCTCATACGGCCACTTTCTGACACAGAAAGCAATTTTTACCAACCAAACAAAAATGGAAAAAATGGTATCGAAAAAGCGTCAAGTGCCATTGTCCTTCTGTTTGTCAAGGTCATTTACTTCCTCCTGGCCCCAGTGTAGCGCAAGCTGATATTGAAGGAACTTGCGTGGACTTTTTGTAGTTAGGTGTTCCCACTCAATGAGGAGTTATTTTGTTTTTAAATAGAGCTCTTTAAAAAAATGGTGGACGAATAAGCTGGCAGGGTCTGAGTATTTTTGAAAACTTTAAATGTCCATAAAACAAATACCTGGGTGCATTTCCTAAACTTTCTCCCTAATTTCCCATTTTTGACTCTCACCTTCACATTCTTTAGGAAAGCAGTGGTTTCTCTTAGCAAATTCCTTTGCTCTGCGCGCCCTAGCCTTGGGCTCAAGGCCTGAGCTCTGGGATTTCCAAGGCCCCTGAAGGCCATTCTTTCTGGATGGCACTCGGTGAATGTGTTTTGGATTGCCATGGGCTCTCACAACCAGACACTGCCCATTCTGGTAACTAGTCCCTTCTTGTCTCTTGGCTTGAAGCCCTCTTTCTGTTCCAGGTGACTCTGAAGAAGTCAGAGGGAGAAAAGTCCCCACCTCAGACATTCCTGCCTCCATGAGGTTCTCTGCCTCCCACCAACATGTGAAGAGCTTCCTTAATTACCACCCCACATCCAGAATCACCCACACATTTAGGATGAACAGGAGTGGTATTATTCCCAGGTCGTGCTGACACATACCCTTCAGCTCGATCGTAAACACTTTCTGTGAAAAAGGAAAAACCAACCACCTGTATAGACTTCAACCTGTCCCGACAGTGATCCCACAGGATATAACTCCTAAAACTCTGGACCTTTCCACTTGGCAATCTATTCTACAGATACGCCCGCACGCGGTGTGGTCAGTCCTGTACAATGTGATAAACATGTATCATGGGTCACAAGTCACTACAATAAGCAAAATCGTGCAATAAAGAACCACAGGGCTTCTGGCAAAAACACAGTTAAGGGCCTAACACCCGAAAACTATTGGTGACGCGCTTAACAGCAGCATCCTGTGCAACTGGGTGGGGGAGGGCTGTGGCTTGTTGAGATTCTGTGAAGTGGAGGAAGGAGGGTTACCTGAAATCTGAGGGTCGGAGGGAAGGTGTAACACCAGGGGTAGGCAGCGTGACTCAACAGGGAGGTGAAGTCGCCGATGACAGTCTGATGTGAGAGCGTGCGTGTGTTTTGTGGATTCCGACACAAGTCCATTCCACGATTTTCTGTGCTCACCGAGTGTCTCTCTCAGGGATGGGGTCACACGTGAGCGAGCTCAGAACCCACATCAAGCTCCGACCGTTCCCTGACAGATCAACTGCGTTAGAACAAATCTGATACTAAAGGAACTATTTACTACCTACTACGGGAAGGGACCAGTGCAGAAAATGATGATATCCACAAGCTGTGTTCTGCATTTGAAAGAAGTAAAAAGAGAACATCTCTATGCATGTACGATGATCCTGGCATAAGAGAAACTTCAAGGTCCATAATAACAAACTTCGTGGTGCTGGGTGGGCCAGGGTAGGAATGAGGCTTTTTGCTGTCTTCCTTCATACTATCTAGACTGTTGAACAATGTGAATATAGCCCACACCACCACCAACAAAAAATTTCCTTCTGTTGCCTCAAAAAAATTCCACAGCAGGTTTGCGGAGGTGTAATTTACAAAATGGAAAATGCACTCGTTTGCATGTATAGTTCTAGGAGTTTTGACAAACAGACACAGAGCGGTTCCATCACCTCTAAAATTCCCCTGTGCCCCTTTACAGCCAAGTTTTCTTCCTACATCCAGCTCTTGGCAACCACCGATCTGCTTTCTAGCCTCTGGTTTTGTGTTTTCCATTTGTCACATAAATGGAACCACATAGTACAGCATGTAGTTTCTGGAGTCTGGCTTCTTTCACTGGCACAGCACATGTGCCATTCATCCACGCTGTTGAGCGCATCGGCAACCCGTTCCTTTTCATTGCGGGACAGAATTCCACGGATTCTATGGATCGCCTCCGCTTCCTGAGTCTGTGTCCCAGGTGAAGGACCTCTAGGCTGTTTCCAGCTTTTGGGAATTAGGAATTAAAGCCCCTACAAACACGCACGTACAGATTCTGGTTGAACATATAATCTTATTTCTCTTGGGTGAAGGCTTAGGAATGAGATTACGGGGTCCTATCAACCCGCTTCCCAGGATGGCTGTGCTCTGCGTTTCCACCAGCAATGGAGCAGAGCTCCAGCTCTGTCCTGCCACCTTCCAGCAGTTGGGACTGTGATTTTATTGTAGCCATTCTACAGGGTGGTTCGTAGTATTTCATTGAGGTTTTAATTTGCAGTTCCCTAATGACTCATGGTGTTAAGGTAAAAGATTTTCAGTGGACAAAACACCTACATACACAGTAGACCTCTGCCTCCAAAGAAAAACCCGCACCTCTGTAAGTTTCTAGTTTTTAATTTCTATTTCAGGAGGAATTTCAGTGCCCCGTAAGCGCCCTGAAATTAGAAGCTATAAATCACTCATCTCTATAGCCCTGGCATTCGGCATACAGAAAATGTTCAGTAAATATTTACTGTGTGGATGAATAAAGGAAATAACCAAATACACAATTGCCTACTGGAAAAATATGAGCAGGTACTACAGAGTAATCACAGAGTAGCAAATGTAGGATAACGTGCTGGACACAGGGCAAGCACTGCTTGCTTTTGGAAGATGGGCCAGACAGGAGCATGTTTAAACACTGATAAGAGGATCAGAAAAAACGCACCTATTGAGGACAGAGGCAAGACAGGAGTCAATGAGCGGGGAGAATTCAGACAGGAGGGGGTTTGCAGACAGGAGGAAGAGCACGTCTTCCTGTGTGACTGCAGATAAGGCGCCACCTTCGGGCAGGTGCCGCGCTTATTACGGTCAGGTGGGCGGGTGACGAAGAGACAGGGGAAATTGACTGAGTCCCTGCCCAGCAGCTGCCATTTCAAAGTGATGTATATACAGTGCATCTCGGTACCACAGCCTTCATTTTCCTTCTCTTACTGTTTCCGGTTCTAAAAAATAACAAACACTTGCTACAAAATAAAAGAGAGAAAAGACCGCCTCTAATCTCACCAACTACAATAACCAGTGTCAATTTCTAAGCTATACATAGCCTTCCCATTTCTCTTCTGGATGCACGTTCACGTGTACTTGTAAGAATGAGTCTATACTATACATCTTGATTTGCAACTTGATTTATTTTCATATACAGCTACACGTTTTGATCTCTCTACAGTCTTCTTAACACAACACAGTATTCTATTGTATAAATGGGCCATAATGTATTTAACTATCTCTCATTAATGATTTAGGTTGTTTCAAATCTCCAGTAACTGCAGAAAAAAACTTCCGTAGTCAGGGGTGCCTGGGTGGCTCAGTCAGTTAAGCGTCCAACTTCAGCTCAGGTTATGATCTCACAGCCCATGAGTTCAAGCCCTGCGTCGGGCTCTGTGCTCACAGCTCCGAACCTGGAATCTGCTTCGGATTCTGTGTCTCCCCCTCTCTGCCCCTTCCCCGCTTGCACTCTGTCTCAAAATAAACATTAAAAAAAATGTTTTTTAAGTGTCTGTAGTCAACCAATTATTTCGGTGGTATGAACTTCTGAAAAGTCTTTCTAGTTTAGAAGTTGTGAAAAATGTCAAGGCCCTTTGACACTTCTTGCCAAACTGTCCTCAAAAAGGACCTCATCGGTGTCAGTCAGGGCTCACTCACCAAAAGCCTTACAGATCACCATTCAACTTTGCCAAAGTGGTAGGTAGAATATTATAACCGCACTTTATTTTATTTTTCCTCAATGCCTAGGGATGCTGGACATCTATCCATATGTTTCTGAGCCATTTACAGTGAACTGCCCCATCATATCCTTTCTACGGTTTTCTATGGAGTGAAGTCAGGAGAAGAATGGCAGGTGAGGAGGTCAGATCAAGACCACAGCCCTTGTGGACCACCATGGGGACTTTGTGTCATGCATGACACGTGACCAGAAGACACCAATGGGTCATCCATGATGCCTGATGGGAAGACACTAATGGGTTCGAGCAGAGGAATAATATGATCAAGGTCACTCTGGCTGCCAAGTGTAGAAGCAAAGAACCAGTGTGGAGGCGACAGACTTAAGTGTCATGGGTTTGGAAAGTAAAGGTGATGACAAATGACTGGATTTGGCATGTATCTCAAAGGTGGATCTGTGGATGGGCTGAATGTGGGTGGCAAAGGAGAGAAAAGAAGGGGTTCGTATCACTCGAAATTCGTTGGCAGGGCACTTGGTAGAACAGTTTTACCAGTTTCTGAATGGCAAAGTAGGAGAGAAGCAGGTTTGAGGAGAGGAATCAAGAATTATATTTTGGGGGCGCCTGGGTGGCTCAGTCGGTTAAGCGTCCGACTTCAGCTCAGGTCACGATCTCGCGGTCCGTGGGTTCGAGCCCTGCGTCGGGCTCTGTGCTGACTGCTCAGAGCCTGGAGCCTGCTTCCGATTCTGTGTCTCCCTCTCTCTGGCCCTCCCCCGTTCATGCTCTGTCTCTCTCTGTCTCAAAAATAAACAAACGTAAAAAAAAAAAAAAAAAAAAAGAATTATATTTTGAATACATTACATTCGAGAAGCCCACTGGAGATCTAAGTAGAGATACTAAGTGGTTAGATTCAAGTGTGCAACTCAGAGGAGAGGTCCAGGCCAAAGATACAATTCTGCGAGTCGGTAGGTTCAGATGGCATTTAAAGTCCCAGGCCTCAGGGGGCACCTGGGTGGCTCAGTTGGTTAAGTGTCCGACTTCGGCCCAGGTCATGATCTCACAGTTCGTGAGTCTGAGCTCCACATCGGGCTCTGTACTGATGGCTCGGAGCCCGGAGCCTGCTTCGGATTCTGTGTCTCCCTCTCTCTCTCTGACCCTCTCCCGTTCATGCTCTGTCTCTCTCTGTCTCAAAAATAAATAAACGTTTAAAAAAATTTTTTAAAGAAAGAAAGAAAGAAAGTCCCAGGCCTGGATGAGAAGTTTCTGAGAATAAAGGGCACATCAACATTTCTAGTCTGGAAGGAGAAGAAAAGACCGAGAAGAGCTATCAATGAAGCAGGAAGGAGGAGAACCAAGAGGCCTAGTAAAGAAAGCATTTCCAGGAGAACCTAGCAGACAACCGCTTCAGACAGGTCAAGTGACATCACTGATAAAGCCAAGACCCCGGGTGCAGGTCCCTGGCCACGCGGTTTCTGGGGAGTGGAAACATGGAGTGGCATGGAGAACACAGCGATGGAAAGTGACCTCGGGGACGTTTGCCATAAAGGGAAACAGAGGAAAAAAGGCAGTAGGCAAGTGGGTCAGGAAGGCTGTTCTGTCAGGACAAGAGGCCCCATGGCAAGCTTTAGGATTCTGAGAACAATCCAGGAAAAGCTGAAGACGCAGGCAGGAGCAGACACGTGTGCTTGTGACATCCTCCAGGGGCCAGAAAGGGGGCTGGATGGAGCGCACAGACAGAGGGATGGGCCTTCCGGGGACCCAAATCACCTTCTGTAACAGGAGAGGGCACAGTATGCACGTTCAGAGGTAAAGGGGTTTTCACTGCCTGTCTCTCCTTACGTGTAACACAAAACCCAAACTTCTTGGCCTTTAAGACGGTCCATCCACAATCCAACCCTCAACCCACCATTCTGACTACGTCTCCTAGGACATCATAAATGTTGCAAAGCCACCCCAAATTCACATCTTCTGAAGACAGTGACACGTTCCCCGCCACGCCCCTTGCCCTTCAGAAATAGCCTTCCCTCTCCCGGAGGCCCATTCAAGCCCTTTGGCCCCCTCGGCCAGCTCACCTCTTGGCCCCCTGGTAGACTTCCTGACCTCTCCAGCCACAAGCCTCTCCTTCCCTCACCCACATCCCACACAGCTACCAGAGCAAACCACTGGAGACACATGCTTCCACATGTCGCTTCCCTGCCTAAAACCCATCTGGGGTTCTCGACACCTTCAAGGGCTAAGGTCTTTGGACTTGCCTACCTCACCAACCCCCTCCCTCCACTACTAGCTGGCGGTCACTTAGAAGGTCACGCTGCTTTGTGCACACCCACACTCTGCTTTGCTGCTCGTACACTGGGTGAATTCCCCCCGTGCATCCTCCAAAAACCTACTTAGGTAGTATTTCTGCTGTGAAGCCTTCCCTGGCATTCGCAAACCCTGCCATTCCCCCCAAGACACGGTGATGCTCACATCGCTGCTTCCTTGGGCCTTAGGTGCTCCTCCTTCTTCTCTTCCACGTATCACATGCAACTTTAATTTTTAACTCCGCTCTGTCCTCCTCCGACCTCTTTCAAGGCTGGGCCGTACCTTCTCTCTCTTCCCCTATTCACAGAGCCTGGACAAGCACTGCGCCGAAATCGGAACTGGAAGCACCCTTCACTTAGTTTTAATTACATACCACCTTGTGATTCCTCTAAGACCCATACTAGCTGCAGCGTTTAAAATATTTATGCATTTGGGGCGCCTGGGTGGCTCCGTCGGCTAAGCGTCCAACTTGAGCTCAGGTCATGATCCCATGGGCTGTGGGTTCGAGCCCCGTGTTGGGCTCTGTGCGGACAGCTCAGAGCCTGGAGCCTGCTTCAGATTCTGTGTCTCCCTCTCTGCCCTTCCCCTGCTCATGCTCTCAAAAATAAACATTAAAAAATTAAAATATTTTTGCTTTCTTTTTCTACCCAACTGGAAGCATCTCCAGGGCAAGAATTATATCATTTGTTCTCGACCATAGCAAATGTTGTGCAACTTGGTAAATGTTTGTAGAATTAAAAAGTGGTATACACAGAAGAACAAATATGATTAAAAGTTAAACATCCTCAAAGTAGGAATGAATGACCTGTTCTAAACAGTTTCAGAATTGACATTACTCCTGTAATGTGCCAAGTGCCCAGACAAACCAAAGACTCGGAAATGAGAAATAAACAGGAAAGACTGTAACCTGAACAGGTTAAAAAAAAAATCTATAGTCGAATAGGTCTCCTATAAAATAAGTTAGCTGTTCTACAGAATAGAAAGGTACTAAGATTACATATAAGTTATAACCCAATAAAGTTGCCCCCTTTTTTTCTTTTTTTATAAAGTAGGCTCCACACTCAGCGCAGAGCCCAAAGCGGGGCTCAAATTCACGACCATGAGATCGAGACCCGAGCTGAGATCAAGAGTCAGACGCTTAACTGACTGAGCCACCCAGGTGCCCCTACAGTTGCTTTAAAAAAAAAGAAATTCACTAAAGAAACATGTAACATCATCAGCATATGTATTAAATAAATAAAGGTATAATCTTCACTCAGAGAAGTCTTAAAACTTTTCATGAGGATATATTAAAAAAAGTAAATAATCGTGTTTCGTATGTATTTTCTTCATCTGTTCATGTTAGCTCTGGATATTGTATGTACCCACAAAACTGGGCGCTCCCATTCTGTTTGCATGAATATCACCCACACTTATAGAGGGTAAGTCGTAAGAAGCAAACCCGCTTACCCAAGCCACCCCCATGCTCTCCTAGAAAATGGTCTTTTACACAGGCAAGTAGCCTTCCCCCGAAGTGTGGAATACTGTGGGTCATAAATTCTATAAGTCCTTACTGAGAATTTCATATCTAGGACACAAGGGAGATCCTCTGGTCTCACTACATGAAAGAAAATACAAATAAATGGGTAGTTAGATGAGCACAGTGTAGGAAACTCAGACTACGTATGTCTGAAAATATCAAGAAAAACAATTTCTGACTACTAAACCATCCAAGTTTCTACAAATTGGAATGGAGTGGCTTTGGGGAAATATTTAAACACAGAGTACAAATTTAGACCAGAGGTTGGCAGACTTTCTGTAAAGGGCCAGACAGTAAATATTTTAAGCTTCGCAGGCCGTAAAGTCTGTCGCAGCTAGTGAACTGTGCTTTGGAGTTCAAACGCAGCCACGATGGTACATTAATGAGTGGGTGTGGCTGTGTTTTAATAAATTATTTACAAAAACAGGTGGCCAGCCTGTGAACCCCAGTTTGCCAACCCTGATTTAGCCCCCTGTCTCACACGCTTAAAGAAAACAGAGGCAAGTCAATAACTGAGAACCAAACCTATTTAACACAGCAGGTAATCAATCTGGAAAAAAAAACAAGTCGTAACTACAAAGTAAGGAGAAGGGTTTGTTTTTCACAGGACGTGCTGGGAACACGTCCCGAGAGCCACCAGTATCACGGAACCGCGTCTCGATGATTGAGGTTACAGCTTTGAAATGAGTAGTGTTTCCCAAGGACAAGTACGTGCTAGTTGCCATGTTTGCTTAAAACGACAACAAACAAAGCCGGTCTTCTAACTTTCTCGTCCTGAGACGAACCGGTTTGCTGAGGACGTTGTACGACTGAAAAAGTAAGACACAGAACTGTAATCAAGGCCGATGAAGGAAAGGCCAAACCCGGAGCAGACGAGGAACGTGTCCCCACCGCGGTTTCTGTGCCCGGAGCCATGTCAGGTGCTCAGGCAGCGGGAAAGGGAGCGCTGAACAAAAGGCCGATCCTGCGCCAAGGCCGCCACCGCCGTGGCAACTGCTGGGGTGTCGCGGGGTGACCACGGGCACGCGTCAGCCTCGGACGTCCTTATCTGCCTCTGCTGGCTGGTGGCGACACCCCGCAGAGCTCTGCTTACAGACCCGAAACGGACCCCGTGCCTCTTCCCTTTCACTGGACTCGGGCTCCCATCCTCCTACACCCACGTCCTTAAAGGTCCTCACGCAAGAAATCCTTACTCTCTGTCACACTGAGAAAAACAGCACTGACAGGTGCTGTCAGCTGTTCACTGCCACATTTCACCGACCCCCGAAGATGTTCGGGGATCAAAGACCCGAGTATGAAAAAAAAAAATCTTTGCGGCCAGTTTCTCCGGGGTCTGGTCCGGCTTCGCTCCCCTTCTTCTACTTAAAAGGGTCTTTTGTCCCATCTTCTAAGCCTCTTCGGGTCCTAAAATGCATGCTTATGGATGGGTGACACATTATCCCTCTGTTATTTCTCTTCTCAGAGAATCCAGTCCTCAAGGGGGGATCACGGGAAAGAATATGTAGAATGTAATTTTTAGTACAGCCTTTTTGTCCTTTTTAATTAAAGAGCCATCTAGGGGCACCTGGGTGGCCCAGACGGTTAAGCATCCGACTGTTGATTTCGGTTCAGGTCATGACTCACAGTTTATGAGATTGAGCCCCGCGTCAGGCTCTCGCTGACAGCGTGGAGCCTGTTCGGGATTCTTTCTTTCTCTCTCTGCCTCTCCTTCGCACTCAAAATAAATAAACATTTTTCTTAGAGCAATCTAAATAGATAAAAGGTCACTGTGAAAAATCTTTTCCCCCCACAATCACTATTTTACGACACTACGGATATTACTACAGCATAAAGAATGTAAATTATACTGTCTGAAGACTTCTGTAAAATCCTTCTAGGATTATTTATTTCCACAAATCAAAAGACAAAAGGAACCAGGCATTCCTTTTCAAGATAATCGCTGTTTTTTATCAGATGATCCGTCAGAAATCTGGAAACAAGTTGAAACAGTAAGCAAGCGAGCACAGAGATCAACAAAGCTACCATTAAAACTGCCTGATGACAGGTTATTTTCTCCCTGGTTCCAGTCCTACATCATATATTGATCTCCCCAGATGTCTGATTAAACTGTATTGATGAGGCCCCACCGGTAGGGACAATCCGCTGCGAAGCCTCAAGGTGTGAGAACGTGAGACACCACAGAGCCCCAGGAGGCCGCCCTGAGCCACGGCGGGAGGATAGACCATCAGGCAGCTGCTGGAAATCTCTTCTGTGTGTCCCAGTGCTGCCGGTCCCAGCTTTGCAACTGCTAGGCTCTGAGTGGCTATGAAGGCTATGGGCTCCCTCTCTCTTCCCTGACGGCCCTCCCCAGTTCTTATCTGCAGTAGTGTGGGCCACGCACACTGGGCAGTAACGTGCATTTGCCGAATTCGTGAATGAAAGAATTAGTCTCTTCCCCTTCGCTCCAGTCCTGCCCTGAGCTCCGGTGCTCCTGCCAAACAAAAGCCGGTTCTCACTTGTAACCTGGAAACCCCACACCCTGACCTCGAGGTACAGGGTCGGACTCCTAGATCCCAGTCCTTGGCACAAGGGTTAAAGTCCGAAAAATGTCCCGCGATCCTTTCGGGTCTGAAGTGTTGCCTACAAACTGAAATGAGTGGGAATTCGTGAGCTCTCATATACCTTCCAGGGCTATTGTACAATTCCTCATCAAGTCAATTATGGCTGGAACGGCTTTTTGTTTCCCCTGCCACCCCCACTGATGGCACGTGAAATTATTTCCTGGTGACTCTGGGATCCGAGGTGGTATCGGCTTATAGACAGAATCATATGCTTAATTCTTTAAAAAAAAAATCCAAAAACCTGGTCTGCCAGTTGGATTTAGGGATGTATTTTCCTGAAGAAAATTACAAGATGATGTTGCATTTCTGGACAGGTACACAAAAGTCTCCCCACATAATTTAGCGGAACCACAACACTGTACCAATATTCTAGAGCCTAACGGCCATGGTCAGCACTGATCCGATAAAGAGACCTGACCCCAGGGCAGATCTGGGCACCTCAAGTCACAAAAGAAGCGACTCTCCTTCCCCAAGAAGGGACTGAGCTTTGACAGATAACAGGAAGAGGGGTTTGGGGGGGCACATCAGTTTGGGGCAGTAGAAGCAGACAGAATGAAAACTGCTCCTCTGTGGCAGACAAGGGAAGTTAAGTCCCTGGCTGCAGGCGATGTTCCTCAGAAGAAACGTTCTTGAGCCAGCAAGGCCTGGTAACATTCACCCAGGGAAGACGGGCCCAAGCATCATTACGTCTCCTGTCTGGTAACAGCACCAGCCCAACACCAAGGGAGCCTGTACCTCCCGCGCCTCGAGAGATAAACAGGAAAAGCCCGAGGAGGAAGTGTCTTGTTCAGACTCCAAAATAACAGCAGCCCTGGTGGGCAATGCACCACAAACGCCCGAGTGTCCGTAAACATCTGAGTCACCGTGGTGCCGGCCAGCACCCAGCTTTGACCGGTCGCCGTTCGCACGCCTTGCCGGGACTCTTAGAAGAGCACCGCACGGGCCGCACTTGAGGTGCAAAGACGCAGTCTGGTACCCGCAGCGCCCGTGCTTTAAGTGATTTTCCAACACCTATTTAGTGAGCCCACACCCACCCATTCCCTTTGGGCCGGTCACTCCGGCCAGAGGCTTCCATCCGCCAGGCGGCACCGCAAAACGAAAGGTGCAATCTCTGGTCGTCAAAGGGAGTGAGGGTAACCGGCCACGCTGAAGGCCGAAACGACCGGCCACGGGAGGCTGCGGCGCACTTTCAGTCTGTCCACGATACCGACCGGGCTCCTACTTTCACTCGCCGGGATTTTCCCCGCCCTTGAGGACACTGCCGTGTGTTGAAGGCGGAAAAAACAGAGGAATCCCCCGAAGGTATTATGCCCGCGGCGGTCCCAGGTGCCTGGAACACAGGGGAAGGAGGGACGGCGGGCGCAGGCCACTTCTGCCGCCTCCGAACAGGAGCTAACCAGGCAATGAGGCAAGGAGAGGTTTCCCGGCAGCGAGAACCAGGAGGCAGAGGGGAGGAAGGAAACGGTGTGTGGCCGGAACCACACGAGGGGGTGGGTATGGAGCAGGCCGAGGCGAGGTGGCCAAGGGCTTCGCGGACTCCGCCTTCCACACACAGGGAGGCCCACCCAGGACGGACAGACAGACTCGTACTCCCCCGAGATCACCGCGGCGGCTGCGTGGGCATCTGCCCTAAAGCTCCGTCATCTGCTGGTGGGTCTCGTCTCCTGGGCTCGGATCACAGGGCAACTGGTCCTGTCAGGGATGCCCCGCCAGGACCCCCAGCAGCTCCGGCTCTGGGGGAGCTCTAAATCCTAACAGACTTTCAGAGGCAAGCCCAGTGGTCTAGTTACTGGGACTTAAGACATTTACACATCTGCCTCCTACTGTGTGCTACTAATTTTATTGTACAACCCTCGATTTGGGGTTTTACACTTAACATCCAATGGAATGTATAACAACATGCCCGGTCACACAGTGTAATCAGAAAACACGCACACCGTGACAATACAAGAAATTAACACAGGGGCGCCTGGGGGGCTCAGTCGGTTAAGCCTCGGGCTCTTGATTTTGGCTCAGGTCATGATCTCACAGGTTCGTGAGTTCAAGCCTCACATCGGCTCTGTGCTCACGGTGCAGAGCCTGCTTGGGATTCTGTCGCCCTCTCTCTCTGCCCGTCATCCACTTGCGCGCGCTCGCTCGCTCTCAAAATAAATAAAAATAAAAAATAGAAAAAAGAAGTTAATAGAGAAGGCCAGATTTTTCTTTAGACTATATAACTAGGCATATACCAATAAAGTATTTGCAGCCTTCAACCCTGTCTGAAGAAACACCTCCAGTGAGTTTACAGAAAATGCCTTCCAAAATGGCTGCAACAGACATCGACCAGATAGAAACATTTCACACCTAAAAGCAAATCTTCCCGAGAATCTGAAAAAAAAAATAAAATAAAAATCTCTTCTGGCCAAAAACAAAATTTGGAATAATATATTTTTATTTGAGTCACATTGTGCAAATAACATTAATCTTTCTTAAACACGTTTTATTTTTCTTCATTTCCTGTCCCTTATGGAACAGATAGTAAGTTTCCCACGTCGAAATTAGTTGCCCACTTGTCATTCATCTTCAAAATCAGAGTGCCCAATCTCCTAGTTCCTTCTCTGCATTTTTGATTTGACTTCCATTCTGTGAACCAAGGTCAATACCCACGTTAAGTGGGTGCGATAAACACACCCCAGGACACCACCTCGTTCATCAGACACTGTACAGGTGTGATGAACATTACTGGGTCATTCCCTCTCCTCCAGGGCACACAGGAGAACACACTCCTCAGTCTGCTACAAGTGGGTCTGGTCACGCGACTCATCGTGGCCAATGATGTGATGTGCGTCACACCCAGAATAAGGGTGTGTAAAGACCAGATGAGATACTCCAGCCTTCCCCCTCAACCCCTTGCAGTGACACCTATGCTGAAAGAAACTCCCTCGATCACGGAGTCATCGGTGGAAGGACAGCTGCCCCACGGAAGTGCCTGAACCCACAGCAAGCTCTGCGTGTGCAAAAAATACATTTCTATTGTATAAATCAATGGGCTTTACGGGATTTTACTGCCACACAGGGTAAACCAGGGGTTCTCAAAGGGCAGACTTGTAAGAAATACAAATTATCGGGTTCCATCCCAAACCTACTGAGTCAGAAACTTGCTGGGGGTGCAGCCCAGCAATCAGCCTTTGACCAAGCCCTCCAGGTGATTGTGAGGCACACTCAAGTGTTGAGAACGACTAACTAGAATCTGGTGCCAAATCAAAGGGCATTCGCTGCCTTGAGATGAATGCTTTATCTCTGCAGCTGCAAAGAGGGGTGGACTGTACTAAGATAGTCAAAGAATGACTGCTCATCTATGGCAGTTAAACCCTCCCTCTTGTGCCACATAGTATTTGGATTGTTTAAACCTAAATAAACATTTACTTATTAAGATGCACCTTGTGGGGCTCCTGGGTGACTCAGTCGGTTAAGCGTCTGACTCTTGGTCTGACCTCTTCAGCTCAGGTCATATTCCTGTGGCTTCGTGGGTTCAAGCCCCACGTCGGGCTCTGTGCTAGCTGTGCAGAGCCTGCTTGGGAGTCTGTCTCTCTGCCCTTCCCCCACGTGCGTTGCCTCTCTTTTTACTTATCTATAAATAAATAAAACTTCAAAAAAAAAAAAAAAAGATTTACCTGGCAAAATCCCTCCCAGATTCTTGCCCTACAGTCAAAGTCACTGATCGGAATGCCGGGTAAAATCTGATCCAAAAATGGAGCTTTCTCCCAACACAGCAGTGAGCCTAGAGTCAGCTATAAATTCAATAGTTCATCCTGGCCCTTTTGTGCTATTTTACACAAAACAGTAGTAAGCGAGAGACTCTCAAAAGCTGCACTGAAACCCAGTTAGCCTCTCTCTGGCATTAGTTTACCTACCACCAAGTACCCTGGGAACAAAAGGAAATAAGATTTACCTGGAATCACCTGTCCTTAGTCTTTGTCAAATTCCTTTTCCTGGTGCTCAGAACCCAGCTACTCGACAATGTGGTCTCTGAAATGCTTGGGTTCGCTAAGGCAGGATGAACTTATCTGCCTGCAATTTTTCAGAATCAGCCCAACTTTCTCCTTTTACACAAGCACACCCCATTTTCCATGATTAAAATGTATATATCTATATTACCACCTGCAAGTTCCTTCAGCTCCACGTAAAGGGGGAAAAGTGCATTTATTTACACTAGCGAGGGCCTTGCTCTCTCTCCTGGGCATCCACTTCTCCCTCAATGACACTAGTTCCATTTTCCCTAAAGAAGCAAAATAGGAACAAAGTATTTTTGCCTTCTCTTGGTCAACTGTAAACAGAATCTTCCAGAAAACAATGGGCTGGTCTGTACTGCCCTTTTCCTTCATATTCTAGAAAATGTCTTCAATATTCCCTCCAACAACTGGATATATTTTACAAGCTGTGGCTTGCTGTAATTCCAAGAGCATCTGATAAGAATCCATGAACTGCCAAATACATTATTAGCTCACACTCAGTAAGTGAGAAGTCACTCTGAAGGTTCCTGCTTTTTTCCACCTATACCGTTTTCCCAATTATAGTTTCCCATGCTAAGTGATCAAATACATATAGGCAGTCTCTTGAAAATCTATGCTTCTCATTCTCAATAAAAGAAACCAGTCTCCTTGGAGAAATAAATGGTTGGCTGCAGGGCTGGAGTGGGGAAATCACAAGATGGTTCACAAATACGTGGACGGAAGAAAGTAAGGAAGCCTCAAAAATGGGGGGTGTGTAGAAACGCCACAGGAGCCAACTTATGGGAGCTCCCAATGGCCAAATCTAAAATAATTTGAACAAAAATTAAAGAATGACAGTAACTTAGCTCCTCCTCCCAATTCTAGACACAGAACTGAAACTGGACCACATCTACACCTTCAAAGAATCTCAAAGAGTCTTGGAAGGTAAATTTCAATGGCATCCGAGTTCCATCATTCAGTAAATGCTCCTCTGTTTATGCTCTATTTAAAAAGTTCCATAATGATTCCTCAACATACAGGGGTACCTGGCAGCAAATGAGAAAATGGCTACGATTATCACAGATCACTTTGTAGTTTTCAAGATTTGAACACGTACAGACACCTTTTACTTTTTTATTTACTGTCAGGTTACATGAGTGCAGAATGCATGGTCTGTGAGAATGTTGCTGGCTGTTACCTCATTGAGGGGATCCTAATTTGAGGTTCCTAGAAGCCCCCTAAAAGTGACCAAGAATGAATGTAAGTAGCTGAGCCTCTAAAGTTGTACATAAAATTCTGTGTATTTGTACATTTATCTGGGAAAGGGCTCAACGCTGAGATGAGATCATCAGGTTAATAATACGTCTCATTTTCCTGTTTTTGTATTTGAGAGTACGGACATAGGAAAGATGAAGGGCTTTCTGTGGTCAAAAACTATTTAAAGCTCAAGCCTAGACTTGACTAACACAAAAGCCCTTTCCAAATGGGCAGGCGATGATCTGAGAACTTCTCTAATCGGGTAACTCCAAAGACAACACGCAAGGCACAGCATCACAAACCACAGAATCTACAATAATAAACCGATTTAGAACTTGTCCTCAAAGAGCTTATGATTTAAAAGGACAGCTAAAACCTGCCCATAGCAAGACACTAACATCAACTTTAGAAAGTGATTAATTTTATACCAGTTCCTCTGTATGGAATTTCTGTTAACAGTCATTTCTAAATGTGGCTGCTTTAACTATTCGTTTTTAAATAACTAAAATAAAGATCTGGCAAATTGTTTTTAAATTCTTACATCTAAGTTTTTAATGGACTCTCTGCCCCAAGTTTTCTTTTTTTAATTATTTGACTTCATATCAGATTATAACAACTTACTAAAAAATATATTTAAAAAGGCACAAAAAGTGGATACTGGGTTAATATTAGTAAAAAAAAAAAAAAAAAAAAAAAAAAATATATATATATATATATATATATATATATATGTATATGCATTAAAGAAATAAACTACCTACTAACTAACCAGTACAGCTGGAAACATGTTTTTGAATCTTGAAGACAAAGCTACTGAATTTCTTTGTTTTGGCATGGAACTCCGTACAAAATATTTTTTAGTAAAAATTTTTTGGATGGGAATTGAGAAGAGGAGAAAAAAAAAGGAAACAATTATTGAAACCAAAAAAGGCCATCTTAAAAGAGGAAGCAGTGAATTATCTTGGCATAAATTTTTAATCTCTGCCACACGGGCTTACTCCTAACTCAAAATCTTCTCTCCAAAATACTCATCGTACTAATAGCAATAAAATTCCAGCAAATTGCTGTATTGTGGTTGGCAGAATGTGTTTATGTTATTCTCAAAAGGACTCTATCCACGCATATATTTATTTTTAAAGGCATGATTACAGTATTAACGTCAAGTATTCCTTCACGGTTCACTGGTTCAGAACATGTACCTGGTGTCATAATGTGATATTTCACTGGGGGATCCAGTAAAATCAGGTCTTTCCAATAACTTCTCGCCTGATTGAAGTAAAATAGTATGCTCTCCTGGGACAGTTGGCCAGACACAATTGTCAAATCCCTTATAACTTCATGTTTATATCTCACCTTAAGTCCAGAAGGATTGGAGGCTGCTTTTCGCCTCACGTGCAGTTCTCACTAGATATCTATAAGACAGGACCCTCTGAGGTCACTAAAGTATGCAATACTCCCATTTTAAAGAAGAGGAAGTTAAGTCTTAAGAGGTTAGGTGTCCTTCAAGTCAGTTACTCGTACTTGATCCATTTATTCGAGAAATATTTATTGGCTGCCTATGAGCTAGGAACAGAAGCCCCAAAGACTTTTTGGACGGGAACTGAAGAGAGGAAGAAGCATAAAGCATCTACTGTGAGCAGACGTAAGAGGCAGCCTTCGCAGAGTGGTAAGAGATACGGTAAGGGAAGCTCAGGCTGCCACAGAAACCTGCAGGAAGAAGGGAGCAAGGAAGGCTTTCCAGACGGGGTGAGGTCTGAAGCTGAGACCCAAAGGACTAAGAGAAGTTTGCCACCAGAAGGGTGCACTCCTTCAAGTTAAGACCACCACCAAAAAGCCCCAGAGACGAATGGGCAAACAGTGTTTAAAGCCAGGGGGGCAGCCACGCTTGTCTAACGTGCCCCATGTGAGACGCGGCCGGAGGAAGGCGCATCAGAGGACACGAGGGAGCCGCCGGACGACTGAGGGCAGTGGGGACGCGACACTGCACGATCAGAAAGCCCTCTCTGGCCACAGTGAGAATAATCATCAGGCAACAATGAGGGTGGCCTGAACAAAGATAAACGGGTGGACCGGAAGGGATGAAACGCACGGATGGATGAGGGAGGCGGCCGGGGAGAAGGAAGGAACCACCAAGTCAGGTCAGACACCAAGCTTCTGGTGGCAAAGGCTGGGGGGGGGGAGTGCTGGAAGCAGCTTGGGTTCCAAGCTGGACAGGCTAAGAGTTGCTGGGAATTATCCAAGAGGCTGAAACATTCGATAAGCGGCTGGATTTGGGGACTGGAATGCAGCAAGGAACCACGGCTGGAGATGGAGATTTGGAAGCTATGTACACATATATGAGAAGTGAAGCCACGAGACTAACTGAAATCTCCCAGAGACAGTGGAATGTTTCCAGGACAGAAACCCGATGGGTGTTCTAGCAACCGGGAGAAAACCCAGGAGGGGAGCAGTGTTCAACACTTAGGGTAGAAAATGCTTTTAAAAAGCCCTGCCAATTGTGTGAATTACGGGGGGGGGGGGGGGGGGGGGGTGGCGCTGCCAAATGAGGAAAAGACTGACAAATGTCGAACTGCCTCGACAGTTAAGGAGGTGGGTTTTGTGACAAGGTGGAGCTGAACCCCAAAGGTGGCCGAGGAGAAGGAACCAGGAGTGGAAAAGGGCAGCCAGAAAGGAGCCTGCTTGACCATCAGAAGGGAAGAGACAGAAAAGACAGAGGGCAGGGGATCGGAGGCTTGCAGTTTAAATGGAGAGAGGTGACGCAAGGGTTCGGACAGGAGGCAAGAAGAACGGGAACAGAGACGAGAAGCCTGTAGGCGGGCTGTCGGGAGGTGCAGGGATCTGGTCTGGTTCAGAATGGCAGAAGTCGAGTACAGATTGCTGACACACGGTCCGCACTCTGTACATTTCACCGCTTTGTGAAGACATGTCGTTCCTTTCCCTTCCCCACCTCCTCGCAGGTCTCTCCAGGCGTGTGAGCGGCACTGAAAATGGGATCTGATCTCAAGTGCCGCATTCCCAGAGGCAGGCTCTCAACTTCCTCAAAGCTAATCCTAAAACCTACTAAGCCCAACGCTTCCTCGGGACGAACGGCTGCCTCTAACGGAAGGTACCCACGCCGTGCCCGGCACATTGGCACGCACAGCCAGCTCAGGGCGGTGTCTTATGCTCCTGTCCTAGGGCAAACAGTTCGAGTTAGTGTTAAATTTCATCATCCACCACATCTTTCTCGGAGCTGTCTCCTCATCTTTTATTCTAGACCCAGTGACTGTCGGATGTGCAAAATAAAGGTAGTTTAAAAAAAAAAAAAAAAGAAAAGAAAAAAGAAGGAATTTGGAAATGTTCCAAGATGGTTACAAAAATCTCGGATGTGTAAGAAATGAAAGCTCTGGGCTCCTTAGATCAAGGTCTGCTCCTGTTTTGGTATTTGTAAAGTCCGGTTTGGATGCCAAGAAAAAAAGACGTTTCCTAGAATCACCACAATGGGCATGGAAAGGTTAACTACAGGTAGTGTATTTATACAGTAGATTAACCAAGTACTGCCCCTTAAGAACTACTCAGTATTTGCAGTGAATATTGTTATGACCCTCAAGTTGAGATGATTATATAAGCAACGTGTTACTAAAGCCATATATATTCTGTAAGTAGTTTTTCCATGAAGAGACACCGAATTAAGTGTAGTCAGACCAAATAACATCTTTTTGCAGTGTGATCAATGCTCAGAGACAAGTTCGTACCATTTGGAGACGGCAGTGAGGTAAAACACGTCAACCACATGCGCTGCTCAAATAAAACAGTATAAATGAGACGCCAAAGTCATTGTCAAAACACTTAATTTAACAAACTTTTCAAGGATCTAGTATATACTAATTACCAACCAACTCCTATGTACTTTTTACACAGGCTCCCCAAGGAGAACTATTTGGTTTTATTGCCTTAAGTTAAAGCAATGGAGATGGTTTTTTTAAAAGTATACTGTATCTGAACCCAATGGTGGATCACAGTGTCACGAAGAGAAACCAGCCCCCATTAGGTGCCTTGGGATTTGATACAAAAAGAATACAGCACCTATTCTTATCTAAAAATTCAACCGGGGTCTAATCAAATTTCTAAGAATTATGGGATAAAGAGAAGCAAATTAAACAACGTCAAAAGGAAGCAATTACCCAAATCCAGAAACGGGGGTGACATATAAAGGATGTATAGTCCAATTTTTTAAACAAATCAATAGCACATTAAAAAAATAAAATTGAGGGAGAACTACTACAGAGTAAGAGATTTAAGTTACACAAAAACCAAGTGCAATGCACACTCTTTCTAGAACAATCCAACTTAGAAACCACCAGAAAAACATTACAAAATAATCTTGCTAGATTTATTAGGTCTAACAACGGGCATTTAAAAAATGCTTAGTAGTTGGAGACATGTACTTACTATTTTAAACAGAATATAAATATTGCAACTCAGGGGCGCCTGGGTGGCTCAGTCGGTTAAGCGACCGACTTCGGCTCAGGTCATGATCTCGTGGTCCGTGAGTTCCAGCCCTGCGTCGGGCTCTGTGCTGACAGCTCAGAGTCTGGAGCCTGCTTCAGACCCTGTGTCTCCCTCTCTCTGACCCTCCCCCGTTCATGCTCTCTCTCTGTCTCAAAAATAAATAAACGTTTAAAAAAATAAATATTGCAACTCAGATTTTTCATTGATTTTGAGGTATAAAGCCTCTCCTGTAGAATTTAAGGAAGGATGAGGTACCTCTTTCTTACTACCAAACTCTGCAAAGAATCACATTACGTCATACAAACACTCCTAACGGGGGCATCTGGGTCACTCCCGTTGGTTAACCGACTCTTGGTTTCGGCTCCCGTTCATGATCTCATGGTTCGTGAGTTCCAGCCCCCCATCGGGCTCTGCGTTAAAAGCGCGGAGCCTGCTTGGGATTTCTCTCCCCACCCCGCCCCCCGCCCCTCCTTGGCTTGCTCTCTCTCTCTCAAAAAATAAACATTAAAAAACAAAACAAAACAAAGAACTCCTAACCGTTTTCAAAACATCTCTTTCTTTCTCTCCTCCTTTCTTTCTGGTTCGTTAATTCCTGGCAGAGCTGAGCTCCCAGGTGATGGGGGTCTGCCAGGCCCGTGCCTTTCCTCGCACTAACGGGGTGACCTCCGCTCTTACCTTCCCGTGCTCCTTTCTCACGTGGGAAATGTAAACATCTCTCTGCGTGAACAAGCGGCCACACTCCCAACACGTCCACCCGGGACTGGCCACCTTCTTGGGTTCCATGGATTTTTTCACAGGTGATGGAGACTTCTTTTCCAATTTCTCTTTCCCGTTCGTGGCTCTGGTATCCTCTTTGTTTTGATTTGCTGAATTTTGAGTTGCAGGCTTAATGCTCAAAGGCAAGTTTATACCCAAGTTTGGAGGCCCTTCAATACTTTTCAATGTTCCATGCATAGACTATGTTACAAAAAGAAAAGAAATATCTATCACAAATCGTTACCACTGAGAGAAAGCACGTGTGGACTATCTTAACACATTATAGATATTCCAATATGATGTTATATTCATTCAGAAACATTTCTTAATACAGGAAGAAGAAAACCGAAGTGAAATACACACTTGAAAAGAGACAAAGGGGAATTAACTTTTATGGCTGCTCTAAGCGATGCATTTTTAGTTTCAAATAACTTCTGAAAGCCTGTGCCATTTTTAAATTCTTAAAAAAAAAAAAAAAAAAGCCTTCTGTATTGAGTCCAAATTATTCCTGGCTGCCTATCCTCCCCCAGGGAACCCGTGAGTCCTCTGCAACACACTCTTTCTGGGGAAGAACATTTTACTTTCACGTCTATCCAGAAACGCGTGAAAAGGCTGACACCGGGGCAGGTATTCAAGACCCCCAGCCAATCACCTTTAACAAGACCCTGCGACAAGAACAAAGCCTTCTCCCTCCCTTTCGTACCTTCTGCATTCTTGGAACACTTGGAAGAGTCTGGGTTTTTGCTGGGGAGTTTCGGGGGTCATTTCAATCTCCCTACAGCCTACTCCGGTCTCTCTCTTCTTACCGATACCACCCAGGCTTGTGGACTGTCTACAGCAGATGCAGATACTCAAAAAGCCTCTTACAATTGCTTAGAGTGTTTATGATCATTCACGTAACAGCCACGACAGCTATCTGAACTTACACTCACGGGATTCCAATTTCTAATGGGGTAAAATTAGTGCCATCTGGGTCTAAAGATCAGCTTGCTTTGGTTTTTGTTTTGTGTTCTAGAAGCAGAGTTCCCCCTCACCAAACCCTCCCTGCCCCCCCCCCCAAAAAAAGGGAGGGAAATCAGTCCGTGCCTCAATGATGTAGGTAGGATTTATCTTTTGAACAGGGCCTTCTCACGTAGCCAGCATTCAGGCTTGTAGCTACTAGCCTCAGAGTCCTGAACCTGTAGAACCTACAGAGGGACACAACGTGACACACGTTTCCGAATGAGCCCGGGGTCTCCTACGTCCCACAGGCTCACACTGAATAGATCTCGGCTCCACAGTCTTTCTTGAGTGTTCAAGTAAGAAGGTGTTGCCTCAGCATGCTTTCCATCAGAGTTTCTCAGGAAAGCCTGCCTCTAAGCAGTGCCAAGAATTCACCAACCTTCGTCAGTACTGTCTTACCCCAGAAGGAAAAAGAGGGTCTGTCATCATGTCATGAGCAGGGGCCACACTGGTCTACCCAGAGGACACTTAAACTGGTCTCTCAAAAGGGCCTGGGAGGAATGTCTGATGTCCTTTGGCAAGAGAAAACCTGGGGCGAGACGTGATCTCTTGGTGGTCAAAAGGCTGTGCATTGGCCTTTTTCAAAACAGAAGCCAGGTTTTTCATTTTTAACCATTTAAACCCCAAAGAAAGCAAACCTCAAAATTTTCTAGCAAATTTTTCATACATTTCTAGGCAAATACATTTTTGACAAATGAAAGTTGAGGAGAGGGTGATGTATTAAAATATTCTTCTGAAAAAAAATAAACAAAAAATAAAATAAAATAAAATAAAATAAAATAAAATAAAATAAAATAAAACAAAACATTCTTCTGTAAGCTGACCTTGCAGGGCTACAGAAATTACAGAAAAGCAGCCAAAAATTCGGCTGTGCAACGAAATGTGTGCTAAAATGGAAATTTCTAATTCGCTCATTTCATTTTCACGTCACAAGTAAAAATAACACTGTTTGGTAAAAACAAGTATCTTTTTTTAATAAAAGAAATACAACTTAATTCTTAGAACTGACCTTTCCTTAGGTTCTGTAACCACAAATACCTTGAATGATTGTAACTTAGAATTTGCTTTAAATGTAAATGCCAACATGTCTATGCATGGGATCCTATGCAGTGAATAAATCTATGCTTTGGCAGAAGAAATGATACGAATTGGGGGTGCCTGGGTGGCTCAGTCGATTGGGCGTCCAACTCTGGCTCAGGTCATGATCTTGCGGTTCATGAGTTCAAGCCCCACATCGGGCTCTGTGCTGACAGCTAGGAGCCTGGAGCCTGCTTCAAGTTCTGTGTCTCCTTCCCTCCCCTGCCACCTCTGTTTCTCCTTTGCTGGCACTCTGTCTCTCTGTCTCTCTCTCTCAAAAATAAAAATTAAAAAAAAAAATTAAAAAAAAAAAAAAGAAATGATACGAGTTGGATTAAATTAGGCAAATAAAGATCTACCTTTACATGAACATGTACGTGGGGAAACACTGTTCCTCTCCTTTCTCTTAATTCTTTCCTTGTGAAAAACTGAACAGCACAGCTAGTGATATAAATAAAGTCACACAAACTGGTGTAGATCTTAAAAATAAAACACAAAAATAGGGGGCCCCTAAAACTTTACCTTTATTCTCACCCATCCCCAAACACATAAAGAAAGGCAGGGTATTTTAAATGTATGGAACATACTTGAAATGAGAACATAAGTGAGTATTCCCACTGTTTTCGTATCATGTAGTCTTATAAAGGTTCAGGTGAATAAAAACAATTCTTTCGTCCTTGTGGCCATGGGATTTGCCACTCCTCTTCAGTCTCTATTTCTTGGAACCTTGTATTCCTCCAAATTCACTATTAACACAAGGAAGACCCTAACCGCAAAGTCGATGACCCCACTTTCCAGATGTTGTGGGTTTTTTTTTCCTGGTCATTCACTAAATAAATATTTGTTGTCAAGACGGTTTTGTAATTTTAGTGAAAACCTTTGAAGTAACTGAAGAGGATTTTACTGCACTTCAAGTGATGATCAGGAAACCTATCTCCCATGCATTGATTCACCCTAGTAATGCCCCAGTGCCACCCCCTTCTCCCGGCTGCCAACCAGCAGACCCTCTGAGACGTTAGGTTCGTTGCAGTAGGCAGTTACACTATGTGAGTGCACATACGCTCAACACGGGAAATTTCAAGGATTAACGGTCCATTCATTTAACTACCATGAGACTAGACTAATTCAGAGACCCTCATCTGCTCTTGAAACTGACCTTTCTCGTACAATGTATTAAAAAAGAGAAGAACTAAGAGAAAGAGAGATGGAGTTAATGATGCTGGGCCTGTTATTTTCTCTTTTTAAAGAGTCAAGTCCCTTTAAGCTCTGAGGGCTGCTGGATATTATCTCCTAATCACATGGGAATAAAACTGCTTACCCCATCACAGTGGGCAGTTAAGAGACTAGGACTCAAGCTCTGTCCGTCATGAGCTTAAAAGGCTGTGAAGAGATTTAGGCGCCCCTTTTGGGTGTTGGGGGTGGGTTATCCAAACTGGACATTTATTTCATTAACTGAACACTCACCAGGTACCAGACACTGGGCTGTACCCAGCACATTTCACTATCAATTTACATGCAACCTTGATAGAAAAAAAAAAAAAAAAAAAAAAGACTAAAAGAGCCAGGGGCATCCATTATAATGCAAATTTAACTGCTTAAATAATCTCAAGGGAAGACCCTCGTTTTCCTAAATACACCGGTATCTGTAACGAATTAACACAATTCGCCAGAGTCCTTGTCTATTTCTAAAGCCTGTACAAGACGGACTTCTCAAAGAAAAGTAAACTGCATCGTCATCGTTTTCACATGTAGGACAAAAAAAAAAGAACCCTAATACTTTATTTTTCTTTTAGAATCCCAGGGCATTCATCTGTTACTCTGCGTTGATCTTTCATGGTGACCCAGATCAGGACTCAGGAGTAAGCGGCGTCAGTCAAGCGAACGTCTGGCGGCCGCATTCTGTAAACTGCTCAGTACCAACATCAGTACCCTTCCCTTCCCTCAACAGCATGCAGCTTCCTCGGCATCTACAGCTCAGCCTTGACTCGTGATCAATGAATGTGGGTCTGCGATTCACTTAACGGACACGAGAGATGCGCACACACCTTGATATGGTCCATCATGAGTTGCTTCTGTGCATATAAAAGGGAACAGTCGGGACACTTGAAAACAGACACCTTCTGGTTTTCGATGTGTTGGTCAAAGTGGCGATACAGCAGGGTTTGCAGGGTAAACACAGTGTCGCACATGGAACACTTATAAATTATTCTAAAACAGAAGAAGTGTGTGGACAGGTCAGTCAGCCCTCAACTCCGAAGCCGAGGGAACTGTTACTTTATATCTCAAGGGGGCAGAGGCAGTGAGAACACGTAAACACGGTAAAAAGAACAAAAACAGTTTAGCTTTGAAACAAACTTCTGAAGGCAACTGGCATCACTCAAGCGCAGACCAATCTTCACAGCTTGAGTAAAGGTGCATTCAACCGCCTTTGCAGTGAAGTCTAAATTAATGACCATTTTGTTACTTACACATCTACATCTGACACTTGTTTTGTTTTGTTTTTTACAAGATCTTCGCTTGTTCGTTATTTTAACACAGAGCAAAAGAACCCTTGATTTTTTTTTTTTCAAGTATTCTTTAAGATAGGACCAGGAACAGAGCTGGATGGTGGTCCCCTAACTTGATAAAGAATTTTGTTAATGAACTTAAGTCGGGCTGTTCAGCTCTGATGCTTGCATAAGCTGTTACTTGCCCCAAGTTTTCTTTTCGAGTTCGTAACAATTTTACACTGAAATCGCAGTATTTCTCTACGTGTTCTTCATAAGGAAAGCCCTATGACAGTAAACAATTATACACCAAAAAAAAAAAAAAAAAGAAAGAAAGAAAGGAAAGAAACAGAAAAGAAAATCCATACCACAGTTGCTTCAACACTTGAATGTCTGCTGTGTTTAAAATGGTTTAGAACACGGTCTACTACGAACCATTTCTGTACCTTACTGCCAAGCAACCTCCTTAAAAACTAATTCGTTATACCCGAACCTTCTGAACATAATCCCCTCTACTGAAGCTCAGGCAGGAGGGAAAGTACTAGACTCCCCCGCTACCAAACCTCTGCCTCCAGGGGCTCTTCTGGTGGTTCATGAACCTATATGTCCAGGATGGGTCACCTTTCTTCAGTGACTGTTCCAGGTCTCCCTGGTCCTCAGGGGAGGCCCCAGGGACCCCTGTACTGCCTTGGAAGGAGAATGGCGAGAAGAACAAAGAATCCTCGGAGCTTAGGAAAATGGCAGAGAAACACTGACAGAAGGGACAAGTCAGAGAGGAAAAAAGCCACATTGTGCTTCTATTTGCTATTTCTACAGCAAAGCAAAGAAAGGCATGCCTCTGGAAACCCCATGTCTTTCCTCTCAGGATCTTCTCAAGAAAGCACTTCTCGCTTCGTGGTTCTATCAAAACATTACAGATTTAACTTTTTTCCCCCTTTTTCCACATAAAATTTATAAGTTTAATTGGATTGAGCGGCACGGGTTTTCCAAGGTCTCGACATATTAGTAATTTAGCGCAGATCACGAGCACATGTGACTGGGGAGGGGAGGGATGTTCTTGTTTGTCTGTTTGTTTTTAGGACTTCGTGACCTCGCCACGCACTCGAAGGAGGCACACAAGTGATGTTGTCATCATTAACTTGACCAAGTGTGACAAGGATGTTCATTTCCTCACTATTTAAAATCGCTTAGAATTGAAAGTAGCCCCAACATCCGGTAATATTAAGTACTAAAGTCAGAGCAACTATGTGATTTTTTAAGAAGTATGCTATGGACGTATACCAATGACTGGAAAGACTTTCGTGAAAACGAACACAATACGTAACAAGGCAATATGTACGATATGACCACATCCTTCTAAGGGCATAGAAAAGAAGCAGAAGGTTATAGAACTGTCACCTCTGCGGGATGGTATTACAGGTTTTCTTACTGTTTTCCTGGTCTGTACTTCTCGGTTTTTCTGTTATTAGCATAGAGCAGTAAGAAGAAAAGAATAGCCTCAGGAAGAGAATGAAAACTTACTAGCTAGGCTAAGAGAGGTTTCCTCAGGATTCTATTCTTACATTTTCAGAAATAACTATTTCATGAAAAACGGCATGGTTCCTTCTATTCGTGCCACATTCCTTTGGGGAGGGGTTTTTGTTTGCTTTGATTTTTATGCTTCCTACCTCATAGCAAAGGAAAGTATAAGAGAGGAGATCAACTATTTACCTAGGCATTTTTCTGGGGAACAGTTTGACGGTAGAATACCGGGACACCGCCCCACAAACTGCTAACTCGTATGAAGGGGGAGGTGATGGCTTTCTAGAGGAGAGATCTGGCGGACACCCACTAGGCCAGATGATGAAGTCAGAACTTCCACGGGAAGCACAGACAGGCAGCATGTGTCTCTGATATAACACAATGAGGAGCTTCCTGCCAGGAGGACGTGTCCTGAGTCCAGCTACAAGAAGGCCGTGACGGATGGGGGTCATCCCAAGAACGAAAGGCCAGTGTCCTCTTTTGGATGACCAAAGACAGGAGAGGCAGGGAAAGAGCAAGCAACAGTTCCAGAGGGAAGAACGAGACAGGACCGTTAAATGCAGAACAAGCTTCTGGATAGGATTTTGAACCTGAACCAAACCAAAAAAAAAAAGATATTTTCTCATTTATTAGAGAAATTGTAATGGGGTCTAAGCACCGGGCAGGAATGCGCCCAACACCGATTTCTGATTGGGACGGCTAAATGGTGGGGACATCCCTGGCTGTCCTTTTTGGGAAGAGAGGCAGAACACCGATATTTATGTCATGCTGCCCGTTATTCCTGAACACGAGAAAAAGAGACTCGGGGAGAACGAGACAGTGGAGTAATATTAAACGTCGTGAATGCTGACAATTAGAGAATGTGGGGGAGGGGGAGGGACGTCAGAGTCTCTATAGAGTCCTTCCAGCTTTTCCGTAGGACAGAAACTAAAAAATGTTCAAATGGTGCTCGTGTTAAAAAAAAAAAACAAAGCCCAAATAAACGAGCCTCATTGACACAGAGTTAGATAGACCATGACGATCCCGACTGACAATGGAAGAAAACCACAGGGGACAGCCAGGCCGGGGAGGGAAGGTAGGCGGGCAAAATGTGTGGGTAGAGCATGGTGAGGGAACAGACAGAATCATAGCGTGGCTGGATTCCCAGGCTGTGGGGCTGGCGGCGGAGGTCCTACAGGGTCGTAATGGGGTCTGAGAGCCAAACTTCTAAGTGTGACTCAATCCCACCCTGGTGGCAGGACTGAGGGAACGGTCGGATAGGATAACCAGGCCAGGGGGTGGGGTGGCGGGGAACCGAAGAGAAGTGGGGAGGGCAGCGGAAGGGGTTAAAAAGAACTAGAAGGCTAAAAGCAAATGCCCACGCTCAGGTCCAACCCACAGCCTGCTCCCCCTTGAAACCGGGTGCTACCCTTGAAACACATGCAACAGCAAATGGAATGAAACGTCCCCAGCTCTGAAATCACCACCACAAACCTCCTCCTTTACTGCCACTGACTAAGCGCCAAGCACCGTCCTGAGCAACACCTGACAGTGTCCACACCTTGCACAGGCGAACCACCGATGGGCGCAGAGAGATGGGATGATCTGCTCGATGCTGCACAAAGCCTAGGGCCCCGGTTCAAACGCAGCTCTGTCGGACCCCAAAGCCCTCCGCCCAGTGGCGACCACAACTATGCACGTGCTTTATTCCGAAACTCTGTCTCTTATGTAATTCTCGACTTTGGAGTTCTCCCTTCCCCACTGGCACAGACATTTAGGGTGGCAAACGAAAGGATGGCACAAAGTAGCAAAAAACCTGCTGTTCATCAAGGAATATATGAGAATAGACACACAGCTCTATCGCCATGAAATCCAGAAACGGATGTTCAGAATGATCTGGAATCACCCAGGAAAGATTAAAGGGTGCTCACGGTTTTAAAGTGACCCCACACTGAAAAGCAAGAAACAAACACGGGAACAGCAAGTACCTGGCATATGAGAAATACTACATAAACGTTACATAAAAATTTTTTTTTAAATAAACAAAATCTCGCATTGTCCTTTTCAATTTGAGGTGCTGGGACTACAGGGCCTTATGGGTGCGTTTTCAGACCTCCACATATTCTCTAAAGGAAATGGGGGAGTGGAGTATTTTTATACTGATCTTTTAAGTTAATGCACATCACTTGCATAATGATGAGTCACTTGCATAACTGCCTGTTATGGGCCAAATACTGCTAAGGGACTTCGATGCCTGAGTTTCCAACGCAGTCAGGGCTACTGATTTGGGGGGGCTGCCCTGAGATGCAGGGCAGAGATGGATTTAATGTCAAAAGGAAGCTTCTGAGTCAACCGTAGGCCAGACAGCATTCCAGCAGGCCACAGGAAGGAAGGTTTCCCAAGAGCCTGAACTGGGAGAGGCGGCAGGCAAGAGGGATCTCAAGGCACGCTGTGGTCCAGTCGTGACAAACAAAGATAGAAAGAGCCCGAGAAGCAGCACCTGGTACCACAGCCAAGCCGCGGGGAAGGACGCGCTCCAGCCAAGCACCATCGTCACCCTGAATCAGTGAAGTTAAGTTAAAGTTCACTGCTTTGGCAGTTTTGTCGTATTTCACAAACAATATCGTATTTTGTCGTATTTTGTCGATTTCAGTGAAGTTCGATTTATTGGAAGAAAGAACCAAATTAAAAAAAACCTATTAACTGGGGGCAAGATACTGCTTTAGTGTCCAGAAGCCCTTACTACCACGAACACCAAAGACTGTTTTACTAGAACTCACTGAAGTGCGTCTTCAGGGTCAAGACACCAAGGGCTACATGGATCACCCAACCTGCAGTTTGAGGATCCACAGAGATCAGAGTGAAGGTCCCGCTAGAACAGAAGCCCATTTTATCGTAGTTCTTTTAGCAAACAGACGCATTCCTGTAGTGTCCAGTCATTAATATCTCCCCCACACTAAAGGTTACAATGCAAGCCAGACGTACATGACATGGAATATCCAAATCTTCCCTCCAAGCTTTCCTGGACTGTGGATGGGGTGAAACCCAGCGATAGCCTGGGGCAGCAAATCTAGCCTCACGTCACGATCAGATGCCACACTGCCACAAATAATACTGGAATAAAGGAGCCTGGCCAAGAGCAGCTAATCCAGTGCTGTGCACATGACAAAGAGGAAATGTGGAAAGGACCAGTGCTACTGAGCCCCCTCTGTGCTCCAGACAGAGGGACTGTGTGCCACGCATCTTAAATGTCACCTCCTCTCTGCCTCACACAAGCTCTGGGACGGAACGCTACCCTCACTTTACAGGGGAGAAAATGGAAGTTGAAACAGAGCCCGTGATGGTCCCAGATCTCACAGCTGGTGGGGGGGGTGGCAGGACTCTGCGTCCAAGGCCCACGTTCCCTCCTCTCTGTTAAGCTGCCTGTAACACAGGCAGGCAGCCCTCGTCTGCTGAAGCAGACGCCTCGTCCTTAAAGACTCAATAAAGCAAAAACTACAAAATAAGGAGCAAGATTAAAAGGCAAAAATGAAGTTTATTTTTATGAATCAAGGACTTATACTGGCTGTGCAGTTAAATTCGGTAACCGGTGTTTTAAACGGACTTCGTATTATGAATGTTAGGATGAAAAGCGTGTCCCTATGAGAAACCGTGTAAAAAAGGAAAGACCGCGTTTTACAGTTCCCCGAGAAGTTAGCTGTTAAACTCGTCGTAAGCCAAAGAGCAAAAATTGATAATTAGTCACCTGCTTCGTAAAACAAAAACAAAAAAAAAAAAAAAAACAAAACTGAAGACGAGAGCATAAATAATAGGTAACATTTTCCTCTGGACAGAGGCTTCACCTGGGAAGAGCTGAACGGGTTAGGTAGCGATGAGCCACGAGCGGCGCCTCGCGGAGCATCGGAATCTGCGCGGTGGCCTAAGTCTTCGTCTCTTTGAGTTTTCTTCCACAGAACTACTCCTTCCTCTAAGTCGCTAGGTAAAGCAGTGGCATAAAAGTCAGAAGGCAACAGGACTTACTTTGGCTCTCCTATCTTGACGCCAGGATGCTGTGTGTAGGCATGGGAATGTGTGCTTGGGGCAGACTTAAACGCCATGGGACAAATAGGACACTTGTAGAAGACTTCACAGTGAGAGCCCTGGATGTGAGACTTCAGAGCGGCCACGTCAGAGTACACGACATTGCAATGGACACACCTGCCAGGAAAACAAACACGCGGTCGTCAGCACGGGACCCTCACACATGTGCACCTTCGCTGTAAAAGTCAGGTAAAATGAGCATGGTTTAATGGCCTCTTTAAGGTTTCTAATGGCTTTTGGGACGTAAGCTTTGGGGTTTTTTTCTATTAATAACAGATCAACTTATTCTTATAGATTTAAGAAAGAAGATAGCGAAGAAGAAAAAATAAAACTCAAACGGTCTGATTCTTGGGCATCTTTAAATTTTTCAGGAATAAATACCCGAACTCTGAACTGGGAAGACCGATGGATCACGGGGGCTGTATCGGGGCCAACGGACATGGCAAGACCTTACGACCTGTGACCCTGGAGAACACTCCCACGTGCTAGGTTCTCACACCAGGCCCTGAGGTTCCTAACCAATGGCATTTCCAATGGAAGAAATCTTCACTGCCTCAACCTACGTGCCATCAACGGAGGGGCAGAGAGAATAAATCAGTACGGGCATCGAAGCCATGGCCACTGTCTCCTGGTGCACAGGGATGTGCTCAATGTGTCTGGAGGTTAAGGGAGCCTGTGGGGCAGAGAAAGTTAACCACCTAGGTTGTTTATCTCCTGGAAAATAAGTTCAAGCACACTTACTTACACGTGTCTAAGAAATAACACGAATTATAAACTTCTGACAAGTCAACATCACTAAATGAATTCCTCTCCAGTTAACTCCCTGACTTCTTGAGTGTGTAATAATTGGATTAGCTCAAGAACTGATCACATCTAGTCCCACAGAAACCAGCTCTGACACTTAGATACGTTTCCCCCCAACCTCATCTTTCTCGTGCAGGGACTCTCAACGACACTTACGGACACATCCATTTGATGACCTCACCATCCTTTGTTCACGCCTGAAAACTACTTGAGGGTAGGGTCTGTGGAGACAAACCTGTAATGCACCTGAGCGGACACGCTCCTGGAAGTGAAGGTGGGAGCTGGCTTCAGGAACGAGGACTGTGGACAGGGCCTGCCTTCCAGCGGGCAGGGCTTGATCATTTCTGCGTTAGTCTCAGGTACTTCCATCCTTGGAACCTCCCTCCTGAAGTCATGGGGGTGCCAAAGTCACACAGGACTGGCCTTATTTGAAGCATGTGGGTTCTATAAAGGGTGCCATGTTAAGCTTCCCAAGCATTTCATACAAATCGTAATTAACGCATTTGCGTTTTAAATGACTTAAGGCGTAATGTTTGGCAACCCATATATTAAAGATACTAAATAATAATAGACTAATTAAGAAAGCTCCGTTATCTTACCTACTTGAACTACTACTTTCAGCAATAAAGCCACCCAACAACACTGAAATTATTTTGGGTTAGACTGAACTTGTGTTGTCTTGAACAGGCTACTGATCTCTGGGCGAATGTCTCATTTGTAAAATGAGAAGAGTTGAAACTCAAGCACTTTTTAGTTCTTCCCGACCCTGGAAGCCTAGGATTCCTACGAAAGAGGAAGATCACATAAAACAAAAATGGGTTCCCAATGTAACAGGAGGATCCTCTACATCAGCATCATAAACAGAAAAACTTTCCCATCAAGGGTAGGAAGGTGGTGTTCAAAGAGTCGAGACCCAGGAAGGGGAAAAAGAAACAAATTCTCGACATTCTCTCAAGTCGCCTGGACCGGAAGATTTGATCTTGAAGAAAACAAGCAGGAAGCTAAAGGATCGAGACAACAGTTGAAGGAGAAGTAGCTAAGGCATGGTCCAAAAAGCATCAGGGAGTCCAAGGAAAAACCCTCATCACCATGAGGGAAGAAAGCAGAGAATTTAAAAACAAAGCAAGAAGAGAAAAGAGTTGTAGAATACCTGCTGACAGGTGCAAGAAAAGTTTCAGGGGCTACAGAGGCCAATTGGGAATGGAAATGAGACAAACAAATAGAAGACAGAATTTGTAGAGTTCATACAGTATCTTAATGCTACTAAAAATCCAGCCTATAAATAAATATTTCATATACCCGAGGTCCTCTGTGTTCTAGGTACCAATCAAGTTTCTCTTTATGTAAAAAAAAATACATTTTTTATTTTTAAAAATCTTTTTTAATGTTTATTTATTTTTGACAGAGAGAGAGAGAGACAGACAGACAGAGCATGAGCGGGGGAGGGGCAGAGAGAGGAGACACAGAATCCGAAGCAAGCTCCAGGCTCTGAGCTGTCAGCACAGAGCCCCCTGCGGGGCTCGAACTCACGAACTGTGAGATCATGACCTGAGCTGAAGTCGGACGCTTAACCGACTGAGCCACCCAGGTGCCCCCCACAAAAAAATTTTTTTTAATGTTTACAGTATACAGTCCTATAAACCCCCTTTCTAGGTCCCCTTGATCCAATGGATCAAGAAGCAGGAAAATTCATAGAAACACTGGACTTTTACCAAATCAACCAGGAGTTGGGAGTGACCCACTCAGTACCTGGGAGATACAATATACCTAATAACAAGGTACACTGAATCACAGAGGCGAGGGAGGCCGGGGAGCCATGCTGAACTTCTCTGGCCAAAGAAAAATCAAATGGAAAATGATGAAGTGCAGAGTCAAAAAGGAGGGGGGAGCCATAACAAGGCCAAGGGGCTGCTAAGTCCCTATCAAGTATTAGGCTGGACGGTTACTTGAAATAGCAGGAAAAAACAAAAAACAAGGTTAATTTTTTTTCTCCCACCTCAAGAGGTAAACGTGAACTAAGCAGAGTACACACGTGCTCATATCTTCACAGCCTCATGTCCAAGAAAAAAAACCTGTCTTAAACACAAAAGTCTTAGAAATTCCAAGTGCCAAATTTAAGTAACTCTGTGAATGGGGTGGGGGGGGGGGGGGGGGACGCAAGGGATTTTCCAACTGAGCTGATGACTTTTGGCCTGACTGCACGGCTTGTTTTAATTTAGGAAAGACACCAGGAATAGCGAGAAGTGCAGAAGTCCTACTTCCTCTACTCATTCCAGCCCAAGTTTACTTTCGTTCTACTGGAAAAATAAACATTTGAGGAAAAGTCTGGCATCTTTTTGAGAGACTAGCACGGAGACGATGTGGCAGAACTGCTTTCCGTTGCTAAACAAAGAACCCAGCGATAATCGTTTCAAACCACGGGGTGAGAACCAAAGCATCTCTGCGTGTGGGTTCTGTGGCATCAAGGGCACCTGCGATGTGTGACTTTCCTCCCAGGCACCGAAAGCACGCATTCGGATTATCCTGTTCTGCTCGGTCACACCCCAGCGGAGATGGACCTCGGACAGCACACTGAGGTTATAGACAGAGGCACCATGGCATAGGGAGAATACATGAATTGCCATAAAATTAGTGGTGAAACTGGCACCGAAAAAACCAAAAAACCAAAAAAGTCTAGTTCCGTAATTTCCAAACCAAACGCTTCCTACTAGGGTAGATCCCAATGCATCAGGCAGGTGTGCTTCACAGGTCTGGAGGCAGGAGGTAAAAATGGGCACAAAGTCTCTGTTAGCGTCAGAAAAAAGCACAGAGCACCGAGGAACCGCTGACCCTGTACCCTAAGTGTCACTGAAATAAAGCCATCAAATTACACCGACTAGACTTCATTTTTATAAAATATCATAACTGCATCATAACTAAAAGATACCACCGTGTATTAACAGTCTAACGTTAAAGTGACAGGCAACCAAACGCTTAACACACAGTAATACCTCTATTAACAAAGACACTGTGTATCAGTAACCTGTTCTCTGGGCTGACCTTTGTTGGGTCGAAATATAAAAGGCACAGGAATGTGTTTCGGAAGGTCACGGAGTGGAAGATAAAGTTCAAGCTCATCGTCACTCAATACCAGCTAAATGAACATGAGATTTGCCAGACGTTGTAAAAGACGAATCTGAGAGTCTCAGGGGGGGCGGTGAAAAGGGCCATGGCTAAGATGTACACAGACGAGGGAAACGGCCCGGACTTGGGGAATGGGGAAAAAGGGATAGAGGGAGGTTGTCTGGGGCCTGGGGTGGAAGGTTCTTCCACAAAGAGCAAAGTGAGGGAAGGACAAACACCCAATCCTTGGACATGGTGAAATACAAGCAAGGGACCATGCACCCTTTGTGTTCTGATCAGAGGAGACGTGTTGAGAGGCAGAGGAGTGCATGGTACCCTTACAGGGGTTAAAATGCACAGAGCGTGACCACAGAGGGATGCCGGAAAGGGTGCAGGAAGAAAAAGCCCGAACAGGTCATCGAAGCCGAACCTGGCCCCATGCACGGTTTGGGCTGGAAGGACAGGCTCCGTTTACCCTCAGCTTTGTGGGGACCGGAGGGCCAGTACCGCAAGGATTCGAAAGGATCAACTCGACCACCAACAAACTAGGCTCCCAGGGGATCTGTTAATTGAGGTATCACTGTGTGACCCCGAAAACCGTGCGCACAGACCATTCGCGACGCTGTGCGGTTACAGGTGAACAGGCTTTACTTGCACGGAAGCAAACGATATACTGACCGAAAACCAACTCTCCGCGTGTAGTGCAGACAGTTCTTGGTGACGTGGCTCTGGAAGTGCACCGACCTGCAGATGGCCCCGCACTCGGGGCAGGTGTAGGGAGATTTGTGCTGATGGATTCTCTGGTGTGATGCGTAACTGCACTGGTTAGGAAGCAGCATCTGGCAGACAGTGCAAGTCTTCTAGATAAACCAAAGGGGGAGACAGGGTTGGTCCTACGAAGTATTTGCTAATAGGCAAAGCAGCTCGGTTACACCCCACAACAACTGCACGTGGCTCGTTTCAAATGCTGCTATCACGGATTCCAAGTCCCAGGAAACCGCAAACTGAGAAGTTAAAACCTTCAACGTAACGGCCCTTATCCCGTGCAATCAAAACGATACTGTGCTGCACGGTCAGGGTCATCCCAAAGCATGAGGTTAAGAGAACGGCAGCTTCGGGGAGACTTCCAATTTTGTTACGTTTGCATTTCGTTTATTTAGTGCAGAGAAGGGGTATTAGAGGAGATATTCTTGCAAATTACCGTAGCAAATCAACTTTAATGTGTAATTACACGTTGACAGGCATCTATCTATCTCCACAGTAGCCAGTTCCCACAACTCATAAAAACACTCTCCAGAATAATAAAAAATTAATTAGAGACGAATCCCGTTTTTTTTCTTCCTCTCTTTCTCCCCCGTCACTTCTGTTATCTGAAATCTAAAATACAGAAATGCAAAAGCATGGCCATAGCAATTAGTTGTTCTTTTTTCCACTTGAATCGGTCTTTCAATGGACGAGCTGGACATTAGGGGATTTATAATTCAAAGCAGCGAACTCAAATTCAGAGACATAAATTTAGACATTAAACTGAACCTTTATAGAGCTTAAAATCTAATCACATAGGACATCAAGACAGAAATGCTCTTTGGAAAAGACCCCATATTGAACTAACCAGGAAAAACTGAAACACACTGTTTTTTTATCCTGTTAGATGTAAGTGGTAAATATGGCATATTTTTAAAACCCCAAAACAGAAAACTTAAGGTAAATATAAAGGGTCCACCCCAAAAATAAACCTACCATAGCGGGAGGTAAAATGTGTTTAAATTCCACTTAGCCATTCATGCAACAGGTATCTACGACCTTCCAAAATGCCCAATTGGTACTAAAGCCCGTTACAGAAAGCCTCATAATACAGACTCCAGCTAAGACTCAAAATGATCTTTTAAACTGATGACAGCATTGTAAAATTTTAAGAAGACTTTTTCTTCCAAGCCTTTGACTCAAGCCCCCCAAAATTAAGGTTTACACTTCTGAGCGATTGAAACTACGGAAAACCAGAAAACTCACTTGAACATTCTGTCTGGGTCTCCTCCTGAAAGGACTAAAATACAAACTTTATCCCACAAAATGTTTATTATGATCACAAAGTAAGAACATTACAGGCAGCTTTGAGGAGGTTAGCGTCATTTAAAAATAGTGTTCCTTTTCTAATAACACATAGAGCAAAGGTGAAAACAAGCCACAACAAGGGAAACCAATTCACAGCTTCATGCATTAGAAGATCCTGGTGCCGTCTACATTATCACAGGTAATCACTGGTTTCTTTGAACTCAAGTCTTCTATTTGCTTTCGCCACGTGTCATTAATCCCAGGCAGTGAATTACACCATCTGCTTTTCCACGGGCTCCTTAGATATAGACCCCATTCCACTAGAGGCCGAGTGGTGAACTAAGTACTTTACATACATTTAAATACAACATCCCATTGAATTCTCATCATGATCTATGAAATAGGTAAAGGAGATCATTGGGAAGCTGTGTACATTTTCGGACCTGAGAGCTTATGGTCTCATCTATTAGAACCGCCTGACAATTACGTTGGGATACGAGGGGACACCCTCTCCACAGCTTCTCTTTGATCTAAAAGCAGCGTGGTCATGCTATTTTTATAAGAGGGGGAAAAACAGCAACACAAATAAAAGAACATCTAAAAAGGAAACAAAGTCTGCGTTCCAGAAATGCTCAAAATAACTTTCACATGATCTCGTGTCAAGATAGATCAACACATATCCTTCACGATACATATAAAATTCACAATGAATTATTCACTCTTATATATTTATAATACATACATAACTATATAAACAGTCGCGGAAATACTGGTGAGTGAAAAGGTTTTGTTGCCAGCAGGTTACCTAAGGTAAGTATCGAAATGATTCAAATTCAGGAAGAGATTTTGCGAACCACTGAGTGTTCTTTACAACAGAAATCTTGAACTGCAAAGACTACGAAAAATGCGTTAGAGCAACAGACACCAACAACTGACATTTCGATACCGACCTTGCTCGTACCCGCTTCCCGGGGCGGGGAAGCGTTTCCTTCGTGACACCCTGTGGGACGGGGCGGTGGGGCCCGTGGGGCTCTGTGAGGGCTGCTCACGGCCCGTGTACGCCCCCCCCCCCCACCTCCCACCCCAGCCGCTGCCTAGCTCTGGGCACCTGCCCTCCATTTCCCCCCACTGAGGGTGCTCACCCCACTTTAGATACAGAAGTTCAAGGAGAAAGTGGGAGCCAGTACGTACTACTGCCCCAAATCAAAACACTTCCGTAGTTTGCAATTCCTGGGAGAATTCAGTCCCCGCGGAAGCACGCTGGATTAAGACCTGGTCTTCAGTTTACACACACAGATGCATGTATATTCGTGCACATACGCTACGTTTACTCCCGTGTTTGTCTCTGGGTTCTCGCTTCCACTCCCTGCCTTCGTTCCACTTCGAGAAAAAGCATGGTATTCTGGTTGCAGACATTCTCCTCCTTGATGTCAACAGTTTTAAACTCACATGACTAGTACCTAATGGGGCTCCCTGGAATTTCTTTTTTGTTTCACTCTCCCTGCTTTAGATAACGCTATTACACCCCCTGCTTCCCAGGACGGTGGCGCATTTTCACAGCAGCAAGGAGAACAGCCCATTAGCCTTTCTGGGATGCTCTGAATTTATGGCAATGGCACCCATTCTCTGGATTGAGGGCAATATTAGCAAGGGGGCAAGCCAGGATTTCTCTGTGGTCTAAAAGAATGACTTTTCTTCCTTTTTCTTAATCAAAGGAACTAAAATAGGTCTTAAAACTCTACTTCTCTGCTATACAAGTTGAGGGTATTTACAAGAAGATGAAGCAGTTTAATACCTACGTCTTGATTAGAAAAAAGTATACAGCTGACCCTTGAACAACGTGGTTTAAACTGCACGGGTCCACTTACGTGGGGATTGTTTTTACAGTACGGTGTTGCAGTGTATTTCCTCTTCCTTGTGATTTTAACATTTTCTTTTCCCTAGCTTTATTATAAGGACACATACGACATTCAGAACACGTGTTACTCAAAATCAAGTCTTTACGTTATCGGCCAGGCTTCCAGTCAACCACGGGCTATCTATCAGTAGTTAAGTTTAGGGGGCACCAAGAGTTATACGTGGATTTTTGACCATGTGGAGGGTCCATGTCCCTAACCCCCCACGTTGTTCAAGGGTCAACCGTAATGAAATGCACTTAAATGGTTTCATGTGTCTTCTGACGTTTTACTTCCATCATCTGAAAAAGGAGTATTTTCAGTACTGAGTTACTAAACAGCTAACTGTCCACAGTCTCTGGGGCAGACTCATTTGCTCAGAGAACTGCTACTTTTTAAAGATATGACCTTTCAATGGTCAAGTAACACGAGCAGGCTATAGGAAGATAAAGCTGAACAGGAATCACACTCCATACGTGACGATTACTTGTCCTGTGCCCTCTCTGCCCCATCTGGGCACTGCCACCGGGGGCGGGCACCTGGGAGGAGGGGGCCGGGGCGCGTCCCGGCCCTACTGAGGACTCAGGTGTGCCCGGGCTTAGCGTCCTCCTCGCACCCACAAGGAGTCGTCTGAGTAACGAGGAAAACAATTCTGTGTGTTTCGATTCACGTTCTAAGCAGGAAAAACACCCTGGGAAAGATGAGAAAAGCTGGAGAAACAGGAGTAAATACACCGTGTCTTGTGCTTACGTTTCAAACAGACCAAAGCCGGCAGCTGCCTGCAACAGTGGGCCTGAAGTTCAAAACACCGCCGATTTAACAGCCCCCGTGCTGCACAAACGGTTCCTGCCTCGCGGACAGTTTTGTAGCCTTCGGCCTACAGCAGAATTACCCCCCCACCCCGCCCCAAAATAATACCAGTAACAACAAAGTACTCCAGTTGGTTTTCTGGCTTTCACTTTCATCCAGTTTCACGATGAGAACACGGACAAGGCGTTTCATTCGCCATCTCCCTTAACCTGGCAAGGACATGAAAGATCTCTAGCAGGAATGACTATACATATACTTTTGTTTCCAAAGCCAGTGGGTTGTGGTGGTTTTGTCCTCACATCATTCTGCTACACTACAACCTCCTAGTAAGAGCTGACAGTTAAATGAGAAAGTTTACAGAAAGCCAGAGGGTCAGCACATGCAACCTACTGAGAGAATAATCACGGGAGAAAGGGTTGATCACGCTAAAATGCAAACTGGGACAGGACTAGGCCGGCCGGAAGTGAAATTAAGCGCTTAGGAGAACAGGACCAAGCAAGAGTCAGGAGTCTACAGCGAGTAATGTGTTGGGCGGGCGAGGGCACTGAGGTGGGCTCCACGGTTTCCAGAAGTGGCTGCCTGAAGCACAGCATGTCTAGGAACGAGGGCTGGCCGGGGCTGCTCAAGAAAATTTAATATACTCGGTGTGTTGTGCTAATGATGCCCAGAAACTAAACTGAATCGGCAAGCCCTTGCAAATGCAGGTCACCGCACAAAAGTCACCTCTATCTGCTGGCCTGGCTAGAAGCCAAGAGTCCGTTCTCATATAATTCTTATGGTCTCTGCCACCGTAAAACGCTTCTGTACCTTCGGTTATCAGTGTGACAAAGCGGAAAGAACGATGAGCCAGCTAGAACGCAATCTCGCCTTGAGTGCCCCTCCTGCCACTCACTGGGCATTTGTTTCCCCAACTGTAAAACAGAAGGGTTGACCACGGGACCTGTAACATTCTCGGATGCTAATGCTCGTGTCAATTCTACCGATTAAGAGGTTACTACGGTAAGCACTTCCAGTCTGCACTTGGCTCAATTCGGTCGCGGCTTCACGGGGAGGTGAAGCAGTGACATTCCAATACATTTGAGTATCAATTATTAAAACTACAGCTGTCGGTTCTTAAATACTTCACAGAGAACAGGGAAGCTGCTCCACCCCTCTGCCTACTCCCCCAAAGTAGGGATTCTTATCATCACACAGGTGGGAATAAAAACCTCCAACCAGGCCAGATTCACTGGTGTTACAAGTCAAGGGCACACGGGGCTCCATTTTCATTGCACTGCTGGGTTGCACATAGTGGGGCGAGGAAAGGATCCACCCAAGGTTCTCTGCCAACCTACCCTCTCCTTAAGCTGCTTGCTCCTCTGGGTGACGGGCAGACACGGGCAGGGCAAGCCGGGCCAAGCGTGCCTGGGGTCCCCCTGCCGTCACACGTCAGAGTGTGACGGGATTCTGTGACTTGGGTTCTGCCTTGGGGAATGTGGGGCCGTGGGCCTCGGGCTCAACCATACCTTCCAACCCAGCTCTGTGTGTTTCGATTCACGCAGAGACCTGCACCAGCGGGTGTGCTGGGCATGGGGCCGGTTCATAATAAAGTGGCACTCTCGACTCTCGGGGGCAATCAGTACTTTTGTACAGGCTGACCGCAGAACATCCGCGGGAAGGGAGTAGTTGGGAGGGCAGAATTCAGCAAAGGCCACCGAAACCTTACTTCACCTCGATGCATTCTCTTAAAGGTTTCCAAGGCTAAACACGCACGTGCGGGAAGGCGCTGGGAGGACATCCGGCGTGTGCAGCCACGGCTGGGTTAACAGAAAGACCTTTTGCTTCCGGGACAACCCGTTCAAACAGCAACAGGGGTCAACATCTAAGTGGGGAGAAACGGAGAGATGAACGGGTGATGGTGGCTGCACGCAGCCAAGAAAAAGGCTGTTCCCAGGAGCAAGGCTGGGGTCTTCAGAGGCGGGGCTCTCCAGACGACAGACGGAAAAGACGAGAGAGTCACCACCTCATTCCTAACGGCTCTCGCAGGTCGGCTAAGGACGAGGATATGCACTCTGGGCAGGGGAAATGCCCGAGATGCAAAGACTTCGGAGAGAAAGGCCGGGGGGTCAAATGGGTTGCTGTCCTCCCAGGACACCTAGTTCCAAAACTCAACCGAGAATCACAGGCTGGAAGCCTCAGGCTGAGCCTAACGACGGAATCTGTCCTTGAAGACAGAGCAGCCGCACAGGGTGTTTTCAGAGTGAACACAAGTACCTTTCCCTGTTCCTTCCACCAAGCACAACTCCTGGACATCATCTACGAAACGAACACGAAAGACTCTAAGAGGCCTCTGGCAGGCTGGCTAGGGATCTCAGGACCCTAGCAATGACACGGTGGGGAGTTCTCGGGGTTTCTTTTTGCCTCGTGTATCCCCAGTTTGGAGCTGAAGAAAGCGGCAACTCGGAAACACCAATAGGTAGAGACAAAAAAGAAAGTCCCCAACAAAAGCCCACTATTTCTGGCCAAAGCAGCAGGAAAGGGAACACAGAAAACTTTTAGACAGTTACTGCTCTACTCCAGCCACGTACCGCAGGAAACACTGTGGCCCCACACCCACCATGCCAAGTGCAGGTACAGCCCAGACCTCCACCCTTTCACAGCTGGGTGTTGTCCCCACACCCTTGCCCAGATGGTGGCAGAGAGAGCCAGGAGGGAAGTGGGGCTTCCACCCCTACCAGCCCAGATGGTTTAAAAAAAAAAAAAAAAAAAAAAAAAAAAAAAAAAAAACAAACCTCCAGGCCCAGATGGTTTCACTGAAGAATTCTACCAAATATACATATACATACATATATATTTTTTTAAATGAATACTAACTGTACAGTCTCTTCTAGGAAATAGAAAAGAATTCCTGTCAGTGCATTATTTAAAGCTAATATTAACCTGTCCAAAACCAACCAAAGAAAGTTAAAAAAAAAAAAACTACATGAATTCACACGTAAAACTCTAACACAAAATATCAGCTGATAAAATTCACAATATGTAAAAAGAATTACATAGCCTGACCAAGGGGAATTCATTCCAGGGATGCAAGGCTGGTTCAATACCTGAAAAGTCACCCAAAACACGGACTCCAATAAATGAGTTCAACGAAGTCATGAGGTACATGACAAATACAGAAAACTTAACTGCATTTCAATATATCGGCAATGAACATGTGAATGCTGAAAAGTACAATACCATTTACAATTGTTAGGAAGGAAAAGAGAGAGCAAAACGACACTCAGAGGACATGTATGACGAAAACCACAAAATGATAACAGAAATCAAAGATCTAAAAATAAATGGAGAGACATTCTGTATTCATGAACTATAAGACTCAACACAATAAAGATATCAATTCTCCCCAAACTGATATACAGGTTTAATGTAATTCCTATCAAAATCCCAACAAGATTTTTTATGGATATGGACACGGCTATTCTAAAATTTATATGGCTGGTTTCACTCTTATGTGGATCCTGAGAAACTTAACAGAAACCCACGGGGGAGGGGAAGGAAAAAAAAAAAAGAGGTTAGAGTGGGAGAGAGCCAAAGCATAGGAGACTGTTAAAAACTGAGAACAAACTGAGGGTTGATGGGGGGTGGGAGGGAGGGGAGGGTGGGGGATGGGTACTGAGGAGGGCACCTTTTGGGATGAGCACTGGGTGTTGTATGGAAACCAATTTGACAATAAATTTCATATATTAAAAAAATAAAAATAAATAAATAAATAAATAAATAGAATAAAATAAAATTTATATGGCAAGACAGAACTAGAATAGCTAAAAAAGTGTGAGTGTCAACTATCCTTCTATTTAAAAAAAAAAACTATTTTGAGGAAAAAAAAAAGAATAAAAACTGGAGATATCTGTGTTTCAAGACGAAGACTGGATTTCAAGACACTTTACAGTCACCACAATCAAGACTGCGGTGCTGGTGGAGGGACAGACATGTTAATCAACGGAACAGAACACAGAACCCAGAAATAACCACACACAAACATGCCCAACTGAGGCACGCCTGGCTGGCTCAGTCGGTAGAGTGCACAACTCTTGATCTTGGGGGTGGGAGTTCGAGCCCCACGCTGTAAGTATAGAGCTTACTTTAAAAAAAAAATGCTCAACTGATATCTGACGAAGATGCCAAGGCAACTGAACAGAGGAAAGACAGCCTTCTGGACAAACAGTATTAGAGAAAGAAGACGTGCATGGGGAAAACAGACGGCAGCAGAAAACTCAGTGTAAGTCTCATACCTTATACAAAAACTAACCCAAGTGAAAAAAAACAAAAACAAAAAAAACTAACCCAAGTGGATCGTGGTCTTAAACGTGAAACCTAAAACCATACAACATTCAGGGAAAAAACACAGGAAAAAATTTTTCAGAATCTAGAGCAAACAACAGACTCAACGCCAAAAGCACAAGCTCTAAGAGGGAAAACTGCGCTGGATGCCCTCAAAGCTGAAACCTTCTGCTCTGCTGAAGATCTGCTTAAAGATGCAAAGGCTCAACTGTACTTCTGTAAAACCTTCTTAAAAGATGGAAAGACAAGCCACAACTGGGAGGAAAGACTTGCAACCACATACCCAACAAAGGACTAGTATCTGAAATACAACAAGAAGTCTTAAAACTCAACAGTTAAAACACACGCACTCAACCTAATTAGAAAATAGGCAAAAGTGACATTTCACCAAAAAGGATATACAGAGGGCACATAAACACATGAAAACTATGTTCTAGGAGCACCTGGGTGGCTCAGTCGGTTAAGCGTCCGACTTTGGCTCAGGTCATGATCTCACGGTCCGTGAGTTTGAGCCCCGCATCAGGCTCTGTGCTGATGGCTCGGAGCCTGGAGCCTGCTTCGGGTTCTGTGTCTCCCTCTCTCTCTGCCCCTCCCTGGCTCGTGCTCTGTCTCTCTCTCACTCGTATATAAATAAATAAATAAACATTAAAAAAATTTTTTTTTAAAGCTGGTGAGGATGCAGAGAAACCGGACCACTCATGCACTGTCCGAGGAATAAGAAACGGTTCAGCCATTCTGGAAGAGTTTCTTAAAAACATAAATGTGCAACCAGCATACGACCCACCAATTGTCTACCTGGGCTTTTATCCCAGCAAACTCAAACTTAGGTCCACACAAAAACCTGTGCACAAGTGTTTATAGCAGCTGTATTCAAAATTCACCCCACACTGGAAACAATGCAGACATCCTGAGAAGACTGAAAGGTATACACCCTGCGGTACAACCTTGGATGGACTACTATTCAGTGGTCTGAAAGAACAAACTACTTGTCCACACTAGAACCTGGATGCATCTCCAGGGAAGGAGCCGGTCCCCAAAGGTTACATACGGTATGGCTTCATTTATAAAGCATTCCTGAAATAACAACACCTGTAAAGATGGAGAAGAGATTAGTGGTTGCTGGGGGTTAAGCAGCAGGTAGGGGTGGCTCTAAAAACGCAGTTTGAAAGTTCCCAGTGGTTATGGAAATATTCTATAGATTCACTGCAGTGATGTCTATATCCTGTTCTACAGTTTTGCAGAGTACTACTGGGGGAGAGTCAATAAGGGATACACAGGATCTCCGTATTGTTTTACATGAATCTAAAATCATCCCAAAATAAAAAGTTTAACTTTATGGGGCCTGGGTGGCTCAGTTGGTTAAGCGTTCAACTTCCTCTCAGGTCACGATCTCACGGAGCATGAGTCTGAGCCCCACATCAGGCTCTCTGCTATCAGCACAGAGCCTGCTTTGGATCCTCTGTCCCCCTCTCTCTCCACCCCTCTCCTGCTGGTTCGTTCTCTCTCTCTCTCTCTCTCCCTCTCTCCCTCTGTCAAAATAAACAAATCAACTTAAAAAGAAAAAGTCTGGGGCGCCTGGGTGGCTCAGTCAGTTAAGCATCTGACTTCAGCTCAGGTCATAATCTCACAGCTTGCGAGTTCAGGCCCCGCGCTGGGCTCTGTGCTGACAGCCCGGAGCCTGGAGCCTGCTTCAGATTCTGTGTCTCCCCCTCTCTCTGATGTTAAAAAAAGTTTAAAAAAAAAAAAAAGTTTAATTAAAATTCAGTGATTTGAGAAAGAAGACCAGAACGTCAGCACAGAGCACTGGAGCAGTAATCAGGTAAAACTTTGACATGATTATGGTAATTATAAGTAGAGGTGGGGGGGGGGGGCGGGTAGGGAGGAGGGCAGGAAGGACATTCCCGCTGCTCGTGAAGTAGTACACCTGTCTCTAGGCCTGGTCAAGTCAAAAGCTGGCAGGCGATGAGTGAGGAGTCGTGGACCTGTTAGTCCTGCGAGAGCCCACAGTCGCGCCCTTGAACCTTCAAAATCAACGGCGGCAGTAGGGTCAGTGCAGGAGTCGGCTGTGGACGGTTCCCTAACTAAGACTGCTGTGCAGGCGGGGGGAACCCTGCCCGGAGAAGGGCTCGGGAAAGCCAGAAGAGAAAGCCGGCAGCTTGCAGGCACAGGACTAACCTCCCGCTGGATTCCCATTCCAGAAGCAAGGGCCGGGGTGGGAGCCACAGGGGGTTCCCTACTCGGGGGAGGCAGTCCACTCTCTCAGTTCACGGGTGGATCACCAAGAACGTGGAAGTCAGAAGAGAAGAGGAAAGTACACGTTTTAAATACCTGGCCGCGGCAGGCAAGAGGGGAAAGACGGGGTTCGGGAGAGAGTCTGGTACTTGAGGTGCCATTAGCTCAGCTTCCACATTTTGTTAGAAGACGTGTGTTAAGTGCCCTTCTCAGGGAGGGGCCGGTTCACACAGCCAGACTGTTTTTTCCCAACGGAAGTCCACAAACTGTGAACTGGCCAAGAGTCTCGTGAACGGCAAAGCGGAGAAGACACAACGAAGAACCTTCCCTCTTCTCTCTTCTGTTCTTCCCGTCTGCGGCCCCCAGCTCTCCCACCAGGGTCACCTGATCCCGCACCGGTGACAGCAATGGGTGAGGACCCCTCCTGGCTCCCGCTGCATTTGAGGCCAGCACAGCAACAGCCATATGGATCTTACCAACGTCCCGGACTATGGAACAGACTCGGGGTGGGCTTAATTAAACCGAGCGCTGACGAAGCGGCAACGTTCCCACAGACCACCGCGCAGGCTGGGCCGCCGAGCGAGAGACAAGGCTGGCCGCCTGGGTCTGCGGGAGAACCGTCCTCTGGCCTAGTCGGAGAAGAAAGGCGATGAAGAAGGGGGGCCTTCTGGGCAAGGACTCCAGTAAGAGAAGGGGAGATGGGGAACAGGAGGAGGAGACCATGGGACACGTTTATGTTGCCAACCAGTCACACCTGGATGTGCAGGCAGCCGAGGCTTCCGAGTATAAATATGAGCTGAGTGGACACTTAGCCAGGCAGACGTGGGGAAAGAAAAGACAACAGGGGGCAGTAGGGGGGGAGCGGAATAAGGGGAACGTTCAGCTCAGTGCATATTTGGCCCTAGAGTTAGCTATTCTGCCATGACTCATTCCGAAGTATTCCAGGTGAAACACGTGAGCTACTCTATACACTTGTCCCAGCAAAACGCAGAAGTCGAGGCAAAGCGACCACACACACACACACACACACACACACACACACACACACACAGAAGATGTAAATCTCCTTCTCCGAGGGAAATCTCCACCCCAGTTTGACGCTAGTTTGGCTGGTGCGCCTCAACGGTCAACGGAGAACAAAAACTAGGGGGATACACAAAAGAAGGGAAAGTCCTTTCTCTGAGCCCACATCCTTTCCCCTTCCGAGAAAACAAAGGTTCCCCAAGAGAACAGACTACGGGAGGGCAGCTCCAAATGCCAGATCCTGACCAGCACGCACGGGTGAGGCAAGACGTGAGGAGAACCCTGTGAAGCCAGGACTCACCCTGCCACCCCACGGAGAGTACCAGCGGACGTAGAAACAAGGCAAGAGAACAAACAGAATGAAAGAAATGGGTTTGGTTTTTTTTTTTTAACTCTATCCTTTTAAGACGCGAAGAAATAGGGCCCTTCTGATGAAGCAGTGACGAGGTCAGAGGGCACCCAGAAAGACCCCAGGCGCTGTCACAAGGACAGAGTAGAAGAGCTATGTCAGCCGCCACCTGCCCGAACTAGTCGGCCGCTCTGTGGAGTGCTCCACTGTCTGGGCCGAGGACACGTAACGTCCAATGCTGCAAGGATGCTCTCAAAACTCTCTACCATTTCCACCTCCACTAAACTGCAAATCCAGAGAACAAAAAATTATTGAGGTATTCTTGATCTTTTGCTCCCCAGACTCAAACCCTACAAAGAACTCAGCAGCAGCCCTTGAGGAAACTGATCGCGGCGGCTCTGAGACCTCTGGAGCACAGCATCAACCTCAGGAGACAAGACAGCGGCAAACAAAGGAAAGCGGATCACCCGTGGGTCTTCACAAACAGAAGTTCGAGCCAGTAGTGGCGCAAACTAGCACCCCCTTCCAATATCATGAGTTTCCTCGTTTGGACAATAAACCATACAGTCTCTCTAGCCTGAATTTGGTTCATTCAACACGTTTCGTTAGTTCCAAATGATAAGTATCACGTATCTGTAAAACGCACTGATCGATCCATTGGCCAAATGGTGGCTCGTGGAGAGAAGACGATGATAGGAGATAAAAGGGCCCACTGACGTCCACTGTGACCTGCATGTCACCAACATCAACCTACACCTCAGCGCCCCAAAAGATAATAAATAAATAAAAATAAAAATGAAAAGCTATGAGGAAACGCGAAGGCATTCTGTTCAAGCGGAGATGGTTTTCCACTTGCAGGTGAAATTCATCATACTGGGGACTATTACTGAACGTACTTCTGGACCAGCGTCTCTCGTAAGCAGGCACACCATGTTAAGTGGGTACCGGTAAGTCTGTTTAACTGTAAAAGGCAGTAATTATAAGTAACAGGAATTTTTTTTAATCCCCGAACTGTCATTAACAACCAGGAACGCTGGCGATGTAACCTGATTTGAACACCTGATACAATGGCAGGCTACTACAACTGGCCCCATGTCAGACCTCCCACACATATACCAGTGACCCAACAATTAAGAGCGCGTTTATCCCACATCTAAGGCGCCGTAACTCAACTCGTACAGAGAGTTTCTGTCAAAAAAGACCTCGTCTTCCAAAGACGTTGTTTGTAAAACGAGACTCGTTATTTCAACGTTGTTCAAGCCTCCGAAGACAATCCTCTCCCTCGTGCGCTCGCGCACACGCACACGCGCACACACGCGCGCACGCACACACACACACACACACACGTGCACTCCCATTTAATTGCGTTCCCACCCCGAAAATCAAGGGCATCGTCTAGAGCACTCATTTCTACAGATCTGTCACCGAAACACCAAAACGTAAGGGATACTCTACTTGTCCACTCGTATCTGCAGCCTGCTGGAAGTGTGTGGCCAGCGACGTCTCGTCCTGGAAAACTTCGTTACACTCCAAACATTTCAGACTATGCCTACAGAGCTTGGATGGGTCTTCGTCTAGAGGCATAGCTGGAATGATGGGTGTGCTGGAGGGAGCGGATATGACTGTCCCGGTGATGCCAGCCTGAATCTTCGTTACAGTGTGTGTGCCGGCTCCCGCGGAGCCTGGAAGAGCAGAGGACGAAGCGGAAGTATTGCTCGACGGAGAGACAATCATCTGATCGGCTGGGACTGGCTTTAAAATCAAGTGGGAGCACTGCATCACAACCCCCTTTTCCTTGTGCCCGCGGGCGTGGGAAAGGAGACTGCACTTGTTGTAAAAAACGAGGTTCTTTGTACAGTGGTTACACGTCACTTCGATGCGCACGCTGCGTCGGTCGTAGTGCTGGGTCAGACTCTTCTCCAGGGCAAAGGAGTCGCCACACTCCAAGCACTTGTACCCGCGGGTCGGTAACGTGATGCCTGCGTTGGCAGGAGGACTGAGGTTGGGGATGTAAACTGGGACCGGGTTGACGCTGCTCAGCACCTTGTTGAAAGCTTCCACCACGGAACTCTGCAAGGAGGACACCACCTGGACCCGAGACACCTTTTTGGGTGGTTGCGAGGCTGCTGCATTGATTATTGCCTGCTTTATTTGCTGCTGAGGTTTGGTTAGCACTTGGCGGAGCTCGGAGGTGGCCTGGGCGCCCTGAGGCAGAAGGTTAAGGTTGGCGAGGTGCACAGTCTTTGGCACGAGTTTGGCATTGGCCAGGCTGGATGCCGGCACCACAACGGTTTGCTGCTGGATGGCATTGGCGGCTTTGATGATGGCGCTGCTGGCGCTCTGAACAGAGGCAGCAGATATGACCGTGGCTTTGACCGTCGTGTTGTTAGCGAGCTTCAAATTAATGACTTGGGATCCCGCCGTCTTCACGGCGGACACTGGGAGGAAGGCGGTTGCCACGGGCTTGATGGTGACCTGTTTGGGGGTCAGCTCCGCAGGGGCGACTGCGTTGGTGACCACCGCCGACTGCAGAGGCGCCCTGGGCGGGGAGGAGAGGACGGCAGCCGAAGCCGGAGAGGACAGGAGAGACGTCACAGACGCCATCACGGGCCCCGCCTGCTCGGAAGGCTTTTTTCCAGAGTCGAGATCGACCTCTGGCAACACCCTCGTCACTGTTCTCTTTATTTCCCCAGAAGACGTCTTAATGGTTTTTATGCGGACTTTGGGGATTGCTGGTGTCGACCCTGCGGGAGAGGATGGAGACCCCTTGCTGCTGTTCTCACTGGAGATGCTCCTGGGGCTATCGGGCTGCTTCAGGGACACTTTCTTTGTCCCGTCGATGAGGCTCTGGGATTCAGGAGACTTCTCCATGGCTCTGGGACTATCGTTTGCTTCTTTAGGTAACGGAGAGGCCCCCTGTGATTCGGCCACCGGTTCCTTGCAGGAGTCGGAAGCAGCCTTTTTAGCACTAAGTGCTGCTATTGCAGCTATACACGAGGACAGCTTGGACGATGGCTTTGACCTCGACAGCGCGACACTGCCGAGGCTGGGTTCACTCTTCTCCGAGCTCAGCTTCCCGTCGTGGGCCCGGTTTTCAAGCACCTTTTCAGAGTTTTCCTTCAGCTTATCCTCTGCTTTTCTGGCTTTGAAAGGTTCGTAAACACTCAGATTTAGGGAATTTGTTTCTGTCTCTCTCTTAACGACTCTGTTTTTATCTAAATTGCCTGAAGGAGAGATTCCAGTTTTGCTCAAACCGTCCCCTCCGAGCGCCTTTGGCTTGTCATAGTCCTGCTGGGCGGCCGACCCCGGCAACACGTTCGCCCGAAAACCGGAACGCACGTCCTCTTTGTCCGGTGGGTCGTCCACCTCGATCTTCTCGTCGTCGTCAAACTCTTCAGCGCTTGAGATGGGGCTAAACTGGCTGAACGTGGAGTCTTTTAAAGTCACCTCCGAGGCAGGCGCATCTCCTTTCAAGGACTTCGATCCATCTTTGCCGTAACTGTCGAGAGAGGACGCGGTGAGAAACCCGTTGTGCAAGCCGTTGCCAGTGGGATTGTGGCCGTCCTTCTCGGCGCCCTCGGAGGAATCGATGTTCCGAACGTTCTTCACGATGACGCTGACGCCCACGTCGGAAGAGGACGGTGTGTGGGAGTCCTCGTCGCCATGGGCGTTCTGCTTGATGTGGCTTTCCTGGTCCTCGTGTACAGACTCAATAGCTGCTTTCGGATCGACCATGTCTGGGATGTCAAATGCTGCCAGGAGGTCATCAAAGTCTGGGGTCTTCATATCCCCCATGGTCATGAATTTGATCAGATGTTCTGTTAAGCGAACAGAAACAATTCCATCAGCAAGGAAAACTTGTAACGATGGGATAAATATCCCTATAGGATTTACACAAACACAGTGACGATGACCGAAGAGAGAGCAAGTTGATAACTACCCTTCTTACAGCGAGGGGACTCTGAGTGAACAAACATCCAGAGAACATGGGTAAAACCTGGGTAATCACAGCTTCAAACTGATTTCTCCAGAATGCCACAGAGCATTCCCAGCATGGCACCTCTCTAACAAGAGGGAAGCTGACTGGAACAGGGACGGCATGAAGAGTAGGTTTCGACGTAACACCCAGAAAACTTGCCATGCATCACTGGACTCATCACACTGTCTTCACAAAAAGCTATTCCCGAACCTATTTCGATCTCTACACCATTCGATTCTCCTGGCAAAATTAGCACGATTATAGTCACCACCACATTTGGCCTCTTCCATTAAAAGGAATATATGACAATAAAAAAAAAAACCCCAAAAAACCAATTACAGATCTCAACCCGCCCAAGGAACAAAGGAGCATCCCAACCCATCACATAATGTCTACTGCTAATAAAGTTCCACCTGAGATATTTAAAAGAAAAAAAAAAAATCCTAAGGAGCTTATTCCATCCATTTTTATTGAATCCTACTTTCCTCTATTATGTTAGGGAAAAAAATACTCTCCTGGCAGAAAAGTATAACGTCCCTTCTTTTTCCCTCTCTGGTTCACTGCTTTTAGTGGTTAAGGTAACACACAGACATTTCCTGATTGCCACTCATCCAGCACAGTGGTCCACGTGGCTGTGGCGGCTAAGGATGACCCTGCCATGACATTGTTCTCAGCGTGGAGCAACGTGGACCCCAGGGTGTGGCAGAGCCTGGGAGAAGGGAGGTCTTCTCCTCTGCACTGGGGCTAGATGGGGGTGGAGAACGTTCTGTGAATGTCAGCAACGCCCTGGGCAGTAGGAGGACACGGTTTTAGGAAAATGGACAGTCACGGCCATTACTACAGATGAAGGATCGATTACAAACACGTGAAATGCTTGGGGTCTTTAAAGGGCACCCTTTGCCCACCTGCAGAGGACACGTAATCAGATGTAACTCCACTGTGAGAGAGATCTCTCTCCTGCCTGAACCCCAGAGCACTCCACCTGTTTCCAGTATTTTCTGGTATGCGGCACGGCATACATTTGTCTCTTCGTTCCTACTAGCCTGTCAGCTGACTGAAGATGGCAATGTCTCACTCACTGTGACACCATAAATGCTACATGACTACCACGCCACAAAGTCAGGCACGAGCACACTGGATTTCTAACCGGAAGCCGGGCCTAGACCCAGCCCCCGTCACTCACTAGCTCTGGGATCCTCGGGAAGGAAGGGAATCTCTAAGGGCCTATTCCCTCTCCCTGCAGTGGATGGAGGCAAGCAACCAGGAAGAGAGGAAAAATAGGAAACAAAAAAACCAATGTAGAAGGGAAGGGGGCCATAGCTAATTTTAGGCAACATTCCATGGAAGAATCAGCCTGATGTATACATACATATTCCTAGACTCTTTCCTTTTTTTTTTTTTAACTTTCTTTTTTACTTTTTAAAATTTACATCCAAGTTAGTTAGCATATAGTGCACCAATGATTTCAGGAGTAGATTCCTTAGTGCCCTTTCCCCATTTAGCCCATCCCACCTCCCACACCCCTCCAGTAACCCTCTGTTTGTTCTCCATATTTAAGAGTCTCTTATGTTTTTGTCCCCCTTCCTGTGTTTGTATTATTTTTGCTTCCCTTCCCTTATGTTCATCTGTTTTGTGTCTTAACGTCCTCATATGAATGAAGTCATAGGAAGTTTGTCTTTCTCTAATTTCGCTTAGCATAATGCCCTCCAGTTCCATCCACATAGTTGCAAATGGCAAGATTTCACTCTTTTTGATTGCCGAGTAATACTCCGTTGTATATATATACCACATCTTCTTTATCCATTTATCCATCGATGGACATTTGGGCTCTTTCTATACTTTGGCTATTGTTGATGGTGCTGCTATAAACATGGGGGTGCATGCGTCCCTTCGAAACAGCACACCTGTATCCCTTGGATAAATGCCTAGTAGTGCAATTGCTGGGTCATAGGGTAGTTCTATTTTTAGTTTTTTGAGGAACCTCCATACTGTTTTCCAGAGTTAGACTCTTTCCTTTTCAATACTTAACAGCTGTTCCTCATTAAAATCTGCTTTAAATCACTGAGAGATTGTCTTCCACATTTTACTAAAGTATTTAATGACTTTTTTTGGGTGGGGTGTATCATCTGTAAAAGATCGTGCATTCCTAGCAAAAATAACTATACCGGGGTCAAGGTAGAATTTCTACTGAGGTGACAATATGCATCCCCGTGAAAATTCGCATAAACCACAAATCCATCAGCAGTACTAAGACATCCCCCTCAGCTTGGTCACTCACTGTGGGACACATCCAAACCCTTCTAATAATCTGGATGGGAAAAACTACTATTAAAGATGAAATCCGGGGCACCTGGGTGGCTCAGTCGCTTAAGCGTTCCACTTCGGCAGCCTGGAGCCTGTTTCGGATTCTGTGTGTCCCTCACTCTCTGCCCTTCCCCCACTCACGCTCAGTCTCTCTCTCTCTCTCTCTCTCTCTCTCAAAAATAAAAATAAAAATACTTAAAAAAAGAAAAAAAAGATGAAGTCGGGTGATGGGTATTAAGGAGGGTACTTGTTGTGATGAGCTCTGGATGGTGAATGGAAGTGATGAATCACTGAATTCTCCTCCTGAGACCGACATTGCACTGTATGTTAACTCACTAGAATTTAAATAAATATTTGAAAAAAAAAAAAAAAGAAAGAAAAAAATCATACAGATGAAATCAACGCGCAGGTTCGACAGGGATGAGCTAAAGAACAACTCACCTTGCATTCACATGTCTCAGAACAGAACTAAGAAAGTCACCGCACTTTCCCTAGATGGTCGGCTTAGCCCAGAGGAAAACACCCCGGGCCAGCACTGTCTCAGATAGGTGCCTGTGGGACTGGACAGGGAACAGTGTATCCCCAGCATCAAACTAGAGCCCAGATAAAAGGTGCGGAGGGAAGAAAACAGCAACAGTTCTAGGCTAATACCGTTGTGAAAATATCCATGACGAGGCAAGTCTGTGATTACAGTCTTCCTTTTAGAATGAAATTGAACATTTAAACTGCAAAATACAGGAAATGCAAACTCCATCTGCCAGATGATACCCACGAAACAGTCCACCCACTTAGGAATAATCCCTGAATGTCACTACTGTTATTTTTAAGCAGCAAACTACAGTTACAAATGAAAACTCACCATCAAATCACCATTAGCAAAGCATCCGTCCCTGTGGTCGAACTTTACCAACCATATTGATCAACGTTTATAGATCGAGGTTCTTAAAGAACTCAAGACACAGAATCATGAACTACCACCCAACTCCCACTGGAGGTGAAACGGTCTGAAAACTGTTTTGTTTTTTAATTTTTTTAATGTTTGTTTATTTTTGAGAGAGAGAGGGAGAGCACAAGCAGGGGAGAAGCAGAGAGAGAGGGAGACACAGGGTCTGAAACAGGCTCCAGGCTCCGAGCTGTCAGCACAGAGCCCGACGCGGGGCTCGAACCCACGGACCACGAGATCATGAGCTGAGCCGAAGTCGGACGCTTCACCGACTGAGCCACCCAGGAGCCCCTGAAAACGGTTTTTTTAAGTCACCACTTATCCAAAGCTTGGACCCAGGCTCTAGACGTCCCTGGTGGTGACGAGGCTCTGGCTCGGTCTCCCCATCCCTTTTTTACGGTGACGCGGGATTTATGACACGTGCCCTCCTCCTGTAATTTGGGTAAACAAAACACATCATCCAGTTCCGCATCTTTCGTCCCAGAGGGCAGTCGGCTCAGGAAAAAAAGAACGCAAGAGGCCATTCAAATACCCACGGGTGATGGGCGGGCCCGGGACACGCAATCCCAAGAAAGGATAAAAGGTCCTGCGTGAAACAAAGCTCGTTGAACAAATGACAGCCCAGATCCGCAATGTAACTGGCAGGTACCCAGGAATCCTTGGAAGGTTAGTAAAGGGATCTCACCCTCTTCCTCTCCAGTTTACATGACAGGGACCTGCCATTCGGGCTGGAGGATGGTGCCCACCACGCTGCCCGTATCTTTTCCTATCCGCCCGACTAAAGCAGAGTTAAGGTTTGGAAAACCCCAGAGAGGAACCCCGGGGTGGGGGAGAAGACATTCCTGACACAGGAGCCACTCGTTCTCTGCAGTAATGTGCCCACACACCCTGCTCTCCTGTCCACCTGTGTCGCTTTCTCTTGCGGGAAGAGGGTGAACTTGAGGGTGAAGTAATGGGACATCTCGAAGAGGTAAGAGGGAATTAGCAGTGGTTCTGAAAACCAGGAGTCGGCCCTCCTAGTTCACCTGAAGGATGTGAAGGGTGAGGACCCAGGACAGGCAGGACAGCGTGAGGGCAGGGCCCCACAGGAGCAGCCGTGCTGCCAGAAACCAAGGCTCACCCGGCGGTGGCCTCACCTCTGCGGGCTTGTAGAGTCATGCTAAGGCCTCACCTCTGCGGGCTTGTAGAATCATGTAATGAATCCCGCTCTCTGTAACTTCACACTTCTTGTATGGTTTGCAGAAATGTTTTCCATCCCCACAATCACGCGGGCCTCTTAGCCGTTCCCTTCCCGCATTCAGGAAGGCCAGAGCAAATTTTCCGCTTGGAGGGGAAGAAAATGTTTCACTCCCTCTTCACTCCCCAGTTACATCAGGGACAAAGAGTGAGGTTTACATTTGAAAGTGTTCACCATTTTTCACCCCAATTCCTAGGTACCACTGTTTTGAGAATGTTACAAAAGTAAATTTCAGACTTCTCTTTTAAAAGGTAATAGGGGCACCTGGGTGGCTCACTGGGTTAGCATCCGACTCTTAATTTGGGCTCAGGTTATGATCTCACAGTCGTCAGATCGAGCCCCAGGCTGGGTTCTGCGCAGGCAGCACGGGGTCTTGGGATTCTCTCTCTCCCCTCTGCCCCTCCCCAGCTCGCTCTTTCTCTCTCTCTCTAAATAGGTGATCTTTTATAAAAGAAAGGTAATAGAGAAAGGACTTTAGCTTCTCTTTCCCTGCACAGCTTGATTATCAGACGGAATTAGCTTTATTGTAACAATGCCTCTCATTTCATTTGTACTCTATAAAACATACCTTCCTTCAAAGGCACTAATAGTCTTTTAATTTAAACCTAAACCCCATATAAATAACCTATAATTCACTAACAGCATTTGCGCTTAATGTAGAATGCCCTTTCACCCAAAGACAGTGAAAGTATCTGCAGGGAGAATGCGAGGCCTGTTTACAAAAAAGGAAATTGAAAGAACTCGGGTCTGTCACATGATCACTTGGTTCTCTCCTATGACACAGACCAAACATTTCCTTTGTTACCAAAGCCCTAAAATTATAGAAAGCTAGTTCGTCTTTGTTGGCAAAAGTCCAAAGTTACCAAGTCAAAAGAAAGATTTAAGAAAACCTTTTTCACCCCTTCATCATACTTCTTACACTTTCCGATAAAAGACACTTCTTCGTGGAGCAGTTTCCCAGTTTTAAACTAGAGAATGGCAGCGTAAAAGGCCCAGGTGTCACCTTCCCAGGGAACACTAACTTCAGATAATCCCCAGGGATGTGCCTACACGAGCCTGACCCGGCCTAAATCCAGGCCTGGCCCGGTCCAAGTTCTGCCTCCAAAACGGATATGCAAAGTCAATCTGAGCAGTGAAAACACATCGGATTTCCCGTTTAAATGCGGAAACTAACCTTTTCTTTCATGAAAACCAGTAAACTCTGAATCATCATAATCCTAGTATATACTGACCACCTTGTAGGTATTATACAAACTTTCCATAGAACAACTAAAATAATACAACGTCTGTTATTCTTTTGGGGAGACCACATTTGTCACTATTTTCTAGCACTGTGCGGACACTGAAGCCCTTTTTAAAGAAATAATTCAACAGAGTAATGAGTCTAACATATATTTCTAACCCCCTTACCTTTCCTTCAAATACAAAATGTTCTTGGGTGCCTGGGGGGGCTCAGTTGGTTGAGCGACAGACTTGGGTCTCAGGTCTTGATCTCATGGTTCCTGAGTTTGAGCCCCGTCTACATTGGGTTCCGTGCTGATAGCACACAACCTGCTTTGGATCCTCTGTCCCCCCCTCTCTCTCTCTCTCTCTCTCTCTCTCTCTCTCTCCCCCCAAACTAAACGTAAATATATATAACATACATGTTAATATATATTATATATACATATATATAACATTCTTACAACACGTTAACATTAAGCAGTGTTTCGCATTCAATTTGTTCCTCCTAGAAAATGAATCTAGCACTCCTGGTTTTTACCAAGTCTTCAAAGACATAAATGGGACTTGCTTTCTCCTGGCTGCCCACATTTTCCCCATTATCCTAGCCTGCAGACCTTTGGTTCTTCCTCTATCAACAGCACCTCTCTCACCTTTAGTATTCTCTGGGCTCCCCACCATTATATCTCCCATCCACAAAAGGAAGGAAAAAAAAAACAGGGGAAGAAAAAGGGAAGGGGAGAAAGAAAGAAATCACATCCCTTTATCCTCAACTGACCTTCTGCCTTCCACTTCTATCCGTCCCACTTGAATCTGAATTGCTTATAAAAGAAAAATATTTTCTCACTGCAATTCCATTCCAAATACCAAGCAGGTTCAGTTACACAGGTCGGCCCCGCACTTATGCACTTGGCCTAAACCAGCTGGGAACAGATGTCTGTTTTGTGGTGTTTCAAAGAAAGGGAAAAAATCTGATCAGCTCAGTCCCTGGAGCAGCTGTTAAGAACCTCTGCCTTGGGGCCCCTGGGGGGCTCAGTAGGTTAGCGCCCCACTCCTGATCTCGGCTCGGGTCATGATCTCGAGGTTTCTGGGCTCAAGCCCCGCATCGGGCTCACGTCGGGCTCACTGCTGTCAGTGTGTCAGATCCTCGGTCTCCGTCTCTCTCTGCCCCTCCCCAACTCACGCTCTCCCCATCTCTCTCAAAAAATAGAACATGAAAAAAAATGATCGTAATAAAAACACCCACGCACACATATGCACACACGTACACACCAAAGTGTGCACAGCTCTGAAGAAAACCAAGCAGTAACAAATGGATCTACGGAGAATCTCTTAAGAATTACATGCCATTTGAAGGCTCCCTTCAAGTGACAAGATGCTAAAGGAAAATGTTCATTCTACCTTTTTCCTCCACACTCACCAGACCCTGATGAATCTTAACAATAAGCCAGAGCACCTGGTAGGTCTACAGGATCTTCTGCAGCCACAGGGTGGAAGTGTGACCTGTGGCATCACCACCTCCCACCTTTCTGCACTGGCTGGGGGTCTGGTTATGCACCCACCACTCCCCCCCCACAAGGGCAGAAGAACATTTTCTACACAGCCTACACCAGGGTACCATGTGGTGTGTGAAAAGACACTTTACACACAGGGTGAAAAGAACAGAATGTATGTTTTGTTGATTCTGGATGAATTAACAAGAAATTAGTAGATATGGTTGCTATTTATCCAGAATAGATGTTCACTTGTTTCACTAAATCCTCATATTAATCTCAGTGTGATCCTTGCATTAATTCTCGATCCGCAGATACTTTGGCCAAGGAAGTGTTGTTTCCTTCTTCAGTTAATACTGGATGTTCCCGATGTGAAACAGAACTGATGTGAAAGTTCAAAACCCTTCTGGAAATATAAACACAGCGCCACTTAATCAGGGCACAACCTTGGGAGATACAAGAATAAAACACAGCAGCTTTCCTGCACATCCGCACTGTCCTCAAGGCTATGCCAGCAGGTTCCTCCCTGCCCTCCTGGCCCGTCCCCTCTCCCCAGCCCTGCAGGAACAGCCAGGGGAACGTCCCTCCACGTAAGCAAAGGGCCTCTACAAACCTCAGCCCTTCCCAAAGCTCAACGTGCAATCCTTGGACCACATCCCGCGTCACCCCCCTAAAGAAGGTCACCCTTAGATCCAAGCGCTGAAAGCTCAGCCATGAAGGTTTCCTTTGCTTGGCCCACGGAGGCCTCTCCAGCGGCCAAGACGATCTCCAGGGCAGAGAGCAGACCCCTGCACTTATCCCCCCGGGAGCCCTACCTCCCCCGTCTCACTCAGCTTCACGATGCTCTCTTCCACACTGCTGACTCCCACGCTGCCAGAGGACAGAGGTGGTTCCTCACCTTCCCCCTTCCCTCTTTCCTGCTCTGTCCCTTCTTCTCCCTGCAATTGGCCTCAGAGACGGCAGGCACCAGGGGAGACCTCTTCGGGTTCCTGGCATGCTGCTTTTAGTCAAGGACTCGGATCGCTGGGACAAATTCTGTACCTCCGGATCCCTGCCGGCCCCTCTGCGATCCACTCTCCTGATGACACTGCTACAATCCAGGGGCTGCAGGAAGGAATTTGGGGGCGGGGGGGGGGGGGGAAAGACACTACTCTGCATCACAATTTTGGGGGTGGACACACACTTCTATGCATTTATTAAAACCCAGAGAACTTTACTGTATGAAAATGGAGGCGGGGAAGACAACCAGGAATGATGGGAGGCCCCAAATGAAAGAGCAACTGTAAGAAAGAACCTAACTACATCACGGTGAGTAGTATCGGCATGCAGAAGACAGAGGGAAGAAAAGAACTAGCTGAAGTTAATGGGAACACGCAATTCTGACTGTACACGAGAGGCTGGAGAGGAAGAAAACTGCGCACGTCTTGTCCTCCACAGTCAGTCCCAAAACTGCTGATTGGGGTACAGCCTATAATCGTCAGTAGTGTTAGATCAATGGTAATTGTTCAGTTTGGATCAGTGTTACAATTATGCAAGGTGGTTAGGGAAATCTGGGGAAAGGGCACATAGACACTCTTTGCGTTATTTTTGCAACTTTTCTGCAATTTACAATAATTTCAAAACAGTTTCATGAAGACACATACAATCATTTAATAGCGTGTAGCTACTAAATGACATCAAGCAGGTGCCTCGCAGCTACAAAACACTCCGTACGACGGCCCATTCCCAGTCCCCGTTGCCTCGTGCCCGTTCCATCGCCTGTGTCCTTTCCCACTGCCCGTGGCCTTGCAGCAGAATTTCATTCCCCGACCGGCCATCTTTCCCTCCCGTGGACCCCGCAGCACCACCAGGAGGCCACCAGGCTTCCCCCGACTCCCTGGCTCTCCCCTCCTCCCCCGTGGGTCCCGTCAGACTCTGCATCTACCTCTGTTCAAAGGGCAAGAGCAGCAGCTCCCAGGGTCCCGGCCACAACGCACATTCACAGAACTCTGCCATCTAATTGTACCTGAAGAGTCCTCTTTCTAAACTGCCGGTTTTCCGCTTGGTTCCCCCAACCATATGACCAAGTGTTCCCTCCCAACCTGTTCCTCTTGAGTCCCGACTGTGTTATGTCGGTGACACTCACTTTCTCTGGGAAAACCCTGAAAACCTTCGGGCAGCATTTTACACACTGTGAAATACACGCGGCTTCCATAGGATCTTATTAGGCTTTTCACAAACACAAGGCTGAAGTAAGCACACCCAGGAAAAGCTGGATTTTTCTACACTGAACAGACTTCCTTTCGGCAGCCAGCTAGTTACGAATATTCTAAGTCTCTGAAAAGAGGAACGCAGGAGTCCCCAAATTCTGATCTGACCAAAGGTCCCATAATGATTTCCCAAAAGGCTCTACCGATTTCTGCTGCTGCCACTATGCATCAGAGTTACTTTAGTTGCTCCTTGTCCCTCGACTTCATATTTATTAGCAAATGCCGAAGGTGGCAAAAAGGTAACTTACTATATACCAATTTCTACGTTATTGATTATTACGAAGTTTAAACTTTTTCCCACATGGTTCGCTTACCAGCTGTAAGGAGTAGGTGTTCGATGAATAATGGACGGATGGATGGAGGGACATGATGAACTTCCTATCTACTTCTTTCTGCCGCTCTAGGAAATAATGGACCAACCTACACGCTTTGTCACTGAGCTGATAGTAACAAGCAAGAGCGTACAAAACCCACCCATACCACAGTCCCCGGAACACGTTGGTTTCTATTAACAAACCCTGGTGGAAAGACTGAGCATTTACTGTCCCAGCTACACAACACGCAGACAACAGGTGGGAGGGCAGAATACCCCTTCCACACCTACCGTCCCTTTGCTCTGACCTCTTTGTGTCAGAAAATTCTCCACCTAAACACAGAGGTGAGCAAACGGTACCTGCACGCGACCCCGGGGACAGGGGAGGACTGGTAGTTAGATATTTAGAGAGAAGGTCGTCATCATCAAACACACAGCGCGTAAAGCACAGCGAGCAGGAGTGGCCGCTGGTCAGAGAATTTTAAGGGATGTTTCCTACTCTTCTCATCCCACAACCAGACAGGAGACCCACCGCTATGGCCAGGACACCTACCCGGCCACGCATTCGGGACCCACTGTGGAGAACGGTTTGTGATCGCTAACCGTCCTCATCACCGGATATCTGGACTTGAGCGAGGGAAGGGAAGACAGTAAGTGGGCAGCACCCTCAGGTGGGGAGGCTGGCACTGAGGGGCCCGGGGGGAGGTCCCGCACAGAACCCACGGGCCGAGGAATGAGCCTCGGTCGGGATCAGAGCTGGAGGCTGGGGCTTAAATGACCCACCAGGTCAGAACCAGAGAGGCGGATGGGCGAGATGCCCAGAGCAGAGGCGCAGGGGCACTGCCCTTGCCTGAGCCCACCTGATCTCTACAGCCCCCAAACCAGTGCACAACTACAGTTTACACACACACACAGCACTTCAGACTTGGCACCATTTCCCACAAACAGCGGCTCTGTCCTCTGAAATGGTGGGACATTGGAGAAGGCCAAGACCTGAGAGCTGTGCCTCCTCCGAATCCTCAGAACCCTCCCCAGCGGAGCCCCAAGAATTATATAAAACTCTTAAGTTTAGAGTCTTAGTTAATAAAGAAAAATCAGTCAGGCCCCTGGGTGGCTCAGTCGGTAAAGCATCCGACTCTTGGTTTAAGCTCAGGCCTTGATCTCAGGGTTGTGAGTTCAAGTCCCCATTGAGCTCAACACTGGGCGTGGAGTCTATCTAAAAAAAAAAAAAAAGAACAACCAATAATTAACGTGATGTGAAGAACAAAAAAAAATAATAATATATACCTCCATGTGTTTTGAGACCCACACTCAATAAGAAAGTGGGTCTGGTATAGCGTTTCCCATAAAGATCAAATATAGAAGAAATTACATCCTGAAGATGTAAATGTTTTATTATTCCAGCCACCTACACTTTAATCTCCTTCATTTAACTCTGTCACTACTCTTGGCATTCTCTGTCATCGAGGCTAGACTGTAAACTGGGAAAGACAAATGCAAATCTCTAGTTCCCGAGTCCATTTGATTTCATCGATTTCTGTTGCCTTCATAAAACCAAATGCTCAAAATTTAATTTTAGTGAGTTTTTAACTATCTCCCTAAGATTCACAAATCTGTAAAAATTCTTGGGACCTACACTAAAAGATACAAACTACAGACCAAAAATATCATCAACCTAAATTCAATCCCGTTAGCCAGATTTCTATCTAGTGTCAACACCGGAGCTCAGACCACATAAAAAAGCAGCTTAACTCCCCACGCAAGAAATAATGATTTTGTACTGACGTAGTTTTCTAAAACCTGAAGCTACACAAACCAACTCTGCGCAGTCTTATTGAAAGGTTCGACAAGAGGAAGAGGAAAGTGAGTCATTTGAGACGGTGAGCCCAGTGCTAGGGCAGATGCCTTGCGAAGACCAAAAGTGGGGATACCCAGTACACGGATCTTGGTTTCTGACACCATTTTCCACTAAAAGGAACCAGGGTTCCTTGGACAAATGGCTGATTGTACGATCTGGCAGGAAATGCACGAGAAGAACCTGGGGCACCTTGGGAGTGCCAGGAAGTAAGAAAGTGCCCCAAAACGAAACAGCTACATTGACAGGGGCTTGTCAAAGGAACACACAGATCAACTGAAAAAGCTCCCAGTGGCCAAAGCTTGTACAATTTGAGCAACGGGTAAAGCAGTGCTGGATTATATCTCAAAGCATAAAATAAAAACCCATGAGTCCGTAATGATAGAAATGATTAAAATAGGGGAGCCTGGGTGGTTCAGTCGGTGGAGCATCTGACTCTTGATGTCAGCTCAGGCAATGAGCTCTCCTTCTCCCTCTGCCCCTCTCCCCTGCTCACGCTCTCACTCTCAATCTTTAAAAAAAAAAAAAACGGGGGGGGGGGGTGGCCTGGGTAGATCAGTTGGGTGAGCGTCCGACTTGAGCTCAGGTCATGATCTCACCGTTCTTGAGTTCAAGCCCCGCATTGGGTTCTGTGCCGACAGCTCAGAGCCTGGACCCTGCTTCGGATTCCGTGTCTCCCTCTCTCTTTGCCCCACCCTCGCTTGCGCTCTGTCTCATTCTGTCTCTCAAAAATGAATAAGCATTTAAAAAAAATTTTTTTTTTAAAGATTGAAAATATAAATGGGAGAAAGCAGACAACTCTGTACAGAGGAATTCCAAATAACTTAGTAACTTACATAGACGCCCCGTCCTTATGAAGGTGAAAAGTAACTCCCCACTCCTTACGTGACTTTCTTCTAAAGAGGACGGAATGGAAAGGGGAAAGAAAAGAGTAAGTTTAGGGGAAGAGCCTGACAAACACTCTCTGGGCCAGGTGACCAAGGTCAACATCAACAGTGAGGACTCACATGGATAGCACATCCCCTTGATGTGGCGAGAACACATGTTATCCCAGAAACACATTCCCCCAGCCTCACCACGAGAAACACCCTGGACAAACGCCAATTGCCGGACAGTCCACAAAATGCCTGACCACTACTCAAAACGCTGTAAGGTCGTGAAAAACCAGGGGAGCCCGAGAAAGCATCACAGCCAAGAAAAGACTGAGGAGATGTGATGACTGAATATAACGTGAGGTCCTGGATGGGCTGCTGGGACAGAACAGGGCAGCGGGTAAAAACAGAGTAAATCTAAAGAAACCAGGGACTTCGGTTAGTGTTTTTTAAAAGCGAGTAAGAGGGGCCCCTGGGTGGCGCAGTCGGTTGAGCGTCCGACTTCAGCTCAGGTCATGATCTCACGGTTTGTGAGTTCGAGCCCCGCGTCGGGCTCTGTGCTGACAGCTCGGAGCCTGGAGCCTGCTTCGGATTCTGTGTCTCCCCCTCTCTCTACCCCTCCCCTGCTCATACTCTGTCTCTCTCTCTCTCTGAAAAATGAATAAACTTAAAAAAAAATTAAAAAAAAAAAATAAAAGCGAGTAAGAGAGAGATAATGGAGAGCCAGCTGGGGCGGGGGGGGGGGGGGGGGGGGGCGGGTTACAGTGTAAAGAGGGGGCTGGGACAAGCAGAAGATGCGGTAACCTCCTCACCTGACCTTGCAAACAATGCCGGCCAAAGCATTACAAACACGGTATTCCCAAAGCGTTTACGTAATCGCTCTCTACATGTGGAGATTAATTTTCCCTTTTATCCTCTTACCAAGAATCTGCCTCAAGGTCAGCCACTGACTAATCAAAATGACTTAGCAACTTTTAAACCAAAGTTTATCAGAAATAGAACTTCCAGGGGCGCCTGGCTAGTTCGGTTGGTGGAGCCTGTGATTCCCGATCTCCAGTTGTGAGTTCGAGCCCCACTTTGGGTACAGAGATTGCTTAAAAAAATAAAATCTTTAAAACAAAAAAAAAGGAAGGAAGGAAGGGAGGGAGGGAGGGAGGGAGGGAGGGAGGGAGGAGGGGAGGGAAGGGAATTTCCCAAAGCTTAGGTATTCCATGCTTTCTGCACACAAAATGACAGAGATGATCTTCCGCTACTACAGCTGGCCCCAGTTTGTGGCCAAAGATGTTAAATGATTTATTTGGGAGTCTCTTTCTGCCCAAAGGCAAGTAATGTGACAAGTGGGTCACTGACAATTGCATGCGTAAGACAACAGCCTATAGGGGCGCCTGGGTGGCTCAGTCGGTTAAGCGGCCGACTTCGGCTCGGGTCATGATCTCGCGGTCCGTGGGTTCGAGCCCCGCGTCGGGCTCTGTGCTGACAGCTCAGAGCCTGGAGCCTGTTTCAGATTCTGTGTCTCCATCTCTCTGACCCTCCCCCATTCATGCTTTGTCTCTCTCTGTCTCAAAAATAAATAAACGTTAAAAAAAAAATTAAAAAAAAAAAAAAAAGACAACAGCCTATAAAAATAATAGGTCTCCCCTAAAAAAAGGTTTGGTTGTACAAGTCACATGGAAATCAATGAACTATTCACGCCTCTCACCATGCTTTTAGACACTAACAAGGCCGGTCTTTCCTTCCACGATAGCAATGTAAATGGGGTTTGCTGTTCCAAACTTTGATGACGATAAACAGCAAGTCCTCTGCCCTTTCCCTAGAACAATCTCCCAGACGTGCACCAAAATCCACATGTATCACCAGGCCAATGTAAGGAACGGCCCACACACAGGGTATACAAGGTAGACATTTAATTTTTTTTTTAACTGTGGTAAAATACACATTCCACAAAATTGACTTTTTTTTATAATGTTTATTTTGGGGGGGTGGGGAGGAACAGAGAGAGAGAGAGACACAGAATATGAAGCAGGTTCCAGGTTCTGAACTGTCAGCACAGAGCCCAACGCGGGGCTCCAACCCTCGAAACGTGAGACTGCAATGCTTAACCGACTGAGCCACCCAGGTGCCGCACAAAACTTACCATCTTAACTAAGTAATTTTTACACGAAGAGTATACAAAGATAACAGGAGCAAAAAATGCTACCTGCTCTTACTAACTGAAAACCTGGAGAGGAGGGCACGCCTCTCACTTCAGGGAGGTTCAAACCTAATGTTTATTTCTAGCTGAGATAGCCAGTCAAAGGACCTGGGCGATATTTCTGACCGGACATCCCGTGATCATTTCAAGTATCTTCCACAGAGTTTCCCGTCTATTCCTTCACATCACTCTCCCCTCTCCAAAGGGGAGTTCAAAATGGGAACTAAGAGTAACAGCCATTGCACTGCGTTGTTGTATAAATGAAAATAAATAATACGTGGAAAGCACAGACACGTCGGCATTAAAATGCTATTTTGGGGGAGCACCTGGGTGGCTCAGTCGGTTAGGTGTCCGACTCTTGATTTCAGCTCAGGTCAAGATCTCGCGGCTCGGGGGTCCACACCCCACACGGGGCTCCACACTGACAACGTGGAGCCTGCTTGGGATTCTTTTTCTCCCCCTCTCTCTACGTCTCCCCCACTAAAGCTCACACTGACTCTTTCTCAAAATACATACATAAACTTACAACAAAAATTGAAAACGCGGTCTCCAGGGCACCCGGGTGGCTCAGTCGACTGAGCATCCGACTCTTGATTTGGGCTCAGGTAATGATCTCAAGGCTCGTGAGATCGAGCCCTGTGTCAGGCTCTGTGCTGACAGTGCGGAGCCTGCTTGGGATTCTCTCTCTCTCTCTCTCTCTCTCTCCTTCTCTCTCTGCCCCTCCCCCGGTCGCTCGCTCTCTCAAGATAAATCTTTTTTTCAATAGTAAAATATGCTATTTCCTTCCTCTTTGTTGATTTGTTAGAATGGTAAAACAAAACAGAAAAAAAAAAGGAAAACCAAATAAATGTTTTCGAGGCCAGAAAGTGAAGGCTGGAGGCGGTGATGGTTTGGCTGGAGGAAAAGGAGGTACTTTACAGGGTGACGGCCCTGGTTCCTTATCACATCTTATTTCACTTCAAAATGTATGGCCTTTCTCCTAACGCAGAGGTGCCTCCAGTCTTGCCATCGGCCATTGCTAGGGCCACCTGGAGTTCATACATGGAAAAAGAAGACACAGTTTCCTCTCAAAAGGCAGCAAAATTTCAACTCACAGGCCAAAACACCTCAAGAGGTCTCTCTGACTGCCCCGTAACCCTTTCTCCTAATTTTGAAACCCTTTTTCCCAGCCAAGCATGACCAACGACTGGCTGCGGTCTCAACCGCTCCTTGCCCAACCCACGCCTCTACACCATGTTCACACGCTGACTGACACCACACCAGGCCTTGACCCACGCACCGGGCCCCGTGGACGGCTGAGCGCCAGCACGAGCACCCACAACAGGATGCGACGGAGGAAAGCCGTGCCAGGAGCCCTCAGCACAATCCCCCTGGCCAGAAGCCCCGGCCAGAGGAGCAGTACCCAAGTCTCACACCCAGGAGCCAACACTCCAGGAGAAGCTGGAGAAGAACAGGAATGGACAGACCGGGCTCAGAGAAAAGTCAAAGCAAAAGGGGGCTAAGAAGGCCTCATCACATTGCAGAGTTCTCTACCCACGGTCCTCCCGTTCTCTGGGGAGTTCAGCGGGTGCCCTCTCTTCGGGGAAACAGGAAGGGAGGCCGCCTTGGAGGCGGGAAAGAGGACCAGGGTCTGGCAGCTGTGAAGGCAAGGCGACCAGGGGCAAGGGCTCCCTGGCAGGCACCCCAAGAAGAAGAGGTCAGCGCCCACTCAGGACGGTCCCTAAGGCCACGCGAACTTGTGACCCTAATCTTGCGGGTGTGCTGGTCACTGTTTATGCAAGGTGCTGCTGTCACTGTGTCTGTCTTCTCTCGCTAACTGGTTCGGGCCGTGGTCTCCAGCCACCCGTTAGCAACGCTCTCCCAGGAGGAGGTGTTCACTGAACAGCGATGTATGTGAGTGAGAACTACTCGGTGACCGAGGGGCACCAGGCCGGCTCAGTCAGTGGAGTGTGCACCTTGATCTCAGGGTCGTGAATGTGAGCCCCACGTTGGGTGTAGAGATTACCTAAAAAGGATCTTGAGGGAAAAAAAACTTACTAAGTGACTGGAAGCAGTTACTTTCACAAGCACACAGCCTCCGTTTCCTTGACCCAGAAGGTACTTGGGGGCCTGGATTCAAAGGCTCGCCTTCCAGCTCCGGGTCAACTCCCCTCTAGAACCACTCCTCAGCCACTTGAAAATCACCAGAAGCCAAAAAGGACATGAAGGCAACTGATCCAGGCTAAGCAATTCCTGGTTCCAAAAGATCCAAGCTCAGGTCAAGAAAAGACATTAAACGAGGGAATAAAAAAGAGGGAAAGAGAGAAAGAGAGAGAATGTGGAGTAAAATTCCTATGTCTGTCAGAAGGTGCTTTAGCCAATCCTTGGAATACAGAAGTAGAGGAACAGGCAGAGTGTTTTTGTATATTGGTATTTTGTACAAGGCAAAGAGCTTCCCATGAAAGAATGCTGACTGGATTCATGAGTTTCTTTCCCTTCCCTCCTGAAATCCTACAGGGATGACCCTGAAAGTATTTTTAAGAAGATAAAAACAGGCAAACACATAGAGACCAAAAGCATCTCACAGCTGCTTAGGGCTGGGGGCGCTGGGAGACCTGGGGAGGGGCAGCTAAAGGGCACAGAGCTTCTCTCCAGGGGATGGAAAGTCCTCCAAGTGACAGCGGAGATGGTCACACAACTCTGTGAGGACACTGAAAACCACCGCACCGCACATGGGTGAACTCCATCTCTAAATAACATCCTGACCAAAAAACACCTACATCACATGCCCAGGAGGAAAGGACAGCAAGAATGGAGTCACGCCCAGCCTAAGATACCAACAAAGATTTAGGAAAAGGAAGAGGACAGGAGAGCGGCAGCTGGCTCAGCCGGGTCACTTCCCAAGGTCATGCAGGAGGCTGCCGTGGAGACGGGACTTTAGTCCCAGGGAACTTCAAAGAAGCTCAGGCCTTAGGCTCGGAGAAGGAGATACCACATGTGGAAGGAGGAATGGGTCCAAGGAGTGGCTAAAGAGCCCCTGTGCAATCCCCCGCCGCCCTGCAAGCTGGGGCAGCCAGGGGGAGGGCAACGGGGAACCCCCTCCCCGGGTGGCCGGGTCATCCAAGTCACGGAGCAGTCTCGGGGTTCAAAGCACCCCGTCGTGAAGTCGGGGACAGAAAGCCCGGCCTGTGGTCTTTCGTTTCCTCCATCCCTAATGCCAACAGCCACATTTATTCCCCAGGCAGGAGAACAGACGAGTCTCCTAAGGAACAAAAGCTCCAGTGAGAAGATTCCAGATGCTGACTAGTGGGATCCTGCAATGAAACGTCCAGCTCCACGAGCGATCAGAGAACTACCCCCCACCCCCAAAAAGCAGGTCAGAGCTTCCAACCTGCTTTTCACAGCCTCATCCTTAACTCAGACTGCCGGACCAGAGAGAAAGCCTCCAACAGGAAAGAGACCAGGATAAATAAAGAATAAAAAAACAAAAAGAGGACAGAAATGCTGGGAAAATGTAAGACTATACACACAGAGAGTAGCCTCGAAGAAAAAAAGAGCAGGAAGTTACGGAACACAAGCACCCAAAGGAGAAGAAGGAACTTTTAGAAATAATAAATGACTTCAACAAAAGCTGAAATGAGAAAAAATAAATACACAAGTCAGGTCAAAGAAATGAGGGTGTCTCCCAGAAAGCAGAAAGAGATCCAGACAACGAAAGGCACAAGGCACAAACATTAAAAGTTCAATCCGGGGGCGCCTGGGTGGCTCAGTTGGTTAAGCGTCCAACTTTATTTAAGCTCAGGTCATGATCTCATGGCTCCTGAGTTCCAGCCCCGCGTTGGGTTCTGTGCTGATAGCTCAGAGCCTGGAGCCTGCTTCAGATTCTATGTCTCCCTCTCTCTGCCCCTCCCTCGTTCACACTCTGTCTCTCTCTCCCAGTCTCTCAAAAATGAATAAAACATAAGAAAGGAAGGGAGGGAGGGAGGGAGGGAGGGAGGAAGGAAGGAAAGAAGGAAGGAAGGAAGGGAGAGAGAGAAAGAGAGAGAGAGAGAGAGACACACACACACAGAAAGAAAACAAAGAGAGGATGTTATCAAAGAAAAGCTACAGGAATATCTCCCGAGACTAAGGAAGCGAAGTCTCGTCCTACAAGGGCCTGCACAGGGCTGCCAGATAAAATATAAGATGCCCAGTTAAATGTGAATTTCAGATAAACAATGATTCATTTTTCCGCAGAAGTACGTTCCATTGTTTATCTGGGCATCTTGGATGTTTTATTTGCGAAACCTGCAAACCCTCTACCTCTCATGGCCGAGCACACATCAAATGAAAACAGTCCACGCCACAGCAAAGTTAAAGAACATCAAAAATTTAAGGGGCGCCTGGGTGGCTCAGTCGAGCATCTTGACTCTTGATTTTGGCTCCGGTCATGACCCAGGGTCATAGGATCCAGACCCTGCCCCTGCCCCTGCCACGTGGCAGCGCAGGAGCCTGCTTGGGATTCTCTCTCCCTCTCTCTCTGCCCGTCCCCTGCTTGCTCTCCGTATCTTTCTCAAAATAAACAAACTCTAACTAAAAACAAAAACAAAAGCACTAAAAAGGTAAGAGGTACCAGAAACAACTGTCAGGGATCTCCCATACCCCAGGTACCCCAGGCACCCCAGGTGGGGTTTACTCCTGAATCCCAACAGCCCCTGGGGCACTCAGCACCTTTGTTTCCAGACAAAAGGAGCCTCTGCCCTGGGCTTGTGCTTTAGACAGCCATTTATCTAAAGTACCAAAACACAGAGATTTGTTTTTTCTCTTCAGTCTCTTAGGAGTTTTGTTATTTTTCTTTAATTTTGGAAACTGGCTGAGTGAACAGGAATTACGGGAAAGAGTTGGGGAAGGGGGGAGGAAGGGAAATGGTGTGTGTACGAAGACCACAGCCTCTGCCCTGGGGTGCCAGACCTCCCTGACTCCCAGCTGCACAGAAGGGATAGGTTTACAAATGCCTGGAAATCCTCAGTCACAAAAGTTAGGCTTGAGAGAAGTTCGAGAAAATTATGCTGGAAGGAGACTCCAGCCACCCGGGCTCCCTGGGAAGCCTGAGCCAGAGGCTGGGTCCAGGAGGTCAGGCCCGGCTTCTACCGGCTGCTCCGAGGACCAGGTTGCCTTCAGACTTTGGGTCTTGAGGAGGCAGGCTTCCAGGCCCTGGGTGGGGACAGGGACTAGGCCAAAGATGCAGCTTGATTTAAACCTTTTAAATATTTAGGTATATGGTATATACCTTTTAAATATTTAAATATACCTTTTAAATATTTCATTACACCTTTTAAATATTTAGCCATCTGGTCTCCATTTGTAGTCCTGCCCCAGGCTCTGCTCTGCAACATTAAAGGCAGGCCTGGGGGCCATTATTATCATCATCATCATTATCATCATCATCATCATTATTCCTGTCTCATATACCAGGCAGATAAAGTTTAAGTATCTTGCTCAGGAACCTATGTCCAGTAAATGTTAGAGGACGGACGAGAAGACACAGTCCAGGCTGGTAACGTCCATCAGAGTAGTCAGGAGATAATATCTACAATGGAAGAAATCCCAAGTCAGCAGTATAAGAGTATTACTTAGAAACAAGAGAGGCAATAACAGAAGACCAGATCAAAGAGTAGAAATTCGGGGCGCCTGGGTGGCTCAGTCGGTTAAGCGTCCGACTTCAGCTCAGGTCATGATCTCACACTCCGTGAGTTCGAGCCCCGCGTAGGGCTCTGTGCTGACAGCTTGGAGCCTGGAGCCTGCTTTGGATTCTGTGTCTCCCTCTCTCTCTGTCCCTCCCCTGATCATGCTCTATCTCTGTCTCAAAAATAAGTAAAAACATTAAAAAAAAAAAAAAAGAAATTAACTGCTCACAGGGATGAGGACTAAAAAATAGTGTTGGATTCTTCCAAATCTATGTGCATGTATTACTTTGACAAAAAAATTAAAATTGTTAGAAATAGTTAAGTAGCCACCTTAACTTCAAGTCTTTTCTCTCCATAGAAACAACTTAAAAAAAAAAAAAAATCACTCTGCTCCTCAAGCTTGTCTCCAAAAAGGTATAAAACCTACTCGTGGCTTTTCCTAATGTAAATACAAATCTGTCACAATTAGAAAACAGTTCACTAATGGTAACCCTCAGGGCGTCACTGCATTTAGCGTGGTCTCAAAACTGTTTACAGTGAAATACGGCATATTCCATTATTTGCTGGAAAAATGTTTTATAACTGAAAACCCAGAAACAGTCATTTCTTATTGCAAAATTAGGTTTCATGAATATTCAGAAAGAATTTGTAAATGCGTTTTTCTTTTTTAGGTCTCTCTTCCCCCAACCTCAATGCATTCAGAAGACCCTTACTCAGGCAGAGTTAAAAATAAAGGAAGAAAAAAAAAAAAAAAGGTATGGAGGACGGTTCAGCATCCAACTCCTTTTAGATTATCTATATTCTAGAAAACGACACAGCTTATAAAGATACTGGTTTAATTCGGAAACGGCCGGACTGTTCCGACAAGCCCACCAAATCCAAGAGCACACGTAATGAAACGTCAACTGCCCCTCAGACGGCGGCCAGCATCAAAGAGAAATTCCAACCTGGACAATCGTTTTGCGTGTTTCTGTACAAGCCCTGGCGGAGGGAGAAACAGGAAGAACACAGAGAAAGGCTTACAACCTAAGACTGGACCCCGCAACAAAACCACGGCCCTTTCAAGAACTGCAGTATCCTTTTCCGTGTCTAGCTACCCAGGCTGCCCATTTTAAAACGTGAGGTCACACAGGGCTCGGGGCTGGTCTCCCGGCTTGCCCCCTCGCTCCTTTATTTCCATACGCCCCATTCCCGAGGCTCACCTGCCTTCCTCCGGTTCAAAGCCTCCTGAAGACCCCTCTAACCGAGCACCCCCAACCTGCTTCGATCTGCCCCGTTTATTGGTCTAACCTTCGCGTACGTCACGCGGTGCTGTTTCATTTACAAAGTACCTCTAAAGAAAGACGTGAAGTGGTTTACAGGAAGAGATACAGGAGGACCAGAAACTCTGCAGAGGCAGAGGAATACAAAGGCAGCCACTTTGACGCGTATGCCGCAGGTGTTCCAGGCATGTGCCGCCACCCTCCTTCCTCAGCTTCCTTCCCGGGCACCGGGGACGGCTCCCACTGGATCCCAGCAGACACGCCGGATAAAAACTGCTGCATTTCCACTCCGGGGAGGTGCCCGCGACGGGCCAATTCACAGAGACGCAAAGCAGAGTGGACGTTACCGGCGCGGGGGACGGCGGGAAGGGAAGGCTACCGTCCAACTGGTCCAGAGTTTTTGGTGGGGGCGGGTGATGAACAAGTTTGGCGGACGGTGATGTATTCGATGCCACCGGGCTGTATACTCACGAACGGTGAAAACAAAAACCACCACGTTATGCAAATTTTACCACAATTAAAGAAAAAATCTACGCCGAACGGAGAGGAACAGAGAGGACAAGTCAGTTAGGACAAATTTTAAAATGAAGATTTTAGAGCCGTATCCCTCTTGCGACCCTCGTTAAGGAAACGGGCTGATGGGTATCAGCGGGGTGCTGGTAACCTTTAGCAAGCGGCAGTCCGTCCCAGCCCTGATTGTTAGCACGTATCCATTTGTGTTCAGATGCTCCCACGGCCACACATTTCAGGCTACGCAGAGGACATCACTGGGCGGCGGAGAAGAGGTGCAGGCAGTGGGCAAGTGAGCGGTGAGTGGTGGGGGGCGGGGGGGTGGCCGGCAACAGACCAAGACGCCTCCCGCCTCACCGTTTCCCAAAGTGTGGTCTGTTTACAGACAGTAAGTGGGAAGGAAGATTCTAGAGTCAAATGGTTGAACAACATTTAAACTGGTGTCCCCTCGCAAGACTCCCTAAATCTTTATCCCCACCATCTTTTGAGACCTTTAATACACTGGTATACATTTTGAATCACAAAGAAGGGTTGGAGTATGAAATGTTTACATCTGTTTGCCCTCCAGACCCTCTTGTTCTTCTAAGAGCATCTCCGAGGTGCTCCCATGCCTTTTGGGAAATTTCCCTGTAAAGAAAGGAGTATTCATTTGCAGCCTACGAGCAGACCCACACAGAGCAGAGATGGCCGGGCATCCAGAAAATGCCTACCCCTCTGTAGAATGCCACCATTACCGGATATGACTGGTGCAATCCGGTAGACAATCCAAGCAGGGCAAGCCAGCGTGGGTCAAATGTTAAGGACAACTTACACAGAAGAGCCCAAATGGAGCTTCTGCTCGTTGGCCCAATGCCACAGGATTTGGGGGAACAAAGGGAAGGTTGGGCACAGTTTCTTTTGGTCTTTCCAAAAGATAAACTTCTCTCCAGGTCCCACGATGCATCTCAGGATCCCAATAACCCCAAAGCCTTCATGTGTTAATTTCTAAAATATTCCAGGAAGGGCCGAGTATTCATCTAGATAAAACTGCCAAAATATCTAGAGACAACTGATAAACTAGCTCATTTCACAGAATGCCAAAAAGGGCCTGAACACAGAGGAAGACCTCAAGCCTAATGGAAATGAAAGGGGCCTGGCGAAGATCAGAACTGCACAAAAGGCAAATGATTAATTAATTCCTTACAGAAGGATAAGGAGGTCAATAATCTTAAAGCCTCACCAATTAACACCCAGAATGAGCCATGGTTTATTGGATTTGATAAGTGAGAATATTATTTTCACTTATTTTATTATTTCAACCCCTCCCAGAGGAAAGGCCCTCGGTGATGAAGATCGCATATTTATGCTTCTTTGCAAAGGTGCTCAGGGGTGTCTGGGTGGCTAAGTCGGTTGAGCACCCGACTTCAGCTCAGGTCATGATTTCTGGTTCGTGCGTTCGAGCCCCGCATCAGGCTCGCTGCTGACAGCACAGTGCCTGCGTCAGATCCTCGGTCTCCCTCCCTTTCTGGTCCCCCCACTGCTCACACTCACTCTCTCAAAAATAAATAAAACATTAAAAAAAGTGCTGAGAGGGGCGCCCGGGCAGCTCAACCGGTTAAGCGTCCGACTTCGGCTCAGGTCAGGATCTTGCGGTTCGTGGGTTCGAGCCCCGCGTCGGGCTCTGTGCTAACAGCTCAGAGCCTGGAGCCTGTTTCGGAGTCTGTGTCTCCCCCTCTCTCTGCCCCTCTCCTTCTTGTGCTCTCTCTCTATCTAAAATAATAAATATTAAACAAAATTTTTTAATAAATTAATTAATTATCAAGTGCTGAGAACGATCAGGGAAACGACGGGCTGTAAGAACCAGACGACAGCAGTCTGCCACAAAGGGGCCGGCAAGATACAGGTTGGCTACGTAGCTGCTCTGCCTTCTCTCTGGCGTCTGACAGGAAATGGTTCTCCCACCTCACTACCAAAGACGGTCAACACAGGACAAGGAAAAAAAACCACAATACACCCGGTGAACATCTTGGGGAGTTTCTGAACGATCGGGATATTCTGGAACCCCTGAGCTGATCGACGGAGAAGTAGAAACAACTCGACCCCGACTCCACGCCATCGCTTCTCTCTCTGGCTTACGCACAAGAGAACCATAAGCCCAACCCTTTAAAGAGAAAGCAAATATTAAGGCCAACCATTTCCCAGGTAAGCCAGGTCTTCAGACAATTCTAAAAGATCGAGCCACAGGCACTTAGGACCAAAAAAACACAGCTTCCCAGTTATCTCATTTCTAAGACTTCACGGTTAACGTACTCCGTGATCGGCAAAGATTCACTGAGGTCTGCGGTAACGCACAGAAACTTCCAGTTGTTCTTTTTCTTTTTTTTTTTTTCCCCATCCGAAGTACAAGTCAGAAAGTGCAGATCCAATAACCTGGAATAACCAACTGGTTCTCTTTACTGACACGCATTCCTTAAGACTTTCTGTCTGCCGATCACTACAGGAACAGGTCAAGGACCCCACCGATTCATCCCCAAGCCGCGGAACCTTGAGTCCTTCTGTGTGAGCTGTCACAGTAATGGCAGGCCACCCCCACCCCTCCATCTCCTCCACTTCCCACCCCAGGGACCTTCCAGCCATTAGAACTTCTTAGATTCAAAAGCTGTGTGAACACTGCCACACCACTAGAATCTCTCTTACCTGGAATGCTCAGGTAGCATCCTTGAAATAAGCTTTATTTCATAAGAGACTCTTAAAAACTGAGAACAAACTGAGGGTTGATGAGGGGTGGGAGGGAGGGGAGGGTGGGTGATGGGTATTGAGGAGGGCACCTTTTGGGATGAGTACTGGGTGTTGTATGGAAACCAATTTGACAATAAACTTCATATATTGGAAAAAAAAAGAAATAAGCTTTATTTAAGCCAACAGGCTACCATTTACTCAAAATACCTTTCTTTCGTTCCTGTTTTTTTTCTTTTTTAGATTTTGTAAGTGTCTTTTTTTTTTTTTTCATTTATTTTCGAGAAAGGAGAGAGAGAGTGTGAACAGGGGAGGGGCAGAGAGAGAAGGAGACACAGAATTAGAAGCGGGCTCCAGGCTCTGAGCTGTCAGCATGGAGCCCAACGTAGGACTCGAACCCATGAGCCGTGAGATCACGACCTGAGCCAAAGTCAGATGCTCAACTAACTGAGCCACCCAGGTGTCTTTTCTTGTTTTTTAATTTGAGAGGGAGAGAGAACATAAGCAGGGGAGAGGGGCAGAGAGGCAGAGTGAGAATCTTAAGCAGGCTCTGTGCTGAGCATAGATCCCATGACCTTGGGATCGTGACCTGAGCTGACATCAAGAGTCGGACCGTTCAACCAACTGAGCCACCCAGGCGCCCCATTCCTGGATTTTTAAAGCATCTGTTATAAGGCAAGTACATGTATGCTCTTTGCCACTCCTCTAAAACCCAAAAATAGAAGCAAAAGTCTCCAGGAGGTCCACTCCTCAGAGGTAAGTTCTGATAACATTTGGGATATAGACTTGTAAATGCACACATAAACATAAATATAAATACACATATACATTTTCAACGTAAGAAGCTTTGTCACGTTCACCAATATCTTTCCATGTCTATGCATGTTTCCATCATGCTGGACATATGTTCATGTTAATTCAGTGCATACATTTGTTCAAGAATACCCTTTTAAATTTAGATTTTGATATTTTCCAAAGAGATTTGGCCGAGGCAAGGAACCACGAGAGAGACCTTTCCTGGAGAATTCTTGCAAAAATAAGCACACTTCAAAAAATAACCTTTAAGATATACAGTGTGGAGTTTCACCCATTTGCTTTAAAATTCTAAAGATGTATTTTTAGCTGATGTTGTAAAATGAAAGATGAGGGCAACAGACATTAAAATCATTTACTCATGCTCATAAATCATAACCCTTCTGTTCAACTTCCGTCATTCCATCCGAGACGACATATTCTAGATGTTGTGGTAAACTAGGCTTGTCTGTGGATAAGCATTTACCCATAAACGTGTAATGTATTTATCTCTATTTATCCATGTCTGATGTCTCAGTACTCTCTCACTTCTACCTTCCTAAGGGATCTTAGCCTGACGGAAGTCTTACCTAAACAATAAGCTACTTCTCCCAGCTCAAAGAAAGTATGAACCCAGAAGTTCTGCAAGCTTCAGGAGAAAGAGCAAACTGGTTGAGGCTGGCACTTAACATCATATCATGCCAGGATTAGAAAGGAAATCATACGGGTCGACCATAAAAAAAGGGCTGGTCAGAAAAACATATTGAGATACGTAGTCACCTTTTTTTTTTTTTTTTTTTATTTTTGAAACAGAGAGAGACAGAGCATGAGCAGGGGAGGGGCAGAGAGAGAGGGAGACACGGAATCCGAAGCAGGCTCCAGGCTCTGAGTTTTCGGCACAGAGCCCGACGCGTGGCTTGAACTCACGAGCTGCGAGATCATGACCTGAGCTGAAGTCGGATGCCCAACCGACTGAGCCACCCAGGTGCCCCACGTAGTCACCTTTCTAAGGTACCTTGAGTCAAGCTTACTTCCTGTAAGTCAATTCCTATTTTAAATAAAGAGGCTTCGGGACACCTGGGTGGCTCAGTTGGTTAAGCATCCGGACTTCGGCTCAGGTCATGATCTCACGGTTCTTGAGTTCGAGCCCCGCGTCTGGCTGTGCTGACAGCTCAGAGCCTGGAGCCTGCTTCGGATTCTGTGTCTGTCTCCCTCTCTCTTTCAAAAATAAACATTTTTTTTTTATTAAAAATAAATATGTAGGTTTCAAACGTGCAAAAGCACAAACCAAAACTCAAGTATAAGAGAACTTATTTAACCCCATTTATAAAGCATAATTCATATATCTGGTGATTTTTTAAAAAATTTTGTAATGTTTATTCATTTTTGAGAGTAAGAGAGACAGACCATGAGCAGGGGAGGGGCAGAGAGGGAGACACAGAATCTGAAGCAGCCTCCAGGCTCTCTGAGCTGTCAGCACGGAGCCCAATACGGGGCTCGAACTCCGAACCATGAGATCATGACCTGAGCCAAAGTCGGACACTTAACCGATTGAGCCACCAAGGTGCTGCTATCTGGTGATTTTTAAATGTTTGTAAGTACAAGGGTCCCAGGTCCCTGTAAAAGGAAGGAAGGAAGGAGACATTCGCCGATGGAACACGGAGAGGTCCAAGGAAAGAGGAAGAGGAAAAAATAGAAGGAAAGAAGCAAGAAAGGAAGGGAGGGAGAAAGAGAGGAAAATGTGCGGGGGGGAGGGGAGAGGAGAGGGAACCCAGCATGCATACATTCACAGTTAAAACAGTGGCTGGTGATCAAACAGGTAGTGTTTGATGTGCAGTTGCTACTATACTTTTTACTACATTTTACATTTCTCAAAAAAGAGAGGAGGGGAAACAGAAAAAAAATTCCTTTACCAAGGCAACTGAGACGGATGGGATTTTAGCAAGCAGATAGTAAGTACCATTAAAAGTCTAAAAAAAAAAAAAAAAAAACCTAGAAGTTGTTAAAGAGGTAATAACTACCCTTCTAGTGAAAGAGAGCAGTGAAGACATGGGGCCCTGGGCACAGTAACTGCCCTCTGGGTGGAAGAGAAGCAAATGTTTGGATAAGCCCAGGTGATAACAGTTAAGTACTGACAAGGGAACTTAGTTTTATTGAGGAGTTTATATTTCTGAAGCACCTGCTCCACTTCTGGAAAAATGTCCTTTTAAGTAGAACGTACAAGGTAATGTGAATGCTGTTCTCTTAATAACTTTATTTTATAGAAAATGTAAAAGGTATATATGAAGAGGCAAGGAAAATATGAAGAAAAAATAAAAGACAAAACAAGGAAATACGCTATATGGCTCAAGAACGACAATCTGGTGGATTTCAGGTAAAGCCTGAACAAGAACCCCTTCTTTATTTGTGGCAACCTACCTAGAAAGAGTCAGGCTCAAGTTTGTTTACCTCTACGTAGCTAACTTCAGAGCTTTTAACTCGTGTGCTATCTAAATGCTTGGGAAAAAGGAAAAGAAAATCAAGAAAGGAGAAAATACAGAATATGCTGAAGCTGGGGGGGGGGGTGCGGGGGAGGGGAGCAGGAGAGGAAAAGAGTCAATCAGAAACATTCGCATTCAAAAAAAAAACGAACTCAAAATAAAAATACCCGATTTCATATTTACAAAATTAGAAGACAAATGATATCGAGCCACGAAAGGGTACATTCGAAGCAGCTCTTCACTTTCGAGTGGTTAAGGGATTTAATATTAATTTTCCTATGTAGTTTACTAACATCACATACAAGTTCCAAAATGCCCAGCTTTCCACATTTTCCTGTTAGAAAACTACCTAAGAATTCCATCCTGAGTCTTCCTGTATGAAATTAAATATCCCATAAAGATGGTGTTTTGTTATTCAAGCGATTACATTCCTTTAAAAAAAAAAAAAATCGTTGCGTTTCTTACACGAGATGGGAGCGTAATCCCAGAAAACCTTCACGGAAGACACTTAGTTCTGCTCCTTCAGGGTTCTGATTTCCCAGAGTATAGGACATCCACAGAACTAACTACGCTAGTAGAGCAGTAAAATGATTTTTGAAAACAGAGGACTAACCTAACAAAAACGTCTGCGGAGGGCTCCTTTCATTTCAAAGCCCCTGCTCAAAGAAAAATCAGTGCGCGCATGTGATTTCTACTCCTCTAGGCCCCTGGGGCTGGAGGGTGAAGCAGCTTTCAAAAGCCCGGCTGCCTCAGTCACTTCCTCAGGAAGTGGGACTTAACCACAGCTGGCCCCCGGCTCAGCGTGGTCTCTGGCATTCAGAGAGGGTCTAGGATTTGGCAGAGGTCACAACACTGGCGAGTCCCCCGTGACCCAGACGCTCCTGTGCACTCCGGCTTGGGGCTCTGCTTTGCTTTGTGGTTCTTGTGGGGGCCCAGGGGGAAGGGGACAGGTCCCTCACTGCTGCGGTGGACCAGACCATCTGTGGACCTCCTTCTTCTCCCTCCAGACCACCTCAATGACCCAAAAGGCACAGGACACGGGCTGCCGGGTCACCCTCGGACTAAACCTCTACCAGACATACCCAAATTAAGCACCTCCACTCAATCCACATGACCACTGCTTTTTCTTTGCTCAAGAGTCAAAAATAGAATTGCGCTCACTTGCCGTGAGTGCTAAGGTCTGGGGCAGTGCAAGATCTACTTACTGAATATACAGAGCTTCCCAAAATACCTGTCCCATGTTGCTCTTTAGAAAGCAGACTGTCAAATGTAAAGGGCAGGGCTGTCCTTCAGGTCAGCATTTCACAATGATGGCTCTGCTAGAAAAGCTCGAGGTAAGAGTTCACTAAAAACCAAAGCACTGCAGGCAGGACCGGAACAGCTTGCTCAGCTCGGCCCAGGGCCTCCTGAGCCCTCGCAAGGGCGCGACGGGGTAAGCTGCGTCACCAGGCTGGCCACACCTGGCTACCAGAACTCCGTTATCTGGACATCTGGACGTGCACCTTCTCCCTAGGGGTGTCCTCCTCCATTTCCCCTCCAGGAACAGCTGCCTGGGCTGCGTCTCTGCAGAAATCTGGTGTAGGACAATAAAAAGGTGCTCAGGGCAAGGGCTTGCCTAGACAGACACCCACTGAGCTCGGGGCGTGATGAAAGGGAACCTTCAGCTAAGGAGATCACCATGGGAATCTCACTCTCCAGAGGCACACCCACAACCAATAAATTCTTAAAAGTCCAGAAAGAAGAAAAAAACGGCTCTTTTCCTTAGTTTTTTGTCCCAAAGGAAAAAGGGCAAGCATCTTATTTTCTGTATCTGGACAACATGTCATTGATCTTAGGGCACAGGGGCAATGTTGAAAACGTATTAAATCTTCTCAAGTGAGAGGCGAGCATATAAAAATGTCTGGTGCAACAGAACCCTGGAAAACATGTAGATTAGCAGGGAAATGACTGAATCAATTATGGTATGTCCTTTTTAAAAAAATTGTGGTGGCGCACCTGAGAGTCTCGGTCAAGCGTCCAACTCCTGATTTCGGCTCAGGTCGTGATCCCAGGGTCACGGGATTGAGCCCTGCTTCCGGCTCCATGCTGAGCGTGAAGCCTGCTTAAGATTCTCTCTTTCTCCCCCTCTGCCCCTCCCCTAATCACGTGCATGCAAGCTCTCTCTAAAAAAATAAATGAAAATAAATTTTCAAGAAATTGTGCTAAAATAGATAACATGACATTTACCATCGTAGCCATTTTGAAGTGTATAGTTCAATAGTGTTTTTTAATATTTAAGTTTATTTATTTTCATTTCTTTTTATTTATTTTTGAGAGACAAGTGTGAGTGGGGGTGGGGCAGAGACAGAGAGAGGGAGACACAGAATCCCAAGCAGGCTCCAGGCTCTGAATTGTCAACACAGAGCCTGACACGGGGCTCAAACTCACAAACTTTGAGATCACGGCCTGAGCCAAAGTTGGAAGCTTAACCGACTGAGCCACCCAGGCGCCCCTACAATTCAACAGTATGAAGTACATTCACATCATTCATGGTACACCCTTTTTTTAAAATTATTATTATGGAATATTATGCAGTCATTAGAAGTAAGGTAGATATGGAACAATCAAGGTATACTATTTAGTGAGGAAAAAAAAAAATCAGGCCATAAAACAGTATCTATATTACATTAAAATTTTTAAAAAACACAATTTGTAACAAAATTTTTAAAAAACATTGCATTTTACGTTTCTCCATATAGATACGTAAAAGGAACAGAAAGGCTCAGGACACACACCGAACATTCTGACACTTTAATCTAGAGAAGAGCAGGGGATTGGCAGACAGGGCAAGAATATTTTTTTGAAGTTCATCCACCCAGTGTAGGTGTGCATTTTCAAAACCTTGTACCTACAGGGCAGCAGATGAAAGTTCAAGTTTTCTATGAACTTAGGGATAGTCAAAATCATCAATCTTAGCAATTCTGTCAAAGGTACTTTTGTATGAGCCCTATTTCCCCTTGGATTTACCTTCTTTCAACTAAAGGACCTTTGTGCTGGCAATTTACTAATTCATCAATGAGTTCACAGAAATAATGAAAGAGTCTGGGCTAAATCTGTCACCATCAATAAACTTCAGGAAAATTCATTATGGCCTCTGCTTGAAGTGGGTGATTCAAATAGTTTCACAAGAAAGCAAGAAAAAATATCTAAATCTCTTCACGTGTAGCTGTAAGGTGCTTTCTGAAACATGCCTGATGAATTCCACTATTTCAAACTTGAGAGATCACTTGCCCCTTCACGTGTTAAAACAAAGGATTCCTCGTTCAGCAGTGAAACTCGTAAAAGCTTTGGAAGGTTTCTTTTGGCATTTTATAAATACCACAGTTTTTTGTAGCATCTCTGCACCTCTAGCTCAAAGTACAGATTTTCTAAATTGGAAGGGATATTTCAAGTATACAAAGGAGAACTTCAAAGCAGTTCTCCTTTATCACCTGAATACGCCTTCTAAATTTTCGTACATAAACCCTAAGTCCCGCAACAGAAGACTTTGTCCCTGAAATGCTACAATTAACAGATCTAATTTCTGCGGTTTCTTATTCATTTTACCAGCAATTTTTCTTTTAGTTTGAAGGTACTAAATTTAAAATATTTGCAAACAGGGGCGCCTGGGTGGCTCAGTCGCTTCAGTGTCCGACTTCGGCTCAGCATAATCTCACGGTTCATGGGTTCGAGCCCCGCGTCAGGCCCTGTGCTGGCAGCTCAGAGCCGGAAGCCTGCTTCGGATTCTGTGTCTCCCTCTCTCTTTGCCCCTCCCCCGCTCGCACTCTCCCTCTCTCGGTCTCAAAAATAAACAAACGTTAGAAACCGTGTATTTGCAAACATTTTTGTTTATATTCTTACTACCCAAAGTCTGGAAGTATTGTTCTTGCTAAAAGGTTTTAAGCCCAAGGTTCTCAAGTGGGGGCGATTCTGCCCCTTCTCCTCCATCACCACCGCCACCACTAAGGTCTAGCGAGGTCCAGAGACATTCCTGGTCGTCTCAATCTGGCGGGGGCTGAGGAGTGCGCTATGGGTATCAGGAGGCTGCCAAACATCCCACAATACAGGGGAGCCCCGCAACACCGCACTGAGCACTAAAGCTGAAAACCCGAAAATAAATAAAATAAAAATGTTTTTAAAGGGGTGGGAGGCGCCTGGGTGGCTCAGTCAGTTAAGTGTCTGACTTCGGCTCAGGTCACGATCTCACGGGTTGTGAGTTCGAGCCCCGTGTCGGGCTCTGTGCTGACAGCTGAGCCCGGAGCCTGCTTCAGATTCGGATTCTGTGTCTCCCTCTCTCTCTGCCCCTCCCCTCACTCACATTCTGTGTCTTTCTCTCTCTCAAAAGTAAACATTAAAAGAAAAGTTTTTTTTAAGTTGAAAAGCCTTGCTCTCAGTAAACAGATTTTCCCCTGTGACCCTGCCCCCCTCTCACCAAGACCTAATCCTCTTAAATAAATCACCATAAACCTGCCCCCTCCCCCCAACATCATCCACAGGAGACTTCTAGGTGGAGGTGCTGGTGGGCACAGCTCAGGCTCACCCCGACCCCGTTCCTCTCCGCCGACTCAGGAGAGGTGTGCGCAAACAGCTCCCGGGGTCATTATCACAACTGTCCTCACATTCCAAAGTGATGCCGTCGCCTGAGCATCAAACAATTCTCACCAGACGCCAATTTTGTATAAAACGTGTTCGGAATTATAAGAGGTACTACTCCATTCTACCCAATACAACTCAGAGCATCCCCCTTAGTTGTCACTCACGGCAGGCCTACTGGCTGCTGACTTTACAAATAAACTCACTCTCCAGTTCTCTTCCCGGAGCAGACGGCAAGCAGAAAAACACAAAGGACAACAACGAGTCACATCATTTCACCGGTCACCATGTTACACTAAAAGGAAGAGATCCTTGGAAGCTCTCTCCCCATTCCTCTCAAGGCCCTCCCATTTTTCACCAAGTTCATCAGTGACAACCCAACAGCTTGAAGGATGTTCACCCAGGAAAGTTCCACCAGAGAGAAGGGACTCCACAGCCCCGGAACGCGGGACGTGCCGGCTCAATCGCGTGCGTGCGTGCGTGTGCTCAGACACACGCACACGCAGCTTTCTTCTCTTCTCTCAAGGCTTCCCTGACCCTTCAAGTGCTGCTGTGAGCTCCCAGTGCGAATCTCCACTCCGGGGACCCAGGCTTCACGCCGGGGAGCACGAACCCAAAAGTATCAGGAGCCGGAAGCTCTGGGGTGAGACATCGTTGGGACAGGCTTGACACAAGGTAAGAGTAACTGTTCTCCTTGGGGGGTAGTATTAGGAAACAGGAATGCATTCTGGAGTGGAGTGTGAGGGAGACGCTTCCGGCCCATTTTCCTGAACAACCTGTAAGTCGTGTTTCCAGGTAGCTCCTCTCCAGGGGCACCTCCCCACGGACCCAAGATGACTCAGGAAAGAGTATGTAACAAATCTCCAAATATGGAGGAAGAACAATTAAAAAGGCAATTCCAAAGGGGCTCTGCCTTAACTTTAATGCCACAGAAATGATGACAAAAACGCTTGGCCGGTTCTACAATCATGCCCAAAGGAGGCGATTTGTGTCTTAAAATGCACAGGCACAGGGGCACGTGGGTGGCTCGGTCGGTCGAGTGTCCGACTTCAGCTCGGGTCATGATCTCACGTTTGTGAGTTCGAGCCCCGCGTCAGGCTCTGTGCTGACAGCTCAGAGCCTGGAGCCTGCTTCAGATTCTGTATCTCTCTCTCTCCGCCCCCATCCCCTGCTCATGCTCTGCCTCTCTCTGCCTCCCAAAAATAAATACACGTTAAAAAAAAAAATGTTTAAATGCACAAGCACAAAGTAGGTACACATATGTATGCTAAAGGAAGAAAAATCAGGAAAGGGAGCAAGGGACCTCTCAACGTTTACCTACGTTCAGTACCCAGAGCCACGATACATCAGTGTCATGGAGAAAGCCAGAAATACCTCGCAGATCCAGACAACAGGAGAAATACTGGTTGACCCAGAAGCAGTGGCTCTGAGCCTCAAAGATATTTGAGCCTGCCACCGACTAGCGATAGAAATGACACCTATAAACCACAGTATGTTGTAGCGGTTACGAGCATGGGCTTTGGGGTAAGACAAATCAGAGGGAGTCCTGGCTCTTCCCTTTACAAGCTGCAAGACTCTGAGCGAGTTACTAACCTCTTTGGGCTTCTGTTTCTCAAATGAAAAATGGAAATAACAAGATCCACTTCCTAGGGTTTTTGTGAAAGTCGAATTAAACAATCCAAGTAGGTGCTCACTCCTACGTGGGCTGTCTGGAATATAGTAAGTTTTTTTGTTGTTATCGTAACATCAACACCAGGTCAGCGAGAGGACTGTAGCACAGAGAAAGCCCTAGAAGAAATGAAGCCACAGCTCTGATGGTCTCAGATAGGTGATGACAACAAGATCAATGCCATCAGAACTCCTAGCAACTCCCTGGGACAGAATGAACATCCTTCAGTGCCTTTTGCAGATGGGATGGCCCGGCAAGGTCTTCTAAGAAGCACAACACATGCAGGACGAGTTTTTCCTATCCTCTGTGGCCTGAAATAAGAGCTCTGTGTAACCAAAGAGGTTAGAGCTAAATGCGAAACTCCAATGGAGGTCAACACTATCCCAAGGCTCAAAATTAGAGGAACAGAAAGAAATGTTTTACACTTCTATGAGTCATCGAAATCAAAACCATTAAGGCCTAATTATTCTTACTCAAGTGCTAAACTATGTGTTTAATCTCTCCCAAAATTAACATTGGCCCAATAAGCCAGACTTGCCTTTTGCCAAACAGATATGTACCTATGAGGGGCCCCTAACATGCATATCCATACACACACACACACACACACACACACACACACAACTACCTAGGCGGGGCCTCAAGTATACATCTATGTACCCATGAGACCCTAAACATGAGGCTTGAACAAATGCTCCAGCCATTTGGCCAAATTTCCCCCCTCCAGGATCTCAGTCCAGTGCATTACTGGACAATCGGCATCCACTCACTACGCATTTAAGGGAGCAAACGCTAAAAAGCTAAACATGCTGTTTTTTGTGATTTTGAGTAAATAGAAAATGGAGAAAAGATTCCATCTCTACACTCAAAAGAGCTCATACCGAGAGTAAAGGGTGTAGAATTGGGGTCAGAAAGATCCAGGCAGGAATGCCAACTCCCAACAACTTAGCCTTGACACGTGTGTTCATCTCTCGGAGCCTCAGGTTTCTCAGGCATAAAACAGGATGAGACCACCCTCCTGTCAGGCGGCAGACCCCTCGGGGGTGCTTCACGAGCCCAGTGAAAACTATCACCCTTCTGGGGTCAGCAGTAACCCCACCCTCCTAGTCACAGCTGATTAGACCAGGACCAGCCAGACCGTGGTCTTGAGAACCAGAAGCTGGACTGAGGAATTCAGCTGACGTTACTAGCAGTCTAGAGGAAGGACGTGGAAACAGGGGCTGTGGGACAGCCACGCGGGCCAGGTGCGCCAGAAAGAGTCCGCGGTTCTACCAAGGGAGAGGCGCAAGGAGACAGCCGAAGACACGCGGCCCCGCAAAGGACACAGCGAACTGTGTGCAGGGCGATGGAGCTACTCCTGGCAGCAGCCACGGCCGTATGATCAGCTCCTCTTCTGCCGGAGTTAGTTTGAAAAGCTAGGTCTTGATCACGTGCCCCGTGAAGTCACGCAAACTCCAAACGATCTTGTGTCGTGACGCCTGCCCGTGTGACCCTTACGCTGTCAGGAGCTACTGCTTCTCCCGGTCCCTACTCCCAACCCCAGCCACCTGAGCAACGAGGGTCCTCACTCGCCACAGCACACGAAGGCTGCCAGGCGAAGCTGGCTCCGACTCAGGTATCCGGCGATCGCTAGCACTGGTGGCTCACACCGCCCTCGCTCGTTCACCTGCTCGCTCACCCCACAACCTTCCCGTGGGCCTCTCCTGGGGGCACGCGCATCATTCCCACCATCGCCTGTCGCCGCGGTCCTGGACCTGAAGTACCCACTTGTTCCACGTCGTCATAGTCTGCTCGTTCGTGCCCGCCCGCCAGACTCGTGACCATCCGCCTTTGCTATGCCTTCTGACATCCTCCGGGGGTCCTTCCACCTAGCCTCGGGCTCCTAACTTCCCCCGATACCTGGTGTGCTCCAGTAAGGCTCTGAACTCACCCCCAACTCAGACGAACTTCCTCAGTGCCAACCCCTTTCTCCAGGGCTGGCCCCACGGCCTTGCCCGTCCGGAACACCCAGCCTTGTTGCTCTCCCCCTGGCCCCACCCCACTCCCCTTCCAGCAATCTGTGACTCCTCAACAGCCACTCACAGGCCAGGCAGACGCTCCCACACCAGGCACAGGATTCTGCACCAAACAGGGAATTGACAGATTTAGCCAACCATTACAAATCCTACCCAGTGTGCCAGATTTATATGCCCTAGAACTCAGAGTCCACATGTGCAGTAAGATCTAAAATTCAACTAGGATGTCTGTGAAATGGAGCTTTCTTACAGAGATGCGGGGACGGTAAACTCTCTCATGCAACAGACATCGCTCTATCATTTGCTGATTTCATCAACACGCGTTCCCAAATTTAAAAAATACACTAAAGTTTCGCACAGCTCTCAGAGTTCAAAACACGTAATACACCGAACTCCTTCCTGAAACTCAATTTCTTGTTTGGCCGAAGACCAAGCCCTTCCCCAACACCTCCCGGATCCAAGGACTCCCCAGTGGCTGTCTTCATGATGTGCTGGAGAAGCGGGTGGGGTTCATTAGCCGGTCTTCCAGCACCTCTCTGTGAGGTGGGCTCACGGGGACTCCCATTCACAAGTCACCTCGATCCCTCGTCGGCCGTGGAGGCTGACACTGTGGCCGGCCAACAGCTCTGAGTCCTCCCCTGTCTTCAGATCCTGACTCCCTGAACCAAACACGGCAGAGTCTCTCTCAAGTGTGGATTTAAGGCCGGACGGTCTCCCTCACAAGGACTTAAAACGGATACCCCGGCCACATATCTCAGTATTAAAATTATCTTCGGTGTTATCAGACCACAGGTGCCAAAGTGGTCAAGACGATAAAGGAGGAGGGACGCAGTGATGTAGGAACAGGCATAAACTGCTCTGGTCAGATCGCGTGCACGCAGAAACCAGCGTTTGGGCCAGTCTCGGCACCTACGGGCAAAACCCAGTTCTGACGCCCATCTGCACTCACCGGCATCACATGCAAAGCCGCAGGGGGAGCCCCCGCAGAGTCAGGCAGAATCAGATCGCTCTGGAAGCTGAGGAAGCAGGTCCGAAACCAAGGGAAGCAGTGCAGACCCGTGCTACTCAAAGTGTGGTCCGGGGACCAGCAGACCACCATGACCTGTGAGCGTGTCAGCCATGCAGAATCTCGTCCCCCACCAGCCCTACGAATCACTACCTGCATTATCCAACGAATCCCCACGTGGCTGGCACGAAAATCAAAGTGTGCGAAATGCTATCTGGACAGGAAGGGCGCCCCGGACCAGGCATGGGACTCTGGGCGGGAGGCACAAGACACCAGCACCAAGCAGGAGCCGGTATTTGGAAAAGGCAGCATGATTTCAAAACCAGCTCGTCCCGGGTCCGAATCCAGGGTCAGCCGCCCGCTAGTGGTGCTACCCGGGACCATTCACTTCACCTCTGTTGGAGCTCGTGGGGGGGGTGTTAATTACACTTCACAGGGGACGACAAGTATCTAGCATCTAGCACGTGGCAGATTTGCGATCAACGCTGCCTTTCCATCCTGAAGCACACACCTGCCTGGCACGGCTGTCTGGATCCTGTGATGCAGAGGGATAAATGAGGAACTCCCGGGAGAGACAAGAGGTCCAACCCAGGGGAGCACGGGTTTCCCTAACAAGGAGACATCACATCATTCTCACGCTCTCTTTTTCAACCAAGAGGGGAACTCAACGTCAGTGAATATGAACACCTCAGGGCACCAGAGAAAGTTCACTGCTAAATTAATTTAGATGTCCATCCAACATTCCAGACCAGCCCTGTCCCCACATACGTAGTTTTAAATCTTCTAGTAGTCACATTGTGGAAAAAAAAAAAAAAGGGCGAAGGGAGGGTAAACAAATCTTAAGTTCATCCTTTTGATAACTTTAATTTAGTAACAGTTTGTATTCCACCAAAAACGGCATCATTTCAACATGTAATCAACATAAAAAGGCACTAATGAAATATTTTACGTCCCTTTTGTAGACGCCTTCAAACCCTGCTGTGTATCCCACGCCTACAGCTCACCTCGTGAAGACCAGCCACCTTGCAAACTCAGAGGCCGGATGTGGCTAGTGCCCACCCTACTGACAGAGAAGTTTTAGCCAACAGAACGTCATTCACGGATTCCTCGGATCCCTTCTCCACTCAGTCTTCCATCACTACCAAATCCCCACGTGCGAGTTCATGAGTATCCGGCCACTGCCGAGCAAACCCGGGAAGCAGAGGGACATGGGAAAAGACGGAACAGGGGCTGTGGCTAACCTGCCGTACTTTCACAGTCATGGTTTTTGGTTTTTTTAACTCTGGTTAACGTGAATGACATCACCTAGACTATGGCCAGCACGGACTAGAGTGGATTCGTCTGGAAGCAGAGACAAAGTACGAGACGATAACCGCAAAATTCATCCAACGTTTTCCAACCACAAATGAACGTACGGCCAAGTGGGACCAAGGATGCCACCCTCCTGCCTACATGTCGCCCACTTTATGCCAATTTGGGCAGATGTAACTGAAGACCTTACAGACAAGGCAAGAGACGCTCACTGTGTATTTTCCCGGGGGAAAAAAAATCTACTTAAAAACGAAGTAAAAGGTAGGACAGGAGAAACAATACCCTCTAAGATGAGAAAAGAATGTCAGGGCAAAGGCCCTGCCCCTAAACCAGGGACACTCAGGAACACAGAACGGCTAAGGTTTTAGGGAGGACTTACCACATTCCCGGCTCTCTGCTAAGCACTTTATACACATTTACTCTTCATAACGACCTTCAAGAAAAGTATGGCCTAGGATCTAAGGAACTTGCTCAAGGTCCCACGGCCAGTTGGTGGCAGAACGCAAGCTTATGTCACCGAAGGCTGGGCAAACAGGTGTCTGTCACTGCGAGCCAGGCAAAGGCAACTGAAAATCTCCATGCACTGAGGCCCCACGCTTCACCACAACACCAGGCACGATCGCTTCTCAAACTAGAGACCTCAAACTACCTCTCCCACTCTCGCCACGTTAAATCAGCAGAACAGTTGAAAACCAGCTTCCCGATGAGTCCCTGTGTGGTTCACGTGACATATGAACTGTAAATACGCACTGGTTCTTACACCACCAAACACATAATAAACACTGGACGGCAGAGAGACGGTGATGACGCATCCTGCCTTGGACCAGGAGGTCAGAGTGCTGGGTTCTAGTTCTACCTACCTACTGACCACCCTCCCTCCCCATTTGGGCTCCCTGTAGAAGAAAATGAGAAATCAAGTATAAATATCTGAAGTATCTCCAGCTAGGGAATCTTCAAAACCAAACCAAAACAAAACAAAACAAAACACAGGACTCTGAATTTTCTAACTTAGTAAGTTTTTCAACAATCCAATTACGATTCAGTCCCTAGAAAGAATCTGTTCCTCACAAACAAATGATCAAAATCGATACCCATTACGAGACCCATGAGTCAGCCTCTGGAAAGCAAGAGTTTGTGTCCCACAAAGAAAAGGCTGGGCTGAGAAAACCTTCAAGAACAACAACACCTTGATTTTATCTTTAGGCCTCTGTAAACCCTGCAAGATGTCCGGAATCTCCAATTGTGTAAAGTTGTACGAATATCTAACTGGAAACAATACAAAACCTGCATTTTTAGCAACCATCAACTAACTACAGGTTACTTAGTGGGGAATACATGGGACAGCTACAAAGGCCACTCTTGAGTTTGTCTAAAAATTACTTATTTCAGTCTCCAGATTTAGATCACGTAGAATTTGCTCTCCCTGTCTCCTTCTAAAAGAGGAAAAATTCAGAACTTCCTGTCTGCACAAGACGATTCAAAGAATTCTTTTAACTAACTGTGTTTACCTCTTATTGAAACAAAAGATTTTTCTCAGCACGACTTTCAACTTAAGTCCATCCTTTTCAAAGAATAAATAAAAACAAAAACAAAACCATCTCTGTTCCTCTTCCCTTCCAATTTGTATCCTCACCCTACAGTGCCCAGTAAAAAACATAACCTTTTCAAGCCGCTATTTCTCACACTGCCTCTACTGTACAGATTCTCCTCTCTCTGTGATGAATGAAGTCAGGAAAACAGGGATAATTACAAGGGAGACTTGTATTCCCATTACCTTCTCGCCTCGGCCGTCATCAACTGCCGCCTCTAATGTGAACCTTATCAGTGCCTTTACTGTCCAGCGCCTACCTGTGCCCGCTCTCAGGCCCTTCCTCCCAGCTTCCACACCCCTAAACCCTTTCCATGGTTTCCTCATGCCTACCAATCCTGCCGCCCCAAAGCAGAACAGCCTAGTGGCGAGGAGCAGGCTTCAAATTGTGTCGCTACGATCATTTATGAACTGGCAGGCCTTGGCCAGGGTCTCTGTGTCACTGTCCCACCTGCACCACGGGGAAAAAAAGAACGCGGCTCATCTCGCTGCTTCTGTACTGCATGGGCAACCAATGGAAAGGATCACCAGACAAGCTACGGTGTCCGCAGGGGTCGGCCGCTAATACTGCTTCCTGCCTCTCTGGAAAGGTCTTGCCCTCCAAGTTTCCAAAGCACGCATCTTACGTTCTTCAGCCCCACCTCCTTTAAGGCCTTGACTATGTAAACCATCACCTTACGGAACCCCAAACGCAACCTTTTCCTTACGTCTTTCTTCTTCTATTGTCTCGGTTCCACGCCAGTCCCTCTCGGTCTAGAGCTCCAACCCAAACAGATCCAGGCAGCAAAGGGCACCTCCCACGGCCAACTCAACCCAAACTTGAACTCCCTGTATCACATCCACCTTCCAAATCCATTCTGCCTTCTGAATGCAGTGTCTCACAGACAACCACCACCAGCAGCAAGTAACCTCAAGCAGCAACCTCGGCCCTCTCCTCCGCTCCTTCCTCTCCACCACCCCGACTGCTACCCCACCCACCACGGCTCCATCCCAACGTGGTGCCTTAGATCAAGCCCTCTTCTCTCCTAGATGTGCTGCCATGGTCCCCTCATTTGACCTCCCTGCCTCCAGCCTCCAGAGCTTCCAGAACCTCCGTTCCGTCCTGAGATAACTGCCTCGGGACCTCTGTCATTAAAAGTGAAGGCTTTCTGCTTCTACTGCCTAAAGTCCCCGGTCAAATGGTCTGTGTGGAATGACCTTCAGAAGTTGGGCCCCTGCCTGCCTCCTCACTTCACCTCCTGCTCTCCCACACCCACCCCTACTCTCCCATCCCCGCTCACAACACCAGGCTCGCTCAGAGCCTTTCCACAGGCTGCTCCATCAGACTCCCGTGCTGTTCCCCCAATCTCTGCCCGCTTGCCATACCCACTCGGTCCTCTCTCAGCACAGAAGCCACCTCTGCAAGGGCTCCTCCCTCTCCACACCGGGCACTAGGTGGCTCATTCACATTCCTATCATAGCATCTGCAGGCTACTTCCCACTAGAGGTTTCTCTCTGGATTCCTTTTCCCTTGGTACTCCCAGGGCCTAGCACAACATCTGGTGCTTACTAAACATTCGGTATCTGTAAAATGGCGGAAATAATCCCCAAAGTGACATCACTTCCCACTTCTCGGGCTCTCCTCTGTCTCAGCACCACAGCCTTGGTCTGTTCATTCTGTACAATCCTGAACGCTATTTTATCCTCCAAGAAATTTTTTAAAGTATGAAAAAGCTGGGGGCGCCTGGGGGGGCTCAGTTAAGTTGAGCTTCCGACTTCCGCTCAGGTCATGATCTCGCAGTTCGTGAGTTTGAGCCCCACATCAGGCTCCTCGCGGACGGTGCGGAACCTGCTTGGGATTCTCTCTCTCCCTCCCTCTCTCTCTCAAAATAAATAAATAAAAATTTTAGAAAAAGGAGTCTGCTCCCCAAATCTCCCTACTGCATTGCCCAGATCTTGCTTAAGTCTTTTCACTTCCTTAAAAGGCGTAAAAGCTGGATAATAACTACAGATGTTAAAACAACACCCGTATTTTGGCAGTCAAAAAAAAAAAAAAAAAAAAATCAGGACAAACTATCATTCGTAATACGTTGGTTACGTAACTCAGAGTTCAACAAAGATCTCTGGTACCACTTTCCAGGATTCCGAGTGTTGTTGTTCCGTGTCTTACTGAACCTGAAGACCCATGTGAAGGTTAAACTGCCAAATGTTTCTGAGGAGATTAAAAATAATTGCTGTAGGAAATAAAGGATATTTTACCACTCGCAGCTTTTTTGTTTCCACTTTTGGCTAACTCCGATTAGTTCTGGGTTGTAAAGTATGTCATCCACGTTCGTGAGTGGTCTATTACTGTCTTCACCTCTCGTGTGTCTTCAGATAATGCTCGCCACAATCTCTTGCTTGGGAAGTCTTAACTGTCGCTAACGAGGCCAGATCTCTCTCTCCCACGAGCTAGGAAGAAGTGCTGAATGTATTTTCATTCGAACTTCTAATCCTTGCGTACTCACCATTCGACCCAGCCACCCCACGACCCCAAAGTCTTCAGGGAGGAGACATAAAGACTGACGTTCAGACAAAAGCCTGCATGCAAATGTTTGCAGCAGCCTTATCCACAAGCACCCACAACTGGAAATAACCCTGACGTCCCGCAGCCAGAGAACGGATCAACTGTGATAGGCCCACATAGCCGTGTCCAGGTTGGCAACAGAAAAGTAGCCAAGTATGGAGATACACCACAGCATGGATGGCTCTCAAATGCACTTTGCTAAGTGAACGAAGCCGTCCGTGTGGCATTCGAGGGACGGAACACATCAGCGGCTGGCAGGGGTGGGGGTGGGGGTGGGAAGGATCGGTCTACCAATGTCCAGCAGGAGGAAAGTTTCGGGGGTGATGGAACCAGTCCCTGAGCCTGCTGGTGGCAGATACACAGCGCTACATGCTTGTGCCAAAACCCGTACAACTATTCGCCACGGGGTAAATTTCGCCGGATGTAAATTTAAAAGTTCTAAAAAGTTAATTATTTAACCACGGCTTGGTTAAAGATTATATATAATCAACACAAAGGTGTGGATGTCCTTAATGTTTACCCTGGATGTGGTCACCGTATTGTGGTGATTAGGAAGAGATATCAGGGGAATGAGGAGAGGGCCACCCCAAATTGCCCCCAGATACTTTCGGTTTCTCTTGTATTGGCAACCATCCCGAGGTCCCCACATCAGGGCAACCTCTGCCCCAGCTGGGAACCAGCTAGATGGGAGTTCTAGCAAGGCTGTGAGGAAGGTTATTCGAAACCAACAGAAGACGGACCCCAGGATGCATTTCAAGGGAAGAAATAAAGGAGGACAGGAGACACAACTCTGAAAATTCTAACTCCTCCCAGTCAAGGGGATACACAGAAAATTCCATGTACAGGTTGGCTCCCTTCGTCCCGTAACCCCTTTTTTAAAAAGGAGTCAAAGTGCATGGGGGCAGGGAATCTCTTTGGGAGAAAAGAGGGGCAAAAGAGAGAGAAGCGAGCCTCTTCTCCTGGACCATGAGGCTGGGGGGCCCTAAAAGCCCCCACTCTGATGTTTCTTAACATAGAAAAACTAATTCGAAGGAAGCAAATGACCAAAATGAAGCTTCAACCACCCCGTGACACTTTCTTTCCAGAGTACCCTCATCAGCCCACACATTCCTCCTCCAGAGGGGATGGCCGTCGTGTCAACCCTGGAGACTGCCGCAGGCAATCCCGACCAGGCTCCAGGTGTGGCTGCCCGCTTGGTGACCACGGCAGCGAGGGCACAGGCCCGGCCCCCAGCGTGGGGGCCCCCAGTGTGGGTGCCACCCTGTTCCCTCCTGCCTCTTCCAGGAAAGAAGAGTGCTGTCTGCTCATTCTCCGCACTCATATTCACGTTCGCGAGAGCCCAGAAAACTCTGTTCCTCTCCGCGGAGACCTGGGCCTGCTACATTGTTATACCTCAGCCAGAGATCGCCACCTGAGACAAACCTCAGTCCATAGATGAGCCCCTGATTGCTGGCCTGGAGAACCAGCTCTCCAGGCTTAAACAGCACTTGCAGCTGGAAAGACTGGCCTAAATGCAAAACAAATGCAATTTTCCAGGAGCCTTGTGGGGGGGGGGGAGGGGGGGCAGGGAAAGGAGGAGTCACAAAGCTCAAAACCGCGGAGAGAGTCAACCAGAACATTCTGTGACATGCAATGCCCTACAAAAAAAGGGCTCTCCCACATACTATCCGGAAATGGCCACTGCGAGGAGAGGAGGAGACGGCTGTCCAAGTGAAATAAAAAAAAAATCACGGACTTTCTAAAGACAGGAGTGAGGGCCTAAATTATAAAACAGCTGATTGTATTAAGCTAATTAAGGTTTATCATGTTAGCCATCTGAGTTTTAGTTGGCACCAGAAAGGCAGGAACAGCATATCATGCAACGTGGATTGCGATCTGCTTCGCAAGCAGATTTCCACCACGCTCAGACACAGGACCTCTGGCAGTCGAAAATGATGTCGGGTTGAAAACCAATTTTAGCACAGTGATTTGTGAAGAATTCTGTCCCATCGTGTGAGCTATTTACCGGGATACCAGTCCGAGATTACACGTATCTTTATTAAGCACTACACCGCGCATCTGAGCTAACCATGCCCCTCGTTTTCCCTTTCGCCGGTTTTCTCACACCCTGGAGGCTCTGCGATCACATGAAAAAATTCCTAACAATAAAAAACCCTTGCGTGCTTGACACCCTTCACTGCAGATATTCTGCCCACCCACTGCCAGCACACAACTTCCCGATCTTCGGAGATCCTCAGCATTTCAGAAAAGGCGCTCTTCTGCTGAAATGGGAGAGGCACAAGATCCCCTCTTCAAAGTAGGGGAGAAATTTATTTCCAATCCTGCCTTCCGCGAGCACCTCTTGACTGTACTTCTCCCAAACCAGAAGACAGAACTCCTTCTATCTGTTGCTGACATCGTACTGGAGAGGATTCTGGAGCTGCTGGTTTTTCTGTGTGGGGCAGTTGTAGTCTTTTCACAAGGAACCCCAAGGCAAAAACGTTCAGGGTTCCCCCGGAAGCGCTCACTGTCTTTGTTCTTCATCTTGCTACCCTCGTTCCTGCCTTCTCCCCTCTGCTACTCTCAAACCTCTGGTTTTGGGGGTGCCTTAAAATGCCAGCTCGATTCTCACTGCACGCTCTTCAGGCATCAGACATTTTCTACCAGCCACTGCTTATAAAGCTTGGAGTTAACAGGCATCTTTTCACAGATGAAGCCAGACCAGCCGGTTTCCTCCTGGTACTGCATTAGCATTCCACATTAAAATGTATGCCACAAATAATCCAATGGCAAACTCACCGTCCACAGCCCCCAAAATCAATAAAAGCCACTTGACTCGGAGTGAAAAACCTTTCAGGTTAACACAGAGCTCAAGGTAAAAGGAAGGTGATGAATGAACAAAAGGCAAATCTACCTTCAGACTCTTCAAATCCTAAAAAGGAGGCGAGGCTGCCTCGATTTGGCCAAGTCCTTCCTTTTTTTTTTTTTTTTTTTTTTTTTTGTCCTCGACGGGATCACGCTATATGTGTGCTGCTTTAGTCTTTATGCAAAACAGTGCATTCTCCACAAGGCCCTGATGCCTACCATTCTCTAAACTTGCTTCTTTTCCAGGCCTGCCTCTTCTAAAGGACTACCCGCATGCGAGTTAATGAAGTCATTCTGATTTGGTCTGGAGAGCAATACCATCATAAAGTCACTCTAATCCCATTACACTTGGATAACATTAAGAGTATTTCTTCTCCACTCTGAACCCCAAATTCTCTCCAGGGTACCAATCCACTGTCAGTCTGTCTCGGAATGGATCCTCAGATAAACACTTAAATTCATGCTCAAAATATCGTATCTCACCTTGTGAACCTTGACCTTTTGGAAAGACTTTGGCCCAATGTTCAGTTACTGTCACACGGTTGCATTCTCTGCAAATATGAAAGGGTTAAAAGCAGCCCCAGTCAACAGGCCTACAAGGAAAAAAAAGACAGCATGTATGCCTTACAGCATCACTGGAACGCATTTATGCTCATTTCCTAGAACAATATTGTTACCTTTTGGCCTTCATAATAGTCAGAAGTACCCCCAACACCCTTCAGTAGCCTCTAAAAGGAAAAGCACAAAACAGAACATTCCCTGCAAGAGAGAAACAAAAAAAAAAAACCAAACAAAAAACAAAAACAAAAAAAAAGGCATGCAAAGTAGCATTCTCCAGCAACAAACAAAACTACCATTACAAACCCATCAGTTCATTTTGGTTTTGTTTTGTTAAAAACACAGAGAAAGAGAGAGAGAGAGAGAGAGAGAGACTGCATACACCAAGAGTCCCCACCCTAGCAAGGCACATTTTTTCTTTAATAAGGGTCATAAATCTCAGCTCCTTGTCCATCCCCTAAGCAAAAGCAAAAGGCAGGAAAAGCCCAAGTTAATCTCAGACCTTGCAAACCTGCACCTTTTCTCCCATCTTCTCTGCACAGAATCTTTTAGGGCTCCATTAGTCACATACCAGTGCTGTGTGGTGTCTAAGTGTGCATTCACATACTGTGTTGGGATGGTACCTTCCTGCAAGGTCCTCTGCTTTTGGCTGCCATGAAGGGAGGAAGCTGCTATCCCACTGTAGTAGCTCAGTGACTGCATTGTGTTCAGGAGCTGATCTGCCTCAAACCAGTTTCAGCCGGTTCTGGTCACCCTACATAAAAAAGCTATGGCAACCCTCCCTGAGTTGCCAACAAGTCCCTGAAAATCATCAGCACGGAGGGGATCTCGCTGGGGGTTGCTCTTCCCTTTTAGGTCTTCGTGAGGAGGGGAAGGTCATCGTGTGTCCCCCCACCGCCGCACAAGCACACAGCCTTGGAAATGCTCGCCTCACAAGCACCCCAGAGCCCCTCGGGGCCCATCCCCCCGGCCCCTCCACCCCAAAGCCCACCGCAGACACTGTTTCCCCCTCCTTCTCCTTCCCCCACTTACCTCCCACAACCTGGCTCACATCTTTGTGTACCTGTGTGTCAGTGTGTGTTCTCTGTGTTGGTGGCTGACAAAGAGCCCCCAAGAAAGCAATCTATGTGTGCCTCCTCACACTGGATGCGTCGGCTGCAGGAGCGGCCTCGGCCTCCTAGCAGAGTGGTGCTGGCTTGTTGACCAGGCTCCTCTCTGCCTGTCACCCCCACCCCACCCAGCCCCCTCCTCCCGTCCCTCTCCTCTCTCTCCCAGCCCTGTCACCACCACCACCACCACCAGCCGCCCCCCCAGTCTCCTCCTCCTCCAACCTTCTCTTCTTTCAAGCACCTGGGGGGAGAAGTCCAAATCCCTTCACCTCGGGGTAGGAAACTAGGGATGCCTGGGGTGGGGGTGGGGGGGGCGAGTCAAGGGGCAGTGAGAAAGAGGGGCACAGCGGCCTTTCAGGAATCCTCCGTGAGCCGCCAGCGCTGGAGGAGGGGGTGGGGGGGGGGGGGAAGGAGCGGGCTCCTGCGCTCACGTGGCCCCCCTCTCTGAACCTGTGGGGCCTAGCGAAACCGGCTCGTCCTCGGCCCCCCCAAGGAGGCTGGCGGGGCGCGAAGGCCGCCCCGTCCCCAAGGCCAGGGTGGGACAGGCCACTGCAGTCAGGCCAAGGGGCCTGAGCCTCACGCGCTCGCCCCGGCCCGCAGGGGTGGGCACGAGGGGCCGGCGCGCCCGCCTCTCCCCGCAGCCCACCCGCGCGCCCCGTCCTGCGCTGCCCTCGCCCCCTCGCTCGCCCCCCGCCGCCCCTCGCCGCCCCCCGCCCCGCGGGCGCACACCCACCCCCTTCCCGGGGTTGGCCTTCGCAGCGGTCAAGCCCGGGCGTCTGGGCCGCAGCTCGGATGACCTTTGTTCAGCGCGGCGCCGCCGGCTGCTGCTGCTGTGGCTGCTGCTGCTGTCGTCGTAGCGGCGGCGGCGGCGGCGGCTTCCATGTTACGGGCGTGTCATCCGCATTCCCGCTGCCGGGGTCTGTGTGTGCGTGTGCGGTGGAGCGGCCTCGCCGCCGCCGCCGCCGCTGCCGCCGCCTCCCGGGCTGCCGGCTCCCGCGCCCCCCGGGCCGCCCCGCCGCCGCCGCCGCCGCCGCGGCCTCGCCGTGCGCCCGGCCCGGGCCCCGCGCCTCCCCGGGCGGCGCGCTCTAGGCCGCGCGGCGGCGGCGGCGGCGGCGGCGGGGCGGCCCGCCACGCCGGGGCCTACGGCTGGGGGTACGGGCCCGGCGGCGGCGGCGGCCCGAGCGGCGAGCGAACAAAAGGGAGCGCGGCAGAGGGGGAGGGGGCGGCCGGTGGGGGAAGGGAGGATTCGGGGAGAAGGGAGGCGAGAGCGCGAAGCCCCGCAGCCGGGCGGGCGCGGACGCCCGGCCGGCGCCGACTCCGCGGCTGCGAGAGGAGCCCCGCCGACCTGCCAAGTCTCGCCCATACGGGGCCGCCGGGCTGCAGCTTCGCCCCGGAGAGCGGGGTGGTGGTGCCGAGGGGCTGGAGGGAGGGCTGCTGGGGGTTGTTGGGTTTTTTTTTTTTTTTTTTTCCAACGACATTTCGGGCTCTCACCCAGTCCTTGCCGTGGCCCCAAGCCGCAACTTACTCGAGTGGAAGGAAGCAAGGCCTCGCCAAAGATGGTTGAAAAAGACCGTGAGCCTCTACCCAGGATCTTGACGCCAAGGTGGTGTTTTGTTCTCCTCGCAATGGTGGCAAATAAGTAAGAAGAGGGCACGCTATCTTCAGATAAAGGAAATCTGAAATTCTCCCTGGAGGTGGAAGAAGGGGCTCTCCTCTGTCTAGTTAGTGGTTTGGAGCCCTTTTCGCCTTAAACTGAGCCACAAAAGAATGGAAGACACCCCCTGGGGTGGGGAGAAAGCCCTGGTGTAAAAGACACACGTTTTGCTTTCAGAGAAAAAGCCACTGGGGCCAGATTGAAACATGGCATGTTCAGTTCTTGCAGGATTTTTTTTTTTTTTTTTAAACTGGGGGAATGATACTGAGTAAACAAGATGTAATAGGTAGGTCTTTAAATTCAAGAAGGGAGATGGTGTACAAATATAGCCAGCACATACTGTACATACAGCAGGTGGCCATAGCCTAGAGAACGCAAAAAGATACATGTATAAACCCCGTGCAGCCCACAGAGGTGTGTATAATCGTGAATACAAACGAGAAGGAGACAATACATTACCAACACACGAGGTAGGCTATTTTATCCAGCCCCGGGTCCTGGGTCCTACCTCTTTCACAGACGTGCGCTCAGTTGAAAGGTTTTTTTTAAAAGGAGAAAGAAACCCCACGTCAACCTAATTATGCTAACCCAGGAACCAGGACAAAAATGGAAGGATCTGAAAAACATGTCACCATAAGCCCTTTAAAAAGGCTCACTTGCGTGTGAACGGCCGGGCCGGACTCTAAAGATAACCAATATTATTCCAGTGGCCGTGCAGACTCCCCAGCAGGGGAAGACGTTTCGGTGTATTTTATTTTAAATTAGATTAATTGGTTAATATTTGCAAAGTAGGCTGAAAAGTCGTTGGGTTTTGTTTTTTTTGTTGTTGTCGTTTGTTTTTTTTTTCCTTTAAATCTCAGTATGCCTCTCCTTTGCATTAACTTCCATTGAGGAAGCCATTGTTCTCTATTATGGAGACACTATGATGTAAATTGCAAGTAGCATTTTTGCTATTTAAGACTTTTCATGTAAATGAACCGAATGATTATCTCACGGAAGAGTCGTTGGTCTTTCAAACAGCAAATTGTTGGGAGTTGCACATAAATTGGCACACGTATTTACACATGGCTCGAAAGACCCAGGCAATCTGCACGTTTTGTCACATTCCTCAGTGTTACAGGATGATGAAATTGAAACACCCATCTTCTTTGAGCCTGAAAACGATGCCAGTGCTCTGTGGTTTGAGTTTCAACTTTACCTGGGCTTGATTTCATCTGAAAGGAGGCCTTTTTTTCTTCGCCCAAAGGTGGGCCTCTATTAGTATGCACGTAAAAAACATTCCATGCATTGAAAAGTATACAAGGACCTACTTATCTGAAATCTTGACACAATACACCCATTACGGTATATGAAATTGCATAATACACATATCCAAGTGAGTTGGGTTTCCTAGATTTGGAATCTTTGTTTACTTAAAACACTCTTGCCCCTCCCCCACTCCTTCTCTTAAAAGAGTAGAAAGCACATCACAGCAGTGTTTGAATGGTTTACAAGAATTGTGTTACCAAAACTAAAGTCTCCACATCTTATTTTTATCATAAAGAGTCGTCAGTGGTACAACTGCCTCGTGGCTTCCTAATGCCAAATACTCTTTGAGCAGAGCTTTTTACAAAGCCCAGCGTTTTGGTCAAGCTCGCTGGAGGAAATTAGGTTGAAAGCACAATTCATCACTTGCACAAACGGCAACAGATAACATTGCATCTGCTTTTAAAAACCATAAACAACCAAAAATAAGAAATAAGAATTTCCTGCAAATGATCTCAGTTCTATTTTCACAAAGAGGATTTCAGAGAATCCCTCTTGCCAGGTAGACCAATAGTTAAAAGCAAAGCGCCCATCCTAGCCCATTCTATAAAATTATTGAAATTCACAGCAGAAAAAAAAAAAAAAACCCACACATTTTAGTGTGAGTTTTTCAAAAATGACACTACCCTCTTCCAAAACGTCAACACAAAGGTTCATTCTGTTGTCCTACGTACGTAAGGCTATCTTGGGCACCATTCTGCTTTGCGCAACAGTTTAGAAGAAGCAACTGGACCGCACGAATGAAATAAACTATTATTTGAGTACTGTAGATAAGAAAGAACAAAGAAATCATATTAGTCTTATGCCAAATAGAAACTAAAGGAATTCCAAATCCTTTGGGATTTTGTTTGTTGCTGCTTTTATTTCTAACTCTCAGTGTCTTAGCGTTTCCTCCAATCAGTGTATTGCAGAATCCCAGCTTTTTTTTTCTTTTAATCCTTTTGTGGTTTGAAACCGGCTTTGCAAGTGCGTATAGATACCAGTCTACACATAATACTCTACCTCCAAATTCCACCATGAATTCGGAAATTCCTTTGTTAGACAGAGCACACAAAAGGTGTGTTCCTTGAGGATAAGGAGACAAAAAAACCAGAAGCAAAACCTCTTCTTTATCTCACCGCCAAAAGGCCTCGCAAACCGCTCCTAACCCGACAACCTCCTGACCTGAGCTACGCATTTTTTAGCTCAAAACTAAGGCAGGCCGGGGCGATTATAGAGCTTAGTATGTTACATTTGCTTTTAGAGAAATGATCACACTATTCCACACTAGCATTCTAGTTTCAAGATCCGTAGCTGAGTGGCCAGCAAGGAAAAGTCATCTTTTTAACATCTAAATATTGATAGAATCAGGATGTTTTTTTGTATTTTCCAAAAACATACCCTTGAAAGAAACCATAATCAGATTTAAATTATGATTAGCCTACCAGAAAGAGACTGAGGGGAAGTCTGGGAAAGGATTCCCCTTATCCTTTGTTAGTGATTTTATAAATAGATTGTCTGTAGCAAAGCCGCATACCCTTTCCTGACCCTTGGTTTGGAAATGCCTTCCACTCAGAGACCTGAATGTAGGGGGAAGGGAGATGTCTGTCTGTTCAAAGATAACCGAAGCATATTCAAAATTGTTTAAGTTTATTTGAGCAAAAATCAATTCAAATTGGGCCGTGCCAGACCGGAAGTGGTTAGAAGCGCTCCGCCCACAAGAGCCCAGGGAAAGACCCAGAAGGTGCAGGGACAAAGAAAGGAAATTATTCGATTGGCTACAGCTTAAAGCCCAATTGGCTGTTTGTGACGGGTTGCCCTTAGCTTTTCCATTATGTAACCTTGCGTATTTACAGGCTGAGATTTGGGTTTGCCTACATTTGGGTTGGCCACCATGTCATTCCAGCCACCTCAGTCCAATGGACTCCTGGTTTAATTAATTTAACCGTCCAAAGTTGGGCATTATGTAGGAGGCCCCTAGATATTTGAACGACTTCCTGAGTCCTGGCTACTAGACAGAACCACTGATGTTTATCTCTTACTGTCGCTGTAGGCCTAAGTGCTGGAAAGCCAGCCTTGCCCAAGGAAAGAGAAGGGCAAAGTGTTGTGTTATGAACTCTAGAGAATCAAAGAAGAGGCAGAAGTGTGGAGTTTGGCACACCAGCAAAGAATCGTCTTCAGGAACGATGGGCGAAAGGGCAAGGCCTGCGGAGAATTTTGTAAGATTTCCTAACCCTTTATAACTTTTACATTAGGTCTGAGGTTCTTTGAAAGGGACTGGTATTTGGGCTTCTTTTCACTTCTCTAAGCCCAAGATGAGGGAGGGAAAGCTGAAAGGTGTCTGAGAAAAGGAAAAGCAATCAGGGCTCATCTGTTAAGGAGGAGAAGGGAGCAGACAGGAAATAGGGACTTCGTTCTACCGGAGAAGAATTGCTCCCCTGCAGTACAAGGGCTCCCTGAGCGCCGTGAATCTTCATCTTCCCCTCTGCCCACACCACCCCCACATCCCCACCAGTTAGCACAATGCCTTGTACATCCCACAGTTGAAGTTAACTAGTCCCTGGGATGCCTGACTGTCTGGGCATGCAGCTCTCGATCTCGGGGTCGTGAGTTTGAGCCCCATGTCGGGCATAGAGGGAAGGAAAGAAGGAGGGAAGGAATTAACTAGTTATTTGTGAACTAAGGAATGGATAATAAGTTCATCAGGCGCCTAAAAGTAAACATGTCCCAAAGCAAATGTAAGAGCTTTAGCCAGAATAGTGGATACTATAGTCTGCTTCCTCCAGCAGAATTCCCCCCCCCCCTCCCCCCGCCAGCTGCTGACCACTCAGAGCTCAGTCCCTCCCGGCAGACTGCTTTGGAACTGTCTCACCTAAGTTTATTGCCCCCCCTACCAGCTAGCAAGCAACCAATGTCTGGCTGATGTAGAGATACAAAGCCTTAGCCCTCTTGCCTTAATTTGGGCTAATTCTAAGGAGCCACCCAGTTCCAGAGCATCCTGTGCATTAGCTGAGGCCTTGGTCCCCATAGCACTGTGGCTACCTCTCATTCCACCTAATCCTGCCCTTCCTCGTGCCCTCACATATGTAACTCCAGAGATTTTCCAGAGCCTGGTTCCAGGAGACTCAGCCCCAGACACCCCCCAGACCAGACCCAACTCCCCATTGACTCCACTCTCTGGTGGCACCAATCCCCCTCCTCTGCCCCATCACTGTGTGCTGTGGATTCGGCCTCCCACATGTCTGTTCATTCCAGAACCTTCTCTCCACATCCACCACTGGATGCCGCACCTAGCCCACCACTTCATTTCTCTTTCCCTGACCGATCTTCAGGCCCCCAACCTGGTCAACTTCCCATACACGCTCCACCTTGAAAACCCTGGGAGCCTCTGTGTTGGCCCTCCGCTCAAACCTTTCCATTTCTCTCCACTGTCCTTAGAGTGAGGTCCAGACTCAGTAAATAATACAACATCCCTTGCCCCTCCCTTCTCTATTCCAAGATGCAACCTCATTGAACTTTTTGTTATTTGAATGAGACCTGATTGCTCTCACTGTCAGGCCTTCACCCTGCTATTTCCTCTTTCTAGAGGACTTTTCCACCCTTCTGCAACCCCCTTTGTCTCACTCACTCCCTAGTGCTATCTTTAGGCCTAATTTATGTCACTCACTGGGGAAGTCTCCCCTGACCTCTCCCCACAACGACAAGCTGAGGCTGGGTGCCCCTGATGTGTGTTCCTACATTGTCCTTTTCATACCATATTTGAGGTTTATTCAGCTCGCTCCAGGAGACAAGAAACTTGTGAGCTCAGACACAATGATAGTTTGGCTCGCTTGAGTTTTCCCACCACACACAAAAAGCCGTTTAAAAATTAGGAGGCCAGGGGCACCTGGCTGGATCAGGCAGTTAAGCATCAGACTCTCGATTTCGGCTCAGGTCATGATCTCACAGTCTGTGAGTTCGAGCCCTGCGTCGGGTTCTGTGCTGACAGCTCAGAACCTGGAGCCTGCTTCGGAATCTGTGTCTCCCTCTCTCTCTGCCCCTCCCCCACTCACGCTCTCTCATTCTCTCTCTCAAAATTAAAGCTCAAAAAAAATTTTTCAAAAATGAATAAATAAGTAAAACATTAAAAAAAACTTTTTAAAGTAAATACAACTTAGGAGTTCAGATCATCAAGATTGATTAAATACCAATGGGATTTTTTAAATGACATTTAGAGATAAGAGATGATCAAATACTTTACAATGTTTGCTAACCTTAATGATAAATTTATTTGATGCCAAAAGACCCAAAGCCACATCTCATTGAGGAAACACGGGTTATTCCTGGAAAGGTAGAAAACATAAACAAATGTTGAAATATGAAAATAATAACCAGAAACTATGACTGCAAAATAAAATACATCCATTTGTCAGCAAACAGTTGGAAGACGCTTAGAAAATATTGCTGTAGATTTGAAGAAACACGTATTAGAATAAATTACACAGTGTGGGAGGATTGCTCTACTATTGAAAGAAAAGTACAGCTATTTCTAACATGCCTCTGCTTAGGGTATATGTTTGATCCTGTTCCAATGATGACATTTCTGAAAAAAACATATTTTTTATGAACCACCAAATAAAAAGTTTTGCAGAGAAGGTATATTCTAAACAATAAATGATTTCTTTAATGAAAATAATATGTGTATATCATTTTTTAAAGTTTTTTTTTTTTTAGTAATCTGTAAACCCAACATGGGGCTCAGACTCACAATCCCAAGACCAAGAGCCACGTGCTTTCCCAACTGAGCCCCATTGCATATAATCTGTTCTTTAATGTGTAACAATAACAACTAAAAAAGCAGCTTCTCTACAGAAATGCAAAATTCTGGGATTAAGTTACAAAAATTCCAACACGCAAAATTAACCACTGAATCATGCACAGATAAGCTTTTGAAGCCAAGAAATTGAAGCCAGAAGTTTATACATTGCTACTGTCGGGGAGGAAGAATTCCCTCTGCTCCTCAAGGTCCTTCTAGCTAGACTAAGAATAAACACGACATGAGACAGATTAACAGGAGAAAAATCAAACTTAAAGTAAGAGGAATCCACACAGACGTGGAAATTCCAAACAGTGAGGCAAAATGATCTTATATGAACTCAGAGGGGTAGAGTCTGAGGATACAAAGGTGAGAAAGACCATTGGGGGGAGGTGAGAGGAGATGTTTGCAAAACAAAGGTTGCTCTGTTATGCAGATAAATTTCTTCGGTTCAGGGGAATCTCTGTTAACAGCTCTCTTCCTGGTACCTGCAGGCAGTTGAGGAATCTCCTGGGTTTGGATGGCTTTTAACTCAAAATAATGTTCTTGCCAAAGTGGGCATCTTGGGGGCGGCCTGCCCTTGGCCTCTATACTGCAGGATATTATCAGTGGAGTTAATTTCATTTTTAAAGGGGCGGGGAGAAGGAATTTATTCCTGTCCCTAAACTGGGGATGTTACTGCACTTTGAAAGAGAAGGCATTGACTACTGAAATCTTTTGTATCACACAGCGGTTTGCTGGCTATGTTATAGCAAAGAATTCAAAGGTGAGTTATTCACTGTAGTTTCAAATTTGCTGAACTTTTCTTTGGTAAATGCTGTCTGTAATATGCTATCCGGCAACTATTTCTTAGAACAAAAAGTGTTTAATCTGTCACTTTGAGGTAAAGAGAACATTTTAACCATGAAAACGAAAGTGACTGCTTTCAGGAAGAAACTCATGCTATGGAGAGAGCATTTTAGAAACAGGTGTTTGAAAATCACTCATAATTTGGTGCTAAAAATTATGGGGGCGCCTGGGTGACTCCGTCAGTTAAGCGTCTGAGTATTGATTTCAGCTCAGGTCATAATCTCACGGTTCCTGAGTTTGAGCCCCCTCGTTGGGCTCTGTGCTGACAGTGCAGGTCGTACTTGGGATTCTTTCTTTCCTCCTCTCTCTCTGTCCCTCCCCCGTTCTCTCTCAAAAATAAATAATTTTAAAAATAAATAAGTAAATAAAAATTACATATGAATATTACCTTTGACAGCTATCAGACGTGTATACTTAAACTGTCATGAACAGAATTTTCTTTTCTTTCTTTTTTTTAACTTTATTGATTTATTTTGAGAGAGACAGAGAAAGTGTAAGCTGGGGAGGGGCAGAAAGAAAGGGGGACAGAGGATCTGAAGCGAGCTCTGTGCTGACATCAGAAAGCCTGACGCCGGGCTCGAACTCCCAAGCCATGAGATCCCAAGCCATGAGGTCAAATCAGACGTTTAACCGACTGAGCCACCCAGGAGCCCCTTTAACAGAATTTCCGAAACCATTAACAATTACCAGATGAAAGATTGTGCTTTCAGTGTGCCTGAAGCTGTTTAAAATATAGAAATCCAAATGTAACATCTTCCAATTTACATCACGGGAACAATGGACTGACTTTGGTAAACAGGGATTCATCAACTAAATTTCAACTAAACCTTTTAGTTGGTAGATGAGATTGAAAAACAAGCGTTATGGGTCGCCTGGTTGGCTCAGTAGAGCAAGGGACTCTGGATCTCGGGGTTGTGAGTTTGAGCCCCACATTGGGTGAAGAGATCACTCAAATATAAAATCTTTATTAAATTTCTTTTAAGTAATCTCTATACCCAATGTGGGGCACAAATTCACAACCCCGAGATCCAGAGTCCCATGCTCTACTGACAGAGCCAGCCAGGCGCCCCTAAAACCTTTTAAAAAAAAAAAAAAAAGAAAGAAAGAAAAGGGGCACGTGGCTCTTGGCTGGCTCAGTCAGTGGAGAGTGCAATGCGGACTTTCGGGGCTGTGAGTTCAAGCCCCACTTTGGATATAGAGACTACTTAAAACTAAAATCTTTGTTTTAATTTTGTTTAATGTTTATTTATTTTTGAGAGGGATAGAGAGAGAGAGAGAGAGACAGACAGAGTGCGAGCAGGGGCAGGGCAGAGAGAAAGAGACAATCCAAAGCAGGCTCCAGGTTCTGAGCCATCAGCGCAGAGCCTGACGTGGGGCTCGAACCCACAAACCGTGAGATCGTGACTTGAGCCAAAGTTGGATGCGTAAATGACTGAGCCACCCAGGTGCCCCTAAAATCTTTAAAAAAGACAAAAAAGTTTTAAAAAAGGGAAAACAAGCATTATCAGTAGTAACTTTGTGAAGCATCTTTTCTCCCTAGGATGGCACTGAAAACAACCCAAGTTGAAAGAAACTGAATTTAGATCAAGGTCTTTAGATCGCTTTATCATAAAGCATGTTTGATATTCAAAACTTTAATGAGAGCAAAATATTTCATACTGTTACTAAAGAAAAGGAAATTTTAATCGCGTTGTTCAATCCATCAGAGTTTCAACCTTCTATGACTCCTATTTTTACGTATGATTTGCAATATAATGACAGATCAGCATAGTACTCCCCGTGTTGAATTTGTAAGTGGATAGGTAGGTGTGGCTGAGCAAGCGCTGGAAAGCCAGTGGGTCCAAAAAATTTCCTGGAGCGGACAAGGGCACTTTTGCCGGCCCTCGTGAAAAGCACGGCACCGAGAGCCTGGATTTGCGGAAATAAACGGCACGTGGTGCTCCGTAAACCCGCTCCAAGCATCAGATAAATAACACGGTCACACTCTCTTTGCGTTTCCTCCTCAGCCGCTCACCAAATGTAAAAGCTGCCTGGACTGCGACACCCGCGGCCAGCTCCCGGATCCCCCCTTTCTGGCCGTGCCTCTTCCCTGATCTTGTCCCTCCCAGTGCATCACACGGGGTCTCGACAAGCCGACCGCAGCCATGGAAAATTGAGAGCGTAAACCGCGACCGGCGAAGCTCCCCCGGGCCGCGGACACCACGCACACACCGCTCAGCAGCTTTGCAGAGGGCGCTGTGAAGACGCTCCAGGGGCTAACCATCTGTCCAGCTTCTTTTAACCAGGGCATCCTACTCTTTACCTTCTAACACGAATTAACTCAAGGGGAATAATGACCCATTCTCTTGGGGCATAAAATAAACCCTCGGGGGCGCCTGGGTGGCCCCTTCGGTTAAGCATCTTACTCTTGATTTCAGCTCAGGACGAGATCTCACGGTTTGTGTTTGTGCGTTAACCCTTGTGTCAGGCTCTGCCCTGAACACGAGGAGCCTGCGTGGGATTCTTTCTTTCTCTCCTTCGCTGTCTTCCCCTCCCCCACCTGCACGCGCTCACAGGTGCTCTCTATCTCCCTCTCTCAAAAATAAATAAGCATCAACAAACAAACAAATTAGTTAATTAAGTCCGCTTGCCCCTTTTTGGCTGCCTCCCTTAATGAAATGACGGTCTGAAAGATCTTCTCTACTTTGGGAATTCTCCATCGGACACCTCCCGTCAGCCTCCTCTTGAACTTCTCTCTTCCCTTAACTTCCATGATGCCTTTCCCCTTGCCATAAAGATCATTTTGAGGCTTTCTTAGCTGATTCTTCCGCATTAGTAGGTTAAACATGGATTTTTCTCAGGGTTTTATTTGGTTTTTTTCTTTACTTTTTGTTTGTTTGTTAAGTAAGCTCTCCGCCCAATGTGGGGCTTGAACCCATGACCAGGAGATCTAGAGTCGCATGCTCTACCGACTGAGCCAGCCCAGCGCCCCAAACCTCCTCTTTTCCAAATCTGCACCTGTTGGGTAAAAACACTGGCCCTCGAGGTTTCCAATATCTATTCTGATGTTCCCCAAACGATGTTTCTAGTGTTATTCTAACTCCAGATCACAACGAATTGCCAAGTAGATTAGACACATCACCGACAATCACTTTAAACTCAGGAGGTCCAGAAATGTATCTCTCCCTCTTCCACCGTCCACCTCCAGCATGGACACCACGCTCCCTTCTACATCCTTCCCCCCGCATCCCCCAGGAGAGGGCTGACAGTTCTAACTACAGCCATCACAGCCTTTGCCCTCTTTCTGTGTGCGTTGATGCCTCGTTTTAAGCAGTTGACTGTCACCGGGTCTCTTACAGAGACTTAAGGAACCACTAATGTCTTTTCAACCAATTTCTTCTCACCAACAGCCCTTAAGCAACCGGTTTATCCTAGGAAATGCACAGCCACCATGCTCTCTCTTTCATCTAAAAGGAAAAGGTGCCTCTCGTCGGAAGCTGGCTCCCCAAATAGGACCCACACAACCTGTTGACAAGGCAAAACCAACCTGAAGGCTTACCATGGTAAGTCGGGGAGAAGAACACCTCAAAAGCTCAGGCAGTGTTTCAGAGACGGGTAGGTAAGGTCACAGTTTATTGAGAATTGGAAGCGTGGCTTAAGGTGGGTCTCTCAACGCGGGAACTTGGCTAAGGGAAGGAAGAATTGAGGATTGGTGGAAACAGCAAGGGTGAGGACTTCGAGGTGAAGGATTCAAAGAATTTTAGAATCTAAACTCTTGGGTCCTTTCCATTGGGTCTTTGAAGAATTTCCTGTACGGAAGGAGCAAAGGTTTCCTTGGGCAAAAGAGTTTTGGAAGAAGAAAGAAATGCTAATTAAAACTATGAAAGAGCAAAGTAATGTTAATGTAGATATTAAGGTGTGGTTTCAGTTCTCAAGGAACAGGCTGGGGTCGGGGGTCAGGGAATAGCCAGGGTAGTTCTCCCGGATAAGGCCAGGGGACTGGAGAAGAAAGAGAAAACATCCCGCAGAAGTATCTCAAAGTCTTCTCGAACCTACTAAATAATAAAGCATTTGGATAAATAAAAATCTCAGTAAAAAGATCTGATCTTTTTATCCTTATCAAATCCAGAGTCTTGCCATTAACGACGGCGAAATCTTGCCATCTATAAATCCAAGACAATCACGGGACTGCTACATGATCAGGTGGGTCGGATCTGGGAAAAGAACTGTTTCAACATTTAGTCTCAACCTATTTATTTACTTGTTTATTTTGAGAAAAAGCGTAAGCAGGGGAGGGGAAGAGAGAGAGAATCTCCCAAGTAGGCTCCGAGCCCTGCTCGGGGGTTGACCCCACGAACCGCAAGATCGTGACCTAAGCCGAAACCAAGAGTCAGATGCTTAACCGACTGAGCCACCCAGGCGCCCCCCCCCACCGCCCCATTTATTTTTTCTTTCAAGATTTTTTATTTTTAAGTAATCTCTCCACCCAACATGTGCCGCGAACTTACCAACCAGGGATCAAGAGTCACGTGCCCCACCCACTGCAGGGCCAGCCAGGCACATCTCTTAACCTCTCTATTTTGTGTTAAAATGTTTCTGTTGTTTCTGCTAGGAAACAGAAGGGAAAAAAAAACCTTCCTCTTTTATGACTTCCTAGGAAAGATGTGAATTCGCACTTGGAACCAAATAGAAAAAGCCGATGAACAAATATAAAGCCAGGGAAGGCCTCCCTTCATTCTAGAGCTGGGGCTCTCTAGGTAGCATTTGGAAAAGCATTTGCAATCTGTCATCCAGGACACTGTCTGACAATGGACCCTCCAGTTGGGAGGTGTCCCTGACAGTGTGGAAACAACAGGGGCTCTCGTGCTTATGCCAAACTCTGATGCTTACGGGACGGGATCTAAACCAGCCCTTCCGGGGGCGCCCGGGTGGCTCAGCCGGTTAAGCGTCCGACCTCGGCTCAGGTCATGATTTCACGGTTCGTGGGTTTAGAGCCCCGAGTGGGGCCCTGTGCTGACGGCTCAGTGCCTGGAACCTGCTTCAGATTCTGTGTCTCCTTCTGTCTCCGCCCCTCCGCCACTAGCATTCCATCTCTCTCTTTCAAAAATCAATAAACATTAAAAAAAAATTTTTTTTAATAAAAACATAATAGTAAAGCAATCCTTCTGTCTGATAACCAGCCTGCCTTGAGAGACCCCAGCAGGACCCTCCAGCACGGAGCCGTGAGCATAAGGTTGTAGAGATGCCCTCCAGCCATGCCCAACGTGGAGCTTTGAGGCTGACTTCCATTCTCAGGCCATGGTCAACAGTCCCCCATCACTACTTCGTGCCCACTCTACGTCCTTTTCCACCACTTGGACTTTGGTAAGCCCATCATAGAATTGGCTCCTGAGTAGCTAATGGAACTCTGAGGAAGAGTTACACCACCCCGCTGTGGCTATTAAGTGGCTGCTGGTGCAGAGCCCGAGTCTTTTTTTATTTTTATTTATTTATTTATTTTTTTTAACTTCATTTATTTTGAGAGAGAGTGCGCACGCTTGAGTGAGGGAAGGGGCGGAGAGAGACAGGGAGAGGGGGAGAATCCCAGGCAGGCTCCACGGTGTCAGCACAGAGCCTGACCTGGAGCCCGATCTCACATCCGTGAGATGAAGACCTGGGCCTATACAAGAGTCCGACGCTTAACCAACTAAGCCAGCCAGGCGCCCCCGGGGCCCACGTCCTGAAGCTAGATCTCCGAGTCTGCTCGCTTGGATGCTCCTTCCACAGATATCTACCTGCCTGGCTCCCTCCCTGACCTCTCTGCCCAGCTGTCACTCTTCCAGAGGGCGCTTCTCTGACCACCTTAACTAGAATGGCACGCTTATATCTCCCGCTGACACTTTCCTCTGCTTTATTTGGCCCGTAGCACTTACCTCCACCTGGCTTTATTTTTAAGGTCGCCAGATAAAACACATGCTGCCTTCAGGACCTACTTCTACTACAAAGTCATCCGTTGTTCATCTGGGATTCAAATTTAACTGGGCGTCTTGTATTTTTATTTGCTAAATCTGATAGCCCTCGTTATGTTGCGTCTTTCCCTCCCACTCCAGTAGAAACTCCGGGAGACACAGATGTGGTCTGTCGGATTCGCTGCTCTAAATCCCCAGCATCGAGTGTTCTGGGGCCTTGTCGGGGCAACACGGCACCAACCGAGGCCTTAGGGCTAACAGGGCAACGCATGCCACATTCCCATCTGGCTTTCGCTGTCTCCTTGGAAAATTTCCAATTGTAACGGGGATTCCAAGGATGTAAACGTTTGCTTTCTGGTCCAGATATTGGATTAAGACCACCAGTATATACCAACCTGCCAAACCCCGGGCAAAGGACAGCTTACAAATCCTACTGACACAAATCTGAATTGAGTCATAAATGTGGCAATAAAAACAGAATCCTTTTTTTTCTTTAAACAGATCCCTCCCTATCCGTTCCTTGTCCCGCCAAGCAGCCCCCATCTACAATCACCAGATTTCCTTCCCCAACTGCATTCACTGTTACTCCTCTATTGAGCTCTCGTTCCCATAAGCTAGAAAACAAAACTACATCCATCAAATACTGTCCTCAACAGCTAGCCTTTAAAATGCACGGACGTGTCTGGGGTGATAGTTTGGGCAGCTTCATTTGATGTTCTGACAACTGAGTATTGTTAGTTTTGACTCGGTTACTTAGAGGAGACTTTGTAATTCTCCCCCAATCACTCATGTGTATTTACTCAGCTAAGTAACTCTTGTGACCCGTGGCATTCCTCTCATGGGTCTTTTCCAGAGGCAGGAAGCCAGAAAGGCAGTGGAAGCTTAAAAAGCACACCTTTTCTACCCAGCAACAGAAGATGAGAACTTCTTGCATGGTTTAAACTTGATGAGTTTCCACCCAGAAGGAAGTAAACTAAGATTTTTTTTTTCTTCTGTCTCTTTCCCCAACCCAGCCACTTGGAGAAAAGAAGGAAGGGAAGAGAGGGAGGGAGGGAGACGGAGGAAGGAAGGAGGAAAGAAAGAAAATGGGAAGACATCTACCTTATACAAATACATTGCCATGTGTTTTTTTTTTTTTTTTTTTTCTTGCTAATTCCTTTGAGCTGTGCCTTACTTAACCCTACAGCATAGTTCTGGGTAATGCCTATCTCTGTCCACCTTGAAGTAAATGACCAAATCCCAACAACATAGTGGTGGGATACAGGAAGAAAGTGAGGCTAACCATCCAGACAGATGCTGTTGAAAACCTGCCCAGAAAATTTTAACGATCCAAGAACCGACCCCATAAAGAAAAAGTCAAAACAGATGACAGACCTAGACAGCCAGGCATGATGGGGCTGCGGTTTAGAATACAAATACCAGGGATGCCTGGGTGGTTCAGTCGGTTGAGCGTCTGACTCTTGGTTTCCGCTCAGGTCATGATCTCACCATTTCGTGGGTTCAAGCCCTGAGTTGGGCTCTGTGCTGCCAGTGCAGAACCTGCTTGGGATTTTTCTCTGCCCTGCCCCAATTCATGCTGTCTCTGTCTCTCTCAGAATAAATAAACTTGGGGCGCCTGGGTGGCTCATTCGGTAAGTGTCTGGCTTGGGCTTAGGTGGTGATCTCACGGTTTGTGGGTTCGAGCCCCGTGTCAGGCTCTGTGCTGACAGCTCAGAGCCTGGAGCCTGCTTCAGATTCTGTGTGTCTCTCTCTCTGCCCCTCCCCTGCTCACATTCTGTCAATCTCTCTCTCAAAAAATAAACATTAAGAAAAAATTAAAAATAAATAAATAAGCCTAAAAAAAGAATTCTAGAATAGAAATACCAGAGAAAGCATGTGCTGTGCTGCTTTGCATTACCTCTCTTGGGAACCGATTATGCTCTGTCCCACATAACATGATTTCTGAAGTTCATAAAACATTCCCCTGCCTTAACGGGCACATGTTCCGTATTCTGAAGTGCCTTTACACTCTCAGTCATACTGGAACACAGTGAAGGCATCCGTGTGCTTTGGGCGGGTTGGACTCCCCCGGTGCTCTCAATGCTCTAAACCACAGCTTGCCAGTTTGCTACGTTTCTATGGTTCTTGTACCTCTTGGATTTTCCTTGAGCTGTCAGGAGTCCCTTCTGCCTTTCCTGGGGGACTCCTTTTCTAATCAGCTATGGAAACCAAGTAACCAAGTTTGTAAGGAAGCATGACTAACCTGAGAGGTGGAGCCCACGCTCCTGGAGTTTCCACCTTCTGGCAATTTGTAAGCATCGCCTCCGCACCGCATTCCTCAGGTGTGTTTTAGAAAGCCGCCTTTGCAGCTGACTTAGCTGACCTCTTGGTGGGTGAGTGGGAGCAAAGAACACCCAACACTTATGGGGCACTTACTCTATGCCAGGTCCTGTCGAAGCACTTTGCTCAGTACGTATCATCTCATTTAACACACATTCTCTCACACAAACCTCCGAGTTGAGTCCTGGGATCATCTCAGTTTACAAATGAGGCTTTCTTGAGCACACAGCCTTCAACAACGGAGTCAGCACTCAATCTCAGGCGGGCTGGTGCCATGTTCCGTTGACCACTGCTCAACACGGAGTCCAAGCTTGAAAGTCCTGAGTCATCCAAAGCCCTCCGTTAGCCTTCCCACCATGCTCTAATTTTTGTTGAGCCTGTGGAACCCTTGTCTCCTAACACCCCATGTCTCTTAGGACAAAATCCAACTCCTTTATGTGGTCCAACCCTTGCTTACCTCCCCAGCTTCTCAGGCCCACATCCTCTGGCAAGGAGCACTCCCATGGTTCCTCGTGGTCTCCCTGTTAGAAGAAAGTCTTTCTTGCCTTGAGAGCCCTGCACCAGGGCTCTCCGCTTCTCCACCTCTGCTGGGCTCTTACTCAGTGTTCGTTACCTCTGGGTAAACTCAGAGACCTGGTCACTGACTTGGTCTAGGAGATCCATTAACACCTGTTTCCCCAATCTTTCGGTTTCTTCCACAGGAGCAGGGTTGCTAATTTGCCTACCCCCTGTGGACTGTAGAGTTAAGATGGGACCCTCTGTCTGATTCGCCATTAAATCCCCAAAGAGTAGCCATAACCGTTATTCATTCAACAAATGGACCAAGCTCTATGTGTACCCGGGATTTTCTCATTTAACCCTTCTTCAAGGACTACTTCATTTAAACTTCCTAACAACTCACTGGACAATCCAGTTTATAGATTAGGAAAGTGAGAGGTAGTTTTCTTGTTTAAAAAGAAATTGCTCTAGGTATCCCTGGACACTCCAATACGCCTTCATTTAATGGATACCTGGAGGCCCTAGTGGGCCTTGGAGGTATCCAGACTGGGCTACCCCCCCACGGAACTTAGAAATAAGGTGCAAAGTTTGCCTCCTTAGAGGTGAACTGTTAAAACAAAAAGCTCCTATGAAAGTCCTGAAATAGACAAAGTCCTATTAAGAGACAAAGCCTGCCAAGGCAAGACTAGACTGTAATCTAATTGAAGCCATTAGCATATCTAAAGAAAGAATGTGTCAATCACACGAAGTGGGGCGGTGAGCTTAGAACTTTGGGAGAATCCACTCTAGTCTGTATCCTCCTTTGACTGCGTCCACCCAGAACCTTCCCGGGCTGAAGGCGCCAGCTAATGTGGCTGGTGGAGCCGGGCTCCAAAAGGATGCACCAGCCGCTGAATCACCAGCTTACCTCCCCCGCTCGAGTTCCAGCAACCCGTTTGCAATTCCGCTTCCGCCTGCAGGCAGAAGCTAATAATAGCTCCCATGTGTTTGGTCTCCCATCCTGTGCTGGGCACCTTGAGTACACTGCTTGTTGCATTTTGGCCCCACACAGCCCAGCTTCCGGCCAAGAACCCAGGCCTGGGAGAGCTAGAGGACTCGCCCAAGGTCGAACTGCAGATCCCAGGAAAGAGCTGGAGTTCGGATGCGGGCTCGCCCAGCTCCAGGATGCAAGATTACTTGGCCCCTCCTTGGCACACACCGCCCACGAGAGCATGCCTGGGCCGAGGAGAGCTGGGCTTCTCTTCGTAGAAAATAGCTAAGTTGGCATTCTGGTTTATGCTTCTGCCTTATGCCCCTGCCTTCCTCCACCTGCCCTCCTGTGGTCTCTGCTTTCAAAGCAACCACCATCATTTCTGGGCACCTGACATACCGCTAGAGACCGTAGGTAGAATAAATAAATGGGTGCTTTCCTCAAACCGTTTAACAAAAGAAACCATTTAACATCCCAACTGTTACACTTTCCCCAGTGAAAGGGATAATCCGCCGTGATGGTGGGAGGACAGCAGGTGAACCTGGGACCTGGATGTCTATTGATTGACCCTGTGCGCTTGCAGGTGACTCTGGGAAGAGGTATCTGAAATCTTGGTTCCGGCATTATATGGCTGTGCGACCTTGGAAAAGTCACTTAACCTTTATAGCCCAGGCGCTGATGGGCACCCAACTCACGGTTTTAGCTGTTTTCCCCTCAGCTCTCTACAGACAGAACTGCAATGATAAGAGAGCAATACAGTGAGAAAAATCTGTGCTGAAACCTGGTGACCTGTATTGTTCATTCCCTTTTCTCTGCTCTCACTCCCCTCTCCCAGGCTCTTCAAACACGCGCCACTGCCTCATTAAAGACTGAAAACCATCCCATTAGGTCCAAATGCATGGAAACATATTCATGATTATTCAAATGATCCCCCGTAATACAGTATAATCAACACCGGCTTCATAAATATTCATTTTCACCGTGCTAATCACTATGTAATCTCACAAGAGGGTGTGTCTATAATCCTCTCCCCTTTTGCCCTCCCCCCGGCCTTTGTCTGATAGTCTTTTCTCCACTGGTTAAACCTCATAAATTCTTCCTAGGTCTTCTCAATCTCATTCACGGTAAAGGTATTTCTGGTTCTGCCCTTAAACTTTATTTACCTGTCTTTTTAGACCCTTGTACAGAAGGTTATCTGTTCTGTAAAGTATGTCTGACCGAGGCCCCACAGCTCTAGGTTTTCAGGCATTAATACTTCCTTGATATGCCCTATAATGGATAAGAGAGGTTCTCTTCACATTTATAAGTGGGCGTCCCCTGGCAGAGCAGCGTGCCTGCACTGGAGGACCACCCGGAAGAGTGACCCCTTACAGTCCAGTGGAGGAAACAATGCTCTGTAACCACACAGAATGAGGGGCGCCTGGGTGGCTCAGTCAGTTAAGCATCTGACTCGACTTTGGCTCAGGTCACGATCTCACGGTTCGTGAGTTCAAGCCCCGCGTGGGGCTCTGCACTGACAGCGTGGAGCCTGCCTGGGATCCTGTCTCTCCCTCCTCTGCCCCTCCCTGGCTGGCTCTTTATCGCTCTCTCAAAATAAATAAAAATAAACTTCAAAAAAAAAACAAAACCATAACACGCAGAATGAAGTAAACACGGTGGGCTTAAGGCAAAAGCTAGCATGGAGGCAGCAGGATCCGGGGGGAGAAGCTGGAGATAATGAGAGAGAGGGCAAATCAGGCCTGAGTGGCATTCAGAGTTTCTATTCCAGTTATGTACCTGGATAGTCACACTCATGATCTTTTATCCTCATTTGGCGGGGGTCTGTCTCTCCCAACTTGACGTCAGTCGTTGATTGCAGCAACCGTGTACTAGGTTAGGGAATGAGCAGGAATTCGAGCCAGGTGGAGAATGAGGAAGATCCCTGTAAGACCAAATGAGTTGGTGGAAATTAATCCTTTAAATGAAGTCCCCAAGGAGCTTGTTTCCAGTCACTAGGACTTGGCACAGTGACACGGAAGAGCCCTAATTCACGCAAGGAAAGGCATTTGCAAACATAAACCCACGGGGAGCAGCACACAGGGTCAGTGGTATTCTCGTTTTTTATTGGTAGTGCCCAGAATAGACGCCCAAATAGCGTCTCTTTGTGCATTTGATGGTAAGAAAGTGTCTACGCTAAAAGACACAGGGAACGAGGAATATTTTTATAGCGAAAGACTGGAAATTCTAGAATGGGACTAGAAAGAACAAAATCAAGGGGGAAAAGGATGATGGCGCCTAACTAGTTCAGCCGCCAGGCACAGATAGGAAACGTAAGTTTTCCATATCGTGTGCAACTCTCTACGATATAGGGAAATTTCGCTGCTGTCTTTAATTGTATAGGACAACCATTTTACTTTTCAAGCTTGTCAGTGTGTAAGGAAAACCCACTGTTGCTTACAGCTTGAATAACAAGCATTCTTTTCGAGTGAGAGGCAAGTTTCTCCTAAGCACCTACAGGACGAAAATGATTGGGACATAGTTTCTAAAGCAATATTTTCAGCAATTTGGGTTGTCTTCCTACAGGCATAAACATAAGCTAGCTTGCCAAAGAAAGCCGCTTTCTACAGGAAAGAGAAACGTGGAAAAAGCATGTGGGGTGACAAAAACCTTTGTCAATTTTTCACGCTTGATTTGTTAGCGGTTTCAGAGAGATGAGTAATACTATTTTCTATTCCAAAGAGGTCTCATACCTGAGATTTGCAACATTATTTCTAAAATCAACATAGCTTTTTTCTTCCCAGGAATTGCCCAAAAAAACAGGAGTCCCTGGTTTGATTTAATGAGATTTACACAAAGGGAGTTGTCAGTAACCACAGAAACAGGGCAGCGTTTTCATAATGATTGTGCTTGAATTGTATTCCAGTCTGAAAAGAGTCTTTTTAATTATAGGGTTTTAGGGTGGGGGGAGCAGGAGGGGGGGAGCGGGGAGTGCCCTTAGTTTTTCATGGCAAGAGATTGAAATGTCTTTTATCTATTTAAAAGGATAGCAGGTGGGCTCCACTAACAAGTCTTAACCCCAGGACTTGGTTTAACCCTGGAGAAAATGTTTTTCATTTTCAACCCTATATATTTGCTGGTTCTTCACTTCTTTAAATTGCAAAGCTCTTCAAACGGAGCTTAGCAGTCCTGGCAGAGCAGAGCAAGGTTCAGCCAAGGACGGTTCACAGGGTTCAGAAATACCTGTGCATAACAGAGTTCCTGGAGGGCTCAATTTAGTTTTGCAGGTGGCCAGGCCCCGAAGCCGCGGTTCCCAGGCCATGGGAGGTGAGCTGCTTTGAAGCTGACGTTGAAGCCTGAGACCCGGCCTCCTGGTTTAACAGCGCGTGAGCTGGGGTTTTTGACAATATTGGGTAATGCCAAAGCGTCTGCATTGCTCTAGTTTAAATTTTTTTTTTTTTCAACGTTTTTTATTTATTTTTGGGACAGAGAGAGACAGAGCATGAACGGGGGAGGGGCAGAGAGAGAGGGAGACACAGAATCAGAAGCAGGCTCCAGGCTCTGAGCCATCAGCCCAGAGCCCGACGCGGGGCTCGAACTCACGGACCGCGAGATCGCGACCTGGCTGAAGTCGGACGCTTCACCGACTGCGCCACCCAGGCGCCCCTGCATTGCTCTAGTTTAATTTTTCACTTCAAGCTTGACGACATCTAGGGAGAAGCAGAGTTTAGTTAGTATTACAAATATTCGGTAGAGGACTCAATCCCACCACGAAAGGTCAAGGCTTAGAGCCCTCTTCCTGTGTGCGTCATGCTTGGAGATCCAATAACCTGATCTTCTCAGGATCAACTCCTCGTCCACCATTCATTTTCCGTTTCTTTTTTATTAAGTGTATCGAGGTATAATTTAATGTACGGTTCAACTGTTAAAGCAAATGGGATGGCATCTCAGTGGATTCACAAAACAGAGGGTTATTTTTCATTCACATCACGGCTTCTGCTGCTCAGATGGTTCTCCTCCAAGCAGTGACTGAGGGATTCTGGCTGTCCCCATCTTGTGGTTCTGCCATCTCGACGAAAAAAGATACCCAAATGGCCAATAAGCACAAGAAAAATTGCTCAGCGCCATGAATCATCAGGGAAATGCACGTTCGAATCATCACAATATCATTACATGCCTTCCAGAGAGCTGAAAGTTACTTTCTTTTTAAACTTTTAAGCGGATTTTTTTCCAAGTTTATTTATTTACTTTGAGAGAGACAGAGAACACGAGTCGGGGAGGGGGGCAGAGAGAGAGAGGGAGAGAGAGAATCCCAAGCAGGCTCCATGCTGTCAGCTCAGAGCCTGACATGGGGTTCGATCCCACGAACTTTGAGATCATGACCTGAATCGAAATCAAGAGTTGGACACTTAACCGACTGAGCCATCCAGGTGCCTTATTTTTTTTTAATTATTAAATTAAGAAAAAAAAATTTTAATATTTATTTATTTTTGAGAGAGAGAGAGAGAATGTGAGCAGGAGAGGAGCAGAGAGAGAGGGAGAGAGAGAATCCCAGGCAGGCTCCGTGCTGTCAGTGCAGAGCACGACCCCTGGCTCGATCTCAAGAACCATGAGATCATGACCTGAGCCAAAATCAATAGTTAGACACTTAACTGTTTGACTGAGCCACCCAGGTGCCCCTATTTTTATTTTTTTAAGGAGGCTCCACACCCAGTGTGGGGCTTGAACTCACCACCCTGAGACTAAGAGTCACATGCTCTACTGACTGAACCGGCTAGGCACCCCTCTCTGTGTTATTTTTTACAATTACATATGAATCTGTAATTACCTCAATAAAATGTCCCATTGAAAAAGGATTCTTTTTAAAAAAAATTTTTTTTTAGTGTTTATTTTTGAGAGACAGAAACACAGTGTGAGCGGGGGAGGGGCAGAGAGAGAGGGAGACGTAGAATCCGAAGCAGGCTCCGGGCTCCGAGCTGTCAGCACAGAGCCCAACGCAGGGCTCGAACCCACAAACTGTGGGATCATGACCTGAGCCGAAGTCGGACGCCCAACCGACCGCACCACCCAGGCACCCCACCCCCACCATTAAAAAAGGATTCTAAACAAATAGTCTGCTTAATAACATGCACACTAAAACGCGGAGGGGGGAGGTGGATTGAGGGGTGGCTAGAAGGACATGCATCGGACACATGTGCAGTGAAGCGAATGTACTAAAATGAGGATAGGTGGAGGGTGTTCACTTGTATAATTCCTTCGACTTCTCTGTATGTTTAAACTTTTTCATGATAAAATGTCAGGGAGGACAGCAGACAGTAGCTGGCTTTGGGACAGCTGCTCATCAAAGCCAGCAGGGACCCACGTGCTTTCTATTTTTTGCCCCATCAATCCTAGCAAGGTGGCTTTCACGCTCAAGGTTGTCCATCTCATGCTTTTGTGAGAGCTGCTGGGCTGCAGACATGTCACCATTTGAGGGAGGGGAAGGCGGAGGCTGGATTTGCTGCTTCTCTCTGCCCCCATTCTGTCCTCCCAGCGGATTTCTGCTCGCCCGTCTCGGTCCTGAACGGTGCACCATGGCCAACCACGCCTGCAAGGGAGGCGGGAAGGTGACTCATTTAGCTGGGCGCATTATCGACCCCGCCCTCCCACCTTTGTTTGGTTCATTCGCAAAGAGGATGGGACGGAGACTGAGGAGACTTTGAGGGTGTCTGTCACACCTGTTATGAAACGAGATGCCTTGAATTTCTTCTATTTTGAGATGACATTTGTATCGCATACGAAAAAAAGAAAACAATCAGATCTGCGTTTGCATCCTTTGTGCATGCAACGCATCAATCTGAAAACTCCGAAGTTACCTTCAGTAACGCCCAACACGCCTGTGTGTAGCACTTAGTACCGACGGATGGGAATGACCTTGGGCCCGAGATAGAGCAGCCACTTACAGGTCTGTGAGTTCAGGACCAGCGGGTGTTGTATTAACTTACCTGTCTTGAGGTTCCACAATCCCCTTCCTCCATCACAGCTGATTTATGATTAGATGAAGTCCTTGTGTTTTTAGATCCAAAGTAAAACACATACCTTAGAACAAGATAAACTCTACTCAACTTTTAACCATCATCAGTGGACACTAACAAATACATTTTTTTTTAAGTTTATTTATTTTGAGAGAAACAGAGAGAGCGCACAAGTCAGGGAGGGGCAGAGACCGAGGGGGACAGAGGAGCTGAGTCTCGCTCTGTGCTGACAGCACCGAGCCCGACACGGGTCTCGAACTCACAAATGGTAGAATCGTGACCTGAGCTGAAGTTGGAAGCTTAACTGACTGAGCCACCCGGGTGCCCTCAAACATTTTTTTAAAGTTATCTCTACACCCAACGTGGGGCTCAAACTCACCACTGTGAGATCAGGGGTCACGTGTTCTACAGACTGAGCCAACCAGGTGCCCCCCGATTTTTTTTCTCAATATCCTAAGAAAAGGAAATTACCGCTTAGCCAGTCCACTTGAACAGTCTCTCTTCTTGGCCTCTGTGACATCAGAGTCCTAATCTCTGTTTTAGGAGTTTCTGTTTGTCCTCCTCCCCTAATCCTGCCTTCTCCAAGTTCAAACTCAAATTCAGTTTCCATCTACACCACTTAGTGACTTTGGGCAAGTATTTAACTTCTCTTGGGTCCTTATTTGAGGGCCCAAAACAGTCGAGCTTAGTAGATGTTCGCCTCTTTCCTTTATTACAATTGTTCTTGCCGTTTTAAAAAAAAAAAAAAAAAAAAAAGCAGTGTTGTCCATTGTTTTGAAAGGTAGTGTAACAATAGAGAATTTGAAGTTTAGTTTGGTCAACTGGTAAGGAAATGATTGCCATTGAAAAGGTAGTTTGTGGGGCGCCTGCGTGGCTCAGTCCGTTGGGCGTCCAACTTCGGCTCAGGTCATGATCTGTCTGATGGTGGGTTCGAGCCCCGCACTGGGCTCTGTGCTCACAGCTCAGAGCCTGAAGCCTGCTTGGGATTTTGTGTCTCCCTCTGTCTCTGCCCCTCCCCTGCTCTCACTCTGTCTCTCTCTCTCAAAAATAAATAAACATTTAAAAAAAAAAAAAAAGATAGTTTGTTACAGTTCCCAAGAGGAGGGGGAACACCACACCATGGTGGTGGGTGGGGGGGGAGTGTGCAGAGGGTAGGGTAGGTCTGGAGGCAGAGGAAGGGGGTAAAACTGTGGGCAAGAGCCTTTCTGGTGGTTTCTGTAGGAAGACATGGGTAAGGTGGGGTTATCAGGTTTTGGACTAGTGAGTCTGAATCGTGTCAGCGGGGTCAGGGGCACAGGTGGTGTCCCTGATTGTCTGGGACCTGCCTTGGGGTCAGTAGGGCAGGTAGTGACCCAGAGCACGAGAGCCCAATAAAGGAGGTGGTTGAGGTGTGGACTTTGGATTGGCTGGTTTGTATTTGCCCAGTGTGCTCCTGGGTGTGTCGTTTGTGCTTTCTAGGAAACGGCTGGCCCTGGGAGGGACAGTCCTCACACAGTCAGCATGACCCCAGCATCACGAGGCAAAAAATAAAACTCCTCACTTTTTTCCTTTTTATTTATTTTTAATTTTTAAAAAATGTTTTATTATTTATTTTGGGGGGGGGGCGGAGAAGCACGAGTGGGGGAGGGGCAGAGAGTGAGAGAAAGAGACACAGAATGGGAAGCAGGCTCCAGGCTCCGGGCTGTCAGCACAGAGCCCGACTCGGGGCTCGAACCCAAGGACGGTGAGATCATGACCTGAGCCGAAGTCGGGCGCTCAACTAATGAAGCCACCAAGGCACCCTGCAAATTTCGTAGACTTGAGGCTACACCCCATCCCCTTCCCCTCAACTTGGTTCCGGGACTCGCCTGACAGCAGAGTTGGCCTTACGTGTGAATCCTCCCCGCTACACAGGAAAAATCAATTCATGTTTTCTGCCCTTCCCTTCCTCGGCATCTCGTCTGTAGAAATGTAATAGTGCTGGGAGCAGGGCCAGGTATGGGCAGGGTTCGCCTTCCGCATTTCGTGTTCCACAATTTGCCGTTTTAATGATTTAAGTAAATCATTCAATGGCATTACTTACCTTCACGATGTTATGCAACCTTCACCATTATCTATTTCCAGAACTTTTTCATCAGCCCTTACCCCCCCCAAAAAAAAATTCTGTACCCCTTTCTCCATTACCTTCCATCCCGGCTCCCCCAGCCCCTCGTAACCTCTATACTACTTTCTGTCTCTATGAATTTGCTATTCGAGGTACCTCCAATGAATGGAATTACGTACTTGCCTTTCTCTATCCGTTTTTATTTCACGAAGCGTAATGCTTTCTGGATTCATCCAGGTGGTCGCATGCATCAGAATATCATTCCTTTTGAAGCTGAATAATATTTCATCGTATGTATGTACCACATTTGTGTTTATCTATTTATCTGTCAGTGGATATTTATGTTGTTTCCCCCTCTTGGCCATTGTGACTGACGCAGCTATGAACTTGGGTGTATCGTTTGAGTCCCGTATTTCAGTTCTCTGGGGCATATGTGGAATTGCTGGGTCACGTGGTGGTGATACGTTTAACTTTTGGGGGAAATGCCATACTCTTTTCCATCGCCTCCATTTTCGATTCCCAGCAGCAGGGCACAAGTGTTCCAAATTCTCTCTCCTTAAAACAATTCCATGAGATAGACGGTATTTCCACTTAACAGATAAGGCCGTTTAGATTTGTAAGAATCACACTGCTTTTAAGTGGGGGTGCCTGATGTAATTCAAGGTGTGTTGATTTAATTCGAACATTACCATACTGATTCCCTGCGTGCTTTATAACGCAATGGGTGCTTTTTCGCTAAGCATGAATTAAATTAAATATTGAATCTGGCAGTGTGACGGGTGTTCAGAAAAGGAATGCTGTAACTTAATCTCCGAGAAACATTCTATAACCCGAATCGGGTTCACTGTGTCACTCTTGCCTCCTGCTAACTGCAGAGTATTCCAGCCAAATGTGGTGCTTACTCTGAGAATGAGCAAATCTAGAAAAACCTCCTGACAGTCTTCTTTTTAATGAAAGGAAATGGAATATCGGAATGTCCCAGAAGTCTTGAGCAAGACAAAGGATTTTGAAACATTGGAGCCATCTTGGTGGCTCCCCAGCTAATAGCCTCATCACTGGATCCTGTGGGAGTTTTTGACAAGTGAAGATATTTCCTGGGGGTAAACACAATAGGCCTCTTTCCTAGGCAGAGAAATAGTCTCCTCTCAAAAAGAAAATCTCCCCTGCGCATGCCTAAAATTCCACCTCACTAGCATTAAGTAATTATAAAAGTGAAATGTGCAAGTATTATAGAAATAGCAAGGTACATTTACCCTTCCTATCACCCCCATCCCATTCCCCAGGGGTGGCCACTTTTCTCTTGAGTCACCTTTCATATAGTTTCTGTGCAAATCAAGTGCGTGCACCCAAGCATATACACAGACATACCTAATGGGGCCACACTGTGCATCCTGTTCTACGGTTTGCTTTTATATTTTATTTCTATCAAGTGACATATTTCCATGTCATTAAATCGAAAATGTGGGGTATCCATAGCATGAATATAGCATAGTTTATTTAGCTATTCCCATGTTTATTGAATTTTAGGCTTTTGGATTTTTCAGTTACAAATAATACATACCCTTGGGGCGCCTGGGTGGCTCAGTCGGTGAAGCGTCCGACTTCAATTCAGGTCATGATCTCACAGGTCATGGGTTCGAGCCCCGCGTCGGGCTCTGTGCTGACCGCTCGGAGCCTGGAGCCTGCTTCGGATTCTGTGTCTCCCTCTCTCTCTGCCCCTCCCCCACTCATGCTCTGACTCTCTCTCTCTCAAAAATAAACATTAAAAAAATTTTTATTTTTTAATTTTTTTTAATAACTGGTTTTCTTTTTTTTTTCTTTTTAACGTTTATTTATTTTTGAGACAGAGAGAGACAGAGCATGAACGGGGGAGGGTCAGAGAGAGGGAGACACAGAATCTGAAAGGCTCCAGGCTCCAGGCTCTGAGCGGTCAGCACAGAGCCCGACGCGGGGCTCGAACTCATGGACTGTGAGATCATGACCCGAGCTGAAGTCGGCCGCTCAACCGACTGAGCCACCCAGGCGCCCCTAAAAAATTTTTTAAAAAGCAGTACATACCCGGGGAGCCTGGGTGGCGCAGTCGGTTAAGCGTCCGACTTCAGCCAGGTCACGATCTCGCGGTCTGTGAGTTCGAGCCCCGCGTCAGGCTCTGGGCTGACGGCTCGGAGCCTGGAGCCTGCTTCAGATTCTGTGTCTCCCTCTCTCTCTGCCCCTCCCCCGCTCATGCTCTGTCTCTCTCTGTCCCAAAAATAAATAAATAAAAAAAAAAAAAAAAAAAAAAAAGCAGTACATACCCTTAAAGATATGTCTGCTTATGTGTGCTAGTATATTTCTATGCTTATCATATTTTGTTAAGTTTTTCCTCCCAGTACATCCTTCTAAACATATGTCTTCAAATTCATGCCACAACTATTGCTGAGAACCTGCTGTACGCCAGGTAGGCCCTGAGCTCAGTGTCAGGGGATAATGGTGAGAATACAAAAGTAAAAAGGGCACTATGTCATCATGGGTAAACAAACAGTTGATTGCAAAATAACTGTGATGTTATGACTGTGATAAGTACTAACAAGCAGAACCATCTGGTGCCATGACAACATAGAATATTGGAGCTGACCTAGCCAGACAGTTGAGGGAAAACTTCTCTGGAGACACTTCTGACTGAGCTGAGACAGTGTCAATTTAAAAGACGAGAAAGCTAGGGGTTTAGGGAAAGCTTTGCAGGAAGAGGGAACGGTTTGTGCAAAGGCCCTGTAGACAGAGGAAACCCAGCATATGAAAGAAACATGGTTGAATACAGGAAGCTGTTTCTCTTGTGCTCAATAAAGCTGGAGGGCAGGTCAGGGCCACTCGTAGGGTCTCCCAGATTTTGATCTTTGTCCTAGGAGCCCTGAGCGGGTGGTGTTTTAAGCAGGAGGGCGGTATGATTAGGTCTGAATTTGGAAATGATCTCTTTGGTTGTGGGATGAAGAACAGATTGGCAAGAGGAAGATGTGGATGATGGGGGACTGACAAGCGGAGACGAGAGATGGTGGCTTGGTCCGGTGTGGTGGCAGGGGAAAGAAATGGACTGATCCCATCCGGAATGAATAAGTCACAGGATGAAAGGCACAGCATAGGGAATACGGTCAATGGTCTCGTAATGTCCTTGTACGGTAATAAACGGAGGTGCTATGTTTGCGTGGCATAACCTATAGAGTTGTGGAATCATGATGTTGTACCTGAAACTAATATAACACTGTATGTCAGCTATACTGAAAAGAAAAGAAGAGAAGAGAAGAGAAGAGAAGGAAGGAAGGAAGGAAGGAAGGAAAGAAGGAAATGGACAGATTCCAGTGATGACTTTAAAGGGCTCGTGGGAAGGGGAGAAATTTGGCTGACCCATAATCTCCATCCATCCTCCTCTAGAAGACGCTGTTGAGGTCCACCTGTAACCCTTCAGCCCACCTTGGAGGTTACCTGCACCTTTGAGAGACAGCTTCCCTACACATTGATGGTTTCTTGCTTCAAACACTTGTGTCTCTGCCTAGTGGTCTTCCTCGGCCAGCACGCACACGTTTGGAAATGCTGCAGGGGCAAGCTTGAGTCAACAGCTCCAGGAGTTGATGGATAAATACCCCCCACCCCCCGGCTTCTTCCCCTTTCTGTGCCACAATTCTAAGAAGTGTCCTATACCATCTCTCAGTGGGGCTCCGATGGGATCAAACCCCAATTGCCTAATGGGACAACCCACTCATGGACACACACTGTGTGCTTCGTCATCTCGCCTGTCTCACTTCCCCGTTGGCTCACAGAACTTCTGGAATCACCTCCCAAATAGACCACTAGCACGGGGTCTATTTTGGGCGGAGCCCAAAACTAACACTCTTCCCTATAAGCCCCCCAAATAAATATAAGCCTAAACAAATAAAATACTTGCTGTGCAAAGACAGCTCAAACCTAGCTTTCCTTTCCCTTTCCACTCTACACAGAATTTCTGGAGTTGCCAATATTAGGATCTGGTGGTAGCTTGTCTGATAGGGGGATGGGAGGTTGAGAGAGAGAAAGAGAAAATGATACTTAAGCTTTATTTATTTTTTTAATTAAAAATTTTTATTTATTTTTTAAGTAATCTCTACACCCAACATGGGGCTGGACTCAGAAGATCAAAAGTTCGACTGAACCAGCCAGGTACGCCGATGTTACCTAGGCTTTATTTTTTATTTATTTTTAATTTTTTAAAGTTTATTTATTCATTTTGAGAGAGAGAGAGAGAGTATGGGAGGGGCAGAGAGAGAGGGTCGAGAGAGACCTCCAAGCAGGTTCTGCATTCACAGTGCAGAGCCTGACACGGGGCTCAAACTCACAAACCGTGAGATCATGACCTAAGCTGAACTCAAGAGTCGGACGCTTAACTGACTGGGACACCCAGGTACCCCAAGTTCATTGTTTATTTTAAATGTGTATATATTTATTTAGAGAGAGACAGCACACACACGCGAACACAGGGGAGGGGCAGAGAGAGAGGGAAAGGAAATCCCAAGCAGGCTCTGTGCTGTCGGCGCAGAGCCCGATGCAGGGCTCGATCTCACAACGGTGAGATCCTGACCCGAGCCCAAATCAAGAGTCGGTGCTTAACCACCCGCGCCACCCAGGTGCCCTGATACCTAGACTTTAGACTTGCAAGCTGGAAGGGTAGTGGTGCCTTCCACCGAGCTGGGGATGCTGAAAGAGGGTGATTTAGGGTGAAGACCATAGGTGTGCCATATCCCTTGTAGAACCTAGCTCTGTGCCTCTTTTCCATCACCAGATGTTAATTGCGTGATTAAAGGTACAGCCACGACTGGCTATATAATTTGTGGGACCCGTGCTCCTTATTCAGAGATGGTTACGAATTTCGGTGGCAAGTGGAGAACGTTAAGCCAAGAACGGGGACCCTTCTGAGCCTCGAGGTCCTGTGCAAACGCCTAGGTCACACAGCCGTGCAGGCAGCCCTGGGCTCCGGGAAGACAACCAGGAGGAGGGTGAAGCCTGGTTCCCATAGAGCTTATACACTGTGGGGGTCAGAGAGATGTAAACAGATAGTTATAAAAACGATCCTTATCTTTAAGAGATACATGGTAAACATTTGCTGATGAAGTGATAGGATATCTGGGTTTTGCTCTAAAGTAATCCTGAGGGAAGGGGGAAGCGGGTGGAGGGTGTATTTAAAACGCCGTTGCCATGAGTTAATAATTGTTGAAGTTGATGATGGGTACGTGAAGATCCTATATAATATTCTTCATCTTTTTGTATATGGTTGGTATTTTCTGTAATTCCAAAAAATTTTGAAGGAGAACCAAGTAATAACGACATCAGAGGGAACATGCTGGTGTAGATGCTGAAATTTGGAGATTATTTACATACTATATCCAGTCCAACCCTCTTCCAGTCTAAAAGCATTTCTGAAATGTATATATTCCAATTTGGAATTTGTGTGTGTGTGTGTGTGTGTGTGTGTGTGTGTGTATGTGTGTGTGTGTGTGTGTGTGTGTATATGTGTGTGTATATATGTATATATACATATATGTGTATATATGTGTGTATATATATATGTATGTGTGTATATATGTGTATGTGTATATATGTATATATACCTATATGTGTATATGTGTATATATGTATATGTATATGTGTGTATATATATGTATGTGTGTGCGTGTATATATATGTGTATACACACAAACACACACATACATATATACACACACACATATATACATATATATACACACACATATATCCGTATATATACATATACATGTATATATGTACGTATATGTATATATACGTACATATATACACATACACACAGGTCTCAAAAAAAGAGCAGAATGAGTTTTTTTCCAGCTTTATCAGGATATAATTGTCATACAACGTGGTGTAAATTTAAGGTTGTACAACGCGGTGGGGCGCCTGGCCGGTTCAGTCAGGAGAGCACTGTAGCTCTTGATCTCAGGGTCATGAGTTCGAGCCCCACGTTGAGTATAGAGATTACTAAAAATACAAACAAACAAAACAAATACGTTTAAAAAAATGTACCACGCGGTGATTTGATACACATATCTCTCTGTGGAGAAGTGATTACCACAAGTTAGTTAACACATCCGTCACTCACGTAATTACCATTCCGGGGTGGTGGTGGTGAGAACAGTTAAGACGTGGTCTCTTAGCAACTCTCAAATCTACAAAGCAAATTGTGAACAGTGGTCACCATGCGGTACACTGATTGCATCCCCAGGACTTCTTCACCTTACCCCTGGAAGCCTGTCCTCTTTGACCAACGTCTCGCCACCCCCCGCCCCTATTCCCCCCGTTCCTGGCCACCACCAATCTACTGTCTGTTTCTTTCGGTTCAGCTTTTTTAGACTCCACCTGTCAGTGAGATCTAGGATGAGTTATTTATTCATTTATTTTTATTTTTTTTTAAGTTTATTTATTTATTTTGAGAGAGAGAGAGAGAGAGCAGAGGAGGGGCAGAGAGTGGGGGAGAGAGAGAATCCCAAGCAGGCTCTGCGCTGTCCGCACAGGGCCTGACTCGGGGCTCGAACTCACGAACCGTGAGATCATCGCCCGAGCCGAAATCGAGAGTCAGATGCCTGTCCAGGTGCCCCCAGAATGAGTTTTTAAAAGAGACGTTTTATTTTAGTTGCCTTTTGCTGTGAAACCTGGTGTCTTAAAACAGCAATGATTTCTTACGTCTCCGGATTCTGTGGGCCGAGCGGGCGGTTCTGTGATTCGTGCCTGGCCCACTTGCACAGGCAGTGGATCAGCAAGGGCTGGACTGTCTTCACGATGACCCTGGGCTGGGCCGGCTGCAACGGCCAAGAGGAGACGGGGCCTTTCTCTCCATGTGGTCTTTCACGTTGGGCTTCTCCACAGCATGGAGGTCCCAGGGTCCTAAGAGGGCAAGACCCAGAGCTGCCAGGCTCCGAAGCCACCCAGCATCACTTCTGGTGCCTCCTATTGGTTAAAGATTCTAAGTTCTAAGCCTCCTCCTCCTCTTGACAGGAGGGGCCGCAGAGGACTTATAGCTATATTCACTCTGCGTATTTGGATAATGACACTGAGATTCTAAGACACTCATCGTCTGCCCAAGCCTCAAATTACCGAGAGGACTCACATACTTCATCCCGGACCAGTGAGGCTGTGGGGAAACCACTGTGCCTCAAGATGGAGCTGCCCTGATAGCACTGACTCGCCATGTGCCGCCCAGAAGGCCATTCCAGAAAGACCCACGAAGAACACACGGTAGCAAATCTTCAAAATGGCATTCTCGGGTTTTTCCCCCCAGCGATGGTTGCTATAGGCTGAATGTTCGTGACTCTGCCATGTTCATGTGTTGAAGCCTAGCCCCCAGTGTGATGGTGTTTGGAGGTGGGGCCACTGGGAGGCGGTTAGGTCATGAGAGTGGGGCCCCCACAATTGGGATCAGTGCCCTTATAAGAAGAGACCCCAGAGAGATGACTGACACTGTGTGTCAGTCACGTGAGGACACAGAGAGAAGGCAGCCACCTGAGAGCCAGGTAGAGGGCTCTTGCCGGACACCGAAGCTGCTGGCACCTTGTTCTTGGACTTCCAGCCTTCAGAAAGGCTAACTAAGACAATGATCATCTTTAAATGACTTTTAAGAATGGGTCTATTGTTGGGGTTGAGTCTTCTGCGTTGAGACCCTTGGTTCACTGCGGTTAGTGCGGCCGCGGTGTAGGGTGTCCATGAGGAAGCAGGTGGGTGGGGAATGGGCCTAGCGGAAGACAGTATGGTTGTCTAAACAGCACCTCATTTGGGGCGAACTACCTCCCTTACTCCATGTGGTTCTAACAGGGATGGCTTGTCGAAATGCCCGGCCTGCCCGGCCTGCCTGGCTTTCCCCACTAAGCGCTAAGGGGAAAGAGCCCCACTTTGGCTTGGGGGTGACGGGAGTCGGGGAGGGACAGTGGTTAGCCAGGAAATGGGAGACCCAGCGCTCCAGCGCCCAAGACTGAGGCCTCTGCTTCTCCAAACACGGAGACATTCAGCTCTGAACCAGTTATGCTAATAGCCCAAAACACTCTCATTTAATCGCTCCCAACAAGGGTCCTCAAAACTGGGGAAACTGGAGCCCAGCCCACGGGCTTCATTAGCACACTGTTTAAGTGCAGAGTTAATATCTTTGTTTAGCGTATTGTCCCTGAACTCCTTTCTCTCTCTGTCTCTTGCTGGCAGGGACTGCTGCTGGGGGATGTCTGTGTCCAACGCTGTGGGCTGGTTCATGCCAGGAAGGGCTCTCTTTGCAGGGTCCTCCCCCACACTGGGCAGCAGAGAAGAGTGCCACAGAGGAGACAAAGCCAGCCCCTCAGCGCCGTGCCAGCTGCAGAGATTGCCCAGGAAACAAGCTTTTAGAGGCTGTTAACTCCATCAGGGCCTCTCCAGCTACAGCGAGAGGTGCCCTGAAATGTCAGCTTGCTGCCAGATCTGGGGGTGGGGGGCCTCCTAGGGCTGTGAGTCATACAGAAATCACATGAACTCTCCAGGATCGACGTCCCTGACAGTAGACAGATGTAAACATCCTACGTCAGGGAAGGCACAGTCCTCTTCTGGATAGCATGGAGCGTCAGATCTGGCGTGGGCTATAAAGTCATGAGATCGGGCTTTGAAGCCCGGCCTGTTTCTTCCTTCATCCGTGAAATATGCTTGATAAAAATCTATCTCACCGATTGTCCAGAGCATCAACTACGATTGTGTCTATGAAAGTACTTTGGTGGGGCGCCTGGGTGGCTCGACCGGTTAAGCGTCCCAACTCTTGACTTCAGCTCAGGTCATGATCTCATGGTTCGTGGGTTCAAGCCCTGCATCGGGCTCTTGCTGACTGTGCAGAGCCTGCTTGGGATTCTCTCTCCCTCTCTCTCTGCCCCTCTCCCTCTCTCTCTCTCTCTCTCTCTCTCTCTCTCAAAATAAAGAAATTAACTGAAAAAAAAAATGAAAGTGCTTTGTAAAGAGCATGAAATTACTTGCCATTGGTCTCCCCCCCAAGAAACTGGGGCGAGCTGGAGGGCAAGGTCTTGGTCTTCTTCTTCTTCTTCTACGTTTTTTTTTATGGTGGTAAAAAACACATAACGTAAAATTTAACGTTTGGTATGTATCGTTTTAGTGTATAGTTCCGTCACGTTAAGTATATTCGCATTGTTGTGAAATAGATCTCCAGAACTTTTTCATCTTGCAAAACTGGAAACCTATTAAATAACAACTCCCCTTTCTCCCTCTTTCCAGCCTGTGACAACCACCACTCGATTTCTGTCTCTGTGAATCTGACTACACTAGATATCGCATATAAGTGGAATCATACAGTATTTTCATTCGTTTTTAAAGAGCCAGTGCTCAGCAGAGCATCCGGCCCCTTAAAAGACCCTCACTAAATCTCCACTGGAAAGAATGAATGGTGGTTACAATCCTGTCTAACCCAAGGTGTTCAGACTTCCCACCTTCACGAGGATGAACACAGCACCTTGGTTTGCCTGGGACTTTCTGTGTTTTAGCATTGAAAATTCTGCCTCCTGGGCAACCCCTTAGTCGCAAGCAAACTCGGATAACTGGTCACCCTATCCTAGCTAGCTTGCTATGCCAAAGAACGTAGCTCAAGCCAAAGATCCAGGAAGGAGTGGGAATTAGGGGGCGGGGGGGGGGGGGGGGGGCTTCCTGCTGGGCTGAGTTGATGCTTCCCAAGGAGGAATGTTTCTGTAGGACTTGGGTTTATTTTCAGAGCCTTATGGCCACAAGGGTCAGTGTTTTTGCTCCGAATTGATTGGGCTCCCGTCCTCCCTGAACCCTTCAAAAAGATCTGAGTGGACAGTAGGTGAAACTGACTTGTCTCTCTCAACCATTTATAGGGCTCAGACGGGTGAGAGCCTTCTCTGGGGCAGAATCAGGTTTTGTGGGGTCTGGAACTTAACAGTTTGGGGTCTTCTTTAAGAAAATAGTAGATATAGGGGGCGCCTGCGTGGCTCAGTCGGTTAAGCGGCCGACTTCAGCTCCGGTCATGATCTCACGGTCTGTGAGTTCGAGCCCCGCGTCGGGCTCTGTGCTGACAGCTCGGAGCCTGGAGCCTGTTTCAGATTCTGTGTCTCTCTCTCTCTGACCCTCCCCCACTCATGCTCTGTCTCTCTCTGTCTCAAAAATAAATAAACATTAAAAAAAATAATAATAAAATAAAATAGTAGATATAGCCAACATATTTCTAGGATTCCTCTCAGGGCCCTGGAAAGGTTTAGGCAATCAGGGGCCCTGAAACTTAACGATTCTTCAGCTTCATAGTAAATCTCTCTTCTTCCCCATGCTTTCTTTTTTTGAAAAAAAGAATTTTTTAGAAATTGAGGTAAAATGTACACAAAATGAGATTAACCACTTTACTTATTTTTATTTATTTATTTTTAAATACTTATGTATTTTGCGAGAGAAAGACAGCGAGCAGGGGAGGGGCCGAGAGAGAGGGGGGGCGTGGGGACAGAATCCCAAGCAGGCTCCACACTCACCTCAGAGCCCGACGTGGGGCTCAAACTCACGAACTATGAGATCATGACCTGAGCCGAAACCAAGAGTCAGACACTTAACTGACTGAGCCACCCAGGTGCCCCCAGAGATTAACCATTTCAAAGCACACAAGTCAGTGGCATTCGGGACATTCACAGTGTTGCACAACCACAGCGTTTATCAAGTTCCCAAACATTTTTATCATGCTGAAAGATAACCCTGTACCCAGTAAGCGGTTTACCCCCACTTCCCACTCCCGCTAGACCCTGGCAACCACCAATCTGCTGTCTGTCTCTGTTTAACCTATTCTGGACATTACATATACACGGAATCTGTCTCTGTGGATTAACCTATTCTGGACGTTACGTATATAGTCGGAATCAAACACTACACGGCTTTGCATGTCTGACTTCTTTCCCTTGGCGTATGTTTTCGAGCTTTGTCTGCATTGCAACGTGCATTCATACTTCATTCCCTTTTATGGGTACATCATATTCCACTGTATAGACAGAACACATTTCAAATTCTGGTTTCTCCATATTCTCGCCGATACCTGTTATGTTCCATTTGAAAAAAACCGTAGCCGTCCTAGCGGGCGTGAAGTGACATCTCATTATAGTCTCCGTCGCGATCTTTTCGGTTCTCCACTCAGTTTGACATTTTCTCTGACTTTCAAAAACATCTTGAAAACAACCACCACGTATGTAAGGAAAAAAAGTTTTTTTAAGATAATAGTCTGCAATAAAGCATTGACTGGTGTCCATGCCTATTCTGGAGGCTATCAGCCTCCAGAAATCCAAATGACAGGACAGGAGTTGGGGCTGGGCAGGTCTGTGTTCCCGGGAATAAGCCAGGACCCGGGAGTCATATATCCTCCCAATCCTGCGTTGGAAGTTGACATTTGGACCTCCATCTTCTCTCTGACACTGGGAAAATCACTTGGTCCTTGAATTAGTTTCCTAAGTTGCCAAAATACCACAGACCAGGTGGCTTAAGCAACAGACGTTTGTCTTTTCACAGTTCCAAGATCAAGATGTTGACAGGTATGGTTTCTCCTGAGGTCTCTCTCCTTAGTTTCTGGATGGTGCCCTTCACATGGCCCTTCCTCTGTGTTTACGCAGCCCTGGTGTCTCTTCCTCTTCTTCTTCCTTTTTTTTCTAATTTTTTAAATTGTTTATTTTAGAGAGAGAGAGAGAAAGCACAAGCAGGGGAGACCGATGAAGCAAAAGAGAGAGAGAATCCCAAGCAGGTTCCACCCTCAGTGCAGAGCCTGATGGGGACGGGATCCCACAACCCTGGGATCATAACCTGAGCCAAATTCAAGGGTCGGCTGTTGTGGTGCCTGGGTAGCTCAGTCGGTTAAGCATCCGACTCTTGGTTTCGGCTCAGGTCATGATCTTATGGTTTGTGGGATCGAGCCCTCCATTGGCCTTTGAGCTGACGGTGAGGAGCTTGTTTGGGATTCTCTCTCTCTCTCTCTCCCTCTCTCTCTGCCCCTTCCCCACTCACACATGTTCTCTCTCCCTCCCTCTCTCTCTCAAAATAAACACATAGATTTAAGAGAAAGAAAGAGTTGGATGCTCAACCGACTGAACCACCCAAGCACCCCTCTTCTTATAAGGATAGCAGCCATTTTGGATAAGGACTCGCCTGCACAACCTCCAAATACAGCATTAGGGCTTCAGTATAGGAATTTGTAGGGGACACAATTCATACCTTCAAAGCATGGGCTTTACCATTGTGTAAATAATTGAAATCAATTTGAGAAATTTATAAAAAAAAAAAACTGAAAGGAAAATCTCAGCCCTCTACCATGCCACTGGTAATTGTGTGAGTCAGCCCAGATGGTGAGACATGGCAGAAAAAGCTGTGCCCCCAGGGCCAGGAGAGCATAGCTTTCGGTTTAGAAGCCAACCCCAAAGTCCTTTTATTTCTCTGGCCCAGGAGTTTCTGATGAAGATCAAAAGGGAAAATACGTTTGAAATGCTTTGAAATGATAAAGCACTATAAAAAGCAAGCTGTCACCATTACTGCCTTTCTTGTCCGTAGGATGAAATGTGAGCTAAGCTGTGTAGTTACCAATTTTGTCACTAAATGTCACCTACTTGAGTGCTGATTTCCACCATTTGCCACTGAATTAATAATGAATCAGCTCGCCTGAGAGTGACAGAAAACCCCAAATAACAGTTGCTTAACCAGATAGACAAATTGAAGAAGTAAGCAATCTGCTTCAAGAAGTCTTCAGGGACCAGTCCTTATGGTCCAACACGGCGGCATCAGGATTCCCAACACCAGGACGCAAGAGGAATGATGAAGAAGAGACAAGAGAAGCGGTGGTGAGCTACAGAGTCTTCACAGCCATCCATCCCATTGGCCAGAAGTTAGCCACGCGGCCACACGTGACTGCCAGGGAGGTCAGCAAATGTAATCATTATGCTGAGTGACTATGTCCTCGGATAAAAGTTTTACCACTAGGAAAGATGAGAAAAACACATATTGCCAGGAACTAAGAGTCTCTGCCTGATAATATGCTTCTCAGATTCTCTGGACTTGGGCAGTTACACAACCCAATCAACAGGAAGCTTTGGAAAAGTCGAGAAATACACAGTGGTGTCCCCTTATCCACAGGGGATATGTTCCAAGACCCCCAGTGGATTCCTGAACTGCTGGTAGCATCCAACCCTATGCATACTATGTTTTTTTTCTTGGACATACATACCTATGATAAGGTTTAATTTATAAATTAGGCACAGTTGGGGCGCCTGGGTGGCTCAGTCGGTTGAGCGGCCGACTTCGGCTCAGGTCACGATCTCGCGGTCCGTGAGTTCGAGCCCCGCGTCGGGCTCTGTGCTGACCGCTCAGAGCCCGGAGCCTGCTTCAGATTCCGTGTCTCCCTCTCTCTCTGCCCCTCCCCCGTTCATGCTCTGTCTCTCTCTGTCTCAAAAATAAATAAACGTTAAAAAACAAACAAATAAATAAATAAATAAATTAGGCACAGTAAGAGATTAATAACACAAACATTGATCAAGGGGCACGTGGGTGGCTCAGTTGCTTAAGCATCTGACTCTACTGTCTCACGGGGGTTTGAGCCCCGTGTCCCACTCTGCGCTGACCGCACGGAGCCTGCTTGGGATTCTCCATCTCTCCTTCTCTCTCTGCCCCTTCCCTGTTCTCGCTCTGTCTCTCTCAGAGTAGATAGACTTTTTAAAAAAGTGACCCAAAATGATTGATCGGCTGCCGCTCGAGGCCTAGATGGCTGTTGGTGGTGGGTTGTCCTTAGGTTTCAATTTCGTCAACTTGAGCCATTTACAGGCTTGGATTTTGGTTTGCTTACGTGGGTCACCCTGGCATTAAGAGCCACCTGGGTCTGATGGCCTCCTTGTTTAATTCATTTCACAGCTATTATTATTCGTATTACTATCAGCAACAGTTTGTTTATACAGTGATACAGAAGTCAAGAAAAATGGCTCATTTATTTATTCAGCACCTACCCCGTGGTAGCCACCGTCCCGGGCCCCAGAAATATCTAAGGAACTGAACAGGTTCCTGCCGGCCTGGGGTTCACGTTCCAGCGGGGGACACGGGCGAGAAACACACGGATGGACGAAATGCAAGGAGGATACGGGAAAATGGTCAGGAAAACAGTTCCTACTGTCTCATTGTGTGACAGACACTATGCTAAGGGTTTTCCATGCATTTTCCTATTTAATCCTAAGGACAACTCTAGGAGGTAGATTATTATTAGCCCCGTTTTACAGCAAAGACACTGAGACTCAGAGAAATGATGGTGCCAGTAAATGGCAGAAACAAGCCTGATTTCCTAGCGGCTAGGTTTTGCTGCCTGCCTTTATTGCGGTGGTGGTGGTTGTTGTTTGCTATCATTTTAAAAATACAGCCTCCAGCGGAGGGGAGTAGAATCGTATAAATCAAGGAATCTTTAAAATCCGCTCTTTGTAGTAATTTATTGCACTCATGCTCTTAAAGAATATTCCTGAAAGCACGCTTTATCTAAATTACGTCTCTTCCTGGGAAAACGACTTCATCGGCTTCTGTGTCCCCGAAGTCAAAGGCTCTGAGTCAGGCTGTGCTAATGGCTGCTTGAGCCAGAGGTCTGTTTAATTTATTTTTCTCCTGACCTGAGGTTCTTGGGTGGAGAACTTGAGAAATCTCAGATCTCACACGTTGGGAACTTCTCTGCTGGGAGCTGGGAAACACAAGGAAGCACAGCTGACCACTGAGATTTTGGGCAAATGCATCCAAAGACCTTCATAAGACTACAAACGTGCACATCTTCACTCCAGCAAAACAGTCCCCATTGAATGTCCTTAGGCACAGTATGGACCACTGGCTAAAATAGCGTCATCTTTTTTTTTTTTTTTTTTTTTAATTTATTTAAGCAATCCGTATACCAAACATGGGGCTCGAACTCACGACCCCGAGATCAAAAGTCACATGCTCTTCTGAGCCAGCCTGACGCCCCTGAAATATCATCATGGTGGACAAGGCCATGTCATGTCTACATGAAACACAGCGCACCTGCTCTCAGTGAGCAAAGTACAAATTTGTAGCTCAACGAAGTCATGAAGCATGACAGGACATTTACATTTAAGCCCCTGATGAAAAGTTGAAACTGTTAATGCCACAGTGTCAAGAATACGATATATTAATTACCTGCGACTGCGTAAGAAACGACTCCAAGGCATAGTAGCTTCAAACAAACCAAAGCAAACCAAAAGTTATCTACCATTACTCTTGGTTTCCGTGGGTTGGGAATTCAGACAAGGCACGCAGCAGGGATAATCGGCCTCTGCTCCTGTGTCTCAGCTGGAAGACTGGAAAGCCTGTGGGTCGAAATCATCTGACTGTCTGTTCGTTCTCATGTCTGAGGCCTCACGCCCATGAGGATGGCTGTTGGTGGGTGGCGGTGAGGGGGAAAGGATGTTGGTCAGAACATCCACACTTGGTCTCTGTATGTAGCTTGGGCTTCCTCGCAAAATGGTGGTTGGGTTCCAAGGACAAGCATCTCGGACCGCCCAGATACAAGGTGTTGGGGGAAACTTTGCTTCCTCTGGTAGAAGGAGAGACAGTCCCATTGTAGGAAGAGCATATGAGATGGGATAAATATGCAGGTGTGGCTATCTCTGGAAAATATAATCTGCCATAGACGCAAATGCTTACTGAGTAAATCTCTGAGTGCTAAATACGTGGTCTCAAAGTTATAATCCAACTGACGAAATAAGACAGAATCATAGAACTCTTTGGCTTAATGACACCTAAGATCTACTAGCTCTATGCTTCTTAGCTGTTTGTATATCACCAGTGGGATCAGAGGTGCTCTGTGTAGCTCACGGACTTTCTTGACGATTAGTAAGCATTTGTATCCCTTGGATCCCCGTGTGCCACACACCGGCGAGGCGTGTCCTCTGCTGACACCGCCTGCTATGGGTCACCCGCCCGTGGCTCTTTAGTCTGCTTTTGGAGAAGTCCTGTGCTGTGGCTGTCCAGACTTAGTTTTAAGCTCCAGCTCAGCTCCTCACCAGTTGTGCGATCTTGGGCAAGTTAGCTAATCTCTCCAAACTTCCGTCTCTTCTTATAAAACGGAGTGATTGACCTGGCCAAGAAAATGGATTCAAAATCTTTGATATAAGGTAAAAGGATGACTGCACACCCTTTCAATAGCATAGGGGAGCAGTGTCCAGCCCAAGGTCCTCCCAAATTTTATTTAATTCTTTAGGAGATGTACTGTTGTTTGTGGTGCTATTTGCTAATAACGAATGCCCAAGTTCTCCGAAGCTGCACGTTAACTTGCAGATTTCCAAGACGAGGGAGGATAACTCCAGAGGTTATAGCTTTCTTGGCCCATAGGCCACTAACCAGTTTAGTCTGTAGCTTTGAACATTTATTTTAGGGTGTCTTTCCTGACAGACTACACAGACATCTGTTCATCGAATTCTCCTTTGAACGAGCTTTACCAGCCTCCTAGCACCCTCGTGAATTAGCTACATAAATAATTGACACGTGTTCGTTCTATATTTGTCTGAGAGTCGGGTTTTTAGCTTTTTGAAAATTATACTCTGATAGCCCCGAGTCCTCTGCGCCATGGAAAAGAAAGTAATTAGCGTCCTAGCTGTTCACTGGAGGAAGAGATCTGAGGAGAGCCAAAAGGACTTTATAGCAAAGACTTTTTATAGAAAGACTTTTGAGAAGATCTTGCTGGATGTGAATTGTTTCAGGACGGGGAGGGCACTTGAGGGCTGGGAGGTCCTCTGTGCGGCAGGGCCAATAAGTGGCGAAGGAACAAACCAGAAAGAGGGGTAATAAATATCATTTTGAAGTAACCTCATGAAAGACTATCGATAACCTCACCATTTCACCCACTGTAAATTATTAAGACGAAAACCAGCAGTCGTTATGTATTTCAATTGTGTTCGGTCTGGTTTCGCATTTTTCTTCTCTTGTTTTTTCACCATAGAGGAAGCAGCAGTACGGTTGTTTCTGTTCATAGTTAAGTCCTGCTCTGTCTGCACAAGCCTGCGTGGGTGGCCTTTCCTGGGGTTAGTTTAGAAAGGAAACGAAATAGTGCTCTCGGTCATAAAGTTTTAATCCCCCCCCACCCCCCACTCCGGGCTCTGCAGAGCAATCCAGTATGAAAAGCCTGTGTGGGTGCAGGGGGGTTCGGATTATTAGCTGGACTTGTAACGCATACAAAAAAGAAGTCACTTTCTGCCTTTGACGTCTTTCTTTAAAACTCATGAATTTTTTATTCTGTAAATTAAAGAGTGATCAAGTACAACGCTTGGAAGCAGCCAAGGCAACCCCTTGCAGAAAGAACGCCACGGAAAAGGGAGCCCTGTTTGGAAATACAGACTTTAATTTCACGTCCTTTATACACTCCTTATTCATGCTGCTGGCATCTCGGCTTTCAGACACTGCTTCTTTCTTCGTACTGTAGTGAACGATACAGGACGTTACCTTTTTCTGTTTCACCCCTTTTTAAGTGCACGCTTAGTGGCGTTAAGCACACACGTGGCATTCGCATCCTTGTGCAAACTGTCACCGCCGTCCATCTGCAGAACTTTTTTTTCTTTAAGAAAAAAAAAATGTTTTATTTATTTTTGAGCGTGAGAGTGTGTGCTGGGGAGAGACAGAGAGGAGAACAGAAGATCTGAAGCGGGTTCAGCGCGGACAGCAGCAAACCCGATGTGGGGCTTGAACTCACAAACTGTGCGATCATGACCCGAGCCCACGTCGGGCGCTCAACCGACTGAGACACCCAGGTGCCCCCAGAGCCCTCTTTATCTTGTACAGCTGACACTCTCCACCTGTTAAACCATGCCCCCCACCCGTTCTCTCCTCCCACCCCCAGCCCGTGGCAACCACCCTTCTACCCGCTGTCTCTATAAATCTGACCATTTTAGGGGCGCCTGGGTGGCTCAGTCGGTTGAGCGAATGACTTCGGCTCAGGCCACGATCTCACGGTGAGTTCAAGCCCTGCATCGGGCTCTGTGCTGACAGCTCAGAGCCTGGAGCCTGCTTTGGGTTCTGTGTCTCCCTCTCCCTCTCTGCCCCTCTCCAGCTCACGCTCTGACTCTCTCTCTGTCAAAAATAAATACACATTAAAAAAAATTTATAAAATTTTAAAAAAAAATCTGACTGTTTTAGGGACTTCATGTAAGTGGAATTATACAATGTCCTTTAGTAAGTGGCTTATCTCACAAAGCTGCAGCGTCTGTCAGAATTTCCCTCCTGTTTAAGGCTGAATAATATTCCACTGTGTGCGTGTGCCACATTTCGTTTATCCTTCCATCTGTCCGTGGGCACTCGGGTTGTTTCCACCTTGCAGCTGCTGCGAATAATGCTGCTGTGAGCACGGGCGTGCAACTATCTGCACCCTGCTTTTTACGTGCCCACTTTTAAAAAACGATCAGCAGGGCCCAGGAGATTGAGGCGCGTTCAGTACGCCCTCCGTCTCGCAAGGGACCTCTGGCACTGCTTCGTCCAGGCCGAATCCTAATCAGACTCCCAAGCATTTTCAGGAGGAGCAAAGTCCTAAGCTGTGATAGCATTTCAGTATTGAATCGCTATTTCCCCCAGATCCAATATCCGTGGGCATAAGTGGCTGGGGGCTTGGGGGTTGTTTCCCAACTTCCCACACCCTCCCTGGTGCGAGCCCCAGCTGCCCCTGACCGCAGGAGGTGGGCCGAGGATGAAGCCAAGCCAACCAGATTATGTTTCTAGAAGGCTGAAAAAAATCACGTGATGGCAAGATCTCCAATAGAAACTCCTTATGAGCCTTTGGCACGGTGTTCCCCAGATCGGTCGTGGCTCCTGCTTTCAACTCTGCGAACAGTTCGGTGTCACTGAAACAACCCCCCCCCCCCTTTTGGCCTTCAGTTCATGAGTCAATTTCTAGTGCTTTCTGTCAAACAACCTCGACTGATGAACTATTCAAAGACTACTGATGCTTGAATTTCTTCAGGAAATAGAGGAATACCATAAAACTCAATCTGACATGGACATGACCTGTTTTATTACGGTCCATTTCTTTCAGCATTGTCTTGACAGCTATTTTAAAAACATGTCATAACCAAAGGAAAATCTTTCTCTGTTTCCCCCTGTATCTATCTGCACATCTCTTTCTTGGTGTTTGTCTCTGGCTCTCTCTGTGTCCATCTGTCTGTCTGTCTCTCAAAGGAGGAGGAGAAAGGAGGAGAGACGAATGTTACAGGCGAGAATCTTCAACCATCTAAAAATGTGGAAACTTTCGGGACGCCTGGGTGGCTCAGTCGTCTAAGCGTCCAAGTTCAGCTCAGGTCGTGATCACTCGGTTCGTGAGTTCAAGCCCCGTGACGGGCTCTGTGTTGACGGCTCGGAGCCTGGGGCCTGCTTTGGATTCTGTGTCTCCCTCTCTCTCTGTTCCTCCCCTGCTCAGGCTCTGTCCCTCTCTCTCAAAAATAAATCAAGATTAAAAAAAATAATAAAAAGAAAAACGTGGAAGCTTCCCAAAGGGCTCCCGTTCTTTGCTCCTAGGAACACAAGCCTTTGCACAAGGGTGTTTCTGTTTCAGGGCTTCATTTACTGTCTTCTGTCACCTCCTCAAAGAAAAGATCCACTGGGGCTGGAGAGTGATTCCCATCAGAGAGAGAATAATTGTGTCTGCATTTTCCATGATTTGCTTTTGTGTGTTTTTTTTTTTTTTAAATACGAGAATTCCTCTAGAGTCAGAACTTCTTCAAGTGCTCTAAAAACCTTCTCTTGTTTGAGCCGTAGCTCTCTGTGAGCCCTTTCTTCTAAAGAGCCGTTTCACAAAGCATTTTAAAATGTGGTGTTGGCCTCTTTTTTCCCGAGCCACATCAAAGAGCACATATTGTTTCCTTTCTGAGAACAAAACTCTTTAATGGCAAGAAAGAACAAGAAACCGAGCCGCCAACCATCCCTATCAGGAAAGGCACTGGTAACCCTAACTACGGAAGAGATCTGCACCCCCAATCTGTACTCACTTTTTGAAATTTAAGCCTGAGTATAGTAGTTACGCCCTGGTGTATATGGCTCTAAAATGCAATCACACTTTTCCACTTTAAAAACTCTTTGTGAACCTGGTTTAATAATTAATCCTCACAGGGCAGCTAGCTAGAGATACCTACCAAATATTTAGGATGAAGTATTCAGTAAAATCATGCACAGCAAAATCACAAATATGTAGCAAAATTGTGAATATCCTTGTGTTTTGACTCAGCAGTGTCACTTGTAGGGCTTTATCCTGCATATATAAGGTATATGTCATTTGCAATATATGTGATATATATGCATCTGCACAAAATGATAGGTGTAAAATGTTGTTCGTTACAGCACTGTTGTAAGAGCAAAATATTGGAAACAACCTGATACTCATAAATGCCCTCGTATTCCAGCTATCCAGCGGAATGCCCTTTCAAGAAAGAGCATTCATTCAAGGGGCACCTGGGTGGCTCAGTCGGTTAAGCGTCCGACTCTTGGCTTCGGCTCAGGTCACGATCTCAGGGTTCATGAGTTCTCACAGTTTGTGAGTTCGAGCCCCTCATCGGGCTCTGTGCTGACAGTGTTGAGCCTGCTTGGAATTCTCTCTCTCCTTCTCTCTCTCTGCCCCTACCTCCACTCACTCTCTGTCTCTCTCCCAAAGTAAATAAAAAAAAATAAAAAAATAAAATGGGGGCGCCTGGGTGGTTCAGTCAGTTAAGTGTCCGACTTTGGCTCAGGTCATGATCTCATGGTTTGTGGGTTCCAGGCCCATGTCAGGCTCTGTGCTGACAGCTCACAGCCTGGAGCCTGCTTTGGATTCTGTGTCTCCCTCTCTCTCTGCCCCTCCCCTGCTCATGCTGTCTCTCTCAAAAATAAATAAATAAATATTTAGAAAATTGTAAATATAAAAAAATGAAAAAGGGAATTCCTACAGACTAGTGTGGAAAGATCTAGAAGACATATTGTTAGACAAAAAAGTCTGCTGCAGAATAAAGTGTATGCAGTGTTTCTTGACTCGGGATGCACACCTGGGGAGTTTTTAAAAATACTGATGGCTCGGTCCCTCCCCTAGAGATTCTGATTTAAAGCTTTCTGAAAAGATTCCCCAGATGATTTTTCCCCCTAAATGATTTGAATGTACAGCCAAGGTTGAGAAAAGCTGGGATGTGGTGTGCTTCCATTTGCTTAAAAAAGAAGAAAGTATGGATTTCCCTTTATAAGCTAAGATGATCTGTAGCAGGAAACCCAAGAGAATAGTCAATGTTTATACTGAGGATGGGAACCGGATAGAGCTTTTCATTTGTATCCCTTTCAACCATTTGAATTTTACATCTTGTGAGCACATTACCTATTTAAAAACATATAAATGAAATCAAACTTTAGAAATACTCTTCATAGGGGCACCGGGGTGGCTCAGTCGGTTAAGCGTCCAACTTCGGCTCAGGTCATGATCCCGCAGTTCGTGAGTTCGAGCCCCACGTCGGGCTCTGTGCTGACAGCTCAGAGCCTGGAGCCTGCTTGGGATTCTGCGTCTCTCTCTCTCTCTCTCTCTCCCTCTCTCTGCCCCTCCCCTGCTCACGCTCTCTTTCTCTCTCTCTCAAAAATGAATACACTTAAAAAAAAAACCAAATACTCCTCATAAAAACTACTTTGGAAAGAACAGGTGGGAACACTGAGCAAAATGATCTCCTCTTCTCCTTTTTCTTACACCCAAGGGCCAATGTTGTTTAAGAGGAAGATGTACTAAGGAGGCAACTGTGAAAAGGATCAAAACATTAGTTTTCAGGCTGGCCCATCCTTTCTGCTTAGCCCAGAAATGGAGCTGTCATTCTGCCTGTGGGGGAGGTAAGAAAGGCAAGAGTCCATATCAATTGTTGAAAGTAAAATATGTGTCCGTCTGTCATGCATCCATCTATCCATCCATCCATCCATCCACCCATCCATCCATCCACCTATCCATCCATCCATCCACCTATCCATCCATCCATCCATCCATCCATCTATCCATCCATCCATCCATCCATCCACCTATCCATCCATCCATCCACCTATCCATCCATCCATCCATCCATCCATCTATCCATCCATCCATCCATCCATCCATCCATCCATCCATCTATCCATCCATCCATCCATCCATCCATCCATCCATCCATCCACCTATCCATCCATCCATCCACCTATCCATCCATCCATCCATCCATCCATCCATCCATCCATCCACTTCTTCAGTAATATGTTGAGCACTTATCATGTGGCAGGCACAGTGCCCCTGCTCTTAAGGAGTTTAGTCAGGCTGGGGAAAAAGAAATTTTAACCAAGAAGAATAGTAATAATCCAAAGTGATGCTGTCTACGGTAGGGATACATGCAGAATATTTTGCTTTTGAAACACTTGGGATCCCCTGCACCTTGTGAAGACGGAGAAGTGGAAAAACTCATGGGAAGGGAGTTTCAAGTTTACTGACACCACGTCTTTTCCTACCTGGGACAGGTACAAAGGGGCTTGGTACATGTGGGAAGGGGCATGGGTGTTCCTTCTGCCTCAAAATGTCTTTCCAACTCATTAATTAGACTTTCACACGCTGACAGCATCTCTAGGTTCATAAACATGAATTTGATTAAGTTTGGTTAATCAGTGGTTCCAATACAATTTCCTCTTACCTATTTTTTCAGGTAATCTAAATTTAGATGCTTAATCTGTATTGTACTCTCAATAATTCATTTCAATTTAATAAACAGTTCCTGAATGCCTCCCTATTCAAAACATTGGGATACAAAGACACTGTCTTATAGCGGGAAAGTCAGGCCGTTCACCGGGATCTGGTGTGTCGCATATGACCCTGTACATGTCTCCGTGCCTGCTCTGCCCACAGCCTCCTTCTGAGCAAGCAGCCAGTTCCTAATGCGAAGACTGCCCAAGACAGGAATAAATACATTGGGGGTCCTGAGGAGGGAGTGATCAATTCAGGGCTGGGAGAGAGCCTGGGGACAGGCTGGAATGGAGCCAACCAAGGTGGTATTTGAATTTGGACTTGGGTGAGAATGAGAAAGAACGAGAAGCTTTTGGGAGAATTTGGGGCTATGCCAGTCCCTGGAGTATCGGGTTATGAAAAGAACCATGAATATCACATGAAGGGGGTGTGGGGGATGGACACGCAATGAGCTGGGAGAATAGGTTGGGGTCAGATGGCGAGGTGAATTTGGACTTGTTCCACTGCAGTGAGGGCTCACCAACGCTTGGGAGTCATGGGACTTGGGTTTGAGGCCACGGTGCCTGCACAACAATGGTTGGTACAGGGCTGGTGCGGAGGCCCCACCTGCTTTGTAAGGAGCCTGTTAATTCTTTTATGTTTTGTTTTTGTTTTTAATATTTATTTTTGAGAGAGAGAGACAGAGCACAAGAGGGGGAGGGGCAGAGAGACAGGGAGACACAGAATCCGAAACAGACCTCAGGCTCTGAGCTGTCGGCACAGAGCCCGACGCGGGGCTCGAACCCATGAACCATGAGATCATGACCCGAGCCAAAGTCGGACGCTTAACTGACTGAGCCACCCAGACGCCCCTAGGGGCCTGTAAATTCTTAACACCGCACCCCACTGGAGCACGCTTGCCTCGCTGCTCTCCACTCGCTGTAGATTTAGAACATAAAACAACAGATGTGAAAGGAAATGCTGACTTTGCTAGATGCAGGAAACTAGGGAGGAGACAGAGGAAGACCGGCCACCGGACAAAGAAGTGGACAGGCAGGCGGTGTGAGTGCCTTTGGTAACACATCGAACCGACTTTCAGAACCGCGTGTATTTCAGCCCAGCCGACCATGCTGACCCCCAGGAGATGTTTAGGTCATGATCGCTATGCTCTGTTTAAGAGAGCAGGAGCACGCATCATGTTTCAGAAAATCTCCCTTGTGAACAAATATTTCCAAGCTTTGACACGTAAAGGGATAGAGAAAAAAAAAAAATTAAAAACTTTTTTCTTGTGGTAGAATAAACGTAACATTTACCATTTTCACCCTTCCAAGTGTATATAGTCCAGCGGCCTCAGGTACGTTCGCAACGGTGCGTGACCATCGCCGCTATATTTCCAGAACCCTTTGGTCGTCCCGAACAGGAAGTCTGCACCTTTCCGTTTTCGTCTCTCGTCAGCATCTGGCATCCAGCATTCCACGTTCTGTCTCTATGAATCTATTTTATGTAAATGGAATCTAATGTATTTGTCCTTTTGTGACTGGCCGGTTTCACTTAGCACAATGTCGTGGAGGTTTGCTCAGGTGTCCGAGTTGCCTTCCTTGTGGAGGTCGAATGATAATAGACACCCCATTTGTCCATTTGTCCATCCGTGGACACCTGGGTTGCTTTTACCTGTTGGGTCTTGTGAATAATGCTGCTATAAACAAATATCTCTCTGCGTCTCTACTTTCAATTTTTGCGGGTGCGTACCCAGAAGCGGGATTGCTGGCTACGTGATTATGCTGTTTTTAGGGGTTTTTTGGAATTTTTTTAACGTTTATTTATTGAGAGACAGAGACAGAGTATGAGCAGGGGAGGGGCAGAAAGAGGGGGAGACACAGAATCCGAAGCAGCCTCCAGGCTCTGAGCTGTCAGCACAGAGCCCCATGCGGGGCTCGAAGTCACTGTGAGATCGTGACCTGAGCCTAAACGACTGAGCCACCCAGGTGCGCGCCCCGATATTTTTAGTTTTTAGAAACCGCCATACCCTCTAAAAATAATTCTTTTTTTCTTTACTCAACTTCTCCCCATCCTTTAAGGTCCTAGTCAAACTTTACCTATTCCAGGAAGTCCTCAATTTCTCCTGCCCTCTTTCTCCTTGCATATTGTGGGCCACACGATTTGGCAGCTCATTAATTTGTCCCCTGTGGTCCCCTGGTCTCGCTCTCCCTGTGGTCGTTGTTTAGCCCAGATTGGATTGTGAGTTCCCCACGTGCAGATCATGTCTTGCCCAGGATTGTTCTCATTCCTCATTGCAGATAACCCAGAGAAGAGGGTATGGCAGATACTCTGGAAAAATCAGTGACTGATTGTTTGAAGTACCTTTAGACGGAAGCACAGTGCCATAAATCTCCATCCTCGGGTTTTGGGGGATTTGGTAAACAGCAAAGCTAGTTTGGAATAGAACCCAGAAGGAATCCCCACAGAAGGTGGGGGTATAAATGGCAGGGGGTGAGACCAAAAGCTCGGGGTTGGGTTGGCATTGGCATTGAGGATTAATGAAACAAAAATGAGTTAAACTTGGCCTTCTTGCCTACTAGAGTAGCTTCGTGGCCTTGGACAAATTATTTAACTTCTCTGAGTCTTAGTTGCCCCTCATGAAAATGAGATTAACATAGTGTCACTTTACAAGCTCTTGACGAAGCTGACCTAGACAATGTCCAGAGTCAGAAAATACTGGTCACCTACCCCCCCTTCTTCATAGATTCTTCTGGATTGAAGTAGTGATTACAGGTCTTGGCCTTCTCTTTCTTTCTCACTTTGTGGGGGTGTGGCGGAGAGCATTGCTCGTGTTTTAAAAACGTAGATGGTGCTACTATTCAGAGGCGACGGGGCCAAAAGATGAGGAGACAACTGGCATTAAAGAGACAGCCACTTGCAAATTCCCCAGAAACAGGAGGGACGCTGCACCACCAGGACCGGGCAGGAGGCGTGAAGGGCAAGGTGAAAGCATGGAGGAGAGCCTTTACTGGGGTTTTTCTGGAAGGAGTGAGCCAGGCGGTGTACGCAGCGTGGACAGGTTTAGGATTGGCGAGTTTGGGCACTTCCACGGGCTCTGGAGCACAGAGGTTGTCGCCAGCGGTTTGGTGCCCGGGCCCTGGGACACTTGGGCGTCGTCTTCTGGAGCGCAAGCACCATACAGAGGGGTGCTTTGGAATCCAGACTCTGGTTTGGTTAGTTTGCATGTGAAAGGAGTGCTCCCTGGAGGGTAGTTTGCTCTCCTTCAGGATTGGCTAGACCTAGGAGGACAGTCTCTCCCCAGTGAGCAAGTCCCCCGATGCTAGAACGTCAAGAATATGGAAAATGAGAACGTATACTGTAATGCAGTTGGTGAGTGGGGGGGGTACACACACTGGCTCTCAAATACAAAAGGCGTGATTCCTATGCTCCCGGGACCTTTGGCCCAAACCTGCCTTTATGGCCAAGGAACCACTTAATCTATGGGGCTGAGAATAATAGTCATTAGGAAAATAGCCTCTCTTTGCCCCAATTCCCCAAGGATTCTGACTTTCCTAGGCCCTATCAACTGTCTCCTCTCTGCTTTCCTTGCCCAGAAAGGTTTTAACTAAAGATAAATATCTCTGAGAGGTTAAGAAAATGACCTCGACGGAAAGAAAGTGAAAGCCTCCCTGGAAAATTTCAAGGCAGGATGCTTGTCTTTCAAAAAGGAAACTTCAAAAAAAAAACACAAAAACAAACAAACAAAAAAAAAAAAACAAAAAAAGCAAAAAAAAACAAGAACGCTAATAAATATCATAATAAAACCTATTTCCAAATGAGAATTGCCACTCAGCTGTAAAATGTCGCTGACGCTTAATCTTGAAACAAGACTTTGGAAAAATAAACCTCACTCCAAATTAGAACGCCTGCAAATGTAGTCATTTCTACCTAAGAGGCTTTGTGTCCAAACATGTCATTCGAGAGCCTAGGCAGACAAAGGAGAATGCCCTTGGAAACAAGACTGCCATTCAGCCGGGCAGCCCCCGGGCATTGGATTTCCTCCCTGGGCTCAATAACATTTTCAGCCACATTAGGCACCAGCTTCAAACCTGGTGGGAAGCAAATTTAAAGTGTCTCTTTTAGTGAAAAACAATGAGAATGCTGTATTTCACAAAAGAAAGGAATCCTATCGCTCTTGGAATGGCAGACCTGGCGGCTTAACGATTATATTTGACAGTAGCCTGTACTCCTAGATGTTGAATTTATAGACGCCTTTATAGCTGCCAGAGCTGTCCCTAAGGGGAATGTTCCAGAGACTCCCCTGAGCACGAGTTCGTCAGTAGCCCAGGAGCAGATGCTTATCTATTCATCTTTGTATTCCCAGGGACGAGCGATGAAAAAAATGAATGATCCGATAACCGAACAGCAGCCCCACACTACGGATAGTAGAAGATTAGAAAAGCATCTGCCAATTCATTCATTCACTCACTCATTTCTTCCATGAACACACAGCTCCCGCCAGGTGCCTGGGATAGAGCGAGCGAGGCCTGTGGTGAGAAAAAGAAATAGAGGCGTCTGGAGGGGGGGCTAGTGGGAGATGCCCTCACCTTCAAATGGAGGGGGAGAAAAGACTTTGCAGAGGTGCAGAAGAGAGGAGAAGGGATGGAACCCTGGTGCAGGATAGAAAACATGACACGGGAAAAAGGGTATCAGGTCGGGATGCATGGAGACCTCTGCTCAGAAACACACAAGCCAAAAAACCTAGGAAAAGTTTTACTATTAAGCAGGGGCCCCATTCCAGGTCAGGTCCAAGCGCACACCCAAGGGTATGTGGCTGGGGAGGAGAAATGGACATTTAAAAATTAAAAAAAAAAAAAAAAAAAAAAATTAAAAAAAAAATTTTTTTTCAAGTGACCTTCATGCCCAATGTGGTGCTCGAACTCACAACCCTGAGATGAAGAGTCATGGGCTCTACTGACTGAGCCAGCCAGGCGGCCCTGAGATGGGCATCCCTGAAAGCTGAAAGACCATTGACCAGCCTGTCTCAATTTAAGAGAGAGAAATGTCCGAGTGTGTCTGATGGGTGTGTGGGTAAGGTAAACTCTGGATTTGTAGAAGTGATCATCTGTGGTCTGGGACATATTCAGCTCCTGTCACTGTGTATGTGAGATGCCCAAACTAGGATCATGGTGCCCAGCTAGGTCCACAGCCATTAGCAGGTCAGGAGGCCAGGTCAGGGTTTGTCCAGCCAAGGTGGGGAGGGGGGATGGTGGCCAGAGTTGCACAGGTGAGATCCTTCTACCTCCTCTTTGTATGTATTCTGAGACCCTTGTGGTAAGAAGAATTGTAAAAGTCCCCCCCCACCACCACTTCCTGTCCTTATTCCAGGGTCTGGGAATAAGACAAGATTCCATGCCCTGATTATGGGGGGGTGGGTGGGGGTGGGAGGGGATGGGAAGGGATTTTGCAGGTGTCATTAAGGTTACTAATCAGTTGATTTAGAGTTAATCAAAAGGGAGACAATCTGGATGGGCCAAGCCCCTTAAAAGCAGAGAGTTTTATCTGGCTGATAGCAAAAGGGGAAGTCAGAGAAACAGAAACCATAAGAAGGGTTTGATGAACCTTTGCAAGCTGGAAGATGGAGGGGATCATGTGCAAGGACCAGAGTAGAGTCTAGGCACTCAGAGTGACCCCTAACGGACAGCCAGCAAGGTAATGGGAACTTTAGCTTTCAGGCTGCACGGAGCTGAATGTTGCCAACAACCTCAACGAACTTGGAAATCTTTCCTTCCTCAGAGCCCAGCCCAGCCCAACCCACATCTTGTTTTCAGCCTTGTGAGACCTAGAGCAGAGAACTCAGCTAAGCCTAAGCTACCGAATTGAGTTAATAAATAAGGCGTGGTTTTAATTGGCTACATCTGTAACATTTGTTACCCAAGATTCACTACGGAGATGGTCCGAGAAGAGGGCGGTGTGTGAGGGCAGTGATGCTACATCGAGTCAGGAATGAGCTGGGCGGCTCCAGCTGTAACAAACCCCACCATCTAGATGATCCTGGGGCCCCCAGGCGCTCTCTGGAGGGACAGGTATGCACAGCCGCCTCGCTTTTTGACATCTGAATCAACAGAAAAGGAATCAAGAAGTGAAAATTTCCTTAAGGAGAAGAGATGCGGCTATCATGCCCCCTTGCTGCTGAAAATTAATGGGCTGTCCCCTCCAGTGTTTATCATAGGTGCTACTCGTAGACTCTATCTGTTTTGCTGTAAAAAATGCGGCTACTGCCCAGTTATCCGAAATTCTGTTTCTTTCCCACAGTAATTAACAAAAAGGCAGCGCGTTAAAAATCAAAGGCATGTTTGGGAACCCAGGGGAGATGAAACTTCCAGCCAGCTGAGGCAGGCTCTCTCTTGGGAACAGAAGAATTCCTCTTGTTTTTTCTTTTTGTCTCTGCACACTCTTCCCCAGCACCCTTCGTGGATGGGGATGTCAGCGAGGGGAAATACACCGACTGCAGACTTCTGCCTTCTCTGAAGGGCGAGAGGTGGGGAGGGCAGAGATGGGTGGGGGGTTGGGCAGTGGCACGTGGGGAGAGGGAAGGGGACTTCGCGATTAAGTGTGGCCCTGAGAGGTCCCCAGAAGCATCACTTTCCAAGGGAGTCATTTGCGTCCTTCCAGTCAGCTTCTCCAAAGACCTCGATAAAAGGCGGGCAAAGGCACCTACTGGCTTCTGCCGGGTAATTTGCCGCGTTAACACTTTGCTTTTACCATGACGGTGTACATCTCCTTCAGAGTCGCGGGACATTCGCCCTCTTCCTTCCCAATCTAAGAGATCATGGTAAAGGACCGGAGACCTCGGACCACGAAGAAATAATCCAGTGATGGAAAATATTTGCAACTGCAAAAACCAACGTCTTGGCATTCGCTTGAGTGTCTACCTTGAGTACCGCTCTGGTCTGAATGGTTGTGTCCCCCACCCCAGATTTACATGTTGAAATCCTAACCCCCAAGGTGACGGTATTAGGAGGTAGGGCCTTTGGGAGCGATTAGGTCACGAGGGCGGAACCCTCAGGAATGGGATTGGCGGTCTTCCAAAGAAGGGCCTGAAAGAGTTTCCTTGCCTCTCCTACTACACGAGGACACACAGAGAGATGACTGTCTGTGACCAAAGGGGCTCTCACCAGACATAGAGTTGGCCAGTGCCTTGACCTTAGGGTTCCCGGCCTCCAAAACTGTGAGAAATGAATTTCTGCCGATCATAAGTCACCCTTGGGCTATTTTGCTATGGTAGCCCCAAAGCCCAATAGACTAGCCGACTCTAATAGCCCAAATAATAGACCCAAAAGACAGGTGCCACAGAAGCTATTTGGGGATTTGGACACAGGCGGGAAATTCAGACAGACCTGGTGTTGATTCAGTCATGGGGCGGGGGGGGACGACTATCTTCTTACAGGAGCCCTTGCCTTCCCTTGAAAGTATCCCGTGGGTACTTTGTGCAGGATGTATATTATACTCAGCCCTTGTTTGCTGCCCTGACTCTCTGTTGTTGCCTGCAGGCAAGTTTCCTCGTCGCGGTCTGCCATGACTTGTCCCTGACCATCTGTTTGGTTTCATATTTGGAATTCTTCCCTACGTACTGCCTCCTGTAAGCCACTCCGGACTGTTTTCTGCCTCCTAGACACCCTGTACCTGCACTTCTGTCTAGAAGCTTCTGGGCACCTCCTCCTCCCTCTTCCAGGCAAATTCCTGCTAATTCTCCAAGAGTCAGTGCGAACCCTAGCACCATTAAACTTTCCATGATCCTCTCAAACACACTGGGGCTGGTTTCTCCACGCTCTCACCAACTCTTGATGGCCGTGTTGGGTCGTAATTGCCGGTTTGCCTGAAAGTCTCTCCCTCAGACTCAACTACCCCAGGGGGAGATCCCGTTTTGTTTGTTTTCATATTTGTATCGCTAACGTACGTTATTATCCTTCTCTGGGAAACAAGCGTGGACTGACTACAGGGCTTAGGGACTGTGACGCAGGTGACATTTGTAACTAGCCCATCCACCCTAGGTGTTCACGGAATGTTGGAAAGCAAGGGGTCCTGCTGAGAAAAACGCAGAAGGCTTCGGAGCGAAGTCACCCCCGAAATGCTAACATACCTGCGGGGGAGCATTTATTTGCGGCCGAAATAAAACAGTAGGACTTTGGAAAGTCCTTGTGAGACACTCAGCTATTGAGAATTTTGACTCGATGATCTGTTAGGGACGAAAAGAGTCAGTAGAGACCAGTTGCCTCTCGGCGCTGGTAATCACTCACCTGCAGTCCCATTGAGTTCAAGTGCTGCCCCCTTCAGGCAGGGCAAGCAGTTACACGGTTGGGGCTTCTTTCCCCGCATCGGCAAGCGAACCATCACGACCCAGAATGCAAGGACCGTTTGCTTGCTAAGTCACAGCTCCTGTGCTCATCGATGACGAGCAAATGAATAATGTGATGGGGTGCCACTTTTTTTTTTGGTTTAACTCAACAGTGGAAAGAATAGGAGATCAGAAGACTCCAAATCAGAATCAGAAGACCCCGAAATTCCTGCCTTGCTCTGCCACTCTCTGCTAGCGTGACCTTGAGCTCTTAGTTTCTCAGTGGTGTCATCCTTAAAATGGGGGTATGACAATGACAGCGGTAATGGCCTCACAGGGCCATAGAGACTGTCAAGTGAGATACGTTAGATATTTGCTAAAAGAGAATCGTCTTAAATGGTAAAATAATGACTTTCATAGCTATGAAATAGATGTGCGTCAAAGATTCCATTTAACTCATCCACTGTCAGTGTGGACGTCAGTAAGATGTTGAAACCGATTCAGATGGGGATTTGACTCACAGAGATGTTTGTTCTTCACAGAGATGTTTGTTCTCCACAGCACACGATTCCTCCGCGCTGCCATGAATGGGATTCCGCGCATCCCTACGGAGGGGAAAATTGTCGTGTCAGTTTTCCACAACTTAACTTCTTTCCCTATGGATTTGTTACATAGCTTAGGCAGTCAGAAAGAATCCAAGGTGCACATCCCCACAGTCTGATAATTCCTGGAAGGTCCACTGGAAAGCCCTCGGCACTCTATTACAAGGACACCAGGATTCTCTTCAGCAGATTTGCTCTGACACCCAGTAGCTGGGTATTCCTACCCTTGGATAAGCCTGTCTTGTCCTCTTCCTCCTTGACCGTCACTTCATGCCTCGATCCTACCCCTCCCACCCGACCCTCTCCACTTGACCAGATCCCAACCCATTTTCACCATTGTCCTTCCTCCTTAAGGAACCTTCTCTTCCAAGACCCATTCTCCTTTCTTTAATTTTCCTTTCTTCTGTGTTTTCTTTTTCGGTTTTCTTTTTTTCTTAATTAAAAAAAGTGTTTTTTCAACGTTTATTCATTTTTGACACAGATAGAGCACGAACGGGGTGGGGGGGTGGGCAGAGAGAGAGGGAGACAGAATCCGAGGCAGGCTCCAGGCTCTGAGCTGTCAGCACAGGGCTCGAACCCACGAATTAGGAGGTCCTGACCTGAGCCGAAGTTGGATGCTTAACTGACTGAGCCATCCAGGCGCCCCTCTTTCTTGGTTTTAAATCTTTATTTATTTTTGAGAGGGGGAGAGAGAGAGAGAGAATCCCAGGACTCCATCCCACAACTGTGAGATCCTGACCTGCGGTGAAATCAAGAGTTGGATGCTCAACTGAGGAACCCAGGCACTCCTCTTCTGTATTTTCAATGATTCCCCTCCTTCTTCTCCATCCCTCCTGCCCCCTGGCTTAGAAACATTTTAAATACCTCTTAATTTATAGTTGTAGTGTTTTTTTGTTTTTGTATGTTTTTATGTAATCTCTACATCCAACATGGGGCTCGAACTCACAACCCTGAGGTCAAGAGTCAGACGAAATCCCTCTTAATTTAAAAACAAACAAAAATATGACATTGTTCACCTATATTTATGCAGTAACGCTGTGTAACAAAAGAACACTTGACATTTTGATGGCTTACGGTACAAATCAACCAACTTTTTCCTTAAAGGGCCAGATAGTAAACAGACTGTGTGGACCACATACGGTTTGGTTTCTGTTCCTAAGCATTTTGTTGTTCTTTACAACTCCTAAAAAACGTAAAAGTCAGTCTTAGCTTGTGGAGCAAACGAAAACAGACTGGGGGCCGATTTGTGGATTCCTGGCTTATAGAAGCAAGGCTTTATTTTTCATTCACATCTCTGAGGCAGAAAATAATAACCTGCCCCTCTCCCCACTGACTTTGGGAGCCATGTGCTTGTTTTGCTGGTGGAATGTTAGAAGTGTGGCATCGGGAGAACATGCCTGGGGCACGTGCTGGTCCAAGAAAAATGAAAGATGTGTGGATCGGACCTGGACCCAGACCCCAGCCTGGAACCATGGCCGGCTGGGCCCAGCTCCGATCCGCCAAAGCTCAGCCAACCCGTGTGCTGTGCTGTGTGGAAGGCTGACTACTTAAGCGTGAACTGCCTAAGCAAGGGAGCTGGTAATGGGCATTGTCTGTGTTTTGCTGATGAAAACCCTAGACTCGTGTTCCTCCACATGTGATCGGAGACCACCTGCATGCAAGGTGCGATCAGAATCACCGGGTGTAATTGCTAAGTGTCAGTTTGGGGCCTCACTTGGAGGGATGAATTTGAAATATCTGGGAGGGAAGACTATAATACTGTGCTTTAATTTCTCAATTCCCCGGGGAGTTTGGGAAGCCTGTCTCAGACTTTCTACGAGAGTTCTTTAGGGTAGGTTGGCAATGGCAACTTTTTTTTTTTTAATTTTTTACATGTTTATTTATTTTTGAGAGAGAGAGAGAGAGAGAGAGAGCGAGCATGAGTTGGGGAGGGGCAGAGAGAGAGAGGGGGAGACACAGAATCCAAAGCAGGCTCCAGGTTCTGAGCTATGAGCACGGAGCCCGACCCAGGGCTCGAACCTGCCAACTGTGAGACCATGACCTGAGCCGAAGTCGGACGCTTAACCGACTGAGCCACCCAGGCGCCCCGTAATAGCAACTTCTGTTGGGTACCTGTTGCCATGCACCGGGCCCTCTGCATATACACATGACCTTATTCCTTAAACCCTGGAACGACCCCTCTGTGAGGTAGGTTTGACTCTCCCCATGTTACAGTGGAGGAAACTAAGACTAGAGAGGGTCAGTAACGAAGCTACGATCACATGTCTATCAGGGAGGAGGGTCAGGCTCACCGAGATGCTTCCGTGCTCCACGCGGCCCGCCAGCATAATTACTTCGGTTGGTTTACAGCTTCAGTTTTACTTGACTTTGGCACTTATGCAAATCAGCTTGTGCCGTCAGTCCTTGAGGTCAAAAAAAAAGGGAAGTGAGGCCAAGAGAAGACCACATCAAGGGAAGGAGGGGAGGATGATACCGAGAGGCTCGGTCTGTGGGCTCTTGTTGGTCAAGGGCAAGGGGAGGAGCCAGGGTTTGGTCTAGCTCCGTTTGGGCTGATAGGCTCTTTCTGGCTCCTGAGGTCGGAGAGAAAGGAGGCAGAGAGGGGGAAAGGGGGCAAGGAAAGCAGGCCGGTCCGTGGGGTTGAGTGGTCACTATGCTTCACTAGCCGGAGCCAGAACCCTTTGGGCAAAGCAAACATCCGTCTGGGTGGACCACGTTCCCTGACAATGGCCTGGAGGAGGGTGCTTCCAATGCTGTCGGTCGGGCCGCCTCTCCAGATTCGGACTCAGTAGGTCTGACTGACACGTAGAGACCTTCCTGTTCAGCGAGCTTCCCGAGTCTGACGCTGGTTCCTTCCAACCACAATTTGAAAAAACACTGAACTAAAGAAATGATTCACGAACATTTGGTTTCCTCGTCTATACACGGGTGGTGTAATTCTAAAATGCAGAAAAATGGGAAAAAAAAAATCACTCGAAGTCCCACCCGTCAGGGGTACGACTACCAACATTTTGGCGTGTCATTTTTCACTTTCCTCCCATGTGTATCTCCTACATAGTTGGGGCCATACAGTAGATATATTACGCTGTGGCTTGTATTTGGCACTTAACAATATCTCTTATACACTCTTCCATATCAACAGATATAAATTTACGTCCTGGTTATGGTAGATTTTCAGGTATCAGTGGAGACACTTGTCTTGGGGGGGGATGGTCTGGGATCTTTTACCTCCTTTTCAGCTTGTGTGATCTAGCAAACACCCACTACCCTTGGGTAAAGCCAGCATTGGGGTTCATCTTCTGAACCTCAGTGCCCTGCGTTTAGCTACGCTTTACAAAGAACCCTGCCTGGGCCGGGAAGTGGGGACCGAGGGGTTGGTTCTGGGCAGAGGAGCAACCTTTACCGGCTTTGAGGCAAGTGTTCTGGGACTTTAGGAAGCAGTCAGGGGAATTTTCAGCCTCTGACGCTAATCCTGAGTGTTTCCGGCTCTGAAGGCACCATCAATCTGTGAGATGTGCGGCTTTGGGTTACGCGGAATGTCCGTCCCGAGTCCCACCCCACCCCCACCCATGGCAGCCCCACCGGGATTGGGTTCGGGAGGATTCAGGGATGGAAACAGTGGGCCAAGTGAAACCAGAGCTGGCCGCCTTTGAACTGCAGAGATGGCCTCCCCCAGGGCCTCTCTCCTCCCCCAGGGCCTCTCTCTCCCCAGGGCCCCCACAACAATGCAAAGTTCAAATCTATGGTTACTCGGAAGCACATTTGGGAACAATCAGGGGGCCCCTGACCTCTGACATGTGACCCCAGGCCTGCCCTCCCTGTCACCGAGACCTGGCTTGAGGCCTTGGAACCAAAGGAAAAAAAATGTGTTGCAGAGGCCCTTTTTTTGAGAAGAAATGAACTTAAAAATACTTAAAATGAACTTAAGTTTCTGTAGTGAAGTTAAAAAAAAAAAGTAACAGGAATAATTGGCTTCAGTCTGAGAGATAAACAAACAACAAAGCAAATCCTTTAACCTCCTGTTTGAGGCTGTAAAGAGGCTGCATTTGTATTTTCCTGGTGCTTTTATGACCTAGGGGCCCGGCCTCTGGACTGGGCCAGCACAAAGCCGGGCTAATCACAGAGCAGTTTCGGAAATGAGGGTCTAGAATGGAATTTCCTCCACACGCCCTCCAGTCTGCAGCCTCCTCCCTGAACTTCCCCCTGTGGAAGGTTCTGGGCCGGGCTCTGCCCTGGGCTGGAGAACAAAGGGACTGTTTCTCTGAATTTTCCCTGGAGCCTAGGGAGTCTGGTGTTGTACAAAAATTCAGTAAAAGCGGCTCTTAGGTTCCCTTCTCCGCTTTGGGGCTGTCAGAAGAAAATAAATCAAGTGTTGCACGTTTATGGCACTTAACTCCGCGGACATCTCTGGTGGGCGGAATGCAAAAATGTATCTTGTAGCCGGGAGCCTGGCCCTCAAAGGGCTTCCTGTGTAGCTGCAGTGTCATCACTGACCGGAACACAGGGGAAAAGGCAACTCACAATTGCAGACAGCAATCCAAGTGATTGTTTGACAGACAGACGCGAGGTACAGGCCTTCAGGGTTCGGCAATCGTGAAGACAAGCCCCGTGATCTCACTCCCACGTGGAATTTAAGACACAAAACAAATGAGCGCGGGAAGAGAAAAAAGAGAGAGAGACGACCCCAAAAACAGACTCTTAACTCTAGAGAACAAACAGCTGGTCACCAGGGGGCGGGTGGGGGCGGGGAATGGGTGCAACCGGTGAACTTGATCGAGAGTGCACCTGTCGTGATGAGCACGGAGACACGGAATTGTTGAACGGCTATATTATACACCTGAAACTAATATAACCTATGGTAAGAACACTGGAATTAAGATAAGAGTTGAGGAATTGTTTAATATTTGTTGAGTGTCGCTACTAGACGAGACGGGATCGCAAAGACCGGATGGCGGTATCTTCTCTCAAGAGACGGCTTCCACGGCTTCTTGCCTTCCCCGTAGGCACGCACCTCACCCTCCTGGAGAGGTGGCGTCTATGCCTTCACCACCGTGGGTCTGGGCTGGCCCGTGACTGCTTTAACATATGATGGAGGCTACGCTGTGCTAGTTAGTTCCATGCCTACCTTTTAAGAAGACTGCCAATTTCCGCCTCTCTCTTAGAACCCAGTTGACAAGAAACCACATGGAAAGTCCATGTGGAGGATCATTTGGACTCCAGGACTATAGCCCCGGTCGGGTTTCTGCCAGTAACACCACCTGGCCAGCCCCGTGAGGGAGCCATCTTGGAAACAGATCGTCCAGCCATATGGACCCACCTCAGCTGATGCTCCCCGATGCAGCTGGGGGCTGTCCTGCCGGCCTCTGTCGCCGGTTGGCGAAACTGAACACATCAATGACCGTTGTCGCATTCATTCATCTGCTTTGTTCTCACCACAGTCCTTTAAAGAAGACATTGTTAGTATTATCCCCACTTTGTAGATGAGGGGCCGAGATTAAAGAGGTTGTGCAAATTACCCCAAATGGCCCAGCTGGCAAGAGGAGAAGTTGTGAGAATATAGGATGCATCCGGGGATTGGTGCACAGGATGCATCCGGGGATTGGTGCCTCCTTTGACAGGAGGCAGGGATATCGAGTAAGAAGTTGTTTCATATTTAAAAAACAAGGTGGATGGGTTGGGATTGAATTAAACAGGGACCTATGTGCCAGGATAAATTAGCCCTTACTTTAATAATGGCCATTTAAAAGTGGCCACTGAAAGCTTCTGGGTGGAGGTGACAGGATAAAAATAACTTAGATGAGTGGTTGGGCACAGGGTAGTTTGAAGGGACGAGAGGCTGTACGTGGATGGCCCAGCGAAGAGAGTTAGCTGTTCTGGAGGGAAGTGATAGGTTCACTGTCTGGCATGCCAACCTTGGGAATGGAAAGCCACATGCAAAGACTTAAAAAAACAAAAAACCCAACGGTGTCAGGATGAGATGGCCAGTGGCTCCGGAAATTTGAATCTGACTGCCCAAAGGAGATACCACCATAGCAATTGGGAACGCAGGAAGGGGAGCCTATGTGGGGAGGGAAGTACAAGGAAAATCTTGGTTTGTGAGCATAATCCGTTCCAGAAACACGCTGGTAATCCTAAGCACTTGTATATCGAAGTGAATTTCGAGAATCATCGGCTCAGTTGTGATCATGTGACCCTCGGCCTCACATACTACTCGTGTTGCAAGACATCGCTCGTTTATCAAGTCATTAGAAATGTTTGCTCGTCTTGCAGAACACTCCCAGAACGAGTTCCTCGCCATCCAACGCTTTACTGTATATCCTCAAACACCGATTTGTGGAATTGGAACAGAATCGAGGAAGAGGAGTTTAGAGGGATTTAGACAAGCCGAAACTGAAGAACTGACAGAGATGTGGAGCTCGTGGCCCATGCCCTCAGTGGGTTTACTGTCCTGAGTTCTCTGTCCGTCTTACACATGCATGTACGTGCACATCCATGCACACATGGACCCGTGACATGCGTTCCTAACACACACCCACGCCAGACAGCAAGTGGAAGTAATACGTGATAAATAGTCATAAAAAGAGCAAACTGTCGGGGCGCCTGGGTGGTTCAGTCGGTTAGGCATCCGACTTCGGCTCTGGTCACGATCTCGCGGTCTGTGGGTTCGAGCCCCACGTCAGGCTCTGTGCTGACAGCTCAGAGCCTGGAGCCTGCTTCCGGTTCTGTCTCCCTCTCTCTGCCCCTCCCCCGCTCATGCTCTGTCTCTCTCTCTCTCTCTCTCTCTCTCTCTCTCAAAAATAAATAAACATTAAAAAAAAAAGAGCAAACTGTCAAAATATTTGGTACAGAGAATGAATGCTGCGGGGGATGTAGAGAGGAAAGACCACTGGTCCCACAGAATCCCAAAGGCTTACAGTAGAATCAGAAGAAGGATGTTGCTATAAGACAAGCGTCCCGGGGCGCGGAGGGTCTGTCAAAAGGAACATTTTCACCGCCAGCACACATTCTTCGAAAACGTGATTTTTGACGATCACGGGGTATTCCGTCTCACAAATAACCACGGTTTATTAAACAACACTCCCCATACATTTTGTACACTTACGAGGTTGATAATTTTGGCTCTGGTAAACGACACCGAAACGAAAGTCTCTGTAAATAAATTTTTGCATGCATCTGATTTTTCTTTGAAGACAGATTCCTAGAAACGGAGTTAGTGGGCTGAAGGGTGATGATTTGAAAATATTCTTGATACTCATGCCAAATAGCCTGCTGAAAGCATTGCCATTCAACACGTTGTCCAGCGGCATGTAAAAGGCCCTTCCCGCCAGTCAGCTTGCCATGGAATGAAAGGAGGGCATACAGCGGCATCCGCTATACATTGTTTTAAAATGACACTTGTTTAAAGATAACCCCAGGGGGGCCCGGGTGCTCAGTCGGTTAAGCGTCTGACTTCGGCTCAGGTTGTGATCTCACGGTTTGTGGGTCCGAGCCCCGCATCGCGCTCTGTGCTGACTTGCGCGGAGCCTGGAGCCCGCTTCCGATTCTGTGTCTCCCTCTCTCTCTGTCCCTCCCCTACTCACGCTCTGTCTCTCAAAAATGAATAAACATTACAAAAATTAAAAAAAAAAAAAAAGATAACCCAAAATGTTAACCATGTCTGACTCTGGATGTTGGGGGTTTAGAGGAGATGAATTTTCTTCTTTAAACTTTTCTGTATTATATAAATGTCCTAAGTAGCTTGTGTATTCCTTAAAACATTTTTTTGTAAAGCAGTTTAAGTGATATGTCAGGAAAACCGTGCTGTCCCAGGACTCCTGCTGACAACAGCATGTGTGAAACAGCAGGTAGGGGGCCTCGGAGGGTGTCCTTCAATCACCTGGGCACTTAAAAGCCCTTCCTCTGGGTGGCTCAGTTGGTCGAGTGACCGACTCTTGGTTTCAGCTCCGGTCATGATCTCGCGTTTCTTGGGTTCGAGCCCCGCATCGGGCTCCGCGCTGACCGCGTGGAGCCCGCTTAGGATTTTCTCTCTCTCTGCCCCTCCCCCCACTCTCTCTCTTTGTCTCTCTCTGTCTCTCTCGAAATGAATAAATAAACTTAAAAAAAATTTAGGAAAAAAAACCCCAAACCCTTCTCCTGAGTTCCACCTCAGACTCAGCAAGTCTGCATTTTCAGGTGGGAGGGGGCCGAGGTGTGGGTATTTTTTTAAAGTGACCCATGTCCATTGACTACGGGGCGAATGCCCCTGAACCGAAGGATCGAAGGGAGGCCTCGAAGGCCACGCCGAAGGCGTCCTCCCGGCCGGGTGTGATGGAACACACCTTTACCTGTGTCTGCAACGTCTCGGCTGCCCGTAGAGGGTGGTCTGATTCTTATTCACCGACGTCTGCAGACAATGAGTCAGAACCAAACAAAATTGCATCTCTCATTAGGGCCGCTGGCGCCTCCCTCATTCCTAGCGCCGGGGAGATCAGACGGGGTTGGGGGGGGGAAGCCGGGCAGTGGTTGGCTTTGGCCCTCCCTTCCTGTGTCGGGGAAGCAAAACTGGTAGTCTCTCCCTTGTGTGTGTGTCGGGGGGGGGGGGGCTGGGGTTGTGTTGGGGAGAGAGAAGTGAAGGTGGGGTAGGAGGGAGAGGTAAGGGCCAGGCCCCTGCGCTCCGGCTTCCTCAAGGCCAGTGGGGAGCTGCCGCCCCAGGCTGGCCAGGCTCCCAGCCTCCTCTGAAGCCTGGAGATTAGGGCAATTCAATCCCGCGCTCCTCTCGTCTGGTTATTTCTGTGGGGAAGGGGGCTGGGCCTGCCGCCGGTTCCCTCAGCAACAGGGCCTGGCCGGGCTCCATTGTGAGGAGGGCCTCGGCTGGGAAAAGCAAGCCGTGGGGGAAGGAAGGGAGGCGCCGGGTCTTTCTAGGGCCTTCCCTTCTCAGAGCTCGTGGAAGCTGTAGACACCCTAGAGCCCGCGGTTCCAGAAGGGGAGGGCAACTCTTCAGGGTCCCCAGCCCCTCCCAGGGCGGAGAAGGCCAGAGGGGAGCCTGTGGGCATAACAGAGCTCATTGTTTGGGTGCTGAAAACCAGGGCAGAGTCAGGCTGGGCTGCAAGCTAGGAGAAGAGGCGTTAGAAAGAGTTCTAGGGTGCACATCTTTCCCTTCGATGACGATGACGAGGAGGAGCAGGCCAGTCCCTGACAACCCTGCCTGGTGGCGGGGCCTGGCCTTCAGCCCCCAGTCCCCACACCCGGCATTTCCTGACCAAGCGAAGCATTCTTCTTAGCATTTCTTTTTAAGTCTATTTATTTTGAGAGAGAGCAGGGGAGGGGCAGAGAGAGAGGGGGACACGGAGAATCCCAAGCAGGCTCCATCCGCCCTGTCAGCTCAGAGCGAGATGCGGGGCTCGAACCCACGAACCGTGAGATCGTGCCCTGAGTGGAAACCAATAGTCGGAGGCTCAACCGACTGAGCCACCCAAGCGGCCCTTCGCCTCTGTTGTGTTGTGATCGTGTCCCCCTCTCCTCAAGCCTTTTCCAACTCTGCCACGGTGTGTCCACCTCTCCCACATTCCTTCTTCCCATTTGTCTTTTATTTCCTTCACACGCACACCACACACGCTGCAAAAACAAATGAAAATCTCCCCTTCTCTTTCCAGGTGCAATCTTCCGTCAGGACAATAAAGGCTCTGCTGGCCTCGAGGGGGTCAGGAAAGCCATCCAGGCCTAAAGACATTAGCACACTTCGGGAACTAGGCACGAGACAGACGTTGGACGGGTTCTGTCACTAGTGAGTTTTAGATGTCTCGGTACTTAAACACGTGAGCTTCCAGATCTAAAAACACAGCCACTCCAGGGGCGCCTGGGTGGCTCAGTTGGTTAAGCGTCTGACTTCGGCTCAGATCATGATCTCAGGGTTTATGAGTTCGAGCCTGGCGTCTGGGTCACTGCTCTCAGTGCAGAGACTGCTTCGGGTCCTCTGTCCCCTTCTCTCTCTCTACCGTCCCCCCCCCAATCTCTCGTGCTCTCTCTCTCTCTCTCCCTCTCAAAAATCAACATTAAAAAAAAAAAACACAACACAACCCTTCTAAAAGCTTCCAGACCATACCCAAGGAATAAAAATGTGACAATGTGATTTAATTAAGTCCCGTAGAAATAAGTATCTTTTGGGGCGCCCGGGTGGCTCAGTTGGTTGGGCGTCCGACTTCGACTCAGGTCGTGATCACACAGCCTGTGAGTTCGAGCCCCGCGTCGGGCTCTGTGCGGACAGCTCGGAGCCTGGAGCCTGCTTCAGATTCTGTGTCTCCCTCTCTCTCTGCCTCTGCCCTGATCTCACTCTCTCTCTTTCTCTCTCAAAAATAAATTTAAAAAACATTGAAGAAAAAAAAAAGAAATGTGTTTTTCAGAGGGATACCTTGCTGTTTTCAGTAATTCCCCTGATGCTGTTTCCTCAGGGACCATTGTTTCAACCCGGAGCTAATGAACCGAACCCAGTTCATTTCTCCCAGGGGGACCCGGAGCCCTGGGCCAGCGTCTTGCCTGTGACTGGCTGTGCTCAGACAGTTCACCAGCCTGCACAGCACCGACGCGCTTGGGCTCCGCTTTCGACTTCTGCACGGGCGGCTGTTTGCACCATGAAGAAAACTCACCTGTGTGGAACAGGGAGCACCGTGCCTGGGACACAGCAAGCACAGAAATACGGTCGTTGATGTTCTGGCCTTGGGAATGTGCCTGGGTTATCACCGCAGCTCACAATACAACAGTGCACAGATCATTATTATTACAGTTCACAGACGTAAGGCTAGAAGCTCAGGCAGGTTCTGTAACTTGGTCACCCAGGGTCACCCAGCCAGTTAGACGGTGCCGTGTGGATTTGAACTCAAACACTCAGCAACCCGGGGCACCAGGGTGGCTCAGTGGGTTAAGCGTCTGGCTCTTAATTTTGGCTCCGGTCATGATCTCACAGTTCGTGAGATCGAGCCCTGCATCGGGCTCTGCACTGACAATATGAAGTCTGCTTGGGATTCTCTGTCTCCCCCTCTCTCTGCACCTCCCCCCTTTCTTGCTCTCCCTCAATGAGAGAGAGAGAGAGAGCAAGAAAGGGGCAGGTGCAGAGAGAGGGGGAGGAACAGAGGATCCAAAGCGGTCTCCACACTGTCAGCACAGAGTCCGATGCGGGGCTCGAACCCATGAACCGTGAGATCATGACCTGAGCCGAAGTCAGATGCCGAACCACTGAGCCACCCAGGCGTCCCAATAAATAAATAAACTTAAAAAAAAAAAAAACAAAAAACCACTCAGCAACCCGTGAGCCCTTTCCAAAGCAGCCACCGCCTCCCCTGCATCGTGACAGTTTTATAAATGGTTTGCCTTACCTGAGTCCTCAGCGGTTTGTTCCACGGAGATGAGTTCATTATGTCGATGCACTGGCGGTCCGCTAGGTAGTCCTTCGGTGGCGGCTTTTAGTGCCTATTAAGCAGATGGAGAAAGAACAAGATCAATGCGGTGAATGCGATGTTCCCGAGGCTCCCGCGCGGGGCCCCGTGGCCCTGCCTGCTCCCCCAGGTTCTCGGGCAAGGCCGCAGTTCTAAGGCCTCTCGGGAGAACTGCTTCACACAAAGACAGAGGAGGTGGGTTTTCCCAGGCTGGTGGGATTTTAGGGGAAGGGGACCGTTCCCTACAGATGTGTCGTTTAGATCCAGATTGTCTGATAGGAAATGTGCCTGGAGAGCCGACATGGAATTATTCTTCTGAGGCCCTCATTCCGTTTAGAGTGCTCTTTGCAAACAAATACGACCGCTAGAAGGACCCCGCGGGAGTGCAGGCCCATCATCCTGTCTGGGTCCCCGGGGAGGGCCAGGGGCACAAAGGAGGGGCACAAGGGCCTCAGTGTTCTTCCCAAGGCATCCGGGGAAGTGTCTTTGATGTGATATCTGTTTTGTGGTCTGTGCTGGGTTTTCTGGCTCCTCTCGGCTACTTTTTGACCAGGAATGGAAAAGACGGATGACAGAGGAGGGGGTGGGGGTGAAGGGTGGCAGGGAGGGAGGTTGTCTCTCACCCAACACACGTACGTGTACACACACACACACACACACACACACACACACGCACACCCTCTGAAGCATTTTTAGAGAATAACAGTGCCACCTGGTGGCTGTTTACGTGCAAAGCCTCCTCGAAACCTTAGCGGGAGAACACATAACACAAGTTGTACCATTCTGTGCGTATTCACTCTGGTTTTCCACAGTTGAAAGTCCCTCTTCACCCTCCTATCTGTTTCTCAGAAAGTGAGCCAAACCACGAATGTGCTTCTGAGAAGTGCTTTAGAGCGTTCTGGGAGGGGCTGTAGGCCAGGGAGACCACAGTCAGGAAAACAGCCTCCCAACAGAACTCCGAGTTCCCGGCGTCTTAAGACCCTGGCATGGTGCTTATTGGGGGAAGGAGGCAACAGCCTCAAGGAGCAGAGATATGCGAAGCAAAGGCTCGACTGCGGGAATTGATTCCAGCCACTGTCCGCTACTGCGCGTTGAAAAAAAAAATCTGTAAATTACCAGAAGAGCCACGAGCCCTTTATTGTCAATATCCTCCCTTTCTGCTTCTCTGACTCGAGCGTGGTCTGTCCGCTAATGGCTCCTCTCACTTTGCTACACTTGTACGAAACGCCATCCGCGTGCAACGCCCCGTGTTCCCACCCTGTGCCCGGCACTGCACAGCCAGGGGGGCTCTTACCGCTGCTGGCGACTTCGGGGTAGATGTAAGCAGGTGGGGGGGGCGGCTTTGTTTTCCTCCCAGGAATGCGACACACAGGTCACAGCTGATCGTTATCTCCCTACGTCCACGAGACAGTGAACACCACGAGCAGAACTCCCTGCCTGGTACATCGTGAGTGTCCTGTAACTGCAGCTATGAACGTACCAGGTAGAAACAGAGCCACATGCACGCGTGTGCCAGGTATCGATGACTCGGGAGCAATGCAGGTTTTTCAGTGCTCTGGGATTTTAAGAGGACTCCCTACAAGGCATCACGATCACTACCTGTGAGCCTTTTTATTTATGTAGGAGTCCAAGGAGCTCTTTCCAAATCCTAGCTCGTGGATCCTTGCAAAATCCCCTGGAAGTGACTGGCCAGGGAACGGAACACAGGCTTATCATTAATCTGAGCACCGTGGCAGTGGAGTCAAATGCCCACCCCCCCACTTTCAAAGGCTGGAAAGTTCTTCAAGTGCCCTCCCTCCAAAGTCTGGAGCAGTAAAACTCCCTGGGACACAACCTGGCTTTGCACTGTGAGTGCTAGGTAGGGGAGACTCCTCATTCGCCCCGAACGCAGGGAAGGAATCAAGCTCTGAAAAATAATTCTGGGTTAGTCTGTAAGCAGGACCACAGAGAGGAGACCTGGAGGGCTCACCTCATCCCTTCTCCGTCCCAACGAGTGAAGACAGGTGGAATCAGGCTACAATGAGTGTCAAGAGAACGTCAAGGGGGGGGACACAGATAGGAGTGATGATAGGGACGCCACCACCTGCAGGGGGCGGTGGGAGGAGAACCCGCTTCCTTGCCTTTTGAGCTCCTACTGGCTGCCCGTGTTCCTTCCGCCATCTTTAAAAGCATCCTTCCCAATCTCTGTTCTGTCACACATTGCCTTCTCCTTTCATGTCTAGTGCTCCCCTTGTAAGAGTCCTTGGGATGACACCGGCCCGCCCAGATAACGCAGAACAATCTCTCCATCGTTAGTCACATCTGCCAAATCCCTTTTGCCATGTACGAGCACATTCCCAGGTTCCGGGGATGAGGCTGTGGACAATTCTTGGGCTGCTATTCTGCCTCCCACACTGGGAAGTCAGGGAGGAGAGACCGAATGACATTGCAAGGAAGGATTCCTGTAATATGGAAATCTTTCCATAACATCAACTGCTTAAGTCCCAGGGCTCCAGGAGTTTTCACCCATGAGTCGCCCTTTGGAGCTCTGAAGTGTGCCAGTGTGACCTGTCTGCCACCTTGGCTGCGAGAGGTCACTCCTGGGACCCTCCTGAGCCAAGGGAGGTGAGACCTTGGCACAGCAGAAGCTTCTTCCTCCAGAAAGGAGAGAAAGCCCTCGGAAGCTCAGCTACCCACTGGCCCGGCCACTCGGGTTGACGAGGTGTTGCCCTTGGCCGGCGCAGTCGTGGGGAATGGAAAACAGGTTTTGTAACAACCAGAGCACATCAAGTTCTTTTGGCCCGTCTCTGATGAGACCGTTTCTGGCTTCGAGTTAGTAAGAGGAACCCTGATGGGAACCCCATACGCCAAGTGTGAGCATTTCCCTCTGCTCTGCCAGAGAACCACGTTCAAAGTAAGAGTTCGCAGCAGAGAAAGCTGGTTCACGTATCCTAGAACCTCCAAGATGGTCCTGGCCACAAACCTGTCCCGTTGGCAGATCTTGTAGCGGATTCTAAGATCTGATCTGAGCACACAGACGCCTCGGACTCCCCTGCGTTGTAGCAGGCCACACTGGCCATGAGCGCTTACGACTTCCTGCTGTCCTTGTCTCCTGGTCCTGTGGCTTGGAAGTCCCCACCACGACACTCTTTTGTCTTCTTAACGTTTATTTATTTATTCTGAGAGAGAGAGCGTGCACGCACGCACCTGCGCACGAGCGGGGAAGGGGCAGAGAGAGAGAGAATCCCAAGCCGACTCCGTGCTGTCCGTCCCGTCTCAAGACCCGAGCCGAAACCAAGAGTTGGACGCTTAACCGATGGAGCCACCCGGGCGGCACCCTAGCGGGACACTCTTTACAAACCATGGTCCGTGGATCAGCATTGAGGTTACAACGGCCAACACTTCCTTGGACCCGTTGGTCAGGTCGCCCACAGGCTTGATTCCCTGCCACCCTTCCCCCCCTGAAGAGATAAACACACGTTCCCTCTTCAAAGCTCTTACCTTCCATACAGCTCTTTCAATCCCTTTATCGGGAAGAAAAATCTTACTGAGGGGTGTGTCAAATAGGGATCCGTTAAGACGCAAAACATAGAAACTTGAGTTTCTATGCCGGGTGAGACCGGGCAGGGCTCTCAGCACTAGCGACATTAGTGACATTTGGGGACAGATAACTTCGTTGTAGAGGCTGGTCTGTACACGGTAGAGTATTTTGCGACACGCTTGGCTTCCGACCACTAGATCAGCTATTCCTGACAGGGGGCAATTTCGCCCCCCAGACGACATCTGTTCAGTTTAGCTGATAATTATTGGGACAAGGATCCTCGCTGGAGACACTTCCTGGAGGGAGGCTCAGGGGGGCATGTGCAGGAGAGAGGGCACACCCTTTTTTAAAAGAAATTTTTAAAATTCTTCATGTAATCTCTACACCCAACGTGCGGCTCAAACTCACAACCCGAGATCAAGAGTCACGTGCTCTGAGCCAGCCGGGTGCCCCAACACATACTTCGCTTTAGGGGTGGCTGGGGAGGCACCGGAGAGAGTTAGCACCTGCTGCCTGTGGCAATCTGAGCCCAGGCGACACCCTGAAAAACCAGTACTGGAAAGATCGGTGCACAGCCCGGCCATCCGAACAGCAGGCATGGCTGTCTTCACACTCTCGGTACGTTTCGTTGATTTGGGTTTGTTTTTTGTCTTTTTCGCACCCCATATCTGTTGAAATACTTCTATCTCAAAGTACATTCAAATATTATCCACTCGTACACACAAATGACATCAGGCCCCATCTATAAAAAACAGCGAACAGATCGGTAACAAAGGGTTTGAAAAGGGAAGTGCGTGTATCAGCTACGAATCGGTCCACCCCGGGGCCACTGAAGGCTGTAGTTTTTGTTCTGTAAGTACAGCCGGGTGATGAGAAACCAACAGACGTGGGTTGTCACAGCTCGAGTAGCTGCTGGGTCCCTCCCCAAGACCCCACCCCAGTGACAATGCTGTGGGTGCAGGTTGGGGGGGGGGGGAGAAGGTCAGCTACTCGCGGAGCCAAAGAAAGGGGAGGTTAATTAAAATCACAGTGGGCTCAGCTGCCTGGTGCCCCTGAAATAACACCGTTTTCCAACTGCTTTCTTTTCCACCCATCATTAGCTTGAAAGAGAGGAGCCAAGATGCATTTTAAAAAGCCAAGCACAGGAAAATAGACCGTCATCGCATCCCTATTTCCTGTTCTGCTCTCTCTGCCCTTTTGGATCGAGGGATAACACAACCTCCCTGGACTGGCCCCCTGCCAGGTGCTCTCAGCTTCAAGTTCTTAAAGAGCGGGCAGAAAAGTCAAGAAGGAAGCAGACGGGGGGCGCCTGGGTGGCTCGGTCGGTCAGGCATCCAGCTTTTGACCTGGGCTCAGGTCACGATCTCACGGTTCGTAGGACGGAGCCCCACATCGGGCTCTGAGCCGACAGCGTGGAACCTGTTTGGGATGCTCTGTCTCCTTTTCTCTCTGCCTCTCTCTCTCTCTCTCAAAATAAATAAACTTAAAAAGAAAAAGTAAAAAAGAACGAAGAAGAAGGGACGGGCTGAGGAAGGTCTTCCCCAGGCAGCACTTTTCGAGACATGGTGGAGTGTTGAAACATTCTGGATTTTGTCTGGTCCTTTGGTCCTTTTTTTTTTTCTTCTTTTCCTCTCACTAAGGCATGTAATGGAAAGAGGTGACTGGTGAGCCCTTGGTGGCACTGATTCCTCTTGTTAAAGTTTTTTATGTGGATCCCTACCGATCAAAATGGAAAAATGGACAGATTTAGGACAATGCTGGCTCATCAGGACTGGCGACTCTGATGTCGTTCCAAGACGGGGGACTCACCCTTCCTCCCATTACTGAGCTCCCCCAGGACAGGAACGCCCCCAGCCCCACTCCTGGCTGTCTTCCAGCCCCCAGCGTCGGCGTTGGTCAAAGGCGGGGTCCTTAGGCTGTGTCGTTGGAGCCAGGGTGTGGGGTCCAAATCCAGGATCCATTTACTTCCTCTGTGACTTTGAGCAAGGCGGCCCTCGGGCTTCAGTTTTCTTGTCCATGAAATGGGAATGCTAATGGCAAAGGCCTGACTGAGAAACAGCCTGGTGCCAGGCTCACTGTAGGTGCGGCCTAAATATTAGCCGTTAGCATTAGGGGTTTAGGTTCTGTCGTGTTCAGCTTTGTAGCTCACGGAAGGCCAAATATCTAAGGCATTTGACTGCTTAGAACTGTTTTTGTCATAATGGCTTCTCACGTACAGCACAGATTATTTTCAAAGTGATTTTTGAGAGGGTTTTGAATGGCCTTTGGTCCCGTTTCTGGACGTGGGCAGGGATCCCTCCGGGAAGGCGTGGGGTGGGGAGAACTTACACCGAGATGTATCAGATGTGGCAACCCCAGCCCCAGAGCCGATGTGTCCCAGAAAGTTCGTACAGGCAGGCGTAAGAGCCTGAGAGGCCTCTCCTACCCACCTTGGATTCCTTCCATATTTTTCTCAGCAAAATCTTTCTCCAGATCTCTGCCTTTTTTCTTTGAGGATCGCTCTCTGTGCCTCAGGCTCTGTATATGAAAAGTCCCAATAAAGGGGCGCCTGGGTGGTGCAGTCGGTTAAGCGTCCGACTTCAGCCAGGTCACGATCTTGCGGTCCGTGAGTTCGAGCCCCGCGTCGGGCTCTGGGCTGATGGCTCGGAGCCTGGAGCCTGTTTCCGATTCTGTGTCTCCCTCTCTCTCTGACCCTCCCCCGTTCATGCTCTGTCTCTCTCTGTCCCAAAAATAAATAAAAAACGTTGAAAAAAAAAAAAGAAAAGTCCCAATAAAAACGGAGAGTGGGGACAACGTGAGTGCATTAACACTCCCGAACTGTTCACATTTAAAATGGTTACAATGGTAAATTTTATGTTAGGTATATTTTACTACAATTAAAAAAATATACACGATCACACACACACACACACACATCCCTAAAAAGTGGAGTGGGAGGGACGTAAGGGCCTTCATTGGTGATTTGACATCCAATTTTAGGAGGTTCATGCAAGTCCAGAGTCACGTGTTCCAGGGCACCTTCCGGGAGCATTTCTGTGTTTTCCTCGCTGCGTGGGCGGGGGCGGGGCGGGGGTTCGGAGCCCGGCTGGGACTGCGGCTTCTGGGTCCTGACCCCTCTGGACAGGGGTTGCCCGTGGGCATATGTTGACTGTTCCTCAAGGCAGGAGGGGGGTCCAGAGGCAGGTGGCCCGCGCCCAGAAGGGAAACCTTTGAGCATCTTTGCCCTTTTTGGCTCAAGGGTCGTGGGAGCAACGGGACGGGACGGGAGAAGGACCCACCACTTGCTGAGCCTGGCGGTTGAGGACTGGACTGGCAGCCTCTCCTCCTGCATTCCTCGGGCTCTCTGGCCTCTAGCCGCCCCCCTGCTTCCCGTCATGCAAGTAAAAATGCAAAACTGCTTCCTCCTGCGTCTTCCCGCATCCCCACTGGGAAGGTCCAAATCGCCTTCCAGGTGGGAGAGCCCAGGACAAACTCAGGCCTGTGCTGCCCTCTGCTGGGCGTCCCGGCCCACGGCCTTCCGAGGACTCAGCCGGAAGGACACAGGACCAGGGCCAGGAGGCCTGTGGGGAGCTGCAGACCCAAAAGGGACCCCGTGGGTCCCTCATGCAGGTTCTTCGCTGGTCCTTCCCTCCTCGGCTTGGGGCCCAGCATCCCTCACTGGTCCGACTCACCCGGTGGGGATGCAGACTGGCATTATTCATCGCAAGCCATTTCCAGCCGTGAGGTCTCTCCCCTTCGAGCTCGGGGAGCTTCAGCTGTCCCCCTGGGGTGGGCTGTGGCTCCCAGCTTCCCCGGGGGGGGGGGGGTGCGGCCTCACTCTGCTTGTTCCTTCAGGATGTGCCCTGTCACCTGCTTGTCTTTCCACCATTGCCACAGGCTCCTATTCTCCTTCCCAAACAGAGTTCTAAGTGCTGTCGGACCCCATCTGGCAAGATGGCCTTCAGGCCGTTCCCGCCCGACCCCGCAGCCAGTCTGAATTAATATGTGATCCTGCCGGGCCGCCCGTCTGACCTCCCGCAAAGTCCGCCAGCTGTCTAGAGGGCGAGTACAGAAGGGCACGAAATACAAAGCCCTTCACCACCTGGTTCTGCCTTCCTTTCCTTTCCGTGCTCGCCATCGACATCACCTCCTCTTGTGTCTGGCATCTTCTTGTCCTTCAAACAAGCCAGGCAGCTGGGGTTCCCGGGTCAGCTCCATTGGCTAGCGGTTTGATCTGGTTGTTACCTTTCTTGTCTCAATGATACACTGGGGATAATAAATACAAAACAGGGGTAATAGGAAGAGCGTGCTGTGTAGGGTTGTTGTTAACATGAAAACGACAGGACATATGGAAAGCACTTGTAAGAGCACACGGCACATAGTAGGCACCTTATAAGTGCCAGCCATTATTTGTCGAAAATCTTGGCAAAGTCGTTCCTTTGACCCCAGCCTCTGTTAGCAATCTGGTTGCTTGAATATTCATGCAAGCCACTTACCCAGCAGCCTCCGATGTCCTGACTCTGGTGACTTTCACTGCCAGCTTAGCTAAACCACCCATGCTCCTGCCGCCCCCCGCCCCGTCCCCCCCCCCCCCCCCAACTAGTCTGGACTCAGAACTGCCTCTGAAATCTTACCTGCCAGCATTCACCTTCTGGGAGCATCCACCCTCCTTCCAGCTCTCTCAGTGAGCACTGCTTTTAAGCCGGCTGGCTTCCTTCCCAGGTGACCCAGGTATGTGGCCTCTCTTCTTCTGTCAGCCCGTCAGATCTTCCCAGCTTTTTAAAGTTTATTTAGGGGCGCCTGGGTGGCTCAGTCGGTTAAGCGTCCGACTTCGGCTCAGGTCACGATCTCGCGGTCCGTGATTTCGAGCCCCGCGTCGGGCTCTGGGCTGATGGCTCGGAGCCTGGAGCCTGCTTCTGATTCTGTGTCTCCCTCTCTCTCTGACCCTTCCCCATTCGTGCTCTGTCTCTCTCTGTCTCAAAAATAAATAAAAACTTTAAAAAAAAATAAAGTTTATTTATTTATTTTGAGAGAGACAGAGAGAGTGCAAGAGGGGGATCACCAGAGAGAGAGGGGGGACAGAGGATCCAAAGCAGGCTCCATGCCTATGCGGGGCTCGAACTCACACCATGAGATCATGACCTGAACCGAAGTCAGACGCTTAATCGTCTGAGCCACTCAGGCGCCCCAGATCTTCTCAGCTTTTAAATGTTTCCCTGCTGAGTTTATGTATTACTGATCACTTGAATTTTCTTATCAAGATCTTTAATTCTCTTGCTCATTCATTCATTCATTCACTCATTCGTTGAGTTGGTGAACATCTGTGAAAGCCCTCTGTGTGTTAGGCATTACATCAGGCATCAGGCTCACACTATCCTTGCCCTCAAAGCTTAGGGTCTAGTGGAAAGAGACGAAAGAAATACATGAATTCCGTCCTTAAAAATGCTGCACTTACGAATGGAGGAAAGTCCTAGGAAAAGAATCAATAGAGTAGTAGAATGGAGAATAAAGAGAAAGTCCTATTGGAAATGGTCTTCAGGGATGACAACAGAAAAGCTGTCAGTGAACTTGACCAAATGGTGACTCCAACAAGGGCAGTTTCAGGAGAAAAGTGGTGGGATTTGGACACTTGAGGAGTTCAGGAGAGCGAAGGAGAGACAGTTCCCCCAGGCTATTCTTTCTATGTAGGGAGGGGACGGGGAGGGAAATTGGAGATAGAACCACAGACAGCCTTGGCATCTCCTTCAAAAGTTTTTAAGGATCTCAAGATGGAGGCAGCAGACAGTAAACCACTGAATCAAGCGTGGGGCCCCGAGTGGCCGGGAAGTCTCTGCCCACGAAGCTGGCTCTGATGGCAAGTTTGTATGCCAACGAGAATAATCTGTTTATTTATTTATTTCCTTTTGTTTTTGAGAATAATTTGCGTAAAAGAAAGATGCTGATAATGTAGGAAAGAAGAAATACCTCAAGGCATGACATCTGGGGGAGAAAACAAGATGGCAGGACCCTGAGTCTGTGTGGAGGGATTAGACAGGAGGGGGCCATGGCCTCTGTCATAACAGCGAGAAAGACAAATGCGGGTGTATATGGAAGTATGCTAGTGATGGCTGGGGTGGCTTCCATTGTCTCAGTGATGGCTGAGGCCAAGCTCCCAGCCAAGAGGGAGAGGGTGGCAGGAGGAACAAGGGTCTTCATAGAAAGCAAGTGCGTGTGGAAGATGGTTGGGGTTGAGTTGTGCCAGTTAAAAAAATGGAGGGCGAGCAAATAGAAGGGGTTGTCAGTGTTTGCAAGAGTCAGAGTAAGACAGGAAAGGAAGGAAGGAAGGAAGGAAGGAAGGAAGGAAGGAAGGAAGGAAGGAAGAAGGTTAAGTCAAGAGAGGCTGGGAATGAAGTTAGAGACACCCCCAGCATGAGCAATCTGGATTAGGTTGAAAAATTACTGTTGAAGGGACACCCCAGGAGGTGAGTTGAGCACAGAAGTTTGGATCAGACAGCAGAAGGTTTAAACGAATTTCTGGGGTGACAAGGCCCAGGATAGCTCCAGGGAGGTGTGGGTTCGGTTGCAGGAAATGGTCTCTGTTGATGAGGAAGGCTGGGAAGGCCAGCAACACCCAGCTGAATTTACCAAGAAAGATGACAGGGCACAGGGCAGAGCAGGAGGCTTTGGGACAAGTGCTGAAGGTTTCACACTGTTTTTCAAGATGGAGGCCAAGAATGCACTATTTGAAAATGTTCTCTTACAGGGGCGCCTGGGTGGCTCAGTTGGCTGAGTGTGGGACTTCGGCTGGGGTCATGCTCTCACGGCTCGTGGGTTTGAGCCCTGTATCCTGCTCTGTGCTGATAGAACCTGGAGCCTGCTTCAAATTCTGTGTCTCCCTCTCTCCCTGCCCCTACCCCACTCGCGCGCGCGCTCTCTCTCTCTCTCTCTCTCAAAAATAAACATTAAAAATTTTGTTTCTCACAAACATCTTTCTGTCTTCAGTTTTGAGGTTCCCTGCTTCTCTCATTTCATCCGATTATCTCCAATAGCTCGGGGTGGGGGCGGGGAGGGGGGCGGGTGCCGGAGGAGCCGCACTTCTCTCCGTGGGCCAGGAGGGGGCGCAAGAGATTGCAGCCAAAGAGTGACTGGAGGGAAGGCTCTGGACCACAAAGTGGATGGAGCTCAGGAACCGCTGGGCCTCCTCTCCATCTGTGTCCCTCCGAAGGCAGGTAGGGGCTGGGGCCACCTGAGGGTTGGTTCACCTGAGAGCTGCAGGGATCGCTGGCTTGTGGTTGCCGCACCCCACCCTCGCCTCGAGCCACACCCCGTCTTCCCTCTGCCATCTCTCCTAGAGATCTCATCCTACCCACCCTGATCCAGGATGATCTGTCCAGATCCTTAAGTACATCTGCTAAGACCCTGTTTGCAAACAGGGTCATGGGTCACAGGGTCTGGGGGTTAGAAGGTAAAGCTATCTTTTGGGGGGCCACCATTCAACCCACCACACCTTTCTTTTCTCTCTAGTTAAATAACCCAATGGGTGACCCACTTTATTTGGGTGAAAATGTTGGTAACAGTTACCGAGTTTTTACTATATCCTGCCCGAGCTAAGGTCTTTACCGGGGCCCCTTGTTTACTGCTCACAGGTACCCCCGGGGGCACACAGTGCTGTCCGCCCTCTAGAAAGTGGAGGCTTCAGTGGGTGAGCTGCAGACCAGGCATCCAACCCGGGGACGCTGCCCTCTCAGTCCCACGCTGCCTCCTCTCTCTGGGTGGGATCTCCTTTCTACCAAGAAGATTCTCGCAGTTAGAAGGATTCGAGTAGCTCGAGACGTCCAAAGTCTCGTGCAGAGGGGGAAAGAGGGGGCTGGAAATGCGGAGCGTAAACACTGTGACCCTGGGAGCACGAAGCGTCACCAGCAGGTTACGGAGAACGGAGGGGAAGGCCAGCGTCGGAACCAGCTTATCTTAGTGGCGAACCCAACTGCCTGCTACGGGGCGCCGGGGGGGGGGGGGGTCCCGGACCTCAGGTTGGGGGGTGCCCGCAGGGGGACGATGCTTGCGAGAAGGCCGCCCAGCAGACCTGCAGGTGCCGGCGAGCGCATGTGCACCGTGGGCGCGCCTGCGGCCCCCAGGTGTACCACGCAGGGGTGGGGTGGGGGAGGGCAAGGGTGGGGGGTGGTCTGCAAGCCGACCAACTGTATTTCTGCTGCTAAAGAGAAACCTGTCAGAAGAGGCACGGGCAGCAGCCGGCCGCGGTGCCCTGCGGTGCTGTCGGGGGCAGAGGCGGCCTCGGCCTGGAGGCCCCCGGGGTCCCTGGCAGGGGTGGCCGATGACATGGATGTTTGGGGCATCTTGGCCTGGTGTCCTTACCAGATTCGTGGGACTGCCTCCCCATGTTCCTATCGTACTGACCTGAATGCCTTCCATGGTGAATTGGCCTTTTTCTCCCTTTATGTTTATTTTTATTTATTTTTTAAATTCGCATCCAGGTTAGCATATAGCGCAACAAGGATTTCAGGACTAGATTCCTTCTGCCTGCGGGTGCCGCGAGGGAGGGCGGGTATCAGCGGGCCGACCCCCGAGGGCCACCACGTGGTCTCCCGCAACAAGCGCGCTTTGCCGAGCCCATGGGAATGTCACTGTGCCCTTCAAAGTCATATGTGTCCCTGGGCCGCAAGGAGGTCAGGTGACGCCAACGTGTCGCATCAGGTTTTAAGAAACTCAATCCGTATTTAGCAGTAACTGATGCAAACAGGGACGGGTCGGATGGCATCTTGCCTTGCTCATAACAACTACCAGGAAGCCACGTCTTGAATGACGAAGTCGGTCTGAGGGCCAGGTTTTGTGCTATTTGCCAAAACTCCTAGTCAGTATCGGCACACCTCAGCCATAGTGTGGTCTGGCTCCAGATGACTGCCATCAGGCGAACGTTGCAATAACGTGAGTCAAATGAACATTCTGGTTTCCCAGTGCAGATGAAAGTTACGTTTAACTGTGGTTTATTAAGCATGCAATAGCATGATGTCTAACTTAACGTGCATGCCTTTACTAAAAAAATACTTTGTTAAAAAATGTTAAACGGGGGCGCCTGGGTGGCGCAGTCGGTTAAGCGTCCGACTTCAGCCAGGTCACGATCTCGCGGTCCGTGAGTTCGAGCCCCGCGTCAGGCTCTGGGCCGATGGCTCGGAGCCTGGAGCCTGTTTCCGATTCTGTGTCTCCCTCTCTCTCTGCCCCTCCCCCGTTCATGCTCTGTCTCTCTCTGTCCCAAAAATAAATAAAAAACGTTGAAAAAAAAAAATGTTAAACGTCACTCGAGCTTCCAGCAGATCATAATCAGTAATCTGTGGTCAGCCACGGATCACCGTGACAAATATAAGAAGGAAGAAGTTTGAAAGAGCACAAGTTACCAAAATATGACACAGAGACACAAAATGAGCAAATGCTGTTAGAAAAATGATCCCTACAGACTCGCTCCACAAACCTTTAATTTGTAAAAAAAAACCAAACAAACCAACAAAACCCAGTATGTGTGGAGCACAGTGAAACAAGTCTGCCTGTATCTGCTCGGTGGCCTCCTGAACGCCTCCCTTGAACGGGGAGGTGAGACACCCTCACAGCTCAGTGGGACTTTTTTTCTTTCCCTACTTTCTCAGCCTTGTCACCCAGCTGGTATGCGAACCAGCTGTGTGTGAGAAGGTCCCCAAGCAATGGTGGGGTCTAGTGAGAGGAGATGAGATCCACTGATTTCTACCAAGAAAAACAGGCATTTTATGTCTATTTATTTTGAGAGAGAGAGAGAGAGAGAGAGAGAGAGAGTGAATGTGCCATCAGAGGAGGGACAGAGAGAGAATCCCAAGCAGGCTCTGTGCTCAGTGCAGAGCCCGACGTGGGGCTAGATCCCAACTACTGTGAGATCATGACCTGAGCCGAAACCAGGAGTCGGACATTTAACCGCTGAGCCACCCAGGCGCCCCTACTGAGAAACTGTTTACACAAGCCAAAGGTAACTTGGAAAGGCGGGGTGTAAGCGGATAAAAGTACAGATGCTCTGGATGAAACAGAAAGGGGGGGAGCCCCGTCCCACCTACCAGGGACAAGCTATTCTGAACAGTTTGGAAACCACCAGACTCAGGTGTGAGGAAGGGAAATTGGGAGGGGGACAGGGCCACTTACCCAAGCTGGGGCACAGGACAGAGGACGGCGAGGTCAGATAAAAGTGTCAAAACCCAAGTCTGGCAGCAAGGGGACGCATGTATATACATACATGTGTACAGAGTATAAATCAGGTACATAGTGTATCATCAGTCTTCAGGGAAGACAAGAAATCTTTGTAACAGAGTCATGAATATTCTACACAAAGATGAAGTGGTAGGACTAAAGATTATGAAAAGACTTAAAAATATATATATTTTAACACCTCTCCCTGTCAGAACTCTGTTGAGCATAATATAGCAACATTACTGACTTTTAGGTCAACACCTTTAGAAATGCTTGGAATGTGACCTGTGACTTTCATCTTTAGAGACTGTGGGTTCAAGCCCCGTGTTGGGCTCTGTGCTCCACAGTGTGGAGACTGCTTGGGATTCTCTCTCAAATAAAGATAGACAGATAGTCAAAGCCTGGTGCTAGCAACTTATTAATGTAGGAATAATCAGCCAACCATTTACTTAAAATGCTGTTCAACAGTGGACTTCAAGCTGTATTACAAAGCTGTAATCATCAAGACAGTATGGTACTGGCACAAGAACAGACACTCAGATCAATGGAACAGAATAGAGAACCCAGAATTGGACCCACAAACGTATGGCCAACTAATCTTCGACAAAGCAGGAAAGAATAGCCAATGGAATAAAGACAGTCTCTTCAGCAAGTGGTGCTGGGAACACTGGACAGTGACATGCAGAAGAATGAACCCGGACCACTTCCTTACACCATACACAAAAATAAACTCAAAATGGATGAAAGACCTCAATGTAACACAGGAAGCCATCAAAATCCTCAAGGAGAAAGCAGGCAAAAACCTCTTTGACCTTGCCCACAGCAACTTCTTACTCAACATGTCTTCAGAGGCAAGGGAAACAAAAGCAAAAATGAACTATTGGGACCTCATCAAAATAAAAAGCTTCTGCACGGTGAAGGAAACAATCAGCAATCAGCAAAACTAAAAAGCAACCAACGGAATAGGAGAATATATTTGCAAATGACATATCAGATAAAGGGTTAGTGTCCAAAATCTATAAAGAACCGATGAAACTCAACACCCAAAAAAACAATCCAGTGAAGAAATGGGCAAAAGACATGAATAGACACTTCTCCAAAGAGACATCCAGGTGGCCAACCGACACATGAAAAAATGCTCAACGTCACTCATCATCAGGGAAATAGAAATCAACACCACAATGAGATACCACCTCACACCTGTCAGAATGGCTAACATTAACAACTCAGGCAACAACAGATGTTGGTGAGGATGAGGAGAAAGAGGATCTCTTTTGCATTGTTGGTGGGAATGCAAGCTGGTGCAGCCACTCTGGAAAAGAGTATGGAGGTTCCTCAAAAAATTAAAAATAGAACTACCCTACGACCCAGCAACAACACTAGGTATTTATCCAAGGGGTACAGGTGTGCTGTTTCGAAGGGGCACATGCACCCTGATGTTTATAGCAGGACTATCAACAATAGCCAAAGTATGGAAAGAGCCCAAATGTCCATTGATGGATGAATGGATAAAGATGTGGTGTATACACACACACACACACACACACACACACACACACACACAATGGAGTATTACTCGGCAATCAAAAAGAATGAAATCTTGCCATTCGCAACTACGTGGATGGAACTAGAGGGTATTATGCTAAGCGAAATTAGAAAAAGACAAATATCATGTGACTTCACTCATATGAGGACTTTAAGGTACAAAACAGATGAACATAAGGGAAGGGAAGCAAAAATAACATAGAAACAGGGAGGGGGACAAAAACTCTTAAATATGGAGAACAAATAGAGGGGTTACTGGAGGGGTTGTGGGAGGGGGGATGGGCTAAATGGGTAAGGGGCAGTAAGGAATCTACTCCTGATCATTGTTGCACTATATGCTAACTAACTTGGATGTAAATTAAAAAAATACACTTGATCTTAGCCAAAAGGCCGAGAAGCGATTAAATTAAAAAAATAAAATAAACATTAAAAAATAAACATTACAAAATTAAAAATGCTGTTCAACAAATCTCCAACATGATGCAAGAATTGGGAATTACTTTAGATTTGTGGTAATTACTTTAGGCTTAGCTATTTTATAACAGGTAGAATAAAAAGTACCTATGTATGCATCACTCATGACATTAAAAAATGCATGGGGCACCTGGGTGGCTCAACTGGTTAAGCATCTGACTCTCGGTTTCAGCTAAGGTCATGAGCTCACGGTTTTTGAGTTTGAGCCCCGCATCAGGCTTCACACTGACAGTGCAGAGCCTGCTTGGGATTCTCTCTCTCTACACACCCCCACCCCTGCCCCGGCTTGCTCTCTCAAAATACATAAACTTAAAAACAAAAATCTCTTTTAAAAAATGCATGAAGTCCTGTGCATTTTTAAACTTGATAGCATTTATGAAAATTAAAAATGTGTTCTAAATACAAATTTATTGAGTCTTAGCATATTTATATTAGTCAATGTGTATGTCTACATTTGAAAATTATAGAATATCTGTTCCTTTATAAAAACTGAAAAATCCAGGTAAGCAAAGACAAATAATGCCAGCAGAGAAACACTGCTAATCAATTGCTTTCAGGTGCAGACACACTGTACGTTATTTATTTATTTATTTTATTTTATTTTTTTAAACATTTATTTACTTGTGAGACAGAGAGAGAGACAGAGCATGAACGGGGGAGGGGCAGAGAGAGAGGGAGACACAGAATCCAAAGCAGGCTCCAGGCTCCAGGCCATCAGCCCAGAGCCTGACGCGGGGCTCGAACTCACAGACCGCAAGATCGTGACCTGAGCTGAAGTCGGACGCTCAACCGACTGAGCCACCCAGGCGCCCCGACACACTGTACTTTATACTAAATAACTGGTGATGTTCAATTTCCATGCTTTTTTGAAAGGTGATTTTGGAGTGAACAAAATTCAGTTTTGTTTTTGTTTTTTGTTTTGTTTTTGTTTTTTTGAGAGAGAAAGTGAGCAGGGGAGGGGCAGAGAGAGTGGGAAAGATAGAATTCCAAGCAGGCTCCACACTATCAGCACAGAGTCCGATGCGGGGCTTGAAACGTGAACCATGAGATCATGACCTGAGTCGGAACCAAGAGTTGTACACTTAACCAAATGAGCCACCCAGGAGCCCCAGTTGCAACTTATTTTTTAAAATGTTTTAACTTTTAGTTTTTTAAAAGGTAAGCTCTACACCCAAAGTGAGGCTCGAACTCACGACCCCAAGTATCAAGAATCACATGGTCTACCAACTGAACCAGTCAGCCGCCCCCATTGCAACTTATTTTAGAAGGCAATACTACATTGCCAATGTTAGAGTGCTGTGTAGGAAGCATCCTGAAAACAAATAATACACGCCGAACCGTGAGCATACTGACCGGTATGGCTTTGGGAAAGCCAGATTTGAAGAATGATGACCCTTGTCTCACTACTGCCAGCCCTGGAGAGTATTAGAAGCCCTCGCATGTTATATCCTTGTCCCCATACACAAAAGCACAGACAAGCTGCAAGGAAACAAAAGCACAGACAAGCTGCAAGGGCGCACTTCAAACCAAACTACTATTGGGTGGTGAAATGAGCAGACTCCTTCTTTGTAAAGTGACTTGGTGTCAGTGATGCGAAAATATTTTTTAACGCTGTCAAATTGCAAAAAAATTAAATGCATTTATACAAACAGTCTCCTATTCTGGGTATATTTTTCTTTGCTAATTAATATTTTATCAGTATAAGACATAGGTCATAGGAGCTAAGGGAAAATCCTAAAAATATACAGATTTTGGTCAGGCCTGGATCAAACTCACAATGTCAAAACAGAAAAAGGTTGAAATTGCACAAGAGTAATTTGTAAGTTTTGCGTGTTTGGCATTAGTTAACAGTTAAAAGCAGTGATGATATATACTCTATTAGTAGGCGAGTATTCAAGTAACAGGAAACAATTTAAAATTTATTAGGCATTTTGTTTAAAAAAAAAAATCAGATCTTGGAGCGCCTGGGTGGCTCAGTCAGTTGAACGTCTGACCCTTGATTTTGACTCAGGTCATGAGCCTTGCGTGGGGCTCCGTGCCTGGTGTGGGGCCTGCTTAAGAGTCTTTCTCCCTCTGCCCCTCTCCCCTGCTTGTGCTCTCTCTCTCGCTCTAAAAAATACATAAATAAAAGTATAAAAAATCAGATCTCCTTCTGATAATAAACTTGTGCCGATCTATGTGTCAATCTATCAATTATCTCAGCTGTGGCTACATGATCGAATCTCGAATCTCCGGAGTCTGACAAGTCCTCAACAATTATGACAACTGAAGAGACCACCTCATCGTTGCTTTGTGTGCAAGTAAGAGGTCTGCAAAGTAGCAACAGTGGGGGAAAAGGAAAGGTCTACTCCCTTTTCTCTGTCAGTATGCTTTAAAGATTTTCTTTCTCGAGGCTCTGCCTATTTGGTCTGTTCACCTTTAGATGAATAATACTTTAATGTTTTATATTCAACGATCCAGGTGTTTTTTTTTTTTTTTTTGACTAGAAAACATATGTAACTTAGGGGCGCCTGGGTGGATCAGTCGGTTAAGTGGCCGACTTCGACTCAGGTCATGATCTCGCGGTTTGTGGGTTTGAGTCCCACATCTGGCTCTGTGCTGACAGCTCAGAGCCTGGAGCCTGCTTGGGATACTGTGTCTCCCTCTCTCTCTGCCCCTTCCCCGTTCGTGCTCCCTCTCTCTCTCAAAAAATAAACATTAAAAAATTTTTTTAAAAACATGTAACTTATAATTGCTACTTTGTAATTTTTAAGTTACTTTCCAGAAAATCTCCCCTTCCCCAGAATCAAATATTAGCTTTGGATTTAGGTGAGCCTTGCCTTCCTAATCTCTCGCTCACGTTGCAAAGGCATCAATAGGTTACCCCTCCTAAATGCTACTGACGTATAAAATCCTACGCTAAGGTTACAGAGCGACTGGCGTATAAGAGGCCAAGGAAAATAAAAGTATGGCCGATAGAAAAGACAAAAACTACACAGCTCTGTTACTTTAAAAAATGTTTTAAAAGTATAAATACATGCTTTCAAAAATTCAAATATACAGAACACCTGCACAGCTGAATACAGGAGCCCCCAGCTGTATTTCATTTGCTCAATTACCACACGGGCCTAGAAGCTATGACGTCAGGAGCTTACACATAGACGGCTTCCATCATCACAGAAAGCCCATTGGGCAATTCATTGGTTTCTGCTCTACAGTAACCATAATTAAGCACTAGTACATTATTACAAAAGTTCTTTATACATTCTGGATATAAGTACCTTATCAGACATAATTTCAAAAATTTGCTGCCATTCTGTGGGTTAGACTTTCACTTGATGGTGTCCCTTAAACCTTTAAAACATTGAAGTGCATTTTGAGGAAGTCCCGATTTTTTTCCCTTGTTGCTTGTGCATTTGGTGCTGTGTATAAGAAATGGAAGATTTACTGGTATGTTTTCTTGTCAATTTTATAGTTTAGGTATATGATCCACTTAGATTTAGGTATACGACCCATCTGGGGCTGACCCAGGACTTTTTGTTGAAAAGATTACTCTTCCTTATTGAATGCTACTGGCACACTTGTGAAAAATCAATTGTTCATAAACGTTATTGATTTCTGGATCCTCAGTTATATTTTATGTTCCCGAAACCCATGTTTATCCTTATGCCAGTACCACATTGCCTTGGTTACTGTAGCTTTGTAGTAAGTTTTGAAATTGGTTAAGTGTGAGTCTTCCAACCTTGCTCTTCTTCAAGATTGTTTTGGCTTTTGTAATTTTCCATATGAATTTTATCAGTCTGTCAGTTTCTGCAAATAAGCCAGCAGGGGTTTTAATGGGAATTGCACGGACTCTGGAGCATTCTGGGAGCATTTTTATCTTAACAATGTGAGGTCTTCCAATCCATGAACAAAAATGAATTTCCATTTATTTAGGTCTTCTTTAATTTCAACAATGTTGTGTAGTTTTTGTAAACCTTGATGCTATTGTAAATAGAATTAAAAAAAAATCTCAATTTCAGAACATTCACTGCTGATATGGAAACAAAACTGATCTTTGTATATTGATCTTGTATCTATCCTGTGGTCTGGTGAGCTCATGTAGTTTTTATTTTATTTTCTTACAATGATGTTTTTTTAACTGAGCATAAGTTGTGTATTTTTTTTTTTAATTTTTAAAATTTTTTGAGCTCATTTAGTTTTTAAATGAATTTCTTAGAATTTTCTACAAAACAAGTTTATATAATCTGTGAATACATAGTTTTACTTCTTTTCCAATATGGTTGACTTTTATTTCTTTTTCTTGACTAATTTCCCTGGCTAGAAACTCAAGTACAATGTTGAATAGAAGGGGTGAGAAAAAACATCCTTGTCTTAGTCCTGATTTTGGGGAGAGAACATTCAGCATTTAGTCTGTTGCCATTAATGATGTTAGGTGTAGGGCTTTTGTAGATGTTCTTTATATCATGTTGAGAAGTTTCCCTTTTATTCCTGGTTTGTTGACTATTTTTATCACGAAAGGGTGCTGAGTTTTTCAAAGCTCTTCCTGCAACTATGAAGACAATTAAGTCAATGTGGTAAGTTAGTCCTTTATGAACATGGTAGCATTGACCCTCATTATTTTCGATTCTATATTTATGAATTTACCAATTTGTATCTCAGCTTGTTTGTAATCCCCACCTCAAAACTGTTAGCACTTCTATGATCATTCACAGGCATCTGCAGACACACGAAATTTAGAGCTTCCTGATGTGCGTGTTCTCCGTGGAGCTGAACAAGGCAATGCTTTGCCTTCCTGTTCCAGGTCCCCCCAGACATGACCAGAAGATGAGGGGGCAGGGGGAGCGCAGTGCAGTGCAAAAAAGTTCTGGTTCTGGGGCTAGTATGAATCCCAACTCTGGCAATTATTAGTGGGGTGGCTTCAGGCAAGTCACTTAATATTTCTAAACTTCGTTTTCTCTTTTGAAAATAAAACAATATGTACCAGGATAAATTGTCTTCAGGATTTAAGATTGTAATCTATTTGAGGTATGTATACACACACACACTTCCCCTAGGAGCAATGGCTCTGTATTCACTAATTCAGTATCCACAGTGACTTCATGGAATGTAAATAAGGTGAATAAGGTGAATGCTGTGACTAACGAGAAGCATCTGCATATGACGTTGAATTTTGGATGTTAAACCAACCTTGTATTCCTGGGATAAATCTTACTTAGTCGTGGTGTAAAATCCTTTTTATACGTTGCTAGATTCACTTTGCTAGTATTTTGTTGATGACTTTTGAGTCTATATTCAGAACAGATACTGATCTGTGGTTTTCTTGTGATGTCTTCACTGGTTTTGTATCAGGGGAATACTGGCCTCATAAGATGACTTGGGAAGTGTTCCCACTTCCATTTTTTGGGGAGAATTTGCAAAGGATTGGTGCTAATTCTTTAAATGTTTGGTAGAACACAGCAGCGAAGCCATCTGGGTGTGGTATTTTCTTTGTGGCACGTTTTAAAGTTACTAATTCAGTATCTTTGTTATTGGCAGTTGTCTTTTTCACTTGCTTTCGGTAGAACCAACAGCGGTAAGATGATCTCTCAAGGCCAGTACGATTCACTAAGAAAATTGACGTTATCGAGGAAGACATATCCGGTGTCTGTAGGATTCAGATAAGCAGCTGGCCAGGATTATCCAGTGGTAGAACTGTCCTGCTGTCTTGCTCTAACAGAGACAAACATTTCATCATCTCTCGTGCTTTCACGACCTTAGGAACAAGACCTTTCAGCCCGTTTACAGAAGATTTAGATACAAACCTGTTAACAGACATTTGTAGTAAAGTCATATAATCACAAATTAAAGTTTGCACATTACTAGATTATATACAGACATGCGTATTTACATATTATCTTTAAATCTATCTACAAAAATAATACCTGTCTCAGAACCTGTCAGGAAGGCAGTATGTAGTGGAATAAACACTGGAATAGAAATCTGGAGATCTCAGTTCTGGTGTCAGCCCTCACTTCAACAAGATGCCACAATCTGTTTCTCCCACCGATAAAACGAGGTTAAGCCTGATGATCACCAAGGTTTTTTTTCCTCATTCTAAAAATACAAGGACTTCTTCAACAATAATGTCATTCCCACTGTTGTCACTTCTGAGTGCTCGAAATGAAAATGCTTTTGTTCTAAGCACATCCACACTGCATTCTTACGGAACAAGCCAACCAATTCACCAAATCTTACAAGAAGAGGAAGAGGAAGTCTGTGGCTAAATAATATAATTCCAACATCTCAAGGTCCTGGGTTTGCCATGAAATAGCCACTATCAATCCTCTCTCTCTACAAAAATGTATTTGTTTTTTCGTCACACCTCACTTCCTGTCGGTCCCGTAGCACAGGAGGCGTGTAGTCAAGTCATTATGGTCGCTTTCAAACACAAGGAGGTCACTTGTCTGAAATTCGGAGCCCGTCAGAGAGACTGAACGGCATCTCATCCGTTGTCTCTACTGGCACATTACTTCTCCCAAAGCGACACGAGTCGCGGTGGGAATGGGGACTTGAGATAAACGCATCCGCGGTCCGGCTGCAATGACAACTATCTGATGGCAAAACGCTGCTTGAGTTACCAAGATGCGAATGGTAAAGAGCGTGGAAGGAGTCTTGAGACGAGTGATACTGTCCAGCCCCCGTCGAGGTGGACGCAGGGCTCTGGTAAGGGCCGTTACACATGACACACGTCTGGAAGCAAGTCTTCCTTCCCAAACCCCGGTGAATGTCCAGTTTGGCAATGAGGGGTTTCCCAACGTTCACTTCCTGCTTCTCCTCTACAGTATCTTCCAGTCCTGAGTACTGATACGACACACACACTGTGAAGATTAGATGTTCCTGAAAAGGAACAGGGATAAAGTTATTTTTATCAACTGTGAGAGCACATCGGTCTCAGAGTATCACTGACATCTACAAATACGCACAGGACCACACAACAAAATCCACGGTCACTCCCCTTTCCCAGCTTCCAATCCTCAAGGCCTGTTTACACCTTCCCTATACTAAGCGACGCCGGCTATAATCATGTTCCCTTTCCTTCATTCGATACTTTGAATTGGTAGAATTCTAGTACTTACTACTGACGGTGGTCAGAATCACAGAGACCTTGTACTGTATTCTGGAGGAATAGTTTAAAGGTGTTTTCCAAGCAGTGGGGCTTGGGAAACTTACCCAACTGGTGGAGATGGGAGAATGGTCCTTTAAGGAGAAAACCTGACTTTACACCCAGGCCAAAAGTTTAGCTGTTTTTTTTTTTTTTTTTTTTTTTTTTTTAATTTTTTTTTAACGTTTATTTATTTTTGAGACAGAGTGAGACAGAGCATGAACGGGGGAGGGGCAGAGAGAGAGGGAGACACAGAATCAGAAGCAGGCTCCAGGCTCTGAGCCATCAGCCCAGAGCCCGACGCGGGGCTCGAACTCACGGACCGTGAGATCGTGACCTGGGCCGAAGTCGGACGTCTAACCGACTGAGCCACCCAGGCGCCCCAAGTTTAGCTGTTTTAAAAAGTATTGTGAGATAATAATCCATGGTCACAGGTGGAAGAGCATTAACTGCATCAGATCACAGGCTTATTTCACAGACAAAGGAGACTGAAGAAGATTAGCTATGAACAGGGTGACGATAGTTTGTATCTGTTGTTCCAACTAGAAAATGATTATTCAAAGATGCAAAGATATTTAAAAGCAGATTATGCTCTGTATCTCTAAATTTTTTGTTTTAAATGTTTATTTGAGAGAGAGAGAGAGTGCACACATGTAGAAGAGGGGCAGAGAGACAGAGAGACAGACAGACAGATAGACAGACAGACAAAGAGAGAGGAAGAATCCCAAGCAGGTTCCATGCTGTCAGCACGGGGACTTGAACAGATCTCACAAACTGTGAGATCACGACCTGAGCCAAAATCAAGAGTTGGATGCTTAACCAACTGAGACCCAGGCACCCCTCTTTTCCATCACATACACTCTCACGTGAACATCTTCAGGCCATTAGCAGGGACAGAACACCACGCGGAAGGGGGGTCACTGATAAGACTGTGTATCACGTATCTCTACTTCAATTTAACACTCAATGAAGCAGCAATCTATAAAGTGATACAACTGTCACACGCCAAAATGAGTTTTCACTTTCATAAGATTAGCAGTTACAAACAGGAAAAGTAATAACCTTTAATTTTTGCAGTGAACTGAGCCGAGTATAGAGGCACTGCTTGGGGAGATCCTTTGATACCAAATAGCTGCCAGTTTCCTCAGGCGTCCCTTTGTTTGCAGCTTTTGGATCAATGTCTAAGTCCTGTGAAAAGTAGCAGGCGTTATTAATGAAATCAATGAGACTCACAACACTGTGCATGACAATAAAATATCTGAACGGGTATTTCTCTCTTACGAATTTTGGCTGAGTAGGTAAACTCTCATCCAGGACTAAACAAACAATAAAGACAACACTCTAGAGTACAATAGGAATTCTAAATTCTGCACACATATGCTTAAAAAGTTAGCTGTGCAAGGACAGTTACTTCCAAACTATCCCTAGAGACACTTCTTAACCCACTCCAAGCTTCCTTTCACATCCAAGCCCCATTAGTGTGTGACTCCTGGATTCTCGTCCTTCTATTCATCACTTTTGGGCAGATGCAGCGGGTTATCTAGAAACAATAAACGGACAAGACACAGACAGCCCTTCCCTTTTCTTCTCTAAGAGACAACTCCTGGCCGAGGGCGGGAGATCTGTTCTGGAACTCCAGGGAGAAGGCCTCAGGTTCTGCCCTGACCAATGCCCAGAAAGCTGCCGGGGCTGGTAGAGAGACCTATCTAATTCTGGGCTTCAGTGCTGGAACATCTGCTCTCACACTAAGCAATGTCCTCCATGAAGCTTTTATCAATACCAAAGGTGATGCTCTGGATTTGTCTTGCACCTTGCTTACTTACTTCTCAATTTACTAAACTCATGTAGGAAAGAGGGATACTATTTACTGGCTTCTTTAGGCTGACACAAAATACATACTGTATCTTAATTTATGGAAAAACAAATTTCTGTGCTTCCAATATACTACCATAAGACTTTAATTAACAACAGTAGTTTTTAAAAGGAAATTATTTTTGACATAAGAATAACAAATTTGATATTCTACTTAGGGTAAGGGAAATTAAAGGCTTCTTTCCTGGGTGAAATTTGACATTTAGGGTATTTTTGGTGATTAGTTTTTAAATATTATGACTACTGTCACTAAAACACAAATAAGTATTTACATAAATGGAATATATAGGTATTTATATTTCCTTTAACTTTACCATGAAGTTTCCAAATGTTTAGTTATTAGTAAGTGAGGCTGTATCGGTATATTTTGAACCAAAGAAGAAAGGGGGGACTTACGAGAGGAAAATCTGTGACATAGGCATCGCACATTACTACGTCGGGCGGCTTGTGGACTATGCTTGTGTAGATTATCATGACGTTGGAGAACTCTGCGGCGAACCCTAACTGAATCTGGACACCGCACTGAAATTTAAGGCACATACTTTCTGGGAGTTCTGAAAAAGAACAAAAAGAACAACTTGTAAATAATCATTTGAGGAGTGCTCGGTAAGTTTTCGGATGATGAGCGACAGATAAATATTCTTTAAGGGCGAAACAGGGCTTTTGTTTTCACTCAGAAAGGTTCTGTAACTAACACATTGTTCAAAGACACATAAACACACATGCATACACTTACAGAAAGAGGAAAAAAAAGCCCCATATTCTGCTGGTTGGTCACGCAAATAAAAGCCTTTCATTTACTGTTTCCTGACAATTCTTGTCCCTCTGCATATATAATTTTTACAGTGGTAACCAAAAGTATCCATACAACTTGTGAATTTTCACTGCTGCCTCGATCTTCACGAAAATAGTTTTCAATAAGCATTATGTTGCCGAATAGTTTGCTACTTTGAACAACTCCACTATTCTTGAATATCTATAGTATTTCTGGATTTTATTATTTTTCTACCATAGTTAATATTTCTTATATACATGTACTTAATACTTTAGACACAGCTGCTGGACAGTTCCTCACACATGTGACATTCTCCACTCACGTAGACTGTAAATAGATTTGACCATACAATTTCCAAAATGAATATTAATTTTCAAAATGTTTACCTAGTTGATGAGATTAAAAAGGAAAAACTACACTATCATAGTTTTAATTTTGTTTTCTCTCATTACGACTTAAGTTTACCTTTTTTATATTTGTTTCTTAATTATTAATATATTCACAACTGTGTATATTGTTGAATTTGCATCCTTCGGTGAGTGATTAAGGGAGTCTTAATGTTTTTCCTTTTACCATTTTGTAAGAACTTTTTAAATTATTTTTAAATGTTTTATTTTTGAGAGAGAGAGAGAGAGACAGAGAGACAAAGAGGCAGAGTGCAAGCAGGGGAGGGGCAGAGAGAGAGAGAGGGAGACACAGAATCCGAAGCAGGCTCCAGGCTCTGAGCTGTCAGCATGGAGCCCGATGCGGGACTCGAACTCATGAACTGTGAGATCATGACCTGAGCTGGAGTCGGACACTTAACCGACTGAGCCACCCAGGCGGCCCTTGCATGAACTCTTTAACGTAAAAAATACCAAACCTGTTACCAAAAACAGTGCTCTCTTTTCACACAAGCTACTCTGACCCTCTAGAGCCTGTTTGCCTTTGGTAAGATGACATATATCCGTGTGTAAAAGATAAGAAATAAGTATTATTTTAAGACCACAATCTTTTCATGATGTTTTAAAATATTTGGGCCAAAAACTTCCTGCAAATCAGGTTATAGTCTCAGTAACACAGACTCACTCAATAACTATTTTACTGAACATCTACTATGTGCCAGGTGTGGTATAAGTAATGAGCAAACAGGAAAATAATGGACCAGACACTTCTAAACTTTTTTTCGTTTTTTTTTAATTTGAAAATCTAGGGGCGCCTGGGTGGCTCAGTCGGTTGGGCGTCCGACTTCATCTCAGGTCACGATCTCACGGTCCGTGAGTTCGAGCCCCGCGTCAGGCTCTGGGCTGACGGCTCGGAGCCTGGAGCCTGCTTCCGATTCTGTGTCTCCTTCTCTCTCTGCCCCTCCCCTGCTCATGCTCTGTCTCTCTCTGTCTCAAAAATAAATAAACATTAAAAAAAAAAAATTAAAAAAAAAAAAAAAAAGAAAATCTAATTGGCCTCATTAGGCGATTTATGAATTGGGCAGCATCTCATCTACCAAGTAAAGAGATGCTTCCTTAGTTTCATTTTATAAAAGGGTTTTTTGTTTTGTTTTGTTTTTTCTCTTTTCACTGTTGATCTTTACCACCGTGACTTTGCTATTGTTGTTGTTTAGAGTTTTTAATCTTTATTATTATTTTTTAAGGTTTGTTTATTTATTTTTTTGAGAAAGCGAGCAAGTGTGAGTAGAGAGGGGAGGGGGACAGAGGATCCCAAGCAGGCTCCGTGCTGACAGCAGAAGGCCGGATGCAGGGCTCGAACTCACAAACTGTGAGATCATGACCCGAGCCGAAGTCGGACACTTAACCGACTGAGTCATCCAGATGCTCCTAGGTCTTTTTTAGAGGAAAAGACTCGTAGCAAATCCAAAATCTCACTTGTCAATGATTTAAACTTACTTTTTCACTAAACACACAGAATTACCAGTAGTAATTCATTATGTTGTAGATAAGATTTCCACTCCCTCTTTCTCCTGCTCACCAACTCGCTGCTTCCAGAGTCAGAGAGAGCGAATGCCCAGTGATATTTATGAGCACATAGTATTTGCTGACTAGCATGCTTGTCTCCTTACACGTGCGACCTCATTCAACATCAACAACCGTAGCAAGTGTTATTTCTTGTCCCCATTGATAGACAACATGCTTACCAAGGGGCAGAGACAGAATCAGAACCCAGGCCTGTCTGATTTTTCAAACAGCACACTTCCAGCAACTCAGAATATGATCAAGTCTAAGGGACTGTATATTAGGTAGACTGTTTAGTCTTGGGTTTGCCCACTACGCTAAAATGTTTTCACTACAAAGTTGAGAAGAAAACGATTTATCCAGGAGGAAAAAACGTCCTTCATGATGTAATATAAGCACATTATAGAACAACGTCACAAAAAGCAGCCATCACCGTACCGTGTGCCTTGGCCCACTGCAGATTCCGCACCAGAGATTCCGCAGAATATCCTGTTCCCTGTATTGGGTCAGTAAGTGCTCTCTTTTCAGACAAGCTGCTCCGAATCTCCAGAGCCTGTTTGCCTTTGGTAAGGTGACACTTACCCATGTCTAAAAGATAAGAAATAAGTATTAAGACCACAATCTTTTCATTATGTTTTAAATACTTAGGCCAAGAACTCCCCTGAAAATCAGGTTATATTCTTAGTATCTATCACTTATTCACTCAACAAGTATTTACTGAACACCTACTATGTGCCAGGAACGGGTCAAAGTAATGAGCAAACAGATGTGAGAGAGAGAGAGTGAGAGGGAGACAGAAAGAGAACATGAGTGGGGGAAGGGCAGAGAGCGAGAGGGAGACACAGAATCCGAAGTGGGGTCCAGGCTCTGAGCTGTCAGCATAGAGCTGGACGTGGGGCTCAAACCCATGAACTGTGAGATCATGACCTGAGCCAAAGTCAGACACTTAACCGAATGAGCCACCCAGGCGCCCCCGTCAAAAATTTTTTTTAAATGTTGGACCAGCCCACTTCTTTTTTTTTTTTAATTTTTTTTTTTTTAACGTTTATTTATTTTTGAGACAGAGAGAGACAGAGCATGAACGGGGGAGGGTCAGAGAGAGGGAGACACAGAATTGGAAACAGGCTCCAGGCTCTGAGCTGTCAGCACAGAGCCCGACGCGGGGCTCGAACTTACAGACCGCGAGATCATGACCTGAGCCGAAGTCGGCGGCTTAACCGACTGAGACACCCAGGCGCCCCATGGACCAGCCCACTTCTAAAGGCCCTTTTAACTTTTATCTTCTATAATTCTATTACCAAATCCCTAATACTTTAAACCTTAAAATTCACAAAGAACTGAAAGTATATTTGTTTACTGAAAGAGTAGTCCTCATTTTATGTCTGCACTCCGTTGGGAAATACACGCAGTTAGTAAACAAATGACTATTTATCTACGAGAAAGTTAAGATCCCGTGCCATCTACACCTCAGATATCTTTATTTTGAGACAGAGAGAGAGAGAGAGAGAGAGAGAGAGAGAGAGAATGAATTCCAAGCAGGCTCCACACCCGACATGGGGCTTGATCCCAAGAACCATGAGATCATGATCTGAGCCAAAATCAAGTCAGACACTTCACTGACTGAGCCACCCAGGAGCCCCTACCTTGCATATTTTAATTTTCACTCAAACACAGGCATTGGTAAGTAGTATATGCCAATGTTTTAGGTTTTGAACTTAACAAAAAAGTTATGCCATAATGTGTTTTCATCCAACCTATTTTAGACAAAGACTTATGATTATTGATAAATCTCAATTTAAACTTACAAAGCTATATATTATTTAATATGAACAAATTACTTCTCCTACTTCTATATATATTATTATTAATAAAGTTATAAACTAATAGTATCTGGTCTTGGGAAAGTAGTTATTTATCTGGAAAAAAAGAGGTAAAACTAAGATTCTTAAAGTAAATTTTTAAAAATATTTATTTGGTTTTTTTTGGGGGGGAGGGGCAGAGAGAGAGGGAGACACAGAATCTGAAGCAGGCTCCAGGCTCTGAGCTGTCTGCACAGAGCCCAATGCAGGGCTCGAACGTAGAGTGAGATCACGACCTGAGCTGAAGCGCGACGCTTAACCACCCAGGTGCCCCAAAACTAAGATTCTTAAATAGAAGAATCTATTCTGAAATAGAAGCCTCATATATAAAGCAGATAAAGGCAGACTTTTCTGGCTGAAGCAGGATGGCAGGAGGAGGTCCAAAGCTCTGGCTGTCTATGTTACATGGGAAAATGGCGAAGTCAGGTGACCCAGCTACAAGATCTGCACCGATAAAAACATGAAAATAAAGGTGACTCATGGCTCTTAGGGTAACTCTCACATACCTAATACTCAAGCTGCCATCTTTGGAACACCCAAGAAACTCCAAATCTCATGGGCTGGTTTGCAAAAGAACTGTTTTTTGGTATGACTTTTATTATTTTATTAAAAAATTTTTTTTCTTTATTTCTGAGAGAGAGAGAGAGAGAGAGGGAAGGAGGGAGGGAGGGAGGGAGAGAGGGAGACACAGAATCCGAAGCAGGCTCCAGGCTCTGAGTTGTCAGCACAGAGCCCGATGTGGGGCTCCAACTCACGGAACTGCAAGATCGTGACCTGAGCCAAGGTCAGATGCTTAACTGACTGAGCCACCCAGTGCCCCGAAAGCAGAATTTAAAAACATTGAGTACATCAATGAAAAAAATGAACCCAGACTCTTCCACCGGGCCTCAAAATTTCTGTAAGGCTGTATCTCTAATCCTCAGAGAGGATGCTCTCTGGACCAGGTTTCTGCAAACAAGCAGACGGGGCAGCACCAGGCACGAGGCACAGAAACGAGGCACACAACTCGGAGAATGAAACTTCACCGATTCCACAGTCTTGCCTGCGATCAGCGCCGCGGCTCAAGTCATGCTGAGCAGAGGGCATAAAGCCAAGTCAACAGGGAATGAGGAAGGGGGCGGGGGGGGGGGGGAATTAAATGGAGTGTTGCTGAACACTGCCTAAATTTTTGTTTTTTATAAAATAAATACTAATTCCAAACCTGCACAGTAATAGTAGGAAGAAAATAATTACCAGAAGACCCTGAGTAGCTTTCTCTTTATTTATTTTACCTTCTGCAACTTCATCCAGTAACACAGTAATTTTCTTGTCTTCTAATAATCTATCTTTTAAAAATTTCATGAAAATTCCATTTGCCAACCCAGAATGCTGGATTTCAAAAGCTTCTGCCCCTTGACACCTTAAAAAACAGCAAAAAGACAAATTAAAACAAAAAGAAAGGAAACACTTGCCACACGGGCTTGCATAAATACGGATGAGCTTCATTTGCTTCTCAGCCTCCTGCATGACATCTTAATTAAACAGTTAATCTTTAAGCAGGAACTACATGCTCTGGTGCTTAGTGAAAAGAAGATGTCAGGATAGGAGGTGCTAAAGTCAATTCTTTAAAACTTCTTATCGAGGATATCAAAGAGGAAAATTTATGCCTACAATTCTACGGATCTGTCTAGGCTTCTAATCTATAATCAAAAAGAAGTCACGAAAAACGAAGGCATCTTGAACATAAATATAAAATTTCCTTACGTGGCGTATCCAAACACAATGTTGGCGGTGACTTTTAGTGCATCCAAGATCGGGATGGTGTCATCATAGTCATTTCTACATAAAAGGGAGGAGGGAGGAGGACAGATACAAATGTGAAAAAAGTTAAACAGCATTTTGGAGAGCTTTAATAATATAATGGAAAATATAACACTATTGTATTACATATGATTTAAAATTATAGATTCAAAATTCCTTTATCAAATCAGCCACATATTTACCCAAAATAATCCAGGCCTCCTATGCTGCCGAGAGGGCAGATGGCCACATCCTTTCTCTGCTTAGCTTTAAACAGGACCAACATCTGAACTCTGGCATTGGTTTTTGATTGGTAAACGCTGAGCAAGCACAAACTCTATTTCTGAGAGGAATTAATCACTGGTTCTATTCCTTAGTAACACAGTGGCCAACAACTGGGATCTGAAGCTTCAAACATGAGGTTCGGCTACGCTTTCTGTATCTGCGAGACCAGGGCTGACAGAAGCCCCACCTCACCACGGGTGTTCTTTCCGTCAGTTCCTGGAGGAATAACTGAGAGACGACTGGAGACACCTACAGGCATTCTGAAGAGCTGAACCTTCTGGAGTGTGAATAAATACCCATGCCCTTGGGGCGCCTGGGTGGCTCAGAGTTAAAGGTCTGACTTCGGCTCAGGTCATGATTTCACGGTTTATGAGTTTGAGCCCCGAGTCGGGCGGGCTCTGGGCTGACGGCTCAGAGCCTGGAGCCCGCTTCAGATTCTGTGTCTCCCTCTCTCTCTGCCCCTCCCCCATTCACACTGTCTGTCTGTCTGTCTCTCTCTCAAAAAATAAACAAACATTAAAAAAAGAGTTTTTAAAAAGATAACCATTAAGAAAAAGAAAAAATACCCACGCCCTTTAGTACCTCACTTTTGTTCTATAGCAAATAAGAAAAAAGTTAAAATCATTAAATACACATGGAGAAAATATATTTTCCTCTAGTGTCCTTCTTGGTCAGTTTCAATCTGTAATTACAAATTCTCAAGTTTGGGGCGCCTGGGTGGCTCAGCCGGTTAAGCTTCCAACGTCGGCTCAGGTCATGATCTTGTGGTTCCTGAGTTCGAGCCCCGCGTCGGGCTCTGTGCTGACAGCTCGGAGCCCGGAGCCTGCTTTGATTCTGTGTCTCCCTCTCTCTCTGCCCCTCCCCAGCTCATGCTCTGTCTCTCTCTCTCTAAAAAATTAACGTTAAAAAAAAGAAAAAAAACAATTTGCAAGCTTAGGTGGTTCTTAGAATTCCCAGGTTTGCCTTAGATTTACTTGTCAAGGCTGATATTTACCTCAATCCAATGAGCTTCATTTAACACAGACAGCTTACCTTTTCCTACACATGTCCAACAAGAACACGTTGAGTCCGGTTTCCTTTTCTTGCATCAATTTCAGTATATTTTGTACACAGAGACAGTTTTCAGACCTATATGGATTTGGAGCATCAACAGGGACCATAAAGCTGTTCCCAAAGTTTTCGTAACCATGTCCTGCATAATATAATAATCCTGGAAAAGAGAAAAAAGGGGTAAAAATTAACTCTAAATTGCACTCTGAATACGCATGCAGCACTCTTGTGCAGTCTTTTATTTTCTTCAAGTTAATGCAAGCTTATTTAAGAGATACCCAACTATAAACACAGTCAATGTTAACTAAGTTTGCACTGAAAATTATTTCGACAACAGTCTTTAAATACTGTATTTAAAAATTTTTTTTTTTTAACGTTTATTTATTTTTGAGACAGAGAGAGACAGAGCATGAACGGGGGAGGGTCAGAGAGAGAGGGAGACACAGAATCGGAAGCAGGCTTCAGGCTCTGGGCCATCATCAGCCCAGAGCCCAACGCGGGGCTCGAACCCACGGACCGTGAGATCGTGACCTGAAGTCGGACGTTTAACCGACTGAGCCACCCAGGCGCCCCAAATACTGTATTTTAAACTGACATCAAGATGCTGTCCTGAAGTATGTTTTAGTTCATAAAAATGGTATATTTGTAACCAGTGGTATAATATGGAATGCAGATTTATCTTATGTTATATAAAAAAGAAAAAGGCTAAGGACTTCTTTGTTGAGTCGTTTGTCTTCTCCATGAGACCAGGAGTTCCCCCAGGGCAGGGACGGTATTATCTCTATCTGTGGATTCCTGGCACACAGCAGGAGCTTAGTAAGTTTTTAATGGATGAACAAATAAACTTATTTAGATGACTAGTAACTACTAAATCCAGTATAGGAAATTCTATAGGCAAAAAAAGGAAAAACAAATCCCACAGGCATTTATATACATAATTAGTAAGAGCCATAAAAATAAAAACGTAGTCTTTAAAAAAAATGATTATTTATTTATTTTGGGGGGGGGGTAGGGCAGAGAGAGAGGGAGGGAGAATCCCAAGCAGGCTCCACATGCTGTCAGCACAAAGTTCCACGTGACGCTTGATCTCATAAACCTCGAGATCGTGACCTGAGCTGAAATCAAGAGTTGGACACTCGACTGACTGAGCCACCCAGGTGTCCTTAAATGTAGCTTTTTCTAAGAAGGGAAGGAAAATCTGATTTCATGGATTACTACTTTTTTTTTTTTTTAAAGATTTAAGTTTATTTTAAGAGAGAGTAAGAGAGAGCAGAGGAGAGGCAGAGAGAGAAGGAGGGAGGGAATCCCAAGCAGGCTCTGAGCTGTCAGCACAGAGTCCAACGTGGGGCTCAAGCCCATGAACCGTGAGATCATGACCTGCGCTGAAATCAAGGGTCAGATGCTTAACTGACTGAGCCACCCAGGAGCCCCATTACTACTTTTTCTTTTCGTTACGAGATATAAATATCATTAATTTTCCATCTAGAGTCTCTTGAATTAATAATCTCAAATTTACATTCATTTTAGTAGTCCATAGATGAGTCATTTCTTTACTGAGAAACGATACTATAAAAACTGCACCAAACGACTCTGAACATTTTCTTGAAAAGATGTTTGTTTTGGCTGTAAAAAACAAAAAACAAAAAACAAAAAAAAACCCAAATATCAGTATGGGCTTCCTTATAAAAATATTTGATAGAAATATTTGTGAAGATACATTCCCCCTAGGCACGCAATCTCTAAGGCCCACTGATTTTGCTCTGTCAGCGTCCTGGATATGACGACTTCTTTCTACGGCTTTCTGACATTAATAGTAAAAAGGCGCCAAGCTGGGGAACAACAGAGAAGCTGCTCCCTGCACCCACAGCTCCAATTCCGAGCAAAGAATGTAGCTTCGAACAACCTGCTCCATTTGGTCCTCCAGGGAAGAACCCAGGTCTGTTTTTCTTGAACTCTGACTAAAATGAGAAAAACGGTTCTTTCATATGTAACATTTCAGGTAAAAAAAAAATGACAAAATGGGGGGCACCTGGGTGGCTCAGAGAGTTAAGCGTCCAACTTCGCCTCGGGTCATGATCTTGTGATTCACTGAGTTCGGGCCCCGCATCCACAGAGCCTGCTTTGAATTCTCAATATCTCTCTCTCTCTCTCTCTCTCTCGAAAATAAACATTTAAACTAATGACAAAATGGGTACATTCATGTATTCAGTGTGGGTTTATTCTATCTCATCTGTGTCCTGCATGAAAGAAATGAAAGAGAAAAGGAAGACGAGGTTCCTGCCCCAAGGATCTTGCAACTCATTCAGACCTGCTCATGTTGTTAAAGAACACAGAAAGTCAGCACACAATGAAATATCATAAATTATGTGATTAAGGAAACCTTGTATGATCTGAGTAAGGTGCACGGAGGAATCGGTGTGAACGGAAGCAACCACAGGTGGTCTTGGGAGACTGGGTACAATTCGGAAAACCAGAGGAAGAGCAAGGGACGTTATGGAACGGAAACAAACCAGGCGTGGGCCTGGAATGGCAGCCAAGAGAAAGGAGACCAGCCTGGCAAGGAATTAAATTATCCCCGGAAAGAAGAGGGGCACTGACACGAGCATCTTGAAAATCGTGACACAGGGAGTGGATGTAATTCACTAAGGAATGAAGACTGAGTGAGTGAAAAGCCAGCCCGAAGAATGAGAGCAAATACTTGCAAACAGTAGATCTATAAGGACAACTTGTATCTAGAATACATAAAGAACTCTTCAATTCGACCATAAAAAGACAAATAGCCAAGTAAAAAATGGGCAAAGGATCTGAACAAACATTTCTCCAAAGAGGATAGCAAACAAATAAACACACGAAACGCAAAACAGAACGAGATCCCACATCACGCTTACCAGGACAGCTACAATAAACACACAGGCGTGAACATGTGTTGGCAAGGATGGAGAGAAACTGGAAGCCTCATTTACTTCCGGTGGGAACATGCATTGGTGCAAGCAAGCAGTCAGGAAAGAGTTTAAGCAGTTCCTCAAAAAGTTAAACGCAGAATTCCCATATGATTAAGCAATCGCAGTCCAAGGTGTATACAGCCAAGAGAACTGAAAACCTATGTCCACACAAGAATGTGCACACGAGTGTTCACAGCGGTGTGATTCAGAATATCACCCAGAGGCAACAACCTACGTGCCCACCGGCTGATGGATGGAAATGTGGTACATCCTATACCATGATTATCCAGCCATAAAAGTAATGCAATGACACGGACGAACCTTGAAAACATTATGCTGAGAGAAAAAAGCCAGGCACGGAAAGATTCCATTCTACAAAATGGCTCCAAAAGGTGAATCCATAAAGATAGAAAGAAAAGCTGCTGTTACCAGGGGTTTGGGACAAAGAGGAATGAAGAGTGACGGCTAACGGACGTGGAGATTCTTTCTGGGGTGATGAAAATGTTCTGGAATTAGGTGACTGATGCAAAACTGTGAATACGCTAAGGCCACCGAACTGTACGTTTCAAAACAGTAGAATTTATATACTTCTTTATCCAGTACAGGCACCCCTCACCTTTTTTTTTTTTAACATTTATTTATTTTTGAGACAGAGAGAGAGCATGAACAGGGGAGGGTCAGAGAAAGAGGGAGACACAGAATCCAAAGCAGGCTCCAGGCTCTGAGCTGTCAGCACAGAGCCCGACGCGGGGCTCGAACTCACGAACCGCAAGATCATGACCTGAGCCGAAGTCGGACGCTCAACCAACTGAACCACCCAGGCGCCCCACCCCTCCCTTTTTTAAAGTTTGTGCCACGCCACTCTGCCTTTAAGAGAGACCCACATTATAGTGTCTGGTTTTGCTAACCAAAGGAATCTAAAGAGGACTTTTTTTTAATGATTATTTATTTTTGAGAGAGACAGAGGAAGGGAGAGAGGGAAGGAGAGAATGAGTGGGGGAGGGGCAGAGAGAGGGAGACAGAATCCGAAGCAGGCTCCTGGCCCTGAGCTGTCAGCACAGAGCCAGATGCAGGTCTCGAACCCACGGACCATGAGATCATGACCTGAGCCAAAGTCGGACGCTTAACTGAGCCACCCAGGAGCCCTGAGACGTTTTGCTTTTATGAAAAAAAGGCAAAAAGCAGAAATGGCATTTAGCGTTTGTTTGCAGCGAGTCATTTGGAGGCAGAACACAGCCAAGCAGAGAGAGAGAGGCACCGCCGGCTCCTTCCCCGGGATCCACACTCAGCATCCCGGCAGCAAACTGCCAGACCTCTGAGCTGTGTCTGTGAGCATCTGGGTTGTATCTCAATGTATCTTGTGCATCCGTCAGCAAGATGTGTCCGGAGGTACCAGAAAAGGCTGTCTGGGCCTGGGAACGCTCACATAGCGGGAAACCTGCGTCCAAAACGGGACTCTCTTCCCCATCAGTCTGTTCACCGCTTCTAAAAGCAAGGTATGCTCATTTCTAACCTTCACGACTCTACCTCAGTTACTCTCCCTCCTTCCCATCTACCCACATCATGGCAATTCCTCAAGGGTTATCTCACGCTCAGGACCCTCAGCAGGTTATCACCTGGTTTCCAGCTTTCTGACACTTCGGTCTCTCCCTGCTGGGAAGCCGTGTGGCAGCACTCTCTGACACATAATCACACGCTGGCTTTTAGGGACACCTTACAGTTCTATGCGTATTTAATTTCTTTGGTAAAAATGCTCATAAGAGACATTAATCTTATACGTTTGTATAGCTTTCTCACGGTTCTGGAAATACGTTCATATACATGAACTGATTTTAATCCACGTAACAATCTTTAAATGATTTATATTCATATTTTATAGGTGAGAAAATGAAAAAGATAAGTGATTTGCTTACAATCATACAGCTGATAGGTGTTCCAACTCCAAAAAACGCATTTTTAATTTTGTCCTCATTATATTAAGGGACTTAGAGTTTTGAGAGTATAAATCATGCTCTTTATTTTCCAGATCTCCTTCGACACCTAGCATACTCCTTTATCTGTGCTACGGATATATTAAGGAATTCGGTAAATACTTTTGAATGCATTAATTAACAATGCAAACCAATCAGGAGAGAGCTGGATCCAGAGAAGTTTCTAGAAAGGGCCTGATTTTCAGTAGAAATGGTACCATTTCTACAACTGATGTTACTTAAGACAGCCAACCAGGCAGCTTGAGTATTGTCCCCACTGTTATCATTTGACACATCTGCCTCTAGCGAGACGTAACTCGGGAGAAGCAGCAAGTTCAAGGGAAGGTTTAAGCTCCGTCAACCAGGGTGACCTAAGCATGGCCCGTTATTTCAATGCCATACGTCCCACTCGGCAATCATTGAAATTAAGGCACTTACAGGAACAAAAAACCTTTCTCCGCCCCAAAATGACTTCTGGAAAGTGGAAGCATTTTGCATCAAAGTCTACATCCAAATAGTATGGCAGGAGAGTAAACATTTTTATGTACAACAAACTAGGCCAAATCATTGTATTTTCAGAATTCCATCTCTATTACTGCCAATTAATTTAATCAATTATCGCATTACTCAAGGGTAGGCATCTTTATAAGATGACATCTTTATAAATAGGCATCTTTATAAAATGACAAAAGTATTTTTTTTTAAGTTTATTTACTTATTTAAGTAATCTCTCCACTCAACATGCGGCTTGAACTCACGACCCTGGGACCAAGAGTCGCCAGCCGAGGTGCCCCAAATGACAGGAAATTTAATGTGGTTACAAATATAATCCTGTCCATTAGACCTTTAGGGAATCCTGTTTCTTGGGAACATGATTTCCAAGGACATAGTTTATTACAGATGTTTATTCTTGCCTACAGAGAAGAGAATTGCCGAAACGGAGGACGGTCCCACCGGAGTTGAGCTGCAGTGCACCTAGCACGGTGCTCTGACGAGGACAGTCACTGCCACCAGCACTGTCACAGTCAGCCTACATAGCTCTTCCTGTGTGCCAGACGCTGTCTGAATAAAGTGCTTTAGTTGTATAGTTATCACCTCCTATAATCCTCGTATTTCTCGTAACCAGGTGGTTATATTATCACCCACCTTTTACAGATGGAAATACTGACACACTGAGAGGTTTAATGGTTCATGTAAATCCACATGACTAATAAGTGACGGAACCGGAGTCTGGATGCTGGCCAGGCCAACCACTGTGCTATACTCCACGGTCTCTTTATAAGCTGCTGCTGGCTTTCTAGTTAACTTTACTCTCAGAAAATATAAAATGTCAGTGAGCTGGTTTTCCATGGCTTCGCTACACTATCATTTAAAAAACTCCTTTTTTTTTTCTTCCAAATGAAACCTTAGGCTGAACCTTAATACATAAAAACATATGAAAGCTGGGGTTCTCTAACTGAGGCCTCGAGTGGAATGCTATCTGGTTCGAACCTCGCATCTAAAGATGCAGACAAACTGGAATTCAGGAAATGATACCGATAATACTTTTACTGTGCCAGGCACGGGGATAATTATTTTACCTTTATTTATTCTGCAATCACTTCGTTAAGTTAGTCTATCCATTTCATAAATCCTTTTCTGCTTATAAAAGTTAAATAGCTTAGTTACGGTTCCACACTAGTCAGCAGAAAAGCCGGAGCGCTGAGCACGAGCGAGCCGACTTAAGGCCCCCGCCTCACCACGCAGCTCTGAACTGAACGACTCCTCCAGGGTAAACGAGACTTGGCCATATTCTGACCAGACTCCAATATCCTTCTCCACCAAAGCACAGCTGAACCGCAGCAGGTGGAGAATGCAGGAAGGCACAGTGGGGGGGGGGGGGGGGGATTTCAGTTACTCTCTCTCATAGCCATCTACGTGTGACAACTAGAAATCTTTACCTTCACCTGTCTTCAAGGACGTGTAGTAGAGATCAGTTATTTCTGTTCTCAGAGGGTGTTTTTTAGGTTTATGTATGTTTTCAAAGTGAGTTACCTACTTTCTGTTTTGGGGCAACTTTTGCTTCTTCCACAAACCCATGGGCGACGTGATATAAAAGGGCATGAGCCTGGATGCGTATGCTTTCCGTATCTGAAGTCGTTCATGCTGAAATTCTCCCACGGCTCTGCCTTGGCCTCCCCCACCCCACAGGCCGTCAACTGGAGGTGAAGGTGCAGTGCAGGTGGAAGGCCCTGTGACGCGAAGCCTCTGCCACACTTACGTCTGCATCAGATGTGCCTGATGCCTGGGGTACGCACAACGCTTCAAAACAGAAAACTTTAACATTTATTTATTTATTTAGAGAGCCGAGAGCAAGCGAGCAGGGGAGGGGCAGAGAGGAGAGAAGGAATTCCACGCAGGCTCTGTGCTGTCAGTGCAGAGACTGATGGGGGGCATGAACTCACGAACCGTGAGACCATGACCTGAGCTGAAATCGAGAGTGGGCCACTCAACCGATGGAGCCGCCCACACGCCCCGACGGTGTTTTTGTATTGGGGCAAAGCCTCAGCACAAGCTGAGCTCTTCTTCCCACAACTTTTTAATATTTCTGGTTTTCTACTTTACAGGCGCAATTAAAAGTTTTGGTTTAAGCTAGACAAAGGACTTAAAGCTAAGGTGACAATTTCAGTTAAGAAATGAGAATGAGGGGCGCCTGGGTGGCTCAGTCGGTTGAGCGTCCGACTTCAGCTCAGGTCACGATCTCACGGTTCGGGAGTTCGAGCCCCGCGTTGGGCTCTGTGCTGACAGCTCGGAGCCGGGAGCCTGCTTCGGATTCTGTGTCTCCCTCTCTCTCTGCCCCTCCCCCAGTTGCACTCTGTCTCTCTCTCAAAAATAAATGAACACTAAAAACAAAATTAAAAAATCTTTTGAGCCTCATTAGCAATTCCACCGAGCTTACCTCATCATATCAGTCTCATTACAAATAAAAGGCTGAATTTAGAAATTAATCTATTTAGAAATGACTGAAGTAAAATAATTTGAAAGATATAAAAGCTTTCAAACGGGTACTTTTTTTTTTTTAATTTTTTTTTTTTTAACGTTTATTTATTTTTGGGACAGAGAGAGACAGAGCATGAACGGGGGAGGGGCAGAGAGAGAGGGAAACACAGAATCAGAAGCAGGCTCCAGGCTCTGAGCCATCAGCCCAGAGCCCGACGCGGGGCTCGAACTCACGGACCGCGAGATCGTGACCTGAACTGAAGTCGGACGCTTAACCGACTGAGCCACCCAGGCGCCCCTAAACGGATACTTTTTATTTATCACCAGCATGCCTAATAACAGGCCTGGAAATGCCACTTCCCTGGCAATCAAATGTGATCGCACTGCATCACAGTCCCACCCCCTGTGAAATACAGCCCAAATGAGCCCGCCGGCTGGCCTGCCTTTTGTGGCTATACTCATTAAAAAAAGTAAGTTACCAAAGAGATTACTTACTCCTGACAACATACTCTGTCTCTTTAAAAAATCTTTACCATATATGTGGTGTTCTTAACATATTTAAATGAGGGAATGAATAAAATGATTACAAATTTACTGTTAGAATTTTTGTGGAGGTCCACCTTTAACTATGTTTGTACAGAGCTTTAGTTTACAAACTGTTTTCGTATGTTTTATTCACTAACAAATCCTTGCTAAATTCCAGTTCCCATTAAAGGATTAGAAAATGCCATGAAATAGTTAGAAAAAGGAAACAAACATAAAGAACGTACATTCGGTTACCTTTCGTACTACACACACACACACACAGCAATACTGTACATATATGAGTATACAATTTGCCATTTGGCCATTGAGCTTTACTGTACTTCAGCTCTCATCAATAAAAACCAAAATCACCGAAGACAGGAAAGAATTATTCTAATAAGAACAAAAATGTTTTCACAAGAGACATTAAAGTAAAGACACTGAGTTAATTAGTTATTCACATGGAGCTACAGAACGAAGATCAAATCCATCGTCTTTACAAGAACAAAACTCTTCCTTCACTTCAACAACATGTTCACTTCAACAATGATCAAATCGGACCATTTTCTGATTTTTACCGCTTAACCTAACTTGTGCAACGAAGAGTGGCTAATTATAAAAACAAGACTGTAAGTATCTTACCATAAACTCCTTTGTCTAAAAGGAGTAAAAATTCATCCACGGCATTTCGCATCTCATACTCCGTGAGATCCAACAGTGAAACAACTTTGAAATCTAGTTGTCTTAACAAGTTGGTCAACTCGTACACATCCACCAAAGGAGCTTTGAGCTTGGGGTGTTCCCAGTAATTCATATTTCCTATCAAAAGAGCAACCTTGTCCTTTGCTGTTAAAAAAAAAGAGAGAGAGGGGATTTAAAGGGAGGATATAAAGATTAAGATTAAAGTAAGACCTATGGAAATGGTAGAATTATAACAACTTGTATGCTTTACGAATTAAGATCTCGTTCTAATTTAATTTCATTTTAGAGGTACTACTTTATGTGGAAAACTCCAGTGAGGAGCACAGGCTGATAGACAACAGAGAGTAGACTTATTCGTGCTCACTCGGGTCAAGGCTATTGATGAACTGCATAGGAAGCCACATACTTGTACTGAGTTACAACAAAAGTAAAGAGTATAATATTCAACTAGCTTTTAGAGCAAATTTATTTATTTTTTTTTTTTCAACGTTTTTTATTTATTTTTGGGACAGAGAGAGACAGAGCATGAACGGGGGAGGGGCAGAGAGAGAGGGAGACACAGAATCGGAAACAGGCTCCAGGCTCCGAGCCATCAGCCCAGAGCCTGACGCGGGGCTCGAACTCACGGACCGCGAGATCGTGACCTGGCTGAAGTCGGACGCTTAACCGACTGCGCCACCCAGGCGCCCCAAGAGCAAATTTAAACAAGCAATGTTAGTAACTGGGTTCCCATCAAATTAGGTTCTGTTTTGCTGACAGCGGAAAAGGCTTAAAAAAAAAAAGCAAAAATAAATACCAAAAAGAGGAACAGGACAAATTCTCATCAGAGCAAGCAAGGGGAAAACCAAAGAGGAGAGAAAGGCAGGGACTTAACAAGAACCGTATCTGAATTTTCTCAGCTGATGTATTGTTTCCTTTTGGTTTCTTAAAAAGGTCATTTGGGTGACCTTAGGGATATGTGAAAACTTTTCGTATGAATATCTTAACAGTTTCTTTTCTGACCTCAGTGCAGAGACTCTGCTCAAAGGTGTACTCTTAGACAAAGAATTTTCCTATTTTCGAGGGGCAAAATGATCCACACCGATGCCTTAAAAAGTACCACCTAGCTTTATCACGTGTGTTGCTTGTCCAAAAACGGCTGTAGAAGGCTGGTCTTCAAAACTATACGTTTGCTAGTCGGGGGCGGGGTCAGCGGTTAAAGAGTTGAGGCTGCGCCATGACAGCAGTAACTTATTACAATGTTTTTCTGGAGGGCTCGTATGTGCAGCACAGGTCATGGCAGAAATGTGACGGAGACACCAGGGGGCAGTGAGGAAGGTGTAACAAGAGCACTTGGCTGAAGAGCCACACTGGGTAGGACCTTGAGCCACCTCCCGACACAGGCCAGGACTTAGGTGACCAACCTCTGTCACTAAGTGCTACTAAGTAGTTTATTTATAAATTATGAATACGACTTCGATGAAACTGAAACAGGCACAAATAATCACATTGCTGACGTGATGTCTGCCATACGGAATAGAATTTCAGATGTTTCAAATCATTAAATTGATCAAAACTCTTTGGTGAAATTTCTTTTCTTTACATAGAACATTTAAATCTAATGTTAAGTGAGGTCTGGAGAAAAACTAGCACAAACTCCAAGAATGGGACTCTCTTACAGTGAAAGAAAACCCTACTTTGTGAAAAGCCCCAATACTTTTAGGTCATGGTATCTGTATTCTGTATTTACATTCTTAGAGATTTCTTGCAAATTGCTTATTCTCATGAATACACATATTTTAGAAAAAAAAATGATAAACATTAAAAAAATTTGTAACGCTTATTTATTTTGAGACAGAGAGAAAGTGGGGAAAGGGCAGAGAGAGAGAATCCCAAGCAGGCTCGGCATGGTCAGCATGGAGCCCGACACAGTGCTCCGTCTCACGGACCATGAGACTGTGACCTGAGCCAAAACAGACTGTGACCTGCGCCAAAATCAAGAGTCGGACGCTTAACCGACTGAGCCATCCAGACACCCCTTAAACATTTCTAATTCAGTAAAAAGGCGCTTCAAGTCCTATACAAATGATAATCTCTTCTTTTATTCAAAAGAAAAAGGCCAATTATCAAGACTACTTCATATACAAAGACTTCAGACAAAGTTTCTATTGAACTGCCTTTAGTTCTAAAAATCATTGAAAAAGCAGAGGACACTCAGGATAGATTCCAACAGGAGGCAGTATAAAACTTAACCTTTCTTGGGTCTTTTTTTTTTTTTTTTAAGATTTCTTCTTAAACTAGGTATGTACCCTTACACCAAAGTACCCACTCTAGAGCAAGACTGTTACCTGACTAATCCACAGAAAGAAAATTTTCAGTGCTTTTTCCGGGAGCCCAGCAACCCTATCAGAATTTGGACCCATCGATACAGTGACAGTCTCAGTGCAATCTACCTCTAAGTGAGGGGAAATAAGAGAATGTCTGACTTACATGGTCCAGCCCAAATCATGGGTTCCCAAAGTTATTCAGGTAGTAAAGTGTTTGTAAATCACAGAGGTGATTCTGATGGAATATTATGATAATTTAATTCTAATACATGTTTTAGGCTACGTTTTATTGGCAAAACACAAGTATAAGGGATGTAACAGAAAAAATCACTAGAGTCTGGGGGAAAAAAGACCAGTTGTCAAACTGAGCATGTGTTTGCCAATGTCAATTCCTTATTCATTGGTTTTGTTACTTAGAAAGAACACCTGGTACAGTTTTCAGAGGGCCAGGGTTCAACAACTTGAGAACTCTGTGGCTTAAAATCTATGTATCAATAGTTGACCACAGCTCTTTCAACAATTTTCCCCAATGATAAGTTTTTAATAGCCAATTCCTAAAATGTCGCAGGGCATTTTCTCGAGTTTAGTGGTAATAAAGAGGATGGGTAAGTAAATCTTACCTTGCCCAATCTACTTGTGAATGACAGGTGAACTGGGGGGTATTTGGGATGAGAAGCAGACCGCAGTGGTCAACACAGAGATGACAAAGACCCATTCCGGGAATTGGTCGTAGGAAGGAAAAGGAAAAGCCAGACTTCAGAGATATGACAGAGCAAAGAAGCGGTAAAATGCAAAGCTGGGGAGAGAAGAGTGAGGAATCAAAGACAATTTCAAAATAGCAACTACATAAGCAATTCATGATGGTTTTCAAGTGATAAAAATAAATGGAAGAAATCTTCTGAAGAAAAACATTTACTGTAAGAGCCACCCACAATTTCTTGAACACAAACCATTTATTGGAAAAAGGAAACATAAATGCCAGTTGATTAAACAATAGAATAATAAAACCACTTCAGAAAGGTATTTTAACTACATGATCCCAGGCATCTTCCAAAGCTTAACGCAATATATTCTTTAAAAAGCGACACAATGTTATAGCATTCGTTCCACATCTAATTATTCTAATAGTGTGTTACTCATCTCATCCAAAATAAATAATATTCAGGAGCCCCTGGAAAGAAACCTGACATAGATTAAGTGCTATTAAAAAAAAAAAAAAAAACAAAAAAAAACACAAAACACAAACCTTTGGCTACCAAAAATGGAGTACTAGCCCCAAATCTGACAGAATCTTTTCATCTCCATGTCCCTCAAAATAAAGTCCAAGTTCCTTAGTCCATGCCTACCTTTACAGATGTGGTAGAAGAGAACCTCCGAGCAGCCACCCCATCCTTGCCCTCAGCAAGGCTCCGACCCCCGAATCTGGGCTGCCCTGTGATTCTCTTTGAACAACATAATTTGGCGAGACGATCGCCAGTTCTGGGTCTAAGCCTTAGGGAGTCCGGACGACTCCCGCTTTTGAGACCCAGCCACAATGTAAAGAAATTTAGCAACATGGCAAGACCAAATGGGGAAGGAGGGGAGGAGGACAGAGAAAGGGGGAGACAGTGAAGCAGGCCCGAGGCTGTACAACAGGAAAACGGGGGGCACAAGCACTCTGCCGAGGGGCAGCCACTATTCAGTCATTAGCTACCAGTCAAAAGCTACCACTTTTCAAAAGAACCTAGAAATCTAGATTTTTATATAGTATCTGATTAGCGACAAATGATTCTAATGGTTAAAAAATACTCTATGGGCCCCCTGCTCCCTCCAAAGGTTACCCAGTTTGTGCCGTTTTCTCTGTGGCCTTTGGCAATCTGTTGCGGGCTACCCCTCGGTTTGAATTTCCACCTCTACGCTGATGATGCTCCTGTGTCTCTAATCCTGGCCTTCCCTTACAGCTCCAGATCCATACATACAATGGGCTGCTGCCGGCTGCCGTGTGTCTTCACCTAATGTGATGCAAATGCCTCAGACGGGTTAGGTCTCAAACGGATAGTCACCTATCCCCTGAATCTTGCTTTTCATTCTGTGTCCTCTAACTCAGTGGGTTGTATCGCTGCCCACCTAGTGGTCCAAGCAGGAATCCGAGCAAGCATGGTGACGCCTGTCTACTTTTTATGCCCTACAGCAAGGTGATAAGAACAGCTTACTGATTCTATCGCCTCAAGATCTTTTGAGTCTGCTTTGTCTCCTGCGTTCTCACTGGTACTATCTTAGTTCAGATCCTCGTGATTTCTTATCTAGACTACTGACTACTGCAACGGTCTCTTAACTTTCCTCCTAACCAAAAAAAGAAAAAAAAAAAAAAGAAAGAAAAGAAAAAAAACCCCCAAGAACATCACTGCCCTCCAGTTTACTTTCTATGCCCGTACAAGACTGGCCTTTAAGAGAGACAACTCTCAGCCCTCTACCAACAAGTCTCCTTCCAATGGCTCGCGAGACAAACGGGGCTCCTCAAGGTCTGGTGTCTTCCGACATCTCCCCCGCTTTCTCTTTGTGCTCTAGGGGACTGTGTGTTGTTGGCTGTCCCCAGAATACAACACACTGGTTCACTGTCTACAACTGTGTGCTTACGAAACTCTGTTCCGTCTGGCGGGTCCTTCTCTCCTTTAAAACGTAAAGCTGCTATCGCAACCTCTCCGCTGCTTCTCCAACCTCCAACCCCACCAAGCGATCGTATTAGTATTCATCACTTCTCTGTAACGCGTACAAGTTTCTTGTTTACCTACTTGTTTGTCTGCGTGTTGCCAAAACAAAGAAATCCCCCCAGAGAAGCTGGCTAGGCCCCAGAAACTGGATTCATAATCTCTTTAAGCCCCATGTGCTGTAATTTCTTTTAGCAATATCCAAAATAAAACGTCTGGTCTCGACGTCATTTAAGTATTTGGAACAGCTGCCAAATTAAAATGTCTCGGATCCCTTCGTGATCGCCATAAAAGCGCCGCAAAGTCGTACTTTGGCCAAGCATTTTAAAGCTCTACTCACCCAAAGGCTGATCACCCGTTTGCTCTTCATGGTCTACAAAAAGATAAAAATGCAAGAAAGATAGGATGTTATTGTCAGTGATACAAATATCTGCAGGGTTAAAGATACACGGAACCAATGAGCAGCAGGATCGGCAGCAGCAAAGGACAGAATGTGGTTCCTAACAGCTAACCAGTAATTTTAAGATTTTCAGACTCTTGATAAACATACTTGGATGGGCAGAGTTAGACTCGGGACAGGGGACTATTTTCGGAAATTCAGCACCACGGCTGGGGGTCGTGATCTTTAACTGGCCGCGTAGAAACCAGTCTGAAGACGGCGGGTGGCGGCACCAGGCACCGGCAGAAGCGCCAAACGGTTTCTGAACGTCTGCCGGGTCCTGTTCTGCGTGCTTTAAATGTAACGGATTCAAATAAACCTCAACTCGTCTCGGAGGTGTATCTTTCCACCGTCACATAAATAAGGAATCCGAGCACAGGGAGATGAAGCAGCTGGCTCAAAGGAACTGAGCCAGTCAGCCTCGTTCCATAGTCCGCGCTTTCCGCCATCTGTATACCTAGAGCCAAATACCTCCCACGCCCAGGACCACACGGGAGAAGCCACAGGGAAAGATGGGGTGGAGTCAGCGATGTGTCTACCGCAACACAGGGTAACTCTGTTTGCATTTTTTAATTTTTATTTATTTATTTATTTTAACGTTTTTATTTATTTTTGAGACAGAGAGAGACAGAGCATGAACGGGGGAGGGTCAGAGAGAGGGAGACACAGAATCTGAAACAGGCTCCAGGCTCTGAGCTGTCAGCACAGAGCCCGACACGGGGCTCGAACTCACGGACCGCGAGATCATGACCCGAGCCGAAGTCGGACACTTAACCGACTGAGCCACCCAGGCGCCCCTCTGTTTGCGTTTTTAACAGCATATATAAAACGCTGGAGCCTGTTACAAGTTTTTAAACGTCCTCTTTTTCAAAACCTCACTTTGGGGGGCATCTTTTGATTCTTGAGGAATCAGGATACAATGAAAGAGGGGGCCAGGAAAATCTCCGAGGCTTAGCGGCGGTTTCTCATAAAAGTTTTCCCGAAGTAACTTTTCACGATGTTCACTGAACGGCAAGAAATAAGAGGCCAATTTAGGAAAAGGCCTCATTCGGTGTGGGTCTGGAGTCTGAAGCACAGTCCCACGAGACTCCTCAGCAGGACAGCACCCCCGTAAGGGAGGCGACCCGGTCTGTCTAATTTGCATCTGCCTAGGGGGCACAGCCCCGTCACTGCTCACAATGGCAGACGCTGACTAGTCAAATATGGGCACGAAACTAAGCAGGCTAGTTATGGTGCTAAAATAATGAGAAATGACCTGCCGAGAAGTAAGAGGGATCGCTGTAAATATTCAACAATGTAGTTGCCTCCTTCAGCTGTTTGTGTAAGGTTTCATTTCCAGATACTTTCACAGGCTCCATCACTGCCTTTCAGGATTTCAGGCCCATGCTGACGTCCCGTCTTGACGTGGTCCTCAGCATTACTATGTGTGTCACCACAGCTAAGGCTTTCCCGTCAGCTTCGCTTGTTCAGACATCTGGTCTGGTCAGAAGTGGCCAGGGTGACGGAAACTTCTGCTGTCAGTCTCTTCATGGTCAACGACCGCCTGTATCTCTGTACAGCACCAGTGATCCTCACGCACATGGCTTTTGCTTCCGAGAAAGACAAGCCACCCGACGAGCTCAGGTGTGTTCTATGAATTGAGCAACTCTGAACTAGGTCCCAGGAGTCTGGCAAGTTCGGAAACGTTACCCCCGTCATTCTTTCACAGACCGTTTCTTGCCTTTCAAATTAAAGATCACACGCTTCCCCCTGTAACTGCCTTTTTAGGCCACAGAGTCATGTACACAATGATAAAAATATACATTGATATTTTCTGTGGCTGCAGCACGCTTCTGTCTCTACGGCCTTGTAATCTAGAATATTTTCAATACTTTCGCTTGCATGAAATTATACTTCATAGAAGTACCAATTTCAATCCTCCACTGTATTACTTAAGTAAAGAAAAAAGTTTAGTAGTACCACTGTGGCCAAAGAATATCTACAGTACCTTTAAGTTGTTACGTTCAAGTTAACATTTTACATTTATATTACTCACCAGGGCATCCGAGATTATTTAATTCATCTAAAATGAAGTAAGAGAAAATAGATTAGTTTTAAATAACCAAACTGCCCACGTGGCACAAACAGTCAGACCAATCAAAGAGGTAGGCTTCAAGCTACTCAGGCATGTTCAGTTTAGAACTTTCCAAACACCTTCCAAGAGGAGGCGCGCAAGCAGTGAACACAGAGAAAGGCTGCTGGGGTCAGCGAGGACTTCAAAGTCATGACTGTGCTCCCTGAATGGCAAAAAGCTGAACAGACTCCTTCATGATGTGTTCAGAGTGTTAGCTTAGCTATTCTGGCCTTTGGGACAAAAAAGAGTCAAGGGATAGGTCTGTGGCCTCAACTGTAAACTTCCTGAAACTAAGAAACAATTTCAAATGATTTTTTTCTTTTTTAAAAAACTCTTACTTGTCCAACAGTTTGAGGTTTACAGAACGAATGTGAAGAGAGTAAAGAGAGTTCCTGTAAACATGAGTTTCCCTATTTTAACATCTTGTGTTTAGTAAGGTGTATCTGTCACAACTAACGAACCACTAATATTCTCTCTCTCTCTCTCTCTCTCTTTTTTTTTTCCAGGACCCCATTCAGGACACCACATTACATTTTCTGATGCCCCTCTGGGTTCTTTGTTGTGGCAGTTCCTGAGCCTTTCCTTGATTCGACGGCCTTGACAGTTGTGAAGATTACTGGTGAGGTGCTTTGTAGCACCTGTCTCAGTTTGAATTAGTTGATGCTTTTCTCATGGTTAGACCAATGTAATGTGTTTTGGAGGTACAGTAGTTTCAGAATTATTAACCTGCACTCTCTGCCTAAAGGACAGATAAAATCATCTAAGCAAATACCCATGACATTACAGCCATCCGTTTCTCCTTTGTAAATCTTATGAAGATGCCAATTAACACGAACAATAAACTATAAATGTTACATTGTTCATGTCATGAAGGACCTTATTCTTCTCTGTGGTGTAAAATCAACTAAAGAGTATCATCAATAATCACTGCATCAATTGTACAGAGCTCTCTACAATTTCTCTTGCTTCTTCTCTTACAGACGTCATTCATTTCTAGTTACTTGGGTCAGCATCTTGTTCTTCCATCCCCTCTTCGCTTTACGTTTGTAATACATTTAGATTCTTTGGTTACATTCTGCATTCCATCCAGGGATTCCCCCTCCTCTGGCCTCCTACTAAACGGTTTTAAAAACTTGCATGCAAGTATTCACCGTTACGATGGGCATACACAATAGTTTCACGGCCCTAGAGAAAATCCTGAGCTTTGGGGCGCCTGGGTGGCTCAGTCGATTAAGTGTCCGACTTTGGCTCAGATCATGATCTCATGTTTTGTGAGTCCGAGCCCCGGGTCGGGCTCTGTGCTGACAGCTCGGAGCCTGGAGCCTGCTTTGGATTCTGCGTCTCCCTCTCTCTCTGCCCCGGACTCATGCTCTGTCTCTCTCTGTCTCTCAAAAATAAATGTTGACAAAAAAAAAAAAAAATCCCAAGCTTCACCTATTCAATCCCCACTTTTGTCCTGATGAAGTATCTTTAACAAAATACATAAAATGAAATAGGTAACATCATATTCTGCAGGCTAAAAAAAACAAAAAAGATACGAAGTGGGACACTGTTAATGGTATGTGTCAATCTGCCAATTAGAAAACATCTCAACTTTTACGCTCTTTGAGAAAGAAAAGTTGGGTCTAATTTTTCCATTGGAAATTCCTGAAGTAGTTGCATAGTTGGATCTTCATCTCCAAGCGTGCTGAGAGGATTTGTGTGAAAATCATAATTTAATAATGTTTGCCATTGTGAAAACCACAGAGAATCATACAGGCACCCCATAGCAGCACCCCAGCAGGACGGTGATTTCCATGCATTGCCCTAAAGCCAAACAGCAGTGCTAGTGTGTATGTTAGTTGTCAGAGATATCCAACGTTAGGAAGGTGGAGAAAATCATGCAACCAGGCAAAAAAGGAGTAAGAGGAGGAGGACGAGTTTGTTAGGATTTCTTCACAGAACTTCTCTCATGTAAGGCCCCTGTGGACAACAGGACTGGGATCCCTTTATGCTAGAGAGTTCTTGGTCAAAAGGATGCTTTAGGACAAGACCAGTAATTACAGCACTTCAATGGACACCACAGAGAAATGAAAGACAGGAAAATCCAGGAACCAGAAGATTTAACATCATTTTTTTTTTTTTTTTTTTTACTTTACCCGAGTGGAGCCCAAGGTTAAGTAAAAGTGTAAAGCAGGAATTGAAAAAATACTTTGCTATCTACAAATCGAATTTCGTGAAACAATGTGATATACTAAGGGAAGGAGGAAACTTAAGTATTCCAATTTACTCATTAGAACTTATACGCAATGGTTCACAGAATTAAAACAACTTAAAAGCTTATGTTGAATTCTTGCCCGGTTCTCTTTATAAACTATGACAAAGAGGACACAGTGGATTCATCTATAGGCTTGTAGCTTTAAAAATGGATCTTCATTCGTAAAATTGTTTACATTGAAACAAATATCAGATCCCGGACAAAACATGTGCTCCACAAGAAACTGCCTGTCCTGAAACTCTCGCGGGAAACTCTCGCGGAAAGCACGTTCGCATCAGAGCAGCACGCAGCCGTGGCTAAAAGGATGGCTGCGATCATCCAAATGGTTATCCATGATAGTACAGCCATCCGTCTCTTTAACAGACTCTATAGGTAAAACTTAACATTAAAAATTGACTGCAAGTATTTCCTATTCAGAAGATGTGCAGTAACGCGACGGTAGAAGGTCAACTGGAAATTAGTTACGTGTGTCCACTTGACAGTGTCGCTGGCAATTTACGAACCTTAACACTGAGATACAGTATCGTTCAGCGAAATCTCTTTCTTATAGCTAGTATTTTTTCCATCGCTGCACTCAGCAGGCTAGACAGAGCACTCCACCGCTCCCCAGAGGAACCAGCATGCAGGGTATTCGGGTTCAAACCAAAGGATTACGCTACCTTCAGTGCACTCCACTGCATCTGTTCTTCCTTGTTCCAGAGAAAACAAATGTGAATACAGTGTAATTCATGCTCTCAGGAAGGGCAGCCATCAGGTAAACAGAGAAATAAATATCATACAAATATGTTGGCAAACCAACATGTGCATCGACATCGCCTACTGTGGACGACCTCACTACAAATGCAGTAAGCCTGAACAGAACAACTCCCAAATTACGAACTTCATAATGTGGATTGTTGGTTGGTAATCATTCTTTCCTTTCTAGGTCTGTAGCGCTCCGTTTTAAAAGGACGTGCTATTGAGACTCTCTGCCCACTTAAATCAAGATTTTGATAACTAAAGTTGTTAAAGAATACTTTTTTCCCCACAAACGTTTATGATTGTGAAGTAAGTATTCTCTCGCATTTCTGTATAAACAACGTAACTCCTGAGACTTAACACACCATTAAATAGAATGAGGTAGAAAGTAGAATTTCCGGGGCTTACATGTTTCATTTTAAATAATTTGTTTTGTACTCCATTCGGGAGAACACTGAGTAAGACTGCTTACCTATGATGACTTCTACCTTCTTGCTATCTTGACTGTCTCGATCGTTATATACGTGACACCAGTAGGTCCCTTGGTGTTCCAGATCCACATAAGGCACCTATTTTCAATATCAGAACACACACACATTTCCTTTTCAATTTTAATCTAAATTGGCTTGGAGAAAAAGTTATTTTGAAGTCAGGAAAAAAAACCTATAACATCTCAGAGGACTTTAGATAGTCTTACATCATTTCCATTTATGAGGTTAAATATTAGCAGGCAAATATTAGTGACTCTAATAATGGTGAGTTAGGCACAATACTGTCTGACATTTTAGTATAAGCCCCTAGATGTGGGCTAGTGTTGTGTTCCCGTACTTTTAAAAATAGAAGAATCAGTTAATATTGAACAACAAGGGACTTGAAAAGAAAACAAGGAAAATGTGAAAACTCCCCAAAGGATATGAATTTTAATGTCTGTCTTAATTTTTAATTATACTATTTATTTTCTATATCAACACACAAAATACGCAAATAACCAACTTCCTACCATGTATAGCTTTTTTGTCTCATGTATTAATGGTGACTCATTTTTGAACCACTGGTAGTGAGGAATAGGGCTTCCAACAGCCACACACTGTAAAAGCAACGTGCTGCCAGGCATCAGCTTTTGGGACCTTGGTTCAACGCAGATTTGCAACTTGGATTCAGAGATGCCATCCAAACTCCCTGAAATTAAAAGAAAAATATCACTGAACATAAATAAAATCTCCAGGTTAACAATACTTTTTTCCCTTTAACTGCAAAAAAAAAAAAAAAAAAAAAAAGTGTTTTCAAGTTAATTTTTTTGTAACCCTTACTAGCCTCTCCCCAAACTCTGTTTCATAAAACTGTGGCACTTCTAGAAATACTAAGAGATGTTCTGTGGATAAAAGGATGCTGTAGAGGGGCGCTGGGGTGGCTCAGCGGGTTAAGCGCCCAACTCTTCGTTTCGGCTCAGGTCATGACCTCACAGTCTGTGAGTTTGAGTCCCGCATCGGGCTCTGTACTGACACTGCGAAGCCTGCTTGGGATTCTCTCTCTGTTCCTCTCTCTCTCTGCCCCTCCCCTGCTCTCTCTCGGTCTCCCTCTCAAAAATAAATAAAAACTTTTTAAAAAACTAGAAAAAACAGGATGCTGTAGACAAGTAAGTTTGGAAAATTCTGGGTTAAATACAGTTACACAGATTTTTTATTGCAGGACTTCTCAGAGCTTTAGTCATTAGTATGCTTTGTGTATTCAAGAAGGGAAAATCGTTCAAGTGGTTTTCACATGTGTTTGGCCACAGAATCTTTTTGGTGGGGGCAAATGACTTATTAACACCTTGAGTGATATTCATATTTCAAACAGAAAGTGCTACATTCTACTGTTTAGCTTATTAAAAGGAGGGGTTTTGTTATCAGCATGGAATAAATATGAATGGACTATCACTAGCATTTCTTCCTGAGGTAGGCACTAGAGAGCGTTATTTATTGAACGCTCATGTTGCTCTAAGGTCCTTGAGGAAGGAGGTCTTACCAGTGTTAACACAGCCCCAAGTCTCTGTCCTGAAAGTTGGTGTCTCACACACGGCAGGTGATGTCTTTGCTGAACGAATAGGATTTCATGTACTTAACTTTATTTTTTTTTCATTTTTCTAAAAGAGTTTAATTCAAAAAAGGTGAAGACTCTGACAAAATCAGGGGGAGGGGCGGAACCCAAAAAAGCACACCGTGGGAGTCTACTGGCTCGGTCACAAACACCGCCATCGAGAAAGATATTTAGGTTTAATACAAATTTGATACAAAGAAAATGGGAAAAAATACCTCTATATGCTAAAAGCAATTAGGCTTCACAAATAAGGCCAGCGAGGCTATTTTATTTTTTTGACACCTTAATTCACCAGTGTTCTTTCTCTTATTTTCTTTTATACTCTCTTTTTAGTTCTTCTCTAATATGGGGAACTGGCTGGAAACTCTACAGTTCACATCCTCTTATAAACAAAGAGAAAGTAAACAGGACTAAAATGTACAAAAGAATGTACTGGGATGATATCATATAATTAATTTTCTCATATACACACATCACCTTTTACTCTGTTCAATGCTTTTTGTTCTACACAACACACACAGTGTAACAGACAGCATGGCCAGCGTCTGGCTTTCCATCACACTGCCTTTGTCTCATGCTTACGTAAGAATGTAAAATCCCACCATGTAAATCATACATACATGCTTCATGCTAGACTCAAATGTCCTCTGCATGCAGAGGATTTCACTTATAAACATATTAAAGTTCATTACATGCACAGAAATATTCAAGAAAGACAAAAATAGTTGTCTTCATCATGACTATTTTTAGACATTGTTTATTCAGGTATAGGAAAAGCTACATTGAGACAGAAGAATGGAAGACAGACTGGTAACAAAGTCTGTTTCCCACCTATTCTTTTGGTCTGGCAAAATGACAAAGAATATGGCTCTTGACTGTGAGTGTGAATAAGAAAAATAACAACTGACGGGCGACTCTTTAGAACAGACTGAGTTTTTAAATCAATACCAGTTACTGGACTAAGTAGATAGATGACAAGGACTAGAAAAACAGTCTGATTGAAACACTTCACTGCAGTGAACGATATGCGCCCTTTCATGTCAACATTGACTCTAGAGCTTTTATTCCACAACACAGTATGTTCAGAGTAATACGAGTGTTTGGGAGAAAAATATACAGTGGAGAAAGAAAGAGAAGGAAGTTCCCAGAGGTCAGCACCAGGGCCAGTCTGAGGTTCCAGGTCACCTTAAGGCATCTACATATAACGTATATATGCGTATACATGTCAACCTTCACCGAGAAGGAATCAAAGCACAGGAGATAAAATCTTAGCAACTGGTGATCTTCTATTGGTGATAAGTACACATGCGAGCTTCCGGTACTGTTTTTGATGCTATGAAATTAAACATCTGAAATAAAGTAAGGCGATTCCCATTCCAGTATTCAATTTAATTTGTCACTTACCCTGGAGGTTTCCTGTTACTTCTGTGACATCACAAACATCCAGCTGTGACCACTGGCTGAATTCAAAGGTGAAATTGTTATTAACTCGACAGACGTAAAAGCCTGCATCTTTTACGTGCACGGTGTTAAAAATTAGTTCGGATGCATTTCCGTTCGGAATCTGTGAAAGAATCAGTAAGAGAATGTAAATGAATGACTCATGAAAACACGCCTTATAAAGTGTGCTGGGCAAAAAATGTGTTGATTTCCTTGGAGCTTTGAAAAGCGTATCTTTTCTCAAGTCCTGAAATATTTTTTACTTAAAAAAAAACAACAACAACCAAGCAACATGTTGAGTAATTTAAGATTAAAGTCTTAGAAATCCACACTCTTTTACAAGTGCATTAACCAGAGAGTTACGCTCTCTCCCATAGTTCTTCCCCAAACAGAAAATCGTCTATTTTTTCATTTAAAACTGTTCAAATCATCAGTATTCAAAGAATCTACAATGGGAAATGTATAAGTAACACAGAAAGTTAGGCCTGGCTATTAATTTCAGTTATGGCCAAATTAGCTGCGAATACACATAAGCAAGTTTTTGTTTTGTTTTTTTTTTTACCTTGAGACCCTATTTTTTCATCTGCAAAATTCCGTAAGAGGACAGACTCCTTAACTACTACACTTCTTTCAGGGTCTGGGCAGAGAAGGGCTACGGAAAGCATGTCGGTGATGAGAAGGATGGCCGTCCAAGGGTCTCCCAAGCTCTCCCCTCAGGCCTTTGGTCACCACATTAGGGTTTCTTTCCCCTCTACTCATTAATCTGTAAGGGCCACCCACCTCCGGCACGTTGCCAAGGAGCTGAGTCGTGTACTTCATTCCATTACGTTAGATTGCTTGCAAGCGTAGTTTAGTAAGTTCATCTCTCTCTCTCTCCAAACCCCAACCAACTGAATTCAACTCCCACCCCCTCAGAACCTGCACCAGGCCCAGGGCATTTTGCTGAAGATTTGACAGCTGGGATGGCGGGCTGCACTTGGCACCGTGGCGAGGCTTGGTAGGCAGACTGGCTCAAGCTGAAGACGTCCGGGATGAACAGACTGCAGAAAGCGGCTTTCCCAGCGACTCCCCTATCTGACTAAAAGCAAAAACTTCCGGGAAATGAGGCTACCGGACATTCCTCCTTCAGGGTGACTTTATCCGGGAGGGAGACTAAGAGTAAACCTACCATAAATCCCCTCTCCAGGAAGAGTTTTATGGCCGTGATGATGAAAGACCATTTGCACCCGCATGAAGAAATATTATCACAAACTTTCTTATCTGTTTCTTCTTCTAGAAACCTCTTCGCATTTCCTAGAGAAACCCACTCATTCTTCCCATACGCGTCTTTCTCCCTCCTCCCTTTTCCCTGTTAAGTAAGCATGTAAGCTGCTGGCTTATTCACAGAGCTACTTCCTTTGTAAGTTCCCATAGGAAAAAAAACCTTTTTCTCTTGTTAATCTGTACTTCATCAGTTAATTCACAGGCACCCAGAGGCTGAACCTAAGAGGGTAGAGGAAAACCTCTTCCTCTTCTGCCAATCCCAGCCTCTTCCCTTGCTCCTGGCGATTTTCTCCCTGCTTTAGCATCTGTTTCTTTTATTGCATCACTCTCAAAAACCTACTCTAGTACTTTGTATCTTAAATAAATAAAAACACCCTCAACAAACCTCCCTAAACCCACATCCCCTCCTCTCAGCAGCACCGAGAATGCGAACTGCCCCTTTCTTCCTACAATACTTTCCCCTTGAGGCTTCGTATCCCTCTCTGCTGGATGTCCTCCCTTCCCTCTTGCAGATTTCTTCTTAGCCCCTTTACTGGGTCCTCTTCCGTGACATCAACTTCCAATGTGTCTCCAGATGTCCAAACTGCCCAGCTGATTCATGCAGATGTCTAACAGGCATTTCGAACTTAACACATCTAAAACCACACCCTTGCTTTTTCTCCCTAAGTCTAGTTCTCTCCCAACCTTCAATACCTCAGTATAGAACACGTCCCCAGATGCTTCAGTCACCAATCCAGGGGTGACCCTTGATCTCCCTTCCTTTTTCTTCCATCGGGGCTGGTTAAACTCTGCCTCTAAAGTAACCTGGCCTGGGCGCTTTGCTCCCGCTGCACGGCCTCACTCTAGCCACGCTGCCACCATGCCCAGGCCAGCTCGGGCGCCGGCTAACTGGGCCTCTTGCTCCTCTCCAAGCAGGGGCCTTGTGTTTTAAAAACGCAAATCCCATCATGTTATTTCTCCTGCTTAAGACTTCAGTGCATCTCACTTTATATCACCCTGTTTATTTTCCTCACGGTTCTGAGCTCAAAGAACTCTCGTTTGTTCACTGTCTCTCCCCACTGGGGGGGCGGGGGGGGGGGGGCAGGACCCTGCGTGTCAGTGCTTCATCATCATGGCCTGAGATCCTGGCCTGGCACGAAACAGGTGCTCATCAGGTATCTGTTAAATGAACAGCTCGTAAGGGGCTCCTGGGTGGCTGGGTCAGTTAAGTGTCTCTTAATTTCGGCTCAGGTCCTGATCTCGCTGTTTGTGGGTTCAAGCCCTGCATCGGTCTCTGCACTGACAGTGTGGATGGAGCCTGCTTGGGATTCTCTCTCTCCTGCTCTCCCTGCTTGTGTGAGCACGCTCTCTTTCTCTCTCAGAATAAAAAAGCTCAAAAGAATAAAAATAAAAAGGAATAGCTCTTAAAATAGCCTCATGAACATAAGAATGGTTCAACAAGGGGTGCCCGGGAGGCTCGGTTGGTTAAGCGGCTGACTTCGGCTCAGGTCATGATCTCACGGTTCCTGGGTTCGGCCCCGCGTCTGTCCGGCTCTGGGCTGACAGCTCGGAGCCTGGAGCCTGCTTCAGAGTCTGTGTCTCCCTCTTTCTCTGTGCCCCTCTCCCGCTCATGCTCTGTCTGTCTCTGTCTCTCAAAAATGAATAAACGTTTTTTAAAAAAAGATATTTAAAAAAGAATGGTTCAATACAACTCGACTTGTGAGGGCTTTAGAATCTATTATAACTCTTCAAATCTAAGAAGTACTCCCCACCCCCTACATTTTTTTTTTAATTTTTTTTAACGTTTATTTATTTTTGAGACAGAGAGAGACAGAGCATGAACAGGGGAGGAGCAGAGAGAGAGGGAGACACAGAATCCGAAACAGGCTCCAGGTTCTGAGCTGTCAGCACAGAGCCTGACGCGGGGCTCGAACTCACAAACCGTGAGATCATGACCTGAGCCGAAGTCGGACGCTTAACTGACCGAGCCACCCAGGCGCCCCCACCCCCTACATTTTTACCTTTCTCAAACCAGGGCATATTTTACAAATGATATATATATATTTTTTAATGTATGTTTATTTTACAGAGAACAGGGAAGGGACAGAGAGAGAGAGGGAGAGGATCCCAAGCAGGCTTTGCGCCGACAGCAGAGAGCCCAATGAGGGGTTCGAACTCACGAATCATGAGATCATGACCCGAGCCGAAGTCAGACGCTTAACCGACTGAGCTACCCAGGCGCCCCTACAAATGATATTCTTAATGTTGTAAGTTTTATGTCGTTTCTCTTTCAGAAGGCATTTATTAAAATAAAAGCAACTTTGCAATTGAGAAAATGTTAAAAATCGCTTTATTTTTATTTTTTATTAAAAATTTTTAAAAAATATTTATTTCTCAGAGAGAGAGAAACAGAGCGTGAGCAGGGGAGGGGCAGAGAGAGAGGGAGACATAGAATCTGAAGCAGGCTCCAGGCTCTGAGCTGTCAGCACGGAGCCTGACTTGGGGCTCAAACCCAGAAACAGCGAGATCGTGACCAGGGTTGAAGCTGGATGCTCAACTGACTGAGCCAACCAGGTGCCCTGTTAAAAATAACTTTAGTTACCATTTCTGGAAAGCCTAGTGTATGAAACATCCTGTCCATTAAATCCTCGTAACCGCGGATGACAGCAATTCACATGACTAATAACTAGTCAGGGTTCCAACAGAGGCCTAACAGCAGAGGCTACACGCGATCTCTCACTACAGTCTGGCTGCTCTAACCTTACTTGTGCGTAAGGGATGGAAATTAAAAATGGCACAAAACCACAGATTTCTTCTAAGGCACAGAATGATCCCATTAAAGGAAAGATGATAATCTCAGAATGGCTCTTTAACTTAGTTTCGGGTTTGCAAATGTAGACTTTGCACTGAATTCGGAAGAAAGCTTAGTTATTTGACTAGCAGGGTGAAAAGAATATGGAGTTTCAAGGTACAATCTAGGAGGAAAGGGAGTGAGGGGAGGTGGAAAGAGAGGAGAGAGGCCCACTAAAGTGAGACACAGCACGGGCCGGACAGACTGGTGGGAAAAGCCCAGTGGCAGAGAGCTCAAAGAACTTTTAAGAAAAAAAGGATTCCAATACGTGATTTTAAATTCCTTATTGGGTGGTGCAGGGAGACAATATTTCCACAAGAGGAATAAACGCTCCCCTCCACCAGCCTGAATTTTACTTCAGAATCTACCACAATAGCCTAAATCTTTTGATGTAATGGTTACATGGAATGTTTAAAATAATATTCCATTAACCTTCCATGTCACCTTTGAAAGATCTTAATTAAAGATTTCGGCTGCCTTTCTTCGGGCAGCTGGGAAGATGGCGGACCCTCAGGCTGAGTGTGCCCACCCGAAGCAGCCAACCATCTTTCAAAAGAAGAAGCAGGTCTTGATGGGAGACACTGGCAAGGAGAAGCTCCCACGAAACTATAAAAACATTGGCCTGGGTTTCAAGATGCCCAAGGAGGCCACTGAGGGCCCCTGTATTGACAAGAAATGCCCCTTGAGTGCCGATGTCTCCATCCGAGGGTGGATTCTGCCTGGTGTGGTGACCGGGATGAAGACACCGAAGACCGCTGTCATCCACCGAGACCTCCTCCGCTGCAAGGGAAAGGACGAGCGCTTCGAGAAACGCCACAAGAACACGCCCGTGCACCTGTCCCCCTGCTTCGGGGATCCGGATGGGCAGCACGGTCACAGTGGGCCAGCGCCGGCCCTCGAGCAAGACCGTGCTTCAATGAGCTCAAAGTCGCAAAGGCTGCTGGCAGCAAGAAGCGATTCCAGAAGTCCTGAGACTAGACATCTGTCCACACCCTCAAAGAAAATAAAGTTATTTTCCAAAAAAAAAAAAAAAAAAGAAAGAAAAAGAAAAAAAGCGAGACTTTGGCTGGAATATAATTTGTTGTAAGGAGTTCTGTATGGATATGTTAGAATGTACTGGCAATATTTACCGTCTGTTAACGTTGTTGCTCTGAGTGATTCCTAATTTCCACAATTTTTAGTGACTAAAGAATTGATTTTATTATTGCTCACCTTTTTTTAACATGACAATTTTTGGGACTGTCTTAGCAAAATGATGATTTTTCACTACTTCAGTAATAACACAGCCTTGTCTATCAGATCAAAATTCTAAAACATACGCTGAGGATAATGATGCTAATTAATTTACTATCATTCTCTCTTATGACTGAGAAAGTAAAGTACATTTAAAAAGTTACCTCTTTATTCATTTTGAACCACTGATATTGTACAAAGGGATGTCCAGTTGCCCGGCAACACAGTTTCACAAACTGTCCAGCCAAGACTGCCTTTGATTCTGGGTTTACGGTGATCTTTATTCCTTAAAAAAAAAAAAAAAAAAGAAAGGAAGGAAGAAAGAAAGAAAGGAAGAAAGAAAAGAAAGAAAGGAAGACGGAAAGAAAAAAAAAGTTAACTAAGTTACGGTAGAGAGGTTTTCCTTGTTTATGTTTCTGAAACCAAATTAAAAGAAAAAAGTATCGTGGAAATAACTTGCACATTCATTCCAGTTGCAAACTGCCCGTTCGTGTGTCCTTCCCCATCAGACTAGGCATCTGTGAGCTCCAGGCTTTGTAAAACCAAGAGGAAAGAAACTCATCCCCAGAAGACTTTGATCTACTGTACTTCCCATGACTGGAGGAGAAAACTGTTTGCCCTGTTTCTTCAATTCTTAGAAAACTTTTTTCTGCATTCTAACACCTCTGGAATCAGGATGCACCTTCTAAACAGATGTCTGCTAGACAGCACTCATGATGCAGTTCTCAGTGCTGGCTTGTCAAACACCTGGTCAGAAACGCTCATACGGCTGGCACTTCAACTGAGTTAGGGGCACTGTTACGATAAGATGAGTGTTGGCCATTGAGAACGTCTCCAAAAGACATCTGAATTTAATGTTATGACTTGGCATTAAAGTGAAACTATTCTGCACACACAAAGGCACGGAAACAGAACAGCAGGATATAAATCTGAAATATGGGATACGGGCATTTCTTATCTGAGAAAGGACTTTCAGCATCGACACTTGGAAAGCTTTAAAGACGATCCTAAGTCAATAATGTTATGCCCTCCATCCCGCCTCCCTCTCAGTTACTCTTTCTGGGAAAGCCAGCTGCCCTGACATGGGGATGCTCAGGCAGCCCGGTGGGAGGCCCAAGTGATAAGGAAAGACAGCTGGGACTCCTGCCGAAGGCCCTGTAAGTGAACTACCTGAGAACTATCCAACCCCAGTCAAACCAGACGGCTGCAGCCCTGCCTAACAGCTGGACTCCCACCTCAGCAGCGGCTGAAGCTGGAGCCAAGGCCACCCAGCCAAGCCATTTCCAGGTTCCTATTCTCAGAAACTGTGTGAAGTAATAAATGCTGCTTGTATTAAGCTTGGGACTTGGGGGTAATTTGCTATGCAGCAACACATGACCGATACAAAAGAAACCAAAGCTAGGAAATTTTACATTTGCCAAGGTTATAATACGGAAAAGTGGGTTAGCTGGCTTTTAGGAAGGAAGAAGGAAAGGTCATTAAAACTTGTAAATATGTTAACTAATTTGGGTTTAAATAAAAAAAAAAAAACTTGTAAAATGTAATTCTCTGTACCTAGTTTTATTTTCTTTCCTCATCTATCCTGCATATGATCTGATAACAGGGTTTTCCTCTGTAACCCACCAATCCAAAGGAACAAAACAAGATTACAACTGAAGAGGAGTGAGTCCAAATAAAAGCAGTCTTAATACATCAAAGTATCAAATACATACTAAACTTTCCAGAACAAAAATAGTAAATAAGGTGAAATGGGTAAGTGAAAAGCATTCCAGAAAGATACCAAATAAAACCAAAATCCAAAATAAATATTGATCGCACAATTATTACAATTGAGGGTCTGGAGAAACCCTGGAAAATCTTTAGTAAAGAGAGCACATCCTCTCAAAAAAGAATTTGAAACCTTTGCCAAGGGAGAACTTTCCCATTCGTTAATTCTTTATGTTAGCACCGTACGGAAGAAGGAACAGAGTTCTTCTGAAATCTGTCTCATGTGTTGGTTGGAAAATACATGTTGAAGACAGAAAATGGGATGAATGCACTCACTTCGGCGGCCAACTCACGGCACTGCATTTAACACTCCCGATGCGAGTCTTTGGCCAGGAAAGGCTTATGTCACAACTTCAAGATACAAAGATTCTGATTTTCAAGGTTTATGTGTGATAAGAAAGAAAAAAAAGTTGTAACAACAAAAGAAGGGAACAAATATAAATCGGAAAAACACAGGGCTTGTGGCCAAACGGGCTTTAAAATGTGGGTCTTCTAGCCATCTCCAACTTGACGAGTCCCAAATCCTTTTTGAACAAGGTCTACTCCTTCATGAGGCCCTGCCGTCTTCCATCCCAGCCGACCCTTCCATCCGGGTTCTCAGGGCGAAAACTTAGAGCAGTCCTCCCGAACCCCTCATTCTTTGCAAGTAATTTCTCTGCAAGTCCTGTCGGTCGCGCTTTTCCACGTCTCCTCATCTTCAACGCCATGATCGTAACCCAAGCCACCATCAGATGCTGCTGGAATCCTATTAGAGCCTGTAGACTGGTTTCCTTGCTTCCAACCAGTAGCCCAAATGTCTTTTTTTTACGTTTATTTATTTTTGAGACAGAGAGAGACAGAGCATGAACAGGGGAGGGGCAGAGAGAGAGGGAGACTCAGAATCGGAAACAGGCTCCAGGCTCTGAGCCATCAGCCCAGAGCCCGACGCGGGGCTCGAACTCACGGACCGCGAGATCGTGACCTGGGCTGAAGTCGGACGTCTAACTGACTGAGCCACCCAGGTGCCCCCAATTTTATTTTTTATTTATTTTTTTAAATTTTTAATTTTTATTTATTTTGAGAGAGAGAGAGAGAGCACGAGCAGGGGAGGAGCAGAGAGAGGGAGACACAGAATCCCAAGCAGGTTCTGTGCCATCAGCGCAGAGCCCGGTGCAGGGTTTGAACCCACAAACAACAAGGCCATGACCCGAGCCAAAATCAAGAGTCGGACGCTTAGGCAGCTAAGCCACCCGGGCGCCCCCAAAATGCCTTTTTAAAACGTAAATCAATCCATATCATTCCTCTGATTAAAACCCTCAACTGACCTCATACTGTACTTAGAATAAAATTCAAACTCCTCATCATGGTCTCAAGGTCCTACTTAAACCGATGCCTCTAACCTCGTCCCCTCCTACTCTCCTGGTTCCAGCCACACCGGCCCCTCTTTTCAGAAGCCAGCTATTTCCACTTACCTTTCCACTTACTAGTCCTCTGCTGGATTTCCCCTCCAGCCCCCTGTTGCTTCATGGCAGGCGCTTTCTTTCTCATCACCTGCTGGGTCTCTGGCTTCGCTGGGAAATGTCTCTAAACTAGCTATCCCCCACCCCCACCTTCTCTATTATACTCACCCCACTTTGTGGGCTTCACTGCACGAACCAACTGAAATCCCTGTTTCGTTGTCTCACCTACTGAAACAGAAGCTTCAGGACAATAAGGATCTCGTTTGTCTTCGTCACCAGTTTACCCAACATCTGGAATAGTGCCTGGCATATGGTGAGAACAGTTGAGTGTTCAACACGTATTTGTTGAATGAACACGTATCACCGTCACAATAAGAACTACTGACTGCTTTATACGTGCCAGGCGTTTTGATCTCTAATCTTCACAAGAACCATATGAGTTAGATATTGATTACACCTACGTTACAATGAAGAAAATGGAGTTATTTGCAAAAAGTCATCCAAATTACCTTGAGTATAGTATTTAACCTCTGAGACTAATTGCTTTTCCATTGTAAAATGGCAGAACCAGAATGCAACCTAGGTTTTCTTGGGCTTTAAAATCCCCATGCTTTTGTTAACCCGGTGATTCTTTTTTTTTTTTCTTCGCCTTTATGAAGGAACACCTGACGAATGAAATGTGTATAAACTTAGGGTGTACGATGTGATAATTTAATATACATACACATTGTGAAGTGATTACCACACTGACTTAATTAACACATCCATAGTTATTTTCCAGTGGTTCTTTTTCTCTTTTAACATTTTGTTTATTTTGAGAGAGAGAGAGAGAGAGAGAGAGAGAGAGCGCGAGCATGTGCCAAAGCAGGGGAGGAGCAGAGAGCGAGGGGGAGAGAGAATCCCAAGCAGGCCCTGTGCTGTCACGCAGAGCCCAACACAGGTCCAATCCCATGAACCGTGAGATCATGCCTGAGCTGAAATCAAGAGCCGGACGCTTAACTGACTGAGCCACCCAGGTATCCCCCCAACTTTGTTTTTTTTTTAAGATTTTATTTTTAGGTCATCTCCACACCCAAAGTGGGGCTTGAACTCATGACCCTGGGATCGAGTCGCATGCCGCACCGGCTGAGCCAGCCAGGCGCCCCTCCTTAGCGCACCTCCCGTGTTAATCGTCTGCCTCGTGAGAGCACCAGGCAGTGCTCATAAATTTACCACGGCAAATATTCTCTCCTATTATACAAAGAGAGAAGAGTGATGTAAATTAAAGGGCTTTCTCCCTATAGTGTCTTACAAAGAAATGAATGACTCTAAACGGACAAAGGGCCCATAGGGTCAGGATGTCCTAAAAGGGTATCCTTCCTTCGTGTGGGAGATAAGACTAAATGATTTTTAATGTACACTCAAACTCAGCTTATACATCTGTCCTGTCCCACCAGTTTCAGTAGTCTAGTCTTCAACAAGCAAAGCAAATAAAGACATGTATTTATTACTTCATGCTTCAAAGACTGAGAACTGAAAGGCACCACGTGATCTGGAAACTGCCCTTGGTGAGTAGTAAAGACAAGAAGTCACAATACCTCCCATGCCTTAACCACACAAATTTCCTTCCTCCCACGTAGTGTTGTGCGGCAGGGAACCATGGTCAACCTGTAACCACCCTCGCGCAGCGCCCACTAGTCAGAAGGTGCTGAACAAAGGTAAGGAGGGAAGATGGCATAGGGCTACGCAGGGTGTACCACGGCAAACAAATGAAAGTTCTATTTGAAAGCGCGAATACACAGCTTCCTGGCAAACAAGTCTATTTTCAGATAACATCTGCAAAGAAGTCAAAGAGGTTACTTGATTTCCTGTAAGCCGGGAAGAGTCTGAACCAGGTACGATGGAACACGGGGATCGTGCATTCAACACAAACCTGGGTAGATCACAGATTCGTGATACTGACCAAGAAAACTCAAAACATCAATTAGGGTGATTCCCTATGGTGACAGGAAGATTCACGATAGCTTTCCTTTAGGCTAGTGTCTCTTGAGATGCATTTAAATACTGATGCAATTTACAAACAGCTGTTCCGGGAACTTCTACAAGTACTGTATACACTACAATCCGTCTGTTTTCAGAGACCATGAACCAAAAATTTCTTTCCATCAGCTTCTATCCAAAACTCTTCCTCCAAGTTATTCTAAGAATTTCTAAGCTATCATTGAAAAGTGCCTCCTCGTATTATCCCAGAATAAATCCCATTTCTCTTCCTCCACTGACCTCCCCCCAACACAACCACAGCAAGTCCATATATGTCCCCCTTACAAGTCAGGGTACATTTGCACCTACGCTGGCTAAACCTCGTCCCCTCATCATACCCCTTCTTCTCCCACATCGGCCACTGACCCTGGAAACCTCGGCACAGACACACATTCTTTCAGACCTCACCACTGCCTTTCTACCTTTCTACCCTTCTCCCTTATCTTTATTCCCATCCATACCGCTGTCGCCTCTTTTTGCTTCTTGGTATTTTCCTTTCAGAAATTTCGGTCACTCCCGAAACACGGAAAGTCCCTTATGAGATGTAGTAGCAGTGTTTTTTACTTAGGCAAGGACAGAAAATTGCCGTCCATGGGTCAAAGTGGCAACTGGGGTAATAATTCATCACCAAGCTTCTCAAATAGCACAGAAATTTCCTAGCCATGAGAGAAATGACACTGAGTCCAGGTTGAGGTCAGCAGACCTGGGCTTTAATCTACTTTTGTCAATAACTGTGACTCGGGCTAAGTGATAAGCACTGGAAATCTTACTTTCTACATAAATACGTGCTCACATTTAAAATTTAAATGTTCGTAACAGCACAGTTCTGTTCCTTTACAGAACTATAAAGAGAAGATGATTCTGAACTAAAGGTATTTTGCAAATGAGTGAATAATAGTCAACCACCTTGGCTCCTGTCTTAAAGACAGTAAGAATAATAAAACATAAAATTTTGATATCAGAAACGTAACAGTTAAGTGTGCTAAAAGGCATTTAAAAAAAAAAAAGTGAAGTGATGTGAACTAAAAAAGGTGTGGGCCAAATGGAAAAGACGCCACTGAAGAGATCTCAGCCAGAGCTGTCCGATACGTACAGAGAGTGAAATCTGGGATTCGTCTGATGAAACCCATGTAGACAACGTTCATTCTCTCTAACCATCCCCTATCGTCGAGGCTCTGCTTAACAAATTCTGGGTCAGGGCATCACTTCCTTGGAAGCCATTTTGTGATCTACAGAACTGCATAACTGATGGGGCCTATAAATCTACTCAACATGTTTTCGCTTACAACAGAAGACACACACATCTTCAACTGCACATCTAGGTTCAGTATTTGCAAAGGATACAGATGCCAATACTGGTCCCTTGGAGTCAGGGTTTTGGGTCCTTTAATGAGAAAATAAAGGTCTAAAAAAATGGTCTAAAAAACCATTATGGGAGCTATGGTTCAAACAATGTCAGCACCCACTCAACGCTCCCACTCCCCTCCAGTTCCCAGTGAGATGAGCAAGGGAATAAAATAGGGAAGCAATGAGTGCTGGGAAATGGGGACGGGCACCATCCACACATAAAAACCGTATGCAATTTTTCTAACATAAGGGACAGGCCAGGTAAACTGGGAGTGGGGAGCAGCTAGCCAATCCACGTGCTGTGAAAAAGCCCAGTTAGAGAGAAAAAAAAAAAAAAAGCCCAATTAGAAACAAAGCAGAAGAGGGTAAACCTCAATCCTATGGGGCTCCTTCAGAAAATGTACTAGGTGTCAGAGCCCATGGAGAGCACGAAGTTAGGGGTGAGTTACCCTTGGCTTCTACCCCATGCTCAGTGAGGGGCCATTGAGCTTGGCTCCTAGTCAAGGGATCGTTCCAGTTAGAGGCAGGGGGACGTCTGCCCCAGCTACTTCTTGGCTACCAAAACAAATACGTAAAAGAAACCCAGCTTCTCAGAAAAAGAGAGAAACTCCTTATTACAGCCCTCTCCTATGGCTATCTCTGGCTGTCAGTTCACAAACTGGAACGGAATGTGGCAAAATAAGACTCAAAGGAACCTAAAGTTTCCTCTTATTTCTGCATTTAGGTCTGAAAGGTCTGTTCAGAGGTTCAAAGCATCTTGGACAGAAGTCACCCTACTCACCAAAAGCAGACTTCTCTATGGAGACAAGTCATTGGACTTTCTGTGGTAGTAAGAAACTACCTTACCACAGAAAAGAGAGAAAATACGAGGATCTATTTATTTTGTTTTTTCACCAAGATACAGGAATACACTGAAAAGGAAAAACTGAAGATCAGATAAGACTTGCTCTATACGCACTTGTTTTTACAACTGTGGAGGACGTGATCATTGACAGCTTTGTTTTTCCTGTTAGACTATGAACCTTTCCTAGGCAAGAACTTTGGTTTTAATTATCTGTGAATCACAGCACCAAGTACAACGCCTGGAATGGTAAAGGTACTGGTGCACAGTATCATACGATACACTGTTTACTGAACGAATGAGTAAAATCCCCAATTAAGTGGATTGTATCAAAGCTTTCCTTCTTAATTACAATATTTTTTATTCTCAATATCCTTATTAAAATACTAAAACTGTCTCTATAATTATTTTTTTAAAAATTTATTTATTTGGGGGTGGGGAGAAGAGGGAGAGAGAGAGGGAGAGAGAGAATCCCAAGCAGGCTCCGTGCTGTCAGCGTGGAGCCTGATGCGGAGCTCGATCTCACAAGCTGTGAGATCATGACCTGAGCTAAAACCAAGAGCTGGACGCTCAACTAACTGAACCACCCAGGCGCCCCTCTCTGTAATTCTTACATTTCTTTATTCTGGTATCTGCAAATATAGTTTTATTTTCTACTTATTTATTTAAAAAAATCTTTTTTAATGTTTATTTATTTTTGAGAGAGACAGAGACAGAATGCGAGTGGGTTGGGGCAGAGAGACAGGGAGGCACAGAATCTGAAGCAGGCTGCAGGCTCCGAGCTGTCAGCACAGCCCGACACGGGGCTCGAACTCACGAGCTGTGAGATCATGACCTGAGCCGAAGTCGGACGCTTAACCGACTGAGCTACCCAGGCACCCCTGCAAATATAGTTTTAGATTATTCACGTAAAATGTACATAGAAAGCTAACAATAAATTATTTCTTCCTGAAATTACTGAGCATTATTCAGATCCTAAAATATGTCCTCTTAAATCAATACTTAATATTCAAGTAACAGCTGATTCCCAAAGGATACTATACGGCTAATATGACATAAAACTTCACAGAAACAGTGCGTAAGTGTTAACATAAAAATGTTAACATAGAAACTGCTTTCCTTTGCCTGTTCTCCCCTCAAATGCAAGAAAGTCCCAGGGGATAACTCTCAAAAAGCTTGTAGGCCAAATATCAGAATGATCTGCACAGAGGAACACCCCCAGTAATGTGCTAATCCTACCATTTGGAGAAAAACACAGAGAGCAGAAACGGACCTGTCAAAAGCAGGGGAGACAACTGATGCTTGTTAGGTTGGCTCTGCATTCCCTGCTGGGTTGTCAAAAGTCAAAATCTAAAATAGTCAAAAATTTCGGGCAGATCGTTACACATAAATAAATATGTGACTCAAGTTCAGTAAAGCCCAGCTTCACGCATGGAAACTTAAAAAACTCGGAAACCCGAGATCTCAGGCCAGTGATCCAGCAGAAGTCACGAGATGGGAGGCCTCTGCGGTGGTGGGGAGGCAGCTCGAGGCGACATTATTCCACACCACTCTTGCAGGTCCGCCAGGGAGAGAACACTTACTCTCATTTTACAGACTTGGCAACCAAGAGTCAGAGAAATTAAGTGTGATTATTGAAAAAGATAACGAGATCTAAAAGTTGTATTTACTTCCTGGAGAGGTTTCTTGCGTTTTCGGAGGCCCTGCTATGGTATTGTATCAAGTACGAGAACTTAGAAGCTAACTGAGTGCCCCAGACTGGCAGATTTCAATCGTCACAACGTCTGAGTCCTAGTCAAGGCACAGGGGATATAAAAGTTAACAAATGTCGCCTCACGAAGAAGTTCACCCACTGGTGACAGACAATGTCACTGAGATGCGGGCTGCATTAGCAGGGGTTATTTCCGCCCCATCCCTCCTGGGAGGAACAGGCATGTCATCAAAAGGAGTTAACTAGAATCAATCTTGTGATTGCTGCCGGGACACAGATGAGTGCAAGGAACAATCAGTAGGCACCCTGCAACTATGCAGAAAGTCACTCTTGGAAGGAAGCCAATAACAAGAAAGGAAGGGCAAAGATGAAAACAAACCGATTCCTTGAAAACACTGTCTCTGGCCTCTCTTGAAGCCCAACCTGCTTCAAGACTTTTCAGTGAGAATTTATTCCCTTTATTACGCCGAGCTGAGTTGGGGTTTCTGGTAAACAGAACTACCACTGCCGTGTGTCCCCAATTCCCGAACCTCAGAACTAAGTAAACAGTAAGATCTGAATTGTGTTAAGTTAAAAATATTTTCACAAGTAACCTGGCTACGTAGTAAAAACTGCATATGTCAAGACCACGTAAACAGAGAGCACAAGTCCTTAACCCATGGCCCTACTAATCTTCTACCGGTTTCTCTGCTTCTAGTGGGACCCGTAATGGCAAACTGGACCCCTGGGAAGGAAGGTCTGCGGTGCCGCTGCCATCAGGTGACTTAGATCACGTGGTCTCTCCTGCCTGACTTGCCTGCCCAGGACCGACTCCATGTGTAGTTGTAGGGGAGGGGGGGCTTTTCCTATTCCTCACACCTGACCCTGGAAGGAAGCAGTCTCACTCAATATTGGTATATTCAGGAAAAAAAAACCATGGATGAGTCGATCAACAATTCAAATGCATCATGTTAGCAAAATACTTAAACACTAAACATCTGTCATATTTGCTTTATCTCCCTCATATACATACACGCATATCAATAAATACGTATTTATTTATTTTTTTGGCTGCACTATCTCTTTCTTGTTTTTTGTTTTTTTTTTTTTTTTTTTTTTTTTTTAATAATCTCTACCTCCAATGTGGGGCTTGAACTCGTGATTCCAAAATCAAGAGTCACAGCCTCTACTGACTTAGCCTTGGCTGCACTATTTCAACATAAATTACAGAAATCTTACCCCTAAATACGTCACAATTTTTTTTAAGTAGGCTCCACACCCAACGTGGGGCTTGAACCCTGAGATCAAGAGTCTCATCTCTACCAACTAAGCCAGCCAGGCGCCCCATCCTCTAAATACGTTAGCATGCATCTCCTTGGAATAAAGACATTCTTCTACAGAACTACACCGCCACTATCACATGATGATTCCCTAATATCTAACATGCATGTTAAATCCAAATTGTTTTACTTGTCCCCAAAATGTCTTCTATCTAGTTGATGTTTTTGAACCACAATCAAACCGGTGTTTCTGTGTTATATTTGCTTTTTGTGTGTTCTTTAGTCTCAACCTGGGGGAGAAAATGAGGCTCCAAACGTTTACATTTTCCAAAACCATTTAACACAATTCATTGTCAAATGAGATATTTTCCTCTCAGTCTGCCTCCACAAACTCCTGGAGAATACGCTAGGAGAAGAACCTACCTGGGGGGCTGAGAAGCAGAAGAACTTCGGTGTGCTCCATAGCCTGCAGGAAGTCACTCAGTTCTGTGACCGTACAACCTTTCTCACCCATTAGCTTCAGTAAACATAGGCTTGGGCTTCCTTCAGGCTCCAAGACCTTAAGAGAACACTGCTCCAAGTCCAGACAGCTGCAAACGACAGATTTAATTCAAGTCAACAACTTTCTCCAACGTGATATGCCTGCTATATGTTTGGCATGACTGCAGGTGTTATAGGGAATAAGCTGCGAGTCGCTGAGTAGTGAAAAGTTATTTACATTATGAATGCTACTGTCCTTTCCTCCTCCTTCTGCCTTCATAGGGGATTCCTCTTTATGCTCTTTTCCAGATCAGCTCCCATGACTACTAAATCAGAAGATCAGGGGCACCTGGGTAGCTCAGTCAGTTAAGCGTCCGACTTCGGCTCAGGTCATGATCTCACGATCTGTGGGTTCGAGCCCCGCGTCGGGCTCTGTGCTGACAGCTCGGAGCCTGGAGCCTACTTCGGATTCTGTGTCTCCCTCTCTCTCTGCCCCTCCCCTGCTCATGCTCTGTCTCTCTCTCAAAAATAAATAAACATTCAAAAAAAATTAAAAAAAAAAAGATTAAAAAAAAAAAAAAGAAGATGAGAGAACTCTTTAAACAGGAAGTGAGAGAAATTAGCTTTGATACTGACCAAAACTTTTACTTTAATTTGGGAACAGGGAATAAAAAGATCAGATACACTTCTCTACTCTTTCTTGCACTTTTTATAAAGTGTAATATGACCCAAGAAAGAGGCACAGATCTTTGAGACATCTTGAAAAATGGAAAAAACTTAACATATGGTATTTTATATTAGCAAAGTAGTGTCCTTGTGTGTGTGATCATGCGAATAAAGATACAGAACAATGTATTTTCTGCATGATACCATTTTTTATTAATACGTGTTTTTCTTATATGTAGAGCTAACTTTGAAAAGATGGGCAAGAAACTCGTAGTTGGGATTGTCCTACAGAGGGGAGCCAGTGCAGCAGAGCTCAAAGCTGGACGATTCGCTTTTCACTATGAGCCTTTTGTATCGTCGAATTTTCACTATGTGTGCTCATTTTATCAACAATTTTTAAAAGACTATCAGTGCTACTGACGTTCAAAGTACAGTACTTCTAAGCACCTAGAAATACCCTATCGCAGGAGGAAGACAAACTCTGGTCTAAGGGCCAAACCCACCCAGCCACTTGATTTTGTAAACAGTTTTGTTGGAATACAGTTATGCTCCCTCACACATACCTTTACAAACATGGATGGCTGCTTTCCTGTTACAACAGCAGACGTGAGTAGCTGGTCTGCAAAGCTGAACACATGTGCTATTTATATTTAGCTCCTTATACAAAAAGTTTGCTGACCTCTACTCTAAAGAATCTTTAGGTCTCATCCTTTTGTTAAAACGATTTCTTTTTAGTATCACCATTTAACGTACACATGCCATTTCTTTTTCAATGTCATTGTATTCAGTAGGTGTATACAAGGTTAGAAAGCTTAAGACCAGACTGTACAAGGCCAGAAATAATGGGACAAGGAGTACGGACTTCAACCATTTCATAGGAAGGGAAAGCACAAGTATGAAACATGCAAGAGAAGAAAAACAATAAAGTAAAACCAAACAAAACAACAAAAACCCCCCAATAATCTTCCCAAAGAGACGTGACCGACAACAAAGGCCAACCAAAGCCTTTGGGTAATCTCCATGATAGTCTGTAGAATTCGCACTTCACACACCTTCAGAGAGACCTTTCTCTTCCCTACCAGTTTAAATGAAAGTCCAATACCTCTCGCTTCTCTGTGAGGTTGCCCAGACCACGCAAGTCCTCCAAATACACTTTAGACACGGTCTCCTGAGGGTGCTCTTCTCGTATACCAAAGGTTCGCAAACTTGTGTCACGTGGCAGAGAGTAAATATTTTAGGCTTTATGGGCCATATGGTCCACTGCGTGTTCTTCTTCCTTGTCTTTTGCTTTGCAATTTTTCAAATATAAAAACCATTCTTAGCTCATAAACCGGTAGTGGTGCAAATCTGGCTCTCGGGTCATTGTTTGCAGACCCCGATTCTCTACATCTCAGTTGGCACCATTTTGCCTTAAAACCACGAGCTTTTCTTTCATATCCATGTCTTCTGTATCTAACTGGGTCACCGAACTCCTTGACAACAGAAACCCTATATTTTTAACCCCTCGATACCTAAAACCTGTCGTGCCCGTATTAGTCGCTCATAACTGAATGATTACTGAGTGAATTTGAATCGTAACTAAAAAGGCTGGAAGCTAGAGAGATGGAAGGGGTAACAGTATTAAAGCTGTGGCAGGTGCCAGGTCCGCAAGTTTTCATATGACTTGGAATAACCTTATTCCATATTCATTTTGATCGCTTTTATTAAAAGGTCACCAGAGCATTTGTGTAATGGTCACTCAAGATTTATAATTCTGCAGTGAAATTGGTAATCTCACAAATTTAGAAAAAAAAAATGTATCCAACCAAAATAATTTCACTGGCAGTATCATCCACCTCATAGGATTGTTAGATAATCCATGCCCCAAGCGCTTAGTGTGTGGCAAATAACACAATAAAAGTGAGCTTTTCTTATGCAATAAAAATACGGGGATATTAAAAGAATATCAATTTCCTAATCATGCTAATTTCTGAAACTGTTTTAGCTTTTCCTTAAAAATGTTTTCGAGGGGTGCCTGGGTGGCTCAGTCAGTTAAGTGTTCGACTTCGGCTCAGGTCATGATCTCACGGTTTGTGAGTTCGAGGCCACGTCAGGCTCTGTGCCGACAGCTCAGAGCCTGGAGCCTGCTTCGCATTCTGTGTCTCCCCCTCTCTCTGACCCTCCCCCGTTCATGCTCTGTCTCTCTCTGTCTCAAAAATAAATAAACATGAAGAGAAATTTTAAAAAAATGTTTTTGAGTAGTTCCTAGTTTGGTAACCTGATCATGTCCTTCAAGGCCTCCTGTCTCTATACTCACCATTCTTTTCCAAGTGTCTCAGTTAAATGAATACATTCAATACTCGATTTTTGTTAAATGTGACTCATCATAATATAGGTTAACTGTTCCCAAATTCTGGACCATAGACCAGTGGCAGCCCAATCTGAAGCCCATGGTAAAATAATAAAAATAAGGACGCTAAGGGCCGCCTGGGTGGCTCAGTCAGTTAAGCGGCCGACTTCGGCTCAGGTCATGATCTCGCGGTCCGTGAGTTCGAGCCCCGCGTCGGGCTCTGTGCTGACAGCTCGGAGCCTGGAGCCTGCTTCCGATTCTGTGTCTCCCTCTCTCTGACCCTCCCCCGTTCATGCTCTGTCTCTCTCTGTCTCAAAAATAAATAAACGTTAAAAAAAATTTTTTTTAAATAAAAAAAAAGGACGCTAAGACTGTCTTTTTGTCTTTAAGATGGTCTTTCCTATTTTTCAGTGTTCAAGTGTCTTTTCTTTTATGGAAGAATGGTGACTATAACAATAGAAACAACAAAAGCTGCAGATACCCACTGGTCCTCCATTTTAGGAAATTTTCTTTTGTTAGTCCCTGTAATGTCCAAGTCGAGGAACCAGTATTAGAGATAGCTTAAGGATCACCAATTTTTTTTGAGATAATTAGAATATGAGATTTATAAAAACAAGGATGCTGCAAGCTAAATATAATTTTTTTTTTTTTTATGATTCAGAGAGGTTATCAGAATCTGGTATATCTCACCAAATGTAACCAGGTGATGCTTTAATATTTATGCTGATATAGAAAAAAATGAGAAACAGTTTGACGTCTTTCTTCCAAATGAAGAAAGGTAAAACTGAAGTAGACAAAAATTTCCAATACAAGAGGCACAGGAGAAAAACAAGATTCTGTATCTCCTTTCCTTTTTTACTGATTTTCCGCATGGGCACTGGCTTTCAGCAGAGAGGATGCTTATACACATCCAGCCTTTACATCTTTCCTTTTTTAGTTACATTCCCGTAAAGACTGTGCTTTGTAGTGGTTTCTGCCAACCCTAATTTGGAATTTCTCATTTAAGTTAAAAGACTATTACTGAAACAAATGGGCTGTTTTTAGGGGTGCCTGGGTGGTTCAGTCAGTTAAGCGTGGTGACTCTTGATTTTGGCTCAGTTCATTTCACAGTTCGTGAGTTCGAGCCCCATGTTAGGCTCTGCATCGACAGCGGGCTCTCACTCTCCCTTGCAAAATAAATAAATATTTAAAAAAAAAAAGACTATTACTGAAACAAATGGGTTTTGCTTTTTTGTTTGTTTGTTTTTTTTTTTTTTTTTTGAGACAGAGAGAGACAGAGCATGAGCAGGGGAGGGGCAGAGAGAGAGGGAGACACAGAATCTGAAGCAGGCTCCAGGCTCTGAGCTGTTGGCACAGAGCCCGACGCGGGGCTCGAACCCACGAGCTGTGAGATCATGACCTGAGCTGAAGTCGGACGCCCAACCGACTGAGCCACCCAGGTGCCCCAAGGGTTTTGCTTTTAAAAATATTTATATTTACCTTCACTTCAAAAAATATATAGTCAAACAAAACACATTTTACATCCCTTAGGGTACGAACCGTGCATTGCTTTTATGTTCTTTTGCTTCTCTTCTTGGAACATTTACTGTTTGGAATCTTTATTCATTAATTCAACAACTACTTATTAATCACCTAAAATAGGCCAGCCATTTTTCCTAGGTATTGAGGATATGGTAGCAAACAAGACAAAATTCCCTTAACGTCTTGGGTTTTTCTACAGGAGGAGATATACATGTATACCCGCAAAGGCAGACAAACGGAGGGGTGTGTGTGTGTGTGTGTGTGTGTGTGTCCATCCAAAGGTCATAGGTGCTCTGGAGAAAAACAAAGCAAAGCAGATGCACAGGGTAATTTTAAATAACGTGATCAGAGAAGATCTCACTGAAGGAGGTAACTCGTAAGCAAACACGTGAAGACGTAAAGAGCAAGTCATACATTTCACCCGTGGAGACCATCTCATGCTGAGTAAAGAGCAAGTGCAAAGATCCTACTGCGTTCAAGCAAAAAGCAAGAAAGCAGGTGCACCGACAGTGGAGAAAGGGAGGAAGACAACAAGGTCTAAGAGCTAACTGGTAAACAAATGGTGTTTTTACACCGAACTAGAAAAGCAATGGAAGGGTTTTGAGCAGAGGAAGGGTAAGACCCGACCGAATGTCTTAAAAGAATAATTCTTACTGCTATGCTGAGAATCACCCGGGGGTGGGGGCAGAGTGGAAGGTAGGCAGCTATTGGAATGAACCGGCGGAGAGATGACGGTGGCTTGGCCCAGTGCCGGAGCCACGGAGGCTGGATTCTAGATGCACACTGAAGGTGCACTGGCTGAGGGCTGCTGCCAAAATGGATGTGGTGTGAAAGTGGAGTCAAGAATAACCGTGACGTGGGGCGCCTGGGTGGCTCCGTCGGTTGAGCTGACTTCGGCTCAGGTCATGATCTCACGGTCTATGGGTTCAAGCCCTGCATTGGACTCTGTGCTGACAGCTCAGAGCCTGGAGCCTGCTTCAGATTCTGTGTCTCCCTCTCCCTCTGCCCCTCCCCTACATATGCTCTCTCTCGCTCTTAAAAATAGACATCTAAAAAAAAAAAAAAAGAATAACTGTGAAGTATGGGGCCTGAGTAATGGGAGGGCTGTGGCTGCCATTTACTGAGATGAAGAAACCTGCACGAGAGAGAGTTTTGCTGGGGAAGACACGCTGAGTTTTGGACATGTTACGTTTCAGATAAGATATCTGTTAGTCATTCAAGAGGAGGCGGAAAATAGGCACGTACACGTAGGAATCCGGGGGGTTCAAAGCAAAGACATGGACTGAAGATGCGAACGAAGAGTCATCCACCTAAATCTGTATCGTCATGAGACTTAAGGACAAACCAAGAAGGGGATTGGGTGAAGACGCGTAGGTAAAGAGATACGAAGCCTGACTCCTAAAGCACTCCGAATTTCAGACACCAAAGAGACAGGCCGAAGAGACAGAAACGGGAGGAGATCTCTGCTTTCGGCTTCTCACACGTGTTCTCAGGCCTCTCGTGAACTGAGTGAGGACAGAGGTCTGGGGCTAAGGAGCGCCTTCTGTGTTGGTTTTCCTTGGTCCCCGTCCCACCGCCCCCGTCCTAAGCTCCCTCCTGCACAGCACGCGCGCAGCGTTGGAGCCTCCTGGGAGCTGTGTCACCTCTGGCGCCTCGATGTTCCGGGCCACCACACAATTTATGTAGCCTGGGCTGGACACTCAGAACCCGCACCTGTCTCCGCCGACAGCAAAGGCTGTCCAGTCCCACGCGGGTTGGGAAGGGCATTAGGGCCGGGTTTGTGTTCAGGGGATTCCCATACGCACACGGTTGTGGGGACCTGAATTATAGGCCAAGATTGATTCTGGGTCACCCACAATCAAATGAAAACACTTACAATGACTCCTGATCCCCGATGGACAGTTCAGAACGGACTCTTGTGGTTTACTTATTAAATGCTCAGCTGGTTTCAGGAGACACGTATAGAGTGAGAAAAGAGTGAAAACAAACAACAGGCGGCCTTTGAAGATTCCAGGGAAAGGCCCACACCCTCACGGGAACTGTTATTCACTTGCACCCACCCTCACGCTTCAATTCCTCCCTCTGACACTGGAGGAAAATACCTCGGGGACTTTGTGCAATCTAGGTGCTCTTCGATCAACAGCATGAAATTACTCTGAAATAACTTGTCTTCCACAGAGTGAACATTACCAGCTTACCTGGCCCCCTCCTCTGCTCCTCTCCAGCCCCCGAAGCTCCCCGTGCTAACTTTCTGTTATGTCAATGTGGTTCAAATTTTAGTAGGCATATGACGTCAATGTTCCCCAGTTTTCTTTCTTTCTTTTTTTTTAATATTCATCTATTTTTGATAGAGAGAGCATGAGCAGGGAAGGGGCGGAGAGAGAGGGGGGCAGAGAATCTGAAGTGGGCCCTGCGCTGACATCAGCCAGCCTGGGGCAGGGCTCGAGCTCACGAGCTGTGAGATCATGACCTGAGCGGCAGTCGGATGCTTACCCAACTGAGCCACCCGGGGGCCCCCAATGCTCCCCAGTTTTCTAACCTGCAGGGCCGCCCCCACCTCCGACCACCACTCACCTACTCTGAGCTAATCTTCACCCTCCAGGAAGGCTGGTGAAACCCCACCAATTTCGTTTCAGACTTCGCACCCCAGAACCGTCAGATTCCACGAACGCACGCCCTTTGTTGCTTGTCACATCTTGTGAGGCTACGGCCCTTCTGTCTACACCACCCTCACCAGAGATGTGGCCTCAAACTTTCCTGTTACTTTGTCAAGCAAACCACTCTGGAGTCATCAGCAAAACCTGACTGAAGGCTTGGGGCTCAGGGTGGGGGGGGGGGTACACTGGGCACCTGAAGTCGGGCATCCACACTTCCTCGGTGGTGGCAGGGCCTTCTTCCTTCCTTTTCTTTCCTCCACTGCCAAATTAGGAGTCCTCACTCCCAGGTCCTCAGGAAAACCCAGAACCTTCCCTAACGAGAGTACTAATCACAAACTAACCAATCACAGATCTGATGATCTGACCCCCAAGGAAGACAACTTTTTGCATTGTTAAGTCTAGAAATTCAGCAATCTATGGACCTAGCATAACAGTATTTTGGATTTTCTTTGCATAGTCCCCTCTCCCTAAAAGAAGCATGTTTGCTTTTTCCCTAGAACAGAAAAAAAAAAAATTGTGCCATCTGTCTCAATTTTGCAAGTTTACCACTTTTTTTTTTTTTAATTTTCAATGTTTATTTTTGAGAGAGACAGAGAGAGGGAGAATGAGCAGGGGAGGGGCAGAGAGAGAGAGAGGGAGACACAGAACCCGAAGCAGGCTCCAGGCTCTGAACTTTCAACACAGAGCCTGATGCGGGGCTCGAACTCATGAACTGCGAGATCGTGACCTGACCTGAAGCCGGACGCTTAACTGACTGAGCCACCAGGCGCCCCAGAAGTTTACCACTTCTTAATTCCAACCTCACATCACTACTCCACTCTGTGGCCAAAGAATCCTAAACCCTCATGACTCTGGTTTAACCCCAAACTCTGAAACTCGAGGTCGTTGTGAGAGTTAAAGTAGATAATGTATGTAAATACTTTATCGTGCATTTTCGTGCATTGGTATACACTAAGTGATCAATAAATGATAAAAGCCCAGTTATTATTATCCACACCCAACACAGCACTTAACGTGTTATTTGTGAATGTCCCAGAGTAACAGTCCACTGCTATAGAAGTCTTTGTGAATAGGAACTAAATATTTGCCATCTTTTTATCTTCTGGAACTTCCAGCAAATAATAGGCACTCGATAAGCATAATTCTGAATGAATGATTCCCCTCTCAATTCAAAAGCATTTGTCGTGTCTAAGACAGGTTGTATGCATAACACACAGAATCTTAAGTGATGCCTCCTGTTCTCAAGGAGTTCATAAGAAATGGTGCGAATAACCATACCAGACAAAGTTTAGTTATACGAGAAGGTAAAAACAAAACAAAACAAAACTTCTAAGGGGTTCAAAGGCAGACCAAAATCCTAACGATGGTAGAGAGGGGCGGTTCTAAGTATGGTCTGGGCATCCCTAGTGTAGTTCCTAGTGCAGTCACAGGGTCCACACGATCAAAACGGTTTTTCACAGCGACACTAAGATGAGACTTAGCATTTTCGCTCACTCTCTGAGAAAGCGTACATTGGAGTACCCGGTGTAACGTGACCTGCGACAGTGCAACAGACCCAATGCAGAAGCACAGAAAAGCCAGTTCTCTGCAGTTAAGGCACAGATCTTCAAAATGTAAAACAATGCCACTTTTCTAATTTTTTTTTTTTGGTTTTGAAAACTCTGTTTTTTCACAAAAACATGTAATTTAAAAAAATGCTTATTTATTAATTTTGGAGAGAGACAGAGAGAGAGGGAGAGAGAGGGAGAGAGACAGAGAAGTCCAAGCAGGCTCTGCACTATCAGCACAGTGCCCAACGGGGGGGGGGGGGGGGGGGGTGAGGGGGCTCGATCCCAGGTGAGATCACGACCTGAGCCGATATTAAGAGCCACCCAGGCGCCCCCAGAAACATGTAATTTCTGCTACCATGTAGAATGGGCTATCCTTTTCAAATAAGTTCAAATATTTTTTTAACGTTTCTTACTTTTACTTTTTGATACAGTAAATATCAGTGCACAGCACATGTATATAACGGATAGAACCCACATTAAAAACTCCCTGGGGTCCTCAATCATTCTTGAGAGTGTAAAGAAGTCCTGAGACCAAGAGTTCGCAGTTTCAAGCCTGGGTGAGAGGAAAATAGTTTTTACTTCTAGCTCAGTGTTCATGGCGAAGTGAAGAAGAGAACCCGGTTAAGTTGGTTTGGAGGAAGGTGGGGAGTTTAGTTTCAGTCTTTCCCACCATCACTCTCTCCCTATTATAAAAACTTCCAAATCCTGCACCCGAGCCCCTCGCTCTCATTATCTCTTGACCTGCACTTCTCCTTCCTAACCTTCCTTAGGTCTTCCAGGTCTGTGCCCGTATCCCGTTCTTTTGTCTGTTAAGTCCTCTGGAATGACTGCCCTATCCTAGTGGTTTCCAGACAGATTTCCTCCTCTCTAACCCCCCCCCCGCCCCCCCGCCCCGGGTCGATCTCCACTTCTCCCTTTCAGCTCAAGGGGAGGAGGGTCCAACCTCCAGTCTCTGGCATTCCCACGACTTTCCCGACCGAGAGATCTCCCCTCTGCGCCCCCTCCACGCGGGCGACCCCTGCCGCACCCCAGCGCCCGGAGCGGCGGCCCCCACCCCCTCCAACTCGCGTGCCCGCTCGCTCCCCCGCGCGCCCCCGGCCCCAGCCCGCCCCGCGTGACCCCGCCCCTGTCCCCACGCCCCCCGCGCCCTCGTCCCTCACCTGAGCCGGAGGCGCCCCCGACTCCCCGCCACCTCGGCCAGCCTCCTCCAGCCCCGGCCCTCGGGCGCTCGGTCCAGGCTCCCGCTGAGCCTCCGCAGCAGCGGCTCCGGAAGACGGTTGAGGGTCGCGCTCGGAGCGGGGAGCGGCGGGCCCGAGGGCGCGGCCGGAGGCGGCTGCGAGGCCGGGGGCGGCGGGGCCTGCAGCAGCTCCCCGCACAACGACGCGTCCCGCGCCGACGACCCCGCGACGGCCGCGGCTCCCGCCGGCCGCATCGCGGGCCTCGGCTCCAGCGCACCTTCCGCTCGCCCCCTCGCGGGCCCCGGCGCCGCGGTGGCAGGGGCGGAAGGACAAATCGGGCGACGACGCACCGCGCTCAGAGGAGGAAGCTCTGCTCCCCGCCCGGCCGAGACAGGTTTGCCTCGGGGAGCCGGGCCGGCGGAGCGCGCCGGCCGTGCCGAGGGGGCGGGGCTTCGGGCGGGGCCGCCCCCCTGCGCGCGTACGCGCGCCCGCGCGTCTCCTTTGCCCTCGCCGCCGCCGCCCGCTCGCGGCGGCGCGCGCACCGAGGCCGGAGAGGTGGAGTCGGGCCTGAGCCGGGAGGGTCGGGTGCTTGCAGCCGGGGGAGGAAGCGGTGGAGGAGCTACGCCCGGGCGGCTGCGCTCCGGCGAGGAAGCCTGCTACGTCGGGGCTTCCCGAGACCGTGGGAGGAGGATTGCCTCACGCCGAAGAGGGAAGCACGCGGCTCTCCATCGCCGGCCCCCCATCCCCCCGCCCCCGGTCGCGCTCAGCTGACTCGGTGACTTGCGTGTGTCCGGCGGCGCTACCGGCACCCGCGCTTGGCGACCCCGTTTTAGGCTTTGATGTGTACGGCATGGCTAAGGGCATTGGTTCCTAGACGTCCAGATACCTAAAGGAAATTTGCTCGAAATCTGTGCCCAGACTTTTTTTTTGTAAACTGGGCTGCAGATCTTGGAGATGAATGTTTTTAGCACGAATTGCCTGGTTTCCTCCGAGTCAGACTGCCACCCACAGACAACTACGGGATAGTTTGGGGCAAAAGCAAGCAAACTACTTACGAAACCCGACAGGTACACAAGGTTTCCTGGCCCGATTTCTGGTGCCATTAATGTTTTCATCACACAGGACACCAGGATGTTTTATAGCAATTTGGGCACCCAAATTCTCCCTTTCTTCTGGCTACGTAGTTGTTCCATACAGTCTCCATCACATTTGAGCACAAGCAGTCACTATACTTTTTCATCCAGTGTGAATTCGGAGTTCAGAATGCAGTATAATGGCTAAGTGCACGACCTTTTTAGATCCAGAAAGATCTGCTCGATTCTAGTTTTTATGACCGTGAACAAGTTACTTAATTCTCTGCGTCATCTTAATAATTCTCTGCCTCATCTGTGCAAATGGGACTGAAAATGTCGTGGTATATATGGAGTTGTTACCAGAGTCAAGGAGTTGATTACTATGTAAAGCACTTAACTCGGCTTGTCACAGAGTAGGTCATAAATGCTAGCTATTATCCTTACAAATGCAAAGGCTTCTTTCACATTCAGTTTGACTTGGTCAGTCTCCGAATCACTTCTAGTGCTATCCTGTTTTGTTTTTAGACACTGAACGTATATCTTATGAGCGTCTATTAGCTGCATGTGCCAATTAGGGAAATCAAGTCTTTGAGGTTTTATCTGTCTAGTCTTTATTAGTTGAGACTCAACAGACTTCTTGTTTCTAAGTCTGTTGTGTGCAAGATGTGGCTTATGCAGCTTCTCATAGGTGCGTAGGGGTGAAATGCACATGTATCTTATTTACCCAGTGAGACTCCTTCCCAGTTTGGTCAGGTGCTTCTTCATCCAATACAGCTCAGCTAGATACTGACTGGTGTCAATCCCTCCCGTCTCTTCCTCAGTTTCTCGTCTCCCGCCAGGAGGACTGCCTACCTCATGTCACTCCAGACTGGGTCCTGTTTTACACGCGGAAACTTTATTTTCTTAAAGTAGGCCCCACCCCCAATGTGGGGCTTGAACTCTTGATCCTGAGATCAGGAATTGTGTGCTGTATGGACTGAGCCAGCCAGGGGGCCTCCTGCCTTGCAGTTTTATAACCTATGCAGTCATTTCAGCCGCCACCCTTCAGCCTCTACTTTGAACTGACATTACATTTTATGATTGGTCTTTTTCTCCTCCCGATCAAACATTAATATTTTTATATGTAATTTCACCCCCTGTGGTTCTCTTAAGGAGCATAGTGGTCTAATAGGAAAAACAGCCTTTAGAATTAACCCCGAATTTAAAAAAAATTTTTTTTTAAATTTTTTCACGTTTATTTATTTTTGAGAGACAGAGACAGAGCGCAAGTGGGGGAGGGGAAGAGAGAGGGAGACACAGAATCCAAAGCAGGCTCCAGGGTCTGAGCTGTCAGCACAGAGCCCGAAGCGGGGCTCGAACCCACAAACCGTGAGATCATGACCTGAGCCGAAGTCGGTGCTTAACCGACTGAGCCACCCAGGCGCCCCTTAAATTTTTTTTTAACGTTTATTTGTTTTTGAGACAGAGAGAGACAGAGCATGAACGGGGGAGGGTCAGAGAGAGAGGGAGACACAGAATCCGAAGCAGGCTCCAGGCTCTGAGCTGTCATCACAGAGCCCAACGCGGGGCTCGAACTCATGGACGTGAGCCGAAGTCGGGTGCTCAACCGACTGAGCCACCCAGGCGCCCCAGAATTAACCCCGAATTTGAATCTTGATGCTGCCACTTGGTGACGTGACTTTAGGCAAGTTCCTTAACCTTTCAGCTTCAATTTCTACATCTGTAAGGAGCGGCAGATAATAGCACCTGCTTCAAATGATGTTACGAGAATTAAATTAGAGATGCTGGTATATACATACAAGGAGTGTCTGGGAGAAGTAGATGCAGGGTGTATTAGTACTCTCAAAATTGCCACAGTAATTTTGGGAACAAACTAACAAAGAGCAATTCAGCTTCTTTTCCTAGACCAGCCATCACAATTTTACACAGGTAAGAGAAAAATTGAGAGTGGAGATCTGGCTTTTAAACGCACCTTAAAAGTTCATGCACATCTTCAGAGGATCTGCTTAGGAGTTCTTCCTCATTTGTTGAAAGTGACGTACATCTTTGTGAATCCAGGCAATCTGCAAGAAACTTGTGGTTTCTTTCTATGGAAATTCATTGATGTAATCTTGCAAATACAAATCTGGAAACTGACTCATAGATTTCCTTTCCTTTACACAATTTGAGTCTAGATGGTACTTTAAAAAATGCCGGAACAACACGTTATTTCATATCTGGACAGGTTTTCAAGGGCCCAGGGTAGGAGAAGCCCTGCAGGTGTTGGGATTGGTATATAGCAGAGGGGAAGGAAACAGGAGTCTTGTGACTTAAATGGCATCCCTTCTCTTTCGCCCTTATTCCATACCAGCAACCCTCATGACCTCTGACTCAGCTCTGTGTTGAGCCCACCCGGTGCACCGTCAGACATAAGGCTCTCTACATCCACCGCAGACCCTTCTTGTTGCCATCTCCCGAAGGGTTAGGGGAATTTTCCCGTTCTGACGTCAACTTTGAAATAGTGACTAGGTGTTGTAATAGTATTCCATACCTTTCCATCATGATGAATCATCCACGGTAAAGACAACATGTACTTGTCTGAATCGATTGATTGATGGTTTGATTCATCCATTCATTCGTTCAATCATTAACGGATATTTACTGGATGCCTACCTTGTGCCAGGCTCTGTGCCAAATACCGTTAAAGGGTAGTTTTAATTAAGGCTTGTTTTTGGGGGGAGGGGGAGGGGGCAGTTTTAGATTCACAGCAAAACTGAGGGGAAGAAAAAGAGATTTCCCATATACGCTCTGCTCCCACACGTGCACAACCTCCCCCCTTATCATCATCCTGCAGCAGAGTGGTACATTTGTTACAACTGATGGACCTTCCCTGACACATAATCACCCTTAGTCCACAGTTTCGATCAGAGTTCACTCTTGGTGTGGTACATTCTGTGGATTTAGACAAACGTATAATAACATGTATCCGCCATTATGGTGTCATACAGAGTGTTTTCACTGCCCTAAAAATCCTCTGTGCCCCCATTCATTCATCCCGCTGCTTTTGAACCCCGATGAGTTCACCTATCAACAGATAGTTTAGCAGTGCTTTCTGAATACAACATGTCATGCTGACATCACCACCTTTCCTTTCTATTCGAGAAAACGTATCTGAGCGCTGGTATGATGATGGAAATCATTTCACGCGTCATAATAGATATGGCATTGTGATATGAAAAGTCTCGAAGCAGTTCTAATTCATGACCTCCGAAGCAGGTCATTCAGAAACTCGTGTATTCAAATGGTCATTACCAACAAATTACGGGGGACGCAGTTCAGCTGAAGGTGGGAACAGCAGTTGAGGTGCTAGGTCTCACGGCCATGAGACTGTCGGGGTTGGGGTTTTCAAAAAGAGTACCATTAATCCACCCAGTAGTCTTTTGACTTTGTGACAAAAACAACTGCCTGGGGCTACGATGCAATTTATGAAGGAAGTCATTCGATAATATTTACCAACTGCCAATCCGCACTCTCCTGAGGATGTGGGAGGAACACTGGTGTTTCTCGTCGTTGGCTATACTTAAGAATCCCACGAGGGCATGGCAGTTCATCAAAAAGCATAAACCTACACTAAAATCGGGCCAATACAGAGAAAATGAACATGGCCCCTGAGCAAGGATTGCCGCAGATTTGGGAAGCGTTTTGTATTTTTCTTTTGCATCCGTGTGAGATGATGGATGTTGACTAAACTTCTTGTGATAATCATTTGATTTATGTCAGAGCATCATGCTGTACACCCTAAACTTATACAGTGCTGTGCATCCATTGTATCAACATGAAATCGGAAAAAAGTTAGACCTACCATTACCTCATGATCCAGCACACCCACTTCTGGGTCTCTAGCCAAAAGAATGGAAAGCAGGACCCAAACAGATTCATAGGCTCATTATTCACAGTAGCCAAAAGGCGGACAGTCCCAATGTCCATTAACAAATGCACTGATAAACAAAATGTGGTATATACAGGCAGTACAATATTATTCAGCCTTGAAAAGGTAGGAAATTCTAACACACGTTACAACATGGATGAGGTTAGAAAGCATGACGCGTAAGCGAAATAAACCAGTCACAAAAGGATAAATACTGCGTGATTCTAATTATGCGAGGTACCTAAAAGAGACAAATTCACAGAGACAGAAGGTAGAATAGAGGTCACTAGGGCTTGCGGGGGAGAAGGGAATGGGGAGTCATTGTTTGATGGATACGCTTTTTTGTTTGGGGTAATGAAAAGGTTCCGGAAATAGACAATGACAACAGTTGCGCAACATTGTCAAAGGACTTAATGCCGCTGAGTTGTACGCTTAAAAATGGCGAAAATAGTAAATTTTCTGTTGTATATGGTTTACTACGTACACACAAGAAGAGTCACCCGAGGAACCTTAGAGACACGCTGACACCCGGCTATAGTCCTCAGAGACTCTAATTTTAATTGGTCTCAGGTGGGGCAGCAGTAGGTTTTCATATCCCTCAAGTTATTTTAATGTACAGTCAGGCTTAAGAAGGGAGGCTTAGGGGCGCCTGGGTGGCGCAGTCGGTTAAGCGTCCGACTTCAGCCAGGTCACGATCTCGCGGTCTGTGAGTTCGAGCCCCGCGTCAGGCTCTGGGCTGATGGCTCGGAGCCTGGAGCCTGTTTCAGATTCTGTGTCTCCCTCTCTCTCTGCCCCTCCCCCGTTCATGCTCTGTCTCTCTCTGTCCCAAAAATAAATTAAAAACGTTGAAAAAAAAAAAAATTTAAAAAAAAAAAAAAAAAAAAAAAAAAAAAGAAGGGAGGCTTAATCTCCAGGACAGTGAGGCTCAGCCTTGACTACACATTAGAACTATTTGGGGAGTTTTACAGTACTCTGATGTCTGAGTCTTAACACCCAGGATTCTTATTTAATTGGCTTGGGGATGCTGCCTGGTCCCCGAGATTTTTTCTGAATTCTGCCTCTGATTCTAATATGCACGCTAAGGTGAGAATCTTTGCTCTGGGCACACCCCACAATCTCTGCCTTTCGTTCCACCTTTAGAGAACAAGTATTTCTGTATGTCAGTGATGCAATCAAGGGCATGGTGCAGGATGGACTTCTGATGACAGTCAAGGAGCCAAAGGCCACTTGGATTCCTTCTCTCTACTTCCACAGAGTCAGAATATTAAAAGCGGGAGAAGCAAAGACCAGTAGAGGGCCCAGGAAAAAGGGGTCCATCCAGTAGGCTCACTCTTACAAGAGAAAGGCTCTTTATTCTTCCTGTAGGCGTCTGGCTCCCACTCTGGGCAGTGCTCCCTGCCCTGTCCCCAGTCCCCCTTTGAGTTCCCCTTCCTCCCCAGGAGGGGCTCAGAGCTGACCTGCTCAGCCAGGGTCCCAAAGAACCAGGGCCGTTGAGAGTACCTCAATCAAGGGACCATGCTGCTGGTGCAGGAAAAATTGGCCAGCTTACCTTAAAAGAACATCGAGATGGTAGGCACACACTGTCCTCTGAGTGATCCTGACTTAACCCTCAGCCAATCTTCTGTCACTTTTCTCTCCCTTACTATTTGTATTTCTGTTCTGTACAAATGCTGGCTCACTCTGCTTATTAGGTCCTGTTGTATCCTGCTATTTTGTTTGTGAATGCCTGACTCCGACCCTTGGTCCTTGGAACCAAGGCCAACTAGACCAGGGGTGGGATGGGGATTTAGTCATGAAGCTGAAAGGCAATGTGCGATGAGGGTGGCATCTAAAGACAGGAAGTACGGAGAGAGCAGACGGGGCCAATCTGCTCTAGGCCTCACAGCAAAGTAGTGGTTCCCTATTAGTCTGTGTCGTTTCATCAACATAGAATCCCGCCATAAGGATTTTGGCGTCCCTCACTCAGTGGTGGTAAGTGCCTTTAATGTCCCATGTATAACATTCCCCTCTTCCATTTATGTGGCCCTTGGGAACCAACCAGACATTGACTGGCAAGGGGACCTGGAGTTTCAGATCCTGGCTATCCCTTCAGACACAGCTGTCAAGGGAAACAAAATACAAAACAGAATCTGTGTTTCCTAGGAACTTACGGTCTTGTTGAAGAGATAAATTATATAAACACGAGAAAGTAGCAAGGCAAAGTTTTTGTTTCTGAGAGAGAGAGAGAGAGAGAGAGAGAGAGAGAGGGAGAGCATGAGTGGGGGAGAGGGGCAGAGAGAGAAAAGGAGAAAGAGAATCCCAAGCAAGCTCCAGGCTCAGTGCAGAGCCCAATGCAGGGCTTGTTCCCACGACCCTGGGATCATGACCTGAGCTGAAGTCAAGTGTTGGACGCTCAACTGACTGAGCCACCCAGGTGTCCTCAAAGAAAGGTTTTGGATCTTAGGATTTCTGTATTGTCAGCGTATTATAGCTAAATAGTTTTCCAGGGCCTTATCAAAGGCCTAGAGATGGGCCAGGAAGAAAGAGAAATAAACTAGGATTAGGAATGGTGGGCCCAGAGAGTTAAAGGGATCTGAGCAATGGAGGCATGATTATTTCCTGGATACTAATGGTATAATTGATACATTTTTAAAAATGTGGCAGCCACGACCACTCCTACCTAGTTAATGACATTAACCCCTGCATGTGAACCCTCTTAGGCAGAAAGGAGGTTAACTGCATTTGCCTCCAGAGGTGACCTGTTCTGTCTTCTGGGGTGACCGATGGAGGACCTTAGCAGACTTTCCCAAAGATGAGTGACGCAGATTCAAAGTTCCTGATGGCTTTGAGTTTGGGAATTCCTTGGGATAGTATCCTGAACACATATTTGGTGGGTCGGACTGGGGGAGGGGACTAGACCCTAAGTCCCCTTCCGTCGTGAGGTTTTGAGTAGAAAGGCACTAGGTCCCAGAGGGAGGAGAACATGTGATCAAAGACCAGCCAGGGAGGGTAACTGCAGCTGCTCCAGGATCAAGTTAAGCCACTTAACATGTAAATGCAATTCATTAGTGTGAGGCAGAGGGGCGACGTTTAAATGACTGACGGATCAAGTTGTACCATATTCGTTATTTGCTAAAATCAGATTTTGGGAACAAGCATGGCTATTTCAGCTGAATGGACATAGTATTAAATTAACATGCGAGTAATATTTATTTGTTAGAGGAAAGGTGAGAAGAAGTACCTGTTTAGTTGACCAATAGCTTGAATCATATTTAAGGCCTTTGAAACATTAGTTACATGCTAAGCCTTGTATGCTCATTATTCATTTGTTCTGTAAAGCCTTGTCGGTGAAAACTTTTCTCTGAAACATTTTTGTAGGAGGCTAGTTGACCCTATGAATAATTCACAGTGAATTAGGACTATGGATATGAATAAGGGCATTTATTTAAAATACTCTATAATTTAAATTTTTCGTCAGTGACCGTAATGAATTTTATTTCGTGGGGTTTTGCTGTATATAGAGAAGAGCTCTTAAGCTCCTGGAAATTTTGTAAAGTTTATTTATTTATTTATTTATTTATTTATTTATTTATTTAAGAGAGACAGAGACAGCACGGCTTGGGGAGGGGCAGAGAGAGAGAGGGAGAGAAAGGGAATCCCAAGCTGGTTCCACGCTGCCAGCACAGCGCTAGACGCGGGGCTCGAACTCACGAAATCGGAAGATCATCACCTGAGCCAAAACCAGGAGTCGGCCGCTTAACTGACTGAGCCACCCAGGCTCCCCTCTCCTGGAAATTTTTATGATATCTTAATATAGGCAATCAACGGTTATTTCGTGCTAATGAGAATAGCTTCACGCAAGTACACACGTAGTCTCCCGCTTAGCGCTGTACGCATGGAATGTCAGCGCTAAAGAGAACTTTGGCTGACCTAGCCCAACACCTTCAGTTTCAGAGGAGAGCCCTGTGGCCTAGAGAGGTTTTCTGCCCCTCTTGAACCTCTACGTAGTAGTAGTTCTCAGTCTGTGGTCCTTGGACCAACAGCGTCGGGTTTTTAGAAATGCAAATTCTCAGGCCCCACTCCAAACCTACAGACTAGAAACTCTGGGATGGGACCAACAATGTGCAGTTTAACAGCCTCCCCGGTGATTCCGATCCACCTGAGTCTTTAAGAACTACTCCCCCACACCTTGGCTTTAAAATATCTTGGGGCAATAACTTCCCTTAGATCACTCTCAGCCACACAGAGAATTACTTCCTGTTTTATGTCTAAATTTATCTCCCTAAAGCTTTGAAGGGCGTGTCACACAGTCTTCACAATGTAGAGACACTTCTCTTACGTTCTTTTATGGGTAACAGTGCAGGATGGGTCTCAGCAGAAGGGGAAGCGAGCCAGCCGAGAGACGAGATGAAGGCAGCTGGCAGTGGGCACGGTGTGAGGAAACGAGGACTGATCTTCCCTCCGTCCTCATTCCCGTTAATTTGATAATTTGGTAATCCAAGAGCCACTCCAGAGAGGAGGAGCACAGCACAGTTTAGTTTGGGGTCTGAGTTTCTAAGACAAATAACACGGAATCGAGGGAGTACGGAGGCGGGGGGGCGGAAACTTAGGACATACGTAGTAGAGAAGATGGGAGCCTAGAATACCAGCCGACGTGGCTCCAGAAATTGTCTGAGTAAAAGCAAGACAGAATCGGGAAGGGTCCAACCCTCTGGGAGTTGAGCGTTGTTGACAAGCTAAAAAAAAAAAAAAAAAAAAAGGCTCCATGTGGACTGGCTGTGATTCATGGCTTGATTCTGCTGCTCCCCACCCACGCCTGCCAACTCAGTTAGCAGAGAAATCTAGGGATTCACGATGCCCAAGAAATGGGGGATTCCTATGCCAAGGGAGCCACGTGAGGCCACTGTTTCTGAGGTCTTCGCAATGCTCTCTGGAAGGACTGTGCAGTGGGTGGTCATTGTTCCGTCTGCCTAGACTAGAACTCCTGTCTCAGAAATACTGCTTCTCAATGTGTGGTTCTGTGGGAGCCCCCAGACTCTTACCAATCTGTTTCTTTAACTCAGTGATTGTCTGGAAAGGCATCTTCCCCAAACTTGGCCAATCGCTGGAGTTTCTGACCTTCGACCAGATGAAGAGGGTTCCAGGCTGTGTCATGTGGCAATGCTGTGAGGTGTAAATCTGAGCTGTTTGGTGGCCATGTCCCCAACAGCTGCGTGGAAGCAAGCAGTAATGTGGTGGAAAAAAGTGACTGGTACACTGAGAAGAAAGGATCACTGGTGCCCCAGTCTCTGGCTGTGGTCGTGCCTGAGCCCGGCTCACATCTGCCTTTCCTGCAGTTCAGTCGGCTGAGCCAACAAATTCCCTTTTTTGCAGTAGGGGAGGGGGGAAACTGTCTTCTACCCTCCTAGGTTCAGTACTTGGGACCAGCAAACGACACCGACAAAAGACAAATGAACAGTAGAAAAGGTTTATTTTGCATGCACAGGAGAACCATCAAAGAAAGGAGCTGGTTTATTAAATGGTTAAAGGATTCATATACTGAACTTAGTAGAAGAAAGGGAGGGGGGAGAAAAGGCTTCTTATGGGAAAAACAAATAGGTTTTCTTTTTTTTTTTTTAAGTATTTATTTTGAGAAAGAGAGAGAGAGAGGGAGAGGAGAGTATGTGAGGGAGGAAGGGGCAGGGAGAGAGGGAGAGACAGAGTATCCCCAGCAGGTTCTGAGTTATCAGTGCAGAACCTGTCTTGGGACTCGATCTCACAAACCGTGAGATCGTGACCTGAGCCTAGATCGAGTCTGGTGCTTAGCCGACTAAGCCACCCACCCTTAAGATCCCTTTTGAAATTTACAGTAGAAACATTATGAAAATGGGAGAAAAAGGTAGCGTCAAAAATGGTAAGTAAGTCACTCTTAGAAAAGATTTGTAACTTTGCAAATAGGTTTCTTTAGGAAAGGCAGACGGGTTTTAGGAAACAAGATGAGGAAAAGAAAGTGTGTGATAAAGTGTGTCTGTATAGGTATGAGTGGTCTTTCCATCTTCAGGGTCATAGAACTGTCCTGGAGAAGGGATTTGGAGTAAGTTTAATTCATGTTCTCCCTTCTGGGAGTAGATGGGCCCCGAAGAGGAATTTATGGCATCCTTACTTCCCAGAAGTTCCTGCTTTTAGTCTGATAGGGGAAGTTCTTAGAACATCTGCCGAGTGTCAAATGTCTTCAGCTTAAAATAATCAGTATGCCCAAGTGGCGTATTTTGGTGTGGCATATTCCTTTTTTTTTTTTTTTTTTTTTTTTTTTAGTTTATTTGAGAGAGAGATAGAGAGCACAAGCGGGGGAAGGGCAGAGAGAGGGAAACAGAAGACCTAAAGTAGGCTCCAAGCTGACAGCAGAGGGCCTGATGTGGGGCTCGAACTCATGAACCATGAGTTCATGACCTGGGCCGAAGTCAGATGCGTAACCGACTGAGCCACCCAGGCGCCCCTTAACTTCATTTGTTAAAGAGCAGTTTTAGGTTTACAACAAAACAGAGGCAGATACAGAGATTTCCTGCATACCCCTTGTCCCCACACCTATATAGCTTCCCCATTATCAACATCACTCACCAGAATGATGCATTTGTTAGAACTGATGAATCTACTGTGTTGTATCATAAGCACCAAAAGTCCATAGTTTAGGGGTGCTTGAGTGGCTCAGTCGGTTGAGCATCCTACTCTTGATTTCAGCTCAGATCAGGTCATGATCTCATGGTTGGTGAGATCGAGCCCTGCCTCAGGCTCTGAGCTGGCAGCAAGGAGCCTGCTTGGGATTCTCTTTCTAACTCTCTCTCTTTCCCTCCTTTGCTCTCTCTCTCAAAATAAATAAATAAACATTAAAAAAATTCCATAGTTTACTTTAAAATTCACTCTTGGTGTTGTATATTCCATGGGTTTAGACAAATGTATAATGACATATACCCAGCATTATAATGCAGAGTATTTTCACTGCCCTAAAAAATCCGTGTTCCTATTCATCTTTGGCAACTACTGATTTTTAAAAAATTTTTTTTTAACGTTTATTTATTTTTGAGACAGAGAGAGACAGAGCATGAACAGGGGAGGGTCAGAGAGAGAGGGAGACACAGAATCTGAAGGAGGCTCCAGGCTCTGAGCTGTCAGCACAGAGCCCGACGCAGGGCTCGAACTCACGGACCACGAGATCACAACCTGAGCCGAAGTCAGACGCTCAGCCGACTGAGTCACCCAGGTGCCCCACTACTGATTTTTTTTTTTTTTTTATTATCTCCATGGTTTTGCCTTTTCCAGAATGTCATATCATTGGAATCATACAGTATGTAGCCTTTTCATGTTGGCTTCTTTCACTTGATAATATGCCTTTAAGGCCCTTCCATGCCTTTTCATGGTTTGATAGCTGATTTCTTTTTAGTGCTGAATAATGTTCCACTGTCTGGATGTACCACAGTTTCTTTTTCCACCCACCTATGGAAGGACAGCTTGGTTGCTTCTAAGTTTTGACAATGTTGGACTTTGCTTCTAGAAATTTTTTGCCAGAGGATTTTATCACTGTAAGTAGCTCATATCCACTTATTTGTACAATATTAACCAATATTAACCAATGTTCTTTTTTCTGGATAGCATGTTACTATTCACTCTATGGGTTGCTTATTATTCCATTTAGATGTTCTGACGTTTTATGACATATTCCATTAAGGGTGTCTCTGGAAGAAATTGTTTTGTTTTTTGTTTTTGCCTGGAAATAGTATTGGCAGCTCTACAGCCTTGAGCCTGAGGTCATTTGTAACATCGGTTGGACCAACCGTAACTCAGCTTCATCCGCAGTGGTCTTCAGAATTCAGCAGTGGCCTCCAAACTCTGGTGACTTAATATTTAGGTCATTGGTCAAGTGAGTTTTAAACATCTTCTGTTTAATTGAATGCTTTAGACCTACTTGCTTCACAAGATGTTTGGGAACAGGCGTATCCCTAAAATATGGAGTAAAGAGAGATCGAGGCAGAGAAAGCTTAAAGGCTCGAATCGTATCATTCCTGAGTGCCCAGTTGCATCGCGTCTATCTAGCAGTGAATGAAATAACATGGACTCTGAGTTTTGACTGCAAACTTTTGGTTTCACCCTGTTATGTTTCCTCCCTTTGTGGTTAGCTGCTTGGGAGGGGATTTCCGGAGATGTGGGCTATGTAGTTTGTTTCCCAAAATATTTTGCATTGTTTGGGGTGAGAAGGTGTATGGCCTACACTATAGTACCTAGATCTCAGACAGCTAATACAATATATAACCATAGGGGCGCCTGGGTGGCTCTGTCGGTTGGGCATCCGACTTCAGCTCAGGTCATGATCTCACGGTTCGTGGGTTCGAGCCCCGCGTCGGGCTCTGTGCTGACGGCTCAGAGCCTGGAGCCTGCTTCCGATTCTGTGTCTCCCTCTCTCTCTGCCCCTTCCCTGCTCACGCTCTGTCTCTGTCTCAAAAATAAATAAACATTAAAAAAAATTTTAAAAAAAACCAACATATAACCATAATCATATGAGTGTAATGTGCCTTGGTGGTGACACGTTCTTTCATCAGAAAAGAAAGCTTTAAAAAAAACACATTCTTTTCAAATTTGGTAAAATATACATAATACAAAAATTTACCATTGTGACCATTTGTAAGTGTACAATTCAGTGGCATTAAGTTCTCGGTTTTGGGCGACCGTAGCCACAATCTAGTCCCAGAACTTTCGCATCATCCCAAACAGAAGCTCTGTATCTGCTGCAGAGTAACTTCCCATTTCTCCCTTTCCCCCTATCCCTGGTAACCTCCTTGCAGCTTCCTGTTTCTATGAATTTGCCTATTCTAGATTCCTGATGTAAGTTGAATCATACAATATCTGTCTGTCTATTTCTGGCTTGTTTAATTTAACATGATACTCTCTAGGTTCATCCATGTTGTAGCATGTTTCAGAACGTTCTACTTTTTGAAAGCTGAACGATACTCCATTGTATGTATATGCCACATTTTATTTATGCACCTGATGGTAGATACTTGGGCTGTTTCCACCTTTTGGATATTGGGAGCCGTGCTGCTGTGAACCTTATTGTGCAAGGATCTCACTGAGTCCCAACTTCCAACTCTTGTGGGTATTTACCTAGGAGGAATTATGTTTAACTTTTTGAGGAGCTGAAGAAAGGAAAACTTTTGAACCATCATCTTTTTTTTCTTCACTAACCACAAGGTGGATCTGCAGGCCTCAAATGTGATATGACAGAATGTCTAAGATTACACTAATGCCACTCGGGTGCACCCCACAGCCTGTGGGATGCTCTAGAAGCCGGTCTGGTATTCCTGGTGCCTAATTCCTGACGATAGGGGGAGGCAGTTCACTTTGGGGTGTCCTGTCTGAACCCACGATATTTCCTTATGAGGAGCTCTATCTGTGTCTTTTCCCGAGAGGACCCTGATTTTCAGGACAACTCTCCAACTAACCCTGCATCCTTGGATTGATCCAGATTGGGGCCTATATAGAACCGGACTAAATCTCAGGGTTGCTTCAGGCAAGGCTAGGAAACCACGCCCCTCTTCCTAAACATATTCATCACCAACCACTTTTTATTCCTCCATGACACTCGATCCTCTTCCGTTTTTATCTCTGCTGCCACCATCCCGGGCCAAGGTACCCTCATCTCTCTCGTGAACTCCTACGACAGCATCATGCTGGTCGTCCCCCGTGCACGCTTCTCTGCACTGTAGCCAGAATGATCTTTCTGAAGTTCTGATCTGATCATATCACCAACAGGGTTTTGGCAGAGGGGACGAGACAGGATGATTATAGAGTTCATGTGGAGAAGTAAATAGGAAACAACCAGGACGTTTTTGAAAAACAAGAGTGATGAGAAGAGACCAGCCCTTTTCAAATATCAAAACAGATTTAAGAAGCCATAAGTACTCACGTGGTTTCACATCACACATGGGTAAGCAGGTCAATGGAACAGAATACAGGACTGTAAAAGAAACCCAAAATAGATGAGAACTTAAATTATAATGAAGATGGCATTTTGAATCAGTGGGAGAAATTTGATTTTGACTAGTTGGGTGTTGAGACAAATGGGAAAAAAAAAAAATTGTTTCCTTAAGTCATGCATCACACTAAAGGAAGTCCCAACTGTATCAAAATTTTAGATACTATTTTATTTTATTTTTATGTATTGTTTTAAAGTTTATTTTTATTTTGAGGAGAGAGTGTGGGCACGTGTGTATGTGTGAGCATGTGCGTGAGCGGGGGAGGGGCAGAGAGAGAATTCCAAATAGGCTCCATGCTGGTAGCACAGAGCCCGGCAACACGGGACCCGATCCCACCAACCCTGCGAGCCCGACCTGAGCCGAAATCAAGAGATGATGTTCAACCGACTGAGCCACCCCAGAGCCCTGAGAATATTTTAAAAAGTGAAACCATAAAAATATAGGAAAAGAATTCAGGAGAATGTCTTTACGTTGAGAGTAGAAAGGGCCTTCTGAATATGAAAAATCTCAGAAGATTTGAAAGAAAAGATTGGTGAATTTATGTACACACCAATGAAGATTTTGTTCGTGGAGAAATAGCGTGGTGCAAGGTGCAAGTGACAAACTGGTAAATATATTAGGACAAGGGGTACTATTCACATATAAAGTACTTATAATTTAAAAAGATGAATTATGAACAGAAAGATGGGCAAAGTATGGATAATTCACAGACAAAAATCATTCAAATGGGACACTTCTTTTTGAATGACAGAAATGCACTTAAATAATAAATACTAATCCAACTATTAGATTAGCAAATAAAAAATTCTGCTACTATATTGTGTTTCAAATCTGGTATCTCCCATAAGTTTTCACTCTTATGTGGATCCTGAGAAACTTAACAGAAACCCATGGGGGAGGGGAAGGAAAAAAAAGAGGTTACAGTGGGAGAGAGAGCCAAAGCATAAGAGACTCTTAAAAACTGAGAACAAACTAAGGGTTGATGGGGGGTGGGAGGGAGGGGAGGGTAGGTGATGGGCATTGAAGAGGGCATCTTTTGGGATGAGCACTGGGTGTTGAATGGAAACTAATTTGACAATAAATTTCATATAATAAAAAAAAATCTGGTATCTCATATATTGCTGGGAAGAATATAAATTTGCATAATTATTTGAAGGACAATTTAACAGTATCTATCGAAATGAAAAACGCACTTACTGTTTGATCTAACAATTCCATTTCTAGAAATTTATCTGAAAAATATGAGACTCACACGGATGCCATGAGAACATTCTAGAACAAGTTATTTCTTCTGACAGGGGAGGGTACACAAAAGACTTTCAGGAAGGAGTCATCAGTGGAAGAGTAAAACATCTGACACTTTCTTAGCCAAGATAGAAGAAATTCTCCACCATCAGCCAATGTCTGATACAGTACATGTATGTACGTATGGATGGTTGAAAAGATTTATCTACAGCAAAAACTATTGCTTGCTGAGTTCTAAGGCTGGAGAGAGATATACTCAAGATTTCTTCTGGGACCAACGTTAATTTTTACACGAATTACCCTCCAAAAATTACCCATATTTCCTTGTCCATGAGTAACTCACCCCCACATCAACCCAAGAAAGGAGCTATAATTATTCTCACTTACCCAAGGAGTTTCAGAGAGATAAAATGTGTCCAGGGCCACACATTTAGGGCAGATATGCTCATGAAAGTGGGTGGAGTTTCACAAGTTAGTGCATAAGTAATTCTTACCAGTGGCCTAAGCCATCACAATAGATTGGGAAGCCCACACTTGAAATAGCTTTGAATAAACAAACCTAAGGAAATAGAGACTCTCTAATCAGGTAACCAGTAATCCCTTACTTATAAAGTACAAGAGCACCTTGAATATTAAAGGGGATGTCCTCTTACTAAATAAGAGGATGTCCTCTTATTAAAGGGGATGTCTCAAAATGGAGTTTGATGTCTTTTACGTAAGCACTTGCCCCTCTTTGCATTCTCTTTAAAATGCAAATATTCTCCAAAGTTAAGTCATGCAGTACCTAACTCTATAATGAGTATGTTTATCACAGACTTTCCTACTCCAGTCTGAACTAGAATAGAGAAATATGGGGCTAAATCTAATTACATGACATGGTGAACAGGTCGCTGATTGTCCTTCGGTGTCTTCGTGATTTTTGTCATGTGGTTCACTGGCTACTTGCATGGGGTGAGGGTAGGGGGTTGTCGTTAAAAATGAAGTTATATGGCCTTGAACTCAGACCCACTTAGTCCGAATCTCTGAGAATGGGTCCCTAAATCCTGCATTTGAACAGAGCCCCAGGAGATTCAGATGCATGATGAAATTCAAAACTAACTGCTTTAGGGGCACCTGCATGGCTCAGTTGGTTAAGCATCCAATTCTTGATCTCGGCTCAGGTCATGATCTCACAGTTCATCAGTTCGAGCCCCAAGCCGTGCTCTATGCTATTAGTGCAGAGCCTGCTTGGGATTCTGTCTCTCCTCTCTCTCTCTCAAAATAAATAAAGAATCTTAAAAAGAAAAAAGAAAAAAAGAAAGAAAGAGAAAGAAAGAAAGAAAGAAAGAAAGAAAGAAAGAAAGAAAGAAAAAGAAAGAAAGAAAAAGAAAGAAAAACAAAACGAAACCAATTGCTTTAAAGGTCAGTGTAAACTCCGGATAGAATGAGCTGAAACTCTCCTGCACTGTATGTTTTGTTCTCATCACTACTTCTATATTGGTATGAAAATTATGGGGAAAAATCCCACAACACTGTGTGGTAAGGGCAGAGGGAATACCCAAATGGGGGAGAAAATGGAATCGGAAGAACAGCTCTAGGGAATGACATCTCAAAACTTTCAATCTTTCCTGGGGCTGGTGTTGGACCTGCTACGCCTTCTCAGAGTAAACTGCAGTGGATGTTACACGCCTTTGGGTAAGTTAGTCCTTTGAAAAGAGCATGAGCAACACACATGAGAAGACGGTAATATCTACCACTCGCCCGTTCGTTCAAAGACATTGGTTTGAGCCATTGCCAGCTGGGCGCGGTGCTCACTACTGGAGACGTTGGGTGAGCGTGTGTTTCTCATACACCTTACAGACTGGTTGGAGAGCGAGTTAGCACATGAGGAAACTAAGGGGTTGATACTGATACTTGTTTTCAAAACTTGAGTGAAGTAAAGGAGTAAGTTGTTACGTTAATGCTAAAAATGTAGAGCTGTTTTGTTTTGTTGTAGTGTTTCAGCTTTCCCGTCTGGGGGAACATTAAAATGAGGGAATCCCTAGTGCTTTTAGGGTTTGAGACATTTTATTTGCCGTGAAAGGCCTGGCGGAACAATGGGCAGTCTGGCATTGTGGCACAAGTAAGGATTATTTCATCAGCGATACAAATGATTTGCTCGTCATCAGGAACTGATTTGTTTAAAAAACTTTTTCTGATGTTTTTATTTATTTTTGAGAGAGAGAGAGACAGAGTGCGAGTGGGAGAGGGGCAGAGAGAGAGGGAGACACAGCATCTGAAGCAGGCTGTGCTGACAGCTCAGAGCCTGATGTGGGGCTTGAACCCACGGACTGTGAGATCATGACCTGAGCTGAAGTTGGACGCTTAACTGACTGAGCCACCCAGGCGCCCCTGGAATTGATTTCTTTTAATGGCACCGTTGTCAGAAGATAGCAGAGTTATTCTCCACTCCACGCCCCTCCCCAGTCTTTGACTATGTCTGAATCTTGCCATGTCAGAATCTGTAATTGGGGTCAAATGAGGAAGTTGGATTAGGTCATCATGAAGGCCTTTGCAGTTGCTTTTGCTCTTCTAGAAAAGCGGGATCCTCCACCTTCTTTAGACTGGAAATGGAAATGGACCCGGAAAGAAGTATCAGACGTGTCTCAGCTAAGTCTGGACAGATGCACCTGCATCAGGCACAGCCACGGCACAGCCCATTACAGGCATGTCTTGCCACCCTGGACAGGAATCCCAAAGACAGGAAACCACGGCCTCGGGCCTCCAGGACTTCACAAGGTCATTGAGAAAACTGCACAGAGCAAGTAGTCAGAGGCTGCTTCCTCCTCCGCCTCTTGGCCAGAGAAAATCTCCAGGGAGGAGGTGAGCACATCCACGCACAGTCTTCCCACCCGCCATCACCACACTGGTTTTGAAGAATCCAAGGAACTCAAAGTGCTGCAACACATCAGCTCAGAGAAGGGAGGTGCAGGAATGTTGGATTAGGAGCCTGCCAGTGGGAGGGTGCCCCTTAGGTTGAGCCATGGAGGAGGTGGACGGACCGGTCAGCAAAGATACCACAGGTGAGATTTACATGGGGCGTTCAGGGCTGGGGTGGGGGGATGAAGAGAAGGGCCTGGTGGGGGCAGAGCATCTACCGGGGGCAGCAGAGTTCAGTGAAAGCATTTCTACCCACTGGTCAAGGTATTACGGTCCGCGATAGTCCAGCTTAATGCTAGCGTGAGATAAAATCCTCTTTGAGAAGTCTCTGAGGTGCCAGTGACATGTGCCACTGACAGTCTGTGTCACTGATGAGGCTCTGAAGGTTACCCATCGACCGGGGTGAGGGTATGGCGGACATGGAGAAGAAAGCTGAGGAACCCAGGGAAGGGTGAATGTTTGAAGACAAGGCCTGCACCCTCCCTGTAGAAGAGCAGAGTCATCCAGAAGCATGACCTGAAGTTCCCTCAGAGTTTACTTCCGGGTCAGCTCTCATCCCAGGACAATGGAGGACTTGGGAGTGTTGGGTCGAGATATTTGGCTTCACTCCATTAACAATGGGGAATCATTGAAGATTAATCAGCAAGGGAAAAATATGAGAAACAACCAGAGCGTTTCTAGAAGACTGGTCTGATGGCTGTCTGTGGTGGCGACAGCGGCAGAGTTGGATAGAGGAGGTTGGTGGGCTACTGCTATGGTCCCATCACTTAGGGGTGGGGGTGGGAGTTAGGGGAAAAAAATGGTCTCAAACTAACCCTCATAAATAAATGCATATGGAGAAGTTCTTGTGTAACACACCCAGATGGTAACCGGTGGGTACATCATTACTACCACACGCAGTCACATTTTGCAGGACAGAGGTGCCGGTTTTTCACCCCAGAATAAGCTTCTCTTTCTGTCCTTGGGAAGACACATTTGGGCAACTTAGGAGAAAAGTATCTGTGAAACGGAAAAGAAGGGCCATGTTTTCAGGGCTGTGGTCACAATCCCTCTGATGGGGGCAGCAAAGGCAGGACTTTGCTGGTCTGGCAAAACTGAGCCCCGAACAGAGCCACGTGAATCTTTCACACAAAGGACAGGACCTCAGTGCATGAAGCTTGGACAGGACTCCGGAGTTCAAGAAAGGGAGAGAGGACAACGCTTCAGAAAGCCGCGATTTGGAGGGAACCGCCTTTGTGAAATTTGCTCCAGGTAAGGAACTTCCACTTTTCCTGCTCATTTATCAATTCGGTAGAATTGATTGGTCTCTTCACTGACCACAAAACTATTGGTAGGAACAGGAAACATAATAGTTTGCCAAAAACCCGGGTTTAAGATCACATGACTTTTACTGTGCTTTTAAAATTATTGTTATTAATGCAGAATCTTGGGCGTTGAGGTCTTCAAGCTACCTGCCTAGCACAGGAGCTCTTTCTCCTGAGCTTTGCTGAGCTCCTTAGAGCACAGCATTTCCCTGGCTACCTTGACGTTGCAGGAGGGCAGGCTCATGTGCTGCCTTGTTACATAAGAGGGTAGCATAACGACACTGTCAAAGGAGCAAGTGTCACACGAGGTGGCTGGTGATAATTCTTGTGTTAGACTTCTGGCTCTCTGGGTATCTGTCACGAGGGCTATCATGTTCAGGAGGATTTATTCACGAGGTATCTGTTTCTGGGGCTCATAGGAATTGAGATCCGAAATAATCATTCAAAGTCACAGGTTTATCCAGTAGGTCCTATGCTTTTTGACATGACTCAAGAATAAAGGTCAGGTAAAAGGCATCCAAACTGGAAAAGAGGAAGTAAAATTATCTCTGTTTGCAGATAATGTGATCTTACATGTAGAAAACCCTAGATACCTCAAAAAAAGAAAAAAAAAACCCACCACAACTGTTAGAACTAATAAACGAATTCTGTAAAGCTGCAGGATACAAAATCAACAGACAAATATCAGTGAATTTCTATATGCCAATAACAAACTATCTGAAAAGGAAATTAAGAAACAACTCCATTTACAATAGCACCGAAGAGAATAAAACACTTAATGAGTAAATTTCATCAAGGAGGTGAAAGACTTCTGCACTGAAAACTATAAAACGCCGAGGAAGCAATTAAAGCAGACGTAAACAAATGGAAAGACACTTTGTGTTCACAGATGAGAAGAATTAGTATTGTCAAAATGTCCATACTACCCAAAGCAACTATAGGTTCAATGCAATCTTTTTTTATAAAGATTTTATTTTTAAGTTACCTCTGCATCCAACGTGGGGCTCAAACTCACGACTCTGAGATCAAGAGTCATATGCTCTTCTTCTTCTTTTTTTTAGTTGAGAGACAGAGAGAGAGAGAGAGAATATATCCCAGGCTTGATCCCATAACCCTGGCTGGGATCATGACCTGGGCTAAAATCAAGAGTTGGACACTCAACTGACTGAGCCACCCAGGTGCCCCACAGAGTCACATGCCCTTCTGACTGAGCCAGCCAGGCACCCCTCAATGCAATCTTTATAACAGTCGCAAGGATACTTTTTTTTTTTTTTTTTTTTTTTTTTTTTACAGAAACAGATAAAATAATCCTAAAACTCATATGGAACCACAAAAGACCCTACATAGCCAAAGCAATTTTGAGAAAGAAGAATAAAGCTGGAGGCATCACATGTCTTGATTTCAAACTATATTACAAAGCTATAGTAATCAAAACAGTATGGTATTGGCATGAAAACAGACACACAGACCGATGGAAAGAATAGAAAGCCCAGAAAGAAACCCATGCATGTATAGCCAACTAATATTTGACCAGAACATACAATGGAGAAAGGACAGTGTTGGGAAAATGATCTCTACATGCAAACGAATGAAATTGGCTGCTTATCTTTCACCATACACAAAAAGTAGCAAAAAATGGATTAAAGATTTGAATGTAAGATATGAAACTGAACTCCTAGAGGAAAACATAGAGGAAAAACTTCTTGACATTGACCTTGGCAATGATTTTGTGGATGTGACACCAAAAACACAGGCAACCAAAGCAAAAAGGCACTAGTGAGACTACATCAAAATAAAAAGCTTCTGTCAGCCAGGGAGATAATCAACAGAGAGAAAAGACCGCTGGTACTATGTAGAAAAGAAAATATTTGCAAGCTATATGTAAATTATACCACAATAAAGCTGGAAAAAAATAATAAAGTACAAATAAAAATTGTTTAAAAAGGATAAGTAAGGGATCCATTAACAGTTCTATTTTTAAAAGATTTTGAAAAGTTTATTTATTTTGAGAGAGAAAGAGAGAGAATGAGTGGAAGAGGAGCAGAGAGAGGGAGACACAGAATCTGAAGCAGGCTCCAGACTCCGAGCTGTCAGCACAGAGCCTGACACGGGGCTTGAACTCAGGAACCAAGAGATCATGACCTAAGCCGAAGTCGGACATTTAACTGACTGTGACACCCAAGCGCCCCTGTTTTGTTCCATTTTTTAAGCAGCTTTACTGAAGTATAATTTACAGAAAATAAAATTATTTCATTGTTAATGTACAGTTCAGTAATTTTTAGTATATTTATACATGTGCAACCATTACCACAATCCCATGCTAGAGGTTTCCGTATTCCAAAAAGTCCCCTCATGTCAATTTGCACTAAAGCCTCCTCCCACCCCCAGACTTAGAAAACCACTGATATATTTTCTGTGTCTATACATTTGCTTTTTTTTTTTTTTTACATTTCATATAAATGGAATAATTCAATATGTAGTCCTTTGTGTTTCGCTTCTTTTACTTAGCATAATGGTGAGTTTCTCCTAAGTTGTAGCATCTCTCAGTTGTCCTTTCTTTTTTATTGTTGAATAGTATTCTACTGTATGAATGGATATACCATAATTTGTCTTATCCATTCACTGGTTGACGGCCACTTGGATTGTTTCTAGTTTTTAGAACACAGGATTTTGTTGGCATGTGTGTTTTTATTTCTTACAGGTAGATTCCCAGGTGTGAAATTACTGGGTTGTATGGTAAAGATATGCTTAATGTTTTAAGAGATTACCAAAGCGTACCCTAAACTGGCTGTGCCATTTTACATTCCCATCAACACTGAACGAGGGTTCCAGTTTTTTCCCATCCTCATGGACACTTGGTATTGTCTGTGCCTTTTATTATAGCCATCATCCTGGGTGCATAATGGTATCTTGTTGTGGTCTTTATTTGTATTTCCTTAATGACTAATGCTGTTGAACATCCTTTCATGTGCTTATGAGCCATTTGTATTTTTTCTTTGGTGAAATGTCTATTCAAGTCGTTTGCTATTTAATTGGGTCATTTGTTGTTCTATTGTTGAATTTTAAGAGAAATATATATTCCTCTCCACCCCCCCTGGATATGAGTCCCTTATGAGATACATGGTTTGCAAATACTTTCTCCTAGTATGTGATATGTAATGAAGTCTTTTGAAGAAAAGAGTTTTTAATTTTGATGGAATTCACTTTGCTAATTTTTACTTTTATGGATCATGCTTAATGGAAAGGACAACTGATGTAAGAACTTTTTGCATAACCCAAAGTCACAATTTTCCCCTGTGTTTTCTTCCAGAAGTCTATGATCGTAGCACTTATTTACATTTAGGTCCGTGATCCATTTTGAGTTAAATTTTTGTGTATGGTATGACGTAAGTTTCAAAGTTCAGATTTTTTGCATATGGATACCCGATGGTCCCAGCACCATTTATCGAAAACACCATTCTTTCCTTTGTTGAACTGTCTTGGTACCTTTGTCAAAAATCCATAGACATAAGGTTACTTTCTGGCTTCTCATTTCTGCTACATCTATATTGATAATCCGTCTATGTGACAGTGTGCCAGCATTACACTGTTTTGATTATCGTAGCTTCTCAGGAAGTTCTAAAATCAGAGAGTAGAAGTTCTCCAACCGTTGCTCTTTTTGAAAATTATTTTGGCTGTTCGAATTCCATTGAATGTCCATATAAATTTTAGGATCAGTTTGTCAGTTTCCACAAAAATCCTTCTGGGATTTTAATAGGGCTTGTGTTGAACACACAGATCAATTTGGGGAGAATTGCAACTTTGACAATACTGAGTCTTCCAATCCGTAAATGTGGAATATCTCTCCATTTATTTAGTCTTTAATTTTTCAAGTGTTTTACGGTTTTCAGTATAGAAATCTTTTTATTTCTAAGTATCTTGTTCTCATTGATACTATTGTGGATGGAATCGTTTTCTTAATTTTATTTCTGAATTGTCGTTAGTATACAGAAATACAACCGATGTTTGTGTATTGATTTATATCTTGTGACTTTGCCACCCGTTTTATTTTTTTATTTTTATTTTTTTCACCTTTATTTTACTTTTTTATTTTTTTAAATTTACATCCAAATTAGTTAGCATCGAGTGCAACAATGATTTCAGGAGCAGATTCCTTAGTGCCCCTTCCCCATTTAGCCCATCCCCCCTCCCACAACCCCTCCAGTAACCCTCAGTTTGTTCTCCATATTTATGAGTCTCTTCTGTTTTGTCCCCCTCCCTGTTTTTATATTCTTTTTGTTTCTCTTCCCTTATGTTCATCTGTTTTGTCTCTTAAAGTCCTCATATGAGTGAAGTCATATGATATTTGTCTTTCTCTGACTAATTTCACTTAGCATAATCCCCTCCAGTTCTACCCACGTAGTTGCAAATGGCAAGATTTCATTCTTTTTGATTGCCGAGTAATACTCCATTGTATATATATACCACATCTTCTTTATCCATTCACCCATCGATGGACATTCGGGCTCTTTCCATACTTTGGCTATTGTCGATAGTGCTGCTATAAACATGGGGATGCATGTGTCCCTTCAAAACAGCACACCTGTATCCCGTAGATAAATGCCTAGTAGTGCAATTGCTGGGTCGTCGGGTAGTTCTATTTTTAGTTTTTTGAGGAACCTCCATACTCTTTTCCAGAGTGGCTGCACCAGCTTGCCTTCCCACCAACAATGCAAAAGAGATCCTCTTTCTCTGCATCCTCGCCAACGTCTGTTGTTGCCTGAGTTGTTAATGTTAGCCATTCTGACAGGTGCGAGGTGGTATCTCATTGTGGTGTTGATTTCTATTTCCCTGATGATGAGTGATGTTGAGCATTTTTTCATGTGTCGGTTGGCCATCTGGAAGTCTTCTTTGGAGAAGTGTCTATTCATGTCTTCTGCCCATTTATTCACTGGATAGTTTGTTTTTTGGGTGTTGAGTTTGATAAGCTCTTTATAGATTTTGGATACTAACCCTTTATCTGATATGTCATTTGCAAATATCTTCTCCCATTCTGTTGGTTGCCTTTTAGTTTTGCTGATTGTTTCCTTCGCTGTGCAGAAGCTTTTTATTTTGATGAGGTCCCAATAGTTCATTTTTGCTTTTGTTTCCCTTGCCTCTGGAGACGTGTTGAGTAAGAAATTGCTGTGGGCAAGATCAAAGAGGTTTTTGCCTGCTTTCTCCTTCAGGATGTTGATGGCTTCCTGTCTTACATTGAGGTCTTTCCCCCACTTTGAGTTTATTTTTGTGTCTGGTGTAAGCAAGTGGTCCAGGTTCATTCTTCTGCATGTCGCTGTCCAGTGTTCCCAGCACCACTTGCTGAAGAGACTGTCTTGATTCCATTGGATATTCTTTCCTGCTTTGTGAAAGATTAGCTGGCACTACCCATGTTATTAGTTGCAGTGGTTTGTCTGTTGAATCCTTGGGATTTACTACATACAGGATCTTGTCATCTATGAATGAAGGTAGTTTTACTTCTTTTTTTCCAATACGGATGCTTTAATGCTATTTCTTTATTGCCCTGCCTAGAACCTCTTGTACATTGTTGAATAGATATAGCAAGAGTCATGTCCTTGCTTCCGCCTGATATTAGGGAAATAATAATAATAATGATGATAGCAATTCTGTCACCATTAAGTAAAACTGTGGGTTATTTGTTTTGTTTTGTAGATGCCCTTTATTCCTAACTTCTGAGAGTTTTTATCACGAATGGATATTATATTTTATCAGATATTTTTTCCTGCTTCTATTGAGATAATCATGTGGTTTGGTCTTTTATACTATTAACAGTGTTTTACATTGACTCACTTTCAGATGTGAAACCATCCTTGCATTAGTAGGATAAATCCCTGTTGGTCATGGTATATAATCCTTTTCACATGTTGCTCATTTCAGTTGGTAGTATTTTGTCAAGGGTTTTTGCATTTATGTTTTTGAAAGATGTTGGTCTTTGGTTTTATTTTCTTGTGATATCTTTGTCTGTTTTTGGTATCAGGGTAATACTGGGGACACTCAGAGAGTTTCTACTGGCTGCTTTTTTCCTTGTGTAAGAATACACTGTCCTTTTTCTTTGAATGTTTCATATTTTTTGGTTAAAAACTTGAAACTTTAGGTAATATATTGTGGTGACTGAATTCTAACCATTCTCCCCCACACAAGTTGTTGCTGCTGCTTGGTTATTTGTTTGTTAGGTTAGTAACCTGCCTGAGATAAATCTGTGAAATCTGTCTCCTCCAAAGTATGTGGACACAGATATTTCTACTCACTTTTCTTTAGATTAAAAAAACAAATGTTGAGAGAGCACAAGCAGGGGAGGGGCAGAGAGAAGGGGACAGAGAATCCGAAGCAGGCTACGTGCGGACGATGTGCCCAATGTGGGGCTTGAACCCATGAACCTTGAGACCATGACCTGAGCCAAAGTTGGACGCTTAACTAACTGAGCTCTCCAGGCACCCCTCTTTAAATTTTTGTAAAGCTTGGCTTCCTAGGGGTCACTCCTGTGTCTGCAGAGCCTCAAGTCGGCTAATGATTAGACAGACGTGTACTCAAACACCTTGAGCCAATAAAACTTGCATCCTCTATCAATGTATCTGTGTGTCGGTAGGGGAACACATTCAAGTTTTGGCCATGTTTGAGTCCACCCTGATGCTTACTTTCTGCTGGGTCCTTCTGTGTCTCCTCTGTGCAATCTGGGAATGTGTGAGTGAGTAGTTGGGTCCTCTCTGGTCTCCATTGCACATGCCTGCTACCTCAACCAGACAGATGCTTGCCCTAACCCCAATCCCATTCTCGAACTGGTAGAGCTGTTGGTCTTCTCCACTCATCCTCTACCAAGAGCATTGCTAATGCTGCTCGGCACAGGTGTTTTCCACTGCTCTAAGTCCAGGGAGTCCCCTTTGACCATGGCGGAGACAATGCCAGTGCTCACAGCCTGCCTTAGCATAACCTCCATGACGTTGGAGCTGGATGGGGGAATGGGAGCCAGTTCAGGCAAGAATGCCTTAAAGACTCATTGTTAGCACCCCAAATTCAGAAGTTTTTCAATCATAAATGCTTTTTAAATTGTTGCATGCCTTTGGTTGACATCTAGAGTACTAAAATGGCTCCTTGTCTGTATTATCCCCCTCCCTTCCCTTCCCTTCCCTTCTCTTCCTTTCCTTTCCCTTCCTTTCTCCCTCCCTCCCTTACTTCCCTCCTTTCTTTCTTCCTTTCTTCATCCATATTTATAGTTGCTTTCAGGAAAGAAGATTTTCTAGCCTCTTTATTCAGTCACAGTTAAAAGTCTAAACTCCTGGGGCACCTGGGTGACTCAGTCAGTTAAGCGTCCAACTCTCATTCTCGGCTCAGGTCGTGATCTCATGGTTCGTGAGATCAAGCCCTGGATTGGGCTCTGAGCTAACAGATGGAGCCTGCCTGGGATTCTCTCTCACCTTCTCTCTCTGCTCCTCCCCTGCTCATGGGTGGGCGCGCTCTCAAAATAAATAAACTTAAAAAAGTCTTAACTCCCATTTCATTCTATTTTTAGTGGGGGGTGGGGCGGGGGGTGGGGGATGGGGAGTGGATCTAGAATCTTCAAACCCAAATCGTCTCTGTATCAATCTCTTAGTTCCAAAGGGTGGAAGCTCCTAAAGCGTCAAGGAAACTGAGAATCTCAGAGATCTGGGTTAAGGAAAAAGACACAAACTGATCCAGGACAGATGAAGTGATATGAAAAAGGGAGAAGGGCTTGATTCAAACCCAGCTTTACTCATAGCAGCATGGGATAGTGGATAAGTGCACGGAGGTATGGAGGCTTTGCAAGCCAAGGAAGAAACCATAGGAGAAAGATAGTTTTCTTTTTTGTTATGGCTTGAAAAATAACAAAACTTGTCATTTCTAAGCGTGCAGTTCAGTAGTGTTGAGTATATTCACGTTGTTGTGAAACAGAACTCCAGAACTTTTGCATCTTGCAAAACTGAAACTCAGAACTCATTAAACAACAATTCCTCCTTTCCTCCTCGCCTGGAGATGGTTTTTAGCAAGTAAACATTCATAACTTCTGTGTGTCAGAACTTCCCACAGAAAAGGGCAAATCACAAATTGGAAGGCAGAGCCTGTTTGCAGCAAATTACATATGAAATGCTTTTACGTGTGCCAGAGGAAAATACTCAAATAGCAACGTTGACCAAAAACAATTGAAGAGACAATTCATGAAAGAAAAAGGGCCAGTGAACTTATGAAATCATATTTAGCCTCATTAGCAATCAAGGAAATGTACATTAAAATATCAGTTTCGCGTCTTAGATTGGCCAGACATTTTCAGTGATGTGCTTAGTGTCGCGAGTTCTCCCTCAGGGAGGTGGGTGGACTCATACCGGCCAGGGAAAATGCAATACTTTTTTTTGGTGATATGTTTCAAAACCTTACAATATTCATAACTTTTCACCCACTAATGTCGCTTTCTGAATGTGTAAGTATGCAGAAAGGAAAAATAAAACAGATAGAAGGAAATATGCCAGAATGGTGGCTCTCTCTGGGTAGTGGGCGATTTCAAAATCAAGATATTAAAGATTTTCAGTAACGAGTGTGTAATTTTCAGTCATGAGTTTGTATTGCTCTTATGATTAGAGGTAAAAAGCCTTAAAAAGGAAACGTGCGTAAAATACTTAGTACAAATAGCACACACAAATATTTTTTAAATTTAAATTTCCATACACTGTTCAACTAATTAATTTTACTAAGTAATTATTTGTGAAATTGGGCCTTGGGCTTAGCATACAAATTTATGAAAATTGGAATTTTGCCCCTATTCTCAGAGTTGTAATGCTTTTTTAATAGCTATTTTAAAAATGAAACTAAAATAAACTGTGCCAGAATTATCTTGGAAGTCAAAGTCTGGAGATATATATGTATATAATATATATATTATATATACATTATATATGTTATATATATATTATATATATAATGTATATATAATACATATATTTTTTTGCAGATACTTAGACTTTCATATTTAGTTAAATTGAATTTTAACCTAGTTTTGATACTTGTGGTTTTAGGAAGCTGAAATATGGTATTTTGTTGTTGTTGTTGTTGTTGTTGTTGTTATTTTACTTAGAGAGAGTAGGTACTGGGGGAGAGTGGCAGAGGGGGAGAGAGAGAGAGAGAGAGAGAGAATCTTAAGCCGGCTCCATACTCAGCACAGAGCCTGGCGCGGGGTTCTATCCCACGACCCTGGGATCATGACCTTAGGTGAAATCAAGAGTCGGACACTCAACTGAGTGAGTGACACTCAGACTGAGCCATCCAGGCACCCCTGAAATCTGGTACTTTAGGAATTTGATGGATTAAATACTTCTGTAAGGTGTTCCGTGAACCTAATCCCCATTTAGAATTTGATACGCCAGGGGAAAATGAACTGGAACTTCCAAACAACATTCATATGTTTGGAAAAAACCCTCTTGGATATATGAATTCTGATAAAATTGCATTTTATTTAAATGTTTATTTATTCATTTTGAGAGAGAGAGAGAGAGAGAGAGAGAGAGAGCATGTGCAGGGGAGGGACAGAGAGAGAGGGAGGAACAGAGAATCCTAAGTAGGCTCTTCTCTGTCAGACGTGGGGCTCAAACTCACCAACCATGAGATCGTGACCTGAGCTGAAATCAAGAGTCGGAGGCTGAACCAACTGAGACACCCAGGTGCCCTGATAAAACTGCATTTTAAAAATTATTTTGTACATATTTTTGAACTTCAAATCTCATGAAGAATTTTATAGAAATCTGCTAACCTGGGATGAAAAACGCCGTGAGAGAACACAGTCCTATTTGCATTGATATCTGTTGCCACAGTCCCGAAGGGATCAAAACGCCTGTTGAGTTCGCCTACCTGCCTGGCAGCTCGGGGAACTGGATGAAGGCTGCAAGGTTGGATTCGGGTCGTGTCCCCCAAGCAAGATACCGCACCCAGTGTGCAAAGTATGGGAACCCCTGAGCCCAGGGCAGGGGTGGACTGTTGAGAGAGAGGGAACCCGAGCTGATGCTCTCAGTAGTGGGGCACTCTCCCCAAACGCTGACTGTGCCCTGAAGCCTGAGTGGCTGCCTCAGCTCCAGCTTGGCCCAAGGACCCTGGCAGAAAATCTGATCTGACCTGACATGTGATGGGTACCAAGCCTCGGCCAAGAATGTGCTCTCCCGGAAAGGGCATTCATCACTCCTCCCATTAGACTTGAACATTTGAGGGCCTTCTGTGCCAGGAGGGATAAAATGAACAGATAAACTCCTCACGTACCAATCCAAGCCCGATTGATGGGAGTGTAGAGTAGCTCGAGGACCTAATGAATTGGCTTTAAATATGCAGATTCTTTGGGAACTGACTAGATCCCAGTCCCCAGCAAGCCTAGAGTGGCCGGTGAATTGTGAGGCATCCATTCGTTTGGGAAGCCAGGAAAATAACAAAGCCCTGAAGGCCTTTAGGAGAAGCAGTTAAAAGACATCTGATAAAAAATACGTTTTCAACTCTGCTCTTTGGTTGGAAAATCCCCTTACGAAGGGAAGTTTCTGTTTTTCTTCCTATAGCTTCAGAAAAAGAGATGGTTTACACATATTTTCTTATGTGCCGTGCTACTTTACCTGGAATAACGCTAAATATTCTTAGGTCTTCATTTTTAATCACAAAGTCATGTACTTTTTGATGCTATTGAAGGGGCCCAAATATATGCCCTCCTGTTTCTTTTTCTCTTCAACACCTTAAACCTTCCATCCTCTCCTTTGAATAATCACCGAAAATTCAGAACAGTGTCCTGGCCTAATTGAGTTTAATCCCAAGGTCTGTTTCTGATTGTCTTCCATTCTCGATCCCCAAATCTAAGATTAAAACAGAAATTCTGTGGCTGCAGGCAAATAAGATGAACAGTAGGACACATATAGGCAAATCCATTATATATTAATATATATATATATATTTATTATACATTATATAAAATATGTTATTTATATTTTCATCCTCTGTTCCTTGAGTTTATTTTCCTAGGAGATGAATGGTAGGCATTGAGGAGTCCACCTTTCAGACTCTTTGCCAGGAACAAGATTAAATTTCATAATGAATGTCAACTTTTCCATTTAAAAGCTCCCAAGCAACAGTTCTCTCATGACCATCTATGTCTGTCTGCTGCACTGGGATTTGGTTCCCTTTCGTCTTTATCCTATGCTGCTGCTGTATGGGAACTTTTATTTATTTTTTATCATCACGCCTTCCTCTATCTGCTCTCTCAACTTCATGTTCTCTCCCTTTATTTGGAAAGATCCTCTGTGAAGCGAATCCAGCTTCAAAGAAAACCAACCAAACCTACAGTCACCAAGGGTTGGTAATTTCTGCATTTGGTTGCAAGTCATTATTTTAGAGTCTCTCAGCTTTCAATATTTTTCTTCTCGTATGAAGATAATACTGAGAAACAGAACACATCAACTGTATGCTCCTTGATGTTTAATAATTTAAGATGATGAATCTTGTGAAACATTTCATTCCATCCAGGTGGAATGAGGCACAGTTTGCTTTTGACGGTTATACTGCCCACTACAGAGGGAATATGTCTAGGTATGTCCCTTTCAAGGTCACCCACTCGGCGCTGCTAATTTTAGCCGCCTCAGTGAGCGTCCCTAAGAAGTTTCTTTCCAAGCTGTCAGTTTCCAGGTGTGGCACATGAAAATACTTTCCCAGAGAGGCAAAGCAGTGACAGAATAATGCTTCTGCATTTTTTTAAATCTTCCGTCTTGGATTTGGACAAAATTCAGGAAAAGAAATGGCCACGCTACAGATTCTACTTTGGTATGTAACAGGAATGATTCTCAACAGTTTGGAAGGATTTATGGTATCTCTTCTACGGTTTTCTTCTGGTGTTCTTCTAATTCTCTTCTTACTACTATAATCAAAATAGGAAGGGAGAGAGAGAGAGAGAGAGAGAGAGAGAGAGTATGAGAGAGAGAGAGAGAGAGAGAGAGAGAGTATGAGAGAGAGAGAGAGAGAGAGAGAGAGAGGCGGGGGAGGACTGCTGTGGGAGGAGGGGGAGGAGGGTGGATCCTGCCTGTGGCTTCTGCGTTTTTCAGAGAACTTCAGACGACTGCAGTACTCGTTCTAAACAAACAACACAATGCCTCTTCTTTTCACCTTGGCTCCACCCCCTCCGCCCCGTCCGTCCACGGGTTTCCTATGTGTACTTCAAATGCCTGCTAATCTTGCCATGAGAGCTGCCGGTGTTACTCTCAAAAGACTTTATCCGGCAGCAAGATCCTGCCTTTTTAAGAGGCAAGCCACTAACCCTGAGGTCCTGCACAATCTTGCAGAACGCTGCTTGGTGTCCCGAGCCTCTGGGACAGCTCGTCTGGGTTTCATCAGCTCACTGGGGCTGCATTTCACCAGGCCCCTTTGCCAGGGCCTCCCCGGTGGCGTCAACAAGGGTCACACCTCCTGCAGAAACAGCCCTCAAGTTTCATCACAGTGATGCTAAAAAATATTCTCCAGCTTCAGCAATGACCTAGTTCATTCAAGGGCAGGGGGAAAAAAAAACGTCTTCTTCCAGAACTTCCCTGGGCACGGAATTTTCCCTCTTAGGAAGATAGGAGCTTTCCTGGAAACAGACCCAACTGTGCTTTGACCCGAACATCGAAAAGACCCTGAACCCCGTAACTCCTCCGAATCTCCCCAGTCCCAGGAGCAGGGACACCCAATCAATGCCTCCCACACAGCCTGGGGAGCCCACAGCCGAGCCAGCCCTCCTATCACGTCTCTTGGACAAAAAGTATTGAAAAGTAAGTATCTGGACTTTGGATTTTACATGAAGAATGGCTGTGCTTTAAATAAGTAGTCGTTGGCATTTTCTGCAATACGGAACAAAGCAGGTGTTTTCCTTACGAAATACAACAGGAGGAAACACGTCGGGGCTGTATGGCATATTTGGCTAGCCAGGGTTTTAAAGTGGCCAAATTATCGTCTGTAGTTTAGATCCATTCAAACCCTTTTGTAGAAATGATTATTTTTTATGCCCGTTAATTGTGGCCCGATAGCAACTGAAGTAGATTCTTTCACATCCTGGCTATCTCCACAATTAGAAAAATCAGACACACAGGATGATTCAAAGGAGTGGTCCGCCAAGGCTGTGCAAAGTAACATGAAAACCTGAGGTAATTACCCAGATGACTCAGGCCCCAGATCCTTCGGCCTGAAATATTTGAGCATTTTAGTCAGAAGTTATTTGTTTTGCTTGGACGGTATGAATGATTGAAAATCCCTACCTTCTGGGTAGACACAGCAGTATCTCGTCTGGCAAATGGCTGAAAAGCTATCAGGCATTTCAAAATGGCTGATGCAGACATTCACCGAATCATTCAAGAGATCTGCTTTCCTTTCCCTTTTCTTTTTCAAAATTGTGGTAAAAACACCTAACATGAGATCTACCCTCGCAATGAATTTTATTTTATATATATATATATATATATATATATATATATATATATATATGTACATATATATGTGTGTATATACATATGTATATGTGTATACATATATATGTACATATATGTGTATATACATATGTATATGTGTATACATATATATGTACATATATATGTGTATATACATATGTATATGTGTATACATATATATGTACAGATATATGTGTATATACATATGTATATGTGTATACATATATATGTACAGATATATGTGTATATACATATGTATATGTGTATACATATATATGTACATATATATGTGTATATACATATGTATATGTGTATACATATATATGTACAGATATATGTGTATATACATATGTATATGTGTATACACATATATCTATAAGTTATCGTCAGATTGGTTTCCATACAACACCCAGTGCTCAATGAATTTTAAAGTGTAGAGTACCGTATTTTTAACTATCGGCATGATGTTGTACTTGTTAAATAGATTCCTTAAAAATGTAAGGCAAAAGTCAATCAAAAAAAAAAAAGCCATCGATAAAATGGAACCACTGTTACGTTACATTTTGGTGAACACATCTAAACTTTAAAACCACTGATTAAGGGTGTCAGTTACAGACATCTGGCACTCATTTAAAAATAGATAAAAGCAAGAACAGCATTTAGTGCTACTTCTGCTCTGCTATTTCCCTGCCCCAACCTTTTCCTGATGTGAAGGTATCCTTCATTTTTGAAGCTTAACTAACCAGGAATGGTAAGAGAGGTTTATTTTTTAAATAGCATCCCAGCTAAGGGTAAACTGCATGAGCTTCACTGCCGTGAGGCTTTGGAGCCCAAATCCAGGATATTGTGAGTGACCTCCTGAATCGACAGGTTGACAAACCCTGTATCAACAAGCACCGATGGTCAATAACCACGTTCAGATCTTGGAAGTCAGGATTTCAAACAAACCGAAGCAAGTCTGCTGCCGATTGACACTGGCCTCTTGAAGTTTCTGCAAAACACTCAATCGCAATTTGGGGGAGACTCTTAGGTAGGGTGGAATTCATGCTTTTGTCAGCTGCAAGCTGCCCCCTTCCCCCCGCCCCAATCTAATTCATGTTTTAGCACCCCATGCACACCTACAGCATGGACATCAGCCTCCGTTAGAAGGGCGCAGCCAAACTGCTAATCTGGGCAGAGGAGTCAGATTTCCAATCAAATCCTGACTTTAGCACAGTTTTTCAGCCTGTCTGAGCTCCAAGGTTCTCATCTGTAAGACGAAGGTACCAGCATCCACTTTGACAGGAATGATGGGGATCACATGTAAATACACCTACGGTATCTGTCCTATCCTCGCTTCTCCCCAAAGGCCAGTTCTTGTCCTTGGTTAATTAAAAAGCTCCCCCTCTCTCCCTCTCTCTCTCTCTCTCTCTCGCTAAAACTTCTGAATGCTTTCATTATATAAACTATTAAAGTAGTGGAAGCTACATATTTTTGACATCAGTCCAATGATTATTTTTAGAAAATTTTTTAATGTTTATTTTTGAGAGAGAGAGAGAGAGAGAGAGAGAGAGAGAGAGAGAATGAGCGGGGGAGGGGCAGAGAGAGAGGGAGACACAAAATCCGAAGCCGGCTCCAGGCTCTGAGCTGTCAGCACAGAGCCGGACGCAGGGCTCGAACTCACACACCGCGAGATCATGACCTGAGCCGAAGTCAGACAGTCAAACGACTGAGCCATCCAGGCACCCCTACTTTTGTCTGAAAATAGTTGATGATGTATTTAGCATCTGAAAGGAGAGGTAGAGATTTATTAACGTCATCTGATACTTGTCAGTGTATACCAGTACCATATTTAAATGTGAGTTTTCATATCCCATAGGAATGGGACGTAGAGGTAAATCGAGGCACACAAAGTGGTGTCTGTGCTAATTATGAAAATAAAGGCGCAAGTCCAGTTTTCCTCAAAGATTCTAGTGGGGCCTTGCATCAATTCCCTTTCTGCTTGGACAGAGCCATTGTGGAGCGAGGGGATGTGAGAACATTCTGAAACGGACTAGCCTTGGGGGGCTGAGCAGAGACAGTAGCTGGGTAGGCATCTCAGGAGCCATGGCTGGAATTTCGTGGTCAGTGGTGAAAGTTCATAATGACCAGGGTGCTTCCTTGTTCTGAAGTGAGGGTGAGTCAAGCACAGAGGGACGGAGCATTCCAGAATCAGAAGCAGGCCTCGTGGGACAGTTCCAAAGAATTTTATCAACATCTTTATTATTGCACCTGTCTTTCCTGAGCTACGCCACAGCTTTTGCCCGGGCATATCAGAGAGGCTTGATAAATTCTTTGCTCGGGTTACTCACAGGCTCACAAGGAACCCTGTTATTCTGGGCTAAATTCTGCCAAAAAGGAAATCTAGAAATTCAGAAATATAAAGAAACTTGAGAGAAAGTAAGCATGACATCTTAGGGTTGGCAACAGGAAAGAATAAATACCCAACTTCCGTGAGAGAAGAGGGCATTTAAAAACGTTTAGAGCCCTCAATGAGGTTGCAGCCGAAATGCACCCTCCTGGCACTGACCAGGAGACTAGGGACATCAGGTTGAACAGACGGACACCGGTTGAAGGAGATGTCAGTTCTGGAGAGTTCGTTGCTGAATCCATAGCACTCTACCCCTTCCACGGCCATCGCTTCTATGGCCGCTCCCAGCACATCTGGGATGCACGATTCACCTTCATCTTCACTTGGACTTCAGTCCTGCTCTTGGATCACCAGGCTCTTTCGCTCCTCAGTCAGTAGTTTCAGATTTTTCCTCTAGTCCAGTGGTTCTCAAACTTTAAAGTGCAACAGAATTGAGAGAGCTTGTTAAAACGCAGGCTACTGGGTCCCACCCCCAGAGTTTCTGATGCAGAAGGTGCCAAGAATTTGCATTTTTGACAATTTGCATTCTGACAGGTGATGCTGATAAACTGTTGTTTTAGGCATTTCCTTGGCCTGTAACTCCTAAGGAGAACCTGTTTGCACCGTTCTTTTCAATCGCTAAACTTGCCTACTTCTCAAGAGGTGTGGGAGGCCCAGCCACAACATGCTAGAGCTGGGGAGAACACAAAAGATAAACCCATGAGTTGTCTTGCAGGCAGACATCTCAGGGTGCAGTGTGTCTGTGGGGGATACTGAGTGTGGGCAGGACACACGGACCTGCGTGGCCCATCATTTGGGTGGGTGCTGGTTTTTTTTCCAGCGGGGGCTCTCAGGGCAGTCTTCAAGGACAAGCTAGCACTTGAGCTGGGGTTTGAAATCTGGTGGGCGGTGAGCACATGAACCAGAGGGAAGGTGGTCTTTCTGTGTAAACAACAACAAAAAGCAAAACAAAACATGAAGGGCAGAAAGAGACAGGAGGGAACGGAGCTCAGAAATTCATTTGGTTATGCTAGGCGTCCCCGGAACTTTCTTGGCGAAGCATTCTTTGGTGAAGCCGTCTAATCTTAAATCCTTCCCTTCTGCCTGTATGACACAGAGATCTGGAATGGAGGGCCCGTGGTAGGGCTTTCAGGCACCATGGGCCAGGGAGGGGAAGGTATGGATGCTTCGGTAGGCTTTCTAGAAGGAGCAATCAAAAACTCAAACTCGCTTAAACAACAGCAACGGTGGGGACTTACTGCTCACACAACTGAAAAGTCCAGAGTCTGGTCAGGACCTTGGTGCCGGTTCTCCGCATTTCTGGACGCTCTGCTCTTCTCTGTGCTTTGGTTTCAACCTCAGGCTGCCTTCCCCACGGTCTCAAATGGTACTTAGCCTCCCCTGGGGTCGGTGTTCTTTTTCCTGTTTACAGGACAGCGAGGGACCTAAGCTTTGCACTGATTGGATCAGCCCTGAGCGACTTTCTAGAGGGAGCTGCGTGCTGATTGGCTTAGACTTAGGTTAACAGACCAATCACCGAGCAAGAGCGCTTGATGGCTTTGGACCAGTCAGAGCCCAGGAAGCAGGAAGGGCGAGAGCACCTCATCCCCAGCATTGAGTGGTGGGAGAGGCGTGGGGGAAATGCATCTAAGAGGACAAGGCAAATGGCCAGTTGGGGGCGGTACTCCTTCCCTCCAAGGCGCACTTTACTAAACACAATTAGATAATGGATGATAAAAAATATTCTTCAGAAATCAAGGCAAGTGGAGGCGAACCCACAAAGTTTTCTCCTAAGACCTTCTGACCGGCTGGGGGAAGGCTGGTGGATGATGGTGGCCGAGGTGACCCTGGCACTCGGCCCAGCACCCTTTCCCTGTCCCAGGCAGGGAGGACACGGAAGGGAAGATAACTTTTCCCAAGTGCTCCCCTATCTGCCTGAAATTCCACAGCCCTTGGTCCAATTTGAAATAGACATTCTTTCCAAAGAGGGACATGGGGGGCCTGGGAGAAAGCAGGGGACAAGAGGAGGAGGGCCCAGAGAGAGAGTTTCTTCAGCACACAGTGAGAACTCTGATGACACATGCCTGGATGGGACACAGCCTTCAGCCCACCGCATTTAACTTCAAACCAAAGTGACGTTAACCAGTTAATCCAAGGCTAATCCCCGGCAGTCAGTCTCATTAACTCCACTATCGTGCTCTGTATGTTGATAGCATCATGATCTTTGCTTTCTTCTCCGTCTTTCCCTTGAGGGAGGACAAGGATGAGCTTGGCAGAGGGATGTATCCTTTCAACATAGTAAACTGAAAATCAGAGTCAAGAACCATGGACTCTGGCACTAACAAGCTGGGTGACCTTGGAAAAGTCGCTTAAGCTGCCTGTTTCAGGGGCACTTTTCAACTGTAAAATCAGGGAGGTACTCAACTCTCTCACATGTTTCATTTAACCTTGAGCCCTTTTTTTTTTCCCCACCCTTCCTTAAAGAATTGGAAACCGTCACAGATTTTATTTTACTTATTTATTTCTAAATGTTTATTTATTTATTTTGAGAGAGAGAGAGAGAGAGAGAGAGAGAGCAGGGGAGGGGCTGAGAGAGGGAGACAGAGAATCCCAAGTGCTGACAGTGCAGAGCCTGACATGGGGCTTGAGCTCATGAGCTGTGAGATCATGACCTGAGCAGAAGTCAAGAGTTCCATGCTTAACCAACTGGGCGACCCAGCTGCCTCAAAACTGTCACGGATTTTAAATAGCGGAGGAGAGGACTACCAGTGGAAAGACTCTATTCTACCTTAAAAAAACAAAAACAGGAAAAAACAAACAAACAAAAAACCTTCAAGCAACTCCTGAGAACAGAGCCAGAAGCAGCCACAGCCCTGCGTTCACAATAGATAGGTGCCAGGCACACTCTCAGGCACACGGAGTTACTCACAAGTAACTCTGTAACAAGTAAGAGTTACTCGCTTAAAAGTTAAGCTGTGTTTGTTTATTAGGTAACTTATATAAATTTAAAATATCCAAAAGGCTATGTAGAGACAATCACTGTCCTTAACAGCCCCCACCCACACTTCCTTAGATACTGGGGTCTCCTGGCCGCAACCAAGTTACCAGTTTCCTGTGTGTTTTTAGAATTATTATGTGTATAAATAAGCATATTAGAATATTCTTCTTGCTTATACAAGTGATAGCATACTCTATGCCCTCTTCTAGATTTTATTTTACTTAACGTATCTTGAAGATTATTTCGTATCAATGCATACAGAACTGCCTTGTTAATTTTTCATGCCCACTGCTGTTCAAAAGAGAAAATTCCGTTCTAAACTGTAACCGTATTCTTACTGATGGCCGTTTTGGTTACTTCCAATCTCTTGCTGGCACAAGTAACGAATGCTGCAGTAAACACAGTATGTGCTTATGAAATGTTTGTCTCCTCCATGCCTCTCTTTTAAAAATTAACTTTATGGGGGCGCCTGGGTGGCTCAGTTGGTTAGGCGTCCGACTTCAGCTCAGGTCATGATCTCGCAGTTTGTGAGTTCAAGCCCCGCGTCGGGCTCTGTACTGACAGCTCAGAGCCTGGAGCCTGCTTCAGATTCTGTGTCTCTCTCTCTCTCTGTCCCTCCTCTGCTCACGCTCTATGTCTCTCTGTCTCTCAATAATAAATAAATGTTGAAGAAAAAAAAATTAAATATTAACTTTATGGAGGCATGTAATGCATGTTGTATAATTCACCTTTTCTGAGTGTTCGATTCAGTGATTTTTTAATAAATGTATCAAGTTGTACAACGATCGCCATAGATCAGTTTTAGAACGTTTTCGTCACCCCAAAAAGATCCCTCGTGCGCATTTATGGTTGATTCACATTTTCCCCACTGCCTCCGTCTCCAGCAACCACCTACTTTTGGTCTCTATAGCTTCTTTGGGACATCTCGTATAACTGGAACCATACAATGTGTGGTCTCACGTGTCTGTCTTCTTTCACTGGAATGTTTCTGAGGTTCATCTATATCGTACCACGGATCCACGCTTCTTTGTATTGTTCCACCGTATTCTACGGTATGGCTATACCACATTGCCTATGTAGGCACTAGTTGGACATTTAGGTTATTTCCAATGGACATTTAGGTTATTTCCAACTTTAGGTTATTATGAATAATCCTGTTAAGAACATTTGTGTGCAAGTCTTTGTGCAGATACGTGTTTTCGTTTCTCTTGGGGAGACACCCGGGAATGGACCTTCCGGGGCTCTTGGTAAATTCCTGTTTAACTTTTCCAGAAACTGCCAAACTGTCTTCCAAAGTGTCCGTACTGTTTCACATTCCCACCAGCCATGCTTGACGGTTTTCTCCATATCCGGGCCCACACTTGGCTGCCTGTTTTATTATAGTCATTCCAGTGGCTGTGAAAGGCTATCTCATTATGGTTTTAATCTGAATTTCCATAATGACTAAGGATATTGAGCATCTTTTCACGGGCTTATTTTTTTGCCCCTGTTTCTCACATATAACCCTAAAATCACACCCAAGTAAGAACACAGTGCTTGAGTTCCAACAGCCATGTTACTTGCAGGCAGTGAGGAATTAAGTGTGTTACATCAACGCTTTAAAGTTACCTTAAGCTTTCGGGTCATTATCTGTGAAATGGGAAAGAACACCTATGCTGGTAGCTTTGCTGTAAGGATTAAATGTGACAATGTCTCTGAAGTGTCCAGCCTGGGGGCTGATACACAGAAAGTACCCAAAACATATTCATTGTCTTTCTCCCTGCCTGGCTTGCCCCCTCCCCACCCACCTCCCCCAAATCCCCAGAATCCATCTTTGGGCTGCGTACTCTGCCCTAACTACCACGGGCCAGTAGGCGCGGCACCCAGATCTGTAGTAACTCAGACGGCAAATGCGGGAACCCAGTTGCCATTGGATTAGGCTGGGTGATCGGAACTAATCCCTCCTGTCCCCAGTGAGAACTCACTGTGACAGCTGGCTTTCCTGCTGGCTCCCAAGGAACCGGTTACCCACTATCTGCGTGTGGGCTGAGAGCGCCTCCCTGACCCCTTGGCAACAGCCTTTCTGTGGACAGCAGCCACACCACCGGCTATCTGTACGGGGCAGATTAGCCAAAATAAAACTTGGCGTCAGTCAAGGGCTTTAAACACTCAAAGCACTCTCCCGTAACCTCTTGCCTGGTTCTCTACTTTGAGAGGAAGGTATTTCGGTAATTTTACTGATGTTAGGCCCAAGTCTCCCGATAGCAGCTAACACTTGTAGAGTTCTTACTATGCCATTTAGAGGAGCTTTATCCATAGTCCCTTAATTTTCCTACCAACGAAATGAAGTAGAGACTGCTCTCATCCTAGTTTTACGGATGAAGGAACTTAGAGCAGAAGTAAGCTAGTAAGCGGCAGGGCTCAGATTTGAACCCGGGAACCCGGTCCTTCATCGCCACATCCTTCTACTCTTCTGTGAGAGGCCCTGCCCATTTTGGAGTATCTATCAAAACATAATATGTGCATGTTCTTTTATCCAGCAATTCCATTTCTTGGTATTTAGTCTCGACAACTGCTGAGGTGCCCAAGGAAGCATTTAGCAGGGTGCAGATTCTTTGGGACACACTTGGAAGTCTAAAAAACTCTAGCCTAGCTATGTGTCATCAGTACAAGAACACACTGATGAAGCACACTTATTTCCGCGCTGTGCAATACTGATGTCACTGAGCAGTTTTTAAAAAATGATGCAGCCCTTTATGGATTGGACTGACATTGGAAGATTGCCAAAGCTTATCACTAAGATAAGCCAGCTGCCTGGGAATACACCCAATTCAATGCCGCGCATGCAACAAAATGGTGTATATATTTAGATGACTATATACGTACGTGGATATAAATTATATATATTTATATATGTAAGTGTTATATATATTATTAAAATATATTTGTATATAAAGATAATAGAGATATAAAGATCTATTTAAAGTTTATGTATTTATTTTGAGAGAGAGGGAGAGGGAGGGCAGAGAGAGAGGGAGAGAGAGAATCCCAAGCAGGCTCCGTGCCATGAGCACGAAGCCAGATGTGGGGCTCAACCCCATGAACCGTGAGATGGTGACCTGAGTCAAGATCAAGAGTTGGACGCTCAACCGACTGAGCCACCCTGACACCCCTATATATACATTCAGATGACTACACACAGACCTGGACAGAAAGATGCCTGAAAGCCTAGCAAACACTTCCTCCTGAGAAAGTACTGAGATGAGGGCCAGTGCAAGTGGGAGACTTTGCTTTTATATGTATTTTTGCAAATAGGGACGAATGCATTTAGAATGTGTGTAATTAAAGGTAAACCGATTTCTTTTAAAAAAGGAGGCGACCACAGCTGAAAAACAAAATAAAGTCATGCACATCTTGTGTTCTTTCCAGTTAACATGTTACCTCCCCAAGGTGTCTGTGAATGCCACTGCAGCCCCCCCACCCCCCCACTAATATCAGTAATTCGATATTGGTTGCCCACGTCTAGCTGAGAATGAGAAATCGGTCTTCAAGTGTTCTAACCTTCAGAGGAGCCATGAAACCTGAACCACGGCCTGACTTAACTGTCCTCTCCCTTGTCGTCAGCACAGCCCTGGCTGGGACACCGTGGCGGCTGAACCGTCTCTGTGGGTCACATAGCACGGTTGTCAGTGTTGTCACCTGTGGGACTTCACCGTCAGGAAGCAGTCACCTGGAGAGGCGTCGCAGATGACACATAAGGTCCCCGGTGTCACCCCAATTCTTGTGGAGCAGTTTTGTCCTTTCTTCCCTTTCTGTCCGTGGCAGTGGACCCTGGGAAGGGGAGGGGCCATGTAAATTACTCTCACAGGTGAATGGTCTACCAGGAGAAATTTTTAGACATTAATTGGTATATCGCTTTTTTTTTTTTTTTTTTTATTTACTTGAGAGACAGAGCATGAATGGGGGAGGGTCAGAGAGAGGGAGACACAGAATCTGAAACAGGCTCCAGGCTCTGAGCTGTCAGCACAGAGCCCAACGCGGGGCTTGAACTCACGGACCGCGAGATCATGACCTGAGCCGAAGTCGGCGGCTCAACCGACTGAGCCACCCAGGCGCCCCTGGTATATCGCTTTAAAAAAAAATTACTGTGGTAACCCACAGCAGAAAAGGAAACTGAGGAAACCAAGTGACGTCTTTCCTTAAAGCCTTCTGATTACCACCTTGAAAATGAGTTATGTAGCACATTCTCCCTATGCCATTTATGTAGTTCTCTGCTTTTACAGATGAAGAACTTTGACCAGGTAAGTGGCAGAGCTAGATGTAGATTCGTCCCTGGCAAGTGACAAAGCCTGCATTTGATCCTCAGTCCTGTGATGCTTCCCGGTCAGGAGAATTCTCCAGCCCCCAGAGCCCTTCTCTTGCTACCCTCCCAATTGTCTGAGTAAGCGTCCTGGGAATGTGGAGAGCCCAGGGAGTCCTCCTTCTGCCCCGACAGCTGCTCCTAAGAAGGGCTGCAGAATGACGTAAGGAGGACTGAATCCCGACCCACTCCACAACACGGATGTGTTGGAAACGTGTGCTAAGACAAAGAAGCCAGCCACAAGGGACCGCATAGCATTTGATCCTGTTTATTGGGAAATGTCCAGGATAGGCAGATCCACAGGGACGGAAAGTGGATTAGTGGTGGTTGCTTGGGGCTCTGTGTGTGTTTGGGCGGGGGGGTGGGGAGGGATGGGAAGACAAGGACTTGAAAGCCAAGGAGAATGGGATTCTTTCTGGAGAAATGAGAATGTTCTAACATTGATTGTGGTGATGGTCGCACAACTCTGAACACGCTGAAAGCCGTTGGACTGCACGCCGTGAGTGGGTGGATTCTACGGCGTGTGAATTACACTTCATTAAAGCTGTTTGAAAACAAAGCGTTGCAGAGCCATCAGCCTCGCTGCCGGTCAGTTGAGCTAGTGGGTTCCACTGAAGCCACATTTTTTTTTTTTTTTTTTGAAATAATTAGCAAGCACTACATTTTGTGCCAGGTGCTGTTCTAAGTACTTTACAGGCAGTAGTAACTCATTTCATCTTTATAACAACCTATGAAGTATACAAAACTGTTTTGCCTCCGTTTTACAGATGAGGAAACTGAGGCACAGAGAGGCTGGGACACACTTGCTGCCGATGCTAGTAAGGAGTGCAGCCAGAATGTAAACCCAGGTACCTGACTCTAGAGCCCTTAACGCCGGATGCTGTGTTGCCACTCAAAAATGATAAGTGGGGTGGGGGTGGGGGCCTGGGTGGCTTAGTCGGTTAAGCGTCCAACTCTTGATTTCATCTCAGGTCCTGATCTCACGTTTGTGAGATCGAGCCCCGCGTTGGGCTCTGCGCTGACAGTGCGGAGTCTGCTTGGGATTCTTTCTGCCTCTCTCCCGCTCACACATGTGTGCAAACGCGGACACGCTCTCTCAAAACAAATACATAAACTTAAAAAAAAAAACCAACCAGTAGATGAGGTCACAAATACAACTTGCATTTCCAGTTGTGAAATAACCATAAAAAATTTAAATTGGATTTAGATTCTGTTCTTTTTGCCCATGCCTATGTTTTAGCCCTAAAATTGTTCAATAATCCTGAGAAGCATCAACTTTTTATCTCAAGTCAAATCTACAGCTCTAGCTCCCATCACCTGCTCAGACGTCTGAAAGGGACGAGCAAATACACTGGCTTTGACCGAAACGCTGCTTCTTTCCGTGTGTTTGCAGAGCGGGGGGAGGGGCAGCATTTCCTCAGCAGTGAAAGGACCGCAAGTTGCCATTCATTTCCTTGGTTTTCTGAGCACCGTGCCCTCGTCTGGCTTAGTCATCTCTTCCTACGGGGATTCAGCGGCGCTCGCCAAGTCTTCTGTAAACATTGCCATCCTTGTGCAAGGTGGCTGCCGTGGAAGTTGTCCCCTGGAGTTATTTGCTTTTGATATTTCTTTCAGCCTTGCTGAGAGCAGTTTTTCCATTAGGCATTTCTGTGACTTCTAAGTAAATAATAACGCACGTCAGCTCTGGCCTTTTTATACCTGTTGGAGCAATCACGTAACGTCTAAATGTACGTATCATGTAATCTGTGTCTATTTGCCATCTTGCAGATGAAGTTTCTTTCTGTTCTGTGCGACTAACTTACCATCTAGACCAAGAGGGACTTAGGATGGTTTTATGGGACACCTGTTAACCAGGGACCCGATGGGGTCCAAATTGCACAACTGTGTTTAAAACGTCCTATAACCAAAAAGCGCTGGAAATGCAATCCAAGACTTTTTTTTTTTAATGCTTATTTAGTTTTGGGAGAGAGAGAGAGAGAGAGAACAAGTGGGAGAGGGGCAGAGAGAGAGAGAGAGGGAGACAAAGAATCCAAAACAGCTCCAGGCTCTGAGCTGTCAGCACGGAGCCCCACGCGGGGCTTGAACCCACAAACTGTGAGATCACCACCTGAGCTGAAGTCGGACGCTCAACCAACTGAGCCACCCAGGTGCCCTGCGATTCAAGTCTTTATTAAAGAATGTCGAGAGGATTAGGGGAGCCTGGGTGGCTCAGTCGGTTGAGCGTCCGACTTTAGCTCAGGTCATGAACTCGTGATTTGTGAGTTCGAGTCCCGCGTGGGGCCCTGTGCTGATAGCTCAGAGCCTGCTTTGGATTCTGTGTCTCCCTCTCTCTCTGTTCCTCCCCTGCTCATGCTCTGTCTCTCTCTCTCAAAAATAAATAAAGACTAAGAAAAAACCAAAAATGTCGAGAGGATCCAATTAACAATCATAGCGTCTCTTTCTCGGTCTCCCCCGCATAACCCCGCGGCTTTTCAGACTTCTCTCCCAGCCCTTGTGCTGTGTTGCAGACCCAAGCGGTTGTCTTCCTTGTTGATGCAAAGATACTTCTTCAGCTTTACCACTCTTTCTGCTCGTTACATGCATCAGCGGACCCTCAGGTCAGAGCAGAGTTGCTTCCTGTGCACTCCTCGTGAGAAAAGGAAGGAGGTGTGTTCTCCTAAATCAATTATTTCTACCCTGCTATTCAGAAAGCTTGGGTGCGTCACATAGGGGCAATTTGGGAATGCTTTTTTGTTTCCAAGAACTACACTTATTCTAGACAGAACACCTTGAGATTAAGGAAATGCTGTGAGAACATCAGGGGTTGCAGGAAAGGCCTCAAAGGGAAGGAAGGGCTGGCAGAATGTTCCAAGGGCCGCGTCTACCAGGCAGGGCCAGCCTTGAGGTTCCACAATGTGTGCCCCACACGGGGCCCCATGCCCAGAAGGCTCCCAGCGCTCAGGGTGGCGCTCTGTTGTTCCCATCTCGAATATCTGAATCCTTTTTGCACAAGCAACTCATTTTCAGCTTGAACCAGGTCCTACCAAATCGGAGAGTTGGTTCCAAACGGTTAAGAAGCTGTTCCACCCATATCGAGAAGGGTTTCCCCTTCTACGAGACAGTTGTGGCCATTTAGATCCAGCCTTTTCCGCCAAGAGCTTAGCTCGCGTCTGCTATAGGACCCTCAGCATCCCCAGAATCACCATTTGCAGGTCTAAGTGCCTCCTCCCTGTCCGTGCTAAATGTATCGGATGGTGGTAGGAGCCTTCCTCCTCCTGAGCTTCGTGGCATGTGAGAACAGCTCACCAAGCGAAGGGGAAGTGGGAGCTTCCTATTTGGATAGAGCGAAATGTTACTATTTCCAAGCATGGGGCTCTCCAAAGAGTGCTTTTGACAGAGTGGTGCCAGCACGGTACATGGAGGGTAGAGTGGAAAGGGCCCTCTGGGTTCAGACAGACCTGTGTTCTTAAGGCTGCCGTGCATCTGTGTGGGTTGTGCACTGCACAGCTCCGGGGACGGTATCAGCCTGCACAGCCATGAAGGGCGCCCCAGGGCAGCAGCCACTTGAGCTGTGTGATCCTGAGCAAGTTGTTGAATCTCTCTGAGCGTCAGCTTTCTCATCCTTAAGATGCAGGAGGTGTTAATAACCACTCAGGCAATTTAGAAGAGGTGAAATGAGATTGCATACGTGGTGACCAGTCAAGTGTTAAATGCCTGCTTGTATCAATGAATACATACATGCTAGCTCACTCACTGCCCTCCTGGGGGCGCTCGTCCGGTGCTCCAAGGAGCACTGCTTGCCCAATTTCAAAAGACCACCCCCCAGGAGATTCATTTGCATTTAACTAAGGCCTCTTTTTCGGAGGCGAGTGTGCCTACGCACTTCTTATGTCCCATGAAGAGACTTTGAGGACAGAAAGAAAGATGAGAGAGACGTGACACTGGCTGTGGGCTCAAGCAGCTCTCGCTCGGGGTGGGCTCCCGCTGCCTTGCAATCCACCAGGATTAGTGGTTCCCCGCTGGGGCTGCCCTCCCCAGGGACGCTGGAAATGTCTGCGGACACTCTGGATTGTCGTGACTCGGGGGAGGGGTGCTGGTGGCACCCGGTGGGTCGAAGCCAGGGGTGCCGATGCTACGATGCACAGGGCGGACCCCACAACCAGACATCCGGTCCAAGGGCCAGCAGCGCCGCAGGTGACAAGGCCCACCCGAGGACTTCCCATCTGCCCACCAGCCCAAGTGCCAGTGCCCCGCCTCCGACGAGCCAGGGCGTGCTCCTTCTGTCCCTAAGGGCCACTAACGAAACTCCCAGGACAGTCAGAGGAGCCCCAGAACAAATGTTGATGTCAGGGATTTGTGTTTTTCAGATTCACGAGGCTCGTAAGGATGACAGACTCAGGAGGGCCCCAGAGGCACACTCTTTGTTTTCTATCTACGTTGCTTTCCCAGAAGGTTCCTGAGAAGTCAGACGCCGTGCTTCGCTGCATGATATCTGGTAACCACCAGTGGCTCATTCTCCTCTGAGATCTCCCTGCGGGCCCGGGTTTGTGGCTCACAGAGGCATTATTAAAAATCATTTGTGAAAATGGCCTGGGAAGTCTGTTCTGAGTAACCAGTTGAACAACTAAATCCTCTATGATTCCCTGCCCCCCCCCCCGCCCCCCCCCGAAGGATTTCTTTGAGTGACTTCCTGGATATAGCCTAGTGATCTTTTTCACTTCGCATTGTGGTTCTGGGTTAGGCGACTCCCGCCCTGGTTATTTTTTCAGAGAATCCATTCTTAATTTCCTGTGTACATAGGAATGTCGTGAGTAACTTTCCTTCAGTCGATTTATTGGAACCTTCTTGATCACTCTTTCCTTGATATCCCCCAAACCAGCTACATACATCTCCCACTGCCCGCCTTCGTCGGGCATGCTGGTCAGCAGTGAAGAGGTAAAAACCAAGGCAGGGGGTGCCCAACGGAGGAGGAGCAGGGGGCTGGGATTCTCCCTGGACTGGAGAATAAACAACCCAGACCTGACCCCAAATTGGTGCCCCCGGTGGTAAGAAGGATTTCTTATTAAACGAAAATAATAGAAGCAAAATAATTGGGTCAGGAAGTGGTACCTTGTACCTTGTGGATTGTTTCCTTTTTTGGACTGTGTCTCTACCTTCGAAAACATAGAGGCACCAGTGGTCTTTCCGGAGGGCGCACAGAAAACTCTTCTCCCCTGAGATCCCTTTTTCTAGATGGGGAGAGGAAAAGAGCCAGCTTCTGAAATGGCCGTGCTTCCTTAGCTGAAGTCATAACAAAATCTCATCTCTGGTCTGGGTGCTGGGGTGTCCACCTGTGAGTGAGTTCAGCCTCTTCGAGGCCAGAGCCAAGCCCCCATCTTTCTTGGCATTTGTCCACAGCCATTCAAATAGAGGGACGCACACACGTCCACCACTGAACCTCCATGCCGTGGCCCCCATGTGTCCTCAGGAAGCCCCAGCGTTTGGACGTACCCTAAACTTGGCTACCGGTCCCCACACACAATGACGAAACATTCTGGAGGTGGCTCTCCATGTGTGACCTGCAGGTAGGCTTAAAAAAACAAGGGTAGGATTTTTGGGCAAGGTTTCCAGCAAGTGGAGGGAGAAAAGAGAACCACCCACAAAGGTACAAGATACCACTTCCCTGTGTGAGTCTCATTTCTGGCTGATTATTCAGATCTATACTGCACAAGAGGAAAAAACCAGTCAGCCGCTAAGAAACTGGGGGCATCAACCAGCCCTGATCGGTCTGAATGAAAAAAATTGGAGTCCAAGAGATTCGAATGAGTGTCCCGGGCCCAGCTCATGCACACTTTATGTACCTTCTTTAAAAAAAAAAGGAGTCCAGGATATACAAAAAAGGAGGAAGGAGAGGATTCCTGAGAACGCCGACTGAGAGGGGGACAAAAGGCTAAGAACAGGCAGAAATGAATTGTAATCCCCAACCTCCTTGGTGGTTTCTCAGGGAAGCTCATTTTTGGTGCTTTAGTCACTTGCCTGGAAGGGACTCAGCCAAACCACTGGGGAAGAAGGGTGTATCCTTGCACGTGGGTCTGTCTGCTCCTAGTTCCGGGGACCAAGTAGTCAGGCGGGCGCTACCTGAAGGGGGAGGCCAGGAGGATCACCCACATTCGTGGCGCTGGCACAGAGGTAGCCTAGCTGGGAGACGCCCCATCAGACAAGACACAGGGAGGGAGGCAGGGGCTCTGAGCACCGTCAGGACGGGTCCATGGTGCAGGGCCCAGAAACACGTGGGGTTCTTCTCTTCGTGGTGTCTGGGGCTGCTCACCAAAAATCCTGTGGTAAGTCAGACAGAGACAGAGAAGGATGGATCTAGAACAGTGTTTTGTTTCCCAATACTGGGCTTTCCTCCTGTAGACAGGGCACATTTGGGTACGTTTTCAGTGTTACGGAGGCTAGGGGGGAAGCTCATTGGGACACACTGGAAAGCTTCCTTCGCGGTCACAGGGGTAAAAAATCCCAAGGGGTGAATGGAATTCCTGGGGGTTTCACCAGATTAGTCCATCAGATCTGGTTACCGATCACAAGCGCAGGAGGAAGCCCTCCTGAGGGAGAAAGCGTAGGGCAGTTTCTGTGACGACACCAGTCAGGTATGCACAGGAGCGGCCCGGAAATCATACACGCCTCATGAGGGGACTAATCCACTAATGTGCTAATTCACTTTGTTCTTCCCTCTTCTGTGCCATGGCATACGCTCAGCTCTGAGCGCCGCTTAAGGATACTCCTCCACAGGTACAGTGACTTCCGTGCAAATAGGACATGAACATTTCAACGGTTTTATTCAATTCTTCGAGTAAAGAGGGAACCAGAAAGTAGGAACATTAGAGGAATTAGGTATTTATAGGCAGTTTAATAAGGGAATGTTAGGATAAGATTGCTGGACTAGGTAAAACACCGGTTAATGTCCTGTAGGGCGGTAAACCAAGACTTACGGGGTTATCTTTTCTGCCAGGCAGGGATTATTTACGTCTCTGTTGGATAAAAATCTACAAGTTTGTATGCAACTTCACTGAATCTGGGAGTGTAACCATCTTTTAAGTTTATTTATTTATTTTGAGGGAGGCAGAGACGGCGTGAGCAGGGGAAGGGCAGAGAGAGAGGGAGAGAGAGAGAATCCCAAGCAGGCTGCGCCCTGTCAGTGCAGAGCCTGACGCGGGGCTCGAACCCACAAAACCGGGAGATCATGACCTGAGCAGAAACTGAGAGTCAGATGCTTAACCGACTGAGCCACCCAGGTGCCCCAAACTGGGAATTTTAATCAGTAGTAATCATCAAATTGAACGATGTATATTCCCCTAGGTGATTCTTAGGTGGACCTTTGTCCCCATAGGACACGGAAAGAAGATATTATCCACATTTTTTCCTCATATCCAAGTTTTAGATAGTTTTTCTTTTTAAAAAAATGTTTATTCATTTTGAGAGAGAGAGAGAGAGAGAGAGAGACAATGGGGGAGGGGCAGATAGAGAGGGAGAGAGGGAATCCCATGCAGGTTGCACGCTGCCAGCACAGAGCCCGACTCGGGGCTCGAACTCACAAACCGGGAGATCATGACCTGAACTGAAATCGAAGAGTTGGACACTTAACCGACTGAGCTACCCAGGCGCCCCTAGATGATTTTTCTTAATAGCTCCTTAGGGTTAGGGACAGCATTTCATTTTGTAGGCCTCATCCACACCCCTGCACAGGATCATCTCAGGTACATAGCTTGCTCAATAGTGCTTATCGGACGATGCATTTGAATCAATGAGAGAGATTTTCCAGTTCCCCAACTGACATAGTTCAGCATGTCCATCCCTATGGCTCATTACTCACTCCTGTTCATTGCTTTATGATTTTCTTTTCTCAAAATGCTTACTGCAAGAGGAATATTCTTCTGTTGTCATTATCAGGTCAGCCCAAGCCAGAGGTGACTTGGTATAAGAATGGCCGAGCCATAGAGGAGTGTGGCATTGTTTCCAGTTATGAATTCTTCCAGAATCAGTATATTCACCTGTTACATCTCTATCGGTAAGTAGACGTGCCTCTGTGGACAGTTTACAAAGGTCCCTGCATTGGGTCATGTGCTGGTTGTACCGGGTAATGTCAAAAGATTGGCTCCCCTTTGCTTTTTTGCATCCTAACATTAGATGCCACGAGCACGCATCAGGCAAGGCGTCCAGCTGAGCTCCTCTAATTGGCTTCTTTGATGGAATTACAACTTTACCTAGAACTTTATTCGAGGTGGTCCAGCCATTTTCATTCACCGAAAGAGCTTTTCATTTAATCTTATTCCCTCTGGAAAGTCAAGAAACGCAACATGGTTTTGGCAGTCATTCAGTCTCTCTTGCGTAGCAATGGAAGGAAGAAGGAGGGGCTGCCCATGAACCCATAGCCCATTGGTGATGGACGGAAGGCTGAAAACCATGCCTTCTGGCTTTATTGTAGGAAGTCGTATGGTCTAGCGTAGTGGTTTCTATTCTTTTTTGTTTCCCCAAGAACTATTCGGATGAAATCGGGAAGCCCCATGTGTGAGGCAGAGAAAATGAGAACTGCTTTGGTTGAGGGTGGGTGGAGAGTCTTTGCTCTTGGTCCCCAGTTGTTGCTGAATTGGTCACAGTGTTCCTTATGGGGACTGTGAAGAGTCCAAGGTCTGCAGAGTGTGGTATGAACATGACTGGGAGGCATGCGCATGTGCTGATAGACTTGGGTTTGAATTCTGACTCTACTGTTTTCCGTCCGTGTGACCTTAGCCAGTTATTTAACCTCTCCCAAACTAAAATTTGTTGATCTGCAAAATGAAAGGAGTGCTGAGACAATTAAATGATTTTATGCTCGTCAAGTTCTTGCTGTGTAGTAGTTATTCAATAAACACTTGCCTCCTTATCTTCGTATCCACTCTTTGGTTTCAAAGTATTCCCAGAGATCACTTTATCACGTTGGAAATCCTTGACTCAGCTGTCTTACAGAATACTAAACTGGTATTCAAGATGCTCGTTTATTCATCTACCATGTAATTCTTTTTTTTTTTTAATTTTTTTTTAACGTTTATTTATTTTTGAGACAGAGAGAGACAGAGCATGAACGGGGGAGGGTCAGAGAGAGGGAGACACAGAATCCGAAACAGGCTCCGGGCTCCGAGCTGTCAGCACAGAGCCCGATGCGGGGCTTGAACTCACAGACTGCAAGATCATGACCTAAGCTGAAGTTGGATGCTTAACTGACTGAGCCACCCAGGCGCCCGGCAAACTTTTTCTATAAAGGGCCAGGTAGTAAATATTGTAGGCTTTGAAGGCCAGATCGTCTCTCTCACAGATACTCAGCTCTGCCATCATAGTATAAAAGCAGCCACAGACAATATGGGGTTTTTTTTGCGGGGTGGGGGGAGGGGCATGGCTGTGTTCCAATAAAACTTTAATTACAGGAACAAGTAGGGGGCCAGATTTGGTCTGTGGGCCATAGTTTGCCACTCCCTGCTCTAAATGGTAAGATCCTTGAGTATGTACATGCTACCTACTTCTTTGTATGTTTTCCACTCTTGCCTTTGTTCCCCTGAACATTCAAGCCGTATTTCTTGATTGATTAATTTTAGTCTCGCACTAAGCTAAAATATTATACCCACTTTTTTAGCCAGAAGAGAGGCTTAATGAGTATTCTTTTACTTATGGAATGCCATTTAAGAATTGTGGTTTGTGGGGCGCCTGGGTGGCGCAGTCGGTTAAGCGTCCGACTTCAGCCAGGTCACGATCTCGCGGTCCGTGAGTTCGAGCCCCGCATCAGGCTCTGGGCTGACGGCTCGGAGCCTGGAGCCTGTTTCCGATTCTGTGTCTCCCTCTCTCTCTGCCCCTCCCCCGTTCATGCTCTGTCTCTCTCTGTCCCAAAAATAAATAAAAAACGTTGAAAAAAAAAAAAATTAAAAAAAAAAAAAAAAAGAATTGTGGTTTGTTATTTGCTATTTCTACAGGACCAGGAATGTAGGGAAAACCAGTGTTTGTAGGGTAAGGGAGTTAAGGGATGGAGGGATGAGAAGGCCAAGATGACACCCCGGGGCAGGCGGGCTGGTTAAAATGGGAAGAGAAATTTAGGAAGAGAACTTGAGCCGTGGACGGGGCAGGGAGTCCTCATTCTCTTCGCAGAAGTCCAGCGGGGCTGGAACAAATCAAGACTTGAGATGACGGAATGTATTCTTTCCAAACTCGTATTCTGCCATTTGGAAAAGTAACCCACCAACTGGGAGAAGCATTCGGTCCTGGTATAAGGAATTTTAGTGGGGCCATGCACTAACAGATGTGGTTGCATTTTTGTGTTTAGTAGTAAATGGGCTTTGAACGTTCTAACTTTTTACAGCAGTTCGGGGCCATAGCTGCCCATTAACCTGACCTAGGGAATTTTTAAAACCCCCTAATGCTTGGCCTTCAACTTTGACTAACGCAGTCTGGACCCCAGATGATTCCAATGTAATTGCCCAGGATGAAAAATTCCTTACATCCTAAAACATTCACCTGCAAAGCAGTTTGACTTCTATCAGTATGTTAAATGCGGGTTAGGAAAATGAATGTTATTTTGTGCAAATGCCCTTCAAAGATTTAAAGTGGCTTGTTAGTTATAATACTGGTGTCAAATTTGCTTGCCATTATGAGGTCACCAGAAGCCACCAGATTAACTCATAGTTCCCCAAAGGAAAGTACTTTTTAAACATCTACCTGAGTTTAGTCTTTGGGTCATTAAATCTGCACTCTTAGGTACTGAAAAGCTCTTGTTCCTGTGTTTCCCACGTTTTTGTGTTTGTTTGTTTTCTGGGATGGTAAACCCGATCTGCATTTCTGCTTTGTGGCCAGGAGCTAATTAATCGGCCTCCTGATCTTCCCCCTTTCCTCAACCGGGCAAGAGTGCCTCTGGGTCCTCCCGTGTTCTCCTCTCATACCCCTCTAATCTTGTAACACCGTGTACTTTGGACAAGTGAGAACACTTGGAGGAAATTGATCAGTGCCGTTGTGACCTCTACGTACCACAGGTCAAGTGTGCTTGGCAGGCAGGGGAATGGAAAGCGGGGGGAAAGCACTCCAGGGCACAGAGACATCAATAACAGCATGATTGGCCCTGTACCATGAAAACGTTTTTTGGTTTTTTTGTCTTTCCAAAAGACGTGGGGGTGGGGAGGAAATGCAAATGGATGTTTTCTACCTCAGAGAAGGCAAGTTGGAAGGAGTGCGTATACAAAAGAGGAATTGTGGTCTCTCAGGAGCACGGTTCAAAGAAAGACAGGTGAACAACAGATAAAAATCTGTCCAGGAACCAAACCCACACCTAGGGCGAGACACTCCTCTCCACAGCAAGGAGGCCTCTCCATGGTCATGATCACGTCCCGCTGTGCTGAGAGAGCACAGATTACCAGAGAGGCAGGAGGGAGGGTGGGTGGACTGGGCAGGAAAGCGTGGATGGGGGGGGGGGCTGCCCTCCTCAGCTCACCCCTACAGATGACCTGGTGGTGGGGACGATGGCCAGGAGAACTGCACAGTCACCATGAGCCAATCTGCTCATGATGTGTATGGGTTCAATAGCGTCCCCCCCTCGTCCCCACCCCACCCCCCCTCCCCCCTGCAAATTCATGTTCACCTGGAACGTCAGAATGTGACCTTATTTGGAAATAAGATGTGTTTAGCTGTAGTCATTGGAATTAAGGTGAGATCACCATGGATTAACGTGGGGTTTAATTCCATGACTGGTATTCTTATAAAAAGGAGAAAACAGACACAGACAGAGGGGAAATAGCTGTGGGAAGACAGGCAGAGACCACAGTGATTCGGCCGCGAGCCAGGAAATGTGAGGACTGCCCACTGCCACCGCCACGGCCACCAGAAGCTTAGGAGGGGGCGAGGAGAATCTTCCTTAGAGCCTTCAGAGGGAGCATGGCCTTGCCCGCACCTTGATTTTGGACTTCCAGGCTCCAGAACTGTGAAACAATAAATTTTTGTTGTTTTTCTTTTTTCTTTCTATCTTTCTTTTTTTTTTTTTTTTGCTACCTCTCCGTGGTAATATGTTATGACAGCTCTGGGAAGCGAATACATAGTTATCTGAGCATTCTTTAAAAAAAAAAAAAGTGCTGCCATTTGCCGACCTTGACTTCTGTGATAATGTAGCCCTGGCTCCCAAAATACCAGCTGAGTTCACCTGGGCGGCCTGGGAGGCAAGGGGGCAAGGAGGCAAGGAAGATTTTTCCAATTATGCCTCAAACTGGTTATCGATTATTCGAGATTTTGATGGAAAAATCGATATGAAGGTTTCCCGGGTCACTTGTGTTTTACCCCCAGGGGACATTTGGCAATGCGTGGAGCTATTTTTGACTGTCACAGCTGGAAGGGGTGCTACTGAGTAGAGGTTAAGGATGCTGCTAAACGTTGGACATTGCTACGTTGCTAAACGTTGCCCTCCCCACCACAAAGGACTCGGCCCCTCTCCCACTGTGGTTCTCCAGGCCCACTGGCCCCTTCCCTGCAGGGGACAGCACAGCACTCAGATGCCCGGGAGCTTCGGGGACAAAGCCCTGACTCCTGAAAACAGCTGCTCTTTTCTGGAGTAGGTCACTCTCTCCCTGCTGTTTCCACCCCAGAGGAACTTTCCCAGAGGCCTTCTTTGAGGCCGCGGTCAGCACTAACGCAATGTTGTTTCCCTGTCCATTATGCTTTCATTTGGCTTCTGTCTGTGTCCTGACTGGACAAAGCTCCATGAAGACGGGACTCTTTGCTCACCGCCTGGTCGATATTGGCTGTGTGAAGCTAGTGCCTTCTGCCTCGCTTCTGTCCTCCCTTCTTCGTTAGCAGGTCAGCTCGTAGGGGCAGCAGGGACTGGGATTTCTGTTATTTCTGATCCCCACAGCCTCATGTGCTTGTCAATGACGACACAGTTCTCCAGGTTCTTCCTCCAGGCCCACATTTCTGCTGTTGTCGTGCCCTGCGACTTATTAGCTGTGTGGCCTCGAGCGAGTCCGTGAACTTCTCTGTGCTGTGGTGTCTTCATAAAATGATTTCGGGGGATGGTTTAGGTGAGATTCTTCACGCAGAATGGTCAGCAACGTGCGCGTTAGGCTTGTAGCAAATGCTAACTAGTTAGTAATTAATATCATTTTACTGCCCGCTCCCTGAAAGCAGCATGGTTCCAGAATTACTCTGAAAGAATCACTCTGCCCTAGCTTGTAGTAGCTGTATTTAGAGCCGGGATCGTTTTGTATGAATGGTTTCGAAAAGTGTTCGAATCAGTGGTGGATTTTCAAAGATAGGAAAGATGTGGACATTTAACAGGTGAGCAGCGACCCACACGGGGAAGTTGAAGCTGTTTTTCTCATACATGTTTATGAGAAACTCTGTTTGGTTGGTTTTTTTAGATGGTGGAATCTGTGACTTTAATGATGTCTTAGCCTTTTTAGTTATTCCTCACGTCTAGGTGGACAGCCCCCAGGAGCGCTGGGACACTGTGTTATATTCCCGAAGCGTCTCTGGTGTGTAGCAAAGAGTTGTCAATACGTGCTTGTTGTCTGAGCCAAAGACTTTGGTTCCTGGAGGTCATCACCCTCTTTCTGTACACGATCACCCAGGGAAAACCAAGCTCCTTGCCAAACATCTAAAACACATGCGTTGTTGGTCGAGAAAGAGTCTGGGCAAATAAGAATAGGAAAATCAGTTAAGAATATCTCTATTCCCGAAAGAAACGCTTCAAGGCACATATCCTGTTAACAGTAGAATTGTCACCATCAACCTTGCTTATAAAGGACAGGAGGTTATTTGCACCATGGAGAGCAAGGATCTGAAGCCAAGTTGTCTGGATTTAAATCCCAGATCTTACAAACTGTACCATCTGGGGCAAGTTACTTAGCCTCTCTGAGCCTCAGTTTTCTCATCTGCAAAATGGGGATAATGATAAACCTGCTTTATAGGATTGGTGTGGGGAGGAAACCAACATGTGCAAAGAATTTAGAATACTCTGTAAATAATAGTTATTTTATGCAATTTGAACATAGCCCCACAATGAACTTAATTTTGGAACTGATTTAAAAAAAAATAGGGCAACTTGGAGGTGAGAAGGATAGCAGAGTTTGGCAACATTCCCCCCCCGCTATTTCCCTCTCGGAGGATAAAATATAATTAACGTGTTTCATCAAGGAACCATGGGGTAGAAATAAAGATGACTGAATCTTGTTATGTCTTGGCTAAGACAGAAGAGGCATTTTATCCAAGGTAGGAAAGCATTTTGTGAACTTCGTGTTCCCTTGAGCTTAAGTAGGTGTAATAAGTCTTAAGGGTGACTGGGAGAACTTTCGGCACCGCGAAGGCCTCTGTGTTCCCAGCACGGAGCCCAGATGGCATTCTTCTTGAATGAATTCAGCATTCCACTCATTCCTCAGACCTCGCCTGGAGCATTTCTTGAATGAGTCCTGAGGGTCTGATGAGAAACTCCCATTTAGTCCCCAGGGTGATAGTTCCGTGCTGAGAATCCACAGCTTGTCCTGACATTCTGGTTTTGACTTTGGTTAGGTAAGTGTGTGCATGGGTATGGGAGCCACACTGTGGGACGCTCATCTTTTCCTGGGGCTGGATTTGGGCCATTGCTTCCCCCCACGGTGCTGGCTCCCGGGGCAAATCAGTGCTAGCTTGGGAGCAGGTGACAGATTGATCCAAGAGCCCCTCCCAAGACATCAGGGCAGCGAAAGGTGCACTCATCACTGGAAATTGGACATGTGCTAAATATCTTTGTAAATGCCACTCCATCAACACCTTCTGAGGATTTAGAGCAGACCAGTAACACTAGGGGAGTTTTGGGCCAACTGGGGTTCCGTCTTAATTTGTAATCATAGAGTCGTGACCCAACGCTTCTGATGATCGACGCGATGGGGAGTCTCGCTGATGGAAAAATCACGGCGTTAGTATTAGCAATCATTTGACTGACTCCCTCTTTAAAGGGGGGCATCGTGGGGCGCCTGGGTGGCTCAGTGGGTTAAGCGGCCGACTTCGGCTCAGGTCATGATCTCGCGGTCCGTGAGTTCGAGCCCCGCGTCGGGCTCTGTGCTGACAGCTCGGAGCCTGGAGCCTGTTTCAGATTCTGTGTCTCCCTCTCTCTGACCCTCCCCTGTTCATGCTCTGTCTCTCCCTATCTCAAAAATAAATAAAACGTTAAAAAAATAAAAAAAAAAAATAAAGGGGGACATCGTAAGGAAGGTACTTGGCAAGGGCAGACAGCTCCTTGAGGGAAAAGGGGGAACCAGTCAGGCCCTGTGAGTCCTGGCATGGGCTTTGCTCCACCTCTGAAGGGAGAGGCGCAGGGCAGGGGGTTGGGAGTGGGGGTGGGGGAGGCACTAAGAACAAAGTTTGGTTTGGGAACATGTGTCTTTGTCTTGGCCAGCACAGCCCTATTTTCCGCCTCTCGTGCACTTAGCCAAGGGCTTCCATGAAACTTACTTCCACCTTTGCCCCATCACACTGGGGGCTTCTCTTGCCTCTGCCTCCACCCGTCCTCCTCACCTTGCTCTTAGTTCTCTGGGCTACTTGGACCCCGAACCTCCTCTCTGCCTGCCTCCAGACTCTAATCGCTTCTGAACTGCCTGGATTGCCCTCTCCCTTCTTCTGAGTCCTGCAAGGTTGGTCCAGTCCCAGCATCTCAAACTCTCAGCCCAGACCTCAGCCCGAGTCCCCCTCATATGGGTGGGGAAGGCCAACCTGAGTACCTCCTCTAGGCCACACCTGAGCCCCAGATGAACCCAAGCATGAGCTGGACCCGTGAGAGGGGGTCGGACCTGGCCTGATCCACCTGACCCTGCCTGCGTTAGTCAGCTCAGAGATTCCACACGCTGGGGGGCTTACCCAACAGAAATTCATTTCTCACAGTTCCGGAGGCTGGAGTCTGAGATAAAGATACCAGCATGGGGGGTTCTGATGAGAACCCTCTTCCAGGCTGGCATACAGCTGCCATTTTGCTGTGTCTCTACATATGGTGAGCAAGCTTTCTGCTGTGTCTTCTCATAAGGGCACTAATCCCATCACGAGGGTCCTATTCTCATGGCGTCATCTAACCCTGATTGCGTCCCAAAGGCCACATCTGCAAATACCATGACATTGGGAGTTAGGGCTTCGACATAGACATGTTAGCGGGACACAGCTCAGTCCATAGATTTCCCTAAATGTGGAAGTCATCGTAGCCATGTATGGGGACAGGCCTAGACCAGGCCAGTGGAGGCAGATATGGGGCTACTGAGTAAGAGTCAGGGATTTGCAACACTCTGTGAGGCCACTGTGGGTATTTATGAGGGATGGCTCAAGGGTTACTGCCTGGGGTCAAGTCTTGGCCCTGCCTCTTAATTGGGCATGTTGCTTATCTTCTGTCTGCCTCAGTTGCTAGACGTGTGAAATAGGAATACTAATAGTATCTACCTTGCTGGGTTGGGTCAAGATTAAATGAGATAATACACATTAGGCTTTTAGAACAGTGCCTGGAACTTAGCAGATGCTTATCAAGTGTTTATTCTTTCTACTCTGAGGTCCGTACTTTGTCAGACACAAGTCATTCTTGGTCATGAATTTGAGAGTAGAATCAGGCTGCCTGCCCATTTCAGAGAAGATGGGGTCAAACAGATCTCTGAGTTCTTGAATGAGAATCTTTGTGCAGATTCCTGAGCTGATGTTAAGAAGCCAGGCTTGGGAGGCCTGGGTGGCTCAGTCGGTTGAGCATCTGACCCTTGATTTTGGCTCAGGTCATGGTCCCAGGATCGTGGGTTTGAGCCCCGTGTTGCGATCCCTGCTGAACATGGACTCTGCTTAAGACTCTCTCTCTCCCTTTCTCTCTCTCTCTCTCTCCCTCCCTCCCTCTACTCCTCTCCCTACTTGTACAGTCACGTTCTCTCTCTCTCTCTCTCTCAAATTAAAAAAAAACGAAGAAGAAGAAGAAGCCAGGCTCAGGCTAAAGGCATGGACTCTACCTGGGTGGTCAGGGCAGGTGCAAAACTGTATGTGAACCTTGGGACAATTCTTTTGTCTAGATCTTGATGCCTTAACTCATTTCTGAGCCATTTCCGAACTCAGAGACATGAGTCAGGTCTAGCAGCTTGCTCGCACATGGCCTTGCACTTTGTCTTCCTTCTACGTGGAATGTTCTCTTCCCACACGGCCCCATGGTTAGTTCTCATGTCTGCTCCAACTCCCCTGATCACTAAGACCTTCTCTGACCCAGCCACCAATAGCGCTGTCTGCCGCCAGGATGTCCTACCTTTCTTATCTCGCTTTATTTTTCACATAATGTGTGTGTGTTTGTGTGTGTGCATATATATGTACATTTAACAGCTTTGCGTAGGTGTAACTGACACACAGTGAACTCTACATGTAAAGTGTCCAATTTGGTTTGCTTTGATGCATACACACACCCGTGAAGCCATCACCATTATCAAGATGAACGTATCTATCACCCTCAAACAATTTCTCCGTGTCCCCTTTGCAGCCCAGCCTTCCTGCCTCTCTCTGCCCACTCATCCTCACACGGCAACCCAACAGCCTTCTATCACCGGAGACTAGCTCATCGTTTCTAGAGTTTTATATAAATGAGATCACAGAGCACGTACTCTTTTGTATCTGGCTTCTTTCACTACACATAATTATCTTGAGAAGCATCTGTGTCCTCTGGTGTGTCGATAGTTCATTCCTTTTATTGCCGACCAGTTTTCGTTTTTTTTTTTTTGTGTTTCATTGTTAGGATCCACCAGAATTTGTTATTCTATTGAAGGTCTGAGCCCCACATCTCAACCCTCCTCTCCTTTCTTCCCTGTAACAGGTCATAAAACTTCTGTGTGAAGGGTATATTTCTGGTGCCAGGGCGAGGGAAGACATTTTTATCAGTAGAGACAGGGAACTGGGGGCCAAGAAATCCATACAAACCTTGTCAAACTCATTCTTACCTTCCTAGTTACTTCTTCACCATTTGCTACCTCTAGCCCAAACCCTTTTGTCTTATCGATTCTTCACAAACTTACTGGTTCTTCGTCTAAAAGGTATAAAAGGTTCCTGCTCGCGTCACTTCTTTGGGTCTCCATTCTCTTGGGAAGGCTCCCCCGTCCATGTAAAAATTCAGTGTATGCCTTTCTCTGTACCACAGCTGTCCTCCAAAACAGAATCTACTAACGTGTATGCTGGAGTATAACTCAAAAATGAAAGGCAGATGTGAATCCGTCCTTGCCAGTTTAATTTTCAGACCCATCCAGGGACCCTCCCAGGGTCGAGGAAACTGTGTCCTTCCTTGCAGAACCATTCCATGGGCAGCCATGTGAACGGGGAGGACGCGATTTGAATTACTGTGGCTTCTTGGTGGTCGGCCAGCTGTTAACTCTAGAGGCCACGCTGTTGAAGAGGATTGCGAAGCCAGGAAATAATAGTACAATTGTAAAATAATTTCCTCCCGGCTGCCAGGGGCTCCACCTGCTCATGCCCAGGTCCCAGGCGATGGGAGAGCTGCAGAGGCGTGGTGAGATGGCCCAAATGACAGAGCGGGACCTAGCAAGCACCAAGCCTCCGGCAGAATGGCAGACAAAGAGACACAGTCACATGGTGATGGCCTCTTCCCTGACCGCAGGTCTCCCAGGATGCTTTTGAGAGAGAATGTCTCGGGTCTGATTTCGTGCATTCTCCCTGCCTGGGTCCAGCAGTTGGTTTAAAAAAAAAAAAAAAAAAAAAAAAAAAAAAAAATATATATATATATATATATATATATATATATATGCAAAACCAGCTCTAACACCCACATTCCTGCCTGCGGGGGCAGCTTGCCAGGCATTTGTTTAGTGGGAACTCAGCTCAAATTGAGCAGCAAGTCAAGTGACAGCTGCTATGTTTTTCTGAGAATTTAATAAGGGGACTTTCACCCTCTAGAGATATTGGAGTCCTCTGGCTGGAAGTGACTCGCAGAGCTTGCCTTCAAACTTGATTTTAGAGCAGCGGCAGCCGCAGCCGCCACAGCCCCGGAGCTTGGTAGACTGCCTGCGTCCCGGCCCTCATCGGATTCTGCGTTTTAACAAGATCCCAGGCGATTCCTGTACCCAGTAACACACGGGGAGCCCGGCTCTGCAGACCATCCCGCTCCTGGCTCTCTGTTACGTTTAAAAAATGCTGATACTCAGGTCCTACCCCTCAGGAGGTCTGATTTAATTGGTCAGACCCAATTGGTTTTTACTTTATAGATCACCCAAGGCCCAGAGAGATCACGGGACTCATCCAGGTTCTTAACAACTGGTTAGGAACAAAGCCAGGATTAGAAGCCAAACATTCTAGGGGCGCCTGGGTGGTTCAGTCCGTGAAGCGTCTGACTTTGGCTCAGGTCACGATCTCGCTGCTTGTGGGTGCGAGCCCTGCATCGGGCTCGGGGCTGACAGCTCAGAGCCTGGAGCCTGCTTCGGATTCTGTGTCTCCCTCTCTCCCTGCATTTCCCTGCACCCCAGCTGTCCTCTAAAACAGAATCTACTAACATGTGTGCTGGAGTATAACTCAAAAAGAAGTGATCGTGAGGACTGCCTTCAAAAATAAGGATTAATGGAGGGCCTACTGTATGCCAGGGCTGATCAAGACCCTGGGGACCCGGTAGAGAGCACAGTGAACCCTGGTCTCATGGGACAGGGAGAGAGGAAGAGTCGCGCATTAACGATGCCAGAAAAATCAGTAGTGTCAGGTGACAAAGAGGAAAGGGGAGGGAAAGAGTCTCAGGACAGGAGGTGGCTCTGCTGAGGTGCTATGAGCAGAGGTGTGAAGGGTAAGAGAGGGAGAGGGGTGGGGTTGTGCTGGGGAAGAGTGTTCTCAGAGGGACCAGCAGGGGCAGCAGGAAGCCGGAGATGGGAGCATGCCAGGTCACCGTGGCCGCAGAGGAGGCCGGGCAGGGCGGGGAAGACCCCCCAGCAGCAGCAATGCCATAATCCAGACCAGAGATGAAGTGGCCCAATCCAGGGTGGTCCTGGAGCAGGTGGCAAGAAGCCGCCAGGTTCTGGACCCATCTGCCAGGAGTTGCCGCTGGATTGGATGCAGAAGCGGGGGTGAGAAATGGACTCTGAGGCGTGCCCCCTGAGCGATGGGTAGAACGAAATATTTTTGAGACAAGAAACAGGTTTGGGTGGGAAAATCCAGAGTTTGGTCTGGGGCATGCCGGGTGTTTGATGAGTTAGCAGTGCTGGTCTTTCAGAAATTCTAAGCTGACTTGCTTTTATAAAAGAGCTCTGGGTGCTCCAGTGTTTGCAGGTATGTTGTCCTCGGTCCTGCTCTCAAGCTGCCTTGTCTGTCATAGACGGATTTACAACTGAATGTAAGAGCTTTCCTACTGTCCCAATGTACCTTGAGATTTCTGGACACATTCTGGGCATTGTGCTAGCCTGGGTGGTGGGTAGGGACTATTTCCGGCTATGCTTGAGTTTTCTTTTGCCAAGAGGGTTTGGTTGTCTGTTAACTAAGCCTGATGGTAATAATGCTGTAGGCTTTTTTCCCTTCGGAAGTCCATTTGCTCATTTCTTATTTAAAGAATATCTGGTCAGGCGACTCAGGTCACGATCTTGTGGTTTGTGGGTTTGAGCCCGGCGTCGGGCTCTGTGCTGACAGCTCAGAGCCTGGAGCCTGCTTTGGGTTCTGTGTCTCCCCCTCTCTCTGCCCCTCCCATGCTCATGCTCTGTCTCTCTCTGTCTCTCAATAATAAATAAACATTAAAAAATGTTTTAAAAAGTCAGGTAATTTTGGGGCGCCTGGGTGGCTCAGTCAGTTAAGCATCCGAATTTGGTTCAGGTCATGATCTCACGGTTTGTGGGTTTGAGCCCTGCATCGGGCTCTGTGCTGATGGCTCGGAGCCTAGAGCCTGCTTTGGATTCTGTGTCTCCCTCTCTCTCTGCCCCTCCCCCACTCATGCCCTGTTTCTCTCTGTCTCAACAATAAACAAACATGAAAAAAACGTTTAAAGAATATCCAGTCAGCCTGCATGGCTCCCAGAGATTCAAAAGCCTGTCAAAAGCTTAGCACTTCTGTGCCAAAATACAGCCAAGAAATCACGCCTGATACATACCCAGGCAAAGATACTTCCTCTTCCATCAACTTACCGATTCCCCTACCTCCTTCATGACCATACGAGAGCTAAGATTCATTTAGGTGCTTCTGGGCTCCGCCTCCCCCTTAGAATCACCTGGGAAGCTTTAAAAAATACGCATGGCAAAGCCCATCACCCTCGAGAGGCTGCTTCATTGCTTTTTTTGGTAGGGCCCTGACCCTGGTATTTTCCCCCTTTGAAATACTTCATTTTTAGAGCAGTTTTAAGTCCATTGCAAAAGTGAGAAGAAAGTACAGTTTTCATATCTGCCCCCCAACGCACAGCCTCCCCTACTGTCAACATCCCCCCGCCAGAGCGTTACGGTTGTTAACTATCGGTGAGCCTCCGTGAGCCGTCATTATCAGCCAGGGTCCGTGGTTTATATTAGGATTCACTCTTGGTGTTGTGCATTCGATGCTTTTGGATGAATGTGTCATGACATGTATTCGCCATTATAGTATCCTACAGAGTACTTCGCTGCCCTAAAAATTCTCTGGCCCTGCTGTTTCTAAAATGCATCCCGAGTGATTGTAATGTGCAGCCAGAGCCGAGGACCACCGGGTCGGTGTTTACTGCGTGCCGGGCCCTGCTTTAAGCACTTTTAGTAATTATCTACCGTTGTCCTCATGTCAACCTCTGGTGTAGGTCCAGGTATTGTCCTTCGGTAGTTTGACAACGTCACACGGTGAATGGGCAGCGTGTGGACCCAGGCCGTCTTGCTGCGAAGTCTGTCCCTTAACCCCTGTGTCATACTGGCCTTGCAATCTGCTCTCTCATCGGCCCAGAATTGGGTGAAGGAGAAAAGTAGGATTTCCCCTGCAGTCTGCCCGTGGGCCATGCTGCTGAGCGGAACTCTGAGCCTCTCGGCCCACTGCTCCTGTCCTTCAGGGCCCTTTCTTTCCTGTCCCTTACGCAGGACCTGCTCGGTCCAGCTCTGGTACGTCTGCCAGGAATGCCCTCCCCCCTTTCCCACCAGCCAAAATGTAATCCTTCCCCCTGTGCTCAAGTTCCACGCTCCTGGCATGAGGTCTGACAGTCCGGGCCACCCCGACCTCTCCCCTCCTAGCACCAGAAGCACTCCCTGCCTCAATTGTGCCTTTGGGGATTCGGTGACGCTAGAGTTTGCAAACTGCATACCGCTCCCTGTTTGACACCCGAAAGGCTTCTTCTCTCTCTGCAAAATTGGCATGTCCCCTGGGGAAGGAAACAGGTCCTGTACCATCAATTTCTCTCTCCTTTCTCAAGTCCCACACACTGGGCTGGGACTTAATATTGTTGTAGGTCCAACAGGACGTATGGGAGAGTGAGGTGTCCCTGCTCAAGCGGGGGCCACAGGCCATATCATGTATGGAGAGCGGGGTCCCTCCATTCTCACTCTGGTACACCGTGCACTTGTGGGGAGCATCTTACCGAATGGCTTCCCTTCCTCCCTAAATGGCTGCTTTGATCTGATTCCCAGGGAGTCCCATTTGGGGCCTGAGGTCCAAACTCCTCAGTCTGCGGTGGAAAGTGTCCCATGATCCAGGCCCCTGCTCAACTCCCGGTGGGTGACCGTACCTCCTGATTTACCTGAGTCGGCCTCAGTTTCCCTGGGATGGCCCTGGTTTCTGCCTGTGGTCACGGTGTATCAGTAGTGTCCCTTTTCATTCTCTAAACTGTCCTGTTTAAATGATAAATAAAGCGGTGGCTCTACCTTTGAGCCCACAACTCTCCCAGCGGCTCACCTTGTGGCTGTCCCTCCTGCCTGGAATGATCAGCCCCCTCCCCAACCCCAGGCATATACCAACTTTCCTGCCAAAGTCCTACTGCATATTTCCTGGGCCTGCTTCAACTTTTGCACCCACTGTCCTGCATTGTAGCTGTTGGTATAGATAGGCCATTTCTCTTATTGGATGAGAAGCTCCTAGCAAGGGCCTAGGAATTGACCACGTCCGTCCTCTACAAGGAGGCCAACACAGTGCCTTACACACAGTAGACACTTTTGATCATTTTTTAACTGTGTGACTTAAGGCAGTCACATCTCCTCTGGGCCTCAGTTCCAGTAAACTAGATCATCTCTGTATCATTCAGGGTCTAACCAGGAAGACAAAAGCTATTTTCAAGCATGAAATGCGGGGTTATATAGGTAACTGAGCCAAACGGGGGTCACCCAGAGATTCGCGTCAGCAGGAAGTCGCCGTCTCCGAGGCTGCTCCGTTGAAGGGAGGCCGCAGGACTGCTAGTTCTGGGTCACAGGGCAGAAGGGGTATATGCAGCCTATTAGAAATGCCACCTGAGGCTGGCTTTCCCCTCCTTCCCCCTCTCCAATCTCCTGCCTCCCTGTGCTCCAGGGTAGCAAGAGGCCAGCGGTGCTGGGAGCCCAGGAGACACAGCCTCAAGGGTCAGCTCCGAGAGAGACAGGGCAGAGCAAAGAAGGGCATAGCGGGGAGGGAGGCAGGCCCCAGAGGGCCACAGCTCCAAGTCCCCTTTCAGTCCTCGGACTGGTGGCTCATTAAATCTGTTGGATAAATGAGTAAATCGGTACATGTGTGCGGAAACTCCTCATCAGTTTGGAAATACACGTAGCTGCTTGCAGAAGATGTGATCAAGAAGGTCTGTGTGTTTCTAATGTTAGAATTCTTCCATCTCTATAACAAACATAAGTTTGGGGCATGAAAAAACCCAAGCCCTTCTTACTCCATTAGTTATTCTGAATGATCCAATCAATAAAATCGACAGTAGCACTTAGGGAAGCAATACAATACAGACACTTAGTGTAAGAAAATATTTTGACCTTCACCTGGCAAGGATACAGATGTCATCGTGTAAGTATTTACTGAGCAGAGCGCCCTCCCTCCTCCCTGCTGCATGGGCAGGAGAGGCTCAGAAAATCCACAGGGTGGGGACAGAAGGCGGGGGCTTTGGAGGCCTCCCCACCTCTGCATTCCTGGCTGCACCGATGAAAACACTGCAGGCATTTTGTTCCCAGAACTTGTTTTCCTCCACTGGGAAGTGGAGAACATAGTAAAGTAGAACAGTACCTGAGATCCAGAGAAGATTCCACATCTCACCTCGAGCCAAAAGCTTGAGCCTCGTCTCCCGCGAACCGTCTTCGGGGCGTCTGGTCAGATCGCGTGGTTTGAGTTTCAGGAATTGTAATTCTGCGGGGAGAGTTTTCTGGGGAGCAGGGGAATGACCTTCAGGAGACAAAAGGAAGAAGAGAAGAAACCTGAGCCGGAAAATCCACTTTGCAGCCTACATGGAGTAAGTCATTCTGTTTTGTTTGTGTCACTGGGATAGTGAATGGATAGATATGTGAAGTAATGCATGGGAAAAGCCACCACCCGAGGGTGCAGTCACGGTGGGGATTGAAATGTAGGCATTTCAAAGAATATCAGGGTACCTGGCTGGCTCAGTCGGTTAATTGTCTGACCTAGGCTCAGGTCATAATCTCATGGTTTGTGAGTTCAAGCCCTGCATCAGGCTCTCTGCTGACAACGCAGAGCCTGCTTGGGATTCTGTCTCTCTCTCTCTCTCTCTCTCTCTCTCTCTCTCTCTCTCTCAAAAATAAATAAACATTAGGGATGCCTGGGTGGCTCAGTCGGTAGAGTGTCCAACTGGCTCAGGTCATGATCTCGCGGTCTGTGAGTTCGAGCCCCGCATCAGGCTCTGTGCTGATGGCTCGCTGCAGCCTTCTTTGGATTCCTCTCTCCCTGACCCTCCCCCGCTCACGCTCTGTCTTTCTGTCTCTCTCTCTCAAAAATAAATAAACACAAAAAAATCGTTTAAAAAAAGGAAAGAAAAGAAACAAAGTAGGCCTGTCACTTCAAGGAAACCTAATAGTATCTATTGCTTGTGATGAGAACCCAAACCTTTTTAAAAGGCACAAACTTCTGGTTAAAAAATAAGTAAGTCCTGGAAACATAATATACAGCATGGTGACTGGAGCTAATAATACTGTATTGTATATTTGAAAGTTGCTAAGAATAGATCTTAAAAGTTCTCATCGCAAGAAAAAGAAATTTGTAACTCTGAGTGGCGATTGATGTTAACTAGACTTACTGTGGTCGTTTCTTAACATATACAAATATCAAATCATTATTTGATACATCTGAAGCTAATGTCATGTTATATGTCTGAAGCCAACGTACATCTGAAGCTAATGCAATGTTATATGTCAATCTGAAGCCAATGTAATGTTATATTTCAATTACACCTCAATTAAAAAAAAAAAAATCCAAGCTTTTAAGCGATCATTGCAGTCCCTTCTCTGAACTAAGGACTTCCACTTTCTTCAGATATGCTTTCTGCCTCTTTCCTCTCTTTCTGGGATTCCCTTTATGCATGTTGTGAGCTTGGTGGTGTCCCCTAGGTCTCTGAGATTCTGCCCACTTTTCTCCATTCTTTTTTCTTTCTGTTCTGAAGACTGGATCATCTCAATCACCTTCAAATTCATTGACTATTCTGTCTGCTCACGTCTCCTCTCGAGCTCTCTAGTGGGTAAAGGCGCATGTGAAAATACAGATGATTGGATTTATGTAGCTAGTTGATAGGCTTTCAGATTCCACATTGCGACCACTTCTTTGTACAGTTTCAAAGAAGATTATTGGCAATCATATGGAAAGACTATTAAAATACTCCTTCCTTTTCCAAGTATATATCTGCGTGTAGCCAGATTTTCTTCATGTATTTCAACCAAAACAATGTATCGTATCACAATGAACGTGGAAGCAGCAGCTGGTTTTTAAGCCAGATATTAGATGTGTGAACAAATGTAAAGCAATGCCACTCTTAGGAAATGTTACTTTGTTTTAGAAAAATATGTGTTATTTATGCTCACGTAATGAGTTTGTTTTTGGTATTTAAAAAACTTTTTATTTTAGAGAGAAAGGGTACAAGTGGGGGAGAGGGGCAGAGGCAGAGAGAGAGAGAGAGAGAGAATCCCAAGCAGGTTCCACACTCAGCACAGAGCCTGATGAGGGGCTCGATCCTGTGACCCTGGGATCATGACCTGAGCTGAAATCAAGAGTCAGATGCCCAATTGACTGAGCCACCCAGGCGCCCCTATTTTTGTTATTTTTAAATGAATAAATGTTTTCAACTTTTCTCAGTTTTAATTTTAATATGGTAAATAGTGATATATAACCCTATAAACAAACATTCTTGGGAGTCCTCAATTATTTTTGAGCGTGGAAAGGGGTCCTGCCGTCATAATATTTAAGAACCTCTGGTCTAGACCAACCCAGGGGGTTCAAGCCCAGAGGAAGCCCCACCCACTTAAGGTCACATGTACCTCTTTTTCTTTAAATATGGAAATGAGTAATTTAGAAAGAACCAAGAGTATTCCAGCAAGTAGAGTCATTCCGGCAAGACTTTCACAGCAAGTCAGGAATGTTGCTGCTTCCTTCGGCCAAAAGGAAGCCAAAAGGAAAGACAGTCAAGAAGGGAACGCAATGAATTGTTCAGGGAATTTCTTCCGGGACGTTTTTGCATTCCTGTCAAATCACTGTGGGGCACACAGGTCACTCTGCCAGCATCTTGCAAAGATTCTAAAGCCCAGTCCTACTCACACCATTTCAGCTGCTGTCACCGAAGTCCCCTTCTTGCAGCTTCTCTTTCTCTTCTAGTCGCCACGGAGCAACTTACCCCAGAAGTGACCGACAAGGTTCTCGCAGATATTCGATTGTTTCCCCTAGTAGGTTTTGTTTTGTTTTTTTTTAAATGTTTATTTATTTATTTTGGTGGGGGTGGGGCAGGGAAAGAGGGAGAGAGAGAGAGAGAGAGAGAGAGAGAGAGAGAGAGAGAATCCCAAGCAGGCTCCATGATCAACATAGAACCCAACACGGGGCTAGATCTCACGAACCCTGAGATCGTGACCTGAGCCGAAATCAAGAGTCAGATGCTTCACTGACTGAGCCGCCCAGGTGCTCCCTCCTTTACTGCTTTCTTACCTGGTCCTTTGATCTCTCTACCTTACTTTCTTCTCTGCCTTTCTGTTTTTTCCACACAAGTCCTGGTACTTTCAGGGCAGGTCGTTTCTCTGGCATAGAGATCCTGGTCTGGATAAATCAGGAAATCAACCCAACTACTTAGAATTTTCCAGTAGCCCATGGTACTGTTTGATGCTCCTTGTAAGTTCCTAGCTGAGGCCAGGTCTTCCAGAACTCCTGGAAAAGAGGCGTGTAGGCAGTGGTATAGGCCATGTGGAGCTCAGGCAGAGGCCCCTTTCTCTTTGTTCAGCCTTAATTTGGCTTAAATGAAGAGACCCAAGCATAAGTGATGAGGATGTCTCCAAGGGCAGACCAAGGACAATTTGTAGCAGAATGTATTTGGGACCTTAAAAAATTTTTTTTAATGTTTATTTACTTTAAAAGAGAGAGAGAGAGAGAGCACAGGCGGGGCAGAGAGAGAGGGAGACACAGAATCCAAGGCAGGCTCCAGGCTCTGAGCTGTCAGCACAGAGCCCGATGTAGGGCTCAAACTCACAAGCCATGAGATCATGACCTGAGCTGAAGTCGGACGCTCAACTGACTGAGCCACCCAGGACCCTGTATTTGGGATCTTTAAAAGCAGATCCTCAGGACTTTTACCCACAGATTCTGATTCAAGAATTTTCAATAGAGGTTCCTGGTGATTCTTCTGCACAGTTCTTGAGGACCAGAGGTAATCTGGTCTTAGCACATTCACATCCTTTTTCTTTTTCTTTTTTTTTAATTGAGGTATATTTGACATACAGCGTTGTGTATGTTTTAAGGTGTACTGCATATTGATTCGATGCATTTATATTGCAATATCACTGCCACAGTCGAGTTAGCTAATACCTCTATCACATCACATGATTATCATTTTAGCACTTTTATATTCTTTTTTAAAGTTTATTTATTTTGAGAGAGAGGGGGAGGAAAAGGGCCAGAGAGAGGGCGAGAGAGAATCCCAAGCAGGTTCCTCACCATCCACATGGAACTGGAACGCATGAGCCTGTGAGATCATGACCTGAGCCGCAATCAAGAGTCGGACACTTGGGGCACCTGGGTGGCTCAGTCGGTTAAGCGTCCGACTTCGGCTCAGCTCATGATCTCGTGGTTCGTGGGTTCGAGCCCCGCGTCGGGCTCTGTGCTGACAGCTCAGAGCCTGGAGCCTGCTTTGGATTCTGCGTCTTCCTCCCTCTCTGGCCCTCCCCACTCACTCTCTCTCTCTCTCTCTCTCTCTCTCTCTCTCTCAAAAATAAATAAACAAAAAATTTAAAAAAAAAGAGTTGGACACTTAACCGACTGAGCCCCCCCCCCCCCCAGGTGCCCCAGAGCTTCTACATTCTTAGCATATATGTAGCATAAAGTTTCTGCTTTACGAAGCCCCTTCACATTGATTTTCTCATTTGAACCTCAGAATGACCTCGTGAAGTATACAGGAACAGCAGGTGTCGTTGCCTCTAGAAAGTGACCCTCACTTTCAGTCTCCCGGTGTTGTTGCCCAGGGCAAATCTGAATATCAGCTGTGGGTCCAGCTTGGTGACCCTCAGCCACCCCTGTGTGGCTTCTACTTGGGAACCAGATTACAAAAAAGGGCAAGATATTAAGAAAATTGGAATTAGCATATGGTGTTTTGAAAATGAGGCGTATGTGAGCACACGCGACTGTGGAGGGCTTATGAGCACATATGAGCTCAGGGAGACAGAGGGGTGCCTTCGGCGAGAAGAAGGAGAATAAGGAAGACGGTGTGCCATCCGGTGTCTAACACTGATCCTTCTGGGTTAGATGTGTGTGCGTATTTCACACAGATCAGGCAATAAGTATCTAAACATCACTTCTAATTCTGAGCCAACCCACAGCTCCCGCCTTCTGAAAATGCTCATTTACTTCTGCGCCGGATAATGCAGAGTGAGGCCAGCAATGTTACAGCTATACTGAGATCAAGTGAGATCTATGAGTGCAAATTATAAAGCCAGTGCAACAGGCTTTTCCTGGGACTGCAGAGCCCGGAGAAAGGCCCTAGCAGGAGAGGTCAGCAAAGTCTGTTAGGTTCAAGGTTCCATGGAGCTCCAGTCAGTAAAGGGAGGGGACACAGGAGCACCGTCCCTCCTGGAGCAGGGAGAGCAGGCTCAACATGATCCAGGAGTCAAGTTTGTCCCTGCTGGGCCAAAGCCAAGCACCTGGCTTGGTCTGTGTAAGTCAGGATGGCATGTGGGCATGGGTTTCTGGCCAGGGGGTTCATGGGTCATGGTTTAGACCCCACAGTCATGTAAAATGAAGAGGAAAGGGCACATTCTTCCTACACATAATCCCAGTGTGGCGTCTTTATAGCCTCCTGGCAAGAACCATGCCTTCTTAGGGGCGCCTGGGTAGCTTAGTCAGTGGGCATCCGACTTGGGCTCGCGTCATGATCTCGCGGTTCGTGAGTTCGAGCCCCGTGTCGGGCTCTGTGCTGACAGCTCGGAGCCTGGAGCCTGCTTTGGATTCTCTGTCTCCCTCTCTCTCTGCTCCTCCCCTGCTCACACGCTGTTTCTCTCTCTCAAAAATAAATAAGGATTAAAAAAAAAAAATTTAAAAAAAAAAAGAACCATGCCTTCTTAGCATGGTCTTAAAAACAGTTACTGCTTATGCTGTCCACTGCCTGAGGTTGAATACTTCAGTTACTTGTGTACAATGTCTCACTCCAGAAAATAATGCCTTTTCAAATTCCTATAGTGTAAAAAGGACTCAAAATAAGAGGAGAGAAGGAGAAACTAGAGTGTGAGATGTTTCCCCATTCGTCTGAATAATTCTCATCATTTTTCAAGTTGGGGTAAGACTGGGGAAGGTCTTAATGGAAAATGCCGGGCTTCCTGGATTCTCAGCTCCAGGGCAGCTGGGACTCAGAAGCTGGCTGACTCTGACCACAAGCCCCTTTCCAGGGAGATCACAGATCTCCTTGGGTGTGCAGCAAAAAACCATGGTCATTTTCTGTGCCATGATGTGAGGAATGTTGGCATGCCCATCCAAACACGGCCAACTTACCAAGTGTATTGTCTTCATCCTAGCTGTACCCCAGATGACACCGCTGTTTATCAAATCTCTGCTAAAAACTGTTCTGGAATGATCTGCTCTTCTGCTTCCATTGAAGTCAAGTGCTCGGCAGAGAACCCACAGCTCTCCCCTAACCCCAAAGATGGCGGGGACACGGGTTGGAAACATGCGGCAGAGTCAAGCATGCAGGAAGAAGCAAACCAGCTTGATGAGAAAGAACATCCTCGTAGGGGCGAAGAAAGTGTCCCCTCAGGTAGTCCCGTGTCAGCTGACTCCCCGTCCTCCAAATTCGGCTGTTCAAGCTCGGTCCGGTTATTGGCCAATAATGACACTGGTGCCTCCGGTTCTGAAAATCCCTTGGATGTTAAAGGAGCAAGGCGAACCAAAGAGGCTCGTGATCCGGATAGCGCGGAGGAAGTTGCGGATGGGTGGCTTTCTTCTAAATCAAGTAATATTCCCGATAAGCAACATGTGTATTGCCACAGGGCAGTGCATTCCAAAGGATCAAGGCCAGTGGATGGGGCCTTAAACAGTGATGGCCCTCATGAGGACGTCTTAAAGTCTGGTCATCCGAATCCCAGAGTGCAGAAATACATTAGCTTCAGCCTACCGCTGTCGGTGGCGGCCACATCCGATGGCCCAGGTGACAGGGCCACGATCCAGCAGCAAGGCAGCCCACAGGTGTCCAGCGAAGACTCTGACAGTGACTATGAACTTTGCCCAGAGATAACCCTAACCTGCACCGAGGAGTTTTCAGATGATGACCTAGAGTATCTGGAATGTTCCGACGTTATGACGGATTACTCTAATGCAGTTTGGCAAAGGGACCTGGAGGGGACTGGGCAGGTTTTTTTATTAGAAAGCAATGACGAAGAGATGGAATTCGGTTCGTGTTGCCCGGGTGGGCGTGAGCATTTCCTCAGTGAAATGGGTTGTGGGCCTCGGGTGTCAGATGACATGGGGCCTATGGATGCCACCAGTGGCTTCTGCGGTAATCACTCACAACCCCAAGAAGTAGGGGTGAGGAGCAGCCAAGCCTCCACCCACAGTCCCTCATCCCTGCAAACGGGGATGATTCTGACCTTGGGGCCTCCCCGGGATGTAACGTCTACGGTGACAGACCAGGCGAGATGTAAACTACCCACTGCTTCTGAGGCTGCTGAAAATGATTATCCAGGAATTCGAAGAGAAACCAGAGACAGCCACCAAGCAGGAGAGGAATTCACCAGTGACAATCTGCTAAACATGGATAAAGCGGTGACAGAGACGGCGATGAAGCGTCTGTCTGGTGAGTTAGAAAACTCAGGGGTGGACCAGTGGTTGGAGATTGCAGCCGAGAAGAAAGTAGGGGACGAGGTTTCATTGAGCAAGAGGGGCTCCGAGATACCTGCCGGGGTGAGGCGGCCAGAAACCAAAGGAAAACCCAAGAAGCTGAGCCCCAACTTGAAAGAAAGCACGACAGAAGGCACCCTTAATCTCCTCTATCCCAAAGAGCCTGTTAAGCGCCCATTAGCCCAGAGTGATAAAAGAGACGGTCCTCATGCCAAAGCAGAAGCTGTTGATTGGAATTCCCAGTTCCGTGCAGGAGAATGTGCCGTTCCAGCCCAAGCACAGCAAGAAACAGAGACCCTGCGAATTCCCCTGGGCCCACCCCCCCAAGGAGGGAACTCAAACTTCGAGGGAGAAGGGGTGTTGGTCAGTACCCTATCTGAGACAAGCGGGGTTCCAGACGGCAGTGCTCATCCTCAGGTAAGACTCCTCTTTTTAAAAATTACTAGATGAAAGGTATTTGTGTGTGCACGCGTGTGCGTGTGTGCGTGTGTGCGTGTGTGTGTGTGTGTGCGTGTGGGTTTCTCTTCATTTCATATTATGATCGCCGTACCACAATGTAAATCACAAGAAGTCTCCCAGCACCATTAGGGTATTTGTGAATGACAGCTGCTGCTGGTAAGAAGGAAATCTGGTTTTGAAAAAAGGCCCAAATAAACCCTAAGCCGTCCTAATTATAGCAAAAGACAGATAGAAGCAAGAGGCACTAATGGGATTCTGGACAGCTGGAAAAAGAAATTTGATATTTTGTCTACTGCATGTGTTTCACCAGGCAATGTCCCTATTCAGAAAGTTTTGCAAGCAAATGTTTTGGGTGTAGACTTTAAAAGGAAAAAAAAAAAAACTCGCTTGAGTCAGTTTTCAGGAGCACTTTAAAAATGTTAAGTGCTAGTTGGAATCAGAATTCATAGTAAAATGAGAGATTTCGGTGGTCTAAATGATTTGTAGAATTCACTTAGTGGTGCTGGGAAAAGCAGACAAAATTGGTTTTCTGGGCCGAAAAATCAAAGTAGATTTTGAACCAAGGTTTGTTTTGTTTTTCTGAGATCACAAATACAAAAGAGGCTAAGAAAATACTGCCTGGAAGTAAATTTGTTTTACTCTATTCCTGATTGGGGGGGGGGGGTGTATTTGAAAGAGATGGAATTAAATTCATGGCAATAATCAATGCACAAAACACATTGTGCATGATATATGAATTTATTGTATTTTTAATTTTAAAGGGTCCCAAATGGGCTTTGAACTAATGCTGTACCATGGCCAAGATTTTATTTTCGTAAATAACTACCTAAGACAAGTTATTAATCAGTTATTTTTACCATCCTACTTTACTATGTTCTCCCTCCCCCCAACTTCATAGTTTAGGAACCTAGTATTGTTTTTATAGATCAGGCATTCTCCAAAGAAAATGAAATATTCCCAAATGCATTCAGTTACTGAACTCTGTGAAAAAGTAAACATGGAATACATCGGTTTCTAAAGACCTCGTCCTAAAATAGCCAGTCAAAAAATCTCTAGATCTGAGGTAGCTTTTTCCTGAGCAAATCATTCTGCCCCACTGGCCAAACTCTGTCACATAAAAGTCATGTTTATACTTTACTTTTTGCAGGAGAGCCAGCTTTATACTATTTGGTTGTTAAAAAAAACTTTTTTTAATGTTTATTTTTGAGACGGAGAAAGAGCATGAGCAGGGGAGAGGCAGAGAGAGAGAGAGAGAGAGAGAATCCCAAGCAGGCTCCAGGCTCTGAGATGTTAGCACAGAGCCCGACGCGGGGGTTGAAGCCACAAACCGTGAGATCATGACCTGAGCCGAAGTCGGAGGCTTAACCGACTGAGCCACCCAGGCGCCCCTTCTATGTGGTTGTTTCACATACCGCTGGGGTGATCGCACGCCAATGAGCACAGATGCATACCCAGGATAAGTTTATGGACGTGGGTTAGCAAAATATTAATACAAAGTTAAGTTGCAGTATTAATTTTTTCATGTCAATAAACATAGCGTTTCCTTTTCTAGTCATCAGATGCTCTTCCTGGCTCAGATAAGTACCTTTTTACAACTGTTCATCCACATGGAGCATTTTATTGGGCAAATTACCTTGACTATTAAAAGTTCGGGGTGGGGGGGAGGGGGTAAAGCGGCCAACTAGGAGCAGTTGGAGAGGAAGAGGAGAGTGACAAAGTTAGTTTTAGACCCACCACTGGGGGAGGCAAGTTCTAGCTTCCTCACCTGCCAACAAAAAGGGGAGGCTAAGGAAGGACCCCTTTGTCATCTTCGGCTTGTGCCCCTAACTGCAATCTGAGACCGGAGTCTTGGGGACGGCAAGCCCAACGCAGCTAAATAACACGGGCCATCTCCGGGACCACAGTCGACGGTCTCATGCACATCCTTGTGGCCATCGGAGTTCTTGTGGCACCCTTGCTTCTGCACTCACACGCACTCACCGCTCCTGCTTTCGGCTCGAGGTCTGAGGTGCGTCCTGTGTTTTGTGGCACGGCTAAGTGACTCTCTAGAAAGCTTGCCCCGTGCAGGTAGGAGGGCTGTTCTCACTTTGCTGTGCCCAGTAGCAGAGCTGGCCTGTCACTCAAGGGCAGCCAGAAGCGTGAGTGGAAGTTGTGTATTCAAGAGTAGTTCTGTGCAGCCCCAAGTTAGAAATAGGACTGGGGCGCCTGGCGGGGGGCGGGGGGGGGCTCCATCGGTTAAGTGTCTGACTCTTTGTGTTCCGTTCAGGTCACGATCTCACAGTTCAAGGGGTCGAGTCCTGCATGGGGCTCTGCCCTGACAGCGTGGAGCTTGCTTGGGATTTTCTCCCCGCCCCCCCGACCCCTCCCTCCCCTTAAAAATAAATAAATAAGGATACCAGGGTGGCTCAGTTGGTTAAGCGCCTGACTTTGACTCAGGTCATGGTCTCACAGTCGTGGGTTTGAGCCCCACATCCGGCTCTGTGCTGACAGCTCAGAGCCTGGAGCCTGCTCCAGATTCCGTGCCTCCCTCTCTCTCTGCCCCTCCCCCACTCGCACTCTGTCTCTCTCGCTCGCTCTCTCTCAAAAATAAACATTAAAGTGCATAAATACATAGATAAATATCTTTTAAAAAAGAGAGAGAGAAAGAAATAGTACCTCTGTATCTGTGGCATTTTTTTTTTCCTTAACAAAAAGTGGGGAGGGGCGCCTGGGTGGCTCAGTCGGGTAAACATCTGACTTTGGCTCAGGTCACCATCTCCCGGTCTGTGAGTTTGAGCCCCGCATCGGGCTCTGTGCTGACAGCTCAGAGCCTGGAGCCTGCTTCAGATTCTGTGTCTCCCTCTCCCTCTGCCCCTCTGCCATTCGTGCTCCGTCTGTTGCTCTCAAAGACTAAATAAACATTAAAAAAATTAAAAAAAAAAAAAGAAAAGTGGGGAAATGCTGCAGGGACTATGGCACAGTGAATGCCCATTTTTTGACCCATGCAAAAAGTCAGTAGTCTCACTGTGGAAGAGGCCCATGTTTCTTACATGCAAATACAGTATAGCCAAATTTCCACCAAAGGCCTAAATATCACTGTAAATGTGATGCAAAAGCATGAGAAGGTCACTAGGAGCTAAATCAAACTTGTTAAAATACCACACAAAAAAATTGGTGAATCTTTCTATAACTAAGACAAAAAGACATTTTAGACATTTATTCTCAGACAACTGAAGCTTGTGGGAACTTGAAATTTGAAATGTTAGAAATCCTTGGTTGGGGGTAATGTTAATAAATCTGCCCACTCTTGACTCTTGCCTGATTCACTTACCTTGAGGTGTCTTTTTTTTCCTTTCTTTCTTTTTTTTTTGTGGGGGGAGAGACAATGACCATCAGCTTATCGTTTAGCAGTTTCTCTTCATCTGTAGATTGCTTTTAGCAATTCTGAGGAAAATCCCAGACCTCTCATTCTGCTGTGTTCTAAGAACAAGGCTATATTGTAGAATATCTCCTACCTAAACGAGTGGACTTATTTCCCATCTGCCTTTCCTGCTTTTACAGTGCAAGGCCATTCCGATTTGTCTTGAAGTAGTGTTTACCCAGGCTAGGATTGGAGAGCCCCCAGTTTCTCTACAGTTATGGAAGATTCCAAAGTTAATCCCAGTTGGGGAGTGGAAAGCAGAGAGGGTACCCCAGGCTAACTTGAATCGTCTTCAAGGGTCACACGGCCAATCCTTCACCTTGGTTTTGCTTTTGGTTTTATGATCCAGCCCGGAGGCAAATCTTGACGACCTGCCCATCTTAAGTTTCCTTGTAACCACCCGGCGGTAAGATCGCCCTCGCTCTTGAGTCAGAAGTGCTGTGTCTGTCTTTCTGCATCGCTGCCCAGCTTCACGCTAGAGAGATTTGCATTTCTCTTTGGGGTGATGGGATCTCAAGAGTACAGTATGAAAGTGGAATCTTAGGTTTTGAGAGTTAAGAATCTTCCTGATCGGGAATCAGCACTAAGCACACAAGGTGGTGAGCTCCTTGATGGCAGGGAGTTTGGTCACTGTATTTTGTTCACTGATCTATCCCAAGTCCTGGGAATGGTGTTGGCCACACAGTAGGCACTCAATAATTGAAAGAACAAGCAGCCATACGGAACTAGATTTAATTCCATTGATTCCATAAAGATCGTTGGTCTCAACCACTTTACGGCCTTTGGTGTTCATTCTTTGGTTCCCTTCACATACCAATTCTCCAAATCACTTCCCATTGCTTCCCATTGCTTTTTTGGCCCTGGGAATCGATTACTTTGTACTAAACCGTAAACACCTTGCACTTGGGTTCCCTTGTGAATGCTGGAGATTCACATATAACCTTGGCCTCATCAGTGCCTTGTTAGCTTTTACAGATGGCTGATTAGATCCAGGAAGACCTTACCACATCCCCCTAGCATTCAAGACCCTCTGCCATATTGCTCCCATCCCCCTCTGAGTGGCGAAGCGGACAAACACACCGCTTTCTTCAGCGGGTAAATGAAGCCTTCTCCCAGACACGCAGTGTTTTCTTCTGTCTTCTTGCCTGGAAATAGCCTCGCTCGGCTTGTTGCCAGCTCAGTTCCTCTCATCTTGCGAGGCCAACATCCTGCAAGGTGCTTCAAGTTGCCTTCTCTGCCCCCACCCCAAAGCCCAGTCCTCATCGCTAACCGTGACTTCTCCTTCCGTTCTTGTTCTCATCCTCCGTGTCATGCAGTGGACTCTGCATTTGGATCCTGTACTCTTGCTTTCTGACCTGTGACCTTGGGAAAAACTCCCGAAGCTCTCCCAGACCCAGTTTCCTCATCTAAAACAGAAAACAGAAATAATAATAACAATCATAATAATCGTGCCTCGTAGAGTGTTACGAAGATTAAAATCTTGAGCATGACACGCGGATCGCAGTACCTATTATGCTGTTAGCATTTAATGCGCACTATCGTTTTTATTTTGTTTATTATTTTGCCTTTTTTTACAAACATTTTGTTTTTAAGTAATCTCTGCATCCAATGTGGGGCTTGAACTCACAACCCCAAGATCAAGAGTCACATGTTCTACCGACCGAACCAGTCAGGTGCCCCTTTTATTTACCTTCTTAATACTTCTGTCCTTTCCCCCCAATATTGAAAGCGTATCAAGGGCTGGCTGGAAGTGATTTTATACCTTTTTAAAAAATATTTACTTATTTTTGAGAGAGAGAGCAAGTGTGTGAGTGGGGGAGGGGCAGAGAGAGAGAGAGAGAGAGAGAGAGAGAGAGGGAGACAGAGGATCTGAAGCCGGCTCTGTGCGGACAGCAGAGAGCCCGATGTAGGGCTCTGACCCACAAACTGTGAGATCGTGACCTGTGCCGACATCGGATGTTTACCCAAGTGCCCAGGGTAAGCCAGGTGCCCCTATGCCTTTTTTAACTGAAATCTTCCTTGAGATAATGGTAGGTGCACGCACGGTTGTAAGAAACAACATGGAGAGAAGGCTGTGCACTTCACTTTGCCCGGGTTCCCCCCGATGGTAACATTTTGTAAAACCGTAGCATAATATCATAACTAAGATACTGATATTGATACTATCTAGTGATCTTATTCAGATTTTCTCAGTTTTACTTGCGTGTGAGTGTATTCATGAAAATCTATTGAAATTTATCACTGGTGTGGGCTCGTGTGATAACTGTTAGGAAACTTCATGCTCATCTGAGTTCAGCCTAGTAGCTAAGCAGGCGGTGCAGGGATGACACAGTATATGACAGCTTGAAATGTGCATGGCCATCCAGTGATAGACAGGACACATAGCCCTCCAATAATTTTTTTTTTTTTTTTTTTTTTTTTTTTTTAGCATAGGAAAATAGCAGATAATCTCAACCTCCTTGTAACGTAGTTTTCATACCTGGGATAGAGCAACCCGAAATTTAAATTCATCTGCATAATAAAATGCATTTATTCCCCCATCCCCCCCAATAACAACTGTTAAAACAGACTCCAGAAAGCCAGCTCTCTGCGGACGACAGGAAGGCAGAAGTTTATAACTGCTCATCTCTTAGCACGTGGCAGGCCTCTCGTCAGCACGACTCCATGGCTGACCCAGCAAATAACACAAACATTTATTTTTTTGTTTTGTTTTTAACATTTATTTATTCTTGGGAGACAGAGAGAGAGCACGAGCAGAGGAGGGACAGAGAGAGAGGGAGACACAGAATCCGAAGCAGGCTCCAGGCTCTGAGCCATCAGTACAGAGCCCGACGCGGGGCTCCAACCCACAAACCGGGAGATCATGACCTGAGCCGAGGTCGGACGCTCAACCGACTGAGCCACCCAGGAGCTCCGAACATTTGTTTTGCTTTTCACCACAAAGTCCACTGTGCCATTTCTGCCAAATACCATCACTGCCGTGCACCTGCAGGTCAGCTAATGCCCGTACTCAGTCATTGTTAAATAATCAATGGAAACTCATTACAGCCTTGTTGCTCACAGTGCAGTCTGCAGACCAGTTTGTCAAAGTGCAGAATCTCAGACCCTGCCCGGCCTTGCCAAATCAGGATCTGCATTTTAACCGGATTCCTGGGTGATTCCTATACACACAGAAGTTCCAGAAGCCCTGGTCTACAGAGAGGAGCTCTTTCTCAGAAAAAACCCAGGGTGCCTGGGTGGCTCAGCTGGTTAAGCATCCAATTTTTGATTTCTGCTCAGGTCATGATCTCACGGTGCCTGAGTTCAAGCCCCACGTCAGAGCCTGCTTGGGATTCCCTCTTCTCTCCCTCTATGCCCCTCCCCTGCTCCTGCTCTCTATCTCAAAATAAATAAATAAACTTAAAGAAAAGAAAAGACCCTCAAGCAGTGGTCTGGCTGACTGGCTACACATGACGTCACCTGGGACCTAAACATCCTGTTTCCTGAGTTCAGGTCTCAGAGATTCGGAGGTAATTTGGTCTAGGTGTGGCTTGGGCATTGGGGGTTTTAAAAGCTCCCAGGTGATTTTCTGTGCTGCCACATTTGAGAGTCTTGGCTGGGCTTTGGACCTTCCCTGCTATTTGCTCGAAATACAGATACCTAAGCCCGACCCCCAGAAGTCCTGAGCTCAGTGAGTCTAGGGTAGTAGGGCTCAGGGTTATAGACTTGGAGGCCTTAGTGGAAGGGTCCCCTGGGAGGTTCCAGGCTGAAGACCCACAGAGCAGAGCCACAGGGAGCTAAAGGTTGCACACCTCATGAAAGTGCTCTCTCAGGGATTTCTGGAGCCCTTTGCCCCTGACTTCCCCCAATCTTAGCTGAAGAACAAAGCACCAGGTTATTGAGTGCTGCGTCTCAAACAGGCCGTGGGTATTCTCCACAGTCTCAGATGTCGCTGCTCTGGGTGCAATATATGTATTCCCGAAACCCCCCATATTCTGCAAAATCACACCCTTTAAATTGTCAGGGCTCCTGAGAAAAACAGCATTCCTCACAGGTCTCTTCATAAACAGGTCATTTTAAAGCCAGAACCAAAAGCAAAAAAAAAAAAAAAAAAAAAAGGTGCTTTTTGAACCAGGAAGTTCACTTGGACTGCGCAGGGGGGCAGCTCAGGTTAGCCAATGGTTGCCATGGTACATATTAAAAATACACAAGATAACTGAGTGGAAATGCTGGCAGCCCTTTAGTTAGGCAAGTCAGAGGGTGCTGAGGCAGCAGGGACAGAATTGGGTCTCTGGCCAGCATGGCTGCTGTGGAGCTGGGCCTGGGGGTGGGGGAGGGGTGGGGAGCTGGGCCTGGGGTGGGGGAGGGGTGGGGAGCTGGGCCTGGGGGGTGGGGGAGGGGTGGGGAGCTGGGCCTGGGGTGGGGGAGGGGTGGGGAGCTGGGCCTGGGGGGTGGGGGAGGGGTGGGGAGCTGGGCCTGGGGTGGGGGAGGGGTGGGGAGCTGGGCCTGGGGTGGGGGAGGGGTGGGGAGCTGGGCCTGGGGGGTGGGGGAAGGGTGGGGAGCTGGGCCTGGGGGTGCGGGGAGCTGGGCCTGGGGGTGCACACTGCCCTCAGACACACAGGTCTAGTGTGCATGTCTCAGGAGAGAGGAACTACAGGACACATGTCATTTTTTATTTTATGCAAAGAGGCCTTCAGAGAGTCTGCTGCCAATGCAAAAATTGAGCTGAAGGCCCTTCCCTTTCCTGCTCAAGATTCTATACTTTACTGCAGCTACTCAGGGCCCCCTGGCCTAGGAGAAAATCGCATATGAATGCATCTGCATTATACTGACCTCATTCCCCTTCTAACCCATCTCAGATAACTCATTGTAGATCCTGTGCACAGGGACCCCCCCCCCCCCGCCCAGGGGCTGAAGGCCTCCTTCTCAGGGGCTCAGAGCAGTGCACAGTGAGGGCCTGGGTTATTTGCACTGGAATCATTCGCTAAGGTGCATGTTTAAGAACACAGATCTCTAGGGGCACCTGGGGGACTCAGTGGGTTAACCGCCCGACTCTTGGTTTCAGCTCAGGTCAGGATCTCAAGCCCCACATCTGGGCTGTTAGTGCAGAGCCTGCTTGGGATCCTCTCTCTTTCTCTCTCTACTCCTCCCCCCGTCATGTTCTGTCTCTCTCAAAACAAATGAATAAATATTAAAATAATTACAGATCTCTACATTTTACCCCCGGCTTGTTGAATCTGCCCTGTAACAAGAGCTCTGGGTGGCCCTCGTGGGCAGTAAAACTCCAACCACGGGCGTAATTAGACCAAGATCTAGCGTGAATACTACCACTTGAGGTGTTCCCTTAAAGAATCACAGGATTTTGGAAGCAACAGGAAGCTTGGGGCTTGTCAAGTGTAACCCCTTGGCCCTGGGGGGGGGGGAACCTCGCGATTTGGATGTCTGCTTTCTAGCTGACTAGCTGTAAACAGCTTATTCTTCACCTGTCCGCCAGCCGAAATAAATACGGATCCTGATTTATTGTAACTAATCCAAAACAGGTGCGCCATCTGCAGCTGAGTTTTATTTTAAGGAGTAGTTTGGTGACAGGAATTTGGGCGGAAGCAGTGGAGGCCAGAGACAGGAGGGTCGCTTGGCTGCATGGGTGGGTTTGAGCCCTCCCACCGCCTTGGGTGGGAGCTGAGGGCCAGAGACATGCCTTATTGGTGATTTGGGGCTGTGACTGAAAACGAACTTGCTTCACTGATGATGGGGCAGGAGAAACATTGGACTAACCATCGGTCTATCGGTACAAATGACGAAGCCGCGGTTGTCAAAACCGGGTGGGAGCGGCCCCAGATAGATCAATAGATAAACCAAACTGAGTAGTGAGTGCAGAATCAGACCCAAGAATATACTGGAATTTGGCTTATGGTGGAAAGAGCGTCTCAAGTTTTAGGAGAGAAACAAAATCTTCAATGCTGACACAGTTGGCCATTTATATGGAGAAAAAAAAAATAAGACTAGTTTCATTCCAGTGGACCCCAAATGAACTCCAGATGGATCTCTCTATTAAATATATTAAGAAAAAGCCTAAACAATAAATTTCTAGAAAATAAATTGGAAACCATTTTTAAGAACTTGAAAACCATAAGATCTTGGGACACAATAAGACAGGAAGGAAAGAAGGAAGGAAGGAAGGAAGGAAGAAGGGAGGGAGGGTAGGAAGAAAAGAAAGAAAGGGAGAGAGGGAGAGAAAGAAAGGGAGAGAGAAAGAAAGGGAGAGAGAGGGAAAAAAAATAAAGAGAAGAAAGAAAGAAAAACATTGATCATTTTGTTACATCAAGTTAATTTCCATATAACAACAAAAAAATGCCATAAACAAAATTGAAGGAAGTGACATATTGGAAGAAATATGTAGGACATATATAACAGAGATTAGTTTCCAAAGTATATAAAAAATATATATAACTTATATATATATTTAATATTTATATTTATTTATTTTTGTAATATTTATATTTATTTATATTTAACATAATATATATATATTTTATAAGTATATAAAAATATATATATAACATATATATATATATGTTAGGGTAAGAATAATATCCCTAACAATTGAATTTTAAAGAAAGATAAAAGTAAATGCATATGAATTTCATAGAAGAGGAAATAAAATGGTCAGTAAACATGTGAGACATTTAACCTCTTGTGTAATTAGGAAAATATCAATTTAAAAAATATAATGTTTCTCACCCATCAGGCAAAACATTTAAAGGATGATAGATAATATCAAGGTGTTGAGATTATGGAGAAATGGGTATGTTGCCAGCAAGAGTGTAACTTGGTGATATCTTTTAAAATTAGGGCATTACCCACTAAGTGATAGTTTCACGGCCCCAGAGAGACATGTACCATAATGTGCTGCAGAATTGTTTGTCTAAGGAAACATTTATGCAGAAATGGCTGAATAAAAGTGTGGCCTGTTCAAATGATGGGCATCTCTAAACATAAGGTAGAGTAAGGAAGGTGTATCACAGAATGATCCACATACAATTATTTTTGTTAAGTGTAGAAGGATCCACGCCAAAATGACAACGGTGACCACTCCAGGAAGGGAAATAGGAAACTTGCATTCGGACGTGCGATTGGTAATGTTATAGTTTTTAAGGAAACTATATTCACTTGGTACTTGCATTATTGAAAACTAATATTTTGGGGGTGCCCTGGGTGGCTCAGTCGGTTAAGTGTCCGACTTTGGTTCAGGTCGTGATCTCACTGTTCATGGGTTCGAGCCCCCAGTTGGGCTCCATGCTGACAGCTCAGAGCCTGGAGCCTGCTTCGGATTCTGTGTCTCCCTCTCTCTCTCTGCCTCTCCCCTGCTTGTGCTCTGTCTCTCTATTCCTCAAAAATAAATAAAAGCATTGAAAACAATTAAAAAAAAAGAAAACTAATATTTTTTAAAAGGAGAATAAACTGAAGTCAAGGAATCTGTAATTTTGGTCCTGGTTCTGTCATTAACCAGCTGTATGTCCCTAAGTCATTTCTCCTTCTCCCTGGGCCTCTTCCTGTAGTTTTTCCTTAAACTGAAGGGGTTGAACATGGGGATCTGTAAGTTTCCCAGGCACGAAAGTCCTGTGAATCCCTAATTCCACATCAGCTACCAAAATAAATATCAAATAGGGTAGAAGAAAACGTGAATCTCAAGGTGAGGAACGGCTCTTTAAGCCTAAGGGGGAGAATTGATAAATCTGATGATAGAAGAATCTTGCATATTAAAAACCCCACAAACAGAATTTAAAAACAAATGAAAACTTAGAAAAGTATGTACTGGTGAGGTTATCGACAAAGAAAACCGAGTAAGAAAGGATGAACAGCTTAATCCAAATAGGCAAGGAATTGAATGGTCAATCCATAAAGAAAAATGTACAATTGCTTCATAAACTTATCAAATTACTTTCTCCCTTCTTTCACCCCTTCTTTCTTTCCCTCCTTTCTTTGTCAGTTTTGACAGACTGTTTTTAAAGTGATAATACCTTCAGCTGATAAGACTGTGAGGAAACAGACTTTCTCCTATACTGCTGGTGGTAGTGAAAATTGGTATCACCTTTCTGGATGGCAAATTGGCCATATTTACTGATACCTTTATTTATTTTTTTAATTTTTTTTAAGGTTTTATTTTATTTTTGAGACAGAGAGAAACAGAGCATGAGCGGGGGAGGGGCAGAGAGAGAGGGAGACACAGAATCCAAAGTAGGCTCCAGGCTCTGAGCTGTCAGCACAGAGCCCGACGTGGGGCTCGAACTCACAGACGGTGAGATCGTGACCTGAGCCGAAGTCGGAAGCTCAACTGACTGAGTCACCCAGGTGCCCCGAGAGAATCTTAAGCAGGCTCTACGCTCAGGATGGACCCTGCCTCAGGGTCCAATCCCATGACCTTGGAATCACAACCGGAGCCAAAATCAAGAGTCTGACACTTAACTGACTGAGCTACCCAGGCACCCCACTAATGCCTTTAAAATGCAAACTTTGGCCCAGTCATTAACCTAATCCAGTGATCAGAGCTATAAACACAGCTAGCCGGACAGGTTCACTGCAGCATGAAACTGTGGCAACACTCTAGATATTTTAACAGTGGTGGGGGTGGGGGCAGGAGGCTGGTTAAATACTGCAGTACAAAATCCTTTGGAACACAATGCAGCCATTAAAAATCATACCTTGATAGACACCTGGGTGGCTTAGTCGGTTAAGGGTCTGACGTAGGCTCAGGTCAAGATCTCCTGGTTCATGAGTTCCAGCCCCGCATCAGGCTCTGTGCTGACACCTCAGAGCTTGGAGACTGCCTCAGATTCTGTGTCTCCCTCTTTCTCTGCCCCTCCTCCACTCGTTCTCTGTCTCTCAAAAATAAATAAACATTAAAAAAAAATCATACTTCAGAAACATTTCATATGAGAAAATGCTCATAAACAAATGACAAAGCATTATACCCGTAGTCTCTTCCCTTGAAAAATTTGGCTTCATGAGAGAAAGATCCAGCTCTTCACCTGTGGTCCCATGGACCCTAAGTTAAACCCCGGGTCGATCTTTTGTTCGACACCTTTACGTCTCACTGCAGTTTGGCATAAACGAGCTCGTCTCAAAATCACTCATTCAGCTCTTACCTAAGGGAACTGACAAAAACTGGTGACTTTTAAGTGGAAATAGCCTCTGTTCTCTTCTTTTAGCTACTTTACAGTATAAGTAAGCTCCGTTCCATTTTTCTTGAAAAATAGTGTATATAATAATACTACAACTTTTCTAAATCCCTTTAGAGACTGCCCCAAATCTAGCAGGAGAACCTTTCTCTTTGATCAGTGAATGTGGAAGCTAAAAGTTAGACGCTGAATAAAGGTCCCATGAGCATCCACGGGGCCTACACATGAGTTAATATTGTTAAAAATAGAACTGGGGCGCCTGGGTGGCTCAGTCGGTTGGGCCTGCGACTCTTGATTTTGGCTCAGGTCATGATCTCGCAGTTCGTGGGATTGAGCCCCGTGTTGGGCTCCAAGCTGACAGTGCTGAGCCTGCTTGGGATTCTCTCTCTCTCTCTCTCTCTCTCTCTCTCTCTCAAAATAAATAAATAAACATTAACAAAAAATAGAACCAATAAATATGGGCAAAATCCCCTTTCTTACCGTTTTCCTGGAATCATATATTGTGAGACTGTATTATGTGAGATGTCAGATTTCCCCAGAAGGAGAGCTGCTCTGTGATGGTAAGCAAGGGGTCATGACTGAACGTTGTGCCCCCTCTCCCACATCCAGTGTTAAAGCCCTAACTCCCAGAGTGTTGGTATTCAGAGGTGAGCCTTTAGGAGGTGATTAGGTTTGGACAAAATCATGAGGCTGGAGCCCCCATGATGGGATTAGTGTCCTCATCCGAAGAGGAAGAGAGACCACAGCTGGCTCTCTCCCCCTCCCCCTCCCCCTCACCGTGTGTGTCTCCTCCTCCCTCCCCATCTCTCTCTTCCCCCCCTGCTTCCTCCCTCCTTCTACCTCCCTCCCCCAGTTATGTGTATGTGTGTGTATGTGTGTGTGTCTTTCTCCTTCTCTCTCCCTCTCTCTCTCTCTCTCTTCTCTCCCTCTCCCTCTGTGTCATGTAAAGACACAGCAAGAAGGCAGCCATATGCAAGCCAGGAAAAGAGTCCTCCCCTGGAACTGCATTGGTTCTCCAGAACTATGAGAAATACATTTCTGTTGCTTAAACTACCCAGTCCGTGGTATTTTGTGATAGCAGTCCCAACAGACGGAGACATAAGGTCAGCCTCAGAATTCAGAGCCCCAAGTGATCTGGGAGCCATTTGGTGGACTAATGCAGTAAATTACTAAAAAGCATCCCTTTGGGGCACCTGGGTGACTCAGTCCGTTGAGCGTCTGACTTCGGCTCGGTCATGATCTCATGGTTGGTGAGTTCAAGCCCCGCATCGGGCTACTGTCGGTGCACAGCCTGCTTCGGATCCTCTCTCCCCCTCTCTCCGCCCCTCCCCCGCTTGCACCGTCTCAAAAATAAATAAGCGTTAAAAAAAAAAAGCATCCGTATGGTCTACAATAGCTTCCATTTGTACCTAATTTAAACCAGAGCTCAGTCTATTCACTGGGAGGCTGTAAGTTCTTATAAAGGACGATTTTGCTATTTTGGTGTTCGTTGCGTGACACTCACGTGACACTTTAGGAAGGCGTTTTTTTCTGAAATGGAATTTTCACTTACTCAAGCGAAGCAATAAGCAAGGCATTCCAGGAAGTTGTGTAAAGAGACTGAGGACGAAACTTTGTGGAGGTGCTCTTTCTCACATCATCACCTCAAGTTCATCACCTGGTCCAAAGTTTGCACAGATTGTGCGGAGAAACAAGTGGTGTCATCGGTAAAAATAGCAACCGTTCACAGGGTCTGCGTGTTCCAGGCACTATGTTAATGCCCTACATTTGGTATTAATCCGTGGAATACAAATGTGAGCTGGCCCACAGAACTCAAAGCGGTTAATTTACATGCTCATGGTACATCTATTTTAAGTGACAAGCCTGGAATTCACGTTCCCTAAGGAAATCAGGTCAGCACAGAACAAGTTGAGGCTGATGCTGCTGAGGGAGAGGAGCGTCAGAATCATCGGGGGTTAAAGAACCCCATTGATTGACTCCAACATCCAGATGGTTTATGGAATTATCTGGTGGTCCCCGAGGCAGATGCAGATGATGCTCAGGCCCCAACCCTCCTCAGTCACCTGGGCTTACCCGCAGCTGCAGGTGAAGACAGTTTGCAGCACCCCACAGCTCCCCACCTCCTTTCTTCATGGCCTGGGACGGGGTTTGGCCACACACGACAAGGTAGCTGGAGGTAGGAAAACCTCCTGTTCCCATAGGATGATTCTAAGGCATGTGCCACACCGTTCTGTAGAGGGGCTCTGTGTGTCCACAGCTGCAACATGTGTAGTCATGTGCTGGCTGTCCTCCCTTCCCGGACTCACACTCTTCCTGAGGTCACCTCCCTGATAAACTTACTGCCTCCACATTCTTGTCTCGTGGTCGGTTTTTCCAAGGGGACTCAAGTTAGGACATCTTCCTACCTAATGCCTCCAGTTAACGTAGAATCTTCCGCCCCTGGAACACAGGGGGAAGTCCTTTTAAGGGCCTGACCTTGACGGCATCTGGCTGATTCCTTAAGGCCCGGTGTTCAGATGTCACTCGTTTTGGAACACTTCCGGAATCCTCATGTCCCCGCCTCGCCATCCTGCCCTGATCCACTCCCTTCGATAAAGTACTACAGCTCTTCATGTCACGGACTTGCGAGCCTCTATTATCGATTACGCTGGATTAGATGGACAGTCTACTGATTTGTTCGCTCCACTAGACATCGATTCCTTATGGGTCAGGGGCGAGCTTTGTTGAGCAGACACAGTACCCGATAGTTGGAAATGCCCAATCACTGTTGAGTCGAACACCGGCTCGATGTGATCTGATGGGCCCACTTGCGAAAGGGGATTTCAACTTAGCGGGTGTGCCAAGAACTTCAGAAAATTTGTAAACCAAAGTAATAGGAAAAGATTCGAATTGTAATCATTCATTTCCAACACTACAACGGTACGAATATGGAAAAGTAGTGTTTTAGTTTAGTAGGGGTGCCATAACGAAAGACCATAGACCGGCTGGCTTAAACAATGGAAATTCGTTTTCTCACAGTTCTGGAGGCTGGATGTCCAAAGCCAAAGGGTTAGTTGGTCAAGTAGGTTTCTTCTTAGGCCTCCCTCTATGGCTTGTGGATGGCCGCCTTCTTGCTGCACGTGTGTGGTGTCTATGTCCTATTCTCCCTTTCTTGTAGTGACACCAGTCATATTGGATCAGGGCCCACCCTAATGACCTCATTTTACTTTAATTACCTCTTTAAAGGCCCCATCTCCAAATATAGTGTCATTCTGAGGTGCAGAGTTTAGGGCTTCAACATAGGAATTGCGGGGCAGGGGGCACAGTTTAGCCCATAGCAAGTAGTCTATAAATCTCTCACAGACCATTCTGGGGCATGTGTCAATAAGAATTTTAATATCTGGAAAATCAGCATTTAACCATCTCAAAACTCAGACTGGGAGACTCCACGATTCTGGAAAAGCAAATATGCCCAATTTCTTCTTCTGGAACTAAGGCAGCTGAGTGCTGGCTGAGGGGCCACCCCAGCAGGTTGTCTAGGCCCTTTACGCTGTGGTGGGCAGGACAATGCCTGCAAAGACTGGGTCCCTGCCCTGGTCCCCAGAGCTGGTGAATACATTACCTTATGTAGTGAACGGGACTTTATAGATGTAAGGTAAGCATTTCGATGTGGGGAGATTACCCTAGATTATCTGGTCATCCAAATGTAATCACAAGGCCCTTCTAAGAGAGAAGGTGAGAAGAGGGTCAGAGTCTGAGAAAGATTTGAAGATTCCACGCTGCTGGCTTTGAATTTATTTGGAGGAAGAGGCCATGAGTTGTTGGAATGCAGCCAGCCTCCAGGAGCTGGAAAAGGCAAGGAGATTCTTTTCTGGAGCCTCTAGAAAGAATGCATTTTTGCTGATACCTTGATTCCAGCCCAGTGAGATCCATGTTGGACTTTTTGACTTGCAGAACTGTAAGATAATAAATTTGTATTCTTTTTTTTTTTTATGTTTGTTTATTTTTGAGTAGGGGTGGGTGGGGGCGGGGCAGAGAAAGAGAGAGAGGGAGACACAGAATCCAAAGCAGGCTCCAGGCTCTGAGCTGTCAGCACAGAGCCCGATGCAGGGCTTGAACTCACAACCCATGAGATCATGACCTGCCCTGAAGTCAGACACAACCCGGGCACCCCTAACTTTGTGTTCTTTTCAATGAGTGAGTTTGTGGTAATTTGTTACAGCAGCCACAAGAAACTGCTAGAGCCAGAAAGGGCAATTTAAACACAAAGTACCTCAAAGCAAGTCCGAATATCCTTCTTCAGGTTTTTATTTCAGACATCAGAGAAGGAACGCATTCATGACACAGATTGTGCAAATCCCAATTGTTTTTGGCTTAAAAAATCTGATGTAGAAGAGAAAACAATAAAGAAAAACGGCAACTTACCTGGAACGCGGCCAGCTTGATTTAAAGTACAACATGTTGGAACCCAGGAGGCCTCAGACAGTAAGGGCAAGGCCATGGGCTCCATAGCCAGTCCAGGCAGTAATTCCTGGGCCCTTTCAGGACTCTGCCCAGAACATCTCCAGGTTTACAGCGTCCTCTGTCCCCCCTATCTCTGTCCCTCCCCTGCTCATGCTCTCTCTCTCAGAAATGAATAAACATTTTAAAAAATTTAACCAAAATATTATTTCAATATATAATCCATATAAGGGACGTCTAGGTGGCTCAGTTGGTTGAACACCCGACTCTTGATTTCAGCTTAAGTCATGATCCCAGGGTCGTGGGATCAAGCCCCGTTTCGGGCTCTGCACTGAGTGTGGTGCCTGCTTAAAGATTCTCTCTCTCTTTTTCTCTTTCTCTCTTTCTCTCTGCCCCTGTCCCCTGCTTGCACTCTGTCTTTCTCTAAAAAAGAATCCATATAAAAATGAATGAGATATTTTATATTCTTTTTTCCGCTATTTAAGTTTTCAGAATTTTACACTTATGTTGTATCTCAATTTGGATGCTATTTACTGGAAATACTTGATCTGTGTGTAGATTTCATGAAATTCACAATTGAAAGAGTAGATTCATATCCTCAAATTGTTCCAAGCCTACTTACGATTTTTACTAACTGTATCACACACATCAGTTTTTTAATTTATATGTACATTAATTAAAATTAAATAGAATTTAAAATTTAGTTCTTTAGTTGTGCTAGGAACACTTCAAATGTTCATTAGTCACAAATAGCTAAGGTCTTCTGGATTGGACATCTAGGCTCTAAGTTATTTCTAGTATAATGGTGTGTGTGTGTGTGTTTTGTTTTGTTTTGTTTTGTTTTTTGAGCAGGGGAGGGACAGAGAGAGAAGGTAAAGACTCTTAAGCAGGCCTGACATCCAGCTTGATCTCACGACCCTGGGATTATGGCTTGAACCGAAATCAAGAGTTGGATGCTTAACCAACTGAGCCACCCAGTCGCCCCTATAACTGTGATTTTTTTTAAGAAGCATACTGCCCCAGGCCTCAGCCTTGTTTTTTCCCTTCTTTCCTACAGCTGATTCAATGATAAATTATAATTTTCTTTTTATTTTAAAAAATGGACTTTCCTAGAGTAGTTTTTAGCAAAATTGAGCAGGAGATAGAGAGAGTCCCTTATGCCTCCTGCCCCCACACATGCACAGCCTCCCCTGCTATCATCCCCCAGCAGCATGGGATATGTGTTATGGTCGATGACCCTCCATTGACACGTCATTATCACCCAGAGTCCGTGGTTTACATTAGGGTTCACTCTTGGTGTAGTGCATTCTGTGGGTTTGGACAAATGTGGTGAGACATGCACCCAGTATTACGGTATGTGGTTCTATTTTTTTTTTAATTTTTAATGTTTATTTATTTTTGAGAGAGAGAGAGAGAGAGAGAGAGAGAGAGAGCATGAGCAGGGGAGAGGCAGAGAGAGAGAGGGAGACACAGAATCCAAAGCAGGCTGAAGGCTCCGAGCTGTCAGCATAGAGCCCAATGAGGGGCTCAGACCCACCAACGGTGAGATCATGACCTGAGCCACCCAGGTGCCCCTAGGTGGTTGTATTTTTAAAGGAAAGGGCTGCTTCCTGTGTCCCATATATTCCGAGCCATGGTCTCTCCTTTTGGAACAAGTGGCAAACAGCAACACTTGTCACCCCACGAGCCCCTCCAGCCTCCCAGCCCTAACCCCACGTAGCCTTTACTTTTAATGCCAAGTTCTAAGGTAGCCCCCGACTGCCAGGGCCTTAGTGTCCCAGTTGGCAAGCGGCCAGCCCTGCTTGTTGGGCAGGCTCCACTGCATCTCTTGTGTCACTTTGAAACTAACATGCCACCCCACCCCTGCGAGCCATCTATCAGGTTACTGTCAGGACAAAAGGGGACACATTCCAGTTGTCTCTGAGGTCACAGGTTACTGGGCCTGGGAAATCAGATGTGGAGTAGGAAGCTGGGTAGGGCAGCGGGGAGGACTGCTTCTCCCTTGAAAGTGAGTTTCCCTCGTAAGGTGTCTACGGGCTTAACGTCTGAAGGTCCAGACTCAGCATCGGCATCTCCCCAGGGGCAGGGAGTGTCTGGCCCATTCCCTCGAGCTTCGTGGGCTCGTGTAGGGTAATGCTTCTCACACTTGTTCGTGCGTGCAGATCACCGGCGAAGTTGTTGGAAACAGCTTCTGATTCCCTGCGTCTAGGGAGGGGCCTGGGATCCTACATTGCCAGTAAGTTCCCAGGGATTTCCCGTGACCACATTTCTGGGCCACAGAGGCTTTCCCCGGAAGGTGTGCCCCACCCTGCCCGTCCGCCCTCGTCCAGCACATTCACCTGCCCACCAGCTAATAATGGCTGATGTTACTGAGTATAAGTACGTGCCAGGCACTGTGCCGAGACTTCAGTGGGTTAGCTTATTTAATTATCTCAACAACCCAACAAGATAAATCCTGTGTCTGTCGGGGCTCTGGGTCAGGAGGTGGTACAGCCTGGCTTTGAACAGAGTCTGCCCCGACACCGGGCCCTCAGCCCCAACCACGATGCTACGTAGATTCTTCCTTCCATTTTAGGTTTGAGTTCATGGGGTCAGTTTCAGACCAGTTCTCAGGGCAAGGGGGTCAGACGTCTTTCTCCAAATTGGGCCTTCAGCATCACTGATGAGATGGTGAGGGTTCTTCAGGCTCCAGCCATATCCTTCCCAACCTCTGGGAATATACACAAGATTCTCTTCTCCTGCAACAATCCTCCTGAAACCTCAATCTGGGAATATCATTCCCTTGTTGAAAACAACACCTTCGCGGCCCCGGCCAAACCTTGGTGGACGCTCATTCTAGAGGACTAAACCTGAACGCTTTGCATAACGTGAAGAACTCTCCAGAACCAGGCTGTCGGCTCTTTCCACTGTCCCCCTTCACTCTGCCCTTACCCACATCCTGGTCATTCCGGACACCTGGGAACTTGCCTGCCCCAGTGCCTTTGTTCACGCTGTTTCCTTGGCCTTCTCTCCCGACAGAACATTCGCTGACCTCCTGGACCTTGTCTGCCTCCTTACGCAGACCGTAAATTCCGAGAAAGTCGTCAGCTGGTGATGTTCTTTCCCCGGCAGCTACGACAAGTCGCGGCTCAGAGAGAGCTTTCAATAAGTGTTTGTTGAATAAAGGAATGGAAGAATTAATACCTGTAAATGCAGAGGCAGCAAATAAATGGGTTCTGGATCTTTCCCTGATGTGCTTGTCTCTCCTCTCCTCTCCCCGAAAGGAGAAGTAATTTCGTTTTAAAACGTTTAAAAACGTTTTAGTCCCATCCCTCTGCGAGCATTCACCTTACAGCACAGCTGTGTGTTTGCTCAGCTGGGCTGTGACTCCGTGAGCCACGTGGAGACAGACTCTGGGTCTGATTCATCTGTGAATGCCCAGAACAAACACAGTGCCTGTCAACAGTATTTGTTCAACTGAATTACCATCTCATTAGGGAGGCGAGACAAACACGAAAGATCACATTCCCCCACCCCCTCCAATTTGCTGCCTCCACCGCATTTGCAGAGCCGAGGAGGGGGTGGGGGCGGGTGGGAGGTAAAATTGCAAATTCTGTAAGTTCCCCTTTTCTGCTGATGCTTGAAAAATTATCTTTCTGAGTCAGCACAGGTATTTTGATGCTGCCTTGAGATTTCAGGCATTTTTTTTTTTTTTTTAAACTGATGGTTGAAAAACAAGTACATCACATTTACCATCAGACTGATGGTGCTGGATGGGAAAATAACCATGGCTAGAACTGTTTGCTCCTTCGTCTTTTACATTTCTAGCTCAGGGGCTAATTCTGACAACAAACATAAGGAACTCCCCAATCACTGCCTCTCCAGCAGCAGATCGGAGAATGTCTGGACTGGTCACTCTAAGGCCATTCTGAAGTGGCTGGCACTGATTGTGGGGTCCAGAAGCTGGGCAGTGACGAGGGATAGACCCTCGGTTGTACTGAATTCCACCCTCCTGACAGACTGCTTACCGCAGAAGCCAGCAGAAACTCCAGAAGAGGGCCAGCCTCCCTCTAATTATCCTGCTGCTAGAACATCATTCCAAACCTTCCTAGTCTCAAATCCACACCCGCCCCAGTCAAGGAACAAAGCTTCACCACTGAGCAAACAGGAGACCGTGGGCAGGGAAGGCCAACAGGCCAGGCCAGGAATGGAATGGGTTGCCATGGTGTGTCAAAAATTGTCCCCCCCCAAATTTATGTCCACCTGGAACCTCAGAACGTGACCTTATTTGAAACTAGGGGTTTTGTAGATATAATTAGTTAAGATGAGGTCAAAAGATAGGAAGGATTCTTCCCTAGAGCCATGCCCCCTAGGACATCTTGATTTCAGGCTTCTGGCCTCCAGATCTGAGAGAATAATGCGTGTCTTTCTAAGCCACCCGGTCGGTGATCCTTTGTTTCCGTAACTCCAGGAAACTCGTAACAGTCGCCAATGGTGTGGACAGGGATTTGCCAGAAAAAAATTGTTTTTGGTTGTTTTTCCAGTTCTGCCTCCAGGACCTACCTCCAGAGTAGCTCAGGAAATTCAGAATTGCCTCAAGGGTGAGGTGAAGATCGTGAGGTCGTAAGGGTTGTGCTGAGGAACACAAACAGAAGAAAGAAGTGTCTGTTCTTATTTTTTGTTTAGGCAGGACCATAATGTTTAGTCTGCCTTTGTTGAGAGAGGAGTTTTCTAAATTCCTTTCTTCTTAATAGATGAGGGAGCCTTATCTCTGCACAGTCAATCAGTGGGAGCCTGTGAGGGTTCAGACTAGGGTATGCAGCCCTCGAACGCGCCCTTGGAGACGCTGTGATGAAAAGTCAGGGCCCGGAGGGGCACGTCCACCCAGACTCCACGTGTCCTGGCATCAGGATGGTCGTCGCATAAGTTGAGGAAAACCATGAGAGCAGATCTTCCCCTGCTTCCATTTTGGGACGGGGGGAATAGCCCACTACCCATCTACCAATGTGGGCAACTCAGACGCCAGCTGCCAAAGGGGCTGGGTCACAACCAGGCAGAACCGAGGGCCTGAGCTTTCCCAAAGGGAACGTTTGAGTTATCAGATCCGAGGCAGGCCTCCTCAGAGAGAAAGCCTGCTCTCCGCTCAGCCCTCCAAACCCCTCCATGTGAGTGAGAGCTCAAGAGGAAGACAAGATCAGTGCCAGAGGAAAAACTACAGAGCTTGCATTTACTCATGCATATGGGAAGTAATATACATGAATTTTCAAACCACCATCCATGCAAATATCAGCTCAGCCTATTTTCTGCTTTTCCAGCTCAAATCACTGCATTGAATCCCAGACATGGCCTTTCTTCCTTGGATCTCACAGCATGTCCCTAACAACTTGAGCTTCCCAGAAACTTCTTTCTGATGCATTCTTTTTCCTCCCATCTACAAGGGGAAAGTGGATCTTGATGGCTCCATGAATTTCTAGTCCAATCACCATATTCGTCGTTGCTCTCCGGCCTGCCTTTGATTCCCTTCGTCTTTACAGTGCGGGTGCTTTAACCTTAACCCTTCAGCTGCACATCATAACTTGACAACTCTGTGCCCACGGTTACACAGACATTGCTATCTTCGGTGCCTGGTGCTCATGGGTGAAAGTATGCTGATGTCTTCTGGATAGTCTGCGTCTGGAACCAAAGGAAAGAAAGAAAGAAGGAAAGAAAGAAAGAAAGAGAAGAAGGAAGGAAAGAAGGAAGGAAAGAAAGAAAGAAGAAGGAAGGAAAGAAGGAAGGAAAGGAAGGAAAGAAAGAAAGAAAAGGAAGGAAAGAAGGAAAGAAAGAAAGAAAGAAAGAAAGAAAGAAAGAAAAAGAAAGGAAGGAAGGAAGAAAGAAAGACCAGATGGCTTCAGTTTTGATCCAGAGAAGGCCAAGGCCAACCAAGCAGCAAATTATTAGAGATGAAGACTTCTATTTTAGCAGAAAATACATATGAACCAAGGCACAGGACACTTGGCCCACTTTCCAGGTAGTGGATCAACATCTCAACAGAGAATAAGAAGAGAACCATACTCCAAAGAGGCAAAACCTTCCTGCCTGTGTTGGCAAAAAAAAAAAAAAAAAACAGACAAACAAAAAACAACACTGGACCAAGAACAGATTGGATGGATTTCATTCATTTGACCTATTTTTTTTTCCAGCATTCCTTTCTGGAGTTTCCATCTGATTGATTGATTGATTGATTTTTGAGAGAGAAAGTGCATGTGCACACACGGGGGAGGGGCAGAGAGAGAGAGGGAGAGAGAGAATCCCAAGCAGGCTCCACGCTGCCAGCACAGAGTCTGACGTGAGGCTCAATCTCATGAACCGTGAGATCATGGCCCAAGCCAAAATCAAGAGTTGGACACTCGACTGACTGAGCCTCCCAGCCGGCCCTCAACGTGACCTATTTTTTGAGCACCTGCTGTGTGCCCTACTCCAAGTCGAATAAGATTACCTAGGAAGCTTTGTTTCTCCTGTGAACAAAGCTGTGTCTGAATTTAATCAGGTAGCTGTATTGCCTGCTGGTTATCTGTACCCTTCTAGAACTGAACTCTCTGGAGGGACATTTTCTGCTTAACCAGATGCCCAACCTGGACATAGAGCTATCCTGCTACTTACTAGGAAAGACATACGGCAGAGAAGGGACTCTTCGAGCCCCGAGTCTGCATTTTCTACCCATTGTGGTAATGACCATCCTGCACAAGCGACCTGCCTCTATTTATGTTTATATTCAGATTTTCCAAGTGCCAGGTGCCATCACTGCTGTGCACGGGGAAGCCATGCTGAATAGGCAGAGTAGTAGAGTTGTAACCATGACAAGTATTTCCTGTTTCTGAAGTTTACAAGAACTGGCTTTGTACCGTGTATTATTGTCGGTGGAGTACAGTAACTGCAACTACGTTGGTTTTGGTTTTGCTCACAAATTCTAGAAACTGTAAAGAGAGAGATTGATTTGAAAATGCTCTCCTAGAACCTAAGGCTTAATTCCCCCCCAGCTGTTATCCATCTGAAATCTACATAGAAGTTTCAGTCTGTGGGAAGTAAACAACCCCTGTAAACTCACCCCTAGCTCACCACCTACAGCAGGAATTCAGTCCGTGGCCCGTGGGCCCTGACGAGGAGATCGGTGGGCTCAAGGCGGCCTGGAAACCTCTGAAATTGCAGGCAAAATTGTGTAGGCAAAACAAGACTTGGGGGGAAGAAGCCATGACTTTTCTCAACCCCAAAAAGGATGAGCAGAGCTGGGGGCGGACAGCTCCTGGCCTTCTGCTCTGTGGCTGTGAAGATTTTCATCGCCTTGGACTAGATCTGTGAGCCTCCAGAACTCTGCAGGTGGCCTTCAGGGCCCCTGTGCTGGCTCAGTACAGCCTACCAGGAAGACGGGGCACTGGCTGCACTGAGGAGGGAGGGGAAGCTATGAAGGACAAGAATCAGGACATGGGGCCCTGCAGTGACCAGCACAGGCTCCTCCCTGGCCCTCTCTGGGGTCCCCACTGGTACCTTCTGGATCCGGTACCATAGGCTGTGCCTTCTTCTCTAACACCTGTCACAGTTCACAGAGAGGATTAGATCGGGAAGCCTTTTGAGCCCAAGGGAAATCCGGTTCCAAGGGGAAGGTGAGGTTTAAGCCCCATTTCAATGTTTGTCCTGTTTACGTGGCAGCAGGGTGATAGGCCGTCAGGGCCAACCAAGGCCGTCAGGACCAAGAGATACTCTCCAGCCTCTCACTTTACTCTGAAAGGAACAGCCTCGGAAAGACCCGGTGACTTCTCCAAAGCCGCTTGCCACGGCTCAGTGGACCCAGGACCGCAGCTGGGTTTCCTGAGGCCCACTCCTCCGTCCATGCCGTTCCACTTTCCATTAACCTCCTCATCCAGCGCCAGTGTCTTCAAGACAGCAAACAACAGAGAGACTCTTCAGAAATGGAATTCGAGACAGATCACCGGCCTTCCCAACTCTGCCTTCCTTAGGTCTGCAGATCGCACAGCAAAGTTCCAGACACACACAGGGAAGGATGAAGGCTGCTTTTCTGACTCATGGCACTTGGCAGTTGAATACTATATACAGGTCTTGTTGTGTGTTGGGAGAGCTGGTAGATTTGCCCTTAACCTTACACAACCCAGAGTCCCTAAGGCATACGTTTCTACGGCATTCTATGAACATTGACTATATTAGCATACGTACAGCATTTAAGAACGGGATCTGCCCCGTGTTAAGGGCTCCACAGGGCTTAGTGATTGGTCATAGTGGTAGCACCTGCCTCACATCACCTGAGCGGCACAATAAACAGGGGGAGCTCCTGGCTCCCACGCTAATGGTCTTCCGCTCCCGCCATATTCCCAGGCAAAGGTTCCACTGAATGTACAGAGTCCCTGAGCCGTAGGAAAGGACGTTTGTCTCGGGAACCCAGCCAATAAGCCAATCTCCCAATGAGAGATCAAACTGACATTTTACATACCCTGCCACTCTTCCAAGAAATCAGGACAGGATTGTAAGGCCAGCGGCCTGGAGATTTCTGGTCTCCTAGGAGGCAATGGAATGAAGAAAAGTTGGTCAAATGAGCTCAGCATCAGTTGTCGGAGTGAGGTTTTTAGATGAGCGTCCTGCAGTTTATTGTGTGTTCTTTTGACATTCAAAGCCTTTAAGTGATGCTCCTTTCTGGGCAACCGGGCAACTCCTAAAAATAGATCAAGTTCCTGAAATATTCTCATTTGCCTGGAAGCTTTCTCTGGCTGGGGACCGGGCTATTTCAGTTTTGCCGCCCCAGGTGGTATGGATTTGCTCTATCGAATGACGAATGACTGAGTGGCGCTGTGCCTGTAGTGAGGGCTCAGCAGATATTTGGGAAAGGTGAGCCGTGGGCGAGGCCATGGCAGCCCAGGATGGTTAGGAGTGGGGAAGGTCCCACTTAAAGGTTCCTGGAACCACAGGGGGAAATTGATGATGTGTAGACAGCCACTGAAGAACATGTGCTATTTATATCTAGTCCAGATAAGAAAGCACATCCAGAAGACATGTAGAAAGAAACAGGAGTTCGAGAAAGAAAATTATCCCATGAGAGCACACATCTGCCTATGACAGTGTTCCCAGGTGAAGCAAGGAACTAAGTGGCTTGACCCTCCTGTCCCCAGGTGGTTGTATTTGGCCTTTAGAACCTTGGCCTCTCCTTGGATGACTGTCTTCTCACGTTTCCCCATTCTCCCTCCCTCCCTCAACTTCAAGTTCACCTTGCCTCAGGCCTTTTTGGTCCCTTGGCATTTAGACCAGCCCCTTGAGTCCCCTTTCCAGGAGCCACACCCCTTGCCCTTTGTGACATTATCCGTTAAGCTAATCTCTACCCAGGGTCACCAGAGCCACCCGATGCCTCCAGAAGGTCTCCAGGGCGAACCCCACATGCCTTTTCCTTTATCCCCCAGCAATATATTTTCCTCTCCTATCCATTAGGAATGCTTTTAGCTGCAGTTAACAGGACACTTGGCTATTCCAGCCTCGGACATAAGGATCTGTGCTGTGCGCTTCATCGGAAGTCAGGGTAGAAGTTCTCAGTGTGGCTGCAGTGACTCAATGCAATGACCTGCCAGCTCCCAGGTCTTTTCTCTCATTCTGCCCCACCAGCCGCAGTGTGGTTGGGGGTCATTTTTGCGATGGTTGCCTCTTGGCTGGAAGGTGGTGGTAGCTCAGTACCAGGCATCACTCTTCACCACAGAAAGAAGGATGGTCGTAGGCAAGGCACCTGCCATATCGGTACCTTCTATAAGGAAAGCAACGCCTCCTGAGGAGTCCCTTAGCAGAATTCCCCTCGTGTCTTACGGGCAAGAACCGACCCCTTGGCCCCATCTAGCCACGCATCCAGCTATGGGAGAGTATGTGGTTTCCCGGTTCTTTTGGTTGGAGGTAGCAAGGGCAAAGGGGGTCGGGGATGCTGTTGAGTTAGTTAACCACAGCGCCTGCCACATCTGCCACGTTCTGCTCAGTGGAGAAGATTCCTGAGGCCGCAGGAACACGTCCAGGAAGTATCTAAGAGTTGATACGTGTAACAAAGAATGCAGCGTCTGGTCTGGGTGCTGCAGGGTTTGCAGTCGCGGGGTAGAGGTGGTGACCTCCCTTCCTCTCCTGGAGCAGCAGTGATAGCTAAATCCCATCCATTTGGCCCTTCGCTCAACTTGTCAAGGATTCTTATTTACCCTTTCCATGTACCTCTTGTCTCTTCAGCTGGATTAGAAGCTATCCGAGAAGAGGGATCTTGTCTCATACCACCTTCTATTGTTAGCGACTCCAATTCGTGTCGTGTGCTTTGTTGGCCTTTGGGACACTCTCATTAACAAAGGGGAATATACCTCTGCACAGCCCGGAGTGGCTGAAAAGACAACACACCCCGCTGGCGGCTCCATGACAGACGTGCTTGGGAGGCCAAAGTTCTGGAAAGGTCAGCGAATGAAACAATGTGTTTGTGGAGTCCGAGGAGGCCCCGTTGACAGAGAGGGGGTTGGAAAATGCTGTGCAAGCAGAGGCTAGGTTTTCAGGCTGAACGCCGCTTTCAAAAACAGCTTTGGCGGTGTTACTAAATTCGGCTCGCAACATCCTCTCCTTGTAGTCATTCATATGTTTATTGGCTCAGCAAAATTCATGGAGCCCCTAGTATGGGCCAGGGTTCTGGAAATTCAGAAATGAATTAACAGAGCCCGTGCCCGTAGAGCTTGTGAGGAAGCCGGCAAACAAACAGGTGATCACGTTGCATGGAATCAGGACCGTTGCAGTCTTCGTACCCAAAGTGTCACAGGAGCCCAGAAGTTCCAGCTTTAAAACGAAGGGGACTTCCCAGCCTCTGGGTGCTGTTTGCCTTAAGGTCTCTTGTTGGAAAACTTGAGTTGGAAAGCCAGCCGGACTTGGCTCTAAGTCCGGCTTCTGCCATCGACTGTGGGACCTTGGAGGGATTTCTAACCCCTGAAACATCAAGACCTCACGTATCAGCTCCCAGTTTACTGCCTCTCCGCTCCTAAGGAAACTTTCCGTGTGTGCTTCTGAGAGCACAATTAACCATTTGTCTGTTCAAGTAAGGCCAGCGTGAAGCTTTCTCAGCAGAGGGCACTGGAAGGACACTGCGGGAGGAGGGTGACATTTTCAGGGTGTGTGTGTGTGTGTGTGTGTGTGTGTGTGTGTTCACCCCATACAGTCGGCCTCAGCCACGAGGCTCAGAACAGAGCCCACCTGCAAACCTGTAGCCTTGGCCTAGTGATGACCTTCCTGCAGCCCTCTCGACCCAGAAACCAGAGCTCTGCACGGCCCCCCTCTCCGAAGGCCTCCTGTCTGTACCAACCCAAGCCCCTTGTGTGGCCTCCACAAGCCACCTGGGGCCCCACATACACAGAGCTGCCGTTCCCTGTCCCTACCCCCGCCGCATGTAGCCCACCCACTCTGAAGGCCCCACGCTCTGCCCCTGCCAGCGTCTAGACTCCCGCCTCACCGAGGGCTGACTGCCTCTTTCCCCGCTGGTGTCCGGAAGGGTTGGCTGGTGCCCTCCCAGGGATTCCAGACCTGGTTAACCCAGCGAACCTCTCTGTTACAGGCACCCTGTTTACACCTTCTCCAGCTAGGTTTGAGCCCTTGCAAGCTGTCCTTCCTTGGTAACCTCCCTCACCTTAGAGGACGGAGGGGTCTCCCTGTATCTTACGGTTTTTCTTCTGTGCAATTAACAGTTCCTTTGCATTCAACTCCCCTTAACCTGTTGCGTGGTTGCTGCCTCTTGATGGGACCCAGGCCATTTATCTCATCAGTGAAAAAGAGACGATAGCATCAGGATCTCAGATTTACTGTACCAATCAGATGAGAAAGCCTACACAAAGCCCAGAGCACATCTCTCTGCTAATCAGTGTTGCTGAATTTTCTCTTTGTCCTAGCCACTGCTTTCTACCCACGGGGAGCCAGGGAAGCCAATGTCAAGGGGTGCCAGGGATCCGACAGGACGGTGCCGACATACGTGTGGTTAGCCTCGGAGGAGCGGACAGAGGGTCAGAGAGGCCAAAAGAGGTTACTTGGGGTCATGGGTCCAATACTGTATGAAGCTGAACTCAGGTGGCCAGGCCTAGGAGTCCACACTTCACCCGCCACACTGGGTTTCCTCAGAGGGCCCCAAACCCTCCCTTCCTTTTCACTACAAAAAGGACAGTTTTCTGACCTGACAGAACCTCCTGAGTCTCAGCATTCACTCCATAATGAGAATAGCTGAGCAGCAGGAGAATCATTTGCTAGAGTTCTTTCATAATGACTTAATGAAGAGATCTCCTCCTAAAAGAAAGATCTGACTCATTTGAAAGCTGTGAGTCTGTGGTTTCCCTCTCTCTGAGTCAGCCTCTGAATGACACCCAAGGAGCCTGCCCTTCGAACCCAGTCTGTTAGCCTTGACAAGTATCTACTGGGCTGTTACAGGCTCCACTTGGAGAAAAATCCCATGGTTCCCAATCACATTTATGGAGTTTCACATCAGCAGCCCACCGTTGGTATGGTTTGTTGCTTGAACATAATTTCCCAAAGGCCGGCAGTCTTTGTCATGTTCACCGCTGCTTTCCCAGTGCTTAGAATAGAGCTTGGGGTGTAGTATATGCTCAGTAAACGTTTGCCAAGTGGATGGATTTACACGGTTAAGGATTCATCACATTTACATGTGTGGGGCTTCGCTAGGCTATTTTAAATAAAGTGGGATTTTATTTTATTTTATTTTTTGTTTAGTTTTTTTTTTTTAAGTTTATTTATCTTAAGAGAGCGAGAGAGAGCAGGGGAGGGGCAGAGAGAGGGAGCGACAGAATCCCAAGCGGGCTCTGTGTTGCCAGCAAGGAGACTGACACGGGGCTCGAACTCATGAATCACGAAACCATGACCTGAGTGGAGATCGAGAGTCGGACGCTTAACCGATTGAGCCACCCAGGTGCCCTGGGATTTTATTTTAAAAGCAAGAAAGGAGAGGAGTGAGTACACCTTAACAGGCACATGACTGCTTTGGAAATCAAGGCATGATACCGTGGCTATGCTGATATATCCCAGTGACCAAACTCACCCTGATCAAGACTTCCTCATCCTGTGACTCACCCTTTCCAGAGGCCAGTGTCTGCTGGGCATCAGCCTGGAACTCTGTTGTTTGGTAGGAAGTGATAATGGGTGGGGAGCATCCCAGCAAGTAACAGAGTGGCTTTTTAACTGGAGCCCTTTGGGAAGAATTGTCCAGTGCCTGGCAGAGAATTCTACACCAGGCGGCCGCTCCATAAATGTCTGTTGGCACTGATGATGCTGTAGTGACGACAAGATCTTAAAATAAAGGACTGACATAGGTAGTAGAAATTCAGGCCAAGGAAGAAGGCTCAAGAGAGGGTCACCGTGTTTTTAAGTGGACAGTCTTCCCTCATTCCTCAAATCATGACCGGGGAATTATCCACATTTTCTACGTTTGATATTTCAGTATATTTGTACCACAGCTCACTATGAAAAAAAAACGGAACCAAAAAAGGAAATGAAAAGAACATTCTCTATATGTGCTATAGAGGTGAAACCATACACATGTTAAACTTCTTGGCACTAAAAGAAAAAAAGAAAAAAAAACCCACAACCTTGCTTATTTCCCAGAAGTTATCTTGTTTTCCTTTTCCATTTTAATGTGATGGGGGATATAGAAAGAGAGTAAATACATTTTCCTTTTTGGAAACACCAGGATGTGAACCAGTAGATCCCCTGCTTATGACTCAGTCTTGTCTTGTCTTTTCTTTTCTTTTTTCTTTTCTTTTCTTTTTTCTTTTCTTTTCTTTTCTTTTCTTTCTTTTCCTTTCCTTTCCTTTCCTTTTTTCTCTTTTCTTTTTTCTCCTCTCCTCTCCTCTCCTCTCCTCTCCTCCCGTCCCCTCCCCTCCCCTCCCCTCTCCTCCCCTCCCCTCTCCTCCCCTCCCCTCTCCTCTTTTATTTTCTTTTTTAAATAGAAAGTCAGGAGCAGCAGAAAGCCCAAAGCCCTTCAGATTTAGAGGCTTAGTAGCTGACGTCAGGTTGAGCTGTCTGAACTGGGGCACGGTTCTTTCGTTTACTCATTCTTTCAACAAGTGCTTATGGTGCACCTGCTGGGTGCTAGTTGTTGTAATAGACCTTGAATACAACATAGGATGGGAGCTCTTTCCAGATGGGCATATTGCCTGAGTTGTATCCACATCACCTGGGATACTCCCTAGTACATTGGAGGCATTCCATAAATACTTGCTGGATAGATGAATGGTCCCGGCCCTCATGGAGTTTATAGCACAGGAAATTATACTACATTTCTTCTTGTTCCTTTAGCACTAGTGTGCCAATAAGATCAGAAATAAATGAACGTCAGGCTAGCTTTAAGGAGAGTGAGAGGTGGCTCCCTGGTGGCAGCAGGCAGCCTTGGAGGGAGGTGTGGTCATGCCCTTGTCCTGTTTCCCACTGGCAGTAAGTGAAGGGATTGACCGGGGGACAGTAAGACCAAGATTCTCCCGTGTGGTTTATGGGAAGGAGCCTCAGGACGCAGAACCACACTGTGCACAGGAACATTCCAGGTCTACTTTGTCACACGCTGGGAGACGCTGTCTGTTCCCCTCTATAAGCCCAGTTATCAGTTTCTGCACACTTGAATGAGGCTGCTGCAAAGCAGGACTCCTGAGGGGTTGGCAGGAAGATGGAGATTCTTCCTGAAATTGAGCAGAAATTCCCTTTGTGTTTGCTGGACCTAATTTTGATACGTATTGAAATAATGGATGAGCTAATAGTTTTAAGAGGCAAGAAATTAGTCCAAGATCTTGTTGCTTCCTTAAACAATAGCCAATGTCACAGAACAGGCAGGGTCTACTCCTCACCATGTGAGATTCCTTCCTTCTTTGATTCCTTCCTTCCTCCCTCCCTCCCTTCCCTTTTTCTCTCTCTCTCTTCTCCCAACCCTAAGCAGTCCTGAATTTTTTACATCTCCTGGACATGGTTTGCCTGCCACGGGGCATCTGTTTTAATATGGAAGAGGTGGGACACCTGGGTGGCTTAGTGGGTTAAATGTCCGACCCTTGATTTCTGCTAAGGTTATGATCTCATGGTTTGTGAGTTTGAGCCCTGCGTCGGGCTCCGCACTAACAGCGTGGAGCCTGCTTGGGATTCTCCCTCTCCCTCTCTCTCTGCCCCTCCCCGTTCATGTGGGTGCTCTCTCTCTCAAAACAAATAAATAAACATTAAAAAAAAAACAAAGTGGAAGAGGTGTTCCAGGATTTTATAACCTTTTTGAGGTAGATATAATTGACAGTGTTGATGGTCCGTCATAACCTCGTTACTTCGTGAAAGGCAGGTTCAAAGGACAGGACTTTCTCCGTTCTTTAGTAATGTTATTAACCAGCAAGCTGTCATATTCGGGGAACAAAGGTTGTCCATTGCTACTTTACAAGCATTGCATATTTCATTTGTTATGATCATGTGAAACGTATCTTTCTGGAAAGACGCCCACAAGCTCTGGTGACTGACTTGATCAAACTAGTTTACATGCAATTTATTTCCATCTTCCCCCCCCTCCCCCCCGCCCCGAGAGAGAAAAGAAATCATTGAATGAGGACTGTCAGAAGGCTTTTTGCTTATAATGGGGAATTTGACCAAGGGCCCCCTGGAACGTACAGTTGCTTAAATTTGCATGTCTCCAGGAAGTCTCTAATAGCTAGAGAGAGTTAGGGGACCAGTGTTTAGATTTCGATCATTCCTGCTACTCTTCTTGTGCGTTATTACAGTCATCAAGGATTAACAGTCTTGGGGTTGCAGTTATGCCCAGTTGCGGGCTCTCTTAGGAACAATTCTATTAATATCTCTTTCATCTTCCTAGGTGCAAATTCAGGAACCGGTCAGGGGGAGAGACACTCTCAGCCGGATGCCAGCCTTCTCAGAGCCTGCTGGGGAGCCGTCTGCCCCTCCTGGGACCACAACAAATTCCTTCCCCAACTTAGGAGGGATCGACGAAGAATACGCATCATTGGCCCGATACCTGGAGCTGGAAAGCTGCACTCGATGCCCGCAGCACGGAGACAACCAAGACAGAAAAGACCGCGCACTTGGAAGTTCCTGGGAAGACCTCGGACGTGAGCTGAGCATCCCAGACGCCAGTAATGAAAACAGGTCCCCCCGGGAGCTGTCAGCGCTTCTCCCCCAGGAGGGCAGCGCTGACCCTGGGGAGCCCAAGCCTCTCTCCGTTGCTTCCCCTGAACCCACAGATACCATCACCACTCTGGAAACTGCGTGGGGTGGGCCAAGGGCCAGAGAAGCAGCGTGTGTGTTAGAGCTTCTGGAAGCACGTGGCCAAAGAACATGGCCGACCACGGACTCTCCTGCCGGAGCCTCCCCTGATAAATACTCGCCTCACGAAATTTGCTCCGCGGACTTAGAGTTGGCAAAAAGTCAAAGCGAAGTATCTGATTTATGTTCTCCTGATGACAAGACGCCGGGCGTTCTTTTTCAGACGCGAGGTTCTGAGCCTCCACAGCCGCCATGCAAGAGCGCCAAGGAGCGAGACTCCGCCATGCCCCCTCTTTTTACCAGTGTTTTCACCTGGAACCTTTCACAAAAAGCCAGTGAAGGGGGCACAGGGAAAAACTTAGCGGCGGTGGAGAATTTCACCTCCACGTCGGTCTCCACAGTACGGGCTGGCCAGGAAAGGCCCGGCCCCAGCAACTCAGGAGGCCTTGAGGGAAAACAGCCTCTACGTTCTGAGAACAGCTCTTTTGTGCAGTTGGCAGAAGGCGGCAACGAGGGCCCCAGTAACGGTGGCCCAGACACCACAGACACATCAGCCAGGAATGGCTCAGGTGTAATGTTTCCTCGTGAGACGCCAACGACTTTCACTGCTCATCTGAAGGGTCTTCAGGTGGCCAGGGAGAGTGGGGACACGTGGCCCCCAGTTACCATGGCCCCCAAAGTTCACCCAGCCAAATACCTCCCTGTTTCCATTGCCGAGAACAGTCTTGCAGATGGACCCAAGGGGAGCTCACCTCAGGCACCAGATGAAAATATTCTCCACCTCACTTCCCATGCTCAGTTGGGTCATATTTTAAATGATTCCAAAACCGAATCTCTAAAGGAGCCCTTTGGCATGGCTCCCCGTGGACCAGGAGTCCCCATCCACGTTCCTCGGCTCCCAGAGGTAGAGGGCTTCTGTAGCAGCCGGCCTCTCCAGACTGATAACCAGTCTGGAGATAAGAGCCTGACTGTGGACAGGGCAGACAATAGGAGCCTTGAAGAGGATTTCCAAGAAAAAGAAAGTGAAAGAACACAGAGGATCCAGCACGAGAGCTTACCCCCACAGAGTTTTGCTTCCGAGGGTGGTTTCCAAGAAAGGTGGCCCATGACAGCTGTTGCACAAGGGGCAATACACCCAGTGCCCTTGGACCACTTGTCGGCAAACTCCAGGGAGGAGAGCGGGCAGAGCTCAGACCTGGGGCCTACTGTGTGCAAGGTGGCCCACGCCACCGTGGAAGATGATGGTCAGGCTCTGAGCCACACTCCACCTCTCTCTGATATCTTCCTGGAAGGCTCCAGAGAGAGTGGGCCAGGACTTTGGAGAGCGGGCAGAAAGCTGAAGATTATAACCCTGGAGGCTCCCATTGCAGAAGACTGGCTCCCAAGACCACAGACGGGTTCTGAGTGCAAGGAGTTAGAAGCTGGTCCCGTAATTCCTGACAGGGTCTGGGCTCTATCTGATGTTCTCAAGGCTCACAGTCCTCAGGCTGAGTCTGGCCCGGCCCTTGCTAATAACAGAGAAACCCATGTCAGTGAAAAACGCGCCAGCCGTGCATATTGGAGTAGCCTTTCTTCCCAGTATTTGAGCCAGCCCAGACTCCTGGAGTCATCTGTGGATCCTGTAGACGAAAAGGAATTACCCGTCACAGATTTGTCATCAGAGACTTCCAAAACCGGAGAGAAGGAAAACGTGAGTAAAGTGAGTCAAAACCGAGAGGAAAACCAAATCAAGGATCATGCTGCCTTCTTTAAACAGTTTCTGACCTGCCCTAAAATCGTAGAATCCTCTGTAGACCCCACGGATGAAGCAGGTGTGATGGTGTGCACCAGGGCTGGGACACCAGGGCCTTCTGAATCCACACCGGCTATCATCAGAGAGGAGAGCAAACTGAATGATGGGAACATGGGCCAGAGACTGGAAGTCCAACCCGCCATCTTGCAAGTCCCACGTCCTGACGAAGGTGGGGAAACCATTCCAAGTGGATGTGGAATAAGTCAAATACAAGAAGGCAGTAAGAGAAGCTTAGGGGAGGCTGAACAAAGTAAAAACAACAAAGCAGAACCTGTTTTCTCCACTTCACCTCCTTCTAACTGTCTTGCAGTGATGACTCATGCATCTGTTGGCGTTGATAGTCACAACTCCACAGGTCAAGTTCATGACGTCCCCGAGAATGATTTAGTTGAGCCCAGAAACCGCCAATATGCACGTTCTGACTCGAAGGAAAGGGAAGCTGTTGAGAGTGAGTGTGGGAAACCTTCACCCTCTTCTAGTGGTCTCGCTCCGTTGCCCTGTGCTTCATCTCCCAAAGGAAACACTGCAGACTTTTCAGTAAGCCACACAATTCGGGAACCTCAAAGAGAGGAGCCCCGCACTGGGGAAACCAAGCATGTGAGTACCTCTGGCTCTCCAGCAGTGACCTCGGCATCTGGTTCAGGTGAATGTGCCTCAGAGAAAGCTCCTGAGATATCACAGCACCCATGTCAACAGGGCTCCAACCTGGGCTATGGGAGAAGAACCAGGGAAGAGAATCTCGGTCACACGGCAGCCCAGACCCTCAGATTCCCAAAAGCCCCACCAGCAGGGAGTGGCTCAGAGGAGGTCAAGAAGCCAGAAACCTCAGGGGGTGGACATTTAGCTGAGGGGGTAAAGAAGAAAATTCTGTCCAGGGTGGCCGCCCTGAGGCTGAGATTGGAAGAGAAGGAAAATGTCCTAAAGAGCTCAAGCTTTCTTAAAAAGATTCCTAAACTCGAAACACCGGCATCATGCACAGAGGAGGAAAAAGACGCAAAAAAGCCACCTGGCAAAAGAGAAGGGAAAGGTGAGGTGCTGTTGCTTTCTGTCGTTGGTAACGTTTGGGTTTGTGAACCAGATGTCTGGTGTTCTTCTGAGTCCTCTGCATTTAAGGTGAGGGTCCACTGGATAGGCATTGGTGGCTTGGCAGTGACCAAATGGTGGCCTGGCCTGTATGCTCGTGGTTCTCAAGCTCCACTGGCCTCACATCCCCTGCAAGGCTCGTTGAAATGCAGATCGTTGGGCTTTCCCCTCCAGAGTTTCCGGTTCAAGGTGTGGGTTCGAGAAAGTGCGTGTCTAACAAGTTGCCAGGTGATCCGGAGAGAGAATCACTGAATAGGCTGCCTGTGGGTAAGTTGAAATCGAGGGAGTAGGATTAAGATGACTTTCTGTCTCATTACCCTTTAAAAAATATTTTAAAAGATAAACAGAAGCGTTCATCAGTGTCGCTAATTAGTATAATTCAACAGACCACACACAGCAAGCAGGATTTACGGAAGTAAACATTCAGGGATAATTTGGGAGCCTCTTTTTTAATTGGTGATTGTCATTAACAGCAGCTTACTTGAATCCCGGGTTTCCTTCCGAATTTGAGCGTAACGTTTCTTTCCAGCTCACCCTCCTCTTCGTCTGAGTCGGAAGCGCCCTCTGAAACCTCCGTTCCAGGTTTCAGGCCACGTGAGGCTCAGGGCCCTGGCAATTTCGGTCACTTTTGTGCTGCGGGGAGGGGGGAGGGGGTGCATCACGTGACCCCAAGCTCCATCCCTTAACCCAAATTTTAGCCTCTTTCATTTCAGAGCTCTTTTTTCCCTTCCCACGGGCGGGACGAGTCAAAAGAGAAGACCCCGCAGTGAGGTCGTGGAGCTGCGTGTGGCAGAGCCCGACGCTGGGGCCCCCTTATACCCCAAGGGGGGGGGGGGCAGGGCTTTTCTCCTTCCTGAGTTGTTCGGACCTCCACACGGGCGCTCATTATTCCCAACACACATCACCTAGGCCCTCAGCGCCCCCTGCAGCCAGGAGGAAATACAAAACTACCTTCTGAAGAGTTTTGGGGGGCATCCAACCAGTTTTCTAGTATATAGGTTTTAAAACCTATTTAGGGGCGCCTGGGTGGCCCAGTCGGTTAAGCCTCTGACTTCAGCTCAGGTCATGATCTCGCAGTCTGTGAGTTCGAGCCCCGCGTCAGGCTGTGTGCTGACAACCCAGAGCCTGGAGCCTGCTTCAGATTCTGTCTCTCTCTCTCTCTCTCTCTCTCTCTCTCTCTCTCTCTGCCCCCCCCCCACCCCGCTCACACTCACACACTCTCTCTCTCTCTCTCTCTCAAAAATAAACAAAAGTGAAAAAAAATTTTTTTGAAACTGCTTTAAAGACAACAGAGCAGTATTTTAAAAGATCTCTGAAGTGGTTTCAACCCTAAGGGAAATGTCTATTTGGAATCCTTGTCCGCGGTTATCCGAGTTACTATGGGAACACAGACTATCCGGAAAAGCAGAAGCTGGCAGAGTTTGCTCTCAGAGACTGCGTGGCTTCCCTGAGCACTGCATTCTGGGAGGGGAGCACTGTCACACCAGAGACCCCTTGGGGGAAGGAGTCTGTGTGTGTGTGTGTGTGTGTGTGTGTGTGTTGGACAGAAGCACGTGACTCAGAGGACTCAAAGAAATAAAACTGAGTAACCTTTCTTGGGGACATTCACAGCTGTGTACTCACCTGGTGGGAGGGGGCTGCTCTATCCTTTCCCATCAACCCTCGACCCGAACGTGCACAGAAGAGGAACCTAGCCACACTGAAGGCTGTCCTTTATCCCCATTCCCCGTTCCATCCGATACAAACAGGGGTCCTTCCTAAAGCCCTGAGGCCTCTTGCTCAGAGACCCTCATTTTGCTTTGCTTCCCATTTTTGGCCCTTCCCTCTATCCTCCCAGGTTTCTGGGTTCAGAACTTCTAGTGGGCAGTGGACAGAGTTGGCAGCTTTGGGGACATTGGGGTCTCCACAGAACCATCCATGAAGACTGCCACCACATTGTGCTGGAAGGCTCCTTGAGGACTTAAGTTCCAGACGAGGAGGCGGGCTTGGGCAAGACTCTGGAGCGAGAGTTTGAGACTGTGGGCCTCAGTACCTAACGCAGCCAGCCGCGTAGGACCGAATAATCCGAAATGGGTTTTGCCTTCACTGAACTTGGTGTATCTTCGCTCTCTGCCATGATATTGTTAGTGTCTTCAGTTACTCTATAGTGGAGGGATCTGTCCCCTGAGTGGCTCATTAGTACTTCCTGGGAAGAAAACAAGCTTTTAAATACGTTGGCATCAAAGAGAGAGGAGAAGGCACATTTAACCCATCGACTGCTGCCCAGCAGTGGGATCTGAGGTAGCGGGGAAACAAAGCGTTGGCACTGGGGACTGCGGGCTTGGCCGGGGATCACACAGTGTTTTGAGTCACCACGGCTGCGGTGCTGTGGAGCTTGGCCTGCACGAGGACGGACACCTCGTTGCCAGGAACCCAGCCAAGTCATTCTGCCCACCTGGCGGGGCCAGCCGTCTCGTCTCGTTCTGCTGTCTGTGCTGCTGCCCCGTGGCTGTCCCGAGGAATGACACACTCAGCTGGCCTGCAGTGCCCTGATCCCTGATGTTAAAAGGCGACATTCAAGGAGCTCAGCCCAGCCTCCCCCCCCACCCCCACCCCGCGCCCCACACACCAGGGAATTGTTTCCTGATTGATCGTGTTTCATTCAAGGAGACACGTCTGTCTCTTTTGCTGATGAAATCGCTATCAGACATCACTGCAATCCGCTCGGATATCTTCAGCAAAGATAGCTGATGAAGGGGAAAGATGGGGGAGAATTATTCACTAAATATCTTATTGTTGCTTTGCCTTTTATATCTGGGGGCGTAACCGCAATTACTTGGATAACCCGGATTTTGTCCTGCTCCCTAAGCCCCAGCTCTGATTTTGACCTGGATTACCTGGCGATCATTTAAATACGGCTCTATTTGGCTCAGGGTTTATAGACTAGGTATCCACAATCCCACAGCCTCTTCTTTAAAAAAAACAAAAAGCCTCTCACATTCTACTTCATTTCGTGCATTCTAGATCTCACTTTGGGACTTTAATTTTTGTTAATGTTTATTATTTTTGAGAGAGAGAGAGAGAGAGAGAGAGAGTGCACGCGTGAGCAGGGAAAGGGCAGAGAGAGAGGGAGACACAGAATCCGAAGGAGGCTCCAGGCTCCGAGCTGTCAGCACAGAGCCCGACGCGGGGCTCGAACTCACAAGTTGAGATCATGACCTGAGCCAAAGTCAGACGCTTAAATGACTGAGCCACTCAGGTGCCCCACTTTGGCAGTCTTAAGTAATGCAAAATGAGATTTTTCTCTTAGATTGATTTGCTCATTTTCTGAATGTTTAGGCGAGTCACATCTTCCCTCAGACACTTGGTTTCCTCATCCATAAATTGAGGGGGATAATTATCCCCATTCTTGGGATTGCTGTGAAAATTAAATGCGATAAAATGGGAAAGTCTTCTGGCCACTGTTGTGGCCACTCTCTGCCACTATTATAAGAACACTGACCTGAAACTCTCTCGTTTCCAGCTCCGATATTACTAAAAAAGATCCAAGCCGAGATGTTCCCTGACCACTCTGGGAATGTAAAATTAAGCTGCCAGTTTGCAGAAATTCATGAAGATTCTACGGTCTGGTGGACAAAGGATTCAAAGTCAGTAGCCCAAGTGCAGAGAAGGTGCGATATTTGCCTGGTTACGTTTCATGGTTGTTGCTGGTTTCACAATGTAGTTCTAAAAGAAAATAGTGATAGGAAGTAAAAAGGAAAATTGAAGCTGAAACCCCACTCACTTAAGTATCCAAGACAAGTAAGGAACGAAGACAGAGGTCTAGACAGGGAAAGCAGGGAAGGGTTCTTACTCAGGCTCTGCCACCCCCGAGTCTTGTGGCCTCAAAAAATCATGAAATGTGTCACGATGCTTTTAAAATCAGGGGAACATGATGGGGCGCCTGGGTGGCTCAGTCATTTCGGTTTCTGACTTCGGCTCAGGTCATGATCTGACCGCTCGTGAGTTTGAGCCCCGTATCGGGCTCTGTGCTGACAGCTGGGAGCCTGGAGCCTGCTTTAGCTTCTGTTTCTGTCTCTCTGCCCCTCCCCTGCTCATGCTCTCTCGTGCTCAAATATAAAATAAAACATAAAAAAATAACTTTAAATCAGGGGAACATGCCAAATCATCTTCTAGTCTGAGGTTCCACAGTCCCAAGATCATAGAGCTCTCTTCTGTTTGTGAATCTGTGTTTTTTCTCTTTCACAAATTCCTACTAGCCTGCCAAATTTCAAAGCTAAGAAGGAGTATCCAAGGGGAAAAAAAACAATCCATGAAGTAATAGAAAGTAGCAGGTATTGAAGGTGATAAGTAACCATTTCTGAGATGGGAAAAGCCGTGTATTTCTGGGGCCCTAGGTTAGAAGAGGAGAGGAGAGGAGGGGAGGGGGGAGGGAGGGAGGGAGGGAGGGAGAGAGAGAGAGAGAGAGAGAGAGAGAGAGAGAGAGAGAGAGAGAGAGAGAGAGAGAGAGAGAGAGAGAGAGAGAGAGAGAGAGAGAGAGAGAGAGAACCATTGCTGAGAGTACCCGTGTGGAACAAAGCTGACGAATGGCTCCCTAAGCGCCTGGCTGGCAATAAATGCTTGTTCACGTGAGCCGTGGGCCATGGGCTTCACCCAACACACCTGAGGGAGTGTGGCTTATTCTAAAACAGATCACCTGGCTCAGTGGGCATAACTCAAGCCCCAGCTGCTTCTTTCTGCTGAGGGAAGTCCCCGTTCAGCTCCCTGAGTCACGGGAGGTGTCCTGTCCCCTTAATCTCGTTTCAAGGAGCCTGAAAAAGGAAGGAAAATTGAGTTTTTTTGTATAACTAAATCAAATACGTTTGCTTGGAGCATACGTCTGGAAATTATGCTCCAAATGCCATAGTGATGCCGGATTCGAGCTGTAATTTCTATAACATCCCTCCAGAAAACCTAACTGGATTGTGACAGATGGAATGAGGCCACGCAGCCTAAAACGTTGCCATTACCCTGCCTGTCTTATGTATGGCTTAGGAAGGATGATAATGGAGAATAAGTGGCTTGGCTTAAAAAAAAAAAAAAAAAAAAAACAACCAAGACCACTCCCTAGAGCTTTATAAAAAGAAGCACTAATCATTCATTTAAAGCACTTTCTGTAGCTGTCAGCCAAGGGTAATTAACCAGTAGGGTTTTTGGCCATCTTGCTCTGAGCTCAGATTTGGCATTTGAATCTTTTGGGTCCATTTTCCATTTGAGATGTCTTTAGAAAACCTAGCCTCCCTGTAGGGAGCGTACATTAGTAGGCCTGCCATTTACTGGTGACATGTGGCCTGGCCTTTACACTTGACCAACGTTGGCTTCATTTTGTCTGGGCAGCACTGAGCTGGGAGCACCCATTTGCCTTTTCTTCTTCTCCTCCTCCCCCCTCCTCCTTCTCTTTCCTCACCACCACCACCACTGGTTTTTCTGTTCGTGGCACAGTGCCTGGAACTTAATAATTTGGGGCGGGTGGATGGATGGGCAGTATTCACTAGAAGAGTACCCTATTCAAAAACACCCTCAGCCATGGGTCCTTATTTACAGCAAAGACCCCCTTTCGCTTGTCCTGTATTGTGTCTGTGTTTAGATTTGGTTTAGAGCTTTCAGGTCTCCTTCAAGCCCAGAGCACCTGGGTCAGTAACGTAACTGAGGTGAATTCTGAGCAGAAATGTTAATGACGGCCCCCAGAATTCACATTTCCGGTTCTTGGCTCTGCAGGTCACAGCCAAGGCTCCCAAATGGTTTTGATTCCTATTGCCTATTTGGAGAGAGGATGTTAAAGCAAAATTGCACCAGTCATCTCCCACAGATAAAAATGAATTATGCAAACAGCTTATCGAGACCTTGTTCTTTAGCCAGCCCACTAGCCCCAAATGTTAGGGCAGGGAAGCACCTGTTCCTTTCTCCTTAAGTGTGTTAGAAAAATGCAGCTTCAGAACGATGAAGCGTTCCAACATTCACGTCCCCTATTGCAGGGCAGACGACACCTCGGCTGTGTCCTTGGCCATCGTCCAAGCCGGTCAGAAGGACCAGGGCATCTACCGTTGCTGCATCAAGAACAGTTACGGCAAAGCGACCGCTGAGTTTAACCTTACCGCTGAAGGTAAGCCTCAGCCTCTCCGTTTCAGGCGATAAACCACGAGACACCCCCCCCCCTCCCCAGCCCCCGTCCAGAATGCCCACTTGCACTGAAGACCCTCTCTTCTTTGTCTTCTTCTAGTTCTGAAACAACTTGCGAATCAGCAGGCTATTAAAGGTAAGCTGACCCGAGTTGGATGTCCAAGGACATGGGCCACTCCACAAAGCGAGAGCTCGCTCCTGGAATCAAGGGTTGAAACAATATCCCCATCGACTCTTCCAACCAAGTAGGGGAGAGCGCAGGAATGACTGGGAAATGAATGACAATTCATGAGCTATTTCAAGCTGGTGGCGAGGCCTGGAATAAGTGCGTGAGGCTACCAACGTGCAGAGGTGTAGTATTTATGAAAGATCAGACTGGGGCGCGCAGTTGTCGAGGATGTGTCGGTGGGGGCCTTGGGGTCAGACTCCTTCCTTTAAGCCTCAGGCTTGCGTCCAGCCCCTCTGCAGCGGGTTTTCAGCGTCTGGCACTGACACAGCCTGGTTTGTTGCTTCGGTTTACTTCTCAGTTTGACTCACTAAGCAGATTCCAAAGACAGTCAGGTGTCCTAGGAGAACCCCATTCCTTCGCATCTTCCTGGAAATGAAAGATGAGTTTTGGTGCTTTCCTTTGGCATTTTGGCACTGGGCCCGGTCCCCTTGATCTTTCGGATGAAGAAGCCTCAAATAACTTCTTCATCACCTTTCTTATTTGGTGATAAACATTTTATTAGTTGAATTCTCCAGAGGAGGAACAAATAACATTTTACAGGCTGGGCTCTAATTAAAAACTAATAAAACCCAGCTCGTGGGAAAGCCCAAAAATGAATGATGGTTCAAATAAAACACAAGCTAGCACAATTTAATGATCGCACATGGGGCTTTCAAAGGAAAGTCCTAAGATTTATTTTTTTCCTTTCACTGTTTTATCTTTGTTAAGTAGACTTTCTGTTGGAAATTATAGACAAGATTGTTAATTATACCCAATACAGTACTATGGAAAAAAAATTACCTTCTTCTTTCTAAGCACACAGTCGGAAACAACTTTTGTATTAAATCTGATGCATTTTTTTAAGTACTCAGTGCAGTTGTTGTTGTTAATAATAATTGAGTTTTAGGAATTTGGGGATTTTGAAGGAGAATAGAATGGGATAAATATAATTCATATTTATTGGGCTGTATACATAAAACACTTCCTATATTATTTAAGTGGTATTAGGGGCCAAATTGTTAAAATGAAATCATTTGTGTAACTAGAATTACGATTTGGGTTATATAAAAAGCATCCCTTTTTCTAAGTGATCCAGTTTTTGAATTTAACTTAAAAAGAAACCTATACTCTTCTCTGTAAATTAATTTTCTTTCTAGTTCTGTCACTAAAGATGAAATCTATGATAAATAATCTCTTAAAATTTGCCTGGGGGGCACCTGGGGGCTCCGTCAGTTAAGTGTCTGACTTTGGCTCAGGTCACGATCTCCCGGTTCGTGAGTTCGAGCCCCGCATTGGGCTCTGTGCTGACAGCTCAGAGCCTGGAGCCCGCTTCGGATTCTGTGTCTCGCCCTCTCTCTCTGCCCCTCCTCCGCTCATGCTCTGTCTCTTTCTCTGTCTCTCTCTCTCAAAAATAAATAAACATCAGAAACATTTTTTTTTTTTTTAATTTGTCTGGGACAGTGTCCCAATTGCCTGCCTGTTCCCCTGCTTCTCCACCATAGATCTTTCTAGAAACCTGGGACAGGTTACTTGGCCTGAGGCTCCTGCTCACCATCGTGAAATCCTGGAGGATCTTCCTACACACGCTCTTTCCACAGGCATCTTCAGCACTTTTTCTTTTCTTTTCTTTCTTTTAGAGATGACAGAGAGAGAGAGAAAGAGAGAGAATCCTAAGCAGGCTCTACACTCAGCACAGAGCCCAACACAGGGCTCAATCCTGTGACCCTGGGATCATGACCTGAGCTGAAATCAAGAGTCTGACATTCAATCCACTGAGCCACCCAGGCACCCCCAGCACTTTTACTGTTTGAGTCCCCCTCCCTTTCTTTCTTTCTGCCAATAACGAGGCCTAGTTGTTCATCGATACTCTTGGACAATAATTTTCATCTCTGTATATACCTGTAGTAGCTTGCTTCAGTCACTGGCTGCTCTTCAAACACGTGACCTGAAAATATTTTTAAAAGCAGAGAAAAATGTTTCTCTAAAGAGTCTAAATAGAAACGTGAAGTGAGATTTTCACACGACCTGTGGTTTCTTTCTTCTTTTAAACATTCAGAAAGATGTGAGTCTTCATCGACTTCGAAGATTAAAGGGCGCTAAAGAACTCCAACCAAACTGATTTCATTGAAAGCTGTCTTCTTCTCTTCTCTCAGCCCACCAGAAGGCTGACCTGTTCATCTCTAGGTTAGAAGGGAACCTTCCGATTGCATCCGTGGTCACCTGAAACGTGGAGAATCCACTATGAGAAAACCCGGTGCTAGAAAAAAATAATTCTACTTTTCTTTTTACACATAAATCCAAAATAATTAGGCTTTTTTTTTTCAGTGTCTCCTCAGAGGAGCTTCTTTTTAACGGTCTTGTCCTTGCCTACCTATTTCTTATAGCTACCACAGACATTCTCAACATGGGGAAACGGTATTGCCCCCGAGAAGACAAAAATTGGTTCTTGAGGAGGCAAAAAAACTTACTCTGATTGTGTGTGAAGCACAGATATACACACATAAACGGATATACAGGACCTCTGTGGGATTGAAATTTATGGGGAGGGGGATCAATTAAAAAAAAGTCTGAAAAGACTCCTTTCAGGGGGCAGTCATGAGAAAAAGGGCTGAGAAACTGATCTGTCACGTCTTATCGTTGGTTCCTCCTCCCCGCTCCACACTTCAGCTTGCCTTTAGTTACCTTTCGTGGTCCTGTCCGTATTTTCCAGATCTGTCTAAACTTCTTTTCCTGGTCTCCCCAGTTTGGCCCTCACCAGTTTTCTCCCCTCTCCAGTGAGGTCCACTGGAGACTCATACCGATCTTCCTGCCTCCTGGAGGACTCGTCCCCCCCCCCCCCTTCTCATCTTTGAGCTGTGCCTCTCTCTGTTGGGAGTTCCGTGTGGTCTCCCCTCCAGGTTCTACAGGCCAGCCTTGTCCTCGTCCCTGTGTGGGAACAACCATGAGCCAAGAAGCAGGATGGGGGCTGGGATATTCTGCCCAACTAAAGGTGAGGTGTGTTTTAGGATGTGAAGAGATTGAATTCAGCCAACTCATCTTCAGAGAAGACTTCCTCAGGGACAGCTACTTTGGGGACCACCTGCGAGGTCAGATCGCCACGGAGGAGCTGCACTTTGGAGAAGGGGTCCACCGGAAAGCCTTCCGCAGCAAAGTGATGCAGGGCCTCATGCCCGTCTTCCAGCCCGGCCACGCCTGCGTGCTCAAGGTGCACAACGCTGTTGCCTACGGGACCAGAAACAACGATGAGCTCATCCAGAGGAACTACAAACTCGCTGCCCAGGTGGGTCCACCTGCCCTACAGAGTCACGTGGGGGTGTGAGGGGGGGGACCCACGAGAGCCTGAGATGAAAGTCAGACTCAGAATTGTTGGGAGTGTCTCCAAGAGGGTGTTTCTCTCCCTTTGGGGTATGGCTGTAAGGGAGCCCCTGGATCAAGCCCGAATTCTGGGAACCATGTCTGAGTTCTCGGGGTAATTTCTTGCCCTCATGCCAGCCAGATGGGACTCACCCTGTGTCTGGAGGCCCCTCACCGGCTCTGACCTGGGCTGGGATCATTTCTGTTTCTAGGAAGCCCCATGAGGTCCTTGAGTCCACTCAGACACAGGATGTTGTGGAAGGCGGGAGGTCCAAGCTACAGGGATGCCAGGATTCCCAAGCATCCCCAAGGGCATAGTTTCTAGATTCTTGTTTACTTTGTGGAAGGGGGTTGGCTATATTCAGAGGGGGCAGCATGTGTCCTGTTTCTTGCCTTCCTGAGTTTGGGTCAATGTTAGCCTATAAACTATGAAGGGAGACTGATCCAAGGCTCTAGCTAAGCTCCCATCTCCCTGTGTTATTGAGTCACAGAACCTTGAGACAGAAGAGAACATGGGCTTCCCTCCCTGCCTCCCACTTTGGTCTGAGTATTTCACTCTTGACACCAAGAGTATCGAGAGCCTGACCCAGAGCAGTGGCCAAGCTTTCAGGACAGCTGGGTCTAGCTCTTTTGCAAGCTAGGCACCCTTCTAAAATTATTACCTATAAAATGAATAGGTTATACTTCAGTGAATCTCTCAGGGGCCATCAAGCACTAGCCCTCCAGGATTGTCTTAGGTGTGGTGAGGTCCGGTGGGACTTGGGGCTCATGAAGGCAGCCCCTCTTTTGAGTACAGAGTTTTGCCAATCGTATTCCTTCCTCCTCCAAGTCAACCCTTCTTTTTTCTTTTCTTTCACTACATATTTTTTCCATCTCAAGTACCATCTGGGCCAGTCAGGGAAAGCCCCCAGCGTCCACACTCCCTCTTGAAAGACCCCACTGAGTAGAAAGCAGAATCCAGTTTGCCCTTTCCTAAGCCAACAGTGTTCCCAAGGTGTTGGCTACCCACAACTCTAATTACACCTTTGAAGAAGAGCTTCAGATGGGAGAGCTCAGCACACTCCGAGCTGTGCCCGACATCCTGCCATGGGGCCAGTCCCGTTAGCCCAGGATGAATTTCAGCCATGTGCGTTCTAGAAATTTGATAGTTCAGGACGCCTGGTCCTAGAGACCACTTGAGCTTTACCTGGATAGTTCCTTCGAGTCTCAGAGTTCTCTGCAAGTGGACGACTCGAGTCTGCAATAATTGTTGCTTCTGTGCCTGCAACCAGGGGGTGGGTTGGGGAATCCATTGGCTTGACTTACTGGGAAGTCTGATTAGCTTCACCGGCAACTCTGAATTTCTTCTACTCACTTGTCTTTCCCTTGTGTTTGGGCGATGTAGGAATGCTATGTCCAAAATACTGCCAGATACTATGCCAAGATCTATGCTGCCGAAGCACAGCCTCTGGAAGGCTTTGGAGAAGTGCCAGAGTGAGTGTGTTTACTGTCTCTTGTATTATCACCCTGGTTTCTTGGGGACTTGGAGGGATGAGAGGGTGAGAAGGACCAGTGGGACAAGCATTTTGCCTGGTCTCTCTGTCTGGAAGCCATGAGGCCACACTGGGCTGCTATCCTGTTCCTCTCTAGGTTGCCAGAGGCTTATAGAGAGATACTTGATAAATATTCTTTAAATCAATGGATGGATGGATGGATGGATGGATGGATTTGATAAATGTATCACAGTAAATAGAAAATAATTCGATAGAAAATAGAAAATGAATTTGATAAATGTAGCACGTTAAATAAAAAGTAAAGAGTATCTACTTCATGGCAAACAATAAGCAAAGAAAAGAGAACACAAGAATATCACAAAACAATTACCCTATGATGAAAATAAAATATGGTGTCATGTCTACGAAGAATGAATTGGGTATCAGGAGCGTAGGAACACAGTACCCATTTCCTGGAACCCTACAGAGACAGATTACAGTGATTACTTTTATCCACTCATTGGCTAAATATTGACTGAGTCATGCAGATTTTTGGGTGTCTGGAGCTTCTGGTTACTAGTGGGTTTATCTGGTCGAGATCATGTTTAAGTGGGAAGAGAAAGAGCCAGGACACGTTGGAAATTTCAGACACAACAGTCATTTATGTATCAGTAGAAACTGGGAGAGGAAAGAAGGAAGGAATCGTTGCTTACATTGACCCTGTGGACTCACAATGGGGGAAAATACTCTCCCTGAGGTGGGGTGTTGGGCATATTATATATAAAGTCTAATGCTTTCTGCTCTTTGCCAAGAGCATACTTACTTAGAACACAAACATTTCTCAGCAACTTCAAGAAAAATGAACATGCTGCAGAGAAAATACACAATTGCTTTTCTGTTCAATCCACTCAGGCAGCAATCTGGAGTGAGTTATAGTTTTGTGTTACAGGAACTTGTGCATTCTCTGTCTTCTCCGGCCCCCTTTATATAGTCCTTAACCCTAGAAGCATTCTCCAGGAGGAAGAGGGTCAACCAGGTGAGCTGTCCACAATGCACAGAGCCCTCTGGTTTTGTGTGGCTGGACCCTACGGTTTGGGGGCTTTCTCAAGAAAACAGCACAAACTTATGAATAACAAAGATTGGCGAAGGGACTTGGAAAGGGCCTGTGCGTGTGAGGGACACAGGGGCTAATTAGCATCATCAGCGCCCCCACAAATGTGCCACCGGCCTAAAGATAGATTAGGACATTTTGATACGTAAACACCTTTCCCTTCCATACAGTGGAAGAATTTTGTGGGTGCCTGAATAATAACAAACATACGGAAGGATAAGGGTCCTCACAGAGGCCTCTGCTCCCAATTCCATGTTCATTGAATCAAGATCAGAGGATTCGACACCAGGAAACACACACACACACACACACACACACACACACACACACTGCCTTCTTCAAGGCCTCTACACTTGAGACCATGTTAGAAAAGATGAACGCAAGCAGATTTTAGAGGAGATAGCACCTGAGTGTGATTGTGTACGTGTCGAGGTGGGAGATTTCAGATGCTTCTCAGCTTCAAGATGCTTCTGTGTGCAGGGACCACCAAGATGCTTCCACCTGGGGGTGGCAGTGAAAATGGGAGACAGAACAATGGTGGGGGCATCAGGGCTGGCCCCCAGAAGAAGAGGTCCATGAAAGAGGAGGTCCAGAGGCTGGATGTGGTGAGACCAGTCGGAGAGGTGTTGCTACAGCCCAGGGAAGGGGCAGTGGAGGTAGAACGTGACCGCTGGCCATGGGGAGTTTGAGAGGAGAGAAAGGGCTCTTGGGATATTCATTCAGTAAGTAGGTGCAATTAACAAACTTGATATAGGGAATAAGAAGAGAGAGGAGGTTGAGTATAAATCCAAGCTTTTTAACTGAGAAAACTAAAAGCCATCAGAATGAGTGACCTTAGCAAGCAGGATTTTTGTAAAATGAGGGGTACTGGGTCAAAGAGTACATTGGAATTAGGGCCAGGGCTGCAAATGGAGTTCACTCGTCCAAATGGTGACAGAAGCGAAGGAAACCAGGGAAGGGGAATGAAATGTGAGGGCAGAGACCCATCAATGGAAGGCGATGATCGACGATCGTAGTCTTTTTGGTTTTTTTTTCCAATATATGAAATTTATTGTCAAATTGTTTTTTTTTCAGTATATGAAATTTATTGTCAAAATGGATCGTAGTTTTTAAAATGAGGAGGTGTGACCATGTTTGTAGCCTTGGGGCAGAGAGAGGAAATGAAGAGTCAAGGTGATAGTAGCCAATAGAAGACAAAACTTGAGACCTGGTGTTGGCAGATGTTCTCTGTAAAGGGCCAGATCATTACTCTTTTAGGCTTTGTGGGCCAGTAGGCAAAATAGAAGCCATTATGGGGCGCCTGGGTGGCTCGGTCAGTTAAGCGTCTGACTTCGGCTCAGGTCATGATCTCGCAGTTCGTGAGTTCGAGCCCCACGTCGGGCTCTGTGCTGACCACTCAGAGCCTGGAGCTGCTTCGGATTCTGTGTCTCCCTCTCTGTCTGCGCCCCTCCCATTTGCACTCTGTCTCTCTTTCCCAAAAGTAAATAAACTTTAAAAAAATTAAAAAAAAGAAGCTATTATGTTGATACTTGCATAACAAGAAAGAAAACCAGTATCTACAAATCTTGGTTGATAAGTTTCAAAATATAATAATAATTGAATTCAATTCTTTAGTATATAAGTTTACTAATGAGAAGAATGGAATTCTTTTTTTTTTTAATTTTTTTAATGTGTATTTATTTTGAGAGACAGAATGTGAGCAGGGGAGGGGCAGAGAGAGAGGGAGACAGAATCTGAAACAGGCTCCAGGCTCTGAGCTGTCAGCACAGAGCCTGACATGGGGCTCGAACCCATGAACTGTGAGCTCATGACCTGAGCCAAAGTTGGTCGCTCAACTGACTGAGCCACCCAGGTGCCCCATTTTGCTAACTTTTTAAAGCAACTTTGCTTACCCTTGGGGTTCAGAGTTAGTGTTCCCCTCTGATCACATCAGTTCCAAATATTCGTGTGTGAAAACCATTCCTGGCTTGTGGGCTGTAAACAGGCATCAGACCGGATTTGGCCCACAGGCAATGGTTTGCGGACCCTGTGCCTCTCCGCAGTGAGTAGCAGCCGAGGCGGATTCAGGCACATCCTTCCACAAGCTCTGATGCGATTTCTTCCTTGCTCAGTGATGAATGGGAATGGCCAGCTGCGACTTCACATCCTGCTCGGTGCAGAGTAGCTGTGTTTGGGGGGTGGCAGGGGCCGGCAGTGCGTCCCTGGGGTGGAACTCAGGGAGAAGCATCAGGAAGCTTCAGTTCAGGTAGGGTGGGGGGAAGCGGGGACCAGGAGGAGCGGCTCAGGTTGGCTTGTGTGCTTGCGTTGAGTGAGCAGGAGGGACACGAAGCTAGGGGCGATGCTCCCCCGCTTTGCTCCCCCACTTCACCTCCTACCAGCTTATTTCTACTCGGTCTTTACCACTCGCGTGCCGCTGCACTGCTCCTGGAGAGCCTGCTGCCTATCTTCCTTAGTTAAGAGTAGGGAGCTGGAAGCTTCTCCACTGTGCACCCTTCCCAGCGGTTGTCCCTGCAAAGCAGGGACCGTGTCTCTTTCATGTTCGCTCTCCTGGTGAGGTTTTTGAGATTCTGGCACAAGCTGTTCAGTAGACGCTGTCGGTTGAACGGAAAGGGAGGGTAAGTCGCCAGCCACCGAGCTAGGAGTTGGGGGACACGTGAGCGGTTCAGTTTGGGCTGTGTTAGATTTGAGATCCCTAGGAGACATCGATCGGAGACAGAGAGGAGGAGGCCGGAATGTGAGTGGGGGAGAGGGGAGAGGTCTGGATGGAGATTTCAGGTGGAAATTGTTGACATACAGACCGCATTTCAAGCCAGGAGGTCACTAGCCGGTGTGGGCAGAGACAGGAGAGCCGTCCCGGGGCGTGTCAGAGGTTGGGGAGAAGTGAGAAGCCAGTGAAGGAGCCAGGGAAAGAGGAAGCAATGAAGCAGGAAGAAAACGAAGAGGAAGGGAGTTTCTGGAAGCAGTGGGAAGGGGACTCCGAGAGATCAGCCATGTCAGGCGCTCCTGAGGGCAAGTAAGACGAGGGCCGAGAAGAGACCGTTAGACTCTGCAACACAGAGTCTGCAACACAGGCTGCTGGTGCCCTTGACCAAAGCTTCCTTAGTGGGAGAGCATGTCTGAGTGGGTTCAAGAGACAAAGGGAGGGGAGGGATGGCAGACGGTGAGTCTGCAACTGACCTGGGTTTTGACGTAAACTGAGTCAGAAGTTGAGTGGGTTACGGGCCCCACGGGCTGCCCGGAGCTATTTCAGCATGTGGCTATGCCACTGGCAGTGAGTCGGTTTCCCAGAGGAAAATGGGATGCAGGAATGTGGGGAATGCTTGCTAGAGCCACATCCTGGGGCACCAGAGGGGTCGGGCAGATCCAGGGCACCAGCGGAAGAAGTGGTTTTGGGGTGGGGGGGGAGGGAGCCAGGAGGCTTCGTCCACAGTGGGGGAGGGGAGGGGAATATACGGGCACAGACCGAGGAGGCGGGACCGCGCAGCTCTTAGAAGCTCTCTTCGTACTGTTGCAGCCTTCACAGTAAAACAGGAAGCGAGGTCATCAGCTGAAAGTGAGGTCGGGGAGGAGGTGCGGGCAGTCGGAGGCGAGAAGAGCAGGTTTGACATAGTCATGGTGGTGGCGGGAGGGTGGGGTGACCGCGAACCGATTGTGCTGACAGCCACATTCAGGATCTGATCACTTCTCCACTGGAGCTGCCTTCACGACCGGGCGGCCTCCTCACCGGCCTCCCTGCTCCTGTCCTTACTCCTGCACAGTCCCGTCTCCACAGGGTCGTCCGCAACACAGACGTGTGATAACGGCAGTCCTTTGTCCAAAACCGTCCGGTAGCCCCTCATCCAAAGGGATGTAAAGGGGAGAGTTTTTCAAATGGCCTTCCAGACCCCACAAGGTCTGGCTTCCTATGCCCTCCCTGGCCTCACGCAGTCGCTCCTATCTCCCCTTTGCTGACTCTACTGCAGCCACACACTGGGCCCTTGCTGTTCTTAGAACACACCCAGAATGCTCCTGCCCCAGCCTTTTCCCTTTATTGTTCCTTCTGCTTAGAATGCTCTTCCCATAGATGCCCTCATGGCTCCCTAGCTCCCTTCCTACAGGTCTCTGCTCAAACGTTCTTCCTTAGCAAGGCCTCTCTGATCTCCCTCAGTCAAATAGCAGCCCTTCCCTGACCCCTGAGCTCCCTAGCGCTTTTTCACTGCTTTGTTTTCTCACGTAGCACACGTACGTATTTGTTGCCCGCCTCTTTCGTTTAAATGTAAGATCCTTGCGGGGCACCTGGGTGGCTCAGTCGGTTGAGCGTCGGACTTCGGCTCAGGTCGCGATCTCGCGGTTTGTGAGTTCGAGCCCCGCGTCGGGCTCTGTACTGATGCCTCGGAGCCTGGAGCCTGCTTCAGATTGTGTCTCTCCACCTGTCGGCCCCTCCCCTGCTCGTGCTCTGTGTCTCTCTGTCTCTCAATAATAAATAAACGTTTAAAAAAAATTAAATGTAAGATCCTTGAAAGCAGAGCCCCTGTGTTCTTCACTGTTTTCTGGAACGGCATCTGGAAGACTGACCTGGAAACCACTGAATAAGTATTTGCTGACTGAATGGAAAGGAGGAAGGGAAGAAAAGGATACGATGGGTGGACACATGGCTGGCGGGCCACTGAGATATGACTGTAATGAAAACATTCGTTTGTACGTGGGCGACTAAACTCCACCCCCCAGGAGGAGTTTCTGACCAACTCTAGGAACAAATGAAAACCAGAAATACATCTTTTCACCTGTTGAACAATCATTGCGGTGAGGGGTTAGCCTACATCTAAGGGGACCCAGGGATTGGTTCCCTGCTAATCCAAGTGAAGACAGAACACCCCCCTGGTCTTTGTTACCACCTGCGAATGTGACGTGTGCCCATGCTGTCTTTTCTTCCAGGATAATCCCTATTTTTCTTATCCACCGACCGGAGAACAACATCCCTTATGCCACGGTGGAGGAGGAGCTGATTGGAGAATTTGTGAAGTATTCCATCCGGGACGGGAAGGAAATAAACTTCTTGAGAAGAGAATCGGAGGCTGGTCAGAAGTGTTGCACCTTCCAACACTGGGTGTACCAGAGAACGAGCGGCTGCCTCCTGGTCACGGACATGCAGGGTGAGGAAAGCAGCCTGCCCCGGGCTCCAGGGATGCTGTGGACCTGGAATGTTCCTGGGGATGTGGCCAGGGGGAGGCGGGGAGGTCTGCTGCATGTCTTTAAGAGTCTTTACCAGCAGAGGGTGTTACTAGTATCTCCTCAGAAACAAGGTCTGACAGGGGTGCCTAGGTGGCTCAGTTGGTTTAGCATCCGACTTCAGCTCAGGTCGTGATCTCGTGGTCCGTGAGTTCAAGCCCCACATCGGGCTCTATGCTGACAGCTCAGAGCCTGGAGCCTGCTTTGGATCCTGTGTCTCCCTCTCTCTGCCCTTCTCCCACTTGTGCTCTGTCTCTCAAAAATAAATAGACATTAAAACACACACACACACACACACACACACACAAACAAGGTCTGTCAAAGGAATCTGAAATGACCAGCCAAATGGAGTAAAAAAGTACATTTTAATTCATGCCAATAATGCTTTCCTATTACCACAGGCAACTAAAGATTGGCTTTATTGTTATGTCCTCAACAGGTGCAATTCAGAAGTATTTATGAAAATCTGGCTGTTCCAAAAGACACATTAAATTGTTTTTTAATTTTTTTAAATTAAAAACTTAAAAAAAAATTTTTTTTTTAATTTTGAGACAGAGAGAGAGCAAGTGGGGGAGGGCAGAGAGGAAGGGAGACAGAATCCCAAGCAGGTTTCACACTGTCAGCGCAGAGCCCCCTGTGGGGCTCGAACTCATGAACTGTGAGATCATGACCTGAGCCGAAGTCAAGAGTTGGACACCAACCGATTGAGCCAGCCAGGTGCCTGATAATTCATGGGTAGTAGGTGAGAGGGTCTTTCACAGTTCGGTTTAGATTTCAAGCTCCCCTAGCTCATTTACGGCACCTTGAATTTGTATACAAGCTGATGGGAGTGCATTTGTCGCATGCAGTGGCATTATCATAATTAGGTTACCCACAGAGACGGCCCTGAGCCAAGTTGCGGTTTGGGGTCCCCCAAGAGAGGTGCCATGTTTTTAGAGGTTACCTCTCAGGAGTCGGGCAAGGATTGGACCTTTATTTGGGTAAGGTGAATCCTTCACTGCCACAAATGTCCAGATACTAATATCTGGGACAGGATCTCAGGAAACACCTAGGAGAGTGCAGAAATGTGACAGGCCGCGGGAAGGCGGCCAGTAAGGTCCCTTAGAATACGACCAGTTCCCTCTGTGGGTTGCTGAAGCTCATGCCTGCTGGGGAGACGCTGGGAGCCTGTGCAGAGCACGCTTCTCGAAACTGTCGCACCCAAGGAGCGAGGGAGTGGGGGTATTTGCACACCCACTGTCTGTAGCTACCAGTGGAAGGGTAGTCCTGGCGGGGGTGTTAATTCCTCTGCACTTGCCACCTGCACGGGGACAAGCCAGGCTGAGCGAAGCAGGCTCCCGTGATCAGAGAAAGTTCTCAGGCAAAGAAATGCTGGTGGCCCGTGGAGGTGGAGCCAGTGTGCACGGAAACAGGGTGAGGGCACTGGGTGGGGCAGGAACGGCTTCTACCACAGGGGGTTTCCTCTTCCTCTTCCTTTCCAAATAATCATGCCGTGAAGAAAAATCTGAACTATAATTGCATGCCCGCTGTAGGTCAGACGTGGTCACACACGAGGATCTCAAGCTCTACCTAGATCCTGGTGCTAAAGAGCGAGAGTGCGTCTGGGTTCTGTCCCCTCCGCCCCCCGCCCGCCCCCAGCTCGCTAGCTCTTAGCCTTGGGCAGATTACTTACCTCTGTGCCTCAGTGCTTTACACGTGGGGTTGTTGTGAGCATTAAATAGAATAGTAAACTTTTGGCACAGCACTGCCGCACCATAAGTGCTCCCCATTTATTTTAACTTTTTGTTTTGAAATAACCAGAGACACAAGAAGTTGCAAAAATGTTCAGAGAGTTCCCCGTGTGCCCTTCACCCAGCTTCACCTACTGTTAACGTCTTACGTGACTCTCGTTCAGTGTCAAAACCAGGGGACTCGCACTGGCCCAATAGAATTAACTAGGCTATGCACCGTGCTTGGAGGTCACCAGTTTTTGTATGTCTTCATTTTTTCCGACGACTTTTGTGCCATCTTCATAATGACCCTGCAAAGCACATTATGATCCCATTTTGCAGATGAGAAAACAGAGGCTCAGAGACGGTGCTTTAATTGCCTGCTGTCACTCCGCTAATAAGCAGAGGGGTCCACGACTCCACCCCTGTGATTTCTGACTCCAAAACCCAAGCTCTTTCCACTAAACCACAAATCTACCAATTTGCAAGAGATTTGCAAGCGTCTCCTGATGTTAAAGCTTCCAGCGAGGAACTTCTTGAAGACCAGCTGGGAAATGCAATGCTACAGTCTCGCAGATGGGGCCAGTCTGCATATTGAAGGCAGTCATGTCTGCTCACTTTCTGAAGAGACTTCACTGCCACACGCACACACACACACACACACACACACACGGTCTTAATACACAGCTATCTATTCTCATTAGACACTGGCTGTGCAATTCTTGATGGCCCCTCCATCTTTTCTCCTTCAGAGTTAATTTCGCGATAAATATCGTTCTTCTGGCGAAAAGCAACACCCTGGAGCTTCATGCACAGCTAGTTTCGCTTCCAGGCACTTGTAAACAAGTGTAGTGAAACGTTACGTCTCTCTGTAAGTGACATGTGCGGTTTAATGTGTTGGCACAGTGTATCATAACAATGTTTATTTACTCTCTGCTTCTGAGGAAAATCTCTCTCTAGTCATCATTGCTGTGCACAAGGTAGCACATCCATTTTCTAAATAACCTGTGCATTTTATAATTTTACTGAGACACTGGAATTAGGATGGAAAAACTAAACAAAACCCCAAGCAAACCTGAACTCAACTATTACCTTCTTGGACTCTTTTTTTTTTTTTAATTTTTTTTTAACGTTTATTTATTTTTGAGACAGAGAGAGACAGAGCATGAACGGGGGAGGGTCAGAGAGAGGGAGACACAGAATCTGAGACAGGCTCCAGGCTCCAAGCTGTCAGCACAGAGCCCCGACACGGGGCTCGAACTCATGGACCGCGAGGTCGTGACCTGAGCCGAAGTCAGATGCTTAACCGACTGAGCCACCCAGGCACCCCACCTTCTTGGACTCTTAAAAGCTATCCCCTGCCTGGTTGGGCTTGCTTGTTGACAGGATCGCCGTGGGTCCTGCCAGCTTGGGAGTCAAAGCCCCGCCTGTGATTTGGTCTTGGGATCTGCCCGCTGCTGGGACCAACCACTAAGGTTCCTAGGAAGCTGTCGCCCAAAAGACCCAAGGACTCACGTTCTGGAGAACAAATTTCTGATGCCGCCTACTTCCTTCCTTCCACCGGAAACAACCTGCAGATGACTGTTATCCCCAACAGGACTTCAAATTATTTTCCTGGAGACACATGGGTTAGCACATCATTAAAGCGAGAGAGAGAGAGGTTGCCTTTTCAAAATTACATTCTGGTTTTCTAAACTGTAAGTGACTGCTGGTGATCGTGAGAGGCAGGAAAGGCAATGCCCAAGTTCAAGGACCCTTGTGCCAAATAACTTCTTAAAATTGGCCCTCGGTACAGCGTGGAGCTGTGATTTTTAAATACGGCTTTCCCCAAAAACAAGATATCCAAAGAGGGTTTTTACAATTTGGTGTCTTTATCTATCTATCTATCTATCTATCTATTTATTTATTTATTAAAAAGCACAGTCCCTGTAATAAAGGCGATGTGCAGCATTTCTACATACGTTCTAGCTGCTCGCAGCTTTGAAAGAATAAGGTGAAGTAGTCGCCGGCTGCGAAAGAGCCTTTGAACTTGCCTGCTGGCTCTCCCAAAGTGCCGTGTCTGATTCAGCTCACAGGTGCGCTGCAGAAAAGCGCGTTGCGTCTGTCTGCCTAACCGGCCTGAATAGCAGCATGGCCTGGATTTCTGCCACGCTCCGGGCACATGCTACTGCGTCAGAGCATTAACCCATCAGGTTTCCTTTCCCGGGCCCCAGAAAAGGGCGCTTCGGGGAGTCGAGACCCACGGAGCTAGGTTGCCATCACGTCTAACCTCAGGGTTGGCTTCGGAGAAGATGGTTGCCTGTTCCTTTGGCCACAGCCCAGACTGGTTTCCATGTGGCCGGGCCTCTCAGTGGGCAGGGCATCTGCTGGCCGTGGGGGATACAGCACTCACAGGCCTGGATAGGATAAGAGTTAGGGGCAAGAGAGGAGGAGGCAAGCCAGACAGACTGGTTGGTGGCACCGTGGACCCCAGGCCCTGCCATAGAAGGCCTGTGACTAGATTGCGTGAGTGAGGAAGAGGTCCGCTAAATCGGACCAAGTGCCCGTAGCCATCAGCCTAGAGAGACAGTGGCTGAATTGGTTCCTGGTGTGGCAGGGAGAGTCGGGAAAGGCCAGAGGCCACCCACACTCTGGGCACCGGAAAGGGGCGTCTTCCTCCAGATCTGGGAGAGGTTGAGGACATAGAGTGAGCCGGGCGTGCTCACTCCACTGCCTCTTGTCTGGGGAGATTTGTCCCAGAGCGTGCCTCTTCTCCACTTCCGTGTGCTTGGATTCCAGCAGGGATAGTGTGGCTCTTTGCTGAACCAGAGCGGAAGGCTCCGGCCGCTGTTCTGGTTGTTTGGCTTTGGTAGCCGGCCCTGCCAACGGGTGAATGGAGAGAGGTTAGGAGAAGCGTCAAAGGGTTGGGCCACGGGTGACACGCGTCAGCATCTCCAGACCAGTGGTTAAAAGCCTCCACGTAGCTCAGAAGTGTTTCCCCCAGGCCTAAAGCCAACCCAGAAAATCTTCTGTCCTCAACGGGGAGACCATCTTCATGGAGATGGGAAATCCCATATCTGGAGCTGGGCTTTGAACTGAACAGATGTCACCTTGAACTTTCTCACTGCCGACCTCACCCCCCCCCCCCACGCCCACGCCACCTGCCATTGCGCACGGGCTTCCACTTTCGATTTAGAAGTGGAGCGGACCGCAGCCCCGACCTGAGCATTTCTGGGCAGAGAGCTCCTGGGACAAGTGACAAGCCCGAGAGTCCCTCAGAGCGCTACCAGCCTCCCTCCTCCAGCAGAGGGCGCGGGCCGGGTGTGGACAGAGGACATCACTCCCCCAGCCACAAAGGGCTCAGGTGGCCTGGGGCGGCAGACCCCACCATTGGTTTCCACGAGACACAACTCCCCTCAGCTGCCGTCACAGGCCTGCTGTCCTCCATTGTCATCCCACAAAGCCCGACGTATGTCTGAAAGGCTGTCAGCCTCGGCAGAAAGTGGCCTCTGCTGATGGAAATGAGGAGGAAAAGTGTGTTACGTAGGAAAGAACTTGACCGTGAGGCTGTCACTACCCCTAGCCCCGGAAGAGGTGGCCGGTCCTTTCTGAGGACCCCCGTGAAACACAAATCCCATCTCCACTCTCTCTTCCTACAGGTGTGGGAATGAAGTTAACTGACGTTGGCATAGCAACACTGGCAAAAGGGTGAGTGGAAAAAAAACCAAGCACGTTCCCTTCCACCCCAGGGTTCCAAACACCTGCCGGGCACACATACTGGGAAGCTATGTGGGCAGGTAGGTTTCTTGTCCTAACTGTGGGTGATAGATGTTCTCGGGGTGAATTCAATTCACTTCTGTCACTTACATAAAATATTTATGGACTTTGTTCTCGCAGGGAAACACATTTGTTTCCTAACTTTGAAACAAACAAGAACTCTGGAAACGCACTTCAAGATTAATTACTAACAGGACCGCCCCGGCAGGGGTGGGGGGGGTGGGGGGGGTGGGGGGGACCATGCCAGCATTATTGGGATTTCTTTCAATTATGAATATTCCATTTTTCTACCTTTGATAGCTTCACTATTAGAAGCCTCTTAAATTTTTTTTTTTTTTTTGTACTTGAACACAGTGAATTCGATTGGCACATTTTTAATGTATTTCCGTTCTCTCTTATCCACAAAAGCCCTTCAGGCGACTCCCACGCTTTCCTGGTGGTGGTTTCAGGAGCACATGGCTGGGGGAGAGCAGTGATGAGTTACTTTGGTTGTGGTGATGGCTTTGTTTTCCCAGTTTAGTGTGGGGTGTTGCTCTGAAAGGTGTGGGATATGCCTGGTCGGCCCTGCAGCATTTTCCCGGGTCATCTCTTGAACCACCGTGCCTTCTCTCTGCTTTGCGCGACCGCCATTGAGGAGAAAGCAGGCTCTTTGTGGTTCTTGGTGAAAATAAAGTTCTGGGTTGGAGCTACCACGGTTTTGGCCCGCCCCTGCTGTTCCCACGCGCGGAGACTGTTACGAGGAGGGAATAGACGGCAAGTGACTTCAGAAGGGACGCATGCCTTGGGTTTTGTTACTGTTCAGGTATGGTGACGCCAGTCCTTTTCTAGATTGAAAAAGAAAACGATGGCCACTGAAAAGGTTTGTTGCCCACGGTCCCCAAGAGGGCCAGGCCCTGGGGTCCCCACAGGGAGGCACCACAGTCAGCCAGGAGGCAGGAGGAGTGTGGGGAAAACATGAGCCACGGCTTTTAGCTGGTTTTCCAGGGAAGGAAAGGGCGAGGCAGGGAAGGCAAGCTGGGAATTGGCTGGTTTGAAAAGCTTCAGTAGACTCGGGGTCGGGGAGGGGGCTGCCCTAGTTGTCTAGCCCCTGCCCCGGTGCTAATATAGGGCAGGTATGAGACCTCAGTAGAAGAGGTGGTGGGAACAGGGGTTTTAGAGAGAGACTTGGGTTCAAATCTTGCTCATGCCATTTGCTTCTGACTCTCCCAGTGCTTCTTGTATTATAGGCATTTGTCTGGCCCTTGGGATGGGGGACCTACATCCTGGTTTGCCTGGGACAGTGCAGTTTTTATGCTGGCTATCCTAGCATCCATCTAGTTAGTCATTTTCTCCTGGACAAATTTCCCCATTTAGAAAATAAATTACGGGTGCCTGGGTGGCTCAGTGGGTTGGGCGTCTGGTTTCGGCTCAGGTCATGATCTCGCGGTTTGTGGGATTGAGCCCCACGTCGGGCTCTGTGCTGACAGCTGAGAGCTGACAGCTCGGAGCCTGGAGCCTTGGAGTCTGTGTCTCCCTGTCTCTTTGCCCCTCCCCCACTCACGCTATCTCTCTCTCAAAAATAAATAAAATATAAAAAAAATTTTTTTTTAAAAAGAAAAGAAATTATAGCATGCTATTTGTAAAGGGATTTCTCTGGACCTCAGAAGCACTTCCTAAGTAGGGCAGACCCCATGTTCTCTGGGGGACACTGTAAACTCAGCATCATGCTCACCTGGTTTGAATGCTGAGTTCTCATCTTACCAGCTATGTGGTCACGTGACTTTAAATTCTGGAAGCACTGATCTACAGGATGGGGACACAGGGTGTCTTGAGGATTCCCCCTCCTCCCCACCCCCCCCCCCCCCCCGCCGCCGTTAATCGACATCCAGGCCCTGAAGCTCGTATGCAGGCAATAAACATTGGTGATAAACATTGGTGTCCTTTCCCCCTCTTGCCTCAGCCTGACACTAACACCAATGCTGACCTGACACTGACATCATACCATTCTTTAGAACAACTTTGTACCAAAACAAAGCAGAAGTTTCAAAAACTAAGACAAGCTTAAGAGCGTGATTAAGACATCTTTTAAAAGCGTCTTAACAGTCTCCGGGAACTCATTGCACGTTTTTCTCCTAATTTAAAAAGAAATCCAATCCCTTGGTTTTGTTCTCTAATGTGACTTATCTGGCCCGGGACAGCTGCCCAAGACCCATTACCGGAGCTGATGGCTGGAGCCCAGCGCAAAATGTCTATAAAGTATCACTTACGGCCTTCCCTCCCAAGGAGTGGTCACAGAGGAGGAGGTGCGAGAGAAGGGAATTCTGAGAGCTTTAGAAGGGATATTAGATCATCTTGTCCGTTGTTTTTCTGAAACTTTTCTGTAAACTTTTCCTAAGTTTGCAATTTCCACCCCCCACAAGAAACGTTTCTTAGAAGCCGGTTTAAAAAACTGATCAAAGGGGGACCCTCAGAGTGTAAGGAGTGGTTGGGAGTTCTCTTTGGAGGCCCCTCGGAACCCCTGTGCTCTGGATTGAGAACCGACAGCCACATCCCGCCTCCTTACTTCCCAAGTGAGGAGCATAGCACTGTGTGAAGTAAGGCGCCCCGAGGAAGAGGGGCAGACCCTCAACATTTGGAGCCGAGATTCAATTGAAGAAACGCTCCAGTGGAAGCCGGTGGAAGCCCGGGCTGCCAAATGGAGCCCAAAGCGGGGAGACTTGGAAAGGGTTCTGATTCTGAGGCAGCTCGAAGACAGGCTGAGAAGGCTCCAGGTGGGAAACAGTAGCAAGCAGGGAGGAGAAAGTTGGGGAGCGTTGCAGAGGCCAGCGGGCCTCCAGAGATCAGGAGGGACGAACGGTGGCCGATGACATGCTTTTCTTGATTCACAGCAAGCGCCCCCACGGGCTTAGTTCGTCCATGCTGGAAAGAGAAGAGCCTGGGGAATGGGCATGGTCTTAAGAAGCGGTGTTCCTTGTAGGCGGCCTTATACATGGTCTTTAATCACGTGAGGAAGAGCACAAGGCATGGGTGGGAGGACTGCTGAGGCCAATCTGACTTACTTTACAACTAATTAATAATAATGAACAGGGGCACCTGGCTGGCCCAGTTGGAAGAGCCTGTGAGTCTTGATCTCAGGGTCGTGAGTTCGAGCCCCAGGCTGGGAGTAGAGATTACTAAAAACAAACTTAAAAAATTTTATTTTTAAATAATAAATAATACACTGTATTGTTTAGAACAGAAGAAGATCTCCCAAATTTAGGGCCTTTTTCTGGCCGGCAGTGGTCGGGGTCTTTTGCAGGAAGAGAAGCCATTGTGACATTTAAAGAAAATAGTCCCTTATGTCTCAGTCTCCACCGTATGCACGAGTGAGGCAAGGGCAGAGAGTGAGGGAGGCACAGAATCTGAGGCAGGTTCTAGGCTCTGAGCCGTCAGCACAGAGCCTGAGGCGGGGCTCGAACTCAAAAACTGCAAGATTGTGACCTGAGCCAAAGTCAGATGCTCGACCGACTGAGCTACCCAGGTGCCCCGTGACTTACTTGTTTTAATTCAGCTTTGCCTGGTAGTATGGCCCTTAAAGCAGAAGTATGTCCTATCTCTCCTGGGAGTCAGCGACAGGAACATGTGTGAAAACGCATCACCTGTACCTCAGTGCCTGTCATCTTTCAGCAGTGGCGAGTGCGAGAACCTCAAGTTACACAGCATGGCAAACAGCACGGTCACAGCCTAATAAGCCATTTTCTAGGCAGACCCCGGATACTGACGGGAGAGTTGAACATTTTTCCGATTTGAAATTGCTTCGCCACGTAGAGTTCTTTGAAGGGGAAAATTAGGACAATGCCTAATTCTGTAACTGGAGAAATTAGAAGTGGAACCAAAGCAAAACCAGTGCCAACCAACGCTCGCAGGGGAACAGACCTGCACGTGTCACACAGTCTGTCCTGCGAACACATCCCCCTCCCCAGCCAGCAGCTGATGAATTTCTGGGGAGATGGCGTGATTGGGATTAGCCACCAGAGGGCGCCAGAGCCAATATGTTTTTCAACCCTTTATAGAAGGCTCAAAAAAAAAACCCCAAACTCATTTTTATGTTGCCAGATTGAAGTAAAACAAAGAGTACCCTGAGCAGATTTCTTCCCAGTTGGTAAGCATTGAACCAAAATCGGTTTGATATGAGTAGCCACAAAGGACAAAGGACACTCCCCAGGGGGACCACCAGTTAGCTATCCTGAAATGTGTGGCGATGTCCGGTGTCCCTGACATGGAAACCGAATTCCGGAGACCCTGGACAGAATGGCAAATGGCTTGCTCCCTGCGGAAGGGCAGTAAGGACCTAAACGACATGGTAAGGAGCATGGTAAGGACAGTTGCCTGGAGAAAGCAGGTTCTACTGATGTCATTGTGTCCAGCTCTCATCCTACAAGCCATGAAAAAGAGGAGAGACAAAAAAGGACTGCCACCTTCAGTTGGGCTGAGTTCCAGAAAAAAAAAAAAGGCTCTGCCCTCACTGCCCACCGTGAGCCTCGTGTGCCCATGGGCGGTCGTCACAAGTCTGGGACCCCACTGTACCTGGAGAGAAAGGGGCAGTGCAAATTTGGGATTTGTATTCAATAGGATTTGTATTGAAGATACACAGCTCTACGGCAGGCTTGTGTGCACACATGTGCATGGTGTGTGTGTGTGTGTGTGTGTGTGTGTGTGGTGACTCCAGGCGGGCTAGCTAACTCTCCAGGCGGGCGCGTGACTCTGCCAGGAAGGGAGGAAACCAAGGGACTTGGGAACAGAATTTCCCGACATCATGTGAGTGCTTCTCACAGCAGGGCTGTGGCTGTAGAACCCACACGTTCTAGCTGACTGGCCAAGGCGGGCTTCAGAGGACAGCCTTTCAGGTCTGAGGGACCTGAGAAAGGCGCTTTGCCCCCTAAATGTCCGCTTTCCCCCGTTGCCCTCCTTGTCATCTACCCTGGAAGGCAGTCTGCATCCCATCTCATTCTGATCAAGCCATCTCGCGGTGGAGCCGGTTGGCCAGTGGCTGGTTTGTTTGGCCAGTCTTGGCCATCAAGGAGGTCTGGGGGCCCACGAAGGGAACATTTACCTTCCCCTCCCTGCCACGATTTTGGCAAGGCATTGCTACTAGCAATGTTCTCGGTGTGAGTTCAGAGTCTCCTGGACCCAGGAGTCAGCAAGGACATACCCGTTCCACGGAGTGGGAATAGCGTGGCAGCTTCCTGGTCTTTGCCCCAAAGTCTTTCAGATGACAGTACGGTTGGAGTTGGGGGGTTCTTCCCATGCCTCGGCACTACCCACCCCCTCGCCCCGCCCAGTCACCCCCAGGACCCGAGGACCCACAGCCAGGCTCCTCGTCCTTTGTCATCCAGCCTCAGAGGCACGTCTGAACCAAAAGACCATCTGGAGAGATTGCTGGATGTGAGATCGGCGGCTGCAGGACAAACCTGGGAGACGGTAGGAGGGAAATGGAAGATGAGGACGCAGTGAGGGCCGAGAGGGTTCACGAGCGCCTGACACCAGAGGGCTGGAGGAAGCCCAGAACTGTCCGGAAAGGAGCCACCAGCGCTCTCAGGAAGGTCCGAGCAGAGCACAGCGGAGCTAGGTTGCCCGAACCGAAGAGGGGGGTGTGCAGAGATGCCACGGACTCAAGTGTGTTAATAGAAGAGAAGACAGGAAGGCTTCTAGAAGGTAGCTGGAAAAAGGAGTGGTGTGTGTGTGTGTGTGTGTCTGTGTGTGTAGCCCAGAGAGAAGTAAAGAACGAGGGGCTCACTGTGGACTGATAGGATTTTGGGGCTTGTCCCATAAAGAAGGTCCCTCAGTCAGCGCTGGCCGGTCCTGAGCACTCTCAGTGTGGCCGGCCCTCCCCCCTCCTCCTGCCCCAGGCATCTGACGGTGAAGCCCTGATCCCCTTTGGCCTTGACTGCCCAGCCCCGTGCCCTAAAGAGGCTCCCCCCTCCGCAGCTAAAATGGGGGGCGGGCGTTGGGAATCCCCACTCTGGGGCTGAGGACGGTGGCTGACTCTCGGACCGCCTATTTCATGGCTGTCTTGCCTCCACTGTCCCCTCCTTGGCCTCTGTGTCCCGACTTCAGTTTGTGTCTCAGATATTAAGGAGAGGACTCCATGCTTCCTCCACACCCACGGGGACGAGACTTATGGTCTCCAGAATGGAGCACGGACCATCACGGAGGCTCAGTTCTCCCTCGCCTCCCCAGGGCCCCGGCCCTGCTCCCTCTTCCTCGGGGATCACAGCCCAGAGCCCCTCCTGGTTTGGGCATGCCTTCAGAAGCAAGACAGCAGGAGCCGTGCAAGCGTTCAGGGCTTCTGGAATGCCCCTGCCAGCAGAAGCAGAGAACCAGACTCGTGGGCTGCATTTGTCCTCCTGTCTTTACGATTCCCCTTTTTTTTTCCAGCCTGGGCAGAAGTCAGAGAAGTGCCAGGGCCTGTTTCCATGGTAGCAGCCCCCTGCTGTAACTGGGGGCTGAGGGAGGGGCCGGAGAGGAGGCGTGAGGGCAGAGAGTGGGCAGGGGGGAGCAGTGGGGGCTGGGAGCCAAGGGGAGGAGCTGGGGTGGGTTCTCGGGGTTGTGGGACCGCTTGAGTAGCCCTGTGACCGCGGCTCTGACTTACCCTGGGGGCGGCGTGGGAAACTGCCCGACACGGGCGGGGCGCAAGGACAGCCACAGGAAGGCTAGAGCCGTAGCAGTGGTGGCCGGACCAGGGTTTCCATGGTGTTTGTGGGGGTGGGGTGCAAAGAGCAAGGGAGGAAGGTCAGCTTGTACAAGGCAACCTCAGAATGCAATTTGTATAGAAAACACAGATTTGGTTACATTACAGCGTCCCTACCCCCCAAAGAGCTCAGTGACTCTGACAGAAGCACTTTCAAAGGGATCTATGTGCTGTTAAATAATCTCGGGAAACCCTGGGTTGAATAAGTGTAGGAGGTTTCTTTGGTGTGAGGCTTCATAGGGGTGTTTAAAGAGCCAACGTGTGATTGGAAGGCCCGCGGGGGCAGGGAGAAAGATTATGCAATATTAATCACAGCGCTTATGCCACAGGATTATTTTCTATTTCAAAGCATCTTGTGGGACTTACTGCTCCATATTTTAGGAAATGCCGACCCACGGGAAAAATCACATAGCATGGCTCACGGAGCCTTCCAGAAACGTCCTCTGGCCTCAGCTCTCCTCAGAACACCTGCCTTGCTGAGGACATCCTCTGCCTTAGCACCTATGCCCGTGCTCTCCCCTCTGCCAGATAAACCCCAAGCCGTCCTTCCTGTGTGAATCCTTCTTAGGACCCGCCACGCAGTGGGAAAACCCCCATCTCTCAGGTCCCTGGAGCTGTTTATCACGGCATAGTGTAATTATTTGTTTATGGGTCTGTCTTCCCTACAAGAGGGCCAGCTTCTGGAAAAGCTGAATCCTTTTTAATCCCCCTGAATGAAAAAACGAAAGAACAAATAAAGAAATGGAGGGTGTTGATGGGAGTGCAAGAATATTAGATGGTTCCAGAGTGGGGGGCTTCCCAGGGCCCCTCCTTTTACATGTAGATGGCAATCTGTTCCACCTGTTCATAAATCCAGCCCAGGCTTTGCTGTATACACACGCACACACACACACACACACCCTGAAACAAAAGGTTTATTTCAATTCCTCACCCCCGTCTTCAGCCTGAATTCTGTGTCCTTGTAGTCATTCCCTATAAATTAAAATTTTCTTCAGAAAGGATATCACACTAAAACTTCTGTTGTAAAGAGTCTCTGCCTTGCTTCTGCAAAGCTTACCAACGAATGGCAATTCAATTCTATTGCTCTTCCTTGTCCCACCGAGTTTTCTTTAACGGATCCCTTCTTAAGCCAGACCAAAAAAAAAAAAAAAAAACCCACCTTAATTTGTTCAACACAGCCAGATCTGGAAGTTTCTGCCACTTGGCTCCACCCGCTCCCCCTCTCCAGGTGTGTTTGGAGGCAATAGGAGGCACGGGGGAGCCGTGATAAGCTGAGAGAGAAGCCGACCCTGCCGTCAGTTGACGATTTTTGCATGAGCCCCTTGTCAAGATGAGAGAAGACAGGAATAGTTTCTCAGCAAGCAATCAGACTAGCCTGGCTGGCAACACACAGTGAGGACTGAATAAATCCGTGCCGAGTCAGGGCAGGATTGTAGAAATAGAGAGCTTCCTAGCCCCTCCAGAAGCAGGCTCTGGGATGTTGTATGACCCAAGTTTCAAGGACAAACGATACACCTGTGTCCCGACTTAACTATGAAGGTGCCGGGGCTCCTGGGTGGCTCAGTCAGTTGAGTGTCCGACTCTTGATTTCAGTTCATGTCACGATCCTAGGGTCATGGGATCGAGCCCTGCGTCCAGCTCTGCCCTGAGTGTGGAGCCTGCTTAAGAATCTCTGTCTCTCCCTTTGCCCCTCTTCCCCTCCCACACGTCGCTCTAAAATAAAAAATAAAAAAAAACTCTTAAAAAATTAATTAATTAATTAAAAGGTGTCTCCAAGGTCCAAAGGGGTGGTGGACTTGAGGTCTTCATGCTTTAGTTTGTCTCCTTACTCCTTGGGATTCCTGGACCAGTGGCATCAGCAGCCCCTCAGAATTCATTAGAAGTGCAGGAGCTCAGACCCATCCCAGACCTTCTGAGCCCAAACTGGCATTTAAAAAAAATTTTTTTTTTGATGTTTATTTATTTTTGAGAGAGAGAGAGAGAGAGAGAGACAGTACGAGCCAGGGAGGGGCAGAGAGAGAGAGGGAGACACAGAATCCGAAGCAGGCTCCAGGTTCTGAGCTGTCGGCCCAGAGCCCGACGCGGGGCTGGAACTCGCCAGCTGTGAGATCATGACCCGGGGCCGAAGTCGGATGCTCAACCCACTGAGCCACCCAGGTGTCCCCCACACCGGCATTTTAACAACATTCCTGGGTAATTTATATGCACCACCCCCATCCGAGGGGAAGTTATTTAAGAAAAGGCCCCACTGAGTGCTGTTCAGTGGAAGGAATTTATGGTTCTTCTTCTGGAGGCAGTGAGGGAGGACGGGCAGATTAACTTAAAGTGATGGGCTGGAAAATTACACTAACTTGAGGTTACGGATAAAAAGACCCAGTGAGTAAAACTGCACAGAGCTAAGCTTTCTAACAATGGAAGCGTGTGAAGTTCTATGAGGTGCTTTATCCCGTTGCATTGGATTCCCAGGGCCACCGTAACAAATGACCAGAAGCTGGGTGGCTCAGAACAACAGATATTTATTCTCTCGCGTTCTGGTCGCCAGGAGTCCAATCCCAGTGTCAGAAGAGTGGGTTCCTTCTGGAGGTTGTGAGGGAGGATGCACCCCACGCCTCTCTCCTGGCTTCCTGAGGTGGCGGTCAACCCTTCGCATTCCCAGCCTTGTGGACGTGCCTCTCCAGTCTCTGCCTCTGTCATCGCACGGTCTTCTCCCTGCGCGTCTGTATCTGCTCTCCCCTTCTTACATAGACGCCCATGATACTGGGTTAAGGGCCCACCCTACTCCCGTGTGACCTCATCTTAATGACATCTATACTAACCCTATTTTTTTTTTTTAGGGCTTATTTATTTTTGAGGTGGGGGAGGGGGCAGAGAGAGAGGGAGACAGAGGATCTGAAGCGGGCTCTGTGCAGACAGCAGAGAGCCCGACTCAGGGGCTCGAACTCACAAACTGTGAGATCACGACCTGAGCTGAAGCCAGATGCTTAATCGACTGAGCCACCCAAGCGCCATATTCTGAGGTTCTAGGAAGGACGTGCCATTTGGGGGAGACACTGTCCAGCCTTGTGCATCTGTCTAACAAGATCAACGGCGGTGAGTGCAGTGGGGATAATGCTGGAGAGAGGCCAGGGTATTTCAGATTCACGGTCCCCTCTACTCCTCGTGGCTCGTGTGGCATGGAAGGCGGACCACAAGCAGGAGAACCTGGACACCCCATCGCTTGGTGTCGGAAAGAGAGCTTGGTGTCCTTTGAAACGCTCCGGCTTAATTGATCTCGGAACACAAAGGATGTGGCCTTGTTTCCTTTTAAGGCGTCAGCGATGGCTGTGAGTTTGAGAGAACCAGAAGTCATGGCCGAAGCCCAGCATCCCTGACTGAGACCATCACCAGGTTGAGAAAGGGGAAAGATTTTTAATTCTGGGGATGCTAGGTAGCCAGAAAAGGTCTACAGCTGTGATAGGCGAGGGATGGGAGTTCATTATTGTGTGACGTGCCAAGTTGATTGTCCAAAATTGGACCAAGAGAGAAAGGGAAGTCCCGAAATGTGATCTGGAGGCCCCCTTGGGCCAAGGTGAGGTAGCTCTGGGGACGGGGCTTCTATCCACCTGTTTCCTTGGCCTTTATTGAAAAGCCTCCCCTGGACAGGTATGTCGGGAATCAGGTAGTATCCTGGGAGAGATCACAGTCTGTGCGGAGAGGTGAGGCACACCCTGAATTCTGAGAAGTGGATGTCGTTCTCCTAAAGATGGAGGGAAGTGGTTGGAGGTGTTTCTCCTCGCGGTGAGGGCGGGAGCAGGGAGGACTCCACGAGAATGCACTTGAGCTAGGGCTTTTGGGGAGCCGGGGGCGGAGAAAGACCGGGGTTCCTCGACTGAGCAGAGCAACCTTCCCTGTAAAGCCTCACCATTGCCCACGGCGGCTCTTGTGACATCCAGCGGTCCCTGCTGCCCTACTCTGGCTTTCCGTGAAGACTCTAAAGAAAGAGGGACAGGGGCGCCTGGGTGGCTCAGTCGTTTAAGCGGCCGACTTCGGCTCAGGTCATGATCTCGCGGTCCGTGGGTTCGAGCCCCACGTCGGGCTCTGTGCTGATGGCTCAGAGCCTGGAGCCTGTTTCAGATTCTGTGTCTCCCTCTTTCTCTGACCCTCCCCCATTCATGCTCTGTCTCTCTCTGTCTCAAAAATAAATAAACGTTAAAAAAAAATTTTATAAAAAAAAGAAAGAAAGAAAGAAAGAGGGACATAGAGGAAAGGAAGGTGCCAGATTTCCGGGAAGAGGTCTGGGCCCTCAGGGGCTACTGGAGAGGACAGACCCTGCTGGGCTGCCCGAAGTCCTGCTTCTTCGTCCACACTCAGTCTTTCCCATTCCAGAGCATGGGAACCATTATAAAAGGGCTCGCTTTGTACCCAGCATTACACACTTGGCCGCCAGACGACGCTTAAGAAGTGACAATCGAATTTTCTGGGAGGTCCCAGGGTGAGTTAGTGATTTTTCCCTGCAGAGACTAGATGTTGTCTGAGTGTTTAAAAGCCTCCGGGTGGCCTGAGACGGGTGGCCGTGATGTGTTTCCAGGGATGTGCTTCAACAGGGAGGCTGCCCCTGCCCATGACCTTCCTGGTTTGTCTGAGGCAGGAGGCCTCCCTCCAGCAGGAGGATGGGTTTGGCTTTCCATCACGTCTGATGAGCACAGGCCCACGCGGCCTCGCGGCCTGCCAGGGGCGCTCAGGCGCCAGAGAAACGAAGTGGGGCTGACATTTCCGCCTGTCACACCATGTCCTATGGAAGATAGAGATGTAAAGATGATGAGGTTAACAGTGGAGAATTTTCCTACCCTGCTGGATTCAGCCCCTGTCTTGAGCGGACTTTTTCTTCCAGGAGAGAACTTGGCTTTTAGAAACCAAGGCATTTCTCACAAGCAAAAATGGACTGCGGGTTCCTGCAGGGGTGAGGGGGGGCAGAGCGTTCCCTCACAGGGAGGAGGAGGAGGAGGAGGAGAAGGAGGGAGCAGGCTGCGTTTATAACAAACTGGTCAAGACAGAGCTGCTCTGGTTCCAGAGATGAAAGGAACCTTCCACTCCCCTAAGAGCTTCCAACCCGGCATGGATTTCACGGGGAAAAGCGCACAGTCTCGGTCCCCATTCATTCCAGGTTTCCTTGACCTTCGTGGTTTCTACCAGCAAATGAAAGAGGCCGGATTTCGTGTTTGTCCTATTAATCAGCTGTGGCCAGAACTGTCCCCCAGCCAGCAGGGCCCGCCGTGAAAAGGGCCCTGGGCTTTGTCGAACACGGGCTCCACCATCATGGTCTCAGACGCCTCCATCATTTTTGAACGAGGAGCCCATGGTTTCCTTTTGTTCGGGGGCCTCACAAATCATGCCGAACGTTCTGTGTGCCGGGCTCACCCCCGCTCCCCCGTTTACCTGCCTCATCCTTCAATGTCGGCTTCCACATCCCTGCCACGGGACGGCCTGTGATGATATTGGTCATGACAGTAACTCGGCCCATGAGTTCAAGCCCCACATCAGGCTTTCTGCTGTCAGTGCAGAGCCTGCTTCAGGTTCTCTCTCTCTCTCGCTCTCTCTCTCAAAAATAAATAAAAATATTTAAGCAAGAGAAAATTCTAAACTAAATAATGTCTTCCAGCCCCAACATTATAGAATTTTTTTTATTCAGAACCTCTGGGCAGGATAGGGTGGCTTTCAGGCTACCAAGAGATCTAGTTTTTATCAAGATGGTCCAGCACTAGTTACTATGACTAAAAGAAAAAGGCAAATAGTATGCTGTTTCATTGGAACCGTAAGCATCCAGAACACTTGTACGATCACAGGCCTTTGGTCTGGAATGTGCATGCCTGTGGGCCTCGGCCTTTACTTAATCCCACAGGCTTTGTTTCTCCTGTCAATAGTTGTGGCGGAACATTTGGCCATCCTTGCCCGGGGTCGGAATCAATGTGTTTTCCGTCTCCCATTAGTTTCCCCTTCGAAGGCTGGTGAAAGTGTCCCGTGTTTTAAAAAGTATGTGTCCTTCTACCCAAACCCACAGGTACAAAGGATTTAAAGGCAACTGTTCCATGACCTTCATCGATCAGTTTAAAGCCCTACACCAGTGTAACAAGTATTGTAAAATGCTGGGCCTGACATCACTTCAAAACAACAGCCAGAAACAGAAGAAGCCGGCCGTCACGAAAAGCAGAATTCAGCCAAACTCCACAACCGCAAAGAAGGTGGTGCCCGGGAGCCCAGCGGGAAAGAAAACCTCGCACCCCCTGTGAACGAACGGCCACCAGCTCGCGGCACATAGTCTTGTGGGCACACGTCTGAAAACGCTCGACAGAGAGCACCTAGCCTGCAGAGCGCCGGTGACGGTCCCACGTCCGACTGCCCGTGCCCCACGCTGCTCCCAAACTCATCGCCTGCTGTCTTCCCTGAGATGATTTCGGAGCAGGATTTGCGACCAGACGTGTGGAGAGGCGAAATCGACGGTCAATCTCAAAGACAGCCCAGCTTTGTACCCACCGGCTTCACGTTCTGTGTCTCTTTGTGTGGGTGCACATGGTTGTGTTGTCAGGGACTTGGTGCCCTGTCCACAGCCCCCCCCCCCCCGCCCCCATTCCTTCATGGGGTCGAGTTGTCACGCTAGAGTGGAATGTCCTGTTGTGGCCAGAGGTGACTTCCAACAGAAGGGCCGTTTCCCTCATTAGTCGCACATCTGGCTATAATTCTCTGTGTCATTAAATTCACACTTACCCAGAAAGTGGGAGATGCAGAGATTAGCGCAGACCCTTGTTCTTTCGAATTGGTGCCATATTTCACATTCCCCCAGGATTAGCAATTTGGCCATTTCCTAATCAGTGTACCGGAGCACGAAGTATTTGCACCCGTGTTCTCTCCGCATTCTTCCGTCACAGTCTCTGTTCGATAGTGACCCTGCGCTATAAACCCGCGGCTGACCCACGTCGGATCACACCAGAAGGTGGTGTGGAGCCTGCTGGGACCCCCAGCTCCCCGGGAGCCTGGCCCCTCCCCGCATCCCACAGTCTCCTTTCCTGCCAGTTGGGGTCCTGCCCAGCTGTCGGGCAGAACGGCAGCGACCCACATCAGGCAGGAAGAAATGACATAGAGACCGCTCAGGGATGGTTTTATGCACCCCAAACCGAGAGAGAAAATGTCTGCCTCCCCACTGGTTTGTTGTGGTGGGTGTTAAAGTGACAATTTTTTAGAGCAGCTTTGGGCTTCCGGACAAATGAGCGGCAAGTATGGAGGGTTCCCAAATGCTCCCTCACCCCCTACTCCATCGTTTACCCCTGTTACTATCATCATGCGTCAGTGTGGACATTCGTCGCACTTGAGGAGCAAATGTTATACATCATGAGTCATTAAAGTCCACAGCGTACATTAGGGTTCACTCTTCGTACATTCTCTGGGTTTTGACACACATGTAACGACACATATCCACCATCACGGTACCCTACAGCGTGGTTCCTCTGCCCTACCGGTCCCCAGCGCCCCACGGATCCTTCCTTCCTTCCCCCGCCCCCGACTCCTGGTAGCCACTGGTCTCTCACCGTCCCCATCGTTCTGCTTTTTCCAGAACGCCATCATACAGTAGTTGGATGCCCACAGTGTGCGGCCTTCTTAGGTGATAGATTTCAACTACTCCCTGACCGTACCGTTAGGTCACCTCTGAGCAGCGTCATCGCTGCTTCTCAAATTGCAAGTTCGCACGGATCACCCGGGGCTCTTGTGAAAATGCAGGTTCTCGTTCAGTAAATGTGGGGACGGGGGCGAGGTTCTGCATTTCTGGCACGCCCAGGGGCTCCCCGTCCAGCCGGGGACCACACTTGGAGAGAGCGTCACACCACAGATAGAAGGGTCCTGAAATGCCGAGGGGCCGGACCTCCTAGCATTCAAACAACAACGCCCTGTAGGAGCACCAGCGGCCTCTCTGCAAGGATTTGTGAAGTAGCTGTTTGGCCGCAAGGAAGAAACCCCTGGGCGGCACCGGCTCCAGGCCCTGGAGTACCTTGGTGGCTCCCCCCGCCTCTCTTGAGGCCCGTGGGCCTCAACAGATTTCTGGCTTCTTCTTCCGTGCACGGGCACGGGCTTTTGACAAAAAAGAGAGCGTACACGGGAGTTTTGTTTTGAAAAGGCATTAGGAGGAGAAAACACTTCAGTCAGTCACCTGTCCCTTCAGAAAACCCATCTCTAGCCGTCCTTCCGAAGTGATTCCCTGGCTACAGATGAAAATGCTCATTTTACTATCAGGCAGCCTGTGGCCTGCTTTCCCCATACAGATCCTACAGAGGTATTTAGCAGAGGAGTTCTAGAAGGTTCCACAAGAGCAAAGAGGCGCAGGGTGCCTTTTGATCAGAATGAGTGTATGCATACACACACACACATACCCACGTGAGTGTGGGTGTGACCAGAGCCCTCTGAACAGACCACGGTACTTTCTTTAGTAATAATTTGTAATTATAAAAATAATATCAACATAAGTAATAAAGAATAAAAAATAAAAAATTCTAGAAAGGTACAGAATGAAAAATCAAAGTACCCTGTAACTGGCTTCCCCTCTGGCTGGCTTTGAAGTTGAATTTGGAGAGATAGTCAAGGGGAAAGGATCTTCTCCGAGACTTTGCAGGTGACAGCTCATGGGGTGGCTCCCTCGGATGGAGCTGTCCTGTCCTCCTTTCGTGGATGCTTAGATTTTTTTCCCCCCAAAATGCCTTTATTGTTTATTGTAATCAGATTTCATCTGTTTGAAAACATATGGAGGACCAGGGACAGAAGGGGATCCAGGGCTCCCACGGACAGACTTTGTGGGGTGGCGTGGCCATCTGTCCACCACCCAAACCCTGACCTTCTGTTCTATGATGAAAGGCTGTTTTCCTTGCACAAATAAAGTGAGTGGGCGCTCTTAACACCGAGGATACCATTTTGGGGCCTCAGAAATGCCCACATTCACGGCCATTGTTTTAGCTCAGTTTGCACACGTTGAATTTCTCTTGATTTTCCTATTTACCTTCAGAAGTGTGCAGCGTTAGGTCTATAAACACAACACTCAACCGAGGCACTGAGCCGGGACAGCCTAGGGGGGCCAGCTGGGGATTTTGGACTCGATGCCTGCGGGGTGGTCATATACATTAAGTGTCTCAAGTTTCCTAAAGGGCTCAACAGTGGAGCTCTGCGACGGGCAGATGACAAAAATAAACGTGCGTCTCATTAAAACGAGATTGTGTTTTCAACAGCAGGTCTATCGCTAAGGAGAATGGCAGAGATGTGATGCCTTCTTGCCACTGGGCATCGTGTTCTGGAGGGGTCTGGTTTGGGATGTGCAGATGGCTGGCTTGTGTTAATATTTCAGGTTATCTTACTGTTCCGGTGCCTCCCCAGCCACACTTCTGATAAGCCCCCTATTAGTGGAGGGTTTCAATAGATTCATAGTTAAAAGAATGCCAAAAGAAGCAACAGTCATTTTCTAGTTGTAAAGTGCTCTCTTTCGTAAGTATCCATAGTGTTTCGTGTGTGTGCTGGGCATGTGTTCGGCTGGAGGCACGTGGGAGGAGCCGGCCACAGCCCGGTCCGGCTCGGTCCTTTCAAGTATGCTCTGTTCTGCTGACCTTGGGTGCAGAAGTGAACAAATTGGCATTTTCTCCCCCACTTAGATCTGCAGATGCCACTTGGGCTTAAACAGATTAAAGCAATATATCAAAAAGATGCAAAACCTCTTCTGCCTCCCAGCCACAGGGTGTGTTTTCTGACTCTTTGCTGTAGCAGCGCTGAAATCCTTCGAGAGCCTGCTTGCGCTAAAACTGTTTGGTTAAGAGCCTCCGGCAAGATGGGCGCCCTGTTTGTCTGCGTGGTCACGTGAGCACAGACTTGCACTTAGTGATGCAATGAACAAATATTTACAAGCGCTCACTGTAGCACCAGATCAAGAATGATTCAAATTCTGCTTTCCACGAGAGGCCCCAGCGGTTCCAGCTAGAAATCATCTCAGAGGCTTTTGTCAAAATTCACATGTTCTTGATCGGATTTGCCCGTGAAAAGCCAGTCTGTCCGCTTCTATTTTAGGGGAAGGAAGTTTCCATCTTAGTAGCAGAAGCAATTCTGATGGGTAGCTCACCTCCACCTTCCTCTCCATTACATCACTTCCTCTTTCTGCATCTACTTCCAGGAGGAGTGAGAAGGCAGCGACTGCTTCCCACTGGTAAGTAACCCACGGTATTTTCTCTGGCGTCTGCGTCAGTCTTGGGGGGCTGTCATAACAAGGGACCACAGACCGCGTGGCTCAAATAACAGAAGTGTATTGTCTCCCAGTTCTGGAGCCCAGAGTCCTAGATGAAGGTGTTGGAAGGGCCCCAATCTCAGGAGGTGCTGAGGAAGGCTATGCTCCGGGAGTCTCTCCTGGCCTGGCCTGTGGCCGCACGACTCTGGTCTTTACGTGGTGTTCACCCCACGTGCACATCTGTGCCCAGATGTCTCCCATATAAGGACACCAATCGTATTGGATTAGGGCCCCCCCCAATGACCTCATTTCACTTGGTTAAGACCCTGTCTCCAGGGGTGCCTGACCGGCTCATTCAGAGGAGCATGCGACTCTTGATCTCAGGGTGGTGAGTTCGAGCCCCACATGGGGTATAGAGATGACTTAAGTAAATAAAAGGTGTAAAAAAAAAAAACAAAAACCACCACTATCTCCAAATAAGGTCGTGTTCTGAGATCCCATGGGTCAGGGCTTCAACATATGAGTTTTTGGGGAGACAATTCAAGCCATAAAGTGTCCCTGTCTTTCACTTCCCACATTCCTGGCCACTTGCCTGGGCGAGGAGGGGCAGGCCAGAGGAAATAAACACAGACCTCACGGTGGGGATCAGCCCCTAGGAACTATCCTGGTTCTCTTGGAGCCCATCCACACCTCCAGCCCTTCATCATTCCCGGAGAAAGAGCTTCATCTGGGTGCCTCAGTTTCCTCTCCCACAGTCTTAGAGGAATCTCTCCCCTTCTCAAAAACTGGAAAAGTAAGCATCGCCATCAGTAGCCACTGAATCCAGGGCCCAAGGGACTCTCCCTGCCCCGCCCCCCCCCCCCATGGCGTGACCCCCACATCCTAACTGAGCAAACCATCCCGGTGCCCCCTGGCTGCCCACCGATTTCAAACCGTGCCCCACCTTAACAGTGCTCATTCACGTCCTTTCTAGAAGCCCCCCTGTGCCCACGTTCTGATACGCTGCGTTTATTTTGTTCAGTGTTGATCTTCCCCATTGGAGTGTGAGCTCTGTGAAGATAGAGATCTTTGTCTTCTCTGTTTACTGCGGGATCCCTAACTCCCTGAAGTGCCCGGAACATAGTAGATGCTTAATAAATACTTGCTAAGTCAATCATGCCCAGATGTTCACGGTGGATGCTGTTTTCGGGCTGTGATTTGGATCGTAGCTGCTTTCCGGTTTCTCTGTGTATCAGATACACTTCCGTATACTTCATTCCTTTTGTTCATTTCGGCAAATTGGAGGATGAGGATTAGAGAAGACCCTCTTCTCCCCTCCCCCTATTAATCCCATGAGAAATGTGCTAACTCACCCGCCCACCCTCTTCGGCCTCGCAGCACCCCGAGGCCACCTCCTCTCCCATCCGGCTCCGGTTGGTTCTCCCCACAGGAGGCTCACCAGGTAGAGCGCTTACCTCACTTGCGGCCTCCCGCCTCTGCCAGCAGCCGCTCTCAGCCTTCGTCCCCCCAACACCCTCTTTCGGTGGGTCTGGAAGCGACCCGCCAAACCCCGGCCTCGATCCTGTCTCCCCGTCCACCTGCTGATTCCGGGATCCCTAGGGATCCAGAGGCACAAAAAGGTGGACTTAATCTGGGCAGGGCCACCTCCTTGCCCAATTCCAGGGGCCGCCGTTCACCCAGGAGAAACGGGACCCTTGTCCCCCGAGCCGTGCCGCGGGCCCGAGCTGTGCCCTTGCGAACGGTCCCAGCTATATGCCTCCGACTCCGAGATGAGCCTCCCTCTGAACTCCAGACCCAACTATCCACTCGCCTGTTCAACGTCTGCCTCTGGGTTTCCAACTGGAGTCTCAAACCTTGTCTGCCCGACACGGAGCACCTGGCTTGACCCAGAGCTGCTGCTCCCAGTTTCCCTCATCTCAGACAGCGGCAGCCCCAGCTCCCCTTCTAGGTCAGGCCCCGCACCGAGCAGTTATTCTGGTCTCTTCTCTCCCCCTCAGGCACAGCACGTCACCCATCGCCAAGTCCCATTCCCTTCCCTCTGAGTGTATCCAGAATTGCCTCTACCCCTGCCTTCTCGGCCCAAGGCTCCATGATCGCCCGTCTGGCTTTCTGCGGAGGCCTCCTGGCCGGTCTCCTCAATTCTGCCCTTGAGTCCACCTCAGAGCGGCCAGAGTGACCCCAGGAAAACCAACATCCTAAGATGCTGTCTCCTCAGGACCCCCCGACACCCCGGCAGCTTCCCATCTCCTGAGCGTGAAGGTCCGATCTGTTGCAGAGGCCAGCAAGACCCCACGCTCTCCCCCAAGCCCCCCGTCTCGCCTCATCCCAGCGCTTGCTCACGCAGGTCCAGCAACACTGGAGTTGTATTCTTCAAACACTCCTGCCTCAGGGCCTTTGCACTTGCTGTCCCCTCTGTCTGGAATGTTCTTCTCCAGACACCCACCACCTTCTTCAGGTCTTTGCTCGAAAGTGATCTTCTCGGAGTCCTTTCCTGGCCACCTGCGTTTCAATGACTTCCCCTCCCTGATTCCCTTATCCCCCTTCAGGGCTTTATTTCTGTAGCTTTTAACACCATGTGACATAATATACATTTTACGTGTTTTAAACTTGCCTCTCTCCCTCGCACCAGAATATAAGTTTCCAGAGGGCAGGATTTTTCTTTTCCTGGTTTATTCGTTGCTGCATCCCAATAGCTAGAAGATGTCTGGCACACAGAAGACCCTCTGACGAACCTTTGTTCGCTGCGTGAATATCTCCGACCCATCCCTGTGGCTGTTCTCCTCTGACGGAGAGGCAAGGCATCATTAGTGATGTCAACCTGATCTGACTAAAATCTCCACCTTCCCTTGTGACCTTGGCATGAGATTGGCAGGGCTGAAGGAATCCCAAAGCAGGAAGGCGGTATGCTGGGACACATCTGGAAGTCTCTGGATCAGACTGGGGTCCAGTCTGGGCTCTAACGCTTAGCTGCCATGTGAGTTTGGCGAGTGATTTCATCTCTCTGAGCCCCAGCTTCCTCATGGGATAAATGACTATAATAATACCTACCCTTCAGGGCTGTGAAAATTAATTTACGTCTAAGAAATAACTGACCTAGAGAGCCATTCAATAAACCTGAGTCATTATTATAACGACTAAGCTTTCGCATATATTTTTAGCTCAGAACAACTATTTACCTGTAAATATCTCTCTTAGTTGTAATAGAAAAATGAGTTTTATAAATCATTTTACTCTTCCCTGGGAGAAAATAGCACCACACAACGTCACCTAAAATGACCCCCGGCAGGAAATGAACTAGATGTCCCCCTGTTGTTGATATTAAGAGAAAAATGAGAAGAAATCGTGCCACACGATGGGTTTATGTCATAGGCTTTTTCAGAGTTCAGTTTTTACAAGTCGTTTCACACTGTTTTATCAGTCCCGTGCTCAGAGGCCCCTCCATTAACCCCAGCCATCCAGTTTCTTAAGGGGGGGTGAAGCAATCAAAGTTTTAATAACTTGGCTGCACATCTCTTTGAAAAACTCTCACTTTCAAGCACCAGGCGCCCTCTCTGACTGGCAACGGTCCAGGAATTACCGACAAGCCCGTCTGCGTTACCTTCATGCCATTTTCAGGTGAGCGTGGCTTTGATCATCTTTCTGGAAGAGGTGAATTTTGAGCAGGGCATCAAAGGAGGTGGGGGACCAGCAGGGAGAAGAAAGGAAGGGAGCCCCCATGGCGGCGGGGGGCGTCTCAAGAACCCAAGTTCAGAAGCAAGGAGAACACCGGCCTTGGGCGACCCCGAGTGAACCTGCCTGAAAACACAGGAGCTGTTCCACTGAGAGAGGGAAGGAGAGGCAGGCTGGGGGCATGAATGGGGGCAAGGTCTTTGCAGATTTTGTGCGGGAATCTGGGCTTGTTTTCGAGGCTTCACAAGGCGCCGGAGGCATAGCTGGGGACCCAGCCTGAACAGCTAGAACTTGGGGAGTGTAGTGCTTGCCCAGGAAGGAGGTGGGAGAGGAGCAGAGAGGAGGGCACCTCACCACCTGAGGCAGCCAACACGCAGAAGGCACTAAGTCACCTGAGCCCCACAGGAGAGCGGGAAGGGTAGCCACTGGCTGAGCTGGGGGCTTCCCGGCAGCCTCTGCTGGGCAGATGAGTTTCACCAGCGGGAGCCACTGTTTACCGAGAGTCCCGGCTACTTCTCAGAATCAAGAGGCCACAGAGAAGTTCACCCTGGATAACCGATTCACTTGGTGCTGCTGTGGCTCTCTAGGACGCTGTCCTGCTTTGTCATTGCTTCAGCCTGCCCTCATGTCTGGGGGCGCTGGCCATTGTCTGATCCTCAGGCTAGCGTTACCTAAAGAATAATCATTTTTAAGAGGCGAGCAAGGCATTTTTCTCTGAATTACTGGAACAATCCCTTCCACGCTTCCCTTTCACTGGATTTTTTTTTTCCAAAAACGTCTCTTGGTGCTCTCCTTATCTTTTCGACCTTTAGTCAAGAGTCATTTTCTCTGAGTATTGTCCTTCACTCAACAACGAGGTTCTCAGCCTTATCTGGGCACTGCAGCATCAGGGGCTTCAGAAAACATAGACGCTAGGTTCCACCGCCCCCCCCCTCCCCAGACCTTCTGATTGAATTCTTCTGGGGTGTAGCCCTTGCAGGGGGATTTCTGGACTCACTTTCAGTTACTTTGGGTGGCGGGATGTGATGCAACCCTACTCAGGAGACTGGCCCACAGGGACCCCTCGCTTATATTCAGGGTTCAATGTGTTTTCCAACACCAGCAAGCAATTCGGCAACACCAGCTGGATGTCCTACTATTTAACTAAATTCTGGCTTTATCTACACGGAGACAGCATCGGATCCCACAGGTTAAGAGCTCAGCCCCACAAGACGGACTGTCGATTGGAGGTCCCAAAGCCCTCACCCCCGCCTCGGGTTCCATTCATTTGCTAGAGCTGCTCCCTGAACTCGAAGAAGCATTTTACTTACTGGATTGCCAGTTTATTATAAAAGGATATAACTTAGGAACAGCCAGATGGAAGAGACGTTTAGAGCAATGTATGGAGAGATGGGCGTGTGCAGTCCCCATGCCCTCTCCCGGGCGCCCTTCTACAGGTTCACCAGCCTGGAAGTTCTCCTAACCCCATCATTTTGGGGTTTTATGGAGGCTCCATCACATAGGCAAGATTGATTAAATCATTGACCGTTGGTGATTGATTCAACCTCTAGCTTCCCCGAAACACACCGCCCACCCCACCCCCCGGGAGGGGGGGAGAAGGTGGTAAAGGATGGGGCAGAAAGTCCCAGCCCTTTACTTACAAGGCTCGTTTCCCTGGAAACCACCCATCCTTAGACCGCCTATGGGCTTTCCAAAAATTACCTCATTAAAATAACCAAAGACGCCACGGGTGGCTCCCCTCTCTTCAGAAATTCCAAGGGTTTGGGGAGTTCTGTGCCTACCAGAGACAGACACAGGGACAAAGACCAAATATATATTTCTTGTGCTAAATCACAGTATCACAGAGTTGCACGTAGCTATGGCCAAAGCTTATCAGGAGTACCATCCCGACCCTGCAACTTTCCCTGAGATACGATAGCATAAGTGACCAGTACAACACCCAAGAGGACACCTCTGAGTGCCGCCGCCCTCAGCAAAGTCATCAAGGAGGCACTCCAGGTCCGGAATTCCCTACAAGGAAGGCAGTGACTTGGGTAGAGAACATTCCGGGAAGCAGCCCACACTCAAGCTTATTTTTCTGAAATTTCCGGTTCCACCAAACTACAAGTGGTAGGCAAGCAATGTAAGCAGCACTTTCTAAAAGTGAGAGAGCGTCTTCTGCGCAGTAAGGCACCGCCTGTGTGGCTGGAGATCAGGGGACCAAATGCTCACCTGTCACGAAACACTTGCTTTGTTCAGAAAGTCCCCCTTTGGGGTGAAATGTGTTGCGTCTCAAGCGACGAGGCAGACAGACTGCCTGGGAGAATCACCTCTGCCCTCTCCTTCCATGGATTGTTGGAAAGCTTGGCCCCAGGGGTGGTGGACCCGGAGATGTGGAGGAGAGATGGGAGCCCGACAGGAAAGCAGAATAACACCATCCTCCATGTGTATACAGCTGTCAATTCTTGACAGTGTAGACTATGCCATTTCAGCTTGATGACAGTGAGGGAGGACAGTCGTTCCGGCACCCGAATGCCTCCTTTCTCAAGATGATAGCTGAGTATGGAGAGGACGTTCAGTGAGTTGGAGGCGCTCATCCGTGGCTCAGCCCCGGGACCACCCCCTGAGATCAGATCTTCAGCTTCATCCATCGCTCCGCCTTCCAGGCAGGTGTTTTGGGTGATATTCCCCAAAGGGAAGCCTAAAGCCCTAGCTTCTCGTAGCCCTAGGATCCTCTAAGAAGAGTATCAAAGCAGGGGCGGGGCGGGGCGGGGGGGGGGGGGGCGGGAGGGGGGTGGGGAGACTCACAAAGGAGACCACCCCCAGACCATCCTAGCTGATCTCTCCATTTTGCTGGGGTCCCACTGTCACTGCCCTCAAGCTGGCCTCTGAGGTCACTGGCCTCAGTGCTTCAGGTATGTTTATTGCCTTCACGCAGGGGGTGAGACTCAGAGACCTCCCTGGATGGGTCACCCCATTTGTCAGCATTACATCTTCCAGGGAGCTTGTGAGATGTTTCCCCAAAGAACCTTAGTGTGTTCTATTTTTATCCTTTTATCTTTACTGCACAACAGCTGGAGGGAATTGCCACAGTTCATGTAAATATATGTTTATATTTATACCACGTATGGATACACACGCTGTGCAGTCGGTCCTAAGTGCACAGCACGCGAGTGGGCGATTCAAACGTCACTCTGCCTTCTCCCAAAGTTGTGAGCCACCCCTTTCTCACTTTGTCTAAAGCTGGATGCTGGGCCTGACTGCCCGACAGTCCTCACACTTAGCCGTACTGGGGTCCGGGTGAGGGGACTTTGCCTTTGGTACCCTTCCTGCAGCTCTGATCAATGAGATCTCGGCAGGAGTCTCTAGGAGGGGCTTCCGGGAATGTTCTTGAAAGGGGATCAAGCTCGACTCCCTGGGAAGATGGCTGAGTAGGAGGAGCCTAAGCCCTCCGACAGAACATCCACATCAGTGTCAATAACCCAGAAAATGACCCAAAGAGAACACACTCTCCGCAGCCAAATGCACAGAAGAGGCCACACTGAAGAGGCTAGGAAGGGCAGAGACTTGAGGGACTAGCCACAGGAGGGAGGGATGTGATGGGCGCCGGGAGGGGAGAGGAGCAGACCCCCTCCTGCCCAGGCCCAGGGGGAACCAGCACAGAGAAGACGAATCCCCATAACGTTTGGCTTTGAAAACCAGAGGAGCCTAACGAGCAGTAGGGCTTATCACCAGGAATTTTAAAACCCAGCAGCTCCGGGAGAGCTGGAGGTGGTAGGAAACTGAGTCCTCGCCCTTAAAGAGACAGCACCGCAAACAGCCCTACAGAGACACAGCATAGAAGCAGCGGTTTGAAAAGCACCCGGAGTATTCCGGAAGGAGATTTACTTACAAAGGAGATTTGATTCCTAATCTCGGAGCATGTGCTGGAGACACAGGCACCTCGCGGGGACCGCTCCAAGAACAGAAGAGCTGGTGGTGCCATTCCCTCCCCCTGTGCCCAGCCTGGACACAGGGACACCTGCGGAACGGGCTCAGCAGGAACAGACTCCCCAGACTTGCTAAAAGTGCGTGCCCTGCCCCCACGTTCACACACACACACACACACACACAATGGAATATTAATCAGCCATGAAAAAGAATGAAATCTTGCCATTTGCAATATTATGGATGGAGGTAGAGAGTATGGGTGAAGCTAAGTGAAATAAGTCAGAAAAACCAAGCAAAGAAAAAAAGAGACAAACCAAGAAACAGACTCTTAACTATAGAGAACATATTGATTGTCACCAGAGAGGAAGTGTGGGGGGAATGGGTGAAATAGGTGAAGGGAATTAAGAGTATACTTATGATGAGCACTAAGTAACGTAGAGAATTGTTGAATCATTATATTGTACACCTGAAACTAATACAACACAGTATGTTAACTGCACTGGAATTAAAATTAAAAATAAAAGAAATAATAAGGGGATTGAGTTAGCAAGCAGCTACCCTTTTTTGTCCTTCAGCCTTTAAGTTTTCCTTCCTGGAGAATGAAGTTGATAGCTGGAGCCCTAGCAACCACATTGTAACCATGAGGACAGGAAGGCATGGCCATCCAGAGAACCCAAATTGCTAAAGACATTGTAGAGCCGCTGCCCCAGTCCTAGACTCTTTGCCTCCTGATTGTTTTTCTAAATGTTATTTATTTTTGAGAGAGAGAGACAGGGGGCAGGGGAGGGTCAGAGAGAGAGAGAGAGAGAGGATCCAAAGCCTGATACAAGGCTTGAACTCATGAACCATGAGATCATGACCCGAGCCAAATCAACTGACTGAGCCCCAGGTGCCCCAGCCTCCTGAGTTTGTTATTAAAGGAGAGAAAAAGAAAGTTCCAGTTTGTCTCTCTCGCTTGTTACCTGATACATACATTTTATGTGTGTTTCTCCTATTTAAAAATAAGTTTTCCGTCATTCAAAGCAGAGGATCTCGTTAATACCTTCTCTTACAACAGCGGTGCCCAATTTTGGCAGTGCATTCGCGTCACCTAGCGTGCTTTAGAAATGTCCGTGGCTGGGTCCCCCTCAGAGACTCCTGTGTCATTGTTCTGGGACTTGGCCTGAGCACTGGGGTTTTCAAAAAAACCCTCAGGGTGATTCTAAAGTGCAGCCAAGGTTGAGAACATTCTGCTGTTCTCTTTTCCGAGGCAAGAGGGACTGGTTGATTGATTCTCGTTGCTGTCTCATTAAACACTAATAAATGCCTCAGTGGGCCAGGCCTGTAGCTCCAGGATTCAGCAGAATTGCCAGGGCCTGGGTGGGTATTGGTGGTGGTGGGGGGGGGGGGCGGTGTTCAAACACAGGCTGTGGGCCCCACCCCCAGAGTTTCTGCTTTAAGGGGTCTGGGCTGGGCCAGAGAATGTGCATTTCTAGCAAGGTCTTAGGCGATGCTGATGCTACGGGTCAAGGGTCACAGCTGAGGTGTGGTTTCTCTTGTCCCTATGCCTCCCCCTTTTGTGACTTTTTCTGGTTCTGCCGCCCCACTAGGCCCCAAGTGCTGTGTGGTTTGCTTTATTCTTCAGGCTCTGTTGAGAGCAGAACGAAACATTGGTTTCCTTTTAAAAGACCTTTAGGTGGTAGCACCCTAGACACCTATGCCACGACTCTTCCCTCCTCATTTGTCTGAAACACCTCCGTTTCCACTTACATGTCACCTCCTCCAGGAAGCCTTCCTTTGAGCCCCACGTCTATGCCCTCAGAGCCCCTGATACCTCTATCTCCTTATCCTTGGGTGCAATGGCTTCATTGATTCGCTATTCTCCTAACGACGGAAATACGTCTTCTCTCCACATCCCCAGGGCCTGGCATGGGTGGGGACTCAGTAAGTATCGTCCCTGCATGAAGGGTGGGCGGGGGGGGGGGGGGGGGGTTCAGGCAGGTTGGGCCTCGAAAACAGTAAGGAGGAGCTGGGAGGGGTCCCAGCCGAAGCCAGAGCAGACAGAGGCCCCGGTGTGTCCCTTGTGACCCGAAGACATCCCTGCCAAGCCCAAACCTGCCCTCTGTCCACCCCTCCCTGAGACCCTTCCCCGCACCTGCATGGTCGCATCCCTCCTCGTGTCCTCTGACTCCCAGCCCAGCTCTGCCCTTGCTTCTCTCTTGCTCACCCTGCAAACATACTTTGCTGTGTGGGCCATTTGCTGTTATCGGACTGACTTCAAGATTGGTCTTCGCCAGCAGCCCCTCTGAACCTAGTGTCCTCCCTACCTCTCGTCCCGAAGTTCCCAGCCGAGACGGACAGCTGCTTTAGGGCCGTGGTTCTCGACGGCGTGGGATGTTGTCCCCATGGGATATTTGTCTGCGTCTGGAGACATTTTTGGTTTGTCAGAACAGGGAGGACTCTCGAGGCATCCGGTTAAACGTCCCAGGGTGCTCAGGACAGTCGCCAGTAACAAAGAATTCTCCAGCCCACATGTCTGCGGCTGCGGTTGGAGAGACCCTGGGGGCGCGCTTCCCTCCCGCAGCCTCAGGGAGAATGTGGACGGCACCCCCGTGTGCCCGTGTGCCTGGCAGTTCTGGCTCAGCCAGCTGGTGTTCCGTGGGGTCAGTCAGCCTGTAAGTCACAGCAGTCCCCGGGCTGGGCCCAGAGAGCCCCGGAACTCTGACCTGGAGGTGATCGAAATGGCAACAAAGCGCCAACCTAAGAGCGGGCCCCAGGGCACGGAGGGAGCTGAGCCGAGTGGGGGCCTCTGTCCTTGCCTAAGAGACTGCCAGCCGCTGCCTTTGCAGGAGAGCTTCTTGGAAAAGAAGACCCTGAAATCTGGGGACAGGGCCGAAGGGAGGAACCTTCCAGCAGCAGAGAGCATCCCAGTGGCACCAGCTTGAGTACTAAGAGCACAAGCATCCATCACCACGAGGTGCTGGAGAGCGGAGGGCGCCCCACAGGGGGGCCTGTAACAGACTAGACAGCGTGGCTCACAGTTAACTCCCGTGGCTTAAAATCAGAGCTCCTCGGGCTTTCCGAGGGTGGAGGACGACGCTCTTGGCCATCAGATGACAGCTCATCCTAGCCAAGGGCCTCGATGCATACACTGTCATTTGCCGGCTTCACAGGTTGAAGAATCACCCTGATGCCACCGCTGGGCCCAGGATCCGTCCTTAGGACGCGAGAAATGGCAGCATCTCAGGTTGGCATCTGGCACGAGACATCCACAGAGCAGATGTGCAGATGGTTAAATACAAGGTGTTTGGCAGGAAAAGAGGCCAGTGGATGCCAGAGACAGGCAGCTGTGGAATTGTAACAGGACCAATATTGGCTACCATAAAATATTGATTGGTGGAAATATGGTCCAATGAGTGGGGACGTGGCCCTAGAGACACGCATAAGATTTTTTTTTCAAGTTTATTTATTCTGAGAAAGAGAGAGAGAGTGCGCGTGTGCGCATGCACGTGCACGAGTGGGGGAGGGGCAGAGAGAGAGTAGAGAGAGAATCCCAAGCAGGCTCCACGCCGTCAGCGCAGAGGCGGATGTGGGTCTCGATCACACAAACTGTGGGATCATGACCTGAGCCGAAACCAAGAGCTGACGCTTAACCGGCTGAGCCACCCAGGCCCCCCCCCCCCCCCCACGCATAAGATTCGTAACTTCACCAACCACTTATTTATCTGACAAATATTTATCGCAAACCCACCACGTGATCAGCACTGCTCTGTGAGCAAGGATAGAGCGAGGTCCCTGTCCCCATGTGCCAGACCTTCTAGTAGAGACATAGAACATAAGTAAATAAGAAATGTCAAGAAGGAAAGAGTGTTATGCTGAAGGCACAGGCTTCGCTGAAAAAACAACTTTGAATTGAAACAGGAATGAGGTGAAGGAACGAAGTATGCATATATCTGGGAGACAGGGTCTGGATACAGAGACCAGTAAGTGCAAAGGTCCTGAGGCAGGATTACGTTTGGCATATTTGGGGAACAGCAAGGGGGTAGGAATGGTGTGGAATGAGCCAGAGGAAGAGAAGGAAAAAGATGAGGTCTGCCTGAGAGGGAGGCATGGGATCTTATTCCCAGTAGGATGGGAAGCCATTGAAGGATCTCGAGTGGGAGAGTGACACAATCTAATTTAGGTTTTAAAAATGAATCAGCTTCCGATGGAGAAAATAAATAGGCATAGTCAACACGCTCATTAAAGTAACAATCAGTCATATTCCCTTGCCTTATCAGATAAATGATCTACGTTTTCATTGGTCTTGATCAGAGGTCAGCAAACTTTTTCTATAAATGGCCAGATAGAAATATCTTAGGCTTTTTGAACCATATGGCCTCTGTCATAACTACTCAAGTTTGTCATCGGAGCACGAAAGCAGCCACAGACAAGATGTAAATGAGTGAGCCTGGCTGCCTTCCAGGTGACGACCGTCCCAATTTGCTCGGAACTAAGACGGTCAGTTCCCAACTGGGCCAGTCTGGGCCAATGGGAACGGTTGTAAATTCCAATAAAACTTTATTTATTAACACTGAAATTTGAATTGCATATGAATTGCACATGTCATGAGATAGTATTCTTCTTTGGACTGCTTTTTCAATAATTGAAAAACACAAAAATCGTGCTTAGTTCTTACAAAAGCAGGCAGCCATCTGAACTTGGATCCACAGGCTGGAAGCTGTCAACCCCGGGCCCTGATGAGCCATCAGCAAATTGCACGACCGTGAAAAAGTGATGGCCATCATGCCTGCCCACCTCACCTGTCCCTCCTCCCTCCTGCTGCCAGGGACGCCAGCCCCCCAGCCCCTCTCTAGCCTAATCTCGGCTTCCTAATCACACTCCTGCCACATCAGACAGCTTCACGCTCTTTGGCTGCTCCAAACTCTATCTCACTAGGACTTCACACATGTCAACTCCCTTCCCTGAGAATTCTTCCCCGACCTTTCCATCTGGAGAATGGATAGCCCCTGCTCGGAGTAAAGTCTACATATGAAGTCCTGGGTTAGACTTCCTCGTACAAACCCCCTTCGTTTTCTCCTGCCCCAAAGGCTGACCAGCAGCCTGTCCTGGCTTAGAGGGAAAGCTCTACCCCAAGGGGAACACACAGCTTAACCGAGTCAATCTGTCCTGTGGCTCCGGGCTCCAAACTGGAGATACAGGGAGGAAGGAGTCACTTGTTGGCATGTAGAGAAACTGAAATGACACCACACATGTCAGGCAAGTGGAGGCCGTTAAGTAGCGGGGGCCATTGAGACCCCAGAATTAGCAGAAGATATGAGAAAGTAGTTATAGGTCAGCAGAAACGGTGGGTAAGGATGGACAGAGATATGATAACAGGGAGAACAGAAAAAGGGAACAAAGGAATCACCTTAATGGTAGAGGCTTAATTTACTTCTAATTTTTTTTTTATTTCAACGTTTTTTTTTTTTTTTTTTTTTTTTTATTTATTTTTGGGACAGAGAGAGACGGAGCATGAACGGGGGAGGGGCAGAGAGAGAGGGAGACACAGAATCGGAAACAGGCTCCAGGCTCCGAGCCATCGGCCCAGAGCCTGACGCGGGGCTCGAACTCACGGACCGCGAGATCGTGACCTGGCTGAAGTTGGAGGCTTAACCGACTGCGCCACCCAGGCGCCCCTCTAATTTTTTTTTTAATGTTTATTTACTTCTGAGAGAGAGAGAGAGAGAGAGAGAGAGGAGCAGGGGAGGGGCTGAGAGAGAGAGAGAGGGAGACACAGAATCCGAAGCAGGATCCAGGCTCCAAGCTGTCAGCACAGAGCCCGACGCGGGGCTCGAACTCACAGACCGCAAGATCGTGACCTGAGCCAAAGTTGGAGGCTGAGCCGACAGAGCCACCCAGGCGCCCCAGAGGCTTAATTTATTTCTAGAGCCTTGGGGGAGACCAGACACCCCAGTCCCTGGAACACTCATGAATCCTGACTATCTGCCACTTTCTACGAGGCCCAACCTGGTGACCAGGAGCTTCTGGGTGATTCCGGTCCCTTTCGTGCTGTGTGGCCCCTGCCAAGAAATTTTCTGCACCTCAGTGCCTTATATCTAGCAGGTACTTCAGAAGCGCTGCCATAAGAATGAATTGCTTGAGATAATCTAAGAAAACATTGCTTCTTGCAATCAAAATTTCCTGACACACGACCTACATTTGGGGGTAGTCTGCCGCCACCTCCTTTTGGTTTCGCATACAGCGGCCCTTTCCCTGTTTTACCCAGTCCAGCATTACCCCTCCCTCCAATTGCTGAGATGGCCTGAGCTCGTGCAGAGATGTAGACGAGACCTGGGAATTCTCAGGCGTAGGGCTCAGGGAGAACGACGGTAAACACAGCATCCGGTGCATCCAAATAGGGGGAGACGACCTCCGACTTCTTTGCACCCAACTGGAATTGGAAGCCAAGTGGAAAAGCGCGACAGGGGGCGGTGCTTAGAAGACAGGCAGCCTTAAGAAACAGGAAGGGCTGTAATGAGCTTTTGTCCGGGCCAACTGTGCCAGCGAAGAGAAAAGGAAGGCACTTGTTCTCTAGGTGGAACCAGATTAGTTCTTGCCTGGTCCATTTAACAGGCCAGCGGACACTCGCTAGAACGATGGCTTCCGCTGCTCCCTCCGTCCCCTTCAAGCCTTTGAAAACTGACTTCTCAAAGAAAACGCCCAATTCTGCTGTCAGGGAAGCTCTGAACGGAGTCAAGTGGGAACGCTGGGGTAGCAAACTTGAGACCCTTGGGGGCGCCTGGCGCTCTGACGTGCAGGGGCATATCCTACCACGAGGGGGCAGTATTCCCAAATGCAGGGCATATCCTACCACGAGGGGGCAGTATTCCCAAGTGCAGGGCATATCCTACCACGAGGGGGCAGTATTCCCAAGCGTGGCCCCAGGCTCAAAGGGCGGGTGAACAGGAGGATATTCACTTCAGCCCAGGTTGGAGATCCACCTGGTCTCCTTCTGGCGCTTGCCTTTCTGACCTGCCACCGGCGGTATTTCCTTCCTAAAGGCCCCGGTGACACCCCACACCTACCTCAAAGAATCTGAGGCTCGGCTCTGCCGTTACCCATTTGCCCGTCTGTGTCCTCACTAGGTTGCCAGCACTCTATTCTGGAGGAAGCATCTTATTTTTAAATTCCCGGAGACTAGCATAATGCCGGACACATAGTAAGAACACGGGGCTGAATGTTGCTTGAATGAGTGAATGAATGAATGAATGAGTGCATGAATGCCTTGCTCATCTGTGCATCCTACGCACGGTGTCTAAGTATTCTGAGTACACAATAAATTTGTGTCACGTCCATCTTTTCTTTCAGGACACGTATGGTGACCCTGCCGTCTAAAGTAGGCTATCTTACGACCAAGCCCTTTGGAATTTTCGGAGGCCGTCTACTTTTTTCTTTTTTAATTTTTTTTTTTAATGTTTTATTTATTTTTGAGACAGAGAGAGACAGAGCATGAACGGGGGAGGGTCAGAGAGAGAGGGAGACACAGAATCCGAAGCAGGCTCCAGGCTCTGAGCCGTCAGCCCAGAGCCCGACGCGGGGCTCCAACTCACGGACCGTGAGATCGTGACCTGAGCCGAAGTCGGACGCTCAACCGGCTGAGCCACCCAGGCGCCCCATACTTTTTTTGTAAACCCGGATGGGCTTTGGAACCTTTCCTTTTCCTTCAGAAAGCTTGGAAGGAAACCGGGATGTCAAAGAGAAGCAATGGCACACCTTGGGTGCGTGGATTTGTACCCGGCAGCTTCCTCCAGCCTGTCCCAAGGGAGGGGAAACTGAGAGCGGACATTCTGCGCTGGTCTGGGACGAGGCTTTGTGTGATGGGCCAGGGGGTAGCAAGGGAGGAATCAGCCTGATGGCCTGGTGGTGTGAAAATCAACGCCGACCGCACTGTGGAAGACAACCGGCTCACAGCCTACCCAGCTCCTTCCAGAAATGCAGATTCCTCAGACACCGAATTGAAAAGTGCTCTAACCCATCCCCCAACCCCTGCGAGGGCCCCGTCAGCACTTCCTATGCTGTTCACCATGCTCCCCGGTTGCAAAGCAAAAGGAAAAAACCTTTATGCGCTCGGCACAGCCACCCGGTGTGCAACAAAGTGCCCTTTATCTATAGCCTGTTGGCAACTGTATCACCAAAATAAACGTGAGTGATTATTTTCCAAAAAGGATTATAATGTCAAAGATTCAGTGTGTCTGGACCAGGGCCAGTGGGAACCAAAGGCCCTGTTCGCTCGGATACCTGCTCTCTGGTTCTGTGATGGCGTCTAATATGCTGAGGTCTTAAACGTCTTCGTGGAGACCACTGTCCAGCTGCTAGATTGAGAGCAGAGAAGGGACGCAGCCTCCTTTGTGTCCCCAGAGCTCGGTACGTTACCAGACACAAAGTAACCAGTCAACCCACGTCTTTCCAGGGAACGGCAGATGATGTCGGGAGCGGGGGGAGGCGAAGGTGGACCCATCCACCAAATTCTAGAATATCACACTCGGGAGCGTCCCTTTGAAACCTAAAGGAGACAGTTCTCAGAGGAATAAAAGGAAAGGGGACTTTACAGGGCCTCCAGTCCCTCGTTCGGCAAGTACTGCTTGACCTCTCTTTGTGCTTATTCTTGGCAGGCAGTAGAAACACCAGAAAACACCACAGGCATGAGGTGGCGAAGCCTGGGCCCAGCTCGCCCACAGACGAGTTGACTGGCCTCGGGCACGTCCCTCAACCGTTCTGGGCTTCAATTTCCTCATTGGAACAAAGCCGAAACTGGTGTCCAGTTTAACATCCTAGTGTCTTCTGATTCAAAAACCACACCAAGTGGAAAAATGAAGAATTAAAAAAAAAAAAGGTGGGGGGCACCTGGGTGGCTCAGTCGGTTGAGCGTCCGACTTCGGCTCAGGTCACGATCTCGCAGTTCGTGAATTCGAGCCCCGCGTCGGGCTCTGGGCTGACGGCTCAGAGCCTGGAGGCTGCTTCGGATTCTGTGTCACCCTCTCTCTCCGCCCCTCCCCTGCTCATGCTCTGTCTCTCTCTGTCTTTCAAAAATGAATAAACATAAAAAAAAATTAAAAAAAAAAAACCACACCAAGTGGAAAATATAGATTTAAGAATAGTGCAGGGGAAAAAAATGTGTCGAAGAGCCAGTTCACAAAACTTCCTCTGGGGACGGATGGGACGTGGGACAGGCTCTAAGCGGCAACCAGCACATTCGCAGGTCACGTAGGACTAAGATGAAGCTCGTTGGCATGGCTCACAGGGTAAGACCTGTGTCCGGGGGAAGAAAGCACCTCAGCGCGGCCACCTGGGCCCTCTGCCGCCTCTCAGCTCGAGTGTGACCTCACCTGCATTGCCAAGTGGACCCTTGCCTCGTACAGCCTCTACTGGGAGTCAGGAAGTGTCCCCTGGGAATGCTTTGTTGGAGAACCCTGCAGGAATCACGTCCCGGGCAGTGGGGGGGAAGAGAGCAGAGCCACAGAAGGATGCACAGTGAGAGATTTGAGCAGCGGGGTGGAGGGAGACAGGGCTCTCAAATGGGGAGTGGGGGCGCCTAGGGGGCTCAGTCGCTTAACCGTCTGACTCATCTTAGGCCCAGGTCGTGATCTCACTGTTTCTGAGGTTGAGCCCGACGTCGGGCTACGAGCTGACAGCGCTTGGGACTCTCTCCCTCCCTCTCTGTCTGCCCTTCCCTGGCTCATGAGCTCAAGCTCTCTCACTCTCTCTCTCATCATAAATAAATCAACTTCAGAAATAAAATGGGGAGTGGGTTTGCCTTCTGTGTGTTCCTTAGAGATCTATAGGAAACGGTCCCCAATCTCAGATGCAGAACTAACCCAGGCAGGAATCATAATGAGCCACTTGGTGAGCCAACGGAGGAGAAAAGATGTAGAATGTCCTTCCGTTTGCTTCCTGTTTAATTTTGCCTGAAGAAAATCTCAGGGCAAGTGGGAATGAGGGACAGGGGTGCCTGAGGCCATCTCTGCGTTGTCCCTGAGCCTGGGAATGGCCCACATCCTGAGACTCTGGGTCGGGATGTGCCACATCAGTTGGCCGGGTCACTCCGCGTCTGGGCAGTTAGGCCACCCCCCTCTGGACCCCGACACTAACTCTGGGATGTTCCCTCCCTTCCACTTCACGATTATGGTGTTTCGCTGCTTTTGACTTTCTCTGCATTATGAACTCTCCCAAGGAAACACTGTCATATGAGTCATCTCTTAGTTGACAGGCTGTCCCTCAGAGTCCCTTGACAGAGCAGACAGGTGACCAGCTTCTGGGCTATGAAGCAGGAGGTTCTGTGGAGTAATCGGGGCAAGGAGGAAGGCCACAGGTAAAGGACAGACCTTCGGATTTAGGAGACCCATGTTGACCTGCGGTTGCCCTTCTAGAAAACTCCAGGGCCGTTCTCAGTCTCAGCTTGTCACCGGTGGAAGGAACCCCACGCCTGTCATCTTTGCCGTGTTGCACGGATGGGACGAAATAGTGTGCGAGGGGGCGACCCGTATACCCCAGAGCCCTCGATCATCACTTCCTCAGTGAGTGATCTTTCCAGAAGGACAGACGAAAGAATGTCAGTATATTAATTATTTCGGGGTGGGGGAGGCTGGCTCTCCTCCTGACAGTGGATGATGCCAGGAGGGAAGAAGAGGAAGGTGGAAGGAGAGGCCGACCTCCTCTTTGGATGGAAGTTTCTCGGGACCTTGGAGCCGTTACAGTGTATCATTGCTGTATGGACTGCACTCCCCGTGGTGCCCTCCAGCAAGGGGCTTGGAGTTGTTTGGCACAGTTGGGCTCCTTGCTGGAAAGGATGTCAGACACATTTCACTTAAAAGTATCCGCAGGGCCTAGGGCAGAGCCAGGCACGTGGTAGCCTCTTAATACATATTTGTTTGATAAATGAATGGTTGAATGATCGAATGACCTTGTTTCTGAGGGTTGTTCCAAACCTTGCAGTTGGATTAAACATATACGAGCTCGTTTAGCCAAGTCTCGGGGAAAGAAGCTTCAGGCCCGCACAGAACCCACTCCTTACTTTAAACGCCTCTCAGAGAAGAAAAAGAGAAAAAAAAAAAAAATGTGTTTCAAACAAGAACACCCAGCTGGTCCAATTTTCCCGGAAGCTGCTTGGGTTTAGAATGTTCAGATTCGCTATGGCAACTCACACCTAGTTCATGTGTAATTTCCTGATGGCAATTCATTGAAACATAAGGAAAAAGAACCTCGCACGCGCATGAGGTAATCAGCCTCGACCGTGGTGAAAATCCGTAGAGATCGAACACGTCCTAGAATTTCGGGAAGGTCAGTGAAGCCACGTGAACGTTTATTAGAAGATTGCTTTTGTGTGATGCAGAGTGAGGAACCCGCACGCCTTAATTTTGCTCCTAGAACCCTGTGGTTTATTTATCCTAGATTTGACCCACTTTTTGCTTCTGCATCTCACATTTCGCTCACTATTCAACTCAATACGCACGGGTTGAACAACGACTGCTCGCCTGCCCTTGTGGTGGGTGCTCTGGGGAGCACTGCCCTATTTTTTATTGACTCCAGAAATCAAGAAAATTCATCCTCAGCTAAAGTATTGAACAACAGCGTGTGAGGGGCACAGTCTGGGTGATGTACGGGCTCTGAGCGCCAACAGGCCTGAATTCGCTCCGGGATTCCGGACTGGGAACACACACTGCTATAACATAAACCTTCTTGCCCAAACCGAACGGATGCCAAGGCGTTTATCGAGCGGAGGGATGGCCTAACAGTAGCTATTTAGTGTGATAATGGCGTTTGACAGTTTGGACACAAACACCATTGTCACACTCCACAGCTCTGCTAAGGAAAATCTGTAGCCACGAAGGTGCTAACATCACCTCCACATTCCACCATTGCCCGTGGCCACCATCAGGGAAGCTTCCCAGCTCCACAGAGTAACCTGAGCAGAGAAAACAGGGGTCACGACCAGGGAGCGTCTTGAGCAACAGGAAGGCAAAGATGTCAGGCTTCTGTCGGGAACAGTTGAGCAACCAAAGGGACCCGCTGCCTTGTGCTTGGTTACCACCCCCGCAAAGGCCTCCCACCGGCAGGAATGAGACACCCTATGGAAGTGGATGGGAAATCTGTTTGCATCGATTTGCTAAGAGGGTTAAGAGCCAGAGAATCCCTAGCGGGAACTGATTGTAGGAGACAAAGACTCCGTGGAAGACCGTATTGTAAACTGTAATAATACGACCAGATCAATGGGTCCTCCTCAGCTCTTACCTCCTCGTCGATCCCAATCCATTGCCAGTAAATTCTGCAGTCTAAGGAGATTGGCATTATTTTGCATGGGGATGTGGCGTTTGAATGTGCTGTAATTTACTCTCAGGAACATACATCGGATGCGAAGGCATCCGATGGTGCTCAGGTTTTAAATCTTATTCGCCATAGTCATTTTCCACCATAGTAGTGGGTGGGAGATGAAGGGAGGTAAGGAGAGGGGGGAAATGGAGAGAGAGGAACTGTTCAATTTTTTGTTAATAATACTCATTTTCTAGCAAAAGGGAGCCTCCTATGAATAAATCCCTTCTGTTTTCCTGGGTTTCCTGTTAAAAATGGTTTCTAACTGCTATTTGAACTCCTGCCCACGATGGAGAAGAAGAGGAAATAAACCATTTTCACCTGATCCTTTATTTTCCCCCAAATGCTAGGAAAGGCAAAGGTTGGGGGCCGGTTTCTTTTTTCCCCCAGGATAACTGAGTGGTTACCATTTGGCCAGAACCTTGCTGTGGCCATAAAACTGGCCCCTTTTTAACAACTGAATATGCACCCTTTGGCTTTTTTTTTTCGTAAAAATGGCTCTTATTCATATGCAGACCACGAAATCACCCTCTTCAACCTAGAATGTGCAGTTATTAGCACATTACAAAAGTCTCTCAGTCTCCATGGGATTGGAGGTTGAACCCTGCCTCCTTTTTTCCTTACCTTCTTGAGTGTGTTGATTTGCTTACCCTCCTGCGAAGCGACTGACTTCTTCTGGTTCAGTCCGAGACTCTCACTTGCCCTGACAGGGTGCGGTCATTTGCAAGGTAGCAGGAATGTGCCACATGGCCCACTGGTAGCCCTGCTCTCTTCAGACGGCTTTGCCATGACTCACACCGAATACAAACTCTAGAAGTCCAGATGGCCCCAGTCACGCCAACTCTTGGCACTCTGGGCACAGCCATGGTGGACACGCTCTTGTCATGAACTATCTCGGGTTCCTCCCCCATAGTCAGGCTCATCTGCTCTGGCTTTGCCTGCGGGACTTAGAACAGAAACCCCCACTTCCCGGCCTCTCATGGGATGTTGTTGACCGTGACAAGAGACTCCAGAAATGTCCTGGCCTCAGTTAGGAAGAAGCCCTGGGAGGTGAACTGGAAGAGAACTTGCAGAACTCTCCATCTGGTAAAGGCTTGGACCCATTTCACCTCTCAGGCTCTTGCAGCGGGGTCTGAGCGTGTCTCCATTTCTCCGGGTGGCCCCCGTGTGCCTGAGGCGTCTCCACAATCTGCAAAAGACAGAGAAGGGAAGCAAGAGTAAACAGGGAAGAAGAGAGGAGGAAGTTCATGCGTTCCAGGTAAAGCTTGCCAAACCGCTTTCTATTTACCAAAACTTCTATTTCTTTGGTCCAAGAAATTGTCTCAAGGAAAAAGCCCTTGAATTTGGAGAAAAGATTTTCTTGTCTACCAATGTGCAGACAACCTGTAAGGTTGTCCACAGAGGCACTGTGTACAACAGCAACCATTACAAGCAACCCAAATGGCCAATGAGAGGAAAAAGGTAGGTAATATATGTAGAATATAATCTGGTCGTTGAAGGTGACATTGTAGAAAAACGGTTGCTGACTTGGAAAAAGATTCAAGGTATTTTATTGAATGAAGCAGGTAGTTTACAAAACCACGAACGTAGTATGAGCTCCTTTCAGTGACAAGTGCATATAAGCCTGGGGCAAAAACATCAGATGTTAACCCTTGTTATCTCTGAGTGGTGGAATTCTAGTTTGGCTTTTTCGCCCTCCTTTTTGCTTCTCTGCCTTTGTTCATTTCTGCAATCAATGTGGTACTTTCATAATGAGAACACTAATTAGAATTCAAACAATTTTTTAAAGATTTTCTTTCTTTCTTTCTTTTTTGGCGGGCTCTGTAATAAAAATTCCTTCTTGCAAAACACTGTTCTGAAATTGGGAGGTTAGAGCTTACAGTTCTTTGGGGACAAGCTTTCAAAGTTAGTGCTGTGCAGAGAGAGAAGCTTCAGGTTAATTTCCTGGCAAGTTATTAGTGACTTTATTATGCAGAACAATTTTATCGTCTTATTGCATCCATCGAAAAACACGTATTTATTGAGTGCCTATTATGTTTTCAGCCTTGTGAACGATTTTTAAACATAGTTAGAATGGCCCTCATCTTTCATTATTTCTTTGTTTCTGTAGGAGCGGTTAACATGTCAATTGGCAAAACAGCATAAACAAGCAAGTAGAATGTTTTCAGTTTTTTTCAAATGCCATCCAATAATATACCATAATTGAAAAAATTAGCAGTGGTTAATGCCAGGATCTACTTGGATCTTTTTTTTTTCTTTTTTTTTTTTTTTAATTTCAAAGACATTTCTCATTGGGCAGCTTGAAAAAAAAATCTTTTGTTCTAGTATTTTCAAATTTAACAACTGCCCTTAAATAGTACCAGTTAATAAAGAACAGGATGTTTAGAAGCAGGTTGGGAAATGATTACACCTGTTACTTCCTGTAAAAAAAAAAAGTAATGCATGAGGCAAAGACGTTGAATGTTATTCAGGGTAACGTGTGCAAATGCCAGCAAAGTTTTCTGCAGCTGGAAAGGCCCTGAGGGGGGCGCCTGGGTGGCTCAGTTGGTTAAGCGTCCGGACTTCGGCTCAGGTCATGATCTCATGGTTCGTGGGTTCGAGCCCTGCGTCGGGCTCTGTACTGACCGCTCAGAGGCTGGAGCCTGCTTCGGATTCTGGGTCTCCCTCTCTCTCTGGCCCTCCCCTGCTCGTGCTCTGTCTCTCTCTCGAAGATAAATAAAAAGCATTAAAAAAATTAAAAATAAAATAAAAGGCCTGAGGGATCCTCTTACTTCTGGAGAGAGGTCGCGTGTGAAGCATTCCTAAATGGCTGTCTATTAAAATTAAATTTCTGTGCAGTGGCCCCCTCTCTTGTTCCTCACCATCCCAACCTGGACTGAACGTCTAGACATTTTTAGTTGCTGTGGTCAATTCAGAATGCAGTTTTCCCACTGAGCCCGGGGTGTGAAACACAGGCTAGCCTGGGTTTGCTCCCTTTTTTATGTGATGGATTTCTTTTCATAAATGGGGAGGGCGAGTTCATTAAGGAAGAGGCCTTTGTAACTGTAACTATTCGTTATGCCTTGCGACTCCTTGCAAATTGTCTTAGATTCCAAAGTACCAGATAGACCCCAAAACTCGCCATTCTTTCTCACAACGGATCTGGGTGCGAGCAGCTTGTCTTTGCTTTTAGATTTTGTTTCCCACGGGCTGAGAATGTTCTAGAGCCAACCCCAGAGGACTGAGTGCTTGCTGGGTCTGTGAAGTGTCACCTCACTGCAAACCTAACCCATCAGCATTAAAACCAAACATTTCTTTAAAAGCAAAAGATAAATGGAGATGCTTTTTCTGAATTCCGAATTCACAATTACTGTCATTTCAAACAGACGTATTAAAGGCATCAGCTTGATTCTTTTAGGCTGTTATAGTCTAGATAAAGGCAAAGGAAGTCAGTATCACATACCTGAGCCTTGTCATTTTGAAAGTACATGGAAATTTTAAAATAGAATGTTCTTGTCAACAGAGAGCAAAGACCCATTTCTTTCTTTCTTTCTTTTTTTTTTTCATTGCAATCCATCTACAAGGGAAACATCTGGAAAGTTCCTTATGCCTGCATTTATTATCCACATTTATTGCCCACCAGGAGTGAGGGAAGGATCATGGGGAAAATTCTCAGGCAAGTTGGGGTCTCAACAGGCTCTTTTTAAAGAGAATTGCGGAGGCTTGGGGATTCCTAGAAACCGGTTTTGTTTCTGTGCGAGCGTCCAGCTGTTTTCAGGGCTGTCCAGGGAACCGTAGGCTGGACAGAACGACTCTGAGGCTGGCGTTCCAGAAGCACCAGAACGAAACACGGGGAGCCTTGCTGGCATGCTAGCCCCAAAGCATGGGGAAGGGGTGGGATTCCTGGCCAAACCCCCTCATTCCAATTATCTTGCTGGTGGGGTCTTGTTTGAAGGTCTGGTGTTATTGTTAAATCAGACCATCATAAAACAGGAAAGGGCTCCGTGTTGGCCCAAGGACACAAAAGTCCAGGCTGCCTCTGGGCCCTCGACTCCCCCCTAGCTGCCCTTTCCGCTGCTGGAACCCCCAGAAAGGTGTCCGGCTTTCTCGGGCTTTCCGGAGAAACACAATCATCACTGCAGACAAACTCAAATAGGCTGTGGTTAGGTAACACTTGCCGCTGCTCAGGTGCCGTGCGGGGTCTTTGGAAACCCCTGGGACTCGGCACACCTCTGTTTCTGAGAGTCTGTTTCCCCCCCCCAAAGAACAGCTCGGTTCACACAGGGGAGTTGTTAGGTGCTCGGGGAGGGGACACTTACCTTCCAGTCCGTGTCTGTCTTGCCTGGGCCTGGGTCTGGGCCTGGGCCTGGGCCCTTCTCTGGCCAGTGGACGGCACCTTCCACCACCCCCCCCCCCACCACCCCCCACTTCTGCTGGGCTGTGCCGGGCCGCCTGGGCGCAAGCCCCGAGCTTCTGTGGGTTTTAGGTCTTTCCCTCTCCCTTTATGGGATCCGGGGTTTTAAAGTAAACAGTTCTCTCTCTTTCTGATAAGTCACATTAAATTATTGATTGGGAGGCAGGGAGAGCATGACCTTAGCCCACTAAGTCATTGTCACCTTTGGTCAAGCACGCTAAGCCAGACCGGAAAGCCCAGCGCCCGCCTCTGTCCTGTGGCGGCGTGAGGTACAGGCAGAAACGGAGGCCGTCGGGGAAAGCCGGCCCGTGGTTCCTGGTGAACACAGGCTTCCGCTCAGAAACCCCAGCGTTTTACTCTTTCCTTACAGGAAGACTGACATTTATGACATTGGCGTCTCCTCAGATTTCTTAGCGTCAGAAAAGCCACTTGGTTATAGGAACCTATTAAATCAAAAGATATATTCTTGACTCATCCTACTTGGAGCTCTTGACCGATATTTGGCAGCCAGGCTCCTTCTCCTCTCGCCCGGGTCATCTCTGACGTAGTTCCAATCTATTTGTTCCCGCCAACAATTATTTATTAAACTCCTCCTTATCTGCTAAGCTCTGGTAATGCAATGGTGAGCCAGACTGACAGGGTTTACAGACTGGTAGGGGGGACAGTAAAGTCAACCACCGCGGGGGCTGCCGTCGGTCCTAAACGTAGTCTGTGAGCTGCTGTGATTCTTATTTTTAAAATTCGTTTGTTTTTCATCCCCGTATAATGACCGTATAGTGTTGTATCAGCTTCCAGTGCACAACATAGCGACTGAACGATTCTGCACGTCGCTGCTGTTACTTTTAATGCCTCTGATCATTTCTTTCCCTCCTCGGGCCACGTTGTCATTCTGCTTTCTTGAGCTGTTTGTCACCCTCTCTGGTAATAAATGCAACGTAAAATGACGGCTGGTTATCCCGGTCCGAGCTCGCGGTGATCTGAGGCACTGTGCGGCCTTAAGTACTAGGTGTTTTCCTTTCGCCCTCCCCTAACTCTTAGATACCCCCCGTTTCTTTCCAGGTGAAAGCGAAGATGCTGTGCCATCGTTTCCTCTAAGAACTGGTCCCAAGAAGTGACCCCAAAGAGCTGCCTGCTGCTGGGTCCTGCCACTGCTCCCTAAGTGCCTGGGGGGGTCCCCTCCCCTGGTGGCCCGAGACCACCTGGGGTCACCCTGCAAACTCACTCCTAGAAAAGACCAATCTTACCCAGGAGGGCTGAGGGGTTTGGCTGTGACCTTCCAAAGGCCGACACATTCCTATGGCAAAAGCCCAAATACTCATCCCGAGATGGGAAGCTTCCGGAGCCCCGTGGAAATCGCCAGGGCCTGTGCGCTCCGGCTTTGTTCCACGGCTACGGCGGCAGCGTGATATTGTTACGTTTGTGTGGCGGGCACTGCCTGTGGTTAACTTGCTTCTTAGTTTTCAAATTGTTCTCCTGGTTGCAACGATCGTATTTCTTTTCAGAATCACTGTTGGTTTTTCTCCTTTAAAGGGAAACGGGTTCCCCCAGAGCCTCCCATGGAGACATTCTTTCAAAGGGCAGGACAAATCCCTCTCACTCCCAAGCTTCACAGCAGAAAACATCCGGGTCGTTTTCACCAGCTTCTCTGGTCCATGCAAGTTGCATTTTTGCCCTTTGCTTGGAAAACCGTGACGAAGACGGATGTTCAACTTTTAGATGATTTCCTTGAAATTCCCAGGCATGGCATTTGCAAGGATTCTGGACTTCAGAGAAAGGATAAATTATGTCCTATTTAGAATCTTTAACAAACTTCTTCCAGCAAATGACACAATCTCCACCTCAGCTGCCTTTAAAATTGACTTTAAAAAAATTTTTTTTTGTTTTTTTTTATTATTATTTTTAACGTTTATTTATTTTTGAGACAGGGAGAGACAGAGCATGAACAGAAGAGGGTCAGAGAGAGGGAGACACAGAATCCGAAACAGGCTCCAGGCTCCGAGCTGTCGGCACAGAGCCCGACGCGGGGCTCGAACTCAAGGACCGCGAGATCACGACCTGAGCCGAAGTCGGCCGCTCAACCGACTGAGCCACCCAGGCGCCCCTAAAAAAATTTTTTTTTAAATAAAAGGGGATGCATTCTTTTAAGATAAGATAGACTGAATCCTGCAAGGTTGAAGTTCAACTTGGCATGTCTGCCTCCCTAATGTTTGTACTCGGATACAGGCCACAAGACAGGGCTTCTGGAACAGTGAAAAACAGAAGCAGGTAAGTGTCCCCTGGCGGCAGCTGGAAAGACAGACCCCACCCCCTGTGGGTGACTCCGTTTTCTTCTCTTTTGGCCAGGAGCAGCAGACTTTTGGAAATGGAAAACAGCCTTCCGTTTGAAGAATGCCGAATTTTGCCAGGAGGGAAGCAGAAGTTTGGGGGCTGGAAATCCTGGGTCTCGTGTGAGATTCTTTGCCATGTGGCTTTCTGCCTTTGGACAAGACACTTTATATTTCTGGGACTCAAGTTTCCTCTCCGAGGAGCAAAGCTGGGAACACTTGCTTGTCATTCGCTCTGAAACCTTAGGTGAAACAGATGAATTGGTTTCTATTAATGAGTAGAGAAGAACAAAGATGGGCAGAGAGCGATGACAAAGGGCGTGAGCTGTTGAACAAAGTGGCGCTTTATTGGACTAAGACAGGAAGAGACTGAAGGAGTCGAATTTACCCGGTGTGGGAAAGGACCAAGCACAGAGGGACGGGAAGGATGCCGAATTGTGACAGCCTCAGATTTACTATCTAGAGAATCAAAATCGTTTTCAGACCAGTGTCACGGTCCAGGGCCCCAGTGAAAACACACAGTTCTGACAGCGAGTACCGGTTTTATCACTTTAAGTCCCACGCAGGTCACTTTCTCCCACTAAAGGTCCCGCTCTCATGGTGGAAACAGGCTCAGAACTCCAGGAGGCGTGGGGGGCAGGAGCCTGTCGGGAGTGGGTGGAAGGCTAAATTAACACTAATTCCCTAATAGCATCTCATATGTAGCTCGTTTTCAAATTTCCCAAGTATCTCCAAACTCTTTTGTAGAGCTTCTTTTCTTTTCTCCTTTCTTTTTTGAAAACTACGATCTGGTCAAGACTTGTGCCTTGTCTTTGGGTTTTTTTTCCCCCTCACTGCTTATATGACAAAACTAATCTAGATGCTCACAGCCACTGTCAAATGGTATGTTTCCATGATAGTTTTTCCAGGCATTGGCCACTCCTCTGGGACTCCTAATGAGAGAGGCCCAGATGCAGACCCTTTAAGCCTTTTTAAAAATCTTTAGGGGAGTCTGGGTGACTCAGTCCATTGGGCGCCTGACTCTTGATTTCAGTTCAGGTTGTGATCTCACAGTTTGTGAGATCAAGCCCCAAGTCAGGCTCCATGCAGACAGTGTGTAGCCTGCTTGATATTCTCTCTATCCCCTCCCCGCCTCTGCCCCTCTCCTGCTCGTGCTGTCTCTCAAAATAAATAAACATTAAAAAAAAAAAAAAATCCTTCAACCTGGCTTCCCTCCGCCTCATGAAATTGAGCAAATACTCTCTAAGTAAATCTTCTATAAACATCAAACAAGAATCTCCAATGAGACCTCATTCACTTATTCATCAAAGAAAAACTTGTTGAAGGCCAAAATGGTCTCAGCACTATCCAGAATAACGCCAAATATTCTAGAGACTGGATATACAGCAGCGAAAACCAAGCAACCAACACTATCCACTGAAATGCCTTCCCTTGTGGGGCGCCTGGGTGGCTCAGTCGGTTAAGCGTCCGACTTCGGCTCAGGTCACGATCTCGCGGTCTGTGAGTTCGAGCCCCGCGTCGGGCTCTGTGCTGACAGCTCAGGGCCTGGAGCCTGCTTCGGGTTCTGTGTCTGCCCCTCCCCTGCTCATGCTCTGTCTCTCAACAATAAATAAATGTTAAAAAAAAAAAAAAAAGTGAACCCTGAGGACACCAGGGAGAAGAGCAATTCCAGGCAGTGGAACCTACGTGGTTGGGTCACAGCAGGAGGAAGGTCCCTACGGCCAGCATGGTAGGGAGAGGGGAGCGTCCGACGTCCCTTACCCTGTGGGATCCAACGCCGCCTCCCGGCAGTGTTAGAACTGAATTGTAGGACATCCACCTGGTGTCTGAGAATTGCCTGGTGGTAGGGAACTCCCCCGCCCCCCCCCCCCCCCCCACACACACACACACAAAACACACTCATACACACTGCAAACTTATGGCCAGGATCTTAACCCCACGCTTCGGACAATCTCAAATGCACTCCAGGTTCAGAGTCTCTGCTACAATTTCTTGAAGGTCAAGGCCCATTCACAAAGCTATATATATACTTGCATGGCTTCCTCGAAACGGAACCTTGGCAGGAAATCCTGAGCCATTTGGTCAGTGTAGTAACCCGCCCTCTGCCTCCCTCGAAGTCCAGGGTCAGGCTGAGAAGTCCGGGGGAAGATCCTGGGTACGTGTTCCTTTTATGCACTGGGGCCGGCGTGCTCACCCCTGAGCGTGTTTCTCAGAGACCCCGCTTTGAGGGAGAGTTCTCTAAGGGCCACCTCCCCCTGCCACACACACACACACACACACACACACACACACACATCCTTTTGTGCAGGTCACTTTCTCCCCCTTCTCCTCTCCTTGCTCCCTACCCCCCAGGGCCTTTCCCCCGCTGGCTGGCACAGCGTGGCCTTCGAGAGCTTTGACCTCCAACCCCGGGTCTCCCCTGAGGTCTGTCCACAGCACCACCCAACCAAAGCTTCTCTACTCTCATCGTTTCCTCTTCAGCCCGCACCCCCTCACCACCTGGCACACTCAGGTTTTGATAGAATCGACCCAAGAATTACTCTAAATGAAAACGGAGTTTAAAGTGATTTTTTTTTTAATTAAGGTACTTTATTTGCCTTCCATCCTGGCTGCAGCTGCTTCTGTCGCACCTTCAGACGCGAGCGGAGTGGGCATGCGGTTTGTCTCGAACGACAGAGAGACAGAAGCCAGAACTCACTCAGCCAGGTGCCCAACTAGCTCTCAAGGAGCCCCCCGGTGAATTCGAGACAGGGCTTTAGAACTGCTAACTCACCCTGTGTTCGAGGTGACACGCACACGAACCCCGCAGCGGCTGGTAGGGACGGGACCCCGGGGTCAGAGCGGTGGTCTCGGACCAAGGCGCAGCCAGCCCTCCACGGGAGGGAGGCAGTCGTAAAGCCCGGGCCTGGGCTTAGGCCAGGTCGTGCATTCACAAGCACAGATCCAAGCATTGCCCGGCCGTCAGGCTGAGGAGAAGGGCTTAACTCAGCCGGCCGTGGGGAGCTGCCGGACCCAAGGTAGCACTGAGGAGACTTGATCTGCTAATGGTGGGCGCTGGGGATGATGGGAGGAACAGGGGGTTGTGGGTGTCACACGGGGCCGCTCAAGCGCTCCTGTTGTGAGCACGAGGCATCCTGGGAGGCACAGGGCTTTGTGGGAATTACACAGGGCCGAGGACCCGCCGTGGGCACAGGGCACAATGGGAGGAATGGGAGGTACCTCTTTCATAGTCTGCTTGGTGTGTAAGTGGGAAGGGGAGGGAGGAGGCGGACCCAAGAAGCAGGAGTAAAATGAGAGTAGAGGAATTGGAAAGGAGTGGGCAGATAGCAGTCAGGGGTCTTTGTTCCGAGAAATGTACAAGTAGTGGTTAAGAGCAGGGGGTTTGTAGCCAGAGAACCTGAAGTTTTGAGTCCTGTGTCTGCCCTTTCCTCTCTGGGTGAACTTGAGCCTAAATCTCCTAATCTGTAAAGTTCAGATAGTAACACCTACCATTCCAGACTATGGCCGGGATTAAATGAGATGATGTACACAAAATGCTTAGTATGCAGTGGATAAATATTACTACTCTTATTAAGCAGGTATTACGGAAGAAGGCTTGAGGGGAGAGACCCTCAGTTGGTTTGGGGCGGTGGTGGGTGGGGGTAGAAATGGTTTATCATCATGGGCGACCACGGGTCTATTCCTTAATGGCTCCTGCCTTCTCTGCAGCTGGGACCTTAGACACCAGTTGCTGAAAGCTGCCTTCCTCACTTGGCTAAGGAAGAAAGACCCTGGGGTCTGAGGTTTGGAGCCAGCCTAGAGGGCAAATCGGGGTATTTCCCTCAGCCCCGAGGATTCCCCTCTACCTGAGTCTCCCAAACAGCCAGGGCAAGTTCCAGATGATAGAGGAAATACAAATCACGTGGGGGCTCCTTACCTGTCTGTTGATACCTTTTTGGCCACAACCATTCCTCCTCCTGTTGCTCAGATAGTTCCTTTGGCCCTTGAGAGGGACAGCCTGGGAGCCCCAGACACCGTGTGGAGCCTTCTCAAACTCTCCTTGCCTTCTTTAGCTGCCTGGATCCCAGCCTGGACTGGATCAGAAGTCAACAGGACAGCCATGGCGGCCACAGTCCCCAGCGCCGGGGTTGGGCTCTCCTCCCTCGTTCTGCCCAGGCTTCCCTGTCCCTGGTTAACTGGCCCAGAAACAAATTAATGCTCTTCCATTGCTTTACTTGGCCTGTGATAGGCAATCTTTTTGCACATCTCTCAGTTACGAAATACAACAAAACATCACACCCCTTCATCTACTCGTATCTTCCTTCCTGGCTTCTGTAAAGCACTCGGTTGTTTTTGCTTTGCAAGAAAATATGTAACTGTGATTGTTTCTCCGTGACAACAAGAAATTTTTTATCGCTAAAATAATATTTGGGTCCTTCTATTTTGTTTTCATGCTTCTGCATAGAAAATAACTTAAAAATTTTTTTAATGTTTATTTTTGAGAGACAGAGACAGAGTGTGAGTTGGGGGGCGGGACAGAGAGAGAGGGAGACACAGAATCCAAAGCAGGCTCCAGGCTCTGAGCTGTCAGCACAGAGCCTGTCGCGGGGATCAAACCCACAAGCCACGAGATCACGACCTGAGCCCAAGTTAGACGCTTAACTGACCGAGCCACCCAGGCGCCCGAAAATAACTTTTTATTTCGGTGACGAGTTATAACGTACTCTTGGAAGACATTCGAAATGGCAAACTCAAAACATGCTGTCCCAACTATGCAGGTCACTCCGTTGAGGAGACACCATGACCAGCAATGACGGAGCGCTCGTGCCCACACGCGTGACAATTACATCCTATCTGCCACCTGCCACCTGGCCAAGAGCAAGGACGACGTGATTAATCCTAAAGGCATCCTAATTTCAGAGATGTTAAAACACGAGGGACAAAAGTGTGCTTTAAGAGACAAAACACAATTGCTTTTGCAAAAATATGATAGCTTGGCAACCTGTATTTTTCATTCAATATTCTCTCCTCAACATGCTTCTGTGTCAAGGAGTATCCGTATCAACACTCTTAAAAAATAACCTTGGATTCCATTTTATTTCATGGTGTTCCATTGGCTGAATTTATTATTTGCCAAAACTCTATTTTGGAGTAAGTCAGGGGCTTCCTTTTTTTTTTTCAGAATTATTAACAATGATGCAAAGACCATCTTTACAGGTAAATAATTGCTCACAGCTTTTGTAAGTTTTACGACTTTGATACATACTGTGCAATTAATGTTTAGTGTGATGTCACTCCTTGCTTATGAGATCTTAAGTGTTACACGGTGGGAATCACAAATTTGTTGTACCTATTGACAGTTTCTCCTCAATTAGAAATGTCAGATTTAGTAAAAAAAAAAAAAAAAAAAAAAAAAAAAGCACACGATACCCAAACTTTAAAATTTTAAATTAAATTTTAATTTCAGATGACTGTTTAGTATACATATGTCCCATGCAATATTTGGGGCATATTTATACCGAAACTTATTCATTATTTATCTGAAGTGCAAATTTAACAATATGCCATATTTAAACATTTTTGTTAATGTTTATTTATTTGAGAGAGAGGGAAAGAGCATGAGCAGGAGGGGCAGACAGAGAAGGAGACACGGAATCCAAAGCAGGCTCCATGCTCTGAGCTGTCAGCACAGAGCCTGATGCGGGGCTCGAACTCACAAACCGCGAGATCATGACCTGAGCTGAAGCAACCTCCATTTCCTACAAAAAAAGCAGGGAATAACATCATGACTCTCCTCAGTCTTGCTACCTAAAACAGCAATGGGCTGATCTACAGAAAAGGTTTTTACGAACTGCAAAACTCCAAACTTTATAGTCTGAACGTCACGGTAGAAGTCCCATGACGCCAGAAACGTAGACATACTGAATCTTCCCGGGTTTGTGCTGCTGGGGTTTCTTCTAATAGTCACCTGCCCGGCATCCCCCATTCACCCCTTGCGCCCGCAAGTAGAAAGCTACTCCACAGGCCATCAGAAAAACACCCACGGCTCTTAGGAATTGTTCACCTGAAGGCGGGGCACACAGAAGACCAAAGAACACTGGAGAAGTCATTTCCTCCCAAAGCTTTAAGAACAGCGTTCAAATAGATTCTTATGTTTGAAAACCAGGATTTTAATGAGACCTGAGTTTATGGGGTGTCTTCTTCAATCCAGGTTGTGTAAAGGGCAACAGAAAGTAGCCAATAACCTAGCTGAGAGTTTGGAACGAGGGGAAAAACAGATCAGTTGACTTAATCTCATGTGTATTGGCTATTTTTTAATATTTATTTTTATTTATTTTTTAAATGTAATTTATTGTCCAGCTGGCTAACATACACTGTATACAGTGTGCTCTTGGTTTGGGGGTAGATTCCCGTGATCCGTGGTTTCATACAACACCCAGTGCTCGTCCCCACAAGTGCCCTCCTCAATGCCCATCCCCCATTTCTCCCCCTCCTCCACCCCCATCAACCAACTTGTTTTCTGTATTGAAGAGTCTCTTACGGTTTGCCTCCCTCCCTCTCTGGTTTGTAACTATGTTTTTTTCCCCTTCCCTTCCCCCATGGTCTTCTGTTAAGTTTCTCAATTTCCATATGTGAGTGAAAACAGGATATCTGTCTTTCTCTGCCTTATTGTGGCTGAACTTGCGAGCAGGGGGAAAATCCCAGCTAGCAAAAGGAAGATAGGCTGTCAGCATTCTGGTGAAGCTGTGATATCCCAAGGGGGCCAAGGAGCGCTAAACACTAGGTTGAACCTTCACAACTGCCTGCAGCAACTGTCCGGCTTGTGAAAATTTATAAAAATGTGTATAATCTGGGGCCAGGCAATGCATTCTTAGCAGCACACAAAGCCTAAAACCAAGGATTTCTAACATTAGAGGATTAAAATGATAAAGTCAAAAGACAAAAAAAAAAAAAAAAAAAAAAAAAAATAGCAGTACAGCACTCGACTCCATTTCTTCCGTTTCCAGAGCATTCCTCGAAATCTGGATTGAATAATTCAACGTGAAAATTAGGAAGGGATACGAACACGGAGTTTACAGAAAAAACAAGCCCATGAAAACACGGTCAACTTCACTCCTGACTGTAGAATGTAGATGATGTATCAATTCTCGGTGAGCAGCTAAGCAAAAATTAAAAGGCTGGTCAACATCCAGTATTGGTCAGGCCGCTCGCAGCCTGACCACTCTCAAACACTGTTGCCGGAAGTGTTGATGGTCTGCTTTTTATTTTTATTTTTTTTATTTTAAAAAAAAATTTTTTTTTTTTAACATTTATTTATTTTTGAGACAGAGAGAGACAGAGCATGAACGGGGGAGGGGCAGAGAGAGAGGGAAACACAGAATCCGAAGCAGGCTCCAGGCTCCGGGCCATCAGCCCAGAGCCTGACGCGGGGCTCGAACTCATGGGCCGCAAGATCGTGACCTGAGCCGAAGTCGGACGCTCAACCGACTGAGCCACCCAGGCGCCCCGATGGTCTGCTTTTTAAAGGATAACTTGACAATGTCTGTTAAAATCGAAAGTACCTCTCTCTTGGTCCAGTAGTTCTGTAACTGCAGATTTACCGCACAGGTATATTCACAAAAGGACACGAAAACATGGATAGAAAAATATTCACCGCAGCACCGTTCATAAGAGCAAAAAATGGAAGCAAACTATCTATGGGAGACTGGGTAAGTAAATAATGGAGCCCTATGATATGACAACATAATAGTAGAGCTATGTCATGTAATATTGTGCAGACATTTAAACCGAAAAAGGAAAAGACTAGAAATTCGGGTAAGGATGATGACTACTGCCGTGCTTCTCGAGTCCAAAATGTATCAGAATACATTTGGTATAAATAAAAAGGATCCGAAAAAAATACTTAGGTGCATGTTGTATATGTATTTATTGGGTGGAAATAGTTTACTTTTCCCTTTCTTCCTTAAAAGACACAAAGAACTTAAGTGATGGCGGGCCTGCGGGGAGTGGGCTAGGGGCGGGGAGGTGGGGTGGGGGGCTTTTGCATTTGGGGTTTTACCTTGCTGTCCTTTAATTGCTCGGAGGGTCAGAAGCAGAGCTCCAAGGCCTCTGAACCTGGCAACAGATGCAGGAGGACAGGGTCTCTCGTCGGAAGCTGAGAACAGAGGCAGCGAGACATCAAAGAACTAGGATCTCTGTATAGACAAAGGCCGGGTTGGCTTGATGTGAGAGGTCACGGTGAAGCTGCAAACATAGTAGAGGTGACCTCCAAGTGGAAGCAGAGGGCTTTGACCCTCGGCAGTGCGGGGGCCGCTCAGAGCTGGAGTTAGGGGAGCTTTAACTTGATCCAAAAGGGAGGCAGACAGCTCAGCGTGTTAGCAGTAAGTGTCGGGGGCGTCAGGGGGATGTACTTGGAGGCCTGACCTAGTCCTGGGGTCGTGAAACGGTTCGTCTAGGAAGCCATGTTTGGCATGAGCCGCTGAAGGAGGCGTAGGAATTGTCTAGGCAACAGCAGGGACTGGAAAGATACCAGGTACAGGGAACAGCATGTATGAACGTCTGAGACAGAGACCAGAAGGTGAGCCGATGGGGTTGGAGCAAATCCACTGGAAAAAGGCACAGGATGAGGACACAAGGTAGGCAGGGTGCTCTCCCATGGGACTTGGGAAAGCAAAGGTTTAGGGTTCATCGTTATCCCAACAGCACTGGGAAGCTTTGGGCTTTTTCTGTTTTTTTGCTTTTGTTTTTGTTTTCACTCTGGGAAGCTTTTACAGGGTGTTCATTTCACCAAGACAGGATCACTTAGTCAGCAGGGAGAAGAGGGGTGCGGGGAAGGATAAGAGAGGCAGTTTTGAGGCTCTGGTGAGGCCCGCTTGGGGGGATGACCGCGGTGGGGACAAAAGAGCTGGTGCCACGTTGGGTAGAAGTTGATGGGTGTCCCTTGGGATCTCTGTTTCAAGAGGATGGCACCAGGTAGCACGACTTCCATTCCGAGCTGCCTTGCAATGTGCTCGTGGGGATGGGCACCAAACGGGAAGGGGGGGGAAGATCCACAGATCTGAACACCGGTCGTGGGAGCTGCAGACTCTCTGAGACATCGGCTTGCAGCCCACATCCCCATCTGTGCTCCTGGCCTCCCTCTTCTCCCTGCTGACTCAGTGATCCTGTCTTGGTAAAATGAACACCCTTTAAAAGCTTCCCAGTCGAGCCGGAATACACAGAGAGGGTGATTATTTTTACGCATCAGCACTAGACTTCAGGGGTGACGAGCCACTAGAATGAGAACTGGTGCGTTCTGGGGGGTTAATTGCCTTTGCAGATATTGATTACGTTGCTCCCCCCACCCCCCCATTTGAGCCTCATTCTTACTTTTCACCAAGCGTGAAGGACAGGACTTTCCCTCGGCAAAATTGTGAATTAGGAGAACCTGAGTCCCCCGGCTTTTGAAAGTTCTCCCCTGCCTTAAGTACATCATCCCTTCCGAGTGGCAGACGTGGGAGGCCTCAGAGAGGCTGCCAAGGCCTGAAAAGCCACATGCACACCAAGCCTTTGAATATATGTGGGTGCTGTTGTGATTGATGACATCGGCATTTATTGCAATGTCCCACTGAATTCAACATAACTTTGGTCATTATGCATTGTCTTAACCAATAGATTGGAAAAGTCTAACCTGTTATTATGTGGGTGGGGGGTTCTGTGGGTTTTTTTTTAAGAGGTCATTACACTTAAGAACTACTAGTCTAGGGAGAAGGATCTGGTATAGTAGGCCGATGTGTTATTCATTCCGTAAATAGTTATTTCACGCTTCCTGTGTGCAGAGCACCATGCTGAGCCCTAGAGATACTCATGAATGAAACACACATAGCCTCTGTCCTCAAGAAATGTACAGTCTGGTGGGAGACAGAGGTCAGTCAACAGCAGTTAGGGACTGGCACACTGGCGAAAAGCTGGTTTTAAGTAGCAGATTAGGTTGAGTTTTAGGACTCAGGGACGTGATGTCCTTCCTCCTTCCTCGGGGATATGGATGTTGAAAGAGGATCCTTGAGAGGGGTATAAACATTAACACAAAGGTCTCCGTTCCTGCTGGTGGGATTTCAGGAAAGCCATTTAAATAGCTAGACTGGAAGACAAATCAGAACCTTTGCTAAAAGAATAAAATATTGTCCAGAGTATACATGTTAATAACCAATATCATCAACATACTACCCAGTTAGTGTCTGATATTGATTTATAGGCTGTGCCTGTGTGGGGGACTCTGTCTCCATATATTTAAAGATACACGTCTGAGAATTGCACCTGATGCTATTAGAATGTCAAAATAATGCTTACTGGGTCTGGAATGATGCTAGAGATTGGTGGCTATTAGCCGGTTGTTGGAATTTGAGCCTGACATGCACAGCAAGGAAAGCCCAGTGATAAAATTACCAATAATGGAAATAGAATCCAAAGCATTTTTTTTTTTTTTTTAGTGAAAAAGGATTTGGGACCTAGCTGGCTGGGAAGAGATAGCACATGACAGTAAAGCATCACGTGTTGCTGGTGGTAATAATACACGGTAGGGGCTTTCTTACTTAGACCATCAAGATCCTTCAAAAATCATTGAAATCGTCCTGAAGGGTATTCTTCCTAATTGATATGACTCAAAGTGTATTTTTGTCGTTAACGATTATCGTGTTGGAAGGGGTTCACAATACTCCCACTGGGGACCTATGTGCCAAGGCATGTGCTCCCGAGGGAGGCTCATCTGAGTACCATTAAGTTTGGCTTGATTGGGAGAAGCATCCAGACCTTCCATAAGCCTTCTGTGTCGGCATTCATCCATTGGGTTGGTGTCATAGCATACTTGAAGGTGAAGGAGAATGTTTCAACCAGTCATCGTAAGGCGGAGAGGCCAATTTCTCTGAAAGTCATACAGCCTTGCTGTGAGGCATCCCAGATCAGTGGAGGTCCGCTCTGGATGGTAGAGACTTTGCTCCGTGATGAGTTTCCCCCACCTGGCTGCCCTCAGTTTTCTCAGTGGTGACACGCAGAGACTGGTTGACATAAGCCTCCTGAAGCTCTAATATTGGGGTTTTCTGATTCAGTTACTCTGTGGCCAGTACAGTGCGCCTCTCACCCTCTCCTGCTAGCTTCCCTTCTCCTCCCATGAATGTCGGTCGCATGGGGTGGCTGTATGTTTCCGGCCAGGTTGGGCAGGGAGGATTTGTCACACAGAGAAGATCGAGATGCATTAGGATCCCTTAGCTGTTTACAGACAACGGTCCGTCGCTCGGTCATTCTCTGTCGGGGAGACAAGCCGTATCTTCACCTGTCCCTCGGGAGGGACAAACAGCATCGGGCAGGTAAGGGGTCAGTTCTGGCCCCTGACACTTCACTCTGGTATCTAAGGCGCGATGAAGCAGAGTGGACGTGGCTAGAAAATGGCCTGACGCTGAACAAGGGTAACAGCCAGCCTTGTCTTTAGAAAGCTAAAGAGAAGTCTGCCTTTGCTGACCAGAAGGCCAGAAGACAGGGGCCAGAGGCCATTATAGGGGCTCCAACACATTAAACCACCTTTGCAGGCTGTAGTGAGGGGAGGGGGGGAGGCAAAGATGGAGACCTCCTCTCTCGGACCTCACGATCTTTTTGGAGAAACCAGACCCCTGCCAGTAGAGAGAGCATTAATCATTGCTGGCACCTCACCAGGCTGTATGCGAGTCAACAGGCTACCCGGGCGTGGAGATCAGCAAACCTGGGCAAGTGCCTATGAGCATTTGAGATTGACTCACGTGCTTGGATGTGACTTCCCCTCAATGAAATGCAAACATATCTTGGCACCAGCCTTAAGGTCATTGTGGATTCGGGGGCGTTTCTGCTGGCTTCACCCTGGCAGGACTGAGAGGTGGGTAGAGCTGGTCTCAGAGCTTCTCATGTCTCTTGTGGCAGCCACATTTCTTCTCCTGGGCAGCTCCCAGTGCCTTGAAGCTTCTCTACAGGCACCAGAAGCTTCTCTACTATCCACCCCACGCAGGCAACCCTCTTGCCTCTTGCCCACTGTGGAAACGTACTAGCTCGGGGCGCATGGCTGGCTTAGTCGATTGAGATTGAGAAATCGACTCTCGATTTCACCTCTAGTCATGATCCCAGGGTCATGGGATCGAGCCCCGCGTCGTGCTCTGCGCTGAGTGTGGAGACTGCTTAAGATTCTCTCTCGCTCTCTCTCTCTCTCTCAAGGAGAGAGAGAGAGAGAGAGAGACAGAGAGACAGAGAGAGAAATCTAGCTTTCTACAGTGTGGGCAAGGGTATGGGGAACTGGCACCCTCATCTACTGCTGGTGAGAATATAGACCAGTACGGATTGCAAAGCAAATTATCAGGTTTACAAAAGCCCATATCTTTTGACACAATTCTACTTTTACGAATTTCTCCTACAGATGTGCCCCAAATCGCAGTATTGCTCACATAGAAAAAGATTAAAAACATACCAAATATCTATTAGAAAGACACTGGTCAAATAACATAAGGTATATTCATAGAGAGAAATATTCTGGGGTCATTAAAATAATGTCAGATGTATTGGTGTTTTGTTTTTTTTTTTAAAGAAACCTGTGAATCAGTCTCAGAGATCTATTGTTCTGCTCAAAGTGTTAGTAAAAAACCCAGAATGCTTGGCTGTGTGTATAACCTGTTTCCATTTCAGTAGAAAAGGGAAAAGAGTTAACTATGTCTTTATTTGTCTGGCAGGATGTCAGAGAAGTTGCTCGTGGAGGTTGCCAGGGAGGAGGACAAGAGATGCCTGGGGTTTGGGGAACGGTAGAGACATCTCGGCTAAGCCTTCATCTCCAGAGGCCCCTGGTAAGTTCCAGTATCTGGGCTGAGAGTATGACCCATTCATCCCTTAGCACTTCAAAGTAGACTGAGCATTGTTCCAGCAATAAAACAGAATGAGAAAGGATCAGATAGCAAAACTGGTAAGATTTCTGACACTACGGGGGGGTTGATATTAAATCGATGTGGCTCAAAACTGGAATTATAAAAGGCAGCATGCATCAGTTGGTGGGGGCTAGACGGACAGAGGGCACATGGTGGGGTTACTGTGTATTTCCGTGGCATGCAGTGGCTCCCTGTTCCCTTCAGGGCACGCGGCTCCCAGGAATGTGTGTGGAAGAAAGAATCACCCTCAGAATTACAAAAAGCACCTGAGTCTGGTTCTCCGCTCTGCCACTTACTGGCTGTGTGACATGACTAAGGCAGCTCTCAGACCCAAGTGTCCTCATCTACAAAGTGGCTGTGGTGTTTGAATGAGACAGCATATGGCCAAGGATTTGTACATGAGTCTGTGAGCGAAATCCGTGCCCAACGGAGACAAGCGTTTCTCTACTTCTCCGCCTTTCCATAGGCTTTTGGATTTTCCCTCTGGTTTAAGGATATGAAATCACTGGCACCTTTTATTGTAAGCTGTCTTCTTTAGAAGTTGGTGACACGTGGCTACCAACTTTGTTTTAGAACGTGGTAACACGCATTTTCCCTTGGCTGGCACCGGTGCCCTCTTCGTCTACTGTGTACCCCAAGTTGACGATGTCCGTTTCCTTGCTATTTTGTTCATTACTCTCTTTTGCTAAATGGATGTAATTTGGCCTCCTCTCTCTTTCCCAGCGTAGGGGAGATGCTTATCTCTAACTGGGTGGCTGCTTTGAACCATTCACAGAGGCCTTCACTGAAAGTGGGGCCCCACGTCCCATTCCCAAGACAACCATTGTTAGTTCTCGTGTAGACGATGAACATAGACACAGGTATGTATGGTTTCGCCACCTTTTAAATACAAATCCACGCAATAGTATCTAGTATTCTGAACCTTGCTTTTTTATTTCACAATGTATCTTCGAGATCACTTTGTATCAGTGCACAGAGAGACTCTTGACTCTCTTTCTTGGTTGAGTAATAGAACGTTGTGAATTGTTAAAGGAGTTGGAGTTTTACAGAGGACTGGACATATTTCAATAACGGAACCTTGAAAAATCTTCCCAAGTTGGCCTCAAGGGAGAGTAAAGGGAGATGATATATAGGCCAGCTGCAAACAATGATTTTGAGGGGACATTACGTTTACACCCCGTGAGACTTCTCCGTGGACCCCTTCCAGCCACCATGCATTCTAGGGGCAGGGTGGATCGTAATTTGTTTAAATAGGTCCCCGGATCCCTTCACCTGTTGCACGTTCCAAAAATACTGCCATGCAATTTCCTACCCCAACCTGGAGCCACGTGTTTGGTTTGAGTCGACCTGCAAGGAAATTCTCCAGAGCGCACCTCCGGAATTTTCTTAACCCAAACACAGCCCCTGCCTCTTGGAGGCCATTGTCCTTAGAACTCAAACTCTTTTGGCAGCTGAGTGCCCCAAAGCCAGACTGCTCCCCCTTGCTGGTGGCCTGAACTTGTTCGTCTCGGTGTGGGATTTGGGGGGCAGTCTCTTCACTCGGTCTAAGAGGGCTGGGAAAGGTGGAGTCCCAGGTCCTCCCGACAGGCCATTTCTTCCAGCGGCCTTGCTCTTGTCATTTTAGGGACCTTCTCCCTCTGCGTCTTCAGGGGCAGAAAGCTAACTGTGGGTTCCCTTTGAGGTTGACTTCTGGCTCCATGTTGCTTAGCGGCTCTTATGGAAGAAGGAGACGGTCTGTGACAGCCCAGGCTTTGCTTATGCAATAGACCAGAGTAAGAAACCTACAGGTTTGGTTGACAGAATGAGGGCCTCTGAATTCACTGATCTGTCTTGGGTGACACCCTCCGAGAAGCCACAGCAAACCCTGACTCACTGTAAGCACCTAGAAGAAAATCTGATGCCTATCTGAGGGGGAGCAAAGAAAAGTCAGCTGCTTTTCAGAGCTCGGAGCACAGCGGCCCCGCTCAGCTAGCAGGACGCCTGGTCATCTGACACTCGTCTGTCCCTGGGTCAGGCTAAGGGCAACACCAGGCGCTCCCCCAACTATTGCAAAAATACTTGAATCTCACAGATGCTGCGGACAGACCAACGAATGACTCGACTTGGTTCTGAGGCACATGGAGTCCACCTGAACGTCTCCCATGCTGGAGTTCATTCTGACACTGCACACACCCAGAAGCAGAGGCAGAGAACTCCCAGTAACCTCCAGAAAATCCAATTTCCGGCGATGTGCGACAAAACCACTATTTAATAGATGCAAATGTCAGGCTTGGATGTTTTTAGGCTTTCTTGTCAGTGCGTGAGTCATTTGGAGTGACAGATTGCTTTCAGGTGGTGGGGGGGGGGGGGAGAGAGCAAGGATCTTCTCCGAACCCCGTTCCTTCGCTGATTTATTGCGTACCTTTGACTCTCGTGAACCCTCTCGGCAATATTACAGGAAGCCGCCTGGCACTGACACCGCATCACAAATCAATTTACCAAATCAGTGAAACAGAACTGTGGCTCAGTTCCCTTTAAGGAAAAAGCAAGTACGAAGATCTGGTCGTGCCCTGTCTGCTCTGCACACGTTTCAGACTCTCTCTTTTTGGTGGCCCCAGACCCTGGAGGCTGTCGCTGGGGAGGCTCCGCTGGCCCTTTTGCCCGGGTAACAGGTGAGGGAGAGTGACAGTGTGACAGTGCTCGGTCACCCTCGCTCTCCTCTCTCTGCAGCAGGAGAGACGGTCTGAGGAGCCCAATCAGGTAGACCTGGGGTCTGTGACTTCCACAGCTGTGCCTTCAAGTGATGCCTCTCAGCTTTTGCTGCTACATCATTCGATTCACTTGGGGAGGTTTTTAAACTACCCATGTCTGGACCTCGGTCGCAGAGATTCTGTTTTGACTCATTAGGGGTGACCCCACCCGCACTGTCCTTTCTGAAGGGAAGGGGGAGGAAGGGAGGGAGAGACCACGAAGGATTCCCATGGGAGCCCATCGAAGGAACGGACGAATCTTGTTATCGGTTCGTCCCCAGGTCCTGGCCCATCACTTGGTACCAGAAAATACTCCAGAAAGAACCAACAAGAGGCTGAATGGATGGTTGAGAATGGGAACTAGAAAGCTTTGAAGACAAGCAGGAGGCCAAACAGTGTGGTGGGAAAACGGCTTCGGGGGGAGCGAGCTCTGATTTAGTGCCGTCATTTGCAAACGGGGTGCTTTGGGTAAGAAGCCCCCCTCTCTGACTCTTAGTTTTCTCATCTGCAGAGCAAGGGGTTCGGAGCAGATAGTTTCTAATGTTCCTTCTCTGTTTCCAAAGTCCTCTGAGTAGATGGTTGCTATGCCTACCCGTGGCATTTGGCTATTTTTATTACACCATGTGATTCCAGTAGCTCTGAATTGGCTTAAGCTAGAGAGCGGTTGTCCTTGAACAAGAAGTCTGGGGCCATCAAAAAGAGGTTGCTTGGTGACGGTTTGTGCAGAGACGACAGACACCCAGTGTAAGGGGAGAAGGCAGGGTGTTCCAGAACATTCTCTGAGGCCCATGGTAATTCCATGGTGGGTGGGTGGGGGTGGGGAGGGAACACACAAGCCCGGAGCATTTCTTTTCGATGTGAGCTGCAGGTATGCGGGTAGAAACACGGAGGCCCAAGCTGGCTTCAGAGACTTAAAAGTCCAGGTCGACTCTTCTCCTGACCCAACTCCCTTCAGCATTGCCCAACTCTCTCCAAACACTGCTCCATGGCTGTTTATGTGCAGATGAAGGAAAGCTCTCTGTTGACTCTATTTCCAAACCCTGCCTTTTGGAATTGACACAAGAAGAGGGCAAACTGCTCGCCAGGGTTGACCATCCAGTCAGCTGGCTCCAACCCCCTCTTCCAGCTTTCTGGCTCTGTCTCCTCAAACAAGCTACGGAAACAGACATCGATAACGCAGATAAAAAGCAGGGCCCCATGGGCTTTGAACCCCAAGGCCAAAAGGCTTATTGCAAACGGGTCAGCTTCTCTCTGTGGCTTCCAGCCCCCAGGGGTGAAAGACCAAAGCTCCCCTCCTTCCTTCCTTGAGACCCTCCCTGCTCACGGTTGGGTCCCCATGGGTGGGGGACCCGAGCGTGACCTGTACTTTCAGGGATGCTCCCTCGGTGCTCCAGGTGGCCAAAGCCTCAGGTCTGCTGTGGCCGCAGGGGAGAGGAAGGCCGTAGCTTGGGACACATGCCTTCATCAACGCAAAGGCAGTATTCCATTCCGGTTAAATGCGCAAGCTCTGTAACGAGAGTGCTCGGTCTATCTCTTACAAGCCCTGTGACCTTAGATGAGATTTTTCTTAATCTAGTCATCACTTTCCTTCTCCCATCTGAAAAATGGGAATAATGATGCACCTGTCTAGAAAGGCTGTTCAGAGGATTGAATGTGTTATTTCTAGGAGCGCCTGGGTGGCTCAGTTAAGTGTCCGACTCTTGTTTTTTAAATTTTGAAATGTTTTTATTTATTTTTGAGACAGAGAGAGGCAGAGCATGAGCAGGGGAGGGGCAGAGAGAGAGGGAGACACAGAATCTGAAACTGGCTCCAGGCTCTGAGCTGTCAGCACAGAGCCCGACGCGGGGCTCGAACCCACCCACGGTGAGATCACGACCTGAGCCAAAGGCGGAAGCTTAACTGACTGAATCACCCTGGCGGCCCAAAATGTGTTATTTCTAAAGCAGCTTAGAGCACAGCCTGGAAGATGGGGTGTCTCAAATAAATTAGTGGTTCTCAAACTTGAACACGAATAAGGATCTCCTGGGAAGAGTGCAACTGTAAATAGAGTCTGTAGGGCTCCACTTTCTGGGAGGCTTTGGGTGAGGGGTTCTTGGCTTTTGTGGGCACCGCCTGGTCCCTGCTGTGCCTGTATCTCCCAACCAGGCAGCACGACCCTGCTTCCCCGGCCGCTGGCCCTGGTTGCCTCGTGGCCTGAGTCTTCCCAGATGGCTGTCTCACGTGCCCTGCAAAGTCCTTCCTCTTGACCAATCAATGCTTCAGATTTCAGCTCAGGCAATATCTCTTCCAGGAAAACTTCCTTACCTGACTTTTGGGACGCACCTCCAGGCAGGGGCACAAGCCCTTATTTGCCATTGCCAAATTCAGTTTTTATAAATGTGAAAGCAATCTCAGTGGGGGCAAAAACCTCATTTGAAAATCTGCATTCCAAAAATACACCTGGCCCCAAGAGCTTCGGATTGTGCATCTGTAGCACATTTTGCTCTGATTATTGGCTTTCTCCTTTGCCTTGCCACTAAATGAAAATCCTAAGGGCGAATGTTTGGTACAAATAATGATCAATTAGTATTTCTGGGTTGAATGAACGAATGCATGCATGTTTTTTTTGTTTTTTGTTTTTTGTTTTTTTTTTTTGCAGGGAAATGGTCTTTCTTATCCTCTGTGGCATTCTGCACCACTCCATGATATTTGTGGTAGGGTTTGTAAAATTAATTTCACATGGCTCTTTGGTTCTTCCTCCTTGGGACCGGGACTGTAATTGGGTAGGCTGTCCCCAGGTTGGGATGGGTAGGGCCTGGGAAGAATGTGTTTCAAAGAGCTAGACTCTTCCATTCTCCATTTATTTGAATAGGGTTTTGATAAAGAGGGAGCATTTCTGGGGCATTGGCATGTCTTTCATAGAAGAACTTTCCAAGACTGGGGAGGACGAGTCGAAGTGTTCACTCCTGAGATCCTCTTTTCCTTCTTCTCCCCCAAGAGAAAACTCTACCTGTATCATACGAAAAGGAGAGGGGGCGCCTGGGTGGCTCAGTCGGTTGGGCGTCCGTCATCGGCTCAGGTCATGATCTCGCAGTTTGTGGGTTCGAGCCCCACGTCGGGCTCTGGGATGAGGGCTCGGAGCCTGGAGCCTGCTTCAGATTCTGTGTCTCCCTCTCTCTCTCTGCCCCTCCCCCACTTGTGCTCTGTCTCTCTCTGTCTCTCAAAAAATAAATACAAACATGTAAAAAAAAATTAAAAAAAAAAAGAAAAGGAGAGGATACTCCACCAGACCCGCTCCTCTGGACTTGATAAAGGTCAAGAACTCCAGGGCAGGAAAGTGGGACAGACGCCTTGGCAGCTTCCAGCTGAGTTATTAGACAAGGAGAGGATGAGGAGGCCCAGACAGAGTTATGAGAGTTCTGGCTCCCAGTGTCCACGAGCTAAAGCATGCAGGCCTTTGGGATATACTGTGACAATGTGTTTACGTTCTAAGTAAAGAAAAATGGGAGAATTATTAGATAACTTAAGTCCAAATCTCACCTTGGTCCAAACTGCCTTTGCCCATGTGCAGAGGTTGCAAACTCACATGCTTACCTGGGCCAGGCAGGTACTCTAGGTAATGAGTTAAGTGGGCCAGATGGAGTACAAGAAGGAGTGGAGGGGAGTGTGGCCAACTGGAAGGCTTCGGCCCCTATTCAGCTCCCATCCATTGACGGCAGGCCTTCGAATTTTTCATGAGAAATTGGGAAACCTGATTTTTGGGCGAAATGTTCCTCTTAAAAAAAATCCTGGGAAGGCCAAGTAAAGTTCATGGGTAGTCAAACCCATCGCCATTTTGCGATGTTTGTTTCCATACGTTCCGGGTGCCGTATCTCAGGGAAGTCAGGTGATCTTGGGGAAGTCGGTGTGTGAATTCCTAAAATTTTCTGATGGCTCTGAGCTGTGTGGAGGCTGTCATTCTCCTCTGTAGCTCCTCACTCTACTCTCACACCAAAAGGCAGAGTGGGCTCCCCTCCTCCTTTTCCAAACACAAGGGCATTTTACCCGTGCCCTTGGTCAGCACCCAAAAGAGACCGCTGGGAAGCCGGCAGAAGTCACTTGCGAGGCACCTCTGCTTAGACAGCCCCATGTGGCCGGGACGCCTGCAGGCCTCGAAGGAAACGGCCATCTCTCGAGAACCATGCACAGTGTTGCTTATGCCATGAGGCTTCAAGATCGTGTCTGAAAGGATGGGAAGCAGAGCGAAAAGGCCACACGTTCATTCCCTACCGTTTTAGGCAACCGGAGGTCAAGGCGGCATGACTCTCTTAGACCATTTTCTGGTTTCAGTCTTTTGCTGACCGTCTCCTTGTTTCCTCTCCTGTTCTCTTGCCAGAGACCCCAAATGCCTTTGTTTTTCTTTTTTTTTTTTTTTAACAATCAACCGGGTCTGTCTTCAAGGTCATGTGGTGGAAGACGCTGGTCAGCCTGGCCAACATTTGATTGTCATTCGGGGGGTGGACAGACGCAGGAAACAGTGAGCGTTCTCTGAACTGAAATCCACAGACAACCTCCAAGCTCGCTGCAACCAGCAGCTTCACCCCACTCCCCAGACCGCTGTCCAGCTCCTGTTATTCCAGATTTCTTGAGCATCCAAGGTGCGGAGGACACGGATAAAACCCTAGGCTACCCGGTTGCTTATGGTGATGTGTAGGAAGGAGACCATTACATCGACAACCACCACAAGAGGCAGAAAGGGGCCAGGAAGGATGGAACTCCATTTGGTGGGGGCGCCAGGAAAGGTTTTGCGGATGAAGCAACATCAGAGATGGATGCTGAGGTCCGGGTAGAGCTGGATGTGTGTGGGAAGGTCACTCCTTGTAGGGAGGACAGTGTGAACGACGGCAAGAGGGGAGGAGTGCCCGGGGTGGGTGGGGAGACGCTCTCTGGGAGTGAACAGAGGGGCAGGAAGGGAATGTGAGTCTGCAGCCTGACCCTGGCTTGGAGTGCTTGGCTGAGGAGTTGAGATTGTCATGGGTGAGCACCGGTGGCTGTTGAGGGATTTCTGCAGGGGGACGCGGTGACTAGCGCTGAGCCGTGTGCCAACTGGATTGGGAACTGGGAACAGGGCGAGGAGGAAAAGGGGTGTGCAGTCAGGGGGTTACTGTCCTCACGGGGAGAGAAGTTTCTGAGGCTGGGAAGGTGGAGGTGAGGGTGTCTGCACCCTCCTGAGCCGGTAAGGGTGTTCCTGCTGTCCTCTGCCCCTCCCCCTTCTCCCGAGCCCCCACTCTGGTCAGGTGTTTGCCCCTGACTCCCCCCAGAACCTCTGCTGTTGAGATCACCAGGGACGCCCGGACGACCGCTTCCAGCGGGCATGCCTCAGTCGCTTCTTGGGGATCTTCCAGCAACACGGATCTTCCTCTACTCACGATGGGGTTACGTTCTGATAAACCCATCGTGAGTGGAGCGTATCATTAAGTCAAAAATGCATTGCTACACCTGACCTATGGAACATCAGAGCTTGGCCCGGCCTCCCTCACCCGTGCTCCGAACGCTGATACGAGCCTGAGGTTTGAGAACCAGGTGTTGACTGTCGCATGCGACGCGCCGACCCCGGCGCTGAGGTTGAAGAACAGGACGGCGTGTGGGGACAGACGGTTGTCAGTGTGGCGGTCATTGACCCTCGTGCTCACTGGCTGACGGGGGGCCAGGTCACTGCCCCCCTGCCCAGTGTCACCGGAGAGGCCACCGCATGTCACTGGCCCGGGGTATGATCGATATTCAAACTTCCAAGTATGGTTTCCACTGAATGCCTGTGCCTTTTTGCACGATCGTAAGGGTAAAAAATCAGTAAGTTGAGCCACAGTGAAGTCGGGACTGTCTGTAACGGACACACACAGTCTCCCCACCTTCATAAATAAGGTCTCTCCCTGTTTCTGGGACCCCACCGGCTCCCGGTTTTCCTCCCACCTCTGGCCACTCCATTCCTGACGGTCTCACCTTCCTGTCCTGGGACCCTCCTTTGCAAAGGCTCGGAAGGGCTTTAAATTCCGTCGACATGCTGACGGCACTTACGTTGGCATCTCCAGCCCGGACCCCTTCCTGAACTTCTGTGTTCAACTTTCCACTTGACCTCTTCTCTGGGTTGTCTAACAGTTGTCTCACGTTCGTATATTGCAAGAGGGCCTTGACCTTCCTCCCCCGTCCTGCTTAGAGTCTCTGTGTTTCTGTTCCTCGTCCCCACGTGTGTTTCCCCATGGAGCCACGTGGCTCACCCTCCCACCTCCTTGAGGTCTTCACCTTGACCCACCCCGTCTAGGCTTGGACCCTCCCACGCTGCCTTCATCCTTCCTCTGCTCGCTTTCCTTTCTTGCCTTCAACGTTTAAGGCCACGTGCATTTTATTTGTGTACGTGTTTCCCGTTTGTTTGCCTCCACTAGAATATACGTTTCCGGATGGAAAGGATTTTTGTTTTGTTTCGCTTTGAATTGCGGTATGCTGAGATTTTGGATGTGAGAGTTGAGGGCTCTGGGTCAGGCTGGGGGAGGAGGTAGATTTGGGAATTGCCCACACAGAGGTGATGACTTTAAGCCATGAGAGGAGGAGGAGGAAGACGAGGGGGAGGAGGAGGAGGAGGAGGGGGAGGAGGGGGAGAAGGAGGTGGGTGGGGTGGTGGGGGGGAAGAGAAAGAGAACCAAGACCAAATTATTGGGGAACATCATTCAGGGGAGGAGAAAAACCAGCATGAATAGTTAGGGGGAGAATAATCAGGAAGGTGAAATGTCATGGCAATCAAAGAGCATTTAAAGAAAGAAGAAATGGTTGCTAGTGTTGAACACTGTACAACAAGGAAGAGTGAAGACTGGGGAAAGGGGAGAAGCGGCCACCCCGAGACCTGCTGTCCTATTGCCCAAATACCCCGGATGGCCTGAGCACCAGGCAGGAGTACTGTGGGAACTGGTGGAGATTTTGTACATAGCAGAGCGGTGTAGTCAGAGCTTTGTTGGAGGCAGGCTAACAAGAGTACAGGTTGGCTGGCAAGAGGAGAGAAAGAAAGAGGACACATTCTAGAAGGGTAATTCAGCCATCCCAACTCGAGGAGTTCTGGAGTCCAACTTCAGGGTTGGTGGCTTCAGTGTTTAATGCTCGTAGAGCAAGCAAATGACTGGCCCGAGGTCCCTGGGGTCCTTGGGTTGCCCAGACCCTCAGGTTGGGTATGACCATCGCTCTTCCCATGTCACCAGCAATGGGTATTTCCCAATGCCGTGGCCCAGCTTCCACAGCTAATATTTGTCCCTTATTGATCCAGTCGCCAGCCTGTTATTTTTTAACCGGAGTCCAGGGTTCAAAGGCCTGACTTCTGTTTAAACACTCATTACCCTGGGGAGGGCATGTCCCTCTGATAATCTCAACTGATGAATAAGCGAGGATCTTCTAAGTCAATAGAGACAGCAAAGAAGGCAAGAGAGGGTGAGGACAGAGGGGGAGGGGTTGGGGGTTGGGGGTTGGGACAGTGGAAAGACCCTACTGGCAGAGGAGCCCTCAGAATTTGTTAAGAGAGCTAAGTAACTAGGACTGGAAGGACCAATCCCAAACCCAAACCCAAACCTTCTGTCACAAGTAATATTAAATATGTTGTAAGAAATCCTTTATCAAATAGAAACTCTAAAAAATATAACAACATCCTGGTGGTAGGGGTAGAGAAATCCTTCTTAGGGGTAGAGAAACCGGCCCTCAGGCTCTGGTCTGTTACGGCCTTTCAAATCTGTCGGACAAAGGGGGGTTTGTCTTGTCCTGGACGGTATCTGGAAAACACGCACTTGCTTTTGCGGGTGGAGAGAGCTCTGTCCTGTGGGCAGGTGGAGGCAGTGTGGCTTCCTTTGAGGGCCTGGGGTGGGGGCTGCTGCTGAGAACAGGCTGGCTTTTCAGGTGCGTGTCCCTTATGAATTTTACGGCCCAAAGCATGGCCCCCGCCCTCAAAAGTCCCCCTCTACTCGGTTTGCCGATGGCTAACGGCCATCGTTTCAATCTTTGCTCCTTTTCGTTTAAGCCAAGCAGCACCTCTGGAATTGCTTAAGGTGAAAATACTTCTGGTAGGGGTCATGCGTTCAGTCTTATCAATCATCTACATCTTGGTGGAAACGAGTGTGGTGGTTCTTCCCTCCGAGAGGTTTGGCGGAGGGGAGGCAGAGGGGCAGGGGGGCGCAGATCTGGCTGAATGGAGGCCTGCAGCCAGATGTTCTGGGCTCAGGTCACCCCTTCGCAAGTCTCTTCACCTCTCAGTCTGTTTCCTCGTGCGCAACTTGGGCCTACTGACACCGGCCTCGTTAGGCTGACGTAGAGATCTATGGTAAGTACCCGTAGTCTTATCCTGAGAGTCAACCGAGGACTCCAAAAGCTTGGCAAATGGCAGCCAGGCCACCATTCCACGGGGAAATTCACTCTGCAAAGGGATGCCGGAGGCCAAGATACACCAGGGCAGCATTTGGCTTCTTGTTCCCAGACTCCTTCACCTTTCCTCTGGGCACCACCAGAGATTTCCCAGCCTCCTTTGCAGTGGGCAAGTGGGGATGTCCCCCCTCCAGACAGGGCCCTCCTGCAGTCCTCCAGCCTCTGCTTGTGGGCTACAGAGGACCGTGCCCCAGGGGATGGTGGACCCATGAGGGGAGGTGCCTGAGTTCCGGGGGACTTTGGGAGCCGAGTGTCCCCTCTAAACTACACAGGGCCATGGGGAATAAGCCTTTATCTTAGTAAGAAGCCGCTGGGGGGTTCCTTGTTACAGCATTAACTTGCCCTGACTGATAAAACTCCTGTCTCCTTCCCTCCTCAGGATGCATTCACGAGGAAGGGGGCCGGGGGGCTGGGGGGGCAATCCAGACCACCCTCTCCATCTTGAGGCACTGATGACCGACTGCAGCCAAACGTGCCTGGATTTCAACCTGTAAGTTCAAGACGATCGCTGCATGTAAACAACAGGCAAGAACATCCTGCAAGGTGTGATTGCATCTGTTTGAAAAGTGGAGATTCTCATAATATATATGAAACAGGGGATACTATTTGGATATTAAACTGTTGTCTTTTTCATTCATGATGACCTATGGCTTCCCACCCATAGGCTTAATGGGTTTTATGGTTCTAAGGCCGTGTAGACGCCTGCTAGAATTGAAAAAGTCACCGTAATAAGTCGCGTGCTTCCATTTCTATGAGATTCAGGAACAGGCGAAAACTAATCTATGGTGGAAAAAATTCAGAACAGCAGTTACTGGGGGATGGGGGGAGCGCACAGGAGTGGAGATTGACCAGGAGGCGACATGAAAGAACTTCCTGGGGCAATGAGAATTTGGGTTACATGGGTGCATGCCTTTGTCTAAACCCAGTGAATGTACACGTAAGATTAATTTCATCGTATGCGAATTTTACCTCTGTTAGAAAGGGGACAGCATATCCAAAATGGAGTCACTTGTGCCAAGACTTAATACCTGATTTAGGTGCAGTCTCATCCCCTCCCCGCACTCCCAGGAACGTGACCTTTAACCAGCTAACCTGGAACTTCCTGGGTCAGCACTAGGGGGTAATTCACGGAGACCCCTTCTGTTCCCCTTAGGAGGGTGACTTATCTGAGACAATGCATTCTTTGCTAATAATGTCCTACCCCCCCCCCCCCCCCTTTAAAACCCTTCCATTTTGTACCGCTCCTTGGAGCTCTCTTTGTTAGATTGGATGCTGCCTGATTCACGAGTCGTTTAGTAAGGCCAATTACCTCTCCAAATTTACTCCGTTGAATTGTCATTTAACGTCTCCAAAGGAAAAAAAATGCAAATGATAAATCTAGTTAATGACAGGCATGCTGAAGGAATTGGGGGGGGGGGGAGAGACAACGGTCCCTGCAATTTACTTTGCAGGGCTCCAATAATCACCATGAATTAAAGGATCGGTAGAGAGGACTAGGGTAAGGCAAAGAGTGAAATGCAGCGGCAGAGCTATGGGGTGGGGGTACCGTTGTTCACTAGAAAACTCTTTCAACTTTTCTGAATGTTTTCGTAACAAAATGTGGGAGGGGAAAAAAAGTTGCGCTTTGGGACTCAAGGCTGACGGTCCTTAGTACTAAGGAAAATGGCATTGCCACGCTCTGATAAGAGGCAGATTTTTGTTCATTTTGATAAAAATGCATTTATTGTGAGATAGAAAAAGCACGAGTGGGAGAGGGTCAGAGAAGGAGAGAGAGAATCCCAAGCAGGCTCCACGCTCAGCAAGGGCTCCGATGTGGGGCTCGATCCCATGAACTGTGAGCCCATGACCTGGGCTGTATCGAGAGCCGGACCCTCAAAATGACGGAGACATCTAGGCACCCCGGTTTTTGTCCGCTCTTAAATCTTCTCTAATCCAGAGCTAAATCTAGACGATTCATAGTTTCTACCTTTGGCTTGTATTGTTATTCAGTCTCCCCAAGGCCAAGCAGGACTGAAAATGGTTAATATCTGAATTCTGGGAACTCTGTGTACCACGTCTGTGGCAGGATAATACTTAGAAATTGCCCCAAAGTACACCACCCCTTTAATCAGAGGGATGTGCCTCTCACACAAGGCTCTCTTCAGTGCTTCATCTATTTGATGTGGGAAACAACGGCAAAAGAAGACATTGAATTGCCTTACAGCTTACAGCCCACGGACGTGTTCTTGAGGCTGGCCATGACCTTCCTCTACGAACTCAATTGCCTTGATGTTAATTCTTTGCTAGAGGCAAAAGGCAGTCTTAGCTTAACATTATCCCCACCTCCAGGATCCTGTTAAGTCTTACCATATAAAAATTCCTTGGTCTCTACCCCCCCCTCTTAAGATATAGGTCAGTGATCAACTCCAAGCATATGGCCCCCTGATATATATCATGATGAAGGTTCTACTAGACAGTAGCAGATGACCCAGGCCCTTCAGGGTCCTGAGAACTTTGCTTCCAAAATTCCCGAGACTTACCCTCTCCCTAACCCCCTCCCAACTTGAAGGTATACAAACCCGCCACCCATCACAACCCCAGGGCAGCTCTTTCTGCCCAGGGGTCCCCATGTGCTAATAAAACCACCTTTTTGCACCGAAGAGGTCTCAAGAATTCTTCGACCGTTTGCTCTGAACCCCAAATCTCCACATCACGTCCGTCTTGGTGTGCTGTGTGCCGTGTCCCACACGCCTTCCAAGCGAACTTGTCTGCAAGCCAGCTGCGCCCTTAGGGGGGAAACAGAGGCTCTCCTCAAACACTGAGGCAAAGCAGAAAAGCTTTGGGAGAAAACCGGTGCCCTCCTCTCCTGCCACTCTGGCCCCAAACCCCGGTCTCTGTCACTCTGTACCCTGTTCGAATAGGGAGCAAAGTGCCCAGGCGGCAGAACTGGCGATGGGGGCCTCATCCATGCGTGAAAACCGCAAGTTTGCTGGGCACCTGGCTTGAGAGTGGGGTCAGGTCAGAACAGGCAGCTCACACTTCAAGAAGTCACTTAGGTGGACGCATCTCCCGTGGGGCTCTGCAGAGGGGAGGGCAGGGGTGGGGCTGGCGGAGTTCACCTTTTTTCCTGGTCTGGCCTGAGACAGTCCCACAAAGGGAAGCTTCCTTCTCACGAAGTCCCCACCCGTGGGCGTCCCCCAGGTCGTGACAGGGTCCTGCAATCTACTAACCAAGGAGACTGGGTCTTCAGTAAACTCCCCAGCGAGATGTTTTCCCGTCCAAGTCCCATAAAGACCTGCTGAGGGTCCGCCGCCTGAGTTCTGTGGGAACCTACCACTTCGTGTTCTCTCCGAGGTGAGGGATCTGCAGGTGGTTTTTGCGCTCTTACATCCGGGGACCATTGGCCGTGGCCCCTTCAGAGGCAAACCTCGGGGATGAGAACTCTCGGATCCCCGGCGCTGGGCACCGACGCTCCTACTGGGGGCTTTTGCCGTGACCGAGGGGCTCAGATCGCTCCTGGGCTTTGGCGCAGGTCAAGAGCTTATTAACCGAGCAACCGTGTAACGGATACACGAGAACTTCTTTCTTTATTCCACCCCTTGTCTTTTTCTCTAAGAAAGAACATCCGCAAGTCTGGAGCTGTGCCCCCCACCGGCACCTCCCTCCCTCGCCTGTGTGCATCCGGCCGGAGGAGGCAGGCCTGCCCAGCAAGGTGCCATCTGCTGCTAAACTGAAAAAGGACTAAATTATGTCCTGCTTGGATGTTACCTCCTGGCAGTCCCTGAGGGGACAGGCGAGGGCCATCAAGAGGAGGCTTTTGTTCTAAAAAGGAACCTTTTTTTTTTTTTTTAATTTTGAAAGAAAACATTTTTAATGCTGACAAACACTAAAGGTTTAGAAAAAAATACAATAAAAAGGAAACGTTTTTGAGGAGGCTACCGTTTTCACCGGGAATTGACAGGAAATCTGGAATCTGATAGCATCTTTCTTCTGAGAACCTCTCTGGGCTTCATTACTGAGTCTTAGTAACTCACATTAAATTGAGAGTTGGTTGCTTAAAACCCAGAGGTAAAATATGCCCTGCTAGGGATGGACTCCTATGAATTATGCAAGTGTAAAGTCACTAATTCTCAAATTTAATAACAAGAGGACAGATGGCTCAGAACTGATGCGCATTCCAGCGAGTGTAAGCCTTGTGCTTTGGGCGGACTTTAATGATTTTTTAAAGGTGTGGGGCTTTGAGGGATATTAAGGGAAAGAACGTCCTATAAATCTGCAGGCATTTAAAACCCCTGAAACAATTAAGACAATGCGTTCACCAAGAAGCTTCAAATCAAATCAGACAACCCGTAATACTCGGTGTAGAAAAACGTTCCAGCTTCCATAATTCTTTATTAAATATTTGACAAGTTGTATCACTTCTTTACAACGACTTCATTTTGTCACATTACTCTTTTGCTGTCAGGAAAACAATCTACAATTTCTCTTCAGATCTCTTAAGAAAAATGAAAAGCAAAAAGGATTTGTACTTAAAACTTTTCCTGTATCAAATTCAACCATATTTTAAAGCGATTCTGATTGTGAAAAGGAGCGTTATCCGTAAGTTGTCTTTAAAAAATTTCCAAGTAGTTTGGTTTTTAGTCACTGTATCAAATAGTACTTGGCTTTGTATTAGGAGGTGGGGTTTATAATAAAAAGTTACGAAACATTGAGAATTCATTTGGAATGCTTGAAACTCTTTTCACCTTAAAAGTCACTGTTGTTTTCATGTTTCATTTGGTAATAAATCCTGAATTAGGGAATGACAGCATATTAGCATCATTTTCCTGGGGTGCTCTCAGGCTCCGAGGGTCAGAAATCTCAGGACACGGCTTGGAGAAAACTGTAGAAGGACTAAGCTCTCACTCCCTTTCGAAACCAGATTGCTCAAGAAAGGTGTAAAAATGCTATACAAATATATACATATATATTTGGACAGCATACGTACGTACGTATGTATATACATATCACATAAGTAGTAGTAAAGGGAAAACAAAGTCACGCGAAGTTAACATGAAGGAAACCGTGACAATCTAGGTGAAATCAGTCTGAGTAAGAGGGCAAGCTGGCTTATACAGGAACACGGATGTCTGCAGACACAGGGTTATGGTCATCAGAAAGGCTTTCAATGCTCTGACACAAGGTTGGGATGCAGTACACAGAGGTCTGTCGCCAATGTCGTTAGATTCCCATCGGAAACGTGAAACCGACAAACAAGACACGCACCTTAAACATGCGTTACTTTGCGCGTAACGCCTTTCACAAAGGACGGATGTCTAGGGAGAAGTTTTACTGGAAAATTTCATACAAACAGAAAGCGATCCTCTCCTGAAATAAAACAGTATACAAGCTCACGTCCTAATGCTACAGCATTGTTTCTGACACACTGAAAGCACGCCGGGGTGGGGATGTGTGTATGCCAGTGTATATACACTATTCATTAAGGCTTAGATAAATTAAAAAAAGTGGTCCAAAGTATATCACATTTTCTTCCCAGTTTTAAAATCTAAAGTACAAAGTGGAGTTTATCAGGAGTTTTAAAAACGCATCTCAGACCTGAAAGTGGCAGTTTTGACATGACTTATCAGGATGTACCCCAAAGCCTGAATGAGACAGAGGTAGTGCTCAGATCTCCTGGGGGCCAGGGAGGGAGCAGGCCAGACAGTTACTCTGCACAGCAGCACCCCCTACTGACGAGGCAGGAAATGACACCGGACAGCGGTGACCTCTCCCTGTCAGGACACGGGGCGTGGAGTCAGCAGAAAAGAAAGAGGGTGCCTAGCACAGTGGGGAGGGGCTTGGGAATTGACGAACCCACGCTGTCTATAGATTTTGAAAGTTCGGAGGTGAGATACAAGACTTAGGAAAATGCTCGAGTCGGGTGTTAAACAATTAGTAACTGTTGGGGCAATCAGTAATTTGCTGCACATGAACGTGGCTTTCAAGAGAGCCGATCTGGATCTGGCAAGATCAAACAGCAATGGTACACGCTGTCTATTTAACAATGTGAGATGTAGAAAGTGGTTCAAATATTTTGCAAAATCATTTCTCTGAATCTGTCACTGCATCCTTATGTGGGAGTAATAACCCATGTCAGACGCTTTGGAGCATCTGTCATCTGACCATCAGGAATAGCTCATGTTCGACCAAAGGGCCTTGTAAACAAAAATTAAAGAAGCATCTTACATTCTTGTGATCTGGTACAGAATATAGAAAAGTCAATAACGGAAAATGCGTTAAAGCGGAATACAACTTTGAAACAGACAACTGCCTCATTGTCTCCCGTTCCAGAGGCAGCGGTGGAAAAGCAGCGCACTATGGGAAGCCAATCCAGACTTTCCAAATTCGCCTTCAGGCCAACAAGGGACGGGGATCGAAATCCTGTAGTTGTGATAACTCATGTCCATCATGCAGTTGCCCTGGAACCAGCTTCTTAACCTTGCGGCAAAATGACCCATAATAATGGTACCTTCTTCCGGAAACTTAAAACAAGCCAGACTCGGGGAATTTTTAAGAGAACGGGGGGTGGGGGTGGGGGTGGGGGACCGAGACCTTGGACTTGGGAGAAGGGCCACTGCTAGGGGGAACAGGAAGAGGTGGCCCACCCTCCCCGCCAGGCCTGTGGGTTCCAACGGTGCAGTTTCTTAACCACCACCTGTGACTCTGTCCTGCTGGAGGCAAGGGACAGTGGTTGTCAGGACTTGGAGAAAACAAGATCTAGGACTGTTTTAGACAGAGTGAAGCCTCAAGAACTGCTGAGATTGAGGGAACCTCGTGTGTGGATTAAAAGCAAAACAAAACAAAAACAAACCCCAAACCCAGCACTATTCAGCCGTTACTGCAATCCAATATTTAGTGGTAGGTGAACTGAAACGTCATTCACAAATACGTCATTCAAGTATTCAAAGGGGTCCAGTTCGATAATTCTTATCTGCTCCTGGTACAGGAAGTAGCTTAGGATGGGTTTTTCTTTCACATTTTTAACACTTTGCCTAATTTGCATTTACTAAATATTCTGATTTTTTGAGTATACAGTTTGCAAAATGACAGAATCCCAGTTCTTCAACTAGAATCGTAGGCTTTCTCCCCTATAATGACATGATCACTCTCAGAATCCATCCAAGCACTGGCTTTGGCGTGAGTCTAACAAGAAAGCCCCCTGGACAGTGAGGGGTTACACAAAGGGGGTTTTTTGCCATGCGACACTGGTTATATTGACTGTAGGGGGGAAAAAAATCCCACAAGTAGATAAAAATAATAACCAATGTTATTTTTTCTGATTACTCGACATCTAAGCTCTCTGATCACTGTTGGGTATTTTTAAATCAATAGGAAAGGGGAGCCAATCCTCAGCTCTGCAGAAATCCTTCTTCTCTCAGACACCTCCGACCTCTGCACCTCTATAATGCAGTTAGTTCATTTATAACCACAAACGTTCCTGGTTTCTCACGAGCCACCCGGAGCTGGGGAACAATGAATTTCTTACACCAAAAGGTCCTTCTTCCGTAACAAACGGGGAGGCCCTGAAACCACAATTTTCTGTCTTTATCTACGAGTGGCAAGGGATCACATCTCTAGAGTCCCCCCACTCGCGACGGGGTTTAGAACAACACAGGTGAAAAGGACAGCAGGGCTGAACTGCCCCGCTGCCTCAGGCTTTCTCTCAAAACACCACGGAATCCCGCAACGAAGGCTCACAAGTGCCAAAGGATCCCGACGGCGCGGAACCCTCCCCCCCGGGCCCCGCCAGCTTCGCAGCGCGACCGCGGGGGCCAAGTCAGAGAGTTCCTGCTCACTTTTAATCCAGCACAGAACAGACACAACTCAGGCGGTACACAGTATTGAAGCATGCAACGTGTCCTAGGTGACAAAACCCGGTGAGGCAGAGTGCGCATTAAATTAATCTTGCTAGCGGGGTAGAAATCACAAAACAATTGGTGAGGACAGGTGTGTAGGCTCAGCTTTACATCCAGGTTTTATACACCAGCAGCCAGATTCACAATGGACAGATATTGCACCAGAAAGATGTGTGCAGGGAGAAGAAATCATCATCACATTTAATGCCTATGATTTACAAACAACGACCACCCATCAACAAAACCAGATACGACCCCCAGGGAGGACATAAAGTGCCTTCAGAACTGGTGCAGTTGGGACAGAAACTGGTTATTTAGCTACCGCTAGCCAACGCGTACAAACGGGACACGACACAGAGCTGGTTTCCACAGTTTCAAATCAAGCGAGTGTCGAGGCCCATTCAAATGTCTCTACGACAAACAGCAAAGAGTTTGGAAAAGGTAATGAAAGAATGGCTGTACAGCATCACGGAGGGTTAAGTGATTTCTCTAATGAGAAAGGACAGTCCGACCCTGCCTCCGATGTGTTCTAGCACACGGAATTACTTCTAAGGAATAACGGTGTGGTTCCTTCCTTCAAGCCAACACCAAATTTGTCATGCTATGTTACAATTCTCTCAGCCTGGAGCTATTACGCTAAATTTGCACACACACACAAAATGTAATATCCAGTTTGTTTTCCATTCTCTCAGAGTATGGAGAAAAGTAGCATTATGTCTAATGTTCTATTTTAAATTCTCTCAAAGTACTTGTCCGTAGGTATCTGGACCAAAAAAAAAAAAAAAAAAACAACAACAGTCTTTCAATTCTAATAACATAGGGAGTGGGGGGGGGGGGCGGTCAAAGTACTTCAAAAATAAAAATGTCACTGACATTAAACCTGGTATGAAATTCAAATACAAAAAAAATATGCTCACTTTTCCAAGTACACGAGACATCTTTAATTGTAATGAAATAAAATCTGAAGATCGGTCTAAATCATTTTAAAAAGTAAACATGAGTTGTAATACTATACCTGTAGAGTGATTAATCCCATTCATTGTCATTATAAAGTATGTAAAATATTTATTAAGGGCTTTGCCTACAGAGGCACAACATAAATAGAATAAGTCCTCCTGAAATGTTATTAGTGTACACATCAACCAGTTGATAATTTGTGGTGGAAAATGCAGGAACGCGGCCTGGGACCGGGCTCCCGCGTCTGAACCTGGGCAAGTCGCGGGTGGAGGCCCCGCCCCGGGAGCCAGGCCGCCGTGTGCGGCCGCTCTTCCGCCTCGGTCTCTGCAAAGTCAGGTGTTGGGCAAATGCAAAAGTGCAAGCAGGACTCGCTCGATGAACAACCACCCCGAGGACGGGGGAGCTTAATCCACCCCCTCGAATCCTTGAGCGTTTTCCACGGCCATGAGAAGTTTCTCTCGTAAATCTTCGAAGGTTTCATACGGAGGTAAGTCAAGGCGATTAAAGCTGCAAGAGTAACAGAAAGAACAGGTAAAAAGGCATCCTTCTTGCCCTGCAGTCACAACGGCATTTCCTAGGTTTGCCTAAGGAGGCATCTGGTACCTGAGCAAGAGCGTGCAGAGGTCTTCACCAACCATTCTGACTATCAACAATAAATGCCAGCGATGGGGGCGCCTGTCGGTTAAGTGTCTGACTTCGGCTCAGGTCATGATCTCACAGTTCGTGGGTTCGAGCCTCGTGTTGTGCTCTGTGTTGACAGTTCGGAGCCTGGAGCCTGCTTTGGATTCTGTGTCTCCTTCCCTCTCTGCCCCCCCACCCCCCTGCTTGTGCTTCCTTTCTCTCAGAAATAAATACACTTTAAAAAAAAAAAGAAAAAGGCCAGCAATGAAATCGTCCACGCCAAAGAGGCTGCAGAACCCACGGGGGAGAGTAAGGAATTTTCTGGGGTCATTGACATCCGTGCCAAGTTCCAAACCCTCAAACACAAAGAACTGACATGTTAGGGATGAACCAAAACCAAGGCTGAGTCTATTTCGAATGCTCTCGCTTATTCTTATTCTGTGCTAGCTCCCAAGCTAAGTGCTTTTCCCGGTGGTAACTCAGTTTGTTTTCATCACGGGCCTCTGAGGCGGGTAATGGTTTCTCTAGATTCAGGTCCTGGAGCAGAGGGGAAACGTCAAGGGGCCCGAGCTCTCATTCCCAGGAAACCAGGCGGCTGGCGTCTCCCGAATTCCAACGCTAAGCTGCCTGCTCAAAGCAAAGGCGAGCAAGTCATCGACATTTGGAGTGGAAAGCCGCATGTACAGCAAGCCTCCAAATATCTAGAGGCTTCAGCCTGGCGACAGGGAAGCCTTCAGACAAACAGTGGCCTCCGTGGGCGATGAGGCACACCCGTCTATGAGAACAGGTTCAGATACTGGCTCTGCGATGTGACCTTGGGCGAGTTACCTTACTCTGAATGCGCTCGTCTGCTTTTTCTGTGAAACGGGGAAACTGCTCCCAGGATGCCAAGAGGGTCAAACCAGAAGGCATGTAAGGTGTTCCTCGCACCAAGCAAGTGCCCAAAGATGGCGACCATAGTTCTCTGTCACTCACCTCTCACTGAATGCCTGCATGGGGCACAAGGCGTTAGAATCGGTACCCATGGGGGTGCCCTGCTGACACGTACCGGTCATGAAAATGGCCACATGCACTTGCCAAGGCTGGTGATGGCTGGAGTAAGAGTGAGTGAATGTGCAGCACGGCAGTCACCACTGTTAAGTACTCTTGGTCTACTACCTCAGTGAATGCTAGCAATCACCCCTATTCTAGAAAAGAGGAACGGAGGCACAGAGAGGTTAGGTAACTTGCCCAAGGTCACGCAGTAAGTGGGAAAACCAGGACTGTGCCCCAGGCTGGCTCCAACACCTGGCTCAGACCGCTGTGCCGCCCCAGCATTGAAAACTCCCTCCTGGCACTGACCTATGATTCCAAACATGAACAGCATGAGTCCTTATGTTTCAAAAACAGTTATCAGCAGCCAGTAGAAGCGGACACACATCCACGGTGGGCCCTTTAGAGACCCTTAACATGTTTCACAAGACCCACCGAGCACTCAGACTTTTAAGTCGCTAAACGCCAAAGTTACAGCAGAGGACAACACGAGGCTTCTCAAACTGGACTTCTCAGAAACCCAGGAATCCTGAAGACTAAGTCCAAAAGGGTTTTCAGTTTGATAATGGTCTCAAACGTTACCTTACCAGCTGTCACCACAGAGCTCCACGTTTGCAGACTGCATTTAGAAACAGCCTGTCACAGAGGCGCCCGGGTGGATCCGTCGGTTGGTTAAGTGTCTGACTTCAGCTCAGGTCATGACCTCACGGTTCGTGGGTTTGGGCCCCGTGTCGGGCTCTGTGCTGACAGCTCGGAGACTGAACCTCTTTCGGATTCTGTGCCTCCCTCTCTCGCTGCCCCTCCCCTGCTCACACTCTGTCTCCCTCTCAAAAATAAATACATATTTTTTAAAAAATGAAAAAAAAAACCACCCCAAACCCCAGCCTGTCACAGAAGCTGACTTTAGTCTGACCTGCAGTTGGTCTTACACAGTCCGGGGCCTGTGATCCCTACGGGGCCTAGTGATGCATTCTCGAGGATCTGTGACCATCTTTCTGTTGTGTATGACCGTTGCTTCCAATTATCGTGATGGTCATAGGAGTTAACGCATCTAACGTGCTCAGGACAATGCCTGGAACACAGTAAGTGCCTGGTAAGTGTCTGATGAGCCAGGAGCCTGGCTGGCTCTGACCTGCCACTGGCCAGCTGAGTGGCCTCCATATTCTCGGTGGGACCCGCTTCCTCATGTGGAAGACGTGTGGGCTGCCTGAGGTCATTTTTAGTCTCCAAAGAGTGGGTGGGTCTGTGAGTCTTTGAAAAGTATAAATATCCAAGCAGTGATCTTTGATGGGACAGTGAGATGAAGCCCTTTCAGTCATTTCATCTGAGAGGTTTATGAGCTCTCCGGGTAAATCGGGTTTTTATTCTGAAGCTTAATGGTCGATTTAACATTTTCACAAAACCTGGACGAAATCAGACCTATCTATAGCTAAACTGGACGGTGGCACTGCTGCTGTAGGCAGCCGGCCCAGTGCAGTCTGGGGGCCAGGCTGGGAGCAGAGTCACCCAGAGAAACAGGCCCACCCCTGCCAGCCGGTGCTGCCTGCAGCCTGCCCTCTTCTTCACCGGGCGGGAGTCTGAGCATCAGCAGGCCGACGCCTGTCACTTGATTTCTGGGACCCACACAGGAGCAAAGAGGCTCCGCTAAGAGCCCACTGGGCTGCTTCCCTCCCGTGGGCAGACCTCCGTCCTCCCTAGGGAAGGGCAGGGGTTTTACACTCTGTGTGCCAGGGGCTCCCGGGGAGTTCTGAAAACCCCACAGCTCAGGCTACGCCCCAAACCAACTATGTCCAAATCTCTGGGGTCCGGACCCCAGCATCAGATTTTCTGAAAACTTCTAAGAGGTTCCAATGTGCAGCCGATACTGGGAAGCACTGAGTTCGGAGATCGTCTCTGGGCAGCACCATGTTTCAGATGTGATCCAAGCACACGGACTCGGAAACGGAAGAAAAGGTCAACAGTAAAGACGTCTGTCCACAGGGTCACGGAGGGACACAGGCCGGACGCTCGAGTATTTGGTTCTCTTCAGAGAGTCTCCAAAGAAAGCGAACTGCAGCAATAAAGGCAGCAGATCTAATGCCGTGGTTAGTGTGCAGATCCCGATTCTGGCGGAGCTGAGTTCCAATCCTGTGCTCTGGGAGTCTGTGAGCTGTGTGACCCTGGGGCAAGCGTCCTGGCCGCTGATGGGGATGCCGGCGTCCCGTGAGGCCGCCACCGAGACTCACCAGTGCCTGGCCCACACAAGACGGCTGTGCCGGTAGTTCAGCCCTTACTCCCACCTAGCTTTACCAGCCTGTGAGCTGGGGAGTTCTGCATCAACCCCAGTGGTCCCGGGGCTCAGCGCAATGCTGCCTGCCTTCCAGACGCAGGCTATCATAACCCAGAAAACTACACTGGGCTCGGACACTGTTTGGAATCCAAGCTCCAAACCACCAATGCATTCTCCCTCGAGAATAAAGGCAGAGGATCACGGCAATCACCGCTTCGGAGAGCCACCGCTTTAGGTGGAGTCAGCCTGCTTCCGAGCGTCGGATGGGCAAGCACCATGTTCACTGCATTCAGAGCCCCATGACTGGTAAAAGCGGGGAGGCTTTCTCTCCAGCAAAGGCAAGGGAATCGAACGACCTCCCTCGGCCAATTTTCCGCAAACGCGCTTTCAGGAGAATTGCCGCCTAGCGGGCACGTAGAGGGCAGGGGGGCGTTTCCCCACGATAAGCATTCCCGGGCGCCCTGCAGCCCCTGGCTCTGGAAGGCCCCCTGCTGGTGAGGAGAGCAGGGCTGTGCGGCCCACCGTTTCCAGAGGGGCCACCTCCACCCGCTTCCTAAGAGCAAGACACGGAAGTCTGTGGGCAAAGCCGACGCCGGGAACGTCGCGCCTGGCTTAGCAAGAGCGCCCTGAGAGCTGCTAAGTGTCATTCTTGTGCCGAGGGTTTAGGGGAGCCTTCGGAGACGGCGGGGTCCCCTCCTCCCGGCCCCCGCATCCTGGAGGCTGAGGGCTGCTGCCTTGCTCCCACCCCCGGGGCACGCGGGCCTCTGTCAGACCTCTCCGGCCCTCCAGCCACCGTCGTGCTGTTGCTCAATTCCAGAGCCTTACGAGGTACGGATGGTCATGAGAGGTCTTCTAAAACAGTGTTTCTCCAGGGAATTTTAGCCCAAGTTCTGGGAATAAAAACCATCTTCAGGTTGCAGTACAAACCCAGTCTGTCAATGGGGTCTGAGAACAGCCATGACCTTGTACGGTGACTACACGGTGCAAGGTGCGATCCGTACTTCTGGAGTACTGAGGAAGGATGGGGTCTGGGGGCGACGCCCACCAGCTTGGGGGGTGGGGATTGGAGAAGGAACGCCCCCCAGCATGGGGGGTGGGGCCTGGGGACAGAGGTACCAGCAGGGGGGTGGGGATTGGAGGAGGAAACCCGCCCCCCCCCCCAACGTGGGGAGCAGTTAACCCTTTATGAGCCAAACACACCGGGTCCGTTCAGACCATGGTTTGAGCTTTACCAGCCATTATTCTAGAATCTACACTTTGTCCGCTATCCGTGGGCAGGCAACATGGCACTCTGTAACCTCCAGCCCTGCATCAGCCCCACCTAAGCGTTTCAAACACGATGTGTGGACAACTGGGTGTTTTTGTCACTCACCACGTATGAGCTCTGGGCAGTTTTTCAGGACTCCCCCATTGCTCTATTGTAAACAGCTGAGGACCATTGGAACCTAGGCGAAAAAAGAGAAATAAATGCTAAGCGTGCTCAAGGTGGGAGAGCAGAGCTGAGGTGGGGCCTGAAGGAAAGGGAAGGAGGTGGGTGAGCGTCGTGCAGGAGACAGAAACACCGTCCTGGCTCCGGGCAGCACTGAAGCCCTGCTGTCGGGAGTTACAGGGGCCTGCACAGCCTCGCACAGACCCTGCACCTCCTTCAGAATGGAGGGGCACCAAGTTTCACAGCAAGCCCCAGTGCAGCCGGCTGCAGCCTTTCAGCGGAGCCCGGAAAGCTTACACTTAAGGCATTGGGGTGGGGGGGGGGGTGGTGAACTCCAACCTTAAAGCAGAGCAGAAAGAGTGATTTCCTAACATCTATATAGTAAGCTCCAAGGGATTCTGTCTCCTGGAGGTAAGCAGTCCTTCAAGATACACCAAGATACGAAACGAGAGAGAGAGAAAAACGGGGCGCCTGGGTGGCTCAGTTGAGCGTCTGACACTTGATTTTTGGCTCAGGTCGTGATCTCAGTCATGGAATCGAGCCCTGCACTGATGGCATGGAGCCTACTTGGGATTCTCATTCTCTCTCTCTCTCTCTCTCTCTCTGCCCCCCCCCACTTTCATGCTCAGTCTCTCAAAATAAGCTTTAAAAAAAAAAAAACAACACAGACAGACCAACTTTTTTCTGTACTAAACCCAAAGCCCTCTCCCCACGAGTCCTTTGACGGGACCTACGGGTGACACATTCTGGGAGGCAGAGCCGTGCGGGGCCGCCGCGGAAGCCTGGCTGCAAAGTCACAGGAGGAGAACTGAACCCATCGGTGCCCCGCTCACCATAAAGTTCGGCGAACCCATTCATGGGTACTCGCGACGTCCCCGTGACAAACTGCAGCAGCCGGATCCGCTTCTCCGCATCCATGAGCAGCACGGCCTGGGAACGGAGGCAGAAGGTCGTTACACTGCGTGGGGCACCCGGCCTGGGCTGCGGTAACCCAGACAGGCCAGACGCAGTCATAAATACTGCAGCGTAAGACCGAGACCGCTGACTGAAAACAGAGTCTGTTTTTTATGGGCCCAAGAGTACCGCCTGTGTGATCTCAGAGAACGAGAGATCGCGACGTCTCTTTCTTCTTCTGCCGACAGGTCAAAATAAATGAAATACAAAGCAAACTCTTTGGTGGCACGGAGCTCACGCTTCCGTGGGCGAGGCGTGCCAGCCCCACCGCGGGCCGATCATACACCCCCAGTGTTCGAGAAGCGCCAACATCAGGAGGCCAGGTTAGGAGGGGAGATTTCAGACCCAGACAGATCCTCTAAAGGTAACATTTTAGAAAAAGAAAGGACAGCAGAGGCCAGGTCAGGCCTCTAGAAAAACCCGGGTATGCTACGCATCTGAATTATGACAAGAATTGTGTAGACAGGCGGACTGGGCTTTGAAGATCCTGCTTTTAAATTTTTCTCTCTCTTCAGTTGGTTGAGCGTCTGACTCAGGTCACGAGTCTGGTTTAGGCTCAGGTCATGATCCCAGGGATCATGAAATTAAAACAAGTTTTGGGATTTCTTATTTCTGGAAGTAAATAAACAAGCTTTCCCCCCCTGAAACTGTTCTTTAGAAGGCAGTTTATGGTCTCTTGCCTGGACTTAACTCACTCCTATTTCGCTTCTCTCCTCAGCTAAAGAAAAAGCAAACGTTGGCCCTAAGATAGTACATCAAATTTCATTTGCATCCTTGACTGAAGGATATAAAATATCAAAATATTTGTTGGAATTAACCAAGAAAGGGGAAAATGATTTTTTAACCAAAAATGGCATCTTGGCACAATCTCAAAGCATGCTTTGCCCCGAGAAGCTTCCCATTCTCATTTATACTTTGGTGGACCAGTTCTGACTCTCGAACCCAATTACCGACTTCCTTGTACTCAGTGGGTTCCTCACATAAAGCCGCTTCAGTCAGGCGGTCAAGGAAGGACAAAGTACTTTGATAAGGATGGACCATGTGCAGGATAACTGCTCACCAGAGTGATGGAAACACAGCAGGAAGGGCTGCTTTCTCCCCCCAGTGGCCCAAGTGCCAACAGAGTCTTGGGTTGCAGAAGCAGGACCACGGGAAGGCAGCACAGAGCCCTCAGGCCCAAGCCAGGCTGGGGAGAGGGACCGCCCCAGCAGCCACGGCCTTACCTTCCAGAACCACTGAATGACAGGGTGGTTTGGGCAATAGCCATTCTTATAGATAGAATGTTGTCTCCAGTCGTTCACGTCCACGTCGCCAAGGCCGCACATCAGCAACTAGGAGAGAGAAGGACCAGATGTGAACGGGCGCATGTGAAGGCCCAAGAAATCACCCACGGAGGAATGGCCTTTTCTCAACACCAGCACTTTGTCATGGGTAAAGCAGGTACGCCAGGAGCTCTTAAAAACAGGTGACGGGGACAACATTCTCCTCCACCTCAGGTAAGAGGCAGCGTGGGCAAGGAGGGGGACCCAGTTCTAACGTGTGTTCAGGCCACAGCCACTCACGGTGCAAATGCCACTCCACGTCTGTCTCTTGCCCACCCCTCTAATCTGAGCTGGGTGTTCAGATTTTCTCGGGCTCCGTTTACAGCTGCTCATTACTCCAGCCGTCTTCCCTTCGGAGAGGTTATGTGTCTCCATATCTGAAATGTCTCCCAACCCACAGGAGGACTAGTGCTTTATGGCAGCCAGAGCCCCGCTCAGTCGGCTTGCTGACCAGAGCTGTGTGCGTGTGGACCTGTCCTAATGTAGTGACCGGGGCAGTGACCGGGGCTTAGGGCTCGTCTTACTACCTGACCCCCCCAGCAGGAAGGATTCCTGGGCACAAGAGCACACGACGCTCCTGCAGAGGCACCAAAAAAAAATGGAAGGAGAGCTAAACCAGACGCCTGAGAATGGATCCTAGGCGTGACCGTGCCCAAACCTTGTTGGGTAAACGTGGGAGGTCATGAATTGCTCCCTGCCTCAGTTTCCCCACCTACTAAACGAAGGGATTACGACATATGACTCAACATCATCGGCCTTGAAGTTTCTATTTCAAGATAAAAGAACAGAAGGCTAGTCTAGGAGAAATGCTTCGCTGGATGTGGTGGCCTGGACAGACGGGGGACAGCATCTCAGTGGACACAGTCTTCCTCCTTCTATTGCTGTGGGCAGAACGAAGGGTGAGAGGTTCCTAGTTCTCACCTAGGTCAACACAAAGAAACTGAAACAATCCTGTACCAATGGCCTCCTGCTACTGCCTTGGTGTCTCCCAAAGTTCTCCCTTACTCAATGTGCACCACGTCAAGTCCACAGAGACACTGTTCCACAGCCCCTGGTGCTCGCGTCCTGGCCAAGGCCCAGTTCAGCTACCCCTGTGTGGGCGGGAGGCCCAGCCAACGGGCCGTCTCAACCTTGACTCTCTCGACAGCAATTCTCCTTACCCTGTGCACCTGGCCACGAACCCAACTCAGCTCAGCAGGCCTCTACTTGTCCCGTGTCCCAGAACTGCCCTCTCCCGGGTGAGGAACCGACAAGGGACTGCTTTTGCTACTCTCTCCTCTAAGGTCGACAAGCACACCCCGTGAGAGACATATAGTGCAATCCATCTAAGCTCACTCCCTAAGACCTTGCGGACCAGGAAATAACATCTCATTGGTGAGGTAGTGAGGACCACTTTAAAAATACCTACTTTACAGAAAACGTTTAAAACACAAACCTCCAGCTCATTTTCATCGAAAATTTTAATCAAATCAATAGGAAGCAGTTCTGTGAATCCCTGAAAGAAAAAAAAAAAATCACCGTCAACACCTTTTTCCTTGAAAGAGACAAATTTCACAGAAAAAACAAAGCAGCCAGGAAAAACATTCTTCGCTGGTGATTTATGTGTCAGCGATAGTATCCGGTGACTGTAGTTTCGACACGAACGGCACAGTCACAATAGAAACGTCTTGAAAAGCAGGAGGACCTAGAGGGTTCGGATATTTGAGTAATCTCAGAAACCCTTGGAAAATACGGGTTACTGGAGGCAGGCGAATTCCGGAAGCCATCTATGACAGAGCGATGAGTCAATGTGTCCTGAAACACCCGAGCCACAGATGTGCGAGAGAACGTGTTTCACAACAAGGTACGGAAGGCACAGAGAGGCGATACGAGAGGAAGTGATGTGATCCGGGACAGGAGAGAGGAGCACAGAGACTCAGCTCTGGCTCCCGGTTCGCACCGACCCCTGGAGGGCTCCAGAGCGGCCTGCTCCCTGCCGCTGGGTCTTGTGGGCAGCACCTGGTTCCTGGAAGTGGGATCCCTTGGGGCAGGGCCAGGAACCTGCCTCCCGGGTCTCTGACGTAAAGAAAGCATGAAACTCGCTGTGCTCTTGTACGTCTAACTCACCCTTTCATGCCGCAAGTCCCTGAATTTTGTGAGTGGCCTAGGGCTCTACTTGCTGCTGTGGGTGACCGAGCTGGGGCAGGCCAAGGAGGGCATCGCCTAAGGACTCCACACTGGTTTGGTGTGCACCTGGGGGGTGGTCTCGTGTTCTCTTTACTAAAGCTGTTATCAAGGCTTCAAAAGGAATTTCGCTTTTGGTCCAAGTGAACCATTTTTTTTAAAAAAACGATGAATCCCCCCCACCCTCCGCTAGGGGCTCGGGAGCACCGCTGACATCACGGATTTGGATCTGAGGAGTGTCTGCTTCACCCTCTAACAGGGTGAACGCTGGCCCAAGACGGCTCGGTGTTAAGATAGAAACCCAGCCTAAGCAGAGGTGTTCTACGTGTGCCTGGGTGGAAGTCTGTGAGGAATTCAGGCGGAAGCGTAACAGGAGAACATCCCTGAAAAGAAAGGGTGGCCCACAGGGTGAGCCGCGCAGGCCTGACCTTTCTGCCGCGCATCCCCACTCCCTCGCCATGTTGCGGTGTGCAAACAGCGCCCCCGCGCCACCCCACGGAGGAGAGCCATCCTCTCTCAGGCGAGGATTGGCGGCCCAAGACTTACCTCCAAGAAGGCGTTCATTTGCTTCTGGACCCTGTTCACAAACCTCCACTGGATGACCAAGCTGCAGGAGAAATGGGACAATTTGCATCCACCCTCGTCACCACGGGCACACATTCGTTTCTTCACACCTTCTCAGAGGGGGAGGGGAAAGTGGAGAAACCCCACTTTTGATGGGGGGCAAACGGGAGGGTCTAGAGTTGATGCATTCATTCTTTCAAGGGTGACTGGAACATGGGTGGGAAACCTAAAGCCTGAGCATTTCAAAAGTAATTCATTCCCTCCAACCAAGCCTTAGTTTAACAAAGCTGCGTATAAATGCGACTACGTGGAGAAGAGGGATAAAAAAGGCTGTGGAGTATGGATGTATATGCGCATGGTACACGTATACACACGTGAACTCACATATACACACATCCACGTATACATAAGCATGTACATATATTTTCATTTTATTTTTTTAAGAGAGGGAGAGAGAGAGTGCGCGTGCGCATGCAAGTGAGCGGGGGCAGAGAGAGAGAGGGCATCCCACACAGGCTCCGCACTGTCAGCACAGGGCCTGACGTGGGACTTGAACTCACGAACCTCGAGATCATGACCTGAGCCAAAGCCGGAAGCTTAACCGACTGGGTCACCCAGGCGCCCCAACATGTACGTTATGTTTTTAAAAGGAGTACTCAGTACAACATATCTCGTGAGACAGTTCATTCTGGAAGCGCTAGCCAGTGTACTGGTTTTCAACGACACATAACTTACCAGCAAAATGATTTACACTAACCCTTTAATACCAAAATTTGGAGGCTTAATGATAAGACCTCCTTAAATAACAGAAATCCACTGAAACCATCTTCTCCGTGACAATGTTTAGTGCACAGCAGAATTTACTGTTAGGTGAATCCACTTTAGATTCCGGCTCAAGTCCTGGAAATAGCATGAGGACCTTATCGGAAAGGCTCTCCCCTACCAGATGGTACCCTGGCAACCCTGGGCCGTTGAGGCCCAGCCCCACTACACAGCCACTGCTTGGCCACATCAGGCTTCCCTGCACCTGCTGTACGCATCAGCCCGAGAGCCTTCGTGCACTGGGGGAACCCATGTGTCAGGGGGCAGGTGGAGATTTTAACCATCTTGTCTTTTCCCACCAAATTTGAAACTTAAAAAGAACTGCAAAGGATGATGTACAACATGCATGACAATGTCCACACCCTCAGACATCTGACCCCAATCCCCTTCAGGGCAGTGTTTTAAAAAACCCATTCAAAGCCTGTACCTTCAAATGAAGACAATGGCATCCGCCAAGGTGTCACCCTGCCTGAGACTGTTCAAGTTCGGAATAAGTGTGCCAATTAATGTGAACAGGTAAGGACCGGAGTATCTTACTTCTAGTTTGTTTGTTTGTTTGTTTGTTTAAATTAAGCGCAGCAAGCTTTTAGCTTATGAGGGGAGAAGTCTGCTACTTAACAGTGCATGGTCTGTCAGGGTCTCTAGGCAGAGGCTCCGACACTCTCCGTTTCTTGCTAATTAGGAAGGACAGGTTTTTCTTTGTAGAGGACGCTAAAAGATGTCAAGACTCTTCACCAATTCTCCAAGTTCAAGTCCTCTGACCAACAATTACGCTGAGAAGATAGGAGGGAACCGGCTTGACGTAATGGAGTCCTGAATGCAGGTACGGGGCTCAGGCCACGGCTGCAACCGGCAAGAACCAGAAACTAGGGCCCGGGAACCAAACACCGGTCGGCTGCACTGACCCTCTTCCCTGCTCTGGGGCCAGCAAGGAGGATCCCGGACTTGCGTGCCTGAGGCAGACACATGTACCAAAGAGGGAAATGTAACGTGCCCAACAGACAAAGGCCTTCTGACGGGCAGAAATGCCCTAGGATGACTTAACAGTTGGATTTCCAAAGGACTAAACACTGTGTGCCACCAACTGAGGCTGAGATTAGGTTAAGAAAATTATAGCTATCAGAAACAATTCATTATGTTTGCACATATGAATTTTCCTACCCATTTTAACTATGTTCTTACATTTTTATTATGGAAATGAGGTCGAGAGAGATGCAATATTTTATTTCTGGTTGTTCCTAATTTTACCCCACTGGCTGTTGACACTACGGTTCATCACTGCAAATCTCAATTTTAGACCACATACCCACGTACTCCCATGGCGTGTCTGCTGTATTACTCAATACCGTATACTTTTTTCTCCTTTTGTGGCTCCTTTATACAAGGCAGCTCACTGAAGTCATGATACAAGTCAAACTTTCCACCCTATAATTTGACTTCCCATTAGCCCAAGCCAGAAAGGAACTCATATTGTTGAAAAGTATGTCCCCGACACGCATGAGCTGTTTTGGCAAGGGACACGAACCAAATATGCCATTCAATTTAATAAAAAGAAGAGACTGTAAATATGTGTATACGTACTCAATATATTCCCTTTTGTTTTCATTTGTTACCATTATTTCTGACCCATTGGGCTTCAGATCCACTTGATAGGTCTGTAATTGCAAAGATAAGACAACGATCACCATCGTGAAATTATTCTGCACATTACTAATAACGTCTTACTATAAAAGAAGATAAGCAAAATTCATTCGGAAACATTTCCCAGCAAATGGGCTCTGTGTACAAGAGATTATCTAATGAGGCTTTTATATCGTTGAGATGTTACACATTTAAAGATGTTATCATCAAAGGTGAATTATTTTGCGGTTATTTATGAGTTTTAATTGTTCTCGTACATGACCAACAATGGAGAAGAGCAACATTTTTTCATCTGCTATCATTTATCAAGAAATTAATTAATTACATTTAACAGAAATGACAGGGTACGCTTATCAAGACTACAGAGATCCAAGTTCGAATGCACTTTGTTTCTGAGAATTCGATTTTATAATCTTAAGAAAAGATACATGGAGTTTCTTTCAAAAAGGCAAAGCACAGGGCCTTAAAAAAATAAAAGCAGCTTCAGAAGCAAGGCTGAGGGATGGATTTCCCTGCTGTTCTGAGAGGCCTTGGCCTTCTGTGTGCATCCAGACACATCCTCATCCACTGCCCGGGCAGGCTCCCTCCCGCAGGGCCACCCAGGATTTTAAGGGCAAAGAGGCTGAAAGCAAGCGTGGCCTTTTCTGCACTTCATGCCGGCCCTAACTCAACATCATGGCGTATAAGGCACTAAGTAGCAGAAACCAAGGGAGGAGGGGACTTACTATTTTATAAATAAAATGCTTACTCTTATAAAAATTTTAGGGGGGGAGGGGAGGAAAAAAAATACCACCCCCAAGTCCCATATTCAACGACAGCTACGTTGATGTTTTGCTGGGATCCCTTTCTGCCTTCCCCCCCCACCCCCATGCATAACTGGCTATTTCTGAGAATGAGCCAAGCCTGCGGAAAGGGTTTTCCAGAGTTAAGTTTCCAGGTCACATCCATCACAAGGGATAGATTGCAATCTGTAATGAAATCTTCTGCTTTGGCGGAGGTCCCCCATCAGTGAGGCCTCACCTCCAGGCCACACACACCCAGGGACAGACTGAGCCTCTCTGGCCCCGAAACTCAGACCTTGTTCTCTGGATTATGCACTTGATTACTGCTCTTGGTCATGATGAGATAGCTTTTTCAAAGCACGTTGGTCATCCATTTTCCTCTCTTTTCTACTTCTCTTTCTTCAGGGAGGGATCTGGTGCCTCTATCACATGACTGAACTCCATTTTCTACGATGTTACTTCAGCTCTTTATTGTCCGCGATGTGGATTTTAATTGTTACTGAAGTTTTAAGTTTTCTTCAAGCTCTTCCTTACTTCCCACTTTCCCCTTCTCCACGGCCGTGGTCCTGTCTCCCTGGTTCTCCCTGCAGTTGTCTGCCCGTCCCGTAAGTGCCACGGCAATCCTCGAGGATGGTGGACGGTTACGCGTGGGGTTGAGATGGGCACGTTTCTTAGAAGACAACCTTTTCAGTTCTTTGACCGCTCTCTAGAGGTCTGTGGACCGTATTCATTTATCCTGTATTTTGTAATAAGCCCCCGATGGCTTTTCTTTTCTCCATTTATTCCTCCTCGAAGACTGCACTGCTGTTCCCTTTCAGTGACGGAGTCTCCCCATCACATTCACACCAAGCAAGTCAATACATCCAAGCCCAGCCCTTGGGACTGAGAGGTCTCACGCACAGTTCAGCAACACTAAGGTAGAATTTTTTCCGGGGGCTGCAGCTTCCAGAGAGTCCTAGAATGAGAAGATCAACCACAGGGAGAGAGAACGGGGCATGAAGAGGAGAAAAACACCTCTGGGGCCTCCAAAAGGAACACGTAGTGAGGAAAAAGAGCAGCCAGCCAGCAGGGCTGACTGGAGAGAAACAGTTCTTCCCCACTCTGCTGGTGGGAGTCTAATTACTTCAACCTTTTGGGAAGATCATTTAGCAACAGGCATCAATTTTAATGGGCACAGCATTCCCTGTCATAATACTTTTAGAATTTATACCACGGGGAAAAAACTGGTCAAATGTACAAGACGCATACTCCCAAGATTATGATCATTATGCTGCCTGTGTAGCAAAATAATGAAATAGCCTGCACGCCTAGCGATGGGGCCTGGTAAAAAAATGCACGGTCTAGGAAATGGAATTCGGTGTAGCCACTTTAATGGAATACATCGACATTTCCTGACATGGAAAGGTATCTGGGATATATTCAAAGCGTATATATGCATCGTACAATTCCACTGTGTAAAAATAAAAAACCTTGTGTGCATGTGCTTACAAAGAATAATTCTGGAAGAACATCAAAATTTTAATCATGAACCTTCTCCAGGTGAGAGGAACTATGGGTGATTTTTATATATAGTTATTGTAACGGTTTACTACTTAAATTACTGTTTTATAATCAGATACATGAATATAATTATTGTGCAAAGGGAAAAAAAGAGAGGGATCATGCTGTCTGTGCTAAGTATGGAGGTCAAGCAAGCAGTGAATCTGTGGGCAGCTGTCTGGTTTCGTGGTGAATTCTTTCTTTTTAATTTTTTTACTTTATTTTTTTGGGGGGAGGTGAGGGAAGGAAGGAGAGAGAGAGGTGGAGAGGGGGAGAGAGATAAACACGCAGAATTCAAAGTAGGCTCCAAGCTCTGAGCTGTCAGCATAGAGCCCAACGTGGGGCTTGAACCCATGAACCATGAGATTACAACCTGAGCCAGAGTCAGATGCTCAACCGATGGAGCCACCCAGGAGCCTCTTGTGGTCGATTCTGAGGGCGGGTGTCTCTGGGAGGCAGTGAGGGTGGTTTTCGGGTCTTGCTCCCAGAGCCTGGCAATCGGTGTCCGAGCCCAGGCTTTCGGTGTTCAATCTCCGTCCTGCTTGAGCTCCTCACAGACAGCACTTTAGTGGGTAGTAGGGGCTGCTGTTACCATTCCACTTTTTAAACCGGCTTCCAAGGGCCAGACGCAGTTGGCTTCCTGTGGTCCAGGCACAGCGTTAGGCTCGCCACAGGGGCTATCACTAAACTGTGCCAAAGAGGCACGTGCCATCACCTTCATTTTCTCACCGAGCGGGGGGACTCCGCAGGAAGTGGAGAGAGCCAGGGTGAAGCCTAAGTTCATCTGACCGCGAAGCCCACACCCGGGGGGTGGCACCTGCCTGACCCTCTGCCCGGAGATTTCTCGGGCCAGCCTCCATCTCTGCCCATACACGTCTAACCAGCGTCTTGAGCTGCTCTGTTCCCGGAGCTCCCCCCACTTCACAGTAAGTTCAGACACGGTGGCTCCAGGAGGGCAGGGACTAAATGTGCTCTTGACTACTTTCTCAGCCTTTTTTCATGCTCGACCCCTCAAGAGCCCCTTGAGACCCCCTCCCTGCCCCTTTCTTCTCATTAAAGCTTAATAAACAGATTCACAGTATACCTGTGGTATATAATGTGTGGCCTTTTGGGAGCAGGGCCACAAACCATTGTAATGGCTGAGACTCTCTTGTTCTCTAAGAACTAGATTTTACCCCCTCCGGGGTGTTATCCCTTCAGTTGAGAATGTACACCTAACGTATGTCTGGCCCCGAAGAATTTTCCTGCGGGCTGCTGCCCATTCTGCCATTCTGCTCCCCTCCCTCCTGCACGGCTTTGTTAAGAGTCCACCCTTCCAGCGCCTCTGCAAAACCACTGGATCAGATGCTAATTTGCGGAGCAGGCGATGAAGAATTGCTACTCGTTGCAGCTCTGAAAAAGTGACCTCTCCTGCGGGGTATGGGTGCACCTTGTGCAGAAGTGCATGGTTTATTCTTCCTGCTTGGCACAGGAGGACAGCCCAAGAACTGAAATTTGTTCAGTGGCAACATTCATAGGAGGCCCCAGAAACCAGCGGCTCCAAATTCTCGCCAGCCAGGGTGAAAAGACTGCACAGTAATGACAGCAGCTGCAGTTTCTTTCCATGAAACGACGGCTGCCACCCAGCTTTGCGGCCCGATGTTTCCAGTTGTGGAAGGAAAACACGGCGAATGGCACCGAGGACGGCCCGCCGCGTGTGCACTCCGCTTGGGTGGTAACTTCTCGCCGTTGTGTTTTGGCACAAGGGAGGCACGAGCTTCCTCTTGGGTTCCAATAAATGGTGACGAGTGGTGCCCAGTTTTGCAGAGGGCCGGGAGAGGGGAGAGGCTTGCACGTTGGTGGAGGCCCATGCTGGTTCAGTCGCTGTTTGGAGCACCCGCTCAGCACCAGACGCTGCGCGGGTGAGTACACAGTGGTGAGCAAAATGTACACCCAGTGCTGCCACCAGGCTGCACTCAATGCCGCCACCGAATCACACAGATAAACGCACAGACATCCGTGCTACGTGCCACAGGGAGACAGGGACATACTCTGAAGGATTATGGCCGGGGGTCAGGGTCGGTTCCCTTGAGGAAGGGAGGTTTGAGCTGCAGGTAGGAGGCTGTATGTTCTCAAAAGATGCAACACCATGAGCAAAGGTCCTGAGGCGAGAAGGGACCTGGTGTGCTCAAGAAGTCCAAGGAGACCAGACCCAGAGAGCATGAGGGACAGCTCTGTGATGCAAAATGCCATCTGAAGACAGAGAAAATGGGGCAAGGCCACGCAGGACCCTCATGGGGCCAATCAAAGAGCTGGATCTTTATCTTTCTGGCAGAGGAATGACACGACGACTGGTCCATCCCAAAAAGACCAGTCTGCCATTATAGGAGGCCACGCTGGAGAGAAAAGCCCAGCTAGGAGTCTACGAGACGAGACGGTAGCTTAGACGTGGGTGTTGGCGTGACGGGAAGGGAGGACAGACGGATCTGAGAAGTATTTCGGAGTTGGAATGAACAGGGCTAGGGGAGGGACTGGAAATGAGGGATGCGACCAGTACGTGGCTGCTTAATTCCCTCTAAATTTCTTCCCAGAATGCAAAATAGGGAACACGAGTTCCCCGTTAATCAGGTTAGCACTCTGAAAGGGGAAGGCAGTCGTTCAACAAACAGGGCACCTGATCTTTCTCCCTCTCATCTTGTGAGTCTGTTTTCATTACTGTGTTACTCCACCTGATGCAGTCCTAAAGTCAGAAGAATCTACCACCTCAGAGGAGGTCTGAGAATTGTTTTTAATGAATAATTGATATGAACTATAATGATAATCAGAACGTTTATTAGAAGACTACTTAAAAATCCAAACGTCTTGTGCTTGGTTTTTGTTTATTAGGTGGAAACAGTTCCAATTTACTGTAACCAAGGAAGCTTTCCCAGTGCATCTCTTTCTAACTCTGGCATAACGAATGTCTTCTGAACTGTGTTATTTAAGTTAGTCATATGGTTTTCTATAAGTGGATGTAATTTTTTTTTTCAGTCGACACACAAGATTAAGTCTTTCTGGGTTCCTTATTTCTACTCCTTCCTTCATGTGTTAAAAACGAAAGGAAGACAGTTCCAGGATGATGATCCACGTGTTTACCCTTTGAAAATTGGCAGTTAAGACCCTTAAATAGGTCCCGCTTAAAAAATGAAGTCATAGCAATTTCTTGTTTTCTCACACTTGGAGTTTCTGTTACTGATAACATTATTAACTAAAGAAGAGAAAAGAAAGAAAGAAACTAAAGAAAACTAGGTTAGTGCTATTCATTCATCTGCTTGGTTAGCATTTAGGAGACCTCCGCTGCATGCTGAGCACTGGAAATACCAAGATGACGTCAGGTTGAGGTCGGCTCACAGGACACAGTAGGTGGGTAACGATCAGGGGACCCGCTGAGAAGAGTTACAGGAGAGAGGGGGGTGAGAATGCGCAGGAATGGGGATGGCGGCGCACAGACAGCGATCAGGCTCGGAAGCATCTCTGGGGACAGGGTTATAGGCACACAATGGTTGTCAAGGTGAGCAGACAGAGGGATCAAAAGACAAGGCTAAAGGTGGGCAGCACTGGGTCACAAGCTATGCTTTAAAAAAAAAAAGGTTTTAATTTAGACTGAAGGTCACAAGATGGTCAACAAAGAATTTTTAAGTGGAAGAATTACAGGATTGTATTTGCTCTCTAAGGCTGTGAACCCAAGAGGGCAGGGACCTGATCTCCTAACTTCACCTATAAAACTGAGCACAGCAATGTATAAAGCCAGAGGCATTTTTTTGAGAGCAGAGTATACTTTTAATAACCTCTGGAGCAGTAAGGGAAATCAATTTCATTTTCTATCTGACCATCCTTCAGACGGGCTCCACGTCTCATGAATTTCAGGGTCATGTAGATCTGGTCTGGGAGACGAGTTACGATCTCTGGGCTTTTGTGAAATGACAGCTACCAGGGTCGGATAATACTATTGAGAAAACCTCCCTACAAGCACTGTTATCACCAGGGACAAATCAATCAAATGTTTCAGGTTTAACACAAACACATCCTATGGAACTTTAAGATGAAACTGAAGGTTCCAAGGAGGCACCTGTAGCTTTGAAATTGACCTTTATGATTAATTCAGCCTAATGACCATGTGGGCGCAAAGCAAGATGGGAATGTTACAAAAACCTGAGCCTGCTGAGCCCCAGCAGACAAATTTCACCACGACGGCAGAACCGTTAGGCAGAGAGACCACCCCAAGGCCCCCCAGACATCAGCTATCCTGGTCATGAACTTACACCACTAAGTAAACACACTATTTTTCTGAAGTACTTAAAATTCTAAAACCAAGACCCAAACATTCACGTTCAGATTTGCTTTAGGTGAGAAGGTGTGCTTCATGCCCCAGAGGCCTCAGAATCAATCTCTAACTTTGCTGGAAGACAGAACAGGCAGGATTTGGGACTTAGCTTCCTGGAAGGACAAGGAGGTACTGATATACAGAGGTGCTTAATTAACTAATATCTGAAGCTCTCCGAGGTGGCTTCAATGGTCTAGTGAAGGAGTCCTGTCACAGCCCTTCTGTGAAGAAGCCAAGACCCTGAGAATCAAAGAGGGATTCCTGGGGATGCCAGCACCTACCTGTCCAAAATTTTCTTCATCGATACAGAACATGAGGTCCAGTTCAGTGGGATCATTTTCCAAGATCCATTTCAAAGAGTTGTAATATTCACTATCCTATGGAAATGACAGAGAAATTAAGTTCTCCCCAAATACCAATGCATTTGACTTCTTGAAATGATTAAGTCCTTCTAACATGAATCCATTCAGAATGCTCAAGAATTCTATTAGTCGCTAGCATGTTTCCTGCCCTGCTCCAAACCTCCTCTTCCCTTCATTTTAAAATACAAACAAACAAACAAACAAACGTTTTGGTAGTAACAGGGGACTGCAGTTGAACCCTGTCCTCTGTAAAACACAGAGGAAGCAACCCGCTCTGGGTTGGCAGAAATAAGATCATAAAGTTGAACATGTAGAGAGCAATATACTTCCTACCTTTTTTTTTTTTTTTTTCATTTATTTATTTAGAGAGAGAGGAAGTGCAAGAGAGGGAGGGGCAGAGAGAGAGGGAGGGAGAGAATCAAAAGCAGGCTCTGTGCCTGTGCACTGTTAGCACGGAGCCCTATGTGGGGCTCGATTTCACAAATTGTGAGATCATGACCTGAGCTGAAATCAAGAGTCTGCAGCTTGACCAACTGAGCCACTCAGGCGCTCCAATATACTTCCTATCTTTTTTTTTTTTTATTATGAAATTTATTGTCAAATTGGTTTCCATACAACACCCCGTGCTCATCCCAACAGGTGCCCCCCTCGATACCCATCACATACTTCCTATCTTTTAAGGGTAAAAACATCAGAGGAAAATAGGAAAGACAGAGAATGTTCTACTTAAACACCGATGGCTCAACACCCATTCCTGTGCTTTTGCTGTGCTCTCTGCAAGTCCTATAAGCAAACAGGAAGGCTGCTCCGGTGTCAAAGCCAGAACACAAGACCCAAGGGCTTGGATTCCTCTCTCTGGGGCAGGCGCAGGAGCTGCTGGGGAAGGACAGGACAGGCTCGGAGAATGTGTGCCCCAACTGTCAACCAGTGGGATAAAATTTAGACTCTGAAAGAAATCTCTACATTCCTTGCCTCCACATCATACCATAATAAAAGCACAGTGCACAAGTTAAGGTAAAAGCTGAAAAGAAATGTGGGGCTGGTACTGCGGATAGGTCTAGCAACTCGCCCACGGAAAAACCAGCTGAGGGGGTGTAAGTGCACAGCCGGATCAGCCTCTCCGTTCACCCAGAGATTGATGAGAACAGCAACTCCTGGTGGTAGGTAAGAAGAATGTGGCTCGTACGCCTAACTATGGAAGAGACACGGTCACCACCCCCCACAGCAAGGCCGAGGGCTTGCAGATGCTTTCTGATCCAGTGACAGAACGTGAGGGCAGAGCTGCAAATGTCCCAAATGGACAGAGCCTCCTCATGGCCCCCGTGAGTGTGCCGCACCCTGGCAAACTCCCACACCCTTGGAGCTGGGGGTGCAGGTGCAGGTAAATGTGAAGAAAAACAGAAGCAAAAGGTATGTTAGGAGAAGAGTGTCACTTTTGTTTTTGCAGAAAAGCCTTTCAAACCCTAAAATGGTCGGCCTAGATACAGCGCCTTGTCCCATCATTGTCTAAGTGGCTTCTTCCCCTCTCCTCCGTCGGTCACTTCCACATCGGGGGTGACAGTAAATGTTCTTCCCTTCATCTACTTTTTGCCCCATCCCCTTGCCATTTTTTGAGACCAGAAAACAAAGGGACAGCGGATGAATCTCTAAACATCCACAGTAGCAATTTTCGATGGAAAGCAAGAGCTGCAGTGAGGCCCCCCGACGACCTTGGGATTTAATTCGGTCAAACCAGGTCCGGGTGAGCGAGGGAGCTGAGACATGGGTCTACCCACCTCAAGCACCACGGTTACAGGAAATGTGAACAAGAGTTTACTTATCAGAAAAATTAGGGAGATCAATGAACTTCCTGAATAAGTCAAGAACGCTCCCCGTTCCCACTGAATGGCAACACCCACAAAACATCCCTGCTACTGCAACATGGTCTCAGCTACAGTTCTCGAAGGCGCGGTGGCCCCTGGGAGTGATCTGTATTTACTCACCACAGATTCCATGTCATTCAGGGTTATCTGCTTTCCCAGCATCATTTTGTAAAATGGTCTAATGAAGAAACCTACAATGTGGTGGAAAACCGTGGGTTAGCTCCAAAGCTTTGATACTGCTGTGCATCAGAGCGTGAAGTCCAAGATAAACTTGCCCTCAGGTTGAATGAGAGGCGGGGCCTGGCCTGGGGGGAGGCGGGGCTCAGGAAGGGGGGCAGTTACACCAGTAGAGATGGTACAGCAGGGAGGGGTCAAAAGGCTCCTGGGAGAGGAAAAGGTCTTCCTTAAGGCCAAGCAGGAGCCTGCAGAGCAAACAAGGCACAGGAACGGGAGGACCACAGAGCACCGGAAGGGGCGGGGCCGGGACTGAGACTAGCCAGGGGTGCGCCTGGGCTGGCGCAGGGCATCCTGGGGAGGGCAGGCCCGAGAAGGGAATGGCAAGCACAGCCGGCAGGGGGTGCTGGAGAGTCAGGCTGCTGCCTGGGTGGACCCAGCGGCCAGGAAAAAGCCAGCCGAAGATTTCATCTGCAACTGCTTTGGCAGTAATCGGGAGAAAACCGGGAAGGGGGCAAGCGGAAAAGAGGGAGACCACTCAGAGGCTGTGCAGTCTTCCAGGGGACGGGGGATGAAGGTCTAAGGTGATGACAGCAAGGCTCCCCCACCACTCGTGTGTCCCACAGGGACCCCAACTCGCCTTGCCCAAGGACAAGACGGCATCACCGACTAGCTCACGCGGGGCCCCCCTTCTCCCCCTCCACCCCGACCCGCTGGCCCATCTGATCTGCCACCGGCCTCTGCTGCAGGTTCCGACTCCTGCTGGAAACCCACACAAGGGTGTCGTGGGCTGACCTGCAGGGTGCACATGCTCTGCCCACAGGGGCACTGACGTTCTGAGCATCACCCCTCCACCCCCACCCCCACCCCGTGGGCGCTCTGGCTCTTAATTCCTGAAGTACTAGGTTGTCCCTTTAGCCGCAGTCTCCTCCACTCCCTGACTTGTTCCCGCTACTCCCTCCACTGAGCCTTGGCTCCAAAGTGATCCTAGCTTCTAAACACTTAAATCCTACGCCACCATCGAGGCTGTGTGGGCACAGCCTGGTAAACACTCCCTGACCCTCCAAGCCAGGCCACCTTCCCGTTCTGTCTGCTAGTGCCTTGACTCTTCTGGTCCCCCCACCCCCAAAACACACACAGATAGAAGTTCACTGAGGTCAGGCTGGTATCTTCCACTTTCTATATTTCTCTGCAGCAACCAAGCATGTCTTCTCACTTGGCAGAAGATAACTCAACTGACCTCTCAGAAGGGGGAAATAATCTATAGCATGACTCCAAGGTGGCAAATGAAAATATATTTATGCATACCATATATATGTTCATATATTTTGCATATACATAAATAATGACTGCAGTTTCCTTCCAATCAGAAAAAAAAAACTCTCTTTTCCCAACCAAAAATAAAATCTGAAGCGAGAGGATCAAAATCATCTAGCAATTACCAGCAAAAATATATTAAAGGAAAAAGTTCTGAGGGGACATCAATTATTTACCGGAATGTCTAAGGTTCCATAAACATAATTAACACAATTCTTCGGTAGAGAATCTCCTTTTCTACCGCAATTACAACAACCTCAAATCTTACTCTCTGCCTTCTGTCCTCAACTGTTTCACACCCAAATTGCTCAGAAATATTTCTGACTCTCTTTCTTCACCGAAGATTTCTGTAATGCCCCCTTACGGGCACTTTTGAGGTGACCAAATGCGAAAGAAGCCTCTACTGTAAGCCTACAGACCCAGCCAGGGAGGGAGCCGGACTTCTAACTTTGACGGTACGTTGAGTTTCTTCCATGACTTACATGCTCTAAATAATAATGAGATTATTCTGTACCATCTGTTTCAGTAGTGATCCCAGGGTCAAGGTCTTCGCCGAGTTATGGCATTGCTTTGAAATTATTTACAATCTCTTCACATTCAAAAATAATAATTTGGGGACAAATGGAACAATAGCAGGATGCTGGATGGATTAGATCATTTTAATTAACTGTTCAATTAGCTTTTCCATCTGTCACCAAATCTACCTCTTGCTAAAAACAAAAAACAAAAAACCACAAAACAGTTGTTCTGGAAAAGAGAAAATGTCCAGATACAGAATGTTTTGGGCTTCACACTGTAAGTTTAAAAAATTTTTGTTTTAACCGTATAGATACTATGTCTTCAGTGCTCAAATTAGCCTGACACCAGGGAAAAGCATGTCTTTTATGGGCAAACCATAAAAACAATTTATTGAATTACAGAGAGTCAGTGAAACATTTGCTTAAGATCGTGATGTGAAAGATCCAAAGCCTAAATAAGGGGCCGCAAACAGCCCTATCCTGTTTTGGTTACTTCGTGACATTTCAGTAACTTACCATCTAAAAGTTTCCCGTGAAACACTGCCAGACCAGCAACTCTTCCGATAAAAGTGAAGTAAGACAAATGGTCTTCATTACAGAGGCCTGAGTTGGGATTGATCTGAAGCGTGTAGTTGTCCCTTTGGGGAGGGAGAGAGAGGAAAAGTGCCATCATACTTTTAAAAGAGGAAATCCAAGAATCTGAATTCTCCTCTGCCATCCGTCATCACACGTCCCCAAGACACTTGCAAACGTTCTCTACCCAACGGGAAAAGGCATAAGCTAGAACGTGTTTAGTTAGCCCCTTTGTGACCGATTAAGGTCTACAAGAGGAGGGGCACGTGCCCTAACTTACACCATTAGAAACTGTTGATATTCGGCCATTTTTGCTGTACAAAAACGTCAACTTCATACGGGTCAGCCAAATATCTTGGGAGGATGAGAAACACCATATAACAGAGGGGCTGCATGTGGATTGCCAATGACATGAGTTCGGTGGCTTGCCTCTGTGAGGGAGAGAATTAATCCCTTTGAGAGGCTTTGGTTTGGAGATTAAAAATTTTCCAATGGTACCGACTCTTGGTCTGACCGCCCCTGTGCCCTGAAAGGCCCCGAGGGCACTGGTAGCAGTATTTGGCTCTCTCAACAACGCAAACCTCAAAATGCTCACATGTATCTAATCAACCTTCTTTGGTCTCAAAATCTGGAGGATCAGTGGCTTTCAAACTGGGCCCCACAGATTTCCCTGGGGGTCTCTGTGGGAATGTGGGTGAGAGGTAAGGGTCTCGCCTCCCCCCACCCCGCCCTCCACTTCAATGGTTTCATCAATGTCACGCAGGGGCTTTCTCACGGGACTTGGAACAACAAGAAACAAAATGGGAAATTCCTGGCTACAGAAACCGAGGTCACCGAAGCTGCCTTCCGAAAGAGCTCCCAAGAGTAGAGCACCAGGTAGACGGTGTGGGAGAACTCAAGTCCCTCAGAGCACAGGCTGCCTTCCAGCAAAGTCAACAACTACTGTACTGGGGTCTCGCATCTCGCCTCAGCCTTTGGAGACTCCACAGCCTGGAAAAGGAATGGCTGGCCTTGTAAGTCATTAGTGTTTTTGATACCCGAAAAAGCAACTACATCTGCCTCAGTTTCTATGTTTGACAAGGATGAAATCCTAGTGCAAGGGAGAATCTGTTTCTTCCCTTATTGGGCCAGGACATGGTCCTTTGGATCCCGAAGAACGGGTCCTCAAAGTTCGCATCACTTGCCTCTGAGTACCGTAACTTCAGAAACCGTTCTTGTTCGTAACATGATGATGAGTTTCTGAAAACTGACAATGACAGATTCTCCTGAATCAACATAACGTTACACATGAAAATTGCCTCTTGCTCTTTACCGTAAGTACCCAGCACATTTTCAATTTCAATGACATGAATCCAAATGACAAGAGAAAACTCATTTTTAGGTGTTCACAGAGTACATTACTTCGCCACGTAGAGTCAGAACCTGTTCTAGACTTACAGGGGGCGGGGGCAGGGACTGAAATCAACGGTGTTAATTCATCTGGAATGACTGAGCCACATATTCTTCCATTAAGTTTCAATTCACTGCGAATAAAACTGTTTCAGTGGTGGTGGTGGTGGTGGTGGTGGGGGGGGGGGGGACACATCCTGAGTGCACGCGGCATACTTACGTCGCAGAGTACTCGAAAAGCCCATAGTAGGGGTTGAACATCTCTTTGGACAGTAGGAAGAACCACTCTCTGGCCACACCCCCATAGTCAAGACCCTTCTCCGATTCAAATTCGATCCACAGTCTAGCTTTCAGGACATCTGGTCTTTTCACAGACATGATTCTCCGATAGGACTCTTCAAAGATGTTATTTCTGTGAAGTTTCATCTCAAACCTATTCGGAATATCAGCCTACACGAAAGAAGAGAGCAAGCAGGTAATCATACAGTAAATATACACCTTACTTTCTAAAAGAAAAAAACAACAACAAAGAGTAGAAATGACAACAGCCTTCAAATAAACAAGCTGTGACAAAGAGTTCCAATGACGATCCTCCCCTTTGTGGATTTTCTTCACCCAGACAGCAAGCCAGCCGTCAGACTGGAGCCAGCAACACAGGAGGCACAAGAGACTACGCCGAGTAGAGGACAATCATCCCCTCCCCCCTTTATGAACAACTGTGGGGGCACTTCTCCACCCACCGGCAAATGAAATATGGTCAACTCTCGATATCGCTTCTGTCAAAAAAAGAGAGGTTAGTCCGGGTAATCAAAACCCGTAGAACAATCCCCACCTGGTCGAGGTGAGAGCATGCTCAACCCTGGTAGGGCTTCCAGCTGGTAGGTGTGATCCAGGATGCCTACAAGGCTAATTTCTGTTGCCATGAGAAGTGGGACCTTGATTATCATGCCACGTTCTGGGGAAGCATCCCAAAGGTCACAGTTCATAAATACGAAAATGAAAAAGCACTTGACTCAAGTTGTGAGTAACCGCTGCCTGGCAAAATGAGGGCCAGGGCTGGCCTTGCTACGACAGTGGATTTGCATCTGGCAAAACGAGGGCCAGGGCTGGCCTTGCTATGACAGTGGATTTGCAGCGGGGAAGGGGGGCGCACAGGAGATACCACGGTGGAAGTGCCCGAGTGAGACAGGCTAACATCCACAAAGTTCCACTACTATCAGGGGAAATGTAGGTTCCTCACAAAGAAACACTATGTAATTTTATGTGTGCATATCTGAGTCATTTCAAAGGCTAGTATCCATGAGCTACTTGAGTCGGGTTCTGGGAGAACAGAACCCCCAAGTGGGAGCTCCCCGCGGTGGGGACTGTGTCTCCTGCCTCTTTGCATCCCCGGTGCCTTGGCCATAGCTGGGGGCCCAGGAACACTGCGGTGACAGGAGTTGTGGCCAATACCCCCTTCTTCCCGAGGGAAGCCAGGAAATGAAGGCCAGGGCAGGACCCATGAACACACAAATTGAGGAGACAACAGGGAAAACCTGTACCAGAGAGGTGAAGTCAGAGAGTAAAACAGAAGACAAAATGTTGAAGAACTGGGGAAGGTGTGTCAGTAGAAAATATAATTTTGTAATTTAAAACCACCTGTACAAACCTCGTCGGGTTTCCCAGTTTTGTAAAAATCTTACAGGGTTTCCCAAGAGAGAGTTTTAGTCTGAAAATTACACTTGGTCTTAACATGCCAAACATCACAATTTAGTATGGTAAATTCTATTTGTGTTATAATTAAAACTATAGTTTTGAATTTGAAGGGAAGGGTGAGAACATTTTTCTAAGTAGGGTCTAGGTTTTATCCCAATGACCATAGGCAAATACACAGGCTTCTCCAGGTTTTTTCGATTAGGTTCTGAATTATTTTATATCCGTGACAATCATCTCTATCTTTTCACGTATTACATAAGAAATGACCATTCAGGTGATTTGATATGTAATACTAAGTTAGTCTTCACTTACCATTTCTCTTAAAAAGAAAATTCAGATTGAAGATCCAGGTGGATCAAAATGCAATGGAGAAAGGAAGGTGATATTTTTAGTAAACACATAAAGGTAACACACAAGTCGTTCTCACTGAAGTAACTTTGGTAACTTACAAATGACTAAAACAGCATTTTTGGAAGACATGTTGTTACTCACAGGTTTCTTTAATTTCTTCCTAAAGTAGTCATATTTCTGCTTAAATTCTCTGGAGTAAGGAACAGCCTGGAAGATAAATTTATAAATACAGATAATGTAAATAATACATTTGAAATTTTATGTATACTGAGCCAACATTCAGAGAATTTTATGAATCATAAACCTTAAAACTCTCGCTCTCAAGATTATCATTGAAGTTTATATAATGTCTACATAGCACATGGGAAAATTCTAGAAATGACTGAGGCTAATCAGCATTGAGTGGGGGGCTTTCACCCCTGAAAACAACTGTGTTGATATTCAAGAAATCATTTAGGGATATGCCCACATAAACCAAATACACTGTCCACGTGACTTTTGTCTAAATGGGAGTCAGGGTGTAATAATCTTTGTTTTCGTTTTTTTGCTGTACGTTTCGATAACAGTTATTGACTATGATTCTTTAACACAAAACCCCAAATGACCGTATAGAGGTCATTTTGAAAAGACTAATCATGCTTTTTAAAACCATGGGGAGGAAATAAAAGGAGAAGAAAGGCCAGTGAACTTATACTGTTAACAAAGAATATAAAATCACGTAGACAGCATTATGGAAAACTCCTTGATTTGGGAGTCAGAAGGTTTGCCTCTTACTAGTTCGTAGTCTTGGGCAGGGATTTCTTTAAATCTGAACGGCTCATCTCTGAAGCCGAGTGATGGTACCAAAGGCATTGCGCTCGATAACTGACTTAGCTATTGTTACTCAAAAGTTCTGGAAATCTCTTCTGGCGAAGTAATAACCTTTTAATGTAGTCATTTAGATACTCTTTACGTGCTATGTTGTAAAGTAGCTTACGATATGTGAGAGCCAGAGCTCTGACTTCTGGCTACTGAAAAGGCTTATAATTTTTTCATGAAGGAGAAAAGACTGGCTTTTGCAGACACGTGGGCATGACTATGACAGCCTCGTATCCAGAAAACCTTGCTGCTTTTTTAGCAAATAGTATGAACTTGGGCAAGAATAGTTCTGCTGGTATCATTTTGGGCTAAGTTAATAAAATACACTGATCCATAGTAGGGTATCTCCAGACTCCAAGCCTTATACCTTACACTTTCGCAAAGAGAAGTGAGGAACAAAAGCTTCCCTCCTTCGTACTATTTTAAGACACAATCACACAAACAATAAGCCAAAACAAAAATAACCACTCTTATAGAAAACAATAATCATGTCCGTGTTCTGCTTTGTAATCCAACAGCGATAAAGACAATGCATTTATATATCCCAAGAACATTCTAAAGACAATTTATGGGACCTGTGGCCTTACTTTTAAGCTATCCTTCGTTTGATTTTCCACTGAACGCTAGGTTTGACCACATATCCTATTTATTTTGGGCTGTGTTTAATCTGATGAAATCATGTGTGAATTCTGATTCTAGAAAAGGTAAAAATTTTGTCAATATCTGGACAGCCACCAATATGAGGAAAGGATAACAATGTTCTGAGATAAGCCAGTGAAGACGTTATCATATTTTTTGCTCCACCAACACTCTATCCCATCACAGACTAAGATTTTCTATAAAGCTTATTCATTCTTTGGTGGTTCCTTTGCTGACTCATTCAACAGGTATCTCTTGAGCGCCTGCTCTATGCCAGGCATTCTTAGGTGCTAAGGAAATAATGGCACATCAACCAAAGATTTCTTCCCCTGTTCCCTCCTGGAGCTTTCAAGCTACTGTGAGTAACAGGCAGTAAGAAAGAAATGAGTGCATAGTGGTAAATGCTATGAGACTGAGCATCACTGAGAGAGAGTTCCTGGTAGGCTATTTTGTAGGGATGGTCGGGGAAGGAAGCTCTGAGGAAGGGCTATCTGGGCAGAACCCAGAGTGGCAGGAGGGAATAAACCATGACTGTGAGCAGTGAGTGGACTGCGCAGAAAAGTGTCTGGCTGATGTTCTTAGCTGTGGTTAACTGTGACAGAGGGACATTAAGCTGAGAAGTTATGTCCTTTCATTATGTCATGCTGGCTTTGGCAGACCTGACTTGTAAGGCAGACTCTAGCTCCAGCTAGCCCTGTGATGTAACTTCCCGACTACGGAATTTCTTCCCAGTTAAGCAGAAGAAACAGACTAGATGAAGTCGAAGGCTCTTCCATTTCCAAAAATCCGTGATTCCCGGCAACTGTTTTTGGGTTTTGCTTCCCTCCTGGAAATGTTACAGAAAGGCTTAAAATGTGAGTTCAGGAGTCTTAAGTGACAGGGGGGAACGTGTTTTAAGACGTCGCCCCCAGCCTGTGCTCTCTGCTCTCTTATCTGACTTGTAACCTGGGGGGCGCTGACTATATGTGGGTGGAAATAAGATGCTGAGATATTTCTGCTCCTATTGTGTCAAGTCGGTGCTAAATTTTTTCCTGTCCTTCTAGTCCAGCTGATGCTGCAGCTCCTTAAAGAAGATAACTCGTGTCTGACATGGAGACTGGTGAGGCCGGTTACACTTGGGAGCTCTGGTCCCACTTCTGATATTTTCTGGAACGAATGGCAACACAGTTAGCCTTGTGAGCTTCTGACAGATGGGGAATAGCAACATCTTCCCTACTTTCCTGAGGGGCTTGCTATGAGTTTCAAGGCAGCTGATTATGAAGTTCTCGGGGAAGTACAAAGCGTTACACAAACATGAGATGGTATTCATAAGAGCAGCGAGCATGGACAGCACTTGGTCAACGCTTTCGCTGGTGATGCTTGTAACACAGAGAGCATACTGACTTAGAGTAATGCTATGCTGAGCTGCCACAGACAGGGACCCCACCCCGCCCCCCACGCCCCTAATCTGGGTATTTTTAAAACTTGGGAAAAAGAGAAACTCTAGGTTCCAGATAAGCAGGAAGACTTAAAATTAAAGAAGCGGGCATTGGACGTGACTTGGTGCTTGGGCTGGGGCTTTAATCCTTACGCTGGGACACAGAAGTTGGCCTACAGTCTGTATGACCTAGGGAGTAAGAACAGAGTTCCCTGTTTAAAAATCTACATCTGACATGGGGACAAGAAAGCGCTACCCACCAGCCCAGGAAAGTTGTAAGGAAGCTTACCTTCTGTCCAGGACCACAAACGAGAGAAAAACAAAAAGAAACAGACCTGTAATGAATTCATACTCTATGCCTACACCAAAGCGGGTATGAAGTCCACAGTTACATTAACTGGGCCTGCATGATCCCAAGCTAAGAAGTTAACAGTAAATACAGGTCAGGACTTATAAATGCCTCATGGGGGGGGGGGGGGGGGAAGATGAGCGCACACACACAAATCATACACTGAATTGGTTATAAACTGCACTGAACTACTACTGAGGAAAGTCTACAGACATAACATGTGGGGGGATTTAGTGCCCCTATGGCCAGAGATAACAGAATCATCTGAAAGAGGATATGGAATATGCATCTGAAGAATGATCAGACGGCTGAGTATGAATAAAAAAATAAAAAAAATTAAAAGAACATGATAGAATAACAATAACTGAAAAGACCGAGCAAATTTAAAAACACCCAATAGAACAATGAGTAATTAAACACGATTACTGAAACCACAGACACAATGACCTGGGAAAGGGCTGATTATGAAAAGCTTAAAAAAGAATGAACTGGAAGAGCCAAGCCCACAGTACAGCCACAAGAGAGAGACAAAACACAAAGAGCGAAGAGGTGAAGACAGAACATAAAAGGGAATCACATACCCAGGAGGAGTTACTGGTACAGATAACCAGGAAGAACGGCAAAGATGGGGCATGTGAAGAAACAACTGCTGAGAATTTTCCAGGATGGAGGAAAGACACGGGCTCCATATTAAAGGATTACAGGGAACCCAAAGCAGAATAAAGAAATCCACACTGAGGTTCAGGACAGTAAAATTATACAACACCAGAAGTCACAGAGGAAATTCAAAATTGCCAGAGAAAAGGAGGATTTACCCACCCCAAACCAAGAATCAGATTGATAACAAGTTTCTCAACAGTTACGGGGGCCAGAGGGACAAGAAAGAATATCTCCAAAGTATTAGGAAAGGAATTGTTAACCAAAGGCTTCTACTATGGCTGACCTACCATTTAACAGAGAGGGCAGATAAGCCCTCTCCCTCAGACTGAGAGTTTCCCCGCTCTCGAGACAGTGCTGCCTGAGCAGAGGCTCTCAAACTTGAGCGGGCTTCACAATCCCTGGAAAGGTTTGTCCAAACGTAGATTTTGCTGCCCCCCCCCCCCCACCTCCCCCGCCAAAGTTGCTGATTTTCAGTAGCCTGAGTTGGGACTCCTAAATTTGCATTTCTAACAAGTTTCCACATAATTCTGATGCTGCTGATCTGTAGACAAGACTCTGAGAACCAGGAACTATACTTCATTCAGAAGAAAACCTGGAAACAGCAGGTGCAAGAACCAATGGTGGGCAAAGAAATTCGCTTACATGTAAGTGAAAGAAACAAGCACTAGCTGTTGAAAAAAAGGTAAAATGTTAATGACTGTTTTCTAAAGTTTTCAAATGTCACTGAACAATGCAAAGTGAGTGGGAAGAGCGGCGTGAGAGTTCCCTAAATCTCATCCTACTCAGGAAGAGAGAGTGATTAATTTTGACATTAAGGGTGTTGGTTACAAATTTTAACGTAAGCACTAAGGAACAGAAAATACAACTTCCAAGCAAGTATAGAAAGTGAAAGAAAATAAAGGGTACTTTATCAATGTAACAGAAGGTTAAAAAAAAAAAAGAGAGAGAGAGAAAAAAAACATAGCTAAAGGGGGGAAAAAGACATACCAGGCAAATACTAATGAAGAGAAAGTGAATGTCCTTGACGGACAAAGCCATGCTCACTGTGGGAGATTGTGACAGTCCTGTCTTGGTTAGACAGAACAGCCAGGATAAAAAGCAGTGATGGAAACGGATAATATGCTCGATCTAATGGACATATAAAGAACTTTGTACCCAACAAAGACAGAATACACATTCTTTTCAAACACAGAAAGAACATTAATTAAAAAAAGGCAAGCTGACAAGGAAGTTTCAAATATCTGGTAATCAATATTTCATAGACAGTATTCTCTGGCCACAATGCAATAAAATTAGAAAATTAGTAAGAAATGGATAGGCAAAAACCCTTCCATACTCCTGGAAACTAACAGCACATTCTAAATAGCTTGTGAAGTCAAGGAGAGAAAGAAATCATGGAAATTACCAAATATTCAGAACTGATGACAACTAAAGCCAGGCGTCTACACTAAGTCGATAATTACCTAAATACACATGCTCTTACTGAAAGAAGTATCTCTACTACTAATGAAAGCATAAACAACGCTCTTTTGTTAATTAAAAAAAAAAAAGATCTCTCTTTGGGTCAAATTTACTTGGACTTATGATGCTATGCAATTTTCAGTAGAAATCGGTAAGAACTGACAGCGTTTGAGTGAAGGCAGATGATCAGTAAAACGACAGAAATATCTCAAAAGGTTTCAGAATTATGTTGAAAGTCCTCTGTTGCTCGAAAACAGCATTGATTCTTGAATACCTTGTTTCTCATGACGTAGAAGAGAAAATAGGACTCTAACACACCTTCTTGTGAATGTGAAAATATCAAAAGGAAGCCATGGTAAGGCAGGTGTTGAAGGTACATAAAAAGCAGCTGTTTTAACTCAGGTATGATTGGGCACTTTGCGTCACACGGCAGCAAAGCAGCTGAACAAAGCCAATAAAGAAATCAACAAATTAAGGGGATGTCAGGTATTAAGGTGGGTTTGCATGATATTACCTTCTAGCATTTCAAACGGACTTACCTTTGTAATTTCAAAACACAATGTGAACTGAATCAGATTAAAGCCACAAAAGCAGTATCTTAAACACGCCTGCTGGCCTTTTAGCTCAGCACTCAATAGACTTCAGTTCCTTTTGCTCCTCCAGTTTCTAACAGATTCCCAAGCTTGCAATGCTTTGCTGACCCCACACACTTCCTGTAATTCCAAATTAGCTCCCCGCACTCCTATCCACATGGACCAAAGACGCTGGTACGTTCCCTGCAGACCTTGACCCATTCGACAGTCTGCTCACGGGTGTTCAGTAGCAAGTGACTGTTACTGCTCAGGGACAGGGGGGTTCTCGCTCTTCCTTATGAACACAGCGTGCGGCAGTATTTTAAAAGGGTGCTCTACCTAGCTTCCTCTCGCACCCGGCGTGTATGCGGACACTGTGAGAAAGTCAGTGGGTCAGCAGAGACAAAGGTTCTTAACCCTGCCAGCTCCAGAGGTTGGCTACAACCTCACCCAAACTTTTACAGACGTTCCGCGCTGGAAGAGATTCAGAATACAGCTTCAATCTGTTAGTGTACATTTACCCCGCCCCCCCCTCCCCTTGGCCCCAAGAAAGGACAAAACTCTACAGATACAGGGCTCGGCTTCAGATAGAAGAGAGGACGTTTTGATTGTTATACTTTTAATCCACCTTTTTACAAAGGGGAAAACAATGTTTAGTTTTGGTTACCATTAGCAAAGCACTTTCTCTTCCTTTATAGTGAAAGCTCTTCGAAGAGGCAAATGCAGACGTACCCCCCCGCCCGGGAACTGCAGTGAGGAAGAGAGGGGGGCGATGCTAACCTAGTCAACCATACCAAGCCCAGAGCACCAGGTAAGCAGTAATATACAAGGAATATGTGCTTAGGGGCGCCTGGGTGGCTCAGTTGGTTAAGCGTCTGACTTAGGGCTCATGGTTTGTGAGTTCGAGCCCCGTTCTGAGCTGTGCTGACAGCTCAGAGCCTGGAGCCTGCTTCGAATTCTGTGTCTCCCTCTCTCTCTGCCCCTCCCCCGCTCTCTCTCTCTCTCTCTCTCTCTCTCTCACACACACACACTCTCTCTTTCTCTCTCTCAAAAATAAACAAACATTAAAAAAAAAAAAAAAAGAAAGAAAGAAAGAAGTATGTGCTTAGATGCAACCCAAGTTTTACACTGAAGAGTTAAGAGGTTGAGGATACTGACCGGACCAGTAATAGCTGGATTCTGCAGTCTTGGGTCTTCCCACTGAGTGATTTTGCTATCTGAAAATGTTAAAATAAATAAATAAATAAATAATCAAAAATCAGCGTATTAGTTCAAATCTAGTCTACATCAAAAATGTTTTAAAAAGAATTATTTCTGGATTTTGCAAGAGCTGTCCAATCTCTCAACTGGTCCCCCAAATAAATCCCTTAGTGTTCCAGGGTTAGAAGAGAACATGGTATGTAGCACTCCACCCCTCATACTGTTTAGTTAAAAACACGCCATCAAAAAGGCAAAACTAAAGCAAAACCATTTATTCACACGGTTTTTGGCAGGAAATCTGCCAAAATTTCAATTATAAACCCCTGTTCTCTCAAGGATTTATAACTTGATCTTGATGTTCCTTTAACTGAAAAAGGGCATAAGAGGTCTTAGTCCCTGAAAAGTGAAAACACACACAGGATTTGTCTCATTTCAAATACTTTTTTCTTGGCTTGTCGTGTTGAAAAAACCCATTTTCAGTGAAGAACCCGACAATGAACCCATGAATAATCCATGACATGCGTCACCCATACGCACGCAAAAATCAAGGCAACTACGGTGGGCCAAAAAATGAGATCAGCTACAGCAGAGGAAGATTGCAGAGGAAGGTCTCCCTTTTGGCCAAGTTGGCAAGAAGAGATTTCCTTCTTCTAAGTGAGTCAATGTCAGCAAGACTGTTCAATGCTGCCTATACAACCACGTGGGGGGGGGGGGGAAGGTGATAATGTGCAGTAGCTGCTCTGAATCACTTGGGTTTTGTGACTGTGCATGATTCAAGATTTTAGGGATTACTGTGGCGGGGGGGAGGGGGGGCGGGGAGGGACTTGCGTGAAAGATACAGGGAGGGCAGACTAGGAGAAAATGGGTTCTCCCTGGAGTTTTAGGGAATCTAAGTTGGCTTAAAAAAAAAAAAAAAAAAAGGAAACTATTTAAGAATACGGATTCTGTTTATTTCCTGTATACTCTGTAAGAGGACTGAGAAGAATAGCTAATAAACTCAGTTTTAATGACCATACCAGGAAATTTTCCAAGTCTGACATAATAATTTTAATAAAAGGAGAGGTAAAGTTTTAAAATGAAACTACCAAAAGGCATTCTGGGTCCCTCACCTCCTGAACGGAAGACTCTGGAAAGTCAACGTTGCCATTGTGATGGAGAATGGGAGAAAAGAAAACCAAATAAACAGAACACAGCTGAGTAATGGCTCCCTGGGCTACAATCCCATTGCCTGGATACTGTCGAAGCGGAAGTGAATCAACGAGCACCTACGCGTGGTCCATCCAGACTGGAACGTCAAGCCACTGCCTCTCCCAGTGACCTCAAATCCAACTCTACTAAAACTGAACCCATCATCTGCCAGCACCCAAAACCCTTCCTGTGACTCTGTATTCCCGAATGCCAGTATCCGTGCGCTCACTGTTCAAACCCAGCGCTGGCCCCACGCCCATCCCCCCTTGCCATTCTCCTCTGGTGCTCCCGAAACCGTCCCGTCTCACTGAAAAAGCTGCTTTCTGGAGGGCGCATCTCTTCCGTGGACTATTCTCTAGGCTTCCCTGGCCTCGGTCTCACTCGTCCCTGTTCAAGACCTCCTTTGTGGTTCTGCCAGATGGATCTTTCTAAAGAGAGGATTTGACCGTTGTCACGCCCCCTTCCAGAAAATGCCTCAGGACCTCCCTCCTGCCTGCAGAAGGGACCCAAGCTCCCGTCCCTGGCGGGCACCCTTTGACCTATGTGCCACGCCAGCCTCCTCTGCACGCTGGCCATGTGCACCCTAAGCACAGTTCTCTGACCGTGGCAGAGTCTGCAATACGTTCATACGCTTGCATGTTCTCTCCTTCCTGGGGTCGCTCTCCACCTGGCTTTCCTGGATACATCTAACTCTTCATGTGGGATCCATCTGAAAAATAATCTGTCCCTGAGGCCCTCCTGCAGACATCCCAGAGCCCTAGTGCTCAGCCATGTACTGAGCAGGTATGGTCTTTGCTTCTGCATCTGCAAAACTGGTTCATTCCTCTACGCATCACTTTTGAAAATACCTCCTGGGACTAGAGGTATTTTCTAGAATAGAAGTCCCTCAAGGACAGGGGCTGGTGTTACTCATCTCTGCAGCCCCCTCTGCACCATGGAACACACTTCCTAGAATGTGACAGGAGCCTCGTATGTTATTTTTCAAATGAGTGAACGAAGCTGATGGCGAAAACAGATTCCCTCTTCAAACAGTCTAAGCCTTCAGAACCACGTAAGTTTCTGTGTGGTTATAATAAAGAACGATTTTGCAGCTAAGCATTGTCAATATTTGAATGTGCGGTGGCCATTTGCTCATTTTTTTCTAAACCTTTTGAATCTAAACTCGCTTTTGGTCCTCCAACATTGTATTCCAAATAAAGGGACAAGAATGAAGGAGAAGAAGGAAAACCACAGTTAATTTATAGCTATGATTAACTGGTTTGGTAAGACTGGTGGCAGGAAAGATGAAGGCAGGATTTTACAGCCTCATTGGAGTTTTATTTTCTCTTCTAGCTTTGTATCCAAGACACCTGTGGCCATGGACTTAGCCGCTGGACACACCTGGTCTTTAAGAAGAACCACAGAATCCTTGAGAGAGGTAGAGATTCAGGTCAAGATCTGCCTTAACTTTACTCCAGGCTGGAGACAGGGGCTACAGAGGTCCAGACTCGGTCTCTTCTGAAACTACCTCTTTAAATTTTTTTTTTTTCAACATTTTTTATTTATTTTGGGACAGAGAGAGACAGAGCATGAATGGGGGAGGGGCAGAGAGAGAGGGAGACACAGAATCGGAAACAGGCTCCAGGCTCCGAGCCATCAGCCCAGAGCCTGACGCGGGGCTCAAACTCACGGACCGCGAGATCGTGACCTGGCTGAAGTCGGACGCTTAACCGACTGCGCCACCCAGGCGCCCCCTGAAACTACCTCTTTAAGATGGCTGAGTATTTTTAATCTTAGAAATGTGTGACTTCTTAAAAGAGTTTTATGAAGCAGAAAATAAATAGCCTCGTTACTCAAAAGACAAGTCTACTGCGGTTCTTTGTCATTCATGCACAGTCACACGTCCTGATCACGATGGAAGGTAAGAGGACTGTGAATCTCTCACAGGCTGTGTGCACGTGTAAAATGCTACACGTACGGATGACCTGGTTCCTGTCCTGCACGCAGGACAGCAAAATGAGGTGAACTTTGTTAGAAATCAGATAGGAGACGGGGCGCCTGGGTGGCTCAGTCGGTTAAGCGGCCGACTTCGGCTCAGGGCATGATCTCGCGGTCCGTGAGTTCAAGCCCCGCGTTGGGCTCTGTGCTAAGAGCTCAGTCGGGCTCTGCGCTGTGCTCTAGATTCAAGCTGTGCTGACAGCTCAGGCTGGAGCCTGTTTCAGATTCTGTGTCTCCCTCTCTCTCTGCCCCTCCCCTGTTCATGCTCTGTCTCTCTGTCTCAAAAATAAATAAATGTTAAAAAAAAAAAAATTAAAAAAAAAAAAAAGAAATCAGATAGGAGAAAACTGCTTAGAAGGAGAGGCTCATTTGGAAGGTGATACATTCCTAAACGGCACCTACAAGGTGATTAAATGCATTTTGGAGTACCCCTGCTGGCCTGAGAAAGCTGCTTAAAAAGACAGGTGTTCCTGCACTTTTCACAGACTGCATTTTGGTGAAAAAGCAGACGGATTTATTTTAATGGATATGTACCCTACTTTATAGCCTGTGACTGAGCAAACCTTGACAAACCAGGGAGAAATGGCAGCAATGTTGCATCTACAGCAAATGAGGTGATCGTAAACATAGCTTCTGCTCGCCTAATTTCCACTCTTAGTATCTGGTTTGGAGAACTTTTCTGTATGGTCGAGGCAGGGCAAACTTTCGTCTGAAGGTAAAGCACCACAAGGAGCACCTCTTTTTGTAGCTTAGATCAACCAGGCTCTGTGCCAGGCCTACACCATCCCCAGGAGCAAAGGGAAGTCTCCTGCAAGCTGTCTGTTCTGGCGAGAGGAATGTGGAGCGAGGGAGCTGTGCGTCTGGAGGGACCGGCGGACCCATTAGGAGTAAGGAACTGCCGAGGCATGCAGCAAAACCACCCTTTTCTGCCTCCCGGCAAACAGAAGGGGGTCAAGCCTCGGGCTGGAGGCACAGCTGCTTCTCTAAGGCAAGTTCTCTCCACCTGCTGACCAAGGACATCAACTTCCCCATGTCTTCACCACTGACCCTCCACGAATTAACATCATGTCACCATTTATCAAGCATCTACTACATACTATGGTAGGACTATGCACACCACTAGAAAAGCAGCCTGTGATCTTTACTGCTTCTAACGTCCACTAGGACGGCCCTCTGTGGTAACATTTTTCTGGTTTGGGGGCCCTTGCATTAAGAGCGTTTATAAAATTCTTCTCAGGTTGACCTGAACATCAGATCACCAGCTAGAACGTGGCCACAAGGTTGTGTGAAATGTTCTGTGCGTAGCAGACCGAGGCTGTGTTACTGGTTAAGGCCTTATTTGAAGAGAAAGATCGTTCTTATTCGTACCTACCTTTGAAAACTGAAACTGAAATGCATAAAAACTAAAAGAGAAATTATTTTCTGGTTTTGGTGGGAAAAAGAGGTTTGGCCCCTTCCTTATTTTAACAAATCATGTATGTGATGAGTAAGTAGAATTATAAAAAGCATATTAGAGAAAAAAGGTTAAAGCAGTTATGGTAGCAATTTATGCTCACTGTAAAATTCTGGAAAGCAGGCAAACCCTGGATACTTTTACTGGTCAAAGACAAAACTAAGCCTACGTACCCTTGAGATACCCGATTTTACCAAAGGGTTAAAAGGGCAGCCCGCCCCCTGATCCATTTAAGACTTCCACTTTTGGTGTGATTGTGAGCCGCTGGGGTTCTTGCTTAGTTTATTCAGTTCCTGTGCCTCAAAGTGAAAGTGTACAGGACACTCATTCAGTAACCCCCAGAAGAGGCACAAGACCTAGGAGACAGTGGCACTCCCCATCCACGAGGAGTCCTTGTGGCCAGATTTCCCACCAGTGGCTCATCAGTGTAGTTTGGGTTAGTTAAGAGAACGTGAGGCTAGAGAAACCCGGCGTAGACTTGTGGTTCATGAACCAAATGAAAATAAAGATCAAAATACTACCAACTGCACACATTTGTAAATATAATTCAAAACTTCTTTTAAATATGTATTTTTCAGAAGTTTTAAGGGATACGCAAAAACATATATGCTCCCCTGGAGAACATGTCACTTCAAAACAACAACAACAACAACAACAACAACGACAACAAAAACAAAAAACCCACTGCCTAAAAGCAAAACCTTTATTAGTTTAACTTTTAGTTGAAATGAGAAACCACGCATTTATTCATAGGTGATGGAGCAAATACGCTATCATTTCAAGATACGAACTGTGTATGTATTAGTGCGTTGGGTGCAAAGAAGCATGCCATGAATAGAAAATAAGTCAGAATGGGCTTCTTGCCGTAAGACCTTTGAAAGCAGTGTTTAAGAAACTTAACATGCTGCTTCAAGCACTGCTCACACAGATTTTCGACTCAATCATGACTTCTAAAAGCTTATTTTCTATTACTAGAGTGTATTTATTAAAAGCGCAGAAATCAAGGGGTTATCTACCCCCCCAATTTTTTTAATTAAAAAAAAAAGTTAATAGGCCACAAGATCAAATCGGGTGAAAGCCTGATGGGCTAGTTTAAAGCAAACTTAGATGAATGCACAGTACCGTACGAGGGCACTGATTCTCTGGGATCATTCTCTCCACATAACACCTGGCTGCCTAGACAAAGAGTGAAATGACAAACCTTTCACTATAATATTTGAATGACTCCCTGCCCCCCCATCCCTTTACCTGCAATGCCTATGTGTCTATAAAAGAGCCTACTTACTCTGGGCTGATGGCTCGGAGCCTGGAGCCTGTTTCCGATTCTGTGTCTCCCTCTCTCTCTCTGCCCCTCCCCCGTTCATGCTCTGTCTCTCTCTGTCCCAAAAATAAATAAAAAACGTTGAAAAAAAAAAAAAAAAAAAAAAAGAGCCTACTTACTATGGTCAATATAAAACGTTCGGCCATCCAAGTGAATTCTTTCTTCCCAACCAGGCTGGTATTAGAAGGGGAGAAGGTGGGGGGGAGGGGGGGGGGAGGGAGAGGGAGGGAGGGAGGGAGGGAGGGAGGGAGAGGGAGAGAGAGAGAGAGAGAATCCAAACATTAGCTAACAGTTCCAAAAATCAATGGCTAAATTTAAACACTCTAGGACACACTTTTTATTCTTCTCTTATAGGGGTGCAGTTTTAGGTTATAAATAAACTACAAACATTTCAAGTTAACTCTTGACCACATGTTCACTAGTCTTAGAAACCTTCACTCACTGCATGATGAACAGGAAACGGGTTCATATTTCAAAAGCCTCAAAGGGAAACTTCAGCATTCCATGCAACAGTTGAGTTTAGGACTGAATAAGCTCATTTAATTAAATGAATATTTACTGAGGACTGAAGGGAGGAGGAAGGTTAATTTAAAAATGTCAGAGAGATGCTTTAGCCCTGTCACCAGGTGGCTGAAAGCCCTCATACGGAGATTCTCTGGTGTGGGCTCTATTTGGACTCAGGAACTAAATGGATTTGGGTATTTTTTTCCAAGGTAAGGCTGGTGTGCCCTCATTGTCTCAACTGTGCCTACTTGCTATCGGAAACTCAGGAGTCCAACAGATCAGGACAACACGTTGCCTTTCACGTCTTAGCTGTCTCCGGCACTCTCTGGGTTCTTTCCATCTAAACCCAGGAGCCAAACAGATTCGGAGAGAGTGAGGGATATTTGTATAAAACCTGCTGAGTAAAGACTGAGCTAACTTTTCTAGATTCAAGTTGTGCCATAACATACCACACACCGGGCCAACAGAAAAGTTCTTGTGTTTGGAAGATCACCATCAAAGAACTCCCAGCACCCTCATTCTAAAAGCGTCTCAAGTCCTTGCCCGCCCCTGCCCACCTTCCTGCCCTTGTAAGGCTTTTGGACTTGGGGAGGGCTGAAAAGGACGTATGGCGCAAGTTTCGTGCAAAACCCAAAGAGCTCAACTCCAACTTGGGCCCCCAAAGAGAATAAACTGATAAAAAGTTAAATTTATAAAACAGTCCTCAACAAGGAAGAAAAACAAGAAAAACAGGGACCGCAGGCTAAATGACTTACAGAAACGGTCTGTGATTACTTAGGCCTTTTTCTCCCACTGTTTTTAATGTGTCCATCCCAGTGGCTAAATTCGCAGTAAGGACAGAACTCAGTGGTTGCTGAGTTACAGACTAAATGCGCATTGCTCAAACTGTCACGTGTAGAGAATGTCCCTTACATCCTAGTTACTGAGTCTACTTTCTACTAGCTGCTAATAATACAGAAACCTCTTTCACAAGTACTGGGCATAAACTGTATGTACTATCAGAATTCAGCCATTCACCCATTCCTATTAAGAAACTATAGACCAGCGGGACCCCAAAAGCCTGGACAAAGGGAAGGCCCACAGCGGCTCCCCATCAACACCGGGCAGATGAACGGATACACATTTTCGGACTTGTCCACGCGTCTCCAGTGTACTCACAGGAAGAGGGCCAAGGTCATTGGGGTTTAAAGAGGCCTTTGACCGCATATGAACTGGAAATTTCAGGCGTGGATCTTCCTGCAAAAAAAATGGACAAGGCAGAAGACGTTAAGAGTGGTTCTGTGTGTGCACTCACTGGTTCCTCCCCTTCTGGAGCTGTGTGTTCCAAGGCAACCAGGCCGCGTGCAGGGATCTGCACTCTTGCCTGCATGGGGGAGGGGAGGACCTTTCTTGGTGTAGGGAGGCTGGCTGACCAACTCGCAAGAAAGATTTTACTCTTCTTGTCCTTGGTGAAAGCAGGATGGTGAGAAGATTTAAACAAAAGGTTAAGCATTTTCCCTGAGACCTCGAGCAGGTGAAGAGGAAAAGTCCCCGCAGCGATGTTACCATGGAAACCAGAATGGAGGGCGCCAGTGAACATGAGGCTCTACTCTGCAGAAGGAATAGGGACAGTGGTTTGAAAATCTCTCGGGTCTTGAGCTCTGTGTGAGGGCAGCCAGCCTTTCCAACGGTGCCTGGGTTTCCTGCTGCCCGCCCTTCTAACTCCTTGATCTAGAGCAGAGAATCTGAATCTGGGCTGATGGTCGAGTCATGTTTTGCCCATACGTAGATGGCCTCATCACAAAAACTTTCATATCCCTACTAGAGAACTTTCCTGAGAGTCCTGATCAAACTCTGCAAATTAGACTCCCATTTACGTCCTAATATTCAAAAGTTTGCCAAAGATTTTTCTTAAGGGGTATGGCTCATAAGATACCACAAAGAACCCACGAAAGAGAAATATATGTACCCTGACATCTTGGGTCGTGCTTTCTAACTTAGAAAGAACAGGCAGATGGATCATCTTGCAACTACCCTGCTACGAGCTGGGCACAGGATCTCTGTTGCTTCAGATGAGGAAACTGAGCAAGACAATGAGAGCATGCCCGAAGGCTCCGACCCAGAGTCTGGGAGCTGCCTCTCACTTATACAGACTCAACAAAAATGCGATGGAACGCTGAGAATTCCTATTTTCAACTCCAAAGATTAGAAAACAAATAAGACTCAGAATAGGACATTGTCAACCAAGTAAGCCTGAGATTGAAAACAAAACAAAACACCCAAAAACCAATTTCAATTACATTAAAACCTTTGTTGCTGTCAAAGTACTAAAAGGTTTTCTGCCTCAGCATTTTCCTAAGTCAACAAGAAAATGAAATAATCGGTATAAATCTTGGAAAATAATAAAACTCACTTTGTGACTGATAATGGGTATGAAAATGTTCTAAAAATGGATTATGGGAATGGTCGCACATGATTGTTCAATGGTCTAAAAACCACTTGACTGTGTATTTTAAACAGGTGAACTGTATGACATGTGAATTATACCTCGAGCACGCTGTTAAAAAAAAGTCCCAAGTCAACAATATAAACTCTTAGTATCTGGATTATAACAAAGTTATAGATAGATTTTTTAACTGGCAAAATCTACAAAAAAACAAACCCCAAATCGAAAACTAAAGCCAACCTTTGCTTTCTATTAACTATAGCACACTACTACGAACTGAAGAAGTAAATCATGTTAGCGGTTTATGATGGCTATGGACCCTGAACCTTACGGACATCCTTTTTTAAAGGGGAATCAGGGACATGAAACAGGCCCAATATTCCCTTGTGTACTGGGACACATACAGGACAAATGAATACACTAAGAGTTTGGATTTATAAGGTCCAATTAACTGATAATTTGGGTAAATATTTGTGATAGGCTGAAACTTGGAGCTCTAAGCTCCACAAAAGCCACCCGCTCAGGGATAGCTCACAACCACAGGGCCCCCGGCCCCCCCCCTCCCCACCGCGACCCCCCTAACCCCCCCCCCCCGCCCCAAGCCACTGACTATGCTAGCTTCTGGACACCATACACAAGACCGGCCGTGCCTTGGAATCACACACACACACACACACACACACACACACACGCTACTGTGAAAGACAATCGGTAAAAAGCTGGTGATTTAAAGCACACACAAACAGAAAGAAGAGGCTGAAATGACAGAAAAGTGCCAGGGGATGGGGGCGAGGAGCATGAAGTATAAAACTCAATCTCACAGGTCTGCTGAAATGGCCTTGCATGGAAACCCAGACTCGGTAGAATGGGAGGGTTAGAGGCCCTCGGGGCCACATTATTTCATTACACCATCACAAGTCAGAATGACGGCAGCAGTTGCTGCCTTCCACCAGGCTCTCAGGGCTAAATCTAGAGGGCACTATTGAGCCCATCCTCCCAGCACATCCCCTCAACAAGGAGGTAGGCTCCCCAAGGTAATGGGGCAGGTAACAGCAGCCAAGGCCTCGCGAGACTGTGACAACTTTAGGGAGGACAGTAAGAATGCTGTTTCAAATGGTAGAAATAAAAACGAAAATAAATGAATAAAATACGCAAACCCCACTGGGTAGTTTCTCCCTGTCCCCAGGCACAGGAAAGCACATTATTTCACTATTTCACAACTCCTTCCCTCAATACAGTTGGAAGAGTTTTTAAACAGAAGGCGAAGACCATCATTTTAAAAAAGGGGCGGGGGGGGGGGCGGTTTCCTAGCAGAATTATTTAGAAACTTATAAAATCTGGGGACGCTGGCTGGTTCAAAAACCAGCTGTGTTTTTTTTTCCTTCCTGGAAGAGGTCAGCAACCATGCCTAGGCTACGCTGAGTCTTAGTTTGGACCTGGGTAGAAAACAAACCGGCAACTTCATTAAGGTACATTCTTACTTGCTACAAAAATAAGCCAACGCTTTGTCCTGTAAAAGGCAGAGATACACTCTTACATACATGCCTCTGGCTGCTTCCTTAGCAGAAGAATGAACAAGTGAAGTCCTCTCGTAATCTCCCCTCGGGCACTTGGTGGCCTCCCGCATGCGTCCCTGGCCCTGCTGACTCAGGTAGAAACAGACTGATGCTCACTGGATGTGGTCTGACTTCATCCTAGACAGACCGCTGGCAGGCTGCCTGCATTAGTTGTGTTTGTGAAGGCTGTGTTTTATAAATAGACTTCAAAGGGAATTTTCCCCTATCGATGCATACAAGGGAAACACTGGCCTGTGTCTTTTCATGTTGCTGGTTAATGTGGGAATCAAGTGCACACAGGCTGATGGGGGCAGAAGTGGTATCTTCATTATTCTCAACCTGACCTACCAGTTTCTCTTCCTGTTTCCATTGTAGTGTTCACATTCTACGAATAGCTACGCTGTTCTCTTTAAAAACAAACAAAGCCAACCCCACGCCAACTCCAAACAGATTCTAAGCTGAAAATTATCTTTCCCCTTCCCTCCATCTTTTATCATAATAAACCAGCAATGGGGAGAGTGGCTTCCACACAGAACATTGTATACAGGTCTTTGTTTGGGGGGGGGGGGGGGGTAGGCAGCCGTGTGCCGGGGCATCTGACTGTAGGGAGGAAGGGTAGTAACTTGTGGAATTCCCAGTTGCTACCTTCAGGGTTTTCTACAGCGACAGCAGCGACAAAATACTGTTTCAACGCATTAAAATTTTAAATCGGTGCCATCAGTCAACACCAAGTATCTTGGGTCGAAGGGGGCAACTGGAAATTCAAACTGGGTTTCATTCAGCACCGATGCGGGCAATAAATAAAGCCAAGTGCTATTTAAAATAAGAGCTGTCCAGCGGCAGTCACAGTGCAGTTGTGGCGTGAGAGACTGAAAAGGTTAGGAGGCTGGGCTGCTAAGCTAGTTCAAATGACTCAAATCACAGCTTATGCTGGCAAGCCACAGCGGCTCCATACACTAATCCATCTACTGCGACACTATTTACCCCTATTTCTGGAGCTCCCCTGGCTGGCCGAGGGCTGGAAAGCCCAGCGGTGCTGGAGTGAGTAGATCACCGGCAGGAAAGCCGAAGGTTCTGTGTCCACGAGGGCACAGACCTAATACCCAGTCTCTATTGTGTCTATTTGGGCACCAAACAGGTGCCCATTGTTCACTCTCAATGTGCGCCCCCCCCCCCCCCCCCCACCCGTACTATCACCTTCAGGCTAAGAGGCAAGTCAAACAAAGCAACACGCTAGCAGATGCCTCAGCAGGGATCAGGAGCTTACTACATGAATGTCACCAGATCTAAATGACAGATTCCCCTGGCAGGCCACTCCTGTACCTCCAAAGAGGAAGAACTTTTAGAGTGGTTCTCACTAAGGAGTCTTGAGAATGTGTGGGGAGCATTTCTGGTTACCCCCCCCCACCCCCCACCGGCAGGGGGACGGGGAGGAATAGTGGCTTCAGGCTTTTCAGTGACAGGAGCCACGGACGCTAGATGCCCGGCAATAAAAGGCACGTTCCTGCCCCCCGTGCAGAGAATGTCCTCGTGGAGACATGCTGCCTCACGATCCACTGGATTTTAGAGGGTGAGCCCTCTAGGGACTAAGTTAACATACACTGTGGGCAAAGTGTGAGTGACAATCCAGGTCACTTTGGTTCAGGTGTCTTTCTTAACACAATGTTTACTGCTCTACTGACTATACTACACTAAGGGTCTTCTCTAGAAATGGGGATTTTAAAGCGTGCGTTCACTGTTAGCCCAAGCTAACAACCACCCAAACTCAACCGGCTTTCACATAACGTCAGTTCTAAGCACGGATGACAGAGGTCAGAGTTAAGCTCTGTATCCAGAGAGTGAGAGAGGGATAGGGACAGGAAGGGACAGGGACAGGAAGAGGGCAAACCTCCCGCAGCATCGGAAATAGAAACAACAATACCAAGTTTGGTTTCCTCATAGGTCCAGAGATCACATGATAGAAACAAACCGCTCACTTCTAAAAGGACTACGTGTGGTGTTAAATAAGGCACCGCGAATTCAGCCGAAGAAATGGAAGAAATGACAGAGGCACGGAAAGTTCTACACAGGCACCTCTGATTAATCTCGTCATGCTCACACGGAGTCTTTCTCCTGGGGGATTCAGGGGCACGTGGAAGGGGAACAGGATGAGAACAATCAATTTTGACAAGATGCTCACAAGGAGGGGCCATCAGATTTACAGCCAAACTCCTCAGCGCATCTCTTGACCCATAATTAAAGGACAGAAAACGCAGCACAGAAGTGCGAGACACCGACCCGATGAGGACGGTACAAACTTAAAAGGACAAACCAAATGAAGATGATCACGGCCCTAAAAATGCAAAAAGAAACTGATGGAAGAAAAATGATTAGCATGCTTAGAAAGAGATTAGGATACCTGATACAAGGACAGCATCGCGAGAAGTGAGGCAGTAACATCAAATCGCTGGCACTGGGGGGCACGACCCTTTTCCCAACTACGGCAAACTGTCGGGCTCAGTGAGAGATTTCTCTGCGAGAACTACGGACACCGAGGAAGGAAACCCAGGAGTCCATACCAGACCTCGGGAGGAAAACGGAACCAAATAAAAGCAGCAGCCTTACCCACGTTGTAGTCTTTGTGTTATGGTCAATGAAGAAGGGCCGGCCGTTTGGTGCTATCCTCATTTCCCAGCCGGGTGGCAGGAAGCTCTGTGTGACTTTGTGTTGTGGTTTAGGGGAGTTGTAAGGTGATGGCTGTGGGGACTGTGGATTGGAAAGGGTATCTTTCACAGCCCGACGTACGGGTGAATCCTTGGCACCCTAAGGAATAATAACGAGCATTAGAATTCTTACCACGAGCTAGCCCGGAGGGGTCAAAATGTACCTGGGCATCAACGAACGCCCGTCTTTGGAGAGGGACGAGGGAGAAGCTCCAAAAACCTGCTTCGGTCATTCATTTAACTTTGAAACCACTCTAACTTTCAAGTTTTTTTTTTTTTTTTTTTGGTTGATTAAACACACAACGTTAAGTACTTATAACCGAGATCCGTGGACAGCTATTCAGCACACACCCAAAATCTTGTTCTCTGTTGAACATGACGGATGGAAGGTTTACAGAGGCTGAAAAAACGCATGCCCCTGCTCTTAATGAGCTCACAGTCTAATGCGGAATGGGTTGGCAGTTTTCAGAGCACAGAAAGAAAAACCTGGACCAACGGAGACAGCCACCCGGCCTTGCATGGCTGCTACCCGCTGAGAGCCCATTTGGACGAGATCACAGCCACTCCCAGTCATCGGCATCCTAAACCCAGGGGACGGACCCACGGCCATCTCTACGACACAGTCAAGTTCGGAGCTTCCAACATTTGCTCTCCGGCTTCTCTCACTCTGATATTGGTGATGTTAAGGGACGGCACGGACCCCACACACACAGGAGAGAAGCACAAGCAGGTGCCCAGCAATGGTTTAGGGACGCGAATGTGCATCGGAAACACGTATGCCCATACAATGACAGGCCCTACGGTCGAAAGGAAAGAAAATGATCAAAGCAACGGCTATGTTTTCAAACGCAATGTAAAGCATTGGTATTTGAAAGAGTTATTATGCAGTCAAGAGTGAAACACAACAAGAATGGAGCAAGTTCGGAAGAGAGGCGCCCGCTTCCAGCACAAGGGACCGTGGCGGCAGCCGAATGAGAATGGGAATCAGGTGGGAGCCCACGGACGCGGACCAAGGCGAAACAGAGAAGCGTGAAGTAAGGCCGCACGAGAACACCCTGCACCACGGACACAACGGCTGATCAGAGAGGGGACAGGGGCTGCAAAACTCAAATCCAAGGGAGGCGAGAAGAGAGAATGAGAAGTCCCGGGGACAGAGCGACCCGGTTAGACGAGGCAGCCTTCTCACCTCCAGTGGGGCAGATAAGGTTACAGTCGGCGAGCTGAGGCTACGGGGCCGGCGGATCTGAGGCTCGATTAGGTGGTTGTTACTGTTTGTGGCGGATCCGGATGCACCATCTTCTGCGAGCTATTTTGGAGGCAAAAACAAGTTAGCTTCATAGGAGGATCCCCTGTGCACGTGATTGGGAGCGTGGACCCAAACAACAACACAGCCAGCAATAATGAGAGGTCTGGCCTCTTCGAGTGTGGAGGAAACGATCACACATAATAATGGGGGCAGGGATGGGGAAACACATCCAAAGGAAATAGAAATGAATCACTAGCCCAGCCTAAAAACCAGCCTCAGAAATAAAGGGGGCTGGGAGAGAAGCTATACTGTGATAGGCTCTTACTTTGAAAACATCTTTCCAAGTCACAGCTTAAAACCGCATCTAGGGATGGACTGATCTGAGGACCGAATTCTTCCTTCGGGGCGGTATTATGCTTAGAGTAACACGTTTTTTGGGGGGAGGAAAGATTTTCTCAGACACGGGTTCTCTAGAACAACACATTCACATCGGGAACCCTGAGCTCATGTACACTTTGGCTCCCGTGGCCTGTGATTTTTAAGTCGTAGGACGATCTGCATACCTGCATGATAGGTCGAGTCCAGGTTGTGGTTCGATTGTTATGATTGACATAGTATGTGCGTCCCTTAGCATCTTTTCGTTCTTCCCAGCCTGAAGGTAGGCCCGGCGTGGTATGTGCATAGGCCACTGATGGCTGTTTGTGTAAGAAATCATTATTATTTAATATCTTGCATTTGCTTTCCGATCAGCTTAATAAAGTCATACACACCCAGAGAACTACTTGCTCTAGACCAAGTAAGTTAATTTGACCAAAACATTAGTGTCTGGAAAAAAGGCAACGGATTTCCAAAGGCTTCAAGTCTACTGTGAAATGAACCCCACGCTGCTAGGAGGTCCAAAAATCTTACCTCCATCAGTTGTAGAGCCCCGAAGACTGAAACGTCAAGGGTTGTTGTTGCTAACGTGATCGTAAGAGAAATATACAATCTATTTCAGCTACTAAATTTTATTGTCAAACCGCATGTTACCCAGAGGGATTGTCCTGAACATTTTTTCCTCCATATAGTTGCCACGGTGATCTTCTCCTAATTCCTAAACTCTTCATCGGCTTAGAGCCCTTCCTCTATAGCTTTCAGGGGAAAGAATACAGTCTCCTCTCTAGGAGGCCTGTATTTGCACCAGGGCATAGAATCAGGAGGACTGACCAGGACAGCAAGTGGCCAGGCAATGTAGGTTAGAATTCCAGAGGGGTCCCCATAACCGAGGCAGCGTCTGCTCCCGTCCTCCCCTACGGCGGGTCTCTCTTTGAAAGGAGAAAAGGGGCTCCTGGCTGGCTCAGTCGGTTAAGTGTCCGACTCTTGGTTTCAGCTCAGGTCATGATCTCACGGTTCGTGAGTTCAAGCCCCACGTCGGGCTGTGTGCTGACAGTGCGGAGCCTGTGTGGGATCCTCTCTCTCTGCCCCTCTCCTGCTCATGCTGTCTCTGTCTCTCTCAAAAAAATAAACTTTAAAAGGGTGCATGAAGCACACATGGATCCTGGGTTTAGAGACACGTCCAGCAACACAGTGACTGTATTTGGGCAGTCCAAGTTAGATTGCAAAAGGACTCCGGAGACACTTTTGTCTGTAGGAAGCAGTCTGAGAAGTGCCCTCTGGGTGGAGACACATCGGAACAACAAGGATGCCTCAGTGACTCCTGGAGGGAGGAGACGGACGTTTGAGGTGAGGAAGTCCTGCGTGTACGGGGGCCGCATAGGAGATCTGTAACTGAGAAAGGGGTGCTACCCTGAGGGCGGGGGCTCAGAGACAACAAGCCAATCGTGGCTGCCGAGACTCCTGGGAGAACGTACAAGAAACAAGAGGCCAAGCATCAGGAATAATCTCTTTCATGAGGTGACAGAAGGAAGCTTCTTCTTTTTGGGAACGGTCTTCCCTAATTAGGATCTTGTGACCGACAGGTGTTTTACCAGGGGCATACGGGGGTGAGGATGTCAATCTTAGCCCATCTCTTAGCATACCTCCGCGTGCGCATCCGATCGTTCACGTCCACTACCAACACTGTGCCTTGGCAAAGAGGATGGTCAAAAGCACGCTCAGTGACACTGCCACGTAACCTGGGGACCTCGGTGAATGAGGCTGAATATTCTGCTTCATGAGCTTGATGGCACGTTCTAGAGAAAAACTACCTGAGTCACGGAGCAGCTGCCTCAGTGTTTATTCCCAAAACGTTGTTTACCGAGCAAGGCAAGAGTATTTGTAAGAGAACTTTCTGCTAAATCTGTAGCAACTATTTTCTTGGCATTCTTCCAGATTCGGTCCTGAAGGCTCTACGAATGGTTAATTCCAAGACTGTGACCACATGGGTTCTGGATCTAGGTGTGGGGCCACCACACGAGAGAAAGGGACATCAGCATGCAGACTCGATCCTTCCATGAGTATTGAAGACACATGACTTCACCTACAGCCTTCCCTACCTGAGGCACCAATTCAAAAGAGCTATTTCTACGGCTACTTTTCCCCGGGGCACTACCAAAACTGGACTCCGCTGAACTAAGTTAGAACCCACATTGGAACCTAAGTGGTCAATTCATATTTTTGGCCAAGTATGGGCTATCAATCTAACCTCCTGCTGCTTATATGACGACCAAAAATGCTTGGGCTAAACGGGAGACTAAATGGAATCGGCTTTCCTCCTCCCTACCGAGTTAATTTGTGGGAGAGGAAATCAGATAGGCACTCAGAAAGCTCTACTCTGGAAACCATCAGGATAGCGTCAAAGTTAGAGAGTCCCCAGAAAGGCTACTTATGAGGAGACTCATAGAAGAACTTGGATGTGCCGTGGCTAATCTCAGAACTGAACTCTAAAGCTGCAGAACCTCCAGCACCAGGTTCCTTTCACAGGTCCAGTTAATGGGACGAATCGGTTTCTGGAAACGAAGAGCACAGTGCAGGAGAGAACACTGAATTTGATTAACGTGTTCATTTCACCTTCCATTGAGAATTGAATCGGTGCCCTATCATCTAGTCCCATTTACGTGTGATGGTGCTATTAAATTCTTTCTTTATAGATTTCCTTCTAAATGACCTTGGAGAACAACTTGTGCCAGCAAGTCCATTTGTGACTCACTGCACTGCCCTCACCACAAGCAGCAGGGGAGGAGGCAGGACTCAGCTCTTCCAGACAGATCATGCAAGAGACCCAGCCCTGGAGCTGAAATCAGACTTCTGTTGTGAGAGAGAGAGAAAGAGAGTGTGTGTGTGTGTGTGTGTGTGTGTGTGTGTGTGTGTTCACATGTGCATGCCATATGACCTCAAGGGACAAGTTCATTAATCAAGAGACAAGTTATAAACTGTTAGCTTAATTTAACAATTTCACAGCTTTTCATCTGAAAATACTATTGTGTTTTGGCATTGCCCAATAGCCAGTTAACGATGGCTTCCCAGTGGCTCCATTTATTTCATTAAGACGAAGAACTCAATTATGGATAAACTGTAAAAGTTTCAATATGCTTTTAAAGATGGCAAACAGTTTCGTACGATCACAGATTCTCCAAGGTTTGCTCAAACCCTGCTATACCGTTACCTCAGTGTATTTTTAGGTACGTTATATACAGAAAAGTCCAGAAGGACTGTGCTATCCCCCTCCTTTTATCTCAGGGAGGGTTCCTGCTTGGCCAGCTGGAAAGGGACACTGGTGTGTATCATTTGTGTATATACGCCAGTGTGTATTCATAAACCAAAGGGCTGTAGTTCCACAGGTGAGGATCAGGGCTTGTTCATTAATGCACTTGTTCATAAAAGCACTACCATGGAAAAAGAGGTACGGTTAACACAACATGGTGCATTGTGCCCAAAGGGTGGGGCGTGGGGGTGGGGCTGAATGTTCACTAACAGGGGAAGATTATATAAATTGAGGTGCATTCATATCACTGGATATTATTCAATTATTACCATGTCCCAGAGGAAGGACCGTAAGTGACAAATATCAAGTTGCTAACTGATGTGTGTAGAAGATCCCAGTTGTGTGTGTGCATGCACGAGGAGAGGGTGTGTAAAAGGGGGAAAAACTTGGTAAGAGAAGGAACTGGAAAAGATACTTTCAAACCTGTCTCGATTTCTAATAGCCATCAGATAAGTTGGTTTATTGCAGCCGAATGATCACCAGATACGTGGGAGGCATGAGGGTAGGTGCAACACTTGGGAATGACTACTACTCAAGCCCTTAAAAAAAAACAAATCGGAACTCATATTTTTAATTCACTGCTGGACGAGGGGGAGGGCACAGGCAGGAAGAACACAGCAGTGGCAGGGGCCACAGGACCTCGTTCAGATGGGTCACTCTGCCCTGCCAGGTACCTCTCACCATGGAGCCCAGTGCTCTCATAATTCGGTGCATCCTGCCACTTAATATCCTCAGCTATCACAACACTCCAACACTAATGGCAGATCCCATGGCCCATAAAATGCAAAAATGGATGGTAGAAAATGCTCATTAGCCCTGGATTCTATTAAAATTACTTAATGAAATGGTTCTGTCCACCTGGCAGCAATTCTGCTGGAGGCTGAGCCTGGCCACCTAGCACATGACTTTCACATAAATCACAAGCTCGCTAGCTTCCACTGGGCTTGGTTTTGCTGACTGCCCATTTGATTTTCCTGTGTGCAGTGCTGAGCGTTACATTCTAACAATATAACTTAAGTTGGTCTTTTAAGTCCACATCCTGCAGAAAACCAGCAATTGTGTATGTATTTAAAGGTATTCTCAGGCGCCTGGGTGGCTCAGTCGCTTGAGCGTCCGACTTCAGCTCAGGTCATGATCTCAAGGTCTGTGAGTTCGAGTCCCGCGTCAGGCTCTGTGCTGACAACTCAGAGCCTGGAGCCTGCTTCAGATTCTGTGTCTCCCTCTCTCTCTGCCCCTCCCCTGCTCATACTCTGCCTCTCTCTCTGTCAAAAATAAATAAACATTAAAAAAAATTGTTTTAAAGGTATTCTCAAGTAATAAGCAGTTATAACCAACCTAACAAGGGTGACACAATTAGGAAAATTCTTCCAAGAGTCACAGTAGCTCAAAGCATAAACTATAAGCTAGCCTGTTGTCTGGGATCATGCAAAAAACAGGCAATTAAAATACATAGTCCTGTTCAAGTTACCCATAAACATCAATACTAAAAATTATTTAAAATAATGAGCAAGAGTAACAGATACTTGGCTTAGAGAAACTAAATTTTAAATTTCTTCATTATATTCCCTCCTCTCTCTCCCCCTGAATTATACGAATCCTCGTTCACTCCTGTGAATAGAGCTCCTTGTAGCAGAGCAAGATTCATGCTCACCATACACAAATCTAACCCAGGGTTTAAAATCTGGTACGGGGAGCGGACGGGAGAGGTTGGCTGTGCGCACATCTGGGAATCCACAGGGACAACGGCATGTAGTTCCTGTGGCTTCCCTATTCTCTTCCAACCAAATTATTTTGCTCGGGCATTCTAACAAATCAGAAAAGCTTACCAAAGTACAAACACTCAAGACAGAGATACATTCTAGTATATGTGCTGCCGAAACGAGCATGGCAGAAACACACTCCAAATGGTCAAATTAAATGCACTTAATCGAACCTTGACAGTATTCCTAACAAAACGACAGGGGACTAAAAATCGTCTCACCCAGTACCTGTGAACTACGTGAAAGTGAATTTCACACGTATAGCTCTGCGGCACAAAGAAGCTGATCTTACCCAAAAAAGAAAAAAGAGTACATTCACCATTGTGCACAATGTTAAAAACCAACCCACGGTTTTGTCGTGAATGTCTGATCAAGGGTATCATTACCGTTGGCTCCTCACCACCTGTGACAGTTGATGAACGCGCTCTCCTAGCTGGGGCACTTGGCTGTTGAATGACAATTTACATCAGTGAAATGCACTTAGGGAGACCACCCACTGCTTACTGAATCAGGAATCACTGGTGATGCAGCCAGTAAGGCAGGTGATGTGGATCTGAATCCCTGAAATCCACCCTATTCAAATAAAGCTGAGCAACCACTCACTGATGACCAGAAGAAAAAGAGAAACGCAATCGCCTTCCCACCCAGAGAAGGCTCCGCCTGCAACATGATTCGGGTAAACAGTGAACTGACAACCTCAGAAACGTGAGATGTATTATTCGAAAAAAATTGAAAACCACCATGGTTTTGCCCCTACTGTTAAATAACTAGCGGATTCTTCAATCTGCCAAACTCGTAATTTGAATAAGAGGCCACTGGTGATCAGTGAGTTTACAGCTTTACAGGGTACAAGGCAAGAGGGAGGAATCAATAGTTTTCAGGAAAGTGAGCTTTTTGGGCAAATAAAATTGAAACTGATTTTGAAAAGGAAAGTGCCATTAATTCATCAAGGAAAGTCACGGAATCATCAGATTGAGGCGGATCCCCTCTCCAAGGATATCACAGCTGATTATTCTGGTTTTGGGGGACGCCTGTACTAAAACCATCCCAGAAAGCATGCGCTTGTCAAGCTTCTGATCAACCAGCCCATTCTATGTGCACCACAAACTGAGTCTGCCGTGTTGATTATTCACTTAACCAGTGTATTCATGAACCTGTTCTGTTACCATTAAAGACTAAAACCCAGGCAACAATACCCTTTGTAGTAAAAATATACACGACACGGTAGATACCATGACTGCAAAAACTCTAAGTACGATCTTTTTTCCCTTTAATTTCGTAGAAAAGTATTAATGCCAAAAAAATAATCAAGGATTTGTATTACTAAAAACAAAAACAAAAACAAAAACAAAAAACCACACTGGATAAGGTCAGACAAGTTGAACATACTAAAACCACAAAACATTTTCTCCTCCAAAAGGAGAAATAGATTTACAAAAAAAATTGTAACGTAAACACCAAACGTCTCTCGAGGCAGTCCTGGTCTGCCTTCCAGTTTGCACGTTCATTTTTATTTTTGTCCCATATTGGGAAACACAGGACATCCTTCCATATTTGCTGCTAGTTCTAAACACTGCAGTAGAGGGGGGAGCAGACTGTAGCCAGTTCAGTAGTCAGCAGAGCTGCGTTTAACAGAGAAAAGTACAGGCGCTTTGTGGGTTAAGAGCTTAGGCCATTAGTGATGAGAAAAACCACGCCCTGCAAACCGGGAAGAGTTCTTCCTGTTCCAAGGGATTCCTGTGTGACTGGAGCACAGTGCTGGGAACTCAGTAAGTTTAAAAGAAAAAAAAGAAACGAATTATTAATACGCTTTTGATTAAGTGGTAAGCACATCAGAAGTGGTATTAATTTGGGTGGAAAAGCAAAGCAATGAAGTTTTCAGCATTTCAGAGACTAACAGAGCTCTTTGTATTCGGAATCCACTCTCCTTGGGCAATTTGCTAGGAAATCATCCGGTCTCTCGTGTGCATAGAGAACCGATTTACACAGGAAAAACTCTTCCTCAGTAGCCCAGATGATTTCAAACACAAGCCCCAAGGGCCAACCGGATGGCTGGCAAGGGGCGTGGGTTACCGGTGGTAGATGAGCTTGCTCGGCAACGGTGTCCGTCACGCTGCAGGACCGCAACCTTGAGGACGGTTCTCTTTGCTGAAGGGGGGAAAGGACACGAAGCGTCGTGAAAACACAGGCCCAGAAACAAGTTTCGTTGGTTTAAAAACTAAGTCACGCGAGCCTATTGAGTGTTCTTTCATGTGAGAAGATGATTCGGTGAGACGCCGTCTCTTCTGGGCCATGAGAATAATCCCTCAAGCAGTCGGGTGGGTAATCTTATGTGTCATTACGAGTGTTTGCAGCAGACAGAAATTCTGACTGGTCCTTAGGAGGAAGTAACAGCAAAAGTAGGAAAAAGAGGCCAAAACAGGACAGGGGACTCAAAAGGCCAGGGTAACACTCTACTGCTTCTTTAAGAAATGGCAGTAGGGGTGCCCGGGTGGCTCAGTCGGTTAAGCACCCGACTTCGGCTCAGGTCGTGATCTCACAGTTTGTGGGTTCGAGCCCCGTGTTAAGCTCTGTGCTGACAGCTCGGAGCCTGGAGACTACTTTGGATTCTGTGTCTCCCTCCCTCTCTGCCCTTTCCCGGCTCACGGACTCTCTCTCTCTCAAAAATAAATAAACATTAAAAAAAATTTTTTTTAAATAAAAAAAGGGGGGTGGCACCTGGGTGGCTCGGTCGGTTAAGCTTCTGACTTTGGCCTGGGCCATGATCTCACGATTCGGGAGTTCGAGCCCTGCGTGGGGCTTGGTGCTGACAGCTCGGAGCCTGAAGCCTGCTTCCAGATTGCGTGTCTCCCTCTCTCTCTGCCCCTCCCCTGCTCATGCTTTCTCTCTGTCTCTCGAAAATAAATAGATGTTATAAAAAAAACTGGCACTAGAGGGGCGCCTGGGTGGCTCAGTTGGTTAAGCACCCTGCTTTGGCTCAGGTCATGACCTCATGGCTCGTGGATTGGAGCCCTGCATCGAGCTTTCTTCTGTCAGTGTGGAGCCTACTTTGGATCCTCTGTCCCCTTCTGTCTCTGCCCCTACTCTGCTCATGCTTTCTCTCTCTCTCCAAAATAAACATTAAAAGGGGCGCCTGGGTGGCTCAGCCGGTTAAACATCCAACTTCAGCTCAGGTCATGGTCTCACGGTCCGTGAGTTCGAGCCCCGCGTCGGGCTCTGTGCTGACAGCTCGGAGCCTGGAGCCCGCTTCGGATTCTGTGTCTCCCTCTCTCTCTGCCCCTCCCCCGCTCATGCGCTGTCTCTGTCTCCAAAATAAATAAAAACAAAAAATAAATAAATGAATAAATAAATAAAACTAAAAAAAATGGCAACAGGAAGCTAGCAGTCTTGCGTTTTGCTCTGGGATGCAACCTTGGGGCAAACTCTAGTGTGATGTGAATAGAGGAAAAAATACTGATATAGATCGTTCTTAAACATTACTATTGACAAAGGATCAGTTGGAATCTAAGGCCAAAAAACTCAAATGTGGTCTTGTGCTACTTCCGAAGGGTCAGTTACAATTTTAGCTTCTGAATCGAGTTGAAGTCGTACAGAACAGGAATGAGGGAAAATAGCGAGGTTCCTCTAAAACATCTAGTGTGCGATGTATAGTGTTCCTCTCACTCGTTTGTATTCGTCTATCTTTTTCGAAAAACAGCCAAGAGACCCCATCATAGAATGGCAGTGGGTTACACAAAGGCCAAGTATCTAAGTGGCAGCAGATTCGTCCATGGGATAAGTCTGTAGGTACTCGTTTTTAATACTTCAGTACTCACTTTAATGATAAGCAAAAGGGGGTAAGGTCAAAGAAAGACTCTGTGACAGCGACAGGGGCCTATTCAGGCCCTTCCACAATGGTTAGGTTAGCACGAAGGGTTCCTTCTTTAGTAAAAGTTCATGCTACTATCCTTGAATACAGGGTGATCCTGACAAGCGAAACTGAAAAAGAGTCTCGTGTTCTCTTTCCAAGACATTCTCACTGAACAGCTGAATCAGACGCAACACCATCTTAAAATAATACGGACTCTTGCACTTGGATCTTAAAGATATTGTGTGCAAGTTCAGTGATTAAATGCAGGTGGTCCCTATACAAAGAACTAGAGATGCTCACTTAATACTCATGCTGAAGAAAACGAGGAGTTTTTTTGGTAGGCTACAGGTGTGCATCTGCTTAGGTGTTTGCATTGCTTACGACATTCCACTGGTTTTCAATACATGGCTTCATTGCTTATGTTGTTTCCACAGCGACAGTTTTCACCAATTCAAATATCCCACATATAGCATTTTTCCCTGCCCTTTTAGTATGAGATTTTCATCTCAGTGGTCTGTCTCTTTCTGCAGAACATTTACAAAATTTTAATATAAAACCACATTAACCAAGTAATCACTGCAACTCACATAATACGGGCCAATGGTAAAAACACCATAACCGACAGAGTAACGATCTTGTGAGCGCTTACTTGCTTTTACATCAGATGTAGTCCTCTTATCCGTGCACATTCAATACGGTTGTAATAATCACTATTTTTCTAGGATGCCATTTTCTGTGCAGTGACCACTGTCATTTACCGTTATACATTTTTAAGTTCAATTTCTCGAGAAACATGGAGAGTTGCATTTGTTCTCAACTCTATTCACAGGCAGGTATTTTTCTATGGACTTTTCATGCCCTTCTACGATGTGTTATCAAACATGGAGGTCTTCATGCTCACTGTGCTGCTTCTCACTGGGGCTTAGCCCTATCTGAACTTTCTAGGAAGAGGCTCCCTGATGGTTAAGAACCCAAGTTCAAATGTTATCCTGAGGTCCGTGCCTCAGCTGCATGAGCTTTCTTAAGGATTCGTACTCTGGGACTTAGGGGACGTCTTCTGTCTCCCATCCTAACTCTGTCTTGGATGGGTCCCTTAAACTTCATCTGCGAAGTGAGAACGATAAAGTGGGCAGCAGGGTACTTAAGAGGACTAATTAAGAGGCCCGATGTCTCCCAGGTCCCCCTGTGAAATAACCACCTTTGTGATGGAGGCACTATTTACGAGCCTCTGGCTGGGAAAAGAAATTCAAGGTTAAAGGTAATATTAACAGAAATGAACTCTTCTTGAGTTCTTTACAAATCAAGAAAGATTCTCACCTGCTTGGACTAATTCTGTCCCCTGAGGAAGGGGGAACTTTGGAAAAGGTCACAGTTCTCTGGGAGCTGGAAGGACCTTGGTCATTATTTGCATACAAGAGTCTCTTAAAACGACAAGAAGTGATAAAATATTTGCTCAACTTCTCATTCAAACAAGACCATTACTTACGATCAAAGAACCAAACTGCTCCCCATTGGAGTCTGGAGTGATCTGAAGCCTTCTGCTCAGCTCCTCAGACAGCTCCTGAGGGCTGGTCCGGGACACTGGAGAGGACGGCGGAGGGGGCAGTGACAGACTGAGGGAGTCTCCAGTGATGTTCACTTCCTCGGAAATGGTCTCCCAAGGCTATCAAGGAACAAGATGCTGGGGTAAATGGTAGGAGCGTGGGATCCTCTCGTCACCTTGCCAACAACCACCACCACCGTGATAACTATAATTAACATTTACTGAGTATTTAAGGCGCACACAATCTTCTAATAACCCTGAGGAACATGTGACTACTACCCTAATTGACAGGTGAGGAAACCGAGGCACAGAGAGTCACCTGTCAAAGAGAACAGAGCTAGGAAGTGGCAGGGTCAGGAGTGGATCCAAGGGAGCCTGGTTCTAGGGGCTGTGGTCTTAACCCCTTTAAAACACCACCTCTCTGAGTGGTGACTTACTTCTAGTACTGGTTACTACATGGGTGGGTTAAAAATGTTCTCAGAAATTCATGGATGACTTCCATGGATTTTCTTTTACTGTAAGTGCTGAGGAGTCACTGTAAGAGCAGCAGAAATGCTATAAGCTGTAATTAAACAGTGGTATTAAGTAACTTTTAGTGAACTCATTATGGCATCATTGATTTTGCTTTTCCAGTGTTGATCACTGCAATATTTTTATGAATGATCTTCATAAAACACTGTCTAAACAGAATGGATTTCTACTAAGTAAACACAGTTGTTAAGACTGCACAGAAGTAATTGCTCCACAACTGGTAACTGCTAATTTGTTGTTCAATTCATAATTCCCCCCCCACCCCCCGCCCCGTAATTTACCACAAACATTTAAGGGGAAAAATAGTAAACGTTTCTGAATTCACCCAAATTCCTATTTTCCCAGCAATAAATCTCTTTCACGATGTCAAAACTCCTTAGAAGTATTTGGTACCCAAACGTCATTTAATTGCTCACCTATGACAACCACATTGCCACTCACTAAGATACAGTTAGACTCTGGGGGCAGGTAAATAATAAGGTGAAAATGTCTTCTGTTTTTTTTTTTTTTTTAACATTTATTTATTCTCGAGAAAGAGAGAGACAGAGCATGAATCCGGGAGCATCAGTGAGAGAGGGAGACAGAGAATCCGAAACAGGCTCCAGGCTCCGGGCCGTCAGCCCAGAGCCCGACGCGGGGCTCGAACTCACGGACCGCGAGATCGCGACCCGGGCGGAAGTCAGACGCCGAACTGACTGAGCCACCCAGGCGCCCCCGTAAGGTGAAAACATCTTCAGATTTCCAATGTGTTCTAGAAATAACGTCAGTCCCTTCTGTAACAAACGGGTACACGTATTCATCAAACTTGACTTTTCCATGCACTTCCTAAATTGATATCCCAACGGTCGTCAGTTGGCTGTGAGGCCACCATCTTGAATTTTTAGACAGCATTTACCGTGAGAACATATCAGGACACAGAATCCACGTGGAGCCCACGGGAAGGAGGAGCTGCGGAGGGCAGAGGGTGCGTGGGGACGTCTTACCTCTGGGCCGTCTCCGCCCTCGCTGGGCTCCGGCTCCAGGTCCTCACTGATGTGTCTGCGCGAGCGGAAGCGTCGATGCGCGGCCTCCTGGTTGATCTGCCTGATGTTGCTGTCCGACTCAGAGGCCACATCCCTGGGAGCATGGGGCGAGGGGGAGAGAGAGACGGGACAGCCGGTGTGGGTATCTGGCGTCTTCCGCCACAGTCCCGCGCTCGCCAGAGGCCTCCCACCCACTAAAACGCGGCCGCCGTCGCGCCCGACACGGACCACTCGCTGGCCGTTACGTGTGGGAATTCGCCCAACACGAACTGGTTGGAGGATAGTTCTGGGTTCATCTCAGTCAAGGAGACAGCGCGTTTAAATGCATCAGCACAACGTTTTGAGTATTTCAGGCAAATAGCACAAAGTGTACTTTAGTGTTTAAGAAATCACAGCCCTCTGGGGCGCCCGGGTGGCTCAGTCGGTAAGAGTCTGACTTCGGCTCAGGTCATGATCTCATGGTTCATGGGTTCAAGCCTCACGTCAGGCTCTGGGCTGACAGCTCAGAGGCTGGAGCCTCCTTCAGATTCTGCGTGTCCCTCTTTTTCTGCCCCTTCCCCGCTCGCTTGCTCTCTCTCTCTCTCTCTCAAAAAAAAAAAAAAAAAAAAAACAAAAAAAGAAAAGAAATCACAGCCCTCCATCTTTTTGCTCTAGTGAGAAGGCAGGCTTCTCAAAGGACAGGTGACTGACTTGGGGCCAGTCAGTGGTGGCCCCTCTAAGAGTCCAGCAATGACGAGGCGGCAACTTTAGGTTGGTAACGATTGGCCAAGGAGCAGAAATAGTACAAACTCAAAGCCGGGATCTGGAGAGAAGTGCTCCTGACCCAACATGAAATTTTTAACATGAATTTTTTTTTAGCTGTGCGGATCTCATTTTGACAGAATCTCAGGATCATTCAGGATGACACTGTATTTCTCCCCATTAAACCACTGTAAAAAATTCACTCAGACATCAAGTGATCATTTCCCAAATCAAGTGGGATGTGAAGAACACAGCAACTTTTGTGTGTGTGTGTGTGTGTGTGTCATGTATCTCTCTTAATTCAGGATCTGAAAACATCAATTCAATCTTGAAAACTGCTGCAGTAAATTACAGGCAATCATCCTTTGGGAGAAATACTACTTGCCGGCTTTTAGAGTCGAAGTTTAAATGTCAAAATGTTTTGCGAAGAAAAATCAGACTCTTTCAATAAGACACCATATTCGGTTAACAGAAATGATGCTGCAAGTTAACATTTCAAAATATTTAAAAATGTTATTTCAGACTAATCAAAACATAGTATTAATCAAGGGCCCTCCTTACAGATTCTTCCTATAAAACATGGTTTTTTTTAAAAAATTTTTTTTAATGTTTTTATTTATTGAGACAGAGAGAGACAGAGCCTGAGCAGGGAAGGCGCAGAGAGAGAGGGAGACACAGAATCGGAAGCAGGCACCAGGCTCCGAGCCATCAGCCCAGAGCCCGACGTGGGGCTCGAACTCACGGACCGCGAGATCGTGACCTGAGCTGAAGTCGGACGGACGTTCAACCGACTGAGCCACCCCAGCGCCCCTAAAACACGGGTTTTAAAACATTCTAATCTCTCAAACTTCTGCTACACGCCAACAGAAAGCCTGCTGGCCCCTGTAATAGTAAATAGTTTGTGACTAGCAGCATTGTGTGCAAATAAATAGGGTACTCTTTATTGCCCCTTTCTGAGACAGTTTCAATATTTCCAACAAACACCTTTACATTTTTAACTTCTGGTAAACGCAGGTTAGCTTTCATGTAATCCATATTCGAATGATAATTACTTCTTAAAATCTGAGTCAGCGAAGTTTTGCTATTATCTGTGTACCTAATACATAAACTTTGGAACTCTCACAGAAATAACAATCTTGCGTATTTTCTGATTTTATTAAACTATAACTAGACTAAAAAATAGTACCTTGAGATACCTTCAGAGAAACTGACAAAACTATGGCTACAGAGAAAACGATTAACACTAAGGGGCACAGAAGGATACCGATCCTTTTCTGAAACCACCGGAACAAAATGATAGAAACTGACACTTTGTCGGACAGGTGAGAGAATGGAATGTCGCATTTGTGATTTTGTGCTGCCACGGGTCTTTTTTGTTGTTGTTAATTTTTTTTAAGTTTATTTTTGAGAGAGAGAGCACGCGAGAGCGGGGGAGGGGCAGAGAGAAAGGGAGACACAGAATGCGAAGTAGGTTCCAGGCTCTGAGCTGTCGGCACAGAGTCCGAGGTGGGGCTCGAACCCACGAACTGTGAGATCATGACCTGAGCCGAAGTCGTATGCTCAACCGACCGAGCCACCCGGGTGCCCCGCCACAGGTCATTTTTATAGGACATTCAATTCTTCAGCACACAACGATTATGAAAAGTTAAGTTATTACAGAACAGAGAAATAGTTAGGAGGAAAATGACCAGAATGAAATTCTTTATGAAATATGTAAAATATTTTAGTAGTGTCTAAGAAGGCCAAGGAAACTTGATATCATCCTTTCCCTTTTATTAAGGATGGAAGCAATTTCCCTTCCTAATGACTGGCCTTAAAATATTTTATATACATCTATGAAAGACTTTCATCAGAATTTTAAATCTTCACTTGAAATATCATACATTCAGTTAGCATTTACTCAGTCAACGCTGAGTGACTAATGTTTGCATGCTGCGTGCCAGGGCCTAATACATACTTGAAGTGTTCCAGGGACTTCTGAAAGGTTAAGAGGAAATAAGGTTTTATTATTACCACGTCTGCATTTTGTATCCCTTAGAAGTATATAAAATTCCTTATTCTGGAAGGACTTACTTTAAAAAGTGGGGGAGGGACATTTAAAATCAATTATGCAAATCTCCCTTATGCCACATGCTCATATAATTAGTAATCAGCGTGAACCAGACACAACTAAATAGCATAGAGAGGTTACCTCTGATTTTGCAATTCCAACCCTGGGCTTTAATGGTCTTCACTGATGAAGTGAAAATAGTCACACAAGGGAGGCCTGCGTGTCATTAAGCAACTGAATGAGCTGAAACTAGAAACAGTCACTAATGGGAAGATGAACATTTAAAAATATTTCTGAGCTGACAGATCAAAGTAGAAAATTATTTTACTGGGGGCAAGAAAATATTTTAGGAAATAGTTATCTTAATTTTCTTCAGTCATTAATTTCATCTATCTATATTCTTCACTTGATTTAAAATTTTTTTTTTTTAACGTTTATTTATTTTTGAGACAGAGACAGAGCATGAACGGGGGAGGGTCACAGAGAGAAGGAGACACAGAATCTGAAACAGGCTCCAGGCTCTGAGCTGTCAGCACAGAGCCCAACGCGGGGCTCGAACCCACGGACCGTGAGATCATGACCTGAGCCGAAGTCGGACGCTTAACCGACTGAGCCACCCAGGTGCCCCTAAAAAAAAATTTTTTTTAATGTTTATTTATTTTTGAAACAGAGACACAGAGCACGAGCGGGGAAGGGACAGAGAGCAAGGGAGACACAGAATCTGAAGCAGGTTCCAGGCTCCCAGCTGTCAGCACAGAGCCCAACACGGGGCTTGAACTCTCGAGCTGTGAGATCATGACTTGAGCCAAAGTCGGATGCCCAACTGACTGAGCCATCCAGGCGCCCCTTCACTTGATTTTCATGGGCAATATGCAAGTGGCTAAAGACAGGATAAACCATCAATTTGTCAGGTTCAGTGTCAATTAAGATCAGTGTGTCAGATCACTGACACTCACCTACATTATGGACATTAGTACACACTAATGTGACGATGAGCCCAGTTACTGAAATGTGATTAAATTGTTGCTGAGACAGAAGATGTACAAAGTATTTTGCAAGAGAGGTAAGAGAGTTAAGTGTTTTGAGTCTCTAAAGCGCATCTTCATTTACAGCCTTAATTCCGTTCCTTCACCATGTTTCTAAAATTGTGGGTTATGGAGTAAAAACCTTTCCGTTTACATTTAAACAGGGTCAGGACAATTCTAAAATCAGGGGTGCTTTAAAAAGCTGCCCTCAGACTTGAGAGTGCGGGGATCACTCTGTGGTCAGCCTTCCACCCTTCAGTTCCGTATCCAGCCTCGCCGGTTCCCCAAACCGTGCGCCTATCATCACTTTGAGAAGCGATTCACTTGTAGTCATTCATTCTGTCACAAGGTACTTTTTTGCTGAGCTCCTACTCTGTGCCAGGCGCTAGGGCTAGATCTGTGAGTAAGAGAACATAGTCCGTGCTCACACAGGCCGCCAGAGTATTACGTGCTCCCTGCTACCACGGGGGAAGCAGAGGTCCTTCACTGAGAGCTGAACAGAAGCGCGGTTCTCCCAGAGGAAGGTAGAGGCAGCCACAGGAAAGGGGACGTTCTAGTTTTGTTTCGGTGGTTGGGCAGGGGGGGCATCGGGGCATCCACGGGGCTAAGAAGAGAGAGTGATCAGGAAGCAGCTGTGAATGGTCCAGCCACTTAATACACCGTAGGCTTAGGACTGTGGGTGGGGAATCTGGCAAGGGACAGGGTGGAGAAGGACCTTGTAAGGACAGCCGGAGGGCAACGAACTGTCAGTGAGGTTATTCAGGGGGTTGAAGTCTAGAGCACAAGCCTAGGGAACTGGGTAACACATGAGTCGCAAGGACAGTCTTAATTCTTTCCTTCAGCACACGGCCATCACTTCTCTGTCTCATTTCCTCAGATACAGCCTTTTAATGCTTTTTAAAAAAAAAAAACCACATTTTATTTATTTACTTTTGGGAAAGAGAGGCGGGGGAGGGACAGGGGGAGAGAGTCTTAAGCAGGCTCCATACGCGGCACAGAGCCTGCCTCGGGGCTCGATCTCACAACCTGAGGCAAAATCAAGAGATGGGTGCTTAACCAGCTGAGCCACCCAGGTGTCCCTAACAGGCACTTCTTAATATCAATTTCCCCCCAAAAGACCGTGGCAGTATTCTGTAAAAACTGATTTACGAAAATAATTAAGTTTGAATCAAAGCAATACTTTAGGGGCGCCTGGGTGGCTCAACCAGTTGAGCATCCGACTTCGGCTCAGGTCATGATCTCACAGTTCATGAGTTCGAGCCCCAAGTCGGGCTCTGTGCTGACAGCTCAGAGCCTGGTGCCTGCTTGGGATTCTGTGTCTCCCTCTCTCTCTGCCCCTCCCCTAGTCACACTCTGTCTCTCTCAAAAAATAAACATTAAAAAAAAAACAAACCATAATACTTGGTGAAATAAAGTTAAGGAGAAAGTACCTCAAACTCTCAAGACCGTTCGGGTGGGATGAAGAGGTTACTATGGAAACTAATTCTTCTTCCTTATCTAACTTTTCTCAGGATTTCTAGAAGACATGCCCACTGGAAAAGAGGCACTCCCCGGGCCCCACCTGAGCTCTGCCGACGTCCTTCCTGGTTCAGCCTCTTTGGCATAGCTGCCTCACTCATAGGGACAGTCATGCCACTGACCCCTCCCTAAACTACATGTGAACCTGAACTTGGATTAAGGGCTGCATTTTTCCCATGTCGTTCTGGACAACTGATGAGCCAGCACTGCACAAATGATCTCTTTTGTTTTGGGTTAGTTCTTTGGGCCAATGCCCCCACGGTAGTGTGTTTACAAAAACAATATGAAGTGTTGTCTCAGAAGTTTCCTCATTAGGGTTTCACAACTCTGGGAGGTAAGAAAGCAAGTATTTCCATTTATCCCAAAATAACAGACTTCAGTCTGCATGATTATTAATGAAGGTGAGCTTTTTTCCATATATGCACTGGCCATTAGTATTTCTTTCTTTGTGAGCTGTTAGCGGTCACTTTGCTACAGTCGTAGGACACTCTGATCCCCACAGGGTGTTATGTGTTCAATAATGTTTAGCAAAGGAAGATAATGGTGCCTTGCTTAGGGTATTGCTACCAAGATTCTTGATTCAAGACTCCTGACCATTTACAGTAACCAATGTTACCTGGCGGCGGGGCAGGGGGTGTGGAGAGGGTCCAAGTTTTTTTTTTTTTTTTTTAAAAACATTTACAAATACCAAGAGTAGTCAAGTGGGTTCAAATGGTTTCACAACAGCTATGTTCAGTAATCAAAGGAAAACAGTAGAAAATAAAAAAATAAAAGAACGAAACCATTTCCATTTAGATTTCTCTGGGGGTACAAAATTACAACAAAGAAGAGTTCATGATCATCTGGATGTGTGGATATTTACGCTGTCCTGTGAATAATGAGCCGGGTCCAAAGCCGACCAAGTGCATCTGAGCTTCAACGGAACCCACCTGGGGGCTTAGGAAGGACCGGCTATTCACGGATGCAGATCAGACAAGCTTTCTCTCCAACTCAAAACCTGGACTAGATTTCTTGGCTACCTCCCCCACCCTCAGTCGTAAACAGAATCTCTCTGTAACCTCCAAAGATTAAAGGATTATTGACAACACTATCACCCATCACACTGCTGACACCACTTGTTTAAAAACCATCATGAGGGGCACCTGGGTGGCTCTGTCGATTGAGTGTCCGACTTCGGCTCAGGTCGTGATCTCACAGTTTGTGGGTTCGAGCCCCGCGTCAGGCTCTGTGCTGACAGCTCGGAGCCTGGAGCCTGCTTCACATTCTGTGTCTTCCTGTCTCTCTCTCTCTCTCTCTCGATAATAAATGAACGTTAAAAAATGGGCGCCTGGGTGGCTCCGTCGGTTGGGCATCCGACTTCAGCTCAGGTCATGATCTCGCGGTCCGTGAGTTCGAGCCCCGCGTTGGCTCTGGGCTGATGGCTCGGAGCCTGGAGCCTGCTTTGGATTCTGTGTCCCCCTCTCTCTCCGCCCCACCCCCGTTCATGCTCTGTCTCTCTCTGTCTCAAAAATAAATAAACGTTAAAAAAAAAAAATTAAAAAAAAAAACCATCGAGAGCAAATTTCCTTCAGAGTCTGGGTTAAAGAAAAAATGATCTCATTCAATATACTTGCTTTTATTACATACTGAAAATGATGTAATGCATTGACAATTACCCTCCTCATCTTGGCTGCTAGGAGCTCAAATTTCCCTCTTCCTTCTTTGAATACTTGTTTTGCCTTTTACTGTATGCTAATAGATTCAGGTCTTGCCGTATACTATGATTTAGAAACAAGCTGCTACAAATCCTTTTCGAACATAGTTGAGGTTTAACTAGTGTTTATCCTCTACCATCAAATACAAAATTGTTGCATGAACAAAACAGTAATCATTTCACTACGGCCCTGACGCTGGTGAGGGATTAGAATACACAGTAATGACTAATTCTGAGTCTGCAACCCTTGCATGGGCGTCTAGTTAGATCACGGGGATGATTTATAGATTTCCCAAAGAGGAAAAAAAAAAAAGTCGCATTTCCGAATTAAATAATTAAAGGGACTAAAAGCCAAAAACTGAAGAGAAGATTGCACAGCCAATCTGTTTGCCGTTTTCCAATCTGGGTTCGTCAGGAGAGGAAGCTGAAGACCAGGGAAGTGATATAACTGCCATACGTAAGATAAATGTGGGGAAAATAACTTCAGTATGTCAGGAACCTATGTAAAAGAGTGTATCCACGTTGTCTAAAATGAATTAGTTCATACCTAAAATAGGCAAACCTGATCCAGGGAAAAGAACTGCTTCTTTATCGTGCAAATTCCGACAGGCTCTCGCGCTCTTTAAATGAAGAGTAACCCTGTTGTTCTACGTGTCCGCATGTAAGGCAAAACATCCTACGTTTTTCTGAGGCGAGGCGGAGTTCCCAACCTTGCCCCCAAGAGCCGCCACGGTCCAACCTCCAAGTACACGGACACATCCCCAGCCACGGTACGGTACTCACATTAAGCTTGGTCGGTGCCACTGAGTGGTCCGGTTGTTGTGGTTGACGTAATAGGTACGACCCAGATTGTCCACTTTCTCTTCCCAGCCGGGAGGCAGTGGAGGCGGGGGAAGCTCCTCCTGGTGCTGGGAGGCCGAGTCATTCGAGTCCACGACCTCCCAGCCATGCTGCGGAATAAAAGCAAATGAAGACCGTTGAGGTGGGCCCTTCACACACGAGGAAAAAACAAACGCAGTGTGCTCTGGTCCCTCTTCCTTGCTCCTTCGCACCCTGGCTCTTTTGGTGGCTTCACATGCCACGTGGGAAGAAATTCGCAAAAAAAAAAAAAAAAAAAAAAAAAAAAAAAAAAAAGAATCAATTCTAGTAGAGTCTCAAAAAGAATTCGGAGCAATGACCAATTAACTGTGCTGCCTTCTAACTTGACCGCACTGTACAGATCAACCCAGCTTTGGGTGTGTCCAGTCTGTTGTGTTAAGCCGCATTAGCCTCTTTTCATGCTCATGTTTGTTATTTTGACCCGAAGGCCGCCAGGGCCGGACAGAGCCATGCCAGCGACATGGGTCATGTTACAGCTGTTGTCTTTTGGACACCCCCACAAGGTAAAAGGGAGCTGGGGCGCCAAGCCATACTACACGTGTGTTCTAACAGAGATCACGGCACGAGGGGCCAGGAGGCCCGGGCTCCATCGCTCCCCAGGGAGGACAGCGATGGAGGCAGGCGAGGCTCTCATTCTGCGTCGAGTACAATCGCGAGAACCGAAGAAGTCTGGAAGTTGCTTTCCACTTAGGCGCTCCCCACTGGCGGCCACCACAGAAACAGGCTTCATGGTACCAGAGTTAAGAGTGACATTTTTGCCACACATATTTTAGGCATTAAGTATTCCTTCCTGACATCCCCTAGTAAAGTCACTGGAAAATTGAGTAATTCACTGGTTAGTGCAGTTGGAGAGCTAGAAGAGTGTAAAAAATTCCTTGGATTCGAGATAAAAATCTGTCGATGTGCTTATGAAATCTTCACATTCGTACATCCCTACCACCCACTTCAACTCCTCCCCGTGCAGAGGGATGAAGGCACCCAAGTGAAACACTGCCCGGAAATATGAACGCTTGGCCTGCGGAGGGTTCCGATAACTTGCCCATAACACATAATTCACGTACCGCGTATATGCGACAGCTGCGAACAGATGTGGAAATTGGCCACAGAGGCGTCCTGGTTAATGGCCATTTGCAGAACGATACGGGAATCTAACAAAATAGCACCGCCAGGAGTGTGCGCTAAGGTGCACTGGGACCCACGATGCAGGTATGTGATTAAGGAGTTTAAAGGCAGCTATGCCAGGAGGGGGAGAAAGAGAAAATTCCTCTGGACAGCTACTTCCCAAACGGTATTTCTAGAGGAGAGCTTTTCCTAACACATCACCTGGGGGCCCAACACATTAAAAAAAAAAAAAAAAAAAAAAAAACAACTTGGAAAAGACTTTCTAAACCATTTCATGCACTTTGAAGCAATTCCAAGCGCTGTGAGGAAATTTACAACGAGCTGAAAGTCCAAAGAAAGAAGGGAATGAAATATGTGCGCACAATTTCTCATCGGGGTGGGGCTGTGAATGAAATACGGGTATGGCATTTTATAAGGAGAAGCCTCTTCCGTTATGGGTGCTGTAACATAAAATGAGAAGTTGACTTTTTTTTTTTTTTTTTTTTTTTTTTTTTTTTTTAACCAAAGCCAAACACATCAGTAGTTGATCACAGATGCACGGACTCAGTAAGTGTTTTTATAGTTAAGCTCTATCCATTTTTATGTCCTTAAACTGCTAGGTCCTAAATAAGACACTAATATGATCTGGTGCAAGGAAAACAGACCGAGGCCTGTAGTTCTGCAACTTACCTCCATGTCCTCTCTCTGCTCACTGTTTTCTTCATCTTGACCTCCATTTTTTGGCATATAGGCCATTTTCAATCGCAAAAATCCCTTAACTCGAGATTTATGACTGCGTGATGGAAGAAAATTGGTTATAAAGGATACGACTTGGTTACAACTTTCATATTTATGATGACTTTTTTTTTTTTTTACAGAAGATGCAAAGGGAAAAGAAGCCGAAATCTTCCTCAGAGAAAACCAATGACTGAAGCAGGAAGGACACCTGCGCCCCAAAGCCTCACCTTCTTGGTCTAAGGAGAAAATCCTTAAATGTATAGGGTCGCTCCATGGTCGGATCTTCGGTCTACGGGAAGAAAAAGGAAGTTTCAAAACTCCTGATAGTCTCGTGTTTTAGATACACCAAACTGGATTACAGAGCACACACGTTCACGTTCTAGAACGCGGGAAGGGTGAAAACGGGGTTGGGTCTTCACCCAGTACTAGACAAGTAATTACTTTAGAGGTCATCTTTATCTACCCAAGATCCACTAGATGTCACTATCAACACCCACTTTCAGGAGCCAACCCCAGCTTAGACAGATGACAAAATTATAGTCGTCACTGCCGAGTGTAATTTCTAACTACAGGGTGCAGGCCTCAATCTCAGTGCTGATTGATTTCAGAACCAGTGGTCACTGGTACCTTCTTGTTCCCTGTGATCCAAGAAACCTAAAAATGGAGTTAACGGGAAAATATATCTGTGAAGGCAATTTTACTTTATTTTTAACATGAAAATATCATGTCATCAGCCTAAGATAACTGAAAGATTATCTCCTCCACAGAGACCATTCCAGGTAGTGCCATCAATCAGCCTCTTGCTGGTGCCTCGTCCATGAAGCTAGGAGTGTAACTGTGCTATTTTTAAAAGAAATCCGTACTCATTTTATTGTGCAGGGTTAGCTGGTCAAAGCAAGTAGAAAGTTGGAAAAGTGTTACTATTTCATTAATTTTTAAACACTTTATGTAGTAAAAATCCCAAATATCCAGGCTCTTTAATTAAAAACAATGTACAACACTGACTTTGGTGGCAAGGGAGACAAACCGCCATACTAAGATGTACTGACGTACTATACTGGAGGGTTGTGTGTGCGTCGATATTTGAAACATCCCAGGTTTTATGTCATCCGGCTTGAAACTCCACTGGCTTCCTACTCTGCTTATAATAAACTGAAAATGCTTTCCTACGGCCGTACAAGATTAAACATGCCCTGCCTCCTAACTACCCATTACCTCACTGTGAGCCAGTCTCTCTGTCCTGGCCTCATCTGTCCTGGTGTACATCACATCCAATCCTGCCCCGGCAGGTCCTTCTGCTACACAGCTCTGGTTCCAAATGGCCACGGCTGGCTCCACTCTGAACCCAGGTGTGAGATCCCAGGTCATGCTCTCAGACGCTGCATCACCCTTATTACCACGAGCCCCCCCTTACCACCCTCTATCATAGTGTGCTGGTTTATCGTCCCCCTTTTCACTATCTGACATTATCTTGGTCATTTACTTACTTACTAATTTGTCATCCACCACTTCTAGAATTAAGCTCATGAGACGAGACGCTTGGATTTGCTCACCATTAAATTCTTGGTGCCAAGAACATTGCCTGGCTCAAAGCAGGCACTTGTACAAGCAGCTGATTAATTCGTCTGATCTACCATGAACTACTGAAGCCGTGAAAATTCCACCATTGCTGAAGGAAGTCAATTATATTCTCCCTAGACTGTCCTCTTTAAGGCGACACAGTTAGGCATTTTGGAAACGTTTTCTAAAAAAAAGGTTTCCAAATGTATACATACCACTTATCATGGAAAATTTATTAATTAAGAATATTATTCCATTTCTTCCTTTTCTCATTTATTCAAGCACAAAGAGCTTTAGAACAAAACCCACGTGGAAGATGTGCGGCTACAACACGGCACCTTCCCTTAGAGTTACAAGGATGTATTGCAGGGGCCATGATATCAACCGGTAACTTGAACCTAAGGTAGAACAAATTCACGGACATGTGGAGATCACATTCCACGAGACCTAGGATGGAGGGCAGCGACTGATTCTCACTTGGGGATCGACGTGGTTTGCGGATACGTTCTCCAAATTCGAGATGAATGGGCAAGTGTGGACAGGTGGGGAATCGGGAGGAAGGGTGGTTCAAGCCGAGGAATTCGGCATGGGCAAAACCACGGGATGCTTAGCAGGCATGAGGAGTCGAAGGGACGCAGAGAACGCAAGAGACGGTGAACAGAGGAAACCACAGAGCCTAGAGGACTCCTTTGATAATGGACCCACCCACGTACTGTGTGGTTTAAATGACAACCACCACACAGATGGAGAGGCAGGCCTCCTAGGTCTGTGTCCTGGCTTCCTTACTGACACAGCTGTGTGGCCAAGTGCATAAAAAATGGAAATTCACCTCCGCGGAAATCCTTGCATACGAACAAGATGGTGATCTTGTAGACACGGACAGGATTCTTCTTGGCATTACACAGGGTCCTACCTGATCCTATTTGCTGGAAAAAAAGCCCAGTGGAGACCCCCAGGACAGCACTGGGAGAATGGCATCTCAAAAGGGCTGATGCCGACAGCATCACTAGCCAAAGTGGACACCACTGCCCCCTGTTCTGGGGGCACTGAACATCCCAAAGAAAATCTTTTGGATACACAGCACTCTCATCTTAAAAAGAGTAATTGCTTTCAGGAGAACTGTAGTTACTAAGACATACAGCGAGAGAAACAGCTCTGTGCGCAAACGGAAGCAAACAGCCTTGCCGAAACCCTAGGCTCAAAACCTGCACGTGACCACCAAGAGCACCCAAGCCTTGGACTGAGCCCCCTGCAAACGCCCGCCCGGGGCCCCTGAGCACATCGCACAGCAATACTGGAGACCCAGAGTCTGGTCCAGCACTGCCTACAGCCTAGTGATCACTGGGCAAGTTACCTCCCTGTCTGGGCTCAGATGCCCTCATCTGTAAAATCTAAGGAGTAGCCAAAATGGTCTCTGAAGCCCCTCTAAGCTCTAGGACGCTGAATTCGATACATGTGAGCGGGAATCACTACCCTTCTACCAGCCACAAATATAAAATATATAAAAGCCAAAAATACAAAAACTTATCATCTGAGTTACCTTCAAGTACCGCTGCGGCACCAAAAACGATACCACCACCCTGAAAAATGCTTCGCTCTCGAGAAACGGAAATTCAAAAGTTACCGTGATTGCCTAGAGCAGCACTTGACTATAATAGGAGAAATTCATGCTTTTAAAATAGCTCTCTCTACCCCAGTGTGTTTCCCATGGATACAGAGATTGTGTAGCTGAAGGGGATGTGTGGGCTTGGGGCTCAAAGGGCAGGGGAGATACAACTGAAAGACGAGTCCAGAAAAATTTCACAGGCGTTAACAGGCAAACAGCTGCCAGAAAATGTCCCTCTGTTGTTACTACAAGTCTTGGAGATGGCTGGCCTCTAAATAATTAGTAAAGGCAAGTTGTAAAATTTGAAGTCCTAAAACTTGAACCTAAAAGTCATGAACTTTTGGGGCGCCCGGTCGGTTGAGAGTCCGACTTTGGCCCAGGTCACGATCTCACGATTTGTGAGTTCGAGCCCCGCATCAGGCTCTGTGCTGACAGCTCAGAGCCTGGAGCCTGCTTCCAATTCTGTGCCTCCCTCTCTCTCTGCCCCTCCCCTGCTCGCGCCCTGTCTCTCAAGAATAAATACACGTCAAAAAAAAATTTTTTTTAGAAGTCAAATGAACTTTTAAACAACTGTCCATTGGCATTAACAAACAGATACAAAAACGGTAGCTCAAGAAAAATTGGCAAGAAGAGCAGAATTACAGTTAAATTTACTGCTGGTGCCTCCCCTACCAGAGCAGGACAAAGGGCGGCTTTGTCTCACCCGGAGGACAGATGTCAGGCAGGTAGGCCAACAATGACCTCCCTCAACTGCAGTGTCTCGCCAACCCCACGCACCTCCAGCGAGCCCCGCCACCCCAGCCCACCAGATGACACACAGTCATCGCGGTCGCCCGCACCTCTGCTGAGTGAGCCGCGGAGCAGCTGCGACGACGTGGTCTCACGGAGCCGGATGGAAACCTGGGGTCGCCCGTGCGCATGCCCTCCTTCTACAGGTGACAACACAGAGGCCCGGGAAAGATTACTAACTCGTTAAGGTTGTCAAGGCAACCGGCCTGTCTCCCCCGTCCAAGTCAACGGTTCTGGAGAGCTCTTTTAAAGCCCGACCTTTGGAGACTCCCGTGAATACGGATTTATGTTTTCTTAATTCTCGGATCTGCACACAAGGCGGGACTACCAACCTTGTTTATTCTCCCCTGCTTCCTCTCCTTCCTGCCCGCACTCTTGTTCTCAAAAATAAATAAGGAGGACAAGAAATATTAAAGGTGAGTGGCAAATCCGGAATGGGAACAAAGGAAGTAGAGGGCCCTATCGTCCTGAACTCCCACGACCTTGGACTCTGAGGGCCGAGGATGAAAATGCATCTCAAGTCTCAACTGAGTTGCTTTCGTCTGGAAGCATCTGAGGAGTGTGAAGCACGGAGGCACCCATCATCAGAACGGGGAGAGGAAGCCTGTTTTCTTTCACACGACTACTCCTTACTCTTTCCTGTTGAGGGGACAATGACGGAGCGGACACTGGCCTCCTCTGGCCACTGTGCTGGATAAGCGAGGTAGCGACTCTGACGCACAGGGCACCTGGCCTCACACAACCCTCCCCGCCCCGCCTCTGTTCTGACTGCCTCCTTCGTTTGTCACCCTGGCGGAGCTCCAACTCAGCCCCTCGCCACAGCCCACGGGGCCCAGCAGGGCCCACACGTGCCAGATCCGAGATGCCAAGGTGCTTGTCAGTTACGCCGTGCACCCCTGGGAAGGGTGGGTTCCTAAACCTGTCCGCTGAGAGGAAGGGTTGCTCTGACCCTCCAGTCTTCCTGGGGTCTGAGCATTTACAGCTGCAGGTGAGGACGACTTAGGTAAGCCACTCCTGAGATCCTGAAAGCACGATTTTACACTGCAAACCCCAACATCCACTGGCAATGAACCCAACATGCCTCTAGAATTTCATTTGGCAAGGGAAGAAGGTTCTTCAGCAAAAATCAATTAATGGGTCTAAAATATTTATTGTTCAAACATACGTGAAACAGGATTTAAATGATCAAAAATCATTTGTTAACCATCATGAGAGATTATTCTAAGTTTGGTTCTGCTATCTGGGATCTTCTCCATGAAGCTCCTGATTTAGAAAAGAGCTTCATTCAAAAATTAAGGCAATAATTTCTTAGACCATAATCAAGACAGATTTTTTTTTTTTTTAAGGAATAAAGGTCCGTGATATCTTGAGGCAATAAGATAAAGCTTCACTCTTGTTTAAAATGCCCTAAAATAGTAGTCTCTTGGGTGGCTCAGAGGGTTAAGTGTACGATTTCGGCTCAGGTCACGATCTCTCTGTGGATTCGAGCCCTGAAATGGATTCTGTGCTGACAGCTCAGAGCCTGGAGCCTGCTTCGGATTCTGGGTCTCTCTCCTTCTCTACCCTTCCCCCACTCATGCTCGCTCTCTCAAAAATAAACACTAAACAAAAATAAAATGCCTTAAAATAAACAAATGGGCATGTATGTGTGATAATTATCTATATACATGAGATATACCTATATATCAGCATGAAGATATATGCTATTAGGTATTCTGCTAATACAGATTTAAAAAACAAACACTCTCTTCAATTTCTAGGATTTTAAACATTTGGGCTTTTTCTTATTACCTAAATTAAATGATCTTGGTGTATCAGATGCATAGAACACAGATGCATGCCTCAGGTAGGGGGAGATGGCTGAATGCAAAATCACTAACTAAATCTGGTGGGGGTTTAGGAATCCCTCTAATAGCCAGAATTAGTATCTGAGGCAATGGGAATCTGGAATCATAAATTATTTTTTACCCAAGCCAGGGAACACTGTCACCTTCACATGTGCCCCCAAAATGGTGCCACTTGCCACATGAGGCTTTTTCAATTTTAATTCATTAACATGAAAGAACATGAAAGAACATTCTAAATTCGGCTCCTTAGTCACATCGGCCACCGTTCAAACGCTCAACTACCACGTGGCTACTGTAACAGGTGACAATGCTAGGCTACATGCGGAAGAAAGCTGCTTCGCCGGATTCTTCCTCAGAGATTAGCATCATATCCATCAGCAAACAGCTGTTGAAGGATACATTCTCTATCGGCTAACGGGCCTGCATGAAATTAATAACCAAACATCCAATCAGATACCTTCAATCTCGAAAGGGCCTGCGTGGGTTAGCAACGGCAAATGTCCCACATTACTGCTCTCCATTATCTTCTCTCATCACTGATGACACCATTTTCCTATTTTATCTAGGATTTTTTGATTTTGACAAATATTGACTCTACCGGCCATATACATAACCTGCCTTGACAACGGGCACGGAGCTATCAAGAAAGGAGCAACCGTTACTGACTTCGCAAAACACGTCCAAATGCTAACGTCCATTTCTCACACCCACGCTTGTGTTCCACAAAACAAAACGACACCGTGCAACTTTCCCACGAGTGCCCTACACATAGGGTCAAACGCACCCACGATGGCACCTCAAACCCTGAGCCCGAAGGCCGTGTCCATTCAGAATATGCTACTTGGGTTCTACCACCACTTAGAAGGTGAAGAATGCACCGCCATGCCTCTCCTTGGCTTCCTCTGTGGTCCTTTTCCCAGACTGCAGCTGGCTCCACGAACCCAGTCGTCCATCGTTAAGGACGAAGACTGCTGCACTCCAGCATAAGCCAATCGTGGGGCAGGTGCAGAACCGGGCAGCTCCACTGCTCACCTGGCTCGGGTCACACACAAGTTCTCAGTGTCCTGCAGGCATTCGCTGTCTACCTTCTTCCATCGGCTGGTTTCTATTCCAGCCTCCAGCCCTGGCACCAGCTGGTCCTTTCGAAGCTCACTCTTGCCTCCACCCAAACCCAGAGCTAAGCTATTCCCTCTACTGAGGAACGCTGTTCCATTCCGAGCCCCACCCAACCTTTCCAAACCAATGAGCACTCAATCACTCAAACGGGGGACTGTTGGAGCAGGTTGTTTAAAACATTCCACTCACACCTCTTCAAGAGTGTTAGCACCTCATCTGCCTCGACAGAGATGTGGTTCTTCTGTCAGGGACAAGGGTGGTTAGGGATAACCATGAAAGAACTGGCCAACCAACAAAATACCGCCTGAAAACGTCAGCGGTGGCTTCAACCTGAAGAGCACAGACAGAAGGCCAACGGATGCAGGAACACGTGAAGAGTCTTTCCGTGCAAACGTGGAGACCTCCACACCCTCCCCATGTGACTCTGAAAGGGCAACCAGGTTGGCGAAGGCTTACGTAGTAGGTCCCATGCAACCCACGCGCCCTCTGCAAGTACTTGGGAGCTTCAGGTTTTTATACAGAATAATGTTTTCGTGACATCACTTTTCCTTCCAGTCTTTGGGAAGGGAACGCGCTCGAAACCTTCCTTCCTCAATAGCTCCCCTGAGTCAGTAAGAATAAATTGCTTGCTATCACAATCCTTTCACAACATCTCTTCAGAGCTTCCTGGGTAAGACACAGTCTTTCTTGGTATTTAACATATGGTAACAGCCACCATTTCAATGCAGCAGACTTGCACTAGGCAGTTTAAGTCACTTTGGTTTATAGACTGTTGATGCTATTTGCTCACAAAGTATTTAAAAAAAATTAACAAGGGGGAGCCTGGGTGGCCCTGTTGGTTAAGCCTCTGATTTCGGCTCAGATCATGATCTCTCGGTGGGTTCAAGCCCCGTGTCGGGCTCTGCGCTGACAGCTCAGGGCCTGGAGCCTGCTTTGGATTCTGTCTCTCTCCCTCTCTCTCTCTGCCCCTCCCCTGCTTGTACTCTGTCTCTCTCTCAAAAGTAAACATTAAAAAAAAAAACTAACAAAATTAACAAAATGGCCTTGGAAGGCAGAAACATTTGACTTACCCTCTCTTAGATACTATTTGAGTCACTTTGTGCTGCCCTATGGAAGAAGGAGCAGGAGGGGTGGGGACGGAACAATCTGGAAAACCGTAGCTGAAATTCGAGCCAACCTGCCTTTCCCCAAGGCCTCCAGGTCAAGTCTCCCCAGGCTACCTACATCGCCTCTGAGCACACAGAAGACACCGTTAGCCTCAGTCATCGGTCACAAACTCCAACTGTTCTGCGACTCATCTGAGCAGAGAGCAATGGCAACAACATCACACGGGCTAACTCAGTACAGTTTCTAAGGCTGCGGTGGGTGACGCCAGCTGACAAGTTCGCCCAGAACCAACAGCTTCTTTTCTCTGGTCTCCCTGCTGCCTGAGAAAAGCCACACACCCCAATCTGGGAAGCGCTAGCTTGTATGGATGTAGCCCAGGAGAAAGAGCACGTGTAATTCTACACAAAGACAACAAATGTCTGAGTGGCCCCAAAGGGTGGATTTGCAAGCAAAAACACTCCGGTGACAAGGGCGAGGGTTGGACGGAGAAAGGGAGCTGTTTTCCATGATGTGACAAAGGAAGCCCAGAAGAGAAAGAGGCGGGTGATGCAGACAGGCATACTTGGATGACTCAGATACGCCCGATTTTCACAGTTAAGCTCTCTGCCATCCCCCCGAAGAGACTGCTTTCTAGAAAGGGCCAGGGTCAGAGTACATGCCCTTCATGTCAGCCTGCTCCACTGCCTTGGGGAAATACTGCTCTGAAATACACCCAACCGGAAACAATGAAAAGCGCTGCTCACGGCATGCACCACGAAGCAGGTAATGGTCCTTACCGGGAGATGATTCAGGGGTATGTCCACCTGTCCCAGGAAGTCGTCTCGGGTCTGTGGAGAAGAGAGCAAAGAGTTAATGTCCCCATCCATCCACTGAGCGTCGGTATTCTTTACAATGTTTAATATGTGGGGCGCCTGGGTGGCTCGGTCGGTTCAGCATCCGACTTCGGCTCAGGTCATGATCTCATGGTGCGTGAGTTCGAGCCCCGCGTCAGGCTCTGTGCTGACAGCTCGGAGCCTGGAGCCTGCTTCGGATTCTGTGTCTCCCTCTCTCTCTGCCCCTGCCCTGCTCATGCTCTGTCTCTCTGTACCTCAAAAATAAATAAAACATTAAAAAAAATTAAAAATAAAATATTTAGTATGTTTCCTTAACATACTGATTCTGTGTAAGTCACGGGATGAAACGTACAGCATATAGTCGTGCCACCGTAACAGCGTTGTAGGGTGACAGAGGGTAGCTACACTTGTGAGCCCTGCAGGAGTGAGGTACGGTGTCGTCACCATGTCGCAGACCTGAAACTAACGTAACGCTGCCTGCCAACGATGCTTCAGTTAAAAAAAAAAAAAAAAAAAGTTTCTTTATAAATAGAAAGGGCCAGGGCCTGACACTGGAGTGCAGCATCCGTGCGGATGCGTGCAAGGCAGAAGGCCCTGATGAGTGGCAGACAGACGTCGCCTGGGAGACAGGGAGGAGCCCAGGGCGTGGTCCACCAGAACTTGAGCTGCCCCAGCCCCTGCAGGGTGTCTGTGACCCCCCAGCATGGAAACAAATCTGGTCTTGGAACTGGGGAGCATGTGATCAGTACGGGAAGGGACACGCGGGACCACAGAGGGTTTGGGGGCACAGCTGGCCCAGTTCACACAGGAGACAGTAGTGACATCTTGGGGAACATTCTAACAAATATTTAAGTGCTACAAAGAGCTTCCTGAGAGCTGAGAGTCCAGGGAGAGAGTAAAAGTCTAATGATTAATAAATCTTACAAATTACTTCTCATTAAAAAATGGCCTTAAACTTGCACTCTTATAAGTACACTACTCTGGAATCCCAAGTTCATGGATTAAGTTTGCTGGTTAATTTCGGGACACACCGTACTTCCTCCTGATTCTGTCCTACCACATAGCATTCATCTTTCTGACATGAGACCTAGATGAAATTCATTTGGAGGAGCTCACGAACCCCCTTTCAGACCCGGGAAGTCCTAACTCGGGTCCAGGGACACTGGCCTGGACCACAGGGTGTTCAACAGGTCTCGCTGACACTACGTCCTGTAAAGGTGCTTGTGTCATGGCTTCGGACATTTAGGTGACCCTGGCGTAGAAGTCTGTTACCCTCTTATAAACACACGCAGCTTCTTACCATATTCGAAATGCCTAAAAGCTGGAAAGTTCTTCAGGTGAAATCCGACCCGTCCCACTGCTAGCCTGAGGAAAAGCCCAAGAGAGAATCCAGACCTCCTAACCCCAAATCCTGGGTTCTTGTTTTCACTCCTTGCTGGTTTACCAAGGAATTTTCTAATTCACAGAACCTTTTTTTTTTTTTTAATGTTTACTTACTCTTGAGAAAGGGAGAGAGACAGAGTCAGAGCGTGAGCGGGGCGAGGGCAGAGAGAGAAAGAGAGAGACACACAGAATCCAAAGCAGGCTCCAAACTCTAAGCTGTCAGCACAGAGCCCCACGTGGGGCTCAAACCCACAATCCATGAGATCATGACCCGAGGGAAAGTCGGACGCTCAAAGTCACCCAGGCACCCAGAAACTACTTTTTAAACGTACTTGGAAAACTTCTCTTCTTGCATTTGAAAAGAAGCAGTTGGTAACCATGAATGAGATTTACTGAAATGATTTACTCCAAGCTCAGGATTTCCTTCTAGGTCATTTAAAAAAATTTGATTAACTAGATAGCTATCCGTCTCCTCTAGACGACGCACAGCAAAAAATCAAAGTCACCACTGGCCAGGTGTACGTAAAGCAGGAGACTAGCCCCAGTCCTCATGATGCGATTCTCCTGTACCTTTTTTTTTTTTTTTTTTTTTATCTTGGCTACTTTGGCTACAACCCAGCATGCAAACACCTCATCTGGCACAAAGCTACAGGTGCCAATTAATGCTGTGGATCTCAACAAAAGTAGCCATCGGCAGAAGGTCCAGAAAAGGCAGACATCTTTGCTGCCCAAAGTGATGGGGAGTGTTCTTGCTCTCCATCTGACGAATTTAATTATAAAGCTAGTGTGAATGTTCAAAAACGAGAAGCGTGTTGACTACTGACCATAAACTGTTCGTCTACCTAACGTGAGTAGTGTGGTATTGCCACTTGCCCCCTCTCCCCTCCTGCTACCCATGAAGGAAAAGGCCATGGGATACAACCATCAGAGGAAGACGGGCTCCCTTGAAGGGGCTTGATGCCCTCCTATCTCTGAAAAGCGACGCATCAATCGTTCACCTAAGTGCATCTTAATAACAAGTCGCAAAAACACCGACGTGCCCATGCTGCTTTGCTGGGGAGATGTTATAGGAGTTGTAAACCGGTCAAGTGCATGCAGCTTTGCCCAGGCACCTGCCGCTCAGGGCTATAGTAGTGAGGCAGGCGCTGCACTCGGGCCCCTTTGTATCGGAGTCTGGGCTCCAAACTAATACCCTGTCCTGCGTCTCACTAACTGTCGGGAAAGCAAAGCGGTACGCCAGCTCTGTGCTTCTCACGGGGACAGCGGCTCAATACGGTGTCGGTGGGAAGAGATTCTCATGATAGCAGTTTGAGGAGACTTTGTGGGGCTCTATTAAAATGCCCATTTGGGGCGTTCTCTTGGCCAATACCTCCTGTTCAGACTCTGCTGCTGCTTCCCACAAATGAGCAGGTGACAGAATCCCCGGGGCACTCGCTGTCACAGTCAGCAGCTTTGCTTGTACCTTCCCAGGTTTTCGCACTTGACTTAATACACGATTTCTAAAATAGCCAAAGATGAAGCAACTTCCCGAACAGAGCAAACGGAAGGCTCTTTCTGGTTTACATCAAGGGTGATTGTAGTCAGACCACATTTTCTTTTATTTTTTTTTTAATGTTTATTTACTTTTGACAGAGAGAGACAGAGCATGAGTGGGGGAGGGCCAGAAAGAGGGAGACCCAGAATCGGAAGCAGGCTCCAGGCTCCGAGCTGTCAGCACAGAGCCCGACGCGGGGCTCGAACTCACGGGTCGCGTGATCGTGACCTGAGCCGGAGTCGGACGCTCAACCGACTGAGCCACCCGGGCGCCCCCACATTTTAGATAAAACAGGGATCGAGTATGGGACAGCACATGGTACGGAGAAATTGGCTTAAATGTTTCACCAGTCAATGGAACGTGATGGGTTTGGAAACCCAGCCCACCGTCGCCAGAACGATAGAAGCTTCAGGAGATGTAAAACATGTAGGCTAATGAGAACATACCAACTTTTTTTTTCAACGTTTTTTTTTAATTTTTTTTATTTTTGGGACAGAGAGAGACAGAGCATGAACGGGGGAGGGGCAGAGAGAGAGGGAGACACAGAATCGGAAACAGGCTCCAGGCTCCGAGCCATCAGCCCAGAGCCTGACGCGGGGCTCGAACTCACGGACCGCGAGATCGTGACCTGGCCGAAGTCGGACGCTTAACCGACTGCGCCACCCAGGCGCCCCGAGAACATACCAACTTTAAAACACACCTTCAGTTCCACAGGAGGGATCTAGCAGGGGATCGGAAAGCCTATCAGTGGCCTACATGGCGGCGAAGGGGAGTGTCTCAAGGACGCCGGACTGTGCTGTTGTGGCAGGATCCCCACCCACGGGCCCCGGAGAGACCATGTCTGAGGCCACCGCAACGTCCAGACGCTGCTGAGGCCACCTTACGCCAGTGTTGTGAAAATACAATAATCAAATCAATTTTTGGCAATTTCTATGACATAATTATTTCCATCAAGCATCACGCTGACTATGAGCCTATGAAAACCAAACTGATTTCAGTTCACACTGGCGTTTCTTGTGCTTGTTTGTAAGTGGCAAATGCTGTCAGTTTCAACCTTAATTGCCTGTCCTGTTCTAGAGGCTGCAAATGTGCAAGTCAGTAACACAATTATAAATGCTCCCTTCTGACAAGCCACCAAATATTTTCCAACCTAATGACAAGGCAAAATGGAGCCTCTGAAATGTGTCAATAGAAGGTGAAGCAAAAATCCATATTCCATTACTGGAGAAGTAAAATACATACACCTGACAATGTCTTAGAGCTTGCTCTCTAAATGATGATCACAGTATACTGAAGACTGCCCCTCTCCCCTTTAAAATAACTATCCCCATTTAAATATTTTATTAAAACTTTTAAAAAAATGTTTATTCATTTATTTTTGAGAGAGACAGAACATGAGCAGGGAAGGGGCAGAGAGAAAGGGGGAGACACAGAATCTGAAGCAGGCTCCAGGCTCTGAGCTGTCAGCACAGAGCCCAACGTGAGGCTCGGGCCCATGAACTGATATCATGGCCTGAGCCGAAGTCCAAGGCTTAACTGACTGAGCCACCCAAGCGCCCCAGGACAGTCATTTTTAAACATGACTGCAACCCTGCTGGCAGCTCATGAGAAGCACTTTAAAAAAAAAAAATATAATAAGGGGCGCCTGGGTGGCCCCGTTGGTTAAGTGTCTGATTCTTGATTTTGGTTCAGGTCGTGATCCCAGGGTTGTGAGATCGAGCCCCATGTCAGGCTCTGTACTTGGCATGGAGCCTGCTCAGGATTCTCTCTCTCCCTCTGCCCCTTGTCCACACTGTCACACACACGCCTGCTCACTTACTCTCTCTCAAAAAAAAAAAAAAAAAAAAAAATTAAATAGGAGATAGAAAATATCAGTGCCTCGCATGAAAATGTACATACAGTTTCAAGACAATGGGTTCTGTTAACACACATGAAAGAACGTGTACTAAGCTATGATCTGAAATTAATTTCCTTTTGTGTGTTTGCCATCCCAGGTTTAAAAGCCACTCAACCTCATTAAATGGAAACCATCCAGTGCTACCAACTGCCTGGGGTTTTATCCTAGAAATTATTAAGTAGTGACTTCCAGGAAGACCATAGTTAGAATTTCTCAAGCCACACGGAAGAAACGTATTGAGGAATCAGAATATAAGCTACAGAAAAAGAATTTAAGAGTAAAGCTATAGTGTGACTAGTGCTGTGTCTCTTACAAGTTGAAGGTAAACCTCACAACACTAAGTCAAAAACAAAAACAAAACCCATTCACTTTCCCACTAACCCATGAAATGTGACTTCCCCGTCTGCTTCCTCCCAAAGCACGTGGCCCACGCTCCGGCACCAGGACCGAGTTGATGGGGGCAACAGGTTCTATTTTTCGAGAGGTACACACTCTGAATAATCTAAATAATGAACGGCTTGAGAGCCTTTTACAGAAGCTTTTATTTTTTTATTATTTTTTTTAATGTTTATTTATTTTTGAGACAGAGAGAGACAGAGCGTGAACGGGGGAGGGTCAGAGAGAGGGAGACACAGAATCTGAAACAGGCTCCAGGCTCTGAGCTGTCAGCACAGAGCCCGACGCGGGGCTCAAACTCACGGACCGCGAGATCACGACCTGAGCCGAAGTCGGACGCTCAACCGACTGAGCCCCCCAGGCGCCCCTACAGAAGCTTTCAGACAAAGGGTTACAAATACCCTAACTCCTCAACAGTTAGTGTCCGGGAGAGTCACCTGAATGTCAATTTGCATTTAGTTGTAGGTGCTGTCTCACTCCTCACTAAAGCATGAGGCTGGCTGTGTCGCCGCACGGAAGGGAGGAAGGACTGTCTTGTTTCTCCTTGCGCTTGTCCCAGACATCAGCCTCCGCCACGCGGACGGCGCGGCTGGGGCTCGCAAAGACCGAGTGAGTCTGGCCTCCACCCACATCACACGCTGCAGAATCCGATGTGTCACCACCTGGTGGCCTCTGGCTTTCAGGGTGACTTGCCTTAAAATAGGTCACCGAAGCTGCCTTAATCCAAGAGTCAACTGGCATTCTACTAGAAATAAAAAGGTGCAACAATGAAACGCCCTCTGAATGCACACGTGCTTGCCAAAATTCACTCGGGGGGCACCAGAACGTAAAAGCAAACACAACTGGATACTTGCTCAGAAAGACACACGCCACGTTCGCGCTGCCCGCCCCTCTGCCATTTTAGTTTTCTAAGCTGAGGGACAAGACCTCCCATTCACGAAAACAGGGCAAGGTAGGTCCTGGAGACGCCAGCCCTTATTTATAAAAAACAAACGAGCCTTCTGTGTCAACGAGATGTCAGAGTAGGCCCACGGGACCTTTGCAGGCTCCTAGAACACCACACTGGGAAGGCGGGCAGAATTTAATCACGGCGGATGAATGTGCTATCGTGAAGAGTATTTATTTTAAAGGACGCTCTGCTCAAAGCTCAGACTGCAAACCAGAAGGGGTAAACAGAGCAAAGAACCACCGTACTGGCAAAGACTCAAGCCGGCTTCGCAAGAGCGGCGTGGCTTCAATCCAGGAGAGGCCGAAAAGTACACACCGAGCCGTGAGAAGGCACTCGCGTGTGGGCTCAGAGGGAGTTCCAGCTGCTGCGGGGACCCAGTCGTCACGGGAGGGGATGAGATGTGCTTAGTGTCCCCTCTTTCCTCAGTGGGCGGAGGTGGTTCAAGAACATTCAGTCCTCTTCCTGCTCTAAACAGAGGCATAGTCCAGGGTACAGGTCAAAGGAGGGCCACGGATTTCACAGCTCGTTGTAGTACAAGCACTTGATAATCTGAATTTAGGGCCCAATCACCTCTAGGGGTGTAAAAACTGGGAAAGAACTCTGGGGACGAGACGCACAAGATGGGACCTTGTAAAGGTGCAGAGACAAGGTGCCCCGGTTTCCTAGGGAGAGAAACTAACCAGCCTTGTGCGACAGAAGGCGAGGCACCCACAGAATTTGAAAAATTCTAGTAGTCACAGTGAAAAGTGGAAGACAGATAAAATTAATTCTAAGAATTTATTTTAGTTGAGCCCATTCCTCCAAAATGTTATCTCAACGTGTAACTGAGAGAAAGATGGCTAGTGAGCTATTTTACGTTCTCCTTTCACGAAATCGGTGCCCATCCCTGGCCTGCAGCACACTGTGGTGTGGACCATCCACATCCCCGCTGCTCAGCAGCCACGGGCGGCCAGTGTCTGTGCAGCTCCACGAGGCAGGCACCACGCACCCCAGCTGCTGCTGCGTATCAGAGGCACGGACGGGATGCCTCGGGCCCAGCACAGAGGGAGGGACTCCATCTGCCAAGGGTCAAGGGCAAGGACACCTGCACAAAGGAACTTGAGCAGGGTCACGAAGTAGGAGTTGGCCAGGGGGGGACGGAAGGGGGTCGCGAGGGAAGGGTGTGCAGCCAGAGGCGCCGGGCTAACGCTGTGGATGTGGGCACGTGGCAGGAAAAGAGAACAGGGGCCACTATGAAGGGAACGACTGGCAGGGACTGCATTTTAGAAAGGTCCCCTGACAGCTGGAAGAAGTGACTGCAGGGGAAGATGCCGGAAGAGAGAGGGTAGGCTGTCCGGATGAGGCGGTGCAAGGGTCTGGACCAGGCAGGTAAGGGGAAGGCTCAGTGTTAGTTCAGAAGCGCCCTGTTCCTGGACTCTCCTGGTCACTGTGGAATGAGGGAACGGGCAAGATCATGTATGCCAAGTCCTTACCATGGGGCCCAGAGGAGCACTTGGGAGCCAGTGTCAGTGTGAACCCAGCAGCGACAAGAACAGAGACGTCATTGACTTAATAGTGACACAAAGCAAATGCACAAGATGGTGGAGGAAAAGGCCCGGGGGGGGGGGGTGCGGTGTGAGGGGAAGGTGTGGCCGGGCTGCTGTCCCATCTCAGGCAGTGGGCCGTCTGCGGGCGCAGGGTCATTACCTGCACCGTGTGCCACCCTGATGTTCACCTCCTCTCCATTCCTGTTTGCAAAGAGAGGTCTTCTCCCTCATCCAGACAAGCTTAGTGACATACACCTAGGAGAACGGACCATCACCCACAATGATCTAATCTTCCAGGGAGGGAAGAGGCCACAGCCCGTCACCCTACGTAGTCTGGGGCACAGCCTGGCATCACGATTATCCCTTACAGCTGCTTCAGAGCTGCCCAGCCTCACCAATGACCCTGACAGTTTCTTGTAAGGAGAGTTTATCTTTGTAAATAATGCAAATGCAGAGAAACATCAGGCATTATGGTCGTTCCTGGTAAAAGTTAGTTGCTGAATAAACGAAAACATTTTAATGAATATAATCTGCTAAAAATAAGGTAAACATTCATACATGTTCTCCTTCCTACAAAGCAAACTGGCCTGAGACTGCATTTCAAAGTTAATTTAAAAGGAAAACGTGTGGGGCACCTGGCGACTTCAGCTCAGGTCACGATCTCATGGTTCGTGGGTTCAAGCCTGGCGTCAGGCTCTATGCCTACGGTTCGCAGCCTGGAGCCCGCTTCGGATTCTGTATCTCCCTCTCTCTACTCTCCCCCCAACCCCTGCCCCCCTCTCCCTCTCTCTCTCGGAAATAAACATTAAAAATAAATAAATAAAAGGAAAATGTGTCACTGGGTTCATTTAATGACACCATGTTGTTTAATTTTGTGCTTTTGATTTTATCCTACAACTTCCTAAGATTTCAATTGCCTGAGATTTCAGAATAATTTCCTCATTTCTTCTCTGAGGAAGTTTTAAAATCAAGTTTCTTTGCAAGCAATTTAAATAATAGATTATATGTATAAAGTAGAAAAAAAAATAAGGCAGAGACACCTTTGGATTCTGCGGTTTGTCTCTGAACTCAGCTACCAAAGAACAGACCTGCAGAAGTTCACGACAGATGCCCTTAGTAGCCAGAACAGGGTCGTTGGGATATTCGGGAAAAGGGAACCTAAGTAACCTCAAGTTCAATGTCTGATTCATTAGCATGCTCTTCCTCATACATCTCAGGGCATCTGAAACCAGCAGTCGTCCATCTGTCGTCCCCTTGCCTGGCCAGCCAATGGCTCTGCAGGTGTGGGATAAGGTACTCAAGCAGACGACGAGGTTACATGGAACTCAATGTGGTCTCGTTCTTGGCATTTCAGCGAGTGACAATCCTGAACTGGAGTTCTACAGGTTTCCACGAGGACACTGACTGTTCATAAAGGCGCCATGAAGACAGCCTGGAGTTGAGCTTCGGCAATCCCAGGCCCATCCTGCTTGGTACTCTCTTTTCGGCACTGGCCATACTCTGGCCGCAATCACATCTCGGGCCAGGGGACTCCAGCGAAGCTCGCCGGGGGGAGGAGCTCCAGCCATAGTCTGGTAAAGGTCTTCGAGACTGCAAAGCATAACAAGCTACTGCGTAGCTCTCCCATGATGGGCCAGAGACTATTGTCTGCAGGTTGAGGAACTTGCCCAAGGTCACTGAGCTGGTCAGTAGTAGCCAGAATGTGACCCCAAGCAGTCTGGCTCCGGAGCCCATGGCCTCACCAGCACAGTACAGAGCGGACAACTTCACGTACAAGGGTCTTAAGGAAAACCCTGCACAGGCTCCTCACTTGCCCTTAGGAAATCCCAGTTTGCTATGCTGTGTCCTCAACTCCGCATGTCCTCAGGGTGACACCTGCCAGGTTCAGTTCTTGCGACCTGCAAACTCCTACGGGACGTAATCTCGGATTTGTCACGTGCATATTTTGCCTATGTTCTTCTCTCATCTACAGGTCTTTTAAAAGATCTTATCTTCAATCAATCCCCACACTCAATGTGGGGCGTGAACTCACAACCCCGAGATCAAGAGTCATCCGCTGACTGAGCCCGCCAGGCGCCCCTCATCTATATCCTAATAAACAATGAAATGAGCAAAGTGTAAGTTTGAAAAGGAAATGAAACGGAGTGATTTTTATTCTTACTAAGCACCCCCTTCCTATCTTTCAAAGTGGGACTCTCAAACCGGAGTGTGCCCGCCTCTGTGGATACACAAAGACCTTCTGAGAAGTTGGGCACGGGTGGTTTTAAAGAAATCATGTTCTACATCCTTCCATATGTTCTCTTCCCTAAACCCCATCTGCCCGAGAAGCAGTGTCTTCTGCTGCTGCCTCTCCTTCCCTACCTGCTTTTACCTAAACCACAGCTCCCCTTCCCCTGCTTTCCAAAGAAAGGTTTACTCCTCACCCTTCCCGAAGCTTACCAGCACGCATTTGGCCGGGTGTAAAAAGCACGGGATGAAGGGAGGCTTTGAAAACGTACAGCCCCAGAGGGAGCAAAGAGAGAAGACAGAACACGAGAGACACATCTTTCACCACAGCCTGGGGGACAGGCTCCTTGAAGACACCGAATGGCAATGTCTCCCATATCTACAATCTGCCCAATTTTCCTTTGATTTGATTTTTAAGATGAAGTCAGATTTTTAGTGATAGGAAATAAGCCTCCTATGGCTGACTGTATTAAATAATAAGGAACGATCGTTAATTTTGTGGCAGATATTTTCCATAAAATGAGCCAGGTCTGTAGTTGCAAAATGAAAAAAATCCAAATTTTTCATACACTCAATACCCTAGAAATTATATCTTTTGCAGCTACTGGGCTAATAACTTACTGAGCTACTGATAAATTACAGGTGTCAAAAATGTATGAGAAAAAAATTTTTTTTAATGTGTGAGACACCGTTCTTCAAAATTCTTCGTAAGGTTCACTAAGCAAAAATGTCTGGAGACTACAGTTCAAGGCACATAATCCATCATAAGGTGTCAGGTCACTAACTGGGTTGTTATTAAAAAGTTTCCCTCAGAGCTCATTAAGTATTTAAAGCTTCTTCCTCTAAGGTACAGAAAGGATTTTTAGACGGCAACGGAAGTGAAAACAAAAAACGAAAAGTTGAAAATGAAAATCACCCCCTTTCTATCTACGGTGTCGGTGAGAAACAGTCTGGAGAGGAAAACTTCCAAGCTTTGCAAAAAAATTATGCAAACAATTACCGGCCAATTTAAAACACGAAATGTGAAGGATGAGGAGAAACTTATGTTAATTGAAGATTCTGGCAGGTGTGAATTCAAGACCAGAGTGTGTCCCCTCTTCCACTCCCTGCAAGATAAGGAGGACACAAGCCCTCCTTCCAGTCTCCTGGAGACAGAATAATGTCAACAGGTACCTGAGTTACGTCTTTCTGAGCACGATGGGCAGGACTGAAGTGTGGAGTTAACCAGGGGTTCTCCAGGCCTCGATGGACATTAGAATCTTCTGACAAGCCCTAACAAGTCAGGTACCCAGGCCTCTCCCGAGATAATGAAATTTCTGGCAGACGGGCTCAGACACACGTGTGCTTCAAAAGCTCTCCGGGTTACTCTTATCTGTGGCCAGGGTTGACAGCCACTGAGTAAAGTTCTCGGTTTTCCGTGTTCACGAGAGAAACTGCACTTACCTGCGAAACTGGCAGAATTATGCTGATGAGCAACCTGACATCGAATTGCAATCTTTCTAAAAGTTTAAATAGTTCTCCCTGCCTCTCCTCCTCTTCTCCCCTCATTTGTGCCTCTACAGTCCTCCCACAGGACAACCGGCTGGGCCCATTTACATACGTTGGTAAATTAACTCCGTGGGCCTAGAAGGTGGATGAGATAGGGGGAAGGGGAGGCATTTTGGCCGCTCCTGTTCAGAGACTTAGCCTTCTGGTCCGACAGTGCCGGGATATTAGTAAGACTCACAGGTGTACAAAACACAGGGATTTCACTGGTCATGGCCACGAACTACCTGCTTGCCACTCTAATGCCGTAAAAAGACGAATCCCATTTCAAAATAGAAATCAGAGAATGGGATTCTCAGGAGGGACCTCAAAAGTCACTTGGTGCAACATACATCTGAGGCTAGTGGATCTATCTGTCCCTCCCCAGCAGGCGCTCACTCTGCTTGGTTCTGACCATCCGTGACGGAGCTCTCACTACCTAGGCCAGCAGAAAGGATAACTGCATAACCAAATCACCACCAAAGGTCAATCTTCTCATCTGTGAAATGGGACATCTTCCATAGTCACTGGATGTAAGCGGGGACAATTAGATTCAATAAATGTTATTCGTAACTCAAGGTTTCTCAATCTCATCACCACTGGCATTTGGGGTGAGATAATTCTTTGTCTGACAGGCTATTTTATGTTCTGTAGGGTTTCTAGAAACACCTCTGGCTTTTACCCACAACGTGTAGTGGCAACTCCCGTCCCCCAGCTGTGACAACCAGATGATGTCTCCAAACACTGTCAAATGTACGTGTGTGGAGGCGCGGACAGGACCAGTTGAGAACCACTGTCTAATTCCACTTCCCTCCTCCTACACACTCTGTAAGGTGTTCACGCCATCTTTGGACAATTCTGGAAAGAACGTTCTGGTAATCTGCCGATTTTTCAACTCCCCTAACGCGCCAGGGAGCTTCTGGAACTAGAACTTTCTCTAGCTAGAAAGTGTCAAAGCTGAGACTTGAACTAGAATCTCCGTGACTCAAACGCAGTAGATTTGTTTCCACAATATTGTGTTGTTTCCTAAGGGATAATCACTCTACGCAGGGAATGGGACAGCTCGATCACTTCCTCGAAGAAAGTTATCACGTCCTTATCCTTCAACTGGCTTCCCTTTCACCTCCCGCAGTATTTTTGTTTGTTGGTTTTTTAAAGAGATGTCTGCAAGCAAAGCTACACGCACTAGCCTATTTTCCAATTAATGGGATGCGCCAAGAGCGTGACATAGTTCACTCTGCGGGTGCCAGGAAAATCCTGAGGAACGGAGGCTGAAGGCTGAGTCCCTGCCTGAGTTGCGCTTAAAAAAACAGCAGCAAAAACTATGCAGTTATCAATCAGGAAGGAAATGAAGCTCTGGGCCAAAAACATTCCCGGAACAAGGAACAACCAGCTGCACAGGGAGCTGGTGCCCAAGCCAGGGGTCCCAGGAGCTCGGGAGACAGAGTGTGAGCATACTTCAGATAAGACGGAACTAACATTGGAGGCACCCAAGTCCAAGTCTTTACCGATGCCTTAACACACAAGGTAAACCTAGGAGAGGGAAGTCGTGCCTCTTTCTAAGCATCACAGGGGACCACCACTCATTCGGGTGCCCACAGGCGGTGCAAGAGGCAGATGCCAATCCGTGTGGCCCGTGAAACCCACCGGAACCACGATGAGCCCAGCAAGGCCCCCGGAGCAGGGGGTGATGGTAGGACTCCCAATTCTGAGCCCTCACGCCTCTCTAAGGCCCCACCTTCGTCCTGGCCCTGAAACCCACACGTGTGGCACAGTCTGCCTCGCATCAACGGACTCAAAGAAGAGGCAAGTGCTACCTCTGAGAAGTGCCCGGTCTAGAAGGAGGTCTTCTAAGTTATGGGTGTGGCTCTGAAGAGTACCAGGGCAAAGAACCCTCAGACGCGTGGTGGGGGGGAAAGACTGCCGGGTGCCGACCTGGCTCAGGAACGAACTAGCCGGATGACTTCGGGCACTGAGCCTTCCCTGGGACCAGGTTCCTCACTCGGAAAACGGGGCTGTGACCACCTGCACCTCCTATGTCGTCAACGGTTACACAACTCAAAGGTCAGTGCATGTGGAAGCCTTGTGCAAGTTACTACTAAACGCCGTGAGGCTTCTGCTACTAGTGAATATTTAAAACAATGAGAGCTGAGAAACGGGAGAAGTGGGGTCCCTGCCAATCCTGGCCAACTGGAAAGCCAACAGCTCTTTCCAGAAACTCGGTGGTTTCCTCAGTCTGGTGTCTGGTCAAAAGCCTTTTCTTGAATTGCCAAGAGTTTATAGCACATGCAGTTCGAGAAACCCTGCTCTATCCTGTGAGGGCAAAGATGGACGAAAGAGCTTTAAAAACAGAGTGAGCTCTTGTAAAATTAACTATCCCTTAAAAAAAATAAACACATGAAAATGAAATGTAACGTTAAGGACCAAGATGAAGGAACAAAGAAGACTATAAGCTTAGTCCAAGCTTAGAAATGGCCCCCGCTTTGTTATTCTAAAAAGTTGATCTGTTGTGAGGCTATTCAACTGGCAAAGAGTCCCTTTAGGTACACGCTGGGTGTCCAGATCGCTAACCCCATAATCCTGAAGAAAACTAACACAGGCAGGATCCCAGGGCCACACAGCAAAACCCAACAGTCTGTGAAGGACCTGGGCTTGAGGAGGCACTAATCCCGGCACTTCATTCTCACATCCAGCTCCTAATACTCCCCACTAGCAGGGGCGACAAAAGGACATGATGAGTCCTCACTGACATCATCACGTTGTCACCAACCCCCCCCCCCCCACAAGTGCACAACGGTGAGCTCTGGAGGTCACCTGCAGGGAACAGCAAGCAGGGCATGGGGGGAAGTGACTGACAGCAGAGATGAGTCACCTCCAGAGCTGGGTTCGGGTCCAGGGCAAGATTTTTGGTCACCCTGAAGGTTCATGGGAATTCTGCATTCAACTCCATGATACTTCCGTGGCTTAAGAGTTATGATTTTTTCCCCACAAAAATCTCTAAGGAAAATTATGGTTTCGTGATAGTAGGCATGTTTTAATTTTGTGATTTTCAGATATGAGCTTGCAATGCACGACCGCCCCCCACCCGCCCCCCAACAAGAGCAGAAACCCTGACAGAACTGTTCTGGGGCTTTCTCTCTGACCTGGAACAAAGTCCCTGTCCCTCTGGGCATCTCAAAGGGGAGGGATGTGAATAGATATAATCCAATGCGTTATTACTATAACCGTGAAGACATTTAATAAAGGAGGTGCCTGGCAAGTAAACTGTCATTCTACGGTGTACTTCCCCCAAAGAGAATACCAGAAAGAGTCACAAATTGGAGACTGTCCTTGGGAGTCGGTTTATGTGTTCACGACCCTCACTGAACACAGGTCTATACAAAAAAGGCACATGAAAATATAATTACATTCCCACGTAATTCCTAACCTCCTCAACTCATCAAAGCCCATTCATCCAAGCCTCTGTTTCCTCATCTGCAAAGTGGGGATAATACAGACACTGAGAAGCGAATGTCAGGATAAGCAGTAACTTTTGTGGGGAGAAGAGAGATGTATCAAAAGCAACAGGTGGGAGGCAGGATTAAACCGAGATACATTTCTCAAGGGAACAAAGTGCAGGAACAATCTTCTACGTAAGCTGGTGCAGTCAACCTTCCTAACTGCAGGACACGGCTCATTTTCAGCTGTAAGTCAACAATTAGCATATTAGCACATTCTAAGTGCTCCGCACAACTCGTCTCCCTTCATCCTTCTAACGTCCATTTTACAGACGAGCAAACTAAAGCAAAAGAAGGCTCAGCAAAATTTGCCCAAGATCAGAGAGGTGCTAAATAGCACAGCCAAGATCTGAATTCCCACTCAACATGTATGGACATTCTGAAAGTCACCCAGCCTTGGTTGCCTATATTCAAAGTAAAACCTCCAATTCTTGTAGCTTTTCATTTTCTGCTGGATAAAAATTTTAAGTTTATTTATTTTGAGAAGAGAGAGAAGAAAGAGTGCCTGAGAGCAGGGGAGGAGCAGGGGAGGGGCAGAGAGAGAGAGGAAGAGAGAGAATCCCAAGCAGGCCGCGTGCTGTCAGTGCAGAGCCCCGTCTGGGGCTTGAACTCACAAACTGTGAGATCGTGACCTGAGCCGCAATCAAGAGTTGGACGCTCAACTGACGGGGCCACCCAGGCCCTCCGAGAGTCTCTTCCAAAGTGTCCACTACCCTAATCCCAATTTATCTCTAAAAGGGGCCAGTGCAGGGAAGGCAGCTGCTTATCAGTTTATGAAATACAACTTAATTACATCTGTTTCAAGACCTGTAAAGCTGTCAAAGTGTGGTTCAGTGGGGTCTACCACCCACAGAAAATAATTGGGGGCCTTTCAAAGGCACGGTGATGGAGACCAGCTTCAGAGTTCAGTTTTCAAAAAGAAACCAAAATACATTCAATTCATACAAAGGTCCCGGAAAAGGTTTTTGATTCATTAGGACGTATCGCATTTCTTTTTATGCATCGTCGATTAAAAAAAAAAAAATATCTTGGTGTCTATAGCAGCCAAGAAACCTATCACAGTCACCCATTTCAGTCAGACTTGGCCTCTGTCCCTCTCCCTGCAAAGGGGACTTCAGACACAAGTTGGCCACTGGACAAAGGCACTGTGGGGTGACACCTTCTCTCATTGCTTCTCCTGCATGAGTGGCTTAGTGTGGAAGGAATCTTTTTACTTGAAATTCAAGTCAGGATTTTAATAAGGCAGAATCATGAACTCCAGAACAACTGTTGTTCGACCTAGACCAAACTGTGTTCGACCTCATGCTTTCCGCAGCCTTCTCGCACACACGGATGCGTGTGTATGCGTGTGCACGCACACATCCGCACACCATAGTTGAGAAGCAAAAGTATATGCAAGCATTTGAGTGATCTGATCAAAGGTAAGTATTTAGAAGGCAACTGTCATCGTTAAACGTAACGGCTCTTTAATCCTCGGCCACGGTACAGATCATTATTAGCTACAGTCCGCAACTTAACCATTTATTTATTTCATTTCGAGTTTTACTGGATGGAACATGCTATGCTGCAATTCAAGAAGTCCCAGGGACGAAAATACAGGGAGACATTGTCATATAAAATGTAATTTAGAAGCTTGGTTTATATTCCGAGGTGAAATGGTATCCCAAGAAATGTTGAATTTGTCATCATGTGCTCGCTGGGTGGGACCAGACAGGACAGTGTTTGATTACCTGGGGTGGTAATGCTCAACAGAGCCAGTAAATAGACTTTTTTTTTTTTTTTAAAGAAAAAAGGGGAGAGAGAAGGAAAAGACAAACTTTAAGGCAATGGTCTCAACACTTCATATGCATTAGCTCATTTAGTCATCCCAGAAAGCCTGAGGTAGGTACCATTATTAGCCCTATGCTGAAGATGAGAAAAGCGTGCTTTAGAAAAGTTAAGTAGCTCCAGTCGCCCATAAGCAGGGCCACGTCCAGGGAGCGACAGACCCAGCATTCAAACTCAAGCTTGCTTTATCTTTCCAAGCCGTCCCTGCAGATTGAGACTTAAGATGACCAGGGTTGCAGAGATAAACCCAACACCAGGCATCCCTGAATTCTTATCAGTGTCATGCCCTTGGCAACACAGAGAAATCCGGGGGCCCTTTAAAACACATCCAGAAAAAATTACTGTCCTTTTTAAAAGCGTATTTCTGCATTTTCACTAAGACATGTAGCGTTCGTGCAGGTGAATTCAAATGACCCCAAACGGTGTAAAAGGACACTGTCGTAGATTCTACGGTAAGCTTAAGTTTCACTGATTTTATTCTTCTCTATCGCTGATTCGCAGAGCCGATTCCACTCGTGCTTGTTCGCACAGACGCATTATCTCTGGGTGGTTTCCCTTCAAGAATCTGAACTGCTATTTTACTGGAGAAAGAGAAACTAAAGAATAGACAATGCACCGTCGAGCACAACAAACAGGAAAGAACATACACAGGAAGGCACGCTTGCAGGAGGCAGCTCCTGGGAAAAGACCCAGAGACCGGAAAAAACGATGGGATGGGAAATAGTCAGACGGGGGTGGGAGGCTGGACGCGAGGATCCCAATATCCCTGGGGTCAAATGTTCCAGCGCACAGAGAGGTACATGCTGGGTACGCGGGCCCAGAGGCTCAAACGGTCGCGGCTTGTACCACTTTCTGGTTCTCAGGCTCCAACGCGACCTTCGTCCCGGGACTCATTTTACATGTACCTGTCTTCTCCTTCAGCAAAATCACAAACAACCCTGGGGCGGGCCTAGTTTTATGTGTCTCTGTCTTAGCAACAGCACCAACATATAGTATGTTCTCAATAATCACTGTTTAATTTCGGAGTAAAATGACCCCGGAGGATAGAATCTGAACTCTCTGGCTCTCTCCCGACGCCGTCCCAGTTGTCAAAAACGGGGTTGTAGCAGGCTGGAAAGAAAAAAAAAAAAAAGGCCCGCGAAGGTATCAGGTCCTCATCCCTGGAACCTGTATAGGTCACCTTATGAGGAAAAAGGTCTTTGCAGATGTGACTAAATGAACATGGGGTGAAATGATCGTGGGGTGGGGAGATTACCCCACAGCATCCAAGTAGGCTCAAAATGGAATCACAAGTGTCCTCAGAAGAGAAATGCAGAGGGAGAGCTGACACAGAAGAGGTGGCGACAACACGACCACAGAGACAGAGACCACGGCCACGCAGCCACGTGAGGCGGGAGGAGGCAAGTGATGGATTCTCTCGCAGAAGCTCAAGTGGGAGCGCAGCCCTGATCTCCTCCTCCAGTGCGGTTAATACTGATTCTGAACTTCGGGCCTCCGGAGCGGTCGGAGAATAAATTCTTGCGTTTTTAAGCCACATTTGTAGTAACTGGTTACGGCAGCCATAGGAAACGCATAATGGGCAAAGACCAATCCAGAAACAAGTTTAGGAGGAAGAGAACTGAAGGTCTAGGAGGTGCCCTGCCCTTGGATCCACTGACCAGACGGTCCGGCAAAGCCTGGACTGCCTGGGGAATTCTGTTCTCACCCAAAGAAATTCCTGACTAACGGTGTTTCGAGGGTCCGTACAAACCTTTATTCTGGGCACCGCCCTCCCCCGCCCCCACCAAAATAAAAAGGTTATCTCCGTGGGCCAAACTCAAATTCTGCAAGAGAGATCAGGAGACCGTCTGAAGGTCTGCCCCAACATCATTTTACGACTTCATTAACAGGGTCGAGATGCACAACACTAAATTTCCCGTTCTGCCCAATGCTTTTCATCTGTACTCACACATCAGGAGGAACTTTCTTCCTGGAAACACGTAAGAAGCCATAAGCAAAAATGAAATACCTTTCTCCATTGCAAACCCCTTCAAAGGTCTGTTTAAAACAACTATTCCCCAACCACCCCCCATAAAACCTAAAGGATCCTTGGACAGAATCTCTATTTTCTGCCAGCAATTTCCTTGCTCAGTAGCTGAAATTCTCCCCTACTTTCATTGCCTCTCCTGAGTGCCCATGAACAGCCACCGCTGGTTGTACATCAACTTACACAGAAGTTTGTTACAACTGCCTTTCTTCAAAAGGTTAGGACACAGGCATATGCTGTAACATCCATCACGATTCTGTGCTCCTTACATGGTCTCTGAAGCCACGAGATTACCTGAGCTATTTGAGACTATTGAGGGAATAAAGTTCTATTTCAACCATGGTTTCTTTTAAAATAAAGTTCCCCTGGCCATTCAAATACTTGAGGCTTTTGCTGTGGCTGCTGTGTTCCTGTTTGGTGTTTTAGCACTATTTAATGACAGCGACCATCAGTTAAGAACAGAAGACAAATACACAGTGTGAAATCACTCCATGGGCTTTCACCTAGGATCTCAAAAACTGAAAGAAAAAAGGAACCTGGTCTAGTAGTTTAATCAAAGACACGACAATGAGAAGATCTAAGAAAAACAAATACTTATGGCACACAAGTCACATGTTGGCAGCTGCTAGTTTTTGATAAAGCAGCTATTTCGTTCATTTCAGAACTGTCGTATTTTTATTTAGCCACTTCCTAAGAAATCTGTATGAACAGCTGCTTGGCTAAAAACTAAGGCACTGAAATTGGAGCCATTCAGTGAAAAGTGTTTCCCCTCAACCCCACATGCAATTTATTCTAAAAAAAAAGGGGGGGGGATCCAAAAATGAATCCGAATCAAACCGAATTCAAGAGTCTTGAGAAGATACCCCGCCATGAATTATGAAAGTCTTCTCACTGCCTTGGTTATCTAAATTAAGTGAGAAAATATTTCCAGAAGGTGGCAGGAAGGGGAACCCTTTAGCTTATTTTGAGAAAAAAAAGCAAGCAGAAAGCGTGACATGCATTTCTGTAATGTTGATTCATTATCAGATTTCCCTTGTGGTAACGTAAAAAGTCGACATAAGGTTATGAAGTTCAGTATGGCCATTCACGTCACTGAGGACAAATGGTATATGAAACCTTTCCTAAGATCAAAATTCCCTTACCCAGAGTAAATAAAAGACTGCCGAAAATAAACAAATCACAACCCATTATTACACACCAGAGGATTCGGGAGTCAAAAGCACTAAGATTTTTGCAAAGACTAGGTTCTGTTAATTAAAACGTTAAATAGGTAAGAGTGTAAATAGAGAGAAGTTTATTATTACATGATCACAGCACAGGGCTGATGTATTCTTAAGAAGAGCTTTATTGCACACAACCTGGGTTATTAAAATCGCTGTGCTTTTTAATGACATGATAATTACCCCGTGTGCACGAGTTGTCATCTTCTTGCTATTGGAAGAGGGATGTATTATTATTTTAGAGGTAATTTGTTCTTTAAAACGCAGCTAGACTGGTACAGTAACTACAATGGCACTGATTTTGCCAAGAAGAGAACGGGCCGGTTCTCATCTTACCATCGTAAAATCATTTTATTAAGAAACATGATCCAACAGTTAATGAAGAATCCACGGTGCAACTATCCCACAACTGAAAAACAAATCTGAGCACCAGGTAATCAGTGACCAACTGTGCTCCGGTCAAGTACAAATTTTCCTGTCTTGTTTGACCGGTTTCTCTGAACCACTGCTCTCAAATCCCTGGACATCACGCAGCTGGATCAGATAAAACCCAGCAAAATGATTCAAGGGAAAAATAGGACTTTAGGTATCCCCTACCCCAAGTACAGGTTAGTATATTTTCGGCGGCCATAAGCTAAACTCCTAAAAGAGAGTAAAAAATTACATAGGTGTCAGTTCATGTGTTTTAAAGATGAAAATTCTATGGACAAAAAGATCTCGCTTTCCGGACTGAATCCTACTGTACAGGCATTCATCTTTCTAAGGGCACCGTGTGTAACGTAAGCATCCAAAGAATGCTGGGGGAGCTAACGTTCCTTAGGCTTATTTGTACTAGAGAGTAATATATAATGAATTCGTTTAAAACCCAACGAGCGTTTAGTCACATCATAAAGCATTACGGCGAACACCACGAGGTATGAGAAAATGCCTAAACCAAGTCTTACGTCACAGGGGCTTAGAGAAAAGGAAGAGGGGACAGGACATCCACAGAAGTAGCTGTAACTACAATAGAGTGGAACCACATAAATTACTACAGGACAGCAAGGCTTGCGGGGAGGCCCAGAGAGGGGCCAAGGGGGCCCATGTGAAGGGGAGAAAGACCGGGATGGGGAGGCAGCAGAAAGGAGCCCCCAGCCCCCAAGACACGGCCAATTCCTTGGAATGGGAAAACCCAGGAGAGCCCAAGGGAAGATGCCTTGGAGACCTGAGCAAGCAAGGCCCAGAGAGCCTCGAGGCATCTGGAGGGAAATGGGAAGTCACGGAGGCAGCGGTGAGGACGGAGGGAGAGGAAACTCACTCCAGGCCAGCTCATCCTCCAAGTCCAGGCCTCCCTGCGCGCTCTTCGAGGTGAAGGCCACTGGTCCTCACCGCAGGGGACGCTACCTAACACCCGCGAGTCTGGGTTCTCACAGCGCCTCCTGGGAACCCCCAGGTCTGTGTCCTAGCATGCTGCCTCTCCCACCTCAGCTTATAGGTAACTGACCGCCGGACCGCTTACGCAACCTAGTTTCTCAGTTGGCTCTGTCCCGTGTAAGAGGAGGACTTGGATTTTTTTTTCTTCCTAAGTAAGCAGGGAGAGGGTGCGTGCGTGCGTGCGTGTGTTGTTGTGGTTTGTAGGAGGGGCAGGAAAAGGAAAATTAAGTATTAAAAAAAATATTTTATGTTTATTTTTGAGAGAGAGAACGAGAGAGCGAGTGCAGACAAGGGAGGGGCAGAGAGAGAGAGAGAGGGGGAGACACAGAATCCTAAGCAGGCTCCAGCCTCCGAGCTGTCAGCATAGAGTCTGACACAGGGCTCGAACCCACGAACCGCGAGATCATGACCTGAGCGGAAGCCAGCCGCTTAACTGCTGAGCCATCCGAGCGCCCCTGGAAAATGAAATACCTTTTATCTTTGCCATCCCTAGCTGCTGGCAAACATTCACTACATCCAGGGAGCAAAATCCTTGAAAATTCCTATTTATCAACAATTATCAATGGCAAACTTTTTGTCCTTAGTTTCACCCAGTCATGTTTCAGTTTTAAGACCGGACAGATCAGCATCTTGGAAAATACCAAACATAAAAACGAGTGCTTTCTTAGGCAAACATTATACCACAGGCAAAAATCCATTCGCTGTGTGCCAGTTAAGTTGGTACAGCGGGAAATTAGCCAGACTGTTATTTCTGGGGGCTCAGAAAGTAGTCAATTGACATGGAATTTGACTTACTTAAATCAGCCCATTAAAAAATGCGCCTATGGTGAAGGACTTCTTATAGCATACTCTCGCTGATTTTAATACGAAAATATTACCAATTGCCCAGGTTGCTCACTGCTTTTCAGTTCTCGCTCCTTCCTAGACACGGAGAAGACTATGCTTCCCAGGCCTCTGGCAGCCAGGCAGGGACAGATTACTAGTTTTGGCCAATGCCTTCAGACAAGAGGTGACAAGTGTCACCCCAGAGTGGAGGCTGGGAAGCGCTCTTGAGCAATCCTCTGCTGGGCTGGGTCTGCGTGACCGTCTGGATCGGAATGCCTGCCGACCTGGGCTGGCAAGGAGCACGGGTGAGAAGCAAACCCGCGGCGTGTTCAGCTACTAAGATTCGGGGGTGTGCTCATGCACCTCTCCTTTTCAATGACCATCACCGGCGGGTTTCTCAGTGGACATCCGGCGGAAAAACCGGGCAGAGGACAAGTCTCTACAAGACAGAGCGGTGCACGGCTGCAGGAATCAACGGTTTCTGCTCATCAAAGAGAACCTGGCTATGGTTTCAGTCCCCGGTCCAGCGGTACTAATCCTGTGCCTCAAAGTGACACTAATTTGTTTGCTCGCTCCCAACGGCAGAAGACACCGCAGACATTCTTTTCTCACACGTCATTTCTAATAGTGTTGCTTCATATAAACACTATTTTCATGGGCAACAAGATAAGGGATTACTTCTCTATTTTTAGATGCTCTACCAGCTCTGGGCCTGGCCGGCGTTGTTTATATACATTTGGAGTGACCTCCGAGTTTTCAGGCCGGCTACCAGGCCACATTTGCCAAGGGTGAGATTCTATCGGCGAGAGCAGGCATCGTGTGGATGACAGGGATTGACGTCTATTTTATCGTGCGTTTATGAAGCCCAAACAATCGGTCTGGATCTATTTTAGCTTGGCCCAACAATAAACGTGGACCTATTTTTATAATATTTTGTGCTAAGATTAGCAGAAGAAATCTGGACACCGTACTTCCCCTAGTGAACTTCCTGTTACTAAGCCGTATCATCAGTGGTTGGCCCGTTAGTCATTTCTTTGCCTATTCATTCAATCAACAAACATTTATGGCGCCTACTTTGCGCTAAGCACGTAACCCGGCTCCAAGCATCCGGAGTCTAATGCCAGCCTACCGGTTGGTAACACTACTAATTTATTAAAATGTCTGTCCGACCACTAGAGAGTTGGCAGTTAGGGGTATTTTGTTTTAATAACACAAACAGATGGATATCTTAGTTCTGTTACATGGGAACTTGATGGACAAGGAATGATGTTCCTGAAAGTCAACTCAATTAATTTTACCAAGGAAATTATGAATATCAATGTTATTATACATACAATGCTGGGGTAAGACTTCAGATTGATGACAGCCATTAAGGTAGAATTTCATTGAAGGTAGAATCTGAAGGGTGCCTGGCTGGCTCAGTCAGGAGATCAGGAGACTCCCGACCTCAGGGGCTGTGAGTTTGAGCCCCACATTAGGTACAGAGGTTATGTCCTCACAGACAGACACACATAATTTAAGGTAGAATCTGAAACCTTGTAAAGAGCTGTGCAGGCATTTATACCGAGGCACATACACATTTCAAGGGATTTTATAACGCTGGTAGTCCTAAAATAGGTAAAATCCACAGAAGACCTTCTCCTGCCTTGGATACTAAGGACGCTTTATAAAGACTTGGCGGGGACGAGGTGCCAAGTAGAAGCTTCCTTCCCTCACGACTGCAGGCCTCTCCCGCTGCGGTTCTAGCACGCTCACCGTCCCCGTGTGTGGGTAGAGACATGGGCCTCTGAGAGCATGGCGGACTCCTCTTACGCCTTGAGAGGCACGCTCTTCGCAGGCTGTGTGCACAACACACTTCTGTTCGCAACCTTCTTTCAAAAGCCACTTTAAAAAGCAGATTCTAAAGGCGCCCGGGTGGCTCAGTCGGTTAAGCATCTGACTTCGGTTCAGGTCATGACCTCACGGTGCGTGGGTTCGAGCCCCGTGTTGAGCCCGCTTTGGATTCTGTGTCTCCCTATCTCTCTCTGCCCCTCCCCTGCTCATGCTCTGTCTCTCTCTCAAAAAGAAACAAACGTTAAAAAAAAAAAAAAAAAAAGATTCTAGTAACCAAAATATGAAGAATTCAACAAATGGAATGCTTTGGGCTCATTGGTTCTCCACCTTTCTTCCTATCCAGACGGGACACTGGTATTAGCCATGCACCCCAAGGCTGTAATCCAGGAGCACCCAGGGTTACCAGCGATTTCCTCAGAGAAAACTATTCATTTCCCACTGCCCCTCTCACTCAGCGCCTTTGGAGATGCACCTGAGGATGAGGTTATCAGAGAAAACCCTGGACTGTGAGCTGCTTTATACACAAAGTGATCCTTTGTAAATACGTGCAATTTGCCGTCAAATTTACTCGGGGAACCGTTCACAAGTGAGGCAGCTCGTTCATTCTCACAGCTCATCTAGATAAATGCATGTGCAAATGAACTTAGTAGGGCTGCAGAAGAAAGGTGTCCGTCCTCAGAATAAAATAGCAAACACTTTACATTATACCTACGCTCGGACCCAAGATACGGTGCCTAATTATGGGCCTTTTCTTTTGTCTGTACACTTATTTTTACACCCCTGGATATGTGGTGTAAGGAATCAAGCGGAATCTATATTGAGCACATGGCAACACTGGCAGACTTTGTTTATCTGATACTTCTCTCTTCTAATTGGAGAAGGGACAAACCATGAGTTATCTGAGCCTTTCGGGGTTTTGGTAGCAAGACAGGAACATTTAGACCATGGAAAAAGTTATACAAGGAATGTTTGAAGTTTAAAACACTTTTGCTAGAACTTCCTGGTACTTTAAAATAAAATGTAAAACCCCTACGATGGTGCTGCTGATACCTATTTGGTTAGCATCCACCAGCGAGGTTTAGAACTAAAGTCAACACTGAATCCAAATTTCTTTTACGCTGCAACGGGCGGACCGCGGTCTCTGTAGACAACACGCTGAAGGACAGAACACGGTTAAAAATCACTTTCTTTCAGGATGGAACAAGGTTCTGCCATCAAATTATTACTAAATCGTGTTAAAGTCCACCTCACAGCCTTACGTAAGCTGTCTGACATTTATCTCTACAGTTGATTGCTTTTATAATTTTATTTTACGACATGAAAATTTATGGGCGGTTTTCTTTCAAACATCCTACAGTTAAAAAAAACAAAAAAAAAACAAAAAAAAACAAAAAAAGAAAGGAAGAAAATAGAACCCAGCCTTTCAGCAGATGCTTTCTTTCTCTTCGTGGTTTGCCAGATAGATTTGTGTTCTCTTTTGTTCATGATATCTTAAGATACAGCACTGTATTTTTCAAAATAAACCTTGAAAGAACGAACGTGAGCTTTCCCCCAGTCTACTGTTACATTTTTCTCCAAGTCAGTAGGAGAACAGCAAGATCTCAGGAAGAACCACTTACTGGGTGGGCAAATTCGTCAGGCATGAACTGGCAAAGTTCTACCGTAATTCGATTTTAAAAGCTTATTTCCTTGTAATAGTCAAGATCATGTTCAGCTGTAAAGGAACCCAGAGTATGAACAGGACACCTGATTATCATTATTGCCTTGGTCTGTTTTTTTGTTTTTCTTTTTTTTAATGGTTCAAAGAGAATTCTTCCCACCATCTTTGTTAGAAAGAGCAAAAGAGCTCTATCCTTGGCTCACTCATTGTTCTTCCCAGCAAAATACAGGCATGTGCGCGCGCGCGCACACACGCGCGCACACACACACACACACACACACACACACACACTTATAAAAGGATATTCACCAGAATTAAAACCCCAGCACACGGCCTCAATTGTCTACCAAGTCTGAGGTTTTCTATTTGACAAAAATGCATGATGCATAAGGAAGGAAGTGGAAATACTCACTACAAAACTCATTTAGACTTCAGTTTCAAAAATATTTATAAAATCGAAGATTTGTGGGCAGCCTGGGAACATGAAAAGCAGTGTGAGCTGGGGTTTCGATTCTGTTATATAAACTCAGAACCTAATTAGTTTGTTCAGAAATGTCCTGTAGTACAGAGAGGAACCCCTGATCAGGAGGACAAATGTCACCCGCGGTCTGGTGCCATCCTCCAGGGATGCCTACCACAATGCCACTCTGTGGACCCCACGATCAGGAAGCACATACTGGAAAAGCAATGGTATATTCTGCTTCCTCACCTCTTGCCAACTCATTTTACATGATGTTTACTATTTTTGAGACAGAGAAAGAGAGAGAACGAGTGGGGGAGAGCAGAGACAGAGAGGGAGCCACAGAAACCGAAGCAGGCTCCAGGCTCTGAGCTGTCAGCACAGAGCCCGACCCGGGGCTCGAACTCATGAACCGCGAGATCGTGACCTGAGCCAAAGTCGGACGCTCAACCGACGGAGCCACCCCGGCGCCCCTCAGCTCCATCTTTTAAACACAATCACTGACCAAAGCTTTGTCCTCTATTTATCTGTAAGTCAAGCATGCAGTTGTCTGAATTCTTTGGCAGTGGGCAAACAGAAATAAAGGAGAATGGAATTTCATGCTGGGTTGAGAGCTGCCTTTTTGATCATATAGACCTTTATTAAGCTCCTCAGCATTTGCACAAGATAAGTTTAAATGAGAACAAAGTTAAACCTGCACAATGTCAAACTGTAAGGGTCCAGTAAAAAAGTTAAAGAAGCGTTTTAGAATAGCTCTCCTAGCTCTCCAATTAAGCTTCAGCCAAATTCCTTGTGTGTCCAAGTCCGTGCCAGTAAAAAGGTAATATAATTACAGTCAAAGGACGATGAAATGAGCCATGTATCCCTGGCCTTCTGGGAAAATCTCCACTGGTCCCCATACATGAGAATCCCCCAATGCAGGTAAATGCACACGAGGAAGAGCTTGCGTCTTCATCACTGCAGCCCCAACGGGTCACACGGACCTCAGCGATGCTAGCATTCGAACGCTTATTCAAAGGGACCCGTCTTGATTAGCAGTACCGCGTGCTGTAGATCAGCCACCAATTCGATACCCCAGAGCTGCTGGGACTATTGTTAACTTTGTTTTCTGCTGCTAGACGCCACGCTATCAACAGGATAAAGAATATAAACTATGCGGGCGCCTGGGTGGCTCAGTCAGTTGGGCATCCGACTTCGGCTCAGGTCATGATCTCACGGCCCGGGGGCTCGAGCCCTGCGTCGGGCTCGCGTCGGGCTCTGTGCTGACAGCTCAGAGCCTGGAGCCTGCTTCGGATTCTGTGTCTCCCTCTGTCTCTTATCTCTCTATATAAACTCTATAAAGATAATTTGTTATTTTCATAGAAGACCTTTGTTATCTTTAAGACAGCTCCCACAGACACAAGTCTGTGACTAAATTAAATGCAAATAGGTAAAAAGAAAATAAAAATAACATGTTGGTTTACATAAACTATTTAAGAAATACTTCACATCAAACTCCTTTTCCAGAGACGGACGGCAGTTTCACAGATGGCAAACAAATGTCTCCTGGGGTGCTGACGGTTCCCCCAAAGTCTGCCTAGAGAGGTGTCTCCCACATTCTAAAGAACCTAGCACTTCTGCAGGGACACACGCAGCAAATGTTTGGAGAGCTCATCTTACATACTTCAATCAGCAAAAATAATTTAGAGTTGACTATATAAAGGTTTCCGTGATCAAAACGTGTATTCTTTCCCACCCTTGACTTAAACACATGGATGCCACGTGGGTCAGAGAGCGTGCCCACAGGCAAAGCGCTCCGGTATTTCTGAAAGGCACATCAGTACTGAAGAACGTGAAGGTCTGGGAAGGGTGCACAGCTACCGAGAAGTTCGTTTTTATCGCAAGTGAGGAGACTGCACTTAATAAGTGTTCTATTTACTGTGTCATCAAGGTAACAGCTCATTAAATAGGCTGTTTGGATGAGATGTATAGGGTCAAGTGCTGAAAAGAATGAGGAAGCAGGCCGCGAGAAATTCAGCTCACCTAATACTTACGTTCATTTCCACATTCTGTTTTCATGAAAGAGCTTAATGAAAAGGGTTTGATTTTTGGGGGAAAAAAAATCATACGAAAACAAGAGGACAGGTTTTAAGATCCGTGTTTTAGAGTGGGAAAGTCCATTTTACTAACCGGACTAATCTAAAATTTCTCCTAGACGGATGTTAGAAACTTCCAGTATGACTGAATGAGAGTTGACTATTTATTGTATGGATTTCATAGGTCACCTCCAGGATTGATTTCTTTCTACCTTAATTGAGCAGTATCAGAGCCTGGCCTCAGGAGAAGACTGAGGGCATGGGAAGTAACCCAATGTTAGGGAAATTGACAAGGCAAAAGATGTCAATTTGCCTGGTAGATTTTTGTGTATTTTCCAACAATCCTAACAGACAATTTAGAACAGTGAACATCATTTATCTAAGGAGGTCCTCCCACCCCCAACCCTTCTGACAACAAAAGTAACAACTTCTAGTAACTCCTAGAATGTGGCAAAGTTGAGGCATTCAGGGAAAAACTTGATGATCTAAAAGGCCATTTTCCTGAAACAGACGTAGGAGCAAGGGCTGCCTTTTCCTGTTAAGGGTCTCAGGCGGATTTTGTTCATTCAGTCAGTCAGCAAGTATTTACTGCCTGTTATCTTCAATACACGGCAGCAGGTACCAAGTGACGTGATGCTGGATCCATGGGTAAAAACGAGGCGAAGAAAAGACCAGAAAGAACCAGCATGGAACCCAGAAAGTTACTGGGCATCTTCATCAACACTCTTTCCATTTATAGACTTCCTTCCTTCATGATGTGGGTAATAATGGAAACGGAAATGTGTCAATGGCTCCAACCAGAAGAAAGTTAATTGGAGTTCACCAAAATGACCATGCCATCTTATGACTTCTCTTAAATTGAAAATATTGAAAATACTTCTGCCTATGACCAAACATTACAAAGAAACGCCATTACTATCAGATGTGAAGTCACGTTCATAGGCTTACTGGAAAAGGAAAACACGAAATCAGTATAAACTCAAAATATCAAGGGGCTCCTGGGTGGCTCAGTTGGTTGTGTCTGACTCTTGACTTTGGGCTTAGCTCATGACCTCATGGTTTGTGAGGGGGATTCTCCCTCCCCGCCAAACCCTGCTTGTGTGCGCGCTCTCTCTAAATAAATAAACTTACACACACACACACACACACACACACACACACCCTCAAATCATCAAACCTTACAGCTATCAGGAAAACTGTATAAAGCTCTGGTAATTTACTGCAGTATGAGCTGGGATTTTATATTTTTTCCTTATTTATTTGAAGTAAACAAGAGGGTTGGGATTGGATACAAGGGCAGTGTTTACTCTCATCATTAAGGCAAAACGTTTACACAATAGGTCTTAACATACTATTTTCCAACACAGGCGCACACACACCTACAGACTTTAATTTTGGTAGAGTTCCAAAAACGAATATGGATTTTCTAAGGTTTGGTATGCAAGCCTTATCTTTTCAGATAGCACATCCATTTCCTGAGCACAGGGTCCATTCCTTCAACTAAATAATAATGCTGCAGAATATTAATAAAATAGTAAGAACGCCATGAGGACCTGCTCATTACGGCTGCAGTAAAACTCTCCACCTGTGGGCACGTACAGTGCTACTTGGGTATGGCTCTACTCGTTGGTTATATAATGGAACAAATTAAAAAATAGGAACCCAAGGCCACGATAAAGCCAAGGGGTATCTGGCGAAAGGAGAGAAAAAGATTCCATAACCCTTGGTATATAATAATTCTCTCCATGGAAAAGGACACGAGGGAGCAGAAGTACACGTTCCCCCTCAACAAAGGGGATGATTTCGTGCCCAATGGCAGTCCTGATGTTGTACAAAAAGAAATACGTGAAGACGCTTGAGATCTACTTCCAAAGAGCATTATGATACCCCGAGGAAATCTATTACCAGTGTAAGGATACCAAGTCCGGGGGCACCTGGGTGGCTCAGTCAGTTGTGTCCGACTCTTGATTTCAGCTCAGGTCATGATCTCAAGTTCGTGATCTCATGATCACGAGTTCGATCCCCACGATCTATCCCCATGATCATGATCACGAGTTCGAGCCCCACGTGTTGGGCTCTGTGCTGACAGTGAGGAGCCTGCTTGGGATTCTCTCTCTGCCTCTCTCTCAAAATAGATTTAAAAAAACAAACTAACAACAACAAAAGGATAGCAAGTCTGTTATTTCTCAAAGCAAAGAGATTTTCCAGGGTTTCCTAGGTGGCTCAGTTGGTTAAGTGTCCGACTTTGGCTCAGGTCATGATCTCACTGCTCATGGGTTCCAGCCCCGCGTCAGGCCCTGTGCCCACAGCTCAGAGCCTGGAGCCTGCTTCGGATTCTGTGTCTCCCTCTCTCTGCCCCCGCCCCCTTGCTCTCCTTCTCAAAAATAAATAAACATTAAAAAAAGCTTTTTTAAAAAAGAGATTTTACAATCCCTGAATTAAATTGTCCTTGTCACTCTCCCTGCCCTAAGTGACTATGTTACAATTCCCTGATTGAGTCAGTAGAATGAGGAAGAGCCCATCAGAGCGCTTGCCAAGTTTTCGTGTTGAAAACCACCTAGCCACAGACCAATGTGCAGATCAATTCTCCTTTTCGCCATCAAGAGAAACTATAAAAGGTCCCAAAGTAAAAAGAAGTGGCCCACTGAATTCTTTCGGTCATCATTTAGCCTGCTAAATCTCGGAAACTTGGAAGTCAGTTTCTGCAACATTACAACCAAGAGATGCCTTCCCATTAAGTTGTGAAAAGGAGGATAATTATGTTTGCCTATAATGCTCTCTCTCCCCTCCAATGAGTTCAACTGCTATTATTACCACTCTTTCAGCACAAGATGAACCAATGTGTAGCACGTATTTGACCCCTGGAGAACTAAATCTTCAACAAGTACTCTTGCTGTATATTTCTACGTCGTCGGTGGCCATAAAGAAAGTCTCAAGTATTAAGCTAATTAGAACAAATAAAGCATTTCAACAGTTTGGGTGGCGTATAATGTCAGGATAGCTCATGTATCCACAAAATAGATCAGAATTTACTGACTTTTAACTCATTAACTCTAAAACAGTTAAAGAATTAACCAAGAGAACAGTGTTTACGAACTTAAATTTTTTTTTTGACCTTTATTCATTTTTGAGAGACACAGACACAGTATGAGTCGGGGAGGAGCAGTGAGAGAGGGAGACAGAATCCAAAGCAGGCTCCAGGCTCTGAGCTGTCAGCACAGAGCCTGATGCGGGGCTCGATCTCAAGACCGTGAGATCATGACCTGAGCTGAAGTCATAAACACTTAACTGACTGAGCCACCCAGGCGCCCCAAGTGTTTACTAACTTTAAAAAGTACTTATTGTGATGGTTCTACAAAAATAATTAGATATGAAGTGTCTTAAAAAAAAAAAAAAAAAAAAGACCCAGCAAAATAAAGAAATAAATACCAAGTTTTACCAGACCATCAGAATGCATCTGGACTTGAGTAAGAATTCTACGGTTTTGAGATGGTCAATTTCACAGCACACCCAATCTGTGGACAAAAGGGCATGGAGAACACAGGTTCACGTGGGGGTTTTGTTCTTCAAAACACTCCTGGGTACAGCATTTCACTGCTGAGTTGACTTCCCGGTGATCGCCAGCGTGATCCATTTACTGGAGACACAAACCACTTTACCACCGGCCAGTAGGCCCCAGCACCAGAAGCATATGATAAGAAGACACCCAAGTCTGGTGTTCACAGGCAATAGGAAGGGGAGAACTTCATCTGGGGAAAACGGGACAGCTTGGTAAGCACTTCGCACCTCCTTCTCCGGCGCTGTCCAATTAAGCAATCCTTTGCTTAAAGCATCTACTCAGAATTTTTAATACCCTGTGGATCCTGACCCTGAAAGATGTTAGCATGCATTCCAGGGACAGACTGGGTGCAGACGTGCTGTGTGCAGAGAGAGGAAAGAAAGCACAAGAATGCAAGAGCACAAGAGGTCACCAGCACCTAGAAGTGAACAGCCTGGTACCCAGTCACGCGGCAGGCACCAGCTCCCAATCTGGTTGCCTGTAACCTGCAGCTCCGCCGACGGGAGGCCTGCTGGCGTCCAGAGCATCCTTCTCTACGGCAATAGTGAAAAAGCAGGTGTATACTTAACAAGATATCCAGACATACAGGTTAGCCACGTGGTTTAACTTGTAAGCGTCAATTACACAAAAGTTTTTCAGAGTGAGGAAATTAAGTGCTTGGCAAAACATCTTTCCTGAGAATAACGGATGAGGCAGAATCAGCCTGCCCCGGAGACCAGATGTTGCCACAAGGGCCAAGCACTGATGGAAGCTGCCAGCACTTTCACCTACGTCCAGTTCTTCCTTCCCCCATCACTGGTAAAACCAGCTCCTGTCCCCAAGGCTTTTTGCCCCACCAAAACATTTTCTCCTGGATAGCCACCCGCAGCAGTATATAATGCAGACAGATCATTCATATTTTTCCTCCAGTCCCTGAATTCGTCCTCTTGCTAATGCTAAGTTTACACTAACATGTTTTACCCTTCATGTCCAGGGCTGGGACATGAGAAACATTTGCTGAAAGCTACTTCCAGATGAGGTGGAGGGCGGGGGGGGGGGGGGGGGACCGAGGAGATTACTCCAACAGAATTTCTCTGCAAGCAGCGTTAGACTTCATCTTGGCTAGGACCCAAATTCCCCCGACGGGGCCCTTGGTTTGATTTCCCCAGTAGCGGTGCTTGCCAGGACCGGGAAAAATGCTAAAAAGTATGCTGACGAATGGATGAGTTTGTTAAGGTTGAAGTATCACAGCCTGCGAAGCTTCAACAACAGAAACTCTGGTCTCACAGTTACAGAGGCTGGAAGTCTGACCTCCACGTGTCAGCAGGGCTGGTCCTGCGGACAGACGTGAAGGAGCATCGGTTCCACGGTGCCCCCCGGCTCCCGGAGGTTTGCCGCCAGTCTGTTTTTGGCGTTCCTTAGCTTCTGTTTCGTCACCCTGCCCTCTGCCTTCCTTGACGTGACATTCTCCCTACTTGTGTCCCAATTTCCCTTTTTTATAAAGACACCAAGCATATTGATTCGGGGCCCACTTGAATGGCCTCGTCTTAGCCTGCAAAAAGGCCCTATTTCCAGATGAGGTCACATTTTTATGCTGTTGGGGTTAGGACTTCGACCGCTCTTCCACCCCTAACAATTGGCCAGGTAAGCTACTCTCTCAAAAGGGATTTTTTATGGATCAAATGAACGGTTTGTAGTATCAGCAGGGGGCTGGGGGGGACCGCCTGCCAGGACTTCCTTAAGAGGAAGGATTTTTTTTTTTTTTATTGCTCCAAAGTCTCATGATCATTAAGGTGGATGCATGAATGGGGTGTGCTGTGGTCACAAAGGCTGTTCTCAAATATCCCACTTCTTCTCCTTCTAAGCAATGGCCGACATTCATTTCTCCAATGGGAAGTTGGGCAGAAGCCTTCATGAACAATGTGCAACGTGTGACATTCCTTTCCCCTACGGCAGTGATGGTGGAAGCAAACGTCATCACCGTGGGGACTCAGTGACCACAAAGAGCACTGTTCCCCAGCTAACAATTGCTGGACGTGGGTCACGAAGCAAGGGACTAAATCTCTGTGGTCTAATGCACTGAGATTTTGTCTGTTTCTGAAGCACAACCCAGCGCGATGCAGATGAGAATTCCCTATGTTGAATTCTTGCTCTGTTCCCTCGGGTTTCTCTTTGTTACATCATCAGGAAAGGGAAGTCCGTCACATGCGTTCATATAAAGTGACAGGCCTAATGGCAGAATGTCACGTTAGTCTGAGCCACTCTGCCCCAGGCCCTGAGAGCATTCACACTCAACCGGGGATCAAAACCCGCAAGAGAGCTGAACACGTCAAGCCACAGTCGGGTCAGCTCAGAGGGATAAGCCACACAAAGCAAAATTCGTTCGTTCATTCGTTTAGCCATTCGGTGGGTGTCAATTTTTTATTTAAATCAATTGATTTTATCCAAAATGTACGGACTTACTTTGTATTTAATTTCAGTCACTGCAAAGAGTATTTTATGGATTTTTTTTTTTTTTGCGCGATTCATTACATTCATTTACATTTCTTGGAGTATAAATTTTAGTGGCATTTAAAATCAAACAGATGAATAAATGGTTCCCTTAACACCATGAGAAGTAGTCAATTCTTTTTAGAAAAAACTCCTGCCTCTACTCTGTGGTGGCAGAACCGGATTTACCAGCTACAGGACAGAATTTTAACCCGACTAGAAGACATTCCTTATTGCCAGGAATGCCATGAACAGATGGAAAAATAAACAAGCAGACACTACATACTACTCATTTTGACATTTTGTTGGAATTGTAAAATCAGCTTCACCTTTTAACGAAAAATTACGTTTCTTAAGCAATTTAAAAATGGCTCTAATGGGTCACTGTAGTGTCACGAAGGGGTGGGGTGGGGAGGTGCGTTTTATTCTCCAGCACAATTTTCCGAAGGTTAGGGAAAATTTTTGTCGACTTGTGCAGGAAACACCGCTCATCTTAGCACTGTATGCAGGCATGGAGGGCTAGGAGAAGAAAGGATGACCTAATGCCTAATGATTAAAAGAAACGTTTGAAGAAGGGAACCATGAGGTCAAAGTTAAGACAAAAGCATAATGAAAAGTAGGCAGAGTCACAAGAGGAAACAAAAGCCACCTCCATAGGGTTGAACATTCTGCACTCCACGGTAACACTAACAAATGTATTCCCCTGGAAGCCTTGCCATTTCCTCAGGGCTATTCATTCCTTCCAGATTAAAAAAAAAGAAAAAAAGGAAAAAGGAAAAGAAAAGAAAAAGAAAAAAAAAAAAGAATTGAAGCTGCAGCAGAGTTTAGAAAGCATCACAGAAGTGGAAAGTGGTTAATTATGACGTAACTCATTTTTTATTAATCTTTCACTAAGTTCCATTGTCTATTTTTTATTATTTTTAGAGACAGAGGGAGACAGAGGGAGACAGAGAGAGAATGAATCTCAAGCAGACTCCACATTGAGCAAGGAGTCTGAAGCAGGGCTCGATCCCACAAGCCTAGGATAATGACCCGAGCTGAAATCAAGAATCCGATACTCGACCGACTGAGCCACCCAGGTGCCCCTAAATTCCATCTTTCAAATGCCTCTCAAGTAGGCAGCAGAGAAGGAATACTGACTGGTTCTGCGTGATACAAGAACAAGCGATTCTGGTTTTCCTACTTCTGAATTCTTCTACAACCAACACGTATCGATTTTGGTTGGATACAGAGAAAAGACGTACTTCGTATAACTTAAGAGGACTATGTCTCAGATTCACCCCTCATTTCCAAATGCCTCTGCCCCCTGCCTCCACCTCTGCCGCTGTAACTGCCTACTGACAACACATCAGCAGCTTTCTGGAAAGGCTCCATGAGTCAGCCTGTCCAAGTGGTTAAGTCTATACAACTTACCACCCCCCACAGACCTCTATTTATGCCTACCTCCTCCCACCCAACCTGCTTCTGGAGTGCCCACCAGCTTTTCTTTGTTTATTCAAATCAAACCAAGAACCCTGGGGGGCGCCTGGGGGGCTCAGTTGGTTAAGTATCCAACTTCGACTCAGGTCATGATCTCACAGTTCGTGAGAGTTCGAGTCCCGTTGTCAGGCTCTGTGTTGACAGCTCAGAGCCTGGAGCCTGCTTTGGATTCTGTGTCTCCCTCTCTCTCTCTGCCCTCCCCAGCTTGCACTCTCTCTCAAAAATAAGTAATAAACATTAAACATTTTTTTAAATTGTGTACACATGAAACAAAACAAAACAAAACCCAAGAACCCTGGAGCCCCGCTCATACCTTCTCTTTTCTCTACATGGTACCCTGCTCATGGCCCTGCAGACCAGGCCCACCCCATCAGTTCTCTCTCGGCTACACACGAGAACAAGTGGAAAACCACATCGTCAACAGAGGCACACTACAAAGGCCACGTGGAGGAGGCCTTTTCTAACTTAAAAGGCGATGCCCACAGCACCTCCTATACAGTGTAGATTCAAAGTTGGAACGAGAGTCCTGTTCGCAGAACACGTTTCATGATGCAGGGGGCAGAATCCTGAGAACAATACTTGGCCTCGCTTCGAGCAGAGACCAAGAAATTCCGAGAGGCTTCCTCTCCAACAAAATCTGTGTACTTCACAATCAACAGTGTATAATGTGGTCTGTTCTAAACAGACTCTCAGTAGAGGCCTGACCTATTTACTATCTGGCAACTTTAAAGTTTACGATCCACAACTTTACAGAAAAAGTTGGCCGACTCCCGATTTACAACATAAAGCAAATTCTCGTCAAATCAAGCAGTCAACTGTGTCCAGCATCCTGGTCAACGGTGCCAAAACTTCGCCCTCAAACGGCACAGATGTCCTCCCAGGCCCTCTCCCTGACCAAAAATCCCGACATCCTAGGCAACAGCATCTCTATACATCCCTGCTTCTACCTCCTTCTCCAGTCTTTCCTCCTCTCACCCAGCACCTCATTTCCAACACTGGCCTACTCACCTGCGATTTTGTCTCCACGCCTCTTGCTAGAACGCCCTCTCCGTGCGTCTAAGTCCCGTGCGCTCTTCCAGATCCATTCACACCTCTCTTCCTCCGCAGCCCGTCGGCTTTTCCTCAGTTGTGAGACTCCACAGCTTTTAGCCCCATCTTCCTCCGGCTTTGAACGTTCACTACTTTGATGAGTACACGCTGTCCTGCCTGCCTCTCCCCTTAGACCAGAAGCTCTCAGCCGGGGCGGGGGTTGGGGGGGGGGGGAGCATCCCCTTGGACTCCCTCACCTTAACTACAAATTAACCAACGTTTCTTAGAGTGAAAGAAGCCAAATATAGAGTCACCGTGTGAACAGTTCATTCCGAAAACCTCCAACTTCACGTTGAAACATTTTCAACTTCGTTTGAGAGAAGACAGATTTGCAAACATCAGTGGGGTGGGTGGAGGGAGGAGTGGGGCCCACTGAAGGGACAAGGGTCCCGTTAAGTGGGGGACTGAGCAAAAGGGGAGGGAGGGCATCCTGAGCAGAGAGGCCGGGGGGGAATATGGGTGGACAGAAGTATGCTCTATCAGAGGATGTCTGTGGGGACAGGGGAGCCGAGCCCCACAAGGTGGGAAATGCAAACAGATTTATTGCAGTGATAAGAGACCGCCACTCTGGGGTTGCAGCAAAACGTGAGCTGATGTTTACAGTTCAGAAGACCACACTCCTGGGCTACAGTGTGCAAGATGGATGAGAGGAGTCAGTCTAGAGGTGATCAGGAGTCTCACCAGTTAGGAAACTACTGTCCCAGAGAGGAACCTGGCCACAGCAGTGGTGGGGGGGGGGGGGGCGGGGGGAGGGCAAGACGGGAGAGGCAGAATGAGCAAGGCCTTGACACTTGATGTAGAAAAAGAGTTAAGATGCATCCAAAGTTCCTTTTTTATTTTTTTTTATTTTTAATGTTTATTTATTTATGTTTGAGAGAGCGAGTGAGTGCAGACAAGTAAGTGGTGGCCGGGCAGAGAGACACAGAATCCGAAGCAGGCTCCAGGCTCTGAGCTGTCAGCACAGAGCCTGGCACGGAGCTCGAACTCACAAACTGTGAGATCGTGACCTGAGCCGAAGTTGGATGCTTAACGGACTGAACCACCCAGGCGCCCCATGGTACGTCCCAAGTGTCTCATCTTCAATTGGCTTTGGTCAGAAGTCAGACCCCAAACTCCAGAACTGACTACATTATACGCGGGTAGTTGTGAAATACACAGGTTTCCAACGAAGAGAGAGCCTGTGAACTTTTTAGGTCTACCTGAGGTTCAATGCTATCAAAGAACCACATGGGATTACAGACACACTTCAACATTTTTTAGTCATTAAAAAAAAAAAAAAGGCCAACAACACTGCAACTGAAAGTAAAAGCTAGGGAGAAAATATTTCCGAAGTTGCCAGTTTTTAGGAGGCACTGTGCAACATTTCTTAGACTAAGGTTTTTCAAAGTAGACCACGGACCTCCAGGAGTGCTTAGACAAATTGGAAGTTTTTGACCACAACCCACCCAGCTAATCCAACCAGTTAAAACATCACAGTGGCCCAGAAGTAGTTAAAAATAGGCGAGCAGAATATACATACCAATGGATTTCAAATAGCACATACAGAATCTCAAGATATAAAACATACTCCTAGGATATTTTATCATTATACATTTTATATATTTTAATGTAGGATACCCATCTTCATAGTTGCTCAAGGTTAAAGATAATAAAAAATGAAATTCAGGTTAATTTTTGCAAACCCTTAGAAGCAACCTTGGGAGCCGAGTCTGAAAGCCACGGGTCTTAATTACTTCATTTATACCCACTCGAGGGCAGGCCACAGATGCAAATGTAACTGAGGACCTACTCAGCCATTAGTATCTGGCAACTACCTACTAGAAAGGGATGAGTGGTCACATTACAAGTCAGGATCTACCACGTTGCCTGGCCGACGACCTTTTCACTGCTACCAGCCTCCTCTGATGGGACACAGTCCCGCCCCAGAGCACCCACTCCAACCACACACCCCGTGCATCCCTCCCCGGGGAACCGAGCTCCTGACATTCAGGCTAGAGCTTGCCTCTTGCTGCCACCTCGGCGATTTTTCCAGAATTACCATCCTCGATTTTATTTGTTGCTTCTAGCTGGAAAGCATTTTTTTCATTCCTTTCCCACCAGATTAGAGTGTTCAGATCAAAGCCCCCAAGGACAGAGTGGGCCCAGAGAAGCCAAGGCTAACATGCTTCGCCTTCCAAAGCCAAGTACCTTTGCTTCTCAACAAGGGTTCTTACCCAGACCCGTCATGAACTCCCTCCCTTCTGACCTGGCTGCATGTCTGGCAGGCCTCGGGTAGCACAGCCAGCCTGGACCCTGGCACTGAGAAATAAATACTCTCCAGGGAAAAAAAACAAAGTTCCTCTACACAGAAATGTCTGAGCAATTGCAGGACACGGTCTACCAGATGAAAATGCCCTAGCACGACTGCATCAAAGTTCCCAACCACAGACACCCGACACGTTCCGACAATGACATACCCAGGGCCGGCGACGTGCGCGCAGTTCAGATCCACTTTGTTCGTGACAACGTGTGGCCTGCCTTAGCTGCATCAGCCTAAAATCCTTCTCGGGTCATTTTTGGGGGGAAAAAAGGAACTCTTGACATCTTCTAGTAAGGATTTTATTATCAGTCACGTAATCAGCCACATTAGTAAATCCTATCCTCTTCAAGTATGCCATTTATTCCTCCCAGAGACTCTAATGCAAGTGTAATCATCTTACACACTCAGAGGTGGACTCAGAAGACTGTAATGGCCAGGGGTCACGGCAGTGGCTGAAAAAGGACCTTAAATCTCACGCGTTATTTACAGAATACACTTCAGTGGGCTATTTTTAAGACTCCCAACAAAATCTAGACCTAAAGCCAGTGTTAGTTTTTGTTCCCAATGACTTGAAAAAGAATCTCTAACAAAACATTAGTAGAAGAAGCGTGGAAAGAAGCCCAAGACTTTAAGTAACAAGTTGTTGCTGCCAGTGCTGGTCCAGAAAGTGCCAGAAAGAGGACGGACAAGCTGAGACTCTGTCGCTGTTGCCATCAGCTGCCCCCAGGTGAGTCTAACGAACAGCCAGGGTTGCAAGTGCGTGATGCTCAGTCTTCCTGCCCTCCTCCACCCGGTCCTTCTCCAAATCAAATACCTGTGACCCACAAGTCTGGGTCAGTTAACAAGTAAGGGGTCTGGCCCCACGGGTGTTGAGGCTGCAGGGACAGGCTGGCCATCGGCAGCAGCCCTCACTGCATGCAGGTGACTCAGGCGGTGGGGGGCTGGGGGCGGGGCCCTGACTCAGCTGCCAGACTGTGACTCCCTGAGAATGAAGACAGAACATCAAGCTGCCCTACGACACACAGCTTCCCGCTCAGGATCTAGGACGTGAGCTGCGGATCGTTTCCAATTGCTCAAAAAATAGGAAATCCTTTGCTTGTCAAAAAAAATGTTTTTCTGGTCTAAAAGTGTGTGTGTGTGTGTGTGTGTGTGTGTGTGTGTGTGTGTGTGTAGGTGGTTAATCACATAACATGGAGAAAATGAGTTAACGTATGGAGACATGGTTTGCCATGGACACTGTTGTGATTTTAAACAGAACAACAGATTCTGCTTCACAGTCAGCTTAGTTAAATCACATGTAACGTGAATCAAATCACTGTCCAAACTGAAGTGATCCTATTTACTGAGGACCTACTATACGTAAGACATTTTATTTACTGTTCTAGCTACAAAGGCCTACAGAACATGGTAAATGAACGTTTCCCGAACGCTGAAACCCCCTGGCATTGGAGACGGAAGAAAACGAAGATCCCACAGTAAGCCATTCTTTATTATTTGGAAGAAGTCCCTCACTACTCACCTATGAAACCAGATTTTAACAGATTTTAGCCCGCGTCTCCGTGCAGGCCCAGGCTAATAACACTCCTCCTGCTGCGACTTCTGAAAGTATGACGCATTTCCTTGAACTAGCTCTCCCCTTCAAGCTGACTAATTGCACTCCTGAGAGCAAACCCCCCACTCCCCCTCCTGCTCCGGGCCCCTGCAGTTGTGTTTCAGCTGTCCGCACCAAGTGTATCCCTGAGCTATGTGGCCTGCTCCTCCTGTGCGCGGCCACCCCCTCCGGCTTCCGGGAAAACAGCTGCCCGGGGACTCGGCCACCCCACACGGCCACCCCACGCTCCCGGGCTCACCTACGGGAGGCGGCCCTGCTGCCCGGGCCAAGTTTAAATTCCCCGGGGGCTAGCGATTAAAGGCACTGTCCGTTTTGGTTATCGGCTGCTAACAACCCACCCGGCAACTCAGGGGCTTAAAACCACAACGGCCATGTGTTCTTTCTCACGTGCTGTAGACTTGACCGGGCAGCCCGCGGTCTCTCCGGGGCTGTGGTCAGATGCGACCGGGGCGGGAACAGCCAACGCCGTTCGCCCCGTCCGTGTGGCATTTTGGTGCGGTGGGGGGGCGGAAGCGCTGGAACTCGCATGCGGCTAACGGGAGCCGCTTCTCATGGCAGCGGGATCCTCAAAGCACACATTTCCCAAAGACAGGAAGCAGCAGCCGTCGGTCCTTGAAAGGCGTCAGTGCGGAAGCAGCCCAGCCTCACTGTCACTGCATTCGCGGGGGACAGAGAGGCATGTGTGGGATCTTCTCTGCCGCACCGTCTTCCGTGTGTCCCCTGAGCAGGGTCCATGGATGGCACAAGCCAACCCTGGCTGTTCGTAAGACCATGGTCTCAGGGCAGGAGCTAAACGCTGCACTGATGGTCACCCAGCCTACCATTCTGGTCCGGAGTAAAGCACCTTGCAAGGTATCCAAGAGCAGAGGGTACGTGGCGGCAAAGCCGTATCAACGCGTCACCCAACTGTCAACCACACAGCGTCTGCACACTGGACACTATTAGTTGTGTCCGGAAAATGAACAACAACCCAACAAAAACAGCTCAAACTTCTCTCCCAACTGCCTCAAAAGCGAAGGTGGAGTCTAAAGATGTGGGTGGTCTCACACACACTCCTGACTATACTGTCTCTACGATGGTATCTCAGTAGAGACAAAATATACGGCATAAAATTTCGAAAGAAACACGAGAAAGTGGCTTCTCATCATCTGTAAAGGAGCGACAAGAGGAAGAGACCCTCTGTGAATCTCAAAGGTGACATTAGATCAGGACTCTTTTCTTCTAGAAATTCGAATAATTTTTTTTAATTTTCTAAGTTTTATTTTTATTTATTTTGAGAGAGGGAGAGAGGGAGAGAGAGAGAGGGAGAGAGGGAGAGAGAGAGAGAGAGAGGGAGAGAGAGAGAGAGAGAGAGAGAGCGAGCACGAGCGGGGGAAGGACAGAGGCGGAGAGAAAATCCGAAGCAGGCTCCACACTGTCAGTCCCGAGCCTGATGCGGGGCTCGAACCCAAGAACCGTGAGATCATGACCTGAGCTGAGGTCAAACGCTTAACCGACTGGGCCACCTGGGGGCCCTGATTTCTACTTTTCCCAGCAGCTCCTTTATTTCCCTAGGTTCCAGAGCAGCAGAGTTAATTCAAGTTATTTTTATCTACCAAGGTGCCTCCACGTTATTAACAATCAGACAAGTGGACACATTCTGTGGCGTGAATGGTCTAGGGATCTAGACTGTTCTTTCAAGTCATCTTGGACCACTATCCCCTTCACTCCCTGCACTCTCCAGCAGCACCGGGATCCCTTCTGTGCCTGACACACCCAGCCCTTCCCTTAGAGCAGGACCTCTGTGCCTTGTGCCCAACTGCACTCCACCCACATGGCCCCCCGCCTCCTTCTCAGGCGGTATCAGCCTCCGTCAGCTCAAGAGGGGTTTGTCCCGGGCACCTTCCTTCAAGCAGGCCTCCCTATTATTCTGTCTCAGCTTCCTGTTTACTTCCTTTGGCATGCTTATGAAAATACGTAATTATTTTACTTATCACTATCTTCTTGCTATTTATAATAACTACAATAGCTACAACGTAAGTCTACGAGCCGTGGCCACGTCGTCCTTACTCAATACTTCCATCTCCAGAATAGTCCCTGGAATGTAAAAGGAGTGACGAAGGGTCACTTATCCTGCCTTTCAATGTTTATAAAACGCAAACCACACGCCCTCCCGGACGCTAAACTGGGGAGGCAGAATTAAATAATATTAATTTTCTGCCTGCGTTATCAGTAACCTGTAGCCTATTTCACAGCTATTACCTACTGACTCAGGTGGGGGACTGGATATTAGACTTCCTATTGAATCAGTAAAGAATTAACTTACAGATTTAATATTGTAATACCTTAGCCTAAAGTAAGTCTGGACCGAAAAGCTACCTATAATCTCACAGACCACTTTAAGCATCTTAAGAGTATATGAGGAAGGTCCATCAGAAGGAGAAGAATCAAGAGTAATGAAGCTTTAATATTTTTCCTAAGTTTGGGATTTATCTTCCACACTGGGGAGGGTGTCCAATTCTTGAACTGCAGTCCTACATTTGAAGTTGCAATTTGCTGACAATCTCATTTCAAGCACATCCAAAATTAGCAACTAATTCTTTACACACACTTTATTAATAGACTCCTGAAATTCAGAGATTAGAGAGCAGCGCATTCAGCGTAGAGAGGGGGAAATGTGCAAAAAAAGATTTTAATGTAATTCTTATCGATCAAAGATAATCAATAAGGGAAACCACTGAACTACATTTTTATCTTCCTCAAAAGCAAAATACACAAACCAGTGAGATTACATGACTGCTGAAGAAGTTCTTGATCCACAATCACCTGCACATCTTAATTTATGATTTGGCTTTAAAAATTTATAGAGATCTAAAGGGTAACCCTTTTTTTTACTTTAAAATTTATTTTTTGAGAGTGAGCGGGTACACGAGTAGGGGAGGGGCAGAGAGAAAGGGAGAGGGAGAATCCCACACTCATCACGTAGGGCTCAAACTCATGAACCATGAGATCTTGACCTGAGATGAAATCAAAAGTTGGACACTTAACCAACTAAACCACCCAGGCTGCCCTAAAGGGTAACTCTTAAATCATGACAATTCTGTGTCGGTTTAGTGAAAATCAGAACTTTTTCAGAAATACATTCAGGGGAAAGGCAGCCATTACGAACAAGTGATCTTGGTTTGGCCTTTAAAAAAGAAAATAAACCACCCAAGCCTTTAAAGTCCTTTTAACTTAAGTCGTAAAAATAAAAGTGGCTGGCACCTGTTAGTCTAATGAATCATAAAATCTTCTTTAAGAATGCTTTTTATTGATTTTTTTTCACAGTTCTTATATTCCGTACCGTAGAAAATTTACTAACCCTAAAGGAGAACAAAACCCAGAGAGCATTTAAAAAACTCAGATAAACTAAAAACGTGCTTGCCAATATAAATTTAGCGGATAGGTTCTCTGCTTATCCAATCCCTTACCATCTGTGGAGAATTTACATCTCCTCCTTCAGAGGGAACAATAAAGACAGCTAAGATTTATTAGGCACCAATCTGTGCCAGGAACCATGCTACACAGCTGGCACAGATTATCCTATTGAATGTTTAAACTTAAATCTTATAATAACCTATCTGATTCCAGACATGCTCCAAGGGGACAAAGAGGAGTGTTAACAGGCAAAGAGATGTGGGGGAGAAAGACACCAGACAAATCGAGACACTCAATTCAAAAAGAACACCTCAAATCCCTAACCTCAGCTATTCTTCTTTTATAAACAACCTTAACAAGAATACCCAAATACCTTCTAGTCCTTAGCAGATTGGACGCAGCCAATTAGAAGAGGGAGGAGGGCTACTGCAGTGACAGCCCTAAGAAGGGGTAACTGATCAGCAAGAGAGGAGAAATGAGCATAAACAGCAAATTTATCTCGTGGATCATGGGCGTCTTGAGAACTTTAATCACCAAGTCTTGAGAACTTATTACACCCTGATGTCATAATTAAAAAATATCTGGGGTGCCTGCGTGGCTCAGTTGGCTGAGCACCTGACTTCGGCTCAGGTCATGATCTCGCAGTTGGTGAGTTCGAGCCCTGGGTCGGGCTCTCTGCTGTCAGCTTGCTTCCAATCTTCTGTCCCTCTCTCTCTCTGCCCCTCCCCCCGCCAGAGCTTTCTCTCTCAAAATTAAACAAAATAAATAAACATTAAAAAATATGTATTTACACAAGGAAGACTAGATTAGATAATACTCCATGGCTCTGAGGGTAACAGTGAGCCCCCAAAATTCCCGAGATATGCTCAGAGTGTTCTCCTTAAGAAGGCTTGAAAGAGAGCACTAGAACAGTGTGAACTCTGAGCAGCCCATTTGCAAAAGACTCCAAACGGCCAAGATTTAGCTATAGTTAATACTCTCCTGTGCCAGGGAGTGGGGTTGGGGGTGGGGGGAGCAGGAAGATCCATGGTTTGGGCTTTGGGCCACCTGATACCCAGGCTATGCTACCGCCTTCCTGTGTGCCCTTGGACAAGACGCCACACTTTCCTGTTTAAAATATGAGGCGCTGGCCCATGAAACCTTTCAGTCCACTCCCTGCCTTTTTAATCCTCTGCTTCAAACACTGTAGAGACCGTCTATTACCACTTCTCTGAAATTCACGAATACCAGGCAACTGGTCAACACTTTCAAGGGGAGTTTTCAAAAGGCACAAAAATGCACGCAGTCGGTATTTACAGAAGGAAGCTACTTCAGCTGCCTGGAGAAAAGTGGTATTTGCATGTAAGAGGTTAACAGGATAGACCGGTCTTGCCAGTCTGGAATTAGAGTGCCACTTTCACTTACTTCTTGCAGATGGAAACAAGGAGAAAAATTATCCCTTGCATTCTCCGCTACTTTGGGAGATAAGCTTTTTTTCCATATCCATTGCAAATATGCAACTGGAACATTCTGTTGTTCTTAATGCACAGGTGGTATTGCACAGCCTCATTTGAATTGAAGGGAAACTTATTTTGTGGGCTGCTGGCGGAGGAACATGTGATCAATGCACCAGATCAGCACTGGCTTGCTAGGAACATCGAGATTTAGTTTGTTACTGGCATTAACCTCGTATACTAGCTGTTCCCGCCCTGAGTGCACGTCAGAATCATCAGGGTAAGTGTCCTCCACAACCCTCTCCCCCTCCAATCGATCCACGACGGGCCAGAGGATCCTTTAATGAGCTGGATAATGAGCATCAGTGAAATTCTTTGTATTCAGTCTGTATTATCCTTGGCAGATTCCATTCCACCAAGGGTCAACCTGTGAATACGCAGAAATAGCAGTAAATTAAAATAAACTAAACCTGATGAACAGTGGCTAGCCCTGGGCAGGAGGGAAATAATTCTTTCTGCTTTTAAATACCATTCTGAACGCAGGGTGGGAGATGAAAAACAGCCATTCGGCAGGCTTGGACATACTTGCCTGAGAAAACCTAGGAGGGTTTTCGGAGACTCGAAAGGCAATGCCCTCACTTCTACAGATAAATATGGTTTAATCCCACGCCTGCCTGCACGACCTGCCTCCCACTTCCTCTCCTCTTCGCCTCCCCCCCCCCCCCCCCCACTTCGGGTAAACCTTCCTGCATCTGTTTTGCTTGGCAACACACACCCGCATTCCAAGAGATGCCACCTGGCCACCGAGAGCCGATTGCAACATATTAGGCCAAACAAGAAACCTGCTCAAAAGGAAAAGCAATCTGCAGTGAGGTTTCTGGGAGCAAAGATTACTGGAATTGCAGGGCTCCACTGGGTAAGGGAGGCGGCCTGGAACCACTTCACGCCCTACCCTGCACATGACCCTTTCACGGCCATAAGACTCAGAGAACATCCCCAAGCGTGTTCTCTCTAATGGCACTTTCTGCTCTCCGAGGACTCCATCGGCCCCTCCAAATCCAGAACCCCCGGCCCAGGCCTTAGTGGCTCAATTCAGAGCAAGGAGGATAAATTGGCTGCGGACTTCAGAACAAAGCATGGTGTCTGGTATTTCCCTCTGTTTCAACCCACAGCATAAGAAACATTCTCTTTCGGGAGCTGAGCCAAACGGGCCTCTATTTCCTTAGCAGCAACCTGTAAGTTCTCTCCCCATCTCACATCTTCTCCACGGACGTGGATCGTGTCGGTCTAAGTCCTCAAACCATCAAGGAAACACACGGTTGAACCAGAGAGCAAAAACAATGACTTCAGAAACTGGGGAAAACAGACGGACAAACCCCTGCTCCTGGACAACACCTTCTGCAGGGGCTGCCTCTCTGGGGGTGAGCCTCGCGGGATAAATGAGCTATTTTAAAGGCTGTGGATCTGCTCTGTAGCCCACACATTATTCATCAATGGACAATATGCCTTATAATAAACGCAATCTGCAAATCAGAAGCAGACTCCCCGGTGCAAAACTGCAAAAATAAATCCGCCCACGCCCTGGCATGACACAGGCAGCAGAAAGCGTCTTGAAATAACACTCGCTTGAGGAGAATAAAAGCTTCCCATTTTCTAGGCACGGCCACATGAAAATGACAGTCTAAGTATGAAGGTTTGACGGTCTAAGTACTAAGGTTGGACGAACTGCTGAGAAAATTGATGACTGCTCTTAGTATCTGGAAGAACAAAGGTTCGGAGGGGACAGCGGCACAGGCCAGAGCCCGGGCTCTGCCGCCTCTGAAGTGACCCGTACTACGATGGCCTCCCTGCTCCTGCCTTGCAGCCTCAGGACGGGAGCCCGTGCCTGGCATGGTCTGCGAAGATATAAATGGGGTCACCTCACTGCACTGGTCAAGCCCCTCCTTGTGGCCTTCCACCCCCACGACCTCACAGTGTCCCTCCATGATCTGTTCATCCCCCTGACCACTCTGTCTTCCAAATCCTTGCGTCTTCTCCCCGTGTGCCCATTCTGGCTACGCTGGCCCCCATGCTGGCACATGTGGACCTCAGGACCACCATACTGGCTCTCCCTCCCCCTCCCCACCGTCTGGAATGGTCTGCTCCCAGCTACCTGCCCGGCTTGCTGAGCATCACCTCAGGGAAGCCTTCCTTAGCTTCTCTGTGGAAAATGTAAACACAGCACTCTGCACCCCCTTTCCCTGCTCTTCCCTACGGCACTGATCCTCATCTAATATACCGTATTCCTCCTTATTTTGCTCGTCTGTCTCCACACTTCCTGAATGTAAACCGCATGAGGGCAAGGGGTTCTTGGGTGTGTTTGCTGCTGTATATACCTAGAACTTAGAATGACGTCTGGCAGGAAGGACCGGATGAATCCACGGTGTAAACACTTGTCTCCTCTACCGGCAACCTCACAGAGGATTTTTATCAGTCTCCAGACAGCCCAACTGGAGATTCCACCCACTTGTTCTAACAGCAAAAAGAAGTTCCATCTAGGAGACGCAGGCTTCTTAGGAATGTACAAATATTCTGATTCCATAAGTCAGAAACACAGGAGCATCTCCTTCACCCCAACATCAGCCCTAAAAGACTCTTGACAAAACAAAGGCGCTGAAATGGAGATCATCAAAGTCTAGAACATTGAGTGTTGCTCTGCTCTCTTACCAGGACATAGATAGTAAGCGCAGAACTGCATGAACTTCATTGCCTGGACCCTTAGGTCAGGTCTGTTCTTTAATGCGAAGGTAATACTGACTGTGGGAATGGGTATGACATCAGATTTTTCTAGCATCTGCATGAGAAAAATGAACCACGGAAAATCTTTCCCCAAAAAAGTCCTAATTAGTACTTGACTAAAAAGAGAGAGTGAGAGAGCGCACGCAGAGAAGATCCTAAACCTTTTTTTCCTTCTGGATTTTTCCTTCCGGGCCCAGGAAACTTTGACCTCCAAGGTGAATGTTTTTGCTTTCTTCCAGATCCCTTTCCACAAGCCATCTTGTCCATCAGTCACAACTACCTTTGGCTCTGGAGAGTCACAGAATGGCCTTTTCATGATTTCTGCCGTGTCATGGTCCCCAGATCAATATGTATCTTTAATCCCTAAATATGGTCCCCTTCCAGGGTTCCCCAGATGAGACCAACAATATTGCTGTTGTTTTCTTATCTTTCTCAGTGTTCCTGGGTTAGACCAGGAGCACTCAGAGAGGCAAACAGGCCACTTCATGGGACCCCCACCACTGTCTTTCATTTGTGGGATTCCCCTCTTCTCATCAAAAGGATCCGCTCCTTGGGGACAGAGGTATCCCCCAAAGTCTCGGCCTCCTTCACAAGTTTAAAATGTTATGTCTCAGTCTGTGAGTTCGAGCCCCACGTCGGACTCTGTGCTGACAGTTCAGAGCCTGTCTCCCTCTCTCTCTGACCCTCCCCCATTCATGCTCTGTCTCTGTCTCAAAAATAAATAAACATAAAAAAAATAAATAAATAAAATGTTATGTGTAAAGTAAAGCATCTCCCTGCCACGACACGGTACATTACTTGTTCACTGAGCTCCCTAGAGATGCAAGTCTCAGTCTCTCAGGAACGGTCTCCAATTCTAATAACTGACTCTGGCATTACCTCTTAAAGGCAACAGTCTTCATTTAAAGTGCCATGGGAGTTTAGGCTACTTGATTTTCAAACATGAAACACCGAAAATTTTCTGTGTAAACTGCCAAGTAGTAAGCTCCAAGCTGAGTGGCGATCAAAAGTTAGGGGATTAATCCAACTAGAACGGGAACATTTTTAGAGTGCTCAATTATGTTAAATTCAGGAAGCATATTCTGTGATGTCAGTTTTCATAAGCAAAGAATAATGATATGTACAACTTGGTTTAGCTATTTCGTAGATGTATTTACTCAAAAGAAAATTTCAAGTTTAAAAATTCTGGGTGGGGCGCCTGGGTGGCTCAGTCGGTTAAGCGTCCGACTTCAGCTCAGGTCATGATCTCGCGGTCCGTGAGTTCAAGCCCCGCATCGGGCTCTGTGCTGACAGCTCAGAGCCTGGAGCCTGTTTCGGATTCTGTGTCTCCCTCTCTCTCTGGCCCTCCCCTGTTCATGCTCTGTCTCTCTCTGTCTCAAAAATAAATAAATGTTAAAAAATTCTGGGTGACAAATGTACTCAAGGAAGGATCAAAGGAGCATTCATAATCCAGAAGGTCTAATGGCTGAGACCTAAATACAGCTGCGCGATCACCAAATTATTTTAACAGGAGCCAGTAATCTTAACAGGCCTTCTTTCCATCCATCCGTTCTTTGTAACGGGTACGGAGAGCAACCTCCTTAAAAAGTAGAAAATAAAAGCATCTATTTAGCAAGGCTTCTGTTTAGATTTGTAACTTCTTCTGGGTTAACTCCAATATTTCAAAACACAAGAATTCCAGTACCTATCATTTGCCTTATCGTTAAAAAAATTTTTTTAATGTCTGCTTCTTTGTGAGAGAGACGGAGAGACAGGGCACAAGCAGGGGAGGGGCAGAGAGAGGGAGGGACACATAGAATCAGAAACAGGCTCCAGGCTCTGAGCTGTCAGCACTGAGCCCGATGTGGGGCTTGAACCCATGAACTGCAAGCTCATGACCTGAGCTGAAGTTGGATGCTTAACCAACTAAGCCACCCAGGTGCCCCTCCTTATCATTTTTAAATGCTTAAATGTATGAAACTCATTCTAAAGTCCTATCCACAAATACCACCAGCAGCAGCTTAGGTGTGCTATTTGCAACCACAAGGCCTCCCAGTTTTATATAATGTATTTACCATTTTTTTTTTTTTTTTTAAACACAAAAGGCACAGAGTGATGCAGCTTGGATGGTGAGCTCTTATGTCTTTGTCGTTCATCCCTCTGGGTTTTACCACCCGCCCTGTGCCTACTTCCCAGGGCAGAGGTGGGAGAATCAGGAGAATGAGGAATCTCTCTATGTTCCTAGTATTTACTACAACTTTTGCAACGCAGGCATTAACCTGTTAGCAAAATTATGTACGTACAGTCACAGACACTGAGAAGAGATACCGTGAGAGAAAATCATGTTAATCGCTAAGAAAAACATCTGTGGCTTTCCCGAGTTAATTTTTCTCACTGTTCAGAAATTTAATACTTTCATTTAGCGGAGTCTACCCATCTTGGTGATTCCCTTCTCTCCTTCCATGGTCAGGAGTGTTACCATCCTTCACAGATCTGATTTTTTAACTGCTTCTTATTCCATGGTGTGGAACAATTTATATGTAATTACTGAAACCTAGATTTAAAATCTTGAGCTTATTTTAGTGCTTGGTTTAGGTTTTAGATCCAATCATTATTATTCATTTTATTTAATGACTGTATCTACATGTAAGTGAATATGGTTAATCCGCATGGTGGAAATTGGGGTTATTTTCTGGATATGTTTTTTGTTAAGTCAAAATGGATACAAATTCAAGCGTAAGTACTACACATAATTAATACAACGGTTCCCGTGTCATAATGTAGAGTAAGGATCAGCATGTTCTTATGTCCAAATGTCATTTCAAACAGAAAGAAGGGGGGCGCCTGGGTGGCTCAGTCGGTTGAGCGTCCAACTTCGGCTCAGGTCACGATCTCACGGTTCGTGGGTTCGAGCCCCGCGTCGGGCCCTGTGCCGACAGCTCGGAGCCTGGAATCTGCTTCCGATTCTGTGTCTCTCTCTCTCTGCCCTTGCCCTGCTCACGCTCTGTCTCTCCCTGTCTCTCAAAAATGAGTAAATGTGAAAAAAAAAAAAATTAAAAACAAAAACAAAAACAGAAAGAAGGGCAGAGTGATGCTGAAAATACTCATTTCTTTAGCCTTTCTTCTGGGTAAATTCTCCAGTGCCTATGTAAATAATTAACAGAGGCAAGCCCTATAAATCAAGCTTACTCATTCCTGTTCAGGTTATGGCCCTACGATACATTAAAAGTGACAGGCCCCGCTTTAACTCCTGTTACCACCACTCAATGGCATGAACTGTCTTGGTATCTTTCTGTCCTCGACCTGACCCAGGCAGGTGCTTATACAAGAGCTCTGTGGAAGGGCAGAGGACAGGCAAGGAAGGAATTCATTCAGCTCAACGTTTGACGGGAAAGAGAAGAATTATTCATGCTGACGACTGCACCCCAAAGTTCTTCCACAAAGTTTCACACCAAAACACAATCTGAAACTTGCCGATCGCGATCAAGGAAATTCCTGGGCCAACACAGGAAGCCCATCACGGGCAGTCCCTTCTACGTTCAGTCTCTTGAACAAAGCCCCTCCCGCTGATCCACTGACAAAACTCCCGGTCATCCTTCCAGATCCGGTTCCAATCTTCCCCTCCGTGACATCGATGGTTCTCGTCCCCCCTGACCCACAGTGTCCCATCCCGTGTGTAAGCAACCTGCCACCTGCCGCCTATGCAGGGCCCGACGCTTCTGCGGGCTACGCCTCATGTCCGCTATCCCGTCTGCCATCTGGAAAGCTCTAAGAAGTGAGGCTTCCCAACCTCTTGGGTTTCTAACACCAAGTAGTAGCTGCACGTACAGAAAGGGCACGTGCAGTATTAGGAAACAATCACTTCACACTTGTGAGATACAAAGAATATTCTCTGTAACCGCAAAAATAATGCTCAACTTCCTCATCTTAAAGTCGAAAGGAACTGGCCGACATAATTCCTAAGGGAACACACAGCTCTCTAAGTTTATGAGTAGAAAACTCAAGCATGACTCCTGCACACGTTAGCTAGAAGTCAGTGCCGGATTACAAAATGCAGGAGCACCTCTTGCTCGTAGGATTTCAACGGAGGGTGCAGGCAGCCCCTGAGGCACACTGTGTTTATACAAAACTATTTTTACTGCTTTGTCCTTTATATAATACCCAGGCACCCTAATAATGCATGTGAATGTGTAGAATACCGTGCCAGAATTTTTTTTTTTTACTTTTTAAATAAAATTTTTATAATGTTTATTTATTTTTAAGGGGGCGGGGGGAGCGCCTGAGCAGAGAGAGAGGGAGACACAGAATCCGAAGCAGGCTCCAGACTCCGAGCTGTCAGCGTAGAGCCCGACGCAGGGCTTGAATTTACGAACTGTGAGATCATGACCTGAGCCAAAGCTGAACCCCTTAATCGACTGAGCCACCCAGGCGCCCCCCACTCCAATTTTTTTTTTAAGCATGGTTTCTACTACTGTAAGAGGTTGAGTCAACTTAAATATTAAGACTGCATCAAAAGTTCAGAGTTTTATTACAATTTAGTGTCTCTTTTCCCCCAGTGGAAAATACAATCAGTGCATATCTACTGAACTGAATCTAAAATTAAGGCATTGCCACTGATGAGGAGAATAAGAAAGAACCCCAGAGCTGTGCTGTCAGTGTGCAGGGTCAACTCAGCCAAAGTCCTTAGGGAAGGGGCAGGGAGTTGTTGGCTGAACAACAGAACTCCTAGCCAGAAGCTCCCTGCTTTGAAGTGCTAGGTTTTTTGGCTGGAGCTTCAGGTACACATCTCGATATTTCTGCTGCAACTCAGCTTTTCTATTCAATTCAAAAAAATCTGAATTTCTATTCAATTCCAGAAAAGCAGCTTTTTCCCCCCTCCCTCAAGAGTCAAGTATCTAATCATGTATTTTAAAAGAATATGAAAAAAAAAAAATGTCAAGAAAAACACATGATTATGAAAGTCTCTCGAGGAAATAGATATGACATGTGGGTCATTAAATATACTTTAAAGGTCTATCAGTTCTGGATTGGCCTACAGAGAGAATAAGAACTGTAAATCTATCCAACTGTTTGAATCATCAAATGTTTACCATGCCTAGTACCCTCCCTACCCTTTCTTAGCCCTCCCCCCAGAAAGAGGTAGGTAACAGGATGAAAGATCACAGGTTGTAAGCAGATTCCTCAAAATTAGGAGATGAGGGCTGTAAAAGCCTCGTGACTCATTCTGATCTCTAACAAGTAAGTCACAAAAGCAGGCTGTGTAAATAAATTCCAGGGGCTCCGCAAGGCAGATTTGCTGGGGGAAATGCTGGTCTCGTCTCCCTGGAGTAAATCCACCCTCCGTCCCCTGCCACCTTCTGCTTATCCAGTAAGGAGAACATGGCACAGCACTTAACACTAAAATAAACACAGGATGGTTTCAAAGAATAGGCAGCCGGGGCACCTGGACGGTTCTGCTGGTTGAGCGTCCAACGCTTGGTTTTGGCTCAGGTCACGATCCAGGGTCGTGGGATCGAGCTCTGCGTCCATCAGACTCCATGCTGCGTGTGGAGCTTACTTAAGAGTCTCTCTCTCCCCCTCTGCCCCCCTCCCTATTGAGTGCTCTCTCTCTCTAAAACGAAACAAAAAAGAACAGCTAGTTAAGGCAGGCTCCTCAAGGAATTGACCCAAAGGATCTGAACACTAAGTGTAGCAACGGCAGTCAATCTGAAGGAAAGACGACCCCCTCCAACCCAATTTCTGGTACTTTCATTCCAGGACCCCTCCCTTCCCACGAAGCACTTGATTCCAAAGTGTCAGAACAGTTCATGGTTCTAAAACGATCGGGGTATAAAAAGCAGGCTTCTTGAAATTCAATCTCTCCCAACCTCCGTACCGAAAGCCCGACTTCCTGTTACAACGTGGTGATGCCTGGAGACCACCAAAGTGTCAACTCAGGACAGCACAGAACCGGCGAGGACGTCAACCGCTTACTTGGAGGCCACCTGTTTTACTTGTTTTTTTATAGCCCTCGGTACTCCAGTTCGCCCAAATAAGCTGGAGTGGAATAATAAACAAGGTTCAGAAAGGAACATTCATTGAGAACATGTATTCATCCACGATGCATAATGAGAAAAGCTAAAAATCTTTCAAGAACCTCCATTTGCCCAGAAAAAAATCACAGACCTCCTGAAATACATATTATAACTAACGTTTTCAACACCCTATCCCTTTAGGCCCTTTTAATCTTTAAACTGGAGCTGGGTGTATATAGCAGGTAGACTGTCTTGGGGTTCTCTTCTCTCTTGGGTAGGACATGGTTATATTATGATGCCTGGTGGAAATCAAGGCAACTGGATGACCAAAAACAGGACATTAAACCTCTCAATAATCCCCAGGCAATTCTGGAACTCCGTTTCCAAAGCTTCTTTTAGCAATTATAGTGGAAACTTGGATATTCTGGTATTTATGCATTCAATCAATAGTTTTGACACTGTCTGTCAATTTCCGGCTTTTTCCTCATTATTGCAAATGTATTGGTAGTATTATTAACAGCTAAAAAAAATAATAATAAAGCATTTAGGGCAGTAACCTAGCTCAGCAATAATAATATGCACTTAGGGGCGCCTGGGTGGCTCAGTCGGTTGAGCGACCGACTTCGGCTCAGGTCATGATCTCGCGGTTCGTGGGTTCGAGCCCCGTGTCAGGCTCTGTGCTGACAGCTCAGAGCCTGGAGCCTGCTTCTGATTCTGTGTCTCCCTCTCTCTCTGACCCTCCCCCACTCATGCTCTGTCTCTCTCTGCCTCAGAAATAAATAAACATTAAAAAAAATTAAAAAAAAATAATATGCACTTAATTATTTTTGTTAAAAATGTGCTTCATCATCTCAAGTTGTATAAATACATTGTCGTTGAGATTAGGCTCAGTTTTAAACCATCAACTGTACAGACACCCAACATTTCATTATGTTTTAAGATAATTCTTACGTGCAGTAAATTTCTTCTGGTATTGTGAACTTTTAGGTAGAGGTAACAATTTTCTTATTAACATGTGTTACAAAATTATAGATTAATTTCAATGCCTAGGAACTCTGGCACCAGGCTTAGCCAAGAGAGACAGCTGCAGCATTTATGAAAACCCTCTGAAAGGCAGTATCTGATAAGGCCTATTCCCAGATACTATCCTCATTTCCAAATCATACAATGCAGAGATTTTGTACAGATAACATCAGTGTTGCTCAAAAGCCTCAACCTTTAAGAAAGAAAAGTAAACTCAACCAATGGAAAAATCACAGCAAAATGATACAAAAATATAGCGTGTCTGAAAAGCCAAAATAGATGTTTCAGAGTTTCAAAATTCAATACAGCAAATACAACTCCAAGTCCTTTTCTACAATGCATAGCTCATGAATTCGATTCTTTTCAAGGACTGTCGTCATAGGTGGCGTTAGGGATCTGGGATGCTGATTATCCGATGGCCAGAGACTAGGGATAGAGGAGATGACAGCAGGAAGGACATTTCAAAGCTAGTTATTAAACACTTCCAGGTATGCCTTAAATCCATGCTGTGCCTAATGCTGATCAAAAACTGTTCACAGTCTTCCACATTTGTTGTCTCTTTTAAACCTCACCACAAACCTGTGAGCTTAACACTTTTACCCTCATTTTTTCACCTACGAGCAGGCTCAGAGAGGGCCTCTGACCGCCCCCCAGACATGTCAATCAACTGCCCAAGCTGCCTCTGTGGGTCTCCAAAGCTGCCCTCTCTCTGTGAAGCTAGTGCTTCAAGGCACCGAATGGAGACACCGTCTCCAAAATTTTCAGCAAAAACGTTACATCATTAGAAGCATTTAACTGCTTGTTTGGCTACATGGACTTTTAAATTGTGCAAAGGTATTTTTTTAAATTCCCATTATGCACAAACAAAGTGATCTGATATGCTAGTCTCCACACCTAATGACAGCATCACATACCGTCACATCAAACAGGAAAGCAGCACTATTTCACACGATAGCAGCGAAGGCTGAGAGAGGCAATGCTTCTGCAATGGGATGTCAGTGACAGTAAACGAAGGCATTCTTCAAGGTGAAGTGCTACAGAGAGACAGGAGATTCCACTGCAAGCATACTTGTCTGTGTGTAAAAACTCCTATCTGTGTCAACACTGGGGGATGCGGAAACAAAACACCCATAAAAATAGTTGAAATTTTGTTACATGGTATCGGAATAGTCTCATGTGATCACGTGATCACATTAAGAAACTGTTACTATATTCAAGGGAAAAAATGTTTATAGGATCCAATCAGACGCCAAGGGAGCCGTGCCTGGGTGGCTCAGTCGGTTAAGTGTCGCTCTTGGTTTCAGCTCAGGTCATGGGTTTGAGCCCCCCGTTGGGCTTTGCACTCACAGTGCAGAGCCTGCTTGGGATTCTCTCTCTGCCCCTCCCCTGCTCTCTCTCTCTCTCAAAAATAAACTTAAAACAACAACGACAATAATACCCAAGGGCATGAAAAGAATACTAGCTTTTTTCTTATTCATTACACTGCTGTTGACATGTTTTTAAACAAAGGGGTGGTTTATACATATATTCATAGGAAAGTGACACCAGCTAATACTATTGTTGAGATTTTTCTGTACAGTAAAATCATCTTCTCTAAAAGAGATTCAAACTAAAATTACTCCCCCCGACCAACAGAAATAGTTGGGGTATTCCTTTGTCATTTATAGTAAAGTGAATGTTTAATCCCAACAGATTGTTATTATTACACTGCTTCTGTGAAGTGTAGGTCCGCTGAGAGGGCGCATGGAAAGGCAGAGACCCTAGGGTGGAAGTAAAAGGGAAACACTCCCTTCCCTGATAGTATTCGTAGTGGGTGGGAGAATACCTGTTTTGGCCCCCCGACCCTCCTCCCTCTGTTTCCGTTAGAAACCATGTCCACAAGCAACTGGAGACAGCCTCTGAAACTTTCCAAGCGCCCAGTGTATTGTTGTTACATCCACAGTGGACCTTGGACACTTAACTTAATGGGATCAGAGAACTTACCTGGTAAAATACAGAACCTAGTTGTGACTCTGCCTGAAACGGTGTTGAACAGGGGCACCCGTACTGGCAAAGAGTGATCCTACCTCCTCGGAAAAACTCGAATACAGTTAAGCAGTCTGTAAGCAAACCAAACAACTCAAAAACTAAGAAAAGAAGCTCTCCTTTATTTTTTTAAAAAAATTTTTCATGTTTATTTTAGAGACAGAGAGACAGAGCACAAGCTGGGGAGGGGCAGAAAGAGCCAGAGACAGAATCTGAAGCAGGCTGCAGGCTCTGAGCTGTCAGCCCAGACCCCGACATGGGGCTCGAACCCACGAACCATGAGCTCATGACCTGAGCTGAAGTTGGACCCTTAACCGACGGAGCCACCCAGGAGCCCCCAATAAGTTCTCCTTTAAATGACTGGTTCATAATGCCACAAACAGGATAGCTCAGTTCTAAGCCCTCTGAAAGATCATAACGGATGACTACAAGAAGCAATTCGACTTCAGTGCAAGGGTGGTGGGCCAGATGGAAAAACATCAGCGCAAAGGGTTTCCGTGTATTTTTCTTCCCCAGGAATCTAGCTGGTTAACATTTTTTGAAGTCATGTTACATGTGAGGTTTACTCCCAATAGGATGTGTGGGAGCAGACACACAGAAAAATACTCAACAGGATAACCTTGTACTAAGGTCGAAGGCACAGACTATACAAGATGAGCACATTTGTAAAAGGAATCCTGAGTGGTCTGCCCAACGAAGCAAGATTTCTCACGTCATTTAAAAACCAGACTGCAAAGGATTTTAGTCAATTTCTCACGTGACCTAGTAATAAAGTACCCTTTCCACCAAAGCAGCAGATATGTGAACCATGAAGAAAGCCTGGTGGCAGCCAGACTGCAGACGTCCAAGTGAATGTTTTCCCTCAAGATAAATAAGGCCAGGGTCGCTGCTGCCTACGCCGAACACCCCTGCCCGTACGAAACGCGGACAAAGTGCTGAATGGGGCCGACAGGTCCGTTACGTGACGAGTTTTGTTTTTGCTTCATAAAGAAAAAAGTTGTTGCTTAGAAAGCGCCAGCTGCTGACCAACCATTTACTAATTCATGTATGTGAACAAAAATACACAGATATATAAAAATTCACATATGAGCTTTGCGCAGTGGCAGTATCGTAGCCAATGAGGTTTATCTGAGGCGCGATTATTGCTGATTAAAAATTCACATATGAAAACCACACCTATAAAACTGTGACCAAACTTGTTCTCAAGAAAAGCTCTTTATACTAGACCTTAAGTTTCCAAATTTGAGGAAATCTGTTTCCCACTTTAATAGCCCTTTCGAGGGCTAGCCCTTGTATCAACCCATAATTTTTAAAATATTCTATTTATTTTCTAATTACATTAGAAATCTCAAGCCAAATGAGACTTTATATAAGTCCCCTCTAACGTCGACATCCAACTACAAAATGGTTTAAGTTTTTGGCAATAGAACTGAAGAGTTATCAAAACTTTAGGAATGCAGGGTCGCTGGGGTAGCTAAGTGTCCGACCCTTGGTTTCAGCTCAGGTCATGAACTCACGGTTCGCAGGTTCAAGCCCTGTGTCGGGCTCTGCCCAGTCAGCAAAAAGCCTGTTTAGGGTTCTCTCTCTCCCCCCGCCTCTGTCTCAAAATAAATAAACTTAAAAGGAAAAAAAAAAAAAGCTAACTTTAGGAATGCATTTTGCTTATCAAACCTCAGCTGGTAGGTGGTCCAAGTTCAGCATGGAACTGTGTCGCCCAGTGACGCCTACAACTGTTTGACACACTTTCTTGGGATGAAGGTTAGAAGTATTGTAATTTCAAAATGCTACCGAAATGTGTACAATTATATAAAAATGGTATTGGCTGAGTTCAAGACTAAGCACTTAGACATGTCCTAACAAAAGGGTTAGATATTAAAAAAAAAAAAAAAAAAAAAAGTATGGAAGAGAACAGAAGAAGAAACATTTATATGATACCAGGAAAACTATCGTATTTGCATTTAGCATCTGATTACATCCTCAAAATGGTGACAGCCAATGATGGAGCAGTGTGATACAGTTTGCTTGAACAGCCAAAAACATTTCTGAACACACAGCAACAAAAGAAGATACAATCCCACAGTAATACTCAGCCATGAGCTTTGAAAAGTCACAGTATGCAACTAAAACCCAAACAAAATGTTCCCTACATGTTTCATGACCATGTCCTCCAAACCAGTCATCCCACAAACCCGGGGGGGGTGGGGGGGTGGGGGGTGGGGGTGGGAATCCAATTCAACAGACAAGGAGCGTGTTGTTGAAACAGAGCACTCAGTGGCTGGTGATTACCAGGGAAGGGAAAGCTAACTGATGCAACGCTTTTCATCCCACTATCAACCATGAAAGCTGCAGAGTCATCATTTGCTTGGTGAAGTTAGCAGCTGTCTTCCCGCACTCCATTTCACGGAAAGGGAGACCGCAGGAATACAAGAGAAATAAAGGCCAAAGTCTGTTCTAGGGCGTCTGTTTCCACAGCTGGAGACGGGGCACTCGCTATTCTATACGCAGCGTCTGGCTTAGACACTCAAGTGGCCAGTGTTCAGCTGCACGGCCACCACCACCTGACCATTAACAAGTCCCCAGGCAGTTTTGCCCAGCCCTGGCCCATGAGCCCATCTGCTTCAAAAACACACTTCTTACTGTCCCATTAGCGTGACTACTCTTCTGCAGTACTCCTTAATGGGACAAAAACCCAAAGACAATAAATTATATAACCAGGGCCAACCCTCCACAGCAAAAGGGCCATTAAGAAGAACTGATCAGACTTTACACGCACTTAGTTAAGAGCTGCCACTCAAGTGTTGCAATATTCTCTCACCTTTGTTAGACCTGATTATTTTTAAATAAAACTGTTATCGCAGGCTACGCGCGCAAGTGACTGGCTTTTAAATGCGTTTCCAATGTCAACACGTTGAGTCACCGGCAGATTAAAGTAATAAGTTTTTTAAATTCTTTTATTCAGAAGGTGGAAAGGGGTGGGGGTGGGGGTGCAAGGATTGTGCAGATCTTCAAAACTTCTTTAGTCAACGTTATTCGACTTTTAGGATCTAAAGAAACGGTATCTTCTTAAACGCTAGCTAGTTTTATGGGCCTCTACCAAATACGGGGTTACAAATCATGATCTCAGAGCTCGGCCAGACATTGTTACATTGGCCCGAAGGAGGGAAACTCCCAGAAAGGAAGAGGATGAAGTCTGTTTTAATTAGGCTGCCGAAGAAGCCTTCTGGCTTGACTCAGTCCCTGCAGACCCGCGGTCACACCGACACGCACGCCAACTTACCGGGGCGCCAGCTACCGTGGAACCGGGGCTGCTGGCGTTATTCTCCTCGGGATTCTGGGGGGCTTCTTCCGGCCCCCGAGTCACGAGAATTCTGAAGTGCTGTTGCCCCGCGTTTTGATCCTGCCTGATCTTAAATGTGCAGCCCTGCCCCTGTGGCGTCCTTTCCACCGAGTTCGTCCTGTGGATTTCGGGAGCCCCCCTGCGGCCCCGAGGCGGCGTCTCCGGGTGACCCGGGTGGCCTCGCTCTTCCGTGGGGCTCCCGCGCTCCGCTCGGGGCTGCGTGGGGTACGAGGTGCTCCTCTCCAGCCGGATGCGGGGGTACCTCACCAGCCGGTCGCCCTTCGTGCCGGTGAAGCCGAAGTTGAAGTCACCGCCCAGCCCCGGAGCGCCCGGTTGTGGCTGCTGCAACTGGAAGACGAAGCAGCGCTTCCCAGAGCTTCCAGAAGCATCCGGAACGTGCTGCAGGGACCAGCGCCTGGGCTCCGGCGCCGAAGGGCTGCTCTGGCCGTCGGCCCCGAAGGGCGTCAGCCTCACCTGGCGCACATCGGCGCTGGAGGCGCGGTGCTGGATCCGCAGCCCGCCGCCGCCGCCGCCACCCTCGGGGCCCCGGGCGGCCTCCTCGCGGCCTTCGCAGGCGGCGGGGCCCGGCGCTTGGCGGCCGCACGTGCCGTTGAGCTGCGGGCCCGGGGCCCGGGCGGCCCTCGGAGGCGAGCTCCCGGGGGGCTCGGGCTCCGGGGGCTCCGGGCCGCCGGCTCGAGGTGCCGAGCCCGCATCGCCTTCCAGGCCCTCGGGGGGCGCGCCCGCGTCGGGGGCGCCGTCGGCCGCCTTGCGCTGCAGCGAGATCTGCACGGACGAGCTGCGGGTGGGCCGCGCGTCGAGCGGGCCCAGGAGCTGCGGGATGAACATGGACGTGCTGCGCTTGAGCGCGCCCACGGCCTCCTGCAGGCCGCCGCCGTCCTCCGCTCCGTGCTGGGCGAAGGGGTGCGCGCCGCTCCTCCGCGGGAGCGTGTGGAATGCCATGAAAAAGTCGTCTTCCCTCTCCTGGTCTAGGATCTCGGACTCGGGGGCTGTGTTGCTGCGCCCAGAGCCAAAATGAAACCGAAGCCGATGGGCCATGGTGCCCAGGGGGGCAGGGAGGGAGAGGGCGAGCGGCAAAGGCAAGCCCGGCGCTGCCAGAAGTCAAAAACCGAAGGCACAAACTCCAAGAAAAAGTGTCCCATCTGCCAAACCGTTAGCACTGCGGCACCAAGAGCGACAGATAGCAGAAATAACCCAAGTGGCAAGCGGCATTCCAGGCATGATTGGATAAGAGCAAAAAGCTCTCATCCACACTGTGACAGAGGGTAGGATGGCCAGAACCACATGACCACGGTCTCCCCCTCCAATGCCAGCTTGTGGACTTAGTGGAGTTTTTCCCCCCTCTCCTGCTCTCTCTCTCTCTTTTTTTTTTTTTTTTTTAAACAGCAAGAGCCTGAAACAGCACCTTCCCAGCTGCTGCTTTTCCATCAGACAGGAGTGGCCCCAGCAGGGAGCTCTCACAGCTGACTAAGGCAGCAAACACAGTCCAAGCCATGCTGCTATAAATCTAAACCGCATCAAATTCACGGGACAGTTCTTTCCGAACGAGGCAGGGCGCTGGGACTCTCTAACCAATGCTCGAGACCGGGAATTGAACACATGAGCACACACTGTTATTTCCCCACCTCCCCGGCAAGCCAAATTAACGACAAGGAAAAATTCCCTGGCTGCAGGAAAACCCTTTCACAAGCATTGGATATTATGTTTCTCTGTTATTTATGATATCACCACATTACCACGATGGAATGCAAACTAATAAAAGGTACTATAAATATGATTACACACCCCACAGGACTAGTGTCCCTTTATGCTAAATAATTAGACCATGATCTACAAGTAACAAAATAGCTAAGTGGAGGGAGGCACAACTCAGAACGCTGTCAGTTAGCTCTCTGCCTCCTACTACTGTATTTTTCATTGAAAAGGGCTGGGGGTGGGGGGTGCGATCTCACACATAATATGACTGTCAGACATGGAGGTACCAGGGACAAGGAGCCCAGCTGGAGAAAACATTCTCTTCTATGCCAGATGGGAGGGAAAACAATCACCGTCAAGCCCCCCCCCCCCCCGCCCCCCTCCATTCCCACCAGAAAAGGAAGGAAAATTGAAGAAGGGTGTGAATGTGGTTTTTGTAGTGAGTTAACTTAAATACCATACAGAAAAAAAGGCTGCCCGGAGCTGTTTTCCGGTGAGAAGTCAGCAGTATTATCACAAACATGGAATCTTACCATTTTTGTGCAGAGCCAAAATGGACCTAAGTAATAAAAGCCCAAGTTCAAAAAACTGTCGTCGGATTTGTAGTCAACTTGGATATATTCTGTGTGTTTCAAACTTACTATTTTTCGTGATCCAGAAACGTCAGTTAGTTAACAAAGAAGCTTATTTAGAAGGCAGTAGAAAATGGGAGGGAAAAATACCAAGCTGTAAAGAGTGACAAAAAGTTTATTTTAAAATCCGCAAAGCATGACTTTGTCAACAGCTCTGGAATTGAGGGTGTAGAGGATTAACCCTGTGTTTACATGCATCCAAACCTGTTTTCTAAAGGCTTGTGTTTAAAAATGCCAAAAATGATCTCCATGAGAGAAATGGAAACTGGTTTGTTTAATGCTGAAAATGCCAAGTACCGCTACAGCCATGGATTATCTTAGCTGGATTAAGAGCCAATGAAGCAAGGAACACCACCACCAGCATTCAGTGCCTGGTGACTACACTGAAAACAGCCTGGGGCCAAGTTAGGGAGCAGTTACCATAAAGCACAATTTTGCAGACCAAGCGTCTATTCATTCACACCTGATTGCTTAGAGCTCTGCATTCAAAGCCCTTTCGGGTTTGGAAGGATAGTTTAGGGTCCACAGCAAGGTCATCTCAACAACAGTCACTGTTTTAGACAACGGAGATGGGAAGTGACTTTTTTTACAGCGAATTTCTCTTTTAAAAAGAAAAATAATCAACTGCAACGCATCTGCCAAGGGGCAATTTTTCCTCGATGCTGAGCCTTTTTTCACTTTGGAGAGGTGTTTTTATTCTCAGTACACGAGAGAATAAGGATTAGCATGTGGATGGATCTATGTCTCCACAGACTGACACTCTACTGAACACTGCCTGGTTCAGTTATTTGCTGGATGAGACACGGAGCGCCAACAGGCGCGCCCTCCTCTGAATCTCTCATTCAATTTAGTAAGAAAGTAACTTCAGACACACAAGCAGAAGAAGTGACTTCGTTATTCGGCATTGCCACCTTTCTTACCTTCTCACCTAAGGTAAGAAACGCTGAGTTCAACGTGAAGCCATCAAGACTCCATATATTCCAATAGAAAATGCACCAGTACCGTAGGCCAGAATCGGTTGGCTTTCCAATTTGAAGAATAATACCGAGGCCAGGAGATTAAATATCCCCCCAAGTCCCATCATAAGGCTAAAAGGCCCGGCTGTTCACCACCATCGGCCTGAGGACTTAAGAGGACAGCAGACCCCACCACAGTGCTACCCCTGGCTGACCTGTCTCAATTCGGAAAAGGCTCTAGGACTCGCTCGTCTCATGTGCAAGGGCAGAGAGTTAAAGGCATTGCATTTTAAGGCTCCTCCTCAAACATTCTATTAAGTTTAAGCTGCTCAAAAACTTGGGAGTTTCAGCTTAAATCAGCAGCAAGAAGGATTCATAAGACCACTCCCTTGTTTCAAGTTTTTGCTTAAGTTCTAGTTAGTTAACATATAGTGTAATATTGGCTTCAGGAATAGAGTTGAGGATTCATCGCTCAAATACAACACCCAGTGCTCATCCCAAGTGCCCTCCTTAATGCCCATCACCCACCCACCTCCCTCCATCAACCCTCAATTTGTTCTCTGTAGTTCCGCGTCTCTTTTATAAGGTTTACCTTTTTTTAAACAAGAACACTCCTTTTAAAGAAATATACACAAGTTTCATGGAAAGTCAATTTGAATACAACTGACAATAGACTACAGTGACTTATGATACCACTTTTGAGAGTTCCTTAAAAGCTTACACAGAACATAATTATGTTCCTCTTCATAGCTGGAACATTTGGCTTGTGGGTACCTTATGAATACACTCCACTCTAGTTAGCTGATTCTGCCAAAAGCCTTGAAGCCAAATTTGCTTCTGAAATTTCATTTTTAAAATGAAGTCTCAGTCATATATATTATATAAATAGATATGTAATATGGCCATATCTCACCTATCAATCTATATATAGAATATCTGTATGAGTTTCGTGTTTCAGGCGTATCTTTGGTTCTTTAAAGGTACCTTCTATGAATTTCCCTTGAGAAGGTACCACTTTTCAAATACAGCTTAATTCTGCCTGCTAAATATAGACACGCTTTTTGCTATATAATGTTAATTAGATTTTTGCTTTCCCAAAGAGAATCACCATAGATTTGCTATTGAGTGGGTAAAAGGGTTGTAGTCTGGCTTATATTTAAAAGTGCCTGAAAGGTTTATTTATACGAGTGATGGCTTCTTTACAGATGTGCCTACTGTTGGATAGCCCCAATATAACAGCATAGGCGTAGGCTCTGATGTATCACTAGTGTGATTTTCATTGATACAGACTGTGATGAAAACATGCATATATACAAATAAATTTCCTGTCCTAGCCATACGAAAGTATTTGTCGGAATCATAAAACAGTAACAGGACAAAGACGGTCTTGGCGGTGGGGGTGCATATGTACTACTAGAAATACAATACAGATGATAGAATTCGAAAATGCTGCTTTAAAATTCAGTTTTTAAAAAATGAAGCAAAGATCGAGAGCTAGGACCCACTTACCAATCTGTTTTCATCAAATACTTCAAACAGGAGTCTGTGATTAGATGGGTTTACCTATAAAGGGGACACAAATATTATTTTCAAAAACGGGCAGGAATGGTTCAAAGGTTAAAAGAAGACAAAGAATAAAATGCTTTATTATGCACCCAGGTCACTTGTGTAATCTAAATAATTAGCTTCCCCTTTTGTAAATCCTGTATCTAGTAAGTCATGTTTTCTATTATTGATTTCTGTATTATTCTATGCCTATTCTATGCTATTCTGTAGGTGTATTAGCAGAAAAAGCTTTCAGCTGCAAAGGAAATTTCAAATAATTTGAGGGAGCTTCTAAATCTCCTCTACAGGGGCGCCTGGGTGGCTCAGTCGGTTAAGCGTCCGACTTCGGCTCAGGTCATGATCTCACGGTCTGTGAGTTCGAGCCCCGCGTCAGGCTCTGTGCTGACAGCTCAGAGCCTGGAGACTGTTTCAGATTCTGTGTCTCCCTCTCTCTCTGCCCCTCCCCTGTTCACGCTCTGTCTCCCTCTGTCTCAAAAATAAATAAACGTTAAAAAAAATTTTTTTTAAATCTCCTCTACAAAGACATGGAGACCAACGTGACATCTTCACAAAGGTCTAGGCCTGAGGAAATCTCTTAAGCCTATAACGATATCGATAATAGCCGCGACAAAAATGAAGAAAATAGCAAAACGAGCTATTTACCCCTGCATGCTCATTTTGTAAGGCACTGTCTGCTTATTAAATGTTAAAAACACATGATCTCATTTAATCCTGACAGCAACCTATGATGGAGAGCTGTTCCCCCAATTTTGCAAATAAGGAGCGAAAGTAACTTGCCCAAGAGCCCACAGCTGGTATGCACAGCAACTAAGGACCCCAACCAGGTCCGACCTGCTGGTCTCCAGAGCCCGTGCTTTGAAATGAGAACACAGAAATAAAAGATGTCCTCACTTCCAGCAACCATGGGGTCAACGTCTGAGCTCCTGGGCTTTCAGTATGTTTTTGCTTCTCTTTACCAAAACCTCACCAAAATGGCAGGAATCATCATTCTGGCTCGATAGCCACTTATTTATGACCAATCACATGTGAGACATGGCGGTGAGCACGCTTATTTACATGATCGCATGTAAATCCTGCAAACTACCCCATCAAGTGAGGACTCGTCTCTCCTACGGGAGAGGTAAGGAACCCGCAGAGAATGCGTCCTCAGATGGAGTTCTAGGGTCACAAAAGTTGTGGGTGGCAGAGCCAGAGATGGGATTCAGGTCCACTGTGATGAAGTCTGGGCTGCTTCACGTGGGAAGTGGAACGAAATACAGTTTGAGAGGACAGCGCAGCACGGACTGCATTACGGGCTTCGGGCCCCGTGGCCTGGCCTCAGCTCAGTGATGGAGCAAGCAGATGGCCAGGGGGGTTTAGGATCTGTCTAGAAGCTCTGTGAAGGTCATGCATCCACAGGCCCACAGGCTGTTGCAGGAGCGGCACACAGTAGGTGCTCGGCAGAGATCTGCGGACTGAATAAAACAAAGCCCTCCTTCCTTGTTTATAAAGCCAAGAAAAATAGAATTTACAAACATCTATAGCCAAGATAAGTTGACACAATCTTGGATGGACTAAAATTTACATAAATGTGACCCAGGTGTTAAGCTAAAAGGAGTCTAAGTAATTTGGAGTTTTACAAGTGGAAAGCTGTATCTGAGACTTAACTAAGGGCCAATAACATCTATCTGGCCCCATCAGCTTTTCAGTCCTTCATGAAGTAATTTAAAAAGCATCTGGTAGAGGCTACACATAGGATCCGAGTATTAAAATATCGATGCCATATTTCAGCTCTGAACATAATAGAAAACAGATGTTGTATACAGAGACCTAAGTTTGCACACATAAAATACTATTGTGATTGAAAGGAAAAAATCAGGACCAATTGTACCGGGTCTAATGGTAATATTGTTCTTTGGGAATCTACACCAATCTGCAGATCTCATCTGCAGCATTTCTGGAGTTAAATAAGTTTTTAATATAACAGCTACACAGACAAAATATATTTATTTTGAAGAGATTAAGAAAAAAAAAAAAAAAACCTTTCTTTCAATAGCTGAGCAGTTTAGTATTTCCAAAATTTTTAGTAGAAAAAATATAGGAACCACCACAAAAATTCCTTGAATAGTAATCTGTTAATTCACAGAATTAAGTTACTTCTACATATAACTCTTCTAGGTGTTATAGACACAAGGTTGAGGAAATCTTACCAAATACAGTGATATTTAGAAGTCCAAAAGCAGTTTTATCCTACACTCATCCATGCACACCACATATTTGAATTACAAAACTCTCCCTTCCTAACTGGGACAGGACTGGTAAAGTTTAGGATTCCTTTTAATCATGTTGCCTCTATTGCTTTTTTTTATTTCTAAAATCATTCATAATCCGGGGTGCCTGGGTGGCTCAGTTGGTTAGCATCCGACTTTGGCTCAGGTCATGATCTCGCGGTTTGTGAGTTCAAGCCCCGCATCAGGCCCTGTGCTGACAGCTCAGAGCCTGGAGCCTGTTTCAGATTCTGTGTCTCCCTCTCTCTCTGCCCCTCCCCCACTTGCACTCTGTCTCTGTCTCTCAAAAATGAATAAACGTTAAAAAAAATTTTTAAATAATCACTCATGATCCATGCCTCATAGAAATAAGCCATTGTTTTAATTCTATTTTACCTTATTGTGAAAGAAACCTTTGAGTAGAAAAGCTAAAGTATGGTACTTAAATAACTTTCTTTTTACTTCTCTAAAATATCTCCAAATGAAACAAGTCTAGATTTTGCTACTCCAAGTCAGTCTTTGAAAATCAGGCCACATGAGGTGGCTACCAGGGCGGGTCTCGAAAAGAATTTCACATAAAAATTTACCAGCTTCCACTCAATTTGAATCTGTAGTGATAAGCTATCAATCTAATTAACAGTAACAGTTATTATTACAAGAAAAATGGAAAACTTACTCTAAAATAAAATTCTTCATTCCACTTTGGGTTCAGCGTCTGGAAGAGAAATTATCTTGTAATATCTTTTACAGTCTTTGAAACATGAACAGTTACTAATACAAGGCAGTCCTTATAATTTGCTTGAACATTTTTTTGTGATTAAAAATAATAGCTAAGAGATCTTCAAAATGGCAATAAAAAGAAACAGTCAGTTATTTGAGACTATTCTATAAACCAAACTAGATGGGAAGGGATGTATTTATACAAAAGATGATTCATAGATAAACCACAAATTGCATGCTATGCATCAGAATAATGTCAGGGGCCTACAAAGAGCCATCATCATGAAAACATAAACATATCCTTCAAGAAATTCACATTGCTATCATTATTTCATCAAGAAGTTAATGAACTTTGTTCACTTCCCTCAACCTAGCACAAATCTGTTCTGGAGAGCAAGGAAGCAGGTGGCAGAAAGGTGAAAGTATTCACTATTTATGTAAACACTGAAATCTGAGGAATATTTCATAAAGAACAGTACTGATGATCAGATTATAGTACATGAAAAAAAACCCGCCAGTTAGGAACCAAAAGTGAATTTTCCCATTTCCCCCCCAGGTAACCAGTTTTTAAAAAATCTTCACCCCTCTATCCTTCAATCCTTCTGTACCCATTCCTCTGTCTGTCCATCTATCCATCTCCATACCCATCTATCTAAATATTTATCTCACAAGGACATGGAGAGGATACTTTTGTCCTCAGTATGGACAAAAGGGGGACCGCAAGCATCCCTTGAAACAGACACTGTGAAAGAATACATACATACACGTTCATGCATTTGGACACGCATAACACTCTTAAGTACATCTCTCAAAAACCGTATCTAAAACCTGAGACTGAAAAAATCACCACCTCACCGAAGTCTGTGTGCGTTTCTAGTCTGAATGAGATTTGCCTTTATCCATCCACATCCTTTCACGCACTAGTACACGAATGAGCAGAGACGGAACACAAACGAAACGCACCATAAAAAACAACAAACACAGAATTCACACAACACCGAACTGGCTTTTTTCTTTTGCTTTTTTCTTTTTTTTTTTTAAACTCAGCACTTCGCCCACCCACAACTCAGGAGGGAATCCGATCCGGATCCGAAACGACGGGGCTTCGTACTTCTCGCTATGAATGGAGCCGGGGATGGTAAGGAGTGGCAGAGAGCAGAGAAGAAGGGAGAGGTGCCGGGCAGGCGGCCGCAGAGGCAGGGCAGGACCGGGCCTGCCGAGGGCTGCTGCGGTCCCCGACCCCGGCGGCCCCCAAATGCACGGAGCGACAGGCAAAAAGACAGGTGAGGGAGGAGCGCACGAAGGACCAGGCGGCCGGCCACGAGGCCGGAGGAGGACGGCAGTTCGGAAAACCGAGCGAACGCGCGCAGCACAGAAATACTAACCCGGAGGCTGCGAGCGAGCGAGGCGCGGCGGCCCCGGCTGCGGCGCTCCACCCGCTACCGGGGCGAGGAGGGAGGCGGCGGCCCGCCCCGAGCACGAAAAGCCATCTCGGTATCCCCGGGCGCGGCGCCGCTCGCTCGGGGGCCGTGGTTCCCCGCTCCCTCCGCGTGCGGGCGCCCAGCTCCCCGGCTGGCCCGCGCCGCGAGGCCCCGCCAGGCGGGCGCCCCCGCTCCCCGCGCTGCCGGCTGCCGCGGGGACAGCGCCTAACTCCGGGGAACAATGGCCTCCGCGCTTCGCGGGAGTCCTCCCGGCTAAGCGAAACCCCGGCTCCTGTTTGCAAAACAGATTTTTAATGCCGGTCACAATGCCAGGTGGAGGACGCTCAACGGTAAGCGGTGCCTTCTACATACACAACGACCCCGTCAAGGAGCTCGGGTGTCTGCACAATAGGAGGAGAGTTAGCGTTTTGTTAGAGCCACCGTGTTCTCCAGGAAATGCTTGTCACCCAAAGTAGCAGACGATCCACCCCACAGAGGTGATAGGGAAAATACTAGTAATGGGTAAATCCTGAAGCGAAGATGAAAACAGTACTTTTGATTTTTTTAAAAAACCTACACTTTCAATAAGTGCCCCCAAATACGGAGCAAAAGCTTATATTTACACACACACACACACACACACACACACACACACAAGCACGCACACACGGAAACGTATAAATAAATTAAAATATAATTATGGAAACATCTGTAATGAAATCGTGTAAGATTTAGAAAATAGATACACATAAATGTATAGTTTGTTAATGGTTTCATGGAACTAAGCAATATTTTACTTCCTTCGGTAATATTTGTTTCAAGTAAAACGATTACTTTTGTGCCTACCAATTTCACAAGCCACTCCACTCCATTCCATTAAATGTGTTTTAAATTATTTTAAATGTCTTCATGAAAAACAAGCCAACCAGAACGAACCCTTGCTCTGCTGTATTCTTTGAAGAAAAGATTGCTACCTGTAATAATACTTGTTTTTAAGAATATTGGTTTTAAAGTCATTTAACTAAAAGCCAGAATGGATATCTTGAGATAATACTGAAAAGCTTGGTGGTCTATGTTAAATTTATAGATTATAACTGGGAGATGCTTAAAATTAAAATATTGCCAAACTTAAAATATCAAATTCTACACAGCCAAAGTACTTAATGCAATTGTATTAAATTATGACTTACATGAAATTTAATTTAGGATGGGCACCTACCTTTTTAATTGTTTTTGTCTGTACCAAAGCGAGTTCTCTGTTCTCATCCGCAACGTACAATGAAAGTTTCACATACGGATCACTGTAAGAAAATATTTCAGGATTTAGAGGGATGATACCTTTCATTTAAAAAAAAGTTCAAAAAGAAAGTAGACAAAACCTAAATGAAAATGCAAATATCAGTTAATGGCCCAGCTTATGTAAATTCTACAATCTAGACAGTCACATTTTTAACATGCCCACTACGGAAATTACACAGTAACATTTTCAACATGCCAACTAAGGAAATACACAAGAAAAGTTTCTATTAACAAGAGTCAATGATGCTTATTTAAAAGCAAAATTACCACGAAAACACATGAAACATACACTAACTTTTGATCTTTCCCATTAATTCAAAAGAACGAATCTGCCATATTTCTTTTCCTAAACAGATTCTGAAAAGATTACAAGAAAGATTATTAAAATGGCACATGAAATTTTCTCAGACTAGCAAAACCTAGCAAAAAAAGTTAGTTTGCATCTGATTTATATTCTGATTTCCACTATATAGGTAAAAATGATTGTTCCTTTAATAAAGGTACAACAGGTATTGATCATCTAAACCAACACCTATCATTTTCCAGATTCAAACAAAAACTCAAAACTGAAAGAAGAGTCCAGGAAATCAAAAGAGATTTGCCCAATGTTGTAGATTTCAGTAAAGCCTAGATTAACTGAACACTTTTAGCAAAAAGTATATTAAAAGGACTATTTACAGTAGACTTTCTCCTAAGAGTCTAATTAAGTCCAGTCACATGTTCTGAAAGTCTTACGCTGGGATAGCTCAAATCTAGTCAAGCCATCTACCACTCTTTAAGCGTTCAAAACCCAGGTTCTTCTGTTTCACACTGGAGGTCCTGAAAATCATAGATATGGCTCTCATGCATTCAACCCCCAAATTTCCACGCTTCTAATGACATGCAACATGATTTCTATCCAATTTGAAAATAATCCTTTAGTGGCTATGCCATGACTATTAACCCTTACCTTGCAACTTCTAGGATCTTTCCAAAGATTACCTAGAGCATCATAAAATACTTTAGATTGATTTTTATTCAATACCTCAATAAATATGCCATGAAATCCTTTAAAGAGAGAGGTGTCATATAATTAAGTTTGGTAATAATAGGACTCCATATCCAAAACAGAAATCAAAAGTCAGTGACTGTTGGTAGATATAGTATTTATTACCCATAAAACGCATCTTAATGGAAGCTACAACAAATCTCTTGCAAACAAATAAAATAAAATAAAAACCAGCAACAGAATCTGCTTGGTTATATTGTTATCAGTAAGTATTGTTAACATTCTAGTTTAGAAGATGGTATTAGTCATCCTTTGCCTCTTATCCATCAACGATAGATTTATTTGATTAAAGAACATCAAACCCAATGTACCTAGTTCTCCTTATCTGGACACCGTCAGCCTCAGAATAAAGATGACTCGAGAGCTAGAACCCAACCTAGGCCTCAATTCCCCAAGAGCACCTTCCTAATTAGGACCGTGGTCTGGTGATGAATCAGGAAGCAATTTCTAAGGTCGAGGCTCTCAGGCTTTAGCTTACCAGAACTGCTGGAGGGGAGCGGGTAGCAGAAACATGGATCGCTGGGCCCCCCTTCCAAAGACCCCTCCAAAGATCTGGTTAGTCTGAAGTGGGACCCTAGAATTTCTATTTCTAATAAAGTCCAAGGGATGCTGATGCTCTTCATCTAGGAACCACACGCTGAAAACCGCTGTTCCAGGTAGTATTAGAAAAGACTATTTTTTACCTATAGAAGCTGATTTTCTATTTCCAGCCACCAAGCTATTGCTAAAAAAAGCTCAAGGAAGGTCTGATATCTCTGTTATCTCAAAAACAGGCTGAGTCTGCCATGAAGATGAATGTGTGCCCACGCACACACACAACCCCAGACCATAGAGAACACCATCAACACTGCTGACTCCCTCTCTTGTTTTCATGGCCCTTGGCTACCACGACTGCTGCCTGTTACCTAACTGCAGTAAGGACTTGAGCATTCACTTGAACGACGTGCACACTCTTCTACTAATCATTTATTTGCTCTGGTTTGAATCCCCCCAAATAGTTCACAGTAAGTGACGGGCGCAGTTGGGAATTGAGAGTGTGTTCTCTGAGTGGGACAAGGTCTCCCAGCTGTGACAAGAAGACCCATCTATCCATGTCCCGAGTGCTCATCCAGGTTGAGGTAGGTACTAGGGTGTCGGGATGAAAGAGCAACCAGGAAGCTCCCCGGAAGAGAGTGCTGCACGAAGAGAGAGTCACAAGTGTGGGACTTGGTAACAAGAGATGTTTAAGGGGAGGGAGCACAGGGCACAGGAAGAGCCAAGTTCAAGGCTAAGCACAGTCACCCACACTGGCTCCAGGTTCTTCCTCCCTTTCTGATGGTACAGCATACCCTTCATAGCAACAGACATTTAATGAGCACCAACTACCTTCCGAAGACTCTGCTAGGAGCAGACAGGAGTGAACAAAAAACGATTAAAACAACGAAGGTCATTAACGGGCATTTACGCGTGGCCCTCAGCTGAGTGAGGATGACGGCGCTTTCCCATTTCAGCAAGGTGAACGGTACTAGAGCACAGAGCTGCGATATGGGACGGGGCATTGAGCGTCAGCACATGAGCAGGAAGACGCCAGAGCAGCCTGAACAGTAATCGATACCACCTCAACTGTGAGCACGAACGGCACCAGTGCCACCATTACAGCCGCCAGTCCCACAAGCCAAGCACGTCACCATCAAGCACCCCGTCTGTGCTGTCGCACGCGAGACGTGCGCGGTATCTCATCGAATCCCCGGTGCAAGCTTATTACATTGTCACGTTTTCCAGGTAAGAAAAGAAGACGGAGAAATCAAGCTTGCCCGAGGTTACAGAGTAAGCAGGGGAGAGTGGGAAGGGAGGCAAGTCGTCTGCTCCAGAATCCGCCTCTCCGGGTGCGTGCTACGCAGCCCTGCGGCAATCCGCTGTTGCTGACCACCAACAGAGCCGGCCGGGAGGCATGTCTAGGGGCAGGAGTTCCCCAAAGTCTGCCAAGTTGGAAAACATTTTGTACTGTGACTGCTACGACGACCTAATTTTTATCTTTGCTGTTGTCGTGCCTGGTGGAAGATCAAGACGCCCGGGGCCGAGTGTCTACTTTGGGGAAGGCCACACCTGGAGATCTTATCTGCTTCTCAACACCCCCAAATAACCAGCTGGGTACCTTGGACAAGTCACTTTAACGCGCTGAGCCTCAGTTTTCGTTATCTCCAAAATAAAGGGGTTGGACTCAATCAGGGGTTTGCAAACTGCAGACTCTATCTACAGAGCCTTAGTTTTTGCATAACCCTCTCAGGATAACTACAGGCTACCAGTTCTGCCGTAATCTGTTTTCTCTATTGGGCTTCCAAGTTAGAATTTTTTTGGACAGTGTCCTGTAATTTTTTTAAAAAAGTTTTAAACTACTGGACTGCATGACCTCTTTTAGTTAGAATATTCTGAATCTCAGAACAATTCAAACTCACTTCTCATCACTCGGTATAACTACAGCCCATCCCATCCTAAGTAAACACAGCTAGATACAGGAGGAATAGGGAATAAAGCCTGAATCTCTACTAAAAGGTTTTCTCAGAGCATAAAGGGTGAAGCCCACAGTTTTGAGTTCAAGAAATCACTCTCGATCAACACCGGGCTGAATCTTCCGGAACATGTTACCAGCTTCTAGCCAATCTACCTGCTGGGTATCAAAAACATATTACCTAAGCAACAAGCACAACACAAGAGGCATGTGTAGGTGTATGTTTGTGCATGTGAGTCCAGGGCAAGGGAATGAAGGCCATCCGGGGTTCAAACAACACCTGAGTGTTTGAGAAGAAGCTGGTGGTGACGTCTGCTGTCCCTGGACGGCCTTCATTTCTGAACGTGACGTTCTGCAGGAGTGGAGAGAGGAAGAATTCCATTTCCAGAGTCTTTTTCACACCTGACTCCACATAAGCCCTCCAGTAAGGACAGCAGTTCTGGAAGACTCTCTGCCCTCTGAAGTTCTACCTCCATATATTCCCTACCTTTGCGACAAAAGGCTAATTGCGTCTGGAGGTCAAGGCTTAGTTAAGACTTACTTCTCCATCAGGACGTTTAGGAAAGACACCCAAGCAGCTCATCAGAAGCTACCATTAAGGGGCGTAGATATGGGGTATAGGTTTAGGGGTAGAGAGCTCTGGTTTTCACGTGACTACTTATATGCTGGTAGATGATTTTGTTGTTGGAGGTAACCATCAATACATAGGACTTTGAGAAGAACAAAACAGGGGTGCCTGGGTGGTTCAGTCGGTTGAGCATCCGACTATTGATTTCAGGTCAGGTCATGATCTTGAGGTTCGTGAGTTCGAGCCCCATGTTAGGGCTCCGTGCTGACAGCACAGAGCCTGCTTGGGATTCTCTCTCCCCCTCTGCCCATGCCCTACTGATGCTCTCTCAAAATAAACAAACTTAACACACACACACACACACACACACACACACACTCTCTCTCACACACCAGAATAGGTAGGACATGGAAGGAAACAGGCAGGAGGACCATCCCTCCCTCCTCTGATGGTGCTTCTTCTCCTGATGCCCTTGACCATTTCCACTGGAGTCTCAAATCTCAGCTGCATCAACTGAGTGACCTTCAGACAGTCACTTGACCACTCTTAACTTCAGACTGTTCACGCATGAAATGGGAACAGTTCAGAGAGTTATAGTAGTATTAGCACACTCAGCACCAGGCACACAGTGTTAAGTGCCTTACCAACGACAGCCATTCTAATCCTGAATCCGTGCTTTGCTTTCCTCTCTCGTGAGACTTCTGAGGTTCTCTGTTGCTCCTTCCGACCCCCCACTTCTGCTGTGATTGCTGATTTGACGGGCCACTGACTACCTCCTAGTGCAAACTGGGGGCTGGCCAACCCTGACACACCAGGTTCCATGCCTCCTCATTATCCTACTGCGGGGTAGCCCCACGGGCATCTGGGTGGGGACAATCAAACTGCTCATCACAGTTACGGCAAAGCTCAGAAGTCACTCCTGGCAACTAGTTACTATCCTGGTGGCTGATGTTTAGGACAACTCAGGGCCAGCATGACCATTACTCTCCGAGAAGCTCAATCCTTGTGGACTAGGAGAGAGATTCCATTTCACAAACCTTTGGCCTTCTCTGCAAAGTAGTTGAGGCACCACGTTCTTTCTTTTCAGCCTTTAAAAGGAGATGACAAACTGATAGGATTTAAACATCCTCTTTTACTGAGTGACTACTCTATTCCCAGGCAAGGAGACAAGCAATGAATATGAAAGACACCGTCCCTGCCCCCATCTGAACCGGACACAGAGAATTAAAGCAATGACTCAGACAGGGTGTGCCAGGTACCCAGGAATACAACACTCCACAGCAGTGGTTCCTGACCTTGTGCTCACCAGGGTTACCTGTCGTCGGGTGCCTGTCCTCATTCCAAGCCGCCCAGATCAAAATTTCTGCGGTTGAGACTTGGGATTCTGCATTTATCAGATGTCCCGCATGATTTCCGTGCATTGGTCAATGTTGTCGCCCCTCCCAGAGGGGCATCTGAGGCCAAGAAGGGGAAGAGCATAACCAAGGGTCCAGTGGCAGGCTGGAGCCGGGGGGCGGGGGGGGGGCGGCAGCTGGAGAGTGCGCCCTGGCTCAAACCACAAGGAGCCTTGTATGCAACTAAAGAGCTGGCCACTGCCACTAGGGGTCAATCCTGGCTCCCCTTACTTGTAGCTCTAGGACTGCTGAAAGCTTATATAGCCTCTTTGTGCCTCAGTTTCACCATTTACCTAATGGGGATAATAGCAGTACTTGCTTTTATTACAAGGAGGCTGTCAGTAAGATTAAAACGGCAATGACACCTGCCATGTAGGAAGCACTCCACACACGTTAGCTGCCTCTGCCATGACGTCACTATTAGCACTGAGTTGCTGAAAGGGAAGATTCTCGATCAGACTCATGACAAGGAGGTAAAGCAGCAGCAGGCACACCAGCTGGAAGGCTTCTGCACGAAGGACTGACAAAGGTCTAAACACAGCAAGCAGCAAGGACCAAAAACAAAGGACACGGAGCAGCCGGGAGGCGTGCTCCAAAAGCCGGGGTGGTCACTGAAAGCGGCGAGGAGGTCAGTTGAGGAGGGTTGCCAACTTCTAACTTACGGGCCTGGGTGACCGTGCGTAGTCTCAGGCTACAGACCAGTACTGGGGCTTTAATCCCTTACTGGGCCAGCAACATCACCCACCGAGGAGGGGTATGCACCCGCTGACAAGGCAGCTCTACCCTTTGGAGAGAAGCCCATGAATTCCAAGGCACCACCTATGACCTTGGCTTTATAACCAAGGTCTTTCACACAGCTCTTGAAATTTTAGGCCATCACACAAGAGGCCCTGAATCTTTTGCTTCCTGCCCATGATGGTGCATTTGTGCTTAGGTCTGCAAGGGCTTATCAAACACTAGGGTCTGTCCTCAGAATCCTAAGGATTTAATGTTATTTACGTGAGGAGTCTGAAAGTTAGAACTGGCCTCCCGAGGTCCATGTCTGAATTGGGCAAACCACAAAATGCATCTGAAGGCTCTCAGGTTCTTCTGTATTTTTCACAGTATGTAAATTTCAGAAGAGAAAATGAGCCGGGAGAGTCCGGCTGCTCACTCACCAATAAGACCCCTCACATGTGCACAGATGATTTTCGAGGGAAAAAACTGAAAGGTGTTATCACCGTGTCTTGCACGAATCAGATACCAGAAACTGCATGAAATCAAAGGCTAGAAGATAGATCCTGTGAACTGGAATGAAATCTTTAGGAGTCTAACAAAAGCCGAGGTCCTCGACCAAAAAATTCACGAGCACCTGCTCTCTCCCGAGAAGTCACTAAAACACCTTGGTCGAAAAGCCCATCCTGATTTTGCAAAACTGCTGAGCACAGAGCATTGAAATTGTTGTCCCATTCGCCCCCAGCACGGAGCCCAGCGCTGAAAATTCTGTTTCCCCTCTCCTTGGGTCTCTTTTCCACTACTCTTTAAGGGACAGGAATTCAGAGACGGGTCTCATTCCACCTTCGTCACCATTAGGCAAAAACAAAACAAAACACTTATCCCAGCGAGGACAAGCCCGTTTCTCAGGGAGAGATGAAAATAAGACCACCTGGGTTTGCCTACTGCTCAACCTTTAGAGCGACCACGAGCGAGGACAGTTAGTCTGAGGCAACATTAATGGAGCGATGCGTGGCCCTCTCCATCTGGCGGACTCACATGTTCCATAACAAACAAGAATGTGTAAAGGCTAATCCTTTTGCACAGATTATTTACTTATTTTTGTCAGACTAAACAGTCTTTGTGGAGATCCATACGTTTTAAAGGAGGCAGGGCAGTGAGGAGGAGAAGGGGCAGGAGGGCAGGGTTGCTCCACTGGGCAGAACATTCAAGATGGAATACGTTCGGGCTGCAGCCAGGTTGGAATGGCATGGCCTCTTCCCCCAGCTATAAAAGTGTCCTTCTAAGATACTTGGATATCAGAGGAGTAACGAGAAAGGTCTTCATTTTTCAACCATTTTTCCCTCCTAAGGGGACACCGAACTATAACCTAAAGGAAGCAAGAATTCTGTCCTGTAACAAAGAGGTTAAGTTCATTGAGGTCATGCTCCATATGCGACTGTGACAGCCTGTGCAAGGGTTGTGTCTATTTTCCCTAACAGCCAAGAACAGAGGTCTCGAGTAGCACATTATATCGTGCCATTCACCATATTTGTTTGGACTCCCTGAGGCATCTGACAGAGACTTAGCTGACCCAGAGAAAGTCTCATTGGAAAACCTATTTGCTGAAGATTTTCCTCATTCTTTTCCCCTGCTACTATTACAGCCAGTGTTGCATAAATTACTGACATCTACAATCAAGAAACAGCACAAAATAAGGAAAGATATTACCTAGAAAGTGTGAGAGAGTAAAACACAGGAATTTAGCAATATTATTGAAACTGAAGATTTTACTCTAACAAATTGCCAGAGATGCAAAAAAGGGAGCACTTTCTGAAGAGGCAGACATCTTAATGTTCTACTACTGGAAAGAAATTCTTACAAGGTTTCTGGAAAGCAACATGGCAGCAGGTATCCAGTACCAAGAGTTGACGCCTTTGATTCAACTTATTTCTAAGGATTAATCCCAAAGAAATAACCGGACATGCAAGCAAATACTGACGTGCAAAAGATACTCACTACAGCATCATGTATAAAAAGAAATTAGAAGCAAACTTTCAGCCCAATAGGGAAGTGATTCAATAAATTATGGTGTAATCATGTGCAAGCATATGAAACCATGAAAATCATGTCTCAAATAATGTTTTTAAAGTTTATTTATTTTGAGAGTGAGAGAGAGAGAGAGAGCACACAAGACAGAAAGAGAGAACGAGGTGGGGGGGGGGGGAGGCAGAACGAGAGGGAGTCAGAGGATCCGAAGCTGATCTGTGCTATCAGCACAGAGCCCGATGCTGGGCTCGAACTCACGAACCATGAGATCATGACCTGAGTGGAAGTCAGACGCTTAACTGACTGAGCCACCCAGGTGCCCCTCAAATATTTTTAAATGGGAGAAAATAATCATAGTCTAACACTAAGGAATAAGCAGGACCTAAAAACGTGGCTAATTCTACATACACATACAAACAAAGTAATGGAGGGGTCCCTGGGTGGCTCAGTCGGCTGAGCGTCCGACTTCGGCTCAGGTCGTAATCTCACGGTTTGTGGGTTCAATCCCATGTCGGGCTCTGTGCTGACAGCTTAGAGCCTGGAGCTTGCTTGAGATTCTGTGTGTGTGTCTCTCTCTCCCTCTCTGCCCCTTCCCTGCTCGTGCTCGGTCTCTGTGTCTCTCAAAAATAAATGTTAAAAAAAAAGTAATAGAGAAAACCATAGCTAAAGTTAATAGCTGTTCTCTCTAGATAAGTTTATGAATTATGCTGATTTTCTTCTTCATAGTTTTTTTTCTGAATTTTCTACTGTGAGCAAGTACTATTTTTATAAATGCAAAAAAGTTATGAAAATACCAATAACAGTTACACATATGCTTCAACCATAACAAACTCTTTGACGAGGCAGTGAAACCTGTAATTTCATTGCTAGTCTACATTTCAGTAAAAACCCAAAAGGGTTTCAAAAAGATTTTTTTTCTACCCAGAAAATTGCCTTAAATGGATGACTACTGAAGATTCTTGAAAGAATACGCATATACGTTCCAGTCTTTGAGACTTAATGAAAGGCATGAAAGGTACTTTGAAATACATCACTCGTTACCAATAATGGCAATGACTTACTCTGTACGTTCTTTCAACAAATACAAGACAGCAGTGGGGCAGTTTAGAGACCAATGAATTCTTATGTTGGCTCAAGGCAGGTTAAGAGAGGCATTACAATTTTACAGCTCAGGCATAGTCTGTGAAACCGCTGAAAAAGAATACGCTTTTCAATGCTTTAGTTGTGATTTTGTGGTTGGGAGCGATGAGGGACTTCAACCCTATCCTACAACCTTTCCCATCTCCTAAGCCTTGAAATTGCTAGTCGGGACTGACTCTTGGTCCCGTGCCATCTACAACCAGTCGCGGGGGCGGGGGGCGGGTGTCTCAGATTGGGGTCCCCGAGAATCCTGAAAGCCTACAAGGGTCGGGGGGTGTAACTGCAGGCCCAGCTGTCTACCTCTAACACACATATACATAATTTGTTGACATCTCTGTAGACACGGAACAGCTCCTGAAAACATTTAAAAGAGTTTGTTTAAAAAAAAACCACAAAACCAACTATTTAAAACCAATGTTTTCTTACGTTCTAAGAGTATGACTATTGTTCACTGCATATAGTCACCAGAAAAAAAAGTTTCACCTATAAATTGTAAATCTTCATACAGTAGCCTTTGTCTCCAGCATACTCTATTATGTATTTTCCCCACATACAGGCAACTATCAAAGGTTAAGAAAACACTTCCTTCTAGTAAAGCTTTAACAGAGTGGAGAGCAGCTCACGAAGCCATAAAGGAGGGACAACAAAAACAGCTCCCTTTTCAGAACCTGTCTAGTAAATGATTTAATTCGTCAAATAGTCACTGAGTGTCCACCATATGCAAAGGACTATGCAATGGAGGAGGTCAAAGAAATGGGGGGCAGGGGAACAGAGACAAAGAGTCACAGAGGAGATGAGGTAGTCTCAAAGAGGTAGTCTACCCCTCCCCTCCATAGAAAACAAAGTCAGACAAGAAGGAAGGCACATACTGCAAATGCTGCCTTTATGAAGTTGGCCGTGCATATTAAGAACTCAAAGAAGTGGGGCCCCTGGGTGGCTCAGTTGGTTGGGTGTCCGACTTCAGCTCAGGTCATGATCTCACGGTTTGTGGGTTCGAGCCCCACATCAGGCTCTGTGCTGACAGCTCAGAGCCTGGAGTCTGTTTCGGATTCTGTGTCTGTCTGTCTGTCTCTCTCTCTCTCTCTCTCTGCCCCTCCCTGGCTCGCACTGTCTCTCTCTCAAAAACAAACAAACATTTAAAAAAAAAAAAAAAAAAGAACTCCAAGAAGCTGTACGTTTTTATGATTATTCTAAGACAATCAGAAATGCAGGGAATATCTTATGAACAGAGGTAGTAACTTCCGGTATCATTTATCAAGTACTTCCTGGATGAATGGCATTGTATTTTGTGTCTTATGTATATACCATCTCTAATCCCTGAAACAGTCCTGGCAAGGAGGATGTTAGTAACCCCATTTCATGAATGAGGAGAAGATATCCTAATATATATATATATACACACACACACACACATATGAAATGCTATGGAGCCATTAAGATGGTATTAATGAACTTGATTTAGTTGCCTGTGCTTTGTCTAAAAATAAAGTTAAAATTGTATGTCATCACAACTATAAACGCAAATATAGCTACGACATTATAAATATACCAAACTATAAAACAGTATTTATTACTATATTAAGGAGACCGTGAGGGATTTTTTTTTCCTTCCTCTCATTTCTCCATAAAGTCCAAATAGCAGAGCTATGTTACTGTTCAGTTGGGATGCCGAGACTGGAGGTCACACAGCCAGTCCCAGAGTGGCCACCGCCATCCCACCACCCCCACCCCCGCTCCAGAAATGGTCCCAAATGGCAGCAACTAGAAAATTCAAGTTAAAAATATCATGTGTGTGCCGATAAAGTAGGTATAGAGGCATTTATGGCTTTCGCCTCAATCCCTGATTTAACAGCCACCTTCCTTTTTAAGCAACAGAGTAAAGACGTCTCAAAGGGCCTTGAAAGAAAGGTCTGGAACACCGTAAGTGGAGTGAAAGGGACTATCTTAATTCCCATAGTATCTATGCTCAGTGTCCTGTTGGAGAAGTCTGCTTCATCGTCATCGTACCAGCACGCGTCTTCCTGTGGGGCCCATGCCAGTGAAGCAATGTGTAATGACTAGGTCACAGCACCTTTGTGTTGTCTCTTTAGGAGGGTCTTAAAATCCACTCTGCCAAAGGCCTCAACTGTTAGCCCCCATGCGCATCTAAGGGAGGGAGCAATTCAAATGTGTGCTTTTGAGAGACATTACCCATTTTCCCAACTGATGAGCTAAGACTTCGCACAAGAATCTATCTTCTGAAAAAGTAATTCAGGAATGCGGGGGCACAGGCACCTACTCACATGCAGGGGGCATTCCGCAACCTAAGAGTGTTTGGAAAGTTGAGGGGGCTTACCGCCTAATGTAAGTGAATATCCCACAATAAGCCATCTAGAGATCAAAAGATCTGCACTTCTCAGACTAGAAATGGACCAACAAAATTAAAACTCCTCTGACCGTCCTCAAGTAGTACAGTAGTATTGTCTTTCTTCTTTTTTTTTTTTTAATGTTTATTTATTTTGAGAGAAAGAGAGACAGGGAGCAGGGGAGGGGCAGAGAGGGATGGAGAGAATCACAAGCAGGCTCCCAGACAGCATGGTGCCCGACATGTGGCTCAATTCCATGAACCGCAAGATCATGACCTGAGCCGAAATCAAGTCAGACGCTCAACCCACTGAGCCACCCAGGCGCTCCGATGTTGTCTCTTGATAAGCAATGACATTATGAAAATCTTCAGCCAATAAGACCATTATATCGAACATAATTACAATTATCACTAATTTCAAGTGGCCATGACAGTTCAGAGGTATTTTTAATCATTGTCTTCAACCTTCATAACTAGTCACGTTTGTAACCTCTCCAGGACTAGCCCGGCATAAAGCAGTAGACAATAACCCAAACATACAGGGGCCCTAATTTTGAGGATCCGGGGTAACTGTAACCATAGAGTACGCACACTAAAAATACGTAACTCGGGTTCACTTTGTATAAACTTTAAATACTCCTCAGATGCTCTGGCTGAATACAAAACTATGAACTATGTAATGAATCATCTCCCCATTCCTCCCCTCCCCTGCCCCCAGCCCACCGTCTCAGATATGGTTCCATGAACAAAAATTCTATCTGGAAAACACATTTTTTTTTACCTGAGCACCCATTTTTAAAAACGCAAGTGCACACGCAAAAAGCCCTACTACTGTTATTTAAGAGAGTCTATGGTCTTTATCGTTAAATTATCTGTGGCATCTAATTCATTTAAAAAAAAACCCAGGAGAATGTCCATGCGTAATAAACCCATGTGATAGTATAGCCTCGCTATAGAAACACACTTTCAAATTTACCAGTGAAATTCTGTCATTATCAGTCTTCACCGATCTTAAAGATTTAAGTAGCTATTCTATGTATTTAACTGAGTAATCAGCATAACCCCAAAGCCATACGTTTTCAAAGACCAATTTATCTCTACCATGCTTGCGTATTCACTGACCACACGCTCCATAGAATTCATTCCTGCCTGCCAAAGTGTTATCAACTCTAAATGTTTATGTAGATAAATATACCTTTGTTTTGCACAAAGGGTAATGAGCTTCCAGAACTCCAAAGAAGAAAAATAGACAGGAATTCCAAGTAGTTCAGGCAGAAACTCTCTGGGCGGGGCAAACATGTTAATAACAGGTGCATAAATGGCTATCAAGAAAGAGTGCAATCCACCAGGCTCTCCCACGTAGCAACAGAGAGGAGAGCCATATCCTCTCCCCAGTACCTTCCTCCAGGCTCCGGCTGACAGAATCCTGAGCTGGCTGAAAATAGGCTTCAATCTTGCAAGTCCTTTGGATCCTCAGTGATCGTGGGCCTAAATGCTAAATCATCCCCCAAGAAGTTCTTTGAAAACCATACAGTCCGACTCTTAGGATTTAAGCACCTTTTATAGTCTAGTAGAAATAGAAATTTGCTCCATCTATCAACCGTCCAGGCCAGAGAAGGCAATCTATGTGGGGCACCACGTCACCACATAAGAACCCTTGTGGCACAGAGGATACCGCTCCGACAAAAAAATTAGGAAGTTGGCGAGATTTATCAAGGAAACCTTCTAACATTCCCCACGTGTGCTGCCCATCCTGTCACAAGATGGCTCCCCCTCGCCGCACCCCCCCTCCCCGTCTACACTTCACCTTTGTCCAGGTACCTACTTCGATCTTGCTCTCACTTGGCAGTCCCTATACTCTGATGGTGTCTGCCCTCCGTAAATATTAACCAGAGCAACTGAGAATACGTACACGTGCCCTGTCTGCCGTACGTGCACCATGAAGAAGACTCAAAGGCAGATGGGTCTGTTCTCTAGCACATAGCATCACCACACTGGCTGTGACCTGGGGATTAGAAATTCCTAGAGCAGAGATTCTCAAACCATGGCGGCCATCGGAATCACCCGGAGGGCTGACAAAAACACAGGCTGGTGGGCCCCCGTCCGAGTTGCCAATTCTGACCCAAGGTAGAACAGGACGATACTCTGCATCTCTAAAATTTGCTCATCTGGGCACCACACTTTGGGAACCACGGAGACTCCACTTTTCCTCTTTGTTTCTCCAGGATCCAGAAGCACAATGGGTCCATTCAACTCAGTTTTTCCCTTCCCACTATCCAATCACCCCTAGAGGGTGGGAAGAGGGCACAGCCTCACCTCTACTGGATGCCAAGGTCTTTGACACCCGACCGTGCCCTTGTTTACTGGGGTGTAGGAAGGGCAATCTACAAGGCCTACCTGTCATTTTCATTAGCCAGCCAGTACTGCTTTTTGTTTATTTTAGAGCAAAGGTGAGTGGGTTCTTGCCTGTTTAAAAACACACCATTGTCTAATGAGAAAACAGTTACAAGTACCGTGGAATAACACAAGCCTGTCAGGCATTCTGTTCTAAAGGAAATAAGGCAGGGGAATCTGAGAGGTGATGCTTCGGTCAGCCTCTCTGGTCTTACATGAGGCAGGTAGGATGCGGACACCTGCTCATCTACTTCTCTCATGGTTCGAAAGAAAAATCAATCCAACTCAAACTTCAAATGAAGACTAAAGATACATTCTCTTTTTTTTTATACATTAGTTCCCTTTACCCCCAAATGTATCTAGTAGCCTTAAAACACAGGTGCACAGACACGGAACGGCACTGAAATCAGCCAGTGTGGGACCAGACTTCCAGTGTCATCACTCTTCAGGAACATTGGGGTCAACTCCTTGGCTAATCCCACCTGTGTCTTTGTGCTCGTGAAGGAACACCGCTGGTCCAACAGAGGAACTTGGAACTCAAAGCCAAAGCAGAATCAACACTGAGCCGTGCCAACCTGGGAAAGACAGCCAATTCTCAAGTAGAGAACTACTCAGGGAGCTCGGCCTTTATTAACTAAACAGAGGAAAGGATACTTTTAATGAACTCGGGAGAGCGTTGGCTCCCACAGCACAGCTGGGCTACGCCTCTGCTGTCATGGTCCCCGCACGCTTCGGGACACTGGCACTGAAGGGGACACACGGAGACAGGTGTTCAGCACCCCTCTGGCCGCCACAGAGATGGTCACGGTCGAGACCCCCCGTGGTCTCAGGAACAAAGGTCGGGCAGAGGGAGGTGCCGTGTGGACCGGTAAACCGCGGGTCTGCTGAGAGCAAGCCTCGGGCAAACAGGGAAGCGTGTGGGGAGAAGGGGGACCCGAAGCCAGCTGTGTATTCTGCTCAATGGGTCCTAGGCACAGAAACACTAACCTCTCTACCCCGGAGCATTTACTCTGTGCCCAGCACTTTCTGCATGATCTTTCCTTTAACCTACTTAGTAAGAGTGTAGACTTCTCAGGGTGGGAGTGACCGCAGTCCCTGTCGTACCTCAGGAGCTAACCCTAAGTGCAGCTCTCGCTACAAGAATCTGTCTTTCTTCTCGCACACAAGACTCTCTGAGAAAAGGGGTTCCTCCGTCCCTTGAGGTTAGCAGGAGACGTGGAAGCTTCTGAAGTCTCAACAAGCAGCCCCAAGAGTGGTGCCCCTTCAGTGACATAGCTGCCAGGGATGGGGAGCACCAGGAAAGCCCTGAGGCTGAGGTCTTGAACTTGGCACACACCTGAACACAGAAAGAAGGGAGTAGGTCATCTCGAACTATTCCCTGGGTTATAGGCTAAATCGTGCCCCACCCCCACTCCCACGACAAAAGACAGGTAAGTTGAAGTATCCCAGTATCTCAGAATGCGACCTTATTATGAAAGAGGGTCTTGGAGCACCTGGCTGGCTCCATCGGTTAAGCGTCCGACTTCAACTCAGGTCGTGATCTTGCGGTTTGTGAGTTCGAGCCCCGCATCGGGCTCTGTGCTGACAGCTCAGAGCCTGGAGCCTGCTTCGGATTCTGTGTCTCCCTCCCTCTCTGCCCCTCCCCTGCTCGTGCTCTGTCTCTCTCAAAAAAGGAATAAAATGAAAAAATTAAAAAGGGCCTTTATAGAAGTAATCCAGTTAATATGAGGTCATCAGGGTGGATCCTAATCCAACAGGATAGAGTCCTAGTTAAGAGAAGATTTGCACAGATGTGCACGTAGGAAGACGATGTGAAGACACACAGGGACAGAGGGATGCAGCTACAGGCTGAGACATCCTGAAGATCACCAGCCAACTCCAGAACGGAGAGGAGGCACGGAAGGAGGTTCCCCCAGAGCCCCCAGAGGGAGCACGGCTCTGCTGACACCCGGATTTCTGGCTTGCAGCCTCCAGGACTGTGAGACAATGCATGTCTAGGTTTTAAGCCACCCAGTCTGTGGTTCTTTATTACAGCCCCAGGAAGTCACCACTCCCTTAAAGCCGGTCTTTATCAACAACACTAGGAGCCGAATGTGTTCCAGAACGCTCACTCCTTTCTCGTTTTAGAAAGATGACTCTATTTGAATTCTGACCTAACGTTCCCAGGAGGGGCTTGGGGCAAGCCCCACAATCAAATGTTAGATCTGTGCAGTATGTATGAATAGTTCTATCGAGTGTTCTACATAAACACCAGTAACACTCAAATCTGCTCAGGTCTGGCGTTGTCATCAAATGAGTTTCCTACAAACTTACAAAAATGTTCCAAGTTGCCAGGGCTTGGAATTTTGGGTTTTGGAATTGCAGGTAAGAGATTATGGGCCTGGGGCGCGTGGGTGGCTCTGGCAGTTGAGCATCCGACTTCGGCTCAGGTCATGATCTCACTGCTCTGAGTTCGAGCCCTGGGTCGGGCTCTGTGCTGACAAGTCAGAGCCTGGAGCCTGCTTCCGATTCAGTGTCTCCCTCTCTCTCTGTCTTCCTCCACTTGCGCTCTCTCAATCTCTCACACAAAAATAATTTTTAAAAATTTAAAAATAAAAAAGATTATGGGGCTGTACCAAGTTGTAGAACATTTAAAATACATGCCCTTTAAAAAAACAATTTTTTTAATGGTTTTTTTATTTTTGAGGGAAAGAGACAGAGTACAAGCAGGGGAGAGACAGAGAAAGTGGGAGACACAGAATCCGAAGCAGCTCCAGGCTCCGAGCTGTCAGCACAGAGCCCGACGTGGGGCTCGAACTCACGAACCGTGAGATTATGACCTGAGCCAAAGTCAGGCGCTCAACCGACTGAGCCACCCAGGCGCCCCAAAAATACATGTACTTTTAATGCCACCCTGCCAATCACGTTCAGACTGCTCACCAAAACACAGCTGACTGTGAAATCCTGCAATCCAAGGAAACAAAAGTATGCCCTCAACTCTTAAATACTAATAATCTGCAAAGTCATTTTTAAAAAGTTTTCTCTCCAAGGCTAGTACGCATGTAAACAAACCACTAGACATTTGGCCTGTCCATTACGCTGAGTTCTGCACTGTATCACCACACGGCCTTTCAAAGAGTTTGAAAAGAGAGGCAAAACAATGATGCTTCATGGCATTATCACAGGAAGAAAAACAAGTATCAATAGAAAGAGGGCCAGATGATGATAATGCCTCACGCCCCCCAACGCTAGCAAGAGAGAGGAGTGTCACAAAGCACACGGTTTCTTCCCCCGGTTATGCAATAAATATATAGCCGATACTCACACTTGGACCCCCTGGGCCCATGAGTTGTCAAGAAGAAAGGGAGTTTATAGAAGAAACGACGCCTTCCCGGTGTTCAGACATCTTAAAATCCTCCCTTAAGTCACTGTGTCAGGGGAGACTGGGTATCTATCGAAGGACTTCTAAAGAGAGCCTAGGGTACGTTCTAGAACAGTTAACAGGTATTGGTCCTACCTACACCACCATATGTCACAGAGGTGTGTGTTTGAGCGTTACGGTTTATACCTCTAGATGACTTTGTCGTACAGATGTTTCCCCTTGTCCCTGGGACCCTGAAGTAGGGTTAAATAATCATGGGGGGGAGAGCACACGGAACAAAGAGCACCTTTCCCATGAGAACTGTAGTAGTCGGACCTCTATTACGCTCGGATAGGACATGGGATCCTTGTTTTACTTTATGCTTAAGAATTTCTATCAGGCAGTTAAGTGCAGAATCTAATGAAACCACTTGTCCCCACCATCCATACCTGTTTGATTCCCTAAATAGGCCGATCTACTATCTTCCAAGTTTTCAACCCCCTTACCCTTGGAGCACGCTCACTTATGGGTGACCATGCGTTCTCCCCTCCGAGGGAAACCCAGGAAGTCAGCACGGCCTCTCCCTCCTCTTCCCAGAACAAACCACCCTAGACCAACCAGCCTGTCCATGCTCTACATTCCCACAATCGTGCCTGTTTAGACCTTCGCCCCTGAAATACGTGGCCTTCCTGTATCGTTTGTCCTTTCTCAAGTGTGCCTTAATTCTCTTTTACTATTTGCACTTCTCGCTTAAGACCACTACCTACGTTTTAGGCTTGTCTGCATTTGCCACCCAACGTCCCACAGAACAAATCCCTCAGTAAATATTTCTCGGTTGCCTGACTGCCTACCCCCTCGTTATTGAGAGGCTCACTTCGTCCCAGGGTCACACATTCGCAAACACGGTCTTGCCTGAGTTGCCAAAACATGGATTTCTCAGTTTGTCTCATACTTGATCATGATCAACTGCATACAGAATGTAGTTTCCATGTAAATCTCCTCTTCTTTACTTTCTTCCCTTTTTCACAAAGTGGGAGCCACGAGGTCATTCCCTAGAGTGCCCTCAGTTAGAGGCTCAAACACATTCAAAGAAACAACAAAATGGAGGGAAAAAAGTTTCAGTCAACCTCATTTCAGCAATCATGTTAACCGGTAGCAAACACGAACAACATGAGCAACTTTTGATCAACTAAACATAAAAACGTTGAACAACTAACTTACGGCATCAACACACACTTGTAAGAAAAACTTAAATATTGAAATCTAAGAGGACACAGAAATACCAATGTTTGAGGAGCAAGTTAGGGAGAAACAACAAACGAGTTAACTCCAGTAACCTTGATTAGATTGTTGACAATTACCAACTGGAAAGGGAGGTATTAAGAAATGTGTCACTAGTTCCCTACGTGCCATTATAAATTTTTATTCCAATTGTGTCATTTTTCATGCCTTTGTAGTGTGTCGCAGATTTTTACCCAATCCTAAAAAGGTTTGCTTTTTGAAACAGAGATGTGTACTGGGGTGCCTGGGTGGCTCGGTCGGTTGGGTTTCCGACTTTGGCTCAGGTCATGATCACGTGGTTCGTGAGTTCGAGCCCTGCATCAGGCTCTGTGCTGACAGCTCAGCACAGATTTAATTTAAAAAAAAAATTAAAAAAAGAAATGAAGATGTGTAAGACTCCATATAGATGAGAATATCCACACACCAAACTGCCCTTACAAAAGGCACATGTTGAGAAAACATTCATTGCAATTAACCTCAAATTTTTATGCAGCTGATGTGGACTGAGATACCATGAAACAGCGATCACACGAAAATAAAATCCAGTATATGCCATTTGTGGATGTAGCAGGTGTCACCACAAAACAAGACCCGATCTGTCCCTTCACTGAGTCACTAGGGGACAAAGTATGCGAGGTTACCCCTAGCAAGGTGAACACACATATGACTTCCCCATTCTGCAGGAATAATATTCAGGAACTATATTGAAAAAAGCAGCTGGAAACCTTGGCAATTAACGTAAAGATAACAGCATGACTCCGTGTGAGTGAACACAAAACCCTAGCCAGCCACATGCAATCTAAATTTGAGAAACGGACTGTGTGGGGATAACTATGTATTCTAGCCAAATACCAATTATTAGCCACTAATTAGATTTATGCTCTGTATTCTGTAGTCCATAATTTTTGAGGACCTAAGGCTTGAGCAGTAGGCAAACAAATGACGAAATCTTCTGGCCATCCAAGCTCAGTGATTAAAAACACCTCCAGGATGAAATTCACTGCAAGCCCCAACCTCCTCTCCTCATCTTGTTAATGCAGCCAAATATTAACTCCACCACCCAAGTCCAACTCGTAGCAATCACCCAGCCTGAATCCGTTCTTTGTAACCTACAAGGCGAAGTCCGGAGAATGCACGGTCTGCCTGGCTCTGGTGCCTGCCTGTGCGATGCCATCACCCATGTGCCTTACACACTTGGCCAAGGGGGACGATTTTCAGTTCTCCAAACATACCATGTTTTCCCCTCTGCTAGAAATGCCCTGCGCCCACCTTCCTGCACGTGACCCTTATTCAACCTTAAAGGTCAGCTCAACTGTCTCTGAGAACACTGCCTAACCCCAAACCCCACTCCTGTCAGGAGAAGTCAATCAGTATAGCAATCATTTACTTACATGTCCGTTTTTGCTACTGGTCTGGAAAATCCTTTCTAACAAGCCATCCACGTCTCGGTCACTCACTTGTGTACAGAACATTCCAGTTACACATAGGTCTGCAGTAAGTAATTGCTTCATAGGGTATCATGATGGCCCAAGAGCAGGTTAGGCATATGAGGTACTTAGGATAAATCTCAAGCTATCTGGTAGGCAGATCCTGGAAGATATCCATGACCATATCGTGGAACATGAAAAGCTCACAGGCTGAGCAACAGCTATCTCTAGCATTCTAAAGTCAAAGACTGCTAAAATAGGAATAAACTGGATGGAGGCAAAACAGCCTCATTTGCAATTCCTTGGTTATTTTTCTTCAGTCATGACTGAAAACAAAGAAATTCACTGGTAATGGAGAAGCCGAAAGTGAAGGATAATCTGCTCTTAGGGAGTTTGAACAAGAGGTAATTAATAAAGGATTAAGGCGAAGCAAAGCCACACAGGAACACGTAACTGCAGCACGCTGAACAATGAAAACCAGAGTGGCAATTAGATAGGAAACATCCTCAATGGGTAAAAACATTTGCTTCATCAGTGAGGAGCTGTGCGGAGCGTCACAGAGCTATTCCTCTGTGGATATACCTCTCTGTGCAACAGAAGCTGGGAGGCTCAACTCTGACCCTTAGCAAAAAGCATGTAAGAAAGTCTCCCATTAGACTCTCCGCTTGAAGGAATGAGAGCCACCCAGCGAACCCCGTTACGCTAATGCAGGAAGGTGGGGCGAGATGACCTACAGACAACTCACTTCAAAGTATCAACAGCTCAGAAGAAACCACAGCCTCTAACAGACCAAAGTCAGGACTGGGAAAAGCCCATGGGGAGGCTCCTTTCACAGACCCTCCCTATTCCTTCATTCAACCAATTTTCACTGAACACCGACCATATGGTCTAGGCACCTCAGAGACCCCAGGGAAGAAACACTTAGAGTTCCCTCCCTCTGTGGAATTTACACTCAGGCAGGTGGAGATAGTTGGTAAATACAATAAAAAATACAACAGGGGCGCCTGGGTGGCTCAGTCGGTTGAGCGCCCGACTTCGGCTCAGGTCATGATCTCATGGTCCGTGAGTTCGAGCCCCAAGTCGGGCTCTGTGCTGACAGCTCAGAGCCTGGAGCCTGCTTCGGATTCCGTGTCTCCCCCTCTCTCTGCCCCTCCCCTGCTCATGCTCGGTCTCTGTCTCAAAAATAAATAAAAACATTAAAAAAAATTTTTTAATAAAAAATACAATAATAAAATAAGTAAATTAAAAAATAAAGTAAAATAAAATAAAATAAAATAATAGCAAAGAAGAACGTGGCAGAAGATAACACACTTCAGAGAAAGGACTGATGCTGGGGCCTTTCGGAAAAGGTGATTTTGATTGAACGGTCACTTGAAGGAAATGAGAAATCATTAACTGGAGGTAGCGGGGCAGACCCTCACAGAAATCGAACAGTTGTACACTTGACAAAGATAGGGTAACACAGCAACGCAATGAAGGGCGTGAGCTCAGCAGGAGGGCACAGCCGGCCGCCTTCCAGTTCTGCCACTTGCAACTGGAAATCATTAGATGCCACGGTCTCTAGCAGCTAACATCCGTCAGTGGCCAGGCTTCCACACCCCCTGCCCTTAGCTCTTGGTCAGCTGCTGTCGTCCTCATCAGCGTGCAGACGGCAGGAGGTCCCCAGGGCTTCCCCTCCAAGCACAGCACAGGAACTCACACAGCCCGGAAACCGGAGCAACTCGGGACGTGTTGCCTCATGCTCCACGATGCTGGCTTATGAACTTCGGAAGTATGGACCACGCTCGGCAAGTGCCCTGCTCTGCACGTGGTCACATTCCTCTTCCCTCTCAGTATTTGGCCTCAAGTTTGCAAACGGTGACAGCTTACAAGGTTTGGTTCCCTAAGTCGCTATCATAAATCCCGACTTGAGAAAAAAAAAAAGTTACTGGAGGTCACCTGGCAACTCCACTTGGCAAATGACAAAACCTGTGTCGTGTCAATGATACAGCAAGCCACGAGTTCAACCCAGGCAACCTAGGCTGCCCCACCTATTATAAGAATAATTCATTCTTAAGGCTCCACAGATGTGGGTATCCCTCATTTCCAATCAGACCAGATGATACTTAAATATGTTTGACAGGTGGAAATCTTTTTCCAGGAAGTATCTGTTCACTTTGCTCTAGGATGAATGACTGCTTACTCTTCTAGGCACAATAATGTATACTTTTCCATGCAAAGGACGTCTTAAAGGACTTTTAAAGGAACCACTACCCTAGAGCTGGCCACAGCTTCCACACTCACCCAAACCAGACCTACTGGAAAGCGTCAGGAGCTCCCATGCAAAAGAAAAACAGATCACCCATCCGTATAATGGTCACTCCCTCCTCCTGATTTCATTTCTTTAAAGACACTCACACTGCCTCCAATTACAGGATCTGTTCACCAGGTTTTGGGTCTCCCCCACCAGGCGGTAGGTCTCCAAGGGGAGTGGAAGGGCCAGGTGACCGACCGCACAGGGCTGTGCAGCCTGCCCAGCACCTAGAACCAAAGCATCCCCTCAGGTGCTCAGGGCGTATTTGTTGAGTAAATAAGTTTCACCTAAACCCCGGGGGGCCATTCAGACTTTTAACTGGCGCAGGCTCAATTTGGGAACATTTCATTTTGTTCTCTGCCCACACATCTCCCCTCCCTTAGAAAAAAAGCAGCAGAGCCAAATATAGATGTGCCCAAGCACAACAAAAGGGCAATTCAATGATGACGCAGGTAGCACCTAGGATTAGCCCAGGGCCTGCTGCTCGAGGTAGGTGACAGGTGACAGGTGATGAGGCCGGAGGCTCCTGCCCAGGGAGGGGAGGGGGCTGCAGGCTCAGAATCTCACTGCTGAGTCTGTGGGTCTCATTCCTCAACAGGTTATTGATAAAGCGAGATGCTGGCTTTGTCATCAACACTCCCCCATCCTACGTCATGCTAAGAATCAAATTTAAATAGCAGTATCCCTGCAGAAGGAGTGATCTGTCATCTGGGAGTTGCAGCTCCTTGGCAGGTGACAGGGCCTCCGCGCCTCATCATGTTCCCTCTCCCTCTCTCTGACACGCACACCTCTCTGCTTTACATAACCTTTCTAGCCATTGAGTTCTTCTTTTTCTTCGGGAACAGAGTTCCACTGGCACATGCCGATGAAAACTCCTCTACCTTTCGTACGTGGCTTCCCAACAGTGAACAAAGAATTGAAGAGAAATCTTTTTTTTTTTTTTTTTTTTTTAAACCAGCTAACACGATTAGGGGACGTGTTTTCCTGGTCTCATTAATCTTACAGATCAATTAAGTCTTAATCGTCTTTGATTGCCATCTTCACTCAGCCCAGGGCGTAACGGCTGTTAAAGTCTATTTATAAAATACATCAAGTGAAAACAATAATGGGGGTGGGAATGAACCTTGAAAAAGTGTTAACGCAGCAAAAACTGCCAACTGTAGGGCGGAAAAAGGAGTACCTCTCAGTATGTAGCACAAAGACACTTAGTAAGTATTTGGTAACTGACAGACGGAAAGAATACGAGGAACCATTTTAAGGTAACGAACAAGACGTTACACCTGTGCTAAACGGCCATGTCAAAGAGTTCAAATAGTCACACAAATAGACCAGACGCGACAGTGTCCAAAGAGAACACACCTCTTTCAGATACACCACTTGCTGATGAACACAGATACAAACCTCAACACAAAAGGGCAACAAGGGAGAAGAATATATTAAAATACCTTGAGGCCACCACCCCATTCCCTTTAACGAAGCTAGAAATCTCACGGAGTCGCTTAGCATGGCAGATCTTGGCCGGCATGAACTCCCGGACCTTGTTAGTGGAGCCGAGGGTTCAAACCCCCGCACTGGCACATGCTCCTGGAGATCACAACGTCGGGACTCCACATGGCCTCGGCTGCAGAATCTATGCCCAAAAGCCCCAATAACGTGACGGGGTTTCCAGGCACTGGCCTGAGTCACAGGTGGTTTACCTGCATGTGATCCCTTGCCTACAGCAGGCCCCGTGAGTAACAGTGACACGAGCAGGATGGCCCACATCACTGCAAGTCGTGCTTTTGTACGTACTCCTAGGAAGCTCCGTCCACCCAACTCAGATCTCTCATCTGCGTTTCCACCTAGTGTGAAATGACACTGTTAACTGCCTCTGGGGTGTGATGGTATGTCACAGGTCTCACAGGCCGTTCCAAAAATGTCCATGGAGGCCTCTGTGCTCTAGAAGAAAATCAATCCTTTGTTTTCGGGGATGATGCCCGTCAGGCGTTGGTTTTTATTTTATTTTACTTTTTTTAAAGTCAAGTCCCATTAACACACATTATATTAGTTTCAGGTGTATGACATAAGGATTCAACAATTCTATACATTACTCAGGGCTCATCACAGTAAGTGTCCTCTCAGGAGGTAAAATTTGCACTTTTCTCCCAGCAGCTACCTCTGAGATGAATAAGCAAGGCACAAGTCCCAGCTGAGAGGGCACACAGCCCGTGGTTACCTGAAAAGATCTTAGGATTATTTGGGCTGATCCAGTTTTGGCAACAACAGCAGGGCAGGGCGAGTTTTCTAAAAGATCCAGAACCTCCGGCTTTTGCAGGAGTCGGAAATAAAGTCCCCTTTGATTTCAGGGGGGCAGCTAGCTGGCAGTCTCCCCCAGGCCCGACCTGGTGGGCAGGTGGGCAGGATCGCATAGGGAGCTACCTGTGCTCCCGAGAAAACCAGGCCAAGCACACAGGGAGCGCAAATATTTACAGGAGGTCAAGGTGTGCCAAGTGACTCTCTTTGGAATTCTGAGCCACTGAGAACATAGTTAAGGTATATTCTGGAAACACCTGAGAATGTGTGCTGCTGCCATCGCCCCAAAGGTGAATGACCTCAGAAGTCTCTGGGATCCCAGGGGTGAGATTAGCTGGCTAGCTCTGAGCTGACATACAGAATCGGGCATCCTCTACATTGCTAGGACATTAAATCATTGCTAGCTAACGCAAAACACCCGAGGAGGGAAATCACGAGGAAGGAAAAGATTTCGGCCAAGGTGGAGGAAATTACATGTAAATGACCTGAAAGTTGATTTGGACAAGCCCCACAGAGCACAGATGAGATTGCCAGGAATTAAGTTCAGACATCGTCGAAACCACCTCACCCCGCTCCCCCCAATCCCAACACAACCGCCATAATTACAAAAGCCTCTGGTTTTTGTCTTTTTAAATATTTATTTATTTTGGGGAGAGCGCAAGTGAGGGAGGGGCGGGGGGGGGGGGGCGGAGGATCCAAAGTGAGCTCTGGGCTGACAGGCTGACAGCAGGGAGCCTGACCTGGGGGCTTGAACTTACAAACTGCGAGATCGTGACCTGAGCTGAAGTCGGACACTCAACTGACTGAGTCACCCAGATGCCCCACAAGAGCCTCTGTTTCATCAACTATGTCTAAGATGTGGTCAAGAAGTCTACAGGGTTCCCCACCATACCAACCACTTTACGATAAAATGTTTATACTCCTCCAGCAGCAAATTCCTATCATTCCATTCCTGCCTTCATTTTGCTTCTTATATTCCATACTGACAAAACAGCGTCCTAAACATATTGTCTTAAATCAACATTCAGTGGCAAGACCAAAAAAAAAAAAAAAAGTAACATCTGTGAAAATCATTCCCCTTTTCTCCTAATTAAATAAAGCATTTCCCACCCCCCTCCTGATTTGACAAGCTTACTCACATTCCTTTGGGAATTAAAGTTCACCTTGTCCTCCCCAAGATCATTGAAAGGAGGGAGCGCAATACCACACAGCTTCTTTAATTTCCCTTTTCTAGTCTGGCTGCTTGTTCTCATTTGTCTGATTGGAAATCTAACTCAAACACCTGCGGACCACAGACTTCTCGATGTGAAATGAAGTATTTTATTAAAGAGTAACTCTCGATTTGACTGTTGGCTTTGCCGTTTCTCATCATTGACCCATTTTTACTGAATTGTCTTAAAATTCCATCCATCTTACCATTTAACATGAGGAATGTTTATTTGAAAGTACCCTGGCTCATTAATAGAAAGGTGTGGCCTGCACACTGATACACACTAACTAGTTCGCTAACAGTTTATGAATCACCACCAAATGAGACAGTAAAGAAACAGAAAAATCACGTGTTAATCATGAAGTATATTCGTATGTATGAGTAGTAAGGGTGGGGAAAAGGACAGCAAAACCTAAAGGAAGCAGTTGAATATGGGCTTTAATTTTTGTTCTCAAACCAACCATCGTCATAATCATCATCATTAATGCATTCAGAATAAGTTATGAAAGCCAAAAATAAGAGGGAGAAAGATTTCTCTCACTACCGACAATTCAGATAAAACCATACATCATTCTCAAGCCAACCATTTCCAACCTAAGATGTTATTTCATCTGAAGCCAAGTACAGCTGGGGTCTCCTTCCTCTCCAGTGAGATTTCTAAGTCAGAAAGAGAGAGAGAGAGACCCAAAACAGAACAAGAACACCTGTTTCTTCCTAAAACATGGACTTCCGAACCAGAGAACATTCACAGAACCTGAGTGGTCTACATTTTCTATTATTTTGTTCAAAAAGAAAACAAAGGCATCCGTCATGCATTCGTTTTGAGAGTAAAAAGTGTACATTTTTCTAGTCAAGGCAGAGATAAGAAAGCAAAAGGGTTAAAAATAAGGAGAACTGACATCCTAATTCTTTCCCCCGAGTTTCATTCTTTGCCCACCATTCCATCTGTACAAATCAAGGGTAAAACTGATCAACTACAGCTAACCCTGAACACCGAAAACAAGTCATTTATCCTGGAAAATCTTGGGCTGTGTTAGAATAATGCCACTGGTATAAAAACGGCCCTACACGAAGATCAAACTCCGTGCCAACAGACGTTACACATTCACATAACACACATACAGTGGCGTCTTTGTTCTTACCTATAATTGTCCTCAAGGCTCACGAAAAACAAGCCATCTGTCCTGCCGGGAAGCGTCTGCTTCGGCTAGCTTTGCGGTCACACGGCTGGGAATCTACCTCGACGACCCTTGGGCTCCTGGCCTCCTCTCCTTCCTTCCCCGTGATGAAAAGCTGCCGACACACACCTCTGCCCGAACTCGGGGACCACCAGGAAGTTTTCACACAACTGGGAAGGAATCCGGGGAGCTTGCTACTTATACTGATGATTCACTTCAATGACAGCTAGAAAGAAGTGCTTGTTGGTGGAAAAGCAGTCAAGCTCCACCCCCACCATAAGGATTAGCTAACTCCACCCAGCTCAGTAATTCGTTTCAACAGCCACAGAGCGCGGGTAAGGTAACGTTAGTTTACCTGCAGCCTGGCATCTCCAAGCGGCAACTGTCAAAGGGGGAAAGAAGGGCTGACGGTTTACCAAACAGGACAGGCAATAACCGGAGAGCACAGGGTGCTCTTAATCACTGTAACTTGGGCTGGGCTGTTGTTTTTCTTTTTTCTTTTAAAGCTGCGTCCCGGTTTTCTGGGGAAGACGGGCCGTAGGGGTCTGCTCTTCACCTGCACAATGAACTTGGCTTCTCTCCAGTTCCTGTGAGCGAGGCTCCACACCAGGCAGGCTAGAGAGCACCTGGGCCCTCAAAAAGCTGAAAGCCTTGAAGGGGCAAGAGGCCAGGGCAAAGGTAACTGTGAGCCAAACTACAACTCCAAACAGAACTGATGGGGGGCAGGGGGGCAGGGGGGCGGGGGTGGAGAGGAGGTGTTGATCTGGTGTCACAGGACAGACAGCACCACCCTATAAACCAATCCACCATGTCTGGTGTGCAAACCCAATTTCAGATTAACCAGCGGGGGTGTCCTTGAGGTACAGACCAAAAGCACAGAGAGGGCCAGTGGGGCTCACCTTGGCACTTCTTCAGCACTGGGTTCCACTGGAGGGGTACAGTTTACCGCCCTTACCGGACTCCCCGAGACCAAGTAAAAGGTGTGCTCCTTCTTTGGCTTGCGACTGGCACTAAGCTCCGCCTCTTTGCTCGTGCCCAAAGCCAAGTGGAAACCCACTCTACAAGCCCAGCAGTTGTGGCTGAGACAGGAAGTGTCCCCACTTGTAGCAAAATGCTAACTTTCTACATTAACTCCAATCTGGGGGCATGCTCACTCATGAAGCGTTCCTGGCACGTCAGCCAAGAACCTCTAAACTAGACTTTCAGGTTCCCACAGGTGCTCTAAGGCTGGGATTCCCGGAGGTGCTGGGACGAGACAGGTCACCAGGGGAGCCGGTGACCTCTCGTGGTTAGCAGCATCACCGAAGCCTTGCTGGGGAACCTGTGAACCAGGTTACTGCCAGAAACCCCATCCCCAAATACACTCTCCGCACACAGGCTGACAGTTCGAACCATTTTTAGTAGGAATCTCGAAACGACAAGGGGAAAATACCCTAAGCGTTTAGTATTCAACAGGTGAGGACACACAAGTACCACATTTAAGAGCAGCAACTCCATCTCTGACTACATCTAAAATTACAAAATTAATAAGCTGGCTCACATTTATACACCGGCTGGAAGGTTAAAAACCTAAGAACCACAGTACAAGAAAATACACCTTAGCAAGCTGAAGAAGTTACTCAACGGTTTGCCTGTTCCATTAAAGATAAAAGGCACCGGGGCACCTGGCTGGCTCAGCTGGAAGAATGTGCAACTCCTGATCTCAGAGTCGTGGGGCCCAGCTCCACGTTGGGCGTAGAGATTACTAAAAATAAACTTAAGAAAAAGATAAAAGGGGAAGGGGCGGCCTGGGTGGCTCAGTCAGTTAAGTATACAAGTCTTCGTTTTGGTTTGGGTCATAATCTCACCGTTCATGAGTTCGAGCTCCACATCAGGCTCTGCGCTGACAGTGTGGAGCCTGCTTGGGATTCTCATTCATTCTCTCTCTCTCTCTCTCTCTCTCTCTCTCTCCCCCCCCTCTCTCCCTCTCTCTCTCTCTCTCTCCCCCTCTGCCCCTCCCCAACCCACTCTCTGTCTCTCTCAAAATGAATAAACTTAAATATATACATATATAAAAGGTACCTATACTTCTCATCCAATGTTACCCAACTGTTACGGGTTGAGAATCGTGTCTCCCCCCGCCCCCACCCCCCATTCTTATGTTCAGGTCCTAACCCTGATTTCCTCAGCATGTGACTATGTTTGGAGACGGGGTCTTCCAAGAAGTAACTGAGCTACCATGAAATCTTCAGGGTGGGCCTCTAGTCCAGTATGACCTGTGTCCTTACAAGAGAAAACATGGACATAGGTGCATAATGGGAAGGCCATGTGAAGAGACGGGGAAGTGATGGCCACCTGCAGGCCAAGGAGAGGGACTTCAGGAGAAACCAACCCACTGACACCTTTGCTCTCACAAGTTCAGGCCCCTGAACTGTGAGAAAATGCATCTGTTGCGGTACTTTGTTATGGCGGCCTTAGCAAGTTCATACACCAATGCAAGAATCACGTAATTCAAATTATTAATATAAAAAATGCAGACAGATCTCAGATTTCTCATTAATAATACCATTCTCCCACAGCCATTTTAGTACTTTTACTCCTTCCCGGTCTACTGAGGCTCTGCCTTGAATAATGCACAGAAAACCTTATACTGGCTGAAGGGGCGGGGGGAATGACCCTTCCAACTCCAATTTTGCCACTTCCGTTTATGGTTAATCTAATTGACCAAGGGACCTACCTGCACATCTTTCTCCCCCAAACCCACAGAAATCAGCTTCTGCTCAACCGCCACCAAAATGCAATTAAATCTACCGACAACCATCTTAGCACTGAATTAAGAATTGTTCACAACAGAGGAAATGCTGGAAGGTTTAGTTCAAGTCCCTCTGTTTAGAGGAGGGACCACAGAGGCACCACAATCTAGGAATAAATGCTAATACAGATTCAACCCAAACATTCAGTCCTAATCCAGTGTTCCTATCCCCGCTCTCACTGTACTTTTAACCGAGGATAGCCTGAAATGATCAAATCTATTATCTCCAAAAGGAAACCCACTGCCCTACAGAGCAGCTGTAGTACAGAGAGACCAGGATGCAGACACTGGCTAACTGATGGAGTGTGGCCAAGGTCGGTGGGTATGTCAAAAGGCAGGTTTTTTGAACTTGGGCTACACTTGGGGTTGGGTAATTCTTCTTTGTGGGGGCTGTTCTGTGCACTGTAGGATGTTCAGCAGCATCCCTGGTGCTCTCCATCCACGAGACAGAGCTCTTCCTGGGTGTGACAACCCAAAATATCTCCAGATATTGTTACGTTTCCCCTGGGAGGCAACGCTGAGAACCACTGGGTTAAAAGAAGAGGCCTTTGTGCAGAGCGAAGGAGGTGGTGGCCCTGGAGAAGGGGTGGCAGAGCCACTTCTGAGGTGCCATAGAAGAATAAAGGACAAGTGCTGTTGTAGACAGGGCAGGAGTGAAGAACAGCAAAGAGCAGTTTATTCTATTTCTCCCTCTGAGGGTTGCTTTTTGGTGGCATCTACCCCCCCGGCCCCCCGCAAAGGAGAAGACCAGGTCATGGGGCTGAGAGTGAGGGAATCACAGAGTCAAGAGTCAAGAATACTCAAAGTCTGGAACAACTGGAGAGCAAAAGGGATCAGAGCAGGGCTGAGTCGAGCACGTCGAGCAGCTCTAAAGTCTGATGGAAGACAGTCCCATAAACTCAGAGTGGCCCCATGACGGGTGACGCTGCAGGTTCCACCCCCCTCCCCATGCACGAGGATCCAGGAGGAAGGTATGAAGGCTGGTTGGACGAATGCAATGGGCATCCCTAAAGGGAGGTGGACACACATAGACTGTGGTTTCCCAGGCCACCATGGTTAGCAGTGGACACAGTAACCTAGAGTTAACAGAAGCTAGAAACAAGGAATCTGCTACAGAATAAATAAAGATGAAGAAAGCCTCAGAAGAGGATCTCTCTGAGAAGGAGTTCAAGATCCTACAGACAATCTAGAAGACTAAATACACTCATCCCCTTGATTTAATAATCCCAATCCAAGGAATCTTTCCTAAGGAAATAATCAGGGATACAGTGAAGCAATACTGTACCTTCATTAAACTAAAAACTACAACCTTAAATGACCAACCGTAGAGAAAACAAATTACAGATACCTGTATGTTCACATCCTCGAAAAATACTTTTCAACCTGAGAAAACAATCAAAATTTAATTTTAAGAAACAGAAGCTGTAAAGCTATGTATAACACAGTCCGATTTTTTTTAATTTTACATATTTACATGTATACATTTTTATAGCTTGTGGGTTTTAATCTCCATTAAGGCAACAGCAGCAACTGCCATTAAGGCAACTATGAGACTTGCAAGAGAAAATAAATCATAAGGCAATAATTAGAGTCCTGGAGAAGACATAACAAAAGGAGTGGGCAGAGAGGAAAGGAGAGCCAGGAGCCAAGAGAGTTAAGGGTCAAGGACTACATAAAGGTTGAAGAAGAGGGTGCTAAGCAAACGTAGTGTCTAGATTTGGTGAACAGGAAGTTGTTGGTGTCTTAAGACAGATAATTCAGTTCCATAGTGTGGACAACACGCAGTTAGCAAAGGGAGTGGAAGGGATAGTAGTCTTTCCTGGTATTTCCCCACGTACTTCCTGACAAGGAAAGGCCACGGGAGGGAAGCCTGTGAATGACCAGGGGGCGGGTCTACCAGAAGTCTGTCAATAGGAAACGCCGCTTCCAGTCTCACTCATATCCTTTGGGGACCTTTTGTTCCAAATTTAAATTTCGAAAATAATGTTTCCAATTCATGGCAATTCTTTATTCTGCATTGCTTATGATTAAATGTACATTTTCACGGCTCCCAGCAATTCTGACATATTACCAAAAAAAGTTGTCCGGTATGGTTTACTACACTTAGAAGACTGGGATGATTTGTAAGGTGGGATCTTACGAAACACCATAAAGGGTCACAATGGATCAGTATGTTCCAATGGAAAGCAGAGGAAGTACATAGAAGGTACATTTTAAATCAGTGTAACCAAAGGGAATAAGAAAAGTGTGATGGCCGATTTCATTCAAAATAAGATCTTATTATGAACACAAAATTTAAACCTCAGAGTAGGATTCCAAAGGCTTCTCAGTGCTTTTGTTTTTGGTTTTAATCTTAGCAGGACTTGCCACTTACTGAGATCATCTTGATTTTTTTTTCCCTTAAAAGCCACTGTGAATCTGCCCATGCTCTGCAGCCTTCAAAAGTCATCTTTCTAAAAACAGTATTACAATAAAATGTTCACCTTAAAATACTGGTTTAAAAGCACCATTCCAAACAATATTATAGCACTATTCCAAATAAATAATGTCCATGTACATACATAAATAAAGCCAAAGGACTAGAAGAAAAAAAATGGCAATTCTCTCTCTCTCTCTCTCTCTCTCTCTGCTTATTTGTTTACAGATGGATCAGTTTTATAGTTTATCTTTCCCAACGTCTAATTCTTTTAGAACCAGGAAAAAAGAATTTTAATTGCTGAGAATGTATTATCATTTATTTTAAAACAATGTGTAACCAAATGAAGAATACAAATGCTGGGGTGAAGAAAACCCAAGTTTCTCTGTTTTGTTCAAAATCAGCTACAGGAGGGGGGGAAAAAAACTGGGACACTTGGAGGGGGAGGAATACATTGAACGAAACAAAGATGAGATGACACAGGAAAAAATCTTTACATAATGCAGGCAAGGTTTGGGGATTATGACACAGTCTTGAATTTCCCCATAAGGTCGTAAATCCGCCTAACTTGGATTAGCTTTTTCTCCCAATGCTACAAAAGGAGACAATGTATAATTTACATATTTCACAGGTTAATACAATCGAGTCACTAGTGACTTTATCGAAACATCTGAAAAGAAAATTATGTCCTTAAGAAGGGGAAAGGTATCTTGAATCTTAGTTATAACTATCAGTCAGTAAACATTATACGGTGAATCTCTACTCCGCTCAAGGCACTAGCCAACACCCAATGACTGATTGGTATCCTCAAGCATTTATAACCCGACAGCTTACAGACAGTTCCCTGACTCGTGAAATGGCTGTGGTTCCGAACATTCATTATTTGAGGGCAGTTACTCAGGATCCTGAACATTTTCACATTGAAGAAATGCCTCAACCTTCACCATCCTGTCCGGTCCCTTTGGCTGCAGAGAGCACCTAAATGCCAAGGCCACCCGAAGTCCTACGCAGCCAGCACCTGACCCTCAAGTTCTCACTTGCCATCCTCTTCACGTCTTCACCTGGAGGTTGACAAGAGCTGACTCCAGCTTCTGAGTCTGCCTCTGCACCTGCTCCCCATCTCAGTGGCCACAAGCCAGCTGGCTGTTCGAGCCGTAATTTCCTCACTGCAACTCTTCTCTTTATCCCTCACACATCCAGCCCATGAATACACACTCTCTACTAAAGGCAAGTAAAAGGAAAACACCAAAATATTAAGAATGATGTTCTTTCTCTGGCTGGTAGCTTTTGCCTTCTAATTTTTCACAATTGTTTTTCAGATTTAGAAAACTGTGTATGTACAAGCTTTCACAGGTAGAGGGGAAATCTCATTTTTAACATAAAGATATAATGCAATGCATAGTTATTAGCTTTCTAAGACACCCCAGGAAAGACATATTCAAAAACACAATGTTAAAATTGAAAGCTTCTATACAAAATACACAATAAATCAAATGAGACAAACCCCATTTCCAAGAACTCTTACAAAGCAGTGAAAAATTACCAACCGAAAGGAAAATGGACAAAGGATACACATTAGCACTTGTAAAAGAAGCAAAACAAATATATGAAGAGATACTCAACCTCACGGATCAAAGACGTGAAATGAGACACTTTCACCCTCCTAAGAGCCAAGACTAAAGGACGGATGAAACGGTACTACTGAGGGCGGGAACGATTGGTGCCAGTGGGAACCAGTGTAATATCTAGGAGGGTAATTCCCTGGTATCTCTGAACATCATTTAAGTGATGTCCTTTCATCCAGGAAGTCAAATGTGGCAATTTAACTACAGAAACACCAACACACAGATACAAACACCGGAAGAGTTTTGAAAACACGGTGTCCAAATGGTGTCAGAAGACATCCCGGCCTAACAACGGGGAAGAAAAACCATGTCGCGATCTGGTTTATCTGGTTCAAAAACCATTTTTGAAAACAGCAACTGACTTTCATGGAACTCTTGCTATACGACAGGCGCTGTTCTAAAGTCTGGAGGGCACCACTTACTTTGCTCCCCACTCTACCCCTTGGAGACAGGTACTATGATTTATTATCCCTGCTCTGCAGGTAAGAAACCTAAGGCTGAGAGATAACAGAAGTTTATATTTAGATGCCCCCTGAGCGCACATTTCTACCTTCCTTCTTCCATACAGACCGAATATCACATCCTCACGGGTCCTAGGGGAGTAGGAAAGATGCATCACTTGAACAGAAACGGGGTGGGTTGGATGGGCAGAGCCCATCACTGTATGTACGGGTGGAGGTGTTCTCCGGGTGCCAGAAAGGCCCCAGTCAAGTGATGGAAGGGGCTGGAGAGACCCGGGGGCCAGCAATCGGGATGACCAATCAGAACGCCTCATTTCCCCTGCAGGTAAAGGCAGCAGCACTCCTGAGACCAGAAATTCAAGTAGATGACCAGGACGAACATACAGTAGTCAACCTGACAAACAGTAGTGACAGGCCACTCTGATGAGAAAGGAGCAAACAGGAGTCCCAAGGACAAAGGCCGGCAGACAACAAAGAATCCCCCAAAGGTGAAAAAAACGTGCCCTGTGAAAGAGGGCACACGTACGCAAAAGGAGCAGGCTGTGCTGGGAGTGGAAGAATTATAAATATGCGCAGGTAATATTCTCATCAAATCCGAGAGCGTATCGGGTGTCAAAACCACCCTAGACGGGTAAGGAGAAAGACAAAGATCTAAAGAAGCAACCGGGATTTTTACTTAAAGCAAAGCACTATGCAGGTTCCTCCCTCGGGGGGAAAAAACGGCATGTGGTGGGCACTGAACCAAGGGTGGGTTTTTACACGTGAGCCGGCATGGAAATCCCTTCTCTCCCCACCCCTCCCGCCACCCTTATCAACCTCCACTCCCCTCTCTTAACTCGGACAACCAGGGTTTTTGTCTGCTTCTCTGTGCTCCCCCAGTCATACATTGGGGCAAACATACAGAGACCTGGTCATCGCCATCACAACTGGGTATTACATACTTTCTGAGCCTTCTTCACCAATTTCTCATAGAAACGCCTCCTCCCCCCATCAAAAGCCAACAGTCATAGAGCTCCAAGTCTTTTCTGCTTAGTGGCTGCATACTGAGCCATGGGGTACAAATGTCCCAGAAGTCAGCCGCTTTTCAAGTGAGGAACATTTGTATTTTCAGTATTTTGCCGCTACGTTGGTACAATGAACATCCTTATACATACGACTTTGTGTACACTTTTATTTCTAGGAGGCAGACATCTGGGAAAGAGGCTTAGAAAGGTATATTAATTGTTCGCTTAATATGCATTGCCAGTCTGCCTTCCAAATAAAGCAGGGTAATTCACATCTCCTTGCTAGCAACAAGTGTTAGTCTCCTCTATTTTTACCCATCTCATGGGTTTAAAGGAATGGCTCATTGTTGTTTTAATCTGCATTTCCCTAGCAAATGTGCATTATTTTTCAAAGGTTTGCTTTCTATGAATTGCATGTTCTTGGTCCATTTTTCCTGAGTTATGCTTTTCTTGCCAATTTGTAAGTTACTCGTATTATAGACAGTGACCCCTTTTTTTTGCCATACATATGATAAATATCCCTCCCCCATGTGTCAGGCTTGAGAATATCAAATCGTGCTTAAGGAGTTCTCTCTCGCCCCAAGACTATGTACGTGGATTCTTAAATTTTCTTCTAAATTTGAACTGCTTGTGAATTCTTTAAGATTCTGGTATTTCTGATTATATGCAAGATAGAGATCTACCTACCTTGCCACCCTAAAGACTGCGTCAGTATACGAATATTACCCGCTAAATAATATATTCTTTTCTCAACATTATTACATATTAAGTTCTCCTACTTAATGGAACATAGCCTTGGATTCCCTATTCTGTTCCATTGAACGATGTATGTAATTCTTTATCAATACCACACTGATTTGGTCAAAAGGCCTTCTCAGTACATCATGGTCACTTCTAAGTCAAGTTTGCCCTCACTGGTTTTCTTTGCTACATCTGTCTGAGCTCTTCTCAAGTCTTAGGCATTTATTCTTCTACATCAATTTCAAGATTATTTCATTCAGTTCAAAAAGAAAAAGGAAAAAAAAAAAAACCCACTGCTTTGGAAATTCTCAGTGGAATTGCAATAAATGTATTAATTTTGGAATAATAGGTATATATATGTTACATATTTTTATTTCATAGTCTTCACTAAAAAGGATACAGGTCCCATGCTTGTTCAGTGTTTTCCTAGGTCATTTGCTGCTGCTGAAAAAGGGAATATGTAAACTTCCATTTCTAGGTGCTCCTTTTCAAAACAGAAATGATCATTTCTAGATTTTTTTTTTTTATCCAGCTACCTTGACAATTTTTCCTATTGATTTTATGTGTATACATATACATTTCTTTAACCTAGAGATTTCTAAATTTTCTAGACATACAAACATTTCATTGTCTTACTACATTCAGTAGAACCTCTACGACAATGATAAATAATTATAAAGGCAGACATCATTTTAAAATTCTTAATTACAATTGAAATAGTTTTAGTGTTTTGCCATTTCAGGAAAACATTTACTATTGAGGTGTTTTTGTTAATATTGTAATATATAGCCGTTTTATGTTTAAGTAATTTGTTTTTATTCCTATTTTGTTTCTTTAGATTGTGTTATATTAAAAATGGCTGCTTAACTTATCAATATGGCTTTTAGTCTCTCTTGAGCTGGTCTTTTCTCCTTTACTATGTTGGAGGTACAATAATGGATGACGGTGATCAAAGTTCCTAATAATCACCCTAGTGTCACTGGAATAAACTATTGATCATAATGCGTTAGCCTTTTGATGCACTCAAAAGTCTGTTGATGAATTATTTTGAATTTTCGCATTTACTTTTTTTAAAAAACGTTTGAGCGAGAGTGAGCGTGTAAGCAGGGGAGGGGCAGAGAGAGCGAGGGAGAGACAGAATCCCAAGCAGATTCCACACTCAGTGCAGAGCCTGATTTGGGGCTCGATCCCACAACTGTAAGATCATGACCTGGGCTGAAATCAGCTTAACAGACTGAGCCACCCAGGGGCCCCATGCATTTACGTTCATAAATAATATTGGTCTATACTTTTCTTCTTTAAAATTTGTCAGGTATTAAAATTATGCTGGTTTTCTAAAATGAACTACAAACCTTTTCATATTTGCTGCATCCCCTAACAGTAGAAATAACACATTTTCTGTTTTGTAAAGGTTAGATAAGACTCAGTTGGCAAATCGTGGCACCCTGGTGACTTTTTCCAATCGTAATTGTCAATCACATATGTAATCTCTCCTATACTAATCGGCTTTGTCACGTTTTCCATGCTTTTTGGATCAATTTTGGTCCTTTGCATTTTACTAAGAAATCAACCCTGTGTTTTTCTTTTTTTTCTTTTTTTTTCTTTTTTTTTAATTTTTTTTAACGTGTATTTATTTTTGAGACAGAGAGAGACAGAGCATGAACGGGGGAGGGTCAGAGAGAGAGGGAGACACAGAATCTGAAACAGGCTCCAGGCTCCGAGCTGTCAGCACAGAGCCCGATGCGGGGCTTGAACTCACGGACTGCGAGATCATGACCTGAGCCGAAGTCGGACGCTTAACCGACTGAGCCACCCAGGCGCCCCAACCCTGTGTTTTTCAAATGTGTTGCCAGAGGACTAGAGGTAAGCGTTTCCTAGAGTCTGTTCCTTCTTCCGTATCCCTCATTCCCGTCACCTGTGTTTGCTCTCCCTTTTTTCTCGGGGTAATGAGGCCCTTTCAAGTAACCAGCTACGGGATTTATTTACCCTTCAACATTTGTTTTCTGCTTTATTAATTTTAACTTTTACCTTTGTTATTTCATCATTCCTCCTTCCCAGCTTTTTGTTTGCTTAGTTGTTCTTTTTCTAAGTTTTAATGATGCATACCCCACTATTTTTCATCTGCTTTAAAATTTTTTTTTAATGTTTATTTTTGAGAGAGAGACAGAGTGCAAGTGGGGGAGGGGCAGAGAGAGAGAGAAGGAGACACAGGATCCGAAGCAGGCTCCAGGCTCCGAGCCGTCAGCCCAGAGCCCGACGCAAGGCTCAAACCCACGGACCGCGGGATCGTGACCTGAGCCGAAGTCGGATGCTTAACCCACTGAGCCACCCAGACGCCCCTAATCTGCTTTAATAATGAAGGTAGCTTTCCCGTTCTAGGGGATATTCCCTTTCTAGGTGATCTACACTATTTCGACTTTCTTTTAAAATAAAGAAAAACACCTGAAACGAAAATTTCAGAGCCATAATGCAAGTAAGCAATGGAACTAAGTGGGCATGCTAAGAGCAGGAGATTAGTAAACCAGCAGGACAGGAGGAAAAGTCATCCCTATTTCATTAGTACAGGCCCGGTTTAAACAAAATTCTCTTATTGTGTTGTCAGGTTTTCACCCTGCATGTCACATTTTGGGAAAATGACTGGATTCATATACCGGTTCCAAAATTACCACCAGAAAAGGGGCACCTGGGTGGCTCAGTTGGTTAAGCATCGACTTTAAAAAAATTTTTTTAACGTTTATTCATTTTTTGGGGGGAGAGACAGACAGACACAGCATGAGTGGAAGAGGTGCGCAGAGAGAGAGAGAGACAGAGACAGAGACAAAATCCAAAGCAGGCTCCAGGCTCTGAGCTGTTAGCACAGAGCCTGACACAGGGCTCCAATCCACGAGTCGTGAGATCATGACCTGAGCCGAAGGCGGACACCCAACCGGCTGAGCCACCCTGGCACCCCAGGCATCTGACTCTTGATCTCAGCTCAGGTCATGATTGCACAGTTCATGGGATCAAGCCCCGTGTGGGGCTCTGTGATGACAGTGTGGAGCCTGTTTGGGATTCTCTCTCCCTCTCTCTCTGCCCCTCCCTTGCTCATGCTCTCCCTCTCCCTCCCTCTCAAAACAAACAAACTTAAAAATAAATTTCCACCAGAATAAATGCTGCAGTCACTATACATTCAGCCTAGTATTAAAATTTCTATCTGTAATCAGAACAGTGTTTCAAATCCAGAGCCCCACAGATACTGCACCAACAAAAATGGGCTCTTATGTCACAACAGTGAACTTACCAATCCAAGAACGTGGCCTGATGCCTTTGAGATGCATCTTTCGGTCGGGCTGATGTAAACCTTCCCAGGTAATAGAAGAACTCATCATCCAGAACCCACGCCGTTTCCAGGTTCAGCAATGTATCATGTAAGCGGCAACCTCGTCTGTGTGATTGTCTCAGACAGCAAATCTTAAAAATCGATGCCAAAGGGACAGAAAGAGGGTCTGCGTATCCCAGTGTGAGTGGCTCTGACCTAATTAGAAAAGTGTCTGAGGCCAGAAGCAAAACTGGTACTGTTTCCTTAATCCCCACTACAGGGAACTCTAGAAGGCTTACAAGGTCCCAATCTGGCCTGGGGAAACTGAAAAGGACACTCAGATAAAATCACATTCATTTATGCTCTACTAATTCAGAATTATTTTTATGATCTGGAAAGGTTTGGACTCAGGTTTCCATTTTTAGACCCTATGACAACAGGCAGAGAAGGAGGCTCAACCTACTTATGGGAACAAATTTTAGAAGCTCTGACTCATGTGTAAACAACCAATGTGCTAATCATTTATCTGTTGGTTAAAGCAAAGACTTCTATTTGGGTTGCTAACCGAAGTCCTTTTTGAAACCAAAAAGAAATTAACATTCTCTGCATTTAATTATTTCCTCTTTGTTCCTGGACGTTTTCCCCAGCGAATCCTAGTAAGTAAAAGGTTATTATTAAACCCCCATTAGAACAGGAACTGTTTGGTGGTAGGAACCACTTAATTGTTCCCGAAGGTCTTTCAACCAGCGAGGAAATGCATCCCTTCTCTTCAGGCGATCCGCACTGCTTCCGAGCAAGCGCCACGATTCCACCTGACGTGAACACCCAGTTGAAGCAACCTGCACATCCTAATCGACAACCCGATGGTCAGATGCTAGCACGTGCGTTGGTGCAGAAGCAAGGTCATGTGTATGACTGCACCCCGAGAACGTGATTGGGAGGTGGGCCTCTTGGAATCCGCTGGCTGGTTGTGCGCTAGAGGGGCAACCCAAGCACCTTCGTAGGTTCCTACTTCCTGTCATCTGAGTCCTGGAGGCAATGCCCCCGACACCTAGCATCTCCTAACCGCCTTTACCCCATTCTTCAGGGGGTGAGCTACTATGCCAAGAATTAGGAGTCACAGTTCACATTCAAGGCCCGGTACCGGCTGTAAACAAATGGTTTCCAGTTCCCCAGAAAAACCCTTACCATGGGGTATTTGGTCGGCTGTGTTCTTTCTGCATGGCACACTGCTTTTCATCTGTCAAAATTAAGTGGGATAATCTGTTTTCCAAGGTTCAATGGCAATCAGTTACGTGTTGTGCTTCAGAAATCATCTGGTTGGGCCAGATATGCTCATATTATCATCTGAAATACTTAAACGTCACTTTCTGGCGGAAATATTTCTAACCCTTCTTATTCTTAGCAAACAACCACATGCTAAGGCTCAAAGAGAAGGGAGGCGTATTTCACAGCGCAAAGGCCGGGGGGTGGGGGCAGGCCCGTTGAAGAGGTTTCTGCTTGCGTAAGGTGGGGTGGGGAGGCTTGTGTGTGCACATCTCCCCCCATTCCCATCACAACACGGTGCCTGGAGGAAGGGGAGAGGTGAGGGGGGAGGTGGAGAGCGGGGAATGCAGGCACTCCTGCTGCCGGGCCTTGTGGGGTCAAGGTCACATGGACCATCTGACCTCCGCACGATCACTCAACGCCCAGCTTCACCAGCCACTCCGCCGTCGCCCTAGTGGTGTAGTCTGTCCCCCTGCCTCCCACCTGCTCTCTCTCTACTTTGTACCGTTTCTCCCGCAAATTTTAGCCAGGACGCCGCCAGATCTCAATGCCGGAGTTCCTGCGTCAGGTATAGATGGATTCATCACTCCGCTGGCAGTGTGCGTCCTCCAGGGGCCGAGGGCAGTCGGTGGCGTTCCCCCTCTGCCCCCCGCCAGCAAAGCTCCTCCAACACAGTACGGGAGACTGGTGTTGTCCAAGTGGCAAACGTGTGTGATCGTTAAACCGACTTGGCCAAGCTCAACTGTGGCGCACTGAGGCTGGAAGTTTTGGGGGATCCTGCACTCTGTGCACAGGAAACAACTTCAACTCTTCCGAGAACAGCCTTATTGCAGTTACAAGGAATGAAGGAAGCCTTTGTCGAGAGGTTGCTCTCTGAGTGGGGCCTCACCAGGTAAGCAGGGCTCTCTGTCTCTCTCTCTCTCCTTCACTCACACACACATACCCCACTGGGTGAAGAACGGCAGGGGAGGGGGGAATCAAACATATAGGCGACCTGGGCAATTCAGCTTGGGTGCAGCAAAACAGGTGGAAAGGAAGTGAAGGGAAACTGGGCTGAACCAGAATTACACTCTACCTGAATACCAGGAAAGGGGTATGGGGCCCGTTTTTTCCACAATACTGTCCTTTCCTTTCCTAATTACTCGTGATTTCCACCATTTCTCTGTGAGTCTTCAACTAATGACTAATGAAAAGCCCTGAGATTTCACGATTCTACTTCCTACTTGTTTTCTATTCTTATTCTATACCAATTAACTTATTCATCGTGTTTCCCTCTCCCAAATGACAAATCCACAGGCCCTACCTATCAGCTGCCTCTCCCTCCCCCTTCCCACGAGTCAAAACAAGCCAAGCTACTTATGATTATAAAACAAACTTTCAAATATTTTTACCAAAAACATTTCTCCTAAATATAACTTCCATTATTTTGAAAAAGGCCAAATATTTTTGCCAGGTGACTATATTTGTCTCTCTTTAAGCTCTGTTATTCCTTTGGCCATTTGGGAACACAATAAGGAGTATTGGCTCAGCGCTCTACTGTTCACATTTCTACCGACCCACGATGCTTAAGTACCAGCTGGAAGGAGCAGACCATAAAGCCACATTAGTTCCCTAACAGTTCACGAAGAGAACTAATGATCCACACAAAGTACCAGGAAACACAAATAGGGCACAATACACGAGGATACCTAAAATTGACTCTATCTCACTTATCAGGTAGACCATCTCAGAATAGCTGGTGATTATCCGTCAAGTGATATTTATTCAATTAGTTTAACTCTCAACCCAAATCTCTTGTGTCGAGGTGCTCACAGTCTAGTGGATACACATTCTGCTTGATACAATGTTGAGTTCCTCTCTTTCCCTTTTTTTAGAAATTTTCTTCTCTTTCTTCATTGCATTCTATCCGATTCCAGGGTTGGCCGGTTTCATTTCATCTCACAGACCATGCGATCCCTTCTGCAGTGTTCTAGCGCCTTCTTCCTCTTGCACTTCTGCATGTGGCTCTCAGAAAGATGTACAAAATTTATGAAGGCTTTTGTGTAATGAATGCCTAACACTACAAACATTGTGGAAATTCTAAAAAAAAAAAAAACAACAATTTTAAAGACTATTTAAAGTCAACCACCTATGCAATACCCATATATCGTGACCTGTCACCAGTCAACAAAATGTCAAATATCTGTAAAGTTCTGAGTAATTTTCATCTATCTAGATGCCTACACATTCCCTTGGCTGTAATGACCCCATGGAGCCCTGCCCAGAGGAAATGTTAAGGTTTCTATTAGACTGTAAGCATCTTGAAGTCAAGGGACTTACGCCTCTTTGTATTCAGTATAACCACCTGCCATATATACTCCCAGAGCAAAATAAATGCTTCCTGCAAAGAAATCAATCATCCTTACCTATTTTGAAAATGTCTGAGTACATAAAAAGTGAAGTTCAGGGGGGCTACCATGATGAATCTGGTAGTAAAGTCAACTACGCCTTCAAACTCAAAAGAGCCTGAATTTTTATTAAAAGTCCTTCTTTGAAACTGGCTGTTTTCTACAACTGGAAACAATAGAAACAATGGCTTTTTCATAGCAGCTGATGTGAACTGCATTCCCTTAAACCAGGCTAAGATTCTCCTAGTGCAAATTTTAAAGCACTGAAAAAAAAAATTCTTTAATTAATTTTGCCCTTACAAATTGCCGTACATAGTTGTTATTTTTCACTAGTTTTTAGGGTCTGATTCACTAGGGATCTTCTGAGACAGTCTGGCAAGACTTAATTTATTTGAGAGATCAACTACCAAATGGAGAATTTCATATAATTATATAAAAAGTAAAGGGAATCTGAAAAATGTTTTTACCAGTCATAGTTATTTTAACGTATACTAATTTGGGTATCGCTAACATAGTTTAGAAAAAAAGATCATCTGCTGCTTAGTATAAAAAGCTGCCTTTAAAAGAAAACTACTTTTCCTTGTACATTTACCGACAGCACATATTATACAGAAATCTTTCCTCCAGGGTGCTAAACCTCAGCACTGAATCTAGATAATCACTTCCACTTTCCAAAAATTGACCTTCCAAAACTGAAATGTAGGAGAGACTGGAAACACTGAATCCAACGGTAAAGGATTTTTTTTTTATTATGCTAATGATTTCCAAAGTGTAGTCACTTTAACTGCCAACCTAGTTTGTGGATAATTTAAGGAGTCATTTCCAATTAAGGTTTTATTTAAGTATGCATAGAGGCCTAATATTATCAGTTACACACTTACACACACAACCACAGCAGCGGCAGAGGAGCTAATAATAATGGAAATAATACCAATGATGATGATGAGGGAAGTCTTACGTGGTGCTATATGCTACTAGCAAGAATTTTAAGCCCCTTAACATTGGTGAGCAAGTGCATAATAAACTAAAACTAAAAAAAATAATAATAATAATACCCAAATTAGCAGGCACAGAGCCATGAAATAAAAGCAAAGGTGCCTGCCCAACATGTGCCACATGACAGGAGACAAATCCAGAAGGATGAAGGCTGTGTATACGGGGGAAATGGAAGGCAGAACCAGCCAGGAACGACTTTGCCCCTGAAGAGATCAATTCCCAACCCTGTGCACAGAGAGGACGACCCAGGGCAGGGACCAGCAGACTGGAGAAGGGCACCAGGAGCGGGGAGTAGACTCTGTTTGTTGGGAAGGAGCCTGTACTGTCCCTGGTGATAAAACACAGCTTCGTCCCTTCCTGGCGGAGGCCGTCAGACCAGCCCTCCCAAAGCAGAGCACGAGGGGGTTACCTGGAAAACCAGTGAAAAACAGACTGATTCCGTATGCCCGGGCAGGGTCAGAGAGGTCTGTTCATCTAACAAGCTCCCGGCTGATGTTGCCGGTCCGTGGACCACACCTGGAGCAGCTGCCCTGGAGGGCGGCCCAGCCGATGGTGGGCAGAGAGAGAGAGTTTAACAGAAAGGCCATCACCTGCTGGGCAGGGCACAGGACAGCTGGGCTCATGCTCTCCCCTCACTTCCTGGGTCTCCAGTCCTTCACCTGTAGCACCAGGAGGAAGAGTCCATCTCTAAGGTCTCTTTCTAGCTTTACATATTTGGGGCACAGACTGTAGCCTGAAGAGCTTACACCTCCTAGGTCAGGTAGTAAAGAGGAGGGCAGAGCTTCAGGCAACGGGAGGTTACCCAGCAGTTGCACTTGTCCCAGACAAGACTGGAAGAATTTACATGCTGCTGTCATCTTATCCCTTTATCCCTCGTGGAATGCCCAGACAGAAATACAAAATGATGTGTGCACAAGGCTATTTACTGAAAAACAACGGACAAGTCTGGGAATAACCCGAATGTCCATCAGTAGGGGATCGACTGAATAAATCTAATACATTCATACCAGGGTGAATATATTAATACACGAGGAGATGTAAAAGAGATCTAACAGATGTAAAAATACACGAGGAACTTCTCTATAGACTGGTCAAAGTTCTCTATATGTTGATACTAAGAAAATTGCAAAAACAAAAACAACACTAACAATATATGAAGTTGGTATCGCAATCATAGAGAAACATGGTCTCACTTGACTTTAAAATGTGTTTTTATTGTACATCCCTGGTGGGATCTAAGATAAAAAGAATTGTCAAGAAATATTAAACTGTATCCAATAGTAATAAAGGTGGCAAAATTTTAGGGGTGCCTGGGTAGGTTAGCATTGAAGTGTCCAAACTTCAGTTCAGGTCATGATCTCATGGTTTAAGTTCGAGCCCTAGGTCAGGCTCAGTGTGATAGCTCAGAACCTGGAGGCTGCTTCGGATTCTGTGTCTCCCTCTCTCTCTCTGCCCCTTCCCCGCTCATGCTCTCTCTCTAAAAACAAAACAAAACAAAACAAAAAACAGATACTAAAAAAAAAATTTTTTTTTAAATGGCAAAATTTTAGGAAGTGTTGAAGTTGGGTTATAGGATTTCATTATGCTCTTTGCCATCATGCAGTTTTCTCTATTTTTGAATAATTTTTTAAAAATCAACTTTCCAGAAGTGCCTAGGTGGCTCAATCGGTTGAGCATCTGACTCTTGATTTCAGCTCAAGTCATGATCTTGTGGTTGTGAGATCGAGCCCCGCGCCGGGCTCCTCACTAGGCTTGGAGCCTGCTTAAGATTCTCTCCCTCTCCCTCTGTCCCTCCCCCTGCTCACACTCTCCCTCAAAAAATAAATAAATAAATAAATTTTCCTAGTAACCTTTAATATTAACACACATGCACACCAAGTAAGAATGTAAGAAAGAGCACAGATGAGCAGCAAAGCCAACTTTAGGCCAAGGTGAACGACAAGGTTCCTAATATAAAATGTACACACAAGCAGGCAAGCGGGGGGTGGGGCTGACCCCACTACAACATAACATAGTCCACATCTGTAAGATTTTACTGTATTCAAATACATTTTATAGGATCTCATTCTGTGTTCACAACAAAATTTCCCGTGACTGTTTAGCACATTTATAACTAAGGTAATTGACTCAAACTGGTTCAAACCCATGTTATCCTATCTCCAAGTCCAGGGCTTTCATACGCTGTTCCCCAGTACCCACACCAACAGAGGCGGGGGGTGAGGGCCATGGCCTAACAGCACTGCCAGCAATTTCAAGTCCAAGTTTAAAAATTCATGCTGATTTCCATTTCCTTCCAAATACATATGGGTTGAGCACTTTTAGTGATTTGTCAAATGGAATCGACCCACATGTATACTTTGTACCTTTATGAACCCTGGAAGCACAATTCCTTATTCCGGCTTCAGAGGCATTCAATTACACCAGGCTGCACTGGGACAGTGACATCTGTCACCCGGATGCCTTTGGAGGCCCAGCAACAAAAAGAGACACGTCCCATTGTCCAACTAGCGCATTGCTGGTAGCATTCCCAGCCGATAATATTTCAATCGGCACCTACAAATACACTTTCTGTTGATGTAACTTTTTAACCTGAAAATTCTGTCTAGTCTTTTAAATATACCACCTAGAAATGAGTCAGTGCAATGGCAGGCAATTAAAATCACATAACATGGTTTGCAATTGCTCAAGCCGACTCGGGCGCATTCTGGAAAGAGGCACTTCATGGCTATCCTGAGCAGAAAACTGCGAGGTGAACGAGGAACTCAACTTCACAACAGCCTATTTCAAGCGGGGGAAGGTGAGAGGACAGTAACATTTATGAAATGGTAAGGTTTTTGTTTTTTTTTAAGAACAGTTTAGACTTATAGCATTATTCTAAAGGTAGTACAAAGACATCCCATATACCACATATCTGGTTTCCCCAACTATTAACATTTTACATTAATATGATACATTTGCTCAATTAATGAATAGAGGTTGATACATTAACTGAAATCCAGGCTTTATTCAGATTTCCTGTTTTTCCCTAATGTCCTTTTCCTGTTCCTGGATGCAATTTTGATTTTTCTTACAATTTAAAATTCACCATAGGAAGACGATTTAAGCAAATATAACAAATGCAAGCATAAAAGACTAAAACAACGCTTCTCAAAGCAAGAAAAATTCAAATATTGGATGAAACACCAACAAGATCGGCTCGTCAACAGACCAACCTTGACCTATATATAACTCCAGTAACCACCGTCTTAGAGAACTTGCCAAATAGGGAGTGAATTTCCAGGTGTGAAAAGTGAGCTGTGGTATGGAGAACACCAATCTGAAAGTCAGGTTCCGATACTAAGGCTGGGTCAGTCATGCTAATAAGCCTATGTGTCATTTCAATCAGGTCCACAAATAGCTTGCTAGGGTCAGAAGCCTACAAAATACTTCTGTGGGTACTACAGGGACCCAAAGTATGTGAGCCGTTGCCCACCTCCAGTCCGTTTGATCCAATGAAGGAGTTAAGTAAAAAGCACAGAAAGATGATCTTAAAAGATTTCAAAGAGCAAGGCAAGATGACAGCCAATGTGGAGGAAACGAGCACGTGATTAACTGAAAGTGAACTCACTAAGGGCTTAGGCAAAAACTGCCGTAAGAACTGAAGCAAGAAGGGAGAAACCATGTCAGAATGATTATAAAAGGAAAGCCAACCTTTCCGGGCTAGAGTTCATCTCAAGAGAGAAGGTATTAGACGAAACTGACTCTTGAAATCCCCTTCGGCGTCTCTAACTCCGCCATTCCTTTTCATTTCAGTCTCCAACAACGCAGCGAGGTTAGTAGCAAGGATACCCTGGCCTGTCATCAGCCACAGAGGGCCTTAGAGGACCACAAGCAAGTCTCCCCACCAGCTGCCACCGACAGAGAGCTTTTTCCTGCCTGACAATGAACAGGAATCCTCCGTTCAGGTGGATGATATTAGCAAACTACTAAGTAACTACTAAAAAAAAAAAAAAAAAAAAAAAAGATGTTAAAATAAGACACTTTGCCAATTAACTCGAACTTAAAGACATTTGACTATCTTGAAGCTATGTTATATAAACCACATGCTCCATTAATCCGTTCATTCAACCAGGCCCAATTGAGCCCTTCTGCAAAACAAGCCAACAAGAAGCTTTTAGTCCTTTACGGAGAGGCTACAGAGATTTCAGCATTTCTGTGGCATTTTAAAGTTTGGACATCCCTTTAAAAGCAAGGTTTCTCAACAACCGTGGCACTGCTGACACTTTGCGTGGACACGTCTTTGTGGTGCAGGGCTGTCCCATACACTATAGATACACTACAAAAGGCTGAGCAGTATCCCTGGCCTGTGCCCACGAAACGACAGTCAAAAAGGTCTCCAGACATTGCCAAGTGTCCCCAGCTGGCAAAATTGTCTCTGGTTGAGAACCTCTGCCTTAAAGTAATTCGTGACATGTATAAATAAATGCAACATGGTTTCAACAGTAACATGAGATTTCAATGTGGATTAAGTGACATTTTAAGAAACCTTTCAGAAATCACCAATCAGAAAACATAATCACAAAAAAAAAAAAAAGCACAAGTATGGGTTCCCCTCCCCGCAGCTGTTAGGAAATCAGTACTTTTATTTTTTAAATTTTTTTTTTTCAACGTTTTTTATTTATTTTTGGGACAGAGAGAGACAGAGCATGAACGGGGGAGGGGCAGAGAGAGAGGGAGACACAGAATCGGAAACAGGCTCCAGGCTCCGAGCCATCAGCCCAGAGCCTGACGCGGGGCTCAAACTCACGGACCGCAAGATCGTGACCTGGCTGAAGTCGGACGCTTAACCGACTGCGCCACCCAGGCGCCCCAGGAAATCAGTACTTTTAAAACAAATAAATGTAACGTACAGACTTGCTAACTCCCCAGAAGCAAGGAATCTGGGTTAGAAATCATCTTCAATCCTCCCCATTCCGGGATTTGAAAGGAAACATCAGACTCTACACACGGCAGCCAATCGGACCGAGCACAGGCAGAAGGTGGTCTGGGAAAGACGCCAAAATGGGACACCTCGTGACCACCGAGTGCCGCCCCAACCTACCACATTCCCACCTCAGAGGACCACGGGCGCACCGCCCGAGAGTCATTTTTGCCACCAGCGATGAAAACAGACCCCATTCCCCACAAGAAGATTAAGGCCAAGGAAAGAGGAAAGAGCTCATGAAAGTATGTGCCTTATAAATGCCTTAGGCTGATATCTGGAGGTTTCCAACTTGTCACTCAGCTTCATTTGGGGGCGGAGAGGAATACTTCTATAAACAACAGGACGAGTAAGTTCTTAAGGGAAACCCGAGAGAACGCAGGTTCGGTGCCACTGGCTTTTTTAATAATTGGCTGTAAAAGCTGTTTCTTAAAAATCATTAAAAAAAAAAAGACATTCCTCATTTTTGTGGTTACGGAAGCTCTTTCTTCTCCTCTTTCAGGTGTCAGCATGAACATGTGAACTCACCACCATAACAGATTTAGGTCGGAAGAAAACGGCTAACCCTGTAGGGGGCAAGGCCACCCCGATGCCTTTTTCTTTCAAGAAGCGATGCCAATGGACAGTCTCTCAGAAAGAAGGGAGCGGATGGCCGCCAGGGTGGCTTAGAGACCCAGGCAGTCGGCACCTGGGCTGGGAGATGTTGATCGCCCAACACCCCCACCACCTGCACAGTGTGATCAGCCCTCCCTGAAGCCGGCTCCGCGCAAAGGCTCGCCAGACGGGTCTCTGGATTGCAGGAGGCGTCCGCCACGCGGTGCCCTGGGCAGCCGCCCCCTTCCGCTGACTGCGGTTCCATGACTGTGGTTCCACCTCCTCTGGCTCACACCCAACTCCCTCCCCCACCCCCAAGAGCACCCATAGGGAACTGGTTGTGCCCGGTTTCTACAGGTGGGCAGATGGCTGGCAGAGAGAAAATCACAGGGGAGGACCAGGGAGTTCAACCCGCGGGGTACTAACCGGGCTAAATGTTAATCACGGCATAGGATCGTCTACATTAAAGATCATTAACCAGGTGCTCGGGCCTCTTGGCAAAGAATGAGGGTTCACAAGCTGAAAAAAATGCATTTAGAGCAAGTAGCAGCCTCTTGTTGCCAAACACAGCGTTTAGGTCATTTCAGGAGAAGGGCACCTCAATGGCACAGAAGGAACAGAAGCAAACGGGGGGGGGGGGGGGGGCACACTTCTTCCTCTTCTTCCAGAGCGGTTCTCCACCCATAGCTGCAGCTTATTTTCCGTTCTTCCTCATCCCTTACGAGGTGTAACCGTGACCTCACATGCAAGGGCATCTACAGGTGAGGAATTCTCAACAGGTCAGGTCTGCAGAATCCATGTCTCCAACTGTCCATTTCTAGGGGGCAACGTCTCCTTTTAAGGTGATGGTTTAGACTCTACAATTCCGAGCCACGCAGAAAAAGGATGGCGTTTCCCTACTCATTCATTAAGCTGCCCTGCCTTTCCTCCCACGTCCAAGGGACCCAATGCCACGCCATTCTCAAGCAAAACAAGAAGTCGCCATCAAGCAAACAGGGTCACAAGTTCAATTTCACACATTACCCACGGCCACGGTTTTGAAGGCTTCTGACAAGTGTTCTTTCTGACATGCTTCAAGCGGCTGCCCAGGGGCAGGCTTACCGCCACCCCCACCCCCACCCCCACCCCACCCCCACATACACCCTCCTCCACCGCTCAGCCCAGCACGGGCTCCACAGCCAGCCCTGGTCCGAGGCAGCCTGAGAGTCTCTTGTTCTGGACTCGCCCAAAAAGAGCAAGCACCACCCTGCCTTTCCATTCCAGTATTACATAAGTCAGTTTCCCTCCAATTATCTATTGGCCACAAAGCATTATTTGTGACCGAAGGATGAAGAAAAGAGAAGAAAAGGAGAACCACGCTAATTCCTGCTAGCGAGAGGAACCTGAAATGGAGACACAACAGATTCCCGGAGATTCATTTCTATATGTGTTTTTAATCACCTTTAACCTGAGTACTCTAACTTAGGGTCAAGAGAACGGAAGTGCCAGTTTTATTTCCTCTTAAAGGGGATACCCATTTATATGTCTGGAGGCTGGCAAATGTGGGGGCAGAGATTATCAGACACTTGATTGACAATTCTGACAAGTTCCAGATTGAATACCCAGCCACAGAAGAGCAAAATCATTTAACCCGTGTGAACACGAGGGAAAACTCAACTTAGGAGTCATGGGACTCCTCCTCCCGCATTTCCTGTAAAGGTTATAAAACAAATAAGGGAGGCGTTCGTTTAGCAGGAGATGAGCCTAAAACAACGAACAGGTACACGTGTCCCACCGTGGCCTAGCTGACTGCACTCACCGTGTTTAAACTGAACAATGAACTCTAAAAAGAAAAAAAACGTTTCAAAATAAAAAATCTAGCCTCACTTCACCTGGAGTTCTGTACCAAATTCCCGAACTCTGCACGACAGATCCCTTCGCTGGGTCTATTTTTGACATTTCAGGAACACAGTGATGACAAATGCACTAATTTATTCATAAAAGGGGGGTGCGGGAGAGCAATCTCTAGAATAGTTTTTCAGAGCGCTAAAAAAAAAAAAAAAAAAATAGGTCTCACGCCAGATGACACAGGTTAAACACATACTTACAAATTTTTACTGGATGTGCTTTGATTTTGGAAGCGGGCGAAAAACGTTTAAGTGACACGAAAGGAAGAAAGAAATCAAATAATTCCCCCAATCCTGGCAGATTTAGATTAAAGCTACCAAATCCATTAGGAGAGAACGTTCTCCCGACGTGAACCGAGGAAAACGGAATCCTTTGTGGCACTTACCAGATTCGGAGCAGGAAGACCTCGCTTTAAAAGGGGAGAGAGACAGAAAGGCTGGTCTAGATGCAGATGATTGTCTGTTTCCCCTAACAACAGCAGCAGCGAGGAGAAATCCTGGTCTCTGCCGGTTCCCGTTGACAGGTGATCAGCAGCCCGGAGCTGGAGGCACTGTGCCGTGTTTGGTTGGGGGGGTGGGGGTGGGGGAGGTTTCCAGGGGAGGGTTCTGGAAGCAGCGACCGCCCAGGTAGGGCCCCGCTGAGAGCCACCCACCAGGGACACCCTCGAGCTGTACCGGCTGGTGCCGTGCTGAAGCCTGTCTGGGCTGGAAGCTGTTGCTGCTGCCTGCGCCTTGATCGAATCAGGAGCAAATTCCAAAGTGGGGAAGAGAGGAAGTTGCTCGTCTGAGGCGGCGGAACCAATGACTATAGGAGGAACTTTGTGGATTCGAGAGACACCAAGCACAGGACACAGCCCCCAACGCTGCCCGTGCGGCAGAACCGCATCGGGAAAGTTAAGAGCCGATTTCCAGGAAGAAGGGCGCACACCTAGCCTAGCTGAGGTGACCGTGCAACCTGAGGAACCCTAAGGCACACAGTGTCCCTTCTTGAAAATTAATGGCGTTTTTCCCCCCTAAATGTTCATGCCGATGTTGAAAGGACATTCAAGAAAATGAAGGAATCTTTCTGGGTACTAGTGTTTTAAGTAACTGATCAATTGCCCTCCTCTGGATGGAATGAGCACGTATTTTCATCACTAGCTTTGGATTCCGTCTCCACCACTTTACCAGCAGGGGGTCCCTGGGTTAAGTATGACCCGCCCACTTCTAGCTTCCTCATCTGTTTAAAAAAAAAAAAAAAGGAGACTTGAAACCACCTTCACAGATTGTTGTGAGGAATGAGATCCTGGGGGTGGGGGGGGTGGGGGTGGGGAGAAACCCACAGTCCATAGTCAATGGGCCTGTGCCCCATCCACGTCCCCATCTCCTCTAACAGCTTGTGGCCCTAAGTCAACCACAGCCACCCCCTCTTACCTACCTTCCATTTAAAAAGCGATCCAATGCATACCCAACAGCAAAAGAGGTTTCTCCTGTTCTCTTTTAACCAATGTCTCCAACAGGTTAGGAGACCAATGTAAAAACCATTCTAGCACTCAAAGGTCAAAGCCAGATCCTGTGGCCCCTCAGCCCAAACCCTGAGAGGTAAACCAACTTGCGGCCCAAGTCAGAAGAGGTCTCTGACCCTAATTCCTTGGCAACATCCCACTGCAGAGCCAAGAACACTTGGCGTGCTCACTTCTAAGAGTCAAGAATGTGGAGGGGGGAAAAACAGGCACTTAACTGAGCTAGAAGTCTTTTTCCTTAATGCTTCCTTTGAAAAGGCAGTGATTTCTTAAAATGGAATTCGCAAGTTGCTTATTATTCTACTCTTTGACAACAGCTCAAGGAACCCTTCAAGGCAAGTAGAGACCTTCAGTGGGAGGGGGAGCCCCAGAGGCCCACTGGGGCCAAGAAGCCGCCACCACCATCTGGTGGTGGCTCTTGAATACTGCAGTCACGAACCCCACACCATCTTCAACCCATTCTTCAAGAAGCGGCGTGTCCGAATTTCTGCTTTACTGACTTTCTGAAAGTGAGTTTCGCTGCTCAACTGACAATCGTGCTTTCACACCACACCCGCTTTCACACCACAACTTCTTCCCCGCCTTCGTTCTTTTCCACTGACTTCTGATCAGGCCGCTAAACACAAGAGGGAGGACCAAAGTTCGGTTCTTCCCTATGGCTCCTGTCCCCAGTTCGACACCTGGTGATTTGGTTACAAAGGATGAAATTCCCAGAGGAAAGAGAAGCAAAGAGAAAACACTGAGAAAAGAGGAGCAAAGAGCCGGTATGTTCCCCGAAGGTAACAGCCAAGAACCAACTGGAAAATACGAGGCAGGCATCTCTACCAAGTAAAGAGGCCAGTTGTAGACCCAGGACATAACAAAGACGAGGCAGCACGGCCCTGGCCAGTGGGTGGGTTCGGGGAAGTTGTTCTGTGCCGCTGGAGGACAGAACGTGCTGGAAATTGGCTCACAAAGAGCAGCCTAGCAGGTAACGTTTGGAAAAAAAAAAAAAAAAAAAAAAAAAAATGCTCCCAACCACTTCACTCCTCCAAAGCCTTTATCAATCTCTGGTGAACAGATTTAGGTCCGGGAGGCTCTCAGAAGCAGGTAACAACTTCAGGGAAAATATGCCAGAGGAAGCGAGGGCCCCGGAATAGAAATTGGAAATTTATATTTAAGTGGCATCACTGGGATATGCTCTAAAATGATACCAGGGATTTCTAAGCAAGTAATAGGGGAAGACCGTACATATGGGTTTTACACGCAGCTGTACAAAGGCCTGGGGACCAGCTGGCACATCTTTCTTCGTATAGTAGCAACATCTGCTTGGAATAGAATAGAAGAAAGTGTCTCCTTTAGTTACAAACGAAGATTGGAATTTTCAGGACTTTATTTACTACGTAAAATGTCCTTCCTTTTTTTTTTTTTTTCCCCCCTACATCAGCCCAGTAGGTTATTTGCAACAATTCTAAAATTAAGGACCTGACTGACATTCACTTCAATTTTCTCTAGGCATACCTTGGAGACATTTCGGGTACAGTTCCAGGATGCCACAATAAGCAAACATCAAAATAAAGGAGTCAAATGAAGTTTCTGGCTTTCCAGTACGTATAGAAGTTATGTTTATACGATACGGGAGTCTATTACGTGTGCAACAGCATTACATCTAAAAAAAAAAAAAAAAAAAAAAGGGACGTACCTTAATTTAAAATTGCTTTATTGCTAAAAAGTGCTAATCACCATCCGAGCTTTCAGTGAGTCACAACCGCACATCCCAGATCACCATAACAAATGTAACAGTGAGGAAGTTTGAAGTATTGGGAGAAATGACCAAAATGTGACACAGGGATGCACAGTGTGCAAATACTGTCGGAAAAAATGGCGCGAGTAGACTTGCTCAACGCAGGGTTGCCATGAGCCTTCAGTTTGTATTAAAAAAAAAAATCTATAAAGCAGAGCACAATAAAACAAGTTATGCCTGTCCTAGACTAACTCAAGAGGTATGTCTCAGTACATTATCTTCCAATCAAATGTACACTCTCACGTATAAAAGAGCGCACGTGTAAGATAGCTCACGAGTATTACTATTAGCTCTTTCCTAAACGCTTCCATGGATATCAACTGGCAAAAAGATAAAATGAGATAAAATACCCTTTATCAAGAAACACAGTCCACATAGAACACCCCCCTCCCCCATGACACAGGCCTTGCTGTCTTTTCGGCCACTTTACTTTAAAAACCTCGGTAACCGTCACAAGCACACCCCCGAGGTCCCACAAGCTGCCGTGCTGTGATGGGACACGACAGTACCTTTAAAACAATCAGAAATCAAGCAAGCAGAAGGACAATTCCATGCATTAACGCATCCCGGCCACCCCCCTTTGTAAATGACCCGTGTTCTAGGGCCATGCTGAGCTCAAATGAGCCGCTTTTGACAAACTCCCGGAGGCCCAAAACTCTGTGCTCTCTGGCTCCCAGCACACCGCCTTGGACCTGAATAGACAGTTAGTAAATTCCGCTGAAAGACAGATGCGAGCACCCGTGAGTCGTATCCCCGCAAACTAACCCCGCAAAAAGCGCAGTCACTGGTGTTCAGCTAGGCAGGAGACAAATGAACCGGAGCACGTCAAGGCAGCCTAGTAAAAAACCATTACAAGCGAGGGGTACGCTGTCAAAGGGCTAACATGAATCACCAGACTGGGTAAGCCGGGAGTCGGGACACCTGCAGACTAACCCTAATGGTGCCATTAACTACCCCCTTTGCTGGACTTGAGGCCACTTCACGTATTAACCTCACTTAAATCATCAAATGTCTCACAGGAAAGGAGTAGGGGAACTTGCCCGCCATCTCCTCTCATTATTAAATCAACGGGTACCTTACACCCAGTCGGTAGTGCTGAGGACTGGGAATCATTTGTGCTCCTGAGCCCCAATTTAATCTCTTGATCTCGGAATGGTGCTATGTAAGGCAGGTCCTTGTTCTACGGTTTCTAGATCCAGCCTCACGTAGTTAAGAACCCAGGCTTGAAGGCCCAGCTCGGATGCTGTCTCATTCAGCAAGTATTTAGCAAGCTCCTACCACATGCCGAGTAGCACGAGTACCACGGGGACACTAGGGCTTCCGGGATGGAAGGGCCTGGCCTCTTACTGCCCGTCCAGGTCTTATTTTGCTGACGCCTTCAACACCTGTCATCTGTGCACACGATTAACTACTTAGCTTTTACACGGAGTTCTAGATTGATGTAATTGTTTTCTAATGAGCCCATCTCACCAATAAAACTCTACGCTGCTACAGAGGAAGGCCAGTGTCTTCCTTAGTAATTTACTAATTATCTTGGAGCCAGTCTTCTGACAGCCTCAGCCGAGGGAACTCAGCTGCAAAACCCAAATAAAGCGAGAAAACAGCTTCTGAACTCTGAAACAGCAGCACCATCACCGGGCTCTTGGGCTCAGAGCTTCACTTACTCCAACACCATTCTGAACAAGCTTCATTATTTTGCTTCCCATTACAAAGATCAAGTTTCTAATCTCATTAAAGTGCAGTAAACAGCAGTGCTACTATAAAAATCTAAACACACCAATAAAAAGTATTCATTGATACAAATAGCAATTAAAAATCTCAGCCATTATAATTATCAGCCCAGTGAGCAACCAGTTCATCATTTAAAGCTCTTTTTTATCATTGCTTTAATTCTCTAGAAGGTACAAGAGGATGGCTTCAACAATTGGGGTAAAAAGGTCTATTCTGAGGCTCAAATCACAGGTTCTCACCCAGTAAGAGGCATTTTTATTTTCTAAAACTAAAACTTTTCCAATTTTTACGAAAGCAATGTAGATTTTTTTTTTTAAGTTCATTTATTTTGAGAGACAGAGAGAGAGAGCATGCAGGAGAGGGCAGAGAAAGAGGGAGATAGAGAATCCCAAGCAGGCTCCATGCTGTCTGTGCAGAGCCCAATGTGGGGCTCGAACCCATGAACTGTGAGATCATGACCTGAGCCGAAATCAGGAGTCAGATGCTTAACATACTGAGCCACACAGGTGCTCTGCAATGTAGATTCTTTATGGGAAAATTATACATACAAACACAGGAGAAGGAAGAAAACCTACACCTAGGAATCCCTTTCTCTAATGCTATATACATTAGCATGTTACCACCCTTTCAGATTGTCTATATTTCTGTTTATTTTTAGGTTTCTTACAAAAAGATGGGATCAGGGGCACCTAGGTGGCTCAGTCAGTTAAGCATCCGACTTTGGCTCGGTCACGATCTCACAGTTCGGGAGTTCGAGCTCCACATCGGGCTCTGTGCTGGCAGCTCAGAGCCTGCAGCCTGCTTCCGCCTGCTTCTGAGTCTCCCTGTCTCTCTGCCCTTCCCCTGCTCACACCAGGTCTCCCTCTCTCTCATAAATAAATATTGGAGGGGAAAAAAAAAAAAAAAAAGATGGGATCAAGGGCGCCTGAGTGACTCAGTGGGTTGAGCCTCCGACTCTTGATTTCAGCTCAGGTTGTGATCCCAGGGTTGTGGGATCAGCCGGCATTGGGCTCCATGCTGCTGGGCGTGGAACCTGCTTGGGATTCTCTCTCCCTCTGCCCCTCCCCCTGCCGACACACAGGCTCTCTTAAAAAAAAAGGGTGCTGGGGGGGGGGGGTTGTCAAATTATACAAATCAATCTGCCACTTACTTTTTCACTGAATGGTATGCTTCCTTGTCATCACATATCTATATCATTTTTAAGGGTTTCTTACTATTCCTTTTTAGAGACCTACCACAGATAAACTATTTTAGATTGTTTTAATGCTATCTTATGATAGACAATGCTTTGTAGGGGCCAAGGGCAGACCGCCCCAAAATATGGCACTTTAACATGAAGATTATTTTGAGTTAAAAAGCAACCAAAACCCAACATATTCAGGAAAAGTTCTTTACCTCCCCCCATACCTGTCTAAAAAAAATTTAGACGAAAGACCTGCTCCAGAACAGAGCTATCACCATAGATAACTACATTATTCTGTGAACTAGGTTTGGTAGACAGGGAGCAAGGCCTATTTGATCAAATCCTGTGTCCCATTGTTTGTTTGTTTGTTTTTAAATTTTTTTAATATTTATTTATTTTTGAGAGAGAGAGAGTGAATGGGGGAGGAGCGGGGGGGGGGGGGGGGGGGGGTGACAGAATCTGAAGCAGGCTCCAGGCTCTGAGCTGTCAGCACACAGCCCAATGCAGGGCTCGAACTCACAAACCTTGAGATCATGACCTGAGCTGAAGTCAGAGGCTTAACCCACTGAGCCACCCAGGCATCCCTGTGCCCCATTGTTTCTAAGATGCCCAGCAAACATGTTTACCAAACATTTACTTTTTTTTCATCTCGTTGGCGTTCCTTCCGTTTGAAGTCCCAGACCCCTATCCCCTATCTCCTTAGTTCAGAATGACACATAGACCTCATTGAGCCTGAATGCCTTTGGAATTTCCACGTCCATGTGAACTCCCTGTAAGTATGCTACTAAATTTGATTTTCTCCTATTAACCGGTCTCGTGTCAACTTGATTCTTCATCTGCCCACAAGGACCTTGAAGGGGACATGACGTTTTTGCTCCTTGACATCTTCCTCATAGCCAATTCTTTGGATATATATGTAAAGTATATTTTATAAAACACATGCATTATACGTATGTATCCTTAGAATATATATCTAAGGATATAATACATTCCTATTTCCTTAGGAGGAGTTCCTAATGAAGTATGTTAGCTAGATCATCAGGCATGTACACTTTTCTCTATGGCTGATAACATTCAATAATACACTTACTCAGAAAAATTTAGAGAATATAGAAAAATAACCCCGATATTAAAATATAAAATTAAAATATAAAAAAAATAACTACCACCCCGATACGGTGTTAATATTTTGTTGTGAGCCCATTACAACCAACCTTTCCTATGTGTATACGTTCTTCTTTTTCCCAATTTTAGAATAGTTTTGCCTAAATGAACACTTAGTTGGTTTTACTGCAGTTTCTAGAGAATTCCCCATGAAATATTCATGCATCTGCTTTCAATTTAATAGCTTGAATCCAAGCTTTCAATAAGTCCTATTATCGACCAAAAGAAAGCCAACCTCAAAGTAGGTGAGTAAATGCTTTATTCGTGGTCTTCCTGAGGACCATGGCCCCGGAGACAGTATTTCAGATTGCCCTGAGAACTGCTCTGAAGGCTGATTACACACGCAAAAGGCGGAAACAGGTATACGTGCTTGTGAGCAGGTCTCCAAATATTTGCATGTCACAAGGTATAATTTGGTTGTAAATATTGAGGTTTACTGATTTCCACACAGGCATGTGAAAGACCCTTAGGTGATCTTAATACTTTTCTATCATTATCTGATTGTTCAAAAGTATTGCCTGCATGTTTCTGCTTCACCGGTTTTCTGGCTCTTCTTGTTTCTGGTGTCACCTTGAGGTCACTTGAGAGGGTCACAGAAGGCTGACAGTCACCTACGGCAGTTCTAATGCACACGATCAAATTCAAGATCGTTCCGTTCTCTTGCGTGGCCCATAAGGAGAGAGAGGGAGGCAGAAAGCAAGGACAGCACAACGGTGAGGAAACTGGAAAAGGCCAAGAGAGAAGATGGAAAACTGCCCCTCCCACTTCCCCTGGGTTGCCGGCTTCACGCTGAATTATCACCGCCTTGAAAGTCACACAGTCAACCATTAGTTGCGACCTATGGGTTGATGTAAAGAAAAAAGCCAAAACCCTTGGCCAAAGAGATCACCCCAGGCTGACCAGAATGTGCTCAAGACCCTGGCCAGGGCTTGATAGCTCCTATTGCCTGAAGCGAGTAAGCATCAGGTTCAGGTATACCTGTCCTGAACTTGGCCAGCCAACCGCAGGGCCCAAAAAAACTCAAACCAGTCCAGCTGACAGGTTCAATGTGTCCAGCGCTGATAGGCAGTTCCTATCATACTGATAGACATACTGATTCATTGTCTGCTCTGAGGTTCAATGCTCAGAAGTAGCTTTCTTCCCCTGGTTGTATAATTTCAACGACACCGATGTAAAGGTCAAACCTGTGGTTTTGGTGTTGGTCAGAATGGAGGGAGAGATACATCCCAGAGCATTCCAGGGTTTGCGGCTCGGGTGGGGGGAACTAGCTGGAGGGTGCTGAACTTTTCAAGACAAAAGATCCTGGTGCCTTTCAGACAGCAGGCTAGGCAGAGAGAAAGGCTTTATAAAGTCTAAAAATAGGCACCTGCAAGCAGAATGGTTTCTTTCCTGAGAACAATTTTAAAGATTCCCAGGAGGTGTCAGGTGTTGAGTAAATATCATAGGAGAATAAAGGCTTTCTGAGCTGAGCTGTAGGGGAATTGCAAAGCCTGGCGAGGGCTTCCTTCGCCTCCCCCGGTGCCCTGGACAGGTGACATGAAAGGTCTTTTGTTTCCATCCCTGCTGTATAACAAAGGGGCCTGGGAGAGAAGGTCAGGGCTTGGTTTCTGATGCAGGAGAGCAGTGCGGAGAAATAACTTAACTCCCCGCTTCTATCTGGCCACAACAGAGAGGCAGGCAGACTATTAGACCACGCTGCTGTTTTCATTAGAAGGACAATGAATGAATTAACCCATTTGCAACACTAACGACAAATAGAGGTAAATAAATACAGATAAGTTGTGGAATAATAAATACAGATTGCTATCCACAGTACAGGCTCAAGTGGGCATTAACTCAACTTCCATCATTCACAACAAAGTGCAGGAGGTCAGTAAGCCTGTCCAGCACCCTGTCCAGAAGTGTGATTGCTTGGAAGGTCAAGAGAAGACTATGGATCAGGTTAGTGAAGACTGATGCGGAGAGGAGATACCATTCGCCCCCTGGGTTGGCCTGCCCATTGGATGCAGGTCCTGGCTCTGGCTGGACCACACCCCACACCCCCCCCCACCCCCCACCCCCCCCCCCGCCAATGGCTCTTTGTCCCACTCTTTTTATTTTGAACTAGCTCATCACCAAGGACCCATCTTTTATCCCTCAGAAGACATCTTAAAATCCCTACTATGCAGCTCTCTCTGGATTAAGGGAGTAGCAAAGATGCACCCAAGAAATCAAGCAGGCCTCACACACACACCCAACTCTTTAGAAAGCAGCAACGCGGCCGCCCTGAAACATCCTCTTCCTATTCTCTCTGCCAGAACTCAGACCAAAGATCAAGGAATCACACGTTGGGGCGCAGGGAGGGAGGGTTTTCTGATTTGCTAATGTGGTTTCCCTCTCTGCTTCCAGAACAGAAATTCTGTTTCAGAGCAGAATTCGGCTTACAGAGCGTTTCATCATCTCTGAATATCACTAACATACATTTCTAGCTCAAGTATCTGGTGATGTGACTTTCATAATTAATCTTAAAATGTACTTAAGAGGGGCGCCTGGGTGGCTCAGTCGGTTAAGCGGCCGACTTCAGCTCAGGTCACGATCTCACGGTCCGTGAGTTCGAGCCCCACGTCGGGCTCTGGGCTGACGGCTCAGAGCCTGGAGCCTGCTTCCGATTCTGTGTCTCCCTCTCTCTCTGCCCCTCCCCCCTTCATGCTCTGTCTCTGTCTCAAAAATAAATAAACGTTAAAAAAAAATTTTTTTTTAAATGTACTTAAGAGAACACAGAAATCTCATGGCACACACGAAGAAAAACAAAAGTGGTCCCGCCTTCCATACGTTACTCCGCTACAAAAAATATGAAGTACAATGTTCATTTGTAATGAAGTGACAGAACCCAAATCCTAATCACAGGTTTTTAATGTTGAATTTCTTATTTATTCCTTTTCTGATTTCCAAGAACCTGAAGAGAGGAGGTTTCTTCCTTCCTAACCCTCCTTCTCAAGTCCCCTACCACTTGTGCAGCTCTCTGCTTCGTTCCTGCCCCCACCGCCCCCAGCTCCCCAATCTGGTTGGGCAACTTCTCTGAGGAATGAGTGCAAAAAGCCAATGGGCAGAAGATGAAAACAAACCAGTCCCCCAAAGTTCCTCCTGGTTTCTCAGGCCCTTCTAGAGCCACCTCATGGGAAACCAACTACTGCTGACCAATGAAGGCCCATCAGCCAGAGACAGGGAATGGGGTGCTTTCTAGAACCCTGAAGGCACCAGGCACTCTGCCCGTCCTTCCTACATGGGGGGAGGTGGGGGATGGGACCCTGGCCACTGTCTGCTGCTTAAATTCTTCCCAAGCTGGTATCAGAGATCAGGCTCTTGCATGAAGACAAGCCTGGCAGTGTAAGTGAGAATTCTCAGCCTGGAAGGAGAGCACCAGGGATCGGAGCCTTTTACTGCATGAAAACCATTAGTGCAACGTCATCATTTTCTGGTGGTGTGAACCAATGGGTCCCAGCTCTGGCTGCTCATTCCAGTCACCAGGGGCAGGGGGCTGTAAACACTGCCCCCCCCCCCCGATGCTTCCCAGGCAGGGAGGCAATCTCTAACAGCACACTCCAGTCCAGCCCCAGCTCTGCCATTTACCCGCTGTGCCCTCAGACAAGGGGCCTCACCCCTTCTGATCCTCAGTGTTTCTCATGGGGGGGCAGGGGGAGGCAGATAACACCTCCTGAGACTGATGTGGTGATTATGATTTCACCTTAACATACAAAATTGCAGCGTCTCAAAAACACAGTAGGTCTCAAACTCCGCTGCTTCCTTTGAAAATGGTGGTTAACGCGGGACAAAGTTCTACTGGGGAACCTCAAGCGGAAAGGCAGGCGGGAGGGGCGGTGAGTCACAGAGCTGGAGCTTTTTTAATGTAAATGAGAGAGTCGCTCTGCTACAGGTCAACATCGAGGACATTCCATTCCCCTGTCCACAGGTCAGGGGTGACCCAATAAAAGGCAAGCCCCAAACTTTGCCCGGGGTCGTCCTCTCTCTGCTGAGAATGAAAACTCAAGGCGCCCATCAAACAGAAAACCCGGCTGGGAATAGAACCAGCAGAACAAGCAGCCGAGGGGAGAGAGAAGGCGGGAGGAACAGAGTCAATGCTGTTGTCCCAGCCCAGGACCTAGCTGGTGTCAGGAACGTTTCTGTTACTCTGCATCTTTTCTGACTGCATCAGCGGGGAACGCCTATTCTGTATGCCTTTCACTTCACACAGGTGCACGTGTGTCTGTTGGAGAAATGGACAGAATCGGGAAGGCTGGTCTCTGGGTGACAGGCATCGGTCACGTTGATACATTTTCCTAAATTGCTAGAGGCTCGACCACCCACACGTCCTCTAATGGTTTAAAGCTCGCCATTTGCTCACATCCCTGTCCACGTACCTCACTATCGAATTTTTTCAAACTGAAGTTGACACACGGTGTTGGGTTAGTTTCAGGTGGATAACACAGCGATCCAACATCTTTATACGGTACTCAGAGCTCACCATCATCCGTGTACTTCCATCCATCACCACATATGTCATTATGGTATTATTTTTTGACTACATGTGCTATTAAAAAATTTAATCTTTGGCAACATGATCTTTGAAAATGGTATTTCAGTGGATTTTCTAATTTGCTGTTTCTTTTATTATCGGTGAGGTTAACTGTTGCCACGTTTCGTCACTGATATTCCCTTCTCCCTGAACTACCTGTACCCTCTGATCATTTTTCAATCAGCTTATTGGTCTTTCTATTGATTTGTAGGAGATCATTACACATTAAGGAAATTAGCTCTTTCTCTGTGATAGAAACTGGCATTTCCCCCAGTATGCTCCCTTTTGAACTTCACGGCATGTTTTCTGCCATGCCTACATCTTTTGAGACAAATTTATCAATCTGGTTATTCCTACCTTCGCTCATTTTTTTGTCGAGACGAGACTGTAAACTTTTTTTAAAAACTCTTGAGGTTGTGGACACTGTTCCTTTTTAATTTTTATTAAGTAATCTCTGCACCCAATGTGGAGCTCGAACTCACAACCCCGATGTCAATAGTCGCATGGCCCCCCCGATCGAGCCAGCCAGGTACCCCGGACACTGTCAGTTTTAACATGTTTGTTGTAGGAAAAGATACTAGGCGCTTTTTGAAATCTGGTTCCAGAGACCCCTGCTCACTCTGAGCTCAGTAGCAGAAACTCACAGGGAAGGGAGCCTCATCTGGGCCACAGATGCGTGTGATCTCACCCCGCATCCTATCACAGTCAAGGCCTCCCTAACCTTTCCGGGGGCATCTCCCATGAACCTGTGCTCCTCGCTGAACCCCCACACTGCCCTCTGATGCAAGTGCCTTGAGAACAACGGCCACCACTAAGGGCAATAAGTGATTGGCACCAACGGCACTAAATAAACCGTAAGCAAACATGGAACCCAACCCTGTCTCTCCAGCAAGGTGCCCTATGGGAGAAGGGTGAGCAGGGCTTGGCCAAAGAACACCTTCTTGTACTCAAAAAAAAAAAAAAAAAAAAAAAAAAAAAAGAAAAGAAAAAAAACAAGACTCCACGAAAAACGTTTCTGGAATACACTATGTCACTCCTCCAGAGACACTTTAAAAACTGACCCAGCTCCTCTAGGAAACTTCTTGAACCACCACCCCATGGGCCCAAGATCATCCTGGCAACACCTCCAACAAGGCCCTCAGCTCCATATTCAAAACCCCCCTAGAAGGCTGCTAGTGAGAAACCAAGAGCAGGAAAGCCCTGTGAGAAGGGGAGTCAGCTAGGACACCTCAGGCCCTCCTTCCCACAGGAGGCCACTCCACAATATGGCAGCTCCTGAGACAACGGGGACACGCCTCCTCCTGACACACGCGATCCTGAAGGCCGCGACACACAGACCTACCTCCTTTAGGCAGCTGTTGCTGCTTTTACAGCGAATGTCCTATAAATGAACTTGGGATTTCTCTTGACATCGGAAGTTGACATGAGTGAAAAGGGCTAAAGGTGGAAGTAACATATTTTTCAAAAAAAACAAAACAAAACACAACACACAAATTTGTAGGTTAAAAGATGCTTTGGCGAGCCTAAGTGAGCCTAAGTAAAACTGAAGGAGCGATCTGAAAGGATGCCCGCAGGTACCAGGAACAGCCAGCTGTGGGTAACAGGCCCCTGAGCGCAGTAGAGAGACTCCACGCGAGGGCTCGGTCACCTGGAGAAGGTGCTAGAGCAAGAGCTGCCGGCAAGGGGGCGTCCTGCAGGCGAGGAGCCGTGGCTCAGGGCACAGGCGATGGCACCCACCAGCCTAGAGCGCGCTGTGAGACGCTGCCGCCGATACGGGCCCACTCCCAACATGAGCACACCTGTCTGGGCACCTGCTGGAACCAAGGCTGGCACAGTACAGGCGACCTCCATCTGGAGCGTTATTTATAACGAGGAGCACGGTAACGCAGTAAGCTTCCTCCGGCCAGGTCTCCCATGGCGGGGGGGGGCTCCCGGCACGAAGGACAGGGGGACATCCTTCAAAGTGGCTTCCTCTGCAGCTGGCCCAAGACTCAACAGGTGGAAGGCATGGAATTCGAGCAAGCAGGGACCCTAACTAAGTTCTTCTCCTGAGTGCGTGGAACACTTAGGAGCTCAAAAAGTAACCAAAGACTCAAGGTCAGAGCTGCACATGTTCACCTGCGGCAATCAAGGCCACTGAAGTCACCTGGGCCCAAAGGAACTAGGAGGTCATTTTTCAAGCCAAGTCCTGTCTGCACTGGGGCCTGAGCAGGGCAGGGGCGGGGGGGGGGGGGGGGGGGGGGGGGCGAGCTGCCCTTGAGCACAGCATCTTTCCAGCATTCGCAAACTCCACCTGGCCGCAGAAAAGATCGACAGAGATACACAGGACGAGCTGGAAACCTTTCCACAGTGCACTGTGGACTTTACAGTTAATAAAACCGCACAGCGTGAATCTGTGCCCCCCTGTGACACACGCACAAAAAATTTCACAGGGCGGGGGGAGGGGCGGTTGCTATGCTCAAACTGCCACAGTTGGTCCATCGTGGGGGCGGGGTTCGGGAGGCCCAACAAAAAGGGCTTTTATTTCCTGCCTCTTGCAGTTCCACTGAGATTTCCACAATAAACATGCATCATTTTCCGGATCACTTAAACATGCAAATTTAAAAGTAAACAAAAGCGCTCACATCAGCCTTTCTCATTATTATACTGGAAAACGACCTCTGATGTGCTGCCCATGCGCAGTGCTGGGTTTCTTTTTTGGGGGGTACAGAGGGAACACAATAGGCCCATCTCTTCAACGGACTCTCAAGCTGTTCTCTTCGATACGGACGTTCTTAATATTTCCACCCGATGTCAGGCCCTCACCGTACGTATAACCTCCATGAGGCACAGCCACACTTCTTTTGCCACCCTGTTATTTGGGACAGTCTGGTATACTCTGAGATCCGAGCCTCAGAGTCTCCACAAATGCCCAAGAGGATACAATGAAGAGAAAGGCCGGAGGGAAGGCTGGGCGAGGGTGTGAACCGTGGGGACGAAAGCGTCCCTGGTGATAACCATGGTCAACGTCATCAGGTCTGCTGACCATCTCTCTGTCTCTCTCTGTCTCTCTCTCTCTCTCTCTCTCTGTAACCTGGGGAGCTGCCATCATGTTTCTCGGGCTTTCTACCCCTAAGGTGGTGAGGAAGTACCAGTCCATTTCAATAGCATTGAGAGGGTTTTTGGATTCCTGGTTTCTTCACCTGCCTGCTTTGGAGGCTGGTTTTGTTCAGGGGGAGGTGCCCAGAAAAAACAGTAGGGCCTTGTATTTGTAGAATACACATTATCAGGGACTGTCACATGAAAACATGATCTCACAGGGACAGTCCTAACAGCTCCGAGAATGAATCTCAAGGTCTTCAACTGAAAAGAAAATAAACAATTTTAAAATCCTCTCAAACTGACATTTTTCTCCCTAACTTTTCTCCCTGGTGGCTCCCATTTCTTCTGTCCCACTGAGAGCATCAACAGCTTTCCTCTGGCTTTTGTTTCCTGCCAGTTAGCTGCAGACCTTAAGAAACAGCAAAGGGAGAGTAGAATGTTACTGCAAAATGAGTAGAGAAATGACCTATGCACGCCATTTGCCTCTGTGGGTGTCTGAACCACCCTGACTCTGTTTAAGTAAGTCCTTTGCTGAAACGTAGGCAGACTGCCCACAACAACTTTAGACTCTTTCCCCTGCCCCTGACAGAATTTTATCAAAACATAAACACACACACAAAAACACAAAACAAGAACAAAAACCTCCAAGCATACCTGAGTGCAAACGTGTCAATTTTGCATTTAAAAAAATATTTTCAAGTGCTGTTCCTGTTCTTTCAGGGTTATTACCAATCTGAAAACTAACGCTGTATGGGTGAATCATTACAAATTTAGTCCTGGGTGGGGGGTGGTACCTGGGTGGCTCAGTCAGTTGAGCGTCCAACTCTGGCTCAGGTTGTGATCTCACGGTTCCCGAGTTCAAGCCCCATGTTGGGTTCTGCAGTGACATGTGGAGCCTGCTTGGGGTTCTCTCTCTCCCCCTCTCTCTCTGCCCCTCCCCTGCTCGCTCACTCACTCTCTCTCAAAATAAATAAATAAACTTAAAAAAATTAGCTCCAGAAGAGAGGAAAAGAGGAAATTAGCTCCAGAACAAGAAAAAAAAATTTTTTAACCTCTCTCGTGTTTTCTGAATGTGTTTTTCATGTCATGAGTTGCTCTAGTAACTTCTCTGTAGTGCTAAAAACTTCTAAACAACCTCCAAATTATATTGCAAAGTGTGTTTTCTTCATTCCAAAGCCAAATACAAATATTTTTGAGATGATCTATACCTGTTTCCCATTATTAACATGGATACAGGTAACATTTAAAATAATTTTTCTAGGGGCATCTGGGTGGCTCAGTCGGTTGAGCGTCTGCCTTCAGCTCGGGTCATGATCTCACAGCTCGTGAGTTCAAGCCCCACGTCGGGCTCTGTGCTGACAGCTCGAAGCCTGGAGCCTGCTTTGGATTCTCTGTCTCCCTCTCTCTCTGCCCCTAACCCACTCGCATTCTGTCTCTCAAAAAATAAATGAACATTAAACAAATTTTTTTAATACAATAATTTTTCTATATTAACAATGTCAGCCTGGAAATCCCTTTCTTATTTTATTTATTTTTGAAAGACAGAGAGCAAGCACACACGTGTGTCCAAGGATGGGGGCGAGGGGCAGAGAGAGAGGGAAAGGGAGAATCCCAAGCAGGCTCCACGCTGTCAGCACAGAGCCCAGTGCGGGGTTCCAACACAGAAACTGTGAGATCTTGACCTGAGCCGAAATCAAGAGTCGGACGCGTAACCTACTGAACCACCCAGGCGCCCCCTGGAAATTCCCTTCTTAAAGAAAACAGAGTGCTGAAGTTCTGATCCCTCAAAGTGTGAAGCTAAAAATGCGTTATAATTCATTTTCTCTAAGAATGCTGTCTATTCCATAGTGGAATACAGTACCCCTCACTGGAAGAATTTCTTTTCTTCCCAGTATCAGTTATTTGTTCCTTTGCAATTTGTAGCATTTTATTTTGATGATGCTGCAAGTTTAGGAAATTATTTGGCAAGGAAAGGGAAAAGGGGGATATAAAGTTAAAGGGGGAAATGCTACTCAATTGCCTACTTTAAAACTATGTAAAAAGTAGGAATTGCTTAAAGTAAAATCATTCTTTCCTGTGTGTCACTATTTGAGAATGACTTCAATACCTGCTAAAGCAAACATGTGGGTTAATTTTAAAAATCAGACAATTCGGATTTAAAAATCAGAAAGTTATCTCAAAAATAAATAAAAATGTTTAAATAAATAAAATAAATAAAAATCAGAAAATTTAAAAGAACGCCAAAGGGGTGCCTAAGTGGCTCAGTTGGTTAAGTGTCCGACTTCAGCTCAGATGATGATCTTACAGTTCGTGGGTTCGAGCCCCACATCGGGCTCTGCCGACAGATCGGAGCCTACCGCCTGCTTCGGATTCTGTGTCTCCCTCTGTCTCTGTCCTTCCCCCGCGCTGGCTCTGTCTCTCTCAAAAATAAATAAACGTTTAAAAAATTTTAAAAGAAAAAGAACTCCAAAGATTATCAGATGTGAATACCATTTTTACAGTCCAGAATGAAAATGCACCTGAAGATATGGCCAGCAGAGGGAGCTCTAACTCCCCAATACATCCCTGTGGACACAGGAAGAGCCCTCCATGTAACCTGTCACGGTCAGGGATGCTCACGGTTCTTCTCCTCCAGTGAACTTCACGTGGACCGAGGAGTTAAGGATGAGGAATTCCTTAAAGTCTAAAGCATTTGTAGCCACTTTAAAGTAAGAAGGAGCTGGATATAACATGTGTGCTGGTTGAGAATTTTTAGATTCGTAAAATTTCATACTGTAAATCTGCATACTGTAAAGAAAGAGGACCTTAAAAATACATACAGAATAAGACAAACAAGAGGTGAAATGAGAGGGTAGGGGAAATACGGGTGTGTATAAATCACCCAGAGAATACACAAACAGGAAAAATAAACTCAGCCTAGTGGCAGGGAGGGTGCCAAGAGCCAAGGGGCTGAGAGCAATGTGCGATAGTTTGCCAAGTGCATGCGGAGAGGAGGTAATGGCAGTCATGGATTTGGCGGCCCTGGGCCAATGTGGGACCACAGCAGGGTACAGAGGTAAAGGTCCAGAGGAAAGTCCCAACACCACATGCTCAGTGCACCCGTGGGCAGCTGCACAGGGTGAGCAAGCAAAGCCAAGAGCCACCAGATCTGACCCAAGGGGGCAGAGGCGGGGAAAGCTGCCTGGGGGTGAGCTCACGGGGTCGGGGCTGGGGGGTGGGGTGGCGCGGGCCTCTGGTGTGAAGGACAAGAACAAGTCAGCTGTGCAAAAGAGGGAGAAGGTGGTCGTCCTGGGCACCAGCAAAGGCACAGAGGAGGAGGAGGAGTGTGGCCTCTGAGGGCAACTACGGGACTCAGTACGGCTGCTTGGGAAGGTCAAGGCCAAGAGATGCGCTGGAGAGGCACACAGAGAGCGCTTCTGTCAAGGTTAAGCAGCTGGGACCTTAATCCACAGCAATGACTGATCACCGAAGGGTTCTGCCAGGAGCAGAATGAATTCTGCGTATGGGAGGGGGGATGGGAGGAAGCGGGCAGATATGAACACCACTGGGGAAGTCCCCTACACAACCACTGAGACCAGGCTGGGGACTTCGGGGAGGCATGAGAACCAGGGACACGTCCCAGCTCCCTAGCTCCGATGCTTAGGGAATCAGTGGAGCCACCGGCTAAGACAGATCATTCCAGACAAAGAACAATTTCAAATATAATACTTTGACATTCCAGGCAGAGAAGCAGCGTCAGGGCAAACAAAAGGTCCTGACTTACATGGTCTCACCAGTCACTCAAATCTGATTTCTAGGACAAGATGGTTTGACTCTATTAAATAACCAAATAAAATCATGCTACGAGGAGCCAGGAATCCATTCTGGAAGAAAGGAATTTGTAAATTTCTTTTTTTTTACGGTCTCGACTGTCTAGATACAATTTAAAATCACTTCAACAAAATTGAAACCACTGTTCACAATGAACTCCCAAGAGTCCACAAGTCAGAGACGGAGAATATACAGACCCAACACTACCATTTTCTCACTAGCAAAAAAAAAAAAAAAAAAAAAGAAGAAGAAAGAAGAAACTTTGATCAAGTGTTAAGATTCACCTCATTTTGATTTCCCAACCAGTTGCCTCCAAACTTGGAATGTAGCATTTCTTTCAAATGCTTCTCTATTTTCTGACCATGAATGCTTAATTTCAAGCGTCTAAAAATAACAGGCTTGAAACAATAATCAGTCCTTCAAAAGGGAAGCACAACAGTGTACCTCGAACAAGGAAGGGAAGAAATGCAAACCACCCTTGAAACATTCACTACCTGTTCCTGTCCACATGCCGGAAGGAATGCTGGGACACGCTCGTTAAGGGGCAAGGCATAGTTTATATCACTTGTGTTGATAATATACAGTAGAAATGCCAGCTCTTTTAATAATTTACTGAGGAGTTATGCACTGCAGATTCCTTACTAAACATTACTTGCACTAAGGTCCTAAGTCTAAAAAATATTCCGGGGAAGAAGAGGCAATATTTTTATTGCAATATGCTAATTTAAATTATGTGACTGCATATTTGCTTGATATAAACTCAACTTTATTATTCATGTATGTATATACAAAGCAGTAAGAATCGTTTTCTCTAGGACAAAAAAAACATTTTTACAATTGTAGTCACTTGTAGATTTCAAAATCCACAGTGTCTCTCTAAAAAGTTCCATAAGCTATACTGTACGCATGCTTCCCCTTGAAGAGAGGAGAAAAACAAAAACTCCTGCTATATCTAGAAACCCCACTCCTCCACGCCCAAGAAGTCAATACTGGCTCAATTCCTGTCTGCCACTGACTAACCAGCAGCTCTATGTAACAGTTTAATCTGAAAATCATGACCAAATAACACTGGCACTCCCAGTTCTAAATATATATATATATTGTAGAGAATCAATAGCTTATGCTCTCAGGGGTTGGCAAACTGGGGCCCGTGGGCCACTGGCAGACAGCCACGCCCTATCCTATACTCTGTGCTCTCTCAGGGACAGAAAGTCCTACTGAGCCTAAGCTCTTTTCTATCTGGCCCTTTGCAGAAAAAGGGTGCCAGCCCCCAATTTAGATAACCACCTACAGTACTTAGAGAAGGCTCTACTTCCCACGTAAGAACCTGCCAGCTCACATGTGTCAGCCATCTTAAAGATCTTACCTTCCAGGTCCCCCCCCCCACAAATGTTTCTATAATAAGGAGAAATAATTTTATGAAACCTAAGACAATGTTTCTTAGAAGATGAAGTATTACAACATAGGAGATTTGGATCTGAGAAATCTAACACTTGGGGATTCCAGAGAGATGTATCCATTGTTTAAAGCATAACTCTTAGGTATTATACCAGAGTGTTTTCACCTTCAGTAACAGCATTTTTGTCAACGAAGATGCAGAGTGGGCCTGGAGGCCACTGTTCTCAGGCCTCTCCGAGGCCCAGCCACCGAGAATGGGTTGGCCAGGCACTTTCGCTGCCTAGAACATGGGAACCACTGACTGACAGAGGGACCTCTCCCACCCGTTTGGTGAGGCAATGGTAGTGGAGACCCTCGGCCATCCCAACGCCGGACCTCCCCTCACACGGTACCTTCTGTTTTCCGAAGGCCTGGCTGTGAAGTTCAACTCTTGAAAAATACATATTTTCTTCACTGTTTTACATATTCAGGACTGCTTTCGTTTCTGACTCACGTTGGCACATTGCCTTCCTTATACTTTAGCTTCTTACACTCTCTCCTACCTCCCCCCAAAAAGGAAAACGGTGAAGACAAATCTAGAATGCCTTGGGATAAAGCAAGGGTGAAGGAACCGGGGTGAGGGCCAGAAGGCACGCGAAGAGGAAGGAGTAAGGAGGGGTGGGCTGCTGGGAGGAGGAGCGAGGAAGGGGCAGCCCCTCCCTCAACACACCCACATCCGCAGACATCATTTCACCAATCCCCGGAGGTGCCCCCTGCGATTACATCGGTTGATTAAAACACTGCCCATGGCTCTTCAGCAGCTTTAATCATTCAGTTTTCTCAGGCTCCACTCTGACCAGATGAATAAAATTGATCAAGCCTCTACTCTGTGCTGCATGCCCCTCATCTTCCTGAAACACATCCAATTTTCTGCCTTATACAGACTCAGTGACCAGACAGCATCAGTCTGGACTCCGACAGCAATGAGGGCAAGGTGTCTTGCAACTTTCCCTCGCACTCTGTCGGACCTTTGGGCAGAGCAAAGTCTCCTTTGACGGGACTAACATATTCGTGCGTCAGGAGTGAAGGCAGGGCCGTCTGGGTGGCTCAGCTGGTTAAGCATCTGACTCAATTCCCACTCAGGTCATGATCTTGCAGTTTGCGAGTTTGAGCCTGGTATCAGGCTCTGCACTGACAGCCAGGAGCCTGCTTGAGATTCTCTTTCTGCCCCTCCCCTGCTCGCGCTCTTTCTCGAAATAAATTAATAAATTAAAAAAAAAAGAGTGAAGGCAAAGCAGGAAATGCTGAATGAGAGATCCACACGAACACATCAGAGAATATTACGTAAGTGTGGCCCGTCGGGTTCGCTCCTCCGTTTACCAGAACTGGGGTGACACAAAGACCAGTTTATGCAGATATCGTTTTAAATTATCGAAGACATTCCCTGCACAGCACGGCCTTTTCGGTGATTCGAGATTGTTCTAAATAATATTATGACACTGGCTGCGGCAGAGCAGGCCTTAGGGCCTAACGCAGAACACAAACAGGCCGGCCCTGCATGCCGACCCATTTGCCACTTCTGACGTTTCCCTCTGGGGAACCGCGTGGCCCGAATGGCGTGTGGGCCACCCCTGACATACTTCATTGGGACGTCACGTATATCCGTGCGCTCGGGAGACCAGGAGGTAAACCCAGACGCACAAAGAGCTGTGTCCTTGTCACAGGGCAAGAGGAGGTTTTTTGTGGGGGAGGAGGAGGGGGAGATCCCGGCAAGTCCCATCAGGGTTCTGGGGTGGTCGGGCGGGACATTCTCTGCGGCTCTCACAAGAGTAACCGTGTGAGCTCTTAGGTGCAGGGGTTTTAAGGCAAATACTTTTCGGCCCAGAGGCCGTTAGTATTGACACTGTGATTCTCAGAGGTGCCCCAGAGAGCTAAGGCTGCTAAGGCGCCCATCACAGACGCGGTCTCCGCAGAGTGTCAGGTGCCCTGTACCCACCTAAGGAGGCGCGTGTGCCACGGGGGAGGGTGGGGGACAACCAGCTTTACGTGCTCCAGACCAGCAGCGTGGAGGTCAAAACCACACACGGGCCCGTCCCTCAAGGGCCCTCGCTATGCCAGTGGAGGCAGCCAGCTGCACAGAATACGACAGATGTGGGCTCCTTGGGGGGCCAAAAGGTCACGGCCCCATTTAAGAGTGTATCCAGCAGATGGCTCCAGCTGTGCCACCTCGTGTTGTCTAGACTGCCGACATTTTCCAGAAACCTTGGGAATCTGGATTTTTGATACGAAATCTCCCAAATGCTGGCTCGGGATTTTTACGTGCCTTTAGTGTTCCCTGGACCCTTCATAAGCACATGTGTGAGTTCAGTCTAGTCCACAGGGACCAACAGTTGGCCAGTTCTGGCCTAATGATGTTCTAGAAGTCCTTACAGTGTATCGAGGGGGCTCTCAAGGTACCTGGAGCCTCAAGGTCTCCCCACTGAGTAAAGTGAAACTTATTTTGTACAAGGTTTAAAAAAAAAAAAAAAAAAAAGGCAAAAAAAAATCCTAATTATTTGGAGAGAAGGTGAATTAATAGCTAAAATTTACATGTGTACAGTGCATAAGCCGAAACATCGCTCACCCATTTCTTGTCCGTCACCTGGGGGAAAAAGTAGTGACAGTGGGTGAAACAGACTGGCCCCACATTAAACCCGGGATCCTATTTTAGCACCACTGGTTACAGGACAACCAGATGCCGTGTTCCTCCTCGGCAGACAACAACCCATTGCCGTCCCCAGTGTGGACACCGAATTTGATCAAGCCTTTCCATGCAACTGCTCATATACAGGAAACCCAGGAGAAGGACACTAAATGCTACAACAGGAAACAATCAAATGTGATGAGACAACCGGCTGACGATTTCACGTTCATTTAAAAACGGAAAAGGGGGGGCGCCTGGGTGGCTCTGTCGGTTAAGCGGCCAACTTCGGCTCAGGTCACGATCTCGCGGTCTGTGAGTTCGAGCCCCGCGTCGGGCTCTGGGCTGATGGCTCGGAGCCTGGAGCCTGCTTCCGATTCTGTGTCTCCCTCTCTCTCTGCCCCTCCCCCGTTCATGCTCTGTCTCTCTCTGTCTCAAAAATAAATAAAACGTTAAAAAAAACAAACAAAAAAAACAGAAAAGGGGAAAAGGATACTACAGGAACCGGATTTTAAGACACCTAACAACTAAACGCAATGCACAGTTCTCCGTTGAATTCTGCTCTCAAACGGCCCAGTTGTAAAAGGCATTGTAGGGACAGCTGGGGGGATTCAGGGAATGGAAAAGGTAACAAGAGTCCTTTAGGCAATTATTGGTAATTTTGTGAAAATTGCATTGTGGCTATAAAGGAATACGCTGCTTTCTTCGAGATGCAGGCTGATGTATTTAGGGGCTGGATGTCATGATGTCTAGAATTCACTTTTGAATGCTTCGATTAAAACAAATTGATGGGGCCCATGTAGCCAAATGTTAACAACTTAAATATAGATAACTGAGGCGAGGTGGCGTCACAGAGCTATCACACCGTGGCAGTAAGTCCCCATCAGTCTCAGTCACTAGCAGACAAGGATTTTTTGCCGCATCTTTCCAATGCCCTTGGGTTCGTGTGTGTTCTACGTTTTGAGTCAAAAGAAAAAAATGACCGCAACCTCCACAGGTATAATTCGACGCTAAGAGTTCCATGCACAAAATACAGAAACGAGAGTCTTGAAATCTTCCGTAGGAAATTCTACAGTGAGTTTGTCTTAGCCAGCATAGCTCAATTTTAAGGATCCACTTTACGGTTTTAGATGATTCTAAGTAACCTCAAACGAAGACTGATCACAATCAAGGAGGAAAAGGGGGAAGGTGGACCTAAAACTTGTATTAAAATGACCCTATTCAGTTACTGCTTAAGCCTATGACAAAAAGTTAGAGATCCTGAGATACAAGCTTACCTGAAGAACACAGTTTGAAACTTACAAGTATTCTAAGCTTAAAAAAAAAACAAAACAAAACCTTAAGATCTTACTTAACAAAGTGCATCTCTTCTAAATCAAATTACCTCACGGCATTCACTTAATTCTAAGAGCTTGGTCAGCCGCTATCAAATACAATGGGCAGTTCTTGCAATCTGCTTTTAAGAAGTATTCAGCCAATCGATTTCAGGTTTTAGAGAGACCGGAACAGTCATCTAGTCCAATGGCTCATCCAGTGGCTCAACTTTTGTCATTCGTCAGGAAGAGTATTAACCTGCCATCAGAAAGAGCAGTCAAATCTGATAAATCTGGACAGACAGGGGTGGGGCCGAAGTAAGGGGCAAACCAGACCAGACAGGTTGGCATGAGCCGTCACAAAAGGACTTGAATCCTACACCTTAACGGGAGCCTGGGACTTTATTCCACAGGAAACTGCAGATCAAACCATGCAAGGAGAGGAGTTATCAGCACTGGATTTCCAATGCACATCTTGAGGTATTCCCCGTAATTCCTTTTACCCCGCTGCTAAGAAACGATGACGCCTCTTTTCATATAAAAGGTAAAAACTCAAGGCTCGGGCGCGTCTGGCTCTTCTAAGATTTGAAGCCTCATCGCACTACCAATTTTTAACCTCAGATCCTCTTAACAGGCTGAGAAATGCAATCTGAATCCATTTCATTTTTTTTTTTTATGCAGGGCTTTGGTAAAAACAAAACAAAAACAATCAAAATGAACGTCGCTGACATTTTCCAAACCCAACCTCTTCCCCTTCCAAACTATATAACATGTATGGGAAAGAGTGAGAGCAGCAGACATTGTTGACGTAAGAGCGCAGTTTACTGGTCAGCGTGCAAGTCTTTCAGTTAAAAGGCAATTTGCCCAGTCTTGTTCTTGGGGTTCTGGAGGGTCAGCAGTCAAAGGGAGAGGTCTCAGTCTCCTGCGAGTTTCTAATCTAGTAAGACACAGACAAGTCAAATATTAGAGCGTTCACACAGGCACAAGGGCAACCACTCGGTGCGACTCCACGGTCAGGTGAGAAGGGGCCCGCAGGTGAGATGTGCTTCCCTCCCACACCACCAGCGACTGGGCAGGTGTCAGTGCGTGTGCGTGAGGTTGGCGTGACGGCTCGGATAGCTAACCCTCCATTAGTCATCTGAGGCACACAGAAGCATGGGGATGTTTTGAAAAAGATTTCATGAGGGGCGCCTGGGTGGTTCAGTCGGTTGAGTGCCGGCTTCGGCTCAGGTGATGATCTCGCGGTCTGTGAGTTCGAGCCCCGCGTCGGGCTCCGTGCTGTCAGCTCAGAGCCTGGAGCCTGCTTCCGCTTCTGTGTCTCCCTCTCTCTCTGCCCCTCCCCTGCTCATGCTCTGTCTCTCTCTCTCTCTGTCAAAAATAAATAAACACTTAAAATAATTTTTTTTAAAGATTTCACAGATATTATCCTTGCATCAACTTTATGTATTTTTAACAACTTCTCTAGTTGCTACTGTAGTTAACTTCACGGGATGGGAAAAACTAAAAACGGACATGAAGATAGGACGGGAAATAAAGAAGTTTGCCCACCAATGGCAGGGAAGGGCTTGTGCTGGGCGAGCAGGAAGATGAGGTGAGCTGGACAGAACGAGGCCCTGTTACAAGAGTCGCCAGTGTCACACTGAGGTCCTGAGGCCAGACGGTGACTGTGGGCAACAAGCAGCGGGGCTGACAGGATGAAATGAAATTTTTTTTTTTAATAAATTTCTTTTTTTTTCTTTTTTAAGTTTATTTGAGAGAGAGAGAAAGAGAGCACAGCGGGGAGGGGCAGAGAGGCAGAGAGAATCCCAAGCAGTCCCCACACCGTCAGCGCAGCGCCTGACGCAGGGCTCGAACTCACGCACCATGAGATCATGACCTGAGCCGAAACCAAGAGTCGGACGCTTAACCGACTGAGCCACCCAGGTGCCCCTGAAATGAATGTTCTAACGCGAGGACTCTGGCCACAATTAACTGTCCCCAGAAGCCACCACGGCCCTCATGGCTCAACCTCACAGGGTCCCCATCGTGAACAGAGCAGGGGGCAGGGGGCCTGTTCCAGCACTACAGGCACGTGAGACCTGGGCAAGCAGTAACCTTTCTGGATAAAGTCGTGTCAACCACAGAACAGACAAGTCGCACTGGAACGTCTCTAGTGTCTCCTCTATGTCTGAAGTTCCAAAGGTCTTTGTTCCCCCAAATCTGGTTCAAATCCCAGGTCTAAATGGCTCTAACCTCATTCTGCTACTAGTCCAATAACTCCACCCAACACACTACAGAGAGCAAAGGAACAAAAGAGCTGATTTCAAGACTCAGGATCATCAGGCACCATACTCAAAATGAAAAAGCTAAAGACCCAGACAGACCAGGCTGCTGGTGCTTCCAGAAAAGGTACAGAAATCACCAAATTCACCCCCATCAGCAAATCTCTCAGTTCTGATTATAACATGCCAAAGAATACCCAGTTCTAGTAGGAACAAAACAACACCTTCATGTCTCCCTAAATTTGGGATGTTTTTAAAGGAATGTATTAATATGAATACATTGGGATTTCTTTTTAAAGGAATGTATCACAATGAATACATGTTCCCAAGCTTTATTTTTCTACTGAGAAAAACAGACATATCAGAATCCGGCTCCCCCAGGAAATCGATCCGTAAGGAGGGCTAGGAACCTGCACAAAATACGGTCTCTGGACTGGCTGTGTCAGCATCACCTACTCCATCAGAAACTCGGGAGGTGGGGCCCAGCTGTTTTAAGGCTTCCAGGTAACTGATGCACGCCTGAGTCTGGAAAGTGCTTGCCGAACTCGTCAGAGGCCTACAAAAAAAAAAAAACCACAAAACACCAAAAACCAAACAAACACAAAGCAAACATACCTGGCCCCAAAGATGTCCTTTTTGGCGAGATCAATTCCAGAAACAACCTTCACTCTGAGAATACGTGACTCGCCCTGTTGGAGGGAAAAAAAATTAAAGAAGTTTAAGAAATGGACCTTCAATGGGTCACTGTCTCACCCAATATCCAAAGGTAATGATTTCCTCTTTAGACCCGTACTGGGACACAGCACCAATCGACTTGAGCACAGGTGATTCCTCCTTAAGCTGAAGTTCAAAAGGTAACAGTCCAGACTTAAAATCCTATGACCCTAGAAATTTAGAGCATTCGGATTAATTAAGCTTAAGTTTAATTCAAACTACGTCAGGCAGCTCAAAGATGTGGGCCAGTGAAAGATGTCCCAGTGCTACCAAGAACATAAACGCACATTTGAAATCACCTAGATAAATGCCCAGGTGCTTTAGGGTACTGTAAATTTAATAAATAATTCCTCTGTGGAAGTTTATACATTTGTGTGCGTGGCCCGAGACAGAAATTTCATGTTGTACAATATTTCCTCAAAATTACAGGATCACAACGTTGGTACGAACAGGAGAAAATAATCCTTTGGCTCCAATAAAAAACGAAAACGAAAACAAAAACAGAAAACAAAAAGCATCACCCTAAATGGAAGTCTACTCAACCCATCTCAGAAATCACTCATTCATTCCTTCACCGGCATAGTCATTCATTCCAACATGTCCTAAGCAGTTCCTGTCGCACTGGCCGTTGAACAAGGTCTTGAAATATGGACACGAATATGCTCCAGGTCTCCTAAGGGGGACGGCCAGGCAACAGTGCAGGACCCTGTGATGGCCCCAAGCCCAAAGGCACAGGCTGGAGAAGTAGTTAGGGGCTAAGACGCTCTGGCGAAAGGAGATGGCTTGTGGGGGGTAAAGGGGGAGGGTAGGCAGAAGTCTAGGACTGTTCCCAAGTTTTTGCTTTGGGTCACTGAGTGTCAACATGAACTGAAAGGCAGGAAAAAGTCGAATCCAAGGTGTCTACGAAACAACCGGGTGGGGGGAGAACAAAGAAAACGGGAGAGACGTCTGGTGGGGTCAGACTGGGGAGCGATCGCAGTTGGTGGTTGTAGAGCCACGGTCGGTGGTTACGGCTAGAGACGCAGAAGCACATGCCCGGGAAAGGCGAGGAGGGGAAATGCCAGGGCTGGAGCCCCTGGGGACACGGGCAGCGAGGGGCAACAGAGAAAGTCATCTATCCGTGTGCTCAGTCATGACCTGGGTGAAGGAAAGAAAATCCAAAAGCTTACGTACACGACGTCCAAGGAGGCAGGGTAAAATAAAACCCAGAGAGAGGAGGACGAGGAGCCCTGGCCAATTAGTGGCACACTGGGCGTGCGTGTGTGCCACGGGGACCGTGCTTGAACCAGGATTCTCCATCCATTCGACCATCCCTCCAACCATCTACTCCTGACACAAGGCTGCCCCAGACACACATACACCGCAGAGAGACACAATCGAGTTTAAAAAAAAAAAAGGTTGCTCAACGTGTGTGTGCTTAGGATTCCCTCTGAAATGAGAACTGTACTCAAGTTTGGGTTTCACGTGCTTGGCAGGCTTCGCGAGAAGACAGAGACAAGCCAGGGACCTTGCGACAGCACAGCAGTGTCTCCGAGTGCTTACCAAAGCCTCCCCGTCAAGTGCCCCTCAAGGGTCAAGTGCCCTTCCCTCGGTTCCCCCAAGCAGGCACTGACTGCCCTGATCCTCCTCTCTTAGGCTCACATCACAGACCAGCCATCAAGGATTCTTTGTCAGCACAGGGGTTATCTAGCCTGAGGCTCTCTGGTTTCTCAGGGCATGTGGCACCCCCAATGCCAATGGCATCTCTCCCTGCTCGACTCGAGGAATACCACAGCAGAAGCATTTTGCACGCATGGATCAAAATTCAGTTAGCACCTCTGTAGCGTTCACGGGACACCTGGCAAGAGTTCACGGCCCACGAGTACACACCAACGGACAATCATGGGTAAAAAGAAAATCCTTGGCTAAGGGGTTGAGATTTTACCCGCCAGGGAAATGAGGAACCACTCACAAGAAATAAGGACGGGGAGGGGCGCCTGGGTGGCTCAGTCGGTTAAGCGGCTGACTTCGGCTCAGGTCATGATCTCGCGGTCCGTGAGTTCAAGCCCCGCGTCGGGCTCTGTGCTGACAGCTCAGAGCCTGGAGCCTGTTTCAGATTCTGTGTCTCCCTCTCTCTGACCCTCCCCCGTTCATGCTCTGTCTCTCTGTCTCAAAAATAAATAAACGTTAAAAAAAAAATTAAAAAAAAAAAAAAAAAAAGAAATAAGGACGGGGAACAGCTGGAGAGGAGCACACTTTTTCTGCCTCCCTGCCTCCCCTCCCCCTCATCCCAGTTCTCTGCCCTTCCTCCCCCCCCCTCCCCCAAGACAAAGACTTCCAAACAGCAATTCTCCCCCGAAACCACTGGGCAGAGAGCGGACCTCATTTGGAACCCACGGAAGGCGGACACTGTCAAGGCCAAGTGCTAAGTCTCCAGGGCCAGCGCTGGGTGTCGGCGGAAGGAGACAGTGCATCTGGTCTCCGAGGCAGAGACGACCTCCACCACCAGCTCAGGTAGAGCGGTAGGCTTGCACTTGGACTGAGCTGGGGAAGATAAACCAGGAACTGGGTCTTGGATGGAAACCAACATTCAGTCAGTCACAGAGCAAAAGACAAGAATTCTGGTGAGAAACTGTCTCTGTCTCACAGCCCCTGGGATTCTCAAAAATCCTGGGCAGTGTCCTGAACTTTCCACCGACTTGACAGGGGGCTCAAAACTGCATCTTGTCTGGATTCTAAGGACTAAGATATAAGCCCAACTGACACCCGGTTCCCCTAGGTTTATATCAACATTGGGTGAATGTTCTTACACTGGGCAGACCTACTTTCCAAAAGCATACACTTTAAAGTCAGGGAACATTTATAGGAATAAATGAATAAAAATAAACTTCACTAAAGGAATAACTAGAATTTTCTTCTTATGGAAACTGATTTATTCATTAAGCACAAGTGCCTGTTCAGAGATCTAAGGACACAGCAATACAGACAAACCGCCCTACCCCCACCCTGTGCCACCCCACCCATCTTTCTAGTGTTCTTGAAAGTACACTGTTTGCAAGGGCTCTCAACTACATGGGGACACAAATTGGGGGTCTGAAGGACAAAGGGTAATACATAACATATACTTACAAATTTTGTACACACACCCTTTTCAGTAAACAAATTCTCATTTAGGAATCAATCCCAAGAAAATAAGCACAGATCTGTGCATGGAACGAACCAAAAAAAGAACTAAAAGAATAGTCACCGAAAGATCACTTTTAATCGGGGGAAAAAAATGCAGAAGTCCCTCAAAAGCAGGGATGTGGGGCGCCTGGGTGGCTCAGTCGGTTAAGCGGCCGACTTCGGCTCAGGTCATGATCTCGCGGTCCGTGAGTTCGAGCCCCGCGTCGGGCTCTGTGCTGACAGCTCAGAGCCTGGAGCCTGCTTCAGATTCTGTGTCTCCCTCTCTCTGACCCTCCCCCGTTCATGCTCTGTCTCTCTCTGTCTCAAAAATAAATAAAACGTTAAAAAAAATTTTTTTAAATAAAATAAAATAAATAAAATTTAAAAAAAAGCAGGGATGTGCATGGCAATCCCAAGCAATGAGCTACAATACTGTCATTAAAAATGTGTAAGATTATGGGGTGCCTAGGTGGCTCAGTCGGTTGAGCGTCTGGCTTCGGCTCAGGTCATCATCTCTCGGTCCATGAGTTTGAGCCCCGTGTCGGGCTCTGTGCTGACAGCTCGGAGCCTGCAGCCTGCTTCGGATTTTGTGTCTCCCTCTCTCTCTGCCCCTCCCCCACTTGTGCTCTGTCTCTCTCTCTCTCTCTCTCTCTCTCTCTCTAAAATAAAACATTAAAAAAAATTTTTTTTTAATGCGTAAGATTCTGTCACCACCTTCACTCATTCCACGAATGCTTACTAAGTACCCGCTATGTGCCAGACGTATTATCTGTGGGTACAGACAGGAGCAAGACAGAGTTCCTGCCTCAAGGAACCTACAATCCTGAAGGCAGACAGAATATAAATATATATCGCAAACAAGCAAGAATTCCTGATGGTGGTAAGTGCTTTGACGACACGATGGGAGCTAAATAAAAAGTAACTAAGTAGAGGAACAGGGGAAGGAGGTTAAAGGCTGGTGGTCGGGAAAGGCATCTCTGGAGAGCAGACACCTGAGCTGAACCCAAAGGAGACAGAGGGTGATGCAGGCGGTGGGGATTTTCATGCAGAAGTGACAGCAAGTCCCAAGGCCTTGGGGAGCAGGTCTGGCATTGAAGGGAGAGGCAAGAGTGGAGGGAGTGGTACAGTGGGGCCAGAAACCTGAAAGGTCAGCTTCCATAGAAAGCATTATTCCAATCATCTCTGGAAAGTTTTAAGCAGGGGAGTGACAACAGTTGACCTGACTTTTTAATAACTGATTTTTTGTAAAGTTTATTTCTTTATTTTGGGGGAGGGAGAGAGAGAGAGCATGCAGGAAGGGCAGAGACAGAGACACGGGACTCAAACTCATGGATCATGAGATCATGACCTAAGCCAAGAGCCAGACGCTCAACCGGCTAAGCCACCTAGGTGCCCTTTGACTTGAATTTTTAAAAGACCACCTTGGTTTGTTGTGCAAGATCAGACTACAGGGGAACAAGAACAAAACAGACCAATCAGGAAGAGATCTGGCAAGAGATGGGAGGGGTTCCCACAGGACTGAGATGGAGAGGTGCCCATGTTGCAAATAAACAACTTGGTTTATAAAAGAAAGTTTCAAAAGTGGGTTACACAAGGAGTACCTTGGGTGGCTCAGTTGGCTAAACGTCTGACTTCGGCTCATGTCATGATCTCATGGCTTGTGGGTTTGAGCCCTGAATCGGGCTCTGTGCTGACGGTGCTTGTCTGCTTGGGATTCTCTCTCTCTCCCGCTTCCCCTGCTCATGCCCTCTCTAAAAGTTAAACTTTTTTTAAAAAAACTGGCTTATACAACTGAGTTAGAAATAAGCAAGGTGGTCACCAAGCTGTTTGCCTTTTCCACTCAGACTACATTTCCCAGCATTCCTTGCAGTTAGGTGGTCACATGACTAGGTTCTGGCCAGTGGAACGTGCACGGATATGATGTGTGCATTTTCCAGACCTGGCCCATAAGACCCTCCCATTCACCCTCCCTCCATTCTCTTCCCCTGGCTCAACGGAGAAAATCTTGAAGGCAAGAAGGGGAAAAACTCCGTGAAAGGAATGTAGAGGGAGGGAGCATCCCTACCTCATCCTGCCCGCTTCACCATCACCTACTGACCTTGCCAGGACAGTGAGCTGGAAACAGACCCGTGCTGTTTCTTCCCACTGAAAACTTCAGGTTGCTTTAGCAGTTAGCTTCGCTCATATACGATACAATCAATTTTCAATAAATAACCTATTATGCATATATGCACAGAGAAAGCCGTCAAAAGGACATTAACAGTGATTATCTCTGGATACCGGATAACTTTATGATTATCTACATTTTTTTCCTTTTGAAACATTAAATATTTTTGTCTGGAAATTAAATTTCTGTAGAAATGCCAAAAAAAAAAACCCTAAGAAAAATTTAAAATCACAAGCTTAGGAATTTTCTGTATTTCTAAAATAAATAAGCCTTCTTTTGTCGTAATAAAAACCTACAAGTTATATTTGCGCAAACTCACAAAGGCATATGCAGCTGCACACCTGGGAGATGTGAAAAGGACACTCTTACGTAATATGCAGGCAACAGTTGGGAGATGAAAAGAAGAGAGGGCCTTTATTGAACACTTACTATTTACAAGCAGCTGTCAAAGGAAATTTCACCTCCCTCTGAGGCTATGGGGCAGGGGAGGAGGAAAGAGAATGCTACTCTATAAAAATAGCTTCTACACATGAGTTTTAGATCTTCAGCAAAAACTTCTTATCTCTGTTTCCTCTAAATAATAAGTGTGCATACCGATCAGCAGCCATCGTAGTTCTGTAAGGAAACACATGATCAGGTGTGTGACTCATTTATCAGATGCAATGGGTTCCAAGCCGAGCAAATGGGACCTTCTGAAGCATTTTATGACTTTCATAAAACCTACGCATGACATTTCGGTCCCTGGTTATGACTCTGGTAGAATTCAATATTTAACTAAGGCGGCTTAGGACCACGAAGGTATTATGTGGAGTTGGACCGTGCAATGCAGAGAAAGCACAGGCACAGAAGAGGTGAGGCCAAACAACCAGAGGTATCCTCACGACGCTCAGGGTCTCTTCCTGTGAACGTTCATCTATTGCTTTTGTGTTGTTATTGCACAACGGGGATGATCCTATGCCCTTGACGTGTGTTTTTCTTTTCCACTTCGTTGCCTAATTCTTCCTGAAGGCCTAAAACAAGATAAGGAGCCCAAGTCCCGGATGGGTGGCAGAGCGGAAGTCCCCGCTTCTGAACAGGTGGTATTCCAAAGGTTCATGCTTAAGATGGTGTGGTTTCCAGCTCAGACACCTGCTCATATAAACGGTGTATATGTGGTTTCCAAATTTCCGTGCCTACCCATATCATATACATAATCTGTCAAATTTGCTCCTGTGATAAAATAAACCTCAAATCCCAACTCAAAGTAAGCTGCTAGAATTGACCTTTTCTCCTGTGAATCTGCTCGGAGAAGGTAACTTTGTATATTTTGTCCCTTAATCTCCACAATGGCGGCTGATCTCACTCCCAAAAGGGGACAGCTGTGTTAGGAAATAGTATTCTTTCTCACACATCTCCAGTGAGCCCAGGTATCACATACACCAGCCATTCAAGCGGACAAGGATAAGACCTAGGTCAGGGACTTGTACATCTTCGTCATTCGCCCCTAAATTAATTTATGTGTTTACCTTCCATATTCTGCAGTGTGTTTATAGTTCAAACTATTACCCGTAAACTTTTCAGGCTCACAGTGAACACTCCCTGGTGTAAAGGGATGATCAGTATCTTTATGCACTGAAATATGGAAGTTTCACAGAGGTCAATTAACTTCAGTTGCTTTAAAAAAGTAAATAAGCTTGTAGCGCCTGGCTGGCTCCATTGAGAGATACTCTTGATCTCAGGGTCATGGGTTCCAGCCCTGTGTTGGGCATAGAGCTTACTTCGACTTGAAGTGAAATTAAATAAGGTAACGTACAGAAAGTGCCCCCGCTGTGCCTACTACACAGCAGATAACCGTTAATCTTCCCACTCCTGCCTGCTCTTGCTTTGGTTATGAGCCAAGATCCTATTTCATACCTCGTTTTAAATCTACTCTCCTCCCTGACCTCATCCCTTATTCCTGTCCTCTTCAGCTCTGCCTTTTCCACCCTGATTCCTACTCTCTAAACTCTCTCCCCTCTTCACTCCCTTGATGGGTCCCCCGCCTCACACGGCTGCTCCCTCTCCTAACTTCTTTTTTTTTTTTTATGTTTACTTGTTTATTTTTGAGACAGAGAATGCATGAGCAGGGGAGGGGCAGAAAGGGGGGGGGGGGAGAAAGAATCCCAAGCAGATTCCACACCGTCAGCGCAGAGCCTGACACGGGGCTCGATCCCACAAACCCGTGAGATCATAACCTGAGCCGAAACCAAGAATCGGATGCTTAACCGACTGAGCCACCCAGGCACCCCTACCTCTCCTAGTTTCTTGCATGCGTGTTCCCTCTCTCTCTCTCTCTCTCTCTCTCTCTCTCTCTCTCTCAGTTCTCTACTTCAACCTTCTGTTTATTCAACGAAAATGTGATGAGCACATCATGTTCACGCACTGTGCCAGCAAACAAGAAGAACACAAAAGTCATCAAGACAACTTCCTCTCTGCCCTTGAGGGGCTTACAGTCAATTGTGGAGGTCAGACATACCCATACCTATCATGCACCTGTAACACAGGGGTGGGACAGAAACCTAAGATATGTGTGGTGAGGACAAAGACACGGGATGTCACAGGAAAGGAGCCCAACACTGGACCGCACGTCCACCTCAAGCTCACATAGTCCTGTTGACGGCAAACGGCCCCAACTCACAGTTCCATCCTCTGGATCTGCCTGCCACGGTCAGCCCCACACAGAACATCCTCAGCAAGTGCAAGTCCCAGGGCTATTGGCTCCTGAGAAAATTGTAGAAGCTGCAGACTGTGCCTACCCTAAATTCCTCAACCTCCGCCAGATTATGGCTCTCATTATGCCACTGAGAGAAGTTCACGTATGGGGACCAGGAAAAGGATGGCCTCACGGAGCAGACTTGTAATTCTAATGCTCAAGGTGACAAACTTCCAGAAATCAGACTGTGCGGTTTTAACGTACGTCCGCATGGGGTACCTGGCTCGGTCTGGTAAGTGTGTCCAACTCTGATTTCGGCTCGGGTCGTGATCTCACGGTCCATGAGATTGGGTCCCGAGTCAGAACCACCCAGATAAGCTGCTTTTGTTGTTTTACACTGACAAATTTGGGGGGCATCTGTAACACAGCAACGGAGAATCAAGGCATGTGGAGAATCCCATGTAATAATTGCAGTCTAATTTATCTCTCGGCTAAGTCAAGGTTTTCTTATGTACTGGGGCAACGTTCAAGACAAGGAAGATACCAGTGAAAAAGTAAAGACTATTGCTTATGTTTTCTATCGTGTAAAAAGCAGTGGCCTTTAGAAGGTAGAATTAACAGAACTTAGTGACGTGTTCAATATAGGTGCAGTGGCTGTATTGTTTTTTTAAGTACAGAACCAGCACCCTATAAGTACAGTCGATATTTCAAACTAAGACCACTCCAGAAAATTCAGGATACACGATCATCAGTATGAATTTTTTTTAATGTTATTTTGAAAGAGAGTAAGCACACACACACGGGGGAGGGGCAGAGAGAGGATCCCAAGCAGGCTCCACGCTGTCAGCACAGAGCCCAACGTGGGGCTCGATCTTCGTGAACCATGAGATCATGACCTGAGCCGAAATTAGGAGTCAGACACTTAACCGACTGAGCCACCCAGGCGCCCCTGAATTTTTTTTTAATTCTGGAAAGAATAACAACATTGGAGAGGAGCTGTGAAACTTCTGTCTGCCTTTAAAACAACTCTCAGTTCACCCCTTCTTCATCCCACAGCCTCAATTTATCACCAATAGTGGGAGGATTCAACACCCACCACCGGAACCTCAACTGCTCTTTTTTCCGCAAGCTACTGGGCATCTATTATGCGCCATCCCGAGTAGCTGCTGTTGATGTGTGGCAGCTTCTCTCCGTCCTAATTCGCCTGCCACCTCATTAGTCCCACCTTCCTCACTGCCCCTGCCCGCACAGCACCCGTTCATCCCCTCCGGTGCGCTCACGTCCGTGTAGTCAGCGAGCCCTGAGTGCTCACCCCGCTCTGAGCACGGTACATGGAATATGGAAACAGTAAGACAGAGTTCAAGCCTACAGGACTTTCCCTTCTTGTGCCGGGAGAACCACACACACACACACACACACACACACACACACACACACATACACACACATGCGCGCGCGATCACAAGATGACGTGGTCAACTTAGTAGCAGCAGTGAATGTTAACCCGCAGGAATTCAGAGGGAGAAATTAATGCAGGTGTAAGAGGCGGGGAGAAGGAAATGGGCCGGAAAGTTGGGGCAAGCCTCAGATGAACAGACATTTGAGCCAGGCCCCGAAGACCGAGCAAAAGGGAGGAACATATCTTTCGGACAAAGAAGAAACATGAGGGCACCTTGAGAGGGAGGGCAAGGGAGAGAGTGAAAAAGACCCCGGAGTGTGTGGATGATGAGGCCAGAACCGTAACCAGGTTGCTCAGGCTTGCGCAGTATTCATGGGGAAACGTATTCAGAGGGCGAGAAGAGAGGTAAACCCCCAAGAGGCGTTCTTGGTCGCTTTAAGAGAAGGCGATGTGGATAATACTTGGAAGGAAAGGGCACGTAGGAAACTCAGATAAGGGCTAAGAGCTGAGGGCTAACCACGGAGGGAGCCAGAAGGAGGCCTGCGGAGGCGAGCAGTGGGAGGAGACGGCTGGACGAGGGAGGAAGCCACATCCACTGCTCCACAAACACAGGACTGTTGCTGGAGGAGCACCTGTCAGATTCTGTCGGGTCTCTTGCCACAGCTTAGGCTGACTCCTGCAGGTGCGGTCCCCTCCCCACTCCTCCTACAACTACGTGCAGTTTTGACCTGTGCCTTCCAAGTGCTAGCTTTGCATTTCTTTCTTTCAGTGACAACGGACGTCTTTGTTTCTGACTTCTGAGTAGAGCAGGGCCGTGGTATTCTGTGTGGATAGCGCTAACCTGCACCATTTCACCTGGAAAACCAATCTCTAAAGAAAAGGGGAGAAGGTGGGGCCGGCGGTAGGTTGAAGTGTTCACGGCGGGTGGTGGCTGGGATCGGTCACACGCTAAGGGACATTCCCACTCCCATGGGCCTCAGACCGAACAGGACTCAAACGTACACCACAGCAAGAATGCAAATTCTTCCAGGTGTGGACAGATTCTCAGAGAGGCTCTCCATGAGCAACACTCAATTCTTGGATGCCAAAAATCCACAGTAATTCAGTGATTGTGCAGACAGGAAAGGAGGGTGCCACTGAGCAGTGTCCATGAAATGAATGAGCTGGCAAGAGTTCCAGCTCAAAGGACATAGTCATTCTCTTCCACTAATTAAAAATTCTCTTTTTACCAGAAGAGTTGGTAAAGCTCCATGTAAAAGGTCTTCAAAGAATCCATTTATCAATGGTTCTTTTGTTCCCGACCTCGAATCATAAGACAGGAAACATGTTTAAATTCCCCCAAGATCACTAATACGAGAATTATCTTACGTTTATAGTTCTAAAAACGATCGTAATAAACAACTGCACTTTGTTGAAAGCCAAAAATCATAGCTCAAAATCTAAAATTCTGTATTTTCCATGGCGCTCAGAACTGTGACCTCTCCCACTGGAGTGAAGAGTCTGGGTTTCTTGGTGGAATGTGTAGTCTGACTAGAAGGCACTGGAAAAACTTTGGGTTTCAGGCAGTGGGGGCTACAAAGGGCCCCCAAGAACACCATCCACGGAGTGAATTCCATGCTCCCAGGTCGGACTCTCCCCACGTAGGATCAGAAACGTGACTTGCGGGGGTGCCTGGGTGGCTCAGTCGGTTAAGTGGCCGACATCAGCTCAGGTCATGATCTCGCGGTTCACGAGTTGGAGCCCACATCAGGCTCTGTGCTGACAGCTCGGAGCCCGGAGCCCGCTTCGAATTCTGTGTCTCCTTCTCTCTCTCTCTCTCTCTCTCTCTCTCTCTCTCTCTGCCCCTCCCCTGCTGTGCTCTGTCTCTCTCACTCTCAAAAATAAATAACAAAACATAGGAAGGAAGGAAGGAAGGAAGGAAGGAAGGAAGGAAGGAAGGAAGAAAGAAAAACGTGACTCGTATCCATCTGTGCACGAAGGGCTCCCAAAAGCTCAGAGAGGACACATATGAACAGGACTGATAACTCATTTTAGTGTTGAGTTTTAGATTTTATAGTGAGGAGATGGCCCACTACATGGATCTGAAGCCTCAGGACGGGCATGTTTACTCTGCTGGCAAGTCGAACAAATGCACATTATAATCACTCAGAAGCCTGCCTGGTGAGAACAAGGCTTAGTTTGAGTACCCAAACGCATGCTGAGCTCATCTCCCCAACAGGGTGACCCTGCCACTCACAAGTGCTCAGGCTCCCGGGCTCCGGACCGGCCTTCAAACAGCAGCACCCAACAGAAACCTCTCCAGGCTTTCCGTCTCCCGAGCTCCAGCCCACCCAGGCCCTCCCGTTCCCAGGCTCTGTTCCCACCGTGCCACACAAAAGGACAAGGCTCCCCCTCCGCAGACTGCAACCAAACTCCACGCCACCTCCCGGAGATGGCACCCAAGTCGCCTCCACTGGAGCTGTGGCTGTTCCTCAACTCTCCAACCACATACTTCCAGACCATTTCTTGGTTTGCTCCCACAAATACCTTATTTGCTCCTGGCTTCATCCTCAAGAGGTTACTCTCCCCGACTCCCGGACAGAGATGAAGATCTTCTGACGTAACATCCACTCTTGTGCTACAGCTCTGAAGCCTTCCTGCCCTCATGCTTCTGACTCCACTTGAGGCCAGCGGGAAGGAGCCTGGGAGACCCAGGGCCTCGAAGCAGCAGAACCAGAATGGTGCCAGGGACATCCTGGTTCTACAGCTTGTCCTGAGCCACCTCCCAAAGTGGCTAAGAGAACCTGCCAACATCCCAGAGGAACCAGACACAAGGGGTGGGCAAATGTCCCAACTCTGAGGGAAAAGAAGCTATGGATCATACTATGAATCATGCAGCTTGGGCTGGGGACACCTTTACCCACTGCCAGAGCCACCAAGTGGCTATTTGGTTCCTATCTCCTACTTGTCCTTCAGCCCTCCGCGAACACAGCACGTTTTCTGAAAATGTCTTTCCAGGGCTCCTAGACTAGTTAGGTCCTCCCACAAAAGGTTCCCACAGTGCCCTGGATTTCTTCTCTCATCCTCTGTTGTCGTTGCTTTTAAAATCAGCTGTCATGCCAAAGACGATGCTCTCGGAAGGCAGGGGCTAGAACAGCGGATCACAGGGGCCGCAAGAATAATGCTCCACGTGCAGCCGGTCAAAGCCAGAGAGCCAGAGGGCAATCCCTCGGCTTGCTTAGCACGGCTGTCCAAGACTACTAAAAGAGCTCAGCACCCCCAAGTCCCAAGGGGAGTAAATGACCGGGTGAAAAAATGACATCAATCCAAAGCAAAGTTCTAGAGTGAATTACCGAATAGTTTGCGAGCATTTAGGACAGGAAAACAACCTACAGGTAGGGTTTGCCAAGAATAAGACACGAGAACTTGTTTCCTTTTTGCTCTGGGGTATGCTGCATACCTAGCGGAGAGAGACTCTGGCCAAACCACGCTCATATCCTTCCAGACAAGATGACGACAAGAGGGTGAATGGATACTGAAGTTGGGTGAGGCTTAGCTGTGCACAGTTGTTAACTCCTGTCTAAAGCATCACCATTAGAAAACTCCAGGGAGGTGGGGGCGAAGGGGCGTGTTATGTCACAGGGTTCTAATATTAACCCCGTCCTGGGCAACATGGTGAGCCTGGAAAATTTGGATGAGGATTCTGATGGCAGCTACAAATCCAATTTGCGGCTGATATGCAAGTGGATAAAATGTCAGAAGTAGATCAGAATCCAAAAACATTTCATCAGAATGGGTGATGGGCCAAATCTTGAGGATGGAGTTTTACAGCGGTGTGTGTGCTCAGCTGCCAGAGCCAATGCAGAGGGCAGGAGGGAAGAGCATCAGAAGTGGGGGGGGGGGGGGGGGGAATCTTTGGGGTTTTGGGGTGTCTGGTTGGCTCAAGGGGTGCAGCATGTGACTCTGGGTCTCAGGGTCATGGGTTTGAGCCCCACGCTTGGCACGGAGCTTACTTTAAAAAAAAAAAATCTTTGGGGTGGATATAAAAATGCTAATTCGAAGGGGCACATGCACCCCAATGTTTAATAGCAGTGCTATCAACGATAGCCAGATTATGGAAAGAGCCCAAATGTCCATCGACTGATGAATGGATAAAGAAGATGTACACACACACACACACAGACACACACACACACAGGAATACTACTCGGCAATGAAAAAGAATGAAATCTTGCCATCAGAGCAAGACAGATATCCTATGTTTGCACTCATGTGGAATCTGAGAAACTTAACAGAAGACCATGGGGGAAGGGAAGGAAAAAAAAAAAAGTTACAGCAAGGGAGGCAAAACATTAGAGACTCTTAAATAACAGACAACAAACTGAGGGATGCTGGAGGGGAGGGAGTGGGGAGGATGGGTAAAATGGGTGACGGGCATTAAAGAGGGTACTTTTCACGATGAGCCCTGGGTGTCGTATTCACGAGATGAACCACTGGGTTCTACCCCTGAAGCCAAGACTGTCACACTGTATGTTAACTAACTTGAATTTAAATTAAAAAAAAAAAAAATCTTTGGGGTTTTATCTCAAGCTCAATATGACTCAACGCTGTGACAGTAAACCGCTTGTATTATTCAAAGTCCAGAGCAGAGAATGCCGTCATACTGTACCCTGGGCCAGCATTATGTTCAATTCCAAGCTGCATGACTCAGGGGGAAGACTGTTGTTTTGCTGTGTTTGGGGACAAAATCTACACAACAGAACGCTAAACAACCATAGGAATGAGAATGCGCTCTACATGCAGCTTTGCAAACCCAAGCTGTAGTATCACCTGTGCAAAGACCAGGTGGAGAGCACCTCGTGGGGTGCAGCACCCTCCACATGAGGAGAAAGGAGATGTGCCCATATGTCAACACAAATATTTGTTTGCATGTGCTAAACTCTGTGAAGACACAGGAAACTGAAACCACTGACTGATTCTGAGGACAGAAACTAGTTGCCTAGGGCCAGAGGGGTGGGAGACAGACAGACACATGGACAGGTCTCACGGCACAGCCTTCTTGCTGCTTTTAATTTAAAACTCTTTCAACGTATTAACTCAAGAAAATGTTTTTGAGAATCCAGGATAGTTAATAAACAAGCAAATGTCACATGATGACTTAAGAATGTTTAACCTGGTTTAACAACGACAAAATACGACCAGATTCGTTCTGTTCTGTCGGAAGGGGGTGGGGTGGCAGAGGCCAAGTCATTTACGAGGCTGCGGACGGCAAACCTCAAACCAAGGAGTGAAGGCTGCAGGAAGGCAGGCGCGCCTTTTGGAGGGAAGGAAGTTCTGGTTGCTAAGCCCGGTCAGGGGCAGAGTAGCTGGCCCCCTGACGCCCAGAGCCGGCCGCTTAGCACCAGAGCGAGAGCAAAAGCCTGCCACTTGCCAGAAGTATCGTCAGGCAGCAAGAACGAACCAGACGGTCTGTGATGTTCCTTCCCAGCTATGAGATGGGAGTTTAGATGACCTGTGCAAGAGGAACCAAGAACTCAGACCAAGGGGATTTAGGCAAGATCACGCAACACTTTCTATACACCTGCAACTTCTCCAAGACAAATAACAGTAATTACAATCCCCGTCTCCCTCCCAGTGAAACACAAAAGATTACTCGTAAGTCAGAATGCCTCTTTCCTAGGGGCGCCTGGGTGGCTCGGTCGGTTAAGCGTCCGACTTCGGCTCAGGTCATGATCTCACGGTCCGTGGGTTCGAGCCCCGTGTCGGGCTCTGTGCTGACAGCTCAGAGCCTGGAGCCTGCTTCAGATCCTGTGTCTCCCTCTCTCTGTGACCCTCCCCCGTTCATGCTCTGTCCCTCTCTGTCTCAAAAATAAATAAACGTTAAAAAAAAAAATTAGAAAAAAAAAAAAAAAAGAATGCCTCTTTCCTTGCCACCAGGTTCAAAACATCATGAATGAAATAACCAACAGAAAAACGAGAGCACGTGGAATCGGTGTGTCTTTTGGTTCTGCTTGTTGTTCTTATTCCACACCTGATGCCCAAATTGATTTATGATGGCTACCTGGCTCTATACCAGATGTTTCAAACTCTTTTTATAAAGAATAGCAAAGGGGCACCTGGGCGGCTCAGTCGGTTAAGCATCTGACTCTTGATTTCGGCTCAGGTCATGATCTCGCAGTTCATGTTCAAGCCCCACATCGGGCTCTGTGCTGGCGGTGTGGAGCCTGCATGAGATTCTCTCTCTCCCTCACTCTCTGCCACTCCCCTGCTTGCTCTCTCTCTCTCTCAAAATAAATAAACTTAAAAAAATTAAATAAAAATAAAAACAAACAAAAAAGAATAGCAGAACTTCTAGGATGGGCTCATCACTAGACGTGTTCCAAGAGAGAACACGATGTAAAAGGGCACGAGGTCACCGGTACGAGGGGTGGCCGAAGTCAGCCGGGCCGCTACAAAAAGCTAAGTGGGACCAACACAGAAAAGCATCAGCCACCGGCTCCAAGAGAGTGTTGAGATGACACCTAGGGAAAGGCTGCAAACGGAACTGAGCCGTCCCCTTAGAAACTTCCAGAAGCCACAGCACCCAGGGCCACACACCTAGGAGAGAGCTGCAGGTGTCAACCACAGGACGGCGGATGCTGGGGTGACAAGGCAACCATTCACGGCCAGAGGCCTTCCTGGGCAGCCCCTTACTTCGAACCCGGCCTAATTCTTCACCCCACCTTCTGTCACCTTGTGTGGCTGAAAGCCAGCCACACACCATGAGCAACGTTCATTCCGTACCGGTAATAGCGAAGACGAAATCTTCACGGTCACTGGCTCCACATATCAAAGGAGACAAGCATGCTAGATTATCGTTTTGCACTGGGCAGAATCACTGCTTGTTATAAGGCAGAATTTACGGCCTTCAAACGTGCAAACGTGCATTATCAGATTTAACGTTTCCGCCAAGCCTCATTATCCAGCAATGCCATTTTATTACAAATCCCAACATTAATAACTCATTAACATAGTGGCTGAGAAATTCTATTTCCTGGCTTATTGGAATTTTAGCTCGTGTTTTGAAAAAAATAATACTTTTAAAAATAGCAAGGTTATATTTTTCGGTTTCCTCAAAGAAAAAAAATAAGACTAAAGAATTAACTTTGATTTTTTTTTTTTTTTTTCCTGAGAGCCAGCGAGTGAGCGAGCGAGCGAGCACAGGGGAGGCGGAGAGGGAGACAGAGAGAATCCCAAGCAGGCTCCACACTCAGCGTGGAACCCGATGCGGGGCTCAACCCCATAACCCCGGGATCGTGACCTGAGCCAAAAATCACGAGTCGGGGATGCTTAATTGACTAAGCAACCCAGGCATCCTCCCCCCTTTTTAAACTTAAAACTATCAGAGTCAAGCTTTCTAACCTTCTTCCAAACTACAAAATAATCCCAATTACTTTATGGGTTTACACTGCTTCAAAAGAGATGTTCAACTACGTAACACCAGAATATTACAAATGCTATTTCCCCTTCTGGAGGGGCAAAAAGAAAACCAAACAGGAATGATAAGGTATCCTTTAAACAACAGGGTGCTAGATCGACACAGTGTGCTACTTCTCTGAAAGATCACCTGAAATACAGGTTTTTTAAGTTTATTTATCTGAGAGAGAGAGAGAGAGAGAGAGAGAGAGAGAGAGAGAGAATGTGAGTGGGGGAGGGGCAGAGAGCGGGAGAATATATGTATCCCAAGCAGGCTCCTCACTGGCTGCACAGAGCCCACCATGGGGCTTGATCTCGGGAAACGAAAGATTAAGACCTGAGCCAAAATCAAGAGTCAGAGGCTTAACCAACTGAGCCACCCACCCAGGCGCCCCTGAAACACATTCCCTTCACCGTAATATTTTATGGAAGTTTGATTATTTTTGAGTCGTCATCATATGGACTTCTCCCGGGAGGAGAGAAATTCCTAAAGGAGGCAGCTCCGTCCACAGTGCTCGTACCCCTCTACCTGCACATCTGCACACACTTCTCCCGGGTCAGAACCGCGTCCGACGCACGGGAGGCCCCACGGCACACCGCGAACGGTATTTGGACTTAACCCATCCTGTCCTGGCAGCAGCTTCCCTGCTCCAGATGGTGGTTGGGACTTTACCGGGTATTAAAAGGAGCTGTGATCGTCGCATCGCTCCGCCCCTTGTGGGTACCGCACGCACCCTGTGTTTCCCTTCTCATCCTGCGGGGCTCTCGTTCTGGAAGGGAGTTCTACTCGAGAGAACGGCAGAGGGTTTCATGTGGCCTTCTTCCAGCCCTGCACCGACCCGAGTTCATTCACCACAGAATCGTGCAAAGCAACGACCGACGATGTACAGTTTTCACTTCAGGGAACTTTCTTTGGACTTATGGCCCCTTTTTAAGGCCCACATCACACGTTCATGTTTGTTGTGGGTTTTTTTTTTTTAAGGATTTTCTACCGAATTTTTATTCCATTCTTTTGTCCATCAACCTCTGCTGGATGCTGTATTTCCCTGTTATTTGAAATTAATGTTGAATTTCAATGCCAAGCACTTGGTACTTGGGTTTTGACTCTTGACGCTTAATGATGTTTACAGACTTGCCTTTCCTTCACATCTCCCAACGTGCGCCTTAGGAGACACAAATGTCAACCTCTCCCCCACTAGTAATTTAAATCTCTTCAACAACAGACCCTGGGACACACTTTGTACCTTTTACAAAGCCTCTGCTATTCTTTAGGCCCAGCTATAAAGAGCCGGTTATATTTATGAGGGTGACTTTTTAAAATTATTACCAAATGAGAGACTGTAAGGAAGACAGACACCGATTCATCCAGAGAATAATAAAGCTTCTGATGTAAACCATCCCAACCTACGGGGCGTGGACCCAGGCCCCTCCCGCGGCCTGGACAGGCTCATTTCATCTCCTCTCCCCCAGAACCCCGAGGACAAAGGAAGAACATGAGCCACCCTCCAAGGGCTGCTCACGGTCGGTCACAGGGCGCTAACACCAGTCACACGACCTGTGCATCTCCCACCCTGGACAGGTGCTAGTTCCCTGCACGATTCTACGCAGGATCATGTACTAAGAAGCCACAGGACCGGCATGGAGCATCTTCTTGGAGTACCAATTTTTCTGGAAGTCTCCATGGGGAGGACCGTGGTTCTCAGAGTGTGGACCCCTGACGACCAGCACCAGCATCAGCTGGCAACTTGGCAGAAATGCTCAGGCCCCAGCCCGACCTCCAGAATCAGACTCTCCGGGCTGAAGCCCAGCGATCTGTGTTCGCAAGCTCCCTGGTGATTCTGAAGCACGATCAACTGAGAGGAACAATGTCATATGAAAACGAATAAGGAAGCACCATGGAGCAAAACGAGCCATTTGCACCGGTTTTAAAGATTTCCTTGCAACTGGTGGCTTCGGACTCATCCGCAGGGACAAGTGCAGCGCCCTCCCTCCAGGGAAAACTCAGAGGGGGATGTGTGTGGACAGCCAACAAGGCTTCTACAAGCAGAGGACTCCCAGATCTGCGTCTCCAACCCAACCCCCTTCCTCCGGCAACCCAGCCCTGAACCTCCGTCCCTCCCCCTCGCTCTCGCGCGCTCTCTCTCTCTCTCTCTCTCTCTCTCTCTCTGAGAAAGGAACGCTGGCAGGAGTGACTGGGGTCTACACGGAAAGCTGAACAGACCCCGTGTTCCTCAGTCCTCTGCTCCAAGGCCTGGCAGGACCCCACTAAACTCTCACCAAGAATCCCTCCTGGAAAACTCACCCACCAAACGTTACCAAAAGTTCCTCTGCGGGGCGAGAGCAGGCGAGGCTTCCACTTTGGGTATAATTTTCTATCCTGTCTGCGTTGTTTCACTTCCCTTTATTCTCCCAAAGAGCATTTATTACACTTCCAAAATAAGAAATTAAATTGTTTTCGTGAGGAAGTAGAACCACTTTATTCATGCCTCAATAGATTCTTTTTGTGTCACCCAATATGTACTGAATCCTGCTGATTCCATCCTTCTGTCCCACGGACTAGCCTCGGTTTCATCCAGTAGGAGCGAACGGTATCCCTCGCACCATCCCTCTGCCTACGGCAGTGACCTCATGCCCTTCCCGGGTCCGGCCAGGAGCGCTCGGGCACCCTGGTCACCCAGGTCCAGGGCTCTCCCCTGCACGTGGTCCGCCCTCCACGTGCTCACGCGGCCTCCTCTTTGCTCTCTCATACCACTCAAATTACTATTCACACCTGACCCTATGTGCCCAGGGCTACTTAAATTTTTTTTAACGTTTATTTATTTTTGAGACAGAGAGAGACAGAGCATGAACAGGGGAGGGGCAGAGAGAGGGGGAGACACAGAATCCGAAACAGGCTCCAGGCTCTGAGCTGTCAGCACAGAGCCCGACGCGGGGCTCGAACTCACGGACCGCAAGATCGTGACCTGAGCCGAAGTCAGACACTCAACCGACCAAGCCACCCAGGCGCCCCTGCCCAGGGCTGCTTAAAATACCAGTAAGCCTTGTCCAGGCTGCCCCTCTGTATGTGTGCTTGCACGCACGCGTGTGCACACACACACACACACACACACACAGTCCAGAGAGGCCAACCCCAGTCTACAGCTGTACCCCTCACAACCATCCCTTAAATAACCAAGCCGCGGTGAGTTCTGTATTTCCACACCGGTTCTGGCCCTTCGTTCTGGCCCTTCGTATTTAGCAACCGTTACTACGAACCTGCTACGCACTGGAAATTTAAATTCGAAGTTACTACAACTCACCCCTGACCTGAAGCAAAACCATGACACGGGGGACATCAGAACAGAAGGAATAAGAGTAAAGGACCTGGACGGAAGGGTCCCCCACCCCCACCCCCGGCAGCCAACGGCACCCTCTCCGTGCCAGTGGTCTGTGTGTAGAGGCCCCATCAGTTTGAGAATCGGTTTAGGCGAGCATGTGAGGAATGCACATTTGGCAAAGGAAAGCCTCCAAAGAGTCAAGTTTAGGCAGCAGAAAATGACACTCTAGAAAGTTATGAAATCCCCTGTAGGGGTTTTTAAAAAGTGGATTTAGATTCTAATCTCTCTGCCTGGAGGAGGTGTGGCCTGAATTCCCTAAGAGTCAAAGTTCAAAGTCGTCTCCCAGCTGGGGGAGCCTCTCCCAGCTGGGGGAGCCTGGGACTGTGGTGGGCGGCGAGCTTACCAAGGGCAGGGGAGGGAAGTGAGGGGAGATGGCAGCGGGCAGGGCATCACTCTGAGCCACCACCCCTGATGAACGGAGGCCCCCAGAGCGGAAACCAGTGCCCTGGCCTTGCTGCCTGCCAGCCCCGGGCACAGTGGGACAACGGCCAGCAGGCGGGGCCCGCCAGCTCACGGAGGGGCCAGTCACCTGGAAGAACACCAGTACCCTCCTCAGGAAAAGAGGGGTCCTCTGTTCCCCCCTACTCCTAAGGAAACAAAGCAAAGCAGCTCTCTCAGATCTACAATGCTTTGTCAGGCCACAAGGTTGGTGCTTTTAATTTTCTCCCTTCACGCATTGGGAACAAAGGCCTTGAACCAGTAGTGAGAATTTATCAACACAAAAGTCGATGGCCCAGGCCAGCAGGGCACACAGCAGGTAAATGGACAGGTTGATTGCAGAACGGAAATGCACCAACCCCTTCACACAGAATGCTGTGTGATTCAGCCATTTTCATGTAATTTCTCATCAAAATCTTTTAGCAAATGAGGAAACCTATAAAACCTAAAACAAAGATCTGCCTTTCTTCCATAAAGTAATCTAATAATTCTATTCAATATTCAATACTAGGAAGAGACTCACTCAGACAAAATGCACTGAAATAAATTACCATCCCCAGTAAAGCTTCATTTCTCACTAAACAATTTAAGAGAAACACTCACAAATGCACATTTCTTCCTCCAAGAAAAATTCTCAACTTTCACAGTGTTCGTACATTCTATGAGAATGTGTGCAAGCAGCAGAGAGGGGCGGAGGGAGGTGGGGTGGAGGGGGTGGGAGTGAGAGAGGGAGGGAGAGGGAGGGAGAGGGAGGGAGAGGGAGGGAGAGGGAGGGAGAGAGAGGGAGAGAGAGGGAGAGAGAGGGAGACAGGGAGAGGGAGAGGGAGAGAGGGAGGGAGAGGGAGGGGGAGGAGGAGGGGGAGGAGGAGGGGGAGGGAGAGGGAGAGGGAGGGAGAGGGAGGGAGAGGGAGAGGGAGGGAGAGGGAGGGAGAGGGGGAGGAGAGGGAGAGGGAGGGAGAGGGAGGGAGAGGGGGAGGAGAGGGAGAGGGAGGGAGAGGGGGAGGAGAGGGAGAGGGAGGGAGGGGGAGGGAGGGGGAGGGAGGGGGAGGGAGGGGGAGGGAGAGGGAGGGAGAGGGAGGGAGAGGGAGAGGGAGGGAGAGGGAGAGGGAGGGGGAGAGGGAGGGAGGGGGAGAGGGAGGGGGAGGGGGAGAGGGAGAGGGAGGGAGAGGGAGGGAGAGGGAGAGGGAGGGAGAGGGAGGGGGAGGGAGAGGGGGAGGAGAGGGAGAGGGAGGGAGGGGGAGGGAGGGGGAGGGAGAGGGAGGGAGAGGGAGGGAGAGGGAGGGAGAGGGAGAGGGAGGGAGAGGGAGAGGGAGGGGGAGAGGGAGGGAGGGGGAGGGAGAGGGAGAGGGAGAGGGAGGGAGGGGGAGGGAGGGGGGGGAGGGAGGGAGGGG